>NC_089979.1:78804735-83804735 GCF_036417845.1 Apteryx mantelli
GTCTCCATCTATATATGTTCAAGCACATTAATGGATCTGGGTCCGTGTTTCTATCACGAATTTTGTGTTCATGATGAAAAATACAGAAGGGGGAAAAAAGAATTTTAAAAAATTAGTTCCCTGACAAAGAAATACACTAACTTGCAGTACTGAGTTTCAGGCCTAACTCCTGAATGCCTCAGGCTGAATTCTATGTTAGAATTAAGGAAAGTTCCTGATTATAATAGGTCGTTATTGTTCTGCCAGACATGAAAACAGGATTGGGATTTTGCAACTGAAATTTATTAGCATCAGCAGAATATGATGTCAGACCTTTTCTGCTTAGAAAATTTGTTTAACAATATACTACTTGCTCCATCTGTCTATCCAAGGACATGTGAATTTTTTCTTGACAGAAAATATTCTGCTTTCCTACAACCACTATTGGCATGAATCTTTTTTAGATATTTCAGAGCAATTACGTCCATATCCAAGCATTAGTTAATATAAATCCCTTTCATTTTTACTTAAAAACTCACCCACAGATCAGACAATGTACTTATGTTTAAATGATTTAAAAGCCAAGCCACAAAGTACTGAACACACAAAAAGTTAATTTCAAACCTTCTTTCATTATCTTTGAAGACAACAACTAGTTTCTAAAAATATAATTATACAAATGCAAACACAGCTACAAGCCTCTCTTCATCCTACCATCTTGCTCTTCCATTGCTTATTAGGAAACTCTATTCTTTTTAGAAGCAATGTTTCCAAGAAAGGAGGGAGGCAATATCAGATAATTCAGCAGAGAAATGGCTCAAGAGGATATAGTAAAAATATCAGAACTATACTGTGTAATGCTTTACCTTTTTTAAACAATTCATTTAACCCCAATATGGCAAAATGAAAAAGTTTCAGTGAAAAGAAAAATAAAGACCTAGGGAAAGAAAAAAAAAATTCTTGGACATTCATTCAAATCCAGGATGTAAGGCTCAACATTATAAACCAAGTAAAGAAAGATATTCTTGCAGCTAAATTCAAATCTTAGGTTAAGACACAAGAACTGAATTTAAAATTTCGCTCCACCACAAATTACCTGTGGGAAATTAGGGCCAGATTCTCCAAAAACTTTCCTGTGCTTATAAAAGTACCTGCAAATATTAGTTGCCTGACTGTCTTTTGAACCTGTGAAATTATATGCTTAAATCAGTTAGACACTTCTGAAAATTCTACTTGTGCTTCTTTGTATATTTATTCATTTGGGGTGCATCTGTGTTTTAGTCTGAATCAGGACTGTGCTTTTGAACCAAATATCCTGACTGCCCACTCTTGCTTCTGTCTGCACTGCAGAGCACACTCAGGACACAGAACTCGGCTTCCTTTAGATGAAACTAAACTGCAAGATGTGTTCCCAGACTGCACCTAATGCACTCTAAATGCAAATAGGAATTCAGCCCATGGGACTGTGTCCAAAGCAAAAATTCATCAAATGTGTTTCGTACAGACATGATGTCCTCAGCACAAACTATTTCACTCTACAGATCTGCTCTTATTAGTCCACAGTACTTGTTACCATAGCATCACATCTATTTCCATAACAGGACTTAAAAGCCTAATGAAAGATTTCAGTTTAGGTAGCTATGACACACATGTTTTAATTTCTTACCCTAAAGTTCCTCCATCAACTAAACTACTGTTTCAGAATGTGCTCAGGAGCAGCTCAAACTTATCAGTGAAAGCAAGTCAATACCAATCCTGCATATAAAGCCAATAAGGACCTGAGAAAAAAGTGTTCCTCTACCCCTCTCTCCTGTTGGGTTTTTTTTTTGGTAGGTACTCTCAGAGCATGAAGAACATGCACCAAATTCAGGCTGCCCAAAATACATCGGCAGTTGCCTCTTTCTTCTAAAATAGCAGGAGAGGAGACATCCGCTCTTCTACTCTAAAATAGTGGGTGGAGCAATTACCCAGGAGCTGGAACCCTTCTTGAACCCTTCAAATCCTCAACCCTCATATCTGTTTTGTGCTCTAAACACCAAATAGCAGGTATGGGCACCAGCCATTCTTTCTGTTGAATGCATTCCACTCTACAGAATATAATTTAAGATTATTGGGAAGAAAGAGGAAGAACGAAAAAAACTAAGACCAATGAGCAGCATCCATTTAGAGACAGAGAGAGACTTAGGTTCTTACCTTTCTTTTGGCCTGTATATGCATTTTACATGAAACATTCACAGGTAAATGCATCAAGAACTATCAGAGTGAGGTTCACAAACTGCTCTTCCATTCAGCCAAAGAGAGCTATCTCAGGCAATAGTATCATACTACTTTTTGCTTTCATTTACTGATCTGGTGAATCTCAGATAAATTTCAGCAATAGTCTATGACCTAATAGCTGTATAGCAGTATAATAGCTGTATAGCATAATACATTTAGGCAACTTTTCTGGGAGAGGAAAGCTATTTGTTTGAATTCCAGGAAGAGAAGAAGGAATCAAAATCTGGCTTCCCCTGCCACAGAGGATGCTTTAAACTCTAAAAGTGGTTCCTACCATCATCCTTCCTCCTGCTGTGGTGAGAAGGAGGCAAATGCCCTTGTTGCTTTTAAAAGAATAGGGGTAGGTACATACCTTCAGGGGTGGATTCTGGTAAGTGAAAAAAAGTTAGACCTAAGCCCCAGGAAGAGTAGGCTGTAACAGATAAATTTTCTCAATCCTTCCTACTAGCATACCTCTCCTCTGAGTATGCTGGGTTTCTTGGACTGCCTTTCTGTGGTGTCTGAATCTTACCATGTGTCTCTAGGCACAGGCACTGGCAAAGAGTGAAACCACTTGAACCCTTCAAAACACTGAAGCAGCTTCCACTTCCCCCTGCTCCCCAAAATGACAGTGCTATTACTTTCTGCAGCAAGTGGTCTGTGAGGTGCTATGAAGCTGCAGATTCAAGCGAGTAACTACTCTCTTGACCCTTTTTTTGAAATCTGCAGCTTCATAGCAAGTTGCGCCTCAGCTAGTGAGCTGGGGTCCAAACCAAGGAGAGAGCTAGAGTACTAGCAAAGTTTCTTACTCCTCCCCCTGAGCCCACCAAAATTTCCAGCCTAATGCACTATGGCCCCCAAGTTGAGCTCCCTCCAGGGCAGCACAGTTGCTCTGCTTCAGCATTGTACAGGCGGAAGAGGGAGGACCACCACCTGGTGGGACAGCGAAGGATCTCCTCACTGCTGGAATGGAGATGCCACCCAGGTTGTGTTATCCCCACTTTCAGGAGGTTGAATGATGAATGTGCAGAGGCAGAAGCACAGGAGGGCCACTCAGAGAGGGCCAAGCCACACACAGCAGTGTGGATTGAAGCATGAGATTAGTTTTACCACAATAATACAATTGTATTGGTACCAAATAATTCAGGATTCATTTCTTATAGTGAACACTTAGAATTGCAATACTGTCATGGTACTGGTATATCAGTCATCTTTAGTGGGCACCTTAAAGTTAGGAAGATTATTCTTTTTAATGCTCAGTGTTCCAGTTTAAAAAAAGCCTTTGTTTCCAGTCCCACAGACTATAAATCTATATTTAAATTTCTTGTTGGAAGGTTATTTGGTGGCAGCTTTCTTTGAAAGCATGTCACACTTACAAGAGCTATGAGTTGCTCCTTCGTTAATGCAGCCTACTTTCAATTTATTTTTCATCGACTGATACATCCCTAAATATTTTCTTTTAATATAATGTCTCAGAATTTACACAGTGAGCTTTTGCATGCTGCATGGCTGTGAGGAAGTGCATACTGTGATGACTGCAGCTCATCCATGATGAAAAATATCTGTCATTATATGCTGCCTCCCCAGTTCTTGTGTACAATTATATAGCTACACTTCTGTGCAATCAAAATGCTTTTTATAAAGAACTTCCATATAATCAAGCAAAAAAGATATCTGCACTAAGCACTCTGCACCTAGAAGAATGGGACAATAGACAAGTACATTGCTGAGACTCCTGGGAAGTTTAGTAGGTTAAATTGTATGTGTTTATTTGGAATGCATGCTCTGTTAAAGGCCAAAGTTACAAGTGCAGAAGGGTAAAATATGCACATTTAAGCAAATGTAAAGGCAAAAAAAAAACAGAAATGAACTGAATTTTAAAACATCTGCAGAAGTCTCTACTTAATTATACTACAGACAAAAGCATTACTGAGAAAATAAAATATATATACAGCAGAAAGAGGTAACTCTGAAACCCATCACACTGAGTGGAGAAAAGGGGACCCTCTGTGTGCCTGAGCCAAGTCCCATTGAATCTGCTTGATTCTTTCTTTTGACCTCAAATTGGCTGTGGATCAACCCCCACATGCAGATTCTACTCTCCTAATGCATCCTTTTTTAAAACCATGGCTAGGACTACGTGGTATTGCAAAAAAAGTTGCAGGAGTCACAATGTTTTCTCTTGCCTCACTGAACTGCCATTTTAAATATAAATACATTCTATTGACAAATATTTAAAAAATTCTCCTTTTTTTGATTTTTTATTTAATCTGAAAATTTTCAACATGAATTTGCAAACTGAGCAACAAGAACCTGCTTTTTTTGGATGAAAAATTTTGCCAAAAGAATTCCATGCAGTTCTAATGTATATCTTGCAATTAAAACAGAAAAATAAAGGTTTTGAAACTGTACTAGAAAGAAATTTTGCGTACACACTTCTTTCTCTCTCTTTCCTCGCCCCCAGCATTCAAAGGCAGCAGGGGCACTGTGACAACGCAGACAGCTAATTGCAAGGAAATGGATGTCTGATGCCATTAACACTACCCGCTTTCCTTGGACATTTAAAATAAAAATAAAACACGCCACTGGGCACACAGTTCTCTCCCTGGGGTGGAGATGAGAGAGAGCCTGAACTACACGTGATAGATGTTAAATCAGATTGCTTAATGCACGACTGGAGGGAGCTCAGATACACCTAATGAGGATAGCGTTTGAACCTATATAGGACAGAATATTTTTATCCTGCAGATTATAAATTAAGTCTTAATTTTAAGAAACACCAATAAAGCTCCACCAGTTGAACCAATTTAAGTTTTCATTTAAGTATTTCAATTAATCATAAATAATACCATCTCTGAAGAAAAATGACAAGTAGCCTATATATCTGGCTGTACACAGGAAACTCTCAATATGAACTTGTGCACACACAGAGAAATAGAAATAAGCATTTGGGGCAAAAAAAGGTGTCAAAAATTATTTGGTCTAGACCCGAAACTAGGAAAATAAATGCCCAGATGATCACATGCTTACCATGAGTAGTAAGGGAAATGATACAAAGATTTTCCTCATTTCATTGGAGACTAAAATGCAGACTCAAGTGAAGACTAGGAAGAGAAGAAAAAAATAAAAATGATTGTAAAAATTGCTTGAAATCTCAAAAACACTTTATTCTATCTACTCATAAATGACAGGTTTAAACTATCTTATGAATTCAATGAATATTTCTGTTTTGAAAATACTCCTGCAAAATTTCATCCTGGTCCAGTTTTGAACAATCATATTCTAAACCTTCAAGAAAAGGTTGGAAATATCAACAGATTATTAATTATAGTGCCACTGTTATAATTACCTGACTAAAATCTGCAGCAATACTAGCTTTTCACTTCAAATAATACCTTTATTGTAACTTACCTTCTTGTTTAAATATAACATGCATTGTTTGTAACAGTTCTTATTTTCACACAGTGAAATACGAACTTGACGAGATTAGATCACATCACTTTTAGTGATTCATTTCCTCTTCTATTTTAGTTAAGAAAAATAGCCAGACCGTATTATTGCTAGAAGTCAGAACTTGAGTATGTAATATGTACACACAGCAGATCATATTGTTATTGAATGAATTTTCTTCCATGATAAATTATTGTACAATTCACTACATTGACTTACCTAGAGGAAAATTGAGTAGCTACTATTTACAACTTGGGCTAAAACATGAATTCACTGAAATCAGTGGGAGATTTTTCTATTAATTTTAGTAGCAGCAGGATTTGACCATTAATGTAATAAAACAGGTAGTGTAAAAAAATCCCAGCTCACATCACTACTGGATTAGCAGCCTGCAATTAATTTGTAGCACCTCAAGCTGCTGAATAAAATTAAACACCCACAAATCTAGTTATGAAACATATATAAAGTTAAAACAGATAACAGTTAAAAGTCTGACCTACCAATGTACTAAATTACTATTTGATGTATAAACAAATCTTAATAAGTAGCCATTAATTTAACAGAGTGATTATCCAGAAAAGGTAGTTAATATTTTTATAGCCAAAGTATTTTTTCAGTTTAGCTCCATACTTATGCTGTGCCTTTTGTAGCATATCTCTGAAATGATCACAGCAGTAAATTGCTTGTGCTTGTCTGTTGACTGTGATGTGAAGAGGCTGGTTGGGCGAGCAGCTGAAGGATTCTATTTATATATCTGGCTGGTTAGATTGAATGGACCTGCAGTAAGAACTAGCCCCATCAGAGCATCTTCAATGACTTCCATCTTGACCTTGAATCTGACCTTTGTTATGGTCCACTTCCATCTCCATAAAAATGAGCTAAAGGCTAGATTGTCATCTATTTGCTCTTTTATGTCTTCCTGGGCTTGATGATATATTCTAGTGCTAGAGCTGACTAAAACAGATTAATTATCACACTTTGCTGTGAATGATAGCAAAAGAGTTTGCAGTCCACAAGTGAATGGTCATATGCAGTTCCTCACAATGCTGAATTGACATTGTTATTCAAATCAGAAAATGCTGATTACTAGGGTAACAGAGGGAAAGAGGTTCCCACCACAGTATAAAATGAAAGGTCAAACAGCTTAAGGGATCAAACAAATAAAATATGCAAGATAAGCAATTTCAGTACTTGCATTGCTCTAATCTTGAATCGAGGCTCTTCCATCTGCATCCACTCTCATTGTGAAGGTAGCACATACAAAGAATGACCAATTCACTGGTTCAGTCACAGCGTATTATCCTACCGGAAGTGATAATGAGAATTTCACTACTTGTGGATGCCAGCATTTTCCAAATTTATCAAGGCAGGAGTTTGATTCACCAATAAGTGTTCCCTTTTTACTTGTCTTTGCAGCTTATTCAAGAAAATGTGCATAGAGCCTCATATCTATGTTTAAGGTAATTGTATTTTGTGTATAGGAGGAGGGAGGGTGTTTGCATTAATGAAACTTTTTACTGCCAGAAGGAGGTAAAACAAACATGATATACATGTAAAGTAAAATCAATAAAGGAAAGGTAACACATCTGCTTCATGCCTGAGCAGATTGTTTCTTGCTTACCAATGGAATTATATCAAACATTATTTTTAGAATTGTGATGCTTCCAAGTAGACACACTATACAGACACTATACACTATACAGTAGAGACAGAACTATACAGCTCACCTGCAAAACACTAGCAGGTCATCAAAAGGGCAAGGGGCCCCACACTGCTCTGCCTGGCTACCAACAAAGCCAAAACTCTCAAACTGTGTTGTCTCTTTGTAGAGGCATGGATCTACTTCTCCTTAGGGAGGAGAAGACCAAAAAGTGCAATTGGCTTCTCTATGTTTTGTATTCAGCACTTATTACTAAATTGCTATAACTTTCCTATTTCCTCAACCCACTTCTCTTTTATTGTTTGTTTCCCTTGCTCATGCATTTACACATATAATTTAGGCAAAAGCTTTTTAGCCTGGTCTTTCATGACAGCTATGAAGCACCTTCAGGCTCTAAATATAGTCTTAATATATATTATGCAAACACCTAGGGGCCTCAGCTGAGATTCAGTCCCACGTAGCCAGCCCCTTTAACTTTATGTTCTCGTGTTCTCTCTCTTGCTGGCATGAAAGTGAGTTTCAGCAAAGATCTTTGCCAAATCTGAGTTAGTAGAAACCCACCAGCTTTTTTCATGAAATCACTCCAGCTTTGAGGAAAGAAGTCTAATCTACAGGGTCTGCCTCATTTTCTATCATTCTTTGTGTTAATCGCATGAGGAAATGAGTGTCCTATATGATAGCAGTCAGTGCCTATGGTATATGGAAGGCTATCAAATTATTTGAATGTTGTATGCAGAGTTGTATGACTTCCATTTACCGTATTTAAGGGGAGGATGTAATAGCAACAACTATGTTTAAGACAGCTCAGTTGGTGCAAACAGGCTGCATCGGTACCAGACCTTTGATTCCGAACCGTATCATGCTTTTAAGGTAAAACTCCCAATCAGTCCTATTTACCATTCATTAATTTAGTTTGCAGAGCAGATCTGGTGTGTAAAAACTACTTTCCTTTTGCCTGTACATTAAAAGCAGGGCAGCTGCTTAATGAGGAGAATGCCTTTCCATGAGCTTTAAGTGTTCTATTTTGAACCATGGAGAGACCAGCACTTGAAATATTTCTGTTCTCAGTAAATGTTGTGGTCATCCTATGTCAGCTACGTTCAGTAGCTGTAAAAGTCAGTCTGGTAATTTTGGATTAGGCTTGGAAATATCAGTCTGAACTTTCTTACTATCTCCTGATCTGAATGCCAGGGAGAGCCACCTGAAGCTTTTTGATATCTCTTCCCAGGATTCAAGAAATGTGAGATTGACTGATTACCTTGAGTTTGCTAATTACTCGCAGTGGTAACAAATCACTATCATACACAACCTCAGGTTCCAAAAAAAGCTGCTAACCGGGATATATCAAATGTTCCTACTCGCTAAGATTTGGCCTAGAAACAACGTGATAACAGGATGTGTCTAAAAGAATGCACCAAAAGAATGGAGGGTAACTGAGAAAAGCTTTAACATTCTGATCACACATCACTGTGGATGACCTGGTCTTCTCAAGCATAAAAAACAGAAGAAAAGAGGATAAAGAAAAACAAAAGCAAAAACAAACAACCCCAACAAATGGCTGGCAATAAACTGGACACAAGAACAGCAGCAATGACATGGGCCATTAGCATTAGGCTACAACTGATGGCAAAGGCAATTTTAGCAACAAGTACCAAATACTGTATAATGTTTTTCAGAACGTGTCCAGGCCATTACTATGTTTAAGCTTAAATCTTACCACTAGATAGTTTAAGCTGATGCTCATGGTAATGCTCTTACAAATAGAATAGGGGGCTAGAGATAGCATTTGACTGCAATTAACATTTAGAGATTATTTATTTACTTTGCAGATCTTTCTTGCTGTTCAAGATCTCTGACTAACATAAATTTGATCTCTTGTTTCAAAAGGCAAATCTCCCTGAGTTTATTCAGTTATTTTCAGTTATTTACTGAAGTGAACATGTATGAAATGTGAATTTCACAGTCATCTGAATGAATAATTGTTGTAAACAGATGAAAATATTGATAGAGGAAGTGCTCTCATAGTCATCCAGTCAAGTACAAGAAAAAAGACTATAGTCAAGAAAAAGGACTATAGACTATATTCATAGTCAGTATTCCAACAAGTAACATGGCTTGATTTTTACATATTCTTTGCATTTGTGTGGCAACCAAATAAAAACTCATAGATTTTTGGCATTCTCATACAATTCTTGACAAGGATTAATGAGTAAGGAGAGGAAAAGGAACAAAGCAAAGGATGACAATTAAAACACCCAGTCTGTTTGGACCTAGCAGCATATTTTTAATTACCAAAACTATTCAATTACTCATTAGGACTTCAAAAAAAAAAAAAGCATTTAATTAGAGCTTCCTGGGTCAAATTAGGGTTGACTCTGCAGAAAGTATATTATTCCACTCTTTTGTTCTGCCTTCTCCTATAAATCACCTGTAGAAGGAGTTAAACAATGGTAGCACTGTGGTACAATGGCCTACTTGTCACTTGTTGTCAGGGAAAAGGTGCTCATTCCTGACTTCTGTACTGTTTGCCATTAGATAAATAGACATACAAACTTCTGGCTATTCGGACCTTGCAATCTTTTATGCCCAAGAGAAAACCATTGATCTTTTTCATCGGAACATACGTCAAAAACTAGCAGCGAAATACCCATGATTCCTGGTATTCTATTCCCTTGGGCTCTCTGTGTGAAGAGAGAGATTGATTTTTACTTTTTAGGGTGGATTTGCTCTTAAATTAGCCTTTTTTGCAGCATTTCATTCTATAAAGTTGCAGTAATGGGGGAAAAGCAAAACAAGCAATGTTAACTAGATGGAACAAATGGATTTTTTTTCCCCCCGTTGGTATTTTGAGAGGAATTTCAAACATGTGAGACTTTTTCTGGGTCTGAAAGCTACATGGCACTGGCTTTAATATCATCCTAACACTACCAAATGCCCTATACCTCTGATACTTATGCGACTTACTCCACCCACTCAAAATGCTGAATGAAATTTTGCTTTGCAGGAGGAAAAGCTGTTAAATGTATGGATGCCCTGAGAAAAAGGTGTGCAGCCATCAGATGTGGCCCAGGGGTTAGCTGAGGGCAGCCAGCACACAGACATGCCCGCATCGTGCATTCCCATTAGTCACTGGCCCATCTCCAAGAAAAGCAATCCTTGCTCAGCACAAGGCACAAGAGAACTACTATTCATATGTGTTTACAGAAACAGCTGTAAAAGGAAGACATGAGTTTACTGCAGTGTCAAATACACGTGTTGGCTGTCATACCCTAATACTACTGTTCTGTTAGTGAAAGAAAGGGAAGATGAAGAATCAGTCCTTATGCAGTTATTTTACATAGATCAGACTGAAAAAAAATGAACCTGTTAGGCAAACTTGCAAAACTATTTGGCTGATTAAAGAAGCCCTCTCTTCCAGTAACCTAAGGTGGATAAGTAAAAAAATTGTTTTCAGTTAATATCTGAACAAGTTAATATATCTATTACCATCATCTCATTCAAAGAACCTACAAAGCTTTGTGATTTTTCATTGTTCCCTGTTATAAGGAACCCTAATTTTCATTTCCATGATCTGCTCTAGGAAAAAAAAAAAAAGGTAAAATAAATAACTTGATATGGTTTCAACCTGATAATTTTTTCAACATTCTTTCAGATGTTGGAAAACTGCATTTTTGTGGACTAAAATAGCAACATTTGACACTAATCTAAAACAAAAGCTCTCTTCTTTCTAGCTAAATTAAGTTCTTAACAAAACAAAAAAAAAAACTTGAGGTACTGAGAAAACTTTTACCTTCCATTTTGTAAAATTTTTAGTCAATTCTGGAAACAAGATACTTCCAGGGTGGAAAGCAGTGTGATCTTCGACATATATCCTACCTCCCAGCTTCTTAACCAGCTTTCAGCAAAAGAAAGCCAACAAACAAGAAATAAAATATTACAAACCAAACTGCTATAGGATTGGAGGACAGAGTATGTTCACAGATTACTTTCTTTCTGTTTGAATATGTTTATTTTTGCATGTGTTTCCCAGATGTTTTATTGTAAATGTGACATAGATGATTGTGTTAGCCAAGAATTATAACTGAACTGTGAAGATATATTTTTATGGGTTTTGCAATAAATCTGGATTTTCTTTTCCTTTTTTTAAGATAGTTTTAATTTGGGGGCAGGATTTCTTTAGTATCTGTGATTTCACTATGCTTTATTGCCTGGATACGTAGTAATGCCTGCTATTACTAAAGCACAAAATGTTTTTTCAGAAGAATCAAAGAATTCAAGGTGATTTAGCAGTGACATTTAAAAAGGTATGAAATTCTAATTTGAAAGAGAAAATCAGATGTGGTAGTCTGACTGTTGCTAAGTGAAAGGTCTGATTAGCCAGGATCATTTTTTGCATCAGGGATGCATTCCCATACCCCGTATTGCTGAAACTCTCCAAAATTCATAAACAAGTCCTTTAAGTAACGGGATAACTCTAGCAGACCAATGCCAATTAGAAGTAAGAGAGGTAGAAACAACTAAAAACTGTTGCTCAAAAATAGTAATGGCTTTCCCTGCTTAAAAGTTGCTGCTACTGAACACGAACAAGCTGGAGAATAGCCCACAGAGTCCTGGCATCTCCCTCAGCTCCAGAAGAAGGCAGTGACACAGCAATGACCACAATACAGCAGCTGGCCACCACTGCTGCTGCTGCTGAGGGGGAAAACAACCCAGAAGGGGAGTCAGAGGTTCAACGAGCTGAGAAGCCAGTTGGTCAGAGAGGTGGAGAGTGCAATGGGCTTGAACTGGCACATCTCAGTATTAGGACGCTAAGGCTCAGAAAAATTTGGAGAAATGGAAGTTTTTCTTTGCCTTGCTCCAGAAAGTATTGAATTATTGGCACTAAAAGAATGGAGGGTAACTGAGAAAAGTTTTAAAATTCTGATCACACATCACTGTGGATGACCTGATCTTCTCAAGCATAAAAATCAGAAAAAAGAAGAGAAGAGAGCAGAGATAAGAGAAGCCAGAGCATACGTAACACTGAAAACAATTTGGAGGGGGATTTAAGTGCTGAACCCAAAAGTTATATTTTGGCTACCTATGTAATAAATCACTGCAGTACATTTCTGAGTTTATGTGCACATACATTGTAGATTGGTCTGAATGTTTTCAAATTCAGAATCTGACATATCCTGGTATTCAACACTTGAATATCTTGATCTGCAATATACTGAATGCTTTCTGAAAGGACAGTGACGAGGCATGCCCAAATAAGCATTACATAGATATGAATAAACTGAGGACAAGCAGCAGTGTCATTGTTACATCCTGCACAAGACCCAAGGTTTGCCTGTGAAGTCTTCCCCGGCATGGTCTTTCTAGTGTTTGTTCTAGAGCTGCAGTATCAGCGGTTTAATACTCATGAGTGTCAGTAAGAATAATATTCACATTCTTATTGAGTAAACTACAGGGCTGAGGCTCTTGGCTGTTACAGTTAATATCCTGTACTTGTCTACACTTGAGATTTGAAAGAACTCAGAATCTCAATGTGAAATTTCCATGAAAATGAATTCCATATTAAAACCATGAGAAAACTGTGGCTTGCTAATGAATTGAGGGCACTCAGTGTCAACAATTCAGTCTAAAGTTTAATTTATAATAAGAAATAGCATTTGGCATCCTATAAATACAGTTGTTGTTAAGGCAGCTGGAAAATGCTTGAAGCATATTCAAACTGTCATCTAATGTATTGTTTATGATTACCAGGATCATTTATTCTACTATAAAATTATTGGATTTGTTTTTAATCTCTAACAGCTCTGTCATTTGATTTTGTTTTACATTCCTCATATTATATGTATATTTGCTTTTTGGCATCCAGTGGTAACAACTTCCTAATAGATTGGGTTATATGGCACTGTTTCAGAGACATGCTTTAAACAATACGTTTAAGCAGTTCTGGAATTCAGCAGTATTAGAGACACAGGCAAATGCTGTCTCTAATTCCATACTATAATTTCTGTATTGAAATGCTAAACAGGCCTTCAGTCACACCATACACACTGGTAAACTCAGCTCTGAATCATTACAATTAAAATCTCACAATTTGTTATGTTAATATATACATCGTAACTAAGAGTATCGCTATATATTTCCTTATTCACAATTTGGCTGCCTGTATTAGTTCAGACTTCACAAAGAACTCTGAAAATTGAGGGAATAATTTGTTCATATATAGTTAACTTGGAGAATTGTCTGGTCATTACAGATGAATATGCACATTAAATTTATGTACATCTATGCATAGCAACACATGATCTACTTTTAGGCTACAAAGAAGGGAGATTTCTCTGTCAAAATAAACAAGAACTTTCATAGCGTGGCTTGAAGTTCACTGTGAAGTTTAACATTAACTTTTAAAAATTCCACTTGTGCCACACTAGATGCCATTATGGAAATGTGCATACTGAATTGCAGAATTTGTACTTGATACACTTTGTCTTAAAACCCATTTAGTCTAATAGAAAAATTTATTTTCCTCTTTCTCACTGCAGCCAATAGTGCATAATATTCCCTATATATAGAAACTAGGGAGTCCCCTGAAGCTGTGTGCCAGTACCTACAACATTTTACATCTTACAGGCTACAAGGTAAAGAATTCCTTAGGGTTCTCTAACTATGGCACTGATCCTTGCAGAAATACGGAGGTTAGTGCCAAAGATATGTTTCTTCTTCTCACGCTGCCTTTAAAGTGCTGGAGGAGTTTGCTTTGGTCACCTCTCCTGGTGCCCAAGCTTGGAGATGGCCCAGAGAGTACCTCTCGCCCAGCCTCTGCAGCCAAATTTCCTTTCAGATTTCCTACAGGAGTCAAAGCAGGAGGGGAGAGAGGAAGACAAGGGGGCGGGTGTTGGGACGTTCATTTTCATCAGAATCAGGGCACATCGGGGTGCATGGGGAGCAACCCAGTTACTTCCAATTCAGACACAGCCTTAGTGTCCAATAGCAGGACTCTGGCCTTTTGCCCAGTCTGGTAAACACTTTGGAAACTTCACCACAGATGAGTAAAGGTGATTCAGTAAAAATATATAATATAGCAACTGGTACACATATGTCAATTTTTTTTGCCGTTACTTTTATGCAGTTTAAACAAACCCCCAAAATAAAGCCAATACAAGGAAACTCTGCCTACACAACATGCAAAACACATGGAAATCACTGCTCCGATGCACTATTGAGACAAATAAACTTCCCTAGTTCAAAATAGGCATGACTCTGATGTGGCTAATGTTTAATATTTACACGGCTAAGCCTAAGTGGCTTTGGCTGTGACTCCACGTGGTGCAGCGAGCTAATTAAAGTGCTCATGACTGCTGAAAGGAGAGAGCCCCTCTTACCCGTACCCTTATGCACATCTGGCAAGCCTCTGTGCTCAGTGCAGCAGCGGCTCAGTTGCTCAGGTACGGCTGAACCGCGGCACCTCGCAGCCCAGCACACACAGCTGCAAACCGCGGCTGCTCTCGCGCTGTCCGGGAAACAGCTCTGCGCCAGGAGCAGGAGCCTGCGAGGGGATCGGGGCTGACAGCCCGAGGCTGGGACTGCAACGGCCACACTCACAGGCACCAGGTCCTGCGTTCAAAAGCTCCTGGAAATTCTTCAGAACCGGGGAGGGCAGATTAAGCTGGGATGTGAATTCCCAGTGCTCTAAACACTCCTCGGTTAACACCCTCCACGTGCACACTTAGCCCCCACCAGAAATGTCCTTGCGCACTGGAGCTTACTGCAGGTAGCACTGCCTAGGACGGCCGAATACAACACAATGAACCACCCAGCGTGGAGGCACTCATTAATTCTGCACACCAACATGCTGGTTTCACTATAGATCCACAACCCGCCTTGCTTCTCGTAGTTCCCCCCGCCCCATGGTGACGAGCTGTAAGATACTGAGGTGGTAAGTACTCCTGAAAGTCAACGCCATGGAAAGGCAAAGTGACTTAGGTGCTGCTGGAAATTTTTACCCAGCAAACATATCCAGTTACCCATCTGTGGTCTCATCTCTTTTCAGTTAATATTTAGCAGTGGACAATTCAAGCGAGACTCTGTTCTACTGCACAAAGGTGCATTTTGAAGAATATCGTAATATTTGACAGTATACTTGAAAGTGGCACGTATCTCTCAAAGTATATCCCTCTGTCACATCAACTATCTTGTGATCCATTTTGCCCATGTACCAAAACTTCTTATTAGTAGAAATTAGTTTTAAAGTCCTGTTAGTATGCACGAATATAAAAATTTGAATTTCAAAATGCATTTTTATCTTAAAATAGGACTCATACTGAAAATGAATAAAGCAACCCCTAAGAAATACCAATTTTTACAGAAAATCCATTAAATTTCACAGTGTTGGCTTGACATTGACTGCTTTGTGAAATGTGACTGACTTACATCCAAACATTTTGACATTTTGAGGACTTACAACTCCAGTAAAGTCTTCAGCCTAAATCACAATTATTATTACCTTTTTCATAGTATTTAATGATGTTATCACCTAAGCCGTCACAATGTCAACATCCATTCATTCAACACTATAACAAAATACTGAGTACATAGATTAATCTTTCCCATTGGATAAAAAAACTGCCATTTTTCAAAGCTGCGTAACTGTTTTAATGTTAATCTACTCTTAGGTAAGCACTGAATATTAAAATTCACAGAGCTATATTAAAAAAAAAAAAAGCTCAGAAATATCTTTTCAAGCGCCCAGCACTAACACCACGAAGTTATTGTAAAAGACGGTAGCTCTCATGCAGACATCCAACTAATGACTGTAGTCACATATCCTCAGCACCTTGCATCAGCTGTGTTGAAAAGCTAGCCACGTAGCCAAAATCTGGCAAGGCTGATAAAATAGAATTCAAGTACAGGTAAAGCACATACAAAAGAAGCAGTACCCCAAAATGACATGTGCACACTAGTGTGAATAATATGTTCTAGAAGAGTACAAGCTACCAGCTGCACAGGGTTGGTAGTACGCATACACACATCTACACACACACACATGCAGGCAACAGTTAGTGCACGGCAATCGAGAAAACAAAAAGTTTAGGGAGCAGAACTGCCATCCTGAGGGAGGCTTTTTGTACGTTCAGCCCTGGATCTCATCTCCAACAGAGGATACTTACAGGAATCATAGGGTGATCCCTCCCCCAGTTTGCCCTTGCAGTAATGACAGGTTCAGAGAGACTAGCTAGTTACCTGGTCTGTTATCGGCTTGTATTTTTGAACAGTTTCATGACAGTTATCAAAACTATTAGAGGAAATGAGTTATGTTTGCACATGCAAAAACAGTACTTCAATACTTTTGACTACTGACACTCTTAATTAAAATACTGATAACTAAAGATTTGTTATAATATTTGCAATTTCCTTAGCTTAAGGAAAGCAAAATTAACAGAAAACATGGAAAAAAACTACTTATGGAGATAGTTCTTTTCCCAACTGAACCCAAGGAATGTTGCTTTTACCACAAAATTACCCTCAGATATGCTTTTGTATACTATACCACACAATATTTATAAACTTTACACTTAATATAATGTTTTTTATCATTCAAATGGTTAGTATTATACTTAGAACATTGTCAGTCATTAACTTTGCAGGTATCTGGCAAAATGCAACCAGATATCAGTACGGAAAACTGATGATAAAACATCCTTATTGCCTAGTGTATTAATATTTTAAAACAAAAATCATACATGTGCTACAGATGTTACTTCATTAATGTGATCCTGGGGTTCTTTTTATAGAAAACTAGGCTACTATACACATAACATCCAAGAGTGAAATACTCTTCTGTTACAGAAATAGCTTGATTTTACATGGATTGTTTTGTGTTTAAGATGTGATGCACATATCATCCATTAGATTGTTTAATCTCATTTATATTTTGACCTCCAGAACATGATAATGAATTAATGCTACAATCAAATTTTGTTTTGTACAAAGTACTTTTTTTTTTTGAAATTCACCTGCTTGACCATTTATTTTAGTA
This sequence comes from Apteryx mantelli, assembly GCF_036417845.1. Taxonomy (NCBI): domain Eukaryota; kingdom Metazoa; phylum Chordata; class Aves; order Apterygiformes; family Apterygidae; genus Apteryx; species Apteryx mantelli. Next base: position 78,822,111 of record NC_089979.1, read on the forward strand.
CTACTATTTTTTGAGAAGTACTAAAAAACTATTCATATAGACCTTTAATGTCTTCCTTCTTCCGAAAAGTCTTTACCAAGCTGAAGAGTTCCAGCCTGTTTAGTCCTCCTCACACATTAGCCTTTCTGTATCTTTTATCATCTCTGTTGTCTTTCCAGGTCTCTACTATATCCTTTTTGAATGGGTGATGTTAATGAATGCAGGAACATAATGACATTTTTGTTTTACTTCCACTCCCTTCCCAACAAATCCTAATAATTCTCTTTGCCTTTATGACTTAGGATGAGAATCAAGTTGATTTTTTCCAAGAGCTATCCACAGTGACTCTCATATCACTTCCCTTAGTGCTAAACTAGAATCCAGCGCCACATATATAACTAGCTTTATGCTTCCAAGAGCAAGTCAGGCAGGAAGCTTATTATTGGGGCATATTTTCCTTTGCACCTCAGGAACTTCCACTCTTCAGCTGATCCCTGAGAGACTAAACTAGGAAAGAAAGAAACTCTGTCAGTTCCTGGATTTCTCCTCTTCATCTAAGTATTGTACCTCAGTACCAAGTTTCCACATCTAAAGTATAGGTGATCTTATGCTCTTGTTTTTGAGGAAAATCTTACTCTATTGGTATCTGTGTTTTTGGGATGCCCATAAGCAGAGGGAAGGGATCAGGTCTGTGGAGGGCAACCTGGGAGGCAGGACTGGGATGTCAGGTTTGGAGACAGTCCATTCTGCAAGGAAGGGATCCAGCTTGTCGTTGCAAGGCCCTGGCCTTTCTGCTGTTGGAGAGTGGAGGAACCATTATTCTAATCTTTTCTTCTCTTACTGAAAAGTAGGTGGTAAAGTAGTAGGAATCATTCACATTATATAAGCAATGTATTATCCACAAACCACCTGCTCTACTGAGATTTGCAGACTAGAATATATGGGTACAGCTCTTCCATCTCAAAGGTCCTCCAGATCTGGGTGGTATAGCTGGGCACTAGACATACTTCATAACGCACTACAAAATGTAGTTACAAAGCATGGGCATTGAATGAAATGCACAGTTTTAGATTTTGTTGCAAAGAAGGGGAGTTTTATCAGGACTGTAAGGTCAGGCTGGCAAAGGAAAGAACTTTCTATGGAAGGTTTTTGTTAATAAACTTTGCATGCTTTTTTTTTTCCCCCCTCCTGAGCAGGAGGCAGGAGGGGAAAAAAAAGAGACCATTTGTATTACAGTTATTTGCAATCTAATTTGCCAGGCCAAAGGATAGTCTGAATGATCTAATTCTCAATATACTACAGGACTGAGGTGAAGTACAAATCATCTTAGAGGATCCAATAATTCTGTTTCAATTGATCAGCTTCTTAGGCAGTATCCTTCGGTTGAGACTTTTCAGATAAGTAAAGTAAATTAGGTTGAAACCAAAATGCTACTTTCTAAAATAGGGATTTCACAACGTATTTTTGGTCTGATAGGAGTGTGGTAGCTTTTCTTCTATCCGCTTGAGGCCTACTGAGGTGCATATACTGTACTCTATCAAAGCCCAGTTCTTTGCAGCTCAGTGAATAAAATACTGCAGTTTCTCCCATTGACTGACTGAAATAAAATAATCTATGATGCATGAACAAGTCTAAATGAAATAATAATATCCTTAGCAGTGAAAAACGGATTGGTAATACAGTAATTGAGCAGATTTATTGCCATCTCCTTGAGCTAGCCTGCTGAAACAGCCTGCTATTTTATTTAATCTCATATCAGAGGAATTACTGGCTGGTAATCCATTGTTAAACATCATTTAGAATGATGGATGAAAATGTCAGCTTTTCCAACATAATCAATTCATATCTCATTAGCACATATTATTTATGATCCTCATAATGGGACCTGCAGGGGTCTCCAGGGGGAAATGGAGACCTCAGCTGTTGTTGAAATGAGATGAGATATACTGTAGCTTATGAGTTAATAACTGCATATAAAAAATACTTCCCCACAGTATTGATTGTCCTTACCATTTTACAAATGAATTGAGTGCCTTGGCTTCCCCTCTTACTGTGTATGGCAGCTCTTCCTTCTACTCATTTTGTTGCTAATAATTCAGGGCAAAAAAATATTAAAAAACATATTAGAAAGACTATTTTACAAATAACTTTTGAGACACTGGGGGGAAAAAAGAGCCTTTGAACGTAAAGTAATAAGAAACACTTTACTGCTCTGTTGCTGTTTGCTAAGGACTTTGGGCACTTTTTTCCCCCTCAGTCCCTATGAAGACAAATCGACATATTTCTCCAGCTACAGCACAGTTGCATTTTAAGGATACTTTCTACCATATGCTGCCTCAAAGCCCAATGAAAAGCAAACCTTGATTCATGGACTTAATGCAGCTGATGGTGCAGCAGTAATCATGGTCACAGTGTCAACTGCTGCCTCAATTAAACTACATTTGAGAATCATTTTATGCTCCAGCTCATAAACATCAATAAAGGAAAATGAGTAATAAATGACTGTCTAGAGTACAAAGGACCAGCTCATATTTCAGATGAAAATGAAGACAAAATGTAGCTTTTATTTGCCTGTGGAATTCCCATTAACTGCATCACTGACAGGAGGGAGTTGGATCAATAGTTGGCTGGCCGCAGAAAACAGTTTCTGGCTGTTCAGCAGCCAATGCAAAAGGAAAACTGTCATATTGTGATCTTTATCAGGTAATCTTCATTACACCAGACCAATGATATATGTATATGCTGGTCAGCTAGGGGCACTTCTAATTCCTGGTTCTATTTGTGGTCTGAGCGCAGTGTGCTCACAAATTATTTGTTTACAGCCATGAAAAACCTTCAATGTTCATCTCTTTTATTCTTTTTATAGGTAATCCATAACCGGGGAACTTTCTCTCAAGACTACTTTATTCACTCAGAATTTTTAAGAAAGCACTGTATCAAAACTTATCGTTCTTCCTGCTTAAGAAGAATCTGTTAGTACCTTTTGTTGTTGCTGTTGAAGCTTGACTGAAAGATTTACTGAGTATCCTTCAGTAAGTTCTTGGAGGGTATTTGTGCCTTATTTCAAGCCTTTCTCAGCTTATTTGAACAAAGACAACTGCTAGCTGTGAAAGAAAAACAACAGTCCTCGCAGGCTGTTGGCTTTCCAGGCGGCAGCTTGTACGTACGGCAAACTATACATAAAACAAAATGATATTTTCCCCCCACCCCAAACCTGCAGAGCAGTCCTTTGCAGTGTTTTGTAATTCATATAGTTTCACCTTCGTGCATGCAAGGTAAGGATCTAAGCATACAGCAATTCTGGCTCAGTTGGTACATGGTTCTTGGAAGAACAGTTTTTGAAAGCACAGCATAGATTTTTAAAGTGTCAGTACTTACAAGTCTAAAGTAGGAGGAAAAAAAAATCACTTCCCTCTTTATGCAATGATAACATGAATTACATTATCAAAACCTCTAGCCTAACCTTAAAGTAACCGTGTTATTTTTACAATTATTCACGACCCCATTCTTATGAACTACTGTTTCTCTGTTCACTTTCCAGTTTACTCTGACCCTGTGAAATTAAAACTTTTCAGCATGAAATTTCTAATGCCAAGCATTAAAAAAAAACATAGCTCATGACTAAGATTTCCCTTAAAAACATTTAAGTTCTTACAAATAATAGATACTTTAACTATAACGTGTTCAACGATGTTTGACCTGCAAAGTATGCATCAGCATTTCAGGGTGAGAATTAAAACTGAAATGTATATGCATATAATGAAGCACATGGCTGCCTTCTAGAAGAGCCATCCCCTTCCGTTTGTTTCTCAGGTCTTGGTTTCTAGCCTTTTGCATCATTCTCCTTAGTCTGTCATATTATCCTCAATTTCATTTCCCCAGCTTTTTCCCTAGTTTCCATTCCTTTTGTTGCTCCACTCCTTCCTAGTCTCTAGTTCCTATCCTACTTCCCACCTTCCCTGCTACACATCTCCCCTCCCTTTCACTTAATAATGACAAAAATGTAGATGAGAAGATGATAATAAAAATATACATACGGTACGTAATGATGGTAACTACCTAAATAACACATTTTCCTTCAACCTCATCCTATTCCTTTTCAGTGTCCTCAGCTATCTTTTGCTCCTCTTCATCCCAAGTTCTAGCTGCATACTCCAATAAATCTCTGGTCTCATATACCATGTTTACTCCTCCCAACATGCTCATTTGCACTTTCAGTCTCTTCCTACAGAACCTTAATGTCTCCTGTCTCTTCAGACTCTTTACTCCACCTTTCCAGTTCTCTCTCCAATAGCTCTGTCCCTTCATGTTTCTATTCACTGCTTTAGCACTCTTCTGCTTTGCACATCTCCATGCACATCACAAATGCATCCTCCAGACCTTGTCACATTCTGCTCATTCCTTCATTCCCCCTTGCTTTTCACATTGCCTCCTGCTTCCTCTTCTCCCTTTTTAACTAGTTTCCCTCTGGTTCATTTAGTTTGTCCTGGATTGAGGTGGTTGAAAATGATGAAAGGTACTGCCATCTTTACAAGAGACAGGTTATTTCCAGATGGAAAGCTAGCAGTGAATGGTGGCCACCTCATTGGAGAGCAGTCTGGAGGTAGCAGCTGTTCTGAATAAATGGAAGTTTGAGTTTTGGAGCCAGAATCAGAGGTGATGCCGCATCAACCTCAGAAGACACAGTGAAATTCAAAGTTGTCAGCACTCTGATGAACCACACAAACTGGTTTTGCAGAATGAGTCTCTTTAGAAATGACAGTGTTCATTTGTTGTTCTTAACATTAAATAAAAAAAAAAAAGAGTACCTTACACAGCACCTGAAATAGTCAGATAAAAATGTGGAGATCTCTAACCATAACCTATTTAAAATTTAAAAATTGCAGAAAAAGCAGATTATTTTAATATTACCATTGTCTAAAAGGCTGGCAATTATATAAATATTTTATATATACTAGTCTTGCAGTACATTTCAAACTACTGAAGACTCAATTTTCCATAATAGACAGCAAAGATTTTTTTGAAAAATGTCTGCACATCCTAAGTTATCTGTAATAACTCTACCACAGAGAATTATATAATCTAAAGTATAGCAAAAGGACTGCTTTTCACATAGACTTACACTGGCAAAGAGATGATATTTTTAGCTCACCTCCAGATTGGAAAAAGTTCATAGATTTAATTACGCATTTGTCTGTAGTTAAAAATAACCCCAACTAAATGAATTTTTTAATATAGTTTCACTTTTAGTCCAAATCTCTGTGAACTCAGAACAGAAATGGACATTAATATTACCAAAAACAGCTGAGGTCAGGAAACAACATAGGTTTCTCTGACCACCCACCTCTACAATGTGCACATACTTCAGAAAAGGCCTGAAAACAACGTTTGGAGAATCTGACCCTCTCATTCATCCTTCTCAGGGGAGGGGAAACAGAATAAATAAAGGGATATATTTTATATTGTTGTCTCCCATGCATCTGCAATTTTCTGAATTTGTCATTCTCCTCCCTGAAAAAATCCTTTAAGATTCCCAGGATTTGCTCCAATACTTACAGCAGCAATAGGACAGCTATCGCTCTTTGCAGCCCATATAAGATGGTTGTAAAAATATCACTAGATGAGGCCCTCTTGTTTACCCAACCTTTTTTAGTATGGCTACCACTGGAGCCTATTGGCTGTTCATCTCAGTAAGAAAAATAAGGAAGAGGAGCTACAGTCTAGCTTTCCTAGCAATCAGAATATTTTTCTTCAAATACTCAGTTGTTGGGTTTTTTTTAAGAATGGTTTTCATTTCCAAGAATTTAATTTCAGTAATGCTCTAAGGACCTCTGAAGAACTTGACTCAATAAAGTTGTTGCTGGCTCTTTAGCAGAAGCGTGCTTTGCCATTAAACAAGTGACTTATAAGAAATATGCAAGTCAACTTCAAAAAATATGGAATAATTCTAGTCTGATCCTTTCAATCAGATTTCCTTTTATTAGTCTAAGCCCAGGACAAGTCAAATGGACCAACAGGGAATGGGTTCTGGAAGGTAAAAATCCGGTCAGCACTGATCACAGCAAGACAATCAAAAAAACTGAATTTCATTCTGTGACAGCAAATGACTGCAAGATCTTAAATGGCCACAAATGTAAAACATATGGCAGTCAAAAACAGTGTCTGAAAGCAGATAAATAAATTGTTAACTATCAGCCAAGATCAGTGGTCTGTTTTTATATGTTAATATTTTGCTTTTAATGAAAGTAAGTTGTAATCTGTATAGGCAACAGGAATGCACTCTTGGGGGAAGGCATCTTCTCACTGTTATGAAAGTAGGTGTAACCTCCAGACTGGGCCACCAGATTGTTTCTAGTTCTAAAAACAGTCACACGCAGAAAAAGGACCGCTCAAAATAAATAAGTAACAGCCAGAGGAGAGGTGAAGCAGGACAGAGGAACCACAATGCAAAGGTAGCAACACGTGTGTCATGAGGGTGGGGGGTCTGCCAGATGAAATAGAATAATATATTATTCCTTTGTGGGATGTTGTGTTATTGTTTGATAAAGACTTCAGGGCATTGCTATTTTTCATAATTTGCTATATGGCTTATAATTAATGCTAGGTTACTACTTTATCATTAGGCTATAGAAATAAAGGCATGTCTTTTTTCTTTTATAGTAACAGCTGATGCTTTAATTAATTTTTGAAAAAGTGAGAGGGTAAAAAAAAGAACTTGACAGTGAGCTCCGAGAATACTAAACCATTGCCCTGTATGTGTTCAGCACACAGCTAAGACACAGATGAATAGCATTTTAGGCATGGTTAATGTATACAGCTTTTTAAATATTTTCCAGTTGGAGGGAGAATTTAGTAGAATTCCACTAAGCATTTGTGTTGAAATTTTACTTTCTGTCCTAAGTTAAACAAAAAATATGGCAACAACCCTGATAATTATATTTATTAAATGCATTATCTGTATGAGCCCATGATATTTTAAGTACAATGTAGGACAAGTGTCTCTTTTCTCACTGACTTTATAAATAAATATTCTAAGTAAAAAATATTGAAATATAAATATTTACTACCCTTTACTCTCTATATAAATTAGCTTGTGACTTCCCCACTCCTTTTTGCATTTAGTGGATATGTAGTTTGTTATATTGAATGAAAGCACAGGTATGCACTGTTTTATACTAGGAGCTATCAATAGTATGTGCCTAATATTTTATATTGAATGAAAGACTTCATAAATCAGTCATACAAGGGATCATACAATGCTTTTAGCGAATTTCCAAAGAGTCATAAAAACTATAAATCAATGTATTTTTGATTAATCAACCCTCAGTGTCAGCTTTTGGGGGAGTTCTGTTGTGTCCTTCTTACTGGATGTAAACTAGGGAGAGATCATCTGTCAGAGGGAGATTTAAGCAAGAATATAGAAAAAAAATACTATTACACTATTGTCCACATCCATATGACTCCCCAAATCTGCCAAAATGAGACAGATCTTAGGGTATACAACAATTTGACCTACCATCTAGGATTTACAATGGAGATAATGGAAGTTTTGAATAGTGAAGTAAAAGAGTAAGCAAGCTCAAGGCCCTAATTCTGCAAAAGCCAAGAGTGCTAAACAGGCACTAATTATACACAGGTTAAAGTATTTATCATTTCATCATGTTCTTTAGACAAACTGAGCACTGAAGTCAACAGAATAGATCCCTTCCCTGGATCCAGCACTACTTGGAGGTAACGGGGTGGAATCTCACATTTGCCTGTGTCTCCAACCCTACGTGCCTGCCTGCAGTGAGGAAACACCACAGATTCATTTTTCCAACGAAAATGCTGTTGAAGAGTGAAATCCCATGCACATCGTAAAAGACATTTGACATCAATATTTAATTTTATTAGTTATACTACAGGTACTCTGGGGAAACTGATGGAGAGCCTTCTTGGTATTGATTGGAATCCAGCAAGCCCACTGCACACTGTTCAAGAAATTATTCAATTACAGTTAATTTTTCAATTCACAATAATTTAAAATTTATCATAAAAGTTAATAAAAGAGCATGTGATCAGAATACACTAGGATTTATAATTGAGATAAAAATGCTAACGATAAATTACTATGATTTTAATTTGCATAATCAATGTTTTTAGTTCATCCTGTTCCCCTGTACAAGACGATAGTATCGGTGGCTTTCTAACGTTCTGCGAAAACTTCAGAATTCTCTTTCATGTGCATAGTAGTGAGAGATGACTATTAGTGACACTGTGCTTTCATTTTCACACAAGAGACTTAAAAGCAACTGTAATGAGCAAATTGCTAATCAAAATGCAATGAATACATATGAGTCAATATATCCAACTTTTTTTTTGGGGGGGGGGGGGGGAGTGGTCATTCTATCAGCTTTGTCATGTTTCTTCAATTTTTGGGAGTGCCGAGTCGCAACCCGCAGGATATTAAAGCAAGAGGGTCAAAGCTCAGCGGTTTAGGATGGTAGTTAGCTGTGGACAGCAGGTTAAAAAGCAGCACATAAATGAAGAATTTAATTTTAATAAAATTTGCAGTAGGTCACAAGGAACCATTGGTTCATTTGTATATTTTATGAGTGTATTTTGAGGTTTTCAGCTGACAATTTTTTTTCTCCTTCTTGTGAGCTCTAAGAACTCATAACTAAGTGTCACTTTTACATAAAGTAACTTTTATTTCAAAATACAAAATTTTGTTGACAATATCTTAGGGGGAGAAAATGCATGTTTCAAATACTGTAAGCTCTTTTGCTTAAAATCTAATCCAAGTTAAATAAAATTACCACCAGATAATGTCAAGGATTCTATTGTTGTTTCAAGAAGGATATTCTCTAAAGTCTCATAATTAATTGGCAGCTGAAAAGTAAATGAGCAAAGGTAGGTGGGAAACATTCTTTTTTTTTAAGTCAGGGCTGGCAATTTATGTTAAAAATTGGGGAGGAGGGTTGGTTCGGGTGATATTTGAGAGCTTCAGATTTTATTTTTCTAATTCACTTAAATTGAACATTTGTGGAAATTTTTTCAAAGTAATGTTTTGGATGAAGAACTTTCATAATTTTACTAGGCAAGTAAAACCCTAGCATGTAAGTATAAATGTGGCAGAATGTTTGGAAAAGGTACTCTTGCATATCTGGATATAATACAGCATAGACAAAAGCACATATCAAATAATGCAGTGGGGCAAGGATTTCTTAGTGCTATTCTTGCTGTGCATTGGGCAGGGAGTTTTCATTTCACACATCATCATTCACAGTTTGCTGCAGTGACTCCACACAGTCAGAGCATGTCAACAACACACAAAGTGAAATATTTCATTGTGGTTTTCCTTTAGAAAATTAGGGACATGGGATTTTGATTTCAATTACCTTATGTTACAGTGTGAACAAAATAGGAAAAGGGAGAATTGCGTTTCCTGGTTTGGCAACAACCAACCATATCAGAAGCATGTTCCAAAACTGTCAGCCAGTACAAAAATAGATATTTTAAAGGCAGAAATATCTTAAACAATTAGCTATGGAGATGAGAGTTGTTGGTCAGCCTTACTCCTTTTTTGACATCCACTGATAACCTGGGTTAAAAAAAAAAAAAATCAATTTCTGACTTGACATTAATAAGCAAGCTACAGCTTGCTATTTTCTCCATGGCCAATATGTGTGTCATTTAGAGGAATGAAAAGGACGATCGTGTAACAAAGGGATAAAAATAACTTCCAGTCAGATACAATACAGTCAGCTTGAATATTCTAAGTCTCAGTTCCCTCCCTTCTCATCCCTGACCCATCTTGATGCTTAGTATTCCCAGGCGTAACAGTAGTCATTGCAATACATACAAGAAAAACATGAAATTCTGCAGGGTAAATAGCTGGCACAAGACAAAGACATTATATAAGATTGTGGCCATGAAATACAGGTGAGAGCACAGGCTTCGAATACAAAAGCTTCTGGCAGAACTCATTCTGGTGTTTCCTTTTTAACATAATTTTTAGTGAACCATTCATAGAACTTGTGGCTACAGCTGACTCCAATAACTTTGTGGCTCTTTCTAAAATCTTAAGTTAGGTTTTAGGAAGTAGATAGGAAAGTGATATCAAAAGCAACCTAGCAAGCACCATATTCACAACACCACACGTGAACCACTGCCAGATAGAAGATTACAGAAACTCAAAAAAAGCCCCAAAACAAACCCAGAACAAAAGTCTAGTTTGTTGGTTTTGATGTACATTACATAAATTCAAGAAATATTAAAGGATCTACAAGAAACCACAATGTACCAATCTCTAACTTGATTTAAACCTGGAGTCTCCGGAACCCCATATCAAGAGTAAGGAAAGGCACCAGAGAACATTAAATGATGATTTCTAAAGAGTAGCTCATGGTGGGCAGACCTTTCAAATCAGTATCCATGAAAAATCAAGGAATATTTTTCTTAACTGTGATGTGAATCTCCTTGGAAACTAACATCTATCACCCAAGCTTTTCAATCACAACATCAACAGTAATTAATATTGTAATCACTATTAAAAAGGGCTTTTAGCATTTTGATGTACAATTCCTTTTATACTATGTTTTAAAGTTAACAGTGTTTTGGTGGAAAATGTTGAGTTCCGATTAGTAGTCATACACCGGATTTTTTTCATATGGCAATGAGGTCATTCAAAGCACTTGAAATATTATTAATCTTCACCCCTGTAGGCAAATACTAAAAGCTTAAACACGATGAGGTCGTTCCTATCTAGACACACAGAAGTGGGCATAACAAACCAGAATTCAGGCTCTTCTAGTTTTCATTGATATGTTCTAGCCAATACTCTAATTTTCCATCTTTAAAATGGGAATACCAGTGTAACTGCTAACTTATTTAGGACTAGAATGGTTATTGGACATCTCCCATGATGAGTCCAAATGGAAATCCAACAAATAATCTCTTTCACCTTAAAATCCCTAATATCTATTGCTTTTTTTTTTTTAATACAGTCACTGATTATCTACAAATCTGGTATTTGTTTATGAACATTTGAAAATGAAAAGCAATACTGTGAAAGGATTACCAACAAGGAACCTCCAGCCAAACGGAGATGCTCTAATTCACACTGCCTCTGAGGAAACAACTCACCAACCAGAATATCTCAAGTGAAGGAATCCATTTATTAGTGGCTTTGGACAAAGTTTCAGTTCAGTACAACTGACAGTATTTATTAATCTCATTGAAGACAGGAAACACTATGCAATCAGTAACCAATGTTTCTTTCTCAGAGAGGTATAAGTTGATATAACTCAAGAAAGAATTGCTACAGTATTATCTTCTCCTGTCTTAACCTGTTCTTTTCTTCTCGATAAGATCCAAGATATAGCGCAATGGGGCAGATTACAATGCCATTTAAATGTGAAATAATACTTCCTTCAATATTATTACATTGCTGTGGGAAAAATTACAGAATATTTCTGTTCATTACTAATTTGGCAGGACTATTAAGGTTAACACTTGGTTTATGGTGTTGATGACAAATTTAAATGCAGTATGGCCTACCGGTTTCAAGGAAGACATTTCAAAATATATGACATGAAAATATTTTCTTTAGGCTTCACTGAAGAGGAGCTATTCTTTATATATCAATTGTCTATGAGCTTCCCAGAATATAACAATATTTGCCAATAAGCATGATATTTCCCTACAGCTGCCTCCAAGCCAAACTCTACTCTTAACTGAAAAACCAAAGAAATACTCCTAATGCAAGGATTGTAGGATTTGCTCCTTCACAGACAAACCTCAGAATTTCATGGAAAGTACATCTTTCTGCAATTCCAATAGATTTTAATTTGCATATCATTCCATGGGATAAATACAAATACTGAAAGAATTCACTTTAAAAGTGTTGTGTATTTTTAGATCATTTTCTACAGAGCTAAGGTTTTGTGTGTGTTTAAAACCATATGCATGTGATGGCACATGCTCCTGGGCTGACACCAAGGAGTCCTCTCTCTGATAACAACTTCAGATTTGGAGCTCCTTCCTCTCACCCACCAGTCAGTAAGTTTGTATTGCGTGTCCTTTTTGCTAATATCTAGGAGCAGTGGGATAAATTCATTGTTTCATTCCTTCCTTTTCCAGCAAGCTCCGGGCTGATTTTCCATTGCCCTCCCTACAAAATTATTTACAACAGTGCAGTGCAGGTATAAACATTACTGTTTTGATTTGATAGCACTTTTATAATCTCTTCAGAGAATCAAGAGCAAAACTTAGTTTGGAAAGAGAGAAGATTTTAAATCATTTACCATTTATTTTAAGCATAGCCTAAACATATAAAATGAAAAATACAGAGAGTACTTCCAGTTTATATTACTATTTACAAGAAAGCATCAAAGCTTGAATATTTAAGAAACTATTGCTTCCCAAAGGCATGTACCAAAAGTTAACAATATTGTCTGCTCATTAAAACACCTTGGAGATGTCAGAAAAGCAGAAGTCCTTAGAGATTTGAGATGCTTCTACTTGAAACACTATCCAAATAATGATTAATTACTGGTTATTTCAATAGTGAAAAAACCTACCTGTAACTTAATAAATGCCTGTTAATGAAATACATGTTCTAAAACTGATATTCTGAGTTAGTAATTCACATATACCACATGCATTTTATCTTTATTAATTTGAATCATTAGGAAAAATATTTTTTCATGAAAAAAGTAAAGCTTTGCCTTAATAGTAAGGCCAGACTCTACTCATTACATCTCAAATATTTTATTTTTCTGTATTATTTTGCACTGGATAAAATATTCAGTGTTAAATCTATTTGTGCTGTGTTTCCAGCTTCTAGGAGCTCACTTTTGACTTTTTTGGAAAAGAAAAACAGAGAATTCCATTTTTACAGTCACAAACCCTAACCACCAAGCTCTGCTCTTCTAGGTTGATACAATGCTGCCACCAAATGGTACACAGCTGGTACAACATCTGGGAAAGAGGCATTTTCCCATCCAACAGAGCTGCACACTGGCCAGATACTCTAGTCTGCAGAGACTTACTAAATACTTAATAGCTAGGTAATAATTGTATCTATAATAAATGTAATAAGATTTAGTGTTTTCTTATGGATTTCTCTGGATACATGGAACTACATGAGAACCTCAGCTTCCAGAGTTTTGAAATTTAGAACAACTCCTGTCTGTCACAATCGGCAAGAAAAGCCTGATACAGTGGAAAAAAGCACACACCCCAACTGCAGAAACCAAAAAACGGGCAAAATAATTACAAGCTTGGGGGAGGGGGGGTGGTGGCAGAGGTCATAACTTGAGGATAATTCATGACATTTTATATGCCAACTTATATTCATTTATTTGATGTTGGCAATAATGAAGGGTTAGTGAAGTCAGAGGGTTACAGACATGGTAACAGGCATGTCCCCTCAATACCAGCCACCTGTAGGGCCACACCTAAACTAGGTAAGATACATTTGATAAGATTCCCTTTAACAGACCATTTCTTGTTAATTTTTTCCTCAGCATGACCACCCATGCTTTATTTTAAGTAGTACATCATATGTTCTTTATTCATCACACAAACCAAACGAATCAAATCTTTGCAAAACAACACCAAGAACTTTAGGTGTTACTAATCCTAAATTCACAGGGCAAATTCAACTTTAAGAAAAATAAGGGTGTCCCTATTTGAAACAATCATCCCAAAATCCCTCTAAAAATCATTGGAAAGACTGCAGGCAACTACATTAGGATGAGAGAAATCATGCAGTAGAACATTCCTCCAGAAGGAAAAAGGAAGTCTAAAGAGAGTCTAGAGAATCAGCTCAGATATCATAAATAAATATTTGAAATATGAATCCCATCCCTCATCTTTGCAAATTACAAAGCTGATAAGGGAAGTGTTCTCATTTTATGGCTTTGTGTCAGATACTTGCTTGTTAAGGATGCAATCACCACAAAGGACTGCTTCTGCACTTGAAACACAAGTAAGGAAATAGTCATGCAAGGAAGAAAACTTTTGAAATGAAAGGCAAAGTTTGTTTACTGAGTTGAGACTGAAAATTCTGTATTCATTTTATTCAGAATTACCAACTGCCCGATACATTCAAATTTTGATATATGCAAATTATTTGAGCACAAATATTTTTTGTCATGTATATACTGCCCACCTACATACTGGCTACAGTCACAGCAGTCGCAAAGCAGACAGAATGGTGCAAGACTCACTCTTCAGTATTAATAATGTAAATTTATTTGTATGAGTTACATTTCTAGATGGATCATGACTATCATAGTAACTACATTGCAACAGTCCACCTGTCTAATCAAGCTAGTAAAAAGAAAGCACTAACTTTCTGGGATGAATGGAGAAATTATTTTGTATGGATAGTAAAAATAGCAACAATTAACACAAGATTAAGTGTACTTTATACAGTATGAATTTTTTTTAAACTCAGTGAAAATTGTCTGATATAAGACAGCATGTAAATACAACAGGTAATAAAATATTTCTATTATAGCTTCTATAAGCAAAATTCTTGAAATATTCTTATTTCTTGTGTGTAATTGCCACAAGAAAGTGGCAGCTACAGAAGCAGCTGTAGTATTGTCACCATATTATCGTAATTATTCAACCATTACAGCAAGTTATATGACTGTTTTCAACATCCACCAGCAATCAAAGTGTTTTTATCTTTCCAGGACATGCAGCCCTCTTTCAGTTGAAAGAACAGTTAAAGACTTGATTGAAGGAGATATTTTTCCCCCTGACCATTGTTTGCTGCAAACCATGGAAGTGCCAAGATGTTTCAAACAACTGTTAGTTATTATGAAGTCAAAAGAAAAATAATCCATTGGCTACTTGGTTATTTGCAAGGCAACAGTTAAGCTGCATTGGGAATATTGGGAAACAAGGGAATCTGAACTAAAAATCAAATGGTTTGTACTTTAACAATGCACCATCATTTGCTTGTGGTATCAATAACGTTAACTTTCAGACACATCACTCTGTCTACAAGTTAATGGAAAGCGAGAATTGCCTAGCATGTCTATTGGAAACTGCAGCAAAGTGCATTATAATTGAAGACCAAATCACGATTCTAACAAAAGATTTTACTCTTTCTCACCTATCAAAGGAATTTCAGTCTCAGAAACATGAGAATGTTGAAGCATATTCCTGATCTACAACCAGCAGCAGAAAGAATAAGATATCTGCAGATATTAGGAGTTGCTTT
The DNA here is from genome assembly GCF_036417845.1 of Apteryx mantelli. Taxonomy (NCBI): domain Eukaryota; kingdom Metazoa; phylum Chordata; class Aves; order Apterygiformes; family Apterygidae; genus Apteryx; species Apteryx mantelli. The sequence goes on from NC_089979.1 coordinate 78,837,313, forward strand.
GTACATTAGGTGAAAGCACCCAGGTGCACTAAGTTTTTCACAAGCTGTTGTGAGGATGGAGGAGAAACACTTTCAGTGATTGACTACTGCTTCTATTTTCTTCATAAAATGCTTTAAGTTTTCATGGATACAGTCTTAACTTTTGTATAGTTTGTGCCTGCATGGGCTGCAATTTACACTATAATGCATTCATAAAGCATAAGTTGAAAAAAGGAAGGATAACATTTTCTACTGTAAATGTAACTTTCTATAAAAAGATATGATAAAGCAGAACAAATCAGCATGAATTTCATTGTTATATACATAAACTCAGAAGTTACTGTAACACTGTCTTTGCAGAAAAGAAGTTATGGAAGAGCTGAAATGAGACAGGAGTTTGGGTAGTTTTATGAGGAACGCAGTGCACTGCAAGATTCAGTAGAGAATGTGTGCGCGCATGCGCTTCAGGATTTTTGAATATGGAAGTGGCATGGTGTTCCTATTTTGTTCCCTCTATTTTTTTTTTTTAAAGCTGGATAACTTATTATGTCTATTCCTACCTGAAATGGAGCAGTGAATATAACATTTTCTCAAGTAAATAGACTGGACAGATTACAGGAATCTTGCTAAATATTGATTCTGTGAAGGCTGAAGTTCAAGTCAGAGTTGTCTGAATTGTATAAAGTAGTGACTTATACATTAATTACAGAAAGTGAAGGTGTACTGAAATATATTAAGATAATAAGCATCATATTAAATATGGATTAGAAGCATAAGATGCTGGACTGTGTTTCTGATGGTAGGAAAAACATACCTTTGAGAGGAAAAATGGATGATATGCTAGGCCAAATAGTGTTTCCCTAAAACACCTCTTACACAAGTCTTACCCTGTTAGGTAACATTAAAAAAAACACACACACACACACACACACACACAAACACACACACACACACACACACACACACAAACACACACACACACACACAAACACACACAAACACACACACACACACACAAACACACACAAACACACACAAACACACACACACACACACAAACACACACACACACACACAAACACACACACACACACACAAACACACACACACACACACAAACACACACACACACACACAAACACACACAAACACACACAAACACACACAAACACACACAAACACACACAAACACACACAAACACACACAAACACACACAAACACACACACACACACACGTATCAGCAAAGTCAAAGAGTATCATTTAAAGCAAGAACACTTCAGGCCAAGGCCTCTAGCCTCACCTATCCCTGTGATTGCATTATGTGGCCCCAGGAATCCAGCCACATTCACACTGTCCCTTACCTCAGGGCTACAGCTTGAGGTAGTATGGACCTGTATACCAAAAAGCCTATACTAGGTCCCTGCCCTGGCATGGGGAAAAAGGGGGTAAATAATTTGCTTGTCTTTCACTGACTGTTCTTCTTTTTTATCAGATAAGCCTGGCCAGCAGGTGATTGATAAGTGGCCCGGGCCCAGCTCCACTCCTTTCTTCTTACTGCAAAGAGAGATAATAGATCCATTTTATCATATTTACCCAGCCTACCCTTTAATTGCTCAGAAGTATACGGCATCTCATTCTCTCTCTCTCTCCTTCTTTCTCTCACACAGTTTGATCCAAGCCCCACCTTTTTCTTAAAACATTCACGTAAGTTGGCAGCTTCCTACAATAATGTACATTGTCATAAATGCAGTATTTTAATCCACGAAACTTTTGTTCATGATCACTGCGATTTTAGTACATTTTGAGCTATGTAATTTTGCCATGTGAGATTGTACCTTAATTTTTCTCTGCCTCTAAATGAATACTGGAAAACTCTGCTTAAATATAATGCACTCTTTTTGGAAAGAGATGTGAAAGACATCTTTACGGTTTTTTTCATTGCTATGATGGAAAGCAGATTACACAGATAAATGATTCATGATAATCTGCAGAACTATTTTAACTAGTTGTCTTTATACATGTTACCACTCATACAGTTCTGATGGAAGCCGCTCTACCTGGGTACCACAGCATTACTTACAAGAGCTGCTGTTTTCTTAAGTTTATTCTCATCTTTATTCTGTGTCTCTTTTTTCCCCCACCCCCTCCTTTTTGTAGGTTTCAGTCAAGCCATGATGTTAAGAACTGTTAAGCAAGGGGGAAGGTGGTTCTTGTATTCAATACTTGTTCCCATCACGTAAAGGCACTTCTCATGATTAAATCCAATGGTTTAGAATGACTTTCTTATGCACAAACCAAAATATTTTCTAATAGAAAGTCTCCAGTCTTTAATGACAGCATTATCCCTGCTGAACATGTCTCCCACTTCCATTTTCCCTCAAAGAGCTATTTTAGAAGAGTCAGGATATTTGTACTTGAAGTCTAAGGAAGCACCAGTATTCAAATTCTTTAACTGAGGTTATTGCTGCTAAGCAGTAGTGGTTCCTGGTGGTAGGGAAAGGCAGCCCCATTTTCACTTTGGTACACCATGACACATCCATCCTCAGAGGACTGCTTTAAATAAATCTCCTAGAAAAGCCCATCAGTTTTGTCCTTCACTAAACCAGCTTGTAAGTGCTCGTGCACCATCTCCTGTGCAACACAATGCACTAAGGGAGCACATAGACACCCCCCTCCCCTCCCCCCCCCCCCCCACAATTTGACAATTTTTCGGCAGCCTTTGTAACAACAGATTATGGAAACCAGAAAAGCCATGAGTTATACAGATGAATAGGAAGCTATGCATACTGCTGAGGAGCTCTGCAGAAAACCAGTTGCCTGCACAGAACTAAGGCAGAATGACATACGTAGCTTCTGTTCCTGAAAATATTCGGAGCTTTAGCCATGCAATAAAATTGATAATTCTTAACAGAAGCCTTGCCTTATTGGCATAAACCTAGACAAGATTTCAATCCAGGAGGTCTTCCTTACATCTAGGCATGCGCAGGAGCATAATGATATCGGCTGAATGTTGTGTTACTCTCTCTCACAATAAAGTGAAGCAAATACTTTTGTTCCAAGTCATAATCTTTAAATGTAAGAAAGTATCACAGGAATGTTATGCACTTCCAGTCCTCCACACCTTCAAAACAAGTTTTAAGTATTGCTTTCCTGTTCTTGCATTTCAGAAACCATTCTGTAATTACCAGATATTAATACACTGGTAACATAGTCTAGCTAAGTTTCACAAAATATTTAGAAAAATATTTGTATTGGTTTAAAAGCTTTGGCTGTTACTATAAGCAGCTCTCTAAGACCAAATTTGGTAACACTTTCAAAATAAATATTTCTAGCAGGCCCTGCTGTGGAGTGCATCCTCCCAATTAAATTATGCAACAATGAGACAGCCTTTTTAATTGATAGTGATTACTGAACTTTCTAAATCTGTAAAACTTCAGCAGGCTTAAGCTTCCAATAAATGCCAGCATCTATTTCTACACCATAGCTTCCATTTAACAGAAGTAAATACATCAGCCTGCAGCTGCTGATGCTGCAAACATCAAAAAAAGACTTTTGTTCTACTATCAGTGCTGTAGGAATGTCTCCCTACATTGTTTAACGATTAAGGTTCATACTTTTCCATCTGGGCTGCTCAAATTAGAAAGAAAGTTTTTTGTTTTTTTTTAAATCAGAGCACTATCTGAAGATCAACATTTCATCTCTCACTGAAATCTTGACACAACTTAGCCAAAGATAACAACCTAACCAGACAAAAAGTGAGGAAGAAAGGGAATGGATAATATACTAAACAACCATAGTAGTTCAACATTATCCTTTATGCAATTATGATCACTGCTTGTTTTCTTTTTAAGTTTCATTAAGAGCTACTTGTGTAAGGAGCAGCAACATTACCTGTTCCCTAGCACAGTTCTGGAAGTTTGAAAGCTAAATACATACAACTGATGTGATACCATTATGATCTCAACCAAAGCAGCTATTTGCTAGGCTAAATGCACAGCAATACACAGTAAAACTATAAATGGACAGCAGCAGGGCATCACCCACTACAATCACTCACTGCTTCCTCGAGGTGCTCCTGTGTGGCACAGGGTCCCTCAGCCCAGTTGCTTCACTTGAAGCCATGCCCAGCTCCTCCTCAGCTTGGAGGGCACTGAACTTCTTCATTAGCTGCAAGCCTTCAGGAGGAACAGGAGCCTTTCTGCTCATACAAGAAGTGACCAGTTTCCAGCCTTCACCCTCACTGGAGTTATGACTTACTGTTCCACATGGCACAGAGTCCACCAGCATCTCCACTGCTGTGGGGGGTTGGGACTCTTGAAGCCATAGGGTCTCTCAGAATATCCTACCTACCTCTCACTCATCTTCTTGGATGCTACACAGCCTGCTGACTTCCTCCCATAGCTCCGTTACCTCATGACACAACTCATCAACAACCGCACACCTTCTGCAGAGAAGTTGACTGTCAGCCCTCACTTCACAGAGAGGCCCCAGGCACTTCCTGCAATCTGGGGCCTGCACAGCCGCCTCCTCCATCAGCAGGTCTGCCTGGCTGGAAGCCTCCAACATGGCACACACAGTGACTCCAACACCTACTGGGGAATGCACCCTGTGGCATGCCACAACCATAGCTGAGGAAGCATACACTACTATGAATGGAGACAAGGACCCCTTCTTTGCATCCTGCTGCACAAACTGCTGCCTCTAAGAACTGCACTCTAGGCCTGGCTCCTACATATGCCTCTCCCTAGTACTGCCTAAAAGGGTGCTTGAGCCTCCCTAATGAGGGTCAGCTGGAACAGAGGCCCCAGGTGTCTCTGATCAGGGGCAAGCAACAGAGCTCGTTAGCAGCAGCTGCACCTTGCCAGAGCTTCCCAGGAGAAGCTAAGACCTCCTGTAGCTGTCCTTACCTAGCTCTCCTTGCCTGTCAGCAGCAACCCTCAGAGGGTCCCCAAAAATCCCCCACAACCTCCAACAAGGTTCTCAGAAGTTCTTAGCAGAGCCCAGACACTGCTGTGCAAACTGCTGCATCTGTTCGCTGCCTCTGTTAGCTGCGCTCAATTTTGTTTTTTTGTTGTTGGTTTTTTTGTTGTTGGTTTTTTTCCCCTACATACGTAGAGCTGATGATCAGAAGAGTTTCTATACCCAGATAATAATGCCTCCAGCTAAACTGATGGATGCCTATGCATTTCATATCTAATATGCATATTAAATTCAAATGACTTTCCCATCCTACTTGGGATTCCCAAGTGTTCCTCCAGAAATAACAGCAATGAATAACAATAAAAGCACCACACCGCAGTACCGTTTTACATGTAGTGACCACTGAGTGGATGAGTCCCTTATTGCCTGACTGAGACCCATCTTTCAAATCTTGAAGAGTTAATATCTTTAGAATAGCACCTACCCATAAGAGAAACAGCTGACTCCTCAAGAAAGTTGCAAGATTTAAAAAAAAGTATACACAAGTGTTTAAAATCTAACAAATTTCTGAGGCAATCTTTTCTTACAAAGCAGCAGAACTGAGCAGGAAGCCTTAAAATTGGCAGAGGAATATTCTGGAAATACCACATTTTCACATTAGAAATGGAAGACTGTTTGGCTGCATTCAGGCAGCATGAATAAACTATGTATATTCACAGAGCTGGATCACAGGAGATTGTCTACAAAAGGGGAAAAACTAAAAAAATGAAACTGTAGGGAAAAAAGGGGGGAAAAAAAGGTTAGGGAAGCTTAGAGAAGGAATAGGTGAGTGTCCCAGTTTAAGCCCACTAAGACTGTTGAAAGACACTTTTCTTAGACTAAAATTAGAATCAAAGAGTATGTTAAAAGTCAGAGCTAGCCTAGGCTTGAGAAGTTGTCAGGAGCTGCTACCGAGAGTGACAAGCTTAGGAGGGGGCAGTGAATGATACAGAGCAAGTGCTGTGGGATCCTTTGCTTCCCCAAGCTCTAACGGAAGCTTGCAAGGAAAGACTGAGCATTAAGAAAGGAAAATGTGTGTGCAAACGTTTATTGCTTTTACTTTTTCCTTCGCATACTATGTACCTTTGGGTGAATGAATAAGTAATGCTTTGTTTTGAAGAAGCTGGTTTTGACTGACTTTAATCAGCCACTGTCACAAGTCCCCAGAGCAAAAGGGCTTATAGGTGCCAAACAAGGCTGAGCCCATCCCGTTCACACGGTTCGGAAGCGGGAGAGCTGCTGGCCCCAAATCCAACCCAGAAGAGCTGGCCAGATGCTTCTGCTCGGGAGGGTGGACATCAGGAGGGCGGCTCACAGTGACGGGTGCTCAAACGGGAATAAAAGGAGCCCAAAGCGCAGTTCAGTCCAGGGTTCCCAAGGCGCCTCACACCAGCCAGCGCTGCTGGATTCCAGGGAGCTGTACCCAGGCTTAGCAAGCACTTGCCCTCAGGAAGGATACTGCTTGCCCTCATGCATTGCCTTCATGAAGAAATTTCTAGATGCAGGTTCAGTAATCTATGAAGAAACAGCCTTTTTCCAACTGCTAAAGGCATGCTGCACATAAGTTTTGCATTTAGAAATAAAGATAGATGTACAGCGTGTGAAATTTCCACTTGTTATTCTGAGACACAGCATTATCTGTTGAAGTCATCTAAGGAGCAAGGGAGAATTGCGATGACCCAATATCCCATCTCGCCAGGAAAATTCTACTAGCCAGTGGCATCAGCATATCACTGTTATAAAAAATGCAATATTCAAGTGAAAAAGTAACCTGAGTTTACACTGTGGGGAATATGATTCACGTTCCATAAGCTCCATATATAAAATCATTTGCTTACCTAGTACTACATGAAGAACAGCCACAGGAAGCTGTTTTTGGAAAAAGATCCAGTTGTTGGGTTAAAAATAATCTCAATAAAAGATAAAGAAAGAGTAGCAGGTTCCAAAGGAAGAAATCTGATAAAATTAAAGTGTAATAGACACTTCAAACTGTGTGATCTGACCTAATAAGTTATTAATAGGGAACCATTACTCCTCATACATTTTTTATTAGGAAGGCATTGCCTTTTTGTCAAGATTAGTGGATTATAAAATATTTGTGCTACACAATATAAATGACCCCACCTATTAATAAGTCTCTAGAAAGATATGCTTAAATTGAATTACATTAAGAAGAAAAGTGCCAACAGAAAATTAGGCATAATTAATGGGAACACATAAATAAACCAGAGAGAGAGGAAAAAGGACATTCTCTCCATTGATCATTTTGAGGATTAATTGGTGATATGCTCTAATGACATACCAACTATTACTGTTTTTATAAGGACCATTTCACAGAGGATGAAATCTGTGTAACTATGAATATGTATTGCAATTTATTGCCAGAAGATAATTACACTGATCACATACCTCTAATTAGTCAGTATAATTTTGAAGGCTAAAAGATACAGCTTAAAACGTAATATACAACAAAGGCTCATTAAACTCTTTCAGTAAAGAAAATTTTTTTTTTAATCTGATATTTAAAATACTCAACTTTCCCTGTGAGTTTGCAATACAATGTCCCAGGGAAAGCCACACTGAAAGTAAGGATGTGGGCAATATCACTTTATTGTTTTCCATGGGTTAGAGCCAGAGATCCACTCAGAACAGTGATACCTTGGAGATAGAGGAAATTATTTTTCACATCTCATTCACATAATGGACAATGTGAATTGAGTTACACAGTGAACAAGCACCCTGGTCTTCTCCGTTAGCCAGCATATATAAGGTTTCCTCAGATATCACAGCACTACATCCAATGTGTGCAGTTGCATTGTGTGTTTCACAGACTTACAGAAACTTTCAAAGACATTCAGTAATAACTGGCAATGTAACTATGAAGCTTTATTGCTGAATCTTTTAAACTGTATATCCAAAATAGCACATAAAAATGATTTTCTTCACAAAGTAAATAAATTCCTATAAGTAAAAACAAAAATAAGTAAAATAAGCCCTTGTACCCCCTTTGCTATACAGAAGAAAAGAAAGAGGACCCATTCATTAGAAATAATCCACCTGAAACAAAACACCTTACACTAATCCCCTAAAAACCTTATCTACTCTTTGACACTGTTGTAACAAACACTTCCCAAGTACTGTGCCAACATTGCTCATGTGTTCAGTGGATTTTAATTAGAGCTCTGAAAGCTTGGGAAAACTGGCTGAGCGAGCAAGCTTGCTCTTTTCAAACAGCACCACAACTGTCCTTTTACCCACCTCCCAGTCATAGGATATGTTTAATTAAAAGCAGTGCAAATGATGGAGACAGAAGAGAAAAATCTCCTTCCCACAAATTAGTGAGAAAAACGTGATTAAGGAGGTATACAGCAAGATGAAGAAAGCAATACGTGTTGTATCTTAGTCGCGCTCTGAGCTTGCCAGTGGATAGGTCTTTGGGAACCTTTCCACTTGAATTCCATAATACCATTGTATTAGCTGCCTTAAATGCTTTAGAGAGAAGAGAGATATTTAAGGAAGATTAACATAACAATAGCTACAGCAGATTATAGGGGCACAGGAAGAGACAGGGAGAAACAGTTTTCTGATTCGTTCTGCTGTTGGATTAGCAATTGCCCAAAATATTTGTCAGATAGCTTTGTTTTTTCTAATTCACTGTCACAGAGAGGGATGTGGCACTACTGGAGCAAGTCCAGCGAAGGGCTACAAAGATGATGAGGGGACTGGAGCATCTCTCTTATGAGGAAAGGCTGAGAGAGCTGGGCCTGTTCAGCTTGGAGAAGAGAAGGCTGAGAGGAGATCTTATCAACATGTACAAGTATCTGAAGGGAGGGTGTCGAGAGGATGGGACCAGACTCTTTTCAGTGGTGCCCAGCGACAGGACGCGAGGCAACGGGCACAAACTGAAACACAGACACTTCCATCTGAACATGAGGAAAAACTTCTTCACTGTGAGGGTGACAGAGCACTGGAACAGGTTGCCCAGAGAGGTTGTGGAGTCTCCTTCTCTGGAGATATTCAAAACGCACCTGGATGCAATCCTGTGCAACGTGCTCTAGGTGATCCTGCTTGAGCAGGGGGATTGGACTAGATGATCTCCAGAGGTCCCTTCCAACCTCAGCGATTCTGTGATTCTGTAAGTGTCCACCCACCAACCGCCTTTACTAAAGCAAAGCAGTTCTCCAATCCACCTCACCAAGTGGGCGAGGACTACAGCTCAGGAGCCAAGCAGACAAATGCTCCAGGGAAACAGAAGTGTTTTGCTGCCTTGTGACACCACCTACTTCTGCCACGGTATCAGCCTCCCCATCTAGCAAAAGCTCCATCTTTGCTCTGCTCTTGGGTCTACCCGATGTGTGAGAGCAAAACCCACCACAATTAGGGGAGGCAAGAGAGGGTCCATCCGTAAGAAAATGTTATAAGAGCCAAGGAAGAAAAATCTTGGGCCTGCAATGATGGCTTCAGCCAGCAAATTCAAGATCAATATTCAAAAGGAAGAAGAAAAGAAGATTAACTGGAGCATGGCCCAGAAGACACACCAGTGAGTGGAAAGAACATGAGAGAAGAATGAAGATCAAAAGCAAAGGAAAAAAAGGTGCACATATGAAAGAAAGAATTATGAAATACAAAAGGGGATGAAGAGGAGGATAACCGCCACTAGCATAATCACAAATCAGCCACATCCTATAGTTCATTCTGATGCCTAGTTGTCAAAGTAATTTTGAAGATGGAAAATATCAGTTAAAAAAATATGACCTCTTGCCATAGAATTCCTTCTGCAACTGAAAAATTAAGGACAAGTTGATGTTTCAGGGATATGGCCCATGTTCATTTTTGATAGGTGTAATGATTTATATAATTACAAAATAAGTGTTATAGAGAAAAAGGATAAATATCAAAATAAATTTTAAAAGTCCTAGATAGTACATGAAATATTTCTAGGGGATCTTTAACTCATATTCCCAGATGGTTACTCTTACTAACTCAGACTACAAACAATATGTACCTGTAAACAGCTAGGGGTCAGGAGGGTCATTGAACTTTGTGAATGGTGAAAGAGCTCAACAGATGCTGAAAAGCAGTGCTAAATATTAAATAACTGTGACAAATTACTGTTCAAATGAAGAGAAAATTCAACAGTGATCATAATTTCTTTTTCTGCCTGCTGAAAAGGGGTGGTGAGGTCTCTCACTGAGTTGGAAAAGGGGTGGTGAGGTCTCTCACTGAGTTGCAGAATAAAATAATAAGGCTAGAGGTCCAGGAGTTCGTACAATGCTATTTTTAAACTGATTGCAAGGTACATCTGGACTTGTCTATTTATATAGTTGTGGTTCTTTGCTCTCTGAATTATGTTTAGCAGACAGAAAAGAGAGCAAAATAGAATTTGAGAGATGATGTTGATACACAGTAGCAATTATTAAAATGCACAGTTTTGTGGGAAAAAAAATGTCTGGAGTCCCCTCTCCTGACCTTAGGAAGCAGTGTATTGTAATGCAGATTTTCTGCAGAATCTCAAGATTTCTCTTTTCCACAGGCTCCACTGTAATTATAAAAAACAAAGGGGAGTGCTTTAAAGCTTGAGAGGAAAGCTGTCACCTGCAGTTTGCATGCCTACAAGAGAATAAAGTAGCCACCTGGGTAGCGAGCAAAGGTTTCGTCATCAGGTCATTGGTTATATTAGCTGGTGAAAGATTCTTTTAGAGTGTTTGAAGTGTTCAAAGTCGTATTTTCCAGTGCTGTATTTGGTGAGCTGCAGAATCCTTACATGTAATCACTGGGTAAGCAGAACTCAAAAACTATTTGCTAATCAATTGCTGAACATCAGTTGCAATTTTTGCACTTATTTTGCAGGCTTCTCATGGAAGCAGGGCTGTCACATGGAGCCAGTAGCCAGTACACACCTCACAATCCAAGTAAAGCTTCTGAAAACCTATTCATGTCCCTAAGAGCGATTACTCTTGAGTTGGGGACAACTTCACTTTCAAAGTCAAACTCGGTCACCTTTAAATGTAGTTCAGTGTGTATCCAAAATGTATTACCTCCTTTTCAGTTTGTGAGAAGATAACAAACTTGTGTTCCATACAGGACATCTGAAGTTCATCAAGAAAAAAAACTTTATAGATATTACTCCAGCTCTGCCTTACTGCTTTAGCTTGCAATAAGCATAACAGAAAACCATACAAAAGGGTTGCATTTTTTCCTGAAGAATACCATGCCCAAACTGATATTTCTAATGTCCTTTGCCCTCTAGTGGCTAGGATAAGAAAAAAAACATGAAGCTGTGTGATGCTTCACAAAATGATTGCTTATATTCGAAGCATTACTGCACCTGAGATACCTGTTTGAAGAAACTATCTAGCCGAATCGTGATCTGCACATGAATGTGGCTACAATCAGTGCAGAAGCTATTAATTAATAAAAGAAAGAGAAAGAAAGAGAAAGAGAAAAATAAACAGGCAGGCATAGTAATCAAATAAGGATAATGCTTCCATTTAACTTCGCTTAGTACAAAAGATATGATGTGACAGCAAAACTCAAATTCAAATTCCAATTTTGTACATTGCACAAGCCAGAGTAGTTTGTCTCTCACAGGTTAACTGCCTTAGTCAGTTTCACATGGATCTGGACTTTGGATCAGGGGATAGTAAAAGAGTTTCCAAAAGTCAGTAGTTCCAAGTTTGAATCATGAGTTGTCCCTGGTTTCATGAGGGATTGACTGTTGACTATCTTTCAGATCCATTTCTGTTTAAAGCTGTGCACTTCAAGCACAAATGAGAAGTTCAATTTTAGAAATTCCTACAAAAACTAGCAATTGCAGAAAAAAACACATTTTAAAAGAAACATTGTAAGATACCCAATTTGGTTATCTTATAACTCCGTTTACTCTCTGCTTCTGCTTCTCTGATTTGTAAAAGCCACTCTCCCCTACAACTCCTGCTCCAAACTATTAACAAGCCTTGATATACACATATCCACTCTAAATAATTTTCCCTCCTTTTTCTACCTATTCAGAAATAATTACCAATGTTAAGAGACTGGATTGTTTATCATACAGGCTTTATAAACCCATCTCATTATCATCCCATATTGTTCTACATCTCTCAAGTCCTAAATTGCACTAGTACTCAGTGATTATAAATCCTAGTGTCTGTCACAAGCAGCTCTGTTGAAGAAGAGGAGACACAAAAAGATTCAGAAAGACTTAGAAGGGAAATACAGATAGACAACCTAATGTGGTTAATAATGACTAGAAAATTATTACCTGATTTATATCTGGCACCAAGCACATGCCTAGCAGGAAAGTGGAATATCATGAAACTCGTCATTTCCATTATCACTAATGAACAATGCTATCGACACATTTAAACACAGTAAGCACCCGCTGGATATTAATTCCAGCTACTCTCCAAACCACAGATCCTTTGCCTGGGTTAAACCTGAGCTACTACTCCATGCCACAAAATCTGCTATGCTGACTCCTAACTTTTCACAAGTGTCAGTTTGGTTACTTACAAAAGTAGACAATTTATGCAGCTGGGAGGGCTTGGGTGTTTTTTGTTTTTTTTTTTAAGTGTTTGTTTATATATACCAACATCTACAGCATCTGTGCTTTGTATGGCAGTTTTGCAGAAACATTAATTTGGATTTCTGATGTAATATTAATATGCCTACATACTTTCTACATGTAAGTCCACATTATTTGTGCACTTTGACATAAGCCAGTTTTGTTTTTTCATATTATTACTAGTTTAAAGCACCTGCCCAGCATTCTACAATTTCTGTACTTCTTACTGCTGTCAAGGGCTCTTGTCCTTATAATGCTATTGGTTTCCAGCTTCTATAACCTCAGACTCAACAGCATTCAGAACAAATAAAACCCCAGAGCTTTAAGTGCTGTCTTCTAGAAGAAATGAAATAAAGGAGGAGGATCGCTCTAGAATATGTTGTCCTCCTAAACCACATGATGCATTCAGAGAATTAAATTTTCAACAAGTCATTTACTGATAGCCACTCTGTGAGTGCTACTCCACCAGCTTAAGTTTCTTGTGGTTCCACAGACATTTATAGGACAGGGCTTTGTTATGGAAAGATGCCACATGGAAGCAATTCTGTTTGTCTTTCTCTGCCAACATTTGTTCTTACCGAACAAGGTCAGAGTTAACAAAAAAAGAAAGAAAAACAGTTTAATAACTGTGCCCCCTCCCTTTTTTTTTAACTGTGGCAATTATGGAATAGCAACAGCCCTCATCAAAGGAGATGATTAGCTGAAGTGCATTCACTATTGATGGGCAGCCAGTGTAAATGAAACTGCAGCAGCTCAGGGCTGCAGGATTTCAGAACACTTTTGTCCCTCACCAGGTTTGTTGAGATCGTTATCATTTCTCCAAAGTGAATACTCTTCGGTGGAACATTTCTCAGAATGGAATATGTTTACCAGGCAAGTATAACAAGGTAGTATAAGTTCCACCAGGAGGTAATATCATTATCATTTTCCTTTCCGGACATATCAAGTTTTCCTTTCCCCTTCCTTTCTTTTTTTTTTCTGGGGGGGGGGGGGAAGGGGGGAGGGAGAAGGGAGGAGAGAGTAGTAAATAGTCACAGAAAGATCCCAGTTAAATGAAGGTTTTAGATCACTGCAATTTTAGCTCCATGTGCACACCCAGATATAGCTAAAATATTTCTTTCAGTGTAATTCCCTGTATCTAGTATTTGATACAACTAAATTTTCCTCTGTCTTTATTCTAGCAGGTATTTTCACCTGTCCCCTCTTTTCTACTGTAACCATTCATTTAATATATAAGATATAATTAATATATATATGCATGTACACAGTTTTTGTTCTTAACCTTCCCAATTCGTCAAGCTTTTTCTTGAAGTGGATTAATTACTACTTTGTGAAACTTGGTACTGAGTCTCAGAGTTCTAGTAATATGAACCAAGGTAATCATCTTTCTTGTTTACAACTAATCATTCTAAATTTTCTTTCCATTCCTGAGACCCCAGGCAAAAGCAGCATAAATCCAATAGTACTGGCTCTGTGACAGGAGGCCATTTACCTAAGTCTTGATGAAGAATTTGGGGGAGGTTTTGTCTGCCTCATTAAACATATTAAAGATCATCTTCTCACTCTTGATTTTTTTTTTACTCTTTCCGTGTGTTTTTCCTACTTCATTCTGCAGCTGTAGATTAACACAGGACCTGTGTGTCTGGTGTAGAAAAGCCCTTGATGTTATATCCAAAACTGTCGGGGGAGTTTAAGTAGCTTCTTTTGCAGAAGCCTGCTCCAGACAACATCAGACAACATCTTTTTCTTTTATTTGTTTGGGAACCTCAATAACTGGATGAATCAGATAGATAAGTTAGCAGGGGTTTAGACAAATCTGTGGAAATTACCAGGCAGACTGGGATTGACATGTTGTATAAGGAGACTTTGGGGAAGGGAAGAAAAAAAAGAAAGCAAAAGAAGACTTCATTTGTAATACAGGATGCAATTAAAAGCAAGAAGATTAAATCACTGCATAACACCTGCTGAGTATAAGAATCTCCTAAGTATTATTAAAAAAAAAAGTTACTTAGCACAGAGATCTATGGAATAAACTTGTGAAGTTCATGAAATAAACCACAAGAAAGGTTGACCAAGTGCTACAAAGAATTGCTGTACAGAATCACCCTGAAGTAGGACAGCAATTTGCACTGCTAATTTCCATAATTCCAAAATGAAATGGAGGTGGAATTTTGTTTTCTTTTCAACGGGGAGGGGTAATTGAAAATATGGTCTTTACTTCTTGTCATATAAATATCCACTGCTTCATACAGTGCAAGCTGTGACAGCACCCTTCACATCAGTGGAATTTATATCAAATAAAAGTTTGGCTGACTGAACTATTCTCATCCTGTCTCATCTTGTGAGTAAATGGATGAACTGGGTGATATTAGTCGCATTACTTCAGACATCATCAGAATGTGCTCAGATGACAATACAAGAAACTGAATAGAGTAGAAAAGAATAGAGTAACTCTCTCTGTGCTGGAAGGAGAAGGCGAGTAGCATACAAATTACAGGACAGTAATACTTGGAAAAAGTACACTAACAAGATATACAAGACTTGGTGTCATTGAGTTTCTTCAACCCTTTCCTGTTATCTCAAATGGTTCTTCTTTATGGCTGAATACCATGCCAAGTGACAATTACATCCTGAATTGCTCCCTTCTGAAGTGAAAACCGAACAGGCTTTATGCTGTCTATAAAATATCCTATGCAGTACACTTTATGAAATGGCTCCTGCTTACGCAAGGTCAGGTGCAAGAGGTGCTGTTTGATTGAACTGGTCCTGCTGTGTAAGATATCTGCCAAGGGATGGAGAAAATACAGGATTGTGATTTTACCAATTATTAAGCATTAATAGAAAATCCACTTGATTAGAAGTAAAACTCTTCCATTATACATGACCATTACAGTTTATGGAGGGTCTTTTAGTTCCTTCAACTCGATTTTTCTGACAATATAATACAAATGAGTACTCGGACTGCTCCATGACAGTTACCTTCTTCCCCAATCATCTCCCTGGCCTGACCTTGACCTATAGATAGACTTTGGCATCTAGTGATAATGTGGTTTGTGGTAGCAGTAACCGCAAAACAGGATCTTCCCAGTGGCTTCAAGCCAGAGTGTTACTCACTAGCTAATGGTTAGAATGGAATGATAATAGATATGACTTGAAAAATCTGAGATTTTGCACTTGTGTTAGGTTTTTTATACCAGAAGTATCTTTGATTTTGCAAAGTGTCTTTGATTCTGCAAAGCATGCCTTAGCAAAATAATAGTGAAAATGTATTCAATTGTTTTTGTCTACATATCTAACATCCATTACTTTCTTAGTTGTGTAAAAATGGAAAACATTCTATCTAGAAAGAAAAAAAATCAAAGTTTTTGCTTTCTTTTTCCCAACATCACTTTGCTAAAACAAACTCTTCATGTAAAATGGGGAGTCTAGTTTTGCCATAGGTACAACCTATTGAAGTAAATAGAGTTGTAAAAGAAAAATCAAGGACAGACTTTGAGCTGTCTGTATGACAGCTTTTTTTCTAGCAAGCCAGTAAAGCAAAATATATTGTCAGTTGTGGCCAAAAACACCTTTCACTCTGCATGATACCTTGCATAATTTCCCAGGTAGGAAAATTCACAGGGCTCTGCTACACTTGATCATTTTGACCATGAAAGTTTCCACTGATTGTTGATATGCTGGTGCAATCTGATACCTTTGGTAAGCTTGTGGTGCATGAATGTACTAATCTCACTTTCCACACTGAAATTTATGATCTGCTCATCATTACCCAATAAAAATATTCTCATCAACACATAGATACAGATTATTCCAGACCTAGGTCTCAATCAGTCAAACTACATTCATCACTTTTTCAATACACGAAAATCATTGACAACAAAACTGCCATGATACAACATGAGTCTGCCTGGATGAGTTGGAGAAGATCATTTGCCTGTTCTCAGTCATTACATTACTACTGCATGGCTATCCTAGAGAATCAAATCCAGTGATCAGTCTCTATGATTAACATTTGAGAATCTGACATTGAAATAAAACTTAGAAATCAGAAGCTTGCAGTTATTTAAGAAATGACTTTACTTACCCATCAGAATGTCATGCTTTCCACTCAGACATTCACATGAAATGTAAAGTACATTGTGGATCCCCACTTCATCAATATCATTTTGATTTATTATCTTTTATGCTTGCAAATCACTATCTGCTGGATCTTCCCTTTGTTAAAAGAATTTAAAATGCTGGTAGTTCTGCACTCACTTTTCAGAAATACAGCTTAGTTACTGTATGTCTCTGTTTACCTTCGTCTTTTCCTGCTCTTTACAAGAGGCAGACGCAACAACCTTCAAATTTATAGAACTCATTTAGGCAATTTCGTTCACTAAATACAATATTAGACTATTGCTTATCATAATCCTCTCTATTCTTATAGACCTGCAAAGTCTACTATTCTTAAACTACTGTTGTCCTTTGTAATAAAAACCAAAATGCTCAGTCCAGCATGAGATGGTATCTTTCTTTCACAGATGATGTGCCCAGTCTGAAGCTGCCAACTTTATGACTGGAATACTAGCTCAAAACAAGATTAATTCCCCATAGTGATATATACCTACATTAATTTTTAACTGTAAAATATTTTGAATTGATTCTCTAAGTATTGACATAATGATAAAAAGTTAAATTACCTCCAGGACAGGAAAAAGACTTTGATTAAATATTTTTGAAGGATTTTCATATGCTATAAAAGTTGTTCTTAGGCATTTTCTTTACCCATTATGCAAATATGTCAACTCATTAATAATTCAAAATAGGCAATACATTAATAATTAGGATCCCCCATTACAAATCTGACCTTTAATTGAATTCTATAGAAGGAGACTGTGAAAAATGAGCCTCTTGATTTATGCTAAGAATAAAGGTTAAAAAGCGTTTTCCTAGTAATCTAATTTTTATCATTATTGTCTGAGCAGAAACATTGAGATAAGAAACTTTTTTCCCCAGTTCTAACTGTGTTTTGGAAAGGCTGTTTCTAGGGAAAAAAAAAGTTCACTTACGCGTAGTTTAGTTGTACAACAAATGAAATATGTCACTGATCAAATGATATAGCAACAGTAGATATTTCAGAGGTTTCAAAAAAGTCAACTTCTTGTCTTCATTTCTATTTGCCAAATGACCCATGGGCTTCATGTTTACATAATTCTTCACACTTACCTAATTCTTCTTCCTAATTCTTCTTAACTTCATCATAATGTTTAAGGTAAAAACATTACCTGATTATATAAAAGAATGATTGCTTTATTTCCAGTGGTAGAAAAACCTGGCAATTAAACTGCTGGAGAATGTACCAATGCTGGCAGTATACTACTGCAGTGATTATTTGGCCTTATGTTCTTAGCCCTTCCTGCATTTGTGATGCATTTTTAACTTAGCAGACAGATTTGTTTCTTGTAAATCTCAAGTAAAAAGATAAAGAGCTAGATAGATTAGAACACTCCTAAAGAAATGGAAGAGGAGGGAGGAGAATGCCTAGGAACAGAGTGGAGAATGAGTGCATTTGTTTTCCCCAGAAGGGTTAGAATAATGTTTTCTGGATTTAAAACAGTACTGCTAAGTTTGGAAAAAAATCTGTTTTATGTCCTTGTTGGAGATACAGTATATCAAACCTAAATGCACGCAGAGGGCTCTTACCTGAAAGACAGCATACCATAATAAAAGTTTGGGGTTTTTTTCATTTCATTTCGTACTGATCTGAATCCAACAAACCCTTGGTGTCCAAGCAGCAAAGGTTACACTTTGGCTGGTGAATCAAAAGAGCTATTTGGCACCGTAGTGCACAGCAGAATCAATTATTGCTATACATGCTAACAAATCAGTGCAATGCCCTTTAAAAAGTGCAAACACTGAGAAACTATAAATGCATAAAGTGAATAGATACTATCCATTCGAACAATTAAAGCAACTTTGTCCCAGACATACATTTTGAATATGATTAAAAGATCACATGCCCTATATTCCTGAAAAGGACAAGAATAACCCCATTTCACTCAACTCCCACTTAGAGTACGCACATCCAGAATTTGAAACCTCACAAACCACAATCAGCTTTTAGCTAACTATGAACACCTGTGAATACTGATATTCTTAATAACTTTTCCAAGTCATCATTCTGGCTATGCTTCAAACTACCCCAGCCCTGATCATGTGAACAACCCTTTTGTCATTCCACCCTTCCACTCGCACACAAATATCTAAGGGTTTTCATAATACACACTCAAAATCAACTTCAGCAACAGTCATCGACTTAACTCAGAAGTATTTACATGCCACAATGACATTAATACTGCTCTAATTTATCAGCTCCCAGAAAGCACATAAAAAAAAAGAAGCTTTGTGTCAAAATGGGTTGGCACTTCTGAGGTCTGTTGGAGCAAAACGCTGTTGCGAGGGCTAATGTTCTGCTTGCCCAAAGGTCCCCTAATTTTATTCGTGCAGTAAAATACACATTATACAGACTTAAATTGTCCACTGTCTGAAAGCCACTACAGCCAGAAGAGTTTCAATTATGGTGAAGCTGAACAACAACTAATGTTATGAAAGGGACCGACAGCTCCCTCATTAATGGGCACAGCATGAAACTTCCTACGGAGAATTTAACAGTAGCGAGCCCCAACTGTACCAAAGGAACTGATAAGCGACTTGGGAACACAATGGTCCAGCTGCTCACAGGCCTAGCACATACTGTCCCTTGGTCCTGTTTTTGGTGTATCGCAGTCTTTGTATGATTGTGGAATGATAATGACTAACCGCTCTTAAAATCAATTGCACTTGTGCAACCTTCTTAATAATGAAAAAAAAAAAGTTTTATTTCCAGCTAAAGGCAACACAGCAAAATAATGTCAATTATAGGGTGTTTTCCACCTTCACCTTCTTCCTTTTATTAACAAAAACTATCTGCATTAGCCTAGGATAAAGTTTAGAGAGTAGGCTGGTCCATAATTCAGCCTGAAGCTTTCCAGTGAAAATGAAAGCTAGAACTCCTGAATGCCAACATTTGCAGTCCTCTTCCCTCCTAAAGCAAAGTTCTTCCACAACTGACTCAAATCATTGGCAAAGAAGAGCACCTCAGCACACACTGGGGCATTTTCTTAGTGCTATGTGTTATTTTTCACCATCACTAACATTAAAAACATGATTTTACATATTTTTTCAAATAACTTGCAATCAGATTTTGTTCCATCCATGAAACTGATCTGTGAGTGTCCTAAAGTATACTGCCACTTAGCAGAAGGGCAGTGTTACTAAAGCTTTATCTCTGTTACCTGGGGCACACACAGTTACATGCACATAATATTTTGGAGTATAACCTCTTGAAATTATAACCTAACTTGGAACATAACTTTGCATTCTGAGACAACTGCCCAAAATCTTCTATCCTGTAACAAAAAATACCCTAACTCACATTTCTGTCACCTGTTAACTTACAGCAAAACTACAATGAAGACTGCTCCCTATAAATGCCACAAATTCTTCATGTTCTTTATGATTTCAAAGGAAAGACAGCATTAGAGTAATTGATTTTTTTCATGGTTTGGAAGAGTTTTTTCAATATATTTTGATTTTTCTCAAGCAATTCCACCTTTCCATTTGATTGTACCTGTACTAGATACAAGTGGCAGACATCACTTAAAAGGAAAACAAATAGGGGGAACCCTATAATTGTCATTATTCTGTTGTGTTGCCATCTGTTCCACTTACGGAAGAAAAGAGAAAATTTCATTCTGAAAAAGGCTGCAGAAGTGCAATTGATTTTGCTAAGAAGCAAAGATTCATTATCATTCCTAAGACTGGAGTTGTGCTCATTCCCTTGGACTTCCTAAGTAACAAAGAAATAAAATTTAACCCAACAATTCCTCCACCAGCAAAATTACTTGTAACTAAAGAACTCCATCCTTTAGAAAGACTTTAAACTGCATTAAAGTCCTTAACCAATGAAGAATTTACTACAACCCCTGGAAACTTGCTCCATTATTGTTTAAAATGATCGTTTTATTACTGGATTCAGAAGTATTTGCACATGCAGTTCTTCACAGAGATAAGTAAGACATAAGTATTACATACCTCAAGTATTTATCCTTATTTTTCAAATAAGAACTGGAAAGTGAAATATACCATCAAAATTACATTAACAATGTGGAAAAATGAAGTAACAAAGCAAGACCTCAGACTAAATTAATCTGTACTGAATACTGCCATAAAAACCATGAGCATAGTAGGATTATCTATTCAGTTATTCACACATTAATACCCCCTTAAGGAAAAGTGATTCTGTGCAAATACTTGCACTTCAAGGACAGGAATATTTAAATATTTTGTATTAAAATGATGACGGGTTGATAAAAGGTCTAAAATAGTTTCTCTGGGCCCTCAGCTCCCCCAGGATATTTGGGCAAGTAAGACAGTAAGTCTTTGGCCCACAGGGAAGATGAAAATCAAGTCTACAAAGAAACACTAATAATATAGCTACCACAAGAGATGAATATATTTTCTTCCATTTCTTATCTTTCACAAGCTACAAGGCAGAAGCAAGAGCGTATAATAAGATGGACAAGATTTTCCTGAAGTCGTTACATAAAGTTGCCCTCCTTTGTCCATGTCCAAGGAACTGCAGAACTGACCAAGGTCCATTAATGAGTAAAGGAAAACAATACTGCATCCTTTAAAATGAGGTGGTGTATTTACATGTCTAAAAGCCAAGGTGATATTTTTCTGGCAAATACAGCTTTGCCTTTTATATTAATTTTAGAATAGAATGGTTCAATGCCAAAATTTGTTTCTCTGCCTTGAACTGAATAGCACTTGCTAACAAAAGTAGTTCAAAGTCATTTAGTGATGCTGAGTAAGTGACTGAACTTCACAAAAAGTGTTTCTTATTCTCCTGTTAAAAAGTACAAATCCCAAGCATGCACAGAGTTTTGCAAAACAGAAGACACATCAAAGAATTTATGCCTGTGAGTAAAGTAGTTCACCGTAGTTCTGAAGCCACTTATATGCTTACGAAAATTTCCAGATAGTGAGAAGATGATTCTAAACTATTTAATATGTGAATAATTCAGTAACAGTCTACTCGGGCATGCTGCTTTTACTTTGCACAAACAAGATCTGATAGAACAGATATATGAGCAGCATCATAGCCTGCTCTTAGCATCTTTTTCAACTTGTATACATAGCAAATACGAAGTGCATCCACTCCAGAAAGCTGATGAAAGAACTGAAGTAAAGATCTTACACCCGCATAGCCTGTCTGTATGGCTCCCACATCACATGCTTTGGAAGGGGTATTATCCCTCAAAAGGGGAGTTTTGATCCTGAAACGAGCAAACCAAACCCCTCATGCTTATTCGACAACGAAGCGTTTACCCGGAAGAGCTACACCAGCACCCTTGTTCCAGCACTGACAATTTGCTACAGCTTTGTTGGTCTCTTTCCCATATAGGGAAGCTTTAGGTCACTTCTGATGGACTGGTACCTATCTCACATCCTTTACTATGAGAAATATTTCTTCTGATTTCAGAGGTAATTCTCCCCTGAATAAAGTCATGAAGATTAGGCCAATAAAGTCTAGGAGATACAAAACAACACTGAGAGGCCCTTATGAGGTCACAGGATAGCACAGTATCTAGCATTAATTAGTAAACCTGTGTAAAGTCTAGCCTAACCAAAAATCAAAACAAAGTGGGGGAGTTAATTTCAATCAGTTCTCGGGGGGGGGGGTTCCCTTTGGAGCAAGGAAAGTAGGTCAGCTAATATATGTTATTCAGCTCAATATGAAAAGTTTTGTTTGGTTTTGGCTTATTCACTTTGTCTATTTTAGTAACAAAGATATACAGTGTACTGCAAAAAAGCTACAGTTAGAAGTCAAAATATTTGGACATTGTTTTCTATTTCAGCCTAAAATATTTCCAGTTTAGGAGAAATTTGTCAACAGTTTTCCATTTCCTCAAAAGTCTTTTCTTCCAGTAAATAAGTTGTTTGTCCACAAACTTCTACCAAATCTAACTTGTACTATCAACCCAAGTAACAAAGATGCAGGTAATTGTATTCTTAGAATATTAATGAATCAAAATTGTAAGAAACATGATCAGAAAATAAAAGTGCTATTTGAAACAAAAAATTACACTCAATGCAGTGTTTTATTTTAAGGATTTTAAAGCCAGAATATTGTGCAGATTTTCCAAAATTTACCTTGACTTTGTAAATGCACTGTCATATCTCAATAGGATAATCTAGTGAAAGAATTCATGCAAAACATAAGAGCAATTTTTGTGACACATTTTGCAGTGCTACTATCTGTTGCTTATTTTCAGCAAATTGGCTGTTCAGAACTATTACACTGCAGACTTGACATTTTGTAAAACTGTTTCATGATTTTGTTAAATAGGAACAAGCAGAAGCCAAGAAAATTAACTGGCCAATTTACAACTGGTGGCTGAGATGACAAAAATGGAGCAAAAATGAAAATGAAATGTACCTAAAGCAATTTTCAGTACTTCACCAACACAGAGAGAGAAAAAACTTTTGTTACCACATGGCAAATAAATTACAGAAATAACTTTATCTTAAGCCAGCAAGTGTAATTGACCTCAAAAACACATATTAATGGAATTTTGTCTAGGCATAAAAGAGTCTGCTTCAAGAACCAAGCCCAGAAAACTAGTATGTGATGCAATAGAAAAGGGTCTTTCAGAAAATAATTTAAAATATTCTCAGCTTTCTGAATCTGTGATGCTGCAGTTCTGGAAGGAGGAAAACACAACACAGTCATTAGCTGCAGTTGTGACATGTTCAGAGGTGGCTTGGACCCACAATCCCCCGCGCCAAAAGATTCCCGACAAATACCCTTCAACCTCTCCAAAGCCTTTCAGAAAAGGAGCCAGATGTCACTGAAGGAACAAGGCAATTGTCACCAATTTTTCCCTGGACCTTCTGAGAGACATACTGTTGGTATAAAAATTATAGAGTAGGATGAAGCTGACAGAATTATTCCATCTCCAACATAAAGTTATGGGCAGCTAACTGAAAATATATTTATACCACTCTAATTATTGTAAATGTTCTCCCATAAAAATAGTTTGAGCCTATGTACTAACCTGACTAAGGTTAGTACATAATACAAACAAAACATTTAATTCTTCACAACCATGTCAAAATAGTGTGTCATTCTCACTACTTCTCCTCCCTAGCCAGGGTTTTATGGTCACTTTGAAACATCTGAAACATCCATGAAAGATTTTGGTACTAGAAACAATTTCATTTTGATAATACAAACTTTGTTCTAAAATGTAAAGAACAGGCAGAAGTTGTTATTAAGAAACATCAAAGAACCTGGAGGATATGAGGAAAAAACAAAGATACTAGAGACCACACTAAGGTCATGGCTGGTGTGTGATTAATTACTAGCAGAGGCTGAAAAGACAGCAGTGGATGAAGACTGCAACAGAGACAGAAGAAGCTAAAATACTCAGACCTGGCAGATAACCTAATAACCCAATTCTGTATGAAGTTTACTCATGTCTCATTGTTCTCAGTGCTTAATTCCAGCACTTCTGGGTCTTTTTTTAATGTTGTTGTTTTTTCCTCATTCTAATTATAACAAATAAGGTAATAATTAATGTTTCAAAGCAATGATTGAGTTTCAGTGTTAACAGAACATCAGCATGTGAATCTAAATTTGTAAATGAAGCACATGGTGAGATACAAGTGATTGAACAGACTGAAATAACAAGAATATATTAAAATGTGATTCAAAACTAAAATCTGTGATTCTACACAGATTTATCATACTGTGCTTGTGAATATTACCTTCTCATGGCTCATCACTATTCCACAGTAGGTTCCAGGATCTACATTTCATAGCGAGGATTTCATAGGATGTTAGTAAGTAACAGTTCAGGAACTATTACTCTGTTTGGGGTAACACCACCCATATGTTTATAAAGTTTATTTAAGGTCAGACTTTTTAGACCAGCTTTGGTGCCTGTGCCCCAAAGGATGAATGCCCCACCACCAAAATTCTTATTTATTTTACTAAAACCTTTGTGATTCTTCAAAATAATTTTATCTTTCATCCCAAAATTTACACAGACTTCTTCCCATTTCTTCCAGGATCAATTCCTATTGCTCACCCACCTGGCCATTCTACTGCTTTTTCTTTTCAGGATTATTGTGAGGCATTTTCCTGGATGCTAATGAGCCTCTCCATTCTCTTTTGTTCTTAACTCAGTAGAGCTGATCCTTGAATAAAAACTACTTTCAGGATGTGTAATTCTATTCCAATTTTATACTCACTCAACACTGGTTGCTGCTTTTTCCTGAAATTCCTGAATCACAGGGCTGTTTTTATCTTGTTTCATTCAGATCTAGACTCAAAGCTGTTTAATCTGTTTAGCAGAAGTCTCACCCTAAGATAACCTTGATATTGTCTAAGTACCTGTTGCAGATAGTTATGGACCGTAAAGGTGTATGTTAGGAAAGTTAATGAAACTATACATAATGGTATGAAAGTCCAATTCCAGCAAATCCCTGTAAAATCTTGCATTTTTGTTGGAATCTCAGCAAAATTCAACAGCTCACTGAAATCTTAAAAAGACCCCCCACAGCTAGATAACTATATAGCTCTTCACTACCTTAAAAAAAAATCCCTGTACCATGCCTATTGAAAAAAACTGAAGTCCTTCCTTTGTCTCTAAGTGTCACTAGACCGGACACAAACTGAAAAAATCATATAGCTCAGTATTACACATCTTTTCATCCTTCCTCATGAGAAAGGTTCGTTAGAGGGCTCTCGTTACAACACTACTGTTTATCTCAGTTTACCCACAAAAGGCTTTTCACAGAAGACGATCACTTCTTAAGGCTAACATGCCAATGAATTGTCAGAAAAAACAATAACTAGGGTATAAGCTCAACTATGAATTCGGGTCAAAGTATTTCAGAAGGGGCTTTGCAAATATATCATATGCTGAAAGAACTCCCTCAGACACAAGAGAGAAACAAGTGGTGACTCCTTCTCAAAGATCAGTGAGCATTCTGGAAATGTTTCTTCAGCGCAGTCACTTTGTTCTTTTAGTCACCTATCCCATTTATTTTAGTGCCTTTAATCATGCTGTGAAATGCAGTCTCTCTCATGTCATATTAGCTCTCAGAAAATCTAATAGCACTAAACATAACACTAAAAAGGCCTGCAGTCTATTTTAAACTGTAACTCTTCCTTCCATCCTGGCTTTCCTTACTCTTCAAATTAGGCTCTTTGAACATCCTGTAGGGTCCCAGGGTAGGGTCCCAGCCCTTACTAACAGCATTGCAGAAAAAACCTGTTTTAAAATACTGTTCTGCCTCTGGTTCCATGGTAAACTTCAATTTCTCAAGTTATACCTTCCAAGTACTAGTACACATCATAGCTGTAACTCTGGTATTCTTAACATCATCAACATTTAAAAGTGCACTTTCAGTAATAAAGCAATGTGCAAGGAGCAGGCATCATTTCAGTGACTTCTGACCAGAGAGTCAGGAACTGTTTTCAGCCCTAGGAAAAACAAAATGAATATTTATCCTCCCTTCCACCCCACTGGCTTCCATCACACGTCCCTCCCTTTCCCATCCTGCACCCTACCCCTTCCAGTTACCCTTTCCAGAAGCGACTCCCGCAACGAGATACCTGCTCCAAGCAGACTCCCTGAGTCACCGACTTTTGCTGAGCTCCAGGAAAATTGTCCCAGCTGCTGTGCCTGGAGCAGGCCCTACAGATAACCAGCTTTAGCTGACTATGAATATTTATCCATTTCTAGTGGCTGGGATAGCTGTATTCATACAGGACATTCTGGCAAATTTTAATTAACCAAAAGGCAAGTTAACACAGCACCAAACACGAGCTAATAGTGCCTACATTTCCTCAGCAAGAACAAACAGAAGGAAAAGTGGCCATGTAACACCCAAGTAAGGAATTATCGTGGGAGTTCATGTATCTGTGTACAGGGAGAGCCATATAACCACTGCACAGATATAACCAAAATGTTGCTTACAAAATGATCAGTCTGATATCTATGCAGTCTGGATTTTTACAAGTCTCCCAGAAGGGGATAGCTTCACAGAGCCCTGCTTCTGCAGCACTTACTGTAACAGAAAATTCCTCTGCAGTCCTTAAAGGCCTAATAAGTGCATAATTAAACATGTTTCATAATTGCAGAGTTCTGACCTACCTCGTGGCTGCTTTTCAGGAGCAGGTTGTTTGTGATTACATGAATTTGCACTGGCGATCTTTTAGTGCTATACATGATTCTAGGTCTTCTTCAAGAAAATATTATCAGTTTGTTAACTGAGAACAAGAAGAAATTTTGTGGGAGGAGGACATCTAGTGATCTGATATATATTTACATGCCTTAGTTGTCTGTTCTTGTACAGCTGAGCTAGACAGCTAGTAAGTTAAAGAATTTTTTGAAGAGGAGCAAAGAAGGGGACAGGTATGCAGCTCACTTTGCTGTAAAGTACTCAGGGTTTTGATAAGACAACATCCAAAACAACAGCATCGATTTAACCACTTAGTTCTCAAAGCAACCTTTTTGCAGTTAAATGTTGCAAAGACTTAGTGACTACTGAGACCCTTTTCATCTACAGTTATGGTATCTCCAAATTTGTATTATACTGGCACTAATCACCACCTATAAAATTCATGCACAATAGTCACTAAAATCATGATAAGCTAAGCATCAAAAGCTTCCCATTGAACTACACAGTTGTTCAGCATAGCAGCAACTCTGAAATAAAGTGATAGCTCTTTTTTTAAATTCTCCTGAAAGCAAGATTTATTACGTTTCAGACTGATGAAAATTAGAGTAGTTACTCTGCATTGTAACTTCCCAGAACAAAGGTTTATCAGTGAAATATTGGAAACTTGCAACTCTAAAAACTCAGATAAATACAGTAACAATCACGGACGCACAATAGTCATTGTTAGTATGTGCTCTTGAACTGCATATTATCTGGCAAAAAAATGCCAGGTATCACTAAGATAAAATAAATATCAGTAACAGAAAGTCATGTGAAAGCATTAACATCTCCATTTATACCATTTTCAAATTAATATCAAAATATTCTTTTCATATTTTTAAAAGTAAAACAAAGTTATATAAAACAGATGGTAAAATATTAAAATAATTAAGGAAAACAAGAAAAAGAAAGATGAAAAAAAATATTATCAAAAATGTTAGTTAAATACATTCATAGCCATAAAGAAAATCTACAAAAGCACACATTTGCTTCCATACACTTGTTTGTTGTTTTGTAATTTAGGGGCTAAAATCAGCTGAACTGGTAAATCTATAGCTGCATATTAAACACACTTTTTTTTTTAATCTACTGTACTAGCCGTGTGAATAGCACATCCCATAAAATCTCCTTGCTTCACTGGTACAGAGAGATTAACTGGGTGCTAGTTTAGATCTTTGTGGACTATTTCTTCAGCCAAAGTCTGCTGCTGATGTAAAACAGAGGGACTATTGAAAAGCATCTGCCATGGTTTAGTGCTATTTAAGTAGTTGTGTTGTCTACTATTAAACAAGTTGCACTCTCAGTCTTCAATTTCAAACCTCTAATCAACTTTTCATAGTTGTATATACTTACAACCAATTAAAATTCCACATCTGAATTTAACCAAACTTGAGGAAAGTTTGAATTCATACCAAAAATTTCCCTGTTGAAATTCATCTTCAGATCCAATGAAGAGCTCAAAAAGTACTTGTGCGAATAACTGTATTTAGCAGCTTAGAGTTTACACAAGCAACCTAAAACAGCAACAGCAAAAGCAAATGCCGTAACAGTTCTGCATTTGGGGGTTTGGCTTTTAAGTATATTGCCTATTTGACTAATGATAAATGGCACAGTGATTAAGTGGGTGACTAGACATAAAGGAAAAAAAGAAAAGGAACAGGGAAGGCAGTAGGGGAAGAAGAAATCAGAAGTCAGAGAAAAGAGAAGGTGGCAGTAGAAAGCTATTCAGGCACCCAGAGATCCAGCTGGTCCCAGAACAAGTAGTTTTAACTATCAGTGACAGTTAAAGCTGTAATAAAGGAAAGTTTACTTGCCATTTTGAGACCTAGTCCTGAAATGAACTCTTGCAACATTGCTGCAAGTCCTCTGATCCTATGTTATGCCTGATTTTGGCATAACTGGTAACTTCATGCCTAAATCTACAACAGACAAAGTCAGCTATAACGATATATAATTCACACATGTCCTATTACAAGATCTGCAACATCATAAAATCCAAGCTTCTCATAAAGGGGGATTCTGTTGCTTGCTGCTTGTATCTTACCAGTACAATATCACCAAAAATGTACTTGCAGCGTGGAGGAAATAAAAGCTGAACAATGAGGCAGTTCTCTTCAGTAAGTATAACAGAGCACACCCACAGAACAGGTAGCTTTTGATTTTAGTGTTTCTATGCAGTGTGCATGGGAGAAAACCTCCATAGGTCATTTTATTAGTATTACAAAAAATCACAAGAAAAAAATAATCAAAATAACACAGTATTTAGGAAGCAACTTCTGGAAGTGCCAGAGCATAGCAGAAATACCAGAACATCAGATGAGCTGTGCTGCACTGCATGGTGTTACTAGCAAACATCTCTGCTAGCCTGAGGTTTGCTGTCTCATACTTCGTTTTGTAGTTATATTCTCAGGGTCTTGCCCAAATTCACTCAGGAAGCTCATGACTGAGTGGGAAATAATATCTGGTAACCAGTGAGAATGGCCAGCCCCTTTACAATACACTTTACAATATACAACTCCAGTTTGAAAAAATCCTGCTAACAATGTAGTTTTTCATGAATGTGTTTGCACTGAACTGAGAACTGACTGTTTGGGTTGAAGTTATGTATGTATTTTACAGGCAAATAACCAATGTAAGCAACTCTCAAAGTGACAAGGCACATCCAGGGATTGACAAATCCAATACAATATGGAAATTATAAATCTAGATATTCCTGGATGTATCAGAAGTAATATAACTCATATCAAGCCAAGAAATGAACTGTTGTAATTTGTTTCAATGGTTAACTAATGATAGCTATAGCTACAAACTCACACTTGGGCAGACAGTTCTCAACGCTTCAATGCCAACATAACACTTCTGGGATGCAGGACATACCAGTTTGTATAGTATCATTTACCAGGACAATAAGGTAAAATAGTTTTTCAATGAGAAGATACGGAAAAGTGAAAAATCTTTGGAGGTTCAGGTAGTGAAGCGAATAAATACAAATTAGCTTGCTTTTCAAAATGTTATTTATCCAAAGCTTTTGCTCCTTTTAATGACTCTCTTCATATTCAGACTTTTTCCACTAACAGCAAAAATTTAACTGGAACAGAAATATTTGGTTTTATTTTTTTCAAGTTACACACTTATAAAGAATTAGGGAAAGGCCATCTTTGAAGGTAATGTTATATCTTCAGTGGAAATAAAGTAAGATAAAAAGGAAACCCTTATTTTATCTCATTGCAGAGCCCAAAACAAATGATTTTTTTAATTTGTGCTGCTGGAATTCATTAGCCTTGAGCCTGTCTGAAGACATTCTTAAGAAAATCAATTGAAGTCTGTATTATTGCCTATTGTAGCACTTCCTCAATAATTAATACTAGTGTACAAAGCATATGACCATCTTATATAGAGAGAAAATTACTTAATCTTCTTTCATTTTAGCCAATATAGTCCACTGAGGTTGACAGCAACAAGAATACTGAATAATTTTTTAAGGAAAAGTAATACTGAGTGCCTTTCAGCCTTATTACCATAAGTTACCCTTAAAGTCCATTGATTATTGAAATAAAAATTCCATTTCCCTTACACTAACAATTTCTTTGAGGGAGAGGGAAAGTTTCTTTGTCATGCAGAAAATTTTCATTCCAAAGTTTGCTAAACAAAATTGGCGTGGACATTGCTGTGATTATTACAGTCAAGCTTCTGATTTTTAATATTTTCAACCTGACAGATTTATTTCTTCTCAAATCAAAAAAATTCCTTCTTAGAATAAAAATATATAGCTTCCTTGTATTTCCCGATTCTGAAAATTACCAGGTGCCAAGCTGTGAACATAAGGAAATTGAAGACCCTTGAGGGTGACCTTAAGAACCACAAAGGTGGGGAATTGTGATATAGTGGTTTAGGCAATTTCATTGCAGCTGCTTGGCGCTAGAAAAATGAGAAATGGGTTTTCTATTACTAAATATAATGAATTCCCTTTCTGTCCTGTCACAAATTGTCAAACTTCATTAATAAGAAGAACAATGTGGTGCGTCCATATATAAAGGGTATTGTGAATATACATATTTAAAGTGGAGAAATGCTGCATATTGCTACAGAAGACTTCTTTCTCTGCATTAGATATTATATGATTCTTTCTAAATAGGATATTCCAAAATTAGCACACATGCTGATGTAACACAACTTCTATAACTTCAAAGCAATTTGATTTTATTTGCAAAAATGGCTACATGCTTTTCAGGTGCACAGACACAGCTCAGTGGCTTCATTTCAGAATATTTAAACCCCATTTAACTTTAAATCTGTGAGCATCCAATGGAAATAGACAACTACTTTTAGTTAGGATTAGTTTTAAATGCCTTGCTGAATCAGGGCATAAAATACTGCATCATTAAGTAATAACATGACTTATACTTTAACTGTCTTGGTAATTATATTAAATTCAGTGTGGCTCAGTTTGATTTTGAGGACAGTAATGTCTTCCATTTACTGAATTATGCAATATATGAGTACTATCAGGAAGAAATGCATAAATTTCTTTTTATAATCATTTATAAAGTACTCAAATATAATTTATTTTGGAGTTATGCCAATAACAAAACTGAAAGAAACCACTACATACAAAATTAGATTTATCCCCAGCTTTTAGCCTAGAGTTTTGCTAGCTAGACTAATCTGGGGATAAAGTAGAGATTACTGGAGTCATCCAGAAGCCTAAATGTGGATATTCCATAGAGCTCTTTTACTCAGCATATATTCTGAGGGGCAAGATGAGCTTATGTATGTCTAACTCTTGAGATGAGTCCCCCTGAGGCCCAAAAGCCTTCCTGGCACAAGACCCAATTTATATTTCCCAATCTATTGAGAAGAAATTATACCTGAGCTTTGCAGAATGTAGAAGTAGTATTTAGACATTTAGTGACAGAAAGACTTCTGCAACTGTAAAAATTAAGCATATGTCAAACTTTCCAACAGTTCTTTTTGGCAACTATAACCTGATGGATGTACAAAACTGAAGCGATGCTGGAAGTCATTTTGAGTAACTTGAATACATCTATTATCACAGTAGAAAAAAGTGCTTTGCAACCAAAGATGCTAATTCAAAATACCTTACTAATGCTAAGTCAAAATACCTTACTCATATGAAACCTGAAACTGCAAGCTCTGAAACAGAGGTAGCAGAGAAGTTTAGCCATTTGGAAAAGTTTTCCTTTATTCTTCACTGGGGTAGAGCAATGCAGCTCATTTACAGTATGTGCTCAGAAACCCTTCAGCCCCAGGTCTTGTATCACTATATTCCAGTCACGTTCTCCCCTCCCATAGACCTTCTCACAAAGCACCTGCTCTTGAGGTTCACTGAAAGTACTTGTTTCTTTTCAAGCTGCTCCATAATCACAGACTCCACAGGAGGTTGTGTCCCTGTACCTAACCTCTTTACTCACTACCCAAATCCTCTATATTATTAATCAGAGTGATGCTGTACTAGAAAGGATTTTCTTTTTCTTCTCTTCTCTGCCGTTGGCCTTGGGCCTCTGAAGTGTCAAAAGCTACATCAAACCTGATCACTGAATGTGCTCCATGATATCCCTTAGGGCTCCCAGGTCCCTCCTTCTCAGCCTGCACACCCAGCCTTTCTTCCAGCAGAAACCTAGGCAGCAGAGCAATGGTAGCAGGTAGTTCATAGGCGCCCAGGTCCTAGCCACATGTTAAATGAGCACAGCAGTCTTCTGGCTTAGACATAGCCAAACGGTTTTTGCAAATGACTTATTCCTCAGAAAATTTGCTTTGGTGCTTTTTCCTCTGCAACATGTTTAGAGCATTTCGCTGTCCCACCTACGCAGGACATGCTCGTCTCTGTTGCTCATTTGGCAAGGCTGGATTTGAGAGACAGGCTAGAGCAATTGGCAAAGTGCCATCTCTGACAGTGTGCTCCTTCCCCCCTCCCCTGATGTGCTCTTCCCCCACACACACCTGACCTCTCCATAAACAGCACATAGACAGGGGCTAATTGAGCATGCACCAACTAAAATCTATCTAGTATGCAAATATGACTATGAGTCAATCATCTTCCCCCCCATAAACAGGGGGCAGCCCAGAGCCCCTTGAGCTCTCCTGCACGGCAGTGGGCTGCACTGCAGAACCTCCTCTTGAGCAGGGACGCCTCTCAAGCTTACTCCTCGAGGCTGAGAGATTCCTTACCCACGACAGATCCTCGGTAAGCGACTAATAGCTTGCTGAAACGTTGCAAAACTTCGTGAAACTTTGCTAAATTGCATCTCTGATTGATTGTGCACATAATCCTTTAGACATAAACCATTGACCAAGTCTGGGACTAAGATTGGATCCAACTGCCCCCAGACTCCTCTGAGAAGGAGTTTGGAAAGCAAGGGGGTCCATTCTGAACCTTGTGACTCAACGGGAGGGTCTTCTTTGCAAACTTTGCTAAGTTACATCTCTGATTGTGCACATAACCCTTTAGACACAAACCGTTGACCAAGTCTGGGACTATGACTGGATCCAGCCGCTCCCAGACTCCTCTGAGGAGGAGTCTGGAAAGCCAGGGAGCCCATTCTGAACCCATGACTCAATGGGAGGGTCTCCTTGACACTTTCATTTTACCCTGTCCTCCACATAGTAAATAACTGAGTGAATCTTGCCATCAACCCTCGTTAAATCACTGTCTCATTTATGATTGAACTCTGTTAAATCACTATCTTACCTCAATAAAACATATTGTTGCTTCTCTCTTATGAGTGAAGTGCATCACTCCTCACTCATCCACCACACCATCTAAGTTCTGGAACTTAAAATGGGAACAGAATATTTGCATACAATAATAAATTGGAAATCTAAATTTTAGTTCTGCATAGAAAGATCATTCTATCTTCCTGAGGTATGCAGGTACACAATGCTGCTCAGGCCCACATTCCATGTTATAAAAATGCTCTTTTAAGCAGAGCAGGCTTAGGTGTATAAATAAATGTGTATGAAGTCAGAGAGTGTATGTCAGGTATTTGTCATACACAGCTAGCCATTTTGGAGACGTCATGCAAACAAATGCAGTTGTACAAGTCCAACAAAGGGAGGACCCCCAGTAAGTCCAATTCAGCTCACCAGTAACTCCACAACTATTAACAGAATTAAAAAGTAGTGAAATCAGGATCTCACTTGGGTCTTAGAGTGACATGTTTTTTGGAAAACAAAGATATCTCACTTCTAATTTTTTAGGACTGGCTGTTGTTTGCTCCTTCCAGCTTTCCTATAGCCTTATTTATGGAATTGGAATTAGTCCCTTTACCTGAAGATATCAGGTGAGATTCTCACCTGGTGCAATATCACAAAAGCAATCACTCAAACGTTAATGTGTTCATCTGGAGTGCAAACATTCTTGCTTAAAAATACTATGGAAATTGGATCTACTTGTAATACAACTATAAAGTGGTAGCACAGCCACTGTTTTGGACACAGTTGTGCACATACAAACAGAACAGCAACACCGACCGTCTCCGGGAAAGTTGGTTTCTGAGGTTTCTGTGCTATCTGGAGAGACCTCTAGTGGAGAAGGAGCGGTAAAATTTGAATTTCTTAGGTAACCATGAAATTGGATACACATAATTTTTTTAACTGATCTGGTAATCCATAGGAGCTTTGAACAGATCATGTCTTTTTAGCATATTGTGTTCAAAAGAGTAATGTAGGAAAAACAATAGGTAGTCTAGTGGAAGTTAGTAGTTTGCACTGAGGAGTAAAAAGCAAAACACTTGCAAGGCCACATTAAGCACAGAACAAAGTTGCTGTTTCCTGGAGAACTGATAGTTTGCCATGTGCTTTCATTCTGCACATGAATATTTTGAAACCAGTTGTTATTTCAGGGCCTGATTATACATTTGCATTTTCATTCTATTCATAGCATAATGTCTCATTAAAGTTTTTTTAAAACTATCAAAATAGATAATGTCAGAATTGTCTTCACACTTTTTCAGAAAGTATGTCAAAAATTTCTGTACTAAAGTTAAATAAAAGGTTGTGTTGAATTTGTTAAAAATAAAAACGAACTTGAGTTAAAACATACTGCATTTTCTATACAGACTATTCTGCTTGCTTCAAAATACCTCATTCTAAAACTCATCTGATATGCAAGTCAGGAAAAAAAAATTAAATCCATTTTCTCCACCATTTTGTTTTTTTCTTTCAAGAAAGTAAACCAATAGTAGGAATTGTTTCCAGAACACTGTCTGCAATATTTAGTGGGAGAAAACCTTGCAACACTCCCTGAAGCTCATTCTTCAGGGAATGTTGCAGGGTCTTCCCACTAAATTGATTATAATGCAGCTCACCCAGGGCTACATGATATGCATTCCACCCCACGTTCCACAAGAGCAGCTCAGGCTCCATCAGCCCAACTATCCCTGCTGAGTACAGCTGCTTCTGTGCAGCAAAGAAAGAGAGGAGCTGAGCACTAGCAGACGACTGAAGGGTGTGATTCCTGACGATTTGCTGCTTCTGGGCTACTTCTATCTGAGGGCAAATACAGTAAGTTTTTACATGAATTGGCATTCCAGTTCCAGTATCTTTTACCAATTATACAAAACTGAATACAAGAAAGACCATACACATCTCTGCACTATCCTTATATCAAAACGTGTATCTCAGTATTTTTAGAGAGCTTTCTAGGAATAGGTACATTTTTACACATACTTGTCTTACACATTGTACTCCTAGGAACAGCTCAATGGTCATATGTAAATGATCTTATAGACTGTACTTCTTCCACTTAGAAGCAAAAACACACTGAGAAATAACCTTACTTTACTATAATGAAGAGAGAAGATGTCAAGAGAGCCTGAATCAATAAACTCCTCTCCTCCCATAAATAGCAACAATGCCAATGTAAATAATAACTGTTGAAAACATTAATATTAGAATGTATAGAACAGTTTTGCATAAGATATAGAGGTAACAAATCAATAAATAATTCACTCTGCTATACTTATTTAAAGTATATTTCATGTTTCCTAGGGACACAAAATAACTTGGGTAACACTTACTGATAGATGAGAGAGTGTCTCCATAAAGTTATGGAAAATATGTTCTGCAAAATACTACTGACTATTAGCAAAATTAGTGCCTGATGTAAAAAACTGAAGGACAATTTTTTTTAATCAAGGTTCTCATGTTAAACCAACCCTGTCCGCCATAGTTAAAAATGCAGCAAGTAGTATAGATGCAGTATGATAAATATTAAACAAAATTTCAATTGATTAGTATGTCCAAAAGACAAGCACAAAGTATATATTTTGTTTTCTGTAGATTATCATGGTAATAAATAAATTTATGCTCTTTCAGCAAGTATGACATAACCTTGGGATATCACAGAAACCTTACTTAACACTACCAGGTTGTAGCTCATTTTGATTGTTATGATTAAGTGAAGAAACATACTAGGATTTTGAACAGAATGGGATCTAATTAGCAGTTAAATGTTGCACAGATCCCGACCCAGATTTTTTTATTGCTATTACATGGTGGTGTATTTCACTGGTCAATTATCATAAACTCACCCCCAGATAATTATAAGAACCTGTGACAGCTTTCCTCTGCTGTCTCACCAAGTGTGGGGGACTTCTTAAGGACATGGGGTTGTTATTGCTGACCCAACAGGTAGGTGCTCTTGGCTGTGCCAAGAATATAAAATTATCTTTTATGACTCAGAGACAATGAGTGCACAGAAGTAGAATAGTTTCTTATAGAAATAGCCAACCTCAGGAGGAACAAGATTGGTAGCTGGTATTAGCAGTAAAGATAAACCCAAGGTAGGGTGCCAAGTATTATACAGCTTGCTTGACATACATTTGGTGGCCCTGTCCCAAAGGCCACCTAAGATCTCATATATCTTGCTGTGCTGTGGGTAGACAGCTGCAATTTTTTTCCTGCCACAAATACCCAGTGGGTAGAGTTTGCGAATAGATAATATTTTGTTGTCGTTTGCCTTCATTGTCCTGTAAAAAGCCCAGGAGGCAATCATAATTTCTGGTTGGGAGAGAGCCAACCTGAAAAGGACAAAGAATGGGGGGAAACCAGTAAAACAAGTGAAAACATCCCAAGTTTATCTATGCCACAGGCGAATATTTAAGAGAGTAGGCAGAAGTATTGCATACCTTCAAAACCATGCACCAATATCAACAACTTAATCCAGTAGATGCCCTAGGGAGTGCGAAGGAGTCACACTGTCTATTTTTAAAAGGAGTGATACACTACTCAGGAAAAATTAAGAATCCTAACTGTATTTATTTTCTACATCCCTAAAGCGCAACCTACCCCTGGGAAGCTTGGTGCTCTACAATTTCTTTTACTTGTCTCCTGATAATGAATTATGCTCATTTGATGAGACAGCAAACAATTCTTTGCTGTCAGCCATAACAAAACTGGCCATAGCTTATATACTGAGTATTGAACTCACATGGCAAACCTTTCTGTTCACAAGTAATCTACAGGATAAACAAGCACACAGAACAAACTGTAAATTAAAAAAAAAGAGTCAAATTCTCACTGCTTGAAGTCATTCCCAAAGCAGAAAAAGTATGAAATATGCAATAAAGTCACTGCAAAATGGATCACATGCTCATATATTTACTTATGTTTTGCTGCATTTATGAAATGATATATTAATCTAGTTTTTAGAAGTCAAATAGGTAAATGGTGAGGAACTGCAATATGGTACATACAATAAATCATTAGAAAATGAGCCAGCCCTCAACAATTTCTGCTTACTCTGTATCTCAAAACCTAAACTTCTTCTGCCATTGCAAATAAATGTACTTCATAAACGTAACATAGACATGTCATTGTTTCATGTCCCAGAAGATGGCAGCATTCCCACAGTATCTCATGGCTTTGGAGAAGCTGTTTCCTCTTAAGAAAGGTTTTTTTGTTTCGATTTTTTTAAAGCTAACTTTCTATATTTTACCATTAAAGAAAATTTCATTACCATTACTTTGCTCTAACATACAGTTTGTACCTGGAAATTATTAATGCCTACTTACACTTTTTTATTATTTTAAATGAAATTAAAATGAAATGAAAAAAATTGTTATTAAAATTCCTTATTAATGGCCTTCTAAAAGGACATGTTTGTTGCTATAGATTTACTACCTGACACTAGTGAGATATTAAAATCTGTTCTGTCTCAGACTGGAGACCAGAAATTTGTGCTGCCAGTTCAAGCTTAAGCTAAGACAGTTTTAAGACAATGATAGTTAAAGCTAGTTTAATTGCAGCCCAGAGCAATGAAGCTACTAAACCCTTTGAGCAAATGCATTTGTGTCTTCAGCCATGTAATATGGAGGAAAACTTTTCTATTTTCTTGTTTGTGTTGCTAATTCTCCATTTTATTAGAAATTTTATATTCGACATTTTCTTAGTTCTCAGAAAATAAAATCATAACACAGTAAAGACTTTAGTTTCTCTTTTTGAAAAAAAATCATACCACAGTTGCAGAGAAAATTGAAGATATGAATCTTTAGGACTCAAAAACTGGGTGACAACTGAAAGATCATATCTGTAGGCAGCAGCATGATATTTTGGAGTGAGCCGATTTGGCTAGAGGTTTAGCATGATCATAAGTCCTGCACAAGAGAGAACACCAACACGGATGAACTCTTTCCAGCAGACCCTGCCTGCTATACTTACATTTTTTAGTTTACTTTAGAAGTTTCTCATTTGCATATATATTACTAAGTTCAAAATATCATATCTGATCTGTCAAAACCTCAACTACAGCTCTCTGGATGTGTTTTACTCAGAACATGCTCTGTCTTTTTGTGTGCATCTTCTCAGTACTTTACTCAAGAAGGGCCTGAGTTTGATTGGGACTTTTGACTTCCACTTGATTAAAAGTAATACATTATTTTAATAACATCCTAACTATTTCTGAAGGTCAGATTCTCCCTGAGTGTCCTTCAGAGTCTATGGGTCCTCCTTTTTTAATCTATGAGCCAGCAATTCATTGCATTGTAATTAACCTATTTTTTCCCCTACTAGCTATGTGAATTGTATAGTACATTAGACATATTTTGAGGACAAGAGATGAACTGTAAAGCAGCATTTGTGAAA
Organism: Apteryx mantelli; assembly: GCF_036417845.1. Classification (NCBI taxonomy): domain Eukaryota; kingdom Metazoa; phylum Chordata; class Aves; order Apterygiformes; family Apterygidae; genus Apteryx; species Apteryx mantelli. Next base: position 78,876,238 of record NC_089979.1, read on the forward strand.
TTGCCATGTTGAAATCCTAACAAATTCTTCCTTGACTGCTTCTCCTCCTCCTTCTCTATTCTCTGAACTCAGTCTATCTTCTGTCATGATGACTTAAGACTACTTTAAGGATAAGTAAAGAACAATTTAAAAAACAATAATTTCTCTTGACCTTATTTCAGACAGGTGAAAGAAAAATATATTCTGAATAATTCCAAATCCTTCTTCTGCACTTCAGCTTCCAGGAGTTGAATACATTTTCATTACCTTTGGAAAAATGACTGAAAGGCCCAGTTTCCCCCCCAGATCCCCTTGAATGTCTACAACAACACTGAACCACAGTGAGGAGGGTACAGAGCATTAGGGACTTGTGCAAAATCATTAGAGGCCTCGTATGCACCCCTTTCGAGAACCCAGTTTCATTGATTTAAAAGCTTCATGCCCATTAACAATGGGGAGAGAATGGCCTGGTAGAAGAGGAGTTTGTGCCCTGCGCCTATAACAATCTGCAAGTAGCTTCACTGTTCACCAGTTTTAAAGTAAGCCCAAGCTTAAGCAGCTCAGGGTCTGAAGATGACTGATTTAACTGGGAGTTGAAACCACCTAAAATGTAACTGAATTTGGCCCTGTATCTCTAGCATGAAAGCAGCTGCTGCATGTATAAGATGGCAGGTTAGATCGCAGTAAGATCAGTTCCTCCTATTACAAAACTGCTTAAGAAATGAAGAAGCATAGCATGATTGCAGCATGGGAAAAGAAATTAAGTGTTCAACAACATATAGAGAAGGATTAACAAGGGCTCCATAGTAACACAACACGAATGATATACTCATTTTCTTATAGTGCTGTCCTACAGCAGAAGAGAGCGCTGAAGTTCAGATTCACACCTATGAGGCCATTTTAAGGCAGAGCAAAGTTAAGTTCCAACAGAGCTGAAAGCAGGTAGGAACAAATGGAGTCAACTGCAATATCCACAAATGCAGAGTTAGAGCGTTAAGCCCTCGTTCCCAGAGGGGAACACACATACACAGCCATACTTTGGTCACAGTCTGGAAGCAAATAAGTGAACACTAACACTTTTATACAAAGACCCACTGGCAGCCAGTTACTAGTGGCATCCCTCAGGGGTTAATACCACCACCAGTACTGCAAACACCTTTATTAAGAACCTGAACAACAGGATGGAGTGCACTCTCAGCACAGTTACGGACACCAAATTACAGGCAGCAGTTGATATGCAGGAGAGCAAGACTGCCATATACAGGGACCTAGGCAGGCTGGAGAACTGGGTTAACAGAAGCCTCATGAGAAACCTCAAAAACTAACACAATATCCTGCACCTGGGATGGAATAATCCCATGCAGCATTACAGGCTGGGGGCAGCTAGCTGGAAAGCAATTTCACAGAAAAGGTCCTGGCTGACAGCAAGTTGAATATGAGCCAGCAGCGTGCCCTTGCAGCAAAGACCAACTGCTCCCTGGGCTGCATTGGCAAGAGTGCAGCCAGCATTTTGAGCAAAGTGATTCTTTCCCTCTGTTTGGCATTTGAGACCACATCTGGGGCCCTGCATCCAGTTCAGGCTCCTCTGGCCAAGACAGACGTTGACATACTGGAATGAGTCCAGTAGGTAGGTGCATCTAATTTAAGACTTTAAAAGACTTCAGAAGACTTTAAGACTTTAGAAAGACTTCAGTTTTATCTGTGTAGCAGATAAACGAAGCAAGTGTAAATGAAGCAAGGAAGTGTAGCAGAGCTCACTCAAATCCTGTGGGATTTAACAGTCAATACCTACCTTTGAATCAAGTTCTCTAACAAGGGAAGAATTCTGTTACAGCTATTTTTAACCATCCTGTAACACTGTAACACAAGCAGCTGCTTGCAACCCATAGTCAAAGCCTGTATCACTGTTTGAAGAGTAATTCAATGGCACAATCATAACTAAAAGTGTTTGCAGTACACACTTGGGAAGAAATTACAGATATTTACAGTGATGGATATTTTAAAATACTTCAGTACATATCAAATCAAATTTCCCAAGTTTGCCTACAACAAGCCAGTGTTGTGTTTTGTAAATGTGGCAGTTTTGTTAAATGATTCCGCCTGTACTGCCTTGATACATGAAGCTGATGGAGTGCCATAGACTTTCTGAAACTCCCATGGGTGAAATAATCTTTTCAGTCATATCTTAATGCTGTTTGGTCTCTTAAGCAATACGCTTAAGTATTCCTTTTCTCCAGCTCTTCCATGGAGGTTAACAAAAGCCTAAGAGAACCATGAATATCTAGTAAAGAAAACATTTTCTCAGATTTGGAGTGAAAGATCATGCACCTTGTTTAAACCAATTTTTTCTTCTTGAAAGAGGAATAGTTCAGATTAATACTCAATATATAGAGAAGAAATTACGCTTTTTTTTATCATGAAAACAAGAAGAGAATTTTCATACTATATGCAACCTGTAACTAATTATGACAACCAGAGCCCTAATATTTCATCAGTGCTTTCGTCAAGGAAAGTACAAGCTCTGCCTATAAAATCTGGTATGTCATGAAATGCCTAGGTAATACACATAACTCACAGCATTCTGATATTCAGTCCAGACTGACAACAGAAACTGATGAAGCCCAAGACGGTATATGAATTTAGTGTTAGACTGGAGCTACAACTCCTAATTTTATATTCTTACATTAATTCTAGGATCACATCTAGGATCTCTTCTAAAAATCTGTTCCTTCATTTCATTAGGAGCTTTGAACACATCTTGAAATGCTCTGGATACAAACTCTAGACTGAGGACTCCCAGTGCATTGCAAAAATTACCTGTAAGAAGCGGAAAAAAACTAAAAAAGTGAAGACAAAGGTGGAAATAGACAACATACGTACTCAAAAATTCAGTCCTTACTGACAACAAGCTATGGAGAAGGCAGATAGCAATGGTTGCCATTCTTAGCGTGTAAAAACTCATTCTCACAGTGTTGTATTCTTGTAAGCCAAATATTTTGGAGGAATGGACTTAGAATTTGACTTGTTAAGGATTTTTTGTTTATTTAAGGAAGGTTTTGGTCAAGATAAGTGCAAAGAAAGGTTTGAAAAATGTGTGCCAAATAAAGGTTAAAAAAACACACACACACACGGCGCAACCTCTGCCATCTTCTGACACCTCAGAATTTTTAGGCAACTTGTTATATTGGGGGTCTGATTAGCAATTCTGAAAGCTTGAACTTAACAACACTGAATGAAGCAATCTGAATTCATGTCTTGGACTGAAACCAGGACTTTGGATTTCAATCTGATGACATTTATTTTAGTTTTATTTGAACCTGTTTCATTTACAGAACTTGAAATGAGTTAGAACAACTGATCAAAATCTAACAAGTTTTAATGTACTTGTTTTCAGCTTCTTCCTTCATTTCACAACTTGCCAAAATACCCCCTATTGATCCTTTCAGAGCATGACTCTTATAATCTATACTAGATATGAGGCATGCTAAAAATCAGTGTTACTTCCTCCCTAGCACTCTATTCTTTCCCTTAAAAAACTGGTATCAGTGATAAATGACAAAATTTATTGCCCTTAAAATACATTTATACATACAATAATGCTACAGACAAAAAGTTGCCTTTCCCCTTTCACTTTTAACAATCTGTATTTAATTTAGAGGTGAAAAAGCCCAATTATAAAAAGAATCCCATCTTGCCTTGAATGCTCTCTTTGACCTTGCACAGTAGCCTTCATAAAGCAGTTAATTATCATAACGTGCTAATAAGAGTTGAACTCACACTTATTTTCAGGTATAAGCATGTGTAGCTTTTTTTTTTTTTTTTTTTACAATTCATATATACTGGAGTTAACAAATAGAATATGTGTTTTTCATAAACAAGAAATTGTCAAGGGAATGATTCTTTCATACTTCACCTCACATCCCATATGAAATACATATTTACAGCAATGAAAGAAAAATTACGTTGGAAACTATGTCAGATGTAGAAATCAGATTGAATTAAGTGACAAATCTAAACTGATTGAAGGTTTGTGCTTGACAGCTACACTAAACCACACATTTGCCCACTTGATGCCTAGGTGTTTGTACTGGAAGAAATTTTTTATTATGGAAAATATATGGAAGTGGATCTGAAACTCATTGACACGTCCTTCAAAACCATTCCCATTTTCCTTTTCTGAAATCAGTTTTCACAGTACATGCTAAATTGCTGCAAATAGATATTTCTCTCAGCCACTTCACTTTTGGCTTTGCTTTTATTCTGTTCAAGAAAATAAGGCAAGGCTGACTCATATCATCTATACTCTCCCAAGCAAAGAATTTGTTCTCCATATTTGGCTACCTAATTAAAGCAACAAAACAGGTTTAAAGGCGAGGAAAAAGGACAGTTATCTGGGGCTTCAGAGGAGGAGAGTTATCAAATAGCAGCTAGGTCACAGGAAAGGATATTTAATAACTTTGATTCAGCCTTTCTTCTTTTGCCAGCTTAATACCACCTGTGGCTTTAGATTTTCTTAGTACTGCGGATGTGATGCAAGGCAAGCACAGTATAGGACTGGATCTGATAATCATAACCTTGCAAGTTAATTATTTTGTGACACTGATATCAAGGAAGATTGATGTCTTCACAAATTCAAGAGGTTATACTAGCTGTATAATATATGCCCAAAGCAAAAGATGCAAGTATTAAGAGTCAGCTCATAGTTGGAATTTGTCAAAGCAAGAAACAAAATCCTCCTAAATAATACATTATATGCTCCTAAATAGTACATCATAAAGTGCCCCAAAATGCAAATCTTTTGCCATAAGGTGTAGTTGTGAAAGTAATGCAAGCAAGTTCACTGCACAGGATCTCAGACTTGAATTGTCATCTCATTCTAATTCTAATCTGACAGTATGACTTTTCATAAACCATTTCACAGTGTTTGACTCATCATAAATTACTTCATTTCTGTATCTCCCACTTTGTCTACATTATCCACATAGGTTGTAATTTTCTTTTTTCCTTTTTTTTTAAGTGAAAGAACCAATTAGAAAGATGTGCTTTTTCTGTAAATATTTATAGAGAGACAGGTAGCTGATGAAGCGTTCACCACTGACAGGAATTAACTACTTGATGATGATGGACAACAGGTAGGATGGAATGAGAGCAGATCCTAGAGAAGACCTGAAAGGGATGATAAGCAGCTTATTTGATGTGATGCCTTTGATTTGATGAGACTGCTTACAAGCTTCTAAATCACCATACACTTGTGTGAATTATGGAAATGACACTCCACTCATGTGAAATCAGTTATTGAGCAGTGTTGATCAATAGGTAAGTGATGGTAGCTAGATTCTCTAGGAGTCTTGCATCCATTAAGGCTAACAGCAGTCCTTTTTGCTCATCATCAGCTCCACTCCTTCTGAGTATTTTTTTAGCTTGTAAATTATGCAAATGAGAATTCTCAGCATGTAACTTGAATTCTTAGAAATATTCATTTTTATTACCTCTCTCATTTTCATTAATTTTTTTCATTATTTTCTATTAAGCAATAAATCCTCTCATTTTACCTGCATTTACAACTATGGAAACAGATTTTTCAGTAATTTCTCTGGATTTGGGGTTTTCAACTGTAGAATGCTAATATTCTCCCATGAACTGACCCAAATTAAGTCTTTAAAGAGACTGCTTTTAAAGTATAAAATACTGCAAGCTCTTGGTGCAACAGATTTAAAACAAGTCTGACAAATAAACAGTTTTTTGTTTAAATGAATGTACCCCTATGAACATAGGTTTGTTGATGAAGCTGGGACAAAGAAGGACCTTCTAATGCCTTATTCCACAGCCCACAAACTTTGGCAGAAGTAAACCAAGGCAATCCCACAGTCCAGAGTGCTGGTCAGCAGGCTGACTAAACCTGTATGGGATATTTCCTTGCTGCTGATGCCATAGGTGCACGCTAAAGTAACTGAAACCTGACTCCTTTCAAGTAAGATTGAAATACTATAGAATATGATGGGTACACTAATGGTTATAGGCACATTCTCCCAAGGGAATGCAAAGATGTGTTAAAGAGGGGACCCCAGATTTCCGTCCTGTGTCTTGTATTCTTCAGCATCTTCACCGATGACTTGGATAACAAAACAGAGGTCACTTATACAGTTGGAAAGCAATACCAACCTCAAAAAAAAAAAAAAAAAAAAAAAGAGAATTGGAATTGAAAGCAATCCTGACTAACTTGAGCTGAAATAAAATTAAATGCAGTCAACAAAATTACAAAGAACTATCCTTAGATAGGATAAATAAATTAAAATGTGTGTAAACTGTGTTGTATGTAAAAAAAAACATACTAAGGTTGCAACCTTAAGTTACAAGCCTAAAGTATGAAGAATTACCATTAAGTCTGATGATTTTGTATTTCCATCTATTTCATTTCTATCTGTCTAGTCACTTGCATTCTTTCATACACTGCAACAGCAATAAGGTGGTAATACTTTATTAAGGATCCGGACATATTAACTTAGCTTTCAGGATGTAAAGCTAATCACTGTCTTCCGAGACATTTAGGGTGCAGGTTCTTAAGGCAGCTCTGCCTGGGGCCTGACTTGGTTGTCTCCTCAGTACAACAGTGCCAGCTTTTTGAGGAACAGCATTTACAGGCACATCCAGGTGCATGACAGATGCAGGTATCTACATGTAAACATACATAGTACACTACCATTGTTTATTTAAAGTAGCTTTTAGTCAAAAGTAAATAGGACGTATTCCAAATAAGTGAAAAAGACATCAAGTGATTATAATTGCTATGACAACTGAGCAACCCTTTGTATGTTAGCTACTGTTGCAGGAATATTCTAAAGCTTCAAAAACAATCTGTTAAACCCTACTTTTAGTCCTATTGACTTTGAAGCTTGAGAATTCCTGGAGCTGTACCTGGAAGTGTACTCAGTTGTCATATCGAGTGTTACTCAGTTGTCACTGTCTGGATATCCACAGATGTCTTTCCTTAGACATACATCTTGCAATCGATACTCAGGGAGGCATCTCAATATTGGGAACAGTGAACTTTGATAGTCGTCGGTGCATACCAAGAGCCAAATTGGTGTGAGAACAAAAGCTCTAGATGCCAGTCAAGATTGAGAGTTATCAAGGGCTATCAGTAGGGATTTGTGTAGAGAGTTACCCATCACTGTCAATACTCATTTATATCAATCCCTATGAATAGGTATGGAAATGGATAGGAATCACTGCTTGTTGAGATCAAGAGGTATCAGTCTTTATCGACAGGGCTGGATATCTATCAATGTCATTCCCTATACAGAGGTCTGGAATATGACCCTCATCAAGGCCTCTCGATAGTAAGAATGGTCAATGTTGACAGCTGTTGGTGCCTACAGAGGGCAAAACTTGTCCAAGAGGAAAAGCTATAGATGCCAGTCGAGATCAAGAGCTATCAATCACTATGGACAGGTAAGAAAATAGAGAGGCATCGATCGGGATTGATGTCAATAGTGGTCAATGCCTACTGAGAGCAAACTCGGCCCGCAAGCAAAAGCTGAGGTGCTTGTGGAGATCAAGATTGATGCCTATCGATAGGGCTGGATATCTATTGATGTTGTTGCTAGCAATACAGCTGGTAATTGATTCTCAGCCAGGCCTCTCCACATTGTGACTGGTCAACTTTGATAGGTGTCAGTGCGTACTGAGAGCAGAATCAGGGTGAGAATGAATGCTTTTAGATGCCAATAGAGATCAAGAGTTCTTGATGGTCTGAGAGGAAAAGCTATAGCTTTCTGTGCAGATCGAGAGGTATAGATGCCTATCAATAGGTATAGAAGCCTATCAATAGGTATAGAAATGGAGAGGCATCGACAGAGATGCCAAGGTGGCAATAAGGACATTCAAGCAAGGAAAGAGTAGGGTGTGACATAAGGAGAACTGATAAACCACGATGTTATAGCCACATCAGGTATAATAAAGCCGGAGGTTCAACCCCGACGTCCTTTTTCGGTTCTCATGTTTCTGGCAAAAGGAGAGTACTTATGTAACGAGGAAATTTTTCCAAAACTGAGCAGGATTCTTAGCATATGTTTCAAGACTTGCAAGGACTATAGAAGAATGACCCAGATGTACACCCTCTATCCTGTAACTACAGCAGTTATAACCATAACTACTATTGTTTCTATCAATAGAAATGGTAACACAGCCTCATGTTTGGGATGGAAGTATATATTCCAAGACTCTTATTTTGATTCTGTTTCTGATTTTAAGCTTTAAGAGATCGCAGCTGAATACCTAAATCATACAAAACAACAAACTGGCATTAGAGAAGTGCATACCAGGGGCCCAACTTTTGCATGAAGCTTTCCTGCTCTGGGTCAGTGATATCTTTTCAGGTGCAAAATAGATGTGTAAATGAAAGGCAAATGACACATATAACTACAGAGTCCCATTTGGATGCACTGTGCATGACTGCCCTCAGCAAGTTTAGGTTCCTCTGAAAAGATGGTCACTAAATATTGCTTATAGCACTGCCTCAAAGCCACGTCTCCCTCCTCAGCAAGTGGACTATGTCCGTAGGCTCTCCCTAAAGTGCTGGGTGTGTCCTAGAAAATCTCTGCCTCTGCCACCCACTGCTCTTACTGCCACAGCCAGACAGGATGGCAACAAATTCAAAGGTGGAAGGCTCTTGCTTTCAAAACAGGGTCCTCTTTTCTTCTGGTTGCTGCTACTGCTGCTGCTGCAGAAAGGGGTCAACAACCAAGGACATGGAGAGAATGATCCCCACTCCATACTGGACCGACGTTAACACCCTAGGCCGTAGCATGAGATGCAGCAGACTTTGGGTACGCCTTCTGGATACAGAGTCTGATGACCGCCTGCTCCTCAAAACACAGTGCTTCAACTCTTGTCCTGAAGCTCATTGGTGCCTCTAGGGTTATAGAAGCAATGTGGCTTTTTTTTTTTTTCCATTTGAGTCTTTCTGGAACTGAATATAGCCTTGGCCTTTTCTTCTTCCTCAACTCCATAGCTGTACATCACCCTGTCTCTCTTCAGCCAGAGTCCTGACTGCATTAGAAAGAAGGGACCCTAGCACACAGCCCTTCTCCATGATGGTGGACTGATTTCAGTGCTATTGCAAGTGGCTACAGACAGAGGCTATGCATCTGAGAACACCATATCAGCTGCACTCACAAAAGCACTACGTTGCAGGCAGACATATCCATGAGGACAACTGGTGGCTTGGGTCTCTTGGCAGAGCAGTGCTAGTGCTTTTTGGCTCATCAGAACACATCCTGCTTCCCAGGGCAAAGCAGAAGGCTCATGGGCTGCATGGCCAGACTGACAATACATTCAGCACAGATGAACTGCACATGCATTGGAGGTCCAGCGCAAGCATGGGCTCATCGTGAGTGAGCTGAACAGGATCAAGGTACTCTACAATGGCATTTGGATAACAAGCATTGTAACTGCTAGTTTTGTTACTGACAGCTTCCTTTACCCAGGTCAGATTCAGCTTTCTGCATCATTTTGTCAGCTAGAAAAACAAAGGCTATGTTTTCCTACCTTTCTTCTCTGCCCTGTCTGTCTGCACTGCAAGTTCTCCTTGGCAGTAATCTTCCTTGAGAGCCATGCAGTTATGTCATCTCATACCAAAGTCTCACTCTGACACTACCATTAGTCACCTGCAGCCACTTTTCAACTACCAGTCGAGGAGAATCACTGATATGAGGCCTGGCTGTGCTGGAGACAAGCATTATTAGTATTTAGGTAGTCAAACTTGCATTGTAGTTAGTTGTAGGTTGCTGGAAGAATGTGGCTTATGAAGCTAGTGAAGTTTCTAAAACGTTCCTTGTGACCCTAAAGCAATTGCAGTAACACTAGGGGGAAGGAGAAAAATGGGGCACTAATTGAGCAGAAGTTCATAAATCTAAGACCTGTATAGCAAGTTAACTTTACAAGACTGGTTTATAATTTGCCATATGTTAGGAGTCACTTTCTCCTTCATAGGCTGTAGAGAAGGCACATTACTGGGTTGTGTTACTGAAACACCGTGAGCAACACCTGACTGCTCCTGACTGGCAGAGTTCATTAAGAGCTGGTCCTGTGAATGAAAGTATTCAGCAATCACATCAGATTATGCACACAAAAAGGGCTACTGAAAGCAAGTCAATCTTGGCAGAGGGCAGAACAGAAGGGAAAGAACATTTCTTCAAGTCTATAGTGCAATACATGCAGAAAATATGAATTGCATCCCAAAGCCTAGCAATGACCACAGAACCTTTTACAGAAGCGCTATAAAAATCCAGTCACAGTCCTGGCCTTTTATTGAGTTGTGGCAAAGGTGCACATTCTGCCAACACCAATGAGCTTTGCCAGAGCAAAATTCAGCAAAACTGTGGAAGCGCAGACCTCAAGCCTGCACAGCTGCAAACCCTTTCCATCCTCCTACCCCTGTGTTGTTGCAATGATCCCATGCATTAGCCAAACCACTGTGCGCATTCCCCAATTTCCAGGAAAAGCATGGTGGAGCCCACTGCATCCTTGCCCAGGCCACATTGCCATATCACCACCACGACTCCAGAGGGGATGCACTGGTTTGGGCAGGCTGAGGCGTTTTATCGTCAGGCCCCGCAAAGCTCCACGGTCCAGCACGGCGATCCCCCGCCCCCAGAGCCGTCATTCCCGGCCGAGCTCCTCGCGGCGGAGCGACAGAGCGACGGCTCCCCCCACCACCGCCCCTCGCGCCCGCGAGAGAGGCTGCCGGACTGCACCCGCGGCCCTTGGAGCCTGAGTAACGGCCGCTGCGCCGCGCCCCAGGGGCGCCCCTGACTGAAACGCGCCTCGGCCACGCCCCCGACCTCGGCCACGCAGCCACGCCCCCTGTCACGCGGCCTCGGCCCGCGGCGCGCCCGGCCTCTGATGTCCCTGACGTGCGCGAGGTGCGGCGCCGGAAGCGGAAGCCGAAGAGGTTCCTGTGGTGGTTGGGTGCGGAAGCGCATCGCGGAGGTGGCGGTTTCGGTTCTGCGGCCGGCGGCGGGGGGAGGGAAGGGCAGAGGAGGGGAGCTCCGACCGGCGGCAGCCGCGGTCCCCCCGCGCTCCGCCATGGCGGGCGCCACCGGCAACCTCCAGGTAGAGCGGCGCGGGCCCGGCGGGGAGGGGCGAGGCAGCGGGGGTGGCCGGGGGGCGCCGGCGCGCCTGGCGGGCGAGAGGGGTCTGGCGGCGGTCGGGGCCGGAGCCGGGGCAGGGAGGCTACGGCCACCTCTGACGGGGCTGGAGCGGGCGAGCCGCGAGACGGCGCAGCCGCGGCGCCGCGTCGGAGCGACGCTGGTTCGGGCTCCGAGGCCGCGGCGGCCCCTGCCAAGCGCGGGCCTGTGCTGGGGCTCCCGGCGAAGGGACGCGGTCCCGCCGGGCTGGCGGTGCTGAGGGCGGTGGATCGTATCCGCCAACGACACTCGGGGCAGCGGGACCCGGTGTCCCGTGGTAAGCGTTGTTGTGTCTTGTGGTCTGAAGGTGCAGCTTGGTATAGGTTTGTCTGGGAGTACTGGCTGCAGGAAGTCCTTGTATGCTCTGGTTTTGCATTCCTTGCGTTAACCCTCAGTTGTGTCGGTATAATTGGTTCTGCGGCTGCTTGGCAAAACAGGTCCAGAAATCGTCCGTGTTAAAAAGTTATTTTCTTTTCAGCTGTTTTGAACCACGATCTGCAAGCTTGCAGCCAGGCAATGCTTGTACTGGCATAGCTGAGGTAGCTATCACAGGGTCTCAAATAAGCAAGAGGAGAATGAAAGCTGTTTAGGCTATTGTTGCTTATGAAGGTTGGTGTTCATCAGACTGTAGTCTGATACATGCATTTTGTGCCTCGTGGGTACTTAGAGCTGGCCATCTATGGCCTGGTTTATACAACTTTCTAGTAAATTATTTCCTTTTTGATAGCAGAGCTTTTAATCACAGTTACAAGCTAAGGTGCCTGCTGATGCGCTAAAGCTGAGAATCTAATACTCAAATAATAGTTTCCTCTGTATTTATAAAGAGGAGTATAAAAAAACAGTCAATACATGGTATAGATATTTTTCTATTTGAAAGGAGCAAAGTTACAAGATGCCCTGTTTTCAGAGAGTTATGTTTTGCAGGTGGTCTTTACCATTCATTCTTTGGATATAGTGTCACATGTATAGCCATCACTGCCCTAATCCTAGCTCTCCAATACCATTGTTTTTGTTGCCCTGGATTCAGGGCTTATTGAACTGCCTGTGCAGTAATTTAAGTCACTAAAATAGCAGAAAACAACTTCTTTCTGGGCTAGTTTTCTACTGCACTGCTGAGTTTAAATGGTTCGTGAAGGGATCTGACAGAGCCAGCACAAGGTGAGCAGCAAGGAGGGGACTGGAACTGCCCATTTAGAAGTGGTAAACTGTTATGCCAGCTTATGGCTTCTCCTAAAAGGAAAGACTAAATTCTCTTTCAAGGGAACAGATGCTTGCAGTGTTTCCAACACTTGTCACACAAGAACTGCAGCGTCTGCTTTGCTGGGGTCACTGTTTTTAAATAAATTACTCTTAATCTCAGATAGGTCTGATGAAAAGACCTTTGCTTCCAAGCCAGCAAGTCCAAACTGTACCATGAGAGATATTGCCGTTTCTTCTGTGATGGCTACTGCTTATCAGCTTTGTTTTGCCTGAGACATATGAGAATATCTGCATACCAGCAAGAATTTGTATGCAGGAAGGCCTAATGAAAACCTGTTGAAGCTTTTAGCCTTGCTCCCTGTCATTACAAATCATGGTGAACATACTAGAAATGTTTAGCAAGACAAAATTAACTGAATGTGGGAGAATATCAGAGGGGCTATATGTGATTTAGGTATTGTTGGTGAACTCTGGCTAACCAACTAGCTTTCTTAAACTTACTGTGAGCTAGTCATTCAAACTGTCATTTTTAATTGTCCTGAAGTGATATAAGCAGTCCAAGCAGCAAAATGTAATCAAGGGTAGCAAGCACTGAAGAACGAAGGAGTAACAGTCATATCATCAGATTCACAGGCCAGCATATACAGTCCTGATGGCTCAAATCATGGCCGGTTTTATCTGAAATTAGTTCAAGAAGCAAATTGAAAATTCCATCCCAGAATTCTCCTCCATAGACCTTTTTCTTGATGCTTAAGTTCCTTGTTGATATTCGTGTGCTTTCTGCCTGGTGGGTTTTTTTCCCCTTTCCCTGGAATGGTGACTAGAACTTGTTACTTGGATGTCAGGAAGCTGAATCCCTGAGAAGCTAAACAGATAATCAGTCTTTGAAGCTGTCTCCCTGCATAGTGTTGGAAGACTGATAGAACTAGTTTCAGTGCTCTGTAATCATGTACTTCCTGTACTGACTCTGCCTTCAATAGGATTTAGTGATCTCATCACTCGCAGTTGAAACTGTCTAGGTCTGTGATGAAAAAACGTGCATTTATTGCAAACTCTTTTGGAAATCTGTTGTAGGAGGAAGGAAAACTACATGGACAAACTAGCAGTAGTTAAAATTTACCATGCATAAATACTTGTTCTTGTCATTTACTGCTTTTCTTGTATACTAGTAAATGTTAGCAGTTTTGCTAATTGCTGTTCATAAAAGAATGGAGAAATAGTGTCCTGTACAAAGCACCATCTAAGACTGGCAATCAAATGCCTTTAACTTTTTGGGGCTTGGGTTCAAGAGCAGAAAAGCTAGCCATCAAAACCAGTCAGAGCAACAGCTTAAAATGTCTCTTTGATCCTGCAATGTTGTCGTTCAGTAGTTAATGTCATTTTAATCATCCGCTTGAATCATCTGCTTGCATTACAGAAAGCAATAGACCTTGCTAGCAAGGCAGCACAAGAAGATAAAGCAGGAAACTATGAGGAAGCATTCCACTTGTACCAACATGCTGTGCAGTATTTTCTTCATGTTGTCAGATGTAAGTGTAATGTTGTAAATGATTACATAGACTTTTTAAAATCAAATTGCATAGAATGATCTCTTGTGTTGACATCAGTATTTAAATTCTGACTTTCATCATCAACTGACCCTTGCTAGGTGTAGTTTGACTGGTGTTGTGTTTTATGCTGCTTTTTCTTTCACTGTATTGTATGCTTGCTCCATTCTTGTAAGAAGTTGAATTTTTTTTTTTTTTTACTTGTTTGGAGGGCTATTTGGGACCGGGGGCTGGGGGGTTTTGCTGTCTATACACTGGACTTGTGTAGGAATGTCTTAGGCTGGTTACTGTACATGAGGAATTGTGACAAAGAGTACAGGGATTCATGTACTTCTGTTGTGCAGAAAACCATGTGGTAGACAAAAAGTCTTTGTAGTACCCATGGATAGTTTTTTGCTCATTAGCTTATGCCACTTGCCTTTCAAAAGTCTTTCTGCTGGCATTTTTTGCTACTTAATGTCATAGTCAAAGCACTTATTAACACCTTGGCCAACAAAATATATGAGGTTGATTTGTATGTTCTCATTTTTATTCAGTTTCCATATTCTCATAATTATTTTCATGCTCTTTTCACATTTCTGTGTGCCTTTGTCCTCATGTTCAATGTTTGTATGAAAGGAGCAGCCTTTTTAATGTAGCTAAACTCCTAGGTTGCTAGCCTGACTTAAGAGCTCTTACAGATCTTAGTGACTTAAAAAGCTCTCTTCCTCATAGCCATTTACAATAATTTGTGTTTATCAGTTTCTATCCATTTATAGCACATAGACTACCAGAACATGAATTTCTGTGATTTTAACAATGTTGGTATACTTTTGGAAACTAACACATAAACCTACCACATTAAATTTTGATCACTGGTTCAAAATATTGTAATAGTGGCTAACAGAACAGTTGAGCCAGACCTAAGTTTTTTCAGATGTTTATGGCTTTTTTTTTTTTTCTTTATGGTATGAACATCCTTTAAAATAAGTGGGCTTAGTATGTTTCTAAATAAAAATTGCTCAGCACAAGCAGCTTCTTGATAAGCTAGGTTAGAAAAGGAGTTGTTCAGACATTGTACAGTAGTTTGAGAGGCTGACAGAAAAAGCCTTCATTCAGCACCACTGTCCTTAATCCTTGTCAGTCAAGTTTTAAGCCAAAGCAGCGTTCAGGGTTGTACTTGATTTTTGTTAGGTGGTTTCTGCCTTCCTGTTACTATGGTATAGGGGAAAAACAAATAGTTGAACTGTTTGGTTATCTAGTCCCTGAGAGAGAGATATTGATAAGACACAAAGATGACAGAATTAAGTCTTGTTTTCTGATTAACATGCATGTGTTTCATTGTTAACAAAGTGTTATTTCTCTTCAAATTTTTAGATGAAGCACAGGGTGATAAAGCAAAACAGAGTATTAGAACGAAATGTACAGAATACCTGGACAGAGCAGAAAAGCTGAAAGAATATCTGAAAAAGAGAGAAAAAACTGCACCAAAACCAGTTAAAGAGTCTGGTCCTGCTGATGGAAAAGGGTATGTTTTTGGAGAAGGTAAAGCAAAATACTTTGTGAACTCAGCTTATCCTAAAGTTCATCTTTTCAAAGATCATTTGAACTGTAGTGTTTTTGAAATGTTTCAGATGACTACTAATGCTGAAGTGCAGTGGGCTAATAAAAGAAAAATAACATGCATTAGTAGCACAAGCTTTTCTTTGCTTGTTTACTCAGATGTTTGAACATTTGCATAGCATATTCACTGAAGAGTGAAAGCTGTTGCAGATTAACTCATGCTTATCAAACTTAACAACAGGCCCAGTGACACTTATTCTTCTATATGTGAATACTGACCAACTAGAAAATCAATTAAGACTGATGATTACTCTGGTCCAGATTTGATCTGTCTCACATTTGATTAGAGAAGCAAAGCTCCATCTTAGGGTGAAGTTCCACAAGATGGGCTGAATGACTCTAAGGCCTCGCTGCAGTCTTATCTCTCCTGCTGCTTTCCTTTTATTAGATCTGTTTATCATTTTGTGGATTGGAAAGCTGAATCAGACAATCTGAACAAGTAGAGATGCTTTTGCACTTGCTGCTGTCTTAATGGAGGTAGGAGGGAGGAAGGACTGCACGACAGTATCTGCTGGTGGGATTGCCACTTCTAGCAGTCATGAACAGCTAGATCTGCCCTGTTGTCTCCTGAAACAACTTCTGTTTTCTGTCTCCTTCAATGTCTACTCATCTCATCCATCAGTTTTCTCTTTTTGAGAGCTGCACTGTGTTCTGACAATTTTGGGAGGAATGGGTAATATCACTCAGGCTACCTGTATTTCCATGACCTCTATTCCAATTGTTCGTCAAGCAGTCTTGTCTTCCTTCTGTAACTTCCAGTTTTCTTTCCTCTGACGGGGGGCGGGGGGGTAGAGTTTCATAGTACTAGGTACAGTTGACCAAGTCCATTTGGAATTCCAGGTAAAGCATAAATGCCCACATTTAAGAATAAACTGTTTTGGTGCCTCCATGGTGCTCAATAAAAGGGCTTGTATTTCCTATCGATTGGCTCAAAGCACATATGAGAAGTGTACTGAGGAAGGGCTAGGTCACATAAGAGGAAGTTGAAATGGGGAAGAGGGAGAATTAAAAAGAATTAGGAGGGAGAAATAGTGATACTGTGATGTAAACTTGCAGAGTTGTGAAATACGTTTATTGGAAAAAAGGTTTCTATCATTCCTCAGAGTGGTGTTTCTGCTTGTTACGTTTTGATTTTTAGTCTGACAGCTGTCTCATTTGTACTTCAACAATTTATTTCTTGTGTCCAAATCAGGAATGACAGTGATGGGGAAGGAGAGTCAGAGGATCCTGAAAAAAAGAAGCTACAGAATCAACTTCAAGGTAGCTTTGAAGCTTCTCTTTCTTTAAATAGAGGCAACTTGATCAAGTGACTTGCTAAATTTGGCCATCTGAATGTTATAGATTGGCTTTATCGTTGTCTTTATTTTGAGTGGCTTAACTACTATACATTTTACACATACAGAAGCATAATCTTTATGGAAATACAGGTTTGTGTGCTGTGAAATTGTGGGAAATATTTTGAACTTTATCTGCTGTCCCCTGTGCTTCATGTTTATTTATCAAGAAAGTATTTCCCAAAGGGAAAGGTTGCGAGATCCCAGGTAGCTGTTGGCTAAACTGTATCAATATTTTTACTCTTAGGTGCATTATAAATTGCATAGAGGCTAAGGTAACAGCATCTTACAAGTACTTAGTCTATGCAGGGCCATTTTCACAAAAAAGCTTGCCCTCAAAATCAGAAGTGGAGTAGATGGGTTCTTACCTTTTTATAGTAACAGGTGGCATTTCCTCACATATCAAGGATGATGTTATCTCAATTGATTAATATAATTCTTTGGCTTTTTGAGCTCAAGTGCTGAATATAGTCGGTGATGCAACATAGAGCAGCTAGCAGTAGTTTTGTACACAGTAAAGGAGAAATTTCACTTGATTTTTGTTACTCTTTAATGGTGAAGAATTGTTTAGAGCTTCCCTGCCAGAAAGAAGGTGGTTATGGATCCAAAGAAATTTTCATGGTTCTCCCCCTGTTTTTCAGTGTAAAAAAGGACGAATGCCTTTACCAGATCTCTCTGCCTGTGTAATTTCAGAAGCTGTTATATTGCGTTTGGAAACTTTGCCATGCTTTTTCAACTTCTCTGCATACACAGTTGTATGGGACAAAGTTTCCTATATTTCAAAATGACAGAAAATTGATGAGGACTTTGAGAATTCATTGGACTCTTAGCCCCGTCTTTGACTATAAACAGTTTGTTTCATCCAATGAGAATCTGACCTTCAGTTCTTACTTTGAGAAATAGTTTCTTGCACCACCACTTATTTGAGACTATCTATAAATGGCAAGATTCTTTCTTACATGTTTTACTGCTTTGAAAATCTGAGGCATGAGTTCCTTGGTACCTTTAAATCTAACACAGGAGTCTGTTGCTCAAGATAATATAGGCTCTGGGCAGCCGTCAAATTACTCATCTTCCTTTTGCTTGCCACAACAGCCACAGAAATTTCCTGTAGTTAATTTTACTGCCTTTTTACTCCTAGCTGACCGTGCCTTTTGGAACTTTCCCAATTTTATGGATATTTTTCAAGATTTTAATTATAATAGTAATTTGACTTACTGTGGGAGAAATGGCCAGTAACAATCAGACTGGCTGATAGTAGTGGGTCTGTTTTCCTGTACTCTCATTTATAATTTTAGAGGCCTCTTGCGCTCTGTTGCTTAACCTTCCAGCTATTCACTTCCACCTTCAAAACTAGGGAGCTGACGATGTCCAGTTCCAGTTGCGTCCTGGCATAGGTAGTCTCTTACAGTGCAGTAATTTCAGTTACCGCAATATGTCTGGTACAGATAACTTCCTGTGATATTTCAGCTTTAAAATAATCTTTTTCCTATCTGAGCTGTTACCTGTTCTGATGATTATTTTAGTGATGGACCCAATCATTCTATTTACTGTCTTTATGAAAAACTGTGTTGTAATCAACCTAGCAGAAGGGTTTAATGCACTGAAAGTGGACAGTGGAATTAATTCCAATATATAGATTATAAGCTAACACAGCTTGCAAATACCTTTCCCTATAATGTTTTTTAACAACTTCCACGTTATGATGTTGCTCTTGGGCCCTAAATAAGATCTGTTAACAGAAGTTGTTGCTTTCAATCTGATGAAAAAGGAACGAAGCAAAAAAAATCTCAAAGGAGATATGCTTATGAATTTTTTTTTTTTTAAGGGTATTTGCTTTATTTGTTAGCTGGTGGTAACAGTAAATGTTCAATCTTAAATGTGTTTTGGGGAGGGAGAAAAAAAAAAAAAGGCTGTAGACAAATTACTTCTCAGTTCTCCAAAGGCATGAGGTGAACGTGGCAGTGAAATAGCTGGTAAAAGCTGATCGTAAAATTATAGCATACCCCTTGAGGAAAAATAGGACAACTGAAACTTTCAGTGTGTTAGAGTACTTAAAGATAAGCATTGGGTTGGATGGCATTTGTTCGGATGAGAAAATTTGGCTTATGTTTGAGTTTTGCCTTGGCTTGCATTTCAAGCTCTAATCTTCAGTTACTAGCTCAGATCCAAGTTGTGCCACTTAAAACTAGTCAAGGCAAAACAATTTTTTGGCATATCAGACTAATCAACCTAAAGTCTGAAGGGAAGGCTAAATTAAAACTCAGTTGGCTAAAATCATAAAATCAAGCTAAATATGTTGATTGAGAGAGATGAGTTAGTGATAAACTTTGACTGGAAGAACATGGCTAGAGAAAGATGATGTTTTTTCTGCAGCCGAGCAAGCTCAGTATCACCCTTCTGAAGCTTTTCATTGCTAGCTCTCAAAATGCTTTACCAGGGGACATTCATATTATTTCTATTGCACTTCTGGAGATATCTAACAAGTTGCTTCATCTGCTATAGAGTCGCCACTACAAGAAGAGGGATTAGTGATGAAGTTTTATGAATACCGGACTACTGTGACTGTGTTGCTTCCCTTGTTTAAAATGAAATTCTGAATTTTTCAGAAAGTATAATGATGGAATTCAGTGAGCAGATGGTGCATGGATACCTATTAGAGAAGCTACTCATCTGTGACTACTAAATTCATTCTTGCTGCCCAGTTATGGGCTGTTTGACCATAGCAGGACTTCTACTAACTCTTAAGCATTGTGATTATCCATGTTTTATTGTGATTAAACATACAAAGGGACATATTTCTGTAGAAGTAACTTCCATTTGACTAGCAGTATTCAGTGTTTAAATCTCCTTAGAAATTACATGTTTTTATTTAGTATGAACATGGGCATAGGTTTTTTCTTTTTTTTCTTTTTTTTTTTTTTCCCCCTGAATGGGAGTTCTTTAAGCTCTGAAAGGATGTGTGTGTCACTATTTGTTCAATCTTATGTTATAGGTGCAGTTGTTATGGAGAGACCAAATGTAAAATGGAGTGATGTTGCTGGCCTTGAAGATGCCAAAGAAGCGCTTAAAGAAGCAGTGATATTGCCCATTAAATTTCCTCATCTGTTTACAGGTCAGAAGTACAATTTTTATTTCAAATCCTAAATGCTAATGTCGAAGTTAGGACTGTCACTGGGGTCTGAGAAGAGTTGTTTGCTGATGGATCAGAAACTCAGACTGGGCTCTTGCTAAAATGGTTATCATCCATCTGACAGAAGTTTCGGAGGTAGATATGGAAAATCTCTGAGTAAATTAGAGAGGCATCATTAGAAAAGTAGGCTCTATCTTGCTACCGTGTTCTGATGGCTGCTGGTTTCTCTCTTCCAGGAAAGAGAACACCTTGGAGAGGGATTCTTCTGTTTGGACCACCGGGAACAGGAAAGTCTTATTTAGCAAAAGCTGTGGCAACAGAAGCAAACAATTCTACCTTCTTCTCAGTATCTTCCTCTGACCTAGTCTCAAAGTGGTTAGGAGAGAGTGAAAAGTAAGTCTGAGTTGCCAGAGGTCCAAGAAAACATTTGCAAGAAGTTAGTATTAAAGAGGTAGATAAGATGTTCTTGAGAAACTAGAGTTTGACATAAAGGTCACGTGTCTGTGAAAACGCACTTGAGATGTTTCTGTGCAGTGCACTGCAGTGTCGTATAAAGATACCCTCATGTGCTGCATTTTGTGCTGCTGCAGCTGGATGGCTCTTCAGTGCTCTGGAGGGTTTTTACAGATAGCTCAGAAAGGTATCAGAAGCAATATGGTGCCCTTCCTTCTTTTGAACCAAGCTGTGATTCCCACCATGTCACTCTGAAGTGTTGCCATGCTCTGTTTTTCTATTCCCTCCCACCCCCATGTTAAACCTGACTCTGCCGTAGCAGCTGTACAGTTAAAATAAGACATCCTTTATCTGTCCCCTTTTTGTGAGATGTCTTATTTGTTATCCTGTTTTGAAACAAAATATGGAAGACTTGAGAGACCTGCAAACATATATTGGAGGGGAGGGGTAGCCATGAAAGAAAATGTTAATTGTTTGTTTGTTAGTACATGGTGTGTGAACAAGGCCAGAAAGTCTGAAGTGACAAATCTGTTGCAATCTAGAAGTGCAGGTCTTTGCCTGTCCAGTCTTCCCCTGAAGACTTTATGAACTAAGAAGCCCCCTGAGCTTGTTGCACAAAAAGATGTTCATCTGATGGTTAAAATGCTCCTCAAAACCATATTCTAGTAGTTCCAAGTGTGTCCCAGCTGAGCAACGCTCTTTCATGTTAATAGGATGAGGAAAATAGGCTATTTGATCAAAGAGTTTTAATTGGATTTTTTGTTTCTAAAAAGCTGGAAAGCTTAAGCTACTCTTCTTTTGCTGCAAAGGGAATACAGAACTACAGTGCAAAGAGACATTTTTGCTATTTGACTTCAACAGCAGGCTGAGTATTAACTAATGTTATTAATGTCGGTGATACAAAGAATTTCCCAGCATGTTCCAATTTATTTTCTTTTTAAACTCATTAAATATGTTGATAAGATTCAGCTAGGCATTTTTAGACAAACCAGCTATAAGTACTTTCTTGTCATATAAAAAGTACTTAATGAAGTTGTGTAAGAATAAATTTTCATATTATTTCTTCTGAAAATCTCTGGAATTAAGCCGTTAAAAATCTTAAGAGAAAGCTATGTTCTTCTTGGTTGTGTTGAGTGGTGGTTTTGCACAATTCAGCCTGCCTTTGTAGAAAAGTAAATTTAAACAGCGTTTTTGCAATGCTTAGTACACTCTATTTAAGATGCTTCACCTTCCTTTATACTGTGTGATCTCACCTGTAATGATGCAGAGCTCTTGGAGCTGGAAGAGTATTGTATCTTTGAGAAGCTTTGTTCACATTAATTCTTTTTTTATTATTATTTTCTCTAAGGGAAGTGACTATATCATAATCCTAAGTTTTGCTTGTGTTTTAAGATAACTAAAGCTATTTTTTTTGTTTGTTTTTCAAAGATTAGTGAAAAATTTGTTTCAGCTTGCCAGAGAAAACAAACCTTCTATTATCTTCATTGACGAGATAGATTCCCTATGTGGGTCAAGAAGTGAAAATGAAAGTGAGGCTGCTAGACGGATTAAAACAGAGTTTCTAGTCCAGATGCAAGGTAAACTTACTGGTTATCAGGATCAGTCAAAGGAATGATATGTATTTTAAGCATAGCTTGCATGAGATCTGCCATTTCACCACATAAAATTTTGAAGATGTTTTAAAACACTGTCTGGTTATCTTCGAAACAATTAAATGTTTTCTGCTTGGATGTAGGGGTTGGTGTTGACAATGAAGGAATCTTGGTCTTGGGAGCAACAAACATACCCTGGGTTTTGGATTCTGCTATCAGGAGGAGGTATGATGCTTTTATTATTATTATTATTATTTTGTATGAAATACTCAGTTGTGGTGAGGGTTCAGTCCAAGACTATTTGAAATAGTAATCCAGCTTGTGTATGCAGACATGGCTAATGTTCTCGGGCTCAGTTCCATGAGATGGACTGAGCCAATCTAATAGTCCCTTGCCACTTGAGAGGTGAATTTTTCCTTCTCATGTTGGTCCTGTAGTTTATTTGATCTCTTGGTTAGTTGATTCTGCTTGAGCAAGCAAAAAGCTGTTGTTTCCTTGCTGATTGGTTTTCTAATGGAAGCAAGGGACAAGATACAAAGTATGCACCTAGGAAGGGCAAGAGGGGGCAGAGTTATCCTCAGCAGCAGCAAACTGAATAACTTGAATAGCCTGAGGTATTTCATGACATTACACCTTGAAGTTATGCAGAAGAACCATGTTTTTCTACTGGTGATCTATCAGTGTGTATTTTGACTGCTCTTCTATAAAGGGCTTCTGTAGCTTTGTTTGACGAGTTGGACCTTCCTTTCAGCTGCTGAGCAGCAGAGCACAAATACAACTATGTGACAAATATGATTGTATTGTGATGAGGACACAACTTGGATCATGGTCATTTTTATAGGCATAGCAGTTGCTCAAGAAACTTTTTTTTTTTTTTGTATGGATGTGATTAACTGTTTTGCTTATATACCTAATTCTAGCCAGCTGTACTTTGAGCAGGGGATTAGACCAGATGACCTGCAGGAGTCCCTTCCAACCTGTATGACGTTATAGTTCTATGTGAGATAAATTTAGTGGTGAATTTGTATTACTTAAAATTTTAAGTAGCTCTCTAGCTCTTGTTCCTAGAACTTCAAGGGGTAATTTTTAGTAATGCAGTAATGGAATTAATTTCTGTATGGTTTTGGCCCACTTCATCATGTATATCAAGTTAATTGCATTCTACAAAATTTGGAGTTGCTCTTATTTTGTTGGTGGGAGGTAATCCTCACTGTGAGAACAGATACTGCTTCAAAAGAAGAACTGCAGTTATCCAAGTTTTCTACTGACAGCCATGTTGAGTATGACTTCAGATTTGCTTCGGACTTTAGCTGTTCTCTTAATTTAGTTGGAAACTATAGAAAGTGGTTGTGTCAGCTGGTTATCAGGCAATTCTGTCCTCAAGTGTGAAAACTGTTTCAGTATACTTCAACACTAAAGGGATTTTTCCCCTCAAAATTTTCTATTAAAACAAAAGACTCTGTAGGAGAGGATCTAGAAAAACTTCAGTCTGAAGGGAAAATATCATGAAAAGGAAATCATTATATTCTGCATGTTAACTTATGCTAGCTGCAGAATTATTTGAGAACAGGTAGTTGAATATTTGCCTTAGATTTTTAAAGGTTTATAATACTGAAACTGCTTCTTTCTAATATTGTTAGGAACAAACTATATACTGATTTGCGTAAACTTTTTTTGTGCACCTGCATAAGCCTGTGTCTGTGGAATTTTTTTTAAACAGGTTTGAGAAGCGTATTTATATTCCTTTACCTGAAGACCATGCCAGGGCTGCAATGTTTAGACTTCACCTTGGGTCAACTCCAAATCTCCTAACAGAATCAGATTATCGAGAGCTTGGAAAGAGAACCAATGGCTATTCTGGTGCAGATATAAACATCATTGTACGTGATGCACTGATGCAGCCTGTTAGAAAAGTGCAATCAGCGACTCATTTTAAGAAAGTAAGTAGGGATCAAAGATTTTTTCTAGTTATTTCAGCTCCAGAAACTTAAATTGAAAATTTCTGTGAATCAACTTGTTTTGGGGTAGCACTGTATGTTTTTAAATGTGTGGGCACTGTCCTGTTTATCTACCAAGGGAGTATTTGGGTGTCTTTCTTTTTTTTTTTTTTTTTCCTTAGGTCCTGCTGTAAATCTGATGCAGCTAGTTCCTTGGTATTCATGCTGTGTAATCTGAGCTCTGATGACTTTCTTCATGTCTTTAGCTAGTATTAAAAGCATATAAAATCTGACTTAAAATGTTATGTTAAAGTTGTGCTCTCTTCTGTGCCAAGTTAGGTGGTTCTTCATATTTTTTTAGGTTATTTAAATAAATTTGTTCTTCATCCATATGGGAACAGGTGGATTATGATTATGCACATTCTGCTTATGTAGCCTATTTTTTTCAAACAAAAATAAAGGTTCTCATCATTCTGATAAAAACACTGAATCACTTAATGTTACTTGTGATGATAGTGAAGCTACAAGGTATCTGTTCAAAGTCTATGTGTCATTGGGCAGCATGCAACATCTTACTGATGCTGCTATAATGTAAAGACTAGTTTGCACTTATCTAGCTGCACTTTAAAGAGATTGTTGAAACTATATTGTGTGGCTTATTTTGCAGTCACCTCTGTATACAGTATACTGACTTAAGAAATTTTTCTTCTAAATTTTTGGATCTCCAAAGCTTTATATGACTAAAGCAGCTAGAGTTCCTTAGGACAAACAAATTTAAATCCGTTTCATCTGCTTTTTTCCCCCAAGAATTTTAACATATGTTCTTGTGTTCAATCAAATTAATATGAAACATCTTTATGCAGAAGATTACTCTCTAAACTGTTTTGCTTTTGAGTGCAAAAAGTGTTATCTTAATGTTATCAGTGGTTGTAAACAGAACTCAGAATACATACAAGATGTGTATCAGTTAAATACTGTACAGGAAAAATAGCATCACTTTTTTTTCAGAGTAGACCCAAACTAAAAGAATTGTTTTCATTTTTACTGCAAATTTTGGTTTTATAGATATTCATGTATTTCAGGTGAAGATAGGTCAAGATACTCTGCACAGAGTTTTTTCCTTCTATACAGGGAAGCTTTCATTTGATGTTGGGCCTTAAAGAGTGGGTTTCAGGATTTCTTCTTCAAGGGGGGAAGTATTTCAGATCCTGAGCTATGAAGAGATGAATACCATATAACTTCTGTTGGCAGCTGTCTTGGTTGTAAGCTCTCTGAGTTATAAGTTTTCTACCAGTAACTCAGTCTGACATAAAGTAAAGATTGTCCACCTGCCACTCTTTAAAGTAATATTCTAAATCAAATCATAAAATAACTTGCCATATGAGAATTAATTTGTTTAATTTTTTTTTTTGTTGGGCCTTAATTAAACAGCCACAGTTGCTTTGACTTACAGCTAGACATTTTTTTTTTTTTTCTTTTTTTTTTAAACATAGTTTTCATCCAAGGAACACATTCAGCTTAACACTGGAAGGTAAAGGAACAGTTAAATCCAGTATGGTCCTGAATATAGGAGGACTATGTATGTTTCCAGAGTTTGCTTTGAGGAAGCTTTATCAACTTTGTGCTTGTTAAAATAAACTTGCAGCCTGTAATTATGGTGGAAAAAATATTATAATGAGTTTTTGAGGAGCTTTTCCCTGTTTAAAAACAAAAGGATTTTTTGAAAGACAAGTTTGACAAGTCTCTTTGTGGGGCCAATCAGCAGTAACATTGCAATATAAACGGTATTTCTTAAATAAGTATTTGTTTTGGTATAGCTGTGATTTTCTAAATGCTACCATCCTTTATGCAGTGATGTGTGAAGTAGTTATCCATTGTTGACTTTAAATGACATTTTTGCCCAAAGAGTTGTTATATTTTAGCCTTTCATTCAAATTTGCAAGAATTTAACGCATGTCTCAGACTACCCCAGAACAATGAAATAACTTTAGTTGTCACAGTTTGCATGGCAGCTGAAAGGCAGCACTTACATCTTGTCCCCTTTTGCCAAAAATACAAACAAATAAAAAAAGCAGAAAAAAATGTAGTACTTTGAGGGCACTGCCAAAAGCCAAGTTTATTCCACTTGTGTTGTT
This sequence comes from Apteryx mantelli, assembly GCF_036417845.1. Taxonomy (NCBI): domain Eukaryota; kingdom Metazoa; phylum Chordata; class Aves; order Apterygiformes; family Apterygidae; genus Apteryx; species Apteryx mantelli. The sequence continues at coordinate 78,902,339 of NC_089979.1, forward strand.
AGTGTTTTAATTTCCTATTTTTATATGTAAAATCTTGGTTTTATTAATGACTTGCATCATGACGGACAACTTGCCCCAGTTACACAGAGCTTTGCTCAGTTATGAATTCCATGTACTTACTTGCAGTAAGTATTACGATGTTGATACAGGTTTGTCAAAGTATATTTTCAATGTTATAATTATGCTCTTCAGTATTGTGCTTTAAAAACTGTTGGAGTAGCAAATCCAGTTCCCTGCCATTATAAATGGTCACTTAATAGATTGTCTTTTGATCTTTGCCTAACTTCTGAGTTCCTATGGATGTGGGTCCTTCAGGTAAGGATGAAGGAAAATAGAACTGTGTGTCCCAGCTGTGCGTTGTCGAAAGGCAGGAGGAGCCTAGTCCATCTCCTTTGGGTCTGTCCGTGGCGGCCGAGGGTGAAAGGATAGTTTCTCTTCTTCCGCTAGATGGCCCTATTTTCTATTAAGTGTTGCTGAGATGGTGTCAGAAAAGGTGCTTAGAACTTTTCAGTGCAGTAAGTAAATGCCACCTCTGGCTTTCTGACTTGAGCAGCACTGTAGTGTAATTACTGAGAAATTTTTAGAAGCTGTTAGCCAGTGTGGAATGTGCTTCCAAAGTGAGCAGGGACTAGGTAGGATGATCTTCTCCAACAAGATTTTGTGGCACGTTAGCTTTCTACAGAAAGTCATACCTTAAGAGGAAGCAGCTCATTGGTTTTAACCTGATGTTAATTTAAGTATCTGGCTACAACTGCATGTCTTCCAAGTGACTGATGCCAATACAGCTGTACAATTTCTCTTTCACAGGACAAGATTTTTTTGATGGGTGTAGCATCTGTATAAAGTGAAAGAATGTTTTTTGCTCTAAAGATGATATTCAGCTTCTAGTTGTGTCTGGAAAAATTTTAACTCCTATAAACTGTTTCCCTTATTTCTAGGTAAAAGGACCATCACTGTCTAATCCAAATACCATGGTAGATTTGTTCACCCCTTGCTCTCCAGGGGATCCTGAAGCCATAGAAATGACATGGATGGAGGTCCCAGGTGATAAATTACTGGAGCCTCAGGTTTCCATGGTAGGTATTTTTTGTGAAGTTCTTTCTTCTTTTGCAGAACTCTAAAAAGACTGTGAGGTGACTTTTTTTTTCCCAAACAAATACACCAGGCATTTGGATGAGCTGTTTGGTTTCAGAAATGCTGAACTTACCAGATAAGATTCAAATCCCAACATACAGCACGACAGTACAGCATGCCTATAAAGAAGCCAGATCTCTACCTCATACCCTGATAAGCATTTCTTTTGTTGTTATTGTCTGCTGGTATGCAGCTGCCATTCTCTCAATCATGGGTAGCATCTGGCTCCTCCACTGTTCTTTCACTTGTCTTTATTTACTTAAAAACTTCAGAATCCCTGTGCTATGCTGTCTTCCCATCATACTATAGCCTGAACACAGATATTGGGAAATGGAAAACTACATTCAGTGTAAATTGGGAATGTTGTAGGTAAATATTGCCCATGAAGTAAATGCAAGCATAACCAATAACATATAAAAAGCTGGTGGTTTTAATGGTAGTTCTTGTTAAATTTAATCACAGGTGATATAGCTAGCTTTCATATCTCTGTCAGCTGTTCTCTTTGTGAGTGCTAAAATACCTTTAGTCTATGGAACAAAATATGGTCTGTATCATTTAAGACAAATTGAAATTTTAGTTTAGTATGAAAAATGTGGCTTGACACTTGTGCTGTATTTTTTCCCAAGAGCAACAAAAGAAAATTCTGAAATTAAGTTTGTTGCTTGATGGAAGGAACTGATATCAAATTTGTGCTGCTGCCAGTTCTTGTGCGGAAATGTTCCTGTGATGAATGAAAGCAGTGTATTTCATGAGGATCACAAACCTCTAAAACACTAGGCTCTGCTTTGTAATACAACTGTTGTTGTGCTTAAGGAAAGAATTATCTATGGTTATTTGCACACTAAGAAAGCACAAAGGGATGTATGCAAGTGCAGGCCTGCCCTAATATTTCTGCCTGCATGGTGTAAGTGGATTTTTAATCTGTCTCTTTTGGAAATAAACAACAATTTCTTGAGGAAAACTAATGATATCGAGGCTCTGATGTGCTACAGCTACATAGGGGGTTGTTTCAGTGTCTAAAATCAGGTCTTGTCAGGTCAGATCAGGCTTTAATTCTTTCTAAGCAGAAAATCTGTAGTCTGGCCATAAGAATCTCAGGTCTACAGAACTATAATGTTAATTGTTGTCTTTGTCCATGGTTTTATAATAATATGATGTGTAAAACATCTACTCTTTTCAGTTAACCCTTGGCTAGGACTTGATTAGGGTTTTCTTACCCTTTTGTATTAGTAGGGTTTTTTAACTGCTGTTTTTGACTTCATAGACCTGCAATTTTCCTGAACTTCTGCATTTTCTAGGATCCAAAGTATTTATAGTGGGAATTGGCTGAAATGAAGATGCAGAAGCTACTGGTCATGAACAGCGAAATTTTGTTAGAGATAAATTATAAAATACTGGTCTGTATTGTTGGACTATGACATGTACAGAGGAACATCTGATTATTTTCCCCTTTAAACTACCATAGTTGAAGTTGGGATGAAAACAGTAACTGACGGGGGGGGGGGAGAAAAGGAAGTTCATTTCTTTCTGGTAAGCAGTGATGAATAAAAGTTTTAGAATAGATGAGTGGCTGAAACCTAAACCTGAGACTTGTGGTTTCATTTTTAGAAAACCCACTGTTACCATCTGTCTTCACGGGTTTAAAATGTGGCCTGTATGCAGAAATGTTTTGGCTTACTTAGTTTTGTGTGAATAGTAGTTCTCATGGTCATCTTGCTTTAATAGGCTTTTTAATGTGACTTTATATGGGCAATAAGATTGTTAAATGTGATACTATTATTGTTTCTGAAAACAGTTGTTTTCTTTTTCTCTAACAGGATGATATGCTCAGGTCACTAGCTAGCACAAAACCAACAGTTAATGAACAGGACCTGGAAAAGTTAAAGAAGTTTACAGAAGACTTTGGTCAGGAAGGTTAAACCAAAGATACGTGTGAAGCACTAGAACTTTTTTGTTTTGTTTTGTTTTCTTAAGTATTCTTGTCTTTATTGATGGCACTTCAAATAAATGCCAATAAAATCACTCCTTTCTTACTTTGCAGAAGGAATAGAAGATCTCTTTGCAAAGACCCTTGAGCTTTTGTATTGTATTGTTTTCCTCAGATGTCTATTAAATGTCTTCTATTGAAAAATAATGCTAAAAGTATAATTTTAGGGTGAGACAGCAAAGTGATGTGGTAACTTGTATTAAATATTAGCAAACTTTAAATGATTAGTTCAATTTTACTAAATGTTCAATTTTAGGTATTATATTAGACCTGGCTACAAGTGAGTTTTGAACTCCCAGTAGGCTCAAAAAACCCTTTTTTGGGGGGTGGAAGAGAACCTATTTGTCAGGTGTTTTCAATATCAGTCAATCAGCCTGCATATTAATTGCTCTCATTTCACTTAGAAAAATGCAACAAATTTGCTAATAAAGCATATTGCAAGTGTGGGTTCACTATTAACATAAGAAAGAAAACACTGTGAGGATAAGATTATATGGGCCAGTACTTTGTTTAAATACTGATGGACCTGGTACTTGGCTTTTTCTGCTATGCTGTGTTAAAATTTTGCCTTAAACAGCACGCTTTTGTTTTAACTCTTTACCAGCTGATGCACACGTGTCACTATGCAATTTAGCAAAGGTTTGTTAAATGCAAGTATCTTGGAAGGTTTTTTGCCTTTTTTTTTTTTTTTTAAATCTGGATATACTTTCTGCAGGAGTTTAACTAAAGTTAGAAAAAAGCGTGAATAATATCCTGTAAGATTCTATATGTCAAGGCCTGCAAGGTATAGGTGTCTTTGGACTAAGGGAGGTATTTGGGGAAAGAGCGTACTTTCATACCTGAAAAAAGGACAACAGATGATCTAGCAGCAGACTTTCCAGTGATAGATTAACTCGGAACCCTACTGATATCTATCGGATATAGACTACATCAATTTAGTGCTTAAATTTTGAGAAAAGGCTGGCACTTTAGTACAAAAGCAGCACTTCATTGATCTTTCTGAAGAAGTATAGATTGAGATGTGCCTGAATGTAACTTGCAACACTACAGTGTCAGCACTGAGTTTGTGCCTTTTAAGTTTGCACTGGCTGTAGATACGAAACATCATAAGGATACCTAGAACGCTGTATGTTCCCTTAGCATTGTACAACTCTATCCTGCATATGCTTTGTTTAACTTGCATTAAAAAAATTTGCACATTTTGTGTGTATATAACCTGTACATACACACATTTATGATCATCTTTTGATGGGTTTTGGTTTCCTTTATGTACAAATTTTGTGTACTTTATAAATCATAGGACTGGTGAAATTTGCTGTACTTAAATGAAGTAAAATGTTATAGTACAACCTCAGCAACGTTCTTTGTGTATTTCTTCAATATTCTTTTCAAGAATTTACCACTTGATTTTTAGATTTTGGATTTCTATGTATAACAGCTACACAGAATATCTAGTTAAAAATTCTCTTTAACGTGCAAGGTGCTGAGCTTTCTCTTACTAACATGATGAAACGTCCTTTCCAAAATCATTCAGTAATGCACACCTTCACCTTTGTCTTATGTTGGAACATGCATAAATCTGAATCAGTGGACTGCAAGTTTTTTTTGTGGACCTCTAAGGAAAAAAAATTTTCCAGTGTAGATGCAGGCAACTGTAATGGTAAATGTAATCTTAGTTGCAACAGAATTGCTGCTTCTTAATTGGCCTTTTGTGAAAGGTTCACCCTTCAGAAGTTAACCACAGACTGGCAGGGTTCTCACTTAGAGATTTGAAGCTAGTGTCCAAAGTACTTGTCTTGACCTTTTTAAAACAAGTGTCTTTACTTAAAATTGTCAGGATTTTTTTTTTTTTTTTTTTTTTTGGTAGGCTCATTTGCCCTATAGGTTTCCATAAACTTAACTGTGTAATCCATTAGTCTTTAATGTGGAAGTATGTTGTATGTTTTAAGTTTATATCTTGCTTGCTCCATTTTGGGATGACATCTGTAACAGAAGCATTAATGTTCAATATTTAAAGTTGCTTTTAGAAATAGACTGAAAAAAATTGCTGCTTGGAATTGCAGCTACAAGGATCATTTTGTTTTGCTGTTTTTGTAAATTGGGAAGAAAATTATATGTATCATAGAGCTTCCTAACTAGGTTAAGCTGGAATAGATGATAGCTAAATGGGGGGAAAAATCAGTTTTTAATTTTCAATGTTAATCTAAAATACTCTAATTTACAAAATTTAACTCAGAATTCTTAGTTAGTGAAAGGTTATATTTGCTTTACATAATCACTTCTATAAATACTGGAGAAGTTAGTTGTATATTTTTCATAAGATCTGATGTATAACTTGTCTTTGGCTACTTAGCTTACAAAACTTTTTTTTTTTTTACTAACTTCTGGTGTTTCTGATAGCTCTGACAGTAATATGAAAAATTGTCATTTTCTTTTCTTTCTGTGGGTAGAATAGTTCTTAAATCAGTTATATGTGTGCTTGTTTTGTTCTTCACAAATGTCAAATTGACATTAAATTTTGTATTTCCTGCCACTTGTGGTATACATTTCAATACATGTACTCATAGGGTTAGAAAAACACAGTAAATTAACTTATTGTATTTTTCCCCACATTGTCTGACTGACCTTACATTATTAGTGTCTTGGGGTTTTTTCTCTTACTTAGTTATCAGGTTTTTTTGTCCTTCTCTAGCACACTGAAACCTTACCAATGTCCTTTAAGTTTAAAAAAATAATAATTTTATATATATATATATATATATATATATCTCACATCACTACTGGTCTTAGTTGCTTTGATTGCTTTTGTTTTGATCAGTGGAGTATAATATGTGTAGTTTATGTAAATATTCTTGAATCTGCTTTTGTTCATGCTCCTGTCTGATAGGTGACCAATCATAGCCCTTGTTGTCAACTGAAGCAAAGACGTAGCGGCATAGTCTCTGTTCAGCCATTGTCTGATCTACTTTTTGTTTATTAGTCTTCCACCTAATGAGAATATAGTTTTCCCCTCCCTGCCTGCCATGTGATTTCTAAGGATTATCTTGACAGGAAACTTGCTAATAATCCTGAATTTGTTGAAATATGCAAGAACATCTTTATTTTGCTTCTTGCTCTTTCCTTTGTCCAGAATGGCAAGCTCATTTCATGATTGACTTTGCATGTTTTTTGTCTTAACCAGATTCATCCTAGTAATCACAGCTGACTTACAGAGCCATTCCCATAACTTACACAAACTATTGTAAGAACTTGATGGACTGTTTGTTTCCTGCTGTGCTGCTTTTCCAACAGATACTTGATTCTTGTTATCAGAACATTGGGGTTTTTTTGTTTTTTTGTTTTTCGATGAGGTAGTCTATATTGTAGCTTTTGTAGCATAGCTTCTGTGCTTTCTCATTCAGTTTCTCTTACTTACGTCCTTTTTCAACAATATTTTATTCCGTGATTTTATTCCACAGTCCCCTGTCGTCATAATTAGCTGTGTAAAAACTGTAATTGTTCCAATGCATCCTGTGTAATAGCAGCCCAGGTATTAGATAATTTTGTCCTGTTATTTGTCTGTTGGTCCCTGTGAGCTAATTACAATTCTTCCTCTCCCTCCCTCCCTATACATACGTGCGCACGCCCTTCTGATAGTAGCTTTTTGATTGGGTCACTGTTTTGTGGCGCTTTCTGTTTACTCACCTATGTGTTCTTTAACCCATCTAAAAGGCTGAGCTCTGGGATACTTGCTGCCTTCATCAGAGCAACCCCACCACATCAGCTCAATGTTGAGGAAGGCTGGAGTCCATCTGTCAGTACCACCTGTGCCCGGTGCCTGCCACGTGTACAATCTGCTACATTCTTGTGCAGAAATACCTAACATTTTTAGACTAATTTCTGCAGCGTTCTCAACCATTAGTCATGAAAACAAAACGTGTTATGCTACCTGCGTCATAGCAGGGGCTAACTTCTCTTCCAAGAGTCCAAAAAGGCTTTGGTTGTGTTTTGAGAAGTCTTCAGGAAATAAATTGCTGACACTTGAACATAGGCCCAATGTTGATAATGAAGCCAGGGTTTTCTTTCCTGCTTGGTGACCTATTATCAGGCACCATGCCATGAATTGGCAAGACTTGCTTTTGCTTGCCCTCCCTCCTCCTCTGCTGCCTCAGCTAATTTAAATCTGAGCTATTCAAGGCAGAGACTTTACCAGTTCAGTGTCACATGTATTCTGTAAATTACAAACAGTAATTTCCTCTGACTCATACTGTTGTAGGTAGGTGACTGTCTACAGGTAATGGTTACAAAAATCTAGGCTGCAGTAGTAGCCTTCTACTAATGTTCTGTCAATGTGTCTGCAAGAACGGTAGTAATAGTCTGCTAAGCAAGGGACTGAGAAAGTCACTATAAATATCACCATTTCATACAGGAAATATAAATAGCAAATGAAGACTGTTATTTAGGGCTGTGACTTGGGCTCCAGAAGAGTGAGGTGAACAGTTTGCCTAATAGAATGCTAGCAAAAAATGAAAATTCAAACTATATAAATTCAAGTTATCATTTTTCCTTCCTCTCTCCCCACTAGGAGGCTGGAGCATAGGCTGTAGCCTGGGGATTCCTACCTGTCCAAACCTTTTCTTAGGTGAGATCATAAACATTACAAAATCTGGAAAAACTGGCTGGCCACAGTTTTCAAATGTGGCTTTTGACAGGCATTTTAAAGTTCCTCATAAGCTTATCTGGACTGAGGTTGCTTGAAGTTGTGATGTTCTAATGAATTAAAACCATGAATTGCTCCATACACAACAGATAAACAATTAGTGCTTTTTTCCCCTTTACAGCTACTGTTGTTTTGGTGTCTTTGTTCTCTGTCTCTCTAATTCAGAAATGATTTGTCGTCTTTATCTGCCTTAACATCACACATCCATACTGTCAGTATGGAAACAAGCAGGTGGTTTACCTGCCTGACAGCAAAACTTGTGTAATTGCAGAAGAGTACTGGAGCCACAGGGCCCACTGACAGCACTCACTGAAGCTAATTTATAGGGCCTTAATTTTCTTCCTGTCTTGTATCTTTAATGCACCTTTACCAGCTTCAGAAGGATGGAGAAGGGATGCTTGATAGGTCTGATTCCTTTTATAAATTTATAAATCCTATTTCAAAGCAGCAAGGGGGTTTCTTTATGTTTCTGTATTTCCCCAACTTTTCTATCAAAGCAAGCTTATGTGCAGAAGAGCAAAATATGGCAGAGTCTCTCTGATTTCTCTTTTTTCCTTTCACAGCTGCAAGGCATTTTTGTACATGCTGTCTTTTCATGGATTTACAGCAGGGCAGCAATAATCTCTGCTGTTGGAGGAGGGAGACAAACTTGGAGAAGTGCAAGCAACTCCTGTGTACTTGATAGCAATGCAGCAGGGAAAACAGCTGAAAGTGGAGGTTCCTTTGTTTTCAGCTAGCTGTTTTGTACCAATTTCTTGGGTTGAAGGAGGAGATCTGAGTACAAGAGATCTTCTAAATTTCCATTGCATAAGAGCATCTTCTCTGCAGTGCATGCCAAAAGTAACGTATCAGGGACTGATAATGAAGGCACATGTTGTGTAATTGTATCCAAGAAATAAACACCAGTCTCTTGCCAGCACTCTACATATTGCATGTATTACCTGGAACTGGAAATAGACTTAGTTCATGTTAAAAGATTGAGCAAACAAAGTTCTCTGAATTGCTTTGAAAGAGAACCTGTCATGAACTTGAAGGAAGTAATTTCAGTGCTGTCAGTATTTTTAAGAGTGCAGCTGCAAAGCAAAGAAAAATGGGAGAGTATGAAGTTTTACCACGCAGTGATATGGGGTAGGCCAAGCAGCACTAGAAAGGTATAACAGATGCAAAGAAAATCTCAGGAGCAATACAGTAGTTTTACAAACACAGAAACTACTTATGATTATCACCTAGAAAAGGTAAGTTTATGAGAAACCAGAGGGCTGCTGAGACTACAAATCATTAACTTGATCTTTTGTAATAAGATTAAGTCATGTGAATATGCACATGATAGAAACTGAATGACTTAGGGTAGTGTAACTGGTAGCTTAATCTTGAAGCAAACTCAAGAAAGTTTAGGACCTGTCAGTCTTTGAAGAAGATTATCCTGAGGCACATGTTTCCAAAGCCATGATGTAAAGCACAAAATTCTGCCCACCTTGGAAAAACAGTAGCAGCAGTTTTGATGGGAGCAGTTTCACAACAAAATTGCTGAGTGGAAGTCAGGTAAAATGAAAGAAATAGGCTGTAAATTGCTGGAAGTAAAATTACAGAAGCATTCCCTATCAGGCTAAAAAGTGAAAGTATTCCTGTAATATATATCCAGTAAGTTAATAATGACAAAAATAGGTGAAACACCATCTCTAAGTAAAGGCCATCTATGATACAAATATCAATCATTTCTGAAGCCATATGATAACTCCAGTGGTAATCCCTGAATGTCTTAGTTCAAAACATATAGGAAAAGTTCCCTTCCCTGGCTGTAGACCTAGAATTACTATCTGAAAACCTAAAAGCATGTAGTGACTCTAAGGATCTAATTTCTCCATAGATGAAATTCTGCATTAAGGCTCTCTTGTCCCAGTATTACAGCATGAGCTTAGAGATGGTAAGCACAAGTCACAGCAGCTGTGGATTTTCTAGATAGGTAGGGAGCAATGACAGGTGAAACCATGGTAATTTTTCACACTACTATTTGGGGGGGGGCAGGGGGAGGCATTAAGGTACCCATATACCTAGCAATATTGTTAAACAAGGGATTAGTGGTGTTTCTTAGGTCTGCGAGTCTCTTCCCCCTCCTCTCACGATCCAGTTTCCTAGCTAATCTGATTTCATCCAAAGAGGATGTACATGCCATCCCCCAGTAAGTGTGGCATCGGCATCTCCTCTTCCATCCCCAAAAGCATGAGATTCCCTGCTGAAGCACAGCTTCCTCCCTCCTTCTGAGGACAGCAGATGCCTTATGCACTCAGCAGTTCTGCTCTTCCCCAAGACGCTAGGGAAAGGGGGCAGCTGCCACCAGTCAGGCAGCTAGGAGATAGGATAGGACTTATGCCATCTGATTTTACTGGCAAAGGAGGAAAGGTTCTGCTGCAGCTCTGAGAAGTGGAGGGCTGTAGGGGGAACATATGGCAAACCAGAAGAAAACTGAAGGGTGTCACATGTTGAAGTACTGTTATTGTAAGAAAGGCTCTACAGCCCAATTTTAGGATGAAGACCTTCAAAATAAAAGGAATAAGCTTTCTGTATTAAAGATCATGTCTTCTATTAAAAAAAATTTTTTTTATTAGGAATTAAAGCATACTTTTAACCAGCATTCAAGACAGAATAAGCAGTGGAGAAAATCATACTTACTGCACCTTAGAGGTAGGGAGATTCAGATTTTGGTGGAACCACATTTCCAAATTCACAAGTGTATCACTTCTGTTTCTCTAATGCATTTTCCTATATATGTTCAATTTCTTTGGCCCTGTAGTAGGTTCCCAGAGGCTGGAAACAATATGGTTAGATAGGTAGCAGGGCAATGAATGTGGTATACAGCATTTCATGGCTTTTGGGTTAGGCAAATGAACCCTTCATGTCTCTGTGGTCTGCATCTGCTCAAAATAAGAGAAATGTTGTTAAGGATAGTGCCACGTATGTTATCTTGTAATATGAGCTTCCATTGTAATGCTCTGCTTAAATATATATTCTTGAGGAGACAAGAAAGATTTAGTATGGGTGCTCTAACATCAAGAGAGAAAAAGCATGTCACTGTGCAAAAACCCTGCACTAATTTCTTACAGATGTCTAGTAGTTTGGGCATTGATCCCTTCAATGTAAGGGAAATGAATAGCCTGTTCCCTCCTTCCCATTTCTGCCTGTTTTCAGCAGTCCTTGATTCTGTGCATTTTCCATGCTACCTGATGGGAGGGAAGCCACTCAGCCTTCCACTGCAACCCATGAGCCACAGCATGCCTGGAAATATTTAGGATAGTGTCTTCTTATGCCCTAGTGTGAACAGCAAACTGTTCCAGTGTGAGGTCTGAAACAAGCAGGTGTGCCAAATGAAAAGAAACACAGATACTAAATGAAATTCCAGATGATCTTTGTCCCAATTTTAATGTATGCTATTTAAATTAGATGGTAAAGATTTCCTCTTACTTACTGAATTGTCATTCCTTTTATTTCAACAAATCTATGTGTGTTTTTATATGAAATATCAGTACAGTTATCTTTGCACTATAAAATTAATGTCAATGAACTATCACAGGTAATGGTCCACCACTTATGAGTGGTTTATTTTAGATGTTGTTTTAAATTTGTTTTCTAACAACTATAGCAAATATATTAACAGTTAAATAAGCTTGAAGAATAGTGTGAAGGCCAAGCAAAAATCTGATTAATTACAGTGCTTTCAGCAGACTTCTTGTTTCCAACTTGTTCATCCCAACACATTTGCAGAAGCCGTCAGAAACTAGACCCGTGACTGGGCTATGTGTACACACCAGCTGCTTTTTTACCACTGGATCAACCAGCTAGTACCTCCTCTGTTCCAAGCAGGCAGCCTCGGTTCGACCCCAGCTCGGGCTGCCTATAACCTCCACCTGCCCTCGTGCTGCCAGCCTCGGGGAGTGATTCTGGGAAAGCCTGAGGGCATCACAGCACAGGCATCTGGGATAGCCCGAGGGAGTGTGGGACTGGTCCCCGTTGCAAGCAAGCGCTTCCTGGGCATTATGCTGAGTATGGGAGCTCTGGAAACCTCCTTCTAGGATTACCCACATGATCACCTCTGACAACTCTCCAGCAGACTGAGCAGGGAGACAAGATGTTTTGACCTCAATAGTATTTTGTCCTTGATAGCGCCCTGGGAGCCATTTCACACTGCGATGCAGGGACAGCTCTAGTGGTTTGTGGGCTCTGCCTGACACAGTGACCAATACAGAAGCTATTTTCCATCTACAGAGGGTTTTTCTGTTTGGGGAAGCAAAGCAAAGCAGATAACAGGGTGTGAAATATATTTCAGTTACTCTACTTTAGTCACCACTATATATGTATATAGAGAGAGAGTCGTGACTATATATATATATATATATATAGTCACCACCATACCATCATTTCTATCCTCTCTCCTGAGTATCCTCTACTGACAATGCTTAGGGACAAACTATATGTTAGATGGACCCCTCTCTGATCCAGTACAGCAGTTTGTATGTTCTTACGGTCAGTTATTCTTCCCCAGGAGACAAGGGATCAAGAAAGTTAGTTGACAGGAACCACTCATCCATGCTGCCCTTCTTCTAAAGCCTGGAGCTTTGCAGGAATCCCGGAGTTTGTAACACAGCTCTAATCTCTTGTGACCATTAATGCTCATTTCTTGCTAGGTCTATTGTATGCCATACCTGTACATGCTACAAAAAAGGGAGATGGTTGGAGCTAATTTGGAAGGATAGAAGGAAAAAGGTGTTCTGTTTGGCCAGGCAAGTTACAGTTTTGCCATTTGTTTTTCTAAATGCAATAGGATTGACCAGATGGAAATCACATCAAGAAGTTTTCAGTTCTATCACAATGTAGCCTATAGACCCTAGTGCACACCCCACCTCGTTTCAGATGACACCCAGCAAATCCAGCAGGGGAATAGCGAGGCACAACAGCAGGGTTTCTAGCGACTGCAAGGTTGCTACCTGCTCTCATAAAAATTTTCCTCTTCTCTTGATGGCATCTAAAGCAGACCATATTTCTTGTACATGTATCTGATACACTTTGGGAGCCTTCATCTTCTGAGAAGAAGACCCAAAGGGCACTTCTGAGGTCAGCCACTTGGGTTGTAGTGTTACCAATTAACAGCTTTGTTTCTATGTCTAAATCATTATTTTGATTCTTTAGTCGGCACATCTTTTGCTCATACTGAATACCCACAACACTTTTATTGCAAAAGTCTGTTGAAAGATTTAAATTAACAAAACTAAGGAAGTATAAAACCACAGCTGCAACAGCTCCTGTAGTCTGGTTGCTTTCATTTACTTGTATTGCATTCAGTTTCTTTCTTTAAACACATCACTGTTGTATTGAAGTTTCTTCTAAAGATTAATTAGCAAAGCAATTAGTTCGCTGTATCCATTCTTTTTTCCTCCCCATCCCCAGGGTATACACATACATTTGACAGTTTTCTTTTTAAAATTATATACTTTGTGATGCTACTTATGAAGGCCTGGTTAATGAAATATTTCTTTATGCACAACTGAAGTTTGGACTGGAGATCATTGATGTTTATGTTAGTGCTCAATTTCCAGTTCCACGGTCATTGAGAAAATTGTTCTGTAGTAAACAATTTCCTCTTGCCAGGAAGATTGGCATGCCGGAAAGATAGGCCTTGGTTAATGAGGTCACATGAGACGAATCCAAACCAGATAGCTCAGGGAGGGCAACCTTCAGCTTCTCCTGGCTTACCGTAAAACTTGGGAGGGACATACCTATTGCTAGGGAGATCATTTGGTGAATTATATGCACTTCATAAAGTCTTCACCTATGAAGATATTTTTCAAACAAAAATACATAACACTTCAATAATCCAGAGGGAAAAAAAAAGTAAAAAGAGTAGACATTGTCCAAGCTGGCCTCTCAGCCTAAAGGAGAAAGCAGTAGAGATTTCTCTACAAAATCTACTGTGAGGGAAGGCCACATTAGTCTAGAAAGGCTTCTAAAATGTGGTTAGCAGGATAAAAACATAACTGTGACTGCTCAGGATCATGTCATGTGTTCAAGACTTTTAAAGGCCCCCCACCAATATGCTTAGCCTTCATTTTACTAGAAATTTAGTGTGGATGATTTGTTTCACCCATGTCCTCACCTTACCTTGATGCTGAGAGCAATATTATATTGTGAAAGACGGATTTGTGCTTTATCTCCATACCACTGACATCTGAACTTTTAAAGTCACACCATCTTCTGTGGTGGAAGTCTATAAATAGCCTATACTCGTTATCTTAACAATCTCCTGTTCTATCTTAAATTAATCAAATACTGTTGTTGGCAAGATAACGCACATAGACTGTCCTATTTATGAAGAAGGAACCAAACATATTTCGTCACTGCTTTTTCAAGCCCACATCTTATTTTGACTTGGAATTAAATGGAATGGAATTAAACAATGGAATTAAAATATTGTCTTTCTTAGATGGCTTGGTAATCAACTCTTTCCCTTCCATTGTTGTCACTGTGGCAGCTATCATCTTATTAAGCACAATTTCTTCCTCGCGTTTCCTCATACCTCCACCTCTGCAGCATTGTACTCAAAATGACACCAAAGACATTCCAGGCCAATCTCATCTCAGAACTGATTTCTGGTTTCCCCTTTTTTACTGCATCAAATTCAGGCTCCCTTGAAATCTTCTTAATCCCTGCCTACATCTCTGTTCCCATTTCCGCCTACTCACTACTTCCAATCTCCTCTCCAATAATATTCTCACACCCTTCCACACGCCCTCTTGCCTAGTGATTTTTTTTTTCTGGTGTGATTGCAATCTCTGGGGCTGCAACTTTGCTCTGTGTACTGTGTGAAGACAGTGCAGAATACTTAATAGCAAAAATAGTTTGAGGGGGATTCTTTTCGGTTACAAATTAATAATTACACCCTAAGTCCAAAACAGTCAGAAATGTAGACAATATCTAAGTCAAATATATGGGATTATGTTATTTGGACAGCCCTGGAAGGGTTCTCTATTTGTTTTAATCTTTGTTCTGCTATTATGCCCTAAAGCTGAAAAAACACGCTTTTATCTTTTTTCATATGAATAACATGCAAAACCTGTAGGTTCACCCAGTAGGGAACAGCATGCTGAAAAGAGTAAGTTAGATTTTCAGACCAGCGGAGCGGCGTTAACTCCAGCCGCAGTCAGCAGAAGCCGGTGGGGCTCAACCGCTCTGAAAACCGGCTCTCGCCGAATTCACATCCGCTTTTATTGGAGGCAAAGATGTAAAACCGGCTTTGAAACGTCCCATAACAAAAATCACCTCATCATCCTCCACAAAACATTGATGTTATGTCCCGGCTGCTGTACTAGTTATGCTTTCCCATACCGTTCCCCTTTTTCCCCTGAGCGCCCGCAGCAGGAGCAGCTTGGCACATCTCCGCCACCTGAGTCACCGCGGCCGGTAATCGCCGGCAGAGCGTTAAAAACGTTGGCGCACAAATAGGCACCTGATATTCACGGTATCTTGACTTCCTCGCGTGCTTACAAAAATAAATAAAAATAAATGCTCGGGGCTGCCATGCTTTGTCGACATCACGTTACTTTATTTTAATCCCAAACTGGCATTTACCACAAACGCCAAAAAGCAGCAGCCACCTCCCGCGACTCCTCTCCCCCGCCCCTGCTTTCGGCGGGAAGCCACCGCCCGCCGGCACGTGACGGCCCCGCCCCACCCCGTCCCGCCGCGCGGGGGGCGGCAGGCGCAGGACTCCCGCCCCTCCCTTAGGGGGCGGTCGCCCGCTGGCCGCCTGGGCGGGAGGGGCTCTCTCTTCCCCGCCGCCCCTTGCCTCCGACGATGACCCCGAAAACACCCTCAGGCTCCAATCTGCGAGCCCCGTCCCGCCCCCCGGCCAATCCGAGAGTGCCTTCCACCCTCGCTGGCCAATCCCTGCGCCCCGACCCGCGCCCGCCTCGGCAACCAATGAGGGCGCGGAGTGGCGGCCGGGCTCCCTTCTCCTCTCCTCCGCTCCGCGAGCCCCGCGGTGGCGCCTGCCCCCTCCCGCCAGGAGCTGCGGCGCAGGCTGGCACTGGCGGCTGCCGCGGCGGGCTGCGCTCGGCGCCCCCCTCC
The DNA here is from genome assembly GCF_036417845.1 of Apteryx mantelli. Classification (NCBI taxonomy): domain Eukaryota; kingdom Metazoa; phylum Chordata; class Aves; order Apterygiformes; family Apterygidae; genus Apteryx; species Apteryx mantelli. Next base: position 78,918,274 of record NC_089979.1, read on the forward strand.
CGCAGCGGCCTGACGGGCTTTGCCGCTGCTCGCCGCCCCCTTCCCGCGAGCCCGGCTCGAGCCATGCTGCTCCTGGCGGTCGCCTTCATCGTGGCCTTCGTCCTCCTGCTCTACATGGTGTCGCCGCTCATCAGCCCCAAGCCCCTCAAGCTGCCCGGCGCTCACGTCGTGGTGAGTGAGGCACCCGCCGGGGCGGGGGCGCACTGCCGCCGCTTGGGGGAGGCGAGCGAGGAGGGGGCGCCCCCTTTCCCCCCCCCCAGTTACCCTCCCCTCCCCGCCCGGGTGAGGGAGGGCTCCGCTGGCGGGCGGCGCCTCGCGGCCTGCGCGCCCTCCTGCCCGCGGCGCCAGGCGGCGGCGGCCGTTTTGTCCGTTGGGCCGCCCCCCCCCCCACCTCCGCGCGCGGGGGGCGGGGGAGGGCGGTGCTAGTGCTGGGGGCCGGGCTGCCGGCGCCGCCCCCGGGGGGCCCCGGTGCCGGCTCCCCGTTGCGGCTACCGCGGCTGCGGTGAAGTAGCGCCTTCCCGCAACCTTGCGCGAAGCGGCGCGCCGCGGGGGGTTGAGGGCAGGCGCCGCGCTGAGAAACTTCAGTATTCGGCGGGGGGGGGCTGGTGGCGGCAAGGAATTTTGGCAGCTCGCTGTGGCTCCCTCAGCTACCACAGTATAAGCGCCTCAATTCCGAGTGATAAGGAAATGACCTGCATAGATGACTCGGACAACCGCTGCGTATCTCCGCTGGCTTAAGACAATCTTCTGAGTCACCAGAAATGCATGCCACCTCCAGTCTTAAGGTTGACTTTTTGGAACATTCCTTTTGTGTTCCTGACGTTGCTGGCTACCCTGTGCTTTATTTTCTCCTTGCGTCTCCCAGGATATTTAAGCAGTGTGCGCGCCTATAAACAGAAGGCAGTGTCTCTGGCTTTCTTGCTCTAAAAGACGAGTCAGACTGAGGAAATGGGAAGACTAACAGACTAACACAAAGGAAGCTGTCAGATGACACTCATGTACCTTTTCATCTTTACATCGATATCCATGTCTGTAGGCAGTGTTTTGTCTGTATATAGTCGGGGTGGTAAAAGTAAGTCTTTAGAAATAAACTTTCAGAAGAATATACTGTTGAAACAATTCATGACTAGCACACCACTAAAGGTTGTTTATGGGTGTATAGCTTGGGGAGGGGAAGGAAGGAAAGTGATACCCAGGTGCTTGCAGATGGAGCAAAAAGTTGTGAGTTTGGTCACGCAGATGAGTTAAGCAGTTGAAAGAATTGGGGCCCTAAAAACAGCTCTTTTGACTTAGCTTTAGATCCCTAAGATATGCAGAGAAGCTGTAGTTTACAGTTTGTTAAAATTTGCTTTCAAGGGGTGAGTAGCATTTGCAGATGCCCTGTATTTCAGTGGGAGTCTGGGATAATCCTCAAGAAGTTAAGGCTTTTAGATAGAAGTGAATTTGCAGCTACTGTAAATTAAACTTTTTTAGTTCTGGGTGATGCCTTTTCTTTTTTTCTTTAATTTATTGTTAGAGCTCCTTTTTGGAGGATGGAGCTGTCCCAGAATAATTTACACCTGTCCAAGTTGCAACAGTATTCCTAAATTGCTTTATGCAATACTGTATTACTTGGTACTGTAACTGGCTTTACAGCATCATACACAGTGTGACATATGTTAGAACTTGCATTAAGGCTTTCTAGTTATGGGTGACTCTTTCCACAGTAGTAATGCTAGTTAAGCAGGAGCTTTTAGAAATCCTTCAGTACTGAAAAAGAGCAAAGGTGAAGCAGATTTATGAGGGTCTTCTGTGATTTTTATGCAGAAATGGCAACAGTAAAAAGTTTAATGGACTTTTCTTTCATATTGAAAATGATGAAAATACTCTTGTTAGAGAATACCTCCCTTCTTTCCCCCATAACCACTACTGCTATTTGCATTAGCAGTTTAAGGTGAATTTGGCACAAGTGGAGGTCTCAAAGGAAAAGAAATATTTGTGCAATTTTTATAAAACTGAGAATCCAGCTAGAATCCAGCTAGAGAAGTAATTATATTAAAATACTGACAGAGGAAAAGGCTGCAGATATATTTCAATTTCATGACACAAGTCTGCAGGAAACTAATTTTATTAGTGCCACTGCTGACAGAGCTACTTGTTTTACTTTGGTTTTGGTTATACTCCTAAAATATTTAGGAAAGCTAATGTAATAGAGAGCAATTCTTCCCAAGTTCATTAAATCTTAGATTTGTAGGTTCCGTTAATAATAACCCTGTACACTTGGCCCATTTGGATTTCAAATTTTCTAGTGTAACACATGAGGGAAAATATTGGATAATGGTACTGTAAACTAGAAATTTTGTTTAGGGAGAATTTTCATGCTGCACGTCCAAAGTGAGTTCCTATGTCATATACTGAGAGTGTTTTCTGCTACTGACATGACAAAAAGACTTCCTGAAATTATTTAAGGACCATTGCATTATTTAAGGACTTCTTCTGAAGTCTTATGAGGTCCAGTATCTATTCATGTAATCTTCATGTATAGTTTCTTTTCAGTATATGACTGGATTCTGATAAGACTATAGCTCAACATTTAGTAAGCTTTGTCAGGCCTCAGTTAAACCCAGTCTATAAATTTACTGCTCTGGAAAATGCTACGATATTTTAATACATCTTTAATATCAGTTAGTTAAATTATGTATTAACATTTAAATGTGTTTACCTTTTTATTCCTTTTACTCTTTTCTTGTATTGAAAAGGAAAAGAACTGTAAATTGCATGTTCAGCTGGATAATTCTTCTTGTAGGGGCAAATGATTACTCACAGTAAATATAGTTTTTCAAGATATACTTCAATAAATACTTCTTATGCTTCAGACAAGATCTTATTTAGAAATTTCTTTCTGGTGACTTGTTGAAAATATAAAAATGTATCTATGTTTCTGAAGGAAGGATATTGTACAACTTCAGATACTCTTTCAGGTGTTATTATGTACTGGTTCTTTCTTTAATTTTCAATTTAAATCAGAATTTCTTCACTCTCTAACTAAGCCTTCATAAAAATTACCCCTCTACACTCCTAATTGTTATGTTAGTATATTTATATGTTTGAGTTGAAGTTAAGTAACTGGTTCTGGCAGTCTTCTGGGGATAAAAAGTTGAAGCAGAGAGTGTGTGTGTGTGTGTGTGTGTGGTTTTTGTTTTCCTCTCTGTCCTCTGCCAGAGTCAGTTGTGTGATGGAGATGCTCACTGTGTTATGCCAGGCATGTTTTCTGGAGGAATCAAGGTTGTAGTAGTCTCTTTTGCTTTGAAGAGAATAGGACTGCTATTTGTAGTGGAAGTCTGCAGATCTCTAAATTACTAATGGCCTAATCTTTTGGGATTTTTTTTCTCTTCTTTATCAGCTGTGTATTTTGGTGATCCCAGTGGGCACCATTAAATAAAAATGACTTCTCTGCTATCAAGTTGGCTCAAGCATCAGGTTTAGCTTATTTAAAACAAATTTCTTTTAGATGTATAATATTCTTTGCTTTATTTCCAGCATAAAATGTAAAGTCTTCTAAAATTAAGTATATAAAAGGTATTTCTGTGCACTAGAGCTGCTTCTCCTCATACTGAATTTCTCCTTGATTTTTGTGGGGGCTTTTTTGTTTTTTTCTTCTCTCCTCCCTCCTCTTCTCCAAAATCTGGAAGACTATTTTTATACATCTTTTATTTTGCCATTGGCTTTAATTTTCTCCTCAGGTAACAGGCTACATGCTAGCACACATCACCTGAGAATAAACAGTTATTTGGATAGCTGGCTGTAGTAGTCAACAGGAAATTGAGGACAGATAGGATAAGGCAGTCATCCATGCTCCACGTGCATCATGCTCGATTGCATCAATCTAACTGCCCTTTGTGAGGGATGTTACACCTTCCCTACACACCTCTCTCCTTTTTCTTTCTGTTCCTCTACAAAGCTGCTTTGCTTGACTAAGTGGAATGTGACACCAACTTAAGGGCTTGCAGCAAAAACAGCCTTCCATAAGTTTTATGAATAATGTTTAAAACTGTCCCTGCTAAAATACCATCATTTGCCTCCTCCTGCCCTCTCCCCTTTTTCTTTTCAACATTAACCTTTCTGAAACCATGTTGCAATTTCTGCAATACAAACTGAGTTTGCAGTGATCTGAATGCCCTTTATCAAAGTTTGTGGCCTAATTATGGCAGGAATATAAAGATGTTGTCTGTTTGTAACTATCTCCCCATTCAGATTGGACATGTCTAAATACATGTATAAGGGTCATCTCTGGTCTGGAAATAGTTTGGCTGTTTCTGTGCAGAGCCGGACCTGATAACTGCTGTGGACTTGGGTCAGCTTTAAGAAGAGCCAGTCTTGGTGTCTCAGCATTGTAGCTCTGGTATTGGGAGTGGTGTGATCTGTGGTTTGGATGTATTTGAGTGGTTCAGCAAGAGGTCATTTTGAATCTACTCAGGCATACTAACCACTTGGAGCAGATTAGTTCCCCTGAAACAGAACCCTTCTGTAAATACCTTATGTTAAAGCACTGTCTAAAAGCATGAAGCCAGTTTGCATTCAGTGCTGCTAGGTGAAAGATAATAAGCTCTGTAATTTATCTAACAGATTTCACAGGTTCAGTTAGCCTAACTTCATTATGGTGCAAAGTTAAGATTTTACAAGTGTTAGGAATGTTTCCTTGATTGTTACATTAGCATTCATGGTGAATGCTGCTGAAAGATGTGCATATTACTAACAACATCCCGCGTATTAGTAACAACGTCCCACCTAACCAGCAGAGCTCCCAGCTAATTGATACTGCCTTCTGTCACTGACATGTCTGACATGAGACCTATTCAGTGTGCTTGGGTGTGACTGAATAGAAAACTTATTTTCCCCTTTCTGCATGACTTCAGAGTGTGAATGTTAGCATTGTCTGAAAGGTCAAAGCTGTGATGCCAGTAGCTTCACCTTCAAAGAATTTCTCAATCTCTGGTATACTCAACCTGTTTCTGATACTCAGCAATTTGTGCAGGCAACAATTGGATGTCTCTCAACTTAACGCTATGGCAAAAAATGGTATCAGAACAGTCTCCTGTGTGCATTCATTAGCTACTGTGATGGTGTACCTGCAGCCATTGAAAATCTGTAAAAGCAGCTCATGAATGCTGTGGAACTGAGGTCTGCCTGAACATATCAAATTGAGTCTTTTAATCCTTCCAGCAATGTACTGAAATCTTGCAAGCTCTTTTGGGAATAAGCTGAAAGTCTTAACTTCTCTCCATCATGAAGCATTTAATTCTGGGATTGTGCTGAAGTCCCAAATCGTTAATGCGCACCCACCTATACATGCACCCATCCACACATGCGTGCACACACCCCCAAAATTGCAGACTTCATTTATTCTAAAAGCAGTTGTTCTTCATTCAGAATACTAAAGACCAGGTCTCACGTTTCCAGAAGTGGTGATGTGTCTAAGAGTCATCCTTGGAGGTTAGTGTAGTGAAGCTAATCTTGCAGAGAGAGTCAATTAGAAGCTAATATGAATCAACTATCCCTAATAATAGAGGAAGCCTGAAGAGATTAGGCTAAACTTTGTGAATATTACTCCTATTCTTCTCACCCTGTTTGTGACTGCAGACAAACCAGTCAAAAGCTGCAGACCATGCTGTAAATATTTGTTTGCTGGGATTATTTTACTTATACTAAGCCATTTTTTGAAGGTTAGTGATAAAATACTCATGTGAAAGAAGAGCATTTGGTGACTCATGGGAGTGTACTTCTGGGATTCTGACTCTTAATATTCTTTCCTGCCTCCAGGAATGGAAAGAATGTTTTAAGGATAACGTGTCTGTGAAAACAAAACTGTTTGGCATCTGCAGGTGAGGAGACAGCATGAGGCTTTTGATAGGCGTGTGCTTAGAGAAAGGGGATCTTGGCTCTTCCACTGATTAGCTTAGTGCTTCCATTTTCTTTTACTTAAAATGAAGATGATAGTTAACTTTCTCTGAAGTTTTTTGAAAGGTTTTGATGAAGAACAAAAAAACCCGACTTCTTACAGAGGAATCTGAATCACTTTTTCCAATTATTAGGAAAGCTGTATTCCAGAATTCACTTCAGTAACTGATTTTCTTTACAGTATCAGTTCTAGCCATTTTGTTGCAATATTTTTTCATTTAAATCTGAATATGCTATTAGGGGACAAGTCAAGCAATTTGGGTATATAAAGAAGGTATTTGTGTGTTTTGTTTAAGGGCTGAAGGCACACCTGACTGAGACTGCATTTAAGGGAATTTGCAACATATCATCTGAAAGGCAATATCAGACAGGCAGATGTTTTTACTTTTAGTCAAAAAGAGGTCAGGATTGTCATCTACTTCTTGTTCTGCATGGAATTCAGGTGTCGATTTATTGAGGGAAGCAAGAAAGGTGTTAAGGTGGCTTTAACCTGTCCATTAGTGTAACTTGGCATAGCATGTACTTCTGCAACATATGGTGCAGTCCTGTAGCCATCGCTCTGTATTTGTCTCTAGACAAACTGTTATTTCCTGTTTGCATACAAGACACTTCCTCTAAACCATAATTCTGAATAAGAAAATGTAATAGAGGCTTGGGTACTGGGATCTGCACACAACTGAAATTGAGTGGTGGTGGAGACAGCCCAAGGACCAGACTAGGGAACTGATTAGAGATATACTCTAGAGAAGACCAAGTGTTAAATTAATGATTTTTTTTTTTAAGAAGGTACTTCTTAAAAATCCTGTTTATGCTTACATGATCTATAGTTTTTCTTTTTACAGCTAATTTCTACTGTGACCAACTGTGGAGGGACAGTATGTAATTGAGTTCTTATGGCTAACTTTAGTAATTATTTCAAACTTCTAACTACTTCTGTTTTTATATAAATAACATACAGAACTTGGTCAAAAGCATATGAGAGAGTCTGCATGGGAGTGGGTCTAAGTGTGCCTGGGATAAGAAATGAGCAAAAAATACCACTGAGGTATAACTTTGGTTTGGGGATAGAAGCAGAGGTTCATCATTATATTCAGATTTTATTTTTAGTTCATAATATGTAAACTAGCGTTGTGTGTTCAGACTTCATTGGATGAAACTTTAATCTCAGTGCATTTTTGGAATTTTCATTTCATTTGACTTTTATGATATGGGAGAAGGGATGAGAATACTAGACTAATGCTGCCATTTTTAAATAACTTTTAGGTAACTGGAGGCTCCAGTGGAATTGGAAAATGTATTGCTATTGAATGTTATAAGCAAGGTGCTTTCATAACACTGATTGCAAGAGATGAGGTAAACTTATGTGTGTTTTTACTGGCTAAAGAATGTTCACTAATCTCTATTGTTGGGCAATAATTTTTGAATTGATAACTATTTATACTTTTTTTCCCCAATGTACTTTTAAGGGATCCTAATTATTTCAAATTAATACATTGGGAGGGAGGCTACCTTTATCTTACAGAGTGTAGTCCAACATGGAATTTGTGATAAGCTTGCCTTAAAACTCTGCCAGTAATATCACTTCTTTTAATGGCATTCATTATTTTACTGTCTAGATCTGTGGCAGAGGACAAGAGCAGGAAGAGTCCTATATTCTTTAAAAATGTAAAATTTCCCTACTGTAAATAACAACTGGGGAATTAAGAACAATGCTTAAAATCCACAGAATATTCTGGAGCCAGATAATCATTTCATCATACCTTGTACAAGTCAAAAGCTACTCATCAACACAGCTTTAGAGACAGAGGTTGCTTCCTGTGGGGTGTTTTTGTTTCTTTATTTGTTTGTTTGTTTAAAGCTAAGAGGTACTCAGTAAAATTTAGTTGGAATTACTAAGTTTTAACAATGGGATATTTGTTTGGGAAAAAAAATTAATTCTTCAGGAAATAAAAGCATTTAAATTGCACCTCCCCTCCCTCCTCAGTCTCAGCTGTGCTTGGTAGTTTACTTAAAATTGAGAACTTTCTTTGCATAACCTTGAATACAGCTACAGTTATTTTTCTGGAAAAGAGTATGACAATTGGAGCTTACTGAATTTTCATTTAACTTCTGTGGTAATTTTGTGACAGTTATTATTCTTCAGAATAGTTTATGTAATATTATATAAATATAAAATTGAAATATATTTAAAAAAAAGGTAACACCTATAGTTTTAGGTGCTCTGTGCAGTTATATGAAACAGAAGCATTAAATCTATTATAGAAATCCTTTCTGATTTTAGTAGATAAAGTAAAAAACAGATAAATGAGTTCAGATAGCTTAATGAAGCTGATGTTTTGATCACATTCATAAATCTGTAAGATGTCAATAGTGTTATATATATTTGAGGATAACCTTTTTATTTTTTTAGAGAATATTTCAACCCATTATTGAACTATTGAAGACTAATATGCTGTCATAACTGCAATGCTTTAGCTGTTCTTATATGCATTTCAGAACAAGCTGTTGCAGACAAAGAAGGAAATAGAAAAGTATTCTGTTAATGATAAGCAGGTAAGATCACTGCTACAAATAGCTATTGTGTGTTGTGTCTGTAAGATAGTCACTACAACATATGTTCAATAATCCTGTTTATAAAACATAAGAGTGTGATTAAAAATAAGTGAGGACTCAGTATAGTGTATCTGAATTCAAAAAATACCTCTCTGCCTAAAAGCAGTATTCTGAACTCTGCTACATTTGATGTCACTCAGCAAGTACAGCAGTCTGCTTTTCTCAGAGGAAAAGATTGATGTCTTCAACTGTAGGTGTAATAGACATTTTTGGATAGCTGTCATTTACTATTAGTAGATAAGCATTTGTAGTTTTCAAGATCAAGTGGAAGACACCTCCACCTTCCCCCTCTTCCCCCCCCCCCCAATCTCTCACTCTTTACAAGTCATAAATACAGCTGTTGGCTTGTGAAAGAAGCTTTGATGCTTCTTTTCGAGGTTTAATTCACTACCCCATGCTTATTCTTCTCACTGACAAAGCACCCTAGCAGATAAATTTAAGTTTGTGAAGTTCTGAGACTTGTAAGTGCTAAAGGTTCAGCACATGTTGAATTCAGAGCTTTGGTGAATAAACAGTATGCTCAGCCTTAAAAGCACTGTTTTAGAGCTCTTTGAGATACTACATTAAAGGAGGGAAGTTTGTTTTGTTAAAAAAGTATAACTTCAAGATGAATTGCTAAAAAAAATTTTTTTTCCCACAATATTACTAATCAAGGAGGGAGTGGAAACAGTGAGATTGTTGTGTTCCAGAACTTTGTTACTTCCGTGATTACAGATTCTGTGTCTGTTGGCTTTAGTCAATATGTAACTTTAGTTTGGTGAAATGATAAATTTTATAGTCTGTTGAAAAGAAGCACTGAAAAAAGCCCAATGTTTGGAGGCAAGAATGTTAGTACTAGCCGATACTAAATTTTCTCAATACCACCATTTATAAGTTCCTGTCTTCACTTGCTAATAACTGTCAAATTGGCTAAAGATGGGGAGGTTTTTTTGTTTTTCCCCCGTCCATGCTGCCTTACTCAGATCAACTTTGTTTTGAAAATTTAGGCCATTTGAGGTGAGGAGAGACTATACTTTACCCATTCTTTAAAAAAAAACAAAAAAAACCCACTTCTTTTAGCTGTCCTAGTAGTTTCCCAGGCTTTCCAAGGAAGATAATCCCTTGTCAAACACTGTGTCAGGATGTTCTTGTTAAAATCTGTCTGAGCTTGACAGACTTGGATATTTTTTTATGCGTGCTCACTGAGTATCAATTAAAAATCTCAGAAAGTACCTTCAACACCAAGCAAACTCCAATGTGGACTAAACAGGACTCCTTCTGCAGTAGCACCTATAGACTTCCATAGCTACTAGGACTGATAGAGGTATCCTGGGTCTTCTGTACTCATTGCTGGGTTGTAGGCAATGTCACAGGGGAGCCTGCCTGACCTAAATGCAAAGAACAGAACTGGAAAAGGCAGGGGGTCTGGAGCAGAGCTTGCACTGCAACATCAGATGAGAAATTGGGTGGTAAGGATAGCTGGATTGAGAGAAGTTGTACAAAAAGATTGCTGAATGAGTGGAGGGAAAGATGATGTCTGGCAAGGCCACAGACTGATTGCTCCATTTACCTGATGAGAAACTAGGAGGCAAAGACCCTCAGGAAAAATTACTTTTTAGATTATTATATAATGTCAAAATTCATCTCTTGGTACATTCATGGAACCAGGTTGCACAGACAACAGGTATTCTGGCACCTATGTACATTTTAGTGTTTGACTTGGCAAATGTTCTTTTAAAAAAACTTGCATGTGTTTTATTTAGAATGCTGGTGGTGCAGCCTTTATGGTTAAAGCTGTGCAATGCAACAAAATATTTGCCCTTAGTTTTTTGCAATTTCTTTAGTCCATTTCCTGATACGAAATCTTCCCAGTTACTTCAGTGGGAGTTGAATTTAGCCTTTATTGTGAAAGGAACTCCATTAATATCAAAAGCAATGTGTCATTTGGAACAAAAGGTGAGGAACAGGGTTGGAGACATTAGACTGTTTCTGACAGTATATTCTATTTCCCAGGAGTGGAGCCACAATGCATGCTCTGGGAAGTGAGGGTAATGAATATATTTTAACAGAAGATAAAATGTATAGTGTTAGAAGCAAAGAGGTACATTATAAAATGTGGCAGTAGTCAATAAAAGCTGTGGTAGCTCTTGAGTATGTTGTTCATAGTATGAATGACAGATCTATGCAGTCTGGAACATTAACCAGTTGCTCTGGTACAGAACTGTAATTTTAATAGTAGAAACCTCTTCACTGATCTTGCAAAGACATCCAGATAGATATATCTGCCTTCTTCACTCAACTATTATTCTGTTCCCAAATTTCTATAAAAGATAAATATTTCCAAAATATAATAAATGCCCCAAGGGGAGATGCATGGAGACCCACCAATAACTTGCGCCACAAGTTTACTTTGATGTCCAAATTCATACAATGCTGGGAGGCAGGAATAGCCAACCTGCTGCACAGGAATGGCAAGCAGATTCTGTTTATACAGATAAGAAGTGTTGCAGCCTGACCAGAGGCAGAAATGACAAATGACTAGCTGCCACAGCAGTTAGTTACACTGCGGTAAGTTCCCGCCCCCCTCCCCCCCCCCCCCATACTTCATGACAAATGGTCATGAGGATACTGATGACAAACTGGTGACAACTTTATTTCACCTCAGACTGCTTCTAAGTGAATTGACCAACATAAAGGAAGGGATTGAAATCAGAACAAGGATATAGGAGGCTCTCCTCTTATTGTGATTGCTACTTCTTTCAAGTTGATGAACTGCCCTGAAGCTCTGCCGATTGTTTAGCAGAGGAGGTAGCTTGCCTGTAAATACCTGGCCAAGCTGGAGTTTGCAGTGATCTTATAAGTGATACCCCAAAGGCAGTACTTCCTTTGACCAGAAGTCAATTTGAAGGAGCTCCAAGTGAGATTCTGAGACTGTCGTACTAAAAGTGATCTGTAACTTTCAAGAAAACCAGTGCCTAACTTCTGTCTGCAACAAGACTTAGATATTACTCTTACCCATCCCCCCCCCCCCCCTTCCCTGGCCCAGTGTTCATTTTCATGTGTCTGTATCTTTCAGACTAAAACCTGTAGTCTCTGGTTCCCATATATGTGTGGCTTCACTTCTTAGATATTTGTGACATTGTGCCACCAGTCAGTTTCTCAGAGAAATTTTTTTTAACTCTATCCCTGACATGTCCCAATTAAGTAGTATGCAGCTAAAGTTAATTTGTTCTTCAAAAAAAAAAAAAGAAAAGAAAAAAGTGGGTAGTGTGCATCAGTGGTATTAAAGTTATCAGCTTTTTTTTTTAACACTTGTCCTTTGTAAGTTTCAGGAAATGCCTTTTGCAGTGTTGATTCTGCAGTTTCAGAGCAAGATTCTGCAATCATGGTCTTCTGTGATTTGCAAAAGTTGTTGGTTGTTTTTTTGGTTTTTTTTTCTTTCCTTAAAAATAAGGCTAGGCCACACGGGTGTTTTGACTTGTGTTTAGTACTAATGAAAGTTAAATTGGGGGATTTTGACTGCCTTACCTAGAATATTTATTACTAAACTTTAGGTAAGTAACTTAAGCCATAGTGTGTCTTAATACAGTAAATTAGAAATTATATTTTGCACATGAGTAGCTGCTTTGAGGATCATGAAGTGCTTATTCATACATTAACAAAACCTTTATCTTACTAGAATAAAGGGAGTGGGGATATTGCTTTCTTCAGTGTGGGAGGAATACTAACTGTTATGTCCAAAATTACTTTTTGGTTTGCTGGAAAAGATAAATTGTTGGGTTCTGTTTCATTTTTTTTAAAGGGTTGGAGTCCACAGTTATTTGGCTTAGTATGTTGTAAAATAATCTTTCATCTTCATTTTTTAGGTTGTGCTGTGTATTTCTGTTGATGTATCTAAGGACTACGAACTGGTGGAGAATGTTCTAAAACAGGTAAGGAAGTAACTGATTTATCTGGGTTTCTTAAGAAGCTTAACTGTGTGCAATGTATTTCTGATGGAAATAATGTCTTATAATGATACTTGTAGCTATGATTTTTGTGCTATAGGAAGATTCTTGCTAATGAATATCTTAACCTGTTCCCTGTTCCAGGCTCAAGAGAAGCTGGGGCCAGTTGACCTGCTTGTAAACTGTGCAGGAACATCAGTTACAGGAAAATTTGAGGACATTGAAGTGAATTCTTTTGAAGTAAGTGAACATACTTTATTGTATGAATGATTTTTTTATTCAACTGTTCCAACAATTAGACCACATTCATGTGCCTTTACAGACTTTGTATGAATAGTTATACCCTTGATTTGTGATAGGTTCTAGTTCAGAAATCTATCTTTAAATTTGCAAGGGTTGTAATTGTTTTTTCACATAACTATTGGTCCACTGATAAGTTAGAATAGTGAATTCTCCATTTGGTACAGGGTGAGTCCTCAAGATGGCAAAAGAGCCTGACATGTTTTTTTGTAACCTAATACACTGTGGAAGGCACTGAATTTCAGTCTTGTTTTTTTCCCTCTGTTGAACATGTTTTTTTCATACTTTTTACCTGTTTCAGAAAAATCTGACTGTTGTCAGTGTTCAACTCTGAGGTGCCCAAAATGTTTGTAGTTTGAAGCACCTTGAGAAGTTGTTGCTGTGATGGAGTGACAGAGACACCCCCCCCCCCCCCAAAAAAAAAAGTTTTAGTTACCTTATTGATTTTTTTCCCCCACACACACACATGGATGGTACAACCTACTGGTTGTGTTTTAGACCTTCTAGAGAATGAAATTAAAGACTTCCCTTTATCCTGTCAAAGATTAAAATCTCTAAAATGTGTAAATACATAGGTGTTTTTTTTGTTTCCTGTTTTAGAAAGGTTTTTAAACTTTCATTTCAGTATTTTCATAAATCATGCATAAATGGATTGCTTCCTGGACACCATTTAAGCCAGATTCTTCCTAAAATATGTTTCTTTTTTCCATGAAGGCCATTGTTTCACAGTATTATCAGTATCCTAAATGCTATTAAGACTTGTTTGAGTGGATTTTTTTTGGCTTGAGGTGAGATTCTTAGCTATAAACAGTTTGTGAAGCCATAGATTAGAAAGCAATTGTTCTTCTTTGCTAGCTGATGGAACTACAAACCTGGTTAAGCTTATTATTAAAGCAGACTGAAATGTTCTTTGAGAAATGATACCAAACATCTGAAGGCTTCTGAATCTGTATAGCTCAAATACCATATTAATATCATTTGTACAGAGATTAATGGGAGTCAATTATCTGGGTAGTGTTTACCCAAGTCGTGCGGTAATTGCTACCATGAAGGAACGACGGATGGGAAGGATTGTGTTTGTATCATCTCAGGCTGGGCAATTGGGCCTATTTGGTTATACGGCTTATTCTCCAACAAAGTTTGCTCTTCGAGGACTGGCTGAAGCCCTGCAAATGGAGGTATGTGTGCAATGATATAAGCGTTTTTCCTTTTAAACAAAATATTGCTCCGGATGGGGTTGCAGAAAGTAAGCTGATTTCAGTTGCATAAGAAATAGGTTCAGTTTGTTCTTAAAACTAAAGATCACCATGTGTGCAAACTTTTCTTTTTTTAAAAACTAAAAGGACTTAGATTTTAAGTCTCCTGAGTGAAAAGTCTATCTCAAAGTTCTATTATGAGAGCAGAATGGTATTTGAAGGCTCCATGAATGTATGAGCAGGCACTACTAAAGTCAGTGATTCCTAAGCTGTTTGAGGCCATGGTAAATGCTTTGTGAAGCTTATGAAACAGTAAACTTTTCAAACTTAAACTTAATGATCGTCCACAAAAAAAATCGGTTGACAGTGGTTCTTTTTTTTTTTTTTTAAGTTTGGTAGATGTGAACTTTTTATTTTTCAATGATCTAAGCCTATGTTCAGCTCATGACCAAAGAAAAACAACCTTTTTTTTTTTTCCCCACTGTTCGATGGAGCAAGATTGGTAAGTACATCATTGTAGTAAGACAGGTAAAATTGATATGAAAGACTTCAGCTCTTGTTCTTCTGTTAAGTGCATGTATTTTGGCTGTCCAGAGTGTATTTATTAAGTGTTCTTGTTTGATTCTACACGCTTGCACAGTCGTCATTTTTACTGGTTTCTGTTCAGTGTAGTTTTACGCCTTGATCAGGATAAGAATGTGGGGTAAAGCTGCCTCTAAACTGCTCTGGGCTGCTAAATAGAACCATGTGACTGAAGGGTCTTTCTTCAGACACCTTGAATATAAAGCTGGTGACAGGTATTTTTTGTGAAGATTGAATTCTTCAAAATTAAAAATAGGGAGTTCATGGGCCTATGGTGGTGTGGCATTTCTGTAAGTATTTTCCTATAGAATGTTTTGTAATATAAGTAAAAAATGTTTAGGGCTTTATAACACTTTGATTTATCTTAACTCTTTGAATACCTTCATTAAAAGCTTGTTTACTTGCACTGCAGTACAAATTTGTATTGTAGTTTTTCTGTAGTAGTTCCATGAGTGGTGCACTTCTATGACAAATATGTACAAATACATAACTAAATGCAATCCTTACCTGGAGACTTTCCCTTTTCTCACATTTTTTACTGACTTTTTTTTTGTTTACTGAGATTTTGACCACTTCCAAGTTTATTTCATGGGTTCAAAAGCCTAGTGACTTCAGTATACCTCTTAAAGATACCAGACTTGAGTTTTATATTTTTGTCATTTTTTTCATATTTGTCCAGCAGTGAAAATATATTGGCACAAGCAACAACAAAAATGCATGCTAATCAGCCTCAGTGAAACCCTTGTTGGCCTTGACTTTATGAAAGTTGGGTTCTGGTGTTCAGCAATGGTTTGGTTTTTGTTTAAAACTGAAATCTCTAAAATTATAGAGCTAAACTCTTTTTATATTCCTCCTAAATGTCTTAAAAAGCATTTGAAATTATCAAATAATTTATGTCAAATACAAAGCTTTTACAGAGATTTTATTAAACAAAAAAACACAGCTGGCTCTGTAATTCTTTGCTGTTTTGCTTCCTCATTAGACGTAACTCCAGTCTTTCAAGTGCTGAATGTAAGGGTGACTTAAAGCTACAAGCAGTTAAACTCATGCTTGCTATATTTCATCAATACAAGGGAAATTAACAAACTTATGTTGACAATGCTTACAGGTCCCTTATTGAGATAACGTTTACTTCTGTAAAAATACAGGTAAAACCATATAATATCTACGTAACAGTGGCCTATCCTCCAGATACTGACACACCTGGCTTTGCAGAAGAAAGTAAAACAAAGGTAAATTAACTCTTAAATGATACTGTAATGTTTCTAGAGCTTTGCTTCATAGTAAGCAATGCATTTCAGATTTCATTCATTTCTGTACTACTTCTGAAGTTAGTGCACATCAAGATTTTAAGAAATACTTGAATTGTATCAACTTGACTATTCAGAATTAAATAGCTTGTGAGATAATTTTGTGTAGTTTATTGTTATGGCTTTAAATGGAATAATTGCTTACCTTTACTTGAAATGCATTGTAAAGTCTCTGTACGCTGTCTAAATATTGCTATGGAATAGTAAACTTTAAAAACACTACAATTTGTTTTGGTATAAAAGCTTAATAAGCCAAAATTATCCTTGTCTTACCTCTTAATAAAATACTGTTGTTTTGATAGTTGTGACAGATCAAAATGAACCTCAGTTCCTTCAGCAAACTGCAAACCAACCCTTCTGTGTAAATATACCCAATGACAATGGCGAGTATTAAATTGTGTCCAGTATTAAAGTAGGATGGAAACTCTCTTGCATTGTGTTTGTAGTGCAGATGACAGTATGGCTTTTCAGAAAGGTGTGTTGGCAGTAGGCCTTTTTCTTGTGACTCGACTTAAAAATTAATGCTTTGACCTTTAAAATTTATTTGCCTCTTATGTGACATGTCCAAACACAAAGTGTAAATCAAAAAAGGGTGGGGGAGGTGCATACTCGGGCACCCTGTTCAAAATGAAGTCTCATTTAACAAGAGAAAATGTATCTACTCTTTGCATACTGTGAGCTATAAATCTCATATCTAAGTAGATCAACCTTTTATAGATGACCTCTCTAACATTGTATGTTATAGGAAGTTCAGTTTGCGGTTCAATTCCATTTTCTTTCACCCTTTGTATAGGAACAGCAGGGACTGTATAACACAATTCTTACTTCATTTCTTTCAGATAATTATTCTATATTAAATATATCCTCCCACACACCCACATAAAGTGCCAGAATTAGATATCTGCAGATATTTGTATAGTTTGCACCTTCTTCAGGATTTATGTTCTCTTCATAATAGTCTATTTCATGGAAATAGTCACCAGCAAAATGCACTGTTAATCTAAGATTACTCTTTTTTTAAAAGAACAGATCCAATAAGATTTTGCTTATCTGTTTTTTTGGTTTGTTTTTTTAAAAAAAAGCTTTTAAGTATAGCTTTAGGCTTTGTTTTAGCACACATGAAGTCTTCAGGTGATTTGTTCCTAGCTTGATAGTTGACTAGTGCACCTCAAATCTCTGCATTATTGTGTTGCTCTAACATTATTGTTACGTATACTCAATGCTACTTAGTTTAGAATGTCCGTTATTGTGATTTGCATCTCTTTAGGATTGACTGTTTTCTCTGTACCCATTGCTTACGTTCAGTTTAAGACCTGGAAGAGACAGGGATTTTCTGGTGGGTTCCCCCCCCCCCCATTGTTCTTCAGATAGATCTGTTCCTTAATACTAAAATTGGAGTGTGTATGTTGGGTGTGGGGGGAAAATGTCAGGTACCAGGGTACATCTTTCTCATGTTTGTTACACCTTTCTCTTCAAGATAATTGCTAGACAAACAGTGCTTTGGCTAGCTGACTAGCCCCATCACGTGTTTAATGGATGAGTTTTGCTTGCTTTGTCCTCAACATGTCGTTAACTTTAGTCTGTCTCTCCTGAACACCTGCTGATTTTCATAAACCTTATAGTATAACTGCCTTTGAAATCTCTATACCTCTTTCAGATTTGGTTGATATTGGCAGGTGGGATCAAAAGTACTTAGGGGTAATGAGATGCAGTTCTGATGTCATAAGCCATATCTCTGGAGGAAAACATAAAAGGTGTTTGTGATTTCCTCTGACAAAGTCGCTGATTTTTTTTTTTTTTTTGCTTAAAACACAAATATTAAAAAAGAACAATTTTTCAGTTAGCTTTGTCAGTGTCAGTTTTTAAGAAAAGGATTGATCTCCTCAGAGCTGTTCATGAATGTTAAACTACTCCCATTGTTTGACTAGGCTTGAATGTTCAAGTTAAACTTTTATCAAATTTAACTGAATTAGCCATTACAACATGTTGACTTGCTCTTTTTTAATTTAGTATTTTGCTCTATCAACAGAACCATCTATCTTAATATATTAAACAGTTAAACAGGTTGCCATGCATTTAGTTCCATCATCATTTAATTTCTTAAAAAGAACATGAATGACAAACTTGCTTCTAAAATACTTTAAAACATATTTTTGTGTTTGTTCTTGTACCAGACCAGACTTTTGTTTTTGTAAAAGGTATTATGGTTGCTAAAATGACTGCCATAATTGCTTTCTGCTAATGAGGTAAAATGGCATAAATACTATAAAACACGAAGTAGTAAAATACAAAGAGGGATTGTGGTGGATGCTGGCATATGGAATTTGAGAAATAAAAAAACAAACAAAAAAAAACCTATGTATGACTTTGTTTTGTAGGAGCTTAAAATGTTTTAGGCCTATCTTGTTCTTCCTTTCTAGCACAAATCACAAATGAACACACCTCCTCATGTGTTGAAGACATAGTTTAAACATTTTGATAGTTTATGTTGAAAATAAAATACTTGTGGGGGGGAAAAAA
This sequence comes from Apteryx mantelli, assembly GCF_036417845.1. NCBI lineage: Eukaryota > Metazoa > Chordata > Aves > Apterygiformes > Apterygidae > Apteryx > Apteryx mantelli. Next base: position 78,936,658 of record NC_089979.1, read on the forward strand.
AAAGCTTTTTAATATTTTATTAGTAATAAACTATAAGAAAAAAATACTACTACTCAAACCAAAGTTGGCAGTTCCCTTCATGAAATTAAACTATTTATGAAGATGCTTTCACCTTTTTTTTAAAAGTAGATTTTTTTTTTAGCTGGCAGTATGATACCACTTGCTAACACCAATGATGGTGTCATCCATGACAAAAGATACAAAACAAAATTTGATCTCAATATTTTTTCCTGTGTTGTTTGTCAAACTTATACTCTTTTTTCTACTAAAGCCCTTAGAGACGAAGCTAATTTCTGAAACCTCATCTGTTTGCCAAGCAGAACAAGTGGCCAGAGTTATAGTCAAAGATGCCATAGTAAGTAAATTATCTTTTTAAAGTAAGACCTTTGTAGGAGAGACTAGGATTACACATAATGCCTGTTTAAAAATATAAGAGAATGACTTAAGCTAAATACAAAATCACTTATCTTACCTGAAACAGTGTTCTTTGTTGGTTAGTTTGGAAGGGAAGTATTTTCTTTGTTCTCTTCTTGCCACCATGCCCACAAATGATTTTATACAATTTCTTGGAACTAAAAAGTGTCTGAAGTTGTGCATTAGACAAAACAAGGTGATGCAGCAGTATGATGTCATGTCTCAAAGACAAGTTAGACTTTCTTTAAAGCATTAAACTCTATTGACTTTTTAATGCCTCAAATGGCATTTGTCTAACCTCAGAGCTTCCTTAACTTTCTTATTTATCTTGAACCTGAGTTAATTTTGAAATAATTTTACAATAAATGAAGGCAATATAGCCTTTTTTGGCTTTTAGCATCTGATTTTTGAGTGATTAAAATACATAAAATCCTGCCCTTAATAGTTAAGGGAATGTTGCCTTTCTGAGTTTTCCTTATGATTTGTGCTATGGAAAGCTTGCATTTTTTAAGAAAATGAGAAGAAATGGGCACCAAGGACACTGTTTTGTTTGGTTATAGGCAACTCAGAATTGAAACATATGAAATCTCATTTCCTTAAAAGCCTAGAAGTTGAATCCTAAAAACTGTAATTATTTTTACACTTCAACGTGACCTACCTCTGCAGCAGGTGTTTGTGTGCTGTATTTGTAAAAAGTATTACAAAAACTTCACAATGTCTTTTTTGGGGTGGTGAGTTTTAATATCCAGTACAGCCTCACACAGCATTCTGTGTTGGTGTTTACGGGAAACCAATCTCATCCCTCCAGCACTGGTGGCAGGTATGGTTTCCCTGCACTCAAGCCATCAGTTGAGATACTAAAAGACAAGTTAAATGTAGCTCTGTGCTGTGGGAACTCACAGTCCTTTCAGGTGTGCTTGGGGAAATAACCAAATTTCATATCCTCTGCTATGCATAGATTCATTCCAAACCCTGATTCAGGAACATCATCTTCTCCTTTCACTTCTCCATTCCATGGATCTAGTCCCACGTGTTCCAGAAAGTCTTCTCCTTGCATGAGGTCTGCTAGAAACAAATGGAAGAAGTCTGAGAGTTGGAGCTATAGAGCTGCCATTTCCTTATGATCAGTCCAAAAAAAAAAAATTGCTTTTTTTTTTTTTGGTGTCTTCCTCTCCTTTTTCTCCTGCCAGCTGAATTGCTTAGCAAGCTATGTGTGTTTTGCAGTTTTGAGGAGAGCAAATTAAAATCATTGGCATAGATGAAAGCATACCTAGCATTTCAAATAACCAAAAGAGGAAAAAAAAAACCCTCCTCCTGTATTGGCAAACTAATCCTAAACAAAAGGCAAGCAGCATTTTATTCTTCAGTTACAGTAGTAATGAGTGCTCTGACAGGATATAATCCATCTCTGCACTTTGTTCTCCCTGTTTGTAAATATATTTTTCTCCACCTGTAAGCATGTTTCAAGAAGGAATTTAGTCTTTTCTCTATCTCAAAGAAATCTGCAGTAGTTTAGCACACTTCTCTAAAGAGAAGTCCATTTTTTAATTGAATTTCTTTTGGTATCGGTGTTGCTGCATAGCACAGAATATTTTTTAATTTTCTGATTTTAATTGTATTAATATTTTTTTTTTACATATAAATATTTCTTCTTACTGACTTAAGTCAACTAAGATCAGTGAGAGTAATGTTAAAATAAGCCACATTGTGATTTGCCCCAACTGAGTAAATAACTTTTTTCTTAATTACTGTTTTTCTCCTATCCAGCAAGGGAACTTTAATAGCTCAGTTGGATCAGATGGTTACATGCTATCAATATTGACCAGTGGAATGTCACCAGTCACTTCTATTACTGAAGGTCTTCAGCAGGTAATTTTGGGAAGGCCATATAATCACAGTTTTATAATCTAAAACACTTGAAAATGTAAAATGTTATGCAACATTGATTATTTTTCCATCAAATGGTTCTTGATAGGGTGGAGATGGGTTTAGGAGACTGAACTAATATTTTCAAGCTGAAGCAGCAAGTTGGCAGGAAAGCTAAGACTAGTACCTGCTACTCAGTCCCGAACTGTTAAACAGTGGTTTGATGGTTTTCATGAGTTTGTTCTTTCTGAGGTTAAATTGCATACCTACCTGAAACTTATTTTTTATTTCATGGGTAAATAATATGCTACAATCACAGGATGTTAAATGAATTTCTCTCTGTTTCCAGGTTGTTTGCATGGGCATTTTTCGCATCATTGGCCTATTTTACCTAGGAAGTTTTGACAGCATAGTTCGTCGCTGCATGATGCAAAGGGAAAAGTCTGAAAGTGCAGATAAAACTGAATAATCTTTATTGTTAAATGCAAAGAAGAATGTTAAACAGTCCTGGACAGCCTGCTGCTGAAGTGGGACTCTCCTGAAGGCTTTAGATTGAAAGTATTTGGATATATGACAGATGAGTCCCCTCAAAAGCAAAGAATGAAAATGAAAGTACAATTCCAGAAAATGCCAAACTATGCAAAAGTGTGAGTGAGGATTAGCTTTTTTTGTGATTTTGAGTTGGAGAAAATTTTGGGAACTTCTTTTAAATGATCTGCAGAGGAGAGTTTCAGAATGGACTATGTGTGGTAATTCTGGACAAATGCTTAAGTTTTCTTACATTGGTGCTTACAGACAAAATAAGTAACATGATTTTCTGGGCTGAAGTAGATTGAAGTCCCTTCAACAAGTTGGTACTTGTTGCTAACATCTTGGGACTGTTTTTAATTTAGAATGTTAACTTTTTCTTTGGCAAATCTACAGATTCTTCTGTCCATGACGACTTTCCTTATTCTATTCAACATGCAAGTATGGAAACCTTAAGATGGCAGATATATTTGTATGATCTAAGCCTTCTCAGTCTGGGAGTAATTAAGAAGTATGCATTAATGTATACATACTTTCTAAAGGGAGATGAAGAACCCATTCCCACAGAGAAATGCTAGGAGATGTGACTGAGTCTGTAGCTCTTCTGGCCTTTGAAGTATATTGTGAACAGAAAAATCAAACCAGTATCACAAGTGTTTTATGACTTTCAACGTTTTAAGCCATTGAAATTAGTGTATAACTTTTTCAGATACTTACTATTTTCTTACCTGCCAATTTTTGTTCTGGAAAGGAAAGTAGCATTACGCTACTGTTCTGGATGTTATTTTTAAAAACTGCAAATGATGAGCCAAACTAGTTGATGATGAAATCACTTGTAATTAAAATGCTGGGCTTTTCCAGTAGCAGGAATGTAGCTTTTGGGGTAGGTAGGGAGGGGGGTGTCAGAATGGCATTCCATACTTACTTTTATCACTTCACAAAAAACTTTCAGGTGGCAGGAATTGGTTTAAATTACTCTCTTCTCTCTTAATTTTTCACTTACATTGTATGAATCAAGGCTGCTGCATAACTGTGCCGGAATACACAGAACCCAATGGTTGTTCCTAATAAATCTAAGTTTCTAACTGAAAAAGCTTGATGCATAACACTGATGTTTTGAGGGTGCACTGTATATACTGTTCATTTAACGGACCACTATAGCAAGTGCCTTGTGAGCCTTTTTTTTTTCTCTCAAAAGCTGCAACTTTATATTTAACTCTGCTGTGTTTTTAAATGTCATATTTTCAGTCCGTATTCTGAATCCATAATTGCTGGTAAAACTTGGCACTTTCACTTCCTCAAAAGTAGAATTTACAACCAAATAGGCAAAATTGATTATTTTTATGAAGATACTCTCTACACCCATTTAAGGAGGAGTACTCAATTAAACTAAGATGAAAGACCATAGGTTATTAACTGGAAGAACTTTAAAATGTAACTTACTGAGGCTGTTTATTTTCCCTTTCTCAATTCAGTTGATCGCTTGTTTTTGTTCGCGTGGACTAAACTTGCTTCAATATCTGGTTTACAAACAATAGTTGGGTGGCTGTCACATTGGCAGTCTCATTTAATTTGGTTAGACTTGCATTAGATTGCAAATGTTGAGACATTGTGGAATTCTTCACAAAGCCTACACTTTAGGACTTGCCTCCTGGTTTTTTTAGATATGTGAAGTTGTGCATGCCTATATTAATTTTGAGAATAGCATGTATTCCTGTATTTTTAAACAACTGAGTGTTAGTGCAAAGAAATCTAGTCCGCATAAGCATTTTCTGTGCTGCTTAATGTGAATGGCATATAATGGAGCATTTATCATGCATCCATTGTCAGTGTTGCTATGTTTCTTAAAGTGACGTACCAATGCTTTTGGGACCCTATTATCCATGTTAGTTTTTATCTTTTATCAGATGTTGATGTAAATCAAATACTTTTTTGAACATCTGCAAGAGGATACCAGAATGGGTGAATCGGTTGTTTTGTAGTTTGAAAGAAATGCTAATGAAAATGACTTTACATCAACACAAGCATGAAGGTCAGGACTTAAAACCAATAAGACTTTGGTAGATACTTGAATTTTTGGATCTTCAACTTGGGCTCTTAAAGAGTTTGCATTCAAGAAACGGTAATAATAATCCAGAAAGTCATAGCGCACACACACTGTGAAAACTGGGCCTCTTAAGATATTTCATGTGGGACATCTTAAATCACCAGTCACTTTTTATGAAAGTCTTGACTGAACACTTCTCCAAATAATGATTGATATAATTCAGTACAAGTATTTTTAAAGAGGGAAGAATAATACTGGGTGGAAGTTGTGGCCCTGGTCTGGTAGAGACTTACTAAGTTGACACCTAATTTTGCACAGTGCAAGCAGCTGTATTGACTGTAAAACTGTATATTAAACCCCTCAGCAATTCTGGAAGTTTGAACCAGGCCAGTGAGGTTTTTTTGTTTTTGTGGGTGTTGTGTTTTCTTTTTTTTTTTTTTAAGAGTAAAAATAAACCTTAAGTGTTCTCATTTTTATTGTTGCAAATTACTGCAGTTCACTTTAACTGATAAACTTTGCATCTGTCTTGTTGTCAAAACAGAGTAATTTGTAACTACATCAACATAATACAATTTTGGCATTTTGTTTTCTTATGCCCATTCTTGATCTACCAACATGATCATTTTAAGGTCCAATATTAAGTGAAGGAGATGCCTTGTAGTCTTGTGGAAAAATGATTAACAGCCTGCAAATTTTGCCAGTCTAAATGTAGTAAAACCCTTGCATCTAAAGATTTTAGCAGTGTATTAGATCTGTGAAGAACTTACAGGCTTTATCACTTTTTGTCAAATTGTCGGTAATTTAATCCATACCTGTGTCATATCTGTCAATGTGTTGTCCCCCCCCCCCCCCCCCGTCAATCTTTAAGATTCAATTTAGGCTTTGATAGTTGAACCAAATCTCTTCCATTTGATGTAGTTTCTAATGACTGTTTGCTTTAAATACAGATTTTATTGTAACTTTACATATAGTTTACTTCACCAAGGTGTTCATGTGCAATTTGAATAAATATATTATTTTACTAAGAAAAAGGATATAGGTAAATAAAGTTATTTGCTGTGAAAAACTACAGGCACTTTTAAATCTTAAAAATGTATAGCGTTTTTTGTAAAAAGAATCTTTGTGCTTATTGCTTCATCATTTTTGTGCCAGAACTGTAAACTAGGTTTCATATTTTGTATTTCTCAAAATAAATGGAGAATCAACAAAGCTTCTGACTTTGAAGTTCTTGGTGACTGTGTTGGTGGAAAGAGCAAAGCATAAGTTCATCTGCAGGTCTTTGGTGTTTTTAAATCCAGGACTAGTTCAGCATGATCCTCTTAACTTCTTAGTTGAGGGGAGGCACCATTTTGGCAACTTAGAGTTTCACAGCAGATGATGAAGGATGTAAAGAACTTCAGTGAATATTGTCCCCAAAGACCCAGTGTTATCAAACCATAGTGAAAGTGGTATTAAATTGGCAAAATCTGCCTTTATTGTAGCAGGAGATGCCAGTATGCAACTAGTGTTTGTCTCTCTGAGTGATGGTGAACTCTGATGAGCAAAGAGATGCTCATTCTTCCTGGTTGAAAGCAATAGAAATAATAGTTATGATAGCTGTCTTTCTGTACCATCACTAAACATGCAGCTATATATAAAATTAGTGCATTAGGTAACTGCTCTGTGGCACGACTGCTTGAGTGGATAGCTCCAAGGTAATAGTAAGGGAGAAGTGACCTGAAAACAGTTACTTAGTAAATTTAGAATCAAAAAGTTCATTCTCTAGAAAGCCATTCTTATTAAATCATCAGAGACCCAAAATCAAAAATGGATTGAGGAAAATATATACTCTCTAAAATGTGTTTTGAAGTTAAGAGGGGCTGATATTAATCTTAGGATGTTGGCTAATTAGAAGTTTTGTCATGGAAGAAGGCCACATCACAACTGTAGTTTACTACTTTTATTGAAGAGCAAAATCATTGCTCTTCGGTCAAAATAGCAAGCCAAAATAGATTACTCTTCCCTCTTCTTTGTAATCGGATTTAAACTGCAAGGCTAAATTGTCTGGTTATTCCATTATATTTGTCCAGTAGGTACCAAGCACACACAAGAGTAGGTGCATGTTTGACTGCCTTTCGAAGGTGGTAGTAAAATCTTATGAAGCAACTTGCTTTCCTCTGCTACTGGGTGAAGACTCTCATGAGAGCCAGAGAACTTTAAATGGTGTGTATCTTTTGCCACACCTTCCATCCTCTTCTCTTTTTTGGAGGGAAGGGAAAGGAACAGAGACTGAGAGGCTGAGGTTTTTTTCCTTGCTTTCACTTCAGATGCACTGAATTGTGAAAAGAAAGACCACGTTATTCTTCTGTTGCTGCTTTTTAATGGGGGGTGGGAGGGCTGCTGCTAAGCTTGTAAACAGAAACTTACCCTGAAGGAAGTGGAAAGTGCAAATGCTTTTTCCAGAAATGCATATCACATTTGAGAGTAATGCATTCCAGAAAGTTAACGATCAGGAAGGCTTTATTTTGGTGAAACCTTAAACGAAGGACCATAATACCAAGCCTTCACTATGGTAGAGTGTCACCAAGGCAGTCTGAAGTTACATTTTTCTAGGTTGAAAACAAGTTTGTTTTCAACCTGGAGGGAAATCCCCATGTTAATTTTAAAACTTTCGAGTTCTAACTATGAAGTTCATTCTGTAGAAGTGCTGTTAGAGCAATGTAAATAAACACAAGGAGGTAAAGCAAAACTTAAGACTAACACTAAATCATGCTACAGGTGCTGAGGATAAATTCCACTGAGGATAAATTTACAGCTGTAAATAAAATATACATGTGTGTGTATATATATACACAGACATATAAAAAACCCAAATCCAACAAGAATTTGAATGCTCCAGATAACTTGTGACATAGGGAAACATCCTTTTCAAAGCTAACAGGTGATTCAAAAAGTAATTAAATCAAGTATGTTGGTCTTCAGTTCAAGGCATTTACTTGGAAATGCTTTCCTCCCTTTTACTTTGAGAAAATTTAAAGGGGGAATTAAGTTTGTGGATCAGAGATGAAAGTTCATGTTTGCCCATACTCTTGCCATTTCCTTTTCTTCCATGCTACATTTTTACTGAAACTGTTTCCTTTGTTCTTACTCTGCTGCTTATACTGGGAATTGGGTCTTTAATTCCTTTTTTCTGTAGCAGAAAGAAGAGCATATGCAGCATTGCCCAAACCACAGGAGTACATAAAATACAATAGCTTGAGAAAGGTGGTGAAACAGCTGAGGTACCATAAAGAGAAGACTCTATTGCCATGTAGTGAAGTAGTAGCAAGAGAAGGCCTTAGAGAGGAGCCTGTAGTGCCCGTTAGCTCCAGCTGGATGCAGTCATTTTGCCTCCTCCAGTAAGAACTGTGGGGCCTTTGTATCCTAACAAGAGGTGGGCATGTTTAAGGGATGAGTGCAATAAAAGGGGTCTGAAAGTCAGGAATTGTTTGCTATGTTGGACCCTAAGGATATGATCTAAGTGTCTTGTGCTGCTGCCTTTCCTGACAAGCACAAATAAGGCCCTGTGGAATAAACCATAACTGTAGGTTAGGTGTGCCTTAAGCTTTTTACAGTAGCATTCTGTGTCATGCAAGTGCTTCCAGACAGAGAGTATCCTCTCTACACCTGTAGTGTCTGCAACACTGTCAGAATGAAAGGCAATCTCGTGGTTCGGGAATGCACTCTGAAGAAGTGTTTGTATGTTCAGGTTAACCTGCCACAGTTGTGGTCAAAAATGAGGAAAATAGGCATCCAAATGTCGTGGATGCTTGTTTTCTTCATACGTTTTACATGCAGAAAACCTTCCTTTAAAAGCATTTCATACCATAGACCCCACCTGCTGCTTAGAGAGCAATGTTAGGCAACACTTTCAGCAAAATAGATGATACTTAACAATGAATGGGTTTGTGCAATTGACAGCAGAGGGTTGTATGCTTACATGCAAGTTTGTAAAACAGAGTGTTGCTTTCAATGCATTTCTTGCAGCACAGCAAAGATACTGTAGGTCCATGGGTATCATTGTGTCATCAAGAGAAACAAATGTGCAAGATCATGCAATCAATGGCTACTTTAAAGTCAGGGCAATGTTAGAACGATTGAACAGAAAGCTCTTGTGGGCACAAAGGCATGCATAGCAAATACATGAATACAGCTGGCATAGAAAGGAGAGGCACTGAATGCGTTTAGCAGAAGAAAAGCAGATGAAGCACGGCTGTGGGTGGAACAGAAATTTGCATTACTGGGCTTATCACCAACAGACATTTATAGTGCCAATGGCAGTATGAGGAGCAGCCTGGCCATCTTCATATACACAAGTTCCCTGTCTGTGGGCACAATCTTAGTAGGCTCTTTCAAGAAAAATAGTATTTAAAATGTGTTAGAACATTGTAATGCAAAGGACTACTTTGGTTGGCACAATCATATTTACCCATACCACTCTAACTACTACTTTGGGGTTACTCAGATTTAGTTTTTGGGGGGATTCATTTTCTTTTTTCTTCTCCTTTTTTTTTTGGGGGGGGGGGGGGGATTTGTCCCAGAATAGAAAGTCTCACTCTCGGCTCTGCAGTTTTATAGCAAAAAATGCTGCAAAGTCTTTGCTCACCTTGAGCCCTGTCACACAATTCAAACATGCTCCCCACTTGTTTTATGCCTGCTCAGGCAGTACTTTAAACAATTGCTTGTTTCTATCCAGCTTGCCTACTCACGAGCCATGGAAATAACGGGTGGGCAGGTCACCAGGAACCAGGATTGTTGTTGAAATCCTATTGGTGTTAGTATAAAGATACAAGGAAAAGGTGTCAACTTTCAGATTGTCATTAAGAACTTTTCTAGAGCATTTGTTAATAATGCATCGTGAATCTGAGAAGCTACCACAGAAATAGCAGGCATTGAGAATCCCTGCATGTTCTGCCAATTGCCCACACACAGATTAAAAAGCCATCTCACTCAAATAATCTATGTTCTTTACGCTGCCAGAGCTGGCTAGTATCTGTTCTCGATGCTCCTTCCTCTGTAATTGTCATGTAAGCTTTTGTCATGTGAGCTTCTCATGTATTCCTAATTTCATTCCAATCCTTTATCCAGCTAGTTCTTATTTTACCAGTCTAAATAACTTTAGTGGGACAACTCACATAAAGATAAATGTGTGCAGAAGGATTTGCAGGATCAGATCTTTAGTAGTAGACTTTATTATACTGCTATCTAAAAGCACTGCAGCAATTTCTTGACGGACTTTATGCATTCAGCCAATGTTCCTTGATAAATCCTGACCCTCTCTTGCTGGTTTGTTTTATATTCCCCCCAAAAGCATATTGCCTTTGTTTTGGATATCTTTTTAACTTCCATTTTATCCCATTGAGCTTAAACAAACAAACAAGATAGACAGAAAACAGTACTGTGATGCAAATCTGCGAAACTTTAATACATGCTCATCACCCACTCAGGTAGCATTATAATTAGTTTTAAGATGCCACTCCCTTAAATTATCATAAATCTAGGTCAGATGCAATGCATCTGACATTGAGTTAAGAACAAAAAAGATTGTATAAATGCACATAATTTTGTTTTGGGGTTTTTTAGATAGTTGAATTTGTCATTCTTCAAGGCATCGTTTTTGTTTTCTATGATTCATCCTTAATACCCTTGCTCAAAGCAAACAGTTGCTAGGATTTTCTTTTGTATTTTTCATCTTTCTTTTGGTACAGTCTCAGCTGTGTTTGGTATTAACATGCTTTCTTGTGAAGCATGAACACTATTTTCCTATTAAACTTTTAAAAAATGTATTGGCTGGGATCTATCAATGCTATAATACATAGCAAGGTTCTGAATATAGAGCTGGTGGGAAAAAAGCATCATTAATAAATACATTCCAAAAAGAATATCTCATAAAGTTTTACTGTATCTATTTCTATCAGAAATCAGTTAGGCACTCTAATATTTTATTGTACTGTTTATATGCCCTCAGTACACTCTGTTCTCTTAGATGGGCTTACTCCCATTTCCTCACACAAGATAGACTGAAATACCTTAAGCAAATTCACTGGTGTTTTAAATTTCCCTTTATAAAAGCACATCAATTTTACATGTATCTTTGTTTTCTGCATCAGCCCTGCAGTGATTTGTCCTCTGGGCTATAAAACTGAGCCTGCTCTGACACTGCTGTGCAGCTTACCCAGACAGCTTTTTGTGTTACTTAACATCTGTGAGCATGGTATTTGTCTGCTGTATTTTCAGTTGCAGGATTAGATTCAGTCATGAGTACAGTGAGAGACTTAATCAGCAGTCCAGTTGGTTATGGCTATTCTGATTTTCTGTATCACTGGTTTCTTTAAAACCTCAGTGTATTACATGGCTACTTTCTGTATGCAGAGCAGAATTTTCTCTTTTGGTGCAAGGAGGTAAAGCTGGTAACTTTTCTTGGTTGGCTGGTCTCCTCGGGCTGTGCTAATGAAGCTGCATGTCTGCCATCAGAGGCAATACCTCAGCTCATCACAAAAGCCTTACTCTCTGGAGGGCTTTATACAGACAGAGATCAGGTGCATTTGCACTCCAGCATTTAAATAGCCTGGGAGTTACACGTAGTACATGTGGACATACACGGGTGGGGTATAATTGTAAGTCAATGGCTGTATAAAAGACCATTCATCTTCTTTTGACTTCATTTCCCTTGCTGTCCTGCAATCTCTGTCCTCTTAATCCCTTAAAACAAAAGCGACCGCAGTGTATATCAGCAGACATGAGTGAAAAGGAGACAGAAGCGGGACATTGCCTTATATTCCTAATTTTCCCAGCAGGTTTCCTGTGTGTGCGAGATGGTGAATCCTTCACTCCTTCCCGGGTGAAGGAAGAAAAAGGGGAAGAGAGGAAGAGAAGGAAGAAGGCAGGCAGGGAAGGAGGCAGGCAGGCAGAGAAGGAGGCAGGCAGGGAAGGAGGCAGGCAGGGAGGCAGGCAGGCAGGGAGGGAGGCAGGCAGGGAGGGAGGCAGGCGGGCAGGCGCCGCCGGGAGCGCGCAGCGGCCGCTGGGGGGCGGCCCCGCGCCGCCGGGCCGAGGCCGCTGCCGCCACCTGCGCTGCGCGGCTGCTGACTGCTGCGCGGCGCCTCGGGCAGCGGCGGGCGCGGGCGCGCCGGGCTGCGCCTCTGGCAGAGGGAAGCGCGTCCGCGGTGCGGCCCCCAGTCCCGCCCGCCGCACGGCGGAGCCCCGCGCGGGCGGTGCCGGCGCCCTCCCGCAGCGCAGCGCGGCTCGGGCAGGGCCGCGGCGTGTGGGGCCGACGTGCGCTCGCCCCGAAAACGGAGGCTTTCCGAGGGAGCGCGCGTTCCCTACATCCCCTGGACAAGAATGGTCTCCCATTCGCACCTTCATTTCTGCACTGTTTTCCTTCAGGTACAGCAGAGTTCACTCATCGCGTTATCATCTCAAGTCACCCTCGTGCAGATGTTGGACACAAATTGACAGAATTTACCAAACTTCTCCGATTTCTTTTGCTAATGTTCAGCACGGCAAAGTACTGAGTATCGCCTACTGCCGTTTGACTTGGGTTGAGTCTGGGATTTCTCCCCATTTCAGGCAGTGCGGCCGCAGCATCAGTGTCCGCTGGCCTGCTGCAGGCTGCCGGGGCAGCGGCGCTGCGCCTTAACCCGCTCTGAAGCCGGACTCTGCTTCTCTGGTCCAACTCCAGCTTAACCTAAGCGCCCAGCAGCTCCTTTCCCGCCTCCTCCAGCTACAAATCCGGGCCGAGGGACACGCCGAAGCCCCCCGCCTGCCGCCCCGCGCACGGCCGCGCCGTGCCGCGGCGGCGGGCAGGTGCGCGGCTCCCCACGACGGCGCTCGGCGGCGCCGGGGGCCGCGCCGCGCCGCGCCGGGGCCGCCCCCGCCCGGCAGCCTCCGCCGCGGGGGGCAGCGCGGAGGCGGCCCCGGCCTCGCTCCGCGAGCCGCGCCGAAGCCCCCGAGCCCTTTGTAAATTTTTTTAAAGTTTTTTTTCCATCCCCCCCATTTTTTTATTATTATTATTTTTTTAATAAATCCGTGCAGCTGCAGCAGCCTCCCCGGCCCCGCGAGCCACCCGCGGCGCTGCCTCCCTCCTTCCCTCCCTCCCTCATCGAGGGACGCGGCGGCGCTGGCAGCGCCCCCCGCGGCCCGAGCGCCGGCCCCGCCGCCGCCTGGGGCAGGTCCCCGCCGCCCCCTCCCGTGCCCATTTCCTACCCCCCGCCCCAGTCTCCCCCTTTTCGTGAATGAAGCGCGAGGCGGGGCTCTAGGCGGCCGCCGCGCCGCCCGCGCCGAGGCCTCCCCTGGGCTCCGCCCCGCCGCCCCCGCCCCGCCCCGCCCCGCCCCGCCCCGGCCCCGGCCCGCTCCCCTCGCCGCCGCCGCCGCTGGCAGCGCTCCCCGCCCGCCACCGCCGCCGCCGCCGCCGCCGCCCGGAGCCGCCGCCGCCCGGAGCCGCCGCCGCCCGGAGCCGCTGGCAGCAGCGCGGAGCGCCCGGAGGAGCCGCCCGGAGCCGGCGGGGCTGCGCGGCGCGGCGCGGCGCGGCGCGGGCGGGCGGGCGGGCAGCGGCGCCGCGGCCGCGGTAACCCCATCGGCACCGGACGCCGCGCACACGCGCCCCCTCCGCGCCCCTCCGCGGCGCTGTCAGCCGCTCTGCTCCTTTGATACAAAAGCTGCTCGGGAAATGGCATTGCTGCCCGGAGCCGCACGCAAACGCAATTTTCTTTTTTCTTTTTGTTTTTTTCCTTTTGCTTCCTCTCTTTTTCGTCAAAAAAATTAATTGCTTTTTTCTTTTTTTTTCCTCTTTTTTTGCGTGCGCACGCGTGTGTGTGGAAGCATTGGGTTCCTGCGATCAGTGTCTGAATGAAACTACGTAAATGCATATGTCTGTACGTTGCACTGGAGGGAAAAACGGAGCACTTCTACGAGAGCTTGGATTCAAATGCGTGTTTCATCTGGTCTTCAGGATTTTTGGTCTCTCTGGGGTTGTTCGCCTTCCTGGGCTCCGAGGCGGGATTTTCTGAGCATGGACACATCTTTGGAAATGTCTGTTAAACAGGAGTCTGGGAAAAAACATTTGAAATAGTAGTGATATTTTTTTGTCCCTTTCCTGTCCCCTTGGTGACTTGAAGCATCAGAGTGGCCAGAACTTAACGTTTCTGAAGACTGGTGATGTTTGGGTTTTGTTGTTGCTATTTTTTTTTTAGAGGAAACTTGACAGAGGAACATATTTATAGTCCAAGTAAGTACTTTACAGAGGAAATTTACTTTGTGTAACTTAAAAAGCAGTGTTGAGATTTCTACCTTAAAGTGCATTGGATTAACGTTCATCCAAGGCTGTTTAGCAAATCGTATTGAATTGCAGTTTTTACGGTGTATGTTCATCCGCTCCTTCATGTACGTGGTAGTTCAGCACCTAGGGGAAAATGCACCTGATTTTGCCTAAGTATGATATTTTTTAACGTGTATTTCAACACCAAGGAGGAAATGTTTCTAAAATAAAAATATAGTAAGTAATAAATGTGCATCTGGAAGTAAAATATTTACAACATTTTAATCCCTATTTATACCGTGCATCTCAAACCAAGGAGGAAACACTGAGAAGATGAAAGTACCTCCGAGACCCTGAGAACTCCCCCACATCACCATGAATGAAACCATGCCTGATACAATAACTGGATTATAATTTTTGGTGTTATTAATTTTATTATCATTGGCTGCTTTACTTTTTTGGGTTCATCCTGCTCCTCTTCTTCCTCTCTCCCTTCCTCTTGCTGCTTCCTCCTGGAAATTATGGCTCATCCGGGGAGAAGAGGCTACGATAACCGGGAGATAGTGCTGAAGTACATCCATTATAAACTCTCGCAGAGGGGATACGACTGGGCTGCCAGCGGCGACCGGGCGCCAGCGTCTCCGGGGCTCTCTCCTCCTGCTGCTGCTGCTCTTGCTGCTGCTGGGACTTCCTCTGATCACACTGGGCTGGTGTCTCCGCACCCCGAGCCCCCCGGCTCGGCTGCTGCTAGTAACGCGGCCCCGGGTGACGGGCTGCGCCCGGCGCCACCGGTGGTCCACCTCGCCCTGCGCCAAGCCGGGGATGAGTTCTCCCGCCGCTACCAGAGGGACTTCGCCCAAATGTCTGGCCAGCTGCACCTGACACCCTTCACGGCCAGAGGCCGCTTTGTGGCCGTGGTGGAGGAGCTCTTCCGAGACGGGGTCAACTGGGGGAGAATCGTGGCCTTCTTCGAGTTTGGCAGCGTCATGTGCGTGGAGAGCGTCAACCGGGAGATGTCCCCCCTGGTGGACAGCATTGCCACCTGGATGACCGAGTACCTGAACCGGCACCTGCATACTTGGATCCAGGACAACGGCGGCTGGGTATGTGCCTACGACTTCCTTCCCTTGCGGAGGGCTGGGCCCAGGGGCGGCGCGCGGCGGGGGTGCCCATGCGGAGAAGGACGGAGGCGCTCGAGTTGGGGGACCGAAAGGCTGGTGCCTACGAGAGCAGCGTAGGCCTGTCGCCGGCTCCTCTGCCGTTGAGCGTCACCCCGCCACAGGGTTGCAGCGAAGCGGTTTTGGAGTGAGAGCAGCTACAGCTCCCTCCTGCTTTGCTGCAAGGATGAGCAAGCCGCCCCCTCCGGCCGAGCCCTCCGCTCTCCTTCCCCCTCCGGGTCCCCCTGGCAGGGGCTGCCGCAGCCGTGGCTCTCGCTGCCCACCCGCCAGGGCTTCGGGCTCGGGCAGGGGACCGGAGCAGCCTGGGACGGACAGGAGGCAGCATCGCCCGCCGGGAGGCGATGCCACGGGCAGGCGTGTTGGAGGCGGCAGGGTGGCAGGGGTGATGGCCGTGTGCCTGGCTGGGGTTGGGGGGACGCGCTTAACAAGCGAGAGGCCACGGCGTTAGCGGTAGTCAAAGGAAACAGCGGCCGGATGATCCTCAGTCCCAGTGTTTGTAGCTGCGGTGGCAGTCAGAGCGGGATTTCGCAGCGTGTCTGGTGTGAAAGTCCCGTCTTTGTCTCGGCGCCGCACAAAGGTGCCAGGAGATGGGCAGGGGAATGGTGTGGGGCATTGTTCCGGAGCAATTGCTACTTGTAGTGATCTGGCACATTTCAGAGTCAAACGCTCTTGTATTTCCAGAGTAGAAATCGCTTCTGGCTGGGGTTAGTTTTAGCATTATCCAGAAAGGGAGGATTTCCACTTGTGGAAAACAAACAGCTTTTATACTTTTGGTCAATCAGGTCTTTTTCTGTCCATCTCTCTCCAAAATAAATAACCAAGTTTCATTGGAAGGGGTTTTCATTCCTTTTTCCTGTATTAATTGATGCACTGTAACAAAATGTGGTTCCTCAAACCAAAGGTGGTGTTTGCATAAGGCTTACAATATTACTGTGCTGGAAGCAACAAACAGCAAAAGTTATTCTGAAGAAGAAACTTTATGTAGGGGCTGAGACCTACTGTAAGTCACTCGAAAATGGAGTTATGGTAGGTTGGAGATTGGTAACTTCAAGTTCTGTGTCCTATGAAATACAGTCAGTGAGTTAAATCAATTAAATAGCATGCCTTTAAGAGGTGCATGTAAAGGAATGTAAAATACTGTACATGTTTCCCATTTAACATGACTGGTAAGCCCTGTGTCTGTGAAGGGTCATCGCATTAAATTTTCAGCACTCTTCCTTAGTGTTGTATTCAATAATGTACCACCTTCACTGGCTTTCTCTGTTTAAAAAAATGAAGACATTGCCTTCCCTCCGCTGAACCCAGTGGACTAAAGGGTACCAGCATCCAGGGATCTAGATGCCATCTATGTGCTGCCATAATGGAGAGAGTAAGACTTTGGGGCCCTCTTCTCAGCAGAAATCGACGTTGCACATCTCCCAGAAGAGTGCTGCAGATCTCTGGCTACAAGTTGCTTTAGGGGCAGGATCATTCTCCTTTTTTCCTCTGCTTCCACAAAGAAGAAAAAAATTAGAGATTCCTGGGGCCAGAAAGAGGAGCAAAAAATGTGTGTGTATGTGTGTATTTTTTATATATATATTATATATATATATTTTTTTTAATATAGATAGATATGTATAGATCTACGTAGATATATATAGAGATATTTCATGGCTCTGGAGCTAGTGGTTGGGACCACACTTGGGAGAGGGAGACCTATGTTTGGATCCTTCCTGCACAGACCACTGCTGAGGGTTTATTGTTTTTTTTCATGAAGCAGATACTGGAAAAAAAATCTGTAAACAATCCAGGCTTCTGGAGAGCTTCACTGGTTAAAACGTGAGCAGCTAAAGGGTTAGGGATTTAAGACTGTGCTTCTGGACTGGGATGCCTAACTCGTGCATAAGTCCCACTTCAGGCTTGAAGCCCGCTTGCGGAGTGGGGGCCCACGGTTTGCTCCAGAACCAGTGAAGTCATTCTGTTGCCTCCAGTGCACTTTGGATCCAATCTGTAAGCATGCTGGAGATGTATTGTCCTGTGGGTGTATTGTATAAAGAAAAACATAAATAATGAATAAAAACGAGAATGTGAGAAGGCAGGTGTTACCAGAAATGATTGGCCAGATGAGGCAAATGCTGGAGCAGTTTCTCCGTACTTAGAAATAAAAGTAACTTAGACTATAAACACTGACTGCCTTTAAAAGGAGAAGATGCTTCTTATCGACAGTCATTTGGTTGTTTATTGAGGTTTCCTATAAACAAAAGCTCCTGATTTTGGATGCATGTGATGCCATTTACTGCCATGTGTTATTTGTAATGTACATATGGAAGATGTGCAAAATATTACCCCGCAGCGGCTTTTACGTGTCTGTGTGCTGAACCAGTTGTACATTTTGAGTCGTATGATTATTAAGCACACAGGCAAAACCTTCTAGGCTGTTACAAAAACTTAAAGACTAAATTGAAATTTCAAATGGAGCTTTGGGGATCCTCTCTTCAGGTGGAAGAAATCCAGGATGGCACAGGGCACTGGATTTTTTTTTTTTTTCTTTCCTAGTTTTCAGGATATGTCAGTGGAAAAGCATGCTTTAATATAATTTAGTGAAGCACTCAGTCTGCAGCTTGGCACTTTCACCATCCCCACCATACAAACCTTATTACAGTGTCATAAATGGCTCTTCCTAAGCAGCCGATCAGCTGCCATTTATTCACACTTTGTATGGCCTGAGCACAATTGTGTGCAGGATCTGCATCACACGGATTCCCCAAAACCAGCATCGTCAGTCTTTGTAGCCTTCTCCTCCTTCACCCTGTAATTCCCCAGTATGTTGTAGAATGATAGGTTATTAGAGGATGTGTAGTAAAGGTATATGGTTTATGAAGGTAGCATCACAGTTAGTCCCATGCATATGTCACATAGCAAGTAAGTTGGACAGCGTGCACTTTTAGACTATTGTATGGGTCTAGGTCTTATCATTAGGTCTGAAATTTGGTTGAAATATCTTTGTTATTTATGTGTTTTGAATCAGCTCTATATATTGGCAATGTTTTTTCAGAAGAACATAAATTCTTTATTTTATAAGGAAGACAAGGAAGAAGCATAGCAAAGTGCAAGTTGGAAGGGGATATAACTGGTGGAGTTCAAATTTGAGCAATCACTAGATGTTCACTGTTAACGGTGTCTGGAGATCATTAATACCTGAACAATGCACAGCCTAATGGTTTTGTTCATGTTCAAAACTTAGAAAAAGCAACAGAATGAAACTGCCTGTATGAAGGCTGTATTATTAGCTTGTGGTTCTGGTGGCAAATAAATGCAGCTTTCAAAGATTTTTGCATAGGTCAGGATACCACAATATTGTACTTTGGCCTGATAACATCTTAATTGCATTACAAAAGAAATGAGAGGAGAACCAGCTCATCTCTGCAATTTCGTGGTGCTTAGTATAGTATATGCTTTCTGATTGACAACTCACTGGCTTCATTTTGTTTTTTAAGTGCCTGCTGTTTTAGCTGCAGAACGACTGGGTGCCTTGGCAGTGGACTAGCATGCCTTGTGACTTTTGTATTTGACGTAGGGAGCATTAAATGTGAGGTACCTGGGGGAGAAATAACCCTGTTTGGTAATAACGGGTTCCCTCCTTGGGCGCTCAACCTAAGGTACAGGTTAGCCTTGCTCAGTTCTGGGGTCTTGCAGTCCAGCATGTGGCTTCCTCCTTGAGCTTTTCAAGAAAAACTGAACTTAAAAACACAAGGACTATAGCAGGAGGCATAGGCACCGTCATATACATGTAGACAAATATATTTTTGATGTTAACGTAAAGAAGTTCAGGTGAGAGAAAAGGTGTGATGTTGAAAATTTAGCTAAAACCCATCATTTTAAATGATGGTATTTCAATTAGGGCCATGAAGGTGATAGGTGTATGTTTTTGTCTGATTCCGTTAATTTGTTGTGGTTCTTTATTCTGTTCAACAGTTAAGGCCAGATAAACAGAAGGATTTCGATGTCTGAAGTGGCGCTTAGGTGGAACATAGGCCCTACGTCCCCTCAGTGCCTGCTGCACCGCTAGGGTAGCCAAAGTCCCTGGGCCCCTGCAGTTCTCCGCCTAAGCAAGTCAGGAACTGCGCCCGGCAGCAGCTCGGCCCAGGGCCACAGGAGCGCTGTCCCCGCGCCCCTTCGTGCCCAAGCCCCACGGGCACCCTTGGGGCCGGGCTAGCCTGCACGCCCTACTCGTGCACAAGCGCAGCTGGGGGGAAGCCCCCTTTCTTGCCTTGCGGGTCCTTGGTTAAAGCCCTCTCCCAAAGTAAGGGAAGGTTTTCCTTCTTGAGCCCGAGGGATTTTGCACCCATTTTTCACCTGCCAGGCGGCAGCTGGTTTTGCGGCGCTGTCCTTCCTTTTTGACGCAGGGCTGCGATCTCTGCAGGGTGGAGATTTTGTCTGGTGGAGGAGGAAGAGCCTGGGTTTCTGACTCCCGTTGTCCGATGCATGTTCTCAGGTGACTCTCTACAGTGTAATGCATAAACGCTGCTTGGACCAGCAGCTAGAGCCCAGCTTTCCTGTCTCCTGGGTTGACCGCCCTAATCACTGAGCTTCCTCTATTTTTTTGCCTGGTAAATCATTAATTCTGCTTTGCAAGGTGGCGCGCCTTTAAAAGGAAGTGTGGAGAACAGCTATGACAGTCCGTAGCCCTGTCATTAAGACGAGGCACGGCCGGCGCGTCCATCTGCAGAGCAAAGTTACAGGTGGTGAATATTGGCGTGCTGGGGGTGGGGGGGCATCACTTGTTGGTGAGTGGAGTACCCAAATCTCACCGGGCGCTCCACACGGGAGCGGTGGCATTTTGAAGCTGTGCCGGCGACGTGCTGCCTTGTACCAGCTAAATCCCCTGTGGGGCTAACCCCAAGTCACTGTTTGACTGTTAAAAGGGAACTGTCTGAAATCCACTCAGTTGAGTAAATGAATTGGCAGTTTCAAGTGTTACACCTTCTAGGTCCTTCGCCAGTTTTTGTGGCTTTGTGGGTTTATAATCAAATTCTCAAAATATTATCAAAATATTTTTCTTTTTACTATTACTGAGGAGAGAGAGAAATGCATTCTATGGAGAATCTGTGCGGTAGCAGAGAGTGAAAGAACTAGGATAAAAAGAGAAAATAATTATTGTTTTCTAATCTCTTACATTTCTTATAGCTTTATATGTAACTTGCAGTTATGTTAGGTAGTGTATTTTCTCAGAAGTCTTGTCTTTTTTTTTCTTTTTTCTTTTTTTAAATAGGTATTGACCGTGACCTTTAAAATTTCAGAACCACTGGTCTCACTTATGGAGATGATGTCATTTACCTTGATCTTGCAAAGACCCGTAAAGTTCAAACAGCAATCCTATTAAAAACTTTTACTTTACTTTCAATGTTGAGAAAGAAGTTAGATCTGTGCCTGTGCTAACACAGGCCTCTCCTGAGCTAGTGTGTCAGCTCTGCTGAAGAGTAAGTAGCCTGGCTTTTCTAGGACGTCACTTTAAATTAGGAGTCGGTAATCCACAAACAAAATCGGGCTGCACATGTCTGCCCAGGTGCTGCATCGCCGGCGAGACGAGGTGCTGCGGTGGACTGGAGCGCCTTGCCAAAAGGGACGTCCATCACCGCTCCGAGGGCTGGGGCAGTGGGAATGGGGGCGTAGTGGGGGAGCCCGCCTCGGCTGTCGCTCTGAAGCCTCTGCCACGGGTTCGGTGCCTTGGAATGTGGCCGCCGGCGCACCGGCGGGCCAGCCTGGCGCTGCCCTGTCGTGGCAGGGGCACAGCAGGAGCAAGGTGGGGGGCAACGCTGTTGCATGCTACGGGCACGGTGGCTTGGTGGGGCCAACGCCAAAGCAGCGGCTCGCAGGGGTGCTGCTCCCTAACATGAGCTGTGTTCAGTTCCCTGCTTTCCCTTCACGACTGCCTCATCTGGCTGGCGTGGAGCTCTTCAGTGCTGTGTAACTGCGCGGTGCGCGGCGCAGGTGCTGCATGGCGGCAGTGGCGGCACCATCCCCTGCTGCTCCTGCCACCACTGCTAAGCGCGGGGGATATTGCAGTCCCTGGGGTCTGGGCAGCCGTACGCTGGGTCAGCACGCCTGGTGGGAAAGCAGTCATAAGTGAAAAAAAAAGGTGTGATAAATCTGATTAAATAACAAATCTCCTATTGCAAGGTGAGTTTTTTCCAGCTTTTCAACTACTGTATTTTCCTCCCCTTTAATAATTGAGGTTTTAGAAAATGATGCCCCGCTCCACATGCCCACGTGCGCAGTGCCTGCGGCCCCGCTCCTGAGCAGGTCAGTCATCCCATCGCAGCTGTCCGGCAGCGCCGGAGTGTCCCGGCAACGGAGAGCAGAGCTGGCTCGGCACCATGTGCTGCAACAGTGCTTTGGGGCGCAGTGGCAGCGGGGACCCCCGTGTGCTCCGGATCGCCTCCGACCTGACCTCCCCCTGCCCCATTTCCCGTCGCGCCGTTGGGCAGGTGGAGCACATCCCTGGGGTTTTTAGAGTTATTTAGGAACACCTCGTGGCTGCTAGTGCCTGGTGATTTAATAATAATAATAGCACTTGTTACTCAGTGGCAACAAAATTCAGATTATTTCTGAGGGCCGTACCGGGCCGTTTTTTTTTTCCATTTCGCATATAATAATAGGATGGATGAAGGTGTGCTGAGCCGTAAATCTTATGTTCCACAGCAGGATAACATCCAGGCCTTCTTGGCAAATGCAAATACCGATGACAGATTTGAGGGATTTTTATTTTACTCTGGCTTTCAGTTTCATTAACAATCTGATTTTTTTTTTTTTTTTCTGGCTCCTGAAAGAGCATGAAACTTGATAACTTTTCCAAAGGCATCTAAAAGTCTGGAATTTATTTTCTGTTATTTTATACTAATCTTTGTTTGCTATTACAATTATCATGTATCAATAGGCTTTGGTAAATTCTCCTCACTGGAAAGTTCCTTGCAGGTTTCTGGATTTTAGTTATTGAGCAAGGAAACAAATCTGATTTTAGAAAGTGTTGCCATAGACTTCAATAGGAACAGGAAAAGACACTGAATTGTACTTATGTTTACTCTGTATATGCTGCAAGAAAAATATGATCATATGGAAAATCCACAGGTTTTAAACTAACAGAAGAAAACAGTCTTTTCTGCAGCATCTAATTAACCTTTGGTAGCTGTTGTCATGGGAGAGCTTTGAGTTCAGGTAGTAAGTCCGGAAAGGGGTAGGTATTTATAAGGGTAATGAGAACATCCATACTTATGTTAGAATAAAATTGCTAGGGCAATCATACATCTTGATGAAGCAGGGGATAAATTTAACATTAGCTTCTGAAATTAGATCACTAAGTGCTGTGGTGAGACCTTTCTCTAGAGTGTGTTATTTCATAGCTCTCTCTTACATGGTTTCTCCCACAGAGCACCTGGTGCTGGCCAGTATCGGGGAATGCTTGGATAGATGTACTGCTGGACTTGTCTGGCCTGGGAAAATGTACACTTTTGGAATGTATTTTAGAAAAGTAATAATGTGTTTAAGGTGTGAGTCCTCGCTGCAGGATGGGACTGTTGCACCTATATGGAGAGGTACAAATGGCTCATCCAGCTCTTCTGAGGAGGGCTGTGTTTCTGGGCAGCAAGGAGATTTACTTTTTACTTGCTATTGTAAGATGATTTTATTAAAAGGTAATTGTAAATACACTTGTTATGTCTCTAAGAGTACTCACATCACTAAATTTACTCCTGTAGTGACTTACTAAAGACCTGTTATGCAATTCTCTTCTTTAAGCTTAATTAAAAGAACTAGTGAGCATCTTTCAGTGCATCCATCATTTTACTGTTATTTTATTATATTTTATTGGAACAAGATAAAGAATGATCCCTAACTGGCTAACTGAAAAGCCAACTCAGTGGGTTTCAGGGTACTTCAGTGAGTAAGTTATGTACAGGTACCAGATATAATCAGGAAGAAGAGGCCCCATTTTTCCCACATAGTGATGCTAAGAGGCTGTTGCCAAGTTATTAGAGAAGGCAACTGAGAGTCAAAACTTAACTTCCTCTTCTTGACTCTGCTACTGGATATGCTATATGATTTTGGGCAAATCATGAATATCTCTCTTTTTCAGTTAACCCAGCTATGAAATGGATGTGATTGCTAGCTGCACATTAACCCCAGGGCTGGGAAATGTATATTATGTTTCTCAACATGCGTAAGTTAGGCTGATGTTTTTTAATCAGAAAAAAAGTTCTGCAAGGTACAACATTAAACAAAATGTCTGTCACGGTAATTTTAGGCTTAGAATAATATTCAAATCTGTAGCATTAAGTTTTGGCATTGCTGGAGCTGGCCAGACTGGGAAAGACCATAAAGTGAGTCAGATGATTGTGAAATGAGCTGGTGGTGAGACTTGATTGGAGAAATGAGGTAGAAGAAAGAAAACCATTTAAATGTAAGTTAGCTTTAAACTTTTTCAGATCTACTGTTTTGATGCATTTAGCAACACTGGTAAAGGGAAAAGATTAAAAAGATCAATTTTAGGTGTTGGTTTGTAGGGTTTTTTTAGGAAAATGGTGAAGAGTGTGAGGAATTGCAGCTTACAGCTTCATTTTTTTCCTTTATGTATCAGCACAGTTAGGCATTTAATGAAGGAAATTTTCCTTCCTTTTCCATTCCCACTGAAAAAGCTGACTGCAGCATTTTAGTGAAATGAACACTAAGTCACATTCCATGCACAAATGTGGAGTGTCTTCGTGCACACGTACGCTTTTGCATCCATTCACAAACTCTATTGAGTGCTCAGATATAGGCAGACAAAAGTAATCTAAAAGCATTTCATTAAAAAAAAAGAGACAAAATTCCTGTTGAATGCTTTGGGGAGACTTGCTTGGGTCATCGGAAAATCAGGATAGGTCCTAGCACTGTTGTCCAACGAAGTGTCTCCTTCTGCTGTATGTAGAAGTCCTGTATTGTGTCATTGTGATGGAATAACTTCTGTCAACTTTGTCTTTAAAGGAAAGAACTCCTTTTCTTAGGAAAACGCATCCAGTATTTGGAGCTTGGAGTATAAAATGTAGGAGAGGGCTTTATTTCTAATCTTTTTTTCTAAATAAAAAGGAGTAAAAATAATTCAAAGAGTTCATATGCAGTAGTAAATGAGTTGGCATTTCAAATAGCAGAATCAGATGATGAATGTTACAGGTTTGTAAAATTTGTTAAACTTCTCAAGAATGTATGCATAGCTCTGGTCAAAAAATAGCACTGAAAAAAATGAAGAAAAAACTCCCTTGTTCATAATAAAAATAAATCTCATATTGTGCTCCAAGTGTCTGCAAATAGAGGTATCCAAAGATCCTTTACTGAAATCATCTGGCAAACCACAATAAATTATACTGTCTAAATATCTAATCCCCCCTCCGCTGATTGATGCAGAAGGTCCTGAATATACGTCAGAATGAGGCCTAATGTGTGTATTATTTTCAAGTTCTAGCTTGACTTGTTCCTTTTCTTCATTGCCCAGATCTACTAATGTGCAGCAGTAAATAGTAACTCTTCTGTTCTGAAGTCTGAAAGAGGGAAATAGTTTCCCTGTTACTGGGCTGGAAGGCAATAGCAGGGTACCCAGTGAAGGGAGGAAATAAAATCAGTCATTTGACATGTCAGATGGCAATCAGGCTGCGGATAGACAACCCACTCTGGCGTTCGGTTGGGCTTCTGCAGTAGCTCACAGCTGCCTTCAAAAAAATCCTTTGGTAGGAGACTCACATTTGACTCTAGACACAAGTATGAAGTCCTTGCCTGCTTGGAGTCAACCAAAGATGGTCGGGGTCCTCCACAGCAGTTTGCTAGCTATTGGGCCTATTTAGTTTAGTCTGGTAATGCCGTTTTTTGGGCGCACGCCTGAGCAGACCAGCCTCCCCGGGGCTTCATGGCCAGGTGCGAGGGAGCTCCCGCTCTGCTCTCCTGCCTGGGCTGCACTGATGGTGGGGAGACCTGTGTCAAGACATCTCCTTCTGCCTTCCTTCTTATCTGCTAAAGACAACTCTTCCACTGGAGAACAGTGTGTTTATTTTGCAAGTAATGGGATTTTTTTGCTTGTTTTTCCAACCAGGAGAGAAGGACACTGGGGTATGTTAAAACACCCCACAGGTTGGGGCTTTCCTAATGGGGTAATTGGCTGAGTGAAGACGCAATGTTGGCATGTTGTTACGCTGTGTGTAGGGGCTCACTGTTTGCTTTAGAAAACTTGCTCTTTTTTCCTCCCCACTCCCTCCTCTCCCGCCTGCAG
The DNA here is from genome assembly GCF_036417845.1 of Apteryx mantelli. Taxonomy (NCBI): domain Eukaryota; kingdom Metazoa; phylum Chordata; class Aves; order Apterygiformes; family Apterygidae; genus Apteryx; species Apteryx mantelli. The sequence continues at coordinate 78,962,232 of NC_089979.1, forward strand.
ACAGAAATACATCGTTCTCACAAAAGAAACTGTTTAATTTTAATAACCGGCCTAGAGCTAAAGCTGACAGTGGGAGAGGAGCTGTTTGGTTTCCCGTGCCTGACAGCTGGAATAAACTACCTGTTCTCTCGGACGGGACGGACAGCCAGCCTGTGTGTTTTTAAGGACATTTTGATCCCTACAGAAACACCTCGCAACATAAAATGTCTGAAACTGTGGCCACTTGTTGGTACTGACTGCTGTTTTAAAAAGGCTCGGAGAACGATGGAGGAATGTTGTATGTGGAGCTCCCTTTCCTCTGTCCCTTTGGTTCGGATCCTGCACTTGAGGGGAGCTCCTCACCATGAAATGCCAGTGTCGCCAGGGCCTTGGGAGAGACCCGAGGTCCCACTCAAATAAGCTTCCTGCAGCGAAGTTCACTACCAGATGGGTCTAACGAGAGCTCCTCTGTGTAACCAAATGGCCCGGGTTCACCAAACATGGGGTTAAAGCAACAAAGGGTGAATGATTAGTCAAATACTAAATAATTTCACAGTGACTGACTTCACCTCTGATTCCGTAAGAAAATTAGCCTTCTTATTTTGCCAGATTTCAGAAAAAAAATGGCAGCGCTCCCATTTCCTCTTCTCCTCCCTCAAGGCCTGCCACCCTTTTTATTATGTTTTTCTCTTCCAGTGCTATTAGCCAAGAGGCAAATTACTGTTAACAGGGCCAAAGAGCAATACAGTGTTCCCGGGGGGCAGTCGGGGTGTAAGCCAGCGTGTGCCAGCCCTCGGGATGACACTGATGCCAGACGCGTCTGCCACGGGAGGTGGTGCGAGGCTGAAGGCTGCTCCCCGGCCCTGCGGCGCGGTGGGCCCTCCTCTGCCCGTCGCACGGCGCGAGCCGCCTGGCCATGGTCCTCCCTGTTAAATGCTGCCTTTTGCTAAGGGGCAGGCAGCGCTTTGCCAGCGCTGTGGGCGCAAAGCCCGGCTGGGCCGAGCCACCAGCGGCCGTTCCCGCGCTCCCGCCCAGGCAGTCCGTGGTGCCCATGCAGGAGCTCACCACGCAGGGGGCCGGTGTTTCGGGTCTGGGTGCACGAGTGGCTGCAGCTGGCGGGGGACGGGGGACGCAGGCACCCCGGCGCCTCTCTTGCACCCTGGGGGTCCCGTCACCATGGGAGCTGTCAGCCTTGAGTATTTTCACATTAGATGTATTAACTACATGCATTGCATGCCACAGTTCGGTGGGAGGGAGAGGGTGACTGCCTTCTGGCCTTGGCCTTGGGCTGAAAGTCTGTGTCTCATTACTTGTTTTAAAATCACGGGGTTTTGTGAGTGAGGTGGTCAGTGGTGGTGGCGGGGTAGGATTAGAGCCTTTGGAGTGCTCTTTTTGCAGCTCTTTTTGCAGGTGGATGACTGTAATTGTATTTAAAAGTGACTAGAATATAATGGCAGAAAAAGAAACATATCTCAGACTTCACTGACTAAAGTAAAACTTAAGTAAAGTAAATGCCTCTGTCAAGACTTGAGTTCCAAGTTCCCTGTTTCTCCCAAAATCCGTGTTGACAGGCAGTTACCCTGCAGCAGGGCAGCAGCTGAAATCCGTGTGCTGGTTTCACTTTTGGAAATGTCAGGTCCCTGAAGTCATATCTTCACCCCAGGTTTTGGTGGATGGATAAAATGAAAAAGGAACGCTTTGTATTTTATAAAGTACTTGAAGTGATGTTTGGGGTCTTTTTTTTTTTTTTTTTTTTGACCTTGCCAGGAACACTCTTAGATCCCCAGCGTTGCAAACACAGATATGATTACCTTTAAAACATACAAGTAGCCCCACTGAAGTCATTGACTTCCAGGGGAGCAGGATCAGAGGACTGAACCAGAAAGTGAAACTGTCTGAAAACAAAAATGCAGCACAGAAGCCTTCTTTCATTTTCCAAGCTGAGCATGATACAAAAAGTAAACAGTTGGCACAAATGACTAATGCAGGTTTGCCAGACTGTTGATCCAAAACATGCTGAATTCAAGAGTGGTTTTTTGCACAAAGTTTGATGGGGTTTGCATCAGACCTGTAGCAAGATAGACATGAGTATTTTTTTAAGAAAAATGTCATTTAAAAAAATGTGGAAAATTCTCCTGTTCTACCTCCTACATGTTTCTATTGTCAAACAGTCACTGGTCTTATTTTAGACATGACCTTAGTGTTCTTTCCACAGTACGCAGGCTGAATGACATGTTATTCAAGTTCTCAGACAATATTATGATGTATCTGCTTTTATATTTAGCTGTAACTTTTATTCTCCTTATAAACAAACCCACCTAATACAACCACCACCTATCCAGGGAAAGTATTTCCATTCCCCTCGGTTTAATTTGGACAAATTTGGCATGAAAACATTCAGTAGTTCCATAATAACCTTTGCAACAGGATGCCTGCTGTGCTGACATGCAGGTCTAGAGTGAGTTGTACCATGTGCCAGGAAATTGCATTCTTAAGAAAAATCTAGGCATAAATTTTGAACAATCAACACTTAAATTTTGAAAAGTCTGGCAGCAAGCTGTTATCTGCCTCATGGGTTTTGGCTTTAATAGCTTTTTGCTTTCTGAGCTTTTTACTGTTCTGTCCTTTGTACAGGCTGGACCTCTGTGGTCCAGCTGAGCTGCACTCTGTCAGGTGGAGGGAAGGGACAATTAGCGGTTACTTTTCTGTTGTTGTTTTACCCTTGAGTGCTCCAGCACTACACCTTGAAACACTTGGGAAGTGGTTTCTTCCCAGAATAAAGTAGAGGCGAGTTTGAAGTTGCGCAGACTGGTGTTTAGCTCTGGGTGAGCATTCGCACAACAAGAGGTTGCTGGATTTCAGAGAGGTCCAGCCTTGCCTCCCCAGCCTGGAGATCCAGAAAGGGGATGGGAAGAGATGACGTACCGCTGGACCTGACTCTCTCAGGTCAGCTACCAGTGTCCTTTGCCCTGGGACATGCCAGTTTGCTGAAGCACAGAGGGACCAGAAGAGTGGACTAACTCCAAGGTGGGAAATACTTTCTCCTTCCTGGAGATCTCTGAGTGCTTCCCTCTTGTTGCTCATGTCACTGGAAGCAGAGCGAGAAAACATTCAGCAGCTTGTGGACGTGCATCTTTCAGAATTACTGCTTGTTTAGCAGGAAGCCTGGTTGACTTCTACTGAGTGCAAACTTTTTTGAAACCTGCATTGCTCCTAATTAAGGGACCAACAGCATAACTGGAAGAGTGACCCTCAGCCAAGACCCTTTTGAAGTGTGTCAAATGTTGCATCGGTCAGAAAAGGGTAGTTAGTTGCACAAGATTGCAACAGCATCCATGAGTTTCGTCGCTAGGATATCGTAAGAAAAACTGACTGAACTCACCCAGCTCCTTGGGAAAGAAAAGCCGCACTGTTTTTTGTGATGAGTTCAGTAAAGCACCCAGCCAATTTAATCAGTAAAACATTAAATGGGACTCTAGGAGGGGGCGGGCATAGAGAGGGGATGTTCCACGAATATGAACTCAAGGCAAAATGAAGGATTATGAAACCGTGTGAACTGAACCTCATCAGGGGAAGCTCACTGAAGCTTGAGCCAGGAAAAATTATAGAGCTCTATAAATAGCTAAATTGAATGCATTTGTGTGAATGTGGATGTGATGCACACATGTATCTATGAGGTCATGTGTATAAAAGAAATACAGTAGTACTTAATGTGGTGGTGGTTTTTTTTAGTAGTGGAAAATGTTTTAATGATTTTTTTTTTCCTAGAGACAGTACATTATGTTCTGTCCTTAGGGCCAAAAACACAAACTGCCTATTTTCATGAGGAATCCTACAGAAGGAGGAAGGGGAAGTATTAGGCAGTGTAGCAAGGGTATAGTAGCCATTCCACAGTGATTACACATCCAAGCAGAGGCTGCGCTAGAAAACTCAGAAATATATTAGAAGCGGAAAACAAGATGTGTGAAGTGTTTCCTATTCCCTCCCCACACTTAGACAACCAAACAAACAGAGAGGCTGTCATGGAGTTTAGATGTAAACCCCTGTATTTGTTACTAAGATTGTGCTTCAGTGGCAGGTGACAAACGTGTTATGTACACATGCACAGTAGTGAGAGGACTTTCTGCGCTTATTAATTTTGTTCCCTCAAAACTTTCAGTTGATTTGCAGTGTGTTAGAGCAGTCCAGTCATACACAAACCAGAAGTGACTGGAAGGACTAAATCATGCAGTAGACCTTCAGGAGTTAACGCAGCCAAATTGAATCGCAGCCTGAATGGCACCTTAATTACAGTACAAAACTGCTTTTAATTTTATACCCGTAGTTTGTGATCCAATGTCTAACTCTCCATTACTTTTTAGTACCTGTCATTCAGCCTGTGGTGGTCAAATGATGAGTGAAATCAAACGTCTGGAAAAAAAGAGTCTTTTTAATTTGGAATTTAAATAAATAAAAGAATCTGTACAGTTGTTCAGCTTGATTTAAGAGCAAGATGCAGTCTGGGGTGTAATGCTCTCATACCACAAGGGAATCAAATTTGTATTCAAGTCTCCTTTGCCAGCTTGTTTAAGCATTTATGATAACATCAGTAGCTTGGTAAATGATGTAATGGGAGTTAAATCAGGATGACCAACATAAACATCTGTCAGTGCATGTGAACATTTGATGTATGACCCTAGGGCCCAGCACAGCAGTCAGTTTTTTGGCAGTCTTTGGATGTCAGAGTCACTAGAGGTTGCAGGATCACACTGTGGAGAAGATATATGCCGTATACTCTATGCCATTAGCAAGTAATTGAGTACGTGATCTGGTTGGTTCATATCTGGTACAGTGCTTGGAAACATGTCCCTTGCAGTAACTCATCGTGAGCAGAACTCATTCCTGTGCTGAAATTAAGTGCAAGGCATCAGCATCACTGTGGTTCTCCGAATAAATCTGAGGTAGCATTTAAGTGATGCATAGGCCTGTGCTGGTCCTCTGCTGAAGACTGTTTTACAGAGAGAACTGGTAATGTTCTGGGTAGCCACTTAAAGTGAGATTCATGGACTGATTCATACCCAAACTTTACCCAGACTTACCCAGACTTTAGTGTTTCTGTGACATTAACGTCAGAGGAGTCATTTCTTACGCTCCGATTATGCTGGTTTTATTTTCATTCAAAATCATCTTGTCATCATGTTCTTGCCTGGATTTGTAATTTTCTGAAAGTAAGCCAGCTGGTATGTCCCTGTTCCTCATTAATCTCCCTTTTTTTTCTTTTTTTTTTAATGAGATTCATATGGGAAGTTAGTATTATCTTGTAGAGATCAATGTGTAAGTTACTGAATGTATATGCCCTCCACAGAAATGGACGGGAAGGATATGAAAAAAACACGTTGCAGAGGAAACACAGAGCCACCTTAACTCTGCCTGGCTCAAGAGCTATGTTTTGGATTAAATTGTGGTTTGAAGGTGAAGCCTTTGGCACAAAGATAACACCTAGGAGAAACACCTGAGTGAGTGGTGGGGCAAGGTGGATAGAGCTGGTTCTCCTGTTGCTGACAGGAGCCTCGATGTGTATCATGGCTCAGTGTATCTCATGGAACATGATATATGTATACATGATCCATGTATATCGTGACTGAACATAAAGACCGTGGCTGGGTCCCAGATTTTGCTCAGCGATGGAGGAAAGAAGACTCCTGTCTTCTCCTCCAGTGTGATCTTGCAGGCACATGATGCCAGCCCAACTTATATCCTTCCCTCCTCTCTCCTCACTTTGGATATTTTAATGACTCTCCTAATCGCAGTGGTAACATCTGGGATTGCATGCCTGGATTTCCCATGCGTTTCTGCCGGTGGCTGACCTAGAAAGGAGAGAAAAGTCTCCTCCTGGTGAGAACAAACAGCCGTTCTCCAGGGTCTGGGTCATCGCTTGGCAGGCGCTGTCATGGAGAGGACCAGCATGGGGGCTTGAACCTGCCTAAAGACCCATCTGCCTCAAGAAAGATTTTGTTTTAATATGTTGAGTTACATGAATACTATTCCCATTCACATTATATCCTTCCTGTCATAAACATGATTGTTTCCACAAAAAATAGGCATTTTCAAATATTTTATTCCTTTTTAATTACTTTAAGGGCCTGAATATTTATAATTTGCTTCAAAAGAAGTCTTTTATTTGTCCTGAGTAAGTACATGAAATAGCAAAATTATACACCTCATTTCCATGACTTTTGAAAAGAGAGCTGACAGTGTCCCTTGTTTTTATTATGAATATAATCTAGATTCTGTTTACAACAAGAAGAAATAGCAGTTAGATATTATTCCAGAATTGTTAGGATTTTTTAGAGATGAAATGCAAACCTTTCAAGAATGTAACTTAAGCGCCATTACTTTTCTATAAATTTATAAAAATAAATACAAATATAAGCTAAAATAAACACATTTTAGCTCTTTAAAGAGGCACTGTCAACTTAAAAAAAAACACAATTAGCTTGGTATGTTTGAATTACAAGTGCCAGATCAGCACATGATTATTCTAAATGAGAAAGAAGACTGAAGAAAAAAAACACCCTGCTTCTCATAGACAGATGTGTGCACATGCATCACACACACATAATGTGATTTTTACAAAGTATACTGTCAGGTCCCCTGTTTAATCAGTTTTCTCTTTTATTTGTGCACTGTTTTATATAAAAGGAAAACTGCTTGTAAAGTCAAGCTTTTTAATAATTCATTCAAAAATGATTAGAGTTCAAGGGGAAAGTTGTTCCTTTAAATGTCTGAGCCAAATGGGAAAAATATACATGTATCAGAGAATGAAAGCCACTTCTGCAGAGAGCAAGCATAATGCCTGCATTATGTATTGTATATTTAAATTCCCCATCAGGACCTCAAAATTAGGCTGAAAATGGAATGTCAATAGTTACTCTCTTCATTTGGCTACTCATCCCATTGGTAGATTTTGTTTGTTTTGAAACTCAAAAAATCCTTTCTTATGCAATAATGTTATTTCTTCTGTTTTCAGGAAAGTTCACAAAGACAGATTGCCTCCCCCCCATTCTTAACTTTATACATGAATTTACGAAAAATACAAGTACTTTGATAAGAAGTGTGATTTTTGCCCTTACACATATTGTGTCTTCCCGAAACAGGGTTGAAAAATTACATTTGGGACTCATTAATGTTCTTCTTGCCAGTGATGATTTTAACTTTTTGTCCAGGCTATTCTCTACTTAATATCCCAGCAGCATCCCTGAGAAATTGCCTTTATTTTCAGCTCCGTGTTGGGCTGGGCTAGGCTCTGCTGACAGGGGTGATGCCAGGCGCTGCAGGGTGTTTGGTCTGCGGTCCGATGCAGCAGAGATGCTAACCAGGGCCCACGCAATTGTAATTAAAACAAATGAAATGGTGCTGACCGCTTTGGCAGCATGGCATTTCAAGGCTGAGTGAGGAATCGTGTGAGGGAGCCAATGGGCGGGCACAGTGCTGTACGAGCAGCAGCTCCCAGTGGACAGCATGAGGGGAGGCTTTGAGCCTTTGGTATGGTTGTGCCTGTGCCCTGGGAAAGTGCTTGCAGGGGCTTTCTTATTTCATGTTTTCCCTCCTTTCTCTTGTGCAACAAAACAGCTACCAAGGGCCTAGATTCAACAATGTGTTTAGACGTGAAACTTCCCTTTGAAATCCCTCTCAACACTTTCCTCACATTCAGCTGAAACAGTGGAATCAATAGGACTTGAGGAGTCTGAAGCAGAGATTGGAGCCTGCGTACTGTACTGAATCCAGTCTCCAGACCTGTCCACCTGGCCCCAGAAAGCCTTACTGTTAATGAGAACATTTCCTTCACCTCCTTTGCTTTCCAGAAGCAATGTAACAAGCTACAAACTGAATTTCCAGTATTTTCTGGTTTCTGGCTTTGCAAGTGCTACTCAGAGCTTGTGTGGTGAGAAACACCTTTCACGTTTCAGTGAGGCTTGGCTGGGACGGTCTGCACTTCCCCTATACAAAGCGAGTATATTTGCATATGATTAGCATGCTGACTATCCTTAGGGACATTGCTGTGCCTTGTGGTTTGTCACTTGTTCTCCCGAAGCCACTCTTGAAAGAGTGGAGTGTCATCATCAAACTTGCTAGAGTGTGAGGATGCCGCTGACAGGGGATTGAAGCCCAAAAGGTGATGGAGACATGAAGAGGAAGAAAGATAGCACTCATCAAATACCACTTGGGGCAGCAGATCCAAGGATACTGAAAGGTCAATACTTGCAGGTGTGGTCAAAAATGCCTTGGTTATGGGAAGATGTAATTTCATTTCGTGAGCTGGAAAATCCTTAATGCAAACCCCTGATGTCGTATGAGCTGGTTCAAGTATAAGCTCTAGGCATATCAGGATGGAAGGGAGTTTGGCAAGTCCCGAAAGTGTCATTGGGGTATATCCACCGTGACGGAAAGGCAGTTGATAGTGACAGAAGGAACATGGACCTGGTGGCATCCTTGGTTTTCTCAGTGTGATGGGTAAGTAAGGGGCAGCTGGCCATGGTCTGCAAGAGATTCAGTTTGATGCTAGGTATGGTGCCAGTAGATGGTGCTGAAGAATGGATAGCATAGTTCCTGGGTTTTGCAAGGACCCATTAAAACTTCTTGTTTGGGGGCATTTTAACAGCTCCTTACATGCTGGTCTATGTATGGAGGTCATAGCAACAGCTGAGAGCAGTCTGGGCTCTAAGGCTTGGGCCAGACATGTTGAGTAAATCTCAATTTCAGTGTCTCCTGTTAAATTGAAGATGTTTCATGTCTCAAAATTATTAGTGTTGCTAATGTAACATTCCTGTACTAAGCATGCTCTAAAACTGCTTTCTCACTGGCAATAAACAGTGTCATTTTAATGGCTTATCATAACACCCAACAGCTGCTCATTTTCAGAGAAAGGCCAATATTTATTGCCTTGTACTATTGCTGTTGTGCTCTTCTGTCATGTACTGCCTTTGTCTCAGAAGGTTCGCAGATCTTGTGGGCATGATCTCAGTTCCAGAAGACTCTCACTTGACTTTGGTACAATTTGCATTTTGTCCTAAGCCACACTTTTCCACCTTGTATTGTGTCCTGATTGCTACAGATCAGAAGTTTTAGAGTTCATAACTGAGTAGGTCATTACTATAGTGTTTTCCAGTTGAGGTAGGAAAGCATCTATACTAGAAAAAAATAGTGTAATTTGATTTTTTTTAATAGAGTCTATATTTTATAAGTTCAACTATGAGTGATTTTCCATTTTTAGCTTTATATGCTTTTAATGTTCAGTCTAAATTGGGCCGCAGGAAAAAGATGGTCTATCTTCAAAGAAACAATTAGGCTGATTTTGTTCTTCAGATTCGTGGAAAACAGTTGTGGGCGTAGAAGTAGCTATCAAACTTTCTTCCATGCTAGCATACAACATGTGGGTGCATGTTGGATACTTCTGTTGTGTGGGAGTTTGGAGGTGAAGAGCAGCTCTAGAACTGTGTTGTTAATTCTAGAGGTGCATGTTTACTACACACTGATAAACCTTTGTGGGATGTTTAGAAGGCAAAAACATGGTTAATGCCACTGAATTAGGAAAGATCTTTGAAGAGATGAGGGTAGGAAAAGAAAGTATGTTAAAATATATGGACTGTACTTAACTGTTCAGTATGTCTTCTTACTGTTCCTTATGCAATGTACTTTTACAATTAAATTTAGAAAACATGACAGTAATTTTCATATACTTGTTTGCATGATAACTTCTGTACGTGAAGACAGAATTTATATGCAAAAAGAACTTGCTTATTTTCTGAGTAAGAATACCATTTTATGTGTGAATAGGCACGTTCATGACTGATCACGTGTGTGTGTGGAGTGATAGGACATGAAAATGGCAAGTGATTTGGTTCTATCCAAGCTGGAATGTGGTACCCTTGAAAATCCTGGGTAAACTGCTGGCAGAACTCCATGGGAATCTTTTGGGAATCCACAGTGGTTCTGCTAGCAGAGACTCCACTCTTTGATCCTTAAGGTTGTGCAGGGAACGTTCTTTGGATTTACTAGCAGTGTTTCATACAGCTGATCCAAGCCAGTCAGCTACCATCTGCTGTCTGTATTTGGTCCTCAACAACCTGCACTGAGGTTGCTAACATATCTCGCTAGTCCATAGTTTCACATTCTTGGTAACAAAGATTTCCCAGGCTTTGTCTGCTCACGCGGTATTCAGAACCAGGTATGGAGGAGCAGCTATTCAGCTTATTCAGTGTCCTGAATAATCCGTGACCCAGTGCTCTTCTTCGGGAATGAGGCCGTGTTGCTCCTGAGCTTTAGTGTATTGCAGAGTTGGCTTTGGCCAGACGGGAAAAAAACAGAGGTATTCAGAAATAGCTGCTCTTCAGGAATCCACCATAAGGACAAGCCCTGTTTTTCCAGTCAACACAGTGGATGTGCTACACGGCTTGGTTTGGGGCTAAATGGTGTTTTGTTTAGATTGATAGTCAGCTGATGCTTTGATTATTTTTTCTGAAGACCTTTCTTCACCGTTTATGTTACTTAGTGGTTGTGTGAATGGCGACTTCAGAAACATTTAGTTTGGCAGGCAAACTGAACAACCTTTGTTTAAATAACCAAACAGGTACAGAAAGCTATTTGATGTTTTAAATTGTCAACAAATGATGTTGCCTATATATTTTTAACAAAATCTTTGCAAGTTTCTTGCTGCTTCAAAGTACAAATTCGGAGATCAGAGTTGGTTTGAGAGTATTAAATGTACTGGGGTACAAGTGCTCATATGAGAACGCTACAGTTTGCTTTGGGCAGGCATTGACTGGCTTGCCAATGGCAGCGGGACCAATAGTTTGGCCTTGCAGAAACATGTTTCTCTCTTCTTCTGAGCTGCTGATAGCTCCAACCCTTTCAATGAGTACAAGAAACTAGCAAAGATCGGCTTTGCTGTGGTGTGATGGATTTCATCAGCACCTAGAAGAGAAAAGCAATCAGTTTAAAAGCTCTCCAGTCCCTCTTCCAGCACAGGCCAATTTCTGAAAGATACTCTTTCTGCGTGTTTCTGGACAGTTCCTATAATGTATCTTCTGTTTTAACATTGAAAAATACAAGAAGTCATCCTGAGTAATATTCATTAAACCTAGTATTCATTGTACCTTCCTCCTGGCCAGACTGTGATACCTTTGCATGTGCAGAGGAGCTAGTAGTTTCACAGGACTGCACGGGCTACGGGAGAGGAGCTGCTGAGTAGAGGCGAAGCTGCTGGACTCCAGCCCCACACTGCAACAACAGTCAGATCCCGCAGGCTGTACCTATGCCCAAAAGACCTATAGTATTTATATGACTTTTTGCAGCGAATGCAGGTGTTTTAGTATGGTTACTTTGCAGCAGCCTCATTGCTTTTTGGCTCTTTGGGTTTGCAAGTTACGGAGGCTTAGGAAGCCTTCTTGTTTATTGTTCCCTCTCTCACTTTCACATGACTTTTTATTGAAGGCCTGGGCGCTTCTGAAGCAGAGTGTTAGATTCAACATTCTTTTTAAATTAAATGTACTGGGGTGACCTAATCAGATGCTAGCTGGTTGACCACAGGAATGGGAACCATGATATTCTGTAATCTAGTTTAACATTAATTCACTCATTGACCTTAGGCAAGCTGCTTAGTTTCTGCAGAATGGGGATAATAATTTCTTTGAAATGTTGACAGTGAAGTGAATAAATAAGCAAGTTTTGCTCCCTGTGGATCGGGCGTTTTAATTTTAAAAGGAACTTTGGAGCTTCCATTCTGTCAAGTGACTTGGGAGTCATGGGATGTAGTACAGGCTTCTGGATCGCTGAGGAGTTTACGTGCTTTTGAATACAAAGCCCTGTCTCTCTGCTCTCTGTTACGTGTGAGGGTTTTTTGGGGGTGGGGTCAGGGGTTCATCGCTTGCCTCCAATGGCTGTGCCATTTACTGTGTTAGGCCTTGTGGCATGTAGACACTAGACAGATGGAACTCTCATTCCCCCGTCACAGAGAAATGCGGTACTTAATTCCAATGGTGTTTTAAGTTTAGAAATATTACATCTTTACACTAAATAATGATATTAATGAACTCAACTCCTTAGGGTTAAGTGCAGCAGTTGCTTCATTTGCTGCCGGTGAATTTGCCTCTTACGCTTTGCCCGAAACTTCCAGTGGAGTCAGAAGTGGTCAACCTGCTGTTTAACATCGCAGTGACAAAACACCTGGTGACAGCAGAGCAACCTTTTGAGTTTTTCATTTTTCAGTTGTGTTTTTTAAACTTTGAAGTGCCATTTATTTTTTATGTATATTGACACCTGGTATTTTTCAAGACACCTTTTTATTTGGTGGGGATAGCATTAGCATGTATTAAAGGCAGAAAAGCCTGAGGAAACAGTTAGAAGTTATTCCCCAAATGTAAATAATTCCCTAAATTTTGAGCTCTGAAAGTCTGATGTATTTTAAATTGCTTTCCAGAGTGCAAAATGAAACTCAGCGTGGCATTTAACCAACAGTTTACAGAGGTGCTAGTTATTCCACTTGGCTATATTTAGGAGGCCAGGAAACAACAATGACAAAAAAAAAAATAGCTAAACATTCTTGCAAAAATTAAAGGAACAGTTTCAGCTATAAAACTGATGTCTACAGCAAAAAACCACAGCTGCTAAGTGTTACCAAATCATAATAACTGTGACAGAATTACATCCCAATCTTTCTTTAAGACATCTTCACCCATGTGAAGGCCTCTTGATTTAAGCAGGACGCTGCAGGAGCACAGGGGTTTATATTAGAGAGTCCTGGTAAAACCGGTCTGCTAGTGTAAATCAAGACTCATTTTTGCATTCCAAAGGGCAAAAAAGGTCATATGAGGGGATGTATAAACAGAAATGAGATGTAAGATGGGAGAAGTAACCATTATACTGAGACTCCACACCAGTAAAGTCTCAGCTGGAAGACTATGTCCAGTTTTGAACAAAAAAAGAGGTTGACCAATCTGAGAGGGAGTCCAAGGGACAGCAGTGAGAATGGCCTGAGGCCTGGAGAACATAACCCATGAGGAAAATCAGAGCAGACTCTGCTTGTTTTGTGTGTAAGAGAGTGCAGAAGGCTGAAGGACAACAGGATGAGTCTTCAAATAGGCAAGAAGCAGCCGCAGAGCAGAAAAGGAACGGGCCAAGAGCAGTGGTGCAGGCACAGTGGATGGACCACCTCCAGCTGGTTGTAGGGGCAGGGCAGAAGCCCTACATAATTTCCTGAGGTCATTTCTATGTCTTTTTTTTGGAGATACCTGCTTAAGGAAACTTAGGCAGATACTTAGCAAAGATGAGACAGTAGAATTAATGTAAGTAATTGGACATAACTTGTCCCTCCTTTCTAGCAAATAAAGTAGGTAAAGTAACTTAAGCTAATATTTTGTACTCTGCCTGTGAACTGACGTAACTTTTACCAACCTTTAAAATACTGATTGTGAGTGAGTCAGTATTTCTCAAGGGCTTTGGTCAGTTGTTCCAGTTTACTGGTCTGGAATCTCACTTTTACCAGCCAGTCTCCCTGAACTTCCCCTCATTTGTTTAAAACCTACTTTACCATCATTATACTGAGATACTGTCATAATAGCAAGGTTGGAAAACTGCTGTAACAGATGCTACGTAAATATCTGGGGGGACAGAGTACCTGCTTTTGTAGGTCTGTGGGAAAATCGTCTGCCTAACAGTAAAGTTCATTAAGGCTGTGATTCCTTGTTGGGGCACATTTATAGCTGCAAATGCCCTAGCATAAACACAGTTTTATCATCAGAAGGGTGTTTTTTCTGCAAGAAAGTGCTAGCGACTGTATTGACGCAAGCTTCCTTCCCTGATCCCCACCCTCCCCCAGGATAACCAGGGTTTGTGCTATGCGAGCTTGCCCATGCAACTAAACCGATGCAGTTACGGCGGGCAGCTCCTCGCAGGGCAGACCTGGCTTCAGCCTCGGCTGCTGTGAACACAGGCTGCATGACAGATGAGAGGGCGCCCAGTCGAATAGTGGCATCCACGTGGCCGGGCTGACGCAGGCGCTCATTGCACAGCAGGGGAGGGCAACGCGCGGCGCTCGTCTCCGCATCCTCTGGCGCTGCCAGGAGCAGAGCCTGGGAATGACTGTGTTAAAGGGTGAGCTGACATTTAGCTCTCGGCTTCCTCATTGAGCAGTCCTTACCACCCAACAGGAATTAACCAACACACAAAAACGCCCCCTTCTCTCCCCTCCTCGGGCAGGTAGCGAATGGTTTTATAACGCGGCCACCCTCCTCTGCCCGTCCTCTCGCCCACCCCCAGCCCCTCGCCGTAAGCAGGTCAACAGAAGTGGTAAGCCACCTCTAATTAGGTCCCTAGCCGCTTGCTGTACTGATTTGGTTGTAGTTTTTAATAATAGGAGGTTATTTTGTTAGCAGCTTTACTTTCCAAGTCTCTTCCCCTTCCAGCACCCCTAGGTACAGCTCTACTGGATCAGTTACCATCTGCTCCAGTGTTTGCATTTAGCCTGCAGGGCCTGTGATCTCAGAAATATTTCCTGTAAATGGAATCTCTCATGCCAGGCCTGTCACACAATAGATATATAATTGGATAAAACCTAAACTGAAAACAACAAACAAAAAGAAGAAAACTGCATGTTGTGCCATACACAGCGCGTGAGGCTGTCCAAAATGGGCTACGCTCATTGTTTATGTCTGAAGCTGCTCAAGTATATCTTTTTTACTCCCCTTTTCTGTTTAACAAAATAAAAAATTAATGTAATAACTAAATTCCACGGTGCTTTTTTTCCCCGCTTAATATCTGACTCGAGCAGTTTGCAGAGCATTAGCAGGGCAGCATACAGCCACAACAAACTCATTTGCTTCATTTTAAGTCTGGATCCCGGGCTTGGGTAGTAGGTAGAGCCTGCATGGCATTTGCAGCTCTTGCTCCCTCTCCTCGTGCTGACCATGCGCCGTGTTTCTCATCTGATGGCAGGCAGGACGATATAGTATCCGGGGAGCACAGCTGGGCTCCAGAGGAAATAGCCGGGTAGCCACGGGCAGCCCTTCCCCAGTCAGCAAAAGCAAGGGCAGGTGTGGTGAGTGGTGTGTCACTGATTCATACGAAGGAAAAAGAAACATGAAATGACCTTAAATCCTTTAAATGCAGGCTGAAGGCCTCTGCAGGCTCTCCCTGGCTGTTTGCAGTGGCCTGGCCGGTGGTGATTTGGGGATTTGGGGGATTTGGGGACAGGAGGTGGCCCAGAGCTGGGATGAGGCTTCTTGCCCGGCAGGCGCAATACAGGTTTGTGTAAGAAGCCGTCCTGCATTCACGCCAAGTGCAGCCCTCGGTGACGGCCAGTGCTTTCCACCTCTGTGAAGTGCCTGCCTTTTTGCAAGGAAATGGAGGTGATGCAAAACATCCAATGTGATGAATCCAAGCCTAAACTGTAGCAAATATCTGATTAAGTAAATCAGCAATTGATCACTGTGATTTTCCCTTTGCTCATACTGGGAATTTTCTTGATCATCACTGCAAGAATGAACTGCGCGAGTGGCAACCCTGTCGTTATTCCAGTAGTAATGAGCTTACAAATATATTTTCTGTTTTGTTGGAGGGACTGCAAATGCTGCACACTAGTCATAGCATGCAAAAGCTATTCAGAAATGCACTGCAGAACATCAAAAAAGGAATTGAATTCAGCTTCAGTCAAGACCGGTAATTGGTTTTTATACTTAAAAAAAAAAATCCCCAACCAAAAGCTGCTCATCTGTCTCTGGAAGATAAAAAAAAGCCCAGAGTTTGGATTTGAGTGCCCTCCCTTAAAGTAATAACAGTAATCCTAATAAAGGGACTGGTTTATAAATTTTTCCCAACAGACTGTGCCACGACGTTATACAAACTTAGACTTATTTATGACAAATGTAGTCTAAAGCACCAGCTATACAACCCTTGAATCCTTTTTAATTCCAACATAAAAGGATTACATTTTATCAGCATAGCTTATCTCCTAGCACTCTGCCTTTTTTCTTGCATCATTTTTTGAACCTTCAAAACATCCTTTATCTTTTTTTTTTTTTTTTTTTTTTTACTACAGCCAGCAATTTCTAAATTAAGAATAAAATCCTAGTGCCGTTGCAGTCAATGGGATATTTGATTGATTTCCCCAATGCCAGCCTTTCATCCATAATGCTTACACTTAGGCCCATAAATTCACCTTCGTAAAAAAGTGGCCTGACGTTTCACAGCAGCTTCCATTTGCCTTTGACTTAACTGTAGATCTCGTTCTTCAGAAAAAAAAAAATCAGGTTCGATGTGGCTTAAAGAAACAAACAAACTAAGCCAGAAGCAACCGAAAATACATGCCAGTTCCTAAAAAGGGAGCCTTAGTCTCTTTGTCTGGAAGATTAACACTTCCTCAGGAGTGCTGTAATGGGATTGATCATTCCCGGTGGTACTTCAAAGACATGCACTCCTCAAGATTTTTGCTGTGTAACTTGCAGTATCATTGGAAGCTTTGCTTTTGCTGTCCTTCTGGTTTCTTTTAAACCTGTAATGAAGAACTGAGTGGAGTATCATGTTGCTCCTCCTCCTTATTTTTAGCCCCCAGCTGCCTTCTCTCTTTGTATAAAAATTTTTATCCTTAAAGGAAAAAAATGCAAGTTGCATAAAATTTGGAGATCTTTTTATGTCACTACTTCAGCACTTTCGTGTACTATAGTAGTGCATTTCATGCTGCATAGTAAAATGCATAAAATATTTTTTAAATCAAGGAGACCCACAACATATATTTTTGTTGAGCTGAAGAGCTGTCGTTCTTTCTAGAGCAGGATGCATTATAAACTTCTGAGTCCCCAGGCTCTTTGTGCGTAGTAATGAATGTAGCTCTCAGTGTTCGTGTGCAGTCATGTAAGGTGTTATTGCCTTTTTCCATACACTCATTCTCCCGTCTGGCTACTCTGTGCTACGCCAGCAGCAGAGCCCATGCGGGTGCCCACAGGGGACTGCCCCTTCTGCACACCGGGGCTTGCTCGCATCCTCGACCCCCGGAGGATGCTGACTCTCAGGACTATGTACAGCGAAGGACTGAGGTGCCTATGCCCCAGGGTCTGCAGTTCAGGTGCCTTGCACCCAGTGTTGAGCCTGCGCTTGGAAGTAGGTAGCGTTTGGAGGGAGACACTGGGCTTAGGAAGAGGAATTTTTATAAAATTGCCTATTGATTAAGGTGCCCTTCCTCAAATTTAGTGACTTACTCATTTATCTGGGACCCGATCCCTGCCACCAGCACTGGGCATGCTTTTGTACCTCCAGCTGATCTTGGATTAAAAACCAAAGTGATATAATGCTGGAAGGGAGGCCTGAGCTCAGTGTCCTACCTAACCACTAACCTACCAGTGTGGTGCTCTGTGCATCTCGAGGCAGCTTGGGCATGAAGGGCAGTGGGCTGTCCCCGCTGCTGAGGAGAGCGGCCCGTGGGCAGGCGGTTACGCCACTTTCCTTGGCAGCGGAAACCTTGACACCCTTCAGACCGAAGACTCAAAAAGCTGCTCCCTGGTAAGTGCTAACTGCTCACCTGGAGACCACCGCTGCTATGCGCTTAGAAAAATAAAGTATCTACATTACATGGGAGAAGCTGATCCTGCCTGTGGATGGACTGGGCACACCGGGCTGGTTTGTCTCCATGGGTAGTAGGTGCTTCCCTGCTCGCGTCGGGGCGGCTTTGAAAAGTAAAAAAGGGGTGACCTAGCAAGTCCTCATGCCTCCAGGGTGACACAGGGCTGAGCTGGGTCCTCTGGGTCCCTCTGCGGGCCTTACGGAGACCTGTCATGCCAGCGTCCTGCTTAAATGCCTGCAATAGCTTGTTTGGATCTGGCCATCAGATGATTTGCTCAGAGTCATGCGGGAGTAGGTGGCAGAGCTGAGAATCAAACCCAGATGCATGCAGTCTTGGCCAGTTGGCTGAACTGTGGGATGAAGTCTACCTTCATGTTCCCCCAGCAGACCTCAAGAAAAAAAAACAGAAAGTCTCAAAGCACCGTGTTCATTTAGTTCTTGTTCTTTCTATGACAAATTTTGCTCTCATACTGATTAAAGTGAATAGGATTAAACAGGGCATACCAATTATGATTTAATTTTTCACTATGAATTTACTGTCAACCCTGGTAATTCTTTTGCCAGGATTTCTCATATAGCATCTTGGTATGTTAGTTAATACATTTAAATCTACATAAAAAGACTCTCGAGAGAGAGAGTGAATGGAGTCCTGCTTAACATTCCTTATTAGCTTGCTTAGGGGGGAAAAAACGGTTGTCCTTGACATATTGGCTTACAAAGGGAGTTGCATTCTTACTCCATGTACTTTACTAATTTGTAATCTTTCACTCTAACTAGCTTGTTTCCATGTTCTTGTGATTTGGTCATTTTAGTATCTGCTTTGACTAATAATGCGGTGTAGCAATGCAATTTCGATGACCACAAAAGAGCAAGCAAAAGTTGCAGATTGCTCTGGGTAGTTGGACGTACCCAAACAGAAATTTCCAGTCTGCGAGACATCGTTTTCACCTAACCTGCAAATAATCAGCAAACTCTGCAGAGTCTCCAGACCCATCTGTAACGTGTGTATCAGACGCGATTACCAGTAAACATTAAATAAGTTATGGAAAGTACCCATTGCTAGTACTTCTCACATTACTAAGCAGCACACAACTGTTCCAGCTCCCGGTGAATAATCCAGAAGTTTCCCAGCGCTGCACTGAGGCAGGAGGACTTGGCGCTGGGAGCACATCTGGGGCTTTTTGCCGCAGCAGGGTGGAATGGGACCGGCCTGGCTGATGGCCACCACCGAGGCTGGGCAGCCCGGCGGGTCCCAGCAGCAGGCGAGTGGTGGGGCTTGGGGGGACCCCTGGGCCTCCCCGAGCCCCTGATGCCATGCGGAACGCCAGACACGCCGACGCACTGTGGGAGGCGTTGCCCAATGCCCCTGGAAAAGGGGAAGGGGGCTGCAACTTGCCACAAATAGCTGCCCTTTGCTGGCACCCTGCAGGAAGGGGCAGGCTGGGTGCCTGCACGGCCTCGTGTGCTGGTGTCGCCAGCAACTCATGATGTTGTCCAGGTGTGACTGCACGCAGAGCTGTTGCCTGCTGGGATCGAGGGGGAACGCATGGCGTGTCGTTGACTTCTCTCCTGTCAGGATTGTGCTCCTGGCTTATTGCAGTGCTTTGAATTCTGCCTTTGCTCACTATAAATTAACCACCATATTAAGTGCAAAGTCCAGAAATAAAAGGACATAAATACTTTCATTTGAAAGCAGTATCATCGTCTGTAGTTGTTTAAGTGGAGATTTTATCCTTTAGATTAGAAATACCACTTATCTCATCCTTCTGGTTATTTTCACTACCCTTCTAACTTGAAGATAAATATTCCTTAATGGTTTTTTTATGTGTTTTATTTCTTTTTCCATGATGACCAGATCAGTGCTGACTGAAAATGAAGCCAATTATCAAGAACAATAAATAAAAAAGAAGTGCTCATTGCTTCTTCTGCACTGGAAGAAAGAACAGTAAGTTGAGACAAAACAAATTTGGTTGCCAAGTCTAAGTACCAAAGGCAGCAAGGAGAACTCAGGCCCCATCCTAATTAAAGAGATCTAAACACAATGGAAACATATTGTACTGATGTCATATGCTAAAATATTTATAATTGCACAAAAAGAATTGCAGCCTATTGGAAATATTTACAGAGCTCACCATTCCTGTGAGCTAAGGAGAAGTATGACCGAGGAAAGGGCTGATTTTGCTCAAACATAAGCCTATTGGAAGTTTTACTGTTACAGTTTCTTCTGTGAGGTCCAGTATTACCTTTCCACTTCATCTTATCACTTCCTAGATAAACTGAGAGCACTACTGCCATTATACCTGAAGGCAGGAGATAGTATCTGTCAAGAATTGCTGTTCCCCCCCGGGCGTTGCTTTGCAGTCTCCCACGCTGGAACTGTTTCAGTTGTTGGGAAGCCATTTGCAACCCGAGGGCCCTTCTCATTGATCCAGCATGCCGCATCGCCTACGGGAGGGAAGGGGGCTCCTAAAAGGAAAGGGGATGGCAAAGGAGAGCAAGGACGGCAGTTTCCTCCAAAATGTTTGCCAGAAGCAAGATTCAGTTAGCTAAGAAGAAATACTCTTGCCTGCACGCTGCAGGGAAATAGTGGGGGGAAAAAACAACGTGTTGGAAATCACAGTTCCACTCAATAGAGAGGAAACAGAGAGATCCACAACTGTGTGAACAGGGATTTTGAAAATGCAGCAAGTCGGATTGAACCGAGTTTTCAAAGCTGTGTATAACAGGGAAGCAGGACAGAATGCATGCTTGTCTCAATGCCTCGGAGCCTGCTGTCTAAACATGAATTTACCTATGCACATTTGGTAAACAAGATCCCCGGTATATACTTCCACAGAAGCTTACTGCTGATGTGCTCACTTAAATACTTTCTGCAGTATAAAAATAGGTTTTTGGCTGCACATCATGTACTCATTGGAGTGGGAACTTTTCAAATGTGCCTCAATTTAATATCTTCCTTGTCTGTGTTTATATTTCTTGTTATTGATTTTCATGTTTTTCTTCCTCAAATGCTGGTGAGATCCTTTTGTAAGTAAATAAAACTAGTACAAGCACCTTTTAAAGTTTCTCTAGTATTAAAGAGCTCTATGGCAACATGTGAACATATGAGGTATCATATTAACATATTTAAGAAGAGCATTTATTAGTTACTGTTACTATTATGAATTTGTGCGGCACCAGAGAAGTGATTGGGACTTGAAACATCTAATGCGTCATTTTAGGGACAGCTTAGCTAGTTATTGTCTACTTACAACATTTAGTATGAAATGACAAACCAGTTTCTAAATCATATGATGGGGAAAAAATGGGGTTACCTCTTTGAGATTATTAATGAGCCAAGAAACCATATTCCCTTTCTGTATGTCTTTGCTATAACTGGAAAAATTGGGACATCTTTATCAGGAAGAGATTGATAAACCTGAAGGGTTTCAGGAAAGAATGAAAAGATGTCAGTGGAGGTAAGTAGGGGGAGTGCTAAAAAGACATTTAGGAGAAAAAAAAAGTGTCTTGTTTTTCCATGCGGCTGCAGCTCACAGTGGATGGATGCAGACAGTCCTGCCTTCATCCTGCTTAACCGCCAAGGCAGCCTGAAGGCTAAGCAAATTCCAGTCCAAAAGTTATGTAAATGCGTCAGTGTGAAGCTGTTCCCAAGATAATATACTCGCTAAGAGCCTGGAGATACTGAGTATGGTGCTAAAACAGCTACACAACTTCCTGGCAGCGACCGGGCAGCTCAGCTCATGGGTGGCACGAGCCCCACTGCTGAGTCTCGGCAGGCACGACCTGCGTAATGAGGGCTGCTGACGCAGGCGTAGGATGCCATTGAAAAAGCCAAGATTTAGCCTGCAGTCCAAAGAAATCTTTATCCTATAGGTTAAGGGCTTCTAGGGTGCGCAGTTGTCTCCTGAGGGAAGTGGACGATGCCACAATGTTTGCAGAACATGAAACTGCATTGCACTTGTAAAGCCAGATTGCACTTCTGAAGGTAGGTAAAGATAATACAGAAGTCAGAAACCTTCAGAGGCAGGAGAGGGATGGATGACTACTCTGACCTCTGAAACATCGCCCCTCTCCACACCTTCCATCAATGGTTTCCAGTGCGTGGCACATACATAGGAAGGGCTGTTCAAAATAGCCTATGGCCCACAGGTAGTCAGAAGCAGCCACCAGAAATGGTGATACCTGCTGTTTATTGCCTTTTTCTCTTGATACCGCTACCAGCAATGATACACTGCCGGAGCCCTGCAATGGGTTGTTTATCAGCGGCTTCCGATCCCCCTTTTCTAGCCGTGGTCCCAGTAGGATGGTTGTGGCATTTGTTTTCCAAGGAGGCAGCACCCTGCCAGCACTGGCAGTCGGGGGAGCCCTCCCCAGGCAGAGTGGTGGCTGCTGGGCGCACCTATCCAGGCAGAAGCTACGTTGCCCTTCAGCTGTAAGAGCCTCCCGTGCTGTTCTGTATTTACTCCTACAACAGCTCAATTAGTTTGATGGAAATTAGATGTCAAAATGCCTCAGGCTCCAGTGACTTACCCAAAGTCACTCGAAAAGCTTTGGCAGAGTACTCACTCCTGCAATCTTCTGCATGCCCTCTAGCAATGGGCTATTTTTCCTCTTTACCTTCAGTGACATTTAGGGTGAGTGAAAGTCTGAGGGATCACAAGGACAGTTAAAAAAATTGCTTGTTTATTTAACTTTCTAACAATTTAATCAACATCCTATTATTCTTAGGAAGTTTATACTGGGCTCTCTTTTTTTTTTTTTTCTTTTCCTTAATTCAGCTTGACATATGCACTCCTGGGGTCAGTCCTTTTACACAAAACTTCAGATGAATCTAGTTGAACAACAAAGAAACATATTTATATGATTTGTTTAATATAGTATGGACATATTCCTACAATTCAATGTTTAGCAATTGAAGCTTACCATGAACATAATTTAACTACTGGGGAAAAAACTCACTTATCTTTAAATATTTTGTATGAGGCCTGCCTAGCTGACAGATTACAGAGCAGGTTTTAAAGTGGACATGAAAAGAATGCCAAATTTAGCTTTCCTGGCAATAATTGCAGTGGAAAGAAGCTGAATTAGAGCAGTTGGAATAAAAAGTCAGGCACTAAAAGAAAAATGCTAATTACTGGTTTCTCTAATCGTGCAAAATGAATGTTTTATGACATTTTAATATGATACTTTTAGCCTTTCCCACTTTGTCAATGCCAGCACCCTCTGAGCAGCTCAGGGATGCTGTAATTGTATGCTGTAACCCACTGGCTACAGCCTGACTTACCTGACGGCTTCAAGCTGAGCAGGAGTTGGGTTCAGTGTTGTGCAACCACCGCTCTTTGGGACGCAGAAATGGGGAGGCCGAAAGAGAAACCCCTAGCAGTTACTGTAAGCTTTTGGAAGGGGATTCCTTATGGGCACCTGGGATCTAGAGACGAGCTTTGCCTCTGAAGTATCTCAAAGCAGTAGGGTATCCAGATGCAGGCTCTTGATGTGGCTTATTATAAAGATATGGGCTTGCCATAATGTCTGGACCTAAATGTAGACCTCTGCAAAGTTTAGGAGCATTTGGATCTCAGATTTGGGCCTACCTTTGTTCCTTCATTGTCTTGAAAACCATTTACATATTTATTAAATTAAATTTGCCTGCCCTCAGCTGCTAACCTTTCTCATTTTTGAGAGGGCTGATTATAGGTTTATGTTTGAAAGAGGAGCACTCATCTAGCTGTTTCTTTTTTAAAGGAATCAAATTTCCCTAGAGGTCAATTTTAATTCTCTACTCATGCCTAATTTAAATGGTCAAATTGGCTTATTTACAGGCTAACTTGGGTGCACTACTATTGTAAGTAAATCTGCAGTTTAATTGCTCTTTTAATCTGTTTCTCCATCAGAGAAAATCATTATTTCTTGGTAATGCTCTGTAAAAGGAACAAACTGCAGTTTGTATTTCAGTGTTTCACCTCATTGTTTTACTGCAAGATTTGGACTTTATGCATCTTTTAAAGTTGCTATTTCCTTTATTTATTCTTGGTATATGACTGTTAAATAGTATGGGAAAACAAGGGGAAAATACTCTCATTTCACATGGATGGTGCAGACCATCTACAACTCTGTTTTGCACCCTACCCCCATCAGAGGAGCCAGGACGTGAAACAGCTGGTGTGCCTCTCCAGAGAATCACGCGCTGACTCTAGCTACATTTTGCGTTCATAAACCTCAGGCATTACTCTATAAGTGCGCTCCAGGAATTAAATTAATTTACAAGCTGAGGAATATGCCATTTCTCCTTACTTACAGGTCTCAGATAGGACTGCTACTGTGTAGTCAGGCCAACAGGATGAAAACGTGCTTCCTCTCATCAAGAATAACGAATGTCTTTGCAGGGCAGTCAGCACGTTGGCCAGGGCAAAGGCAGCACTACAGCCTGCACCTTCATCTTCTCCCATCCGTTTCCACCAGACTGCCCCACATCATTTCAGATGCCAGTAGTTTGGTAGTCAATAGTATTAAGAGATAATTCAGACAAGTTATGCCTCCTCTTGACTTAATCTTTATCCCTGCCATGTACATGTTTCTTGATGTACCAGTTTGGTCCTTCTAGTTCATGTCAATCCATACTCAAGAAAGAAAGAGTCATTTAAAACTGTCTCCCTTGAAACCTACTGCTAATGAGACCTTGCCATTTTTTCCTGCACCGGAAACGTGGCCTGTGCCTGTCTCTGAATCAGTTCAAATGCCAACCCCAGGTATGCCCTAGCTGACCTCATCAGCTAGTCTGAGAAATCAAGAATAGACCCTATTTTTATGTTCATCTCGGTAAAAGCTGTGCCACTTGTAGCCGCTGCCATATCTCCGTGGTTGCTCCTTCTGTTTCCAGCCCTTTGTGCTAGGCTGCTTTAAGAAATCTCCCCTTTTCCCTTGGTCTCATCTTCCAGGATATACGCTTAGGTGTGTAGCTGCAGTGCTTCATCTGTGATGGCCCCTGGCATCATCGTCAGCCTTCCTGTGTTGAGGTTTGTCAGCATATATGTTTAGTGCCCACAGCTGTTAGCTCTGAAATCAAGCAGACCTTCAGCGTTGCCTTCAGCTGGAGCAGGATCAGTATCTACAGCGCAGCCGTGATAAGATCTGTTCTTGAAGGCATTGCAGACCGTCTGCACATACGAACAATTTGGAAGAAAGGGGGTATCTCACATCACACTGTAGCAACTGGTAAAGCTTATTCTACTAAAACAAGCTTGTGACACGATTGGGACCTTATGTTTCCATGTGCCGGGTACCTTTAATCCCGCTGACATCCATCGGTGGACTCAGTCCCGTTCAGCACTGTCCTCTGACTGCTTTCAGTCACACCACCTGCTAAACAGCTTATGTAATATGCTGTACCCACTACGTCCAAAGTTTGTTTTTCTGTTTCTGCATTTGTTGCTAGGGAACTACGCTATACCTTGTGCTATGTCTGCTCGTGTGCAGTGCAGCTCGCTGACCGGTTGTGTGCTATGCGCCACGGCGGTGCACCTCCGGGGGCGAAAAGGAGGGCCTGCCCACCGCGCCGCAGCACCAGCCCTGCCGAGCCCGGAGTTGGGAAACTGGCAATCAAGCAGCAGCACCCACGTCAGGAAAGAATGGCAGGGGGGCAAGTTCCCAACAACTTCAAAGCGTAATTCCTGCCGAATGTCATGGTGCTGGAATGCCGAAGGCTTTTGATCTTCATCATCGCGTACCTAAAGGTGAAGGGCTTTTTTTTTTTTTGTAGTTTCTTAAATCCCCCAAGAAAAGGTAACTGTAACAATAAGAGAGCAGATGTGTGGGAGTAAATGCAACTGTAACTGAATCCAGACGCTCTTCTGTACGTAGGGACACGAAGGGAATGTTCCAATAAAATTCACGTAATAAAAATCTGAGCCCCCTTTTTTTTTTCTTGATTAAACTTAGATTCACATGTGTAGAATTCCTGTAGACTTTGATGTGGATTGACATTAGCACCATACAAAACTGGATCGGGAGAAAGATTTTTAACAGGCTTGGGGTACGGGAAGGTAAATGATCTATGGAGACTTGCAAATTTAAACAGAAGAGCACTTGTCCAATTAAGACTTTCGCACACCACGTATCTGAGTGATGCAGTCACCCTGATAGTATAAACCAGAAGGTCTAGTCAAGTGTTTCTCAGACTTTCAGAAAGTAGGGACCCCCATTTGGCTCACCTGCTCCTGTGCCGCCCCAAAAGTCTGCAGCAGCTCAGTTCCCAGAGGAGAGGTGAGCAAGGACGAGCCGCACTCGCTGGCTGGAGGGGCTCCCTGTGCTCCCCGGAGCTGCTGCCCGCAGGTGCGGTGGTGCTCAGTGCCCTGCCAAAGGTAAATGCTCCCAGTTGGTAGCTACTGTCTATTCTCTCGCTGCTGCTGCTCTGGAAAAAAAAAAGAGTTTTCTTGCTGCCCTCTGACACTTTCTGTCCCCTCATCTTCCTTTCAGCTGTCTGGGTTCATGACCAACAATTTGGGTAGTTCTCTTCTGGGTGAAAGAAAAGAATAGAGTCGAAGTCTGGACAATCCCCTTCTCATTGTTTTACTGTAGTTCAGCTATCTCTGTACTAAATTAATTTTCTAGCAGGCAAATTAAGTTATACAGTAGTATATTTTGTTCTTGCCCCATGCACACTTCAGAACGCAGGCAGCACTGGACATTTCAGAGCAGCCAAAATTGCCTCCCATCTGCCATGCAGCAGCTGAGTTCCTCTTTGTATACAAAAGCAATTTCATTGAAGGCATACAAACTGCATTCGCATTTGCGCTGTGTTTCTCTTTGCCGGGATATATCGGGAACACTGCGGCATAGTCCCAACGGGCCATCTGTAGTGCTTTGCTCGTCCCTCCACGTTGTGTTCGTCCCTATTCGTTCGCCTCTGCACCCCTTCTCACTCGCACACAGTATGAGGACAACAATGTTTTGCCACAGAGCATTGCTGGCTGTTCCTAATCAGTGTGATTGTTATTTGCTAAGCGTTTAGGGGGTGCTGGGCTCATTGTGGCAACAGTGATCACAAATTGCCTGAAAGCCGCAGCATTGGTTGTGGATGCACGATGTTGGCTATTTGCTGAGACACCCGGTGCCCATATAAAGCTCTTCTATGAGCCCGTCTCTGACATAAGACTATTTAATTACTCCAAACTCCATCAAGCATCATTTTGCATAACAATTTACCAGCAAAGTGCTTGGTGATTTGTATAGACAACTAGAGAGAATGGTGAGCCCTTTAAAACACTGGCCCTGCCTTTTCACAGATTTTTCAAAGGTGGCATATGTATTTCCACTCTGTTTATTAATTATTACATTGAGTTTTTAAGTACTAATTTTGCATTTACTCAGGCCCTATTTTACAGCTGTCCTCAATGGGGAATATAGGGAACTGAGAGAACTATGGTTGTTATTAACTTGTTTGTTACTGTTTGGTCTTCTCATCATTTCAGTGTTTAATTGTTATGCTCCTTGCAGAGGAGCATTCTAGTTCTTGTCCAAATATTTTTTGGAAGTATGTGTATATAGGTTATCTTCCTGGCCTCATAACTGTAAATATATAGCTATAAGTGTCTTGCTGTAGCTGGAAAAAAACTGGGAGAGATGTATTCCTGGTGGAAAGAAGACACAGCACAGACTGTTTTCGGAAGAGCCGGTACTTTCAAAAGTGTCCATTTGCCTGGCACGTCTCCCTCGAGCACCTCCACAGCAATGTCCTGCAGTGCCCAGCACCCTGGGCACTTGTGCATCATGGTGCTTAGTGACCCCTTTATTTAGGCGCGGGGTGTCTCAGCCTGGGCACTCAGTGTTCAATGATGCTCTGGAAAAGTTTTGCCCTCGGTGCCCTTCACCCAGGCGGGGAAATTCAAGTCTTCTTGTTGTGTGTTTTGATTAGAGGCTTTCTTGCTTTTAGGAAATGTGAACTTGTTTATTTTAAAAGACACAGCCAGAATATGCTATTGAAAATTTACTCAGTGTGTTTTCTTAAAATGTAGATGCTTCATTAGGCAGACAGTGCAGGATCTTATCTGGCTGGGGCTGGCACATGTCCACAGAGGGACTCCATTTCCCCTGCAAACAGCATACAAAAGCGCCAGTTCAGCAGGCATCTTAAGCACATGTCCATCTTTTATGCATATGGGTAGGCCCGGCAACTTGAAACAATTCAAGTCCCACGGTTAAATGTCTGGCTGACAAGGAGTTAAGTTGTTTTACATGCACTTTGCACAGATGGAAATGAGTATGGAAGTGGTAAGAGAGCGCCAAGGAGGAATCAATGCATGAAGTACGTCTGTCTCCCTTCTTTTAATTTTATCTTACAGATGTTAGCAGAGCTATGGCTTTACACAGCGGGGAAAGTGAATGGGGATGTTAAAACCTGCTTTAAAAGTATAGGGCTGAGTTTCAAGATCCTCTCCACCCCCAAATCCCGGTAAGGTCCAAGTTATCTGAGATGCCGCCTGTCGGGCTCTGGCTGCAGGAACCACCGCGTGTGGGAGGGCAGCTGCATGGCCCTTCACGCCGGCCGGTGCTGCTTTCGGACCTGGCCATTTCAGAGGCCCAGGGCATCTCAGCGTTGATCAGGGCGGGCAGCGCAGTGCCACTGTGGGAGCTTGGGTGGTCTGGAGATGCAAGAGAAACGAGGGTGCCCAGAGGTGAGCTGCCCATGTCCTCGTGCTCTCCGTACGCTGTAGAGAAAAGGAAGTGTGTTTTAAAATGGGACAAAAGGGGAAGGTTACGCTATTGAAATCTAATCTGTGCACAAATTATTTAGCAATAATGATATCATTCATTATGTTTTTATAGCCGTATTAAGTAATGAAGGATGACAGGAAAGCATCACCATTGCAGCAGGATTTCCTCACTGCTGACCTTTCTCCACCTGAGATGGAAAGCAATGAAATGGTGAGGAGGAGAGACAGAGTAAAAGAGAAAAGGAAAAAGAGGAAAAAAGTAGAAAGTAAATGGAAGACTAAGCATGAGATAAAGAAACTGAGAAGGAGACAAGATTAGTACCATGGTCTGTACCAACCAAAGTAGAGCAGTATTTCAGCAACTCTGTGTTTCAGCAGTATAAAGCCAGACAGTTTAGTTTTTTGGTTTAGTGTTTGTACCCACAAAAATGTGTGTTATTTCCTTCTTACCCACAGTGTACTGAGAATAATCCATCCAGTACAGAAGTTAATCCCAAATAATCTTGTCGCCCAGAATAGAGAAAGTGCCTTCAGTTTTACCAGTCTTTATTCACTTTGTACTTTCACACGTATTTTAATAGAATTTGCATTATAGTATTTTGGAGTTTAGAACCCAATCCTTGCTGGTTTTTTTATACAAAGTCTCTTCTTTAGCAGTAATTTCTGTTTCGTATCCCTATTCTTTTCTCTAACTATTACAGTATAGTTCTCAAACCTGGCATTGAAACGGACAAGCTAAAAAAGAATTAGTTCATCAGAAAGTAAAACAGTTTCTTTCTGTGTAATATAATCTGTTTCCTAGATTTCAGTATTTAAATAGAGAAAGATTCAAGGGCCTCAGGTTTTGGTCAGTTATTTATATAGAGAAGATATAGAATAAGGTTAGAGGTTGGCTGAAAAACATACAGCTATATTCTAGCTCACACATAGTCACTGGCTCTGCCCTTGTACCTGGGGAATTGGTTGTTGCATTAATATTATCAGCAATGAAATAATTTGATGCTGTAATCATTTAAGTTGTGCTCTAATGGTAACAATTTATAACATCTATGGAGATGAACAGGAGCAGTTCTCAACACTTTGATCTTTCTCAGCCTGTGTACTGGTAGACTCAGGAATATTAGTGTCACATCAGGTCACATACAGAAGCTTTTCTTTGTAATTAAACAGTTCAAGAGCTGACTGACTAAAGCAGGGAAACTACACTTTCGGTCTAGGAGAGAAGTCCTTCTGTGGTCTCTGCACACGCACTAAGTTAATTCTGCTGAGAGGTTACAAAATATTTCTTTTTAGAGAAACAGATTTAAGAAAAAAAAAGCCTTTGGTTCCTTCTGCTTATGAAATCAAAGAACTAATGGTGCAGCAGTGAGACAATGTTAAATGCCTGCAACTTCTGGCAAGGGGCTCATCATTTACCAGCTATTAACCCTAAAAACCTGCAGTTTTCTATGGCAACGCAATAACATATGGCCTAGAATGCCTGTGCTTTCACTTTTAGTCAGTGTGATATTCAACACGTAGGCTTTGAAATACTTGAAGAAAACCCCCCCAAGCTATGCAGAACCTCCCTGAAACCTGTTGGTAGCAGTTTGGCATGAAACAGGGAGAACATTTTACCCTGGGGATTACCCAAAAGAGAAAAATCAGTCATGAAATAGAGACTCATCAGTTTGAATTTGATACAGTCCGTCTGTTGACTTGCTGTTGAAAGTGTCTTTGGTACAGCTAAGGCACCTGTCACTGTGGGATCTGAGACACATCTTGTCTGTCCCTAATTGTGCTCGGATGGCCTCTTGGGTTTCAGAGCCTTTCCAGGCTGCCATTGGCACTGGTAGTATTGCCAAGTCTTACAGTGCTGATTATCACTCTGATTTTCTTTCTGTTTTTCTCTTTTTTCTCCTGGAATGATGGGGCAGTGCAAGAACCTCACCTTAAATAAAATCCTTCATAACTTGGTTGCAAAGAAGGTCTCTGAAAACTCAACCCAAATGCAACCGTAAAGGGTCAAAAAGAGATACTACACGAACCCCCCCCCCCCCCCCGGAATTACATTTTTTCTAAAGGCCAACTTGTTATTTTTAAGGTGATGGTTTGGAATTGGTTTGACTCTCTCATGGGAATTCACTAGGGAGTTGTCCAGAGAGGGGAAACTCTCTGTCATCTCTGTCATCCCAGAGCAATTAATTCCTACTGCTGCAGTAGATCTGTACTGGGCTCTACTGTCTTCTTTGGGACTGGACACCAAAGATAAAGTGAGGAAAATGTACAGGTTTATATGGACAATAGAGATATATATCCAGCTGCAGCATCAAGGTGTAGTTGACCCAGGAACTCTCTTGTATAGTTTCAGGCAGAATAAGGTCTCATGACAGCACCTATTTAAGAAAGAACCCATCTAGCAGGTGACTGCAGAGAAAATACATATGTAATTTCAGCCTCTCATAAAAAATGAAAGAAGAAACATATGTAAAAAACTAGAGCTACAGAAGGCGGCAAGTTTCTGTAAAGTTTGATTTTGTGTTTGTTCTCCCTTCCTTGCCACCATGATTGAGAGATTTCATTTCAATTGTGTAGTGTGCCTGACATCATAGTAATTTTTTCTCAAAGCATTTTCTCTTGAAATATAGTGACTTTTTGGTTTGTTTTCTATCATGAGATATAGTTGAGATTATTAAAATTAAAGCCTCCATATTTTTGTAATCACAGTCAAAGGATACTAGATCAGACACTACAATATTAGCTTTAGCTAGATGTATTATGGCCTTTTTTTTTACCTATTTGGTAGCTAGACATAATTGTGCTTCTCTACACAGGATGGATTTGTGCTATCTAAAAATTAGGCATCTAGCAGACAGACACTTTCAGAAGGTGATTCATCTCATCCTAAAATAGGTGGGGTGAAGCCAGATGATTCATCCAGGGAAGAAACCTAGGTGATTAGTTTAGTCTAGACTCGTAGTTTTAAGACGACTGAAGTTAGGTGAAATAAATCCCACCCTACATTTCATGACTTTTCTGCATGGCCTAATAGTCAGAGCAAGGAACTGCGGTGAAAGCTCAGCCAGTGATTATGCTCTGTGACTGACACTGAGGTGCTTATTTCCACCTGCAAAACGGGCCTAATGCTATTTACAGACCCGACAGATGATGAGTGACAGAATTCACAAGCATTTGAAAAAATGTCTATAGATCCTTGGGCAAAATAGATGATCTAAAAAGCCAAGAAAGATTACCATGACCCAGAAGACTACCCATCTATCTAAAGGCAATAAAAATTATAATGATGGCATTTTTCATCTCTTTCTCCACTGTGGGAGAAAAAGGCAGTAAGATTTTCCTATTTCTCATTCCACTGCTATATTTAAGAATAATTAAAGCCATTCTGGCTAAGGGTGATATAGTGCATATATTGAGAAGTAGGCTTTCAGTTTAATTTTTCCAGCTGGTGGGCCTCTTAGCCCATTTATTTGACTAATCTTCACACGTTGACTGAAATAGGTAATTGCTCGGTTCCCCCTGAGATTTTGCTTCCATTTTTTTTCAGGCATGAAAAACATTAGGCTGTGTATATTTTAAATTCAAATACACTGTAGGATAGATTTATGTCCTTAAATACTATGCAGATTTAGCTATAATTCATTTCATATAGAACTGGAAAACGGATTAAAACAAGAGTGCTAGACAAGAAAATCCAGAGTCTTATCTGATGAGACACGAGTCCTTTAATCCTCACTTCTTGAAGTGACAGCAGTATCTCCCTTCATTTTGTGGTGCTTTCACATTTTTTTGTCTTAACGGGAATTCGAGTTTGTTTGTTTGCTTTAAAATTTTGGTGTTTCTTTAATACATTAATATGGGACTGTGGCCTAGCTACTCAATGGGTGTAAATCAATATAGTGCTGTTGAGTCTGGTGGAGTTATATGAGAGTGCACAAGTCCAGAATCTGGCCTTGCAGAGTCAGTTGTGCTGACTTTTCTAGTGCCTTAACTCCAAATGAGCAGGCACTGAATATTTTCAATAGTCAAAGACTTTGGACTTGCTATATTCAGAGTTGGACCTGTGCCAGAAAAACATTGCTAGGGAAGCAGTGAGAGTTTTAAGGTCCAATAGCTCATAAATCACCAGGGATAGAAACACATGCCATATCCCATGGGAACGCTGAGATTATGCTGTTGCAACAGGATCCAAACAATGTTCTAGCTCTATAATATCTTAGGATACTAAACTTATATAAATAAAAGTCTTTATTTATGTTTATATAGATAATATTTGTCATCTTAATTCAAATTTCAACATTTTTTTTCTGTCCATTGTGTCAAGAACTATTAGATATAACAACCCATTCTTCATACAATCCAAAAACCTAGCATTCACATGGCACAAAACAATGATTGCTTGGTCCAGTGAACATTTCGCCAGTGGACTGCTAAAATCATTTTGGATTTAAACAGTGGATGGGAGATGGAAGGATAGGATTCAAGGTGTTATTTAATAGCATACATGACTAAAATACACTGTTTTTCCGATGAAACTCATGCTTCCAAAACCAGTTATGTTTCCTGAAATAAAGCAAGGGAATTTCTGAATCAATATACAGACCTTTTTCTAAGTTTTTTTGGTTTTCAACAGCTGTTCTTAGATTCCTAGTGTAATATTTTTCAGGTGCTAAGAAAAGGGAATGGCAGTTTCAAGTAGGAGGAAATCTTTATCCCCAGGTACTGCGTAGTATATATATTTTTTTCCCCGAGACAAGTTTTATGTCTTTTTGGGTTTTGACATGCTGCAAAATTCATGAATTCTCTCTCAGTTTATTCTGGTGGATCATAGCTTTCTGGGTAATAAAATAGGGTTGCACTTATTTAAAGCCCCCTATTACAGAATATTTATCATTAACTTTGGAAATGATTAAACTAAACCCAAGTCTACTTGGTCCCTTTAAATATGTGGGTGTTGCTGAGAAACCTATTTCTTATTAATATTGTTTGGGTAATTTTGCTCCAATTATTACTAAAAATGTAATCCCAAAGGACTGTATGCCATTGAATATTACAGTTTTCTTTCAAATGTGCTCTAGGATGTATTTTAATTTTTCTTGATAGTTTTTAGCTTTTTGAGGAGCTGGGCTAGAGTTTTCTTATGTATTTGCGGCTGCAGAAGCAGCACTTTGACTTTTTGTTATTTCCAAAAAACATTCCAATATGCCATTCTCTGAAAAGCATGAAGTGCCTGGCTCTGGCCTGGAACCCATCGATTTCATAGCGATCTCGTCCTCGGAATATTTTTCTCATAAACATTAAGTTGCATCGTACTTTCCGTGCTTCCCTCCTCTGCATCCCCCTCCCTTCTCACCCCAACACTTGTAACTGGGGAATAGAAAGCAAAAATTAATTAAACCCCCATACCCCACATACATACACTGTTTTGGTTACAGAGTTTGATTGGAGTATTTTCTTAAAAGATTAAGGCCACTATGGTCATTAATAATGAGTGGATAAAATAGATATGAGAAATTATGGTGTACATCTTTTCCGATGCACTTAATAGTATAGGTTTGTCTTAATCCTGTACTCTTCTGAGGTAAGATGTTGGAACTAATACCAAGAGAAATAATAATCCACAATTTAATATGGCTATTATCTGGTTTTATCTGTCTGTGAAGAAGATTAAATTCCAGATGGTAGAAGTTATAATCCAAGCCTGTTACGATCACCAAAATGAACCAAAGAACTGAATGGAAAATAGTCTAACCAGAATTATTTGTTCAGAAGCTTATCTAACGTAGCTGTCATGAGAAATGCTAAATAACAGAGTATATCTGAAAGCATTTGGACAACGGTGCCCTTAGGAAGTCTCCTCAGAAAACCAGGGAGAGTTGCTGGTAGGCAATATACTGCGCTGTGACGAAAGCCCTTCTCCTAGGTCGTAATTTCAAACTGGCTTTTCAGTCACCTTGTTATTCTCGGTGAGCTGAGCATCCCCCTCTCATGTGCACCAGCCTTTTGAGAGGGCAAAGGAGGGAAGGAGAGGGGGAAGAGCAGCTCGGGAGAGGATGGGAAATAAGAGGCTGTGAAAAAGGACACGGGGTGAAGCTTGCCCGGCTGTAGCGGGGCACGCTGCGCCGGGCATTGCCGGACCCTACGGCAGGCACCGCTGGACGCACCGGGAGCAGCGCAAGCTCCAGCCGCTGACCCTGGCTGCATACAGTACTTGTCTGGTTGTATCTCCCTGAGGCCGGGGCAGGGATAATCAAAATGCTGTCCAAATCCATAGAAAGAAGACCCCAAAGACCTAGCACTCTACTACAGATTTGGCAGGTGTACTTTCAACTTTTGCTAAGATTTAAGGCTTAACGAAGCTACCATCTAATCAGTGGTTCGTGCACTTTTTTCCCCTAGAAAATTAGGCTGTGACATCCCTCAGGAATGGCATACATCAACAATAAAACTCACAGAACGGAGCAGCTAATATTTTAATAGGGCACCACCAACGGAGTTCATACTGATTTTATTTATTTGGTAACAGCATATAAAATGGGAAACAGAACATAATTCTTTGGAATCACTTAGGAAAAGATTTCATTTAATAACGCTCAGAAACTACATTTCAGAAAGCCATTAAAAACAATGCAATATAAAAACTCGTGTATATGTCAAATACATGGTGATTCATCCTGCTAACAGTGGCTTCCCTGCGTAGAAAAAAAAAAAAAATCACATGTCTGCATGTAGATAAGCAGTCTTATTTCCATTTTTATAGAGGAAGGAATTGAGTCGCACAGTGGCAAAGTGACTTATCTAAGGTCACATTTAATGGGAACTGGAGGGAGCATAAAAACAGGTTCCCCTATTCCCAGCTTATCTCCTAGATGTACCAGTTTCTCCAGTCATTCCAAAACATTGACTCCCAGTCAGCTGCAGAGATTTACCAGTAAACAAAGTTACTTCATATAGTCACATACAGGATCTCAGAAGGGTTTATTTTTTAAAGGATATGATTTATAATAGTCATTTTTCAAGGACTAGCAGTGCTTAGGTGAGGTTAAACCAGTGATTATTCTAAAGTTCTGTTTTCAGTGCAGTCTCTCTGGATGGTTGCTGATTTTGTTCCATTTAAAGCATTTTGTGGCATGAACTCACTTTGTTTCTGCCCACATCACTGCATTCCTGGGATGTTTTTCACAGGCCTTAGCAAGATCATCTGACAGCAACCAGTGAGGTCAATGAACTTTATACACAATTAAACACTTGAAGCTAGGAGAATTAATTATTATTTTTTCCCCTGCAAAGTTAGGAAAGGATACACGGTATGTTATAGTCTGTAACAGAGTCAATGTTATGTGTGGTAATCAAGCTAGTTTCACATGATTTAATGCTGAACAGAGTAAGAAAATGATTGCATCCTTTACATGGGCCTCACAGAGCAGTCACCACCCACACTGTTTATTCAGACTCGGAGCTCTGCCATTCACTGTTTAAGCCAGAGGAGAAAAAAAAAAAAAATCCCTTCGTGAACACTCTTGAAACCATGTATTCTCAGTGCAAAGTGGAGTTGGGGGGAGGAATCCAAACAAGGTACTTGCAATTGCAGCAGTTTCAAGGAGATGCAGTTTTCTTTGAACATCCAGCAACGCAGTTAAGGAAGGCTGATTTGGGGACGGGGGTGTGAGGTGGAATCAAAGCAAGCTTTTGCTGATGCCACTAAAATTCCCGGAGATGTCTGGCTAGCTCTTCTCCTCACAGTTTTCCCATCTGTTGGTACCTGAACAAAGAGGTAAAACTACCATCTCCACTCTGTGAAAAAAAACAGTACAATTTACTGAGAAGTTGTATGGTGTTGCAGATTATGTTAAACTCGACTCTTTCAAGAAAAAAAAATTTTGTTTTTCTGCTGCCTTATGCCCTGATTTCTTTGGTAGCAGAAGTATTTGGAACCAATTCTCTGCTCTTTTATGGCTACCAATCTATTAAAAAAAACCCTCTAACTAGAAAAGGTGGGGACACAGGGTGCAAGATCATCTATCACAGTCTATATATGCATCTGGCAATAATGTTTTTACTCCCTCTATAGTTAAACAGATCTTCTCAGGAAGATTTTTGTTATAATTCCATTGATATTTTCCCTATTAAACTTCTTCAGCTTTCTTCTTTCTTTCTAAAGCTGAGCAATTCCTCACTTTCCTATGCACTTATATTTTAAAGTTTTTGCAGATTTAAACCACCCTCCATTTTTATTTATATAAAGTAGACATATTTAGCTTAGTTGGTACCGTTTAAATTTGTATCTGGAAGCTTTTGAGGTTATAGTAATGCCAAGAGTATATAATCAGCTACTCCAGAGACTTTAGCTAACCCCCCCCCCTTAATTTGATGCAGTGATCAAACTTTTCATCCTGCTTGCCAGATAATCAGAGTGGCAAGCACTAACTGGTTAGTCAGCAGGCAGCCCCGCTCCCGGGGCTATTCAACAGACAATTTTGGGTCCAGGAGTGGGAGATTTTGTTCTGCCTATCCTCACTTCTTAACTGTCAGTCTGTTTGGTGGGTTTTTTTCTTCTAAATTGCTTTGAATAAATAGGACATGTGGATTCCCCTGTTCCATACACTCTCAGAAAAGATAGGTATTTTCCATCTTATAATAATAACTTTGTAATATATATGGATGTAGTGTTAGAGTAGTACCTTCATGTCATGGTAATGCCTTGATGCATTTCAGGACCCAGTCTGTGTAAGCTCTTGACTGGAATAGTTTTATTCCAGGCTCAGGTATCTCTCATCTGTTTTTCCATTTAAAAACTAATCATGAAATGCGCAATAGGTAAATCCACTTGCTTTTGTTCTCCTTCTCCCCAGACTCTTGCTTCATAAATTAGAGTTGAGCCACTGTAAACCCAGAGATTAATGTGTCCTCCAAATTGCCTTTTAAAAATACGTAGCACATTTTCCAGTCACCAAATTACTAAAAGTATGGATTTGTCTCATGCTGATTACAATTAAATATCACGGGTGAAAGTCTTCCCTGGGAAGCATTAATGGGGCATTTGTCCCAAATGTCCCATGTTAGGAGATTGTAGGGCACATGAGCTTACAGAGCACAATGGCTATTTCAGTCATTGTTTTCCTTGTTATTCAAAGCACTTACATAAGTCAGTGCTTGGGGGGAAAGAAAGTTAATTTTCCCCAAACAGAAACCCCTTTAAATGCAGTAAAGGTTATTTATGCAGTATTTGTATTTCCAGCACAATGTTGCTTTCCCATTTTCCATACACGTGTGACAGAAATGTTCCTCTCCTCCCGCCAGTTAATGCGTTGCTAATACAGAATTCATTGCTACCAGAATTATATTTTGATTTCCACATCGGGTCATCTGAGTACTTTTAACCCACGTTCCCCTCTTTTCCCAGCAGTCTGGAGTTGCAGTACGTAGCATTTTGTCTGGTTCAGCCACGGTCTAGCAACCAATTCGAGCTTCAGCCTAGACCCACTTGTTTTGACTTTGCCTGATAACAGGTGCCCCATTGAATCAGCTGGAGGAAAATCGTTGTTTGCTTTCTGAACTGAGTGAACTTGATATAGGAGTCACTGTGAGATTAAATATCTTTTCAGATACAAAATAATCACCTTTGATATGGAAAAGTGAGTCACTCCATGGTTTCGTTTTTTCCTCGGCGGTGCTGGAGGCTGTTGGAAGTGCCATCCTTCCACTTCTGCCTCGGAGCTGTTGTCAGCCCTATGGGGTTGGGGGGAACGTAATAATTAGTAACTGGTTGGTTCAGTGGGGCCCTGAGTCTTCTTTAGATTGTGACACAGATGACAGCAGGGCTCCTCAGCGCTGTGTGCTGAGCCACTGGGCCTGTGGGCCACACACGGGGGCAGCCCACCTCAGCAGGCGCCGGGAGGCTGCTCTGCCACGTCCCGCTCTCCTGCAGCCTCTGTCCTGCCTGAAGCTGCCTTTTAATTCCTGTCCCCTGTGACCATGGCTCTGTTAACACAGGGAGTCGTGAAAATGATTTTCCTATTATTCACTGTTTCATGGCCCTGCTCCACTGATTTTTATATACCCTGCATTACTCTGGACCAGTTCTCATTTTACAGCAAATATTGCCCCAAATTGCAAATACATGAAGGGAAAATATCAGCAGTCATTTTGAGGAATTGGGACAACCAGTGGCCACCCTACCCTGTGAAGAGCATCTTGGGTTTTGCTGTTAAGGTGTTGGGACAACTTTCTGTTCTGCTGGACTTTTTGCTGAGTCCTGTGGGTGGTATGCAGGACTTTGGGCCACCAGGTTTCGCTGCCCTGAGGACCATCTGTGTCTCTGGAGCTCAGATCCGCTTTGTGCTGTGCCTAATGAAGATCACAGCAGGACTGCTAATGTCTGTGTCCTCTCACCTGTCCGAAATAGAGCCGACTGAGCCTGTGAAGGTGATATTACAGTGAATTTGTTGCATTAGGCACAGGACCACATCCCCACGGGGCGTTTTGTCGTCCCATTCCACTCGCCTGCCCTCCGCTCCTCCCAAGGCAAAGCCACTTGATCAAATACTTCATCTAAACACTAAAGGGACCCAACTCCAGACATCAGCACGCTGTAAAGGCTCTTCATGTTTCTCCACTGAAAAAAATGAGCAAGCCCAAGGTGGCCTCACCAGCAGCACAGGCAGAGGCAGTGTGGTAGCACCTTGCCCAGGCAAGTGCTTGGGGAGATCACTGGACCCACAGGTCCCTGCTGAGGGTTACGTATGGGGATTTCTTATGTGTATTTTAGAATTGGGATGCTTTCTTGTTTTGGAGACCATTTATTTCCCCCTGTATGTGCTTAGGATCATAGCACTTGCTTCTCCTGACTCCTGGTGTCTCTCAGCTGGTAGCTCCTTGAGGTAGGGACTCTTACTTTGCCATGAAGTTGGTACAGTAGGGCTTCTCGGCACAACTGTAACCCAAAAGATCAATAATAATAAGTGGTGGAGACATTTCAGATGCCTTAAATTAAACAGGCATATGGAAAAAGATTTTGTATCCCAGATGGCTGTAACGTCGAGGCCCAATAGGGTGGGTCAGGAGATTGTGTTGGAGTCAAAATGCTAGACTTGCATCTGAAAATCCTTCCTTTTGGATGGCAGCGGCTGGGGGTGGCAGTGGAGGTGGGATTTAAGACCCTTAATTCTATATGAATGTAGCTTTGTGGTTTAATGTGCACAGCAGTAGCTCTGTGGTTTATCATTTACTGAGAACTATGCTTTTCTAAGAAAATGCTCTCTTCCTGGTGCATATCTAAGCCAAGGCCTCTGCTGTCATTTGGTTAACTGTAGGGATAACTATTTAAAATAACTGTTTGGTGGTAATAAGGCCAAACAATTGCTCAATTCACACTGCAGGTGAGTTTAACAGAAGTCATGTTGACTAAAGCTACACGGAGCAAGACATCAGCATTGCATTTGAGTATTTGCCAGGAAAAACCTGAAAGTTCCTAAAACTGGCTACAAGGATAAGGGATTAGTCTGTGCTTCTGAGTCTGTAAATAAGGTCCTCAGACACGTTTTTCCACTTGGGAGCATGAACACAGCCTGTTTATGTTTTTCTGTTTTTTAAGGAAAAAGTCCCATGATTTTGTAGAGTGCAAAGAGTCAGCTTTTCACTTGCTCAGCTACCCGTATATGGGTCATTTGATGTTCTTTTCTAATCAGGAATGTGTTGTGAAACTGCTGTTCCTTGCAGTGAAAGGTCACAGGATTTTTAATTTCTTTCACTGTTTGTATTTTTCTAATAAATCACACCCTCTGATAAACTGAATGACTGAAACCACAGAGCAAATGAAACCTCAGAACAAAACCCTTCCTTTGACCCATGTATGGAACATACCATTTTCCTGAAAGACACTTAGGCATGTTGAATTTCCAAACAAGGTACCTTTTTTTAAGGAAATAGTTGGTTAATAGAAGCCAGGCTAGTTTTAGAAAATAAAGGGTGCACACTATGTATTGCTGTGTGAGTCTGGGTTGCCAGAATATTTTGATTTGTTTGTAAGCATGGGTATTTAGTTTCAGAATTAGTATAGGAGCTGAGTAGTTGACAACCCAAGCTATTACCACTACATTCACAATGAAGAGATATATATGAGTGCAAGCTCTAAATAATATACTTTGATACATGTAATGTTAATAAAAAACATATTCCGCTGTATCTGTTCAGTAAGGATCACAAACATTGCTTTGTTGCTGTGTTTTATGCAGTCCGATTCCAGTGAAATGCCTCCATATAATGGAGTATCAGTAGTAAGTCCTTTATTCCCTTCTGTTTCCTCTTTCCCTTTCTCAAAAAGAAAAAATCCGACTTTTATACCTCAGTGCTTGCTTGTTTTCAAATAATGGAGCTGAACTGGTGTGAAACTGGAACAACATGATACTGAATCAGACTCTGAGCTTGATTTTTTTTCCACTGGGACCAAGCAGAGCTTGGGTGCGGGAGGGGCTGCAGCCAGGCTATAGCTCACTGGCTCAGAGCTGTTTGGCTTAGCCTCTCCCTGTCACTCCCATGCCGCTGGAGAAAATATTTCCATTTGTTCTCTCCAGGTACTTTATGGCAGTGCAAAGTGGCCACAATAGACCAGAGAATCTCATCCTCCTCAAAACAGGCAGAACATCTGTCCTGTATTTAAATTGCCCACTTCTCCTTAAGTCAAACAGGCAATCTCAGTTCTGGCATCACTTGTCTTTTGCGTACTCGCCTTCACAAATTTAGTGCTCTTTTGATTGGAGAGGGTTTTGGATGTCCTATTGCTGTAACTCGCTGAAACTTTTTTTCCCATTACGAAAAGAAGAGGAAAAGAAGTCATACGCCTTGTTTTGCAGAGTCAAATGAGGCATAAAGGGTGCTTTGTTCTAGTCTTCCCTGCACCCTGGCAAACTTTTTTGGTTGGCAAGGACCTGGACCCCGGAAGTCCTGAATGTCTCTGGTTTCCCATGCAAGAAATCAGGCCAGCGCAAAGTCTGGGCACCACTTGCAGCCACATAAGGCAGGATGAGCAGGGGCTGCTAGCCTGCGGGTTCAGGCGTTTACCAGCACGGCAGGGGACGTGTCCCAGGACCGGGCCTCCACACTTTGAACGCTGCTGTCGATTAGGCATTCGGTAGAGCTGCTCCATAGTAAATATTTGAGGCTCTGTAAATGCTATTCCTGGGCACCTGACTTTCCCTGTGGTACCCTGTGTACTTATAGCATTAGATTCAGCGCTGCAAAAGTCCTTAACCACACCACCTTCTAGCCCACAGGCTGTCAGGAAGGTGCAAAGCCCTGATTTAATGCAGGACTCCACACACATTTTGCAAGACAGTTTGGAGCCTCAGACTGGAAATCGGCAGCACAGAGCTGCCTCAGCGAGCCAGAGGGAAAGCCCGTGGGAGCATTTGCTCAGGGACCACGGCCTCAGTGCTTGCTCAGGGCTAGGAAATCCAACAGCTAAGCATGGTCATGCTCAGGGTAGGGAGGTCTGAGCTCCTTGGTGACACTGACCCTCAGCTTCCAGCAGACCCGTCTCTGCGACTTACACACTAGTTCCTTGGGCAAGTCATCTGACCCTTCTGTATCTGTTTTCCCATCTGTAAAATGGAGACTTTGAAACAGTCCTTCTTTCTAAAATGTGCTCTGAGACCTGAGATAGGAGGATTGGACCAAGGTGACCCAAATTAAAACATATGCAGCCAAAATGGTTCACTGAAACAAGAGCTGTCCTTTAAAACAGGACAGTAGTGAGCACACAAATACATTATTTCAGTTCAAATGGAGCCTCTTATATCTGATAGGCAAGAGAGATTTCTGACTCTGATGAGCTTGCACAAAGAAAGAGCCCAGTGCTCACTTGGAGATTGCTTCTTCACTGGGGAAGAGTAGGTTTGAGCTGCTGCCTTGCTCTTCATGTATTCTTCACAGTTTCAAAGGGAAGAAGACCCTTCCGCAGAGACTTGCAGGGGAGCTGAGTAGCATTTAACTTTGTATGTGAATTCAGGTATTATGAAAGAAGAGCAAAGGATACACTTCCTCTGATGAGGTGTGCAGTGTTTTTCTATATTGTGTGTTTGGTCTGAGGAACAACTTGCTTTTTCATTTTCAGTGGAACTCTTTTACCGTGAAGTGCTTACTTGCTTCCTTTCTTTCTCATGTGTACACACACGCATGCTCCAGGATTAGGACTTTCACTGTATTTGAGAGGCTGTCACAGGTTTACCCTGGGGCTTCTCCTCTCTCTGCTTTCTGGGGACACGTGAGGCACGTTCTGACCTCCGGGAGGGCATTGCTGCTTTTGTGTCCCATGGGAAATGCCTGCTGGAACAGTGTCGTTGGCTCCACTCTCTCCCGCAAGCGGCTGCAGTGAGGTCAGGAGCCGGGGAGGCCTCTGTACTCCTCAGCTCCCAAGATACCTGCAATTTCTAGTTGTTCCCTCTTACCTCCTAGCCACAGGTAGGATGATGCTTACTTTATTACGTAGCCCACTGAAACACTTCTGGTCTTCTTTTACTCCATCTGAGCAGAAGGCAGAGTCTGAACATAACTGACTATTGTCAGTGAGATGTGCAGGGCCGCTGAGACTGTGATGATGACCAGTGTGGAGATAGCTGTAGGTCTGTCTGATTCATTCGGTTTCCTGTCTCTCTCTAAGAAAAGGACGTAAATAGCAGAAAGTTAGGGATTCCAATAAAAAGAAAAAGTGGGTTCCATTGTGCTATATTTGCTCGGCGAGGCTGCAGAGCCCCGACTCTAAGAATACCGGTAGTGGTGTGTATCTATATTCTCAGAATTCAGGGAGGTGAGGTTTGTACAGAATTAAATCATTCTGTCACATCTAAGAGGCTTCCTGCAGAAAAAGGAAAGCATAAAAGGAAAACGTCTGAAGCAGCAATGATCTCACCCTTTTCACAGCACCTCTGCTGCCCAAATGTGTCTGATAGCACAAGTGGGTCACCGCGACACGGATCCGGGACCCTTTCGTCACTGCGCGTAGGATCAGCACTCTCATACAGAAACCCATCAGAAGCAGAAGCGATGTGCGGGGAGAGACAGAGATGCGCAATGGTATTTCACACCCATACGCAGGATTATTGGCACGGTAAAGAAAGCGTGCCGGGTTGATTGATTGCAGAAACGACCTTCCCGGCCTGCAGCAGCTCGCCACCCCCATGCAGCCCCAATGTGAGGGATGACATGAGCAGCTGCTCCCACCTAGCCCTGACTCATTCGCCGAGGGTCATTTCTTCCCCTTCTCTTTTCTTGGTGGCCGTGGCCACAGCTCTGCGCCCCACTTCCACACATGCATTAGAGGAGGGCCACGTGTGCCAGGCTAGCCTCTCGTCACCAGTGTCATCCACATCCTCATCACAACAACAAATTACAAGGGTGATACAGAGCCTGGGACACAACTGTCCAGCTACTGCAGGAAGGCTGATGCTACTTCTGGCCTCCCCCTCTCTCAAAGTATAGGCTGGGTGGGCTCGTAAAATCGGTGGAGCAGGATGCTGGTTGTGGTGGAGACATCTGGCAACGAGGTGGCGAGCCACCTGCACCAAGCTCATCTCACGCGTCGCCTCTGCAGTGGGCTGCTGGTTAAAAACACACAGCCAGTGCTGCCTGCATTGAGCTGTGTCCGAGGCTTCAGGCTCTTGCTGTTTCCACACCTTCAGAAGGAGCGCGCTGAAGCGGCGGCGCAAACAACAATGGCATAAATGATGGTTTTGTAGCACGGGCAAGCGCCTGCGTGTAACTGGGATAACACTTCAAGGGCAATGAAGGGCATTCGGTACCAACTGCCCATGGTCAGTCAACAGATGCGGACGTTCACCCACCTTGCTTACCTGTGATGGTAGGCTCTCTGTATAAATCTAATACCTCAATATATTTTTGCTGGGGAAACAGGGAGGACAGCTCCCAGAATTTTATGGTGGACTCCAGCTCCACGGTCCAGTGGCAGGAAAGCATCACCTGTGCCTTGCATGTGTGCAGTAATTGGCTTTAAGATTATTACATACATTTAAAAAATACAAGAGTTGCAGGACAGAACTGGGGCCCAAGATATTAATCTGGTGCACAGTAACATAATTTGTGATACATTTGGAACCAGAATATAAAACCGTTCACTTGGGACTGATTTATCTGAGGTCAACACAACTCTGCTTATTTAGAAATAGCTGCACAGTTAAGTGAAACTCAAAGAACTCACTAGTTTTGTATTTTCTATACTAAAGGTCTAAAAATTTACTTCATTGATGGCAAAGTTGCAGGCAGCAGAAGGTGGGAGATGTAATGATTTTTACAAGGAGCAGTAACCTAATACAAAATACATTCATGGTCCAAAAGAAACAGATGCTGCTAAGGATTAGTTAATGGTTTCTTCTAAGAAAGGGCTTAGGGATGCTTCCAGGTTACAGATAAAGCCATTCACCCATAAACAAATTCTCAATCCAATACACACTAGCAAAATCAAAATTTTACATACAGACTGAGATCTTGTTGCATCTGAAAAGCACAAAGTTTAATATTTAGGCATACATATGATTGAAGAGGATGAATTTAATCTACCAGGTATCACTTTGGAAGAGACTAGTATCACTGTTACTGACTTTAATGGAAA
Source organism: Apteryx mantelli (assembly GCF_036417845.1). NCBI lineage: Eukaryota > Metazoa > Chordata > Aves > Apterygiformes > Apterygidae > Apteryx > Apteryx mantelli. Next base: position 79,007,127 of record NC_089979.1, read on the forward strand.
AGTGATCTGTGATCTGCTTTCCTCCCCCATGTTCTCTACACTTCCCTGCTAATGCACCCTTTTCTCTTTCAGGCTACTCAAAATGGTTTCTGCTCTTTTCCCGTAAGAAATTTAAGCTCTACCTGTGTTTAATTAGATATTGGATAACCTGAGTTGTTTTATTACAAACATCTAGGGAAAGAGTCAAGAGAAACTAATCAGTCTTAAGTCAAAGTGCAAATAGTTCCAATTTCAAGCCAAGTGAAGCGATAGGAAGTATAGTTCACGAGATCTAACAAATCCAGAACCCCTTTTTTTCCCCCAAAAAACAACCTTTTTCTCATATCTATTGGCTCATAACATATTTGTGATTGGATGTAAAAAACAAGTAAAATGATTTGTCTCAAAGACACATTAAAACTACTGATTTTTACATCATGTTTTCATACCCTTCAGTTCCTTTACATTCCTCTCTTACCTTGCAGCTGTAGGAATCAGGGCTTGTATTTGTTCTACAGGAAGTTTTAGATACACAAGTTAATTCCTATTTGTAAAAGCAAAGGATTAAAAAAAAAAAGACTTTCCTTTAAATGTTCATGGCCTCTTTCAAAGAAAGGAAGGAAAGCCCAGCGTGCACCCCTCTCAAGGAACTGCTCCAGTGATAATACAGCATTTCTACAGCCTAAGGGACTATGCAGACAGTGCAGAGACCTGGAGTTTGCTACCTACTCCAGTGAATGTTAACGCTAAAGGGAGGCTGGGTTTGCAAGGAGACATAGTACCTGTTGTTAATGGTCCTGTTCTAGCGGGTGGTGGCGGGGAACAGATGCGCTTTTGGGCACACGGCCCTTCTTCACACTGTGCACTTCGGATCTTGGGATTCTTCCTGGGTGAGTGCATCTGTTGCTAGATCATGGGGCTTGTTTCTCTCTCTGCCTCAATAAATTAGCCGTGAGCTGTGGAAACCCTGCAGCAGGAGGAGTTTGCCACATTTTCACCTCAGAATAACCCATAATGTTGTGTTTGAAGCAAAGGGAGGTAGTGGGCTGCAATCCCTTCAGGCCAAGAGGGGAATGATCCCAGCTCTTCCCATATCACTGCGGAATGGGGAAAGTCCAGGTCCCCTGGATCAAATCAGGAGAGTAGTTTTGGAAGGAAAATGAATGTGCATGCCTCTCTACTTTTTATTATTATTATTATTATTATTATTATTTGAAGGAAAGCAAGTGCTTCCAAATGTAGGAGTCTAAATTCCACGAGGATGGAGATACTGCTCTGCAATGCTGAGTTAACGCACTTTGGCCTTGGAGCGAGGGCGCTGTTCGTCTTTCACATTTTCCCTGGGCTAGCTCAAATGGCTCTTTGTTCAGCCGCTGATTTTCGCTAGTCCTTTCTTAGATGTTTAAATCTCCCTCTGTTCTGAATAGGGAAACCCAAGCGCCAAATGTGGCTTGGCCAGACTCTGCCCTAAGGGCTAGGGGTTGCAAGGCTTGGGCTTGTCATGGCTAAACCCTCTTGCGGGCTAGGTGGGTAGGCATGAGTACTACAGTGCCCGAGGCTGATAAGAAAGCAGCTTTGGCACTCTCAATTTGGATATGTGAAAGAAGATTAACTTAGTTATAAGGAATCTTTCTCAGGATCTTCAGGCCACAGTATTTCATTTTTCTAGTGGCAGGCCCAGAGCAACCCATGCAATTTCTACAGCTGATGAAACTTCAGGTTCATTACAAAACCCTTCGGCCTTCAGATGCTAACATGTATGATACTTGCCTCTAAACCCCAAAAGATCTGCTCAGCCCAGCAGCTGTACCCTTCCTCCTACAACATCTACCAGGCTCTTCCTGTTCACAGAAATTCCACTTTTGCCTGTTAATTGCCAAACTCTGGTGGCCTCGCTGGGCTTTTATTTTTTTCCCATTGGTGAAAAGGGTCTCAGCTCTACTGATAGAAACTCTGATAATAATAAACATCCTCATGTCCTCTCCTAAGAGCTCCCTTGCCACGCATACACTTCTCCTTAAGAGCACATGGTTTCCTTTCCCTGCAGAGGGCTTTATGAGTCAGTTGAGTGTTTTATGAGTCTGTTGGAGTGCTCACATACCTTCACACATGGCTTTGTAAATACCATACTTTGTTTTTTGCAAAACAGCCAAGTAAAACTTATCTGTTTATGATATGATACCTTTAGATGTCCCTAAATACCTTCCAACCCTCATTAGTTAGGACTTTGGTGAGGTTGGTGCAGTTCCTCTGCCACCAGACTGACCACAGTGCGGCTTTCCATGCCTTCTGCCTCGAGAAGAAGAACAGGTCTTTCATTGCCACCTACCAACTGGCCAGGATAGAGTTAGCTGGACTGTACTTAACAGTGTTTCTGATCTGTGAGAAAGAGTGAGAGTCTCCTTAGGTTCATAGAGGTTAGGGTCTCAGCAACTATTAACTCATCTAGCTTGCTTGCCTGTGCATCATGCTCAAGTTTCACCCACGTGTTCCTTTGCTAAGCCCACAAGATTTTATACTGCTGTGTTTCAGGCCACGAAGAAAAGGGAAATGCAATTGCCACCAATACCAGTGAGCCCAGAAATATAGGTCAGATGATCACAGTAGGTGGATCCCAGTGGTAGGCTTGTTTTCCATCCCCAGATCATTTTTGTGATTTTCCCTTGAACTCTAGTGCTGTTTTCTCTTGTCTCTCTGAGCGGTGGAGCCTTTCCAAGCAGAGGACATGATGTGCTGGTACTGCACAGGGCAGCGATGCACAGGCTCCGGGCTAGCTGTGGATCCAGGAAAAGGAGAGCAAGTCAGTACAGAAACAAACTAGTTTAGCAAGAGTGTCACTGCACCCGGTCCCAGAGCAAGGCACCCTCAGCAGCACCATGCTGCACCATGCCACATTGCCCTGAACAGTCTCATGCGTGGTGCCCAGATGTGTCACTTCCCCTTTGAATAATCTCAAATTCCCTTCACTGGACTGGGACCACAGAAGCAGGCCTTTGGCTTTTCATACCAGGCACCTATGTTGATTTTTTAAATTCTTTACTAACAGAATTTGTCTCTTTTTTTTTTAACCATCATTTACACTTGTAGGTTTTATTACTCTTTCTGTTATCTCTTTTTTTAAGTAGAAATATCCCTTTATCTAGACTGAGAGCTTCAAGGGGTTTTTTTTGTTGTTTGAATTTACCAGTGGAATTGTGGATATCCTATATAATACTCTATTTCTGTTAACCCTTTCTATTGCTAATTTATACTGCTGGTCAGATATGCTAATGCCATAAGTTTGGGGAAATTGACACATTTAAGTTTCTACGTTTCCCTGGGTGATGTTTTATTCTGTTTGATCCTAATAGGGCCATCTTTGTGCACAGCCACCTGCTAATTCTTAAATCTGTGAACTCTTTTTTTTTTTTTTTTTTTGGCCCATCTGAGTGAGTGCAATACTGATCTAAGTTATGCTGGGTGCACGGCCTCCTAAGATATTTTTTTGAATGACCACATGAGATATCCAGCAAATATCTCTGAGGCTGAAGTAACACCAGCAATGTTAATTCCTCATTCTACATGTTACAAACAGATGGTTAAGGAGATGTTCCATTCACTGGTAAAATTTGTTCTGTAACAGATGTCTGCCAGCTGCCATTCCCTGCCCTGCTGCGTGATTTTATAGAGCTAACAAGATTAAGAAACTGTTGAAATTGATTTTTGCTTCTAAATACAGCAGATCTGATTCTGAAAATGCTCAGCAGGTTCTATCTCAGGTGGTGCAAACTGGCACAACTCCAGTGAAAAATCAGTGGAGCTGAACCACTTTACATGAGCTAAGACTCTAACTTAAAGAGCAGCTCTCTCAAATGAAAATGTCGTCATTAAGAGTTCGACAACAGAAGAAGTTTCCCAAGTGGAACAGCAACGCGAAAGCTGGCAGAGCAGAGTTCGGGACGCTTTAAAAACTACCCTTCACTCCTACCAGCAGTTCAAAACTGTTGGTATTTCTTGAAAAACGGCTTTCATTGGAAACTCCAGTACATCAAGTAGCTTATTGCTCAGCCTCGGTGCTAGGGCAGAAGGTTGTTTTGCAGCCTTTTAACTTGCTTGCTAATGAATCAACACTTCCCACCTGTAGCCACCAGGGTTTAAAAATACAAAACATCCCAGACTGAAATCCTTCTGCCGATAAAAATCAAAAATGAACTCAGCGTGTAACTGTGGAAGAATGCAGATGTATATTTTGAGAATCCATGGTTGGGCTTTGAACAATCAGATGAGTATTAAGAGAAAAAAAATGCAGTAGTTTAAAAATAACAGATCTACTGCATGGCAGCCATAAAAGGAAATTTTAAGGAAAGGAACAGAAAATCATGCCAGACTAATGCATTAGGAACAGCAGTTGATACAGCATATACAAATGACAACATACATATCCCCTTCCACTCCAAAATACATGCAAGAACCGTATGGAAACAGCCTGAGCATAATGTTGAAGCTATTAGCACAGTATTTGCTACATCTTTTTATCACTACAAGCTTTTGCTGAATGCTACTGCTGTTGCTTATGTCTCCAGTCCAAATCTAAACTCAGGTCAAAGCTTCAGCAGTGCTTGATAGGACAAATCAACCTAAAGCCCTTACAGGCAGCTCAAAAGCATCTGCGATCTGACAGATTTGAATAGTGAAAAAGGTGACGTTCAGCATGACCTTTCCTTCCACACTGCTCGCATAGCTCTTTTTTTGTGACTAGATGTTTGAGTCTCCGGTGTCTTCCAGGTCTCGGTGCCTATTGCCCTGCGTTTGCTGCAGCTCTCCCACCAGGCTAGTTTTAGAGTCATTTACTCTCTCCCCTCTGTTTTGTAACCAGACTGAAAGACAGCGCTGAGTGTCTGCAGCAGCCCCCAGCTATCCGAATGCGCTCACAGGCTTCCAAAATGCCCTGTTCCCGAGGGAGCATGACTCTGAAATCTGTGGTGGTTTGACCTAATTGGCAAACGGTTCAGGCCTGCCACAGAAGTCCCCCACCATCACCACTGCTCAGCCCCAGCCCATCTTAAATCACTGTTTGTCGGCTGCCTAGATCAAAAGTCCTTTGTGAAGAGCACAGTTACTCCTCTATAACTGATCTACATGGATCAGGTCATCAGCTGCTCATGAGTGGTTCTTTTTTGTTTTTCTTTTTTTTCTCTAAAAAAAGAAAGTGATGTGAATTCATGTAAGAAATAAGTATTTTTATACTTCTAGCTTAGTTATCTGAAGAGAAGCCTTATTAGACTACGTGTAATCTCTAATGACAGCTCTTCATCTGGGAGGATGAGCTTGCCTACTGGAGAGTAGGTATCTCTGTAGGTTAGAGCCATCAGATTAAGCAAAAAATCAAAACACTTCCTTCTCCATAACTCCAAAGTATGATCTCTGAATCACTTAGCCTTTCCGCAAGGTGGCTTTGAATGCCATCTCCCGTGCCCCAGCAATGATGTCTCTGTGCGTGGCATATAGCTGTGACAGTCTCCGGAGAGTTTTGTCCAAGCCAAGAAATGAAGAGCCCTGCCTAATGGGGTCACAGGCTGCTAATGAAGTTGCACGTTCATAAACTACAGCTACAGCCCTCAAGGGAGACTGCCCCTTCATCCCTGCTTTGGGAGTCAGGGTTGGTCTGTGTCAGAGCAGCTCACAGGACCTACACGAGTTGCTGGAGGCAATCTGCCTTGGGCTTTCCTCCTCCCACCCCAGATGAGGTTCTTCCTTCATTTCCAAATCGAATTGAGCACAATTTTAATTTTGGTGCCTATGTTAATTTGTCAGCTGTAGCCAAATAAGACAGGAGTTATTCAGGCTTTTTTTCCTCCTGTGGAGGATCAAACAACAAATCTGTTTAAGGAATCCCGTCTGGAGAAGCCTAAAAGGAAAATTATGAATTTTCAAAGCAGGGGCCTTGTAAACCAGGCATCTCTGCAGAATTTATGGAGCAAGAGCTCATTAGGAATAATCATGTAAAACCTGACTGAAATCTCTGTAGCTTTTCTGTCTTACACCAGATGAAGATCTGATCCGTTCACCTAGTTTTAAATCCAGACACACGCTCTTTGCGGTGTAGACATAATTTCCTCCGCATGCCATAACCATTGCTTTGCACTGTGACAAGCAAATGTTTATTGGGCTTTGTATGGCTCAGCATGAGCTTGTAAAGCTTTTCTTTATGGCATTTATTTTGCTATAAATTATGTATATTTTGGTGTTTTTGCTAGTACTTTATTCAAAGCTCTAGATCACTCATTTCTGAGGCATGAGTGCGACATCTTGGGAAAAATAACTTCCACTTACTCAGTACTAATCTATCATGTTGACTTTATTTCCTTCAAAGCATACTGAGAGCAAACTATTTCCTACTACTTCGTGCTTTTCAGCTAAATGGCTTTTCCAAAAGGCTAGCAAAATGCTTGTGTCATGGAAAAAACAAAATCCAGGTACACAGAAAATAAAGCAAAGAGATGCAATGGATCAGACTTAATTGAATACTTAACAGGTTCAGACTAGCCTGAGCTTATGTTAACTGAACCACTGAACCCATCCATGCTGAACAAATGTAGAGTGTTTTGGATACGTGGTTAAATACACTTTAGCATAGTGTTTTTTCACCTGTAAGTATTAACACATGAATACTTGGGCTGCCTCACTGAAGATTACTCCACAACATGGGCAGGAGTGAGGTGCTGCCGAGGCGATCTGCACCCAGGCAAGGCAAAATGCTTTCAGGTTTTCTGAATAGGAAAACGCTCCTTTGACTCTGCAGATGCAGTTAAGGATGCTCCCAGGCTCTTGTTCTTCTTTTATCAAGTATTTGTCCTGAGAAACAGGTGCTTGGGGTATTCTCAGGATTTCGGGTGACTCAGAAGCAGAGGCACTAGCAGATGACTTCGCCATCTCCGCAAGGACTCTGCTCTTTCGTGCCTCTGATGTCACGCTCACGTGATGCTACTTTTGCTTTCTAATGAGCCAGTGTTTCAAACAGCATGGGGATGGCCCCAGAAATCTCAACCTCACTGAAAACTGTGCTTCTAAACTGAGAGTACTGTCTTTGCTAACAGTGTGTACGGTGTAGCTAGCACCCCTATAACAGCTGTTGGTCATGTACAGGACATTATGCTAGAGAATAGTTTCTCTTTTTGACCTGGGGAAAAAAAAAAAAAAAAAAAAAAGCACACTAGTATGCTCTGACAGTTGATAATGTGGCTATCCTAGGTGATCACAAGACAATTCATATCTTTATTGTGTCTAGAATTAATCTAGGATTCTTTAAGGCAGTTCACAGCAAAAAAAATTTAAAAGTGCATGGTTACAATTTAAGCTCATGGTTATTATAGTATCCCTGGCTCTGGCAAGCAAATCAGCAACACTGTAGTTCAGCATTTTCTGGATTGTAGGGATCTATCTGCTGGCTTAGGCTTTGCTAAAACGTAAGTGGTATTTACAATTGCACTTGGCCATGAGCTGCTGCTTTTTGATGAAGTCCAAATGTTAGGGTTGTAATTACTGTGAATATTGCGTCCTGCAGTCTGGAAGCCCAATCTCAACATGCACTGGGTTGGTCTTCAAAAAGAAAGTGCTGAGTGCCGCGGTGGTTGTCTTTGAGGAGTCTTCCCACTGCCCCAAGTTATGCAGTGAGCCTCCATCTCCGCTATGTCCTCTTGAGGCTGTTTCATTTGGCCTGCAAGAACCATATGAGACATGACTGGAGACTGATCTGTAGCCCGATATTGCCTTAGGCATAAGATGTGGTATTCACCCTCTTCCAGTGACTAATCTAAATATTTAATACAAAATGGAAAAGCTTTGATAGGAGAGAGACCCACTTATAAAGAGATACCCACCTATAGAGCTAGTGAGAACAGTCTTGTAGGACAGTGGGCAAGGGGGAATGGACCTTATTTTGCCCCATGTTCCCTTGAGTTGTTCTGGTTAACTGTGCAAAGGGAGAGTAGTAACACTAGGACAATAAAAGTTGTCATTTTGCAAGGCCTGATCCTGATGGTGATCTGTGTGAGCATATACTAAATCAAGCCAGAGCAAATCAGGATAAGCAGCCAGCACCTAGAGTCCTAGGAAAATATTATGGGTACAAAATTAGGACTTCAATGCTAGGCAGTGACTGAGAGTGGGTCCCTAAATTCAGGACTGAGATGCCTAAAATGACAGCTAAATGTGTGACTTGCTCTTCAGCAGTAATTTCAAGGGTTCAGCCTTGCCTGCTTAAGGCCCTCAGCTGCCAGTTGGTAAGCCTTCCTCAGAGTTGGATGATTAACACGTCTCAGGTCAAAACAACACTTGAAATCTATTGGACTCAGTAGATGAAAACTGAAGATAAAACCACAGCTGAAAGTTTGGGCCAGACTATTAGGAAATTAGCTAATAAAATACCTAAGTAAACTGAGGCGAAATTATTTTTGAACGAAACCGAGTAGACCGAGACACCTCTATAAACATAGCTTGGACTTTGGGGTTTGGATGCAAATTGTTGGGGCTTTTTTCTTCTGGGTAATACAGTGTGTGCTCACAACAAATGTATTTGGACAAACATGGAAGCTACATGATGTTGTTTTTTTTCCCCCATAAGCAATTTGATAAGATTTTCTGTAAAACTTGATTAGCAACAGCCCTTCTATAATGGGTATTTTGTGAATTTCCTATGCTAAACATACTGTCTTACAAACATGTATGAAGAAAGAAGTGTAACAGATTCTTATAGCACTCACAGGTAAGTTTATTTATGAGAAAAAAATCCCCTGAAAACTAAACAGGTCTTAAAATACTCTTTTCTAGATTTTGTTTTTGCACTGTATTCTGAATTTGACACAGTAAAAAATTTTCAGCTAAAGATAGAGGGGATTTTATATAGACCTGCCTGCTCTTTTTCTCCTGAGTGTGCCAGCATATGTATTCATATATATAGTTGAGAGAAGAAAAAGATGAAACGCCTTTTTTAGCTTCAGAATAAGCCGAAACTTAAGTGAAGTCAAAGACGACTTTGGCTGCGTGTTCTGCATGTGCAGGTAGAGTCCCATTTCCAGTTTGTTCTATAAACAGACTCCTTTCTTCCACTATTTAAAATTGCTCAGCTGCTTCTCTGAAAGAAAACAGCAAAGGCAATTGAATACAGCTTTGGTCATGTAACTGGCTCTGCTCTCAAAAGCTAGTTCATATTTGATGCTGTCCTAGTTTTTTCTCTTCTCAATCCTATAAATATCTTTTTCAGAGTTAAAGAAATTCCATTTAATGAGCATTGGAATCAGTGTGTGGGCAAAAAAGTGTGGTATATAGTGCACTATTATAAAATTCTGTGTAAATATTTACATACCCTTTAATGTCACCTCATGTTCACTTAAGCTGTTGGGGCTTTTTGCTGCTTTTTTTCTAATCTTCATTTGGCCATTTCAAGCATGACTAACACATTTTGAATTATTTTTAAACTTCCAAAATCTTCTCTGTAAAACCAGTGTACATGAAGGTGCAGGTGGCTGATCTGACTTCAAAGGATTAATGTGCTGAGGAGGCCTTGGACTTTCCAGCTGTACTTCTGTGTTTGAGGTTCTTAAAATGCCACTGAGTTATCCTGAACTTAGACTAATGCCATGGCTGCAGCGGCGTTGATTAACTGTAGTGTAAAAGAGAAGAATTCAGACTAAAGTATCTAATACAGGGATTTTTATTTTCCTCTCCTGTAATCTTTACTCTGCCAGGCACCAGCAAAGATATAGGTTGCTACGTATTCTTGTTACACCTTATCTAAGCATACTGATCAGTTCCTCCAAACTCCTATCTGTTTGCTCAGCAATGACTCTTTTTCATTCACGTGGTGATTGTCAGGAGCTGAATGGATACTGCAGTATGAAATGTATCAATGGGCTATTTAAAACTGAGTGACACCATGACCGACTTCTCCTTTGTTTTCTCTAAGAGGGTGAAAGGCTAGGTGTTTGACATCCACAAACCTTTCTCTTCATGAAGGTGGCGCTAGGAATAGAAGGCAGAAAGTGTAATTCAGGCAGTAGGGCCACCTGGTCTACAAATACAATAAATATCAGCTATTACAACTCTTTCATCACCGCATGCGTCACTGAAGTGCAAACTGGAAAATGTATGATGGTGAATGGGAATGTTAAATCAATGTGAAGATGCTATCAGTTTCCAGAGTCAGACTGGCTTCTCTTGCCCCCAACCTTTTTACTGCCAATAAAGAACACCTTCAAAGGTGAAGTCCCCCTAGTATCAGAGGTATTATTTTGTGTCATATTATTTTTTCCATGCAGAACACATCTCGTCCCACCAGCTTTTACGCTAGATTGGAGTGGGTGCTACACTGTGTGAGGGTCAGGGCTGCCAGCCCCAGCCACCACGGGCAGTGTCCCCAGCCCCACAGCATTACCCTGGTGCATGCGGTTGGCCCCACAGTTTCTGTGCCATCCCCACACCACGTGTGGGGCACCCGGGATGTGGGGGGAGGCAGGAGAAGGGCTCTCCTGCATAGCTGTTAGCCTCTGTGCAGATGGGGGGCAAGTTCAGCACACACGGGCTCCGGCACCAGCCGATTTTAAATGCCACCTCTGCATGAAACTCTCCCAGCCTGCGCCTATGTGCGCCCCAGTTGAGCGCTGCCGCTCGTGACGGCAGTGGTGGGACCTGAGGCAGAGGCATGGCTTGAGCTCGCGTCGCAACCGGGCCAGTCTCAGTCAGGGATGCATCATTTCTGCGTAGGATTTGATAATATTCACTTACAAATGCAGCTCTGGACTAAACACGGATAGGTGAATGTTGCACTTATGACATGTGGCAGCAGCCTGGCTTTGTCCAAGCCGTGCAATGCCTTTTGCAGGCTTTACATAGTGAAGTGGTTAAAGCACTCTTTTGTACTGAAGGGCTGGATTCAATAAAATGTTTCTGGGGCAAGTTACCATAGCCTGCCATAGCGCAATACGTCAGGCAGACCCTTTTTTTCCTTTTTCTTTTCTTTTTTCTTTCCCTTTTAATTTTAAATTAAGTGCAGCTGACTGCATTTAATGCTGTTAACAATGGCACTTCTTCCCTTGTGACAATGTAACGTTTAAAACAGATAAAGTCCATGTGGGGCTAATAAAAGTTTGCCCCGTCCCCATTCCTGTAGGGCAAGTTTCACCATAGTGAACATTTAAGTAGCAGGCAGCTATGAATATGAATGTCATTGAGTTTTGCATGTTGTCACTCATCAGCAGGTAACTCCAAGCAGGCATCACCGGAGGGACGTGCTGGATCTCAGACAGACTTTGCGCAGCCCAGCGTGGCGGAGCTTGCCTCACCGAGACGTTGGAGTAGCCACAAACCAACAAAACTAGGGAAAAAGGGAAGGATCCGCAGATGGTATTCAGTGTCATGCCCCAGAAGGACTCCTGTGTACTCCTTTTGGCGGCTAATGGAGAGATGGAGCAAGTCAGCAGGTTTCAGTTCCAAATTTGCCCTCTGAATTGCTCACGCAGCTTAGGTTAGGGACCTAAATGCAATTCTCTGAGCATCAGTCTTTCCATCCATATCAAGGAGAAGGAATATGACTTGCATGTCTTCATGGATGGAGAGTATTTAATCCGTGCAACAATATTATTATTAACAGGGTGCTATGAAACTACTATTTTTTACAGAAACAAGTCCATTTTGACTTTTCTCTTGTGCAGTTTCTTCAAGATATATATGCTTTTACACAATTCAGTCTGAGTTCTTAATTGGGCAGCAAACCAATTAGTTTTAAGATCGTGTGTCTGCATGGGGGTGTTATTTTAACTAATCGCCATGCTGGGCTCAATCCAGAACGTGCTCAGCTGGAAGCTTCCTTGGACTTCAGTAGCCTTTGGAGCAGATGCCATGTTGCTTTCCATGTATGTGCATCCGTGTGAGATTTTTTTTTCACTCAAAATGTTTTCAAAGCCTGTACCAGTACTATGATACGAAGGCGCATCTGTTCCTTTGCTCCATGTCCTCTCCGTTTCCCTGTTGCTGGACAGCTCTTGGTTTCCCCCCGCCACGGGCTGGTGTGTGCTAACCTGTGTTCCCAGCCTTTTGCGCCGAAAACTTAATAACAGCGCTGACGAGTCAGTGCCATAAGGGCTGTTTTTATTTACAAATGTAGAAATACAATTGCGCTCCATCGATGTTTACCAACTATGTATTCCAGCTGAAGCACGAATGAGTCATTTTTACATTGCTCATAGAAAATAAAAAAAAGCTTAAATACCCACAAAATTTGCTTACTCTTCAGGTGTAGCCCCCGGAAGGGTGAGGGCAGCTTCCGCCATATTCTGGTTGGAAATATCACTCACATGATAATTGGAAAGTCGAGCAGTCCTATTAGTGGAAATATGCAAAAAATAGGGAAAAGGACATGAGGTCAAATCCAGTTAAAAAAATGCCGGAGTGCAAATAGTTTACTGGAATTTGGTAAGGCCTTTTTATGATGTGTAGCATGATGCCAAGTGGTGTTTGCAGAATTAAGCAGAAAGGACAGTAGTTTTTTATCCACACAAATATTAAGTTATATTAACATCTTGTCATGCACTAGTGATTATCTGCGAGTTGATAGAGACAATCGTTTTGTTCAGAACAGGCACACACCCCCCACCAAGTATCCAAGATGTGAATCTCAAAATACCCACATAGCCTCAGTCTGCCGCTCCCTCTCTTCCCACTAATGCAACATGACTCACATGCTTTAAACAACAAAAATTTATCAAAGGAACGAAGAGTGATTTATTGGTGCAGGATAGGATAAGATGTCGTTTTAGAGCAACAAACAGTAACGGCGCTTAGAAGTTAAGTATTACCAAGGGAGCCCAAGGCGGTGCTGGCTTACTAAATTGGGTAAAATGCAGGGATTTCACCAAATGCAAATGACAATGAACAATATGTATGACTCAATATATCCGCTATGCTTTCAATGTGCAGTCAGAGGGTGGTATAGCTGACCTTTTTAAGTGATGCTTTTCAAACCGCATTGTTATGGTTATCAAAGCGTTCATTTTAGAATACAATATTTGGACCCAATCCTGTTAATATTCTTGTGTATTGTTTGAAGGCTCTTTTCCCCACTGTTTGTAATAAAGCATTTCCAGTCAGCCCCTCCAGTGTCATACTTCTAAGTATAAACAGAGTAAAATTTGCCGTCAGTTCTCCCAGGCTTGGTGCACAACTCTGGAATAGTCAAGTCACATAAGAAATTAACTAAAATAGGTGCGATCATGATTTTGTGAGGCCTTCCTGTGTGCCAGAAATAGTCTCCAAGAACAATGCAATAAGAGAAATACTCTGTGCTCTTTAACCTCAGTTTCCTTCTATCTAAGAGCTGTCAGTGGCATCAGTGTCGATTCGGAGCAACTCCCAACTCCCACTGGAGTTACTCTATTCTAGCAGCACTGTAAGAGAGAAAAAAAAATCCAGCATCAGATCTGTATACAAAAAGCAAGAAAAAAAAAGACCGGAGCAACCTCATATTATTGTGCCTCTAACTGTATGGCAGCAGTAATTCCTCTCCAGCTCAGCCCAGCACTGCCATGTGTCAGCCCAAGGCCAGGCCAGTGACTGGAGCAAGGCCCCCGCAAGTGCCAGAGGCGGGTGTCCTAGGGATGGGTTTCCTCCCCGTCCTCCCTGAGCTAAGCCAGAAAGCAAAACAGGAAAAAAAAATTTTAAAGGCAGCTGTGCAGAGCAATTGGGCCGCACAGACGTTCTCGTTAACTGAACTGGGGCAAGGGAAGGGGCCAGCGCGGCCCTGGCCCCAGCCCCATGGGACCGGGTGCCCGGAGCTGAACACAGCCCGCTGCCGCCAGCTCCCGGAGCACTAGCACCCGCGGTCCCCAGCACCAGGGGGGAGAGCGGAGGGCCAAAAAAGAGAATAGTCCTTTCTCGGGTGGAGGATGCCTTATTTTGATCGTGGGGGTCAGACACAGACGTGGGAATTCCCCGAGTTGGTTTATTTGCAGATTTGTTCAGACAGTTTCTTTTTCTTTCTTTCTTTCTTTCTTTCTTTCTTTCTTTCTTTTTTTGACAAATCAGCCTTTTTTTAATAATCTCATCTTGAAACTTGAGAGGAAGGGAATGTATGGGTGAGCAGCTAATACCAGTGAGTTTTGGAAACTCCCTTTTTATGATCTCTTTCGTTTAGCAGCTGTAATTTTTGATGCTTTCATTGCATTAAAAAGTTATTTGACAATACTGTCAATAAAGTAACTTAATCTATTCCAGTAAACTTAGCTTTGACTCACAGTAAGCTTGAAAAAGTTGCTACTAAATAATATTAGTATTTGTGACTTACCCATTACAGAAAACAGAGCTTTGATCTAATACGTCATAAAGAAGAGAAACATCAGATGAATTAGTATTGGAGAAGACAAAGCTATTTTTCCTTTTCTTTACTGATGATATTCCTGGTTTAAATATTATTTTAAGAGCTTATATGTAGCATTCAGTGACAGGTAGATGTAGACAACTTACTGTAAAAAATGGTTTAAAATTAGTTTCAAAATATCTCTTTATACAAAGCAATATATTTACTGATTTAAATCATACCCATCTGGACATGTTTATCAAAATGAGTCCTTGTCTACTGTAAGCCATTTGCTGCCATTGCCACCCACTGGCCAGGGACAAATAACCATTCTGTTACTGACCCAGATCAACACATATCCTGATTAGACAGACACATCTTGCTACATATCCAGTTGCTTCCTATACAACATCTTGGCTTTAATGCAAAATCTGGCAAGCTTTGTGTAAAATGTATTTACTGATTTTATCTCAAAAAGAGAAGTCATAGTCCAGGAGAGAGATGGAGGGAGAGGGAACATGTTTTACAGACCACAAACTGTGATCTGATATTTTCATTCTTTTGTCGTCTCTTTATAATGTACTTTTTTAAAAAAAGAAAAATGTCTTCCTTTTATGTTTCAGTAATACACGGTGCAGTTTTAGCAATGTATAATTAAATAATGAAACTGAATTACAGACTGTAGAGAGCCATTTTTCTTGCACAGGGGTCACCAGAGATGGTAACATTTTGGATTAAATATGAAATTACTACAGGACCATAATAACCATAACCTTATTAATTTCTCCTCATTTTCTTAAATGTATCAGATAAAGAAAGATTACAGCAATTGCAGCTTGATAGTGCCAGGGAAGCAGCATAGTCTCCATTTTTCAAGTGGGAATCCATTTCTATTTTAACTACAGCAGTTTGTGTATTGGTATGTTCTTTTGCATTTTAGCAATCACATTATCAAGTATTATTTTGCTGTTGTTGCTGGTTTACCATCTTCCTTCACAAAGGATTTTATCCCAGTATTCTGGGAACTTGAACAGATTAAAAAAACTGATAGAAAATGATTCTCCTTAGAGGAATTGCTCTTCAGTTATGTACCCATAAAAAAAAGGCAAACCAGGCCATTAGATTTTTCTTTCCCATGTCTTTCTGTCCCACCAGGTGCGTACCATAAATGCTGAGATAGCCTTCTCTGCAAATGGTTAATCAGAGCCATGGAAAGGCAACAATGTTTTGTTCGCTGCATTAGTAAGGGGGAAGGAGGAGAAGGCCTGAGCAGAACAAATGCATCTTTTGTTTTAAGTTCTTTGGAACAATTCTGCCAGGGAGCTCTTTTTCCCTCTGTTTCATTTTTCTTTGTTATTTTCCTATCTAATTAAAATTCTGCAATGCTGTCATCAAATTGTTGTCCGTTTAAGATCACAAACAGCTTCTGTCCTAATGAAATATGAATTGCATTAGTTAATTGAATTGTGCACTTATTGTGTGTTGTGAATGGACTGAGCACACTTATATTCTTAATATATACGGAGCATTTTATCAGTCTAGAGAATGTGTGGACACATAAAATGCTGCTATCATTCTTTGCGCCACAATAGGGAGATTTAATTGACAATAGATGGTTTTAAGAATTATTGGCCAAAGGCAAGAATTGTAAGAAAAATCTCACACAGGCAACTTCTAGCTGCGATGGGATCGGCTCTTTAGTGGTCTGGGGTCAAGTCATGGTCCCAAGCGGAAAGCTCAAATAAATCCATATTATGCATGCTGCCGCTGTGATGTTTGCAAAGAAAGGACGGCTCGAGGAAGAGCAGGGAAGTGGCGGTGGCTCTCTGCAGCAGGCTGCACAGGTTTTTTTGGTTACGTGGCCGTTGTGACCGAAGTCCTCAGCCCACGTTGCAGACCCTGCTCTCCCAGAGCCACGCTGGGGAGCCCACTCTGCCCGGTCTCTCCGCCAGCGCTGCCCTCATGCTCCCGGTAACAAAACAAGCTTAGCACCGCAGTGCTTCGCACAGATGAGAGGTGTGTTTTTTTTCTCTGAACTGTGGAAAGATTCAATTATTTAGCATGCTGAGGACCTGGCCAAAGTCAAAGGAAAACAGGGAAACTCCTTCTGCTGACCTCAAAGCTGTGGATGAAAAGGGTACTTGCGAAAAGTGCAGACTCCAGCACTCAGCCTCCGTAACGTCCAAGATGGATGTATTGCATCTGTAGCCACTGGATGGTGGACTCTCCTAATGAACCAGGCCATTTCAGAGGCTGCTCATTAGCTGGGAGATCAGCAACTGGGACTTAATGCCATTACACAGGTCTTGATTTTTCACTTTGTAGTTCACTCTGTTAGCAATATACATACTTACATGTATATATAAAATACAATGCTTAGTCTTTAGATTTATTTACAGAACAAAGTATGTTTGGATTCTGCATAATACTTATGTAATATAATAGATCTGAATATAGTACCTTCCAGTTACTCTGCAACTTGACAGATGTTGATAGATATCTATTGTTTGTGTTGATAGATATCTATTGTTCTGCCAAACAATGCCTCCCCTAGCTTGAAAAGATATTCCATTCAGCAGTAGGCTGAAAGAAAAGATGAGCAATGTTCAGGTTGAAGAACAGTTGAGAAATTTCTTCTCATTATTTCACAATTGAATATTAGGAGATATGCAAACGCAAATGGAGGTTTTTATTTTACTACAGCAGGAATATAGAACCAGCTAAGATAAACTGAGCTAAAAATGATATGCTGTGATACATAATTTGCAAAGGAAAATACCATGACCCTTTTCACTAGCATAGAGGAGAGAGGAACATATATCACTGGTCTGAGTAGGCAGGGACAACCTCTTTGTATGGGACTTCCCAGCTCTTGGGCGCAGGAAGAGAAATTAGTAATTCCTAGTGTGGGAAATCCTCCGCAGCTGCAGTAACACTCACCTGCCAGGAACACTCCTCCACATGTCCCCAGCGACGCATTTTATCATCAACATCAACAGATGATGAGCTCAGATACAGAAATTAAGTGAGACATTCGCACTTGGGTATGTCAGCAAGAAGTTTCCCTATACAGTCAATAGAGGGAGAGAGAGGTTTCTCCAGAGGGCAACTTGGGATACCCCGGTTAAGCCGCTTCTTCTCTGAATCAGCTTCTGGAAGAGTTTTTCTCTCTCCATTATTACTATATATAGAAATTAGTATATATAGTGAACTTAAGAGGACCAGCCTCTGGGTGTAGGTGCTGAATGAGTGCTTAGAAGTAAGTGAATTTCATGCACTCCCCAAGCCCTTTGAGATAAAAATACCTGCCACATCTTCTGACTAAGGACTTTCCCACCTGATGCCCTCTGTACCTTTGAATTTTCTGGGTTTACTACAGTGCCAGCAGCTCAAGCTGAGCAACTGTTTAATATCCCTGCCTGCATGAGCGAGCACATGAGGTGAGTAAGCAGGGGTGGGCGTCTGCACGGCTCCAGTGAGCCGCAGCAGTGGGCTGCAGCAACTGAGAGTGAAAGCAGTGGGATGGAGTGTGAAAGGTGACTGGCAGTGGTTGGTTAGTGGTCTGAAGAGAGATGAGTGAAAGTGCTTGAACGGGTGGGGAGGGGATTTGGGGAGGCCCGACCGGTCATGAGAAAGACACTACCCGGGGTGCCTTACAGGCATATGTTCTGTGCACCGTTTTCTCTTCCATGAATGCAGTTTTAAACACTTTACATCATTAAAAATGTAAGTGTGCATATATCTAAAAATACATAATATAGCGATGTATAATTAAAGAGGGGAGGAAACGAAGGAGAGATTCAAGGAAGGTTGAGGAGTCACAGTGAGGAGTTCTCCCGGGAGAGACGAGCACGAGACTAACGCATCCTTGCAGACTTCAATGTGCCTTTGGTATCTGTTGTAGCACCAGCGGGTGCAGTGTGACAGCCTGAGGCGCTGATCCCATGGGTGGCTCTCCATGAGGACACACGTGCCCGGCCAAGAGCTTGGTGGAGTCCTACTTGCCCCAGTGCCACCAGCTGGTGCCACCAGCAGGGCTGTCCCAGGGGCTTGCGTTGCCAGGGGCCCTTATCGTTGTGGCCTTCCCACCACCAGCGGCCTTCGCCAGCCCCATGCAGCACGCGGAGGCCTCTCCAGGTGGCAAAGAACATCTGTCGGGCCAGCATCTGGGAGCCTGCTCGCCCCACTGTAATGAATTCAATTAAAAAAAAAAAAAATCACAGTCATATATATTTGGACAAAAGAGCAAAGGCAGCCGTATGTGAACAGTAGTACTTCATACTCTGGCACAGATTTGGATTAGGTATTGTTAGCAGGGTGTTTTGGTTTTTTTTGTCTTAGTTTTGATTAAGTAAGGAACATGGCTATCTTTTTTTAATACACCCTCATTTTTTTATGTTGCTGTCATTACATGTTTAATTACTATTATTTCCTCCATTTGGACAAAGCACATGGACAAAAACAAAAGGTTCTTCTGTTTACTTTTTGGTTTTCAGTAGATATTTTATGAAAATGTTTCCTTTTAAAATTGAAGAACTTGTCCATGAAAATCTTTTTAAAAATCTTGCTTGTACTTCTCTTTTCAACTTTTTATTACAACTAACATTTAACTTCTCCCAATTTTTGAATTCTAAAGGGTAACACTATTTTTTCAGATAAAAATAAAACATACTATTTTTTAAGTTAAAGGTACTATATGTTGCTTATTTTTTAAATTTCTGTACAAATCTTAGTTTAGGATTCCGAAGTTATTGTCTCAATCATAGCCATTTTAGTTAAACAAACACTAAAAGGTTTAAACAATTTTCTCAAACACCTAAAGGACACAAAACTCCCCTGCTCAACTAATACAAAATTATTAGAAATTGCTCTTCTTCACTAAAATCACAGTCCATCCTGTCCAGACTGTGCCTGTGCCTGTGCTCAGCACCGCCTGCTTCAGGTGAAGGTAAAGAAATGCCTCAAGAGGCAGATGCAGGATAATCTCTTCTCCCCCAACCCTCCCTCCTGTCCTGCATACTCCCCATGAAGACCTCACCCTAATCCCAAGAAGTCGGAGACTGACTTAATCTTTCAAGCAGAAGGCTTCCAATTGTTGTTGTTGTTATTATTATTATTATTTTTGGATTAACTGTTACAGCTTTTGTTTTCCACTGAAATATTCAATTCTTCTTTGAAGCTTGCTAAACGCATTGTCTCAGCATCCTGTAGCAAAGAACCTGATGGTCTAATTGTGGATCCCATGCAAAAGTACTTCCTGTTATCAGCTTTGAATTTCCTGTCTTTTCCCACATAATTGAACTCCTTCTCCTTCTTGCATGAGGACCGTGAGCGCAGAATCTCTACAGTCTCTCTCCCTGTCACTCAGTACTTTTTATTCAGTTATTTGGTTCCTTACTATTGTGGATCATCCCTGTGACCTCTTTCTCCCTCCTCAAGAGGTTTTATTTTCTTTTATAGTCTCTTTGCTCCTGTCTGAACCTTGACAAATAAATAGTGCAGAAAATTCAAACGCAATTTTCAGAAAAGATTTGAAACATCCCAACAAATTTGAACTAACTGATTATCAGTGACTATTAAAGTGCAACATCAGCATTTTAGAAATGGGATCATGAATTTCACTCCCTCTCTCCTCATTCAGACTGTAGTTTTGTAATGTATTACTTGGCCCAAGACTCTCAAAGCCTGGCATATATCTATCTTCAGACATCCAAAAAAGAGGTCCCACCTGTGAAAATCAGTCTGTTTATTTAGGTGCCTACTCATGTGTCTAGAAATCTACCTTAAAGACTTATTTTTTGAAGATTTAGGAAAATGGGATACATTACAGTGAGAATGAGAAAGAAATTTCTTGGGCGATACAGCACTGATAGTTATATGTCCAAACAAAAGCTCACTATTTTATTAAAACCAAAAGAGAGTGATAAAAAGATAGTAACTCTTATTTTGACTAGGGAACAGGTTAAATTATTTTACCTGCTGTTAAGAACCCTTGATCTTTTAATGCTTCTGCTTCCATACTTTCAAATGTGCTGAAATCCCATGAATGCCTACGAGAAAGTGAGGAAGCCCGGAAGCTGAAAGGTCATATGGGAGGGGAAGGGCAGCTCTTAGATATAACTTGGCCAATCTTTTGTTCAAAGAAGCCAGTCTCCTGATAGAAGAGAAGCCAAGCTACAGTCCTGAGGGTCAGATCACCTCGGTGAGCCACCCTTCTCTGACAAAAACTGCCATCCTTCTCCACCGAAGACGATCGTTGCACAGGGCAGGACGGTAGAGGTGAGACAAACTCCCCCTCCAGTGCCACGGGGAGTGCAGTCATGAGGAGCACAGACTTAGCGCACTTTTTAATTTCAGCCAAAACCATGGAAATCATAAGACACTGGATGAGCTTTCCGTATCAGTAAGTAAGAGAGACTTTCTGGGAACTAATTTGATTTGGCTAGATGGAAAACTGTGGTATCCAAGACAAAGCTAATAGCTTTCTCTCAGCTGTTACCTGTTTCCTAGGCAAGGCTGAGGGAGCAGTGAGAACTGCACAGCTCTGAGTGCTGCCAGACAAGCCTCTGCAAGAAGGTGCTGTAGTTTAGCAGATAGTGAGGAAACCTTCTGGGGAAAGGAGAGCCTAGAAAACAGAGAGGATCAAAACCGAAGTAGATGCTAGTGAATAAGCCAGAAATTATGAGGACCTGGGGAACACATCAGTCAGATGTGTCTATTAAAGAGATTTGTATATATGGCAGCATCTCACAAATCCAGAGAACATAATGCCGACTACAACCATAAGAGAGAAAAGATAAACGCACAAAAGAGAATTCAGTAAAACCCGGAAGGTATCAGATAAAGGAGTTTAACAGTAAGTATCCAGACAAATGTAACAAGCTTAAAAAAGCAATCAGAATATTTTGCCATGGAGGATGATTTCAATAATAATAGGCAATAGGGAAACGTTGTGGAACAACATTATATCTACCCACAATCTGTTCAGGAAAGAAAGGCTGGTCCATAGAGGCAGAGGAGATACTGCTGTATAGAAGAACAGCATAAATGCTTTTTAGATTAACTTTAAGTGGGAGGGGCCATGCAATTGAATCTCCAAAGACAATTAAATAAATGCTAAACTAGAAATTCCAAAGAATTTTAACAACTTTTGGAAAATAAAGATATTAGTAGGACTTGGTTGCTAATATCCTGCCTAAGAAAAGGAAATTGAATAAGCAATGCTGAACTGAAAAGAGCTGCTAACAAAATGGTAGTTACAGGGACTTAGGCTTCTCCATATACTTGGCCAAACAGATCAGGAGGGACACAGATTAGAAGAGAGATTTCCTGACACCTTAGGCGACAGCATCTTGGGAAAGTGACACACAAAAGGAAGAAACTAGGCTTAACTCGGGTATTAATCACAAACTGATAGTCGCTAACTCATTAGTCTTAACATCTAGATGGACCACAAGTTTAATTCAGTACAGTAGCTTCTGTATTCATGGATCAGAAATTTCATCTCTTTGAGGTGATACTCTTTTATTTTCTTTAAAAACTGTGACATAAACATGTACTTTAGTATCTAAGAAAGTCAGCAAGGAGCAATTTCATCTTTCTCCTTCTAAATCTACCCTTAAGAATTGGCCAGGCAAACAGAGGAGAGTACTAAACACAGCTTTATGAGCTGCTGCTCCTCCTGGAAGCCTGAAAGCCTTCAGAGGACTTCTCATGTGGCTCAGCTGCTATCAGCTTCTCGATAAAACATACTGACGCTCTGCACCGGCCACAAATTTAGGATTCACTGAGCAGGGCTGAACTGCAGCTATAGAGCATCCTGATAATCCTGCCTTCCCAGCACAGTTTTATGCTGGCTTCACAGCAAGCCAGGTACAACTGGTGTTTGCACCAAGCCTTGTTTGAAATGCTCCTACCCAACTCTGCTCACTGCTGTAGGAACACTGCCTCAGCTTAGTTTTATTCTAGACACAAAATGTGTCTTACTGTCTCACAGAGTAGTAAGCAGGGCTCGTCTTCACTGCAAGTTACCACTGTATCACAGCACAGCGTTGAGGAGTCCCACTGGCACAACGCCCACAGTGACTTTGCAATTATGTTCACCTAAGTTACAGTCAGCGGTGTGGCAGCCAGCTGCAGTTTAAACCTGCTGGGACCACAGCTTAAGCACGATTAGCTGGCACAGCGACAATCATGTATTTGTGTACACTGACTTCAACTCTATAGGCAGGAGCAGGCAGTGTACCAGCAAGAAAAGGCATACCTTGTGTATGCATTCGGGGTTTGCAGAAACTACGCAAGGTAGCACTGGATGCAGGAAAGTGAAAAGTAAAAACAGATATAATGAATAAGCGAATGTTTTATAACCATAGAAAGAAAGTATCATACAAAGAATAGCTGAAAAAAGACAAAGAAAAGGAAAGCAAGTATGTGAACAAAGAATGCAAAAGAAAAAAAGAAGAAACGTGAGAAAGGGGTGCAAGTTAAGAGGTACAATTTTGGAGTGGACAAAGATGACAAAATCAGAATTAAAAAAATGTACAGAGTCAGGCAGGTATGACAGCAGGCCCATTAAACACCCCATGGTTTTGTTCCATACAAAGGATGCCCCTTTGGATGGGACAGAAAATGTTAGGCAAAAGGGATATGAAGCAGCAATATGTTTTTTCCAGCCAAGTGCCATCTGTAGCCTATGCTGAAAATTTCTTTCTTCTGTACTTGAAGCTTATTAACAGTTTAATATATGATAGTATCACTGGTGACACTGAGGACACTGGGCTTTAATGAATCAATAGATTTATTCCATCTTTAACTAATTTGAATCTCTAATCCTCTTGTTTGTGCAAACTCTTCTTCCTTTAGGTCAAAGTATTAAACAGGCTCAAGAAGTAAATGAGGAAAACATACCAGAAACCCTGTGGGGAATGTTTAAATTAAAGTTTTCTAATAGGCAAATCAACTTAGTGTTGTGATCACAGCCTCAGTTCAGTTTCTTCCCCTCCCCCTCCACCAACAACGCTGTGAGTAAAGCTGTGGGAATAAATAGCCAAAAAAAGGAAGGGGTTTTGGTTTTCTTTTAGTTTCTTGGTGCTTGTGTTGCTTTAGACTGGTTTTTATTTTAACTGCTCTCGTTATAGACATGCAAGAGATTTTAAAGCACAAATTTGTAAAAATCAAACACACAACCCAAAATGTCAGCCTGCAGCTCTTTCCCCATCTTTCATGGCTGGTTTGCCATGTGTACTGCTGTATACTTGTGTTGGTTAGGCATCTGACTTTTTTTAGCGATGCAAATTTTACTGGAGCAAACCCTTATGTAGACAAAAATCTTGCTGATATACATGTCTTCCACCAGCATAACATATTTCAGTTAATGAGTCAGAATACACTTTGATATCGGTATAAAAGGTTCCTCCTGGGGGGAGGATTGCTTCTTTACTGATAGAATGTAGATAAGTGCTGAACTTTTCTCTTCCCTTGCTTAGTCTTCAATAAATCAAACCTATATCTAGTACTGCTCATCTAGAAATAATACAGCTTCTTGTCATCACCTTTTTGACTGTTGGTCCATTTCACCATTCTTAGTTTGATTGTATGCTCACCAGAAAAGGGTATATTTAAAATCTTCTTGAAAGCAAAAGTTTTATTTCAGTTGACAGTATGAACAGGATCAAATGCCACTGATCATAAAAGGAAAAGAAAGAAAACTGACTCAAAAGTTTGAAGCTAGCACATGGTTTATAGCTGCCCGAGACACTTGTATTTAATATTGAGGAAGCACTGACTTTCTGGCCTCCAGTGGTGAACCTCCTAGATAGACAGACACAAAAGGAATCAAGTTCAAAATGAAGTCTTAATGCCGTGAGCTTCTTGCGAATACTACAATAACATTCTGGCAGACTGGGCTCCCTTGGCTCTCATACTTGCAGCAATTTGACTGTCTCTTTTGGTTTAGCATGATGCTTGGCAAGTTTCCTAATCTTACATTATCTGGGAAAGGAAGACAAGAGAAGCTGGTAAGTTCAGGGAGCTTTTGAATATGCTTCTTCACCAGTTTGTTCACAGCAAAACAGTTGGCTGTGCATAGAAGTGTCAGGACTCCAGCTCAGACTGCTAGCTTGCAAAGGGTTCAACTGAACTGCATCCAGGCACCAGGATGCTCAGCCACCACAGCATGTGTGTGGTGTAAGAACCTAGATGGAAGAAGATTAGATAGCAAATCAGACAGAATTTTGCATGTGATTTCCTGGGTTTGTCTAAACTTATAGCAACAACAGTTAATTATAGAAGGTTCTGAAGGCAGCTCCTGGATGGGTTGTGTCACTTAAACGTTAGAGTCCAGCCATGAATTGCCAGCTGAGCATTACCGTTTGTGGCAGGAAGCCGCTATGGATGCCAAGCTCACAGAAACAGTTCTTGTGCCTTCCCCCTCAGGGGTGGGAGTGACAGACACCAGAGATGGAAGACTTGGGGGAGAATAAGCAGCAGGATGACAGCAATAGCAGTACTCTGGTGCAGAGAGAATCAGGGTGGGCACCGGTCATCACCTGCGGAGAGGCAGCCACAGAAGGTGGCTGCACACAGAAGTTATTTGTGGTCATCCCTCTAGATGTACTTACTGCTGTACTTACTTCCAGACCGAGTGCCTCTCTTTCTACCACACATGAATCCCCCTGTTCTGAGAATCACTTTCTCTGGTTCTTAAGTAAGGGCAGATTAATATTTTAATAAAATTCTTGAGGCTACTTTGAAGTGAAGGGGCAAGGCAGACTGGCCTTTCGATAGCAACTGCTGGTGCAGGAATCACTGCGCAAGTTGCTATGCAGCGAAGACAGCACCCTAAGACTCCTTGTGTGCAACAAAATCCATCATTTGTGCTCTGGTAGTACCTCAGAGCATGTCTGCATAGCCCAGTGGCTGCACAGAGATACCTGGGCTTCCTCTAGACAGTAGTTGCACTAGTTTCGCAGCAGTGCAAGCTCAGTGCAAGCTCAGATCTCTCTCTCCATATCACTTCATTCTGCCATATAGATTCACCTGCATGTAGAATTTTTAAAAGTAAATGACCAAGTTTAAGCTACCTGTTTAACTTATATGAGTTTTGATCTGCAGTTTCAGAGCTGTTAAGTCTTATTTATTTTAGACTGCGGGAGAGCTTTTAAGCACCGATTTCACAGGTACTGCATTTATTTTTTCTTGGCTGATATTACTGATTTCATTTTTTTATTCTTTCTTCTGGGAATCTGAAATCTTGCATGAGTGAGTTTCTGCTCACTTGTAACACCAACACATCAAGTAATTAACAGTCTTTCCTGCTGAAGTTAATGGCCTTCTCCTTCCTAGCAACCTTAGTTCAAGGTCACAATGATGGATTTAAATACTTCATGAATTTGCATCTCATTTTCTGCCCACAGACACTGCTCATTAAAAGATCCAATTTCCAGTGACATTCTCCCTTTCAAAGGACATCTACAGGAAATATAAATGCTCAGCCCTTTGTGAGCAATCTGCAAGGACATGCAGGCTTATAAAAAAAAAGGGGGGCAGTTAACCAAATCCTTTAGTTTCTGTTTTGAGTGATTGGCCAGGGGAATGCAAGCTATGCTGTATTTCAGCTGTTCCCAAGGATGTGTGTGCATAACTTGTTGATAGTGGTACTTGAGGCTCCGGTGATAGCTGTGTGACTGTACTCGAATTGTCATCGTCCGGGAGCAGAACCAGCCCCTGCCTCCTCTCAGGAACAGCGGGCACTAAACAAAACAAAGCAGGAGCCATCGGTTCAAAGAACTGGCACTCATAACACCTGCTTTTTGCCAAAAAAGAGAGATTCTAGGTCACCTCAGCTCTCTCCCTAAGCTCCCAGTAACTGTTGGGTTGTAAGGAACTGCATGACTTGCTGCAGCAATTGGTGCCAATATCTGATACACAGGAGAGCGGAGACTTTTGTCTTACAGGATCTGATTGACAGGAGTAAAACTCCGTACCCAGAACACCAGCACACCTCATTGGGAATACAGATCACTGCCAAAATAGGAAAGAAAAACTCACCACTACCTTAAAGTATTAGCATTATGTTTTTAAAAACTTACTGGTGGCCAAGGTATATCTATTTCACAGTAAAAATTACTCAGAGTGCACTGTAAATGCACAGACACAGATTAGTGCTGAACATCTGGTTAAAATAAATTACAGTCTTATTTTGCAAATAAAAGTTCCTAGGGTCTACATGACAAAGTCTGGCCAGCATAACTATCTCATGGGGAAAAAAATCACATCCCTAGTCTACAAAGATAACTATTTTGGCATGATTCCCCTCCCCACTATACAGACTTACGTAGACTTACACCAAATGGAAGAGTCCTTTTGCCAGTATAATGCACATTGTTTGGGAGGTACTTCAGCCACGCTGGCAGAAGTCCGTCAACTGGTATAAGCCATGTCTCCATTAGGGGATCTGGCCAGAACAGTGATACCAGCAAAGCCTCTGTGCCATAGAATAACCCTTTTTCCCCTGCTACTAGTCTCTAACATATTTCAGGTCTAAAGCATCCTTCTGATAGGAACCGCACAGAATTCATGCCCTTTCTCATATCAGCAATACATTATTTCTTTACGCAGAGGAATTAAAATACACATATGGGTAGAGGTGTGTTTCTTTCAAACATCCCAGTGGTACTTGCTCTTCTCATGCAGGTTGCCTGTTGTTTGTTCGGGTGTTGGTTTGGGGGGTGGAGGGGCAGAGATTATTTGCATTTTATTAAGTCTTCATATTTTGCTTTTGCATGGCAGCATTTGAATAAATCTAACAGTCAGAGTTAATGGATTACAATTGCCTATGCAAATGAATTTAAGAGATTATTTGAGTAACAAACCAAAGTCCTTCAGACTGTTTTTGAGTCATATTTTTACACCTTGACTTTTCCTTGTTTTTTCATATGGTCCCTTTTGGCTCTTACCTGATAACATTTGCCAAAGGACTTTCTGGATGAACACAAAAATTGAAGATTTACCAGCCAAACCTAACCTATGAGTCCCCATGGAGCAAGGCAACTCATAAAGGTATCTTGGATTAAGAGCAGGAGTCCGTTCATTGTGGCAACAGGCAGTTTTCACCTGTGCTATTTAGACAGTTGATTTTATCTAGATTTCCAAGTGCCTCAGTCTACACAGACTCTCCTGATTCCTTTACCAGCTCTTTCACCTTTCATTTGTCTCTCACGTCTTGTGGTTTTGTGAGAGCTGTGCACAGAACAGAAAGGACAAGGAGGAGGAGTGGAGGAGAGGAACCCAGACCAAAAAAAACCTCTTTTCCGAGCAGATGCAATCCAGGAACTTCTCCTTATTTTAATTTCCCATTATCACTTTACTGTGAAAAGATGAAAACATGGAGCAAGCCACCTAGAGGCCTTCAAGAACATTACTAAGTGGAATAGACCCTGAAAGCAATTCAGAAGAGTGAGTACACTGATGCCAGCAACCTTCCTGCTCTTGGGTGTGGAGTGGTAGAGGGGGAACTTGCCACTCCATCAGGCTACCTCCCTGCAAGGACACACCTGCCTCCTCTCTAGCTGACAGTGACACACAGTGCTCCGTGGAGTACAGCACACAAGGGCTGATTTAGGAAACAACAAGCAAAAGAAATGACCAAAAAATGCTACCACTTCTCTTCCTCAAATAAAGCTATTACAAGTGAGCAAAAATGGCTTGGGTTGCTAATGAAGTGGAAGCTACCGGAGCAAATGCATGCACATATTTTCCAGCTGGCCTCTGGTAGAAGTATAACTGTCCATTAACATCTACAGCATTTTTTTTTATTTGGCTCAAGCTTTTTTTGTGCTTATTCATTAAATTGCAGATACTTTATCATAAGGTTAGAGTTGTTGTTTCATTCCCCTTGTAAGTCAGTTGATTGTCACAAGATTTAAAAAAGCTGAAAGCCTGCTTCAAGAAGTCATGTGAGGAATGTGTGGCATTTCTGAAGAAGGTACCAGTGGCATTGCATAAACTTTTAACAGAGCTTGCTGCAAAAACACAGAATTGGCTTGTGCTGGCCCAGAACATGAAGCCGACAATTCCAGTTTGCTATTGCTGTTGTTCCTATTGCTCAAGGCCGAGTGCAGGTCAGTCAAACCAAAGGCATTTGGATCAGGACTTAATGTCTAGACAACAAACAAGAGAGGGATCAAGCATTTCTCTGAGAGATGTTAAAACAAGAAGAAGCAAAAAAAAAAAAAAAAAACAACAGCGTGACCGGTCCCTCATGGTTCAGCTGATGGTACAACCTGATCAGACTAGCTCAATTTCACCCCACTCATTCACATGCTCTGCCTTTTCTGGCAGAGGCCACTCTAAGCAAACCCTTCTTTAGCAAACTGATATGTTTTCTGCCTTTCTTGTCCCTCCTTACCTCAGGTAATAACCTGCGTCTCAAGCCCTCTCTTAGCACAGTTGAATACATTTATTAAATAAAAGCCCCCGCTGCAGAAGCGATGTGTTGATGACAAAAGTGATGCCAAAGTACTTTGGACATTTCTACAAGTGGCTGCTTTCAGTTCCCATTTCTCAGACTGTTACATGATTTAACTCTTTTGCAGTAGCCCGCGAGTGACAGACGCTGGCAGCTGGAACATGCAGGGAACATAGTGCTGCATGTGTTCATATTTTCTTGTATTACTAAAATACCAGCTGCAGCCAAATTTTTAAATTTGGGCTTTTAAATTAGGTGGCCTATTTGCAGTGTAGGGGCATTCAAATTGAAGGTAAATTACTAGCAAGACTGAGAATTCAGGTGCAAGGTTTGGAAAAAAAAAATCACACCTGTGTCCTCTTTCAGATCCATTTTGTCATTATTTTCATTTTAAAGTCATTCTAAAGATTTTGACAGTAGTCCTAATACCTCTAGCTTCTTTTCAAATGATGAAATTATAAGAGCAACGTTGCAGTATAAGATTTTACTTCATTTATTGCAACATAGGAGTTCAGTTAGCAATACTTGTTCTCTCTTCCAAAGTGATCCAAAAATCTCTATGACTATTTGCTAAGTTTACCCATGTATGTCAATGTAAATTCTTTAGAATCGATTTGATAAACTTGACCAGAAGAAGAAGAAGGTGGCCAAAAGCTGAATGGTTCTTGGTGGAACTGAGATTCTTGAAAATACACAATGGTGCTACATTTGTTTCCACATACAAATTATATACAGCTTCTCGCATTCTATCCAAGTAGGATAATGTGGGAAGTTCAGACTAAGATTCCTAAGTATCGATGTAAATAAATAGCAAATTAGTTGAATAGGATTATCAACCTGCAAAAGCAAGCTGCTCCGAAAATCCATGAAAAGAAAATTGTGAAGGATTGAATAGAGCAGCTTTGACTGTATTGTTTGAACACTGAGGATTTTGTCCAGAAGGCCTTCCTGCCCTCTTTCTCTTATTAATTATAATATTGCTCCCTAAGAAGTGGCACCCATTAAATATCACCAATGAGTTGCTGCAGTGACATTACAGCTGTTACACTGACACCAGAAAAACCTCATTTTAGTGTGGGCCTTTCCAGGAACAAGAAAACAAGGCAGCCTCCACTAGGTCTGGGCTTTTGCATATTGCAGAGCCACATCTAACTGAATTAACTAGAGATGCCAAGACTAAATTGCTGAAACATTTCTCATGCTGACTTGGTTTAACAAGAATGCAGCCTAGTCTGAAGACTGTATGGATTTCCAAGCAAGATGAATGATCAATACCTTACTAATCATGTGTTTAAGGAGACCACTTGATCATTCTCCACAGACTAGGTTTATTCTTCATGTCCCTCCGAACTCTGGAGGAGATCTGTCTGCCAACAGATTCAGTCTCCAGGAGAGTGAACAGAAATAATCGTGCTTGTTACTACAGCCACAGAGATTTATATGTTTCTAAGCATGTGCATCAGTTTTCATGAATAAATCTAACCACGATTAGTCCCTACTCTTTAGACATCTCCATCTGAGTGCCATGGTTAGTTAGCCTCAGGCAGACAATATTTCTATTGATTTCACTTCACACAGATTTTAATGAGAGCCTGGCCAGAATAGGACCTGCAAGATATGCTCCCAAGATCACAGGCTCACAAGTGCAAGTATTTAAACAAATTTAGAGCAAAGACAAGGAAAAAAGAAGTTAGGTGAGACCACTAAGACAAGAAGCAATTTTGTCCAAAGTCAGAAACCTTAGATTTCACTGGAGAAACAAACAGGTGTGCAGCCAGTAGTTAATGTAGCAGCTACAGACCCGAGATTAACGCATTGTGAAAATGCAGAATTCAGAATAGATCCATGGCTGCCACAGGCAAAGACGAGGACAAAAAACCCTCTGACTTGATGCTCCGGCATGTTGGACGGAGCTTTGCCCAGGAGCACCCCAAGGTGAAGCCACTGGGCAGGCGGGCTCCCCAGCAGTGGGCAGCAGAGCTTGCATGGTGGTGACACGTTCTCTTCCTTCACATGAAAATTTGATAAATTGCACCTGGCTCCATTGCCGGCACGTCAGCACTCCCAGGCGTAAAAAGATATCGGCCTCTCTAAAGATACCGGCTTCGTGAAACACCACACCTCGGCGCAACGCAGTCAGGGTCTGAGCTGCCCTTATTTGCATATACTTAGGTTTGCATAAAGGACCCATAAACCTTTCAGGGAAAGAACAGCTACAGACTTGTCTATTTTTTATGTTCCAAGAACTTTTCTCCTTAGCTGCAAGATGACATTTTAACGAGGTTTCACGGCATAGAAAACATGGGACGATTTAACCAGCTCTCTGCCTCCCCAAACTGTCTCTGAAATGAGTTACTACTCAGGAAAGAAAGCTTTTATGAGAATTTATGTCGCTCATATTGAGGCAGGGGTGAGTGAAAAGTCATTCAGCTGCAAAATCTTGGCATTGGCGCTGATGTCATTTCCCCCCCCCGTAGCAGATGGGGAGGCTGTGTCACTGGGACCAGTGCGAGTTTCTTCAAAAGCCTCGCGCGGGTGTTTGCTTGTTTGTTTTGGAGTCACGGAGAGGGCAGCATAAAATTGCCACGAGGCGATTCCCGTTCAGCAAAATGGAAGTCACGCAGGCTCTTCATTCAATACAATGTGGCTCAAGAGGATATCCTGTCAAACCAATGATAACGAGGGAAATAAAGTCACTTCCTCACCAGCTGTTTGATTCAGGTAGAAAAAGGAAGTCTTTACTTCCTCATGTTTGCTCTGCCCACCACCCCCGCAGTAATAAATGCAGAATACCATGCTGAAGCTGGTTTTTCCCTTTGCATTTGCAATAAGGAGCATTCGTATCATGAACGCATCACTAGGCTCAGCATATGGGAAGCATTTAGTTCGCCACAGCCTGGAAGTTATGCCCTGCCTCTCAAGCGGGGATGAAGCCTGAGCTGCAAAAGTACCGAGACTAAATAAGCTTGGCTCAATCCTTAAGTAACACATGTTCACGTAATTAAAGATGGCATTTTTTTGTCAGATCAGAGCTGCCAAATCTGGGCCCTCAGAGCAGCAGGATAGGGCGATCTGGATGCTTTGTTTGCAAAACGCCCTGGCTCGGTGCATTATTATACCTCCTAATCCTCACACAGAGACAAACTCCCCTTTTGCCCTGGGATCCTTGGAAAGCCAAGTAACACCAGTCAGTAATACTATATGCCTTCGCTGAATATAGTTCAACAGGCAAGAGGAGTAGCTCGGGATGCCCTCCAGGCAATCTTCCCAGCCTGCCAAGCAAGCCCACATAGGCAATGCAGGCAACTTTGGTACTTTGGTGCTAAGAGGAGCTTAGGCAGAGCATCTTTCCCTTCACTGCTGCCATCTTTCTCGCTTTACACAAACATTCAATATAAATTTAGATAGTAAACCAACAACGGACTGATTTGACTTAATATAAGTGTCTATAGAAATTAGTTTAAAAAAAATGGAAAAACTAAATTATTAAAAAATTACTAAAAAAAAAACAACTCTGGAGCTGAATGAAGAGTTCTTTCCCATATAATTTCTAATTGTCCTGATATAGTTTTACATCCAGGATGTAACTTTGCATTAAATTTTCAATAGGTCAGTCTTAAAATAGAAGCCTATAACCATTTTCTTTCCAACTGTGTAACACTTCCAGAAGGGGTGACCATGCCAGAACTTGTCTCAACCTATTTGCCAGGGCCATGCTGTGGGGACCCTTGCTTTCGTTACAAAAGATACTTTTCTGAGGACATCAAATGTTTCAAGTAGTTTTGCTGATCTTATTTGTTTTAGCCTGGATTCTCTTATTTTAAACAGACCGCTTTCAGTGACAGAAATCCAGTGATAAACACATGGTTCACAGAAGGAGACAAACCTTATGGAACAGTTATGATTCTGTTTAGGGCTCTCTTTGTGCTAAAATAGTTTTCAGTAATGGGTCATACCTCCCTCCCCCCTCTCCTTGTTTTAGTACATAAAATGGACATGTGTTTATTTAAAACAGGTTTGAAACTTAAACAAATAGTGACAGGCTGTTCAAACAAGCTTTGGAAATAGGCCTAATCAGGATGTTTGAGAAGGGGAGGGGAAAGGACCATAAAGAGCTACTTGTAATATATAGCGCAGATACCATTAGGTTGGGTTCATGTTATTGTTGTAATAATCTCAGATGAAAAAGTACTGCATGCTACAGATTTTCTGCTAACATTCCTCTTCTGAGCCATAGCTTGTGCCCTACTTTTGTCCTGCACTCAAGTGTTATTGTATCCCTCAGCCCAGCTTCATACCAGACACCGGGAGCCCTGCTGAATTGTTAGAAACTCTCTTCCTAGCAAACTGGGCTGAACGCTCCTAAATTGGGATAGAAGGGAGGCAGAAAGCATGTTCTCTTTGCTCTCTATCCTCTGTCTGCATCTGCTGTCACAAATATACAGAAGTGAGACCCAACCCACAGAAAGAAACCCTTAAAATCTAGCATTAAAATGCTTTCACATGACTTGCATTTCCATGGTGCTTTTTTTTCACTTCCTCCCTTTTCCACCCCTAATAATATCAATAAGTGTTAAACTTTACCCGTGTTGTATTTTTATAAGGCCTGATCTTGAACTCCCCATACGGTCGAAACTCCCATCGAAGTCGGTGAGTCTGCACTGGCGACAACAGGATTTAGCCCAGTCTGTAACATTTTAGGATATTGTGTTACTTCGTAGCCTTAAGGAGTAATAAAAGCAGCTTTCCAAAGAGCTGTACAGCAAACTGCGTATGCTTTTCAGCTCTCTAACAGCACAGCAGAATATTAAGGCCAGAGTTTGCAAATGTCTATTTCAAAAACCAGGCAGCTAAGCAAAAGTTGCCAAATTTTCTCAGAAATGAACAGTTTGCATTAAGATACTTACCAAAAAGTTAAGCTGCTTTCACTTAAGAGTACACCTTTGGAAACCCAAGTTTGAAAAAGATTGCCTGGAGGAATAAGCGTTAAGAAGTAATAGATATTAGAAGGAAGATGTATTTTCATGGTCAGTCGTTTGGCCAAATCCTACAGCTATTCTCCTGTTGACACACTCACTTTTACCTGCCAAATGCACCGATAGTATTTAAAGACATATTTTGGAAGTAAACACATTTTATTTATTTGAGTCTTGCTCAGTGTCTAGCGAACAGGAGTCAGAACAGCAAAATACAAAAAACCTTACACCGCCCTCTCGTGGTAAAACCGCAAATGCTCTTATTCTTATGAGAACACTCTTATTCAATAAGAGCTATTTTGTGGATTTACCTCACTAGTTTGGGAGCAGAGCTCAGTTAGTTGCAACAGAAAAACGTTGTCCTGGCCATGCTATCAGTGTTGTCACATTTTGGAAGCTTCCCTATTTATCGCTGTCACACCACACAGCTCAATGCATGTGTCCCTCAGGACTGCTTTGCGGCTTCATGTTCATAAGGAATTCCAGGCTGCTTCACAGAAACGCCTGTGGCACAGAGTGTTACCCATCTGATCGCTATAAATTGCCATTGGATTTATGAGTCACAGAAACCGTATCTTTACTTAAACGGTCTTTCCATTCGGCGCCTGCATGCATCTCCAGACTTTCTCTCTCAGATGCGCTTTATAGAGCAGCTCTCCATCCACGGGAGAAGAACCGGGTGAGGATTCCCGTTACCCCTCATGCCGGCTGACTTGCGGGCAGTTGCCAGGAGTGGCAGTCCCTCCAATGGTACGCGTCTTCCCTCCTCTGCCTCGAGCTGTGTGTCGTGGCTGTAGGCCCCAGGGGAGTCAGATTGACAAGGTGATCACAAGGAAAAATAGTCCTTTTTCGGGGCTGGTTTCCTCTTCTGTTTGATCAGCAGGTTGGCCCAACTTGCCCTAGAGCCAGACCACTGCTACACCCAAGACAACAGTTATCAGGAGCACAGGACCAAGGTGTCACCCATTTTGGTGACAGCGGTCATATACCTGCAGAGGTGCAACACAGAACTGCACCCTACCAGCCTTAATTGATATGGAAGAAACATCTCAGTGGTACATTTAGGCATCTGAATCCATCCCTAGGAAACTAAATAAATACTGCCTTGTTTTCAGGACCACTGATCCGCAATATGGACTCCTGAGTCCAACAGAAACCAAAGGTTTGGAGAATGAAGTTCTATTTAGCTCCTTTTGTTTATGTATGTTTGTATATATACATTCAGGAACCAAAATGTAGGCACTTATATTTAAAAATGCTGTGCCTGTATTTTCTATTAGGCTGGGCATACCAAAAGCACTGCACAAAAGCATCGCTTCCGAGTCACTGTTTTAATGGTTTTGTTGTTTTTTGCTTTTTGTTTTTTTTCTGCTGGAGTGTTGGTGGATGACCGCTGTGCACGAAGCAAGTCCCTCTCTTAAAAGTCACTTGATGATTTTTTAGGTTCTGCAAATACTGTCTGTCGCTATCCATGTACTACAGTGCAAACCCTGTTCTGTGGCCTCCTGTATATCATTACTGTTGCAATTCTGATATTCCCTCATTTCCCTTTCTAGGATGCCTTCGTGGAGTTGTACGGCAACAGTATGCGGCCTTTGTTCGATTTCTCCTGGATCTCTCTGAAGACTATCCTAAGTCTGGTTCTGGTGGGAGCTTGCATCACTCTTGGCGCTTATCTCGGACATAAGTAGAGTCACCCAGTTTATCATGGATTATGAAAGTCTTTCAAAACAACAAAATAATATTTTTTTTTCTGTAGCACAACGGTATTTTATGAGCAGAACAACTTCCTGGCTAAAGATTAAATCAGCTATTACTGCCAAAGGAAATATCATTTATTTTTACATCGCAGGAAAATTATTTATTAAAAGATATTTACAATTTAACCTGCTATTTTGAGAAACTCTGCAACTTGTATCTGTCATCACATCATGTTGTTATTAACTTTAATGAACCCCAAAGTCTTTTAGATTCTTTTTTTTTAATTAATTAATGCAACTGACTGGATTATTTTGTCTCTGAAGAGCAAATATACTGACAAAGACTTACCTGCTTACACTTATGAAGGCAGTTATTTGAGCTGCTAAAGGCTATGTAACTTGTGTTGGTTTTCCTTGCATTTTTTGGATGTCTTGGAGGGATCTGTAAAAAAAAAAGTCAGCGTGAACAAAGTTTGAACCCTATCCTGCTGGCAAAAACTGACAAGAGTAAATGATTCAACATGGTACATATGTTGAGTCAAAATGGCAACTTCTCGAAGGCCAGTTGGCTATTCCAACAGGATAACAACTTGAAATACGATTGCCTATGCCTTGCAAACATGTGTTTTCAAGTTAGCAGCTGTGCCATCACGTCATATTCATAATAGCATCATCCAGTACCCTAATACATG
The DNA here is from genome assembly GCF_036417845.1 of Apteryx mantelli. Taxonomy (NCBI): domain Eukaryota; kingdom Metazoa; phylum Chordata; class Aves; order Apterygiformes; family Apterygidae; genus Apteryx; species Apteryx mantelli. The sequence continues at coordinate 79,043,267 of NC_089979.1, forward strand.
GCAATGCAAATGCTTTTTTTTTTTTTTAAATAGAAGTGTGAAGTTAAATCTGTTGGGCTTGCGGTAAATTGCCCTTCCAGTGATTTTCTCAGCAGTAAAATGTTTTTGCAGCTACTGACACAGAAAGATCAGGAGACCTTAAGTGCCTGCTTCCACAGAGCAGAGCTGGAGTCTGGTGTCCTGACCTGTGTCCTGCTCCGGCGGGCTCCCATCTGCAGTGAAGCCTGCATACTTGCTGAGCCCCTCCGGCAGGGTGAGCCCGATTCCATGTGGTCTCGAACCCCTGAAAGCTGAAAAAGATGCTCGTTTTATCTGGCAAGAAGCAGACCTCAGCTGAGTTACGGATTAGCTCTGACTATCCTTGTTAATCAAACTGGACACCAAAATCAAGTTCATTTTCATAACAAAAAAAAAAAAAAGAAAAAAAAGAAAGTGAGCTTTATCCTCCTGCCCCTCACCCTCGAAATTGTTTCAGCTAATAATTTCCTCAGACTGTCTACGGAATAAAAGATAATAAAGAAACCCTCTGGACCCTCTCCCTGGACAGAGACTCTCTGACACCTCGATTGTGCAGGTGCTGGCTGTCGTTTCAAGTGAAAATGGGGTGGAGGAAAAGGGGGGGTGAAGTCATCGGCTTGCATTATAAATGCAACTCAAATTAAATGAATGCAGAATACTCGCTATACAGTTTTATAAACAGACATGTGTTCTGCAGCTCGCTGCCGTGGTGTATTTTGCAGCGGGCCTGTCCATGCGCTCAGAGGGGGCCAGACCTCCAAACGACATGGGTGGGATGGGCTGCTCCGACAAATGGAAATTGCTGTCTTCAAATGTTTAAGCCAAGCACTCCTATTTTTTCTATGAAACTTTTGAAATCTGGGATTTGTGGTTAAATGGATGGCCAGAGGTAAAAAACCAAAAGGTTATAAAAGCTCTGGATAAAACGTCCAGTACAATAAAGAAATGCTAGAAAGGTGAAAAAAATATAGTGAATAAACTGTAGATGCAACCTCAAGATTTCAGTTGGATAACTTTGTGGCATTATATGCAAAATATCTCCATTAACTTGGGAATGTAAGATGTTCAATGTTAAGGCTGTAGTTGATGTTGTGTCTTCAAAGCTGCTTTTTTGTTTGTTTGTTTGTTTTAAGAGTTGTACATCTCAGCATTTGTACTGCTATTTAGTTGTGGCACCTACACTTTGTATGAGCAAAGATGGAGCGAGCTTTACATTTCAAATTTGAAACTATTTTAAAGAAACTTGTAAGGGAAATGTTTTGAAGAACACAAAAATGTGATCTAAACTTTGCTTGCTAAAAAAAGAAAAGAAAAGAAAAATCATCATGAAACCAAAAGCACCTGCAATGTGTTTAGAGAGCTTCAGTCAAAAGTGGGCACGCTCATGCAGGATACCTATGAAAAATATTTGAAATGGGAGGAACCGAATATTGTGGAGTGAGTGTGGGCTTTGTTTTTTCAGCTACGAAGCTGAATTTGTCTGAAACCAATTTCAAAACCGGAATTGGCTGGTATCGAGCTAATATTTCATTTCACAATCTAGTCTTTGTTTCAATTTGTGCCCGTGCGCCCATTAAAGTTCATGAACTATTAGACCTCAAATTGTTTCAATATCATTTATTTTATTAAAGGTTTACATTGTCAAAAATATTAAAAGAGTAACTATCAATTCCTGTGCTGCTATGCTACCAGGATAATTTGAATGGGGTTTATTTTTAATACCTTCCAATGGCAAAAGATTTTTAAAGCTGCTTTAGAAATAATATGAAGAAGACACATGATACGCATTTAAATATATATTGACAAATTTGTGTTCTGTTGTGTCTACTCACTGGACTTCCCAGTGTATTAGTTAATACCAGGCAAAAAGAAGAGTCATGATGACTGTTGCTGATTTTATTTTATTAAAGAGCTAACAGACTTTTCCCATCCTGACTGCAGAATTGTTACAGTATTGTGGCTGCATTAGCTATAATGATAGTTGATAAAACATTTATTAAGAAACATATTAGAAACATTGAATGTATATAAAAGCTTGGACTTCTTTAATAAAATCCTCTCCTTTCACTCCTTCATTTCTTTTGCAATAATTCCTGTCTCTCCTATTCTTCATTATACTTTCACAAAGAATTTTTTTTCCACAAAATGCCTTGTAGACTTTCATGCTCTTAAGACTATGCTTCAGCAAAAATCCATTCTCTGTCACTACCTGTACGCACCTAACTGTCCACTCCCAGCATATTGAAGCTGTAAAAGCAAAAACTAACACGAGAGACACGTCTGAAGTTGATTAGGTGTGGAAGATCAGAGGACCACAAAGGAGAAGGTCAAGAAGCGGAGGGAACAAAGAGATCACTGAAACATCTCCCATGTCAAAGGTGACGGATACATGGGGTATCCCTCATCCTTTCCCCAGAAGAAGGATGATAGGAGCACAGAGTAAAAGATTACAAAGACCCCCCCACACACAAACACAGTTATTCTTTACTATAAAATGTTGCTAATTCTAAAAGCAGTAATTCTTCTGAAAATTCTTATGAATTTAAGAAAAATACTTGATCTTGCTGTATTCAATGTATTTGTCATTGATTCTTTTCACTTCTTTTATTAAGAAAACAACGAAGGAACGTATTTTGCTTCTGAAAGAAAAACCTGTAAGGTCACCTCATATTGTTATAGATAATAGCCTAAGAGTAAATGGAAAAAATGAAAAACAAATTGTTCAAGATGAATATTCTGAAATCAGAGCTGACACAGAGGACATTTCTTAATCGAACAGGTATTGGATCCAACAGTGGAGTAATGGGGCCGTTGGGGTAACAGAGAACACATAGATAAGGCAGGGGGCTGGAAGATATGGAGAATGACACTGGTATGTAAGAAAATCTCAAGTTTCATAAGATGCAGGAGTTCACCCAAGATGGTCTGAAAACAATGTCTAACTATAACCAGCTGCAAATTTGTGCGTTATTACATGACTCCAGTTATTCAAAAATTTCAATTATAAATGGTTTTAAAAAGTATTATAAGATTATCCAATCAATCAGTATAAAAGTTCATCGGTTTCCTGTTGTGATTTGGGATTTCACAGCCTCATTAGAGTTGCACTGATAGAGAACCATTAGGAAAAAAAATGCGTCTTTGAACACAGAAGAGCAAAAGAAAACTTGGGGTACTACAGTTCAGAGAATACAGGCCCAATATGCCCAGTCCTTGCACACACACGGTCTCCCCAGCTGAGCAGTGTGAGTCAGATACATGTAAGGACTGCATGCTTTGACTCTGAAGCATGACGCTGTGCTTAGCTGTGCATCTGCACTCAGTTTCACAAACCTAAAAATCCTGTTGATTAAAAATACTGAAGTAGCACGCTTAAAGCTTGTCTTTAATTTTTTCTCTCTCTTTCTCTCTTTAAACAAGCTAGCAAAATGTTTCATTTGTATTACAAGTTAATGGCTCAGTACTATATGAAAAATTAAACATCTTTTGATTTATGAGTATAAAAATTCTTTCTCATCGCAAAAAAACAGCTTTGTTTCTCACTTCTATCTATCTCTTTCAAACAAGGCTAAATAAAAGGAAGCCAAAAGAGCCAATTTAATCTGCATTTGTTTTAAAACGCACTCCTGTACCAAGTGTTAATGTAGCTTCATTCCATAATAAAATCCTTTTCACCAACTTATACAGCATTAAGAATTCCACATGAAAAACTGTATATTTTTATAATTTAAATAGCATATTTTTTTCTTTTTCTTCTGAATATTTGAATTTTAATTATCACCAGCATAAATGTACATAAGCAGATATCGTTTATCCAGTACCTTTGGATGATGTATGTATGGTAATGTAGTTTGTCAGTTTATCATCCTTTAATATGATTATGTTGTTCTTTGTCTTTAAAATGTTATAAGAACATGCTGCCATTAAACTCTCCATGTCTGTCTAGTTAATATTGTGAAGAAATAATAAAGCACACTGTGAGCTACTTGTTTTGCATTTGAATTGTTCAGGGTTCCTTGATAAAAATCTACTCAAGCATCTATGAATGCAATCCCGTAAACGAAACATATTCGTTCCTTCCTGATCGTGCTATTGACATGTTCTGCTCTGTATTAACATTTTCAAGCTACAGTGACTCTGTAGAAGTACTGCTGGCCCACCCGATTCTTTTCTGTGAATCAAAATATATTATGATGTTTGTAAAGCCATAGACCCTAGAACTATGGGAATATAACCAAGTCTGAGATTTCCTAAAAAAGAAAAAAACCCCACCTTTCTAATCTTCTTGGTAGCAGAGATGCTTAAAAAAAAAACAAAAAAACCTTACACCTTTAAGGTTTATGCAACAGAAACACATAAAATTTTAAATGTTTGATTTTTTTAAGCTGTGATATTTTTCAAGCTAATATAAAAAATTTTAAAAGGTGTGATATATGTCATAAGATAGTAAGTGGAGACTTGCACTCATACCAGGTTCCTGTTAAACCTAAGGGGCTCTGAGCAGGAATGTAATTATAACATTCACCTTTGGGGACCTAACCTTTACCAACTAGTCTCCACAGGCTACCCATAAAGTCCGTGGAGGGGCAGGTCTTTGAGGGGGCGAGATTAAGAGTAGCTAGAGCTGGTTCTTGGTCTCTCTGGACCATCAAGATAGAAGTTGGAAGAGCTGTATCCTTGCTTCGACAGCTAGGAGACTGGTTAAAAACAGGTCCTCAAGGTTTCATAGAGTAACTACCCCTCCCAGCACCCTGTCACACTTACTACAACATTCAGGGTGGTGTGTTTGCAAGCCACCACCTCAGGTGAGATTATTTAAAGAACATGGTTTGGTTTAAGCTTCTCTTTTATGATAGCTCAGGCTCCCAGGAATCTCAGATTTAGTCAGTCAGTCAACTCACATCTCACTTTTTCCAGGTCGGTTTGCCAAGTATTGTGGGTTCCAAATGAGACACTGGGAAAAATCACATCTAAATGGAACTTACTACATGCAATACCTGGAAGAAGACCAATAAGAACTTTCTATAAATATAATGTAAGTTGTGTACTAACTCTGTGCAGAAAAAGCACCTATGCTGTTGGCAGCAAAAGGACAGCACTTAGCTTCCGTTCAAACACTTTAGTTCTGCTACAGTATTTCTTTTTTGTCTGGAGCCCCCAAAAGGCGAGTCAACATGATGGCTATGGACACGACACAGAAGAACTGTATTCTATACTGATTCTGTAAAGTGAAAACCTTCAGAAAAAATCACAATCAAAGAGCTATAGCATTCTCCAGTGTTCCTCAGAGGCCTCTATGCATCAAGATACAATAACCCAGGTTTGATAAGCTGCTGCTGTGTGACATACAGCAGAGAGGTGTAACATACACTTCAGGACCTGACAACAGTGAAGCATCTCATCTTAGAGCTTAGCTTATTGCACCTCATGGAACTCGAGTGCAAGTACTGAAGACATTCAGAATGGCTCTCTAAAAACTCAAAAGGATAAAAATGCAAATCAGTAAAAACCATCAGCATCCAATTTCTTCAGGACTTCTCAACATTCAGGTATACTCCTTGTCATCCTGATATATACTGAAAAGTGCTTCTAGCCAAGTTGGACCACCTGAAAATGCAATGTCTTGATTTGAGTCAGAAACTTTGAAATCACCTAACTCAGACAAGGTCATGGTCATGCAAACAAAAACATGCAGCTGAAGCAGTACTGGTGCAAAGCTTTATAAAAGCCACAGGTGACAGAAATGAAAGTTAGTCAATCTAATTATTTGGAGATTCAACTGAAAAGTTGTTACCACCCCAGTGGTAACAACTTTCCCTTTCTTTGTCCACCCGATAAGCCACAGACAGTTACCTGCCTACGTGGTCAGAGATGCTCCTCAATGCCTTACTCGGGCACTTTCTTGAGGTTTAAACCTCTCTCCACCTGCACAGTCCCACCATAAAAAGATTACTGATCCTCAATTTATCCAGTTAGTGATTTCAAAATTTTCCCCTTTCCCACCTGTGCCCCCCAGAATATTAATTGTTCTCACCTCTCCGGGAACACTAATGTCCCTTCAGTGGATGAGGTGAAATATGCTGGTGACACTACTATCAGATTATTAAGACAGGCCAATGTGCACATCTCAGGCCATGCTATTGTGATCATAAGCCCTGGATCTCTGCATTACTAGACCACCCAGCTGTACTCATTTCATCCATATCATGCAGAGACACCTGATCCCATTTCTGTCACAGCAGCACATGGTACGGTGTTTACCTTGGTGGCAGGAGGAGATATGGCCCCTGACCCAGCATCATCTGTTTAGAATGGCACAAACAGGCTTCAGCCCATTCACCCTAAAACCTTATGGCAGAGGGTTAACTCACCAGAAAAAAAAAAAAAAGGTCAGTTTGGCTCAGCAAGGATTACACTGGCGCAGCCCTTTGTGTCATGCATTTATTTAACTGCATGTCATGCAGCTACTTCATATTACTTCAAAAAGCGCACTTTTGATCAGCTATCATGAGCCCCCAAATGGGATTTAAATTGTATCACTGAAACTCAGCAAGAAACCTTTCCATGCACAGAGCTTCATGTCATATACACATGAACTGACAAGCATATGTGATGCAAACATACGAATGATTAATATGTGCAGTCTATTACTGATCACTGATTGAGGCCACAGAAAAAGTTATTCATCACACTGAGGTGGTAACAACTTTGATGGACCCTTAATCTTTGTCTTTGTCAGGACAATTATATTAGATATTGCAAGGGAAGAAAATGGTGCCTTCAACACTAAAATGAGGGGAAAAAACACACTCTACATTACTGCTGCAGCAGAAATAATCATCCATTATATATCAAAAGTTTACACAAAAAAACTGAGACAAACTCATTTGCCAAAAGGCCTCTTGCTCTCTCCTAGGGTTCAGCCTTACAAGATAGGTGTGTGATATACCTCTAGCTGCCTGAAGAACACGCACCACACAAACTGAGCAGCACTCTCTGCAGAGTTTGGTACCAGTCTTGTGTTATCTTAAATTAACATCTTAGCAGCATTTCAGAATTATCAGGCAGGCAAGAGGGATTAAAAAAAGGACATTGTGGCACCTGGATAGTTTGGAAAAAAAACTGCAAGACTGGAGAGTGAACCAAAGTCCACAGGAGGCACTCCGAAATTTTACAGGGCAGTTTGGAAATACGTTTCCTTCAAGACAGTATCACTCAATGAGGCTGAGATGTATGAAACCTCCATGCCTGTTACTGTGTGATCCCACATAGGCAAACCGAAATGTTTTTAGTTAAACAGTCTCTTTTTCCAACAGGTTCAGCGTCCACTGAGCCACCCTTTCACCGAACAACAAGGCAACCTACCAGCAGACACCAGCAGTGCCAAACCTTTCCAGTAACCTGGAATCACAGCTTTGGCAAGCCACCTTCTATAGCATGCAGAGGCTGGCATCCTGCAATATGCCCGGCGGTCAGCGCAGAAGCCACCGGACTGCGTTAGCATGACTGTACATGGACGCGTTGCCCCGGGGACCCTGGGCACAGACATATGCTGTAATTCCTTCGGTGCTGCTAGCCCGTAGCCTGGCTGCCAGCCAGTGCCATCTACTTCATTGCATGGGCAGCGTGGCCTGAAAGCCAACGCTGACTGCATCACTCTGTCCTCTTACAATTTTGCTTGGAGCCAAAACTGGCAGAAAACCAAGGTGTTCTCTCATGAGACTGTAAATTAATGTTGCCAAAGGAAACCAGCTAGAGGTTCATGCAGTTCAGAGTTTGCTTTCCATCTGGCGTCTAGCTCTGAATTCCCTCTCCACCCAGGAATAAAACAGGTGAGGTGTCTGCTCCACTCAGCACTCTCTACACATTACTAATTTCCTCCCATCCAACCCTTAAAAAAAAAAAAAACTCATCTTGCTACAGTTTTGAAATGTTATAGTTTTTTTTGCCCTTACAAAAGCAGCTGTTATTTCTCTACAGGCTTTGCAAACATTCTTCCCATTATGTAACTCATTTACCGTTAACAGAACACAGCTTTTCCCAACACATAGCTCTAAAGGAAACGGGTATATTTTACACTTTAAAAATGTGACCATGAAAAAGAAACATATGTATTTTAAACAAAGGTGCTTACTTTTACCTCCTCCTCATTCCTCATCCTCACAGACAAGGTATCTAGCAAACCCTCCACTCTAGCTGCTGACCTCCCAAATCATCCCTACATTGAATCGTCCCCATGTTTTAATTAGAGACATAAAATCAGTCTTTAACCGAGGACAGATAGGCCGCACCGTTTCCAGTTATATCCGAGTCACAGCTTCCAGTTCTGGAATTAGTTTTCGCTGTGGCTATTTTGTGTCTGCTTCTGCATTTGCTGCCAAGATGGAGGGGGGAAAAGTAAGGCCAGCCCAGAGGTCATAAAAGATATTCAAGAAATATAAAAAGAAAAAAATTGTAGGGCTACCTCTGACAAGAGATGAGAAAGCATCTGTGGTTCAGACAGGTCCAGTCTGTGCTCACATCAAGCACTCTTGAAGGCATGATACTAACTTGATATTAACTGTTCCCACCATTACCTACTGCGAAACTCCCATGAATACCAACCGGAGCTCAGCAAGTAGCTGTATTTTAGTACTTGCACTGTAAGTGGAGTCTCTGATCACACTGTTGCCCTGGGGTTATTCAACTGCCTGAAAAAAATTTGGGGATTTCTTCAAATATCTTCACTTTTCTTCAGTTCAAAATGATTATGGTGGAGGGTTCGAAAACATCAGTGAACAGTCCCCAGTCCTGTTCATCCCTCATGCTGACAAAACCCAGCTGTCCCTTTACAATACTTGTAAGCCCCTTTGAAAGCAGCACCAAAACCCACGATACGGTTGCAAAGGTATTAGGAAAATGGGACACAACACACAGCTGTGACATGTACCACAGGTGAGCGCACCATATGGAAACACAGATGTACCCCAGCCCAGGCGACACCAGTTCCTTTGCTTATTGTGCACACTTGACAAGTGACATTTTACCTCAGATTTTCCCCCCAGTCTTTAGGGAACTCATTTCTTTATGCATCTGTAGAATGCCATCAAAAAGACCAAGATCAAAAAGTGTTTCTATTCACTCGTTTTAAAAAATTCAATTTCTCCCTTGTAGGAGAAAATTTAAAAACACAAAATCCCAAGCTCGTTTAGTTTTTTTCAATTTAGTAGTTACTTGGAAAGAATCTCTAGTCATAATATATGTTGCTTTTGGCAAGCAGAGGTATACACACCCACATAAAAAAATCCTGCCCTGCATTTTAAGCTGTATGTCCACTGCCGAGTCATCCTTTTCTTTAATTACAGCTGACAATTGCACAGATGTCTCTAACACAGTTTGCTCATAAAGACACATTCATTGCAATGAGATATATGACAGACTTCACACTTAACAGTTGTCAACATAACTTCATTAATGTGTCTTGAGCATCCATTTGCCCACCCCCGCCCACTTCAAAAAAACAAAATTAAGACACACTTTTCTTCTGTCATCACATCCTCCGACAACTATCACCACTCACTCAAGTGTTGGGAAAATAACTCACCACTTTTTCCTTAATCTCCATCAACTGATGCTACTTTGAACAAAAGCAATGTACAAACAAGCTCAAAACCACAAATGGAAGAAGTCATTTTCACTTCCCAAAGACCACATCTATTTATCTACTTGACCCATCCAATTAAACGGTGTGATTCACCAATGACTAGTAGCACAAACATACATTCGTGTCTTGAATTCTGTCAAAACACTACAAAAATAGACAGCATGGAGCAGCTACCATTGTCATTTTAATGATGTGCCTGCGATGACTGTAGCTGGCAAAACAAGTGTTCTGGCGCTTTAATACATAAAGTATTTCCTATAAAAATAAGCTTGCATCTTTGGAAGATACAGGACGGTAGAAGTCAGTTATAAAAATTATGTTTATTGGGTAGGAGAGACCTAAATGTTCTCACTTGTAAATGTCAGGCAAGCTTATCTAATGCATGCTTGGGGCGGCAGCCCCAGATGAAAACAATGAGAGCTGCTGGAAACTAAGCAAGAAGAACACCCTTATTTTATATTTGTCCAAACAGGAGCTAAGCACATAACAGTCTAGAAACAAAACCAACTATCCAAAACCAAAGAGATGTTAGCAAGTTTCATTTTTCTAGTAAAGGCATTTATTAGTCAAAACTACTTGTGAGTCATGCTGACATTAAGTTTTATATTGAAACAGTCAATTATTAACCACCTGTTTGAGTCATCATTGAGAAGAATCACAATCAATCTGCACACATGAACTTTGCTTAAAGGTCTATTGACAGCAATAACCAAGAACTCAGTTACAAATGCTGCTCACTTTTCATACTGTGGCAGGATCAGAAACAAAACATTCAACTCCAGTACCTCTTTATGATCATGAGAACTGAGGGAGGACTACACTAGGACAGGGAAGAGCAAGTGCAAGTAGGATGCAGGTGTGTGTGGGGGGGTCCCACCTTCCTCCTACCTCCCTACTTGTGTAAGGACTTCAGTTCTGCATGATCTGCATCTTAAAATCCTAGACAGAGCTAAGGGTGCTGTGAACCTTGTAGGAGTCAAGCCTTTACTAACTTCAGAGCAGGGAGAGCACAACAAACCGAAGGTGATACAGATGCTAGGAGGTGGGGCATCAACGGAAGGAGATTTTCGTCATTATTGGAGTTTGGCTTAGGAGGGAGTCCCTTCGAATGCTCCCACTGATGTCTCACTGTGCTCCTTTTCTGCCTGCCCACTTCTGCACAACAGATCTCTACACACACATAGTTATAACTTAAGACCATGGAGCTGATGAATGTCCTCTTTATTGTCAGACAGGTCTCCCTGCCGTCGAGCTATATAGAGAGCATTTACCATCAAAGGCAGGTGCCCTCATGAAACAAGCAATGTTGTGACACAGCTTTTTTCCTGAGTTTCCCCACCTCTCCCAGCTTTCCTGCCCTCGTCTGGTGGGGAGATGGAACATAGTAGGGGAAAAAAATGATACAGCTGGAAATTCCCTAGGAAATCTCAGAATAGCTCTCTGGTGGAAGGGGAAAAAATCCCCCAAAGTTATGAAATTGCTTTTAAAACTGATGTATCTGTATTGCAGAAAGTCTGGGGTGAATCTTTCTTCATAAATGTGATGTGAACATATGTAGGCAATAAAGTGAGACAAATTCAAGTTCTGGAAAATGGAGATTTTCTAATATTTTATGTATTACGTTAAGTACCTTCAAAATTACACACAAGATCAAGGAAAAAGTCATACCAAAAAAGGTGAAAATTTTGAAAGATGCATTTATTTTGCCAAAAAATTGCAGTCCATCTAAATGCAAAAGCTTGAAATAATGTCAACTATGGTGCTGCTATTCTACCTGTATAATCAGGTTAATGTCTCTGCAGATTTAAAGAATAATGTAGCAATTATTCGACTGCACCTTAACTCCAACTTTAAAATGAAGCCAAAGATCATTTCTGTATATGTCACAGAAACAAGTAATTGCTTTAAACTTTATCTTCCTTGAAAGCAAGCTGTAAACTCTCAAATTTCAAAACAGGCAGATGAACCTCATGTAATTTGTCTGTTTTCTAATTATCAAGATAATTCATAATAAAAACCTGGAGGGGGGAGAATTAGGTGCTAAAGAAAGAAGTTTGGGCATGTATCAACCACCAAAATGGACCAAGATCAGATGAAAAAGAGAGAACAGAACTGCTATTAAACTTCTGCTTGGTCTTCACTGAGGCTGTTGTTATAAACTTGGAGTACAGCTGCATTTAATGAGTTTGTGTAAAAGCAGACATCATACAAATGGGAGAAAGTAGGAACTTCATCCAATTAGATAAGAGAATTGGCCAGCAGCCTCCAATGAACTGAAAAGCTCTTCCAACTTTTGGGACGAGAGCTAATTATAACTCTATTTCTGTGCCTGCATGATGTTACTAAATTATTAAGAAATATTGCCCTGTCAAAAAACTATGTCACACACACTGACTTGATTATTATAGATAGAGTATTTGCCAGAGAGAGGACTGGAAAATGATTAGCCTTGACAACGCGAGAAGTCATTCTGCTGTCAAACTACAGGGTGCAAATAGCTTCCCTTCTTAAGTTTATCCCAAAAATATTTCTTTAGTTTATTCATTTGGGTAACAGGGTGTAGTGGCAAGAGTTTCTTTTTTTCTTCTTTTTGGTAGCAAGAATGCAATGAAGATATATTGACCTGGATAGTTTCACTAAGCGTGTGTGTTCGAGAAAGGTAAGAGCATATTATCAACATGTAGCTCAGAAAACATTCACTGTTGAAACTAATTCACAAAGTGGGTTGTTTATTCCTTTTCTTTTTTTGTTAGCACACACAGTAAGATGAAGAATCAGAAGCGAGCTAGGCATGAGTGGGTAGAAGAGTCTCACTGCTGCCTGATAACAGTATTTTGCAATACCTAGAGTTAGGACTAAGCTGTGGAGGAAGCAAGGCAACTGCCTTCCTTCCCCTTCTCCCCCACCACCCCCAGGACATCTCCTGCAGATGCTGCACTCCCTGGCTAGTCACAGCGTAACTCTTAGCAGCCATGGCCCAAATAACCTTCTCGACTTCATGGCCTGGTGGGTGCCCTGGACACCTCCTGGCCACACTGCCCATTGAGTCAGGCATTTCACAAGAAACAAATGGCATTTTACGTAAGGAGAAAAAAAAAAGTGACATAATAACGAGCTCATTCTGTGAAAGTACACACTCAGAGCAGTGGAGGGGGGCAGTGAAATTAGAGAATGTATTAATCAAGTATTAGAAAACAAGTTCATCCCTGGAGCCTGTTATTTCACTTCACTAGTGTCTCTTTTTGAGCAAGTGCTTACAACCACGGCCAACTAATATTTTTGGTAGCTAGACTCCCAGGTTCTGTGCTTGCTTACAACCTGTGTAGACAGGCATTACGTAAGTATAAAGAGTAGGCTGGTGTCCTTTTCAGGAGAAGGTGAAGACACCAGGACTCCCCGAAAGAAGCCAAAAAACCAAAAAAACAGCAGACAGAGCACACCAAAAAGCTGAGGCTGCTAATAGGACAGCTGTAAACAAGGATGAAAAACTTAAATATGTGATTAAAAAGGGCAGTAGTAAGAGTCCAGAAGAGCTGTGTTAGGAATTATGGTTTGAATAGATTCAAACTAATATATTTAATTCAATTATCTTAGAAGCAAATAAACTAATTAACCTAGATTTATATCATCAGTAAGACAACAGAGCAAGCAACATCTCAATGGACTTAAAGCAATCTTTTGAACTCTGAAAGAAGGCTAGCAGTACCGTTCCTAAACTAATACATCAAAAGAGAGGCTTAAGGCTTCTAAACAGAGATTCAGCATTTACAGGCAGTAAATAAAAGCAGTGGTGCCTTATTAAATGAAAGGCAAATCACCAAGAAATCAGCTCTTAGGGATCAGCTGAACTGCTGCATTGTACTTGCATGGAAAATTACCGAGCAGCTTTGTCTGAACCGAGAAACACAAATCAGTTTTGCTCAGCGAATGCATGAGCCAAACTCTTCTATTGTGATGGTTTCAATAGAAGCTCAAATAACTTTGACAGAGTGTTGGGGGAAGGGTGTCTCTGACCCAGTTTCTATGTTACCATGTAGTTTGGGTGATGGTGGGGTGAGTGTTTATAGCAGAACCTCTTTTCTTTAGTTTTCCTCTCCTGCTTGCCCACCATTGCTTTGTTTAAATAACCCACAGCTGTTATCGTGGCCTCGGGAATAAGACTGATTGAGCTTAATGCTTGCCGGCAACTTCTTATATGCATTCAGCTGGTGATGTCTTCAGCATAGAGGCCCTTTACACTGTGTGAGAGGAATATTGGCCTTTCTCATTTCAGATGCATTTTGAAAGTGGAGTTCACATTTCTTCCTGACTTCTCTGCCCCAAACATCTAAACACGCTGTGAAAATTTCTGAAGGTCAGACACTCTTCACTCATGGAACCTAAGTGATTTTTTTTTTCCAGGCTCTTGGCCAGGAACCTTCTCACTACTTCTCATGCCACTGATTCAGCAGAAGATGCAACCTGACTTTTTGTAGAATGACATATGGCTACAAAGGCAGAAAACTGAACTACTAGCCAGTGGGATAAATGACCAAAAGACAGGTTCCACACACATGGAGGTGGCAGGGGAACAGGGATGCCACATGTGCAAACACACAAGAACAGAAAGTTGCCTCCAGGCACCCGGGCAAGGAACGTGACAGATGAACGGGAATGAAAGCACTGAAAACGAAAATCTGAGTAAGAGAGGCAAAATACAAGGGATGCACATGAAGCTAAAATGATTCCACAACAACAGCTGAAATACACTTGTGAGTCTGAATACCCACAATAATTTTTATCTCTTTAAAAAGCCCTTACTGCTAACCATGTTTCAATTGTGTTTTCAACAGACCTTGAACTATTAGGAATCCTCACTTGTCTGCTTTTATATGTTGCAAGCCATCAGCAACCTGGCAGGTTTCTGGCAGACTTTCAAGCATCTTCAAAAAGATGAAATCAGTTCTGCTCCTAGTGCTTCCCCCACTTCCAACTTCCAAAACCAAATCTAATGCAGGGGCTTGAAAATGTCAGAGTCAGAAATAAAGCTCACCAACACCCCGATAAAGAAAGCTGAGAGAAAGCAAAAAGTTAAACAGACAAAAGGGATGCAACAAAGAGGAAAAGAAAAGCAGGAACAGTTTTATGTCAGCCTGGAGAACTGCATGGAAGTGTATACCACAGCAGGGGTAACCAACACTAGTTGTAGAGGCACACAAATAATACATGGCATGTTCTTGCAAATATTTTGTGTGATCTGAAAACTCAGTTTTGTTAAGAAAACACTGATGATTAAAACTTGTGACCATTTCTAGTGATGACTTCTTGATGTGAACTCTGTCTCTTTCCGAGAACAGGTTAATGCGCTAACTTTGAGACTGTGTTGTTCACTTTGGGGATGAAGACATAACTCCCCACGTTGTCACACGCTTCCTATTTGACCCTGGGCAATTCACTTGGCCTCTGCGCTCCTCAAATCCAGCTATAAAGTGGGTATTGCAGCGACTTGTACCTTACAAAAGCACTGTGGACATAAAACCACCCATTACAGTGAGGCTTTTGTGTACTGTGGAGGAAGGAGGTATAGAGTATAAAATAACCCACATGAATCAGGCTTTAGAAAGATGCTATACAGGATGATGGACACAACAGAATTACGATGTACAAGAGAGCAAAGTAGTGTTCTTTCCAGAACAACTGAAGCCTTAAGAGAGTCCTACTCTTGCAAACAGTACCACAAGATCTCTAATGGATTAGAGAGGAGGACTTCTGTTTTATGTCTCAGCCAGAAGACAAGAATCATTCTGCTGCTCAAAGGGCTAAAAACATGCAGTGGGTCAAACAGACCAAAAGGGAAAACAGCCTACACTATAGAGTCAAGACCTATGGAATAAACACCATTATTCCCAAAGCACTTTGATTTTATCTCTGGTGGAAAAAACAGACAACTCAGCCTTGCTTTGCTAATGGCATATGGAGTTCACTGCCTGACGCAGTAGGCCTGTGACACTGCTTGAACACCATTTGTAGGTCCCCTAGTGCAATTTAAAGCATGTTTGCAGAACGTGGCCTCGCTGAAAACCCTTTCCTGGTAAGAGCTGATCTAACTTACTCATTGCTCTTTGAAATCCCCCATCTAGACTCAGGGTGGTTTGTGTGTTTTCCCCTGGAGCTTCCCTCCATTCGCACATCGAGCCCAACTGGGTGCGGTGGGGCAGGTACCAACCCGTCCTGTAGGGCTGCAAACAGCAGCTCAGCCGCAGAGCTACAGGCGCTCGGGAACCGAAGAGAGCTCCCTGCCGTCTTTGCACGCCAGTACCTGGTATCAGAGCTGGTGGGAAAGGGAAAAAATCTGAGAAAAACAGAGCAGAGCGAAACGAATGATTAAGGAGTAAAGCATGGCAGATGAAACTAAAAATAGCCCCCTTGGCAGTTATAAAGGAAATTCGTTTGACAGGAGGCTGCTTCTTTTGTGGAGAGCGGTTTGTTATGCAACAGATGATACTGACACCGGCTCTTCTTATCTTAGTTGTCAGTTTAACTGACAAAAAGAAGCATAGTTTAACATTGCTGGAGCCACAGCGAGGCTTAACATTTGTTTGTTTTCATGCATGTGCGTTTTAAGAGACAGCCCGGGGATTAATACTGGCAAGAAACTGTGGTGCAGCTCAGTGAAGCAATTTCACAAAAGTCTTGGGAGTTCTCATTCGTTATTAAAGGCAACAATAAGGCCCCTGCCCACCGCTATTCCTGTTCCCTGCCTCCCACTCCAACGTTCCTGAGAAGGGGATCCGGGTGACCTTACTGCACAACAGAAAAGTTAATGCCCACAAGTTCTTCAACACACAAGTGGCAGGGGACAACTTTGCCTGTAACCTGCTTTTCACTTCTCAAGATAGATTGCAAAAAACATACAGAGCTAGAGCCTTCTGGACACAGAAAAAAAGAAAAGGCAAAATTAAAATGATTAAAGTTGGGTTGATTCCCTGGTGAGATCAGTTTTCCCCCCAGTCCCTCCTGATGATGAGTGTTCAGTAACATTCATACCTGTAAGTCTGATGTGGAATGCAAGAAGGAGGAAGGAATGGGCTTTAAGACACCACCTTTATGTCTTCCCTTTCCCAGAATGGGAGATGCTCTAAACTGGGGAAAGGAAGAGGAAGAAGAGCTGCTATCGGCAGCTTCCCGGCAGGGATAATTCGCTGCAGGACATCCAGGTGAGCCCACGGGTTCCTCAGTAATGCGCCTGCTGGTGCGCCTGCAAGCTTTGAGGAAGCCTGTTGATCACCACTGCCATTACCTGCGGGTGAGGGGGCAGCGAATCACGTGTCTGTCCTGGTTAAACAAGGAAAGGCTACAGCTTTGGGAAACTCAGAAACAGACACACACACACCGTGTGTAGGAGGGAGGGAGGGAGAGAGGAAGGGAGGGAGCACTTGGATGTGATGTGGAAGCAAGGAAAAGCAACCCTTATTAGTCTTCTCTTCATTGGACTTTCCTGAAACACTTATTTCTAGGCCAAGTATACTGCGCTAAACAATGGGTTATTTTAAAAAAGGACACTCTCAGTCTCTCCTCTATTTCTCTTCTTACGAGCAATGTTCAGCAGAACAAAGACTGAAACACATAAGTCCTGTCTCCTAGGTGAGTAACTGAAGTCATCCTCTTTGTCCCAACACCTAAGGATTTGGTAGGAAAATGAGCAGCAAAATATAAGGTTAGTTGGTGGTTAGACCACTCACTGAGTAGAAAGGCCCATCTGAAATCTGTTTTCTTATCCTGAGCTAAAAGAAAAATGGGGATGATGCTATTTCCTTCAACACTTGCAGCTCTAATGCCTCATGCTCTCTGCTCTTCTTACACATGAAGAGTGTTTCTTCTCACAATGGGAACTTCTATGTTAAATATACTTTTTTCTTTTTATCATTTCTGTGGAGCTTCCTTCTTCCATCATTTTAGGGGGAGGGAAAGGAGGATGAAGTTGCTACAGTTAAAGAAATAGCGTTCATCCAATCCAAAAACAGTAAAACTATGGAAGGTCAAATGCACTATATGATTTTTTTTTTTTTTTTTGAGAGAGAGAGAGAGAACACTCAAGTTCAAGTGAAAAAAATGGATAGCAGCTCTTCGTTTTGCACTTCAGGTTGAAATGTGCACGGTGTGCGCATGAAATACTATGCACTTCTCTTGTAAACTTTCTTAGAAAAGACTTGCTCTATCTACCACTCACTAAAAGAACTCAGTGACAAATTCTGCCCTACACAAGACACACCTGTCATTAACTGTTCAGGCCACAGGATGCCACTGTTGCATTTCTTTTTCGGGAGGTCAAAACAAACTGAGACAAACTCCTTGTGTGAACTGGACACCTAGATTTAATGCCTCTTTCTCTTTCTAATGCATACAATTGCCAATGTTGCAGCCCCAGACAGACCATATGTAAATAGCTCAGAGCTTCGCAGTATAAAGTGTTTTGATAAGGAACAAAATGTTTGGATACCTTTTAAGGCCAGATTACTGAACCCAGCATCTCTGTATGTTCATAAATTTTCTGTGCACAAGAAATCTTTCCAATGACTGTCAAGAGTGTTGACTCCAACCTTGATAGTTTTGACTGCAAAACAAATGTCCACTGTTATTGGATTTTTTCTATGTCCAGATGAGAAAAGAAAAACACTAGATGGGAGAGCAGATTAAATGAGAGAAAAGACAGACTGCTCATAATTCCTACCTCTTGTAAAAGAGGCAAGAGCTCCTACCATGTTAATAAAACTTCACAAATATTTTACTTTCATGTAAAAGTCTGGAATGTAATGTCTTCATGCCAGGAGACAGCAAAGTGGCTTGAACTCACAGATAGCTCCTTTTACTGCTGTTTCTTGCAATTTACAGGCTGGCACCTGGAATCATACGACCTTCACAAAGGTCCACCCATATGAATTTTACAGCAAGTTGGATTGCAAAGATCTAAAACAGGTTCGAGATATCTTTGAAAAGCAAATTTCAGTCTTGAAATACTTTTACATTTCAGTGATAAAATAATAAAGGAAACTTCACATATGGGATTGCAGTTATCAAGTCTCCGAGATCTACTCAAAAATGAGTTCTTCCTCTAACTTCAACACAACACAAAAATGGAATTTTTGACAGAGGACAGTTAAGAAATGAGGGAGAAATTTTAATGCTAACAGTTTCTTTAAGTTGATATAAATGTGTTTCCAAAATATATGAAGGGGCCCACAGACAACAGTGGCTTTGGATTCAAGGCTTCAGTGGAAACATCCTCACTGCCTTCATTCAGCCTGGTTTGAATGTGTCCCAGAAGCAGGCTATTCCACAGTGACAGTCTAGATTCAGTGCAATAAAATCCTGCTTTCCAGAAAACCACATCGGAAGATCTTTAAATCAGAACTAGGCAGCTGCTCAGGAGACATTGAGAAGGACTCAGCCTTGGAAAAGAAACAATTACCAAGCAAACAAGCGACATGCTACCGCACACAACAATAAAAGAAGCCTAAGGATGGTTTCTGTTGCTTTTAAAAATGAGTATTTGTAATAGCACAGACCAAAGATACAATATTAACATAAAACCACTCACGACTCTTTGCATTTTTTGCTGATGCAGTATTTGATGTGGTGGTGTTTTCTTTCCACTCTGACAGAAAAAAAATGACCAACAGATAACCAATTACTTAGTTCAAAACTCACTTTACCTCCCATTCCAAAGACTGAGGATTTCAAAACCTCTTTTCTTAAGGAAAAAAAAAAAGAAATAAAAGGAAGCCTTCAACCCAAATTCTTTTCCTGATGTTTATAACAATAAACAACAGATTTCATGTCAAAGAAACACCAAGAGGGTAGAGGGGAAAAAAAAATATTCCAAAGCTAATTTAATCTTGCTGCTTTCAGGAAGCCAGTGTTCCCGCCAAACAGAACAGGATCCAGCGGTGCCCGGCCTACCTGGCTGCAGAAATCTCTCCCTGGAGATCTAGTTGCTGCATCTACATCTAGATTGGTTTGCGGTTTGGGTTGTGGGGTTTTTTTGGTTACACTGGAGCAAGTATCTGGGACTGCATTGATCCAAGACACAGATGTGACCTACTCAAGTAAATTACCAGAAAAAAAAAATCAAAATGGTTAACACTTCATTTTGTGCAAATTACTCCCTGTGGGCTTCAGCAGCTAGCCAAAATTCGGTCACAACAGTTATTTCTATTAAAAGGAGGAACTGATGACAGAATTAGGTGTATCTTTGATACAAAACTGTTTGTTTACATACATCATACAGTTCTTTTTCCTGCAACACAATAAGCACAAAAAATGAGACTTTTTTTTCCCCTTAATGGTTCTCATCCAAATTCAGCTGGTACCATAGCTAATCCCTCCAAGGGTTCTTTCTATTTTTTCTCCTTAGAGACATATTTCTATTACCACCTCTGGCTGTTTCTCCCTCCTCAGCATCATTTTCTAAGGGTTGTTTCACTGGCTCTTAGGTCATACGTAAGAAACTCAAGCAATGACTGCCTCAACACCCTGTGGTCATTTTATGAGTTCCCAGGGAAAACCCGCTTGGTCACAAAGTTAACTTTTTAATGTAAATCTTACCATGTAATTCTGGATAGATTGTGGCCCTGCTACTTTAGCTACCTGGTTCCATGGTGAGTTTAACCACTTTTTAAACACTCATTTTGCCTGCCAGCTTCACTGAATTTTGCCTAGTCTAGAAACGCTGTCGCTTCAGTCCCAGCAAGTCTTCCATCATACCAAAATGGCACAAAGAGAAATGCTTTAACAAACTACTGCCAAGATACTTTCATATTTCAAATCCTACCCCAAATTCTGTTTCCAGCCAAGCCTCCCTTGATTTTTCTCCCTCTCGGCTAGTTTCATTTTCTGCCACCAGAGAGGAGCACATGTTTGTATGAAAGCTGCTTACTAAAGGAGAGTCAGAATTCCCCATGCCCCACAACCCAGAGCAGACACCCTCTTCTGGCCATGACCGAAGAGAGCACTTCGCAAATTTTATTATCTAGACAGCAAAACAGAATTCATAGAGGCACCCAAATCTTCTTCGCAGTAAAAATCTGCCAAACAAGCCTAAACGACCTTTACTTAGAAACTCAGATTAAGAAGCACTAAAACACTCCTGTTGTTTCACCATCTCTGCTATGGGGATGACACCTCCAAGAAGGGAACAGTAGCAAGTAACTTGTAAGTAGCAACATCTCAAACTGCAACTTCACATTAAGGCTTGAGTTAAGTTAACTGCTCATCGCTGCCAAGAGAGGTACCCCTCTCCCCTCCTCTCCTTTCTTCCCTCTGGGACGTGTGCTTCCGCCAAGATCTTGCTCCAGCACACATTTAATAGCAGCCCAAAGCCAATTCAACTCACTAAAACAGCAGAAAGAAAATTGTTTTTGGCTGGCAAGTGGGCTGAATTGGCTTACTGTGGGATCATGTGAGCATCAAAGCTGGTGCAAGGCAGAGAGAAGAGGAATTGTATGGCTGGAAACAGGAACAGTAACAGAAAGGCCTAGGCAAGGTGGGAATGGGAACCAGCAAAATAAGCTGTTAATACAGCTCAACTGGAGCAGGGAATCACAGTCTTGCTGTGCTCTAGCTATTTCCAAAATGCATGTCTAATAGTCAGTTCCTGTAGCTATCTCCTCATTTCAGGGACAGCAGTTCCTCAGATGCCCACATATTATTTAAAGGAGATTTTGGATTTAGGCCTAGAATAGAATTACACTGTAACAGTTGCATATTTTAAGCCCAAATCCAAGAGGTGCTGGTACTCAAGCGTGCTGCTGTATAAACCCTGGAAGGAAAGGGATTTCCTGGCCCCATCACTGTGAAGGGTCTGCCTCTGTAGGACAGCACCATGGGCCTAGGGAAGCTTTCCAAAACTCATATTAGCACGGCACAGAGCCACATTCACACCACCATCCTACTCTTGACACCCAGATAACTTTTGCATGAGACTGAGCAATGAACAAGTAGTTCATAGCAGTACTGGCTCGCATGTCTGCCTCAGGCTCTGTGCAAAATAGATATATCTCCAAGAGCTTCTGAAAAGCATTTATTTTTAACCTGTGGACAATAAGTATCCTGAGGGGACCAGCATCTCATTCCTTTGCTCGGGACGCTGCTGTGTTTCTGTTCTCCCACATCACAGGCTTGCAGTGAGGAGATGAGATCCCCAAATGTCCACATGTTTCATCAGAGCAAGGGCTTTGAGCAGAGCACCAAGAAATGAGACAGCATTCATTCAGGTGGTCGGTTATCCACAAGTCAGCTTTATAACACAGGGAAGTTGCTTACCTCCCTTTCCAAGCCATTAGCTGGATTAATTGTCTTGAAATAGCTTGTTCCTACCCACTTGCTTCTGGGAACAAGTTTCCTCCTTTTTTTTTTTTCATCTTCTATCCTCCAGCTGTTTTTTTCATACCCTAGGACTTCCAACCCTAAGCATCGCAAGTAGAAGAGATTAACTTTGTTTAAAAAAAAAAAAAGTGATTGGTGGGGGGCACGTGTTTTTTTTTTTTTTTTAACCTTCTAGTTTTAAATTCTTGCAGGATCACATTTACCAGATCCTTCCTCAGCAGCCAAGAGAACGAGCCTCTTTTTATTAAATTAAACGACAGTCAGGACTCTCGCCTCCCTCCCGAGAGCGGTTCCCCCCTTCCCCCTTCCCCGCGCCGTGCGGCGGGGCGGCGCGGGCCGAGGCAGCACCTGCTCCCGGGGCGTGCGCGCACCTGGGCGCCGCCTCCGCGCCCGCCCCGGGGAGCGCAGCGGGGCCGAACCGGGCCGAGCCGAGCCGAGCCGAGCCGAGCCGCGGGGCCGCGCTCGCAGACGCGGCGGCACCGGCGGCGGCTCCGCGCGGTGAGTGCCAGGGCGCCCGCGGCTCCGCGGCGCTTAAACCCAATTGCGAAACATAGCTTCCCCCTCCCCAGGGCACTTGGCTTCGGCCTGCACCGAGACGCGGCGAGGCGGACTTGACTCTTTTCCGCGGGGACCAGAAGCTGCCCTTAGACATAGTTGTCGGGCTGGTGCCTTCAGCGCGCCCGCTGTTCGGGACAGCGAGGCCGAGCTTCCCCCGGGGAAGACAGTGTCTTTGTGTGTCTGTTAGCCATAAAAAAAGTCGGCTCCTGTATTTCATGGCACCCTGGGGAGGCAGAAGGAAAGTCCTTAAGCAGGGCCTTAACTTGATCGGTGAAAATCAAATGAGCTACAGGCACTTCTGCAATAATCAAAAAAAAAGGGTGATTAGGATGGTAAATAAGAACAAAGACTGATTAGATGCTCAAACTCTGCCTTTCTGTATCTTTTGGATTTGGACTTAGGAGTACTTCACTTCGAAGCGTAAAGACACTTTCTGGAAATAACATGCCTATAATGTTTAATACCAAATTATCAAGGATGTGTCTTCTCGCAAACTTAACTGCATCTTGACATAGTTTTCTCATATCTAACACTTTTCCAAATCACAGGCCTTCTGTAATCCTTCTGTCGGCATTGATGTGTGCCCTCCTCTCAGGAAATTATAATAAAGGCCACATCCTGCATTTTCAGGTTTGCCCTGGAGTTGGTGGCAATTATATATGCATGCTCATGCAAAGAACTGATGTTTGCTGTGTTTAATGTTATATTTAAGAGACAACATTAGAGAAGTCTAGATTTCATACTCTGTATGGATAGCATGTGTTAACTGTGCAGCAAAGATGGGGGGCAGTAAGAGCAGACCTAGTAAATAAATGCATTAAATGTTGAATATAGAAAAATTATGATTACTTGGTGAATGAGAAAATGTAGAGAAAAACTTCCTTCTTTAATGTAGTTACTTTATGTGTAGTTTAAAGGCCTTTACTTCCTTCTCTTC
This sequence comes from Apteryx mantelli, assembly GCF_036417845.1. NCBI lineage: Eukaryota > Metazoa > Chordata > Aves > Apterygiformes > Apterygidae > Apteryx > Apteryx mantelli. The sequence continues at coordinate 79,066,786 of NC_089979.1, forward strand.
TTAAGGAAGCCTTTACTGAATCTTGAATCAACGTGACAGGGATGTGTTCTGCAAGTGTTGGTCAATGAATAACTTAAATTAGAGCTATAAAATGAACTCTTTTTTTTTTTCTTTCCACTGGCTCAGGAAGCTATTTCAGCGAGAAAGAATACGCGTAAGAGAAAAGATGTCTTATGCTGGGGGACAATACAAAGATAAGCAATGCTTGTACCACAAGAACCATGGATCTGATAGATATAAGGAGGACAGAAAAGCCAGGAAACCATACCCATGCGATGGAAGGTATGTCTTTACCACCCTAAAGAAACACAAATCACAGCAGGCCTATGTCTGTTATCTTGTTTGTTGTTTTTAAATAACGTTCATATTACAGTAGCATTTATTCAGCCTTGAAATCATGCAGCATGATCATGCCACATTCAGAATCAGGAAGCTATTTTGTACTTCCAAATTTTAAACAATTTTTAACCTTTTTCTTTGTACTGAGCTCCAGGATAGCAGTAGAATAAGAGGGGGGCAGACAGATAGGCAGCCTGACACAGGCAGAGATACGAATTTCACAGGGTTGTCTGGGTGAAGTTGGGTCACAGGTATTTGAAGGGTGGCCATGTTGTCTTAGCACATGTCCTGAAGGGGTTGCTCAGCAGATGACAGCGAGTGAAGGCTTGCCAAATTTGCACTGTTTAAGTGAGGATGGTTTGTGACTGAGGCTGGCACAGAGACTTACTGAACTCTCGTGTTGGCCTAGCTCAGCTCTGAACAAGTTCATACTAATCCAGAACAAACAGGGATTTAAATCATCCCAGTCAATAAATTAGTACCTGTTTAAGTGTCTAAGGCAGTTTGTGGCACTAGATAGCAGGTCAGGCCCTGTCAGTACAATAAGCAAATCAACAAATAGAATGGTTGGTGTGAAAAAAAAACTCTCGGGATATTATCCTTTCCCTGTCAGCCTAGCCAGCCTGCAGGGTGTCGGCACTGAGTTCAGGCTGTTTATGTTTTCCTTTGGGGGCATGTTAGTGACTACAGGGTAGGAGACAGATGGGTAGCTCTAAGCACCAGTAGCAAGCTAGCCATGGCAGTAAGGCAGTCAGCATTCCCATTTAGCCTCTGGAGGCACGACTGCAATGTAGGGCAGCTTACGAATATAGGCAAAGAAGGGGAGGAGGTGAATATCATTAAGATCAGAGAAAAGCTGAAATACTGAAGTCCTTCCTGATAATATGCATTTAAGCAAGAAAAAAAAAAAGGCTGAGAATAGAAGTAATAGTGAAGAGCATTGCATGGACTGGAAGGAGTACTTATGACTAAGTATAAAAAGCTTGGATGATGGTAATGCTAGTGTATTATGGAAACTAGCTAATGATTTTTTCTCCTGTCTCGTAGTTCATGAAAAATTAGAGAAAAATGGGAACAAAGGTCAGCCTAAGAATCATCCCCAAAGGCTGAATGACTGTCCTTAGTAAAAGGGGTAGTCAGGAGGGGATATAGTTAAATCATCTCAAACATATTAGAAGTAAGAGCAGAAAATGCCAGTGATGTATTAAAGATACTTTTCCAGAAAAGGGATTGTTTTTATAGCATCACTTAAGCAATGTATGAAGGATAGCTGTAAATTAAGTCACCATTTCTTAGCAAAGCACCTCTCTGTTTTTTTGGTTTTTTTTTCTCTGCACCATTAATTATAAAGGACAGAGAGTGAAAATTGGTGGAAGGACCATAAAGGCCAACAGACTGCCCCTGTATCCACCCGGGGCTAGAGAAAGGGGAGCTGCAGTCACAGATTCAGGATAGCTGTGGAGACAGTTCTCAGAGTCAAGTCAAGAATCCGGGAGGCGCCAGCCCTCACTGCAGCTGGTCAAAAAACTTTTCCATCAATTGTTTTGACAGAGTTTGGCTTACCCTAACAGCATTTCCCCTGCTTACCTCCCATGAAAAAACAGCTGCTTTTGTAAGGGAATTTCAGTATTTTGTTGAGGACTTACAGACATCTTTTTGGCCAAAAGAAAGAGACGGGAAGAGTTTTGTGAGAGCTGTAATTTGGGTGCCTAGTGCTTTCATCCTTTATAAGCAAGACTCTAGCCAGAGTGTCTCTTTTTCACAATGCATTTGTGCCTGAAACTCCTGCCCTGCTGTGCCTGCTCTCATTGCTGGTGAGGGAGCAGAAGGAGTTGCGTTACTCTGAACTGGAAAGTCCTGGAGGAAAACAGGAGCAAAGGTGACCAGAAGAGGCAATTGTGAGAAAAACACATCTGAAAGAAAGAGGTTTTTTTCTTTTTTTTAATCATACTCAGTTGCTGAACATCAGGCTTTTTTTTTTTTTTTCTTTTCTGGCAAGTAGCAGGATACAATAGAGAGAAGCAGCTGCATCAGAAGTACCAAAGGAATTGCTTTCAAGTTAACTGGAAGTCTTATAAATCACACGGCTTATTTAATTTATGTGACACAGCTGCGCAGGATGCTTTGGTGGTTGCTCAAGACCCAGGACAAAGGTCAGAAAAATCAGGAATGTTTTGGCCAAAACAGAGATGTTGGCAACTACACATGGAGATGTTAGGATTGGTCTTATTGTTGAACGTCTTAATTAAAATGTAAAAACTACAAAGAACATGATTTAATGTGGATGAATGAGATAATATGTGTAGACTGAATTGGTGGGATTGGATGAAGATAAACCTTAGTGAAGTGCAGTGAAACTAGGAAACAAAACTACAGTTGAGGAAAACGCAGATCTGTGGTTAAGTAATTCCTCTCTCTTCTCCCTCCCCTCCTCTCTCTTCTCCCTCCCCTCCTCCTGTAGTCTGTTTCCAGCGCAGCCCTCCTGTGGTCTTGGGAAGGTTGTGGACGAGTTTTTTCCTGCCACAGAGTGCTAGAGGGATTCCTGCTAATTGGTGTTTGCTGTTTGGAGGTGTGAGGAGAGTGTGTTTCTCCTCCGGGAAGTACGTTAAGAAAAAGGTTGAGTTTCCTTTGCAGGTGTTGGACCCTGAAATTTTTGGGCGGGTTGTGCTCTTTGAGCCGCCAGCAGAGCAAAGTTGCAGTGTGTGGCCTGTCCCTTTGACCGGACAGACGGCGCTCGTCTGGTCTGTTGCTTCCAGCTGTTGACTGCATAAGGCAGTCCTGGAGTGGAGGTTTCTAAGTGAAGCAGGCTCCAGTCAAACTGCATGTAGCCTAAGGGAGAGCCTGTGTGGGAGCGAGAGCCTCCAGCTGTGGTAACATGAGCGAGTGAGTGTGCCTTGGCTGTAGAGCTTGTAGGCAGGTCGAGTGTCCGAAGCAGGAGCCTGCTAAGTACTGCATGGCTTTGCAGCTGCCTTTTTCCCCCTGTGTCTCTTCTTTCCCCTTGCCAGCCGTCAGCTTCTGCTTGTCCGCTGGAAAGTGCTCTCAGGTGGGTGTGCAGGGGAGAGCTGGCCTGCAAAGGCATTGTGGGAGGAGCAGGTGAGGTGGAGTTGCCCAAAGACCCTGGGAGGTGGAGGGAGAAGTCACTTGATGTGTTCTGGTGCATGGACAGACTCTTTTGTGGGGTGCCAGTGAAGTTTTTTGTGGTGTTTGCAGCTCTTATGCTCCGTGGGGCAGTCTGCGAACTTCTCTCTTCATGCCTCCCTTTCTGTCGCGGTGTGTGCTGAGCACCGTGTCAGCCAGGATTGCCATCTTTTCCTGAAGAGAGCCTGTCCCTGAGAAAAGAGTGTCCCTGTCAAAGTGGTGATGCTTGGAAAGGAGCCCCACAGTGGTGCCCCTGAAGTGGTCAAATAGGTGCCTTAAGAGGTTCTTGGAGGAGAGTTCACAGGAGAGTGAGTGGGGGCAGCTGGCCTGACTTTCAGGTGTGCATAGCCCAGGTGGCTGCTGAACTGCTGCATGAGGTGCTGGCTGGGGTGCATATATGTGTGCGTGTGTGTGCGCGCTTGCGTGCGTGTTCAAGCCTCACAGGTGATATGTATGAGAGCCTCGGGTATGTGTACTTCAGGCCTGGAAAGATGGGTGGTGTGAGGGAGGAGAGCAGGGTCCCCCCCACGGTGCTGCTGCCAAGCAAATGCTGCGGTGCTGTGTGGAGGGAAGAAGCGGGGCTTTGGCCAGAAGGCGTCAAGCCTGAAGCGTGAGGAGTGCTTGTGACTGGGGTTAGTTCCTAACTGGCGTCCCTCCCTGTCTGCTCCAGAAGGTGATGACGTTGAGGCTTGTAGCCCTGAAAGAGACAAAAGCAGCACTTCTGTGGAGCTTTTGTGCCTGGAGGAAGCGGTAATTCTCCATTTGTTGGGTCTCCAAAGTCATAGCGTGCACCCCTTTGCCTGAATGTCTTCCCTTTCCCCACGGAGGATTTTGTCATCTTGCTGACTGCGTCCTACTCAAATGCTCCTCTAGTGTATGCAGGCCCAGGGCAGTTTGGCATGAGGAACGATGGTTGTGGCTTGCCGTTGTCTTTCGCCGTGCCGCAGCTCTCCTTTCTTTTCCAAGATGAGTCATTGCTAGAGGCCTGGGAACCTGCAACTGGCTCATAGGTGTAATGGCTGAAATGCGTGGCAACGACTGTTCAAGCTGGGTGGTATGCTGGGGACACAAGCAGCTCAGCTCCGTTTGTATTGCAGACGAGCCCGTCGTGCAGCTTGTGTTGCCCCTTTGCTGTGTGGACTCTACGGCCCAGACTTGAGCACCTGAGCGCCTTCATGCATTTTCCCGCCAGTGGCGCTCCAGAAGTTAGCGTCAGGTTTAGCAGAAGCATAGGGAGATGAGGTTACAAATGTAGCACGTGAGCAGCTGCATTCCTGGTTCTGCTGCGTGCCTGGCTCTGGAGCAGGACACGGGGCATGTGTGCCCCGTGCTCTCTGGAGAGCAGGGCTGCTCCTGGCCAAGAGCTGCCTGGAGATGCAGCTGCAGGCCTGTTGCTCGTGGCTGAAATGGTGTCCCAAGAGTCGTCTTCCACGGCGTGAGTCTTGCGAGTTGCTCCTGTATTGAAAAAGCATTGGTGAAAAGCCCCAGGGAAGATGGCTGCAATGAAGGGAGCCTGTTGCTTTGTGTCCTTTGCCATTTGTCTGTGAGGAGAAAAGAAAGGGGAAGGAAGAGGAGGGGGGTGAGCCACTGGTGTCCCTAGGCCGAGACATGCCTCCTCAAACCAAGAGCTGTTGCGCTTGCAGTTTTCCTCTTGGGTGCTGTGTTGTGGTTTTGGTTGGTCGATTGGTCTGTCTGTAAATGGGTATATTTTTCCTCATTTTTTTTCTCGTTCCCTTGGCACTGACTTTGCGAAGATGGGTGCTGAATGAGCTAGGAGGTCTTTTGGGACCCAAATGACTTTGCAATGTCTTCTGAGCCCAAGACGGAGTCTCTGACCGTCTCTGTCACACAAAGTCAGCTGTGACATGTTGTGCACTTGGGAAGGGGGAGCAGGTAAGCTGTGACAGGTGTGCTGACACAGTGTTGCTGCGACATTGCAGCAGGTTTGAAGAAGTCAGAGGGCCATGGGGAGCTGTCTATGGTTGCCCGTGAGGCAAAATGCTGTGTTGCCCTTGGAAAGGCAATGTGCCATTGGTTGGGGTGGGAAAGGAGGCGAAATGGCAGCAGCGTAGAGGAGGTGGTGGGTGGCAGCCAGGGGGTTCTGCAAGGGCGAGCAGTGCCGGGCCCCAGCTGGGAGCTAGCACTGAGGAGCTGTGTGGCCACGTAGGCCAAGGGGAGAGCAGTGCATGTCGTTTGCCCGGAGGTTAGCAAGGCCCGTGACAGAGTCTCCTGCAGCCTCGTGGTAGCCCCTGGGTGAGGCATGGAGGAGAGAAGTGGGCTGCAAGGCGGGTGGGCCAGTGTCTTGCAAAAGGCAGGAGGAAGCGCCCCCGAGGGGCAGGTGCTGACGGTGTTGCTTGGGGTGAGTGTTGGGGCTGATGCCGGTGAAGGTGTGAAGGAAGGGCTTGGGTGGAGGTGGTGAGCAGGGGGCACCTCCCGCCGGGTTGTGGGTGACTTCAAAGAGTGGGGAGGGTGGGAAGGCCGTTGTCTGATGCCCTGGAGGGGAGGGTGTCTGCAGGCTGGGGAAGTGTTCTGGCAGAAACCTCGCGGAGCGGAAGGGGAGGGCACGCACGATCTGGCCGGCACCTGCTGTGGACCAGCACCCCTCCACCACGCGGCCTGGGGCCGGGCTGGCTGAGGAGCAGCTCTGCAGAAAAGGCCCTGAGGGGCGGTGGTGGTGGCAGCACAGGTGTAAGAGGAGTGGCGAGCGCACCTGGAGGTTGCTGGAGGAGAAGGCGAGCCTGGGTGGTGGTGGAGTGCCATGGGCAGGTGGGGGAAGTGATAGTTGCCCTTTGGGCCTCTCTTGTGAGGGGGGCGCGTGGAGGGCTCTGTGCGTTTTGGGCTGCCCGGAGAGCGCGAGGCAGGCGGTGCCATGGTGGCAGGAGGCGAGGGGCGGGCCCGTGGGCTGAGGAGGGGGCTGGAGCCCAGGATGCGAGGAGGAGGCCGATGGCAGTGCCTGTGCCGCAGGGGCAGCCTTTGCGTGTGTGCAGCAAAATGACGGGTGGGAAGGATGCGAAGGAAAGGGGCCCTCAGCCGCTGGTTCTTGGCCAGGAGGGCATCTTTCAGGCCATAGGCCCCTCTGGCTGTACTTGGCGCCCTCTTTGGGCGCCATCACAGTGGCCTGCTGCTGTCACCAGTGACCTCACTGCCCCTTGTCCCGGGCGGCATAAAGGCGCCTGGGCGTGGGGCCCAGCTCACCGAGCTTCTGGCTCCTGTAGCGCCAAGGAGACTTGGAGCAGGCAGGGTGCAAGGAGGCCGAAGGGAGCTGCTGCACCTCTTTGGGAGGTGCGTTCAAGAAGGCTGCCATGCGGAATGGCCGGCAGGGTGGGCCTCCGCGGCATGAGGGCGATCCTGAAGCAGGCAAACGCCCGGTACCACCTGAGGACCCTGAGAGTCACCACCGGTGGTCGCACGAAGAGTGTCGTGGAGCCAATGGAGGTGGACCTTCCACAAGAAGCTGGGGTTCAACCAATGGAGGTGGACCGTCCGCAAGAGGCTGGGGTTCAGCCCATGGAGGTGGACCCTCCTGAAGACTGTGTGGAACCAATGGAGGTGGACTTACCGGCAGCAAAGCGGGCACGGCCCAGCATGGCCCTGTGTGGGGTGGCCTGGGCAGCGGGGCGTCGCCATCATCCCAGGAGGGCCACAGCCTCTCAAGGCCCTCTGCCTGGGCCCAGTGGCCCGCGAGTGTTTCGCCCGCGGCCAGCAAGTAGCCAAGAGCGGGCGAAGAAGGGGGCTGTGCCCAGGCGGGGAAGGAGGTGTTAGCCCAGCCCGCCAGCACAGGGTCATGCGGTCATCAATAAAAGAGCTGTTGAATTTGCAGTCTTGCGTGAGCCTTCCTTTCCTGCCCCACAGTGCGCCCACCCGCCGTCGCTGATGTGTGCAGAGGTGGGATCTCTGGTGGCCTGAGCCAGGGAGGAGAGGGCCTGTCTTCCTTGGGGCTGTTGTGGCGGGGTGACAGCAGGAGTGTGTGGGAGGGGCCCCTCAGGTCCTAGGGGGCCTTGGGGGTGTTTCTTTTGATCTGAGGAGGAGGAGGAGGCGGTGAGTGGGGGCTTGCTGCCTTGAGCTCCTTGTCCCTGCGGCTGCCTAATGGGTGGCTGAAGCTGGAGGCCGAGCCTTCCTGGGTGGGGGTGCACAGAGCCTGAAGAAGAGAGGCACCGAAGCAGCTGCAGAGCGAGTTGTTCCTTTGGAGAAGCCAGAGGCTTTGCTTGTGGCCGTGATCTCTGCAGGAAGGTGCGTTCTGCTTGCCTCCGTAGGAGTCGTTTTCAGGATGGGGCTGATTTGTGACGGGTGTTCCACGACTTTGCCCTCTGCCTGGCGCTTGGGAGGCTGCCTGTGGTGCTCCGTGCCCTGTCTCTGCTGCCCGACTCTGGGTGTAGCTCCTGGGACAAGAGGCAGCTGTGCCCGGAGCTGCTGCTTCTGCCCATGCCTGGGACTGGTGTTCTCCAGAGCTGCTGTCACTGTTGCCTCTGGGGCTCTCTCCCGCTTTGAAGGTGTGCTGGGCACTTGGGGTTGTGTTTCAGGATGCTGCGCGCTGGGGAGGGTCTTCTTGCGGTTGCTGTCCAGCTGGCATCACCAGCCTGCCTCTCCCTCTCTCTCTCGATGGTGCAGGAGAAGTCAGCTGTGTGGTCCTCAGCCTTGGAGGTGCTTATCCATAGAAATGCAGTGAGGACTCGTGAAAGGGTGGGTGCATTTCCTTTGTGCGTACGGGCCCTCTAAGGAGACCAATTTCATCAGAAAAGGCCTTTTCGCTTTGCTTCCCTTCTCCTTCTTTTCGCTTTGCTTTCCTCCTCCTTCTTTTCTTTTCCCTCCTATGTCATTGCAGCAAAATGAACAATTCAGTTTTGGGATACACAAATGAAGACACTAATCAGAGACACAGAAATGGTTCTTTTGTTCAATTTTAGATTCCTCTTCAAATATTGTCAGGCTTAAAGGGAGTTCAGAAAAATTGAGAAAGATCTAAATAGGCAAATATTTTTCCCGCTTTTAAAATCTTTATCTGTTTTTTTTAATGGCTTCCTTTCTTTTGAAAGGCATCTTTATGAGACACAGTAATTGGAAATACAAAATTGACACAATGTTTACCCATAAAATAGTTGTGCTACCTTTAAGATTTATTATGTGAAAATGTCATTTTTTTATTCTCTGGGCTGCTGCAGACTAGCTAAAAACATTTGTTTTTCATGAAAATGCTGTTGTTCCATGTTTATGGACAGAAGCTCCCCCCACACTCTTCTTGCTACCTTTTGCAAGTGACTCAAACAATTCAGCCAGCCTACTCAGTGAGTACACAACTTTCCAAAACAGCAATGAACGATCAAGTGCAAATGTCCTCATGAACATTGATTTATGCAAGAGTTTGGGATATTTGCTTTTGAAGCATGCAAGCAAAAAAAGATATGAAGCAAGCTAGGTGGTTCCAGTAACAGGAGTGTCTGCCAGTTTTTCTTGTTCAAATATTCAGGAGAGAACATGACCTAATTAACATACATTACCCTTTTACACCATTGCAGATCAGCAGAAGACATCCGGGGTTGTCAGCATGCAAGGGCTTCCACTGTTTCCTCCGACCCTTACCATAAAACCTCAGGAGCAGCACAGGAATATTTTGACCCACCACCGCAATGTTATCCTTCCAAGGAAACGTTCTCGATGAAGTGTTCAAAGGTATGCACAACAAGAGGTATGTGAGATCCTTACTGCTTGCTATCCACTCCTCTCCTTACAAAGGCTGGTCTGGGCATTGGTTTGTGTGTTCAAAAGCCCAACAAAGGAAAGCTAGGGGAATATTTAAAAAACAAACAAACAAACAAAACCAGGAGAGTTAAAATTCACAAATGGCATAACTGCAGGTTAGCAACTAGTTTTAGGCATCTAAAGACCAGATTTACAGAGGTGCTCAGATATCTGAAGATGCAGCCAGTAGGTTGATTTCCTAGAGCATCCGAGTGTGTCAGGCGCCTAACCTCTCAGTTCTTGCAGCAAAACTTAACCTGTTGCTGACTGGTATGATTCAGGAGTAAAATAGATATTTGCATCTCTAGGCTATTAAATTTGACTGTTAAAGCTTTGATGCTAATTCTTGTCTGACACATTCTCCTCAGACCTCTTATCAACTCTTGATTTATTCTAGTCATAACTGGTGTATCTTTATACATCAACATTGCGGGAGGCAAAACCATTTTATGGACATGAATCCGATGGAACAACTCTTGAATAACAACTCTCATTTTTTCCATAGTTAAAGTGACTACCACATGCAGAGAAATGAACATTAATGTGGGAGGCAATCAGCCCTGGCGCTTAGTTAACTCATTTCCATAAGCTGAAAAAAAGTGTAGCTAAAATACCTCCCATTTTTAAAAGCTTTCCTCTTCCAGGACAGGCAGCATTCTCACCTTGTTTGTAGGAAGAGCCTACTGCAGTCCAAGCTGAAACTTGCAGCCAGGTGCAAAGTCACTGGTCAGAGTCTCCAAACAGCTGTACAGTGTTCTCCAGCACAGACAGAAATGAAGACTTTAGTTGTTGGAAGTAAATTAGAATACGTAACATAATCTTAATTCTTCGTTCTATGAAGGAAAGATAAATGACACACTCAATTTGCTTTTAGTATTTCTCTATATGTGAATATGTGAGCAATTTTAAGATTGAGCTTGAACTATTTTTCTCTTATAAATATGCTGTAACTGCGTATTTGTGTGCAGTTTGTTTTTTCAACTTGAGGACATTTAACTACAACTGTTCAGAGAGCATATTTACTGATCCAGAGCTGTGTATCAGCAGTTCCTTCTTCAAAATATTGAATAATTTTAACTTGTTTCAGAGAAGCCTTAAAAAACTCCAAGTCTTATTTTATCATAGCTTTAGAAAAATTAAGTGGCAAGTTATTTTTAGCTTTCAGTTAGCTGATTAGATAGATTGATGGATAACTTAATGTGACTGGGTGTTTTCCCCCCATTTGCTTCACATTATTTCAGTGCATTAAATATCATTAACATTTGCAAAACATCCTAGTTTTGGATGTATCAGTTGAAGATGATGCTTTCACTGCCACTCCTCCCCCAGTATTACTCAGTATTTTCCAAAAGTTTAATATCTGAGCTTGCAGTGGAGGCAGGGGAGATCATGTAGAAAATAAACTCTTTTTATTAGCTGTTTTATTTCAAAAACTATATAGAAATTGAAGGTTGATAAGATTATGAAACTATCCCCTCCCACCACGCACACATTTAATTTTTGTAAGTATCAAGATTTAGCCGAATTTCCTAGAACTGTTTTGTAGGCTGCTGTATTCCCTGCAGTCAGAGAGTAAATGTTATAAATGAAAAGCTGCATGAATTGTTTAATAGGAAGTCAGCTACATGTGAGCTACAGTTTCTTACAGCACAAAAATTCCAGGAAGCATCTATTTAACCATCTATCTCTTCTGCCAATGATCTATCATTGCTCTGGTCAAATCTCCCTTCCCAACCCCCTCTAATTCCAAAATAAGTTAGTATCAAGCACGGTAAATCAAGTGACCTACCACAACCTTTTCCAAAGCAACAACTGAAATGTGAATCTTAGTCTCTTACTATGTATCTCCCTATGTATTTATTTATTTATTTTCTTTTTGGCCCAGCAAATATACTTACGCTCTTTGTGCATGTTGGCCTGTTTGGGAAGCTAGAGAGCAATTCTAAACCATGAGAGCTCTCAAAAGTATTTGCCTCACCCATATGTATTCTCTTCATCCATCCTTTTCCTCAACAGTATCCCAAAAAGCTAAAGAAGTTGAGTTTAAAAAATAAGCAGTTATTTTTGTAGGGATCCTTCTAACACCTGGGCTGCAAGCAGCAGCAGAAAAAAGGAAATTGTTCTCTTATCTTTCGTTATTCTCTTTCTCCCTCCCCCCCTCCCTCTTCCCCCCCTCCCTCTTCCCCCCCTCCCTCTTCCCCCCCCCTTTTTTTCCCTACAACTGCATTAAGAACAAAATGCAACAGTAATGTAAATGAAAGAAACTGATACTGATCCCGTTTCTCAGGAGGGGTGTTCAATACCATCTCAGAAACTTCAAACTGTTCTGCTCCTTTTTAATCCTTTCATCCTGAAAACATAAGAAAAAAATCTATTAAAACATTCTAAGAGCAATGCCTATTCTAAGCAATTTGGGTAGGATCCCATGGATAGCAGTACTGGATCTTACAAGACACCTAATTAGGTGTCCTGTCTAACAATTTACCATAATGCCAAAGCCCCAAATTCAGGAAGACTGTAGGAATTAGGATGAATGGAGAGTGAGCTGTCCTCTGGAGTACTCTCCCAACTGCAGATTGTTGGAAATTTCTGAACTAATTAGCAAGAGCAAAGTCTTTCCACTTCTATGATCAGCCTGTTAGCTCAGCCTTTTGAGATGGGCTGACCAGAACTGCACTCAAAATTCAAGATGTAAATTCCCAAAGGAACTAAACAGCTGCTCAATGATTCTAGGTTTGTAGTCCTATTCTAATGTCTCCTAGCTTTTGCTGTATTGTTTGACTGTCGGTGAACACTGATGTTTTCAGAGAAGTATACCTGCTGTCTTTCCTGAGTGGAAATGATTTATTTAGAGCCCATCTGTGTGATCTGTCTTTGTGGGAGTGTTTGTGTACATGCATCAAGTGCAAAGGTGCTTATTAAACACTGATTTCATTAATTTCCCATTCAATATCTTGAGCTCTCACTAGCCTACCAGTTTTAGAGTTGGCAACCATGAACAATTTTGTGCAACTATTAAAACACTCATATCATCTCATTTTTCAGTCTCTTCTAAAACATTAATCTGTGCATCTACCTTAGTGTTTTAGTTCAAATCAGGTGTGCGCTTTTGAACTGAGTCTCTTATGAGTCCCCACGTACAGCTCTTGGGGTCATGCTGCAGAGCAGTCTCAGGATGTATGAGCAGGATTCCTTTCAGAACAAACTAAATGAGAGGATGAGCTATAACTGCTAGCAGATGCTCTGTCCTTTGGACCAAACTAGAACTAGAATGAAGTGCTTCTCACCCCCAAAATGCAAATAGTATGGGCCCTAGGTTTTCAGCTCCAAATGTTTTGCTCTACAGATCCACTGCTGATGTGGACATGGCTAGTGACTGTCAGGCAGCACAGGACTAAGATTTGACTCTTACTTCCATCTGTTTGAAAACCAATGATTTTTTCTTAGCCTTTACTTTCCTTTAACCACTCCTAATCTGTAGGAGGATCTTCACTTTTCTCTCTTAGGAGCTTGTGTCATTAAGAGCATTTGGCCAGAGGCCTTGTCATGAGCTTTTTAGAAAATCAAATACACCACCACTTGGATTGCCTTTCTCCTTATACTTGCTGATTCTTTCAAAGGACTTCCCTCTAAGAAACTTCTGAGTCTTCCCTGCTGTGCTGTCTTTATGTCTAGTTGCTACCTGTTCTTCCTCACCAGGAAGTCAGACTTGTGGACCTGCAGATTGCTAATTGGAAAGCCACCAGAAACACAGGATTTTGCTGCCTTCTGTTTCTGTAGTAGGGAAGGAGACTTAAACAACAGGTTATGGACTGGTGTCTTGCTGTCTAGGAATCCTATGCAATTATAGGGGAATTGGAAATAAACTATCCCTGACAGAGACAAACTTTTCATCAACTAAGGAACTAGTGCTTGCAATAAGTATTTTCTACAGTTTATATACATAGTGTGTGCCATTTAAAGCAGCACAGATTGAAAGCTTGACAAAATTTTTAGTCTGGGGATACTTAAAAAGAACTGCAATTCTTTCAGAAGAAATTTTTCAGCTTGCTGTTCGCGCTTAGTGCAGTTAAAGTTTCTGTAGTTCTCTCCTCAGAGTAGGAAAACTAAACTAGTTATCACATATTTGCTTAGTCAAGTTCAGTGCTTTTAGCTACCAGAGGGAATGAGAAGTGTTCAAGGCTGGCTGCCATGATGCTTCCTTCACCTTAGAGTAAGCAAAATGTGAGGCAAACCTGAGAGGAATTGCTGATCCTAAATCAGTTATAGACAGTTGGCCAACTGACTTCAAAAAACTTTGGTTTTATTTTTATGATGTATTGGTGTGAAAGAGATGGAGCAATGTGATTGTGTGACACTGCTTCCTTTAATTTTGCTTAAACAGTCAAAGTAAACTAAGTTTCTCCCACCTTTGGTCAGTATCTGATTCAAAAAATGCTTGCACTTTTGCCTTGTATAGAATTGTACTGTGCCAGTCATAATTTCTGTACTATGTAACTTATTTTTTAATTCTTCAACCCACTTGGCATTAAAGAGAGACAGCACTAAAAAGGTTAGAAAGAAGTTTGAGGGGGAGCAAGTATAATTGAATCCCTGTTCTCTGATGCCATGAATACAGCTTAAACAGGCACCATGAATAGTGTCAGATTTCTTAAGCCTATTGTAGGCGCTTCCAAACAATCATGTCTTTAACCTACTTTCTAAAATCCACAGTTCTTATAAAGCCTTGAAACCAATTTCCTCTCAGAAAAAGACAGCATTACAGTCTGTAACAAGAAAAGTCTCTGATTTCAGACATAGCCAGGAGGAAATATCAAACTAAATTTATTTGGAGAAGAAAATAGAATTAGGGAGCAACAATGACTTTCTGCAGGATATAATCATGCTTTAACAAGCCAACATTAATTCAAATGTAAACATCCATAAGCTTTTGTTTTCACAAACACAGTCCAAATCTTTTCCTGTAGCCATGCATGCTGGCAAATACTCATAGACTGGAAAAAATACTGAGGTGAAAAGTCACCCTGAACACAGGGATCAAACTAGTAGACATGGGGTTTGAGGTGTGCCGTAGTTCATAGCCATTATACTGATACTGTGTTGCAGTATGATGTCCTATGTCATTCTTCATGGTCAGTTTGACATTGGGACAGGAGGGGAAAAATATTTTGCAGAGCACTTGGGTCACTTCCAATGCTGTGGAGAAGCTGGGGGAAAATAGTCTGCAAGAGTCACTGGGCTGACATAGACAACCTTCTGTAATTCCAGTTGTGTTCAAAGGCATTGAAGGGTCATTAAATGTATATAATGCAGGTAACTGTGGATGAAAACAGGCATTTGAAAAAAATGTTCAGCAGTGAATGTTAGCTCTTTCCAGCAATGTGGTCTGTAGGATACATTACATTTGTGTGGAGGCAACCAATTGGATTAGAACCTGCTGTATTTTTCTAGTTACCATCTTCATGGTTTGCCTCTTAGCCTGTTGTTCTTAGCTGTTTTATAATGTGCTCAAACCTGCCGTGCACTGTTCATGTGGCAGTTAAATTCAAATTAGTTCTGCTGTTAAGATGGAGTAATAAGTTTCTGTAGAGTCTCATTTATAATTAGTTGGCTTTCCCCTCCTATCTGTTACAAAGCATATTTTAAATACAGTGTGACTAACAAACAGACTGAATTTGCCATCAGGTTTTTTAATCCTGTAATTGGGAGGACATTATGCCAAGTAGTGGGAATTGGACAGAGCTACACAGATTAAGCTAATCCAAATTATTCAAAATGCTTAATTAAAATTGCACTGTAACAGGATCCAGTGCATAGCAGAGCTGCAGGTAGCCTTCCAGTTCTGAATTTACAAAGCATTTCATTTGGAGGTAAGGCTTGTTAGCTGTGAAATACAAATAGCTATGAGCATTTAGCACTACAACAAGGTGAAGCAGGGCTACACTAGCCAGAGATGCTACATGTTACCTTTAGCAAAGTGGCACCTGGCAGACGTGTTGTCCTGTCAACATACGGGACTTCACGTTGCCCACGCCTCTGCCAGTATCTTTCCCTGCTACCTTAGGTAAGCCATCCCCACTGTAGTTCTCCCCTCTCTAAAAGCAGTAGCGTGTACATTAGCACAGCCCTCAAAAGTGGATGTAAACAACTGACGCAAAGTTCATGCTAGCTATTAGGTCTGCATTAGACACTAGTCCATGGTACCATTCCCTGCTGGGAAACCTTAGTCAGGTCTGCTGTCCATTAGTGGAGAGCAGGATTGCGCAGTGATCACCAGCAAGACCATTCTCTTTAAAAGGCAGTTCACGAAGCTAGTCACTACAGCAGACTGACTGGGAGTTTTCCTCTGGTATATTCAATGTAGCTGTATTTCTTGAGAAGGTGATCTTAGCTCACTTAAAGGAAGAAAAAAGAAAAAACAAAAAAAATCCCAGTCAGGAATGTTGTTCACCAGGTATGACAACCCACAATCTATAAAGTGAATGAGAAGCCCCAGCCCTCAAGTTCCCCCGACCTGACCTAGCTTCAGCCAGCCTGTGCTTATTGAAAGAAAGAAAGAGCAGTAACCTCCCTGTCTTTGTACTTACTAAAGGCAGTTCAGTTTCAGTTCAGATGGAAGGAGTGGCTATGGAAAGTTGGCATGATACCTTAGCACAAGAGTATTTCATTGTTCTCTGGACTTATTTATTTATTCATTTTTAAAGAACTCTTGCAAGTTTGTTTTGGTACCAAGGTATTTAATTATTACTTGAAAGAACTATGGGTACATCAGGGAGAAAAAAGATCGTTTCCTGAGATGCGGAACACGAGGTGACCTACTGCCATTTCAAATACATCTAAGGCCTTTTACAACTGTTGTATTGAAATTAGTATGACCAAGAACTACAAGTTAATGCAAGACCTTTTGCTTCCCACCTACTCCAAAATTCTGTAAGATGCCTCTTCCCAGGCTAACAGGAGAGAATCAAGAACATGCTTAGAAGTGATGCCTCTAAGGAACTACTAGAAAAAAAGATAGTAGACCAGATCTGCTGTTCCAAGGTGGGTTGTATTAAAGGTGTGTCTTGATGGCAAGAAAATCTTACAATGCCATACAGTGATGGGAAACTGTATGGGGACAGAGGCTGATGGACTGGTTCTACAAATTAGATCCAGCATTTTCTGTGAAAATTGGACAGTTCTGTTTAGAGAATGGAGGGTTTTTATTAAACAGAAGGGGGAACTGCCAGAAGCAACAGAAAGGGTAAGAGATCCTTGTTCTCCAGAGGGCTGAAGTTATTACCCTATGGTTCCCTGCCAGCACAAAGCAGCTGCTCTCAATGATCTGGCACTGAGGCACGAACAGTAAATATCAGAGGTAGCATCCCTGTGCCCCACAACTTAGGGGTCAGCGGGCAAGAGGAAGAGGTTGTGGTGGTAACCATGTCTGGCATTGCCACCTGAGCATTCCCAAATGTACCTTTCCAAGATATAAATACAGCCTCCCAGGCTGTGGCCAGCAGGGCTCGTGTGTAAGTCTGGAGCAGTGCGAGCAGACGGATGGTGGGCAAGGGGAGGACCAGTACAGGTGGGACAGAATGGTAAAGGCAATACAGGTTGGAACAAGGACAATACGTCTGGATTTGAGCACTCTGATTGTGAACTTAAAGCTTCTCTGAATCACTAGAAACAAGGGTGATCATCCTTTGAGGTTTCCTATTGGAGCAATTATCTTTATTAACGAGGGACAACTTGTTAAAATATAGTACTAGTGCTTTTTTCTAGAACACATAAATCACTTCATTTTCTTAGTTTTAAACTATTTTTTTCCATTGATTTCCAGTAAGAAAGACGCATATTTAAAAAAAAACAAAAAAAACACCATGTGTTGGGTGCTTATATGCCATGTAAATTTAGTTCCCTTGGGTCCTTTGAAAAGCCAAGATTCAGTGAATAACTGGTGGCATTGCCTAATGTTTGTGTTTTGGGATTTTTTTTTTTTTTTTCCTTTGAACATTACTCCATTAGGGAGATTTTAGCAAAACTTGGTGAAAGCCTAAATCCCACCACTGGCTCAAGAATAGAGATCTACACAAACAGCAGGGGTATGGGGACTTTGGGGGGTGGGGGGGTGTTTGTTTAAGATAAAGTTGTCTATTGTCCTGATCCTGCACCACTGAAGTTGACTGAATTCTTGTTATTGCTTTAAATAAGAGTAGGATCTTTCTTTGCACCTGTGCACATAAGGGGAGTAAAACCATTAACAAGACATTTTATTGTAGTACTTTGCATCTAGATTTAATGTTTTTAGTCTGTTGCAACTGTTGTCTCTATTTCATTTCCCTTGTTTAGTTCTCCTTCCTTGTTTTGGCTCCTCCCCACTTCTGCCATGTTTTTGTCCCCTTCTAGAAGCAGAACAAAACCCCTCTTCCTCTGACATTTGTCTCCCCCCCCATCCTATTCCTCCTTCTCCCAACTCAGTCTAGCACAGCAGTGACTGAAGCTGTACATCGAGCTGTATTTTTACTCTCTGTGGCATGCAAAACCTGCACTGGCAAGAGAAATTCTGCATATGGGATCCTTTTCAGGACTGGCCTCTGCTTTTCTAAGTCACTGCATATGGTCAAAATGCTTCTCTGCTCCTTTGGGGGAAAAAAAAATTATCCATGAAAAACAGAAAGCTACCTAACCTGGGAGGAAAAAAAAAAATCTTTCAGTGAGAAAGGTTGAGAGAATTTTCCTCAGTCTGTAGCATTAATTCCTCTCTTCCCTTCTCCTGTAGCGACCCCTAATGGGGTGTGACATGGATGTGAACCGTGCAGGTTCACACACCAGTGCCCCAGCAGCGCTACCCCAGGCACGCCTG
Organism: Apteryx mantelli; assembly: GCF_036417845.1. Lineage (NCBI taxonomy): Eukaryota > Metazoa > Chordata > Aves > Apterygiformes > Apterygidae > Apteryx > Apteryx mantelli. Next base: position 79,084,844 of record NC_089979.1, read on the forward strand.
CTCTGGCGCTGGGGACAGCCAGGCGCCTTGGGGGCTCTCAGCTGGGCACTGCTGTTCCCAAGAGTACCCAGCCTGCAGAAGAGGCAGAGGGCAGAAGCGAGCCAGGAGCTTGGAGAAAAGCAAGCATAAAACATCTTAAAAATACATAGGGGTGTCAACTCAAGAGGAGGAAACGATAATAAAAGAGTTTGGGAGTCCAAGTGTAGTCAAGAGAGGAAAAAAGTGGTTACTGTGCCAAGACACAGTGGAGGGGGACGCTCTGAAGGCCCCATCTATCAGTCAGATAAAGTCACACCTACCTGTCCTGCAGACAGACTTTTTTGCCGGCTGCAGAAACACAGCAATAAGCATGAATTTACTATTTCACTTTATGTACATAACCACACTGAGATCCTGATGTCCAAACATCAGGGTCATCCTGCTGCAGTGCCTGGATGAAGACACCTCATCAGAGCCTCCAACATACAGGATATGAACACACAGTTGAATTACTGGTTTCCAAACAGTCAACCGCAGTTTTATGAGGCAGGGTGTGCAGATTTAAGAGCTTGCCTTTCCTGAACAGGAGAGTTTCTGGTCCTTCAGTGGTCCTGGCTGTGTTATCGCCCCTGCTAAACTCACACCAGCACTGTTGCTCATCAGATCCTTCTGTGACTCACTTTAACTTGCTAAAGCTGCAGGAAAAAAACAGCACACAAAGAAAGAGCTGAATACATTTCTGCTATTTTCGTTAACAACAGCTCATGGAAGGGTCTAATGTTAGGCCAGAGTGATTACGGGGCAGGGGAAGAAAGTGCTGACTGCACAGCTAAGTGTAGGAGCCATCAGATTAAATGACAGTATAGACTCAGAAGCATGGATTTGAACTCAGCCCTTTTTGCCCGCAGCGCGCTTCTTTACGCAGATCACTACTAGAACGAATTAGTTAGCAAGCCTTGACAGAGTTAAGATTCAAAATTTGTTAACTGTCCTTTTATTCTTTACTTCAGTCTGTCTATGCTAGTGTTTGTATTAGTACAGGAGATGATTGCACAACAGCTCTTAACTAACACAGATCAAGATCAGGCAAGGCTTTTGGGATACCCAGGTCAAGATTTGAACATACTGAAGGGCTTAATATTTCCATCAAAATCCTAATGATTGAACAAGACCTTAGAGATTGCTGTTAATTGTCTGTTACTTTCACAGCCCCTGCTGGCTCTCACAGTAGACTTGTAATTCACAGCTGCCCACTTGGGTCTACACGATGTTCATCATTTTAGGATTTTCTCTAATACGAGAGTCTTAGTTATTGCACATTCTTTGTAAGTCAACCTACATGTTCTTTGTAAGTCAACCTACATGTTGCAAATAACTGGTAGGGTAACTGCTAATGAGGCTCTCTCCCATTGTTAGTCACTTTAATCAACTCTATAGCAGGCTTATGCAAAAACTGTACAGGTAGATATAAAACCTGTCCAACCTGAATGCCCTGTCTCAAGGATTTCTTTAAAGCATGCCATAAAGCATCTACTGCTGCAGTTAAAAATACAATAGACCCATGCTGATCATTTTTCTCATCCTAAGCAACATTCTGCCAGCCCTACTCTCTTATTACCAGCAGTCAACTCAGTGAAATCAAGAGACTGCAAACAGATTTTGTGTGAATACGTAGGAAGTTCTGGACCAGTGTCATTGAGTATTGGGGTTATTTTCACACTGTCATAAACATAGGGAGGTTAGCAGCAGGCGCTAGCCACTCTGACAAACAGAAAATTGCCTTTTCTGAAGCTCAACAAGGTGACGTAGAGCAAAAGTGGATACTCAGTGGGGCAGAGCGTCTCACTAGACAGTCACAGACCAGAAGGAGGTTCTGAGGACAGAGGAAGGGAAAGCTGACTGGACATGAATTCCCATCTTTCAAGTTCCTAAACAGATTTAAAACCTTAAAAGGTAGGTTTCCATTAAATAGTCTTTTCTCCCTGTAAGCGGCCCCAGAACCACTTCCTGAGGGAGCATCTATGGAGTCAATAGTAACCCTGAAAGAGGGAAGCGGCCTGCTGCCTCCAACGCTGCTGAAGGGCCCTGAGGTCCTAAGGCGAGTTCCTGTTTTTGGAAGGCAGGTTGTACAGCTCAAGTGGTGTAGACACAGGATAACTGATCCAGTTCCAGTCAGTCTCCCACACTGCACTTTCAGAATGTTTTGAACAGCCCTGATTAAGCGATGACTCCATTACAATGACTCCATACCCATTAAAAACTTTGAGTCTTTTGGCTGCAAGTTTTAATTTGGTACAAGGAGCCCTGAATCCTGTCTCATAGACCAAGATTTAAATTTCTCCTTACATTAAGCTTCACAGATATTTCCTTTGATGGCAAAACCACTTGAATCCATTTGGTAACCAGCATGGTTGTTGAACAGCTTCGCAAAAATAGCTGTGTTGATATATAGTCAGGCATGTTGCCATGCAGAAATCAGGATCACCTCTGAAGAAAACGTACAGAGCTGCAAGAGTAGTTCCTCCGCTGTGGTAGCATTTTCTCTTTTCTGCCTGCTCTACCTCATTCTATTTCGGATACAGACTGAGTGAGTGAGTGAGTGAGTGTGTGTGTGTGTGTGTGTGTGTGTGTATACACACGCATATATGCACATACATACACCCAGGGAAGCTAGCAATGGTGCAACATGCTAAGCCTCGGCTATTGCCAGGTATTCCCACCGCTATCGTTGCTCCCCTCTGTGCATATAGGATAGTTTGCAGGGCAAAGCTGTGGATGGGTGCTGTACCTACCAACAACTCTAGCTGGCACAAGGGAGGGACCAGTCTGGGTGCAGGGAGAGGTGAGATCTCCTGCAGTTGCCAAAGGTCACTGTCAAACCACTGCTCGTGCCTTCCGGTGAGGAGCACCAAGCAGCAGCAGGAAAGCACAAGTTACCTCAGCCCTGTGGGGAGGGAACAAGAAGGACAAGAATATCTGAAAATACTTCATGGTGGCTGTCACCAACTTTCCTCGGTCAGAAGCATCTGGCAGCACGAGGGAGGAATTTGTCCTCTTCCACCGTGTGCTGCTTCAGCCCTTTCTTTTCAAGCCCGTACAGCCTTGACAGCAGCTGAGCCCTTGGTCAGCAGGGAAATGCCGTGATGATCAACAGTAGCAGCAGAAAATGGAAGTCTGTATGCAAGCCACAGATCCTGCCCCAACTTAAAGACAAATAAATACAGGCCCCTTCTGCCAGGCTTCTTACATCCTTGTCTGTCAGACTGCAGTGGGATAAGGCTCACAATTCAGTAATTAATTTCAGGACTTGAGGAGCAGCACATGTGATACACTGGAGGTTTTCATTTCCCAACTAGGCAACTCTAGCTATGCTAACCTTCAACATCAGTCATATTTACTAATCTTAGTCTGACCCCCTAGTGAGCTCTCACAGAATAATGTTTTATCTATAATCCATGCTGCTTCTGCCTGACAAGCAACTACTAGAAAAAATGTCATTTATCCAGATTTTTTTTTTTAATCTTGCTTATCTTACCCATAGCATGACATAAGAAAAGGAAAAGAAGAGTTAGCTCAGAATCCATAAGGCTTTTTCTTCTCAAAGTGGACATGGGTAAGAGAATGCATAAAGTTGTATCAAATTCACTTAACTTACCTCCACATATAAGGTGTTTTTGCCCCTTTTTTTTTCCTGGAAGTAACTGCTTCTTGAGATTTATTTTCTCTGAAGGAGATAAGGTGAAAGTTATACCTACTTAGATAAGTAGTTTAAGTTAACAAGCATGTAAAAATACATGAAAACAGATGTGTAAGTTAAAGCAATAAACAGACTTTTAAGGACCTAAATAACTTGCACAATTTTTCAAGCCATTAGAAGCTTCTAGGTTTTTGTCAGCTTTAACCTCAGCATTTTGTTCATACTGGTTATTTCTTGCTCAGTATATTTATGCCAAGTAGTTACAGGCCAAAATAATGTTCGCTTTCCTTGGCAATAACACAAGCACAGTAAAATTTTTATGGATTTTTTCCCCTTATGGAGATCCATTTATCAAGCACGCTGACAAATTAAAAAAAGTAATTTGCCCAACCTTTGAAATGTACCCATGAGAGCTCATGCTTCTTTTTTTTTAAAGGAAGTGCTCTTGGCTATAGCTACAGAAGAGCCTATCTCAGTAATAGTTTATGTTTTGCTCTTTATGGTTTTGGTGCACTTTTTTCCCCTACTTTGCACAGGACGTGATTTTGATGTCTATTCCCTTCTTTCTCCTTACAGGCATTTTGAAGTTTGTGGAAATCACGGTTAACCTCCTGGTGCTGATTTGCGTAGGTGCTGCCCAAGCCTCCGTTGCAGGCTTCACATCCATCGGGGGCTTGGGTATTGGCTCCTTTAACCTGAACTTGGCCTATAGCCCCTTTGAGGGAACCGAGCTGCAGGAGGTGAGAGAGCTGGACATGCAGTTCACTCAGATGAGAGCCCCTTGCGTGTATGGCGGAGTAGCCTTCAGCTTAACGGCAGCCTCACTTACCCTCCTCTTCCTTGTTGCGGGGACAAAACCCATCCAGCGCCTCACCGTGGGGCTGCTCGCAGGTGAATGTGCCTTCAACCTGCTGGCTGGTGTCGGGTACGTTGCTGCCGTCGGCCTCTACTTGCATTTTGTCATCCAGGTAAACTCGACGGAGGTTTGCAAGAGGCGGGAGAGACTGTACGCGCGCCGCGGTTATACCTCTATGAACTGCATGGTCCAGGGCAGCGACATGGCTGTCAGCCTCTTTGGTGTTGCTGCTGCCTGTCTGTACTTTGCCAGCTTCGTGGTTTGCATCCTCGCCATTCGAACCGTCCGGGCTTTCCAGAGCCGCACTGCCAAGGCTCAGGGCAGCCCTGAGAGCAGCCTCAGGGACAGAAGTGTCAGAGACCACCGCGTGGTCTGCAGGAGCTCTGAGAGGTCCCACAGTGTCCAGGCTCTTGCCACGTTAGTGTAAGGTCAGCTATGGGACTGTGCCAGAGAATAGCAAGGGACAGACACTGGATTTTAAATGCTAAACGGGCAACCAGTCCAACCGTGTATAGTGCAAGAAGATATCAAATCATGAAATGTAACAATACTGCTATAACATGCAATAAAATAGACACTTTGAGAGGAAGTTTTAACAAGGCTTTGAGTCAGTCTCTCAAGCCCCACTCTTACATTTAAAATGTGTTTGGTACCAATGTTTTCATCCTGCACAGAGCAAATCCAAACAGCAAGGGGCTGTTAACAGGTTGAAATCCCAGTGCTGCCAAACTGGTGTCAACAACCGCTTCCTCTCCTCTCCCACAACACGAGGAGTTGAGTACAGCTAACACAGGCAGGCAGCTCTTCAGAAAGGTCCTTGGACAGATCCTGGGCCTGCTGAAGCACCCTATTGACTTAAGTCAAGCTACTCACAAAGCAAAGGACACTCAAGGGCCTTTCTGAATCACAGCCTAAGCTACACTCCTGACCTGCTTTGCTCAGGCTAGCAAAGTGTTTTACCTTTCGACTCCCAGGGGCTGACACATGCTGATCATGTGCTCCCTAAGGAATTTGGTGAGAGGCACTAGCTGCAGTTTCCAAGGCAGTGTCCATGTCCTGCTCCCCTTCCCGACTGCATTTTCCCCATGCCACCGAGCACAGAGCAGCACTTGAGAGGCAACGCGTTCATTGGCTAGCAGCTTAACGAAGATACTGCTTCCTTCTGTAACCACCTAAATAAGGGCTGCCTTGCGAACGGTGCAGCCAGGGCTGAGCAGAGCCTGCGTCAGGAGCGCACTGGCTGCCACTGAGTTTTTTATGGGAACGCTGTAACAGTGACAAAAAACTGCATCCTTTCAATATCTAAACATGAAAAGCCTGAGTGAGCAGCAGTAATTGTCTACCCCCAGGGTTGAGAAAATAAATTTAAGAGAACATCTTTCAAGAGTCCTTTATTTGAGGCAGATGAAATAGATCACTGGACTTCATAGATGAGAGGGTGAGAAAAAAAGACTATTATTGAAGTACATCAAGATCTGTCAGCTTGTGAGGAGGGGAAAGGCAATTTTGATTCTGTTTGTGCTCTTTTTTTTCGGTTTTGTCTGGCTGAGAATCATTACCCAGATGTGGCTCTTTTGAACTGGAGTAAAGCTTTTCGTTGTTGTGTGTGCGCACATACCCATATATATATATTCCTGTTTCTCAAAGGATGCTTGAGATAATATAAGCCAAAGGAGAATGTTAAGGTTCTGGTTAGATAGAAATGATTACATGAGCCTTACAGGAAGTATTTATCATTTATATAATACTTTAATAATACTTTAAACATCTCATTAGTGTTTTGAACAAGCTTCATTAGCATTATCCTTCTTATGTGGAGACATGAGTGAAGAGTTTTTCCAACCTTGCCATGACTTACATTAGTGCTAGAGCCACAGAATTAAGACTTTATTATTTCCAGCTCTTTGCCGGGAACCAGACCTTCACTAGTAAGCTGCAACAGACTGGGATTGTCCAGTTGCAGCTTTAGGACCTTTAGCCGTTCACAAAAAACATTTGTGTTGGGCTACACCAGATCCACCTGCCTGCACCACCTCTACATCTTGCACATTTTGAATGCAGGCTTACTTATGTGATCTCACACATTTATTAACTTATACAAAGAAAAAAACCTTGAAGTGACACCTTTGGAAAGTTAGAAAATGCTACAGATAAGAACATGTAATTTTTAATCCCAGTCCTTAAACATGTGTGCATTCTGAATATTAATTACAGGACATCTTACCCTGTCCTATTCATTTCTGAATGCTTGCCAGTTGTCACTAATGCAATAGTGATGGCACTCTAAGCATGGATTCTATATTTTTGGTTTTTCTTCTGCATGTGATAAAGGCCTGATTTATTGCAAGTTAGTTCAGAAAAAGGTGCAAAGAGTTTCCCTGTGGACTTTTCTGTAGTGTTCCTCCCTTGGACATTTGGGTTCTCCACAGTCAATCCATTTCAGGTCCCCTTCCTTTTGTTTTTGGAGTAACTTTACACATTTTCCAGGTAAAGTCAAAAAGCAGCTACTTATCATAGATGATCAGTTAGAGATTCCGGGGACCCCTTCCCTGCCCCAAGCATCCAGTCACGCTCTTTCAGCTCCTCCCCCAGCTTCTCCCCTGCACCCCCACATTTCTAATCTCCACAGACTCAAGTTTCAGCTCCCCCTCAGACCCCTGGTCCAATTACTGCATTTTCATCTGCAGCATCCATCCCTCCCCCTGCCAGGAGGATCCTGTCCTTCCCCAGGCAGCTTGGCACCACCTCAGACTTGCCTCTCCGCTTCCCCACTTTCTCCACTGACTCTCAGTGCCAGGCTCCTCGCACATCGCTTCAGGGCCTGCTCACCAGCTCAACACTCAAACCGCTGCAGTAGCCAACCCCGCCTGCTCCATTCAGAGGGCTCCAGGTGGGAAGCGAAAAAGCTTCCCCGGGACCCTGGCTTGTTGCTTGACTAGCCTCAGGGTACCACAAGCCCTGTCCACCTTCTCCATCCATCCTAACCAGGGCTGTAGTCCCCATTTTCACCACCAGTTTTGCTGTCTATCTATCTTTTCTCCCAGTGTTCACCCTTACCACAAGTTTGGGACAGTAGACTCTCTTCAAAAAATGAAGTTGCTACTGTGTTTTCATTGCTTTTTTTTAAAATCATCTAACAAAGTGATATTTTTGCCCAGCCTCCTGCTCAGATATAAAAAAAACCTTAGCCAAACTCACTCAGCCAGACTTATTGAAAATAGAAGCTCAAATGGTTTCAGTTTGTTAAACTTTTGCACAAATGAGAACCACCTTTTAAGGGTTACCTTCGGCTTCATTAGTAACTGCTATCAGCTCTGCTTATGCTTGCATTTCCTACAGCTGTAAATACATAAATACCACCATGTGATTTCTTGCCTTCTCACCCCACAACTTTCTTTTTCAATGCAAGGATGTTACAGGGTAAGAACCTCATTGCTTCAGTGAGGGACCTTGTGCGATGAAGGGCCAAGCTCCCCATGCTATAGCCACACTGGAATTTTGGGGACAACAACAGGCCTGGAGACATCAGTCACAGCAAGCAGAGGAAGGCCCTCCACGCCAGTCCCCCCCCCAATTTTTAAGACTTTTGCAGGGACTGGTGATACTGTTAGGCCTCTTGGTTGCCAAACTTCTCTGCGGAAGTCTCCTAAGTCTCAGCTACAACTTCTAGACCAGGTTTGGCTCAGTGTGTCCTGTCCCAACCTATAACCCAGGGCTTGCAGTTGACTTTTGAGAAGACTTTGTCTAAGCTCTGCTTCCTCCTGAAAGTGCCCTGCAGCCAATGCTCCGGCAGCGAAACACCTCGCTCCCTGCTCTTGTGTGGCCTCCTGCCAGCAGCCCCTGGGAAGCCATGCTTGAGGGAGGCTCACGGCAGCTGCCAAGTGCCTGGGGCGAGGAAGCGCTCATGGTGCAGACGAAGGCCCCAGCGACCTTGCGTCTGTCCCTCCGTGAGAGGGAGGGCAGAGCTCCTGAAGCAGCATGAGCAGAGGGAGCATGAAGCATGCCAAAGCCCTGCAGGAGCCCCGCACTCACTGCCTTCTTCAACGCTCTGCCCCTCACTCTGGTTTCCTTCCCGGCCCCATGGAGCAAAATCATGAGGAAAAAACCTCAAAGAGGAAACGAACCTCAGCGCTGTTTCCCCCACTCACCTTCGTGGAGGGAAGAGTGGAAAATGCCAGGAATACTCCTCAGAAGACCGGGACAGGAAAGAGAAAATGCTCCTTCCCCTCAGGGTGAAGGGAGAGGCGCATGCAGTGGGGGGAACACAAACAACCCTACCCTCAGTCCATGGCAAAACTGCGCTCGGGGGTCTGTAGCTGCCCTAGACAACTTTGACCACGCAAGCTGGGCAGGTGTAATACAAGAGAGGAGATTTTCTGTCTCACACAGATGACTAAGGCTGCAACAGGCTGCCACCTCCAGCTGCTGCCCCAGGTGGTCATGCCTTCCAGGCAGATTACCATTTGCACCTTCTGCTGTGCCTCGCTGCTACCTCTCAGTGGGGACTGCCAGTTAAAGTAAGGGACAAGAACCCACATTTGCACCAGTAAATAATCAGGGCAAAAGGCTCCTGTCAGCCCTATCATTTCTTTAAGCCTTCCTTTGCTCCCCACCCGGTGTGTGCGTACAGGCAGCCTGCATGCAGCCTTCTGCGTCAGCACTGAAGATAAATTCACCTGTTTCCCTTTGATGCTTTGAAGCAGCTTTGCCTGCAAGTACTCAGGCCTTTAGCAACTGCAGGACTGCACGCAGTCATCGCCCTCAGGCTCTCATCGATATGAGGGATGCTCAAGATGTATCCCACCTGCCCTTAGGACCATCATCAGCTTATCACCTGCGCCAACAGGAACATTCATAGTAAAGGTCAAATCTGTGCTCATCTGAGAGATTCTGCTGTGGGCAGACAGCATGGCCTCTCTCAACCTGGGCACGCAAGCTGGGTTAGTTCCCTGCTCTGATACAGCAGGAGGCCTTCTGGCGAGCCAAGCCTCTTCAGGACCTCCAAAAAGGGGAATAAAATAGTCACGGCCCCATTCTTTCAAGATGCTAGGGAACTAATCTGGGTTGCAGGTTAGCCATCTGCCAGGAGGAAAGCCCCACTGCAGACGGGTAACTGGCACACAGTTCTGGGGGCAAGTTCAGCAGCTCATTTATCTCAGAGTTACTTGCAAGACTCTCAGCAAGCCCCTGTTGGATTTAGACCATCAATTTGCACCTGTCTCCCTCCGTGGAGGAGCAAATAGCTTTAGTCAGTATGGGACCAGCAATTCCAGCTGAGCTCACTAGACATTCATTATCCAAAAGACCCCCCTCCACCCTGGAACAGCTCTAGAGAGAGACCATCAGTTAAAACACAGAAACATGAAGCCATTTTGCAACAAGATGTCCCTCCATGCCCTAATTTTGAGGGTAAAACAGAGGACATAAGACATTTAGGATGACTGTATTAAAAACAAAACAAAGAAAACACTGATTCTACATCCCACATTTGAGTGAACTGCTGTGAAATTTCTAACCAGGTGGACTGTGTATCTTTGAACACCTCTTTTCCTGAAACTCTTTTATTCAAATATTTTATAAAACTACTTCAGTCTGTGGAAACATCTTTTCCAGAATAGAGAAAATTAGTATCCAAAGACTTAGGTTTGTTTTGTTTCAATGTAGAAGACAAACAAGTTGTGCAACAGCAGAAACTGAATTCAAAGCTTAGTGTTAAGAAAACCTGGGATCTCAGTTTACATGCAAAACTGCTTTAAGGTGATAAGAATGCATACATGGATTACAGTACCAAAGAACACTTTGAATGGAAGCTGTTCTTTTCTTAATCCATGTATTTTACTCACAGTGCAGGTTTCTCTTCATTAAGGTTAGTCCTCTGGTAATTTTCCACCACAACTTACAGTCATTGTAAGTTAAGTAAAGCTATGAATACAAAACACATACTTTCTGCAACTCTGATCTCTCAATTGCATTTGCAGAACTTGCATGTCCTTTTCTTTTTCAAGACTCAGGTAAGCTATTAAACAGGACTATAACCACGTTGTTTGTGACAGCTATAACATCTACCATTACTCATCTCTTTCACAACATCCATCTCCAAGAAAAGGTGGCATTCGATATATTAAAGAAGCTTAATGCCAGCACAGCATAAAAAGTCACAGATGCTCACCATCACTCATCATAAATAAAACATTAGACTCCTTGCAAGGTCTGCAGATTGTCAGTATGTTTGATGTAATTGGTTTTGGCGTGTGACAGTGCAAAACTGGCAAGTCACAGGATGCCCTTCATTACTACAAATGGTCTATTGATTTTGAGCGATGCCATTTGCACACAGAACTGCACCTGCTACTGGACTTCCCAAAGCTCTCAGGACATGTTGAAAAGCTTAAGTGAGGGAAATGCATGCATGCATACATTTGACAGGTAATTAGTTTTTCAAAAGGTTGTAGAAAGGCTCGTGAGACAGATACACAGGTAAGGACCTTATGTTTAAAACAGGCTTTAGAAAACTCAGTTGTGGCTTTGGATACATTACTTTCAACATCCCAAGAGAAAACTGTATACAAGAAGTGGTTAGACATTTACAGATACATGAAAACCTTGGATTTTTGCTATCCCATCCAGACTTCCAAGAAGAATACAGATAATTGAAGTGGGGAATAGAAAAAGATGCAAGAGCTTAAAGTTGCCCAGCTGTTTAGTGAAAATTGGAATTTCATCAGCTGTGAAGATCCTGTGTACATTGCATATACATTACTCATAGGCTTCCCACCATACCCAGATTTATAGATTTAAACATAGCTTTGTACTATCCTCTGCACACCCACAACACTTTGCACCCACACCACAGCAGCCCTTACCTCTGAATGTGAAGGATCCATGACAGTGACTTCCAAATAAACATTTTTAGGGCAGGATTTTCAGCATAAAACAGTGGAAGTCAGGTGACACTAAGTGAAGAGCTAGTGACAGAATACTGATGAGTTAAAAAAAAAAAAAAAGTACTTTCTAAGTGGAGATTAGGCAGCTTTCCTAGTCACCATGAGGGCACATAAACAATTCAAAGGTTATTTTCCTTCCTTCAGATCTCAGAAGTAATTCACCAGCAAGATGGCCTTATGTTCTTAGGCAACTTTAATGAGATTCAACTATTTAGGCTGTCTTGGTACAGCTCTGAGAGTCAAGATTAGGCAATTTATTAGTTCAAATAAATCAGGTTGTTTCAGATCAAGGTCTCATTGCTGATTCACTAGGACTACTAGAGCGCTTGCTAGGACCACCTTCTTATCTGGGGACCATTTTAGATGCTGTCCTAAGCAGCAGCAATTCTAGCTTCCCTGGCTCCCTGAGCCTGTGCCCTAGTCTGGACACACAGCATACTCATTTCTAGGATTTGGGAGGCTTCAGTGTGCATGAGAGTCCTTGGTCTTAATTGGGAAGATACCTGCTAATTAACGCCAGTGTGGCTGCCTTGTTGCCATTTGTTCAGCTGAACGAAAGCTGCTCCGAACCTCTGATATCCTTGAATGACTCCATGGGACAGTGTGGACAAGGGTGCAAGAGGCACTAATTTCACCTCCGCCATTAAAAGATTAAGATGCAGCAAATCTTTTCCTCTCCTGTGGCAACACAAGGGGGAGCTCTTGTAGTTTTCAATTACCAGGGACCTGGTAACACACGTTTTTCCACCCTGAATACAAAGGCTCAGTTTCTAACAGAAAAATGAGGCCCGGAAGCCATTTGTTTTACAGTTTTATCTCCTTCACAAAGAGACCATTTCTGGCCCAAAAAAGTGTGAGCCACAGGTCACCTGGAGAGGGGACTATCACGAGCTGCTGATCCTGTTCTTACACTTTCCCATTTCTGAAGAGAGGACAGCAGGCAGGACGGACTTCTGTTCTGCCTTGTTTTTCCCTGTTCTTACTTCATTTGTTGTTTCAAGGCCCTGCAGAAGTCCTGCAAAAAGACTTGGCTGATACCTGAGTTGACTCTGAAGAGCCTCGTGGTCAAATTTTGTCCAACAAAAATGAGAGGATGGGATCTCTCAGCCTTGCATTAAATGACTCTACTACAGGCAACTTGTCAGCACGGCTCACAAAGCTTTCTTTCAGAGAGCTGTTTTTTTCTTTTAGGAAGACAGCTTTGGCCATTGGGGTGCACACATCAATTCATTTTCATCTTTGAAAAGACAGTAGTTTTTGCACTCTCCCGTCACAGTTTTAAATCCAACTGAGCAGAACACTTTGCTATGAATTCTATATATTCTATTTTTCAGGATCAAATTATAAGCACTAACTGCAAGCACACTTTTTGCAAGATTTTCTACAAAGTGCTGGTGCCTCCTTCCTTTGTAGGGATTACAGTGAGAAAGCATGTTATTCACAAGTCACTGACTCACATACTTCTGCTATACCAGCCTTCTTTCATGGTTACTGTGTCCTAATTTTCTTTAAAGCATTCAACAGCATATTTTTACTTAGCAAAACAATTCCTGGTCTGTTCTGTGACTCAGTACTGACAACTTCACTATTTAAATCCGCATATTTGACTCAATGCAGTTGTGCTTAATCTGGCAGGAGAAGCGAAGGACTTGTGGTGCTTTATGGGGTGTTGTGGTGGGTCTCTAGGCTCCCATCATGGGGCTGTGGGCTGGCTGCCGGCAGGGTTACTGCAGGCCTGCGCAGCCCTCCCCAGCCACCGCGGGCCCTGGTGAGCCCATAAGTCACTGACATACCCCAACCATGAGCCCCCAAAGGCCCTTCCACAGAACTGCTGCTAACAGCAGAACTGCACCATAAAAAGTTTTTTGGTTTTTTTTTTTGGTTGTTTACTTGAGTTTTGGTAAGGAACTGAGAAGAACAAGTTCAGATGGAAGGATAAAACAGGTGCCAGGGGCTAGGACAAGTACAGAGACGCTGCAGCTGAGACACTAATGGGGAAGGGACAACAACAGCACGATAAACCTCCCCCACCTGCATGCACAAGATCTCAACCTTTGTACCAACAACCTCATCCACTCACCCTAATTTGAGGTGCATGAAAGAGTGTTCCTTTTTTCCCATGGCAGAAGACCTGAGGCTCACCTACCCTCAGGTCTCACTGCTGGGGAACGTACCGGCCCTCACTTGGCACTCAAAGGTCTCAGTTACATTTCAGTTATTACATGACAGCATCCTCACCACCGCAGTGCTGTCAAGCTCCTGACCAGTTTTTGTAGAGTAAGCATCCTGCCCTTTGGTTTACAATATTAAGAAAACATGGAAAAAGATGAGATAGTGTCTGCCCTGTTTAGATCCTGCCTCAGTCATAACCTAGAGGACGGGATTAACTTGCTGCATGAGATAAAAGCAGAAGAGGTAGAGGAGGTATTTGAGTAAACCACAGGGGAATTCCAACTTTTCAGCTTGGCAGAGAAAGGTGCAAGGGATGAACTGTTGAACTCAACAGGAATGGAAGTATGAATAACAGGCTGGAGAAAAGCAAGGACCAATCATCTAAACCAGAGATTTACAGCAAACAAGGAATTTTTCTTTCACCATGTCCTAGATAAACAGTATCCTAATTCTCACCCGTGGCTGCTTTTAACCTAAAAGATATTTAGATGGTTCTCCCCCACCCCCATTTTTTGACTGAAACTGCTGTAAATAGTTTTATTTGTTCTCAAACAGCAACAAATTTTAACTTTTATCTTTCCATAGAAGCAGCAATCTATTATGTATGGCATTTGAACACATCACCATCAGCACAGGATCCAGTGTAACCTTCACCAAAACCCAGGCAAGCAAGAGGAACACAGTGTTCATGCAGCACTCCACAAAATCCTCACTGCAAGCAAGCGCAAGCATGCAGGTAACAGATAATTAAAATCAGTAAGCAACAAATCAATTAACCTCCAAACAGTGCAGTAAGTTGGCCTCGAAGCAAGTCAATTGAAGTAACAAAGCAGGACAGTAAAGCAGGTTAACAAAGGAAGGAGTAAATATACAGTTATTTAACAGACACCTAGAAGTCCTGGTTCCAGCTGAACCACAAAGATTTTTTGACTTTTGACTCTTGGTCATACAGCTCCCCTAAAGCCACAGGGGAGAGATTATTGTAGAGAGCAATTCAGAAAAGCTCAGCTTAAGACTTTGCTCTCAGACACCCTTCTCCTCTTAGAAAGCTCATCTCTTCATTGACTGCAGGCAATGTCTAGGGAAATCAGTCTGACTAGGCTAAAGTTACCATTTTACTTACTCTTTTAAAGCTTATTGCCCTGCTAGAATCAATTTGAGCACTTCCACCAGATGTGTAAGCTTTTCACTAGGTTATTCTGACCAGCCCACTCACATGAACCCAAACCTGCAAGGCTGAACCCATCCATGACTAGCACACCCACGACTAGCGGAGAGCTGCAGGTTCATTAGGAGGCCCGGTATCTGTACTTCTAGATCTGGCAAGGCAAACCCTGGTCTACTACAGAAACATGTGGAAACCACTGTTCTCTCATGTTATCTCGTTAGTGTCAAAACCCTAATTTTACTTTGTCTTGACTAAACCGCCACAGCCTTCCATTTGAAAGGGGATGGTCAAATGTGGTCATTCTTCCCTGTTATTTTCACCTGTTTAGGACTTACGCTCTATAACTAAGTAAGGCATCTGTTCAATGATGCCTGAGAAGTCCATCATCCATGGGAATGAGGTTTTACCTGCACTGACATAATAAAACAGAATTATTTAGCAAGAGAATATAGAAGAAATCATGGATGAAGTATTCCATACAGACTTCAAAGATGCTTTGGTGTGGTTGACTCAAGTGCTTCAGGAAACATTTCTCTGAATACAAAAGAGAGGTTAACTACTTGAGTATCACTGAAGGACAGCTGACTGCCAGGGAAATTCTCAAAACTGGCTTCCAGTGGTGTGCACAGAAACTCCATTAACACCTACCACATGTGCATCCAAAGTGGGGAAGTCACGCTTATTCTGCTCATAAGAAAATACATACAGACAATTTGCAAGAAAATTGTTTGTATGAGTTGCAAGCAAGACGGTTAGAGATCAGACTGATATCACTATGAAGGGAATGCTTAAAGGACAACATAAGCAGCATTGCCATAACAGCACAACACTCTCCTAGCAATGAGGGAGACAATCTACATAGATATATGCTGGCTTATGCTAAATGCAATAAGCCACAGGAAGGCAAGAGCACCACAGCATTGGTTACCAATGAGAAGATTATGCCATGCTTTGAATTCACAAGCAGAATGCCAATGGGTTCTCATGCACAACAAAATGCATTATGTAAGAGCACTGTGACAGAAAGCAAGATAAAAAAGCTTTTATCCCACAAAAAAGGGCTTCCATATGCAAGCATATAAGCAGCTGAGTTGCTTCTTAACACTGTCATAACTTCCTATTTAAAGTTATCATCCAGTACATATTGTAAATATGTTCATTTTTCTGTCACCAGTCACTTACCTTCTCCTGTTCATGCATTTCTGCCTGTCTCAGATATGACTATCAGCAGGTTTCAAAGCACACAAAGGTTTGATTATAAAGGTAATATGCCTCCAGTTTTTTCTCCAGTTCCAAGCCTTCCTCTTCTTTAACCCCCAACCTTTGTCCCTGCTAAAGCTGTCAGGTTCTGCAAACAAATCCATTTCTCCGAGTTACACAGTTTCTGGTTGGTCAAAGTCACATGAAATACACTGTGAACTTAATCGTGAACTTGTGTACGATAGTAACATACCAAAATGAAGTCAATGATTTTAGCTTCGGTGCCCACACGATAAGAACATACTAACCCTGTTTTACAAAAGATGACAGAGATGCCCCAAAAAGTCACGAGCTGCAAATACTACCAACCTGGTTTCCAAGTTTCAGTTTAAAGCCAGAACAAAATAACCTTTGTCCTTGTTTAAAAAGAAATGTTGAACTTTCCAAAGATGTTCCCAGCCATTCAGCCTACCCATCTACTTCAGTATGTTATGGAAAGTCAGTGGAGGGATCAAGAAGTCCCTATGAACCCTTCAATCCTTTGTATCATGACTTGTTAGGACAGGCTATTAATGCAAATCTGTCTTCTACAGACAGACCAGAACTCCAAAGGTAAGTTCTTCAGCCAAAATCCTGTCACTTTAATGCTATAAAAGCCCTGTCTCCAGAATGCAGTTGTTAACTTTTAAAAAGGTGCTATGGTGAAAGTGGCAGGTTTTGGTGGGTTGTTGGTTTTGACCAGCAATTTATGCTTCAAGGCAAGGGCAGAAGGAGAGAAGGAGAGAAACTGAATTGTTCCCTGTAAGCACTAATGCTACAGCCTGGAGAGTTCTTGACATTTGTTTTCCAAACGAAGAGAGGAGAAATTCTTTATAAAGCCCATGCGCATCTCCTGTTCACATTAGGGAAAGGTGCAACAGGGAGCGTGAATTCAGAAGGCTGCTGGGCCAGAGTTGGGCTCATATGAAATGGCTCCCTTTCATCCCTGGTCTGATCTTCATTTCTCTCTCACAAAAGCACTGCATATACAGTGCATCAGAGGCATGTTATCATGAACAGAGACCACAGGCAGCAGCAGCATTACTGCTCTAGCAGCAGTGGATCCTACACAGAAGAAAATTCCCATTTTTAAGGTGCAGAGAATTTTCCAAGTTGCTCAGGAGCCGTAAACTTGTAATCACTTGCCCAAGCCCTGGTGGTGTCCTTGCCAATTAGTACCTTTAGACTCAAGCAAGAAAAGGACAGAAGGCAAAAAAATAACAAAATCACAGTGTTACTTGCCAATAAACCATAAATCTATTTTGTTTCAATGCATTATTTAATGAGTTTTCTTTTAAAAAAAAAGAAAGTGGTATTTTGAAGCTGAGTCTACAGTAAAGTACAATCTTCCTACAGCTGTGCAGGTCCCTGCTCATCTCATTAAAAATTAACAGGCATGTTCAAACTATAGTTCTACAGTAGATCTATAGCAGACAGTGCTGTAAACCAAACCATGTATTTTTGCATTTGCTCCTCTGCTGCCAATTGTTATTATTACTTAAGGAAAAGCAACTCAGAAGCTTATTAAAGGCAATCTTACCAGATCTTGGATATTTCATCTTGGAAAAGAACACAGCAGCCTGTTTTCATGGTTCTGTCACAAATGCAGACTGAATGCAAAGCAGGAGCAAGACACTGTTACAATCAGACACTAGTTTTACTTTTTAAAGAATAAAAAGTGAAGTAGTTGATTGGAAGTAATATTGAAAAACGGTGTGCCTCCTTTCCCATAAAAATCACAAAAAATGCCATTTTGTTCCTGAAGGGAAAACCTGTTATTAAACTCAGGTTTCTTCAGAAACATTCAACCAAATCTGAGTTTATGTATGTAGCTTTAAGTTTGCTTTTCCACCTTCTTTTTACATTTTCCCTCTTCTCTCCATATTTAATGTTTTCTTTCTCCCTTTTCTTAGCCCATACTATCCCCTCATCATTTCTATTTTCAATTACTCAGTCCCAATGGAACAGAGTCAGAGTACAGCTCCTCTTCACTCTTCTAGCATGGTCAATACTGAGGTGAAGGGCATATCAATAGTGCTGAATTAGTACTAGGAAAGAAAATAAAAGAATTAATATTTTAATTCCTCCAAAGAGTTTTTCAGTATCTTTTAAAGGACATTCTGTATTTTGAAAGAATATGGGGTGATTTACTTACTAAAAAGTCTAAAAATGTACACGAACATCTGCAATTATTGTAAAAATATTTACAAATTTGAAAAAAAATTATCACTTCCCAGTTTAACTGGGTAGCACTCTGGTGAACCATAGGAAACTACTGTTGAAAAGCTGCTGCACAGCTATTTGGACATAAAAGCAGACATCGTTTGTAAATTTCATATTTATTATAACAAAAATTATGACATGTTCATTTGTGCATTCTGCTTTAATATAACTCTTGGTATGTAAATGTTCTACAGCAAATGAGCTCTATACAATCATGCTGGTTGTGGCAGCAATAAGGAACACAAAACATGTCTGTAAAAGTAAGGAAAGGAAAGAGACCAGAGGAAAAAGCTTTTTGTTGTTTTTTTTTTTTTTTTAATAGTCTATACCATCTAATTTCTAGCTAACTTGTACACAGTCACTCAGTCCATTATGTTCAATGACCATGGCCCAAACAGTCGCTTAAGAAAAAAGATCAGTTTTTCAGGTTGTGTCCTTAATGCCAAGGCTACAAAACAAGTAAGCATCACTATACAACACTGAGCTATTTACAGTAATTTCCCAATCAACTGTTCTCTCAGAGAAAATTAGTGAATCTCAGTGACTTAAGTCACCTGAAAGAGTAAAGCAACTCCTAGGAGTTAGTCTCCATATTCTACAAATGTCTATCATTTTCAAGACCAAAAAAAAGCCTTTTCTCTCAAAGAAATACAGTATTACAATATTACTTAAATCATTTAGCACTGGCTACTGCCCTGCTTTTCAAACAAACAAAACAAACGAGCCATTTTAAAAAATATTACATCATCATCTATTTCTCAGCAATATATTAAACCTTTTCATTATTTGTGGGGGGGGGTTTTTTGGGGGGGGAGGTTTTGGGTTTTTTTGTTTTTTTACACTTGATATGTTAAGGGAAAGTTAACTATTTTAAACCTTACTGGTAAAGCATCTCTAGAAGAAAGTCAATGAATATTAAACCTAACAAACTGAAAAGCTGCAGTCATCTGTAGTGGCAGGATAAGGAAAAGGAAGTGTATAAAGGAAAAGGATAACCCCTGCTGTAAGGTGAGCCCTCTGGGTCCTGCACTCAAGTCTCCTTGTTGTTAGTTTATTTCCGAGCAGTAAGTAGAGTGGGTCATAGTGGTGTATCGTAATAGTCCGCCAGGTGGTCC
This sequence comes from Apteryx mantelli, assembly GCF_036417845.1. Lineage (NCBI taxonomy): Eukaryota > Metazoa > Chordata > Aves > Apterygiformes > Apterygidae > Apteryx > Apteryx mantelli. The sequence continues at coordinate 79,104,237 of NC_089979.1, forward strand.
ATCTGATACTGCCGCTGCTGCTGCTGCTGCTGTTGTTGTTGTTGTTCCTGGTGCTGTTTCATAATCTCCTTGACCTCTTCTTCAAGCTCCGGTGGGATGATGAACTGGTCATCTGGATCTGGCTGTGCCGGAGCAGCAAAGTAGCCCCCTGTTTTTCTGAGAGGCGCATCTGTCGCAATTTCAATTAAGTTATGGCTCCTCTCCTGTGGTGCCACAGAACCATTGCCCCGTCGACGCCCTATCGTGCCCACGGCAGAATATTCAGCTTTCCTAGGAAGGCCGGGCTCATCTTCATTGGCACTGATGACAATACCTTCATCACTGGCTTCCACAGGCACCTGGAGTAGTTGCTTTTCCTTTGCTTGGCTGCAGTGGATGTCCACCTCCACTTCCACACGGCTGCCGTTTGTGAACACCCCTTCAATCGGCTCCTCGTCATCGCTGTCAAGGCCATTGTCGGAGAAGGCGCTGGAGAAGGTGGCACTGGAGAGCTGCCTTTGAAAAGAATTGGACAGGCAGACCGGGTGCAGCATGCAGCGCTGCTCCCCAGGGTAGGCCGGGCTGTTCTCGTTCATGGCTACCTGTGGAGGCTCATCAGAGGCTGTGGATCCCACCTCACTGCTCATTTCGGAGGTGGAGATCTCGCTGCTGATCTCTGAAGCCATGCCGCTGCTTGAGGACGGCATCCCAAGTGCATCCGTTGACCTGTCCTTGATAACCACATTGACAGACTGGGGGAAAATGCCTGGGCTGGGGGGTGGAACCCCATTAAGTTCACAGCAACAGAAGCTGTCCTCCGTCACGTTGAGCTGAACCACGATAGCGCTGATACTGTCGTTGCAGCCATAACTCTGGGCCAAAGTGCAAAGCTTCTTTGCAGCTGCCAATGCATCAGGCACATTTCTGACTGCTTCCACTGCCTCATCCATCGAGAGGCTGTCCCACAGCCCCTTGCTCCCCAGAATGAAGAACTCATCCTGCGAAGTTAAGGTAACGGACTGGACGTGAGGACGTGGCACAACACTTGGGTGAAGGAAGGTGTATCCCAAGATTCTTGTTGAATCCGTCACACCATTCACTTTGCCATCCTGAAATGAGAAATGATAGGAAATCAGAAACAAAGCAGACAAGGATACACCACATTTGCATCGCCTCGTGTTTTATCATTATCTGGTTTTGCAATATCCCAAACACGGCCATTTACAGATGAGAAGATGGAGGAGCAAAGTGACTTGCAGGAAGGTGACAAAGCTGAGATTAGAACACAGCAATGGCTGGTTTCCAATCTTGTGCTAAGCCTCCTACACCCTACTGATTTGTCATCAGCATCACCTATGCACAGACCAAAGTGGAAGTCTGCCACAAAGAGCCAACTATTCTCCCCCTGCAGCTGTGAGAGCCAACCGGACTAATGTTTTACCAATGAGTCAGACTTATCCCTCCCCACGTATGAAATTTGGCTTTATATGGGACAAGATCACACACACATCCATTTGGTATAGTGGCAGGTCATTCAGTTATGACTCTTCTCTTGCAGCTGTAACAATGTAGGTTTCATCTTGGCTCATCACTTTGGAAACAAAAGTTCATTAAAAAAGAAGGCTTTAAATGAAGCATGCAAGTCAAATGTAGCAGAGTGCAAGTCTGCATTTCTCCGTCAGCTGAGCTGTAGTGAAATGTTTTACATGCCCCAATTACTTACTACGCTTCCACTTAGATATGACATTTCCAAGAGGAGGAGTAATATCTGAAGGGAAAACACTATTAAAAATGGGCATATTTGAAAAGTAAATCCCATGCATACCCAAATCCCAGGATCCTGTCCTGCTTAGAATGTGAACTGCCAAAATAAGCAGAGCAAGCATCTGAGACGGTGAGCCTGGTTATCTGCCAGCCTGGTGGGGATAGCTGCACCCCTGCTAAGAGGGTTTGGTCTAAGAAGAACAACAAATGCAAGGATTTACACTTATTTGGTCCAGCTGATGATAGTAGTGGTCATTATGAAGCAAACAACCACAGAAAAGTGAACCAAGACTAAAAAAAGCTTCCCCTTTAAAACTGCTCAAAAGAAAAAAATATTGTTGGCTTGTTAACTTCCCCATTAGAAGCCTGACAGAAGTGATAAGCCAAAGTGCATGAAATCAGTGAGTCATCTTAAGATTCAGCACAGAAATTTCCCTTTTCCTCTACGAAGCAACATAATGACAGAGCCTTGGTGATGCACGCTATGTTAGAGTGGCTCCCTTCAAACTTGTCACGTTTGAGATTCCAGGCGTCACCTTTCCCTGGCAAGATTAATAGGCACACGTTTTGTTCCACACACACACCCCTGCTCACGTGTGTACAGCAGTCAGTTTTCTGCCCCTTCCTCCCCCATTAAGAAGATACATAGGAATAGATAAATATTGTATGTGTTACACAAGGCAAAGCAAAACTGACAGTGGTGGCTTCAAGCTTGTAAGAAGGGAGCAAGCAGCCTTCTTCCTCTCTCATGGCCTACAGTCAGTCCCCCATGCTGATGCCCTGTGTTGCCTGCTGGGTCCAGGGAAGAAAATAAACCTTTCATAGCTCCTTCAGTTCTTCCAGTCTGAGCACTGGATGGCTTCTCCCTCTGGGCTCTCCTCAAGAGCCGTATGTCAGAGCACAGCTCTGGAAGCACATGAGTTCAGACAGCAAAGACAGCCTGTCAGGAGAGACAGTAAGGAGCCTCCTAAGGGAAGGGCAGCATTGCTCCAAGTGCTCTGCCCTCCCATCCTTTTGGATTGGAGGGGCTCTTCACGACCGCACCAACATAGCATTCCTCTCCCAATTAGGAGGAGGGTCTTGGCTTCCCTGTTTCAACACAACATGCTCACAGTTGCACACTCTCTGTAGCTAACCACAATCCAGCATGGTAACGAGAGGGAACAGTAACATGACTACACAACATGAACCTCCTTGAAAGAAAAAGAGCTACTCTAGAATCCAAACTACTAACACCACCTCTTAGAAGTTACTAATACGGATATCTAATTTCACATATTGCTGTGCAAATACCCTCAAAGGAAGCTGCAACTTGCAACAGTCCTTCTTTCATCAACATCATAGCTCTCTAACCTCTGTGATAATGGCCTTATGCTGCTTAATCCTCTTCAGCTCTTCTTCGCAACTCATCACATAACATCTGGACAAAGGCAGAGGCTTCCCATTCCGACAGAGGATGGTTTGGCACTTCCCCACATTTGCTGAGGTTAATGTGAAGCATCCACCAGGGTCCATGGGATCATGTTTTATATGGCAAAGGACAGCAGAGCCTCCAAGTTTTTGTCCAGCTGTTCCAAGTTTCCTGGAATTCAAACAAAACAATGATTGTTCATTCATTGGAAAACGTGTTATGGGTACTAAGGAGAAACAACCACTATTCTGCAACCACAAGCACTCAGGGCATTGACTCTACTGGATCACTGGGACAAAAAAACAGAAGTCTCCACTGAAGATTGTGACACTATGGCTGCATTGCAGAGTAATCACACCTAACTCTCAGGCAGTGTGCTATTTACATGGAGATGTATGTACCCAAATCTGCTCAATTTCAGAACAGAAAAATCTTTGCACTCCTCTAAATCTCAAATGAGTTTGCTTTAGAGGGTGGATGGAGAGAAATAAAGAGGGTTAAAGAAGTACTGAAGGCTATAAAATGACTTCAGGTGGAGCTTAAGAGCAGCGTCATCCAGCCACAGCTTTGGCTTCTAAGCTACACATTTTATCATATAATTTTAGCTTTAGAAACTCTCTATTTTTAAGCAAAAAGCTAAGTCAGAGGTTCACTGTTTTGTGGCATGTTTTAATCATAGAGTATTATTCTGAAAAAAGTATCAAAAATGAGCAGTATGGCACAGTAGCTGTTAACTCCACTGCAAGAGGGCATGCTTCTCATTTATCACCTCAGTTACTAACCTATTATAGGTGGTGTTAAAAATAAAGCCTTCTGTTCTAGCAAGGTTCACGTATTAAAAAACAAACAAACAAACCACAACACACACATAAACCCCCACACAGGCACTATGGATATAGTAAAGTTTAAGTTTTCAGAATCCTATCATTAGAATGTACATTCATTTCAATACTACTAGCTGTACTTCTTTAAATTCAAATGGGACTGTGAAAACACATTTATCCTTTCCAGTACCTCGTTTGCAGTGGCCTTCTCCATCAGTAATTTCAAAGCTGAATTATAGAGCCTACTAAAATTATATTAAGGCCAGGTACTGCTGGCAAGAACTTTTGATTCAGAATGCTGGGGAGATAGTGTGCAGATACACTTGGATACAAGTTTCAATTAAAAAAAAAAAAAAACACACTCTAGGAATGCTGCAGAATATCTGTAATAATCCTCAATGAATGGTTAAATGCAACTAGAATGAATACTATTTCTGGATCTCTAAAGGACTAGTTAGCTTATTTTGACTTAAGACATTAAAAAAAACAAAAATCAAAACTTTGCAGGAATGCCACATTCCTGTGAAATTCCATTAGTAGTAAACAGATCTACTTAAGTATTTTCACTACTCCGTTTGTTTAGTTGTTTTTTAAGATTTTAAGTATGCAACATTCTTTTCAGCTACCAGGCCAACTGAAGCAGTGTCACAAGCAACGATGGGAAGGAGGCATTTTTTCTTGTGTTTGGAAGGTTCAGTACCACCCTACTGCTCCTGCTTCCGAATACTAGAATTTTATTATTTTTCCTCTCCAAAAAGGCAGCAATTGAATGACAAGTGATGCTACTTTTAACTTGATCCATTTCCTGAGTTTCTAAGCTGCTTGTTTGCTTTCTCCTTTGTTTCCCTGACCTCCTTCTTCTTTTTTGTTCAATTCCCTTCCTCCTCCTCCTCCTCCACTCAGTGTTTCCCCAGGCACAATTTCTTATTCTGTCAAGAACAGTGCACACAAACACACACTAGTTCCAAACCACCAGACACAGCTACTATTACAGTCATAGCTATCATACCTCTTTAGTTGGGCCTCGCTCAAGTGATATTCCTTCTAAGGTCAAATGAGACCTTAGATAACACAAAATAGACATTTTTAAGGAGTCAAAATACATGTTTTAAATAGTCATGTGGCCTTACATAGCCTGAATTGATACAGAGAAACAGAAAGGATCAGCCCAGGCTTTGCAGGCAGTAGTAGTGAGGAAGTTTAAAAGATGATCTAGAGATTCACACCACTGCCTTGGCTACTGCCAATACAGAGTAGTAAGACTTAAAGAAGATACCAAAAAGAGTAAAACTTCCACCCACTGCTTAGTCATGAACATTTAAGAATTTTGAGTGTGTTTTATTCTGTTTGGGTGGTTGGGGAAGTGTTGGATTTTTTTCCTCACACCTGAAAGGAACAGAGGGCATCAATATTCACACACACACACCCCCCCCCCCAAAAAAAAAAAAAAAAAGAGAGAAAACACCGTAGTCAGGTACCAAGGCCTTTTTTCCCCCTCTCCCATTTTTTGAAGCAAGAAAAGAGCAGGTGTCCAACCTGAAAGTGAACAAACTGCCCAGTAAGCATACATAAGGTGAGAAAGGCTGCAGATCCAAGACTCACCTCTGCATAACGATGAAAGTGTTGATCATGTATTCCTCTTCATTCTTTGTTTTCTGTAGCTCTTCTGCCAAGATGTCACTCATTGTGCACTGCAGGAGATATGGTACTTCCACATTGCGGTCACCATCAAAAACGCCATAGAGCGCTTCCCTGTTGTCGCAGAAGTTATTGGCTGAAAGCGCTGCCACACACAGTCTAGGAAAACAAAGCAGGACCGTATGAAGATCGTTACGCCAACTTCTCTTCTTGTCATTCTGGCCAGGAAAATGCAACCCAGTCTGATAGCTAGTTTTAACACACACTGTTCACAAGCATTTCACAACTGCTTTTTGAGCTGTGGAGAAGAATCAGACTCATCTAACAGTACTGATAAGTGGAGAGAACTATGTTGAAAACTCAAGCCCTAAGGATTTTTCCTCCTTTTCAGCATGTGAAAAAGTCCCTTGTTTAAAGAAAAAGACAAATTTAAGGGGAAAAGTATGCCCAAAACAATATCAATTGAAACTGCACTTGCCCCTCCGAAAGCCATCTTTATGATTTAACACAGTGATGACTAAGTTAGCTGTTATATTAGCTAACACTGAGTAAAGGTTTGCTGGCACTTGCTAGGGAAACCTTGGTAGCAGAAGATTTCTAAAAGGTATTTAAGGAACACAGAAAGATTCATCACATAGCCAGCAACACAGAGACTGGCAGACTTTTGGTACATTCTATGACTAAGGCAGCACTTGACAAATAAGTTCCACATGGTATGAATATTCAGAATTTGGCCATTCTACCTCTTCCCTTAGCATCCCTGATTTGCTTGGTAAACATCCGTTACTTCAAGATAAAGAAGCTTTCCGAAGAGAAAAATGCTTTCAAACATTAAGATCTTTTGCAAATACTGGAGTCTTGCATAGACAAAATGTGTCTGTTACACTCGTATCTTAGCAACTCCTCTGACAAAGCAGAAAGCTTCGAGCCAGGCAGGGACCCAGTATATGAATATAAGTCATGGCACGGCCTCTGCGAGGCCCAAAATCTCCCCAAACTTTCACTGAAAAAAGGGTTTCTTTGTATCAGCATTGAGGCGCTCTGCTGCTAGGATGCTTGCGTAACAAAAACAAACACAGGTCTTACTTGTTCTTAACTCCTGACGCTTCTGTATAACCGTGACTCCACACTGCTGGAGCTCCTGAAGCATCACCAGCTGAGGGCTGGTCAATCTTGAAACAACGGATATTGCTGCAAGGAGAAAGGAAAGGGAAAGGTGCAATGAAATGAAATGCTGACGTGATCTAGCTTATAAACGTAAAGAGAGCAGCTTTCTTCTTCCAGTTCTATCACAGTATTACATTTAATAGAGTAAGATGAAGCAGGACATTCAAAATTGGTTACTTTTATATGAAGAACAGAAAAGCAGCAAAAAACGGAGCCTCTGTAAAGGTCAGCTGCACTGTTTTGCTTATGTGGCTGTTCTTTTCCCCACCCCCACCCCTAGCTGTTTTTTTTCAAACTTGTCCCAGTAGGAATACAAGGCAAATTTGTCACTAGCTTGATGAAAGCTGGAACAGGGGAGTCATTTTCTAACTCATATTCTCTCCCACCCATTTTAAGAACAAGTCTCTGGGTTCTCTTCCTTGTATTCAGATGAAATCTGTATGACCCACATCAACCCCTAAGGGAAAAAAAAATGCCTTTAGAAACAGCAACATGTAGAATAGCCTTCCACGAACACACACACAAATTAGAAACCAGCTCCATCCTAACCCCCCACTCATTTGCAACACGGCCTGCAGTCTGCACAGAGAGCACAGCCATTCTGCCTTCTGTGATTTTACAGTCCAATTTCTAGTTAGGCTCTTGATCCTCTGCACTCCAATTTCAAATAGCTTGCATAGCGTAGTAAAGACTTAAAAAGGGACCAGCCCTATCTGTTTATATCCTTCTCTTCATGCCACTGCTTTGCTAGGGAGACATGACCTCCCCTGTGCCCCCTATTGCTCTCTTCCAACAGCAGGGAAAGCAAGCTCCTCACACACTGCGCAAACTTCAGAGGCACCGGAGCCTTTCATGGACCAAATGAATCATAAAAGGACACAAGCAGAAAGGTCTAAGTGCTCACTCTGAGGATTCATTTTTCTCTATCCAAACTCCCACCTGAACTGAACACACACAAAGTCTTTTCAGCATCTCACAGCCTGTACAGCCTCAGAAGCCTTCCGCAGATAACCTGACGGACCGTCACATCCCATTCAATTTCTTTTCACACTAATATAGCAGCAGTCAGGGCATGCATCAGCTAAAGCACATTAAAAGCAAACAAGTTCCATAAATAACGTTAGACCCACTGGTGTTTTAAGCCCAGGGTTTTGCAATTGTCTGTCTCTCAAATAGAAAGCAAAGGTCTTACCAACAGCATTAGAAAACAATTATCAGACACTAATCAAACCAAAAACTTGGATCTGTTCTAAAGTAGCAGAGACAGTAATTCCCTCTGCCTCTGCAAAGGGCTACACACACACTCTCCTCCACGATGACCCAAGGCTTCTCACACGAGGCACTGGACAGGACAGAGGAACTTGGATCAAAAGTCTTTTTTTTTTTTTTTTTTTTTTTAATGTTTTTAACTGAGTTGACCAACCTTTGGTTCCTGGGCAGGTGAAGAATCCAGATTTGTCTCAAAGCTTCCCAGCAGCAATGAAAAAACCACCTCAATGCATTTACCTTCAGCCTCCTTGGTGGTACAGTAACAACTGGACCACATTCCCCAGAAAGAAACAACATTCAGCAACACATCCCATGCAGAGAGAATGTGCTCAGACTTCCAAGCATCAGTCCTTTTTTCCCCCCTAATTTAAAGGGACTGTTACAATTGAACATGATATTACTAAAAATCAGAGTAGCAGCACTTAAAAAAAAAAAAATTAATTGCTACCAAAATCCTTACATCCCATAAATCATTTGGCATCGCCGTCATGAGCATGCAAGCCTCCTCCAAGATTTCTATACATTAAAAAAAAAAAAAAAAAAAAAAAAAGCAGCATGAATGACAGGACTTTTCTCCTCCTCACCAGAAGTGAGAACAGATATTAACCTACTACCTGCTTGCTTCCTGGCAGGGCACAGATGGAGAGCTGCCTTTCACATGCAGAAAGAAGATATAAAAAGTGCCAAGTGTACAAGTAATTTTTGTGCCTGCCACAAAAAACAAGCAAAAGGAGCATCTCCTCCCTCGAGTTAATTTTAGCAGTATACTGTGGAAGTCAGCATAGTATATCAATACATACATCCACTAAAAAGCTCCCAAAGAGGCCTGAAACAACTGACCAGGGCTTATGAATATTTGCAAGGAAGAGAATAGATCTGAGGTCTTAACAGTAATTTTTTGGTAAGATTAAAAGCAAAAAGGAAGGAAAAGAAGTCTGTGAATTAAAGACAATTCATATGCCAGTGAAAATATACAGCGTGCAACTGGGACATACTACTCTCTACTTAGTCTTAGGACTTAAATTTGTATAATACTGCTATTGGGCACGGCGCCTGAACATTAAAATGGCAAGAGACTGGCTTGCCTACCCTGCCTGCCTGTCACACAGGAGAAAAGCTGATCTTTCGCTTTAAGTTTAGGCACAATTCAGTTAGCTTTTTGACATTTTTTTTTCCTACGAACCAGACACACTACGAACATAACACACTGCTGCTTCAGGAAGGTTTCCTGTATACAATGAACGACTCTTAACATAGAGGAATACCCCTCCTGCTTGTTTTTGCTGTCTGCTGTGGAACATGGCCTCTTGTTTTCATCTGTGAAAACTCATTACTTGAGCTTGCATTTAAATTTGATAAAATCCTATGATTCAAACTGAAAGCAAATTCATACTGTGAGTTTACCTCGCCTGCACAAGAAATGAGATTTAATACTTCAATGTCTGATCTTAACCATTTATAAACAAATTGTGAAACAAGTGCTCAGCCTTTTGAAGTAAATCAACAGTTCCCCAAATCATTCAATATTTAAGGATTAAACAGACCTAGAAGGAAGCTTGGAGCTGATTCAATTCCCTTCAGGGGATAAGAAAGGCCCAAGGCAGCAGCACTATCCACAGATTATCCATTTTAGTACAACAATTTCACAACACATTACAGAATGAATCCATACAAAAACCTCCAAAGTCAATCCTTACAGGGGAAGCAATTCAATCGTTCTTGAGAGCATCCAGTAGGCACAAGGCACTTTCTAAATTTCACTTATAGATGACACCTTAGTCACAGGGCAGGAAACAAATAGGTAGATGGGAAAGAAATAGAGGGTCCCAAAGCAAGGTAACCAGGAATGGAAATAAATTATGGAAAAAATTATTTATAGACAAAAGCAGAGAGTACGAGAAGGGTAACAAGAAGTGGTATGTGAAGAGGTAACGAGAAGCACAGTGTCGAAAATGGACCCAAGTGATTATACAAACAGATGAACTCGAGCAAAAAATATAGTAATAAGCTACAGGAGTCTCAGTGATGGAATAAAGCAAATATTTTGGTTAAAAATAGTGTCAGAAGTAAAAGGGAGGTCAAATTGGCCCAACAGTGGTTATATCTGACCTCTTCAGGGGTTACAGTTGAAAGCAATTGCACTGAAGTGGGTAAAGTGGTCCCCTTTTATAAAATATTAATTTCTGAATTACCTATACAATTTGTTATTCTCTGATCCTCTGACAGCAAGGAGTCATGCTACTTAAAGAGAAATAAATTTCCATGTATTGTAGTTTTGTCGCATACTAACGGCAGGAGTCATTCTGTCCCCTCTCCACTCTAAGTTAACTTACTTCAGCAGCTCTAGGGTTTTGTGATCCAAGGCTAGTCTGGGATTTCCAGTCAGGTCCAGCTCTTGTAGTTTTGGAGGCAGGTTTTCAGGCAACGTGATTTCACTCAGTTCATTGCAGCTTAAATCCACGCACTGCAAAAGGAAAGCAGCCAAATAAGCAAGAGAATTCAGCTGTCATTAAGATCCTACAAATTTTGATTAAATGTAATAATGCACTTTTTATGAGTAACTAAGGCTGCACCAAAGACCTAAGACCATTCATTTACATAGGTGGTTCTTACAAAAGAACTTTCATATGGCATTTAGCCATTTTCCCAGATGTCTGGGACACCTGCAAATGTTTGCTCCATTTCCATTTCTGGCCAGGTATAATCCTGTTACAAAACTTGTAAGGCTTGTCTGCTCTTCATAAAGACAATGACCAGTGTAATTTCATTAACAGACCACTATTTTAGAAAAAATGTTGCTGATGAAAACAGTTGCCAGTCGTTTAATAGATTAAGAAAGTAGAAACAAAATACAGTTGGGGCTTCTAAGACACTGGCATAGCAGCCTCTCCTCTGAAGTCAGTTTAAACCAGCATCGGTACGAGCACGCTCTCAGGAATTCAATTCACTGAGAGGTATTAAAACAAGCAGTGTTACATTAAGCACGGAGGGGAAGAAAAAGAAAGATATATCAGAGCAGTTTCAAACATGGTTTTAATTCATATAATCTTGGAAGGATTCATATTTAAATACACAGTCAATAAAATGAGTAAACAGAAAAACTAAATCTGAAATATTTTGAAAAAAATATGAAACAAAAATGAAGAGAAACTTGCTGGCTACCCACCAGTTAAGAACAAGTTAGCTACAACAGTGTAGTAGAATGATAAAATCCCCAAATAAATATAGTTGAAATTGCATATCCAAATGAAGGTCAATACACAGGAAGAAATACGGTATTTTAGAACAAAACCAACTATTCAAACCCTGTTACAGGACCACCAGTGTAGTATGCACCAAAAATGGGCAAAAATAATTTTTAGAGGATGGAGCAGGTTGATATTTAGAAAGAGGACAAGAGAACTATCCACATATCTTTCAGGAAGATAAGAACGACCTACTTCCAACCTGCAAAAAGTGAAAACTGAAAACTTTAGTGAAACTGAAGGCTAGACAGGAGGGGAGAAAAAGCTTTCCTGGCTGCACATTTTCACTGTCATGTAATTTCCATTGATACAAGTAGGAGAACCTTATATTTTTGTTGGTATATTCAAAGAAATTGAGAGTTTATTGTAAATGCCAGTCATGAGCTGGAAGAATATATAAGATAGCCTAGTTAAAAAAAAAATATATATATACTAACACTATTAAATATATTCAATGTACACGATTAATTTTTTGACCCAAATCTTGAATCCCAAGGTTGCTTGATATAGAGGCCTCATTATCTACAAAGAGCAAACTGTAGACATTATTTAAGCCCGATAAGGAAATCTAAATTTAAATCCATCATGCAAACAAAACTGTAGAAAGCTTAATAGAACAGCTATTCCAATGAGCTTTTTCTTCTTCTGCACAACTCCCTGCTGCTTCCACAGATCCAGTAATTACTTCTCAGATTAAAGAGCTGCCAGCAGGCCTTGCTGTGTTCAGCACCTCTATGCCACTATAAATCTGATAGAAGAGAACGCTGAAATAAGGAGTACAAAATGGGTAATCTCGTTGTTCTCATTGCATGCCCATATGTAAAAGGTAGCAGCACTCTATAGCAGATCCCTTGGACCCCAGGCACTAGTGAATATAGCTTATTCATCAGGTTATGATTTCTGAAATTTTATGGCACTGTTTGAGGAAGAGGTTAACAGGGAGTTTCTGCATAGCCATGTTAAATTCAGTTCTTATTCTATTCCCCAGGCAAGCAGGAAAGTGTATTTCCTAACTGATTCCAATTTCCTCATGCGTCATTTTAATGTAAGCTGTTTTAGCCCAGCCCATGCAGCATCAGAAGAATAATTACTGCAACTGCATACAGGATTGTGCACTGGGATGGACCGAGCTGAGGACAAAGAGTTTAATATTCATCATTTGCTTACACTACGCATACAGCTTTGTAACTGTTTTGTCCATGGCTGACAGAGACTTGAGTTATCTCCAGTTGTGGCCGAAGGTGGGCATAGCAACACTGATCTGCTTAATTAGGAGACAAACTATCACAGATTAATAGTTTCATCTTTAAGATGCTCCTGCTATTAGATCTTCCTTCACTTCAGATTTCGAGGTAATGCTCCTACAAAAGATAAACTTGACCAGAAACTGTGACAAGAAACCTCCATATGATTTTTCACTGTGGCAGCCCAGCAAGATAACCATGAAATAGAAATAACTTAGCTACTCATACCTGTTAACAAAAACTTGACGAAATTAAACACAGGTCCCAGGCTGGAAAAAAACAAGCTGGGTTGCTGACCTCTGCTCAAGCTTACAGGAATACCCAACCGTTCAACTGAGAAAGAACATCAAGGTGCTCGATAGTTACTTAAAAGTCCTTTTTTACTTTTTAAGACAAAGAAATTGAAGTCAGCCAGAAATGCTGCAAAGAAAAATCTGCTGGGACAACTGCCCAGGTGTGCCCGTCTCCAGTTGCCTGATCATTCGCAGAAGGCAATCCAGCGTGCACAGTCAACCCTAATTCGGACACCTCCGAAAATCTGACTGCTTGACTTCATATCCTTAATTCACTTTTAACATATGAGAAAGCACAGAAGGCAGTTTCTAAGTACGTAAACTAAAAAATGTGTATTATGTGGTTTCTTAGAGGTGTCCACCTGACTAATGCAGGCAAGAACCTCAGTTCCACTGCTACTGCCTCACAGGCTATGGAGATGAAAAGGCTAGACACTTAAGCAGCTGGATGAAGCACCTGCTAATCTAGTTACACACACACCAACCAAGTTTCTCCAGACTTGCCTTCTCTCCAGAACGCATTCATTTTCTTCCTGTGACCAAGTCTTCTATGGTAATTTAAACCTTGCAAGGAACTATGCATAACTTCTATAGCCTTGACTGTAGTGTGTAAAATCTGCTTAGAGACAATTGCATCACTATAACGACCTCGTTCAGAAATCCTGGAGTTACTTAAATGCAATAACATCATCATTTATATTAGTTTTCCTTCTGAAATGATTTCAGAGAGCAAAGTAACTGCTGCTACTAACTGTTCCAGTATCACTGACTCCAAAAATCTAACACCACAGCCTCTCAGGCTAATTAAACATGAAAGCAAGATTGCCATTACCGCAGGCAACAGAGTTTTGCAAGAAATTTAAGAGTATTTGAAGGCCACCTCAGTTAAAATTAAACATTAAGTATGACATAATCACACATGTGACATGCTTTGCTACAACCAGACTTATTTCACCCAATTACCAAATCCATACACAAACACCAAATTCTAAAATTACTTTGGCACTTTTTGAAGGCTGTCAAATGCCTAAGGCTGAGCTCCACTTAAGCTAAGTAATGGATACAGCCATTCAATACAGGCTCAGACTCCAAACTGATAAACACTAACCCCGACCTAGAGAAATCACCAAGAGGTCAGAAAAACTCCTATACGCACCAAGGCTACAGTCCTTTGAAACACGACACTTTCCCCTGTAGCAACTATTTTGACTTGTTTTACCAAAGTCTTGCAACCAGACTTGCACATCGATCAGGCATTTTTCTTCCACAAAGGTGGAGTCCTAAAGCACTCTGTCCTCTTAGGTGGAGTCATGCACACTATCCCTGCAGTCCTAAAACAATGAATGACTTCCATGCCTCTTCTGGTAGAGGGAACTAAATAACTTTAAGGAACCATCAACAGGAGAAAGTGCCAGGTCTTTCAAAATAATTTTTCTGCTAAGCATTGTAGCAAAGAGTGGCACTTTAAATACTGATGCTTCTGTGGAACATTCAGCTTTCTCAAAAGCAACAACAGAAGGAAAAAGTTGTTTGCTCCCTATCAGCATGTTTACATTATCCTCTTTTTTTGGTTAAAAAATACCCTCCTACTTTTAGGGAGATGTTTACTGTGCAGAGCCTCACTCCCCCACCCCAATTCTTCCTCTAAGAAAAAAGGTTTTACTTCTAATTGATTCTAAACGGCCCGTGGTTTCCTCTGGCTATTGTTCCAAAGAGGGAGGAGTATTCAAAAATCCACAAGTTTGTTTGAGATTTCCTGACTAAAACCACAAAGCTCATCTTTACATGTACTCACTGTCCAAAGAAATTATTGCTCCTGCTGTTTAGCATGACCCCAGACACTGAAGCACACACACCAGTCTGGGAACTTAGCCTTTTGACTTTACTGAGTGCGTGAAGGACACGTCAGTTGTTTTGATTCCACGAACAAGTAATCAGTTCTCAAACTCAGAGAACTACAGATAGCCTTTTCGGTGTTATCACAAGATATGTACACCATGAGTTAACTGTATCCCACTTTCTAATCTACTGAAATAGCATGAGACCTGAAATATTCTGCAGTATAGCCCAGAGTGAAGGAGAAATTTAATTCACAAAAAGCAAGCAGTAGTATTCTTCAGCACAGTTAAGCAAAGAATGCATTCCACAAGAAGCAGCGTAAGGAAAAAGCTCAGAATTACTTTTGGAAGAACATACAAGAGATCAATTAGGCATTCTTGCAGTTGTGCAAAATATGACTGCAATTAGGAAAATTAAAGTAGCTTGCCTATATAGCCAAATTCTCCGCTCCTGGAATTTATCTCTGTCCCTAAGGCCTATCCTGTCCTGCAGCTTCAGCAGCTTTTAAAACTATCAGCGCGAACTTTAAGCAAAGTCCATTTCTACACAATCAACCAACTGCCAAGGAAGCAAGAGTTAATTATGCATAGCTCTTGCCAGATGTTTAAGTTGCATCATAACAGACTTGGTCACAGGAAAACTATTAGCACTTATTTCGCAGAGAAAATGGGATCTGGCAAAGGTGAGCATATAATCAGATTCTGAGGCTCTCCTTTCCTTCCACTCTAAGGCAGCACAGGAGACAGCATTTTGCTGTGTTCTGTCATTTCAGACAAGAAAGCAGCAGTCAAATCTCTACAGTTTCTGAGAATATACTACTCTGTAGCAACAAGAGAGCTGAAGGGAGAATACAACTGGTAAAGCATGCATTATACTTGCTTCTTCTAAAGCACATTCCTTCCTTACCTTTATTTCAGGAAGCTGCATGACCTCTGGGAAGACTTCAATGCAGTTGGAGTGAGCAATCACAGTATGCATACGTCTACAGTTCATGATGGTTGTTGGAATGGCTTTCAGTTTATTCCCACTAATATCAATTTCCTCCAACTCCTCCAGCTTGGCCATTTTGCTATGAAAATAAAAATTTGAGAATTTTTCTTTTAATACACATGCAAATTTTATTTTAAAATGATGATAAAAGCAGTGGTTTTCATTATTTTAAGAAAATAAAATTGTAGACTTTGGCCCTTTTTCACACTAGCGCCCATCACTTCTCCTCATATCAGACACTAATACAGTTGTAGAACAAAAGTTGTGCTTCTTCTGTCAATGTTGTTTTAATGTTACTTTTAAAATGATTTTCCTTACATTCCCCCCTGCTCCCTAGCTCCCTTTCACTCTTCTCCCCTCTTCCTTTCCCTCTTTTTTCAACCCTAATTTCTCACTTCCCCCCACTTCTTCTCCTCTGTCTTCTGGTACCCTGCTCAATCCCTCACTCCATACTTTACTTAACCATCTCCCTCCCTCTCCCTTGCCATTGAAGCCCAGCTGCCTAAAACATCACAGAAGGACAGATACATCTCTCTATTTACAGGCATCTCTTTTCCAAGGTTGTACCCCAACTTTACAGTATACCTTACACTTGAAAGATTGCTGATTAAAATAGAGTGAACTAAAAGTAGAATAGTTCATCTGAAATTGCTGTCAAGGGAGAAACTCCTTCTGGAGTGAGAGGACCTTTTCCCCGCAGTGTAGTTTAGTTCACTTCCAAAGGACATTTTCAGACTGTTCTGCTCACAAACCTCCCATAAAGACAAGTCCAACAGGTGAGAGCAAAGTGACTAAGTCAGGAAAAGCAGAGAACTTCTTGCTCGACTCCAAAAGCACAGTCTGGTCATGCTAAATTAGTCTGGCTAAAAAGAATTGCAAGTACAACAAAAATGCACCAACCAACACATAGAACTCACTTGTCTGTGCAATGCAAGAGCATGTAGCAATGTGCAAAAGAACATAACAGATGAATCCACCATTGCATATCACTACATTCAAAATAACCTGTGTCAGCCAATTTCTGTGCAGTTTAGTTCTGGCTGCAAAAATGTTTTATGTTGCCCATCAGTGGGCCAGCGGTAGGAAACACAGTTACTTACCTTGCGGGAAAGCTCTGTAGGCGATTGTAGGCCATGTGCAAGATTTTTAGGTGCGGATGGCCTGTTAACAAGGGTACACATTTATCTGTGAGATTGTTATTGGTCAAATACAACTCCTGTAAGATGCTATGGGTTTCTTCAGAAAGAGTGGCTGGAGGAAGCATTTCCAGTTTGTTGGCTGAGGCATTAAGAAACCTCAGGCTGCAAAGAAAAGTAGCATAAGGGAGTTAAGTGAAAAATCCTGTGGCTTTTGTCTAAAATATAAATAAAATACCTACATATGAATTAAGATATTTACAAAACAATTCTCAGAAGCAACAAGTTCACAAAAATGGATAGAAAGACCAGAAGTCTAGCAGTATATAAACAAAACTTCTGATCAAATTTTTAAAATGAACAAACATCAGCAGAGTACTTCAAAATCCCTCTATCTATTTATCAAAAACTCAGTACCTCTAACATTGCTATACATGTACCTCACAGGTCAGAGTAATAAGCCACATCATTTCCATAAGCATTCCACGCAGAAATAAACTCTGATGCCATCAGCATAGATGCCCTTTGAGTGACTAAAAAAGCCATGGGTAAAAAAACAGCAATTTTTTTTTTTTTTTTTTTTTTTTAAGTATTTTAAATACTGGCTAGGTCACAGGTAGCATTTTTAACCTGCAGATCTAAAAGCAGCTACAAAGTATGAGAAGGTACTTATTGAATATTTGGATGATTAGAGATGCACCAATCACAAAAAGCTGAGATTCAAGCAGTAATTTGCCTTTTAGGTTTTAAACTGAGATAGAGCCAATCTTCAATTTAAACAAAAACAGTTATATATTTGCTTGCTGATCTATGCAGAAAGAAAACCAGATTTCCATGCAGTTCCTCAGTGTCCTTTCCTACTCCCCACATCACAGATATCCTTGTTAGTATTTTCTGCAGACTGATCACAAGCAGCAAGGACTGAAGAAGCACAGAAATTAAGCTGTTCTTGCGCTCTCAAAGAATTTTTTCCCAGGGTGGGACCAAGACATGTTGAGGTATTGGTACTGCCTGCTTTTGCAAGTGGGGTTCTACAGAGAGAGGATTCACATTCTCATCATGGAGTTTGGTGATCACAGAAAGCACTGGATGAATATACACACTAGGCATCTCGAGGGCTAGAATTCACACAGGCAATTCCACAGAAACGGAAAAATAAGGTCATTTATCTTTAGTATCATAATTCTGGCATGACCATGTCTTTTTAAGAAATAGAATCTCTCTCTTCCTTCCTCCCCTTTTTGGAAAAGGCTGCCTAAGAGAACTTGTCACGCAGAAGTAAATCTGTGCATGCCAGTCTGCAGTGACCACACAGCTGGGCTCAAACCAGGCTGCACTGCTCCTGTCAACTAATGGGAAATGGCAGCTGCAACAGTCAAAGCTATTTCCAAGAAACAAGACCCAGAAATGAGCTGGCAGAAGCCTACAAAGCCAGTGAACAGGATGCAAAAGGTATGCGTGCTCTTGTTGACTGGTCTTAAGAGAAAGATATAAAATATTGACAGCTCTTTCCCCCTTTCACCTACACAAGAACTCGCACTGACCTTTAAGATCTTCTAATGAATGAAATGGATTTGCAAGAGTTGCAGCTTGTGAAACTCAGCTGCAAATAAGGGTCAGGCATGCTACAGAGAAGTCACATGGCATGCTGAAGGATTAAAAAAAGTATTCCCATTAAAAGCAAAAATCTCTCAGCATTGCATAGAACTGAAACTAGGTTAGCTAGTTTACACAGGCAGAGGAGTCTACTACAGAAAAACACAGCTTAATCCTCAGGCTCATTCATTATTCACAAGGGTGGTAAAAGTCCAAAGGAGGAGGGGAGGAGAGGGCAGATTAGTATGGGAAAAAAGGCAACGAGCAATTGCAAGGGTTTTAAAATTATTTATTCTAAAAAGATGCTGTTCAATTTCACCCTTTGGGTAAAAACAAAAATATATCAAGCTCAAAGTTGGATTATTAAACTGAAGCATACCACATCAACAGTTCCCCTATTTAATTAAACACCAGCAAGCACACCTATTGCTAAAGTACAGACAACTATTGCTTTGGCAAGATCATTCTAATATGCATGATAGTCTTCTCTCTCCCCACAAGAAAGGCACTTTGATTAATACTAAAGCCACGATATCTTTTGTACTAGTCCGTACAAAATGACGATCTTCAGTATAATCCGGAAAGGTTTAAGGAGTTTCCATTTAAAAAGCTATCTTCTTATAATCCAACACTACCACAGCTCAGTCAATAGAAGTATTTGACCTAGATTGCTACGGTCCCCAGTCTCTTGAGAGGGACACTCTCACAGGGAGTTCTCAACCTGGAAATAAGCACCAGCTGCTCCAAGACAGTTTTGGGTGGATTTCAAAGGAAGACATGAGGCACATCTCCTTGTATGGCCTTCTGGGAAGAGTGAACTTTCATAGAGATATGTCAGGGATGAAGAGATGGCAGTAAAACATCTCCCAGGAAAGGACATGTTCTGCCTTGAAGAGGAATCCATATTTTACACATGGTCCCGCAGGCTGCAGCAGAATAACCTGCAGTGTTTCACGGGCACCTTTTTTTTAATAACCAAATGGAGTAGAGAAGCTACAGAGGCATCCTACAGCTGTGAAGTTCTTCATGCATAGCACAAAGTAAGTTTGCTCAAGTACAGCTAGCCCAAAACACAGCTGAAAGCTTCAGTAAGAAAACTCTGATAAAGCTGAAACTGATATACTGTATTATACTGAAGCCATTGTAAATTCAAAAGAAAAATGCATCCAACAAAAGCTCTGTTGTTTTTAATAAATTTCAACACTGGTGGGAGACTACAAGAAATCTCAAACTGCTTCTTCACTGGTATTAAAAGTGGTTGAAATTCTGCCTATTCCTGCCAAAAAAAAGTTCTGATACATACATTGTCCAAAGGTGAATGAGAGAAGAGTCATCCCCTCAGGCACCCTCCCGCTGCCCCCATTTTTGCCAAATCTTCCAGAGCAAGTGGTATGGCAATGCTGGAAATAAAACCCCAGCATCCTGACCTGCAGTCCAGTGCCTTGATGTTATCAACATTAAGGTGGCTAGCAAAATCTTGCCAATAGTTTAGAATGGGAATCCTGCAGGTAGCAGGCTGTCTCGCCTTCCCCATACACATTAAATACCTACCTGTGCACAGTAACAGTCAAGTAGCACTCACATTCAGGTTCAGAATAACCTCCATCTGTAGCTGAACTAAACTAAAACTTTTTTAAAAACAATAGGCTGCTTATTTGCATGTTCTTTTTGACCAGCTGCTACATTAAAATGGTAAGGAAAAGGTCTCAGCCAATAATTCTTTCAATATAGTCTCTGGATTAAAAAAAGAGACAATCTTCTTTGGACAGAGAACAGAATGAACTAGCAGTTAGCTACTGCATAAAGCTTTGTTAATTCTATGCTAGAACCTTATAGCTGAGAAAATCTGTACTTGACCATCAGGTTTTCCCTCAAGCTGATTTAACACAGAAGTCCTCGTCCCGGTTTTCTTTCCCGTGTTTCTTCATCCTCATGCAACACACCAGATGCTCCCTTAGAAGGCACATCTTACAAATGCCCTCCAGAGGAATGGAAATTTACTTGGGCACAACTGCTCCCATCCCTCGAGTGCTTGGACTTAAAAACTGATTCATGTTCCTTGAAGATATCCCACTCATATTGCTTATCAGATGGAAACAGAATGTCAAGTATTAAAGCTCAGTCCAAAATTAATTATTTCCCTTTCCAATTCCACCCACATGCTATACCACAAGCTCATGAAAAAAGTACAGCATCACTACAGAAACCTGAATTCAACAGCCCTCACACATACCCAAGTATAATATAGTGATGGAAGCATGAATTAACAAGTACTGAAAGAGTGTTGGGGATTAAGAAAAACTAAGGCATTGGTAGGGAGATGCCAGAATTCTTCAGCTTTGACAAGGTGCAAACTCTCCTCTGGGGTAATAATATAAACATCGAACTCTGGCTGGAATAAGACACCTTCAGTTTTATGGGGTATCAAAGTACAATCCGTTAATAGATTTAACTTCTCCAAGGTTGGTGGGTGGGGAGGGGAACGACTGTCCCAAAGAATGCACTAGAATCAAGAAAACGGATCTAGTTGAACCAAATAAACCTAATATGCATACAGCATTCCCATGCATTCCCTATTTAAATCAGGACTCTGATGTGAATTTTAACTTCCAAAAGCAGAGGAAGAAAATATTCTACTGAAAGTAGTAAAAAGGTTCAAAAAATTTCTTTAACACCGATGTCTGCCTGTAGTAGATATAAAGGCTAAAATATGGACAATTCTTAGATCTCACTTATATAGCGTCGCCACAACTCTACCATTTTCTGAGGCAGCTTGGTAAACTTGGCTTGCTGGAAAGAGACAGCCACCACTGGAAAAATGAAAAGGAGTACTCTAAAACGCTTAGGAGAGTGTAACATTAGAAAGAGCAACAAAGAGACAAAAGTATCCAGTGAAGAAGCAGCAGAAAGTCAAAAACACTATGCTTAGCCTGAAAGTATGGATAGACTTGGAAAGACTATTGCAGCTGCAAAAATAAAATGCACAGAGAAATTAAGATCTCCAGTTTAGTCTATGCCCCAAGATCTCCATAAGCACAGAGCCATGAAAGTACAAAGTTTCCTCTACAGTCCCTTCTGCAGTGACAGATCCTCAAGTTCTGATCATCTAATCCTAAAATAATTTATAACTGTAGTAGCAAATGAGTGAGAGGAAAGAAGCTAAAAGATAAGCATGTCTGAGGGGAAAAATCAAGACAGTTTTGCCAGCCCATGTGAAGCTGGTATTTCTGCTCCTTTAGATGAGGATGGAAACATTCAAATGAATCTCCTTCTGGTTGATGGGCTGTCTCCTCAGCTCTTCCTTTCTAACCCATCTTCAGCTGTTTCATTAACTGGGATTTCCCCAGTCTCCAATATATCTGCTTGCAAACCCTAACCTACCAGCAATGCAAAAAGCAAGTATACAAATGAAGTATTTCCGCAACTGAAGTGTGCGCATCAAGCATTCACATGGCTCTTTGCATTCATTTGAATTTCTTTCCTCTCTCCTGTTACATCCATAATATGATTGAATACTTACCCCCCAAAACAAAACAGTCACAGTGGATGGAAATGGCAAATATCAAACAAGAGTAAGTTTAATTGGGTCACCTTCCAGAACTCCACCAAAAAAAAAAAAAAAAAAAAAAAAATCAAAACAACAAAAACAACAACAACAATCAAACCAGACAAGACTAGCTGAACAAAGCTAAAAACAAGAATCAATGCAGAAAAGGGCCTCGAGGACAGGTTTTGAATAGCCAGCAGTGCCTCAGCCACCACAGTTGGCCACTGCCAGACACTACAAACCAACAGAAAGTCCTACATTTAATCCACGGAGATCACGGTTACAGATCTTCACCCTACAACTGTTTTAAACAGTCCAAAGGCTGTTTTAAGGGTCTGACTGTACTCAACACATTCATACTAACCAGAAAGGAAACTTAGGTAAGAGGCAGACCCCCAAGCTTCATCCCTTTTTCTCCATTTTTAGACCCCACCTGATCACAGCCACTGCTTTTCTACTATACTTAGCTGAAACTATTAAATTTTTGCCCATGTTATATTAAGAACATTTTGTTGAACTTCTATGGTGTGAAACTGTGGTTTGCTGCAAGTTGGTCAGGGAAGACAGTAAAAAGTCTGTACTAGAAATTGGACCAAGAGAGAGGTACCTGCCATCACAACAAATGAAGTAGTGGATAGAAACTAAGGCTGCAGGAATGCAGGTGCACAAAGAAAGGTTTAAGGATGCCACTTGGGAGTTTTTCCCATCAGGCATAGCACTTGCATGAATTCTCCATTTTCACAGCATCTGGTAGTGAGAAACGAACGGATTATCTGGCTGTCTCTGTGGTGCTCATCTTGCCAAGAAAATCCCCACCCTACAAGAGAAATTCTAGCTAACATGATCAAGATGTGCATACTTTTCAGTGGAATAAACAGAACCAAATTCTGTCCTGGTTATAGGAATGTTTTCTAGACAAGTCTCTAAACAACAGTTTAAAACAGAAAATTAATTAAAAAAATGAGAACAACACACAGTATTTCTAAATTATACTTTTCAGCAGAGAATTAAACCTGCCTGCTTATTCCTTTTTATCTGTTTGAAGGATTAAGGGAGAAAAGTGATGCCCATGGATACTACTGTGAAGAGAACAGAAGTTTTTCAGTATTTTTCTCCTTTTTCTTGGTGAAAGCCATATCCCCCCTGGGTGTACCAATGCACTGACTTCCCTGTCTGCCTGTCTTAGGTGTTCCAGAAATCAAAGCCCATCAGTGCCTGTGCTAAAGTTTGCTCAAGGCCCTTCAGACCCAATTAATCAAATAGGATGGAGAAGAAGAAAGTGTTTATAATTCACAGCATGAAACTTTGTATCGAGACAAGATATCATCTATCATCTGCACAGAGCTGCGTACCTTTCCAAAAAAATAAACTAATCTTTTCAGGCTCCAAAGGGTTTACAGAGAGATAAAGGTTCTGTGAGGTAAAGCAATTTGTCCAACATTATGCACTAGGAAAGATCACGGCAGACCTCACAGGGAACCCAGCTCTCTCGACACGTCTGGCAGTACAGATTGTGCTTCCCAGGGAATGCTTTCAAAACAGTAGCATTTCACTTCTTTGTCTTTTTTTTTTTTTTTTTTTAAAGAAACAGCAGCAACAAAACGCCAAACACCTTTCCCTGGCCCAGACTCATTTCTGTTGCTACTTAGCTGCTGACAGATGCAAACATTTGGAAAAAAAAAATGCAAAGATATTTCCTGCAGCAAATTCCAAACGAAAGCTCTCAGGTTGTGAACTATCTGCATTAGTGTTTTTTCCTTCACATTCGTCATTTGTTCAGCAGTGCTAGGCACGCCAGCATGGGCCAGACATTTTACAGCCAAGTCACCTAAACCAATAAAGGGGTGTGCAAAAAGAAAAACAAACAAACCAACCCCACCCCACACAAAGTAACTGCTTCTGTTGTTCTCACCCACGAGGGAGGCTGCACTGATGGTGAAGTGCCAGACTGGGTAAAAATCAGTGCATCTCCTGAGCTCATGACTTTGTTAACACCTGCAGAAGAGTTGGAAAACACATTCCCTATACTGCTTGAAAACAGCATAATGTTAAAGCAGCGGGGGGGGGAATCCCAAAGTCTGATGTGGCTATATAATATTGGTATTCTGTATATTTAATTCTACCTCTTTTCAGCATATGTTTAGCAAACATCTGGAAAGCTACCCCAAGTTTTGATTTTAGTCTGTACTTGTTTATTTTGGTGTCACAAAAAATGAAAATGTCTACAATTTTGTAGCTCAGTTTAAAAAGGTGAGCTGGAGTATAAAAAATTTTTATGCAGCTTGTATCTCACTGCCAAATTGCACTAATCCACATTCTAGACCTACAACCTATAAATCTAATTTAATACAGTAGTTCTGGTACTTGGTGACCACAACTGAGTTGTTCTGCCAGCCTTATGCACAGATTTTGCTTTGTTTGAAAGGTATAAATAAGTTCTAGCCTGTGGTTGAGAGGAAAGAAGCTTTCACACTCTATCAGACAAGGCTAAAATATGTATTTAAAAAAACCTGCCACTAACCCATCTCATCGTATGTAGCAGAAGATAGTATGCGCTTTACTTTACAGCTAGATTTCACAAAGTAGGTGTACAGGAGGAGCTTGGTAGAGGAAAAAAGCAACCATGTAAGGGAAAAAAAACAGAATAAAAAGATTTTCCGTTTTGGCGAGTTTGGCAGACATCTGCTCATATCACTGAAGGCTTGGCAGTTTTCAAATCAGGGGAACCTCAGATTACCCCTAGCTGTTCCTTCTTTCAGCTAAAGAAATAAAACACAAAGCCAGGTTCCTTACACACAAGCTGAGATTAAGATGGCTTTATATTTACCTGTCTGCTTTCAGAAGCAGGTTAGATGGCAGCTCAAGGAGCTGGTTGTGTTGAACATCCAGAACTTCCACTTGTGTTCGTTCAAGCCGATCTGGTAGCCTTCCTAACACATTATGTCCAGCCAGCAGCTTACGCAAGCTGCTGTTGTAGAACAACCTTAGAGAAATAAAACCACCAAAAATAAGAACAATTTAAACTGAAAAAATTTGCTTTGACAATTTTTAGGTGAGATATCACAGTTCATTACAAGAAAGTGATTCAGCCAACTGATTAGCAGACATGATATTAGTTACGCACGGATCTGAGAATATCTTCCCACTCTCCACCAACCTCTTTAAAAGGATGAATGTTCAGAGAATGGGAGGGAGATTTAAGGATGATTAAAGAGTGAAAGTAGTGAGAAAGGGTTATCTTATTGCACTATCTGAAACATGAATATAGAAGCACGATGGTGAGGTGGATAATTGCTAACAATGGCTGTGGAAAACTGCACTGGTGGGATCCCTGTAGCTAACAGGAGGATTTTAAAAGCATAGATGAAATCATCAGCCACCCCACAAACTTCATAGTACTTTACTCATCATGTGCTGACTCATAATCCAATGCTTTCCCCCACCCCCCATTTTCCTTTCTCGTTAATACCAGACTAACATAAAGCCTCCCTTTCCATTCTACAGCGAATGAAATTTATCTAATCCGCTTTATTTTCTTGAGCTTTTACAAATGATAGATGACCCAGAGTCCATCCCCCTGCCCCACTTTTTTGAGGAGGGGAAGCAATCTAAGGAGAAAAGAAAGAACTGCTGTTCTGATCAAATAGTAAAGCTAAAATTCGCAGTATAAACAACTTCATAAGTAGTTCAAAATCTGGACCTAAGGACCTCAAGCAAAATGGAAGCAAGTCTCAATTTTGAGCAGGAAACATTTTCAGCAAATTAAAAAAAAAAAGGTTATTCTTCATTTGTCACCTGTTTTGTGTTATCACTACTGTACTGTTTAATGCTGACCTGTTTCAACCAAAGATTCTCAAATTACTCAGCATTACAGGAGAAACCTTCTTCCCTCTGTTACAAAGATGACCCATATACACACAAACAGCCTTTCCTCCCCCTCTTCCCTGCAATACATAAGGACAAGATGCAGTAACACTGTAGGTCATTGGACTATTATGCCAAAATAACCAATGAAGTATGCAGAGTTTTTCCCTTGACAGATACAGTCATACTTTTATCTGTGTGCCAGTGTTAACAGTTATCTCAGTTGGATGAATTGTCTGCATTATGACCATGGATACAAGTCAACAGCTAGCCATATCAGTCAGGAAGGTCCAGCACTGCACAAAAAGACTTAACATACAGTGATAAGCACATTTATTATGTTTTCATCATTTAAGCATTTTAGTTTCATTTCACTTTTATTTTAAAATGCTCCAGAGTTATGGGCTTGCCTTTCTATTCTTTTCCTTTCTAATCAAGACCGGCCAGTATCAAACCCACCAAACATTATAGGAAAAAGTAGAGTTGGGTGAGAGCACCTAATTTTTTTTTTTTTTTTGGATTGGGGGGGACACATTGCTTTAAATTAAAAAAAAAAGTTCAAATCATGGTGAAAACATGAACAATTAACTTTTCAGTGGGAATGTATTTTACAAATAGTTCAGAAGAACTCAAAAAAAAAATTTTTTTTTTTTCCCCTTTTCTCCCCCGGCCTGTTTCTCCAAGGTACAAAAGGAAACAGGCTCCCTGGAGAGAGCTCAAACCACCAGCATCCAACTAAGCAAGCTCCTGATGAACCTGGGCCACCCAGTTTCCAAGGTGGTGGGGAGTCAGAGCTGCTCTTCCCTATGGGCAGCTTACCCACTTGCTTGACTCCCATAGAAAGTTTTGATGGAATCAAAAAATTCCCAAGGGCAAGTATGCTGCTCAGCATTAGCATCTTCTGAGGAAATATGGTTTGGTGAAAACATTCAAGCAGCTCCTTTAGTAAGCAACTGTTCAACAGAACACATTGTTGAATACAAATAGATCTTTTGTATTTGTCAACAAATACAGGAACAAAAATGCATCCACGGACATCTCTTCATTGGTGGTAAAAAGGTCATTTCAACAAATCCTTAAAGCATTTTATTTTCTTTGGGAAATCTCTGGCAATGTCAGTTTTATAAAAATGAGTTTGTCCTGTATAGTTGAAATATAAGTGCCCTTTTTGTCACTTTTTAGTACTTTTAAAGCACAGGTGGCTCTATTACAGCCTAACAGCATACATAGTTCCCATTTTCTTTAATTGCGGCAACAGACACAGTCCTGCAACTCAACTGATCCAACTCCTTGGCTTCAAGGATTGCTTTCCTGTTACAAGAGGCAAACAAACAGCATCAATTGCAGTTTGCTTTGACTAGGTGCGACCTTCATCCTCTGGAAAACTGTTGGTCAGTCAAGGCCTGGACATTTGTGGTTAGGATTAGACGCATCTTCCTAGGAGAGCGCTGTTGACCTACTTCACAGGTTTTTAGAGTGCTATTTTATATAGAACCAAAAGCAAGCAGCAGTGCACATGAATATGCCTTCTGGGCACTGGTATTTGTTACCTTTAGCATTTGTATTTGAACTCAGACCCAAATTTCTCTAAAGATTAATGGATGTTCAAAGCCTGGGTTTTGAACTGGGCCCTAAACTGAACTGACTTATTAGGAGCTAAGTTATCTAGACACATTCTACAAAGAAGAACTTCCAAAGATAAGCCATTTCCTGGGGTTAATGATAAGATGGCAGGAGAGACAAGTGGGATGTTGACTGTACCTAATTTCAGCTAATCATTAATCTCCCAAAGATATCCGGTATGCCTTGATAGTCCTGCTGTTATGAAGTGCAAATGAAAAGCAAATGAACTTTTGCTCCTCCACCCTCTGAGTAGGTGCAGTTTCACTTTGTGTGGAAAAAACAGATTGATTTAATAGACTGCATGTTAGCCTATTAGTTTGCCTAGTGTATCTACTTGCATCCTTTTCTGCCTATGTTTCTGAAATCTACTCTCTTCCCATTCCCAACACTAAAATTGCCAGTTTTCACCATCTCTCTCTTTCATCTGAACCAGACAGAACTATCTTTTTGGTTTCTGATGTTCTTCTGTGCTGTGCAGCTAGGTAAGGCAAACATTTAATATCATCATACACAAGCTGTCCAGAATTTTCTATGGCTCAGCATATCTCCATACGATTTCACCCTTCTGCCTGGATATTTTCTCCCTCTTTCACAACACCCTTTTTGAAGGGCACAGAGAGGCACGACAGTTCTCTTCCGGGAAAGTCAGGCACTCAAATCCTCAATACCATCACCTGACCAGTATACTCATCTGGACCAGGTCTCTCTAGAAGAAAATTAATAAGAGCTGTTCATAATTTAATTCTGACTATTTAAAATCTTTCCTCCCTGTTCACTGGTTTTCCTATCATTTGTATTCAATTTTAAGTTTAAACTCCTGGAAAAGAAACCATCTTTGTAGTGAAGACAATTGCTCTACTTGCAAAAGCTTACTTGCTTTATGGGGCTTTACCCTCTCCTTTCAACCCTTTTTCTTACCCAATACTCAGTCAGGGCTGTGATCTGGAGTCTCTAGGCACCACTGACAGAAATAAGTTATAACTTCTGAATCTCTGAAGTGTCATGCAAAGTTACGGCTGTAAATATTTAATATTCAATATTAAAAATGAAGCGCTTTCCTCTCCAAACAGTGGCATGAACAGCTTCAGAACTTCCATTTGGAATTCAAAGGCACTGTTTTCTCTGCATGAAAGCAAGAGAAGAAAGGCTGTGTGGAAGCTTGTGGCATGACAACACCCCACAAGGTAAAAATAAAATCAAACAAAAGATAAAATGGGCCTGTCACTGGAACAAAATAAACATTGAATCAGCAATTATTTCTGAATTGCTTATCCTGTTCCACATTGTGCAACTTTGTCTGCAGGACTTACCGGGCAGGCAGCTCACGTATCTGATTGTGGCCAACATCCAACACTTCCAGTTTTCTGCTGTCACATACCCACTCAGGCAGGTTTTCCAGGTGGTTTCTATGAATGTAGAACACAAGAGGTATGCTAAACCACAGTCCAGATTTAAAGGTTATTAAAAATACAGCCTCAAGACAGGTAGAGATACCTGCAGAAAACACACTTGCTACATATATGCTTCCTGTGAGAGTGTACATCCCCTCTTCACTAATGGCACTACAAATGCAATAAGATTCTGACTGAAGAGGTAAGAAAGCTCACAGTGTTTTCACCCTAGATGTGCAGCCACTAACCAAGACAGGGGAGAATGATAGTGCCAAACTACCAAGAAAGAAGTATCAAGAGTATCGAGGATGAAGAAGTCCTTGCAAGAATGAAAAGGAAACTGTTCATTTCATCTTCCATTTGAGAGATACTTCTCAAAAAATCATTCATGTCCTACACAGTTGCAACGTGCCTCTTCGATCTCCCAGAAACTCAATGCTGAAAACCACTCTACTACTACTCAACAATCTCACTGAACAGGACAAAAACTTTCTTAAAGCATCTTTAAAGCCAAGGGGTTTGCTCTTCTTACATTTGCCTCCACAGAAGCTAATCTTTTTAAAAATTGAAGTTTTTAGAGGTAAGTTTTTCCAAAGACTGCACTGAAAACATGCAGCTAGGCACCTGTGCTGCCTGCCTTGAATGCAAACATTAGCAGTGCAACATACATGGAGGAAATTGTTGATTTATGTTTGTGCCATATAAGATTCCTAATCCCGAACTTTCAAATCTACATGTGCCTGTTTATATGATTTGATGCTCAGTTGCACATCTGAGTAGGTTAACTGAAGTAATGGATATGTGCATACACGTGCACACATTCTGGCTCATTCATGCGCTTGTATCCTCTGTTTCATTCATGCAATAAACTTCAACCAAAATATCTGGTAGCAACAAAACCCTTCTTTCCTGAAACAGCTTCCTTTTCAACCTCAGAAAGATTTCCCAAATTCCAAGCGAGCCAAAGATGTCCAAGAAGCTAAAGACTTCCTATCCATTTAATAACATGCCATCACAGAACCAAGGCACAAAAAAGGCGATTACAAAGTCATGCAACCTTTGCCAACATGATCTCTACTAAATTAAGAACACAGCTTTACAAAAAGCACTTTTCAGCAAATGACACTCAGCCACACATGTATACTACACTTAGGTGCACAGTGACAGTAACTCATGATTGATGCAACTTAGAAATTGATGGCCACTGCCCCCGGTTAACCCACTAATTGTTACGGTCATCCTCAACAGCTTAGGTGTGCTTTAAGAAGGCTTTTTAATATATTAAATTATCACTTTAATGGGCAAATGAGCAATTCCTTAAATAAGGAAGACATTAAGCATATGTGCAAGGTGTTCCTGACTGAGCCCTTAAATTGTTAAATAAAACCAAAATAACCCCTTTTCCATTTCTTTCCTAACCCTGCCTTCCTTTTTTATGTGGGATTTATGGATACATTCAGATGGCAACTGCAGACAGCCCTGCAGCAGGCAGGGCACCATGGAACAAGGATGAGCTGCAGGTGCTGCAAAACTGATAAGTAAACTATCAAACCGTGACCCATGCCAGGCTTGTGATACAGACACATCCAGAAAGCAACTTGCATTCAGGTCTCATATTGGTACTTATTTGAATAATCCTGTGCATTTGTATAAGTTCAGAAATCTTTAGATCAGTGACATTATTTTCCATTAACTATAAACATGCATTACACTTTTCACAGTACAAATGAATAAAAAGGAAACAGGGAAGAGTTGGCCAGTAGAAGAAAACCCATCTTCTGACCCTGAGCATGAACCTTCTTGTATCTCAAGGTCCAATTCTGGTCCCAACTTCCTCTCAGTAAAATACCAATGAATGTTGTTTTTCATAATCTTGGTTGATGTATGTTCTACAGACCCCAAGAAAAAATAAAACAAAAACAAAACGTACTCTTACCTAGAAATATCCATATAAGTCAGGTAGTTAGGAACTGGATACACATCAAGGTGAACAAGTTCTAGGAGATAAAATAGAAATAAATGTGATGTCTCAAAATACAGAATAGCCATTTAGGTGCAGATCTTCAAGAGGTATTTTAAATAGCTAACTCTCAGCACAAGTCGGTAACCTAAAAAAATGCTCTCAGGCTCTGGACCTTTATGAACTGAGCTTTGTTTCTCTCTATTATGTCTGAGTATACATTTGCTATATCAGGCTGTACTTGCTACAACAGACACTTCCTAACAGATCAGAAAGGAGAAACTGGAGGATTTGAAGAGTTTCACGGCAAATTCTTATCTTTGTCCCACTCAGAGTTGTACCTCAACCTCTGCCAGACTTATTTGTCTACTCCAGCCAGAAGAGTCATGCATAAACCTACTCTGCTTTTCTCACTGGTCACTTTTGGTACGGACATGAAAGATTCCCCATGCTGGAACAGCAAGCTATGGAAAACTCCAGACTCCTCCAGGTCATGGCAAAACACAGAATACTTTTCAACACAACAGTACATGAGCATCTGCATCCCTTTGGAAGTTTTTGGTTACAAGCAGCCCTACAGACTGCACAGCTCATTAACTACAGCTAGTAATGTTATATTTTGATTTCTTAAATTTTATTTCATATCCTAAGGTTTCTAGGTAATATTTACTGTTAAGGTTGAAAGTAAAACAGAATTTATTTAAGCTTACAGAAAATCCACTGAAGTGAAAGTGTAATGAACATTACGGTCTCTCTGGAGGACCAAAACAAAGTGGCCAAGAGTGCAGAGAGAGATTAGTTGGGGGGGAAAGCAAGATTCTCTTCTTATCTGACCAAATAGGCAGTTGATTGCAAACCCACGATGGCATGGGTTCTCAGCTCACATTGCAGAGCACATGCGCAGACTACGTTAACTTTTCTTAGCTGCAAAGATCTTGGCATGAATACTTAATGAAGGCATAGGCCTGGGTAATGTTAAGATGACAGCCTTTAATAAGCAGTGCAAACTGTTCAGTAAATTCACAGCTTTCTGAGCTTCTGTTTGGTTTATTCCATACCAACCTACTCCAAACAATAAAAATGGCAGTGAAAACTGAGTATTTCAGTTATATAAGTAATAGCAGCTTCTAGACAGATCAAACAAATCCTATTAATGGAATACAGGAGTTATTCAACTGGAAAAAGCTGCATAATTTTTATTTTAAAATAAAAATGAAGTTGCTGATCACAGATTTTGTAGCTTTCTGGCTAGAGTAACTAGATGTTGTAGTTAAAATATATATTGTTTTAGTCTGTCTCACAAAAGGCCACTTGTTCAAGCTTCCTTAACTCCAGGGAGAAGCAGTAAATTCCTTCATTTGCCTTGATAGAGCAACACATTTATGCAGCGCAGAGAACTGATGCTTTCAAGACCTCTCCCTGCTGACACAGAGAGGAATTTCAGCCTAAATTTTAAGATTTCCATGGTTTTGAGACCTTTGAGTCAGCAGTACAGTGTTATCTGGAAGTCACATCTGAAGCTCAGGACTACCGATAACAGGACACAGCATATGCCGAACCCTCTAACCAAGGGTCACACCGACAGCCCCCTCCCTCTCTTCTCCTGATTAGGTGCATTTTATGCCATAAGTGTTCCACAGAGAACCAGGTATGAAAACCAGACAACCAGAAATCAGATGACAGCACAGCTGACCTGAAAACACTCTTACCATTTGAGGAAGCATAAAGTGCCTTGAGAAAATATCCACTGATTTTGAGGGTCACCAGCTGATTTCGTTCACAGTGCAACACTTCAACGTTGTTAAAAACTGTTGCATCCAGCTCGCCAAGTCTGTTGTCTCGGAGATCCAATTGGGTCACATGATGCAGAAAGTCTATTTCGTCAGCCACCAGCCTCCTAATTGAATTCAATCTTGCGGACAAAATAAAGGATGTTAAGTGTAGCTATATGATAGGGTCCTGCTGCCAGCATAATACTCACTCTACAATCAGTTGCACTGAATTAAACTAGCATGCCTCAAAGTTCTGATCAAGTTTAAGTATTTTTCTCTTCATTATGGTGTTCTAAGTGGGATGGATCAAGTATTTTGTTTTACCGTCATGACAAAGGAATCGTGACATCAAGCTCCTTTCCAAACCACTCTGAAAACTACTGATAAAAAGCTCCACAAGAAAAGAAATATTATTATTATTATTATTATTATTATTGCATCTATAAAAATAAAAGATGATCTGGTTGTTAATTTGTGCCTGATAGTATGGAAAAGAAAAATAAAACCTCTACAGTTCCTGCTGACCTTCAAAGAGCTATCATGAGCATCTGCTGGAAAAGCCTGGCAGACAAGTAATCTGCAAATATCAGAGGACTGAAAGGCCACATTTAGATTTATGATTTCCCATACTCGCTTCTCACTTCACCATGTTCCACAGTGGGCAAATTCAGAGGCCAAAAAGAGTGTTGAAGGAAAACAAAACAAAAAAACCCCAAGAAGCGTGAGTCCGGAAGATGAAGAGCACAGGCTTTACCACATCTTCACTGCAGTGCACTGAAGCTGCCAATCCTCAGCAACTTCCCCAGAAGTTACAGTTGAAATAAAGTTGATCTATAACAGACAGCAACATTTGAGATGCTAGAGCACTTCAAAGAGCTCAGTTTCAAATTCTCAACTTTGATGATAACACTTTAAAATCAGAGCAGTAATTTCTGTGGATCCATTAAATCCCCTAGCAAGGACCAGGACATCCACCTATAGTTCTGTTGTTGCTCTTGCTTTTAAGTACTCTCCCCTCTGTGTTACAGTTTTATGTTCGCAAATTAATTAAATTTTCCAATTAAAAGAAAATAGGGAATATGACCCAGCCGCCTTCTTCTGTTTTTAATTTATAAGATGATGTTTATTCGTGGTTTCACTGAAGCAAAGCACTTTGCTGTGCAGCAAGTATGGTTTGCAAACACAGTCAACATAAAATATCCAAGGTGGCACTACAAGGAACCAATGTTCACTGCTTGGTGCAGAAAGGAGACTGCAGACAATGAGAGGGCTCTCAACTGCACAGTGAAAACTTGTGGCAAACTCAGCCAAGCTCACGGTATTTCACAGCATCTCTACTCTGATGCCAAAAGTGATGGCCTTGGAGTCCTTAATTGGTATCACTACATTACTAAAAGCTGAACTGCTGGACTAGCCGGTGTAGGTCTCAAGATTCTCTCTTGCTCTTTTTGAGCTTCAAACCTTGGACAACTTGGAAGCAGAATGTCTTTGACAAAAGCACTGACAGCAGACTGAGCTTAGGATGAAGACTCCTGCTTCCCTTCTGGGATCAGGGGCTGGTTTATTTTTTTTTCAGTGTAAATCTTAATTTCCCCCAAAACTCATTTTGCCAACTATTAATTCCCCTAAACACTACCTCTAAATGCTAAGTCACTGTAATCACTGTAAGTTACATAACACAGTCAGAAACTTGTTTCAGTGGACTAATACAACAGTCATACCAGGGGGCTACTATGATAGCCAAAGAGAAATTGTTTCAAAACCAGTAATTCAGACTCACTTATTTTCCCCCTTTTTCAAACACCTACCTTAGATCCACATGTTTAATATGAGGCATCCTTCCTAGCACCTGAAGGTTGAGGGTATCCAGGCAGTTCCCTGACATGCAGAGTTTATCCATAGCAGTCAGTTTCTCTAACACTCCTGGAATGTCAGCAAATTCATTGAAGGACAGACTCATGTAGCTGAGCTGATGCATATGCTCCAATTTGTCAGGAAGGGACTGGAGAAAGTTACCATCCAGCAAAAATGTCTGCAAGCTATCAAAGGGAGAGGTGGGGTGGGAGGAGAGTAAAGAAAGTGAGAAACCTGTTCAGTTGTTATAAAGACACAAATCTACTGTAGTTACAGTGAAATAACATGTATAAGAGGGTAGAAAAAGGAAAGGGGTTGCGGAACAATGCTTAAGCATCATCTGCTAAAGAAGATATTGACTAAATGTTTTAAAAGCCTTGGCAGCTATGAAATGCAGAACATAAAAGGTAGTTGTACCACATCTTCAAACATCTCCAGAATTGCAACTTGCGTGATGACAACTGAGGCACAGTAGCAAGAAGCAGGTTTGAAGATTCTCTTCAGCTTGAAGGTGACCCTTGTTTCAAATACTGGGGACTAGAAGAGCTTCAAGACAGAGCATTTTTCCACCACCTGCAGCTCACAACTGCTTCAGTACAAATCTACAAGCCAGTTTGCTGTGACACAACCCAATAGAATTTAAATTATGTACAGGGTCATGTAACTGTTTACTGCCTTTATTATCAGGCTGTATACATTAAGTTTTAAGAAAGTACTTGCTTGTGCATATCGCCCACAACTGCTGGAACATTTCTGAGGGCATTGCAGGACACGTTAAGCTCAGTCAGGGTTGGGATGCTGCAGACTGCCAATGGGAACTCTCCTAAATTATTGTTGGAAAGGTTAAGGCTCTTCAATTTGGTGAATCTACAATGAGATAAGGAAAAAAAAGGGGGGGAGGAGACATTTTAAGGAAGTAGAACAGAAACATACCAAGTTGCTGTGCAATAATTAATACAAGGTAGGGTTGGTTACTTAAATGAAAATGGCAGGCATTTTTAGTTTATGCGCCTAATATTCAGAACAAGTGTGGAAACTATGAGACACAATTTTGACAGCACTTGCAAGAGTTCATTGATCTTAATCTGGCACAAGAAAAACATGCCCTCCTGAACAACATGCTAAACATATTTTCCTGTGAGTGTAGCACAGAAGAACAGATCCTTGCCATCCTTACAAAATATGTAATTTCTAATGAGGTCTTCTGTGGCATCTGATCCTGTACTAAAGCACTGCTGTACTTCTGAACACATTTCTTGCTAGTAAGACTACCCAAATAAATAGTGACACTGGTAACAAGACACAGGAATTTCTTAGCATATTTGAACACAAAATTCTCATGGGTTAGCTCAGCTCCATTTGGGTGAGTAGACACTGCATTTCAACCAAAAAAAAAAAAAATCTCATTAGAATATTAAGTTGGTTTGAACAGAACTGGTAAATATGCCGAAGTAAAGCAAAATTTAGCAAGACTTCCGTAGCAACAGAGGCAAATTCTTAAACTCTCACTTAGGCATTATCGATCAGGATGTCACAGCTCACACTGATTTCAAAATGTTGTCCCTGACACATCACGGAACTCCTAAAATACCCTCCATTTATCAAGCCAGCCAAAGAGGTAACTTGCATATGCATATGCCTGGCTCATTAGAAATGACCAAAAAGACTGTTTGGACGGGGTGGGGGGGGGAAGAGCAAGAGGACAATCCACTTAGCCAGCCTGCTTGTTCAGCGGCATTACTGTGGTTGCCTAACAACCACTGGGAGGTGTGCCTAAAGGCAAATAAATGGATGAATGAAAAGATCTGTGTCAGATTCCGATAGATGGAAGGAAGTTTCTTTTCTGGCATGGTTTACACCAGGGCATTTTATTTGGACTTCATTTTCCCTTCATTAGGTCTCAAGTCCTTTATTTGTGTGAGCAGGCTTTTATATAACATGTTAATGTAAGGAAAACTGCTCCTATGAACACTTACATTTTATGTGAAAGCAATCTCTGATAGTATATGCCAATGCATCTACATCCTCAGCACTGGCTCAACATGTTCCTACCACATTCAGAAAACAAGGACAGAAAAAGCATCAAGCACTAAATGGGTTATAAAGTTTGAATGCCAAAAGACTCTTAAAATAAAGCTCACAAGCTATTCCAATTAACTGACATGTCTTTACTAGTGCCTAAGTCAAACTCATGCAACTGATCAAAACTCAACATGAAAATACAAACAGTGCCTTCATACCACATTTCAATGGGAGTTGTAAGCAAAGTGTGGTTTTTATCCCAAGAGACAGGCTGTAAATAAACTTAACATTTACAAAGATTTCCAGCAAGCATGGGAATGCTATGCTCTCCATTGGTGTTTGGGGGCAAAGAAGGGAGGGAAAGCTAAGGAAAAATCCTGGCCAAATTATCACAGATTTTGAACACCCTATGCCATGCTGGAGGCAGAAGAAGTTTGGAACAGACTTGTATGGAGACTGAATGAAATCTTGCAATCAAATTACTGCTGCAGGGGAAAAAATGCTTCTGTGCAGAAACAATGACTAATGCATCTCTAGAGGGAGAACTGTAAAACAAAAAGGAGGCTAGGATAAACTAGCTGATGTTAATGAGGGCTGCTAGCCAGAAAAAAATGCCTTCCTGTTCCTCTGGTTTGAGAGAAAGGGTTTAAAAATCTTGAACCTACAACTAAAAGTTTGTAACATTGGGTATAAACCGCAGTCCGGCATTTCTTTTGAAGGTAACTGGAGACTTAGGTCACAGAGATATTGGCTGGAAATTTGGAAGTCAAAGCCTACCGGATGATAGTCTCTGGGCAAGAACTAATTAAAATTTCTCTGTGAACATCTATCTATTGCATATGCTCAGCTGGAAAAAAACAAACAGACAAACAAAACCCCACAAGCCCCAAGAGGATGCACTCTAGAGAGAGAAAAGCCTTAGAGGTAAGGTGCACACAAGTGTGTGCCCCCACAATGAACCACACTACCTATTTCAAGTTTTCAGCACTGAAAATTTGGGTACGGTATGGGCATGGTTCCTGATTATCTTCTTAATTCTCTTCCAATACCTTTTCACTCCTCAACTATCTCAACAAAAAGAGGAAAGAATGTATGTGTAGTACATCTTTTACTACCCTAATGCAGGTTTATTAAGGGTCTTCTGTGAGTTGATTTGTATGTTAAATTCCCAGTTAATCTAATTACTAAGGACAAATGAACTGGTCAGCAGGTCTATATAATAGGTAAATGAGGCTAAGTAATACTTCTCAGTACTGGAGATACTCAGACAGAAGCTGAAAATGTACTTAAAAGTGTATGTCAAATAATCTGCAGAGGAGAGCTTGTTGTTAAGTCACATTTAAAGAGAAGCTGGGAAATGAACACTTTTAGTTTAGTTAGAGTTAAGGGGCTAACTGAAGACAACTGGCAGGAAATAGATTTTTCTTCCTCGTTTGTGAGCATGCTCACTTGCGAGAGGCTAACGCCACATTTCTCCCCATGGAATAGTGTCCATTACAAAAACGTTATTAATCAAGACTAGAAAGCATTTGCTCAAAGTTAAGACTTAAGTCTACCCCTCATCTTTGGTCACTCACCTCACATTATCAACACCACAAACTGGCTAGCGTATTTCCACTGCGGAGTACTGCCGTGTTGCACATTTAAAATGCTGAATTGTTTATAGTGCTTTTTATATCTAGATAAATTTACAGTCAGTAGTACCAATAGCACTTGCAGCATCAATATAAATAAAGTATGAAAGAAGTATTTTACAGACTCAAGTTTTCTGTTGCTGCTGCATTTGCAGTGTTGGGCTTTAAATAGATTTTACAGAACAACATCCCTGCTGTTTTCTCACACCCAGATCTTTACTCCTAGCAGGAGTGGGGGTACACACAGATGCTGCCACCACAGCATTTCTGGGAAGAAGAAAAGGTACAACATTGCTCATTTGTTTGAGACATGACAGTGTAATGACCTCATATCAAGTACATGCATATGTTTTCCTTCCTCATCTCCCACCTTCCCTGGCTTTGCTATCCTTTAAAAAAGTCAAGCTGAAGATCTCTCAATATGCTATGTTCAGTTAGCTTACTAAGCTTTCTATTGTAATAATCAACACAAAAACACTCATTTCTCTGCCCCAAAACAGTTCTACTTTAAACTAGAGCAAAATGCTGACATGTCAACCCCGTCTTTGAACATGCAGTATGACTGAACACTAATTGCCATAACTGAGCCAAATAATGCCAACTTACTTAATCCTGAAGCTGCCACTTCAGGAGTGGTTTCAGTTTGACACATGCAAAATGAGGAGAGGGGATAACAAGAGAAGTTTGTATCACGGCAAAGCAATGAACTCACATACTAACATCAAGTTCAGATCTACTTGACGTGCACAGCAAAGGAATCAATCCGCATTACACAATACAGCATTTGTGTTCCTATATGTTGGGGGTGGGGGCGGGAAGAGTAGAGTGGAGTTGGCCATACACTGATGCTGGAACACAGCCATAAAAACCTAGCCTGACAAAACCAGGCTTGTCCTGCTCTTATCAAAAGCACTTAAAAAGTGATCCTCTACAACACCCAGAAAAGAATACGTGGCTTAATAAGGAACTCAGCCTAATGAACACTACCATTTTCCCAATACAGTCTCCAGTATTTGGGGTATCTCATGATTATGTGGTTGTTATCGTTGAACACCATCATGTCAAGCAGCAGCAGAACCATCCCTTAGCTCCAGCATCACTTCCTAGCAGAACAACATATGGCAATTAAGTGTTGGAAATACAGCCTGCCACCTTCATGGATGCCTGCTTTAACCACTAACTTTTCATGAAAAGAATTTACTTATAAACCTGACTCACTAATTTCTGTCTTTGAAATAAGTGTTCCGGTTTACTGCCTGTTTGCAGTTGTGCTGGATTTTTCCCCATCCACAGCGTTATTGCCTGCGAGAGTAGCTGGCCTAGTGCCAGAAGTAGTTTTATAGCATTTCTCTTCCCAGCAAGGTGTAGCTGTGAAAGCTTCCAATTAGTTAGACAATTAAAAGGAATCATTCCAGTCCTCCCTGCCCTGCTAAATTTGTCAAGACTAAGCTGAATAGGGGTAGATAGTTTTTGGATGGCTAGGGAAATTCACTTGGATGCTGCAGGTGACGTTTTGCCTAACTGAAGCCAATAGCAGAACTTCCCACTTCGATACAGAAGAGTTTTTGATATATAATACAGAGAAGAGGAGGAGGAGGAGGAGGAAGGAGGAGGTCTGCTCTCTTCCACTCCATTTCTCTGGGCTAGACTCCTGCTCATCCAGAATCCAAGGAGCTTATGTCACACCATACAAAAGGGACCAAACAGATGGAGTAAAGACACCTCAAAAAAGTCAATTACTTATTTTGAGGTCAAGGATCAATTCTAGTCAAGTCAGAAAGAAATTTGAACAAGTTTTCCATTCCTTATCAATTTTTCCATTAGCTGAATGAATAAATGAAAACAGTTGTATTGAATTTCTGTTTTCTTCCTCCTCCACCCTTTCTTAAACCCCCATGGAAAAAAAAGCAGACTGATAGTTGCAGTTTTGGTACCTTTATTACCCTTTGTGCCAACACACCAGAAAGTCATCCTGATATTTCTCCCCTCTCTTCCCATCTAAAGCTATAAAAGGCACAAGAATTCTGGAAGACAGATTTAAGACTACATGCCAAAATTAATTGGTAGATTGTCTTCCAGGAAAAAAAAAAAAAAAAAAAAAAGTCCACACTACATACAAGGAATAAACAAAGGAATAAACTTAAGCCTAGGCAGTTCTTTTTCAAAATATACAAATAATCACAAATGTTAAGTCAAACAAGGACTATATTCAAACTTCAAGACAACACCACAGCCCTTATGACAAAGGTGGTAAGTGGACCACAAAGACAGGAAAAACAAAAAGTATGTTTTGTTAGTGGAAGTAATCCGAACCTAAATTATTTTACTCTGCAATTCTCAATTTCTGCACAAACCTAGCACACACTGCTTCAGTAGGGGGAAAACACTGCTCTCTGAGGAAGAACAAAATTCCTAAAAGAAAAACAAAAATGTATTCTCCTCCTCTGTATTGGAAACTTATATTTAAAATGCAAAAGCATAAGCTAGGAGTGGGTTACCAAACCAAAAATTATGATAGACTGCTCAGAAACATTCCTTTCTAAAGCTGAATGTGTGCATATTTGCAGAATAGGAACAGTTACCAGGCCAGCCTTTAATGTACTGCCAATCTGTACCACAGTCTTCGTGCAAGAGGCTCTGTTGATAATCTCCAAATCTTTCTAGCTAAGACAAAACAAATAAAGCTTTTTCTTCACACTGGGTGTCTATTTGTTAACAAGCAAAAGCAACAGCCACTGTATCACCAAGAAGAGAAATGCTGTCCAATGAAGCTATTACATACTGTTACTAAATACACATTTAAAAACATGAAAAGCAAACACTCACTTTGGAAGCCACATCAAAAAGCAACAGAGAAATAAATCAGGAGTAGGCTGATACGTAATAACCGGATTCCGTAAATATATTCACTACTTTTTAAAGTGGTATTTGCAAGTTACTGCTGTATTTAGTTTAATAGTTCCACTAAAATGAATCCAATTAAGCATAGCAATTTCTACATTTAGACTACATTATTTTTAAAAGTTGTTTTCTATGGCACACTTAGTGCCTTTTTTTTTTTTCCTAACGCTATCAAGGAGTTCACTGTTTCAGATTGTTTGAACTGGAAAATGCAATGTGTTTTAGACATTAAAGCAATTTTGCAATATGCCCAATTTATTCATTTATACCAACTCCTGATTCTGAAAATTTTTTAAAACAACGTCCCTGAGTTTTGTAGGGTATTCATATTAGGGGTACTTTCTTGATTTCTAAAAGCTATACAAATGCTATGCAGGAGACAGACTGAGCACACAGATCCTGAAGATGCATCAACAAAAACAGAAACACTTCCTTCAAACATCTTTACAAGCTGAATAAAACAAAAGCAGTAAATTTGCATAAGTGACATACCGCAAGTGTCATCTTTAGTATAATAAATGGCAAAAAATATTCTGAGGCTACAGAGCTGAGGGAACCAACTGAGCACCAGAATACAGCAAACACTGGAGGGAGTTTTTTGTTACCAGCGTACCTCCGGTTGCTGATACCATGCCAACTGCTCTGTCTCGCTGTTCTACTTAGATGGCTATGTTTCAGTCTTCGGCTTCAAACAAAAGAGGACAGACAATTATAAAAGGTCCCCGGCTCTTAAACCATCAGAGAGCGAGTGAACCCTTCCGACACCTCTCCACTCCATGGAGCATGCAGTGGCACTCCATTCCTCACGGCAGCACGCTCCTCACTTTAGCGGATGCATTTAATAACTTTGTCCATTTGAAAGCAAATTCTTTTCTAGGAGACCATTCTTTAAAAAAAAGCAAAGCCAAGAAAGGGAGGAAACTCGGATCATCTTTGAATATGGGAATTACAAGAAACACGAAGGGTACAGGTTTCCCTGAAGCATGGGGTCAGGAGCAGCTGGCTCAGTTGTCCTTCTCCAGGGCATCTACTGACAGTGCCATTTGGGGCCTGGCAAGGGGGAAGATGTGTATTTGTCACATCATTAATCCAGCTGACTTTATTCACTAGCCTCCATTTCATATATATGCACCAACAGCAATAATTTCAAGCAGCATTTCATTACACCTTGAGACCAGTCAATCAGCAGACTGGAGACTTTAATCCCTGCTCCTGCTCAATCCCTAAGGACAAGCTAGGATCAAACTATGTCCAGCCTTGACTTTCAGCCAGCCTGTCTGCTCAGTTCACACTGGTCAGGTCATTAACACTGCTGATCATCCCACCTAAGGGGGGCTTATAGCTTGAGGATCCCCAAATTATGTTTTCAGACATTTAAAAAAAAAAAAAAAAAAAAAAGCAGTTGTCCTGCACTTGAAAGTAGCAAAGGATTTCATAAATGCTCACAGCAACATCTCACACAAAGTCCTCTTGCTTTTTCATACCCTACAGAATCCAATTTTAAATTACTGCTATTAGCCCAGAAGAATTTCTGCTAAGATTCCTGAGAAGAGATGATTTCTAAGAGGAGCTCTGAGGAGAAAAAAGGTATCAACTGATCTTTACATAAAAATCCATATAATCACTGTTAATTATTAACAGCCACAGACAGAAGAATAACTTGATCTTTAGATAAAAAAGATGGGTGGTAAGCCACAAGAAGTTTATTTTAACAATGAACAAAATGATGCTTGCCAATTTTATCAGCCCTGTGCTTTGTGATATGCTTACATTAAAGACCCACGTACTGAACAATTTACTATTCATTGACTCTATTTTCAATAATTAACAAGCAAACAGCATTCTTGATGCAAAGAGTTTTTTTTCTAATAGTATGACTGAAACAATTATATAGAAATATAAAATGTGCTTAGCCCAATGAAACAGAGCAACAGTGACTAAGGTTCATTCATTGCTTCTTCAAGTGATAGTACTCTGCAAAACTATTAAACATTTGAATATTTGTTTGCATTTCAGAAAAACAGTTATGAGGTTTCATTGTAAATTAAGGAAAAGAGGAGAAGAGTTTGGGAACACAATATATATGTAAACCTCACCTTTATGATTAAAAATCTACCAACCAACTTTAAAAGATGGGAAATAAAATTTGTGACAACTTCAGACTACAAGTGTCTTCAATCTCTCTGTTTACAGTAGAAAGTAGCCAAAATAGCAAGGGTTTTAAGGCAAATTCCCACTGTATGGGGATACTATCACAAAACACACCATCAATTTCTAATACTCGACAACTAGAGCATCTCTTTCAGGGAAAAAAGAAATCCTTCGGCTCCAGGCAGTCAGTGGGTAGCAGAAAAGCTGCTATTTTCTTCTGCCTTTGACATACCTTTTGTTTTGAAATCCAGCATTCATGAACATTTACTAAATGACCACCTAGAAGTGATTTATTAAAAGAAACAGCTAGCACCAAGAGCTGCTGCAGAAGACAAGTTTTCCTAGACTGTCTTGCTAACCAGATTTGATCAAAAATTGAACCAGGCAGGGTGAATATATAAAAATGTCAATGCATTTTGTTCAAAACACCCAAGCACAATGTTATTTTGGAGTCTTAAATATTTCTGGATTTGCTTCACTGGTGCTGTGCCCCGAGTGCAGCTGAATTTGCTATTGAGAATTTGGTATAAAATCCAACAGTACCAAATCAGAATGGCAAAGATTTTATGCCTGCTTTGCAGTGGTTCAAATGAACAAGAATGAAAAAACAAAAACAAAGAACACACCAGAAGACTTCTGGTTTATCCAGGTACATTCTACCTCATGTAAACCCAAAAAGATCTGAAAACGGTTTTATTAAATTGGATAGATTTAAAAAAAACAAAACAAAACAAAACATCAGCCAACTAACAACTTGTGTCCCCAGAAATGATCAAGTTTCCCTTAATTTACACATGCTTTCACACTGGCATTCACCAGTAATTTCAAAAAGACACAGTGTTCTCCTTTTGCTAGATATTTGTGTATTTACCTGCTATTGCTAAGCTAGATCTATAGTAGCAGTCAAGCTGGCTCAAGCTCTCTGGCAGCACAAGTAAAACTCAAGTTTTCTCACCCTAAAGATGAGAAGCTAGAACTGTGCTGCTTAGGACAGTAAAGCACATGGCTTGGGAGTGCACTCCAGAGAGCCAGGCTTGTTGCTTTTGCTGCTGCTGGGAGGAAAGAGCTGGGATGCTGCTCTTCCCAGCCTGCAGCAGTAGCCATCACCTTGGACAGTCCTTTCCACCAGCAGGGCTATGGGAACACCAGCAGCTGCCAGCTACTTATGGCCTGGGGTGAGGCCACCCACGCTGGTCGGAGACAAGGCTGGAAGACATCAGCAGTGGCCTCAGAGGCCAGGCAAAGGGAAGGACAGAGCCACAGGGCAGGTGTTGAGAAGACACTGCCCTGACCCATGGCACTGTGCCTTGTAACCTTCTTAATCATTCATTCTCCTGCTCCAGGTTCACAGACCTGTGGTGACTTTTTGGCAAGCTCAAAGCAATGGAAGCAAAGCAGATTATCATTCCCTGGCAGAGTAGAACCAGTTCTCAGA
This sequence comes from Apteryx mantelli, assembly GCF_036417845.1. Lineage (NCBI taxonomy): Eukaryota > Metazoa > Chordata > Aves > Apterygiformes > Apterygidae > Apteryx > Apteryx mantelli. Next base: position 79,148,786 of record NC_089979.1, read on the forward strand.
AGAACAAGAGACTTATCTGTTTTGCACCACCGCAGGTATATGACACTTCTCCAGAAAGAGAAGGGAAAATTTCATTTGGTGAATTGAACTCTTTCACTGTTGCACATTCAGGCCCAGGCTAGCAAGGAAAATTTGAAGCATTTACTATTCTGACTTTCAGTAAGGCTCTTTAGCAGTTCCTGCCACTGCATCACCAGGAGGACATTAAACAGACAACGAATGTGGCCCATCATGTTATTTTTAAATGCTTTCTAACCCCAGCCAGAACCAACTGCATGTACATGGACAAAATATAATAATCTCCTAAACATTTTCTGATATTTAAAAAAGGAAAAAAATGATTAAAATGATTAAAATAAAAACATTTATTATTTGCCCATGCTCATCACCAAACTTCTGCTAAAATTCCACTTGCTATCTGGAGATATATACCGATATTCACAGAGCATTTAATCCAGTATTCGTCTCCAGGCTGTGTTCATCTGCTCTTGGAATCACTGCCTGCTTTGTCTGTCAAGCAGACTCGCTGAGATTGTTCATCTTCCATTACGCCAAATTTTTGTTTTTCCAAAAGAAAATTGGAATTATGGAAAAATGCAACAGCCTGCATAATCCATCTTGTATTTTTTGGATATTTTTCAATGAGGAAAGATTACAAATGTGGTTTAAAACCTTCCACCTGAAGGGGACCATCCACAAATAAAATCTTGAGGTACACTGCAATTCAGTTATCACTGAAATTAAAATCACAGTTTCACATTCAGTATGGAAACATTCATCTTTCTGAATACAAAAAGCCTGCTGATTCTACAATTCTGGGACACACACATTAAATCATTCAGATCATTGATACTGCCACTATCTATCCATTTGCTACATTCTTGGATGAGAAGAGACTGCAGTGAAAAAAAACACCACATAATAATCAAGACCAGATAGAAACTGGAAGGTCACAGTTACTAGGAAAGAGGAGTGAGGGTGGGTCAGAGAAGAAAATAGACAGATATCAGACAGAATTTATTAAATGAGGGCCTTCTTTGTTTGAGGGTAAAGAAAACCCCCTAAGCGAAGTCCCACACAGTATTTTCCCTACCTAGAATGCATCCTTTTGATAGGCAGCTCACAAACAAAAACCCATATACTCACATGAGTAACAGATTGAAGAAACATGGTCTGGCTTCAGTAGTTAGGTGGAAAACAATGCATTAGGAAAACCGCATTTTGAATTGAAAATAGCCTTCTATTTAGAAGACAAACAAATACCAGTCTGTTTCTAGCACACAGTTAACACATTTCTGAAAAATGTAACAGCCTGGTCATTCCTCCACAAGAGGAGATATTAAGTTTTAAACTAGCATTACTTTAAGAAAGTTCCTGCAGATCAAGGGTCCCCAGAAGCAAGACTGTAGAGGAAGACCAGAAGACAACAACTAGAACCATACGACTTTACCTTTGCAATTCACTAAGCACTCTACTTGTGGATGGGCTAAGGTTCAGCCTCAGAAAGTTCTGCTTTAAATTGAGATGAGTGAGGTCTTGGCTATAAAACAGGTTGGCAGGCAGATGCTCCAGGCTGCAGCATGAAAGATCCACTGAGCTTATACGCTGTGATGCAACCTAGAAATCAAGTAAACCAATATGTTAATAGTGCAATAAGAGAAAAACATTTCCTTCACCCCTACTAGCACAAGATAAAACTTTTCTTAATCACAGCAGAAGTCAGCATCAGCATGTGATGCTGATCCAGCATGGTTCAGATCATTGCTGCAAGTTATTACATGACCTCTTCTTTTGCTCTGTGCTAAAACTAGGTCCACCGATGGCCAGCAGGGGGAAAAAGGCACAGGTTTGTCAATCTAATTTGTGAAATGAATTCATTTTCATCAATTAAGTTATGTGATACTCTACAAGCAGAAAAAAAGATACGGCATTTGACCTTTCTGATAGTAAGCAACAGCAACAAGAAGGCAGAGCTGAAGTCCTCTGTGTTGCTGCATGACTGGTAAATATACCAAGGCAAAAGCAAGTGGAGGGGAGTTATCACCCTAGCCCAGTTTCAAGGATCAAAAAGATGTATTAAATGGCAAATGAAAAGTTATTCCATTTATATCTTGGGGGATGAAGGGGCGGGGGGGGGCACTTGAGCAGCAGCAAAGCATTAAGCACTCGGTTCTTCTCACCATGAATTAGAAAACTGGCCAATAATAACCAGTAAAAACATGACAAAAAACCCCCTGAGATTTGGGGGTTTAACTCTATTCTCCAGAAAGCAGGAGATGAGACAAACACAGTCTATAGGGGCTGAGGAAATCAGACTACCTAGCATTACATATAGGTAGTTTGTTTCACAAAGACCTGTAGGCAACAAATTCAAGTAATAGCAACTCTGTTCCTTGCCAAATCTCTATGACAGTGCTGAGGGAGTGGACTACATCCTGCTGCCCTTTATTATCATTACTTATTTATTTTTTACAAAAACACTGCAACGCAGAATGGTTCCTTATATTTTCTGTCCAACACTATTAAAAAAAAGCAACAATTTCATGAAATCTTACTTATAAAGGCATAGAGATAACTACATTACAAAGCATGATCATGGTGTAATGTAATGCAGTGAGGAGAGTGGGCAAGGAGGAGGGGTCGGACGCCAGCGTTGCAGGACAAGGGGTGTTTCAGAGCCGGCCTTGCCTAGCTCAAGGGAGGAAAAGCAAACAGCTGAGTTCCGTCCCCGCCTCAGGCTTGCAGGGCAGCACAAACACTATGCAAGCAGTTGCAGGATCTGGCAGCTGCTCCCTGCCACGGAAAGGATCATGTCGTTTGGTCACTGGCACGGTTAGTGGTCTCCCATGCTAAGATTCAGCAAGCACAAACAGCATGTCTAAGGGAGAAGGGAGAACACCTCACACCAGCGCACAGCGACGGTTTGTAAGAGCTTCTGAACGCCGGTCAAGGAGATATCACCTAATCATCTAGGCAGAAATATGGCCCTGTTCATAGGGTACCCTGAACACAGACACAGATCATTTTTTGCTGGCATAAGCCAAGTAGCTTGACACTGAAAGGAAGGCCAAGGACTTTTTTTTCTCCTCTTCTCCCCTTCCAGTGCAAGCTACCCAGGCCTCAGGATAAGTGGTCTCTGCTGTAAACACACAACCATAAGCTTCAAGAGGAACAGGCTGTGCAGTGTTTTTCTCTAATGTGACCGTTAATAATCCAGCCCTCCCACAGCCATTGAAATGCTCGAATTTTGGTTACTCAATTAGTTCACTCCTTTTGTTGCTGTTGCTACTGTTTTTCTTTCCCTCGTAATACTAGGCAAAACCTGTTCACGGGCTATTCTGGGCAGCCCTTTCTGAAAGCCAGGTAATCAGTCTACTCACGGTGCCAGAACCTGTCCCCTATGATATGTTTTCTGTGTGATCAGAAATGTAACAGATGAAAGAGCTGACACTTGTTAAATTAAAAAAGAAGAATGTGTAATTTCAGGTGTAATGCTTACATATATTGTTGTTCAACTCCTTGCTCAGAATGTAATTCAAATAGTAATAAGCAACCCAGCAGTGCTTAACACTGTGTGTCACCCCCAAATATTGAAAGTACTAGAACTGATAAATCTGAGTGTGAAACATGATCAAGCAGCTAACTAATTCAAATTTTAATCTGGTCTCAAAAAAAGGATGGAGATCCTTTCTTAAAATCATCAAGTCCCATAAAAAAATTAATTAATGGTAATTTTCTTTTTACAGGTTATATGTCTTTTTTTTTTTTTTTTTTAAAGGAATCACTTTGCTACATGAAGAATTCCATTAAGATTTTTATGCAGTTAACAGATATTTAATGATGCCTCTACCACAGAGGTAATTGTAAGAGGTTAAAACCGTATATTTTAAAAAGGGTTAGTTCTGGAGCCAACTATAATGTTATTGAAATCCTCCTTTTTCTTTTTTTTCTTTTTTCTTTTTTTTTTTTCCAGCAAAGCAGTACTCTAACAATTAGTTTCTGAATCCTTACAGGAAATACTTATATAAAATATAGTTATTCTCATGGGTGGAGATAAAGCCTTTTCTCTTTTCATTGCTCAATACTGTTCTGTATCAAATTCCTAGAGAACAGAGGGACAAAGATAAACAACAAAGAAGAGAAAAAAGAACAACATCTTAACAATACTTTCTTTGGGTCACCAGAAACTTTCATCAGTTGTTTTGAAGCTGACTATTAAAACTCAGATGATATTGTTCACAAATTGAGCAATGAAGGGACATGTCAATCTTTCATTTCAATTGATCTAAATGCAGTAAGGACAGTGCACACCTGCTTATTTCTTTATTTGCTATTGTTTATTAGGAGCAAAGTATTTTTCTAAAACACAATACAGCTTTTGATAAAGCCTTGGGTTTCCTGGACTCACTGTGGGGAATCACCACGGAAATAGGCTGATAATGGACGTGATTAGAAGACCCCCGACACTCAAAGAATAAAAAAAGTCCCGAGGAAAGGACATTTCTGGGGAAGTAGGACTGCCACTAGAAGAGAAAAACTAAGACATTCCACTGTAAGTAAATACCCCACCAAATTATCTAGGCTGGGTTCAACAGACCTGTGTTTCAACAAAAATACTGAGGAGTCAGTGTGGGCAGCAATGCTAGCTAGACTTGAGGGAAACACTTCCTAGATATATGTGAAACAAGCATCAAACTCATTGTACCTTTTTTCCCCTCCTTGGGAAAGTTAACATTTCTACTTTTTTTTTTTTAATGTGTATATACACACATGTATATATATGTAAGAACTGCAAGAGTAAGACCACCAATCTCTCTGGAATGTCATCTCATCACACTCTACACTGAACACATCCTAAAAATTTGTTCTTGCACAAAATCCCTGCTGCATTTCCTGTATTAATAAAATGGGGAAAATGGCTGGGGGAACGACACCCTTGGAAGATGGTGTGTGATACCATCTAAGATACTGTAGCTACACAGAGTATGTGTTGTACAGCCAAAGCCTGGCTTTGCCAGAGTTGCAAGACTTGCAACAGTTTCACAACAGTGTTGCTCTAACGCATAGCAAGATACGTACATTTGAAGTACCAGTTTTCATTCAGGGGTTTTTAAACCAAAAAATACAAAGGAACAAGATGAAATGCTTGGCTATGCTCCATTTCCTGAATATGATTTTTAAAAATTGTCATTTATTTTTATTTCTAAGTCTCCCATTGCAACATTCAAGAAGTAGAACACAATAAGGCCAAATACAACTTTATATATCAAAACAGCAAAGTCCAATGGAAGACTTCTATCAGTTCATGTAGGAACCTCAGTTACGCAACCCAGGCCTACAGTACTTCAATTTTTTTTTTTTTGGTCTCCATTTGAGTACAGTCTACCAAAGTGCAGTTTCTAAGAAATGATATACAACTACAGCAAGTGTACTACACAAGGCCCTGTATCTTCCCACTGCAAATATCAAGAAGCTGTCACCATGCTTTTAATTTTTCCCCAATAGCAATAAAATGCAGCTTTACTCTGCAAATACCACCGCAAGTAATAGTGCCAGAGAACTCTTCCTCCCTCCCTCCCTCCCTCCAGCAGTAAAAGTTCTGTTATTCCCCACCTAAGATCTGCACACTTAAAAAAGAATTAAGACTCTGCCAAATATGAAAACTCATTTTTAAACATTATTTGTCCCAGGATAATCCTTACAAGTATAAACAAGGATTCACAAAAGCCAGTGGTGTCGTAAAAAATTCTGGGGAAAAAACTTTTTTTATTTAAAGGAAATAGTATTTCAAGACCACTTAAAATGTGGTGTGGGTTCACCATAAGTCTTTAGCAGCTGGCAACAAAAATTCAGGAAAATTTTTTATATCAACAGATATTCTTGCCTCTTCTTGCTACAGAGCACTTTGTTTTGTGCAACAGTATAATGCCACCTCTGTCACAGAGCTACGCTGCAAGACTGATGACTGCCTTTGTTTTAAAGCCTTGGCTATGCTACAAAAGCGATCTGTTGCTGACAGTGGATGTCAGCAACAGCCACAGCTGAACCCAGCTGTATGGACAAACACAGGCCTTGTTTACACAAGAACATCTTTCCCTATGACCTGTGGTGTGGATTTAAACCAATGTAATTATGTCTTCTTCCTGTTTACCCTCATCCCCTTCCCTATAGCTCTATTCAGATAAGAGATTACTATTTAAGACTTCAGCAGAAGACAATTAAAATAACAAAGCAGCCCACAATGTAAAGGCAGCCAAATTCTCAGTCCGTTTGAACTGATGATGTTAAATTACACCTGCTGCAGAAATGCTAATACGAAAGTATTATAATTTTGCTCCTTCTTTAGAATTTGTTTTTAAACAGGGTGGTAATCATCACGCCCCTCAATGCATGCACAAGGCTTAACTAAACAGTGATACTGAACACTTCAAACATCTAAGCTAAGCACTTATAGCAAACAAGCTCTCCTCAAAACTAACCTTGCTTCAAATCCTAGCCCTCCTTTCTATTCAAATACCAAAGCCCCATGCAGCAGAGCAGCCCACTGGCTCCAATTTCACAGCAAGGCAACAGATCTGAGCCCTAATCCCCTTCAAAAACTGACTCCAAAAACATTTAGGTGGGTAAACAAGCTAATGCCAAAAACCGTAATGAAAGAGGGAAAAAAATGAGAAATAGAACAAACAGGTTTTATTTTTGTTGCTTTAAAGCAGTACTGTATTTTCATTTTAAAATGAAAACTTTTAAAACAGGTGCAGTCCAAAGGGTGAAAAGGTAAGTTTTTCTTGTCTCTCCTTTTTATTTTCTTTTAAACGTTATATTAAATGCATATCAATTCAAGCTAAGGGTCTTGAAAAGAGAAAATAAAACTTGGCAGAGACTTGAAAACATGCCAGTCAGATTCACAAAACCAACAGGCAAGAGCAGTAATTGCCTACTGAGACAAACGGCCATAGCACATGCTGGTGTGACACCAGTCTATGCACTTCTCATCCTGTTTCTTCTCCGAATGCGAGACTTGACAGGTTACACAATTATGCAGCCAAAAAATACAAAAACCTCATAGCAATGTGACTAGGGGATACAAAAGTTATTTAACTTGTCCTTGCTCTCCTCTCCTTAGCTTGCGCAAAGATTTATGTAGCTTGTAGAAATAGCTCATTTTTACTCTTGGCTTTTATGCAGAGCTATAGCAATGTAACCGAGAGGAGTAGTAACAAATGGGGCGGGGGTACAAAAATATGCAAAGATAATGATGCAGAAGTTACACACCCTTGCCCTTCGTGGTAAAAGTCTAAAAGAGATTTCCATAGTTATGCAAGTCAATGTCCTGTTCTTAGTGTCAAAATCTTGAAAGCAAGAATTTGTCAAAAAGATGACATTAGTCATCTATCATGTGGAAATGTTTGGAACTATTCAGAAGTTAGTCCAGAATAAGAGTATTCTTTGTTCCCTCAGGAGGAGCGCTCATCTTATAGAGACCAGATAGCTATACCAGTATGACAACTGATACCATACAGGGAGTGATCTCAATACTGTAACCTTAGTGGTAGTCACCTCAGGATGTTCACACTGACAAGATCCCTGCAAGGATAAGCCTTAAGATGCGACTCTGAGTTAAGGGGCAGTAATTAGCTGTAGCATTAAGCTACTTACAATTCTGGAATGTGAAAATCCATTTGGTGGGAGTAGGTAACATCCTTAAAACAGCTTGTCTGAAAATAACTAGTCTGATATTCACTCCAGTAAATGTTGCCAAACAGGTGACAGTCTCTCAAAAATTGAGAAATACCTCATTTTTTCATATAACTTCTGGTATGCTTAATATTTAAGACGACAAACAGCTGTACTGCTAGTAACCATACTTCACAATGAGCAGCCCTCCAGCAAAGATTTTCTTTCAGCGTTTGCTACAGATTTCGGACTCTTGCCAATGAGACTATCAGCGCCTCCAAACGTCCTTCCTTGCCGGAGTCTCCCCAGTCCCACAAGGGGAGGTTTTTCTAAAAAAGTACCGCTAGGTCTCCAATTTCTGACCCAGGTTCTCCCACACAGCTGCACACTCTGCATTATATAGACTAATCCTGCAACGAGAAACTTTTTCCATGCCATTATTTCACGGCAACTCAGCAAGGCCTTCTGGCTCACCTATTCTACAATACTGTACAAACAATGAATACAGCTCTGCTGGCCTGGGGCCTAAAGCTGTGCTCCAGCACTGACTCCCTCTTCTCCCCAGAGACCCTCCTCTCTCTCCACTGACTACAGAAAGAGCCTAAGGAGACCAAACCTCCCTAAAATTAGTTTTTGCTAATATTTCCTCTCCTTTTTTTCCCTCCCTGCTAGACTTTGGTTGGAAAGGCTCAGTGTTACGGCCATTCAGTGTCAAGACTGAATCAGTTATCAGCTTGTAATTACTGAAGTACTGTGCAATATATCAGTCCTTGCAACTTCCTATTGTCTCGTGGGATCTCCTCAACACAGACACCTAGTTCCCTTGAGCTGTATTAAGAGCAAAGTTACATTTCCCCGCTCACTCCCACCCCTCTATCACCAGAGACAACTGAAAACATTTCGGGATCCTCTGGAAATGAACACATTTTAAAAGGCAACATCTGCAACATCTCACTGAGCTTTTAGCTGTAAACCATGGTTATACCATCCTGTATTTATGTGAGAACTGCACAAATTCAGCTTCAGTATCAGAACCTGACTTAAAGGCTTCAAGTGACATTACTTGAAAGCTATTCCAGATGCGTGGGCAATATTTAGTTTTCGACTTCTCACTCTTGGCTGCAACACTTTAATAACTACTCTATTATTAGGTGAAGGCAGCAAGTCCAAGTAAAGGACCACAGACTCACTAAATTTCAGTGAGGGGAGAAAAAAAAATTAAAACAGTGAAGCTATAGCTTGGCTAGAATAGAAATTAAAAGAAAAGCTTTTAGTTGCTAATAACACACTTTGGAGTCAGCTGAGTTATTTTAACATAGACAACTAACCAGCTGAATTAAAGTACAAAGCTTCACTGATGAACTATTAGGAGACATAGTATAAAGAAACACATAGAAGATGGAGGTTCATTTCCGAAATGTCAGCTAACCTCTAGTAACAGAAGGCACAAGAATAAGTTTTGCAGGGAGAGAGGAAGAGGAACACTTTCAAAAGTTATACTCAAAAGAAAACCAAAGTTGCTTCAAGTTTGCTTTGCCCATTCTTCTGTTCTCAGACTTGAAAAAACATTTCTTCATGTTTGCATATGATTTTCCCTTCCTTACCAGTAGCTCTGTGCTGTTGGCAAGGCTTGGGTGTGGGGGGGAAGGTGTTCAGAGCTGGTTCTGACCAGTAAGCATTAGTACAGCCTGTCCTTAACACCTCCAGAGAGAACTGAGGTTTGGTAATAAAATTCCCTGCAAGAACGATTTCTGTAGGAATGGTACGGCTCATTAGAGTATCTCAAAACATATACGAAACAAAGTCAATTAGAGAGTGGGCAAGCCAAGGCAGGTACAAACTAGGGCTAATCTATCCATAAGACTACTGGTTTCAAGTCTCCTTTACAGGAGATTTTGTATTAGACTGTATTCTGTATTAGAAGGCTCTGCAAAGCAAAAGTTTTCCACACTGAAGTTCGAATCTGCATTTCAGTCTTTCTGCTGGCTGACCGTGCGTAATAGGAGTCACACATTAGTATCTGACAGTACCTGAGAGAAAGATTGAGCTACACGCACAAATGGATATGGTCTATTACGTGTCACTTTAATTAATGAGCAGAATCTTCTGTCCTGAAGGAAAAGGCAGTCCCACAGTTGAGTATCTTTAGCTACCTCAAAGGTAGATGAAGCACAACTGACAAGCAGATACTTCTCTACTCAGTAACACTCAACAGATTTCTCTACATCTCCTCAGCACCATTCCTGTGAATCACACAAGCTGATCAGCTTGGTCTTCTATTTTGCAACCAAGCTTAAGAATTCTTTCTTCGATTCTACCGAGTTTCTTATGTATATAAATATGGTCCATAACTCCAAGCTACCATGCTCAGTCAGAACCCAGACCATCTTTTCCTCAGCAGAAATGAAGTCTTATTATTAGAGGCATACATTACTTTCCTCCTCTTCACACTATTCAGACTCACACTGCACAGCATATTCTCCAAAAATAATCCTGAAACTGCTGTATTAAAAAGAGAACTGGAACAATGATTGAGGTAGCTAGTCAGAACTAGGAAACTTAAAAAAAAGCAAAAGTTAGTTCAGTATTGCTTCTTCTGATAGGTCTCTACACAAATTCAAGGAGGATGGAGCATACCGCTGCAGAGGCTCATGTACTACTTAATTGTATAGTATAAACTAAATTTGTTATTATTTTCCACAAGTTCAACAATGCAAGTAGTTATAAACACAGTGATCTGCTCTAATGAGAAAGGAATAAAGCCAGTACAGCAGCATGTCCATCACCCTTGAAAATGATAATGTTGCTATTTGTAGCACTTTGTAAACATAATGTACATTTACATCACAATTTATCTTTTTTAATAGCGGGCTATAATTATCCAGAACACCATATATATTTTCCTCTGCAGACCTCAAGGCAAAGGTGACTGAAACAGGGAAGGGAAAACAAAGGCATACAGAAGAAAACTCTGAATTTGGTAGTTTTTCCACCAAGGGTCACTTCTAGAAATTCCTCATGTTTTACACAGGAAGAATTTCTTTTTTGTGCGTAGGTGTAAACCCACCCAGGCATTCAAGCCCCACATGACAGTTTATTCCCCTCTAAACATGCTGTTGCTACAGTTAACAGTTGTGCAATCCAGTCTGGGAAGTGTTTGAAGAACAGTGGCCTACATATTTTTTTATATATATATATATACATACATATGTGCGTGCATGTGTGTGTGTGTGTGTGTGTACACACACACACGTATGCCTGTACATCTGTATCTGTACATATTATGGCCACACACAGAGAGCATACACAAGGCAGTCATGCATTATTTAGTCCTTGTGTCTCATCACCTCTTTCTCTACCTGCCTCATTGAACTGAGCACACTGAAGCAGGAAATTATTATTGCAACAAGCTGTCAACACAGTTCTTGTTCTTCCAAATCAGAAATGGGGTAAGTGCTGTGGGGTCAGATAACCCATCTCAGAATGCCCAATCATACATGCCATTTCCAAGAAGATAAAATTCTGTAATACATACCTATTTAAGCTATGCAGTACTTTATTTCTGAGACAGGCATTGATGGCCCATTTTAATTGTATGCCTTGAAGCATGGAGGACTGATAACCATTTTATTATGCTAGCTAAACTGTACATGTCATTAGTGATGTAGTGGCCAGCACTTGCACAGCAATTTCACATATTCCAAAATGTTAAACTCAGTCTGGCTGTTAGAAGTGTCAAACAGCTGGAGAACACCATCACACCCCAAACACAAGCCTCAGGACAGCAAGTTCCACCACTCGGTTACATTTTATACATAAAAACCCCTCTCTCTCCAAATACATTAAGGGTTTAGCCTTTAGTTCTCTTAAATCATCCACCTTTCCACAATTTTGGAAGTGGCAAATGAGGAAAGCCCTCTTCACTGTCTCTTCACCATCAGCTGCACATTCTTCTTTGTCCTGCTGCAGCTTACGCTCAAGTAGTCAGCAGCAGCAGTGCAGGATCCCTCTGCAAGTGGCTGTGCGAGCTCCAGCACCATCGTGCCAACTTCACACAGACAAAATTCTGTGAAGCCATAAAGACATCCCTTTCTCTCCCTCTCTGCTCTCCCTCCCCCGATTGCATAAGCTTATTTTCAGTATTTGGCAAGAGAACAAATGTATTAGATCACAAAGGGCTGAATTTGTCGTTGTTGTTCTCCTTTCGAGCTTCCTTAATTAGGTCTCCAGTATTTCAAAATTAAAAGGAAAAAAAAATGCATGGTGGCATAGAAAACTATCAATATTAATGAATAAGGCACATTTCCTGCTTTTAAAAATATTCTGTTTGAGGCTAAATCAGCACATCTAAAACTGACCTATTTGAAATAAGTATGTCACCAACAAGTTCCATATCTAGGTCAGCATTTATGCAATAATTCTAGACAGTCCTGAAAGTGACTGTTCAACTCAAGGCACACACAGAAATACAAGAAAACCAAACCAAAAACCTATTCACTACCCCCTCCAACAAATCTATTAGGGCAATGCTTGACAGCTGTCTTGCCTAAGATATATTTGACTGTTAGAATGAATCAGATTATACAAGAGATGTTCACTTTTGATTAAATTGAGCCCAAGTCCTTGCAAACATGAATTAAAATCTTTTCCCTAGCATACTTTTATTTATTGTAGAAGTGAAGCATTGGGATTCATCTCATTCTGGAACATTACTAAAAAAGTTGTCATTGCCAATATTCTGTGGGGAGAAAGAGTGCAGAGCAAGCATTCTTTGCAAAGTTTCCTTTCAAAATTAAGCTTGCTATTTAAAAGCTAAAATAACATCATCTTCTAGCTCTTTTGAAGTATACACAAGACAGACACAACAAATTTTTCATAGTTGAAAACTGAAGTGAGAAATTTTAATGAAATATTTTAACAGTAATCTCTTCCTGTGTTAAAATTTATATTAAAACTTACATTATACTTGTAAGTAGCAGAAACCTGTTTTCAGTAGCATATGTCAAGAGCATGAAGAACTGCAGAAGCAAAACAATCACCGAACATTACCGAGTTAGCATGAATGTTAGTTTCAAAACAAACGCTATTACATAACAACTAGGTTTAGAAAAAGTTAGGTATTATTCATAATAATTCAGAAAGCTGCAAGCATTATATAACCCACCACCATTAAAAAAGACTCTGTAAGGAACATGTGACCAAGCCCATAACAAACAACTAGAAGTTCAAAGTTGGAGAGCCATAACACCTTCTGACCTAAATTTGCTATTAGGCCTACAAAACTTTATATAGTATTTTCTTGGTTAGCAAGAGTATTTCAACTACTTTGAACTGAAGCAGCTTCCAAGTTTGCAAAATCTGAGGCAAACTATTTTGCAGAAAGTGTTATTTCTTTCCTGCACGAGAACTCTGTCTGAACTACTGAACTGATACTGAAACTTTCTATCATTTATTTGTACAGGTATATCACAAACAATCCATCTTACATTTAAGCATTTGGACAAGGACAGCATCTGCTTGAGGAAATTTGAGTTACTGTAGCATTACTAGTTTCTCTGTTTCTATTCTCTAGAAACAGTGTTACTGCACAGTACTTCCCACACAACTGCCTTGCATACAATCATGCCTGTGTCTGTCTTTCAGTCTAAGGATAGAAAACCCAAACATTAAAAAAGCAACTTGAAGTGGCAACGTACTGTCTTCAAAACCCATGAATCCATAAAGCTCAACCTCAGTTTTTGTACTACAAGAATGGAGTATGGGGGGGTGGGGAGATGGGGAAAACTAAGCAACATTTCTTCCGTGAAGCATATTTTTACCAAAAAATGAGCATAGCAAGTTTCCTCAGTTCTGACGGTCTGAAAACACATTTTAAACTATGCAGTTTCTTTCTCCTCTTACATAAGAAAAATGGAAAGACGTCATGACTACACGGGGATGTGCTCTCATGCTGGCTATCTTCCCAATGCTGTTGGTCATTTGGGTGAACCAGAGAGAAAGAGAGGAGCACAGCATGACACAGAACAAGCTTATTCTGCCAGTAATTCAGAGGGACTTTCTGACCATTTATCTCTACTTCTGAAGTTCATTGTTTTACACTGTTTTTCTTGCTCATTAGATTCATCCTTCATTCATCCAATGTCAAAGCCTCTGGAGATGAAAGGACACTGCTCTCCCAGAGAGAGCCACAAAGCAACAAGAACTCAAAATGTGACAGACCATACCTTATGGTTTCATAAAACATGCATTGGGGATTTTTGCCTAGAGGCTTAGCACACCCAAGCAGGGATGTCAGAACAGAGTCTTTAAAACGAATTTTAAAACTTCTTACTAGAGAAAATGTAAAAGACATTTAAAATGATGTGTATGTTGGGAGGTGCAGTAGTTATTGCTCAAAGAAAGTTTGACATAATAACAAAACCCCTTGAAACAAAACCACTACCACTCCCCCTTCCCCCCCCACCCCCCAAAATCACACCAACAGCCTGTACCACTGGCAATATACACCACTGCAATGTAAAAAAGATGGTCAGAAAAGATCTGGTGTGCCATACATATCTTTAAGTAATACTACATAAAGCAAGTTGCTTTAACATAGCAAAGAGCATGAACACATATCCCTTTCAAGGGTAGAACCAATGCACAGTTTAGGCACAGTAGAGAACCAAAGAGACAGTGCTACCTGCACAATAGAAGTTCTGTGGTTAAAAAAATAATAATAATAAAAATAAAATAAAAAAACAGTGGTTCAAGATACACAGTTACAAGATGCTTTAGACATCATGAAAATTTATCATGAAAGGTAGCAAGGATTAAAAGGTAAGAGACAATTGCAAAAACAACCTTTAAACAACACAAAAATGGAACTGAAAAGTCAAATGAACATAATGAAGGACATAAATTCTCATGGTAAAGCCTGCTTTAAACATAGTATAAAATTTAGTTTAGGAAGGCTTTACTAATTAATAGAAATGATGGTTTAAAAAAAATCAGTTATGAAACTAATGAGAGTTTCAGCAACATTTCCAACAGAAAACAATTTCCTTATTCTAACAATTTAAGCTTTGGGCTCTGTGTAGGAGATTAATTAAAAAATTCTGATGCTATTTCAGGTTTTATTCATACTGAAACAAAGCTTTTTAAACTGAAATATTGACAGTTATATTTCCCTCCATCTCTGTTCTAATGATCTCACTCCACCCGTCCAGCTGGATCAAGATGAGAGAAGGGAGAAAAAGTCTAACACAGAACTTTGCTTCCACAACAACAGCAGGAATAAGTCTGAGCATGAACACAGAAAAATTCACCTCACCACTGCCTATGATTGAGAGCTCCCAAATTGCGTCCTTTTGTGCACCACTGCTAAGAGCAGCAGCAGTTCTTGACCACACGAGCCCAGAGGAGGGACTAGAGCACTCAGTGAGGGGCAGAACTGGGGGAAACGCACAGAACACCCCATCCCACTGCAAGAGAGAACAGGTCAGGAGTTAGCGTTCCTCTCACCTTGGATGCTTGTCGAAGCCATCGCAAGTATTCAGCGAAATTATCAAAACAAATGTAATAGGTCTGGCTTTGAGGTCCAGAGGAGCTAAATGCTAAGCAATGCTGGTGCTTTTTCACTTCTTCCACCTGCAGTAAAGGCAAAAAACAGTTGGTGAATAAGAATTGAAAGCTCTCTGCAGAACTCCCCAGGGCAAAGTTAAAACGTGTCCAGAAGGACCTCTTCAAAAAGAGTTGTACTAACCCTCTTGAGTACTCAAGCTGAGTGTCAAATATTCACCAAATCTACATAAGCAAGGAATCAGGACAACTGAAAGCAGTTTAACAGAACTTTTAAACCTGCCCACCTCTATTTTCCAGAATACTAGAAAATCTTCTATTAAAAAAAAACAACAAAAAAAAACCCCACACCCCTCTTGCCAGGTGACTTAACTTCATGTCACATGAGCAGGAGATATGCAAACCTGAAGTGCTGCAGGCAGAGACAGATTTGGCAAGAATTCTAGTTTGAGCTGATAGTTGTTGGTAAGACTGAAATAAAAAGAAAATACATATGTTGCTGCTATTTTCAATGTTTAGGGCACTCTGGGTTTGTTTCCTTTCAACTTGGTCTTATTTTTTAAATTTTTTATTCCAGGTATTTGCAACCTTCTTTTTGCTCACTATTAGTAAGGTATGCAAAACATGAGACTTCCAGGTTTGATGAAGGAACCAAAGAAGGAAAACACCAAGAATGTCAACATTTTAAGAGAGACTGAGCACCATAAAAGGTTTCCTAGGGAGAGACATTTAAAACTGTCTTTAAATGACTTAAAGGAGCACAATTTATACTCCTGACTAGCAGTATGCTATTAAAAACAGGCTTAACAAAATGCTTAACAAAATGCTTCTCTTATACCCCAATTAAATTCTTTGGCATTTCTCAACATGCTAAAAAACACCCCAGAATACATCATTCTGCTACCGTACACGAGGAGTCCCACACAACTTATGGTCTCGGTGTCTCAGCACTGCATTCTGGAATGCCTTCGCAAACCAGGAAGTGCAGAGTATTTATGGGGTTGAGGAAGAATATTTTTTGAGCGATAATTTAAAAAACACTTAATTCCATGCCAAGCATCCTCCACCCAAACTTTGTCAGCAGAAGCCCTCAGTACATTTTTCCCAGCTCAATTCTCCTTTTCTTTTTAAATTTGCTGTCAACTTTCAGTTTAACAGTCTGTATGTTTTACATTACAGGAGGCATTTTTGTGCCAAAACAACAACTTAGAAATTCCATGTTAAGCATTTAAGAAAAGGCACACAACCCTTCTTTAAATAATTTCTTTTTTGTCTTAAAGAGAAGGCCTATGAGGGCCTGAATTCTGCCCTTTCCAATATGCAGCAGCCAGGAATACCGTTCACTGCCAGAAAGTGGGAACACAGCTGCTATGAGAGAGGACACAGTCTCTACTTCAGCACATCCAGAAAAGAGTTGAACAATCACGTGAAGAATCGTAAAAAGGGATGGGAAAAAACTCCTAGAAGCAGGGACTGCTTTTCACACTGCTGGCATAGAATATTAACGAATCAACTCCAGTCTCTGTATGGAGCATTAGAAGCTTATTTCTCTCTCAATGACTCTTAAGTATTAAACTTATCAATATGCAAAAGTAAAATAACTATTTCAGGTGTAAATTCAACCTCAGGCTGAGGGAGTAAAATGGATTCTTTCCCCATTACCTTGGGTAACCAACCCAGTAATAGTAATCTGAACCCATATTTAAGCTGAAATTGTTAATGGTGTAATCCTACTGACTTCACTAAAAGTTTCACAGATGTAATTAATCAGAAAAAATCCAGCTTCTGCTTTTTGGAAATAAAAATGTTTGCTACTGTTCACTTACATTAGACCACTACTCATACAATGCTGAATGCTCAAAAAACCCCAAGTATTCAAAATAAACCCATGCCCTTTTAGGTTGGTTTTCATATCTTAAGAGTAACACAGCATGGATAAAAACTGGACAAAGAGGCATACTACAGGTCATACACAATACAGATGTATGTATCATTTAGCTGTGTATGAATGCACCTATAAAATATTTATCACTGCACACAAGAAAAGGAGACTGTGATCCATAGAAAATTGAATGCATTTCTATCACTGCTCTTTAACATTTCAATCCAACTTTGTAAATTGTTAAGCAGGAAGCTGACTACAATCAAAAGTCAGTTATTTGCTCTGATGATCCCACCTGCAGAACAAGCTTTTTTGGGGAAAGAAATCATCATAATTGAATATGATCTTCTCTATGTAAAGAGACAGGGGTTAAGCAAACAGCATTAGCAAGCCAATACTAAAAGCAAAATCTTACTTTTCCACCAATTAAAGGGAGGACATGCATCTTTCCAGTCTGGCTTTCTTTTACTGATGAGACAATTAGGCATGTTCCACAAAGGATAGCTTGGCGTCTTGTCCATCTGTTGACTGGCAAATGTATTTTCCCTTTTCGAACATTGTACATTCCTGAGAGCTGAATCCGTTCAGAGCTGCCAATGCTGTGGGGCTTTCCTGAAATGGAAACAAAAGCATCTACTTTATCACAGAGAATCTTTGCTACTTTCACTCAAGTCTTCTAGATACAGACCACTGCATGACAAATGAAAATCAGCTTCAGAACCATGCAGCAGATAATGGAGTATTGGCTTCAGTACAGATTTCCTTCATAGGTAGAAGTATATGAACAAGTTGCTATCATGAAGAGTAGACCACAGTCTTGCAGTCCAATAACCTGCAGTAGTCACAGAAGTACCAATTAATGGTATCAACCTTCTTCTATGGGACCTGGCAATCAAATGTTCATTCTCAACAGCAAGGTACCATACAAGGTACCTTACTGTTGAGTTCATGTTCATCCTACTGTAACTGCAAAAGGGGTGAGGTACTACTGCATATTCACTCATACCTTCGCATTTCACTGTCTCTTTTCTCATTATCCTTAAGGTCATGGTTTGAATAGCATAAATACAGCTTCCCATGCAGTGCAGTTCTTACTCCCTCCAGCCCACCCTGTTCAGTCCAAATCCCACAGCAGAGATGGTGCGCTAAGCCAGAACGTAAACAGAGACGACCTAGATGAAACCCCCAAATGACACTGTTTTAGTCTAACTAGAGCTTCAAAAAGAGTGAAGTACTTTTCTCTGTATTACAATGAATTCACTATTTATAATAATTCAGATTATTAGTTAGACTAACAATTAGACGAAATCTGTTAAAAGACTCTTCATCTCTAAACAGCTCAGAGTCTACTAATCTGATCTACTAATAGTATTGTGCTTCCTACAGAAACAACCATTAACAATGGTAGCATGATGAAGACAAGTGTCCATTTCTTGCCTCTGTTCTTACAGGACCAAGTTCTTTTAGGACATAAATGGGAAGAAGCACAATTAGCTCATTTTAATCCAAAGAATTTATCCACATCAAGTTACCATATCAAACCCTAAATCATCAAGCCCACATCTGAATCCCCCCCAAAAATCCTGAGTCTCCTGCAAACAGAGACAAGAGGTAATCATATTTAAGTTAAACTAGTTGAGATTTCTGGAAGAACATCAGTGGCAGTGAAACTTTGAAAGGGAGTTCGCCTTGATGGAGAACCAAAGGCTGCGTTACCTCTACATAGCTTCCTGATCATGACATCCAAGATAAATCACTCATCTTCCTACACTGATCTTCAATAAAAATACTTCAAAAACAAAGAATTATTAACAGGTTAGGACTCCAGAAAAGCAGAGGGTTGAATCTCTCTTCTAACCCAGATATTTCAGAACAGTGCCAGTTAAATCGAGGCACTGACGACTGCTGCACACTATTACTCCAGCTTGCTCCTACTCCTTATATGACAGCTCATTTGTCTCAATGAGTCTGCTCTTTCCTTCAAACTACCTCATTGAAGATAGAAGACACTTACCACATGGCCTACTCACAGTACTTCTCTCACCCCCCCCTATCCTGCACCAATTCTTGCCTTTATCTTTAAGAGCAGCCTTCTTGAATCTTCCTGCCAGTTTAATGAGCCAAGACCTGGCATGGTTACCTCAAACCTTGCTCTGCTCTAATAATCACTGTCATTTAGGCTACCAATGTCTGCCAGGTTGGATATGCAGGAACATTACTGATGCTTGAAGCTAAAAGACAGAAACTCTAATGCCTACACGGTATTGACACCTACTAAAATAATAATAAAAAAACCCCAGTCACCCCAAGAAAGCAATAATTTCACTGCCAGGCAAATTCAAATCCAACAACAGAAACTGTGGATAAACACTTTTCTTAAGCCCAACAGAACAGTGAAAGTGGAGAATGTCCATTGTACACAAAGTTATGGAAAGCCTGGTAGAGAATACAAGTCAGCAAAACAGAGAACAACTCAGCATTAGTTAAATACAGAAGCTGAATCAAACTGTACATTTGGAACATGAAAAATGTGGTTGCAAAGTAACTGATATTTTACCTAGCTTGTGCAGAACACTGCTGCAAAGCACTGATGAAAGCATTAACCACGCACAAAAGCAATAACATCTCTGTAATGGACTAAAAAGTGCCTGATAAATGCCAGAAGTATGGTTGTAGGAAGAATGGTTGTTAGGAGTATGGACAGTTTCACCTCAAAAGCAATGTTTTAAGCAAGATTGTCTCCCAGAGTCTGTTTCTGGCTGCATGCTCTAACTTATCACCTGTTTGGAAAAGCACAACTCATTGCTGAGGGAACTCTTCGGGACTGCAAAGCCCAGTCTGAATCCCTTGGGAAGCCAAGGGCATTCAGCGTCATGTATTTTAATATAGCTGAATTCAACTTTATCCCTGTAGGAACACAGAGCATAGGTCACACCTAATAAAGGGAGAACTGTGTCCTGGACAACACCAGTCCTCAGAAGTTCTTTGGGATTATGGTGGATAACAAAGAACATGAGCTCCCACTACAGCCAAGAGGCCTGGCATGAAACATGAGAACATTCAGTAGCAGTGGAGAAGTATCATTACCCTGTCTACCGCACTGGGAAAATGATTACTGGAATACCACACTAGCTGTCCACGCTTCAAAAAGGGTGCTGAAAAATTAGAGAACCTTCAGAAAATTACAGGAAAAAAAAAAATCAGAATCCTGGGAAATCTGCTTCCTGGGAGAAGACTAAACAATTTGCTCTCTTGGATTAACCCCATAATTAGAGATACCTGGACCAGTAAGAGTACCCATAATTTTCAAAAAGGCAGTTCTGCAAACTTTTGATAACTTCAACTGTGGTTATAAGTTGCAAGTCACAGTAAATTATTATTGTTAATAAATCTTTACTAGAAAAGCTAGAACAGAGCTATGACTTGAAGTATTCATGCTAGGTTTAAACTGTACTTTCTCTCACACTACAGATTTGACGAAACAATTACCAGGGTAAAATCTTCAGCTATTCTCCCAAAGACTGTTGCAACAGCCCCTTCAAGTTCAAATGATTTAAGACACACTTTTCCTAGCAAGTTCTGCTCCTTGCTGCATGAAAGCTAGAACAGTCCTAATGAGAAAGTATACAATGCTGAACCTCCTTCTTTAAAACAAACTGTTTCTCTCTTCATATTCTCGTCCACACCACTACATAACTTGAAAAGTCTACATTTAATATTGGATCACATGTTGCCTGAAACAATCTGCTCACATATCATTCAGTTTTCTTCCTGTTAAAGGGTTGTAGCCATTGAAATTTAGTAGTATCACAGCATACTATTATTATGCAAGAGAAAAATTCACCAAATGGCAAAAGCTGCTGGCTTATTTTAAGTTTAAATAATGGTTATTCAAGGAGATATCAACTAATAGTGGAACCGGATCCCTAAATCCCCAGAAGTGGTGCAGATAATTTGGAGCAAAAGCCGTCTAACAGGAAGCAACTCTGCCTACTGAAAGACAAGCTTGAACAGACTGCAGCTTTAAAAAGCTCAGCTATTTGCTGCCAGAAGAGCATAAAGAACAGGAAAAGTTTAAACGACAGCAAGCTATGGAGATACTGCCACAACAAAAGAGGGATGGGAATTGAAAACAGAGCAAAGCAATCCCAATACTTGCTGCTCCTCACTTCACTGAGGAAAGCAGCAGGTGGCAGAGTCGCCCACTGCCCCAGAGCCCAGCTACTGCAATAAAGCACAGCAGTGACAGGAGGGAGCAGGAAAAAGAGCTAAGACTCAAATGTATCCACATTTATTTTTCACAGCCTGAAAAATAATCAAATGAGAAGGCATCCACAATTGATGCAGATGACCTTTTTCAGAGTTTAGAGGAGGGACAGACAATTAAAACTTCACTAGAACTTCTTTAGACTAAGGATCAAGAGGCAACAAAGAGCACAAATTATTGGATAATCATAGTGTCACCAGCAAAATAAATCAATTGTTGAGGTAACCTACCAGTGCTGGTGAAAATACTGTTGTCAGTAAAAGGATCAGCAGTTCTGAAATTACCTTCCTCAATCCGTCTGACAGACTTCCAATTTGCACTTGAGGAGATAGTGAAAGATTCACATTCAGATTTTTCTTCAGTTTTTACTATACCCAAAGGGAGTAGATGAGTTTTCCTAGAGGCTTATTATTTTGAAGCTGACAGTTCTGCAGATAAAAAGGTAACTATGATCCTTTGTGACTTGAAACACAAATTCAGTTCCTGCCAAAAACCTGAAGATAATTATTGCTGCCTTGATCAGAGTGGACGCAAGTATGCCAAAACATCTAGAAGAGTTGCATGCCAGAAAAGGCTTTTCAAATGTTAAACCCAACCAGAGCAGTTTGGGTATTTCAGCAAGAAACCATGAAAAGATTATTCTTCATTCCTGTCAGGACTCCAGAACTACAGCAACTCCGAAGCACAGCACATCCACAACCGGACTTTTGTTCTACACAAGGCATTAGAGGAGATGCCTCAAGGAATTACGAACAGACCATTAATTCGGCTATCTTGACATTCATGGTTGAGTTCCTCTCAGTTTTAGTTTGCCTTAAGACCTGGAGGGAAATTAGTGGTATTCAGAACAAGGACATAGAGAAAAGCACGGTCTCTGATTTAAAAGGCAGGACTGTTGTTTAGACCAAGAACCGTACTTAACAGGAAGCATGGATGGGACACCAGTGATCCTTCTATAATGTCAAAAACCTAAGACCTCCCCACAAGCAGCTTGAAGCAGCTCTGGGTACGCAACGTACTGACATCCTGCCTGGTGCAAAGACTTCAAACCTTATTAAATACCCATAGTCACTTGCTTTGGATTCCAGAATAAAGCTCTTTATCCTAGCAATGGAAGGCATATGGAATACATTACTATAAGAAGTTATAAGAGACCAGCTCATTATGGGACATAAAAGTATTTGGAAAAAAACCTCTGCAGTTATAAATCTGATTAAGTTGCGAGTACTTATTATTCCACCCTGTTCGAAAAGTACAGCCAATAAAGTCTGCCTGTAAAGAGTTATTTAAGACATTACCAAAATAAGAGTGGGGAAAAGTGTTGACATAAGAAACATGTTCACTTCTGTGCAGTGGGTTTTATTTTTATTACTAATATTGGTCTGACAGAATGAAAACTAAAAATTCTCCTAGGCCTGTATGACACAGTCAGCCTGGCTAACTTGAAAGATTGCCCTCTCAGAGCTGTCTCAGGTATTGTCTAACAATAAAAACATCTAGTTTTGCTGTTCAAAAATACAATTATACATCCTGTCACAGGATGTATTCAGTAGGAATAATGTCTAAGTTCGAGGATTTTCAGAAGTGACAGAATGACTCAGTTTTTCAGTGCCTAATTTAGGGACATCCTTTTCCAGCTACAGCTGGGCCAGCTAAAGAGGTCGTCCTTCTCATCTGTTCCTTGTTGGGTCCTTGGCCTGAGGCCCACATTGCATCAACCCTCCTGCATCAGCTGCTCATGGTAAGCTGTCCCTAAGCCCTTTCAGACAAAATAGGCTGCTTTAGGTCTTGCATCTCTTTTTGATTGAAAAAGCTTAGGAACAGCTCATGGTGAGTAGTACAGCATGGAGAACAGAGGGATGGCAAGCAGTGGCCAGAGCTGTAACACGGTAGCTGTGCTGAAGGGGATATGTAATTAAGCCCTCCCACAGCTTTCAGTGAGTGGTTTCACAAATAAGACATTTCACACACTAGCACTTTGTGAGCATCAAGTCTCTTCACAGTATACATTGGGGACACCCCCCTCAAACCTACCATGCAATTCTGAAGACTTTGGATGAAATCCACTACGAGAAGTTGAAGTATTTCCTAGCTGACCTGGTGAAATCTGTTGAGAGGGTGCAAGTCTCTCAGCTCATACCTGCAGTATCTTCTCAGACATACCTCTGAGTGGAAATCAAGAGCACTTCACACTGGCCTTGTCTACATCCCCCCCGCACCTCCCTCCCTTAGGCACTGGTAGGCAACAACTGCACTGACCAGTGAAAGCAGGCAAACAAGCCCAAGCCAAGGCTTTGTCTAATTACAAGTGCAAACAGGGCTCAATTAGCTTAAAAACACTGAGAGCCCTTGAATGTCTTTGCCCACCTTCAGGAGAGAGCATTGGAATGAACAGTCATTGCTGAACCCCTAATACCAGATCACATTGCCTATTTCTACTCTTACCCAAGCTCTTTCAGTAAATACAGAGAAAGCTATGGCCCAGGATATTTTGGAAGCTTCTCAGTCATTTAAGGCTGCTTCCTCCTGCATTCTTGTCAAAGCAAGGACAGCAGTGATGACTTCAGGCAAGGCCCCAACACAATGAGATGTATAAAAAGAAAGCAGCAAGTTGGATAAAAAAAGCTGGAGCAGGGCAAGGCAGCAGAAAAATACAAGTAACATAATTCTGAAACTATTGTACTGCTCTCATATTTTTTACTTTAAACTCATGAGGAAAGCCTACACACAGTTACATGCTTATAAAAAAAAAAAAGCTTCAAGTGGATTTTTCCTTGCTGAAGTTGCTACACTCATAATTTAAGAACAAAGGCAGAGAATTAGCTGTTCTTACAGTTAACTAAGATCAAGGATTCATCTAATCTAGTAGTCCCTGGCAGCAATCAACAGAGGATGCTTTTGCAAAGGTAACCAAGTAATATTTTAACCTGGAAAACCATCCTCTTCCAAAACCAGGATTTGCATCTTTGCATTCAAATCTACTTAGACCCTTAAAAATTCCTACGAGACTTATCATGTGGCTGTTGATTGATTTTGTATTTGTTAGAGAATATCGGACTGAAGCTGTCTAGAATTAATTGCTTAGCATAACTTGCTTAGCATTAGTAGCTAAATTTGCTGAAGCCTTAGGCCTCAGGCTGTGAACTTTTACTTAGATAAGTAAAAGGGGGCCCCTGAGCCGGTTCAAGCTGGAGGGATAAAGAAGTTACACGGACAGCAGGAGCAGCCAACCTTGAAGATAAGAAAAGAAGCAGCCTGCCTAGAGACAATGAAGGGGCCCAAGGAAGAAGGGGAAGAACCCAGACCTAACTATTACTATTGGTCCAAACTATCGCTTAAGGGGTGGGGAATTTAGATTGTAAGGGTATAATTGCGCAGGGATTTCTTTGTTCGGGGTCCCTCTTCAGAGGCACCCAGCTCGAGCTGTAATTACCACATGTGTATTGTTAAATTTTATTTCTCTCCAATCTGACTTCGAACTTCTGCCTCAGCAGGAACCTAGGGTCGGACCCTGTTACGGAGGCCAGCGAGCCTAACTTTCCATAACAGTTTGCTCTGCTGAACAAGGACTCAAGTCACCATTATACTGTTTTTATGGGCATGTAACTATTAGAATAGACTTTACTCTTTATACTCCCCATTTTGCTGCATTCTGTTTTAATTTGGGGGCTGGGGGAAGCTCTGAAGTGGTTATATTTCCTCTACAAATTAGCAGTTCAATTTCTAGTACTTGAGGACTGTTACCTTTTCACCCAAGAAATAGAAGTAGACCATAAAGGCTGGATTTTATAGAATTGTGTTACCTCAGTTTTTTCTTTAAAGAGACATTCATTATGAGACAAAACAGGCAGATGGACAAGCTTTTAGTAATTGTGAAGTATATTCCAACTTTACAACAAGATCTTCCTTAAAGAGAAGCATTATCACTATATGATGTGATAGAATAAAACATATCTATTAGTTTTATAGCAATAATCCTGCTTTCCATTTATATAAAATCCTTACTGGAGAAAAAGGTTTGTATGCATTTCACAATGCAGAAAGTGTCCCTCTATTCTTTCTTCCACTGAGATAGAGTTCAGTTTTTGTTCACTGGATTATTCCTTGTATCCTGTTCTCACAAGACTCACCACCTCCATCAATAAACCCTAATAAGATGGTATCAACACTTAAAAAGATACTGTAGATAAAAAAAATAACAAAAAAAGACTTTTTAAAAAGGCATTTCTATCAAGCATTATGTATTTATCAGTGGAAAATGGCTGCAATTGCTTTAGTGTCAAAAGCTAAATCAACCTAAGACAAAAGCTTCTGAAAAAGCTAATAGTGACTCAGCAGAAGTCATTAAAAAAAAATAAAAAAAAATCAGTGTTAACCTAGCATGAATCCTGTGCTGGGACAAGTTAAGACAGGCAACAGGCTCAGGTAGGAGGTACAACAGTGAACAGGATGTTGCTTGCAATTAAAAGCAAGCAAGCACAGTGACAGCTCCTCTGGATTACTACGTAGAGGCAGTGCACCCCGAGTCTTAGTATCCAGTTGTTGTGACCATAACGAGTTCCAGATGTAGCAGCACAAATATATTTTGAAAGCCTTTAGCTGTAGAGTATAGCATGCATATGGGGAGGAAAAAAAAGGGAGGGAGGAACCCACTCCCTTAAACTCTTCATCTTATCATTCCCTACAGAGCATTCCTGTGGCTGAAACGCAGGTCTGTCACACTCAAGCTCCCGGCCCCAAGCATTCCTATCCCCCTCCCTTGTCTGCAGGAAATTAAAGCAAGTAATGTGCAGGCAGGTTGTTCATTTATTGCAGCAAGACAAAGAGATGCTCAAGGCTCCCTTGATGTCCTGACTTTTGCTTACATGAGAAATATACGGAGTGTGAGTTGAAATCTATTGTTATATCCAAATACTTCAGCTTGAAGAAAGCTTTTAGTGGAGAGAGAGCTTCCTATTCTTCAGCAGTAAACCTCAATACCCACTCCTTTGGAAAATTATCGTACGTCACCTCTGTGTGGAAAAATAATTGAAATGCAGTGAGGAGAAGGAACCATCAAGAGAAAAAGTCTTCTTTCTCCTGTGCTTTAACAAGGTAATAGGAGGCTACAGTATTGGTCTAGAGCGTCCAGGAAGTACTATCTAAAACAGCTTTCTCATCTTGAACTTAAGATTCATTTAAGAAAGCTACTGAAGAAGATTTTTGATTAATCTTCTACCAAATATTTTTGCCAAAAGTAAATTTAATGCAGAATAAGCCTAATATTGAGAAGATTTGCACCAGTACCTGATCACATCTCTTACCAGTATAGTTCATAAAAACAATACTTCAGCAACAGATTTCATGTTATCCCTTATTAAGATGACCTCAGGAAGCTCAACTTCCTGAACAGTTTTACAGTTGTATGCACTACTGTTAGACCCAGGAATTTAACAGATGGGGCCAAAAATCTAAACCTCACAAATACGCCAGCAGTATCAGCAAGGGAACCTGTACAATTTCAGTAGGATAGGACCCAATGACTGCTCAGTCTGATCTTTCCCCTTTCTCCCCCCCTTCCCAATCCTCATAAAGCACAGCTGAAGAGAATCCTGGAAACGTGCATTCATTTTTGTGAAGTCATGCAAAATTGAATTCTACTTATTATATTTCCAACACACAATAAAGCTACAAGCACAGTAAAATCCCTGGCATCCCAAAGGATACTTACCCTGTCTAACGCAATTGCTATATTGGCAAAAGCTCTGAGCTAACCAACTGTTTTGGGCAAAGCTGTAGTCTTGATGGAATTTAAGAGCAAAACTGCACTGATAACTCCACTGAAGTTAACTGCGGCTTTCAGGTTTTATCAGCGTTAGATGCTCAAGATGAAGTATAGTAACGTAAGCTCAAAATAACTACTTGAACACACACTCCTCTGAGAAGGAACGACGGCAGCCCCTGGCAGTAGTTCATCTGCATGTCTTAATACCATGACAGAAAGATGAAAACCAGTTTTGCCAGTAAAAAAACAAGACAACTCCCTCTCCTCCCCATCCCTGCACCTACCTTATTCTGAGCACAGTAAGATGTGGCTGGTCAAATGTAAAGACATGATCAATTTAGCTGAACAGCTCAGCTTACAGAGCTACAGAAGAACAAATACTTTTACACACACTAGCTCAAGAATGGTTTCACATGAACTTCATACATGACACAAATGCCACCTCTTTCAAGGCATTCTAGGCTAAAATTTCAGCAACCATGAACTATTATATATAGGACAAACTATTTTGTGCATTAAATGTATTCAAGTTGTTAGTACAGCAATTCTCTCCTTGCTCTTTCATCAGAAGAAACCAGATCCGGTATTCTATAACATTTCTAAAAGTATATGATAATCTAAATCTTTGCAAAGGTAACGCATTTTAGAGTATATGACATTTCCTACAATAGATTGCTGTACCAGTATTATTGTACAGATCAAAATCTAAATGTAACTTTTATTATAAAACTCATCTGATAAGCAGTTTATGTCAAAACAATTCTGTACAGTATTGCAAGGCTATGACTAGCACATCTCAATTAGGTCTAGCTTAAAGATCCCAAAGCATTTTGAGATGGAACAACATGTAAAGATGTTAGACACTGTCTGGTCAAGTCTCTCCAAAGTTTAGCACTGTAAAAAGAAAGCCAGAACGTTGGATTTAAAACTGTCAAGCACCTACAATCAAATGCTGCATTATCTAATAAATATAAAAAGTGAAACAAGTAGGTAAAAATAGACCGACTACTTCAAGCCGCACAGAGACAGAAAAAATACAAAACCCAGCAGAAATGGCATAAGCACATTAGTTGGACAGACTACCTGGCACAGCCTTAAACACTAAACATTTCAAATTCAGTTTCATTAATACAAGGTTTCCTTGCTAAGACAAGAAGGAATTCTGGCTGGGCAATGTCCCTATAAAACAGTCTTACTCCATTACATAAGCCAGTCTGCTCACAACTCGCTATGTAAGCTTGGCTCAGACATTTTATATCTATGCCTGGCCTGCTTTTTCCATATAATAGTAGCCAATGTGTGTGTGTGTGTGTGCATGCATGCATGTTTGTGTAAGTAATATGCTTAGACAAACTTTTTTTAATAGCAAATCTAAGTAGGAGCCTTTTGGGTTTACAGCTTTGACTTCAGTAAATGGGACGGAGTAGAACTTCAGCTGCAAGTGAGAACTGCAGCAGGCCAGGACTCTTCGCTGGCACCTGTCTCCCCTTCTCTCCTGCGACTCCAGAGCTAGAGACTGTTCCTGCTAACACCCATAACAGTCCTTTGTCATCAGTTTGCTCTTAGCAGCTTCAAAACAATCCTGCAGAGAAGACTGGATGCTGAAAACGGAGAGAAAGGACCAACAGGTACCCTTAGAAAGTTTCACTACCTTGATTTCTGCCTGCTTATAGCTGACGTTGTTTCGTTGCTGGAGAACACACGCCCTTCGATTACTCTTAAATAGGATTGTGTCATTCAAAAATTTTTTTTTAATTTACATGACAATCAGGTTATGCTGACATGCATCAAATTTGTCTATAAACACTTGAAAGTATGCGGCAATAAGAGACAACTTATATCAAAACTCCATAGTTCAGACCAAATTCCAGAGAGAAACAAAGATGAGGAATAGAAGGTTGGTTTCACAAAGCACGAGAACAAGGAAACAGCAGGCAGTGGGAGATACGTATCAGGAAGACACATGAAAGGGAACATTTTCCCAATGCCTTTCTAGTCTTGGAAACAGAGGCAGAGCAGATTTATCATATGCCCACAGATACCAGGTTTAACACTGTTTCTTCTCTTTTCTACCACAGAGACTATAAGTAACCGGATAGCATACGGGAATTGTCTGGGAGTGCATGTTATACGATTTTATTACAAAGGGGAGGGGAAAAAAAACAGAAAAGATCAGCTTTTTCCATTCCCTCTCTAAATCAACTATCACACATCTGAGTCATCTCCAAACCAATCAGTTTTCTGCCCAAAGCACTCAAAAGGTCTGTGAAAAGACCATCACACCTGGTAGCTAATAAGCCTCACTAAGAATTGTTTCATGTTGTGCAGCTTTATTAATAAAAAAAAGGAGAAAATTTCCTCACCCACAGCAAGGGGAGAAAAAGCCTATGCAAAGGTCCAGTTTTACAAGTATGTAGTCTGATTTAGAGCTCCCAAAGTCAGTTTTAGGTCAGGAAGTTGTCTAAGATAAATCAAAATAAGTTTGTAAATTCAGCTTTGGCAGGAAAGTGAGTGTGCTAAAAACAACCCCAGGAGCTTGAAAGTTCCTCAGAGCACCACTTAAACCCTGGTTCACAATAATTTTAGAAAGAACTCTGTTAGTACTCCCCATGAGTGCTTTCTGCAACACTGGTGGGATAAATTTGAAGCTAGGACTACCTGGCAAAGCTCTCTCCTCTCAGAGAAATGCCATCATGCAAAGTCTGAAGTGCCTACCTGTGTAGCTGAGGCACCCATCCTGAAGGCTGAGCACCTTCTTTACTGGCATTTTAATCCAAGACCTCTCAATACCAAAAGATAAGAGCAGTCCAGCTGGACAGAGTTCCATATAGTCCAGCACAAGTATGTATTTAGGTATTTTGATCATGGTCAGACCACAGTAATATTTCATATTTTTGCCATAGAAATTAATGCTTTCTGTATCATGGGAAAAGAAAATGGTGGTTGAAGATACACTGTATTTAAACGTCTGCTTAGGAAAAGCACAACTGAAACAGTTTCACCTCCAAAACTAGCACCAAAAAAAAAAAAAAAACAGCATGAGCACATGAGGACACATGCACAAGACAGCGTATGCAAGAGAGAGCAGGCACACATTGTTTTAATTCAACACATATTAACCTCTTAATTAAAACTGTAAAAAAAAATGTAAGCAGGGAAAAAAAACTAGAATACACAAGATTTAGTTTCTTCAAGGTCTGTATTTTGATCCACCCAATCTAACTGTCCTGTCTTTTAAGTCTTCAGGTCCTTATAAAGTAACAGATCACATCACATTTGTTTTACTGAAAGTCATTTCGTAGGTTGCAAGTGGAATGCAGTGGAATGCAAACGGTCTGGACTCCACAACCACACAAGCTCACAGCACAAAGCCTCCTCTGCGCTGTCTCACCTGCCACTGTACTAAACTGAGCAGAGACGGAACAAGGGAACGGGCACCAGAGTCCTCTTCTTCCCTCCCTTTTTCAGAGCTCTGCTCTGTTATGGAATATAGCAACACATCCACAATATAAAGCCATTCTTCAGAGATCACCACTAGTGCTGATCCCTCTAAAACATATATAAAGCACTTTGTCGGAAAAACACAGGAAAAGCTCATGATGATATCCCATTCACAAACACTCACATTCACAGGATTAAGTTTTAAAAGTGTTTGGATAAATTTTGAAAATACTCCTTCCCAAAATACCATCTTTTTGATTATTCTGCCCATTCACCCTCCTTGGAAATAGGAGAACTGAAACTCCCAAAGAATTTTTTTTTTTTGGACACAATCTATTTATGTTTCAAATATCTTCATCTCCACCCCAGTAAGAAAGGAAAGGAAGAGGTCAAGGATATATTATACTTACAAGCTGTTTTTTAGTCCTCTGTGGATTGTCAGTGCTTTAGTTTTGTTTATAATACTGTAGAAACAAAAATAAAGATCTATCCAGTGAACTTTATTATTAGGAGCAAAGAGAACATTAAAATTAATTACATTTGAACTATTTACTTTGAACAAAGAAAATATGTTGGGTACAAAATGCCAAACATACAGTGGACCTCCAAACTGGTAACATTCTATTTCACTTCAGATCAGTGGTATTTGTATTAATGATTAAAAAAATGTTTGTTATATGGTTCTGTCAAGTGAACTGATTAATAGATGACCTAATTTACTGGCATTTTAAGTATCAAAAGATTTCCTATAGCTAGACAGATCACCTTTGACTACCGAAAGAACAATGAAACACCATAAAATTATTCAAAGCCAAGTTTTTACCACAATATTAAAGGCAGAAGGATTCAAACAGATTTATTTTCTCTTGTACTTCATTACTCTTCTGGATATGCACACACCAAAAAATGAAGGATACATGCCTGAAAACAGCTTCCCTTAAAGCTGGGGGATCTTACAGAAAGTAAGAAGAGAAGAAAACAATTTTGAGAGTGTACATTGGCTTACAAGAAGAGATAGTACACTTGGGAAAGACATTCCAATAAGAGGACCAGACAAAATTATTTTATCAGTAGCAACTGAAATTAAGCCTGTTCTTCCACTCTTACTAGAAGGCTGATGAAACTACTCATGAAATTCTGCTGGATTCAACTTGTCTAAGTCACCAGAGTTGGTTCATCAGTCTGCCCACACAACAAACTCACAAACCTAAATTGGCATCGGCAAACATATCTCACAGCATTAGGCAATAGGCCAAATTTTGCTGAGTCCCCCCCACCTCCCCAAGAAAATGGGGAACAGCTGCTCAGTCAGCTATCGCTGCCCAAATAACTGAATTCCTTCTCTGTTATAATTGAGCTTGGAACCGCTATTGCCATCTTCATGTAGGGGTGTGTGGGTGTGCAGATGTATACGCGTGTATGGGTACGGGGAGAAGGATTTAGGCCCTAAAAGCATGCCATCTCTGGTTCAAGCACCAAGCAGGAAGCTGTTGCTGCCACCACCAGTAGAACCATCCCTACGAGATCTTGGGGAACCAAGTGCCTGGTGACACAGCTAAAAGGAAACAAGAGATAGACTTATGAACAGGAATTCCTCAATGGAATGCCCACAAGGGTTCAGCAGAAGTACGGAGGGAGGGAGCACTGCCTCTCCAGCGTGGAAAAGCAAAAGGCATTTCCTGACTGCCTCAGTTTGTCTTGCCTCAAAAATCTATGTTTTTGTACTGGCCTCCTGCTGGCTTTTGAAGCGAAGTGAGCCAATGACCTGGAATGTAATTACGAGACAGGAACTGGGTAGTTTACCTCATCCAATTTGCATTTTGCATACTCAATCACAGTATAAAAAGCTGTTTAGACATACTTTGTCTTGCTGCTCCACTGAACTATTTGTCATTAGAATTGTTAAGATAATGTGAGAATCCATGAAATGAGTTTAAAAACATTTTTGGCTCACATTTTAATTTGTCTTTTCCCACAAGAAGGTACAGTCGTCTTGACTGTTCAGAAATGACAGAGGCTTTGAACAAGCATAGTAGCTGTACTCAAACATTTATATAACTTGGTATTTGAACAAAAATTATTCCCGTAAGTTTCTCAGCCTCCTTTCACAATGAAAATAAAACCTTTTTCCTACAATCGCTTTTAGTTAAATTTTCAGAAATGTTTCTGCCATTCCTTTGACTTAGTTTTTGCTACTTACAGGGCAGAATTCACCATTGTCTTCATAAGCTGATTTCAGCATTGATTCATGCTTCTTTGCTTTGGAAAAAAAGGCACCAAAATTTGCAAGCCACCTCTGAGGAAAGAAGGATAATATATTCTGCTACTTTGAAATATGCACGGCAAGCCAACCAGACTTGCTAAAGAGAGAAAACTGACCACTCTTCTCCAAAAATAACTTTTTTCTGAACTTTTGACTTGGACCTGGAAATCTCAGCTTCAAGGAGGTGATGAGTTAGAATCTGTCATTGAGGTTTTGTCTCTCTGAATCATCAAATGATCAGAGTCCAAGGACTTCAAGCTGTTTTAAAAACCCATGACCATCTTCGAAAAATAAACTCACCAATCCACTCAGAACCTGATCATTAGATCAAACACAAGTAACTTTTTTTTGGATTAACTTCTTTGCTTCTTAATTGAGCAAATTCTTTTCCTCAAAGTCTAAGCTGAAAGCGATATTGGTAAAGATTCTTAACTTCTCATCTCAATTTGAATAGTCAAATTTACATAACCTAGTCATTTTAAAATAAGAGTGTAGACGATCTCTGAAACTATACAACAGGGATTTTTGGAATAGAAGTAGTCAGTAATAAACATAAAGGTAGTCCTTTCCAAGACATCTTAAGCTAATACAAAAGGACGTTCTGAATCTGTACATGGTATTAAGTTTTCACCACACAGGATTCAATGCCTGTCAAGCAAATCATTCCCTTAGTAAATGTTCCTTAGTCAAGTTCACTTGTGGAGAGTGTGGAAGTGATCTGCATGCACTATGCTAGGCCTCAGGATACTGAATTGAAATGCGAACTGCTATCGCCAGCGTTTCTTGCCTCCTAAATTTTATGCTTTATTTACCATTTCAGAAACAAAGCACACAGACAAAATGTTTTTTAAAGCATTCTGTGCAAGCTGCAAGCAGAGCAACTGTGTTCATCCAACTCTCATTAAGGGAAAATCGGTTTGGGAGCAAAGTAAATACAACTCGATACACAAAGTCAGAATCTCTTCAGAATCTATTTGCAAACTTAATAGTCCTAACTAGGTAGTGCCACAATGACAACCTCAGTACAGTAGCTCAGGATTACTCTTACATTTCTTGGAAATAGTTGCAACAGATATTTTCCCCATGACTAAATATAATCTTCCCAGAGATGCCTCAGATAGGGTCATAACTCTTCCGTTAAGGAAGTCTGCTGAAAGGTAAAAATGGTACAGCAGCAATTTTGGAGACAGATCTGGCCAAAAGATTGCAAGAATGAAAAAAGTGCATTCAGGAAGTCTATCCTTTCAAAGCACAAGACTCCTTGCCAAGGCACCTTCAGCTCTAGCTACACAAGTCTTAAATAGGAAGATTTCTGTTGGATAAGGCCAAATTCACAGTATTTGGTCTACTCTTCTAGCTTCCTCCTTAGACTACAGAACAGTAATGGTTCAAGAAGTTGCTAAATTTATTATTTAATAAAAATAAAATGGAAACAAAATATATTTAAGTCTATTTCTCCTAGACATAGTACTGAAAAATAAAAGGTGATATTAAATACAGGACTTATTCACCATGACAAAGACAGCTTCTTGTTGCCTGTGAGAAAAAATAAAGGCCATACCAGGCAGAAAAGTCATGAATGCTGCAGGCTCCTTTATGCCGCACACTTCCCACCTAACGCAAGTCTGCTTCTGGTATAGAGTCTTGTTATGAAATTTCAAAGACCTGCCCAGTTTCAATAGAACCAGCATAAAGCAACAATACCAGTCTTGTTGACAAAAGGTAGCTTTAATTTATCAAAATTTATGTAAAGTAGGGGAGTTGATCATATCTATACAAGCTACTTGATCCCTCTCCTTCAGAGTTAGCTAGCACTGCACAGTAGCACATCAGAAGTAAAGTTTTAAAGCAGAAAAGCCAACAACACTACAGCAAATCTGTAGAGAAAAAATAAACACGTTCAGTCTAATTCTGTTATTAGAGATTCAGCCTTCTACTTTATGTAATATGCTAGGAGAGTAGTGCCAGAAGTACATGCTCAGAAAGGTAAAGATAGCCTGTGAATCTACAAAATACAGAAATACCTAACCACTGGATTCATCAACCTGGCACTAACCCAGAGTTGTACAGAGTCTGTGGAAACCCAGCTATACTGAAACTTAGGACTTTAATTCCCTAATTTAAAGGTAAATTATCATATATCTAAACTTTTCAAGTCCAAGATGCAAAACTCTCTGTGGGTGGGCAATTGTGGTATTATCTCTTCCCCAACACACCTCTTGTATCACCACGCATCCCCAATCCTATCATCCCTTCTCTTCTCTATCCACTGATGATGCTCCAAATAATATTTTCCAGCCTGGAGTTATAATGAAGTTGGATTGGTTCTTTTTTTTTTTTTCCTCTCCATTTTTTTTTTAAATCAGTGCATTGCCCCAAGACTTCTCATCCCACTGTTCCGAAACAAAAATAGTATGCTTTTGAAGAGAACCTAGCTACTTGTTCTTTTAAAAAGGAGATTATTGTGCTAACACAAAGGTTGTTGTTTCCAGCTGAGTTACTCAAGCATCCTGCAATAACCCATTCAGAAGTTCATCGTTACTTGTCCCAATAGATTAGTCACGTTAGTGCTGAAGCAACGGCATTATGTAAAAGGCTGCTCCTCTTTGATGTGCTTCATTAACTCCAAATCATATTTACAAAATACAACATGCTACTTCAGCATGTCCACAGCAATCAGCTGTTAAAATGATTTATTTTACCATCATCCACAATATATGAACACATGGGTGGCCAAAGTACAGCCCACGGGCACTAGGCTCACACAGCTGTGTACTCACTCAAAACACAAAGGTGCAGCCCATGGAGACCATGGGCCTTAGCTCTCACCACTCCATCTCAGGTTTAGTGGGTTTGCAAAGAGGGGCAACCCAAACAGGTAACAGCAGCAACAATGCGCTGCTCCATCTTCTGGAAATTATGGGTCATTTATATCTGCTGATGAAACTTGAGTGATTCTCCAGTGGACAAGATTAGATATTTATTCAACCTGACAGATTCAAGCTACTAACAATGGGAGGATAGAAGGGATAAAATAATGGGACAAGGATGTTAAGTGGAGAAGAAGCAGAATAAATACTGATGCATCTCATTGTACGTCTCAAGCACACACTATTAAGTCGGCCTTTGGTAACCAGGACAAGTGATCTGAATCATGAAAAAAGACTTTCAAAATATAGACTGTCTGCATTTTGTTTGGATTTAAAGAAAGCCAGCTGCTTCCCTGAGCTAGCGAATACATTGTCAGAGTTCTTCTGTTAATAAACTATTTCAATTTATTTATTTAAGATGGAAAGTTTTCCACAGAAAACAAGCAACAAAGTTAGCCCCTGGGCTTGTTTGCCGTGAGGAACCATGCTGGTTATGGATGTGCTGACTGGATGGCAAGTTGCAGTATTCAGGCCAGACAGAATTAAAAGTTGGAAACAGGACATATATGTTACTGGGGGAAAAAAAAAAAAAAGCATTATTACTTATAGTGCAGTAGTATCAAACCTGGGATCCTAAATCTGGGTCCCATAGTGTGTTATATATTGTGCAAATAAAAAATTGGCAGATAGTGCATCAACACAGACCCAATCTGATACTATCAGGAGAGAATCATGCTTCTACAACCAGTTAATAATATGCTTGGCTCTGGGCCAAGCCTCATTAACAAATTTAACCAAGTCATTCCTACCCTTGCTCATTTGTGAGGCAAACAATATTTTCAAGTTCACTAAAATTTCTGATTCATAACAACGTGAATGCAGTTCTCATGAGCCACGCAGCAGCTGTGGAACCTCATCGCCTATTCCTCCTGCTCTACAAACCCTGTCTCCCCACACACACTCACGCATGCTGTTCCACAGCAAGACTCCTGAAGAAGACTGGGAACCCACACTTGGCCTAAACCTCTTTACTAGGTCTTCTTAAACAGGATTCATTATTTTAAGTTTCTCATACATGTATTTGTGCATATGGAAGTTCAAAGGAGGGATAGGCAGAAGCACTCAGCACTTACCAGCTCAGATCATATTTGAGTAGGAAATATGCTCGCTCAGAAAGCTCCCTCAAATCCATTGCATGATTTGCAGAGGAATTACTGTAAGGAGTTCCTCTCAGGGCCACCATGTCTTTTGGAAGGTGCAATGAAATACACACTCAAGAGCCTGCACTGTCTATAGAGACTTACTTTCCCCAAAGAATCTCTGCTGGCTTTAGAGAAATTAGTTCCACTCTTGTTCCAGTCCTCAAGAAGGTATTTCCTCCCACTGCTCCCACTTCAGTTTTTACTGAAGAAAAAGCCTTTCAAAAGAAAAGGCTAGTGAATAGCTAACACTAAACAACATTTTGGAGCAAAGCAATGCTCTTCTAGAGGGTTCCACCCTGCGGAGCGTTAAGTGCTGCTCTCACCATCTCTATACATAAATGTACAAGTCACTGGCCCTCAAAAAAACTGGAAGTAATGTTCTACCTTCAAATTCTGTGTCTTGATTCAGCATCACCAGGCTTCTTTTAAAAAGGACCAAATGCATAAAAGGTAAGACACGCAGTTTCAGGATACCCCTTCCGGCAACATTAAAACCAAAAATAGAACTCCATACTTAGGGCTTGCTCTTTCCATTTAGGATTGTGAATTTCAGGAGAGAACAGGTAACATTAGAATTTGCTAGACAGTGATTCAAGAGTAGAGGAGTAAATACTATCTCATTTCATAACTTGCATACTGCAAAAAATAAATTTTCCATGCTTCCTTCAAAGTATAAGGCTCCCCAATTTAAGAGCACCCATCTACAGACTCTGACAATTCAGTAACTTCATCCAGGTTGAACAGTGAATAGCTGCAATTATTAAAACAAAACAAAAATAAACACACTTTTATTAAAAAACTTCTCAAATTGAGGACAAAGTACCATAAAAACTTTAGACTTCATGGGAAAGGTTATCCTGTCCTCACCTGTTAATTAACTTTACAAAGGAACACCCCACACAATTCTTTCCTAGGAGCACAAAGACCTATGGATATCACAATTTCTTTACAGACATACAGCAGACAGGCATCTTAAATACCAATTCTATGACCAGCCTGGACTATTTCTGGATCACTCCTTTTGGTATGTTCCGTTCTTGTAACCACGTAAAACTATTTTCCACGTGCCATGGGACACAACCTAGCACCTAGAATACAAATGCCACGTCAGGTCATGTGATACGAAGACGAAAAAAGTAATATTACACTAATAAATTTAACACCATGCAATACACCCTTCATAACCAGAATTGCCCTATGTTTTCTTTTTTCATTTTTTTTAGCACTAGGTCAGTCACTTCACTGTAACATACCATAAAGCTGCTATGGTTTTACGACACGCATTATAAGAATATTGCTTCAGATTTAGAAGTGTTTGTCAAGTTACTCTAAACATGGTTTAGATTAGCTTTCTTGCTTTGCATCCCCAACTCTTCCTGTACAGCAAAGTTTTGCTGTTTGAAATCATGCTGCTACTGTCCTGCAGTGATCACCAGGAGGGCAAAAGCTCTTAAGCATGAAGGAACCAGCAACGTTCTACCATGCACAATGGGAGATGCGTGCCATGAGGAGAGAAGTGGTACTCAGACAACAGGTAATAAGACCCACATGGTTTCAGTTATCAGAAAAGCATACAGATGAAGCCCTATTTACAAAGTCTGTTCTATGTGGCATACTAATGTGCTATTTTGTTCTTCAAGCATATGGGAGTAGAGATTAAACTGTTATAAGAAGGTGAGAAAATGAGAAGAGTCACCTGCTTCAAAATAAAGTTCTCCTTGAGACTAATTGCCTATATCTCTTGCAAAGCCTACACAAAAAGAAAAAATTACACAAACCTAGAAAGCCTAAAGTCAATTTACCCGTGTACATTTCTTGACCAGGAATTGCAAGGGAACAACTCCATCTTACTTGCATCATTACTGTTCCACTTGCTCTAGAAACCACAGTGAAAGACTGAAGCATTAAATAGAGGAGCGCCATGCTCAAATGAAAGATGCTTTTACTTCAGACAGCACGGATGAGATTCCACAGCACATTTTGTAGTTTTGAGGAGTAGAAAGCAAATCTGTCACTTAGTGACAGATAAGCCCTTCTTCTGAAGGGCCTTGACACTGACAAACTTCTGCAGCTAAGAACCAGCTCAGATAATGCTTCTCTTCCTAAAGCAAGCTACCTCAAAGTATAGCATGAGGTACATTTGCAACAGAACTTCAAAGCAGCTGTATAAACAAATTCACTTTTCCTTATCAAAAACAGCCTATATGTAATGCTCACACTTATCCCAAGTTTAGGGTTTATGTAAGAGTGCAGCCTCAAAGCATATTATTTTATTAAGGAATAGATAAAGAAAGAAATTTTAGTTACAATACAAAAATAAACTTAGTCAAGCACAAGTAAAAAGGAACCACCTGCAAGTTCAAAGCACTCCAAATAGCAATCTTTGGCTATAGTTTCCTGGATATACATTCTTCCATAACATCCATAAACCATCATTTTGTCCCCAAGTATATGCAAATTCTTAAGCCAGAGTAGTAGTGAGTCAGAGCCATAACTTAAAACAAGGCTCCTAAAAGCATTTTGACGACTAGAAATGATCAATTTCACCATTTTAAGGGGCCACGGGGGGGACGGACCCCAAAACTATTTTTTGAGCCACCTTGAAAGTGGCTTCAGCAAATACTGTCCACGCAGAGATAGCTGGTCCACACTGCAACAGAGGAAACTAAGTTCTCAGCTGAGCAATAATAACAATGTTGCTCCCCAAAAACTCACTGGAGTTTACATTGGTTGCAATCAGAGATTATAACAATTTGAATACATACAGTCTTTATTTATGTCCCAACTGAATGCTACACATTGGGAAATAGGCTACTCTGAAGAAAAAGCAACTAAAATTTTGTTGAGTTTGGGTCACTGGTTTCTATTTACCTTTTCTTCAGAATCTTTCCTAACAGCTTGGGCATTTCCCACCAATTTCAGCTTAATTTTACTATTGGGTTTGATGTCAAAAAGAACATAGCTTCCATGGACTGAAAAGACTTCCATAGACTGAAAAGACTTTAAGGCTATTTTCGAATGACCTAAAATCCCATCCAAGTCCCATAGCCTGTTGTTTCCCCATTTACAGCCAAATCCAACAGTGAAACATCATGATCAAGGGCCAGGCTGAAGATATTTAACCTTCTAGATTTCTCAGGCTCTTTATCATTAAGGCAACAAAAGGACTGCTGCATGCAAGGACACTCATGGTCATACTCGCACCACCTAAGGGGTGCAGAACAGTGGGACCAACTTACCAGTGAAGACAAAAACCCCACAACTGCATCTCCACTGCAGTTTACTTTTTGACTAAAATTAAAGTGCAGTTTAAAACACAAGTCTGTTCTCCTCTCTCAGCCTTCCTAACAAAGATCTGTTGGATGAAAGATTTTAGATGCCTTGTCTTCACTCTTCTGCTACAATTCTTATTTTGGAATACAGACAGAAGCAACTCAAGGGAAGTGACCTCAACATATACCAAATCAGTGGCACCACTTAGAGGTAAACATCAGAAACACCAGTAGCAGTGAGACACCCTCCATATACAAGGTAAGAAAGTTGGGTATATTTTGCACTCAAGTATCAGAGTCTCCATAGATTTAACAGGGGTTAGGCAAAAATACAGAGGAGGGAAAAAAAAAAATCTTGCCAGATTTTATTTCATCAACGGTTTCAGAACAATGGAAGAACTGCAATACAACATACTTACATTTAAATAAAAAGCTTATTCTAGCTTAAGTGGCTACAGGATAAAAGAGTAAAGTATAAGGTGCAAATCAGACACTTATTCCTGCTACCAAAAATAAAAATCAGGTCAACAGCTAGTGTTAAACAGCTGTTCTCCTTTGATACTTAGAAGTGCTAAGCATTTTTAAGACTCTCTTTTAAGACATACAAACATACCGCTTTTTTCACTCTGCACGAGCCTAGAGTTTGCCCATTTAATTTCCAAGGGCTGGTCAACTTTCCCAAATCTCGCTTTTTTCAATCTGCATCTGTTTGTTGGACTGTACTATTGGCCAAACCATGAAACTATCCTGCTACGAAAGAGCTTTTCTTTTGAGGTTTTCTAAGCTACTATTGCTTATTGAATCCTTCACAACTCAAGACCTTGCCCAATTCCCTCCCACCCTGTGGTATCCAAGCTTTGCAGGTGACTGAGCATGTGAAAAATTCAAGTATATAACAATAGGTCAGGTAGCAATTAAACGAACAGAATATGTTTGATCTAAATCCCCAAACAAACCATAATTACTACACAAATAAAATTTAATTCCATCCCTCCCATGGTACAAAATAGTAATGCTGCACTCAGTCTGTAACAGTGATGGAAATGTGTGGTTATAAGTGGCAACACTAGGAGACGACACAGAAGGAGAAGCTTCCATTAATTGGGCATGTAGCAGGAAAACACTAGGCAACAAATTCTGGAGCTACATGTGATGAGTCATATATTCATTTGCATGTCAATATCCAAATCACTTAGTTTTCGACAGTTTAGTAGTACCTTTAAGATCTGGGAACAAACTCAAAAAAGGTAAAGAATAAAAACCAGTTGCATATAGCATACCCAAACCATGTGGGCTAAATCTGAATATTTCCCATGCCAAAACACTGCTTAGGGCTTGAACAAAGCACAGACTGGTCTCCAAACTAGAGCTAGGGAAACGCCCAAGCACTTCCACAAAAGATACTAGATTTAAATGACTTTTATTTAGAATACAAGAAGATCAGAAAATCTACACAAGATAGTGCTTCAGAAAGGAAGAAGCAAACCACAATTCTTCATTATATTATTATTTCTTGGGGAAAATTGTCCAAGAAGATGCTTGCCTGTGAAACAAAGCATCACTGAATGTAACAGCATTAAAGCTAGCACATTCCAGACCCCAATTCTAACACAGGTGTCTCTATTCCTTAGCAACAAAAGTGTCCACGTTGCTCTCTTCAAACAGATACCCCCTCCCAGCTGATACCCTCCACCACAGCTTGCCAATTTAAATATTTGTCAAACCATTCCCCGAAGTAGAAAGGTTGCTGAGCTTAGAGGCCGCTCTGAGCAGCGATACAAAAAGTTACGTTCCACGAATGCGCTTAAATGAGCTTGTGCCCTGCTTTCTGAATACTCAAAGGGCTCTTTGCCCATAGGTTTGGTGCCCTAATAAATGCTGCGCCAGAAAAGTGCTCTATTGTGTCAATCCACCAGGAGAAAAAACAACAACAGTTAGAAAAGTCACTGAAAAGCAAGGTCATGAAAGTTAAATATAACCGTTTATCTGCTCCACCAGATACCTCACAGAAGCCTGACACCATTTGGCTCTTTCAGTTAAGTATCAGATATTTAAACTTCAGTTTATATCCTCAGGTTAATAAGCACTCAGATGAACAGATAAGCTTTATACTGTCCATGTTAAAAAAAAATGATGGAAGGTAAGATAAAAAAGCTGCACATACACTCCCGTCTAGGCAAAACGTGTCCCGATGTGGTTATTTTTAAGCTTCTGTAAACAGACACATTCCATTCCACGTGCGAGGTCAGAGGTGGCATCTCCATGCTCGCTTCTGCATTTGTTTGTTCTATATTTGCTCGGAGTTGGCTTTCATTTAAAACATCTCACAAAGAGTTTAGAGCTTATTGGTCTCAGTACAGAAATGGAAGTGGGGAAAAAAGCAGCAGCCTGTAGTATACAGTAAGATTTCACTGTGCAACAGTCCCCAAAATGATAGACATCTTGCACTGTAGGGTGTTTTTTTTGTTTGTTTGTTTGTTTTTTAAAGTCATCCAGAAGCAGAACGATACGGTCTGCAATTCTGTTTAGCAAGCTATCCTTTCAGCTTCAAGCACAACAGAAGGACCAGTGGCAAGAAGTTTGCTGCAAGTGCTTTTCTCAGAGTCCAGTTTTCACAATTTGGAGAGACATTCAGCTAGAAAGGTGGTGGCAGGAGGAAAGCTGGCATTCTTTGCTCTCTAATAAGGAAAAAAATAAGCGCTAACAAAAAGCAGGAAAAAAAAACAGTAAAAATATCAAGTTCCTCATTTTTGCTGTAATCCCAAAACAGTTTTCTTATCCTAACTTAAGTGGATAGGCAATAACCTTGATGACTTCCTCTACTGGTATTGTCACCTTACTTTGTGCTCATCATTCTGTGTGATTCAGTTTACAGAAGCTTTATAAAAAGATACAAATACGTTTCTAAAGCCTTCAGTTTTGAATGTTGTACACAAATAAATGAAAACATTGTAATTTATCACTTGCTGGGGGTTTTTTTGTTAGATCTTAAAACATCTGAAACAAGTGCTCCCTCTCCTCCACCAAGCACCCAAAATCCTGACATCTGTTCAAGTGTCCTTAAAATTCTAATGAAGACTTTCTCTTCCACCTAGATAACAATTTCTTTGTCAAATTGCTGTGATTATGAGGAAAACTATCACTGGATTCAGATACTATTTACAAATATTCCCCCAAACCAATGACAAGTTTATCATCTTAAAAAAATTAGAAATCAGTATCCATAGAAGAGCTAAGCTTTCATTAATATTGTCAAACCTGAAGCATGCAAACTTGCTAACCCCAACACTCACAAATTTCTTAAAAATATCATTCCATAATTTGCAATTTATTGTTTGAGCCCTTAGGTTGCTTGCTATCAAACTTCTTGGAGCTGTAGAATTAAGTCCTATGTCAAAGAGACAGATGGAATAGGCACAGCCCCTTAAGCCCATCCCATTCCTGGTTAAATTTGTTTTCAAGTATTTAGCCAAGTGTAAACTGAACGCACCAGTGACCGAGTTACGGTTGCATTCAAAGTTTGGGGCCAATCATACTCCTTTAACTCCTTCCTTTCAAGGCGCACACACTTACTATAGAGAAAAAGATTGAAGAAAAACAAAAATACTGTATTAGGCCTAATTGTTTTCTCCGCCAGAAAAACAAAAAGGGGGGGGAGGGGAAGAGGTAGCTTTTATGCATACTGAAGGCCTCCAGTGTTAGATACCAGACGCCCTTTCTACCCTGTAGCAACACCGCTTTATTAGAGCCACAGCACACTCCTGTGCTGCAAGAAGAGGGTGAACCTGAATTGGTACTTTCCCTGAAGGCAATATGCCTGAAAAAACTCTCACAGAGCCATGTATTTGTTCACTACCCCCCACATCCTAAGGTACAAGCACGAGTAATAAAAC
The DNA here is from genome assembly GCF_036417845.1 of Apteryx mantelli. Classification (NCBI taxonomy): domain Eukaryota; kingdom Metazoa; phylum Chordata; class Aves; order Apterygiformes; family Apterygidae; genus Apteryx; species Apteryx mantelli. Next base: position 79,192,874 of record NC_089979.1, read on the forward strand.
AGAAGAGCAAAGCTACTAAAGTACAAAGATTCACTGCTTTGATAGTCAAGACCCTGCTTGCCTGCTTTCCCTGGCACTGAGCTGCTACCCGCAGTATTTGTAGCATATTCCGGATAACTACAAAGGGAACATTTGAAATGGTCTCCTTTCCTCCATCACTGATCAAGGAGAGAAGGTGCAACTAAGATACAGAATACCAGATACAGATCAGTTCAGTTTTCCTGCAGGACAACAAGGTTACATGTAGAAGCCTGCTCTACCAATACACAGTAGAACAAGAAAAGGTATTTCTACCTCCTCCCAGAAACCATATGCATAGACCAGATACCTCTTAATCATTCATAGCTGGAAATATTTAATTACCTCACTGTATCTACACTAAAATTATTCCACAAGCCAAGAAGATAGCTCAAAAAGCAGAGTGGGCTCCTCTCTAAAGACTAATTCATCATTTTTAGGCAAAGTTTTCACCTTGACACCCCCCTGCCCCCAACACCAGTGAACCTGTCCTGGAACTTCACCCATCCCCACTACTTTTGGAATGAGAATAAATCTAGGACACAGAAAAACGTATATGCCAAACCAAGAGGAAAGGTTGACAGAGCTTATAAAAAGCTCCCTGTGTATTCTTTGTCTCCTTTCCTAAGCATCACATTGAAACAAGGAATGGCTTTCAGATTCAAGGTGGCTTGCACAAACCAATTTCAAACACTGCTTTAAAAGTCACCTAACAACATAATATCCATCATTCCCCACTTCTGGGGAAAAATAAGGACCATGAGGATCAGTATGAAGAAGCCTGTCATCTTTCAGGTATCAGTAGATGCTATTATTGAAGGCAGACCTTGAATTCTCCTTAGTTTGAGGCTTCCTCACCCCCAATCTACAATCATCTTCTCATCCCTGAGAGTTTTAAAGGCTCAAACCTCACCTCCCAAACATGTAGACCTCTACACACCATATTCACATAAGCAAGGAGAAGCACCATGCTCGACCTACAAACCTATTGAAAAGCAAATGACGCTTTAATTACTCTGGTCACTCTGAAGAGTTGCCTTGTTAGGTATATAAAATAGACTTAGACTGTTAGAGCCCAATGCAGTCAGAAAGGGCAGGCTTTATTTCTCTGAAGCTCAGTGTCTGCATCTACAGCAAGTGATGCTGTAATGACTAGATATTTTGTAAGTTACGGATGGATAAATATTAGCATCCCTTTTAGAATAAATAAGTTAAATGAAATTAGCTTAAGACATTTCAGCAGTGATTAGATAACATTTTAGTGACTCATCTTATTATAGTAAGCCACAGGAGACTAGTGTTCCATCATTAGTAAAGCAATAATGATTCACAACCACCACAAAAGTGACAATTAGGATTCAAATGCAGGCCCATTTAAAGAAGAAACGCTCCAGGGAAATCTCCATGTCCTACAGAACATTGGCACTTCTAGGTTCACTGATGGTAACATAGGAGCTAGATGGAGAGGCAGAAGGGAGGGAAAATTCAATTTTCAATCCTTCAGCAAGTCAGTTACTAGTTCTTAGACACTGGCCCAACTCTGTATTGATCAACCTCTGCCAATTAAAGCAAGCTCTTTAGAAACATCCTTGCTACAAGGAAGCTATTTCTGAAATAAGCAGGGGATGAGGTATTTATTTTTCAAATATCAAAGCATGATGGAATGAAGGAAGGGTTGGAAGGAGACCCATATGAATAATCAATTGCTTTTAATCACACCAGGAAGTGCATAAGGACAACTTGTTGTAAATAGCATAATCACTGCCTCTGCTTCTCAAAGTTTTTCTAATTACTGCAAATATTTGCATTGCCACAACACACACTGAAGAGTAAACAAAGCTGGGAAACAGCTTTCACAGTCCAAAGGAGAGAAGGAACATACCTTGTAGTGCAGTCACTTCAGGCTGTAATAAAGTCACTGGCCTCATCAGTTAGTCTGACCCTCACTTCCCTTCCTCCTCCAACCCTCTTCCTAATATACTGACAGACTCTGGTTTGGTGCTTAATCACGGTGATGACATCTCCTCCACTCTTTCCAAATCAAGCTCCTCCATAACTGCCTGCAACATAACTCCCATCCATCTCTTCTGCTCCCCTGGAACTTGCCTTCACCTCTTTACTACTCTGCTTGTTTACGCTTCCTTGAACTACCTTTCTGCCTTGTCTATACAAAGACCTCAAGGGCAGGAGTTAATATTTTGTACAAAGCTTAACATTGCAGGAACCCAATCCCAATTACTCACAAGCACTTCTGTAGCAGATGTTATTAAATGTCATTTTGCCTATGTATCAATTTTTTCTTATTGACAATTAGGCAGATACAACACTCCTAACCAGTTATTGAAAAAGCCAGTTTAGACTGCAAAGCTTTCCAAAACCCTTTTCTCTTCCCTACAAACCCTAAATTAATACCTGTGCCTTGAAGGTTCTTCCTCTTCACTCCTATTTTACAGCTATTGCTTATTCTGATGCTACTGAATTAGCAGGAATCTCATGCCTCTGAGAAATTAGAAAAATAAAAATAGTGTGGGTTTTTCCCCCCTTTGAACAAATTTCTCACATTTAATTGTTCTCTTGCTTGAAGTCAGTAATCTATAGTTACTCTACCCACATTATGGACTTGCAGATCATTCTTTTCAGTGCCCAAAGTGTCAGCTAGGACTTTTTTTTTTTTGGTGGGGGAAGGAGGGAGGAATGCACCAAGCAAAGACACAAAAGCAATGCTAAGTAACTATGTGCTACCTGCTGTTCAGCTATGGACATCACAGCTTCAAAACTATGCAGACATATTAACCTCTTCCAAAACTAGAGGAACTATCCTGAACTGGCGGAATCTGGTTTACTGAGCAAGTTTATGATTAAACTTTATCCGTTGAGATTAAGTAGTATAAAGGTAAAGAGGAACGACTAATAAGTTAAAACATCAGTGACAGGCTTAGGTGCAAATGGTGATGACTTGTTTACATTTACTACACAGAAACCAGAAAAATCCAAGCAAACAAAGCAAGTATTTGATGCTTCAAAAAGACCAGCTGCAGCACTGAGAAATGATGGCACATCAGCTAGAAGCAAGATTTTAATATAAGCATACAATAATGGAGAGCTCAGAACATTTTATTAGAACCCCCTTCACATGCACAAGAAAAACACAATGTCAGAAGTCAAAGCAGCTGTGAAAAGCAAAAACAGTTGAGAAAAAAGAAGGATGTTTTATAGCAAAAACAGAACCCACAAACTGTGAAAAAACGATATACTGTGCAGCGGAAGCAAAAGAACGTCAGTCAGTCTGTGGTCAACAGAATCAAATCTCTCAGGAATCTCTGCAATAATATTACACTCTTAGAGGATTCCATTTTAGAGGATGGAAATGGGTTATCAACACAACTGCACACATGTTAAATATTACTCGCTTGAGAAAAGCTGTACTACATTTCGTACTCAAAAAAAATAAACAGCTCTAAATCAGTCACATCCAAAAGATTTGTAAAGAACTGTCTGAGCTTTCTGGACTATTGTCATTATTGTTCTTGAGTAAATCTACAGGTGCCAGGAAAGTTCTGAGGGACTGAAAGCAAGCTGCTGCCACCCCATGATTTTAACCAAATCAACCAGGTATTTAGGTCTTTTAGGCTAAAATCAATAGTTTCCAAACATGCTGTCTTTGGAGATTGGGGGGGGGGGGAGGAAATCATACTAAATCAACATGTTTTTACATGAAATGGATGCAAAAAATCAGTGGTTCTAGGGGGATAAGTTTATAGGTGTAGATATTTCTGCTAAAATAACAGACTTGCAGCAGCCTTCTGACAGGCAGTTTCTTCATATTGTGCAGTGAGACAATATAAAATAAATTGGTCAAAAAGGCCATAAAATACACAGAAAATTAAAGGTGAGCGATTCTAGTGAGGTCCTGTAGGGGATGGCCTCAGTGACTAGAACAAGAGGAGAAATAAGTCAGAGGGAGAAGCAAATAAAGAGGGATAGTCATCAACAGAGTTGTTGAGATTAGTCAAATAAGGGAGACAGGAGCAAGCCATATGCCAGTCCATATGCACGATCATGCAAGTTTAGGTGACAGACCATCTGACCCCTTTGACAGGCATCAGAGCCCAGTGTACCGAGGACAGCTCTAACACCTCTGGCCCACATGTAGGTAATTACCTTCCCAGGGTAAGCTAACAAGCACCTCAGAAAGTACCACCTTCTCAGGCAGTGACAGCCAGTCCTAAGGAAGGTGCTTCCAGTGACACATCAGTATGAACCCAGAAACAGGTGTAAGGAAGTGATCTTGTAAAGGCCTGAACACAGTCCAGCCAAGAAGAGAAATGCACTGTCTATGGAAGAACTAATCAGCTGGAGGCTATGTAGAGACCCTGGCTTCCAGAAAACAATTAACAGGTCTAGATAAAATTCAGATCTCTTTGGCTAAAGAATGAAGACCAACCATCAGCCAGTAAATGAGATATACTCTAAAGCTATTCAGCACAGAAAAACCTGGACTGACTTCCAGGCAGCTGGGGGAAATCAATAAAGAATGTACATGCAATAGCTAACCTCAGAGACACGTGATGGTCTTAACAACAGGTCAGACTTACAGGACTCTCACATCCCAGTATAACAGTTTGGGACACATATGTCTGGTCTGTCTTCTCACCTGAACCTGAAAAGCTCCATGAAGTGCTAAGTCCAAGGGGCTGACTATATTCTTGAGAATATAAATAGACAATAGCAAATAGGATTAAAAGTGTTGTATTACTGCTGCAACTGCTAGTGAAATACTACAGCCAGTTCTGGGATCCACAGCTCAAAGACTGAAATAAGAGTCAAGAAAAAGATGAAAAAATGAGAAGACTGGAAGATGAACCTCTAAGTCAAATTCAATGAGAGCTTGATCTATTTAGCCTACTAAAAGGCAAAAGGGGCAATTTAAACTTAGTTTTCAAGTCTTCACCATCCTAGATAAAAGATTTAACAATTATATTCAAGTCTGGCAAAATGTAACAAGATCCAATGATGGAAGTTGGAACTGGCATAAACAGACTAGAAAACAAAGCAAAATACGTGCCTTTGAATGAGGAGATCAGTTAAAACCCCTAAGTATCCTATGGAATACAGAGGTACATCCCTCTCCACTCCCCCACCCTCGCCCAACTGCAATTTTGATTGGGTACTAAGAATTTTTCTAACAAAACAAGTCTTTCAAGACAAAAAATCATTTAAAGGAGTACAACAGTTTAAACAAGAAGGTGGACTAGATGACAGTAAGTTCTTTCTGCCACGTAGTTGATCATTTTTTTCTTGCAGTGTCATGGTAGAGAATCTTGCTTATCAGCAGGGAGCTGAAGAGACAGGAAATCTTGTTAATGCAAACGTGGTGTTCACATCCAGGCACTCTCTGGATCCTGAAAGGCTGGGCTCTCAAAAACTTCTTAACCTAAAAGTCACTACCAACCAAAGGAACAGTGCATGTTGTTACAGTGATTTTTAATACTGATACTAAAAAGATTTATTGTATAGACATGTACATTATCCCAAGCTCATAATGTCTTACCATCACCAAAGCATCTCTTTGGCTCTACCAAAGAATCCAGATGTGCTTTGTTAATAATAGTCTCCTTTTGAGAGTCTACACCATTAGAAACTGCAGTGACAACAGCAATCACCCACATAAAGCAATGCAAAGGAATGAATCTGGGAGGTCATTCTGAAATATGGAAACAGTAATATGGTATCTGCCCTACTTGCATGGCTGATTCTGACTTTGCACTTCAAAATCTTTTCCCTACAGTAAGATTTGAACTTAATGCTCTGTTTAATTAAAAAGTTGATCCCAACTTTTAATACTTTCCCCTTTTGCAGATTCTCAAAAAATAGAGAGATGAAAATCATTACGGACAAGATAACACACATACATACGTTGTCAGAATTTAAAAGACTTAATCTCCTTATCAACCTTCTTACCTAGCCGCATACAATGTCCTTTGTTTCTTATTCCAGCATGTGGAAGACAGCAGTATCACCTCTGCTTTCAAACCCCACTGGACTGCTGCAAGAAAGAATCTAGTCCTTTTCAGCTATCACCAAAGCAGTTTCTTTGTTATTATTTAAGTGAAGAACATTTGGGGCATTCGCACAGCCTCCTTTGAATTTTTGAGAATTTGAATTAGAAAAGGAAAACTGGAATTAGCAAGCAGAGCAAACTAAAGCAGAACTGTCAGGTCACCCAAACAATTTACAATTAGTGCTGAAGCAGCCACCAGCCAACACAGAGCATTCCAGATTATAATTAATTTGAAATTGGTATACTGCCTCCCATTACTGTAATGAAATTTGTATTCAATCTTCCTTCCTCAGCTCTATTATATCAAGTATAAGTTAAGAGCATGCAATAACTCCAGGAACCTAAAAGAAATCCCAAACAGCTTAAGAAAAGTCTTGCACCTTTCCATTTGTGAAGCTAAGAAACAATACTCTAAGCCACAGAGGCTAAACTTCATTGAAATACTTTTTTTTTTTTTTTCCTGGAAATGCACAGTCTGTTCTTGAAAACTGCTGTGATTGTGAATAAAAGGTCAACAGGGTTTAGAAGGATGCCCTTTCTACATTCGAAATCCCAGATCATTAAGTAACTTCAAAAAGCCATTGCAGACCAGCTCAGAGCCCTTCTGATCTCTTTGAAGAAGAAACAAGAAACACACACACTGGCAAGGTATTATTTGAGGTATTTCACTACTATTATCCACCGTGCTCTCACCACATTGCTCATGCCTCCTCTGTTCCAACAGTTCTCAGCTAGGCCATCTGCCTCAACTGTTTCTGTGTCCTTATTTCTCTCTGTGTAACACCTAGGAATTCTAGTTGTGGCACAGGAACCCACTATGCGAGATACTATCTAAACACAGGCAGCAAAGTTACACCCACAAAGACAAAACATGCACACACAAAAGGCAAGTCTGTCCCAAACAGCTCGCTTTTTGCATGCTGCCTCTTCTTCCAGAATCCTGCGAAGAGCAGGACAAACCTGGATCTTCACGGATCTCAGAACTACCAAATTAAGGGTCAGGCAAAATAAATCCAGCCTGTACTTACTGTTTTCATCCCCTTGACCTCAGTCACACTCCAGATCCAGTCTCAATTACTTAGAACGTAAGTGGAGCACACACACTGCTTCACACTTTCCTTTACATTACATAAAGGTGTGGTCCATGTTTTCACTTCTTCTCAGAGAAAAAAGTTCTTTCCAAACAACTGCAACTTTCTGAATTTGCTAAAAAAAAGCGATCTCTGAACAAGTGAATTGTCATTTCTAGGATCTGGAAGATTGAGTCACATTACGAACACGCTATGAAATTGGTGTGGCCTACCATTTCCCAACAGCTGCTAGCTTCCTGAAAACAGATTTGAAAACACTAATTTCATCTCTAGTCAGAGCATTGTTATACGAATGGCCAAAGCAGCAGTCACTCAAAAAAGCTTTACACCAACTCAGTCAATCCTAAGAGCAACTGCAAGGAAAAAGTCTCCTACTACCTAGACATCACAAGGACTCAATATATGAAGAAACAGACTCTACTCACTATACCTTATATTTACCATATGGTTCCTTCTTTTCCACAAACATTATACTTGTTATTTTCTGTTATTTAACCATCTTACTGTGTTGTGCACTCAATGAGATCACCACAAATTTTGTTAAGTATCAAGAGAAGTCACCAGACCTGCAAAAATTGCCACACAGATTAAAAAAAAAAAAAAAAAAAAAAAAGGCTGAACAGTCATGCACTATACCAAGTAGTTTTAAAAACATACAGGCTGTACAGTCAGGCCTTCAAACTCTTTAAAATTATCAGCTAAGACTTAACACAAGCACACGACTGAGAGATTAGAAAAGAAAGGCTGTCCTGTGAGAGTCTTCCAACCTAAGAAAGAGTGTTCTCACCTCTAAAACATGGCAAACTTTACCTGTGTGAAGTGCTAACCTCAGAAAGAGGGGATCTTGCTCTGGAAATGAGACAAAATTATTTTTCTTCTTCCTGTTAGCAAACTCTGTCTTATTTACTCCATGAATGCACTGAACAGTCCATTTCTCCAATACCACATGAACTGTCTCACATGCTAGCAATTACCACCATGAGACAAGTATCTTCCTCATCATTTTGCAGATGGTTAAGATGAGAGACAGCCTTGCCTGAGGCCACAATGAGTCAGTAGCAGAAGTAGGATCTCATCTCTCATTCCTCAGCTCCCTCCTTCAGACAGTGAAGTTTTACTACTCCCACTGACTTAAGAATCAATATCTCAACTTGCTGAAGTGCATCAAATTAAAAAAAAAAAAAATCTAGAAAGCAAGGAACAAACAAGTGGCCATCTGCAAAAACTGTGGTTTAAGTAACGCGGTAAGTGCCTTGAGGGAAATAAGGATAGGAAAGAATTCTACAAAATTAACTACAAAGCCACGCTCTTCTTGCGGTCCCAGCCTTCACTGGCCCTGCATCTCAAATTGCTATCACAAATAAAGCACCAGTGCAACATGCAGTCCTCTTGACAATACAACCCAATTTGTGCACAGAAAGTCTTCTATAGGGCCTGCACGAGGTGGACAAAAATGTTACCACAATACACACACAACAAAAAAATTAATAATGGCTGTGCAGGCTTCATTTGTAGTTTTCCACGTTTCAAGTGCTGACTGCAACACTAATATTTTTAGTACAACCTACGTAATAATTTGAAGAAACCTGGGCATTTCAGGGCTCTATAACAGCAGTGGTATCCTTCTGGTGACAATTTACATGCAAGGCTGTACATCTAGTTCTTGCATCCTTTGAATTCATCTGCAATGGAGAAACAGAAGACTAAAAAAATAAAGCAGCAAAGCCTAGCTCTAGACAAACAAGACATTAAAATGAAGTTTTCTTTTTAAAATGTCAAATACGCTGTTATTGAAAAAAGGCTTTCAACTCTCCAAAGATTACACTCCAATTTGCTCTTTCCAACACACATTAAGATGGCAATTGCTTTGCATGTGATGGGATTGACAAGGCTTGCAGTATCAGTGTAGCACTAGAGCTTTTACCAACTGATTTACAGCTTTGATGTGGCTCATCAGACTTTATAGGTTTTTCTGACAGAGCGCAGCAGTGATGCCTCTGCTGACAGAAATAGCAGGAGTCTCTTCAGGAACAGACTTTGGCTGGTCCATTTTCAACTGCAGTCTCCACGAGATTTCCTCATCAGCAGTAGACTTTTGCTGGCACCAATCAAAAAAGTGCTTAAAAGTGATATTTTACACAGTATTTCAGGCAGAGCAGACTGGATTACTTCCCTCTTTTGAAGGGACAGAATGAAAGCAACAACTGCTTTCATTGTTTCGAAACTGAGGGGAGAAAAGCTGTATCTACTTTCCTTGTCCAGCAAAATACTGCAGCTTAGAAGCCTCAACAAAGAGGTTAAACGGGACAAAAGGCAAGCTAAATTAAAGCAGTATTAACAAATACTGCCCCAAAATAGCAAGAGTTGCTTTCATAGGCTGTGTAGCTCCCTGCTATGGGGATCACGCGTGTTTAGCACAGGTTAAAAACAAACAAACAAAAAAACAAAAGGCAACTGTCAGCAATTTGTATGCTTCCCTTTCATCTTTCCTGTCTGTTTTCTTCCATACCCTTCACTGCAGCTTTCCTCCTTTTTAGAAGCCCAGCTGCTATGAAGAAACACCAGAAGTTACGGTAGTCTTCCAGCTACAACTGTCAACCTTTGTTTTCCCCACATGCTATCTCTACAATGTGGGCACTGAAGAACACCGATCATTTTAAATAGAGGACAGAATTTGACTTGGGAGATTCCTGCTAGTTCTGTAACATAGAAGTTTGTTATTTGCAAGAGATCAAGTCAAATTATGCGTGTTTATAAGCAAGTAAGCTATACAGAATGTCAGCTGCATTGCTTTTATACCGATCTGCATTTATACGACGACTGCTCAGGTTTTCCTCCACTAAAAGCCACAATACAAGAGACATTACTAAGAAGCTTGTTCCTTCCCCTTCAGTTTTGCCCATGATGATGCATGTGCTCTTACTCACAGCTCAAGAGGGGGTACACATGTGCATGCACAGAAACACGTCTCTCTCCATTTGCCAAAAAGCCAGTCCAGCTCTTCAGAGAGCCAGTGGGGTGGGTACAGGCTAATCAGCGCAGCCCACTTCACTGAGAAGAATTTCTGTAGAAGTAGTGGAAGCTTAGCTGGTCCAGGATCCCTGGCGAGAACTGCTCTAAGAGGGGTTGGGGCTGATAAGTGGAGACTCCCCAGATCAGTAAATACCACCAGTGGTTACTTCACACTGTCACTTTAGAAGACTAGTGACTGTTCCAACTCTGCCTGCCACATACTAGTGGCCAATTTTGTATTTATGAGCATGTATTTATGAAAACTTTAAGAGCAAGTCAGTGACATATACTGAAGCCTTTCACATAAAGCTGCAGAAGATTTTCTACTAATTGATTTCATGACTTACACGAAAACAATCTGCCACACAGTCAAGGAATCCAGATGGATCATCAGAGGACAGAAGCCTCTATTAAAAGTTAATATTAAAAGTGTCAACTAGAGACCCACTGTTTAATAATTCAAAGCAAGAAAAGTTGTCCCTCACCTCTTGTCACCTGCTTTGGGCAATCCCTTGGCAAGATGTAACAATAATCACTTCTACCAGTTCATGGCTGGGCTGAATATAAAACAAAGAGACATATTAAAAAAAAGGGGGGGGGGAGGGGACAGGGGGGACACGCTTAGTTGCATAAGGCCTATAAACTCTCTGGCTTGAACTACAGGAAGCTGTCTTTAGCCACTTTTGCAGGAAAACTCCTTGTAAAACTGAAAGAGGACTAGCAAACAGTATAATATTCCACATTCCCAGTGTTCCTCTCCTTTACTAAAAGAAGGTCAAAGTTTTAGAAATGAGGACTGATGTAGTTCTTTGGGCAAAAGCAGAACATGGTTGAAACTTCAGCAGGCTTTGGAGTAGCTGTATTTTCATCACACTGACGCTCTGTTTGTGAAATATACTTGGTATTCCTCTTTCACTTTGCAATTACATGCATCTATTTAAGTCACAACATTTTCAGGCCTACAAGTTATCTGTTCAACTTTCCAAACCTGGTCAGATCACTGCAGGTTTTTTTTCCACTTCTCTGTATTAGCAGTCTCCCCAGTAAGAAACAGAACACAAGCCAAAAGTAAGCTTAAGAATTTGCCCAATATTGGCTTAGTTATCTTGGCAAGTTCTGTAAAATTTGGTCTTTGTATTGTTTCACAACAAGCTGCAGCAATTATGATGGACAGGAATAAAATTAACCTTAAATGCTAACAACAGGGAGCAAAACAGGAGGAGTTCACACAGATTCACTCTATTCCCTGTTAAAGATTTTGCTGAGACTTTTCCAAGTTTCTCTCACCCTCCTCATCAAATACAATCCTGAGGACTCTCTGCATAGCAGTCAATACACCACTGTTGGTGAAACTTTGTCTTGTACAGGAGAAACCACTATCCCAGCAGCTTAAAGAGTTCTTTAAGAACATGCAGACATGGCTTTGCAATTAAATTTAAAAACCTGTCGTCAGTCTTTGCAAGCCTAAACAGGAAAGGTACCAATTACCAGAGGTAATTCCCCATATTCTGTATACTGCTCACTTTGAAAGAGCATACATTACTAAAAATTCCACGGCACAAATATGACTCTCTTCTCACTGAAGAGCTGTAGAGAAGCTGAAAGGAGTGATCTTACCAGTATACCTCCGTTTTCCAGGATTTCATGACTCAATTTCTCAAAGCAATTGTATTCCATTTTCTAAATTATAGCAGCTACATCTGAAGAGAAACCACACAATTATTTAACAAAAACAGAACCCTATAATTTGCTCATTTTAAGTGTCAGGGAGAGCGTAGTTATATTCTGAAGTGTAATCCACTCACCCCGTGGTTAAGACACTAGCATTTTTACAGGTTTGTGTATGAAGAATATTACTCACGAAAGCTCTGGTGAACAGAGTACTACACTATAAACTACACAGAAAATCGCATTGTGTCTTCCTCAGGGCCACCTGTTTTATATTGTGCTGGAATCAACTGTTCTGTGCTTGAATTGTTAAATTTGCTTGAAAATTTTGAGATGGCAATACAATTCCTCTCCTTCCCCTCAAATCTTAAGACACTTTCACAGTCTATAGTCTCCACGGGAAAATCTTTAGATATAATTGAAGCATTGAAGGAAATTCCAGCAGCATTAAAAACTCCAAGAACAGCCTAACTGAAATGGCTTAACTTAAGAAAAAAAATCTTGTTAAAAATTAATTTATCTGAAGCCTGTGACTAACTATTTTTTGCCTGCAATTTACTTTTTTTTTCCTGGTAAAGAAAACTAGACTTAAATTCCAGTCTTCTAATAAATACTAGGGGAATCTTTTTCACAATAAACACATATCAAGCTCATTCTCATTTTGTAAGACTGTATGTAAGTATTTGGCCAGAAATCATGCAGGAACTCTTCCTCTTGTTTTAGAACGGAAGATCCGTTACTCTATGGACCCCAACAGCTATAGCAAGATTTTATCATTTTGACACATTGTTTGAAGCCTGTGAGAAGTGTAAGTCACTTCCTAGCCCCAAAATACGCATGACAGTTAATGAGATTCCAATATGGGCAAAACACAGCACTAAAAGACATTTCATCCAAGAAAACTGATTATGCCTCAAAACTTTTGCTGAATACTCAAGTAAAGATGAAGATACAGGGATAAGATATACACATTTGGGAAATGAAGTTCTGCAACCTGCCAAACAGTCTGGCAATGGAACACTTGCCACAAAAAAAAAAAACAGCATGGGTCTAAAAAGTCTCTAATCTAGAGGCAATGCCAAGATTGTTTCTCATCCCCTTTTGCAAGCAAGTCAACACGTACAACCCCCAATGCTGACTTTTAACTGGGGCGGGGGCAGGCAGTGGAAGAGAGAGAGAAAACAAAGGATATCCTGGTTTTCACTTCTTGCATCCTACACAAAAGCAGCACTTTTTTTGGATCCTGTGTGCAATCAGAGAAAGGCCTTTAGCACCTCAGGGGGCTGGAATCTGAATGTTTCATACAGCTGTTATCTTCCCAAAATGCAGCTTTCAAACTAAGTTTCCTCTGAGCATGTGCACAGCAAGATTTTCAGCAACTTGAAAAGCTGTACAACAATTTGGAGATTTTCACAGAAAGAGCAAAATGCAAGTTGTCTGGCAAACTTTATTTCTCCAGAATAAAGAAGCACTAAAGCTGTTAACTCCTCCCGCAACCCCCCCCCCCGCCATCTCTTCCATAGGAGCAAAATTTATTTCTCTTAATCTTTCCTGAAAGTGGCTTAAGTATTTCGCTTGAGGTTTTCTAAAAGTAATTCAGCACAAAGCAGACACTCTTTATGGAAAACAGAAGCCCTGTTTGACAACTTACCAGCAACTGCACCAGTCTGTCTTTTAATGGAAAGCTGTCTGACAAACAAATGCAGGAACACCACCAGTTTTGACTATACTGTACAAGTCATAGAAACAGGAAAGTATTAGTCATTTCACTGCTTCAAAGACCATGGTATTTTCTTGGCTTCTTAGCTATTTGCTGCAGAGGATGTAAATCCAGACATCATGGCTGTGTCTGTTAAAAAGACTTCTCCAATTTCCCTTTTAATTTATAAGATGAAATCAATCAAAATCAATCAAAATAGAAAAAAGTGCTTACGAATCATAGGACCTAAAGAGAAGGTCAACCTTAGACTATCTAAAATAAGAGCAGAAGCATCTTTTGAGCTGAGGAAGAGGCAAAACCTTCACTGTGCTCTTCTTTGGGCAGCAAGTAGAGCTCAAATACACCAGTACCTTGCAAGGACATCTCTCACCTACCTTTAAATGCTAATCATGAAGAGTTGAATAGCAGAACCTCTACAGGAGGGGTTAGAGCAGAATTGTCCTAACATGACATCCTCGATTCCTCTCAGAACAGACTTCACACAACTTGACAGTGACAGCCCATGGGGAGGGAAGAGACCTTGTCCAGGACAACCACCCCATGTTCTCCCTCATGGCTCTTTCATAGCGCTTGGGGACAGACAGAATGCCCCACAGCATGTATTCCTGTGAGCACCCTCACATGACAACAACGATGCTTCCCTGCACTCAGATGTCTCAAGGAAGTAATAAAAAATGAGCTATTGTCTCTGTCAATCCCTGTAATCCCTCTGTTTGAGGAGGAAAGCAGAAGACAATATTCTGAAGAACCAGGGAACTGCTTGAGGGCATATGACCACCTATCAAATTAGCTTAGTTTCGTGAGCCTTCAAATCTCCAACTAGCAGAGACCAGAAATTCTTTTAATCTGTCTTCGATAAAACTATATCTATTTCTCAGGAAACAGAGTTACCACCCCGACTGTCATTTACTTCTTCTGAGGATAGCTAATTGGCACTTAAGTGCTGCTATGATTACAGATCTCAACCAGGAGAGTGCATGCCCATTGTTTTCACCCTGTTACAAAGTATCCCAGCAAGAGAAATTGTATTTATTTGCAGGAACATTTCAGGATTTAAAAAAAAACCAAAAACCCGCTCTTTTACCTCCAAGTCAGCCCCTAAATTGTCAATGTCCTGCAAATAACAATATAAGATTGAAAACTTGGGCACTGGGGTTAGATGTTTCCAGCCACTAAGCATTGTTTTAGAATGAAATCCACAGCTTGACTTGACCACCCCAGATTTGTGAGCAAGAACCAGATTACTGCAGGCGATCACTTGCAAAGCCTAAAGCTCAAACCCTGCCTCCCTCAAAGAGGCAAAGACTTGGAAGCTGTGAAATTCTCAGGAAACTGAACTACTTGCTTTAAAAAGCTGCTTAGTAGACTACACATTATCTTTTGGAAGGGTGATGAAATATTCATTTCTGGTCTGTGCAAGTCATCCATCATGCCATCTGGATTCCTGTTAGTTCTTGCATGGAGTAACAGCTAAGGAAGAAAACAGAACACCGGAAAGGAGAGTTCCAAATTCCCAGCTATCAAATAGCTGATGCGAATGCTATCAAGAACCAGTTCCCCACCATCCATACCACACGCCTTATCTTTCCTCAACTCAAAATAGTATATAAATGAATGACTAAGATTTAAGGTAACAAAGGAATGTCTTTACTGAACACACGATTGCTTCTGAGAAGACAGCTCTGTCATACTGTTTGACAGAGTTACTGAGGAAATAGTGACTAACAACATCCATTGAAGATAAGTCGCCCAAGCCTTGATGCTCATTTCAACTGTCCTGATGCAGAAGTCTTGCAAGATCACATTCTCACGCTTTCAGAGCTGCAAAAGGCTGGCCTATACCTACTGTGTGTAAGCAGCTACACAGACTTTCTGCAATTCTGGCTGAAACCAGAAATCAGTAAGGAAGATGCTGAGAAACAGACCCATTTAGAGATGAGTATTTACTCACTCAGTCCCAGGCCACAGTAGAAGATAAAGGGTTTTTTTGTTTTTGATTTTTTTTTTTTTTATTAGCATACTCTATGCAATCCCTCATGCTCCCCCAACAAACTTGCATGAGGGTCCCACTACATGAAGGCCTCTGCTAGACAAATTAAGCAGAATAAATTGGAATCAACCTGTCTCATACTACTCTTCTGCATAAGATGATGCAACACAAGCACTCTCTGCTCTACAGTCTGGAAGACAGTTATCCTTGAGAGGCAATGAAAGGGATGTAAAAGAAAGAAGCAGGAAATGGCTTGCTTTAAGAACTCAAGTGTCCTCTTTTGCCCTACTAATTACAGCACACAGCAGACATTCATTCTGAAGAGTAGAGCACAATAGTTGTTTGTTGTGATCAGTGTTACAATCTAGCATTTATCTAAGCCTATCACAAGCAGAAGAGACAGCACAAAAATGCCTGAGAAAGAACTGCAAGTACCATCCACAAGAAATTACAGGGGAGGAGGAAAAAAGGAAAAAAAAAAAAAAAAAGACCACGAGTACCAGGACTAGGCCCTGTCCACAACTCACCATTTAACTATGTGAGAATCTATTCATTGAGTGTATACTCATCCAAGCTTCATCTAAGAAACACTAAACGTAGCTGGTTAGAGAATAACCTGCAGAAAAATATTTAAATCACCTAATCTACTCCTAATAAAAAAAGTCTACAGGTCTGACAGAACAGAGGCACAAGCCTGGTGAAGAGAAAGAACACCCATCCATTTCTAGCACTGGAAAAAATCCACCATTATGAACTCATATGTCCACAACTAACAGAACTGAAGAAGTAAGAGCCTGCATTTACATAACAACTTTTTTCCAGGTACCTCACAAAATCCTCTGCATTAAAGCCTAATCTCAAACATTTTACAAAGCAACAGGCATTACTCTCCCACATCCTTCGCAGTTGAAAAGTTCAGCTTCTTTTACTCTCAATGCATCTTTAAGTGGGGACAATTTAGATTCTTCTAAAATCAAAGATTTTCACAGGCACCCACAAACCCTGCACAATGTCCACTTTATTTTAAAAACATCCCCAGAATCACCTACTAAACTAGAGTTTAAATTGTGAAAAGTTGTTATGCAATAACGCCAGATACAATTTTAGAAAGCATCAGACTCAATCTTCTGAAAGGGCATGTAGTATTTTGAAAGCTACCTTGTTTATGTGAGGAGCAAGATTGAAAATTGTTATTTAAACTAGTGTGAGCTGCCAGTCCCCTCATTTCTTGCACGCCTCAACTTCTGTGAAGTTGACAACAGTCCAACAACATTGAGGAACTACAAAGGAAATATGAAAAAGCAGCATCTATCCTATGCTACAAAGACTAATATCCTATCTTCAGAGGACAACAAATGAGGATTTCAGTAATATGTAGCCAATATATCCCTGGATAACCTCTTACTCGGAGTTAAGAAACTCAAGCATCGTACTTCTAGTAAGTGAAATGTTCATGCTTTTCCTCTATTACACAAACATGCACAACATTCATAAGTGTTTTTCTAGACAAATTCTGTTCTAAATGACAAGATTATTTAACAGATCTACTTAAACTACTGTAGTAAGTGTATTTATTTATTAAGTTACACACTGGCTAACAGAATGCAGCCAGCTAAATACAAATACTTGTTCGGACTCTTACAGAACAGCAGCACATGTTTTCAGAAGGGCACGCAAGCACACTGGGTTGAACATGTAATTACAAGCTCAACCATAATAGTACAAATACACTAGACTAGCACTGTTCAAATTACTCATGCTAATTTTAAAGGTTTGACCCCTGAAGTCAGATGCATATGCACGGAAGAGAACCAATTTTTCCATATACTCACAAACATACACACACGTTTAAGCAAGCCTATAAATCCTTAACAGTCAAAAAACACAATACCATTTGTCAAGGCTAATTTCTTCATCTCGAAAGTTTCAGCTCAGGCATAGAAAATTCATATTACCCTTCCCAAGGCTTACACTTCTCAACAGACTGCTATGAACAACTGTTCTGCTAATGGACAATTATGCCTTTTTATCTCCTTCACTAAAAATATATTTAATTTTTAAATGGGAGCCAGACTTCCTCAGTACCCTTCCCACAGAAGTCCCACAGAAGATATCATAACTCTTTCTTCTCTCACAACTTACTGTCCACAGAGAACAGTCATAGCTTCAGGAGACAATTGTCTGTATTTCAGTTCTTCCTATGAAGATTCAGAGCCAAAAACCACCTGCAGCTACAGCTCTTACTAGGATTTTTTGCAAAACAGGTATGATTTCCGTATTGTACTTTTATCTAGGGCAAGCCAGCATTTGCAGCAATATATACAGATGAAAGATCTTCAATCAGGTCCACTTTCTGTGTGTTTTATTGTAGATTCAAACCAACCTTCTTCTGTGCTTAGCAATAATGTAGCTCCAAGAATTTTTATGAGAACTATGGCTCCGTACTAAATCTGTGCAAGGATTATCTTCCCAGCGAATCAAAGACAAAACACTGATAAAATTAGATGCCCAAGAGAAGAGTACTGCTATTCTGAAGTCAGTTCTCAGAGAACAACAAAGTCAAAAAAAAAAAAAAAAAATGTCTGAGAAGGGCACCATGTAAGTGAAACAACGCTCAGATCTGGAGATTAGAAGGACCATTTCTTCAGAAATTCTAGGTGCCAGTGGCATAAATGGCAACAGGCAATCCCAGGTTTACTGGCAATCCCCCTGACATAAGACCAGAGCTGTTGGCTGGAACAGACCTCTGGAAGCTGTTAGCCCAGCCCCCCTGTCGGAATGGCAAACATCACAATCATCTGCAAGAAGGAAGATCTGGGGTCAGTCCGCACAACCTGAGTCACTACAGAGCCAGTCCTCCCGGAAGCCATTTCTGGGTGCATGAAGGACAAGAAGATAATTGGGAAGAGCCAGCACAGTTCTACCAAGGTTAAATTGCACCTGACTAACCTGACAGCCTACCACAATGAGACTGAATGGGTGCAAAGACAAAGGGAAAGCTGTGGATGTTGCTTACTGTGACCTTAGCAAGGCCTTTCATGGGGTCTCCCATAGCATTCTCACAGCTAGCTGTACTGCTGAGGACTGCGTATGTGGACAATACGGTATTGTACCATCAGGGTCAAAGGTTGTGATCAATGGTACAAAGGTCAATGGGTGGTCAGACACTGGTGGCAGACCTCATGGAATACTGAATGTCTTTGTTAATGATCTATACAATGAATGATACGCACTCTCAAAAAGTTCATGGACAACTCCAAGTTAGGAAGAGAGTAGTCTATACACTCGAGGGCAGAGCTGCTCAGAGACACCTCAACAGGCTGGAGGGAGAAAAACAAACAAACCAGAAAAAACACCCAGGCTGATAGGAACCTCATGAAGTTCTGAGGCAAATGCAAAGTCCTGCACCCAAGATAGAATAACCCTATGCATCAGTACAACAGGCAGGAAACAGCTTTACAGAAGAGGACATGGGGGTCCAGGCAGACAATCTGAACATAAGTCAGTTGAGTGCCCTTGTGACAAAGAAGGCCAACTGCATACTGGCCTATATTAGCAAGACTGCAGCCAGCAGGTCAAGGAAAGTGATCCTTCTCCTCTATTCAGCACTTGTGAGACTGCATCTGGAGTACCACATCCAGTTCTGGGACCTCCAGGACAAGACAGACATTGTCATACTGGAGTAAGGCAAAGAGAGGGCCACCACAATGATTAAGAGGCTGAGGCACCTGACATACACAGAGAGGCTGAGAGAACTGGTTTTGTTCAGCCTTCAGAAGAAAAGGCCGAGGGAAGACCTCATTATGAAGGTGGTCAGATATTGGAACAGGTACTCAGAGAGGTTGTGGCACCTCCATTCTTGGAAATTTTCTAAACTTGACTGGGCAAAGCCTCAAAACCTGATCTAATCGGACCTCAGCTCTGAGCAGGAAGTGGGATCCAATGAGCCCTGGAGCTCCCTTCAAACTTAAGCTAATTCAGTGACTGAAACACAACTACTATCAACACTATAAGAGATCAGCAGAGTCTTTGTCTAGTCAAACCTTGGAAATCTCCATGGAGATTTACAGCTCCATTGTGCAACCTGTTCCAGTGTTACACTATCCACAGCTACTGAAAAAGTTTTTCCTAGCGTCAGTCTCCCAAGCTGCAACTCCTGGTGGTCATACCTTATTTTGCCATGTGTCAATGATGAGAAGAGCTTGGCTCTAACTTTTGTAACTCCTCAGGTAGTTGTAAGGCTGCTATAAGTCTCCTCTTTGCAAAATTAAACAAGCCCAATTCCTTCATGCTGTCTTTATAGGACATGAACTCTAGGCTTCCAGATATTCCAGTAGCTCTCCATGAGACTCCTTCCAGTTTCTCCACATTCCTCTTTAACCGGGAGTCCAAAACCAGACACAGGATACCAAGTACAGCCTCCTCAGCACCATGTAGAGAGGCATATCCTCCTTCACTCTGCTAAAGATGTTTCTAACAATGTCGCCCAGTATGAAGTGCTCATTACTCACAGCAAAAGCGCACTGCTGGATTGCATTCAACTTGGCATCTACCATAAATTCTAGGTCCTTTTCACTTTTCAGGACAGGATCCACACCCCTTCACTGTTCTTTCTCTACCCAGGGCCTAGAATCCCTCCTGCAGCCAAAAAGGACACACAAGACAGGAGGCTAATTCAGAGTGTAAGTACTACTTCACCATCCCTACATGGAAAACACAAAATAAAGAGTCATGAATCCACAAATACCACATTAGACCATATGGCTTATTTCCCCCCCCCCCCGGAAAACATTCTCTTATTTATTTATTTATTTACAAACAAAAGGTCTGCTGGGATCTGGGTTTGCTTCAGGTCACGCTCCTATCACTCTGCTACCTTCGGCAGACTAAGCGGATGAAGAGCCACAACAGAAACAGAAGCATCGTGGAGAAAGACTGTAATTGCTCTGCTTGAAAGATTCACACTTCATTCTGAAACAAGCTTTGGTGTTGTATTACCAAGCAAAGAACCTCAAAACCCAATTCCTATTAGGGAATAACATGAAAAAAAGAACATAAGCCAAACAAAAACCCCAAAACACCTGCAGCTGACATGCTTTGAGAGGAGAGACAGTACTAAGTTTTTTAATGGACTCTTGCAACAAAGCCATTTTGTTAAACATATGTTAAAGGCATTCAGATTGAGGGGGAAAAAGAGAGGAAAAAAAAAAGGACATACACAGAGCAAGGCTTGCAATCAAGGCTCAACAGTAGAAAGGCCCCAATGTGGAGGTCATGCATTAATTAAAAAATAAAATAAAAATAAAATACCTTGACTGTCTGCATACCCAGCAGAGATAAGTAAGCATCCTGAAAAGGCACAGATCAAAACACACAATATTCCATGTTACATATTGAACCAGCAGCAATGTCTTCTCAGGACTGCTAAACTGAGCGGATACCACTCAGTTCCCCCTCCTCCCCATTTGCTTTAATTCATGCAGAAGTACTCTAATATAAGATTTTAAGCATCAGAAGTAAAAGAAGTCACGGCATCATTTGCTGGATGAAGGCCAGGATCTCATATATCCACTCAGGCTCATATCTCTGGAGACACTGTTTGTTCTTACCATAATTGAGTTATGTTCTGTGCAATGAGAAGGCAAATCAATTATGTTCACCACTAAACAGACAAGCTTAAGTATCCTCACAAGAGCTTAAAGTTTGTCCAATGATGCTTTCAAAATACTTTTTTTTTTTTTTTTTTTTCCAAATAAAGCAGATTTCCCCCCCCCCCCCAATCTCTTGTGGTCCTGGAATTTCCTAAGCTCACAAACCAATGAAGCATATTCAAGTGTTAACCCATTAGGGTCAGGTAGCCAGGGCTCCCCATTTTAAGTTTATAGTAAGTTTCTGATGGAATACTTTAAGCTAAAGGCAGCATCAGATAAACCTGACACTTCAGCTTTTGCTGAGACATTACAGAAAGTCAAGCAATATAAACAATCATAAGGCTATGTTATAGGATGAATTACATATCTTCTCAGATATTTATTAGAGTCCCAGTCAAAGGGAAGGTTTTATCATGTTTTAAAGAAAAGTATTGCTCATGTAAATCCAATGAAAATTTATTTTCATTGGTATTTTAGAGGCTAATCTTCTGTATGCGCAGTAATATTGTCTCATTATTTTGGAATATAGCTATAAATTGGACTAAACCACAACATCAGGACTTTAGGTGCCTTTTATCAGGTGTCACTCATCTGGATCTCTTCAGATGGAATATACAGGTTGTCTCTTACTCTGACTTATTCAGAAATCTTAAAAAAAAAAAAGTGCTAAATTAAAGACAGATTTCTGTACTTGGTCTCAGATCACAATTAAGCTTGATTTTTGTTTAGTCACAACAGTCAGCAGCAACCCCAGTGCATTTCCTGACACAGTCCCACAGCCGTAGAGTTAGCTGTGTGTGTTGTAAGACAACATATGCAGGTAGACAATTTTTTTTTGATCAAATGTTTAGCTATAAGAAGCAGACATTTTCAGGCACACAAGCTCTTCAAGACATGCATTTTCAAGTGTTTTTAAAATAGACTAAATTCACCTTTATTTGAATTAGACATCATTACTACTCATCTATCAAAATGTAAACCCAATATCATTAGCATTGTAGTGATTTATTATCCAATTTCAGAGACTGATGAAAATACCACTAGTTTATCTAAGATACTATTATCACGGCTCATGGAGTTGAGTGCCCTCGTCATGCTATCAAAGGTAAGAGAAATCCTAGAGAGGTCCTGATAAAGATTCAATAACCTCTTATTAGAGATGGCAAGCTGTTTTACAGAATGTATAGAACATTTGTGAGGACAAACCAAGGGTAACTTCTTCAAAGGAAACAGATTCTTATAATCTCCCTAGTCCATACTGATTTACTCTCCATTTCTAACAAGAACACTATTCACGGAATTGGAAGTCATCAAAATGAATGCCAATTCCCTACTAATCCTTTGTATTACAAAGCATCCCAACAGGGTCACCTAAAGCAGACAAACATCAGCTTCACAAGATGTTGTGCTTTCTCCGAAAATGCAAAATGACTCATCTAGATTCTCCAGTTCAAGCTTCTATTATTAAAAAACATCTCCTGAGTATATTTTTAAGTAGTAAAAATGGAAAACAAGAGCTCCACAGGAGATGCTGCACATATGGAAGAAGCTGTGGTGATCTTCAATATACGAATGACTCATAGGATACCTCTCAACTCCTTTACTTCAGTAAAGCAGCTGCAGAGTGAGAGAGGACCTACAACAGTTGGGTGCTGGAGAATGAACCCTGCAGTTCGAACTATTTTTCCAAAAGCAGCAGAATGAAACCAGAATGCCTCTGCAAAGTTTGCCAATGTTCCACAAAGTTATTCAAATCTCTTTGGCATACTTGCTCTTCAACTCTGGAATAGTTAATTTCTTTGAAGGCAGAATACCATATTCCAAAAATATCAAGAAATGAATCCATTAACATGCAAAGTTTTGCTTAAAACAGCTTGAAGGAAATGTTACACATTCAAACACATACAGACTGACTTGGAAAGGAAGATACATTTTCCATGCAGAACTGCTAATGAACTTTAACTTTTAATTCACCAGACAGTTCATTTCCAAATCATCAATAACAACAGTGGCAATCTGGGAAGAGATTTTTCTCTACAATACGCAGCTTTCATAATGTAGGTTAAGAGTTTTCTTTTGAATATTAGATAGTACTTAAATGCATACACCAGGTTAGAAGCCTCACCACTGGTCAGTACTTAAGGCTTTTTAATATACCTCATATCCAGATCTGCCCCATCCAGCATCCTGCCGTCCCTCAGCTCCATAGATACAACTGGTTTTCCTCTTGCTTTCCATGCTTGGAAAAGAGAGTCTCAAGAGTGTCTCTCCCAATCTGCCTCCAGTTCTTTCTGCTTTGTATTTAGACAACTTCCATCTACGTACTTTTCAACTGACTTCTTACAAATGAGCTGTGTAAGTCTACCTCTCCATTCACAAACCCATTATCCTGCCCGTTTCCCCCACACACACACGCTTTGATCACAACATGTATTTTCTTACAACTCCATAGTTTTTCATACAGCCTCTACACAATAAACTCCTCCCTTCAACTGGCCAAAGGCATCACTCACCTACCAATTTAAGTTCCCTCTCTCTTAACATAATCTTTTTTAAGACTACCAGAAATTTAACAGTCCCTTTTGGTTGGGGATATTTCTGAGTCCACACCTGAATTGATAGCCTCAAGGATACACCTGACCCGTTTCAATCAAAGGATAACATTTTAAGTACCAAACAAATCTAGCAGAAACAAGACAGTGGAACACATTTCAATTTATCTATCTTTGAACAATTAATTCAAGGCCTCCTTAGAAAAAGCTTTACTGTGAGATACCTGCTAGCTGAAAAACTGTAAGTACCCAGAGATCCTTAGAAGCCTTATTTTTTCTTTCAATAAGAGTATCCAGGTAGAAAGAAACAAACAAACAAACAAAAAAATCACTCAGAGCTGACAAGAGGATTGAAACAGCCCTAGCCATCTTTTCCACAAAAAGACACTTTAAAGCAAGAGACGACCCTTATTGGAAGAACTTAAGTCCAAAAGTCTTCCCAGCTTTCCTAGCTACACTACACGCCATTCAGGCTCTCTGTTCATAACACTGCAGAAGTACAGAGTCATGCTGCATAAAGCCTTTGGGATCAGCAAAGTAAAGAACAAAAAAGAGCCTGCTTACTCCTAATGGAAGAAACATACACAGATGTTTGATCACTATTAGCATCAAATTTAAGTGACCCCTGTTCAAAAACAGCTATAAAGGCACAGTTAGCTTACAAAGCAAAGCAGACCTGACTCAAGAGAACAAGGAAGCTCCACCTCAATACAAAGATTTCTTTTGATTTCCCAGAGTCTTGCCTTCTTGCAGCACACCGTTTTCTACATTTACAAACAACATCTGTGAGGCTACATTCTACCAACCAGTGTCTGGAACATCCAAGTTAAAAAGAAAAAAGCTCCCAGAAGGACGAAGCACTTTCTCCTTGCCTGGCTTGAAAGAAAAAAGCATTCTGCATGATCATAGGTAAATCCTGATACTTTTAAAATGCTTAACTCATGACAAAACAGGACAGACAGGACAGAGAAAAAGTGAAAATGCAAGTCTAAAAAGTACTTCCAGGTTTGTTAAACCAGTTTGACGCCACACACGCTATTTGAAGACTGTGGCCTGGCAATACTTTGTTCCCTGAGTTAAACCCATTCTCTTCTGTGTTGGCCTGAGACAGCCAAACCTTCACCTTTGTTCACAAGGGAAATGAATCTCTGTATCTGTAGACAACATATTTGTCTATGTCACCAAACCTATTACCCTCCTACAGATAGCAAATACCTAGATAAACCAAATGGAGACAAACCATGGTATAACATAAAAGACAAAAGCCACATCAAGTATTAACACCTATAGAAATATTTGTGAAAAAGGAACCTTTGTCCCCATTTTCAGAAAGACTAAGGCTCTAGGCACCCCCCATTGTAAGTCTAATGTCCAGGGGAACCCAAGTTCCTCTTTCTCAATATAACTTACTCTTCATAAAAGGCTGCCTCTGCAGCAACAGAAAAATCAAGTGTTCCTGGGTACCTCAAAAGGTCACAGACATGAACTCTTTGAATGAAAGACAGCATTAGTAAAAGAACCAAACATATCAGATGAACATCTTAATTTTATACTTACATTTTTGCTCCCCCGTAAGCAATACTGTTACAGTGGCAGGGAGCTACACATTCCCATTCTATCACCAAATTTAAGGAAGTTATCCGATTCTCCTTCCTAGCGTGGTTCTGATGCACGTACAAGACATCAAAACCATGCTACTGATACAGATGCAGTGGATAGCAGGGAGCTTTTTTCCCCACAACACTCACCTGTTAAGACATTTTGTAAGCTGCCTTCCTCCTCCCCCAGCCATTGAAAATTAAAAGGCTGATCAAAGTCTTCAAAATAATCGAGAGCAGTGGGTTTAAAAGAAAAACAGTTACACAAGAGCCATCAAATCACACTGGGGGACAGGGGAGAGACAGGAATAAGCAAAACACGGGATTAGTTACCAATTACTTCCTGTAGGTATGGCAAAAAAAGCAAAACAAACAGAAAACAAACAGAGCAGAAGTGAACCATTAAAAGAATATAGTAAACCTACCACAATACCTAGAAGCTAAAACAGAGATATTCTACAAGCACATCCGATATTCAAATGCTTTCAATAGTGTTTCTTCTAAAGGGCCATCAGAAACACCCACAAAAGAACTCAGCTATAAAGTTTGACTTCCCAGATTCAGTCACCTCATGGAAGTTTCAGTACACACATTCCTATATTAAGCTGGCTATTGGAAGTACTAACACAGAACAGTTAACAATAATGTACTTTTAATTTAAAAGTCCATCTTCAAATCCCCTATTTAAAAAGCCAAAGAACTGAATTCACTTAGAGAAGCAGCACAGAGAAAATACTGGATCAATTTTCCATCAAACCAGTCACATATGCTCCACTATTTTTTTTTTTTTAAAACACATGAAGGACATCCAAGTAAGTTGTTACATTTCTGCAATATAAGTAATAATCCATTCAAGCTTTCACATATCACTGAAAGTACAGACATGGAAACTCACAATAAAATAAATCCAGCCTAAATCATGGTCATGCAAACAGCAAGTTTGTTTACAAAACAAGATGCTATCTAAGGAGGTTTGTTGCTTGCTGGAAGCCTGGATCTCAGATACTGCAAGGAGACTGCTGAGGCTTGTCCAGCCCTCAGAGTATTACCCTCCGCTACATATTTAGGTGGGCACCAATGATACTGCCAGAGGAGACCTTGCACATATCAGGAGTGACTACACAGGTCAGGGGGGAGGGGGGGGAGCAATGGCCAAGGGCATGGGGGCCCAGGTGGTGTCTCCTCGATCCTGCCAGTGCAGGGAAGGGCTTGGGGAAGGAATGGAGAGATCTTGCAGGCCAACATCTGGCTGCACAGCTGGGGTGGCTGACAGGCATTTGGCTTTTACATCCACAGGCTTCACTTTGAGGATAGATGAAGATAGAGTGCTGCAACAGCGTGTCAGGGAAGACAAGGAAGGCACTACCCTCTACATGAAGGAGCAGCTCAGATGTATAGAGCTCTTTTATGGGACAGGTGGTGGCTTGTTTGAGAGCTTGTGAGTCAGAATCCGAGGAGAGGCTAGCAAGGATAACATTGTGGTGGGAGTGCGTTACAGACCACCCAAGCAGTTAGAAAGCGGACAAGACTTTCTTTAAACAAACTTGAAGTCTTTGGACCACAGACACTCATCTTCATGGGAGACCTGAACCTCCTTAACATCTACTGAAAGGCGAACACAGTAGGATACAAGCAGCCAAGGTAATTTCTGGAGGGAACTGGGAATAATTTCTTAATACAGCTACTGGATGGACCAACCACTGGTGAGGCACAGCTCAACCTGCTATTCACCAACAGAAAGAGCTGCTAAAGCACACTGAAATCAGTGGCAGCCTTGGCTATGGTGACCATGAAACACTAGAGTTCAAGATCCTGAGGGGAGTGAGAAAGAGATTAGCAGAGCACAGACCCTGGACTTCAGGAGAGCAGATTTTGGCTTATTTAAGAAACTGGTAGGTGGGATCCCATGGGAGGCTGCTCTGACAAGTGTGGGAGCTCAGGAAAGCTGGCAGGGTTTCAAGTACAGCACCCTCCAAGCGCAAGAGGGGTCCACTCCAATACACAGGAAAACAAGTAGACTTATCAAAAAAGTGGCTTATTTAAGCAGGGACATCCTGACAGAGCTCCAATGCAATGCAGTATACATAAGGTAGCAACAGTGACAGGCTATAAAGAAGGATTTTAGAAACACTGCCCAGGCATGCAGGAATAGCATTAGGAAAGCCAAAGTTGAACTGGAATCAAGACTTGCAAGGGACATTAATGGCAGCAAAAGGAGGTATACTACTGCGTAAGTAGTAAAAGACTGAACAAGGAAAATGTGGGTCTGCAGCTGAACTGGGGAGACAATTTAGTGGGAGGAGACAGATAAGGCTGAGGTACCCAATGCCTCCTTTGCGTCAGCTTTCAGAGAGAAGGTATCTCAGACCTCTGTGCTTGACAAAAAGCTTCAAGGAAAAGAACTACCAGAAAGGGATGAGGATCAAGTCAGGATTATTTGAGAGAACCTGACCCATGTAAATTCATGAGACCCAGCAGGCTGCATTTAACAAGGCTACTATCATCTTTGAAAGGTCATGAAGAATGGGAGATATCTCCCACAATGGGAGAAAAGCAAATGTCACATCCATCTTCAAAAAAGGCCAGAAGGTCAACCTGGGCAACTACAGACTGCTCAGCCTCATCTCAGTCCCAGGGAAAATCATGGAACTAGTCCTCTTTGGAAACCAAGGGTAGGTCATATCTGATCAATCTGATTGCCTTCTATGATGAAATGATAGTATTTGCAGATGAGGGGAGAGCAGAGCATATCATTTACCTCTCCTTTAGCAAGGCTTTTGACACCATCTCCCATAACACCTTGTATCCAAGTTAGGATGCTATAGCCCGGATGGGTGGACAATTGGTTGGATGTTCGGGCTCAGAGAATAGTGGCTAGTAAGCTGCATGCTACCTGGAGCCTGGTAACAAGGGGTACAGCGGGGCTCTGTCCTGGGACCTGTCCTGTCTAACATCTTTACCAATGACCTCAAGGAAGCAATGGAGTGCACTCTTGTCACAGAATCACAGAATGGTTGAGGTTGGAAGGGACCTTTGGAGATCACCTAGCCCAAACACTCTGCTCCAGCAGGGTCACTTAGAGGAGGTTGTCCAGGACCCTGCCCAGAAGGCTTTTGAATATCTCCAAGGATGGAGACTCCACAGCCTCTCTGGGCAACCTGTTCCAGTGCTCAGTCACCCTCTCAATAAAAAAATAAAAATAAATAAAAAAGTTTTTTCCTTCAATTTGGATAGAACTTCCTGTGTTTCAGTTTGTGCCCATTGCTTCTCATCCTGCCACAGGACACCACTGAAAAGAGTCTGGCTCCATCTTCTTTACGCCCTCCCTTCAAATATTTATGTACATCGATAAGATAGCCCCTGAAATGTCACCTCATCGTCATGTTTGCAGATGACACTAATTGGGGGTGGAAGGAGGGAATGGCAGGATGACAGGCAACGGACACAAGTTGAAATATGAGAGGTTCAGAATGAATATAAGGAAAAGCTTTTTCACCCTGAGGACAGTCAAGTAGTAGAACACATTGCCCAGAGAGGCAGCAATCTCCACCCTTAGAGGTTTTCAAGGCCTGACTGAATAAAGCCCCAAGCAACCTGGTCTGACCTTGTTGACAACCCTGATTTGAGTAGGGGGCTGAGCTAGAGACCTCCTGGGGTCCCTTCTAACATGTATGAGCCTTTATTTTCCTGATAACCACTGAAGACTACTCTCCTTAAAAAGGATAGGAAAATAATCCTCCATCCCACTCTCTTCCCCCCCCCTCCCCCAAGAGTATGTTCTCCACTAGTGAATAGAAAGAAGTGTGTCATCCTCTGAGGGAAGTTCTCTCCTCAAGAAACAGTTTGCAAATCCCTACCCAATTAGCAGGCTGCACTTAATGGGGTAGAATTCAGACCCAATGACAGACATAGTAATGTCAGCTTCAATTTTTCTCCAGTAGAAAAGGAAAACTTGAAATCAGAGTTCTTATATGGGAAAGATCTTAAATACTGGGAAATAGCAAAGGGCTGAGAGAGGACATTAGCATCTCCTAGAGAGCATAACAGGCCCAGACATATGTATGCCTGCTTTTCTGCTACACAGCCCATTTGTCTCCAAGACAGGCTAATTCTGAAGAACTCATTACAAAAAGTGGCCGAGAAATTTGAGACAGACATACTCCTAAGGAATATTTGCTTACAGAGTCAAATCACATTTGTTTTGCTTACATTACATCACAATTCAGAAATAGCTGAAACAATGTTGTGTTAGATGGAGTAAGAGCACTTGAGTTTTGGTTTGTGCTCAATCCAACCATTTAGGTTTAGATCAAATCCTCCTCAGCCTCCATTTTGCTAACCTCAAAAGTAACAAAAACCCAACCCCTAACTTCATTAGTTCATTTCCCAATTACTTCAAATATTCCTTTTCTGTCATCGTTACCATTCAAGGAAGAGGACCTGGAACTAGCACTATATGTAGCATTTCTGGAGGGTTCAGCACAACAGCCGATTCCTTTCCCTTATCATAAATAACTTGCTATCCTAGGAGAGTGTTTGCTTGCAGTCTTTAAAATTGAGCTCACAGAACTGAGTGAGGATAAATGTGCAATGTAACACCCCCACACACACTTTTTTTTTTTTTTTTTTTAAAGTGTCATTTATGCTTAAGCCTTTTTCCTTCCTGATGTCTAAAGAACCTTGGCACAAGAACAAGCTGGTAACAGTCCACTCCCAATTCATTTCAGCTATAGTTTGGAAGAGGGTTTCAGGCAGGGCAATGAAGGTCTGGAAGGGTCTTTTAAACAAGCAACAAAATCAGCTTGTTTCAAAATAGTGTCTGAATCTATATAGCCCTCCCTGCTGCACAAGTTACATGGTTGCCCTGAGTAGCCTGCTCTCCATCTCACCATGCTTCTGGTGAACTCATAGCACAGAATATATGCAACAGTGCCAGCATAAGTACCCCAACATAGTTGCTTTAATACAGACAGAGAAAGAAGAAAAGCTTTAGATCACTCATGATGTATCTGTCTTAAATTTGAGCAAGCATATCTGATTAGTATAATAACAACCTATTTTTAATTCACATTTCAAAAATTCTCATAGAGCCAATACTTTCCATTCTGCAAGTCAACTCTCTGGGCAAGAATTTCATTTGCACATCAAAAAAGCAGGAAGACAACTTCTATTTACCCAAGATATACTGATCCAGTTCCCTTTGTTTTAGAAAGGAAATTTTATATGTATAGCCTTTATGAAAATTTTGATTCCTATATAAAAAGCCTGGTTGACAGAAAGGCCTTAAACATCAAGAAGCAAGGATATTATGAACTTGATGTTCCAGTTTTGCCCTTTTGTAACTCTACAGGAGTTACAGAATTGCATGCAAGCCTTGCTTTTTTTCAGGATCTAGGCAATAAAATTAACGAAAGTGAAGAAGCCTCAAGTTGAAAATCTCTGCTCTGTTAGGGCTAAATCACATTATCATCATACTTAATACAGAATAACCCCACAGCTCCAATGCATTACTAACTATAGCCTGTAATATGTGGTTTGAATGGTGTGCAGCAGGAGACGTAGGAGGACACTCACTGAAAAAAAGGTATCGCGTAAATATTTACGCATTATTTTTAAGAAGGCCTAAGTTAGAAGCCTGTTAGAACTCAACAACTGCTAGAGACAGAGGCAGCAAATTCCTCACTTATTTAAGATATTTCAAAAACAAGACGTCACATCACTTCAGTCACTGATTTTGCAGTCCCAGCACAATGCACATTGTACAGAACCTTTTTAATAAAGACATACGCACACATAGGCACAATTAGACACCATTCAGCTATCCAAAAGATGTCTGCACTTACAGGTTAACACAGAGGAGATGACAGGAAGCACCGCCTGCTTCATCGCTGAACACCTAAAGTGCTTTTCAGACTTGGTGTCTAACAGATATTAGCATGTATTAACCTCAAGCCTTCAAGATTTGAGCACTGTCCTCTAGTGAAGAATCTGTGGAAGAAAGCCCTACAAGTTGCAAGCCCCAGCAATCGGTGTCAGACCCAAGCAAACACATAACAGCAGCCGCAGCAAGCTCAACAACAGGCAGCATTTCTGAGTGGCTCCAAAGCAAAGCTGTCTTATTGCAACTGAAGATAAAGACTAAAGGAAAAAAAAAAAAGAAAAAAAAAGATTATTTGGTAGAATATTCTGGTATCATCTATAATGAAGACTGGCCATTCTTGGAAAAAAACTCTTATCAGACCACAGGACAGGTAGGAGACTGCATGTCAGCCAAACACAGACATGCTAACAGAGCAGAGAGTTGTTACATATGCCACCATAGTAAAAACCAAACCAACATCTCTACATACACCCACTCGTAACAACTAAAGAAAGATCCTTCTTTCAGAAGGCTTATCCCACTCCTGTGTATCTATGTAAAGAAATAAGGATCACAATATTCTTCAAGTCACAGATCACATATATTTTACTTAACTATGTCCAGCAGTCTAATAAGCACAAGATAGCAGCTGTTTTCCTGTAGTAGATATCCAGAAGAGTGGAGCACAAAGCCCTACCCAAAACCAGGCCTTTGGGAAGCTGCTGCTTCAAGAAGTTTTCTAGAAATAATCTAACAGAACACTGTCTTCAGTATAGCAGTCCCTCAAAAAGAAATAGATTTCATTTCTCATTCAGCACTAAGCAGCCCTTGGGCACGCAAAAGTCAGATTTCCCTGAAGCTGTGCAAACAGCAACAGACTCCCTAGAGTCACTAAGAGCTGCAGTTCAGCAGAGTGCATAATATCTCTTCAAAAACAAAAAAACAAAAAAACAAAAAAAAAAACAAGAACTCCTCACTGTCTAAAAACCAAGCTGCATTCAAGAAAAAGGACAATCTGTTCAATTAAGAAGAGCTATTTCCAAGCTTTTTACTGACAATACAGCAATCAAGATGGCAGAACAGTGACCAATCTGTCCCAACACAAGAAGTCCTACATTTGCTTTCAGTGTACTCTGTATTTTTCCCTTGTCCACCCCCAGTACTGCTACAAGGATGCTACAGTTGCCTATAACAAGTTTTTCTTGTGTAGTGAAAAGTACACATCACCCAGAAGAACTGTGGTAAAACTGCAACAATCACATGTACTTAATTTCGGTAACTTAAATAATTGCTTCCAATCTTGAAAACAGCACTCTGAGGTCTAATTAAGGTTTAAAGTGTACAAAAATTACAATAATGTACTTGATTGGTATTGTTTGCCTAGACTGTTATGAAAGCTAGGTAAAAATAAAACTTAAAGATGTTTAAACAAGACTTATTTTCTTTCCATTTTATTAGAGTCCTGAACTTTTTTTTTTTTTTTTTTTTTTTTTTGCAATTCCCCCTCCCCTGTTTTTGACATTTATATCTCAAAATTCTCCATTTTTAAGATTAAAGTTCTCCAATCTGAATTTTTTTGCAGGGGAAAGGGAAGGGAAAAAAGACCAATCCTTCAATCAATAACTTGATTCCTGAGCAAACTTAAGACTCAGGAAAGAGCTCCAGTGATTTCTTGCAACTAATCACATGCTGGATAAGAAGCTAACAAGAGGCTAAGAACTTTGATAAAACAAGAGATTTGGAGCCACTAAAGTTTTAGATAAGTTAGCCTAGCAATTTCCTAACACAAACTTTTAATAAAGTTCCAAAATCAGGGCCACCTCAAACCTCTGTATCAACACTTAAAATACAAATCTGGATCTGGACAGACAATCTGTTCAAATGGAAGAACACTGAACTCCTTAGACAACTGTACAGCAGCATGGCATAGTGCCCAGCCAATCTGTCTGAAGGTTTCCTCAGAGGATAGGTTAATGCTTTTACTTGTAGCATTACAGCACGTTGCTGGCCCAACTGTGCATTACAGAAACCAAAAGGCAACTACTACTCTTGAGACTTCCTGCGATGGCAATGTCATACCACACTAAAAAAAAAAAAAAAAAACACACCAAAATTCCCACCTCACAAGCAGTCCGTCTTCCCACCTCCAGGACAGAAATCCTAGAGGAAGGAAAGAAAGCTCAGCATTTACTGAGCAAGCTACAGAAAATCCCAGGAGAAGCCTCTGGAGAACTCACAAGGCAGCCTGAGCAGTTCTGCAAGAGGAGGCAGCACTGAACATGAGGAAAGGAGCACTGGTGTAAATACAGCCAGCAAAGGGCAAGACAGCTGAAGACTAACGTGCTAATACTACGTGGGTTTTTTTATGTGCAGCCAGAAAGTTAGCTTTCTGTTAGCATTCTTGTGGCATGCAGGAATCCTTGTACTAGATGCGGAAAGGCACACTACACATACACCGGGTAAGAAGCTTCAGCAGAAAATGAACTTTGCACTCAAGCACTCTAGGGACAAAGGATTTCAATGCTTATTTTACAGACACCAAGAATTTAGAGAGTGTATAGCCTAGAGAGACTATTCTTTCATCTCAGTCAGGCTTTACTAGAGCCATCTGGAATCTACCTCGCTTGTGGCTGCAACTGTTCTCTCAAACCAACGTGTTACCTCACCTCATTCACACGCAGCCAAAGAACACCATCTTGTCACATCACTTTTTCTAATGTTCAACTGTTCAAGAGGACAACAGTATCTTTTTTTGAGGGATGCTTTATGATTGCCAAATCAGCATACAACTGCAAGAAATGAAATAAAGACATGAAAAACAAGAGAGAAGCACACACACAGTTGCCCCCTACAATTACAGGATCATAACTGTGGAAGAAATGTATATGCTAAAGCAATGTTATTCACAAATCTCAGCAGTGTAGAGAGGGAAAGCCTGACAGCTACAGATTTTGCTAACCCAAGTAATTTCTAACCTCAAGAAATTTAAGCAAAAGTTAAACATAATGAAAAAAAAAAGAAAAAAAAAGAAAACAACAGCAGGCGATACGGTGCATCCACTAAGATTGCCAACAGTTTCTTCTACAGAGTAGACCAAAAGAAGAAACAGCATTGTTTTATCAGTAAGAAAGGTTATAAGCTTCGTCCTGTACAAACACTATAATCCTAGGAGAAGTTAAGAGTTCCAGCTAAATCGGTGTATTTTATACTCATTAGTTACAAACAGCTGCAAACACTGAAGACAAGTTGCACATTAAAATCACTGGACAAACTGAAATTCCACCTTTAATACTGTATTTTTCAACTTTCAAGGTTTGAAGTAGAAATATTAAAGCACTTTCAAGAAATGATGCCGTGCAACAACCACAAGAGTTTTTAAACTTGCAAGGAAAACTAAGAAATGGAAGCAACTTGCCAGATGCTGGAACATAACAACAGAACCTCCATCTGACTATCCTCATTTGCACCAACTGCTACTGGTCTGCACATCAGGCTTTTGCAGAGGACACTGCCTCTTTAACATTACAAATAAAACAATGTCAGACGCAATGATTATCACCATAATAAAAGCGTGTCTAAGAGTTAGCTAAGTTAAACAGGACCGGAGGGAATTCCAAAGCCTAATT
Source organism: Apteryx mantelli (assembly GCF_036417845.1). NCBI lineage: Eukaryota > Metazoa > Chordata > Aves > Apterygiformes > Apterygidae > Apteryx > Apteryx mantelli. The sequence goes on from NC_089979.1 coordinate 79,227,721, forward strand.
TTATCCTCTTAAGTATCTAGATATATAGACATGTTTGCAGAAATACTTTCCATTCACATGATGGCTAGAGCATTACTCTCTTACAACATTCTGCTAAACAGACGCACACACTTTTAACCTTACAAAGGCCTATGTTAGAACAAAGCAGATCCTACACTAATGATGGGGGGAGGAGACAAGCAGGAAGTGGCTTTTGTTAATAGCCAAGACTTTTTTTTTTTTTTTTAATGTATAAATCTCATCCACACGATAAGTCTTTGACAACTAGTTACCTGTGTGATGGGTGCCTAATCCTGGATTAGGAAGGCAGAGGGAACAGCAGAATCCTATAGGGACAAATATTTGTAAGCGGTAGTACCTTGCACCAAGCATCTTGTTGCAAATGCTCAACACACACAAACTAAAAGCCAAACAAAAAGACTTAGTATTACAGGAGAAAAGGGTAACTCTTAAGCATCCATCTACCCAAAATTTGTATAGCCCGGAGGAGAAAGAGTATCTTTTCAAGTGATTCAACACCCCATTTTGTAATAGCAGTCATTAACTCAACATGCCATGCTATAACAATAAAAAAAAGGGAAGGGAATTACAATTCCATTGCAGCCCGTCTCTCCTTTTACTACACAGTACAGTTAGGCTTTTAAAGACAGCTCCCCTTCCTTTAATACTCTCTGTTCCAGAAATAGAAACAAGCTAGTTTAAAAACATTCCAATTTCTCTTCATTTTCTCCACTTCTCCATTGTCCACTCTGCTCTGAAACCAACCCACAATTTACTCTTATTTTCAAATGATGCCAACTCATTTCTTGGGCTGCCTGGCAACAGCAGTTTTATTTAGCCTGTAAACTCTCTCAATTGACATATCCCCCTTCTCCACTCAAGAATGTGTGGAATAGCTGATGCTATTTATCTTTGTTTTGTTAAAGACCTTCACGAGTAGTTACTCTCCCCCTGCCAAAAAACAAACAAACAAACAAACAAAACCCACAACACACAATCCTTGAAGCAAATATGTACCTCCACATACTTTTCAGCCTTGTTATGAAATTGAGCTCACAAAATAAGTTTAACTAATGGCCTTCTAAACTCTAAAGAGATTAAAAACCTTCTGCTTGACTATCTATATTTAAAGCAAAGCTGTTACAGCACTTTTATAGCTTACCAAATGGTAAACTGTTTTAAAAGGAAAAAGCTGCCATAGATATTCAGCACCGTTATTTTTAATGCAAAACAGAAATCAAAACTTACAGTTCTAAATTAAAGAAAAAAAAAGAGGAATGTGAAGAGGTCATCCAGTGACAGTATTTTACACTCATTTCCTTATTTTTGCATGAACGATCCAGACATTTGGCATTATTTTCACACAGTTACATGTGTAGTAATGTGTGCCATAATCCATAAGTATATGTTCTTAACAGACCTTTCATTCTAGAAACTACAGGACATTAAACTTCCGTTCATGACAAGTTTTATCTCATGATGAGGATTTTAAATTGATTTCCAAAGCTTGCAAGTTGGAGGATGGCAAGAGAAAAAGGGCAAAGAGAGGAAGTACTTACTGTGGACAAACTGCACTATATTAAGAGTCTGAGGGGAACGCCTTTCCCTGTAGGAATTACAAAGGAAAGGAACACAGCTCAGCAGACAATCACTGCAGCTTCCAGAACAGGAAGCTGTAGGTCAACACCACAGTAGCAAGTTAAGTCTCATAACAGCAGAATCATTAAGTCCTATGGCATGCCCGGATCCCAATAAAGGAAGTATCTTATAAAAGTGATTAGATTGCTTTAAGATAATCTAGGCTTAAAGCGTTATTTGTAAGGGTACACTGGCTTACAAATTTCACACCCTGGTATGAAAAGGTGTACTGCAGGGCATTTGAAGAGCTGGAGAGGAGAACCTCGGGTTCCCCTCCTCCAGCATAGTGGAGCATAGTTCCATAGTTCCCAGATGGAACACATTAAATGTAGCTTGCCTTGCCTACATGAGAAAGTTTTCAACTGTGGGCTTTCCTGCTTAAAGTTACAGAACAGTGTATACACACTGTTCTGCCAACCACCTCCCCTCCTCTTTCAGTTTTGCAACAGAGAATCTAAACACTGAAGTTTAGATGTGAACATCTAATTTGTGGGAGAGGCTGTACCATCCCAGTTCCTTTCATTTGGTGAAAATGCAACTTGCAGATTATCTGCTGTATTTACCTAGCTGCGTATTTCCCAAGACGCAACAGTTTCATCAGCAGAAAGTTCACATTCAGAAGTTGCTTTCCTTTACGTACTTCAGAAATGTCAATTATGTCTATCACTGTGGTATCTAGTTATAAAGATTAGATACCACAGATTAGAGATGTGGGACAGTTCCTGGAAAGTGAAACAAATGCTTAAGTTTGCAAAGTATTTTGCACTTCCTGTCTACTAGCTTTGATTTATTCATTGCTTTCTCAGTTTTGTTTCATCTTTTTCTCCTCTCTGTCCTTCCCTTATCCAAAGGGAAGGCCGCTATCACCCACTTCCCACTCACCAGGCAGTAAATACACTTCCTCAGGCCCTCCTCAAGAAAGCATTAGCAGCAGCCTATAAAAGAACATGAACATACCAGCTAGAACATTAGAACTCCAGCAGAGAAACAAATTATCTAACTTGAACAAGTTAAGTATAAGCAGCCAGCCAGCACACGCAGGAGCAAAGTTTTCCTTAAACTCGTACTTCAGAATACATCAGATTACACATGCTAACAAAAAAAAGTACTGGTCTATCCCTGTTCAGACAAATCCTAACACAAAGTGTTCAGCTATCTTGGGGCTGTGGACTGTGAACTTCTCATGATTCTGTGCTCTTTCTCAAGAGCTGCCAAGTGTATAAACTGTTCCCATTATTTACTCACAGATTAACAGTTGGTAAATTGGTCCCAGGGAATCACTGAAGAATTTTCCTTATAATCATTTCCCTTTGGGGGGGGGGGCTTCCACCCCCCCAGCCCCCGCCCCCATACACACCCCCAGTCCTGAATGAATGTGAGAACTTCCTGCACTCAGAACAGCATGAATAGACCTGGCAAGTAGTCAGGGAGATAGTACAGACTCATGAATGCTCTGAATTCAGCTTCTGTGCAGCCGCTAAATTAAAGGAATTCAGGAGCCTCACAAAGGCTTGGTTATTTAATTATATTATAAAATAAAAGGCTGAATCTATTAGACAGCATACGAAAGAAACCCTTTCCCAAGTGCCTGTGCAGAACAAGCAGCCCCAGTGACTTTGCCTGACCTTCTCCCTTTTCCTCTGGGTGATGTCACCACCACACTTCTGCTGGTGTCTAGAAGAGCTAGCTGTGCTCTTAGAGCACTGCTTTACCTGAAGAGACAAAAGTCTTTGCTAGCTAGTTTGTAGACAAGACATGCTTCTTCACCATGACCAAAAAAAAAAAAAAAAAAAAAAAAAAAGACAACCCCTCCCCCTCACCTTTGCTCTTAATTCACTGGGAAACTCCTGACATTCCTAGGCAAACTACAACTGCCACTGTACTTTCAACCCCAGACCAGATACTTACATATGCTTGGAGCACTTTTATATATAACTGAGCATTGTAACTTTACAATATTCAAAGATCTCATTCTACTTGAAGTGCCTTCAGTAAAAATTAAAGCGCATGTATTAACAAGAACTGCAGCCAAACAGTGAGATGTTAAAACCTATACTTCTTTTTTAACCATGTGCCACCATCCCTTCCTTTACAAATAGCAAGGAATGAACGAACTCAGCAGTTTGTCTTAAACGTTATTAGAAAACAAAACCAAGGCAGCTTCCTTTTACTAATGACACTGCTTCTCACCACATCTCCCAACAGCTCCATATACATGCAAGAAAGTGGACACTATGAGAACAGTTGAAAGGATGAGAGCAAGCTGCAGCACGGTCCTACTCATTCCCAAGAGTTCAGCAAGCCTTGCTTACGCTTCAGGGACTCACCCAGTTACAGGTGATGTCTCTACTGACAGTCCTCCTGATAACAGCACCTGCTCCTTGTACCTTACCAGAAGGAAGATGGCCCTCCACTAGTTCAAACCATGTTGCTTTAAGATTGACGTTGAGATTAGTGGCCATTCTGATATAGCTAAATGAGACCTAGAGCTAGCTACTACCATGCTTTTCACTAATACTAACAAGTAGTGAAGCAAACAAACATACGCCTTCAAAGGCAATGCCATGCACCAAGCAGTTTGTCATCCTTCATCTGCAGACTGTCCCACTGGGATATATTCTTCTGCGCATGAGTAGCCAAAAGGACAACAGTAACTTCAGAGCTGAGAGAACATTTATGTATAAATGATTGGTCAAGGTTTGCCTGACCTTTCACTAGGGAAATAAAGATACCAAGCTATTTCCCTGCTACTGAGGATGAAGACACGACGATATTCAGACATTTCTGCTACAAAGAGGCTAGAGGGTATTAACTTTACGCCAGGAGGTTTGTTTTGGTATGGACAGTTTCCACACTAGGTAGAGAAGTCAGACATTAGTTTCTGACCTTCTTTGAACACCTACACTTCTTTCTGTGAAGCAGTAAAGCAATACCCGCAGAGAAAAGCTCAAAGGATTTTCCAATCAGTATATGTCCTACATGTTTAGCAAAATGAGTAAATATGAGCAATGAAGGGCTCAGCAAAAAATGAAACCCTGAACATTAAAAAAAAGCCTGTGCCAGAAGAAGGAAAAAAAAAAAAAAAAAAAAGACATGGGGTGCCAAGACACCAGGGCCAAATGCCTGTTGAGGAAAGTCTCAAATAACATCTTCTCTGACTTAGGCTTGCCAATATGCACAGCATCTTAAGAAACTTGAAAGAACAGTTCCAAGTCTGGAAAGGCAGTTCACCAATTCAAGTGTGGTGTGTTTAGGGACCTCACAGAACACAGACAACATAGAGGCACAAGGACAGTGCACCCCCCCCCCCAAAAAAAAATACAGACGTTCTTTTATTTACTAGTGACAAGTACCCAGATACCATCCTCCCCTGGAAAACAGTCTGCACACTGAGTTCACACAACCTGCTTACTGAAAATCCATCCTTTTTCCAGGTTACGAGAGGAGACTAGACTTGTTCTGTACTGTTTTCCTCAGCAACACCTTCCTTCACAATTCAGAAGGAAAAATGGCTGTTAAGTGTAGTTTCTAACTTGACTACTTGATCATGCTTAGTGGGTGACAGCAAGTAAGAAAGAACTGCCAAGTGCTGAAAGTTCTCCATGTTTGACACACACATTCCTAGAAAAACATAAGCCTTACTGAACTGCTGCATTTAATACCACTGTTGGAAAGTCAGTCTAATATTAAAGATCAGTACATCTAGTTTAAGGTTCAAAGCCATTTAACAGCACGAATTCCTCTACTTTCAGCCATAATTCTTACTATGTAAGACTAGCCTTCAGTTTCTTCCTTTAATAACCAGTTTACAAAGTCTTCTTGCAGGCAAGCACTCTGAGAGCATTAAACAGGCTACAACAAACTTTGCCTCTTAATATCCTACATTTGAAAGAGATACTCTTGTCACATGCTTCTGTCCTTACCCAGCAGTGGTTTTTTGTTTTTTAATTTTAATTTTCACATGCTTGTTTCTGTAATACAAGGTGCAATACACTTTAACCCCTTTAAGGCTCTACTATTCTTATTTGAGGATTTCACATCATAGCCTGATCCTACACTGTTCACAGACAGAGCAGCTTCTTCTATGTGACAACCTTCTGGGCAGAATTTTGCCTATTTATTGCAGCCCCATGTTAGCCATGCTAGAATTAATGCTCTTCTCCACAAGTAATTTAGTGGTACTATTTCATACATCCCCTTATAGATATTTAAAAAAAAAAAAAAAAAAACACACACACACACACACAGAACCATACTGTTAAGTGGCCCCTGCAAAAGACCCAAAAAATCTTCCAGAAGAGGAGAACTAAAACAGAACTTGCTGTACAAAGTGGATGAGTTGGGAGCCCCAAGCAAGAACATCCAAAAGTTTTCTGGAGGACAAAGTCTGGTTGCTTGCATATTCTAGGCAAAAAGAATCTACATCTGATCTATACTTTGTGATTTACTGACATTTATGAACAGGACTGTCTTGACATTAAGTAAACACCTTTGCATTCCCCCATTCCCACAGTGAAAATAACACTGGTTGTTTGCCAGGAACTTGAAATATGCCTTCTATTAGTGTAAGATTAAAGCAGAGAGAGCTGCTGAAACTGCTCACACTCCAATGGAGCATTACACAAAGGATCACAACCTGCCCAGTGCTGCAAACTGAATATATATAACATACATCCCAGGCCCCAGTAGAGCATTTCCTCCAGAGTGACATTTATTTTGGCACAGATGGAAGGAGCATGACTTACTCCACTGCGGGCTACAAAGCCTCTCAATCTTTATATCATAACTATCAATACTGATCAACATATTTTCATTCCAGGTTTTATTTGTAGAGGAAAAAGCTGGAAGTTGAAATATAAACTAGTATCTGTTATCTCATGGATTGAGAAAACAAATGTTCTGAAAGTTTTTTTTTCTTTTTTTTCTTTTTTTTCTTTTTTTAAACAGAGACATTCCCAAGCTGAAATCTCTGCAGCAAAATAGAACAACGTACTCCTTCTGTATGAACAGAACTTAAGTCACCATTTGATTAAGAAGATTAGAGAGACAAATTGAGTAGTTCTCAGTGCTATAGTCTAATCTTAAGTGGAATGAAGAAACTTAAAAACAATTCCATTGTTTTACAAGTTATGAAATGGAAAAGTTTCAGCATTTAGTAGTTTGAAATGTCTCATACTAATCTTCAGTTAATTCACATGGAACATACAGACTACAGATTCTCTTTTGGTTGGTGCAAACAAGGGGCAAGAGTTTTATGCTATCAAAAAGAAAAAAAAGGGGGGAAAAAAAAAAAAAAAAGCAAGCTTCCGCAGCCTCTTGAACAGAGGCTTCAAAGAGTTCAGATGCCCATTCCCGCCAGTCCTTTGTTTTATTAGCTAAGACATCCAAGACAAAAGTTAACTACTTGCTCTGGAAGGATACTGGCCCAGCTGTTCACTTTCAATCTCAAAATCTTAATCCACACAACCATGCTGTGAGCCACCTCCATGCTTCTACCAAGACAGTACATTACAAATCCATTCAACTACAGGACTGAAACAGGGGAAGGAAAGGAGGAAAAAGAAAAAAAAAAATCATATTATTACACATTATGTAGCTTTCAACAGGCTCATGTTGGTATTTTTGAAATGTTAAATTGCCTTTCCCACACATATGTGATCGACTTTACTTTGAGCAACATCCCATACTCAACTTGCAAACTACTTTGCCTTTAAGAGTGTTTATATCCACATAATAATAAAAAAAAAAAAAAACAAACAGCAAGAGCATTTATATCATCCTGACTGTATTATATGTGCTAGTCTCCTTCCAGTGGAGTTTCACACTTCATTCCTAACAGTTCTTGTCATTAACTTTCTTATTACAACAGGCACACTTTACAGCGTGAAAGCCAATATACATACATGCATTAAGCAAGTAGTGACATATAGTATTAGCTGGTCTCGGATGTAATTAAGTTTCATAAATAAAATGACTGCTCATGGAGACTATTGTCCCCTAGAGGTCTGCCTGTTCCATGAAGTAATACACAGTAGAAGGAAAAAATATGCTCCTCCATCACTTATCATTTGAGTCAATATGTACCATAAAATAATCGGGATAAACAGTCACTTGTAAATCTCACCAATCATCTTATGAACAAATAGGCTGTATATATAGTTAACTTCTCAGCTGTTTACAGGACTCTTATCGTAAGCCTAGCACTACTACTTACTGTTTTGTTTGTTTTAGAAAGGTTAGAGAGGATTAGACAGGAAGAGAGAGCAAGCATTTCACTTAATGATGAAATGTCACTGTACATAGTTCTCATCCGGAAACTCACTGCCCACCTTACAAACTTGCTAGTTTCAAGGTAGCTTTAAAACTGACATGCTGCTTTTATATACATACATACACACACAGATATAAGACTGAGCTGCTTAGATAAAGACTATCTATGGCTTACATATTAGTTAAAATCTTTGCCAGCAAGAATTTTCAGGTTTTCTATACCATACAGCAAAGAATAGGTTGAACTAGGCATAGCTGTTGTTTAAACAAGCATGCAGCTTTTTTTCCAAAGAAAGGAGTCAGTATTATTCTCATCAACTGAAGGTGTCTGAATAACAAGTTTTGTTCTATTCTAATGCTGCTGCTAAAATTCTCTCCTCACCAGAGCACACATTCAGAAGAGGAGTGGCCTGCTACTTATCTTAATTACAGGTCTTACTATCTCTTTCTCTTTGGACACAAAGATTCATAAATGGGACAAACAGGAAGAGAAATGGCATTCAGGTTACGTAATCAGCTTTATGTAAATTGCACCTACAGCCTAGGGTACTGCTCTTCAAAGACATTCCAGCTCCTCATTACCCCCTTGGAAGAAGGCCCACTGTTTTGTTTTTATTTAAATAAGCTGGCATGGCACTTGGAGTGCTTGCAGATGAGAAGAACCGGTTAATGCAGCTATTATGGGTCGGTCTTTTTTTTTTTTTTTTTTTTTTTTTTTTGAGAGAGAGAGAGAGAGAGAGAGAGAGAGAATTATGAATACAATTCAGAGCCTAGTGAAGTCGGTTTGAAGATTCCCATCGCCATCAGACAAGACCACGAACAATTAATAGCCTACGAAGCTCAAAGGACCAAATTCAGCTTTGGCCCACACAAATTAAACTTTAAAAATCCTCTCTACTCTATTTGGATGTTTGAATCTATGTCTCTTACACAATTTCACTTCATTTTCCTCCTACACTGAGAACTAAGCTAGATGAAGTTGGAGAGAAAAATCCCCTAAAACTTAGTATTTCAAATTAATATTCAGAATAGAACATATAAATAGTTATTCTTAACTGTCAGATCAAGGAACACACGGTTGGTTTGGCAATGAGTATTTTCAGCATCACTCCAAATAAGTCAAAGCCAGCTGGAAGAAATTTTACTTCCCCATCAACAGAAAAAGCTTCAAAGATAGTATGTTATGTTGTGAAATTAAATGACTCTTCCCTCTAGGAGATCTTTCTTCTCAATTTAACAGTCAACGTTTTTTAAATGCAACATTCTTCAAAGAACAATTTTCCTTCTTAAATAACTGGGGGGTGAGGGAGACACCAGGAGATTCTGCATCATTTCCATTCTTCCACACACTTTCACCACAGCCACAGGAGCAGAAAGTCACAGCGATCCAACTAAGAGGGTCAGGTCGCATTAGTTAGCTAAACAGGGAACCAAAATCGTGGTGACTGGCATAAGGAATTTGAATCATCAGCTTATGTAACCAAATGATTCCATGCGACAGTGGCAGAGGGTATGGAGGGCCACCCTAAGGATGGTATCTCACAGAGAAGAGTCCAAATTATAACTACTGTCACTGCTTTTTTAAAAAACAAGCACACACCAAAGCAGATGTGCTGGCACGGACACAGTAAAAAAAAAAAAAAAAAAAAAAAAAAAAAAGTTTTACTATTAAATTCTGCCTACCTGAAATCCTGACCTGATTTTCAACTGCAGACAATACTGTTACTCATTTAAAACCCACATATGTTGATTTACAGTGTTAGGACAGCTGCTACATTCCAATAGGCAAGTGATGTCTATTCTTCGCATGTAACATTTTATCATAAAGCAGACATGAAAAAAAGCACATTAGAGTTATTTAAAATATACTATAAGTCAAGCTTAAAATTCTCCAATACCTAAGCAGGCTTAAATGTTTAATAACAAACAGTGGAAAAATGTTCAAATAGAATTTGACACTAGTTACTTCTGGAAAACAACATCTATGTTAAGATAGCATACTGGATGAATGCCAGCATAAAGGAGGAAAAAAAGTGTTCTATAGTAAAAATGAGTAAGTTATTCTCTCCAAAATGGTAATGCTGCAACTAACACGACTGTCCAGAGAAGATTTTCAAAAGACAAAGAGTACACAAAGAATAAATTTAGGCACTTTAATTGAATTTCAGTTCAGAGTGAAGCAGAAAGCTGAAAATCTAGACTTTACAGAAACACTTTCTTGACATAAGATTTGTAGTACTTGATTACTTCAAATCCATACACAACTCAGCCATTAGCATGCAGCTGTAATTTTAGCTTAGGTTTGCTATCTCACAGATAAATATTGTAAGCAATAGGTTATTCATTATTTTTAAATGCGGATGTCATATTCCTGCGAAATTTCTTAAATATTTCACAAAGAGCTGAATGCTTCAGATTTCCTGGCTTAGAGCCAAATCTAGAAAAAGTTAAGATACATTCATTCTTGAGTGTGTTTAGAATTTTTTAGTTGTTTACAGATCCTGGTTGCATTTCTCTGAAACATCTTTGGTATGGAAAAATAAGCTGGAATGATATAGCTGAGACGGTTAAGTGAAAGTGACTTTTTTTTTTTAATGTTGCTAAGCTTCATTAAGTTAGTTCCCTCCTCACAGACACTGCAACTGATTCCAAGCAAAGTCTATTCCATTGGAATACACACACAAGAGACCTCACCAAAAACCTTGAAGGTAAATGCAACATTGAATTCTCTTGTTCAAAGAATAAAGTTATATGTCTGAAATAGTCCTGTAATATGACTACAGAGTGCAAATCCTCACTAAGAATTCTAAAATATAGCAATAAAATGGAGCCAAGGGAAGCTGAAAATATACGTGCAGATTTATTTACCTAAAATGCCAATGTTCCATGTTCCACATGCAGTGAGATAATGAAATATTGAAGACTAAGAAATGTGTCTTTGCTTTTACTGTTCAAGGCAAATAGAAAGCTAAAAGTCACTTTGGGGTTTTTCACCTTTTTTTGTCTAAATTACTATAGTAATAGCTTAAACGGTTAATCCAAAATGACCATCCCTCAAATCCATTGGAAAATGCAAGTGTGAACATCTGAAGTACACTGTCCCTCCAAACTGAACAGCTGAGTCTAACAAGTAGGCAATCCTGAAGAGTGCAACTCTAAACTTCTGTTCTTATAAAGTTCTGTATGAAGGCACTTTTCAAACTGACCTTCTCAGGCACAGATGTTCTATACTTCCTTCTCTTGCAAAGGGCTATTTGGATAATAAAGCAAGCTCTCTATATAGTTTTATTAAACTACTAAGACATTTTCAGTAGGTAAGAAACATTAGTTGCTAGCACTGTCTCAAATTAGAGTTGTTTCTTTTTTGTACTATTAAGTAGTGCCTTCATAAGAACTATGTAGTGCTTTAGACGGATCATAGTCCATCAGTTTCCTAACAGAACAGATGGATGTTTTAATTGCACAAGGTCTTTTAGGTATATCATCAAGTCCATCATCAAGAGGATGTTTATGCACAGAATTAAAAGAAAAAAAAAAAAGGAGAGCACAAAGCAATGCTGCTGGTGGGTTATGGAAAGAGGGATAGTATTAAAATACACAGGAGGAGAAAAACAGGAGAAAGCTGAGTTTCAGACTGTTGCAGTGAAGAAATTCAGCTCCCGGATGTACCAGTTTAGGTACTATATGTTTAGTACATATAGTAACTCTTATGTACATCACATTGAAATCTCCTGCGTTTGTACTTTACACCTACTTAAGTAGTGGATGCTAGCCAGGAGGACACCAGAATTTAAAAGTTGCAGAAACCATTGTACTTAACAGCTGCCACACACCAAAGCTTAGCCGCAAGTCACACCAGCATTCCAGCATTATCCGCACAGCTCCTCCTGCGCAGCAGTTCACTCCAAGCGCACTTACTGCCCCAGAGCCTCACAAAACTGCCTACCTTAGGGAGACACCATTCCAGCCAGAACTAGATAAGCAAACTAGTATGTACATGGACAGGTGGAACACGCCAACAGCAGCTCAGCCATTTTAAACTTTCCTACAGATTAGGGCTAGGAATTTCACTACTTCAGTCACAGCAAAGGAGGTTAGCTGCTTGAATTTAAAAACACTAGATGATTTAAACGAAACAGTTTCCCAAAGTAGGAAGTTTTAGGTATTCCTTCCGCTTGCAGGAGATACAGACACATAAATTATTGCAAAGTAAATAAAACATATGTCGAAGTTGCATAAGGAAGGAAAAAATTAAGATCAAGGAAGCCCTAGGGAGATGTGTTTTTTTCCTTTTAGTTTCAAGTTCACACATCAAGACCTCACGTTTCACATAAACGTGGATTAATTTACAGGCTAGATGAGCACACAGTGAGGTGCATCGAAAACTGGCTGAATGGCAGAGCTCAGAGGGTTGCGATCAGTGGCATGAAGTCTAGTTGGAGGCCAATAACTAACACTATAGCCCGCCTCCCCCCCCCCCCCCCCCCCGGGCTCAGGACTGGGTCCAATCCTGTTCAACTTATTCATCAGTGACCTGGATGAAGGGACAGAGGGCACCCTCAGCAAGTTTGCTGATGATACAAAACTGGGAGGAGCGGCTGTTACACCAGAGGGCTGTGCTGCCATTCAGAGGGACCTGGACAGGCTGGAGAGGTGGGCAGAGAGGAACCTCATGAAGTTCAACAAAGGCAAGGGCAGGGTCCTGCACCTAGGGAGGAATAACCCCATGCACCAGTACAGGCTGGGGTTGACCTGCTGGAAAGCAGCTCTGCGGAGAAGGACCTGGGAGTGCTGGTGGACAACAAGCTGACCAGGAGCCAGCAGTGTGCCCTTGTGGCCAAGAAGGCCAATGGTCTCCTGGGGTGCATTAGGAAGAGCCTTGCCAGCAGGTCGAGGGAGGTGATCCTTCCCCGTACTCAGCCTTGGCGAGGCCACACCTGGAGTGCTGGGTCCACTTCTGGGCTCCCCAGTACAAGAGAGACATGGAGCTACTGGAGCAAGCCCAGCAAAGGGCTGCTAGGATGATGAAGGGGCTGCAGCATCTCTCATATGAGGAAAGGCTGAGAGAAGCTGGCACTGTTCAGCCTGGAGAAGAAAAGCCTGGTTTGGGGGGGGGGGGGGGGGGAAATCTTATCAAGGTGTTTAAATATCTGAAGGGAGGGTGTAAAGAGGATGGGGCCACACTCTTCTCAGTGGTGCCCAGTGAGAGGACGAGAGGCAATGGGCACAAACTGAAACACAGCAAGTTCTGTCTGAACATGAGGAAAAACTTCTTTACTGAGAGGGTTACTGAGCACTGGAACAGATTGCCCAGAGAGGTGGAGTCTCCTTCCTTGGAGAGGTTCAAAAGCCATCTGGTCACAGTCCTGGGCAACCTCCTCTAAGTGGTCCTGCTGGAGCAGGGGGGTTGGACTAGATGATCTCCAAAGGTCCTTTCCAACCTTTCTGTGATTTTTTTTTTTTCATGTTAAATAAGATGCTGGACTTCAGAACTAAGTCAGTGCTCCAAAGTCAGAAGCTCTTTACAGCACAGCTATTGTCTTACCCTAAGTCAAGAAACAGCTCCTTCTTTGGCACTTCCCCCCCTTTTAGGGGGCTTGGTCATCTTGAATTGAATTTATCTATATATTAAATAGCTGCACTGAGTTATTCATTATTTTTACTACTAAACAGCACAACAAACAGCTAGTGATTCAATACATATCACATCTCATAAAGTCCAGTATTGTCAGGCCTACAGTGTTTTCATTTAAGATTAAGCATCTAAAACCATGCTGTTGCCCATAGCACTGTAAGATTTAGTGTGACCCCAGTTACCAAGTGCACTTTTTTTTTTCTTTTTTTAATTTTACTGCTTAGATCACTACAATTGATCCTGATGCTAGATCTGCCCACCCCTATCTCCATATTGGAGAAATCAACATTTTGTGTAATGAACTTTAAGACAAACCTGGATTAATTTCTCCTCAGAGCTACCTAAAAGGTCACACAAGCAAGAAGCACCTCTTCCCAAATAAAATCTGACAGCCAAGTTGTGATATTAACACTGCTAATTACAATTGGCATTTCTTAGTATTTTGCCTATAGGCAGCCAGCTACTGAAAAGTGACACATTTGATAACACCAGCAGGTGCAGAAGCCCTATGTCACATCAGAGAACAGAGGATTTAACGATGTCCAAGTGCCAGAATCACAAATAAAAAAAATCATCTTTCAGCATAAAACTGAAAAGCCTCAAACATTCATTGTACTGAACCAGGCTTCAAGGCCGATTTGAAATTACTCACGCTCCTGGCTGTGCAGATGCTCCAGAACATAGCACCAAATAAGATCCCATACTCATTTTTGACCTAAAGTCTCAAAACAAGTAAGCAGTTTCACACTAATCTAGTCATTTAAAAGTTGTATTAGTCTATTTTTCCTCTACATGCAAATTATAGAGAAGTCAAGGCCACTGGGAGAAATTATGTTTCACAAAAATTATTTTTACAGAGCAATAAGAAATACTATAACTTGTGTTCAAGAAGCATGCTGAATCACAGCCACTTTCATGGTTTTAGGAATAGTTTAGTGAGCCTGACCTAATCTGTCTCCCAGCTACACTATCATGACTGTAATTGCACTATGGATTCTTACACAGTTCCATAACCCAGTAAAGAAATATCTCAGTGGAAAACTATTTAACCATATCCTTTTTAAGTAGATATTAAATATTTAAAACTTTGAGGACAATGTCTTTTCTTGAGATAGATTTCAAAAGAGAGAAAAGTTAACATGCATGACTAGTCACTAATGCCCAGTTCTGCTCAAACTGATGTTAGGATCAGATCCTCAAGTCTGTAAGGGAGTTTGTTTTAGCAATGGCATCATCTGTGTAAGGCTCAGAGGCAAGAGAATGAAGACAATCAACCACACTCGCACGTTTAGAGTTAAAAAAAAAAAAAAAAGTAGAGGAGGTGCCAAAATAAAGATACACTAATCACATTTTGAAGCAAACATGTAGGAAGCACATTTACCTTCTTAATGTCACCTTTTGTTTTCTGAGTCTTTTAAACTTGGAATTCTGCATTTAAAGAACATATTTCATTTACAGAATGCTTGCGGACTGCTACATATTTTAAAAAAGCTGTTCTGTCAATAGAAAAAAATCTGATTCTCTGGACCTCTAGTATTTTTAAGTATATCTTTTACAGATTCCACAATTACAGAAATTACCAATACAGTAAAATTACATAAATTACCAAAACACAGTAATCAACATATTAAAAATCATTTGCTATATCATGTTATCTTGTTTGGAATTTTTAACAGTAGGTTTTAGTATAATAATCCTCTAGTTTTATTTCCCAACTTCCTTGATATCCTAAAACTGTCTCTCTCCAGAAATAAAGAAGCCCAAAAGTCACCTTAATGCTCTCTTCTCTCCGCACTCCATGGAGATTAGGCAAAAGAATTCTTTTTTAGAACAGATGCAATAAATTCAGCCTAGGTTTATGCCATTTTACATGATTACAAGTCCAGGATCACCAAATCCTAATGAGACAGCTTGCAGGAAATTACAGGGATAGAGATGCTAGATATTTTCTATCCATAGGGGCAAGCTAGTCTCCTTAAACCTATGAAGTCCCAGGAAAATAGGAAAGCATGGTTTTAAACCATTCTTTAGGGTATTCCTGGAAGATCGTTTATAAGAAAGCTACTTCTCTTAACCAAACACCCTAACTTTGGGGCCCAAAACCATTCCCCTTTCCAGTTTGATCAGAGGAAAGCCCTGTATTTTTTAAGTCTCTCTCTTTCCCTCCCTTTCATCACCGGGGAGGGCAGGGGAATACAATATGGAGGCACAGGTAAGCTTCCAAGACAGTTACATAAAGTCAGTATGATTAGATGTTGATACTACTTTCTTCTGCTGTTTCTGGCTGGTCTGAGACATTAGATACTGCAACCATTTTGCTACAAGCACCTGATCACAGGTGTTTTAGATGTTGATCATAGATCTGCCAAAACAATAAGGATTTCAAAAAACCCTGCGCTTTTGAAGTAGAGAGGCATACTAAGTATACGAACTTGCATAACAAATTTGCATTAATTTAATTCTATATATGCTTATAGAATAATATTTCAATTTAACAGTTTTGTGCAAGGAAATCCAGATTGCACGAGCTATGTTAGCAAACAAATGGAAGCAAATGTTCGTTAGAAAACAGCTTTGGAAGTTCAGACATTGAAATAAACATAGTTGGAACATCAGCATTTAACAGATAGTATTAATTGTTTAATGCATAAAACCTATGTACAAATAGGCCTAAGTGCAAAAGACTAATTGTGTTTTCTTTAGAATACATCTTATTAGGAAATGAGGCACACAGTTGTCCCATTTTAAAACATGTCTGTGCATTCCCATTTGACCATGGGAATGGAAATCATGGATGCAATATTTCTTTCAAACCATCTGCTGAATTCCACCCTTACTAGCACAGCTGAGAAACATTCAGACCATCACCATCACCTGAAAAAGTGAATTTTAGCTCCTTTCTGACCCCAACATATCTAACATATTTCTGTCAACTCCTTAGCTGAGTAGCACTCCTGCACTTCTTACACTGGGGTCATTAATACAACCACGAAAACTGAAGAAAAGTTGACCACTAAACACCACTCCTGCATTCTATCCTGAATAAAGAGAAGCACTTATCTAGTGGACTGGTCTCCTTCCCACCACACCCTTAAAATCTCTATTTCACATTCACTGGTGTTCACAAGAGACAAGAACCTCAGTATTCTTCTGAGTCCTAAAGCACTGAAGTCGCAGGGTTCAGCGAAAAACCACACTGCTAAGCCAACCCAGCAAGGGGATGTCATTTATTCCTACTTTGCTAGCACTGTGTATCTTCTGCCTTATCTTTGGATAACATGCTTTCCTGTGAAATAGGTAAAAGTAGTAAGAATTTGAACATATAGTTGGACATTAAACAATTTCTCCTCCTCTTCTTAGGGAGATGGCCCAGACAGTTAAGAAAACAAGCAGTTCCCCAAGATTACAACAGGTATTCTATACAAATCGATTCAACTGGCACTGAAAGTATTTTTAAACCACTATAAAACTGCCAAGTGCTGCGTAATTACAACGTGGGAGCTAACTTTTCCACCTATACTCCCCAAATTCTGCACCACAAGTGTAACAGCAAGGTTGCATTAAGAAAAGCTTTTGTATTTTTATGATCAAGATGTTGATTAACCTGTTTCAAAGGCTATGCCCTCTATTGCCATACTTTCCTTCGTGAAGCTGTGAAGCCCTTAATCTCGCTGTGAAGCGCTGCTACCCTAACAGACAGTTCCAGCTCTAAAAATTGATCACAGTTTTCTGTATTGCCAGAACTTAAGTACAGGATTTTGTTTGCAGGAAGGCATCGTTCTCAGTTCAGGAGTTTGTGCGCCCCGTACAGTTACAATTTATTTCAGAAGTTAAACCGTGAGGCTCTTCCCTTACATCCCTTCTCAATAACCCTGCCTTGCCCTCAGCGCTGCTATTAAGCGATTTACAAAACACACCGTAGCAAACAGCTACACTAAGCCATGAACGAACTATCAGCATTATGCAAATATCTGAAACAGGCTTTGACCTTCCGCCCTAAAGAGCAGCACCAGTGTGTATCTACCTCCTTCCCTAAAGGGGGCAACGGATCAAACCCGATTTAACCTCCAGCGCCGAGCGCCGCTGACGGACACGGAAGAGCAACATTCACAACCCAGTGCTGCATGAAACACCGGCTGCGCGGGGATAACGCGAGCTCAGGTAACCCAGAACCGCGCACCGCTAACATCCCGCGGGAAATACGCGGCCGCCTCAGCCGCCCGCCCGCCCTCCGCGAGCCCCGGCACCCGCCGGCGGCGCCGCACCAACGGCCGGGCGGGGCCGCGCCCCGCCGCCCCAACGGTCGCCCCCCGCCGCCACGGCGCCCCGCTCACCTGCGTAGAAGCGGATGAGGCAGCCGGTCTCTGAGTCCATGCCCTCCTCCTGCACCCGCCACAGGTCCCGGAAGCCCAGCTGGGAGAGGTAGTCGTTCTGGATCTGCAGCGGCTTCTCGTGGGCCTCCAGCCGGCGGCTGGTCTCCCCGTGCAGCTGCACGTACAAGGCGGCCGGCCCCGGCGGCGCGACCACCGGTGGCGGCTCCCGGCCGCCGGCCGCGCCCGCCGGCGCTGCCCCCGCCTGCGGCGGCTCGTCCCCCGGGCAGGGGTGGCCCCGGCCCGGCCCCGCACCTGCCTCCTCCGCGGCGGGGGGCACCGGCTCCACCTCCAGCTCCTCCGAGGAGGACGAGCCGCCGCCGCTGCTGTAGGGGTCCAGCCGGTCAGAGACGCTCTCCGCGCTGGGGCTGAAGCTCTCCGTGTCGGAGCCGGCCGGCCCCAGCTCGCCCAGCAGGGAGGGGCAGGACAGCGGCGGCCCCGCCAGGTACAGCTCGGCCGGCGGCGCCCCGGGCCTGAAGTCGGGGGGCGCCGGGCTCGGCCGGGCGCCGGCCAAGTTACCCTCCTCGGCGCTGCCGCCCAGTGGCAGGCAGCCGGGCCGGGCCGCTTTCCCGCAGCCTCCGCCGGAGAGCCCGCTCCGCGTCCCCCGGTGGCTCCTCGGCTTCTCCTCTAGCTGCGGCCGCTGCCGCTCCGCCGCGGGGTCGGGCGGCGCCCCGGCGGGCTCGGCGGGGACCGCCGCCTCGGGCGGGGGCTGCGGCGGTGCGCCCGCCTTGCCCAGGACCCGCACCACGCTGCTGCCGCCCCTGTGGCCGAGCTGCTGCAGCCGGGCGGCCACCTCGGCCGCCGTGGTTTCCAGGGTGCAAAGCACCGGGCGCAGGTAGCAGTTCATGTGGCGCTCGTAGACGTGGACGCAACCCCGCTGCAGGTCCCGCCGCACCCAGTCCCGCTCCGGGGGCTGCAGAGCCTGCAGCTGCCGGGGCGGCTTCAACAGCAGCGCCTTCCTGTCCAAACTGCGGGTGCCCAGCGAGGCGGCGGGGGCAGCGGCGGCGGCCGAGAGGTTCCTCTTCAGCCTCCCCCTCCGCAGGAGCAGGGAGTTGGCGCTGCCGGCCCCGCCGGCGGCCGCCGGAGTCCCGGTGGCCGCCAGCGCCGCGGGAGGAGCGAAGCCGCCAGCAACCCCTCGCCTCCTCCGCGGGCCGCCGGCTCCTTTACCGTCCAGCTGCCCGGCCCCGCCGCTGCCTGACGGCTCCGCGCTGCTCTCCGCTGCCTGGCTCCTCCTGCCTGGGGAGCTGCTCTCCGGCTCCCCCCGCCCGCTCCCCACCGCCGGGGCTTCTCTCGTTCGCTGCTGCGCGGGCTCCATTGCCCGCGGGGCCGGGGATGCCGCCGCCGCCGCCCTGCTGGGAGCGCCGCTCGGCGGCGCGGCGCGGGGGGAGCCGCACGCAGGGAGCGAGGCGCCGCGTTCCGGGGCGATTACGTAGCAGCGGGGAACATTCCGCCGGTGCCGCCGTTCCGCGCGCTCGCCTCAGCCCCGCTCCCCAGCTGTCGCGAGCGCCATTAGGGAGGGAGAGAGCGGGCGGGCGAGCTGCCTCTCCCCTCCCTCCCGCGCTCCGAGCCTCATGAATATTAAGCAGCCCCCGCCTCGTCGTTTACAAGGGCCGCCGAGCGAGGGAGGCTCGCGAGGGTGACGCCACCGCTCGCGCGGCGGGACGGGGCCTCGCCGATAAACATGATGTGACCGCGCCTGGCGCTGGGGAGGAATGGGGGAGCGCGAGGGCGGCTGGGAAGTGTAGTTCAGAGCCCGGCGGCGGCGCCCGCGGACTACAAGTCCCGGCAGGCCCTGCTTCCCGCCGCGCGGGGCGGTTGGGCCCTTGAGCGCGGCGGGAGTGGCGGGCTCTCCTCCCCCTCCGCGCAGTCCCTCCGGTGCGGCGGGGGCGGGCGGGCTCTGCCCGTGCTCACGCTTTGCCCCAGGCGTTGTCCCCAGCCGGCGGGCGGGTTCCGCCGCTTTGCGTTGCTAAGGTCCGGCCGTCCGCGGCACGAGCACGTTGAGCCGTAGTGCGGTCCCGCCTCTGCCCGCACGGCAGTCGGCGGCCGCACGGGCAGCATGGGGCTCGCCGCGCTGCACGCCCCGAGACGGCTGTGTGTCCGGGCTGCCCGCTTGTCACCACCAAGCTTCCCTGCCCCCTTACTTCCTTTCCTAAAAGCTGTACGTAGGGGCTGCCTTGGGGGGAGAGCACGCTGATGGGATGAGTGTGAGGGTGGGAGTCCGGAACATGCTGGAAGTCACTTCCAGTCGTTGGCCCTGAGGAGATGTGGTATGCTGTGACTCTTCATGGCACAGGGCTTAAGCAGTTTTAAAATTATTCTAGGACTTTGTCCCATGCCTGATGATTATATTCCTTAGGTCTTATCAGAAGGTTTTACAGAAAGAGCTGATCAAGGGAAACCGTAGGGCCTGGAGCACTGAAAATGAGACCTGTGTGCAGTCACCCTTCTGCTGTGCCTCACTATGAACACCGGTGCTTAACAGTAATTGCTGGCTAATAGCCATCTGGCAACATATGCGATGTGATTTTACAGGTTCACTGACCGTACCCACACCATTCTTTTAAACCTGACATATCTTCCTTATTGGCTGTCTCAGCTGAGAACCCCAGCACTGAGCCTGAGCAGTCTTCTCATCTGAGATGGTCTCTTCTGAGTCAAGATGGAGACAAACACATAAACGTGTGTGGGAAACATATATATGTCTGTATATATTTTAGAGAGAGAGAGAGAGTGCAAGAGCCACTATGTGAGCAGATGCACAGAGTTTCTGTGCTATTAGCCTGTCATTGTTTCAGGGACTGAAATTACTGAAAATACTTAATTTTTAAAAATTGCTTAGTAGCAGCAGCAATTAAATAGCAACATTTCCCCCAAGAATGTGATTTTAAATGAATTATAGAAAAGATAAATTACAATCAGCTAAATAAATGAGCAGACTGAAAGCATGAGTTTTTATGCTGTAAGGACAGGTTTATTTATTTAGAAAATTCTCTTAAACTCATGGGGATGTTTTAGCTGAGTAATGTCAGTTGGATCAGACTGTAAATGCTTGAGATCTTTCCATTTTAATCCATTTTGTAAAATTGCAATGAAATATCTTGGCAGATATTCATCAGAAATGCTATAGACTGCAATAAAGTGGGAGTTCTGGGCAATTAACCAGTTATGTCGATGTTAGGGGAGATAAATCTTCATCACTGAGAACCCTGAGATAAATTCTTAGTGAAACAGTATTTTTGGTTGTTGGGGTTTTTTTTTTAGTACGTACATATAATATATGAACCATAAATAAACTAGAACCATAATAAAACTAAAGTTTACCTTTTCTAATAAAACACTCCTCCACTCTTGCACAGTATTATCTTTGGGCCCTGTACAACTGAATTAAATGCATCACAGAAAACAAAGTTATTCCCCAAGGAACCTGCAATAGAATATATATAAAAATGTGTGTTTGTGTGTGTGTGTGTGTTGTTGTTGTTGTTGTTGTTAAATAGGTGTCTACCTTTTAAAAGGTTTTATAATACTGAGGCTCATGTTTTACCTTTATATGGAAACCACCCACTTTGTGGACAGAGCAATCTGTAAATTAAGTGTTATGTTCTGACCCCGCCATTCAGGCATCTATATCTGAAGTTCCAATCACCAGTAAAAGCGTCTTTGGAATTCTTCCTCCGCTAGACAGCCAGAATCTCAGCCAGAACACAAACTGACAGAAGGTGACGGCAACACTTGGCCATTAAAGGATTAAACTGGTGTCCAAAAACTCCAATGACAGTAGCAGTACATACTATAAGAGCAGAACTGAGTGTATTACAGCCTGATTCTGACTGCTTCGTACATTCTCTTCAGTTATTTCTACTGATTTCACGCCACCCTAACGCCACCAGTTTCAGTAAGGTTACTCCGGATCTCCTGATCTAAATGTGTGAGAAAAAAGACTTACATGCAAATACACACAGACACACTCAGAAGGAGACAGTAAGCTGTACATACACTTCTGTTAAAAGTAATGCTTTAAATAAAAGATAGTTTCTAGAAAAGTTTGCTGCCCTAGAAGGAAGTTTGTTAATACTTTGCCTTGGAGGGGATAGGGAGGGAGCAGGAAGAGAGTGTTCACAGTTAAGACTGCACTGAAAAAAATCCAGAACACAGAGATTCTCAAATATTATTTAGGAACATAGAACTGGAAAAGAGGTCTCATGGGGACATCAAGTTTTCTCCCTTATGACTGGAAATACTGCAACCTATAGTGCTGCATGTTTGTGACATCTCCCTAACACTGTAGATTAACTTGTTGTATATCATTTTGAAATGAGTTGGGCTGATTTGCCTTCAAAATGGAAGACAAATGGAAGACACTGCCCTAATGGTTGGGAACTTTCCTCCAGTTTTCAGTCTGAATTTACACATGGGGTAGCCTATACTCATTTGTTCACATGCCAGCATTGCCCTTTGGCTCAAATAGCTTTTCTCACTTCACTCCTAAGTGTTTACCCCTCGATGTACTTATAGGCAGCAATTGTATCCCCAGCAGTCTTCATACTCTGTCTTTGTCTGATAGACTAAACAAGCCAAGCTCTTCTTGTCTCCTCTGGTGAGATAGTCTATATAGCGTAAGAACACACAGCTAAGGTCATTTAAATAGCCTTGGGTCAGACCCTCGGTGGGGTGAACTGATACAGCTCCTGCTCTGATTTACTCTGAAGCTCTCAGTCCACACAGAGCAGCAGCAATCTGCCATACAACTCTGAGAACTGGCGAGTGACTGCGCTGACCTCACTCCTCCTGTTGCTAGGCCAACTTACCACTGCCAGGGGCCTTACTAATGAAGGGCTTTATGCAATTAAAAAAACAAGTAGCAGTACTGAAGTCCCGAGGGTGGAAAATTGTTGGAATTATCACTGCTCTGTGAAAACTGTTCAGGAGCAGAAGGCTGCGATGAGACTCCCAGCATCCTGTAAGACCTGTTGTGCCATCGGGAGAAAAGGGAACACAGTGTAGCTCTTCATAGTTTTCTGAATATGAAAGCAGTGATTTCTGCAGTGACCCTGCCTTCTAAATGTCAGTGGTACAAAACCAGGTTATTTTTGCTTTATGCAGGGAAGCGTTTTTCATCAGCAGTGTCTCCCTATATTTTCTTATATATGTGTGTGTTTGAAATCTGTAATTTTATGTATATTCAAATTGAACTCTCAGGCATATGACAAAACTGTACTACTATTCACTATTTCCCAGTAACAGATAGATACTTTTTAATTCTCCTGGAATGGTGAATTTTGATATGGATTGACTGCTGCTATGAGATATGTGAATTGAGCTTATGAAATTAATTTTTGTCAGGAGGAAGTGGAAGGATGAAATACTCATTTCCCTTTTCCAAAGTTTGATTGATGACAGCCATTTGGAAAAAAAAGTAAAATGAAACAGGATGATTTGAAATCTTTAGTTTTCTGACCAGAATCTGGCAATCTTGAAGAAGAGTTTTCTAATTATAGGAGTTGTAAACAAAAAATTAGGAGAAAAAAAAGAAATTAGCCACAGATTACTATAAATGCTTCCACACCAAAACTCTTTTATACCGAATGAACAAATTATACACTGCCACAGATAATCTGCTAGGAGAATGCCAAAAGACCTTGAAACCACAAGATGACTTTGGTGGACTTTATTACATACACAGTTATCAGAGACAGAGAGATCTCTGAGCAACAGAGCAGGCCAAAGATTAACTGAAGCCTTGCAGATGCTGGAGTTGGTGCGATGCTTACCGGCTGCACCTCCGCCAGCAGTTAGCACAGCTACAGCGGCAGACAGCAGGCTGCCATACGCCCTCCTATTGCAGAGCCACACAGTAGCAACCATGGAGCTGATTGAGTGAGTAACTGTAGTGGTGCTTGGTGTACGTTAACTCCTATTTTACTACTTATAAAATCTGCAGGAGAGCAGCCTCCCCCGTTTCTCACAAATTCCCATAAAGCCCTTGGGGACACACTGTAATATTATTAGATGTTTCTACAGGGTAAGGGACAGATTATGGGCATCAGTTGATCTCTGTGTTTTTGCTCTCTCATTGCAAGTGTAGAGGAGTGGACCAGGTCCACCTTCAATTCATTTTACTGCGAGTTCTGTTCTATATTAACGTTGTACCACTTCAGTTTGTATAATCCTGGGTATTAGCTATAATTAATATTTAGCTGACGGGCAATTCAATGACAACTTACTGCTTTTGTCTATGTTTTCTGAAATACCTCCAGCTGTAACGGGATAGTACAAACTGCATACCACTTTTGTGGAAAAACACTTTTTCAGTTTTACCATGAACTATTTTTAAAGAGGGTTGTTTTACTATTTCAAATATGCAATGATTACCCAATCTGATTTTTATTTTGAAAGATATCATTTCAAAATAGTGTGACCTCACTAAACAGGAATTGCTTAATCCGCAATCCTTGACTATAGAAAACTTGACTGACAAGTCAGTTCTGGATCAAAAGCTGATGAGCACTGAGAAATACTAATGTGGGAAAGATTGTACTTTCTCTGCTGTAAGTCATCATCAATGATGCTGTTAAATGTTGATCTGTGTTTTAAGGAAGTATGAATCATTGTAGTGATTCCAGGTAACGTGAAGGTGGGGAAAGCGTTTAGGAAGGAGGAATTTAATGTCCTTCAGCCCTGCAAAATGTTAGGGAATTTATTCAGCTCTGTTCTTTACTAGCCTGTTTTTCTAGTAAGAGAAATTTTCCCTACAGCCAAGGAAGCAAGAGGCTTATTTCAATGACAAAATATTGAAACAAGAGACAAAACATTTGCCACTGTAAAAATAATTCAAAGAGCAGGGGAAGGATGAGCGAAGTGACCATTTCAAATAACACAATGTAATAATATCCTTCTTTGTAAAGAGCAGTTGAAAGTCTTCATATGGAAACTGTTCTCAAAATAATACTTAGGTTTATCAGTAATGATGAATTTGAATTTTCAAAATGTTACGTATGCACCTGTACCCTTCGTCCATATCTGCACCTGTCACAACTGTAGGAGTGAATTGGATATGCTGATGACAAGGAACTAAAAGTTTATGTTGATTGCTGCTCCAGCTGTGAGCTTAAGCACAAGAATATGTATATTATGTTCATTGGTAGATTTGTACTCATCTTGGAGTGCAAGGCCTTCGGTGCGGTAAAGCATTTAAGATGGTGCTTATTCAAGGAAATTCTTAGTTTTAAACATGTGTTTAAGATTGAGCATAAGATTAAGAACCATTCTTGAACTGGGATGTTTCCATCAATTGATGCCTGAAGCAGAATTAGGCTATAAATTATGTAACAAGTTGCACTGTGTTTATACGTTAAGGAATAATGGAGGTTCTGAAGCATTGCCTGGGAAGGTTATTTGTATTTACAGCCCCATGCATAATTTTCAGCGAGGGTTAATCCATATTTTTGACTCCAAAACCACTTCCATACAAGTCATATCCACACTACTAAATGTTCTTCAGCAGTACACCTCAAAGCACTTCACAAAAATGGCTAAGTGTAATTATTTCCGTATTACAGATAGGAGAAAAGGGGCAGCCGCTTCGTGGTTTTCCATGAAATCTCTGTCAAAGCAATGAGCAGAAACCAAAAGCTGGTTCCTAAAAGCAGAGTTTCAGGTGGTGAGGCTCTCTTCCCACTGAACAACAATCCTGTCCCAGCTTAGGCCGACCTGATGGGCTGGACCTGGGCACAGACTCTCGCTGTTGCATTGTCTGGCCAACACACAGCATTTTGCACTAGCAACACAAGGCTCTCCCACACCCAAGAAGGTGCTCCTGCACTGCTTCTGGTTTTCACCAGCACTGAGGGTTTGAGGGCAAGACTTGAACTTGAATTTCAGTTTCTTGTGGAGCTGAACTGCATTGTTTCCCACGTGGTACGGCTTTCCTAAACAACTGTCAGCACTGTGACATGTACAGTCCTTGATTACACAAAGCTTTTTCTTTGTGACATACAGAGACAAACATTATGTTAGTGTTGCAATTAAATAGCTCAGAAGTGCAGCTTCATTAGCAAATTTTGGAATTTCATCTCCAGCACAAACTTCTTGCTTCTGTCACATGTGAAGGAGGCAATGTGAAGAACTAAGTATCAGTTTCTCTGTTGCTGCTCAATGTAGTGAGCAGCTGACTCTGAGCTAACCATAGGGCTGAAAGCCACACCCAGAGGAAACACATTTGAGAAACACCAGCTTTGTTACTAGGATTGATTGCAGGTTTGTGTTATGCATTCTAGTGTCACGTTGAATACTGCATTAAAGTGAAAGCAATATATATTACAGATTTTATTTTTCATTTGTGTTGATATTAATTGCAAACCCAGACCTTGTAATTGCCAGTAGACTCAGCAGCCACTATACACTAATCCTCTTACTGTGTCTTCTGTTCTTCCATCTTGAGCTACATATTTTGTTTATTTTTTAAAGGGAAAGAGTTTCAGTGCCTCTTAGTTATTAATGCACTAAAAGATTCTCTTCTAGAAGTGTATAAATCCTGTAATTATTTCTTTTTATCTTTCATGCTGGTATGGCTTCTTAAGCCCTTTTTGGTTTAGAGCCCTACAACTCCTTGAGGTACAATCATCACTATTGATAGAGACCGATTAATGCGGATTCAGTAAGCTGTAACCAACACATTGATTTGGATGCAATGCTTTTACATAGTACATAGCCCTACATAGTATGACTGAAACATTTGAAGTGACCCAGGAGATTCAGACATTTTTTGTATCAATTTTTCATGAATATAATCATCTCCCATAAATTCATTTGTAAATATCCTAGCTGAGAGATGTCACTGTTGGTAAAGGGTGGTACATAAAGACTTTTCATGCAAGACTGAGGATATGTTTCCACTATACAGTAGTTTTGGCAAAAAAGTTGGCTCAGAAAGTTCATGCCCCTACCCACTTTTATTTGCCACTTCTACATAGTTGTTGCCCACTCCACTGTGCCAATATGACTTTGGAGCTGTGCTGTCAACCCGGTAATGGAAATGCTCTGCATTACAGTGAACTATGCCTTAAGAACTGCAGGTATTACTTTAATACAGGAAGAATCTGTCACATAAATACCCATTATTTATTTGTGAATGGAATAAGCACTAATGTTAGGATAGCATAGTTGATGATAAGCTTTCAAAATATGTATTACTGATGATTTGTACTAGTACAGAGTGCTATCAATGGCTGCATCTACAGTAATTTACTAGAAGTATAAACAAAGACGCACATTATGCATTTGAAGAAACCACTTTATTTCTTGAACACATAAGCTGTATCTTGTTAAAAGTAAACACACAAATCCTCCAAGGAGATTAATAAAATAAAGCCTTATAAAGTTAAAATATTGGCATGATCAACCTAAAAGTTAATACTAAAATAGCTCACTGGTATATTTACAGCTCCCCAAGCACCTCTCAAGCAACCAGATCAGACTCTCAAGAAATAGATAGGGAACACATTGATCTCTTTTTGATGAACAGGAGTAGAAAGAGTTAAATCTAGGATTTTTTTCTTAGCTACTACAGTGCCAAAATTCCTATTGACTTCTACGTGAGCAGCCTTGCACCTGCATATAAAAATGCCCTCGTGTGTCATGTCAGTGGCACCTGAGTGTCCCTACTGAAGATCCCTCTGCTTAAAATCTCCACCCCTCCCTTACTCACTCACTTAGCAATTTCAGCTATGATTATATAGTCATAGGGCTCTGCCAAGCTGTTACATAGGATTAAGAATGCTTTTACTATTTACTCTGTAACAATGTGAATGAGCCCAGTCTTCATGGATAAATCTAAAGAAAACTTACAGGAAAATGAGGCCACTATTTAGCCTATAGATTATTTAGCTCCCCACACAATAGCCCAGGTCACTGTTAGACCCTCTTCCATGCTCTCTGTTAGTCTGTGTAGAAGCTGGCCCAGGAATGGGGGGAAGGAGAGGAAAGGAAGGGGGAAGCAGCTAAGGTTTAATATCCAGATTTCACTGAAGTGAAAGTTTACCTCCTTACCTTTGCAGGTGTTGACTAGGGCACAGCAAAGTACAATCACATATATCCATTTAGCATCCAACCCATTTCGGAGGCAGCATCATTCTACTTTCAGCTTTCCAAAGGCATCCTCTGTTGTTCTGCAAATACTAAGAGCTGAATGCTCTGCTTTGACCCCATATACTCTGGTCAGAACAAGGGAAAGCCAGGTTCTCCAAAGTAATGTGAATTCTGCTAGAGCAGATTCAGGTTATCGTTTTTTCCAGTCACATAAATGTCTGAATTCCTCAGAGCGTGGCCACTGTCACAGCACTCTCTCCAGGAGGTTCAGGACCCATGATCTATCTGTTCCACCGATCAAGACATGTTTTGTAGTTAAAATATTCATTGGCATCTTTGGGAAGACAGGTGATAAGCACGTGTAAATCCATCAATGGCCCCAGTGCAGCTGGGAAATGCCATGCTTTGAAAGTCAGCTAGATTTTTAGGAACATTGCTGCTGCCAGCAGATAATGATGAGCCGTTTTCGTAATAGCGTCACGAACTTCAGCCTCCACCTACTTGACACATTTCTGTGCGACACCAAACAGATTAGTCCTGGACTGATCGTAGGTTTGAAATTCAATACTGTGGGGAACTAAAGCTTTCGAGCATAAAGTTTCTGACAAAGGTGTCATCTGGAGTACATGGTGATGATTTTTCTCACAGAGATAAACAGGTGGAGAGAAGGACCTAGCTTGGTACCTGTGGCAGTGGGCAATCAGGTTTAATCCCCCTGCCCTCTCCCATACAAACAATATTGAAGTTTTCCCCATATAGCTGGTCTCTAGCAAATAAGACTTTGCCACAGAGATCTTCTCCACAGCATTTGCAGACTGGCTGCTGGCAGAGCTCATATCCATAGTGATTTAGCACAGCTGGGCTGCATGGATTTCTATGTGATAGCTGAATATTCTGTGTTGTATCATTCTCTGCTGGCCTTTTACATTTTCTCCTTATTAGATACTACGGTATACAAGGAACTTTCACTGGGTTCTTAGGTGATTGTCGGAAAACCATTTACCACATCATTCCCCCACATGATGGCATTATTTGCAAAAAATACCATCTAATTCCCAGTGTACAATGCCTTGTCTTCAGTTGTTTTAGCCAGGGCTCTGTTACCTTGATGCAGCATTTACCTTCATCATTTTCTCTGAAAATAAAGTGGTTGCATCTACTGACTGTTTTCCAAATCAGACTGAGCACGTAGCTCTCCAAAACCAACAGCCAGAGTCAGGAGTTCTTGAGGGAGCTGTGCAGGAACATGGAGCAAGCCATGGCCAGAACAGCTGCGCCAACCCTCCTTGTTTCCTCAGAGGCTGTGGACCAGCTTTTAAAGGAAATGATCACTTTGAGCCAGAGTGGCTGTGGAGTGACAGAGGTCATGCAAGTACAAAGACAGCCTGATCCAAGTACGGAGAATGCGTAGCTGTTGCTGGAGACTGAAGGAAGCCACATAACTCGGAAAGCCTCTGCACAAAACTTACAATGAATGCATTCATTGCAGAGGGGAAGTATTCCTAATCATGGGGATGATAGGTAACCAGAGCTAAAGTCCTTTAAGATGGATGAATTTAATTTGCTTTCGTATAACATCCTCATGTAGCAAGGTCTTGAACAGAATGATAGAAAAATTTAGGTTGGAACAGATCGCTGGAGGTCATCTTTTTCTGAGAAGAGCTAATGTCAAAGTTAGATCAAACTGCTCAGTGCCTTGTCACACACAAAACATAAGCGTGGCAAGGCTTTACAGGCTGAAATTAGCAGCCTGAGTCACACAACAAGAAATTCGTTGTCAATGCAGTCACTATTGAACAAGTGTAATGACAGATTGTGAAATACATAACCAACAGCTTTTTTGCAAGAGTTGGGATATAGAAATGATTTATAAATACAGATTCATGTTTGCCACATTCAAACAATACAAATGTCTGTTCAAGAAGGTAAGATTTCCTACCCACATCTTTTTAGGAATATAAAAGACACCATCATGGATTAAACCCACTGGTCCTTCTAGATAGGGTCCTGGAGCAAAGCAGTGGCTAGTGCATACTTCAAGGAAAGATGCAAGGAGCACGACGGCAGATAGTGTGGGATAGGCAGCCTTAGAAGCCTTTTTCCAAGACTGCAGTACTTGGATGTTGGCTTCTCCCCAGAAGCGCAAGAGTGTAAATCCCTTAAAAGCTCTTGTTTATTTTTATGCCTGTGTTACCAGTCCTCTTTCGATGCCTGCTAAGATTTTGGTTGTGATGACACCAGGAAGGAATGAATTCTGCTGAGTTATTGCATGTTGTGCAAAAATTTATGTCCTTTTTATCAATTTTAAATGTGTCCCTTTTCAACTTAGCTGAATAGTCCCTTGTGCTTATACTGTGGAAGGGAAACCAGCAGCATGTATTTATGAGAGAATTTGCTGGACAGAGGCTCGGATTGGCTTCCCACAGCTTCAAACCAGTGGAAATCACAACAGAAGAGAATAAGCAAATCAAGGGCTCTGTTTAATCAAACTCAACAGTAATTTGCAACAGAAGGAAAATCTTATCCTTGAACACTGTCTCAGAAAAACTAGTCTTTGTAACATACTAAAGATGTTTTCTATTTTCAGAAAAGCAAAGTGGGTCATTCATTCCTTCCAGGAATGATTCAGTACAACTTTTTACTATTAGGGAAAAACAAGCGAACACCCAAAACCAAAGACCTTTGTTCCAGCTGTAAAACAGACACAAGAACATCCCTTACTGAAGGAACTAATTAAGTACATGGTCCCTTTTGCCTTCCCCTAACAGTTGTTGGAAACCAGCCTAAACAGTGGGTTTACTGAAGTTTTGTTGGGAAAGTTCCTTGCTTGGCAGGGGAAGGGTACTGGTGATAGCAAGATTATTCCATTCCCAAATTCCCTGATGTGCTGGGTCATGTCATATGTTTACACTCTGCTTTAACAAGGAATAACAACGTGCACAGAAGTGTTTATTTTTGGTGACACTACGTTTGAGCAGATGTTACAGGCTCAATTATCCCGCTACTTTAGCTGTAACATTGCATTATTCTCTAAGCTCCATTTATTTGGCTGAAACAGTTTTGCTGGAAGACACTGCTTTTTATAAGCTGGTGCTTCTGCTCTTCAGTGTAGTAGAGCTTGACAGCTACCATCAGTTAGCAAATTTATCTTTTTGGATTATTTCTGCAGTATAGCTGCAAATCACAATCAAACTACAGCTGAACAACACATTTTATAATATGCAGAATAATATATCTGCCCATTCTAGAACATTCAGCCTTTTAACGTAGGTTCATTAGTCAGCAAGAGTAATCGTCATTTGTCAAATTCTGTATATTTCAATATTCAAATAAAGCATAATTCTATGATACAGTAAAATCCTACATTCAGCAGCCTTACAGTAAAGGTGAACATCTCCATTTGTAATAACATGGTGAAACACAAAGACATGTCCCTTAGCTCCTGAGTCACAACTTTGAAATGCAGCATGCCAATTATTTCATTTCTAGGCCAACTGTGATGAGCTGTGTTAGAGTGGCAAGTGATTTTGAGCAACAGGGATCACTTGATTCATTTTTTCTTCCTGCCCTCACCAAGTCCTAAACATACCTTTTCACAGTTGAAAGCCTATGCCATTTATTTACTGCATCACCTTGTACTGGAGTTACCTTTATGAAAAAGGACTGTGCATTTTTAATTTAAAGATTTCTTTCTTTGCAATAATATAAGCATTTTAAACACTTCTCCAAGAGCATATGTAAATTAGAATAACTGAAAATAATGAGTTGAGCAAATAAAACTGGCATAGAAAATGGCCAAAATGGTAGCACAAACAAGGTAAATCAGATACTTCAAAAAGAACTGAATTATTTTCTTTAAAAATCTATCTGAATGCACAACTACTTATCTCTGTCTCATCACATGCATGCTATGTGTATAAAATAACTGACTTTCTACTTTATGAACATGTGTACATTTTGGTAGCAAGGTAGAATCTCATTTTAATACATTACAATTTATTGCAAGATGTGGCAGTTTTGCACTATCTCTCAACAGAAATTCAACAGGATTATAATGAGGAAGGACTTGTTAAAATTTTATTATTTTAGTAAAAGTATTCTCCAGAGAAGATATTAATAAATTGCCTACACTGTGATTGTCTATTCAGATTATCCAACAATTACCTATTAATTATTAATCATTTAGTGATTCAGAAGCCACCCAGTAGCTTTCTAATGCAGGAATTCTACTGCTTTTGCAGTATAATGATATGATTTTTCCCAATTGTAGTGTTGCAATGTTAAACCATAGAAAAGGCTAATGAGAGAGGGAATGCTAAGTTTATACAAATGTTTAAGATTATGCCTTCACTAACTTGGAGCAGGTTATAAAAAAGTAACCTAAATGAGTTCAACAGGGAGATACAGAAAACTAGTTAACTAGCAGATTACAACTAGAATTGAAATGGGAGTTGAATATGTTTTAAATGGTCTTGATAGGGATTAATATAAATACCTTAAAATAAACAAATAGGTAAGAACATCTTTTCCTCATCTCTTTCCTAAGAACACCTTCTTCAACTGAGTGTCTAAGTGGCAAGACTGAGAACTATAATTTGCGTTATCTGTGTGCATTCTTGGCTGTACATGTTTACTGTGCAGGAAAGCAAGATTGATTTCTCATTCTTAAGCACATTTATAATGTCTGTGCAAATGAATGTAGGGCATATCCCGTCAAGATCAATATTTATGCAGCCTACTTTAGAAAGAGCAAGGGAGTTGATTCAAAGCGGCAGGGGATCTTGTCATTTGTTTTGCTACAGTTTCCTCTTTTCCCCCATTTGAATGCAGTTCATTTGCATAAGCCTCTGTGCTCACGACTGCTTAAAAGGAGCTATAACGAAGGGAGACCCCCCTCAGCCATTGAAAGCGATGAGCTGCTGTATGGACACACAACTGAATGCAGTGCTCACTTTTATGAGTGTCCAGGAGACCTCATTTGGGAGCTACTAAAATCAAGGACGGCATGTACAGCAAGCTGTCAATCAGGCCCAGCATGGTAGATTTTCATGATGAATGTATGGTTATGATGGGCTATGCAAATGCAATTCTGATTTATTCCCTCCTCAGTAAAGAGCTGTGTCCCTATCCATGAGCCTGCAGCAGATCTGGTTGCTTCCTCATTCTCCTTCCATCCCCATCAATCCACTTATCTTTGGCCCCTGGCTTCACACACTTCATTTCATATGCAAAAGAGCAACAATTAATTATCCTAATTAAATACAATTATGGAATATTGAATGCTGTGGTTAATTTCATACTTTAAAGGTTCACCTCGTTCATACATACTTTCCCCATATTGCTCGTCACAGCTAATCTCTTTCATTCATTTTGTGCAGAAACAGAGGGGGGAGAGAGAATGTTACATATAATAAATGAAAATGCAGTAACAAAGCATTAACCTTCCAGCAATATGCCAGCATCAATGTTTAAAAGGATCTTCCTAAATAGCTGTTTTCTCAGTAGCTCAGATTTCATTTCCTTGATTCTTAGGATGCTGCAACTTCACTCATCCTCTGAAAAACAAAGGAATACAAGATACTAGCCTAATGCAGCAGTCCCCAGCCCAGCTCTCTTGAGCAAAGCTTTCTTTGCCTGTGAGACCTGCTGGGATACATCTAACTCACAAAAATTAACAGCAGAAGCTGAGGCTGACACAAAGTATGATGGTGACTACAGCCTGTTACTTGCTCATTTTCAGGCCCAGAAAAAATTGGGGGATCGATTTTTTTTTTTTCCTTGCAAATCATGTGCAAAGAAATTCACAATCCACAGATGGAAGGCGGTCCTATATGAACAACCTTTACTCTTTCTTCTGTCCTATTTACCAGAAAATAATTTTACTCTGACTTGAATAAACCTGGAGACCTTCAAATGCACCTGATAGTGCAGGTTCCTGCATAACTGCATATGTCTTTTAAAAAAGTTGTTGTTCAATATCAATAACTTTACAGTATCTGTGTCCTTTGATTCACTGAGTCAATTCAATGTCCATCTAATAAAATACACTTTACAGATATAAAGCACGTTCCCTGCATGCATGATTTATTCTAAAGGGGCTCCATCATGATTCAAACATTGCAGACTCTAGGTCTTGATTTCCATGGCTGTAACACTGAACTGCAAGCTTACAAATACAATATATTGAATGCCTCTGTTGTAAATAGTTCAATTTTTCTGAGTAACTAACGAGGCAATAAGAACCCTGTCACTTTTATGTTGACAAAGTATCTTAGTTACTAAGTAACTATAGAGATGTTTCCCTTATGCTTGACATAATTATAAAATGCCTCTCATTAGCCTGTAAAAATGTTAGGGCCCAGAGCATAATTCCTAGAGCATAGTTCACTGATTGTGGTGGAGTACAAATTAGAGTAATCTATACCAGCTGTAGTCACATCACCCACAACTAAACAGATTTTCAATTTATTTTTGTTGCCAATATCCCCTTAGGAACAAACTAAAAAATCTACAGCCTCCTTCTAAGTCCAGTTTCAGACACAAGCTCTTGGGCATGCGCATAAGAAAAGAGACAACCATAGGCATGTCCAGCTGCCACAGTTACATCATGAGTCACAGAACATATTTCTTTTAAAGATCCAGCTCCTGGAGTCCTTTGATTAGGTAAGGCCTTAAATTTCTTGTTGCTCGCATGCTTTCCACTGTAGTTCACTGCCTACAGATCCTGACTTGTTTGAGTCTCCAACAGACCTTTCCAAACTGGATGTATCACATGGCCAGGAGAGCGCCTGCTAATGCATGGTAGTAGGTGATACTTCCCTTACTTGACCTCTCTATATTATGCATAGATGATTTCCTCCTACAAAAGGTATGTAACACACAGAATTTCCATCTGAAAACAGGCTGGAAGGGACCCTAATCGGTCATTTACTCTCTCTCACTGACTTATGTATAATCAACTATACCGACATTGTTCCTGACAGGTTGGTTGTCCTTAAAGATATGGAAGAATGGAGGCTCTACTGTCTCCTTGGACAGCCTATTCCCTTGCCTCACTGCCCCTACCAGTTACAAGTTTTTCCTAATGACTAGTTTGCAATTTCCTTGCTGCCCAGCAGCCAGAGAGAACAGTAATTCCCTTCTGCATTGCAGCTGTTCCCCACATACTCAAATACTCTTCTTTCCTTCTTCAGGCAGCACAACTGCAATTCGTTTCATCTTTCATTATAGATCATGTTCTCCAGACCTCCTGGCAGTCCCACAGTTGTCCTCTGGACTGTGTCCAACTAAAGCACACTGTTTCTTGGGGTGCCTCACCCAAAACCAACTGTCTGACCTACAGCTGAAACTCTAGCAGTGCAGAGTAGAGGAAGAAAAGACTTCTGCCCACGTCTTGCAAGCTATACTATTGCTTGTATATCCAAGTGCAGCATTTGCCTTTGGCTCATACACATGGTACTCTCACGTTAGCCTGTGAGCCATGATACTGCCTAGCCATCTGCCGACCAGACAATTGCTTGGCTTGATTTGTTGATTGCTCCTGCTTCACAGCACTGTCTTGTACAAACCTGTCCCTAATCTGAATTGCATCATATTTTTCTGCCTTCCAGTGCACTTTCAGTCACACCCCGCTGGGTGGGTCGGCAAACCAGCGTACCTTCTCCACTGCCGTCCACATCACTAACGACAACACCGAGCCGTGCCAGGCCTGGCACAAACACATCCTTTTGTTCATGATACATCTTTCCACTTTGGCTGTTGCCAATTACTCTCTTGCCATGGTTTTCCAACCAGCTTTGTGTCACACTCTTATAAATCTCTCTTAGGCCATGCTTTTCAGCTTACTTATGATGAGAATGACATCAGAGACATCATCAAAGGTACCCTGAAGCCAAGATACGTGACATTTACTGCCTCTGTGCTTTCTGCAAGACTGGTTACTGTGCTGGAAAAGCAAATTAGTCTGCTCTATGCCTTTTAATGCACACTCATTTTATCATCAAGTGTGAGGTTGTCTGTTTATTTGCTTCAGTAATTTTCTGGCAGTTGAAATGAAGTCAGACAGTCTTTAATTCTCCAGCTTCTCCTTTCCTCCCAGTTTCAAAGGTGCCTGTTTGTCCTTCTCCAGACTGTCAGTATTCAAATTGTCCTCCATCAGGTCTTACAGACAACTAACTACTTGTAACTTTGAGATTTTATCAGCCAGGTCTTTAAGTATCTGAGGTCGAAGTGTAGCTGCCAATTTGGAAATAATTAACTTTTCCATGAACTCTCTCCCCCATCCCTTCCTTATTAGAGGCACCTATCTTACCCTTTTGCCACTGCTACTATTTGCATTATCCACCCACATGCAGTTGATGTTTCAGGGGAGAGAAATAGAAACTAAAGGCACTAAACGCATCTCCTCCCCACTGCCATCTGTAAAAGCTTTCTCATTTTAGTGAGCAGAGGACCAACCATTTCTCAGCCTTCTGCTTGCTATTCATGTACTTGCAGAATGATTTCCATTGTTCTTGATGTCCTTTGCTAATTGCACCTCGTTTTACACTTTGGTCTTTTCTTGCCCCGACACGCTTGGGCTATACTTCGTGTTCACTGTTAGTCAACTCACTACATTTCCACTTCCTGCGCACTTCCCTCTTGTGTTGGAGATCAAAGAACACAACAATTAAGGAAATAAAGTGGAGCTTTTAGAGAGCAAATAGGTGAGTCATGCCTGGGAACCTGTTGCAAATCAGACAATAAAACAGCAGATTTCACAGAAATAAAATGGCTCAGGCAGCACTCACAAAGCCAGAACAACAAGCACAAATACAGTCGTCCCAGACATCCAGTATCCATGCTAGCTCACAGGACAGACAGGGTGAATTTTTCCAGGTTCCATTTGCACTGGAAAGAGTCAGTTCAAAGCGGAAAATGCCCTTCTACAGCTGCATAAATCCGCCCTAAGGCAACTCGGTGCTCAGCCATACTGTTAACACAAGAGCTGTTGTGCTGTTGCGTATTGGGTAGCAAGGACAGCCCAAGACAATGCTTTGAGAGGTATGGAAAGGGTAACAGGGATGCCAAGATACAGATATTTGCAATGAACTTTGAAAAAGGTTAGTGACTGCTCTTTGCCACTTACCCATCTTTTCTTTCTTCTCTTTGGCTGACAAAAAAACCATTTCATTAATAATGAAGGGAAGGAAAATGGCTCTTTACTCAAGGAGCCATAGCTACCCGTTCCCAGATGTGCCGTGAGCAGCTCAGCTCAGGAGGCCGATGGTTGATTAAACTGAATCCTGACTTTTGAAAAACTGGAGCAAGGGCTGTTGGGGGGCTTCACGCAATAGAACTGAAGGTTATTTTTGATTGCGCCTCATCTATTCTCCCTGATTTTGACAAGTCCAGAGAGTTCCTTCACTCAGTGATCTCTACTCTCAGCAGCACAATGAGAAACAAACAGGTCCCTGCAACATAAAAACCCTCCTGCCCCCAGGAGATCTATGTGCACCTTCCCACCCCCTTTTTTCCCCTTCATAAATATTTATGGCACCAAAACTGGATAAACTCTGAATTAGTACAGAATTTTTCAACTTCATAAAGAATGATTTCATATAAAATCTAAGAAAAGTTCTGTCATACTTCTTGCATATTTTTGTATCAATAAACTTTGCATGTGTGCAGTTCCTGGGGTGAAATCTGAATTTTTCTTTAGGAGAGGAGAGAAAATTAATTTGATTCTCCACCTACTGTCATCCCCAAATATTGCTGTTTTTCTCTCTACTGTTTCTAATTTTCTGCCACATAATTTGTATTATCCTTTGCCCACATATCACTTTCCTCTTTCCAGGGCTGGTTCTGCTTTACGTTCCCTTTCTGTATCTTTCTCTTCTGTTCCTTAGATCTAAAATCAGTTTTGCTATAAGTCACTGTCCATTTCAAAATGCATAAATAATAGAGAAAAATGGAGAAGCCAATGAGTGCCATGGTAGGAAAAAGGGATAAAATAGGTTACTTATTTAGCACTTGGCAGATATTTAATAAGTGGTACAAACTAAGCCCAACTAAACAGGATTTTGATATGTTTTCGCTTTGTGCAACTTCGTTAATTGCTCCCAAGACTCCTGGGTGTCCTCAGTAGACAAGTCCCTACAGAGTGCTGCAGGATTTACTGTTGCTGTTGACCTATATTTTGCAACACGAGTGCACACCCGTCTTTCCCAAAACAGTGAAGCTCATTTTGGGGAGGATTTCACTCCTGTTTGAAGGCAGCTATAGCCCTGTACAAACAGACTCCTCGCAGCTCTCTGCTGAAGCTGGTTTTGCTCCAAGTTCAGGCAGATACTTCAGTCACAGTGGTAGTGTTCATTGGCACGCACACTAGTTTTATGTGACTTTTTGTAAGCTCTTACTGTAAAAAGGTCTATGTTTCCTCTTTTCTTGTTATACCCTCCTGCTAACAGACTCTGTTGTGAGAGAAGCCAATGCTTCCCAGCAGTAAGATCACTTAAGCCAGTGTGATTTTCCTAAGGTGCACTGTGCTGGAGGGTTAGTTTCGCTTGCATTGTGTTTTGTTTTCTTTCCAAAGCGCCAGGAAGCAGACTAAGGAAATATCCTTTGAAGGCCAAGGAACGGGCTGGATTCAAACAGGCTTCAAAAGTGAGCGAAAGGCAGGTGAAGCCAGCAAGCACTGTGGGAACAAGGCTGTGTCCTGCCCCCCAGCAAGCCACAGCGAGCCCAGGACTTACAGGGCTCCCGCACAGGGACCACAGTGGTCCCCAACGAAAGCTGAGGCTGTGTCTCTTCTTTCACTGGGCTATCTTATAATACAATGACTTGGGCCTGCCTCGAACCTTTAAATACAAGGACCTGGAACAAACCACCTGCCTTGTCCCATCCCTTAAACCACCCAGCATGTCCTTTTCACTGCCGCACTTTTTTCCCCACCGCTGGCTCTGAAGTTTCTCCAACCTGGCGTACAACTTTCCTTGACATCTACTTGCTGGCGGTGGATTCCTCTTTCCTTGCAGTGGGGCCAAGACTCCTGATGGCCTACACGGGTTGTCTTCCCTCCTCTCCCCCCTTCTCTACCTCCTTGCAGAGCCCCGCGCGCCTTCTGTGCAACGCAGCCCCAGCTCGCGGGGTCTTGCACAACACGTCCCCTCCAGCCGCTTACGTTTGCTTGCTTTCATTTTTATTTATCAGATCTCTCTATACCACGGCTGTCTGTCAAACTGTTATTTATGTACAGGAGAGACTATGAAAACACAAGGCAGCAGGCTCAGAAACATGCTCTGCTCAGCTCAAATTGCCTGGCACCTCTCGCGGTCAGCGGGTGGGGAGGTGCGCTGTGTCGCCCGTGTGCGATACAGTATCAAAACCCTGCTGCGCAACGGTGAAACTTAACAAAATAACTTCAGGCATTTACAAAGCACGTAATAAAAGTGGCACCAGTAGGCAAACACAACCTAATTTCTCCAATTAATAATTAAAAGGGAAAATTTATGGAAAAATATTTATCACTGTCCATAAAAGACTTGCTTTCCTCTTTTACTTCAGGCTATAAGTATCAATGGAGTTAAACATTTATTGACTCCTGCGCAAGCACAGCCAGAACAAGAGAAGTGAATAATGGCAAAACATTTCCAAAAAGGAGCCAGATCACTTTGATGTTGGCAGGAAGATACAGCATTCGAAGGAAATTAAGATGAGCGAGACTGTGAGACTGGGATGCCTGTGCTTGCAAATTATTTGTAACAGGTCCAAAAATTACTTATCTAGTGTTTTGTTTTACCTTTCACCTACCACTAGGTAAGCAGCTAAACTCATTAGTTTAAAGTGCTGTATGGAGTCATATAATTTGTTTACAGCTAGTTATTTCCCATTGTAATAACAATAGCATGGTACATGCAAAAGCACGCCAGCATTTTGGTGGTGCTATACATGCGTGCCTTGTGACTGCAATTTATCGCTTGCCGAGAGCCCAGTTGCAAAACATCATTTAGTCCTATTAGAAATAATTTCAGTAGCGGACTGGGGAGCATGAGTCCTCTCTTTGCCACACACAAACACGCTCAGTATATACTTGTTTCCCTCCTAATTGTGGGTGAGCAAAGTACAGGCACTTTTCCTTCCATCACAATTGTTTTGGGTTCGAGAATACAAAAATGAGGGAGACAAGAAATTATAACATGGAGTTTTTACCTCCTTCCAAATACATGGTGCGCGTCCAACAAGCACTGCCTGAAAGCCATTTTCTGACTTCTCAGTTATTACCCCAGACATAACACATGCAGTCCTGTAACTTCTTTTATAGCAGGAGCAGGTTTCCCATTCGCAGCAGAAGAGCCTAAGCAATTCCTTTGGATATCAGCTCAGAGAATTACTGCTTTAGTTTGGCCAAAATCCTTAAACTGACCCTGTGTGCTGGGATAACAAAGGCAGTGAATCAGCTGGAAGAAAGGACAAAAAGAGTTGTATCGCTGGCTGAACCTCAAGTGCTAATGGGAGCCTGGCCTGCATAAGGATTGCTGATTTGGACTGGTACATTGTAAATCCTGGTAACATCTTCATCTGGCATTTGGTGCTTCTGCTAAAAAAACAAACAAACAAACAAAAAAACCCCCACAGATCTCAGGATTTTGAAAGGATTTTTGCAAAGTTTTTAAGAAAAGTAAAAAAATGAGAGGAAGTAAAACCAATTCTAAGATTTTATACACAAAATATGCAGATAGCTGTATTTCTTTTGACCAGCCTTGATAATTACAGCTAAGTTTTTATTGAGGGGCATAAGCACCTTTTTGGAATAAAAACATTTTTCCTGGTAATTCATTATCCTCTGAGCCTGTCATAAAACAGAACAAGTGTCGCCAGCTTGCCCTGTGAACACAAAAATACCTTGGATAACACGTTATATCATTAGGCTTTGCCTTTCAAATGTTCCTCATTGCACTGAGCACTGTTTACCAAGAGACAAAAGAAATAAAGAGAACGGGTTCTGTTTGGCACTGTAATATATCTGGAACAATTATTTTGTGGTTATGGAAAAACCTGTGCTGTTTGGATTGTGTATCTTGAGAGAAATTCTTTCTTGCCCAGACGTTTTTACGAATAGCTCAGGCTGTCCTATAAAACCATGCTGTATGCTCAATTTGATAATACAAATCTGATATAAAACTCAAGGACTGCAAATAAAAGGTGAAATCTCACGACTTCATGGTAACCCTCACTTGTGATGGAGGACAACTCCTGACTTCAGTTTTTATTGCAGTAATGCATAAGTGCTAGTGCATATGTTTAATTTCTATTTATTAATAATTGCTCCAAGGGCAAATAAACCCCATGTCAAAACAGTGGATTTTCCTATCCTCATGAACACTCCCTCTTTAGCAGGGCATTTGGTGGCCGAATGCTGAAATCTCTGGCTGCGGAGGTTACTTTGGAGTGGGGTCTCCATCTTGGTCCTTTTTCTCCACCCGATTCCATTGCCAGGCTCTCCCTCACTTCCCAAGCATTGGCAGAAATAATCTTCTGATTTTTCTGGAGTAGACAGGAACTTGGGTCTCTGTGTAACCCTGCCTTCTTCTTTCATTGTTTGCTTTTGCCCTAAAACGCCTCAATTTTTTTTTCTTTTTTTTTTTTTGCGCTAGTGCTGCCTTGCAGGGGTATTTCTGCAGCGGAGAGGCTGCCAGCGCTGACTGTGGCAGCTCTGTTACTTTCGCTAAAAGCCTTGCAATTTGTGATATGCAGAAAAAGTCTTTTTTCAACTCTTGTCCTAGCCTAGCGTTTCTGGGGCTCCCGGCCAAAGCTACATGTCTCTACCTATCGGCACGTGCTCCCCAGGAGAGGCTCTGCTGGGGACACAGCAGAACATGGCAGGTTCTTCTGTCTCCCAGAAATAACCAAGGTGCTGCGACCACAGGAGATTTACAGAGGGTTTGCTAGAGGCATGGGGAAGAGGATTTCTCTGGGGACGGAGATGGGCTCTTGTCCTAGACAGCCAGACCTTGTGGTGGGAGAGCAGGAAAGCCTCCACCAGCTACAAACCATCCCTTCTTCTCTCCAAAGCACAGCGAGGCACCCTGCCCTGGCAGGTGGGCAGAACGAACACTGATAAAATGTCCCTGTTTCTATAAGCCTGAGAAACAGGAGCTGCTAATTTTATTTATTTATTTGTCTAGGATGTGCTCCTGTTGCAGCATGAGCAGCTCTGGAAAGGTGCCGTGCCCAACCTATCTTGTGGAAACCAGGTTTGACAGGGATGACTATGCAAAAGTGGGAAATTTAGGCTCCAGTATGATCACATCTAAAGGTTTACTTTATCAAGGTGTTACCATTGTCTGATGCACTTAGCAGGGATTTTGCTCTTGCTTTCTTTTTTTTTCCCCCCTGTATTGCTCACAGATGGGACCTCCATGAAAAGCTATTAGAAACCTTGAATTTTCTACTATAGTGGACACCAAATATTGTGTAAGAAGTGCTATCTTTGTTCCCTGATTTGTGACAAGCACATTAAGCTTGGTGTAAAGCATAAAGAATTATCATCTTTGTGGGGAGGGTTTCTGTGATGTATGTGTATATTGTACAAAGTCTCTAGTGTCTAGGGCATACTTTGTTACCTTAAATTGATTAGTCAGGTTTCCTTGATCTCCAGTACTCCAGGTTCCAGCAACTGGGTAACTCTGGAAATCCTTCTATTATGCAATGTTATTTGGTGTCACCTCCATCTAAAATACAACTGAGCAATCAAAGCTGTATTGAGAACACAAGCATATTTATACCTCATACATACCTCTCCCTAGCTGGCTGTGTACAGATATACATACAGAATGCTGCTTGCTTGTTTGGGCAAACAATGAACAATTCTCTTATTTCCACAAAGTCAAAAATGCCAGGAAAATTAGGGGAGAAGCTGAAGTAGATCCCTGACCATCTTGATTTATATTTGAACTACGAGCATGGAGGCCATTCTACAAACAGGACAGGAGACAAATCCTTGTGTCCTAAAGTACTTAAAACCCTGCATGTTCCATGCTCAAAATGAATGTTTCAAAAAGAAAATATTAATCGTCTGTCTCATCGGGAGCATCTAGGCTGCCTCTGCTTTGCACTCTCTGCTTTTCCACCTTGGATTTATAAACCAGGAATCGTTGTGATTTATTTTACCTCAAAGAGGAGGAACCTGCCACCCACATGAGACATCCTTGGTACATACTGGACATCTATGCCACAGCCAGGACAGACATTTTGCTCTATCTGGAGAAGGGAACCAGTGCACCTACCTGCCAGAGGTACAAAAGGTGCAAAAGCCTGTGAAGGTCGCAGGCTCTGACACAGCCT
Source organism: Apteryx mantelli (assembly GCF_036417845.1). Classification (NCBI taxonomy): domain Eukaryota; kingdom Metazoa; phylum Chordata; class Aves; order Apterygiformes; family Apterygidae; genus Apteryx; species Apteryx mantelli. The sequence continues at coordinate 79,271,044 of NC_089979.1, forward strand.
TCCTGACGGAGCGAGGGGGAATTTTGCTACTGCTGCCAGTGGTAGCGGAAGCACGCAGCCTGATTCAATGAGTTTTGTTTTTTTTATTGTGGTCAAGCTTAGCCCCCCATTCTTTTATTAGGAATAAATAAATGAGAAGGGAGACACCTAATTTAGGCATCTTGGTTTAAATACAGGCACTGAACAAGTGCCTGATTTTCAGACATTTCAAACACTTGGAGCTACCCAAGGCTGAGGTGCGGCAGCCCCTGCCTGCACTGTGGATAGGGAACACTGTGCTTGGGGCAGGGTCAGGGCTTACTGGAGTCAGTAAACCTCTGCTCCTCCCTGGGTATGCCACTGCCTTGCTTCACTACCTGGCTTGGAGTTCACCCATTTGCCCTGCTCTGTGCCAGTCCTGACCATGCACCTTCGGGTGGGCTCCCAGGAGGTTCAAGGTGAGCCCTCACTGCCACGCTCTTCCCTCCGCTCAGTGAAGAAATCCTCTCCTGCCCGCATCTTTTATTTATCTTTTCATCCGAGGCGGCCCATCGATAGCTTTCCTCTCCTGTGCAGCGAGAGTGCCATGCGCACGAAGGTGCCAAGTTTTGCAGGGACAGCGCCCACCCATGCCGGGGAGCAGCGCTGCTGGGGGCCCCTCCCCGAGCCACCTGCTCCAGCGGGGCCAGGGCCACTCACCCATCTGCTCAGCTGAGTAAACGCGGGGCCTCATGCAGCACTGGGTCTGCGGGAGAGAGGTGGGCAACCCCCGGCCTCGGGCAGGGGGCCGAGGAGTCGCCTCCGCAGTGTGCTAGCTGCTGCTCTTTAAATGCACTAGCTCTTTGGTGCATTTTATCGCACTTTGGGGCTTTTCACCATTTCTCTTTATGAAAGAGGTGAGGAGACGTGGTAAGTGAAAGTGGCTTTATGGTTACTGGAGAAATCATCCAGGTTTCCCCAAGGGGATTATGGAGGCATATGTCCATATGAGACGCAAAGAGATACTAGGCTGTTTGAAACAATTACGAAGACAAAGCGCAAATACATGTTTCATCGCCAGACTGGAACAAAGGTGCTCTTCTTGGCTGGGGAACGGGCAAAGCAGCTTGGCTATATGTCTTGGCCATAAAAAGAAACAAGAAAACAAAACTCCCTCCCTCTCACCCTTTCTTCCCTCTTCCCATAGACCCTCCCCTTGCCTTTGGGCAGCAGCTTTCATCTTTCTTCCCTCCCTCCTTCCTTTAAAAAGCCCCTTTTCACCTTCCTGCACCTCTTGGGCTGCCTGGAGGGAGCTGCACCCACCCTTGCTCCAGCCACGGGCGAGGGATGCCAGGAAAGGGGAGGAGAGGAGGGTTTCCTCCCTTCCTCCCTCGCGCAGCGCGCAGGAGTGGGAGCAGGCCAGCTCCCCTTGCAGGCTCCCTCCTCCTCACCTCAGGGAGCTCCCCAGCTCCCTGAGCACAAGCAGACGCGGCAGTCCATCCTGCCCGAGACGCTGCCAGAACAGAGCTGGCTTGTGCGTTTCTGAAAATAACGCCTATGTTATCATCATGAATCTATAAAAGCACCCCAAAAAGTAAGAAACACCTTAAAGCCATAGTCAAAACAGAACAAGCGCATTCCTGGCTAGCCCAGCCTGCAGCTGCCCCAGCAGGGCAGCAGGTAATAAAGATTTGAGAACTAGCCAAGTGATGGCAACGCTTGCCTGAGTTTCAATACTTCAAAGCGTTTTGGCCTCTTTGCAGCCCACGTTTGTACTTCACCATAGCCCACATAGAGTCGTTAGCACTGAAATTGAACTTTATGCCCACAGGTCTCCTGTGCGGGTCAGCAGCACGGGGCATGTTAGAAGCAGGGACACCGGCACATGGAGATCAGACTCCGCATGACATCCCTCAGAGAACAGCAATAAAGTCAAGAGTCTGTCATTTCATGGACACACAGGGACCGGTCCTCATCTTGGAGCTCCTGCAATGTCTACAAGGTGAGCAGTCAGCAAGTGCAAGAGACAGAATGAATTGAACAAACAGATTTTTAAAGATATTTAAGTTCTTCGCTCCCACTAAAATTGGAAGGAAGGTGTTAGCCTTGAAGATCTGTCTTAAATGAAACAAGAGATGGTCACACAACAGGTTGCATAGTGGTAGAGAAGACAGTAACCCAAGTCTCCCAAGTCCCAGCCTTACACTCATTTTTTCTAGGTTCATGCCAGAATGCTTAATCTTTTAGAAGCTTATGCTAAGATTTCCATGTTTTTTTAAAGCTTTAAAATGAAATCTAATCCTCTGCAGGGAATTCTACACTGCATTTTTTTTTTTTTTTTTTAGCTCAAATGCAAAACCACCCTGAACCTGTCCTGTAGATCTGCCGCCACAAAGGAGATGAAATACTTTTTTTTTTTTTTAAACCCTTATCAAATTTTTCTGGGTTTATAAAGGGTTCACAGTTCAAAGTGATGGTCCTTTGGGTATGACTGTCTCTTTTACATGCCTTCTTTTGTGTTAAACTCAAAGGGCAAGATTGTAGTAAGAACAATATGGACAGATGTGCCCAAGGGTGTGCCCATGCCCGGAAGTCCCACCAGTTTCACTTAAAAAGTGATTTTGACCCGATTTAGTTAAAGCAGCACAGTGGGCTGCATGGAGGTCGTAGCCATTTTAACCAAGCATGGTACAATTTAGTTCAAAGAGCAGTGAATTCAGAACAACTGGCCTGTGTAGGGGAGAGAGGAAGACCTTTTGATGCTACTGTCCCAACTCACTTTGTTATTGCGGGTATATCTTCTGGACACCAGGAGGCTGGGCTCCCTGTCCCCCATGCACAGATAGCCACAGCACTGGCATGAAAACCAGCATCTGCTGGGCACCAAACTGTGGAGACTGAGGCCAGATTTTGGAGAGGGTGGAGTAGACCTCCCACCAACACCAGCTAGCAGCAGAAACCCATGTACAGAGCTGGCAGTGCCTCCACTGGGAAAAGAGGGGGTCCACATGGTACATTTGGACAAAGGAGACCCAGGAACTGAATTCAAGTATGGACCTTGCTCATCCACACAGCTGAAGTGTTGGTCACCTGGTTCTGTCCTGGGCTGGGCCTGATAACTCTGTAAGACAAATCTGATGGAGAGGGATCCAGGCAGTGCTACTTAGTTTCAGAGCCATCACCTGGCTCTTGGTCCTCTCTTATTCTGTAGTGCGGACACACAGACAGGGAACACAGAGAAGGTGCTGGCTACATTACTTGCCTTGAATGGCCTCCTGGAGCAAACTGCAAGTCTCCTGTGATACAAAGGTCATAAGTCTTCAGATCAAGATGGCAGCAAGATATTTTTCATCATGCTGGACAAAATAATGAAATTTTCAGTAGTTTTGTTCTTTGAAATGGTTAAAGAGTTTCAACTGGAATGGCAAAGGGAAAAAGATGAATGTACTGAAAGAAAAAATGCAGCCCAAAGAAAGTATCCAGCAGTTTCAACCTAATGAATGCAGTCTAGTAATATCATAAGAAAATGAAAATGGGGTCTTATTAGGGCAAGCACTAGACAACTGTGACTATAGTTGCACTTATCTGAACTATTGGACATGTAACTAAAAAATAGAATCATGGAATAATTAAGGTTGGAAAGGATCTCTGGAGGTCATCTGGCCCAATCCCTGCTCAAACAAGCAAGGCCAACTGCAAAGTTAGATCAAGGCTTTGTCCAGTAGATTTTGAATATCTCCACAGAGGGAGGAATCTCCAACCTCTCTGGGCAATTTGTTTCAATGTTTGAGCACTCTCCCCGTGACAATTGTTTCTTAATATCTAATTGGGATTTTCTTTGATGCAGCTTGTGTTTGTTACCCCTCATCCTTTAACTGTACACTTCCAAGAAGACTCTGGCTCCATCTTTCCTATAATCACTCATTAGGCAGCAGCAGACAGCAATAAGGTCTCCCCTCAGCCTTCCCTCCTTAAGGCTGGACAAACCCAGCTCTCCTAGCTTCTCCTCACACAGTGTCCTTTGACTGCGCTTGCTCTGGTACATCAACACCCTTCTTGTATCAAGGACCCTAGAACTGGGCACAGTAGTCTAGATATGGCCTCACAAATATTTGTAGATACATTTTCTTCAAGAGGGGCTAATTGTTTGTTTGGTTATATTCCTAACTTCTTTTAATAAATTTGAGAGGATTTGATTTTCCTGTTCAAATACGCTACGGACTAACATGGGACATATGATAGGTAGAAGAATCCCTGATCTGACCCAGCATGGCTGCTCCCATCTTCTCGCCTGGTTTCTAATTATTAGAGCAATGAGGCCCTGGAACAACCTTTTACTGGGAAAAGTGGGACAATATCCAAGCTAATTACCTTTATAAGGGAGCTGGGATAATTTATGAAAAAAGCTTATAATGAGATGCATGTGGTGGCAGGGGTTATAGTCTCCGACTCCAGAGGTCTCTTTAATCCCTCTTTACCATTTTAAAATGCAAAACCCTTTCTTGCCCTTATCTCTATGCCTATTAAGGAAGCACTGACTGCAGCAGCAATCTCAGTTCATGCTTTTGCGCCTCTCCTTCCTTCCCTCCCTCCCCCATTTACAAAGTAAATGCAAGGTAAGCCAAGCAACTTCTCACACGCTGCTTTCCTTGCTACTCTGGGTGCGGGTGCTGATTATGTGCGTATCCTCTCTTCGGCACATTTTATTTTTCCCATGTGGCCTGATTTACCCATTTTTTGGTAACAAGTTCTACCTTGGCTCTGCGAGAATGAAATGGGCTTCAGCCCAGCCTGTCTCACAATCCGGGCTGCACTGTGCGTTTCCCTCAGCATGGACTCTATGCATTAGCATGAGGGGAAAACACCACAATAAAAAGCTCACCAGTGTCGAAGGTTGAACCAGATTTTATTTTGATAAATATTCAGACTGCGTAAACTTAATAGGAAATGCTCAGCTGTGTGATCTCTGCAGGCAAGTACTTTTATAAAAAAGGAAAATTTCTATCTGTTATTAATTGATAGAAAGTCCCTGCCATACATCACAGATTGCTACAGTACTGACAGATGAAGAACCTGGAGACCACAAAAACAGATGAAGCCCTGGGTGTCTGTCTTCAGATCTCAAACAAGGAATTGTAGTCCACCAGCAAATGTCCCTCAGTAGAATACCCTGTAGGAAGGGGCACAAAGCTACATATGTAACTTGAAGAACTCCTTGATACAGCCAAAGCTTTGCACTGTCCAAGGCCAAATCCTACCGCGTTCAAGATCACGCTGCCCAAGGGAGCATGCCAACCCTGGTGACACGACTAAGTGACTCATCAGCAGCTTCTGTGCAGCTCGGGAAGCAAAACATCAGAGGCTAGATGTGCACAGACACAGAAATAATTTGGGGGAAGAGACCACAGAGCAGGAGCAGAAGGATTTGAAGTCTGCCAGCAGCACTGCTGATGCAAATGGTTCAAGGGTTGATTTGAAGCAGTTTTAATCTGGCTGCAACAAACTGAACGGTGCACAGGAGGGAACCACCTGCCCTCCATGCAGGCAGGAGAGGAGGAGTGGGGCAGGGGCACTGGGGCTGGCGTGGCAGGCCTGTCCTCTCGGGGGTCTGTCCTTCCCACAGGGCTCCCTCCATCCCTCCCCTCTGCCAACCCCAGGTTTGAAGGGAGCCAGAGCGGAGCTGGTGCAGACCAGCACAGTTCAGCCACAGGACGTTTCCCTGGGAATAGCTTCACAGCAAAGGCTCCACACTTGACAAAAACTGACTGTACTCACAGCTCATCTGCCTGCATCATGGGGACTCACACACTAGTGATTAAAACCTGGATTCGGCTTTAAGTCAAATGTTTGGGCTCAGCAGAGTTGCAAAGGTGGCCTCCTTGCTGCTGCACAGGAGCAGGTTCCTTCCTACATGGCTTCAACTCCTCTGCCTTCAGGCTCTTATACAACAACCCTATATGCACAGGATGTCTTATAGCCAAATTGCACCTCGGCAAAGTTGCTTAGTATTCATCCTTTGGGGCCAATTGCTGGCTATCATACAGAGCAAAGGCAATTCACAAGGAAGAAAAGGCATCTTTTTAAAAAATAAAGTTTTTTTTTTCCAAGGAAGTCTGCAAGGCAGAGTGACAAGATGCATGAAGAGAACATTTATACAGACAAGCAGTGTGGCCTATTTAAGAGGAAAGTGAAAGAGCAATTATTCTGGAGTTCCATTCTGAAGTTAACCAAAAATAAAAAATGTCAGGATTTGGCAACAAGACCACACACAGTCAAGGAAGCAGCATTGGCAGCAGGGAGGTTATGCTAGCAAATGGACGCTGAATGGGGGAGGCAAACGAAAGCTGAATCTCCTGTTCACAAAATCATCAACCCAGGACTTCCAGGAGCAATTGACATAAGTAAAAGCATTAAAACACTTCTGCAAGGCAGATTGGAGGGAATATGAAAATTAAGCCAATTATTGTTGCACATTTTTCCCCCATTCAAGAAAGATTGTGCCCAGTAAGGGCTAACTCTGTTCTGTATTTCTGGCCAATCAAGACTGTACTACCTGCCATAGACTTAGTCTGAGGTGCCATGTAGAGGTGCCCCTCTACTATATAGGCCTGATCCCTAAGCTCTTAGGCAGAAAGCTTGGGAGCCTTGGCAGAAGCAGGCACCAATTTTCAACCCCTAAGAGAGAGGAATCAGGTTTGTCCAGAAGGCAGTAGCAGCTCCCCCACCCTTCTGGGTCACTTAAAGGAGCTTTTCTTGCTTCTCATTTTAGGCAGGGGAAGATGGGGACTAAGTTTGGGGGAGAGAGTACCAGCTTTCTTACTCACAGTGCAAGTAAAGCAGGTGCACCAACCCTCTCTCAGCAGCTGAGTCAACACTTACAGCAGCACAGGAAGAAGTTAATTTGATGGGCCTGAGGCAGGGAATTAATTCATTTTGGTATTTGAAACATCTATACCAGATTTCAGAGTGGAAACCTCACTAGGATGAGCAAGAACAGCTCACACAGTGTCAAAATACCTGCAAGTTGCAGCGTGGATAGCCCTCCATCCCCACTTATTCCCTTCTCTTTCTGGTGGATTTCTGCAAGAGTTTTGAGCCAGAGGCCAGAGTTTCTCAAACCGGTGCCTAAAATTAGGCACTTGACTCAACCTAGCTTGATATGAAATGCCTGATTTCAAATACCAGATTTGCAAGCTTTAGCTGTCCGACATCCCAATAGCGCCTCTGAGGAAGGGTGACACAGCTGCTGGAACACGAGCCTGGAGCTCAAGACTTCAGAGACTTCACAGTTTTTGTTTCTTCTCTGCCACAGACTGCACACCTGAGTTTGCTCCATTAGGCATCTAACACAGGTGCTCTCATCCCCCCTGCTTCCCCTCTCCAGCTTTTCCACACTTCCTACATGGGGAACTCGGTGATATACCTGTCAGTGAGGCACAGTGAAGGCACTTGCTAGATGCCCTTGGCCACATGTCCACCATCAGCATACGCCTTGGCGTTACGCTGCCCATGGCAAGTGGCAGCCTCCCAAACACTGCCTGCGTGCGGTCAGAGGACAACACTGGTTCCCAAAAGGCAGCCCTGGGCTTTTAACACCAGTCTCTGGTGCTTCTCCCAAAGCAAATGCCCACTATAGGCAACATGATTTATGCCTTAAGCTCTGATTGCCACCAATGCAAGGGGGACAAAGGTACCTCTGTCTCTCATGGAGACATGGTATTAACATTAAGGATTCTTACGTCCTCAGATAATATGATTGTTAGGACCCCTCTACAAGCCATAGTTACATCCTGGAGACCTTGCGTGTTTAAAACAAACAAACACACTCCCCCACCCTAATGCATTCACACAGCTGCATACTTGCAGGACACAACAGCACAAGTTTCCATGTAAGCAGGACAAGTAGCTGTATATGCCCTTCTTATAATGAAAATGTTCAGAATGAAGAAAAACAAGAGAAAGAGAGCAGGAGTGTGCAGAATGAGAGAGACAAAATAGTAATTTTGAAAGCACTGGTGCCAAACATCTCTATCAGAATCCAGCAGGCGCTGCCCGATTCAGATTTAATTCCACTTGTAGCTAGTACAACAAAGGATAAAAATTGATAACAGATCTAGTTTTGCCTATTGTTCCCAAGGTGAAGCACATGCAGCGAGGTCCTTGTTCAGTTGCTTACGCCTAGATGTCTCATGCCATTTGAGACATCCTGAGTTATCTGTGCCAGCAGAACAGGGCTAGAAAACACGGCTCAAGATCTATGGGAGATCGTGCGTGTCTGGAGACCAGGTGGGATACACCAAGGTTTCCTCAAATGACATTGATATCTATGTGCAGGTACTGAATCAAGCTTCTGTCTATATTGATAACAAATACAGCACTGGGTAGGACAGACAAAATAGCAATTATTAAGGGAACAGAGCAATGAGAGTTGCAAGAGGTACTATATGAGCAAAAGCCATTAAACATCTCAAACACTGGACTGAGCAAGAGTGACCTGTACTCCTTAGTTTGCAATTCATCTGCATACATTCATTTGAAAGTCTTTTACTACTGTTCTGTTCTCAGCCGGCATTGCAGCCTACGGACATGAAGTTTTGGAAGAAAAGAGAAGCTTTCTCAGCCTGTCTTTAAAAAGACAATTTTTTTTCTTAATAGAAGACAGGGAAACCCATCAAGGGAGGCAAAACTCAACCCCCCACAGTGATGACTGCTTCAGGGGCCCTTTCCCCCAAGCAGACATCCCAAATACCTTGTGCTGTCCAACAGCTTGGGGAGGACAAACATCTTGTTTCTAGACAGTAGAAACAAGTAGGGAAAGGGCACCATAGAACCACAGAGATGTGCCTGTTTGACCCAAAGTTGCGCCATGTGGGATTTCTATTCCAGCTCATGGAACACAGTCTTGCATTTCCCATTGGCTATAACAGAGCCAAATTGAGCTGTGCTTTGGTCTCTGGGGCAGCAGTGGCAGCCCAGATACACCACACATTTCCATCTTGTTTCTCGCTAATCTAGAGGTCTGCCATCTTCCTGCTACCTACTTATTTTCAGGCTGGTGACTACTTCACCTGTGTCCAAGTTCTCACTTGGATACTGCTACAGACGGAAACCGCATCTGTGCTCTTTTCCAACATCTCTTGCCCCACCCATGGGCAGGCCTTGTCTCTCCCTTGTAATTATGTTCACTACTCATGAGAAGATGAGCCCAACCTGATTGGTGTTCAGAAGAGAATGAACCTGGAGAGTCAGCTTATCCCCAATAACATTTTTCTTAACTTTTAAAGCTCTTAGAGTAAAACACAACATCATCCTAACATAAAACAATGATAAAATAAACAAACTCAAATAGGAATATATAAATAAATGAAAAGATAGCCCTGAGAATTAGCTTACAGCCAGACTAATGGTGAAATCAACATAAGAAAGATAGGGCCAGTTCTTTGCAGATGCACTAAGGCAGACAAATAGCTGAGAACAGCGTTCGTAAGGTGATGAAATGGAAAGTGGAAACAGGAAAATGGTGTAACCGGAGAATTGAAAACATTGTCCAATATGCACAACAGCAGCAAGCCTGGAAGAAGGGATTTTGAGATTGACCCCATTGCCCCACTGGAAGTGAAGAGGTAGAAAAACACACGTACAGAAGAAGGCAAAGCAGAACGGTTTGAGGCCAAATATTAGAAGATGAGAAGACCCAGCAGATGCAATGCTATGGAAACGGAGATGAAGGGACAAACAATGTTGTCTATCATTTGGATAACCATGCCCAGCCGAGCCCGAGTTGCTCATTCTAGGCTTCATGGACATACCCAGCCCACGAGTGCCAGCGCTGAAGCCGTTATGCTCTTAATAGATAAAACAAAGAGCAGGCAAAATACTAGATTGAGGAAAAAGCAGCCTGTAGGCTAGTGCCATCTCTGGCAGTAAAATAACCCCCAAACTGCATTCGCAATTACATTTCCAAACCAGTGCCACAAGATCATCACTACTCTTTCTCTCAGAGAAGGAAAACTGACATTTAGACCCCATGTGGTGACTAGCACTGACAAACAAGTTTTGAGCTGAGACTGTTGTATCCGTAAGTTAAAAAATGCATTTTGCTTTCTCTGGTAAGGCAAAAACAGTCCAAAGCAAAATCTGCCCTCTTTCACCTGTCCCTGCTGCCTCAGGCTCACTATGTAATACCTTATTTTAATAGGTCTCAAATGAGCAGTGAAATACATAACCACACAATTTAATGCCTTCAGCTTTGAGGCAAAAATACTTGCCTAAAAGGGTAGCTGGAAAGCCCATTTGCTTCACTGGAGAGACATAGCAGGCTAGATTCAGCACAGCATTATATTAGCTTTGTATTTGTAGCCTGACTGAAGTTAGTTCAAGAGTATCTGGGACTGAATTTGAACCTGAAGCAACCTTAAATAAACAATACTTTGTGACTCTAGCAGCCACATTTTAGTTTATTTTTTTCCAATCTCCCCTTCCCTGTCCCCAGCTGCATTTTCTCTTCTTAGGTTTTCCTGCAGTTATCAAGCATTTTAAGTGGCATTATCTGCAAAGCGGATAATCTCTGTCTCCCTTCAGCTGCCACCCGCTGTCCTTTGGCCCATAGCTAACAAAGAACCAGTAAGAAGCAAACCATTACCTGGAATGGTTTTTCATGCAATACATTGCAAAAAAGATCACACGTGAGATGAAGAGTTAGTAAGGACAGCACCACCACACCACCAAGCTAAACTGGGCTCCTAAGGGTGGGGTGGGAAGGCCCCAGGTGAGGCCAGTCAGGACCATTAAGGCCTATTAGTGCTCTCAGGGCCCTGACATTGCCATCTGCTCATTTTTACATTAGCTTTGGCTTGTATTTTTTCTTGTCCTTTATGGAAAAGCTCAGTTGCTGGTGCTCTGGGTGGCTGGTCCGTGCTGCACAGCCCAGCTCAGGGACAGCGCAAACAGCTGCTGCTGATCCCCCACCAGCTCCCTCCCTCTCAAACGCTAACACTTCCTTGTATCAAAGGAAAGGGCAGCTGTAAAAATAATATCCTGGCAGAGATAAAGCAATTACTGCAAATATGCAAACACCTAAGCAAAGCAACATTATGTACAGCGTAAGAGAAAGAGTGTTTGAGGCAAAATGAATTTGACAAAGAACTAAGGGCACTTCCCAGCTTTCAAGTGGCAATCAACCGAGCCTGACGTATACCTCCATCAAAGAAAGACAGAGACTGAAAGAGCTTACTAACAAAAGGGAAGCAAGCATATGGAATATGTTACCCAGATTGGTCATGGAAATAAGGAGCTATAATGAGATCAAAAGGAAACTAGATACATTTCTAAACAAAAAAACTTTGAAAAATATGGGGTGATTGACAATGCACACCAATGAAGAGAGCAAATAAGAGGCCTCATGTAGCCCTCCCTTTTGCCTGAGTAAGCCTGAAATATTTTGAATATGAAAGTAGTCTAAAACTGGCCAAAGTAAACTGGTTAAAGATGTATGCTGAAGATCTGAAAGACGAAACTTCAAGCCAATAATCAGACTTTTGAAAAAATATGTAAGGGTCCAAATAACTGATTAAACTTTCTAGGTACTCACACTCTGGCTATATGTGCAACGGTCAAACTGGCCTGACCCACGTGAGATGACTACTTGTTAGGAAGGTTTTTGCTTTTAAAATTGAGCAAAAAAGCAGAAATGATTTAACAATTTGAAAACAAAGCTTCTGCACCATAGACCAACTCCAAATTCTTGGGCAGTTTTGGTGCCTCTTGTGGCACACAGGACCTCCTGGATCCCAGAATCCAACCTGCTGCCGTTATTTGCAATGTAATATACCTGCAGCCATATACAAATCAAAGCCCATTTTAAAACTGTTTAGCTGGAGGCACAATACATTTCATCTGCCACTGACCCAGAGGGGCCATTTCCCTGCTCAAGGGTGTCTGATGTGCTTTGGAGAGAGGGTGGGAAAGTGCAGATCATGAGCTGAAGGAAGGGTTAGCTATAACCTGCAAGCCACAGGATGGTCACTGTTGAAGAAAACTAATCTTCCAATGCTAAGTACCTGCTGCTCCTGTTGTCCTTCCCAGGAACGATGGCGCTCGTGGTGCAAATGAAAACACAGGTCACTCAGGTACCTGAAAAAATCTTCAGAAATTGAACATCAGGATCCTATTTCTTTAAAATCCTGTGCCAGTCTCTTGGCAGCTGTTCCCTTGTCCTTGGTACATACAGTGCTGATCAGGAAATAACTGCCCTCCTTCTGCCAGTCTTTTAGGTCTGTGTTAGGCCATAGAAAAGTGCACAATATTTGCTCTGGTTGTATCATCCTGGCAACAGCATTAATAATCTGCTGGCAATAGGTGGCAACAAAAGTATTGCAGTATTCTCTTACATGATTAAGAAGTAAATTTATGAAAATGAAGTCATAAATCTTGAGCAGCTCTGTTACTTGGATGAAGAGACGACCATGTCAAGTGTCAGAGTAGCTGCTCCCTCCAATGAGGTGAAGATTTTGGAAGCATGACAGCCTTTGGGTATCAGTCATAACTTATGTGCTTACAACAAATGTAGCCAAGCACATTTGGGTTTTTTTGCTGTCCAACTCTAAATTAATGTCTCATTCTTTGCCTCCTCCACCTAAGAGCTTTCTCGAAATGAAATATCCTTACTTAAAAGGAAGAAAAATGTGATGGCTTTGAAGTAGAAGAGCTATCTTAAGTCACAATTCCTATTTAGCTGTCTTTGGAAGACAGATGCTGGCACTCTAAAGCTGAAATAGTTACTCCCTTGTATAGGTTAGCTTATTTCAGATTAGCAGTTTTCAATATTATTATTTGGAGGTTTTACATACCATGGATTAAAACATTTCAAATGGCCCTCCATCATGTTTATGTTTCTAATATGTATGTGAAAGAAATTTTAAAGGATAATCAGCACTCAAGCAGGGTTAAAAAGAAAAAAAGGCTAACTTAAAAATGGAAAACAAATCAAAGGGAGCCCATGCTCTAAAGGGTGTGTTATCTAGCTGATAACTCTGTATATGCTTAAGAATTATGAACTCCATAAGATTTTACATGTATTATTGCAGTCTATTCTAAGTCCATATAAATTAGCCTTATGTCAGTTGCAGGAAGTGCCAGTCACTTCTATGAGATTCTAACATGTATTTGATACAGTCAACTGGTTCGTGATTAGATGCAGAATTCAATTATTTTTGTATCAAATAGATGCAATTGCTTTTTGAAGTTCTTTGCTATGAACTGAATCTGGGCTGAGGTTAAAAAAAAATCTAATGAAATGTGAAAACTGGCTCATCTCACATATACCCCAATGCCTGCTAGTATTTTGGTTGCTGCTCTTGCTTTCCCTTCCCCTTCTCACACATTACTGTTTTTTTCATTTGAGATTTTTATTTTATATGTTGACAGAAGCCAAGATTTACTGGTTTACACGTGCAGTTTGAAATACCTAGAAATCATTGTCAGTATGCATCTCTGAGCTGATCCAGTCTTTAAGAAGCAACTAAAATAAGTTTCATGATGTTTTCATCCAGGAGTCTTGCTACTGATAAACTCTCCGCAATTTGTGCTGCGGCATGTGCACATCCTGTAAAAAACTTAAAAACAAGAAAAAGTGTTTTGTATAGCAACACAATTCATTTCATATTTTATATTGACTACCTAGATATGTCATCAGTTTCAAAACTTAGTTTCAGTCAAAACAGACCTGAATTGCTGAAAACAGTGTGGTTTAACTTTCAAATTACAAGTGTTGTAAAATAAAACTATTATAATGTAAACATATATATTTTAATGTAAATAGTACTTTACATAATAAAGTTTTTTTTTCTAAGAAGTCCCTAGCCAATATTTTAAAACCAAACTGAAATGGCAAATAAGTTTTTAATGCAGAAAACCCCATCATCCATTAATCATGCCAATCAGCATCTTATTACTTAATTCTCAACTCTGTATCAGCCATCAACATCCTCTATCTCAGGAAAAAACATACTTTAGAAGTCAGTAAAACACTACCATTTTAAATCAAAGGAAAGAGTTCTAAAATGAAGGTACCAGTGGTACCTTATTTACTGCAGCATTAAGATAAAGTTATTCTATCATGTTACCAAGGTCAACATTTTTTTCAGCCTATGCTTTTGTACATTGTTTTATTGATGCAGTCACACAACAGTGACCCTTTACACTAGTCAGGGAGCATGTATCAATATAAAAAAGAATGACTCAATTACTGTGCATCTCTTGGGCAATATGTTCCTGAGCATGAGGCATTCCAGATAAATATAAAATCTGATGTTAAATACTATATTGTGGACCTTCAGACTATTTATTTACAGAGACACAAATAAGAGAAATTATCCTGAGAGATAACCGGACTTCCTCAGGAAATATTCTAGATTGCAAAGCTACATGAACTTCAGAAAGCATTCCTCACTCTATGAATACAAATATCTAGAAACATTTCTAATTCTCTGCAGTTCTTGAAACACAGCTTTAACATTTGGCTGCAACTCTTTAAGTCTTCAATCTTCATTATCAGACCTGGTCTGTCCTAGCTCTAGGTAGTTAAGACTTCAGATAAAAGCATTTAACATGCTTATTTTCTGAGACAACAATTAGTATGCTCTTCATGCTAGAAAATCTATCAACATGAGAAAACTGTACAGAAATAAATGTTACAAAAATAGTCAAAGAAACCCCCCAAATAAGCTTACTGTGATGGCAAGAAGATGCTAAAAGCAAATTAAACTGAAGCATATTACATGGTGTCTCAGAAGTTACAGTATATTCAACTGGTAGAGTTATGCTGCCACCTATTGTGAAGATGAATTCAGAATAGATTCATTTAAGTTTGCTAGGAGGATATACTTGCAAGAATTACCTTGTCTTTTTTTTTTTTTTTTTAATTAAAAATACTTTCTTCCTAAATATCTGCTACTGGCTCTTGCTGGAGACAGGATACAGGCATAGGTGGACTTTTAGTCTGACCAATTACAGCCATTCTTACATTTTGATCTCTGATTTAAATAAGATTACATAAGTTTAAATAAGTTTAAGGAACTCAACTGTCTGCAGCTGTTAGCTCAAAGACTGGATCAAAACCAGAACTCTGTTCCTCTACACTAAATAGCAACTGAGACGTATAACAATTAAGTGCAGAAAAGTAGCACTTTACATCAACAGGTTTTAAGTCAACTTCTCTCTCTCTCTGATTATTTTTTTAAATTTGTATTTTCTTCCTCCCTTATTAGCGGAGCACAGGATTGTAGTTTAGTACCTGGAGCCTGATCCATGTAACTGAGACAGTCCTTGAACCTGAGGAGAAGCTAATAGGACAGCAACTTCAGGATTCTCATTAAGTAACTCCGATCCTGTAAACAAGCTTGTGGGCAGGCAAACTCGAGAAGCCTTAAGGGGTCCAAGCCAGACAAATACCATCTTGGCAGGACTATGATCCTCCCAAGGCAGTAACAGTGCAGGGGGTTGCTTGCTTCTCATATTTGATGAGCAGG
The DNA here is from genome assembly GCF_036417845.1 of Apteryx mantelli. Classification (NCBI taxonomy): domain Eukaryota; kingdom Metazoa; phylum Chordata; class Aves; order Apterygiformes; family Apterygidae; genus Apteryx; species Apteryx mantelli. The sequence goes on from NC_089979.1 coordinate 79,286,529, forward strand.
TTTGAGATAGAAGGGTTTCTCAAAGGAAGAAGGCTGAACCAGGCCTGTCAGACACCTCCACTTCCTTCTCATAAGCACAAACATGATCCACTTGCCCTTTATATTTACTGTGGATAATGCTGGCAGCATTACTAGCTGTGAGCAGGAAGACCTCTTGCCCAACGCTGCTTTTGTGTGTGCGTGCAGAATTCAGGCAACCTGATGTTAGGAGTGGAGCTGTAGGAGGCCCAAGTTAGCACACTTCTGGAGGTGCACATGAGTCAAACTGAAATGAATTATGATGGCACTTCCATCTCTGCAATTAAAAGCAGCTCAGCACTGGTCTAGTTTCAGAGTTCTCAGAACAACTGTTTGCACCTTTTACTTCTGACCTTTCTTGGCATGATGCATAGGCCCTCTGCACCTGAACAAGATCTCTTTCACCTCTCACATAGCATCTAGGATCTAAGTCAAGATCTAAGCATTAGGTCATCACTACCACCCTAAGGTTATTTATCAGGGAAAATTTCCTCTCCATCAACAGCAGCAGGCAATACAAACCAGGAGCAGTGCTTGGGAGTTGCTCCTGGACAGTATGAATGGCCACTCTAGGGCCAATCCACTAGTGGAATTTCCTGCTGATCTTTAGGGCATTCTGCTATCTCCAGGGCACTTAGAGGAAGAGATACTCTCTCTCTTGAACTGCAGTTGTAGTTAAACCTGAATGCTCAGCTACCAGTGTTATGGCCAAAGAGGATAGGTAGGTAAGATCTCCAACCAAGCAAGTAACAGAACAATGGGGAATTTTATACAATTTGCTGTCCCAGAGGGCATGCTTTTTTAGATTTTTGAATTGACAGTTCCAACTAAGATCTATTCAAGTGACAACTGCTTGCAACATATGCAGATGGTGCTAGTCAGGTAAAGTAGATTATCAGCATCTCTGAGGGCGCACCAAGTAGCAGATTCCCTTTTCAGAGGCAGTATGCACTGCAGGGAAGAGGGAGGGGACACAAGATAGCTTGCAGAAATAGAAGCTGTGTAATCATGTTAGCCCAATGTCTGGGCTAAACAGCTCCCTGTTATTACGCAAGTTGCCTAAGAAAAAAAGAGGTTGGTTCATGGGGAACTTTGAGCTCTCTCATAATGTTAGTTGGTTGCTCAGGAAGTAGGTTGTTCTGGGTGGTAAGCTGGGATAAAGATCTAAGATAGTCTGCACTCCTCAGCTGTGGAGATAAGCTGCTGCTAAGCACTAGAAATTAGACACTCTGGACATACAGTAGAGGGAAAGTAAGGTGACAAAGTAACGAGTACTCTTTTGTTTCTCACTACTACCCAGCTCATTACATTCAGATCAGATCCTTCAGCTGCTAATCCACACATTCCTAAACTGCTTCCCTAGTCCCAGCAATTCCTGTTGTCCTATCCTCCTCAGCCAATGCAAGAAAGATCTCACTTTCCAGTTACTACATGACTAGGCACACACATTTTACTGAGAAGTACAACGAGCTCAAATTGCACAGCAGTCAATAAAGCATTTTTAAACTGTGTTTCAGCCCAGATCCAGGAGCCATCAGAACAAAACACAGGCTTAACTGTTGTGAAAGAGCTTAGGTCAAAGTCCTAGGTCTATCACACAAGGTCATCCTGTCTCTCCCGAGAGGTATCCATCTATTTAAAGTCTCACTCAAGAGGCAGTACCCTGACTTAAGGTAAGATCAGTCTTGTATCTGAAGTTAAATACTCTCACTTTGTCTAAATGACAGCCTCCAGCCAAAATGGTAGCTTGCCAAAACCTTCCACAATCTCATCCATACACCCAGAGGGCACAGTATGACTTATTTCATTATTCTCAGTGATAAAGGACAGTACTTGCACACCAGGTACTTTTTTTTCTTTTTTTATTGCTGTTAATTCAAGGAAAAAAGGTTGCATAAAATCCAATCTCTTCTAGAAATATAAGTGACCTTTCCAGTACATTTCAAATATCAAAGTATATGGTAAACATACAAATAAAGAGAAGGTAACATACCTCCTATTTACAGTACAGTATTTTAAATCATAAAATAAGTTCCATAAAGTACAACTGGCAGGTAATTCACAATACAAGTCCATTGGTGGTTTAACACCCTCACTTCAACTCAAACGCAGTTCATTCATTTCAAGTGGTCCAAAAATACCCAGATCAAATAAAAATTTTAATCAAAATAATTTTCATTTACTACTTAAACTTTTTTAAATTAAAGCTTTCATCTACCTCCCTCCCCATTCCCCCCTCCAAGAAAAAAGTTTCAAAATGTACACTGGTGCTATAAATATAAATGCTACCTATGAAGAAATGTAGTAATCAAGCTTTTTTCTTCAAGTTTTTTGTTTGTTTAGCAATTTATTAGACGGCTGAACCAAAGATTGATTTTATTTCATCCCTCTACTGAACACCAGGTCTTATATTAAGAAAACATTTCTGCCATGAACTGTGAGGAATGCCAAACCCTATGGATATACAGTGGTAGTTGTTCATCGGTGTTGAATGCAGCAGTCAAAAAATACACTCATCTTCCAGATAACCTCAGTGCACTTTAGGAAATCAAATATTACCTGGAAGCAATTTAGTACATATATTGGCTTTTAAAAATAAAATAAAAAATACAGCAGCATTAAACTTACTTACTCATGATACTGACATGATTAATACCATCTTAACACTCATTTCAGTCTTTCACATTATACCGTAATTACGCATAGTGGTAAATTGTTATAAAATAGTGACTTTGCTATTTGGTAGACAGGTTCTAATACTAATACCTGACTATTTTGTAGAAAACCATAGCTTTTGTTCAGTTTGAAATAAAACATTTACATTCTAAGTACAATGCAACACTGTAATAGTTTAGGAAAAAAATATTCAATCAAGTAACGTTCATTCTGTGTTGACACAATGTAGAATAGCTTTAAAAAAAGAAAAAATGCTGTCAACTTTCATTACAAATGCAAACACACTGAGTACAACATTCATACCATTTTTTTCACCTTTGTTGCTGAACATACAGGCTAAAAAGCTACAATTGAAGTAAAATCTGTCAATTTAAGCTTGTTCATTTTTCTAAACCTGTTCAAGTCCACACAGTTTCAGCCCCTTCCTGCTCTACATATTTCCATTTATTTGGGACTCTCAAGAGCTGTGTATATGTATTATCAGATGTAGTACACATACCGTATCAAGTGTTCCTTTGGACTCTCTTAATAGGACGTTTGAACATCTCCCCTCAATTCATAAGCATCAATTTAGAGTATGGGCAGGGTCTGTATGAACCACTAAACCACTCATGCAAGTCCAACGAATCCATGTGGACAAACGGGGTAAAGAAAATAAAACAGCAGCATAAGGAGAAAGGGGAGGGAGGGAACCAAGATTGTGGGGAACATGACCAAGTTTCTTCTTTCACCATATGGCTGCTCCACCAGTGATGTCAGAGGTCAGAGGACTTTTTTTTTTTTAATGCAGTAAACATTGCACATGTCTCAAGTCTTCAGTGCAAAAGCATGGTTCGAATGCTCTTTTTGATTGTTTGGCTGTGTGTTTGAATTACATGCATTACGCAAGCCTTTTGTAGAACCAGGAGGAGACCAGGGACTCAGCTTTCTTCTTTTGTATTGAACAGAGGTGCAAAAGCAATGAAAAATTCCAAAAGAATATAAAACCGGGAATGTCCCAAAAATGCAAGACCAACCACCCCACCTCCCACACACCCCTTCCCCCAATTTCCCAAGCTTCAGTTTAAGTAGGCAATGTTTACTTGTTTCAGTCTGCAGAATCCAAGGTATCATTGGAAGGGGGAGGGGGAGGTGCGTATCTCAGTCTGTAAGTGCCTAAAACAGGAAAGAGAACTACTAAGTCACTGCTTACAATTAAAATGGATTACAAAACCACTACAAGGTATCAAAATGGACATGCTCTTCAAAAGGCACTATCATCCTCCAGTCCTTTAAAAGTAGGTCCTAAGATTTTACACTATTTTCTTCAATCTGCTTGCTAAAAATGACAGTTAAAAAAAAATCTAAACAGTAGATATAGATTTTACCTTTGCTGGAAAAAACACAAAGAAAAAAAGACCCCATTAAGGCTAGTCTTTCTTGTTCCAGTCTGACAAAACAAGTAAAATCAGAATGGGCACAGGCCAAGAATAAAAAATAATTTATGTTCTATGTGAACTCTGCATTTTCTCCCTTCTTGTGGATAGGGAGAGTAATGGTATGCAAGACTGAAGCCATGCCTTCAATTTTTTGTTCCAATTGATTTTTGTCTTTGATGCCACTTGTCTGAAAAGTTAAAGCATCTCCCATCTATGTATTCCATGATGGGGTGCAGAAGGATGGCTGGTTGTGCAAAGGTAAGCTTCAGAAAAGTTAAATTATCAAATGGCCAGTTAATTTTTTCAATCCTCACAAGTTTTAAAAATCCAAGTTAATATCATACACAATAATTCATATTTTCTACACCTTTTGCCAATGAATTCTATCAAAAAAACACTGAATAGGATTGGAAGAATTGAAACAACATGCAAGTCTCAACATAATGCCAAAAACAAACAGGTGAAAAGAGTGACAATTTTGAATTGATACAGTTTGACTTCCCAGCTCTGTATCATGCCCATTTTCAACTTCACACTCGTGAACCCCATTCCCTTGCACTGTTCTACAAAATTATCAGGCAGAGATAAGATACTTTGCAGTTTTAGAGCAGGTCACTAATGCACAACCATTTACACAAAACATACACACGCACACACACCTTTCTGCAAGAACAGAAACAGCACATTCAGTAAGGTAAAGAGAAACTGCTAAACTCAAAAGCAAGTCCGCTGGGAGTTATCATGATTACCTTGTTGACTGGCCTCCATGGATGACTGCTTACAGTCCTGCGCATAGTGTCCACTTACACCACAATTGTAACATGAAACGTTCCCATTCTTCTTGGGTCCTGACCCATTTGTGTTGGCAACTACGTTAGGTGCTGGATATACAGGATAGAACCTCCCAAATCCTGCCATCTGCTGCATACCATAGTTGGCTTGGCTCCCCATTACTGGGTCATGCATAAGCCCGTTTGCATATGGAGACTGAGGCAGGAAAAAAGGAAGTTGGGTTCCATTGCTTTGATGTGCTTGATTGAGGTAGCTGCCATTGCAAAGTGATGGCAGAGTGAAGAAAGATGGAACTCTGTAGACTTGTCCATGAAGTGGGTTATGATAAAAATAACTATTAATCTGAAGGCTTCCATTGGTCCCACAGCTACATCTACGTCCACAAGAACCACAAGGACCAGACCCCAACTGCTGTGGAGGTAACATTGTCCCATTAGTGTTGTTGTTTCCAACAGCGTTTATGTAAGATGTACTGTCACTCTGTGCAGTGCTGTGTGTTAAAGCAGGGCTCGGGCTAGGGGCAGGGCCTGGCGTATGCGTAGGTATTGCAGGAGGAACAGTGGACTGGACCTGACCAACACCTAAACCAGCTGACTGAGGTGGTGAGGAAGTTGCTACAGTGTTTAGCACATTTGTATTCTGGTTGGGCAATACACTAGTAGCGTGAGGACTGCCTGGCAAAGCATATGAAGCTGGTGGAGGTGGTGGTGCTGCTGCTGAGAGACCAGCTGCTGGAAGAACTACCTTTAAATTGGTAGGCTGAGGGATTGCTCCTGGGTTTCCCTCAATGTGAGGCACCATTTGATTCAGTCCTACCACCTGGGATGCAGGTTTTGTGATGGGATCTGTAGTAGGAACTGGGGATCCTGGAAAACTACCTGGGTTGTGAACTGGGATAAAGGCAGTATTTGGTGATCCAATACTTAAATTGCCTGTTGGCTGCTGTGGTCCATTAACTGTGCAACTTTCTGATGATCCCTGTGGAGAGGGCATCTTCAATCTGTGTATTGCCAAATGCAAAGCTGGGCTACCAGGCTGGACAGAATGTGGAAGGAAAGTGGATGGGACTGGTAAAGGGGAAGCCATCAGCTCAAGGCGTTTCTCAGGTTCACCAGAGGCTGGGCCTATTCCACCAGGAGGTGAATTTGCAGACTCTCTCACTGGTGAGACAGCAACAGGTGTGGTAACAAGCATTCCCATCGTTTTACCATCTGCAGATATGGGTGGCGGGACAACTGCTTCAGGCTTTTGGGCAGCGCTGTGCATCACACAGTGTAAGGCAGGCATAAAGGAAATATGTTGAAACTTTGCATTCAAAGGATCTTCTGAAAGGCTTCCATTTTCATTATTCACTGAAGAGATCTGAGCAGATGATTTGTTCATATTTGATGAACTGACAGCACTGTAGCCTGTAAACCTGGTTGCATTTTGATTCCCAGAGTCCTCAGAATTGCTGTCTGTATCTGTAGAGATACAAGCATTTGTGAGAGTCAGAAGCATGAATCTGAAACTGTTTTGCCTTTCCCAGGACTCATTTACCCATATATAAAGTTTATTAAATTTGATGATGAAAGTAAAATGATGTCATCCTGACTCAGAATACATTTAAGATCATTTTCATTCATCCAAATTAAGCTAGGTCAATCTCTAACACTTGCCTATATCAATCTGCACAACTAACTAGTGTGTCCTTGGCTTGTGTACATCTGCAAATGTGAACAGCAGGACACAAAATTAGGAATTTCAGGTCTACTTAGAAAGATATTGACATAGTTTACTCAAATTCTGAAGGAGTGGCAAATTCAATAGTCAAGACAAAAAGAAGGATCTCTCAGACATGCCAAGCATAATTTGGTATAAAACAAGCCCCTTTCAGGTCAAACAAAGTTCTTCTATTTACCATACTGCTGAAATTTTTCAAGAGATCTACACTGCCAAAGCAGACAACATAGATATCATGCATGACACACACATACATGCTAATCTAAAACTCAGTGTTTAAATACACTCCTGCTATTCGCTGAAAAGTCTTCAAACAGTCTAGTCATGAAATCCACAAAGCAAAATGTACCTGTGACTAGTTCAGAAATAAAATAGAAACAGCTAATAAAACCGAGAAACTCATTAAAATTAATACAGGAAAGAATAGTCAAAGTAATAAAGCAAAAGTTCATGCACGCTCTCCACAAATCCAACCTCTGTCTTTTTCTTCTTCACTTTCAAAGCTTTCCCTCCCATCATGTCGTGGACTAGAAGGAGAACTGTAACTTTCAGATGATGTTTCTCCACATGTATCATGACCAGATCCAGTGTCCAAATTCAGATCTAAAAATAAAAATTGACATTTTTATTTTTAACCCTGCTATATGGAAGTGAGATTATTTTGGTCTGCTCATATCATGCTACTGCAGTTATCTGTTTGTTAACCTGTGTTCCTACTCAACTGTATTTTTCCTCCGCATTTCTTATGTTTGAACTTCCCGCATTCAGCACTAGTCTGTCCCTGTATCCGCGATGACTAAATCCTTTCTGTTAAAGGTGACATTTATGCACAAATCACATTTATGCACAGTAGCCAAAAGAATGATGATCCTTAATAATTTTTATGAAGCTTATACTGAATTACACTGCAATAACAACTTCCTCTGGATGTTAGCAATCAGGTATTTACATTGAAAGAGATTAAATACTCCTTTATCACACAAGCAAAGACAGAAAGCTAACTCAGCAACCAAAATTAAAATAATATGCCTGTTCACAATGAACTCTTCTAGAGCAGGCTTTAAGGAAACTGTATCAACAAAACCTCTTAAGGAAAGGGAGGTGAAAGACAAAAGTGCAAAATTACTTTCTGGATTCTGAATGGGATCATGGGAAACTCATTTGCTGGAAACCTGATTACAGCGTGGGTTTATATCCTATTAGTAAAGTCAAGAAGTTAAGCTAGAATGCTCTGGCCACTGAACTGAACTTTGAATTTCTGCCTCAGAGGTGAAGGAGCAAGACAGATGGACTCTCTCACAGAAAGTATGCCAGAGGCTAGCTTCAAGGAAAGGACAGTAGCCAACTCCACCCCCAACCCAAAACCTTGGTTGGTAAAAATCCAGGATGAAAACAGAACACAACAGCAAGTATACCAGGTTGGGGTAAATGTTTAAAAAGCTGCCTTAATGTTTTGTTTCTTGAAACCATTTCCTGATTAAACCTTTACTTGGTCAAACTATTTTAACCAGTGTTTTTGAATATCCAATGACCTAGAGCAGCAACATCAGCTTCAAATCACTGAGAACAGGATTCTAAAGTGTTAGTCACAAAGTATCAACTCTTCAAAATTACAAGTGTAACTAACTGATGACTCGGAAAAGCTAAAAATAGGGAGAAAACAGAAGAAAACATGATGTAGTTAAGATTTACTGACTCAAAATAGAACATTTCATATCATGCCTCAATACAAAGCAAGGCAGAGACTGAGACTGCAACTTGATGAATTCTTTTTTAAGACTACATTTCCAGTAGGGGATATCAGAAGACATTTTGATGTTTGTACACAAACATCAAGTAGAAAACTCATCTCCGAGAGGGACTTAATTCCTTCCAGCCTCTGCGGATTACAGTTCCTTCTCAGAGTGGCCATAACTAACCAACGATATCAGGCAGGCAGTTTTACATCTGTATAACATGTGCAGGTAGTGAGTGGATAGACTCCTATGGCAAAGCCTTCCTATTTAATTTTTGCACTACACCATACAAAACTACTCATCTTCCTAAAGTTATTGTTACTTCATAAAAGCTCAGCAAGTTTTGCTGGACAACAAGAACAGTAATCACTCAGATATGCATACGGCAAAGCTCTCCTACAGATCATAATTTCTGCTTGTGCAGCTCTTAACTAAAACTTTCTAAAATTGTCCTATTTTTGCCAAGTTTGTGAACCGTGAATTCTTAAAATTTCAGAGAAGTCAGGAAAGGAAAGAATGAAAGCTTGATAAAGAGTGCACTCCAAGTAGAGGTAGGAACAAGACAACGTACTTCCTAAGAGTACTTTCAACACTCATCCCACTTGGGCAGTATAGAAGAGGGCAAATTCTTTCTCAACTGTCTTCAGTGAGAACTAAGTATAGGAGAGGCAAGTCTGCAACTGATATTAGAAGCCTGGAAAACAGAGACAACAAAGCCAATGGATAGCACAGCCCTCTGGAGGCGGCAGGGGAAGGCTTAGAGGTTTAATTTACTAAATAGTACAAGTATTTGTCTTATAACTGACTGATGTGTAAAAGTATTGGCCTAGACACTAGCAACCTAACATTGACTCTTTCTGCAACTACCACCTCACATAAGACAACTTATGAAGGGTTTACTAAGATGTTCCCAATTATGCATGAAAGGAGACATAGCCTAAGCAATTGCATACAGTAGACAAAGCGTCTAGTATGTTCTAAACAGCATGTCAAAGCACAGACTAGACATCCAACATGCTGACTCACACCCAAACAGATTTCAGATTTGTAATTTCTCCTTTACTGCTGAACAATGAGTAAGTCAAAGTTAGAAACTGTTTCTTACAAACAGCTTAGAGAAGTGTCTTACCTTTTGCTGTCCCTGTGCAGATGTGCTGTGATGCTGCAACTCTAACTCCATTAGTCCCGTTATTCAACCGGCAGTCAGTTTTCTTTGTTTTCTCCCTGTGTAAATAGTTTTTCATATGTTTTTCCAAATGCATGGGCACAAATAACCAGAAACACATGAAAATATAATGCCACTGTAAATAAGGGCAAGGACTAATGTATATATATAACAGACATAACAAGTGTAAATAATACACAGATAGGTAAAGGCTAATAGCGCAACATATCAGGAATTCAACTGCAACCAATGTTACTAAACACTTTGAACAAAGATCTAAAAGAAAACAGCTAAGAAAAAAAATGGTGCATCTGGTTCTGAAGTTCTTTCTGAAAGCTCATGAATGTAACAGAGCCATACGCCAGGTTAGCATAAAAGCTACAGAGCACCATAGGCTACAGAGCAACAAAATGACAAAAAAAAAAAAAAAAAATCAATCAACTTGGAACTAGACAGAGTATTAGATAATGGTGGAAATGGTTTCATTTCCTTACAGTGCAGGATTGTATAACCCATAGGAAGTTCTCAAGCCCTCTGATATGCAAGTACCTTTAATAAAATATTTCAGCAAGTTAGCACCCACTGAGTAATGTTAAAAGTTGCAGTCAATCCTTAGTTGATTTTCAGGTTTTTCTGGGCAGCTTTATACCTTTTAACTTTCAGATAAATATAAAGGGAAAAAGGCAATTCAGTATCACCTAAGAATACACTTCTGCTCCTTGTTTTTGCTAAATGAAAACTGACATTTTGAGAAATGGCTGCATACAATTACATTCTATTTTTTATGTTATTTGTTTTCAAATGATAAAATAACAATTTTTTTACGTAGACTAGCCGCACAATATGCCAGCTCTTGTTCTACAATAGCAAACCAAAGCAGCCAATTGATTGCACACACTGTTTACCAGAGTGAATGCATTACACTTTGTTCCTGGATTACTGGTTACATTGGAAACCTACTTTTCCAGCTGTGGCTTTCCTTTCTTCTTGCTTACTGCAGACAGGCCTCGTTTTTCCCCTGTATGCTAGGCAGAAAATACAAAGATATCAGTTAGAAAGCAAAATTTGTATCATAAAAATCAAAAGAACTTCTAGACTTAAACATCCATGAGTCCATGACTAATGCACTCACAGTGCTATAATCATACAAGCATCTACTTGTACAATGCATTCAGACCTTTAGAATCATGCATCTTGTCTGGCATTTATGACACTATCAGCAAAAGACACTGCAAATTACTACTTGAAAATATGCAGAAGATTTGAATCAAATTATTGTTTGGATGCTGGGAGTAAGTTATGGGTCTTTTCCTGTTGAGGATGAAACAAATGCAGTTTATCAAGTATCCCCTAACAACTCCTTCCTTGAAAAGAAGTTGTCTGGTTAATCACAAGGCTTATATCTACTGAATTTATTGACTTAAGTGGAATTATTTAATGCTTGAGAGGAAAAAAGTACATGAGGCAAATTATTTCCACATTGCTCACATAGTGACAGAGCAGGTACCCAGCCTTGAACTGGAGGTTGCTGCTAAACTGAAGTTTGTAGAATACCACCTATAAGCGTATTAGAAAGAAATACAGTATCTGCATTATTCTTTAAATATAGTATTACTAGCTGCTAGTAATATCTCCTATTTGGCAATGGAGTAAAAGCTATGACCACTCAGAAGTAATCTCTGCCTATGCTGTATTCACACACCATTTAAGTGGGAAGTAGCTTTTTGTCTGCTCTAATACATTAAAATTTTCTTGCCTGAAGCTTGCATGTTTTAAGCTTTGATACAGTCTACCATTTCATCTTTTGAAGCAAATCTCAATTCACTGCCCTACTTTGTAAAATGAGGAAACTATCTTTGTGTGACTTGCTATGTCCCACATAAAAATCAATAGCCAAATTCTATACGTAGAATAGAAGTAGTATTGAGCAATGATAACATTTTAGGTTTTTCAGATATAACAATGGCAACCTTTCTCCCCTCAATTTCAGTAGCTGATTTTATTTATAAGTACTTACTCTTGTTGACTATATTCATATGAAAATTGAGTATTGAAAAGACAGAAATGTCACAAAATATGTATGTGCATCTAGCTGTTAACATTTTTCTGTTAAGATTAACATTTAAGTTACTTATATAATACAGGTAAGATGGAACGGATACATTTAACTGATTGTCCCTACCACAGCATTAATATAGTTTAGCTATTAATGGAGTTTATAGTTTGTTGTTTACAATTACACAAAAATTCCTTAGGCCTCCTGAAATTCTCTGTTGACAATAAATTACAAAAACTGGACTGATTAGAAATGAGCACTAGACTTTTTGACTCATACATCCTATTAGGAGAGTTTAGTTACAAATTAATAAACAAAACACATAACTTTGCAAAACAGCAGCAAGAATCTAAGACTTAATGAGGATTTTAGTAATTAAGACAGCCACTATAAACCTGAACTTGGACACTTATTTGTGCAATTCTAGTACTGTTCTTCATCTTTTAAAGCTAAATGCAATGATGTGTAGTGGACAGTCTCCTCAATTCAGCGTTTCAGAATACTGCTTTAAACAAAAAAACAGCAACACACCTGGTCAAGTAGGTTTGTACAGTGCTCTGGATGCTGCTGGACAATACAGCTTTTTCTTCTCCAGTCTATTACCCCATTTTGCTCAGAGTGCTGAATGTTAAGGCTATCCAGTGAAGAACATTTTGCACTGCTAGTGCTGCTGAAAGGAAAAAGAAGTTATGCCAACATGAACAAAGTTGCAGGCTTCTCCTACCAATGTACAAATTTTTACAACATGCTGGGAAACAAGAGAGATTTGCTTTCAGAAAAACCCAGAAATTGTCAACAGATTTTAAAGACGTAGATTACAGGAGCTCTTGTGCAGCGAAGTTAAATCCAGAATGTCATAGTACTTGAGAGAAGAGTTTTCATGGTTATTTCTACACACAAGGTTTTTCGTTTGCTTTTTTCACACCAGATTTTGGGAAGCTTTCCAAATAAAAACATATTCTGAATTTATTTTCTTTCTTCCTCAACATTAATAATAAAGATGGAATTACTTTGTAATCATTATTTCAGAATTCACGAGACATTTAAGAAAAAGAGCACATTGGCTAGTTACAGATCACACTGCAGCTCTTTTTATTTAAATTTCAAAATATGCCGTTTGTTTTATATTTTTTGCCTTCCGAGTTGCTAGTTTTGGGTAGTGCTGGGAAAAGGGAAGTTACATTTGGCATTTACTTCGGGCCTTATAATGCCTTCCACTGAACCTTCTCTTAGCAACAGCCAGTCAGAAGTGACTTGTAACCAAGTCTGAGTACACCGGTGTAAAAAGATTTCTGACAGGTCAGTAGGGCACATGAACCTGTAATCTTTTCATCTGTCATTGAAAAATGTGCCCTGCTGGAGACAAGACTATGAGAAATAGGTATTACTTTCAAATTCAGATCAAAATACTTATGGTGAAAATTTACTTCTGAAGTGCCTTTTAGTTCAGGGCTGTAGTCAAGTTACACGAGCATAACTGCAATAGGAAATGTTATTCAGTTCCCACGATGACAGAAATCTAGCTCACTCCAAAGAGGACGACATGCTGAAGTTCCAGAGACTACTTAACAAATACCACTTGAAATAAGTGCTCAAACTATTTAGAAGAGGTGTGATAAAATATTCAAAAATAGTTTAAGCAAATGGTGAGAACCCAATGAGGTCTAAAAAGAGACATACTGAGTCTATGACTGCAGAGATATGAGCAAGGTCACTGCAGAAACTTCTACCAAATGGCAACAAGTGAATCTGCTGCCAAATTTGTAGTCATTTCATGTAAGCTATAACATTTTTAATTTTATTTCACACATCCAGTCTCATTTCTACAAGTAAGCCTCCAGACCCTTTCAAGTGCAAGGCTGACCCTACTGAATAAAAACAGAAGATAGACAGATGTAACGTACACATTTGCCTGAAATGTACCAACATTACTTTCATTTCATTTCATTCAGTGCTGTTTCTTTAGAACCTATAAATAGCAGGCATAGATTTTTCATAAGAGGAGACGATACGAATAGGAAAGGATTAATAGATTTCTAGCAGCCAAGTACAAAACAGAACAGCAAACCGTAATAAAATCTGTATCCATTTTTACTCTTAACATGGTTAAAGTTTTGCGCAACTGTTTGCAAACACCTCCAGTGTTTCTGGTTAAGAAACACTAACAGGTGAATTAGCATTACAGATTTCTTATATCCAAAAAGCTATATATAAACTACTTTAATATGGTTAAGAAGTGCTTCTGCTTACAATGGACTTGAACAAAAAAACAAGGTATATATGCTTTAGCTACTAAATAAGGGAAAGAATGGACTACCTTTTCCTATAGGAAAATCTTAGAAGCTACTGAAAGCTTCTGAAAGAAAGAGAACCAACAGCACTGTAAGTTTCTAAATATGGAAGGTGAGGTGGTGAACAGCTTATAACCATAAAGCAAAACATCAACTCAAGCAGTAATGATTCACAAAATTTGGGAAAGAAAAGAGTTTCAGATGACCTGGACCTAAAGGTTTATAAATAGGATCTTTTGCAACATTCTCAGCAGAGTTTTAACACTGAACTTCTCTATATTAGAGAAACATTTTTAATAGAGATTAATTAAAAAACAATCATGAACAAGTTTTAATCTAGAAGGAAACACATACTCCCAAAGTGTTAATGAATGATGTTCATAAATCTAGCATGGTCGCATTACATCCTAGTACTTACTTGGCAACAGGACTTTTTCCATTATGTTTCTTGTGGACTGTTGTGTGTTGCATTACATCTGGGGAAAAAAAACAAAAAACAAAAAGTAATTCCACTAGCAATTCCTATTTCCTCTTTTAGATCAAAACAGCAACTTTGGCTTTCCATCGTTAACAGATATTTAATGAAAGGTATCACCATTAAATACACTAGGCTTAATTTACACTGCTGAAATTAACAGGTGTTGCATAGATGATGAATTAGTTCATCGGGATAGTAGAATCAAGACTTTGCCCTCAATTTCTCAGAAGAATGAGCAGAAAAATAGGAACCAAAACAACCCTCTACACTTTTTCACCACTGTTTCAAGAAAAGGACTAAATTTGTGATTGAACGTTACCCAATATGCATCATTGAAGGGGGAAGGAGAGAAGATAGGTGAATTCAGTCAGAAAAGCACAGAATTCCATAAATTTTTCTGAACCACTAAAAATACATCTGAAAAGTCTATGTCACTGACAAGTTCTGAACTAGTGAATTAAGGTTAAGTTTTTACACAGAAGCACTGCATTCTGAACCTCAAATTTCACTGTGCAAGTAAAGCCTTACAAATAATGTGAGACATGAAAAAGAGTCACTACCTCAATCAAGAAACAAGATCCTTGAAAACACGGTCTACACATCTCTTTAAAATAATGGTTAAATTGTAACAAAAGCAACTTTTGTTAATTATAACTGTTGATGATCTTAACCTTCTTAATAGCCATCATTTTGCCTGAACTCCTTTCGATGTAACATAAAAGACCAAATTATGATTTGGAGAAAAAAACTAAAAAAAAAATATATATATATATATATATACAGTTTTTAAACTTCTGGTAGCACTTTACTAAAATGACACAATGTTCTGAAATGCATTTGTAGTTTCATCAAGTGAAGAGATTTCTTCTAAGGACAGTATACAAAACATCATTTGACTATTTTCAAATATATTACAAATTCACTCAGTGCTTGCTGAACTCTAAAGAAGAATATGGTAACTTAATGAGAAAAAGTTGTCTGAACTGTGTATGTGGTTATTCAATGCACATTAGATCTAAGCTTCTTAGTTATTAATGTGTAACAGCGTAAGAGTGCTGTCATTCTGTGAAAGTGACTCTAAGTGCTCAGTGGTCTGTGTTCATGTATCAGTCCCATTTCTCATCCTTTCCATCTATTAGAAGCTCGTACTTAGTTACTGAAAACACTGCAAAATTGGCTTGACATTCTTTTCAGAATGAAATTAGTGACCATCCATTAGGCTGCTGCTTCCGCATGTGAACTATTTTCAAGGTATTTGGAAAACATCAGCTTTCAGACTGTGATCAATATTCACTATGGTCCCAAACAGTTAGGATCTTTAGTAACTAGTCAGAGTATCAAGGAAACAAAGGTTAAGACTACGAGGAGGAAGGCACGAACATCCTTTCTGTGTGAAACTAAAGCTAGACAAATTTAGCACGTTTAATGCAAAACAGACTGCTACTCTTGAAATGCTGCACTCAACTTGTACCCTGGTAATTGAAGAATAGGTGGAGATATGAAAAAGCTACAAGCATGATCTTGGCTTAAGTAAAGCATGTCTTCCTGGCTGTTCAACACAACTGTGAACTTCTGCCTCCAAGCACTCCACCAACAATCCCATTTCTTGGCTTAGACAGCAACCCCCTAAGGAAACCCCTGAAAGTATATAAAAAAAAATCTTCATTTACATAGCACATTTCATTCAAATCTCTCAGCTTTGTACCAATAAAGAAATCAGTCAACTGCATGATTTCCAGAACTGTGTGGTAAAATTCCTCAGAGAAGAACCACCTTTGGTTACACAACTACCTTCCTCCTGACTTGAAGCTTCTGAACTGTCCTCCTTGAAGTGTTCTGGTGCCTTAACCGTCTTCAAAGAGGGTTGTAAGTTACCTGCAGAGAATAAAGTTCATGTAGTAACTTTATAGATCTTGAACAACTAGACAGTTCCTGAATGCTTGCACTAAACCGGAAGCTAGGGAAATGGAAGACTTAAAGTATTGTTTTTTCTGTGGCAATAATTCAAACATCATCTCCTTCAAAGTAGACCATCTCCAAGAGTAGAGGCTCTATAGAGATACTTCTATTTTGAAGAAAGGCGCATGCAAAAAAAATTTAAAGCTATGCTGTAATTTTAAAAGCTTGTGACTATGATTATAATACTAGAAATATTCTCATTATACTGCCCTTGAGATTTTTCATAGTCTTTTTGTGCTATGGCAGGAAATGGGAGGAGACCAACTATACTTACTAGAAATTTTTCTATGACAACTTATACTCCCCCATCATTAAATCATTCATTTGCCAAAGGAGACGTAATTTGGGCTAAAGTCTTCTAGTCACCTTAACACAGCTTTGATGCAGATTTTTTGCCATTTTCTGCCAGAAGGGATGGGAAAAAGAAATGGCAATAATATCTACAGTTTTGTTGCAAAAATACCACTGCCACATCTTGGAGGACAACTAAGTTTGGTAATTAATCTAACCCTAGGAATCTACTTTGAAGCGTTCCAAATTGGTACAGGTAAAAGCGTTTGAAAGCTGCTGTTCAGGAGCTTGAAATGTTGATAGGAAGCTCCTCCTGAATATCATCTGCATTGATCAGAGCATGGTCTCTCGGTGCTTGGTATAAGAGAGCTCACTGGAACCAAAAGTCAACTCCGGCCTGAAGAATTGTCTAAAACAAAACATTATGAATCAGAAGGGAGCTAATTGATTTTCTGCTTACTGGAACCATGGCAGCATAGATAGTTATGCTTACTGAATATATTATTCAGCATGAGATCCCAACTATCATTTCAGGTATAAAGGCCCTCCACTGAATGGAGAACTAATTTCCATGTAGTTTTTACTAAAAATCATACCTAAAGCATTCAAATACTTCAGAAAGAGTGAATATTTTCATAATGTTTCTGCAGAGAGACACATTTTATCTCTAATAGTGACTCAAGACCAATTTAAGCCACAACTGTTTTGTTTGCCAGTTAGGTCTAAACATCCAGTCTGGAACAAGGATTAGATTCTTTTTTAAAGATACATTCCTCCCCGCCATGGTTACCATTTTCAAAATAAGCCGCCATCGCCTAAGTTGCAATTGCAAGAATCTAACAGTGCTGTAAATAAGGTTTCAGAAATACCAAACAGGAAACCCAGAAAAACACAGTGGCCATTAATAATAAATAGTAGGAAAAAAAAATAAAAATCATGAGTTGCTCAGTTATGGTGACTCTGGCAAAGAACAGTGTGACTACTTTTTTCCTAGTACAGCCTGCACCACAGAAAACATGACTGTGAGCTCTCTCAGGCAAGTCGTCCAAGTCCCCCTTCTCAAGGGAAAAGCAAACATGCTTAAGTTTATCACACTATTTAATTGTCCTCTCCAAAGTTCTTCTTAATATCTAACCCAATGTCAGGGCCTGAACACAATAATGGGCTTTGCAACCTTTTCCTCTGCCCTCCCACGGCTTCACCTGCCTGTGCTCTAGGCCAGCCTCTGATATGCTGCAGTTTTGTAACCTTGGATCAGACTGCTGGGAAAAGACCTGCGGAACACCTGGCCTGGGAGCAGCATTTAAGCTGAGGCCCTTGCCTGAGGTATGCTGCAGTTATGCCTGTGCCTGGCCATGTGCCTCGCTGATCTTGATCTTTATCCGACCTGCTGACTTGACCTCAGACCCGCCTCATCACTGTAGACTTGTCTGATGATCACTCTTGGCTGCCCAGTCGTACTCTGCTCTTCTCATTTGGGTACTGTGGGTCTGCACCCTATCAATGAGGCTCCTGCCCTGCCAGGCTTCTCAGCTCCTGGCTTGCTTTCCCTTGCTGCTCCCTGACACCCAAATCTTCCTCACAGCAAGTTAAGCCCAATGCTTTCTCTCTTATCCAGAAAGAACGTTCACATTATGACTCTGTGATGTCTGAAGACTTAAGTTATCTTCTAGCAGTTTTCTCTGCTCTCTGCTTAAGCAACTAAGTTCCTCATCCTTTCTTCTCTCCATCACGCATTCTAGATCTGACAAATCCTCATGGACTTTCTTGTATCCAAGACTGAAAAAAACTTGCAGCCACAGCTTTACTAACACAGGAGAATGACTTCATACATTTCACAAATTATTCATTATGTTCCCACTATAATGTCTACATTGTTTTTTTCCTGCGAAATTGTTGTTTATCCATCTTTCTCCTCTAACCTTCTCACCCTGCAGATATTTCTGCTTTGCACTAATGCAGTTGAGTCTATTACCATAGAATCCTCCACTGGTTCTTTTTCAGACCATTTCTCCAATTTGTCAAGATTGTTTTATATTATAATCATGTATACCAATGCATTTGCAAGTTTTTCCTACTTAGAAGTAGTATACGGATTAAAATATGCATATCCTATGCAGCTGGCCTGTTCATTAGTGTGAATCTTTCTGAACTTTGGAACCTATTTCCTCATCATGCAGCCTTTCACTATAACAAGGTAGTCAAAATTTTCACAGTAGTATATTCTAGCCATTTTTGCACCCATTCTGGACCTCATTAGCTAAACTTGCTCATTAAACTGTCATACAAGAATGTCTTAAGTATTACCAAAATCACAAGATGACATCTACAGCTTCTCCACTAGTCACAAGACCTTGATTTAATCACAGAAAGAAATTAAGTATATTTGTCACAAATATATCAAATTTATGTCAGCTGTCATTCCTCTATTTTCTGCCAAGTGCTTACAAGCAGTCTGTCTGAAAACTCTGACTTAATCTTCTGCAACTTCTGAGGCAATGGTCTTGGTCTCTTAGCTGTCATCATATAATAAGCATTGAAAGAAGAAAAGTTTCAACAGAAACAATGCCGCATCCTAATACATCCTTACAAGGAAGCTAGGCTTAGGCCGCACAAGCAATTTATAATACACAAGTAACAGGCCCACCAAGGAAATATACTACAAGACCAACACTCCAAACAAGACTGCATGTATTCTGCAGGGAGAGCCATCATAGACCTTGTGTGTTCTGCAGGCAGAGCCATCATTTGTGCACTGTGTACCCAAACCAACCATAATTTAAATATCAAGACAAACACTTCATCTACAAAGGAAACTAAATAAAAAACAGATGTGATTTTTTTTTTGGGTCAGCTCAAACTTTTTGTTCCAAAGTTTACAACAGCAACATCATTCATTTTCACAGGATTCAGAAAAAGAATAGCAGTAGGTTTAACACAAAAATCATGAAGGAAAACCTACATTTCCTTTAATGCTTTGTAGTTTTAACTGATGATTTTTAAATGGCCAAAAATATATGGCTTCATATTTTCTCTTCAATACCAGTAGCTCACCTGGTGAAATGGTAGTCAGATCAGGGAAATCTGAGCCATTTTAAGATTTCTTAAAAGGATGCATTCCCAAACTGCTGTACATACTCAACTCATTATTACCTATTTTAACAGCATGACAGTACAGAAAAGAAGAAAGAAAGAAGAACAGCACAAGCTGATGCTCCATAGCATGCTCCCACTGTCAAAAGCATGTCTATCTACTGCTGAAGCAATTATTCATTGCCAGTCCTAGAGTTCAAATGTGACCAGTAGAATACAATGTAACATGAATAAACATAAATGTAACATGAGCAAACATAATTAGACATGACAGGAAGAATAGTTTTTTATATAATCTTTTTGTTATATAAACAGTATTAAGACATTTCTTACTGTGAGTGTGCAAAGATTCTGATGAAATTGATTGGAAGAAGTTGTACACTCTCTGATTCCTCAGAAAAGCTTGTGATGTATTTGAAAATAGCTGCCTGAAATTAAAGCAAGTTTGTTACATTATAAGTAATATTCCATGTGAATGATACAAAGATACTACAGTACCATTTAAGAGGAAAATACATACTTCCAAAAAAGTTTTAACACTTGAATTTGCACATTCAGTACACACAGTGGTAAATGCATTGTTATTCAGAGTTAGTGTAATGTTGTACTACAGTCAGTACAAGAAATTATGATGATGGATTTTTTTTAATTAAGAAGGTATGTGCTTTTGGGCCATCCCAGCTTGAATATTTTAGCCACATGTAACATGTTAACGAAGAGAAGTTTGGACTAAGTCAGAAAATTATTGGACCTTATATTTTAAGGGTTGTTTTTTTTAAACTGAGAATACGTTTAATTTCCCCAAGTCACGCGCTTGCTCCTTAAATATACTTATTTAATTAAATACAAAGTTGAATTCATCTATAAGGTCAGTATTTGAGTTTCATAATTATCTCCAAGAGCAAAAGGTAGAATTCTCAAAGTTTTTCGGCATTGGTCTGAATCTGTTCAAGAGGTCAGTGACAACTTCTATTAGCTTCAAATAAGAAAACAGGCCAGGAATGAATGGTTTTAAAATCCCATACCAAGTTTTCAGGTTTTGCTTGCCAGTAAGAACCACCCAGTTCTATCTGGGGGTGTGTCGGGGGCAATTTTGGCAATCAGGCATGTAGTTAAGACCCCAAAATAAATATAAATCTATCCTGAACTGACATTATGAGAAAAAATAATTACATACAGTAATGCTATTGTCAAAATGTTCTGTATATTCATATAGCATTCCAGGATAGTCATAACAGAGTTTGTAAATTGTAATTACAGTTCCATATTATAACATGGCCGGATACATACAAAAGATTCCCACACTGAATCTCTTGGGTTTGTAATTATTCTGTGGTAAGGCTTTACAATCATCTTCTGTTACAGATACATACTCTTCAATCAACCTCTATCTAAACACAGTTTAAAAACTGTATGTTTATTAGTCAAAACTGTTTGCACAGACCTAGTTTTCTGCTTGACAATCAAGCCAATAAAGAAGAAATAGTATTACTGGCCAAAATAAAAAGCAAATTGGGAGGCAGGAGGTTGAGGCACACAGAAGCTTCTATAGCTGAGATACTGAGACAAAACCCAAAAATCTGAAAGGCTTCGGTCCAAATGCCTGCAGTATGCAGAGCAGCAACTTGAAAAGCAGTCCCTGATTACTTTAACTAGTACCCTAACTCAAGAGACACTCTTCTTAACCAGATCGATAATTTAAGTATTCTAGTACAAGGCTGAACAACCCTGACAAAAAGGATTGAACCTAACCAAAGATACCCATAGTAAACAAAACAAAAAAAAAAAAAGGGAGGAGGGAGGCACACCCAAATTCATACTGCTGTTCTGACTTACAGGATTTGACCTACTTGTCCTATATCCCAGCACACGTCCCAATTACTAGATAATAGGTTATAGTCTATCTGCCATTTTCTCACAACGGTGTGAATTGCATTTAATTTTATATAGATGCTTTATTATGACCGTTCAATCTTTTCCAAATTATGTTGTGTTTCAGTAACCTGCCTTAAAATAAGAACATAAACTGTTGGAGATACTTTGTTTTAAAATATAACACCCTTGTGTAATGCATGTAGGACCCTTGATGAAGTGCCAGTCATTTCCATATAATGCTGACCCAGGACAAACATTTTCATAATTGTATGATAACTTTTTAAGAAGTGCACACCATTGAATTTTAATAGCAGGTTCTCAATTTTAGAAGAGTTTTATAAGTATCTATTTCATCACTGCCTTCTGGTTTCCCTCACGAAGTGTGTCTACATAGCAGAATTTCCACCATCCCTGAAAAGTGATCAAAGTCAAACCAGGTGACTTTTATCACTTTTCAGGTGATACATTTCAAGTAATTTGCTAAAATATTTACCTGACTATGGGCTCGAGATCAGCGTGCCTTCGTTCTTGCCTCTTCTGAAAACCCTGATTTAGTGCTCTTAAAATAGTCTTGTCAAATGCTTCAGAAGACAGTTCCTTCGGAAGCTGAGAAAGAGGTTAAAAAATGTCAACTACTCATTTTTCATATTCAGAGTATCTTTGTTCACCTATCTTTATACCTTCTCATATCAAAAGAAATCTACCGTTCCAGTTAGAATAAGATTATTTGTTGTACCTTTAGTGTGCAAATTATCATAATTTAGTTTTGCTAGATGAACACTTTGCTGTAAATTCTCAAATCAAATTCAGGTGTATGAAGCTTTAAAACTCTACTTAGAGCAACAAAACTCAAAAATTGACCAATGCCATGTTCTTCTTCACAGTTATTTACAGCTTTTTTGATTTATTTCTGTAAATCTTTCACACAAAGAAAGTAAGTCTGAAAACAATGCAAAAAATACTAGGGAGGAGTGCATGCATTATACTCACCACATCACTTAACTAGACTAAGTTATTTCAAAGAAGCAGGAGTAGAAAGGAGACTATTTCAAATTAAATAATGTACAAGATTTCAGCGGGCAATATTGAGATTACTCAATAGCAAGTCCTTCTCTAGCTGCTATTTACGCTGAAATTCTAAAGAAAATTCATAAATAATTATGACTGTTTCTAATGCTAGTATTACAAAGTGAGGCCTTCTGATGTTCTCATTTAGAAGGAAAAAGAAAGCAAGCGTCACTCCTATCTTCAAAAACAGCAAGGAGGACGACTCGGGGAACTACGGGCCAGTCAGCCTCACCTCAATCCCTGGAAAGATGGAGCAGCTCATCTTGGACACCATTTCCAAGCACTTGAAGGTGATCAGGAGTAATCAGCAGGCATTCATAAAGTGGAAATCATGCTTAACCATCCTGATAGCCAGTGCACATTGTCTGGCTTGACTTCAGTAAGGTTTTTGACACCATCTCCCATAACATCCTCACAGGGAAGCTCAGGAAGTGTGGGCTAGATGAGTGGACAGCGAGGTGGATTGAGAACTGGCTGAATGGCAGAGCTCAGAGGGTTGCGATCAGTGGCATGAAGTCCAGTTGGAGGCCTGTAGCTAGCAGTGTCCCCCAGGGGTCAGTACTAGGTCCAGTCTTGTTCAACTTATTCATCAATGACCTGGATAAAGGGACAGAGGGCACCCTCAGCAAGTTTGCTGACGATACAAAACTGGGAGGAGTGGCTGATACCCCAGAGGGCTGTGCTGCCATTCAGAGGGACCTGGACAGGCTGGAGAGGTGGGCAGAGAGGAACCTCATGAAGTTCAACAAAGGCAAGGGCAGGGTCCTGCACCTAGGGAGGAATAACCCCATGCACCAGTACAGGCTGGGGTTGACCTGCTGGAAAGCAGCTCTGCGGAGAAGGACCTGGGAGTGCTGGTGGACAACAAGCTGACCAGGAGCCAGCAGTGTGCCCTTGTGGCCAAGAAGGCCAATGGTCTCCTGGGGTGCATTAGGAAGAGCCTTGCCAGCAGGTCGAGGGAGGTGATCCTTCCCCGTACTCAGCCTTGGCGAGGCCACACCTGGAGTGCTGGGTCCACTTCTGGGCTCCCCAGTACAAGAGAGACATGGAGCTACTGGAGCAAGCCCAGCAAAGGGCTGCTAGGATGATGAAGGGGCTGCAGCATCTCTCATATGAGGAAAGGCTGAGAGAAGCTGGCACTGTTCAGCCTGGAGAAGAAAAGCCTGGTTTGGGGGGGGGGGGGGAAATCTTATCAAGGTGTTTAAATATCTGAAGGGAGGGTGTAAAGAGGATGGGGCCACACTCTTCTCAGTGGTGCCCAGTGAGAGGACGAGAGGCAATGGGCACAAACTGAAACACAGCAAGTTCTGTCTGAACATGAGGAAAAACTTCTTTACTGAGAGGGTTACTGAGCACTGGAACAGATTGCCCAGAGAGGTGGAGTCTCCTTCCTTGGAGAGGTTCAAAAGCCATCTGGTCACAGTCCTGGGCAACCTCCTCTAAGTGGTCCTTCTGGAGCAGGGGGGTTGTTAAACTAGATTATCTCTAAAGCTCCCTTCCAACCTCAAACATTCTGTGATTCTGTGAAAAATTCTCCATTAGTAAAGAGCATTCCAGCATTTAAACCAAAAGTATTTCCTAGAACAAAGATCTTTCACACTTCCAACTTCCAAAATAATATACTGGAATACATGAAACCTGATGAAATTAGTCATTTGTTTTGCTAAACAGGACTGGTGCAGTTAAAAGAACAAAGCCATAGCAGCAATGTCTTTCCTCAAGTTAAAAGCTGTGCTCTTGCTAATCCGGTTAATATCTCCCATCAGTTATGATCAACAGCACTAAGTAATTTACACTAGAGCAGCATCTTCCTCTTGTGCATCTGAAATGCATCCAAACCAGAGTGCCAGCTGAGTATTACATACTGCTAGTGGAACAATAGCAAAGCACTGTAATTCTTTCACTGAATGAAGTGCTACTAATAAGCAGACGCTATGTCTAATGCAGGCAATTGCCTGGTAACATACATAGGATGAACTTGTGGAATCCAGACACTGTTAGTACAATGCTATTGCCTCTGAAGTATATTAGATATAAAATCAGACCGAAATGCTGAAAGCAGCTTTTCTGAACAGACCACTTAGGCTTTAATATGTGCTATTGTTTAGTACTACCCAATCTTTCAGTCAGAGGTATTCAAAAGGTAGACAAAGCTACTGCAGATGCATGCAAACTTCTTCCTGTTCTGGTGTTTTGTCTTCAAATTTGTCTAAAGAAACAGACGCAACTTTTTCTTTAAAACTTTCATTAAAGGGATTCAATTCTTTTTAGTAGTTAACAAAGATTCAGAGTTAAACAAATCCAAGATTAGGTACTTACTGCCTTAACTCCAAGATAATGAAATAGCCTTGTTGCTTCAAGCTTGTTAATCCTTCCACATACATGGGAAATTTTCTACATACAAGGAACTTATGTTTATCATCTAAGGAAAGGTGCTCTTTAAAAGTAAGGCACCAGAGTTATCCCATGTACTACCTTAGCTTTTCCCACCAATGCTTCCACTCTGAAACAATTTTTACAGTTATTTTACACCATCCACAAGCTTAGAATTTCTTTCCAAGTATTTTGACCATTCTTTTCTGTCCCTACGAAATAGAGCCTGCTACCTAATGATGCCATGCAAATCAGAAATAAGGATAATAAAAAGCAGAATGCAAGTATATGTGAACTGAATAGCACTTACACTTTTTCATTGTTTAAAAGCAAGATACAAATTTGAACCTGGTTTATTTAACGATTCCCTCTTTCTTTTCTTATGGTTATTAAACCAATACAAACCAAAAAGACTTTTCAGCTATACACATTCTCCACAGAACCACCTCAAAAAGCTCGTAGCAGCTTGTGGGTGTCTTTCTCATATCCCTCCATCTTCTACATATCAAGATGCTCTTGGGGCTGGAGTAGTCAGCCAGCATGCGGAACACTCCACTTCTGGAGAGTTGCCAGTCAATTAGACTGGACAGCTCTGCAACTGTACGTTTTTGATCTTGTTTGCCAGGCTCTTCCTATTACTCCTCCTGGCAGCAAGTAGGTACTGGAAGGTCCATTTCAGAGGCTGTTGTGCATCTCCGCTTTACAGGTAGTGGAAGAGAAAGCATGCACCTCAACAGTACTCATCCCAAGAGCTGTGAGGAGCTTATATGACAGCCCTGCTTTTAAGATTCTCTTCAGTAGCAGAGATATGCATGCTGTGTTACGGGACACCCCACCTCCAACCAGGTGTTCCACCCATAATTCAAACCCTCACAAACAAAGCTTTAGGAATTCTTGGAACTAGATACTCCAACTAGATTAAAACAGCAAGTTAATATTTCTTTATTTTTACAACACTAGAAGACATCATATTGATAATTCATACAGTAAACAACACAATGACCTTTGTAAAGTAACATGCTTTCCACTTGCAATTAACATTGCAGTAAGAACACCAGATGCTATCAAAACATGCCTGTAACAGATCTCTCATTAGGGCTCTGAACAGCAAGAATTTTAGATATAGAATTTGCCACAATAGGTAGAACCCAGCATATTACACACTGGCAGTGAAGTACACAATTCAAAGTCATCACATTTCTGGGGTCTCATGTGGCCTACACATAGATGCATTTCCTGTTTTATGAAGAAAAAGCAGGAGGGAATATGTGTATGTACACATACACAGAAGACATACATGTCTTCATTTACATTTGTATGTATATACACATAGTTGCTAGATTTTCTCAAATTTAACTCTTTAGGACAATGAATATATCTTTGTTCTACTGAAGAATACAGCAGTAAAATTAAGAACTGTAATGCTCATTAACTAAAAATAGCAAATGGTGCTCTGCAAGTCATTCTAATATGGACACCAGTAAGCAAATGAGCAGTGCCTGTACCTATACATTAACTCTGTGGGTAATATTAAAAATTTGTCTGATAGTTTTAAGGTAGTTCAGTTAAAACCATAGGTATATGAGCAGTTTGAGATGAGCCAAACCCTATCTCCTGCTGCCAAAACTCACAAACATTCTATTGAACTTCACCTGTCAAGCTGTTCAGCGTATTCTATATTTTAATACCATAATATACGTGATTTAAATGATTAATACAATTGTAAAGTATGAAACTCTAATAGCATGCTTTTGTTTCTGCAATTACATCCCAGAAATCACAACTCTCCTATATTACTTCTGAAGTTATAAGTCTGGTATATAACACTACTTCTATACTTCAATACATACTTTGAGCAGGAATTCCTGAAGCTCCTGGTGTGTTTTTGTTACACATGTTACAGAAAGATCAGACCAGGTTACCTGATAAGGAGGAGAAGAGAATATGGAAAGTTACACATTTCTTTTCCTAAGATCATACTAGTTAGCAGATTTCAACAATTTTATAGTTCTGACCACCTCAGTATAATATGTAACATGTGCAGCTAAGTAAATACTGGACAAAACAGGGATAATGTTGTACATTTTCAAAGACATGCACTAATTCTGAACATACATTTTAAGATCACTTTAATGATATTTGTGAAAAAATATAACGGGAGAAAATTCAGATGAATGAAGTGAAGCCCCTGATGATTACTCACTGACTCCAAAATAAGTCAGGTAAAAAGCTGCATAATTACAGGACTTGTATCAGACAGACATTGTTAACTCCAAAATCCAGGCACCAGAGCAAAGGACTGAAGGTCAGATATACTGTACAGTTCTTCCTGTCATTATCATGACTCAAAAATTTTTTTGTTTATATTATCTATAAAATATTTTTATCTGTCTCAGGCCTGAATCTTACACAGTCATATAAAAGTTGTTGTAGGGTATATTTCATAAGAAGTACTGCAATTTACTTAAGGAATTGCTCAAGAATAAACATTTTGGTATATTCTTGTATCCACGTTTCAATAGCTTATTGTTCTGACACAACATGCTGGTAGTAAAACAGCACCTTCACGTGCATATTTTGAGGAAAAAAGAAGTAAGCTTAGTTAGATGAGCACTGCCTGGCTTTAAGTCCACCTCTGAGCTTAAGATTCCCATTACATGCATGGGAAAATCCTGCTTAATGGAAGTGGACACGGCAATTTATAAACATTCATTTACTCTAAAGAGCTGATAGGATAACCTTAACCACCAACTGCCTTCAGTTTAGACCCCAGAAATGCCAATTAGCTGCTACTCTTGGTGACCTCAGTTGAGAAGCTATGATTGTAACTGCTGCTATAACTTTAAAAAGGCAGTGCCTAGCTAGGGAAAGCATAAAGTGATCTGCAGAGAGGAGCAGAGTATATAGCCACACAGATGAGAAAAGGAACCTCTTCCCTAAAGGAACTAACATGCAGGAGTTTCAAGTTTACTCAAATGCTTCCCAAAATATCTCCAAACATCCCCTCTTTAACAAAGAAATTCAAAACCACTGTCAAATCCATCTACATGCTAGATTTCCAAAATAGTTTTGTGACTTTAATTTAAATATTAATAAACCATATGGGCAAACCTCTCTTATCCACTAGTACTTCTTACCTAGTACCAAGTTTACAGATTATTCTGTAAAAGGATCTGTGGTAAAATTCAGATGTTTGGGTAAGTTAACTTTTAAGACTTTGAAGACTAAATTCCACTTTATTCTCCTCAGCAAAAGAAGGATGAAGAATTTTAGGCAAATTCCAGATTAAGGCATGATCAAAAAAGGATATCAGTTGGCACTACTTTACTTCAAAAACAGGAATAGCAGAGATGTCAATTCAACTCTGATTTTAAGCTTCTCATAATACCACAAAAGACAAAATCCTGTAATCCACATGCACTTAGATGATACAATATCAAGCTCCAGGATCAACAGATCAATCTTCATCTTAAAATAGCATATTTAGTTTGCATCTTCAAAGAACTCTCATGAGCCAACTCAAGTGGCCAGCTACAATGTTCCATTTACAACATTCTTTTGTCTTGGGGAAAAGTAAAAAAATAGAGAGATTT
Organism: Apteryx mantelli; assembly: GCF_036417845.1. Taxonomy (NCBI): domain Eukaryota; kingdom Metazoa; phylum Chordata; class Aves; order Apterygiformes; family Apterygidae; genus Apteryx; species Apteryx mantelli. The sequence goes on from NC_089979.1 coordinate 79,315,133, forward strand.
AACTCTATGTCCAAGCCTGGTATATTACCAGGCTCTTGCATCTATTTGCCAAATGACTCATAAGTTAGTCAGTTCTCACTAAGAAAATTACTACTTTAACTCAGTTAGAACATCATTGCCAACAGCCTTGGCAGCTATTATTTAAGACCTACAGCATTTAATACCAGACCTCAGTACTTAAAGCTTCTTTTCCAAACTAGCAGCAAGCAGTGTTTCAGTTTTGTTTAAAACTCACTCGTGTAATTATCTTATGTGTTGCCTCTGGCTATTACCAGATATGAAGAACATACCAGGTAGGCCTTCAAATTTGTTGGTTTTTTTTAGTTTGTTTGTCCTTTACAAAGAAAAAAAAAAAAGCAGTTTTGTCAAAAAACACAAGAGCTCTTCTTGTGACAAACAATCATGAAAGATCTAAGATAACCATATGACTCCAAGCAGTACATAGCTACAGACACAAGAACTGCACTCCTATGCCATTCTAGGAATGAAACAACTAGTTTAGTAGTGATGAAACAACTAGAATTCTTTATAATGCCTCCCTCAAATTACCAAAAGTGAAGTCTCCTGGAGTAACATCAAATACCTGGCTGCAGCTGGTGCTTTATATCTCCCCAACTTACACCCACAATTACAGAAAACACCTGCTCTGCACCCAAAAGAAAGAATCCAAAAGAATTATAGAATAATTTCAAGAATCTCTGAGGAGTCTAATGCAATTAAAAATTGTCTTCTGAGTAGATACTTAAAAACAAACTGTATACTTCTGCAGTTCACAGATGTCATGAAGACATTTACTCTAACATTCTGGAGGTTATTTGCTTACTTTGAATGTGTATTCCAAATGTTTGTCAGCCCTTTTTCTTGGTACTCCTTTCAGGGTTATCTTCTCAATGTGTACAGCTGAAAGAAAAATAGTTTACTGTTTATGCTAAAATTGCATTTTGAAAATGTATCCATTTACCTAGCTACTCTGAGAATCACCATATGGTATTTACTGGCTCACACAACCCCACTCCTTCTCAGATGCTATTTTACTATAACAAACTGCAGGGGGCAGAGGGAGCCATGTTCTCAAAGTATTTCTCTGGCCTAACCACAACCATTTCATTGCAAATCATGAGAGTTTGTGCATTACACAAGATCTTATTCGGGCCTACCATCGCATAAATACAACAACAGGCCTTGTGATCGCTACAAGCAAAACGACAATTAAACAGTTAAATTGTGTCTTTATTCCAAAAAGTAACAAATGCTCAAGAAAGCCTGCAACAGTGCCTTCCATCTCCTTGTTTCTGAAACATCAAGCAGCAGTGAGAGCAAACTAAGACAGAAGAACCAGATTTTTGAAAGGCACCAAGGTGGAAGACAATAGCTGGGGAAGGCCTGAAGAAAACAGAAGTGAATGTTAGCAAACAGAAGAGGGAAGAGCAGAGGAAGAAAGCTACTACAATCATACTGTAGAGAACATCATTAGATTGAACTGAAAAGGGAGGCAGGTACTTCAAAGTACTTTGTTCCTTCCCCATAGTCTATTGTATTTAGGAATAGACAAGTTCCGGCTGTGACTTTGTAAGAAATGGCACTGTAAGGCTTTCAGGGTCTGGGGATTTTCTTTGGGGACAGAACACTGTTCAGGTAATATTCTTCATAAAAATCATCATGCAGCTGAGATGGCATTTTCACTTTTTCCTTTCCTTCCCTAAGAATTTAGTAGAATTTTATTCCTTTACAATCATTAACTCATCTTGAAGTGTAAATAATTTTAGCTAAAACCAGTTCTTTATCAACCCAGCATCATCAGTGCTTCCTTTCAATGCTTTTGAAACACTATTTTTATTTCTGGTGTCTTATCAGCTCACATTTTCCTTTCAATATTTAACTGCACTTTTACAAGGAATGTATTGAGAAGTACAGCCTCCTGTGAGTGTTTGTTAAAAGCTTATTCTTGCTAATTACCATCTTATCTAACTTAACTATAACAGAATTCATTTAAGATGTTTAAAGCATAAAACCAGAATCCCCATCTGAACACGTCAGTTCCAAGAATGAGAGAGTTAAGCATTAATAATCTCCTTAACAGAATAATAAGCAAGCATATAAGCCTAAGCATAGTACTATAGCTTTCAACTCCTTTATTAGAAAGGCTGACAAATACTGAGTTGGAATGGTGTACACTGGCTGTAGCCCTTTGCCTGGGAGTTAAAGAACTTAACCAGTTTGTTTTTAGCAGCTGAAGATGACTAATTATTCCATAACCAAAGAAATCTGAGATGAGCTAAGGATGTTAGGTAATAACATACATCTGTATACCATAAGAAGTCAAATGTTTAGTGACCTTAATTTTTACATGTTTGGTGTAGATAATGCTCTATTAGAAAAAGGAGTAAGGCATAATACTAGTTTCAGCTCACTGAAATTTCTTAATGGCCAATGTTAAAATGGATACCATCAGCTAATATTCTTAAGTTAATAAAAATGCTGGTTCCCATGACTGGAACTGAGAATAGTGTTTTAAAGTTGCATTATTTCACTGCATCCATATATTTAACACACAATTGTGAAAACTAATTACCACCATTAACATTTACATACAGACAACCTCTTTTCTAAAAACATTGTGTTTATTTTAAACTAAAGTTAAATGTATTTGTCCTCAAGTACAAGTAAGTTTTCTTACACAATAAAGTGTTTTAACTTCCTTAGCTTTTTCTTTTTTGCTTTTAAATGCTTGAGCTTAGTAAGTAATACAACAGGTAACTGGAGTGTTGCTGCTGCACATCCTTAGTTTCACAGTTTCAACAGGCTGCTTTAAAACTCTTTCCATAATCAAATTTTAAACATTCTAAGCAGCTAGACCAAGAAATGTTTGAATATACAAGCCAATAAGGAGTCTTCCACCTCTAAATCTATTTTGACACACACATACATTCACTGTGATTAAGTCATACATATATACGTAACACTGCTTCCATCGTAAGTATCAGTTAAAAATTATAACAAACAGATTTATCAGAACTGAGAATAAAAAACACGTTTTATTATCAGAGCTATTTCTAACCCAGCGATGAGCTTTCTGTAGCAAGGACTCCCTTTCTGCCATGTATTTATACAGCAAATATCACAAAATGATTCTGAACCTTCACTGTCATTTCCAACTATGGTAATACAAATACTGAGCAATAGTTAAGTACTTAGCTAAATTCAATTACTCAACTTTTCTGTTCTTCTCTTACATCATTCCAGAGTGTTGCTAATGATGGTCTTCCTTTTGTGCTTCTAATTTGTGAATATGAACATTTCATACTCAAACCTCTATAAAGGGATTTGAAACGGGTTTGTTGTCTGTAATCTGCCATAATCTCTGTCTGTAATTTTTGCAAGAAATTAAAAGTCTCAAATTGCCTGCCTTGGAAGTGTAATTAAATCTCTACAGTATAGACAAAGGGACATTTATGAAGACAAAGGGAAAAGCAATAGTTTTTCCCAAATTGCTAGCTCTTCACTATCTGTAGGATAGTGTAGGCTAATTTTGAGTAGACAAGTGATTTGCTAATCTTGTTGGAGAATAAAGGGTAAGAAAAAACCTGTTTTCAATAATGCTCGTTTCTTCAAAGAGAAGAAACTGTACTGGCAATTGTACAGAAGTTTGCCCTTATTCTCCCCAAAAGAGCCAAAAGACGACTTACTTCTCTACAGAAAGCCTCTCACTTCACCAAGCTACCAATTCTATAAAACCTGTTAATATGTGTTTTTTCTTTCTTTTTTAAGACTAGTCATACAACTGAATCAAACAGCAAAAGACATTCACTGCTTCACAGTATCTCCATGTTTAGTTTTGCTTCAAAAAGCAGAACAATGTTAATACAGTCCTGTTAAACTTTCTTGATTTTTCCCAAACGCCATCTCTCTTTTAGAAGGAAGCCCATTTGCAATCAACTTTAGTGCATGCAGTCATTAGCAGTTAGCTAGAATGACAACTTGTCATAATAAAGAAAAGACCAAGTAGGTAGCAGAGAAGCTATTACGCTTACCCATCATTGCAGTTTCTCATCTGGATGAGCAGGAAGACAGATGTAAGATTTCTACAACTCCAAACTGAGATTAAATTTCAAAAAAACCTCAAGCGTTCCTCAAAAGAAACTTCAGACTACATACCTTCTCGCTGAGGTCTATGGGAAGCCATTGGTAGTCCATCATGAGATGCTGTGGTTCGTTCTAACAAACTGGTCTCATTACTCGACATGCAGTCATTATGGGAAAAGTCATTCTAAATTGAGGAAGAAGAAGAAAAAAAGAAGCTTTAATATATATTATCAAAGCTTGCTCTTAAAGAAACAAATTCTTTAAAAAAATAGCTTCTTATTTTGTACTCTGTGGGAGAACTACGGAAGTTTTTGACAGTGGCCAAGTAGCACTCATTAGTAATTTTGTTCCTCACTTTTTTTAAAATGTCAATTATAAGCTCCAATGGCTCATTGACCTTATTTTAAAAAGAGGAGGGATGGGACCTTTAGGATATCTCAGGGTGGATAATTGAAGATTATTAGCTCAGAACCTCAATGCTAATTTACTGTTAGTATGAACTCTTTCAATTTCTAACCTGTGAAATAATCTACTCACTGAATTCTAACATATTCTCCCCAATTATATTCATGTCCTATATCTTCATTTGGGCAGCCCTGTACTTCACAGATCCTGTTTATTCTTTAACCCCAAGTTTACCAAGTGCAGGAATATCACCTATAGTTCAGCATAATGTAAAGTATGTTCACTTCAGCATGGTCCATCTGTTTTTCCTGTCTAGGCGATACTGTCATTGAGCCTGTGATTTCCTCTATACAGGAAACCATGAATAAACTGTTTGGGCAGTCTATCATGACATATGGTCCTAGCAGCCAAATACATGCACCCCTTGCTAGCTAGATACTGAGAACACAAGCAGCTGCCACTAACACCATTTCTTCCACAGAGAAAAGGACCAGATTTGAAGCCCAACTTCCCCACATTTGCATGCAGACTTCAAAATAAATGCCAAGAACCACTACTGTGTTAATACAATGCATCAGGAGGGGACAGAAAAGGAATTCATAGAAGTCACATAACATCAATGGATCTCTCAAAGAAAAGAAAGAACAAACTAGAATAACAAATTATAAACTAGTAGAAAAGCAAATGAACTTGAAGTGGCTGTTCTAGGACCTATATAATTTCTCCCAAATTGAGATAAAACATTAATGTATCATTTCATATGTTCTTCTATGATTGCATCTCTTAAAAAAAACACTCCCAAAAAACCAATCCTCAGAAATATTTTAAAACCTCCAATGACTTCAGATGTAACTGTTCTTGCCAGCCGACCAGTGCAATTGCATGTTTCCAGTAAACTACATATTACCTTAAAAAGAAACATACACAAAGAACTAGGAAATATCAGTAGTTACTAGTGAGTTTCTGGACTGATCTATTTTAAGCGGAGCGCTTCTTTTTACTTTTTAACAACTGGTATAACGTGAGCTTAGTACATACAGGCAAGCACATAAATATCATCAGCATACAAATACTATAAGCTTTCTGGGGAGAGGGAAGTGCAAAAGAGGAGACAAGAAGGCAAACAGACAGGAGAAACCACCCCCTCTCTGATAGGAAATGTTTTATTAGCTATAGTACTGATACTGTATCACCCTTATTTAGACAGGTAATACAGACATTTCTCTATTTAACACTACAAATCAATGAAAAACTACTTTTCATCAGCACGGGAAGCTGAAAACAAAGATTAGGTTTCTTGGGAAAGCTTTCAAAAGAAGCAAGTTATATAGGGGGCATTCAGTCCACCACAAATATTTAGCAACTGATCTGCATGAAAACCAGGAGATAAATATCTACCTTATTAGTAGTTCTTAAATAAAATTACTGAGAGAAATTGATACTTTTTGGAGAAGATGCATATTAATAATTCAAAGTCTGTTACTCTCATTCAGGATGAGAAGCATTACTCTATTAGAAGACTCATAAGAGATGAGTAGAGGAAAAAGGTAAAAACTTCAGACAGTATTCTTCTTGTCATATTTAAATATAGGAAGCATGGGATTCTGGAAATAAGCTTCAAAATATCAGTGAGAGATTTTTTTTTTTTTTTTCTGAAGGACTCATGCAATGTGATGGGACAAATCAGCAGCCAAGACTGCTGACCTTGTTTGGTACCAAGGACCCAAGACTAGCACAACAGGCAGGCTAGAACAAGGAAGCAGAGAGGTGTCAAAAGGCTTCAAAACCCCCTTGCAATTTTTTAATTCTTCAAACTTTTCAAGATGGGACAGATGTAAAATTGAGCAAGCTGTAGATGTTTTAAAGGTGGTTTAGTCTCAACTATCTTGGGTACAAACTGTGGCAACCCATAACAGTACAGTACATACAACTCATTTAAGATCTGGATAAGTATATAGGCAGCAAGCATGCCCTGGGCATGCTGTTAATCCAAGTTTCATCAGTCACATCAACAACAGCAGCATAAAATTAGTAGATGAACTACTATGTGCTTTTACCCTGCACTACAGATGGTCTGAGGAACTGACAGACATTTTAGCTATTTCATCTAATTCAGTATATGGTTTGCATTTTACACTGAGTGTCAGTAATTTCAGGTTTCAAATCAATCTGACTTTAAATATAGAGCATGTTTTGCTTCCTCAGGATAAAACTTGCACCAATCTCTAGTCATTCAGTAGACATCCTCAGCAAACTCCCTTACTGACCAAAGCACCACATCACACCTCAAATTTCTAATAAATTCTGAGCATAATGTCAAACCTGAAACAAGGAAGGAAAAAAGCTGCACATCAATGAAACTGCATTTTAATAACTTCAGAAAATTTGCAAATTTAGTTTAATAAAAAAAGTTCACAGATGCAAGTTGGAGAGAGCCACTTTGAGAACTCCTTACTATTACTATTGTGTCAAATATCATACTGTTTTGTCAGACATTTCATAACGACTTTGGTCATAACCAAGACCAAGTACTTGAGTTTTTAGAAATTAACTCCTAGTCATGCATTATTCACAAAATTGTTAGCATTTGAGCATTAAAGTTATCCTGTTAAAACTGTGATACCTTTAAGACCGTCCACACAAAGCACTAATACTATGATTAACTGGTTGTACCTGAGCTAAATAAGCTAACAACTTTAGCACATTTTGCATCTTTCTGACATAAATCAAAGAATCGAACCAAAAATTTCTAGAGAGAAAAAAAAAAAGTCAATTCTCCAGCAAAGTCTTCCTGAAGCTACAGGCAAACACTTGACCAAAAGGAGCTTCGATTCTATACATACTATGTACAGCTGACAGACGTTTGCATTAACTTTGTCAGAGGCTCTCCAACTGTTAAATTTGTTTTACTTTTCTGAGATGTCTTTTTACACATCTAAAATTGTGATCTGAAGAGCTGAAGGCAGTGTTCCATTCACTTTAAGAAGCCAGCTGGAACTCTGACAATCAAAAAAAAAAAAATTTTTTTTAAAAGGTCTCAAATGGATCCGAAAACAATTAAATTTAAAGTCACTCGACACTCCATTTAAGGTCAGGTTATTTGTTTTGATTAATGGAAAAATAGTCTACAGTATTTAAATCTATTTTGATAAATAACTGCTGGTTACGAAGTCAAAAAATGAGCTGCTTTTAAAAGAGAGGTTTTGAAATAAAATTTATTTCAAAGAGATTTTTTGCTCAGTTCATGACAGAAGCATTAAATATTGCTGCTACACCTTCTATAACTAGAACAGGTAATGTTCCATCTATGATAGCACTCTCCGTATGAGCTGAAATACATCCACATTTGAATGCTCTAACTGCAAAATATTACATGTTTCAAATCTGCATTTAAACAAATCCTGACATCTCTGGGCTTAGGCCGACTTTATATATCATCATAACTGTAAAAATTTTCACAATTTATTCATTTTTTCACCATGTTAAACCAAAAATATACATGTATTTTGTGGATAACATTCATAACACATACTGGAATGCAGGTGGTAGACAGCAGAGTATCTAGAGTAGTCATAACTTTACCTCACGGCTTATAGTCTACAAAGGTTGTTTCTGTGCCATCTGCAGTTCCTCTGCTGAAGCTGCATTATGATTCTTCACATTTGAAGGTTAGTTACTATGATGGTCCTACATCAAGCACTCTTGACGGACTAAAATATACACGTGGAGTGGACAATTATAGCATGCAAGTGACTGGAAACAGGGTCAGCAGAGGAACTCTAGCTAGTCTAGAGGGCCAATACATATTAAGAGTAACACAGCTGGGTGTTACCAGCTATTCCAGTGCCAGTCACACCACAAAACATGAGCCTTTTAAAACTGTGGTATGCTGCTAAGGAGTTTCTGTTGATGGTCATGCAGTCAATTAATAAATTGGATTCACGCAACACATGCAATATAAGGTTAATTCTTGCACAAGCCTTTGTTACTGTAAGACTTTCACATGTAAGATTTCCTGCAGTTCATCATTCTGCTGATAATGATTAAAATATAGTGAAGAAAAAAAATGTGAAAGGCCCCAAATGAGTTGCCAGATAATTAATTTGATAATCACACAAATCTCTGACTGGCTAAAGGATTAACTATATTTCTCCTTGAAAGTGAAACAAGGTGAAAGCGTGCTTTAAAAATTGCCTGCTCTTACAATCTAGAACAGAGTTTTGCTCCTGAGACATCATTCCTCATAGGGCTAAAAGCAAGTACCATACTAAAGAAAACACCTGCCACTTGAGGTGTTTTTATATTCATGAGAAACAAGCACCAAACGACCCAAATAGCCATGCTGCTAAGGAAGGATGTTGCTCCATGTAACTAATGTATGTGAACCAAGCAAATCTCAACTAATCTACATATGACAAATGTTCAGACACTGCCTTCTGTTAGCATAGATGGCTGAACAAGACATGTCATGCTGGTATTGTTTTGGCAATATGTAATGAAATCTGCTATTGAATAACCTACTAATGGTCATGAGCAAGTAATTGATGCACATGAGTGTTCTGATGTTTGAATTGCACTTTCATAAAAGAACTATTCACACATCAGCTCTGATGAACACTGTTCAGGGTAACCTGCTTACAGCAGTTGGATAGCTTGATTAGTTCTACATACCAAAATATGAAAGCTTATTTTTCTGTAAGGCTTCGGTAAAACGACTTTTAAGGACAGCACTACTTAGCCTTTCATGCTCTATAAATGTAAACTGGCATTGACAGTTTACTTATTCCTTCATTCACATAGAAGTCGGAACTGGCAAACAAGAACATATGCTAACAAATAAAGAAGGCATCTTCGAAGTACCAAGATATAACTCATGACACCCGATCAACTGCAGCATCCACACCTTAGAGGAATTTGAGCGATGGCAGAATAATCATTAATAGATCTGGTGCCAGATTTAGGATCAGTGCCATATGATTTGCTCAAACCAATCCTTAGAACCCACCACTCCTTATTGCTTCACAACTGTGCAGCAGCTTACAAAGGCTAAACATCAGTTTTTAAGAGTCAGCTGAAACTGCACATGCACTTTTGTGCTGCTGAACCCCTTCTTAATGACAAGGGCAGCAAAGAGGAAGCCTTACTCAGCACTACGCACAACTACATGAACATACTATCACTTAGCGATTCTTGCTGTTGCTTGCATATTGGAATAGAGCATTCATGCTATCTTACACGTAAATGGAAAACCCACACACACATTTAACACCCACAAATGCAAAAATACAGGGCAACAGTGGACCTCCAATGCTTCAAAATTTGTTTAACATTAACAACTGTTGATGCAAGGCAGTCTCCCGTGCAAGAAATCCACTACTGTCTTGGACAATCTGTCAGCCAAAGGCAAGGTCCAGATTGAAGGCAACTGTTCAACTGACATTGTTGCTAAAAGTTACACTCCAGGTTGCAAGCTTTCAACTAAGCAATTACACCAACTGTCCTATGGATCTGGGACACAGAACTGTCCTACAAGAACAGGATCAGCCTCAAGATCTAACACCACAAAGATATACAGAATGATCTTTCTTTAAGCCACAGACAACAAACAACTTAAATGCTTTCTTGTTAACTTATCTTTTCACAGGCAGAAGCAATTTCCAGAATAATAATGCTTATTCCACATAAAATCCTGTCAATAAATCTTGCTGCTCTACAATGCAAGAATTTTGACTTTACTCAATTTTCCTGGTGTCAAAGACTCTGGTTAAATCAAGGACCTGTACTTTGGAAACTCATAGAAAAACTCCACTACACAAACAAGTTTGTATTGAGACTGTTAGGTGATGAAATGCATGGCATAAAGGCTACCACAGCCCAGCCCCTCTCCTCCAAAAAACATTATCAGGGAAAAGCCAGATATATGGTTCAAATGGATAATGTACAACTGCCCTATTAACTCATATCTAGTCAACTGGACTGCATACAGAGAAAGCACAGTTGCCCAGGAGTACTTTAAGACACATTTGTTTAGTAAAACTATGCTAAGACCTCACCTATAAGAGGCAGCAACAAACACTATGAGGGAGACAGAAGCCCTTTTGAAAAAACAGCAGTTGTTTCAGAGAGAAAAAGCATTTCAGATGAAAGCTTCAGTAATCATGTATTTACCAACCTGTGGCACCGTGAAACCATGAAAATCTTGAGACAAAAGGTGTACCAACCTCTAACGCAGCGCTATTAATTTCAACTATCAAGGCCTGCAACAATGCCATTTGAAGAACCTGAAACATCAGCTACAGCAGTGATTTACAACATTGGAGGAATACTATACCTCGTGTTTGCTAGAGACACAGCAAATGCTTTAAGTTCCATCCGCATACAAATTTTTAGCTGGACTTAAGCAGCAGTTTCAGTCCAACCTAGCTAGCCCATGACAAAAATAGAGAATTTGAAGCTAAAGCCAGTAATGCAACAGTTTAGCTCATGTTAATTCATTCCCAGTTGGTTGCTAATCCAGCAACTTTGTATAACTTCAGTATTGTTATCATTGTCTATTCCGCGCATAAGAATAAAGTTACTTGGATGTTTTAGTTCAGACTGATGTGCACAAAATATTGTCACAATAGCCTAGAGTGACGGAAAGATTTCAAAAACATTTGCCCCGTAGGAGTGGTTCACTGAAATACAATTAGTACTAGTAGTAGAGAGAAGACAATGCCTTTGTTTCTACTGCTAACTACTGGCAGAGGATAATATGGAATTTTGTCCAATCCTTGAACTCAAAGGTCTAAGTCGCATACTTTAAAGTATTCTTTCACATATGGCAATTCTGAACAACAGAAAAAATCTCTGTCATTTTCTTATCTAACTCTTAAAACTCTTCCCAAGACATTAAACCCCCTTTCACAGAGACCTGTGTTTTTACTTTCTTCTCTCCAAAAGGACAAGATTAAGAGGCTGAGGAAAGGCAAGAAGCTCATGAAGGAATGCAGTTTCCAGCTAGATTTCTTAGCCTGTCCTCTACAAGCTTTGATTTCTAACAGTATAAGCCCTTAAGACTTGGAGGATACCACGGAAATTCATCAAATATTGGAGGAAGTCTAGATATTTCATTATTAATTACAGTTAATGGAGAATTAACTTACTTAGAGGGAACTCTATAGACTTTAGTGGTCTTACAGATATAAGCCTGTGCAGATGTCTTACAGATATAGCCACCTTATTGCTGTTCCCTCCATCCTCTTCCCCAGTTCTTTAGAAAGAATTGACAGCCCTCAATTCTCCAAGCCCAGTGAGATCTTGCTATCTATAAATAAGCAACACTGGGTAACACTGAAAATCCGGTCATAGCTTAACAACAGTAAGATAAGTCCAAGCATTATCAAGCCATGGCCTTCTTTGGGATGGCCTCTGCTTATTTAAGACAAGGGAGAAGAAACTGAAATGGGAAACAGTAAGAGGATGGTTAACTCTTGTATAAAGAGACTCAGGCAAGACTATAAACTTTGTCTTTACTTGTCATAATACCTCATAATTAGAGCTAAACATCTAAAACAACTGAAAGCAGTGAAAACTTTCACTCTGCAGTTTCCTGGAGCATTAGCACATACATTTTAGACACAGAGCTGCTTCCTTTTAGGCACTGTATTTTATCTAGTTTTGAATTCCTTTCCAGAAGACTCCTAATAAGGTTTCTGGAAATCCTTAACTCCAGTTTACAGCTGGAGAAATTCCTGTTCAGGGACAAGGGTGTTCAGATCACTAAAAGAGTCAGAACACTTTGTATCTCAGTATGTAAAATAGCATATACAACATTAGTATTTTCCTGGAGCATACCACTATTTAAAACACATTCGCCAACAATAAAATAACATTTTTATTTTTCTGTCTCTTATTTAAGCCAGACTCCTGAAGATACACTTTCCCTTATACTCATCTCTATGATATTTAAAAGGATACACACATGAGTACACAGCAGTTTCAAAATGGAATTGTCTGTAATTTTGTTCTCCCAGACAGACCTCTTTGATTTAAAAATTAAGTTCTAGTACTTTGTTCTGCTGCAAGTCACTGAAGATCAATCACAAAAACAAAGTACTCTTAATTTTCAGACAAAATATCCTATAAATAGACTCCTACTAAGCAAAACGTTCTGCAAATAGAAATTTTTCCTTTGTTTCTAAGTAGACACTTTCTCTGAAAAGAATCCACCAGCCAGCTAACTATAATACTATTCAGCAAACCATTATCTCCAGGAGATTGCTTATTTCAATAGAACCTTAGTTCTATTACTGTCAAGCATGCCTGACTAAACATTCCAGTGTCTAATGCAAGCCGTATTATATTACCACGTGCTCAAATCCCCTTCAGGATCCCGACATTCTAATCTTACATCTTTAAGATGGATAAGATGGAGTGAGATGGACAACGAAGAGGAACAGCTTTGATACTGCACTTATTAAACAAATATAATCAGCAAAAGAATTAAGCTGTGTGTTCTGTTACTTAAATGGATACATAGTAGTGATATCAGTAGACTTTTTGCACATTAGTAAGTTTATGTTTTATGACCACAGATGTGAATACTGCTAATTTATCCTAATACATCAACTCTAGATTCAGAATTCATATTCTGCACAGCCCAATGTACTAATGATTTTTTTTGAGTAGTGTTATTATAAACTACCTCTTTCTTTAAAAAGCTGCAAATAGTATCAGGTGTTTCTACTGTAAGTAAACAGAAGTATTTCAGAACTATTTCCTAAAGAATCAAAATTTACACAATTATAAGGCAATGCTACCTCTGCTCATCCCACTGCAGCACTCTTTCCTCCAGAAACTTTTGAACCTATCTGCCAGTTCCAGCTGAATTTGTTAAAAGGGATCATTGAGAAATGTTAAGTTCCTAAGGGCTCATTAAAATTAGAGATCAAAAAGAGTAGCAATCCTCTTAGTCCTTTACTAAGAAACTACTTCAGTGGAAGCTGAATCTTACCAGATGACAGAGGTTCTATCCAGGAAACATTATCAACACCCAATCACAGGAAAAAATAAACTGATGTTTGCTAACAAAGGCATCCAGCCATTAGACAAATTCTCTGTTGGTAAACTTGAGTTCTACTGCTCGTTATAGCTATGTATTACAGCACCTAGAAACCTCAAACAAGCTGTTTTATTAGACATAGTACATGCAATAACATAGCCCTTACCCTCAAGAATTCAAAATCTGAATTGGACAAATAAACCATCCAGTTCAATTCCAGACCTAAACTCCATCAATTTTATAAGTGGATTTCACATCACTATCCTTTGCAATAGGCACATACTGTTTCATGGGTAATGCGTACAAGAGTTCTCTTGCCTAAAATTTTTGCAGGTAGTGTTTTGTAAACAAGCATACCCCACAACCCACCATATTTTGGTCTGAAAACATCTTCAGACAGTTCAGAAAGGCTGAAGACACAAGAGTTGAGAAAGCCTGGGCGCATAAAGAAGGGAAAGATCAGACCTGAGCTAACAGCTACTCAGTGCAAAACTTACTGAGCAGTGGCTCTGTTCAATAAACTGCTTACGCTGCAGACTGTCTACGAATGGGGTGCCTTTGCGGTAAACCCTTCCTGCAACGACCCCAGGGTCTTTCGTCAGTGATGTCTCTGCTGGTTTCCCCAGCGCTCGGGGCAGGAACAGCTCCCCGGAGCACGGGCTAACGGCGGGCGGCCGCTAACGGCTATCCGGGGCCCGAGCTCCCCCCCGCCGCCGCGCGCCTCGCACGCGGCTAACGCGCCCAACGGCCGCGCCCCCCGCCAGCAGCGCAAAGGGCAGGTGAGCCCCGCCCCCCCAATCCCCCGGCCGCGCAACAGGACGGGTGGGGTCGTGCGCGCGCGGCGTTGACGACCCAAAGCAGTGGGCGCCGGCAAGCCGCCCTCCCATTGGGCGGCCGGGGCCCCCTCCAACCTTGGGGAGCCCCGGAGAGGCGCGTGACTGGGCCCCCGCGTCGCTACGTCGGTTCAGAACGAACGAGACCCTTCCCGTTATGCAACAGAGGGCGCCTGCCCCCTCCCCCACCCCCAGCCGAATGGAGAGGAAACCGCCCTTCGTGCACGTGACCAGCGGCGCAGGCTCCGCCGCCGCCATCTTGAATGGGGGCGGGAAGCGCCGGTGATCATTACTCACCGCATCCCTGCGCAGGGAGGGGTCTGGCGGCGCGGCTGGCCAGGGAGCTGCTCCCTTCCCTCCACCGGCACGCGGGGGGCACGGGACGGGGGCTCTGCCCTCACGGACCTGGGAGGCGCCAAGATCGAGCCACCTCCCCGCAAACAAAGCGAGAGGTCATCCCCCCCCTCCCAACTATTCTCAGGCTAGGAAAGGGGAGAGACATCTTGGCAGTTAAGGGTTCCCCTCCCCCTCTCTCGCTGTGAGAGTTTCTTCTGCTTTCGCCCTTGGAAACTGGCTGTCTCTATTAATGGGGAAAGAGAAAGGGGGGGGGGGAAATCAAATTCCCTACGTAAAGTGAGCACGGCTTCCCCGCCTCGTGAGGGGGCTGAATGAAGCATGGAGAAAGGTGCAGCCCATGCCTAACATGACAGGAACCGTCTTCTCCAGAAACTTCCTGTGTGACCCTGTGGCACAGTAACAAGGCAAGCATGCGGGTCTGGCCCTCAGTGACACAGTCCATGCAGGCAGAGCCATTAGCTTCCAGGGCACTACTGGGAGGGATGCAAGGCACTGCTAAAATCACAAAGGCAAGTGAAGTTATTAGTGCTGCAAAGTTGCTGGCTATAAGACCACAGAACTGGTTAAAACCAAAGAGAAAGCCCAACCCTTCTTACCTGAGGCTGGTAAAAGAAAAATTTAAGAGGTCTTTATAAACCACTTTAGTTCACAAACTCAGAGTCCTGAAGGCAGGCACTTAAGTTACATAGACTAGAGGAGCATAAAAAGCATGTGGACACCTGGCAGGGTTTTAAATCAGGTCCAATTTAACAGTACAGCTGCATTTAGCCAGGGAAGTCTTTAACCACACCACTAAATGCATTCCCTCCAATGTTTTATCTGCCAGGGTCCCACAGTCTGTATGAATGTGAACTGAAAACACACAGTCCACCAATCCCTCCACTCCCAGCCAGCCATTATTTCCCAGAAGAGGCCCTGCTGTATTTACAATTTAACTATTAGGAAAGAAAGAAACCTACAGAAGGGATGCCGTTTCAGTCCTGTGCAGACAATGTGATGTGTTTGTTCAGCCAAGCAGATCTGGGACTTCCAGCATTCCCTCAGTAAATGAAACCACTACAACTTGGAACACTGCTTTTAAACTGAGGCCAGAATGCTATACAAAACAGACTTCAATGAGAGTTCATGAGAGTCTGAGCTCCTAATGCATTTGGTGGGACATACTGAGCAGTTATATTGATGTGCCAGTTTCAGTAAGTATGTTTCTAGTTATTAGCACTTTAAACACAGCAAGAACAGTGTCCAGCCTTACCACTTCCTGCAATCCAACGCTCTCCTTAAGAGGGACTTCCAGGATTCATTTTGGTATAGCTAGACCTGATGCAGGTCAGTAAGCCAAAATAAACACTTTTTGGAGTTGTGCTATGCATTCATTATGATTTCAGTACCATAACATCCACCCACTAGTTAATGACCTGCCAAATGTGCTTTGGCCTTTGAATGATACAAGCATTTACTTAACGTATTTGAAGTCTTAAAAATTCATTCCTGTCTCCTCTGTGTAGTCCTCAAAAGCATATCCTGTCTTTACCAAATAGAGAAAGGGGACATTCCTTTAGTATTGAAAGCCATGCGATAACAGTTTTTTCTAGGAGTGGCTGAATTTGATAGCACTGTAAGTAAACTGAAAAAAACCATTTACAGTTTTGTGCCTCTTTCTGTTAAGCACCCAGTGAAAATCTGATGTGTTCAGTTTAACAGTCTATCTGCATTATAAATATCTATCTTCCAAGCCCTTTCTTCCTCTTTGTATGAGAGGCCATCTATAGACCAAAAACTGTAGAGCTCCAAGGTGACAACTTGGTTGCATAAATATGGGGCAGATTTTAAAAGAAATATTCATCAAAAGGGCAGGAATGAATGCCACTGGGGGAAAATATCAGTTTATATATAGCTGCTGCATATGAGAATACTTCAGTGACGCTCACTGAAAGTCTTCATTTTCATTCTCTGTGACAGCCACCTTCTAGCAACAAGTGGGACAACTGCTTTCAAGATGCACTTTGCCGTTTCCTGACAGCCACCCAGAAATTAAGCTTTTCCCTGAACAGAAGCTCAGGTTGTGACATTTTAATTTGCTCATTTAGTAAAATGACTACCACCTATTCCCAAAGGTCTTCAGCCATCTTATAGAATGGGGCTTTTCAGAGAACCAGTCTTACAGACGCTGACCCTTGATTATAGCCCTGATCCTTGCCAAGTCCAAGCATAAGTCTCATTTTCAGGGGAAAGTAGGTTCTACATATAAATTATTTCAACACATTCCATTGTTTTAACCCACTGGAAAAAGCACCCTTAGGCATGTATGTTTCCTATCTAATATTATTATATTTTTAGAAGTTCAGTCAAGCTGCTGCTTTTACTGTTCAAATGCTGGATCATATGACTACTTTAATGGCCTGCGACATACAAGAGAGCTGGTCAAGCTTTGGAAAGCCTTTGCATCCTGCACTCTAGCAATGCAGGATCCAAAAAGCTGTGCATCAAAGCATGGCAGGCTGGAAAGAGAAGTCCCCCCTCCCCCCCAACTCTACGATATCATAGGCACTGTTACATCACAAAATGAAATTCCAGTGAGACGCTCTACACCTGCTGGGGGCAGGGGAGGGGGTGTACGCTATCCTGGGAAGGGGGAAAGCTATGATGGGCAACAAGAAAAGACAAGAGGGGCCACATCCCAATCAGGGAGGGGATGAGGGCTTGGAGGAAAGAGGCCACTTCAGTTCCTGGCAAATTGGGAGGGGGTGAAGGGAGAAAGAGGAAACTGCCTGAGGAGATGGTGCTGCAGGAAGAGATCAGGGCATGGTGTTACCTGGGCTTGGTGGCGGTTGAAGGCCTCCTCCTCCTGGTCCCCACATAAGGCCCTCCGCAGCCGCTCCAGGTGCTCCCTCAGGGTGACCCGCTGGTGAAAGGAAAAGGCCGGGTGCAGGGAGGCCATGGTGAAGAGCAAGAGCAGCTCCTCCTGCGCGCCGAAACCCAGGCCCTGGGCGGCGGGGAGGGCAGCCTGGCCATTTTCTGCAGCCCCGTCCATCACAACCAGCACGTCCTCCTCTTCGGCCCCCTCCTCCTCGGCAGCGCCCGCTTGGGGCCGCCGTGCCGGGCAGCTCTGCAGGATGGAGTCCACTTGGGGCAGGAGGCGGTGGAGGCGGCCGGCGGCCTCGCGGTTCTCGGAGCCCAGCAGGGCCAGGTAGACGATAAGCTTGGAGCGCACGGCCGGGTCGCGGAAGTCGCCGAGCTGCCCGGGGTCGCTGAGCCCGTTGGCCTTGGCCTCCGAGTCGCGGAGGCAGTGGTAGTCCTTGCGGGCCAGGTCCTCCAGGCAGGAGCCCAGGAACCGCAGCTCCAGCGGGTTGCACAGGTCCAGCAGCCCCACCATGAACTCCAGCCGCTGCGCAGAGCCCAGCACCAGTCCAAACCACTCGTACACCGTCTCCTTGTCCGTGCGGGCCGCCGCCGCGCCGGGCCCGCCGCCGCCGCCAGGAGCGGTAACGGCGGCGGGAGGCGGCGGCGGGCCAGGGCCAGGCCCAGGCCCCGGCCCAGGCCCAAAGCCGTGCAGCTGGCTGGGCCGCTCCAGCCCGCAACCCCGTCCCGCGGCGGCGCCCCCGCGGGTGGGCGCCCGGGGCACCTGCTGCAGCGGGATGTGACAGTCCAGGACGCCGCTGGGCTCCTTCAGCCCCAACCCTGCAGCTGCCGCCGCCTCTTCCGCCGCCGCCGCCTTGTGGCTTGTCTGCTTCAGCGGCAGCTTCATCTTCAGCATCCTCAGCCCGGGGGGGGGCGCGAGCATCCGACGGGGCCCGGCCCCGGCGGGGGAAGCGGCGCGGCCGGGGGCGGCGGTCAGGAGGCGCCGCTCATGCTGCCGCGGCCCTGGCGGCGCTGGAAAGGCGCGCGCGGCGGCGGCAACAGTCCCGGTGGCGGCGGCGACTGGCGACGGCGCGCGCACGCGGGGGGAAGGCGCGTGTGCGTAAATGGGAGGGGGCGGGGTGGGGGAAGGGCAGGGAAGGGAAGGGCAGGGCAGGGCAGAGCGGGCCGCGCGCGCGCGGCAGCTCCCGCAGCGGTTCCCCTCCCCCCGCCGTGCCTGTGTGCGCGTGCCCGGCGGCCCCCGCGCGCGTGCAGCTCCCGAGGCGGCCGTTGGCGCTCGCCGGCGCGACCCGAGCCCGAGTTGGGAGTCGGCGGGGGGAGGGCAGGGGGATAAGGGCGAGGGGGGGGCGGGGAGAAGGCCCGGCCCGGCCTATCAGGGCGCGGCTCGGCGGCGCGACGTCAGCGCCCTCAGGAGCGTGCGCCGTGCCGGTCGCTCTCCTCCCCCTATCTCCCCCAACCGCCGCCGGCCCGCGGCCGCCGCGCTCCGCCCCGAGGCGGGCCCGCCGCAGGGCGCCCGGCGGGGCCCGGGCCTGCGGCGGCGCGGCCGAAAGCCGCGACGGGCAGCGGGGTGCCGTGGCCGGCCGGAGACGCTTCTCCTAGTGGCGGCGGCCGGCGTTGCGGGGCGCTTGGGGGCGGGGGCCCCCTGCCCCCGCGGCCTGGCCCTGGTCTCCTCCTCGCACCTGCCCAGTGAGGCTCGTTACGCACGCAAACGGCAGCAGCTCAGCCGTTGGCCGGTGACCAACCGCGGGGCAAAGCCCCCTGTGTCGTGGCGAGGCAGCTTGTCTTGGCTGACCGACCAGTCCTCGCTTTGCAGATAGGCGTGGAGTCGCCCGTGCAGCCGTTGGGCTGGGCCCAAACCCGCGCTGCACTGATGGGAGAAGAGTGCAAGTTGCAAAAGCATGGCTGCTCCAAGTTTTTACTAGGCTAACGCAACTGAAATGATTACTGTTGTAAAATGTCTCATTTTCATTTTACTAGCTTCTGTAATGTCGTGCAGCTTTCCACCAGCCCATTTTGCAGTAGGGAAATGAACATTACAGAAACAGTATGATAAAATGCCTGAGGGATAGTCCCTCAAGAAATAGCAGACTTGCTTCATTCTCATTTCCCCTATTTTGTTCCCAACTGTTGCCATCAACTACTCCATAAAGAGTCTACAATTATAAGATTAAGCAGTTCTCTGACTAATCAGAAAGTTGCAATACTTCCTGCTTCAGTTCCCACACATTTACATGAAGCCAGTATATTTGAAAACAGAATCAAGCCCATGGCTTGGAAAACAACATCATGAGTGAAGAATAAAATGTGCTTTAATTAGAATTATGCAAAGCAGCATCCCTAAACTGCTTACAGTGACAAGCCACCAATGCTAACCCCAACCTTATCTATCTGTCCAGAAGCTGATCTTGCTACAGTGAAAGAGCCTATTTATTAAACAACTAAGTAAATGTCAGGCAGATTATAATAATCTTGCATACATCATTCAGATTTGCTGCAGAACATCAGTATAATTTTGAATGTTGGTTATAGACCAAACCACATCCTGATTTTTTAATACATGCAGCAAGCAAATACATTTTACTTCAAAAATTGAGTGACTAACGTTTAGCTACCGTATATTAGGTTTTCACCTGCTTAATGGTTGCTTTGACCTCTTCTAGCAACAAAAATGGACTTGAATCTGAATAGCTGAAGCTCTCCTCCTCTATTAGCATTACAACACTGTTGTTGCTGTCATTATGGCCTCTTCCAGCACTAGTGACAAGAAATGTAGTGCGGAGTGGGAAGTTGCTCAAGTAGTACAGCTGGATTCTGGATTGCTAGCACAGTTCTTTGCTGATCCCCAGACTGGGAAGGTGAAGAAGAGGCATAAAAAGTCCCATAAAACCATTTTTATCCTCCTTTGTTGTGTGCTTTTCACTGATTAGGGCCTGGCTGGACCCATGAATTCTTCTAAATCTTTGCAGTTATTAGGCAAAGAAGTTATCATAAAACCCCAGGATAATATTTACTTACATTGTTGTTATGAAACAGTAATTCTGGAATTAAAATAATTATTTTCATATTGTTGTTATGCTTCTTTTTTCAAAGAAAAATAACCTGGACTATCACAGGGAATGTGCCAAGTTGGAATCATGGAAGCGCAGAGACAAGCCTTGAGGTTTTTGCTTAATAATTTGAATGGATATTTTGTCTTAATAAAATTTGTGGAGTCAGAATTACAATGATATAAATGCTAGCAATAACATTTCATACTTTAACAATATGTGGTTCAATAAAACATGACATAATAAGTGAAAAATATTCAATTTTGGTGGGAGGGAAGAAAGGAGATGACGGAAGGTTCACCAAAGCATTCATAAATCCACAAAGGTATGATAAATTGCATGTACATAAGGGTCATTCAAGGACTAGTAATGGTTGGAAGGGCGCTCCCTGAGTCCAGAAAATGCTTAAGCATGTGCCTACATCTGTCCCTATTTGTGATAGTTCCCAAGCTGATACTTAGCTTCACAAATAGACTTAAGACCCTGATTTACTCAGCCCTTTCTAATGTTCCTTTTTTAATGTCTTCAACTATGAAACTTGAGAAAAACAGATTTGAGAGATGTGAAATCAGGAAAAAAATAGGAAAAGGATTAGAACGAGAAAGCAAAAAGAAGACAAAGTTATTTTAAATGGACTTTAAAGTATTTTGGTAGCTCCAGGAGGTGGTAGCAAGAAGAAACAGGATAACGGAAGGAGAACTGAAACTTAAGTGTCCACATGAAATTAAAGTGAAACTCAGAGCTGCAAAAGGAAAAAGAAACCAGGGGTCAAATGTATGAATACTAACAAGCCAGCACAACAGGAGAGTCTACTATAAAATTTGACTCAGTCCGTGGCAGCTGCCCTTGAGATTTTTTAATCGGATTTTCTCGGTCAGCAACGTATGAGGGGGGCTGGGAGGAAGGACTGTGACTCCGTGCGATACACACCATACACTCATGGGAAACAAGGGCAAGTCACTCAAGGCAGCTATGTGCTAGCTAGTTATGGTGCAGCACATAAGGAGCTTCTCTGCTAGCTCATACCATTGGATAGCATAGGAAATGCCTAACTGGAGCAGCAAATAAAGCATAGCTTTCATTCATCTTTAATGTCTGTTGGGCCCACACTCATGCTGATTTAGGGTGAACATGATACAGAGCCTTAGGGGGAGAAAAGCATCTGTACTCTCTCTCTGCATCGAAAGCCAGGTGGACTCTGGTGCAACGTGGAGCAGCCTGGGGGGAGGCAGGATTGCACTGCCTGTTTGAGAGCCCTGAGCCGCTGCCCTGGCAAGTGGTGCCGGTTTGAGCGCAGCAGAGCTCCTGTCACGCATCCCAAGCCACGGGCAGCAGAGGAGCCACACAGAGCCAGACACCATGGCAAAATGATGTACTGCTCTATCACAACTGATTTGCAGTAACAGGGCTAGAAACTTTTCTGCAACTTCTCATGACCTGCTGTCTTTCATACCCACACCTTAACCCTTGTGCAAAGGTTTCAAAGGCAGGTAGAGCCTCCCAAGTGCAGAGAGGCTTCAGCACTAGCCTAAAAGTGTTATCACTATTGCTAGACCCCTCTGTGAGCCTGGCTGCTGCAGGCTGCTGGCACAGCTTTCCTGCATAGCCGTGATCATCACAGTCTGGATGAATAAGCTATGGAGAACACCCAGAGAAGTATATGCCAAGGCGCCCCTGTTTCTTGAATGTTGTATGTTACCATACAGTGTACTGACAGTCACAAACAACGTGTTTTTTTAGTATAACAGCTTCTCTCACAAAATTCTTACAAAGAGATCATCAGCATTGTAGCATTTTTGTTCACCAGGCTTAAAATATCTCCAACAATGCTTTAATAAGGGAGAAGGTCACTGGACTGAATGCTTAAACTAAAGGAGGAAATAACAAAGTAACCTTCAACACTATCCACGTACCTTTCTTTTGTTTTCTATTTTTTCTATTTTTTCACATTAGCCTCTGACCAAGGCAGTCAAAGTTTTTCCATTAATTTCAGCAACATATAAAACCAGTTTCATAGTTTTTATTTGTTTGCTCCTTAATCACTGCTAATGACCTATAAACCTGGTTCATAATGATGTGAATGAGGTTAATCTGCAGCCTGAGACTCTGATAGGGAAGGTGTAGGATATATATACATATATATATATATATATACATGTTATGGAAAATTAGGCTCGCCGGCCTCCGTAACAGGGTCCGACCCTAGGTTCCTGCTGAGGCAGAAGTTCGAAGTCAGATTGGAGAGAAATAAAATTTAACAATACACATGTGGTAATTACAGCTCGAGCTGGGTGCCTCTGAAGAGGGACCCTGAACAAAGAAATCCCTGCGCAATTATACCCTTACAATCTAAATTCCCCACCCCTTAAGCGATAGTTTGGACCAATAGTAATAGTTAGGTCTGGGTTCTTCCCCTTCTTCCTTGGGCCCCTTCATTGTCTCTAGGCAGGCTGCTTCTTTTCTTATCTTCAACGTTGGCTACTCCTGCTGTCCGTGTTAACTTCTTTATCCCTCCAGCTTGAACCGGCTCTGGGGCCCCCTTTTACTTATCTAAGTAAAAGTTCACAGCCTGAGGCCTAAGGTTTCAGCAAATTTAGCTACTAATGCTAAGCAAGTTATGCTAAGCAATTAATTCTAGACAGCTTCAGTCCAATATTCTCTAACAGTCCTCCCTTTGTTTTTATTAAGCATCCCTGCTAATATGTTAAGCAGAGTTCTCGAAGCCTTTTGAGGCGTACTATCACTCTCCATAATCTTATGTACAATATGGTTGTAAGCAATAGGCATAACATGGTTAAACTTAACACAACTACTACTGGGTGCAACATGTGATTATAGATCCCTGTTGCAGTTGGTGACCATCCCAGAAGAGTCTCCCACCAATGATATTCTCCATCCTTCTTCACTCTTTCCAAGATGTGGTGTATCTCTTCTGTATCATGATGAATGGTGATTAGAGTTTTTTGTCCATTATTTCGGATGCATTTTAACAGTTGACACAGGTCATCATGTTGTAGTAGTTTCTTTACCAATGTAAGATTCATTCCGATGGGGGTAGGTGATAAATCTTGACTTAAGGTATAATTAGATTGTAATAATTGATAAGACACAACAGGAGGTGAATAATTAAAGCCACATCCCATAATTTTGGTAAAATTACAAACACCAATATTTGAGTGATTACTTGTGTCTACAGTAATGTTATCTACGAATATAAGATTACAGAGGGTTCTCATACAAACACATCCTTTTCCAATATATACAAGTATAGTTTCAGGGGTTTCATCAGGATGTATTTCAAAATGACAAACATTTTGTTCAGTATCAAGACAAATGTCTTGAGCTTTGACAGTGTTTCTCTCACAAATAAATATATATATATAATTTTAAGATTTTCAAACCTTTTTTGCATACCTAGAACATACTGGGTTAGCTGTTCATCTCCGTCCAACAGGCTGGTCTTAGCTGGGATATAAGTTCCTGTAGCCAATTGATGCCCAAATAAGACTTCTGCTGGGGATAATCCTACCGGTTGTATAGGGGTTGTTCTAATTTCCCATAGCACTAAGTTTAAGGCATTAGGCCATTTGAGACTTGCCTGTGTACATACCTGTGCTAACTTGATTTAATAGTTCTGTTCATTCTCTCAATTTGTCCTCAAGACTGGGGATGATAAGGTGTGTACAATTCTCTATGAATTCCTAGCATTTGATATAATTTCCCTAAAACTCCTGCTGAAAAGTGAGAACCCCTATCTGAATCTATAGTTTCTGGGACTCCAGACCTAGGGACAATTTCTTTTAACAAGGCTTTAATCACTGCAGCAGTATCTGCTTTGCAGGTAGGAAAGGCTTCCACCCATCTGCTTAGTTGATCAACTATCACAAGGAGATGTTTAAATCCTTCTGCTGCTGGCGTGTCAGCATAGTCAATTTGTAGATGCTAGAATGGAAAATAAGCCCATGGGCGGCCTCTTCTGTTAATCTTTGGATAAGTATTGTTAAATTTTTGGCAAGTTGGGCAGGTTGTTTTTATGCATTTCGCAACCACATGCACTCGGGAGCTGCCCAGGTTTGTAGAATACATGAGGCGACAGTCAATGCTCCTCCATGTCCATGATCATGATATCACCTAACCATAGAAAGTAAATACCTTAAGGAAAGGAGGGGCTTACCCCTGATAGTCCAAATTCCTTTTTCATCTTGAACCACTTCACACTTTTTCCAGTTCTGTTTCTTCTTCTGTGGCATATACACAGTCATTGGGTGACCCAAAACTACAGGTCGTGTTTTTCTAGTAAGGGCTGCTGTAGCTGCTATCGCTCTGATGCATCCTGGAGTGCCTTTGATTACCGCATCTAGCTGGGTGAAGTAACAGGCCACTGGCTTGCGGTGAGGACCTAGTTTTTGAGTGAGTACTCCACTTGCTACTCCGTCATTCATGAACAAATAATTCAAATGGCTCACTATAATCTGGTATTCCTAGAGCCGGGGCTGAGACCAACACCCTTTTTACAGATGTAAAAGCTTTCTCTTTTTCTGGACTCCAGGTCAAAGGCTCTGTCTCCTCTGTTTTTGTTGCCTCGACCAAAGGTTTGGTAAACTCTCCCAACCCAGGAATCCATGGCTGACAAAATCCTACAGCTCCTAAAAATCCCCTAAATTGCTTTTTTGTTATAGAACAGGGTATATTGAGAATTGTCTTTACTCGTTCTGGATCAATTAATCTGTGTCTTTCCTTCAAGATAAGCCCCAAATATTTTGCCTCTTGTTAACACAGCTGGAGTTTGGACGGAGATGCTCGATGCCCTTTCTCTGCAAGAGCATTACATAGAGAAATAGAATCTTTCAAACATGTCTCGTAATCTTTACTTGCTAATAACAAATCATCCACATATTGTATTAACACTGAATGTCCTGGAAGTTCGATATCTGCAAGATCATTTTTAAGTATATGCGAAAAAAATAGTCGTAGACCCAGTAAATCCCTGTAGTAGCCTAGTCTAAGCCAATTGTTGTCCCTTCCAAGTGAAGGCAAAAAGATCTTGGCTGTCCTCAGCTACCGGTATACTAAAAAAGGCTGCCGTTAAATCAATCACGGTAAAATAAGTTGCCCAATGGGGTATCTGTGGTAATATAGTTGACGGGTCAGGAACTTCTGGATGTGGAGCAATTACATGTTGGTTTATAACTCTTAGGTCTTGTACAAACTGATACTCTGGGTCGCCATTCAGAATCCTGCCTGTTCTTTTTAACTGGCAGAATCGGGGTGTTGTATGGGGATTCACAAACTCTAAGGATACCCAATTTTAGATAGTGATCAATTTGCTTTTGGATGCTCTTCTCTGCTTCCTTTGGGATAGGGTATTGTTTAACCACGGGAGGTAATCCCCCCTTTGTTTTGATTGAGACTGGACTAGCTGATTTCAATAGTCCAACATCAATTCCTGAAGAGCTCCATAACTTTCCAGGAACTGATTCTAAACCTATTGGAATTTGCAGATTAGTTAACTCTGGTTCTGGTGTCTCAGCCAGAACACATGAGCCCATTATTATTAATTTCATCCCTTCCGGCTGTAAGCAGATCTGAGTATCCAAGGCTTGTAAGAGATCCCTCCCTAAAAGGCAAAAGGGTGAATCCATACAAATTATGAAACGTCCCCACACTCCTTTTCCTCCAATAGTGAGCAACAAGGGCTTAGTTAACGTTCGTTCGCCTTTTCCCGTTACTCCCTGTATTGTTATTTTATCTGATGACTTACATCCTTTAGGCTCAAAATTCGGAAGAGAAAGGGTAGCTCCAGTATCCACTAAGAAGGGAATTTCTTGACCTGCTGTATTTGCCATTACCTGCCCCCTGAAATCCAAATCTGTATCCCATTAATTTACCCCAATTCCCACAGTATTTTCTGGGTCTCCCATCTCCTGTCATTGTGGACTGGCTGGGAATTGCCTGGTGTCATTCCCAGTACTCGACTGTCTCATGCTGTCCCCTCTATTCCTGGGCATGCGGGGCTTCACTGGGCATCCCTTCTTCCAGTGCCCTTGTTCCCCACAATAATGGCAATAATCATTAACTCCTAAGCGTAAAATACGTTCGCTTTGGTTCCGTCCATCTCCTCTGACCCTTGCTCGTCCCCTTCCTCTAGTTTCTTTAAACTCGTCTCTTAACACAGCCGCTAACACACTCACTTCCTCTTTCTTCTGTCATCTCTTTTCTTTCACCTTCTCTTCATCTTGACCGTTATATACAAATGTGGCTAAGCGTACTATTTCTTCCATAGACTTCCCTGGCCAGTCAGGAACATGTTTAGAAAAATACTTTTTAATGTCAGAGGCCGTTTGATCTACAAATGTAGAAACTATTAGAGGCCTGTTAGCCTCGGCTTCTGGATCTATCCCCCCCTCCAAACATTCTGATTTGTTTAAATAGTCTGGAAAGGAAAGCTGAGGGGTGTTCCTCAGGTTGTTGCTGACACTCCCTTATTTTAGACCAATTCGCAGTCTTTTGTCCTGCCAAACGTATAGCTTCTTCTAAGCCTTGTCTGGCTAATTTCAACTGCCTGTAATCTGCCTCTACATTATAATTCCACCCGGGGTCCACAATCGGCCAGGCCGTTCAAGCAGCCAGAACACCCCCCTCTCCTGCCCAACGATGGTTTGCATCCAGAATTGAGTGTTTTTCATCTGGAGTGAACAAGGCTTCAAGGAGCATTTGCACATCCCCCCAGGCAGGATCATATGCCTGCAGTATTCCTCTTACGATTTATAACACTTTCTATGAATCTTCCCTAAGCCTGGGAGTGTGTTGACTCCATGCAATCCAATCTTGGGGCCCCCAGGGTCGGTAAATTCGCGTTGTAGCTACCTGAGGTACCCTGTCCGGACCTGGCGGGGGCACTCCTGGCACAGGAACGATGTGCAAAGGGGCTTGAAAGGCAGAGGGGGAAGGCAAGGGGGGGGTATAGAGAAGTTGAAGCAGAGAATAGCGCATAGGGTGGAGCAGTTTCCACAGGCGTTTTAACAGCTGCGCTACTTTCAATACTCTGAGAATATTTTTCTTTGCCCAACTGTCCCCTGCACACCGATAATCCATTTGCCTGGGGAACCTGTCCTCCAAATGGTGATGCAGAAAAGTCAACTCCTGATGATCAAAGGTTCCCTGTGGCGGCCATCGTTCCGCCAGGTTACCATCCTTTGTCAGGAACAGCCAATCCTCCTGACATAGTTGGATCAACCTTTTTTTTTTTTTTCCTTTTTTTTAGGTTCTTGATACCATCAATCTTACTCCAGTTTTGCGAAATTTTGGCTAAGGGTGTCCCCTTTTCTATGCCGAACTTATTTCCCATATTGAGTTCCTGAAAAGTGCATCTTATGCTGATCAGGCAGCGCACTTCCTTATAATATACTTTTTTTTTCCTCTCTCTCCTTTTTTTTTCTCTCTTTTTTTTTCTCTTTTTTTTCCTTCTCTTTTTTTTTTTTCTCAGCAACACCAGAATTTAAATTTTCATTACCCCCTGCAGCCGGCATGAGTACACTCTCTCTGTCTCTCTCTCTGGGAACCGCACTCACACCACCCGAGTGTTTGACTGCTAGGACTGCTGTCCCTTTGCAGTGGGCGGCTCTGTCAGCCAACGGGTGCCCCTTTCGGTTCCCAGGTCACGCACACTCACACCAGTCACAGTACCGGTATCCACACTCACACTAGTCACAGTAACTCTAAGTTAGTCTTGCGGTGCACCTTACCCTGATCAGGCTGCGCACTCCCCCCTTCTGGCCGGAGTGAGAGGGGACTCGAACCCTCTCAAATCCTGGGAGTGGGACTCGAACCCACTCTTCCTGAAATTTGGTACCTGGCACGCCTTACTGTGATCAGCCTGCGTACCCCTTACAGTGCACTTTGTTACCAAACCAGAATTTAGAATTTAGGCAGGAATTTAAGACTCACCCTCTTCGTGCCTCCCGTTGCCAAAGATCCCAGGTGAACTCACCCGACGGTGCCAGATGATCATTTGGAGACGAGAGGCCCCGACGGTGGTCACCTAGGGTCCCATCTGGGGTGCCAAACTGTTATGGAAAATTAGGCTTGCCGGCCTCCGTAACAGGGTCCGACCCTAGGTTCCTGCTGAGGCAGAAGTTCGAAGTCAGATTGGAGAGAAATAAAATTTAACAATACACATGTGGTAATTACAGCTCGAGCTGGGTGCCTCTGAAGAGGGACCCTGAACAAAGAAATCCCTGCGCAATTATACCCTTACAATCTAAATTCCCCACCCCTTAAGCGATAGTTTGGACCAATAGTAATAGTTAGGTCTGGGTTCTTCCCCTTCTTCCTTGGGCCCCTTCATTGTCTCTAGGCAGGCTGCATCTTTTCTCATCTTCAAGGTTGGCTGCTCCTGCTGTCTGTGTAACTTCTTTATCCCTCCAGCTTGAACCAGCTCTGGGGCCCCCTTTTACTTATCTAAGTAAAAGTTCACAGCCTGAGGCCTAAGGCTTCAGCAAATTTAGCTACTAATGCTAAGCAAGTTATGCTAAGCAATTAATTCTAGACAGCTTCAGTCCAATATTCTCTAACATACACATATATATTGGTTGTGTTGATACTGTTCCCCAGTTACTGTCTCTACTATAAGTGTTTTCACTTTTACAAAAAGGTGTAACAAATGCTCAGTGAGGATCTTCCACCCTTATTTTAGGGTGAAAGATACGTAAACTGGGAAACAAAAGCTTGCTTTCTTTCCGTTCACAGATTGTAAGAAGATCAGCTACCTCTTTATACAAAGCTCACTGGTGTGTTTAATTCACTGTCAGTAACATGGACTATTGTCAGGTCCCTTAGCCAAACTCCTGAGATATAATGGAAGTGTCACAGGCAATGTTACACAAAAAAATGGAAGAAAATGTAAGATCCCTGTTAAAGCTTTGGACCGGTGTTGCTGACTCATGATTTGTCATTTATCTTATGATAGTTGATATTTTTCTGAGTATCTTACCTTTCCTGAAACATGAGGTAGTTACCTTTTAGACCTGAGATCTGGAAGAAAAGAAGTCTGAGAACATGACTTGAATGATGTGAAATTCACTGAAAATAAAACCCAGTGAATAATAGGATGGGTTTTTTTGATTCTTATTGCTTTGATGTTTTTTGAATATTTGAATTGGTTTACTCTTTCTTTCAACCTCTCTTCGGCATGAGTTGAACAAACTTACATTTCCCTGCAGGTAATGGGTGCAAGCAGGCCTAATGGCTCAGGGTAAGGTGGCCTGAAGGCACATGAAAGGATTACCTGGGTTGTATCGCCTCTGAGGTTGGATCTCCAAGTCAAAACCAAACTGAATGACCGAATGGTGGCATTTACTGCCATCAGCCCTCTTCCCAAATAAATCATTTGTAGCCTAATTCTTTTTTCACCAATGTAAGGACACCTTTAAACGTTTGTTTTAATACTAATTGTTTGTATAAATCTGAGATCATAACCTCCTCTTTAAGCGATAGAAACAAAACCTATATTGGGAGGAAATTTTCATCATTTAAGACCACACTTATGTTGGATGGGTCATTTCATGACACATTTCATGACATTTTTCAATACACGTGTATGAAATTAATATAGGGGCATTTCTAGGACTTAATATTCAGTACCTCTAGTGAAGTGCACAAAATGACCCATAGTCCTAGTAACATTAGCATCCTGCATAGGAGTAAACATAGTCTTTAAATAAAGTTTAAACAGTTTAAACAGAGTTTTAGATTTAAAGTTACTAACAATGAAGTTCAGCATAGGCAGAGGGTGTTCCCCAGGCTGAACTTCATTATGAAAGACTATTTCTAAGGCAAAGTTATTGGTTATTCATTTGCAAAGGTCACCTGTCCCAGGCCTCTTTGGTGAGCTTGCCAATAATGGTACTATTACGAAAGACAGGTGCAGATTTCGGGTCACCATTCAAGGGAAGCTGAACTGAGGCCACAATCTTTTTTTTTTTACGTAACTGTCAAAGGTGAATTGCTACTCTTTGCAGCTGGATGCAAGTCAGAAACATCTAAAACATGAACACAGTACCAGGCTGCTAAGATAGGGGGTCCTGTTTCAGCTTATGTGCAAATGGATTAGGTTACTTAGCTGCACAGAGTTCCTGCCCGTGGTACAAATGGTAGCCTGTACTGATTTGCTTCTCTCTGTGCAAAATAATAAATACAAGTGAAAAAAAGCATTTGGGGAGAGTTAAGAATGCAATGGCACTAGGATTTTTTTCCTTTGGATCTTCCAGCCAGGAGTTTACCTGCACTGATGGAAATCCCTCCATGTGCTGTTGCAGTCACAGAGCACAGTTTGCCCTAGTTCAGATCACGCTGATTTCAAGCAAGTAGGAACTGTGCTGTACCAGGATATGTTGTTCCTAGAGGTGGAATTTGCACAGATAGCTACTAACTGATTGCAAGGAGACTTCACTTCAGTTTCTGAGGATCAAAGCAATGGGATTTCCAGAAGTATTCAGCTTGGGGCTTTCTAATATTCCAGATAGGACAGTAGTAAAATGCCAGTTGACTCCAAGGAATTACAGGTGAAGCATCACTGTGTTCTTTTGCAAGAGCACATGAACATTTGCAAATAGGCAGTCTGCATGCATGCTTGAACTAACCCTGGATTTTTGCTGTCACGGGACATCACACGTAAATCAGTCCACTCAACAGAAGACCATCTAAGCACATGTCCAAATCAATCTCTATTCTAGTTAGCAGTGAAGTACATCCTTAAGCGTAAGGCAGTGAAACTTAAACACCTACACAAAGAGGAAAAGAGCCAGGCCTCCTTAAACATCTGATTAAAGTTAATTGAAATCTGTTCTTAAATGAAGACCTACAGGAGGAATGTGGGTGTGGCAGGAGTCTCTGGACCAGGCCTGCCTGGTATTAGTCATCTACATAATAATCATGTCTGTGAGGAGCACCCAAGAATCCAACTTTCCTAAGAGATCCATTGACTGTGTTATTTCATAATCTTTACGCTTTTGCCAGGAGTAGAGAAGTAAATGACTGCTCACGCTGTAAGGAGCTGTTGTGTTCCTCAGCACGAAACTCTCGCCAGTATGGAGTCGGAGGTAGCTAGGAAAGCAGCATTACACTCCAACCTTTAAAATGTGCAGTCACAGTTACAAAGACCAAACGATGCCAGTGGGAGCTGCAGAAGAGTCATGAGTCACTTGTGAAATTTCTGCTGCAGCGGGAACACGTTATCCCTTCGCTCTGCTGGTAGTGCCAGTCTCTCTGTCTGGAAAGATCCATCTGCTGCTGCTCAAATTAGACACACAGCTCTCACTGGCACTCTGCAAAGCGGGGCCTGTCGGCGCTCAGAGTGCCGCCTTCTCCGTAGCTTGAGCCTTGCTTAGCGTTTCACCTACAGCAAGAGAGACCCCCTTG
The DNA here is from genome assembly GCF_036417845.1 of Apteryx mantelli. Lineage (NCBI taxonomy): Eukaryota > Metazoa > Chordata > Aves > Apterygiformes > Apterygidae > Apteryx > Apteryx mantelli. The sequence continues at coordinate 79,347,175 of NC_089979.1, forward strand.
TGCCAAGAGTGACTTACGGCCCATTTAAGGCCTCAAAAGAGGAATTTTTGCTGCAGGTGCCAGAACTGATCTGTCAACACCGAGACCCCGTTGGTCTTCCACAGCAAGCCCTGCTTGGAGGATGACAGGAGAGATCTTGCTCTGTGGCTCTCATGAGTCTAGGGATGACATGGGGGGTTGGCAGAAAAAATGAACACCTCGGCTGCACAGTTCATGGTGTTTTTTGAGGCGTGAGCTCAACACACACCTCAACAGCTATTGCTCATTTGTCTTCTGCTCTGTACTCTTAGTTTGGCACAGGGCACACAACACTGCTGTTCGAAAAAGCTCGTGCTTTAGCCCACTTCAGTACGCTATCGCTGTTTGTTTGAATCCACTGCATACATTAACCTGAAAATAATGCAGAAATGCTTACCAGAGCAGATGTTACACACTGCTATTTGGTTATTTTAAAGTAGATTGTGAAAATATGTAAATCCAAAGAAACAACCTCCACTTTCCTCGTGCTCTCTCCCACAGAATATGTATTTATATTGAGGGGCCCGTTGTTCAAATTATCTGTCCTTGTCAGTCATACTATAAATCCTTCAGGGTTGTCTGGTTTTCAGTTCAAATGTGAATCCCTGCTTTTAAATTGGGAGTTCTCCATTTGGCAGTCCTCTGAATAAAAAAACAAGGAATTGGAAATCTCCTGATGGGTAGGTGTTTCGTACTGGAGATGCTTCTGCTTTTCCACCTCTGAAGAATGGATAGCTTGCTCTGAAACCATGACATCCACGGAAGCTCTTTAAGTCTGATTTATATTCTTTAGAACTTTATGGCGTATAAGTGGGATGACTTACAATATGGAATACCTTAGGAAAAACGTCACAAAAATTGTTCTGAACTAAAGAAGTAATTCAACAAATCAACAAAGTAGCTACCTCCTAGGGAAAAAAAAAGAACAAAACCCAAAACCTGCTTAAGTTCCTGATCCCACTGAAATTAATAGCCCGGATTCAGTGTTTTTTAAAGGGACAAGGCATCAAATTTGGTGTTTAGTGCCAAAATCTGGAACCTTGAGCAAACTCAAAGTAGGAGACCTTTGTACAGAAAATATCTAAAGCATCTCTGGGCACCAAACATCAGCCTGGCTCCTCAGAACTACCAGTGCAGCCCCTGGGAAACGTGTGTGTCATCAGCACAGCCCTCAGCTCAGCCAGTCTCCAGCCTCACCTCCTGGGGCAAGCAGGCTCCCACAGAGCACCATCTTCTACTTGGGTGCTTTGGGTTTTTTTCAGTGGTAGTGCCCAGAGTCAGGAGCAGCTGTGTTTCTTTTTCACAAGGTAGAAAAATAATTTCTATGTGACACTTACCTCATTCTCACCCCATTCAGCAAGGCACTCCAGCGTATGCTTGACTTGAGCTTGTATGTAAAAGATATGATGCTTGTGCTTTGCTTGGCAGACAGAGACATTTCACGTGATTGAAGCCGAAACCTTCATTCTTTTTTTTTTTTTTTTTTTTTGTCCTCAGTTACAGACTGTCCTTAATAATTGAATACAAGTGAAGGGTCACAAAATTACCCCATTTCACCCTGCCTCCATTTTATCCCTTTCTCAAAGGATGTTTTCAACAGGAGATAATTATCATCCACAATCATCTGCTAGCTCTTGAAAATAATAAGCTAGACATGTCTAGCTTCCTGTAGCATGCACTGAGAGAGCAATCAGTATTTGCAAGAAGAATACCCTTTCTTTCCCAGGGGTCTAGAAAGTATTAGGAGGATCTGAAAAACTAAAAAGCTAGGCTGAAGAGTCACTGGAAAAAGGCTGGTCTTTTTTATTAATAAATTTAAAAACTTTTATGTCAAGAAAACTCTTACCAGCTTCCTCTTAATTAAGCAAGTCAAGATTTACTGGCTTTTCCTGCATTTATCCACATTTTTCCTCATCTTTACGCCCTTTTATTCATAACTGCTTTTCTTCCTAAACTACATACCATTAGATTTCAAATAGATTCAGATGCCTTTTGATGGCCTTTGAAAGGCATTCCTTTAATAAATCTGTTCTTAGTTCAAATAATGATTTCTTACTGTGATCTGTGCCAAATCCCATAGTCCCTCCAGCTCCAGCTGCACCATAGCTTGAGAGTAACCTTGAGGTAGGCTTGAGACCAGGTTTGCCAGGGGTCCATGAAAGCTTTGGCTTTGAGGAGATCCCAGGACAACATCTGAAGAGGGCCAGTAGCCGAGGGTGCCTTCAAACACCCCCTTCTACCCACAGTGATGAGCCCTTGCAAAAGGCACCTTCCTCCACTACCTGCTCGTGCTGCACCCTATTTCCTCGTGCACCATTGGCCTAACAAGGTTGCTCAGCATCCTTCCCCAGAAGGTCCCCAGAAGGGAAGACATTATCTGTAGAAGTCACACTGCCTTAAGGACGACATGGATGAGACCTTGAGTGCTTCTAAGACGGGGAGTCAAGCTGCTTCCAGAAGTGGCGAGCTCAGGAATGGTGTGGACTGGTGTGTTTGCCTCAGGTCCCCACCTGGAATTCAAGCACTTCCTTTTCTTCTGCCCTACGCCTCAATCCACTTATCCATTTTGGTGGTAAACTCATCTAGCCATGACAGTGTTCCTCTGTATTTGTGCAGTGTCTAATACAACACAGCCAAGGCAATGAGTGAGGCCTCTAGAAAGTAATAAAATACATAATAAAATAGTAATTAAGAAACCCTCTCTTATTCAGGGACATATTTTACTTTCTATATCTTTAATATGCCTAGTGTACTTTGAGACTGTCAGTGAATAGCAAACCATAATACTTTGAGTTTGCCTAAAGATGATAAAAAAGCACTGATAATAGAAGGCTTAAATTGGAAAACTTTTCGAACATGCAGTCTATAATGCAGCATTCTTATCTATCTTGACAACCTGTTTTATCAGCTCCCAGAGAACAGGTGGCAAAATCAATTAAATCAAATGAATTACTGTCGAAACCTTTTGCAGGATCCCTAAAAAGGCACTCAAGTCCTTGGGAAAGGATGTTCTGTACCTTGATTTTAAACCATTTCAACAATTTAACTTTTTTACCGATGTAAATACTAATCAGTGTTGGAAACCAGTTGCATGATAATTTTGCCCCATTCTTTCTTTCTCTTCCTTTCCCATTTTAAAGACTCTCCAGGGATAGTCCATCTTCAGTTCTGAATATTCTGTTTAAATGTTTCAAAAAAACCTTTGAAATATGGACATCTAACTTGGACATGTGGCTTAAATCCAGCATCTAATGAATTCCAAGGGGTTCCCAGCTCCCTAAATTCTTCTGAACATTACACTCTGACTGGTTTGAAAATTCCTTTGTCCTAGGAGCTCATGTTTTTTAAGCACTTAGATAGCATAGTAATGAACACTACAGAAAAGCCAAAGGAAGATGACAGACATGAATTTCAAACAGCAAATGCCAAAAAAGTGAGCATTACTTTTCCTTTTAAAAAAGCTTGCAACCAGAAGAAAAATAATCTGTTAAAACTGACTTGAGACGTGCAGCTTAACAAGAGATTTCATCTCACTGGATCCCTGAAAATGCTTGGACTTTTTGCTATCTGCAAAGTGCTTTTCAAACATTGTTTACTTAATCTTAACCCACTCCTGGGAGACTGGTAAGAAATTGCTGCATTCTTTTTTTGGGTGTAGAAACTGAAACAAACATGGTTAAGCTTCCTCCTTTCTGAATCTCTTCCCAGCAGATGTTGTCTCTTTAACAACTCCCTCTTCTTGTACTTCAGTAGTGATGGCTGGAGGGAAGAAGTGGAGTGGACAAAAACTAAGAAATTAGGAAATTTCCAGAAGAAGATATATTTAGCAGTAAACAGAGATTAAGGAAGAAGAATATGTAAATTAGAATCATACTCAGGAGTGGGAAGAGTTATTTATAAGCTCTGTAAAATGCCTGAAAGAAAAGTCCATAGACTTGATGGGGCCGCAGAAAGTGAAGATGGTGCTTCAGAAGAAAATGCGTGATCTGAAAGAAATGAAGGGCGAGTCACATAGCCTGTGTCAGCTCTGCGCTTCACTCCGTGCGTTGCCATGGCACGAACCCTTTCTTACCTCTGTCTTCATTTCTTCTGTCTGTCTGTAAAGTGGACCTAATACTCAGGCCACATTCTCCAGGGAGGGTGTAAAAGCACTGTGAAAACACTGAAAAAGGAGAGCGTTTAATGACAGAAGAGAGTAATACCGCTGAACCTCATTGCCGCCGGTTAGCCAAACTCTGACAGACCACTGACTACTGTGGCCACTGCAAAAGCATATATACTTAGCATATACATTTTAACACTCTCAGTTTTCTCATTTGTCTTATGCCAAAAAACTCATTTGCAGTGGAAAACACCTCAACAGCACATCCAAAGAATACATGCCTACACTACCAACCGTAACAGTGCAATAACATACACTCATCCAAGCATTCACAATAGTGCTGGGCTACTTACCGGCTGTAAGACCCAGTAGGCAAGGTCTAATGGTTTACTTCCCACAGACTTTTCTCCCTTGTGGCCATCTTAAAGCCTTGGCCTGAGAAGCTTGGCAGAATTGGTCCACAGTGTACAATTAATTGTAGATTATAAATATAGCGTAGGGAACTTTGCCAATAAGATAATGTTAGGCAGTGCTCTTGGGCACTCAAGTAGACTGATCTACGCCCAAGCAGTGCCACCCTTTTAAAGATGATCAGAGCTGTCAGAACTTCTGATTCAAAAAAAACCCCCAAACTTTTCAAAATTATGCTACATTGTATTCAGTGCAAATTAGAGAATGATATGTCAAACCTGAGAAGTATTGCTTTTCGTAAACAATGTTGTTTGAAATAAATTCTCTACTGAATCATATTGTGGGGTGGGCAGCAGAAACAGAGCATTACATTATGAGCTCTGTATTCCTAAACAGCATTGCCTGGCCATGTCAGCAGTCAACCTGAAGAGCCATTTTACTCCACTCTAGCCATATAAAGGGAGCTTAAAATAGAAGTAAAAAGATCATAATGAGTCAGAATGTCCAACAACATGTATTTGCACTGAAAAATGTTGTTTTGTCAAAGCTGAAATGATTTCTAGGGATGCATTAGTTGTGATGAAATTCTTGATGGTCTCTGAAAGCTGGCATTATCTCCTTACTGCTGACCAGGGCACAAACAGGAAAAAAAAAAAATTGAGATTTTTCAGTCTTGCAACAGATGCTTCAACACAGTTCTGTTCTGTGGCATGAAAATGGGTTCCAAACCTAATGCAGATTGATAACACATTTCCAAACCGTGGGAAGAAATTCTCATCCTGAGGCTAGCTACAAATTATACTCATGTCTTCTTTAAAGCCCATTTTCATGATTAAAAAGGTACAAAGTTGCTGTTGTATAAATGAGACTAGCTCAGAACATGGGGTGTATCATCTCAAATTAAGCTTTTATATACACCTACAGTGTAAGTATTTGATACTGCTTGCTATTACAGATGCAGCTTCCTATGCCAAGAAGCCTGTAAAGAAGACCAGCACAGGTGCCATCAAGGAATAGCTAATAAAATAAAGAACACTGCAAGAAATAGACCTTCTCCCATCCTTTGACTGATTATTTGACATATCAGAACTTCTCACCTTCTGGTAATTCCAGAAAAGTAGCAAATTCTGGATACTGTTTATTTTACAGATATAACTTGCACATATATCAGCACAAGGGCGAGGGAAAGTCTTTCAAAGCACTGTCCCAGATCTGTCTGGAGGGAAAAGTAGCTGAAAGGAAAGGAGGCTCCATCAGTTACAGGAGAGAATTATGCAGAACAGAGTAAAACAATGCACATGAAGCAAAATGGCCAGGGTTTCAGCTTCACTGAGGGAGAAGACAAGGTGGAAAGGCTGTGAACAAGAGGCAGCAAGGTAAAGAAGGAAGCATGGCACAAGAAAAGCTGCCAAGTAATATCTAGTGGTCAGGAGAGAGGCTTGAGCAAGTGCTCCCAAATCTGCCTTGTCCACGTGCTGCAGCTACGCACAGGTCTAGCTTCACAATGGCTCCAAATCACCTTTGGTGTGGTCTTACCTTGTTCTTGGAGACATCTTCCTGCCTCCTTTTTTTGCATTGTTGCTGGTGTTTCTCTGATCCCACTGCAAATTGGTTCAAGGAGCTGAGTAAACAAGAAGCTATTGGATTTTTTGTTTTTTAATTTGGTAATTAAAGCATAGTTTTGCTTACGTTAATTTTCCATTTTGCTCTTTGAAGCTGTCCTACCATCAAATAAGCTCTGGTGTTGGGGCAGAGTGAGAAGCAGGAGCACCTGGCTAGGACTGGAGCTATGCTCATTCCAGCTGTGACTCAGACCAGTTTAAATGTTGTGGCAATACCCCCAGCAGGTTTGCTAAGCCTCGTGTGAAATCTGCAGGCTAGGGGCAGTGGTAGTTGCTTTAGAGCTGTTGTTAGCTGTACACCTGGAATCTCTTCAAGTGCAAAACCATTTTTCACATAGACCCCCAAGCAGACATCACAGACATAAAAGTAATTAGATACCACATTTGAGTTTACTTAATCTGGCAGTTTATTTGGCACAGGCCTCATGTCCTATTACATGTATCTTGATCTCTATTTTATCTCTCTTTTCCATATTCTTTGCTTAAACACAAGCAAATCCAGACTCATTCCTGAATCCTGTCCCAGCTCTAATACTGAAATGTTGGAGAACTTTAAATATTTTTGTTTGTGCTCTTTCTGTAGAGAAATTAACCAAAGAGTGTAGATATGTACCCTATTTGTATGCACCAACACACAGGTAAATTATCCTGCTCCTCTTAAAGAGAATTATTTGATTTGTGTAAGCAATGAATGCATAGCCATTTTAAGCAGCATCCATTCCGTTTTAACTTACATAGTAAAACTTATCAAATCCTTGACGGAGCAATCATTTTTGTCTGCCAGCAGGCAGGGAAGAGCCTGCTAGCCTGCTGCCACACAGTAGTAAACCAGTGGGGCTCAAGAGCAATCATTTGAAAATAGGAATGCTCACCAAAATGGCATGCAAGGCTGGCAGCAGAAGTCAGCATGCTAAAGTGGCGTGGATTATGCATCAAAAAAAAAAAATTGAACAATCGGGTGGAGATAGTAGATATATCCTGTGGGAATGAAAGGTGAAAAATATGTGAGACAGAGCAGGAGAAACAGAGGACTGGGGTATAGAAATGAATGGAGGAAATAGAAGTGATTTTGTAGCTTAGCATGCCGTCACACATGTGATGGGTTGGGTCTTAATCACTGTTATTCACTCACATTTTTAGCAATGCAATATGAGCACAAAATGGTTGCTACCACTCAGCTTTGCTGATTTTTTTTTTACACAGGTTATGCACTGCTGTAAGTGATCACTAAAAATACACTGCTAATCCATTAACAGCACCCAGAATAACAAGTGTTTTGCATTCCTACAAAACCTTCCCTCATAAGATGTTAAAATAAATTGCAAACAGTGATACTGTAAAGTTCAGAACATCTAGGTAAGTCAAGCTTTTTTGCATCGTGTTTTGCAGATGGAAAGCTGAGGCACTGGGAGATTTAAAAGTGACCTGTTCAAGCCACAGAGGCTTGTGCAGGACTCAGACCAGTAACTCTTAATTCTCAGACCTTTACTTAGCAAAAAGAGAACCATTCTTCCCTGAAATAAAAACTTGAAACAAGAAATAGGAAAAGAAAGCTGCCATGGCCAAATTTTAAGCTTGGTTCAAAATTAGAGCAACTAGGTAATGGGAGTTAGAGGAGCTGGATAACATGTAGGGGAAGAAAAGACAGTGGCGGAAGGTTGCTAGGGAGGTGTGGTGAGATTAAACTGAGATGTTTTTCTATAGCCGTAACAATAAACTGCCTTGCAAAAGTGTTAAAGACACATCCATGGTGACTGGATTGTACGCATGTATGAGCTAACGGTAACCTTGCTGCCCCAGGTAACATTAGCAGCAAAAACGTGGCAGCACAGACCAAGAGTAAGGACTAAAACTGGCTCAGACATGTTGCCCCGAGGATGCCTCCTGCTGCCTGGTGCCTGAGCAGGTGCTACCACACGGATCCAGGTTGAAAAGTCAGCCTGCGCGTGGCTGTCTGGCAGGTCTCAGCAGCGTGCTTCACAGCACAGCCTGGATGGGCGCTCCGAAACAGGCCCAGGTGCTGATCTGACCAGCCAGGTACTTCACTGGAGTGAAGTCACGCTGATGAGAAAATCCAAACTCACCAACCACCAGTCAGAGAAAGTATTGGTTTTCTCCCCGTTGTTTAAAGAAGAATCCCTGCCTGTCGCTTTTAATTAGCCATATTATAGATGTTATTGGGTTCTGTAGCTCATTAAATACTAGAAGTCTGCTTCAGATGTTATGGGGAAATTTAAGAGACAGACCTGATAAGGTCCCTTTTTTAACCAGAAAAATATGACTTATCTTCTATCATGACACTTCGCTGAATCAAATTTTTGTTTCGTCAAAGCTCAGTTTTTCCCCAACATTACATCTTTCTAGCAATACCTAAGAACTTATATATAAAGGTACATTTCTGAGAAAAATCGATAGATGGCTAGACCTCTGTTAGCAGGCATACTAACCTCTCATAGCCAGGATGGCCAAGTACTGCATATCTTTGCCTCAAGATATTTTGCATGTTATGTCTTAATATTTTTCAGTCAAACACATACAACTGTGTACTCCTGAACTAGAATTTCCCTGCCCTTGCTAGAGCTTTTGAAGTTTTGCTTGTAAATGTGGTACACAACTGTTGTACTCTTTTTTTCCCCCTGCATTTCCCTCTGTCTACTGGAGGCAGCTGTCACATAGGCTCCAGTTCAAATACAGTGTATTACAGAAGCAAATGATACCTTTCCACACTATTTTTTTTTCTTGCCTTGGTGTTGCTCTAAAGAAAATATACATCCAAACACACCTGCATTATAAACCATTCATATTAAAGTATCAGTTTATATGGAAAAAGCATAGGAATAACCAATGGATAAGACTTCTGTGTTTCAATTCTGTATTAAAATCTAATTCCATCTATAACAAGAATTGATAATGGATAGTTTTCAGCAACTCTTCTTCTTAAGTATTTAATTACAGTAAGCCTTTGGGATCTCAGTCAAGGGTGTGGGTCCCATTGAACTCAGCACCAACCCAGGACAAAAAGATGGTGAGTTTACAGCACAGGCATAAGGCCAAATGCAATAGGCAATAAATGGGAAATACATGGAAGCAAGGAAGTGATACTGAACAATGTGAGACATCCTGGCCTCAGCACCCCAGTGGCTTAGCCCTTGTCATTTCTTTTTATCAGCATCATAAAAAGGCGGGGTGTTTTAAGGTGGCTAGTGGGAGCATTTAATAAGTAGTCATGGACATACCTTCAGAAAACTCCATTAAAGTAGGAAAAGTGGCGTGGGAGTGGCCTGGTGGTACTTGTTTCATTAGTTTTTTAGAAAGTGGAGACAGCAGTGCCTAGTGGAGACCAGCTCAAGGGACTGACCCTTTTGCCATAGGGAGACCTGAGTGGGGACAGGGTTGTTCCTAGGGTTGTTCCTCAAAGCATGAGCGCAAGAGACTGCAAAGAGAGGGAGAAAGGTGTCCAGAATCAAAACTGGTGATGAAGGCTGAGCAGGAGCAGTTAGACAGATGGAGATGGACAACATATGGCAATAATATAGGAGGCAATGGAAATGCAATGCTGTACTGTTTAACACAGGAGAAAGAGCACACAGAGGAGAGAGGTAGGATGAAGTAGACCTCGGAGAGGAGAAGCCCAGCTCTACCACTATATTTGAAGCTAGAGAAAGGAAGATGCCTGAGAAGATTAGTGCAAGGGCATTAACAAAGACTGCATCTATGTTGCCCAAGATCACTGAAGCAATATAGCTATGTGGGGCATTGTCACCCCTTGTACATCAGAAGCTTTGCCCATGTTCCAAATACATTTCCTGGGCTTCCTGCTATTAGTGTCTGTGTATATGTGTATATATACATACATACATACATACATACATACATATATATATATATAGAGAGAGAGAGTTTTCTATCTCTTTCCCTTATAAATACCAAGTCTCCCTAGGAAAAATAATCAGCTTTTATAAAATCATCAGCATGCTGCTTGGTAATTTTAGTTTCATCTAGGTCTTGCTTTGCAGCTAAACACTGGACCACATGCTTCCTATTAAAGCCGAACATCTGCATTGTGTCCCACCTCGAAAGAGACAGGACGTTCAAGTGCTGGCATTTAGCCGGGCAATCTAATACGTCTAATGGGGCAGCAAACATGAAAGCTATACTACGCTAGCCACTCATTTATCATTCTTGCAAATCAGATATAGACTTGTAAATAAAATACAGTTCAATTTAATTTTCTTCAAAGCTGAAAAACAAAAGAAGAGACCCAGAAAAACGGGAGATTTTTGGCGCCTGAATGTCTATCTGTTCATTTTCAAAATCTGCTTTTATTTATCCTTTGGTTTTCATTGATCTCTGGTGATAAACGTGCCAGCTGAGGGAACTCAGTTCTAACAGACAATTTCTCTTCCCTCTGCCAGAAATGATCAGGTTTCCACTATGAACAGTGCTCAGGAGTCTTCAGTCAAGTTGAAATATATCTCAATACAGAGGATTATAACCAAATGGGATACAGCTTTGCTCCAAAAGATCTTTTTAGGATGTTGAAGATGAATTTTTGTTCCTCTTCTCTTGAAGACCTACAGATTTATTGACAACAGGTGGTGTTTTCTGCAATCCAATGCAAGTTTCATGTCACACCTTCACGTATTGCACAACTGTCCTCTTCTCCCAGCCCACTCCTTCCTCATCCTTCTCCACACGATGCTTCGGACTCTTCTTGCTCTCCCAGTCTGCCACTGTTTCCAGCCCTGCGTGCTCACCCGAGCCTGCCGGTGCAGTCGCCTCCCCACTGCCCTCCATACGGGGGGCAGGACCGCCGTGAGCTTGCCCGCGAGGTCCTTCCTCACTGCAGCCCCCCAGCAGTTCTCAGCTGGGGCTCTGCAGGCTTCTGGCCCCTCTGTGGATGGCTCCTGAGGGGCCTCTCAGCAGTAGGCTAACATTAGCTCTTTGCAGGTCTGCAAATTAAAAACGGTGGGAAACGGCTGCTTGAAAACAACCTGTTTCCTCCTTGCTGCTGCCAGTGAATCAGTTTTCCTATTGCTATTTCCCTTGTTTTTTTTCCTCCTGATTCTCCCTCTGTGTGCATATACGTGCTGGTTTCTGACGGTGAGCTTCTCACGGTAGGCTCTGTCCCATCCTGAAGATTAGAAAATATTACAGCATTTGAGTTAAATCCATGTAAAAATGCCAAGGAGCAACTGATTTAAACATTGTTTAGTAAGGGAAAGTGCTTTTTTACGCCTAGATTTGATGCGTCTGTACATAACTGCTTTTTTCCCTCCCAAACATATAGTCAGTGGTTGAAATGGGTTGATATGGCATACAACAGTATGCCATATTTGCAGTGTGAACACTGGTACTTTTCATTTAAGATGTAAAGAACAGTGATGCTATATACTAGAGCATCTACATTTGCATACTGATACTTCTGAGTTTTCATACTGGGACTTCTGAATTTCCTGTTTGACTGACATATATAAAGTGTGGGCATACGCGTGAAAGCAAGTACATATCAAGAATCTATTTCTAAGTGTGTTTTCATCACTTTGTCTGTTTTTTCTCCTCCCTGTAGTGAAACCTACTAACACATTTACATCAGTAGGGCTATGTTTTAATAGGTCAAACAGCTCAACATATAAACTAATGAGTGTGTTAAGCATTGTCTGTGCTTCAGTAAATGAGGAATTACTTAGGGGTAATTAACTGTGACTTAATCTTTGCCACAAAGAAGTTGCTAGCTCAGACCTCAAAGGGTGGTTACATTTGCAGCTCTATTACCATTATCATCTGGACAGTTCATATTATTAGCAGCATAAACCAAAAGAATTTCATTTGGTAAAGGTGAAATAATGCAACTATAAATAATGTTCAATACATGTAAAAATATTTAAAATAAGAACCAGCATGACCTTTTAACTTTACTGAAATTAAACTTCCTGCCATTATAGAAAGTCAATTTTAATGTACTGTTGAAAACAAGCAAGAAAAGCAATATGATTATTATAAACAGGTTCTAAAAAATTCCTATGACACCACAAAATGTTTCAGTTTTAGATGGGAAACACATTCAACTCTCTATTTGACTGGCTGTGCTTCTGATTATTTAACCCTGCAATCTAAATACCATCATTTAATTGGGGTTAATGTTTTTTTTTTTTTTGTATGCCAGTTCCTGACATTCAAGTAAGAAAGTAATTTATGCCATATACAGTCAAGCGCGCTCAAGCATCACATGTCCTCAGGGTGAGTCTAACACCGAGGACTCGACACAGGCTTCTGCCACCAGAGCTCCCCGCGGGACATGATGGGAGTCACCAGCACAGGGAAATGAATGGGATGTCCCCACCTTGGCCTCCCGCTCTCCACCTCCCCACAAGAAGTTGGAGGGCTTTGGCTCTGTGCGATGCTTCCAAAAAGAAGGAAATGGAAGCAGACTGCATATGTTTAGCTTGGCTGCCTTCCTTTCCCACCCTGGCCTCTCTCTGATCCATTTTCTCTGGCAGCTTCCAGTCTTTCCCACAGTAAGCCTGGTCTTAGCATAGGACACTTGTGTTCAGTTATTACTTTGGATGTAGCTAAAACTTTCCTGAGAAGCTCAAGCCACAGCACGGGAAGCACATTTTTAAACAACAGCCTAGGCCAAACTGGAATAGGATTTCTCCGGCAAGGGGAAGAAGGTAGCTCATTAGCCTCAGGCCTTTCTGCTTGCTGAATGGCAAAGGGCTGTAAAAAAGAAGGTGCGAGAGCTCTTCACAGAAACTCACAAGAATTTTTTGTAATGGAAAGCATTAGGCAGCCTAAAGTATGGGACTTGAGCCAGTTCCCCTGGAAGTGAAAATAATTACATAACAATTTCATAACATGTTTTATGTTTATGTATCAAAGTGCTTTACAAAGGTGGGTTAACATTAACCCCCTTCCACAGAGAGGGGAGGTAGACAGATGTTCAAAAACATGCTGAAAATGGTGTAAATGTAAAGAGAAGCCAGGGCTTTTGATTCACAGGCCATGCTAAAAAGTATGATTTTAATGAAATCCATAAAACATAGGAAAAGGGCATGTCTGCAAAAATGTTTTCATAGGATCACTGTTTGAGCTGTGACTTCCAGCTGATATTCTCCAGTGTTTTAAGCCTATGTGCAGACAATGGATTCACGGTGAGCTCTCTTTCCTTCAGAAATTGCATCATGAAGAGACATTCAGATGGAAGGAAATGGGGCTTGGATACCAACAGCCTGATTTAAAATGGGCTTCCTTCATTTCTTATTTCAGGGAGACTTAAGCCTTCAGAGTTTCATAACAATTAGCTCATAACTTGTTCTCTTGTTTTATGCAAGTCACCACATCTCCAGTGGGTATGCTATATCCAGAGATGTAGCAAACAAATCAATCATCTGCTTTATTGTTCCTTCAAAAAAAAAAAAAAAGTACTTTGCTCCATTTAAAAAAAATGCATGGAGCTCTCTTAAACTAATATTTTGTCAGGATAAGAAGCAGACTCGCATCCTTGCTCAAAGCCCCATAATGAACAGCACGTGTACACAAACAAACAAACCTGTAAAATGATGCAGCCACCAAACCAACCCAAAGTGTCATTAGCAATGGCTCTGAGTCATCCAGGGAAATGCATATTGGAATCACTCCTAGAACAAGAATCTGTAGCTACACTGCTCTCTCTGTAACCAGAGAAGAGTTTGATGGCACTAAATTGAACCACATTTTTATGATTTGTTGTACAGTTCCCCTGTGGGACTATTTTATGTAGCTGTCTTTGTTAATTTATATGCAGAGATACATTGGTCAACTTAACTGCATCCTTGCAACATCAAAACTGCTGTAGAACTGAAGGAAAAACTTCATTAGCTCAGCCAGTAGAGGGAACTGCTAATCAGCACTAATTGTTCACACAGGTCTGATGTGTATTCTGCCCAGTTCAGTAAATACCCAGTAATCAGTAAGTTATTGTACTTCATATTCATGTATTCTACTATGTGTCACACTGCAAATCATTCTAGTACGATGAGCTCCCTCCACAATACCCATTAAAGGCCTTCATCTCCTCCCACCTTGACTTTATGACTTTCTCCTCAAAGAAAGGCAAGTTTGGCAGCCAGCTTTGCACAATGACGTTTTTGTGTCTTTCTGCTTGACTGAGTATTCAGCTTATTTCAAATCCCAGCTAAAAATCTAATCTTGTTCCTCATCTCTCCTTTTTTTTCCCCTTTGCTTCTACTCACTTCTATAACACATTCTGTATAACTGCTGTTTCACAAAGAGGATTAAATCAGGCAGCCCATGTTTAGGCAAAACCCAGTAAAACCAGAGCTGGTTTTGGCCTATGCTTGTTAGGTGTGGTATTGGACTGGAAGCTTGTACCAAAGCATCACAGCCACAAAGTCACGTTCAATGTCTCAGCTGGTACAGTTCTTCCAGAGTCTCTCCTGTAAATCCTCCCAAGTTCCCATGGAACAAACACACAAGGTGCAAAATAGCCCTTGCTGTTAATGTGGCTTATTGACAGTCCCTTCAGAAGTGCTGTGGTTACCAATGGCTAATCAAGGCATGGTTTGCTTGCACCCCCTTCCCATCACATCCCAGGCACAACCAATGCAGTTTGCATCTTCCAACTGCATAAAATATTTCCCCATGATTTTGCTCTGTTTCCAAGGGGGCAAACAGCTCAGTTCCTTATGCCATTTGAGCTAGTGGCCCAATTGGCTTTATTCAATGCTCTTCCTGGTGTTTTATTTCCCTCTTATAGGTAAAATAAAAGCTGCTTGCAATATCTTCTGTGTACCAACAACAGCAGTTCCCATCCAGGCAGGGAGGAGCCCCAGCAACATTGTCTCACCGGCTAGGAGAGGAAATGAAAAAGCTGCTATCAGAGCTCAGGTAGTCCAAAAGCAAAGCCACCAAAACAGGTGCGAGGAAGGAGTGCAGCAGAAACATCATTAAGTAGCTTCTGACACCCTTTGAGCTTGGAGCACACTGAGCAATGAAACAAGCTAAAGGCAGCTCGCTCCTGCACCAGCTGCCTACAGGCCACTGACATTGCTTTAATAGCAAAAGAGCAGCCGGCCAGGGGGATGTGTCAGCCACACCTCGGTTATAGAGGTCGTATAGAAACCCCTACGGCAGCTCCATGGCTCCTTGCTTCCTGCAGCCGGAGCAGCAGAAGAAAAGGCTTAGGCAGCTGGAGGATCTGGCCTCCCGCATTCAGGTGAAGTCAGCAGGGGAGCTGCTTTTGGAAGAATATAATGAATTAAACTGGAACAGGTCCAGGATTCAAGTTACACTAATTATGGATTTAAAATTAATGTAACACTAAACACCTGCTTCCTTCAATCCTGAGAAAGGTTCCTTAGAAGGGTGTTATGTCTAATTTGTGCTTTTACAACTGTGAGAGGAAGGTACTTTTACCACGTGAAATTAATTGCTTAGGAGCTCTCCCTGGGCCCTCACGTCGAGATCGGAACCTTTGAAAAAAGCTGAGGGAGTTAAAAGACAACAGCTGTAAAATGAAGCTGGTGGTGGAATAAAGACAGCACCTTACAGAATTAATTTTACTTTTCCTCATAATACATACATGGTTAGCTGAGTAGTTTTCTGACTGTTTAACCCTTCCTCTTCCATTACAGTTTATTTAACAACAACAAAAAAACTTTTTGTAGCTCAGCTATTCCTTTTCTATCCTGGATGACCTTTCTTTTTCATATTTAAACCAAAATTCTTCAGGCAGTCATTCACTTGCCTGTTGAAGGGAGGCACACCCACTCCTTTTGCACAACTTTTTGCATGTGCTGGCTGGATGGGCACACAAAAAGTGCTCACAGCCCACAGCTGGCGGAGCTCACCCAGTCTGTACCCATCTCACAGTCTGCAAGGGAGTCCTGCTCTCGCGTGGCCCCAGTGCAGCACCGCAGCATCTCTCCCGCTCTGGGTACCACTGGCAAGGCACGGCGGGGCTCAGCTAAGCAGCCCTCCTGGGCAGGAGGTCGGGGAGAAGGGAAGCTCCCAGGATTACCCTGCAGATGGAGGAAAATTGCTTAGGGGGGGACCACACGCTCCAGGAAGCCTTGAAGGCTGGCGACATGGCTCCCACCCATCAAGTGGCAAAGCACATGTGTCTGCTCCCTGATCACGCGTGCAGGTGCCTCTCCAGCCCATTGCATGGCAGGGAGCGGAGAAATAGCCATGCCTGCACTGAGACCTGTAAAGGCTGAGTGAACTGCACAAAGGTGTTAACAACTGTGAAATTAATTCTCTTCAGGACTGGCTTACAGCTAGTAAATATTACTTAGTGGCTCATCCAGAATAATTACCCTAGAATCGTTATTTTGGTATATGTGTAGTCGCTCTCAATCTTATTTTTTTGCAGAAGTTCATATTCATGCATTTTAGATTGCCTCCCCGGTGCTCCAACACATCCGCAGGAAGACTCATCTAAGTATTCCTCCTTTATGGGCAACTTGGAGCAGCTGCCATTTAATAAAGAAAAACAGCAACACACAAGAAACATTTTCCTTTTCTCTCTGCCAACTCAGCAGGCTCCTTAATCAGGTGGGAACAGGGATTAGCTGCCTCGTATTTTGAATTTGACAAATTTAGCTCTGAAAACAACACCACTGTTAATGTCTTAGAGGACCTGCTTTGGTCACTCCTTAGAACATGGAGACTTAACTGCAAGCATTTTCTTGCTCGACTAAAACAGATAATCAGCTAAAGCCTCCTCATTCTGAAAGTGGGTTTTCCCAAACCGAATAAAATCAGGTCAGTGTTTTCAACTTGGTACTAACTGTAAACATCCTTTGCTCCCCACTGCTGCCTCCTCAGTACACTGTGGCACCAGAAGCACGTCCTTGACTGAAATCGTTAAGCGGTCCCATAACTATTGCCATAGGAAAGTGGAGAATTGCTCCTTCCCTCCCCAGGTGCCAGGTAAACCCAGGTGGCTTGGTGAGGAGGCTGGGAACTGGTCAGCAGGTTTCATCAGAGGAAGTGGCAAATTGCTGAGCTGAGAGGGAAACAGCTCTGAATTGCTTAACTCTGGCAAACTAGTTAAAACACTTTTAATTTTTACACTTGTTGATGCTATTTCAGTGCCTCCGTCTGTAACATCTGGTTGCCTTAGATACATGAAGTAACTACGGCAACTAGATATTACAGGGAGAGGGATAAGAAATAGATCAACATTACTGAATTTGGCAGGCTCTAAAATAGCTTTTCTGTAAAGTAGAGGCAGGTGCAGAACATGCAACAGTCCTGTGTGGCAATGAATGGTAAAGGTAGCCATGCCGGAGGGTACTCCAGAAACAGGCTATGTAAGCCTCTGAATGCACCAACCTTCACATCTGTTTGCAGCAGGATTACTGGCCACAGCACATTAGCAATACCTGGGAGGCTCGAAGGGAGATGCTCAACATTTGTATCAAAGCCATTTTCACACTTGATAATGAAAAGAAAAGAAGAAGAAGAAGAAGAGGAAGGAGCTCCAGGTTTTCTGTCCTGTCTTTCTAACTAAAGAGATAGGAAAGGAAGAGAAAAAATTGTGGCAAACAATCATTGTGAACCTGAACACAGTCGCATCCTAAATACCCTTGCTTTAATAGCACAAATGACTCCGTGCCTTAATGACAATGTAATGCCACAAAATGGTTATAACAACATGACACACTATTGTTGTTTAGGGATTATTTTGATGCCTTTCAGAATAGTTATTTAACATATTAGAAGGTGAGCAGCTTTTAGGCTCTGTAGGGTTGATCGTCACACCCAGAGAAAGAGTAGTTAAAGTGCACTGAAACATCCCAGGGACCTCCTTGCTCTAGACAGCAGGAGGAGTGGCTGTTCACAGATTTGGCGGTAAACCATGCAATGCAGACAGCGAGCTCACCCTTTACCTCTAACTAGGAAAATGCTCTGATCCTCCTGCCACTTTTCAGTAACTTCCAGTTGTAAATGGAGTTGTGAAAAGATGACAGAAAAATGGAAACTTCAGTTCTTCACTGAAAAGCTTTCACTGTCTTCTTCCATCACTTGAATGCCTTACCTTTCCCTCCAAAATCTTCATCCACATGTCTTATTCCCCATGTTTCCCTCCCTGCTTTTGTCTGTGGTTTCTACATGCCATTTCTTTTCCCATTGTCCCTGTTTGCCCTTACAGCCTTTGTTCCTGAGACCTCTTCATCCAGGAGTCTCCCAAGAGTTGGCACTGCTGCTGCAGGCTCCTCCTCTGGTTTTCCCTCTCCCAGACCTTCTGCCAAAGCCCCAGTTCTGCCACTAAAGTTTGTTCCCCCCACACCCAACTTACAGCTCTTCTCATCTGATCAAGGCTGTCACACCAACCTGTTTTCTTCAGAGCTCCTGATGCAGTCCTTGCACTGTCACAGCCACCCACCTGCTGGTCTGCCACATGGGTACAAAGATCCCCATCCCTGTCCCCGTCCCTGTTCACCAGGGAGCCAGAGCTGCTGTGGGGAAAGCAGAAGGACAGGGATGCAAGCATTTGTCCTTCTTGGCAGTCAGGCAGGAAGGAAGAAGAAAAGGGTGGATCTGTGTTTGAATCCTCAGATAGGCCAACAAGAATTTCTCTCTCTCTCTGCTTCTCCAGTGTCCCTTGACTCTCATGTTTTCTCACCGCTTTCTCCAAACCATGGACTTGCTCTCCTCTTTTGCTCCGGCCTCTCCTTGAGTCCCACCAATTCTCACCAACCCTTTATTCCTTCAGCCTCAGCCCTAAACTGAACAGCTTCTTCCTCTGCTTTTCTTGTTGTCTTTTCTAAGGTTACAATTCCTGTCATTTAAATCTCTCTTCCAAAGACAGTTTATACATAAATCACAGGCTCAGTAAATGTGTCTTTCTCTCTTTGAGTGTGGTGTCACTTTTGGCTTTAAACTGGTCTGAAAGTACACTTCTGTCAAAAAGGCTGGTCCCACCATCTTCTCTGAGTCACAACTCTTCTGATTCAGCTGAACAGCCCTGCAAAAATCAAAAGATGCATTATTTGCTGGATCAGTGACTGCTGGAGGGGAGGGAAGGGTCTGTGACGAAGTGGGACCACCTTCATGGGTAGCAAACTGGCTTCAATGGCTTGTGAAATTGCACTGTCAAGAGTTCCCTCCTTTGTGTTAGGATTGCAGGTGTCCAGTATCAACAAAGCTGAGGCCCTTTGATCTCATGACTGACTCTGGAACAACTTCTGCTTGACCATCACTTAAATTGAGGTGGTCTTGTTTGGAGAAGAAAGTGAGCCAGTTGGCTGGAGTTGCGTTGTGGCTGGAAGAGACACTGGTTGTGGTGGCAGTGCCTCCTCAGGGAGGTCCTGCCTTTCCATCTCACACCACTGCTGTTTTGTTCCTCCATTCATCCCACCACATGCTGGGCTGCCCCTCCACTGTGCCAACCCAGCTGTTCGGGAGGTCGTGCTGGGAACCAGAGCAATGAGCCAACCTGGACCAATGTCAAATACAAAAACAAAAAGGTGGAACGGTGGGAGTTGATTTTAAAGCTGAAGCATTTCCTTAACCAAGACTGCAATGCAACACTGCAAACAGCTGAGGAAGACAATGCAATACAGTATGGGTGGGAACAAGCAACCATTCCTTGTGCCCGTATTGTCACCAGTGCTGCTGTTCCCATCAAGACATGACCTCACTGGGAAGTACCCAGGTGTCATTTGTTTTCTTACCCAGAGATATTTACTCCCCATATTTTTTTTCCCACTTGCAGGAAAACCTGTGTGAATAAATCCACATAAAAAATCAGATCCACTTGCTGTCTGAATAGCCATCACTGTCAGAAAGACCTAGGGATTATTCCTACACAAAAAAATTCTCTACATAGTTAGGAAAAATTCCCTATTTCTTACTTGACTCAAAACTACAGACATGGGGAAATACAAGAAAGACAGCACCACCACTCCGTATGATGCATTTCATTAAAAATATCTGTAAGATAATTTATCTGTAAGCTAGTGTTAAACTAGCTAACAGACACCAATTGTGCAAATGAAAGTCATAATTCATTAATACTGGAGACATTGTCTCCCCAACCACAAAGGATGCTGCCTTATTATATTGCTTACATAGTAAATCTTACTCTCTAAAATAGAAGGTCCCCACCTTTTCACCTCAACATGCTCCTTGTGCGAAGTCTGCATACAGTTCTGCTTTCCTTAGGATGTTTTCCTCATTAATCAGGCTATCTGGCAACATAAGGCCACATTTTTCCCAGTATTGTGCCCTCTTGGAATTCCTTGCTAATAGCTTCAGAGACATGAACCAGCTAGATGAACAGAAAATATGATAGCAAATGAAATTCAGTGTCAGTAAATGTAAAGCAATATGCACTGGAGGAGTAATGAAAGCATTTCAAGTACATTAAGAGCTCTAAATTAACTGTCTCAGTTTCAGAAAATGACCCAGTTGGCAATGCATAGTTAAATGAAAATTGTTGCTCAATGTGCAATTGAAAATGCTAAGAAGATATTAAGATGCTATATGAATGGGCTGCAAGATGAAAAAAGAGAAGATTTTAATACCATTCCAACTGACCAAGTGCTGGGCAGTCCCAGGTGTAATACTTTGTATTCATTGATCACCAGCTTTCAGAAAAGGTACCACAGGGGCTTGGAGAAATTTCATAAAACATAGCAAGGAAGCAACCTTTCCTACAAAGACAGCTTTGAAAGAGTGTGACTGTGTTCTTCCTTAGAAAGCAGAAGACTAGGAGAGGACCTGAGGACAAGTATGGGAAATGAGAAATGACGTGGAGAAGAGCAGGAGATTCTTTTTCCTACTTTGTAAAACCACTAGGGAATATTCAGCAAATAAAAAAGATGGGGAGTGCTCAACAGACAAAAGGAAACACTTTTTCACAGACCATGCAATGTAAATCCCTGGAGGTTGCTGTTGAGGCAGTCTAGGAAGTTACTGCCTGGCCACCCATTCCTCATCCTGCACCTGCAGCGCAATCCCTTGAAGGAACATGCGCTGGCTCCTTGGTTACCCCATGCCACTGGCTGACACCCGAGCTTAAAACCCCAATGCAAGTGGCCATGCAGCAACATGTGTGAAGTCTGGCAGCTAGAAGCTGGGGTACATGCTCCGCTCTACTGTGTTATGGGGTTGAAAGCCACCAACAGAGGAGTGATAACAAACATGTCATGGTAAAGAGCTGCAGCTGCTGGCTCAGTGAATATAGGTCAGAGCTGCAAAACCTTAATCTACAGAGGAAGTATGAATGCCAAAAACATAAACAGATTCAAGCATGATTGCAAGTTGTGTGGGTAACCAAAATCCTCAGAGTTCACCTAAACTAACTGAGAGAAAATATATCATTTTCATGGAGATGCAGATATTGCAATAAGATGGACTAAGCAGCAAGACCTTCTGAAAACACAATGGTCTTGTCAGATACTTTGGAAAGATTACAAACTTTTTCCCTCAACAGGCAATGTATGGCCAGGACCTTTCAACAGTGATGCAGCAAACACATCTTCACTGTCTTCTCTTTAGACCTACTGGGTGGGCAACATTTGAAATGACAGGGTGGGTAGAAGAATGAGGACATGCCACAGAGGAGCAAAGTAATTGTTTTGGGAGACACAATCCACCAGAATACTGGTGCATAACAGGATATGAAACAGAAAATAAAGGAGCAAACTTAAGCCAGGCAGATATGTCTCAGAAGCCATTTAGCAATTTTACCTGTGAAGCAGATCCCTTTTGACCACTCAAAACCATCTTTAGACCTTTCCTCCCTGTAAAACTGTTGGAAGTGATTCCCTTGCGATCACCAAATAGCTGTGTTAATGTTACAGCTACTGCAAAGGGCAGGAGAGGGCATGATTCCCACTGCCAACTGACAGTGTAACAGAGCTATAAGCAAAGGAATATTAGAACCCCTACAAGTTTTTGATGAAGGAGCAGCAATTTTAGCTGAGGAATCATTATGATTTTTTGCTTACAAAGGAAAATACAAACATCAATTCTATAAGACATTTACAAGAGCATTTTACTGGACATTTGTGCCAAAATTCACACATGATCCAGTCATATAACCAGTGCTGTTAGGTGTAGACCATCTAATAATTTCAATGGGAATGCCATATTTGGGCTGCTTGCAGAAGCAACATATGCAGTGAAAGATATGCAGCAGCATCCAGGAGCCCTGAGCAGCCCATAACATCTTTGGTACTGTTTCAACCTAAATATGGGATAAGCGACTTTGAGCAGACATATGTTTAGGGAGGGAAAAGAGAGCCTTCGAGACTCTGCTCTTTGCAGATGCATGTCTTTCTCACTGTTAATCCAAAAAGTGACATTGCTTATTTTTTTATATTGAAGCCAGTGGCTGGTTGTGTGTATATGCAGACTATGTAATGCATTTTAAGGTTTTATTCACTGTTTAGGGATTTAAAAGGCAATCTTAGCTAAGGCCTGTTCCCTCAGTGGCTTCTGTACAAAACCAACTCCTCTTTAATGGGTGTTTCTTAACTGTTCTGACACTTTCCCTTCATGGACAAGCTGTAGGCAGAAACCAGAGCTACCAGTTATAACCGGATCCAGCTGGTCTTGAGGCGGGATGGATGTGTAGCATTTCCATAAAAGGAAAGGGTTTTCATTGTGACCTTTGATTGGTCAAGAAGATTCTGGAAGAAGTAAGAAAGTACATAAAAATCCTTGTTCTTATTTCATAAGCAGAGACCGTGTTGGTGGGGCTTATTGTCACCATTGCTGTCATGTGCTCTCTCCTCTAGCTAGCTATAGTAAATAAACAACCTGAAGTAGAATCAATTGCTTTGACAGCCGTAATCATTTCATTTATATCTGTTGAGGTCTACAGCAAAAATTGAAATCCCTTTTGTGGCAAGAGCCATAAATCTTCTCAGCTGACATGAAAACCAGCATGGGAACAGACAGAAGAAGACCTAAGTCTATTCAAAACCTATCAAACAACTGACAAGACCATATCCTCCTGGGACGAAGGTTGAAGTCCTTTGTATGAGCTATCTCTCAAGGAGCAGGACGAAGTAAGGCTGTACCCTGGAGATGCGTGGGGGGGGGTTGTGTTTTTTTTTTTTTTTTTTTCCTCTTTGTGGGACCATACACAGTGGTTTGGATACTGTAGCCACCTTTGGTAACTCCCTGATGCTCAGGACTTTAAGCGCTGCTTTGCACTACGGGGGCAAAAGAGCAGCCTAGACTTTGTGTGATGGGACCTATTTTTTTTATAGGCCTGGCTACTGAGACTAGTTTGAACAAAGTATTCTGTGTATATATATATATATATATATATATATATATATATTTTACCTATTAGGCACCAGAAACAGAACTGAAAATGACTGCTAATCATCTCTTTTTATACCAGGAAGCATGGTGGTCTGTGGTGGTAACTCCATGGGCTCTGAACAAACCGCCTTGGAAATGAGAGGAAGAGAGCTGCTGTAGCTCAGAGTGCCCAGGCAGATGTGCCCCATCCTCCCCTGCCAGAGTGAGGAGCCCAAAACTCTGCAAAGGTGCCATTGGTTCAGTTAGCTGATATTGGTTAGTTTAAAGGTGGCTTGCTGTATACAAATGAAGAAGAAGGGATAATCTCCTCTGAAAACAAGTTGGGTGTCACGGGGTTGCACCTTTGCAAGTGCTGCCCAGCATGTTTGTGCCTCATGGGGGACACCCCTGGAGACCCACCTCCAGGCACAGCTGAGTTGCTGCAGCTGAGGGTGCGCTTCCACCCACCCAGTTGTTTCTCAGGGTTTGGCAGGCAGACTTCCTAAATGTTGGTCTACAGTCACATTGATCCTGAAGGCCATATCAAACAGGGGCCTGAACCACTGCCGAATGGTGCAACAGCTTCATGGGGAGCAGGGAAGCCCTGGTTGTCATCCCACCCTGCTCCCCACCTTCCTGAGCCAGATCGTGTCTCTCTTTCCGACTCTGAGGCATGCTGCTGCACAGGGGTTGACTGTCTAATTTGCTGTAGTCGAGTTACTTCCCTGTTTGCTTCTCCTTGCTCCTGATGACTTTAATTCTTTGCCTTTTATAGCTTCTGTTCCTCAGCTTTTCATTTCATCTGTCTTCAGGTACCTCATCTCTTCCTCTGCATCCTCTGAGGGGCCTGATGTCTCACCTTCTGCCTTGGTGTCTTCTCAGTATCTCCTGCTGTCTCCACCACAGCCCTCCATGGCTGTGGCCTGCCAGCCTCCTGTGAGAGACTGAACCCCTCAGGCCCTCTCTGCCTGTTTGTCCATTTGTTATACAGAAAGTAGTCCTTGCTTTAGAGAGGTATATACAGGTTAGATTCAATAAGCAAATACTATCTCAGTATCGTGGTTCTCAATACAGTAAATTTCAGGTATTCTCCTTCCTTTTCAAGAATTTTTTTTCCAGAATTTCCACTCTTGAAGGCAGTTCAGAAATGAGAAGGGTTCAAAGAGGGAATTTCAAATGGAGGCAACTCTTGCCCCAGTATGACAAGAGTCAGATAAGAAAGCTTTAATACTAGCACAAAACAGTCTTTGACTTCAAAGGCTTAATTTCCAGCTGGCACAAGAACGATATAACCAATCATTTCCTTTTCTGATTTTGTTTTCTGCTAATTGAATGTCTGTTCATGTAAAGTGTGTTTGTGAATGGCACACAGTGCTGGCTGCAGCCCAGCTTGCCAAGGTCCTGAATTTATCCATTTGATAAAATACATAATTACGCACATTGTGTGGGCGCAACCCAAGGTCCCACTGACTTTGGCAGCTGATAAGATCTCATTTTAAGACCATCAGCATCTGTTCATAAGTTATTATTCCTCCCACTCCAATTTTAGTTACGTTATTTATTGCAGCTGTTTATCCTTGTTGGCTAAGGATTTCAAAGTAGCCTCAGGGATTTAGATACATTTCCCATTATTTGTCTATATTCCTTCAATTTCTTTGAAGAATCTCTGTTGGCCTATTTATACATCTTTGTTGAGCTCTGTGACAGCAACTACTTTGGTCTTTAAAGTGGTACAAAATTTATACATTCCACTTAAGAGTTGGTGAATGGGTAAAATAAATTAAAAGATGTATTTGAAGAGGACAGGAATAATCTGTGTACCTAGTGGCCTAAAGACGAGAAAAGAGGTTTGAGGTAGTGACACACAGGATTATGTTGCCTTGGGAATGTTGTGGTGTTTCTGTCTTCAGATGGTTTTTAAGAGCAGGTTAGATGAATTATTATATAGTATTTTATATCTAGCTAGGCCTAGGCATAGCTACTTCTGCTTTCAGGTTGGCACTTCAGGACCCCTGTGACTCTGTGGCTGTGTAGTTTTGTACAGCTTGCAGAGAAACAATGTTGTTTGCTGGCAAAGTGGAGGTGAGCATTGCTAAAGACAAAACGGGGGATTATACAATTTAACACCAGAAGGGGCTGTTGTGGTTAGCTGGCTGGATGTTGCTTTGCTCTGTACAGAAAGAAAGGTCACTGTGTTCATCTGCTTACTGCAAATACATTAAAAATGTTATTCAAGACAAGGAAAAATTATACGCTTTGTGCGAACGGGAGTCTTTGGAGAAAGGGGTTTGTAACTAAAAATACGTCGTCGTCCCCCATCCTTTTATACCCATTCTGAAATAATATTGGTACAGAAGTTTCCTTATGGCTCCATCTAGTGGGTATGGGTCTCAGCTAAATCAGAATGCCTAGAAAAAAGCATGGGAGATATCAGATGGGCAGTGTGATAACATGCATTTGCTTAATAAATCATATAAAGCATGAGGTGTAGCGCAAAGTGAAGAAATATTTGTTGAGGTATGCATATCTAACACACAAGAACTGTGCTGAACTTCACAGATGCAGTATATATACATATATATCTGCATATATACATATATATAGACTTGTAGCCTGATGGTGGGCTGGACTGGCAGTTCTGGTGGCCACAGCAACTCCAGATTTAGGTCATTTTTACATAGCTGGGTAATTCCATGTTGAACTGAGTGAGGAGGCTGCAAAGACTACAATTCAATGAGCTGCCTACAAGGTACTGTCTTTTCTGCCCCTGAGCCTTAAGAGTCAGTGCAGGCACCTTAAAACACTACAAGGATGGCCAAGGCAGCAGGTATCACCACAGCAGTTCAGGAGGGATTACTTGGTTCATCCCAACTTTGAGGAGTTCTCTAAATACAGGTCACGGTCTAATCTCCCATGTATATGCATATACATGGATGTTAAAGACATTACATATACCTACCAATGGCAAAAAGTAATCTGCTTATTTCTATACAGCACTGTCATGTTCTTTGTTCTAATGCACAGTCAGAACTGCATAATCAATCATACGTGATATGGGCACTGCTCAGAATATTTAACATCCGCAAAGCCATTTTTCATGCATGCTGGCTGCGGGGAATACACACCACACTGGGACTTCTAAATTTCCATTTTGATCACATTGCTCAAACATGAGAATGAGTCATCCACCATACTGAAAACCATGACCTTTGTATTTACACCAAAAAAGGAATGATAAGCTTAAGAGAGGGAAAGAAAACTAGAAAAAAAAACAAAAACAAAACAGGAATGTCTTTACTGCTTGAAATGTAGTCAGCTGCTGTTATTCAGATGCAAGTTAGAGAAGTTGTTGCTGTGATTGGCAGAGTTTACTATACCAGCATGAACTCCAAGGGGCTCACGTCAGCAGCACTCGAGTCCCTGCAGCAGCCATATTTTGGCAATAATAAAGCAGGGCAAAGCTTTGCATGTCCATCCAGTAAAGGAACTGCATAAGAGTTTTATTTAGAAATACAATCCATCTTTAATTTAGGGCAATCCTGCCCTTCAGCCATCTCAAGTAAAAAATGCATGCTGTCAGGGAACAAAATGGTGGCATGGAGCAGGGCTTGCTACCCAAGTAACATCTCAGCAAAACATGGATGGTACAAAACCAATCAAGTCTTCAAGACTTTTAAAAATGGTTAATGGGACAGAATTTTTTTCTCATATTCAGTCTGCCCTTAAAGAATAACAAAAATGTTTAACTAATTTCTAGTATGTCTCATCAACAAAGCTCCAGCTGCAAAATTTACTACAGAATGAATAAAAGTATAAAGTTAGGTAGACCTGAATGGAACCTAATAAAGAACATGACTCTTAAAAGAATACACTTACAGTGCCTCAACATTTAAATATAGCACACCAACCTGACTGAAAAAAACTAAGTGTTGAAGTGGATTTATTTTTCTATATGCCTCTCCACATCTTACTTAGAGCATCCTTTCAGACAAAGGGAGCAAACCTGGCCAATGAGCATTCATGTAAATGAAGATGATGAGCTGAACAGGCTTCTAACGTATGACGTGTTGCCCATCCAGCAGACAAGTCAGATCCACAGGATAAGGATGAAAAGAACAGGGATAGCAGGAAGCATTTATGAACCTCCTGCTGAGAAGATCTGTAGAGGCAGTTGCATCCATCCCAATCTTTGTTATATTCAAAGGGTGTTCTCAGAAGGAAATTTAGACGTGCATCAGCGGGCGGCTGCATTTTTAAGTGGACACCCCTGTTAAAGAAAAATTTTCCATGTTATAGCATGAGCTCTACCATCTGCTGTATAGCTCATTTATCATCAGCTAAGCTTGCAAAAAAACTGATGAGGAACTGAAATGATGCAAAAAAACAAACGCCCTTGGGGAAATAGTGTTTTGGATTTCCCACAGGGAGCAAGAACTTTTGTGTTGTAGAAGCATCTGCAACACTAAAAGAGAGAAATAATTGTTAGAACTGATCAAAACCATAGAGAGTAAGAAAGGTGCTTCAAAAAGGCTAAGTAATTGAGATCTGTAATGGCAAGACTGCATGCTGAAAAACACCTTCTAAGTCCTCATTTAAGATGCTTCAGATAACTGAGACTTATTTTTAATGTCCTGACATTCAAATCCAGTGAAGATCAATAGAAACTGCCTATTAAGGCAGTGGTTTCGGCGTTTGAAATGGCTGGTCTTCATGTGCTGCCTTGTGATTTGTCTCTTCAGTGGTTGCCTATGGCTGATTTCACTTCAGTTTTTATACATAGATTTTTTGGAGAGAAACACACACAGGGCTGATGGCCTTTGATGGAAACCCTGCATCACTTGCTGGCTGTTTAACCAGTAGCATAATAAAGACCCTGGACTTCAGAAGAGCAGATTTCAACCTGCTCAGGGAGCTCTTGGGGGGAATCCCACAAGGCTCTGCCTTGGAGGGCAAAGGAGTTCAGGAGTGTAGGGAGACTTTCAGAGACAACCTTCTGGAAGCACAAGAGCAGTCCATCCTCCTAAGCAGGAAAAGGAGCAGGCCTAGCAAGAAACCAGTCTAGTTAAATGGTGAGCTCCTGAGAGAGCTGAAATGCAAAAAACAAGTGTATGAGAGATGGTAAAGGGGACAGGCTCCCAAAGAGGAATATAGAAATACTGCTCAGGCATGCAGAGATGCAGATAGGAAAGCAAAAGCTCAGGTGAAGCTCAAACTGGCAAAAGATACAAGAATAACTTGTAAGTACTAACATACTGTAGGTACATTATTAGTAAACAGAAATACCAAGGAAGAGTTAGGTCCACAACTGAATGGGCCTAGCAAGTTACTTACAAATGGCACAGAAAAACCTGAAATAGTCAATACTTCTTCACTTTGGTCTTCATGGGTAAGGTGAGCATGCAAAGTCCCTAAGGAATCAATGATGAAGCAAATGATGAACCGTTATAGGTTCAGGTTATAGGAAGAGGATTGGGTTAGCTCCGAGTTATGTGTTGGCTTTTCCTAGTTACCTTCTTGTCGTTCTGTGCCTGGAAATAGCTTGCATGAGGACCTGTTCCAGACTTTTCCAGGGACTGAAGTGAGGCTGACTGGTCTATAGTTTCCCAAATATTCCTTTTTACCCATTTTGTAGATGGTGTTATATTTGTCCTTTTCTAGTCATCTGGGACTTCCCCTGAGTGTTATGACCTGTCAAAGATGTTAAAGACTGGCTTTGCAGTGATGTCAACCAACTCTCTTAGCATCCTTGGATATATCCTGTCAAATCCCATTGACTTGTTTATGTGCAGTTGTAAAGATGGTCCATAGTCTCCCGGTGCTGGTGAGCTCCTTTGCCCTCCAAAGCTGACTTCCATGGGAACCTTCCTAACAGGTCCCTGATAAGTTGAGATCACCACTTATGAAGTCTAGGGTCTTCATTCTGCTGGCTATTAGCAAACCAACATGTAGTAGCTTTAACATATGAATGAAATATCTGTATATATAATGTATAAAATATATATGGTGCAATTTTGTATATAATCATTTGCATAGAATGTACAGAAGTCTGACACTCTCAGTAGAAACATGTGATGCAACAGACCTGTCAGCTCTGATGCTATGCCCAGGGTCAAGTCAACTGCAAAAGCTAGTGCAACAAACACCTAGAGATCAAGCAAACGGTCAGGCAGGCTAAAGAATGAGCCAGGACTGTGGTAATTCTCAGCCACAGTAAAGAAACCATAAGGCAGTTAGCCAAAAGAAGAAGAAGAAGAAAAAAACAAAAAAACCCACAGCATTTAAAACACATGTGATCAAACACTTCCCTGGGATACTCATCTACTGCAACATGATTCCTTTATGTTTTGCTGGAACCTATCATTGCTTTATTCATAAGCGACATAGTATTGTAATGCTGTGTTTTTCGCTGTGTTTGTGGTCATGTATGAAGGTGTTTTACAAAAACAGACAGCAAATGTTTGACAATACGACAAGAAGCGCTGGAGGACCAAGCCTCACCTTACAGGCTAGGAAGCCTTGCTGCAGAGAAGACAACTTGGTGGCAACGACCAGCTTTGATTTCTTGCAGAGGGCAAAACTGGACAATCACTATTACCAAAGTGAGGATGATGGGAAGTGCTGGAGTCCACCTCGGTCTGTCCAGGAGGGAGCTGTTGCAGGTAACACCCTATGGTACAAGCACTGGACGACAGTGGTCCCAGCACTGGATGACAGTAGAGGCCATCGAAGGTATGCACAAAATCTGCATATAGCCCATTGCTGTTCACTGAAGGATTGCAGCCTGGATTGCCAGGTAGATTGGGTTTGAAGGCATAACACAAAGATTTCAAAGAACATATATCCAGTTCAAATAAAACATCCCATATGCGATGAAAATGCAAAGGAAAGAAGAAGAAGATATGAAAGTCCCTACAAGAACAGGAAAAAAAAACAGAGAGGAACTTCTCCAGCACCCTTTCCATCAGGTGAGGACTCTGTGCCTGATCAACACAATCACTTAAACACCAGCAGTTCTTCCTCCCCCTTGCTGGGGAAGGAATGCTGCTTTTTGATTTGGCTCTTGCAACATTTTGCAAATGTGGACTCAGCAATCATATGTAAAGTAGTCTCTTTTACTATGTAATTGGGTTAAATAAACTGGAATTTTAAGGAGCTGTGCATATGTGTGTTTTCTGCTTCAACCTTCCCACTTAACAGGGTGATTGACAACGCAGCACAAAGACAGAGTAAACTTGGGTGGCAGAACTCTTGGAGAAATAATTTATTGTATAGAAACATTCACTCTTCATTTGAGATTTTTAGGACTGCACAAAACAAAGGAAAGAAAGGAGAAACACACTTCAAGACAATCTGTCTGAAATGGAACTCTTTACCATTAACACCTGGGATCTTATGCCTGTTGCTCCACCATCCTCGACTGGTGTGACTAAGATTGTCACAAGATTAACAGTTTGATTTTTCCAGAAACGCCACTGCAGTTCAGCCAGTCAGTTTGCATTGTTGGCATTTAGTGTCTTTGCTCGGGGGTGGGGGAAGAAAGACTCCTAACAGGCCAAATCCTGCCAGCTGGAGCTCTCTGGTGGTCTCTTTTCCAAGGGAGAGTGCTACAAAGATACTCTCCTGGCAAGCTGTGAGGAGGCCGCCCTATTATGTTCCTCTCAGGCCAGGTAAAAGCATCACTGATGAATTGAAAAGGGCAACTGCCTCCACCCACTGCCTGGTTGGCTGAAGTGTGAGTTTCTAGTGTGGAGTTCTTAGAGGTGAGGAAGGAGGTCTGGAAAACTAGCTTATAAATTTTGGGAAGATTCTGCCTTCCTCATAAAAAAACTCAGACCACTTGGTCAAATGCACTTCAAATTTTCAGTGACATTTTGTTAAATGTCTACTAATAATATATATTGTATATTCCAGAAATATTTTTTCCACACACGGAATCTGCAGTAGTTTTACCATGTCCAGCATCATGTGCTGACAGATCTGAATTCTCCAGTTATTTTAGATAATTTTTACAGGATTGGGGGGAGAGGAAGTTAAACCTAATTTGAATATTCTGTATCTGATATAACTGCAACTCTAATAAACAGCTGATTAGCATAAAAACATCCTTCAGTGTGGTTCTCTCTTATAATAGGCACAGGACTGTAGTTGCTGGGGTACCATGAAGATGATAAGGGATGAGGAACCTAAATGGACAAATAGAAATTACCACATTTTAGTGATGCTATTCCTAGGTATGCTGTAAACCTTACAGAGCAATTTCCACTCTCTGACTGTGTAGCACAGTATACAGATTAACAGTAGTTATTGTGTATATTGACCTTCTAACCCTATCTTGTTTCTCATGTGGATAAGAAGGGCTACTCCAACGCCCTTGGGCAAAAGACCTCTCCTAGTTTTCCCGTGATTAAATGCAGAATTACTGCTGCCCTTCAGTTCTGAAGGGGCTGCATTTCAAGAGCACCCAGTATATCCATCATGGATAATGTATGCTGCGACCCCTCAGATTGAAGGACTTGTAAGAACGTATGCTGTGTAGGCTGAGACTTCAAGAATAAATGAGAACCGAATATCAGATTCTCAACAGTAAAAGATTACCACATTAAAATCCATGAAAGCTCCTGTTTGATTGCATGCATGTGAGTGCATGCACTTGTGCATTATTGTGGTACATACTAGAAAAGGGAGGATCATGCCTTTTGTTAAAACAATTTTACATACAAAAAAGGTTACAAAAGCCACAGCATTAATGTTTTCATATTCACATTTGATTTTTTGTCAAAATGGGCATGGGCATAATGTATTCAGTTTTCTCCACTGAGTTGAACAAAATCTTCACTTTATCTCAAGTAGATGTTTAAGACTTTTATTATCATTAATTATGTGTATTACAATAGCAGCCAGAAGCCTCCAAATTAGTGCCCAGTGCATAAGGCCCTGTTGTATGACCAGATGTTAAAAATCAGCCACTGCTCCAAACCTATGACAAATGAAATCACAAGGACACAGAAATCCCTTTGGGTTCATGTCTAAGCAGCCAAGTAAAGAGCCAGGGAACATGCAGCATGGTGGTATGGTTTCTTCACTTTTGTGTAGAAACTGGAAGAAGAAAAAGGATTGGAACTGTTGGTGCATCATGTTTCCCTGTTAAGCAGTGGCCACAATGCTGAGATCATGATGACCATTTTCATGCTTGCTGATCATCCTAATTTCAAATCTTGCTCAGTAGGATCTTGTGATTCAGAGAGTGAAAATGTGTCCTCTCTGTGATCAATAGTAAATTTCCCATTGTCTTCTCTGAAATTAAATTTTTGAGCCTGTTCTCTATCTGCTTTCTTTTCCAGTGGTTGTGCCTGCACACCACAAAAAGAAATTACAGAGGGAGAAGAAGGAGAGAGACCTGCAAGTAGCTAGTTTACCCAGAGTTGCGCAGGAGAAATCAGTCCATCCTGCCCTATAAGTGGGGCTGATTGAGTGGTGTCCGGGTTAAGTGGTTTTCAGGAAAATAAGACTGAAAAAAAGAGACAAAGTGGGAAAAGTCCATATCACCTTGAATGAATCTGATGCATCTTTGCTTCCTTCTCCATATTGCACCTGTGCAAGGGGATACAGAGTTAGGCCTAAAGAGGCTACAGATCCTTGTTAAAGGAGCCAGCAGGAAAGGCAAAACAATACCACAGATAAGATAGCCTCAGTTACACATCTTCAAAGGAGTAGAGGTTACAATAGCTTGGGCTATCACTCAGTGGGACAACCTACCCACCTGGCTGAGTCTACGCTAGGCTGGCTTAGTTTTTTCAAGGCCATGCAGAGATGTTTGCAGGTCCTAAAGTAGAGTGTGGGACTGGGAATGACCTGGGAGATGCTGACAGGCCTGAGAAACAGACAAAAATACACCATTCTGATGTTTTTTCTGCTGTATAGTCATTCAGTCAAACAGGCCTTGACAGATAACTCTGTCAGATGCCAGCATTTCTCAGAGACTTCTGAAGTAGATTCAGACGATCCACAGGGGCGGTGATCTGATATTTAGCAAAATGTCATCAAGGATTGTAAAAGGCCTGATGCCTGCCAGAATAGACCTAGTAAGACCTCTTCTCCCAGTCCTCAAGAGACAGTCTTGCATGCCTGGGCTGAACTTTAAATCCCAGATCTATAAATAATGCAGAATTATTCTCCTGAGAGGTGAAGGAGGCTTTTCAGTTATGGATGAGAAGTTCTTCATGACATGGTGGTCACTTTGTTAGCTTTATAGGTGGTCTTCACCCTCAGAGCAGTACTATTGCAAAGAGAGCTATTCAGTGAATCCCTTGCCTTTAAAACCTTCCTGAAAAGGAACCCTCTCTAGCCAGAGATCTTCAACTAAAAGAGTCTTTTCAGTCAGGGCAGATGAGATCATACTAGATAAAAGATCCCTTAGCTATCTAGTAGGAAACATAGGACAGATCTTTCTGAAGGCTCAGACTGAAGATAGCCTAGTGTGAGCTGCACTCACATGTGCAGGAGAATGTCAGAAAATTACTCCTTGTTAGGAAAACATTCAAATGTCATCTTTGCATGTTGGGAGTTCCCTAAGTCTTTGTTCCCTTTACCCTTCTCCTCACAGTGGCTGATGGAGGAGACTGAAGGATACAGGACCTGAACCAAAGCCAGTTGAGTAGCTGAGACTCTCTACTAACTGCAGTTATTATTCTTTAAATCAGATCCTTCGGTTATGTAGCTCATCAGCTCTTAGTGTGAGAGCGATTAGACTCCGATTTCAGCCCAGACAGGCCGAGCTCTGGGTCTGTTTCCATACTGCCTAAATAAATCTGTGCTTACTCATGAAAATATCAGAAAGAATGACAAAATTGTTTGGGCAGATGAGGGAATGCATGTTTGACTCTGACCAAATTCTTCATCTTCAGGTACTCAGTCCCTCTCCCATCACACAGGAAATGTCTACAACTGATTATCTAAGATCCCTCTTCTACCCATTAGCAGCTTGTGCCTTAAACTTCAATGACATTGTTTATGCAACAGGGTGCCAGGCAAAGTTTACTCTTATCTTCAACTTCAGGGGATTGAATTCCTTTGGAGAGATGCAATAATGCAGAAGTGAATTAGGGTCCAAAACTATAAATGTTCTTTGCTGAGAACTCATCTGATATGCTTTTAAGGCATATCAGCTCTATTTTCCCTGTTATTGTGGGCTCTGGGAAGCACTATTGCTATGCATACCTACAAGTTAATAACAGACTGACAAGGATCTTGACTTTTGTACTGGTTTAAGACCGGAGTGTCTGTTCTCTTGAAGAATGATGGGAAGGGCTGCAGCCATCTGATTCCTGAGAGGAGGCAAAGGTCAGCAGTGGCACTAATCTTGAAAGCAAAGGTGGCCATCACTTCCTTCCACCACCCGAGGTATCAAGGAAGCCCAAGACCCAGCCAAAGGGTGCAGCTTAAACAGTTCCAAAATTTCCATCTAGGGAAAAATCTGAGGCAGTGCTGAGGGGCTACTTTCAGTACGCTACTCCACAGTGTTATACTCCAGGAATACCCTGTACACCCAGCAACTAATGCTGCCCTCCTTGCAAAGTCCCCAACCCAAAGAATTGCCTAAACTGTCCTTTGCCACTTCCCGTGCAAAGGTGCAAGGGAACGGGGGGCCCTGTGGGGAGCCCACCGCGCCATCAAGGAGAAAGGCACAGAGTCCTCCTGACGCATGCAGCTACTTCTGCAATGGCAGCAGCACACCTGGCTTCATGCTTGTGTCTATTCCCACCAGCAACCTCCACAGCAACAGCATCACAGGCATGTGCACCAGAATGGTCCTTTCCAGCTGGAAAATTTCCCAGGAGACACCAGGGGTAGCAACAGTCACCGAACAAATGAATCTGCTGCAACAACCTGGATTTTGGCAGCTGGCCCAGCCGTGCGTCCCACCACAGCCCCTCGCAGGCTGCCATTCAGGGCCTCAGCCCTCGGCCGTGTCCTCGCTGTCACGCTTGGAAGGACACCGGTTCACATCAGTTCAACGCTTTCTCCGAGAAATGTCCCAGCTTCCCCTCCTCTTGCACGGGCTGCGAGGCCTCGCTGTAGCAGCGCTTGCTGCTGTGGCTGGCCGGGCTCTCCTCCTGCACCACGGGGCCGCCAGGGCGCTGCTTGTAGGTGCCGGCGCTCTGCAGCCCACTGCCGCCCACGCCGAGCACCTCGGCGCACTTCTCCTTGTACTGCTGGGTGTTGCCAGCAAAAGTCTCGCAGCGGCTCAGGTTTTCCTCTTGCACGGGGCTCCCCACATTCTCGTCAGTTATTCCAGAGGCTGTTGCCCCCTCTTGGGAGTTTTGACTAACATAGACAACAATGATGTCTCCCTTGAAGTTCATTACTTGTCCACTTGAAATAAATGTGGAGTTACTGTTTCCAGTCACATTTCCTGGGGAAGGGGGGGAGAAAAGAAGGTACATGTGATTAATTTTTTCTCTCATGAGATGAACGTTGACCACAGTGAATTTAATCCAGTGTGATATATCTTTACTTTTGTTCCATTATTTTTGACCCGTGACATAGAGATGCTCTTATAATCAATGCCTTCCACTGGGCTCTTTCATTATTTCCATTTTTGCCTCCACAGGACCAAGCCTGTCATCTATGGGGAATCTGCCTGGAACATTATGAAAAGTTTTCCCTCTAAATTGAGCTCCTGGAGAGCTCTCAAGAGAGAGCACAATAACCTCATTCTCCCATTACCTCAGGGTACTCAAGCTGGTTCCATACTGCCTCCACACACAGTTAGTTAGGAAATGGTTACTATTTCCAATTCTTATATTTATATGTATATATATATATATTTTTTTTTTTTTTTATGGTCCCAGATACTGTATTCTTTTTTCCCCTTGGTAAACAATCGATCCTATCATGTGGAATAGATAGCGAGTTTATTGAATAAATATTGAAAGATTTAAAATATTAATGTCAGGCCATACTGTCACAGTGTACAAATAACATGGAGCTTAGAATATTATCTTATATTGTCCTGATCTTCCAAGCAGATAAACTCCAGTACTCATGTCATGCCCTCATGGATTTATCTGGATATATGTTGACTACGGTGAAGAAACAGAGTCTATACTGTGGTGACCTAACAGAGTTACAACACACACCTCTTTCAGAAAGTCTGCTGGCCTTTAGAGAATTTGCAGTATAAACTCAATCCTTCTGTCATTTAAGGACTGAGTCACTGACTTAAGTGACAGCAGGATCAGGCTCTGGGGGTTTATAAACTTCCATTAAAGTGGAAAGAAAATAACGGAGAAGAACAATCTTTCCCCAAGTTAAATGAAACTAACCAAAACAAACAAAATGCAACCAAATCAAAGATTTAGCTCCATCTTCCTAGCCTATGCACACTCTTCCTCAGAAGTGTTTTTCCTGCTGTGCTCCACGTAACCATTACTTGTGGATTGATCTTAAACATTTTAGAAATTCTGTACATTTTCTCAATACTTTCCTCTCTACTTAAGACATTGGCATTTTCACTGCAGCTGAGCATGGCCCTGCCCCAAAAAACATTTTTCTGGCCGTCAAAGGTGATGTTTACATACATACCATGACTGGATTCCAGTAGTGCTAAGATCCGCACATGTTCATAACTTGATCTTGGTAGCACTTAAGAATCTCTCTAATAGGCCCCCTCAAGCAATTGTATTTATTTTAGCTAAACCACTGCATTGCTAGATCTTTGTTTACTGCTGATTATCATGAGGTGTGAGTAAGTGTTCTCTGCAGGATTTTTTTTCCTGCCAGCTGTTTCCCCTGTATTCAGTTCAGTTGTTTGCTATCAACATGACTCTGTTACACATAATCAGGGTTCAAAATAACTGTTTGCCATTATACAGATTGCTTTCCACTCACAAAATGTATTGCAAAAGTTTACCAGTGTTCAGTAGGAGATCAGGAATTTAGAAATCTATGTGGCAATGGAAAAAAAAAAGGAGTTAAACACATTTATAATGTTTAGTTGAATGTGGTCTGTAATTCTTCACTGCTAGATGAAGACACCATGCTGAAAGAGATGAATATTGGAAGCACAAAAGCACAGAAAATGGTTGTGAGAGCTTCCTGGATAGCACTAAGAAATGTGTTTCCAACCTGAAAATATAAGGGACACCTTCAGAGGATAAGTAAAGGCATCATGCTCTGCAAACTTTCAGGCTTTGGATCTCTTCAGACTACCTGCTGATATTAATTACAATGATAGACTAATTTCTGTGGTAATTATTCACTAAGGACTGGAACAATGCAGGTGATTAATTTTGTCGGAGCCATCTAATAGTGTTTAAATGGTCAGAACTGTTGAACCAAGCTGCTTTGGGATTTAGAAGTGAAAGGCTCTGTAAAACCATCCCTATTCACGAGTCACCTAAGTCTTCCTAGGCTCATGCTTAACGTTGGAGTCGTAGTCAGGACTCAAGGCGGTCACGAACCAGATCTTCATGATCAGACTGCTTCCAAGCTTGGAGGGATTCAAAAGACTTTTGAAGGCTTAGATCCATCTCTGATGATAACCCCTGTAGGTGGTGCCTGTCCAGAGTGTTACCTTGATATTGTAGGATTGTGTCATAATAGTGGCAGAGTCTGCAACTTCAGTTGTCATTTTGAGTGTTAAGGAATTAAAAAAAATACCATGGAATTACCCAGTGCTTCTCCTCCCATTTTTCCGTCCACCGTTTTGTACAGTTGTGTCTTAGCACAACTGTGTGCAAAGGTGAGTGGCTTCAGTTGCTTTGAGAAGCTTTACAAAAAGTTATTTTGTGTGCATG
The DNA here is from genome assembly GCF_036417845.1 of Apteryx mantelli. Taxonomy (NCBI): domain Eukaryota; kingdom Metazoa; phylum Chordata; class Aves; order Apterygiformes; family Apterygidae; genus Apteryx; species Apteryx mantelli. Next base: position 79,385,397 of record NC_089979.1, read on the forward strand.
CTTATTCCTGCTGGGCACTGCACAAGGTGCAGCAAAATGACAGATGCTGTTACAGCTCCGCATGTGGCCCCAGTGAGGGCTGAGGCATGATTTGGTAAGAAACTGCTTGCTAAGCCCCGTCCCAGTTCACGCGCAACCAGATGTCGCCAGTGGAGCACAGCAATTCTGTCGACAGAATAAAACACCCTGCCAACAAGCCATATGCACTACAGATTAACTAATGGACACTCTTGTATCATTTACTGCTCTAACAGTACCTCCTGGCAGTCATACTTAGCTTATGGGAAACTAGAAACACTGTATATCTGCTCAGATTTCACCAGATGGCACTGTAGCATGTACATACCTAAAGGTACAGATGCAATTAAAATCATATATGAAGAATTATGCAGCATATCTAAAGAAGGCCTTTTCCAGCATGTCACTTAAACCCAAGCCTTCCTGTTTTCCCTACCGTTCCAACATATTTTCTCTTCCTCTTCTAGTTGGATTTGAAAAAAAAAGCAGTACTTCTCCAGTGCCAGATATGACTTGACTTTCAGTTGTACCTCAGAGTCATCTTCCATAAAAAAATCTTGCGTTCTTTTTACTACTGTTGAATTTTTATTTATCAGGCAGTAAATCTGTTTCAAGATTTCAGGAAACTGAAGCGATAGAAAGAGTATCAGCTCTTAGAAAGATTAATACTACAGCACTTTCAGATTCCTGCTTGACACGTATGTTTAGAAGGGAAAGGACTGTGTCACTTTTGGGCTTTGGCAGATTGACAACAACATCTCCGTGAGAAACTTTACGGCACAATACAGTTTTAAAAAAGGGCAACTGCTTATGACTGCTGTATGTATTACAGTAATACTTAGATGTCCCAGGCAAAACTCAGGTCCCATTATGCTTGTCACTGCACAGACATAAATAAAAATAGAGTATCTCTCTTTAAGAGATTATAATCTAAAATGACTAATAACACATGACAAGCAGATTGCAGACTTTTATACCGAAGAAAAGTCTGTGGGAGGAAGGTTTCATTCAGAAAGTGTTCATAACTTCCCTTCTGCTAGTTTTGCTTCAGTGATTTTTCTCCTGATTTCTTTTGACTGTTTAAGTATATTTATCCAATAGCTGTGCTTCAGAGCTGTTAAGGGAACAGAGCACTTGTGTGTGGAGAAGCAATGTCTGTATGAAATTATTTTTAGGTGAATGCTTATATATTAACAAATAAAAACAAAGAGAAAGTGCTAAAGGTAGATAATTGGGCATAATCTCTTAGACCAACCATGGCCTCTAAGTTACAGCTCCAACTGGAGCGTCACTGACCACCATACAATTCAGTGTTGAGGACAAAAAAGCACATGCAGACTGTCTAATGGAAGAATACCCATCTGAAAGCTGAGCACCCCGTCTCAACTCAGCCTTTATGCCACTGTACTCTCCTCCTCCTAACTTCTCTCTAATACACACAAACTGCTATCATGAAAACATTTCAGTAACAATTGCCTGGCCTCTGCAGTGACAGCCAGAAGATGGATTTTGCATTGCTGGTTAGATCATCACAGGATGATGATCCCTCATGGTGCTCATACTGTTTGCAGAATTCACTGCAAAACAAATGGCCTTGCTATTTCATCCTCATCTTTCAAATAAGTTTCAAGGCATCATTTTATTCTTCCCTCCTTCTCCTAAATCAGTAATACTGAGCTAGCACAGAGAATAATCCTATATGACTGTGTATAAGTCAAGCCTACTGGGCTTACCAGATGCTGGTGGAAGGTCTGAAGTGCTGCTGTTTGTCCCTGAAGTGCTTCTTGTGTGCTGGTACTTTGTGTCAGTACCATCAGAAGATGCATCTTCCATACCATGATCACTTGCTAGAGTGCTCTGACCAGCAGAGAGAAAATGCAAGCCACAAGTGCACTGTGCATAAGATCCAGTTTCTGGGGAGGTGGAGGCACTGTCAACTGCTGCACAGTAGGGTTTGCTCCACTTTCTGGGAGATTCCCTATATGAAACACCACACCTCACACAGATCTTCTCTGAGTCATGGTTCGCTGGAAAACGATCTGTGTCTTTGTTATCTATTTCCTTTGGGCAGCTGTGGGCATGCTGGCAAGATTTCTGAAGATATTTGTCTATAGCAGCATGTGAGCCATCCATTTTGGGAGAAGGGTGAGAGCCTTGAGCGACTGATATGTCCTCTGTGCTCCCAATCCCTGAAAAGCACTGATTTAAGCTATCGTACTCCCCTATCTCCACTGGTTCTGAAAATGATGACACAGTTTTACTGTCAGGCCGACTCAGTAAAGATAAATAATCAGCGGTATTGAGATCTTTATCCATATATTCATCTTCCATGGGAACTGGTGGGAAATGGTCATCATCAGTCTCAGATACCACAGAAAACTCTTGGAGGTTCCCTGCCGCCTCATACGGAGCTGTCTCTGGGCTGCCGTTCATGCACAGAGGGTGACCTCTGGTGCAACATGTGTTTCCAGGGGGAGAATAACCAGCAGGACCCAGGAGGCACATTCCTTCAGAAATCTGGGGAGCAGCAGTGTTTGTTATACTTGTGGTAACAAACACATCTCTGGGGGGCTCCTAAATGAAGTCCAAAAGAAAAACATATTTAATAAATAAATCAGCAGAAGGTTATTTTCCAAACAAAGAAGAAATAGGCAGAACATAATTCTTCCTTGACGTGGAGCTGCTGAGTTTGAGCAGCACCAGCTGTATTTGAGTCTTGAAGTGTAATTCTATCCTGTTGCAAAACTGTGACCACTGGTGCTGTGATCAGTGGGTATTTGGATAAAAATCTGGTGGCCTGGGAGACAGCAACATTTAATTTTGAGAGGGGGCTATTGTTAGTTCTTAAAAAGGCCCTTAAGAGTCAATAAATCTATAGGAGTCACTTAATTCTGCTGCTCCTTATGAACCATCAATAGAATGATACTAAGGTCTAAATTGTTATAGGTTTATAAACACCCTGAATTATCTGTGTTTGAAGGGCTGTAGACCTGTGAAGGCCTTATTGAGAGCAGAAACTTTATTATTGGTAATGCCATATGTAGAAGAAAAATTGGATTGTTTCAGATGGCCCAGGACAAGCTAGAATAAAAACCTCACACACAGACAAGGTTGCTTTAACCTGGAGTAAGTTAGGAGAATAAATACAAAAGCCCATGATGTCACTTTGTCAGTACTTTTTTGGTTGCAGCTCCACAAAAAGTGTTGGAAAATACTGGAGGCAGCAGTTCAAGAATTCCCTTCAGTACCTGCAAGTCAGGCTGTAATGATGGGTAGCCAGGAATTGCTACCTACATTTCACTTTTAGCATCTGTTCAGTTCTTCCAGGATGGAGAAGAGCATGTAAATGCTGCCAGCCACTAACTGCCGCTGGTTCTCACTCCTCCATCCTGGCAGTCTGAGCTGCTGCCAGTGCATGAACGCTTATGAGACAAAAGAGGAACTGCCTTCTCAAGAAGTTTCCTTTGTAGTAATGGGATTTGAGTGTTGCAACCACTCAACTAGACAGAGCTCCTGGACTGGCCTGGTTAGGAGAGGATGCATCAGGGACCTGGGACACTGCAGTCCATGTCCCTGGTGGGAATCAGGCAGTGCAGAAGAGCTTGAACCTGCATCTCCAACTGAGTGTTTCAGCCATAGGATCTGGGGCTGTTCTGAAGCAAAACCTTTTGGAAGGTCTTTCTTTCTTTCATATCCAAATGGACAACAAGGATTTCTGCAGGCACTGAAATTAATGGGTCTCAGGGATGTTTTCTTTAACTGACGGCTCTGTGCTTGATGCCTTGAGTGTCTGGTGTTCTTGGCTTTGCCCCAAATCCAAATTTCTCTGGTATGTAAAAAGGTGCAAACTCCAACTGAAGTTTTTCCGGCTCTTAGGATTCATAATGGCTCGCTCGTAAGTAGAGTCTCAGATGTTCAGTAACTGGGGGACTCATGTTGAACTTTCTACTCTTATAAATATTTAATCATCACAGAGACTGTTAAAACTGGCTGAAACCAGAGAGGTGGTTCAGAAGCTAGGGAAGCTATTGGACATTTTATAAGTCGCACATTCACACAGAACCAGACTAAAAAAGCCAAAGTTATGAGGCTTTTTGAGAAACAGAAAACTTGTTTTCCAGCCAAATGTTAATGTGGAGGCTACTGCCAGGGGAGTGCCAGGAATATAATAAAGAAAACATAAAACAGAAAATTTTAATGCCCTGGACTTTACCTTTGTTCCTTTTATTTGGCTGCATACTTCGTTAGCCCAGTTCTGTAGATCTGCTGTAGGGAAAACAAAACAGCAGCTGTAATGTATAGCAGGCACTAAAGCTAGCCACAGACCTAAACACATATAGTTATTCACAATCCATAATATTATATTAAATGTAAACCAGCAAGGCTGTGTTTACTGACTGTTCAAATGTCCCAGTGGCCATCTAGCTGAGGATTTGCTGTAACTGGAATAGGGATATATTCTTGTGGAACAAATGTTTCCGAGCTCCCAAAATAGATCACAGTTAAACTGTGTTCCACATCAAATGGGGTTTCTTTCCTGGTCATATGTCACCAAGCTATGACTGGCCTGATCCCGACCCAGTTACAGCCGTACAGTCTATTTCAAGAGGAGTCACATGAATGTCCCAAAGACCATTCTCAGACAGCAGCAAGCAGCCTGGAGGGAAGAGGGTAAGCCACCAAAACCACGGGATGGCAGGCTCAAATACAGCGTAGTCCACTTAATCAGGATGTGCTTAATTGGGAAATTCACTTAATCAGAGTATCTCCCAAGGAAAAGCTTCAAGTCCAACAATGCTTTATAGTAAAGACTGCTACTTAACGGAAACATTCTTCTTGCTTTATATCTTCACTTTCAGGAGATTTTGAAGGGCTTGGGTCCCATGTACATTTTAACCTTGCGCTGGTTTCGTATGTCTGCAGATAGATCAGCTACTTAACCACTGCCTGTTCCCAGTAACGAGTCTGTTCCTCTGATGTTAAGTCTGCACATTTACCATCAGCTCCCAAGCAGGCAGGACTTCTTCCTGAGCCTGCAGGTCCCTGGGGCTCTAGGTAGCAGGATTTACCACTCAAAGGCGATGAAAGACTGTCACTGCAGAGCAGCAGGGCAATAGAAATGTCAAATAAAGAGCATTCCCCTGAAACCTGCTCTGCATCTCAAGTATTTGGTTTGCAAGGAGAGTCACCATTTCCTCCAGCCCATCCCAGGAATTCCAGATTTAGCACAACCCATGTTTAGTGTGGCAGAGGCAGCCTATTTCTAAAACACAGGCTAAAACATACTTTACAAGAGAGGGTTGCTGTCTTCCCTTCCACTGCTCCCAAAACATTTCATAAATTCCTAGGGCTTGGGAAAGGCAATGAGGCAAAAAATACATTAGGAAAAGCTTTCCATGTTTAGAGGGAGATGACAAAAAATATAGAGAACAATAAGAGTATGTCCTCAACTGTGAAGACCCAGGGCTTAAAACAGAGTTGAGTAACTTTTGTGAGTATATCCCTCATATTCATAATATATTCAATGCCCCAGCAACATCTAGTATGTCTTTCCTAGTATTTTTTGATTTTTCTGTTTTTACTATTCCTTCTATTTCTTCTAGTATTTCTGCAGTACCTCATCAGAGCTTTGGCCTTCAGCTGAGAACATTGCCTCCATCATGTTTGCAAATACACATGAGGCTTTTGTCTTGAGATGTATAGTTTAACCAATCCAGATGCAGATTTCAGGGGAAGAGGGGAAGTGGGGCAAAGGATCTAGGAGGTGGCGAAAGACCTGTAAGTCTTTGCCGTCCGCCGTGCCCCCAGCACTGGCCCTCCCTCATCCACACTGCGGCTGTGGGCACCCTGCAGGCAGTCACCTCACTGTGCTGGCTGCAGGAGGATACCAGGATGATATGCATTATGCATAAGTGCAATATGTTCCCTGCCCTAGAGGAAAAGAATGGGAAGCCTGGCTTTGCACTAGTTAAAACACATCCATACGGACAGACATACAGATAGCACAGAACTTCCAAAACGGCACCTGAGTTTCTTAACCTGGCGGTTACCCGTGATATCAGAGCACCCACAGAGCCATGCAGCTGTCACATTCACAAATGCCATTAGCTATAATGTACCTGTGAGCTTTTTTCCCTTATTCTTGTAGTATACGATGAAGATGACAATGCCAATTAGTGCCACAAAAAACAAGATGACAATCAACACATACAAGATCCTGTTTGTTCCTGTAGGGTGTAAAAATGATAGTACTGTCAGCAAGTAGCTTATACTCAGCAGTGTTACAATCCTTGCTTATTTTACCTGCTTTTCCATATTTTTTTCCATAGAGTTTTTTTTCTTCCTATTTGATTTTAGATTTCTGTAATAAGGACAACAGCTTTAGCACTGGTAAAGTTCTGTGATAAGTAGCCTTACTAAAGGCACCTTGTGCAGAGCCATCTCAGTAAAAAACAGTCTTAGACAGTGTCTTAGAGAGGTGTGAGCCAGTCAGGCTGCTCTGAAAGTCTCCTTGCAATCTGCCATCCCACAGGCTGTGCTTGCTCTGCCTCAGGAGAACGGGGATATGCAGCTCATAGGGATTATAAACTTCAGCCAGCAAAATCTGGCTTTCATCTCAGATTGTGAAGGACTGCCATGTGCTAGGCAAACAGTCTCCCTGGTAGCATATCCATACTGGAGAGAGAGAAGGGCAATGGGCAATAAGGGACCTACATTCAGCTGAGACTGTGTCCATTGCTATAGAAGAAGCACAGAGAGAAGCTGGTAGCCTTTATATAGATAACGTGTGTATGGAAATTAGCAGGCTGAAAAATGAAAGAGCTGTAAATGTGATGGAGATCATGGGTATTACAGTAATGCTGCTCACCATGCAATGTCAGTGGGATGTATAAAGCACTACTTAGTATACTGGACATGGGTTCTAGAGCAGCTGGGCTTAAAGTCATCTTTAAAGGTTGAATTTTCTGAAGAGCTCTGTCTTGGCCTACAGCTGCTTCCCCTAGAGTCATCCACACGGGGAATGGAGTTAAACTAGACAAAAAACAAAGTAAACACATAGGTACTTTCTAATGAATAACCTGTAGGAGGACATATACCATCTTCTGGTTGTTCAGGCATCTTCCATTCTGCGCAAACTGCATCTGACTTGTCAGTCCCAGGGACTATTTCTGCCATTCCCAGAGCTGTACAGCTAAAAAAGAAAGACACAGAAGCTAGATACTCAAACAAGGGGGTCTGTCATGGCTCCTACACTTATGCAGGGTAATACTTTCCATTGTAAATTACTCTTATGCTTCTCCATCTTTAAAAAGTTCAGATATCGTTATTATTTTCAGCTCAATAGATCAGCAGTTCTGTTGTTATTGCTCTCTCTTGCTTCGCCACCCCACAGCAAGATTCAAGCTCCAATCTGAAAATTCCTTTATTGCTGTGCCACAAACTGAGATGCTCTGTGCACTCTGCAGACAGACTGAAACACCCCACTGAAAAATGCTTTTGATCAAGCTTCTCATTGCCTTGTGACTGTCATGGTCCTTCTACAAGATACAGGGACTTACTTGGTCCAGGATTTACACTTATCAGTGGATGAAGCAACCTTTGAGAAGTAGCCTGTGGGACATGGTGTACACATCGTATCCTTGTCTTGTTGCACTGTGTGTAGTAAAGGAAGAAAAAAATCATAGTTGAGCTTTTGTGAGTTCATTTCAAACTGGAGGTGATTATGCTCCCCCATCCTTCCACTCCCTCTCCCCTTCCAAAAGCTTCCCTGGAGAGAGAAGAATCTTAAATTATATTTGAGTAGCAATGACAGTTACAGGTAAACAGGAAAAACAGCTCAGGTAAGACTAGCATATTTCTCTACATGATCAAAATGGGAAATGACCAGAAGCCATTTTCAGTTATTGTAAAATAATATACAGCTATTATATCCTTCCACTTTCATTAACTGTCTTGTGTTGATGCAATTCCACCGACTGTGACACTAACTGTTATTGTCAATTGCATGAAGCAAACAAAGTGCTGTACCAGGATTTGCCAGCTTGGTGAAAAAAACACTGTGCTTCAGGCCCAATTCACTCCATTATGTGCTGCTTTTTTCCTTGTACTTGGAACAGCTCACTTTATCTTCCCAGTGTTCATTACAACTCTGAATTTGACCATCTCTATTTTCCACCCACAAAATGTCTCCATTTTGCTTGCAATCAAACCCAGAACTAAATTAAATGTCTGTAATAAATCCTTGCATTGCAAGTCATATAAAAAAAGGATCCTTCACTATGTGAAAGGTGTTCATCGTTTTTAACTCACTTATAGTGTTATAGAATGCAGCAAAGAATAGTCATTCAGCAGAAACTGATTTCAAAGATCTGGGCAATGACCCCCAGTGGACCATTTTTCTGAGTACTGGAGAAATGCACGTTCAAGTGATTGCTGAGTCAAGTACCTCAGCAAACATTAGGAATGCACTGCAGTCCTTTCGGCTATGGCCATGTCCATGCAAAACCTTGCAAATGTCACCTCAGCCAAGATACTGTGTAAACTACAGAGACTCAAGCCCCTTGCTGTCAAAGTGGCCTTCAAAATGCAAATAATCCAGAGGAATTACATGCAGTGGCAATGATAATCAGACACGCATCTTCTGTTCACAGTGGACAGAGAGTCTAAGGTACCCTCTCTTCAGTGTCAGAACCCACATGACACTGACTTCATCCTCCAGGCCTAACCTGGACATTTCACTTTGTACTGGCCCCTCTCTGTATCTTACCAGGATGCTTTACTCCGAATCCTGGAGCACATATGGTGTTGCGCTGACAGCAGTCACAGTCGTCATTCCAGTGGTAACCCATTGTACAAGCACACTGCCGCTGGAATGTGCTGTTTCCTGGATTCACTTCTTTCAACGCTTTCCCTAGAAGAGAAAGCAGCTGGGAGTAAAAACCTCTCTGATACTAAGCCTCAGATTTATGAACCTTCTGCTCCGCCTATTTGCTTTGCTTGAATGCCAGATGCAGAACCATTCTTGTTAGAGGAAATGTTGTCTTTCAAGAAGCATGGGAGACCCTTGATTAGCACGGGGCACCTCACTGATTGAACTCCTGAGCAATACTTTTCCTTGCAGCTCCTGTAGAAAATAAAAAGAGCTTTTGCAAGTTTGAGGCAACCATGTTAGGGGATGTGAGTGCACAATATGCTGGGCAAAAGAACAGACCTTTAAGATCCAACTCACAGGGAGCAATGGCCCAAGTGAAGATAATCAGTTGAGCAGCATGGAGACTATAGCTGCAGTGTTCAACAGAGCACAGAAGAACTGAAACTCCCTGGTGTCTGGGGACCTCACTGTCTTTTAAGTTCTTTTGTAAGCCCAGCCTCCATTATCATGTACCTAAACAAAGCATCATGTCCAGATCCACTTGCCCATCTTCACACTTCACTAATTCAGATTAGAAGGTTCCTCAGTATAAACAGCTCACCTTGATCACATATTTTATGCAGTAAGCATTTGTCTTCTTCATTCCAGACATCCATATACTCATTTGGGCCACATGGCTGGCACACACTATCAGAAGTACCAGTGCATTTAGCAGACATATACTTTCCTATGAAGATGAGAATGAAAAGTAGGTCATTTGCAAGTTGCACGTCAGCTGTTGGAGGACCTTAGGCGAAATATAGGCCAGGCCAACACTGCTATACTACTGGGGGATGATCATTTCTTTGTGTCACCCTTTCAGTTCCTTGGTCCAGCCCTAACCTAGGGTGGTATTGAAATATCCATGAAACTTATAGCATAGGAACCGTCTTGTTTAGGTGCATGAGAATTAAGCTACTTTCTGTCTCCAACAGTGACTAAGTGTTGTCCCAACAAAATAAGCGTTATGGCTTTTGCTGAGGTCACTAGGACCACTCCTGCACTAAAAGGTACTCAAAGGCCTGAAATTATGTACCTGTTATGGTATGTGCAAAAAGATTTACGGAATCACCAGGGCAAGTTGCCTTGCTGACCCTTTAATGCTGCTTCTAAGGAGCTTTTTAATTACCAAGCACCACGCTCACATACCTGGCTCACACTTTGTGCAGCACCGTCCGGAGTATTCATAGTGTTGCTCACTTTCACATGGTGGAGTGATCTGTAGTGACAACTGGGGAGGAAAGGAGAGAAAGAACATGAGAACCAATATACCTTGAGCTTCAGTCCTACCTACCCACAATTGTGATAGAGAGGAGGAAAACTTTTCTTCTTTATAGCATTTTGGATAGCTAAGCAGTAAAACATTACTCAATGTTTATGACTTCAAAGGCTCCTTGTAGGCAAATTAATAACATGTACTTGATGCTGTACACACAGGGACTTGTAATATAGCCAAGTGATAAATAAATAACACAATCTTGAAATTTATCATGAACTTTTGGCCTGCCATATAACCTCTGCTTACAATACTGTATTATTTGAAACTTCTGACTTCAAAACAATTATTAAAAAAAAAATTTTGGCATACCATAGTCTCTTCCACAGATATGACCTCAGACCAAGACCTGGGCCACTGAAAGTTTTAAAGTATAACATTTAGCAAACTAGTAAAGTTAGAAGTGAACGATTTATATCTTCAAAAAAGAAGAAGTTCCCAGCTTCCCCCTGGGATACACAACACTCCTGTCTAGCCCCAGAAAATATTGGACTTCAATTTTATGGCTTTTTATGGCTCCTATTGTGTCCTGCAGCATTCATCTCATTGAACTGAGGCAGCCAGCCACTGAGGTGATGCAAATTAAGCCGACACCTTTTTATTTCTTAAAAAATAGAACAAAACAAAAATGAACTCCTCCCTCGACAAAGCAGCCAAAACTGTTACACGAAAGGAGATCTGCAAAGGGCGTTACGGTGTCACATCTAGCTCTTACCAGCCTTTGCAAACCCTCCCTGATCTCAGCTGCCTGCAGCAGTCCTGCCTGCGGCACAGGGCACTCACCCTGGCTTCAGGGCACGGGTTGTGCTGGGGTGTCCCAGCCAGCCAAGCATCACTCCTAGCCCCCCACCGCCTCTGCTTTGGCTGCCCGGGAGTCTCTTGGCAGCGGTCCTCCAGGCAAACTCAACACCTTACGTCCAGTTGCTGACCATTCCTCTTGGGATACATAGGATGATTCAAAATCTGGCCCTTAGCAAGGAACACTTCATTTTAATGGGATACAGTTGTTAAAATATCATTCACTGGCTTTTGATTTGGAAAAAGATGCATTAAAACTTCTGCTGCTAGTTAGAAGAAGCTTTCACTATCTAACAGTGCTGTGCAAGCAAGGGTAAAATTGATATTGGTTTCCAATCCCCTTTATCTCTCCTCTTTCTTCCTTTTCTAGTTTCATCAATAGCAATCTCATTATATTCTCTTCCCCTAAGCATCTTGTCCTTTCTAATGCTGGAAAGGGTCTTATAACTTAAAAATGACCAAAGAGGTTGGAATATTTCTTTAAAACACCTCCTTCTGGCTTGGAGTTTGAGTCATTGTTTGGTGCATAAATGCAGTGTGTCAACATTGCACTAACTGTGTCTGAATTAAAGTAAGTGCCTAAGGTCAAAGGTCTTTTTTTTTTTTTTTGTGGTTATGTTTGTAGGTTATAAGCACCTTATAGCCATTTATTATCATGACGACAATCCCAGGCAAATTAGGAGTCCAGTCTTGTAAGAATACTTCTTTTGTCTCAGTGTTCCCTTTTGTCTCTTTTGTTGTATTTATTAGCAGTATCTTTCTTGCGATTAGATTATAAGGTTTTTGGAACAAAAATTGCTGTTTGTGTTTGCACAGCACCTCACACAAAGGGCACCTGGAATTGGACTAGGATTCCTACCACAGTGCAAACAAACATGTACATACTTATGAAAGTTTTCCCTCAGGCTTATTCCTAGCAGTTGCCTTGTTCTTTGCCCTGCACATTCAGTATTCAGGTACTGCTGTTCAGGATAAGGATGAGGGCTGGCAAGGTGGGAGACAATCAAGGAAACAGAAAGGCAGGCCAGCTGGGTGGCTGAGCAGTGACACTGCTCACTGCCCCATGGGAAGCTCCTAAACCACTTCTGCAAACCCAAGGAGCTCATTTTCTCACCCTGCATTTCAGGTGGTGCGAGCTAAAACACGATGCTCCCAGAGACTGCAGATTGAGATTGAGACTACGATGCAGGAGAGAAGGTCTTGAGCAACTGATTCCTCATTCGTGGCCATCCGAAATCGCGACAGAACTAACGAGACAAATGACAGGTCAGGTCACTTGCTTTTATAACAGAATGTTCTTTTCTTCCTTGTTTGCCCCAGTTTGAAAGTTCCTCTTTAGAAAAAAAGACTTAAAAATTACTGAAGTGTCACACAAGGGCAAAGTCGTCCTTTTTAAGGAAGGATATGCAAATCTGCTAAAAAGCATTCAGCTAAAGAGTCTGGAATAATTTCTGAGAATTAAAATTTTGCTTGAACAGAACAAGCAATCCCCTTATGTTGAGGCTGGGAGAGCAGGCTAACCGCTCAGGTACCTTTTATAAATCATCTCATACCTCCCTGCTTTATAGCATAAAGAGGGTTATTGTTACAGTATATTCACAGCTGCAGCTGCATAAATCTACACTCTGTGTCAATAAGTATTCTCTTCTGCCACCATGTCCTTCCCCTTTTGAGACAAGCTGATACATTTACAAAGGTGCATTATTCCCTTCTTTGATTTATATTCAAAGCAATAAAGACAAGATTATTGGTGTCCAGTTGCTACCCCCATATAAGCCCAGCCTCCTCACAAAGGTGAGAAATTTTGGCCTAGAATGGACTAGTTAGATCCTCTGAGCGTGAAAGCTGCTGGGAAGAGAGGACATGAAGGAAAACAAAAGAAACTTCATATTTTCTTATGGTGGCAGCCGATTCAGTGAGCCTGGGCCCTTCTGTTAACGCAGCGCCATGAAAGTCAAGGGGCTCCTTCTTTAACCATCTGCCAGAGGACTGTATCCTCAGTCTATGCATAAGTGTTTTTTTCAGAGGGTAGGAAGCCTAAATACAGTACTTGCATTCGCAGCAGCACGATGGCTTGATGCTTCACCATCACTAATGTATTCCTCTCCACAGTGTCCTTCTGAGATAGGGAAGTGCGAGTCATTTTACAGATGAGGAACTCGCGCTCAGAGACTGACTAACTTTACTAAGGTAACAGGAAATCAGTGGCAAAGCAGGAAACAGAACCATGTCTCCAAAGCCTCAAGTTAGCATTTTAACCTCTGGAACATCCTTCCTCTCATCGAAGGCTGGTGCGTAGGTCAGAGTAACTCTGACATCACCAAGCTGCTGTCTGGAGAGAGAAGGGGTCGCATGTCACACTTTAGGTGCCCAGTGAAAGCAAAGGTATCAATCCCATCTGAAGCAATAAAATGAAAAAAATCCCAGCCTGGTCATTGATTTAGCAGTCTCATTACTAGTGAAGCTTTTCATCAAATCCCACAAACAGATGCAGCTGGATGCTTTGAAAAGGTCCAGGTACACCTGAAGCTTTCCTGCTTCATTACGTATTATCTCCGAGCAGGTATATCTGACAGGGGAAGAACCCAGGGACCAAAGACGAACCTGCTCTGGGCTTCGTGGTTTGCCGGGGACTTGGTTTGGTAAAGCACACCAGCACCTGCTGACCTTTAAGTGCATGAGTAGTCCCACTGACTTCTTCAGAAAAACAGGCAGCACACTCATGGCAAAGTTTGCAGGAGGATTGTATTTTGGTATCAAACTGCAGATAGCCTTTTCAGCTTCTTTTTTTGTTGTTGTTGTTAATTTGGCGAAAGGGACGCTAAGCAAGAGTGTGCTTGTAGGATCGCAGAACTTCAATGAGTCACAGCTACAAAGCCCAACTGTGTTACTCAGACCTTTAAAAAACACACACAGGTGTTTCTGAAGGGGGAACTAGCAGAATTCAGATTCCTGTCCTCAGGCTTAAGGAAATATTTATTCTTAGTGCCATTGAGCAATCTGATGGCAGCAGAAGCTGTGTGTCATGGATGCTAAAATTACTTTCTCGCTCAAATGAATGTTCAGATAGACATTTCAGAGAAGATAAAGTTGCACAGGCCCCTTTCCTTTAAAAGAGAAAATCTGGAAGAACAAGCTCGGGGGTTTCCACATTTTTTTTTCCCCATGTTATTTCTGAACAAGAACCTGAGGCCTCAGTGGGGACTGCTCATTAACGATAATCCTAGTTTTGCAAAAATTGAGATGCAATGGGACACGCCAAGGGGTAACTACTTTAAGATGACACCTTCTTGCTCAGTGTATTTGTTTCTGGAGAATGTTCAAGCCATCTTTCACCATCTCACTAAGCATATCACATTTTTTCTCCATTTAGTACTGCAGACCTAAAGTACCTATGGGAGAGTGAACTCTTATGTCTGCCTTGCACACCACTTGTTCTTTAAACTCTGGAGCCTGAGTTTATTCAAACAGTTCGCTTTTGAGAGCCTTAGCTTTGCTTGCTGTAGAACTACAATATTTCTACTGCTCTTTGGGCTTTATTTGCCTTCATCAAAAGGACTGAGCTTTGACCAACAATTTCTGATCTGATCTGAAGTAGCCCCGCAGCACCCCGGTATTCAGCTAGGACTGCCTCTGCAGTCATTTGCTCCTTTTTATCATTCAGATATGAGCTACTCCCTCTCCTCTTGTGTGTATGAATTGTGTGCCTACAGCCCTTCAGCTATCTACCTACCTATCTAATTTGGTTCAGCAGTACTGTTGAGCAAAACCAGATTTTCTCAGTTTGCTGCCAGTTTCAGAGACTTGCCTAAAAATTACTCAAGAATAAAGATAGAATCTGGGTCTAGTTGGTCATTGCTCCATGGCTGGCACTCCTAGGCACTGTATTAAGGCACACGATAGCAACACGCATAATGGACGACTGACAATTTTTACAGCTGAGTTACTGTGAGTTTATAAAGGGGAAGAGGAGTTTTATGTGAAAAAGATACACACATAATCATATGGACATTAAATGCAACAGTTCCTTCATAGAGAGTCCTACTGTTGATAAAAATTAAATCAAAGCAGCACACAAGCCATAGCCGCGCAATTCCAGTTATTCACTTGCAGGTCTGTAACTCACCATGAAAATCTTATATTGTGAATTAAATGCTTTTTGGTAATGTCAACTTTTCAGTGACCAGTAAACCACATCACAGAACCACCATCACGTGGTAAAATATAGCCGGGAAATGGCAAAGGCTAAAAACTAAATATTATTTCACTGTTAAAAATAGGTCCTTGAAACTCTACACTAGCCTGAATACCTAAAGAGTCCAGAAAGAACATAAAGGATAAAACAGGTAATAAAGAAATTAAGAGAAATCCATAACTTGTAACCAGGAAGTGGACACATGGTGGTAAAAGCCCCATCCTGACTGTTCCAATTGTGCCTCTGTTTTAGCGTGTAGCAAAAAGCAAACACACTTATGAGAGATCACCCGCGCAACTGGTGCTCCTCCACCAACGGGAAGGACCATTAATCAATCTCAAAGCCACTGGAGCTATTTCTAGCAGGCAGACTACGTGAAGGAGAAGTGCCGCACTGACCACTCACAGCCAAGGGGTGATGGGGGTAAGGCAGACAGGAACCTTAGGTGTATCAGATGGGAGCTGACAGAGGTGATAGATCCCAGGGCTGAAATGGCTACTGACTGAACCTGTGAATCAGACAGCTTTCTTTGGGGGACTGAAAACTCATCATCGCATGCGTGGCATTCGTCACTCGGTGGAAAAGTCATCCTCATGCTACAAGCAGAGAGATACATCTAACGTTTTCATTGACTGGGCTGCTTGTAGTATCTAAATATTATTCACAACTTGTACTAGGGAAGACAGTAACAAGTTATGGGGCACAACCCGAAAGTTTTACACTCTGAACAAGCCAAACAAATACCAAAGGCACAAAGAGGGACAGGACTAAGCAAAGCAACATGGATGTTGCACCACAGTCACAGACAGCATCTGAGCTCTCTGCACAGCCTCCTCCACCATGCCCTCATACCGTTCCACTTGCACAGGAGCATGAATTGCCTGCTTGGACTGTATTTTGGTGCAAAACCTAATCTTTAATTTGTGTGTCCTCATTGCCACAGTAATTCAAAGACTAATAGTTACTAGGCAGAATATTTTCAAGATGAATCAGACAGTATGAAATCTGAAAAAAACAACCTAATCAAAATATTTAACAAAAAAAGGTCGACAGCAAGACAACAGTCTATAACAAGCAGAAATAAAAAATGCACTGTAGTGACACTACTAAAGCTAATATTTGTGCTGCAGTGAAAAGGCCTGCAAAGGCAAATCAGTTCTAGATTAAACAGGTGCAACAGCAGCGCTCAGTAGGGAAGCTCAGCATTCGCACCGCTCCATGCCTCAAGTAATGCACAAAGCGGACTAAGTAACATTACCCTCAACTCACTCAGGCTTAACTGAAACAACAATAAAAGAGGCACTAAAGAAACAATCACTTATGAAGAGCACTCCCCTCTGGCATTTTAGTTCAACAGATTATTTTTCCACATCATCAACTGAAGTTGAGTCTTACTGCAAAAATAACCATGAGAGATTTCCTGGACTGTGCTGTTTCTGGAAGCCAGATGAGAAGGGCACAATGGGGACATCCTATGCTTCAAAAACCTGTATGTTTATGCATCCTTTCATCCCAGCATGCTGCCAGAATGCAGCATAATGTATTAATCTCTTACGGTCTGATGTGAGACTGCAATCCTAGTTGAGCTGATGGGGAGGATGAGAAAGTTTGTGCAGAAGAGAGGAAGCCTGCTTTCACAGCCTGCTACTGTTTTACTTTTCTTCTCCTGAATAAGCTTTTAGGATCCCACGTGGAACAAATACTCAATATTCTGCTGGCAGAAGTAGTTATAGGGCTGCAGCCTTTTCTTTGGAAGATGGCTGTATGCAGTGGATGGGTGCAATACCAGCAGATTGCTCTGCCTTGACACGAATTGTAGTGTGAATTGCATGACTGGCTCTGCAGCTTTTCCACCATGACCAAAATGCTGCCTTCACTTAAGGACTCAGGACTGGGCTGAAAACTGATTAATTTATTCTGTGGGCATCACCGCAAAGAACAAGCTCTGCTGGGCACCCTGGGCCAGGGAAGTCAGTGGAAAGATTCCTCCCTGACTCTGACCGCCTTTGGCTTGTTTCCTTAATAAGCCTGCTTTACTACGTGTGGTGTTACACGGGAGATTTTTGTTGTTGCTTTCCTCAGAGCAGATCCAAGGAATCATCTGATTGCTCTAGTTACTGACCAGCAAAAAGTTACTGAAGAACATGATGCTCGTGAGGCAAAACTATTTGCTGTGGCAAAAGAATAAGCTCAAAATAGATTCTCTTGTGTGCTACATAAGCACTTTTTAGGACTTCATATGAACCCAGTAGCACATTTTTCCCTATCTGTATTCCAGATTAATGGGTTGCATGACAAGACCCTACAGTATTTTTTTTTCCATGCAAGATTTTTTCTTCTTTTCCCTCCGTTTTGACCACTGCCTAAATATATTCTGCACCAACCTGCAGTCACAAATGTTGTTCTTTGTCATTCTTGAATAGATTCTATATTTTTTTTTTCTTTTGGGAGTAGCCACAAATCGGTGAGGGTGAATGACCTCATTTTTTTTTTCCTCCTTAGTTAATTGGTTCTTGCAGGGTGGATTAAACTGGCCAGCCTGATTCTTACCAAAGACAGTCTTTCCTACTCTCTTTTAGACCATCTATATTTTCATGGGGTAATGGCAACCTGGCTCTGCAGGGTCCCAGCAGGGAGGGCAGTGGGGCACGTTGCTGCCCTGAGGAGAGGGGCCGTGGCTAGGCTTCTCCTCCTTGCCAGGCAAAAGGAGCAAGAGCCCAGCAGAGCCACAGCAGAGCCGTGAGCTCAGCACTCGGAGGCCTGCTGCCGAGGAGGGCTATCAGAGGGCTTTGGCCTCCTGCCTGCCCACTGCCCTCCTCTGCTGCAGCTACGGCCCCAACCGCTCCATCAGCCACCCCGAGGAGCAGGGGCCGGCTCTCCGAGGAGCCTGCGCTGTTTTGTTCATGCTCTGTCCCAGGAGTTCACCATCCTGTGCGGTGTCACTCTTTGCCCAGCCCTGCCTCTGATTTTGTTTCTCAGATGAGGTCAGAGACCTGCAGCTGCTTTTCAGGCAGCGAGCGAACGCGAATGTTTTTTCAGGCCTCCTCTGTGCCAGTCTGCGTGAGCTCCTTGGCTGGAAGAAGGCAAGCAAGAGAAATGGGGAGATCATGGGAAAGAGGTGAGGAGACATCACCAATGCCTTTGGCCTCGTGCTGGTAGGAACGTGCCTTTGGCACAGGGACACTGAGTGGGTCATGGGCACGAGGAGACCTGAAGAACGAAAGCGAGGAGGGGTGGAAACTCTAGCCTGAGTAATGGCAATCAGCCAGGGTGGAAGGTATCTGCTCCCTTCCCGGGCCCAAACTGGCAGACCTCCCTGTGACTTCAGTGGGAAATGGATGGGGCTCTGTCCTGTGGTGATTAATGACTCTTCAGCTTTGTTTGCAGCCACGACATCCTAAGCACTGTACAAACACCAAAGAAAGCCAAGCCCTCAGCCTAGAGAACTCACACCCTGAAAAGACAAACAAAAAGGTAACCAAGGGAAGGACTGCCAGAAGCAACCGAGGTAATTCCACAGGTATGGGACAAAAATCAGTATGTCATGGAGCACCTGGTGTAAGTTAGCGTTGCTTCTCTGATGGGGTGCTAAGCCCTCCGCACAACTGCCATTGCCAATAGTCACCGCATGACAACTGTGATTTCACAGCGTGGCCACGCACAAACAAGAAGAAATCGGGAAACCTGCAGTTCTCTGGTGTTGAAACATCACACCAAATCCTGCCATGTGGCAGACACAACAAGGAGGCTGCCCTGTGTGCCACCACAGCCTGCAGAGCAGGAGTCTTCCCCCCCTACAGCCCATCCTGCAATTTTCAGCCATCTCCACTCCATCCCATAGGAGTCCAACAGTCTTTCTTCTACTGCTTGAACTTCGGACCGTTTTTAAAGAGGAGTAAGTCATAAAAAGAGGCAAGTTCCTGTAGGCAGGTTATTGTGTTATACGGACTGAGGCCTACCTGAGTCCATAGTGCAACCTGGTTAAACAGCACTTAATTTTTATATCAATCACATTTATTACAAACAAATATTTGCCTTTGCATTTTCCATTGGTAATAACCACCCTTTCTTGAAGCAGCTGTTTCTCTGTGCAACCAAAACCAGCCAACGTGCGCTTAAAACAGACGGTGAGCAGCTGCCTGCAGAACCCAGCACTGCCTGGCAGGTTGACTTTGAAATGAAAGGAAGAGGGCAGCGGGTGCCAGAAGCACAGTTGCAGCTGAGGACATGATGAACCAACCATCTTTCTGTTTCCCTCTTCTCCCCAGTGCTTCCAGCAAGCTAAGCAAGCATCTCAAACAAACAAACAAACAAAAACACCAAAACACCATCCCCTCCAAACAGCCAGTAGTGTATGCACTGCAAAACTGTAACGCGTCCCCTTGCAGAGTGGGATGCGGAGCACAAAGGGATTCAGCAGTCAGTTGTTGTGTTGCAAGCACATGGTGGCAGGAACTGTCCTGGTTTTGCTCACTGCAAACACCACCTGGAGACCTGGCCATACAGAGATGAAGGTGGTAGGGAGGAAGAGGAGGACAGCCTTGCAAGAGGGGCTACCTTTCTGTTCCGTGTCTGTACATGTATCTAGTATAGTAGGGCCTTCCACATTTGAACTCCTAAGGTATAGATAAGTATAAAAATGTAACTCAAATATGATTCCTCTAAATAGTGTTAAGGTATAAATGCAAGATGGCATCACTTTGATGTTTCTGTGATTTTCTACCCTTTAGTTATGCACGTGTGCTTTTTACTATCTACACTAGTTCTTGCAGAGCAGCCAAATTACCTTCCGCTTTTCTGAGCTAGAGGTGCGTGGGATGACAGTAAAAGACAACAGAACCATGTTCTAGGTGACCCTGCTTGAGCAGCGGCATTGGACTAGATCTCCAAAAGTCCCTTCCAACCGCAATTGTTCTGTGATTCTGTGAAACAGATCCTTATGG
The DNA here is from genome assembly GCF_036417845.1 of Apteryx mantelli. Classification (NCBI taxonomy): domain Eukaryota; kingdom Metazoa; phylum Chordata; class Aves; order Apterygiformes; family Apterygidae; genus Apteryx; species Apteryx mantelli. The sequence goes on from NC_089979.1 coordinate 79,405,538, forward strand.
CCACATTTAAAGCCTGTGCTTGACCTACATTTTGTTTTGTTTTGGCAAGAAAGCAAGCCCTGTGCCTTAAACCTAAAAGTTAGCATGCTGGTAAGCTTTGAATTTTACTGACTTGTGAAATCTGGTGAAGGTTTGTTTTGGTCCCATTTTGCGGGAAGAAGAAATTATATCAGGAAGATGATGCTTACCTTGAGAAGAGAAACAACAGGGATTTCTTAAATTGTGAATGGGTTTAGTTTTATATGCAATGCATTATTCCTTTTATTTGAGGTGCTGTAAAATGTTATTGCCAATTTTTCACGTGATTCGGGGGAAACTGCAAAGCAAAGAAAAATTTACCAGTTTCCCTCCCAGGAACCTTTCCTGCAAGGGCATTTTGACAAGTGAACTAACTGAATTATAATAGCTTCTAAACCTATGCTGTTAATGCCAAAATAAATTCAGGGCTTTGGATTAGATACTGTAGGAGTTTTGCTCTACTGAATGGTTTCTTTTGGACCTGGTTACAGCCAGAATACAGGACCAGGAAAACCTATGATCTAACACATTATGGACAATTTTTTACTCATTTTTTTCCTCTTACCATAAACACTGTGCATTTTAAGAAGTTAAAAAATAATCTACACTTTGACCAAGGGCATTTTAAAGCTGCTCTAAATTATGAAGAATTCTGGATGCTTGCAGTGGGCAAACTTTTCCCGTAAAGTAAATATGACGGAGTGGTGGAAGAATCCAGTCCATTGCCACACAAAAGAAGAGGCCTTGAGGTTAAACCAGGTAATTGGTTATATTACATTTATACAAATGCATATTCTCACAGGCTATTAACTTCCATCTGATACAAGCAATTATGCTCTTTGCAAGTGCTAAGCAAATAAAGGGATGTGGATAGCTATTCTGCACAAAGAAGCTGAGCTGATCATGTCAGAAAGCAAAATACCCTGTGCTCTGACAGCTGGATGAGACAAATCACTTGGAAAGATCATCTTGTGGCCGAAGCACAAGACAAGGGGACAGGAGGGCTGAGTTCTGCTCCCAGCACTTCTGCTGCACATTCAGTGTATGACCTAGAGCAAGTCACAAATTCTCTGTTCCTGTTTCCTCTTTGGTGAAAATGATGATGATGATGATGTTTATTTTCAGCAGTGCTATGAGAATTCATTAAATTTACATTTGCAAGTTTTTTTCATTTCTCCCTGGAAATGCATTGAAAATGTTACGGTCCTACCACTACCCCACCATATTATTAGCTCTAAACTAACACAAGTGCATCAGATGAGCTTCAGCCCTACCACACTTATTATTCTCACTATTTGTTCTGTCAGAAAACACCACTCCAATGGAATTATAAAAGTCATTGTTCAAATCAGTTAAGCACAGGAGAACGTTAGGGAAACCTGAAAGGTTGGCTGGGTGCAGTATCTCTCTAGGCTTGCCTTGCTTTTACATTCTTGACTTCCAGGTCCTGCTCACTGTTGCAGACAGAATATTAGGTTAGCTGGCTCTTTGACACAGTATGGCTTTTCCTACGCAAACTTACACTACAGCTTTCTGGGGGTCCCTTACTATTTTGTATTGTTACTTGTCTGAAACATTGGCCATGGAAAATTGCATCCTATGTAACCACTAACAGACTCCGAATTAAGCACGTGTTGAATGCAGTGGAAAGACTTTACACATCAGCCTCAAATAAATACAAGTTTCCTGTTCTGCATCCTCTGAAAAGCTGTTCATTGGGAGACAAGAAATAATGAGGAGTACCTACTGGCTACCAAATCAGGGCATCTGCAACATATTGGGAGCTATAGCATAAAAACCTGAACTTCCAAGGCTTGATCAAGAGTTGAATAGATTCCAGGCAATGAGGAGATTCCAAAGGGAACAACTGCTCCAAAGCCAGATGGCTCCAGAAGAAAGCAAATGTCATGGTTAGTGACCTGGAGCAAAAGTGTGAAGAACATTGAAGTCTGCTCATCATACTGCATCCATCAAAGTTCTGAACACCAAGGCAGGAAAAAAATATATGCAAAGGATACCGAGGGACGAGACAAACCATCAGAAAGCTGATGTAAAAGTTAGTTTTGAAAAACGCAAGCTCATTCATATACATATGGAAGACACCTGGAAACCGGCAATTTAAGAAAAACTTAAGGGGTGAGGGTGGACAGAAACACATGTTTTGGAGGGAAAAAAGGGCCTGTGTGGTTTTAGGCAGCACATTTAGGAACAGAGATCCAGAGGAAGGGCTCTTAGAATTATGTGGTCAGACATTAAATTGTAAGCTGTAGACAGCAGAGACTTTTTTTTTTTCCTTAATCTTTTTCCCTCAAAGCTGCACCTTGCTCTCAGGGGACCCAGCCATGGCCCAGGCAGCTCTATTACAGCACCACCTTGAAGTAAGCACTTAAAACAACACTCACAACCAGTCAAGAATAATGCGACACAGAGAAACTAGAATTTCAAATGAGAGAAACACAAATGGTAGTAAGGCTAACAAACACTGATTAATGGAGCAAATAAAATAGCTGTAGCATGGGATTTGAGAATCACTTACCAGTCTAGAACTTGGTGGAAGAGGAATTATTTAAGTGGTATAATTAGAAAAAGTGAAGGGAGATTCTGCAGATTTAAGCCACTGCAAGATATCTCCTGATGTACACCATTCACAGGGTGCAGCTCTAGCAGGCTGTGGAAGATTGTCTTCATGAAAGCACGGGAAGCCCAGCAACACTCACACCCGTAAAATACACTGAGCATTAGCCAGCCAGTAGTTCACAAAGCTGTGAAAACAGCACGCTCTGTTTGCAAACAACTGCAGATCCAAATCCCACTTTGAGCTTCCCCTTTGAGAAGAAAAGGCTGCCCAGTGACTTGGCAGCTCACCTGGGGTTTGGGGTCAGTTCCCGGCTCTGCCACCGAGAGCATGTGAACCTCTGAGCAAGACACATAATCTGGCTGGGCCTCAAGTCTACGAAGCTGAGGCTGCTGAGAGGTTGGCTACGTTCAGGATTATGGGGTGGTCGGAGAGTAATAGGGGCTGCATACATCTGGGAGACATGGAAAAGTTCACGTTGGGCTGCAAAGACCATATGCGCTCGTCCCATGCCTGCTTGGTGCAGCTCTATACAGCCGTAACCAAAGACAAGTGTGCTCATGCTCTCTTGAATAAATCTGTTTGGTAGGGTGGAGTCTGCCTTATTCTTACACTACATGCAAATTATATCCCTCAACAACCTCAACTGCAAATATTTTCTGGTTTCTCACACCCTGCCCTGGGCAGGAGCAGGCTGTTTTCACTGCAGATCTTCTGGCTTTGTTTAGAGCCTTGGGTTTGGGGTATTTTGATTTTAAAGAAGCAAGAGAAGCTTGCAAGACAGGGCGAGTCACAAAAAAAACAACCAGAGAGTCAAGCCGAGAAAAAAGGCAGGAGAAGCTGCGCTGCTAAACCCTGAGCCATCAGTCGCCGCGGCACGAGATGCCACAGCCTCCTACCTCACTGCCTCCTCTGAGAGAAGAAATGAACCTCCACGCTTGAGATTTGATATCCTCATTCCCCCTCCTCCAGCTCAGACTTGGCAACCCAATCTTACCTGTTTGCCAGTGGCAGCAAGGCAAAGAACAAGCCAGCAGCCTGCCGAGACGGGCATGTCTGGGTGTCCGCCTCTGCCTCCTCTTGTTGCTCCTTTTCCTGCCACTGAACAGAAACTAGATCCTTCCAACCAAGTCCCCAAGCCCCAGCAACAGTGAGGCACATTTGAGCTAGTTACTTCTCTTTCTTCCTTTCCTTCCTCTCAGCTACATGAGGGGAGAAGAGAGAAGAAGAAAAAAAAAAGAGCCTGGCTGTAGTTCCCACAGCATTTCCTCAGACTTGACATGCAGGGTTTTTTTCCCCTCTTCTTGTCCCTCCCTTTCCTCTCTCCACCCCCTTTTACAAGAAGTTTAGTCACTATGCCCATGTCCCTCCTCCTACCGATGGGCATTGCTTTCCCTGCCCTTCTCCTGCCCTCCAGGCCCATCCACCTGCCTCCCACCGTGGACGTCCTCCCTTGTCCAGCCCTGCCCTCCTCTAATCCTCGCGCTTCTTGCGAGATGAGCCTTCACCTTACCATGCTTTCTGGCCTCTAATTCCATTCTCCCCCTTTCCCACCTCTCCTTCCAGGAGACAGAGAGGCGGAAGAAGTGCTCCGGCAGCACCCCTAAAACACCCCATGCCATGCATGGGGTCAGTCCCCAGGACTCAACTCAAGCTAGTGCAAAGCGGCCCCCTGCTCCCCAAAATGCACACACTGAGGACCTGATACCCTCAGCAGCAACTGCCTAGCTCTGTGCAGGAGCCGCTCCAGCTGGCAGTGCGTCATGCAAACCCGCACACAGCCCGCAACACCCCTTGTCTGCTGGAAACAGCAGGTCTCATTCCCAGAGAGGCAGTGGAGCACAGCGCCGTATGGGAGCTTCAGTGGAAAGGTGCTGATTTACCCTGGCTGAGGATCCGGCAGGGCTAGCTGCGCTGCTGTGACACCTTCTCTGTCTTCCCATACTTACGTGCTGCATTGAAATAGGTCAGGAGTATGTGTCTGACTTGAATGAATAAGGAAGTTTTTCTTTCACTTGTGTATTTAGATTTAACCCTTGACCAGAAAAAAAATTATTTATAAGTTATCCTATGCTTGTAAATAAATAAATAAAATCGAACACAAAAATCAAAGGGGATAAAAAGTATTCTTTACCTGTGCTGCCGTGCTCCATTTTCTGCTCAGAAGAGCGATCCTTGGAGCCAGTGAGAATTCAGGACAGAAACAGCCGCTGGATTTCTCTCTCTTCTAGTTAATGAGAAGAGCTTGTCTACACAACAAAATAAAGCTCTGATCTTCACTTCTGCATAATGTTTGGAGTGCACAAAATCATACCTTCTTAACCTTCCTAAAGTTCCTTTTCAACACTTAATGCTCTCGACGTCCTCTGGAAGCTTTCAACCCTGCCCAGTTTAAGCTCGGCAGGTCTCAATGCCCCCATTCCCATGCCTGGTCTCCAGCGCTGTTGGTGTGCTAGTAGCACTGACACAGGCTTTATGTTCCACAGCAGGATAAGGGGCAAAACTGTGCTGGATAATTTGCCTGGCTTCAGGCCAGGTGACTGGTTCTGCTGTGCATTTACTTCAAGAACAATCAGGCAATGGACCTGCTGAGGTTTTCTGAGGGAGCCAAAAAGCCCTCTCTAATCACAGAGCCCTGTTGACCTGCCAAAAGAGTCTCTCACTGAACTTGGGCTGGACAGGCTAGAAGAGCTCTAATGTAGGGCAGAAGCAGAGCTGGGGGCTGGGGGGAGGCCAAGGCACTGAGCTTGCACAGGAGGCAGTACGCACAAGGCTGATTTCACTAGGAGCTTTATAAAGTACTGCATTAAATGCTGGTAATGTGTGTGCCTGCCTGCTGATCGTGGTGCATTGATGGTCAGTGCTGGAGGAAGCCCGGCAGAACGGTGCAGGAGCGCAGGCTGGCAATCCTTCTGGGAGCGCGATGTCCTCCCTGCGCTGAAAACTCGTGGCTGTGTGCTAGCAGGCGCGTTTTAAAACATTCATATTTACAGTACAAGGAAATGTGTCTTTTTAAACAGAACAGTCTGTTAAGTCTCTTCCTCTTTTTGCATTTAGCACAATACCAAGACTATAAGCAGTGTTTGTTTACCAGCTGCTGATTCTAACCACAGATTTACAGGAGCAAACACAACGTCATAAGCATTTAGCCAAGTTATTGTCTCTGTCTTAGAAGGTGTTGAGTAAAGCCAATTGCTATTCAGTTCAGGGGAGCTCCAGACAGTTCAGTATTGCAAATTAGCTCAGTCATTTCTGCATTCTGATTCCTAATCGCATCTGAAGCACTCATTCTTCAGGCCGAAATTTCTCTCGTCTTCTTCCACTTTGTGAAAATAGCCTGTTTTTGAAAGCTCAGTCATTTTCTTCTGAGTTAAATTTTAAGTTTGTGAGCCAAAACCCACAGAAGCCACTACTGGGTGCTTTATAGTCTTAATTATGTATTGCAGCAGATTGTCAGAAACTGAAACACAAATACTTGAAAATATGAACAAAAGGAATGTATAGGAAAGAGCTCTTATATTTTTCACATGTTATTCTATGTAGTGCTAAGTAAATAATAAAAATTCACCCCAAAATTGCTTTTACAGCTTTTTCTGTTATAGAAAAAATAAAGTATTTTTTTCTGTTATAGAATACCAGTCTTTCCATTAACTTTTCAAAAATACTGTTTTGACTGAAAACGGAATACCTGAACGTTTCAAAGTCATGATAGTATTAGGGTGCCTCTCTCCTACAGGAGAGAACAGAGAAGGCTCTTCTGTTCTTCACTGTGGCATACATGCCTAAACTGGACTATCCTCTATGGTGCTCTTTCTAATGAAGGGAGATGGAAGACCATGTGCAGCCTTACCGATGCAACAGAATCAGAATACTTCATTTAATATGAGGATACCTTTCTTTGTGAAATCTGCCATGGAAGATAAACTGTGAGAACATGTGATAACTTAGCAGTTCTATGGTCAACATGCATCTTTTTTTACCTCCTTCCTGGAGAGAAAAGCAGAAATTGTAGATTAAAATAATATTTTAAAAGAAGTAGAGCAAGCAATATAATATTACAAGCTTTATAACTGTCTGAAACCACTTCAGCATCAGTATAAAAATACCCCTTTTCCAGGAGCTTTGGTAGACAGTGACTAACTCCCAGACAAACAATGAATTTTCTGCCTTTCAAAAACTTTCAACAAAAAAGCAAAGATCAAAACCAGTTTGGTGGACAGAACAATCCACTGGGAATCTGAACAGCACCTGTAGGCTCACATAAACCCCCCAGTCCCCCTCTCCAGGTATCCCTTCACTTTAATCATACCACTAAATTCCTCTGCCCCTTACCTGCATGAGAAGGATGGAAGGGTTTGGGAGCTTGGTTTTGGTACATTTTATGTCATGTGTGTCTTTTACACCTTTTGTGCTTCAGCAAAATACAAGGGCATGGGTTTGTGTCACAGGATGCCTTTTTCCATCATGCAGAAACACCATGAAGACGTTTTGATTCCTCTGCCTCCCCCATGCTGTAGAGGGGTGGGGACATGAGATGAGGGATTGTGTTGGACCTAGATCAACGCACTAGACAGAGTAAATACTGGTTGGGATTTGGGACTCTGAGCTAAGTACAGCCTTTGCAAATACGAGCACCCGTCTCTTAGCTGGGATGGGTGAGTGAGAAAGCCCGAGTGCATGCAAAGTTAAAGCTCTAGGAAAGAGCCCTGTAAATAAGGGGCCACCTCGGAGGGGACTCACAGTGCAGCTTCTGCAGTACAGTCTTGTCATAGGGCCAGGGAGAGAGACTGCCCCATGCTGCCCCATGACCCACCACAGGGGGAATTCCCCACTATACTATCCAATATATGCAGCTTCGTACACTGCGTTAAAGGAAAAAAAAAATCAGAAAAATGTCTGCATATATTTAGCACAGGAGGCTTCAATTTCAGTTGAGGTCTTTAGTTATTAAAATAAATGCATTAAAAATCTATGATTTATCTAAACAAATTCATAAGCAAAAACAGGCCAACAACTTGAAACTGGTTTTTCTTCCTGTGACATGCCCATTTCCATAGCAGGCTATTGCCCAGTCTCCTTGAGATTTCCGAGCATGCACACTGTTTTTTCAGGATAGAGCAACTATAACCAAACTTGAAAGTAATACTTGGTGCAGTTTACATACAACACACTTTTGACAAGCTCACAAAAATATCAGTGTTAAATGCCTGTCAAAAACCTGAAGTTTGCAGCATTCAAAAGAAAAAAGCTCACTACCAACGGCCACTAACACGTAGAATATTTGAAGAACATACAAACACGCATTGAGTTGATATGTTATCACCAACCACTGTGGCAATAACAATACCTACATACTTCTGGAAGGAAATACAAACTTGTGGTGAATTTTTAACTTCGAGCACTTGTTCATGCTTGTCAGAGATACCAGCCTGATGACCTCAGAGACGGCAGTCACCTATTCATCCTCAGGACAAGAGCAGCACTGACATGAGCCAGGGAGCTTTCCTTGCACTGCCCCGAAAACACCTCAGCCTCTTGCCTGACTGGAGACATGTCTTCGAGGCTGGGAAAAGGCTGGCAACCTCCTCCTGAAAAGAAAGCTGAGCCTCTGACTTCTTTCAGATGCAGTGCCATACCAGCTCCCCAGAGTCATCCAGTCATTTTATCTAACAGCATACTAAAACTATGGTGAACTTTGAAAACTCACCTGAATATTAAGATGACTCAGATTTTGATCAATAGCATGCATTCATTCTCCAGCAAAGGCTCAAGTTCAAATGAAACCTTATTGCCTATTAAAAATTACAGCCGCTTCTTCCCTGTTCCTATTTCCTAATCCCTTTGCCAACATATTTAAAGCAAAAGAGCAACAGGCTCGGCCCATCAGCATCCAGCACTCTGCAAGGAGCGCATGTTGCTACCACTGCCATGATTTTGGCAGGAACACTGCCTCCAGCTCCACTGCCACCTAAGCTAAAGAGATTTCCCAGCCTTTGGGAATAGGGAAAATTCTCCATTAAAGTGAAGGACAAAGAGCAGCAGCACAGGGCAACCAACAAAATCATTTTTGGAATGCTAACATTCAAATACATTGCAAACAGCCTTGTTTGGATGCACTAAGTATTTGAATGGCAGAATAAAAAGATATCTGCCTATAGTGGATGGAAATTGCTGCAGGTGTTGTCCTAGGGACTCTGACATTGCTGTTTGCCCCTTGCAGCTGAGGGCACAGACCCACTGGAAATGGGGTGAGTGAGCAGGGACCCAAGCGGGCAGCACATGCAATACAGCTGCTAGGAAGGGAACTAGGCAGATGACTGTCATTGTGTTGGTCCCTTACCACAAAATGTAAGTCACTGATTTCTACAACAGAACTTCTCGTTCTGGAAGTTTCTGGAAACTAGACATCTTCATTCTAAGGAAGCATTTCACTACATTGGAAGTACGATACTCACAAGTTCACGCCTAGCAAGTAATACAGATGTCTCCAAGGAAGCGGGTTGCTTACCACTGACTTGTGTGAACAAACGCTACAAGCAATATCATCTTTTCTTACAGCTTGCCCATTATAATGAAGAGCACTGAACCTACAGGCAGAACGCCTTAGAAACAACTTATTTGGATAATGATTACTCATTCACAGTTGCTTGCTGAGATTAGTTAGCACATGATATATTAACATACAGTATTAAAATCCAGGAGCTGATTAGCCAATGACAGCATGCCTCCTGGCTTTTCTTCAACAACCTTACAGTCTAAAACAAACCAGCTGTTCATATCCCTTTCCTGATCTGAACGTGTTTAGTGGAAATTTATCCTAATGCACTCAGTATCCAGTTTCCTTAAAGTGCTGTTGCCTGGCTCTATACCGCAATCCTGTAATTTGCCAGTGTTTCCATCTATGCAAGATTTCAATGATCCTACCCAGAATCACTGCCATGCCAATCAGCCAATTACACTGGCATATTAATAATTTTCCACCCAACGAAGCACTGTTGGTAGTTTGTGGTTTGCTTAAATGTCAGAGAATTTTACTTGGACAGTTACTCAAAACATTTTGACTGCAAGATACCCACTTTTAGAAATGGTACTAAGATATAAATAGAGCTGCTAATCACACCAGCTACTCCCAGAATAGAAAATCCCATTATCACTGTCACGATACAAACAGAGAACAGAAATATTGAACACTTCTGCTTTTTCTGCACCATTTTAAATAATCTTATCATCCGTATGTAGCAACTAACCTAGAGATTTTATTTTTCCTCCATGTATTACAAAAAAGCCTCCTTGTTCTTCAGTACAGATTTTTCATGGATATTTTTTATCTTTCAGTCTTAAAAAGTTTTAATTTAGTCATTTTCTCTAGCCATAAATCCATTCAAACACTGCTTTCAGTTCTCCTAATCAGAATATAGTTTACCTACAGCAGTAGCAATTTTTTTCTCTTCTTGATGGGAAGGGGTGTGGGAAGAGAATGAGGAAAGAAGAATGTGCAGGGTTTTTTGGGGGGGGGGGCGGGGGGAAAGAGTACTATATTCACACAGATTAGAACATATGAAAAAAATTGTCTTATTTACAGTTTTAGAAAATGATCTCTTTCAGAACAAAATTGATGCATAGTCAGACTATTTAAGCTACACAAAACATACTTAGATCATGACCCCTTCCATCTAGGCAGCCATGTATCTTCAGCCCATTGGTCATCTTTACATAAACAGCACAAGAGCCAATACTTCAAATAAAGATACCTAGACTCCGAGAAATTTCACTAGGAACAGCATGAGACCTTCAACATGTCCCCTATTTAAAAACTAACAAGCCATAGAAGTTCAGACAGAGTTGATAAGTCAACATTATGTTTCTAAAGAATTCTTATTTTGGCAAAATCATAAGCAATAGTATACAGCTTTGGTGGGATGAATTGGTTTCCATGATGGATATCAAACTGTCTTGTTTCAAGGCAGCATTTTCTCCCCAAAGGTTCGCTTACTTGTTTTGGATAATAATAAGCAGGAAAAAAGTTCATTTAAAAATTCCAGTAATCCTTTTCTTTAAAAGGTTCCAACTCTTTTCTATCCCACTCCTGAATGCTTTTAGTACAATAGCTTGGAAAAAACCCCAAAAGCAACTTCTTGCCATCTTCTTGGAAATCTGTTCACATTTGGTAAAGTAATAAAACTTTTAAAAATCACCTGCAACCGAGGCATGAATTTTAGGAGCTGAAATTCCTGAAGTCTGCCTGAATAAGGTTTGTTGCCTCTGCAGAATTTTCTCAGCTCAGTAGTTATGATGAACAGAGGTTCTTAGTCAAGTCCCTCCTTGGGTCAACCAGTATGAAGGAAGATGCTGACTATCAAAAGCTAAACTTTGCAATGGGCTGAAGAATCTGGAACTAGCTGGGCAAAGACACTACGTTTATACTAATAAACTGAAGACAGTCTCATTCCACAATCATCCACAGTCAAACTGCTGTCACAGTTTTTTGGCTTGTGCTAATTAGCATTTTCCAAGACTGAGGTTAAGAGTTAGTGCGGGCCAGGAACCATTCTCACAGGCATGCTGAATGTAGCTGCCCTGCTTTGGAAAGCAGGAGTTCAGCCATAAAGAAGTAATTTTGCACTGTTTGGTCTCAGGACTACAGAGCTGCCTCTGGCATTGATACCTACTGGCACAGATATAGCTGAAAGGATGTGTGGCCCTGGAGGGGAGGAGATCCCAGATGAAAATGACAGCAAAGCAGAAGCCAGAGTGAAACACGCACATGGAAATGGGAAATCTAGCAAGCTAAACATAGCATCCGCTGTGCAAGAAAAAGTTACAGCTAATGAATTTCTGTGTTACGCTTCTCTCCCAAAATACCTGTTTTGATGCAATAATTTTTTTTTTTTTTTTTTTTTTTTGGAGAGGACTAGAAGGAATAAGACGAGGCAGGTATACAAAACTTTTTATTGACAACAGAACAATAGAGAGGAAAGTCACCACATCCCATTCCTCAGGAATGTCTCCATTTCACAGTCAGTCTGCTAAAAGTATAGTCACTTCATGGTAACAAGCAACAGGAAGGCAGGGAACTGTCTGCCATCTCAAGGAACATGTTTCAGTGCAGTGTAAAGGGGCTGATAGTGTGTGTGTGTGTGTGTGTGTGCAGCAGGCCCTTTCACAACATGAATGTGACAGGCAACTGTATATGCACAGCCAATAGGCAAAGATACAAAGCAATTAGCAGCTTCAAATTATATCCATTATTTCTGCTTAAGGGAAACATCTGAAGTGCTACTATCCACCTTCTGTTGCAGAAGTTTATCCTTTTCTCCCTCACTCCTTTTGCTTTCCCTGTCCTTAAAGATGTTAGTACTTCCAACTGAATGGTACTGTGTCAGAGAATGCCTGACCTTTTATATTTTACTGCCTGTTACTAGTTTATGCCTGCACTTGAATTTACTTTCAGAAGTTTATATTGACAAAAAGAAAGAAAAAAAAAAAAGCGTTCCCTAAGAATAATAGGATTGGCTTGTTAATGCTTCCTTGCTAACAAAAATACTTGGTATTTGTTGAAAATACTCTTTGTAAAATTATTTTTATAAAGTAGGTAGGCAGTCTACTTAACATTTTAAAGAAACTGCATGTCAAACTCCATTAACATAACTTCAAATAGTCTGAAATGAAATTTGAACTGGGATTCAATCTAAACAACAATAAAACCTCTTAATTTTAGCTGTCACAGTACACAGAGCTGCACAATGTGTGCAGGGTGAAACCACTTTCTCTTGCATAAGGTATTGGGACCCCTTTGCTGTAGCTTACACATTTGTTAATGTTTATCCATTGATCATCTGTTTTTCCTTTACTTAGTGGATGTGCCTCAGAATATGTAGACTAGTTGTTAAAGTGCTTTAAAATAAAACAAAAACCCAACAAAAAAATCCCTCAAAAATCACAACAGATGTGAAAATTTTATCTGAAGGATTTTGTACAGCATTTACAATGTAAGCATAACGCATCTGAAAAATAAATATTCCCTGCAGACTGATGCAGTGCAGTCTCATACATTAGATGCTGCAATTCCTCTGGATTCAAGATGCACCTTACTTACAAAAACAATCCTAGAAGCACAGACAAATGCTGGCGGCTCTTCCTCTTCTTAGAAACATAATAAAAAAATCTGCATTACTCTCTCATAATTTAAATACATAAGTAATCTCCACTTTTATTACTTCATGACACTGACTTCAAATTTACATTATTTTAAGTACCGTCATAATAGCTCCATGTATAATACAGATATTTGCTGATATCTTGTCAGAAAAAGAAAAAAAAAATCTTCCACTATATAAAAAAAATTATGCTGGAAAGACAAGAACACAGAACAGGGACTTGGTACAGACTATGATTTCAGTTTTGTATCAACCACAGTTAACCCAAAATTAACATATACACAGCGATATTCAAAAGCAGTGCAAATATCTTTGGAGGTTAGAATAAAATTATACTACAAGAACATAAGACAGAAGAAATTAAAAGGCAAGTACTTCAAGTAGAGGAACCAATCTCTGTGAGGTCCTTCTTAGTGTTAGCTGGGAGTTCCTTTTCCCATCTTACTTCTTCCTCTGAAACACATTAGCCAACATGGCACCTGATGTAGTCAACTGGCCCATTTTGTTCAAAAACTTGGTCTTTGTATCTTCACTCACAAGGCTTGCTGCAATTGACATTGAGCTAGGAAATTCAAGAATTTAGTTACATAAGCCTACAGTGAAAGAGAACACACTGCTGTAGTTTAATAACAGAATTGTCTTTGCATGTTAGGGGTTTCAAGATCATGAAAGGCCACTCCATCAAGGAGAACTGAAAAACTACCACCACCAAGCCCAAATACCTACCGTTACATGATTATGCCCTCAAATACAGTCCTAGTGAAAAGTTGCAAAATATTTTTGTACATGTTATTTTTTACTACCTTTGAAAGTCACAGCATTAGCGTTAGTTAAACACTTTAGCAACTGCTCTAACGACAGATACCTTCATGAAAGATCAGCTTTACCTTCTCACTGGAAATGCCAATCCTTACCCTTTCAACACTATGTATATTTAACATAAGAACAACAGTACTGGTTCAGACCAAGGACCTATGTAGCCTAAGCATCCTGCTTCCAACAGTGGCCATAAGCAGACATATAGCAAAGAGTAAAAGCATGGTAAGCACAAAATGATTATATATATATATATATATATATAAAAATATATATATATATATATATATGCATGATACCATCTCTACCATAAGAGACAAATTGGTGGATATACCCCATGCATCTGAAGCCTTACTGGAGAGCAGATTTACTCTGCATTTGTAGAATGGGTGTATTACTAATGTGCAACATATGTGGCGTTTCCCCAGAACCATCATATTCAGTAAACAGAGCATTCACACAGGCGAGTTGCTGTACACACCAGAGAAACTGCTCTCCTGTGCACTAGTCATACGCAAGGAAAGATGGAAGCCTGGAGCAAGTTTTTACCACCATTATAACAATTGCTTCAGCCTGCAGGCCATCCCCATGAAAGAGGGCTGCAAGGTGCATGGCACATGAATTTCCCTAATCAGTTTAACACTGATCACTGCCTGCATTCTCAGATTCAGGGCAGAAATTCAATTACTGCTTTAAATGGACCAAAAATGAAGAATAAGCTAACATGGGAAAACAATTTCATCGCTATGATATAAATAAAAATGTTGCCCTGTGTTTTACCACAAATTGAATTAAAGTTCCTAAAATCTGCTTCCAAATACAGAGTATGTCAGTGCAGGATTTCTGGCCACAAGCCTTTGACACCATTATGGAATACACTCCACACGGTTTTAGGCTGGACACACAGAAAAAGAGAAGTGGAAGTCTTACCCCTGCGGTTCTTGGACAGTCTTGTTTTCCACTTTCTGTTCACACTCTTTTATCATGGAGCTTAAAATAACCTAAAACACACAAAGAGGAGATGTATATGACCTTTTTTTCCTTTTACATTAGCACTTTGTACCAAATCTGCTCCTTAGCTAAATCCAACATTAGCAGAAGTGTTTAAAGAGTTTCTCCTGTGTTTTTCAAGTGCATTTAAATTGCATCTGATAATGCCTTTTGGCTATAAAAACCATAATCATTCAAAATACTTTAAGGAAGAAAGTTTTTGAAATAGTTACAAGAGTTCAAGACTCCCTTGTCCTTCCCCCCCTTATTTTAAAATAGAGTCAAAGCAGACTCACTTCTGTCATACATTTCAATATCTTCCTTTTTCAACAATGCTTTTATTTATTTGCAATTAACTTTGATATACATTCTATCTCCCCTCTATTTTTTCTTACAGAGTTTCCAAGTACCCCTTAAAATTCTTATCTTTATCAACACTGCACATGAAAGAAAAAACAAGGAAAGAAGAGAAAAGAAAAGAGTGATATGGTATCCTGAGACAGCTTATCAATGGAAATGAAGTGCTATAGCAAACTTGGTATATCATATCACTATCGTCTACCAGGGTTTCTATAAACTGAGGGTTTATTTCTTTCCTTTAGCAATTCCAGTACTAAACGTTTCTGCATAATACTTAAGACTAAACACCCTCCCCCAAATCCTGACTTCTTACATTTCTCCAGCATACCAAAAATAAAGGAATGCTTCCCAATAGTAGGCTTTGGAAGAAATCATACAATTTGTTGGACAGACATAACTCTCTCCCCCACAGCAATCCTGTTTTAACAAATTAGAAAAACAGCAGTTGAAACTGTTAGGCAAAACAATTAGGATGCACAGTGTGAAACTGTAAACATACCTGCACATCCACTGCCTAAATGGAAACTTTCTCTGGCTCACAACTTAGGAGAAAACTAAGCACTTTGAGATACTGAATTTATCTTAAAATCTCAGTGCTATGAGCAACTGGAATTAGTAATGTTTTTGCAAACACTGATTATATACAATAAAGAAAAATCCCCTCTACTTCCAAACCCTAAAACACAGATCAGCCACTGATTACTACCAAGTGACAACTATTTAAAATAAATATTTACCAAAAAGCTAGTTTCTGCCAAATCCTTATTAGGATTACCTGCAGCACAAAATACCCTGCTAAACTGTTTGTTATACTGCTAAGAAGTGGCACTGTTTCGCAGACCAGACCGTAGTTCACCATATTTCTTCAAAACTATTACTTCAACAGTTGAAACAGTCTGGGTAGCATGTGTTGTATATCCGGAAATGTTTCAGAAAGCAACCAAATTCAAACTGACATATGAGTCTAACAGGACTACAGCTTGTACTGTCAAATTTGCTATACTTTATTAGCATATAATATTAAAAAAGCACTTAAACACATGAGCATAGATGTACAAGAGGAATGCACTCAGAATGGCAGTGAGAGCACAAGCAATTTTTCTTTCTGGATCAAAAGAAAGCTCACATTTCTAAGCATAGCAACCTTAGTGGGCTTTTAAAGCTCTGGATTGGAGCAATTCTACATTTTTGTAAATCTATCTGAATCTAGACACTCCAAATATCAACAACATGGAGCTTTGATCCAGAGGAGAACCTAATTCAAGAAGGACCCAGAATCACTGAAATACCTGTAGAACCCCTCCACTGCAGAGACCTATTTTGGAAGGTTACTTAACTCTCTGATGAAGTGGAGTAATTCTCCCTTCTCCCTCAAATTAATTTGTCTCAAAGTTCAGTGTGTAACAGAGGAAAGGTATAAATACAGGATCACATGGCAATTATATAGTACCATAGTTAGACATACTGCTCATACTTATTCCCATGAGTTCTCTCCATTTGGTCACAGGACTGACTACAAAATCATTTAGACAATCTTTAACAGAGACATTTACTCTAACCTGTGCTTAAACATTAGAAAGAATATTGCAGATGGACTAAATATTTTTATCCAACACTGATTATATCTATCACTCAACTTATAAAATCCAATTAGTCTACGGGAAATTTCCAAAAAGGAAAAGAGAGCAAGAGGAAATGGGGGAGAAAGGGTCTTGTCGTGGAACTGGAGATGCTGACAAAACATCTGAAATATTTGCACAAGCTGAAATATACTTTCTTATTTTAAAGATGGGAGGGTCTGGATTAAATACCTGACTTTTGCTGTAGTTTATAAGAATGAAAGGAAAGCAAATTTGAGGAATAAGTAGTAAATGCTGCCTGATGGAATCACAGGCCAATTTCACAAATGCTACATTTCCAGGGTGATGATAAATTCTGTATTGATGTAATAGACTCAAGAGCTAAGGCTTCATGAACGAGAAAATACATTTTTGTAGCTGATATACATTCGAATCATGGATAACACCACAGTGACCAAAATAATGACAAAAAGATAATTCTGTATATCCAAATGTCCAATGTTGCTTGAAATAGTAAATCATGTCTACTACAGAAAATACATTTGTAAGAGAGAAAGCTTGAAAGACAGACACCAGAACTAACTGGGTCTTGGAGGGTTCTGCCATGGTGCCTACAAACATACTGTTGCAGCAAGTAGCTGTGTTAAGGATGAGATTTCCATTTCTTCAATAAAAGCTCTTGCAAGTTTTATAAGCCACTGGAGCTGCAGTAAATATTTTCAAATTTGTTTCCCTTGGGGAAAAAAATTAAAGCACTTGGCATCATGCCTGAACACAATCAATCACAATGAGGTAGAATGTGACAAAGACAGCTCTCAATCCTCTACTATTTATCTATTTTTAAGGAGATTTGAACCTTTAACTCCTTTTGCTACAAGACTCAAATTGAACTACCTAAGCTCTTTTGTCTTAATTTAGGGCATCTTTTGAACTCACTACGCCCTCAAAACTTGCAAGTTGCACAAACTACTATAGAAAAATGAAGTATTAAGGTAAATCATCTTGTCAATTAAGCCATTAATGAATATAAGAGAATAGAGGAAAGTAAATTAAATTCAACTTTTGCCGACTGCATCTTTCAAGCATATTCTTAGACTTCCCAATACACAGTACATCTCCCAGCTTACTCTGAATATACAGTATGATCAATGCCAGATGTTCTCCAGTGCTGCCTGGAGTAAGAAAGTGCAATTCTGTTGCTCATGACTGATGCTCAAATCACTACTGCCTCAGGCTTCTGAAGTCAGATTATATGCTTTTAAGGTCCCTCAAATTAATGTCACCTCCAGTTCCACATCTCTTAAATAAAATGTATTACTGATCAGGAATAATACGAAAAATGAGACTACAGGTTATCAGACTAAAAATATGACTGGAAGAAGGAATTCTGTTACTATGTATAAGAACTTAGCACTCTCAGAGAATATAGTCTAGTCTCAGTTAAGTCACTTCTGCATATACAAAGAAAAGTAATTACTTTTCTCAAGTACAAAGCAATCCCTGAAGTGTGTTATTAATCTTCAAAAAAGGCATTCATGCAGAAAAGCTTTCCTTTTGTACATTTTGATTACATTTTCTCCTCTACCATTTGAAGCATTCATACTGTCAAGATTTTTTTCCCAACATGTAACTAAACTACTTTTTCCATTCTCTACTACTGACTGAATCTCTATGTATTTCAATCTCTTAGTGTTTATCTTCTTCAAATATTTACAAAAAAGTGCATAGATACATGGCCATAATTTCCAATTTTCTCCTCAAGTCTAGCTACTTCTTTTTTGCTACTTTTATGGTTTCCTTCCACCGGGTGAGATCTTGATAACTCCCATATTGATCTTGTCTGCTTGTCGTGATCTGCTTTCTACGATATATGCCATATCTTTCAGTACTATATTTTCCTTATCCTCTCTTTTTTTTTCTTGAGCTTGCCTATCGTTTCTCTCCTGCACTCCACCAGTATTCACCTGCATTATCTTGGACATATTGCAGCCATTGATTTTAGTATATAGTTGTTTTGATGAAAAAACAGATGGCAAAAGTGTTTTCTTTTTCTTTATTGTCCAAGGAACTGTGTTTCTACTGGCATTTCTGATAATCAAGTATTTCTCTGAAGAGGTATTCTGCTTAGAAATAAATCTTTAAAGTACATTCAGTTTTTAAGCATGTGAGTGTAACTTATTCTTTACCAAAAAACCCAACCAACTAACCAAAAAAACCACAATGCATCATTTTGAGACTAGTTATGAGTAGCTTTCCTTAACTTTTGTTTTTAAATACCATTATGTTTCAATTCTTGCTGCAATCTGCACCTCATACTCAGTTGCTAACATTAACTACTCACCTCATGCTCTGGTGAGAGATGTTCCATGTCAGTTCGTAAACACTTAAGTCCAGGCAAAAAGTGATTGACCATTAAATCCTCTGAAATAACTAAAACCCAGGCTGTCAAGGCATTATAAATACTGTCTTCTCATATTATACACTTTTATCATAATGAACACATGGACAAGCTACAGTAGCAAAACCCAAGAAAACAGATAGGATTTGGCACTTCACGAAACAAAAATAATAAAAAAAGGAAGGAAGTAAACATATTTAGTTTCATACATTTCATATATCCATACAATTCTTCGTGCATTTAAAAGCGTTTCAAGATACTGGTTAAGAGCAAGGGTTTGGTTTTGTTTTTTTTGAAAGTAGCCATCAGTTTCCCCTTCTGTGAAGGTCTCCTCTTTAAACTGAGCATATCATATTTTACCTAACATATTCAAAGACAAACTTAGTTATTTCTCAAATATTAATCCTTTCACCCCTAAGGGAATTAAGAGCTAAACTTCCCCTAAGAAAAGGATACAACAACAGGAAAGAGCGCTGTAGGCTTCAAACAGGTGGGTAGCAATATCCAGTCTCTTGGAATCCACAGACTGCTGGTTGTTGACCAAAGCTAACTTGTGTAAGTGTGGAATAACAACTGTAAAAGTAAGTATTAGAATTATCTTAAATTGCTTTCAATGCTTGCTTAACATTAAACAGTTATTAAGTGACAATGACAGGCATCTGAAGCATCACAGATACCAATGAGGGATAAGTGCTGTAAATGATGGCTTTTATTGGCCTGTCCTGGCAGATTTATCTAATTCATCAATTAAAATCTGAAATAAAACCATTTTCACCTACATCAGAGTACTTTTGGAATAGTAACAGCTTATAGCAAATATTTTGCAACACTGTTCCTCCACTGCTGCTGAAGCTTTCTAAAGTATGTTTCTCTCTTATAAACACCATTCATAAATTAGTGAGAGATATGTGTATCTTGCGAAAACTTCAGATAGGTTTCCTCTATGGTCAGTGAAGAGCTTAGCCAGCTAAACTAGATACTTATAGTTGGAGGTACGATATCCCTTCATGTTTCATTTACAAATAACTTTAGGCTAGTATAATAACTGACTTTGGTGCTCCGTGTGCTTTAAGATGTGTGGGATACTTGACACTTATAATGCCAGCAGGGGGGTGGGAGGAAGGAGGGGAGAGGCAGGCATTTTAAATGTCAAGTAATTCAAAGAAAGCAACTTCAGATTTGCTCCACAGCAAACTGATCAGTCCCTTTTGGCTCTCAAATCATTAATCATCATGTGCCAGTGCTCTGTATATACACTAGTGTTAGGTAAAATGAAAATTATATTAAGAGTCTTAAATATAGGGACATATCAAGCACTGAAAACAAGAGTTTTCATGGAACATTTTATAAAGACAAGAAATCAAAATAAATAGCATACTATTATCTTTAGGACAGAAAGAGGAAAAATGCATCTTCCTGCTGAGGCAACTTACACTCATCTCTAAATCTGGGCTCAGCATTAGGTCCAACTCTTCCAAATGTTTTTATGATTTCTGTATGTAGAGAATGTTGGTCTTGATATTGAGGGTCTTCCAGGAAAGAAGCCAGCTGCATTTTTACTCTTTCCAGAAGCTTAAATATTCCCAGAGAAATAAAAAGTAAACAAAAGAATGAAGGTATTAAAAAACAGTATGTTCACTTCAGAATATATCTAAAAATCTTCCATATTTCAGATCATAAACCTTGGATTTTCTATTAATTAACAATCTTTTCTCACAGGATATTCCAATCTCTTTGATGCAGCTCTACATTTTAAAGATTTTTAACAGTGTCTTAATGTGATCTATCTACGACTATAGACAAGTGCTTCCATATAGCCAGTCTGTCCTTCTGGGTTTCCTTGGTTTTGGTACTCTCAATGTTTAACTGCTGTTAAAATTGCCCACTTAGTATATTACCATCTTTGGATAGTAATTTAGTTTAATTAGAACTGTGAAGTTAAATTCCTGTTAGGTTTTTTAAAAATATATCATGATTATTAAGATATCTGAGAATTCTGCTGAGAATTTTTCTGCAGAAGACAAATGCAATGGTAAGCACCATAAAAATGAACGCAATTAAAAAGATTTCTTCTACTAAAGACCAAAAAACTGAAACAAAATACAAATATGCCTAAAATGACAAAGTTTCCTACATTTAAATGATGTAAGTATTTAATTTGCATTTGAAGTTGTAAAAGTAACATTTTCTGATACATTCTGGAAGGAGATATCACCTCTGTACTCCAAGATTTATTGTAATTAGTGCAATAGATACAGTAATTTTTATGTGGCAACAAAACAGTATTCTTTCTAAACTGATTATAAACATGCATTCCAAACTACAAAATTGTAACTTATCCATCTTCCAAGTACTTATGAGTCATCTTTGACTTCTTGCTCACATTTCCTCAAACATATTCTTTTAGAATATGTTGAAACTACACGCAGAATGCAAGCTCTGCAAAAAGCTGTGAGAACTTTAAACAGACTTTTTTTTTGTACAGTTATTACATAAAACAAAATTTAGTATTTCTATTGCTTAGAGCAGAATCCTGGGTGTCTTGTCAAGAATTCTGATCTATTACCACAGTTTCATCATTCAAAAAAAACAAGGAAAAACTGCATAGAGCACTCAAGGATAATTTCAATTACTTCATTATCATGTCTTTAATAACATCTTAGACATCATGGGCTTTCTGACACATCTGAGGACCAGCAGATATGACAAGAACTATAAGAGACTTGTGCCCTTCTAAAGTTGTAGCTGGAGCCAAGCAGGATATTCTAAGGCATCTACAATATGCCTATGTGTAGGCAACTGAATCCCACTATGAGTTTCTGATTAGCATTTTAGACAAAAGCTGTCTATTTAGTTTGGAAGTAATGGATTTGGATTTCACAACCGTGTTAGAGAACGTTTTTAAAGAAAGTCTAAGTATGCAATGTCCCATCTTCTAGCATAAACTTCCCTCCTCTACCTACATTTTTTTTAAAGGTATGGTTTAATACTTTGAAGCAAACATTTTTCTTAGTTAAGGGGGTTTGTTTGTTTCCAAAAAACCCACTGCAAAACAGGAAAGCATTCTGGAAGAAAATATAGCCAAGGGAGAAATAATTTTTAAGCACTTTTTTTTCCCCTTCTCTGAGTCCATTACTGAGTTACTGTCTTTATCAGAAATCACCCACTTCTTACGCTACAAAGACAACAGTCTGACAAGTAGGACTCTTACCTCTCTCTGAGTAACTGTTTCCATGATGGTCCCAAAAGCAGGAATTGTTGCAATCCTCACTGAACTACAAGAGAAAAACAGAGTTTTAAAATACATTAAACACTAAGAATAAAATGAATTAAAAATAAAGCAAATCCAGATTTAGTACTTTAAGACACATTAGTTTCTAGCAATGACAAAATAAAAAAAAAGCAGACCAGGAAAAAGACAGACAGGATTAACTCAAGGTCTCAATCTGAAACTCACAATTCAGGATCACTGGACAAGGTAACAAGGGCCGGAGCAACCCGCTTGTCAACTAAGGCTTCACTCATGCCTCGAAGAGTCAGCTGTAAACCAGTCAACATGCAATAAAAAACGGTTTGGTAAACTGGAAGGAGAACTGGGTTAGCTGTGACTGAGGATGGGCAGGCAGACTCTTGGGTTTTTCTTGGTTTAGTCACTCACACAAGACATTAAAATGATTAAGACTCTATTCATGCTCTAGCATTTTTTTTTGGTAGTTAGTGAGATTAGCAAAGCATCCCTCCTCAACTTGAAAGAAATATCACATCAGAATGCTATGTCAAACATATTCAGGAACTGAAATATCATGGCTGTTTATCAGAAATTAGATACAGCCAAGACTATTTTATTCTTCAATATTGCATAAATTATTTAATTTTGCAGTAGTAAATTTGATAGCATTACAGAATACATTGATATGCAGCTGGCTGCTAGAAATTATTATTTAAGCATATTTTAAATTTGAGAATATTAATATAAAATATTTTATTTAAAATTAAGCTTTTATTATATTGATTAAATTTTCTATTTAAAATTTTATTCAGTAATTTTATCTAGTTTAGTTCTAGGTGTTGCAATAAACCTTTTTATTTACAAATAAGTGATTTTAAAATTACACTTGTTCAAAAGTAAAAATATTTGTTTAAAAGTAACTCAATTTTTGTTCAGCTAGAATAAGAAACAGGACTGATGGTTATTTCTTCCTAAGTATTAAGAGGGATGCTAGATGTATAAGACAGTCAGGAAACTTACATTTCAGGGTCACTGGAGAGAGTAATGAGAGCAGGAACAACTCTCTGAGCTACCAGAGTTTCATGTACCCCCTTCACCAACAGCTGAATGGTCGGAGCAGGGGGAATATCACAGGTGATGCACGGAAAGAGTGAGTACAGTATCATGGGAAGAAGAACGGCACAACCAAGAGAGAGAAAGAAAAAACACAAAAAGCAAACCAAAATTAGAAGCTAAGCAAATACTGCTACACTAGAGCTTCATATATGCAAAGGCATGAAGAAAGATGAAGTGGTCTGGCAACCAGCACAAACCTAACAAGTTCAATGATATGATGTAATTTTCTCCATTTTCAGCTATTTTAAAACTCCAATGAACTCTAGATAAAATTTGACAGCTAGTTTGTGTATTATAATCCAAAACTTGAGTTTGACAGTTCAATCTAAATGTTGACCTAACTCAGCAGAACGGTATTTCATTACAGTATGCGACTGCCAGATGCAAAATGGATTTCTTTGCTTAGACAAAACGTGTGGAGTTTTCCAGCACTGAGTGGTTCCCTTCAGACGGCTATTGCAAACTTTCGACATGTGGCAAACAGCACCTTCCCAGATACTACTAAGCTTTCCTCAAAGACTTTCAGAACTACTTTAGAGTTAACAGCCATCCAAGCAGCATATGTGAAACATTCCAAATTACCCTCGCTGGTCTATGCAGGTTAAAAAACAAAAAAACAAACTGATAAAACATGAATTATTCATGGGATACATTTCACCAAGTCTTTCTGTGTACTAAATAAGAGGTGTATTTTTTGCAATGCATCCCAAATACTAAAAACTGAGATCACTGTGAAATTTACATCTTTATCCATAAATATCTAGAAATTGTTTAAATTTAGATGTGCCCCCCCCCTTTTTTTGAGGCATTACTTACGGATGTAGCAGGTGCCCTTTACATTAGTTATGTATGTATTCTACAAATAAAAAACTACCAATTTTTAAAAATGACAAATCCCAAGCTTTCTCTAGCATTCAACAAAATAATCATTTTTATCTGCCATGGAAAGCCATGATACTTTCATCTTGTACCTCATGTAAGGAAATCTGCATATATTCACTATTTTTAGGGAATAAACAGAACTTAGCAGTAGTTTCTGGAGGGAAATTTGAAATATATTCTGACTATTGAGCAATATTCTAATTACTCAAATTCCATCATGACAGCAAATTGAATTCCTTGCTTTTCTCTTTTCTAACTGACTTCATGTTTTAAATTCAGATTCATTTTTTAAATTCAGAGTTTGTAGTGAAAGACTGGAAGGAACTTGACTTTCCACAAGTCTTCTCATGCAAAGCAGTTATTTTTATTAAGCAATATATGAACGAGAGAGTGAGAGTGTATATGTGTGTGTGCATGCACAGTGAACATATTATGGCCGTACAGATAATAACTGGAAGAGAAAATACTTGGAGGGGGGAGAGCTGACAAGCTGTGCAAGAGCATGGGCATTACTGTTGTAGAACATCTGGCAGGGAAAAGCTGCAACTTCCTACACGTGTTATTCACAAAGTATTTTAGAAGTGGCAGTTAAACTGCTACATTTTAATGTTAATAAATTTCACAATTATTTATAGCGGCATCAACTTAAAGTGCTGATGTAGTCAGCTTAAGGGCTATTCTTCAAACTGCTGTTAAGGAAATAGCTCATTGTTGAACTAAGACGATTTTACCTTCATATACAAATTTGTTAGTTTTCTCATTGATTAATATAAAGAATGCTTACTATTTTCAGTTTTGAACAAAGAGGGACTTGAGTTTTCTTTGCCAATCTTAATTCAGAAAAAAACTTGTAGGTAATGTAGTGCTTTGAACAAGAATGCTTGGGATTTGTATAATTAGCAGACAATTTAGCATCATCTCAGCTCCATGACTATGTGGGCTGCCACATTTCTAATTATGGTAAAGCACGGTAAACAGCATCATTCTCTGTCTTACAGAAAATACAACATGCTTTATAATTGAATTGTCACTCTGAAGATAAGTGCCCCTAACCTTAAACCCGAACAGACCAACAAAGCTTGTAACTCAACTATGCACTTCATGTTCAAACCAGCAGCAGTCAAATCTGTTTGCATCAACATTCAAATGGAAAACTGCTGACAGAAAACATTAGCACGCAGAAGGGAAAGAAACAGCTGGATGGGCAAAGCCATATAGCAGTATGTGCGCTTATAGCAAGGCAGACAATGCCAGTTTTTATCCTGTGCTTTGATTCTGACAGTTCACCTAGTGATCGCTATTTATACATACTAAGCCTTAAGAAACATGTAGCACAAAAGCTTTCTGTCCCAGGAGGGAAGGGGTGGAATGCTCTAAAACGCTTCTGCATCCTTCCCCTCCTAAACAGACTGTAAAGGTTTGGCAACACAGTCCAGTCACAGCTGTCTCTCTGTGCTGCTCCATAGCCCACTGTACTGCTCAGAATCTTTATAATACGGCAGGTAACTGTCCTGCTGCGGACACGTGCTTCTCTTTTACCTATTATCCATTCGCTGGGCTTTGCCAGGGAGCAACCTCGAAAGTGTCTGAAATTCCTTGAATGAAGGAATCTTCCAAAAATAAAGCCAACTATTAGCATATTAGCAGTGACTCTTGCCAGATGTCCATATTGCCATGCATAAATAGGTATGCTATGGTTACTAAAGAAATGGCAATATAATAAAAGTATTTTCAAGTGAGAAAAGTGTCTACAACAAAGTTGCCTATGCTTTAATAAAAATTAAAATATAACTATGAAATAAGTAGTCAAGTAGCATACAGGGCTGCCTAAAAATGATCCATATGCAGTTGGAGTAGAAAAGAAACTGCAACCAGGACAACAAGCCTGTGGTAACTGAGGTCTTCCACAGATTTGTCTAATGCTTATACCAAATAAAAAGAAATGAGGCTCTAGTGTTACAAATATAAAATACAAGTAATGTTCCTGTTGTATTTTAAACCAATGCAAAAATATTTTAAGGGAGACCAAAAATCGCCACCTCCTTTTTACAGGGGAATACAAGACAAATGGTCAAGTGATTTTAACTGAAGTCACACAATAGTGTTTAGTGCTTTATCCATAGTGTTTCTCAGAGCTGCAGTAGAGAACACTAATGGTTATGGTTGTGCTATTGCTCTTCTTTTCAGGGCAGACTTGAGATTTGTTTTCGCAAATGGATACAAGAAAGCAGATTCAGCTAGAGGTCCATTGTAAAGCTATCCAGCGAGTAAAATGTAGCAGAATTGCAAAGAAAAAGGAATGGAGCATGATATAAAAACAATGTCTGAGTACGCAAAAAAAAAAAGGTA
Organism: Apteryx mantelli; assembly: GCF_036417845.1. Taxonomy (NCBI): domain Eukaryota; kingdom Metazoa; phylum Chordata; class Aves; order Apterygiformes; family Apterygidae; genus Apteryx; species Apteryx mantelli. The sequence continues at coordinate 79,432,008 of NC_089979.1, forward strand.
ACACCTCTTTGTTCAGCAAGCAGAATACTTCCCAGTGTTTCTGTATATGCCTTTTTTTTTTTTTTATTAATGCTTGATGAAACAAAGGCATGATGTGGAAATCAAAGCAAACTTATTAGTTAAAGGTAGCAGTCTTTGTATTCCGAGCAAATTTATAAATTTTAAGAGAAAGCCCACAAAAGTTAAAGTTGTCACTCTGTGGTAAGTAGAGTAACTGTAAATGATTTTAATTTAATTTTTTACAAGAATACATAATTGATTAAATATATGTTTTTACCACCAGATCTGGCACCAATGGAAACTAATTTGAATCACAATGCAGATGGACTAGGACTATACAAAAAACAGTGTTGAAAATTGGTAACTTGTGAATTAGGCTATCAACAATGTGTTACGAAGCAAAAACAAATGTTAAAATTCAAAGAGAGATGCTTGCTTATATTTACCTACAGACCTAAGCAAACACATTTGACAAGATATTGAAATCTGGTTTGAACACATTTCAGCAATGAAATGCTTTTTCATAATCAGAAAATGTTTTCTGGCATGCAGTAATCAGAATGCAACAGTCAAGCCAGCAGCAGATCAAGGAACACACACACAGTTACTACAGAAAGTCTTGCAGTGGCTAATGATAAATTACTTAATGAAAGATACGCTGTTGAATAGAGACTGGATACAGAAGCAAACATACAACACTAACTTCCTGCTCCATCACACAGTACACAAGCTATTTAAGCCATTTATAATTTTAAGCATGTAGCTACATTATCTCAATTACTGTTTTAAAAAAAAACACACTGCAGTTTTAAAAAGCTTGGATATCACTTACCTCAAACATTCTAGCAGCTGTGCATCGAACAAGGGCTGAAGTATGGACAACTCCATACCATAAGACAGTTAACAGCAGCTCATGATATGCTGGGTTTGCACTAAAAGAAAACAATTGGGCAATCAAAAAAAACCCCCAAAACTCTAGAGATCCTATATCTATAAAATGAAAAATGCAGTCTCAAAAACCCATTGCTTAGAAGTCTAAAACTTAGAAGTTTATGCCTTCTGAAGGTTTACATAAAGCACAACATTTACAGTTGCTGCCTACAAAAATAGGTTGTATTTTGAAGTTCCTTCTTAAAAAAAAAAAAAAAGCCCCCCCCCCACTTTAAGAACAGTATTTTCAATAAATTATGACATTGAATTGAAAGCAAATAGTCATCTAGAACATCAGGAATCAATATCGTAAACAGTAAATGAATTCCTATTTAATACTTAATGACTGATGTGTTAAGTTTTACACTTAAATTTTTTTTCACCACCTCATTTTTAAACTATAGATTAAAGGTTTATATTTCATGAAACTACATGGACAAAAAGTAAGAATACTCTTTATTTGCCTGAAGCATCACAGTTATTAAAATTACAGTCAAAAACAGATTATGGGCTTTTAATAAAAGCTTTTAATGTACTTTAGATCTAGTTAATTCCAAGATATATCCTTTACCCCAGTTCCACAAAAGAAGCTTTCAGACTATCAAGAGGAGCATGGGATAGTGAAAGCATGGTCATTACATCTTCTAAGAATCCAACTAACAGTTTGCGGTCTTCTTCCTAAAATAAAAGTGCGCAACATTAAATGTAGTAGAAGTATTGCTACAGTCCTGATGACCTAAAGCTATGAAAGAGACAAAGAAAGAAACTAAATTTAGCCTTTCTGATTGTTCACAACACACTACACATCTGTGAGAAGATGGAGGATTTATTTTTTCCTGTGAGCCAGTATGTATATGCCAGGTAATAACTGCTGGTTATTGGAGGATTATTGTTTATTTTAGTATTGGGTAATACTATTTGAGGACCCCAAGTGTGCTCAAAATGGCAATTTACTTGCTTAGTTGTTTCAGAGAATGGTACAAAATTATGGTTTGCAAGGGCCACAGCTAAATGACCCAGAAACCATTTACTAAACAGTGTTAATATCTTTGATAAAGGCATATGATAGCTGTCAATGTCTGAGAGTTAACAGTGGTCAAGATGCCTGACATTATTTTATGATCTACTGAATCCAGGTTTTAACAGTGGAAACTACCATCTAAATATATTAGACAACTTGACTGAAAAACATTGCCTTCAAATGCATTAAAAGCTACCTATTCATCCAACTTTCTTCAAAGCCCAAAGACACTGAAAGTTTTCAAAGAAAACATTTTTTTTGTAGAAGAATTTTCATTCATTAGTATAAACTTAATAAACAAACAAAACAACCAAACCTACCTGAATATAACATGTAAGGACCCCTGTTGCATAGATGGGAACTGTGGCTTTTGTCAGCACTCCATTACCTGCTGTGGAATCTAATGAAACATTCAATATTTATTCATATATTATATACATATATTTTTAAGAATTTATATATTATATATATATGTGCATGTATGTGTATGAAGAATTTATATATATACAAACACATAAATACATACATATATATGCATGCCAAAATTATGTTTAAAGGGAATTCTGATTTGCGATTTTGTTTTATTTATACACATGCAATGTCTAATTTCAGAGTGTTCCATTATGATTAAGATTAGATTTTCAACATTTTAGAAAATGACAAACTTGAGAACTCTAGTCCAACAAGATGTTATTTGGACAAGAGGTTGACAGTTTTTTGTTGTTTTTCTGCAGCTGAGGTTAAGATCAATTTTTGTTCATTTGAGCAAAAAGCTACTTACCTATGTTTTCTTCAGACAGTCTTAAGATTTCCTGGAACTGTGGTTTGACCTACACAAAGGATGATGAATCCCATTTAAGAACACCTGTTACCAATGTCAATTAACTTATAAAAATAAGAGGTAAAAAACAGAAAAAGGACATTTTGAAGATGGAGGGGGGGAGAAATAAAATCTTTAAAAAGCAGAGCAGGTTTTTTAAAAATTGAAAGTATGATGTAAGAGAATAAAATCTTCTGCTGAGTAGCTACAATGAGGTAGCATTTACCACTCCTGATATCAAGAGTTGAAGTCTCTTGGCAATTTGCTTAGTTGCGCTTCAAGGTTTACAGTTCCACAAAGCTTTATGTAAAAAAGCTTTTTGGTTTTACATCTTTGCTGTTGTCCAAAAAGCTCTCTTCCAAAACACAGGTGTGATAATTAACATCAAAACACCTCTGTAAAAGCAAGGGTTCTAAAGATACAGAAGGGGGTTTCAAAGACTGGATCCTGATATTAATTTCCTCTATAGATGCAGCATACAATATCAGCCCTGTTTTGTAATATGATCTTTAGGTAATCCTCCAGTGTTTCAGCATTTCATTTTAGAATATTTTCCAATGAATATTTAGAAAATATTTTATTGAGAAAAATTGATACATTTCTTTGATAAAACTTTTCATACATCATTTATAGAAAAATACTTTGAGCAGGAAGAGTATTCACTTTCAATTACCAATCAAGCACAGGCTGAAGTATTTTGTGTGTGACAAACCTTGGAAAGTATGCTGTTCTGAAGGAACAGAATTGTGAAATCACTAGAATTAGGATAATCTCTCCCGCTCTGTATGCCATTCACAAGGCAAATACGAAAACTACAGTTAAAAAATCTTTGCCTAAATGCCTGTTGGACAAGATGAAAATTCCCAAATTGTCATAAGATGAACACAGAATACAAAAGGATGTGAACAAAGGTTTAAAAGCAGCAGGTTTAAAAGTACAAATGGGAAAGCGTCAATATGACAGGCAAATATAAATGGTCACATAAAACATCTGTATTCAGACATACCATAAATGTGGATAATTTATATTACCACAGCATTTTTTTGGAAGAATATTTGAGGCACTGTCTTACCTTAGTGTTTGTAAAAATTTTCCCAAATGTCCTACAAAGCCGCCAGAAAAACCTAGAGAATTCATGGACACAGGCAGTTGAGGCTACATTGATCTTGCCAACTATTTCAATAAGCCGTGGTAACCTAAAAATCAGGAGACAAAAGGATATTACACACTACTCTGATCTTTTGTTTCTTTCCAAGTTTATTTGTATGTATAGAGTTTGTGCTAGTAAATATATGTATTTAGCCTCATTGGTTCTAATAAAATTATCTACACATTCTCTACAATTCCTGACACTTGAAGAAAGCAGGGGTTTCAGTGCCAGAAAAGCATGACCCATATTTTCAGACATCTGTTACTGTAGACCTGTTTCAGGAAACACTCAGAATGCAAGAATCTTTACTTCAACAGAGGATTGGCTATGCCATTGCAAAGATGAAAGTAAATTTTTCTGGAGCAAGTAATTACCTACATGATCTCACTATGTAGTCGATATTTCCTGAATAAAATCAAGATAAGTCATTTCCATGCATGAAATTTAAAAAGCCTAAGAAATTATTTTTTTTCCTCTTTTAAATTTAGTAGCAATTAAACATAACCATACTTTAATTTTTAATAACTGTTAAGCATATTCATGCTTAAGAACTACTGAATTTTAAAAACTTCTACATGTTTTAATATTAGGAGCCAGGAGATACAAACTAACTCACAGCTGATTGACAACCCATAGCAAAGTCTCCCATCCTGTGGTACCCTCATGTTCCAGCTGATAGTCATAAAGTCGTAACAGCACTGCTAACTGTTCACGGCTTCCAATGATGGTTGCCACATCCTGAAGAGGTGATACGGGTCGGGGAAATCTAGTCACTGAAACAGCACAGAACAAGCCATCACGAACAAAAGAGATGAAAATGCCTTGGAAGTGATGTCAATAAAGATAGGAAAGAAAGTCTGAAACCTTTTAGTACCCTATATCTAAGCTTGTCAAATTGCTTTTTAAAAATCAGTGAGTTAAATCCAACTCCGAAGAGACTGTATTACCCTCACTTTTAAAAAGAGAAAATGCATGTACAGGGGGATTATGGAAGATCCCAAAGAATATACCGCAAGTTTATAGTAGAATGACTAGGAGACAAGGCCTCCTGACTTCTAATGCTACACTTTAATCAGACTGTTCCAACCTTTATACATAAAGTATTTTTGACACTCCCACTCCCCCAAGCTTCTTTATTATTTAAATGATCAGAAGATAAGAATTTACAGATAAGAAGCAAAACCTCAGAAGATTCTATACCACTTAAGTATCTGGGAATTGAAAGCCTGCTACACCAAGAACATTTTTATAATTACATTGCTTCTATTATTCTCAATTTATCTCAAACATACATACAATTATTCAGCAATGAAGTTGAAGGACAACATAATCTTTCCTACTGTTTCCTACAGTTCCAGCAACGTTACTAGATTAGTGGAAAGTGCATGAGATTTTTTTCCTCCATCTCTGTGAAAGAAGAAACTGTCAGACTAGGCTGAAGCCTGAAATTTTTGAATTCCTTATTTAAGCAGTAACAACTCAGGGAAAAAGTGTTCATCTTCAGATGACTCAGGTCAGCTGAAACAGTTTAACAGTGGCATATTTAACATTTTTACATTAATACACATAACATACTGCAACTTTCCAAGCTCATTTAAATGTAAATTTGTAACCCATTCTTTATATCTTCACACACAGTATTATCACCTCTATGTAGCAGGTATTACCAATAAAACCTTAATAAACTGATTGTAATAGAAGAAAATATAGTATAGACTGGGAGAGATGATCAAATAACTTCACTAATAGCTTATCCATTCTGTCAGAGCATTATGCAGATACAGAATAGATGACAAAGCTCCTGCACTAGGCTATATTTTTACCACTTGATAAAGTTCTTGATTTGTAAGAAATCACTGAAACTGAAGCCAGGCTTCTTGAGCTATTATTGGCTAATAGTGGAAAGCTATTCTTTGGAACCCTTTGCAAAGGCCAACTAAGGATTGCTTTACTTCCTCAAAGGTTTTTAAAAAGTAGGAAAAAATAAAAACAGAGATGAAAAACACTTGTGTCTGATAAGCAGCTTGCTTAAGCACAGAAAAGGCCAGGGAAAAGGAAGCATTACTTAGGGATTTGCTACAGCAGACTAATATGAAAAAGCATTTAATAGATGTATCAGAAGGAAGAGCTTAATTTTTTCAGAATTCATGTTGTGTATTAGGACAAAAATTATTTTATTGCAAGTCACTGAATTACAAATACAAAAAAAACATGCCACTGGACACAGATAAGGCATTCTGCCTGCAACCTACAGCACAGAATACCGCAAACAATTTTAGCCAAAAGGCATTTAGTTCTCCTTTATTCTACTGGCAATCATTTTGTGAACAGTCATGTCTTACGTATTTCCTCTTTATCAATAACCTGATATTTGTAATTAGTTAAATACCAGATAAGGGTTCAGGTCTAAGACTGATTTATTCCACAGGGGTAGAGTGGGAGTCAGAGATGGGGAAAGGAAGTAGAGAACATTTTTCCCAAAAGGAAAAAAAAAACAGAACAAAGAAAAAGGACATGACAAATCTTCCCATGCTGGAATCTGGTGGGGGGGGATGGGACAGGACAGGATGACACACTGCATCAACTCAGCAATATTAAAGAAAGAAAATCCACAACATGAGAGATTCAACAAATTTGATCTTTTGTTTTTGCTTTCTCTGAAAATACAATAAAAAAAATGGTGGATTAGAAAAAATGCTTGGAAGCAGAAATTTAAATCATTACTGTGTAGACAGTGTGTTATAAAAATTTAAAGCTTATACAGGAATTCTGCAACTAATGTTTATGTAGTAACCCGAAATACACATTAATTCCAGTTAAATGCACCCTACGGTCTCTTTCTGGAATTCCTCCTTTGCATTTAATAGTAATGGTAATACCATATAGTGTTTTGAGATTTGCCACCGAAATATACTTGGTTTCTAGAACACCCACTTTTCAGATTTCAAACTAATCATTTACCTTCTATCTGTGGCACTTCACCCTGAAGTTTAGCTTTGCTTGTGAAAGGTGCATTCTGTAACACCAGTGCAAACAGTGAAGGAATCAGTGACTGCAGAGCAGACAGATACATGTGGAGTTTATGTTCATCCAAGCCATGCTCTCCTTCCTGAAACAAACAGGACATTTAGTTAAAGCTTTCAATTTTAATGGTCTGGTTGCTTATGCATGCGTTTATCACTTTCCAGGGAATGCATCTGTGATGAACTTTTACACAGAAACATTCATTATATCCTGATTTATCCTGACCACAAGCTTACTTTGTGTCATCACCCAACCCCCTTGTCTCCCTTAAGACAGTTACTCTCAAAAGAACAAAACAATGCAGCCTTCTGCATTTAGTGGTTCACGTCCATGAACTTACTGATATTCTGAAGGAAGACATTTCAGCACATTTTGGAAGTTTGATTTCTCGGTCTTAGGGACCAATGCACCTAAAAACTGAAGAAACCAGTCACCTGTACTCTGAAAATAAGCATCTTGGCTAAGTGCGTTACTATTATAATCTGCTGTCAACACTTTCCAGATATCTACCAAACTAAATTTGCAGATAAACTAACCCGGAACTGTAAATCACTTACTAAACCATTCAATTCTTCTATTTTTTTTTTTTAATTCAATAGATATTGCACTTAATTAAACACTCCATTACGTGACACTTAAAAACAATTTAAATATAGGTCAAACGTATTTGAAACAACACACATTTTTGTTTTCTGATCACAGCCAGAAGCAAGAGTTTTCCAAACTACATTTTGACTGTCAGGCTCTGAAACAAAATATTGTTAAAGAAGCATCTGTTTTTCCACATATACAAGTAGAAGTTATGGAGCTGTAACAAAAATCTCCAAAAAATTTCTCCCCCATAGAACATAAATAGCAATGATTTACATTTTCATATATTTTTTAAAAGTCTACACAGGTAATAAAGATACAGAGAAAATTCTCCAATGTAGGAACAGCTGAACACATACCCTGAGCAATTTTTCAATCTTATTAAGCAGCGTAGGTATTAGATGGAACTGTAAATTTCCCAGCTCTGTAGTCCAGGCAGCATAAGCAGGTAAAAATACCTGATGTGTTGCACTAACTACACGTTCTGAAGGGTCTCCTAAAGCTGAAAGCAGCAGTTCAAAACCCTGACAAAAGACAGTAAAGAATATAATTATTCTTCCTACAATTTACAAAAAAACCCTAAACCCCCAAAACTACACAAAACATGCCCAGATCTGAAGTAGACTATTATCAATTTTATAAATTTTGCACTAATAAAAATACAACAAGGTAGTACATGGGGGTCTTTTAACAGATATTCCCATCTCGCCTGTAAAGGTAAACAGTAGGTGGTCCAAGTCAAACACCTTTTTACCTCTCTGCCTTCAAAAACTGAAAGACAGGAAGAGAAAATCTTCAGTTTCAGGTATCTGAAACATTATTACATAGTATTAAGATGAACTACAATTAGGCTTTGTTGTAGTTGACTAATCTTTGTTAGCAAATGATGATATCAAATTGGTTAATAGCTTCTGGTGGGGAATAGTGAAGTGTTCTTGAATGCAAATTATGAATCATTAGAGAAGATTCTGTATGAGGCTTACATCTGAAGTAATAAAGATAATTATAAGTATTTGTTTTCTTTTTGGTCTTGGTGATATAATAAAAAGCAACATTCACATAAACAATCCAAATTTCTAAAAGTATCTGAAACAATTTAATGAAAATATCTGAAATTATACATTCCCCTATTCATGAAATAACTGTAGAAGACACTTCATACATATAGAATCCATCCCAAATGATACCTGTTGATATTTGTCTGGATCATCAATATATCCCATGATGATGCCAAGGCTTTTGATCACAGCTTCTCGTACCAGATCTGCCTTATCTTCCATTAGCATTTGCTGAAGCATGGAAAGTACTAATGAACTACGAATTTCTTTCTGTTTGTAAACAAGAAACACACTTGTTAAATGTGATGAAACAAGATATAATTGCTTATACCATTTTTCATAAATGTTTGCTCTTCTATTAGTGCTCTTGAGCAACAAACTCATCCCCCAGCTGTGGATCTCTTTATGAATATTATCCACCCAGTCTTCACTGCAGAAGAGGATGAATCAAAATAAAGTGTCAGTAGCCTCAATAGAGATCCTTTTGTTCTACTAAGGACAGAACTTGGATCCTTTAACTATTATGGAAGCATGTACTGAAAACAAGTAACAGCCAAAACCTACTGTAGGCCTAGACTTGCAAGAGCACTTAAAAGAGAATTTTTAATCATTCTGCTGCTAAATCAGAGAAATAGGTTTTTGATTTAGGTTGCTTTCATCTTTCTCAGAAGCTCCAAATTCCAGCTTGCCACTGACTACATTCTGCTGCTTCTTTTGCTAGGCAGCTCTCTTGATGTCAAGCATTCCATAGTGTCAGAAAAACTCAGTTACTGGGTGCCAGTTATTTTTTTCACTGGTGATTTCCTTAATCAGGCCTATCTTTACTTCATCTTTACTGAAACAAAGATGGTTTGGTCAGACCATACTGGTTATCAAGACATTTTATAGCTAGATTGAGCTGTCTTCCTTTATAACAAGCCATCTCTTCCTTAAGTTCATTTATTGAATCTCATATACGTGATATACAATGCAAGCGTCTACATGAGATGTACACCCTCCAGAATATTTAAGAAGATAAAGAATGGTTATGTCACACAACAGATTGCCACCTTGCTTTCACTGGGAAAGTGTTAAGAGTCAGCATTAACACTTACAGGAAGGTAAGGTGCTAGAGCTCCACAGGATTCTGCTACCAGTAGCCGTCTCTCTGGGTATTTGTGGTTGATCTGGTGAAGAGAAATAGAACGGTTATTTGCTTTGCAGTAACCAGTATTCAAAATGTGACTAGAATGAACTGCAATGCAGGGATAAGCATGCACCTGTTTAAATAAACACTGGTTGTGCCTGCAGAAGTGCATATGGGTACTAAGCAGCCTCTAATTCCTGAACTGGGTCATGAAGAAAAGGCAGCTATACTCTTCTTCAGTTGTCCTGTAGACTGGAGCTTATAGTAAGAGAAGAATCTGAGAAGAGTGTGTGCAAAAAAAAAGGGTGCAAAACAGCTTATGCTTATGCATAAGCTTATATGGGATTGACATAAAACATACGCTTCCAAGAATCTGAGTAACTTATGAGCTGCCATTTCCCAAAATATTTTGTCTTGTGTGGCCCTTCAGGAGTACAATTCCTCTAAGAACTACACAAGTGCCCTCTAGTGATCCGAGCCCACCAGTGTAGCACAGCTGCCCAGGTCTTGCTGAGCAATCAGGGTCCAAAGACAACACGTACTAGGCCAACAATATTTGCTTGCTATTGCACCCAAGGCCAGCAGAAACACCTCACATCTGAGATGCAACTGGGAAAAGCTCCTGTTCCTGAGAGTCTCTTGATCCTGCCCTGCCTATCTTTCCTTTCTACTCAAAGGTCATTCAAAAATTCTGCCTTATGACTTTGATACTGACACTTTAAAACAAGTTTGCATCCTAGTGTAGTCAGCTTTAATGGTCAGTCAGAAAAAAGCACTAACGGTTGCACAATGAAACGTTTGATACATTTCAATACACTTTGTGAATAAAAAGACAGGGAAAAGTGAATAGGTCAATCCTGTCACATAAGATATGCATGTAGTATGACTATTTCTCTCTCTTGCCATGCAGTGTGTAGCTTTGATAAGACAACTGTCTTACCATAGAAAAGGCCAAGGTACTTGTTACCTTCTTCACCTTGGTCTTTACTGGTAAGATTTGCTTTCAGAAATCCCAGGTCCTTGAGATCTATGGGAAAGTCTGGAGCAAGGAAAACCTACCCTCAGTAGAGGACGATCAGGTTAGGGAGCATCTAAACAACCTGGACATACACAAGTCCTTTTCTCCTGATGAGACGTATCCATGAGCGCTAAGGGAGCTGGCCAATGTCACTGTAAGGCCACTCTTGATAACTTTGAAAGGTCATGTCAACAAGGGAAGGTTCCCAAGGACTGGAAGAATGCAAATGTCACTTCTTCAAGAAGGGCAAGGAGGAGGATTCAGGGAACTACAGGATGGTCAGCCTCACCTCTACCCCAGGAAGGTGATGGAGTAAATAATCTTGGAAACCATTTCCAAACATATGAAGAAAAACAAGGTGACTGGGAATAGTCAGCATAGATTTACAATGGGTAAATGATGCTTGACCAACCTGATAGCCTTCTATGATAACACAACTGTCTGGCAGACAAGGGGAGGGCAGTACTTTAGTAAGATTTTCAACAGTGTTTCCTGTAATATCCTCATAGACAAACTGATGAAGTAGAGGCTAGCTAAGTGGACAGTGAGGTGGACTGAAATCTGGTTGAACTGCTGGGCTCAGAGAGTTGTAATTAACAGCACAAAGTCCAGATGGAGGCAAGTCTATGATGGTGTACCTCAGTGGTTGATATTGGGGCCAATACTGTTTAACTTCTTCATTAATGACTTAGATGATTAGACTGAGCACATACTCAGCAAGTTTGCAGACAATCCAAAATTGGGATTGATACACCAGACAGTTGTGCTGTCAGAGGAACCTCAATGGGCTGGAGAAATGGGCAGAGAGGAACCTCATGAAGTTCAACTAAGGAAAATGCAGAATCCTGCACCTGGGGATGAATAACCCCATGCACCAGTACAGGCTGGGGGCCGACCTGCTGGAATGCAGCTTTGCAGAAAAGCAAATGTGGGTCCTGGTGGACAAAAAGTTGAATGTGACCCAGCAATGTGTCCTGGCAGCAAAGAAGGCCAACAGCATCCTGTAGGCAGAGCATTGCCAACAGGTGGAGGGAGGTGATCCTTCTCTTCTACTCAACACTGGTGAGACCTCATCTGGAGAGCTGCATCTAGTTCTGGGCTCCCCAGTACAGGAGAAACAGACTTACTGGAGTGAGTCCAGCAGAAGGCCATGAAGAGGATTCAGAGACTGGAGAATCTGACATATAAGGGGAGGCTGGGATTGTTTAGCCTGGAGAAGAGAAGGATCAGTGGGAATCTTATCAACTTGTATAAATATATGTTGGGAGGAGAGTAAAGAAGATGGAGTCAGGCTCTTCTTAGTGGTATCCAGCAAAAGGACAAGAGGCACAGACCTAAATACAGGAAATTCCATTTAAAAACAACAAAAAGCCTTTTTACTGTGAGTGCAGTTAAACACTGGAACAGGTTGACCAGAGAGGTTGTGGAGTCTCCATCCTTGGAGATATTCAAAACCTGACTGGACAGGGCCATGAGCAACCTGCTCTAGTTGACCCTGCTTTGAGTAGGGGGATTGGACTAGATGATCTCCATAGTTCCCTTTCAACCTCATCCATTGTGTGATTCCTGTCAATTTTATTGGCTTAAGAGAAACTATGAAGCCATACTAAGAATCAACTTTGGGCAAGCTGTTACTACCACCCCAGCATGCTGCACAGGGGGATTTGACCATTAACGCACTATTAATATTTGCAACTTTATCACTCTTCTGGTCTGAAATTCCCAGGAAGTCTCTCAAGGATGAAGTTCTGCAAGGATCATTTGAAAGACACTCATATGAACAAATCATGAGCCTCAGGACTAAACTGAAGTCTCAAGCACGGGAGAACCTTCTCTGAGTATGTGTCGAATGTTTTGCATTCATCCTTCAACAGGGCATATTTAATATTTTGGAAGCAGGGAGATTTCACAGAAGAAAAACATTATGGGCATGCAACAGACTGCTGTAATTCCTGTAGTATCTTTGGCTTACTTGGCACCTTTCTTGCCATCATCAGATAGAAAATGCTAATAAATGCAAATTCCCTACTGGCCTTAGACATACGCTCAACCTTCTGAAGCTCTGCCTACCTGGGGGGGGGGGGGGGGGGGGGACTAGTTTCACCTTGTTGAGATGGACCAGCAAGACAATAAAAATGTCATCCCTGATATTGCAAAGACATATTGACAAACAAAAGAAAAAAGAATCCAATTTCCATAAGGCTCGTGCTGAGGGAAGTTTATTAGCCCACGAGAAACTTAACATAAATGTAAAATGTTTATTGCCATTTCTTTGCCTCTGTCCTTAATAACTAGAATTACATTCTGTGGAAGTTAGTTGGTCACTACCTCTGAGCAAGCTTTCAGCATCTACAGAGGCTGAACTAAACTCAGATGAGCAGGCCATGAAATCATACATGCAGAGCTGTGAAAAGCAGATAGAAAGATCATGAAGACTAGCCTGATGGCTCTGAGGTCCAGAACATCTGGGTGAAAATGCTGGATCTTCTGAGGGCCTAGCCAATTTGCATGCATAAACAGATTTTAGCTAAGAGCCCAACTGCACCGATGCTTTCACAAGCAAGGCATCTACTGAGAGAAGGCAGAAAATTATACTCTGTGTATACTTTTGAGTTCCTCCTATCTCAGTTTTGCAACAGTGATAATCAGCTGGTATTTTGCTGGAGAAAAGACTGACCTTATTTCAATACTGCAAACAAAATCTGGCAAAATGCATTAAATATATGAAACGATGGCATATGGCTTGGCAGCCTGATATACTGCACTAGTAAAGTTGGACTGATTTCTCTGGTGTATCAGTAACTATATCAGCAAGAACCTGTTGTGACAATGATGTGCTCTTACTGAGCTGGGACTGGTTCCTTTAAACACTGCCTAAAACACATTGGGAGAACTGAGAAAACAAAGATGGCTTATTTTACATTCTAGTACTACTTCCAAGGGTCTTCCATTTGATTAACAGATACATCAGTCACACAAATGAGCACAAATGCTGCTTCTAGTACGTACTTCTACTGTCAGAAAGCATTAATACTCTTAATGCTTGGACTTTGTTGTGAAACACAGATGCATCCTGTAGAGATGGCTGACTTATGCAAGTGGAGAACCAGTAGACAATTATCAGACCAGAAAGATGGCATCACAGCAAGCATTACTGCTCTGTTATGGCTTATTTACTCACTGTCTTTGGGCAATGATGAATTCTCTTTTCTTCTTTATGATAGGAAAATATCATGCATTTTCACCTGAACTCATGTTGTCCTGTTTCTATGCCTCAGATGAAACAGGAAGAACATTTCAGTTTGGTTGTTCAGTTATTTTTATTAATTCACAGTATTTGTGGAAAGGGGCACTGTGATTCTAGAAGTCACATGTATGCTTCAGGCTGAACTTACAGGTGTGGAAGCTGTGCCCATCTCCAGAAGCTTTTTATTTCCTTTTTCTGACCACTTTGATCTTTAATTTTCTGTTAAAGAACTTAAACTAGCTAAAGTGTGGACATTGCTCTGAGTACTTATTACTTACAATATAAAATCAGTGAATGACATCTTAGAGTGAAAATGGATTTCCAGTCTGGTATTTACTGTATGAAATTTATAAATGCACCTACCTGACATGGGGAGTATTAGACAACACCACTGATTAATGTGTGTACATTCTGCATTTCAATATAACATGTGCAGGTATATGCAGGTAACTAGAATCTCCAGATTGTCTTTGGCAAATTTTCTGGTTTTGAGTTCATTTCAACCTTATAAAAATGTACATAAACTGAGGCTAAAGAATATCCAAACATCTTTCTGAAAAAATTTTTGAACAGCCATTCCTGAAAAAAACAAAACAACCCTCCCTTGAAAAACAAATAACTCCAAAACTTATGAAGCTGCAACTGATTTAACAGTGTAAAACACAAAATGTTCAGTTACCTGTTCCCAACACTGTGGTAAAAGCTCAGCTTCTACACGTGTTGGTCCAACATGTCGGGCAAATGCCACACACCCAGTCAGTATCATCTGTCTGAAAACATAAATTTAATGCTTTAAGCTGTTTATAAAGTTGAGAAAAATTCTATAATTTATGATGCACTTATTATTATGTAAGGTAGAAAAAGGAGAAGTTGTCAGATCAAGGAATTGTTTATGGGACTGCTTCCCAAGCTTGTTAGACTAATGGATAATTTTTGACACTCAAAATTTCACACCATACACCCTGAATTAAAGGCAATATCTTAAACTGAAAGTCACTAATTGTCTTCTCCTTAATATGCCTTTTCCAGAAACTAGCAGATCTAAAGATCTAAAAATCTATGACCCAGAGTCTGGAAACCTCTGATTTGGGAATCTCTGATTTCCCAATCTGTGAGATTGGAAATCTCCAACTAAATATCTGATTTAATTCTTATTACTGAATACTATATTTCACTATGGACTGACATGATCTAAGTTCTATCACAGTATCAATATTTTAGTCAAGTACACAGACTATTTTTATTTAGAAACACTTGTGAGTTTTAATGACCTTTGTTCAAAACAAGTAACTTAATTCTTCTTATGAAATGGTTTTATAACATATCTAAAATACAAGTTACTGTCATCTTTCCAAAAATACTGGGTACTACTCTTGTCAAAAATCTTCCAAAGGCCATTTTAAAAAGGTAGCAGTTAATCAATCAATAGTACAAATGATCACCCAAATCATTTGTAGTTATATTCTTGCATTTTTTAAAGTGATTTCCTCTTTCCCTAAAGTTTGCAAGAAAATAGACTGTTGTTCCACTTTCAACAAAAGTTTGGAGTTTTTTTGTTAATATTTTCTATTGACTCCTGAATATTTATTAGTGACTATAAAGATCCAAAAAACTTAAAATGTAGATCTACCTTATGACCTACCAGTGCAAGCATCTGGGTGAGTAACTTCTGTCCTCAAATAATTTTAGAAATCCCTCATTATTTGCCCCATTATCTCACTTGCTTTTTAACCCTTTGAGGAATCACCTTCCTCATAGAGGGCTATATACAAAATGAAGTTCTATGTACAAAGTATGCAATGTTTTAAACTTAAAAGTGGAGGTATAGGGAGAGATTCAAGGAAGACAGATCTGTGATAATATACACAGTAAAGAAGTTTACCTTTTTTTGCTTATATGTTTTTAAGTTCATTGAGGCTCAGTGGGATCCAGCTATAGGCATCTAAAATTGTAGTTAGTTGTAATTTGTGATATTCTAACTTTCATTAAATAAGTATTTGTCTTGCTAAGATTTCTGACTTTTACCTTTGTCTCCTGTTGATAGGACTGAAATGATACTAACGTTGCATGCAATTTACCAGTTCTACCCAATTTTCATACCTACACGAGCACTCAAATAAATGATTTCAAATTATAACGCACTGACGTGACACACTCATTTTATCATCTCAGTAGTAAGACTGCAACATCACTGTGAATTTGCTCATTATTATTTTGAGGAAAGCCAGAATGAATTTTTTAAATCTTTTTAGTGTCATGCACACACTCCTAAATACTTACTGCAGCTAACAGTATGCCCTTAAGGTTGAAAGGCAGAGATTCTGCTGGATATTTCTTAGCTTAGCTTAGATAGTATTACTATACAACACACTCCAACAAGAGACATCACATCCAGAATCTTTTCAAGGAGAAATAGTCTACCAAAAAGATTTTTCTCCCAGCATTCTTTAGGCCAACTGTTGGAGCAAGCTCTTTTTCTTTAGCCTCCACCAGATACAGAGAACCAGACCTTTGATCAAGGTAAGAGGGTTGGGGGAAAACAGAAAGGTAATGATTAGATAAGACTCAAGAAATCAAAACGGGATATGTGATAGCAATATGGAGACAAAAGCCCATGGTTATTCTGAGTTCTACAATAAATAAAGTAGTTATTAAAGTTCCTGTCTTTGGTTCTTGACCTACACACTGCACCTAATCACAGAACTGGGTGACAGAATATACGCTTATGAAATATCCACAGAAAATAGCAAAATACAGTAATTACTTGAAATATACTCCACTAGAAATAGGCAAAAACAAGTGAGTTTTTTTTCTAAACTAATTTTAAAAAGTCCATGAAATCTAATTTTATGAAAATTAAGCCATATGTTCTTTTGCCTTGCCTATAAAGTTGGAAAGTTTGACATATTGCAAAAAATGTTCAAAAAGAATATTTTAAGTATTTATACTGTTGGCACGTAGTAACTGTCTTAAAAGTATATGAAAACAGACAATAATTCAGAAGATGAAAGATGGAAAGGTCTCAAGGACAGGTCATCCAAACAAAAACCACCCATTAAACCCTAAGCTGTTGCAAAAGTTGCAGTCTAGACCAGGTATGGGGGAGGGGGGGGGAAGCCTTTGTAGAAGG
This sequence comes from Apteryx mantelli, assembly GCF_036417845.1. Lineage (NCBI taxonomy): Eukaryota > Metazoa > Chordata > Aves > Apterygiformes > Apterygidae > Apteryx > Apteryx mantelli. Next base: position 79,449,123 of record NC_089979.1, read on the forward strand.
GCTTGTTGTTGTAACAACATCTTTTGTTAACAAGATGCTGGGAATGCTTGTCCTCAAATAGCTCTTTTCAGGGTATGCACTTATGACCCCCTAAGCAGAAACATAAGGCTACTCAATACTATTCAGCAGAGTACTATTTTGCTTCACCTTTACAGAAACTAAAGTGAAATCAGGAATCAGATTAAAGAAACAGGCAGAAGTTAAAACAGAGCAGAACTGGCATAATTTAACACTTAAGTCTTTCTAGAGGTTTTATAAAGTGTCTGCATGGACTGGCAAGAAATTCAGTCTTACGTAATGCAGTTCAAGGTACTCTTGCCAATCCTTCAGGTTGTATTAAAAACTTGCTTACCAGAGTTTTCCTTAATATGTTAAAAAGTTATGTGCATTCTGTGCAAGGTGGTATTGTATAACCTATGAAAAGTCACATTAGATACACTAAGCTTAACATATCTCCCGCAAGAGTGGTGCTTCTGGATACATTATGTGGAAATATTCTCAAGAGTTTCCATTTCAAACTACGTTTTAACCAGGTCCTAAAGCACCCCATCATTAACCTGTTATCTTCATGGCTCCCTGGCATCCAGAACAATGTAATTGTCCAGAAAGAAGTTTAGCGTAAAGCTAATGTGTATTTGTTCCTTTGCAGAAGAGAACTGTATATATATTTGGAAAAATCAAAGAGTATATTAATAAGCAAAGTCTTGAAGATAAAAGTGGGCTTGTTATATATAACAAATGCACAAGACTATGGTGATATGGTACCTGTGCACGCACCAAAATGCCTTTCACAGAGACAACAAGTACAATATAGGCTTTCCAAATGACTGTTAACATACTTTATATGGTCAAATACTTGTGAGCGAGTAAAAGATGTATTTTAACGGGTTCATTATTATAAATGCAATGTCACATTTCACAGCCTCATGCATTTCAAAAACTAATAAAAGTCAGCTTCCATGATCTGCCACTTTAATGTGTAATGTAGGCCTCCATGGTATGGTAGAAGCTGACTGAATAACATATAAGAAAATTAATACCACTCTTCTAGTGATTTAACCTGAAAGTCTTTGCTTACTTCATACTGCGTGAAACCGCTAAAATATTATTTGAACATATTTAGACACAAAACGAGCATGCATAATATATACTTCGGTACAAATATATGATATAAGCATAAGATACTGACTGGAATAAATTCTGAATATTTTCTAATTTGTATTCAGAATCTCTCTTGTTCTCAACAGAAATTTGGGAGCGATATTCTGCCATACCCTCCAGGAGAAAAATGTGTATTCATAACATATATACATATAAAAGTCTTTAAAATACTTAAAGGCACTATAGCACCTGACTGAAGAATATCCAATACCTATACTTCTGTCAAGTAAGAGATAAGTCACCCATTTTAGATATACATCTCCACCTCACAACAAAGAATGAACATCTTTAAGGAAAAAGAAGCCTGGATTCACTTCTTTCTTAGCTGTTGGAAAAGACAAACCTAACTGCAGCTAACTAGGTATATAGAAAATCAATTTGACAGACCACCAATCCTATGAAAAATCAATTACAAGGGACTACAAAGGACATGCAACTTCCTGCCTGCCTCAGCCACAAAATAATTTTATCTTCACAAACTGCATGGAGCATTCAAAATATTTTAGATAACAGCAGATTTTTAGAAGCAGATTTCTGAAGAACCTGAGGTAGAACAAGGACTGGACCTTGATGTAATTTCAATCTGCATGGTGTTACTGTGCCACAAGTGGCTTTTATTTATTGTCTACAAGCCATCTCTTTCAGTTGCACCTCATCTCTAAATTTTACCATGGGAACAATTTAGAAAGACACCAGAAAACTTCAGTTGAAGAGAATCTTCAAAAAATGCTTTCTACATATTTCATTAAAGCCTAATTCAGTTGAAGACAGCATAGGACAATGACAGATACAGATGCTTTACAAAACATTTCTAATGAAAACAATGGAAGAAGTACAGACCACTGAGTCTGAAAAATATTTTCACTGTTAGAGAGGAAAACACACCAGCTAGGGTACTGTCTTTCAACCTTAAGGTTACTCTTACCAAGATTGGTATGAACAAAGTCATACTCTCTGACTAGTAAGGAAGAACCAAATTTAAAAAACAAAGTAAGATTATACTTTATTTCTAAGTCTTAACTAAACAAACATAAAGGTCTGAACACTTGTCAAAACCAAATCTCTCCTTCAGTCTTCTGAATTTTTATTGCAACCACCCATGCTATTTTCCCATACTAAGCATAATGGTCAACTTATATGGATCATTAAGATACATTAAGGCAGTAGTTAAAAAAAGTTATTTTGATTTCTGTATCTACAATTATTAAGAATTATGATCTTAAAGCTTATTTTCACAAAACATTTCAGTTCATGTTTATGAAAAAAGGAACTGAAATGTTACACTGCAGCTTATCAAGCACATCCCTGCATTTCAATAACCAGAAATTGCATATGAAAGTGTTGTTCATGGAAATGGAAAGTCCCAAAGTTTATGTAAATTTGTTAACAATATAACAGTAAAATGTCAGCTTAGTGAAACTTGATTAAAATCATCCAGTAATACTCAGTTTCCATTAGTTCTGCTTCTTTGACAAAGAAAAAAGTTCCTTCTTGTCCCGTAACACAAAAACGCAAACACACCTTTGCTCATCATCTGGTCGTTTGATCAAATTGAACAGTATGTGTAGAAGCTGATCTCTCTCTTTGGGTTCAGGATGGAGGCAGGCTGTACACAGTATGAGTGGGATCAATTCCTAAAAAATTGTGGGTGGGGGAAAACCAAACAAAGTAAAAATGCTTTGGGCATATATTCATTAATGGCAAAAGAAACTAAGAAGATAAATCTAGCCACACAACATCAAAACAGTCAGAGAAGACATTTTAAAGTCTTGATCTCTTATAAAGTGATACGAAAAAGAAGGTCTAAAAATTAGAATGATTTTTATCCTAGGAAGGATTAGGGGAGAACCAACACATAACATGAAAAGCTCTACAAAGTTTACAATTAACATATGCAGGTCACTTGTAACTGGAATTAGAGGACAATTGTAGCTTAAATTTCCTTCATTATCTACTGAACTGAAGAAAGTTCCATAGAAGTCTTACAGTTTAAACATAGCTACTATGGAAAAACTATCTGTGATGCCATGGAATAAAAGAAAATTTCCAATTAAGCGCACACACAATTTTGTGTACAAGTTTGAATAAGCATCAAGAAACATATACATTGGTAAAGGTGACTGCAGACAAACACCATCTGTTTTATGATGACTGAGAACTGTATGGTTTTTAAAGGGATTTTTCCAATAAAGAGCTAATATCTGAAGCTGAATTTTCCTTTTTGAAAAATTTTAGAGCAATTCAATTCCCATAAAGAACAAATGATCAAGAAAATACTGTGTAAAACATTAACTGAAGGAAAATACAGACTGTTGACAGCAGCAAAAACCTTTCTAAATACACCTTCAAAATCTAATGGTATTCATTCCCAAAAGAAACAAACAAGAGGTTTGAAAAACATGGACTGGAAGTCCCTTTCCTTGATCTCATTAATGTGAGCCTTTAAGCCCACCCAACTTGGAAGCCACGCAACTTCTACACGATTATAAAATCTTACAGACAGAAACATCACAGTGGGAGGGAGGGGAAGGGAGGGGAAAGGAAGAACAAGACACAAACTGAGGTGTTTGCTAAGAAAGCATGGGGCAAGTAATCAGAAGACTTCCTCTCCCCCTCTCCTATCCCCAATTTTGAGCCACTTGCAACAGATAAGCTCTTTTGGGGAATAAATAAGCAGTGACAAACAAGCAGATGACACTGGGAAACACTTCTTGAAGTACTAGATAAGATTACATAAAACCTAGAAAAGTCTATAATTATTTGTAATAACTTTGTAGGGAGATGTGAGTTTCTGCTTAAGTATCAGACTTTCAAAGCGACCTGTTTTTGATGCACTTGAGAAGTAAGACAATCAAATAATTAACTTTTTGGGAGATATTTTGGCAAGATTTAACACAAGCATGATACAGATTAGAGAATTCAGGATTAAACAGAGGAATGAATGTGGAAATATCCTACCCACCACTTCAAAAATCTGAATGTATGGAAAGAGAAATGACAAATAAATTTGAAGAACTTGGACATTTCTTTTTCTGAGTATTTTAAAGTGAACTTTTTTTTTTTTTTTTTAGTAAGTGGGACACAACATAAAATAAGGTGAATTGAAGACCTGTATTAAATAAAACTTTACAAATGAAAAAGCCCAAAGAACTAAATAACTTTCTTTTGTTGAAAGCTCTCTTCCCTCTGGAAATTGTATGTTAGATTTTATTCTTTGCATATTTAACATTCAGTTTTTGCTCCTGCTAAAATTCAGAGAAGGGAGGGATCTTAGCTATTTACCTATTTGTTTTGTACTTCACAGAAGCATTCTCTCCTGCGAATACCCCATTTTAATTCAAAAGATTCTAAAAATATTACAAAAACAAACAAGATTTTGCCATGATGATCCATATAATTAAAACTACTAGTATTTGGAGTGATATGTTAAGCTAGGATCTTTTAAGGAGGAAATCAGATTATATTTTGCACATACAGAACAGAATGATTAACTTCATTGTAAAGTATACAGCTCACGGAAAAATCTGTATACTAAAAAATAACAATGTTACTATACCGAGACATAACTTTCTGAAATTGCACTATAAGTTCGTATCACTTTACTGCTCTAGCAACTGTTCTTAAGTGTTTTTAACAGCAGACAAAGAATTCTAAACAAAAGAATATATCCTGCGAAATGGAACATGTAGGTTTTATGATTTGGGGTTTTATTTGTTGAAACTGTCACACAGACTCCAGTTTCCTAGATGGTTTGAGCACCAACTGAAAAAATCTCAATAGCTCACTGAGAACTACTGCAAGATTTCAAAACTGTGCACATTTTTGTTTTGTTTTGTTTTTAAACCTTTGAAATTTAATAAGTTAAGAAGGTTGTCTTTTTCCAACTGAATCTGTTTGAAAAGAAAACAGCTACGAATATTCTCCTAGATACTAACTTACGCGTGAAAGCCTGATGAGTAACCTAGAACCATTGACATGGGGCAGATACAAGGCTGATTCTTTACCTTGCAGAAAGCTGGTTATTATAGCAGATGGTATTAGCTGTATTTTCTTGTCCATTGGTCACATTCTTTCATGCATACTATGGGAGAAGAGAGCGTTCTCTGCATCGCTGCATCAGTGCTTCTACAGTTCCTTCTAGTAAGGGGAGTGGAGAAAGAGTGAGAAGTCTTGAACAGTGTTTTATGTGTTCCCTATAGACTTCATGGAAGGGAGGGTAAAACTGGAGGCAAAAGGGGCTTCCCATGGGACATGAGGAGCTCAACTGCTCTCGCAGGCAGACAGAATAGGTCAAGTGAAGTCTTCTAAAGGCTTAAAAAGGGACAGATTCTTCTCTAGGTATTCAGGGTGACTAAGAACACAGCTGTACAAAAGCATCCTATAGGAGCGATCAAGTTCATTCCTTTCTGTTGCTAAGTGCCACGCTTTAGATTGAGACTTGTTTAATAAATCATGTATTTTTCACCAGCAAAAACAACACAGAAGTGCTGTAGAAAGTGCTACATTTTTCAATAGGACAGAACAGTGTAAGCATTTGGCTGGTTAAATTCAGGAGAAAAGTTAACAAGACTTTTATTGCTATGGAGACTGTATATGGCGAACAATAATCAACGAGAGGACTTCCAGTGCTATTTCAAATGTTCTGCCTTCCTTGGGAAGGAATACCACTCGTGCTGACAGTTGAGCAAGAAGCGAGAAATTAAAATGAAATAAAAATCCTCCCTTCTCGCTTTAATTTGGGATCTGTAAAGCCCTGTTCATCCCAAAGCTCCTCGTTTCCCTATTGCCTCTTACTTAGGAAAACTGTAACTAATTCCTACTGATGCCAGTCAACAATACCAGAAAAAGTGGTTTTCGGAAATGAGATACTGTTTTCTCATTAGAGGCCTAGCAGAATGCCATTATAACATGCCTAGCACTCGTGACTTGGTGAATGAGCCTGGAAATAAAACACCACATGCCAGAGGTCTCACCTCCACCACCAAAAAAGCAAGTTTCTATTTGGGGCAGTTTATATCTGTGAACTGAATGGAGGGAAAACAAGATGCTTTGTTTTTAACATGAGGTAAGCTGCATACAGGTGATCCACGGACAAGACTATGAAGGTGACCTAACACATTGTGCTGGGGAACTTAAGTGACCCATCTTCCCTCAAATCCACTTTTGGATATCCACATAGGTCTCCCAAAGGTACAAGCCTGTCATCTTCACAGCAAAAAGCACACCAAAATACCTTTGGGCAACACTTCCCCTTATCTTATAACGAGAAAAAAAAAGTTGGGGAAGAGTGATATAATGTTACCTCTGAACAAGGTTCATTATTGGAGCTGATGTATGTTCTCAGCAAAGGCAACATTTGCACGGGCCTTTGGAGTTACTGTTCGTTATGGTCAAAGGAAGGGTCAGCTTTTTAACAGTAACTGGTATTACCTCAATTAGATGCAAAACAGTTCTGCCTATATAAAGTATTAGAGAACTTCACTTTTTTAAAAATATGCTTCCTATAGCAAGCTTTTGTCTATTTTGCTGACAATTTTCTTATACAATAGCAGGGTATTTTCTAACAGAGTTGTGACCTACACTATAATTTTCCCTTCAACATTCTAACAAAAGCCTCATACATCAAAGCTTCTCTGACTAATTAATGTCTTTATGCTGGAACATTCATGAGCAAAATAATTATCTCAAAGAATAAATTTAATTAGGGTAAGTTTCAAGATTGGTGACTTTAATAGCTTGGAGGATCATAAAATTTTCTATTATTTCAAATACTAAATTTAATAATACAGCAAATAGGTAACAAAACAATATATGAACTAGGGCCACATTTTGTAAATGTGTTTTTAAAATTTTCTCTAGTGGTCAACGCTTATACTATCAACCAATATTATGTGAAAATTTCCCTGTAGCGTAACCCTTGAGAACCAGTAAAGGAAACAATCATGATTGTTTTAACTGAAATAACTGCAGGCACAAATAAACTACTGACGTGTAGTCTCTTCTGCAAGGATGTATTTTAAGTTTAGAATTCATCCTTTTCATTTTAAAATGAAAAAATAAATAATTGTAGCATTAGCACATGACTTAGAATGAACAGCATAAACTTATAAGATTAAAATTACAATTCTAATTATGGTTCATGGGATAAGACTGCTATCCTAGGATCCGAACTATGTCTCTCATATATCCCAAAGGGATATTTTTTATGTAAGAATCCATGTAGATATGGGCGTGAAAACACAACAAAACAAGAAAACTCATACTACTTTATTTATATCTATTGTTCATTTGGTAATCTGCATATAAAACTACTGCGATAAAACTAGTAACAATCAGGAATTCAACTCATAAGCATTAAATCCAACTGCTTGCATCTATGAATTATACTATGTTCAAGGACATGTTGAAAGAGACCAAGTAAAAGACTTGAGATTAAAGGGATACCTTACAGTCTAGAACTATTTCATTCTAAGAAAACTAACTTAGCCATTCATATCCAGGTAAGAGAACTAAAAGGTTTAAACTAAAAATTACTTCTGTGTCTCTCTTACATGGAGAGAGGGGGAGGGAAAAAACACGAACCAGAAAAGGCAGCTGAGGCCAGCAGTATGCCCATTTCCAGAAACAAACTATAGGAGCCTACCTCAGCTTAAGTTTCAAAGAGTTAACAGAAAATATTTTAACTGTTCATTTAAATTTCTCCATTCTCCCCCTATGCAGTGAAACAACCACCTCTTTCAGAAGACACTGATTGCTGACACAGTTTTCATGCTTGGAAATTCAAACTTTATTCCTCTCTCCATATCCAACCAGAATAAGCAGCCATGGCTTCTACTCGGCGCAGTGTCCAAAAACAGCCACTTAAATAGACTTTTGAGCTCCGACACGGCATTTTTAAGATTTCAGAACAAAGCCGGTATTTTATCCAACTTTCAAAGCATAAGACTGATGAAAATCTGTACTAAAATAATCAGCCTCAATGTGTTTTAAGAGACAACTACCTATAAAAAAGCCAGAGAACTAAAGTGCCTCAATCATGTCAATGTGTAGTTTTGATGCGATAATGCAAACAACCTTAAATCTACAGCTCTCTTTCTTCTATAGAGTCAAGAATGGCACCAGTTCTAAGTCTGCAGATTTAGCATTATATTACCTTTCTTTGAACTTCAGAAAGAAGAAAACATAAAGCTCTATTCTTAACATTATCAATGCCATATATGAAGCAAAGCAAAAATTTAGTGGAGGACATTCAGTCTAACATTACTATCGTGACTTTACTATGTTTTGCATAACACAACTGAAAGCTTAAGAGGTGTAGAAACCACCCGGGAATAACAGATGAGTTGAAAGATATAAATACACAAGGGAAGTGTTTCTTGATTAAGAGTAATAAGATCCTGATATTAAGCCAAAAAGTTCCCTCCTGCAAAAACTCTGCTCAGACTACATATTGCAGAGAATGGAAGTTGTACATATAAGCAAGGTACTCCTGTAACCTGTCAGGAAGATAATGATTTTTATATCTTATGAGGGCAGAGAAATCAGTTTTGAAGTACTTTGTACTAGTAGAAAATTTTAAAGATTGTTTCTATTTACAATTTAGCCAAAGGAATTTCTCTTCCTTTCCTCCCCCTCCTCCTTCCCCCCTTAAAATTTTAAGTGTGCTTTAGTTTTAAGTGGAAAACACATACTTCAGGAAGCAGATTGCAATGCAAATGAAGTTTTATTAACCAAAGCTGCTCATCTGCAAGAAACATTATCACAGACCGCATACCCAAAGTTTTTTTTTTTTTTTTTTTGGAAGAGTAGGTTTTTAGTATTGTTACTTTTCATTCCAACTAATATTTAGCTTGCAATATCTCATTCGTATGCGAGTGCATTCACATACAAATTTCAACATTCACATACACATTTGCAAGCAGTTGCACTAAATTAGACAGTTGTGGTAGAAATAAAATTAAATATCTATATTAATACATAAAATTTTCATGACTACCAACTGTGTTTATGGGTTTTAACACATATTATGTTCTTTATTTTACCCTGTTGAGCTGGTCTTTTAGAAATAATTAAAATTATCTCTTCAGCCATCATACTCAATACTCCAATTTTCCTTCTTTCTTATCTTCCATCAGAATCTAAATTACAGACATCAAAGAACAACCAAAGCTGCACCAATACACAAAGTAACAAGTAATTTCAGAAATGTATCCACCACTAACTGGTTGCTTAGATGTCAACTGTAACATCTACTGAAGCAGTTACTACCAAAGTCAGGCAGGCTGCTACTGACTTTAAGAAGGTGAAAGGCATTGGTGGAATGGCCTCTAAATCTGTGCTAAATGTCAACATCTATTTAAAGACTGTCAGCCTCCATAAAGGCAGTTTCTCCAAAACAAAAATACACAGCATAACAATTTCAGCTTAAGATTTGGCAACTAAAATCAATATGACAGATGCTTAAAGAACAAAAGACAGGTACTTTAGAGATTTATCACAAAAATTATGTTTAATTCTCTTATTTAGCACACAGACAGTGTAAGATCTTAAAAACTACAAAGCTACCACCATTGTATACTTTCAGAGAAGACTGATGATCTCTTGGTATTATAACCCAAACTTGTCAAGAATCTTTCTCGAGTTAGGATTTTTTGGTATACTTTTACACCACTCATCCATAAAATTGTGTTTAAACTCTCTAATTTTAAGGTTTTTTGGACAAGACAGTTTTATGTTGTGCCTTGGCAAAGATAGCTTATTTCTTATCTAGGCTTTTTGTAACACTGATATTAATAAACACTAACAGATGGTCTATCCAAATTTTCCTTCAAATTCCATGACTACACCTGAAAGAATGTTATAATAGTGATAGCAATGTGTGGTAACTGAGAAAAGCTATTTATTAAAGCAAATTTCAATCCTGAGAACATTAAGCATCCCATACAAATCCAGTTATACATTTCTCACTTGTGGAATCTTCAGATAGTGGTTCACATAAAGCAAAGATACATGTAATCATATATAACTTAGACTGTAGAACAAAGCAAGTAGGAAATAGCCTAGAAGGCCACAATATTAAGTGCATTACACAGATTATGCTACAAGCTGTGAAAAGAAGCCAAAATACCACATCCTGCCAAGCAGAGGAAAGGAAAGGAATAAATAAGAAATCAGAAATTAAGCACTGATCCTGGAACATTCACAGTATTATTTTGGAAGAGTACTAACAGAACAATTTCCAGATCATCTAGTTAAAAAATAAAAAAAATAAAAAAAAACAAACCAGAACAAAAACCCCTTTTATAAAGTTTTTGAGACTTTCAAGATGTGGTACATCTCAAATTCATTATGTCAACTGCTCATAACTACTTGCATGCTATAAAGTTTTGGATTATAGGATCAGTACAAATTTCTTAAGGTTTTTTCAAAGCCTTAGAATGAGTTTATGCAAAATGCACTAAGTCTACCATACTGTAGTTCCCCTAGACAAGGGCTAAAACTTACTCAACAAGCTGTGCATCTTTAAACTCCTTCTTTTAGTATTAAATATAGGCCTACTGAATTTTTGCTTAATTATTTCATTACATGCTTTTGATCACCTGCAATATTCACAACAAAGCAAAATCAAACCAGTAATTTTTTCTGTCTTCAATCACCATCTTCTTTTACATTAGATAGTGTGCAATGACTATGTAAAACACCAACTTCATTTACATTCAAAACAAACATCACATTTCATAGTTTTATTTAGATTCATTACAAATTTAAGGAAAAATTATATGAAAAATTGTTTAGTATTTTTTTAAAGGAATAGTGATTTTGATGAACAACATTGTCTTGGCTGATACATGGAGCTTCCAGAAAAAGATAATAACTTTTGGATGAAGTATGAAGTGCTGCAAAAGAACCTGAACATTAATCCTTATCAAAACTAATAGACAAACTAAACCAAATTTAATATTTGAAATTACATATTATTTATAAAGAACTGGGGATATGTTAACCATGGTCTTCTCTAACATAATAATACTTGTGCTACAACAAATAGATGGACATACAGTAACAGTTAGTCTTGCTTAATGCTAATGGTGCCTTAAGCAAAGGAAGAAATATTAGGATACCATGCAGATTTACTGAACTCACCTGACAGAGGTGTAAAACCATTCTCTAGGAGCAGAGATGCATGCGCAAAAGTAAGAATATGATTGCAAGTAATAGACTTTCATGAAATAAAAGACAATATCTTCAAAATGAATAAGAAAATAAGAAAACATCCTGGTAAAGATTAAAAAAAAAAAAAAAAGTAAACATTTTGGGGTTCCTCACCTCTCGCTTCGCAAGTAGTACATTAGGAACAATGTGAGGCAGGCAGCGTCCCAACATTAACATGACACTTTTTTCACTGTCTGCAATCCGAGACACCTAGAAAACCAAGTATTAAAAAAAAAAAGTTTTTTTTTAAATGAAGAAACAGAAAAATATCCTTTCAGATCAAAATTAAAAAATTCAGACTGACTAATTTCAAGAAAATATTTAATTTACATTTGTACAATAAGCTGCAAGTTTTGGATCTAGAAGTAGGCATACCAACTCCAAAAGCATGAATCTGTTTGTAGAGATTCAGAGCTCCTGGTAATTACATAGGTACCACAAGGTAGCACTTTTAAGCCAAATCTGAAAGCACATCCTTATATCTTAAATTTCATGCACATGAATTTATCTCTCTATATACATTGATAAGTCTCCTTACAAAATACTGATTGCTGGGTTAAATATTCTTATCATGCAAAATAAAGGATCTTCTAGTTTATGCCAACTGGAAAACATACCTCTGATCCCAAACGGCTGTCTGCTGACATCCGACAGAAAGATAGTAGTGCTTGATGGAAAGTTGCTGACAATTTCCTGAAATATTTACAAAAAGGAGGGGAAAAAAAGACATAGATCAGAAAGGTGACACCGACCAAGTCCTTTCACTGTGGTTTAATCAGCTACGTAGCATGATGTTCAAACACCATGTTTTTAGTGATGCATGTAGCAGAACTTTTGTTTAAAATTATCTTTGACTCCTAGGGTTTTTAGTGTGTAGCATGAAAAAAAAGTGTGTGTCCTAATTAACAAGTTATTTTTAGTTCCTAACAATGTAACAACTTTTAAACTGCAACACAAACAAAAATAGGACTGAAGCATGAAGAAAAGGAAGTTTTAGTAGTCCAAGAGGAAGCATACATTTCTGCAAGCAGAGGAAAAAAATCACAGGCAAACAGTATTTCTGCTTAATGCTCCGATTTAGCACATTGAATAAAAACATCCAAGTAGTCAGTCACTTACAAGCTTTAGGATTAAAAACAGATGGCCAAACTGCCACTTGGGAATTGAACTGTGGGGTTCAGATGTATAGTGCCTCAAAACTAACCTTGAACTGCTGCCTAATCCTTGAAGTGTATCTATATAAGTACCACCTCATAGTCATGCACAGTATTAGCAAACATGGCCAAGTTACTGAAAGCCTTAAGCATATACATTAAACCCTGATAAGAGCCTCAAAACTGTCTAGTTCAAGGAGAATAATTTGGCAGAAATGTTCTCAGAAAAAGTTATTGGACTGACCATCACATAAAAGAGGCAAGTGTTAAAAGCAGCATCCTATTTTTCCCAGCAATTTCATCTCCCTCTGCCTAAACTGAGCCCTGAATTTAGATCCTAATCTAACATTGCCCCATTCACCATGCTTAAAAAGAAAAGAAACACTTGTCTTCCAAACCCTGCTCCAAAACATGCACTGAAGACACCTGAGCCTACATAACCACTTTCTTTCACTATCATTCACTTTCTTTGTGAATCCTCTATGCCACATGAGTTTAAGGGAGAAGGCAATTCCTGTTTCCTATATTTAAAATCCTGCATACATACAATTGTGTGAGCATGTGTATATATATTTTTATTTACTAGACTGAAACATCATAGTTTATAGTATGTTCTGTTTTCCTAACCAAGCAAATACTAAGAATCTAAGTTCCTATTTACAATTTTTTAAGCTAACCCAGAAAGATATGGATAAATATACCAGAGTCTGTTCTTCTTCTGAGTCATAAAAAATGATAAATCATAAAAATGATAAATTCATTTATTAATTAAAATCAAGTTTGCTTCTTGACAGTATAGTTTTTGAAAATGTGGTTTAAATTTTAAAGTCACTTTGTTTTAATTCACATCAGCAGTTTGGTTTTGTGAAAGGATTTACTTAAAAAAGAGAGAGAGAGAGAGAGAGAGAGAAATCTAAGAGGCACAGATGGTAGAGAGTTGTGAAGAACCTTGGTTTAATACTAAGTTATTCCTTAATCTGTTAAAGCATTTTTGAATGACAGGTGATGCATTTAGAGGCTCTACTCAAGACTAAGATGTATTTACACTGAGAGGATGGGAAAAAGTGTTGCAAAGTAGTATAGTAGTATTACAGAATAAGCCTTTTAAATCTTGTCTGTTTTACATCTTGGCCGCTTTAGACATCCATAGAACGTTAAATTCTTATCCACTTGAAACCTTAATTAAAAAACTAAATAAGGGCAAAAGTTCTATCCCCATTTTGCAAAGACTAAAAACTAACTTTGACAATATGCCATTGAATTTCCCTGCGGGTTAATTAACAGCAATCTCTGGGCAACATGGATTCTGTTATGATTGGTGGCTGCATTTGGATTCTGAAAATCTTCTCCTTGATGAAATACAGTAAAATTCTCAAAGGCAATGCCTGACTGAAAAGATGAAAAAACATCCAGGCCTTTTGCACACAAATCAGTAGAAAGTCTTTTCAAGGACCAACAAATGCCAGGAATGAAGATGTTCAAATATAAGAAAGTATGATGAATATAAAAAATAAGCATCACTTATTTGATATATAACTGAGAGAAAAAAGTCAATTCATTGAAAAATGTAAGAGTAACTGCTACATATAGAAAAATATCTTGTATTTGGTTCAAACTACCAACACTTGAAGTAAATTGGATAAATGTATGTTATGCATTCAATTTAAACTACTGCTAATGCTCTCTGCTGCAGTCTGTTATACAAGGCATTTTTCCAATGCTTCCCATGTCCTCATTTTTGTGCGTGCACACACATATGTGCTGAGAGCAGCCACACAAAGCAGACTCACTTGTTCTTCCCATCTGGGCAAGGTTTATGCCAAGAATCCAATCTCTAGTTAGAGTAATAACAATCTTGCCTTTTAGGATTCAGTCTTAGTTTTTAATACATCTTTGAATAAATTCACTTTGTATTAACTATAACATGTCTTCTACAAACAACCACCTCCAGACAGAAGGAAATAATATCCAGCTCTTACATAGTTAGTGCTTTTTCACCCACGAATCTCAAAATACTTAAGAAAAAGTTCTTAATGAAACAATTTACTGTATTTTTACAAGCCAAATTAGATATAAATCTAGAAAAGACTGCAACAAATACTGTTCCTTTGATTTTAGGATTAACGCCCTTCACTGACATGGTAATGCAAAATTCAGTACACAAAATAGCTACGTTACATACTCAGCATGTAATCAATTTTGTGAAATTAGACTCATTCAGCATTTCAAAGTGCATTTCCACTCTTTTTTTTTTTTAAATCAATGTTGGACTTTAAAGTTTTGCATTCTTCAAAAACAGCTATGATTTCAACTGGCAGTTTCTATGCATTTTTATGTCTAATGCACAGACATTACTATTCTGATTGTTCCAAATTTCTTTGACTGAGTTCTGCTCCTAATTATTAAAATACTTTGGATACTAGAAGACTCCACTGTGTAACAGAACCATTTCGGAACCAAGCAGTGAATGAGAATTTTCTTGCGTGAAATGTTAAGTTGACAGTAGACAACAAATACTTCTTTAGCTTAATCCGTACATGACTGTTTTGTTCAGGAACAGTATTTGATGTTACCATGCTTTTAACTGGTCCTATTTTTCCTCTACCTCATATTTCTGATGTCTTTTTCTAATTGTATAAACTAATGGCTCATACAAATTAATTCTATCAGACAATTTTCATCTTAAAAAAAACCCTGACAACTGTGTATTTGCTAAGTCAAGAAAAAAATAAATTATATATTTAGATCATATAATTACATAAAATGTAATTATATTGTCCCCCATGGTCCCCCCAAAAGTATGATTTAGACCCTATTTCTGTAATGAACACCATATGGGTGGACTTCTGAAGTTAACAGGCTCATTGTGGATTTAAGGCTTTATTCAACCACACTTAAATCCAAGCCCACACATGGACTTACTTGAAAAGACTTGTAAGCAGCAAAACAAATGAAGTCTGTTTTTCTAGAGATTTCAGTCATAAATCCCAGAGATACTCATAGTTCCTTCCTTTGTCAATAGTCTCATCCAATTTTGGTATCTATCCTCCCCTATCTCCAACCTTCAACTTAACATTCACGCAGTTAATCCTTCTACCTCTCCCACTTACTTTGAGCAAGAAGCTTGCAACAAGCCACAGATGAAAGTAGGTGTACAAGTTCATAGTGATCAACGTATGAAATGTATAAATTTTGATAATTATGTGGCCTAGACGTTCAGTTACAACATGGAAGAAATATAAAAAAGCCAAACAAACCCAGAAAGCTTAAATAGAACCATTGCAAATTTTTCACAAAAATATTAACCTGAGTTTTACTTTTTTGTTGAACTCTGGTAAGTTCAACTAGAAGAGATGAAATTTGAGTTAAAATTCTAGACTACACTGCATTTGGAAAGTAGACATTTTTTCTCCTACTCTCTTCTAATTTTTCAGAAGTTAAGGTATTACTGGAAAACTATCCACTGCCCTCCAAGAACAAGGTATGAGAAGCTTATGAAATCCAGAGAAAATAGTATACTTCAGGTTTGAAAGAAAAGTTAATTATTAGCAGGGGTAGCAGCTCTCATTTTTTTAAATTTTTAGTCTGTACTCATTTTCTGTCTAGACAGAGTATCACACATGAAGCTTTCTGCCTTGTATTATTTTCAGGTGGAAGATAATTCCCAAAGAGCATTCCTGTCCATATAGACAGTAGTAAAGGAATTAGCAAAGGAACACTAAGGAAATGCACAAAACAAAGCAGAATGGCTACTAGTTTCCCCATGAATAACAACAGTAAGAACATAAGGTGATCTACTTGGGCATTTTGTTGACACTGGCAATCTTAGGAGCTGTACATACCCTTATGAAGTTTTTTGCCCACATTACTCCTGGTAGCCACACAGTGGCTTCTCTCTTGCGTACTGAACAGATTACTTCCCCTCTCCACTACAATGCTTACAGGACTGTAGATCGAAGCGACTGTGTCAAGAACACTTAAGCTAAGATTCTGACACACTGAAAAAATAACGGAAATAATGGGCCATTTTAGTAGAGGAAGCCTAAGAGGCAATGCTGCATAAAGCTGGCCATACCTATACGTTTGTGATGAGAAGTAACTGATGGAAGAGATTTTAAAAAGATGAGTAATGTCAAAGGCAGTCTTCTCAGCAGAAAGGGGCACTGTACTTCTTATATCTTGGAGAAGGTTACATTCATTAAAAATGTTAATTATCGACTTTCAATTAGTATAGAAAAAGTTGTATTTAACATCCTGCCAAACAGGTTCAGGTAAAATATACTAAAGTCAGAATTTATCCATCATCAGCTGACAGAATGTGCATGTGTATCAACACAGAAACTCACATTTAGTCTCCAAGTAATAATGGAACTCAAATACTGTATTTTAATTAAAAAAGAATCACAGTTTTCTAGTGAAGTCCTGCCCCAAATTCAAACAGAAGAATGTCATCAAATACTCTTTTTAGTTATTAAAAGGAAAAAAAAAATACAGCTCTCTGTAAGCAAGATAGTCTAAAAGAACAGACTTGTACCCATATGCATCTAGACAGGAAAAGCAAAAGTTTCAAATTTTTTTTTTTTTTTTTGAAGTGGAACAAATTTCATTAGGAAGTTAAAACTTAATAAAAAATGGAAATATCCCGTCCTATCATTCACTGCTTTGCTTTTAGCATATTTTTACTTACAAGGAACAAACCTGAATTTAGAAACAAGTAGGAGGTAAAAAAAAGAGACCCTTGAAGTTAATACTGAAAATGTACATTTGTTAAAGGTCACCCTCCCTCAAAACATTAGGAACAATATGTGAAAACAGCAGCACTATACCCTAAAGGCACATTAAGTTTTCCATTTGTATTCAAAACAAATTATCTGTGAATGCTGAAGCATTTACCCTTAGGAAAGCATCTATCCTCTTTACAAAAATTTTAAATGAAGGCATTTCAATTTAAAACTTATCACTAACCTATTAGGTTTATCAAAGTGGACTGCAGTCTTAGTTGATGGAACACATGAGGACATTTTCTCTCTTTCTTTACAGGGCACAGAATTTAGTGCATCATCTTTAGAAGTCCTCGAATCCACTTCAGTTGATACAGAAAGGCTTGTTTCCTCAGTGTTTCCATGTTTATTGTCATTCTCAGAGCTCTTGATATCCAAGTACCGTCCGTTGTCCTCTGAGCCCGAGAGAGGCACTTGTTCTAAAGAAGGGTGGGGAGCTACACCATAAACTGTTGAAACAGCAAAGTTTTCATTCTTGAGGAAATCTATTTCACTAAAAAGGAAAAGCAAGGAATGAAATATTTTTGCAGCTTTCTTGAGAAGGTTGTTAGAATCACAAGACTGAAGCATGTAAATAAGGACAACATACTGAACAGCTCTCTCTTCGACTCCAACATGTTCAGAAATTCCTTTAATAGAAATAACATATATCACAACAAGTTGTTCAAATGAGCACTAGTTTAACAGAGTTCTTTAGTCAATCATTAGCAGTAGGAAAAAGGTTGCACTCAAAATGAGTGAATAAATGAAATAACACGAGTTTTTAATCTGCTTCTGGCTGACCTCTGGGGACTGAGACACAAATTGTCTGGAGATACAAATCTATCTGGGGTGCAAAACTTAAAATACCTCAGGTATAAATACATACTATCTTACCTGGCTTTGAAACAATAACAATGCAAGTCAGTAAAGCCTCTGAAAAATTATACATTAGCTCATATTCAGTATTGGTGCATCTCTTAGAGGAATGAGAGTTTACAGAATCACATATTTTGAATCAACCTTTAAAGGATTTTCTAAGACACTATCATAATTTCTACTAGTCTTGCTTTGTAGAAAGAAAAACTGTTTTGAAATAGGTTATTAAAACAAACACTTTTCTAATAGCATTTGCAAGCTGTACACATTGCAGTATTCAGGAGTGAAATAAAATTGACTAAAGAGAGAAGTTAAACAAAACACACCAGAACTGACTTGCATTTTCAAAGGAGTAAATAATCAAGAAATTACACTGAAAGAACAACATTGATTACAAAATTAAACAATGTAGGTAATAAAAAGGAAAAAAGCAATTTGAAGTCTCTTTCTTTTTCCAAATCAAATACTACGTTAAAAAAGAAAGATTACTCTGTCTTGAAGAACCCCTAGTAATTTTATAGATATAAGTTCTATATGTTTTAACACACATGCTAGAAAACCACTGAGAAGTCATTCCAACATATAACAGCACTTGAGCAAATTGATAAACACATACCTCTCAAGCCTTTGGATTTTTTCCATCAAAGACCATTTCTCATTGTTTAACACATTAATTTGATCTTCTAATTTCTGCACTATTAAACATTGCTAAACACAGAATAGAAACAGAAGAGTTTAGTACAATGAAGTTAAGTAGTAACACAAAAATCTGAAACATTTCTTCTGTACCTCCCTTACTTCTATTGACTGTGGTGTTGTTTCAAATACAGGAACATTCCCAAGTATGGGAGTGGTAGCCTCCAATTCATCTTCCTCTACACCAACTGATACATCCACTACATCTTTTGCAGTAACAGGATGATTTCCAAAGTCACGATAGAGTTGTAACAGGTCAGGAGGTTTTGGAATGTTCAATCCTACATCATCCCACAGTTCAAAATCCTTGGAAAGAGTAAGAGAATAAAAAGCATAAAATCTATTACCTTTTATTTTTGTTTTCTTCCTCATTTGACTGTAGATGTATATTCACAGAATGGCAAAATAGCCATGTCAAGGTTGCAATGAAGTAGCTCAAAACGGATAGCAAGAAACAAAAGTAGACAGAAGGTCTACTTCGTAACCCAAAGCAGTTTCACCTGAAAGGCAGTTCTCCCTACTGTATTAAAGGGAGGGACTTACAAAACACATGCCTTGCAAAATTTATTTTCTAGGATGTGAATGCTTTCTAGAATCAGACATATTATTATCAATTATATCAAATTCTAGTAGAACCCATGGCAGATGGCTGGAGGCTCTATTGAAAGGGATATCTTTTTCTTCCCCCCTCATTCGCAAGTACAGGTACAATTTTCCAGAAGCAGACAGTCAAATAACTGTAGACAACTGACAGATGGGTGCATATTCACAACCAAGTTTGGACATATAATCATATTAATTGTACACAGTTGAAAGCAGTAATGGGGCCTCCAGTCTTAAATCATCACAGCATGTCCTCCATTTTCTCACCAGCATGTTACCATCCTATATTGACAAGGTTATTTCTCATAACAGTAAAATAAGAAAGGAGTGCTATGTGTATATAAGTAAGTGTGCACACTATGTCATGCAGGAGTTATGATGCTTTCTTTAAAGGCATTAAATCTCAAGAACATCCCCCAGTGTTTTTTTCCTAACTCCTCCCTGCCCCAATACTCATACTTTTAGTTATGTTTTTCCATAGTCTGGTTACATATACATATTCTGATAGCCTTCTATGATGGAATGACTGGCTGGGTAGATGAGGGGAGAGCAGTGGATGCTGTCTCCCTTGACTTCAGCAAGGCTTTTGACATTGTCTCCCATTACATCCTCATAGACAAGCTCAGGAAGTGTGGGCTAGATGAGCGGACAGGGAGGTGGATTGAGAACTGGCTGAATGGCAGAGCTCAGAGAGTTGTGATCAGTGGTGCAGAGTCTAGTTGGAGGCCTGTGGCTAGCGGTGTCCCCCAGGGGTCAGTACTGGGTCCAGTCTTGTTCAACTTCTTCATCAATGACCTGGATGAAGGGACAGAGCGCACCCTCAGCAAGTTTGCTGACGATACAAACCTGGGAGGAGTGGCTGATACGCCAGAGGGCTGTGCTGCCATTCAGAGAGACCTGGACAGGCTGGAGAGGTGGGCAGAGAGGAACCTCGAAGTTCAACAAAGGCAAGTGCAGGGTCCTGCACCTAGGAAGGAATAACCCCATGCACCAGTACAGGCTGGGGGTTGACCTGCTGGAAAGCAGCTCTGCCGAGAAGGACCTGGGAGTGCTGGTGGACACCAAGTTAAGCATGAGGCAGAAATGTGCCCTTGTGGCCAAGAAGGCCAATGGTCTCCTGGGGTGCATCAGGAAGAGTGTTGCCAGCAGGTTGAGGAAGGTGATCCTCCCCCTCTACTCAGCCCTGGTGAGGCCACATCTAGAGTACTGCGTCCAGTTCTGGGCTCCCCAGTACAAGAGGGATGTGGCACTACTGGAGCAAGTCCAGCGAAGGGCTACAAAGATGATTAGGGGACTGGAGCATCTCTCTTATGAGGAAAGACTGAGAGAGCTGGGCCTGTTTAGCCTGGAGAAGAGAAGGCTGAGAGGAGATCTTATCAACGTGTACAAGTATCTGAAGGGAGGGTGTCGAGAGGATGGGACCAGACTCTTTTCAGTGGTGCCCAGCAACAGGACGCGAGGCAACGGGCACAAACTGAAACACAGACAATTCCATCTTAACATGAGGAAATACTTTTTCACTGTGAGGGTGACAGAGCACTGGAACAGGTTGCCCAGAGAGGTTGTGGAGTCTCCTTCTCTGGAGATCTTCAAAACACGCCTGGATGCAATCCTGTGCAATGTGCTCTAGGTGACCCTGCTTGAGCAGGGGGGTTGGACTAGCTGATCTCCAGAGGTCCCTTCCAACCTCAGCGATTCTGTGATTCTGTGATTCAAATTATGAAGATTTTCTGAAAGAATTATGTTAATAATCCAGACAAAATTCTGCATGCTATATGTTAACTGTAGTATGCTTACACTGTTTAGAGTTAAGAATTTTTAGATTTTTGGGGGGGTTAATATCCTTGTATCCTTGCAGTGCAAAACATTTCTATTTGAGGATGCATAAAAAGTAGGGATAAATTATTTGCTTCTTTTCTCTTTTTGGGGTTGTATCCTCACAAGTATTTGTACGAAACTAAGCATAGTTGATCTTCAACTATAGATGGGTGTTCCAGAAATTGTATTTAACTACCCATCTCCTTTACAGAGTAAGATATGAATTGTAGGAAAAATACTTCAGGAGTACTAGTTATAGGAAGAACTGGTTGAAATTCAAGCAGAAAAACATTTAATTTTTCTGATAATATTCTGCTTTTGTGCTGAATATACGGTGGGTATTGACGACATCATTTTGTTCACCAGTAACAATTGTAATGTAATTAGAACCTTCCACACATTTGAAAAAATTTTCCCTGTGAAATGCAAGCCAGAGACAAAGCTGATCGTCTTAAGAAAAATGCATCAAAGAATAGTTATGCTCTTAAATAACTAAGGCAATACCTTATTACTGAGAGCTTCTCCAAGAACATACTTAATGTTGCGGGATGATTAAATTTACTTGTATATGCACAAGGGATGACAAACAATGAGCATATGTAATCATTCCTTACAAATCGATTGAGTATGATTTAAGAAAAAGATGACATTCAAAATATAATAATATTTGGAACCTTGAGTTTAACTTTAATGGTTATAAATGGAAAGGTGTCCATCAGAACCTGGAAAAGCATATACTTGCATACAACTCGCAGTATAATTAAATATTTGCAACAAAAGAATTAAAACAAAATGCAGTTATAAAAATTAGCAACAAGTAGTACTATGGGAAACTACCGGAAACAGCTTTTTGATACATTATTTTTGAACAAAACAATTTTAAGTATTTAAGTATTATTATTTTAAGTATGATTATATTTTAATATTAAATATATTAATTATCTGGAAACTGTTTTTCTACATATATGAGCTGAATAGTGAAATTAAAATTGAGATTGTTTTCATCCTCTATGCTCTTTGTTTTGCTTCTTTTAAAGAGAGCATGCATTCTGTCTCCTTACCTACAAGCTTTGGGAAAAAACCCAAACTCCTTTCAAGCCATGCTTTACATATGAAAATATTAACTAACACATTTAACACTTAAAATACTTCTTATGTGTAAAGTGAGCTGCATGCACATGAAACACCATTTAAGATCACTTAAGTTTACAAGATCCTATGGAAGATAGGCATGTAAAAACAATACAAGGAAACCTTACCTGATCATGATTTTCATCTGAAAATGTTATTGATGTAAGCTTATAACTATTCTTCAATAAAAACTCATTAACTAGGAAGTTTAGAGCTCTTTTCTCAAGAGGTCTGATTGGCTCCTGGTGAAGAAAAAAAGAAAACAGTATCCTACGTCTTAGGTTCGTCTTCCTTTGGCATACTACAACTAGTAGAGCATATCTATATTGCAGTTCATGTAGAACTCGGTTTATCACCGGCCACTTACCTGAATTTCAGGACTTGATTTATAATTTTTTCGTTCCTGCAAAGGAACTTCATTTTCTGGGGAGGAAAAAAAAAAGTAACTAAATATACTCTTTCACACAGGATGAGTTCAACTACTTCTACATCATTCAAAGTAGAGACTTAAGAAAAGGTTTATGTACACCACCTGCAGCCTGAGTCAGGTTGGCTCGGAGGGCCTGAATGGTCTCCTTGGCTTTCCGTAGTTCAAACTCCAGGACTGGACAGGGATTTGGATTAAACACACACAGGCATCCAACCAAGGCAAGGGAAACAAAAATAAAATATAAAAAGCAAGGATGGGTGTGAAAAAAAATATACAGTTTGTATTAAACAGAAAGCATGCAGTCTTTATGGAACTCATGAACGCATGCAGCAGAGTTGATCTGAAAGCAAACTGGTGAACATTTTCCATAGTCTTTTTGGTCTTAAGTTAGCTAAATCAAGATTTCAAGTTGTCTGACAAGGACTCGCTGTAGGGTTGTTTCATTTCTTTCTTTCTTTTCTTTTCTTTTTTTTTTTTTAAACTTTCCCTATTACTGAAAAAAGTTTGTGATTTTTTTCCCGCACTCTTACTCTCAACAGATAAATGTTTTAATTTCTTGGGGGGTGGGAGTACACAGAGAATCCAAGCATACAAGTTTTAATAAAGCAGGTACATGCTGGTGGCACTGGAAGTTGTCTCCATGTAGCAAAGCCGAAACAGAGTGATAGTACTGCCCAACTGAGACTACTGAATTTCTTTCAAAAACAAAATTGTGCACTGCAATTTTACTACTTTAAATGAGTATTATGGCATAACTTGAAACAATGTATTTCCTTACTAAGAATTACTAAATCTCCCTTTAAAATTTTCTTGTTATTTTACTACAAGTTTTCAGGAATGCTCTAGAGTCAATCAAGATTTTGAATTCAGTTGAATACATTAAGAGATGCACAAGACAAAAAAGCACAATATGCACTTTCACAGTACTTAGAAGAAGCTCGCAACAAAAACGTCTTTGCTCTATTACTCTCAAAAGTTTCCAGTGAGTCTTGACCTATACAACACTTTCCATCATCTAGAGTCAGTTTTAGAGATTCAAAAATATGAAATTTTAGCTGTCCCCCAGATCATCGTTATGAATTTCTCATGTTCAAGTGTTTCTTCTAAAAAGGCCCAGCACTGCTTCGTTCTCACTGGAATCTCATGTGGTTTGATTTTGAGGTCACATGTGTACTGTAGCTTCAAATTTAAAAACCTTGTACCTTTACAAAACATTAGATGCTTTTTATAGCCATTTACACATTTGAGGGAGCCTATTTAAGGAATTAACAGATAGATAGTTTCCATGCATATCATTAACTCTCAGATTACTCTAACCAAATTTAAAAATCCAGTTACCAGAAAGAATAATTCTTGTAACCAGCTAGAAAAGAAACACACTGCTACATATTGAAGAGTTAAACTATTCTAAATAATATTTCTAATATTTACTTAACTTTGATTCCCAGGCAAAGCTAAAATTGTTGTAACTACTTTTAATAAGAATATATTCACTAGACTTTTAATCATTGCTGGGAACAATTTAACAGGTTATTTTGAAAGACTTATAGAGGACAACGCATAGGCAGAAATATTGAATTGCCTCTTCCTTGTGAGAAATGCTATTAAAAACTACAAATAAATCAGTTTCCTTTTTGAACTCTAAGAATTTTCTGGTCGTTAACATGCATGGAAAAAAAAAAGATTCACTCAGTTTGCATTTATCCATAAAAACTGAAGGAGTAACTACAGTATATCACATTTTCTACATGAAAGTAACTTGTTTGGTGCACAGAATTTTACTGCAGCGATACCAAAGCACAACTGAGGATATGATGAATAAAATATATAAAATCTCTCTCTAGTATTCAGCAATGCTGATCTGCAAATATTTCTGTGCAACAAAGTTAGAAAATGTTCTTGCAGTGAAGCCTCTAATCACTTCAGTACTTCCTTATATTTGAATTACTAATTCACACTTAAGATTCTAAGTTGTAAGCTACTGATTTGTTAGTTTTTGAAAACTGTAGAGAATTCAAATTAAGTAATTCTTTTGATGAAAATGACTATGTGTTAGCATCTGATTCTCTAATGATATTTTCAAAGAACAGAACAGTTGCAGATCAGGAGTGCCCTGCATCAGAATGATATAAATGTAAAACAAAACAAAAAGTTAGAAAAACAACAGAAACTAGAAAAAACTCAGGAATCCCATTGAGGAAAATAGGAATAAGACATATGACTGAAGCGTAGAAAGCCAAAAAACTCATGTCAGACAAACCCATGTCAGACGGCAAGAATTAATTTTCAGTGAACTGTGATGAAGCTGAAAATTGTTAGAAGCCATTATGACTTTACCCACTCATCCTTAAAAGTAGATTACTCTGCTGCATGTTTCTCTGCATATAGTGGAAGACTCTGAACACAGTATATTTGAAAAGTCACTTTGCAGCTTGTCACAACAGCCTGATCACCACAAAACAGTATTGTTAGAGTTGTACCTCACTTCCTATTGTGATTACTGCAACCGTTTTATTTGCCATTATACAAACCTCATTCATCTTTAAAGTCACAAATTTAGCTTTTATTTGAAGTTTGTTTTCAGTTTCTTTATTTAAGCTTATATATTTGTAGACCATTAGATCATAATCTCAATAGAAATTTTAAATGAGCAGAAGCTCTTCATTTTAGAAGCTACGATGAAGTGTAATCTGTCAAAATACACAATGATTTTTTAACTCAACTCTTTCTATACTTATGAGATCAACATTGGTGATCCCCATTTGTTGATCATCTGATGTCCTCTTTTTAAATAAATAAATAAAGCAACCTCTATCCCCTTTCTTTGTAACCATTGCCAAGTACTGACTTTTAAAACAAATGACCTGGTCTCTTTCTCTCAATGTCATAAAGCCTACATATATTCAGAAAGTTAAACCTTCAAATGCATTGAAAAAGTCAACTAAATTTTAACTTCATGTTTGACTGAACTGATAACATTTATAACTCTATAGTACTCGGTGAGAGGAGCTAGTGCTCCACAAAAATGATGCATGGAAGAGTTTTGTTGCAGACTGCCTAGGAGGGGAAAGAACTGAGTTTAACTTCCTCTCCATCAGGAAAGCAGAGAGCAGAAATTTGGACCTGTGAGGTTCACTAATCTTCCTATAAGGAAAGGGCATTACTGTACAAACTGCTGTGCCTTAGGGAAGAAAACTGTTCCTTCTGAATTTAAATGGCTCACTTGCTTTTTCTTCTTATAAAAAAACGAAATCATTACAGCTACCAATCTGAAAAAAGCATTGAGCCTTTACCAGGTCACTGTAAAAGAGTTGAATCTTTCAAAGCAATCAACTAAGGATTAGACCAAGATTTTCAGATTAGCTATTTTTAAATACTTCAGTTTTTACTCAGCTAATCTGATACAACTTTAAAAGACAAGTGCATATCAAGAGCAGGTGGCTTGTCTACTCAGCTTAGAAATTTAAAAAACAAGCTTTTTCAAGGATCTCAATCTATTCACCCGCATTTATTAATGACTTAAGTTGTTGAACAGTGGATGAGAAGTTAGTCACAAAGAAAAATATGCAACTTGGGATATTGAACAAATTGAAATTAATACATGAACAGCAATATATTGTTGGACCAAGGCAAAGAAGTCGAAGGAATAAGCTGTACTTTTTTTGATTTTCAGTATTTACTTTTGTATAAGCAGTATTTTTTTCAATTTTACTGGAATTTTACATTCTACATACAAATTATTGCATCAGCCTTTTGCATATTTCAGATAGCAGCACAAAGGTAACTCTACATTGTGAAGCTACTAATGGCATCCTGACATTTTCTTATAAAAGTACTCTAAAGGACAGCTAAGTGTCAGGGCCTCTTGTGTTTATGTAGCTTTCCTTGAATTCAAATATACCCTGTAACAATTTTTGTTTGCTTGATTGTTTTTTAACTGCCAAGTTCTTTCTTGTATATTAAGTGTAAAACCCTAAAGGTCCTCAAATATGCCCTCCAAAACTTGTACAACATTTCTTTATATTTGAGGGATTTGCATATATGAGTTAATCAGAAGAAATCTAAATTCCTTGACCAGAGTTAGCAATAAAGACGCTATAACAATATACATCCAGTCCCCCAAAAGAAAAGTGACCACATTTACAGGCAGCATGAAACATTTCAGGATAAAAAAAACAGACAGAACTGAACCAGCATGTTGTAATACAACACTAGAGATGACTATCAAGCTACAGAGAAGTTCTGATCCGCCTCTGGCTTCATGAACATGTTATTAGAGAATTTGTTATCATTCTAAAAGTGAGAAGCCAAGACTTGGCTCATCAGCCTTATTAATGCTTGCAAGTTAGTAAGAGAGGATCAGCCATAGAGAAGACCTGAACTACAGCAAACTGGCCTTTGGGTCCAACCCGTGGAGACTACCAACCTGGAAGGAATTCAAGGAGACACCCAACTGCTTAGCAGGGCTTAAGGTGGCAAATGGCAACAGAAAACCAGACCTGCTTCCAAGATGAACAAACTGAACACGCAGTGTTGGCAAGTGACTCTTATATGGCAGATGCATTATTTATTTATTTATTTTAAGATCCCTCTCTGAATTGTGATTGCATACAATATTATTTATTAAAAATATAAACAAAAAGGCTGCAGGGAAAGCAGGAAGTGTGAACCTAAGTTCAGACTAATGAAATCCTCAAAAATAATCAAGCGATCTTTGATCCTGTCTCTTATCTTCAAATCCTGACAACAGTAATGTTTTACTGTGCTTATTGGAGATATACAGTCTAATGAGAAATCAATACTAATGCAGGAGGATCCAAGAACACAAATGACTGAAAACAAGTTTGGCCATGAAGATTAAATTTATTACCACTCAAAACACAGCACCGCATTTCTAAAATTACAGACTCTTGAAACAGCAGACTTCAAAGGCAGGTTAGCACTACTGAATATTTTGAATTACGGAAAGTAGAGGTTTTTAGAACACAAACATACTTGTACACAAAGTCAATTTAAGATGTGACAAAAGATTCAGCTCTTAGATTGAATGCCAGGTGTCCTATTAATACAGAATGCTGTGGGTGTTTGAGTTCAAATTAGGTGTACTCTTATTCCATAGGAACGGAAGATGTTTTCCATTTATTATTTATTTTATGAAAATGGATAGTTGGAGGACATTTATTAAACCTAAAAAATTCTTCAGCACTGACTAGTACCGACTGTTTCGGCACTTACTGTAGATTCAAGACTTATTAGTCTTGGAGAATAAGTTGTTTTCATCTAGTATATTGCAAGCTAAGGATGCATATATATTTTGAAACTCTTTGTGGATTATATTTTTTTCATGCAATTTGTTACACAGCTCTCAACTTTTGTATTAAAATCAGGTAGATAAGGAGGAATATTGCTGTCTTCTAAATTGCTATTAGTTTTGTCATGCTCATCCACATCCTGACTTGCTTTTGTGACTTGCATCTGTTCAGTCAAACTGATTATAACATTATAGAAGAGACTCACTTAGCTTCCTTTGATCAGATTTCCCAAGTTACATACTCACATCAACTCTTCAAAACATTTTTTTGCTTCTAGGCATTTTAACACCAGCTGAAATCAACTGGACTAGCAGATTTCAAATACCGAAATCCATTTGAAACAAGTATCTTTTTAGTTGTTTCCTGGATTTTTTGGATCAGTCAACTACGAAATCCAACAACTAAGTGTAACATCATCCATAATGACAAAAACAGAAATACAATGCCTTCAGATAGTAGATACGTGTGGTTTTGATTTGGTGCTTTCCAACATTACCACGTTAAAAAAAGTGCTAGTAACTGGATATGCTATAATTTTGGTTTTAAAGACCTTCCAGCTCAGAAGCTGTTTCTTTTAGTGACTGATGTGTATTGATTTACTATCCTTCATTCCACTAGAAAATTAATTTAGAAATGGGTTCTGTCCAAAGAAGTCTATAAGACAAAAGATAACAACATGAAAAAGGTATTTACAAAAGAAAAAAAAAAGAAAAAAGAAAAAACAACTCTGAGAACTATCGAAAGAAAATGTGACTATCAGATCATGGCCTCAAGCTTTTCCAACAGATTAGAATTTTAGCTCCTATGCAAAGCTCCTCTTTGCTGAAAAGAAAGCATAAGAGAAGAAATAAGCAAGATGGACTTCTAGTTAAGTTTCAAATCACATTTGCAGTTAAGGACTACTTTAGAAGCAGAAGTCGTAAGCCAGATTTTGTTCAAAGAAGGAATTGGAAATGCAAAGTTTTTGAAGCTTCTGTTGAAATAATGTTTTATGTGCACATTGAAGATTTTTCAGTTTTCTGTAGGAACTTTTGCACAAGTTAGCTTATTGCTTAGGTAGATGGTTTTATTCAGAAGTCAGGTAGAGATTTTGAAGCAACTATAATTGAATTGAGTTTTAACTAGATTATTTTGGAAAACTTCAAGTCTTTACAAACATCCAGAAATAATACCCAGGCTTGCTTTGGTTCAAGTCACTTTTTGAACACCACACAGAAAAACCTCTTTAAATGAGCACAGATCATATATCCTGCCATATAATTTACTTCTCTATTACATCTGATGGAGTGGACAAACAATACACTGTGATCCTCAAAATTCTCTCTTTTATGACGTATTTAAATTTAATATTAGGATATATTTATTTCATACTGGAAGCAGTCAATATTTTGCCAGGCTCCCTCAGAAGATGGATGTCAATTCTCTGACTGATCCTTAAACAGCTCTTATCCAATTTAGTTACTAAAGAAAGCTCCAAGCAAAGATCAAACTAGCTCTCTCAATAATATGCTTGTCAAGAAGGATTGCCTATAAACAGGAAAAAATCTATCAAGACAAGGAGAAAGTTAAAAAAATCTGAAAGCTGCTTGCTTCTGCCTTGTAGTCCAGGACATGATTCAGGAACACTTGCATTCCTTAAACACACTTTAAATAGAACATCAGTTGTGTATTTAGGATTACTTCTCTCCTCGAAACTGAAACTTTGACTACATACACTGCAAAAGACAATAATTAGATAGTATTAAGAATTTGGAAGTTTCTGTACAAATGAAAGAACAACAATTACCTACAGTTCTAGGCCAGGGCATCGAAAAACCTGAATATACTTTATGTTCATGAAGTTCATTCAGTCATTTGCCTGAACGACAATGGCCAGGAAAGAAAAATGAGATTTCCCCAACATTTAGCTTAACTTCTGAATTTAGAAAAAAGCCTGAAATAGAGTATCATGGTTCATGTCCAAAAGAAGTTACAACCAAATATAAAAGAAAAGCAGTCTCTGTCTTTGGCAAGATAATCATAAATCTGAAGTTAAAACTCCCCACAGACTTAGTTTAAGAACAACTGCAAGGAAAAAAAAAAAAAAAACCCTGTTGCTTCCCTGAAACAACCTTATACAATCCAGAAGTCAAAAGGAAAGAAGAAAAGCATAGTTCAGATTTGCAAAAGAAAAGATTTGTGGAGCTGAGAAAACCCCAAATTTATTCTGGATTTGAAAAATGTTTGTTTGATCTACACATAGGCTAGGTTTAACAGATGATTCACTAGAGATCTGTACATCGTAAAGCTGCTACCTGGGCAGTAGTCACAGGCTACTGCAGAGCATGTGTTTAACGTGCTTCAGCCAAATAGCAGTGGTCAGTAAGCAGTATCAAAATATTGTTCTATTGTCAAAACACCTGGGCACTACTTTCAAGTATACTGGTTGCTACTATGCTGATGAAATGTAGAATCATATAGAAGTACCACCTATCTGAATATTTGCCATTTAGAAGGATATTGTGCTTTTATATGTTCTTAGGAAAAAAAAAATATATCACTCAACAGTAATGCTATAGTAGATGGATCTGAAATATGTCACAAAGTGACTAGTTAAACAACCAAAGCAAAGTCTTCTCATCTTCAGGAATGTTCATGTAAATATACTGCTGCTAAAAACAACAAATCAAATGGTTAAGTGTTCTATGATTCCTGAACCATATAAAAACTTACCTGCTACTCTTTCGTCTGCTTCTCTATTGCCATCATCAGAATATCTTGCAAAATCTAAGGAATCAAGAGTACTGATGCTTCCAGTGCGATCTTAAGGGAAGGGAAAAAAAGACGTGAAAAATGGAAAAAATCTTAGAGAGCTGACTAGCTTTAATAGAAAAAGTCAAAACATCATTTCAGTAATTGTAAATCAAAGGCTAAGTAAATGTTTTGTGCGATTGAAACTTCACTATGTTTTCCAAGTCTGACTTTTTAAGTAGATAAACAACCATGACAAGAGCATGACTGTAAAGTTTAAAAAACAAACAAACAAAAAACCTCCCCAGCATTCCAACAAGATCAGACACTGCAATAAATTCCTGCCCCTGACTCCCCAAAAGGTAGCATTTTTACCTTCCCTATATGTCAGGAAGAAAGTCCTATAGCTCTTTCCTTTTTTCTACCAATTGCCCAAGAGCTTTGCTTGGACAATCAGCTTTGCACACAAAAGCAAACAGATATAACTGCTCTGCAATAAGTTCAAAGAATAGCAGTTCTGTTCCCATTTTATGCAAGTCTGTAACTGCCCCAAATCCTCTACCTTCTTTTCCCTTTTTTACTATTTTAGGGCATGTTAACATGGACAAATGTTTCTCTACATTATCTCCTGATTCTAGCCATTAACTTTAGTACATAACCCACTTAACACAGAATTTACTAAGTTATGTATGAGCTAGCAAAATGAAAGCAAAACAAGTGCAGTTCATGGTACTGCAGTTATAATACACTCTGGAATTTAATTCCTAATTACAAGACATTCAACAAATTCAGTAAGCAGCATAAGGTTCTAATCTGACCTCAACATTTTTCATTTCACTAAAATACGAAAACAGAATGCACACAGTTTTGGTAATTTCATGTCTGTTGAAGTACACATCCACCTTTTTATTAGAAAAATGAGTAAAGAAATGCTCAAATAGTGACAGAAACCCAAATAAATAGAACGTGTTCCTAAACCTTGAACATTAAACTATTACACCAAGTATCTTAGTATCCTTCCCCTTCTTTTGAAATCAATTTCTATGTAGCTCTGCAGAAAAATAACTTTAATTACATTAGAACTATTGTCACACAAACAAAGAACAAATTCCATATGGCTGTCAAAAACAAGCACACCCCTCCCCCAAAACTGTCAGTGGGAATAAAAGCAATCTCATCACCAGACAGTCAAATTCTGCTGTGACTAACACCACAGAAGGTAAAGTATTTAAACTTAAGAAAAAAATTAAATCATGCTTGTGTCAGAAAACTAAGGAATCTATTAATGATTTTCTTTTTTTTTTATGCTTAAGTCTTATGGGTCCCTTAAGGTCTTGTGACATCCTCTCTACATAATAGGCCAGCACTAGAAGGAAATACGAACATCTGGATTCAGATTGATTAAAGCATCTCTACCTACTTGAAAAGCTTTAGAGAATACGAAGCTTGCCAACTCAAGCTAAATTCTACAGTACCAAAACTAAAGTGTCTGGCAATCCTAATTTGTCTGGTTGATACAGACATAGATATCTATCTCAATATCATGATAGTCTTTAGCCACCTAAATTTTTTCTCCGAGTATGCTTTGTCCACCAGCCAGAGAAACAGATTATTATTCCTGAATTCTATTTAGTACTTAGTTTTAAACTTCACATTTTGTTCGCAGGTTCTGGTCTTATTTATTGCACTACTTTGAAGAAGTATTTAATAATTCCCTGTAGGCTGTTCCACAGTGCTTAGCAGCATAGTAAAAATTCTTCTTTTAACAGTGCCTCTGCAAAATGGATCGTTGTGAAAATAATCCAGGTTTCACACATCTGGAACCACCGTTAGAGTGATTAAGTTCAAAAGTAAACATGAATTTTGAATGCACAGTGTGAAAGTCTTCAGATCTGACTTTTCAGAACACCTAGCACTTTGTTCAGCATAATGCTAAGCCCTGCTCCAATTTATTTCATCTGTAGCTGCAAGTTTCCTCAAATAATTTTTTGAAATCAGATTCCAGTCTAAAGTTAAACATAAACTGAGAACTACAAATAGAAATACCAATGAACAAACACTTTTTAAAAAGTGACTCAGTCTTATATAGCATCATTGTGGCAAAAGCAAAAACACAATTCTTTCTCCTCTTGCAGTCTTGCCATGTTCACAGCGCAACTTTCAATTTCTCTTGCAAGGCGGGTAACATCGGAACAACTAATTTTTCAGGTAAAGTCAACCACATCATCATTACTGAAGCACCTAAAGCTGTATGCAACAAAAGTGCTTTCACGTAACTAGCAGCATGTCTTAAAGGCAAAGGCTCCCCCCCCACCAACTGATAAAATCAATAATCCAGCCATAATGCACACAAGCATATTTGCCAAAGCAGCAGCCAGAAACCTGTTGAAAAATCATCCGATGTGCTAAGAAGCATTAATTCATGTCATGGCTGGTTCCTTGTACCATTAATTCCCTCTCCTGATCCTCCTTCCTGTCTCAAAAATACCTGCCTCAGGTCTTCTCACTATCCTCCCCACAACACACTTGGTCCAACATACCCAGTCAATTGACCTCCCTCACATGTAGCTCACCTTTCTTCTTGGAAAGATAAATTAGCCCATGTTAAGCTTGGTGCTGTCATTACTAAACCAAGTCGGTTTGGGTGCTAAAGTCATTATCTTCACCCTATTCAACCTGAAGATAAAGACAGTTTTCATTTTAAATCTTATGTATCACATTGCACCCAGAAAAAGTGGAGTCTGAATCTACACTGAGAACTGGGTAGACTAGCCAGATGAATGCTTAAGGAAAAGAAACAGTAACAGAGAAGGCTGTATACACACACAGGCTGAAGAGTATCTTCTCCTCAATTTACTGTCCCCCTAGACTGTACATGTTGCAGAACTTGATTAAGTTGGGTACTTACAGCTAAATGGTATAGCTTGAATAATGTAAGAAGGCAGTATAATATAGCAAAGTAGTGGTTGGTGTGTCACCAGTGCTGAAGCACTTTGGCTGAGACACATCCTGGACAAACTGGCTTCACAGGCATCAGTGAATCACCAGTGCTGAAGCTTCACCTTGCCAAGCCCCAGCTATGGGGAAAGCCCAGTCACTGCTGATGCTGCACTGCCACAGCTTGCTGCTGAAGCAGAGGTTTCAAGCAGCAGGAAAGGAAGAGATGCAGGAGCTACTCCCTTCCCTCTCCTTTCAGCATGGGTATAGCTGTTTGCTTTTGCTACCAACCTGGAAGGGCATGCTTGAGCACAGCCAAGCTGGGTGAGGTCCAAGAACAGCTCCTCCTCCTTATGCTTGGACTGTAAAGCTTGTAGTGCCACATGAACCTTGCCTACTTTGGCTATGCTGGCAGTCTGTCCCGAGGCACAGCTGCTTCTGTGCCAAGGCTGAGGGAATACTGGGCAGCAACTGGATCTGCTTCTTCTATTAAATGCCGCAGCAGCACTACTGACCTGGATGTTCCCACTGCTGGCACTAGGTCAGGTGAATTTTGGAGCAGTTATTTTACAATGTATTGGAGCTTCTAAGGTAACAGAACTGACTTCCACCTAAGGTAACAGAACTGACTTCCACCTAAGGTAACAGAACTGACTTCCACCTAAGGTAACAGAACTGACTTCCACACAAAAATATAAACAGCACATAATAGCAAGCAAAGATGGATTTCCAATAGAGGCTGCTAACCTATCAGCCCATGAGATTACTTGGGATAACAAGGGGAGAAGAGAAAGGCATGTGAGACAGTTAACTGAAAATACTGCCCAGGCAGGTGAGCGGAAACCCCAGGGCTGGCAAGCATGCAGGATACAATACCAGCAGCAGAGTCACAGCACCCACCTGCCACCTGGCAGAGCCACGCTGAAGAATGCGGCTAACCACGCCTGTCACATCATTCCCTACTGCTTTACTTGTAGGCCGTCATTAGTGGAGGCTTACCTCCTAAGAATAAGTCCATCCCCCCCAAAATAATAGAACAACATTTTACAACCTCAAATTTTATGCTTCCATAAGGGATGTATTTGCACAGCAAAGGATTAATGGGTGAAAATGGTATGTCCCTGAGGGCAACACACTGGCCTCATTCAGCAAGAAAACTAGCAGGGCTGTTTGAAGGAGGGCAAGCAGCAAGGTAAGTGCTGAGCTCAGCCTGTGCAGCTCACCTGGGGAATGCGGAACGCCAACATTTTTCTCAAGTACAAATAGTTGTACTCCAGTATACTGGATCGAAGTATTTTAACTAAAGCATTCAGAAAAGAGAATTACTTTTCCAACTGATAAAAAAAATCAAAATTGTTAGGAAAACAAATTATATTTCTTTGTTTAATTTCTTTTTTAATAAAAAATTAAAATCTTAGGTTTAAGTGATTTGGCAAAGAATAATCAAAACCAAATCTTGCAGGGCGAAACTGCTGAAAAGGAGAAGTATACTTTGGCTGAATTGTTTCTGTAGAAAAAAAGTCAGCTGACATTGTAACAGGAAGACATTTTGCTGTCATGACAAGCATTCTCAACAACAGTCTCCTGCATATGGATTTTTTAACACTTTCTATTTTGGTATTCTGAAATAAAACACCTTTCTTTTTAGTCAGAAATTCCTTTTTGCTAAAAGTGCTCCAGTGAATAGGCACAGTGGAAAAATAACTGCTGATAGTTTAACATTTCAGAAATATTAAAACAGCATAACAAGAAAAGTTTTGACAAGCAGGAAGAAAAAATTCCAGTGTGTCTTATCATATTAGGTGATAACCTAAGACCAGTGCCACAGGTGCGCAGAAAAGACAAGAAGAACAGGCTTAGGCTTTTCATATGTCCTCCTGCCAGTAAAATGCCAGGAGATAGACTGGGATGGTAAAGGAGAGGAACCGCATGCAGTTCCTATCTCTCACCTCAGCCAGAGGAAAACAGAACCCAAAAAGCTTACAATCATATTTGATACTCAAGGCTAAGAAAAATTTTCATCCATTCATCAAATACAATTGCTTTAAAATACAAAAATATATCTAATATTGTATATTATAAATGATTATAATTATCAATAATATAATAATGTAATAATAAAAAACAAATGCAATTGTTTTAATTTCATCTGCGAAGTTACAAATCAGGTTCACCATCAGGTTTTGCTCATGAACATATACAATCTTTTAACATACTGCTTCATCTTAGAGGAAGAAAATTTAATTCCCTTCTTATTCCCAGAATGGCCACCTGCATTACATGCAGATTTCTGCTCACAGCTTATGTTCCCTTTGCATATTTATCTCTCTCTTTCACTGAAAGTTAAGTATAACCGTATAAAGAATAAAATGCAAAAAAACCCTCAGAACAAAGTGCTACAGTCCTTTCCACCAGCATACTTTCTAAAAAACCCTTTAAGTTTCATTTGCCATTATGATAAAAAGTTTACTTTTTATCAGCTTACCTAAATGGACACTTACAGGGTTCACACTAACCAGCGTTCCACAATACAGGAATTAAACAGAAAAATTACAATCCTTTACACAAATATATTAAGTGATCTTTACATGGTATTATACAGTAAATCAGCTAAAAGTATAGGAAAACCAAGCAACTCTACTTCCTAATGGAAACGCTCAAGAAACATCATAAAGACAAATCTCTTGGAAGCTATCATTTAAAAATGACATTTACTTCAAGAACACCTAAATTGATTTAAAAAAAAAAATACTAGTTGGTAAAGCAGCCAATAAACTCTCATATTTTCTCTAAGATGAAAGGAAATCATACCAGCAAATACTAAAAATTAACCAAACAGAGCACATGAAGACCAAGAAATCCATTTTTGTTCCTTGAATTCAAGAAGTAATAATGGTATTACATCTGTAAAAGACAAATCCACTTTGCATCTCTGAGCATAAATGTTCACTTGTATTGAAAAAGTACCTGTAACCTTAAAAACAAGACTGTTACCACAACTTAAACCGATTAGAGTAATAACTGGCTACTAGAAGATTGTTTTTGATTAGCATACATACAGAACAACAGGCAGTGCAAAGGGAATTCCTCCCAATAAAGATCAAATGTAGTTTTTCACTAGGATATTCAATATACTGGGACAAAATCCTTTCCATTTTAAGCCAGACTTTAGGTATATTATGTGGGTTTTATCTAGGGAAAAACAGCTGTAAGTAGAAGACATCTTATGTCTACCTACTGTAATTACTTATTATAGAAAGTTATTGCCTTTTTGGAGATAATGAAAATGCTTTACCAAGAAAAAAAGTCCATTAGCTTGGATAATAACTTATGCCTAGCATGCTAGTACAAAACCATCATCCAAACTCTTCAGAAATCAATCCCAGCATGTCACTATTTGGATAAGAAAGGAAAACTACTATTTTTAAATAAAACAAAAAGCAGAAAACTAAAAACAGTCTATGAAGAAATTATACATGATTATTTAATGTAGTTCTACTTGTCATTTATTGTAGCTTTACCAAACACAAACATGCAATGTATCACAGCCTTGTAAAAACTGCCATGGAACATTCTTCATGCTACTGGCTACAACAAAAGATTTATATAGAGAATTTTGAATATTTATGCAAGCAGAGCTCCAGAAACTCTGCTTCCAGAGGCATGAATCAGACATAACTTTTTACTTCAGAGAAGATTAAAATGCTTTAACATTAGTGATATAAGATACATAAGCAACTTGATCTACCAGAAGTAATTTTATTTGATAATAGCACTGACTCTTCAGTGAGGTAAATTTTTACCACATAAGATTTTACTAAGGAGAAATCTTACCAAAATCTCTCACTTCAGTCTCAGGCACAACTCTGTTTACAAACCAGTTTGGGTTAATGCCTTCTAGCATATCTTGAATTAAAAACAAAAAGAACAACCCCCCTCACCCCCCAAACCTCACACAGATATTGAAAGTTGCATAAATGAACAAATAAGGCCATCAAAAATTATCCATTATCATCATCTTAATGATAAGACAATGAGAATTTGTTCTTCATTCTTGACCTAATCATAGAAAATTTGCTTTGAAGAACATGAGAAATTAAAATACAGTAAACAGTACAACACGTTATAGATTACAGATTACCTTTAGCTTTTGGACATCCCATCCTTTTTTTTTTTTTTTTTTCTTCTCCTTTCCAAAAGAGATGAAGGCAAACCAGCACATACTCTGATAACAAATTCTGGTTGACAAGTTTCCTTAGAAACTAATCAGGTCTGCTACTTTTTTTTCATTTTTCCTCTGTGCTATAGGTGCAATAAAAGAGCTGTGAAAGCTAGTTCAGGTTAAGGCCTAAGGAAATGCAAGTATACAAAAACATATTTTAGATCTGCTTCTCTTCATGTTAAAGAAGCCAACCTTGAATACTCAAGACTTACAATAAACTAACCTTTACAGCCATGGAACAGATGGCCTGCTCTATTTTAGAAGTATTAGTCTATAAAAGCACATTCCTGAATAACCAACATCTTCAGCTATCCTCCACATCACCACAGGCAGAAACGGCAGGATCTGAGGAAACTGGGGACAGAGACTATCTGGGACACTGAATAAAGTTTCTCTTGTATTACTTGCACATGCTTAAAATCCTCATTGGTGCTTTGGTGCTGGACTGCGTAAGTGTGTATGTGAATAAACCAATAGGTAAGCAGGATAACATTCACAAATGTGGAACGAGATTAAAAACCTGAAGAGCTTTAATGGAATCCTTTTTACATCAGTTAAGGGGGAAAACACCGTTAACACCTCAAAAGTGATTTTATCAATTCAGAGTTTGAATATGTGGCTGCATTATGTAGCAACTGGAATAAATATATTGTGCAATATATATGAATAAGTGAATTAAACTATTTAAAAAGATATTCATCTAGATGATACTGCAAGTTCCCTTACTGTAAGTCTGACCAAATTTCACGAGACAACTGTTGAGCAATATTATTTTGAAGTCTTAATATGGCTGTTGCCTTTAGAACTTCTGCTGTCCTTCAACTTGTTCCAAGCTTACCCCTGTTGGATCAGCCAGAAATGCAAACTTGATCCATGACAGCAGATATCTGATCTAGCATAAGCCCTACAGGGAAGAAACAGACTTATTCCTCAAAATTTTAAATGAATTTGAACCTGCAAAGTGAACTTAAACCGCATCAACACATAACACACTGCTATGGTTACTCTGATATGAAACTAGGAGCCTTAGAGTCTAGTTTATTGTATCATGCACTACATTATAAGCACCTGGCTTATCAACCTTGTTTTGTAATTGCAGATGGCTGTCTTGCCCTGTCCCAAATGTTCTTACTTAGTATGAGACTAGCTGAATTTTGAAAGTTGGTGTGTGTTGAAACAAAGTTCTCAAACCATCATCAAATGAAAAGGAAATCAAGGTAAGTAAAGCTATTAGAATAAATTTAACTTCTTGAGCTGCTAGAGCTTATAAGTTATCTAGAATTCTTAAACAGGTTTTCTAAGATGATCAGATAACACTAGTCCATGAGAGGAAATTCAAACTAGACTGAAAACAGATGATCAATATATTTATCTTCTTCATATTATTAACAAGCAATGAAAATTCATAGAACATATATGAACCTTAAAACTGCTTGGAGAAAACAAATCTATGTTTGCTGGCCAAGAATAAAAAATTAAACCAATCACCAGGAATGTATAAGAAAAAATTTGTAAATATAGTGCAAAAAAGAGATATAATGCTAACCCCCATGGTGGTGGTGGGGGGAGGAATTCTCCTGGAACACAGCAGAAGCTCATAAGAAGGAAGAAACATAAGCAGAAAATAGATAGATCTTGCACCCTAGCACAGAAATAAGCCACCCACAAGTAACCGAACTGGGTTAAGATACAGATACTGATGCACCTGATCTGACTTCACAGAAAACCATACCAACAACAAATGTACTGCTTCTGGGGGGTAGCATACCATATAGACAGTTTCAGACAGCAGCCAAATTAAGAGTCAAAGAATTAAGCTGGCCCTGCAGAAAGCTGTTTGAATGTTGCTGCAGTGAACACCAAGGTCCAGGGGGTGTATTAGCTTGGGCATAGCGTTAAACCTGGACAGGCTTCCTATGTGTGCGCTGCAGAGCGCTTGAGACAATAGTGCTTCCCAAAACAAAAGGGCTAAGCGAGGAGCCCGGCGCAGAGGCACTCCCTCCAGCTCCAGACCCCAGCGGGCTTTGGCAGAAATCAGAAAGCAGCAAAGGATCAAGTTAACTCCATATGCTCAGTGCTGCTGCCCTGCCTTTCGCAAAGTGCATCATATGACTCGCATTACAAGGAGTTTTCCATTCCCCACAGCGACCTAGCTCTCTGCTATGTTCTCTGTCATTAAGCAAAATTATCTTTTATCAATCCAGTCCTTAACTGGTTGTCTTTGATGAGGGACTATTTAAAGTGTAATGTGTAAGATGGTGCCCATCTTAATTCTCAAGTGTTGCTTTCTCTCAGTTCACTCAATATTTCAAATTCTAGTATGTTCCCCTTTCTCTGGTTTCTTTATTTATCTCAGGACAAGAGTAAATTTTTCAACTTTTAACAACATGTGTCCAGGCGTATTCTATAAAGAATTAGACCAAAAATAAACTAGAATATTTTTGCCACGATTTTTCTTTCTTTGACAGTCCTGTCAAATGACAACATCCAAACAGATATCTTTCTAAAGAGTCTGTCAGTTCATAACTCCCTCTCCCCCAACATCAGAAAGTACTTGTTATATAAATAAGAAATTCTTATTCTGTGAGTTTCTATGTACAAGTATTTCCTCCAATTCAAAAGCAAAGCTATCAGATTCATCACCATCATGCAGTGTTATGTTGCAGGAAGGGAGGAAGTAAATTGCCTCTCCCCTATGTTGCACAGAGGGGAAGAGTTCAGTATTTGTCAAAGGCTTTTTCATCTTGGTCTCTTTAAAAAAAAAAAAAAAAAAAGTGTTTTTAAGAAAAAGGTTTTAACTGTTTGTCCAACAAACTCAATATGTGCTTTGTGCCATGTCTCAGGCATATGCATCATGAACAAAAATACAAGGTTTGTGAAATGCTTTACTGAAATCACTCAAAGTTTGAGCCCATGCCAGAGGAGAATCCAACTCAGTTTCTCAAACCTGTTTTGTCTCTGCATCTTTAAAATATGTTAGAAAACTAAATACAAATAACAAATTTAAGGTAAACAATTATGACTTTGAACATACAGCAGCATAACATTTTAGTATAAGTATGTTTATGACTTATCTCCATACACTGATAGGAAAGAGACTTCTGATGTGGCATTTTAAATAGTGAAATTCTTTACAATGCCTATATATGTATGCATACATATATGTCAGAACTTATTCCAAAACTTAGTTTAATTTGAAACTATGAGAACTTTTTTTAAAAATCCCTTTTCTACATTTTCATCAACTCTGAGTTTATAGAACATGTGTCCAGTATTTACAAGTTTTAAACCAATCAAGATCAGGGACTTTGCACACAGATCAGCTTTCAACAGTTGATACAACTATCTAAATTACCAGGGCTTGTCTGTAAATACTAGACAAACCTTTTAATATCAGACAATGAATCTTGTATAAAATTTCCAGCAAGCATTCTCCCAGCAGAACAGAATCTACAGGTCATGTAAAATCAAGAAAACCAAGAAACCAAGAACCAAGAAAAAGATAATTCTCAGAGGAAGAAAAGCTAACTCAATATACATTAGCCAGGACTGAATTTATATACAGTGGAGCTTAAAAAGCTTCCAATGGTTGGTTCTGATATGCAAAGTTCCAGATAATCTTATTGCTGTCTCCCTTCTTCTCTCCACAACAGAAATGAAACCTTTCCCCTAACACCAAAACTGGTGGAAGGGAACATGTGCTGCTTCAGCACAAAATATGCTTGTTTTGCTGGAACTTTCAACCAAACTTTTCCATGGTGGGAAGGCAGAATTGAACATCCATAGGCACCTTAGCTAGTCTGGTTATGTGTGGGTATGTCCTTTGCTGCAGGGTATAAACTCAAACATAACTGGACTAGCCAAGGTGCCTATGGATGTTCAATTCTGCCTTCCTCACCGTGGAAATTTAACAGTAACCCCTGGCACAGGAACAGAGCAGGAAGCCAAGACTGATGCAGCTGGATTCTTCATTGCATATAACATCCTAAGACAGCAGAACACAAATTAGTGACTTTGAAGTAAACTAGGATGAAAACGTATTACTACGTTGGCTACTCACTGATAGCTTCCTTTGTGCCTACCTAATCCCAGTGGACACTAGTTTACTGTTATTTGCCCATCGCTGCCATGCTTATTTCACACTACCTTACCTCGTTTTTTCTTTGTGTAGCTATACCCCTATGTGTACTAATCTGTCTTCTAAGCTATCTGTCATAACATTCCAAATCATCCCAACACAGACATTATCCAAAGTTTAAATTATTCACTCATCGACTGTAGTCATCAGAAACAAAGCTTGCATTATCTAATTAGAAGATTCTTGTGGACCTAGTTCTACTCATTAGACAACTAGAACATAATTGTAGAAGTTCTCAGCTAACAAGGTCT
This sequence comes from Apteryx mantelli, assembly GCF_036417845.1. Classification (NCBI taxonomy): domain Eukaryota; kingdom Metazoa; phylum Chordata; class Aves; order Apterygiformes; family Apterygidae; genus Apteryx; species Apteryx mantelli. The sequence goes on from NC_089979.1 coordinate 79,491,557, forward strand.
TGAATGATAAAGCGCATCTCCCACTGAAAATATTTCATAATTGTCAATGTTGATGAAAAGGAGAAGGGGTTAAAGAACTCACATCCGGAGGAAGTTCAGCTGGCTTCTCTGTTAGTAAAGCCAACTTCAGAGCATGATAGAGCTCACTGTCACTCCCTCTCAGGTTTCATTCAGGCAGTTCTGAAGGGCACGTAGCTCTCCTTTCCTTCAGCATTACATACAAGCGCCTTATCCTTCAACTCTGTTTCTTTTAAGGAAATGATATTCGGTCTCTCCCATCTGTCAGTAACAGCAGTTTTGTTTTCCTATTTGTCCACATCTCTCTATTCTGTCCTTAACAAGAGAAGCACCTTTCTTGTAAGCCACCATTTCACTCACAAGTCCTCTAGACACCGTTGGCAGTAGGATAGGTAGCTAACAAGATCACATACATCTTTGTTTATTTTAATAAGAAACCAACAAGAGCTTTGACCTGACAACCAAAGTCTAGTTGACAACTGAAAAAACTAATCAGAACAATTGATATTGTCCTCTTCCCAATTTCCAATCTTATTTAGACTGCCATTTAAGCTGAGATACAGCAAACTGCTTTGAGACAGTGCTGTCTTGCTCTGTATTCATACAAAACAAAAATTTGGTGAACACTGATCATGACAAGAGCCTGTATACAGTCACTTTCTCTGCAACTTAGGATTCAGAACTGTTATCAAAACACCCCTTTCTCACAATAGCATATTCAATCTGCTTTTGCCATGCAGCTTCTTCCACTAGGACTCATCTGAATTTCAAAGGCCATAAGCAAAAACAGAGAGAAACTTTACTACAGCTGAAACAGCAAAATTCCAAACAAAACTAGACATTTACTACACAGAAGCAGAATCAACTTTATATTTTTGTGCTCAGAAATTAGATTAATATAGTCAGAACCAACTCCATGGAAAATTACAAACACTTATTTTGGAAATAACTGGAAAAAAAGCATCTGCTTAAAAACATAAACGTAACAAGATCAAACCCCTTCTTATGACTTGCATTATGTCTATTTTAAAATTCAAGAATGTTGAGCTTTTATAGCCATAAACAAGAAAACAAATGGCAGATTTTAAGACTAAAGCTAGTTCTAGCAGTGTAAATTGCATGCCTTCAGCAAAGGACATTCATCAAGCATAGCACCTGAAGGGCACAATACCAACCACATGAGGAAAAAAAAAAATTCTTCATCTATTGTCCTCAGATTTGAATTATGGCTGTCAACATAGAGCAGTCATCAGGAGACCATTTGAGGTTGGGCAATGGGGATGAGACATTTGAGTCAGCATTATTTTTAAATTTAAATGCCTCATTTTTGCTGTACTTGCTTATACAAAAGCTGATACGGAAGGGGACATGAATTTAAATCTGTGTAGGTGCAAGTACCACTGCGTAGACCAAAGCCTTGTAAAACAATAGAAATACAGTATAGAGCAGGGGCTTCCAAACTATATACTCATACCACTAGTTTTAGAAAAGTGGTATTGAAATGCTCTAGCAGATCTGGAGCTACTGCTATTGAAACCAATGGTGAAAGCTGACAAAAGAAGTTGGAGAGGATGTAGCAGAGCTGTGTGTGTGAAGGATGATTACTGCACACAGGTGCTGTACGTCTAAATGAACGGTGCTGACTCCTCATTCACAAAGTGAATTTATATTAAACTAAAAGAACAGAGTGGTGGAATATACAACACAATTCCATATATTTCATCACAATATAGCTTAATCTGTTTGCAGCTGTGATACATTATTGCTGCTGGAAGAGAGAGGGACATTTCTGCAAAAATACAAGAAACCTCAGTCATATGACTACCAAATGCTTATGTAATCAAGTACTCAGAAGCATGTCTCAAAGAAAAAACCAGCTTCTAAGTCACTTGCTGACCACGTGATATTAGTTGCCTTTTTCTAGCTCCTATGATATTTCATTAAAACCTCTTCATAACAGTCTAGAAAGAGGGAAAAAAAAGAAAATAAGAGATTCCAGCATGTACTTTTAGCTTATTTAAAAGGATCCCGAGGACTTTGCACTGCTCCATAGAAATTGTCAGGCAGCATTCCAGACATGCTTCACATTCAACGAGAGTTGCCGGTCATACTACTTCTGTATCCATTCACATTACCAAAACTTCAGTATACAACTATAGAAACGTATCTAACTTGGCTGGAAAAAATTGCAGGTGCAAGGCGAGTGCTGTGAACAAGTTATGACTCAAAATATCAACAGAAATGATTTTTTTTTTTATTTTGAGCACATTAAGATTTTTCTCACTCAAACATCAGATTCAAGTGACCTTCAAATGATAACCCTGCTAAACTCCACTACTTTTCTACATTAATAGTTTCTATGAAGAAACCTACCATTTTATTCTTGAATCTCTTTTGCTGTGTACTTACAGTAAAAGCAAAAGAGAGTGAAGGTAACTGGACACTGTTCGCTACTCTCACTTAAATGCATTGCAAGTCTCCATGAGAAGATCCATCCAGCAACTTAGGAGAATGCAGGAACAACAGACTGGACTTCTTAACAGAACTGAATTCTTCAACTAAATTAGATACCACCTGTGGCTTATTTCTTGAACTAAACCTAATACCAGATGCTTAAGAGGAAAGTGAAAAAAACTCTTGCAAAAAGATCATATAATTTTCAGCCCAGAGTCTTTTGCAATCTGTTTTTTAACATTTGGAAATTGGCTTAAATTCAGAGGCTGAAGACTTTATTGCCTCTTGTTAACATTAACCACAACCAGGTTGAACAGCACTGACAGAACTACTAGCTCTATGCTAGATTCCAGATCTCAAAAATGTTTGATTTCAGTAAGTCCAAAAATCTACTTGAGTTACACTAAAATACATTTTGTTTCATTGTTCTGGATCTGTCAGCTTTCAATGTCACTCAATGATAATTTTCTTTTGAACCATTTTTGAGACAAAAAAAAGCTATGAAAAAAACCTCTAAACTTCCAATTATACTTAAGCTTTAACCTAAGATTTATCGTGATCTTTATTTTTATCGTGTCTCAGTATTATCATACTGCTCCAAAAATAAGTTTTAGTTCTCCTCCTCCTCCTCTCTCTCCCCCACTTTTTTTTTTTAAATAGTGAGGTCCTATTGCAATCTATCACACAGCAGGTCAGCACAGTAATCATTAAGATGTTCTCAGGTAATTTAACATTGATCTAGAATCTCAAGAAGTGACTTTCTGCATGCATAACACCACAGTTACACAGGCTGCAGGTTCTTTAACTCTACCAGAATATGTATACTATCAGTAAAACTCATTGATGCAACATGTCATGCTAACAAAGAAAAGAGAATATTTAGTCAGTCAGGTGAATTGATTGGAATCTCAAAGGAAGCTGCTTTTAATTAAAAATAAATTTAGGTACTTTGTAGCCTTGGAGCACAAGTTTTTCCAACATTCGCCAATCTTATCGTGAAGATGACTGCACTGAAGCTCTCAGTTCAAAGTCAACTATGAAATCCTATGTATTCATAAAGAAGATAACTAAGGTTTAAACACCATAGTAAGAATGTAAAAAATACATACCATTTCTAAAAAATACTGGAAAACAGTAACAAGATGAAAGTCTAGATATCTCCTAATACTGTTAGCTATCTAGAAATATTATTAGTCATTTCCAAATTTTAATTGCATGTCCTTGTAAAAGTAGAAACATCTTTTTAAATAAGCAAAAGAATGGGATTAGTTACAGAATGCCTGTAGATGTCAGAAAACACACATATACATAGACACATCTCTCAACTGTCTGTTGACCACAACCCCTGTCATTCCATTTTTTTCCTGCAAGTTCATTAAGTCCTCAGAAGTCAGATAGTTGGGCAGCTTCTCCCTCTCAAAGTCACTTACATAAGCTACCTTAAAAATATAATAAAGACACCACTTTTAAAACTCTACTTTTCTTATTGACAAAACACAGAAGTAATTTTACTCTAAGCTATTTACTCTACCATTAAACCTCAAGAGCTCCTAAGCCCAGCTATGCCATGATTTTCCAAATGTCAGCACTGCCTTTTCTCCCCAAAGCTATATTAATCGAGTATACATAGAGAGAGAGAATCATATAAAACACTGTATTAGCTGTCCCTGAACAAGTAACGCTGGTGAAGTTTGGAAAGCTATCCTTCAAAGACTTAGCCATTCCAACACATCAGTGGAAATAGCGTGCTGGCCTCTGACAGCCCATTTTTGACGACTTGTAGACTTTAAACATATCAATAGCCATGGTTATCACTTAACCCTGAGAAAAAGAATCCTGAATATATGATCTATGTCTGGGTAGTAGGTACTAAAGAAGGCACAACGAGCCCCGAGACAGCTAATAATTAAGGCTGAAATTCCTCACGTTACTCTTACATTCGGCGCACGTGTGACCTCGCGGGAAGGCTGAGGCTCGACAAGGAGCGCGAGCAGGCCCTGCCCTGGCACCGCATCCTGCGGGGCCACGCCGGGCCCTGCCCCGGCTGCCCCGCTCCGCCAGCCCCCCGGCGCCCTCCGCGGCCGCCCCTGCGCAGCCCGCACGGCCCGCACCACTTACTGAGCTGGCCGGCCGCAGGCTCCCTCCCGCCGGCGGCCGCTCCGCCGAGCACGCCGCCGCCCAGGCCGCCCAGGGCCCCGCCGGCGGGCGGCGTGCCGCTCTGCCGCTCGAAGTTGCCCGGGTTGGAGAAGTAGTCGCGCAGGCGGGGCAGCTCCCGGCCGCTCTCCAGCAGCTCCGTGTGCAGCTCCAGCGCCGTCAGCAGGAACTGGTCCCGCAGCAGCTGCGCCGCCAGCGCGTCCATGGACACCCGCGGCGGCTCCCCTGCGCCGGGGCCCGCGCCACCGCCGCCGCCCGCCCCCGCGCCGCCGCCGGCATCGCCCGGCGCCGCCGCGCGCAAACCGGGCAGCGCCTCGGGGCTCCCCGCGGCAGCTGCCGCCGCCTCCTGCGGCTGCTGCGGGGACAGCGGCCCGCCCGGCTCGTTGCTGCTGCTGCTGCTGCCGCCAGGCCTGGACTCCTCGGGCTCGTCCTCCTCGGAGTCGCTGAGGAAGGGGTTCACGCTACTGCCCCCGCCCGCCGCCGCCATCTTACAGCCCGCCGCGGCGCTGCCGCTGCCGAGGCTCTACCACGGCCAAGCCTGCGCGGCGCCGCCGCCGCGGCCCCTTCGCGCGCGGCCGGAGCCGCCGCCGCCGCCAGCCCCCTCCGCTGCTACAGGGGCTGCTGCCGGCGGCAACAGCAGCTCCCCCACCGCCGCCCTCCTCCTCCTCCCCCTCAGCCACCTCCCACCGCTCCCACTACCGGTTTCCGGACCCTAGCTCTCACGAGACTTCCCCGACCAACCGCAAGCGGCCCCCTCGGCACAGTGCCCGCCCCTCCCGGCCAAGAGCCCGCCTCCCTTCGCGCGGGGGGCTCGGGGCGGGGCCTCACGGAGAGGGCGGTGGAGGTGGTTTGGCAGAGGGCGTGGCTGGGGGGGGTGAAGCTAGGGAAGTGGGCGTGGTCTCTCGCCTAGGTGGGGGCGGGGAGGGAGGGGCCGAGCCACTGCCTTGCGTGAGCTCTCACGAGGCCGCCCGAGGGGCGGAGCGGGGAAGAGGTGGGGCGTGCGGCGGAAGCGGAAGGAGGAAGTCTGCGCGCGCGAGGCGGGGAGACGAGTGAGTGGGGGCGCGTGCGCAGTGAGCGCGGTGGAAGCCGCCCCGACCCCCGCCCTCGCGCGGGGGAGCGGGAGGGGGCGGGGGGTCCCCGGCCGCGGCGGGACCGCCGGCGGGACCGCCGGCGGGGCTCGGCGTTACCGGCCTGGTGCTGTGAGCCGGCTCTGGGGGGAAGGGCGGCGTGCGGCCGCTGCCCCACCGGCGGGGCCAGCCCGGGTTTCGGGCCGCCCTCCCGGTTGCCTCGGCTGGGCTCGCCGCGAGCGGCAAGGCCGGGCGGCTCGGCGGGGCCGGGCCGGGCCCTGTGCGAGCGGCAGCCGCCTCCGGGCCGGGGAGGCGCCCCTCGCCTCAGCCGCGGCCTCAGCCCTGCGTCCTGGCGGCCTTAAGCAATAATCCAGTGTAAACTGTGCTTAATAAGCCTTAAAACATGGAGGATGATAGTAGGAGGCTAAATGCAGCAATAGTAAGTTGTGTATCTGTAAGTATGATATTATCACTCTTAAAACGATATGAGGAACTTTAAGCCACAGATGGTACCTGGCAAAGTACTCAAATTGAAGCCTGAGGGTGACAAAAGGTGATTTTTTACTGAAGGAAGTAAAGCTCACTAGAAACGATACACAACAGAGACAGCTTTGTTTGCTATTCAGTTTCTCAGGAAACTGAAATTGGACATTACTTGTAATTATAAAACTGATTCAGTAGGAGCTCTGTTGTTTGCTTCACTGAGAGCAAAACAAGTCTTGGCAAACAGTAGTGGCAGTGTTTGGCTGTGATACTGAGGCTTTACAGAAGTGAGATGACAAATGTTTTTGAGTGTTTGTAGGAGATGGTTCTGCAAATTAGTTAAAAACCCAACTGAAGATACAGTTTAGAGTTTTCTCTTTAGAGATACAGTTTTAAAATCTTACTGGGAATTACTGGATTTACTAGTAGATACAGAAGCAGTGCTCAGTACTATGACCCCAAACCATTCAGTGTCTATCATCTCAGTATGCTGTAAGAGAATGATACTATCCTGTTTTTAATTTACATGTATTTTCCTAAAAAATGCAATCGAACTTTCTTTGTGTGCTATAATAAACTTTGATTTTTTTTCTTAATAACTTACGATTTAATATCGTCTATATTGTTATGGAAAGTTAGGCTCGCTGGCCACCATAACAGGGTCCGACCCTAGGTTCCTGCTGAGGCAGAAGTTTGAAGTCAGATTGGAGAGAAATAAAATTTAACAATACACATGCGGTAATTACAGCTCGAGCTGGGTGCCTCTGAAGAGGGACCCCGAACAAAGAAATCCCTGCACAATTATACCCTTACAATCTAAATTCCCCACCCCTTAAGCGATAGTTTGGACCAATAGTAATAGTTAGGTCTGGGTTCTTCCCCTTCTTCCTTGGGCCCCTTCATTGTCTCTAGGCAGGCTGCTTCTTTTCTTATCTTCAAGGTTGGCTGCTCCTGCTGTCCGTGTAACTTCTTTATCCCTCCAGCTTGAACCGGCTCAGGGGCCCCCTTTTACTTATCTAAGTAAAAGTTCACAGCCTGAGGCCTAAGGCTTCAGCAAATTTAGCTACTAATGCTAAGCCAGTTATGCTAAGCGATTAATTCTAGACAGCTTTAGTCCGATATTCTCTAACATATATCATAGAGAAAGAAAGTAATAGAGTGTGAACTGGTTGTAGCATGAAGTAAAGGGTGGTATGCTGAAAATCTTTTGAAATCTAAGACTAATGAGATATGAAATAACTTATTTCGTATGATAAAAATGAGAATGAAAAATACTTATTTCCTTTTTGGTGCCGCCACTAGAATTAGGAGCCATTAAAGAAATCTTGTGCTTTTTTCCTTTCCTTCTGGAGAGTTAAAGCATGCTCAGTCTGAACGCGTTAAAATCTTACAGGAAAGTGCTCTGCCTGTGGGCTTGAAATGGAAGAAAAACTTACTGATGTCCTGTAGCAGCCTCTAGTGGCCAACTGTAGTGTTTACATGTGATTTAAAGCTGGTTGACTGTTAAAACGATCAATTCTGCCCTTTTAAGAGACAGACTTATTTCTGCGGACTTGCATGTGGTATTACAGTAAGGACTTCTTTTTCCTCCCTCACTTAATCAAAAAATATTCCCCTGCTTCATTACTTCTGAAGAGCTTTGTTAGGGTTTGTGAAACAAACTCTGAAATATTTACACTGATGGGGCTCCAAAATAATTTAGGGACAGTTGTGATAAAATTAACACAGCTCAAGTGAATATCTCAGAGTTGAAAACTGTAGGAAGAAAAATGTGTTTAAAATATCTTCAATGATATGCTTAAAAATGTTTTTTTTTTTAAAGTGTATAAAGGGGTATCGTTTTGTGTAGAGAGACTTGAGAAAACATGATAAGAAGGATGTAGCACCTTAGCAGATGTGTGAGATGGAAAAGTTGCATAAATTTTGGGAACAGTGTTGTGTGGGTGTGCTTGAGGCACACATCTACAATTTTTTTAAATTTGTTCAGCAGTCATTCTGAAAGAAGCAGATTGTTCATCAGGTTGCATTGTCTCTTATTGGAATGAATGTTTTCTTCTGCCTTTCAAGGTATTTGCACACTGGACAAGTTGTATATCCAAAGAACAGTGTACCTAAATACATCTCGAAAAGTCTGCATTTCTGAAAATGGATCTCTCAAAATAGATATCCAAAGTACACAGTGCTTGTAGAGAGAGGGGGAAAAAAAGAAATAGCTTCAGAATTTTTGTGTGTAAATATCTTATTTTTGGATCCATGAATGTTTTTTGATGAACTTTTTTACTTATTTCTTGAGAAGGAAAATGAATAGGAAAAACTTCTATCTTAGATTTTACTGTATTGTTTTTTATAAAGTTGTTGGATCTTGAGCTAATGTTTCAAAGTTTATTTAGATAAACACATGACCAGGTTAAGGTTCCCTCTACAGACTTTGTTTTTGTGTGTAAGTCATTCTTGTTTTCTGTGCTACTCTGGTTTAGTATGAACTGTTCTCACAGTGAGTGAGTGTACATTGTAAATCAAACTCTGAAGGATTTCTGTTTCAACTTCTGCAGACAAGGTTAATTTCAAACAAATTTGTTTGTAATTGTTGGGTTTACATTGGATGTTTCTGTGCTAATCAGTTGAAATAAATTAATTTGCCATAGTGAGTATTGCAGTGAAGTAGGGTAGCCTTTTGTAGCTGACTCATTGCAGTCCCAATCAAGCTACAGAGAGAAAAAAAAAAAGAGGGGGAGAAATATGGACTGAATCTGATTTCTACCTTAAAATAATGCAAATCTGTCAGTTCTGCCAACTCTTGCTTAATTCCTCTTTTAAAGCTGCACTTCCTGAAAGTACTTTTGTCTATGTATGTTTATTTAAATCTAACATTTTCACACTTTTCCTTAAAAAACCAAACAAAAAACCCTCTATGGTAGTTCTAACTTTTACGTTATTTTTACTGACATTTAAAAACCTGGATTTCAGTGTTTTAAAAACCCTCTAACCTTGAAACTATTCTGCTGTTCTACAAGAAACAAATAGTGCAAATGTTGATACTTACTGTCAATAGTCTGTATGTAAAATTCTGTCACTTCTCCCAAACTCTGTATTTCTGTTCTAGTTTTAAGGGCATGGTTTTTGAATACTGACATAACACTTAAATCATTCTATTAACAGGAATATTTTAAGTACACACAGCTTTAGGCATAGAAATTGGCTTTACAAAGTGTGAAGTTGGGGTCTGAAATAAAAGTAACACAGAGCTGAGAAGGGTCTCTTGAAAATATTTTTAGCCACACCAAGAATGTAATTACCCCCCTCCCCCCAAGTCAGATGAAGCCCTGAATTGTGTGTGTATGGGGGGAACCCCCCCCCACACACACACACAAAAAAAGTCTTCCCTGTGGGGTGGGGAGGTTTGATCAGTTTTCTACGTATAAAACAGTTGTTTTGAAGCATTAATGTGAACGATGGCTATTTGGAAGATGTCAGAAATACTGTAAAGAAACAAACTGAGAGCCTAAGGAGTTTTTTAGAAAATCGGGAATGAAACTTTGTTGAGATTTCATGATGTGCCCGTTATATTTTTGTGAGGATGAACAGAGAAAAAGATGCAATTATTGTTGAGTGAGGAGGCTTAATTTAGGGAATAAATGGAATGACTCTCTGACAAACACTAGAGTATTTAATTGTTGGGCTTCATTCACTCTTATCTGGAAACCTTTGGAAGATGAGTGTATTGTCTGGAAATGTGGGCTTTACAGAAGGCTGTTGTAGAGGTTAGCAGAATGCAGTGTCTAAGATGGTATGCCTTACATGCTTCAAATTGAAGGACAGGGTAGATGAGAAAAGGAAACAGTAGATTGAAGTGAAGTATGAAAATAATAATTGTAAAGTCAGCCTTGAGTTCTGAGGTCAAAAGGTAATAAATTCATATGGAAAGTTATTTTACATGGATTCTTTAATGTGTCTTTTACTGAAACTCTTTGGAGGGGAAGATGAGCAAGACTTGACATTGAAAAGGTCATATTTGTTCCTATCGCTACAGAACCATGCCCCAACTTGCAATCAAAGATGTTACTCTGCTGACTCCTCACTGCTGCTCTGTGCTTCTGAGGACTGCCTGCTTTGCCTTGCTCCTTTTTCAAATTAGCATTTGCACACAGCTTTCCCAAAAAACTTCAGGTTTCCTTATGCAGTCTGCTTGTCTTCAGACATTCAAATATAAGGGGAAAATGTGATAAGGGGATATTTGAGTCAATCTGTGGAGGAGGTCGTGCAATAAAGACTAGGGTGTTAATAGATGGAACGCAAATAGCGTGAGATGCAGTCTTGTTCAGAGAACTAAGCAGGATTCTGAGGATGGGCTTTGACTATGCTGAGCTAGTATGGTTTTGGGGAGGAGATGCAGTCCTGTCCTTGTGCCGATGCAAGGGTTTATGTTGCAAGTTAAATTGGGCAGCTGAACTACAATGAAGTTCTCTCTCTTCCCCCTGTGCCCCCACCCTCCTTCTTCTTGAGGTTATTTCCAGTTGGAGACATTCTCCAGTCTGTTTCACTCTGCAGTTGTACGGACGGCAGTGCTGGTCCAAGAGTTTGATGTGGGAAGAGATGGCTAGGAGCAGAAGAGGACTTTCTGCAGCAGTGCTGGTTTAGTGTTTCTTGCAGTATTTTGTGACTGTGAGGACCTCTTCTTCTAACTGCTACTTCTGTGTTGGCTATTTTTGTAATGTAGCCTGATAAAATTTGTTTGCCTTCCTGGTCCTAAGTATTTTGAAAAATGGATGCTTTTAATTACAAGCAAATTCCTAAAGATGCTGCAGCGCAGTTGAATAGCTGTAACACAGAAGCGAATAACTGACTTTTCCTGTCACCTTAAAACTAGGTGGTTGTGTGTTCTCCAAAAGCAGATATTAAGATAGGTAGGCAGACCTTCCCTTCATGTTCTTAACATTAAACTATATTTGATGTCTCTCTCAAATAACAGTAACCGTTTGCTGTTTGTAATCTTCTACCTACTGGTGTTGTAGGACTCGTCCCCCATTCTGGTAGCAGAGATTAGGAAACTGCAAATAAATGTCCTTTTCCCCAGGGAAGAAGTGTAATAAAAACTAGAGAGGTGTTATCCATCTGCATTTTCCAAGCTTCTGGATCTCTGTCCAACTGCTTTTGCCTTGTTCTGAGCTATCTTCTACTGTGCAACTATTGTCTTAGTTTGCCGCAGAGAATTTTTGAGTGGTGGGGAGCTTTCCTTTTAAATCAGCAGTGCTCCAGTTGTCTCCAGAAATCCTTTATTTCCTGGCTCTATTTATATTGGAGTCAGTCATCAGCTAAAAGCCAAATCTCTGTCATGTACAAATTAAGTGTTCCAGTCTTTCAAAAATCAAATGTAAGCTCATGGTATTTCAACAGAGGCTGTTTACAATTTCATATATCATAAATGATAATTTTAATTACTGAATTAGCAGAGACTGCTGTAGGGGCAAAAAGGAGAACTTTGTTCTAAAGTAAATATATCTCAGGCTGCAGTAACTGATATTTCAGTTTTTGTCTTATGTACACTTGGGAAAATGCTTTCTATATTAGCACTATAACTATGCCTAGTAGAGGAGGAGGTAAAGAGGAGGTGATTTCTTTCCATGAAAGCTTTTTAATAAACTTTAAAGTATCCTTGATCAAATACTATATATACTTATACTACTAGTTTAGAATTTGAATGCTTTCTTGAAATTGATATAATGTAGCCTTTTAGTGTGTTGTTTTTTCCCCTGTATTTTTCAAATTAGTTATTGGAGTTTCTTGAATAGTTAGCTCACTTGATGAGTGAAGAATTTGGAGAGTTTTTTTCCTTGTACTAATTTCTTTATGATGAAGCTGTGCTTACTGAAAGCATCTGTTCTTAAGATGGAATTTCCTAGTGACTTGGTCTGTATTGGTGCACAAGTACTGTTGGAGCAGAGGCAAGATCCTTCTGAATATTTGCATAGGACTTAAAAAGACATGTAAGGCGTTGGATGGGGAATTTCCCTTTCAGAAATACCAAAGAGAGCAAGTGCTGAATGTGATGAAGTCACACCAGGAAGTATGAATTGTTTTATGAGGACAGCAATACTGCATTTCGAATAGAAATGGTTTAGCACCTTGGAGAGCAACCATCTTCTGGGAATAGGAAAAGCTAGTGCCTTCAATTACACATTATATAAATACTTTGACAGGACATTGATCATTACTTCCCCTTTTCATTAACAGATTACTCTTTTGGTGTGTATTTAGTAGTGAAATGTGTAGTATAATCTCTCATAAAAAAGAAAAATCACATCTCAAGGTCATATGGATTACTTTTCATATCCCCCCCAAAAAAGGAGGGACATGTTTACCTCAAGCTTTAAATGGGTTTTCATTCTCAGTGGGAAAATTCATTTTACAGCAATGTTGATATAGAATTAGGTTAGTTAAGTTTTGTAGATAAAGATTTTCAGCTGGTTAGCCTAATTGATTGAAGGAGTGCTTTTGAGCCCATGAGTCCTTAAAAAAACCCAACAACTATTATTACTAATTTTTTTTAAGGGTGGGAACCCTTGAATTGATTATCTGACTTCTGTATTTCTTTGCTGTTATTTTAAATATTACTGTATGTTTAGAAGGTCTTTCTGGAGTTCTTTTCTCTTTCCTTGAGCCTGAAAATATTGCAAAATCAGCATTCAGAGGCTTATGTACAAGATTCAGTAGATAAGTGGCCTCATACTATTAGACTTATTTTTTAGGTTTTGGTAACAATTGATATCAATAAGAAAATATGACTTAAAATATGACAAAACTTGTACAGCAGGTTTTTTTCTTCTTTTTTTTTTTAATGCCTTCTTCTCTCCTATTAGCACCTAAGGAACATGCTTTAAGCACTATTTTTTTTTGTCTGAGTTCTTTTCTGTGTGTACAGAATAAATTGCAAGTTGGGTTTTGCAGAAGTTTATACAGCTGAAGATCATTCTTTTTCCATCCTTTTTTGTGTGCTTTACTTCTGTATATACTGTATGACTTTGAAGAGTTTGTCCCTGCTCCCTGTTATTGCACACACTAAAGGGAGGAACTGTGCTGCTTGTATTGCTGCATGTGCTTTATTGCATAGTACACATCTTAGAAAATGTCTCAGGGGCTTTGAGCCCTGGATTGTCAAGTAGAGCTCCAATGAGACAGCAAGACTGCTGGGACAAGCTGTCTTCCATGTACTTGTATTCTCATAAGTGCTCATTAGTTCTTGACCCTAATAACTTTGGAAGCAAGTGTGTTAGGCTCCATTAGACACTCCCAGACTGACGTTCTTCCCCCCAAAATATCCTGCATTACTTTTAAAATGAAAAAAATCTGTACACGTCTCCAAACAGGACAAAAGAAACCAATGACAAAAAAATTTTTTTTGAATTATTCTCTGGAGGAATAGAGAAGCTACACAAAATAACACAAGAATTTTTTGACAGGAGAAAGAGTTAAACAGACACTCCATATTGAGATGCAAATATGTTCAGCTGTAAAACAGTGGTGCTTGAGGAAGACTAATTGATAGGGAATAGCTGTGTGACTCAGAAGCCAGGAAATAGCCAAGAGGAATTGTGAAGCTTCTGGAGAACAGACTTAGGCCCCACAAAGTGCCCTAGCCCAATGAGTTAGCTGATTTGCAGCAAAAACACATAAGATTCATTGTTACTGGCTTCTGTTTTTCTAAGATCTGAACTTTTAACTGCCTGCATACTAAGCAGGTATGATGCTAAATTTCTACTCTTAGTTTTGTCCACTTGGCTAACAAGGATTACTAAAGGATGATATTCTTTTTGTGTGTGTGTGTGCCTCAAAGCAGTTGTTGTTTCTCAGAAATACCCTTGCTCTTTCTCTGTTGTTAGTGTTGTTCTTGAGTATGTTCCTGTGCCTGGGAGATTTGTGGATACTATTTCCCACATTTACAGGCTAATTTGGAGAAAATTGCTTACGCTGATATCTGGGTAACTGACTTGCTGATAAATCCAAGTATTACGACATTTGATACTTTATCTGTCATTTTGCCTTTTAGTCCATAATCAGATTTCTACTTTGAAAGTTTTGGCAAAGGAGGCACTTCTATGCTGAGTAATCTTGATTATCAGGAGATGTTAAAAGAATATTTAATTTTCTCTGAGGTCTTTGCCTCAGGTTTGGATGTGCTTTACTGAACCACATTTAAAATTTAAAACAGATGTCATGTGTTATTGTATCCACAAAATGCTCAGTGAGGATGTTGAACATAAAATAATTTCAAACAGATGGTTTGAATCACAAAAGCCATTTCAAAGCAAGAACAAGTGGAAATACTGTAGCTGCAGTTTCATTGTCTGGCAGAGTGTATTGTGCCTCAATTGAGAAAGAAAATGAAATTTTGGAAAGGAGGAAAAGGAGCTTGATCATTAGCCCACTTCTATTCATTGTATGATTACATATTGTGAGGCCAAGATGAAGAGTTTCAGTTTCCTATGCTTAAGTATCGCATAAGGATATGCGTGAGGGTTACTCTGAGGCTGGCTGGTAAGTCTGTTGTATAAATGCACTTACACAGTCAGTAGGTGTGTGTTTTTTGACAGCAGGAATCACTTGATTACATTTCTTGACTAGTATAATTTTTTTAAAGTTCTAAATTAATAAAAGAATAGGGTGAGGACTGCCAGTACCAGTTTAGATGATATATTACTGCCATACCCTGAAAAGTACTGTCACTTCCACCAGAAAACTTCAATTTTGCTCCCTTGCCCTAAGCAAAAAGATCATTATGATGTATGGACAAATTGTACAGTCAGTCTTTTGACAGTTTAAATAATACACAACAGTGAGTTGAAAAATGCATTTGTCAGCCAGAAAAATAGCAGACATTCCAGTCTATTTTATTTTTCTGTAAAAGATACTTACCAAGGCTATTGCCTTGAAAATGCATTGCCAAAGGATTTTCTTCATCTTAACAGACTTGATGTTTAGTGGAGCATGGTCCTTTTTTTTTTTTTTTCCTTTTCTAAAAAAAGAAGATTGATGTATCTTGAGCTCCTTGTCTTGACACTTTATCCTTAAAAATATTCCTGCCAACAAGGCATATTCTGTGTAGTATTTTGTGTATGTTTTATTGCATATTTGAAAATAGAAAAAGGAAATGTTACATTTCTCACAAAGAGTTATATTGTACCCCTGTGCAAGTGCTGGGAGTGGTTTTTCTGCTTTATTTATAATGCTGAGAGATTATAACTTCAAAGAAACACAGCTTAGATGTTGATTGCTTTGGGGAAATGAGGGCTGCATTTACTTAATTATGTCAGTATTCCTGGTAAGATTTAAAGGATCTGATTCAGCTTGGTGCTGTGGATGTAGGTTCTGTGGCAGGCAGGGCTTGCTGCAGAGGAAATGCTGGTCTGTGGCATATGAGTGGTATTTGCTTAAAAAGAGAGAGAGAAATCTTGTCAGCAAGCTGAAGATCAACTTGAAAAGAAGAAAGCGCTAATGTGAAATGAACTGTTTGCCCCCAGTCTTTGACTGTTAGGCTGCTCATTGCAGCTTTCCTGCTCCCATACCATGCCACTGTTGCAGTCCATGTGTTCTGTATTTAGATGCTGCACTTACATGATTGCTGGTGAGGAACTCGCAGCTACTGGATTTTTTTCTGTGGTTTTGATACCTGTGAGTACAAAGAGAGTGGGTCTTTTTGGTTCCTAGTAGGTGACAGATGGGGTGAACTTTGTCTCTGAAGATTCTTTAAAAAAAAAAAAAAAAAAACTTCTTTAATCTGTTGAAATCACTTTATTCTGGAAAAATAATTAATTATGGTCAGAAGGTCCTTGCTTTTTTTTTTTTTGCTTTTTTTTATTCCTCTCTTTAATCTCCTAGACTTTAAGAAAGGTGCCTGCTGATTCTATCTGGTCCTCTTTTAGACAAACTCTCCCTGTGCATCTATGTACTCTTTTCTCTGTTCGTGTACAGTAGGAAGTGAGGTTTAATGAATTAAGAAATTACAAACATGCTGTTAGCTGAAGTTAGTAGGGTAGCCATGACAGTGTTAATTTTCTATTTGCTCCATTCGCGTGGATGACTCATTTAAAAAGCAGTCATAGCTTGGTCTGTAATACTTTTAAGAACTCTGAAAAGGATCTTCATTTAAGAATCAACACTAGCTTTGTACAGTTGGCTCCAAATTATTAAAACAGAAAATACCTTATCAGGATAGACTAAATTCAGACATATTGGAGGTTGGATGATATCCTTACTGGCTCTATATTTAGTTTAGGAGATGATGAGAGAAGCAGAAAAATTATGGAAAGAAAAGAATAAATCTTAATTTGGTGTATTGTTTACTACCAGGGATGAATCTCTAAAGGAGGTGAGTTGATTGTCTGAGCTGTATTATAACAAGTCAAATGTTCTGACAGACAGTAAGAAATAGCATGTGACAGTGAAAGTCAGAGGAATGTGCTGCAGCCTATTATCTCTAAGAATAAAAGTTGCATGCTGCCCTCTTAGTATGTGATCGACAATAGCTAACGTTATATTGAGTAATGTGGTCTGGATTTGGGCAAAGTTCATGTCTTGTTTTGAGAAAATGAAGATGGTGGGAGGTAGCTCACTAAGTAACTTGCTGCAGGAGTACCTGAGAAAGCATCAGAGGTTGTAAAACTGCCGAGGTGTCCTTGGCTTAAATTTACTTGATAGAAAGAGATGGAACCGTTTCCTCATCTTCTTGTGGCAGTTTGTATGTCCACTCTTTGGATGACAAGGTGCTTGAGTTGGAGACATTTTTGCCCTAGTAATAAATCCTTAGACCTGTCTTCTTGTCCTCCAAAGTATAAAGGTGTGTTTAATGTATTTCTTTTCTTCTCTTGATTTGCTTACACCCATGAGGTACCTCATAAAAGCACAGAAGCTGGATTTCATTTCTGTATCTCATGTGAGCCTTGTTACGAGGAATAGTACGTAGATAATGTGTTTTCTGCTAGGGCAGATGCATACTCCTGGGAAGTGTTTCCTGTACCTAGTACACACTACAGCTTGAGGGATGTGTGGGCACTTGAGTTGTTCAGGGTCAGCTGCTCTCTGCTCTTCACAGACAGAGGAGCATGCCAGAGAGCTGCTGGGCATGTAGGAGTTTGACACCTATGCTTCCGTCTACAGCTCCTCCTGATGCTGACAGGCCTGTAGGGACACCTGTGAGATCCTGTTCAACCTCTGGTTCCTACATTGGGCCTTCAGGTTGAGGCTTGCTTTTGAAGCATCCTGTCAAATGGTGATTAAAAAACATGAAGTGAGAAAAAGGAAGGAGGATGGAAGAGATCTCCATATTGCAGAGGGCTCAGCTCAGTGCTCTGAAGAGCCACATTTCCAAATTCACTGGTGCTGTCAACCAGTTCCTGCTTTAATACTGACTGTTCCTGCACTGGTGGTGTGAAGGCTGTGTTGACTATTCAGTGGGATCCCTCCTCAGACTTTAGGTCCAAGATCCTGCACTGCATCTTTGAGAATACAGATCAAGTGATGGTTCTGTTCCTCTTGGAGGTGAGTGGAAAAAAGTCTCATGTTAGAAGCCATCATAAACAGTAAAACCCAGATGTGCCAGGAGATCTACACTGAGGTGTTCCACTTCCAAATCTCCTTTTTCTGGCTCTTGAAGGCCATCTCCAGACCTTATGAGGGAAAGGATATTTTCAAGATGTGCTTTTAGCTTTACGTATCCATAACAATGGCTTCTTGCACAGTGGAGTGCACTAGAGGAGATCACCACAGGGATCCGGTCCATATTTGAAGTCAGAGAGTCATCTTTCTAATAGCGCCACAGGTGGTTGTGATTGCAGTTACACAGCACAGGCATTGCTTAGCATTAAGCCTCCTGTTCTGTGAAGGTACATTCACAAATCCTGGATTTCTCTCCATCTGTTGCATCCACTTCTTCACTGATGGCCTGCCGTTCATGGTTCAGTGATCCATGACAAAATCAATTTTTAACAGCAGGGTTCTGGAGGATGGATGGCTGCTCTGAGAGTTGTGTTTTTTTCCTTTTTTTCTGTTGCCTTGGACTGATCCCCATTCATATGAAATAAATGAAATTTCACACAGAATGAAAGGTGGTAACCCATCCTAGACTTAAGATTAAATACCTGCAAATGTGAATTCAAGTGACTTTGGCTGAAATCATTCTGTTAATTCATTAATATCCGAATCTGATGTTTATTTCCAAGTACAGGTGTTCTTTAAGCCCCTGGTAACATAATCAGTATTACACTGACTTGTGAAATTCGTTATCTTGGTTACCATTTCCTCTGCAAGGCAGGTGTGTCCAGATTGGGCAGGTGTGGTGTCTTTTGCAGATTGATGTTCCTGTGGGACCCCTCTGACTGTCTTACAGTCTCTAGGAAATTTTCCTTTCAGGAAATTAACTTGCCCGTTTTCTTCCTTGTTGTCGTACTTTTTAGGCAAACTGATGTTTTTACTTCATGAGTAACGAGGGTGACTTAACTCCCTTTGCATTTAGAGACCCAAGTCTTTCGCATGCCCCTCAGCATCCCCTCTATTTCTGAGAGGACTAACATGCACAGTCATTTCCTTCTGATACCATTTTATTGCTCTGCTTTGTCAGATCTCTCCTGCCCACCTTGTTTGGTTGTAAGAGAAAAGACTTGGTCAGAGAAGTTCTATGGCCATGCTTAAAAATGGCTTTGATGTTGTCAGCTTTAAGTGGATACCTGAATGGTGCTTATTGCTGAATGTTCCAAAAACTGTTGTCTTGGTGAAGCACTGCTGAAATGGTTTGTTTGCTTGAAGAACTTCGCTGGTGGCTATGATTAAGAGATTTCAAGCAGAAGCCTTTGCGGTCATAGGATGGACATATAGATAAATGTTTGAAGATGAAAAAAGCATTAGTATCCAACTGCCAGTAACCAAATCTCTACAGGAGATGTCATCCATGTGCCCATTTGCTTTTCTTTTACCCTTCTCTACAGTCAAATGTCTTGATGTTACAGGCTGTGAAGAAACAAGGGTGTGCTCTGAGCAATGGAGTGTGTGTTGAGAGGAGCTGACAGTGGATCTGAATGGACCTGTGGAAAGTTTGATCAAAAAAAGGCCGGTCTTGGGTGTTTGTCACCCAGGGGTAGAATGGGTGCTTTGACTGGAGGTCTCAAAGAAATCCAGGAAGTGATATAACTTCCCTTTTCCCTGAAAATCACAATTTACTGGAAATGTTGGTTGTTATTCCTTGGCACTTTGGATGTTGGAAGAGGAAATGTTCTTTTATAGATTGGCTATTGTAACAGAAGTTTAGGTACTTTAGGCTAGCAATGACCGAACTCAGTTGTAACTCCATTAGCATGAAAAGGTGTAGGAGGTCATTGTTGCCTCTCTGGAACAGCTTGCTGTTGACTGTTCTTAAACGTTGTTCACTGAGCTAGAGCTTTCTCTAACCACAGAAGTGTGCTGATTTACAAAACCTAACACAACAGCTTGCTAGTTTGAAAGCAAGACTGTGGTTTGGAAAGGGACCAAGGTAGAACTCTTGCATTCTGCTGAGGTGCAATTGGGTATTTGCTTAAGAAATTTCCAAATATAGTTCATACCCTTGGGAAAGAATTTGAGTGTGACGATAGGATGCTTTTGACAATATTACGTCACGGTGCACAGTATTGTGGGCTAAAGTAGCGAAGTTAAGCTAGAGGCAGAATGAGCTGCTATGAAGGACATGGCAGAAACAGGTGGATTAAGAACTGCCTGTATTGAAATATTCTCATAGTGATGAGCAGCTGGATGTGTTTTGCCTGAAGGAATAGCTCAGTATAATGTAATTAAACTGTGGTTGCAAAAGAAAATGCTTTCCTGAATTAATTCTGTAGATCACTATCATCAGATGAGACAGTATTAGACTTGAATTGTGTTACCACACTCTCTACACTCTTTAGGCTAGGGCTCAGGCTTGGGGAGTTAAAGCCAAGAGAGCTATCTAGTGCTGAAAACAGATTAGGTTACTAATACTTTAATTAAAAGAATTTAGAATATGTTAAGCTTATAGCATTGTAGCACTGGGAATATACACCAGCAAGCATCTGATTAAAGTAACTGCTTTGTTTAATAGGGTATTTAGCTGTGTCAGTTTAAAGCATGAGTACTCTTGGTTCTCTTATCAAAAAACACAACCACAGCAAAAGAAAAAGCCTGATGGAAAATAAAACTGACCAAGTAGAATAAGGTCCTGTGTTCAACCTGATGGTATTTTTGTGACTGTCTGTGGCTTCATATATTTTAATTTCATGCACAAAATCTGAGTGCTTAAAAATAAAAAGCTCAAGTGCTTAAAAATGAAGAAACTGATATTTACAAGTATTTGAAGTCTCATTTTTTGGACATACAAGTTCCTGCTTAATGAAATGTTTTTATTTAATCACTTAACTATGACCACTAGATGTCTCTCTTCAAAATGCCTTAGTTATCTCAGTTTTGATTGCTACCTGTTTTTTCCCCCTCAGTCTCTAAAATGAGAAAACTTTGCTATATTAATGTTTTTGATTGAGGTAGAGATGATTGCATCTGCATTTCAATAGGAAAAATGAATGAAATTGCAAGTTACGGTTAAGTTATGTGTAGACCTGAATTTTCTTTTGATTAATAACAGTGAATATAGCTGCTTTTTTTTTTTTTTAATAATAATTTCTGAGTTTTGGTCAGAGTTAAGGTTATGTGGTAGTGAAACTTCTTCTGTGCCTGATAAGAATAATCTTACCATGTGATGGCTGGCTGTGTCTGTCAGTGGTCATATTTCTAAATATTGAAGTTCTGTAAGTAATAAGAAATGTGTATATTGTCATTTAGAAACGCTAACTAGTTTCTGCAATGGGCGGTTTCTTTTAGAGGGAGGTGTGTGCGTGTATAGGCAATTGAATAGCTGAATCTTTCTGGCTGTTTGGAACGTCTCTATTTCTAAATTGGTGCTATTTGGGTAGGGCTGATAAATAATCAGCTTATATTTAAATAAGGAAGTTCGCAGCTTGGTCAAAACCAACAATACTTTTCACTG
The DNA here is from genome assembly GCF_036417845.1 of Apteryx mantelli. Classification (NCBI taxonomy): domain Eukaryota; kingdom Metazoa; phylum Chordata; class Aves; order Apterygiformes; family Apterygidae; genus Apteryx; species Apteryx mantelli. The sequence continues at coordinate 79,512,770 of NC_089979.1, forward strand.
AGCCAAGCCTCATTCAGGCTAAGATTCAAAACTTATCTGAATCAATATGTGTGTTTGCATTGGCTTCAGTAGGCTTCAGACGAAACCTTGAGTATACACACCTCTGCCACACGTATTTCGAGTGTACCTATTACTTATGCATACTTGTATCCCTAGGCTGACTTCAAAGGATGAAAGGTTGGAAAGCATATACCGTTATTCAACTGAAACAGTCTTCAGCTGTTGTGCTTTTGTCAAGTCTTCTAGAGTAATAGTGTTCTGCCCTTAAACAGGGCTCTGGTTCTATTAAAATTTTCTTTGTTTTTAGACGGCATATAATGAGCCCAGAACTGATAGTGAATCTGCAAAAAACTGCTTTGAATTCACTGTAGGGATCCTTCGGCTTTTCTTAGCTGTCTTTGATTTGTATCTACCTAAATAGACCTCAACACTGTCAGGCAATCAGCCAGGTCAAGGTAGTCTGTACAGGTGTTGCATTGTCTGATTCTTGTGTCATTGAAGTAATAACATAAAACTGCTGAATACCAGAGAATCTGGCTTGATTTATGGTCTTGTGAAGTCACCTCATATCTCATGAGATGCTGAGACATGATGACTCTCTGTAAGTCTGAATCAGCAATGCATTTCTGACCAAAAATAGAATTTCTGGGGGGAAAAAACATAAATAGAGCTCAATTATGGAATTGGATAATGTCTCTAGTTATGGTACTCCCTTTCTATAACAACTGAAATAAATATAAGTCTCATCTGATTAATTTCTTTTTCTCACTCCCTCTCAGTGTTGAGCTTTGCCTTACAAGGCACCTGTCGTCATGGGTATACCAGTGTTCGTATTTGCTGGTCTCCTTGTGCATTGTGTCTTCTTGGCCTCCATTTTTGACATCTACTTCACCTCCCCTCTGGTTCATGGTATGACTCCTCAGCAGACTCCACTGCCCCCCCCAGGAAAACGTCTTGTACTCTTTGTCGCTGATGGTCTGCGGGCAGATTCCCTGTATGAACTGGACAGCAATGGTACTTCTCGAGCACCTTTCCTGCGGTAAGTCCATCTGAAAATGCTTCTGATCCAGAAGATGTAGCTAAATTTGCGAGTAGAGACAGTTCTATGTGATGTTGAAAGGGAACAAGAGGGACAAAGGTAATTGTGGGGCCTTGGTACCACCTTCCCTCTGACTTGTGTGGCAAACTTTTGCAGGGTTGCACTCTCCAGAAATGAATTTATTCATCTTGGTGCCCCCCACACTGTTATCATCCCTTTTAAACCATAACCAGAGAGTAAATTAAGTACTGTTCTCTGAAAACAGCAAATAGCCGGTAATCAAGAGTAGTGTGAACTTTCTCCATTTGCACCAGCATGGCATCAATTCATTGATGTCATTAATTTAAACGACTTGAGTCATTAATTTAAACGACTTCCTGGATGTTCAATTTAGCAGGAGCTGTTTATTAACATGCTTGTCTTCTAGTTCTAAGCTACTGGTGAGGCTTTTTTAAGGAGTGATTAAAAAAGATGGGCCGAATGAATCTAACAACATGCTGCCACTTGCCATTTGTTCCACCTTTCCTGGGAGCATGACCCACTGCCTCCCTTATGCTATTGCTAGCATGCGTCTCATTGCTTAATTATGTGATTTGGTTTAAGATTTTGGGAAACTAATGCAGCCACAAAGGAGTGCTAGAAGCCTTTTCCTCTGAGTGCTTAAAGTTCATATTCCCCAGCCTTCCTTGTTTCCTTCTGTCAAGGTAAGTATATGATTGTAAGTCAAGTAATTTCCTAGACTAAAAAAAATGGACAATATTAAGTAAGCCTACTCTTGCGTCCTAGTACTGATTTAGCTTGAATATCAAAACAAATCCAAATAATCATTCATCTGGAGCTGTTACAGCATTTTCAGTCTGCTATAGAAATCTGAGGAAAATCTTCTTGTACTGCAGCACTTGTCAGCATACATGGGATTACTTGTAACTGCTCTTCCTGTTGAGCTGCAGTGTTTTTGTAAGGTGCTGGATGCCACTTGCAGCTTCTGCCACATCAACATGAGTTTTCCATGCCTATCTTGGCAGTGGACTTCATGGCTTCTCCAGAGTAGTTTTTTTTCATAGCAGTAAAAGTGTTGGTCTTTTGCACAGTCAGCAAGCTGGGAATTCTGTAATGCCCCATCACTAGGAGCAGTGATGAATAACAACTAGGGAAGAGTTATACTGGATATTTTGCTGTTAAGTGTCTTGAATTTTTTCAGGTTTAGCCATTTGGTGCTATCACGCCTATCTAGGAATAAAAAGGCGAACCGTATATTGACTTTCCATACAAACCCTAGTGTTGGGAAGTTTGTAGTTTTGCTGTCTTTTCTTTACCTTGTTTGTGGAGTTACAGAAGACTTCTGTTTTCCAAAATCAACAAATTGAAACATTGTCACCTGCACTGAATATCTAGGGGAATGGAGGGGAAGAACTGCCTTACAACTGCTGAAGATGCTAAAGGGTCAGTGCATGGAATAAACTGCCAGTGAAGTTAGCAGTGGCATCTGTATGTATCTAACTCTGCCCATAAATACACATGTGTGTATGTGAGAGCATGAAAGGAAAGCACATAGCATGCTCTGCCTTCTGAAAGGTGAAGGGCCAGGTCATCCCAGGGGGTCTCTTTAATTCTATCATGTATACTGCTAAAATTGAGAAGTGAGAGTCTCCATGTTTAATCTCCAAACCCTTGAGCTGTCCAGCTTCTGTAAGTTCATCTTATAAAAACAGGCCAACTAGATCAGATGTTAGTTGCTGGAACTGTGCTTTCTTTTTCATTCTTCCAAGTTATTACTGTCTGAGTTTGCCCATTTCAAGAATATTAACCCAAAATATAAGCAATTTTATGTAAAAGCTCACTTTTTTGCACATTCATTCCTAAGTGTCAGGTGTTCAGTCCCTTATCTGCTTTATCGTAACAGGCAGCATAACAGCCAGACTACTTGTCTCATCTGGGTGGAACACTTTGGGAACCACTGTTCTGTTAATGCGGAAAGATGATCTTTAAATGAGCAAGGGCCGTTCTTGTTCTAAAGTGCTATAAATGGAAGCCAGGTTTTAGTAGATACATAGGATTAATCATAAATATAATCCATTATGCTTGGAGCAGATTGCTGACTTGAGGTATGCCAGCTATCCGGTCTTTTCTCCTACAAAATTTCTTGAAAAATCCATCATTCAGCAGTGTTCTGAGAGCTGCAAGGAACCGCAGGCGGTGTCTTCTGAATTGCTTTGCTGCTGTGTTGAGAACTTTGGGGAAGACTTTTTTCCTTGCGTGGCATGTTTCAGCTGTATTATTATATCATGACCAGCATAGTTATGGGTTGCTAATGTCTCTGCTATCAAGAAAAGTAATTGTTAAAAAGATTCTTCTGAGTAAAGGGTTTTGAGATAATTTTACGTGGCTAAGTGATTTTTGAAAAGGTAAATGCCATTCTAGCTATGTTTCCTCTGCCTGACTTGTGTTACTGTTGACTTCAGATTCTGTAATGCAGGACCTCAGAAGTAAAGGTAGAGGATTACCTTTCAACTTAATAAAATCAGTTTCTTACATGTTGTCACTGCAGAGTGCGAGTAGGGCCAAAACTGTTTTATTGTAATAAATCTTCCACTAATGCTAGTGCAATGTTTTGATCAGTCTCCAGTGTGTGTGTGGGGGGGAGTTAGAAACCTCTTTAATTGATACTGAAATCCTTTTTCAAAGTAGTACTTGTTTTAAATATAACTTGTCTTAGAACCTAGTAGGGCATGAGCTAAGAGTAAAATGACAGAGCATTATATCACCTTTTTCATTCTTCACTCTAATATTTGGGCTATACATTTGAAATAGGCCTGAGAATGTGAGATCTAAGATGAGTTTAAAAACAAAAAAAACTGTCAACCCAGTGAGCTTAGTGTGAATCCTGACCTTTTAGACTGTTTTGAGTCTTATTTCATTACTGAGAATTAGGTTTGAAACAGTGTATACAGATCTTGTAATTAACAATTGAATAAAATCAAAGTGTGTTCTCTGTTAAAAAGTTTCAAAACATGAACTCAGAATCTACTGATGGGCTGTGAACACATCCAATAAAAATAGCAAATTCTGTAACTTATATTTTGAACAACAAAATTCAGAAGCTTCTACTGCTTTGTTTTGTTTTGTTTTTTTTCTTTTAAATCTTAAACATTAGTGTCAGGTATGTCCTGTTTATTTTACCTTGCCCAGACAGTGGGCAGTGAATCTTTCTTCCAGAAGATGGAGACAAGAAAACAGTGCATGGTAATTCTCACTGCTTGCTCTCCGACAGGCTCCAGCTGTTTATGTCTCCAGCAGACAAGAATAGCTTATAAGACTATCTCTTATGCTTGGGCTTTTGTCCTCTATTTTCTCATCTTTTTATCAATTATTGATATGTATGCACATACTATTTAGACAACTAACATTTCCATACATATGGTGAGAATGTATCCTCTTTCACTTTGGTGTAATTGTATAAAATATGAGGTTTGCCTGAATTTGTCCATGTTTCTCAAATGATTTGCACCTTAGGCTTACATTTGTTTTTAAATCCTCTTGTTGCTGACTTCCAAGATTCAGCACAGATAAAGAAGACAGATGTGGTCACAAGAACTAATTATAATTGAGCATATGTAGTGAATAAGGCGAGATTAAGTAAGGCGAGATTAAGCTAGACATTTTCAAGCTTAATGGAAGGAACAAAGAAAACACAATCCCAGACAGCAACAATTTGGTGGGGGGAAAAAAAGTAAACCGTATTAGAAAAGAGCCAAAAAATAACATATTAATTCCAATTCTAGCTAAACTCATCTCTTTGAAGTGGTCATGGTCCCCAATAATAATGATCTCTGTGGGATGTTACAATTTTTAACTGCTTGCAGGTTAATGTTCTGTTTGTATTGCTGCAGAGCAAGCTACAGTGAAAATTTGTTTAAATTGGGGCTCTTTGCATTTTCTGCCTAGCATTTACCTGTCACTCTTATGTACAAACTGTGGTACTCCCAAGGAGTCTTAAGCACCAACTACTTTTTATCCTGTTTTCAGGAGTATTCTAGAGAATACCGGCAGCTGGGGAATCTCTCACACCCGTGTCCCAACAGAGTCTAGGCCAGGCCATGTTGCACTTATAGCTGGATTTTATGAAGATGTCAGTGCAGTTGCTAAAGGTATGCTACTCCTAAAGCTTTGAATGTTGTCCTCCAAAATAATGTATTTTAGTGATGCAGTAGGGTTCTAAATGATTGCTAAATACCAGCATAGTTGTTTGTATACTAAGATTTTGTGGAAAACGTAAGCTTCTTCTGGAGGGATATTATTAACGGAGAATATTGATAGCTGTGAAAAATAGGTTCACGTGCTTTTATTTTAGAATAAGTTAATATTTTGCAACACAGTGAAATTTAAATATAGTGCTATTAAACTGTAAAAGCAAAGGTGACTTATGACTGGCTACTTCATGCAGCAGTTTTAATTAAGATTTGGGACATACTGGAAGATGGTTATGTAGATGTCATAAACAAGAAGTGAACTGCAGCATTTTATCTGAACCACATTGTTAAACTGAGTTAGAGGATCAGTAGCAAAACAAAGCCAAAACCCCAACTGCGTGTTTTACCCAGAGACAGCTGTCGCTGTGTGGTTGGTGGTTAATAATACGGAGCAAGCCCTCGCATTACTGGCTTGTTGTTTTGTACACTGCTCTGCCCTATCCCAGGCCCAAACACTTGTAGCGTTGTGTGTTGTTTTTGGAAAGGGGAGGTGAGGGGAATTTTCTGGTGTTGTCCATGTTTCTCATCAAAAGGGTTTTTATTCTCACATTTACAAATGTGGGTTTGGCAGGAATGGCTGTTAAGAGCATCTCTTTATGTATCTGTCAACTGCCTTGTCATGGAAACAGAAAATCTTGAAGGTTTTTATTGTGGAGGGGTGGAGCATAGCTGTTGGTAATAGGATATATGAGTGTGTAATTTGTTGCCTGAGATGTTGAAAACTGAGAACAGAGGTCAGACACATGGAATATAGCATTGAGGAGAATTTTAGCTTTGTAAGAGGTAAACCAGCTGTTTTTTTTGTCTGTTTGAAACACTGCATAATAGGATTGGCTTAGGTTTTCAGCCCATTTCCTACTGAATGGGGCACTAATTGCAGACGGGCTGGAACTGAAGTAAAACTGAGACCTGCACTGTGGAATTCATTGTCAAATAATAGAGACTTTTAAATGCATTTTGCCAGCGCTGTCAATCTTAACAGTCAATGAGATGTTTTGGCAGCCCCATTGAAATCCATGTGTGTGTGCGTGTGTGTTCATGGTGTTTTTCTTTACCAGGCTGGAAGGAGAATCCAGTGGAATTTGACTCTATTTTCAATGAGAGTAAATATACTTGGAGCTGGGGAAGTCCAGATATTTTGCCAATGTTTGCCAAAGGTAAGGTTTAAATTTTGTGTATCTTTAACATTTGTCAGGTAATAAAATAGAGTCTTACAGTTTTTAAGAGTTAGAGAAGAGGGTGAATGAAGTATTTCCAATTTGTATGTTTTCACCAGTCTTTACAGATATCTCATTTCTAGTTTGTGAATTTGACAGGGGGTGGAGGAAAAAGAAGCAAGCCTTTAAAAAGGATATCCCTATCTATCACTCATCCATTCTAATAGGCCTTACCTAATTCTGTCGACATACTGAAACAAAAACACACCCATAAAGAAAAGGAACTAACGTTTTTTCTTTGGTTGAACATTAAACCTCTTGTTTGCCAGTCTGCAGCTAGGGCTTTTCTTTCTCTTGCATGCAGCCCCCAGTGAATCGGCTGATGGAGTTGGGCTCATGCCTGAGGTGGAGAAGTGGTTTAATGTGGATTAACTTCTATTTCAGAACAGTAATGTACAGAGAGAAGAACTGTATGCAAGTAGGAACAGCAAGGTACCATTCCTGTAGCTGAGATCTTTCCCCTTGTGGGCAGTGTGTTGCTGTTCTCAGTCAGCCCAGTGCACTTGGCCCTTGATGGGCATGATGTGTTTGTTAAGCAGCATTTCAGCCATTTAAAGGGCCTCTGAATTTAATCTCATTTTGGTCATGGAAAAATGGGGGTGTACGCACCATTTCCCTTAATCTCAGAGTAAACCGGGGAGAACTGAGAGGGGTACAAATTATGGGCAAATGCTACTGTTGTATTTAAATATTGATATTCACAAACCAGAAAAAATGATAGGGAGGATAGCACTAGAATCTAATTTTATAAAAAGTGTATGTTTTTTCTCATGAAGAATCTTGAACTTTGTCTCAGCTCCAGTCTCTTCTCCTCCCCCCCACCAATATTTCCTACACAGACACTTTTTTTTTTTTTAACATTCTTGGATTGATTCTCATAACAGTTTATGATAAGCTATTAAAATATCTCCTGATAACTTACGCTTTCCCAGGGCCTCTGATTGCAGCTTGTATTTGGGAATCTTGTTATGGTGGCTGGGATGAGGGGAAAGGTAGTACACTGCCCTTGTGCAGATTATTTACATTTTTTGGAGCCATGTGTTCTTGGGAAAGTATTTGGTGGATTCAAGAATTTCCCCAAACTAGTTTTGTTTGAGTAAGAAGATAAGCAGAGGACTGGAAGCAGCCTTGATGTTATCTGGAGGGATGTACAAGGGTAATACCTACAGCTCCCGTGTGTTTCAAAATATGGCTTGTTCTGACTGGGCACCAGTAGTGGAACTTTAATCTCTTTTGCCCTCCCCCAAAATCCACTTTGCATGGCCTGTGGCTACAGTGCTTGAGAAACACTTAGTGCAGCGCTGTATTTGAGAAGCAGATGCTTTTTTGGAAAAAGGATTCTGGCTTATCATGATAGAAAAGTGGATTAACTTCTTTGAGTGGAGAAAAGTATTTCCCCTTTTCTCTTTTCCTCTCCAGTATAAGCTTTATCTTCAAGCAATCTATTTCTGGCCATGTATGGACTAAATAAATCCACTGTTTCTTCGTTAGAATCTTCCAAGGAGGGAGGAACCTTGGCTTTTTACAGTGCAGAAAGGAATGGAATCAAGTATTTTCAATACCTTCCTTCCCTCTTTCCCCATTGTGCAAATCAGTGAGTTGTTCGTGGGACTACTTTTGCTTTTGGTTTTGTTTCTTTTGTCATGCCAAAATGTTCAGAATTTTAATAACTATTTCACTGTTTTCATCGGATGATGAATAAAGGGTATAATAATGCTTGCTGTTTTTTGGCAGGGAGAGAAAAATCTTTTATCTCCTGTCATTGTCTGTGTTCTTAAGGTCCTTGTCCTGTCATAAAATAAATAGATATAATGTTCACTGCATATTTCAGTCAAATAGGCATGGATTGTATGGAGAAAGTAACTTGAAATGGTTAACAATTCTTTTTGCATATCAAAATATTGATATGCAAGAAATCTGGATGTGTCAAATTTTTTTTTGGGGGGGAGGGGCAGCCCATTTCGTTTATTAGTGTTTTAGTCTGAGAAAATGTCTAAAGTATCTTCAGAACCAGCATGTGTCAGTTTCTAATGGTTCAATTTACTTAACCTCCACAAAACTAGTGTGCTAATTCTAACTTTATTTTTCATGACATTTTTACACTAGAATATGTATCAACTCCTAGAGAAGCTTTGTGACCTTGAAGTTATCTGCAAATAATGTACTTTAATATGTGTACTTTTTCTAGAATGCTCTTTCAGATTTTGAAGTTTTCTTCTAGACTTGCTAAAAGTTGAGATTTGACCTGTCCAGTCCTATACTGTTTTGTCATGGATCTGGGCTGGAGCATAATCCAGAGTATTAAAAGCCACAGTGAAAAGGGAACTGAAGCTCTTGCTTCTGCTGAGGGAGGTAAATATTAATCCTTTGCACCCAGACTGTCACTTACTCCATGAGTTCCCATTCTCTCTCTTGAAAATTAGCAGTAAGGCTAGGGGCATTGCTTAGCTTGAGCCCTGAGCAGGGTACCGTCAAGACCATGGGGACAAACAGGACAAGATTTCAACCTTGGTCAGGGTTATTCTGGAGAGATTGCGCACCTCAGTGTTTGTATTTGGATCCAAACAGACCCATTGCGCTCTCTTCTAGTTCATTGTTCCTGCAGTGCTCCAATGCAGCAGAATTTCTCAGATTCCTCACCCTGCTCTGTCGTTTGGCAATTTTCTGATGTCTGAGCTCTGTTGGTTCTGCACCTGACTGTCCTTATGCCTTTGTTCTTTTTCCCCCTCTCTTGCACCTGTAAACTTTGCTAGTAAAAATCTCCCTCTGGTCTGGGCTCTGGTGACCCACAAAAGCCTTATCAGACACAGGAGCTGCCTCACTAGCAGAATTAGAGCTTTGCTTCCTACACGACATAATCTTGTTGCAAGAGGGAGGTAACTTGACCTCTAATCTTAATATTTGAATCTTCATATTGAGGGCTGAGACAACATGCCAGGCAGAAGTCTGCAGTAGGGACAACTGACAACTGGACATCAGAAACTTCTGTACCAGATATTTCCGTTAGTGCAGTAGTAGCACCAAACCTAGTAGAAGTCTGCACTCACTTCTAAAGAAAGTTTTCATCTCTGGATTCCTTCTGCTTCCCTATCCCTTCTTTGCTACCTCCTCCCATTGTCCCTAGATTTAAAGGAAATATCAGGCATGCCATTGCCTACTACCTTTCAAAAGGCAGAAATACAAAATATTTTAAGCGGTAGGCCTAGTAGACTGTGCATTTGTTCTGTTTTGTTTTTTTAAATCTTCTAGCTATGCCAAGCACTTCAAAACTCTCCTAGGATCTCCCTGTTTTGCCACTGCTTTTATCTATATCTATGTGGGGTTGGATGTTTTTTTTCCTCTGGGATGCATAAGTAGTAGATGTGTTCCTTTACTGCATACTTTTCATTTGGCTGTCATTTGCTGACTTTGGTATGGTACCTCTCAAAGATGTATTTTTTCAGGTTTCTTGTAACACTGCGGAAAAACAGTACAGCACTGTGCCCTCTTAAAACATCAGTCCTTCTTGCAGTGATCACCACAGCTTATTTTTTCTTCCTTTGAACCCCTTTATCTGCTGAGTTGAACTCCTTAATGGATTTTTTTTAATGCCTTGGAGTATTTTGTTCCTTTTCTTTCAGACTCAGAAACTGCAAGGAGTATTCTGGGTTATAAGTAGTAGTAACATCTGAGGAACAGGGGGAAGCTGTATCAGGTATCTGTGCTAGCTTTCATCTTCCTGGCCAGAAATACCTGTGTCACTTATGTGGATTTGGACATAATCTTGGAAAAACAGCCCTCTTTGCCTGGGATACTAGTTCACTTACAACCCTGGAAGTCTACAAAACTGCATTATATAATTGTGACATTGAGCAAATCGGCTAGATTGTCTGGCTATCCACTGACAGAAGAACATTTCCCCTGTGGGAGTTTACATAGACATAGTGGAAATAGCATCCCCAAGCTTTAACAGCTCAGCCATTGACTGAGGAATTTCATTAAACCTGCCTAATTTCAGATCTTTCCAGAATTTCAGAAGTTCACTTTCTTCTAGGTCTTCATCTTTATTTCCCCTTTCTCTGCTTTGCTGTCTTTACACTGGGTATGGAGTGAAATTGCCTTGTCCAGATGCTGTGTTTTCACATCAGTGAACCTACTGTTGTATTTTATGCCTGAACATAGTCCGATAGCTCTCCTTTTCATATTTCAAACCCATATTTTAAAGTTACAGGCCTTGAATATTGTCTTTATATAGTTGTCCGCTTGATTTTCAGTACTCGGTTGCCTTCCAGGGTTGATATACAGTAGCATCCATCCTGTCACTTTCCTTACCTGTGGTGTATGGTGACAGGACATTGTCTTAAATGATTCAGTTTAATAACTAAAGGTTAAGAGTCTGGGGTTTTGATACCGTAATCTGTCTTCTATCAGGTAATTACTAAGCAGTGTAGTAGCATGTTCTAAAAAGACCTCTGTATGTTCAAATGAGACCCTGGATGCTTTAAGTAACCCTCTGTTAAGTTTTCCAGTGAAACTCCTTTCTTCAAAATTAAATTCTGTATCCGCTTTATTTGCTTTAATTGGATTTTGTTCTACGCCTATCTGCTTTTCCATACTTTATTTCTTCACCTGAACATAAAGGATGACATTGACTCTCACCCCCCTCAGAGATGCTGATAAGCTAATGACTTAAAACAGTATCAAGGCTTCAAAGAACACAAATGACGGAGTAATTTAAATTAAGGGAAAATCTCTTCTTTTCTCTTTTCTTTTTTTCCCCAACTTCTCTCAGGATTGTCATTCTCGGTGTGTTTCTGCTCCTGTACATTAATATTCATATATTTTCAATTAAGAGAAAAGGAAGAAAACTTTTTGCTGTTGTCTTGCATTCCATCTATATTGTTTTTGCAGGTGCTAGTGGAGATCACGTTTATACGTTTTGTTACACAGCAGAAAGTGAAGATTTTGGAGCACAAGATGCAGCGAAGCTTGACACTTGGGTTTTTGATCATGTGAAGGTGAGCAAAGACTCTTTTTATGCTGCCTGTGCATAAAAAGCACAATTGGAAGATGATATTAATTTTATCTTTGTCTATAGATCTAGGAAGTACAGAATTTATGAAAGTTCTGTCATTTGGGTCAGTAATTAAAAACTGCTTGAATTGATTATCATCACTAGTGTACTGGAAATTTAAAGGAAGTATTTGTCATTCAACGCTAATTTTAAAAAATACACTTTTAAAATACTCTGTTTTTCTCTGAAGCTTGCATATAATCTGAAACCTATCCTTTCAGAATATTACAGACCCTTCAAAATCTTGATTTTATAATAAGTAGTATGGTATGCTAGGGCCAATAAGTCTTGATTATGAAAAAGAAATGGCGAATATTCTTCTTGATTAACTTCTGTCAGGATTCTACCTACTATAACTATGTTTCTTATTGTGGTACATGTAGTTGACTCTTATCTGCTGTGACTTGCTATGCTGTGGCTAACAGAGGAGCCTGAGCTAGTTCTGTGATAAAGGCAGCTTAGGCCCTGAAGCAGCATAACTCACATGGTGCTGTGCTCAGCTGACTCGAGTCAATGCTGGGCTTTGACTGTTCTTTTCTGTGATGCCCTCACTGTACGTATTAGTATCCCAATGCACATAGGTTGGTTTTTAATTATTTGTGAATGCCTGTGATCATGCTATGCTATCCCACTTGACCTGGATAATGAAATGTTGGTAAGTGGGTATTGGCTTAACTATTTATATCAATGGAACTATTAGATGAGTTTTGACTTTCTGGATCTCATAATAATGTTAAATGCAATTTAAGATTTAATAAAAATTTCCCACAAGATCTTTGTACTGTATTAGTGCAAGCCAAGGGTGGGTCTGCTTTAAAGAATGAAGTAGGTGGAAAAGGATTCATTATAGTTTGCTAATTCTCAAAGAAGTGATTTTTCTGAGTCTGCAAGTGGAAAGGTATTTTTTTCTAATTGCCATCCTCTCCCTGAACTTACACTTTTACCAGCTTGCATGTTGTAATGTGTATGAATAATACAAATCAAATTAGGCTTTTAATTTTACTTAAATAACTGTTGTCTTAAAGTTACATCCTGCTGTGATTTGGAGTTGCACAGGTATTTGAGGGTGGTACTATCTTTTTCTGCTTCAAAACACCTCACAACATTTCTTCTTTCAGATTATAATTATACGCCTACTGGTGACTTCCTCCTTGGAACCATCACCATTATTTTAAATACATATTTTGCCTATCTAAATTTCATGCTGTTGAATGGGTGGGACTTGAATGACTAGTCTAAAATGCTCATTCCACTAATCATCACTTCTGTTGCACATCAGTGATTGCTTCAGAAGCGTGAAAGCTTGAGGCTGACTGAAACTGAGGTCACTCTACTATTATAATTCCAGCAACTCCAGTAACAATAACAATTTGAATCTGAAATCTGCTTTGCTTAAAATATTTTTCTCTCCCATGCAGAGTTTTGTCTTAAATACTAAATGACATATCATTTGACCCTATCTTGGGCAAGGTGGTCCCTAGGTTTCTGCCTCTGCTCCAGGAAGTAAAAGACACTAAGGTCTCTTTGCTGTGTAGTCAGCAGATCCCAAGGGTGAGGAGGGCTGCTTGTGGCTTCCTCTACCCAACAAGCAGATAGGAATAAAATGGGGCCTGAAGTTTGGGGCTGTGAACTCTGGCACCCTCAAGTTGCTCTTTCTCTAAGTGCTAACCAGCAATAACTCAATTGGTAAGGAGATCTGTGAACTGTAACTAGTTTATATTTTATGGATCAGAAGCAGATTGCTTATAAATCATGAGTGGAGGAAATAAAATTTATGATGCTTTGTAGTTCCTCTTATGCCTGTTCATGGGACAAAGTGACCCTGTCCCTTACTTTTATCTAGACTTAATTATTTCTCTGACCCAACTGTCCATCTTTTTTGCATTTATAGATGGGTTAAAACTCTTTGTGGAATTTTATTCTGTGGTAATAGTTTGAGGATGGCTCAGACAACTAGATGGATGCAGAGCTGACTAAGCATTTTTGCCAGAAGCCTTCAAAATAATTAGGGCACTGAGCAGAATTTGCCTTAATGTGGCCTAGCAGTTTGCAGTTAAACAACCTTTACCTGGGCCATGCTTTGAGTTTCTGCTGAAGAAAAAATTAGGGAGCAAAATACTGTAAGACTAGGTTAACTAACAACAAAAACATAGTAGGTTTTTTTTTTTTGTGCATTTCTGATGTATTAAATTGTTTTTCTCAAAATATTTAACACTGAACTTTACATTTAGATCAAAATGAGTAAAATATCCCAGGCACTCATGCAGTCTTGAAGAGGAGAGTGTGTCAATAATGCATGTTTTAATTTCTTAAGTGTATCCTAACCTACAGCCATAAAAAGTTGACTTTTTCTGACTCAAATGGACATGGAGATGCAGATGGCAAACATTTCTCTTCTTCTTTGAACATAGTACTTTTTTTTCCTTTTGGTGGCCCCTTTTTGTTGGAAGAGGGCTGTGCCAAGACTTCAATTTCTCCCTTCTAGGCAGGGTGGGGATTGGAATTGAGAACTGAAAGATGTTAAACTCTGAATCTCTGCAGACGGAGTGTCATGACTCAATGCTTACCTCTGCATCTGGATTTCAACTCAAGTAGCTCTAACTAGCAGTACAGTGGTGGAGTGATTTATTAAAATAGGCATAGCAGTCTTGTGCATGAGCATGCTCAATTGATATAAACCTGGCATATATATGTTTATCCTGCCTTTGTACATTTAGTTTGCATCTAAAAATTGGCATAGCTATTTAAACCCTTGCATGAGCACAAATCAGCATGCACTGCTTTAATCAACCAATTCAATTAAATTGTCCTGGATTTATATGTGGAGGGGCTTCATGGCAGGAGCAAGTTTATGTGTAGTCTCTCTTTCTCCTTATGCATCCATGCAGTCAACAACAATTGATCAGTTCTATAAAACGAACCTGTTTGTAAGGAGGTTTCTCTCTGTGGGAACAAATGGTCCCCCCCCAAACTTATTAGACATCTATGAAACCTATATGTTCTTCAGACATTGGTAAATAATGTATTTGTTAGACCTTCTGGTCTCTTTTTTTTTATTTTTCTTTTTGATTTCTTCCACCCAAGAAGGGATATGATATGAAGATTTCATGTGGTACTAAGATTAGACAGTTTTAACCAAACTTCTTGTGTAATATTTTAATTAGTACTTGTATTATTATGGATCAACTTTTTGTTTATTATCACTGGTCTTATTAGACTGTGTATCAATTATAGCCAGGACATTATTTGTTGTTATTTGTCAGAAAAGTGAAAAGCTGGTTGGAATTCAGGAGATGCATCATCTACTCCTCATAAAGCTTTTCTTTAATATATTTTAGAGTCGCAGAAAAATGTAGGTTGGAAGGGAGCTCCGGAGCTCATTCAGTCTAACCCTCTGCTTGAAGAAGGTCCAGTTAGAGCAGGTTGCTCAGGCTTTGCCCAGCCAAACTTTTGGCATCTTCAAGGATAGAAACTCCACAACCTCCCTGGTCACCTCTTCCAATATCTGACTACACTTATGGGTTTTCCTTATCTAACTGGAATTTAATGTGTTTCGAATTGTCTGTTGCCTCTCGTCCTGTCACCAGACACCTCTGAGCAGAGTCTGGCTCCATCTTTTCCATACCCTCCCAGCAGGTAGTTGTAGACAGCAACTGGATCTTTCTGTAGCCTTCTCTTATTGAGACTGGAAAAACTGAGTTCTCTCAGCCTCTTAGTGTAAATCATGTACTCCAACCCCCAAATTGTTTTGGCGGCACTCTGCTTAAATACGCAAAGGAGGTAATATCACTAAACAGAGCAATTAAAAGGTTTAAAGGGGAAATAAAAAAAAAAAATCAAGGCAAAATAATGTAGCTAACGTATAGTGATGTCTTGGAAATTAGTGTCAAGTGGCTGTAGATCTTAAGTTTTGCAGATAATGAGTACCAAAAAGAAGAAGTATTTAGTATGCTGCAGGGAGATGTAAGGTTACTGTTGGTAACCACTAGAAAAAGATTAAGTGTTTATTGCCCCTTCCGTTTGCTGCTGTCCCACTTGCCAACTCATCATCTTTATCAGCCTAAGATAACTCTTTGCAGTGAACTTCCTGTTTGCTTTTTTTGGTAGACTTCTAAAAAAAATGTTTTGTGGGATGAAAAATTTGCTATTTGCTCTAGGAAAAGATGACGCATCTTAGATTACACTGTCCTTCCTTTTGTTGTCTTATTCTTCATTAGTCTGAGGTTAGGCAAGCTGTTCTGACTGCTGCTGGTCTGGGTTAAGAGGCTTCTTGTGCTTAGGGAAGTGAGGTATCTTTGGAATGTCGTGGGAACCCATCTAGTGGAAAAGAAGAATTTCAGGCCTTGCTTTGCTCCTGGAAAATTTTATTCATTCAATTAGTCCTTGACAGAAGAATACCTTTCTTTAAACGTTGATCTACTTTTTAAGTTTTAATTTCAGGAATTTACTATCTGTCTGTTTTGAAATGTTATTGGTGTGCTCTGGAAGGCTTTTTCGGTCTACCATCAAATATGTGCAGGTGGACACCTATGGGAAACTGAAACCTCTAAAAAATCATTATATTGCTATTAAAACAATGCTATCAGATTTTGGGTTTTATCCTTATTTTAAATATCTGTGGACGTCAGTCATAATTTTGTTTGGAGAAGAGCTGAAGTTGAGAACATAATAGCACTTGCATATGAATGTCAGTCTGCAGTTTGTGTATATTCCGAAAAAGTCTTTACTTTCTTGAATTTACTTTTATTAAAGTGGAATCAAGTATTTGTCATGATTTCCTGACAAAGCTGACAATGGTTCTCTTGCTACCAGCTTGGTTTTCCTCTTGGTACAGTGACTCTGGTTTATATAATGTGTGAGCTTCAGTTTTCGGCAACACCACCATTATCACGAAGGCGTCTACTTGTTAGATTCGTCTTTCCTATCGTGGCGAAAACGGATCATTGTGTCTGCTAGCATTTTCCCTAGACTGCTGTATGAAATCCAAAGGCACTTTCATATCTCTTACTGCTACTGAAAGGTTCTCTGTTTTTTTTTTTTTTTTTTTTTTTTTTTTTTTTTTTTAAACGAAATCCTACTCAACTTTGTTTCCTTGGGCAGTGCTGTTATTAGGGAGATCATGCTGAGATAGCTGTCTGCCCACATATTGCATTACTGTAATGTGGCTGGTCTACAACAGAATGGCCATGTCAAGGCTCATTCAACCTGAGGGGGAAATGCCCCCTGGCATCAGCCTCAGGGATGCTTAGGTAGCACATGTGCAAGGCAGATGTATGTTTTGTAGGCCATGTATTTGCAAAGCATGTTGTTGTTGTTGTTTTGTTTTGTTTTGTTTCAGTTTGGTTTCTATGAACGAGTTGTAGCTTGGTGCCTCAGTCCTGCAGAACCAGTTTCCAAAGCAAGAGTACTTCAGAGCTTTGCTTCCAGCTTTAAATCAAGAAATTAATAGAAATGGAAAGCCATAAATGGAGCTCAGGAATGGTGCATAGCTGTAATTATGTAGGAGGCAAAGAAGGGGTGATGCAGTTATCTGCTATCACTGCCTAAAGAAACTCAAAAAAAAAAACAAACCCTCAGGAACTTAGGAGTGTTGCATGTCTTAGATAAGCTGAAATCTTGGGTTGACTATATTGTTGGTACCTATCCTCCCATAGGTAAATTGGGAAGTAATTAATTTTTCTTTCATAATTCTAATAACTGCTAGTATTGTGACATGAAAACAGCTGTGTTTTAGTTTTGATAGGCTGCCTGTCATCTTGTTCCATTATACTCAGATTAATATTTTGATGACTTATTCCATACAGAGCTTCTTTAATTCTTCCAGAAGTAATCAAACGTTGTACTCTGCACTAAATGAAGAAAAAGTTGTTCTGTTCCTGCATTTGCTAGGCATAGACACAAATGGGCACGCTCACCGGCCAAACTCGAGGTAATTTGAAAGACTGAGTATATCTTTCCTATTAGCGTTGAATGCATACACTAACTTTTTTTCTTTTTTCTCTAAACTGTTTTTGTTAACAGTACTACTTATCAAGACAAAAACAAGACTTGTCTTGATGAGTTTCTGCAATAGGCCATGTAAGTCACTATGACTACTCGTGCTCTGAATTTTCTGGGGTTTGATGTTTTAAGGTCTTCTCTATATAAGTGACAAATTTTACTGTTTTCCTTTGCACTTTGTAATGCTCCTTCAGTCAAATCTGGTTTTTAGCAGATTGTCTTAAAGGTATGTTGGTCACTGCAGTTTTAAATGTAAAAGTGTAAACAGTTCTTGAATTCTGCATAGCAAAAATGGTAAGGTTAAATTTACGGAAAACAGTAAGTTCAGAAATAATAATGCTGGAATTTGCAGCCCTGTTTTAGCTTTCCTAGGACACTAGCAAAAAGAAAAGTTTAGATCATTAACAGTACGCATCATCTATTCAACTTGAAGTGTGCTATTTGAGAGCTTTCCTTTCACTTCTTCACATGCTCTGAATGTAAATTCTGTATTTTTCCCTTGCATACTTCAAAATCCCTGCCCTAATTTCTTACACCACTGCAAAATTTGTACTTGCTATATGTCTCATGCTCTTTTTAAAATTACTATAGATGCATTTTTAAAATTGACTTTTGCAACACATAGAAAACTTGATTGGGTGAAAGTTAATCACTACCGCTCCTTTTTTTTTTTTTTTTTTTTTTTTTTTTTTTTTTTTTTTTTTAAGATGCAGTTTTTGGGGTTAGCCTCTGTCCTGCAAAACTCTGGGGTCTGTGCTGGTCTGTGAAATATCTCAAAACAGTCCCTGCATCATAAATTCTTTATTTGATGTTCAATTACTAGCTCCAAATAACTTTAAAAGCTTACAATTTAGTTTCAATTTCCCACAATTCCTTAAGCTTTCACATTCACCTTCGTTTGCCTAATTGTTATGAGTGATTAAGTTATAGTCTTCAATCAAAGACAGATCAGATTTGAAACATGAAGCAGTTTCAAGAGCCTTAAAACTGCACTGTGACGAGGTAGTGTCTCATCTAAGAATTAGAGGAGAGGTTTCACATCTAGAATGCCTTTTGTTAGCTTGTGGTTCTGTAAAGGGTAAAGTTGTCCATAATCAAGGGACTGGGTGTGGATAACTTGCTTTACACCAAGAGCAAGAGCCACCTTGAATCTAATAATTTTTTTTTTTAATTTTTCCCCCCCAGGGAATACAAGGAGAATATTAGAAAAGTTGATGAGGGTGTAAAAGAAATTGCTTCAATGCTTGAAAATTTTTATGGAAATGATGGAAAAACTGCATTTATCTTGACTTCGGACCACGGAATGACAGATTGGGGTGAGCCTTTTTAAATGTTGATAGTTAGCTAACCTTTTGGGTGAGTATCTGGAGTGCGATTAGAGCTCTGTTCCTGTAGAAGCTTTGGAGCCTCTGCTTCGATTTGATATCCTAGGTTTTGCCTTTTATGAACCCTGTGTGAATTAGGAAAGAGGTAATGGGCTGCAGGGGACCTCCTCAGCCCTGTGACAACTGAGATGGGTAACTGGACAGCGAAAAAGAGTTAATTGGGTAAAGCTTAACTCATTTAGCAGCTGCTAGTAGGGGAGTGGGAGGAAGAGAAGGGGGAGCAAAAGACCTGAATACCACTTCTATCAGAGCCTCCCTGAAGAAAGCTGGCCTGGGCAGGAGATGATTGTGTTATTTGGCTGCTAACAGCAAATTTGGGCTTGTTCAAGACCACATGGGACAGAAATGCTTAACACTTTGTTACTCTGAAGTGCCTGGGGGAGGTGAAGGGAGTCAGGCAGTTGGAGACAAACTTTGTCTTTTTGCTTATTTTGGCCCTTAGGTGCATGAGAAAGGATGGGACTGCTATGTGATCTTTTCAGAGGAGGCTGGAGCTGCAGAGTAGGTGGAGCAGCTGAAAGCACAGGAGGGAGAGTGAGGCAGGTGGCTGGCCAGGCTGGTACCTGCAGGGGGCACTTGTGAAGGGCATGACCACAGTGGCCAAATGACTTGAGGCAATTTTGGTGTAACTGGATTAGGGCAGATGGGGAGAGTTTATTGTGGTGAACTCATTTAGACAAATTTCCCCCTCCACCCCCACCTGCAAGAATTTTAAGAACATTCCTGTCCTTGCGTGCAGCCAATTAAAGTGAAAAAAAGTCTCTCTTAACCCCGTAAAACACAAGGATACCAGTTGGGATACCAGTTAAACTTAAATTTCAATTAAGTTTTAGCAGGGTTAAATTACACCTTTATACTGCTTTCATACGGGGCGGGGGGGAGCGCTTAGTGTGGTGTTCTTTGATCAGCTCAGGTTTTCCCCTTAATATTCTTCCTAGCCTTTTAACACATTAGTGGCTGTGCTAAGGGGCAAGTTTGTTTTTAAAACCTCGACTACCTATCTTTTTAAACATTGATAAAACAGTAATTCTACTACATTGCAAACAATAAAAAGGAAGAGCTGTTTTAACAGTCCCATGTGGGAGCAGTGGTGCTGTCATAGAGGATACAGAGTAACTGTAACCTTTCTTGCTGGTAGTCAGAGATTAGAGATAGTGCTATGGTGGTCTGTTTGGGTTTCTAAGGGAATGTGAGTGGAACCTGCCTAACCTTTTAGTGGAAAAGTTCAAAAAAAAAAAAAAAAAGTCTATATCCCAACTTTCAAAAGAGAAATGTAGATTAAAAAGACTATAAATAAAAGTATGCTTGGGTGCTTTCTTTCAGTCAGTTATAGGTAGCCTTAGCCTGCAAAGAAACTTCCAGTTTCAGTGATACTTGTTTGAACAGCATTTAAGGCTTGTACTGAATACAAGTGCTAATCCTTGTTCCAAGCAATCACTGTGATTCTGTGAAAGAAAGCTTATGCATCAGTCACAAATCTCATTCCTCCTCCTCCCCCCCCCAAAAAAAAATAAAAGGAAAAAAAATCGGAAACAGTTTGCCAATTTTACGTGCTTCTGGCTTTGGGGGTGCAGTAGTATGGGCAGTCTCTGAATGTACAAGAATTTGGAAGTGAAGCAAAATAAATGGATAAATGACCAGATATAGCATTTGGTAATTCTGAGTTACAAAGAAAACTAAACTCCAGGAAGCAGTAAACCATGACAGCTTTGGTGTCTAGTGCTTGTAGAAACTTTCTATGCTGGGTGTATCTGTAGCTATTATTTGTGATACTTTTGAACCAGGGATGCTTCAGGTGTGGTCATGACAAAACTCAGGGTCATACATTTTGTGTGCTATCCTGAACTTTTCAAGTGGATGGGATGCAGATTTGTTCTGTTATCAGAGATGAGAAAAGTATTCATTTACTTATTTATTCAAAATTGGCCTATTACTATCTGCTTACTTGCAAAACAGTCCATTTGAATATTATTTACTGTTGAGCTGTCTGTCACTTATAATAAAAAAATTTAATTCCAATGTATATTTTTTCTTCAGTATTTCAAGTAATCACTTCATTTTTTTTTTTTCATATGATCAGAGGGAACTCAGGAGGTCTGATCTCCTGTTCTCAAAGCAGGGTCACCTATGAGGCCAGACTGGGTTGTCCAGTCGGGCCTTGAAAACCTCCAAGGATGGATCTGCACAGCCTCTCTGGGCAACCTGCTCCCCTGCTTGGCTCTCCTTGTGGGGGAAAAGTTTTTCTGTATATCCAGTCTGAACCTCCCTTGTCTCAAATTATACCTGTTGTCTCTCATCCTTCCACCACGCACCTCAGTGAGAGCCTGGCTCCACCTTCTTGCTAACCACCCTCACAGGTACGGGCAGACTGCTCTTAGGTCTCCCCCAAACTGCCTCTTCTCCAGGCTGCAGAAGCCCCAGTCCCTCAGCCTCCCCTCGCAGGGCAAGGGCTGCAGCCCCCACCAGCTCCAGGGCCCTCTGCTCATCTTGCTGCAGTTGGTTGATGTCTTTTCTCTACTGGGGGGCCCAAAACTGGATGCAAGTATCTAGAGGCCATGTCATGAGTGCTGTATAGAGGGAGATAGCCTTTCCCTCGATCGCTTGTCTGTGCTTCTGTTAATACAGCCCATAATGTTGTTGGCCATCTCTGCTGCCAGGGTGTGCTGCTGGTTCATGCTTAGCTTGTGTCTGCTCAGGTCCTTTTCACAGGTTTGTGTGTGTACATATATGTGTATATATATTCGTGTGTGTATGTATATATACATGTATGTGTGTGTATGCATACACATACGTATAGCCAGATACTATTCAAATACCTGCCTTTCATCTGCATAAGCCTGAATCTGCTTTCCAGTTAGCATGTAGGTTCGTGTCAATAGGTGAACATTGTTCAGCTTTGCTGTCAGTGCATCTGGAAGGGCAGCTAGGGAAAAGGTAGTAAAAACTATCCTGAGACATTCTTCTTGTGAGCTGGAGCTTTTGAAGAGGAAAGAAAAGGTGATAAGTCTAATCTCTCAGGCTCTGAAAGCTTCTGGTCTGTCGTCGTTTTCTCTGTCATTCCCTTTTTGTTTAAAGAAGAAAAAGCCTGATTTTATGCCAGGGAGTGTTAATGATATCAAAATTGACTTCAGTGAGTGCAAGAGCAAGCCCATACGAGATGTGCAGGACCTCAGCCAGCAGGCTGAAGGCTAGTTCAGAAGCCTTTTTATTAGAGCTGTAGTTTCGGCAACCGCTGGCGTTTTTCAGTGACTCTTTCCAGAATGGGATGGACGCCAAGTTTTAAAAACAAAAAGTTGCTGAGGGAAGAGAACTTGCTCTAAACTTGGCACAACCCAGGAACTTGTGGTTATTGGCAAAGACCAATGAACTCATTTGCTTTCCCAGTGTGCGATTTTGCTTTAAGCTAGTCTTGGTGGCAGGTGTTTGCTAGCGTCGGTGGTCCCACGCTCGCCCTCACCTCAGCCTCTTGCCCCTGCTGCTGGCCGGCGCCCTGCTGTGTGGTGCGCTGGGCTAGGGGCAGCAGCTCAGCCTGCAGCGCCCTCTCCCTCCCTTTCCCCTGCAAAGCTGTGTGTTTTTGGGGACGGGGTGAAGCAGGGAACAGGCCCAGCTGAAAATCAGTATTTTGCCCTGTTATAGTTCACATCTGGCTGAAAACTGGTTCTTATGCAGAGGCTGGGCAGGCCTGCCTCTCTCGGCTGCGTCCGCATTCGAGCATGAGCCTCAGTAAAATGCTGAGAGAGCTGGTGGCTCATCTAAAATGAAAGCTCACCAAAACCAGCACTTTTCTCCTGTGATGGAAAGAAATAACTGATGCCGGGAGGATAGAGGAAGCACTCTCCCTGCAAATGGAAAATTCTCCATCTGCTCTTTTCCCAAGCTCCACAAAGAAGAAATGTTGTTGCTACTTTTGAGGCCGGAGAATGCCTTGCAAGGGGTTTCTTTACTTCTGGATTCTCTTATCATGTCCAGATCTGTATGTTCTTAAGCTTAGGGTTGTTTAAAAGGAAGCAAAACTGGCTTTTCTTTTCTGCCATAGCAGTTACACATTCAGTCTTAGCACTATTCCCAGTTTTGTCTGATTCTGTAAAATACTGTGGAACTATGTGCTATTCTCTCATGCCATTCATAATTTTCATAAATGCACACACGTGTATATACGTGTGTGTATATATAGATAGATAGATATATACACATACACACACAGAGAGGAAGAGTGTATGTCTATACACACGTAAAATATATAATCATGTGAAGTGTGCAGTGACCGGCATAGAGTTTGTATGACAATCTCATTCCCTCCATGACTGGCTTATATCACTGCTGTGATACTTCACCCACTGAGCTGAATGATCAACATTTCTATCAAGCTTGTGTGGCTTCTGCTTCAGTGCAGCTGCTGCTGAGACGTCATATTATTAAAGCTTTCTCCTCTTGGCAGCTGATATGTTAATTTGGAAGAAATTAATTTCCTCAGGGAAGGAAGTCATGTTTTATCAATTTTTAAGGAGTGTACTACCAGGCTTTAAAATAGTAAAAATGAACTTGCATCAATAAGAAAGTGTGGTGGTCATTGTGCACATTCTCTTGTTTTTGAAATAGAAGTCTAATCCTTATTTAGGTACCAAAGAGACCAGTTTTGTATGATTTTAGGCACATGTGCCTGATTTTACACAAATGAATCATCTCTGGTTTCCATGGAACATTCAGGATGGGCATGTACATGCTTTTTGAGCAGTTGACACTTCTACATCTTTCCAATACTTTGGCTTTGATTTCTGTTTCTGTATCTTAAGAATCAAGAGAAAAACCTGCTAATACACAGCTTATATATTTTTATAGACTTGATTTTTAAATGGCAGCCATTTCCATCCTATAACTTGAATTCAGCCTTAGTTGTAGAAAATAAAATGTGAAACTAGAGCAGGTTGTCTATAACAGGAACTTAGATATATGTACTTTTTTTTTTTTTTTTTTAACACCATGCATCTTGAAGTTTGTTTACACTGGTTTTGATTTGGTGCACTTCAGGATCCCATGGAGCTGGTCATCCCTCAGAGACCTTAACACCACTGATTGCTTGGGGTGCTGGAGTGAATTATCCACAGAGGGTTGCATCCCAATTCTTTGAAGACAATTTTTTGAAAGGTATGTAAAATGCAAAACTTTAAGTGCAGAATTTTGGTTGAAGGACAATGTTTGACCATTGCACCTGTTTGGCTTCACTCAGTGGCTTCACTCTATTCAAGGTAATGTGTCTTGCTTTGTGCAGTGTGGAAAGGAAAGGTGACAGTGCATGTGTGTGGAGCATGTTGCAAAACTGTATAGGTAATATCAGAGTAATTTTTCTTTTCTAATTGTTGAATTGAGGACTTTCTCTCTTTGGGTACAGGAGAATATTCATATTCTTATAACTTGGTTTCAGGGGAGGCTTAATTCTTAGGAAGCCTCCTAGAGGTTAAAAGCTATCTGTACAGAAACGTGAAACTTGGCATGTCCTAAGACCCTTTTCTAGCTTAACAGCAGAACCCTGGGAACCTGTCAGGGGCTGTCTTATCTCATTTTAATCCTTGTGGCTCTTGTGGAAATGTAAACAGTCTTTCTCAGTAAAAAGTGTCATGACTCTTCTCTGTTACTTTTCCTCTTTGTAATTTATTTAAGGGGAGTAGACATTACCGTGTTTGTTTGTTTGTTTTAATACCTGTTTAATATTTCAAATATATAACATAATAAATAGTGACTTATTGAAATTTTTCTGGGGTTCTAACAATGCATGTGATAAACTGTGCAAGCTCTTGCTTTATATACGCTCTGTTTTTGCAGCCTGCTTTATTTCTTAATCCTGAATCTCTTAGGTTATTACTCAGGATCAAGGAGGTAATGGTTTTCTATTTTATTGAATTGTTTGTCAAGCTACATTAGAGAAGAGAAAACAGGCAGAAATGTCTTCAGCCCTGAGGTTTTAACTCCACCCTGCTCTTGAAGATTCATGGTAGCTAAGATTATATAAACATGACTTCTCAGATGTAGATCATACTAACGTTTCACTTTCTGTGGTCACTGGCTGGTAAAAAATTACGACATCTCTAATAGATTTGAAAATAAGTTGGGGAACAATGGACAATAGAGTAAAAATGACTGATTTTGATGCATGTTTGTGATGGATGATCTATTAGACTTCTAAGGACACTTAGTATCTTCAAGTGTCAATCTGTAATAGCTGGTTTTTACAGCTTTCACAGTTCTTTTCATTCCCAGCGGTTTTAGTACAAACCTTGGCATCTGACTTCGAGTAATGATGAAAATGGTGTGAGAGCATTTGGAAAGGTTGAAATAAGTATTGAGCTGACTTCCAGCTACACAATGGAAGATTTTTAGCTGTTACCTGTTAGAAAATGTTTGTCCTCTTAAGGAGGGAATGTCTGCACCCTGCTGTGTCCCCTGGATAGTCTTGCACTGTGGGTTTTTTGTTGTTGTTGTTGTTGTTGTTGTTTTTAGCTTTCCTTCTGGGCTTGCTCTGCAGCTTTCCATCTGAAAAGCATGGTGTAAGTCTGCTTAGAAGCTATGTTTACAGCTTCTTAATTGTTAGGAATAATCTTTTTTTGAATAATGAGAATGTCTTCTAATAGCTGAGTACTCTCTCTCTGCAGTAGTACATTGCAGCTCCCAGTAGGCTACATGGCTTAAAAATAAAGTGGTTGTTGAAATGGAACTTGGCACTTCTGCAGATCAATACAGAGAACAACTCCTACGCTAAGTTATAACCCCACAGATATTTTCATAAAGCTGAGATGTGAAAGAAAAGATGTTTAAAAGAAGTCTCCTGCAAAGTTCTCTGGATTCGCCTTTTCTGCTCCTTACAAAAGAAGCTGAAACTGTGCATAGGAAAGGAGAACATCCTGAGATTGCTGTATCACTGATGTATGTAGGTGTCCAGCTTACATTTGACACAGCATGCATCAGTGTTCCGAGTTCTTGCATCTACTGGCAATCCTTCCTAATATCTCCGAGTTAGTTGTTCATGGAAACAGCACAGTATTTTCAAAGCTGACAAACTTACACTCTGTTCAGTGCAAGCCAGCTCAAAGTTCAATGCAAGCGGCTCAGTGAATTGTCTCTTTTCTCATCATCCCCATCAAGGGTAGATATTCCCGGAGGCAGTGCCTTCAGTGAAGACTTAGTCTGTCCAATTTGTCATGGGATGGTGGTGTGCTCCTCGGGATGCTCCGAGATGACAGCCCTCTCCTTATCGGTCTCTTCACCTGTGCTTCGTCTTCCCTCAGGGCTAGCCATATAACCATCTTGGGCAGATTCTTGATGGCAGAGCCGCATCCTGTGGGTAATGAATAGTATTGCCCATTTGGTTATTGGCTTGACCTTTCTTCAGAAAGGAGAATATTGAGCTGCTGTCTGGCTTCTCAATGCAGGGCCTGCCAGATGCTTTGCAGTGTGAACCTGGAGAAGTCAGTAAACTAAATGCACTGTCTTCTGCAGCAGAAGGATATGCAGTGGTAGGCTTCATCTGCAGGCGTTCCTATTTCAGAGGGTGCTTGGCCTGGCTTGTTGCAGCTGAGGGAACTCTGTATATTGCTTCACTAGTTTTGCTTGTGTGAGTGTTTTTGCGAGATTTTATCTTTGTCATGTAGCCTTATACTTAGTCTCGTTTTTTAACTGGTACTTTTCTGCTGCTTTCCCTGGATTCTTAGCATGTGACTGCTCAGCAGATTGCAGTAAGAGCAGGGCAGGATAAAGAAAAAATCCTATCAAACAGGTGGAAAACTGTGCTGAACATTTTATGGGAAACCTAGATAGTGAGCTGGAGTCATAAAAACATTATGGCCAGATTTAAATCCAAGATGTTTCTTTTTTCACTCACGTGAGCGCAACCCAGACTGGCCAGTCAGCAGGTTTGTCCCAAAAAACGAAACTAAGTATAAGGCTACATGACAAAGATAAAATCTCGCAAAAACACTCACACAAGCAAAACTAGTGAAGCAATATACAGAAATATAAACCTGTTTTTCCAGGAAGCAAAAATGAGCAAAAACTTGTTCATTTTGTCATAAATTTAACACAGAGTTCATGATTAATGCTGATAATACTTCCCATGTATTGCCATGGGAACGCCTTGTAACTGTATTTCTTACTGTTGTTAAGATACATGGCTGCTGTTTAGAGTGCTCTTTGCACATAAATTACAATGAAGCTGTAATCAGACCCCTGAAAGTAGCTGTGGTATAAGCTAATTGCTGAAAATTAGTTTTGCACATACAATGCTCAAAATAGCAGTATTTCCTGTCTTGGGCAGTTTTCAGCCTAGACGGGTTGGGTCTGGCATGGACAGGGTCCACTGAAAGATGGAGATAGGGAACAGTCTAGGGTTTGAGTGTGTATTGTTGTTTGGAAAATAAATAAGGTAGAATCAGAATTTTGAACTATGGTTTATCAGTATTCTTAGTGTAGAGTGTATCTAGTGCATTTAAACCTTCACTTTTATATGAACACGAAGGATGCTTTTAGACAACGTGATTATATAGGGAATAGTCTAAATGAGCCGGCTGCAATTCTGAGGTGCTGGGCAGGCTCCTAGTTTGGTCTGTGCTGTTCTGTATTCCTTGATGTCAATTAGAAGATGCATTAACAGAAGACAGTGACCAGCCCATTTAGCTTTTTGTGTATACTGAGGACAGGGGCTTGTCCCTGTTGCTAAACGTTACTTGTGGCTCCTCAGTGGAGGACAACTGCCACTGACTTGATTACTGCTATCTGTACTTGAGACCTGCTCCAGGTAGGTGATTGACTGCTGACAGCATTTTAAGTACTGTGTTAGCAAGTCTGTTTCAGCCCCTATCACTTTTTCCTAACTGCATTTCTGTTCCCTCCACCCCACCCCCCACCCCGCCATGTTATTGCTGTGAGTAGTGGGGCAGTTAACTTGAACATTTGGAAAAGAACATGGATGGGAAAAAGAAACAAAACAACTAAACTCTATTTTGAAATAACTCTTCACCCCCCAAAGAAAACAGACAATTTCCTCCTCATTTCCTAAGAGGCTAATGGGGAGCAGAAAAATGCTGTTTTTTGAACCAACTTTTTATATGATGTGCCACAGCTTCAGGGGCTAGCAGTACGTTTGACTTTGTCTACGCTTTCATTGTACTTGTTCTGATTGCTAAATCATTGAACTTTTCCCTTGAGCTTGCTCTTGGCCAGCATTGCCTATGGCAGGCATGAAGTGTGTTTACCACTCTGTACCAGTATATTGGGGACTTTGGGTTAACCTTTTTTAAAACTATTAAAGAGATTTAAACAGACCTTCTCCTAAACCTGCATTTGAATCTTTCAGTTGGCACAGAGGTAATACATCACCTTCTGTGCTGTGTTGAAGAAGAAGAAAAAAAGAAAAAAAACGCGGACTTTCTTCAACTGATCTGGGTCACAATTGCAGCAGCAATTTATCCTGATGGATAAAAGAAAATGTGAAATGAAATGAAAATGTTTTACTCGTTCTGCCTGTTGAGTTCCATCTGTAACCCCTCTTGAGCTATTATCCTAAAGCCAAATTATAATTTTCTTTAGTAACAACACTTTACAAAAACTGGCAACAAGACATTATATGTCAGCTGAATTATCCCTTTCAAATCTATTTAGATTAACTATTCATGTGCTCTGTTATTTCTTGTAGAATGGAAACTGGAGAACTTGAAAAGGCTGGATGTCAATCAGGTATCAAACATACCTAATTTAGTAGGTCATAAACTTTCTTTTTAAATCATGAGTTTTGTGTGATTTAGACTAATGGAAAGTACTTGAATGAGTGATCAGACATAACATTTTTCTGGAATATGTTACATAATGTTAAATGAAGAGTTGCAGGAACTGCCCTCAGACTAAACATAACATGAAAAAGCTTAAATCACGTGTTAACAGATGTGGCAACTACATACAACATCTCTTCCTGAAGAAGACTTATCACACCATTTTTAATTATTTGATCATATGGCGTTTTAGAAAGAATGCAGAACAGTATGCTAGATACTCCTTGAAAGTTTGATGCAAGTTATCTCAAAAGTTCTTTGAATAGCATCTAATGTTTTCAGAGTAAGTTTTTCCAAAAAAAAAAAAAAAAATTTTTTAGAAATAATTTATGATGCTTTCCTTCTACTTTCTACTTTGAAAGCATTTTGGAACTGAGCTTACTCTTCCTCCTCTATGCATCCTGGGAAGGTGCCCAGCTGAACACAAAGCATGGTCTAATGCTTGCCCTAGTTAGTGAGCACTTGCCCTGTGCTTTTTACTCTACTGCAAAGTTGGCTACATGTGTGTTCAGTGTGGTTTTCCACCATTATCTGTTTTGGTGTCTCTTTTTTTGTCATTTTTTTCCAGATGCTGCTATCATTATGAAATCAACTTTTGCTATACTCTTGAATTGTGTGGGTTGTTTTTTGTTTTGGTTTTTAGTAAGGTCTGTGATTAAGCCCCAGCCATGTGGCAATTTAGGCAAATATATAGCGTGGTACTGTAAAGGAAGAAAAAAAGTGAACTTTTTAACCTTTGATACTGAAGCAGCAAAGCTGTTTTTCTTTCTTTAACATGAAAATAACACATAGCACATACACATGTGCAGGCACACATAGAAACTCAGGCTCATAGGTTAAAGTTTGGAAAGTTCTGAATCAACAGCTTTCAGTAAAGCCCTGGTAGGAAGCTGGAGATGAATTTGGTCTCAAGGGTTGCAGGAGTTATGGGAATGTTATTTCAAGACTTTATAGAAGACTCTTGATTGTCACTTTGTTCCCTGTAATGGACTTTCCAAAGACAGCCTTTTCCAATATTCTGTAGTACATGTAGAATTAAGGGTAAAAATAGCAAATTAGATTTCTGCTTGATATTACACTACATGTGTTTTGTTCTCTACAGATAATGGTTTGGAGTCTGCTTTTGTACAGTAGATCTAAGGTTGTAGCAGTGCCTTTGATCTTGATATAGTTGCTTCAGTTTTATGCTGGAGAAAAAAAGAAAGAATTTTGGTGCATAGTTTTACATTAAGGGAAAATATAAACCTAGTAAGAGCCGGTCTTTGTACAAGCAAAAAGTAACAGTAGCTTATTTTATGAGAAGTCTTACTGTAGGTAAAGGGACCTCTTTGAGGATTAAGGGCTGAGCGGACATAGTAAATTTGTAGAATCCCTCTGTAAAGGGGAGCAGGTGAGTAATTAGCCCTGAGGGAACAAGGATTAAGAAGTGCTTTTAAGATCAGTATATTTTATGTACAGCTTAAAATTGTAAATACAGAATAGTTCTTTCTGTAGTGTAAATAGTAATAAAAAGTGGTATGCTTTTCTGAGTGCAGTGAAGGAGGTACTGAATTTCTGCGAATAAATACTGTGGGTTTTTATATTTGCTTTTAAACTAAATGTATTTTTAAAGCTTTACAGTACTCGTCTCACATTCTGAATCTAATCATGTCATGATGACTACTAGAAACAGTAAAGAATATTATGAAAGGGTTTAATACTGTGAAATTCTAACATGTAATGCCATTTACTTTTCCAAATACAGATACATTAAAATTAAATTTATCAGCTGTAAGCTGGAAGTATGTTAAAATGGGAATGCTTCTGTTTGCACAGGCTGATATAGCACCGCTGATGGCTTCTCTTATCGGTGTTCCTTTCCCCCTGAATTCTGTGGTAAGAAGTTCAAATGTTTTACCTTATGATAGGAGTCTGCTGCTCTTAGAGGAAGAGGTGTTGGGCAGAAAACTTGAGGGTGTAAGAGAGGGGAAGATTACACTTTTGGAAAATCTGCTGTAGAGGTTGGAGACTGCTTATAGTTTTAATTTTGCGTGTGTGTGTTCAGATTGCAGAACTCAATCTTCTGATATAGTGTGTAGAACTTAAAAGTATCAACTGCTTTTCCAACTGAATAATCTGAAACTTTATGCTCTTAAACTGTGTAAAAGTTGTGTTAATTTGTAATTAGGGATGGTAAAAATACAGTCTGGTTCAAACAACATTTGGGTTTTGATCATGAAAGTTGAACCTGTAGAGCCAGTTCCTGCAATTTAATGTTAAATACTTTTTTTTTTAATTTAGTGTGCTGAGTCTTTTAGATGATATCTTGTACCACTAATTTAGTGAACAGTGAGGTTACTCTCTGTGAGATGACTTTTTCTTTGAATTTGCTTCCTATATTTTTATATAGTCCAGAGGTTGTCTAATATAAAATTATTGCTAATTATCAATAAAATTATAATGTGTTTTCATGTTGCTTATTTCACATGAAAAGCATCTATTTACAACACATTTCAAAATATTTTTTTCTGGAAACTTGCACCAGATTCTGTTCCTGTACTTTTACCCATTGCTGGTCGTTTGAACTAACTTGTGAGAAAAGCTTCCTAACATACAGAGAGAGGCATAAGAATTACTCACTTTCTCACTGTGAGTAATGGGAGTGTCAGGCCCAGGCAGGGGTTTGGATGAAACATTTAAGTATTTAAAGAATGGATTCTGATTAGTGGTTGGGGTTTTATTATTATATAGTACATAACGTAACAGCTTCCATTATTTGTCTTTTTTGTGCGGCTGTGGGAGTTGGGATATTATGAACAGTCCTTTTGATGTAGAGAAATGATGCGAGAAGACTATTTTTAGTTTTACTGAAGTTACAACAATTACTTCAGTAGTAATTTGAATTTTTTTTTTTTGTTCCCTTGTCCTGCCATTCAGTTCAAGAAATTCATGTTTCTTCATTTAAATCTTTGAGATATACATATATGTGTATGTATATAAATATATATATTTTTTTTTTCTGCCCCCAGGGAACTCTGCCTCTGGAATATCTAAACAATAGTGCTCATTTCAAAGCGGAGAGCATGTTTACAAATGCTGTTCAGATTCTTGAGCAGTTTAAGGTAACTAAACACATAGTAAAAAGAGGAAAGGTATTTCTTTGAATAATAATTCTTGCTGCTCTTTGCAAAAATTATTATACTAGAACAAATATTGTATATGGCATGCTGTAATTCAAAGAACTAAAATTGAACACAGATACTGGATGATATTGATTGACTAGCTGTGAACCATATGTGAGTGGGTTTGGGAGACTTTAAATCTAATAAACACCTTTTTGGAAAGAAAATGAGTAGCTGCTTTTCTTGATTTTAACATAAATGTTGATGTTTGTTGCTATTAATGTGTATCATACCTGCAGGCAGTAGGTAGGTTGGCAGGCTCAGTTCTGAGTGCTAAGTTCTGATGTCTGAAAAGGAAACATTTCCTTTGAAACAGTGATCGGGACACAAAGCCTAAACTCGGCATCAGTAAACAAAGTGATCAAAAGGTAATGGTCACCTGTCTATTACAGAAATGCAATTAGTGTCTTAATTAACTTTTAGCTAATGCTTTCATATCTGTTGTTTTGCTCATCTCAGCCTTTTCTTTCTTGCTTCATCTGATACTGGATATTATTATGTTATGAGAACACATCTGTGGTCTGAACAGAGCAAAGGTTCTGTTTCACTAGATGCTGTTCATCTGTGGAGTAAGAAACATTCTCAAATCCGAAAATCGCAGTTTTGGCCAGACCTAGAAATGCTGTGAGGGCAAACTGTCATCTGCGTCATGCGAGAACTGTTGCCTTGTCACAACATCTGTATGACCAGGACAGAATAAGGAAATAAGCTTAGATGTGCTGCACGAGATGAGCATGGAGGTTAGCACTGTTGGCACTTTCTGTCCCTTGAACGCCCAGGTTCCCAAACGTAGTTTGTGTGGATATTATGTTGGCAGTGTTGTTTCCCAAGTCTGTGGTGGAAAGCTTGCATGTAGCAGAGGAAATGATTGAAGTTTGGGCATGGCTTTGAAGCAGTTTATCTAACACTGCTGGTATGTTTAACCACCAGAGTCTAAAGAGCTCTGCTTTAAGTATTGAAGGTGTCAGCTCTTTTTTTAGTTTAATTGATGTCTCGGGAAATTTATTTATTTATTTATTTATTTTTAAAGCAGGTCATCCATTCTCTAAGCTTGTTTTTAGTTCAGTCATTCTGTAGTGTTAAATTTTCTGTTTTTTTCTTGGCTAGCTTGTTTCTAGGATTGTTTTGGAAGGATTGTGTGTGAACCCCTTTGGGTTTCTTTATGGAAGTAGTTGTAGTGCACTGGCTTAGACATGCCAAGTGGACTTTTGCTGTGATGGGCTGACCTGACCACAGTGTGACCTCCTGGAGAGGATGTTGTCTTGGATGGATAAGATGCGACATGCAGATTGCTACTTCAAGCTGTCAGATTCTGGGATGAAGTTTGCTAGAAATTTCTTAGCTGTACTTTATGCCATCAGTCAAACTGGTACAGGAGGCCTTAAAGATATTTTGAAGGGCCTTGGGCAAAGTGATTTCGACTGTATCAGAACCTTTACTTTTATTCAGGTGCAGGTTAATCAGTCTAGTAGTACTGCTTCAGCACCATAGCAGCAGTATACTAGTTCCTGTCTGGCATAAATAACACCAGCTTAATATAATCAGATTATCCCTAAGGTCTATTTGCATTTCTAACCATACCTTCCCTTTATTCTGTAAACTGTAGAAGTCCTTCTATGAAAATTGCTGAATGGGAGTGTGTTTGGGGGTTACCTTCTTTAGAGTGGATCTGGGTTTCCAGAAGCACTGGTGCAGCACTCAGAGGAGCAATAAGTGCAGTATAGTTATTTACAAGAGCGTAACACCCAGTTTCCTGGATAGTATTTTGACAATTCATTAGAAGTTGCATATAATGGTTTAATTTTTTTTAATGCAGGTTAAGATGACTCAGAAAAAGGAAACAACATTGTCATTTCTCTTCACGCCATTTAAGTAAGTGCATGAAAAAATTGTATACATTTTATTTGACTGTTTGTCTTATTGCTTTGATATTTCAGTTCAACAACAAAGAAATTAGGTCTCTTCAATCTTTTCATTAAATGAGAGTGGCTATCCAACTATGAAACTCTGCATTAGAATGAACTCTTTTAAAGTTATGCAGTTAACTTCTATTTAAAAATTCTAACCGGAAGGAGATTTTTCTAAAATGCTTGTCTCTTAATCCTTAACTGAAGACTAAATGTGTTATTTGCCTATCCTTTTTGACAATATAGCTGCATATAGACTGCATGGTAATTTTCATTGATTTAAAAAAAAAGAAGAAAAAAAGGCATGCCTTGGGAGATGCAAGTTCATATGGGCTTGAGAAATACCATCCATTCTTATCCTTGTTTATATGTAGATAAAAGTTGAACTAAGAAATGTTTCTTCCGTGATTTAAAAACTAGGGTTCTAGTGAAAAACAAACAAATAAAAGCCCTTGCAGCCAAAAGAGAAGCTCAAATTCTTTAGAATTTGTGCTGTCTGGTATTAGTGTTTTCATGGCCATGATTTCTAAAATGTGCATCTGTGAGCTCTGTTTGTTGCAATGTATGGACTTACTGACTTGCTCACCCCTCAGTCTTACCCAATTAAAGTTGCATTTTCTTTTTTCTTTTTCCCCTGAAAGGCTTTTTAAAGCTTTCCTATGGGTGCACATGGTAGTAGTCAGTTCTGCTTTCAGTTTGTGGAGTGCTCCAAAATGCTTTGTCATTGAGAGCAGCTGTTTTCCTTTGGGAAATAAAGCTGATGTTAATTAAGGTCTGTAAATTATAGGAGCTGTAAAGTACTTGAATCTTTCCTCTAAAGTATATTTAAGTGCTAAATAAGATTGCTGTCTTTCTGAGCAGAGATTTACTGTGTTATTTTATACTACTAGCTTCTTCAAAGGAAAAGGTTCAAAATACTTAGTTTCTAAGACCCCAATCAAGTCTTGGGCACATAATGAATGTTTTAGCTAACGTTTGATTAAGAATGGCAGTTTCAATATCAAAGAAGTTGCTCCATATGGAGCAAAAATGCCATATGGAAAGGTTGCTCAGTCATCTTTTTTTGATTCTGTGGGGAAGACTGATAGTTTGGTTTTGCAGCTCTTGTTTATGTTTTACTATCTTCCTGTCTCCTTTTCCCAAGAAATTTGTTTCTGTAAAATAGGATGTATTTTTCTTAAGTTAATGCTAAATTTACCTCTGAAGAAAATAAGTGTTACTGATTGTCTGATGGACTAGTGTTTTCCCTCCTGTTTGTAATATATTGGATTGTTTTAAGTGGAAATGCCAGAGACATCACTTAAAAAATCTGAACAAAACTTGATATGAATATGATGTTACTTTGACTGCAAAGATACCTTCTTTAGGTACTCTTAAATTGTATCTGAATCAGAGCTTGGGTTAATGATCCTTCTAGAGCATGTACATGAAACTAAAAGAATGCCTTAGGTGTGCAAATTACCTTATCCCTGCAAGTTGTGTGGAGAAAGACTTTGGTTCCCAAAGATGATGATTATCTTCAGCCTAGAAAAGCAGAAAAGAATTCATACCGCAGACTATCATGCGTTTATATAAATACTCATCCACAGTGTGCTGTGTTTGGCCAGATGTTAACTACTTAGTCTTCACAGTGCTCTTTGAGTCCCAAAAGCTGGCCCACCTCTGGGAAATTACCAACCTACCTTGTCCAACCAGTTACTAATAGTTTGGACAATAGTTTGGATGAAGCAGTTGAGCACCAGCTTATTTTTAAGCAGATGAGTAATTTCCTAGTGGTCCAGCTTATAGGAACAGAAGGAAAACCTTGAGGCAGTTTTAGACATGACCTATCTACAGATCTTTGGCCTGACCCTCACTTGGAGGCTGCAATGTGGGAGCAGTGAGCACAAGACTGAGCTTCAGCTGCTGCAGTTGATGATCTGGTGTATTAAAATAAATTGACCTTCATCAGTTGTCCAAGCTAAATTTGCAAAACTGTGGAGTAGTAATACCTGGGCAAAGGCATGTGTCCTCTTCTGCTGGCTTTACTGTGATACTGGAGATAGGTCAGGTAGTGTGTGTGTTATGGGGAGGTGGAGTGTGCACATTTAAAGTTATCACAACTAGCTTTGTCAGTGTTAACTTTCAGATGCCTCAGACTTGCTAGCACATAAGAAGGGCTTTTTGTTTTTGAGCACCTAGTGAGCACCTTTGAAGGACTGAAGCCCAAAAGGAAGCAGTGTTATTGCCTATGTGATCCAGTTTATTGAAAGCTGATAATACAGTGCCACTGGTGTCACTACACTGGATAAAAACTTGCAAAAGGAAGCATGAATATGGTTTTGTATTAGCACCCTCTTCGAAGAAGGGGGAAAAAAAAAGATGAGAAGAAACACTAATTTATATTTCTTCCCTTTTTTTAGTAAGGATTAAAAGAGTAGAAAATGGTACAATTACTCTACCCTTTTCAGGACAAGATTTAAAAAGGCAAAGCTCTGGGGATAGCTTCTTCCTCTACCTGAAGCAAGAGATCTCTTGGTATGCTGTTATGTTTTAGAATAATTAGTATTTGATATTGGGACAGAGATTTCGTTTCTGCACAACTACACACTATTTGAACATGTCAGTGTAGGGTTAACGGAAGGTTTCCCACAAATATGTGTTAGTCTGTGACTGGCCATGTCTGCTGCTGCAGCTAAGCTCAATTCTGCATTGTCTTTCTTCCTGTCACTGCTATCCTTCTCATTAACATAACTTCTTCTACTGCTATTCATTGATTTGAGTTTTTGTACAAAAGAGTTAAATGTCACCTTTATTTTTCTTTTCAACCTTCTGGTGCTTGAAATTTTTAACTTGCAGCTCAGAAAGAGTGTATGCCAGCATAATACTATATTCCTCCCTAGTTTATTGGAGGTTAGTGAAGTATAAATCATGTCTGTTAAGTGCCTTGGGTCCATCAAGTTTATGTGGAAATAGAAAATGTAAATATTCTCTATTGGAATATTACAGATTTTATGTATATTTCAGCATCACGATCATTAGCTAGCCTTAAATGGTGTAACTGAATAAATGATATTTAAGTCTGTACAACAGAAATGTAGATCTGAGTTACAGAATCTAAAATGTCAGACTAATATGTTCTCTTCTCAGTGAAGTTGATGTAATTATTATTAAAAGTGTGTTAAGGGGTGAAAATATGTTCACAGATCATGTATTCTGTAGAAAGTATGACTTATCAAAAACCTAAGCTTAATTTTTCAGCCAGAAATAATATGAAAAAGTTCATTCCAGTGTTCTCTGGGGAAAATCCTATTTCCCAGACTGAGTTTTCAAGTATTTTATTTCCAAGTGACTAGAAAACTGTTCATGACCTTCAGATGTAATGACTTAAAAACTAGTCTTTGGGTTGCGTGTTGAATCTCTCACACCTGAAGTGTTAGCTAGTTCATCTACATGACAAGCCTATTTTTACTACTTATTCACACAGAGTTGGCAACAGAGGTTTATTGTACTGTTGCATGATTCTTCCAATGTCCACAAGGAGTTTATTCTCTAGAAGCAGTATGGGTAGCACAATGGGCAGAGAATGACAGTGGCAATTTTGAACGTGCCCTTTCTTACTCGGATCCAAACTGGATCTTTGTGTGAAATCCAGCTGTCCAGTGTGTCAGGATGGGGAGGATGGGTCTGGTCGCTGTGTTGTGCAATGGAAACTTCGGGAACGTCTGCTTGGGTGGGTCTGAGGCAGGTTAGAATTGGGGTAGCTGTAGCTATTTACAAGGATGTGTCTGGCTGTCAGTAATGCCATTTAGTCAAAGTCCCTTCATCAAGGAACAAATCTGAATAAAAGCATATATGGAGGCTACCTGTGAAACTGTTGAGTATACATTTCAGAAGGAGTTCAGCTGCAAGTGTCTGCTGATTTGCCAGGCAAGATGCTCAGCCTGCTCCCAGGGGAATGAATACAGAAGAGCAGGAAAGTGTCCCCTGGCTTGTATGCAAGTTAACTGCAAGGCTGATACTGAATAATTGCTTTGAATATTTATCTGCAATTCCAGCTAGATACCTGGAGAGATTTACTGTCTTAAATGAGTTTGTTCCCCACTCCTTTCTACTCCCTACATTTTTCTCCTGCTATGAAAGGCAAGGTTTCAAAAGTTATTTTCTTTACAAAATCAGAAGCTTTTCTTATCAGGATTTGAGACAAAGGCACAATGCTTTGACCTTTATGTTTAAAAAAGCCAGGCATCAAGATGCCACATGCTTTGAAGGAAGAGTGAGGAAAGACAAATCTAGATTGCTGACAGGGGAAAATTGATGTCCAAGAAAGTTCACTCTGTTATTAGGATTCTGACCATTTGATGTACCTTAAGGCAACTGCAGAGCTGGCGTGCCTTGCAGAGGAGCATGCCAAGGAGCCAGATGCTGCTGTTGCAAAAGCAGTCCCACAGCTGGCATCTCTGGGCTGTGAAAATAATCCTGAAAGGAGCAGGAGGACTGTTGTAGTGAGGTGAAGTAGATGAGACATCAATACCACACTAAAATCCTCTTAACCAATTAATGCAATTTGATTATCCCAGCAGGTGCAAGAGATTTAAAATATTAAATCACACAAAAGCACACGAGTGCTTTTTGTGTATACTTGGTGTATACAATTTTTTTCAGGGAAGGCTGTGCTTCCAGCTGTTAGGATTCTCATTGCCTCTCAATAAGATGGAAGGGGCAGTAGTTTAAGAACCACCATATACAAAAACCAGAATATGACCACCTGGATTTTAATCACTGCTTGCTTTCCACTAGCAGTGATTTTTGTTGAAAGTCTTGAGTGGTTCATGCCAATATGAGAGAGTTTTTTAGCAGGGAAATAGCTTGAATATATTATACTGTTTAATGTCAATTTTGTATCTTCTCATATATGAGAAATCCCATAATAGCTTGATGATGTGTTTTTTAAAATAACTTGATTTTTTTGGATAATACATGTCAGTCATCCCAAGGACTTGTTTTTGTGTGTGTGTATAGTAAACTTATAACTATATCGGTATGGTTATTTAGAAAGTCACAGATTTTTTTTTTTGATGACTGTCCGGTGTAAAGCTATTAAATAAAAATGTGCCTCTCCCTCACAATACCAAAATGTAACTCTTCCCCTTCCCCCACTCTCTAATATGAATTGAGATACAACTGTCTTAAATGTTTGCATGTGTTTGATACAAGAAAATAGCAGATCACTTAGATTGAATCTTTCCATAGAATTATATGTCATGTATTTGTCATGGTGATAGAAAAGAAAATCGCTTTTTCATAATGTGGAGTGTGTCTTTGAAGATGTATAGCAACTTCAAGAAATGCCATATGCACAAATACCTATTCTTTTTTCTTCCTCTGATGACTGAAGTTGCAGCACTACATTGTTCCATTCTGTCTGATATTCTTTCATAGCTGAAATAATAGATATTTCTGCAAAACTGATATTTGGAGTAAGTGGAATGAGTGTTTTCTCCTCCACCATTAAATGGGGGCGGTGCCCCTTAAGGTGTCAATAAACAGAGCATGTCCTTTGAAGCGTCCTATTTTTGTTTCATTACTGAAATAAATGGCATTACATATGGTGTTTCCATAATGCATTGCAACAGCAAGAGTTAAGGATTGAATGTCAGGAAGAAAGGATGAAGCTGTTGCAGTAAGGAAGGATTTTTCTAACAGTGATAACTCTCCCTGTCTCTTATTTTATAGCGTAATATATATATATTTTAATAGTGTCTCAGTCCATTTGTCTGAATGCTTTGTGTTTCCGGAGGAACCTTGATTTAACGAAGGCACTAGTTCATCAGGGAGCACATCTCAGTCCCCTTCTGCTGTGGTCAAGAGTGAAGGACAGCTGCTTTTAGTAACCCTGCTAGGAAGACAGTGGGACCTTTTTCCTCTCGGTCTCCACTCCGTTACAGTGTGGGGATCTCAACATGGACTTGCTTCTGGGCCAGCTGGTACAAGCAGACCAGATGGATGCCTTTAGCCTGTTGTTGTCAAGGAGGGAGACTGGCAGCTCTTTCCCCCTCCGTGAACACTTGGCTTTAGGAGCCTGTGTATACACATGTGAACGTAAAGTGGAGCGCTGTGCAGCACTATAGGCATAGAAGGGCTCAGCTGGAAATGGTAGTATGATATTGATAAAAAGGTTAGACTGATTGAAAGTTAGATGAATTACCTCTTAGATGGGAGAGAAATTAATGTCTGTGTTATAATGTGCATGCACCTTGGCAAAAATGTCAGCTTGTGTTTCACTGAATGTGCGATGTCTGAAGCGCTCAGGAAGAACACTGATTGGGAGGTTGCAATCCTCTTAGAAATCAGTTTTCTTGCTGCTCTCAGATTTCAGCAGCACACTTGGAAGCTTTTAGTTTTTACATTAAAAGCTTATTGGCAGTAGCTTCTGCACAGAAGGATTGGACTGAATTGGATTTACTGTCAAGTAGGAAATAGGTAAGGCCCTTAGAAGGAACTGAGAGGCTAATGTATAAGATAAAATGTCACAAGAGTTGTGCATATTTCTCTGTTTCCTTATATAAATCTCTTTGGTCTTCTCTTGGAAGTTGCAAGAGTCCTTGTAATGAGGATGTGTGCAGACAGGAAACAGGGAAGAGAAGGGCAAGGGGGCAGGTTGCAGTGAGGCTGCCTGCTTGACCTGT
This sequence comes from Apteryx mantelli, assembly GCF_036417845.1. NCBI lineage: Eukaryota > Metazoa > Chordata > Aves > Apterygiformes > Apterygidae > Apteryx > Apteryx mantelli. The sequence goes on from NC_089979.1 coordinate 79,553,265, forward strand.
GTTTCTGTGACCATGGGGCCCCCCAGCAGCAGGTACTTGCCCAATCCAACACGTGCTGCTCTGTGGCTGCATGCTCCGGGTGCAACTGGCTGGAAAACAGTAGCTATGGTCTAGGTGTTTGGTGTGCAGGATCACAGAGCAGCAGAGAAGCTGTGGCACATTGCTACATCTCCATAACATTGCAGATCTAGGTGCAACTCAGGATATCCATCATACACTTTGCAGAGGTGAGTAAGGACTTGCTTACAGTGTAGGTAGGGCATTACTATTTAGTTAGCATTGGCATGTGTCCTCTGTAATACTGAAATAGAGGAAATTTTAAAAATGGTGTTTTTCCTTTCCTTCAAGGATCATCATCTTTCACATTAAACTGTTTCCCTTTTCAAGGCTGCTGCATCATGTCCTGCTGACCCTTCCGGCCAAAGCAAAACAAAACAAAAAAACCCCAAACTCTGCCTGTGCTTAGATCCCTGCTCCCAGTTTCTCAGTTGTATTTTGAACTGGCTGGAGGGACTCCTTCAGAGCACGGCTTCCTCACTGCTGGCCTCCTGTTGACCGCAGCTCCTGGGGTAGTAGTTTGCATGCAAACCCGGCAGTGTGCAGCCCAGCTATTCTAATCTTTTCTTTCTGTTCAGTGAGCCAGCAGCTGGCAGTTAGCTCATCTGCTCCTTTTTCTCTCATCTTTACTATCCAAAGGATTTACATAAATATCCTAAGGCACTTTGCTGTTGAATACATGAATATGCTGCATCAGGGACAGTAATTTGTGGGAAATTGAAAGACTGTTTTAGTTTTTAGGGTTTGACAGTCCAGGATTAAACCATTATTGCTCAGACCACTTCCTGCAGTTTCATTCATATCCCGCAGTTTCTTCCTTTGCACGTCTGTAGATATGAATACAAAAGCCTACGTATACTGATGGGTTTTCAAAATGTCTCAATAAAGATGCTTTTTGGTATCTTTGACCTCTGAAAGTGTGCATTTCTTCCCTTTATTCCATTATGCTTTACAAAATAAAAACCCAGGAACTTAAAACAGTAGTTTCTTATCGCCTTTTCTGTTCTTTCTTCAGAGTGCCTGATATACGCAATGGTACCTTCTAATCCCTCTTTATAAAAGTTTGCAAAGATAACTGAATACCAACTGATAGCTAGGCTGGGTGCTTTACACTCAAAAGAGGAACACAGAAGTTAGAAATAAAAACCACAAAAATGTACTCCCCTTTTAGATACTACAAGACTGAAAAACTGACAGTGGAATAGCAGGAGAAGAGAGAGTAGGGAATATTGAGGGTCCTGGGCTTTAAAAAGCAATGATAGAGGACTTTAACCCTTTATTGTAGGCTTCTGTGGATACCTTTCCTTTAAACAAGCACTGACTCATCGCCATATTTTTTTTCATTTGTAAACTAGATTTTTCATGTGTAAATTAAGTGCATCGTGTTTCTGAATTATGAAAATTAAGTTTCATAAGACTGTCAGTTTTAGTACCTTTCCTGAAAGTTTTTTTAATAAGAAATTAAAAAGCCATTTAGACAGACAAAGTACCACTGAGTTACCCACTGAATCATTTAATCTCTGAAATTTTACCCTTCAATCAACACTAAAACATACACAAAGGACTGTCTTTGTATCCCATAGTATGTGTTTTCAGTTTCTATTGAGTAGATTCAGTAAAACAATTCTTTGAGTAGGTGCATCTCCTACAGAGCTGCAATGAGCACATTTTAAAAATGGGAAGATCAGCTTCTGAATGACTAAAAATTCATGTAAAGATGTAATTTGGTAAAGTTCATAGAACTGTAATGTGCTAGGATTTTTTTCCTGATTGCCTCTAGTAGCATCATGTACTCTGTACTGTACAGCAAGTTCATTTGCAAGTAAACGTCATGGTTACAGGCTTTGATTTTGAAATATTTATTTGGTTTGTTTTTCCATGGTTCACCAAATAAGCCCATGACTATGCATCACTTGCCATTCATTTTTTTTTTTATTATGATCCTCTGCTCTTGATGGAGAAGTAGAAGGGCTTTATATTGTGCATTCCCTTCTGCTTTTACCTGTGCACCATACCTTTAAAAGAATAACAAGGTTATGCTAGTCTGTGATTGCACTATCATTAATATCAAGTCCCTTCACTCACAGACTGCATGTTGCTATGAATTTGATATGGATCAGGAATAAGCATGCAATCACATTTCTGCCAAATTAACTACAGTGTGCAATGCAATATCTGTGCTTTCCCATCACCCATCAGCTGCTTTTTGAGATGCTGTCTGTAATGCATGGTGGGAATGTTTGAAGGCAGCTCTCATAGGAGACTGTTGCTGAAGTCTGGTGCTGCTCTGGAAAAAGCTTTGGAAACGTGTTGTTCCATTGCTAGGATGTCCATTACTGATTGCTTCCAAGTTCCAGTCTTCTCCCTAAGAAGAGAGCAAGAATCTGTGACTGCCAGTCTTTTGACAGAGAAGGTTGCTGGAATATTTTGAAGGTGGCAGTCTAATGCCTCTTCTACTGCCGATCAATTTGGAGCTAGAGACTACATAGCAAAACAAGTGGGAAAGTCTTCCCTTTGCGGCATTTGCGAGAAGTTTACCGACATGGCCTTCCCCCCTGTTGTTGGGGCTGTCAAGGGATTCAAGGGATGCCTTAGCCTCTAGCTTTTTCAATTTGGGAAGAGTTGTTTTTCTCTCCCACCCTCCCACTGTAAAAAGATAGAAAATCAAAGTCTGCTGAGCAGCTACTGATGATTTACTGCTGTTGCTGCTGGCAGATCTGGGGCAGATGCATGTGATCACTGTGTCTTCTGCATCTTGCCACTCAAGGGGTTGTAGGATGCAGAGTGTTTTGTTCTAAGTGAGACAGATAAGAGGGAGTGATAGGGTGTGCGTGTATATGAAATGACAACAATCAGGTATATGGAGTTTGTGTTGAAGAGATTATTGGGTACTTCTGCAAGAAATTAAAGTCCTTGAGCATGAGGACTTTAGTTTTACATAATGGCGTGGAGGGGGGAGTTGGAATGAAGCAGCTTAAATAAATTTATTTTAAATTGACAGTGAGCTGGGCAAAGAACTCCGCTTTTTTCTCTGTACATCACGGCTGCTCATTTGTGATGCTTCCTTGATGTTCATTATAAAATCTGGAGCATTATAAATGTTGGTTTACTACAGACCCTAAGGGGCTATTTTTTAAAGTATAATTCTGGAAAATTTACTGTACAATAAAATGACTATAAATCATTACCCAAATAACCTGGCATAATAAAATTAACATACAAGCAGTGGTGGATCCAGAGGTACTTGCAAGATGTCTCCTTTTGTTCTAAGATTTTTATTGTGGTTTGACTGCACTGTGCTACCTGTGTTGCTGGGGATGGAAACTTCTATGCAGTGATGATAAATAGGAATCTTTGGCCAGACAGAGGTCCTTTTGAGATTGCTGCAGTAGCCTCACTTCATCATGGTCTTGTTATTAGTACTGTCAAATAGTGTTTTTTATATGAAGCATGAATGATTAATTTTGTCAGGTATACTTATGATAAGGGTAGTTAGCATCTCATAAGGGATAGTTTGAAAGCACTTGCACAATTAGCCCAATTGTTTTGTCACATAATTAATTATGTTTATTCATGGATGAAGCTCTGATTTCTCTGTTTGGAACTAGAAAGCTAATTTTTGATAGCCATCTTGAAAAACAAAGTTACCCTCTCCTCGTACCACCATCATTTCCTAAGAGGAATGTAGTTTTAAATCTTTACAGTCCCAATATTATTGTGAATGCATATATGTTATCTAGAATACATGTGACCATAGAGCTCTTGTTTTTCATAATGTTAAACATCTTAGAGCTATGCTTTAGAGTGCACAAGTGATGCATTTTCCAAGTACTTTTATTCTTAAAAAAAGAAAAGGACAGGAGTTAAATCCACTGACTGCATTCTCTTTGTATGTATTTGTCAATTAATGGGAGCGATAACAAAACTTCTTGGAAAATTTGTGGTTTAGAAAAAAGACTTTCAATTTCACTATTCAGTCTGTTTTGTGTTTGGTAGAGCTGGAGTTTGGTGATGGGCAGCTGGGAAGAGCATACATACCTTAAAGGTTTCCTTACAGAGTTCAGGACTTTTTAATACTGATCAATAAGTTGTTTTTCATTACTATTAATATTAATTGCTTTGTAAGCATGTGTTAACCTTGAGAATACATTGGCATACTAGTAGTGTCTCTGACATGTTGCATACTAAAGCATGGGGAAGTAACTCTAATCAGTTTAAGCTTTTTTCTAACACTACCTGTTTTGGATTCTGAACATTTCAAATGGTGGACAGTGGTTCTAGGAGTAGTTCAGGCTTTAACTTCTCACACTTAAATTTGTGTTGTGGTTTTGTTGTTTGGTCACATTCAAAATCAAAACCTATAGAAATGTTTCCAGTTTGAATTCTGGTGATTGGAAATATGAGGATCTCAGTATCTCTTAAACTTTGTCTCTAGATGTTGAAATTCTTACGACATCTGATAAATTTTGTTCTGTTTGCTCTCTTGAACTGAAATCCTACATATGTTCAGAAAGTTCAAATTAACCATAATGCTTAATCATCCTTGAACAGAGGTGATACTTGTTTACTTCATTTTGGGTGGTTCCTTACTGTCTGCCTCAAAAGGATAGGTTTCAGCAATTTGCTGCTTTATTTTTCCTTCTCCAGAGCCTGACTACCTTTTATTCTGTAATATTATGCTATTGGGGAACCTTTCAATAGTGAATGCATATGAATGGAGCTGAGTCCAGTCATTTTTAGCATTGCACTTAATTCTCACTAAATATTCTTGATATCCTCTTCAGTGCTACTTTAATAAAAAGATCTCTGGTGTTGCGCATCCCTCAGTGCACTGTGTTTCATGTGTGATTTTGGCACACAAGAATTTCATTTTTAGTTTCCCTGAGTCTGAGTAAATTGAGGATTCAGAGCCTCACTTGTAGGCACCAATTCCGTTTGCTGGCCTGTAAGGGAAATGCCATCCTGTTGTGTCTAGCTGCCCTAGATTGCGTGAGTTTTCTTCCCCCTCTTTCTTTCCGCTTCTGTGATGTTTTTTCTTTCCTAGTGACCTGTCGCACACCCCTTTTATATGGCTTCAACCTTATGATTATTCTGAGTTTACAGGCCATTTGTTCTGGAACATATTCTTGCTGAAATAAGCAGAAATGTGTAAGCTTAGCAAAGGTTCCAGGACAACTTGGTAGTTTAGTATTGGAAGTGCAGAAATTCAGTGAAATCAAAGTACTCTGCACACATTTCTCTGTCTTTTTATTCTCCACTCTGTATGTTCCTCTGGGCTAAGGTCAGAGTCCTGCAGGGTTTCTAGACTTGCCTTTTTTGAAGTTCTTGGCTTCTGCTTTCTTATAGATGACTTTTCTATATGACTCAGCCTTGTCTCATTGCTCTTTTTGCTACATCTAACAAGGGACTCCTTTTTTTTTAATCTCCCATCTTCTTTGCCAGCTTTAGCAAGTGATCAGGGTCCTCAACAGGTAATAAACTGTTTATGGTGAACTATGCCCATCCCTTAATGGAAGGATAATCAAAATATTTAATAACCCTTCTTTCTAGCCTGTTGCAAGATGCAAAATTCTCCTGTCACTCTGTAAGAGTTTGTCCAATATGGAGACAAAAATATCTGAGAAGACCATCAAGCCCTGCATTCAAGGTGAAACTTGCATTTTGATACAGGTACATATGAACAGTCCTTAGTTTCTGGTAGTATTCCTAAAGTTTGCAAAAACATAATCTGTAGATTATCGTAAGTTTAGCAGCTAGAAAAGTATGTATATGGAAGTAAGATAAAATGTGTGGTACAATATTAGTCGGCTGTTAAAAATTAACAATGCACTTGCCAATGGTATCCTCTTTTGACAAAATAATTGTATTCTGTATTTGACTTGCTGAAACTTTACTGCTTAAAAACTCCACTTATTCAGTTACACTGTACAATGTGCAGAGATCCCAGGAGTTGTCATCTAAGAAGGAATAGGTAAAGGCTATAACTTCTTCATTACTAATAAAATGATTCACTGAGAAAAAGATAATTAAAGGGTTTATAGCTAAATGACTGTATGGAAAGATAAAAAGTGAAAGATAAAAATAGGGCTTTTTTGGCTTATTAAATCTCGGCATTGAATCTGACAAGGATAAAATCGGTAGAAAATGGTACAGGTGTAAAATAATAAAAATGAGACAATGCGCATAGGAACATCTTAGATGTATTTGAGTCTTAAATAAAGCTGCTTAATATTTATTCTGGATTTTTTAAATCCTTGCCTAAAAGCTAAGATATCCTTTTTTTTTTTTCCTCCTATTAATCTTGGCACATGGTGAAAACTCCCACCTTGGTTTGTTTCTTTGCTCGCTTTCCACTGCCAGGAAACTTAGCAAAACTTGAGGGATTATATATTTCTTTAAGGCGGTACTTGGGTCTTGTTAGTTATCTTGAAGAATTGATTCTAACTTGCAGTATCATCAGCCTTGGTCCATACATGCTGCCTATGTGCTTCTCGCTCTTGGCCTGTGAAGCCCTAGGGTTGACTTTTAGAGGGACATAGCATGAAGACGCAGAATGAACTAATATTCTCCCTGCTACTTTTCAGATCTTTGTTTTCTATAATCTTCCCCCTTCCGCCCCACCACCAAATTAAGGTGGTCAGACACCTACCATACCACCTTACTACTTTTCCTCTCTCTATTCCTTTTCTGTTATTGAGTGTATTGACTTCCTCTCTCCCTTGCTATTTATAGCTATCTTCTTTAGATTCTCTTCTAGATTCAAGGCAGTGAAACTTTTTTTATGGCTATTTCATTTACCTTTCTCAAAAGTAAGATAAATTTTTGCTGCTGCCACTATCTGATAAGTTTTAGGAAACTCCTGCACAATACTGCTGTGCTCTGAACTCAGAGCAACACTAACAGCAAAATATGTCAGGAGACTATTAGTAAAAAAAATTAAGAGTGTTCGGGCACAGAAGCCCTTTCACCTATATGAGGACTCAAAAGACAATACGTATGTATTGCTGATGGTACATCAACTGCTTCTGGGTGGCATGCAGAAGTGGTTTCCAAGCGTTTGGTGTGAGCTGCAGGAATAAGCATTTGCATGCTTATATAAGATCAAAAACTATCCTCATGGTTCAGCTAGGTGACCACACAGGTAATTGCTGCTGATTTAAATAATAGGAGTGAGAATCCCAGAACTGGATCCTGATTTGGCATGGCTGAAAACAAAGCTGGGATTTCTGTAAGAGGCATGCAAAGGATGCATGGACCTGGGATGTCATGTGCTCGGGATGCTGAGGAAGACGATGCTGTGTGATAGATGTTTTGAAGAAGGCAGGAAGGAAAGCTTCCCTGCCTGTATATGTCAGCTAATACGAAGTTGTGACCTGTGATGATTTCTGCTGCTTTGCCTAGGGTGGCAGTTACTGTGCTGTGGCTTATAACTTGACCAGAGTAAGCCTGGGATCCTCTGCCTGTTGCAGTCCTTAACTTGGAAAAAATGACATAGGACTTTGCTTCTTCCTCCTTTCTTTGGTAGGAGTCGGTTTGTTTGGTTGGTTTTGGTGTTAGTACTTCCTGTAAGGGAAAAATCGTAGAAGTGATTTAGGCTGATGATCAAGCTCATTGAAATCAAAGGGAGTTTTGTCACTGACATCAGTGCAACCAAATAACTGCATCATTCCCTGGTTTGGGGACTCCTTTAAGAGCTTCCTGTTTATGAGGAGACAAGCCCTTGTTCTTCAAGGAAAAGATTGTTAAGCATCATTTATTGTAAGTGTGCAACCTGAACAATTGATCCTATGCTGACAGGCTTATAACCTGCTTACAACCATTAGTATGAAATCAGTTAAATCGTTTAATTCTTGTATGTGCGGTGTTTCTTGTCCAGAACAATCATCCATAATAATGCAGAAGTTGGAGAATTTTCACCAGTAACATTAGATGGGAATGCCTACATAATGGAAGTGTCTCTTAATACAAAGATCTTGGGATAAATTAGACAGTAGCAATGTTGACTCGTCCGTGAAGATGAATGTAGATGAATGGATTACTCCTCTAATGAAGTTCAGAATATTTTGGTATGTTTCATGCTAGAGTCACTTATGATTACAAAGTTAGGTAGGTTTTTTCACCTCTTCCTCTGTTAATGAAAAGAAGAAACATTAGTATCTCTCTATTTTGTTGTACAGGCCGCTTTCTGATTCTGAACAAATTAATCTTTTAAAGAAAACAAGACTCTATATTCAGCAGGAAAAGTACGATGAAGCGGTAGGTGTGTCTTTGCCATTTACCTTCTAGATATTTTTTATTAGAACTTTCATTATATGTAAATATGTATTTAAATTTGTTTAACTTGAAATTAAACTAGGAAATAAAATTGTTCAATTTTTTTTCTTCGTTCTGATGCACATCTCACTTACTAACACAGAATGTATGACCATTGTAAGTTTCCAGAATTTCACATTCCCTGCCGTTTGGTTCTTAACAGTGCTGACTTGCTCTATTTTTCTCATACCTCTTGAACTGTTTGCTACTGCTCCACGGTATACTAAGATGCAAAGTACGTATGCATTTTCCACTGTGAAAAGGGGTAAATTCAAAGAGAAACTAAGGTAAATAGCTCATGTTCATATTTCTCAGGCTGTTAGTTCCATAAAAGAAAAAGTATGATATCTTGCCCCATCGTAGATCCTGCTTTGTTTTGTTCTTCTCTTACCTGAACCAGCTGTTGTTGTTTTTAATTTCACATTTCAGATTGCTGGAACCTGAGAGCTGCATGCAGAAAGAATCATTCTGTACCTCCCAGTTCTTGTATTCTTTTTTAAACATTTGCTACAAGTCACTGCCAGACAGGGACTAGATGGACACGGTTCAGCAGTGCTTGTATTCTGATATTCACAGAAATCATTTGTAGAGCTAACTGATACAAAGAAATCTCATGTTTTAACAGGTTTAGTCTAGTTACTATCCTTTGTGTTAAAAAGTACATGGAAAAGTTGAGCAGATACATTTGATCTGGCAAATGCATGGAAGAATATTTGCATTATGTGGTAGGATTTAGCTCTTTTTTCTCTAATATGTTTCCCAGGGGAATCATTTACTATTTTATGCATAGAACAGCTACATCTATTTTATACCTTATGCCTTTTCATTTACCTCATCGTATATTGGAAATACCTCAGTGGAAATCAATGGATCTGTTTTGGTGTGGGAACAGGGTTGGGATTTTGTTTTGTTTTGTTTTCTAATACTTTTTGGCTGTTACACATTTACTTATAGAAAGTATTTTATATGTTTTAGTGGTAGAACCTGTGATTTGGAGTGTTTTGTTGATTGTATATAAATTTTACCCCATGTTCACTTGAGTGCACCATGTTCAAGATCACTCGTTTGATCACTAACACATAGTGGGTTTGTGCCTGAGCCCTCGTTATCCTTAGCCCCCTGAACTGGAAGGCAAAAAGGTTGGTGCGTTACTAGCTGCTGGGACAAAGAAGATACTTTGCCTCCTCAACTCTCTGCAGCTCTTTTCATTGCAAATACACATTCATATTTGTATCATGGAGAGTGACGTGATCTTGAGTGTGTTTGCCCATTGGCAGATTAGTGATTGCTTCAGTAGCTGATGTACCTTTTCCTACTGGTTTTTGCTGGGAATTTTTTTCCACCTTTGTGCCTTAAATAGGACCGCCTGCGTCCTATCAGTTTATCTGAAAACTGCAAGGAGATGGTATCAGCATACAGTAATCCATTTATTTTGGGGAACTTTATGGCATTTCAAGTATTTTGTGTGTAAGGCCTCTTCTCGAAGGATTTTGTCAATGAGACACACATCTTAAAATAATGTTGGCCTGCTCCTTGTACCTGACTCTTATTTGACTGGGACGTATTCACTGAACAGCTTCTACTTTTTTGAAGTGCCATACTACTTTGTGGGTCATAAAGAACAATGGCACATTATTGATTGAGGTTTGCTCAAATTCAGCTGGGACTGGAAATGAAGTGTGCCAAGAGAAAAGAGTATTATTGCTTCTCCTGGGAGATGGATATCAAATTTCCGCTAACTGTGCCTAGACTTGAGGTCCATACTGAGTGAATTAACAGAGATGATAATAATAAAAAAAATTAGTGGATACCTGGACACACATAGGAAGCATCAGCATGTATGTTCAACTTCTTGTTATACTTTTCTTAGCTCCTATTCTTGTTTTTAGCCAGAGAATGCTAACAGAGCACTATGACCAAGTTATACAGCTGAGTTTCCCACCTTTGGGGAAATCACAGGTGTCAGCACATATGTGTTTAAGGAATGACTCTCACTGTGGGAAAGCCATGGTCTTTGTCATGGTATCTCCCAAATGGTTACTAATGGGGAAAAGGTGCCGAGCTAGGGAACCTGCGGTTAGATGGAGCACAACCCTTCTTGTGTCCAAATGACTTGTGTCTCAGGAGCCCAAAGCAGCTCTTTTGGAAGTGAACCCGGTGCTCCAGTTCAGTCTCTGAATTTACTTCTCATGCTTAGGCAAGGTGCTGGAAGTATTTGGCACTGCTGAAGTGGAACTCCTGAACCTCTTCCAGGAGGGGATATTTCAGGCTGCAGAGAGCAACCAGGTTTCAACCTCATCCCTAATCCTCCTGCCATTTAAATGCGTGCCTTCAGAAGTGCATAGCTGCTTTGTGGGTCACCCCTGCTGGAACATGTATGGCCAAATGTTCATTGGAAAAACAAGCAGCTTGCTGTATATTAGGTGGCATTCAAGGTGTGCTGTCTGTGTCACTTCCATGATCTGATGTCCTTCCTGGCCACTGCTCTGTTGGTGGCAAAAGAGCCAAGCAGCGACTGAAATCACATCCCATGGAAGCCCAAAGCAGCATAGTGTTTATGCCAGTAGCAGCTGCTGGCCAAAATGCTCTGCTTGAATGCACAGACAACACATGTGCCAAGAGTGGCAAAGCTGCTTGAACTCTGGTTACTGTCAGGTTTATTTGTGGAGTGGAGCTTGCAATATTCTAAACTCCTGCTTGTGTGTTTTGTCTGTCTCTAGGTATCTCTGTGCAAAACCCTGATTAACCTTGCTTTGGAAGGCCTGTCTTACTACCATACTTATGACAGATTATTCCTGGGCCTAAGTATTGCAATGGGTTTTGTGGGCTGGACAGCTTATGTGATTTTGGTGATTATCAAGACCCATACCAATCTGACTAAGGCTGCCCAAAGTCATGACAAGGTAGGTCAGAAACATGCAGTGATTTTGCTGTCAGTTTTCAGCGTTATACATATGCACAATCTCTCAGTGGGGGAGAGGGAGTTGCGCACCTTAAGCTGCCCAGTTCATGTGGAAATTGGCAAGCTGTGAAGCTTTCTAACTGCTCTAATTCTGCCTAGTGTCACTCTTGGGTTCATTAATTAGGATCATTATTCCTAAGCAGCGCACGTCTGAATATACAATACTGTTTTCAAGCGGGTATCATGCATTGGAGGGGGTAAATGTTGAACAATGGGATGTTTTTGGATCAGAGTCAAACCATGATTTTTTGCAACGAAAGTACAGGTAGCCTCAAGCTCTCATGACCTTCCATCCCAGCTCTTCTCTGAAGAATTTCTTTCTCAAAATTTTCAACCCACATCTGGAGCGCTGTTATTTCCTCCTGTCCTTTTGCGTTTTGCTAAACATTAATGCAAATGCAAACAAACATAGTGATTTAAAACTATTAGAGGGTCCATCTTTAAGCAGAAGTCAGTTTTTTTCATTAATTGTGGTATAGTTGGCACTGTTGTTTGGAAGAATGGTTGCTACTAATATAATACTACTTCAAGCTTCTGTTTTGTCTTTTATGCTTTATTATAAGGCCAAAAAGTGTTTGCATGTAAATTCTTTTGTTCCTGTCCTCTTTGGCAGTCTAAAATCAGTCTTCTGAAGTTGAGCAGTTCCATCATGGCATTTTTTAAATGTTTAACCTATTCTAATAGAAAGGTGAACTGTGGTTTCACAGATCAGCTTGCTGTCTTGCTTCTTGTGATTTGCAGAGTGCAGCAGAAGACATCAAAGATGAAGGAAGCTCTTTTTGACAAGATTATTATGGTTTGATTTTTCACAAAGTACAAAATCCTAGGAAATTCATTTTTCTTTCAATCATTCATCAAAAAAGAGAGATACCTCAAAACTGAACAGGAAAAAAGCTAACATTTCACTAGAGGAAGATTAAAGCCTTAAGGAAAAAAAAAAACCACCCACACTTCGACAATTTTTTCAGAATAAAAGGAGTTATTTCATTAGGTATTGTAAATGAGAATGAGCACTCACTTAGCATCTTTACTACCTTCACTAAATTACTCTGAGAAAATTCTTATGCAATCTTGAGCTTTTTACTACTGGCTGAAATGAAATATTCTTGGCCTTTAATGAAAATGATCAAACAAAATTGAAATGGAAAAATATTCTTAAGTGCTACACTCCATGACTTAAGTTTTCTTTCATCAAATAACTGAGAAGAAATAATCCAAGATGCTTGTTACATTAGATACGAACAAAATAATTATAAGAAATAGACTGAGTACTGGGCATAGTAATAACAACATTAAGCGAAAACCTTGTATTTTGGTCAAACAAGAATAAGCAAAAAGTTTGTATTTCTAATCAGTCAGATTTTCATTTCTAAAATAATTTGGTATATACCTTTTTTTTTTCCTTTCTGTTGAAGAAAATTTTTATGCCTGTGATGCTGGTAGAAGAAAGTGAGGTTTCTTATATTCTTTGTCTATAGATTTCTCTTTCCCTAGTTGTAGTAACAGACCTTTTTCTGTAGAAGCCATTTTATTTTTAGTTCTCCTAAATACTTAGGAAGTCACAGTGCGAGACTAATGCTTCTTATATGGAAGTTATTTGGTTTATAGCTAATATTGAAGCTACTCAAGGAATTTTTCTGTGAAATTAATCTACCATTTAAAAAATAGTAGCAAATCTTCTGCAATTTTCTGCAAAGCACAGCCTTATAAAATCTGGTAGGAGCTTTTGAGTAATGAAAATGCATATCCTGCGCATGTCATCTACAAAAGTTTTTGGCTTCTTACACTGCTTATGAAAAAACTTTTTGTTCATTTAAAGTAGTGTGTTGTTTTAGCGAGAAGCCCAACCTTTTAATCTATTTTTAAATATTCACAGAAAATGCAAATCTGGCTTCCATTTTCAGTGTATGACCAACTAATGGATTTTATAATATTTATATCTCTATATGGAGTAAAATGTTGATTGTGTGTGTTTACTCGTTCTGTGACAGATTATATTGTGTGCATATAATATCTATACATTTTCATTCTGTCTGTATGTCAGCAAATGTAAAATTAAAACTAATAGAATACAATTGCATTAGGTCAGCTTTCAATACAACATACTTTATCTTTCTTTAATGGCATTTCTTACCAGAGATTCTATTTTAAAAATCATTTAGAACTTACACTTGCTGTCAGTTTAGATCAAGGCAGCTTTATATCAGTTACAGTGTGGGGTGAGGAACAGGAAAAATGGTAACCTATGTGAACTGCTAATTGAGTGTCTGTCATCTCAGCTTATACAACATAGTTGCATATTTGTCGAATTAACTCCTTCAGAGAAATGGAAATGCCATACAGAACAAAATAGTTTCTTCAGTCATTAACTACACAATACACTGAAGACTTCAGTTACTGAGGCTGCCTTTGCTATGTCAGGTTGCAATACATAAACATGTTTATTTAAAATCTGTACATAATCTTCCCTCACTAGTGACACTTTGATACCCAAATGTTCCTACCTTCCTTGAGTAAGGCGGCTATCTCTTTTCCGCATCTCTAGCGCAATTTGGCATCCTTTGAACTATAGCAGGTCTTAATAACACAAGCATTTAAAAAGTCAGTGTCAGCAAACCAGTGCAAACGTGGAATTCCTTCGTGGTGAGGGTGTAGTATTAACTGCTGAGGCAACTGCTGCCTGCAGCTGCGTCCCCACCACTTCTTCAGCTAGTGCCCTGTCTTCACAGCAGGCGGAATGGGGTTGACTCACAGAGCAACTCCTACACGGTCGACCTCGTTTTCATCCTCACTTCATTGGTGGCAGATTGAAATCAGGACTAGTTTAGCTTAATCTACTTGGCTGGAAACTGGTGGGATCAGGAGCAGCTTCAGAAATGTTTAGCTGTGGATGGTTGGTTGTAAGCCTCCTTCAGGAGAATGGAGCAGACAGGACACTGCCTGGCCAAACAGCTTGGTTGAACGGTTGTCGTACACCGGTGCGGGGCAAGTGAGAGTGCCTGCTGTCCCAAGAAAACTTCTTAAAATCTGTCCCTAATCCTGAGAAGAATCATTTTATTCCATAGGTGTTAATGCATTATATTTTAATTTAATTATTTCTCTTATAAGTGGCTCAAGCAGGAGGAGGAAAGGTGTGCTAATGGAATTTTCATTAAACATTTTGACCGTAAGCCATAAACTTAAAAAGTTACACACCAAGTCTATACTTAGTATCTAAATGTAAAAGAATCCTTTTTTTTTTTCCCCCAAGACTTTTAGCACTCTGACTTCCACTGGATTTTAAATATCTGTTGAAATTAAGTCGTGTTGCATGCGTGGATTTTCCAGATTGTACAGGTGTGCTTTGCTTGTGTAGTTTGCTGCAGGACCATATGTGGAGACTTATTTAGAATTAGATTTTTAAATTCTACCATTAGTTTTCCCTCTGGCTGGAAACAGTGTGTACACATACACAAAGCAGCTTGAGTGGCTGTGTTAGAATAGAATTTGCTTTATTGTGTAACTAACAAGCAGAAAATAATGTGTAGTTTAAACCATTTTACTGCTGTTTCAGGAATGTTTGTCTAACCATTTGTTTTTCAGGAATCTACTATTCTCTTGTACGGTTTTGCATTTGTTGGATTGATAATAGCTTTTTTCCTGTTGATTCAAACATGTCCTTGGACATATTACGTATACTGTCTATTACCAGTGCCAGTATGGTATGCAGTTGTGAAAGAGTAAGTAAAGACTACCAGTTTTACAAAGAATGTTTTATAAAACCACATCTATGTTTCCTTTTGTTGACAATTGAATTATTCCCAAAGAGTGGGAGAAAAATTGTTAGATACAATTTTATTAAACTTCCTGAAATGTTTTCTGAGACATTCTGGGATACTCTGGTTTATATTTCATTTGGTGTATAAAGCAGTCTCCAGCTTGACTGATGGAGCTTCCAGTTCTAGCTAATGTCTTCTCTTTAGCAAAAATTAATTAATGTCTTTCCAAGACAAAATGTTTTCAGTACTTTGGTTATCGTAGCAAAAAGGGTGCTAAAGCCTTGGGCAAATACTTGTGGCAGCTGACTTTTTTTTGTAAAATGGGACAAGTTGTTCCTTTCCTTAAGTAATTTTAAAATAGTCTGATCCTGCAAAGTGTGAAGTCTTCTGAACTCCAAGTGCTTTTGGAGAATATGCGCCAGTCATGTTCAGGATTGCACTCTGATAATGAAACAGGTCTTGCTTGATTCTACTTTAACCTGGAGAAATGTTCCAAATCCAAAAATATTTGGTACTTTCTGATTGCCATTGCTTACCTAATCTAGTGGCAATGCAGTAGATAGCAAATAGGTATTATTCAGGGAAAATGAAACCAACTGCAGTTAGATAATGAGCTGCCTCATAAAGTACTGAAAAGGCTAACTGGAGAGTGTTTTCTTCTGAATGTTTTATCAGTTATGATGGACATTAAACACATCATAACCAAAAATGTTCATAAACGCGGAGACAATTTGAATAAAGAGTAATCTGAGGCTTGTCCAAATACTAGGGAAGATGAGCCAAAAATAGGAGGGAAAGAAACTGAAAGCCTTTACTGCTTTTTTTTTTTTTTTTTTTTTTTAATATATCGAATAAAACCAGGCAGAAGGGGCATCAAGCAATCACCTAGTCTGCTTCCTAGCTGCAGACAGGATCAGCAATACCTAAATCATTGCTCATGCTCTGACCCCTTCTAAGATAAACTCCTGTGCTATTTTTGTGCTGCTAAAATACTAATTATCTTGTGCCATTGTTTTAAACAGACTTCATGTTATTCAAGACCTTGCTGCATATCTCTTGTCACTTCCTGTTGGCCAGTCTATGGGATTCCTATTGATTTGTGCACTGGGAATTGAAATACTAGTAAGTATTTTATTCATATGTATTAACAGAGTATTTCATTGCTTGCATTTATCCATTTGAGGAATTATAAGTCTTATTAGCGTGTTTGTTTTTCAGTATTCTGTTGGATTTATTTTTTTTATTAGGTTTTCAGCTTTTTCTACCGCTCTACACTTACTATTGGTCTTCTTGTCTTTGCTGGCTGGCCAGTGATCACACAGCTGTGGGTTCAAGCAAAGGTACTGTATTGCTTTGCTAAAAAAGGCATTTTAAATGACAGCTGATTGCGTTTTAGGACATTGGGACTGATGTCTTTCCGAATGCAGCTTCTGATTCTTAGTCATGTTCTTATTCAGATCTGTCTGATGAGCAGCCTGTAGCAAGGCGAGAGGATGCAACATGATTTGGATTGATCAGTTTTATACAAGACAAATCATGAGACTGCTTAAGAATAAAATCTGCTGATTTGATTAACATTTTGACTGACAGCTGTCATGGATTGTAGTCAACAGTGCATTTAGGCAAGAATAATCCTAATCCAACAGGCTAGTCTGAAATCCAGTGTCTTGGCTAGACTTATGCTTCTGTCCTCTTTTCAGGATAGCTATCAGGGCTATCAGTTTTTTGTTAATATTTGGTGACATCATAACTAAAAGACACTTGGATTAAAATTTATGAAATACATGTCACTTATCAAATTGTCACAGTGACGAAAACGTTGACATCCATGATTGGTGAAAATGCCACCATTTAATAAATATGATCATTTATTGAAAAAAAAAAGTTGAAGATAACTGAAAAATGCTTGTCATTACTTTATTGTCTGCGATCAAATGGCATGCATCGTTCCTCAGAGGCAGCTTGCTATGCTCTTTTTCCCAGGAAAAGCTCCACTTTCACAGGTATGGATGTGAAGTGGAGCAACCTATAATATGTGAGATGGTTGTTCTATTAGTTTATTCAAACCTCTGTTATTTCACAAGATACCTAAAACCTAGAGTTCTAGGGTAAAATTAACATTTTAATTAAAAAAAAAAAAAGATGGAGTCAAATTACTAAGCCTTGCTCTGCAAGAACTGTTGAGAGGAAGGTTTGTATTTGCTTATTTCCCTTTTTTTATTGTATTAGATTAATCAAGGATCTTTCCCTTGTCTAAAACTAGGTAGACACAGAAGAGATTTTGTGACTGAATGTTTCCTTTCAGGCCCTAGAATCGGACTTGAGCTTGAAAATTTTAAGCAAGGTTGCTCATAATCTCTTTATTTAGAATAAGTTACTTCCCCCTTGGCGCAAATAGAATTTAGAAAATTAGTTAGATGATTATTGTGGTTAAATCAAATGGCCTTCAGATTCAAAAACTGGAAAATGTTACTGTATTAGTAGAAAATAGTTGATTTGTTAACTGCAGCAAACTTCTGATGAGATTACAGGTTTTTTTCTTTTCTTCTTAAGGTTACTCATCAGCTCTCTGGTGATTGCAATGTGTGTGAAGGCCATGCTTTGAGAAAGTACTTTTAAGTACAAGCTTAGCTTTAATTCTCATTGTCTTTGATACGATTTTGACATCTGTTTAAATGAGATTCTTTTCTATATTAAATTGAAGTGCTGTAATATGAATGACCTTGTGCCCTTTTTTTGAGTTAATCTTATTCTTGATAGATGCAGGGGATTTTTTGTCTGTGGGAGATGCTAGTAGCTGTTAGTAGCTCTGTTCAGACAAGTGTCTGTTCACATGACCTCAAAAAATCCCGTTTGTTTGTTTCTTTTAGACAACAGCATTGATCTGGATTCTTCTGTGCATGCTTCTGGGAATATTTCCTTTAATGCCTGTTGTAGGAAGAGAACCAAACATTCCTCTGGTGTAAGCATCTCATCTTGTTCTTTAAACTTTTTATTTCCCTCTTTGATATTCACAATTTTAGGCTGAGTTTTGATATATGTAAGGAATTGTATTATTGAAAGCTGGCTGAGATAGGTATTGAAATTCAGAATTTAAATAGCATGATTATAGAGACCTCAGTTATTCACTAATGTGAATGAGAATAGACTTCTAATTTTCCAGCAGTACTTCAAAGACAGACACATCCATTTGCTCTTTGCATTATTCTGTAATTTCTTGTGGATGGAAACTTTTCTCATAATATAAAAATTTGCAAATTGTACATGAAAATAAAGGTAGTTATTAAAGGAGAATTTTTACTGGGGTGCAAGCATGGTAAATAGCACTGACATATATGAGTAAGAACATTTATTCAAAAACAATTTACTTTGACAGCATATTTCTGAATTCCCCCATCTAATTTTGAATAATTTGATTTTGAATAACACTAACTAATGAGTTATTCAGGGAAGTGATTGAATAGGATAGGAAGAACTCCCTTCTTCCTCCTTGTCTTCTTTGTGTCCTGTCTTTCTACTTCTGCTTCTCTTTTCTACATTCGCTCTGCTTTCTGGTGTTGCTTTTCTGATTGTTCAACTTGTTGCTTTTTTTTTTCTAGTGCATCTTCATCATCTGTCCCTTTCCTCTTGTGAGCTACTCTTTCATCATGCAAGTTGTTTTTGTATCTGGTTGCAGTCTGGTTTGTTGGCCTGAAGTAGGCTAATGGTATCATTGTAGTTACTTCAGAAAAAGACTTGAATTGACCTAGACTGCAGCACTTCCTTCTGTTGTCTGACAGAAGATGCTGTGCCCCATCAGAGCCAGGGTGGCTGATTCTCAGTAAACTATAGGATTAGAGCAGTGATATATGATTGCAGATAGAATTATGAGCCCAGATATTTTCAAAAGCATTGACATTCTGCCTTGATATTTTCCACTGTGATTTAAATCTGTCTATTGCAAGCCCCTCCCTAGTCTTGATGTTTGGGCATGTTATACACGTACAAGAGATTTATTTTGGCCATATTGCTGTCTCTTGGTCCTTTATGCACATGTATATATTTCCGCTGTTCCAAACTGAGCTTGTTTATTCCTTAGAACACTCGAGTACAAATTAGAAATCAAACTGGAATTAAATTACCTTCAAGTTGTCTTCCCCAACATTTCTTTAGCAACATTGTGCCTCTGAAACTGTTTGCGCCTGTCTGAATCTTGTCAAGGGAGTTCTGAAGTTGAAAAGACTTGAAGCAACAATTAAAAAAATACGTGTGTGTGTGTGTGTGTGAGACTTTTGGGATATTTGAAGATAAGGAGATGCTGGAAGACAAAATACAGGAAGGAGTAATTAGAGTGCCAGTGAGAAACAGGTGCATTTATTACATTGTGCTCTTGAGCAGTAGCACTGTGTCAGGTTAGGACTTCTTCAGTATGTTAATAAAACTTGCATGGGCTGAACAAGGAGCTGCTGATTATGCTCAAACATAAAAAGAAAGCATACAACAGATGGAAGCAGGGTCAGGTGACCCGAGAGGAGTATAGAAACACTGAATGTGCAAGAGATGGGATTGGAAAAGCCAAAGCCCATCTGGAGTTGAATCTGGCGGGCAGTGTGAAGGGCATCCATCCAGAAGGGCTCCTACAGGTCTATCAGCACCAAGAGGAATGCTAGGGAAAATATGGTCCTGCTGCTGAAGGTGATAGGGGTCCTGGTGACAAAAGATAAGGAAAAGGTCAAGGTACTCAATGCCTGTTTCGCCTCGATCTTTACTGTTAAGAACAGCCTTCAGTAACCCTAGGCCCCTGAGACCCATGGGAAGATTTAGAGCAAGGAAGACTTTCCCTTGGTAGAGGATGGGTGGGTTAGGGAACGTTTAAATGAACTGCACGTGCACAAGTGTGTGGGTCCTGATAGAATGCATCTATGAGCGCTGAGGGAGATGGCCACTGTCATTGCGAGGCCACTCTTAATAATCTTTGAAAGGTTGTGGCAACAATGAGAGGTTCCTGAGGACTGGAAGAAACCAAATGTCGTTCCTTCAAGAAGGGTAGGAAGGAGGATCTGGGGAACTACAGGCTAATCAGTCTCACCTCAATCCCTGGGAAGGTGATGGAGCAATTAATCCTGGAAAGCATTTACAAACACAGGAAGGACAAGAAGCTGATTGGAAGTATTCAGTATGGGTTTACAAAGAGGAAATCACGCTTAACCAACCTAGTAGCCTTCTATGATTAGACAACTGGCTCAGTGAATGAAGAGCATTGGATATTGTTTATCTTGACTTTAGTAAGGCTTTTGACCCTATCTCCTGTAATATCCTCAAAGACTGATGAAGTATGGGCTAGCTAAGTGGATGCTGAGGTGGATTGAAAACTGGCTGAACTGCCAGGCTCAGAGGATGTGATCGATGGCACAAAGTCCAGCTGGAGGCCATTCCCCAGTGCTGTATCCCAGGGGTAGATACTGGGGCCAATAATTTTTACCCTTTTCATTAGTGACCTAGATGATGAGACTGAGTGCACACTCAGCAAGTTTGCAAACAATCCAAAATTGGGAGGAGTGGCTGATTTTTCCCTTTAGAGGAACCTCAACAGGCTGGAGAAATGGGCAGAGAGGAACCTCATGAAGTTCAACAAAGGGAATTTCAAAGTCCTAGACTTGGGGAGGAATAATTCCATGCCCAAGTACAGGATGGGGACAGACTGGCTGGAAAACAACTTCACAGAAAAGGATGCGGGGGTCCTGGTGGACAGCAGGCTGAACATGAGCCAGCAATGCGCCCTTGCAGCAAAGAAGGTCAACAGCATCCTGGACTGCATTAGGCAGAACGTTGCAAGCAGGTGGAGGGAGGTGGTCCTTCCCCTCTACTCAGCCCTGGTGAGACCACACCTGGAGTGCTGTGTCCAGTTCTGAGCTCCCCAGTACAAGAGAAACATGGACTTACTGGGACAAGTCTAGTGGAGGGCCATAAACATGATTAAGGATTGGAGAATCTCATATATAAGTAAACACTGTGAGAGGTGGATTTGTTTAGCCTGGAAAAGAGGAGGATCTTATCAGTGCATATAAATATGTGTTGGAAGGAAATAAAGAAGCCAGAGTTGGAGCCAAATTCTTAGTGGTATCCAGGGACAGGGCAAGAGGCCATGGGCACAAACTGAAATTCCATTTAAACACAAGAAAAAACTTTTTTACTATGAGGGCAGTCAAACACTGGAACAGGTTGCCCAGAGGGGATGTGGGGTCTCCATCCTTGGAGATATTTGAAAACCTGGCTGGGCTCTTGTTGACCCTGCTTAGAGTAGAGGGATTGGATTAGATGATTCCTGAGATCCCTTCCAACCTCAACTATTCTGCGATTGGGTAGCCCGCAAATGCATTCTGGTGTTGGTTGGATCATTGCCAGGAAACTAATCTGAGCAACCTTTCTTTACTGAGTATGAAGTCTTTATACATTTTTTTGTTGTGCCTGAGACAACACAATGAATGGAGCAGTCATGGATAGGCATTTTTGCTCAGTGGGCTCTCAGTGGAGATGCCAAGGGAAAAGTGGAAGTGAGGACTGTCCAGTTCAACTATTTCTGTATCAATGTTGTAACATGATAGAGAAATGAATGCAAAAGTTTCTGCTGCCTTTACTGTTCCTCTGTTTGACTGAAGGGAGGCAATCATGGATGGTATTAGTATGGATCTTTTAGTGAATCATATTCATTATTTTGGAACAGTATAATAATTAGCAGATTTCTTTCACTAATGCCAGTCCAGCATTTTTTCTATGATTACCTGATGAGTGACAGTCTTCCTGTTAATCATGCTGTTATACCACCATTACTAAAAAAACGCATGGTGTATTTTAAAGGCAATTTCCCTGTTAGATGACAAACCTTGAAACCATTAACTTTAGTTCACTGACCACTTTATTTCATTCAAAGTCTTGTTTGAAGGTAATTGAAAGTAGCTAAAAATAATGGGTGCTGATTCAGTGACAGATAAGTCAAATGGCCAAGATGTAGTTTTTTGCCTCTACCATGGAAAGAGCATAATCCCCAATTTGTAGATCACAAGCTTGTTTAAAAAAAAAAAAAAACTTCTGAATTTTATTTTTCCAAAACTGAATGTTGAAGTTTCTTGAACTGTAACAAGTTATTTCACCTGAATGAAGAGCATTCCTATGAAAATTTATTGATTTGGAAATTTTTCTTGATACTTTGTGGGATTTTATTGTTCTTTTGTTTGTTTTTACAGAATAGCAACCGGTTTGCTGACTCTTTTGATCTCTTGCTCCTCCTTGTCATCTCTTTGTAAAAGCAAAAATAAATACATGAATAACGAAGATCTGAAAGTACAGTTTTATCAGGTTAGTTGCTACTTTTCAATAATTGTGAACATTAAGGAGTTTTTGCATGCGTACTGTCTAAGAATCCATTCGTACCATGCTACGGTTTTCAAGAAGAAAATGATTGTTGCTAAACCCCTTGACTGCTTTCTTCAAGAAGACTGTATGCTCTTGGTTATGTGTGCTTTTAAAAATGGTAATGTTGTGTTGCCAGATGCAACACATCCTGTTTATATTTATGTGTACTGATCCATAGCTGCGCACACGCATTTTGATGCTCTACTCTGAAGGTCTGAGAGTTTGTCCTGCCTTCAGTCTGTATATGTAAATTCCAGTGACCTTTGTGGGAGTTTCACACGTGGGCCAAGGACATACTTGCTTGTTCAGGGGTTTCTTTGTTGTTTCTGGGTGGCAGTTAAGAACCGTGTGAAACTGATACAGAGCTGCTTTTCTGTTGTTTAAATCTTCTTTTGAATGTACGCTGAGATTTTCCTTTATAGCCTCCTGGAGTAGGTAGATCTTTTTCATAGTAAGAGCTAGTTAAATTCTAGAGAGCTTTTGAAATTCTAGTGATACTTTGTATGTCTGCTGTCCTCATTTTTTTTTAAACTTGTTACAAGATAATGGTTTTACTTCAGGACCAATAATGTTTCTTAAATGCTTTATTGATTATGACTTATTATATGTTGGAATTTCTTATTGGGCTAAGCAATGCATTCATTATATCAGTGATTTAGAGGTGGAGATCAAATTTGTTAAGAGGAGGAGAGGAAAGAAAAATGAATGCTTATAAAGCCTTTACCTGTGTTCATACACATTTATAATGTGGTGGTTGTTTCTGTTAACTTTTCTGGCTTAACTTTGGAAAAGAGGTGTCCATGCCTGCCTTAAACATTTAAAACAGACAATATACACTGAAGATACAGTCAGCAGTGGCTTTCTCACTGGAATGCCTGAAAACATCTGCTCCAGAATCTCAGCAGCTAGAAACATAACTTTGTGTAGTAGCTTACTGGGGATTTTTGGATGATCTTGTGGGAACAGACATGTAGTTAAAGGGTAAGAGGAATGACAGACTATTCCTGAGCCGGCTTTAGAGAGTCAGGAAATTCTGTGAGCCCTGAGATACTTAATTAGGTGAAAAAAAAAATCTGCCTGCTTGTTCAGGAAGAAACATCTTCCTTTCTCTCCCAACCATTAAGATGATTATAAAGCTCCTCCAGTTGCCCCTTTAGCAGGGGATATTTCACAATAGTGCTATGTAATAGTGGTAGGTAACACAATAGTCTCTATTGGATTTTTATTTCAAAAAATCCCGTAAGTCTGGAAATCCTGGAGCCTGCCATTCACATTCTGGGTGCAGGAAGGATGGGAGGGCAGAGTAATTGAGACTTAGAGCGGGGGGGAAAGAACATTACAGAGGCATTACATGTGTGCTCATGAATGAAGAGCTTTTCTTCAGGGTTTAAATGAAATGTACAAGAATGCTAAAAGATGATGTTTGCCAGAAGATTACAGCTATTTATGGAAGATGGAATTTGCTTGCTCTCCCTTTACTTTTCCTTTGGGGCTGGAGTTCTCAATGGGAGGAAAAAAGTCTTCAAAATTGTTGATTTGGAGCATTTTGAACACGTGAGTTTTGACACAGCTGCTGGGCAGGCTTAAGGCTGAGATGAAACTTCTCATCAGACAAGACATACCTATTTTGCAATGACAGTGATCAGGATACTGACATCCATACACATGAACACACACAATCAGGTTCCTGCTCTGCATCTGACAAGGGGATTCTTAAAAATAGTTTTCTCACCTCCCTGATATGTCCTATTAGGAGGGAGTCATTGAAAGTTACACTTTTATCTGATACATGGTTTCTATCTAGAGAGGAAAAAATGAGATTGGTTGTTTGAGGGTTTTTTGTTCTGGGGAGTGAGAAGATAGCTAAATCTGCTAGTTCTTTCTTCTTTGTGTGCTATTTTCCTGGTGAGTATTGACTAAGTAGAAGGGAAGACATGATGTCTCTTCTTCATCAACAGTCTTGATGGTATGTCTTGGGATTCTCTTAGCCACTCTGACCTCTTTTATAGGTTCAGCTCTGGACAAAAACCTTTGAATTACACAGTGGAGTAGGAATCTCTGTTGGTTCTTGCTTTTTAACCAACTTTCAGGGATAGAAGCTATTGTTTTGGCTAAACTTCTCTGATCAGGATGCCCCAGCTCCTTTTTAAAATCCTTTCCCTCTTCATTTTGGCAGTGTCTGTGTTTTGAATCTTTCATTTCACAGGACCTCAAGTTTTTCCATCTGCTCATTTGGGGTGAGATGTACTTTCATACAAGAAATCAGATATTTCCTGAAGACTCAAGTAGTTATTTCTAGTTGCCTGAGTTTTTCTCCACAAGCTATTTCTTGAATTGCACCTGAATAATGCCACTTCCCTTTTCGGTTTCTTTTTCAGAGAAAGAGACGGGTTCTGCATAGCCTAGACTTTTTGTAGTGCTTGTGAGGAATTTTCCTCTCTTCAGAAAGCAACTGTTTTCTGCTCTCTTGCCCAAGTGGGCTTGCTTTTCCATCTGAAAACTAGCCAATGGTGAAGATACCTTGGTATCTCACCTTGGTATCACCACCTCACCTTGCCTGGTGAGAAACAAAGCTTGTCTCATTAGGTTAATTACTCTCCTTTTTGATGAAAAGAAACCTGAGTTTTAGTTGAGCATTTTGGCAGTGTGGTGATTCTTTTATGCTTTCATACCTTGCTGCTGTTTGGAATGGCAGCACTTAGAGAGTGCCCATGCTGAAGTAATTTAGGGGATTGTGCCACTCACGTACAGGAGATCCAATAGTTCCCAAGCCTGTTTTCTCACATTACATCTTTCCTATTTCCTATAAATATTACTATTTCCTCTGTTTCTTTACCCTCTTGCTGGGATTTCAGTGGAAACCCACCAAGTGGACTTCATTCACTAACAGTTTGGTTTTTTTGTGGTGTGCACATTCTCTGTGCTTATAGCATAGTTTCCCAAGAGTGAAATTTAAGGGCTGCTATGGGCCCAGGGCATTAAGAGAAATTGTAGGTTGGCCCAGCATTAATACCAAATACATTTAGCAGTTCTTTCTCCTTATGGCATGTGTCAGAGCTCCACCTCCATCCTTAAGGAGATTTATAGTGAGATGTGACAGTGGAGAGAAACATCAATATCTCACTTCACTGTTTGAGCCTGCTGGAGAATGCTTGTCGCTTGCGGTAAGGTGAGTGAAAGATGCCGCCAGCTTTTTCACGTTTGGCAGAGACTCTCTGGGTAGGCAAAAATAATGGCAGCTTGCATCTAATGTTCCACAGAGAAGGACAATTCCCTCATGTCCAGCCCTGAACTGTATTTTTGTGTTGGTTTCTCTAAGGATGCATCAGAGCTTACAGCTTGGCAAAGGAGTATGAACTACAAACCTATTGATCAGAGAGACCATCTACAGACTATTAATTTGTTCACTGGTTTTTGTACTTACATGTTACAGATTTCCAACATGTGTGTTAACCTTAAAGAAACAAAAAAGTCCCAGACAATCAAAGAATATGATCAAAAAAAATTTTCAGTGAAAGTGAAAATGGAAACAGAAAAAGTAAAAATGAAAACTTAAATAACTTCTTTGTGTTTATACCAACATTTCTGTTACAATAAATTCAGTTATGCTTAGACCTACTTTTGTAGTTTTGATACAAATCACTGTTGCTTGAGGCAGAAGATATTAATTACTCCCCCGTAGTTTCTGAAAATTGCCAACAGTTTCTCAGTTTTTTGGGTTTTTTTTAAATGTCGTTAAAGCAGTAATAACATTTTTAGCTGACTTTTGTGTGCTGTGGCAAGGAGAACGAGCATTGTCTTTTGGTTGATGTCACTTCTATCTTTGAAAAGTCGTTAAGGCTTCAGGAATGGTGAAGATGAATTATTTATAATTTTTCAGCCAGGTAGTGGCAGTGTTTACTGTACAACTTAATTTTTTGCTGGAGTAAACATCAGTTTGTCTAGCCATTTCCAAGCAATTTCATAGATGATGTCCAATTTTTGTAGCACTTCCAAAAAAGCTGCTGTTTCCATTGGTTGTTAATGCTGGGCCACAGTGGGAATTCATGTCAAACCCATGGGATTAGGACACAGGAGGGGTATTTTGAACCTGCTGTGTATATAGTGCGGTTGATGATGCTGGATCTTATACCATTTTCTCTATGGGCTTAGCAGAGCTCAGAGCCTGAGCTGCTGGCAAAGAGGTGGTGGGACTGCAAATGTCGCTCTTGGTTTCCTCCTTCTAGCCGTGACCTACAGCTGATTGTTTCTTAGAGGTCGGCAGTCCAAGAGGCTGTCCAAGAATAATCTGTGGGGTTGCCTCAAGGGAGGTGGTAGAGGGAAAGAAGACAGATTCATGAGTCCTTGGTTTACATTTCCAAGTTGTCACTAAATTGTGAGCAGATAAGCCTCAGAAGCAGATGCTGAGGCCCTTCCAGGACCCTAGCATAGATCTGGCAGCAGTAAATCAGGTTTCCTGATGTGCCCAGGTCATCATGAATCTTCAAACAGAGTATTTCAGAGGTATGAGATGTGTTTGGGGAGATGACTCAAACTGAGTGCAACATGACTTCACTGGTGATGAGGGTGTAGCAGAGAGATTGCCAGAGCTCACAGGCACTAAAAAAATTTGAAAAGATATATCAAAGGGAAGAGGGGTCTGGCCTAAATATAGCAAAGACTTCCCAACTAAACACTAGAAGCCTAATTGAGCCAATCCCCTGAGCTTTTGGAGGCTTAATTTTTCAACCCAGCTTATTGCTGTCACACAAAACTACAACTTGTGTATTCTCATGGCCTGAAATTAAACAAAACCAGCAGATACTGAGCATCTCTGAAACCAGGGCATAAGAGGATGCTGTGAAGCTTGTTCTCTGTGCAGGTACCGCTAGATGTCACTGCGTGTGGAGGGGGAATGGTGGCTATTCAAATAGTAAAAAGTGAGGGCTGTGAACAGTGTCTAGTTGCTTTGCACTAATAAAGCCGCAAGCACAATTATATCTTGTAATGCCATTTTAAATGCATATTTGCGAATTGCTGTGCATGTCTGATTTGCCTCTTAAGGGAACCTGCAAAGTTGTGAATAAATAGCAGTAATTGAAAACTGGACTGAAGCATTTTCTTGGATAATTGTCTCCTCCCTTCAAAAATACCTGACTCGCAGGATAATTTTCCTAAGGTTATTTTGTAGCTACCTGATGACTGATTGCTGTGTCTCGAGTTAGTCAAGAGAACCCCCCTTTTTTTTTAGCTTCACTGCTTCCCCAAGGGAGAGGACTGTACTTGAGATGGTTCAGGCCAGTTCATGTGAACAAGCTGCTAAAACAGCAGCTTCTTTCCAACTGTTAAAATTCACCTCCAGTCTGCTCTACTGCTGCCACCTCCTCTGCCAGGAGATGTGCTGCCCCTGCAAAGCTCCTTGCTTAACTTGCCTTCCTCTTCACCCTGTACCTGATCCCACGGAGAAGCCAGTGGTTCTGCGGGTTCTTTGTGTTTGCTATTCAGACAAGTACTCTTCTGCCTCTTTGACCTCCACTGCTTGTTAGGTCGTTTGCTGAGTTTCTTTTTTTCATACTTGCACTTATTTTAAATAAAAGGACTGGGGAGAGGTGTGTGAGGGGGATGGTTAGGTTATAAAGAAGGGGGGTGGGTTATAAAATCAAAATTCCATGTTGACCCCTGATTTGTTATTGGATTCTTGCAGTATCTAACAAATATGAAATACGTGTGTGTGTGTCAAAAATAGCTAGAGCAAAGGCAACTTTACTTGAAGGCTTTGGAAGGTGTTGGTAAAAACAAAAAATTGGGACATGTGTTTTCTCTGCTTTACATGAGTATTTAAGGAGTTACTATTGACAATGGGCATAGCATTTCAGGTTGGTGATCCAGGACACTTGTTTAAATGATTTAAAAACAACGTAAAGTCTAGAAAGAAGTTTTAAAAAACATTTTTTTAAAAAAACTAGAAATGTTTGACCTACATATCAGAGTGTGTCTCCAGGCATTCCCTTTCCCTTCCCCTTCCCCTTCCTCTTGTGTTGATTCAAATGAGGGGTTTATGCAACTCTAAAAAAGCAGTTTACATATTTAGTATGGGATGGCAGAGATCCCCACATTACTTATGTGTTTCATTGTCTGATTTCTTCTTTCTAGATGTTGAGTATTGCACTTTCAACATATGTTGTGAGCAGTACACATGACAGTCTTCAGAACAAACAGGGATTGCCAGTATTCAATCAAATTATTAGCTGGACAACTCTAGGTAAGATCATCACCTCTCCCAAACCTGTATGCTGATAGTTGGGTTTTGGGGGTTTTATGGTTTTTCTGGGGGGATGGAGATAGGGGAAGACTTTGTATTAATATCTTACCTCCTTTTGCACATTTTCCTTTAATTTATTCCTGTTAGTTCTTAAATGTGTTCACCATCCTTCTCTTCTGGGTTAGTTTTTTTTCTAATGAATGTAATAAAAAGTCTTCTAAAACATTACTCCTTTGTAAGTTTATAATAAAAAGTGAACAACTTTGATTTACAAGTAGCCTTATCTTTTGTTTTGAATATTTTGAATATTCAAAGATCCCTTTTAGGGATATAATGGTACAAATTCCATTTTTGCTTTATTTGAAGCCAGAGTAGGGCAATCTGGGATGTTCTTCAAGCAAACCAGTTAAACACAGGGAAGTGAGGAAAAGGTTGTTCCTACATTTCAATAAAGACTGAAGCTGCAGCTGATGGCAGAGACTCTTGCGGTATTGACATGCTGTTCAGAGCTGCTGTACAAAATATTTGTGATCTGATGATATTAATGCAGGTTTGATATCTGTTAGAAACTTATTAAAGAAAAAAAGTAAAACTATGGATTTTTCACCATTTTAAAATTAAAATCTTAGGATAATTAAACAGAGCGAATATAATTATCATTGAGACTATGGAATACAGTAAAAGGAAACCTTTGGTACTTCAGCTATAAAATAATTCTGTAGGGCTCCATTAGAAAATGTTACACATTCTTTATCCCTGATTAATTTTGGAATGTGGGAAATTTAGACCTAAACATATCCCATTTATGATTTCATAGCATCTCTTTGCTTAAAATTCAAGACCAGGAATTTAAACTTTTTTTTTTTAATGGCAGGATTATGACTCTTGTTATCTAGCTGCTGGATGCCTTATATATTGTATACATTCCTGTAGTGGTGGCATTGCTGTAACTTAAGCAGAGCTTGTTAATTTTAGCAATCTTGCTTTTGTTTGAGGAAACAAGTTTAAGATTAATATATCTGAATGTGATTAGTGTGCGTGCGAGGAGGGCTCTCTTTCTAATGTAGTTTTCTTTGGAGCATTTTATAGCACCATCATCCTTTCCTGAATCTTCATAGCCTGCTAAGCTAAGTGGTGATCTCTGTGTGGATGAATTCCTTGCAGTTTGAAAAGCTACTGAAGTCAATGGTGACCTGCTTGGCTTACTATAATAGGAATTGAGGGTAAAGGTTAGTTTTCCCTCCTGTGTAAGGGTGAGAGAAAATTATTTTTCAGCTAAGAAATGACTTGGGCAGTCAGAGAAGTCTAGAGTTAAGGAAAAGGTATATTAGAAATTCTCTTCGCTGTGGGTGATGTTTCTATGCTAAAATTAAAGCTAAAACTGAAATAAACTGTATGGACCTGAAAATTCTACTTGTCGCCCCAGTGGTATTGAATATTTTAGCAAAATTCTTCAGACTAGAAGTAATCATTTGTATTAGATATGATATACAAGGTAGGAACTTTATGCATTTGTTGAAGTGGCTTTATATAATTTGTTGAAGCTGTAGAGCAAGGCAGGTAAAAACTTAGGCATCTAACAGGGTGTCCTTGATACTCCTGTTGGAAAGAAAAACCTTGTCACTAGCATAACCACAAATTAGCATCTACCTTGTCACTAGCACCTACCACAAACATGGCATTGTAACAGTTAAGGTACCAAGGTCTGACGTAGGTTTCTCAAGCTTATCACCGTTACAGGCAGGTGAGCTTTCTCTTCATCCTTTTCTGGAAGAGAGTTTTGGAAGAATAGCACTGTTACTGGCTGAACGCACATTTAGCACCTCAGTACATGGATATATTTAAGTTATCACAAATAGTTATCAGTACTTATTCATGATATTGATAAGCTGGAAATCACACTTCTGATGTTTTAGCAAATTGTTCCCCCCTTCCCAACTATTCATTCTGACAAATATGAAGTCTACAGTGTTTAAAGTTTTAATTTAAGCCTAAAATACTTTTTTTAAAGAAAGTTTGCTCTTTGGAGAACCAAGCAAGTGAATTGGTCTTGTGTTCCTGCAGGCATGTGGAAAGAGCTGACTTTAGCTGTTGCACCGTATGGTTGGTTCAGTGCAGCTTAACAGAAAACAGCTAGAGGCAAACCCAGCAGTCAGTGTGAATCCAGCTGCTTCCCATACTCTTCAGAACCTTCTTTTTTATGTGAGCAGATATTTTTAAAAATATATACATTATATTTCAACCAAACTTTTTCATCAGCAGAAATCTACCTTAGCCATGTGACAAATTTGAGAACTTTAATATTATAACTGTGGGCAGGGGTCATGTAGAGAGGTTTGCATAGGTCAGCCAGAAACATGGAGGTCTTTTGATGTTTAATATCTGATGTGGTACCTCAGAGACGGAAGGGACAATTATGACCTGCTGACCACTCATCTTTTCTCTCCTATGACTGTGGACAGACTTTAGAAGGCAATATGCAACTGATGTGTTCAGTGTCATTCACAGAGGCCAGTTGCCACACTGAATTTTTCTACCAGTTCTGACTTGTGGTGAATGTCCTTGGAGTTTCTCCTTGAGCAGGGCCTTCTTTAAGCACATAATTATACAAGTGATGCTGAAAGGCTGAAGCACCCTTGAAATAAAGTCACTTACTCAGTTGTTGTAACAGGGGCCGAGACTGGAAGCTAGAAAGTAAAACATGCTGACCCACAAATTTTAGAAACTCATTGCTATTTCAGAGACGTGTTTACTAAAAGTACTATTACAGAGCTATACTATGACAGTAAACACAACCAAACAATGCACTTTCTGTGTATTTTAGTTTTATTACTGAATCAGGTAATTATTCATTAATTATGACTTACTGTTGATGCAGACTGAGTGATTCAGTAATGTGTGGAGGACCATAGGACATTGAAGAATCACACCAATGTTATTTGCCAGCTCACTTTATAAAGACATCAGATAAAATTCTTATATAAAATTCAGGTTTAAAATGGCCAAATGGCAGCAAATGCTTTTTCCTCTCTGTTTCTCTTCTGCAAGCACTTAGACACTTTCCCTCTTCTTTTCTGCACCTTTATTCATCTGTCCAGTAACCTGTGTTTCCTCTCTCCTCCTGCAAACTCTTGGGCCCTGTCCTTACCTGTAGAAGTTTTCCCTGCGAGAGGAGGCTCTCCAGAACCAGTGCTGACTGTGTTAACCAGGGCTGCTTGCTTGAGCAGCTGAGCAATGGACAGTACAGAAGAGCTGCAATACAATTCTTAAGATCCCACACCTGCATTAGAGAAATACTTTAGATGTTAAAGGCAAGAAGACATATGAATTACAGCAGATAGGTCCCCTGTAGTTCCTTAAATACTCCTGTTTTTAAACCTTCCAACTATAGAAGCCTGTAAATTGATAGTTTCTGTATTTAAACACTGCCAGTATTTTCAGTCGCACCTCAAAATGTGTCAGGTTTCCTAATCCAATACAGTGGAGCAGTGGTTCTGTAACTGCAGTCTTGGAGCTGCTGGAGGTCCTCAAGGCCATGGTAAGTGGTTCTCAGGCTCATATTAAACAGTCAAGTTTAACTGTTTTTTGGAGGATACTGCTGTCTGAATTATCTGAAGGACATAGGAGTTCATGAGAAATTATAATGCCTGTGGGCTAGACAGCCAAGGAATTAATATGATAAAGAATCCAAAGTTACTTTTGATAAATATTAAACATTCTGAACACTTGGGTTTCTTTAGCAAAAGTAAATTCTCAAAATAGGGGCATATATGACCAGATTTGAACTTCTGTATATAAAATGTCAAGCTTTGAAGAATGTTATGTTGTTACTGGGGGTGAAATGTTTTGCATGTAGTGACTGATGGATCTGTTTTATTGCAGTTTCTTCCTCAGTGTTGCCTTTATTGAGCCCCACGTTTCTCTTTCAGCGACTGTTCAGCATACTGCTCTCCCTGATGTCCACCTATCTGCTCCTCAGCACAGGGTACTTCTTTGTTACTATTTGTGTTGACCTTAAATATAAAAATCAGGGGCTAAATATGAAATTGTCTTCTGAATCTCATAGACATTTCTATTAAAGATGTAAAGTTTGCTTCCAATTGAAGTCTCACCATTTATCTTGTTGTTTAGCTTCCTAAATAAAATTTCAGGAGAACTTCCAAGGTTATCCTTGCATTATAAGCACTCTATTTTGTTGACATTCCTTTCAGCTAGATCAGGCAGTGGCTGGAGAGATATGTATTCAAACAATCTTGTACCAAAATAATGAAATCTGTTTTAATTTATATCTTTTGTTGTTTTGGTACATGTTTTTCTGCTCACAAACAAAAAGAAATAGCTTCCGTCTCCCAGCTGCTCAGCATTTGCATCTAACTATGGCTTAAATGGCACACTGTAGGAAACAGCCCTAAAATGAGGGATAATTTTCTTCAAGGAGATATTTTCATGGAAGTTCCCCCCCCCCACAAAGGGATTCTAGACCCCCATAAAGAGCAGACCCTGCTCCTTTTCAGATAAAAGACAACTCCCCAGGGTTTGAGATTGAAGAAAACAGTGTCAGCCAATCCCATGCTTTGTTTTCCAGACTCGGTAGGTCTTCAGAGCATAATTAATAGGGAGTATAGGAACCATTCCTTCCCTCTCACCTCCCACTTGTTCTTTGGATTTAATTATACTGGAAAATTAAGTGGAATAAAATATATTGCAGCAGACATTTTGCAATAGCTGCCTCTTATGGATATATTCATTTCACATGAAGCATTTCTCTGACTCTTTCTGACTCTCTCTTCCCCTCCTCCCCCCATCTGCCTTCCCCTTCCTCCCACTTCCCCATTAAGGTTTTGATCCTAATTTTAATCCTGTCCACCCACACACTCTTACACTCAACCTTCTTAGTCTGTCCTGGCTACTGGATAAAGCGTGAATGTTGCTGTCTCCGAGACTGATAATCTCCCTGTTTGTACTGTGGACCTGCACCAAACCACTTGAATACTGACAACTCTCTCCTGTCATCCTACAGTGTGTTCAAAAAAACAGACAAATTCTCCAACAAAAAACGGTCATAGCAAAACCAAGGTTTTCAGTGCAGAAAGCATCCAGTGTTTCTCTCCTCAGTGCTCTGTTAGATGCTGTAATGCTAATGTAGTGCCCTGCTTAGGTAGCTGCAGCACCTCTCCTGGTGTAGCTAAGGGGAAGTGTTCAAGTCAGCTGAAGAACGTGGCTGCTTACCCCCAGGTGTTGCTGACTCATTTGAAGACATTCAATTTGTGAGCAATCATAGACTGCTGTGAGGTTTGCAGGCGCTTTTGTTACTGACAACCCAGACTTTGTCATCTTCATGTTCATTAGCTGCTTGTCATTTGGATAATTAAAGCAGAAGTGTCTATCTAAAATTTTTTGTTCCAGTTTGAAACTGCTTTGTAAATACATTGCAGGGGAAATATAAAACAGAAACAATACCAAGATTAACTGTATTGTTTAATATTTTTAGACAACTCTGAGTCCAAGAAAAAAAGGAGGGGGGGGAATTACAATCTTGTCAGTAGTCAGTGTCAGTTATAATTTTTTTTCCCCTTTCCCCCACCCCCAAAACCCTGATGCACACCACCACTTGCAACCACAGCACAGAAGGCAGGGGGAAATTAATATTATCCAATGACAATGTAACCCCCTAAGTTACTGGGGGGGGGGGGTTAATTTCTCTCGAGTTCTCATAGTTTTCTATGCTTGAGTGCTCTAGGTGCCAGGAGTGACTCTCTGATATTGGGGGTCTAGCTTCTAGAGTAGCAGAGCTGCCTTGGTTAGAGTGTAACTTGACACTAGCGTTGAGATAGATGAAAGTATGTTGCGAAGAAAAAGATTGTTTGAATTTCGTGAAATGTGATGCTCTTTTTATCATATGGATGCCTCTCTCCTGGGAGCTGGATTGAGATCACCAGAATAAGTTTATGTGATTGGGCCCTAAGGAGACATACTTGCTAGTTTCTGTCTTTTTAAGCCGGACTGCACCTCCTGTTCTCAATTGCAAATAGCTCTGACTATAAAATTTTCCATTTTGCAGAAAACAGGTGCTAAGCATGTTTTTTTTTTCCCTGTTCCTTTTTGTTTGGTCCAATTTTGTTAAAATTAATCATCACACCAAAGAGCACCCATCTGATGATGTGGATGCCATGCCATCACATTTCCAGTAAGGGAATATGAATGTTCAAGATCCAAAATGTGGATTGACCAAAGCTGAAGCAGCCTCTGTCTCTCCTACATCTACCATTTAATCATTGTGTGGCTTTAAACGCCACCAACGAAGTGTGGGTACACCTCAGAAATGGGGAGAGAAGGGAGGAGGGTGCTGCTTGGTCTTTGGTATGTCATGTGTGTAAGGAAAAAAAAAAAGAGTATCTGATGTTAAATAGTTTTTAGTGACTGCACTTACTGTGATTAATTATGTTGTTATTCAGATATGAAGCTCTCTTTCCACTGGTGCTGTCTGGCTTGATGTTTGTGTGGATAAATATGGAACAAGAAGCCCTGCAGCAATACGGTCTTTCACTCAAACCAAAGGTAACAGCTGCAGATAGTTATATTTATATCAGGTTAATTATCAGCTTTATTGTCTTTTCCTAGAGGTACAATAAATATTCTTAGTGGTTTTCGTAGCACAACACTTTGCAATTCTTTCTTTTGAGTTTGGAAAGCCAGCATCAGCTCTGTTATAAAATGGGAATGTGACCTTGTAAAAGAGATTTATATGAGATTTTATCGAAGATATTCCTCATCAGAGCCATTCCTGAGAATGTAGGAAATCAGTTTGACTTAGTGGTATATTCTATAGGCTACAAAGCTCTGTTCTTTGAGTGTAGTGCTAATTCAGAATAAGGTATAATAACTCTCTTTAGATTAAGTATAGTATTGCTGTACTTTCTCCTCTTCTGATAGAAGAGTCACAAATGTGCATGTGAGAGCCTGAAATGACCCATAGGAAATACCAGAAATCTTGTTTGACTTTGCCCTGCCACTCTCTCTCTCTTCAAGGATAGTGTTTTATTTCTGCTTAGGCAGACAGGGAGCCAGAGACCAAACTGGAAGTAGTACATTCTTGGATTTGCCTGGAGAGGGAGTTTTGTAATATGTATCAATGCAATTTCTTTCACTCTGAGATTTAGTGTATTGTGTCAGCACTGTTCAAAGCCCATGCTGCTCCTATTGCCACTTTGCTCTTAGGTTAGGCCAATGATTTAACACGCTGTGGTTATGCCTTTGAGTTGGTTAGAACCAAAGGGCTTGTTACGGAGTTGTCTGGCTGCGCTGAGCCAGTCAGGGGTTGCAACGCTGTTCTTCCCCATTTCTCCCACATGTGCTGTCGTTGATGCAGATCATAGAGAATCTGGGTAAGGATGCATTGGAGTTGCCAGAGTCATCTGTAAGAGGAGTTGTGGTATAGATCTTTCCTTCCTTTTGTAGCTCATAATAATGCCTTGAGTCAGGAAAAATGCCAGATGGTGAAACCTGAGCAAAAGCATTCACCAGAGTGGACCTGACAAATACTGTGTTTTTATGTTTGACCTGCAAGGGAGGTGATTTTAAAACTTCAGAGAGAACAGGGTTTACCAATTCAGGGCTGAGCATCATAAATGAAAATGAGCATCACTGCTTTTTATTTACATTACATATACTTAAGGTATTTCACATGGGCGCGTTTTGAAACATCTTAAATGTCAGAAGAGGAATCTGAATGTGAAATACATACCCTAAGTGTGAGGCCATGATAGCAACAGGAGGTTTCTAGCACAGCGGAGTCATCTCTAGGATTCATTTCCTGCTCTGGGACCCACTTTGACCTTTTGCATATTGTAACAAGGCATCTCTGATGCTTGCCTGCCTGATAGAGGTCTAATGTTCTAGTTTGTTTAAAAATAAGATTCTATTAAGGCAGAATATTATGTATAAGACTAGAACAGTGATGAACCCCTAATGAACCAAATGCAAATGAAAAGAACACAAGCGAGCTATAATTAAGTTTTCTGTTGTCACTCCCTGTATGTCTCCTGACTTTTGTTTTGGTTTCAAATGAAAGGAATGCTAATGCTCAATCCCACTTACCTTTTTTAGATTAGAAAAATCATCTCTAGAATGAATGTTGGTACCTGTCACAAAGAAAATTTTTCATTTGAGAATCCAGCTCAGTTCTCTGATGATATGAGATTACTTTTAATTAAAATGTTGACAGTATTGAATATCTATTACTCGTTTTTTAATTTTCCCCAGTGAAAAGTTCGTTGGCCTCTTAAACTCCATGAAGATAATTTTTCTTCAGATCAAGTGATGTCATGTTAAGAACTGAGTGAAGGAGATGGAGAATATTTTAGTATTCTCATTCACAACATAAGTCAACTGAGGATAATTGCAGTCATTTATTGCTGTGGGTCTTTATCCACACGCTTATGTGAGCAGTGGAAGTGTGTGTGTGTAGGAGGAATATTTATGATGAAAAAAGAGGATAAATCTAAGGCATAGAACATCTTTTCTAGTGTAGACGACAGCAGAAACTCTACTATGTTCATTTGATCATCTCACTTGTACAATCCTTCTGACTGGTTCATTAAAGTATAATGAAAATATGGGAAAGATTTGCAGGCCTTATCAGGATGCCACTCTAATAACAATTGATGGGGAAATAGGTTTATTTCTCATTCATTCCAGTAAAAATATGGTTCTTATATCAAAATACCTCAGCTGATATTAGGTATTGATTTCTTCTGCTGTCTTTCCAGCTTGCCGTTTTCAACTTCTCCTATGCTACTGATATAATGCAGTTTCGACAGCTCCACCTGGATGATGTCCGTAGGTCTTTCTTCTTTGTATCCTTTTGCTGATTGCTGTGTTCCAAGGAAAATACGGGTTCCTTTCAGAAGGTACTGCAACTAAAATCAGTAGTCTGGTAGCGGATGGAACCAGAAACTAGTAGACTCCGATCAAGATGATTTGACTCATGCTGCTCAAAAGAATATGGCCTTGTACATTATGTTTTTTGATGCAGTGATTCTATACAAACTGCACTGCTTTGGGATCTGGCTCTTTGGCCACTCTGAAAAACTTGATCTCTTATGACCATTACAGTCAAGTTAACCTTTCTTCTAAGGGGACCCATTTTCAGTTTGGTTTTATTACATTTTGCCTGGAGGGAACTCATTCAACCTTCACGGACTAGCTGGAAAAGGTGAAATTAAAATTATTCCCATTTTCTCATTTTAGACTATGGCTGTATGTTAGGAAGAAAATGCTATGGGACAGGCATTGACTATGGCCAATCGGATGAGATGAGAAGGAAAGTTACTGTAGACTCTAATGAAAAATGTTCCCAGAATCTGGCCCAGAATTATTTATAGCATATGTTGTTTCTGCTGTTAGAAATGCTTCTGGCTTGTGTGGGAGGTGTTGTTTGTTTGTTCACTAACGTAACAGTTATTTTACATTCCTGAAACTGAAATTGCTGTTGATGACTTTTTTTAATACTGTAAAGGCTTGATAATCATACCATTTTTCTCTCTCATCATGTAATTGCAGTTAGGTGAGGGTGATTTGGCAGCAAGGGTAATGGGTATGTAAGTGGGAGAGAAATTACAAGCAAGTCTGGAATAGGAGGGTTTCTTGTGTAGGTGGGTTTGTCATAGCTGGAGCTGAGGCGGGAGTTGTCTGAATACCAGTTCCTACAAAAACAGGCTGTATAGTTTGTAGTATAACCAAATCAGAGAGGGTGAATCAGAATCACAGAGTAGACACTGTTGGAATTTATTGACATTGGGAACCTGCAGAAGAGGAGGTGAGACTGATACCTTGTTAAAAGGGAAGTTTAGAACTAAGGAAGGAAGCAAAATGATTTGCTAGGCACTGAATATTTGTGTTTGCTTTGGGGTGTACCTGAAAAGCAATAGAGACTCCTTGCAGTAAACTTCTCTATTTGCTATTTTGCTATATAAAAAAAAACAACTAAAATTTATGTAAAGCTATTGTTGTTTCTCAGATCCTAAAAACTGGCAGAAACAAAAAAACAAACAATATAATTATATATTTTTTTAAAGCTTCAACATAGTTCTTCTCTAATCTCATCTTAATCTAAAATACCTGAACATATTCCGTTCAGCTCCTGAAAAAACACATGCCTTTTACTGAGACAAGGCACAATAAACACCAGCTCGGAAGGGTTTTTTAAATTTAGAAGATGGTTAACAATTAGAAATAGTTGTGCTAAAAGGGAAGCCTTCTCTACTGGAGCAATCACATTGCAACTATGACCCTGTAAGTTGTGTATCTTAAAAGACTGTGTCATGATTCCCATTTAGGACCCAAGAGTCAGCCTCTACTGAGGGGCCTTATAGCCTGATCTTCCAGAATAAGATGTAGATTGCATATGCTTAGCATCTTGATTAGGCTGCAGCTCCGACCTATGTGCTGCTGAGCTTTTTTTTCCTGTTTTATTACAGAATTGTTGTTCTTATAAATCTTAACTGGCAGAATTGTGCTATGCTGCTAGATTGCTGTGTTACTAAACTTGAAATGATGTGATACACTTGGGAGGTATAATTTCTTTAGTTATGCTGACCTAATCCTTCCAAAATATTGCATGCAGAATCCCAATGATTCTGCTGTAGAGTTCATAGCAAACTGTTTATGCAGAGATTTAAATGATCCAATGCAGGAAGCTATAACTGGACTGGAGGGACCAGAGGGAGCTCTAAAGACAGGATGCATCGTCACTGTCTAAAACCTCTGCCTGATGGAAAAGAGAAACTAAAACCGTTCGTTGACAGAAGAGGTGTGAGCCATAATGGATGCCAGTGAGCTCCGGAGGTAGAAAGATACCATCCTCCACATTTTCTGGGCTCGTATAGCAGCAAGGGTTGTATCGATCTGAAAACAGTAGGTTTATAAAAACTTCCAGCTATGCAGATACTGCCAGAATCCTCCTCCCTCCCCCAAGTAGGCAATAACTGTGAGTCCTGTGTTGCAACGGATAGGCTCAGCACAACCTTTGGGCAAGAAAACTGTGAAGAATAGCGTAAAAACCTTTACTCTTGTTTCTTAGCCAATGACCTCTTCCATGGTTGATTCCTCAGTAACACCATCTATGTCAGTGTGCAGTACCTATGCATATGTCATTACCTTCTGCAAACACATGCATTTGAAAGTGCAATTGGGATTGTTGTCCAGATACGTTCCTACCTTGCTAGGGCAGAGGAAGCCTCTGCCGGAGAGATGCAACTTGTTTTTCAAGACAGGCTCTAAAATCTTAAACATGCCATCCCTCTCTATAAAAACTGACAGAGTCATATCTGAAATTTTGGGTAGAGCTAGACAATACTTTGTATTTCTTAAGTACAGAGTAAAGCTGTAATAGTGGGCCAGCTTCTTGTAGTTTCATGACAGGATTTTGAAAGCAAACTGCAATGAAACAGAAAAAATGTTGTTTTGCTGCAACTGTTTCTGTGGTGTATTTTCCTTAAATACATCTAGGTTTTCTTCATAGTGACAGCCTTTTTTGGCACTGGCAACATAGCTTCTGTTAACAGGTAAGTTTTATTCATTCATTTGAAAAGCAGCAGGGTGCAAAAAATCTCCCTACAGTTAGCATGCTGAATATAGATTTGATTAGCAAAATCAGGGCAGCAGCATTAAAGCAATAGTCAGTGAAATGATGATAATACTTCCTTTCATTTCTGCTCTCTATAACATGCTCCCTTAGAGCCGGGCGCTTGTTGGTTACTTGATCGTTTCAGTTTCCATTGGAGTTTATTGGCCGTGTGAGTTCAGAGGGCTCTGCTGCTCCCCGGCAGCATGGCACCTCGAAAAGCACAAGCAGAGAAAAATTGTAGAGAAAGAGAAGTAAGATGGATAGTCCTTGCTGATTTAATATTTGAGCAAGACAAGAGGAAGTTGGAAGCCTTACTTAAAAATGTATATGCACAATGTGAGTTATGGGAATAACCAAATAACTCTGTTTTTTTTTAATGAAAAATGCCATTTCAAAGATAAGTTGTAATGCCTTTTTCATGCTTCTCTAGTTTTGATCCAGCTTCTGTCTATTGTTTCCTGACTGTGTTCAGTCCCTTTATGATGGGAGGCTTGCTTGTGCTGAAGGTTAGTAATCTTAGTGAAATTTTTGCGAAAAACTGTTTATAAATAACATATCATGCACATAGTTGTTACTTTTCAATTTACAAAAAAATATATATTTGAGATTCATTAACCCACTTAATCACATGTACAGCTTTCAGCCTTAGTGGTGTTTCTAAATAGACCTTTCTGATTCCCCAAAAGAGAGAGACTAAAGTGTATAGAAAATATAACTTACCTGCATTAGATTGGTCTCTTGTATTTAAATAGAAATTTTAAATGTTGAAAAGACTTTTAAATTATTTAACAAATGATAAGTTTTCCCTGTAGTGTAATATCTACAGAAGCACTGAGGAAATGTATATATTTTATTAGCTTCATCTATGTACGTACATTAAGTACAGGCTTTAAATGTCCTAATGGTTAGGTTGTCATTTTACAATGAACACTATTTTTGATAATGTTTAATACCTTGTTAATATTGCATTAGTTTGCTAGAGATTGAATTGTACTTTTAGTTTTCAGGCAAGGTGTGGGAGCTCTTTTCTGATATTTGAGTACAGGATCTTCTAGCACAGAGGCATACAGGGGGGAGACACCAAGTTTATGGATTATTGCTAAAATAAGCAGTATTTCCTGCCTCTGTTTCTCCCACTTCTGTCCCAGAGAAAGCGGACTTAAGTTAGAAAAAACTGTTTCTAATATATTTTTTAATTCACTGAACTATTTACCTTTGCTTGACTTGGTTTTGGAGGAGCAGCGTTATCCTTTTGTTGCTGAATACAGTCTATATTCTGATATTTGTGGCTGAGATTGTTTTGTTATACTTGGAGTTCTGCAGCCTGTCATGTGAGATATTAGACCTGAATAGTTTTGTGTTCTAGCCCTTTTGAAGTATTTATTAACAATGCAAAAATGGATAAATGAAGTGAGGATCATTAGTGTTTTTTAATTATAGTTTTCCATATTGCTTCATGGTTTGTTTCACTGCAGTTCAGCTGTGACCATGGAAGGGTTTTTTATTTATTTACTAAACATGCTTCCTGCAAAATGATTTTCAACCTTTTCTTGCCAATATTTTTATTTTTACACCATAAACATTTCATGATAATTTTGGAAGTGTGAAAATGTTTCCTCAGCCTTCCAGGTTGTTTTGTAAATGTGGTTGTAAACTAAAATATAATTTGTGTTTTAAACAGGTTGTAATCCCATTTGTTTTGGTATCATGTGCTTTTGAAGCTGTCCAAGTCACAA
Organism: Apteryx mantelli; assembly: GCF_036417845.1. NCBI lineage: Eukaryota > Metazoa > Chordata > Aves > Apterygiformes > Apterygidae > Apteryx > Apteryx mantelli. The sequence goes on from NC_089979.1 coordinate 79,595,350, forward strand.
CACAACTTTCTTCTAAAAGGTATAGTAAGTGCTATATTTCTGCATTAGTAGGGTTTCAAATCTATTTTGCCAGAATTTGTAGTTGTCAAATCTCAATCTTATAAAAAAACAAAAAACAAAAAAACAAACAAAAAAACCCTCTCCAACAACAACCAAGAGATCATACTGTTACTTTTTTTTTATATTATTGTTTGGGAATTTTGTTGTTTTTGCAAGCTCAGGAATCTTTTTCTGAGTAATAAATGAGTATAAATGGAAGTGTTGGCCTTGTCTGAAACAATCAGATATTTACTATTCTTTGTTGACAATACACAGCAGGAACACCTTTTTTTTTTCTTAATGTAGAAAAATGAGCAGAATTTAAAATTTGATTTTTGTTTTATATTGCATCTCTGCCTATAATATAGTATTTTAAATAACCCATTTATAATCTAAGCAGTTTAGAGCTTTGTAGCACTGACTTCACCACAGATAGCATTTCAAAGAAAAAGGAAGGAAAAAAAGTAGGCCGTACACCTTTCCATGGCAATTTAATACTGCCCAGATTAAACTGTTACCCTTCCCTAGCCCTTTCAGTGGACCAAAGGACACGGCTGAATCCTCTGCTTGTTGTGTGGGATTATGGATGATGCCGTGAAGGAGGATGTCGCCGTCAGCCATGTAGTTTTGAGTTTAGGGCGGTGGGATGTGGCGTGGGTAGACCAGAAGTCCCACTGGCCCATGGCAGGAGAACTGCAGTGAACGTGTCTTGCGTGTGGCTCAGTTGAGCTCGGGAAAGCTGCCACTGCTCCATGTGATGCCCTGTGCCTTTCTGTTTGGTTTCATCCTGCCTTTGCCCTGCCTGTTGTGTCTTTGCACAATGCCACCCCATTCAGACAAGGGACGTGGCAGCCGGGTGCAACCCCACTTGCTGTTGGAGAGGTGGCCCAAGGCTCCCCACCACACTCACCTCTCTGCCTTAGCTGTGCGAGCAGGGTGGGGGGGCTGTCCTGGACCCCGTGGGAAGATGTCTGTCCTCACCAAGGCTTACGCAGGAGCAGGGCTGCACTGCGGGCAGTGGTGGCTCGGAAGACCAGCTACCCAGTGACATGGGTTTATACGGGTGAGACATCGTAAAGGTCAGTGTTCCCGAGCTTCTGAGCACCTGCTCTGGCAGCGCCAGTACTATTGGAGTCTTATGGGACATGCATGTGTGTGCAAGAGAGGGAAAATTATAAACAGTTCTTAAAACAGAGGGTGTAAGTATGTCTGTGGCGCTTTACGAGGCTGTGGTTGTAACTGAGGCCGGTGTTTGTGCTGGCTTAATTTAGCTGCTCAGGTAACACTCGCAATGACACTGCCACAGTGTCGGCTGGGGAACAGGGCAGTAACCGAAGATGTACCTGGGATCCGCAGAGGGGTTGTACTCTGGTTGTCAGCACGTCCCAGAGTCTGTGCTGCAGGCTCTTTATTGCTCTTGCTACCCCTGCTAACTAGATTAAGCCATTGCAGGCAGCTATCTTGTCTTTGTACTGTTGAACACGTACCCTGAGATTAGTGTTGTTCTTCCATTGTGAAAGGCTTCCTGCAGTTCAGGAGGGCAAAACCCAGATTTTTGTGATTTGGACAAATTGCTCCCAAATTCCCTGTTTATAGGTAAAAGAATTTTTTTGCTGCTCAGGGGGAATATTCTGTCAGTGTATGTTCTTATAGCTTGCCTGTTGAAACAGCCCTCTAGCTGAGTGTTACGAGGCACTACAAGATCACAGTATCCTATCTGAGCCACACATAATTTGAGAGAGACTTTCAGTGAGTCTGAGAAATAATAGGTTTGTTGCATCCTTATTTGCTAATGAAGCATTGCCTAGACTTAAGCAATATTGGAAGATACAACTTTCTCATCAGGCGACTTTGGTATGACTGTCCCTCAGTACATGCTCATGCAATGCTACAGTAGGATATGTTCCAAAAAAAAAGCTTCACATATTTTTGATGATGGTACTGGTAAATGAACTGTATTATAGTTAGAGACTTTTTTGTTAATGGGTCAGCTGTTTGCAACTTTGCTTCAATGTCATTAATTTAGAAACTAATTTTAACCAGTTATAGCAACTGTTTTCATGTAGTTTAGGATTTACATAGTTTAATGAAAAGAAGATTAAGACAATGGGGAAAGAACAGCTCTAAGTGCTCCCTTTTGGTTCGTTTTATTGGCTGCAGTCTACTTTCCTGAAGTAGCCTGCAGTCTAACAAAGAGAGCTGTGGGTTTGGGCACATGCCCCCAAAATGTGGGCGTTCCTGGAGCAGCTTAGAGGCACCCAAAGGTCTGGAAGGGAGGCTTTCCCCTCACTTAGCCTCCTACCCTGGCAGCACTGGCTGTCAGAATGGGACTGATCAGCTCAGGTATTTGTGTATACAGAAGCAGTTTAGGTTGCTCTTGAGTCTGTATTGAAGCTTCTAAATCAGCTTTGTTTGACTTAATTGGCACATAAGCTCTCTATGTCAAGAATGGGTGTTACCTGCTGGGCAGACATGGTTTGTAACATTTGTTTTTGACATGAATTAAAAGTATGCCTAGCACCCAGCCTTTGGGATGCTGCTCTTTTTTCCTGGTAAATGACTCGTGTTAGGTTTCTCTGTTGCGAAATTGAAACTCTGTTAATTTGAAATGTCTTTTTCAAGCAGGGTGGGATTACAATCACCAAATGCTCTAGTCATATATTCTAACTGTTCTCTGGTACATTGACATATATCTGAGTGATTGAAAGGCATGTACAAGAAATCGTGTATTTTAATTTCTTAATGGGGTTTTAGTAAGCTTTGTAACTGTCTGTGGCCATGAATAAAAGTTGATGGTCTGGTTCTTTTTTTTTCTCTTTCAGCCTTTTCCTCATTGTTCTTGTGATTTCAGACATTATGGCTTTGGTAAGCTGCTCTTGCACATTCTGTTCAAATAAGATCAAGAAGCAGAGTACTCTCCTAATTCCATCTGGGGGCATCTGAATTTGTTTCAGACTTCAAAGTTTTTGGAACTAGGGCAGTAAATTGAATCAGAATCCTAGCATAATTTAGAGCTAAAACTCCTCCAATCACCACTCTTTGAATTTCATGTAATTAATGCTTCTGAAGAGGCAACATTCTTATTATTTCACTTTTTGACTCTTAGATTGTAAGTTATCATTCCCAATTTTTCATATGTTTTCCAGTCAAGTTCATAAGAAGAATTTAATTAAGAATATCAGTTTTAGCTGTTTGACAGGTTCAGTCAATTTTCAGGTATTTGAACCTTCTCCTTGCTCCCCTCCCCTTTTCCCTCAAGAGAAAAGGAAAAATGTATTACCCATCAATTCCAGTGTTAAGAGTGGTCAGAATCCAGGAGACCAAACAATCTCCCAACATACTTTTTAGTGATTAAAAGTACATATTCAATGCTCCCTCAAGCTATCTTCAACCCAGCAAGCAGTGCCCTGTGGTATCACAAAATAAACAGGAACATTTTAAAAGCAGCAGGTAGGGTTGGTGTTCTCACTTTGTACGAAATGTTTTAGTTTCAGCCCTTTGGAGTAAGTATTCCTGATGTGACTTGATTGTACAGTGTGATTTATGGGTCTTAGCATACAGAAAAAACAGCAGATACAAAACCAAATAATGATTCATTTGTCTTTAGAGTGAGAAATGGAAAAGATACAGTTTTGTGTAATTTTAAACAAATCTTTGTGACTAAACTGATTTTTTGTAACTGCCATAGGAAAAAGATTAAAATATTAGTAAACCACACTCATTACATTTCACTAATAAAATCAGTCCAACTAGACCAAAGGGGAAAAACAGTGGAGATATATAAGACCTCGATCATAGTGGTATATCTCACATATTCTTCTACTTTGACTTAATGTTTTTAAAACAATTCGCAAATGTGTAGTGGTGTACAAAGCAAAATATGACCAAAGAGGTTTGATATGCAGGAACTATGTGTATACAAGAAATGGAAAAGGTTGAAAAAAATAAAATAAAATAAAATTGGTTTATGGCCTTGAATCTTATTAAATGCTTAATGTGGCCATCAGCTGGAATTTGGGGGATTAACTAATAGACAGCTCAAGCTATGTCTTCTCCCAGCATTATTCCCATCTTATAGATGGGGAACTGCCTGAGTTGCCCAAAGAAATTTGGGGCAAAATTCCAAGAAAACAATATGCAACCTTCTCTTTGGCGCAAGACCTTATGAGATCCATTATTTTAAGCAATAAAGTGGTTTGGCTTTTCTTACTGAAAGGGTTCTCTGCTGGTAATCTTCCCTGATTCTTGCAGACGCAGCTTGACAGAAATTAGTCCATCTTTAGTTGTTTGTGTTTGATACCATGTTAAATCTATTTCTGGCTCCTAGAATATTCTTCACTTTCGTCCAAATGAGTATTCCTGGACAGGTCTTGCCCTTGTTCTGCTTGAGGAATGAAAAACTTTGAGTAAACAGCCTGAAAACATTGTTTTTAATTTTGTGTTTCAAGTTGTGCGATGCTGATATACTAATCAAAGTTGTTTTATTTCCTAGCACTTTTTCTTTTTGGTTAAAGATTATGGAAGCTGGCTTGATATAGGAGCAAGGTACAGTATTTTTTGCCTCCACTGCATTTTCAAAAAGCTCATAGGTTAATATTGTTGTTTATCTACTTAGAACTCTTGTAATTTTTTCCAATTACTCTCCCTAATCAAATGCTTCAGTGAGGTTCCCCGTACTTAAAACACACGCATGCACACACGCACATACCCCAACCTAAAACCTGGGTCTTAAAATTTGGGCCAGTGACATGGAATAAATAATGGCTTTATCATGGTTAGAAAACCAGTTAATAGTATTTGTTTGATTTCTAAAGAACAGTAATTACACAATGTATTTTAATTACTGTTTTGCATTTTAATTAGTTTTAATTTCTGTTAAAATAATAATTTATCAGAATTGTTAATTGCCTTGAATCTACTTAAGCCTCCATATATGATCCCCTGTGAATTAATGACCGTCATGTAAATGTGTTGGTGGCTAGCAAGACCTATGCATTTATCCTACCCCCAGTTGGAGGAGAATAAATCTGTAATATTTAAACATGGAAATCACAACTATAACAAATGCATTTCTGTTTCTGCATTATGAGTCCTACTAGCCTCCACAGCAAAGCATTTTGGATTTACCTTCCCTGAGTTGTGGAAATAGGTAATATTCTGTAAGAAGGCTAAGAGAGAACATGTTGTTAATAATTCAGCCAATCTAGTCACTTGAAACTGTTACTTAAACTAAAGTTGAATAGTGACCCATGGTTAATATTAATATTCTGTTTAGTCTACATTTACTCTGCTTTGCTCAGCCCCACACTCCCTTCAGTACATGCATGCGTACACACACATGCATGCGCTTTCTGCCTGTTTTTTGTGGAGATAAAAATTCCTGCTCATGGCTACCTTTTGGAAGCTCCCAGTGGGAGGAAATCAAGTTTTTGGTAAATCAGATGGCCTCATCCTTTGGTTGTTTGAATTCCTGTGTAGATTAACATGCATATTAAAGACCCAGAAATACTCTCTTCTGTTTGACAAGAAGCTCTCTAATTGGGAGTTAGTAAGCAAAAATAAAAATTGTTACAGAGAACCTCCCTCTTCCTCTCTGATATACAGGCTTTGTAGCATAGTGATTTACGGCCATGGTACATTCTTGGATCTATTTCAACTGGAAGTATGCCTTGTTCCCCAGACTTCAGGGAAGCTGGTTATGCACCAGTGTAATTCTGCTTCTCGGTGTGTATGCTTTGTGCCCTGAAGAAAGCTTTAAAAGGGTCCTTTTGAAAAAGTAATTTGTGATCAATTTATAATGTGGTAGTGCATAATGCTCAGGCAACCTTAAACTTGTTGTTACTTCATTTTTGAGTGCTTCACTTTGCCACCTACATTATTTTATTGTAGTTTTTATATACGTTATGTGTTTGTGTCTGTAAAATATGTATATAAAATAAAGCTTTCTCGGTTGCATAAGAAAACAGGTGAAGCCATATGCAGAACTGAAGCAATCCTTCTCTTGTCTAGCAACATTTTGACCCCCTGAAACTTCAGAACTGAGCAGCTTTCTGCTGTTTGATCCTCAAGCTTGGCAACATTAGTAGACGACAGTAGAAGATATTTTGTGCATTCCTGAGAGGGAAGATGAGCTTTGCAGGCTTGTGGGCAGCTCTTAGTGGGAGACAGGTACTGAAGTGGCTGTTTCCTGTCCTCTTGCTACAACTGCTGTGACATCTCTGTGGCATTCCTGTTGTCTGCTATTGCTTTGGCAGCCAGTTCTGAAAATATCCTTACTCAGTTGACATTTTAGCTGTTGCCAAAATTTTCCTGAGAAGACTGAGTCAGTGCAGGAAATGATGGTTTCTTTTTTTTTTCCCCCAACCATTTGTATCTCAGCAAAGCCTGTGTAAAATTTCAGGGAACAAAGAATAGGAGTGCCCTTAGGGACAGCTGCTGTCATCTTTTTCTTTCTTTTTGTGGCACTGATAGGAAGTGGTGTGTGTGGGGAGTGTAATTATCAGGGTTCATTTCAGTGATCTGGTAACCACTAATATAAAATCACAGACTGAAAAAGCAGCAATTTATTTGCCTACTGAAGTTTGAGAGATGCATTCATCTAGAGTCTCTGTTGGATTCCAGGGGTATACATGCTGTATTTGGAAAGCTTCTGGTGTATATTTCCTTTTTTTGCTCTTGACAGATTTCTCTGGATTTTCTAAATACCAGGCTTCAAAACTTTTATATGTCCTCTCTCCTACTAAGAATATGCAAGTTCAATAAGAAATACTCATTTGGCAACACTTGAGTATTTCGGTACCAGTGTTCAGAACTTTTGTATGTTAGAGCTGGTTTTTAATCCCTCAGGAAAGGTAAGGCCTTCACTGCTGTTTTATGGTGGTGTTTTGTTGCCTGGTGGACCTCTTTCATTGTGTGGAAGTGTTTCTTGTTCACTGAACTCATGTGTTTCCATTTCTTAATTTTGTCCCCTAGCTCCTGGCTTTACATCTCATTCTACCATACTGCATATCCACATTAACATGACATCTTTATTCTCCCAGTTGTATTGCATCCACACCACTTAAGTATTGTCTTCGATCATAAAGAGATTTCTACTTTCCCCTCTTCTTCCAGATTGTTACTGAAATGCTGAGTGATGCCAAATCCACCATACAGTCCTGTGGCCACATTCAGCAAATGATCAACCCACCATTGACTGCCATGTCTCAGTAAATTACCAACTACCATATTTATCTGTGGCCTCTTGGAAACTTTTCAAGTCGTCTCGCTCAATTGTGGTACCAAAATCAACTTGAACTTTTTTCAGAGAGTGTTTTTCATTGCTTTGTTATAAGAACAGGGTAATAATAATCTTGCAGTGAATGTAGAATTCATAACAGTGGCCACTTAGACAAGCTTCTGAGGTCTGCTAACCTTACTCTGTTACTCTTACCCTACATATCTTGAGGTCACCCTAAACTGCATTATATGCACTACAAAATACCCATCCTTACAATTTATAAAAAGAATAATGCAGTCTTCACAGTATCTTTGATGCATCAGTTTGTGGTACATGATCATGAGAAGTTTGTTCTGACAGATTCTTCTATTTTTGAATAACAGGCAAATGGAATAGCTAGTTTTTCTGCTTCTTTGTCATTAAAAGGAACATCTCTATGGCTTAAAAGCTATATTAGATATATCTTTATGGCTTTAAAGATATATCTGTATAGTATATAAAGTTTCTAAGTAGTTGTATATTCAGATGGTTGAGATAAACCACTGAAGCCTCATTTTATATGACAATATTATATAATATTTTACAGACACACACTGTACCACTCCTTTTTATAACAGTTTCTGGAAGATATAGAGATAGATACATCTTCTGCGGTTTCAAAGTTCAAGGGACATAGATAAAGCACAGGAGACTTTTATAGGTTTTAGTGAAATAGCAGAAAACATGGGAGAATTGTTCTAGCAGTGTTGGTATTAAAAAAAATGCATCTTGGAACTGTTAAATCTGTGCATATTATTGGAGCTTATAATAGAAATAGTTGTACTTTTGGAAAGGTGAGGCTTCTATGTCTAATTATTAAAACAAGGGATTTGTAAATAGAACAAGAGTACTACCAGTAATCTTGAGAATAGGAGTTAAGAGTAATGTGACTTGTGAATTGTTTCAAGTGAAATGGAGGAGGGAGGGAGAGGGACCCTGGCCTAAATTTCAGTAGACTTAAAATCTAGAATCTAAATCTGGACTCTTAAATGTGGGATTGTTCCTAAGCACACACTGAAAGTAGCATGTCATGTAGAAATGAGGTTCTCAAACTCTTCTGGAAAGAGCTCTTCTAAGAGAGGTTGTTATGTTTTACTTAGTTTTATTTCAGTTCCAGTTTTTGAATGGCTAAGGTAACATACTCCATCTTCCTATCTTACCAGTTTTTAATCCTGTCTGCTCTCTTAGGTATTATCTATCTGGAGAAAACAGGCACTGTTTGGAGAATGATCTTTTTCTCTCCTTTCCTACTGATGTTTGATCTCTCTTTTCTTTGTGATGCCATCCACCAGCTACCTCTTCTCTCCCCTTGCCTTTGCCTGCCCATCTCATCCTTTATAAGCATTACCCACTACTTAAAGTCTGTCCTTCCTCATCATGGACCTAACTTGCCTGCAGCCTGAAATCTCACTTTTTTTTCCTCTCTCTTCCCTCTTATTAGTTCAGGTTTGAGCTCTGATGGGGTAAGCCTGTTTTGAGAATTACCTGCTTTACTGTAACTACAGATCGAGCCAAGGGTGCAGTTCAGGGTTGTGTAGGTATCAAGATTTTTCCATCAGTGTTGTGGCATATACCTGTAGGAGTCTTGTTTTGTTTGTTTGTTTGTTTAAATACAGCATTATGCCAACCTGAGAACTAATTTACCAAGCAGAGCTGCCTGCAGGCTCTGCAGTTCCAGTTGCTGATAGCCCCAGAGATATTGGCCGTTTGCCATTATATGATAATACATAGACTGAAATTGCTTTTAGTTGTGCTCTGTGGCATAATATATTTTTTCTTTACTCTGAAGATCTGATATTTTAATAAAGGAGCATAGCCATTCTGCTTTGTGCAGTATAGCAAGGAAGAAATGCATTCAGCACTGTCTTCATTATAAAAGCATGAAGGACCCAGCCCCTAGTACCTTGAAGTGGGCTGGCACAAAGAATAGTAGTAAGAGCCTTGTAAGTGTAGCTGGGCGTTTATTTATAACAGTTAGCAGTAATGCCTGAATTTTGTGTATGAATTTGAAAGACTTCTTTGTAAACAGTTGCCAAAGAACATGGGAACTTCCCCTGCTAAAGGGAACTGGTGATATGGGGAGGGGCTGGGGCAAGGCTCAGTGGGTTGTGGAAGTTGCCTTCGGGGTAGATCCTGTCCTGCGGGGTGGCAGTATGTCTTTGCTTATCATTGTCTTCTGAACTGGCTCCACACTGAGCCAGCAGATACAGGGCACAGTCAGGCTTGGAGGAGAAGGTTGACCATGCTTCATGCTCTTGAATCCTGTGGGAGTTTGCTTTGGGCCAGGAAATTCTTCAGTGCTTGATTTAGCAGCACACCTCAGCATCAGTCTCACTCTGTCACGCTGTTGCAGGCAACCTCTAATGATGCCTTCAAAGATGTGCATGGGGGAAGAAGGGCAAGAGGGAGCTTGGAGTCTACTTTGCCTATATTTTTTGGCAGGAGAGGGGGAAGAACAGCAGAAAATTGTCACAGCTTTTGAGAGAATGGGTGCCTCTTCTGTCACCTGAATACTCCTGGGACTACAGGGATCTCTTGATCAGATTGGACTTTGGTCTTGGTTATGACAGGTACCTCTGAGATCTGTCCTTTGGCAGTAGCTGAAGAACCTCATTTGGGAAATAGCTGACTGGCAGGTAGCTAAGCAGAATTTGGGGAGATTTTTCCTTTCAGGAAGCCCCCCTTTATGTTTGCCTAAAATCATCTGTTAGCACCCACATCTGGCAAAGCCCCTTTTGGGGCAAGGGGAAGTCAGATGTCTGCATAAGTCCCATGCTGATGGCAGCAAGCCTTCAGCAATTGCTAAGCCTCTGATGACTCTCTTAAGGTGTCTGTAGGAATAAAGGCAGGGTCCTCATTTGACTTCTGATTTTTGGGTTTCACATTTTCAAACTTTCTTGAAAAGCTAGAAGTAAAATGTTGTTGCTACTTGCATGAAAAATAAAATTCTGGTGCCCTGTGAGAAGGAAAGCTGAGATATTAACAGTAATGTGAGACATTAAACCATGCAGCTCTTCACCAGAGTGGCTGTTCCCTTAAAAGCTATGCAAATTTACATGCCTGTGGTGCTTGTACAGGCACCAAGGGCATGTCACACCATGAAGGTAACTGCAGCTAGGGTTTGATTTCCATTGTGCAACCCTATGTCCCTTTCCCATGGAGCACTGAAACTCGGACTGAGTCTATAACACACCCAGGTGGACTTCTGAAGGCTGCTCCTGAGGAGGGAGGTGTGTTATCTCTGTATTGTAAATGTGCTGTGAACTATGAAGCCCAAAGTGGACTGACCAGGTTACAGCATGCTTTTTGCCTGATTTCATGCTCTTACTGTGTGATCTTGCATGTTCCCTGCAGAAACAGGGCAGGAGTATGAATATTTTTGGTTGCACTGTGTGGAGGTGGGAGTTCACACAGATGCAAGCTGTAGGATGTTGGGGTGGATTATGCTTGCTGAGGTTTGAGTCCATTTGCAATGGTGTTTTTTTTAAATAATAGAAATAGAAATAACTTGTAGCAGCAGTCAAGTCCCTTTCAGTACTCTCCATCTAGCGTGTTCAGACTGGTTCCTTTGGTTGCTCGTATCCTGGCTATGGAAGAGTTCCCACTCATCAGTGAATTTTTGGATTATTTTCCCATGCTGGTTAGTGGCCAAACTTTGTTAGAGCCAGTGTTTCTACACTTCACAGTAGTGAACTAAATTATGCCATGCTAGTGCCAAGATTGTCACAATCTTGGGGTCGTGAGGATTGATAGTGTCAGAATTATGAGCTTTACTGCTCTTCCGTGGCTAAACTGTCAAATAGAATGAGTCCTCAGGCAGAAATTCCAGATCATTAAACCTCCAAGTACTCCTTGGAATCCTTTTTTTGTAAATAAGCTCAGACTTCATCACGCCTGAAGTTATCCTGCTCCTCCTAAAGAGCCATCTCTTTTGAAATAGTGGAGATGGGATGCATCAGGAGGTATGGATACCTCTAATGCCAATATCTTCGGTAGTCGCAGGAAAAAATGAACAGCTGCACGGGTGGCTCTGGATGCCATGATGGACATGGGTGCAGCAATATTTCATCTGAAACTCTAGGCTGAGTTGTCACTGGGTTTGGAAAAAACCCTCATTTCTTGATGGCTAGTGACTTACATTAAAGAGCTGCTTGATTCAAACATTGAACATGGGATGCTGAATGTTCTAGGTCAAAACTCAAGTCTAACCCAATATCCCATCTGTAACGTTTGTCAAATCAGATACCCAAGCAAACAGTGTGAGAACTGGAGCAAGCGAAGAACAATCTTTCTGCTTGTTATCCTTCCAATAATCAGTGACTGAAAAATTGCAACTCAGCTGACATATCTGAGTTGTCTTATTACCAAAGAATGTCTACCTGATGGTAAGTTCTCCCTAAATTCTGCATGATCCACAGCAAACTGAAACTTTGCAATGGTTTCAGTCACAGACATTGAATTACCACCTGAATGAAAAAACACATCCAGTGCCTCTTACTTGCTTAGTATACATTCAGTTGTATGTACTGTTGTCCCTACCCTTTCTTTTTGCCAGAGATTTTGGTTTTGACATTGTAGTGCTATTATGAAAGTTGCCATCCTGGAGCAGTATATATAAAATGTAGTACTGGGCCAATAATTAGGTATGAACATTTTTCAGAAGGCTGTTTAACTCTGGGTTGGGTTTTTTTTTCACACTGCAAATTTCCATTTTTTCTCTCTTTTTTTCTCTCTATCTCCTTGCAGCATTAGCCACTATGTGCTGGTGATGTCGTTGACCATATTCATGATGCTGATGAATGGACTGGCCCAGCTGCTGACTACAAAGAAGCTTGAACTTTCCAGAAAGACTAAGCACCATTCCACATGATGAAGCATTAAATGTTCCTGCAGTTTTTCCCACCCTCAGCCTTCCTCTGAACCAACCTCTGCCTGTGGAATGTAAATACAAGTTAACAGACTAGAGTGCCAAAATCCCATCCAGGGATCAGAGTGCTCTGCTGATACAGATTAAATGATGTCCTGTGGCTGAAATTTGTGTTTGGAGATTGTCATTTAGACATCAGCTGGGCTAAAATAGCCTCATCTTTATTCCGTAAGTGACATACTTCTTGAAAGTAAAACCAGCAATTAAGTCCTGTTTAAAAGAAATAGGCAACTGTCTTTTGTTGGGTGGCTAGCTGGATTTTTTCTTTGGTTATTATAACTCATCTTCCAGCTGTTCGTCTCTCACATGCACATTCTCATTAGGAGTCTGCAAAGTCCTAGCTTCATTTCATGCCTCACATAAGCATCTTGCAGATTAAAGCATAAATAAAATCAATCTAGGCAGATCACCGATTTGTCTGTTGCCCAATATGGCATATGCATTTGAATACCTCTGAAACTGGCTACATGTTTTGCAAGCTGTGTAAATGCTTCAGACTATGTATGTGAGAGTGCGCTGAGGCAGTAGGACTGGTACACTGAGACTGTTACTGTAAGTTGCTTTTAGCCGACCTCAGTGCAGACTGCTGCTTCTAACTGCTCTCCTGCTGTCTCTTGTGCCAGCAGTAACGCTTGAGCAGGCTGAGCAGTAGACCAGATCAAGTAATTGATCCAGCTGAACGTGAACCTGATGAAAGAATAGTAAAACACTGTTCAGACAGACCAGTCCCTTGGGCCAGCTCATGGGTGAATGCAGACAGGAGGGCAGGGATTGATTGTGTCAGTGGCAGCCAAAAGGCAGATCAGCATAAAGGTCATGAAACTGAGGCCAGAGTGGGTGGTTTGCATAGAGTGATACCCATGCTGCCACTTGGAGACTTTTTCTTTTATTAACATTTGTGTTCTGCTCCTGATTGCAAATGTCAGCCTGCAGAATGGCTCTGCCGTGAGACAAACACAAATCTCCTGGTTCTGTGTGAATTACGAGTGAGGGCGGAGAGCGCTGTGACACCTATAGGCTCTGCTGCTGTGGATGCTCTTGGGGACCCAGTAACTGTAAATACATCGCATGAGGCTCTGAGATAGCCTTGCAACTCCATAGCTTCTCCAGTGGCAAGTGTCAGCTTCCCTACCGATAGTCCAAAGTCTGTAAAGTGGGTAGAACTGCAGCACCTACTTATGGTTCAATTCTTCATCACTCCTGAAGTCTTCTGTTTTTAAGAATTAAGCAAACATTGTATCTCCTGCTCACTGGAGCCCTGCACAGAGCTACCTATCCTGCCTTTGAAACAGCTTTTTGCATCTACACTATCAGCTAAAAGGGCTCTTGAAGTGGATTGCTTTGCACAGTGAAGAAAGCAAGTCAAAGAAAACACTTTTTTCACTCTTCATCATGTGTGATGGCATCATTGACAAATCGTGCTAAATCCCATGTCACACTCCATCTTGCAGCCAGTCCTTCCTATTCAAAAGCTGATACATAAGCGCATGGTGCTGGCAGCCAAGGCCAGACATTCGTCATGAGGGCAGCTCCAATACTCAGTTTCCAGCCATCTGGCATTTGGCTGTGGTCACACGGCTGTTTAACACTCTGGAAACCAGTCATTCCTGCAGGAAATTTGGCTGGGAGAAACCAGTCACAAACCTCCATCTGCTTGTTGAATGCTGGTAAACATTGCATTATGGGCCTGCAGTCACCCTCAGAGTGCCTCTGGTGAGCGTCTGATCACTGGAGGAGGAGTCATTTTTCCACTAGGTAGTGGGTTGGTGGCCCATGTGGGCATGTTGCTAGCACAGCTAGCCACAGTCACAGAAGATGTTGCATGTATAGTCTGTAACAAATGTGAAGATTTTCGTGTTGGAGGGTGGATGCATGCCGACTACTGGTAGTTGTGCTATGCAAGGAGCAACCATGAGTGGGTAGAAAGTTGAGGCCACAGCAAAGACTATGTCTAGGCTCGGCAATCTACTGAACCTGTTCTCCTCAGCTCCAGTGAGCCCTCACTGGGGAGAACTATTCTCACCTCAGCCCCAAGTTACATAGCCTCAAGCTATAAGGGTACTGAACCATCAGCTTTGTGTGACCTAACTGATCTCTGGATGACCTCTGTCCACAGCTCTGTTATTTCAGTGCATCCAGCTATAGGCAGCTGTACCAGTGAGCATTCCAGCCTCTGTCGCCAGTGATGCTCTTAGTAAAGCTGCTGTTTGAAGAGCAAATTCACTGATGGGAGCAGCTGAACAGCTGCCTTTGCTCTATGTGACATGAAGGAACGGACTCAAAAAGTAAGAATGTAGGACCCGCAGGACTGCCGCCCTGAAGGCAGATCTTCTGCACATGTCAAAAATGATAGTTACCTATAACAGGGCCAAGTGGATGTCCTACTTATCAAATGAAAACACTGGAGGTGAGTATTATCTATTGCTGCAGGCTCCCTGGGAGAACACACAGAAGCTGAAGCCTGATGTTGTCTTTTATTGCCTTGGGGGGCTGGTAATAAAACATTGGCTAACCCTGCTGTATGTGGTGCTGCTAACATATGACAGTAGGAATAATCAGTGTACAGGCAAGTGAAAGTGGCTGTCCAAAATAGGAACCCACAACAATTGTCTTTTCTGCTTATGGCTTCCATAGTGTCTCCTTTCCCAAAGTAGGTTCTGTTTTTTGCATCCGTTCCTGTAAGAACAAAAAGGGGATGATGAGCATGGTGGAGCCATCACAACATGCATATCAGTTTTTCCCCAGTGCTTCTTTGAAAGGGCCTGTTCTTGTTTGCCATTTGCTCTGACTGGGCTGTAGCAGTAGCAACCTTAGCTGACCTTTCCCTTTCCCTTGCCAATCCCTTGTATCTCTGTGCCGTTTGCAAATGCTGTTCCTAGCATGCGCCACAGGAGTCTTGGAGAGCAGCTCTTGCAGAGAGGCTGATTGGCCGTGCTATTCTTGTATCTCCCCAGGGGAGGCTCTTGGAGTCTTGGCCTGCACATTTGGGTTTACTCCAGCACAGGGAGGTGTCAAAAATTCTCCCACTCAGCTACTTTTTACAGCCCAATGGGCTATGTGGCAAAGTAGATTCTTCCCTCCTACTGATGTGTGTTCCCTTCCTTCCTAGGAACAAATGTCTTCTGCAATAAAAAGTCCCCCACAACCTTAAAAGCTAAGGTAGGTAATAAAATGTTGTACTCAGCTGATTTTAGGCTTTCTGCTGTTCTGCTTGTGAATCTTAAGCATCATCCCTCTTCACGAGCAGGGTTCTGGGCACAGAAGTGGGGATGCGGGACAGTGCAGGTATCAGGTAGCCCTTGTATTTTCTCCTAAAGGCACAAAGGCAGAATTACCCCAAGCCGTCCTACCTTCCTTCTTTCACCGGCAGCAGAGTTACAAACTCTCTGACTCCTAGAGCAAGTGAGGCTCCAGACAGTGAAAACCTCAAGCAGGGAAATGCAGGTAGATTGACATCATTATTTTTGGCTGGGGCTACACTTTTTTTTCTTTTTTTTCTTTTTTTTTCTTTTTTTTCTTTTTTAAGTATATTGGTAGCATAAAAAACACTGTAAAACTTAAATTTGCTAGCTTTCAGAGCCATGGATCCCTGAAGATATAGCCATAAACATGGAGTGCCCACCAGGAGTTGCAAGGCAAGAGAAGCTGTGCTGAAGAGCCACTGTTACACAGATCTTGTATTCACCCATTCTAGGGACTGTTCTCTGCTATTGTATTTTCAAGACTGTACATAGCCTTTAGATATAATTCCAGGGAGTGAGCTGTTTCTTCAGAGATGACGAAGCTTAGATTGTATCAAGGTCTCTTAAGACTCAAACTAAATGACTTCCCCCTTCCTCCCGCAGAGTAAATCAGATTTTACAAGCTTTGGCAATTTCAATGCATGCCATACCTGTTAGTTGTAAACACAGCTACAGCCTTCACATTCTTTAATGAGAATGAGGATATGAATGAACTTTCATAGTTTTACTAAAACCTTGCTCTCTAGCATCACCCTTGAACTCCACTGTCTGGTTTGGCCAAGCTGTGCTACAACTGTGATTTCAGCTCCTATCTCCTAATCTGCAAGGGTTCATTGGCAAAAAGATGGGTTACTGATGGTTCTTCAAAATTTTCTGTCTACCTGAATCCTGCAATCCCTTCTTCTGTGCCTTCCCCTTTGGAGTGGTGAGGGTTACTTGTCTCAAAAGGCTTTGGGGAAGAGGATGGGTGTATGGATGGTGAATGGGGTGCTGGGAACGGGAGCTGGGCAGCATATCTCAGGAAGCTATAGTAGCAGTGGGGAAGGTAGAAGGTCTTGGTCATCCATCCGCTCTGGGCTGTTCTCCCTATCGTAGTGGCTGGGAAGTTCTGGGCGCCACTATCTCCATCCCAACAAGGCTTCATCCAGCCTTAAGGCAAGGGACTTTGCCTTTTTTTCCCTTGTGCCCTCTGACTGCCTTTGGGCAGCTGCCCTGTGAATTGCCGTGGCCAGGGGAGGTTGGGTAACACATCTCGTTAATGGGAAAGTGCTTGCAGCAAGTTGTGGCCTGGGTGCCCAAAACTGACCATGACAGCTGCTGGTAGTCACCATATTGATTATAGAGATGCTGCTGTTGCAGCTACCTCCTCAGAGAGAAGGATTCTGGCATCTGTTTACGTCAGTAGGGATGGGTTGAATCCAGTTCACCTGTTAAAAAGTCCTGAATTCAGCTGCTTTCCGCAAGGGCTCCTCTCCTGGGCCCCGGGGCAGGGCTCAGCGTTTGAGGTCCTAGCCCAGAATGAGAAGGGCTGAAAAGTGGAAGGAGAAAGCTGGAAGTGTCGCGCTTGCCCCGTTTCCGTAACCTTTGAGATTAAGTTTCTCAATATGTTCTTCATTCGTTTATTTATTGACTTGTGTTTGGCAGCAAGCTTCCTAACTTGCTGACTCTCAACATGGATGACAACAAGCAGAAATAAAAGAAAACACACCTTATTTGTTTGCATTTTATTTTCCAGGCAAGTTGGAACAGCAAATGCATTTTTTTTTCTTTAATGTCATATAAGGTGAAGCTGACATCGATTTAGCTTTCACTTGGATCATTACTACTGACAGACCTGTTAATGGCTGGATATCACCCAGTGAATTAGGAGAGAGAGAGAGAAAACAGGAAATATGAGCAGTGACGGAGCCCCAGTTCTGCTCTGAATTTCTTGCCCTCTGCAGCCCTGCTTCTAGGGGGTCACCTCCCCCCAGATAAGGTCCTCCTGACCTGGGTTATCCTTCAAGCGTCCTGTAACAGGCTGCCAAGTTCTGCACCCCCTGTGCACCAGCGAGTGGTTAAGCAAGGGAAGGATTGTGGAGAATTAGGCCTAGGGAACTGAAATTTAAATCACTCCCAAGTGCGATCATAACTGGGTCCAACATCTCGGCCTCATGGCAACGCAGGAGGAGAAATATGGGGAAGTTGTACATCACCAGCACAGCTCTTCTCGCCGCCTCCTCTGGGGTTTGTGGCTTTGCTCCAGCGTTACCTGCCCAAGTCCGCCTCCAAGTTTCAGCAGCTGTGAGCTGATCGAAAGGATATGTGTCTGGTAATAAATGTTGCAAAACTGACATTTAGGTCTGGGGAAATTTCTGACCAAGACGTAAACTCCTCTAATTAAACTTGGCTTATTGCTTTTGCGCAAACACTAAAGGACAAAGCATTCTGAGTGCAGTTCTCGTATTGACTTTCTGTGAAATAACCTTTATATATCTCCCCAGACACGACCTTTTTGTTCTGGACATCGTTATTCTGCCTTTTGGCATGTGAGATAGTCTAAGAAAAAAACTGCAGAGTAATTTCAGCCTCTGCTTTGTGGTGTGAGTCCCAGTGAGCACATAGGGAGAGATGGGTTTTAAAATTATTGCTATTCTATTTTTATATCAATTTCCATATTAAGTTAAGAGACACTAGAACTTACTGTACAAAACCTTGCTATCCAGAGTTATATTTAGCTACTTGCATATTTGTGTCTCCATCTCACCAGATCTCCAAAAATGAGTGGATATTTTCCATCAAGGGCTTTGAGGAGGAAGCCTCTTATATCTGACCTACTGTGAAAGGAAAATATCCGGTTAGCCACCATGCATTTTTTATACAAGCAGTATCTTGCTGCTTCTCCTCTAGCCTATGTTAACACATTATAGTTCACATAAAATGTAACAAACTTACTTACTTTAATATAATTTAGCAATTGACAGGCATTTGCTGCAGCAGGTAGAAACAAAATGTGCATGACCTTTTTAGAAAATTAAATAATGAAAGAAAACCTGCTTGGTTCCGTGGAATAATTACTTTTTGCATGTGTTTTTTTTTGGGATGAGAGCCAAACCTTTCTCCATTGAGAGAGAACACATTGAACACAAGACTTCTAAAACATCCCAAACTCTTCCGTTTCCTGAGACTTTATTTTACCACCAAGTCCCAAACCGTGATGCAGTGAACTCTGCCTAATTTTCTTCCCTGCGAGGTGGCTTCCCTTGAGGGTGTCATCTGTCTGTGCTCTCTCCTGGCATAATTCCCGGCCCTCTGCCTCTGCGCGGGGCTGCACTGAGGGGCCCTGCTGCCAGCCTGGCTTGGCAGCAGATGCTCGGGAGCTTAGACGATTTAGCTGAACCCCGGACAGATCAGGAGACAGGGTTTGTCCTCTTAGGGCAGATAATTATGACAACTAGTCTGTTACAGCAGAGAGTGTTTGTTTGGTTTGGCTCTTATGTTTGTTTGCTTTAGTGTTTTTTTTTTAATTTAATGATTTTAAAGTGTGTTTTTTTTCAATTAGTGAATGGAAGACCAGCTAGGCAGCATTAATTCATTTTAATATGACTCAATAATGAGGAGTGCTCCAACTTCCACGTAGTGGCTGAATGCATTTTTTTTCAGGCAGTTCGCTTGACAGAAAATACAATTTTACAAAAATTGTTCTACAGAGTAGGAGAACAGCTTTTGTCATTTTCCCTTCCTGGTAGTCCTTTCTTGCAGAAATGCATGACATTTGGGGAAAAGCGGCCTTTTCATTAGTGGATGGATGGATGGAAGGCCCCACAGGCATGAACACAGAATAACCGGATCTGCAGTCTAGAGAAGTGCAACTGATTGTATTTTAAGGGTCTATATTTCAGCAAGGCACCATTGCTACCTGTCATTCAAATACAATATATTGGAACTGAATGGCAGTAACAATATTTTCTCTCTTCTTGGCAATTTTAATTCCTTGTGAAAAAGGAGTCATGGGAGTTGAGAGCTTTCTGAATAGTAAGTGACCCAGCTAAGGCAAGTGGAGATGACCTTCCCCCATAGTTCACAGTGAGTAACCTCAGCAAGAGCAAAAAAAAGTTAAAATGGCCACTTCTTTTTGTGAAAATTACTTTATGATGCTTTACAAATACCCTCAGCGTAGGCAGTTGTTTAACTTAATCCTTGCCACAGTTAGGCAAATATTCTCACCAAGAGACAGCTTGCTCCTGTTCTTCCTCTTTGAGTGGTGGTGTGTATAGGATGAATAGCTTTACATGCTCGTAAAGGGAAAATGGGTGATACTTGTCAGATTAGTACTAAATAGCATTATTTATTTGGATGTTTATTTTGCAAGTCTGTGAATGTGCCTCACTATTAAGAATAGGAACACAGTAATGATTCTTTTAATTAACAGAGAAGGAACTTTCTTGCCAGTTCTAACTGCCGTTTGATCTATGTGAAATGTCACAAGATTGGAGAACCCTTGTAAAAGGCTGAGAGAGCATTATTTGTGTTTGGTGCGTGGAGCTTTATGAAAGCAATTTACATATTTGCACACTGAAGCATAACTAACAGAACATAAGCAGGGTGATAAATGATTAACTCTAAAAGATTGACACTTTGGGCAAAAATCCAGCAAAGCACTTAAGCGTGTGCTTAACTTCAAACAACCTGGCTCTGTTGCATGCAGTGGACCGGAGTCAGGTCCTTTCTTAAGTTCAAGAAACTGCTCATGCACTTTAAATTAAACATGTGCTCAAGTGGAGAACCAGAGCTCTGGCTAAAAGATCTTATAAAAGGAAAACACTTTCCCTTCTAACCCTTAAATCAGGATGGCAGCAGTAAGTAGGACTGTAAATAGATCAAAACTTGCCATGAATGGAGCATCCACAGCTGCTATTGATAAAGTGGGAGCTGTCAGTTGTCTAGTTTTTCTCAGACCTAAGACAAAAAATGAGGTATTTCAGTAAAGAATTAATCTAGTCTGTCTGTTTCAGAACGGTGTTTTGTTTTGTTTTACTTTAATTTGGGGAACACAAACATATTGAACATTTTATTGCTGTTCAGTGAAAATCTCATTTTGCTTTGGCCAAATATTGCTTTCACCGAATGGCTTAATTGGAAATGGAATTTGGCCAAAAATAAAAAAAAAAATCCCTGTTTTCATATCGCAGTAACTTGAACTTCTTCCCCACCATTCATCCTGCATTGGCCTTACACTACCTACCAGTAGTAGCTTTGCTACCAGTAGTAGCTTTGCTTGATCACGAGCCACTTACTTTCAGTGTAGCTGGAAATTTGTGAAGCTGGAGGAGGAAGGAGCTGCTCTGAACCAGAAGCGTTAAGCAAAAGCTGATGTTCCAAACTCTGCCAGGGTTCACAGAGTCGTTCTGGGTGACGCTGTTTTTGGACTCTGTGTGACAAACGTTCTTCAAGCTCTTCAGGAATGATTTCATGTGCCAAAATGAACTAGAACTACAACTGAAGTCCATCACTTTCTGCTTTTAACCCTTTTGAAGGGGAATATTCAGTCTTACATCGCTGTCAGAAACACCTTGCTCCTCAGGTTACTACTTTCATCTCCAACAGATGTCTGAAAGCCATGGATACTCTATACTCATCAGGCATTCATTCAATCAAGGACAAAACCTTCACAATGATCCCTATGTGTTTTTACATCAACAGAAATCTGTACATGGAGCTGCCGTATGTTCTTTCCTTTTTGGGAAGTTTTTTGTCTCCATCATTTTTATTTTACTTTGCAATTTGCTTTATCTTACTTTTGCTAATACTATATCTCAGCCCTGACTTTAAAATATATCATAAGTAGATGGTGGCTGGGTGAAGCTTAATAAAGCTTGTCAGCAATGATGAAGCCTTTCATTCAGGAGACATGCAAGAAGCCAATAATCTCCTTTTTTGGAATAAAAATGGAATGAGTAGATTCATTGCCCAAAACTTAGGCCCTGGGTGATTAACTAGAAACAGAAAAAGGTGGTGAAAGGATTTTTCTGGGGCCTGAATTCAGACCTAAGCAATAAAATACTATTTCTGGAGTGTATATGTCCAGAGTAGCCAGGAAACAGGCAGAAAAAAGGAGTTAGCTTTGGAGACAGCCAGAAAAAAGTTAGAAATATGATCTTGAGAGAATGGCTGAAAAATCTCTTTATAGGCTTGAGTGCTGGCTAGAAATTAATAAAGAAATTATCTTTGATTTGATTCCTACTACCTTCAAGGCTTTTATACTTTCTTTTTTTTTTTGTGAGATCAACAGGATTGCACAAACATACCTGATTCCATCAGCAATTTCTCCTGCTAATGGAAACAGCTTGAAAGACACTGAACACTAATCAAACAGCACAGCACACAACTGCTTATGAAAGTAGGCATGTTTTTGTAGTCAGAGGGAAGGGAGAGGGAAGGGAGACTAGAACTTTCTCCGTATTCACTTCACAGCACGAAAATAGACTTTATGCTCCTGTAATGTGTGGACCATAGAGAAAAGTTAACAACCACCAAAGTCAGTAGGAATTTCCCAAAGCCTATGGAAGTCAACAGGTCATGTCCCAAGAGTGTAACTTACAGGTTGGTTGTTACAGAATTCAAGCACTGTAGCATCCAAACCATATTTTTTGTAAGCCTATTATCATTTCTTTTTTAAGCAAGATTTGATATACTGGACAGATATGCAGGTTAGAGTTTCCTGATGTATAGGCAACATGCGTTTGCTGTTACAGGTGCTACACTGTTGTAACTTTTCCTTGGTCTCAGATTTGAAATCCTGAACTTTATTCAAAACTCTTTGTGTATTGGTGAAGCCTTGTAGGAAGAGCAATGCCTGATCAGCCGTGAAGAAGGAAAAATCTCTAGCATTCGTTTTCGTAATCAATCCTGATTCTTTGTGCTGAGGCCTAACTTGGGGTAGATTATATCACCAATAAATTAACTTGGGAGTGAGTGAGGGGGTTTGGAAGAGGAGCTCACAACTCTTCCATTAGCATTATGGAAAGGTTTGATTTTGCCTCTGTTACTAACAGAAACAATAAATATATATCTACTTTTTTGGACTCTGACATTTCAGAAATCAGTAAATTGGATAAAATCCTATCAGGAGAGGGAGGTTTTATTGTTTGGGTTTTTTTAATCAAATTTTAATTCCTCTATGTTTAGGCTTGCCTGCAAAATCCTTCTTGCTTCCAAAATGCAAGATAATGTAGGCAGGTAGGCAGCATTTCTAATGTAAGCCAAAAAAGAGGTAATGATAAATGTTTAACTATGGTTCCCCATTTCTTATGTTGAAAATAAGAAAAGGAAAAAGATAGACATGTTAATGATGTCCTATCACATATCCTCTTCAGGTAACATGGGAGGAGGATGTATAATTACCTGGAGAGAGACTAAATATACTGGTTTCAGCTATTCCTCAGCTGAAGCCGTTTCTAAGCATGTGAGTGCAAAAAGCTTTAAGGAATAATGCAAACAGATGCTATTATCTTTGGGGAAAGCAATATTTAGTTGGCCTGGCCATTATGTAGGTGAAAGCATGATGTGAACCAGAATGTGGAGTACATTTTCATGAGATTAGTTACATCATCTAAGCAAAATGTCCCCCCTATCTGTTTGCCCTATGCTCAGACGCTGTGAAACTTGGAAGCAAAAGTAGCAATGAAAATGCAACACTGCATGAGCAACGACATCATTTTTCTGGTAAAAGAAGAGGCACAAAAAGGTGGAAGGAGGCTGATTAGTCCTCAGAAACACTGGTCTGGAAACTGTCAGCCCAGGCCTCAGTTCTGGGCTCTGTCACACCATGCAACCTTGAGCAAATTGATTAAGTGTCCAGGACCACTTTTTTGCACTTGATTTGATCTTGAATAACACTTCATGACACCAAAATTTCCATGGAAATCAATAGCATTAAGTAGAAGGAACAACATACTTCAGTTCTTTACCTGTGATTTGGGAATCATTTTACACAATGACCCACATTTAGCCCTTCTCTGAAAGGTTAATAGCCTAATGAGACAGCAGTGGCAATTTCCTATTGTTACTTTTGTACTGTATGCAGTAGGATTCTCATCTTGGTTGAGATCTCCGGGAACTGCAGTAATCCAAATAATTACCTGCACAGCATCAGCTAAATGCCATTTCCCAGGTTTTGATCGCCTGGTGCTGATACGGTGCAATGGTATTTGGTGGAACTGAGATCGGCATTGGCCTTTCCAGCATAGCACTGGTACACACTTGCCAGGATGGATGGGGTCTTTTTGTGGGCTGGTTTTGTATTGTTGCAAAGCCTTGACAGGCAATTTAGAGAATATGTCCCCAGGGCATTGTGCTTTGGAAAACAGGCATAGGGATTGGGGCATGTTAGCTCAACTGCATTTTTATTGGCAATATGGGACATGAAATAACACAAAGTTTTCATCTGGCCATAGAAATGACTAAGCAGAAGTACTTTAT
Organism: Apteryx mantelli; assembly: GCF_036417845.1. Lineage (NCBI taxonomy): Eukaryota > Metazoa > Chordata > Aves > Apterygiformes > Apterygidae > Apteryx > Apteryx mantelli. Next base: position 79,619,276 of record NC_089979.1, read on the forward strand.
GACTTTGGGAATGTTACATTTTTGTCATGTTTCAGTATTTACAGATACAACAGATGAAGTAAATTAAAATATGCATGCACTAAAGGAACACATTGTTAGCCAGAGTCTTCATTAACTTTGCTGCAGATAAATGAACACAAATAACTAGAAGATATATCCAGTAGAGTTGGTGAATTGTTGGGCTCTTTTGCTTTGTATGTATGTGTGTGTGTGCGTTGGTGTGTATCTGTAGGTTGCTCCTCAGCCATTCCTGCTGCACTTGTTACCTGGTGGGTCTCACGATGTAAGAGACGCCACAGGGCTACACATCCCTCATTGGCATTCCAGCTGCATACAGCTTTGTCAATTAGTTTATGCAACTAAATGTATGCAATTATCAATAATACGGTTCACAATAAGTTCCAATTAATGTTGCCGCAGGAACCTTCCTTCATGTTTGTGCTCGCTTCTGTAGATTTAAATGCTCAACCTTAATGATGCATTAACGTTGTTTTCTGGGATTTTTTTTTAACGCTATGTTTGCAGTATAAGGTCCACAATTTATTTTGTTCTGTTTGCCCAGCAGGGACACTTTTCCACTGACTGTTTATTAAGAAGCCTTCATGAGTAAGAAAGCCATTTATCTTTATTAGTTGTATATTTTTGCTCATCACCTCTCTTACATTTATGAATTAAATATTTATTGATTTTTTTGCAAAGAAAAATGCCCCATTGCTCAGTAAGAATAAAACAAATTAGTACAAGATATGCACAGGAACAAGAACTGTAAACAAAACAAACTTAAGTTACTTCCATAAGTTAAGTCAGAAATGACAGGAACAGGAGTTGTCTTCTACTGGAGAACCTTATTTGCTTTTTTTGAAGGAATCTGTAAAATGGGCTATGAAAGAAGGGCTTGCATCTTTTTCCTTGCTATGTTTTCCTTTTCTTCCTTTTCATATTTGCTTTCTGATGCATAGAAGACAGGTAGAGGAATTTTTGTTCTTTTCCCTCCTTTTCGCTTGTAATCTCTTCTATAGACTAAGATAACTGATGAACATACAAGTATCTGTCTGATACCATGTGAAGCCTAGTTAATTAGAACTGAAAGTAATTAATTTATCCACATTTTTGATGAACTGATTTTAAGGCCCAACAGACCTGTGTGGTCATCTACCTGGTATTCCTGCATCAAGCCCATAGCTCTAATTGGAAGTCAGTGAAGAAAGTCATATGACCCTGAGCAAAATACTTTGTGTCATGTAAAATATCAGCACCTTAGACAAATTACAATCACCTCTGAAAAATATTTACCTTATTTTCAATATAAATTATGTATCTTCAAATTACAGCTATGGAATTTGATTTTATTTTGAGTCTGTATCTACAGTGTGGAAACCCCCTGCCCAACCACCAGGTCATGTCTGTCACTTTGGTATCTCACATGAACTACCAACATGCTTAAGTGTATGTGTATAAGTATAGGATTGGCTCCTGAAGTTTCACTTCTGAATGGTTGTTCAGAAAACAGTCAAAGAAAAAAATTTAAAAAATTGTTTCCCCTCCCCAGCAATATTCTGTTCTGTTCAACATTATCCTGCCAGGTATTATATTATTGTAAGATCAATTTCTCTTTTTCTTGCCTCTATGCATAATTCAAAGGTAATCCTACGTGCTTCAAGTTTGACATATATGGTCTGTGAATTTTATCTTTTATTTCTTTAATTGCCAAGGATACCTCAACAAAATGCTTTGGTTCACCACAGCCTGTCGGGGTTGATGCTTTCACACTCGTTAGTATCTAGTCTAATCCTTTTTCCTCTCTGTATTGTGGAGAAAAAAGCTACCTGGGCTCACAGCATCTCCTGTTTGGGGTTAGACTCATTACACAGACTGTTGTATTCATCAGGGCAAATGGCTCCATTCAAAGATATTTCACTCTTACATGGATGGCCAGGGAAAAGCTGGATGCTGTGATTCATTTTTGTTGTGAGAGTGCCTAGCAGGCTGGTCTTGGCTATGTGCTTCTCCCCAGGATGCTAACTGGGATCTCTTATTCTCTCTGCTGCTATTTCTTATTGAGCTTGTAAGAGTTCAATTATTTTTGAGACTTATCACTCTGAGACTCCTTTGAATTTAGTTGAAGTTGGCCAGTGGCTTCAAGAAGTACTTAGGAAGAGAGGCAGAGTGTGAGTGAATAAATCTTTTCCCCTTAGGACATGGGATAAAAATTCTGGCCTCTGTCTACCCATCTTTCCCCCTCCCTCCCTTACAGCAGCTCTTGGTAGTCAGTCAGAGATTAAAGAATTCATGCCCACTAATAGAAATCATCTGTGCAGATCGACTGTTTTTCAGGCAGATGCTGTCCCTGTGGATGCAGTACTCTGAACCGTGTGATCCAAATGGGCCAAAACTAAGCTGATCCCTCTATTCATTATTGGCTTCCTTGAAGTCAGCAGGATGCCCTGAAGACCTTGACTTCAGCGCGTATTTTCAGGACTGAGGGAGCTTGAAAAAGAAACGGAGTTTCTCTCCCCTGGAGGCTTGACTGCTGCAAGAGGTTTCTCCACCTGGACTGAGTGAACCTCTTTGAACTTGGTTCATCACAGGGAAGCTGCTACCCATATATATATAGCTCCTGAATGCTCAGTTATAATTACTTTTTTCTTTAAGGAAGTCATGATTAATAGTTCTTAGGGGTGGATGACTGCCAACAGCACCTTCTGTGGGATGATTTCTCTGCCCATGAAGACAAAAGCATGGGCCTTCAGCAGCAATGCAGGACCTTCCTCTAAAAACTTTGCCTCAAAGATAGGAAATAAAACTTTCCTTTTTGACTGGGTAACAATAAATTCTGCAAGAAGAACATTGACTGAACACAGGTGGGCTGATGCAATAGATGAAGGGTGATCACCCTAAGGAAGGACAGAGAAGAAAATGCAGGAAAAAAGGCCTTTTTAGCCAGTGATATCTTGTGTTGCTGGATGGCTTTGTTGAGGGACACCTCAGCTGTAATGCTTGAAGAGCAAGCAAATTCAACAGGCTTCATGGTGAATGCATGTTTCAGTAGGTTGCTACGAAAAATACCTTTTGCCCATGGTTTGGGGTTTGTTTTGGTTTTAGAGAAACAGAAAAGTAAGGAGGAGAAATCTTTCCTCAGCTGGCCTGTTTACACATTTGCAGTTTTCATTATCTGCACTTTTTCTCTGTAACAGCAATAATGTCGCCTCCCTCTGACCTCTCTGGGCACTTTTGACACATCAGTCAAATGCCTACAGGAAGTTCATCAGGAAATGTCTTTTGACAGGAATGGCAGCTTGTGGCCCATGGCTATGAAGGCTGTTAGGAAGATCAGCATGAGGACAGTACATGGGGTAAATGCTGAGGTAACGTCAGACATCAGGGCTTACATAATATTCTTCAGAATACTCATTAATCAACTCTTCTTGTGAGACTTCTCCAGCTTCAGTCCTGATGTTTGAATTTTTCCTTGGGGTATGCAGCTGCGTTTTTGCTGTTATATCTCTCCCATGAAACACCTCTGTAATGATCATTTGCTCATCACTGGAGCCATGCTTCTTGGGAAACTGGAAGGTAGAAACTCTGGGATTTTCTGTGTGTCCTGTAGATAAGCCTGGGTTAACCCTTTCTTTCCAGACACAGGCCATCCAAAGCTCTGATTAGTCATACTCCTGTATTTAAGCCTTACATAATGGAAAGGAGTAAACTGATATTTCATCTACATTTCATTGTTTCTACAGCAGGTAACTGCTTTCTTTATCATACGCTTTCCTCCAGTTTAGAGTAGGTAACGCTCCATGGAGATGAGCAGCTGCTGGGAGATACACTCATGAGGGACAGGAAAGCCTTTGGAGCCAGCAGAGCCCAGCACCATCTCCAAGAAGTGGGCTCCAGCCGCCATCCCTGTTGGATGAATTGAACTGAGCTGCTCTGGGGACATGTCCAACTGGAAGCTTGTATGGTATGGTGTGGTGAGCGATACCATAACAGAGAGGCTGGCGGAGTTGTGTCAGCTCTTGCATACAAATATGCATGCACTTTCTCTCTGTTCCACCCTGCTGGGTTTTCTAGTACAACTAATTGCAATGGCAAGATCCAGTCCTTTAGCTGCCAGGGTGCTGGGATGCACTGAAGTGCACAGAGGACAGAGGAGGTCTCCGTGTGCTTTGCTGCTATGCTCCCCCAGGCAAAAACCCTGATGTGCTCCAGGAGCAGCTTGGTCCTGACCCAGCCGGGGAGCAGGGCAAGGCTCTGCAGCAAGTTTGTTGCTGCTGACCAGAAATGGCCCTGCTTAGTGTGAAGGTGAGTGATATATTTTCCTGTGGCTTGGCATTAATCAAGTCACAGCTTCATCAGTGTCAGATCTGCAATGAAAGATATTCTCCTTTGCCTTCTCCTCCTCCTCTCCCTCCCCAGGTCTAATTCTTTGAAAACTGTAGCTGGTTCTCAGATGGTGGCAGTTAAAAGAGGTAACAATGTGCCTGCCATGAAAACTAGCTGTCTTGAATGAGCTCATGAGAAAACTGAATCTAACCTGTCTGTCCGGGCAGTATTTATAAAATACTGTACTGTCCATGGATTAGGCTGCCCAGCCCAGCTGCATTGATGTAGTCAATGAAAGCAGCTGTTCATATTTTGAACTTTCTGATGTAATGGGATTTTAGTGGCCTTATAAAAAGTCACAGGGTCACATCACTATTATTTTTTGTTTGGTTGGTTGGTTTTTTTGGCAAAGCCTCTAGAGAAGCAAGCGGTACTTCAAAATGCTGCTGCCTCCATTTCTTTTCATTTCAGGATGTTGTTTGTGTCTGCCCCCCGTCCCAAACCTCAGGAAATATTAAGATTTCTCTTTTGAGCTGCAAAGGAAATCAGGATTAATTTTATGGACCAGAGCCTTGTCAGATGTAAATCCCTATAGTTGCACCAGTGTCAGGGAAGCTAAGATGATTTACACCAGCTGATGAGCTTTAACTGGGAGGGGAAGTCACCACTTCAGAGCAGCTCACATGTCAGAGCAGGGACTGGAGCCCTGATCCAAGCACTCTGGAAATACTGGCCTCCAACATGTGTGGCAAGTCAAGTGAGACACTGAAGTGCCCACTAGCAAGGTGGGAGTTAAGCACTCCCGTTGGTTTCCCTGGATCTGCTTTACAGTTCTTGAAAGTAGAAGAGTGAAAAGTCTGTGTAGGATTGGTGGCATTATTATGGGCTTAACAGGACCCATGAAGAAATCCCCGGGATTGCTCCTCATGGGAATAAAACAAAGCGTGCACAAAGCTGTGTGTAGGACTGGGACTTTAAATCAGGCTGGCCAAAATATGGCTGTAGTAATGCTTAGGGTCATGAGTAGTTCAATTGAGGTGCCCCTGGGCTATGGATTTCAGGTAGTCTATTTAGACACGGGGGTCGGAGAATGATGGGAGGCAGCTGGAGGATGAGGGTTTGCCTCAGACCTAGCTGCACGCCAAGCTTGGGGGGGGACTGCTGAGGGTGCCTCCTGGGATTCTCTTCATCCGTGGCTGTGGGTGTTCTTCCTCACGTCCTGGGCTCCTGAGGTACATTCCTTGGGCTATTGCTGTGTAGCGATTTTGATATGTGGCTTTTATAGTGGAGGCAGAAATGCCTTCAAAACTGCTCTTGTAGATTTGCTGGGCACCTTCTGGGCTTTGGGATGGTCCTGCTATCTTGCTGTGGGGCAGAGGATCTCCTGTGCCCAGCCAACCGTTAGAGGACAGTTCTTCCTCTTGGCAGTAGCAGCCAAGTGGAGGTCAATGCTGCTACTTGCATGCTAAACTGGGAATATTTTTTCAGTTCACGTTTACTGGAAAAGCATGCTAATCCTCTGATTCCACCCTGGTAGTAATGGAAATCCTTGTTGTTTCATGTTACTGAGTCAGCTTTATCACTAGATGAGCTTGAAGGATAAAAGGACGTTTATGTAGGAATGTAGACTTGTGATACTTCAATAAAGTTAATATAAGATAAGAGAAAATGACTATTAAGATTGTACTTACCTTTATTTTTTTTGGTTACTCCTTCAACCCAGCTAGCTTTTTGAGGCAGTTCATTTGCAGACCCCTGGAGCTGGCATGTTCTGGGGTGCTCTCTGCTGCCTCTTCCTTTGCTCTTACAGTTGGCTGCTGGAGAAACTGCTCTGGTCACCCTGTTTCTTCTCTCCTCCATATGAGATAACTGTTTACTTCCTGTTTGATTGCCCTGTGGTGCCTTTGACTTATCCCTGTGACCTTATATGGCTGTATAAGAGCTTGTATCATTTCTGTATCCCCTCCCCTTTCAGGTTACTGGATTTACATTTCTACTGTATAACTTAATTACTTCATTCCTGGCTTCAGGCAACATCCTTTTGCTTATGAAAGTGCTGGGGTATGACTCTATAAATTATATATTATGAGAAATGTTAACAGTACCAACTCCTTTTTGATTTATAATTGATAGCTTGCCACAAACTTTGCATACAGCCTAAATGCATAAACACAACAAAAGGGTGATCTGAGGATATGGTTGTCAACAGTGTGACTCTTGGCTTCCACTTTGTTAGATTTTTCCGGACTTCATCCCAACCAGCTATGGAAGAGATCCTGGCATACCCATAGCCAATAATGCAAATCCCATATCCATTGCCATGCCCTCTTTAGCAGTAGGTTGCTGCTTTTGCAGGGCTTTTTTACACCAGTACCTTTGGCAGACGCGTACCCACAGAAGTGAGGGACCTCCAGCACCCAGCTGGTGCTCGAAGCATTGAGGAGGGGCTTCTCCAGTCCTCCAAGCCTTTTGGACCCAGTGGTCCCTGCAAAGACAGTGTTTTTCTGCTGTTTAAGAGAGGGCATGGACTGATGGGGTCTCCCAAGGCAGTTGGAGCTTGCCATGATTGCCAAGACTACTTCTTGAGCTTTGAATACAGATAGGTATGAAAATTCACATTGACTCTCTTCTTCCCTCTCTCTCAAGCACACAGCAGTATCTGCAGCATCTGCATAGGTGCTCTGAATGGTCTAATGGATGTGCCAGCTTCTCTGCACTGAGGCCACAGAGAATTAATGTTTCCAACTTTGTTGCTTTGAATAACCCCTTACACTAGATGGAAGATGCCTACAGGCATCTCGCTTATTACCCTGTGCTCCTCCCTGTGAAACCAAGCAGCAAAAGTGCTGCTTAAGATTAAAAAAAACATGAGTTGCAAAAATCCCACTGAAACCACTGAGATCAGATCTGGGCTCCAAACAGATGAATAAAAGTAGTAGTTTTAGCTAATTTAAAGCATGTCTTTTTAAAAAAAAACACTTTTAAGGAGTGTAAAGAGCATATAAACTATTTTTTTTTCAACCTATTTTGAGTTAGAAAAGAGATGGCAGTGAAGCTGGTAGAAGTGCAAGGGTTTTTTCCTTGAGAAGATATCTTATGCACTTTTTCGTTTAAAAACAAATCCAACAAAAAGACTTGCCCCTCCCCAAAGTTCAGCCTTTCGAGATTTCACTTTCTCATTTTTAAAAAGTTAGTTTGCAAAAACATTTTTAATGGAAAAGCAAGACTAAAGAGAAAACGTTTTACTGAAAAGTGATTTATATCTTAAAAGGTAGCTCTCCTCTGCCTAGTTTCTATATTTATATTTTTAACAGAGAAAAAGCTATTTTTGGAGGGAAGTTTCAGTGCAAAAATCTGTTAATCAATTCTTTGCAGGAGTCAGAATTTTAACAGAGAGTAACTCTTCACTGAGTTGTAGTTCAAAACACGCCATCAATTAATTTCCTTTAAACTTAAAATACTCTCCTTGGCTTGCAGAGTGCACCTGGCAGATTTCCGGGTAACAGTTCTCTACAGCGAAGCTGTAGTGGGGCTACAGTAGGGCTTTACACTGAAAGGTGATTTGTGACCCTCTGTCCATTTTCTACTGCATCCTTATAATGAATACAAATCCCTCAGATTAGTTGGAAGCTGGATATGAAAGACTCAGCATTTGTCATATTCATAAATATATTTATGTTTGCTCTTCTCAAGTAGATATGATGTTTGTAATTTGCAGCCAAGATTTGATTCATAGATGATAATACTGCTCTGAAATGTGCATGTTTTCTTGATGTAACCCTTCTAAAAATAATTCTATAGATTAAAAGATCTCTGTCAGAAAGCCAACAAAATGGTAAAGTTAAAAATCACTGCCAGAGCCCCAGGCGTAGGTCATCACCTGATAAGTGGTTGGATTTTGTGGACCTTTAGGAGCAGCAGCCTATGGTACAACTCATGGGTTAGTAAGACCATGATGCAAGGCAGCAGCACTTTAAAAGTATGGGGGAGGAGGGGGGGATGGAATGGGGAGTTAATCCAAATACCTCATTATTTTTATCTACTTGAAAACAAGAGCATTGAGAGTGAACTCTTATTGGCCTTGAGGTTTTAAGTTGACTACATTACTATGAATAATAGAACAGTGGTTTTTACAGTGGTTAAATTCTAATACTTTCCTTTGTGAGGTTAATCCTATTTTTCTGTTTCTATTTTATAATTAACAAGCAAATTTCCATTAGAAATGACACAGCACTCCTTCCCCATAATTTCACAATGCATTTATAATTAAAAAGGCCAAAAATGAACTTTCTTCACCCTATAAAATGAAAGCTCTCTCATGGATCTGTGTGTTCTGGAGCTGTGAGAAAGGCCCATCCTGGGCATAGAGGTCCTTGGTAATAGTCGACTGCTTTCCAAGTCATTATAAATTAGATGGGTTTGAGGGCTGCAAGAAGGTACAGGCCTCCCACACACTCCCCATGAGATCCAATTCACAGCAAAGGAAGGACTGCAAAGTCTCTCTAGATTTACTGTTTCCCTGTTGGGCACAAACTGGACCGATGGTAGCAGCTGACCCCTGACTGCTGACAGCCCGAGTGCTGCTGGCATGTGGGCTGTGCCCCCTCTGCAGTGAGGGAGTGAGCGTGCTGACTGTCCTTCTGCAGCATGCCCTGGCCTTTCCATAGCTGTGATTTGGGGATCAGGCTGGGCAGCCATCACAGATTAGGCTTCTTCACTCAAGACAGCAGAGACTGAGCTTGCATGGACAAGCTGGGAAGAAGGAGAAGAGCTACTCATCATGATAAATGTGGGCAGACATGGGGAAGGAACAGCTGTGGCTGAGAGCAGGGCAAGTTATTACAGACGGCTGGGGAACCAGCTGTGATTTCAGTAGCCAGTTCAGCCAAACCGGACTAACATGTTTCCCACCCAGGCCTGCTCCAAAGCCCTCTCACAGCTCACTCGAAGGAAGCCTAGACCAGCAGAGCATGAAGGACCTTGTGATGTGACCCCAGACACCTCACTTGTGTACGCTGGGGAGAATGGTGCTGGAGAGGGGGATGTGATAATCCAACTATGACTTTGCTGTGTGGTTGCTCAGATCCAGAATAGATAACAGTGCTGCTTGGATCAGCTCGAAGGCACTCTATTACAGGCATCCTGGAGTTGAGGAGAAGGAGCCAGAGCAGGGCTGGGAGTCTTGACTGAGGACAGCACAGCGGATGTCTAACTGGCAGGCTGCTGTAAAGGTGGGACTGCAGCAAATTAGACCCATTTCTAGCTGTTGTTGGTTTTGTTGGCACTGGGGATAGCCTGGATTTGGAAGGGTGCAAAGATAAAGTATAAAATCCTTTTTCTTCCTGGGAGTCCAGTAGAAAATCTCAATGTTCATCTTGCAGAATGTTCTGAGAGGAAATTTTCTTGTCCTCTCTCTTGATGAAAGAGTTTCCCTCTTGGATCCAGTTGCTGGATGATAGCATTAGTAGTAAATTGTTGCCCCTTTCATCCTCACAGGTCAAAGCCTTTTAAATCTAACTCAATCTGCTGCCTGGTAGGAAGCATGTTTTATTATAGCAGTTCTTACAGGTCTTACAGCTCCGTGGATATCTGTCTATTTGAGGTTTTAAAATATTCTTAAACCAAAAAAGACCAAACAAAGAGGCCTTAAACCTGCTGAAATTTCAGAAGAAAAATGAAAATAGGAAAATGCATTCAAAACCTTTATATTGCAACATATTTCTTGATTCTTAGTATTAAGAAAACAAAGGGAATTCATAGTTTTTGCTGCTGTGATTTGGGGGGAATAACTCCTGGAAAAGCTGGGAGGAGGGACCTGAAGGAAGGTTTTAATTTTAGTTGCTCACCCTCTGTTCATCTAAGCACCAGGTCTGCAGCTGTGGAAGCACTATGCAGTCTATAATCTTCTGGTCTGTTGTTTTTTTGCTGGGAAAACAGTCTTAATAAAGGGCCAGATTTATTATAACACTTAAACAAATGCTAAGAATCATCAGTGTCCTGTAATGCTCCATCTTAATGGAAACATGAAAACACAAAGGCTTTTTGTGCTGGCCTTGACTGCTCTAGACTATTTTCTCTCTCCTCCTCCCCCCCTTTTCTCCCAGAATCACTGATGCATCTCTAATAGGAAAAATGCAAAGTGTGCAAGTTGTCTTGGCACTGTGGCTCAACATCTTGTCATGTTGCACTATTATGTTGACTGTTCTACACAGGGAGAGTGCATGAAAAAAATCCCAGAAGCACTGTTCTGGTTCAGGCAACCGCAAAAGCAGTTCCCCTTTTTTGTTGGCAGTGGGAAAAGAGATTCTACAGAGATGGGCATCTCAGAGCTAATGAGCTAGTTTGACTCAAAGGGAACTGTATGGAGGAAAGTCGGTGGCATATTGCAGACCTAACTATGCACAGCCTTAGCTATTGTTTCTCTGGCCTGCTTTTTGGATGCAGATAGAAAAGAGAAGGAGCTGCAGAATTCTGCTTCCAAAAACTGGATGTATTCATTGGCCATAATTATCTTAGAAAATAGGAGAGGATGAAATGGGGAGACTGGACACAATTATTTTCAAGACTTCTGAGGGAAGAATTTAATTATTTCAGTATACTGTGGTTATGCCCACTGAAGTATGAAGTCCTTCAGCTACATGTGTCTGTCCATGTGTTTTTATTTAAGATATTTATAGAGCTCCACTACTGCGGTATCTTTGTCTTTCACAATCCCTAACTGAGAACATCACTCTGAAATAAGACTGGTGATGCAGACACTTTGCAGATGGGGAACTAAGGCAAAGAACGTGTGTGCATTTGTTTTCTTCCCCGTTTAAAGAAGCAGATTTGCTTTGGTAAATCTGTCATTATTATATTTAATCTATTTAGCCAAGTCTTGAAGAACCTTGACACAACAATTCTCAAACAGTAAACTCTATCCCAGATGACCGAGCTGATGCTCTAGCGCTTATAGTTCACACCTGCCTCCTGCATAAGAACACAGCCTCAAGTGCAGGCTGCAGTAGTTAAGAAATGGGACCTGGTCCTTTCCAGAAGCAAAGACTTTCCAGCAAAGGGAGAGATAAAGGCTCAGCAATGAAGCAAAGACCTTCATCCCCCTTTTTTATTTGCTTACAGAAGGGGTTACAGGATATGGGCAGACCTCAGGCTGAACTCTCTGATCAGAACCAAGACTTCCTAACTCTCTCTTGTTGGCTGTTTTTTGTAGCAGTGCTTTATGAAACAAGGGTGCTGTGACGGTGTGCTCCTTTCCCCCCCACTGATGTGCTCTCTCCCCCTCAACCCGACCTCCCTATAAACAGCACGTATGTAGGGCTAGTTGAGCATGCGCCAAATAAGGCACGTCTAGTATGCAAATATGACTATGAGTCAATCATCTCCCCCCCATAAATAGGGGGCAGCCCAGAGCCCATGGAGCTCTCCTGCACGGCAGTGGGCTGCACTGCAGAACCTCCTCTTGAGCAGGGACGCCTCTCAAGGTTACTCCTCGAGGCTGAGAGATTCCTTACCCACGACAGATCCTCGGTAAGTGACTAATAGCATGCTGAACTTTTGCGAACTTTGCGAAACTTTGCTGAGTTCTATCCCTGACTCACTGCACACATAATCCCTTAGACATAAACTGTTGACCAAGTCTGGGACTAGGACTGGATCCAGCCGCATCTAGGCTCCTCTCCGAAGGAGTTTAGAAAGCAAGGGGGTCCAGTCCGAACCTCGTGACTCAATGGGAAGGTCTCCGTTGCACATGCATCTGACCCTGTCCTTCATGCAGTAAATAACTGAGTGAACTTTGCCAATCGAACCTCGTTAAATCGTTCTTATTTATGATTGAACTTTGTTAAGTCGCTGTCTTACTGCAATAAATATAGTGCTGCTTCCCTCTTACAAGTGAAGTGCATCACTCCTTTCGTGACAGGTGCTCTCTCCATTTGCTTAAAAAGAGTGGCAGCAACTCACGAGCTTGTTAAATTGTTGGTTTGCTCACATGTTATTTACCTACTGAAAATGCTACCTCAGGTCAAAATAAAACTGAACAGTAAACCATCTATTAGAGAACCATATGACTACTAATGGAGAGAAAGGGCATGAAGAACAACGCAGTAGCATATTAGAAAACAATTATTATAGGCTTGACAGGAAAAGTATTGCAGTTAACGGCAATATCACCTTCAGCAGGATTTAGATCAGGCTCTTGCAGAAAAGCATTCAGGTTCATTATATGGTTGCTTCATACATAACATAAGAGGTCTGTGATCTGATGATTGTGGTGGAGAGATGCCTGAAAGGGTGGGGAGCCGTCTAGCTGTGGCAGTAGGAAGCCCTGTGTTAAAGCAAGGGCTTGGGACGATGAACTCATGGGTTGTTTCCTTTCTTTTGCTCTGAAACCTTGCTTCAGCAGTTCTGGTACTGATTAGATTCACTTAGAAATTTCCATAGTTAGAGTTGTTTTAAGCCTTGATGTTGACATAGTTATTTCACTATAAGGATTTGTACTGGAACAATCAGCCCTCCTTTATCTGAAAGGTGTACCAGGTAATGGACAGATCTAGATAATTTAGAAACTGGATCTAAGGGTACCCAGCTCTTTTCCATGACTTGGGCATCTCTGAAGTAAGTTGATTATATGGAGATTTTGATGACTGGCTCTAATGATCAGGCAGAAAAGTCTTCAAAGCCATTCTTACATATTTGCTGGAAACCATATGGGTCCAGGTGTGCTACCATTATTGCGGTGGTGGAAGCTGCGTGTTAGCGGGCTTCCCACGCCTGGCTGGTTGTTAGAGGTAAATCCTTCCTCCCAGAGCCCTGCGGTAGCATCTCTCGGTCCAGGTGAGAGTGTTAGGTCTGGGCACAGCTGCCGATCACAGCTCAGCTCCACACATGGGGTCCCTTTGAGATCCACTGCGCTTAGGAGTGCAGTGCATAGGCACCCGAGGGGCTCTGCTAAAGTGCTCGTGGGTCCAGTCAGACCTACTATGTTGTTGGGCACAGGCTAGCTCTGTGCGTAGCCATCCTGTGTATATGATACTCCTCACCCGCCCGGCAGTGGGAAGGTGGAGAGGGAATAACTCCTTTATCTCTGCTTTCAGCCAGGTTGGCTGACTAGCTCAGGCTCCCTGCTACACAAAAGTGGGCAAATTCCTTCTGGAACTGAGCTGCCTTGGAGCCCATCTTAGCTATGTGCCTGCAGCAGATAAATCTCTAGGCTTGAGCTGAGTTTTCATAGAGCCATCTTTGTATCCAGAATAGCATTAATTTGCCATTGAGATAAGCCATCCCTGGATAACTGAATATTGTCTCTAGATAGTTTATACCCAGCTATGACAATACATGAATTTTAGTACTGGTGTAACAGTGTCCATATGAGCGTGTTCTCCCACTTACTGTATACTGCCTTACAATATTGCTGGTTTAGCAGTACATAAGCTAGGAGTGGCTGGTCATTCACTTCATGTCCTTTGCCGGTACTTTGGAAAGGTGGGTCAGATAGTCAGGTTATTCAATTTTCAGTGAAGAAAAAATCAGAGCTAGTTTACCTTCATATTGTTGGCTGAGATCACTTTGCTTCTGCTAGGGTCACATCAAGACATCTGTCTTGAAGTAGCATACCTCTTTTGCAGCGAAAACAGAGCTTCTGTGGCATTTTGGGTCCTCATACTGTGGGACCTCATAACTCCTCTCCATTCTGTTCTCATTTTGTAAGCGGGAAATTCTACCCCATTAAGTCTGGTAGTTGTTCCTGTGAAATATTTAATTTCCCAATGGGTTAAACTTGTCCCTTTAGAGGCCTCCATTAAATCTAGATAACATGACTTTTGTGATGCGATATACAAGCCTTATGCTAGCTGACAGTACAAGGGTGGATTACACCCTGGTGTTAGCAAAGCATTCAGAAATTCTCTGAGGAAGGCACCCTAGATGCATAATTCACAGAATTTAAGGCCAGAAGGGCCATAGATTATCAGATCATCTTAGATCATCTAGTCTGACCTGCATAATGCAGGTCATAGTGTTTTGCTGAGTAATTTTTGCTTCAGTCCTGGAACTTCTGTTTCAGCTACTGTGTACCTTATAGAGGCACATCTAGCATTAATTAAATAAATCCAGAAATGAAGATTTCACTTTATTCAATGGTAGTTTAGTCTAGCAGTTAATTACTTCTAATGTTTTTTGAGGAATAAATTGTATCTTGTTTCTAAGCTAAATTTCCAGACATTAGATCTCACTACATTTTCACCTCCTAGAATAAAGATCTATCTACTATCAGAAATATCTTTTTAGTGTTTTAGCTCTTTTTAATGGGTAGGTTTTAGTTATTAATTACAAAATCCTGATGTTCAGGACCTTGATCACTTCATCTGGATACTTAATGAAAAAAAGAGAACTGCTGTGTTCCTCAGATGGATCATGCTTTTTTCTATATGTTTATTATGCCCGTAGAAGGAACTTGGTATTTGTTAAAATTAACGAAGCAAATCCCTTCTAATACATTAGGAAATACAGCTTAAAACCTGTACTTCAGTCAGGTGGAGGAATCAACTCCTGCCCTGGAGAAGACTCAGCTGAAATAAAAATTGGTATTAGCGCTATGCAAAGCATTTTATCAGACCTCAGACTCACTTGAACTTAGCCTTGGGCCTGAGGCTGAGTGAGTTCATGAGCCTTAGCTCATGCTGGCAAAAATTCAGCTGTGAGAAATATTGCCTATCCTCCTCCTACTAGAACTTGCATTTTCTACAACACTCCCCAGAGCCATCCTTACATGGAGGGCAAAAGCAGGACTAAGCAGGTTACATGTCCTGTCACCACTCATTTTTCCTGGGACATGATTTTATTTCCCTTCCCCACTCTCCCATCTATGTTTGGGGATGCTGGATAGTTGTCGTCCCCAGAAGAGTCCATGATGCAGGCTGCTGCCTTTTGTTGTCATTGGAGGATGGGTTAATGGAACCTGTCCAAAGGAAAAGAAAATAAGCAAGATACTTTCTCTTTGCTAATGTTGAACTGCAACAAAGACAACCTGTAACCTCTAATAGGAAACTCTAGAAATAGACGCCCAGAGGACTTTTCAACCTCCTTGGCCATGTCTACTTTTATAAAACTAAATGGGTATAAGACACAAGATGGAGCACTGACATGTGACCGTTAGCTGCTGGCACACTCCCTGGCATGACTTTGACCTGTGCCAACCAGTGCTCTTCCAGACAATGCCTGGGAACATTTTGGGGGAGAGCAGGGGTGCAGAATCATGCCCAGGAGACAATGTGAATAAGACACATCTGGCATGCTAGTCATACCATGACCTCTGGGTGAGAGGATGGGCCTTAGACTTTTTTACTGACCACATAGCCATCCACCAAACCCATGGTGCATTAACCAAATACTGCTGGTCTGAACAAAATCTGACAACTTCTAGGTTGAAGACAGACATATAGGCAGTGTATGCGTGTGTTGTGCCAGTACAGCTTATTTTGTTGGGACTTGGGAGTAATAGTTTTGCTGGAGAAAGCCATTTTCATCAGAAGTTCTTTGCTGGTAAAGTGGCTCTTACACAGAGATAGTCTATAATAGTTCCCCAAACAACGTATGTAATGGCTGAAAAATCATGTTACTATATTTCACAACTTCTGTTTTTAAATCATACAATGGAGTTGCTTGCTGTAAATACACTGAAACTTTTAAGTGTAGGCCTGGCAGTAGTCTGAGAGAATCACTGTCAAGATAGCTGACACTTTGGATTAATTGCATTTGGCCATTCTACGGCTAGGAAGAGTCATATGATATGATTAGCAAGTTTTTTGTTTTTTTTTAAATACAGAAAGTAAATCTGGAAAAGGTAAAGATTATTCAGAGGTGCTGTCATCCCTGGTAGTTATGCAGAAGATGATAGATGATACCTCCATAACTATTTGGGAGTTTAAATTTCCTGTAACAGATGGTATCTTCTCAGATAGCTTTCCATTTCTGCCATGTACCCTAATTTTCCTTTTATTTTCCAAATTCTTCAGCTGTGTCTACACTGGAGAAACATGCTCTGATAGATTTGTTCCTGCAGTGTTTCTGCAGTGTATAGTGCAATAGTAAGCTGATCAGGAGTGAAGCACCTGTGCGTTACTGGGACAATACCAGTAGTGCATCTTCAGTCTGCCATGTCCTACTGTTCCCGTTCCATGAGGCCAAAGGGATGGTGAGAGATCTGTTAAAAACATCCCCTTTAGTTAGCAAGCTGCTGGTCCTAGAGCAGAGGAGCCTTTGGCAGCTCTTTCAAACATATCCAGTGCTCTCCCAACTGGAGTGCCATTAGCAGGTTAGTCCCCATCTGCAGCCCTCGAATAGCACAGTTCCCTCTTCTTTTGATCCAGTCTAATTAGCCCTTCTGAGAGAATGAAATCAAATGAAAGCTGGAGAGAATGGAAGTTACATGTACATGATATTGGAATTCATAAGAGTGTTATAAGGTAGAAAGAAAAGTGAATAGCAGGCTTGGCTGAAAATAAAAGCTTAAGCCATAGTTTCAGAACAGCCAGCATAAAGGAGATATGCTTGTATTTCCTGACTGCTTATTCTTGTGCCCTTCTTTGTTTTGGCACAAAAGATGATGCAGCTGCAGGTTAGGGAGCTGATTTCATGGTTGTACTGAAAATAAAGACAGCAAACCAAAAATGCCTTAGAATTTTATGAAGGAGGTGGGGGAAGGAAGGTGAGCTTGGATTGCTATGTATTTATGAGATGTAACAGGTTTGAGAAGCAGCATTTTGCTAAGCTGTCTGCAAGCTGTGAGCAACCTGAAGAGAGCTTATTAAGAATGTGCAAAACCCATTGTCAAATCTGGGAGCGAAGAGCAATTGTTACCTATCCCTCTGGCCACATTTCTTTCCCTGGTGACTGTATGCAGGAAAGCAAACTGAGCTATTGAGTCCATAAATGTTTTGATAAACCAGATGGATCCCTTGCAAGGCCATCTGATTTTATTTGGTTTTATTTCCACATTTCTTTTACAGCCAATTGCTATTGCATGTCTAATGGAATGATACTGCTACTATCTGCATTGGTAATTGTCTTTCCCTGCACATTGACTGGCATGTTGGCAGATGATCGATGGCCTCAGGCTGCTGTGTAAAAGACCCAACAGTGGCAATGCTTGCAGGACCGTAGCAGATGCTTTGATGTTGTTAGCAGGGGGTGCTGGGTTAACGTTAGACTGTAACTCACACAAATATAAGTGGCTTTGATTTCACTGAGATAGCTAGCCTGTAGTCATCACTCAGATGTGAATGCTTCATAATATTACATCAGACATTTCCCTTATCCCACTTGTAACAGTTTCCTTGCAATGCAGAACACTGGCCTGTGCAGCACTTGCAAAAGGGTTTTTTATGTGACTATTTGTTTTACATAAGTATATAAAGACATATCTATCTAGATGTATAATAAACACCCCATAAACCAGCTTGACTTTGCATGGAGATTTGCAGCTGTGTTTACGTGGCCTGACACAGCAATATACATACATCATCCCTTCCTCAAGGAAGTCTTGTTTCTTTTATCTCTTCTTGCCTTTTAAAGACTCTGAGTGAGAATTTACTTTGCTTCCACATGACCAAAGTTTACCATCACCCCATTGCGTCTGCTTCTTAGCAGATGTTATGGAAGAATGACAGCATAATAAAATGTCATGCTAATTTGATCCAAGTGCACTTGGAAGAGGTACACTTGAACTTCAGCACCACTGGTGGGAAAGTGACTTGAATTAATGAACATCTAGGTCAGGTTTAGACCTCACTTTCCTCACACCAGCAGGCTGCTAATCTTACAATCTTCTTGGCTGGAACCATGCTTATACAAGATCATTAACATGCTCTTCCCTAAACCTCTCCAAAGATGCTAATAGATTAACAAAAGCATTGTTCTTTCGTGCTTTCCCTTGTTATCAAGGAATGGATTCTGCAAAATTTATCAGTGGAAAGTAATTCCTTGTCTCTGCCGGTGGCTCAATGCTGAAGGTGCAAGCTTAGTCCTTGCAAAGGAATTCCCACCTTCTAATTTGATTAGCAAGTATTTGACTTGCTGGGGTTTTCTGAATGCACTCCAAGAACTTAGCTAGGCAGATCTGCCTTATTACTCTGTCCTGCTCTCTTGGGTGAGGTCTGAGTAGGGTTTAATTTGTTTCTTTCTAGAAATCACACAGAGCCCATGGAGCCTGTCATTGTAGTCATCTCTAGAAATACCTATAGAAATAACACAATGTAGAAATAATATAATAGTTGTATTTAACACTATTGGACTGCACATACATGTGTGTTTATGCATGCACATACACAGAAACACGTACATATGTGCACACAGACACACTGCTCTAATACTGGAAGGTTCCTGTAGGTGGTAGGAAACTCCACAGTTAAATTTACTGCTCATTATTACAATTCACATTGCAGTAGCAGTTAAGTACAAGCTCTCACCTCCTTGTGCTGGGCAATTTATACACTCAGTGACCTAAACAATTATTTTGCAAAGAGCTGGTGTGGAATTTTCTCAACAGTGATTTTGGAAGGTCATTTTATTTCCACTTTGTTCTTAGGAAGTAGTGCTGGTCCCTCTTTTCAGGGCCACACTGAGGCAGAAGCGACACATGAGCTGAGGGAGGAACATCAGTATAGGCTTGCTGGGTCTACAGACCCTTTCTCCTCTTTTGGCAGCTTGTTTCTGCTTGGATTTCAGTTTTCTGGAGATCAGTGACTTCAGTTTCACTGCACATCTCTTTGAGATGGTCCTGGACAGGGCAACATGAGCCACAAAAGAGGATTTACTGCTGGTTTAGCCAGTGATCATTTCCAGAAAATCTACATGGAGTGCATTACAGAGAGCAGGTTCTGTACTCTGCTTCCCAGCTACTGCCCCTGCGATCTGTGAAACCCTGGGTCACACATGGGGCTCACAGATAAGAAAGCAATTGAGCTGCTTCTTGGTGTGCCCAATTTTCCTATCCTTTGTATTGTATATACAAACTTAATATACAGGCCTAAAGCTTTGAATGAGTCAGGACAGAAAAGCCAAGCTTATTTGCTGACAATTCTCTGGTGCAGAGTTACAATGTATGCTTCATCTAGAGATCTCAAAATATTTTACAAATCTTATTAGCCTCATTTTCTTAGACAGAAATGCTTCAGTGAAGAGAGGGGATACTTCCCCCACAGGTGGATAAAACAACGTCAAGGACTGTCCAAAAAGAGAGAGCTGTTTGCTGAGATTGAATTCCTCAGCAATGTTATACAGACTGAAAGCATAAACGTGCTATTAGCCTAATGTAAATAGCTCTTCCATATGTTTGGTCTACTCATCAGCATGTTTTAACTTACGCCCCTCATGCTGCTAATGCTTGGAAATGTTTGTAGAGAAAGCTCAGAAGAAAAACAGTGCTTCCCTCCTCAACCAGGCCCAAGACATTTCTTTCACATTCCTCAGAATTGCTCATAGATTTCTATAAATTTAACTTTGATTCTTCATCTTGTTCAGGAGATGCCCTGTTTGGAACTATAAGAAGGATTGCCTGGCAAAATGGTTTATACCTCACGGTACAGGTCACAAGGGTCCTCTCTCAAATTGTTTTATTCCAGATGTTCAGGTCTGACTTCCTGATAAACTTGTATTTGATAGTAGTTCCCTGTGTGCCCTGCAGGTGAAGGTGAAGGTTTCTGGGTCTACCACAGAGCAAAATTATGAAAATGAAACACATTCAAGAGGTAGCTGTATAGCTAGTCGCTGTAGGCTGTCATTGCTGGTAGTGTGGGGTCTTGTTCAAATTGGTGAAGTCTTAACCATGATATTTTGCAACACGGACAGGATGCCTCAGTAGTTCAGGGCAATGAACTACTCTCAAATCTCAATATGATGATCAGAGTCTATTAGAGTGTGCATAGTGCTCAGATTTCATGGTCTTTCTCTTCCTTGCTGAGGCTTTATAGGATAGTTGCCCTCATTTTCCCAGAAAGCATCCTTTGAAAGACAGTTGGGCATTATGCAAGTCATGAAAAATGTTGCAGAAAATTTCCACTGAGAATTCCCAGCAAAATCTCTCTTCTGTGTTTGCTCTCTAACTATAGATCCAATTGTCAGCAAAAAACAAATTTAAAGCTTTTTTTTCTAATGGCTTTCCACCACTTGTTTTAAACCACATGCTGTTGCGACCATTTACACACATGCTTTCAGTGCATGGCAGACAGAGCTCTAATGTCATTCGGTACTTGCAAAACAGAGGCGTATGCCTCTGTTATGCTGCTTTCAGTAACAGAAGTAATTTTTTGTGTGCATTGATCTGACGGGGATTCTCTCATCATTCTTTCTTCCTCCCCTTCTCCCACCTCCTCAGCATGCCTGCGTGAGTCCTGCTTCCCCTAGACTATACTAAACTATACTGCAGCCCCTGACCGACAGGCTAATCGCCCTGAACTTGCTTGCACGGCTGGGACCTGACTTGCAAATTCCAACTGACTTTGCTCGAGCAATGGCAGGCTGGCAGCTCTCCAGTCTTCCTACTGGATCTGCTCCAGCTATTTATTGTGAAACTTTTGCTCCTCTTGGACTTTGCAGCAATTTTCATCCCCCCGGGGTGATTAGCCTGGTACTGGGTAGAGAAATCCAAAAAAAAGCTCTGGGAATTTGCTCTGTGCTCAGCAACATGTAGATGCTTCTGACCTGAGTTCTGTTTCTTCCATAGCAATATACAAGAGTTTGTAAAACCAATAAAAGCTACTTTAACCTGTGACTACAAATATTATGGTGGGATTGTGTGGCAGGAAAAAAAGCTTCATATGCTGTGAATTGAGACAAGGTCCAGATCTGAGAATCAGTAAGAAACTTTAGAAGACATGTAAAGGAGCATTAATTTTACTCTCTGCTTCATTTTTTGAGAAAGACTGAGCTTTTTTGTTTCCCATGCATTGCTAAGACTCTTCTCCGTTATATATATATCTATTTAAACAAACCAAACAACCTAAGTTTCTCTGTAGTTCACACTATAGGTGTGACTTTCCACTGCTGCACAGTATGCAAATCCTATCTAAACAGAATGGGGCCATGTTGCATGTTCTTTGCATACTCTTTGTGTTGGTGCAAATGACTTCAAAGGGGTTCCTCAGTGACTAATCCCAAAGGCGATTATAGTCAGCAGTCTAGATGCATGTCAGTTAAATAAGCATCATACACCAGGTTACAGAAGCCATTGTTTTCTTTGCACAAGGGAGAAACATCCATCTTAATATAGCCGTTCTGACAGAAGATGCAAGAGTGTGTATGAGCTAGTTCTCAGAATGGAAACTGCTGCTGCTGATCTATGTCACCCCTGACACAAGCCACCACTTGCTCATATATATTTTAATGCAGAAAGTGGGAAATCAATCAGAGACTGAGGTAAAATGCAAACCTCTAAAGGCAGAAGGTCAGCTGGAAAAACAGCTTTCTGCTTCATTCCTCAATTGCCATTTAAGGTGGAGACCTACAGTGGGGAAGGCAGACAGCCCGGCAACTTCACAGCACTAACCTCTCACCTTTGCAAACCTGCATTCATTTGTAGGTTGGAAACAAGGATTCACTTGATTGCCACAGCTTTGTATATTTAGGCCTGTAGCTGAACAGTCTGGCAGGTTTGGGGGTGCTGCTTGACCTCCTGCTTAATGGATGTTAAAGATCAGGGCTAAGGAGTAATGTCCACTGCAGAGCTGTCATGTCCCAAATTCTAACCAAGAGGTTTGCTGAGAGCCCTTCCTCCTCTCCTTATCCCATGGCGCTGGCATGGTGCCTCCCGCTCGCTTACTGGCAGCTTGGCACTGAGGCCACTCCTGCAGCAGGACCCCCTTGCCAGGACCAGCTGCTCAGCCAGACCTGATGTGTAGGGTCCCAAGTAGGGAGAAACCCCAGTACTGGGGCCCACTGGTAGTGTTTCAGGCAGGAATGCTGGGCACCCTCTGCACTGCACAGCATGAGCCCCATTAGATGTGCATGATGGGGCTAGGGATCCTGAGGGTTGATGTGCCTGTTCTCACTGGGTGTGCAAAGTAGGTGCTACTAAAAATATTCAGATTTGTTGGGCGTGGTACTAGACATCTCTGTCTGGGCTGCTCTGGGCAGGAATATGGTGACACCCATGCTCGAAGGCACAGTAACCTGCTGCAGCTTTGCACTACAAGTGTTGGGGTTAGGTCTTCATAAAGTTTTGGCATTTGTAGAGGCAAAGAAGTATGATGGTGTTTGGCTGTTGACTCCTCTTGTGAAGCACTAATTTGGAATTTTTTAAGGCATCCTTACGGCACCTCAGTCTCACTGAACTTCCACAGTAAGGAGTAGCAAGTTTGCTGCTACTTCTTATTGCAGCTGTATTTCCACTCTAACCCTGAAAGCTGCTTGCAGGGGAAAGAGTTCCTGAACCTCTGTTGGTTTTGCACCTGTACTGTAGTTGTGAGATTTCATAAGGGACAGAGCACTATCGTGTAAGAAGGACAGCTGGGAATCATTGCAGTGCTGTCCTTCTTGATCATATTGTGCCATGACCTCTGATGAAGTCATGAAATGAAAGGTAGTAATTACTCCTTCCATTATACTCAATAATCTTTTACTAGTAATTGCTGTGTTCACCTGTAATTGCCTGGGTTAATAGCGTGCCGTGACTGGCAAGGTTCAGTGTAAGGCTGATTTCTACTTTGTGGAATCCTTTGTGGGGTGAAAAAAGGCTGTTTAGTTTGTCACTGCTGTCTTTCATAATAATGTATTTCAAGTTAACTAAAGCTACTGCTTAGGACAAATTAGCTGCATTTAGGATATTGGACTAAATTTGCCTCTCTGAATTAAGTTTAATGTCTCTTTTAAGCCAATTCCAGGCTACAGAGAACTTCAAGAGGTATTTGGGACCCCCAGGGACTACATGCTGCATTATTCAAGCATCCTTTGAAGAAATGAATTGTGTCCAAGAACATGCCCATCACTAACTGTGAGCTGAATTCAGTAATAGCCAAGAATTAGAAAACTTGCCTCACCTGCACAGAGAAAGAGTTGGTTCCTTGTTCCTTCTTCTGCTTGATGTTTTAATAGAAACAGCCACAATGTCATTCTAAACTAGGATTTTCTCTTTCAGAAAGCCTAGACAGAGATAGGGCAACCATACAACTGGAGTGGCTGTTTATCACAGTGCAGGAGAGAAGAACCTCCATCGCAAAAGGAGACTCCATGAATTGGTTTGCTGAAAAAAAACACTGTCTCCCCACGACCTCTGAACACTATGGGAATTGAAAAAGCTGCTACTCGAATATTTGCTAGAGGTATTTCTGGATCAGAACCCTGTGTCTAGCTCCCCCAGCCTCCCCTGAGCTCAGGAAGTTTCAGATTCAGGTTTTGATTCTCACCCTTGCATTTCTCAGCCAGGCTGAACCTTCTACTTCAAAAACTGCTGGAGGGTTGTGGATGTTGGAAGGAGTTTTTGGGAGATGAACGTAAAAGCTGTGCAGGAAAGGAGTGTGAAAAATTGCATGGATGCTCATGTGATTTACGACATATTTCTCCAGTTCATCACTTTGGTCCACATTACTTCCCTCATGTAGATCAAATCTAGGACTTAACTTTGTAAAATTTAGCATGTATGATGGACGTGTATGTAATATATCCTACTTCAGAATGTCCTTTCACAGAGTCTGACAGGCACTTTTACTGTATGCAAACCCGTATGCCTTTCAAAGCTCTGCTCTGCAGGTTTCCCTCCCAGGTTATTGGAACAGGGGACCTCTGCAGTTACTAATGGGAGGTGGGTGATCTCCTTGCTAATGGGATCCACAGGAAGAGCCAACAGGCTGTCAACTGCAAGAGTGGGACCAGCCTGGGCATAGCTACTTTAAAGATGCATTGATGGGAGCTTTTATTTTCTGCCTTATCTGATGCAGAGATTTGGGAACAGTCTCCACCAGTTCTATGTAATCTGGTGTATCCTGACATTAACAGGCTATATCCTGTCCTACTGAACACTGGAGGCAACACAAAGCTGTTCTTTCAGGAAATGGCCTTGTGAAGCCAGTGTAAACACCACAATGCACATTATTTTGGAACAGACACCACTGGCTGAAAAGATTTTTTAAAATCTTTTTCCTGTGTTTTTAGAAATGCCATGGCTTATTGCAAATGAAGAAATTGTAAAAGAGCTGAATTTGTTGTGTATGTATTCACTGGTCTTTTTATATGTTTGCTTTAAATTCATTTGGGGTTATTCAATGAAGTGTCACTTCCCTTTGCTTTCTACCCATTCTGTAGCTCACTTCACTTTCAGGCACTAGGACAACAAGGTGAATTTTAAAATATTTTCCTTTATACTGTTTCTCGGGGATTGAGAAAAGAACCCAAATCAGAGATATTAGGGATATTTTTGCTTTTATATATACTTGTGTATACATTTGTTGTTTGTATAATATTTATGTTACCAACCAAGTTTGCATCTCTGGTCAGTCAAATCCTTTTGTTCTGGATTCTTCATGTGTATGTGAAAAAAAATTATCCCTGTAGCTGGACACTATACCACAATTTCACATGTCTTTGGGTCCTTCTGTGTTTATGGGCTAAGTCAAAGACACTGTAAAGGAGGCCTGAGTAATTTGAAAATGTGCTGAGAATCCTCCCTTTGAAAAGCAGGCCACTTATTTAAAGATGGGTCAGATCAGACCCTCAGGAACTAACGAGTCCCTCCCACTGTAGATCTCAAACTCTGGCTTTCCATCCATGACGTGCTCACCCCTAACAACAGACAGACAAAACCTGAGTTAATGATGTAGGAGCCAATTAAGCTTACAGATTTGTGTGTTTTATTTAGATAATTGTAGGAGATACAATATGCTTGCTAAGAAATGCAAAGACAGGTTAGATTTACAGGTGTGCTTTACATTCATCTAAAGAAAAAATCTTGGGGTATGATGTTTAGTTTCCTGAGCACAAGCACATGGAAGTTAGGAGCTTGATCATCTGAGTAGCTCATGCAGGATCTCAAACAGGAAAACAAGTGCCCTAAGAAATAAATGTCCCGTATATATCTCTTTCTTCTCCTTCAGTATTGCTTTTATTTAAGTCTCTCTTCGGATTCTAGCTCCTTCATTCAACAACTCCGAGGTAGATTTTAAGTTGATACTCTCTTATGAAAATGTCTACCTTAATATTACTCAGAGCAATTAAAAAAAAAAAATCCCCTGGTGTCCTTTGATGTTTAAAGCACCAGCCTTTTGGGTAATGTTTCTCCCTGAGGGCAGCAGAAGACGAAGAAAGCAGTAAGAAAGCCTTTAGCTTCAAACAGCTCTCCAAATCCACTGCAGCAAACCCCCCATCACTGAGGCCTTTGGCCAGTATAGGGTGGCTCCTGAGACAGTCTTGCCCCCAGAAGGGTGAGAGCATCCTGGGGTGATTTAAAACAAACAAACAAACAAACAAACAAACTGCCCCCACCTGTGTGATTTTTTCGCCATTTGCTGGGTTCCTAGCGGGCTGTCGGGTTTGGATGATGCCTTTCCCTGACGTGGTTCTGGCATCGGGCTCGGTGGAGCCTTTCAAGGCCAGGGCGCCACCCCACCACCTCTCCACACTTGAAGTGTTTTCCCCCGCTCTTTTAAACTTCTGCCCCACCGCGGCTCCCCTCCCCTCATCCCAGGCGCTACCAGTGCTGCGTTAGGTGAGGGTTGTGGGAGCAAGGGCGTGTTACTGCCATCACCCCGGTGACCAGCGCCGGCTCCACTTCCCCCATGGCCCTGCGGAGCTAAAATGGCTCCTGCGCCGCCACTTCCCCAGGAAGCCTGTATGGGGCAGCCGGGGGTGCTCTGCCGCCCAGAGTCTATCATTGCGCAGCACGTGAACCAGCTCCCACTGAGGTATGTCACGTGCCGTAAATATCTGTGAGCCCGGGTTTATCAAGGTTAATAAGCTAATTGTGCGGTTGTTAGCTGCCGTTCAGAGCTCTGCTGGGCGCCTGCAGGGGCCGGATGCTGCCCTGCCGCCTGGGTGGGTCGTTACGCAGTGGGCGCAATGGTGGGCGCAATGGCGGGCACACGGCCCTGAGGCGTGTGGCAAGGGCCGAGCCTGCCGACCTTGGTGTGTCCCAGCCCCGAATGCCGCCGGCATCCGTGTAAGGAAGGCTTCGGCCCTTATATTTGAGCCAGGTCCTTAGCTGAAGAAAAATGGAGTCGCTCCTCAGTGCTGGGGGCTGATGGAGGAGGGGAGGGAACAGTCCTTATCCCCACTAGTAAGTTCAGGGTTGGTTGGGTGGAAAGCTTACTGTTCTTAGCGGTATCTCTCTTGATTTCCTAAGTTTTAAGTGAGTCAGGCAAAATGGTAATTATAGAAAGCATCAAAAATGACTTTTTCCAACAGCAGAGCGAGAGGATGTTCCTTTCTCAGGCAGACATGAGGATGGCAAGTCACCTTCTTGCAGTACGCTCCAGGCTAGACAAAACTGCTATGCATATTTTCCTGGTCGTCTTACCAAGGCCCTCAGATAATGCTGTCTCTTTCAGCAAGAATAATAATAAACAGCTTTATTGTTGCTGGACATCTTATCAATCTCTTCAGCAAGCTCTGTCTCTTTCCAAGACAATAATAGCATTATTATTTTTTTTAAGCTTTCTCCTGTGATGTATTTGGACCTGGAGCTTTGGTTCAGAGCATTCCAGAAGGAAGCAGTCACTAAAAATGGGGCCAGATAAAAATGGAAATGCTATCTTTTCATGCAAAATTTGTGGGTAAAGAAATTATGAGAATAAGCTGAGACCCTGTCATAGGGGCAGGGTGTTATGAGCCTGGGACTCATAAATACTCTGGCTTTGACACTCTTTTTTGGCCTTGGGCAAGTCATTTATCCTTTTTGGCTCTGCTTCCTATCTCTAAAGAGATAGCATAATAACACCTTACTTACCTCACAGGCCTTTGTGTGGGCTCATTAGTTAGTGTCTATAAAATACCTTGTAGATGAAAAATGCAATTGACAGCAAAGGCCAAATTCCCTTCTCATTTATACCAGCCCAACCCCTATTAAAGTGAATTGAAGTTGAGCCAGCAAAACCTGGAAGAGAATTTTTGGCCATAGATGTAAAGTAAAACTATTGATTTGTCTGTGCAGAGTTGTCTGAGGCAGTTTCCCCCCCCCCCCAAGCTCTCTGTGCTGTGCTGTGACAGAAGCCCAATGCTTGTTTTATTTTGCTGCCACTTCTTTTTTAAATTAGCTACAGAGGACCCAGTACCGCTCTTGCGGAAGCCAAGAGAAGCCAGCTTTGGCTCGGGCTGGTTTGGTGATTCATAGATAACTCAGACAGAGGCAGCTCTTTCCAAAGCGCTCCTGTTTTTGAATGGCAGATTCTGTGGTGCAGCAGACATTGCTTGGGGGCAGCTAAGGCAAAAGTGGCTGGGAGCCATGTGCACCCCACCCAAACTCAGGGGAGGGATTAGCGTGTGAAAACAAGCCCCCCAAAAGCCCTGCGAGGCTCTGAAGGCCAGGGCTGGGTGCTGAGTGTATCAGGCTCAAGTGCCTCTCTCTGCAGATACCCACTGCATGGATTTAGGTTCAGGTGTCCCAAGGGAGTCACAAAAGGGAGTGCGCTCCTTTGGAGGGGTGAAGGATTTGACTTCTGAGGCTATCCTCCCACTGCTTTGGGGATCATGGCACTGGGTCAGACAGGGCAAGGGAATGAGCTTTGCGCTCTGGCCAGCCAGAAGGGTCCGTGGGGACCTTTCGGCCACAAGCGGCCAGGCCACGAAGCTGTAGTGACAGCAGAGTTGAAAGCATGCCAGGCAGGCCCCACCTCCATTTTGCTGAACACTTGACACAGCCAAAAGGCTGCCAGAACTGCAGAGAGGAAAAGCTTGCTCTAGGTTAAATTGCTGTTTGAATTGTGAAATGGTTCGAATAAATGGCATCTCAGGGAGGGGCTTTATTTGGCAGAGCCTGATCCTGAATAAGGTAATATCCTACAACACGCCTCATCTAAGCATAAGCCGTACTGAACCAGCCTAATTACATGGCAATGCTTATCCAGAGTTTATTGAAGTTTGATGGGTGGAGACCAGATGCTCTTTGCTGCTAGAGCACCTGTGTTCTTTGATTTCCTTTTCTTCCACTTCAAATGCAGCCTGATGCTTCCTGTAACATCTTCCTTAATTGCAAGCAAGGGCTTGAAACTTTCTCATGATCAAAGACTACATTTTGACTATTTAGGTGCAATTAAATGTGACTATCAAGTAGTCTGTCTGCAGTTTAATATTAAATCTATGCTCAACTGTGGGCATAAAACTAGGGCCACAGCACCTTCTTGCTGATCAAGTAATTAGATATCTAAATGGGTGCACTTGCAGACAACAGTAAATTGTGGTTAAGTTATCGCAGGCTTGGATGAAGCCCAGCTAAAAATGAGTAGCCAGGCACTCCTGTGACAAGGTATTTGATTGGACATAAGTCTCTTAATTTGCTAAAAGGGAGCCAGGGGCAAGCATTCAACAAAAATGTCTTTAATCGTGGACCAGATATAAGGCAGCCAGAAAGCCACTGGCATAAAAGTAGTTTTGAATCAAGAACATTTGCAGTATCCTTGTTATTTACACTTAAAAGCTTTTCTCAGAACAAATATCTGCCTGAGCGTGGAAAAGCAAGACCACATTTGCCTTTGAAATCTGTGC
The DNA here is from genome assembly GCF_036417845.1 of Apteryx mantelli. NCBI lineage: Eukaryota > Metazoa > Chordata > Aves > Apterygiformes > Apterygidae > Apteryx > Apteryx mantelli. Next base: position 79,648,277 of record NC_089979.1, read on the forward strand.
TCTGGAGGATCAGAAACACAAACGTTTAATCCACTCTTAAAAAAAAAAAAAAAAAAAAGAGAGAGAGAGAGAAAAACTCTATTTAATTAACACATCCAGTGGGATCTAGACAGGATAACTACCAGAAACCTCCTCAAACATTTGTAAGGTGGAGGAGGAAAGTATGAGAACAGTAGCTGTTCTCTAATATCCCAAACTCCTGAAAAAAAATCCCTCTCAGCCTCTCTTCTTTAATTAGAGATATTGAGGGCTCTTTAACATGCTCAACTGCAAAAGCCAGAACTGCTGAAAACTCCTTGAATCCAGGTTCATAATTTCTACAGGTTTTAGATGGGAAGTACTTGGACACTAGAGCGACAGCTAAGGTTCCCTCTGAAAGAAATACTCAGTCTGCTCCAGCGCCATCCACTGTTGTCCCTACTTGTCTCCCATCAGAAAAAAATAATTTGTACTTCTGTCTTGTGAAAGTAATGATAATCTTTCCTGTTTTGTTGCCATCTCTTTTACTGCTGGATCGATGAGTATTATGGACACTACTGATGTATCATCTGACGCTAAAACTCAATAACAAGCTCAAATTAGATTTAAGGAAATGAGTCAATAAGCAGAACAGGAAGGAAACAGACCAATTTAAGCCTAGAAAACCACATAGCATAGTGCAAGAGTTTAATGCCTTTCTTTTTACTATGAAACTGGGGACGTGAACTTTCAGGTGCTATGTCTATGTGGGGTGACATTCCTACTCTGTCTCAGGTCAAAACATATTAATTACAAAAAAAAAAATCAAATTGGCACAAGTCAATTGCTTTTAATGAGGCAAAACAAGTGTTAAAACACCACAAAAAAACCTGAATGAAAAATGTCCTGAGAACATTATGGAAAGACCAGAGAAGACAAGTGAAGAGAAGATTTAATCAGGACTGAGAGCCTTCTGGAGACCCCTCACAGACTGAAATGCCAGCCCTGTTTGGAGACCACTCACTGGATGAACGCAGGGAAGCTGGCATGGGCTTGGTCCAGCATTGGAAATTTTCATCTGAAGTTAAAAAGAGTAGTGTGTCCTGGAAGGTATTAAATACAAATTCCTGTTCAGCACATTGCCCAAGCAGTGAGGCACTGCCTATAAATATTGAAACATAAATTGCCTGGATGGGCCAGCTGAAGTGCTGTTGCCAGAGTACTGTGAGCAATGTGTTTGTCAACATTATTGCAGGGTAAAGTAAGCCAAACTAACAGCAACTGCCCCAAAATAGACCCAAAAGGTATACTTTCCCATATGTGTCAGCAGCTGACTCAGTGCAAGGCCCTGTCAGGATGTGAAGGGAAATGTGTCCAAAAACAGGAGAGTCCCCCTGAACAAGACTTCATTTCCTGTTCTTAGTATTTTATTGCATTTACATTTAGCCAAGCATAGAGGGAAAGTTATAGTCCGTTCCTTCATGGAACAAGGAGGAAGACAGAACTGCTGGAAAAAATCTATAACTTTGATTTTGGGCCTGGAAGCCACTCCATCTTCTTAAGGTCTCAGAATCAGCCACGGAAGCAGAGGGAAGCCTCAACCTCAGCGGTGCCTTTGACTTGGGGGTCAAAGAAATCTTAAAACGCTATAATCAGGTTTTAGAATGTGCCAGGAGGTAGCTTTTATTCTCTCTGGTTTGCCTGTTGTGAAACTGGGACACTGAAAAGCTGATTTTCACAGTTTCCTAATGTTTGACTCCTGCATGAAAAGGTCTGAGTTTCAGAAGTGCTACAGGGACATGAGAGGAACCAAGGGGAACTGTTCTTTCTCACAACTTTGAATAGCAGCCACTTCTTTGCTGAATTTCATAGCATGTGAATGCTGGTGAAAGTCAGTGCTGAAGTTGACATCCGCATTTTGAGTACTTTTCCTCTAAGTGCTAGATAATACTTCTCATTATCACTGTGGTTTTACCCTGTATGTTGATTACTACACTAGGAATAAATCAATGACATGCAAACTGGCGCAATTTTTGGCAAACGCAATTGCCCATGAAATTTGTACCATTTTTCTCTTTCTGCCTAGCCTGCCAACTTCAACAATCTTCCTTTTTCCCTAAAGAAACTGATTCTTAGTTTGGAGAGTCATTTGCAGTTTTAGTAAATGACTCAAAAGAAGCATTATGGATAGAAATGACTAAAAAGGCCAATTTCATCCCTTGGTCTATGAATAGGAGCCTTAGTTCTTGGGAATCAGATCCCTGTTATCTGCTCAGCTTGGTGTTCTTCGGTCTCATGAAGGGTCTGTGTGAGATAAAGCAGTGCTTCTTTGACCAGTGGGCATGTTGCAATAAAAAGCCATGAAAGCCTAGGGCCAGACATATCCTAGATATGATTTAAGAGCTGGAGCCACAGCTACTGAGAAGTCGATGGTATGGAATTTCACCTAATGTATCTGGTAACATTTTAGAACCAATGGCCCAAATTCAATTTTATAAACTGTTATGGACTTCTTACATAAACATACATCGCTCTCTCTAATTTTTGGATAGCTGCATTACACTGTATACTGCTGCTGTAACTTTGACAGTGTTAGCTCAGTGGAATTGCTAAATGCACTTGAAGTGCTGAAAATAATAAAGCCATATGTGTAACTGTGTATTTCATAAATGAGATGGCATCACCATAAACTGTGAAAATAATGCAGCTGTATGAAATTACAATGATGAATGTGCAGTTCTACTAGTAAAAGCCAATGAATGACAATGCTGGCACCAAACTGCTCCCTCAAAAACACGGGCATTAAAATGCTTTGTAGGAGGCAGTTGCTTAATATGCCCTTTGTTTATTTGCAGAATACAACACTGGCATTTTCTCTTCCTCCTAGTCCTTGTAGATATCCTTGGGTTTTGGTGGGAATAGGAATGTTAACTACAGACATTTATGTTATGATGGTTGCCATTCAAGGTAGGTAGGCTTGGCCTCAACTTTGGAGAAAATCATCAGTTCTGGCCTTTGACCAGCTGCTGTGGTGTGGAGGAAAGACAAGAAATGGGACAAAGCAGAATACAGTAATGGGGAGTGCTGTCTGCACTGTATTGTTCCCTACTTCTCTCTAAGGCCAGAGAAAACTCTCAGCTTAACAGGTCATTATGATCAGTGCACATCTGCATGCAGCTCCCCAGGAAGCTCAAACTGGGAAAACAAAGGACAAGTTAGAACAAGGGACCAAACAAAAACTTAAGCCATTAAGAGTTGATGGCGGAAAGACAAGGAACAGGATTACAGCCAAAAGACGCTCAAATAAGGAGATGAAGGACAGTGAGTAAATCCCAATGACTCATAGACGATGGAGAGACAAAGACCGTAATTGTTATCAGCTCCTAAATGATACAAAAAGCACATCCCAAACTCTCACATGGGCACACCCAGAGAAGAGGCCAGGACAGCTGCTGAGGCATGGTTAGTGAGTGTCCCTTGTCCTCCTCATGATCACAGGGAAACCTGGTCAGACTTCTAGGACACACACGTCTTGGGTTACCTGTGAAAAACAGTATTGGTGTGAGCAAGTGAAATCAGTTTTGTTGTAAAATAAAATCATCTTCTGCAGTTGCTACAAAATTGCAACACTAAAGATGAAGGTTTAGAAGCAATTAAATCTCTGGCCAGTCTGACTACACTGCTGGATATTTCCTGAAAGAAACACCCTGGGATAAGAGTAGTTGAGCCATCAGCAGATAAGCCAAGATTTGGAAGCTTCCACATCCTGAGCAATTGGTGTGCGGATGTGTGTGCATCACCCAGGAGTGACTGTTGCTGTTCATTGATCTTGATAAGTATGCAGAAACCTCTGTGGATAAATAGCTGCCATGCCTCTTATCACCAGAGCCATAAACTGAGCCTCTCCTTTGAACTCACTCACTCACTCACTCAAAAAAAAAAAAAAAAAAATCCTAGAACGGATTGTCAGTGTGTGAAGTACCTGTAGAAAATACCACTGGGTACATGGAGAGCCATATGCCTTAGGTAGCTCATTGCTGTTACCTAACAAACTACAAGCAGCTGAATGAGATGAGACAGTGCCTTATATGTACCCAGCAGAGAAAGTCCACATCTCATAGAGGCAGCCAAAATAACCCAACTCTCTTAACATGCACTGTTCTTGCTTCCATTTTTCAGCTGCTGTGGCAAGACCATGCCCCGCAAAATCCCATAAAACACAGTGCCAACAAGAACTAACCCGCTGGTGAGGCTGCGTGGTGCTTCAGCTGCAGACATGACTACACAGCATGAGCTCTAGAGAGAGGTTTGTCATGCTGCCATCAGCACTTTCTTGTTATACGGGATGTCTGGACAGGTAGGAGAAATATAAGGCTCTGGCAAGCAGTAGCTTGCAACTGTAGCTGTTTTTGCAGCTCAGAAAGAATCCATTGTGAGGCAAAGATTGGCTACTCTGAGAGCAGCAGGAGCAAGGGACCAGAGGCGAGTTCCCTCCTCACCTCAGATTTACAGTTTGGTCCTCCTTTATTTTATCATTTTCCCCCAGCTGCCTAGCAGCCTCCTGGAGCCACTGTCACACATCAGAAAAGTTTTCCTCATAAAATAAGGGATAGAGCAAGCCAACTAGGGCTGGATCTGGCTGGAGCAGGGTGCTGTATTTATAACACATCGAAGATGAGGAAGGTGGTTGCAAAAATTCAGGCCAAATAAAATACTTCATAGCAGGGAAGGAATTATTGGGCATGAGGTGAAAAGAAAAAAAAAATCCTGGTAATGTAAAAGGTGTTGCTTGATTTGACTCTGATAAAGCCATGGCTGCACAAGATCAAAACAACCTGGACCAGTGAGCCTCTCATAGAGACCAGCTGCATTTGTCCAAGGCATCTGTGGTGCGTAGGAAAGGTGAAATCCAGAGCAGAGGAAGGGTTTGGTGGAGCTGGTCTTTATCTCATGACTATGTTTGGTCATTTACCTAAGATATGCTGATCCTGAGTTCAGAGCCTTCTGACTACTGGATTTTTCCAGGCCTGTCATAGATTATTGTGTAGGGTAGAAAAATCTGTGTCTTCTGTTATCTGCCATTAGTAAGGACACAAAAATCAATGTAAAACCACATTAAGAGAAACACAGCCCTTGCCACTTCAAGATACCATGCTTAAGTGAATCCTGCTTTGGAAAGCTCTGCCTGTAAAAGTCCTCTTCACATTCGTTTGCCACATTTTCCTCAAGCACCTGACTCACATAATTCAAAAGGGCCAGACTCTACAACCTTCCTCCAAACTCATAGTCCAAAGGCCTTTAGCAATGAATTTCCTAATGTGCATTGAGTACTACAGTTGCAAATTACCCAGTAATATCCTCAGTCACTATAAGCTTTGGACACATCTGATCTAAGCATGGAAGTGAGTTTTTTCCCTTTCCCCCTAGAGGATCTTCACTGCAAAGATACATCTCTCCTCAGCTGGGTTCCTTTTCTTGGGTCTATGGTAAGCAGCTGGTGACTTCCACAAAAGGCTAGCTACAATTGTGAAACCTGAGTGTAAGCAGTAGTTTGGAGTCATAGGTTTCTCATTGTTAAAAGTTGGGAAGATGGCAATGAAAGGATACACTGAGAAAAGATTAAGATAAAAGAGGCTGGGAGGTCTGCAAAGTATTGTGGAGATATGTAGATAAGATGGTTTTAAAAGAAGTCTGAAAGAGAGACAAAGAGAGTAGAAAATGAGGCAGTGGAGAGGGAAGAAGTGTGAATAAGATGAAAACTGCAGCCTAGGACCTAGGAGAAGAGACAGGGAGAGAACAACCTTGAGAAAAAGTAAAAAAACAGAGAATGGAATGTGTTGAGAACAAGTGAAGACACCATGGAAAGGAAAGAATTGTAGGACAGGGGATGCTGCTCTTTAAAGAAGGGAGGAGAGAAATATGAAAGAGAAAAGATAATAAAAGGAACAGGGAAAGCTGTAGGCAGAAGCTGGCAGAGAGAGAGAGAGAGTGGTTGGAAGAGAAATAAAATGTTAGAGGGAGAGCATGAAGAAAGGTGTGTAATATTAAGACTAACTAAAATGTATCTTATTCATTCATGTTCCTTCTGGATTATTTTTCCCTGGCAGCTTCTGAGGTGAGGGTCCAGCTGCCATGCACTCCCCTCCCTCCATGGAGAGCAGCCAAGCACTTCTCTTTGAGCATGATGAATGTGCAAAACATTCTTGAGCACTTCAGCTTTAAAGTGCTCTCCAAAGCCCCCTTCTGCCTTGGGCAGCTTCCCGCACAGCTTCCCCCTGGTGGAAGATTGGCAGCTTTGTTAAAACCCACACGTAGACTCCCATGAGCTCCTTTTGCAGGATTGTCCATTATTAATGTTGAAATATGTATTTTGGGGTAAAATAACTGGAATCAGGCTGACCTTCCTTGCAAAGAGATGTAGTCCGCTCCCTCCTCCCCATCTTTCCTTGTCATTGGTGTGCATGGTAAGTGCATGCTCCTTACAGACAGATGGGCTGTACTGTCTGCCTGTAGCAGTTTATTTAGCAACTTATTTACGGTACAGTCCAAATACTATTGCATTCAATGGAAATTCTCCCATTAGTTTAAATGGGAATTGGCACAGCCCTGTAAGGCCCACACCTCTGAGACTCACACCCAACTGTACTCTTTGGACTCCTCTTAGGATTTGATTTGCTGAGCAATTTAATCAGAGTGAAAGTTGGTAAGTTTAGAAAGGCAAGATAAGACCCTTAATCCTTTTCTTTCTTCCTCTGAACAGAGATGCCTTTTCCCAGCTGTTTTAAATCACCTTTTCCAACCCTAAAGTGATGTTTAAAAGAAAAGCCTTTCTTACAGGTAATTTCTATTTGTCCAGACAGTGACATAGTAAATTTTTCAAAAGCTTGCTAGTGATTTAAGGGTGTAAGTCACATTTGACTTCATAAGTGAGGCTTGGGCTCTTTTTTGCTCTTCAGCCCTGTCTTCCTTGTCTTCAGTCAGATCTCTAAGGAAGTGAGGAAGGAGTGAATAAGATGTTTTAAACAACTCTTTTTAAATCAGAGACATGTATAAGAGCTGCCTTATCACACGATTGACATTAGACACATGGAAGGTGTTTAAAACAGCTAGGTCTCAAGGCCCAAGGGATCTAAACTAGGACCTTCTGTACCTATTTTCCAGCAGCAATGCTAAACGTGATAAAAGTGGCATTGTGTTAGAAAACATGTACAAACTTGACTGGCATATATGAGCTCTAGAAGAGTGAGTATTAATGAGATGGAGCTATCAATCAGCTTAATAAATAGCTTATTCTCTCTTGGACCATATGCAGGTTGTTTGGAAGACTGTGTATTAACAAAGAGAGGCTGGGAAAACACAGAGTATTTTAGAGAACCGCCGCTGTAGAATGGAAACGGCCCTGCTGGTTTAGCAGTGCCTCTAATGGTAGGACCCCCTATCAGAGGGTATCTGCACTGGTACAACAGCAAAGTCTTTTTAGCTGGTGAGGTTTGAAATGCTGTCAGCATCATCTTGTTTTGACCATGTTCAGGAGGTAAAAAAACCATAAGGACATACACCAGTAACTGCAGGCAACCAGATTCTGTACAGGCTGGCATAGGTCTGAATGCCTCTGTGCTGCTGAATGTGATCCTGAAGGCTTTTTGCGCACACGAACAGTCCTGTTGTCTTCAAATAAAACACCACTGAAATCCCTCAAGCTTCTTCCAGAGGTGAAGGGATTATAGGATTAGGCCCTGAATGAAAGACTGCTGTGCAAGAATTACCTCAGCCAAAACAGACTCATCAGACATCTCTTACATGGCCAGGATTTTCTGTAATGTACTTCCTTAACACAAGCAATGTCATCTCCTATGGTGATACATGTGCTAGGTTCTCTCATTTTCAGAAGCCCCAATTAAAAAAAAAACATTACTTCACATTTAGGTAAGTAGCTAGCCATACTGTCTATCCCAGGGAATCAATGAGATTTTCTGAAGAGCCTTGTTATTTAATACATTTTAAATCAGAAGGTGGTGGTGAATTTGCAGCCATAGTGTTAATTATAAATGATGTCATATGCAGGAAGTGTCAGAATGAAGAACATTCTCTGCCATGATAGTGCTGAGCACATAAACATCCCAGCATGCTTGTTTTTCCATGCATGCTTCAGACTTTGACATCGAAATCCCAGCCCTTGGTCCCAATCCTGTTAACACTGAATTGTGTAAGTAAAGTTACTCAGCTGAGTATGCTTGACTGTAGCTACTCATACATGTAAGACCTGGCAAGATGAAACAGTAGTTGCAAGTGTATAGGGTAAACAAATCAAGGGAATCAACTGCATAAACATACTGACCGCCACGCACCATTTTCTTTTCCCTGCTGAACTACACTGTGGGACCACTCTTACTCCCTTGAAAACCACTGGAGTTTTATTGCTGGACATGAGCCGGGTGTTGTACGTGTAGTAACCATAGATTTTATAACACCAATCAAGGTGTATAAAACACCCTAAACTAACTGGATTGTTTGGTCATAATGAACTATGTTTAGAGTGTTTACACAGTGTGATTTCATCTTCTCAAGGTCTGTAATGTGAACTGTGGACTCATACTACCCTACGGGTTATATATGTGGTACTTGTATTAGGGTAGAGAAAACAACCTTTCTCCTTCTCAGTTTGCTTTAATTAAAATCTGAGGTGAGTTGCACCACTTTTTGCACAGTTTCTAACTTGTTTCAACTTTAACCTTTTGGGCTAACATTTTCCATGCCAGATGTCTACCTCTGTCTGATACTGGAAGAATGTTTTTAGCTGTTCAGCTCTTTCTAGGAAATTCTTTCCCAGAGTGTTTTCTTGTAGAAGACGTAGCATCATTCATTGTACTTTGGAAAAGAAAAACTGAGATCTGGTAGTGATAAGGTTGTGTAGAAAATCTAGTTTCAAGGATGTGCCTTTTCTGCCTCCTGTGAAATATATCCAGATTCGGCTAAGTTATAAACTCTTGGAAAACTGCAGTTTGCACACACCAGGCAGAGGCTTGTAAGTTTGGCAGCTGCATTCTTTGATGTTTCTGTCTGCCCAGAATGTGCTCCAGTCTATGGCTGCAGGGACTGAATGGGGTGTTTCTGGCAACAATCTTCTTAATGCCTCTTAGCACAGGCACGGAAGCTTGTGCTCAGCATCATTTAACTCTGGGACCCCAAAAGGGAGGTGGAAGGGTCCAGGCCTTTAGAAAGGTAGTGTAAACAGGAGGCCTAAAGCAGCCTAGAGAGGAAGTTCGGGGTTGGGGACTTGGGGTGGGGAAGGTACTGGGCCTGGCTGCAAGAAACCTGGTCTGGGAGCTGGGGTGGGAAACTGGAGCTGGAGGGTGATGGGGTGATTGTACCAAAGAGTGGGAAAGGCCCAGCAGGGCTTAATACCAGGATGTGAGGGCACAGGAAGCCAGGGCAAGAAGCCAGGGTGGTGGCACCGGGGTGGTACACGGAGAGGTGGCAGGAGAGTTGGGCTTGAAGGGGTTATGCTGCTTACACCCCAAGCAGCTGGGGGTGAGCCTAGCATCATGTGAAAAACAGCATGTGTTCATGTAGCTGAAGAGTATTCCAGGATGAATATGCCATGGGAGGCTTGCAGAATCAACCTTAATTTGGGCATTTCCTAATTTTGAATGCTTGCCTTCACAGCCTTAATGTTCTTTTTAATGGAGCTTTTTGTCAGCAAAAGGACTAGATATATGCAGTTATATACTGTATAGGACTATATACATATTAGTTATTTGGTAGTGAGTTTGTGCCAAAGGACAATCATAATGCTATAGTCTGCAAGTCCTGAACAGTGAATGAAGTAGTTGTTGCACTTAGTAAATTATCATGAAATATTTCCATGTCATTTATTTGTGTTGTGTTTGTATATGAGGATTGTAATTCCGTTAAACCTCACCTACCTTGAGGAGGACAGTGCATTAACATGGATGAATGAGGGGTTGTCTAACTAATGGACTTTCAATAGAGTTAATGCCCAGCAAGAAATTCAACATTGCTTTGAATAACGGAAAAGTTTGTTTTTTTTTTTTAAATAATCAAGCTTTGGTAATTGAAACTCATTGATGTGAGAATATTTTTCACATAGATATGTACTCTTTTGTTTAATATACAGTGCAGTATTAATTATCAAAAGGATACAGTTATGACTCTGTATTGATGCTCAGTAAAAAATGAAAGATCAAGATTTGATTCATGTCAGTATATTTTTCTAAACATCACCTAGTGATGGGGTAATGGGGAATGAGAGTGCAGCTCTGCAGATAATTGCTAGTGCTCCTAAGATTTTTTTTTTTTTCTCTTTCATTTCCTGACAACTGCAGCAGGGACAATACCCAGGACTGTACAGAAAGTAGCTACTTCCGAAGCACCACTGGTGTGTTTATCCAGCACTGGCCACTGGCAGTAAATTGCCCTACCTATGGACTCACATTATGTGTAGCAATTGGATTTGGTGGATGTGAGTGGTTTAGGGCTGCTTCAATAAAATGCCTGCAGCGTGGAGTTTCCTGAATGTAGTCCTCACATGTGCAGCAGTGCCCACACGATGGGGTAAGGTTGGCTCCATGGCCTTGCGCAGACTTTCTGCACTGAGGGTGAATTTTAATAATGTTCCCGGAGCCAGAAACTTCCTCACTGGGAGTTTTCACGAGAAGGCTCAGATTCACTGGGGTGCTGGGACATGGCTCATCCTTGCAGCATGTGAGTAGGGTGTACTTATGCTATCGGGAAGGGACAGCCCCAAGACTACACTACAGACTTGACTTGCCCTCACCCTGAGCTGGCAAGAGCAGCCTGGCAGGGGAAGCTCTATACAGTGCACAGGGACCATTTAAACATAAGAAGCAGCCTTTTTATGGTGAGGGTAGTCAAGCACTGGAAGAGGTTGCCCAGAGAGGTTGTAGAGTCTCCATCCTTGGAGATATTCAGAACCCAACTGGACAGGGCCCTGAGCAACATGCACCAGCTGACCCTGCTTGAGCATGGGTTGGACTAGATGATCTCCAGAGGTCCTGTCCAAACCCAACTATTCTGCGATTCTGTGACTGTGGGGTGCAGCTCCCCTGGTGCGTCAGGGAGGCACACTGGCCTGCACGTCCACACAGGCTGCCCGGAAGTGGGACCTAGGGCTGGTGTGACCCAGAGTTTGTGGCTATTCCAAGGCAGCGCGCTCAAATTAGTTTGGGCAGGGCCATTACTTTCAAGGAGACAACTGATGTATTAGCACTCCCAAGTGCTCTCCTTGATTGGGAGCCTAAGGGGGCTATTTATGCTGCCTATCTTTTGGCACAAAAATTCAATTCAGGAAGCGTTTTTTCCCCTATCTTGTCAGTGCAAAGAGATAAGCCCAGACAGAAGGTGACTCACTCTCTAAGACGGACTCGGACTCTTGCTCTGAATCACCTCCTGGGGCGTCCCTCCTGTGATTACAAAGGCAGTTGGGGAATACCGAAGGAGTGATTTCCCTGACTAAATTTTGTACCTAAAGCTGTCAATGCACCTTTGTTTTTAAGGATATAGGTAACATCAGCATTTACAAGCTCCAGCACAGGAGAAGGGTATTGGTCAAATTTCTGAACCTAGCCCAAGAACAAAACGTGGGCTGAATAGGATACAGGTGAACACAGAATACATATTTGTTGCCTTTCTATGACAAGCAGATTAACCATTTTCTCCAGCTTGAAGCCCTTAGTGTTAGTGGAGTGGAGAAGGCTCTCCAGCTAACTGATGAGAAGTTTTTTCTTTTTTTTTTTTTTTACTTTTTTTTGTGAGGGAGAGGGGGGTTGTAAGCAATTCTTTAAACTGAGTTACATGTGGCCTTTTTACATGCCCATTTTCAGGTTAGCATTCTGTAAAAATAGTCACTCTGCCGAATATTTTAAAGCATGCAATAAAACAATGTTTTATGTAAGAGAACAAGGGAATGTGTATGAGCCTGTCAGACTTTGATGAGCCAAAATGTTCATAATAATTTTATCACAGGGTATCAATATGAGGAGTGACAACTATGTGTAACCTGTGGGGCCTGAACCTGCTTTCACAGATAGAAGCTTTTTTAGTCTCCATGGACTGTATTTTTGCCTCACAATTTTAGGCAATGGCCTTCAGTGAAGCTTTCATGCAAGGCATGAGGCTTGACAGGCCCTGATTCAGTAATGGTTTTATGGTGAATATAATTTTTTTTCCATTGGTCCCAGAGTTCTGTGACCATAAAAACCTTAATTTTTCCATTAAAAGATGTTGTTATTTGAGCAGTGAATACTGCGAAGTTTGGTTACTTAATTGCTAACTAAGGAACAGGCACTTGCTAGCTGCCAGCCAGAATGGAAAACAGCTGAATTCTCTCTGGCTTTTGCTCAGGGGATTCAAACAGGTTTCTTTCCTCTGCTCTGTTGGTGATTAAAAAAGAATGTAGGGACATTATTAACCCTGATTTCTGCTTCTCTGTCAGATTGGCCAATGGGTTTAAAAGCTGCAGAAGGAAAACAGGAAGATATACAGACAGTCTGATGGTATAAACCTTGTTTCTCTGGGAAACTAGGGTAAAAAACCCCAAAGTTTCTAGGCCTCTTAGTAGCAGACTAAAGCTTGGGAAGATGATTTAAGTCTATCCTGAGGGCTCAAAAACTAGAAGGAATGAATCCCATATGTACTAATTATTGTTAAAATGCTTGTAAACTCAAATTTAGTTTTATGATTATTTGGTAACTTGATCATGGAGCTGAAAGTTTGACGCTAAGGTCTTACTAGTAGTATATGACTTACTAAAGGTCCCTCAGGTGACCACCGACACAGAGATCAGGAGCTGGTTATCTTTGTAAGAGGGTCCCAGCACTTCTGGGGATGACTCCTATTATTATTCCTGCAAATAGTATTTTCTCAGGACCCCACCTTACCAGTATGAGCTGTGCTTGAGTGGACAAGTCCAAGTGCCATTTTCTAGAATTGATTATTATACATGATGTGTTTATAAATATTGTTAGAAATATCTAAATGAAAAATAAGAGAGGGCCCAATGCAACCAAAATGGTGAGAATATTAAACAACAGCAGAACACAGTTATCATCATGTGGCACGATACAGGACCACTTTCAATCTGTCCTTTCACACCCACAGCAGTGGATGATCCTTTTTATGCAGTTTTGTATTTGGTACATACTGAAAAGGGTATTGCTAAAGAACTTGTCACCTTTTAAGAACCTGAATACTTGTGAACAAAGTTTTAGAAAAATAAATGATAGGGAGCAATCTAAACCTGAAATCTATTTCCTTTCCTTTATTTTAAGCCTATTACTGGGAACTTTTCAAGATTTCTTCCCTGGAGATTTAAAGGCTCTTATTTTCATAACAGGTGGAGCCTGGGGGAAGACAGCAGCAATGCAGAAATCCTCCTGGGAGTAATTATACTTCCTTTCTCCTTTCCTTTGTCTGTTGTATCTGTTTGGCAGTGCTTCTGCAAGGAGTTACGCATGTATGCACCTTTAAGCCCTGCGTATTTCCATTCAGCAGAGGGAGTCAGATGCTAAATCTAAGCATGCAGACTAGCTGCTCCAGCATCAGGCCCCTCGTGTTTTCATGTATGAGCAGAAATACTTGTTTCCTTGCTGCGTACTCAAGCCCCATGGGGGTGTATGCTGGACTATCTAAGCTCTGCTGCAATGCTAAAACCACAACAGCAACAACAGTAATATAACTAACAAAGTCATGGTGCCAATGATGCCTTGCAGGAGACTTCTCTGCTGGCGGTTTATCTTTCTCTACACCTGTTTAATCCCCGGCCTCTTTGGCGAACATCGTTTGCAACAGTGCTGGCCAGCGCTTAGTGGGAGAGAGATTTGTTTCCACTTTTGTAATTTCTGTTTGTTCTATTTTTCCTCTGTTGTGTCCATGAAGATATGGTATTGTAGTACTGCTTGTGGGCATTAACTACCACTTGTTTTTTAAAGAGGAAAGGGGGGACTGACCGAAGTAATGATAGGGACTTGGTGCACAAGGGCCTGTGAAGTGTTGTGCCTCCCAAACTTGAATGCCTTTTACAAACAGGATGTTACACAAATACTTGATGTGAATTCCACATAAGGACCTCCTTAAATTGTAAAAACAAAAACTGCCTGATACTCAAGGGCTTTTCCTGAACAAAGCCTGGGGAGCCTTGAAGGCCTGGGGTGGGAATCCTTGGGTCCCGCTGGGAGTGGGGCTGACCCTGAGAATGAAGGGATGGCAGGCAGCTCCCAGCCCCCAGCTAAAGAACATCTCCAGAGAAGCAAACCTGCACAGCAGCAACCTGAACGGAGCAGCACAGGGAAAGGGGAACTTTCCCTGCTGAGGGAAGAAAGGACTGCTGTGCCCAGAGTTAGCCATATCGTTTTTGGTAAAGACTCGCCAGCAAGACCACTTTTGACTAAGGTCTTAGTTGTGTATTCATGCTGTTAAAACACAGGCTGGGGTGCAGCTTCCCTCCTCGTTTGTACTGTTTGCGCTCAGACGTGCTCAGGGGGAGGTGAGTGGGGAAAGCCTGACCACGCTCAGTGCCGCGGTCCGACCCAAGCCTCCTTCATGTGGGCTGGGTGAGTGTGGGCGGGTACGAACGCACACAGAAAGTGCATGTATCATGGGGCTCAGCGAGCTTCTGCAAGTCTACTTTTATATAAACTTTTTTTGTAAAAAACGCTTCTTGTGCTTACAGGCCCAAGTGATTGCCACCCTGCACCATGTGTCCGGCGTCCAAGGTGGTTTCGTTCAGCCAAGTGAAAGGACTTGCATATTTGCTCTTAAGCAGATTAAGCAGCTGTGATGTGAGGGAGAAGGGAGGAGAATAGTGAAATGTTTTGCACAGTCCTTCTAGCTTCTCAGTGGAGAAATGAAAGGCAGCTGCATGTGTTAGAACAATGTTTGTGGTATCATAAAATACGTCTTAAGATGTTGAGACTAATCTTTTGGAGGTAGACACAATGCAGGAACCAGACCCAAACTGGCAGATGAATTCAGCCTGCTGTACTTCAGCCTTTTCTCAATTATTTGATTAAAAGCTTCAAACAAAGAAACACTGTAGGACCTGAAAATCTACTTTGAACATTCATTCTGAGAGTGGTAATTGAGTTTTAAATATTTATGGCAAAACCTTAAGCTGTACTAGTGAATGCACTCTAGACTCTGTCCAGTAAAGTGATAAGCCTGGCTTGCTTGAGTCCTTGCTCTGCAGTTAGCCCTGTGCAGAGGAGAGGAGGGAGAAGGAAGGGGAAGAAACCAAGCAGACTTTTGTGAAAATGACTCATTTTGCTGATTATTAAGGTTTTACTCCTCCACAGCCAATGCCTTCAGTGTAGAGCTGGAAGAGCTGGGGATGAGACAAAAACCAACACCCGGATAATCTGCAAATCTGTTTTCACAGAACTTCCTATGGTTTTCCCCCAAACAGCACTGAACTCTGGAGAAAGGCTGTAGCCCACGGCAATGAAGGCCTTCACCAGGCAGTGGGAAGATGCTTGTCTGCCGTTGTTGGTAGCTCTTTCTGTTTTGCCTTACTGATCCCACGTGAGACAGTAGGAGGTACACATGCATTTGTTTTCTACTGCTGATGTAAACAGGATTGTTTTCTCTGCAAGCAGTGTGGGAATGAGTCCATGGTCTTGTGCTCTGTGGCAGGCATAGGCCTTTGGCACAAAGAATGAAATGGAGGCCTTATTCCCTTGTCCAGATCTGGGTCTGGTATGGTAAGAACCTGTCACTGCCCGTATGTGCCTATTACTTAGTGTCCATCAGTAATACAGGTCTAAGCCTCAAGCTGAGATTGCAGGTCTTCAAGGCTAAAGGCAGTAGCTCCTCGAGGGTGAGAATTTGCTTTGCAGGAGGTCTTTAACAGACGCACAAACCTTGCGGATCCACTGTTGAAGGGAGCATGGGACACGTACCGTAGGCTTCACCAGCATTTAGGTGCAGTTATCCTTCACTGGGCAGTAAAAGGCAAAACAAACTGCATTTTACAACCACAGAGCATTTCCCAGCTACTCCAGGGCCCCTCACAGTGCTTCCTCTTCGCTCTGCTCCCTCCCACAGCTCCCCCGGTACCCGGGGCGAGCGGGACAGAGCGAAGGCAGTGTCCCCGGCCGCGGTCGTCCCGGGCTGGCCACGGGGCTCCCGAGCGGCCGCCCGGGCTCCGGGGCCGCCGTCCCTGCGCAGCGGCACTGCGGCGCGGGCAGCGTGGGAAAGCCGCGCTCGCAGCCGCCGCCGTCCCGGGCGGCAGCGGCGCCTCCGCCCGCCCCCTGCCCGCCGGCGGCCGCCCCGCCTCGGGCCCGCAGCCCCGCGCTGCCTCCCGCCGCGGCTAATCGCGGCGGTAATAACAGTAATACTGCAAACAGCCATTGCTAATAATAAGAGGCAGATGTTTGCAAGGTCAGTGATCCGCGCGTTTGCGATACCGCCTTCTCCCTCCGGCCTCGCGGAGTTCCCTTGCGCCGAGCCTCTAGAGGGGCTTCTTTTTTCTTTTCTTTTCCTTTTTTTTTTTTTTAATTTATTTTTTGCTTTCGCGCTTGCAGGCCCCCCCTCGCGGGCCTGGCAGCGGGGCCAGCTCGGGAGCCCTGCGGGGGGCGCGGCGCGGGGGCGGCGCAGCGGGCGCGGCGCGGAGCAGCGCGGCTGGTGCGCGGGAACGTAGGCAAGCGCCGGCGGAGCAGGGGAGAGGCGAGTGCGGCTGCCGGCTATTTGTGCAGCGTCCGTGGCGGGGGCGGCTCCAGGAGCGTGTCGCCCCCTTTCACACCTCCCGCTCCTGCATCGGGGCTGGGGGGAGCTGTGGATTTCGTAACCCGCTGCTGCGTCTCCCTGCCCCGGCTGCGCGCAATTCACTGCAGGCGGAACAAAGCTCGGGCGCAGTTGTGCTTCCCGGCTGTCGCCTCCTGCCTGCAGACCGCTGAGCGCTTCCCCCCTTGGTACCATCATGCCGAAAGCGAGAAACGAGACGCAGTGAGCGATTCAGGTAACCCACCGAAACGTGCTCGATGTTGGTAACTCTCAGTTTGGTCTCTGGAGGGTTGCAGTGCACAAAGATTACTTTGAAATCTGGCTGGGTTATATCTGCAGTCACATCAACATTGTTTTAAGTGGAGTGTGCTTATCCGTGTAGTTCCTTAAAGTAAATCCAGGTAACTTGTAGACTGGGTGGATTTTTTTTTTGTTTTGATTTTTTTTTTCTTCTTTATGCTGGCAGTTACAGGAGAAGATATCCAGTAACTCTGATAGCATCATGTAACGCTAGACATCTTGCTAGGCTTTTAGAAAATATTTTATTTTATTTTTTTAAATAGACAAGAGGAGGGAAATAAACTGCTCTATGTAGGTATATTCCAGCTCTGCAGAGTGACAGAACTGTGAGTTTGTTGTAGCTTTAGATGCTGCCTGCTAGCTAGGGTTGCGCTGCAAAAATATGTGATTTACAAACGTTACCAACATCTACCATGCTTTGTTTCAGCATGCCGTCTGGTGGAGTGACTTTGGAAGCAGTTCTGTGTTTGCCTCTTTTAAAATGTGGATATGATTAAGATGTGTGCACTAAGTTGTTAGTTGGGGAAGCATTAAGGGTGTGTGTATGTGTAATATATGTATGAAAGAAAAAGAACAAAGAAAACAGGCTTTTGATAACGTCCCATTAATTCAGCTATAAATACTGTAATTCCTCAGTTCTTGTTTACTCAGTAAAACTCTTTTCCTCCTCACAGATACGGGCCATGATTTGTTTGTTTTTTATACTCCCTTTTGTAGAGCTCTTCTTCTGATACAGATTTCCTCAGGTTTTGGTTCTGAGTGAGGCTGCTGGAAAATATTTGTAACCTTCTAACTTCTGCTGCATATGAAGGTCTTCTTTTTAGCCTTTTTGTATCCAGGCTGAGGTCACAGGCCCTTTAGAAATGCCCATTGAGTCTGAACTAATGCAGAACTCATGGGATAATAATAGTAATTTAGATTAAAAAAAGACCTTCCGAAAACGCTATTCTTGGCCATGTAACAATGTGTGATTGGCTTTGAGCTTCTTAATTGAATGAAAGGTAAAATGTAAAAAAGAATCATGGCTGAGGACTACAGAGTTAGAACAATCTTGTGCTGTTGCTGTCTGTGGCACTGGCGTGTCGTCAGCACAGGCTTCTGTGGAAAATTCCCTGCGTGCTCACGCTTTTGTTGGCAATACAGTTAAAAAGCCCAAATCGCTGGTTCAAACCTGTAATGTCTGTCTGTCAGGTTTTGGACAGCTTGCCAGGTATGAAAAGACAAAGGAAAAAGACATTTGTTTTCTGCTTCTTGTCTGGGGGGAAAATTGGTTGGGCCACACCTGATCAAAGTTTTGTGTGTGTGTTATGAAGTCTCCTTGGAAGCACTGGCCAGTGCTGTGGAGTATCCAGATAAAAAAGGCCAGTAGGACAATAAGTATTCAGCCTTAATGTAGTGTGTTTAAATTATACACGTGAATGCAATAACTCGAAGGAGCCGCTCATCCTGAGTTACTGTGACTTAGCAGAGTGCTCAGGGAACTGGCAGATAGAGCCCTCTGGGCACTGGTCTTGATCTTGCGACTGACTCACTTGGGCATCCCGCTCTGCCAAAATCCCTGTGTGTTTTTTCTCCATGCCTGTTTCTGCTTCCAGTTCTGGCTTCTCACCTTGACCCTCTGATGAAGTGGAACAAGAGCTCCATCAGCTGCAGTCTGATGGAGGCTTCATCACAGTTTTAACTTTAGTCTCACCTGTTGTCCCAGTGAAATCAGAGGGCTACACACAAGCAAGCACTTGTGCAAGGGCTTTAAGGTCAAGGCTTCTTATTATAAGCTTTCTACAATGTGAACTGCACTTCTTTTTTACTTGTATAGTGCTTAGAACAAATGCCATATTGTGTTCGGGTTCAGTGTGAAAGAACTGACCTTACTTGGGGACCAATACCTACAAAAACATGAGCAGTGGTGCTTCTCTGCTGGAGTTTTCTGGAGAATTAGTTTTCACTTGGGATCTGAAGTCTTGCTGGAAGCTGGTGATATTTAGACTCTTAAATTCTCCAGTCATCTTTTCCAGTGGAGCTTAGTTTCCTAAGTCACTGAAATATTTTTCAGAATATGACCCCAGTCAGTTGGTACCTGGAGGATATGGGTCTAAAGTGATCCACATGGCCTAGATGATGCCCTGATCAGTTGATGTGACTCTATCAAATGCCTGGGAGCTCCTGGGTGATTTGTGTTTCTGACCATATGGCTGTTGACTTTGGGCTCTAATGTTAGGGCATTGACCTTTTAAAATGGTGGTTTTATATTGCCTTGGGATCTAGTGTTAGGGAGCTGGCCTTTTAAAATGTTGGTTTTATATTGCCTTCTGTATATCTATATTTATTTGTCAGCCAGTTCTGCAGCTCTTCTATGCATCAAGTAGCAGTTATTCAGGCAAGTAGTTCCACTGTCTTGAGTGTGGTTATTCAGCTGAGTAAATGATGTGCGATCTGAGTAAAAGGTGGTAGATTTGGGGCATGAGTGCTCTCTTTTTGTGGAAAATGTAGGGAATGAATTCCAAAAACCTGGGATCTTAGCATGCCTTAAATTCTGTCCTGTTCTTATGCTTTGCCTCTAGCTACTGGGTGGGCTGGAAGTGAGATTTGAACCTGGTCTTTTCCTCCCCTTTACAGTATGTGGGTGTTCTAGAGAAATTCCACAGCTGTTCTTGAGTCTGTCCAGAGTTGCCTGCTTGCTTTGCTGATGCTATTTTCTACACAAATAGCTTTGCTGCTGCTGTGCTGGGTTCTGTGGAGGGAGCAGAGAAGCCCTTGGAACTAATGCAGCTCTGTAGTGCAGTCTATCAGAATAAACAGTGTTAGACGAAAACCTTCCAGCTCTCATGTGTGCAAGTTAATTGTGCAAAATCTCCCTGAGTCCTGAGCAGGCAATGGTTTTGCCCCCCTTCTTTCAGCATTTCGTGTTCTCACTGCAGCACAGTTGACCCCTGTTTCAAAGGCACCTGCTTGCTGCACGTCACTGAAAGCCAGTGGTAGCCATCCTATGGACTGAAAACCCCACTGGATGACTTGGGGTCGGGCCCGAATCATCCCAGGGGAGGTGGGCAGAAATCTTGACCTTTCCCTCTCCTGGCCGAACACCTCTTTGGGAATTAATTCAGTCGTGTTTCCTCTGAGGCCCTGTCAGTGAAGTAAGGGCGATGAGGCCAGCTGGCACAGCATGGGGTGAGGCTCCATAAATCCTGACCAGGAAGCAGCAGAGGAGAGAGAAGCTGAAATCTCTGGGATGAGATCAGCTTCATGCCTGGAACTTCTGAGGAGCTGACAGAAATGAAAATGATTGCGAAGGAGACAGGAGCCCTAGCAGCTTCAACGGTTAAAGTTGAGTAATAGTCCCTCAGCCCTGACAAGCCACTTCACCCCTTTCAGATGCAAAAGACTTTACCATCTCTCTTTCTTCCTGCTGCAAAAATTACCCCTTCCAAGTAACCTTAAAATGTAAATGATTTTGTAATTTGCCCCTTACTGCTCCAGATGCATAAAATCTGGAAAGTTACAGAGCAGACTGCAATATATGCTGTGCAGCTCAGATGCTTGATTAGGCAAGAGTGTGTTAAGGCCCTGTTTCCTGGGATGTAACAGAACGTGGAATTGTCACTAGTCAAATGGACCATAGTGTGTTTTTTGTTGTTGTTGTTGTTGTTGTTGTTTTGTTTTTTTAAACCTAGTTTCCTGAGGAAATGAGTTCTGTCTGTCTCCTGCCCTTTACGTTTGGCCAATTTCAATCAGATTTGACCAACGGGTGGCAGTCTTGAAGATCATTAATTTCCCATGTTTTTTTCTTTAGATTAGTGGCTGGATAGATGGGAAATCTTGAAGTAGTCCTGCTTTTAAAGAAAAGGCTTTAGGCATTATTTGTTCTGCCTGATAGCAGTTGACTGGCTGGTCATCACATGGGTAGTGCTTGAACATCCAGCACATATCCCTGGACAAGTCACAAGGTGCGTGTGGTCTCCAGCATAGTGGTTGGTGTGAAAACAACTGGTAGCAGCTGCAGTTGCTGTGATGGAGGGGCAGGAGGGTAGATGTAGATGACCTGCATCTGTAGCAGACTAGGTCTGTTTGTTATGCTTCTTACAACACAGCTACTCTTATTTTTAAAGCTAAACCAACTTGAGATTTAGGAAGGATGGCAGGCTGACAGTCATAGCTTGGAGCCTGCTTCTCTTGACCTCCAGGACACCTTGGGCCTCAACGGAGGTGAGAATTGGAACAAAAAGGAATGTGCAGTGTGGGTGGGACTTATGCAGAGGTTTGTGTGTTCACAAACACACATGCGCAATGGCAGTGTGATTATTTGGGTGATCACACACCTTCCCTGTTGAATTCAACGATAGTTTGAGTGTGCTGAAAAGATGAGATTCAGTGCTGTACATTTCTCTCAAAATATAATCTGTGAGAGAATACAGTCTTAAATGCTCACACAGCCCCTTCCCCAGAGTTATGGTAGGCCAGGTGTGCTTCAGCTGATGCAATGCTGTGAGATTTCAGCCACACATTTCTGCATGGCTAAGAGCCCCAGTGTAGATGTGGCTATTCTGATATAGGTATCTTGGGAATCTGGTGAAAACAAGGAAAAGCAGTCCCACCCTGATCGAGGTTGTGCCTGTTCTGGAAGGATTTTCAGTACACCTGTGCTGAGCATAGTGGGCAAATCTTTCATAGACCTAGGGTAAGTAAAAAGTGAGGCATCTGTTCAGACAGAGGCATAAGAAACAGGGATGTCAAGGTGTCATGAGCAAATACACATATTTTGTCAGCCCATGCATGTTATGCTACCCTCTCTGTTGTTGCTGATCTTGAGAGACTATCTGTCTACCTGTTGTCCTCAGGCACAGTGTGGCATTTTCAGAGCTCTTCAGTGTCAGTCTCTAGTGTCAAAATAGTAAGCATCACCCTGGAGGGCCGAGCTGAATCTCAAACACCCATGTGTCACTTGTCACTCCTCTTAAGACAGCTTATGAAGCAACTAAGAACAAATACATCTGTCAAGGTGATATGAAGGGAGAAACTGTGTGGTTGGTCCCCCATCACGGGACAGAGCATGTGGCACACTAAGCTGTGCAAACAGGGTAAAGGGGGCTGTTGTTCCCTCCTTGCCTTTGCAAAATCTGCCCATTAGCGACTGGGTTGGAGACCTCTGGAAGTAAAAGCATGAGTAAAAGAACCAAGTTCTTGGGCAGAAGTTGTGCTACCCTTATTTTCTGGGTCTTGAGCGAAGTCAGGGTAGCTTGATTCACACTGACTGTTGGGATGCCTATGTTAGAGCCATGGCACTTACTAAAGGAGAATTTTGCTTTCCTTGCTTTCCTTCCCACATGTACCAGCCACTACCACTGGTAGTGCAGCTCGGTAGATTACTGTGATCATTAGGAACAGCCTCTTGGGCTCAGACCAGACATCCCATGCAGTTCGTTCCTCTGATAGTGCCGTACATGGGAGCTTCAGAGAAAGGTGTGAGAAATGCTGAAAAAGGCAGTTTTGGAGTAACGTGCTTAGAGAGCACCAATTCCTTACCCCTCCCTGGCAGAGGTGGCTCTGTTACCAGAGACAGAAAGACTCCTTCTGAACTCCAGGTTTAGTAAAAGGAACAGAACATTGCTGCAGTAATGTTCCTGCCTGCTTTTGCTAGCCGTATATGGCTAACACGATACAGCTAGCACTATGCATTTAATGCTGGTAGTACCATGTTGCTCTATTATGTTTTAAAAGAAACTGAGTGACTTGCATGCCAAAAGCCAAAGTGCTGTCATCAAGACAGACTTTTCTGCAATGGAGCTTTTATGAAATATGTGAACTGGAGAGAGATGGTGTGGTCAGAGTGCTTGGGACACTCTGCAGGCTCTGACTGGCTGAACCTGAGGGACTTGATAGCTCCAGATTTTGCAGGCTGTACTCTTCGATATTGGGGAAAGATGGAAGTGAAACTTGCACTGTTAGGAACAAGAGAATGTGTAAAGCTTGTGACAGTAGCTGCCAGCAGCTGTTAAACAAGGTAAAAGTACTGCTTAAAAAAAGACAGGGGAGGGGTTACAAATGGGGGCATACAAAGACCAATAGACTTTTACACTTAAAAAAACCAACAACAAGAAAAAAACACCTATACAGTGCCATCAGGCACAGTGCCTCTTGCCAGCTAATATCTGCAAATAAAACAAGTCAGGTTGTTGCTGTTGCAGCTGCTTTCCGTCATGAAGTAGGGTGAGCCAGACTTGTCTGACTCTGAGAAACATGTTGGCAATTTGTCTGAAGTCCACGGCGCACAGGGCAATTTACTTAAAAAAAACCCAATATAACAATTATCATTCAGAATGAACACATACAACTGTAACATTTGCTTGCAGTTGTATTTTCTATGACACACTCTTAGAAGTTGCTTGTTGGCTGCATTTACCAGCAAACACAGGCTGGAGGTGATTGGCTTCATCCCTGACCTGCAGTTAACAGCAATATTATACTTAAACAAGTTTTAATGTGGGAGGTAGGAGGGATTCAGCAGCTTGGCCTGCCAGTTGGGTTATCTGGGGTCCAGGCCTTGGGAGCTTTCATTCTGACCTTGGGCAAAGCTCGTTGATGGCTCTGTGCCTTTGCTTTTAAAATCTGATCCGTTATAACTCATTTCAGAGTAATTAATATCAGTCTTGGTTTCCTCATCTGAAACAACCCCAAATTCCCCAAATGTTTGTACATGAAATTGAAGCTCAAATATAAAATCTCCCTCTCTCCTCCCTCTGATAAAGGTGGAAGAAAAAGAGAATCATTCATAGCCATCTGCTGGAGACATCAATCACACTGGGAGCAGAGTCTGCCAGTTGTTCCACACATTATTAATGATGAAAAGATATAAACATATGAGCTCATAATTATGTTGCATTTAAATTACTTACAAAATAATGACATTAGGAGAACAATGAGGTTACAAAGTCAAGCGGACAAAAGCAAGGAAGTGCCAGAACTAACGTTGCATAGCTCCCCTTTGCATCTGCATTATGATACAATCTTTAATTCTATAATTGCATCATTTTTTCCCTTTCACAGAGTACCTCTTTCAGTGGATAGATAATTACCGCATTATTCATTTTCTCTTCCCCATTTACTTTCTGTGAGTGCCTCCACATCTATTTATTTTACACCCCACCCAAACCTTGAACTGAGCAGTGGTGTTAGTTCCTTCCCAGGGGCTTTGCAAATGGGGAAGTTCTTATTCTTGCAACATCTCAGATGCGGTACTGTATTCATTTTCATAGCTGAGGAATGGAGGCAAAGAGCAAATGCAACTCACTGTTGAAATTCTTTCAGTTTTGGCTACCTAAAAGAGATACTTAGGGATGATTTTATTTTTCACTTGCCTCAGAATACCCAGCATGATATAGCAGCTCATATTGAAAGCACAGGGACAACTGACCTGAGCTGTAAGTCTCAGCACTGCTGCAGGTTAGCCCTGGATGTTCTGGATTTACAGAGAGTGGGGACTGCACCATTAGGGGTCATCTGAGGAAAAACTGGTTTCAGTGATTGCTGAACATCTTACAAAGACTGAAGCAAAGAGAGAGGGAACTCCGTTCTGCAGGTGGCACGTCCAACTTCCTTAAGGGATGTGGTTGTCTTTTTTTTTTTCTTTTTTTTTTTTTTCTTTCTGCATTGCCTCATTCACTGTTCATCTTTCTGATCTCTGCTGAATGAGGTGGCAGGGTCTGAGACAACCTGTCTCATTCCCAAAGCAATTGATTTCCGTGGCACAAAGGATTTGTGATCGTTGAGTTAGAGACAGAATCAGTGTGGATGCATAGGGGAGCTGGATGAATGTTGTTCAGGCAGTCTTCATTATCGTACTTCTTTAATTTTGAGTACTCCCATTTGCAGTCTTTTTATTAGAAATTAAACATAGCTGGGTTTTAATGTAATTTTCTAACTATACAAATGGAAGAGGAGGGAGATGAATACAAATCAGTCCTGTCACATGAAACTGTAGTGATTTGGGTCATCCCTGGCTTTAGACCTTTGAGCTGCACCATGAATTTCTACCCCAAGAGCTAACAGCCTGGCTAGTAGCAGTAGTAGGCTGTGGTTGCCAGAGTAGTTGCCAGAGCAGGGTGACATGCTCGGCAAGTTGTCATCAGCTTTGGTAGGGAGTTTCACAGCCTGGAGCCAGCGTGGTGGGAGACTGGGGAACTTCAGGTCCTCATCCAGGGTGGGGAGGGCAGTGCTCTCTGATGGGTCCCGATACATCTGCGACTTGCTGGTGTTGGTGCTGTTCTCTCCATTGCAGGCAAGTTTCTCATTCCCTTAAGCTCACCCTTTGCAGTTCTGAATCCATTCCCTCTGTTCCTTTGCACCTCTAACAATACCACCTGCTTCTTCCCTGGCTTTCTGGTACCTTCGCT
Source organism: Apteryx mantelli (assembly GCF_036417845.1). Lineage (NCBI taxonomy): Eukaryota > Metazoa > Chordata > Aves > Apterygiformes > Apterygidae > Apteryx > Apteryx mantelli. The sequence continues at coordinate 79,673,680 of NC_089979.1, forward strand.
CTAACCTATGCCCTTCTGTTCGTACTGCCAGCACCACCTATAAATTTTCAGAGGTACCAGATCTAGATATCCTGTTAGCGCTGTGTGGAATCTTGATCCCAGTTTAGATCTAAAAGTTTTGCATGTTCAAACTGAGGATAAAGGCCAGCCCAGCATCTTTGAATTAAGCATCTTTGGTGGTCATCTTCCTTACTTTTAGTTGAGAGCCTTTATTGTGTGCATCCTCTGAGATGCAACGGGTAAATGGCTGCTTTAGACCAACTCTATAAAAATGATTTACACCTAAAGAATATGCTGCGTTCTGCCCTGTTTTTCAATGTTTCTTTTTGTGCTTGATCCCACTTATCTTGTTCTACAATTAAGCCTAGGTGGACATGCCATTTTAGGGGGCTGAATGTGAGATTTAAATTACATAAGTTCATAGAAAAGTGAGGCAGACTGGACACTCATGTTCTTTTGGGTTTTGGGGGTGAATTAAAACATTATAGTTGCTATCAAGGGTATGCAGGTTCTAGAGACTGGGCTTCCCACTGAAATGCAAATTAGTGCAATTCTGCTGTTTCCTGGAGAAATAATGTGTGTAGTTCCAAGCAAACATTCAGATGCTCTCTGCCTGCATTTCAATTTTCTGACCAATTTACAGTGAGTTTCTTCCTAAAGCCCCATTTGCCTAAAGGAGGGGAGGGGAAGGAAAGTTAGTACTAGCCCCACACTACAGTAAGAGGGAAGGGGACAGAGATTTCTGATTATGCTCAAATAAGCATAACAGTTGGCTTTCTTTAAATGCTTTGTACCTTTTTGTTTCATTAAAACACGTAAGGAAAAGTGGATGATACGAGCTAGAGAAAATACAGTTGCCAACAAAACCTGATTTTGGAACAGACCAGACTGACCTGCAACAAAACAATCGGCATGAAAATGATTTTAAACTCAGACTTGTGTTCTCGGGAATTTGTGATGTAAATTAGGGCCTTGATGGATATAAATCATGTCAAATTAGAATAATAAAATCATGACAGAACAAAGTGTCTTAATGTTTTGGATGACTCAACAAATTGTACACCTTTATAAAATAAATAATAAGCCAGATACTAAAAACTTGCATCAACCAGTTCTCACTGCATTATCGCCTTGTATGAATAAGTCCAAGGGCTAGTACTACTGAACTCCATGTATTTGAAAAGGAGAGAGTTATCAAGAGGAACATGGGACTGGTTTTCAGCTCTGGTTTGTAGGTGCTTGAGGGGCCAAGAACATCGTCTAATGGGTCTGTGAAGGATAACTGGGAAAAATGAATTGTATCAATATAGAGATCTATGTATTTTTCAGGGGACAAAAAAAAGGTTCTGTGAAACAAAAAAAGATTGTGTATTGCTGACCTAGTCATCTCTAGCTGGGAAGCCAGCAGTGAGACTGTGTACCTAGGATTTGGGCTGAGTTTGGATAGGGGTTGTGTTTTGGCTTCAGTTAATCTCTGATACAGACTTTTTCTGTATGGTCTATGTGTGTGTTTTTCTTTTGAGGTAAACTTATTTAGGCAGATCTTCAGGCACTGTAAGCTGCCATAGTGCCCAAGGGACAGAATCCGCTCCTTGGTGGGGTGGCCCCAGTGCTGCCCCCAGCACTGCACTGGCATCTCTTCATCTTCAGTGCTGCCTCCCCCTCTCTTTTTCCTCTCAGCATCTGTGGTTGGATGCTGAAAGGCAGGGACAGGACTTAGAAAATGCTGGCTCAGCAGAAGAGGTGGAGAGCCAGCTGATGCCAGTATTAATATTCTTTCAAAACTGGTGGATGAGATGATTATAAAATTGCAGAGGGAAGTGAAACTTAACAGAATTCATGTTTTAATTGTATTCTGGATTTTTTTCAGTACCTAGCTTCTAAGGTGCAGGACAGATTGAGCATTTTTTTAGGGATGTTGATGTAGACTGTACAATGTATTGTTAAAAAAACAAACAAACAAAAACCTCAGGCCAGTCTCTTTTCTACACTTTGCTCTTTGCTCTCAGTCTTGTTCAGTTGCACTGTGTGGTAGTATGCTGTGTGTAGACAGTAAATCAGATTTAAAATTCTATCCTAATGCAGCTAGAGGAAAGAGGAATATATCACAAGCAGCTCCAGCTTTACCCATGGTGTTAAAATGCCCAAGCCTGCAAGGTCTACCTGGGTTTGGACTTTGAATTTCTACTGTATGCCCTTCATCTCTGCTGAGAGAACTGAGGATGTCGGAGCTATTAGTCTTCCAGTGATAACTTGAGTTCTTGCATCCTCCTCTCTGCGTGCCAGCCATCTAGCACTCGCACCTGCTTGCCTCTAACCTAGAGAACTTATTCAGCTGACAAGCCCCTGGCTCAGTCTGTGAGTAGCACTTCTAAATTGATAGCCTGCCTTGCAATGGAAGCTTTTTGGCACTTCAGTTTATACCTTTTTCTTTTTTGCTTGTTGTTACTCTTATCGCTACGAGGAAGAATCCCTTCCTGACTGCAGGGGGTGCCTGCACCGCATGCCAGGCGCAGGTATGCATCACTCCGGAGCAGGGATGGAGGCAGCACATACTCCTGCATCATTTCCCTGCATGTCAGATTGGGGCTGCTGTTGCCTCCCTTGAGTTCATCAATCTTCTGCCCCAGTTGGGCCCATTTGTGGGCTGTTGATAAGCCTGTGGCAGCCATCACTGATGGCACTAGTACAGCTCCCTTTGATTTGTGGGCCTGTCTTGAACTCTGCAGTGTGCACAATCCTGAGCTGTAGTGTCAAGGTCCTGTAAGTATGCAGTGAAGTGTACTTTTAGCTTTTAGGCTCTTTATGAGATAGCAGTTCTTTTTTTTTTTTTCTTTCTTTCTTTCTTTTCCTTTTTTTTATAGCCTTCCCAAATGGCATTGAATAATTTTGGTAGGCTGGCTAGCATGACAAAAGTATCATTGTGTCTTACTTCGTGGAGCCCTAATAGCCAGTGTGCCAATGTTTTGCTCTAGGCAGAAGAAGTATATTTGGGTGGTCTAAACAGAAAAGTGGAAGGCTGTAATACCAGGAAAATAATGATCATCATTACCAATGTTGCTGAACTGGAGGCAGTAGATAACTAATTTCTGATGCATTTTATTTTGAAAATATGGTCCACATATTTGTGTCTTGCATAAAGTTTTCTAATGAACAGGAGTTTTGCTGGAGTATACTTCATTTATAACTAGACCAAAACCTTCTCCATTCAAATTTGATTTTCTTCAAGCTTTAACAAAAACAATATTTTCTTAGTAGTAATTTTTCCTAGCCCTTTTTACCTCTTGGGCTGAAAACTTTCCTGTGTAATCTCCTCAGCCCAAACATGATTTGCCCTAACTTCACTTATTTTTAAAAAGCACATGTGTAGGTGTTTTGGTTAAGAGGAGGAACCATCAGTTTTTTCTCTTGCCTCTTTCTGCCTTCTCCCAAGTCAAAAGTTGAGAAGGAGACACCTTTCAAGATATTCCTGTTTAGGAGTGGTCTCTCAGTTAAAGTCCCACTCTTACAAAGTGCTGACATCTTCTGCAATGTGCCTTTTGCTCCCCTCAGCTGCAGGTGGAGTTGCATAGGAGGTATGCTCTGGTGCATGGAGGACTGCTCTTTGTTTCTGAAAGTGAGTAATTTTGGGTGGAGACACTCTTCTCTCTAAGTGTGTTAGAGTGCCCGTTTTCAAGCTTAGTGCCCTCTACCTCTCTCAGTTTTTTGGAAGGACTTCTGGGGTCTGACCAAGATGTAATAAGCTCCCCCTTTTCCCCCTGCTTATCTCCCTGGGGCAGCCGCTTATAATCCAAGTGGTGAGAATAGATTGTGTCTCCCTATATAATTTTAGTTCTTCTTTCTGCGTTTCCTGTTCTAATGTTGGTTGGTTGTTTTAATGTCTTCAAGCTAGAATTAGGGAAAATAATACACTGAAGAAACCGACTGCTTTGAGAGGAAGAGTTTCTTATGGAGGAGTTTCTTATATTCTCAAAGCCGGTATATTCATGTTTAATAAAAATGGTTGCGTAATGTGATTGTGATCGGAGTTACAGAAGCTTCTAGCTGAATAAGTACCAAGTCCTGAAGGTGAGTGGCAGATTGCTGTGGCCTTCTGACATCCTAAATGATGAAAATCCTTGTGTTGTTTACTCTGAAAATATTCTCCCTCTCTCTACAGAGGTGTAATGTTTACACAAACACACACATGTTAAGATTTTGCAGTGCACTTGTGGTTGCTGTGCTTGGGGCACAGCTGGTAATGCTGATAGGAGGATTCCTATTATACAAATGCTTGCTGCTTAGAAAGTAAAAATTTGCTGATAGTGACATAAGTCCAACAATTATCCCATCAACTAAGAAAGGAAATGGTTGCGGTTGATCTATGCTAGGAAATGTGTACATGTATGGCAGCCATTCCTGCTTACAGCAGGATAAGGGATGGTGGAGTGTTCATGTTGTTACTTGAAATATTTAAATTCTTCAAGCTTAATTTCCTAATAATACTTTCTAAATATAATTATTTAAAAATAAACCTCATTATGCTGTTTTCCAGACACTTGGAAGCATGTTTTCTTAATTCCACCACAGTAGATCTGTTAACATCAGTGACTACAGCTACAAATTGCTTGTCCTCTTTTAGCTTGTCTTGGCTTTTGTGGGATCAAACAGGACTTTCCTTTTGTTTGCTACACCGGACTGTCTACCAGTTTTCCCATAACTTTTATGAGAACTGGCAATATGGAACTGATGTCAAGGGTAAGGGGCTAACCTAGATATAATTTATGTCTGATGTTTCTTTTTACCTTGGAAGACCTTGTGATCCAAACTTCACTAACACAGCAATAATAATGCTTCATGAAACACAACACTGTTTTCATCATTTGATCTCAAAGCACTCTTAAGAGAAGGTCAGATCATGATACCTGTCTGTAAAATGGGAAATTCAGAGAGTGAAAATCACACAAGAGCTCACATATGAGCTGTTATCGGGAAGCAGCAGGAGCGGGGTTGCTCCATGAGGGATGACGAGCAGGGAGCTGAGGGTGACCCCAGCATGGGCAGTGCCCTCACTGCCGGGTGCTGTCCCACAGGGTCCAATCATGATGGGCAGAGCTGGGGGTGGGTAATGGGAACCCTCAAGGGCCCCAGGCATGGTGAGGGGTGACCAGGTCCAGGGTCCATCCAGGGGGCCTAGTTGGGAGAGGCAGGAGACAGAGACAAGAGCCTGGGTTGGAGACGAGAACCGCGTCCATGTGGGAGAAGGGACTGGAGCCAGCACCCCTCAGCATCGTGGGGCAGGGACTGTTGGCCCCGGGCTGGACTGAAATGGGGGCCTGAGGCTGGGTGAGGTCCATGGGGTGGGCAGGGACTGGTGGGGCTGGAGGTGCCCCCAGGAACCTCACAGCCATGGAGCAAAACTAGGGATAGAAACTTTTTTTTTTTTTTTTTAAGTGCCAACCCAGGACTTTATTCATCGTGCTATGTTGCTTATTCAGCATTTATTTTTAGGAGGCCTGAAGGTACTTTGTTTTATCTGAACATCACCTCATCCATGAGCTCACTGCATTTGCAGTATCTGGCTGATTTTTGTTTGCTTAGCTAGGGACAGAAGGGCTTGGGAAGTGCTTGTGAGCTGTTATGGTAGCTGGCGATCTCTTAGGCTTAAAATACATGGCTGTATTCAGTAGACTGCTTTCAGCTGCCACAAAGCATGAAATACACGGTGTTATCACACTGAGCTTATTTCGGAGGCACATGGCAGCTTTTGCACATAGGGCTTTGCAATCTAAAGGCTCATTGTTTAAGTCTTAGAGATACTTGATGAGAGGCCAAGATGGTTATTTGCATTAGTGATGAGATGATTAGTAGACTGTTCATGTTTCTCATTAGAGACCTATGGAAGATTGTGATCAAACAGAAAAGATTTTTTGTGTGTAATTTATGAGACCTGCTGCTTAAACCTTCATTAATACTCTCATTTATTATCTTCAAAACTGGCAATGGGGAAGGAAAACTGGAAAATGCCAATTGTATTGTGCACTGTCAAATAGAAACAAAGACGGCTATTGCATCAGGGTAATTTCACTTCCCATAGAGGCTCAGGTGCTCCTGAATGCTCGTGTCAGTGTTGATCAGTGCGGTACTACAGAGCCAGTGTGCTGGGAAACAGTAGAGGGATCTGATTTTCATATCTGAATATATCCTCTGAACATCTAGTCAGAGCTGATGATTTGTAAATGGTATCTTTATTTTTACAGGTGAAATCGAAGGGTCAAGCTCTTTGGTCCAAACCTGTTTGTTCTTGCTATTTGTCACACGTTCAGTTGAATGAATTATTTCAAACGGAAAATGGCTTTTCCAAAACCAAAGAACTTTTACAAAAAAATTTTTAATTCACTTTTTTTTTAAATTTAAAAGCAAAATGTAAAAAGACCCCTCTTGTCTGCTCCCTTCTCTCACTCCTCTTTCTTCTTCTAAGTTTCTCTCAATGGTAAAATGAGAACAGTGGAAGGCTGAAGAAAAAGTTTTGTGTGTATGTTCATATACATATTTATGGAGGGAAAATGAAATAATAAGAAAAAAGAATGCTTTTGGCTTACCAGGAAACTGTCAGAGAGAACCAGCAATTTGTGAAAATTTATTTTTATGGAAAAAGGCACTTTTTTAGCAACTTAAAATAGCTTTGTAAGTTATTCTGTCATGTAGCCTGGTGGTATATAAATGTAGGCTTCATTCTCCACTTTCTTGCCTTAACTTACTCTTTTCTACCCACAGCACAGCTGTATTGGTTTAAACCTACTCTAGGGTATTGGATAGCCATGGCCAATTATTCTTCTAAAGCCAAATGTTCACTTTTTTTAAATACCAGATAGTACCACAGGTGGTAGCGACTCATAGCTCTGTATTGTGCCGTGCACCTCTTTGAGTGATTTGCCTGCTGCATAGCTGTCCCTGGGTCACAGTTTGGGAGTCTCTTTTCTTCATTGCTTTAATGTCGCACAGGTCTGAGCAAAAGCCAAGCACAGCTTTTGAAGGATCTGAAGTCACTGGTGTGATATACTAGATACTCTTGAGATGTAGCAGGTTCCCCCTTTCGCAAATCAAACGGGGTTGCATGCAGTAGCTTTAGCTGGGCATGGCTTGCTTATGCAGTGGAGAGGACACTGGAAAATGCGTGCAAGCATTTAGGTCCGTGAAACCCCCTTTGAATATTTCAGTAATGCCAAACACAACAGAAAAGCTGGACTTCTGTGTTAAATAAATGCACCTTTCCCAAGAGAGAAAATCCCTGACAGTGCTTATAAAAGCTATCGGGAAATTGTGGAGTAAATAACTACATCTATGACCACACTAACATTTATTTTCTGTTCTTGCTGCTTCTCTGATTTTGATATTGAGGTGCAGGGAAGAAGCACAAAAGGGGTGAGAGGAGGGAACAGTTAGTTTGTTAAGGTTTTTGTTTGTTGTACTTCTTTAATGCATCTTTCTTGTCTGCCTCTGATTCCTGGCAGTGTTTTATGGCCTCCTCTCTGCAGGACACTGGTGATAAAAAGTGATCCAAACCAGTGAATCCCATCAGTACCCTCCACTGAGAACTCCCTGCGTGCGGATAAACCTGCAAGCCAGCGTACTGAAAGCCCTGACCTGCGTGAAGGGAACAGTGCGTTCAATCAGCTCTTACTCTTTTCTCTCATGCTGGTGAACATAGGAGGCAACTGTTTAAAGCAGCGGAGTGGTGCTATTGTAAAAACAACAAAAAAAGTTCAATCCTCATTAAAAGAAGTAATGTAAATGATTACAAAAAAGGATTAAGCACTACTCTTCTTCCTCAGGAAACTCCTACTTGCATAGTTGGCCTTATTTTAATAACTTTTTAAAGTTATTGAAGATTAGCTTCATCTGAAAAGAGTACTATAACTTGGTGTCAGTGCACCTGGGAAGTGTGAATTATTCTCTTGTGTCAGGATATATGTGTTTAGAGCTTAAGGGAATACTCTTGAAGTGAAAACTGGAAGCATTTAAGCATTACTTAAGGAGGAAAACATCTTAGGCCACTGAAGGACTGCAGAAATCATAAGCAGAAGAAATACAAGTTGCAGTTCTTCAGTGCTACATAGAAGGAAACTACTAAATGTGTTTGGTAAACTACTAAATGTGTTTGGTAAACTAACAAATATTTGTGAACTGTATTCTATTACTACTTTTATACTATATATTACTATATTACTACTTTTATACTATTCTATTACTACTTTTATAGATTTCTCCATGTCATTGGCTCTTGTTCTGAGGTAGATTGCTGGCACCCTTTGCATCTAAAAAGCTAGAAGAAACTACTTTGTGGGAGTAGCAATTTCAGGAGATTGCTTGGAATCTTAAACTTGTTTATTAGGTTTCTTTGAATTACTGGGTGATGTATTTGGTACCTGATTTTTTTTCAGTACATAATGTAAATAAATTTGATCAGACAAGTGCTCGTATACTTTCCCTCAGTCCTTTGGCTGGGTTTCTCTAGCCTGTGAAAGCACAAAACTCCAGGTAGCATTGGCAAGTTCTCTTCCTGTGAATGCCCTTCCTGTGAAAAGCTGGTGTGGAATAGCAAAAGGATAGACTAGTAGGTGTGCTGCACTTCCCAAATCTGTACAGGTCTGCGTGCCGTTTTGAAAACATGTGCATGTGATGCAGTCAGCCTGGCATCATAGGTCAAGAGTCTTTTTTACTATGCCCCAGTCGCAACTGTCTGGCCTGCTTATGAACCTCACACCACTAGAGGAAGGTAAATGTAGCATCTACCCACCCTTGCCTATTCCAAAAGGGTGCTTGGTATCTGGGAGACATAGACGTTGCCTTGCAACCCTTCCTCTCCCCAGGAAGCTGGTGCAAGTCAGAAAGAAACAGGGTCTTAAAATCACTGTTGTCTTCCTAAGTGTTCAGAGTGCTGTGAATGTTCAGAAGCAATGAAAGCAGATGGCCATGTGCCCAGTGCAAGAAATGATTAACTCCACTGCATTTATTTTTATAGTGAAATTACATTTTCGCATCTCCACGAGGGATACTTTACCAGGATACTAACCTAGCAAAGCATTTCTTTTTGTGGACATAGTGATTTTGGCACAGATGTGATAAAACCACCTACTCTCTTGATGAAAACACACTGAGCTGGTAAAACTGCAATTTTGCAAGTATAACTGAATCCTCTTTAAGGAGACTTGGCAATGCAGCTGTAGTGGTTTGAGGTCATATTTCTTCACGCTCCGGGTTGACACTGCTGTGCAGGAAAAGGTATGTCAGACAGGCATAGCTTTAGCCAAGTTAAATGATGGTGTTTTTAGAGCCAAACATAGGATTGATAACTACCTGGAGCATTATTTGATGGAAATGTGATTTCACTTTTAGTGATTCAGTAGTGTGAAGATTTGAGACTTGTGAGTCATGTTTTCAAACGTGTTTTAACAGGACTTTCAAAGTTATGGGTACATTTTATTGCATTGAACTTTATATGCATGTACAAGCTTGTGAGAACTAAAGCTGTTTGTGCTTGTGAATTGGACAGTTAGTTGCTTTGCCACCTGCAATTTGTGTTTGCATGCAAAATAATTTGCATTAGCAGTAGAACATTTCATGTGCATATAGCACATGTTATAACAAATCTTCATGCAAATGAAGTAGACCTAGGAAATATAACTAGAGGCCACTTAGGAAAGACTGGCTCTTTGCTGGAGGTCACCAGACTGTGTCTTGTCTTAAAAACAGAAGAAGGGGAGGGGAAAAGAAAAAAACAAAAACCAACCAAACAAAGAAACAAAAAAACAAAAGAGGGTGGGGGTTACCTGGTTGTTAGGATCCAGTCTACTTTAATCAGTGCAGTGCAATGTTGATGTCAGAGAATTATGCGGGACTCTGTTTCAATGGGTTTCTAAAATGACTCAGTATAAGAAATGACAATGAGGTCATGTGGATTTTTTTTTTTTTTTTTTTTAAAGGACCTGTTGTACTAATTAGGGTATGTTATGCGGCTTAGTATTAGTTAAGCATGCCCGGAGTTACTGGTAAGAGTTCAACCTTTAATTTTGCGCTGGAAGCAATTTCCCTTCAAGTTTCGGAGATGTACAGCAGTTGTCATTAAAGATTGTAACATATTAAACCCCAAAGCGCTGTATAAATAATGGGGGAAGAAAGTAGCTGCAGAAAGCAAGAAGGAGAATTAATTGCATAATGGGGGACATACTGAACTAGTGGACTGTTTAATACTCGGTGTCACAGTGAGAAGATACGTCATATCAGTGTTTAGTATGTACTTATGTTAAGTCTGTTCATGTGCATATAATATATATAAATTAGTGGCTTCCGTGATTACATATAATGGCTTGTTATGTAATTGTTTGAACAAGGCAACAAAGAAAGTAATACTTCCAGACCCTAATTCTTTTGCTATCGCAAACAGAAGTTCCTCCCACTCCACCTTCAGGCACTCCAAACTGCTCACATTCTTTTTTTTTAATCTTTGTTTGCCCTCACTTCCTGCTGCTTCTCTCTCCATCGCCACTCAATTTCCTTTTGTTTCTGCCTTGGCCTCCAGCTCCTGTAGTGAGTCTGGTGTCTTTTCTTGTGCTGCTTTCTGTATCCTATCTGCTCTCCCTAATCTTCAGTAACACAGTCCTTCCCTTACAGATGTAAATCAGACAGACTGTTTTTCTCTTAATTTCTGTGGCTTAAAAAAAAATCTTTTTAAAACATCTTTGTTCAGTGTTAGTCTTCAGATACTGTAAAGCATGGATGGAAACCTTAGAAAAGATTATTGCTACAGTGGAGATAAGTTAAAACTCTTTATCCATAAAAATCTCACCAGAATTTACATGGCTGAAAAAATCTTCGTCCCCTGATCTATAATTCCAATGAGGTAACTTTAACGAAGTTCAGACTCAAGGTTTTATATCTTAGAAAGTTTGTTTCCACTAAAGCCACACTGTTGGTTCTTTGACATCCTGATATGAAATTCAAGTCTCCAATTTCATCGAGAAATTGTGCCCATGGGAGAATTAGGCCGCAGCTCTGTCTCTACCAATACTAGGGTCTTTGTACTGCCAGATTGTGTGGCTATATGACCGCATTCAGGCTGAATTAGCCAGAACATGCAATGTAGTATTTTTACTGTTTTTTTTTGCTGATTGCGGGAGGAGAGGGGACTACCTGATTGTGTGCAGAGTCTGCTGGGCAAATGCATTTTACCAGTGAAATGAGCTTGAACTGATGTTGCGTGGCATGCCTGTGGCATTTCTGAATGGGTGAGGGGGGCTCAGGACCAGCTTTGCTTTTTTGTGACATGATGGCCTCACGCTGGCAAAAATTAAGGGGTGGCATTGGCAAATCCAGTTGTCTCAGCATCACATTTGGCCTAGTGTTCTTCTTCAATACAAGATTGGCTTGTTTTTCTGGGTGGTTTTTATCCAGACCAAATACACCCATCATCAGCGAGTGAGTGTAACATGCATGTCCTAGAGGACATATCCCATGAACATAACATACCCTGCTTATCAGTGTTTGCCATGAAGCTGTCAACTTTGAGTTCTTTCCATTTGAGCTGTGTCTGGTGTTGGCACAGTCTAAGCTAAACTTAAGCCGTTTGGATACCAGTTTAGCTCCCTTGTTATTCTTTGGGACTGTTCGTTCTTCCCAGTCCAGGCAAATGTCACTCTGTTCCCCCTCCCCAAAGGCTGTTGTAATCCATTTTTTTTTTTGTTGCAGGACTAACAACTCTGTGGCACCTCCAGTAATGCTTCATTGCCATGCAAAAGGAAGAAAGCACTTTGTCAGCAGCCTACTTCAGGCAGAGAAATTTGTATCAGTGAGAAGCATATGTAGAGAACGCCAATTACTCAGATCATCAATATTTATACAGCAGATAATAATCATCATGGACAAGATGAATATTGTCACAACAGCAGTAGCTGCTGTGGGGGGGGAATACAAAATATAATTGCTAGGTTTCTTTAAACAGGATAATTATTTACCTTCTAAGTGATTGGTGAAAACAGTTTAGGGGTTGAATTAAATGTTCAGTAGGGACTCACCTTCTAGATTCTAGAAATTAATAGAAGTGCCCCTCCTTTCTCTCTAGCCTTGTGTCCCACAGCGAAAACTGTCTGGGAAATCATCCTTTACATGCGGCTTTTGCTGAAGCCAGTGAAGGTGCGAGTCACTGAACAAAGCATCATAACCTCTCCCCCAAGCCCCCAACTAAGCAACTTGTTTTGAAAATGAGCATTTTGTACGTCATCTATGGACAGGCACATGTTTGTGGATGAGACAGAGACACGGCTGCACATGCTTTGTTTTTAAACAATGTCATCCAGCACCCAGTAAAGGCAGCCTGCCTTTGGGTGGCCGTTTTACCAGAGCTTTGTAGCAGCAATGCCTTGGCTTCCCTGCTGCGTGCTGAAGCCGCTGCCATTGCCTGGGCCATGCCGGGCTGCATGGCAGCCCGGGAGAGTGGCTCCCCTTCCTGGCTCCCCTTCCCGGCTCCCCTTCCCAGCTCAGCCAGGCGGAGGGAAAGTCTGGGTGGTGGCTTCCTGTTTGCCTAGGAAATGCAATTCTGATTTCTATAGAGAGAACAGTTCCTTCCACCCACCCTTTTTAACCTTTTTATGGCAGCGTGATTATTCAAAGGATGCACCTTCAGTGACAAAAAACTCTGCTAGGTTGCTATGTTTTTAAAAAAGCATTAAACCTAAAACTACCTGCATGTGAGCCATTTGCAACAGATAATTTACTTGTTGAATCTTTTTTCTCCTGCTTATGAAGTACATTGTATTTATTGACACTTCAAATCTGACTATTTGAGCCTTTGAACCCTGCCCCCCCCCCCCAAAAATCTTTAAATTCATTGGGAACAGTACACTTTAGTGTGCCGTACTTGATATTGAGAATTTGAGCTCTGTTGGGTTGGTTGTCATTTGTAAGATAAATCACACAGCTTGAAGTTTTTGAAACACTGAAGTGATTCAAGCACATTTTCAACAGAGTAGATCCACAAAAGACCTTAAGTACTGCGGTATCAAACATCCAGGTGCCTTGTCCTGTGGGATACAGATAATGAGGCTCCCTGTGCAATTCCAGGAGAAAAGTAGGCCCAAGAGTGGTGTTTGCAAAAGCCAAGATCCCAAAGACGAAGCCACATAATTTGCCTATAACAAGACAGGATCAAGAACAGGTCTTTTAAGTCTGCCCTTTCTGTTGCAGGGAAACAGGCGGAACAGCTCACTTGGTTTATTCCTGTCTGGAATTAGGTACCATTTTCTGAGATGTAAGCAGTGGTGGAGCTAGTGATTGCTCTCTGTGACTTAGGCCTGATACTTACCCTGAAGGAAGCTAGGATTGTGTTCCTTTCTTTGTCTGAGGGAATTTGATCATGGATCTTTCTCTTCGTAGGTAAACCCATTAGATAGCCTGGATTCCAGCCCTTCTGTAAATGAATTCTTAATATAAAATAATTAAACATTTGTTGGAGCAGGGGCAGGGACCGAGGTCTTTGCCTTCTGCTCATAGTTATTTTTCCTTTCTGACCTGAATATTGAATTATGTACTTCAAACTAGAATAGGTTCAGCCAGAGGGACTGGCAGAGCTCTGCTGAGCTACTGAAATTACTGGTACTTAAAGCATTCATCTTGGATATGGGAAAATAACATTATTATTTTGTCACATTCACCCTTAGTGAATGAATGTTTTCTTCTGCGGTGATTATACCCAGGTTCTTATGTGAGTTCACTGAATTTGTCTGTGGTACATGGTTTGGAAAAGTCTTGACCCCCGCTGCATGAAGATTAACTTGGACTGGATGCATGTCTGAAGCTAAATTGTTCAGTTTAGATTTTCCTGGTGCAGGTGAAACTGAGGCATCCAGGAATGGCAGTGTTAGTGTTTAAGATGATTGTCACGAGTGCATAGTTCTTACTGCAGATGCTTTCTAAATTAAAGATCACAGACCCAGTATTGTATCTGTGTCTTTCAACTTTTTCTTATGTAGTGTCCCCTAACTTTTTTACTCATGTGGTGTGATCTTTACACAGAACTTAAGCTTGCTGACAGATTTACTTAATTACCTTCCCCATATCCCGCTGAGGCAGTCACTGCATGAAGAGATCATTGCTGTTAAGATTGTTGCAGTATTATCTGCAAAGGTGTGTTAATCCAAGTGTTGATTGCTCCTGTTGGGGAACTCAGTGTCCAGTCAGGAAGGGCAGCAGGACAAATACCTTCCCAGATTCCTCTGGGCAAGGAAGACTGAGTTGAAGGGGGGATTGGTGCTGTTGAAGGGTGCAGTTGTGTTTTGCTTGAGGTCCTGCAAGTACTGGTCACCTCATGGAGAGATGGCTGCAATTTATAAGCCTGCCCCTTAAGTGAGAGAGCCAGCCCTGAGACAGACCCGTGCTTGACACTGATTGCTCCATCAGTTATATTGGAGCTCAAGATAGCTTGCTTTCTTTTTTTTTCTTTTTCTTTTTTTCTCTCAGAGTAAGGAGAAGAGAGCAAGGGACCATTGAAGAGAGCTGAGAGTCAGCACTACTGATATTCCAGATTACTGAATTGTGTTGAAAAAATGAGGTTTCTCATCAGGTGAGATTGTTTGTACATAATTCTCTGAATCTTCTTTTCATTATGGATAGTTGTACTGGGATCTGGAGATTATGAAAGGGATCATTTCTCTTCCCCTCCCCTCCTCCATTTAATAGGGTATTGTGGTTTGATTGTCTTGTCTCCTGTCTAAGCCCTGACCCATTTATATTATGATTCCATAACGAGATATGAACAATGAGAAGAAACGGGCTGCTTTACAGCATCCAGAACCCATGAGCCTCTCTAATTCTGCTCCTCTTCAATGCCAAGCACTGGAGCACCACTGTAAAGATGGTAGATCAAGATAATTCTGCTGTGCTGATGCAACCTAGCTAAAGCCTTTAGGGGTTTTGATGCGTCAGAATTTAGAGATTCTGTCCTATGTAGTAGTGTTCTTCTAAACTAGATGTGGGAAGAATTGTATGGCAAAGGATGAAGTCAGGGATATGTTGCTATATAGTTTAGGTATGCTCCTGAGCAGAGAAAAAACACCTTCTTTGCTTCTGAACTGTAAACAAGTGAAGCTGTTTGCCTCTTTAGTTGATTTTATAGCTGGTTTGAAAACTCATCCTGCATTTCGTTCTGGAAATCTTTTCTGCATCCCAATTTCGTCAAAGGATTCAGTGAGATTTTTTTGTTAGGTGTCATGGAGGGGAGAAAACAAGTCTCCTTTCACTGAAAAATCAGGATGAACAGTTAGGTTTAGGAATGCTAGCGCAATCTCCCATGGGAACTGTACTTAGTATACTTTGTTTTCCCATTCTTTCCTTGGGGCTTGGCTTTGTGGCTGACTAGCATCTCTTCTTTTCATGTTGAGTTGCTGTTGTGGTTACGGAAGATGTAATCTAGCTGGGAAATCCAATCTGTGTTGGTGAATGGGAACATGGGTCATCTTATATGTAAGTACCTCAAGCTAGTATGGGTAGCATTTCAAGACGCTAAAATTGGGCCACCAAATTTCCAGTTTTCAATAAAAAGGCAACACTTCCCTTAGCACAGGTGACATAACTGTGTAAGGTGTTCATTTGAAAACCCAAATTTCAATTGAAACACAGTTTTGATTAATTTTAAATCAACATCTTGGCTTAATTTGGCAAGAATAAAATACCAGGTTTTTAGGGGCTTGGCTTGCAGTAATTAAGCGAGTCGAGGGTATTGGAATTTGTTGTAAGGTCAGAGTACAGGAAGTAGGAGATGGTGATTTGATTTGTCTGAGGGACCTCTCTTGCTTGTCTGGAATAAATATTTCTGAAGTGGAGAATGGAACTAGACTGGGAAAGGAAATAGGCATAAAATTCACTTCAGACTTCAGATTTTACTTTTGAAATCAGATTAACTTGTTAAAATAGAAATCAACAGAAATATTGGGGTTGTATTGACTGAGGCAGACTGATTACGTAGTCAGACTGTTGGGGGAGGAAACATTGCAGTTTATGAAGTTCAAGTATGCCTAGAAATAAAAGCTCTTTAGTAACAGCAAATTGGTAAGAATTAGTGAAGTAATATTGCTCTCAAATTAGACTTTAATAAGCAATCAGCTATTTTTATGAAGACACCGTCGCTGCTGGTACAGTTGGCTAATTAGCAACCACCCTTCAGAAGAAACCTGACCTTCTCGGAAGTCTTCAGGTGTACAGAAGCTCAGGCTTTTTATTCTCTCAGTTTCACTGGGTCTTCTCTCTTTCTCTGCCTTTTTGTTTATGACCTCTTGGAAGCTGTCACTCTCTGTATTTGTGTGACTTCCACAGAAAACATAAGTAACAGCAGTTGAAAGGGAATTTTAAAATAGATCAGAAAATCTAGGGCATGTCAGGATGATTTTGAGGTGTTCTTAAAAAATCCAGCAGCTGCCGTTTTTGAGAGGTTTTGCTGAATATTTTGAGACTTAGCCTCCCTCTTTATCCAGTGGTCAGGAAGAGTGAAGCTTTCTTCTCTCTCTCAAACAGCATATCGCGTGCATTTACATTTGCAGCGAGTGGGACTGCGTGTGGATGACCTGTTCTTCACTGGAAGGATTTGTGGGGAAAATCTGGCTGAAATCCACTTGTGAAAACAATTATCATGAAAGAGGCTTCACCCAGCTCAATGAAACTGCTTCATGTAGGAATTACTGATGCAAAGAAATACTGGAAGGACTGGACCCAAGTTGTCTTTGAGGCTTCAGAGAAATGAGACTTTAAAGAAATTGTTTATCTATCTGCAAAGGCCACATGGTTATTTGTCATATATAAATTTCTAATTATTTTCATATGTAAAATAAACAAATTCATGCTATTATACTGGTGCTCCTGAACGTCCTTGCAAAAGGGCAGCAGATGCTGGTGGAAGGATTTTGATAAGGAAATGTGAATTTTAAGAGAATATTATGCTCATGGTCAAAAATAGTTTAGGGAAAAAACCTCACACTTTGATTTCCATCTCAGAGTCCTGATCTGCAGTCCTGGTATTCTCTCTTCTGATGCAGCCAGATCTGTGACACAAGAAGCTGTGAGGCTGTTTATGGTCTTACCTTGGTAATGAAGTTATTTAAACGAAATTTGCCGTTTTATGACATGTTTGCCTTCTTCCATATGTCCAGTCTTTTGGAATCAGCACAACCCAAAAATGAGTTGTGGTGTTTGGTGAAGGGCAATGGAAATATGTCTCCTCTACTACAGGAACCATTGGAGAATCCCGTTATAGTTCAGTTGGCTGGCATCATCAAGATTTCTGTGTTTTTCTTTCCTTCTCCCCCTGCCCCCAAGCCTGTGTGTCTATAATCATAAGATTCTGTGAGAACCCCAGATTGTTTTAAAAGACAAAACTTAAATTCTAAGCATCAAGATTGTGGAGAAAGGTTTCAAAACACGACTGCTGAAAAATCAGCAAGGGGATTCCCCCCACCCCACCTTTTAAAAAAAGCAAAAAAAAAAAATCCCCAAACCCAAAACATATTTTGAGGAATCTGACTCTTTTCCAATGCTTAGGATTACATTCCTGCGCTGCCACCTTTTCTGCTGGCTGAAATTCCTCTCTGTGGTCCATGGGAGAAATTCTTATCTTCTTACATTAATGGGTGGTTATGAAACAAGAACAAAAAAAATTGAAGATCATGTGCTGGCAATTTAATGAAATGATAAGAATCTACAACTTTGTCCTTTAAAAAGATGATAAAACTGTTGTATTTTCAAATGGAGAGACAGAGAGGTGGCAGTAACCTCTACAGGGGCGATTTTAAATCGGACGGTGAATCAGAGTTGGAATTTTCAGTTTGCTCCTTTAGAGGTCTTATTTTTTGGCACTTGTGCTCATTTCTTTGGTGTAATTTTTAAACAATATGCAGTAGCATTTTTCCATCTGCATAGGCCTGTGCATTTCCATGACCTTTACTGCATTCTTTAGAGGGGTTATGCAATCAGACATAAGGGAATGAAAATACTTAATGGTGTGTTTTTAGAAAAAAGGTCTTCGGCTTATGCCCATGTAGAACATGGTTGTATTACTCACATTTAAGCACCTGTGTTTTGCACTTGCACTCTTATTTTGAGGAGCCTGAAAGTCCACTTGCAAAAGCTGAGCTAATTCTTGAAAATCAAACTAAAAAAACTATATAGGTGGATAAAACGATCAACTTTAAAGAGGGAAGCTTTCATTCTGATATTCCATCACTCTTTGGTATCACATCCCCCTTTAATATGTGATTTTTCTTCTAAACTTGAATTCTGTACTTACAAAGAGATCAACTCTTTTTATTTGTGCAGAGTAGTTGATGACAGAGATTTTTGTGTGCCTTTGTGAACCCACTTATCAGCACTTGCCTACGTTTTGCTGCTTGGGAGCATGAGTGCATATTAATTGCAGTCTCCTGTATCAAGAGGGGTTGCTCATTAGAGAAGTAAATTTGTTAAACAGAGATAGGAAAATATTGAAGTCTCTGCACCCATTAGTTCTGTTTCCATATCCAGCAGATGGAATATCAAGCAGAGTATGTATCTGTTAAGGGAGACCCATGGAGACAGCAGATTCAAATAAGTTTTTACAGCAGCAACTGCATAACCTGCTAACTTGGAAATATTTCTGATGTCTCCTGATAATCACCAGACAGTTACACACTTCATTGCTGCTCAGTGTTAAAATTGGTATGGGTTACAGTTATGCCTCATGACTTGCTTTTCCACATATGAATTCTTTATGAACCAAATCCACATTGGGATAGCTGCTAAGAAGGCAGAGTAACCAAGAACAATTGACCCATTCCTGTTTCTGTGCCATCAGCCCATTTCATGTACTAAAAGATAGTTACTCTGAAAACGTGTATTGAACAAACATTCTTCTGTGCCGTATGTGTCATACATTAACCTTAAGCTGAACTGTGCCTCTTTCAGTAGGTAATGGTAGAGAGCCATCAAGAAAAAAGATATGTGTCCATTGCTTGTTAGGAAATGAGTTTGGAATTCCAGACATAAATGTATTTTCTAAAACACAACGAATATCATGTGGTGGTGATTGTGAACCCCGTTCTCCAAGAAGGGCATGTTGCTTTGCCTGGTTTTGTTTAGGTTGTGTGTGTTGTTCATATCCATGGAGATGACCTTAATTTTTTCCAAATTTGTGTCTATTTATGTGAGGTGTCAATTAGGAGGGAAAATAATGCGGGTGATATACTAAAGTATACATGAGTGGAAAGGTGATCACTTTCTGGCATATCTTTTCTGCTATTTCCACGTCAGCAGGTATCCCATGGTACAGGTTTGCCTTTGAGGAGAGTTTAAGCAGTATATACTTTTGCTTGTGTGCAAGAGGGCTGGTTATTTTCAGTATTTGTGTAGTTTTTAGGTAATTCATAAGGACATCTGATAAAAATGCAGTTTTTTTTCTTTTTTTCCAACCAGTTATATGACCTTTAATGTTTTAAGCTCTAAACTTTTCCAGGGGAGAATAGCACGGGATTATCGTCTTTTGTCAACTGAGCTGATTCATTACCTCTCTTAATGTTTAATGGCTGTGCTGCAAATCGAGAGTTAGACAAAATAACTGGCCTCCATAGCTCATCTTTAAATTTTCATTTTCTAAGAAAACAGCACAGTCTTCCTAGATATAAGGCGGCCTCTTCCTATCTCCTCCAAGTGGTGTTTTAAAGGGCTTTGTTTTGGAGACAAAGGGACTGGGAGGTTTTCAAACAGGAGCAAAACAAGAAATTGCTGTTACAGTTGGTAAGAGTTGCAAAGAGTCAGTGAGCCACAGCTCTTTGAGCTAGGTTTCTTTGTTCTGGCTGACATAGAGGCTTTCCTGACAGTCAGTGTTTAACTGGGAGACGTGTTGGTTTGACTGAATCTGCAAGCTTTGGAGTGAGGCAAGAAGCTTCAGAAGAAGGTGGGAAACTTTACCATGGCTTCGCTAAACAAACAGTAGTGATGCTTTGTAACCGTGCGAGTGAGCACTGTATTTTTTTATGAATGTATAGAGTATTGCTAAAAATAGAAGCGAAACTGGTTTCTTAATCTTTGGGGCGTGTTTTTTTGTTGTTGTTTTAAAGCAGTAGAAGCCAGCATTATTTCAGCTATATCCCAGCCTGCTCCTTGTTTGGAGAAGTGTAGGAGAATGGTGGGAGGCAGTGGGACGCCGCCATCTCTCCATGCAAAATATGGAAGGTAACTCCACCTGCCCTACAGGAGCCCTGCCCTTAGTCAGGGAGCGAGTCATGAGCTAAGCACTTTGGGACGCAGTCAACAGATGTGCTAGTGCCCTGTTCTCTTTTAGAAATGGCTGAGCAAGGTGCATCTCACCTTGCTGATGCATCTCATTTGGCGCCAACATAGTATTATGGTGATAAAAGGTAGGACTGGTAGCTTTTTGTCCCTTCTGTGGGAAAGTGGAGACAGTCGTCTTAAAGCAAACCAAACCTCCTGAGGGGTGCTAATGCAAGGTAGTGGCAGGGCACAAGCAGAACAAGCTTTATTGGTCCTGCAAGCCCTGGTGCTTAATGCTTTATATTCTGGAGTGCCACCTACTGGCACTTGCTCTATTAGCTCTCTCTCTTCCAGAGAAGATGAGAGTTCAAACCAAAGCTCATGGATGTTAGTAATAATAGTGTTAATAAAAACAGTATTAATAATGATATTAACAATTTTATTGATCACTACATTATTGTCATAGGACTTAAGTGCCCTGTTCATAGACAAAGACCTCGCTCTGGCAGGTGGTCTGCAACTCGGTGTGAAAGAAACTCTGTCACAAGCTTCACAGCTTAAAAAATAAAGAGCACAGTATGAAGGAATGGTTTAAAGTATAGAAAAGTTTTTTTTTCTGATTTATGCTGTTTTTGGCAAAATATAAAGTATTGTCTTGACTTCATAAAATATTTTGGATTATTTCTGTGGTTGTCAAAAAACGAAATTACCTTTCAAAAAAAAAGCAAGCAAGCAAAACCCCTTTTAAGTGGTAGTAGTTCACCTGACTGTGAAGTCACTTAGACAAAAATTAGTAAAACATTACCCAGCTCTAAATAGTAACAATGATGTCTGTAAAATAAATAGTTCTGAAAACTTTTTGGCTAGAAAGCACTGGGTGTTGCAGTTTGGCACAATGAAAATCTAGGTCCAGAGCTGGGAAACTCATCCTAATCAAGAACTTGTTTTGGGTGGTAATGAAGAGGTGTTTTTTGAATCTGTTTTGTCACATTGATTTTCTATCTGTGGGCCAAATCCTCAATGGCTGGAAGTCAGTGTGGTTCCTTTGGCATGAGTTTGACTGGATGCATTGATACTTCCTGTGTTGAGTGCGCTACTATAAGGCACACAGATATTACTATAACAAAAATGGAATAAAGATCTTGACTCGCTAGATCTGATTTACGTCCTGCATAGATACTGAAAGCTGCCTGCACCCCATGTCTTCTTAGATGGTATCTTCCAGTCCAACAGTTTCTAGAGTTACGGCACAGACTTTTTTCCTTCCTTTTAGCAGTCCCTAAAGCACCTTTTTGATTTATAACTGCTATTCTATGTGATGCTGCATATAGTATAATTGGAAATAGGTGATGAACCTTGCATGAAGTTACGTCCTCAGAAGTTACTATTGACTTTGGGGATGTACTCTTGAGATCCTAGGGATGAGGATGATTTTTCAGAAAGTAATAAACTACCTGCCCTTTCAAAATAAGATCCTATAGATACTTAGCAAGAAACACCTCTGAAAACTCAGAATCACATCAACCACATAGTCCTTTTCAGGCTTTGATCACACCATGGGATCTGACTTCTCTGTTGAAAATTTCACAGCAACCAAAGGGGCTGAGAGATTGTCTTTGTAAAGCACTGGTATGAATCTGTTGCTGATAATTTTGGTATGTTTATCTCATTTGCTTTCGCTAGGCTGGGAAAGAAAGTGGTGTACTGCTAGACCCAAGCATTACAAATTCAGCAGTAGAGCCATGTGAGTAATACTACATTTTTTTATTTCTAAATATATATATATATATATATATATATGTGAGTAAGAGATGCTTCTGGCTCAGTCAATGGCTGACCAAATCAGAAAAAAAAAATTCCAGAATTGGTACAAAAAGCTTTGCACTTTGCTTTACCTTTTTATAAATTTCTTCTGAAGAGAAATAGTTAAATTGAAATACAATTTGAAATGACCTGAAATTTTAATGCAGATGACCATTTTTGCCTAGGGAGAAAGTATTTTCTTAATTTGGTCTGAAATTGTTAGTGAATTTGATCCCCTCAAAACTACATTACTTTAGTTAGAGCTAACTTAGATTCAGAGTTCCAAGAAATCATGAGACTGTCTTGCAAATTAGAGGCTAAAATTTAGGATGTTATATCTAACTGTGGGATTTAAGGCTTCTGAGATTCATGTTTTCAAGCTTTTTTTCTGAAAAATGGGACTAGATGCTGTTTTTAATGAATACTGAATGGATTCTTCATAATCATGTGAGCCTAGGATCCACTGTGGCCATATACTATCAGGATTGTGATGAAATCTGGAGCATTAGCAATCCTATGCTAGTTACCTTTTCTAAGTTTGTTCTGCTATTACATTTCAAGGACTGCAGGATCAGGCCCAAAATTAAGAGGTAAGGCAGTTTGCTTCATTTTGACCTCTTGCTCGAATGTAGCATAACACAGTCCTTTCCCAGCATTTGCACTCCCTCATACAGCAAAAATGCTATAGACTTTGTGTAAGTGCTGACAAGTGAAGGATATTTAACATGAGGATGTTTCAAAACCAGCCAGGTTTTGACTGGCAGAGGTATGATGGGTGATGTCTGGCCTAAACTTTGAAATGCACTGTAAAGAATGAAATACAACCTGACAAATCTTGGCAGGTCTGATTAAACTCCTTGTAGCTACAGAAGGTGAATGGCTCTTGGAATTGAATACAGTCTCTGTGAAGGAAAACAACCACAGATTTCAAGTAATGCAGACAAAAATAGTTTATCTTCACATGCCTAAGCATTTGAGCGGCTGATTGCGTGGCTGCCAGAGCAGAGAGGCTAGTGGCCAGCAGCTTTGAGCTCAGTCTCAGGGGGCTATAATTTATCTCAGCTCACCAGAGAGAGTTGTGGTGATGTGCCCCAGCAGGCCCAGTTGTTAACCCTGGACTGTGGCTGCTGACCACGAGAACGCTGTATTGCTTAGCTGCAAGATGGCTTTGGTCTGCCAACTGTGCTAGTTCGTTTGAGGGAAAGAGAGACTAGATTAAAATTCCCTCACCCTTTTCTAGGCTTCATTTGAAAACCACCGAAGCTAACAGGAGTTGTCACCTTGCCCTCTGCCCCATGGACTGACAATGAGAGTTGAGGACCTCTCCTGGCATCAAGTTGTTCGTTGCCTACTAGTATGAAATATCTCCCAGCGATGCCGGGGTTTTGAGTCCCCATGTGCAGCCTGTCGGGGTAGTTGCAGCTGTGTTGGGAAGGTTGGGTTGTGTTTCCTCAGGGCGCGTGTTTTTGGGGTGGCGCGGAGGGAGCAAAGAAGAGCTTGTCTGCAGCTACTGACTTGCTTGATCTGCCTGTGGCTGTTGCGATCAGGTTCTGCATTAGTTGTATTGATTGATAGTGTTTTAAGTATGTAAATGTGCAACCAACTTCACGAGTGTGTGTTGTCCCATTAACTTCAATGGCTAATGTCAGGCCACGTAATTAATTATATTTGACTGAACTGGGACCTTGTGGAACATTTATCATCATGGGTAGAAACATGTGCTTTGGAAAAGTATTGGAAGAAATTATTTATTCAGGATAGCCTACTAAGTCTTTATAAAGGATTTTACTGCTGTAGAAACAGTGATATAAATCAGGACAACTGATCACTTAGAAATAGGAAATCATCAATATGTATGCAGTTCAGGCTTGGTTTAACTCTGCTTGTGATCCATATTTGCAGTGGGAGTTGGACTGTTCCAAAAATCCAGGAAGTGAGCATGGTATTAATATTACCAGCTGCCAGAAGTATTACAAGGTGAATGATTACTTTCCAATAAGAAAGGAGCTTTTGGGCTGGTGCCAGTTCCTTTTGGGGTTGTCAGCAAACCAGAATGACCAGTGCTGTGACCTGGAGCAGCTGTAGTGCTTATCAGGGACTGGAAATGCACGAAGATCATGATTTGTCTGCATTAGGAAATGACATAGTTAGCAGTTGACCTTGAAGAGTTGTATTAGTTGGCTATTTACTGCTCTCTTGTGAAGATAAGCTCTTGGAAGTGGTTCTTCTGTGTTATGACATCAGTTACACTTTTTCTCTTGATGAATGGGGGACTTTAATCTATTGTACTGCCTATTTAGAAAATTTCATGAGAAAGATAAAAAGATGAAAATGCCCCCCCCATCTTATTCAACTTCCTTATGGTCTATGAAAGAAGAGAATTTCTTTATTATTATGAGGCCTTTAATAAAATACTTTTATGATTTCTTAATACCATCTAATTCAATGTAAAATGGATGTTTTACTTTGATTTCCTGAGGTTTGTTTTTTTTTTGTTTTTTTTTTTTAACTAGCTGAAACAAAAAGAAACAAGCCCTTCCCACACCCAAACAAAACAAAACCCGAACCAACCCAGCCCTTGATGTGAATACTGTGAGTGTAGCTGCTTAGTGATGTGGGTCTCGGCATCGCTTCCTCAGGAAGTTGTGTTTTGTGAGGGCAGAGCAAGCTGAGCAGGTTGCTTGTCTGAGACAGGAAAACAGAGCACAGTCACAACAATTAAAACCCTCATTTGAGGGACTCCAGTTTCCTGCGGTAAGTGCACAATTGAATTTTCAGTTTGTGAATTATCTAGGAAATGTGTTAGTATTGATTCCTTTCTCTCTTCCTCTCTTTGGGCTTAATGCAGGTAGAGTTTGACCTAGTTTTGTCAAAAAATACTCAATGACCCCAGAGAGCTGTAGCATTCTCTCCTGTAATAGACTGGCTGTCTTAATACACTAATTCAAGCTGATTACCACTCAGTCACCCACTGACCTATATCAGTGAGAAGCTTCTGCATTTGAGATATATTTAAAATTAGATTTTTTTTTTTTTTTGATAGTGGTATTTTGTAAGTCTAATACCAGATTCTCGGGGGAGGGAGGGAAGAATCTTTTAATTAAGTTTCTCTTCAGGTATCAAGCAAATTCCATCAATGGCAGGTTAAGCACAAAGCTCTAATGGAAGAGCAAAATTTGTCGTTTGACTGATAAGGTGCTTCATGTCACCTCAGTCAAAAGAGATGAGAATTTTCTCATTCTCTCTCTCTCTCTCTCTCTCTCTCTCTCTCAGCATTTTCAATACCACAAAATTCTGTATATTATCGCAGCAAATGAAAATCTCTTTTGCAGAGAGGATGCTGCATTGCAATTAAAAGCTGTTACTGAGAGCATGTCTGATGACTACACCTTTTACTCTTTGCATGGGCAAAGCTCCTCCTGTATGTAAGGTTGCAGGATTCTGGCCTTACTGACTTAATTTGTGACATCACTTTAAATTAGGCAAGCAACTTCTAAATCTGTCTTTGCCATTCACCTACTCCTTATGTTCTGAACAGAAATGACTACTGGTACTGCTTATTTTTAGGGTATGAGAGGTAGACTTCTTCCTCTCCTCTCCCCCCCACCCCCACCTTGTTCCTCTTGATAGGAACTTGAATAGCAAATAGGTTTTTCACTTGGTAGTGGAGAAACCTGTGCTTTTTTAATTCTTCTCACTTGGGAGTTTAGGAGCGAGTCAGGCATAATTAAGAGCAGCCAACAAAATGGAAGAAATGCTAATGGGACTGTAAGAGTTGTACTTTTGTACTTAGAACGGACTGTAAAAATGAGCGTTGTCCCTTGGGATGTTCTGAACACTGGAGATTTTATTTCCAAGCTGGAAGGGAACCTTGGAGTTTCATTAGAGGGGAAATTTGCAAATTTGGGAATATCTTAGCACTATTGTTGAGTGTCTCATCCTGTCAGGGCCTCATTCAGAAAGGGAAACTCTGGGGCTTATGGACAACACGGAAATGGTACCTTCAGATGCATAACAGGCCAGGACCAGAAACTGGAGTTCCTTGTAATCTGCCAGGTTGCCGTGAGCCTGCGAGATTCAGATACCTGTAGCTCCAGGGCAGCTTGGCAAGTGAACCGTAAAAAAGTTGGGCTGGTAAGGAGCAGGGTCAGGGCTTGCAAACCCTGAGCTCCATGTCTACCCGCGCGGAGGGCTGCCGAGGGGCTGAGTAGGCAGCCTGGCAGGAAAGCTGTCTGCTTTCTGTCTCAGTCTGATTGAAATTGGCACGTTTCTGTGGAATATTTTGATTTCAAATAGCATTTCCCACTGCTGAAGCGCTCCACATGAAACTTTCTGATGAGATGTAGTTTTACTGTTTTGACTCAGCAGTAAGAAACTGAATCAGTCGTTTGCTGATCTGGCACATTATGGGTGATTAGTAGTGTTTGCTGTTGGAACAAAGTGCAGCTTATCCTGATCATATATTTGACCAAAATAAGTTCTTTGGAACCGGGGAATGTGGACGTGTCAAAGTTTGCAGATAAAAGGAAGGAACAACACAGCTGGTGAGGAGAAATGGAACAACATGCAGCATGTGAGTGTTTCTCTCTGCTTTCTGTAAACACCTAAGTTTGTTGTTTGCACCTGAGCTATTTTTTGGTCCAAAAATGTAAGCTTTTTATGTTTAGTTACGTTCTTAGGCCCCCCCCTTTATGTATCTGGCTCTTGTTGCTAGGGCTGGTGGGTGACAATTTCTAATGTAAATGCTCTGGGTTAATATGTTGCAACCAGACTCCCTTCTCATGATTGCACCTTGGATTGCTAGGCTGCCAAAGCAGCAGGAGAGAGGCCAGCTTCTGTCTCGTTTGATCTGTGCAGCTGAGATCTTCCAGAGCTGTTTCTCCAACCTCCCGTCAGCATGATTCCCCTGGCTGTGGTTCATAGGATGTTTTAGGTTCATACGTTACAATTTCACTCAGCTTTATTTTCCATGGCTTTATGCTTCCGCAGGTGTACACCTGATTCTCATCTTGGCAAATGCTTGACTGAAGTTGAAGGAACAGTGCCAGCTTGTGCTGACTAAGGATCTGGCCAACTCAAAATGCTTTTGTTTTGTAGTATTTTTGTGCAAATGTGAATAACCATATGGGAAGGGTGTAGGCTGACTGGCCTAGAGGAAGGTGCCTGGCAAATATGTAAGTCCAGAGAGAAGAATGGATTACCTTTATTGTCTTATTGTTAGCTTTATGTCCCTGCAAATGCATAGAATCTCTCAGTTGTATTCTACATGATGGATGGACTGTGTCCATTGAGATATTTTGCTAAGTTCTGGATCACAGGCTCTCACGGCTTTCATGGTTGATGGAAAAGGTAATGTCTGCAATGAAAGCCACAGAAGATCCCAGGCATACTGTGCAGATGCTGTCACCTGGGAGAGATGGGGAGAAATGTGTGATTTTCTGTCCTTTGTTGTTTCTCTGTTGGAAATAAGAATCTGTCCAGAAACTTTCACCCCTGCCTGGTGGCTCATGAGATGAAAAGTGGAGATTTGCTGAAGTAATTGTCCAGGAGCTTTGAGGGAGTCTGGGTGGTGCTTGCATGACCTTGGACCAACTGCTTCATCTTTCAGCACTTCTTTTCTTAGATGATGAAAGGATGTAATGACGATAATACTTCTCTCTTAACAAGAGTGTTGCAATGAATAAATTAATTAATCTTTGTGGTTTTCTCAGTTACTATAGTAATTAGTGCTACAGAACAGCCTAAAAATAAATAGGATCATTTAGTGAAGGATATTCAGGGGATATCAGGTGGCATATCCTGGGCATTTGCAATGACCCCAGTACATTATTTTTCAAGTGTAAATTTGTTGGAAACATGCATGGATACTGAATTTCATAGCAGAAAAGCTTCCAAATATTTAATATATTCCTTCTTCCTTGCTATCAATTTGAAGCAACTCTAGCAGGCATTTCCTTTCGTATCTGTGGGCAGATGATTCTTGCAATTAGTTCCCCTTTTGAGAACAGTCGTCTCTTTCTCCGCCCCCTCCCCCCATATCTCCTTTCCAGCCTGAGGGCACCTAAAACAAATGGATCTTTCTCCATCATAAATCATACATACTCTGTAACACTGTCAAAGAATGCTTAATGTGTTTGGGGAGTTTATGTAATGAACCTTCCTTTAGAAAGGTGATGTATCATCAATGCACTGCCTTGCTAAAAGTGTGTTATTAACCTTGCCGTAAAGCATAAGTATATACATAAGTCTCTGCAAAGTTTTTGAAGTTTTCTATGATCTGCTGACTACATCAGCCTACCCCTAAGCCATCCTCTAAAAATATGGTATGATATTTAGTCTTCTGTGAATTGTATTAAATTCCACAGGCATCATTAAAAATAAATTTTGGGGACTTTCACATTAATATAATTTTGGACCCTCCTAAGTTAGGAAGTGTATGTGTGAAGATAGCTCTTAGTTCTGCGGTGCAGGCAGAACCCCTTGAAGTCTGTGGTTTCCACTGCTTAGGATCGCTGGGGCCATCCTTATATAGCAAAATTATTTGTTAATAGGCAATGATTTGCCATTATTCTGGTCTCTGACTTGTTGTCCAGCTCTCATCACTCATCACTGGATGTTTTATGTCTGTCTTTTTACTCTACTGGCAGGGTTCCAGAAATAACCATCTTTTTTGACCTGGCCAGTTTGGGACCAGTTTATAGTTATGGTTTGTGCAGAGCTTTCTCTGAAGCAAACCTAATTTTAATCTAACTCCTTTGCTTTCTTCTTCTTCTTACTGTCTGTAGTGTTATACTAGCTGCAGCAATCCTCTTCTGTTCACCTCAGGCAGCATCTTCCCACACTGGACTGCGTTGGGAAGCTAGGAATTGCGAGAGAGCAAGAAATACAATTTCCCCCTCTTCTTTCCCTGGGAATAGGAAGCCGCCACCTTGGCATGCTGAGCCTTCTGCTCATCCAAAGAGTGAGTTTGGAGCCCTGCCGAGGCCTCTGGCAAGGTGCTCGCAGCACAGGTAGCGTGACTAACGGTTGAAATACATGGTTTATTCCTCACAGGGGTTTGTGTCTTCCGTTGCTCTTGAACCACATGGTCTTTTCTCAAATCTTAAACTCTTCCCTATTCCAGAGAGCAGCCCAAATCCACAAGGAGGAACTCTGTCATGCTCTCAGTCATCCGGCTTTACTGTGATGTCCCACTGCAGGATTCATCTGCTTTGCATGTTGCTCTCTGGCTCTCCTCTCCCAAGAGCTGCCCTGTCTCCTCTGCTGAATCTCTTGTTTTGCTCACTAGCTGCGGCTGGATAGCTGGTGTGCGAGCCGCAGCAAGTGGAAGGGGCCGCGGGTGAGGGGAGGGGAGGGGAGGCAGAGAGGTTTCCTGGTGCTTCCTTGGCAGATCTGTCTCTTCTCGCTTCCTTTGCTGCTGCTGCACCTTTCTGACACTTGTGTTTTGGTGCCTGTGGATTTTCATACTCTGTTAGTTTTTATTAATATTACTAGTTAGATCTCAGCCCTGAACAGCTTTCAGTTGCTGTCAGATTTATGCCAGGCAGAGTTATTAATCACAATTTCAGATGCTTTTGTTAGTGTATGGTTTCATTGTCATGTTCCCCAACCCTCCCTTCCACATGCATGCACATATCCACACGCATGCTGTCTCTCCTACAGAGTCCTAAAGATATCCCTGTCTTTTGTTTTTTCTTTTTTCTCTCTTTTCTTTTTTTTTTTCCTGCCTGTCAACAGTTCACCCCCCCCCCCCCATCTCCCCAGCTGCCACTGGCTGATGAGCACAAATAATAACAAAACAATGTTTTTGACTAATGCTGAAGTCAGCAGTGTCCTCCTGTGCAGCCTGGCTGCCTCCTGGTCTTTGCGCTCTGAGCACTAAGAGTCTGGTTTAACTCTGCTTTGAACACAGTGTTTGTCCATGATAACTGAGTCCCTTCTACTGCTATGGAAGGTGCGTGGGTTACAAACTCTTCAAGAGTTCAGTCCCCTGTCAAAGCAGAGGTCTGCTGGAGCATGAACTCTCAGCATAGCTATTAAAGTGCTAGAGAAGTACCATGAGAACTCCTGTGGTTTTTGTTTTCTTCCAACTATGTACAAAGAAATGAATTAAACAGATATTGTGCAGTTAAATTCTAACTGTAGATGACAGATTTGCTTTTTTTTTTTTCTTTTTTTTCCTTCCCTTCTTTCAGTGCAGGCATGTTGTAAGGCTTTCAGTATGGGTGGAAGTAAAATCGCATTGCAGCCATCAACCTAGGTACCCAACCTTTGAACCAGGCAAGCTCATCATTGTCAGTAAAGGCCAAGGGGTTAGGTGGCTGTGGCTACTCTTTAACTTGTCCTTAGATATATTCTGAAGGAACCATATCAGCCCCTCTGCTTACAGGATGTTATCACTGCTCTGTCAAAATACATCTCTGATCATAATTTGAGGCCTTTTGGGAAAGTAAGAAACGTTGCAGTTTGATATAGGTATATGAACAATATACCCTTGTTATTCCAAATAATGTATGTAGCTGTTCTTTAAAACAAGGAAAGAAAAAAAAGTCACTTCAAGACATACAGTTGGAAGAGACAGTTTTGAAGATTCAGCACCAAAATAAGACTGTCACTAGAACAGCTTCTGCACTACCTAAACACTGTATGTCATGCACGTGGTAAGACCCATCGTGGCTTGGCAAACATTTTAATTTGGCTCCATAAATAAATAAATCTGGCTCTCTTTTCCTTTTTCTTCCCTTAGATTACATTAACACTTTAAAAACCTCAACCTGTTGGAGAAGTACTTCACAGACGTATATAGCACTCAGCTGAGATCTTGTGATCAATTTTTTCTTTTTCCTTGGGTATTGTTTGCCTGGAGGTGACTTTAATTTTATACTTCAGATATTTGAATACCTCATCTCTTTCTGGCCTAGCACTGATCTTCTACTGTAAGGCTGTTACTGCATCAGGGATGAGGGGCTTGATAGCCACCTGCATGTATGACTCCTGAGCAAGGATATGAGGTCAGAAAAATAAGCTTGATCCTGATCACATTCACATCGATACAAATTGGTTTAACTTTAGCACTGTACATGGAGAGAGATGGTTATAAATGACAACTAAATGAGGTTGGAGAACTTCACGAGTCAATTCACTGGCATCCAAAATGCACAGGGCAGACCTTCCATGCAGAGATATCGATTTATACTGACTCAAGGACTACCTCTACTCTGTTTTTAAACTTAAGCCTCATCTTTTGAATTTCCAGGCATTGGGGCTTTTTCTGATAATTATACTGCAATATTGTCGTACCTAGTTTGTTTATTTATTTTTTTAATAGATATGCAGAAACCTAGGACCATCTGTAGCAAGTCAGAGTTGCGTCAGGAATGTCTGAGCTGGTGCTTGGCATGGGGGGGGTGGATGCATGACTGTGAAGCAGGTATTGTATGAACATTTCTGTGCAAAATATAGAATTCCTTGATTGCAGGTGGCTGATGACTGGAAACTGGATCTGATTACTTGAATGATCCCTTCCTGAGTTCCTATAACTCATTTCTAATCTAGCCTGTGTCTTGAATGTTTTTTAGCCAGGAGTTGCATTGCATTGTGAATAGCACGCTCTCCCATTTTTCTCTGTTGAATGCCAGTCATTCAGTGATCCTTTTTGTCAGTTGTCTTTGCGCTTGACTCTATCATAGAGATGTGAAGATGGTAATAGGAAGGAGAAGATAAGGGGAAGATAAAAACCTTTCTTCATTTTCTGCTTCTTTCCCTTGTGTGGCCTGCACATAGGCCATGAATGTAGACCCTCCTCTGCAGCAGTGTTAGACTCTGTCTGCAAGGACAGCGTTCTCTCATGCTTCCTAAAATACAAAGTTGGTGCCTCAGCACTGCACCCCAGCACCCTGTGCAGAGGATGTGCCGCACAGACCCAGGCAGGGTTCCCGCTGGCAGGGTCTCTCCTGGCCATGGTCACTGTGCCGTGTTTAGACACAGCAGCCCCGATGTCCTGTTTCTACAGCTGCAACATGCCTTTTCTGTCTACGGCAATCACCCATGTTTCACAAGCTCCCGCTTTCCTAACTTCTGCTCCTGCTTAGTCCAGAGTCGGTATTGTCACTGTATGCTTGTTAAAAAGCCTTGCGAGCCAAAATCTGCTGCTCTTACAAAATCAGCAGCAAAGCCTGTTCTGCCAAAGTCAGTGATATCAGTCATTAACATCTGAAGAACTGACATGTATTTTGTTTTCCTTACACAAATATTGGTAACTGCCAGAAGCAGGGTATGAGAGAGTGTGGTCCAGAGGCCTCTTCTGCATTGCAGACCCCACATCTATGCCTCCCTTTTCTTCTTGAGCCACGTTATTTCTGTTCTACTAATGTCACCTATTCATTAGCGTCTTGCAGCCTAGTTGCTATGATCTGGGGAAGGAGAGCAAGAAATAATTTTATTTCTTCTGGAAAAAGTCTTCCAACAGCTACAGCCCTCAGGTGTTAGCTCTGTTTTGGGAATAACATTACTATAAGAGAAATTCAAAGCTCACCATGGAAATATTTTGAGTTGTCTTTATTGTATTGTTTGGAGACAAATTCAGACTGATACTTCTTCAAATACACCACGGAATGCAAAGAGGAAAGTTGTGAAAATATGTCACCCCTCTGTATTTATTGTGCGCTGGAGTGGCAAAATCAAACAGAGCTAAACTACCCCTCCATGGAAGCAAATACAACTGCCTTTTTGCATAGCTATAAGAAATTGGTGGGTAAATGCAAAGAATCCTCTTACACTGACTAGTGTGGAATAAGATTAGTAACAGTCTGCCTTTAATTCAGTGCATTAACAGTTGTTTCACATGGTATTCTGCAGTCCTAGGTCTAAATAGAGTCTTTTATCTTGGCTGAGATTTCCAGTGATGACAAGACTTATGTTTCAGAGAGCCATGTCCATAGATTGCATAATGAGGCAAACAATTTTATTGAAAAACATGCCATCCCTTTTCATTGTGTACAAATGTGGATTTTTTCAGTATAGTTACTTGTTTGTTCATTCATGCACATTATTTTACAGGCATAACTTCAGGAGCCTGTGGAAATGCATCTTTTTTTCTTTTTTCTTTTTCCCCTACCTTGCACACATGCACACAGACTTAGTGGTTGAGCCAAATAGCTAAAAATCCTTAGGGGTTTAAAGGATTAAATGAGAACAATTGCTAAGGTGCAGAAAGGGTTGAAAAGCTCTGAAAATATGACAAGAGGTAGATACTGAGGGACCAGCTTTATGAACTAGCCTCTGATTTTATGGGTATAAACAACTGCAGGTGGAAGACGGGTGGTGGTAGTGATTTTGTAACTGCAAAAAAGAAGGGAGATCTAGTGAAGGCTGCTGTGAAAGTTTGACGCTAAATAATTTTGCAATGCTAAACAGAGTAATGCATACTTATGAGTTGCAAATTTAATCTTTCTGCTACATTACGAAGACAGCTCTAGCTTTTATTTACTGTCAGCTAGACTTTTGTTTTGTTTAGTTCCTTGAAGTAACCTGTTCACTTATATTTTTCTGTTTGTCTCAGATACTGGAAGATTCAAGTCAGAGTTTTTTCTGCAGTCTTCCTAACTGTTGTCCTTCGCTGTTGGGAGAAGTAGTTGTAGAAAGAAGAGAGCTTCCGTCCAGATTTTGGGCCCTGTGGTGAAACTCATTGCAAGGCCCAGGGTGTTTGCCTGCGTGGGCCGCAATGGAGACGCTGTCGCAGGACTCTCTGCTGGAGTGTCAGATCTGTTTCAATTATTACAGCCCCCGCCGGCGGCCCAAGTTGCTGGACTGCAAGCACACCTGCTGCTCGGTGTGCCTGCAGCAGATGAGGACGAGCCAGAAGGACCTGCGATGTCCCTGGTGCCGCGGGATCACGAAGCTGCCGCCAGGGTATTCTGTGTCGCAGCTGCCTGATGACCCCGAGGTCATTGCTGTGATTGCAATCCCCCACACCTCAGAGCACACGCCAGTCTTCATCAAACTCCCGAGCAACGGGTGCTACATGTTGCCCTTGCCCCTCTCCAAGGAGAGAGCGCTCTTGCCAGGAGACATTGGCTGCCGCCTCCTGCCCAGCAGCCAGCAGAAGTCCCTGACGGTGGTGACAATCCCGGCAGAGCAGCAGCCCCTGCAGGGCAGCATCCCCCCAGAGGCTGGAGCCGAGGAGCAAGACAGGAGAGGTGTTGTGAAAAGCTCCACCTGGTCAGGAGTGTGCACTGTGATCCTGGTGGCCTGTGTCTTGGTCTTTCTCCTGGGCATTGTCCTCCACAACATGTCGTGCATTTCCAAGCGCTTCACGGTGATTTCGTGCGGCTGAGGAGGGGCTGCTCTCAGAGTACTCTCGCGGGTAGATCCAGGGGTTGGGTAGGTGATGGTGGTGGGATCAAGTGAGACAATTTGCTGCAACTTTGACCAGTTACTACAGAACGCTTGACACACGGACAGCTGTTTGTTAGTCCGATAGCAATCCTAAAAGGTGGAATGCGAGGTCTCTTGGCAACATGGGGAGAAAATCCTGTCGAGTATCTGATGGTAACAGCACTGAGGAGGACTGCATGCGTCACCATAATCATTTATCAAAGGGACTGTAATTTCCAGTGATTTTTGTCATGTTATGAGATTAAAGACATCTATGTAGCTGGTTATACTGTAAAGTATATGGTATGAGCTGTTCTCTAAACACAGTAGATTAAAATCAAAATTGCTCTATGTAGAAATAAGAGAGAGAATTGGTGTGTGACTCAGTAAAAGGTGTTCGGTACCAATCCACGCATACATTATTTTTTAATGAGGGGAGAGGGAGACTTGTAAAAACAAGAAATCATTTAGTTGGTAAGGCATTTTGTATGTTTTAAATTGCACATTAATTAGACTAAGTTAGAAAGTTGTACAATAGTTTTTAAAAGGAAATATTTTACAAGCAATCATTTTGTTTCATGGTGTGTTTTTTGCCTTTCTCTGTCTCTGTTTTCTTTTTTCTGTTTTTTTCTCACCTGTAGGGAAGTGGCACTTCCAAATTGCTTCTCTGCTTGGATTCTCCATCAAATAAAACAAAGTGAGCTAGGAGGAATACCTAAAAATGCAGCCAAAACATTTCTGCCTGACTGGCTTCACATGAAGGATGCCTTTGAGTGGTAAACATTGGACATGCTGTTTTACCTCTGATCTGTCAGCAGGCCTTCCCGAGGATCTGGCCTTCATAGGGATTAGTGAAGATGTGGGTTATGAGAAGTCCTAGGATTCCTTTCTGCAAGGACGCGATAGCAAATTGTTTTTTTGTTTTGTTTTGTTTTTTAAACTAGAGGTCTGTTTTGTTTTGTTTTAAGAACTTCAGACCTGTTTTACCTCCCTCTCTCCTAGGAGGTGCAACTGTGTACCCACAGATGGTGTAAAAGAGAGGTTACCCTGAGGAAGCCTCACCATCTGGACTGAGACCGAGGTCTGTTCTGTGCCATCATTTAATAACAGGTGGTGACAGGGCTGGGAGCAGAGCCTAGGCCAACCTAAGCTTCTCCTTGGGTTATGTTACCCCTCCCAAATCACTGTGGCTGTCCTGATGTCAAAATGTGTACGTGAGCATAACTGAGCCCTTTCCACATTTCAATGATGTAAATCTTGGGACATATGGACAGATATGCACATATGAACTGATGTGAAAAAGGACAGCAAAATATTTCCCTCCACCTGTGAATGCCAATAAGCCCCCAGTAATTTGCAGTTCATTGCTTGGAAAGAGCCAAATTCCTGTACTTTTTCTTCAGTTCAGTAGCGCCTTGCACCATAAGCAGTCCCACTAGCTTTAGTAGAACTGCTTGTGAAGTAAAGTAGAGCTCAATGTACATTTTGAGTACTTGGCAAGTCTGAAAGCTCAAATTTGTGAGATTTAAGGATCAGATCAAGGGGCACATGACACAGATCTTTAATGAGGCAGAAAAAGCTATTGATTTGCACTGATTCTTTTTGCAAGTACAAAGTGTGAACAGTTGCTTAGGCATAACCTCCCTGAAGAATGTTCTCTTGTCTACTGCTAGTGCTCTTTCTAAATTAATTTGAGATTGCTCAATGCCATAACACCAGGCAACAATTTTGACTATACAGTGCCAAAGTTAGTCCTGTAGAAGAAGTTGGTGGTTTTGTGATTATGTCACAAAATCAAATTTTTGGTTCACAATAAACATTATTTTCAACTAGAACTTCCTATTGAGAACATACCTCTCCCTTAGTGCTAGATTTCTTCCCCTCCTTCTCCAAACCCACCATTTTCTTCCTTGATTTCTGTTAACTGAAGAATAGCATATATGGTGCTTAATCATTATGGGGTATGTAAGGTCATGTATGGAGAGAAAATTAAGTACATTATGCTGATTTTTATCTACTGTCATTTGTATGCATAGCACAGCAAAAAAACGAGTAATCCTCAGATAACACATGTTCAATGCCTTTTTCATGTAAGGTCCATGTGCAGTATGCCTTGAACCTGACTGAGAAGTATTGTAATACACGGACACCTCTCAGCAGCATGTTCGATTCGGTTGCAGTAGGGAACAACAGTAATTCCAAAAGTGTGTGTTGTGAACTTGTTAATCTCTTGTCACCACTAGGCAGCCAGATTTCTACTGACATCCACGCTACACTGCTTGTTGTGTAAAGGAAAGCCAGTTCACAAAAAAATCTTGCCTTTTATAAGACTCCTAAGAAAGTGACCAGATACAGGATTCAACCCTCTACTGCCTTATTCCCTACTGGTAACTTATGCTTGTACCAGGAGTGTAGAGCATAGCTGGAAGATGCTCTGAGAACAACATTGAAGCATTTTAGACCAATTTCTGCATCTGTTTGTCAGTCATGAATGACTGCACCAAAATGCAAGGCAGTCAAAGAGCAGGTCCCGGGAGTACAATATTAATTATGTTAACCTCGTTCTGGCTGTGCAATGCCTGTAGTAAGCTCTTGAGGTCGAGGGTTCCCTTTGGTGTTGCAGAGAATGGCTGTCTGGAAAACTGCCGGTCTTTGTGCCTATGTGTAGGGGGCAGTATGAAAGAGAAATCAGAAATTAGGTTAAAATACCACACTGCATAATATATTACGCAACAGGCAGACCTGGAGTTTATCCGGTATTAATGATGTAAGTATTATATTAGCAGAATACCATCCTGTATTACGTAGCACAGTGCGTTGTTTTGTTATTATGAATTTCCTGTACTTTTAGTGCCTGCTGAAATGCATGTTTGACCTAATTTCTGATCCAGACACTTGCCTGCTCACAGCCTTGTGTAAGAGCAATAAATAAAACCTCAAGATTTTAGTCTGTGTGGGCGCGTGCGCGTGTGTGTATGTTAAATTCCTTTTTAATAGGAGTTCTGGAGATGTTTTTGTTTTTGCTTTAGACTGTGACTCTCATTTTAAATTTGCAACCGCCATATCATGTTGGATCACCTTGCTTTTTGCTGACTTGTGTAGAAGTGAACTAAATAGTTTGTTGTAATGTACAGTGTTAAAATGTTTCTCAAGTATGTTGATTGTCATACTACTTTAAAAATGCAGTGCAGTCTATCCCATTCCTCGGTCTAGTACCTGGTATTAAAAAGTGATACTGCTGTATACGCATCTAACTTTTTTTTAAACCCTTGTCTGTGTAGCTTTTCCCCAGGACGAAATCTGAACCTGAGGGAAATCCCAGGTGTACACCATGTGTACACCAATTCTGTATCAAAATCATCACGTCCTGGGTTAGTTTTTGTTCCCTGGTATCTAATAAGCAATCACTACCCAGTTCTACCAAAAAAAGGAGGAAACTTATTGTGACTTGGTACTGTTTGAGCAACCAAAACTTATGCTAAATATTGTTGTGGGAAGTTACTAATGCACCTGCATTTTTAGAACAAATTTACTCTGTATGAATGTGTATTTATTTCCTTGTTTAATGGGAGGGGTGTGTGTGTTGGGGTCTAGGTTTCTTTCCCCCCCCCCCTTTTTTTTTCTTTTTTTGGGGGAGGGGGGAAGATCCCAGTTTCCATTTTTCTGCTTGTGCTTTCCTGGCAAACAGACTTTAGGATTCACTTTGTGAAATTTTGTTTAGTGAATTTAAAAAATTCAAAATATGCAATTTTGGTATGCAGGATTTTTTTAAGAAATTGTGTGTTCAGTGATTGTTCATGCTTAACCAAGATGTAAAGGAGCCTGGATGTTTTGTAAACATGGAGCAATCATGAGTTCAAAGTTTCATCTTTATCAGTGAAACTCAATCTGAATAAAACATTAGCGGGAAAAGAATGCTGTCAAGTGAATTATGGTACCTGTGTTACTTTGCCATGAAATGAAGAGCATGGAAGGGAATTTGGCAGAATTGGTCTGTATTTTTTGAGGGGGTGGCTGAAATTTGACTCAGTGTTTTAAGGCAAAGTGTAAGTGGGGGTTGTGGTAAATCTTGAAAGGTTTTTTTGTGGTTTAACTGCCTTGGAATACAGAATTAGAGCCGATGACTACTGAGCCACACAGCAGATTTTTTTTTTCTTTTTTTAATCAGGTGATTTAAAAGTTTTAAGTGAACTTTTTGCTTATGGAAGTGGGGGATTGTTGGCCTTGGTTTAAGCGTGTGTTGTACAGACCAGCATGCTGGCTCCCCCTTCTCCCTTGAGCCCCTCCTCCCAGTCCGTTAGTCATGCTGGAGCCCAGGGCAGCTGACCTCCCTAATTTTACAAGCGCTTTTCTGGAGTGGAGATGGGTGACCTTGCACTGGGTTTGTTACATTCACCACAGGGCTGCTTCGAGCCGCTCTGTTCCCTGGGTCTTTTCACATAAATGCTGACGAGCTGAGGATGTTGCCTCCTCCCAGCCGTGGAAAGGGGCCCTACCCTCCACCCACAGCTAAAGGCCCCCGGGAGCGTGGCCTGCCTGCACGAGACACTTGTGTGAGTGCTGCAGGAGACATTCACGTGTTAAGTGAACACCTCTCCAGTTTGGTTTGAAATGCTTCCTTAACCCAGTTGCACCAAAAGCCTGGCTTGAAATTTGTTTATTTCTTCAGGCTTTTTTAGAGGTAGAGGGGAAGGGAGGGAGAAGGTGCATGGCAGCAGATGAGTCCCAGCATCACCCAGGAGGCTGTTGAAAGGATCTGCTGTCCCTGAAAATGTAGGTTCTTGTGTGAGTGCCTCAGTAGGGCAAGGTTGTGTTGAAATGCTGCCATGGATTTACAGCTTGCTAGTGACCTTTCTGATGCGGTACAGTGTCCGTAGGCCTGACAGCTGGGACTGTTTTGTTCTCTTTGTCACTTTACCTCTTGCACGCTTGTGTCAACAAACAAAGCTGCTTGCTTCATCAAGCTGAGCAGTTTTGCAGACATTTCTTAAGTTGTCCTGGGCATCTCTCATTGAAAGTGCTTACCTTCTAAGTTCAGTAAAATTTAATGCTTAATATGTGTTCAGAAAATGCATTTTTTTCTTCAAGCATTTCCTTATGCTTCAAAAAACTTTATTTTAGTTCTAAGGAATTCTGATAACTTTTGTACTAAGCACGTTCCTGAACATCAGCAGCAGTTCTGAGAGATTAGGTAAGAACCACAGCCAGAGGAAAATATTTCCTATCTCCTATCCATTCCACAGTACCCTTCAGACGTACACAAGCCTATGCTTATTCCCCTCAATTATACCATGCTGGAGCACTTGTGCATGGGGTGAAATGGGGACGTGTGGGTATGTATAGAGCCCCTGTGTGTGTGAGCTCAGAGAGGTGTTTCCACATGCACACAAGGCAGTCTTGCATGTAGCAGAGCAATGCCGACAGGCTTAGTACGAGGGCCTCAGGCTGTTATATCTCAGGAAGGTGGCAGGCTGTCCGGTGCCTAGAGGTGTGCTAAGGCAGCTTCGGAGCGTGAAGCCTGGGTATTTCTACCTGCATTTCCCATGTGATGAGTTGCCTCTTTTCCTCTCTGAACTGCCCTCTGCAACCCGGACCAAGACCGATTCCTGGCGACGCTGCACGGGATGGACCACTCCAGGGTTGACGCCTTGTCGAGGTTCAGGTGAGGAGCCTTTATGTTGCCATGTGCCTCCAGCTGGGGATGTCTGCTCCAAAGGAGAACAGCTGGATGCCTGGGCTTTCAGTGGATCAGGGGTTTGTATACCTTCAAGTGAAGGTCTTTTGACACAGAGCTATATAAAGTGCTCCTGAAAGCCAAACCAACTGGGACTGAGCTGGTTTGAGAGAGTGAAGAAAGGGTGCAGAGGGAGAAGGACAACCGGAAATGAGCCGGTGATTAGGCAGTAGCCTAGAATTTCAGATCTGAGATGTGTGAAAACATCTATTGGCCATGTTTTGCTGTGAAGACAAAGTACTGAACCCTCTGTGTGTGTGGATGTGTCACATTGTTTAAAATAAAAACTTGTTTTATTTGCATACATGTTGACTGAACATAAAAAAAGCAGGTGGCCACCTCGCAGGATAAATAATGAAGGTGACTGCCAAAGCTGGTAATGCCAAACAGGGGTGGGGGTGAGGGAGGTTTGTTATTTGGTACAGGTATTCAGTTTACAAGAAATAAAACAGTAGGATTAAAATAAGGGTCTGTTGCTTTCTGGTTTGGTTTTCAAGGTGGAGTAAATAGAAGACCTGAGGAATCTGAGCAGTTTGATACTCAAGGTTATTTACTTATCCATCTTGAGAATTATGAAAAGTTGTGTTTGCTGTCACTGTGCTGGTCGGTTTTGGAAACATTGACCTGTAGGCCCCTGCCTGCACTGACTAGATCTGAATTGCTGTGGTTTGTATCTGTTTAAGAGAAATCTGAATCTACCTCAAGATCTGAAAAAATCCTCACCCTGCAAGATTGTTTGAATTCAGGTTGATATTTTATATCTGAGTTCCCCTATCTGACCTGCCTAACCTCTAGTAGTTGAATGGTCTGTTGCTATGAATAGCCCTATTCTATTCATCTCTCTGAAATCAAAATTTTCAGTAATATTCAAATATTTTGTCTAGTTCTTTTTTAACCTGAAGTGAGATTAAAGACTATCAGCCATTACTTATTGTAAAGTATGTGATCTCACTCTAAGGTGTTTAAGTAAGGTGGAAGGTCTTACAACACTTCCGAAGTCGCTTGTCAGGTGGTAGAAGCACGTGGCTGACTATGAGAGTAAGAGGAAGCTCAGTTCCCAAGCACGGCCAGTTTGCTAACTGAACTGCAAATGAATAATTTCTTGCTTAAATTATTTGAAAGAATGGTCACAGATGTTTCTCAAAGATTTGCTTAAGAAATGTATGTAAGTATTTGGGACATAATTCAGGAAAATATGCTGAGAAAGCACTTCAGCTTTCTTAGACAGTTAATGCTTAAGGGATTTGTTCGT
Source organism: Apteryx mantelli (assembly GCF_036417845.1). NCBI lineage: Eukaryota > Metazoa > Chordata > Aves > Apterygiformes > Apterygidae > Apteryx > Apteryx mantelli. The sequence goes on from NC_089979.1 coordinate 79,715,109, forward strand.
ACATGATTAAATACTTTCTCAAATAGAGATGGACTTCACACTTAGATGTTCATTTCTTGATATTTGGCTAGTCTGCATGATTCTTAAAGCACATGTGAAATAATAAGCTTTGCTTTGGGGAAGATTTTTTATTGCAATTTGAAAACAGATTGACTAGGAGATGCTCTGTAATCTCCCAAGACAGCTGTTTTCAAGTATTTGAATGTAGAAACTTGGTATTTCTATAACTCCTATTTTTAATTGCTCATTGCACATAGCTGAGAATTCTTAACTCAAGGGGGTGGGGGAAGGTGTGCAGTCCAAATCCACACCAAAAAATACCCTGAGAGTCTGGAGTAATAATGATTTAAAAAAACTCAGGAGAAATAAGTTGAATTCTAATCGCTTTTTCCTTCTGTGTTGAAATGCCGAGGGATTTGCTAAACCTACAGGTTGATATAACTGAATCCCTGCTTAATGATTATATTTACTGAACAGGCTAGCTGGAATGGATACATATACCGTTCTTCCTTTTTCTTCCTCCCATCATCTGGTTTAGAGAAGATGAGATTTGGACAGTTGTAGCTGGATTGAACAGAGTGATAAGAGTTGTAAAATGTTACCAGCAGGAAGTGTAGTTTTGTGATAAACAAGGAATTGCAACACTGAATGTCTTTGGGCAGCCATCCAGGCAGAACAAGCAGGCAGCAACTCCAGCAAACCCATGGGATCTAGAGAAAACTTGTCAGGAGTAGTAGATACAAGGGGATATTTTTGAATAGCCTAGATACTCTCTGTGTTTGTTATTGCTGGTGCCTGACATCTTTGGGTTTGGGTTCTTTCTTCTGTCCTTTATAACAAGAAGGAACAAAACCTAAAAAGCCCTGTGTATCGTTTCTTTACTAGGGTGCCATCTCCTGTTCCCCTTTCTTCTGCCTGTTATTCAGCTGTTCTATCTCCTGCAGATTCGCATAAGTTGGAAGAAACTATATTTTTATAAATTGCAAATTTCTACTACATTTTCACTGATTAACATGCTTACAAGTTTCCACAGAATTAAGGAACATCTCCAGGCCTTTATGCAAAGTCTGATTTGTAATATCCCTTTGTCTGCTGTCATTATTGTCAGTCCTTTTTAAATATATGCTGGGTTATTATAACTTTCAAAATATTATATCCTAACATTTTTGAAAAGAGCAAAAGCAAAACAAATTGGAGACTAGAAATTATTTCTGCAATTTATTCTAGTGCATCAGTGTCATTAATTCTGTGATACTGTTTTCTTTGGGAGGAGGGAGAGAAGGAAGAAGAAAATCCATATTCTTGATTTGGATTAGGTCTGCTGAGTTTCAATATGTATGTATGTGCTTCTCTTTTGTAATACCTCATAAACCTTCTAACAGCTGAAAACTGCAATAGCACCAAATCTCAATGAAATGTCACATGCTGCCTATTAGATTTAAAATGCCTGCTGAAATGTGCAAAGCCTGGACTTTTTGGATTTTGAGCACACAGAATACTATATGTGGCATTAGTTTTGATTGTCAGTTCTCTGAGATCAAAACTGGGTCTTATGCTTTATTTAAAGCAGTTAGTGGACTCAACCTATGAGGATCTTTGTGATATGGCTTTGTGACATGGCAGTGGCAGCTCTTATTATATAAATCTGCAACAAGCAGCCTTTGATAAAGAGATATTTACCGATTTTGAGGGTAAATCATCTGTCTCCTTAAGAGACTGTTAAATCTTTGCTTTGAGTTAGTGACCCGCATTTTGCTAAAGGAAGACAGGATTTGATTAAATCACGTCCGCACAGTGTAGCCCCAACATTTGCTTACATGGCCCAAGGGGAGGAGTTGCTCTGGGGCAGATGTTGAACTGGCTGAAAAACAAATATGACTTACTGCAAATTTTTCAGCTCTGTTGGAGCAGTGACTCTGTAAGGACACACTGTAAATGTCCTCGTGGCTGCAACAGTCAAGCATGACATCTCCGGTTAGAGCTTGGAGTCTTGTGATTTCTTTGCTATAAATATGATCACAAGGAAACATTTAAAAGAGATGTGAGAACCTTCCTATAAGACTTCTTCAGCTTTATAAGTCATCGCAAATGTAGAGCTTTCCTGCTGTTCTGTACTTTTATTCAGCTTCATGTAAAAAGGTAGTCCAAAAGGAGGCTGCCTCATTGCAGGCTGCTTCTTCTATTGCTAAGCTGAGGTTTGTTGTACTGCTTAGATACTCTTTTGTGGTAGGCTCTAAAAAGTGCTTCTAAACCCCCCCCCCCCCGACCTTATCTTGCTTATAATTGTTTTGGAAGAACAAAACCAGGCACTAGGAAAAAACAAAATGAAGAATAAAGCTGTTCTTAATTCAGGCCACGTTTATACCATCTGTTCTATATCTATTTAAACACTGTCAGAAGAAAGCAGAGGTGCCCCTGAAATTCAGCTGTGCTCCAAATGAATCCCAGTAGGCTTCCTGTTGTGGAGACTAAACCTTGCTAAGTAGAGGAGCTTTGAGAATACAAATATTTTTAAGCCCTGGGAGTAAGGAGATGAAGTCCGTGGTTGCTGGAAACAAAGAGGGAGCAGTTGCGCGACTTCCACTGAAGTGTTTCTCCTTGCTGTAGTCCCAGGTGGTCCCTGTGGTTCAAGACCAGTGGGCTGGTGTGTATGGGACTGCAATGGGGAGGGTAGGACTGACTGTGTGCACACACGTGTTCTCCAGGGGAGCTGCTTGTCATCTTCCCAACATGTATTTCAAGCTCCCTGCAGTTGATTTCAGTTTCTATTACTTCAGCCATAGTATTTCTAATCACTCCCAAAGCACTGCCAGTGAGCTATAACTTAAAGCAGATCTAAAAAGTACCTACCAAAGGGCCTGTCTTTGCGCTCTGAACAAACCCTGGTAAAGGCTGCTGTATTACTGATGGACTTAGGAAGGAGTGGCAATGGCTTTTCTGGTGAAGGTAAATAAACTTTGACAGGTGTTAAAACAAAAAGGAAAAGGAAAAATACTGAACAATCATTATGTCAGCTGAAGAATTCTCGGTTCAACTTTGAAGCGAGAGCTAGTTCTCTATCTCAGTGCCAATGTGAAGATGTGTGTATGTAGTCGTACACTCAGTACATTAATTAAAACAGGAGATGATGGAGGGCTTGGCTTTTGCTTTAAGAATCAAAGGCAGAAATGCCTATTTTTACATCAGTAGTGCTGATGTCCTCTTCCCTCCCCCTGTGGTCCTTCAGGCTTGTTAATAGCTCCACCAGAAGCTGTGAAGGTTGTGTTTAGCCCTGGGCACGCAGGTATTACATGGCTTTCTTACAGCTCCACCACCCTCTCTGCTCCTTGGCATACACTTGTGTTCGACATGTTCCCATGCCCTCTGCAGGCTCCCTCCCCACCCCTTGTTAATTATATTCTAGCCAAGCAAGCTGGCACTGTTCAGGGGCTGCAAACTGAAGTCCTTGACATGTTTCAGAAGCAAGAACATACATAACTTAGTTTTAGGAGAGTTGTCTTTCTTCTTTCCTTGTAAAGAGCTAACTAGCCTGCACAGATATATGAGCTACTGGGCTCTTGTGTCAAAATATTGCCAAATATTGACTATATAAAGGTGAAATCAAAGTGCTGTCAATAAATCTGAATGCCCGTTGAAGCCTTTGCTTGCTTTGTCTGCCCTAGAAGATGTCTAAACCCTTGCACAGTTTCTATCTTCCCCCTTCTCTCCCTGTTTTAATATGTGGTATTTCTGTAGGCCAGTCTCTGGAGTCTTGTCCTTTGTATATGTGGAAGTGCTGATTTTATGAGAAATGTGCAGACATATTTTCTATGATTAAAATTCTTTAAAATGATTTTCAATAGACTAGTGTGTGCTTTTCTTTTTTAATACAAGAAAATAAAATTGCCTGGGACATTCACTCATCGGTTCCACTGAGAGCTTTAATAGAGTTGTGCAGTAATAAAGGAAAACTGAGATCCTCAGCCAAGTTTCAGATGTGCAGAGGTGACTTTCAAGTGGTTCATCAGAAAGCCACTTTTATGCGCTTGTGAAAGAGATGGAGAAAAACATCTTTTGAATGGGCTGCGCTTCCCTTCTTTTCTGGGTGGCTCTACCTCTGAGTTTAGTACCACTTTTGCCTTGTCTGACTTGGGTGCAAACCCAGCAGCCGTTCCTCTGCGACAGGTGCTGCTATGACATCTCCCTGTGCAAGGTCTGTAATACCTGAGCGTACGTGTGCTCATACACATGCGTGCTCACATTGATGTGTGCATGTAGAGATATTGCCTTACCTCCTAAATGGGCACCCACCCTTAAAATCATGAGGTTATAAGGTATAAAGAGTACTGGTATTAATGAATGTAAATCTAATGACCTCAAAGGAGCTCTGAGGATTTACAACACCCAGGGAGAGGACCTATTTGTACATATAGATAACTTTTGATGTTCAGCAGTCTTCTTCAGTGTTTCAAATAAGTCTATTCCCTGTGCAAAACTGCAGCTAATTTTCCTTGAAAATCTTTCATTTTAAGCCTGCTTTCTTATGAATAGGAGACATGCACACTCATGCTCTGTGTCTGTGCGTTCCTTTCCGCTGACCTTTCAAACCAAATTTAGCACAGCAATAGCCATCTAAAAGATAATTAAATTTCTATTTTGATGACATGTGGATAGAAGAGGGGGGAGAGAGAGAGAGAGACCATGTAAGTGCCAAACCTATGAAAAAGCTACAGTGTGGACTTGCATCTTATTAGATCACTCCTTATTAAATGACTCAACCAGAAGAAAAACTTAAACTGAAGCTTGCAGTCAACAGTGAGACAACAGTCCATAGGTAATTAGATTTTATTAATGCCTCTCTGTGGATTTCCTTTTCTTTTGAAATGCAACCTGTTTCAGCACTTTGTATACATGTATTTCAGTCTTGAGTGATGAATTATGATGATACTGTTGCCAGTACATAGCCTAGGGCAAGCTGAGTTATGCAATCACAAGATAAGAGGCTGAATCCCTTCTTTAGCAGTGCCATGACACAACTTTTATGATGCCACTTTGCATCTAGTGATTTTGTACAATTAAGCTTGGATTGCCAAATTTCACTGTGATGGAGCAAACACTAATTGATAGAAGTGTAAAGGAACATCATAAAGGAAGGGAAATACCTGATGATGGTGTGTGTTTTTTTTTTTTTTTTTTTTTTAATATCAATAGCAAGGCAAAAACAGGCAGTGCTCTGTCCCTTATGATTGCTTAGTAAGTATGGCAGTTTTAGCTGGGATGAGCTAAGATTGTAAATTAGATTTGTCAGCTGAGGTGAGATATTTTATTAGATGGAGTGATAAGTTGAGGGAAAACCACAAATTTTTGTGCCCACAAGCCCTTCTTTTTCAAGCCTGAAATAGGAGCAACCTACATGAAAGCTAAATACAGGCAGGTGACAGTTGTCCTGAATTTAGCTTAGTTATGCCACTCGCTTGGAGTACTGAGAGAATAAGGCAGTTGTTCCCTGTTGAGGAGAGAGGAAATTTTAGTAAGAGGAGAGGCAGGAAAACTTTTAGGCGAACTGAACAGGTAGAGAGTGAAAGAGGTAATTTCACCAGTGACAAAATCGGGAGGTTAAGGGAAAGAAGGCCTGAGGGAGATTTATAACGTGGCATGAAATAATTATATTCAGTAGATCCCAGTCTAATGGATGAGGAAATGTCAGGATCCAGTACGGCTGTTAATTCCCAGCCTAGTTGGAAACATTCTCAAATGGCAACATTTCTCTTTCCCTCTGCCATCAGCAGACAGTCATAACGGACATTTGGAGTGTCTTTAAACTCAGTAGAGCCAAACAGGGCTTCTGAGGAAAGCTAAGAAAGGGAATTTGATGCCTTTTAATGGTGTAAGTCCCACATAAATGAGGTTTGCTCAGAGACTTTGCTCAAGACATTGCTTCGGTGAGAAGAAGCCTTTCATACGCTATCGTACTAACTGGAACAGCTTAAAGTGTGCTAAGCACTGAAAATACGTGTCAGGGGAGCAGAAGTTGTGTTTCAGCAGTTACGACTTCAAACAGATGGAGAATGAGAAGAGACAGAGAAGTGAAAAGACTTACCTAGGGTGACTTGGGGGTCAGAGAGCCGCTAGGAAATCCAGATTCCCCCGACTCCTGTGCTTGTGTCTGCCCTAGGCCATATTGCTGCAATAAGAGAAAAGGAGCTGCACCCACCATGGGAGAGCTGTATAGGGCACCCAAAGATATGAAAGATACTGTGTCATACAAACCACCTTTTGCCAATAGCTGAAGGCATTGTAAAATATTGCTGGTAGCTGCAGTTGTATGCAGGAAGACTGGCTGAATTACCACGGGACTCCTCGTGGCCTCCTGGCAATGAACCTGTGAAGCAGTGAAGTGAGTTGCTGCTTTCACCATGGGGGAATTCATCACTGCAGCCAAATTAAGGACTGCTTTTCAGAAGCTTCTCCTGCTACCTGAAGGACTGTTTTGCAGCCTGCTGTTTATCTGCGGCATTTTAAAGCTTCACCAAGGTGAGTGTGTTGCTTTGCGTGTTTAACACTTGAATATGGTGTTCCACCTTGATGCTGTCCATTGCTTTCCCCTCTTCTTTTGCTGGGCTTGATGATATTTTAACAACTTACTTAGCTAAAGCCTGTTATTTATTTCCCTTGAGGCTGTGCTAGAGAGAGTTCCCTTTGCTCCTTTGAGGGGGCATGCTTGCAAGTAGACCTTATGGTAGAAGCAGTGGGACGGTAGCGTTTCATTGGTATTTTAGGCTGTGCAGCCACCATTTTAAGATGTAACGTGAGGTTTTGTATGGTGCCAGAGTACTGCAGCAGGGCGAAGAGGGGAATGAAGCAAACAGGTCAGATGAGAGGCTTTGAATGAGCTTGCAAAGCCGTAACTGCAAGGCGTAGGTATATTTGCTTTGCTGTCGGTGTTATGTGAATACACACCCTTGTCTGGGTTTAGTCAACACAAATTATTGCCAGCACTATCCTGATCTGGGGTTATCACTTTAAATTTTTTTTTTTAAGTGCTTCTATGCCCTGTCATGAATTGAGAGCTATGGAGCAACAGTGAGAAGACTGGTAGCTATGGGAATGGGATGATTACAAAATGTAATAGGTTAAATTAATCGTTAAGGAAATCTCACTGAATAGGAGGGTGCTGGTTTGGCTTGATACCTCCCCAGCATATCTGAAAAAGGCAGTAGAATTAATACACTGGCTTGGCTGATAATGAATATGTAATGTTTTTCGCCTTGACACTGTCTTTTACTTCAGAACCTCAAGTCTCCTACCTAATATGAATCAATTCGAGCCTTCCATCATTCTTATATACATGTTTTGCTGCTGAGGCTTCTGAATACTCAATGCTGAGTTCTGGTTTGATGTGCCCAGGATAGACCAGCATCCTCAGATTTCAATGAATGAGACATCCTTAAATCCCAGGTTTCAGAGGCAGCTAGTCAGCTCCATGTCCTACTTTTATTTTGGAGGAAATAAAAAAAATGAAAAGCTGTGATTTAGGATGTATTCAGGGGACTCAAACACAAATAACAAGAAAAAAATCAATGTTTTTATTCATTGCTGCACTGGTTAAAAGGCCAGTACAATTGTCTGTGGCACACAAACAGCTCCCAAGCCACTGTTTTCAGCTCAGCGGTGTCCCCAGCCTAATTAATTTGGTCACAGGTGCAGACAGACACATTAATTGTGACAATGCATCACTTGTGACCGGTCCCAGTCATGCCTACGTTAACGGGAACAATGCGACACGTGCAGCCTTTTGTGGCGGCTGTACCGAGAGGTGGATAAATCATGACGGCCCAATTCTGCCACCTCGACTCTGGCGGAGCAAGATTCCTCCTAAGGAGAGCCGTTCAAACCACCAGGACTAATGGCGAGTAAAACACCCTCAGCGTGCGTGAGTGTTACTGAATGGCAGATTAACACTCTAGGCCAAGCGCTTATCTAAAATTAAGTGTTTTCCTCTACTTACGCCCTGAGATTCTTGTCTCTGATTATGTTTGTTTTCTCTTGTTTCTGGGTGTATTCAAATATCGATAAGAGGAAAATCCACACAGACCAAAGGATGGATAAAGCCTGTGTAGCACGATAAAATGAAAACACCTTGGGTGGAGTTCAGCCGTTAAATCTTAAGGCAGTACTTAACATATTATTGTCTTCATTTGGGCTTGAAGTATTAACGTACCTAGGCAAGAAAGCAAATTTGCAGTGAGTTAGTTAGGAGTTACCTCTGCAGGAAGAGCTACAATAAGCAAAATGTAGTCTGAAACAAGGCCAGATTGCTCTGGGAGTATTGAAAGGGGCTCTGTGGAAATTAAAACAGCTGTGTGTTAGTAAACTAACACAGCTCCCCTTTGGCATGGGATTGCTGAAGCCAGCCCCCAGACAGCCACCGGGTCCCAGCATGTGTGACAACACACCATGCAGAGGAGGCTCTAATTCACCTTTCCTTCCAAAACTGGGAAGGGCTGCGTCTGCTGGCCATGGGCTTGAATTAAAGCAGCAGAGCAGGAGGTTTGGGCATGCTACAGGCTAGAAGGTGCCACTGCAGTAGCTCTTACCAAAACCTCCTCTTCCTCCTCAGCAGCCAGCTGGGTTTTCCATGAGTCTGGTAGGAGCAAAGCAGGAAACGGGGCTGTAGGTGTTCTGCTCTAATTGACAATCTGCTGCCATAAAAAAATGATTATTTTGCTTATGCCGAGAGCTAGCCCTGAGGAGAGGGTAAAGATTTCTGCTCCCTCAGTTGACCTATTTGGAGGTTAGGAGGTGGCCTCACTGGTGTGCGTAGGCACTTGCACATGCTAGGGATGATGATCATAGATCTGCTCTTTTGACCTCAATGATAAATGCGTGGCATGTTTTAGCGCTTTTGGACAGGATATTGACTGAGCAGTGTCATGCTCGCTGCTGGCACGGGCAGTCCTCTGAGATGCCTCATGACCATGCCCTGCTCATGTGCTCCAGGTCATGTTAATCACCACACTGGAGGTCAGCAAGAAAATCTCCCTCCAGTCTCAGCTGAGTGTTTCAGCTTTTTCCAAATTATGGGGTGGTTAAAGTGCTGAGGTCACCTGCACGTGTCTACTGTACTGAGGCTTGGACACCAGAGTGCCCTGAGGCAGTGCCAGTCTTTCCTGCTCTCTGCAGGTGCCCCGTAATTTGGCTTTTGGAGGACTGATAAATACCTGCAGCATCAGGATATTTGGACGAAACTGTGAAATGAGATGGGGTAAGACCAGATGCTCTAATGATCCCTGCTGGCTTTAAGGTCTGTAGTGCTGTACCTTTTGAGATGTAGCACAGACCACATCTGCAAGACTGAAAGAAAAAACTACCAACCCTCTAGATTAGACCTCTTGCAGATCTTGTACAGCAACCATCCTAAAAATACCTTTTTAAAAACATGTTCAGGTCTTGTTTTTAAATGAAGGCTCTGACCTTGATCATTTGAGAATATATGGCTGAATTCAAAATGAACTGCTTAAAACTGTTTAAAATATTCCAATGCATTATTTAATGCAGAGAGACATTTCAGGATGTGGTTTATATGAAAAGTGCTACAAAATTGAATTGTATATTAATGTATCAAAATCAAAACTGTATATTAATGTAATTAAAACAAGCATCTCATTACTTTGGAAATTATCTAATGCTTGATGAGATCAAAGGCAAACCAAAGTAAAAATGTCAGGCAAAAGATGATTTTGCCATTTCCTTTGGTAATGTAGGTGTCAGTGTTAATGAACTGTTCCTCTTGTATGCCCGTGTGGTTTTAGACTGACAGGAAGTATGATGGATGTATCATGTCAAAATCGGATAAGCTTGTTATGAACAATTATCCCTCAAAAATTTATGTGTGGAATTAAAAAAAAAAGGCACAGTCAGGTGTTCCTTCACATTTACCCATAACCCATGTGTAAATTGAGAACATGTAAAGCAAGCTGAAGACTGTTTTATAAATGTATGTATATATACATATACATGTGCACAACTGTATGTATGTGTATATATACATACATATATATACCTATGTGTGTGTGCGTGTTTATATATTAATATATATGTTGTAAAATTCCAAATGGCATTTCCTGAGAAGCTTCAAGAGCATAGAATATATTTTGGTGAGGATACAGAAAGCACATAGGGAAAACCTTGCAAAAATCTTTCATCTAAAATAATAAGGTTGGAGATTTTACTCTTCAGTGCAATTCACCTCAACACAAAGCTTTTCAACTTTGCAGGGAATGTTCTCTTTCTGCTCTTTCTCTTTCATACACACACGCATACAGAAACCCTTTCTCATATGATGAGACTCTAAGTTACTAGATAACAGTACTATACTTTTAAAAGACTCTCTCTTTATCTCTCTCATCTTGCAAATAATTTAATATGAATGGGACATGCAAATTCATTTGTATTATATACTGACGTAACATATTCATTTGAAAAATTGGAGGAATGCTTCACAACAAGAAATGGATGGGCATTTCAGCATTCTACAAATTGTCTGTGAGCACCCAAGGTATTTTCAACCGTATTCTTTGCACAGCAGTCATTAGGAGATTATTCAGACGTAGGTGAAAGCCAAAAGTATGTTGTGCTCTGGATCGAAAGCAGATCATATGAATATAGTTTCTTTTGTCGATTGAGTTTGAATTCAAAATAAAGAATGCGTTTGCTGCAACTGCACTCTTGAAATGGTTGCTTCTGCAACTATTCCTTTTGAATAAGTATTTGAGGAAAGCAAACACAAGCAAATACTCCTGAACTCATTATCCAGTTAACAAAGCACCTGTGGGAATTTTTTTCCAGTGTGTTTTCACTACCAGCTGAATGCAAGTGAGACTCTTACCCATCACTGGTTGTCCCATTGATCTATGTGACCTTCCATTTTTGCTGCAACAATTCTTGGATATTTTTCTCTCGAGCTTATCTGCTGCTGCTAGGGCATCACATTTTCGCACTTATAATCCATACCTTCAAGAGCACTGGAAACACTGGAAAGGAATAATTTGTGTGCTCAGATAACTTGCATAACCTGGAGCAGGATCCTCAGATGTGCAAAACTGCCCATGGGAGATGAGATGCTGGGGTCCTATCAGGGAAAAGAAATTCAGTTGTGGGCCTCAGAGGGAGGGATGCAGTTGGGGGAAAGGGCAGTGGAGTAAATGTCCATTGCATTACCCACATGTGCATGTAACCTATCCTAATGCTGAATTGTTGAGATTTCTTACAGACTAGCAAGTAATGTGTCATAACTTTCCTCTTCTACTTCTCTGACCATGACATTCCTTCATTATCCCCTCTGTGTGTCTTTCAAATTTTTTTCCTTACCTGCAATACTGCAGTTCATTTTTCTATGCTTATGGTTGCCACCTCATGCAAATGTGGCTGAGAAGGAAACATGTCTTTGCCAGTGTAATCCTGCCCATGGAGTTTCAGCCACCGTGCTAAACGGTCTAGATCCAGGCTGAAAGACACCCCTAAGCTGGAGATGAGCTTCCTTGCATTGCTGTTTCCCAGAACAGAGGCCATCATTTAGAAAAGAAATTCCTTGGGAAGGGACTTGAAGCATTCAGGGGCATGGGGAGGGAGAGGTGGTGGGAATGAACGCTGGGCTTCTCAAAAGTGCCACAGTGCCACAAGGCTTATTTCGACTGTGTGTGTGGTCTGTATGGTTTCACCCAGTGCCAGCCTGAGCTTGTTGCTGGAGGCAGCACAAGTTGTTTTCAAAAACAGGCACCAGAGCTCTGTTGCTTCTGTAGTTTGCACGAACCGAGCTATGCTAGCAGCCTGTCCGGAAAGCCCAACAGATAACACCTCTCATTCCAGACTCGTAAATCATCGAGAAAAGATAATGTTTACTTCCAGATTTAAGAACTGTTCTTATTACAGTGTTTGCAGATCGGGCTGATTGCAAAAATAAGTTGAATTTGGAAAAACAAAGACACTCCTCTGGTCTTTTAAAGCAGCAGAGAAGCTGCTGCCTAGAAAACACTGGGGATGTGTACCTTTCTCTCCTGTTTTGAGCCAAAGGGCAGTTACTTTCCTATTAGCTCTTCTGTGAGCCTTCTGTGTATTGATTTTATGACCTTTCAACAACTGTCTGTTAGTCTTCAGCTATATGACGATCAGTTGTATGGTCAGATCTCAGAAAATCTTTGTCTTTTGTTCTTTCCAAGTCAGATGCATTCACAAAATCCTCTGGGTTGGATGCTGACATTGTTTCTTACCACCAGCAGTATTGTACTTCACAGGTCAAATCAATGTGGTTGCTCAGAGAATCTGAAGAATTCAGGACTATAGAATTTAGTGTCCAGTTCTGCTCTCGGTGAAGTTACTAGGAAAATCTTATAGGGTCACAGTAGCTATTTGTGTGCACACACTCACTTACATGTTCATGTACTGCAAATCTGGCCTTATGCCACTAATGTTGAATTTTACATCCAAAAATAGCTTTCTTTGTGGAAGTGAATGTTTGCTTTACTCATGTTTGTTATCCCTGATTGATTGTTTCTGTGTGTCAGCAGCAATAAAGACTTATTGTTTCAGTTACACCCTCCCACATAATAATATTGCCCTGGATTGCAGCTTTCCACAGTTTAATAATTTAAGATCACCTAGTTTGTGATTGTCAGGTAAGTAGAGATACAGGCAGCTCTTCAGAAGTTCATCTTGTTTTTTTGTAGAAAATAATGCCACTTTTCTGCCAAATGATCTTTCACTTCTGTTTTTCTCCTGCTGACCATTCAATCTCCACTCACCAGGCTCGCAAACAACCTCATTTTTCTTACCTACTTCTCCATTCATTGACACTTCAGGCTCCTGCCCGTTGCTTTCCCTCAGTAACAAGCTCATTCACATTCCATATTCAAAACCCACAACGTGATTCATTGAACAGAAAAGTGCTTTTGCTTTGCACCGTTTGTTTGAGACCGACCTGGAGGATGACATTATAAATGAGCTCTTATATCTGAAGAGCTTTGTCCTGTTTCACAAAGTCAGTAGAAAATGGCAGGGAGCTTTTGGTTCTGAGGGGGACTGGCTGCTTCCTCAAAGTCACTTTTCTCGCTGAGCTTATCTCTTTCCTCCCTTCTCTTATACAGAGGTACCAGTTTCAGCTTTTAGGTTCATGAAGGAGATTTTGAAAAGGACAGTTTACTACAGCATGAACAAAAGAAAGAAAGGATGGTCTTGAGATATGAAAAGAGAGGAATGAACTGGTTCAACTACAGTCATCACTCATATGGAAATAAACTTTTCTCTGTTTTTGAAGGTCAAAGTGTGGTTAACTTTTCAAATGTCTTGTACCAGTTTTGCTTGCTTCAGGTGCATTGGAGTGCTGAAATGGTGTACCACTAGAAAGGCTGTTGTCAAAGTGTCTCCAGCCTAGCTAGACACAGTAAGTGTTAAAAGTCATGAGAAGCCTACCACTCTTATTTTGTTGATTCAAGAGGTTTCAAATTGTGCATTATTCAAGTAATTAAAATTAATGGGAAAATTTGCTTCTCAGTGGTGGAGAATTTGACTTATAAACCTTTCATAAGTATCTAATGTCTTTGGTTTTTATTCAGATCAAAATTCTGAATCTAGAGACGTGATTGGCTTTTACCCACCTCATCAAATGGGAACAATCTAAGGTCAGTCTGATTTTTGTCATCCCAGTATTAATACAAAGATACCATCCCAATATGCTCTCCATTTTTTTCCAGTTTTACTCGGCTCTCTTTTAAGTCCATTCATATTCTATATCCACTTAATCAAAGCCTGAGTCAAACTCATTGACTGCTGCTGATGTGAATATCAAGATTTATAGAGTTGGGAAATACTGTTATCAAGGCTAAAACTTTATTCTGAGGCATAATGAGTTTCAATATTTATCATATAGAGTTTATCATGAACTTTTATTACATACATTAGTTATTCTAGTCCTTCAGAACATCCCAGCTTGTGACATAAAAATGATGTTTCTTAACCTATCCTTAACATATTATTCAGGGAAAGGAGATTAAATTAGAGATGTAGAAGAAAACTGTTGTCCTCAGATGTATGATCATGGCTTGCTTAGCATCCAGCATAGTTCATTAGCACAAGGTTGTTCTATATATGTTGATGAGGAGGTGGTTTTCTATATGCCCAACACCGCTCAGCTTGCAGCGAGTCAGCACTGCAGCTTACTCGCCTGTCAGGAGGGAGAGTTTTTTATGCAAACAGCCATAGTAATTGTTTCTTATGGTGTGGCTGATAGTGTATAGAGAGCTAGAAGGTGTATGTGGTTAAAATGGACAAGAATGTTCTGGAACAGCAATTTAAGACAGATTTCTAAAGATATTAAAAAATGACTTCATTTAAGATATGTTTAAAATTTGTGGCCTGAAGTAATTAAATACTGCTTTCATTTATACCAATGCAAGTCTAGAAAAAAGCTATTGGCAGAGAAAGAATAAAAATTGGTCTGCTATAGAAAAAAGTCACAGATGGGAGTGGAAGTGGCTGACTAACACAAATGTATGTGAAGCAGGTATCAAACTTCTGGTGTCTTAACACTGTTGAAAATCAGGAGTTCCCTTTTGTTTTTAGTAAGTTACAGTTGCAGGTATAAACAGGCTTTGGTGGAGTGGAGTACTAGTCTCAAAAAATCCACTGGAGTTCAGAAATTAGAACTGTGTTTTAAAGCAAGAGGAAAGAGAGAGAAACAAGTTACTAAGGAAGAAAGAGTGGTTTTTCTTTAGGAGTGGTGAAATAGATAATAGTTGTGACTAATTTACTGGTTTGGTAATAGTTTGTGACCTATGCCATATATGGCCATGAAACTGTTATATAGTCTTCTGGTGTCTGCCTTTAAAAAAAAAAAAAAAAAGTTGGAAAGTTGAAGCGGAAACATAAGGAAAGTGAAAGAGTGATTTTCAAGTGCTTGAGAACCTGACGTTGAAACAAGACTTAAGTACCTCAGTTTATTTTATCAGAAATGAGAATCAAGAGGTGATAGGTTTATAGTGCTTAAGTTCCTTCAAGGAGAGAGAGTAATAAGGTCTAGAGAAGCATGTGACATGATCTTGTAGCTGGAAGCTGAAACTGCACTAGCTGAAACTGCATTAGCTGAAACAGGAAAAAAAGGCACAGATTTTTAGCTAGGAGCTCTGCATAACAACATAAAAAAAAGCGATGGATTCTCCATCTCCTGATGAACAGGTTACTTCTCTGGAAAGTGTGCTTTAACAAATACAACATCCTGGTTCCAATGCAAGACTAGGTGGGTGAGCATTAATCACTTTTAAAATACGGAGAGCCTTACTGGATTGATTAATTAATGTTTCTTTGTGGCCTTAAGCTCTATGAATCTATTACACTCAGTCCTATCAATCACAGAAGTATTCAGAGATCAGTATTATTTTGTATTATTTGTTCAGATGTAATATCCTTCCTCTGTGTCATGATCGTAGGATATAAAAGTAATGAATACCCTCCTGGTTCTTTTAGCATGCAGGTCCCTCTTCCATAAGCTCGGACTTTAGCACTGAGATTGTGGGTGCTGCTTTGTCATGCAGTCTGCAACTTCTGTTGCCGTTTTACTGCTTAAATGTGGGATTTCAGTTTCAGATGTGGATGTTATCACAGGATTTGGACATAATGCCATCATTGCTGTCATGCAGACATAGGCTGCATGTTAAATAGTGCTTAACTCAGTGTGGTCTTTCTCATGGCTCACACATTTTCTGTCTCCCAAATTCTAAACTCCTAGACCTTGAGGCATCATTGTCGTCCATTGGCCAGAGGCAGGTAGAGCAAAATGAGGTATTTTGGCAGGGAAAGAAGATTCAAGTGTGTAGGGAAAGGCAGGTAAGGAAGGAAGGCAGAAGTGGGGAAGGCTGATTGGGAGGGGTGAGGGCATTTCTTGCAATGCTTCCTGCTGCCTGCTGGGCTGAACCTGACGGCTGGCCGTGCACAGAAGCCAAGGAGCTGCAGAGGCAGCGGGAGCGGCGTCTGCGTAAGGAAGGTGACCTGGCCTGGTTGGGCTCGTGGCAGCTGTTCGCAGCGGGAGGTGCAGGCAGACTCAGACTGCCGCAGTCTGGCCCCTGGCTGGAAGCGTGTGGAAGGAGCGGGCAGAGACATCGCGGCTGCGTGGGCTGAGCCAGCCCCAGCAGGGTGCAGGGCAGCTGTGTGACCAGGGTGGCACCCGAGCTCGCAAAGCTCACTGCATAAGCAAAGCCCCCAAGCGCTCCTAATTCTGTCGTTTGCTGTTTCAGCTGCGTGATTTTACAGCCTAACAGCAGTTCTGTTGAGACAAGTTTGTGTATGTGGGATATACACCGTTTCTCCAGTTCTGTGTGCCCTTTTCCCAGAAAATAGGTGTCTGTTACTGCATGGTGCTACACTGCTTGAGTGAGATCACTTCCATCTCCATACTTTAAAACTGGAAGATACAGTGACAGTTGGAACAAGGCTGACATGTTTCACCCTAGAGATTTCTGATATATTGGGGAGGAGGTGGCAATTTCTGCATGTGTCCTGACATAAAGTTATTTGAAGCCCAAAGGAAAGATTTCCATTCATTATAACACCATCTAAATCTGGTCTGGAATGCTTACTAAACAAATGATGTTGGGATCTTTTACAGTTATCACTGTTATATAAATCCAGGGGAATTATTCCTATTTATTATCCCTTCCACTTAAACCTTTTGGGGACAGAAATGCATTCAGCTTTAGTGATAAAGCAAATACAGAGGTTAATGGCTTTGGAAAACTGCTAGAAAAAAGAGTTTGCCTACAGGATCGACTCAGCTCATATCCTGCTGACTGGCTGTTGTGGAACAGGAGTAATTTACAGAAAAGTCGTGGAGAAAAACAGATTGCAGCAAGCTGTTGGCATTTTATAGCTATATCACAGAGAAAAAGGTTTAAAAAAATACAGTGATGTTAGAGGCTTTGTATACCTTGTAGGATTTTCCTCACTAGAAACTCAGTTTCAATGTGAACATAATTATCTGTGATAGACCATTTGGGGGAGTAGAGGGACAAATCCTTTAGTGTATAAACTGTCCCATGTGCAGCTTTGGGGAGATGTTACTCTAGAAAGTTAGAGGATGTTTTCACAGATGTTTTCAAAATGGGTGTCTAAAGAAAAGTAACTGTGCTATAGCTGAGGCTTCTTTTTTCTTCAAGCCTAGATTTTACTTTCTCTGGTAAGACTCTGATATACGTGAGGCTGATACTCTGCAGGCTCATTCCCCACTGGCATCTTGACCGCCTTAAACTGCCTCCAACATTTGAATAAAGAAACACAGCAACAAATCACATAGCAGAGTTTCTCATATCTTTCTCATATGTTTATTTTTAGTATACAGTATTATCTGAAAGAGTATTACTCATAGAAATGTACATTGTGTTACAGATACTGCCCGGTATAGTTATAAAAACAAACCAACCTGCATACTTCGGAACAGAGGAATCATCTTATGGTATGGAGGCCTTGGTCATTTGTCCTCAGTCTTGCAGGACAGCTTGGGTGTAGACGACCAACCAAATTTCTTTTTCAAACAGTACTGTTTGAAACCCACAGAAGTTAGAAATACTGAGGTTACTGCGGTTAACCTCTCTATCTGGGCCTCACAGCCACAGTAGCTAAACACCGTGTATTTTTGCCCCAAGAAGTCTGTTTGCTCTTTGTGGCAGACTTGGAACTGCCTGCTAACCCTCGTGGAGATGGGGATACCCTGTGCAAGTCAGCCCAGAAACTCCCGGGCAAACCTATTCTCCCTGGGCTACCCTTTTTCTCTCCACTGGCTAAATGCAGACTTGTATCTTGATTTTTTTGCTCCCAAATAGAGTTGAAAGCATGCTTTGGATAGATATTTGTCTTTTGGAGACGGTAGGAATACATTTCTCAGCAGGTGGAATTGTCCTACTGTGTTTTCCGAATTCAATGTACAGAAAGTGCCTCCCAGTTCAGTAGCAGTCTGGATCAGCTCCACCAAGCCTGGGGAGTCAACACAGTTAGGGGCACAAGCAGCGCTTTCCCTAATGTAAACAAACCTTTCTGACATGTGGAAAGATAGCATGGTAGCTAAGTTTTTGGTAGGTTCATTAAAAATGATTTTGTTTTTTTTACACACACACAGTCTCGAAATTGCAAGTCTTTTTTTTTTTTAGCACAAACTTATATTATTGGGCAGGGGGTCGGGTGAACAAGTGCCTTTTCTTTCCTTTAAGTGGCTGCTTCCTAATTTCTCTGTGGATAAAGGCAAAAGTATCTGTGCTCACACACTCTGACCACATCTGGTAGATACCTCCTTTTGGCCGCTCAGAAGATTGCCATGAGGGGACACCACAGCTAATTCTGGCGGTGAGTGGGAGGGGGTTTTAAACCCGTGCTGGGTTTTGGTGTTGGCAGGTGACTCTGTTGTACAAACCACCTGTCTGCAGACAAATCCACTCTTCTCAGCAGACATTATTTTACAGTTGTGAGTGATTACGTTTTAAAGGTCTTCAGTGAAGGCAGCAACCCCACATTGTTAGTGTGTGAACACGCCTTACAAATTACCTTCCCAAACAAAGTTTGAAAATGGTACTACAGCAAAGAAGAGTCTTACGACTAAAGTAGAGTTTGTATTCTGACTATAGAGACTCCACTCAGTGTGCAGGTGCATCCTTCAGATCACCTTGCTTATGCCTTGCTCAGAAACCCCCTGATATTCATACCTCAGAGTTATACTGGCTCACTGAATCCCAAGCCTTTACTGCCTGAGGGGTGGGCAACATTTTCCCATTACAACCCAATCTTGAAAACTTCCAGGCAGAACTAAGGCAAAATGTTTTATTTTGCCTGACTAAGGGAGCAGGACCTTAATATATGCAATCTTTTAAGCTGGCTCAGGCTTTAATGCTCACAGAACTGAAGTGCCTTATGAATTACAGGCTGACATCTCCTTTATCAAGTGAAATGACTGAGTTGGAGTCATTCATGGAATGTTTCCCAGCACAAAACTCACTCTGCTTTATACTTCCTTCAAGAACGGGTCCACAGTATTATGAATCATACTCACTGGTAGCCATTTCACTCTTTCGATAATAAAAACTTTACATGTTGCCATGTGTGGCTCAGTAGAAACATTCTTCCCTGTGCTACAGTGATAGCCTTAAGACAAATAATGGTATTTTCAGAATGCTTTATTTTTGTTTATAGCTTCATCTACCACTTTAGCAGTAATGCACAGTGCTTTAAGATGCATAAAATTATCTTTAGGTTCCTGGAGGCAGGAACATGGAGAGTACTTAGAAAACTCATCTGACAGGCAGATTTACTGGTGGCAAGAAAGTAAAGCAAATAAAAACTGTCATAAGAAAATCCACCCTTCCATTAAGGAGGTTCATCTTTCAAACCCTTTTGAGAAATCATTGCATAGACCTTCAGTCAAAATTCAGCTGGTATAAATTAACATCTTTCTATTGATACCCAAGGAGATGGCACCGTTTTAGAGTATCCAACTGATATCTGGGAATAAACTTGGTATTTCTTCAGTGCATGCATATGTAATTCCATTAACTTTAGAGAGCGACACATGCAGCTCCTCATCAGAAATAACATCTCCAAATCTTGATCAGAAGTATGGCTCATCAGGAGCAAACGGAGTTTAATGTGGTACCTCTCTCCAGTTCATCAAAGGTCATTGAACTCTGAGCCCTTCTCAATTACAAAATAAATATATTAACTTGCAACACTCCTAAGATGATTCTTTCTAAGATGCATACACATCTCATCTGAGCTAGACCTGACTTGGAACCAAAACGTCTATAAGATTTCACTGCATTTTAATTTCCAGGATTTTATGCATAACATAGCTAATCTCAGCACTCATTTGCAGAAGAAAGTTCCTTGCTTTTTGGCTTTTGACAGCCACTAAAAGTACAACCTTCTTGGCACCAAAGAAAAGTTTGTCTTTGTGATTCTTCTTTAAAGTCACTTTCTGTAACTCCTACGGCTAGCCAGGAAAAGGTTTGTGAAATCTATGCCTATCAGTCCCTCAGTTTATCAAAGGCCTTCAAAGAATTCCCTGATTGTGGAATTAGTAGATACAGTCAATGGCATAAAAAATTTGCTGTATGAGTGCCAGTGAGGAAGAGGCCTGGTAGTTCTGAGCTGTGTTCCAGCTCCCCCTCAGCAGCTCATATATTTTTTCCAGACAGATTACTTCAGGACTACAGTTTTCCATATTTGGGCTCAGACATTTTGGGAAGGGTTCAGTTCAGCTTGTCTGAATTCCAGGAACTCATACCCAAACAAAGAAAATAACCTTTCAATGTCTTTTCCCACCTGCACCTCAGAATTTTTTCCATTGCAGGCAAAGATATAACTCAAATTTGCAGGAGCAATTTTTTTCCACGCTTGGTGTGTTTTGTGACAATAAGAGCCAGAAACAGAAGGAACTGATGGGCTGAATAGAATTTCCTGCCACTCCAGCACCTGCAGCTGATGGTTCCAATCAGAAGTTTTTCAATTTCCATAGTACACCATTAAGAGATAAATCCTTAAGTAAATTGGTTCAGCAAGTAGGAATCGAAAATGGAAAACTGTCTTAATTCAGTAGTTTCAGTTCAATTACAGCGTGAATTGCTGAGATACTTTCATATGGTTATGAAAAATCTCTCAAACAACCAAACAAAGCATAGGATTATTCATAAAAGTCACGTGGCTGTATTTTGCCTTGTGAATGCTGGACTACACTGTAATCAGAAGTATTTTTAAAGCAAATAAAAATGTTTCTTCTGCAAACATAGAAGCCTAAATATTAATCAGAGCTCTACTGCAATCCTGCTGAAAAACCTAACGATTTTCTAGCCGTCACTCACCGTAATTCTGACAGTGGTAATGAAATGCCGGTATCAACTGCTCTTGCCAGTGACTCTGGAGACTGCAGCACGTGTTGCTCCCTTTTAAAGATGACTTACATACTGTCAACCAAATTCTTCCCATCTGGAAGTGTGGAGAGCCATATGTAAATGCAAAGAGCAAGATACAGAGAGCCAACGTGACCTATGCTTTGCTGGTGTTGCCTGTAACCTCCGCTCTCCCTCTGCTCGAGGGAGCCACTAGAAACGCTGCAGTGGGGTCTGAAGCTGCCTTTCAGGGCCACAGCCACAGATGTAAGAACCTAATTTGAGAATATCTAATGTCTGAACTCTGGGATTTTCCCTTGCAAGTAAATGGAGGGGTCACAGAATACAACTATTCTGGATAGGAAATGTATATTTTCTGCAGTTAAATGACATTTGAATGTAATAGATTCTGCAGCTCATCTAGAGTTATTGCAAAGTGTACAAACCATATTTTAGCCCTGAAACCTTATCTAGAGATCATTTTAAAGACTTGTCAGAGATGTGCAGCTCCCTGCAGCTGTGTTTACTCTTTCCTTTGTCCCTTCTTTCCTCCAGCCTCCAGAAGTATCAGCAGTGGTTCAGCCCTCCATGCAGTCCTGTTTCTCCACTTGTCCTCCCCTTCCCTCCTACTGTCCAAGAGAAGCCCTTGCCCCTCCATTTTCCTATGCAAGCAAGGGCAGCCCCCTGCCCAAAGCCCTACCAGCCCCTCTCCTTCCCTCTCACCCTGTGCAAACCTCCACTAACTCCTCTTCTGATCCCTCTCCCATTCCCTTTTAATTCCTCATCACCTCCTAGTTTCACCCCCTGACCCTACCCAAGCTCAGTCATGTCTCCTCCAGTTAGAGCCAAGAAGCTCATGCTCTCACCAGCTGAGGAGCTTTTACTGAGCTCTGGCTTAAAACAGACATAGGACGATTGGCATAAGGAGAGAAACAAGGCAAAGAGATTTTTTCATGCCATTCACAGAGCCTTCACTCACACTGCATTTAACAATCTGTTCAGAAAACCCCTTTGTTTGGACATTGAGATCTGAAATTTATAGAAATGCTGAGGCCTAGCAAAAAGCTGTTTTTTTTTCTTTCAGGAAACCTTTCCTAGAAATTGATGCAGAAAATGAACTTTCAATAACACTTTACTTATTGAAGATAAGAGTTTTTAATTTTTGTAGGAAGGTTGAAGGTGTCATCTATAATTTAGTTAGCACATGGATTCTATGTTTTTATATATTTATGAAATAAGAAATAATGTTTGAAACAACAAATTAAGTTAATGCAAATGTACATAGGGCTGCAGATGGAACTGAACTGCGTACTAAGGTACATTTGTCCATTTTTTTGTCTGTTGATATAGCTCTAAAATTTGCAGAAAAATAAAATCTTGAAATTAGAATTAATATCATATTGTTATTCTGTAAAGAAGACTATATAAACTTAAGGATCAGAAATGGTATATAGGCATACTGGAACTATGAAAGAAATACATATTTCTATGGAAAGAAACTTTGGAAAATAAATACAGCATCCCTATATATTTTAGTTTTAATGCACTAACAATATTATGTTCAGGAACAGAAATTATCTTGGATATACATTCAAGTTTAACAATAAACACCTGCCTTAGGAATTATAATTTCATGATATTTTAATATCTTGTATAAAGTAAGTTTATTTGAAATACTTCTTAGTTATACATGTACTATAAAGCACATATAAAGATTATATACTTTATTAGTAACAGAAAATATGTTTTCCCCATTCAATCTGAGAGAAATTGTTTCAAATAAAAATCTTTCTATTTTCAGTTAAACCTGAAAGTTCAAATTTTTTCAATACCATATTTCAGAAAATAGAGTAAAACAGATTTTTCTAAGTAACCTGATTCTTCTTCCCCCTGCCCTGCCCCACTCTTCAGATCTCTGTGAGGTGAGAGGTATCATGGTTGCACCAAGAAGCTGACGCTCAGTGTTGAGAAAATAAGGGGCTCAGACGAGGCTGGCAAAGCTAGGGGAAGAGGTGGAAAGCCTTAGCAGATGGGGAGCTGAGCACACCTTGACTTGCTGAAGCTGACTGGTAGGGATCATTCCTCTGGTCCCTGTGGGATGTGGTGAGTATGGATTTCCCTGTGGAAAGACCAGGAGCAGTAATGATGTGTCACCCAAATCTGGGAATGCCAGAGTTGGAGGCAATGCTTGAAGGTGTGTTTGTTAACACAGGGTTTTGTCACTGGACCTTCTGGCTTATGAACAGTATTATTTGGCTTTTCAGAACCAGAGGGGTGTTCACCGTTTACCAGTCACTACCATGGGCAGTGCTTCCTTTGAGCTTGGTGAAAAGCGCAGCCCCAACTCTCCAGCCTTGAGCTCTCAGAAAAGGGGAGAAATCCTCAGGATTTTCTTTTTGAGGGGGAAGCAGAGGCACAAGGGGTCAAGCTGTGGGGCAGTGTGAGCAGGCTGTTGCGACATGGAGAGACAGATAGTCTCAAAATCCAGATTTCATCCTCAGGACTGCAGATTTGAGGCATTCTGGCTTTGTAGCACTGTTAGCAGGAAGAGGGAAGGAGGAGCATGGCTTGTTACTTTCATGGCCGTCTCCAAGCTGGGAGTAGAGGTGTGGAAAGTCCTGGGACATTTCTTAGCAGTACCATGAACTCCCAACAGCCTGGTGCTGATTTGGAGCCTTGTCAGAAAGCTGAGGTGCTACAAAGCTGTTTGTCTCATGCAGGTGAGACCTGGAGTCATGGATGAGTGGTGCTAAGAGAAGAGAAGAGTCAGGAAAAAACAGGGATACACCTTGAGGTAGGTGGTTGCTTGGGAATGGGGCATTTTCCATCATCTCCATGTGCTGTATGGTGTCTGCTTCTGCCCCGCATACTCCCTGCCTCAGCTGGGGCATGAGAGACAGGGTAGCAGTGGGGAGGGGAAGGGACCTCTTTGCTCTTTGTGTGGGAGCTCTCCCATCACCACAAAAGTGACTTCCACATACTCTGCAAAGAAAACCTGAGCCAGATCTGGTGGGACCCACTGGCTAGACTACTGAGCTAAGCCTCCCTTCAAATATATAAAATAGCTGCCATTTTCAAAAATTAAAAGTTTTGTAGTTTTTTTTTATTATTATTTGAGATTAGGGAAATAAAACAATAATAAAAGCAGGGATGCATTGAAGATTTCAATGAGAGAGAAGACAATTTGTCTCC
Organism: Apteryx mantelli; assembly: GCF_036417845.1. Classification (NCBI taxonomy): domain Eukaryota; kingdom Metazoa; phylum Chordata; class Aves; order Apterygiformes; family Apterygidae; genus Apteryx; species Apteryx mantelli. Next base: position 79,739,192 of record NC_089979.1, read on the forward strand.
CAACTATGTGTTCTGCTCCTTTGTGAATGCTTCACTGCCATTTTAGAAGACAGGCCGAGTTCTTAGATTTAAAGAGAAGGAGTACAAGAAGGAGGCTGATAGCTTCATTTCTTAGGCAGTATCATATTTTTGGACGATGACAGGTTTTAACATGAGGTATTGTCATCTAAATTCACTGGTGGTTTGAATTCTTCTGCCCACCCCAAATGTCCCTCAAATGTACTTGTTTCACAAGATTCTTCACCCAGCACCAGTATAATAACAAAAATCTCTGTCATGTCCTATTTTTGAGGGGTCAAGACTTGATCCTGCTGTTAGCCATCAGTTTGGCGGCTTTTGCACAGCTTTTTGGTGTGCTCAGGAAGGAGTGTTCCCAAGGTGCACCTCAGTCAAGAAATACAACAATGAGAAATGTTGTTACATATATCAGTTGCCCACCTGCACTGGGGATGTGATTGCAATGCCCTTGCATTATATTAGTCAGTACTTATCTAGAGAGAGAATCAAAACAAAACAGAAAAGCCTCACATTTTTTAATCAGGCTATTTTATCCATTGTTCTGCCTTCGGCCAGTTCTATTTATGTGTGGACTGACTGTGCTTTAGCATAGATCTGTTTGAAATTCTGCTAAGACATCTGTGTTTTATTTTAAAAATAGTAAATATTTTAATATGAGATCTGTCCTTTGGTGCTGACAGACTGCCACTCTAACTTGCCAGTGTTCTGTTTGATGAAAGGAAGAGGCAAATCAGACCAGATCTGTCTGGCTTGCCATTTTCCACTGGATGAGCTTTTCTTTTGCATGTTTGTTTAGTATGTAATATTAAAGTGGTATTTAGCTTGTAATCTGTTAAATCAGATGAGATGGGAGTGGCGATTTTGTTTAAGAGTCTGTTGTGGTGTGTGCCATTTGCAGGAAGATATTTCTTTGCAAAAGGGACATGACTAAATAATTCATTAAATGATGATTAATGTTTTTTCAGGCAGCAGGAGAAGCAGCTCATTAGGGTAAACACTCAGGGTATTTCTCATTAATTTAGAAGTCACTTTTATGAGAACAATAAAGAAATTGTTTGTCAGAAGATAACTAAAAGTTAACCAAAGTTAACTAGGCCTTAATTCTGTGGTGATGGATTCGCAGCCTCTGGTGGTTTATAGTATGTCTTTAGACTAGCAGTGTTTTCTTTAAAGTTTGGTCTTGGAGTTTGATCACATAAGAATTAAACTTTAAAAACAAAAAAGCAGCTTTTGAATTCTAGAGAAGAACTTGAAAATGTCGCCTGAGCCAATCGTGATTTAGATGAGGTTACTTTGTAGGGGAATTGAAGGGGCCTAAGGAGAATTTATGGAGCAGATAATCCGCTGCAGACTGCTGGTGGTGATCCACGTAAGCATGCAGATGCTTGGCACAACCAGCATTTGAACATACAAGAGATGCTGGAGCATAAACAAAGGTGCCATCTGCATCCAAATTGGCGCCCTTGTTGCTTGATGCTTCCACTGTCCCCACACCCCTGTTGTGTTGCCTTTGTGCCGTTGGATGGCAGAAACCCGTCTGCTAAAAAAATAATGGGTGGGTTTATGTGTGGACACGGGTCATATCATATTAAATTAGTCCTTTATTTAACCTGGTGGGAAGACATTACAACCCTTTTTCTGTGTTATTGACCATAACTGATAGCATCCCCTCCATATGTTGCTTTGGTTTGTTTGCTGTTGCCATGTGAGAAGTCTGCCTGGACACTGGGACTGCAAACTTTGATATTAGCTTTGTTGCTAAAGAGGTCGATTGTTTTTTTCCCAGTGAATAGCTAACATGGGATATTTATCATGCTATAAAAGCCTAGTTGAAACAAGACCTCTGTATTTCTTACCTTGTGATAGCAAGATGAGCTCAGCATTTTACCCCATACCTGTGACTAAAACTTCTACCTTGCCTAGAAGTGAAAACTACAGAAGCTTTGTCTCCACTAAAATTTTACTGAGGATAGCAAATGCTAGATTTTAAAGTGAATCTTCTTTAGCACTGAAGGTAATACCAGTCTTTCAGTACTATCTTGATACTCTGCGTATTCTTTTGCTCCTTCCCTAAGCAGTTCTGTGCTAAATCAGTGCTCCTATGCTAGTACCACCAGTAAGTAAGACAGTGCTTATCTTAAGACCACACCACAGTGTGGGAGAGGCAGAAACTCATATCCTTGAGGAAACCAGGAGAATTCATGTCTGTGTAGGAATTTTTTGAAGAAGTTACATCACTGCTAGCATGTGAAAGTAGGGAAGGGGGAGTAAGGGCAGGGAATTCCCCTCTCAATGGGAGGGAATTCACAGCAGAAGCAGGGATTTGTCATATGTGCCTAATGAGAATAGCAAAAAAAAGTTATGAGAAACACTGCCTGACAGGGAACATCTTCCCTCTCATTTGAGAAGGTTTTTAGAATAAACAAAGCCAAGGTGCATCCATGAACATTATCGTTTCTCAAGTGGGGACGTAGCACGTTGGGGGGAAAGGGGATGGAAAATGGAGGGTTGTGAGGATCTAGGGTTCCATTGAGATTGGGAGTTTTCTACCCAAATGCCCTGTTGCTCCCTGCTAATTATGTACACTTGACTTTATAATTCTAAAATACCTATACCTCTGCGGTAAGAAATTTCAGTCAGTCTCTGCCTTTCCAAGCAGGGCTTTAATTCAATTTCCAAATATGCAAATAAAAAGTCACATCCACTCCCACAAAGAGGTAGAACTTGTGGTTATCTGCTTCCCATGGTTTCCCTCATATGACTATAAACAAAATAATGAACAAAGAAAAATATTTAGGCAGTGAGTTAAAAAAGCATAAAAAGATAAACTAACAGATACTTTGAAAATGGATATTTATAGTTAGATTAATCTCTGGCCTATGCAGATTGCACGCCGTGGAATTCAGTGCAATTATACTTTCTAGTACCAGCACTGAATATGACCTAAGAGCAAAAAGAAAAGAAATAAAAACATTTCTCGCATCTTTGAATCAGGTTTATTTTGGTGATGACTTCTTGCTCAGCTGTGCACAACAAAACAAAGCTATTGTTATGCTCTCAGTGAGAGCTGTATTTATATGCCATGACACTACCAGTACTGAATCTCGGTGTTCTTCCATCTCTCCCAAAAACAACAGTCTGCCTAAAAGTATTTAAGAAAATACAGGTATTATTGTTTTCTTACATGTGTTCATACACTGAAAATGGGAAGACCAAAAACACAGCCAGAGTCTTGCTGACATTTTTTGTTTTCATACAAGTGAAATTTGCTTCGAAAGCAGGGTCACTCTCCCATCACAGAATATCAGAGGCATCTCAGGAATATTAGTAGAAAATAAGATTTCTACTCTTGTCATCAGTTGGTGGGTTGAGGGGGCTTTGGGCTTGCTTGGAAAGATATTCAAGACTGTGATTTGCTACCTGCTTCTCACAGTAAAACAGTTAGCAGCATGCTGTGTTCCCTGCAGGGCTTTCACTGAGTTCTGCCTCCACCAGAGACATCTGTGGATGCTTTCCTCCCTGCTTTCATGTGACCTTATAGCTTTCCTGACTCATCAGAACTTATTTCATGTCAAGAGACTACTTTCTCTGGCATCTAGCCTGCGTCCGAATAATTCCTCTCAAGGCCTTGTCAGAGTACTTTAGGGATATGACATTTTTGTTTGTGACCTTTCTTTGGATATGTATGTATCTCTGTATTTTAGTCAACTAAAGGTTGTTCTTTAAATCTAGACAAGCACCTATTTTTTACCAGGCAGGCCTTTGAAGACTTTCCTTTTCACTGGTGGGCAGCTATTTCTGTCCAATGTCCCAGGCTCCAACAGAAGGAACTGTTCTCCTATAGTGGTGAATTCAATTGCATTTGGGTATATCATTTCGTAATGAAGGGGAGGGAAGATCACTGCCTGTTCCCTCCCCTCTTGTTGTAACTATCTAGTAGGAAGCTTCCCTGGAGCAGGGCAAGAGTGAGCAGAAACTTGTCTCTATTTGTGACAGTCTGCTGACAGTCATAACACTAAGGTGGAAGGAACCGCTTGACTGAATCATCTATGCTGAAATGGAGCCAAGAGATGAGGAAAGGCTAGAAGGAAGTCTCCCCTGATCCCCGTACTTTCCGAGAAGTCCTATACTTGGTTTCTGTGATGAATTGCTTCCCAGCCTTCTTCATAAGCCAGAGCAGTGCCTCTGGGTGAGCAAGACTGAAGACCAAGTAACTGATCAAAAGACTCAGCATCTGCTTGCTTCTCTCCCATTCCATGCAGCATGACCCACTGCTACAGACCTGCTAAGCATCACTAACCCAGTGGAGCTCTAGGGTGCTGTTGTCTATATACCATCCTCTCTCCTTCAGGCAAGGGCTAGATGAAGTGCTCATCACCATTGCTGCATTGGTTGACATAGAGGCTACGTAAAAGCAGCCTTTCACTCGATAGTGTCAGTTCTGCTGCTCCAACAAACAGCGATTACTGGATCTTCTTTACAGTGCAGTCCAGGACCTCACCCTGACTGAGGAAAGACCTTTTCTCCTTCTCTCACTGAACTGTGCCCTATCCTTTCCACTGCCTGTGTCTGCTTCCCCAGGGGATGTGCAAGCCCCATGGCTCCCTCCCCCATTAGTCCAAAGGTGCACTTTAACCATCCTCTGGCAAAGTAGTTGAGGTCCTTCTCCCTTTCTCTTCCTGGACTTCATTGCTTACAAAGCAGAATTATGCTGTTGATGATCACAAGCACTAGTCTGGATCCAGCTTCCATTGTAGTGGTGCAGGCATTACACAGAAGGATCTGATTTTTGCACTATATACTTTTGTCAGTCTCCTGTTTCCTATTCATTTTAGTGGCTCAGGGTGCAGCATGGAGCATCTGTGTTTGCTGTGCTGGTTGATGGCCTGCACTGATGGTCATCCAGTCTCAGTACTGCTGAGGGGTAATAGGTAACTCTACCCACTAATATTTCAGATACAATTTCTCTCTACCTTTCAGAGGAAGCTTGCTGTACTTTGAAACCAATGTGAACTTGGTGGTGTTTAGAGGTGCTGAATCAAAGCAACAGCTGGGTAGCAAAAAAGTCCAGCTGTAAGCTTGCAGTGGGTGGTTAGTATTAAGTCCTCACCTACTGCAGACCATTGATATATGCAGGCAGAGCTTTGTAACTGATTAACAGGCCAGAACAGATTGTTTTGGAGAAAACATGAGCAGACGTGCAGAGGTGAGTGAGGGTGAAATAACTCTATGGGCTACAATCCAGTGTATAAATCACTGGTCAAAGGTTGCGAAGCACGTCTGCTCAGTGAGAAATCGCTCACAACACCACAGATACTCTGACTACTCCTACCAGACAAGGGTGCCATAGCAACATACTGAGAGGAATACCTATAGGGACAATATCAGCTCCAGCTAATGAGGTGCTAATCATTGTTAATATATGATTTACATTCTGAAGAACTGAAGGTAGTGGCAAGAGCTTCTGTGGCTTGTTCTTTGAAGCTGGATAATTTAAGACAGCTGTTGTTCTGGGGGTGGGATGCAGTATATAACAGATAAGATTCACATAACTTATAACCCATGGGTTTCACCTTTAAATAGTAATAGTGACTGGGGAAGTGGAATAGATCACTCTCTAAGTGTGAAAGCTAGAAGCCACCTTTCCCATTTGTTCATCCTTCTTTGATGAAAAGAGGCTGACTTTGTCACAGTGAACTCAGCAGCTCAGTCTTGCTGTGCTTTGGATAAAACAATCTTGTCTTGTTGAACATTATAAATGGAGTAGATGTTTCTATCTCTTACGGGATCTCTCTGACCCCTCACTTGTATATAGTGGCGAGCGACTTATTTTGGGGGCATGAAGAAAGCAGCAGCCCAAATCTAGGCTTTCAGATTTATTTCCTGTGTGAAGAGGACAGCAACTTTTTCCAAGTTCTTTGCCAAACTGAAATCCTCAGAATCGGCTCATATTGTACATCTTTCCTGCAGATGCTGATGTATTGATAACATTTTTCTGTAACTCACTCTGCTCTCCTTGAGAAAACATTTTTTGACTGAAGAAAGGAAGTGTTGAGGTGTATGTCAGAGTTCCTGAATCCATTCATACTGGCACAAGGAGTGTTTTAGCAGGAAAACATAGAGCCTGTCACCAAGGTGTTTTGCTCAAGTGTTTCTGACAAGAAAGTAATAGAAACTTAAGCAGAAAATCCCCTAGCATAAGGGTGAGCCCAGTCCCATGAGCCTGCCTCTAGAGCTTGACCTTCCCAGCAGCACTTTCCTACCACTTGGTTACTCCATTAGCTCATCTGAACACGATGCAAGTAGGAGGGATAGCAGGGCTGTATTTAACCCCTTGTTGCTGGCTGAGTACATATGTGATCACAAGCTATTATTGCTGTGTCAGTCTTGGGTTTTGTGGTTTGGCAGCTCTTTGTTGTAATACAGAGCTCTCAAATTCCTTTCCAGTCCCTGTGGCTCAAACTACCTAGGATCACAGGAGATTCCTCCTGCTCCAGGCTATCAAGTCCTGCTTCTGGGGTGCAAACACATCATACAGTCCCTTCCATAGTCTAATCAATTTCCATTTAAAAGTAGTTAGATCTTCCTGCTCTCTTTCCTCTGTCTCCTATTGGAAGGCTAGTCCAGAATCAGATTGCATTGAGAGGCCTAATTAGCAGTCTAAGTTTATTCATTGCCTGTTTATACCCTCTAACTCTTGTGTTATTGTTCTTTGGGTCAAATAGTTCTTTTCCTTATCTTGTGCTCAAGGCATTTCCCGTATTCATAAAAAACAGCCCTGAGCCCCGCCAACTTTTTTTTTCTTCTTCTTTTCTAGGCTTATTAAGTCAGTCTTGGTCTTCTCTTGTAAAGTAGTCTTCCACTTTGACTGATAATTTTGATAGCCCATCTCTGAATATCTTTCATGTACATCACTGCTGCTTGATCCCTTAACTTACCATATATTTAGCTCAGAATTCACCAGCCTCAGGTCCTGTTCCTGACCACATTAATCCAGCTGCGTTCAGGGACTGTCTAAGGACAGTTTAAGGCTGTACAGAAAGCTGGCTTTTGCTGAGTAGTACTACACGTTAATCCCTGTGAATTCAAAAAGTCATTCTCTCTTTTGATGGTAAAGTTATTGGATGTCGTCTAAAATCATAACCTCTGAAGAACAGTGTCAGTTTTGGTATTGATGGTTAAACATGAGTGTGGGTAATACAACAGACCAGCACAAATAGCTTAATTTCTGTCAGCCAAAAAGCTATTAAAAAGCTGTTAGAGAGTCTTCAGATGTGTCAAGCATAGAGACACTGTTCACAAAGAATTTCTGTTATTTATATGGGTTATCAGATGCAATTTGTAGTCTGACATCTGAAAGTGTGCAAGTGGAAATGCTAATTTGGAAGCATTAAGCCTTGCATGATAGTCAGTAAAATGACCTGTGGGCTCTCCACGCATGATTACTACCAGTCTGTGTGTGTGTTGAAGCTGGCTTTGTGAGACATAGACCCCAGGTGGTATCTCTTTGAAATTAGATTAAATCTCAAGGGGAGGGACTTTCTCCTTTATTTTTGTGTAAAGTGTTATACATGTTTTTGACACCTTGTAAATAATATATCAAGGCTCTGCTCATTTTCTTCCATGCTTATATATTAACAGTCTCTGTCACAGCAATAGCCGAGGATGAACTCAACAGTATGTGAAGACTGGATGTAGGAAATTGGATGTGGGGGGTTTGCCTGATTCAGGCCTTTTATTCTGAGGAATCCCTGAGCTGGGGCTTGGAGGTGAAGCAGCTATTCTGCACTCTGAAAATGCTTCCCTGTTTTTATTTGTTCTTCTCACCCACAAGAAATCTTATAAAAGAAGATGGTATATGGCATTCACACAAAAAAGACTAAAACACCCCACAGCTACCTGAGAAAATACAGATGAATCTTTTTCAGGATGGAGGAGAAGATACTGAATGATAACTGGAGTGTTATCTTTGAAGGTCAATGGCTTTCTCATTGCAGGGCCAGCTCTCCAAGCATTCTTCCTATATTGTGGTGCCTGTTAGCTGGAGACATAAATCTATCTATGGAGCTCTTGCTGTTCCTCTTAGCTTTTTCCACTGGCAAGGACTGAGTAGCCTAGCAACCTTTATTACTCACCCCAGGAATACTGACTATGGCATTATAGATATCCCCAAAAAACAGAATTTTAAGATCCCTGTGACCTGTTTTCTTCTCTAGTGGATTTAACCCTTGGGGTAGTTATAATCTATGATGCTGATGTACTGGGCACAGCTGTTACCTCAGCAAGTTGTTAGCTACACTCTGCGTGGAATTTAAGATTAGCTCTTATCTGCAGTGTCAGATTATGTCTTCGCTTCTAATTTCATGACGTTTAGGTTTTTTATCAACCATGAACCTGTGGCTGAAGAAACCAATTGCTTGGGTACAAGGGAGCTTCTCTCTGCCTCTTTCAACTGGTGATCCTCAACCAGCATGGTGAGAGGAGTTACTGTACTCCAGCACTTTCAACTGCAGAGCCGCTGATTATAGGGGAGGGCTTAACATCTGACTGGTCTTCTTTTGCGTCATTTACCCTGACTTTTCTTTTAACCTGTTTTATTCTTGCTGGTATACTGTAGCAACAGTAAAAACCAGGATTAAAAAAACCCAACCCTATGAATGTAAAGGACCTGGTCTGTCAGGCAGGATATAGCATTTTCCCTGTTGCTGCGCCAGTTTCATGAAGCTTATTTCCATTCGGATGAAATGCAAAGACTGTCAGAATGAACCAATCTCATCGGTGGGTGCTGGGGGAAGGGCAGGGGAGAGAGACACCATTTGGTTATAACATTGGGAGCAGCTGTGCGGGATCAGAACAAAAGTCCCCGTGTGGTCAGTGTCTGGCAGTGGCCAGTGGCAGATTCTCAGGGAAGGATTGTAAGAAACAGGGCAATCGCAGAGGGATACTCCTTGAGAAAGCTGCCCTGCTTCCGGCCTTAGGAACTTGCAAGTTGGAGCTGAGAGTGGCCTCTTTTGTGTTTTATAAATGACTGAGATATACCAGTTTTAAACACAGCGAGAGCTGTCACAGATTCTGCTGCCAGATTACAGAGGGGATGTGAGCTGGAGCCTCCTGCTTTTTCTGTGTCTTGTCTCCTGCTTCTTGGCTCTGCAGCAGTTACATGTACTGTCTGTAGGGGTTCCCCCAGCCTCAAGATCTGACTTCTACTGTCTAGCAAAGTACTGCCTGTGCCAGGCATGCAAGCTATGCTGGCACATTTGCAACATTAGCCACACATCAGATGCTGTCCTTAGGGGGTTGTGGGAGGGGGAATTCATTAGAGAAATCAAAAGTCCACAGCAAAGATCAGTGGAAACCTTTTCTAGAAGCTTTAAGCCTCCCTCAGGTGTGCCTTCTCTTTATGGTCTCTGTTGCCATGTCTCTGTTAACAGTGGTACTGATGGTACCAGTGCAGGGGAGATAAAAATAAGGATGGAAAAAGAAATGATAGATTGATTGGCCCTTGGTCAGCCATTTATCTTCATTGGCATGGGGATTTCCCTCCTAAGTAAAATGAGATGCTTTTAAAAGGGTCATTTGATCTTAGTGTATCTTCAGGGACAAAAGCAATCCAACCACTGATTACCTAGATTCTGCTGCCTTTCCATAACCCCAAACTGCGAATCTGTAAATAACATGGACATGCACAGTAAGCCACACTCTTCATGTGTCGGGTGCAAGGCAGAATAGCACCTCCACTTTAGCATTTAATCAGGAGCAGTGACCTAGCACAGCAACTTAGTCATTCTTATGTTAGTGAGTCAGGTCATCACAAAGTAGTACCTAATATCTGGCTGCTTCCTATACAGAAATGTGCTCTGGTTAGGATTTTTATGAACTGCTGCTAAAATGAAATCCAAGAGAGGGATCCTGGCTAATGCTGTGCTGTAGTTCCTCTTTTTCTTCAGCATATTTAAGATATTCCTTCCCACCTACTGCTTTTTCCCATCAGGGTCTGTTACATGATAAATCTACCGAAAGTCTTGCATTAATCATGCCCTTGTGAATTATCCAGCAACATATTTCCTCTGTCAGTCAGCCTCCCATTTGAAATGATAAAGCCTGCTGGCTTGTGACTACTGTGTTATCACTGGTTGCCTTCTTACTGGCTTTAGTAGTAGAATAAATGGATTTAGACTGATTCATTTGTAAATCCACAGCATTTTTCTCTTCCTTTCTGTAATTCTTGAAACTTGGAAGTCCAGATGTAGCACAGGCAAAATTTTCCAAGAGCTAATTTAGAAAAGCCTGCTTTTGGCTGTAGCTTTGCAGCAGTGTCCTGCCCTCAGGATCACTCAGGATCCAGAGGAAGTTCACCCTTACAGTGTGATGCTCATACTATAATATTCTCACTAAAGAATCCCAGAGATGGTGTTCTGAGAAAACTGTTTCGAACTGATTTTCATTGGAGAAATAACACAGCAGCTGTGTTGCAGGTGCAGGAAATTCAGCCGTTAGCTCAATTAGTTTGTCTTTATAAAGAAAAAGTGGAATGCATAGCCTTTAAGTGAAGAAGAAATATGATAAGGGTAAAGAGGAAAAGAAAAAAAGTCAAGAAATAGAGTACTTTAATGAAAATGCTGTTTTGTATGTGGATGGAGGCAATAATTTAGGTTCTCAGATACCCTGGTGCATGATGCCAGATTGAAAAATCACATTTCTGTCTGCATGCTTGTGCCAATTAATGTTACAGACTATCCATGAGATTGAAAATCACTTTTTTTTTAAATTATATTACCTTTATGTATTTTAAAGCAGTTTGCATGAAATAATTTCACTCTTTCCCCAGCATACTGTCAACTGATTCCCTTGTTGCTTATGTGGATCTTTCCCACAGCAGTGAAGGAGGAAAATATCTTTAAAGGAGAATGTAATTCTGAAAACCATAAACATTGCCAGGGGATCTGGGATGGGGGCAATCCTACTATCTTCTGTTTGATAGACTGAAGACAGTAAGTGCCTTTACTCTCCCATTACAAATCTCTCTCTTCTCCCTCTCCCTCTTCTCTCCATCAAAGCAGGAAATACTTTTATCCACCTTAGAAAAAAGAGCTATCCCTAGAGTTTAGCTTCTGGAAGAACACTCAGATACAGCTATGAGAACTTATCTGTGTTTTCCTATATATGAGATTGATGCATACTCTCTGGAAGTGAAAGGTCTCCTGTTTTCTCCAAAGGCCCTACAAGTGCTAGTCATGGGCCTGTCTCTGAACACAGTCAGCCTGAGGGAGTGGAAGAAAACCTAGATTGCCTGGTGGTGAGTTGCACAAAAATACTGGATAACATGAAGTATTTAGAAAGCAATATTCCTGAACACCGACAAGTGCATTAGCTTTTTCAAATACCGAGAGGTTTCTGTTTATAAGGCGCAAGAAACAAAACCTCATAAGAGTCAGCCAGCAATACAGCTGCAGAAAAAAAATCAAAGTTCTGTTTGTCTGCTTGGGACTCAGTCATTTAGTGGCTGACACTACAAATTTCTAATAGCTTTTGCTCCCATTGAGATCAGATGGAGAGGAGTACCTTGTAGAAGTCCACAGTACCTGGTAGCACTGAACTTCACTATGAAAAACATTTAAGAAATGAGTTCACAGTGAAAGCCAGTGGATGCAAGCCCAGATTCATCTTTGGCAATAGCGTATATTGTTCTCAATTGCTTCTGCTTCATATTTCTGAGATACCCTGCCGTAGTGATACTGGATGAGAGGTTACTTTCTGCTAGTCATGTATATTTCTCAAAGTCTGAAATGGAAAGTGTAGTAATACTGACCTGAGACTATGTTTAATTATTTTCACATTGGTCTTAGAACTAAAAGAGAACATTTATTCCCCTCACCACCACCTTGCTAATGGCAAGCTACTGTTTTCTCTTATTCAATTCATTCTCATAAAAATTTTAATACCACAAATCAGGATTTTTTCTGACACTCCATTTGCTTGTGCACTGTGCCAAATTTTGAAACTAGTAAATATGCCTTTTGCTTCAAATTGGACAGCTCAGTCATCTTCTGTTATGTTGCTCTCATTGCTTTGTAGAAAACCTTTCACTTCAGTAGCAGTACCATTAGCAGTCTTCTTGTCCACACTGGGCACATACTACTACCCTTTCAATCTGATTATGATCCACCATAGTTCTTATTTCTTTTTCCAAGTCCTGATCCTCGTCTTGATTTTTTTGTTGCTCTAAGTGTAGTTTCATAGTGCTGTGGGAATTCTCTTTTTTCTTAATTTTGAATGTTTTCACTGAGCTGTATGCGATCTTTGTTTTCCAGTTTCATTTTGAGTTGTATCTTGTTATTTCTGTTGGGTCCGCAGTGTCAAACTGTTGTCCATGTTCTCTAAGCTTCAGTTTGGTTTGGCTGAGGTCCTTTGTTTTGACAATTCTAATAGCTCTAGCACAGATTCCTTTTGGCTCTTCCAGAAGTTCATTTCCATGTGCAATTTTTTGAGAGGAGAGCACGACCCAGAGCCCTGTCAGGAATTCAGTCTCTTAAAATTGCTCTTCGTCTTTGCATTAGAATGTGCACAAAGCTTCTGTCTTTTGGTTTCAAAGCATCTCTACCAGGTATTTGATATGGTTTGCTGGCCTTCTCCAACTTTTATAATTGCATTTCATAACCTCTTGTACCTGAAATAACTAAAAGCTCTTTAAAATGTCAAATGATCAGAGTCAAAGACTGTTGGGAACAGAGCTTGTCAGAGACAAAGTTATCTTCTGATTGGCCGCCACTTTGCTGGCACCCATTTCTTGCTGATACAGAACGAAGTTCTGTTTAAATCCTTGGCGGTAGCGTCCTATCTTTCTTTCTATTTCCCATGAGTTTCAGCTCTGGCTAGAATTTGAACTGCTCCATTCTCTTAAAGTATTTTCCAGTTTGCTTTACCCACAGGACCATGCATTCTTCAGTAATCTCTTACAGCCAAGGAGGCCGACAAACAGTTTGCTTTACTCAGGGTGTGAATTTCTTATCACAAGCTTGTGAATGACTTAACATCTCCTGCTGGCTGCCTTATTCCAGAACACATTAAACATACCGTTCCTCACAACCTGGCTGCTTCTGCTTAAGAGGACAGACAGGTAGTTACCAGGAATGTCACCTATAGGATCTGCTAAGAGTAGGTTGACCTTTAACTCTTTCATTTACCAGTGCATAAAAGTTACTTCTGTATCATTCTGGCAACTCACTTCTCTTTCTATTGCTTAAAAGCAAAAAGTCCTCTTATCTTTCTTGCTCCTTTGGCCTTGGTTCTCTTAGTAACATCAGTTTTAGGCCAGTGCAATTTCTTTGCTGGTTTTACATGCGAGTTACACAGGCGAAGGTAAGATGAGAATCTGACCCAAGAGTGCCTTCCCATAAGTTTCTCTACGTCTCTGGGGAAGTAACTTCTGGGTCACTCTGAGCACGGAAGCTCTTTCCTTATGCCTCCGATAAAAGCAAGAGGCAGATTGAGCTCTATAAGATCAAATAAGAGATAACACCCACTGTCAATCATTTTCCTTTTTCAAGAAATAACAAATCATCTAACCTGCCTAGGGCTTTCTAAAAGTCAGAAAGGTTGTGAGAAGCAGACCCAGCTTCTTTCCAAATCCCAAGAAAAACTATGTATGACGCTGATAAATGTTTCAAAATTTGGTGTCTCATTCAGGACTGCTCTACTGGCTGTTCCTGTGTAGTGTGATAATTTGTAGATCTTTGCAATATTCTGACTGGGACTTTTTACTGTAATAAATTTCCCGCCCTTTGCAAGCCAAGGCTTTCGGAGGGCTTCTGTCCTGCTAGCTTAAGTCAGCACTGCCCTTGTCTGGGAATGACAGCAGGCCTTTTCAGTGGGAATGACAGTCTTTCTCAAGCATCAGCTTCATCTAGGACCTGTCCCTGAGTAAGCAAACTACTTATGCAACTTGTATATGTAATGTAAAGCATGTGAGTAGTTCTTCTAGTTAGGTTCTTAAAGTTATCAACACATCAAACAGAAAATGTAATACTCTGACATTATGGAAATATTCATGTCTATAAAATCACATGTTTATAACTTACTGAACTGTGGCTCTGAATCTTAAGTTCTGTGAGCAGCTTCTCAGTGGATGGACTCTGCCAGAGGGTCAAGATTTCATTAATCTGTCATAATTTGCTGACATTGAGCATCTGCTCTTCAGTTGCCTTATACTCACACCACCTCTAATCAAAAAGTGTCTATAAATGTTTCATAAACCTTACTTCTTTCTGGCAGAGGTCCTTTTCACCAACAGGAAAAGGCATTTGTGGCTGCTAGAAAAGAAGGCTATGAATCTCGGTGCAGGTGGCCACAGTGTTTGTGCCTGTTACATGAGGGATGGATACACACTGTAAGGGGCTTTGGTGTCCTGGCCTCTCAGCTGCTCTCATGAGGAGCAGGGTGTGCCTGGGACATGCACATGGACCTGACAGCCATTGGGAAGTGCTGCGAGTTGCACAGTTGAATGCACAGCCAATACTTCGTGTAAGCAGTTCTTGTGAAGGCCTTGAATTCCTAAGTTATCAATCAAATTGCATAGGCTTTCTGAGGGCACAGTTTCTTACGGGTTTTGATGTGCTGAAGTGGTTGTAAATGCTGAGAAGCAGAGCTAAATTAGCTTTATGACTGTCACCAAGCCCAGACTTCACTTTAAATATTTAATGTGGTGCGTTTGCAGCCTGGAGAAGTTGGTACCTTCCTGACTGTGCTGAGTTCCCTGAAAAATGTGATGTAAGGGATGGAAAAGGAAACCCCAAACCAAAACTCAGTCAAGTGAAATGAAAAGTACAGTGCTTTGTCACTCTATAGCAATTTCAGGCAAGAATTAGAAAGTACTTTTCAAGAATCAGTGACAAATGATTTACAAAATCCTTGAAGCATCTTTTGTGTTTTTTAATGACACAACCATGCTAAGTGACTTACACAGAATCATTCAGCACCTCATCTATAATTCAGGATACCTGATGTTCAATTGTATCAGACAATGTGGTCTTTTTTGTTATGATTATCTATCAGGATTACTAACCAAATCTGAACTAAGTTTTGTTGATGTTCAGTAGCTTTGGAATTAGATATTTTGCATCCTTTCTTTCTGTGAATTTTCTAAGTTTAGCCATGACAAGAAGCAAAAAAAAAAAAAAAAAGGTTATGAGTGGACTGATTGATGTTATTATGCCCCTGGCATAGGAAAATCTCATAACAAAGACTTTCTCTGTGAGCTTTCCTTTCTGATTTGAAACATTTGGGAATTATGAGGAGTTATACAAAAAGTTTAGGGTGGATATTTATCCACACCATAACTCCATGTTCTGCACATTTCAGTCACTTTCACTAATGATCACTAACTCTTTGTCAAACAAGACCTTGGCATTGGTATATTTTGATCTTTTCCATTCAGGTTCAAAAAGAAGGGTATTTCACAATATGTTTCAGAAATATTCAGTCTAATTTGATTGCCCTTTTGATTTTCCCACAAACAACAGATGTTGATTTGTATTTTTGCTATCTCTTCTGTGAAAAGATATGCACAGGGCTTCTCATGTTCAGCCACAGAAATCTCTTATGCCAGTTTAAATTAGGAGTAACTCAGTCAAAAGCTATGCCTGGTGTGAAACTGCTCTAAACTGATTCAAGGGCAATTGGAGTTAATGAAAAACTTCCCATTGCCTTCCATGTGCTTTGAAGTATGTTATATGTAATATAAGAATTAGACTTGTAGACTGAAGGAAGTGGTGAGGAGTAAGGGAGTGTAGAGAGGAAATTCTCAGAGATTAATTTTAGCACAGTGAGGATGGTTATTCTTAATCTTCCTGCAGAGTCACTGGTGAGACGGTGGTTTCTCCTCTGGACTGCTCTACAGAAGAACCTCATTTTAGATGCCCTGAATCAATTCTGCATGTTGCTCCCTTGCCTTTTACACTTGTTGAGCAGTTGCTCTGGAGGCGTCATTTAAAATCCTGAAATAAAACTGTTGCTACATTACTTGCTCAGTTATTCTCTGTTCTACTGTTAGGTTTTTGAACACACGAACCTTTCTGAAACAGTCAGGGGGATCTCTCTGCTTTGTCTTGTCTGGAAGGATGAGTCTGGCGGATCTTCCTTGCCAGAGCTCTTTGATTAGCTTATTTACATTCACTTCTGCTCCTGTCCTGCCTGTTCGATGCCTTCAAAACTCCATTGTATCAGTAATTCCTCACCCTTATTAGAGTGTTGATCAGTTTGAATTATGGCTTTTGCTGGGAATAGTTTAACTGAAACTACTGAAAATCCCATATAAATAGTACCCAAGTATGTTTTATTTAGGAATGGTCATACTGAATTAGACTGTCTAATCAGGCATGTGTTTCTTACAGTAGGGTCAACAATATTTCCAGTAGAATTTTCAGTATTTAGGGATTTGAAAAATGCTATGAACATGCACAAGGAGTTGAGGACAATCTTTCAGAGCACATAGACTTTTCTTGCTGAGATACCTGCAAAAGCAATAGATTTTGAAAGAAAATAAGGTCTCTCAGGATCAGAGGCCTCTTTTTTACCTTTGCTTAACAATAGTCAGTCTGGAAAAGTCTATGGCAAGCTTCAGCGATAAAATGGCTGCTCAACTCTGCACTGAGGGGAACTTCTTGGAAAAAAACAAGAGTGCTATGATGCATCATGGAGCCTGTATTTTGCAGCTCTGCTCTGCTTTAGCAGGTTTTTATGTTGTGATTTGTCATTCTGTAAGTGCATCTTCCTTTTCATTTGACAAAATAATGTTAATTTGTCCTGCAGTACCATGTTGGAAGATTAAAAGTTTTTTGGCTCCTGTGCAGTGTGTTACAATATAGGCAAAAGCTCTGCAGGTTTTTAAAATTATCTTTGGCCTTCATTGTGTCAAGATTTCACAGTGTTTTATAGAGATTTTATAATATTTCTGTGGTTATTACAAGCAGGCAATTACTATGGAAATTATAGACTATGCTTGAATGTTTGGAGTGAGAAATTATAGATAATTTCTGGTATGTTGGTCCAGTTTCTATGGTAATCTGAACAAGTGTGAATTAATTGCCTGTCGTTGCCATGGTTCTTTATGGTAATTCCAGACTGTTAATGTTTGAAATATACCAGGCTACTTTTTATTCATGTCTTTAGTACTTGTTAACATGCCTCTTAGGACATTCCAAAGATTACTGTCATCTCATTTCCCCTATTTTTGACTCTCTGAGGATGTTAACATGAGGAGCTGGAAGATAATCTTTTCTTAAAGGAAAATCCCTCTAGCCACACTAGCTTTGTCTTTACCACCCAATCAGAAGTCTATTAAGGCCCATTTCCATTGCTCCTGTAGGCTTTGGATGGGACCCATTGCCTTTCATGTTCAGCAGTGATTGGCAGACCCTTGTTCTTTACTCATCTTCCGTCTCCTGCTGTTAACAGATGAAACTGTTACTAGCCTCTAAAACAAAGAGCTATGTCTTGAGCAAATTAATGACCAGTCTCTGCCAAAGCAGCATTCAGACTCTTCTTAACAGGAATTTGAAGAAAAATGAAAATACCATGGAATCAGAAGACAATCATGCCAAAAAGAAATGTATTTTGCTACCAGTGTCCTCATGTCTGGTGGATAAATTCTGGTTGATGATGGTAACGAATCGCTGCATCCTGAACTCAGTCACAGCAATGAAAAATAGCAACACTCTTTCTTAGAGGACAATCACAGTGTCCAAGACAAGAACTCACAGGCAATGCAGGGTATCATCAAGGGGTGGAATCTGTACTCCTTTTTATGTTTTGCAGTGTGGTGGGCAGGTATGCGCTATTGCGTAAATTACAGCAACACGTAGACTACTATCCAACATGTCATTAACTCCAAGGCCTGTGGGCTTCAAAACAGACTCACTTTCACCTCTGTTTGTTATTCAGATGAAATTATGTGAAAAACTTGGCTATCTAGGCGTTTATCTCTTTCTACCATGGTCCTTAGATGATTATAGTTTTGTCATATTAGTCATCATTAGTTGCATACAACCCCTGAATTAATTAATGTTATTCAGATTGCAAAGTCAAGTGCTCACAAAATGCCTGTTGAGTATGTAAATGACAGAATTAAGGTATTTGCCTTTTCAGGCTTGACTCAGTCCCCTTGTGCATGGGCTTTGTGATCCAGCCTTGATTACATGATCACATACTGTTTTTCCCACATTCGGTGCCAGGATGGCCAGTGCTGTCTTTATAAGCCAGCTAGTTGATATTTTGCACTCATACTTTCTTAGTAGGTGGTGCCAGGATTATTTTTGATATTCCAGTCAAACACTGTAGACATGTTAAATATCCTATTATCCACAAAAAAGTGAGGATACTTATCCCTAGCACATTTTCAGAGAAATGACATTTAGCAGAGCAAAAAGAAATTCAGGAAATTTCACAATTTCACTATAGTCTTATCCTCCAAATCTCTGCTGTTCTGAAAAATGAAGAGCAAGGGGAAATTTAAAAATGTTAAAATATCCCATTTCAGCATTCCGCAAATACTGAAACAGATTGGTCTAACATTTCAAAACAAACCTTTTAATCATTTTGTTTGAAAGCAGCATATCTTCAAACAATGTGTTAAAAACAACCCCAAACCCCCCAAACCCAGAAAAACATTGAAATAGTTAAATAACACTCACACACACTCAAAAATTGCACCAGAAGGTTGTCTTGGATCCAACAAAATGGTTCGGTTAACCTTAAATAAAATGTGTTGATGCTTTTGATCGTCTGGAAAATATCTGTTTTGACTGCATCTGAAACACTTTTTCATTGACTTCCTTGTTTTAGCTTGTGTGTTTAAAAAATCCATTATTTTTGCAGTAAAATGTGGGAGTAACTGATAGCAGTAGTAACTTCTCTATTAAACAAAAAGAAATTGCAAAGTGATCTTATCAGGGGGCATAGGTGCTTATACATTGGAAATAGCTCATCTCAGGGTAGGAAAGCTTTTCAACTTTGCTAACAAAGGTGTAAATAGATCCAAAGCCTGGAAGATGAAATTAGATAAGTTCTGTCTTGAAGTAAAAGACAATTACTTAGCAGTGAGCCTTAGAAATTATAAAAGCTGCCTAGGGAAGTGGTGGATTCACTATTCCATGTGACTCTTCAAAGTGAAGCTGTGGTTTTTTTAACATCATTTAATATCTTTTCAGAGGAAAAAAAATATTGGGCTAGTCCACGTATTTGGGGTAGCTGGATGCAGGGGTCCTGGCTGGCTTTACAGTTTGCAGATCTCACATATTCACCCTTTTCTTCTTGGGTTTAGGTGAGAACATGATGCCTGCTTTATCTTAAACATAGTCCTAACACTTGCAGGTCTCCTCTGAGGCCCTGATTCAAATCACTTTTCATGTTTCAGGGATGCAGTTGTTTGCCTGCATTGGTCAGGAAGGATTTCTGTCTTCCCTGTGTATATCCAGGCAGCTCTCTCCTTTCCTTTTGAAGCAATAGGAAGATTGGGGAGGTTGGCACAGAGCACTTCTTCCCTAAGCTATCTGGCTGATGTGTCTTGCTTGCATACTTGGGGTCATAATGATTGCTGTGTTTTGGGCAAGACATAATTTTTCTGTGTCAGGTGTGTTGAGAACTTGGGGGTTTTAATCTTTCCCCAGTGTGCTTAGTTAGACAGGATCATCTCATAGAAGCTTCAAGCGCATTTAGTACTTTCACCTGTTAATAGCAGTAAACTTGGTTTCCAGTGGAGGCGTGAATGCATCAATGATCACTGACCGATCCCTTCTTTTTCTGTCTTCTTGCTCCTTCTCCTCAAATCTGTCCTATAAAGGAGCCAACTAGTGCTTGATACAATATGCAGAATCAAAGGACCAAGCTCTGGGAGTGATCTGTGAATCTGTGATCTGTGACAGTCTCCAGGTATCCTGTGGGGAAACTGTGGGGTCTTCAGAGTAGCTTTCTGGATACTCAGGTCATAAAGATGTGGAGGTCTCTGACTTCTGTAGCGTGAGGTGTTACCTTGTGTGACCAATATTACAACAAGACCTCTCCTGTACTTCATTGGCTCTGTCTGATCCTTGGTTCAAAAAGGAAATAAGAATTTAAAATTATTGTCACCTGAGGGATTTTCCCAAACAAGATGTATGCTTAAGTAAAGATGTATGCTTACAGCCAGCATCACACAGTTCAAGTTCTGTTGTGTTCCTTCATACTTCCTTAGCTTTGGGTGTTTTAATCTGAAAATAGAGATCCATTAAACATGTTGTACTAAAAAAATGCTCTTAATTTCTTCTTTGTTTCTTATCTCCTATGTCTTCTCTAAGTTTTCCTCTGTCAACCATCTTAAAAGATAACACAAATTAATAGGTTGTTTTCAGATTATGTCTCATCACATGACACATCAAGTTATTATGACAGCTTACAACATGTCATGTCATTATGTATCATTTCTCCTGATATAATAGAATAAAGGCAAAGTAATAAAAGTGAAATTAAGCTGTACAGAGAAATAACACAGTATTTTGAAATTCTCTAACACAAACAGGAAAAAAATCTTCAGAAAATAAAATCAATGGGAAATAATAAAATTGATATCATAATGGAAGAGCACTTGAAAAAAATATTCTAGCAGTCCTGCTCAGGTCTTAGCTGACCAGGGTAGGGATCCTCGGAGAGTCAGGGCTGAAGGATCATATTAGAAGGCCTACTGCAGGAGAGGACTTATCACAGAGAGTGTGAACTGGCTCTCAGCAGCCAAATCCAGCTCTGCTTATCTCTGAGGCCTGCCCACGATGAAACTAAAGAACTGCCCCACTTCCATGGGAAAAAAAGAAGAGTGAGGAAAAGAGCGGGGAAAGGGAAGCAAAGGAAAAAAACAGGAGCTCTCCAAATGGTATTGGTGACTCTGAGAGGAAAAGGCCAGAAGGAAATGGCTCATCCAGTTTCACCCAGTGTTTGTTATGCCCAAAGACCTACTGGTGGCTGAAGAATGCAATCAGCAGTTTCCAAACCTCCACTGAGGCTCATATCTTCTGTGTGGTGGAAGTCTGTTCTCTACCAAGATCTATCCCTGTAAACAGGCAGGTTCCTGGGAGACATCTCTGCTGATCTGCTGGGTGAATTCAGAAGGGCTGCGAATCTGTTGAGGAAAGATCATGAAAAGGAGGTGGGTAACAAGGTCACAGCCACCTCTGGGGTTTCTTCTGTTCTGGGCTCCTGGACTCTATGTATCATCTGGGGCCCTCTCTGAGGCTACGAAGTGCCAACCACATTACCCAATGGGGTGAGATTCTGCAAAAAGATGTTTGTTGAAGTCCTTGCTACACCCACCTCTCCCTTGCAAGAGAAATATTCTCACCCTGGCTGCTTTTTTTGATTTTTTAAGCCAATAATATGCAGTTAACTAACACTCATAGTCCTTAAAGTGATCCAGTCCTGATAACTTTGAGAGAAAAATCAAATGGTTATTTGTCATCATTATAAAACAACAACAACAACAAATCTTGTACCTGATTTCTTGTTTACATTTTTTGTCTTCAGCTCCTGGCCATAATTTTGCCTTTCTATTCTCCTTTCAGGGTTAGCCAATATTTTCTGTTTGGGAGGCCTCTCCTACTTGATAGCAATAACTTCTCAACCTGTTATTAAAGGGATTGAGATCATTACCTTTGACCCTGGGCAGCCCTCAGATTTTTTTTGTAGTTTTGATTTTTTTCAGCCCTTTTTCAGCATTCTTCAAGAAAGCTGGCCAACAGAACTGCATATATTTGTTTGGGATTGGTATCAATTGCCTGAAATACAGAAACAATGTCACCTCCTTTTCCTATGAATGACTATATTCTCTATGGGTCCAGACATCTCAGCAAATCCTTTTATTACAGCATGAGAGTCTACGTGGAATTGTTTGTTCACTGTGGCCATGAGATTTTTTTTTTTTTTAATAGTTCTTCCACTGTATAAGGCTAGCCTATCTCCTGTGTTCCTAGGCGTGTGACATTGCTTTTGACAATATTAAAATACATTTTGTTGAAGCATGCCCAGATAATGCATCTACACAGATTGCTCAGAAAGAATTCCTTGCCTTCATTGTACTTTATTTTATGTGCCACTCACCAAATTTTATATTCAGCAGCTGTTTTATATTTATTTCTGGATAATTGAAAAAAGTCTTTGTAAGCAAAGATTGTTCCTAAGAGGACACCCAGACCGCAAGTACTACAAATATTGCAGATTCTTCATTGCAGTTTGGGAAAGGCTTGCTCTTCTATGCATCTGCAGCTCAGAAGGTGCGTATGCTCAGGAACTCTCTTAGTCTGGGGATGTAAGCTATGTCTCAAACCTTGCAAATTCATTTCAAATTTGCAGTGTAAACGGTCACCATATCACTATATTGCATTGCTCTGTCCTCTGAAATAGAGAAAACATGTTTAGCTTTGATGATTTTTATTTTATATTTCATATTTAGGGGAAACTGAGTCAAATAAAAATAGAGTGACTTGAAAACATTCTTACAGTGACACAGTGCCAAAGCCATGAGAAATGCAGACCTTTTGAGTCCTAATCCCAGGACCCATTGCCTTGTCTTCCTTTCCTCTATTTTCTACCTTCAGGCACAATTTCTGCCTTTTCTTTCATCTCCTGTCATCAAAGGGAGAATTTTCTGTGATCTGCTGCCTGTGAAGTTTTTCACGGTCTGGCTGAGCCTCCCTAGTGGATTGTCACCAGATTGTGCTATTTGGACCCAGTGTTTAAGTTCTGTAGCATCCAAGCTGTCTTCTTCAAGCTGAATTCACTCCTCTCTTCATGATGTGGAGCTCCTCAAATGCTCTTTCTGGGACACATCTTTTTTCTAGTTGTCTTCCCGCATCTCCAAGATAGTGTTGAAACATCCTAAACTGTTGAAACATCCTGGCTTATGATTTAACCCCTTTTGGAGCTTCATGGCAGTTGAAACAAGGAACACAGGCTTTGCAAAGGAACTTCTCAAGCACACATACATGACTTGAAACAGCATAGGAGAGCTACAGCACTGGGTGAATCAATAGCTATCTGGATGCAGCTCTCTCTTCAGCCTCCTGAAACAATTTCTTCTGACAATCAGTAGATTAAGTCAGTGTCCTTAAGGTCTTTGTCCAAGAGATCACTTTCCTTAGTGAATTACTTTTAATAGTTAGTGCTATCTTTTTCTTTCTCAGCATTTTCTGGAGATTTTTTCATGTCTCAAATCACTGTAGGATTACTATGGCAAAAAGTCATTAAAAGTCAATGATTTTGTCACAACAGCTTGCTGTCTGCTAGGCTACTACTGTTCCAGTCTGATGACCCCACGAGGACCCTGCAGTTTGCTGGACAGAGTTTATTCTCATCACAAAACTCAGTCTAAATGACACTGAAGGTTGAAATCATAAAATTACTGTATTTACTTGAAAAAGATCCTCATTCCAAGAATGGCCATATGCATGGACTGTTAGCAAGTGGTACATTTACCTCAGTTACGAATAGCTAATTTTGAAGGAAAATCCAGAAAAGAAATTCTTGGTTATTGTTTGAATAGAGTCAGTACATTAAAGTCATAATCCTAATCTGATGTATATTCTGCAGTCTGACACAGGTGTTTTTCCTAGACATGTGCTATAGTTCAATCAAACATTATATGCTCAACCGAGAAATGACATCTTCCTTCCTCCTTTTCTGCAGCCCAGCAGTCACAAAGGGCTCAGTGAAGTCTTCTCATTCTTGTGGCCTTGCAATCACTTATATCATGTGTATCTGAGGTGTTTTAGCTCAGACTTATCAGAGAGTTATATTTTTGGCTGCAGAACAGCAACAAATAATCCTGAAAAAACACTGCACTCTTACTAAAAGACAAACAAGTAAATAAACCTGCACTCCCAAAAAGCTAAACAAATTGCAGTATTAAACCAGCAAAACCCCCCTAGGGTGGTGGAGAGCTTGTGAGCCATAGACTGCAGTCAGTTTGCTGCAGATTCCCGCTGTCGCTAATGGGAATTGTGTGTCTGGCAGGAGGGCAGATGCGTGGTCCTAACAAATAGCTCTTAGAACGAGATACTATTCTTGAGGATACTATTCTTTGCTTTGCTGTGCAAAGTTATATCATGGTTTGGGAGACAGAAGAGAGCATGAAAGAGGTTGTATAGAAGTGAAGATGAGAAACAAGGAACAGTCCTGATGGTCATGATGAAGGTGAAAATAAGAGAATCTTTTAATAACTTTTGTCAGGAGGGAAAACAGATGTTCAGTAATGCTTGCCTCACCATGTATGCAGCCCTGAAAAATACCAGTATTCTTTTGGAACCAGAAATGAAGGTGCCTATGAAAGAAAACTCCCTGCTTCTCTTCAGAGGGTGAGCAAAAGCTGAGAGTTTTTTCTGGTTGAAGTGGATAGATTCTGAAACTCCTTGGTGGCAGGATCTGATTGATCTGACTGACCGTATGCAACACAAGCCCTGACAGGCACTACCATGGCATCCGTGAGTAGTTTTGCATTGTCCATTCTCAGGATTTTCTCTAAAACTTTGGATAATTTCAATGATATTCAAGGTGTAGTTTCATGGCTCAAAACAGGGAAGGGCTGGGAGCATAAGGATTACTAAGAGAGGAAAAAGATCATCATTCTCCACCACGCCCTAAGATGATCTGCTCAGAAGCTATCCCAGATAATACAGGGATTTCTGGGGGCAGTTATTCCCAGAAAAGAAAGTATTCTTAGCATGGTACTGTGGCGTGGCAGGAACACGAGAAATAACATGTCATAAACACTGACAGAGGGATACACAAAATGGGAGAATTCATTATAGCAAAGTTAATTATTTGTCCCCATGAAGGCAGAGAAGGACAATGACTAACTGCTGTTCCTCCCATAAAAACTGAAATGTCCTGTCTTTCTGTTTTGGATATTAGGATGTGACATTATAGATTTTAAATACCATCCAAGGATGAAAGTAGAATTGAGTCACCAGCACTTTACTTTTAAACCAAAAATGTTAATACAGAAAGTGATTGCTCATCTTTGATTTTTCCAAGATTTATGCTTTCTTTGGACTGTTTTTTTTTTTTAAATGAGATTACATCAAAAATTTAGATTAGAAGTAATTAAAGACTTCTGTTGTTGGCATATGGATGATGGTTACAGTGACATAAGGACTAAGGACAAATTGGATTAGTGGAAACCTTGCTGATGCTGAAAAATGCCTAATGAGAGACAGGATGGGAAACCATAGACTGAGCATAATTTTTTTTTGAGTAAATAATCTTTCCTAACATCTTTTTTGCATTTAATCTGTGGGTAACGGCACAGAATTGTTGCTGCCCTTTTACCTGTGTGAGAACATGTTTAAGGTATCACTGATGTTTGTGCTTCTCTGGGAGGAAGCTGAGCAAGTTCTGCAGAAACCAGCGGAGAATATTTGGCTCCAAATAAATGGATGAAAGAAGCGATGCAAAGCTGGCCACTCTGAAAAGAAGGTGGGTCTACAGGGACAGTGTGCACTCCTAGTGCCTGTGCTGTAACGAATAATGGCAGTTCAGGCTTCTTATCACTCTGTGCCGTCAAGTTATTAGAGCTTCTTCTCTTCCGAATACTCTTTGAAGCTGATTGTGGTTTGAAAGTGTTCCCTTCAGGGTACCAGGGACCAGCAAGGATGAGGAAGAGAGGCCAGCAATAGCTTCTTTCCTCCTTCTCCGGACAGTGTTAGTAGGTAGGAGGGAGTCCTGCCAGTTCATCTGAGCTTTTCATAGAGCTTTACCTCTTGGAGAGCTGGGAAGAGGCAGCTTCAAATACCTATCTGCTCATTCCCAGGAGTCCTCAAAGATGATTTGCCATGTCAGTTAAAGGAGGGAATGGGTGCATCCAGACCTCTGTTAGTTCTCTGTAGGACAAAGCAACCAGATGATTGAAAAGAAAGCCAAACTTCCCAAATGCTGGAATGTGCAGGGTGCCTCAGAGCCCTCTTCTAACATCGTACTGTGGCAGAGCTAATGAACACAGCTGAGTCAGCACAAGAAGATTCAGCCACTTTGAAGCAGGTGATAACTTTCTTGTCCTCCAGCAGAATTTTAACCTCTGCTAACCATGTTTGATTTTTTTGGCTATTCACTCCAGCCACTCTTTCACCTGTTTGAATGAACATGATAGAGCAGTCTATACTGGCTTCCTTGAAGAAGAAAAAAAAAGCATTTGAATTATGTCATTGTTAGCCCTTTTTATTTTGTCACTACACTATATTCTGCATTAAAGTGACAGGCTACTCATTTGCTGTGAGCACAAGAACATCTCTGGGATAAAATAATCCATAATCCCTGGTAGATCAGACTATAGCTGAATGACATGAAATGATTTTAAAAAGATAGTATTAAAGATACAAAGTCAAATACACAGAAGCTAGGAAATTCTGGAATTTGTGGTCAGACAAAGCCTTATTTTGCTCCCTTTCCGTACAGTATGCCTTTCCACCACTATTTGATTACAGTGTTTCCACAGACCTCCTGTCTCGCCAAGCATACAGGATATTTGGTGCTCGTTTGCTAAGCATCTTCTAAAATATTTCTTTTCCATCCTTCCTCAGTATGGGCTCCTATACTCTCCCCTAAACACAGAGTTCTTCATTTAGTCTTGGTCTTTTCTATGGTGCTTGTACTGGGTTAACCTACTCATTTCAAGTACTAACGACCTTTTCAAGTAGAGAGGATAATATTTTACACATTTTGCTAACTGCAGACTGAGACATGAAAATTAAAGCCAGTAGCAGAGGATTGGCTATTATTTTCCAAGTTGACTTTCAGTTTCCTTAGTTGTGAAATCTTTTTGCTCCTCCTCCAATTTCCTGCCTCCGTCACTGTTAAACCTGCCAATGTCATTAACAGATGCAATGGGGTCTTACGAACAGCCTTTCCACCACAGAATTCCAGTTCATCCCCAGAACATGTTCGTTCTGTAAAATGAACAGAAAAAATAGTTGATGATTAAATATCTATAGTCTTTTATAATACATAGGCATATATACAAGCATAATAGATATTGCATAATGTGAACACATAATGTACGTGCAGATATATACAGTATATCTATGTATCTATTTGCATAATATACACCACTAATATACATCCCGACCTGGGCATTAAATTTGCACATGTAACTTATTTCTGACTTGCAATCTGAACTTTTCTTAACACAGATTTAAAGAAGTATTTTCCTCCCTACTCACCCCCTTCACAAAATAAAAACTAGAAAACACTGTCCATCATGTAGCCTCTCCTTGACTTCCCAAATGACTCACCGGTAGCATTAGCTGCACAGTGCAGTTTTCAACCACCTGAAGCAGTACTGAGTTGTTACCGCTGTGTGGCTCAGTTTTTAGTGCTGGTACATACCAATGTTAGTGGTCTGATAGCTACTTGTATACAGCAAAGTAACATTGATGCTTGGAAATAAATGGACTAGTTCTACACTTTACTTTTAAAATGGAAGGAAAAAAAGATTTCTTCAAACTTTCTTTACGGAAAGGAAAAGAGGGCTTTTTTTTTTTTCTTCAGCATATCACAGTAAAGCCCCTGTCTTGTTATCTTAAAGAAAGTCTTAAAGGAGAATAGGACTTTGGGGAGGGGAAATGTCCCTGTAGGTGGAAGATGCAGAGGAACCAGACAGCCCAAGCAGACTGCCAGCTCCCTCCCCATCTCCTGTGGAGTTTTTGTTGAAATCATCAGGCTCTTGTGGAATGGGAGCAATCAGAAGAAAAGAGGAAGAAGTAAAGCTCAACTTGGAAGTAGAAGTAGAAATAGTTAGGGACACTTTGGAGGTGTAGCAATAAAGAAAGTGAATTGTGAAGGTGATATCCAAAGAAGGTTCCAGCTAGCCACTACTGAGTTTGGAAACCCCGTGGGATGTGGGATACTGCAGACCTTTTGGAAATGCAGCAACCAGCTCATTTGAGAGTGGTGTCATGTCACTGCCCTCACATGAGCTGGTAGCTCTAGAATGAGGAAAACCAGTGAAGGCAAGATAAAATCTGTAGAAAGGAGGTGATTAGCTGGAACAGTGAGAGCTTCAGAGCTGCAGAAAATTTATGAGTAGGAACTGAAAAGGAAATGGCTAGTGTGAGGGCATTAGGGAATATTCAAGAAGGACTACTGGGATTGCTTAGCTGTGTATCAGGAATGGACCCAGAAAAGACACCCACAATATATACCCAGATAAAAGCAATGAAAAGCAAAGGAAACCCTAAGGATGTATTAGTGAAAACTGGTATGAAACAGAGAAGCTTAAAGATGTACAAGGCTGTGAAGTGACTGCAAGACGGAAAGCAGGTGACCTACTTCCTTCTAAAGCTGGAAACAGAATTAAGCAATTCCATGGGAAGATCAGGCATGCAAGGCTTCTGCAGCCCCTTTGTATAAGCCTGTGGCTGGGGATAGCACAGTGTGCTAGAACAGACTGTAAGTTCTCAAACACTTTGGAATTTATCTGTGGCAAGAAAATTAAAATAGGTTTAATGGTCTTGCAGTCCTTTGCAGAGAGGTATAGATTTCTCTGTAAATGTCATAGGAGTACAAACACCGAAGGTGGAAACAAGAGCTCTCCACATTAAGGGACAGGGAATGGCAGTGCCCTTTTATGATGATGCCTCATCTCCACCTCCATATTACAGTAAAGTGGATAGGCAAAAGAAACAACTGCTAGATTTTTCAGGTGACCTGCACAATAGGAAAGCAAATCGCAGCACTTCTACAAACATGTGTGATTTTCCCTTCCCACTGTCCCTTTATCTCCAAGCTAAATAGGATGAGCAAATCAATACTTCAAAAAGACTTTTCAGGCTTCAGATTCTTTGCTATCCATGGCCATCAAGGCTCTCTATTTGTTTATCTCTTGTTAGGGTGAGCTCTTAGAGCCTTTCTGATGTGAAATTTAGCTTGGTATAGCTCCTTGCCAGAACACAAAACCTGTTAATGAAAACTGCTTTTAAAATACGGGCTTCAATCTGAAACTTCTTCTTTGCTGTCACACACACAGGCACACACATCCATCCTACAAGCATACATGTAACTATTGGGTACAGCTTGCTTCTAAGTCTTTAAGAATATTCAAAACAGGTTAGTAGCTTTTGCGGTTGGTTACTATGTTTTTGTAGGTCACCTTGTAATGAAATGCTGTAAAGCCATTTGCTTCATTTCCTTATCATTGGATTACAGAATCGCAGTTCAGCTGAGCCTTAACCATTTTCAGGACAATATATAACACTAGCCAAAAGCCATGTAACCAGCTGCCTTTTTGTACACAGATAGGTGTAATGTTCTGAAACACTGCCATCTTTTGGTAGCTTGAAAATGTAGTGTACAAATAGTTTTAGATTCCTCACAGGTGATCAGGAGGAGAGAGAGGTGTTTATAGGCCTGCAATGATTTTATCCCATGCAGCAGTGCATTACATTACAGAAGCCCAGGGAATCACAGCTCTATATTTTGGTGGGAACTTCGTTATTTGAAAAGTACTGCGTTATTTTCCTTCCCACCCCCATATGCATGTGCAGGAAATGTACATACATCTCTCCCCACAGGCAAAAGCATGAACTTTTGAAAAGCATGGCAAAGCTGTTTAATGTTCTGCTGAAAAAATGCTAACATAGTCCATTAATGATGGCTTTATGAGACCCTATACAGAACAGAACATGGGTATTGAGATCCTTTAGGACATGAAGCTGAGGTAAACATGCTCTGAACATTGTAATCTAGAACATAAATCATTGGGAAATGCAGAGTCTAATTCCCTCTTTGAAGTTACCCAAATCCTCTAATCCATAAGATTTCCCTGTTTCTTCTATTTGTTGTACATTTAGGAAGAGTTGTGAGGCCTGCCTAGCTTTCTGTTCAAAATGTTTTTCAGTACTGCTAGGGACCTTTGAATTTACTTTAGACCGGGCAGTTTAGGAATGAAACCTTGGAAATAGGGAGACCGGAGAGAGAAGCTCCAGCTCTATTGCAGGGGACAGGTCCTTGGTGTGCTAAGACCAGGCAACAGAATTTGCAGACTGCCCTCTCCATGCAGAGGGTGAATACAACCAAGGAAATGGTGGCAGTGGTTTGAGTCCTTCTTTAGGGTTCTGCTGTGTATTTACCTGACTGCCTTACCTGATAATTGTAATGTTTTGCGAGATGAGTAAGGTGATTATAAAATGGGATTGTAATCAGGAAAAAAGGGATAAGGTATCAGAGGTTAGATTCACTAGGCTTGACTCTCTTTTCTGCTATGAAGCTTTTTGTCTGGATTTAACTATTACTGAAGCATTACATTAGTGCAAGGAAAAGAAGAATTAGGCGCGCTCTCTCTCTCTCTCTCTGTCTGGTGCAGATGCCAAATAATTCAATAGCGCTGCTTCAGTACAAGACTGGAATAAGTGAAAGAAGAATTAGATGCCCAGACTTACTAAGAGATGCTTATTGATACATGATTGTATGAGAATACAAGTTGGTACAATTTGTCATGACAGAGAGCCAGAAGAAATTGTCACGTTAAATTAGGAGGATCTATTTTAATTTTCTCCTTCTGACATCCTACTATAGATTTGGTCCAAGTGCCTTTATTCAATAATTCTACTAAATGAATACCAAGCAGTCTAGTTCCTTAAACAGCATTTATTTATCAATACAGGTTTTAAGACACAAAATTTCAGTCCATTAGAATCCAGCTTATTTAGGAAAGTGTGTGATTAAAAAAAAAAAAGTGTATTTTACCAGGTAGCCTGGGCAGTGATTAGCTGTAGCATGGAAACCCTCTGTTCTCAGGACCAGCCAGATTGCAGCTTTTCAGTAATGGTACTGTCAGATATACATCAGCTTTCAGACAGCACCTACCTACTTGATTATTTGGTATAAAAGAAATAAAATAGACATTACATAGAGGCAGGGGACTGTTACCCTATGACAACATTCTAGTGTCTGACGGCATTATCACTTAACCACACAAATAATTGGAAATGAAGTGGTCATTTGTGAAATTGTGTGGAGGCACCATGTCAAGAAAATTGAGTGACATGAATAATTTCCAAGTGGCTCAACATCATGTCTAAATCTGATGTGGTGTAGGAAAGTTTTATCCGGTATCCCCTTTGAGGATTGATTGCAACATCAGCAAAGCTTTTGTATGTCTGTTTTATTGCTCTTTGTTAGTAGATTGGGAAAATACAGTCATGAATTTAATATCTTCTTTGGAGGAGAAGCAACGCTGAAGTTCTGATAATCTGTGCCACTGAATTTCTGGAGAAGGTAAGAGTGGGAAGTTAATCCTCCTCCCACGCTGGTCAAATTCTATTTTGTGGAATAACATTGTATCGCTTTAACTCCTCCAATATAGCCAATGGGCAATGGTGCTTTTGTTCACTTTCTGGTATTACGGAATGGCTTTTGTTACTTTTCTCTGCTCGTACAGTTTGTAAAAGCAGTGACAGCATTTCAGGGGTTGCTGTATCTGTGTGTATGTAAACATAATTATTGTTCTTATCACAGAGCCTTTCGGAATTAGAAATAAATTCATTCAGGTTGCTCACATTGCATCAGTTTTGCTGGTTTAGTTTCTCTGCCTCTGTAGAAAAGAATTGGTGCAGATATGCACGGCATATATGTGAATGTATAATAATTACTGTTAGGCCTGAGGTTTGTGGAAGTTTGTCTAATCAATGAATAATTTAAGTGGTGCAATATTGATACTATCCAGAAAGTTGGCCATTAAGTATTCATCCCTAAGCTGCCTAGTATACAGAGATGTGCATGTGGAAGGGAATTTTTCTATGAAAATACGGAACAATAAAGTGAAACATTAGCAGAGTTCAAAGAAACATGGTCTTTTCTATCTAGTTCAGATACTTTCTTGCACAAACATTATCGTGTCCAGCTGACTTCAGAAGAAAACCTCTAGCTTGGCCAGCTAGACACCAGAAGACATTGTGGGAGGAACTTAATGATGAAGTTTAAGACTAACTAGCTCTTCTGTTACCTTAGTAGTGCTAATTCCTTTGAATGGGTATGATGAAATACAGTTTGATCAAGCAAGGATCAGAGAGAGGCAGTCATTGACGACAACTGATGCGGGGAGCAGACGTCAGATTTGTTCCTGTCTCCCCCCACCCTGTTCCCATTGGCTCTGAGAATTACTGTATGTAATGACATCAGGCATCAGAAGCGCCTTGCTGCAGTAGCTAACTTATGGTCCTGACTGATTAATTTTCTATAACTCAGTAAACTGTAAATAAAGGGATTAAAGAGTCATTTGATCTTCAAGAAGAGGTTTAAAGTGGCTTTGATGACTCAGTATCTGGAGGAATACAATGGATTATCAAGGATAATGGATTAAAGAGGAAAGGACATTAAACTGATGTGTATGTGAATACATATAAAGTACAGTTTGTGCACGTGGGTTTATGTGTTTGTATGTGCCTGTGTATATGCAGACATATAAATGAAACAGTAGAGTGGGAGATATAAATATGCATATTGCTATTTATTTACTATGCGTGCTTTCTAAGTAGGAAATGAGAGATGAGATGCTATGCTGTTACACTTTAGCTGTATTTGGAGATATTTTTATCAATCAGACACACTAACATATTAAAACTGCCTGAATGTAAAGGGCAGGACCATGACTATTAGCATAAGTGAGCTGAAGCATTCAGTCTTGTTTGAGAGGGTGGAAGGGTGCTGTAAACGTTGTGCAAATACCTTAGAAATAGCCTCCCCCTAATTAAGAGCACCAGCCAGGATGTTTCCTCATGCTGTCTTTCCCAGTGTCTCTTGATGTGGATACCATCAACTCTTTCTAGTGCGAGTATGTGCCTAGAAAAGGAAAGTTTAAAAACGTGGGACAAACAGTAAGGAGACGAAAAGATCTAGGAACTGTGCCCTCCACATTTCTTGATGGAAGAACCTGAAGATTTGTCTCAGCTTTTAAAAGATGATATTTTAAAGTCAGAGGTAGCCAGAAATGAAAATAATGTAACGTAACACTTGGTGACTAGTTTTACGACCTCTTTAAACTAAACAACTGGCTCTCCTACTTTGTAAACCGGATTTCAGTCTGGAGTATGTTAAGTCAGCAGAGCTGTATAAACCCACTAAAAATAAGAAGGGAAACGGAAACAACAATTCTGTCTTGACCTTATCTCTGTGAAGGCCAGGTTACAGGGACTGAAGTAAATTTATATATTATTTGCTTTTGATTTCTCTCTTTCTCTTGGATGAAATATGTTTAATTTTTACAGTTTTCCTTTCCTTTTCTTTCATTTTAGTAAAAGCTTTATTGGATAGGGAAGGGTGAATTTGTCTTGAGAAGGTGAAGAGGGAGATGATGTTTGTGCCTTGGGGCAGGTTTTTTGTTGCACTACTGTGACCTTTTTAGTTTTAACAGTTTTGTAGTTTAAATGATGACTTTACAGATAATACAAAAGCAGAATGATATAAAACAATCCATTCCTTGCTTTTGCTCCTTTCCCCCATATATTTCCTGCCCAACTGTAGTTGCTCTTTAAAATTAAGTGGAGAGAGAAGATTTATTTTGCACTGGGGCTTTGGGAAATCTAGAAAGTAGCTGTTCACTTTCACTAGAGCAACAGAGACAGCACAGACTGTCCTCTGGGGACTGACACAGAGTATAGTACTGCATTATAAACACCATTTCCTAAATACAGACTAGGCTCCCTGAAGCTGATGAATAGACCCATGCTGTCTTTGTATTGGGAGTTAAAGAACAACATTTTCTTCACTCACTTTCAGAGCAGGGGGAGGTGTCTCGCATCATTTCTTTTACTCCACTGATTATGTCTGAGGTTGGATGGACCTTTAACAATCATTTATGGACTGACCTTCGCATTGGCTCTGGCATCTTCATCTCCCACTGAACTGAATTGCATTTAGGGGTGTGAAGCCCTTCTGAACAGAGCGTTACTAAGAACTATTGTTACAGAGGGAAAAGAGCTGAGAGTTAGGACCTTTCTGCACTTACCTGTAGGCTCAGCTGCTGGTCTGATGCATATCTTTTGGTAAATGGCCTCATGATGTCTTTGTACCGCATTGCTGATTTGTGAACTGGAGCCTAAACTTTCTCATAGTACTGTAGGGATGTTTAGATATTTAGTCCATTCATGGTTCTTTAAGTAAGCCACTCTAAATGTCTGTCAGCTTCACTGAGTGCCTATCTTTTTCTGCTCATCTGAAATAACTTTCCAGCATCATTAGGAAAATTAAACACCTCTCACATAATATGAAGGAATTAACTTTGTATGAATAACGCAGTCTGAAAGAGACACTGAGCAACTGGGTAGTGCTCCCACTGAATAACAGCAGGGAACTGTCCCAACAGAAACTGCTCCTCATTGTCTAATGCCCATCTTTTTGGGTGCTTTATTTCCCCTTCTCATTCTCTTTTATGCATGAAGATATGCCCCTTCCTATATTTCATATTACCATGCTCCGTTCTGCCACAAGGT
Organism: Apteryx mantelli; assembly: GCF_036417845.1. NCBI lineage: Eukaryota > Metazoa > Chordata > Aves > Apterygiformes > Apterygidae > Apteryx > Apteryx mantelli. The sequence continues at coordinate 79,773,703 of NC_089979.1, forward strand.
ATTCTCTGCAGAGACAAGGAAGTGAAGCAGAAGGCAATATGCAGCACCCTACAGCAGCTTGTTAAAAGAGTCTCCTATGAAATACAATTGTATAGGGACATCCTCTCTTCCTTAAAGAAAGCAGTCTACAAAATGACTATTCTGGTAGGCAACAGACAAGCTACAGTGAGGCTTGATTTTTTTTGGAATACTTCTTTACTGAGCGTTTACTGCTCTGAGGGCTTCTTAATTAATCACCACAACTTAAATGGTAGTCAGCACTCAGTATGCTCAGTTGCATATGATCATTTTGTCTCTTAACAGTTGAAACTGCAGTAGCTGCTAATATCTTAACCCCCATTAGAACTAAACTGCAACCTCCTGAAGAACCTGCTGTCAGCATAACTTCCACACTGCGACAGCAGCTGGCTTCCAAAGAGAGGGCCAGAGTTAGCCATTCACAGCAGTGATATGAGTGGCAATATGTCAGAAATAAGGGGGAATTCTGTTTTGTCATGGCATGAAAACAAAAGGTAGCTGGAACAGGTAAATAAATTTTTCACAGGATGGAGTGGGAAGGAAGGAAGACGTTGTTTTGGGAATGGAAGAAGTCTTTTTTGTTCTCTTGATACACCCCCTTGGTTAAAGCTCAACAAACAAATTCTCAAAGTTCATTCTCTTTATCTTACTTTTCAGTCAGTTGCCTAGTTATCAAAAAACCAATACCTACCAGCTGCTATTGAAGTCAATAAAAGCATCCATGGTCCTTGCTTTTTATTAGTTGCTTCTTCGCAGGGGATTCTCCCTTGTGAATCTGTTGCTTTGTTTTTGATTAGAAAAACAGATATTTAGAGCAGTGCTATTTGCACATACTGTAGGAACCAGCCAACCAAATTAAACTTGTGTTTAAAAACTGATTCGTAACACTGAGGAAACTGTAGCATAGATGAAACATTAGTAGGAACCAGCCAAAAAATGGATGAGGTTTTTCTCACAGAGAATTTAAATAATTTTTAATAATTTATCAAAATGTTCAGCAGAAAATCTCAGCTTTTCATTGAAAAAGTGAGTAGTTCAGTTTTTCCAATCAAGACAAAACAGTATTCAAGGAAAGAAGACACTTTATTGATAGCATTGTAATAATGCTAATAATAATACAAGAGTTTTGAGCTGAAGTGGGATGCAGAAGAGGCTGAAGGAGGAGTCAATGCAAAATTGCTGGGCAGCTTTGCGCATGGAGGTGACAAGGGCCTGTGTTGCCAGATTGCAGTGCCACCCCACGCACAGGGCACGGCATGCTCAGTCACTTCTCATTAGGGAGACACCCCAAACAACACAGATTGCTCTTCTTATTGAGGTCAATGTAAAGATGCATGAAACTGCAGCAAATTTCTGGAGTCACACTGTGTTCACTGTAGCTGGGTAATTGTGCTCCCCCAAACCTGCTTAACTGCTCTTAAGACAATAGGAGGACTTCTCTTTTGCTAGACATTAAGCTGTGAAGTGTAAATGCCACAATAAAGAAGTTCTCTCCTATGTAGTGATTAAATTTGGGAAAGCTCTAGTTTTTTCTTTTTTTTTCTTTTTTTCTTTTTTTTTAAATAAAAGAACCACAGAATTTTGCCCTTTTCTCTTTCTTTCATTTGCAGATGTTGCCTCTTCTCACTGTGTACAACCAGGCTTCTTATGCTCTCTGATTAGTAAACTAGTTATTCTAGAGTATCAATACCATCCTTTCCTTCTGAGTGTAGTCAGTTGAGCCCAAACAATCCCAATTTTGCAAATGATTTGGATGCACTCTGAGATTTTAATGTAATTTAGCTTTCCCTGTGACAAAGTAACGATCTCTTCTGGGTGTTTTAAGGACTCCTTCTTCCAGCTAGATGACTTAATCTAATAATGCCTGTGTGGCTAGTGTTTGCTGGTGATCCAAAATTTGTAGGTTTATATAAGGAACTATCTGTTTGCCGAGGGAGCTAGTGTATCTTGAGCTCTGAGAGCTGCCAGCTAGTCTCTGTATCTTTCACTTGTGCAGCTGAAAGATGAATTCCTTCTTGCGGATTGTGAACAGCTCCATGGGAATCTTTTCTTTTTAATATGTGTAAAGTAGTGTCCACATAATAATAGAAAATACCCTGATATCACAGTCCAAGCACTTTGGAGTAGAAAAACAATGATGTCCTTCACACTGTTTTGTTTGTTTCAACCAGCCCTAGTGCAGCATCAAAAATGTTATTCAGGACTATCTTTTGAATTCTTGAAATGTCCTTGTACTCTGTTAAACTGCAGCAGTGATGAATCAATGTGAGAACAAATTAAATATAGCCCTGTGCACTGTGCTTTGCAGTGCTTTGTGTAAGGCAGGCCCATGAGTGTCGTCATGCTTTATTGACTGTTTGGAGAGAAGAAAGAAGTTCTGCAAATTTTGCTTGTACCAATAAGTCGTCATACTGATGTTCTTATAAAGGCACATTGCCAGGGCAAGAAGGCACTTCAGAGACCTTTAATTAACAAGTTACCATGTGTGGATAGCATGTTTTACTCAATTTTACTGAGCATCCTTGTGAAAAAGTTTCAGTGAAGCAGCTGTCATTTTTTGTCTCTGGTTCTTCAGCCAGCCAGCTTCAGCATGATGTATCTGCTGCTGGGTCTCTAGCTGGCTCTCCTTCTGCATTAGTCCTCTTAGGTCCTTTTACGTCCCGATGAAAGCTGAGACTGGAACATGATGCCTCCCAAAAAAGCATCACTGCCCTGTTTACAGTGGTCACTGAGGGGATGTTTGATAGCTCAAGTGGTTTGCTATATCTGCCTGCTGCTATCTAAAACCTGTGGCGTCTGCTTTTCAGTTCAGTAGTATTCGTCTGTGTCTTTGACATCAGATGTTGGGATTACATTTGCAGTATTTCTTTGCTTGTTAAGTTTTGGGTAGTGATGACTCTTTAAAACTTTTAGTTGATGAGGCTGTACAAGCTCATCTTGTCCATGATTACCATGTTGATTACTGCCACTTGTGTTCTCCATGCCTTCTTTATTTTGTTTACCTTGTTGCTTCTACTGTTTTCTCTTAGCGCTCAGTAGGCATGTGCTGTACTGGCCGAATTGTTTTTATGTATGTGATGTATCTTCTAGGATATCGTCATTATTTAAAAACATCGGTTTTACTTTAGGGGTTCCTGTACTGCGGGCAGCCCTAGATAGGTACTTTTCAGTATTTTTAGTTTCTTATTTCATTTACTTGCAGGGCGTGATTGCCTTCTGGCATGCTGTTCAGCCTTCAAGCATAAAAAGAAGTAAAGAGAAGACAGTATAACATCCAGGCTTTTTATTCTTTATGCCCGTATATTATTCTCTGTTACTAACTCTTCCTGAAAGCAGATATCTCTTAATTCCTGGCTATGATCATACTGTAGCATTCCCCCTGCATGAGAGCTCACTTTGTAATCTGGATCACCTTAATTTTTCCTCATTCTCTGAACATAACCTATGAAAATCATCCCTTTTTTTTCTCCCTACTTTGTGAATCCCAATTATAAATTGTGGGAGGGTCATGACCAAGGTGTACAGAATACAAGATGTTGTGTTACTAAGGTTTTACTGGCACTCATTTAGGGTGACCTACATAAGTCACTGGTGGTGTCATGCTTTAGAAAATTAGAAAGAATTAATTCATAAATGAAATTAATGGAAAAAATGACCATGAATTTTAATAGAAGTGTAATATTAACAGGAATGGAACTCATTAAGCTTTGAAGTATTAAGCAGCTTCTTCATCCACTAGACTCCACAGCTGTGATTATAACTGATGGGGATTCAGGGGTATTAAACTGGTTGCACAAGGGCTTTATAATTGGCCCATGAATAGCATAACAATATGGGGAGGGAAGAGGGAGAACAGCAGGGGAACAGCAAAGAAGATCAAGAGTGAGAGCAAAAGCTATTGAATTTATACCGCGCCTATTCTGCAGTTCATGGTGACTTACAAAGTTCATCAGCTGAGCCACCTGAGGGCTTTTCCAGTAGAAAAGTTGGAAGATTTTTTTCTTACCTCTTGCATCCTTGCTTGTGTGTGATTTCCAGTTACAAGCATTTCTGTGCTTTGAGGATGCTCTCTCTCTCTCCTGCCTCATATGCAGCAGCATCTGTGCGATCTGATGCTGCAAATGCAGCTCTGTGAGCACGAGTAAGAAATGACGGACCCTATTCCAAATGCTTACCCATGATGAGTGCCCTTCACAGTCACATGTCCCTAGGGAAGCCCTGCTGGCATCGGTGCTCCTGGTCACCTGCCCTTCATGCAGCCAGTGATAAAAGATACCTTTAATCGCATTTATATCATGAGTGAATCTCACATAATGTGGCAAGGGCTCTTTGGTAAATCTCAGAGCCCTGCACAATCACTGGCTTTGTATGAGCTTTATAGCCTTTACCCCTCACACCCCCAGAGCTCTAGACTCTCAGCCCAGCCCTTGGTACAATACTTACCTCTGACTACAAAGGATTCATGTCACTGAGAGCGGATATAGAAGATACTAAACTCTTTTTAAAATTTTGCTTGCTTCAGACTGAACAACAGGTCTGTCCCTTGTCTCTCTTATTTTCTCTGTTTCCTTCCTGCCAGGCAATGCAAATGTGTCCCATGAATTCCAGATTACTTTCCAAAAATTTTCTCCTAGGTAAAAAAGCATTTTTCTGTTGGTTGATGCTACTTTATACGTGCAACTGAAAGGTATGTGAATTTGTTGTCTGTCTGCCTATCTATCTAGTCATTATTAATTCTCTTGATCTTCGGAAAATTAAAGCTCATTGACTTTGGCCAATTTCTCTGGCTTGATAGCTAAAGTTAATTTATTTTCTGCTTGCGTTTTTCTTGTATATCTGATTGGTGCTTAGTTCTGGTTCATTTAATGTGCATTTATGCACCTTACTTTTCAATTGAACTTTTAGCTGTCACGGGCTGAGAGGCAAGTTACATTGCCAGGCCTTAGTTAATTACTAGTGCCATTATTTTTTTATTTGCAGTACCTGAGCAAGCAGGAAAACAGCAGGTTAAGTCACATTTGCAAAGAGATCATGACTTGATTAGTGTTTCTGAATTAAAAAAAAGATAAAAAAATTTTTTTTAAAGGGTGTGGCGATAACAGTCTTATATGTCTGCTCAAATGCTAAGGAACCTGTTCAAAATAGAAACCTGATAAAAGAACTAAGCATTAGAAAGGATGTGTATAAAACTTGAATGCAACAGGGAATTTATCTGAGAATTTCCTCACACAGAGGAGTTAGAGTCAGAGGAGTTAGAGTTACAGGAGTTTGTTAGAGTGGGACACAAAATCTTGGCTCTGGCTTTGCAAAATCCATGGACCCATATGTTTTGGTTTTGGAGGATTTGCTATGTGGGTAGTTTAATTCTGTTTTTTTGGGGGGGAGAAAAACCACCAGACATTCAAGATTGTCCCTGTCCAGTGCAATTAGAAAGGCACAAAAGTGTTAAAGATTCACTTATAAGCTCTGTTCTCTCACAAGGAAAGTTGTTATTCCCTTTAGATTCAGCTATGCATCTCTTCCTCCAGCAATTTATAGTTATACTAATTCACATGATTGTTAACTACTTGCCTCAAATAATGCTAAAATGCCAAAATAATGCTCAAGGACTGAACGGACCACTGCATGGGATTGGCCCCTCTAACTTCCTGAATATGTTCTTCACTGGATGTACTTATAACCTTGTGGTGCTGACAGTCCAGCCTGTGATAGAGAACTAACTAAAAGCAAAGAGGTGTATCTCCCACTGATGTGGAAGAGCTACAGCAGTTTAAGCTAGCTGAAGAGATATGTAATTGGATTGAGTCCCTGAGAACTAACTCACTTGAGGAACATATTGTATGCTGTATTTGTTAGCTAGCTGAAACATTTCTAAAGAACTGGCAGTTAAAGGATTTTTTTAAGCAATCCTGGAGAAAAGATGTAATACACAGAAGCAGGAATATTCTACGAAAGCTTCTCTTTTCCCTTCTGCTACGGGAATCAAAATCCTCTAGTTTTAAAGCTTTTAAAATTTAGGGTCCAAACTTGTGCCATTGAAGCTAGTGTGTTGATTTCAGTGGCAGCTGGGGCATCATCCCATCCCATCGGGGCACTTGGTTACTGTGTCTTCCAGAGTCCTTAAGAGACCCGAGTGAAGTCCCTGCCTTGTTGGGCTTACAAGGCCTTCCAGTAAAGAAAGAATCCCTCCAAAACTGTAGACCTCCTTGTCCACTGAACATACTGCTCTGGCTTGTTCTCAATTTCTGAGCTGGGAAGAAGCAGCTCCACCCACTGCAGCCTGCTCCTTCTCACACTGTGTGTTTGTCTATCTGTCATTCTTGCTCATAGGGACAATCTCCCTCTTTGCTCAATGTGCAGCTGGCCTGCTTGCCTTTCCTACGGGCTGCTTTCTAGGAAGAAAAGGTGTCCTAGCACAAAGGGAATCCAGTCGTTCTTAAAGCTGGGTGCCTTTGGCTCACTTAGTTGTGACACTGTATTACCTTTCCTTCTTAGACTTTTTAAAAACCTCTGTACAACTCCCGTGACGTGACTCTGGGCCATCAGACTGGCAGCAATACACTGTTGGACAGGGAAGCTGAGCTGCGCATCCAGAGCAGTAGAAAATAACACTGGCATCACCCCAGTTTCTGGCAAAGACTAGATGGTCATTTCTTTTAAGTGTGGATACATTACAGTGACAGATCATCACAGAAAGCAGATGATGGTGAATATGATTTTTTGCTGAGTGACAGATCCACTCAATGATAAGCCCCTACAGGGAGTTAATCCTGCAGTGGGGAATAGTCACTCTGCTACTGTCATTTGAATATATAATTGCCAGAGTGGCATATTTAGACCCTGCAATGCCATGGTAGCCTGCCTAGGCTAGCTCATTTAGCTAGCTTACCTACTGGAAGGAGTACAGCTTGGCGTAGTGGTGTTCTGCCCTAGCATTGCTATAAGGCAGGGGTTGCTTTTTGAGCAAAGTGGCATTTTAATGCAGCTAGACTGCAGCTTATTAGCATGTGGGCCATTTGTATGGGACATAAGTGCCAAGCAACCTATGGGGCCTCTGAAAGCATGTGCCTGGGAAAGATTCTCGAATAACGCTTTCTTTTTTGGGGGTGAGTGGTAGTGGTGAGAAGAGAAGTAAAATAGTGTGTATGTCTTTTCAAATATTTTAAAGTTGCTGAATCTGAAAAACTAGTCAGGAAGTATGTTCATTCACAGGGCCTGTGGCCCTCCTGCAGGGGCCACGTGAGCTCTGGCCATTCTTAACCAGCTGAGTGCTGCAGTGGCTGCAGTCAGTGCAGACATCTCATGCAGAGCTGAACAGGCCAGAGGGTTTGATTGCATTTGCTTTTCTTATAGAAACGTTGGCACCAATCTCTCCCCTGATGGATAAAACAGAAGTCAACTAGCTATACAGAGAATTAGCCTTTGCTCAATGCAGGACTAATGCTAGAAGGTAGTGTATTTTCTAAAGGGCATTGTCCTGAGTGAGTGGGGAATGAGTGTGATCTTTCCTCTGATATGTATGTTAATGGATGAGGAAAAATAATTTTGCTTAGTATATGAAGGAATTACAATGCAGAGTCCTCTAGCAAGAGTGCTGGAAAGTGTGCCTTTCCTCATAATTTGTTCCTTTAAGTGAGCAGCAGGATGCTCCTATGCCTCCTAGGTCTTCTTTGACAAAAAAAAAAAGTCTTAACACTAAAGAGAAAAGGAGGAGTATTAGTGTCCTAGAGTCATGGCATGCATGGTAGAGGGCCCTGTCAGAAATGTTGGCTCACAGAAATCCACGTAATGTGATGGCAGACACTGCTTTCCCCTTTACTCCAGAAGATCAGGAATCTGTTGACCTTCAGAGTCAGGCTGCCATGTTATTTATGCTCCTTTGCCCTTGGGATGCAGGTTAAGAGCTTGGAGATTTATGGCTTCCAGAGACTAGGTAGGTCAGCTAGCTTTTGTTACTTGTACAAGGGGTTGTGCCGAGGGCATGTTCATGACCAGAACATTAGGGGTTAATAGGGGACTAAGAGATGTTTTAATATACAGTTAATTAATTTTCATGCTGGCTGATTGATTGCCTATCTATTACATCTTCTGTTGATGGACTTAGAACATGTATTACTCATCTGTAAAAAGATTATAACGGCTATAAATCATTTATGAATACTTATAATTCATTTATAAACTTACTCTTTAGAGTAAAGGGGGATTGATCTTCTTCTTGCCTTTTTTTTTTTGTGTTACACATGTGACGACAGCATCTCACAAGAGCGTGTCTGCACATTTGGGCAAATGAATAGAAATGATCCCATGAGTTTCTGTGTGGCTGCTTTTCTTCTCCAAGTTTTGGTCCTTGTCTTTGGGATAGCAGTTTCCCTGCTTTTAAAGATGTTCTACAAGATTTGCTGCAAAATATTATTAGCCTATTGGAGCTGACTGGAACCCAGTCACTTCCTTAGTCTGTGGGAAGTACTGTGTTTTGGGCCTTTACCCCATCATGAGAACCAAAAAGTGTCTGCCAAATCTAGGTTGGCCTTTCCAAAGGAAGTTGGTGGTCTTCTCAGTGACTTCCAAGGAATAATGTAAGCCCTTGGCCAGTGTTGTTTTGGCTTGATCATGGTCCTGGATAGACTGGTTTAGCCTGGTAGCACTTTAGAGCATTGCAGAACATATTTGCGGCACTGAGGAACTGCTCCAGGGACTGTGGATACTTGGGAGTGCAATTTGTTCCCAAACCCTCTTTTTCCCAGTAAAATTCTGTCTGTCTGATTGTGTGAGGGATGTTCTTGCTTTGGGCCATCCAGAAATGTCCCAGTTTTTGTGGAAGCCCTTTGGAGAACTTGCAGACCCTTTCACCTGACTTAGAAGGTGCATGGTTGGGCTAATGGTACGACTCAGGCTATTTTTACGGCCACAGCTTCTGACAAAATTTAATGCTTCTTTCATGCACTGAGAACATTAATCTCTACCAGAGTTATCACATGCTGAACACCATGGAGTAACAGAGTAAACACAAGAGACTTTTCTCCCAAATTACCTATCCACAGCTCTCTCAGCAAGTGCTGCTTCCCCCCCCCTCCAAATTTAGTACTGGTCTGTGTGTGGCTTTAGCAATTTGGGTGAGGAAGTGCAGCAGTGCGCTGGCTCTTGCCTGCTCAGAGCAGCCACTGAGGAAAACACCATCATTAACGTAAGGACCGATGCTTTGGGCACCACTGAAACCGTGTTGTGGCATTGCTCAAAGCTAATTCACCATGGATTTTTTTTTTTTTTTAAAACATCTCCACAACACTGTCTTCCCAGCTTGCGCAAATACAGACTCATTAGTTACCTAGTGCTCTATAAATGCATCACTGGTGAAAGTCTGAAAAAGTGATTCACCAATTTAAGCCACTCTGCTGGCAGGATGGGTCTCAGTTCCCTCCTATTTACTTCAGCGGCAAGTCTGCAACCACCATGGCGCAACCTCCCTTGGTTAACTGCCCCTACCCTTAGTCCAGGACCTGACATCTGGAAATGAGGGTGACTGGCCACTAGGTGCCAGTGTGGCTTAGTAAGAATCAAATTTAAACACACACATACCTGACATTTCAAAAATGTGCTGCTATCTGAAGCGTGGATGTGAATACAGATGGCTCTACAGTGACAGTTTTGGGTAATTGAGCACAATTTAAACTTGCTGAGGAATTTTTTTTCCCCCTGATTCAGCTACACATGTGTTATGCAGCCGATCACTGCTGCTGGGAAGAGACTGCCATGACATCTTTTAAAATGAAATTTAAAAACATTTCCCTCCCACCCCCCTTACTTTTTATACTGGCCTTTTGGAAATATGAAGTTGAAATCTGTTTCCTCCCTCAGTTTTTTTTCTCTCCCTTACATTGCTTGTGCATTTGACAGCTGCTCTTTAAAGGCAGCCTGTAAGTACATTAAAACAAACAATATTGTATTGAGGTGGAGAGGACTCTAAATATTAACACAATTTGTGGAAGGGTTGTGCAGATTTGAGACACAGCTAGGAAAGGGAGGATGCTATAGGTGATATTAGCACGCTCTGCATCCCATAAATACCTCTGTGCTGCTATAGCACAGATGCAGGTAGCCTATAAGCCCTTGGCCAAATGCCGATGTCTGTAGCCCCTGTATAATTCCATGCAAACTGCTATGCTGTGTGAAGAGGGAGATATTTACAGCCGCTGGAGAGCCTAATGTCTGAAGTGTCTTTCAGGAGGTGATTCACAGGTCTGTCCTGTGTCCTGCAGACCTCGTTCGTGTGCAGCACAGTTAAAGAGTCCCAGCTGAAACGTGTCCCATTAGGGCAAATACTACCTTCTGCCTCCGGGCATGTCAAGGATACTGAACCTCAGATACCTGGTCCCGTAAATGATGCCAGTTCCTCTCTGTATCATGACCGCGTGGCATGGTGTGATGTCACGCAGTCGTCTGGAGGTGACATAGGCTCCACCTCGGCTCCCTGGCACAATTCCCAATGGGATCCCCTGGTCTGCGGGGATGCGCCCATACTGCAAAGTGGGCAAGGAGCCTGTGGCTCTTGGGTCTGCTTCCACGGGTCCTTCCCTCCTATCAAGGGATTTGTTTTAGGTGTAAAAATTTTTTTTCTAATAAAAGCCTTTACCCTAGGAGTCCTGGCCAGGGTTTTGCTGGCTTTGAGGATTTTATCATAAAATTCAAGCAATTTGAGTGTTTTCATTAAAAAACAGGCTTCTGAGAGAGAAACTCAGATTTTCATTTATTTATAGAGGCAAAATTTTCATGCCTGGCCAAGCTTGGGGACCTGAACCCCAAAGTTGCCAATGTTGGAGGTAAATTGTTAAAAACAAAATTTGAGGCATTTGTTAAAAAGAGAATCATCTTATGATGAGGCATAGAAAATTGCATAGTTTGAGGGTATTTGACTTGTGTTTTTTGAATAGTTGCAATTGATATAACTGCTCCTTCCCTCTCCAAAACCAATTGTAAGAGTCACAGCAGGGTTAAATGTCCTTGCCATATCACCTTCTAATTCTAGCAGTTCGTCTACCCTTCGTCTGGACACTTTGCATTAGTGGCACTAAAAGTATAAATGAAGGATTTTTTTTGTTGTTGTTGTCATGCAACTTTTAGCTTTACTATTGAGAAGGGCTCCTGGAAATGTTCAAATTAGCAAGTACAGATAAAGATGTAGGGGGCCATTTTTTCCTTGGCCCACAGCTTTGCTGCTGGTGACCATGTGACCTCCTCACTTGCATCAGAAATTCCAGAGTTCAGTAGCTGCTGCAGCCACTTGTTCAGACATTTCTAACATGGTGCTTACTTCACGGTCTGCCCATTTTCCTCTTCAGCTGAAAGGCTGAAGTGGGATCAGTGCTTTTCTATAATTGTTGCCTTTCCCTCATGTTCTGACTGTGCTGTTTACAGTGATAAACCAAACACCTTCATAGCCAAATGCCTCCAGCTCCTCTCCTCCAGCTGAAGTCTCGCTCTTTTAAATGATGGTTTCTGGCCACAGTGCCCCAAATCTCATGGTGACACAGTACAGAGCAGTAGTGTCCCTGCTGTTCTGGGTGCATGGGGTCCCAAATCTGCACATTGCCCAGCCCTGAGACAGTACATCCTCCCTTTTGGTGTGTCCCGCCATGCCCCTTGATGCAAGTCCATTGACACATCTCAGTCATGCAACTTGGTGCCTGGGCTGTCACCCTCTCCATGTGCCACCCGGTGCGCCGGGGCCCATGCACCAGCACGCAGCTACAGGGAGAGGCCGGTTGCATCCGATGACAGCCTGGGGTACGCACGGCCCCCATGGCCAGCCACCTCTGATGTCCGTGTTTCTAGATGTAGCCCACCCACTCCAGCGCAAGCCTGAGGAATTAATTACCCTTTGCCAGAGCTATTATGAATGCAAACTAGTTATTATTCACAGTGAAGTCTGCCTTGCCTGGCTCCTGCACAGCATGACCCCCTTATCAGTCATGCCTGAAACAGCTCAGCACTGAGGAAAAGCCGGAGCACAGTTAAAACAAACAAATGAGACCTGAAGGCGGGAGCTTCCAGCCACAAAAGGCTTCAGTTATAAACTCATCTTGTCCAAATACTTAAAAACGTCATCAGGCTGCACAAACACTGCGGCAGCGTGCCAACTCTGATTGCTTGTTGCAGGGAAAGCGAAGCTTTTTCCATTTTCAGAGTGGTGCCATCTGAGCTGTTATAGTATCGGGGCAGCCTTCACCAGCTACGCAGAGCACCAAGGAAGTCAAAAGGGGTGAGGGGAGCAGGACGCTGGTGTGTGCTGTGCCACTGTGCAGTAGGCAGGCGAGAAGTTGCAGCTTTAGAGCTTGACCGTTCTGCAGCTTCTGATCTGTTGCCTCATTTTCAGCTAAGGGAGATGCTCCAGCTTTTACAGTGTATTGATTAGCATGGAAAATAATGTGTGTGGTGATACTGTCTGTAGTATCTCTCCATGAAACTTTCCAGCCAAAACTAGGTCAGGTTGAAAAGCCTAGTGTGGGCACTGAAGCACAAAGGCAGCGCGAGAGATACCTTATTTCCAATAATGATATCTTCAACAAAAGGAAAGGCCGGCATTCTGTTTGTTTAATGGCTGCAAGCTGATTGGATATTTCACTACAGCTGTGTTTTGCTTTTAGCTGCTATCACAGTATTTACTTGCAGAGACACAACAATGAGTTGCTGGCAGTAAGGCTCGCAGGGACAATGTTACAGCAAAAGTAGCTAAATAGCGTAATTTTTATTTTTATAATTCAGATATTTTGCAGTAGCCATTATCCATACACAAAACGAAAGGTGCTCCCCTGGCCTTTCCGGAAGAGTAGCCAACCTGGAGGAGGCCATTGTTTCTCTTTTGTAGACAGGGATCTGATACTAACAGAATAAATGACTCATCCCAGGGCTAAAGAAAGTCTTTACCACAACTCTGCATCAAGCCAATGCCGTGTTCTTGCATCCTGTCTGAAGTACAAAGCATCTTTGTTTAAAAGGGAGGTTGGCCAACTCGTTTTTGCCACATATCACTATGAGTAGACATGGTGGTAATTCATGATGACAGCGGATATATCCATAGGCAGTGTCAGGTCTCACCTCTGTTCTGGAATGTACACCCCTGTGAAGTAGTGTTTGTAGCATTACTGGTACCCAACCCAACAATTTGGGGTCCTACTCTCTAAGGTTTTACTCTTCATTAATGTCTCTTGCACTGATGTATGCATGAAACCCCTCTTCATCCCTGTGGGAGACGCGCCACAGGAGGTCAGGTTGCTCACAGCAGTCCCTGCATGGCCACAGGAGGGAGAAACGCTCCTCCAGGGGCTAGCTTGGCCTCTCCTGAGATGGGTGTCTAAGACAGGTGGGATGATTTGTTTGCTGGCAAACCTCGTCTTTCTCTATTGTCTAGACACTCATTTTTAGATCCTATTTTCCTTTTTTCTGGAAAAGCTGGAGCTGGTGTGTTATTGGTCTGAAATCCTTCTGGGTCGCAGCAAGACATTGTGTTGATTTTCTTTAGCAATCGTATCAACTGGTATTACTCTCCAAGGGTTGTTGATAGCAGACTTACTGTACATATCAGAGGAATGCTGTGTTGCTTCAATAATTCGAATTTACCACATGCTTTGAGGTTCTTGGAGGGAAGGTCTGACAAAAAATCAAAATGTTATGACTACAGCTGATGAAATGAGACAAAAGGAATGGATTAGGATCTGTCTTGCTACAGTATTTTGCTCAAGTCTATTCTAGATCAGCTCTAGGGGGACCTGCATCACTACAGTCTCTGAGTGCCTTCCAGTAGTGTGTAAGAGATGCTACCAACATCTGCTGCTTGTGAGTCATTCTTCTTTTCTCTTTTTCCCAAGGCTAGAAGGGTATATGCTTTTTGAAAAGAAATATGCAGCTTTATATGCTATCTAGCATATGCCTGGGGTCCTAAAAATGCATAGCAGTCTGCTTAAATAAATAATAACACTCTTCACATTGGTTCACTACTTAAAGGGAGTAGCAAAGACGGTTTTCCCTGTGGTATGCCAGGTGGGGAGCCGAGGCACAGAGAGGCTGTACAGATTTGCCACAGTCACACAGAGGGTCAATGGTAGAGCCAAAACCAGGCACCAAATCTCCTGGTGCCTCAGCGCTGGCCAGTGCCTGCTGGTTCGCAACGAGCTGGTAAAACACATTCGGCAATATGTGGCTGATACAGAGGTTATGGCTGTTTTGCCAGAGTGTTGGTGGGAGATGCCTTGCTTTCAGTGAGCTTGTAAATAAAAATATGATACTGGGGTCCATGTGGGAGGTATCCAACCTTTTATTCTCAGAGCTCCAGCCACCCAGATTACTGGGGTGGCTGCTGTGCTGGTTTGTGCAATATCTCACTCACTCTGTGGCATGGAGACTTTTTTCCTTGCTGACATTGGTTTTTCTTGTGCCAACTTGCAAATAAAGTCAAAGCTGTCAAGGAACTGGCTCTAATCCTCATCAGAAAATGCTGACAGAAAAAAGAATTGTTTTACTTGCTCTTATTTTAAGCAAAGTCAATAGTTTACTACATCTTTGAATGTGCTGTTCATTTATAAAACAGATCTATGAGATGGCTGAAATTTTTAAGGGAAGATGAAGGAGGCTCAGTGTATTATAAATTGGCCAGTTTGGAGCTCTCACTATGAGTGATGTTTCTAAAACGCTAACATCAACTCTAATTTCTCAAAATTACACATAATTTATGTTGTGGTTGTTCACTACTCCATCAGTTTAGGAAAACACTTTACAATTAACTCTGGATGATAAGATTTATTAAGAGCTGTCACACATTTTTATCTGACTCATCTGTTTTGGGTTATAAATGCAACATTGACTTTTGATTTCTTTGGTGGTTGGACAGCTGGCTGAATACTAGTTGAGACGTTCAGATATACAGAAATCACTGAAATGGAGTTTCCTGGGATCAATAGTAGAGTTAATTTTCTGCCATAGGATTATATTTCTCATTTTACCTATAGACATTTATTTTACTAGTTAAAAAATAACTGCATTTCAGCTATAGCTCATTGCCTATCTGCCACCTATGTCACTGACATACTTTACTAAGTGATATGAGGAGGTATCCTTAGTTAGAGCAACAGACTATTAGGACTGGTTACCATTTCAATGATTTCCTCTGAAATCTGAAGCAGTTTTTTGAACTTCTCTTTGCTTCCATTTACTTGCCTGTAAAAATATATGATTATTCCATACCAGATATTATGGTCTTACTTAACTGAGATTCGCAAAACACTTTACAATCCCAGGACAAGAACATAGAATCTAAATGCAACATACAAGCGTTTTTCCTTACTCACTTCTGGTGAGCATCTTAAATGCAAGACACTTCTCCATGGTCAGAGAGCACAAAACCAAGTCTGTCAAAAGTAATCAGGTGCCTCAGGTCATGAGTTCTCATCTCGAGAACTTGGCTCTAAATCAAAAGTAAACAAGAGTTTTCTAAAAGATGCTCTGAGGTGCCAAGGGCTCGTATGCAGGCTGTGACTCTGTGTCTGTTGCCACTGGAAAGTTACTTGATGGCTTGGAGCCTCTTTTTTTCTACCTTTCCCATCTGTGCCACTTATGACTCTACAGAATAGGGTGAGGTCCTTCAGAAAGAGCACTGCTGAGCAGGATGGATTTGGAGCAAGTCTGCAGATTGTCTCTTTCCGAGTGCTATCAAAGAACCCGTGCAAAAAGAAAAAAACAAACCCAAGCAACCCATCCAGTGTTAGCACTACTGTTTGGGAGAAGAACAGCTTTTCTCCTCTGGGCTCTGAAACACTTTTGCTGTAGGTGCATGGCTATGCCTGTTATCTGTCAGGAAGGCAACATGAAGGTTATGAGGCTGTAAAAATTCTCCTGTTGTGAATTGCATCCCAGGCTGCCCAGGGGCAAATGCCCACACAACTCGAGGAAGAAGGGGACTCATGCTGCTCTCCTTTTTGCTCCCTCATAACTGATTAGGATAAGGACCAAATTAAGACAATCTGGGGCACTTAAAGCATTAGGGACCAGCACTGACTCTGACACTCTCTGAGGTGATCATGGCGGTGAACCCTTTTCCCATCATAAAGGGGGAGCAAGACACGCAAGGAGATCTTGCTGTACCTGTAAAAGTGGCAGCAGAGCAGGAACAAGGGGGAGGACATGTTCCCTTGGCCATGGGTTATCTTCATTCCTGGTTTCAAGGGAGACAGGATCTCTCTTTCCTGGAACACTCTTTCCCACCTAAGAGGGGCTCTTCATCTGGTGCTGGTGGAGCCCCAGAGCACTAAGCCTTGATGGTATCACTGCGTTGTGCACGCTGCTCCAGGCTCTCTGCACACTCCAAGTAGCACAGTATGCATCTGAATGACATTTTCAAGGTTGTTTTTTTCCTGGACTTGCTGGAAAAGGTGAAATCTCCTATTTTACGCTCATCATGAGACTCAGGAAGCTGAAGTCCTAGCTAAAGGCTTATAATTTCCAAGCTTTCATCCTGCCAAGCAGACATGGGTAAGTCAGAATACAGCGTGATCTTCCTCCAGCTGGTTGTTCCCAAATCACAGTATGCAACATACTGGAACTCTCACCCTTACCACAAAACTGGAACAAAAGCTGAACCCCACTAGAGACAGACATTGTCATTATTATTATTATTTTTTATATGGCATGACAAGCACTTCCGCCTTTACTATTAAATGTTTTAGCTCATGCACCTTTCAGAAAAAATTATATTATCAGTCATCGTGGGACTGGCCTATAGCTATTAAGAAGCTATTTTGAAAATTCATATTCCCCAAAAGGCCCATTTCTTAATGGTGGGCCTAATGACAAAGGAAGTCTGCAAATGGTATTCTGACAATGTACTTGCTTCTGCATTAGCTCTTGAAAAAAACCCACATGATTTTTTTAAAGTGAGTCATTGTAAAGTGACTCTCTTCGACCTCTTCCACCATATTACTTTTTAGTGTCTCTTGGGAAACAGAGTATGAGCATCACACTGCTTTTCTTGCTCAGAACCAGTGCATGCAGGTGCCCTGATCCTGCCACTACTGAGGCCAAAAGTACAATGTTCTTGCATTTCAGTGGGGGTAGGATATTTAGAGGGTTGATAAAGGAAAGCAAAAGTGAGAATCTGCCCCTAAAGCCTTGGTTTGGCAGGGAAACTCTCCAGTCCTTATTGCCTTCCTCCGTCCATAGCTCAGACTCCACCCCAGATTCATTGCTGTCCTGGTTAATTTTTCTCTGTGTGTTTATAAAGAATACATTGGTTCAGATTATTGCTGTATTACAGTCCAAATGAGACGCAATTCACGCCTAATCTCTGTGCACAGGAATGAATCCCTTAGGTGATACAGCTGTTTGATAGCAGTGGCTCTCTTGGATGGAGCACTCTGATGGCATATGCATTGCCCTAAGGGGGACTGAGCTCTACAGAGCAAAAGGTAGCTCTTCCTCTTCTGAATGTTGTAAGTCTCAGCAGGCATAAATTAGGATGTCTTGGACAGACCTGCTCCCTGCTTACACCAGCTGCAAGTGGAATGAATGCATGAAGGACTATTTCTTGAGCAGTATGCAATGGGCTGCCTCACATCCTGATGGACAGGAGCAGGGACAGAGCAGCAAAATATTTAGCTTACACAATATGGAGTGCCTCACATGTCATCCTTGCTCATTACAGATCCAGCCATCTCTTCCAGGGGGCAGCAACCTCTCCTGGGTTTGGTCTAACTGGCAGCTAAGTTAGCAGAAACCAAAGTGATAAAGTCTAACAGCACTTCAGTAATAAAGTCCTGGCAGCATGAAGTCAGAAGCAACTGAATCTCCTCAATTTTGAATTTGTCCAGGTAAGCATATCTGGAGTCTCTCGGACAATACTTGTACCTCCCTTAAATGCCTCTTTTCTTTTGCTAACAGCCACCACAGGTGTAATACTCTGGGATCTGTCCCCTGTGGGTTTAACAAACTCTTTGTATGCATACTTGAGTTCTGCATTTTTCTTGGAAAAGAACTGGGATCTTGACAGGCAGCTTAAAGAAAGCTTCTACTGAGTGCTTAGATATGATGATCAATGCAGCATAAGAGATGGAAGGTCATGCAATCCACACAGACAAGGCAGAGATGAGTGAGAGGATGGAAAAAAGGAAAATATCAGATGAAATGTTCACCCATGGTCACTTATAAAGCCAAATGTAGAGTAGAGGGCTTAAAAATGCCATGCCTGGTGCCACACTCTGAACTGCAGGTATACATCCCTACATGACAGAGCATTTGCTGAGAGAAAAACATCTTCTGAGGGCAGGCCATTGCATTGTAAGGATGTTCAAGATGGGGAGAATGAATCATTCTTTGTCTAGCTCTGTTGGTTAGAAAGAAAACTTAGATGGATCGCTTAGGCCATATGCTCAACTTTTAGGTGGCTGGAATTAGCAAAATGGCTTACACCTTCTGTTATTTCTTTCCCTGAATGGTTTGTTTTCAGCCACAGCTGAGACTAGGCAATTGTTCCTGGACAGTAATTCCTTTTTTTTTTTTCCCCCGGGGAAACTGCCTAGTGTGGAAAAAAATGTCAGCAAGACTAAAGGAACAAAATTAAACCAAGAGTGATATAAGCTTTATGCACTCAGACCTGTCTTCAAGCAACAGGGGGCTGGGAACGCTGGTTATGGGATATGGGATCTTGTCCTGGCCCTCTGACATTACTGCCCTTACACCAGAGCAGCGGCTAGAGTGCGGGTCCCATGCAGGACTGGGGCTATCACTTGGAGTTCTCTGCTAGTGAGGAAGCTGAGCCTGGCCCAAAGTAGAAGAATGGAGAAGAGCCTCAGCCCAGAGGCCAGGCACGTTGATCCCTGATGTGTCCATAAATGGATCTTTTCTATATCTCACCAGTAAATACAGAGAGTCCTTCAGATTCGTTTGTGGGCAGATGATAGATGCAAGCATTGATTGTATGCATTGAGATTTCACACTCTGCAAACAGTGCACTAGGTCACCTGTTTCATAGAAGGAGAAAAAAAACCAAACAGGCTGCCAAATGTCTACAAAACACCATCTGGTAAGTGTCACAGCATCAAGCTGTGGAAGTATTGACTGGGCTCACAAGTTTAGGCAAAACAAGGGGATAATGATATAGCCTAACTGATGTGCAGCTTAGGAAGCCAGGTTCAGAGCCCAGTGTCCCTGTAGGTTCCTTATGTGTGAGACCAAGCATGTAACAGAAGTGCCATTAGCGCTTCCCTGCGGTATGACACACAACCTAGGAAGCTGGTCTCAGTCATTCCCCAGTCTCTCCAGCACAGGCCACTGCTGAGGACTTCTGTGGGGCAAAACCAGACCTTTGAGTAGCTATTCCTGCAAACCCCCCTCAGTACCTGCAGTAAATGTCTTCTAGCGCAAAGCATACATGACGCTGAACTGCATTTCCACTCACTTTCCTCCCACTCTGCTGTACAATGGGAGAAGTAAACCATCCTGGTATCAGGAAATGAAGAATTATCCAGAGACCTGTTGTTACTGTAAGTTGTGCCTGAAAGGAGAGTCAGTGATGGCCTGCAAATACCTGAATATAGCTCTTGAGAGGGAGAGAAACATCTGTATTCATTGTGAGCTTGTATGGCAAGAAAGGATTATATTCTGCGATTCCTGTGGTGTCAGGAGATGAAGATCACATAAGTCTCTTAACAGTGTTCATAAACATATATCTATATGGAGGCATTCTACTAGTCCCCCAAATGAATATTGTACCTTATCAGGAATGTCTTGTCTCTGCAGGGATGCAGGTTGGGACCAATTGCATCACTGGGCCTATGTATGCATGTAACAGCTTGGACCAAAGATCTCTCCACCTCATTTCTCTGTCACAAATTTCTCAGTTAAAATGAATACATTGTATGCATTTAGAGTAACAAAATCATTATCTTAGCATGGAAATGGGTCTTCCCTGAAACTCCTTGCAAAATCAGTACCTGAAGCTATACAGGGGCCGATGCAGATGCTTACGAAAGAATGTAAGGACTGAGGCAAGCTTATAGTGATATTTTCTTAAATACTCTCCCAGCTTCCAGGAATCTCAGCTCAGAGACACCCTGAGACCCTTAGGAGTTTAATAGCTCCTGATGGATTTTCCTTCCATAAACTTTTCTAGTCACTTTTTGAACCCATGGAAACTTAGCATCCACAGCAGAGCCTGTCCTAATTCTCAGGCAAGAGCAGGGGAGGCCAAGCATTACAGGCATGAGGCAGTGTTTTGCCTGGGAACTTTATTTACCACTACTCAAATATGCAAAGGCAGACAAGAACAACAACATCCCTTTAAAGATTTTAAAGTATCTGAATTCTTGAATCTGTTGGTGAATTTGAAGCTGCTCCAGATTCTGAATTATCCCTCTGCAATGTAAACATGCCAACATGTGTTGTTAAAACAGTTTTATGCAAGCAGATAGAGATGGGGGTAGGGAGAGGAGGGGTACAGGGGCTTTAGTTTGTCTAGTAGCCCCTGCCTCCTGCTTCAGCAGAGCAACGCTAGTGACCCAAGCATTTCCAGTCCAGCACTCTGGCCCCTGAACCCCGTATGGTGGATGTTGCAGACCTGCTTCACCCAGCTTCACTGGCCAGTTGCAGGGGCTTCCAGCACCAGAGGGAAGCCTGGGAAAGAAACTGTTGCTCTCTGCAGCTGCACTGCTGGCTTGTGGCATGCAAGCCTGGGTGGGGAAAGCAGGCTGGGAGTCCAGTCCTCCCACTTCGCACCAGGGCTGTGTTTGCCCCTAGTGAGTGGCTCTGCCCCATTTACCAAGGAAAAAAACTGATATAAAACTGCCATAACACACCCGAGCATTTTTTGCATCGTATATTTTTCAGCACTCTTTCTCCAATGGTGTAGAGCTCCAGTTCAAGTAATAAGCAGAACCCATGGCATAAACATTTGCTAAAGTTCAGATTTGCATCACAGCAGATGAGCAAATGTTTGAGAAATCACCAAAACTCTTTTCCTTGCTGGCTACCTGCCTCTGCAGGATTGCATGACTTTGCACAAATCACTGGAAACAAGGCTCCTATCTTCAGTTGGTACAGTCTAAGATTAGGCAAAGTACGGGCAGAGGGGTGTGCATATCTGCAACAGAAACTGAACACAATAGGCACATGGAAGAAGTGTGGTACCTGGGTGCTTATGTCCGCACATGTGTTTTCTGGGCAATTTTAGATGGAGAGAGTCTTTAGCTAGAAACAAACCTGCAAATGTCATTGCAGTCAGCTTTCAGAAGTTTTTCCCCATCTTCAGTGAAGCTTGTGTTAGTGTAATTTCCTTGGCACCTCCCCATTTTACACATGCAAATAAGGCAAGACTCAAAACTTGCAGTGTAAAATTGACCACAAATGGATATTGCAGCTTATATGCTATCATGTTTTTGAAGACACAAGATTCTGTCAGCGCTGTGTAACTGGCTTCCAAACTTCTGAATGCCCCAGCTGCAATGTTTCAAAAAGATTAATCAAGACTTTCTTTTGACTTCAACATGGTTGGAACAGAGAAGTAACTGTATTCTCATGGGCTGTACACAGGCTGATTCACTGCTAAGGATAGTGTCCAAAGGAACACAGATTAAAGAAGCAGAAAATCTGCTTGAACCTGCAGACTGAAGGCTTGTCTCCTTGACGCAGTGCTGATTAACCATTTCTTCTGATGCCCAAGGCATATGGCAATAAAGCCATAGATAAGCACTAACTGTTGTGTGCATAGTAGTCAATAAATTGTCATCAGACTTTCCCTTCCATTTAACTTTTATTAAAAGAGGTGCTAAGGTACTGTACTGTATGCAGTACATCATATTTATTACCAAAATTAACAAATATACAAAACTTATACATGTAATTTTCTTACATCCATTTATTGGTCTATAATACTGCATTTGTTCAAGTAGGTTATCTACAGTATGTAAACATCCCTTGGATTGACCTCACACAGATTAGGAAAGCCCATCTAACCCATGTAGTTACCAAATATAGCTTTTTCTTTTTTTTTTTTGAATTTTATTTGGCTTTCATTGGTAGAATCTAATCTTCACATTTGGCACGTGGAAGAGACATCTACAGTGCAAAAGAGGCAGATTTTCTGGTTTTGTTCTGAGCAGTTTAGCAGTGTCATGGTTTTAAAGAGCTGAGAGGAGAATAAATTTACACTAACTTGATAGGAGATGGATTAGTATTAACGTCAATGACTCATAGATCAGCCATTAAACTAGAGCAGAAATTCAAAGCCTCTTCCCCAGCCCTCTCAGCCAGGTGGAAAAAAACTCAGCCTTGTTTCTAAAGGATTAAAAAAGGACTCTGTTAGCAACAGAGAAAGGAGGTTTAGTTTACAAAGAACCCTCTCAGATTCCAGTTTCAATCTTCTGCTTTGTGTTTTCTCCCTTTTATTATCAATTTTTTTTTTTCTTTTTAACAGGGCAAAAGTAACCAGTTGGCAACCACTTTTTTTGTGCTGGCAATTTCTCAGTGAGTTGGAGATTACAACTGGAGTTTACAGATCTTTGTACCCAGATGTATAGAACTCAGTAAGCTGCCATGTATAGAAGAGAGAGAAAGAGAGAGAGAGAGAGAGAGAGAGAGAGAGAGAGTGTGATGTCATTATATTCCAGGAGTGGAGCTTTCAAATTTTGCTGCAAAAACCAGGAAAAATGTTCTTCCTTTTGTTTCTCCTTATTTCAAAATGTGACTTAATTTAACTGAGTAAAGCTGATCCACAGAGACCTTCTTTCACACCCTTCTTCCCATTCTCATTCAAGCACCGTATTGCTATTTTAGGAGGCCTCAGCAATGTCCATGGAAGCATCTGATGAGAATGGACCTAACTGGGCATTGTTTCGCATAGAACCCCTCTCTAATTCCTTGTTCATTACCACAGAGGCCCGCTGTTGTCTGTGGCACCATACATCTCAGCCAGCTTTTTAAAGCGTGGCCCCCAGTCTGTCAGATAGTCATAGCTCTGGTCCGAATCTGTTGTGACTGACTGTAGGGAACTGAGCGACTCTGCCACTGAGCCATTCCCTTCGAACATGTACGTCTGAAGGGAGTCGAAGGGAGGAGCCCAGAGGTCCATGTCAGCTTCGTACAGCTTGGCAAGCACGTAGTTGTGGACGTTGTTGTCCATCATGCACGTCTGAGGCACGTATCTGGAGAGGCTCTCTATTTCAGGGAGCATATCCTGCCTGTTTTTCACCACGAGCTGGGCCTCCCGTGGGTTCCACATGGCAGCGATATCGAAGGCCTCCGTGTCCTCTTCCCCACCACCTTCATCATCATACCTGACAATGTTCTCGTGGATATTCTCCTCCTCGTCAATGACATATGGCTGCTTCCGGTGTCGCCTCATGGAGAGGATGAGGAGCACCAGCACTGTGGGAGGCAACCAAGACACAAGATCATTAGCGAGAGGGCAGATCTCTTGCTCTGCTCAGTGGAGTGAGATGGGGCTACCAAAATGCACTCTAGCAATGGGTTTAAACTGTCTGCTGCTCCATTTTCCCCTGGTGAGCCCCTTGGATTTGAAGATCTGTGTTGTTTGCAGGGGGAGGGATATAGAAATCTAGACTCCTCCCAGCCAAAATTAGTACCTTGAGGTCCTGCTGATCTGTCCCTTTTCTCACCATAATTCTTAAATCCTGGTGACACTTAGGACATGTCTATCCAGGATTGCTTGCTGTGCATTGTAGAGACACTTGAACTACTTTTAAACCAGCCAGATCAGGTATCAGTAGGAGTTTATCTACAGTGGCACACAGCTCTATAGAGGTCATTATTTTCCTGCTTTGTAGCTGGCTTTTGCAGCCTGCTTTGGGAATGTGTCTTGCAATGGGCTCTGCACCTGACACAGATGGAGGAATGCTGAGCTGGTGATGGATGGTGCCTAGGCATCATGGTGATAAGTCTGTCTACATTGCAAAATGCAAAGCTAGCTCCTTTAATTGCTCCAAAGCAGTTCTTGTTTATCTGCAAGGCACTGCCTTGGGATGAGTAAACCTACTGTCAGTTGCTCAGCACTATCAAGATGAAGATACTTCTTAGCATGCAAAGAACTGATCATACAGGTACCAAGAAGCCTTTACTATTGGAGACATAAAGTCACCTGGTGACTGTATTTTCAGGGCTAGAACTCAGCAAGAGTTTTAAATGCTGAAATTTTGGACTGAGGTATCTAAGCTTTTTCATGGAGCCAGAATGCTTTTAAAGCATTTGTTCTCCACTGCTCCTCAAACTGGATCCTCTGAAATTTAAGGGAATGTGTCTTTTGAAATAATATCTCATGAATCAAGAGTGTAAACAAAGAAGCCGAGGTTCTCTTGATACTGACAGCTATCAGAGAAAATAGAAGGTATAGGCAAGGAAAGGATGATATTTGTGGAGATGGAACACCTGCAAGATGCTCAGTTCCATTGCTATTTTTGAAATAAGAATGATGATATATTATGGAGATGGGACCATATAATGAACTAGATAACACAAATTTGAATAAAACAAGGGAACTGGGAGAGATCAATAATACCCATAAGGGAATTTGTAAATTAAACTCCAGAGCAACTGAATACAAGAACTTTGAAGAGTTTTGCTCCAATTTGTGTTTGTGTCAAAAACCCAAATGATAGAAGGCCCTCTTGTGCCCCACAATACAAAGTTTTCTTCTTCCTCTTCTAAAGAAAGTCAAGGAAAATGTAGGATTCAATAAAGAAAAGTGTCCGTATAAGGCAACCTCAGAGAGGTTTGCCTTTAGCTCTGTCTGGTGTTGATTTCCTGCAAACACTTTTAGATATATGAATACATCTTCAACCTCATCCCCCCATGAAAGGAGAGGACTTCATAACAGCAAAGGTATCATTTAAATGTATTTTCTCTAGGAAAAAAAGGTTGGCGGGAGAGTATATCTCTTGCCAAAAGGAGGCAAGATGCAGAACAGGATTTACCATTCCTGTTTCCTGTGAGAGGGTAGGATCAGAAACTGCTGTGGGCGAGAGGATAACCTGTCCCAAGCAATAGCTCTCATTACCTCCTCCCAGCATACCCCTTCCCAGACAGCACTGCTGCACCAGGAGGCTTTACACTTCAGGGCTCTGGCATAAATATTTGTAAATCATATTTGTCACCCCTTCCCATGTCCCACAGTCTGAAGTCATAGGCAGCTGACCACATCCTCTGTTCCTTGGTCTGGTCCTTTATGTATGTGTGTGTCTATATATACATATGCATATATTTATGCATATGTGTGTGTATGTATATATTTACGTATATGTATACGTACACACACACGTATACATACACACACGCATGCCCAGCCTTCACCTTCCATGGATCAGAAAACCCCTGGCCCAAATAGAAGAGGTTGTCCCCTCTTGAGAAAAAGCCAAGGGTTTACCTAACAGGACAAAGATGCAGGTAAGGATTGCAATGAGTGCCCCTCTGCTCAGGCTGACAGGGAGGACGTAGGCTTCAGCGGTGCAGGACATCACCATGCCATCATCATCACAGCTGCACACGTGCACGGTCAGCGTGCCCGTACTGCTCAGCATGGGGCGGCCATTGTCGCTAATCAGGATGGGGAGGTAAAACATGTTCTGCTCGTGTTGTCTGAAGCCAGATCGCCTTGTTAAAATCCATGCTGTATTGTCTAGGGGTAGAAAATAAATGGAGAGAAAAGCTTATTTACAGGGTAAATGCATTCAGCAGAAAAGGAAGGTCAAAAAAATCAGCCCTAGACGCACATCCATTTGTCCTCTTTTTTCCTTTGCTTTTCATCATTTTGTCACTAACCAGCATTTTGCCTCTGCTTCCCCTATTCCAATATCTTCTCAAGTCATAGTTGTGAGACCTGCAAGGCATACACACATTATGAGTTGCCTTTACCCTTTGGACATAAAGTACCCAGAGCAAACTCACAGTCTTCAGATTTAGGTAAAATAGCTTTCAGAAGGCAAGACAGAAATTAACAATTAAAGGCAACTTGTTGTCCCTGTTTGTTCCTGCTCAGCAGCTTTTCTAGACCTCACTCTTAAGTGCTGCCACTATTTTGGAGATGTTTGTGTATAACCCTTGGGGACATGTTAAGGTTCTCTTTATGTTTTTTGATGCCTGGCTTGTTTTATCCTGTTCCTGAAAGACTATTCAGGCAGGCTGACCAGATCTTTCTGAGCCCATCTGCTTGAGGCAACAAGAAGACAAAGAAAATAATCAGCTTGTTATTTCAAAACAGCAGCAAGTTGAAAATCTGCAACTAAACATTTTCCAGTCAAACACATGCAGTTTTACTGGCCATTTTGCCACTGAAAAAGTCAGAATGCTTCATTCCATCATTGTCAGAATTATTCTGCTTGGATTTGACCATTCCACTTCATTTAGTGTGGCTATCTGTTTAACATAAGAACATGAAACAAAATGATTCAAAACAGTGCTGCTGAAACAAAGTATTAAGAGATTAATCAAACAACAAATTACTTTGAAATTTCATTTCAAAGCAAATTCCTACCTTCAGAGCTTTTCCTCCATGATCAACATTTTTTTTTTAAATGCCACAATTCCCCAACGGTATTTGAATTCCTGTCTACCCACTCCCTCAAACTCCTCAGTGCAGACTAGGCACTGAGTTTCCCAATTAGAAAAAAGTTGGATTTAGGAATTTGTTCTCCTCAATTCTCATCTCATAAATGCCAGGAAAAATTCTTTGGAGATCAGTGATAATTTTACCAGTGCTGACTTTCAAGCTTTGTGGCCTCAGAGACTTTTAGAAGGCGCAAGGTTGAAACAGAAACATAAGGCTGAATGTCTCCTATGTGATCTGTGCCACTAGTGGTAAGAAGGAGCCTTGAGGAATGTGCATAAAAGTTGGCCTTCCTCACAAACATTTTTGCAGGTCTTGGGACAGCAAAGATGAATGGGAAACAAAGGTGATTTTTTTCTCTTTGGCAGATCTATA
Organism: Apteryx mantelli; assembly: GCF_036417845.1. NCBI lineage: Eukaryota > Metazoa > Chordata > Aves > Apterygiformes > Apterygidae > Apteryx > Apteryx mantelli. Next base: position 79,800,686 of record NC_089979.1, read on the forward strand.
AGCTCTGACCCTGTGCAGTGATGCTCTGGGATTTTTGTGAGTTGAACCTCATGGAGTTTCTTTTACTACTTGATTTTGTTTCCTGTTTCCTTGGTTCAGAAGAGGTCACAGTCTGGCCACCTGCACCTTGAGGTTCTTAAGGATGTGCATTTACTGTGCTTAGGAATGCAGGGAACCATCAGCTACTCCTGGGTGGCGTGGCACAATGGAGCTGCTACCCAGAAATGGCAAGAAACCTGATCACAAGCAGATTGTGAAAAACTCCCCAAATAATTGCAAGGAATCACTCCATTTTCCAAAATATTTTCATGTCAGTTCACTTCTAAAATTTAGAACCTAACTGAGTTTCTTCAGTGCAGAGGCTCAGTTTGCTTGCAGGTGAATCAGCTTTATTATCTGCTATAGTCTGAACTTCAGAAAATATTTGATGGCCTTTAGGAGTGAAATAGTCAGGAATGTTATATACGGCCAGCTATGGAATATATGCAAAGACAAGCTAGACTTGCTAGACTTGCCTGCTAGACTTAAATTATGCTGCAAGTTCCACACTTCTTGATGCAAACCTTATGGCATCAGACAGTACTGGCACACATAAGTATTGAGATATGCGTCTACACAATTCATGAGATTGGTTTGAATTTGTGACATGATGTTTTTTAAAGCAATCTCAGGCTCTTTTCTTTCTTGCACTTAGATGATATTTCAAGCTTTTACTCTGAAAGCATAAAATTCTGAAGTGAGTGTATGTGTCTGTGTGAGAATATATAATGATATTGTAGTGTCTCATTAAGTCATGTGATCCCAGAAGCTAGGGCTTTGAGGAAAGCACCAGATAGCACCAGATGCAGGACAAAATCCCCAAGGTTGATTAAAACTGATTATGTGTCAGTGTTTGCTGATTTTACCACCCTTCACCACCATGCAGCTCTGAAAATGTGCAGCAGGTATAGACAGAAGTAGGTGATTTTCATGAATAGGTCCCAAGACCCATGGGAGAACAGCACCGTTGGGCTTCCCATGAGTCCTGGGTGTGCTGCAGATGGGGAGCCCTTGCCTTCTGCAAACCCCCCTCTCCTCTCTTCTGTGCACTCACAAGTCCTTTCTCACCTGCAGGCTGCTTACATGCTTCTTAGTGTGTGCTCCCCATCAATTAAAACCACATCTTTTCAGTGCTGGGCCTGTTTTAGCACGTGAAAAAGCAGCCCAAAGGGCAGGGAATAGCAAAGTGGCTGGATTTATGCTGCGTCAATGGAAATGTCTGAGTTACCTTGGCAAAAAGGTAAACCATGCAGTAGTTTTGTTGCATTTCTCTTTCCTGGATGAAAAATCTTTCTCTTTAAACTGATTTGTAATAAAAGTCACAAATTCCATTCAGGTGACAGAAAACCTTCATTTTATGTGAAATTGCTCTTTGTAAGGAAAAAAGTCTTCATTTTTCTGAGCTGGTCATACTTTGGTTGTAAAAGAAGTCACAGGTGGTGAATCTGACTGAAGTTGCACAAAATCAGTTAGTGGGAGATCTCAAGTATTTTTAACCTTAATTCTTCTTCAGGCTGAAAAACAATTATCTATAATAAAATGTTGGATGTTTTCTTTTTCTTTTTTTTTAATGTGATGGGCTGACAATATCACCCAAATCTTAACTGTTCTTGCTGATATAATTCCCCTTGGTGACTCTCAGCATTACATTTCCAGTCCTCTGTTTTTGTTTTGCTTTGTCCTAGGCAGGCATCCAAATTATTCCTAAACAATGACTCTACCTGCTACTCTACAACTGCAATATGTTGGTGCCAAATCTTGTTGTGTGACTCTTATGTGATTTGATGTAGTACTGCGGTGCAAAGGACATGCTGAAATGTGATGAGGCATGGCAGAAACTGGAATACACAATTTTCTTCCAGACTTGGTATCTTGATATCTGCCAAGCCCCAGCCCTCAAGAGAGGAGGACTTGTGAGCACATGAAAGCCCCATTATATAAAAAAAAAAAAAAGCATAAGCATACACAATATTTTTGCATCACAGATTTCCATGCAGCATCTTTGCCTCACAGAGGAAGAGATGGTAGCCTTCGGCTACAGCACTGAGCAGAGACACTGAGGAACCCATGGTGGCCAGTCCCACATCCCTGTGATCAGAAGGAGCATGAAAGCCAAACTTCCTGTTGGTGTGCAGGCTGCTGTGTTCATGTGATTGGGAGAGCAAGCTATGGAGCATCTCCTTCCTGCCATTTTTCTGCTCTGTTGGAAGTGATTTGCCTCTCTGGAGAGGTTGGGAAAGTAACCACTGCGTAGGTTGAAATGCAGAGAAAAGAGCTAACCTTCGCTCCTGCCGTGAGAAAGGTTTTGTTTCTTTTGCATGAGCCTATACAAGAACTGGTGATGATATTTCCCACAACTTGCTAGCTTTTTAAAATCAATTGTAATAATTATGATTAATAGAAGGCAATATTTTACCAGAAGTGGGAGAAAGAGTACAGGGAAGCAGACATTCCAGACACCACCAGCTTGAGGAAGGGATTTTATTTTTTCTTAGGGATTTTTCAGCTCATTATTTTTGTTCTCTGTCATGCCAAAGTCAGAGGTAGACCTCAGTTTAAAGGAAGGGAAGAAATAACTAACAATTTTTGTAGGACAAATTTAAATACAATGGGAAAGACTGCCAGGGACTTGCAATGACATGCCTGACAGTGATATGACACTGACATTTGCACCCATTAATATGGCCACACTTTCCATTAATTCCTTTTACCCAAAGATGGAGGCCAGAAGCTTAAGGGTCAGCAGAAGATCAGCTAAGAATTTAATTTGGTAATGCCGTAAGTTTATTTTGTTGTTCATCCCATTCTTACAGCAAATTGTTGTGCCAATTATTTCCCAGCATAATCTCACCTGGATTTAGAAGGGGGAGAAGACGGCTCTGCCAAAGCCTAGATCAGAAACCTAAGAGCTGGGAGACACCAGCTCATATCCTGTATGGCCTTGGAAAGCCATTTAGCCTCAGATCTTTGCAGCTACTTACGTGTTTATCTCCCACTGATTTTACTGAACTCACAGGGAATAAGGGTTCTAAATAGCTTAATTTCTCCTTTCCCCATGTTCCCATATACAAAGTGGAAACAATAGGATTTCTCTGTCTGCCACAGATATGGGAAAAATGAATAGACTAAAGAAGTTCTCAGAGACTATAATGACAAGGGCCAAAGAAATATGTAAAATAGCTCATCAGAATGCAAACTGTGATCTGTCTGTTGCTTAGTATAAATTAAGGTTTTAATTGCTGCCAGGAAGGCTGCATGTCTTGCAGTTTCTCTTACTGCTGTATGGTGCAATCAAGTAACTGGCATGATTGCTAATCTTAACAGTGCCTTCCCACAGTTTGGGAACCATTGCTTTCTCGTGTTTAGATGCACAAGCTGTGACTAGCAAGGTGGGTTCTGTTCCCTGTCTTGCCATCCTGTGACATTCGATATATATCTATCCCCTCTGTGACTTAAGTCTTGTAATTTATATAGTACTTAGTGGTCCCTAGATGAAAACACAAACATAAATTATTTTTACTGAACTGACTACTGCACTCTAAATTGCTAAGGCAGTAAAATAATCCTTAATGTGTATATTTCAAATAGTCGGTGGTTTGATACTTCACATTTCTGTTTCAGATTTGTAACCAACAGTACCCTAAGCTTCTTGTGATATATTTCTCTGGAAAACTGGTATTTTAGAGAGAGCGGGAGGCACAGCCATTCAGTCACTGCTGTCACTATAAATTATAGCAAGTATGGCCTTAGACAGAAAAAGTGCATCTGATGCTGGGAATTTCGTGAGCTGCTTTTTTTAGTGCAATGCCTTGAGGATGAAATGAGCCTAGTTTGCCAAATGTTTTAGCAATGGTTGCATTTTATTTGTTTATGTATTTAGGCTATATATATATAGAAAGAGAATGAGGATGAAAGAGAGAGAAAATCACAAGAAATTTTGTGGGGAGACTTCAGAAGCCCTATGCAAAAAATTGCTTTGGGATGATTAAGCAATAGCATGCTATGGAAGAGGCTCCAGGCTCTACAAGTGGTATCTTTTAAGACATGGTTAGAGAAGATAGGGTCTTCTGTATTAACCTATATGCTATTCTCTCATATGGGTGCAGAGGAATGGATAGGGGATCATGGCAGTAAGAGCAACAGGCAGGGATGTGTGTTTACATGGGACAATGGGTAGGCACTCCACTTGGAGACTGGCCACAGATGCTGCAGGTGCCTTTCTTTACGTTTATTCCACATTTGCGGTACTTCACATTCTGGAAGAAAATCCCACTTAAATCCTACCCCTTTATATTGACTTTAAAAATTGCAGCAGTTCAGTCAAGGTCCTCCCTCTTTCCCACTGAAGGCTGTTGTGGATCTGACCTCAGTGCCGTTGTCTGCTCACAATGATCCTCTATCAGCAGCCATCATGTAAAGGTCTGCCAACAGAGACACTTTCCTGCAGGCTCTAAAATCACCAAATCTTCCCCCAAAGAAGTAAATCACACAGGTTAGGATACTCGAAGGCCAACACTTTGCTGCGAGTCTCCCCACTGGTGTTTCAGTTTCTGCTTAGCCCATCTTATGCGGACTTTTAGCTTTACATCATGTTACTCCCTAAGGCTCTATAAACCATCCCCTGCATCTCCTCCCTATCTCCCTCCCTCCCTTTCCTAGACAATAAATGAGGATGTGTAAAGAGGAAGAAGAAAAGAGCTTTGAGAAAAATATTGGAACAATACAGGAATCTTCCCTTCTGTGCCTGGAAGAAAATATGAAGGGTACATAAAAGAGCAATGTAATTCCCCTCAGATTTGTCTCCTACTTCCAGTTTCTATCCTACCTTTAAGCAAGCATCTTTTGAACGAATGCAATTTCCACTCTGGTAATCCGAGATGCCTGCAGCATGACCACAAGAACTGAATTTGCACAAAGCACTGGCACATTTTCTTGAAGAAGAAAAAAGGGGCCTATTTCTAGAGAATATTTATAGAGAAGCAAATATCATATAACCTTCAAGTGTATTAAGTAATATGTCATTTTATCACTGCCTTTAAGGAGCAGGTGTCACTTGGTATTATTTGAAATGGCAGTCTTATCACACGCTGTAAGTCAGAGCCTCTCAAGACCAACGGAGGCACTAGAAATTAGAGTAGCTAACTGTCTGTGTCCACTCGGATTACCTTGATTGTCCCTTAGAGTAAAGTTGGGGTTGTTGGCTGCCTCAGGAGCCAGGCTGTAGTAGAAGTGCTGACCCTCCTGTGGGTCATCCCGGTCGATGGCGCTCACTGTCTGAATCAGCTGCAGAATGCGAGAGCAAAGCAGAAGCAGATGAGTAGCAATCCCAATACTGCCCAAGAATTGAACTTTATATATAGGTATATGCGTAAGCAGCTGCAGCATTTGAACAGAATTGTCTTACAGAGGGACAAGAGATGACTCCAGAACAGGTTCAAAACCTTGCAGGTTTCATTTTATTTTGCTGTGATCATGCAAATCACTTTTAAACAAAGCAGGAGACAGTTTCATTAAAATAACAACACTTCTGTCCCATGTGTCCCTATCTCCTCTCACATATTTTTCTTTTCTTTTGAGGCCCCAGGGTGTTCAGAAAAGAAACTGTGCACTGGAGACATTGCAAGAAAGCCCATACTTATTTTCAGCTTCATTTTGTAGGTAGAAAAGGACTCCAGACTGATTTTTTTATCACTCTCTTAATTTTAAATCAATTAAGCTATTCCTAAGAAGTCAGTGGAAACAAAGAAAGAAAACACAACCAAGCAAACACTCCCCATATGCAACAAATAACACTGTGGAAAGAAACTAAGACAATACTAAATCCAGAAAGAGATTTGTCACCTTACTAAGGAGGTTTAGCAAAGTAGGTCTGATGACTTCAGCCACAGTAAGCTATAGCTCTGTCTGAGTAAACATTCTGATACATTTTTAGACAAAGAATAAATCTTCACCTGTATTTTTTCATTCAAAGTTATTTTTGGATTGAGCAGCAAGAGACCCATAAAGTCTGATTTAGCAAATTAAAACTGATTACAGAACTTTTCAAAATGTGGCAACAGTATTGGCTTTCTTCAGTGAAAGAAGCAGTCCAAATTAGTGTGCATTTCTTGAAAAGCTTAGTATTTAGAACATGCTCCCTTCAAAACCTGAAAAAAACAGATGATGATTTCTTTTCCCTGTACTGTTAAGGGACTCCTTCAATTAGTGGGATGAAATTATCCTGTATATGAATGATCTCAGGAGACTTGTCCCAGCAGTGAATTGCTATTTTGTTCTGCTTCACAGCAAGCCTGGAGAAGCTTCAGGGAAGTCAGGAGATGGGCTGTGATATTGCTAGTATAATATTTTCCTTCACAAATCATGGGTTGCATACCTGTCTGTTTAAGCTATGTTAGCCGACTGTGCATTTGGAGACCAAGTCCGCACTGTGGACGCTGGGTGGCGAAGTGCCAAGTCGCGTCCCCCTGAAGCGACCGGTGGTAGACCTCCCACCAACTTCAGCAAGGCAGAGCGCATGTCTGTTTGTGGCAGAGGTAGACCTTATTCAAGGGTTTTTATGGGGTTTTGGAAAAGAAAGGAGCACAGAGGCACCACAGCTTACTTAGAGGCATTGATTTACAGTATGTGAAGCTGAAAGTCCTGTGTTATCTACGACTCTGTAATCCTTGGTTCACGTCCCAGCAGAACAGATTCAGCTTGTCACCCCTTTGAAGCTGCTGTAGTATATTATGTCCAGCTCCCATAAGTCAGGGGTGTTCAAGGCACTTATAAATAGGATCTTTTAAAAGTAAACCTTGTCTGTCACACATGGGCCCAGCTGAATCCACAGCACTTCTTGAAAGATTTTTCGTCTCTTTGTTGCTGCTACAGAACGTATTGGGTGTTTGCCTGCTGGCACCTTCCCAAAGGAGGGCATTTTTTCAGCAGTGGTGTGTATTGTGCGGTGAGTTTGGAAACTGCTGTGGGAGAAAAAAAGGTGCTACATAGGATGTTAGTACTGGTGTGATGTGCTTGCCTCTGCAAAGCAGCACAGGCATTCACAGGCAGCTGCTGAAGAGAGTTCAGATGAAATGTTTGGTTAGCCAAGTCCTGTTTTAAATGCTCGCCCTTTCCAAAGCAGTATCTCCATATAAGACAACATTCATCCCTCACATGGGCATTACCAGCATTTCTCACCTGGCCAGCTTTTGCATTTTCACAAACAAAAGCTTCATAGAACCTCGCAAACTCTGGCGCGTTGTCGTTCACGTCTAGGACTTTCACTGTCGCTGAGACATTGCCCACCTGCGAGGGATTGTCTAGAAGAAGGAAGAGCAAAGTAAAGAAAGGGAATTTCTGGCAAGGGCAAGGGGCTGCTCTTCACTCTACTGAAGAGGCAAAGCAACTTTTTCACTACTAACTCGCATTAAATGACATTCTTTCATGTGCAACTGCGGTCCTCTGCAGATAGTATGACTGAGAATTATGTTCCAAATGCCCTCCTATCTACTTTTGCTTTCCATCTTTTTGAACAAATTCCTTTGGGTATGAATGTCTTCAGCCTGGTTTAGTCCAATGGGTTTATTTCTCTAACAAAAGTTTTAGACAATGCCCCGCAGTTACAGCTTGATTGGGAAATATTGTTTGTTGAGTCTTGGTATTGATGGCATGAGTTAGGAACAGACTCTTTTTAAAGATAGGTTTGCTATCTAGAGCTTGTTGAAAATGATAATTCTGCAACTCAGATATATTTTCCCTAAGATTTTATATACCTTGAAGACAAAAATATTGTTTTCAGTTTTTTAATACTTTATACAGGGGGCTAAAACATAAGAACACATGAAATTGCTCAGAAAAGCTTTCATTGAAGCTTAAAATTGCAATGAAAATTTTACATTCTTCATGACATCATTTGTGATATTTCTGTCCTACTGGTTCATCATTAGCTCTCTTCTCCAGCAAATCCAGACATCGTTTCACATATCTTCACATTTTCTAATCTTATTGTTCACTGAATAAATACAATTTTTTTTCTTTCTGTGTTTATCTGCCCCAGAGCTCCTTTTTTTCCATCATAAATGATAAAATGAAGCTCTAAGCACAAAGAAAAAAAAAGAAATTCATGATTAGGAGGTCAGAAAAGTAAAAAAAAAAGTAAAAAAAAAAAAGCTTAAAAATTAAGCTTAAAAATTAAGCTTTTCCTCTTCTCTTTAGCAATACCACCTTAGGCATTTATCCCCAAATACATCTCCCTTTACAGCGTGAAATGATATGTTCATATGAACAATAGATAATTTTCTTACACTCTGGATTTCCCTTAAAGGCTTAATCTGCTGTATCAAAGCATGTATCATGCTGTATCACTGAGATACTTACTCTTAAACTTTATTGTTTCTCACTAACTAATAATTTAATCCTTCATTTTCCCACATATGCACACATATCTTACTAAAGCTCTTGTCATTGTGGCATATGAATGCCTACATTTATCCTCTCAGTAGTATTGATCTAACTTCTGAAACTAAAAGCTTTATTCAAGAATGTACTATGCAACTATGGCATTTTAAAAAATATTTACTAATTTAAAATATTGTACTGTAGATGTACAAAGCAAAACTGACTGAGGATTGATGGAGGATGAGTCAATGAATGGCATGTGTGAATATATGCCTTCATATTGCTCTCACCCTAGAGTGCTGCTACAGGGATAGCTTTTACACACTCAGTGTATGCGAAGATACACACAGTTGCAATGACTCTTCATAGCTGGAAATAAAACTAGCATCAAAACAGGTGAGGTTAGATCATACCACGTCATGAAACCCTCTCACTCCTGAAAAGGGGGCAGGAAGGCTCTTCATGCTGGAACAGGCTACACATAGGTGGCAGATCACCTGCACGCTTGTGACATATTCCCCCTGCTAACTTCAAGTTGGCTGACTGGGTTTGGGGCAAGCTTCCTGAAAATATTTTCCTTGAAAATACAAGCATGTGTTCCACAGTTCGGCATTGCAGATTTTCACTGCTGCAGAGATGAGAAGTAGCACTGCATGTGAAGTTACTCTGTAGCACTTTTAGTCTGGGTACAAAGCTTCTTCAAACTGCCCCATATCTCTGGTACTACCTGGGTGTCTAGCAAGCTCCCTCAGATATGAGGGATCGCTCAGCTATTGGCAGCAAGCTCCTGAAAAGCTGCTACCCCTCAGCAGATGAACCGAGATCCTGAACAAAACTACAGGGAACAAAGAGATTTCAGGTGAAGCTTGGGTGAACCTTTTATTTTATTTGCTCGTATATCCTGAGCTCCTTTATGAAGCTGACGTTAGTATTTCAAACTCCACTAAATTTTTCATAGCTTCATAGTGAAATGATCAGCATCTCCCTTAACTCATAGCCTTGGTAAATATCTGGCATGGATGAACCAGAGCTGAATTTTAGCTTGCAGTGAAACCTGAAAGCCTAACAAGTTTCAGTTGCTTTGAGTTTTTCATACAAGAGGATCCCAAAGCACTTGGCCCAAATCATTTCTGCAGCAAGCAGATGGTGATGACATTCATTCATTACTGATGCAGACCAGATTTAAATCGGAGACCTAGGAGTGAAAGGCTCTTTGCTGCCTGCCATTCCCTGAGTCACGTAACCCTCCCAGGTAGTGCTGGCTACCCTGGCAGCTGCGCAGCCTTTGCAGTGTCTGCTTTTGTTGCCTAGTTCTTCTGGAGAGATAAAGCTCTTGCTGAAACATATTTCAGGAAGAGTTTTAAACAAATCCTTGGAATACTAATGAACTGAAAAAGCAGCACCCTGCATTTAATTGCCAGCCTCTACTCCTCCCACTACCCAGCAAACAGGAGCGTAAAAAATAAATAAAATGCAGTATTTGCTTGTTCATATCAGAAGACTAATTCAGTTAATATGACTTCCCACTCAGTGCATAAGAACATGTGAATTGCTAAATTCAGGTCACTCAGTCTGCTTTGTCTATTATATCTCTTTAATCTATCTACAGTCTGCATTCTCCTTACTCAGCTCCATGGCCAGCACAGTGATATTGTGCCAAGAAACGTCCTCCCGGTCAAGAGGTCTTGCAGTCATCAGTGCTCCTGATGTAATGTCGACATAAAAGAAACGCCCTGGATCACTGCTCCTGTCAATCGAATATCTGCAAAAGCACATATTAAAAATATTAGGCAACCCTTGTGAAAACAGTGTGTTAAGGCCAACAAAGTACTCCGGCAATGGGAATACTGTCATATACAGCAGATCCACATTCACCCACAAAACCTAGTTGTGTGCTCCATTGACGTCTATAGGTACAGAACAAGGGGTTTGAAAATCTGGGAGTTCACATGGCTGTGAGCACAACTTGGCTGGAGCTGGAAGACAGAAAGATTTAAAGCAAGAAGCCTCCAAGCAAGACAGGGCTCAGCCCAGGAACATCTGCTTTACGGAAGAAAGTCTGTCAGTGAGGAGTGCAATTTCTTTTTCTAAGCAAAATAATTATACCCTTTCCTTGGGCACAATTCAGACGCTATGAAAATGACTTTACTCCAGCTCATTCTCTGCACACTTAGGCTGATGAGGAGGAACTGATCCCTTCCCTGTGCTTTTGTGTTCCCTCTTCTTTTACAGGAATAAACTCCACCTGCATCCTGGACTGCTCCACCGATAGAGCAATACCCACGCAATGGGGCGAGGCACAGCTTTCTCTTATCATCCAGCCAGAAAAAACACTTTCCTCTCTGAGGCCGATTCATCTTAATTACGGAACCTGCCTGGCCAACACTGCGTCAATTTAATGCTGGGAGGAAGCTTGCATCTGTGAGCAGGGGAGCGTGGCATTACCCGCAGACCAGAAAGCTCAGGCAGGCAGGCAGCGGATGGAGGGCTGTCAGTGCTGTGCTCCTTGGCCAGAGGGTCACCTTGCCCAGCGCCAGCACTGCCTGCTGGGGGTGGCAAGGAGAGGGTCCCAGAAAGAGGCTGCTGCCAGTTTCCCAAAAGGAAAGAAGCAATTTGAGCTGTGCGTGCTACCTGAGTGTCCAAACTCTGCCTGCTAGCGACACAGCCAGCCTTTCTGCTGCCGCTGCTGCTCTGCAAGGTGGAAAATGTCTTGCTGTTGCTGGGAGGGCTGCCCTGCGCAGCGGCAGGTCCCTTGGCACCCCTCCCTCCCACGGCAAGCCGGGCGCACCAGGGTCGAATATGATCCTCACTGTCTAATTAAATACAGCCCTTGCTGCTGAGAAGCCTCAAGTCATCCCTGAGACTATCTCCTTATTTCCATGAAAAAAAGGTTGAGTGCCCATACTTAGTTCCTAGGAGGGGTGAATTCCCTTTTAAGCCCTCCGATGTGAGAGGCAGCCATTGCCCCTTGCAGGAAAAGCTACAGACTAAGTTGGACCACAAACTGGGGCTGGGGGTGAGCAAGCACTGCCCCAGCTCACAGGGCTCCTGCAGGCACCTTGCTTCTGCCCTGAGCCTCCTTCAAATGCTGAGCCAAAGTTGACTGCATTTTATATCTCCCTGTTTTTCCTGTCTAATCGCTAGCGGATTCCTAGTTTCAGTGGTGATGTCCCGCAGAAGTGAGTTTCACTCATTCTGTATGTGCTGTGTTTGCCACTGGGGTGTGTGGATGTGTTTCTTGCATCGGATATGTCAGAAATGCTCTCAGGTTTCATATCAATCAACAACTTGCACAAATCATGTTCATTCAGTTTTTCCCTCAGCAGTTGACTAGACTGGTGGCACATACACTTTTTGCAGGGAGCAAATACTCAGTACCCTTCATATGCATCACCTCGCTCTTAACAGCAATTTGTACAAATTCTCTTCCTAGCTAGTCACCTTAGCATGGGAAGAGATCCTTTGGCAAAAGTCACATGTGTGCTAAAGTAAATACCACAGCTTAGAATAGAGCTTGGACTTATTCCCATTTTTGTTGGTTCTTTCTTCAAAGTTGATGGGAATTTAGGGCATGAGTGACAAAAGATGCTGAACAGGGCATATTGTTCTGAATTTTCTCCTTTCAGCGTAAAAGCACTGACTAGAACAAGCATGCCAGCCTGATCTTTATATAGGGACATATTAAACTGGGGATAAAAAATACTACTGAGCTATGTCATGGGGAAACAAACAACATTCTTTTACACATTTTTTAAGAGACATGAAAGAGGGTGGAAAGGCAAATTTGCTTCCCTTCCCCTCCCAATCCCTCCCATTTCTTCATAAATAAAGAGATTTCTGAGGCATTTGATTTATTTAGGAAATAAGTACGAGTGTTACTATATTTTGCTATAATAATTATTCTTGTATGAGGGCTGTAAAAAGAATCTCTCTCTGACAGTTTAAGGCCAACGAGTATCTGAAATTGAATATGGCCTTGTGATTAGTGGTGCAGTATTAATCACTGGTGTCAAGAGGCACAGGTGGAGTCTTTGTCTGGATTCTCCACATACTTTCTCCTGTTAACAATATCTGCTTCTTCACACTCATTTCCACAGTACTGTTTAGCTGATCTTAGTCACTTAACAATAAACACGGTATACTTCCAGCAATCAGAATTTCACAGTGTAAGGGTCCAGATGCTGGGAGCTGGGAAAATGAGGATTCCCCTGTGTTTAGTGAGTCCTTCTGAAGTGTGTTCTGGCTTTCCATACTTGAAAAAAAAGTCATAAGGCAAGATAAGACCACAGTTTTAATTTCAGATGGACTTCATCCTGGATAACAAAATACATGGGATTTTATTTTTCTTATCTTGCCTCGCCCTGTGTACCTGTGCAAAGCAAATGCAGAGCAAATCTAAAACATTGCCAGACTGATGCTGCACAAGGTTGGCAGGGATGAAGATGACCACGTAAGAGGCAGAGTAGGAGAACCAATTCTTAACATTTGCATTTTAGTTAGTATTACAAATAGTATTTATTCTTTTTGGTTTTTTTTTTCCTTTACCCTAATCATGTATAATATGTATGTACAAGGTGCAGGAAGAGGAGGGAGGGAAGGAAGAAAGGAAGAAATGTGAGAAGGAAGGACTATGGGAAAGAGGGGAAGAAGGTGGGAAGGAGCAAAATTACAAAGAAATTTGTGCATATTTGTAATTGTTTCCTTATTAAAATATAACTTTGGTGATGCATTCCATGTTTTCTAGAGTGCTGTTTCATCAAGGGTAGTCAGTGGAAAGCTCTGAAGAAAACTAAGAAAAATCTCATAAATAACAATGAACACTTCTACCCTCTGATAGTCCACAGAATTATTTTCATACTATTTTAAGCAGATTAACACAAAGCTGTTTGCACTGCTGTGTTTGGATAATGCTAGACAGCAAACAGCAAAATAAGATGCTAGTGGAAAAAACTTTAGGATGATGAAATTTTGATGCAGACACAGTTTAATACTTTAGTTTGATTGAATAATTTGAGACTGCCATGAAAAGTATGATAACATTATAACATAGGTAGAAAAGGTAGATATATTAAGGTAGGAGAGACAGAAAAAAAAAATAGAGCAGTTACACAGAAAGCAACATCATTAAGAAGAACAGGTGTTACGTCTGCTCAGATCTCCTAGCTGAAGCCCACAGAGCTGCTCGTATAGATTTCCCTTTCTTCAAAACTCCAAATACTCAGTGTTTTGACTCCCCCCATATGTGTCAGTACTGGTCTTGAATCCAGACAATTCAGAAGCTGGACTGATGCAAACTTAGGAAAACAGCAGGTCAACACCTTGTGTTTCACAGATGAGAGAAACTTTTTAACAGCTGACCTGCTGGGGTTATTATCTTGCAGTTACCCAGAGCTTCTGCAAGTTGTGAAAATTAGTATGTGGGATGGCCTCAGAGAAAAACAGCTGTCTCTGGTAAACTGGGCTGACTTGGCAGCCACTGTGGAAATGAGCACTGTGATCACACAAATCTGCTGCTTTGGCTCCTGGCTGAGTTGCAGCTATGAACCTCCCATGACTGTAAATGCACCTCTTACCTTTCTTAACTCCTTATGGGAAGATCTAGTTCTGCAGCTTTGACCAGACACTATATAATTTAGTGTTTCATGAATATTTATTAGCATGCACTCAGTCTCCTCCAAACACAGTTGTGTATCATCTGCACTGTTGACACAGACAGGTCGCACATAACAATGTCTTTGAAAGAGAAGGGGGAGAGAGGAGAAGCAAGTTGATTGCCTTCCCCTTGGTACTACAGCAGGTTCTCAGTAAAGCCAGCAGCATCTTCATGCTGTGCCAGACAAGGCTCCTAGGTCACCTCACTGGCCCACCTACTGCACGTACCAGAAAACACTCTGGGGGGGACACACCAAGACAGGACAGACCTGATCGAGTTGTTGGTCAAATCCGGGTCCTTGGCAGAAATTATCTGTATGGTGGTCCCAATCTCCACATCCTCAGGCACTTCCACAAAATAAAAGCTGGGCTCAAACACGGGAGGTTCATCCACATCTTCCACACTGATGTGGATGGTGGTGGTGTCTCGGAAGGGACCCAGGTTCAGGAACCGCATTTCCAGATGGGGGTTGGCACCCTCTACTTTCAAAGTATAGCTTTTTTTGCTCTCAAAACTTAAAGGCTGAGGAGAAAAAAATAGATCTAGCATTAGGCACATTGAGCCATATGCTTTAAGCCCTTTCCTTCTAATTTTCAGAAGTAAAAGACGTCCTCTACTGTAAACTGATTCTTCTTTTCTTAAACAAATCTCTACTATGATTTTTAAGCATAAGGGTATGTATTTATCTTAACATAAACATTTGCAGATGGAAGCAAAGCACAGAGCTGCAGCAGTATTAGGAATGACACTGTCTAATTTTTTTTTTTTTAATTTGACAGTTGAACTGAAAAAACAGGGAGACATATTTGGAGATCACACCAAAATACATATCCTTTCATCCTTCTTGCTGAAATGAAAATAAAAGTGGCCATATCATCACTGTGCTGTTCTTCATAGAGCATGTTTTATTCCACTCTGGGAGGAAAAAAAAAAAAAGAAAAAAACAGACAGAAATATTTCACTTACCCTTCAGAAGCACCTGAAAAGAAGGTGAAGCTATGAAGAGCTCATTCCTCAAAACTGGCCATGGTGGCAGTGGTGGGCCAGCAACAAGGGCATTCACACACGAGGTGGAGATCCCAGTTAGGATCCCTCTTTCTCCCTGATGAGATCTGAGTGTGTATCTTGAGAAAGCCATGTCTACCCAGCCAGTAAATGACTCGAGTGGATGTAAGGGGACACGACCAACCTCTCTCGAGGGATGCTGCTCCAGCATAAGTAATCATCCTTTCCGGAAGTGGGACCTTTCACTTCCTCAGTAAGTGTCCTAAACACAGGTTCAAAATCCAGGTGTGGTCTGCCTAGAGAATATTTTAACTTCAAAGTGTTATGAGCTATCCCTGACCTCTTCCTGTTGAAGCTCTTCCACTTCGTATGAAATACTTAAGTATTATTTGAAACAGGAAATGGAAATGGCTCTGTTTATTACTGGGCTAATGGATAAATAGGGACCAGTTTCCTCTGTTAGCTGCTTCATGAATTCAATTTTCTATCTAGATAAAACTATTTATTTGGTGAACACTGATTTACATTTGTAAATGGGGATTGTAAACGGGGATGTAATTTGGGGATGCCAACACTAAACTTTTCAATAAATAAATCATTCATTTCTCTGTCCCCTTCTTTTCACACCTCTGAAGAAAATAGAGCCTCTCCAAAAGCTGCTTAGATCTGAATGTAAAATTCCATATTTAATGTGCAATTTACCAATCTTAATAAGAGATAACAAAAAAGATCTGACAACCAGATTGACAGTATAGAAGGCTCAGCCTGAAACATATGATAGTCTTTCACCAAATCAAATACATCTTACAGAGGACACGGTCATACTTTCCAAGTTGCAGTTAGAAGTTATAAGCAATCCTGCTGCAAATTGAGTCTCTTAGAATTGTAACAGTCAGGTGTTCACAGCTTTTTACTTTTACAGTCTGGGGAGTTTTAATGCTGAAAACCAGCACAACTGGATCCCATTAACTGGCACAGATTCTGAGCAAGACAAACATTGTACCATAAAAGAAATGGTCCAGTTCTCAGAGGTGCAGGGTGGGCTAGGAGATATTTCTTTTCGTTACATGAATGGCTTTTAAAATGTGCGGATTTATTTGTATATATGGATTTAAGCATGCTGTGTGGAACTGCCATGGACATACTCATTCAGTCTCCTATAAGACCACTCTTGTCCCTATCCTACAGCTGTTTTTCCTGTTCAGCTCTTTCTTTTTGAAGACTTACTGCCAGACAGGGGCAAGGAGATGGGCAGGAGGATGGAGAAGAGGGAGGGTGGCGAGGCAATTGGAAGATAAGGGTACAAAACTCATTACTGCAGCAGTGAAGTCCTCCTTAGCCAGTCATAATCCATCTCTTTACGTCCCTGAGTAATGGTGCAGCTGGGCATTTCTGCATCCATTAGATGTACGTTAGTTTGATGAACAAAGCAAGTTTTGTGTGCTCAGGCATTGCAGGAATATATACCATAGGCCTCAAAACATCCCCTGAATTCAGTGGAGGCTTCAGTTCTTGTGTCCTGCCACAACAGCTTATTTCTTCAGAGGTGGAAACATGTCAGTGACATACAAAGGCTCATGTTTTCTCAGTAAAATTACCAGTACTAGGAGGTTCTTCATGTGAAGGCCTGACCAAACACTGGAACTAAAACTCTTTCAGCATTTAATACATGGGGGGTGAGAAATGAAGACTGGAATGGGAACTGCTTTTTTTTTTTGTGTTGGGGCTCATGCAAGTCCAATATAACTGAAGAGTCTGTGCAGCAATACAGCATCAACTGTGCAACCTATGGCAGCAGGGACAAAGGATCTGAAGCTTACTCTTTCTCCCCTTCATTCCACCTGGTAAATCAGTGACTACTGCATGCACAGTACTTGTCAGCGAGGATTTAACTAGCTCTACAAATATATTACACATTATTACAAAGTCATTATGGTCTACCAGTTGCATATTTATGCATTGTAAAAAATAGCAATAAAATATATTCACAAGACCAAGCAACAGTTATTGTCCATCTGGTAAGGAGCGTGAAATACAAAGATGCTTAAACATATAGTAAGAAAAGAGACCATTATATCTCCCAGAACACTGCACATATACTAAAAGCTAAGTTATAAAAAGAGCAGTTAAATCACAGCAACACTTAATAGCTATAAGAACCAACTACATTAGGAAATGACTTAATCACTTAAAATACTTAAGTTAGAAAAAGGAGAAAAATCAGACAGGTGTGATAGGTCTTTACACTTTTGATGCTCCTGGGCTCAGACACCCTCAGTTTGCTTGGACTCCTTCATCTTTGACTGTGGCTCCCTCTCTAGTACTTGCTTTCCCTCTCAATCCTTTCATGTGCTCCTCAACACGTGTTCCTCAATACTGCTTTCGCGCTCATCAGATTTCTCCTCTGCTGGTGCGTTCAAACCTCTTTTCAACACTGGTCCTGTGAGGAGGACAAAGAGGCTGCCCTTCTCCTGCGAACGGAGTGTGCTGCAGGTCACAGCTGAGAGACAGACACGGCAGAAAGCACCAGGCACCCCGTGAAACTCTTCCTCCTCCTCTTCCTCCCAACCAGACCCCCGGGGCCAAGAAGGGACCAAGAGATGTACTGAGCAGGTGCAATTTTGGAAGAGCTGCTGGGAGAGAGGGCTTCACCGGGCAGCTGTGCCAAAGGAGGCAGGCATGGGGCTCTCTCCTGGGGGGCAGGGTGCTACCTTGTCTATAGCCCACCATTTCCTATGGGCAGCGTGAAAACAAGGGCAGGGAGAAGTAAGCAGTGATCACCAGCGTGAGTAAAACAGCCTCACAGATAGAAAGTTTCAAAGGAACCTTTACTCTTCGGGAGGTACTCAGCATTTTGCAGGATTATTTTGCTGAGATGATAACCACATTTAAAAAACGGGTAATTTTATCTGTAACTGTAAATTCCAACTTATAGATGTCTATGAGAGAAGCAGGATTAGCAATAGCTGTTGTATCTGGGAAATCTCTCTGGAAAAATAAAAGGGAAAGTTTTTCTTTCAAAGAAGATTTCATTATGGTTTTAGAAATGCATATATACACATATTTGCATTTTCACTGTCATATACTTTTCTATCAATATTAATTAAATGGTTTTTTTGGCCAAGTGGATCCGAAATCTGGATCTAAGCGCAATTTTCCCAATGTTTGACTATCGCTAATAATAACACTACAATAAGTCATAGTCATATAGAGAATTTTACAAACATTAATATACAGTAACTGGATTGAGCAGTGTGTACTTGATATCAGTACCTAACTCTTAAGATCAATGCCAGATATTTTTTTATCTCCTCCTCCTGACATACACAGACATCTACTAAAACTGTATTTACAGTAAGCAAAGGTAAGCTTATTGACATTTTTGCTGCAAAGAAATGATTTATTTTCCTCAATAAATGAGTGAAAAATTACACTAAAGTTTTCATTCAAGATCAGTTTCATTCCACCAAAGCACTTAAGCACATGCTTTACTTTAGGGACTAGTGCCCATAAACAAGAATTGGAGAGAGGTGATCATAAATACATTCTTAAATGCTTTGCTGTAGGGCATAGAGACTTGCAGGGTTAAATCTATCCCATGTGTTGTTCCATTTTAGTAGTTAATTTTATCCCAGGCCTATTTAAATGGAGAATATATTTCCATATGAGTACACTAGATACACCTAGGTAGAAATACAGTTACAGTTTCAAAATCTAGAAAGAGATTTCAGCTTGTAGCATTTATGTAAGATTGTGGAATAAATAGCTTATAGCAGGCAGTCTAAGCAAAATACTCTATTCCTTTCTGCACAGCCTGCGGTACAAAGTACTAGCAGTTTCACAGCTGCCATTTTAGAGACAGCTTCTTCTAGCCTAATTAGCATTTATGGATCTTCAAGCAGCAATTAAAAAAAAAACTGCCTGGGTTTTATTGGTTTATAAATAATTCTAAGCCTTGCTTTAGTATTGTTTGTGGGACACTGGAGTGAAAAATGTGAACAGTTCAAATGCAAATATTGATCTAATTTCTTCCATTGTAGGATAATGAAGCTACAGAAAATATTTAAATAGATAAATAGAGAATCAGAACATTCCTCTGGTGGGAAAGACATGTTTATGATAATGCTGTCCCCACTTTTAAAGGCTGCTGCTAAGAACACAGTCTGTTTTCATATTTCAGCAATGAATGTTAAAGAAATTGTGTTTTATAGCAGGAAAGGGGCTACTGTCATGCAATGCGAACCAAGTTACTGTAGCCATAAGAGAATATTGCACATATAAAACGTAAGCCATATAATGGTTAACCATATGATGGTTAGCCATATAAATTACTATAAAAAGGAAACTTTACTACCTTTCTCACAGTTATGATGCCAACTTGGTAATTAGGATCAGTGTTAATATCAAAGACGTCCAGTCCATCTCCATCCACAAGGCTGTATTTCATCTCCGCGTTAATGCCTTCATCCAGGTCTTTAGCAACCACGCGGCCCACCGTGGAGCTGATGGGAGCGGACTCCAGCACGCTCATCTGATAATGTTCTGGCACAAGCAGCAGAGAGGGAAGGGGAGCAAAAAACAAGCGATGAAAAGGAACCAAAAACTGCCTAACAATTCAAAGGGGTCAGGGCAGGCCATAAATAATACTGCATAGTCTACAGGGAATCTCAAGTACCATTCCCAAGGTGGAAAGAGCACTGTTATTTCCATTTAAAAGCAAAGCCCACACCGAATAGTCTGGGAAAGTTCTGTTTAGATACCTGTCATATGAACAGGTTTCTCTTCTAAACAGCAATATACCTGAAAATGGTAACTTCAGCTGGAAAAAGAGGGCAATTAGCACTAGGGTTGTTGCAGCCTTGATGCAAGCCAGGATATGAAACAGATTTAACAGGACAGGCATCTTTTAGCAGATTAGCTTGTATGGTTGGAATAAACATAAAAGTTTTGAAGCACTGCAAATCCTTCCTCAGGTCTGAACAAGCTTCTCTTTCAGGCTAGAACAAAGCTTTGTGAGCTCAGAAGCTTGCCTGTTTCTTCCAAATTTACCAGTTTTTCTATTAAAATATACTACCTTTCCCTACAAACCTTATTCTGAGCACAACTGGTGCATCACTAATTTGCTGAGTGGCAAGCTTGGGGAAAGAGAGAGCTGCTATTTAAAAAATATGTTTTTTAAAAATATACATGCTGTATCTATAATACTTTCTGCCATCATGCTTTATGTTCAAATCTTCCTTGGTGCACTCACTCTGTTAATTCTGCCATTAATTTAATTTCACATGGCAGAACAACATCAAGTATAAGGTTTGATCTATTATCATTTTTTCCTAATCCAGAGAATGATATCAAACAGGCACGATTCATGCAACTTTAAAAACAGGATTGGCAATGATACGTTTAACAAGCTGCTTTGAAAGGAGAAGAAGAAAAATGGAAGTCAATGCTTCTTGCTGATTTTAGTGGAGTGCTTTGATTTAGCAGTACAGCATGCAGAAACAGATGGAGAAGAAGAACAGCAACAAAAAGAATTGCAGAAGTTTTCAGTTCTCTGCCAGGTGAAAATAATGGCAAAACAAAATTTGCTTGAGATTGATCTGTACCAGTAAAGATTGGCTTTCTTTTCTAAAAAAAAGTAGAGCTTTGAAAGATATAGTTCCATCAAACCAGAGATATGTTGCTTTCCAATTTTTAATGGTAACATAGTAGCATGGTAACATGTAGGTAAATATGATCTAAAAAAATTGTAAAAGAAAAGGCAAAACATGGCATATCTTGCTTTGAGATACACTTCCGTACACACAATGTAATTTTTCTGATATGAGTGGAAATACTTGTTTTTATATTGTGTTAACTGAGAGTATTATATACACCTTAGGTTTTAACTGTATATTGCCAAGGTTTAGATGAACCTGTACTGGAGAGGAGTCTGTATGACAAGGTACCCTACCCTGACAGCACAACTACCAGAGGCTCCCCTGCAGCAGCCTGGCTGCAGTGTTGGCTGAATTATCTGTCATCTTCCAGCACTGCCACGTCTCTTATTTGACAGACATCCTTTTGGCAATAGTATGAAAAGAGAAATAGGGCAGCAGTTAGCAACCAAAGGCAATGGCCACTAGCTGCCTAGGAACACAAAGCATCTCCTGCTTTCCTTTTTCTGTAAATTAATTTCCCACACTTCAAAAAAGCCTTGCTTTTGATGACTTTGATGTTCAGCAACCTTTTCTGAAAGACAAGCTGTTGAATGTCCCATTTAGACATTTTCGAAGAGAAGTTCCCTTCTTCGATTCAAAATTTTGCCTGTCTCTAGTCATCACTAGAATCAGTTGGAAAATGGCTGTAATTAGAGCAAACAGCAGTTGTGCAACTAGGCCATCCCTTTTTGCCCGTCCAGTAACGCCCTGATGCAGCAGATACTCACTCTGTGGAAATCTGGGTGGATTGTCATTGACATCAGACAGGGTGATGTTGACTGTGGTTGTTCCAGCTAATCCTCCCAGCTGTCCACCCATATCCTTGGCCTGAATAATCACTTCATAATATTCTTTTGCTTCTCTGTCCATGTTCATTAGTGCTGTCCTAATTAAGCCTGTGACATTGATGGGGGAAAGGGGTTTCAGAAACAAAAGAAATGGCATTTAAAGAGCACACAAAACAAGGCAGAGCTGTCTTGTTACTGTATCATACTCCCAGTGTAAAGAAAGATCAGCCTCTCCATTCAGTTCCACCTTTGCTGGCACAGAGAAACTCACCCAGACTAAAATCAGATTAACAGAAGGCGTGAATTTTAAAGGAGCCCAGTTAAAATGCATCAGCTGTGGGGCAGGCTGTTCTGTTCAAAATCAAAACATTGTCTTCCAAGGGAGCTGGAAAAATACTTCAGGAACAGAGTGAGCTAAACGGAATTAAGGCCCCCCCGCCCCAGGCTAAAAATGTCTGTGCAAAAGCTGGGTGAAATGTGACTAGTCAAAAAATAAAGCCAGATGAGTTTTCCAGAGTGTCCCCCTGTCCCCGCACGCAGTCCTGGAGGCAACCTGAACGAAGCCTGTGGGCTTTGCTGGGTCCTTGAGGATGCACACTGGAGTCAGCGAGAGCAGAATTTGGGGCGAGCTGTGAAAGACAGGTAGTTTGTGCAAATTGTTCCCGCAAGCCAGGGAAGAGAGCAGGGAGAGGGGGTGGTGGTGGGAATAGCTACCTCACTAGCCCTGCTACCTTCCACCCTGTGCGGCCGTCCCGTTCCTTCGGGGTAACACTACTGCAAGAGGACATGAGGTGGCAGCAGCACTTCTCTTATGAAGGCTGCAAAGAGCTGGCCAAGGTGAGTGCTGGCTTACGAAAGCACGCTCTTGCTTTTGGTTAAAAGCAGAAATTCGGAGAGCCAAAGCTGCCCAGACTCCTTGGTGGTCCTCCCTCCTCTCTCTGTGCATCCGCAGCCCCTGGGGTCCTGGCTGGGTTGCTGACCTCTCCTTATTCAAGCTTTTTGCGTGCCTGTCTCAGACCATGCAACTTGGATGCTTTCTTTTTCTTTGGCAGTTGGTCTATTGGCTAATGCACTCATTTCCTCTCCTTTTCACCCAGGTGCCCTCCTGAATCCTACCTTTCCCCATGTTTGGCTGCTGGGATGTAGGGACATAGGCTTATGTTTACAGAGCTGTCAGACCTCAAGTGCTCCAAGTGTGATTTGTTTCTCGGGCCCTGCACCCCTTCCTGCTGCATGCTGGCAACTTGTGGCTTTGCAGCATGGGGCCTCTGCTTCTTTCCTGCTCCATGTGCCCATCATGGCTTCTCAAGAGGCTTCCTGGCTGCACGAGGGTCCCTGAGCAGGAGAGAAGCAGCAGTGCAGTGATACAGCCCAGGGGACATGCTTTGAAGGGACAATTTCTTTTGTGGCAGCCAGGCACTAGGGGCTCTCTCTGAACACGGGCTGTGATACATTTGGGGTGTCCCATTACACGGACTCCTGTTGGGGGGAAAACATGTCATATCCCCAGGCACCCGTCCCAGTCACATGGCTCAACAGGCAATACTTGCACACCAGGACTCTACTAACTTGCACGATCCACATTTAGCCTTTATTTTTAGCAGACACACAATGTATGGGTTTAATAAATGAGCAGTAAAAAGGTATTGCATTTGCAATTACCACTGTATGCAAAAGGAAAGAAATAGCGACCAGTACTGAACAATTCACAATGCACTATTTTATTCTTGCTACCTGCAGTCCTTAAGAATCTCATCCCGCAAAGTGCTGAGCAACTCCTATGGAGTGCTATGGCTCCAAAACTCCCATGTATATAAACAAGATATAAAAGGACTTAGCATTTGGGGAAATATTTTCTCCATATGAATAATATGTAGGAAATTTCCCCTCTTGGCTTGTCCTTCATACACTACGAGCTAGATCTAACAAAGGACATCAGTGCCTAATAGCCAGGCTCTGCCATGCCTACATTTGGGGCCTCTGGTCGCTAAAGGAGGGCCAGTGAATGGTCCCAGAGCAGCTGCCACGCTAAGCAGGGAGCCTCCTATGATGGTACACACAGCAGGTCAGCAAAGAAATGCCGAGAACGGTGATGAGCCTTAAAACCCTCCCTAAGGCTGTGGCGAGGCAGCAGATCCTCTTATCTTCTGAAATTAGGTGTTGGTGCCATTTCTTTCACCAAACTGAATGAGGCTCATTCTCTTTTAATGGCAAAGACCAGAGGTGATGCTCCTTCTTTTCCATAACAGCCAGATGGTTCCTGAGGAAGTGGAAGATTCAGGGGCCATTCCCTATTCTTCCTGATGGTATTTAAATCCACATTTTTTTACCTTCTAGGAGAATAAGATCATGGACAGGTTGTAAAAGTATTCTGGGGAAAGGGAAGAGTGGGTTCTCCAACCTTCCTTTGAAGTTGTTCCTTTATGTATACATTAACTTAGGATTTGTGAGGCAAGAGAGAACAAGACCAGCAACATGATTCTGTAGCTAAGAGGTGAGGTTGGGAGGTGAAAATCTTCTAGCAGAAGAGTGTTTTGAAAAGGGTTGTCCACTATTGGGTGCTTTAATCACTAGCCACTATTATAAAGGAGTTGGTAAGCAGTTACGCTCTGGCTCTGTTTTAAAGGAATGTGACAGCCTCAACTGCATTTATTGTATTACCAGATCCTGCAGTGGGTTTGTGCTGAGAAAGCTGGTTAGAGTCCTGGGCTTGTGATGGAGAAACAGTTTCCAGATCACAACTGCACTTAGCCTAAATGGGTGCCCAGTTGCCAACTGCAAAGCCTGATGCTGCTCTGGACATGTCCAGGGATGCAATTACAAGCAACTGGGAAAACTCTTTGTGGAGAAAGAAGACTTTTTCTGGGTTACACAGCAATCAAGTACAGGATCACCAGTTTGGACTTAGGGGTCTATATTCTGCCTAAATTGTACTTTAGTGGTCAAATCTGTACTGGATCTGGCTGCGAGTATCGGCTCCTTACTGTCTTAGAAAACATTAGCAAAACTATGACTATGCCCTTAATTAGTCTTTGGTTGATAACCTTATTATGAAATGAACAGTTCTGTTCTGCTTATATTGTATAGAGCTGAGGAAATAACAATCTGTATGTGGAAGAATGGTTAAGTGAAAAGGGGCATGATCTCTTAGAAGTGAGCAATCCTGTCTTCCCGATGGAGGGAGGATCCCACATCTATGCGAGCTGTCCTTGAACAGCACAAAAGAAGGAAGCTACAAGGAGGTAAACAAGTCGACAGACCTCTCCACGCGAACAGCAAGCCTGCACCAATCATATATCCGCTCTAGGCGCATGAACAAAGATTGTGAGCCAATCATATAGCTATTGCTAGCACGTGTTCTTATTGCCCGTCTATATATACTCTGTAAAAGCTTGAATAAAGGGAGAACAATCATACTCACATTGAGACTCATCGTTACTCCGGGTCCGTCTCCCACTCCGACATCTGTACCCAAGTTTCTACTTGGATAATGCACATATTCCATAAACTGGTAACTTTCAGAAGTGGATTATGCAGCATTTCATTCTATTTTGTCCCCCTAGGGTTCAGCAGTAACTTCCTCTCATGAGTTTCTGACCTTAACACTACAGATGCCCTTTAGAAACTGTCAAAACCTGTCAGATTCCTCTTTTGGATATATGCATTGGATATATACAGAAAAAGAGAGAGAAAGAGAGAGAGAGAGAGAAAGCAAAACAGAGAGGGTGTCCTGTAGAGAAACTTAAGGTTATTAACAAGTACACCCTTAGGGACTGCATCCTTTTACTTGTACTTTCCAATCCTGGTTGGTTCGTATGTACATATATTTTCTCATTAAGCCTTGTGACCAACTAGAGCTCCTGAAGACATCATTGAAATGATAGATGCCAACAAGAATATTTACAGCACCAAATAAACCTAGCTCCCTAACTGCAGAATTTGGTCATTCAGATGAATATGATGAGGGCACTTCTTTTCTCTGGAGTGCAGTAGCCCTCACATAGTGCTGCTCTATCTTGGCTCCTAGACATAGAAACATGTTTCTATGATCACAGTCACGACGCACTACCTTTTCTTTCTGCTTGAAACTGTTTCTTTCAGTGTTCACACTGGCTGATCCCCTGATGAAGTAACATACCTGTCCGAGAGTCCACAGAGAAATATGGTTGTCCTTGGAGAATGCTGTAAACTACTCTTGCGCTATTCCCATAAGTTGGGTCATCAGCATCTGTAGCTGTCACCTGGATAACAGAAGTGCCTGACAAAAAAAATGGTATCGGGTAAGACCTTGTGGGATTAAGAGCTGGGAGGAAAAGTACACTGTTCAAACCAGATTGAAATGCCTAACAAGAACTTTCTCACATTGGACTTCTCCATTTCATGCTGGCAGTGCTCGTACTTATTGCTCATACTTGTATTTCATTAGCACTGAAGGAACTAATAGGCATAAATTCATCATGCCTCTGTAAGAAGATATAAAACAGCAAGTACTCCATGGACCATGGTTACAGAATTGCCGATCTAACAGTATGTTCGTGGTAGTAGTCATATGTTGCTGCCTTCTTTTCCACATTTCTTGCCCTTAAATGTTATTTAAAGGCAGCTAAAATAACACCTACAAATACGTGGATGTAAATCAAGAATTGCTGCAGCAGGCCTGTGGATGCTAAATGATGACTAAGGGATGGAAATTGTACACAAACTGTGAACAGGAAGGGAGGTATCTATGAGATAATCTCTCAGTGACATTGTAGTTTACATTGCATGGACTAGAGATTATATCCCCGTGAAGTGCTTTTTGGAACCTGCATAGATCCATATACTTTTCCTCAATTAGTTTTCAAGGGCCACTTCCTCTGAAGCTAATTATGGCTTGTAGATGATGCAGTTTTTCATGAACAAGAAGAAGGTAAGACATAACCATTTGGAATGTACGTGAGTTTTGACTCCTTAAAATGTCAGACAATGCCTTTATGAATGCATCCAGCCTTCTATATAATGTTTTGTGTTCAGAAACAAATCTGCTGTTAATAAATGTTCACTGGAAAATAAATCTGAGTTCAAGTTACCCATTACCATTAAGAAACATTTTTTACTCAATGGAACTTTTGTATCTCATGCTTGTCTCTAGCTTTACACCAACATTATGATGAAGAATGACAAGTTGAGGCATATCTGTAAATTCAGGACATGTGATTTACCTGGCATTATCTCTGTAATGATGTCACAGAGCCAAAAAGCAATCAGCATCTCCAAAAGAAATAAAAACCCCATAAAAATAATATTTTATGTAGTTATTGGAAGTTTTAGGTGGAAATGGTTTCTCCTGACTTGTGGAAGAAGGCTGCTTTTTCCTTCTGGCTGCACTGCAAGAACAGCACTGTTTTTGACACGATCTCACTTTCTAAAAGTGCGGAATAAATGGAACCAGACCTTTGGGATCAGCTGCACTGTGCTCAGTGCAGACTCAAAGTGATTAAAAGGAGTGAATTTGCTAAAAATCGCCATGTTTCCATGATTTCAAGGGCTCCTGGACAGTATTTCAGCTCTCAGCATGAACCAGAACAGGTTCCTAGGATTGTTTTAACCTTTTCTGGCTCATAATGGATGCCTGATTGTCATTACCACCACTACCGTCTGATGGCAGGGGAAAAGGGGCGCTACATTATTGCAAGTTGTCTGAGGATGGCATGTTCAGATTACGCCTTTTCTCATCTCTCTTTCTCCTTTGATATTCTGTCTTTTGGAGGAGGCCAGCCACCAGTGGTGTAAAGTCTACTATCCTTCTTCTGCAGCAGCCAGACACCCCCTAGGGAAGCTCTCCTACCTACCAAATTGCTCCTGGAGCACAAGGGGAAAAAGCTGAGTTCAAGGAGTCAGGGAATTTATGTTTTGGTGACCATTGCTAATTTGCTGAGAGGGGAAAAGACTGCAAAATCTGCCTTACCCACAGGTGACATTTCTGGAACAGAGGCTACATAAGGTCCATCCAGGAACTTGGGTTCATTGTCATTGATGTCTTGTATTTTAATGATGAACTCTGACTCTGGTTCCATCGGTCTGCCTGTTCGCCTGTCTAGAGCCTGTGCCCTCAGGGTATACTGGGACCTTTCTTCTCGGTCCAGCCTCTGAATGGCATGAATGTCCCCCGTGGTATCATCAATAGTAAATACAATGCCAGCTCCTTCTCCCGACAGGATGTATTTGATCGAACCATCTCCTCTATCCATGTCAGAATGGAGCTGTAAAATGGAACAGGATTCAATTAGACCAAGAACTGGGCAAACAGCTGGTGAGAGACACTAAGCACATTAACATTCTGAGCATTTTGGTCTCATTGTTGGGATTCACAAGCTGGTTTTAATGAACTTATTTTACTGAAACAGGCAAATATTCATTAAAGTCTGTATGAAAGAGGTGCAATTAAAAACTCTGTCCTGTCTTCCCATTTCTGTACCCACAGCTGTGTCAGACAAAAAAAGGCAGCAACCCCCAAACAAGTATAGGGTCTGTGACTTTTTCAGATCTCGATGATGACAAGAATTATCTTTTGACTGGTTGCAATGGCCATTGAGAAGGACTCACTGCCAGGCTTGGGATAAGGTGAGGTCAGCAAAAGTGCAGAATGACTGTGCTTGCTCATGTGAGAGCGCAGCTCCCAGAGGCAGCGAACAGACGCAGCAGTTTGCGCAGCAGTGGTTGGGCTCTGACTAGAACTTGAGGATCTTGTGGAAGTTGTGGGCTTTTTGAGGACCCCCGAGGACCTAGAAGGTGATCGCTGTGAACAGGAAAGGGGAAGCTAGGCAAGGACAACTGCAGGAGGCCTTGACTTCTCCTGGGAAAAGCTCGTAGGAAAAGCTCCAGCTAGGAGTGGCTGCTGCTAATGAGCTCTCTGGGTTGCCCCTGACCAGAGGGGGTTGGGGCCTGATCCCAGTGGCCCTTGATTAGGGCGGTCAAGCACCCTGTGAGTCAGTGCTAGGGAGAGGCCTATATAAGAGCCAGGCCCAGAGCACAGTGAACAGAGGCAGCGAACAGACGCAGCAGTTTGCACAGAAGGGCGCGCGAAGGGACCTTTGTTTCTGTTCCCTGTGGTGTACATTTCCTCAAGTATGGTCATGACACGCCGCACAGCACGTTCCCCAGCGGCTGTTGGAGTTGCTGTGTCAGAGGCTTGGACCCAGACCGACCCTCTGACAGTAGATGCGGCTCTACAGGTCTCAGGCTGCAGGGAGTGCTTGGGGCCTCTCCGGGAGGCCTGGGCTGGCAGCCAGCTCTCCTGCAGGAGGTGTGCTGCTGTTGACGAGCTGTGTCGTCAGGTAAGGGAGTTACGGGAGGAGGTCAGTAGGCTGTGCAGCATCCGGGAAGCGGAGCATGAGATAGACAGGGTATTCTTGGAGACTGTACAGCTCCAGGAGTCCCAACCCCCTGCAGCAGTGGAGTTGCCAGAGGGCTCTGTGCCGTGTGAAACGGTACATCATAACATCGTAGAAGAAGGCTGGAAACTGGTCACTGCTCGTGGGAGGAGAAAGGCTCCTGCTCCTCCTGAAGACCTGAAGCTGAAGAACAGGTTCAGTGCCCTCCAGGATGAGGAGGAGATGGGCATGGCTGCCAGGGAAGTACCTGGGACAACAGACCCTGTGCCCTGCCGGAACGCCCGGAAAAAGCGGCGGGTGATTGTTGTGGGGGACTCCCTGCTGCAGGGGACGGAGGCATCTATCTGTCGACCTGACCTCTTGTCTAGAGAGGTTTGTGGCCTGCCAGGGGCTCGTGTGAGAGATGTCATGGAAAGACTGCCAAGGCTTGTCCATGCTTTGGACTATTACCCACTGCTGCTCTTCCATGTGGGCGCTGATGACACCAAGGGCAAACTGGAGACCATCAAGCAGGATTTCAGAGCTCTGGGGATGGTGGTCAAGGGTCTGGGAGCCCAGGTCATCTTCTCCTCAATCCTGCCAGTGAGGGGGATGGATGAGAGGAGGAGGAGACGGACTTTCCAGGTTAACGACTGGCTGCGTCGCTGGTGTTGGCAACAGGGTTTTGGTTTCTACGACCATGGGACCCTGTTTGAAGATCGACAACTGATGGCGAGAGATGGGATCCACCTCACGAGGCGGGGCACGCGGGTCTTTGCCAACAGGTTGGCCAACCTGGTAAGGAGGGCTTTAAACTAGGTATGATGGGGGAAGGGGAGAGTTATAGTGCCAGGGTAGTTGGCAAAAGACTGCTCAAGTCAGGATGCCTCCAGCAGGTGAATGCAGCCAGGGAAGTGCGCATGGGATGTGGCTATGGAGGACCCTCTTTTACCCCTCCTGGGAAACCTGCATGCTCGATCACCTCCCTGAAATGCCTGTACACCAATGCACGCAGCATGGGGAACAAACAGGAAGAACTAGAGATCTGTGTGCGGTCGCAGGGCCATGATCTCATTGCCATTACAGAGACATGGTGGGATAGCTCGCATGACTGGAGTGCTGTCATGGATGGCTACATGCTTTTTAGGAAAGACAGGCCAGGAAAGCGAGGTGGTGGAGTTGCTCTTTATGTGAGAGAGCAACTGGAATGGATTGAGCTGTGCCTAGGGGTGGATGAAGAGCGAGTCGAGAGCTTATGGGTAAGGATCAAAGGGCAGGCTAGCATGGGTGACACTGTTGTGGGTGTTTACTACAGGCCACCTGATCAGGATGAGGAAGTCGATGAGGCCTTCTACAGACAGCTGGAAGTAGCCTCACGATCCCAGGCCCTGGTTCTCATGGGGGACTTCAACCACCCCGATATCTGCTGGGGAGACAACACAGCTAGGCACAAACAGTCCTGGAGGTTCCTGCAGAGCATTGGTGACAACTTCTTGACACAGGTGGTGGAGGAGCCAACAAGGAGAGGTGTGCTGCTGGACCTCGTACTAACAAACAAAGAAGGACTGGTGGAAGATGGGAAGGTTGGGGGCAGCCTTGGCTGCAGTGACCATGAGATGGTGGAGTTCAGGATCCTGCGAGGAGGAGGCAGGGCACTAAGTAGGATCGCAACCCTGGACTTCAGGAGAGCAAACTTTGGCCTCTTCAGGGACCTACTTGGAGGAATCCCATGGGTTAGGGCCCTAGAAGGAAGAGGGGTTCAAGAGAGCTGGTTAATATTCAAACACCACTTCCTCCAGGCTCAAGAGCGGTGCATCCCTATGAGTAGGAAGTCAAGCAAAGGAGGTAGGAGACCTGCATGGATGAGCAAGGAGCTCCTGGCAAAACTCAACCAGAAGAAGGAAGTATACAGAAAGTGGAAAGGGGGACAGGCCACTTGGGAGGAATATAGGAATGTTGTCAGAGTATGCAGGGATGCAACGAGGAAGGCTAAGGCCCGTTTGGAAATAAATCTGGCTAGAGATGTCAAGGACAGCAAGAAGGGCTTCTTCAAATACATCAGCAGCAAGAGGAAGACTAGGGAAAATGTGGGCCCTTTGCTGAATGGGGTGGGTGCCCTGGTGACGAAGGATGCAGAGAAGGCAGAGTTACTGAATGCCTTCTTTGCTTCAGTCTTTACTGCTCAGGCCAGCCCTCAGGAACCCCAGACCCTGGAGGCAAGAGAGAAAGTCTGGAGAGAGGAAGACTTTCCCTTGGTGGAGGAGGAGTGGGTTAGAGATCATTTAAGCAAACTTGACACCCACAAATCCATGGGCCCTGATGGGATGCACCCACGAGTGCTGAGGGAGCTGGCGGACATTATTGCTAAGCCACTCTCCATCATCTTTGAAAGGTCATGGAGGACAGGAGAGGTGCCCGAGGACTGGAAGAAAGCCAATGTCACCCCAGTCTTCAAAAAGGGCAAGAAGGAGGACCCAGGGAACTACAGGCCAGTCAGCCTCACCTCCATCCCTGGAAAGGTGATGGAGCAGCTCATCCTGGAAGCCATCTCCAAGCATGTGGAGGAAAAGAAGGTGATCAGGAGTAGTCAGCATGGCTTCACCAAGGGGAAATCATGCCTAACCAATCTGATAGCCTTCTCTGATGGAAGGACTGGCTGGGTAGATGAGGGGAGAGCAGTGGATGTTGTCTACCTAGACTTCAGCAAGGCTTTTGACACTGTCTCCCATAGCATCCTCATAGACAAGCTCAGGAAGTGTGGGTTAGATGAGTGGACAGTGAGGTGGATTGAGAACTGGCTGAATGGCAGAGCTCAGAGAGTTGTGATCAGTGGCACAGAGTCTAGTTGGAGGCCTGTAGCTAGCGGTGTCCCCCAGGGGTCAGTACTGGGTCCAGTCTTGTTCAACTTCTTCATCAATGACCTGGATGAAGGCACAGAGTGCACCCTCAGCAAGTTTGCTGACGATACAAAACTGGGAGGAGTGGCTGATACACCAGAGGGCTGTGCTGCCATTCAAAGAGACTTGGACAGGCTGGAGAGGTGGGCGGAGAGGAACCTCATGAAGTTCAACAAAGGCAAGTGCAGGGTCCTGCACCTGGGGAGGAATAACCCCATGCACCAGTACAGGTTGGGGGTTGACCTGCTGGAAAGCAGCTCTGCGGAGAAGGACCTGGGAGTGCTGGTGGACACCAAGTTAAGCATGAGGCAGCAATGTGCCCTTGTGGCCAAGAAGGCCAATGGTATCCTGGGGTGCATCAGGAAGAGTGTTGCCAGCAGGTTGAGGGAGGTGATTCTCCCCCTCTACTCAGCCCTGGTGAGGCCACATCTGGAGTACTGTGTCCAGTTCTGGGCTCCCCAGTACAAGAGGGATGTGGCACTACTGGAGCAAGTCCAGCGAAGGGCTACAAAGATGATGAGGGGACTGGAGCATCTCTCTTATGAGGAAAGGCTGAGAGAGCTTGGCCTGTTTAGCTTGGAGAAGAGAAGGCTGAGAGGAGATCTTATCAATGTGTACAAGTATCTGAAGGGAGGGTGTCGAGAGGATGGGACCAGACTCTTTTCAGTGGTGCCGAGCGACAGGACGCGAGGCAATGGGCACAAACTGAAACACAGACACTTCCATCTTAACATGAGGAAAAACTTTTTCACTGTGAGGGTGACAGAGCACTGGAACAGGTTGCCCAGAGAGGTGGTGGAGTCTCCTTCTCTGGAGATCTTCAAAACGCGCCTGGATGCAATCCTGTGCAATGTGCTCTAGGTGACCCTGCTGAGCAGGGGGGTTGGACTAGATGATCTCCAGAGGTCCCTTCCAACCTCAGTGATTCTGTGATTCTGTGATGTGGTTTAAGATGAATTAGATATTTAAAGGGTAGCACAGTGCTAGAGTACATGAAGTAAATCTGTTTAGGATCAAGGGGAGGGAAGGATAGAAGAGCTACTCAGTAGCTTTTATGACTAAGAAATCTTTTTAAAATTTCTGCATGAAAATTTTAGCAAGAAAAATGAGGCTAGACCATTACTTCATCAGGAAAAAAACTGTTTTCAAATAGGAGGTGAGGCAAGCAGCGAGGAACATTTGATTGTGTCCATGGCAGGCTATATAGATGAGAGGCATCCCAGGATTTCCTAGGGAATTAGCAAATGGATTTACTGCATGACTGCTAATTAGTTCTGAGAAACCACAGATAGCTGGAAATGTAACAGAACATAGAAGAAAAGTAAATGCAGCGCTAATTATTGTCTAAAACAGAGAAACAAATCATCCTGGGGACTACCATTCTGTTAAACACCTGGTTCCTGTGAAATACTGGAATGACTATCAAAAGACAAACAAATCACCTAATTTCACTGAGACTACCCAGATGCTTAACAATGTGCTCATACTGTCACACTTTTGAGGAACAGAGCTTAACGGCCTATAGCCATGACCAATGACCAATGACCAATAGCCAGAGAAAGGCAGTGCGTAGTACTGATTCAGTCTTAAAGAACAGGAAGGTAATAGAATTGGGGTGCAATAACCAAAATGGGTTCACATGTGAATTCTGTTTTTCAGTGTGATTATGATATTGGGGATGAATAAGTAATGAATAAAAAAACCAGAGGACAAAATGGCCCAGATTCAGTTAAGCACATTTTAAAATGTATATATGAGCAATTATCTTAAGCGATATATTCAGATTTAAGTGTGTGTTTAATACTTTGATGAATTCATGGGACATATGGGAAAATTGTGGGGGACGGGGCCAAAACATAGCTAAATAGTCATACTAGAGAGGAAAACCTTAGAATAGTAAACTGGATATATGAACATAAGATTGGTAGGATTTGATTAAGAAACAGGCAATTTATCTAGAAAAGCAGAAGTCAAACCTGATGCGTTTGATTATGGGATATTCTCTCAAGGAAGAAAAAAGAAATCTCATCTCTGGATTATTTAAAAACACACAGAAAACTATATAACAAATTTATCATATAGGAAAAATGGTTTTAGGGAGGTGGAGAAATTGTCTTATCTGACCTGATCATTTCTAATGGCAGTGGGCCAGATCTTCAGCTGTTGCAGGGCATGTGGTTCCATTGACTTGGTAGTTGGAAGTCCATTTCCCCCAGTGGGGGGACTGGCTTGAAGTGGCTCATTCCTCGGAGGTCATTTTGCTTACTCAGAGTGCCACAGCTCAGATCACGTGACCTACACAAAACTTGGGTCTACTCCTGATTTTAGGGTCGGACTGATTTCAACTGAGATGGGCTCTATATTGTTTTCTATGGCAGGAGTCCTGCGGTGAAGTGACACTGACCACGCCGCAGACAGGCTGGACCTAGGTGGCCCTTCAATTCTAACCAACCGCTGTGAGAAAGGAGTGTTAAAGGCAAGTACCCAGCTGTTGCAGTAACACCACAAGATGGCTGCAAGATCTAAAGGTACAGATTGTGACAATTAACTTGTCAGGCAACTTGTATTTCATTTTGTCTCTTAGCTATTGGGCTCTGCAGTGGCTACCGTGTCTAGGGAACACTGGTCCTTCAGAGCAATGCTGGCAGCTCTCAGGTGACATCAGCTAAATGGGGGAAGAACAGACCCAGATTAATTTGGCAGTGGCAAACAGTTAAATTTAAATGATTGCCATGTGTATTAATTTACACAGAGGTGCCAGGACTCCAAACTGGTGTATCTTCAGGAAACAGCATCTTGTGATTAATTTACGAAAAGACACTGGTTGTCATCATTTGCCCTAAACACCCATAACTCAGAGATTATCATGGTAGGAGCTAGTAAACAGGATGCTTCCAGAAGGAGGACACTATTATAGCTCTGTGAATTGATTCAGAACCACTAAGCTACATTTTGGGCATTTGTTTTAGTGCATCAGTGCGTCAGTGAGAGAATGCAGCTGCTCAGATAGATATAGATGTTAGACCTGACTGGGGAATTAGAGCTGGGCCTGAAGGAAGAAAATGTACATCAACAAGTCTTCATTAAATAGGAAAAATGAAAGGAAAAGAAAGAAAAAGGCAAAGGCAAAGAAAAGGAAAAGGAAAAAGAAAAGAGAAAGAAAAAGGAAACAGGAAAGAGCATATCTTAAAAAAGCACAAGGTGTTCTGGAAAATTCAAAAGACTTAGAAGAAGATACTGAGTCAAACTCATGGGTTAAATTACACCTTCTGTCCACAGCCCTATTTGGAATGAATGCAGTTGTGTAGGGAGCAAACAAGGAATGAACATGGCACACTAATAGGAATTTTGGAGTACAAAAGGATCTCTGTCTAACTGTGATTTGTTAAAAGCATTGGACCTCAACCAAGCCAAGGCAGTAAGGAATGCTAACAGCACTTTTGCAGCTTCTCCCATAGCCTGCTCTTTCTAGACAAAGCAAAGAAGAGAATAAAAGATTTTATAATTCCAATCTGTAATAAATCTGAAAGAATTTGGCATCCAAAGAGACTGAAGCTCACACCATTGCAATGACAAACCCAATATGAGGATGTTGCAGGTTGGGTTATATGTAGGATTCACTGTAAAGGTTTCCGGTGTACTGAAAAAGTGATCCAGATTCAAGCTGGCTTTGTTTTATGGGTGAGGCAATGAATTGTGCTGCCTTGTGGCTTACTCAGAAGTACAAGGAATTCACTCGTACTTTCTTCTCCCTAGTAAAGGACAGACTATGGGAGGAATGAAGCAGATGATAACCCCAGAGAAATTAACTACGCCAGTCTGGGTTGCTTCTTTTGATGAGGATAGGATGAAAGATTACGAAGGCTATATATTCATCTGAATGACACATTTCATGGAAAGGGCCGCTTGGAAGAGAGCAGTACTGCCGGCAGGCAGCTCACTGAAGGAGTCATGCAGCTTCACTAACTGGGCTGTGACTCCATCCTCACCTTGCTCTCCCGTCTCTCCAGGAAGGTAGCACCTGCAGGGGATTTTGTGAGGCCGCGTGAGTCTGTTTGGTTGATCTGCAGTGATAGTCTGTAGAAAGGCTGCATTTTATTCACTCATTCAGCTGCTGTGGTTAAAATGCCCCTTTCCTTTCAAACAGGATTAGGGAGTCTCAGACACTGCAAAGTGGGGAAGTGTCTCCAGTTCAAACACTGAAGCAGTTTAGGCTGCTGGATGAATGTGGAAAACATCTGCTGCAGTAAATGTGGGGGCTTTGATTTCCCTAGCTCATCCTCTCAGCCAATAATGGCTACCTCTAAGAAGGTTGAAGACTAGCATTTACAGGACCAGGGAACCCTCCGAAGCTAAAATGCTCTAAATTAGAATCGTGAGCACTGGATAAAGCAGAAATTGTACTGACTTCATCTCAGGAAGCTCCTTTTCTTCCCCTGTACAGAAGATATTTTGCCCCTGCTTTACAGTTATGTAGAAAAGTACATTTTATTTTTCATAGCAGCCTTGAAAATCCCACTATATGAGCCTGGATGCATGGTTCAAATCAAAGTTATTTTTGGGTTGTTCCAGTAGTATACAGCTGGCCTAAAACAGCTGTAAAGGAAAGTCCCTTCTCTTATGGGAAATATAATGTAACTATAACTGGATCGATACTATGTGCTCTTCTTCCTTCTGGAACAGGATTCAACAAAGCAGATGAAGTAAGGCCTGGCTAGGAGGATGTTTCAGGGTGTTGGGGATGGTGTCAGTCAGACAGGCTCTACCCAGGCATGGGAACAGGGCTGATCCAAGGGCTGGTGCTAGCGCTGAGGCAGAAGGCTCAGAGGCTGCATTTCCACATAGCTCTGCACAGGAGGTTCCAGTGCTATTTCTGAGTAAGCCTGCAGTGATTTGGGTTGAAAAATTTCTGGCCTGCCAGAACAATTAATTCAGCCCACAACCTATTCCCGGCTGACCCCTTTCCTAAGGATCCCTAAGACAGAGACAGCACAAACACAGCTTGGATGGAGAAATTGTGGCAGGCTGCTACTTTTTCTGAGAGCCATAGGACAAGGTGGGAAGCCCTTCTCTCATATGGCAGCTGCCAGTGCTTTCATCACCCTACTTGGATGGCTGCTCTGCACTCAGTTTGGGAATGGGAGAAGATGAATTCTTTGACCCTCAAAGACCCACTTTGACAGAAGATTTCCCCAGTGTTTGCTGTACATGGAGCAGTGCAGAGTTATCAGGTCCTCAGAGCAATCTAGCCATGTCAGCTCAGCGGTGTGTGCGGCTAATTGGCACTGTTAACAGTGAGAGTTAATTAGCTCTTGCACATCCCTGTGCTGACACAGCCATAACGCACGTGTCCCTGGAGATAGTTCTCTAAGCATGAACTGAGGGATCTCGGCAGCTTGGGCCATGGTACGGTGAACACAGACCATCTCTGCTTTTCCCCTTTCAGCTGAGCTGAGCAAGATGAAAAGCCCTGTTGACCACTCCAAGTTTTTGTGCTCCCAATGACACAATCGAGCCCAAACCAAAGATAAGCCGGTTTCTTGCAATACTTGTTTTAGCTAAAATTCAGCTCACAGTGCAAGCTTGGAATCATTTCAGGTGAAATTGTGTATGTGTAACATGTCTGGCCCTTGTGCCAAAGCTGGGAATTGCATGAAAATAAATACTAATTTCTTTAATCATTAGAGATATAAAGAGCTGAAGTGTTAGGTGTAGAGATGAATCAAGAGTAATGAGGTCTCATTTGATGGCAATCACTAGTAATGCCACTGCTGTGGGAGGAAGGAGTGTACATCTTACTGTCAATAACACAGGGATAAATCAGGAAGAAGTCCTTTGAAGCCAATAGATTCATTTTGATTTATACTAGTGAGACTGAGGGCTCAGTTTAGCTCTATGGAGTTGTAGAGTGATAAATAAAAGTCCAAAAGGGGCTTCCGGATTTGTGTTTTTTTTTTTTTTTTTTGCAGATGGATAGATTGGAAGGAAAGACTGAGCCAGAGAGGCACAGTTTTCAAAATGTCCCTAAAAAGAGCATTTCTAACTTGACCATATAAAATGGTAGTCTAATCTAAATAAATGAAATCTGAAGGAATTTTTTTCTGACCTCCTTTCTTAATTTCTTCATTTGTCATATCTACCTCTATGTATTTTGTGCTCATCATTGTGCTGTCTGGTCATCTGGATGTATAAAACTTTAACTGTATCACTCAAACAGTTAAACATACTGCCTCCCTGCCATTCATCCCCCTGGTAGTGGTTACACAGTTTAATTACAGTTGCAATCGGTGTAGACTGGAAGCAAACCTAGTGCTGCCCACAAGCCTTTGAATAGCAGTGTCAATACATTAAACTTTCCAGAGTCTTAAAAAAAAAAGTGGGAAAATAGCCTATGAAGGATGGGTATTGAGGGACAAAAGGTAGACTGTGATGGCAGACATCACCGATCTGATCTCCCATCAGCTTGTTCCTCAAGGAGGTACAGAAAAGTGAATGGAAAATACTACCAGGTAGATGGGCTAAGCTCAGCAATCCATTTTACACTTATTTGTACTGGTGGGTAGGTTCTTGGGGTGCAAGGAATCTGAGAATAGGACCTTGCATGTTGAATTTAATGAGCCATCCTTCTACCCTTCTAGATTTGGAGCAACTTCTCTGCAATCTACAGAATTAAACTGGGGTCAAACTGTGGTAAGTGAGAAGAAATTTTGACCCTTGAAATTTACAGAAAACAAAAATTGAAATGTCAGTTTTCAAAAGATACTGGTTATTTCATTTGATTGTGAACTTCAGCTTTCAGCCGACTTGATTACAGACAGAAGTATGATCACAAACTCTGCCTTTCTTTCCTAATCCTCATTTATCAATATAACCTTGTTTTGCCTTGACATTGTAGGAGTCCCTGGAAAGATCACTGCAGATTTTTTAACGCTATCCCAATTACAGCTGATGATTGTAACAGCAGATCTCTTTGAAACAGGAAAATATATTGACAGCCCCTTGAAACAGAAATTCTTCCCAACTCAAGGTGACACTGGTCAAAAGCTCTTGGGAGCCGAAGTGAAATTAACGTGGATAGATTCACTGCCAGAAAGAAGGTAGAGAAAAGGCACTTAGAGAAACTTCCTGTGTTTTGCCATGGTCTGTAGGTACACAGATGCATGCATTCTGCTGGACATCCCCCTCCTCTCCCCTCCTGCTGCGGTTCTTACCTTGCCGACGTACAGCGGGTCAGTCCCGGTGTATTCCTCCAGGACAAAAAACTGGTTCCATACCCAGCTCCTCTTCATACGCTGGTGCTGCTTGTCTGACAGGTGATCTTCTTCCCTTTCAGAAAGGGGCCCGGCACTCCCTGACAGTACACTTGTAGTAAGGTCCATCAGTCCCCAAAAATACAAGGACACACCAAGTCCAAGCAAGTTCTTTGCATTGCTCATTCTACCTGCAGTCCACATCCGTATACTAGGGCTGACTTAAAAGTCAAAACACAGTATCTTAGGTCCTTTGCAAAGAAAGAAGGTCCAGTGAGCACTCCTTTGAAATGTCCGATAAAGAGCCTGGCTTTGAGAATGAGTCTCCTGTAAAGTTAAAGGAAATTCATAATAGGAGTTCTGGTTTTTGTTTTTCTCAAGGTAAAAGAGTTTTTCCAACAAGTAAATATACTATAAACTATTTAATCATCTGTATAAAAAGACAATAACAGGATGCATATGACCTGGAACTAGGAATACTATTACTTTATAAGCTGCAGAATTGAAGCCTTAGATATAAGTACCATCAGGGTTTAGTCAATAAACAAGAGTTCTCTACTTTGCTAACTTAGCTGTAGAGTTGCTTTATGGTATTGATTGGCATGAGTTAAGTGCATATGTTTTAGAAATATTTATGACCAGAAGTCCTTAGAGAACATTTAAATAACAGTTCACCTTGGAAAGCTGTAATAACTGCCGAACACTTTTTGGCAAGTGGTTTTCTCTTTCTGTTTGGAAACCATGTTATTGTCATTACACATATGTGCGTGCACACAGGTCTACATAAATACAGATATCATTATTGCTATATTACAAACCTTAAATTTCATTTCTAGCAGCTGCAAGTTATTTATCTTTTTAATTATTCTTTCAGTCTCCCCCTGTTGCTTGAATTCAGGTTTCTCACTCTGCTGCCTCCTCTCTGAGGAGCTGATTGCTGCTACAGATGTGACATTTCTAGAATTTGAATGGCCAGTTAATCATTATATAAGCCACAAAAGGTTTCAGAATGTTGATGGTAACGTGCTATTGTGGGATATGTCCAAGCAAGTCAAGCTAACATATTTTTCCTCCACAAGCCTGAAAGACCTGTTTAGACAGAGGAATGCTGACCTCTATCAGAGGACACTTTCTCATCAGTCTAGGATCTTTTGTTGTCATGAAGTCAGATTAGCTGGTGACCTCACTCCAGGCTACGGATTGTAGCAACCTTTTCTTTCACCATCTTTCTAGGTTTAATGATGTGGTGCTGCACTCAAGTTGCTCTGTCAAAACACTCCATACATTCTCTGTGGGCCTGATATGTTCACTGTTCTTTTTGAGAACAGCAAAGGCACATTGGGCTCTGAGGTTTAAGCAAGGAGTACAAACTTCATTTTACTGCTGTTTTATGGGTCTTTAGGCTTACTTAATTGTTGTATCCTGTGGAAATAAAAATAAGCAGGAGATATCTCTCAAATATTCCTAACTGAAATCCTTCAAAGATTTCAAAATCATAAAAAATATTTTGCACAGTTGCATGGTAATGTTTTGAAGCGAGGACTGAGACAACGAAATGTTTTCAACAGTGAAGAAGAGAGTGTTTGAAAAATCCCCCAGCATCTAAGCTTGTATAACTGGAGGCTTGTGTACACTTAAAAATCTACCAAAACAGCAATTCAGAATTCAAATAAAAAGTTGGCTGAAATCTCAGAAAGGCAGCTTAAGTCTGGAATAAATGTCCACAAGGGGAGTAAACCCAAAATAACTATCTTAGACTCAGTTCTACACAAAATAATCTTTCCAAGTGTAAAGTCTAAGAAGAATATGATTCCACAGTGCTATTAGTCTATATAGTGGTGAAGTGTAGCAAACAAGTAACAGGCCTGAAAAGTTTACAACCTAAGGCTCAATAGGTACAACAAAGAAAGGACAAACTGTAAGCACAGAACACTGTAAATCTTTTCTAACCAGAGCAATCTGCAGAATCGCTAGCTGTTTAGACATTGACAACTTAATGTGCTTGGCTTCATTGTCTGAAAAGCCAAAGACAGGGATTCATCTCAGCAGTACAAGACCGAAAGGACCACAATAATCTCTGTGTATCTGTCACTCAGTGAAGAAGCTGGTAGCTCTGTGTGAGAGGCACACAGCTTCCAGGTTTAGCTTGTTCAGCACGGCTCAGCTTGCAGGATGCCTGAAGAGTTCAACAGCAGTGTGCAGAGTGCTTGCCTGTCTCTGCCCTGAAGAGTCTTTAGTTCCCAACCCCCAATACACATTTATGCTTGGGAAAGGTAGATGAAGTCTACTTCACATCATAGGTACATCTGCCTAGCTCCTGGCGCATTGTCAATAGCAAGTTTTTCTCAGCAAAGTTAGGGGGACATTATTCACAACCAACATTTTGCTGGCAAGTACAGGTGGAGAAGGGCACCCCACCACCCATCTCCGTGGTTTGTTGGAACCTGTCACCATCTCTGCCACGCAACACAGAAAACCTGGAGGCAGTCAGCACCAAGGTCCCGTCTGAAGTTTTTACTTTAAGAAATTCCATTGACTATATAAAGTTACATTTTTGTCCATATGAAAAAGAAGTGCCACAACATGATGAACTGATTCCTGTGGCAATGAGCATCGTGTTTGCAGGTGAACTCCCAAACCATGGATTCAAAACTAACGGTGCTGGTTGCCTCCTTCAATTAAATTCAGCCAACAAGGGTGAATTGCTCTCAGCCAAAGTAGTACCAAAGTATGGTTAAATAGACTTGCAGAATTAGCATTGTGCTTGTAATAAGGAAATAGCAAGAGGAATCTGATCATCACGATCCTTTTCCTATGCATGTGTCATTATATCAGCAGAAAGCAATGAAAGTAGAAGTGAAATAAAGGTCGAAAGTAGGGGCATATATGCTTCAGGCTCTCTCTGATAATAGCCTTTGTCATTTGAATGTCACTCTGCGTCATACTGCAGTTCCCTGAGGAACCTTTCTTGAACACAGAGTGTACAACAACAGAAACATTCTTAAGAGCATTTCCTTTCCTCAGTGAAATCTCTTTTTAGAGTAGTGACTCTGCAACCATCAGGAAACTTGC
Organism: Apteryx mantelli; assembly: GCF_036417845.1. NCBI lineage: Eukaryota > Metazoa > Chordata > Aves > Apterygiformes > Apterygidae > Apteryx > Apteryx mantelli. Next base: position 79,842,814 of record NC_089979.1, read on the forward strand.
CATTAAGTAAAGTCTTACTCCTTCCCTGAGTAACAGTAATATGTTTCTCCATTTAGTGTCAGCCAACAGTGATAGGGTCATATATTTTTGTAGGCACAGAAGAAAGCACTACTGCTGAGGAGGTACAGATTTTTTTATGCTAATACCAGAGTTTCTGGTGTCTCATGCCTTTCCAAAACTGTAAGCAAGCAGGCTCAAAATTGTCACGTTTTGCTTCTTGCTTACAGGCAGCTTATTACTACTAATATCAGTGTTTAATCAAGAATGGTTCCACCATCTCTGAGGCTGAAGGAGAATAGGAATTCTTTTTTTTTTTCCTGTCTCTGGTCCTGAAGCTGTTATTAAAAGAACTGAAAGAGCCCTGCTATCTTCTGGCCTGTGGTTCATCTGTCTGGAGCTTCTTTCCCTCTGGTTCACCAACCTCAGGTGGGTATTACCAGCCTCTGGAGCTGCAAGGGGGGCTATTTGTAAAGCAAGGTATTGCTCAGCAGTGTAAAAGTCAATCATGTACGCGTAGGGTTTGAATTGTGTGGTAGCACAAGTGACAGCTAAGGTACAGTTAGGGTCATGGCTGAATAGGTCTTTCAGAAGACTTGTGCAGATGGCTACTTCGCCAGTGGAGTGTGATGGATGAGTATGAGGTCATTTGGACTGGGGACATAACATTTGGCTAGAATGATAGCTGTATGCTTTGAGTATGCTAGCTCCGTGGGATCTCTAGCCTTAAGTGGACCTTAGTGCTTTTTGCCATAGATGGATGATGCAGACTTTAAGGCAGAGTCTGTCCTCCTGCCTCAGTGTGGGTAGTTCCTTGCAGGGAGATCAGGGAGACAAGTCATAGAGGAAGGCACTTGTTGGCATGACTGAGTGAGGCAGAACTGAACCTTTGATGTTCTCTTAATGCAAGTTGTTTCTTCAGTCTCTGCAAAGCAAGTTCTTAAGAGCCTCGGACATCTGCAGAGATGGAATTGATGAGCATCTGCTTGTCATATGAAATACATTATAGAAAATTGTGTTTCATGGCTCAGCATGGGGATGCACAAAGGATTTGAAAGCAGTAAAGGGAGAGAAAACTTGTTTTCCTTGCTCACACAAATAACCAGTTAACCCCAAGACGACTGTTTGCGTGACCACAATGAGTGGGATTTTTGCAGAGGGTGTTCTATTTCTCAAGAACAATTTAAACGTATGTTTCAAAACCCAGTTTGTTACCCACAGTTGACTACCCCATTGTAATAGGTTTAGCTGCATCTGTGCAGTTTAGATCTCTGACCCAAAATGAACTCTTTTTTTTTTGCCCCAGCTTTTGTGATGAATATTTGATTACCAGTTCAGTTGTTTAAGATACTTTCTTTTCCTACTCTTGCCTTGCAGACTTTGCTGAAAACCCTTTTTCTTCTTGTCACTCAGCAGTTACAAATACAGCTTTTGACTTCATGAAGACCTGTGAAAATCTCATTGAACTCACTGCAACTGGTGGTCTATACACAACACAAAGGAACTTTCCAATTGTTCTACACAAAAGAGTCACAATAATGCACTTTCCAGCATTTCAAATACAATTTGGTCTTTTATTCCATATTTTGAAATTAAAATAGGCATATAAATGTAAGCTAATGTTAATGCTCCATTTTTAAAGACCCACCCCCCAACCCTGCATTTGTACTATAATTAAACTTTTCTTAATTGAATAGCTAATTCTGGGCAAAAGATGAAAAGGAAAAAGAAATATCTGCCAGAACCAACTTCTAGCATTTCTTACATGTGACCCATTTATCATGTTAATTCTGAAAAGCACATCACTTCCAAAGAAAATATAAAAATATTAATAGTTTGGATGACCATATAGGCATCCATAGTGTTCTACTGGGATTGAAATGTATTGCACTAAATACATATCAACATGAACACCAAGGATTTTATAGTCAAAAAGCTCAAACTTGAAAAGGTTTATACACATGCTTATTGCATTTTTCATGTTGCACTGCAGATGATGAGGTTGTCCCTCTGAAAGTCACTGCACTATTTGCATTTATAAAATTAATCGTATGCTTAAAACTTTTAGGCCTGGTCTTTCCAACAGATCATGCTATAGGGATCCCAGCACTCATGTGGAATGCTACAGACTTTATTGGCTTCCATGAAGGCACATCAGCTGACCTGAGGTTATTCATTTGAAGGAGACATATCACACTGAAAAAGCAGGGCAATCAGTTTTAAACTCTCTTCTCCACTGTTTCCATATGTAAATACACAAACACACGTGACATTTTAAGTATATTTTTAATGTATGTATATAAATGTTTCTCAGCAGCATATACACTGCACTAAGAATCTGTTAATGGAAAAAGATTTCTGTGTTTAATGACATCTTTTAAAGAGTTTCCCCCACTATTTTGCTGAAAGAAACCAAACAACTCAGTAACGAACACAGTGGGAAGAAATTAAAGTTGAGTGAGAAGAATTTCCAAGTAAGCTGTTTACTTTGTTCCCTGAATTTTTTGTGATATTTTAAACCAAAGCTGGGGGTGTAACTACTGCTTGTTCCTTTCCTCCCCCAATTAAATGGATTATGCTTTTCTATTTTCATAAAGTACTTCTTAGGCTTCATGCACCCTCAGCTGTTCACAGCTCTGTTGTAAAATGCCTTTGCAACAACCCCACAGGAGCACCAGCCAGTATAAACTCTAGGCTGTATTCTGCACTAGGCAGACCACCTGCAAAAGGTGCCTAACATCAGCCTCCAAGCTCATTCTTCTCCACTGTGCCAGGATCTACAATCTCCTGGGCAATTTATGTAAGCTGAGTCTCAGTTTAGAGCTCATAATGTTTGCAGTACCTAAGTTAGGTACCTTTAAGTAGGCCATCTGATTATGGTCCTAAATGACTCTGTACTGCTTCCGGAACTGTATATGTTCTCTCTCTGGCCCAGGCTAGTCCTACTGTTGCAGGTTATTATTACCTGTTATTACAGTTACGGGACAAGTTTAAATTAAAAACAATAATCTGGAGGCATTTGTTACTGTTCTTGAAAATAGACTGGGCCTGAACATGTATTTTTATTTTTACTTTTTTTTTTATTGAGATCTTCATAAATACAATGAAACTTGACAACACACCATATGGTGCATAAACATTAACTCACGATACAATCCATTGTCATAAAATTACATCCACAGACCAGTCAACAATCTCTCCTGGGACACACCACTGAACTCATTTTACTCGAGATCTGAAGTCCTTCAAAGCTATGGAGTGCTTGCAGAGCAAAAAGTCCCAGAGAATGACAGAGAGAGTCCCATTGTATAAATCCCAACACAGCAGTTATAGGTCCATAAACAGATCAAAAAGAACGAAACATACGTACAATCACAAAGTAAACATTTCCAGATATAATGATGCTGATAACTTACATCAGCAGAGGATCTGATCTCCAGCTTTTACTCAGTATGAGGTAATGTAAGTACGATAGTAAAAAAGCAGGAGAAAAGGAAGAGAGGGTTTCAAAAGCTCCATGATGGTCTAACCAACTCTACTGATGTCAGCCTCAATAGGAACTAAGTTAGGCATTGCAAATACACTGGAAAATCCAAATAAATGCAAAATTAAACAACTCCTATGCAATCAAGGATGTGCAAAACTATGTAACACATATGAAAATCTTACTAATTAAAGTTTCATTATGAGGGAAAAAATCCTTTTAGTTTCCACAGTCTGGACTACTTTTGCTACCCTGTCAAGAGAAACCTGCACAAATGACTCTAAATTGCTTATGTAAACTTTGCCAACCTCTCAAGCAGGCATCCTTTTTTTTTTTTTAAACACAGCCTCCTCCCCCCAAAAATGTGACTTTTCATTCTTGTCTTGCAGCTGAAACAGGAGCCTTAGCTCAGCTCAGGCTTCCAAGCAATATAGGCAAAACTATAGTTTCCTGTCAAAGAATGAGAGGTCTGGGTGGGAAGGGTGGAATTTCCTATGCTATCAAAAAAGAAGGAACAGGATGAGTCAGGTGTGGGGTGAAGAGCTGGTGCCTTTTAGAGAGCCAGGGTTTCTGTGAAGGGAATGAGAAAGCGAGAAGGTAATGCTGGGTGAATCTGCCCTCTCTTGGTAAAAACTGCAGTGCCCACCTGAATTTGATAAGCCGAGAGGGCAGCAGGGATTTAGCCCAGGGATATAGCCTGGTACCCTAGGAAGTGAAGTGCTTCTGCCCAGAACAGAACCTACTCACAACAGTTATATCTGCCTTTGGGAAAAATTTACTACCTCCATTCCCTCTTTTTTTCTCATTTGCTTCCTTCTGCCCATGTCCTTCCTACCTTCCAGGTCCTGAGCAGATGTCTTGCCTGATCTGCCATTCACTAGTAATGGGATAAAACCAGACCCTGTTGCACAACTGGAATGCATTTTGAACCTGAGCTGTCCCAGACTGTGATGCATGGTGGCTATGGCAAAAAATCATATTCTTTAGCTGCTAACAATTGCATTTTGGTTGTGGTAGTCCTGAGAATATGACAGATTTCCACCCAGCAAACTAAAATGGACTATTTCTTGTCCCACTGCTGCTGAATGGATGACCAAGCTCAATATTACCCCCTAAGTGACAAAGATAGAAACAGTGCTACCCTTACAGAATAGCTTATCTGGAGACAAGTAGGAGAAGCAGCTGCCTGGCTAGAGCAGATAGAGGTATTTCAGGTAATATTTCTTTCTATATATGAAGATCAAAAGGAACCATAGGTAAGGGCCTATGTAATGTCATTGGTGAAGAAAACCTTCTAGTTTCATTATGAATGTGTTCCTGGTTACCTTAGTATTTCATTATTATTTCATACAGTGTTTTGACCTGTTAAAAATGGACTCCTCCAAAAATCCAAACTCAAAAGTAGCTGGTGAAGACCAAGAAGAGAATGAGTAATTTCTTTTTCCAGCTAGAAAACAATATTTAGCCATCTATCGAAGTAAAAGCACACAGCCACTGGTACATTTTTTTAACTTAAAATTGTCTCTGTATTCATAGGGAAATGATGGTCTCTAAGCCTCAAGATAGCTGCAGGTGCTGCAAGAGCTGAAAGACTTTCCTCTATTCTTGGATCTGACACTGATGCAGTGTCCAACACGGACATCTGTATCTTGTCTTGACCTCACTGTTTGCCTTACCAGAGCATGAAGACACGTTATTACCCAGCAGGATGAACATTTTCAAGCCAGCTTCAAGCTGCTGTCTATGAAATCAAGCCAGTGAAAGAAATGGAAGTCTTACAGCTTGTACCAGTATCTGAACTGCTATCTACCTTGTTCTTATCATCCAGCTTCAAAGTGCTTCTAGGAATAGGGTGCTTGGCCTTCACAGGACCATTTCAAGTTAAGAGAACAAAGCAATAAGGAATAAAGACATGCTGACCTCATTTGTCCTAGAACTGTCCTAATATGGCCAGAATAATGTTCCTAAAGCCTGAAAAACAACCTCAGATGTTTTGCATGCCAACCTCTAGATTTTGGTCTTCAAACCCAATTGTTGCAGTCTCCACAGGGAGTGTATGTGAGGTATTACCTAATTGGCGTCTATAAATGTGACATGCACTAATAAAGCTCTAAAGGAGAGGATTCCATTATCTATTTTCCTCCTTCTTCATACTCCACTGCTGGGACAAGTTCCCAGCTCCCAGTGCACTCCCCATTTCAGAAGATCTCCATCTGTCTTAGTATTGACTATGCAGTGTAGCATTAGTAACTTTTATAGAACAGAGGTATTAAATAAAAAGAGGTATTATAAAATTCCCAACCTTGTATTATCTGCTATGAGCTAACTGGTTGCTGTCCTTTTTCCCAGAGGAGGATCTTTTGCCAGTTTTAGTCTGGTTTCCCAAGGAAATGAGCTTATGCAATCATATCATCTGTCATACCATTAATATTTTTGAATGACTGTCTAATTTCAAAAAAATTGTGAAAGGCAGATGTAGATCCCAAGGACTATTACATTTCTATCTGTTCCCTGGAAATTTTCAGGTACAGTAGGGAAGAGAGATCCAAATTTATGTCCCCACTGAGGAAAGGATGACTATCTCTGTATACAATCACTTTTGCCAAGTGATCATCCTTCATGCAGTTCCAGATTAGTAACTGATCTGAGGTGGAAGAAGCTGGTATCTCAGCTGGAGAAGCTGGAAGGAGCTGGGATTATTTTGTGCATGTAGGAAGAGTTTCAGGGCAAAGACACAAACCCCCAAGAAACCAGGCTTTGTAGCTCTACTGCTCTTGGCCTGTTTGTTAATAGCTTTAGAAGAAAATTTAATTTGTATATAAATTAAGATAACAGTCCTGATTGTCCTGAAACACTGAAGCCTTGGATTGTATGCCTTGCCTTCTGGAATCTAAGGCCTAGGCCTACACACTTGAATTTCAGTTTCCAGGGACTGGCTCCAGCTGAAAGCTGTTTAAGTGGTCCAGCGATGCACAAACTGCAAACTCTGAGTATAGATCTGAGAGTGGCATGTGTCTTCCACTCACTGTTCTCTACTGATGGTCACTAGCACTTCAGCTGGGGTCTCTTTAATACCTAAGCATACCTCCTCACTTCCATAAATAGGGAGACATCAGCCACTGAATGAAGAATTAATGATCTTGACCACAGCACATAAACATGGGAGACCCTACTGACAGCAACTGCATGGGGCATCAGGGCCCATCCCCTGCTACTATGAGTAGTCACTTCCTGTAATTCCTTGAATAGTTTCAAGATCCTTTCCTAATTGTCAAGATTTCAGATACAGAATTGAAAATATGTAGCCAAAAGAGAACCAAGAAAATGCAGAAAATGCAGGAGGGCTTAAAGAAAAGCAAAACTAAAATACATTGAAGAAATATCTTCAAGAAATTCAGAAATGAAATTGCAGTTTTTCTGTTAGCCCATCTGTGTGTACTTTGCAGCAAAAACAGTCTTCTTTTATTCCTGCTAAATATATTGTTTCCTACTGTAAATTTGTATTTTTATTAGCAATGCATAAGTACTGTACCTTTTGAAGACATCAGAATTGCCCTACCAAGCCAGATCTTTGCTCCTAATGTTATGATTTTTGCCTTTAGAAATTGCCAGTAATTGGTACTTCTAAATAGTTAAACTCTCTCTCAGTATGCTTTGGAGGTGATAGTTCACAAGTGAAGGAAATTCTGACAAAAGAAACTTGGCATTGGAATAGCTGTGATTAATAGTAGCAAAGAGGATTATACCCAGAAGCTGGGAAGATAGTACCTCCCAAGCAGAAATGGAGTGGGCTTCTGGCCTGACACAAGTGGAAGCCTAATTAGAGGGGGTGTTAGGAAAGGAGAAAAAGTGCTATTTTTCTGAGATACTGAGTAATGGGTTGCTGGGAAAATGTATGAGACTTGAAAGATAAGCTCATGCAAACTTAAATAATTTGCCTGAAAGGAAACTCAAGGAAACTTTGCTTCCAGGTAAAGCTGAAACATCCAGTCTTGATGTCATTTTGTTTCTTTCTCTTTGTGGGAGAAATCTGTCTAATCATATTTTGTGTTTGAAGTTGCAGTGCTGGGAAGGAGGAGAAGTGGAAAATAAAGAACAATGGCAGTAAGAACCAGTGCTCAATGCTGAGGTCAACATTACGATGCTGTTTGACACATCATCTTCAGTTAATAATAATGAAAAAGAAGACAGTACTAATAGTGTTGCGAGATGATGGAAATGGTGAGAGTAATTCCCTGCTGACCCTTGTGATCAGTTTATTTACTGAAGCATGAGTTTTGATTTCTTCCTTCTGACTGAAAAATCATTCTGTCTTTTTAAAAAATCTAACAGTATATAAATATCACCTTCGATTTCTTCCAGATTTCCCAGCCATTTACTCCATCTTTCCTTTTTAAATTTGAGGGCAGTGTGAAGAAAAAGGATAGATCCATTTTTACTCTATCAGTTCAGTTCGATCTCAGCTGAAAGTCTGATCTAGTGCCCAGTGAAAATCAATGGTATGTTTTAGATATTATGTTCCATCTTTTTTTCAAACTGCCTATCCTATATTTTGCAATCTCTTGCCAAATCAATCAGACCAGATAGAATTTACCCTTGGGTACTTTAGAAACCAGCTAAAGCAATAGCCAAAACATTAGTGATATCTTCAAGAGCTAATAGAAGATGCATGAGTTCCTTAGAGGACTGGAGGAGGAAAAACATTTTACCTTTACTTAAAGGGAGGGAGGAAGAGGATCCAGTGAATTATAGAGCCATCAGCCTAACTTCAATACTTGGAAAGTTACTGGAACAAACAACCAATTTGTCAGCATCTAGAGGATAATGAGGTGCTAAGAAATAGCCAACATGGATTTGTAAAGAACAAATCACATCCAGCCAGCTTGATTTTCCTTTCTTTGGTAGGATAGCTGGCCTAATGGACACAAGACGAAAAAAATGCAAAACATCTTGACTTTCATAAGTTGTTTCACAAAGTTCCACAAGTCATTCTCAAAGGCAAGATGGCCCAGATAAAAAGACAGTAAGATAGGCTGGAAGTCAACTCAAAGAATGGTTATCAATAGCTCACTGTCAAACAGGGAGACCACATTAAGTGACATTCTGCAGGGTTTTGCTTTGTGCCCAGTACTATTCAATATTTTCACTCACAGCTTAGATGATGCAATACAGTTATAAAATGTGAGGACAACATCAGACTGGGAGATATTGTAAGCACTTGGGAAGATGGGGTTAGAATTCAAAATGATCTTGATAAATTGGAGAAATGGTAGGAAATCAATACAAGAAAATTCAATAAGAACAAGTGAAAAGCACAAGCCTTAGAATGGCAAAATCAAATGCCCACATATACAGGAGGAAAATGCCATTTGGGGCTGTATCAACAGGATGGTGTGCATGGCACATATGTGAAACACTTCTACCGACTGGTGTCCTCAGCTCAGAAAGGCAGTGCAGCACAACTTAAAGAAGATGTGGGCAAACTCCCAAACTGCTATCAGGAAGGCAGCAACAAATTTGAACAGGGGTCTGGAAAAACACAACTCTTGAAAAACATTTTAAAAATTGTATTTGCTGAGTCTAGAAAAAGAAGATTTGGAGGAAGACATAAAAGCAGACTTTAAAAAAGTGCAATATACACTAACAGGTGTAATAAGAATGATGATCTACTTTTTTTCTTAGTTCCCAGGGACTGGTGAAGAAGCAATAAGCCTAATCTGAAGCAAGAGGAATTCAGCTTACAAGAAATCAAACCTCTAAGTATAAGGTGGTTAAGTATTGGAACAGATGGGTGATAGAAACTGTGGAATCTCCACTTTTATAGCTCAATAGAAAAAGCTAGAGAGTAATCTATCAGGAATTGTTTAGGTGACCTTTGATCTTGCCTCAGTAGGAACAAAACACAAGAACAATTTAGAGAAGTCCTACATTTCTAAGACCCTCAAATACATACAAAATCACATCTAACAATGTAAAACAAAAAGTTTTAGTGCTCATTTAGTCTAGTCTTCTCTATCTTTTCTTTGGGTCTTTCCACCCACTCCTGTCTTCTCCTATTAGGTTGAATCCACAGGTGGTGGATCCACAGGCCTCTACTATGTAAGTACTCAGATAAAAAATTGATATTAGCAGGAGGAAGACAGAAACCTCACCAGATGTGGTTAATATTTGTAAGTATATGTGAAGATACCAAATGAACCCTAGGATGATCATTGCTTCTCATAACTAGGGAAAAAAAAAAAAGGAAAAAACCCTCATGCTTTACTTAACTATCATAACAAATTGGTCTTTCTAGGACAAGAAATGAACAAAAGGTGCTTGACTGATTGCTGTACATTGGGGCTAACTGGGAATAGTGCACTCATTACAGCTGGTTCTGATTGCCCCCACAAATCCCCACTTTTATAATAGCAATAATTTCACAACAGGTAAATTGGGTCCAGAGCCTTCTATGCTTAAATGGCATTCTTTAAGATTATCCCTTCATCTAGGAGGTTGTATCTTGATCCTAGTGCAACAGTTTTTGCAGTGCAGACTACACAGTAATTTGTCTAGCCACACTAAAATGTCACCTTACTCCATAAAATGACCATCTTTTCTGAAAGAATGTTGTGTTGATTCAGAAAAGGCTTCTGTTTCTGTATTTGTTAATTGACACTTTACTAAAGCCTAAGTTAAAAAAAATACTTCCTTACTGTGAGGGTGGTTGAACACTAGACCAGGTTGCCCAGAGAGGTTGTGGAGTCTCCAACCTTGGAGATACTGAAAACCCGACTGGACACGGTCTTTGGCAACCTGCTCTAGTTGACCCTGCTTGAGCAGGGTCGTTGGACTAGATGATCTCCAGAGGTCCATTCCAACCCAAACGATTCTGTGATTACCTTTCAGATTCCTATATGAGCAGATAAGGACTGCTCCCCCAACTTTCACATTGATTCCTGCCTCGGAAAACATATGCATGCTCTATGTATCCAAGTGAAAACAATTAAATGACCCTTCCTATTAAGCACAACCTGTTTTCAATAAGACAGACAAAGTTTGAGCCCAGGTGACTTAATCATATCTTTCTTTACAATATCATGAGGCACAGTATGGAATTCTTCTTTTCATTAGTTAGTCAAGTTATAAGAGAGCCAGGCTATTTCTGCTCTTTAAAAATTTATTGGAACTTACTGTAATAGTAAAAGTGTTCATTATCATTCCTATAAACTCACATTTCTGTTTATCTAAATCCACTTACAGCTTGCACTGATTCTCTTTACTATTTTGTCCTGTGCAGTCTTATAGCAATGCTCTACATTATTGCATTTGATCTTGGATGTGCCATGTTTCAATGCCAAGTGAAGTGTTTCTATGTGCTTCAGACCAAATTTTCTCAAAAAGTCTCTGGCCTACTCTTTAGGTTTGTACAGATTTTGCACAGGGCAAATCTTACTTGCTTTGCTCATTTGCACATTCCAATCAACTTCAGTAAGAATATTCAGGTGAATAGACCCATGAAGATATGACCTGCAATTTTGCAGAGGCACATAAAAGAATTACAACACTATACACTATATACTTTGTAGGCGCAAATGTAGCTTTGGCATTCAGATGACAGAGTTAAATGCCTATATTATATCATTTGTGCCCATTAACCTATTAATTGCCTCATTAGCAACAAAGAAGAACTGCAGGCAGAAAATAGATCCAAAGAAACTAAAAATGTATTCAGATACTATTTATATTACTTTGACATTCTTTGGGACGGAAGTGCAATATAAACTCATAGTACTACCTGTCAAAAATCTTTCACCAGCTCTTCTCCAGCCACCAGAATATCTTTCCTTCTAGAAATATTTTTCCTGCCAATCACAGGATAATAAGCAAAATACAGCTTAAATGAAATTTTCCATTTTTTTAATGTCAGAATGATCTCCACGTCCATAATATATGGGGTTTAGGTTTCTTAATCAATATTCCACTCACTTGAAATATAGTAGTATAATATAATATAATAATATAATATAATGTGATATAATACAATATAATATGATACATATGGAAAGTATGGAGTCCATTTTGTCTGGAAGATACAATATGTATGAATATACATCATTTGATAACAATGGGAAAATCCAAAAGACGTAGCTCACGTCCATAAATACTTGGGTAGCTCTAATTCAGGTTGAATGTAAGCCACCTATAAGTCAAAAGTATGAGATGCAGTGAGGAAATGATCAGGTTTGATTAAAGACAGTTGCTGCTAATTTGTAGATGAGTATTGAAGGTAAAGTAATAAACCAGTGAATGTGATTGACTCAGGAAGCCCCAGTGAGTATTGCATTTTCAGGAGGATTTAAATAGGGAAGTGGTATTTTGCTAAACTAATATAGGAAGTCTTGCAGACATAAGGAGTGACATGGAGACGTGGTGGACTGGGCTGTCCTCATTCTGCACAAAGAGAGGCTCAAGCATTGAGAAGCCAAGGCTAGAACAAGGCTTTTAGCTTATCCTGTGTTTAACTAGCGGGCAGAGATCTGGGAGCCCAACTTTCTGAGAGGTGCCTACAACAGGCCATGAGCAATCAGTGGGTGCCCGGGTCACCCTGTTCTCCAACCATTTTGAAATGGAGATGAGAGTCCCTTGAAGCCTCCTGCTCCAAGCTGCCCTTGGCAAAGGTTGGCACCCTGAGGAGTTCATACACATAAATTTACATGGAGGAAAGTCTTCCTCACCAGCAGCCGTCCCAGGAGCTGCAGGCCTTCACCGCAGGTCCCTAGCAGCCAGCCCCTGGCAGGGCTCACAGCCCCCTGCGAAACAGCTGCCCCACAATGTGGGGAATGCAGCTGGCAGGACCCACACTGAGCAGGCAGGGTAAAATAACCCTTGTTTGTTGTCCTGCATGACGCCGATCGCCAACCTAGGGCATCAAAGGAGGAGGGAGGCTTGTGAGAACTTCCTCATGTGCAGGAGCTGGCCTGCTCCCCTTGTGAAGGCTTTTAATAGACCTGTCTCTGCAGCTTTTGTTAAAAAACATATGAGTTTTCCTTTAATGATAATCCACGCACACCATTAATTTCAGCAGGTGGACACTGTAGCAGTAGTTCCTAATTCATTTTGCTACAAAGAACTGAATAAGCTAGAAATATGTGAACAGCAAATTGGAAAGAAATATGTCAAGGACAATAAAACTTTTGATTTCTGGTTCAACATTCATTCAGTATTTCAAGAATAGCTGTAGTGTCTGTTCAATGCTATTAATTAGCGTAACTGAGCTTCGTTCACTGGAACTCTTCTTTCTCTTCAAAGAAACACATATTTTGTTATATATCTCCCATTTTGTTTTCCCACAAGGCACATTTCAAAACAACGTGCTGTTTCTGATGCAATACCATATCAATTTGATTATACTGTACATAATAAGATATGCCCTAAGATAAAGCACTGCATATTTGCTTAGAAGGACACCTTTGATGTTATGTGAACTAAAGAAATCTTTAAATTCTACAGAAATGAAAGAGAAATTCTATGTCATTGTAATCAAACTCGATCCATTGTAGAAGTCAGTGCTCCATACAAGTGCCTTTCTAATCTACTTCCAAATACAAGCATCCAACCAGACAGTCAGGACACCTGGATTAGTTCTTTGAACAGGAATTTTCTGAAAGCACAAATAGAAACATATGTGCCTAATGCCTATTTTACAAATCAACTTTTCAGTTTGAAGAGTTTACAACTTGTTTAAGAATTACATGTCCATGTCATTGTCACTCCTAAGTAATGCAAAGTTTAAAATTAGAGCTACAGTGAACAGACTTTCAAGAGCAAATAATGGAATAATTCCTCAACCTTTTATATGGACACCAATGACTGCAACAGACAGCTACCTAATATTTCTAAAGAACTGTTTCAGATAGTTTGTCCAGACCTTAGAGAACGCAGAAGATTCATTTGTTTCTTACCAACATAAAAATACAATGCTTTCTAAATCTTCGCTGTTTTTGAACAATCCACCATATTCAGCAAGAAGCAATATAGAAAATATCATTTATACCACAGGAAAAAACAACAGACAAACACACAGCAGCGTTACAACTTACCCTTATTCTTCTTGTAAAGATGTTACTATTTTTGTATTTCTCTGTGCTTCTGTCATTTGCTACAGCAGCTCAGTTTATATACTGCCTTTCTTTTGTGCCCTTCTGGGCAGTATGTACAACAGACATCTCAGCAGCTCTGTCCTCTTTTTAACACAACCAGCTCTAAAGAAAAAGTTTCATTTCTATTATAGTATGTGGCAACTGCCAGGGAAAAAGACATCATTGCAAACCAGTCAGAATACTCTTTGTCTGAGGATCTAGCCTCCCTCTCAACTGATGCACTAGTCTATGAATGAGTTCAGTAATCCATGAGGTGAGGTATACAGAAGCCATTCACGAGAAAAGATGCTGAGAGAACATAAGCTACATGGGTGGACAGTGGGAACAATAGCAAACATTTCATGTCGAGGTGGCTGGAAATGAATAATGCATGTGTTGGGGAAACAGTTGCCCCATTCTGGTGTGGGGAGGATGGAAAGGGCGCTGGAGTTTTTTCCTGATCAAGTTAGCATTTCCAATTAAAATCATCACATGCATAGAGTCAGAAGACACCGTGTGATGCTAAAACAATGTGCAAATATCCTAAGGGGAACCAACTTCCATTATATGGACTGATATAGAAAGCAGCCTCAGATGCAAAAATAATATTTTGTGTAGGCAGGCAGGCAGGCAGGCAGGCAGGTAGACACATACACAAATGAAACCAAAGGACCAAGAGAAATGTTAGCAGGCTACATGTTCTTTTGATCTGATATTGTTTAGATATGCCATAAACGAATGCTTCATCACAGCTGAACCACCCTTTCAAATTATTGTTAATTAAGTAATAATCCCTGAGAAATCTGTCATTATCAACAGTTAGGAACTGGTTTATTATGTTTGCCCCAGGCTATTAACGCTCCAACACAATGGCCACTAATTGCAGTAAGAACTAATTTTACTAGAATTCCACATGCATTTTCTAACTATCCGACTGCATATTTTTTTGTTTTTAAACTTTGCTTTTTATCTTGTATAACTAGAGCATTGGTCATTCAGAAAAACTATTCTCTAATGTTACCTCACAAAAATCACCATTAGCACAAAGAAAACAGATTTTTTTTTAGCTTTGTACATTATTAAATTTTCGTTGCAGACAACAAAGGAGGTTATAATCCCTATAAACAATGCATCAGCTCCAAGCCCAACAAAGCCAGCAAAAGCATTTTTAATCAGTGTAATAAGCTCTGGATCAGTCTCAATATTTCCTTTAAATACAAGTTGTTGTTGTTTTCTAAGTTCACATTATGGCTTTTCTTTTGCAATACATGTTATTAAAGTAATGAGAAATCATTTCTGGGATGTCAGTGACCAAACTGTGAATTTTTTTCCTGTCATCTGTTTTCAGGGTAGACAGGTCAGGTGGCCATAAGAATTATCATTAAGTATTGTTAAAAGGGACAAATTGAGAAAATTAATCCAGAGGCAGGGAAAATTCTACCTGGAATTTAAAGTGATTTGCTCCACAAACACTTTTCCCCTTTGTTCAGGAGCAGAGTACAAGGGAAAAGCCTTAAAGAAAAGCTACCATTGTCATTGCATTTTAAAAGCATTCACATGACAATTTAAAAAGAACTGCCATTTCAGCTTTTTCTTAAATAACCTCTTTCTTCCTCCATAATCATGTGATATATTTCTTTCACCTTTTGACTAGCACTTTGGTTTTTTAATAAACTTACACACTCATGTTGCAGGAAATTATATTTTAAAATGCTTCTCAGAGGTATTTTATCCTAACAGTTTTATCTGAGTTGAATTAATGTGGAATCCTGATTTGCAGAAAGAGAAAGAGAGAAAGAGAGGGAGAGAAAGGGAAAATAAAGAAGCTTAGCTTGTACCCCAGGTCCAAAACACACTAATCTTTAATTCACATTTCCAAATCAAACTTACAGTAACCTTTATCTGCAATAACAGAATTATTCTGATAGTTCTAAAACACATATAGCAGCGCTGTAGTTATCTGCTGCACTAGATAGTCAAAATAGTTTCCTCCTCTCTTCACCAGTTCACAATTTGTTTTCATGCCCTCAGTGTTGGTTCTCAGTTGATAGTTTTTATTCTTTTCTTTTTTCAGCCTCTTGTCTCTCTTTTTTCTCCATTAAGATGCGAATGGGCTGGTACCTCGGCCAATATGTCTATACATGCCTGAATACACTTGTAGAAAAGCGGGGTCTCCTTTTGTCTGGGTCCGTATGGCTGTATGTCATTCTGCACCGATAGGCAATGGCTTCTCTCTCTGTGGGAGATTTCCAATAATTGCCAGAACAAATTAAACTGGGGCTTATCTGTTCCTTTCTCTTTTCAGCTTGAAAATGGAGAGAACTGAGGAACAAGACCAATTTTAACTGGTGACAATGCAGCGTAGAAATTGATTGGATACAGCTTATGTGAAGTCATGTTGTAGACAGCAGTGGCAGGACATTACTTTGAGGAGTGAAGTGATATTGTGCTACATGGGCTCAGCTGGTCCTTCTGATCTGACAAAGAATAAAAAATGACTTGGGAGGTTAAGACCAGTCCATCTAGTCACCACTGTGATAGAAAGATGAATAAAGGAATATTTCTGATCACACTTGCGTGGACTGGACAGTCCAGAAAACTAGAGTGGACTGAAGTGTGTAGAAAGGACAGATTTGGCATATTTTGAAAAAGATGTACAAAGAGGTTCTGATATTTTTCCACACATACCTTCCCCAACCCCCATATGCAAAGTTGTGCCTTAGTCTATGGGCAAGCATGAAATACAGTCTTAACCTTTGATAGAGCAGTGGTGAGTTCTGCCCTGCCTCTGTGGTGGGTATTTGGAGGTCTGGAACTGAAAAAAGTATTTTAAGAGATAATATAGTTATCAGCTATATATCTTCTATAGCAAAGAGCTGTCATTTTCTTTGGAGGATGAGATAAAGTGAGTTCAAAGCGCTTTCTCCAGGGAAAGATAGACTCGAAGCAGTGAAAAGGAAATGAATTCTTTGACAGTGTCTGACAGACAAAAATGCGAACTATTAGTTTTGAAATGGACCCTTAATTCTTGGGGCTGCTGAATGCTAATCAGAAACATTAGTATCTTCTTTGACCAACATCATTAGTGCTATCAAACAAGAAAATATATCAAACTCCTTTCAACACACCATTGTCAGTCAAGCTCTGACAAAAAAGCCATCACTCATTGCAAACTCTCTTCTCAACTACCACTCTTGCCTCAGTCAGGCTCTTCCTAGCCACAAGTCAATGAGAAACTAATAGTGAAAAAAATCCCAGCAGTAATTAGTGTTGTCAGTTTTTCTTCTCTTTCTCTCAAGCTTTTGTGTTCCTGCCACAGATGAGAAAATCAAGAATGAAGTTGTGATGCAGTCATTGATAAAGACCAGAGGATGTAACTTCAGGTAACTGGAATCAGATGCAACACCTAATTGGTTAGGTCACCCTACAATTTCTAGGATAAGATTTAGATTAATGCATTTAAGACATTGCCAAAATAGAACCATCTGAACTAAAAAGTTTCCATTTTAGTTGAATGGTTAGTTGAGTACTTCTGCAAATTTTCCTTCAAAAAGGCTCATCCATGTTCAGAAAAGAGGCTAAGGAATAATATGCTGCTTGCCCATTTTAAAGCAGCACGGCATTTTTTTTCTGAATATCTGTAAAATCTCCTTGCTTTTGAGCAAGGATTTCATATTTGGTAAGAAATGACACATCTGTCTGGGATGTGTGCCATGAACACAAGTTATATGGTCAAGCTATATGCCTTTTAAAGAAGCAGTGTTTGCACATACTTGGTGGAGATGCATGCTTCACTTGCCTAAATCCCTCAACAGGTTCACCAGCACAGGGCCTTCTCCAACCTCTGGCTAAAGGTGATATTCTCAAAACTGCATGTCCAGGCTGCTGTGGATAGGGATCCAGGTTTGGATGAGGACACTTGTCCCACAAACAGCTACCGTCCTGTCCGACACTCCCTCTGTGCTCTCAATCACCACACCTCTAATGCCTAAGCAATCTGAGGGAGGAAGTTACCTAAACTGACAGGAAAGGGGCAAACACTAGATCTACAAGCAATAAGGAAATGAGCAAATTGGAGAATGGCATGATGCAGAAAAAGGGACTGAAGGATGAATGTGGGAAGAGGTGTGGTGGGAGACTGCAACAGGCTAGAGCAATGCCCACTTCTGAGAGTAGAGAGAGAGGCTGGTTTGTAGAGCATCTACTCCATTCATAGCAGATTTGGAAGATGTGGGGAGATGAGCAGCTGACAGGAAGTGCAAGAACAGCTTTATGACTAACCCAGCTGCATGCTGCCCTTCAGAACTTGTTTTTATCCAATTTTGGCCACAGAGTTCCTCTACTCTGTGCTACTGTCCCTTAACCCAGCCTTTTCACAGGCAGCTTCTGACTGTTCATCATTTTCTGTGTTTAAGATTCATGACTTTCTGGTCTGATTTGCCAACCAATTGAGCATTTGCTGCTTACGGAAGATGTATTCTGAACATACACAGTGTTATAAACTATCAAAAACTCTGAAGCCTCTTGAATGGGGCATCCAAAATCAATGGCCTCTGTGCCTCAGTTCCTTATTTGTAATGCAGGAGTAATGTGATAAGAGCTCCTCATCTCATTGGGGCACAGAAAAAATATACCTAAAATGGTGGTACCAAAATCACCAGTCAGTTTTGTCTGTTCTTTTGTAAAAGTAGGGAGCAGCAGAAGAATTTGAAAACAATTACCTGCTTTTACCTATAGCTGGATAAGATGGTAAAAACCCCAGAAGACTAGGCAGGTCAGCTCAAGAGCCATATCACATTTATCGGGATTATTAAGACAAATCACATTTATTGGGTTTCTTTTTTTTAAGGGGAGCAGAGAAGTGAAGTGTCCATATTACTGTGGTTTTGTGGGCTTTGGAGACCATTTGTAACTGCAACTAATTGCAGTACAGAATGAGTCACAACACTGGTTTGAGGCCAAATCCCTCTATACTCTTTACAAAACCTTTTCAGTATCATATTTGATGTAGAATTTGGGGCAAGTGTTAGTCTAAAACACTAAAGCACTGGGACTTTTGTTTTTGTTTTTTATACAGATGTTTATTCTAACATCACACACAAAAAGCAAAAAAATAGTAAAAGAAATGAAAACATCAGGAAAAAACGGAAGGATTGAAAAAAAGTAAAATGCAAAGTCACATCTTCAGTATGTAATGCCAACCCCTGAGAACAGTCCTTGGACCTTAATAACTTCTGTGACTTTTGAATCTCAAATAAGCAATTGTGTTTCTTAAACAGCCCATAATTAAACTAATTACCTAAAGAGATGCTATAATTTTAGATCATTTTTAAATGTCTCTGGAGGAAGATAAGCAAAATTCATAATAGGTTGATTTTCCATTAGGTACTCAAGAAGGAAAAATTAGCAAAGTGCAAGTTTTACAGCGCGATCTCCAGTTCTTCTAAAAATTGTGAAGAGTCAGCAAAACCACAATGGCAAATCCATTCTGAAAAGACTTTTTTACAGTCATAAACCTGTGAATTCAGCTTTTTTTAAAAGCATAAACTTCAGAGACTATCTGCTATTTTGTCTCCATACGCTCTTGTTTTAGGCTGTTCTTTTTGATCAGGGGGGATATGGGCCAGTCACAGTCCAACAGGCAAATGTTCATATTGGAGATGGGTATTTTAAGAGCCCAACAGAATTTAACTCCTCAATTTTCAACCTGAAAACTCAGTGAAGTCATTAAAACCTATATTCCTGCAAATGGTAGAAGAACTGAGGCTCTGGGATCAATTTCAGCCTTTAGGTATATTCAAGAAACCTCCCCTACTTAGGAGGGATAAGTAAGGGGGACTTGTTCATATTTATAAAATGGGCTATATTGTCATTGGCTTTAGTGTGATGCTGAAGAAATAAGAATACAGAATAAATTCTCTTTTAAAATAGACAAATGTATATATAGAAAACAAACTTTGACAGAAAAAAAAAAAGGTGGCTTTGCAATTGTATAGCAGGATGAAATTAGGAATGACATTTAAAGCAATTGCCAATATAGAGCGATGAACAGGCAGAACCTGGAGGAACTGGCACGGAGCTGTCTGTCCGCTAAAGACCTCTCTTCAGGGCCTCAGGGCTGGAGGACTGACTTTGCTCATTGTGTCACTAAATCTGTCTGCCATATGACTTGAAACAGGAACAAAACCAACCACTTCAGAAAGTGCAAGACACCTTGTGCCAATGGGCCCCTCGACTGGGAAGAGGCCAAAGCATTCCTGAACCATTTAAGTGACTGGTTTGCCTTGCAGAATTGACCCCCCTTAGTGCTTTATCACCCTACTGCGGCTGTCGTTGCTGGCTCAAAGCGCCTCGTTGCGTTCAGAGCTAGGGCAGCAGCTTGGGGTGAGTGGGGCACTGGCTGGCCCCCATCCTTGAACACGGTGGGCCTCTGGGAGCCAGCGGCCCCTTGGGGTGCCTGCCCTCCCTCGGGGCCCCCATCATGTTGCAGCACTGCCGGCTGTGCAGGAGGAGACGAGGGTGAGATGAGCCTGTACCCAGTCCCACCTCTATCCTCCTTCCCCTCGTCACTCATGGGCCAGATCACTTCTTGCACAGCCTTTCCCCTCAAAAACTGGGGGCCATGGCAAATGCACAGGTAGCCGCATTTACACCATATTGGAGAGAGAGCACTGACTGGTTCAAGCGCCCCCAATTTTTGGTGAGAGGCAGGCTGTTGCCTAAGGGTGGGAGCTCCCCTGCTCCTATGACTTTGCTGCTTCTCTCAGTTGGCCGCTCCAGGCAACTACCTAATTTATCAGCACTTTGGACTGGCCTTGGTTGCACATGAATCCAAAATCCTCTTCCCCTCTGCAGCTCTAAATTAATTATTTTGAACACCAAGCCAAAGAGGCTTGGCTTTCTCTTAATTGGACAACATAATCCCCTCTCCTGCCTGTCGAGGTCCTCCTGTTTTGATGTTTATGGTACTGAGGCAGAAATGACAGCCTCTGCGGCTGCTAACCTTGTGCTCAGAGCACAGAGCTCACCAAATGCCACTTTGGCTGTTCGAGTTTTCTCTTCACACACTCTTAACAATTTTTTTCTCCTGATTCAGCAAACCTGCTGTGCCCAAGTAGAAATAGACCCCTTTCTAGATGTTTTCATGTATACTCTGGCAGTATTTGAGCACTCATGTCACTCTGCATTGCAATTCCTGGGGCTTTTAAAAGTTAGGGAAGGTCTGGAAAATGTTGAGAGTGGGAAATCTCTAAGGAAGACCCACTTGCCACAGACACGTCTGGCTACTTCTGCAGATGTCATGTTCTGCCTTCCAAACAGGACATTAAAATGAGCTCTTGGTTACGTGAGGCTATTAAAAGATGCAGTAGTCTTTTTTACAAGAGCAGTGTTGAAGTCTTCTGTGTCCTTTCAGCTCCAACTCAGTTAATTACATATGTAAAGCACTGTGTAAAGCTCCGTCACTAGATGCTTGATTCCTCTTAATACTTTCTGCCTACCTAAATTCCCTCTGTTGTTTCATCTGTCTGTAGCAGTCGTCTTCTCTTCCTGTCCTGGACCATTTTAGAGTGCACACCCTGTTTAACTGCTGCTCTATTTTATTCCAGATGTGATCTGGGGACAAATGAAATGATTCTTGCATATATAAAATCCATAAAGATGAAAGGTGTTATAAATGTATGCTAATTATTCATCACTGGTTGTATTACACATACTAATGTTTTCCTCAAACTCTAATGTACCCCACTGAGCTGTAAACATGTTAAAGGGCTGTTGTTTTTCATTTAAATTTGGCACAAAGCTCAAATGAATTTCACCAAAGAGGTAGGATCAAGATCAGATTTTGTGAATATAAAATCCCTTCCTCACTTAGGGATGAGTTTGGAGAAGGAAGGAAAAAAGAATTCAAATAATATGCCTTGCTGATAGCTGACAGTGCACCATGAAGTCTTTGCATCAGATGATAGAGCACAATTCAAAGACAGCCACTAAAGCACATCACCGCACAGACGACAAGGATGCTAAAATCTCTACTGAGCACAGAACTGCTTGGCAGTGGCTCACAATTACCCTGTAGGCTGTCCAATTTGATTAACTACTGACGTCAACAGAAATAGTGACTGGAAATTCCTGCAACTAAATATATTTTTGTCCTATAAAGCTGCGTTGGGTCTAAATACAAAGATCTCTGCACAACTGTGTGAAGCTATCAAATAGCAGCAGTAATGCTTAATGGCTCTGTTCGATGTAAACCGAGCACTTAGGAGTGATCATGGTATAATTACAGAAAAATGCATTAACAAATAAAGCTTTAAAGAAAAAAAGCACTCAAAATCAGATAGTAAGCTGGAAATGAGGTTGTGAATCTCAGGTAAATTCAACACAAACTGCAGTCATTCTAGATAGGAATAGCAATAAAAAAGCATTGGTATTATATTGTTTACAAATGAGTTGATGAGAGTTCTGTTGTTGTTTCACTTTTGCTATATTCTACCATCAGTTAAAAGGAAAAAAATAAAGTTGTAAAAAGGAATCTTCTGTAGTGGTAATCACAACAGACAAAATGATTAAGTGTTCCCAGATTTAAACATGAAGCAGCTAGGAGCTTTCTAGTTAATAAGGGGTTATTAAGGCTGGTTTTTTTTTCCTTGCAAGTCTGACAAAGTCCAAGGTTGAAATAAAATGATGGACTATAGGCTGTTGAGCAGGTGAGAAAACTGTTGAGGTGAGAAAGGACACTGAATGTGATCCTATTGCTAGATGGAAACGTGTGTGTTTATGCAGGTGTATGTTTGTGTATCTAGATTTATATGCATACATATTTTTAGGTAGCTTAACATCAGTAGAAAAAAATTATATTTCTGCTGTATAATATAATTCAGTTATATAAAAGAAATACATGTAATAAGCACCCACAGATTTTGGAAGGAAGGCGAGGGAGTCAATGTTAGGACATTTGGGCCAAGTTCTGTGTTCGGAAGTGAATAGCCACCTGCAACTCCCAGTTGAAGTCGGAGGGTATATCTGAGGCTCAAATTCAATGCTACAAAGTCTCCTCCAGAACACAAACTCACAGACCTCCCAAATACTCAGTTTCTAGCAAACAGAAAACGGCAGTTTCCCAAACACACTCTGCAGAAAAGACATAGCAGGAAGCTGCTACAAGCCAACCTGCAAGTCTTACCTGGATTACACTATATAAACCCAAACATTTACTTTGCTGCCTTTTCTTTAATGGTGAAGGGAGAATACAATGATCATTGCCAGCAAGAAGATGAGTGCAAGAAGTTCAAAACCGTTTTATGTTTTGTATGTGACAATGCATTAATGTGAAGAAAATCAGAGGAGATCATGCTCAATTATTTAGATTTGTCTCATCTGTCCAGACGGAAGAACTATGTAGGGTCGCAAAGCTGTTATCTCATGTCTTTTATGTCAACAGATGACAGGATTTTTGTTACACTGGAAAATTGCAGATGTGTGTATCTGCTGGGGTTTGATCACTACACAGCCTGACTGCGCTCTCTAGCAGTACATGAAATATGCAGCCATTGTCTGCTTCTCAAAAGCCACATTCCTGGCAGTTCTTGCGAGCTCCAGTCTTGTCAGAAGATAAGATGATGTGCATCGTTAAATCAGCACCAGTCATCCACCCATAACTATAACTGGTGCAGGAGGAAAGCCCATTCGACAAACATTCCCAGTAGGGAATAATTCTTGATTTGGTTTGAAGATTTCAGTATTTTTTTTTCTTTTTTTTTCCTTTGGTTTTGTAGTGGTTTGGCGTAATAGAAGGCAGAGTAGGGAAAGGTGAAAGAGCAACAAATTTCTCAAGCTATGCTGCAAACACTAGACATAGCCTACTCTGGTCTATGCAAACACACAGTCACTGTTCTGAAGAGCTAACCATGTGGAAAATTTCTGTCTTTGACCAAGGAGGCTTTATGCTAAACTGGCACTCTCTGGGACCACCTCAGGCCCTCACTCACCATCATCTCACTACGGCAGACTCCTGCATCTCGTCCTTGACGTTCTCCAAACCTCCCTTGAATACTCATTCCAAGCAAGACGAGGTTTTTGTGCACGGGGATTGCTCCTAGCCCAGCTTTCTTGCACCTTCCTCTGGACTCCCAAACCTTCAGCACCTCTTCAACGCAGCCATGAAAGTTCCTTCCTTTTGCCTTTTGTGAGCCTCAGGACTCACCTGACTTGCTGTGCAATGGGGCCACTGATGTCTGACTATAGGATAGCATACAAGGTTTGTTGGCACCCATCCTATTTAACCTCCTTAGCGTCTGCAGATATTCAGGGGGCACAGGGACACCCAGGACCTGCTCAACCAGAAGGAGAGCAGTCTCTGATAGACAACTGCTGTGTAGCCTTCTGTTTTTGTAGCTTTGCAGTCTCAAAATACAGCTGCAAATCACATTGCTTCAGTTATTACCACTTGTATCGACAATATCGAGAATAAAGGGTTTTTTAGCTGGATTTCCTCAAGAAATCGGTGTATAGTAGTTTCTTTCTGCCTGTCAGTCCTCATCTAATAAATTTGGAACCCATTTAGCCAGTTTGAACCCTGTTTGACTGAGAAAATACTGGAAAAGGAAGAGGATTATACGTGAGATACCTGAAGGACGTATTTTTCACAGAAACTTTGACTATGCATGTGTTTGGGTCGAAAGCAAGTTGTTCTACAAATATATCTGCTTTTTTAATGTGCCACATGTATGTTGCTTGCATGGTTATGTAATGGATGTCATCTTTTTAATGTGTATTTACAAGACAGTTTAAAGTATGCACTGGGATCTTAATTTGGAATGAGAATGATAGTAGGCAATTAAAATCTGAAATGAAATATAGCAAGAACATTGTAGATTGTAATTACAATTATTAGCAGTAAAAAGTTGACATGCCTGAGAGATGATCTGTCTATCATTTTGTGAGTAAAAGTTCTTCAAGGCAAGAATTGCTATTTGTTATGAGGTTGCACACTGCCAAACACAATGGTCATCTTGATCCTCTCTACTAACATAATAAAAATGATATGAAATGAAATGAAATGAAATAAAATGAAATAAAAACAGTCAGTATCACAGATGACCATGAGCGACATTGGAGCACTTCTCCTAGCTTTAGAAGAGGGTGCCAATACTGCATCTTAGCAATCCTTGTGTGGTAAAAGTTAGTGACCTTTTAATGGTGACAGTTATATGAAGTGGTTTGAATAATCACCCATGAAAAGATCATTTTATATATCTTTACAGACATCCTGCAATGAGATGCTCTTTTATGGCATTTTCATTTCTATTCTAAACTATATTAATGATTCACTGAGTTGAAGAATCAGATGGGAAAAAAAAAAAATAGCAATTTGCCACTTTCAGTGCTATTGCCTGGAGGTTGTGTCTCACAAGAAGCTGAGCAACCTCTGCTGCCATGGTGGGCATGGGTCCCTCCGATGGGACAGGGAGGCGCTCCACCTCCCCCAGTGCCTGCTCACCACCTTGCAGCCTTTCCCAGGGTAATGATGGGGAAAGAGCATCTCAAATGCCTAGTAAACGAGCTGCAAACTAACCTACTTACAGGAATTCTTATTTGGTGTTGCTGGTTTTGTCACCTGCAATAACAGCACTTAAAAATCTGCAAATTGTTGCTTCTAGTTAATTCAGCATATACCATACTGCAACAGAAAAACAAAATGGGGGAGGAAGAAGGAGGCAAAAAATGAAGAAAAAGAGACCTTGCAGCAGACAAAAGGAGAGTCCTTAAAGCCATAAAGCATTTTAAAACATTTTTTTTCCATTGCAGCTGTTTTCTTCACAGATGTTCAAGGCAGTATCTACAGAGTAAGAAATATCCTTCTCACATAGGAAAGGAATATGAGCTTAATTATATCTGTGTGCTTTTGGAGAAAATCACTGAGGTGAGGGACCCGCTTGTTTTAATTTCATGAAACTCTTTGCATTATTACCATCCTGCAGTAAAGTTAAGCCTGCATAGATCTAAACCCCTTCATTCAAAATACAGATCCCAAATCAATATATCTTTTCTGTTTCGCATTTCAGTATGATAGACAGAATTAAAAATATGTTTAGAGAATGGAAACAGACTCCACAATGCCCACACAGACAGGATATGAAATGGAATTTAGAATCATTTTATGTCAAATGACTCTCAGTCTGTCAGAGAAACTTAAAAAAGTGGTGATGACAATTGATAACAAATATCAATATTCATCTTTTCAGGGAGAAGTAACTTCAGATCATTATGAAGCTCATGCTGAAACAGTTTTGCAAAATTCAGATGTGGCGTCCTCAGAAGACTGAAGGAGTCTCAATCAGCTATAATTTTTCTCTGCAGTTTGTTCATGGCTACATATTATTAGACAAATTCTCTACTCTGTTGCAGGTGGAGATAATTCCACTGTCTTGAGGGTGCTTACATAAAGTGGTGAAGGGCACCTCAGAAATAAACCTAAATAGCAATCAAACAATCATAGCTTTCCTGAGAGTTGAAATGCTCATTTAAAAAACACCTTGAGTGAGAACAGTACTTCAACATCAACTTTGCTAATATTTCAGTTGGCTCATTCTCATGAAAAACAAACGGGGGGTAGAAGGAGGAAAGGCCATTTTTTTCCATGATAAAAGTAGCTGTTCTAGAGAAGATAAGAAACATGGAGTCTAGGACTTTGTAAGGAAAGCAACAGCATACTGTTCTGTTCTGCTGATTTTTGTCCCCAGTCAATATTTTCACAATTTTACTTGATAAGATACCTTTCTGCCTTTAATTAAGATATTGGCAGGTACAGTTCGCTTGAATTTATGCCAAAGGATTTATTGTAATCTCCTCATTTTATGATGGTCCAGAGGAGCAGATAAAAAATATTTCCTCAGTTTTTATGAAGGGGACCCTGATTCACCCACAATTGTGTTGGAAATCCCTGTGAGTCTGGGCAGAAGAGAAACATCACTCAGACACGTCACCTCTGGAAGAATCAGTGATCACTATCTATGGCGAGCTCTGACTCCTTTACTTACAGTGAGTGGGAAGTCAGTGTTGCCATAGCTTGAACTGAGTGAGATTTCTTTGGAAGGTCTGAGTCAAGAGAGCAGAACTGGTCTGTAAGTCACAGGCCATATTCATCAGAAAGTCAGAAATGGAAAAAAGTCTCGGTCTAGACCATTCCTAACACAGCTACTCAACCAGGACCAAATTCGCCATTGATGCATATTAAGAAAGTACTTCATGAATAGCTTACAGAATAAGGTAGCCCTCAGCATGAATACATGTATTACAAACAGGCCACAAGCAGCGAAAAGTGATGCTTGAACAACATCCAGTGAATAAGCTGTTCACTTGATTTGTTTGGTTGTTGTTAAAAAAAAAAAAAATCAGCAAATACTCCCCCTCTCTTCCCACTATTCAGATTGCTCTGTTAACCAGAAACAGGGCAATATGTCCTTGCTATTGTAAGCAACCAGCAGACCAGCCTGTGCTGACTGTACATCTGGGGCACAGCACGTCATATAATAAAGGGCTCCCAGTGCCGGTGTCAGAGGTTTCGGTGCTCTTTGTACTGGCCAGGGGTACAAAGGACTCATCCCTAGAGGAGATTCTCCTCTCCTCCACCTAGCTCTCCATCCTTCTCCCTTCACGTCTTGCTTTCCATTGCCCTTTTGACCAGATCACAGAGTCATTCAGGATTTTTCTTGTACGTTTTGACTGCTGCAGCATTTTCCTGCCCTCCTCTCCTCTGCTCCAGTTCTATAGGCCATTTGTTAGCAGCCTGGTTTATCTCTGCAAGCTAAATGGAAGGCGTGTTTGGTGCATTCAGCTGGGGACGGGCAGAAATAGCCTCATCTAACAGCGCAGACTTTGTGCACGAAGCAGGTTCATTGTCTCGTCACCCCCTAACAGTCTCAGGACTGAAATACCTGCCTTTATCAGAAGCTGCGAAAATGTTTTGCTTTAATTAAGTCCAACAAAGATATGTCCGGGCTCAGTAGGCTTGTATTTTAGATGCTAAGGTAGGAAGGTAAAGCATCATTCCATTCCGTGCATTAAAATGAGGATTCAGCATGAACTGCATAAGTAAGAGCTGAAAAGAGAAAAAAATGCAATTGAATTAAACCTGACAGCATAATGCAAGGAATCAATAGCTTTATTTGCTGTTTAATGATGATGATACTGTTTTCATTTCATTATATGTGAGTCACAACCAGCTTTGTGTTGGCTTAATTGTATTCCTTACTGAGTAAACTGAGGCATGCAATTTGCAGCATAACACCTGTTAAAGAAATCTTATTTAAGACTATCATAAATTGGTCCTGAGTAATGAAATCAATTTGCTTCCAATCCAGTGCACCAGAGTGTCTAAACTTGATATTCTTAGCTTTTAAAATGGAGAATAATATAATGAAGATTTCTCTTGATTGGCAGGACAGAAAAAACAAATGGACTCTAGCAATACATGTTGTGATCTGAGCCCCACAATGACCTGTTTTGGCACTCACATGTTCAAGATTACATAGTAAATCCTAGATTCCTCTGTCTCTGAAGTGACTCCAGCTTTTGGCAATGGTTTAACACGCTGTATTTATTGCCTTTCCTTTTCACGGCCTCTCTACCAAAAACATCACAGAAAAGAAGCAGAAAGTGGGACAGAAGTGGGTGAGAGAAGAATTCAAAGGAGTCAGCTGAGAAAGGAATGACTGTCACAGGACTGAAGTCACTGTAGGTGTTTCTTAAGCAAAATAGTGAGGGGGAACATTTTATTCATTCATTTTTCCTGAAATCTTACCACATGGTTCAGCCTCAAAGAGGCTTGGCTATGGTATAACTGGGAAGGGACAGAGCTGTGAATGTGTTTTGGTAGACTATAGATGCAAGGAAACACTTGCAAAATGGGAAATAAATCCAAGATTCCCATCTGTGACTGTTCCTTAGTCATTTTTCCTCTGCTCATGGTCTCTTTTGCCTGTGGTCCCTCTTTCTCTTCATCATGTGCCTCTCTCTCTGTTGGTGTGGGTCTTTTTAGCAGCCTCCCTTTTTCCCTGGCATCCCGGTTAAGTCCAAGTCAGGCGGTGTTTGTCCTGGCCCAGGACAGAGTTCGATGTTTGTGCCAGTTCAAAGGTGTGGACCTCCCCAGCTCTGGGTAGGCCTCTGACGTTAATATTGGGGGTGTTCCCTCGTGGACACAGCTGAACATCCCAGGGAGCGGGGAAGGTGCAGGCACAGCAAAGTCTGTCCTAGGAAGAGCCGATCCCTGACATCCAAGGTAAAATGGGGATGTGCCAGAGACCATTCTGCCACTCATCTTGCCCCGAAGACAAGGGACTCGAGCGATACTTCTGCTCCTCAGCTTTGGCCTGAAGTGGTAGCTCTCTCAGACTGAAACAGATTTATTTTGCTTTTGTCTGAATGCTCTCTCTCACCTCCCTCTTCATCCAGTAATGACTGTGCCACTGCTGGACACTCAGTAGTTCATGTTTCAGAGAAAGGGGGGACTCGTAATTATCACTGCCATTCCCGAGTTGCCTTCTCTGAACAGTGACTTTAAGGATCTGCCCTTAATGCTGCTCTCAATTACCAGGGATTGCACTTTCTAATATTACTCTGAATTGCTGAAGTGAGGAGCTTTAAACAGCTCAACAAGTCACGTCACAGCTGAGGCCTAATATTATTTTCCCCTAACCATGGGATGTTAACCTTGGAGTGGTGTTGAGGTGGGTCTGACAGTAGCATGTCTGAATAGAAAAGGCAGATTTTCATGGCTTTGTGTAGAACCTGCAGATTTCCTTAAGAACCTAATAAATTAAACATTAAGCCTACATATACTATGGTAGGTATTATTCAACGATTAAGTCCAGAAAGAAAAAAAGTAAAAGTGCATCCACCTGTGAAGACCTCCAGGACCTCTGTGTCCCACAGCCTAATTAGAAGGGTTAAAATGTGGTGCAATCCTAAGAAAATTCTTCTGCAGAAAAAAATCACATTGTGGGCATCTGTATTTATTATTTCACAATGACTTCTGAATGAAACACATTCAGCTTGAAAGTAAAATGTGTATTTGTTTCCTGACTGCAGACTTTGCAAACTGTATGTAGACCTGGAATGGCAATGTCTTTTAGACAGTTACCAAGCATGAAGCTAATTGGCCAAACTGTGCTATTATTGAGCCTCATGTAGTTCTACTGGCCTCACTGCAATTAGACATGTTGCAACTAATTAGTTCTCTGTAAACAGTTCTGAGGACGATGCATATGACGGAATAGAAACCTCAGCTTTTGTTTGCCTATCTATCTGCATTGAGACTGCAGGGTGAAATGAAGGAAAAAGCAGTAAAAGAAACTCAGAATTTTGTTAGACCCCTTGAGCAAGAAGGTGTTCTTTTTATGTGGAAACTTTTCAGAGTAAAGTTACATACAAATGGAAAAAAATCCCCCACTCTCCCCACCCTTGGGCTACTGAATGCCTTATTAGATGCTTTTCTCCCAGTTGAAGAGGAAGCCCTGACAGAGGGCCATCAGCCCTTGGAATGATAATTCTCGATCTCCACTTCAAGTGTTCAGGAGCCGTTTCCTCATGTGACAGAGCAGAGGCTGACTGTGTAACACAAGGTGGGGAAGAATTTTAAGGGAACTGCAGATTAAAATGGGTTGCCTGATTCTTCCCATGATAGTTTCTGAGAGCAACCCAGGAAAATGCTTTGTGATTAACTGGCTGCCATTCCCCTCATTTCCCATGTATTGGGAGGAACACGTACAGCCTGAAGATAAGAACAGAACATGGCCATAGGGACCTTTCAAAAATAACATGCCTTCTTTTCAAGCTGCTCATGGCTAACATTTGTCACTTTCCTTATATGAAGGCAGATTGAAAGTTCTGGTGGTGACTCTTGTGTAAGATTTGGGAAGCTTAATTTGACTGACTACCAGATCTTCGACAAACTATGTGGGCTCCCCTGCCTCAGCTTCTAAGGGGAAAATGGGGGTAAAGGCATGACTCAAATTCCCAAGGAGGCTGTGAAGATAAACACAGCCACAGATTGTCAACACCTTGAGATATTTTGGAGATAGAAGAGGTAGGAAGTGCACACACCATTATTCTACATCTGCTCTTGCTCCAAATATGTTAGAAATCAGGTATGAGGCAGCTTGGATAACAACAAGGAGAGAAGTAATATTATGTGAGTTCTTTGTCATCTAGTTGCTCCACAGTTTCTGGCTATTTACCCAGAGATGCTACTTAGGTGCTGGCATATGGCAACCTTTTCCTGCATAGAGGGACACCTAACTCTTCAACAGCCAGGATGTTTTCTTTTTTTTGAGGCCCTGCATAGTTCAGAGAATCACAGGTATTTTTTTCTAAGTGGAGGTTTAATGTCTGAATAAGTAATATGGCAGGATTGGTTTCAGAGGGATTTCTTTTTTGCAGGCTATATTGCTTTAAATACAACAGAAGAGTAAGGTTAGTTTTGCCTTGTTTTGGGTGTTTTTTTGGTTTTGTTTTTTCCCCTTCTGAACTTTAAATAAACAAAGAAGGAACTGCAGAATTAGAAAGAACCTTTATGCTCAAAACAAAAGACTAGACTTACTTTGAATATATAACACAACTTTCCTGTGCTTAAAGATCCATTAAGTGAAATCAAGTTGCAAGGTCCTGATTGTGATCAGATAGCTGCACTATGTTAATAGCCTTCATCTGTATGTGAATGGGAGTACAGAGAAGGAAGAGCTTTCATGGAAAATAAAGCAAACAGCACTGTTGTGTTTGTAAGGTTATTAGGGGTCTGCAGATGAGTGAGGTAAACATTTGATTTTATTAATGGTAGTAGATCAATGCCACTCATTTAGCAGAAACTCTGAGAATGAAGCAGAAAAGAGAAAAACATAGTTATACTTCCTCTCCCTCCACTCTTCAGCACAAGCTGTAGTTATGAATAGTAGCAGCCATGTACCTTGCTAAATGTGTGCTCAAATTTAAGACTTGATACAAATTTCCCAAACTGAAAACCTCAACTGAAACGTAGCCATCTGCCTACACTGAGGAAGGGCACATATCTGTGCTGATGTAAGAGCAGATGAAGGAGTAAATGGTGGCTCAGAGAGGAGTATAGCTCCTCTTTGGCTCTCCGCTTTGTTTCCTGGGGAGAATAAACTAAACAAGCCCAAGAGAGGTTGGCTTTTTGTCTTGTCTTGGCTAGCTAATAACTGCCCGACTCTCCGGCCGCTTCGCCCATCCTTGCAGAGGGAGGCGGTAGGTGGGAGTCAGGAGCTCCGGCTCTTCCCAAGCTGAAGGCAGGATAGGATCAGAGCTGAGCGGGAAGCAAAGGTGCAGAGGCAAGAAACACGGCTGGGAGTCGAAGGGATCCTGGGAGCTAATTAAAAGGCTGATTCTCAATGAAAGTCAGCGAGAGCGTGGGTATCTTTGGGCTTGTCTCCTCATAAGGGTCAGAGAGCTTTAACTCACACAGGCTAGAAAAGGCTGTACGAACACCATCCCTCTGCCAGTGCAGAGCCAGGTACTTCAGTAAAAAGCTTCCATGTGGAAAGTATAACAAATGCTACCTATGTAACAGTTTAATGTCAACACAGTTGTGGCTGCACCAGAACTTTTGCCAACATATCTACCTAGGAAAATCTTGGCTGGTTACACAACTGTGTCACTTAGAAAGCAAAGGCACCCATGCCTTTTCCAGTGCCTGGTAATAGAGGCTTCCGAGAAAGTGCAAAAAACTCTGTAATGTACAACAGTGGGATAAACTGCATGTCAAAATCATTTTAGTGTTTGGCTTCCTCTTGGAAGAATACGACTCTATGACCCGTTATAATTTCAAGCTGATCCAGGGTAACAACAGACATTCTTGATATACATATAAATATCCAACCTTTTAAACTTTTTTACTAAATTCCTGGCCTCAGTGGTAGCTAGTGGCACTGAATTTCACAAGTAATTGTACTGTGGGTAAAAATCTCTCTCCTTTTAGCAGTCAGTTATGTGTTCTAAAAAAGGGTAATGAGGAGTTCCCAAGTTATTTCCTCTACAGTATTCGTTATTTTATATACCTCTATCATGTTCCATGTTATTTGTTTAATCTCCAGACTATATAGTCTCCAGTTCTTCAGTATCTCTTCCTACAGAAGTCTTTTGGTGTCTCTAATAATTTTCATCACCTGTCCTTGAATCATCTCTGCTGGCCTAAATGGCATGTGCAAATCCCTTTTTTTCTGACTGAGCCAATGAACGTAAATGCATTGTAGGTTTTTTTGGTGGCAGGGGAGAATTTTATGCTCATATTTGTTTTTTGAAACATTTGTTGCATAGCAAATTTTCTACACCTTTCAAAATGTATGACTACAGACAATTCTTAGGATTTTGTCCTGAACTTATGAAATAGTGCATGCAAGGCACGCTGATTTCTTTCTCTATATTGATCCTTCTTCATTACTTAACTTTTAACCTCATAAAATCTGATGGTTAGAAAAAAAAGTAATATGTTATTAGCTTATTATTTATAATTTGGTGGCATATGGTTTCCATTTTAAAAGAATAACAAAAATACTGGTTTCAAGATTAGTCTTTTTCTAGATTAGTCTTTTCGCTCATAAAAGAAAAAGCTGGCACTGTTCTAAGTAAATGTAAAGAAATAAGCAAAAACATCCAAAGCATTGTAGACTCTGTTCTGCTTGTCTCATACATATGAATAAGAGCCTCATATTTCTCATCCTTGCTCAGTCTTTTCAAGCATTGTGTAGATCTTTCAACCAATATGCGGTGTGTGGTGATAATTTGGGCATCTGCTTCAACACTGTTCCAGAGTAAATTGCTAGTGTAAGCACAGCCTTGGAGCTCCTAACACAGCAAGACAGAGCCTGAGAAGAAGACGTGACTGCATCCCAAACTCAACACCATTTCCATACACTTCTTACAGGAGCTGACTGGCAATGTAAAGAGTACAAAGTTGCTTCCCCATCAACAGAAGTAATAGGAGCAGGAGGGTTTGATAATGTCAGGGAGGTGAGGAATACTCCTGCAAGGCTGAATGTCCCAAGGACACCTTCAGGGGGGAGGTGAATCTCTAGTTTTCTTAGTCCAGGGATGCATCTCCAAGAGGTATCAAACTTTGCCTTATAAGGTAACAAATCATGGCATTTCAAAAAATATTTCAATGACAATGTTACTGTTGTGAAAAGTGATCAGCTGGGCATACACACTTCATCTGCCTTCAGGTCCTTTTGTCACAGAGTTACAGCATAAAGGATGATATTTTGTTGGAACTTTTCACTGATTTGCATTAGAATTCTGTGTCTACCTCTAGTTATAATATTGTCTGCGAGTTGCTTGGCATTTGAGGGCTTATGTCAGATCTTTTGGGTTATATGTATACTTCCTTTGATGTAATGAAATTCTTTACTCCTATAAGGGCTATTTAAAAGCCAGGAAAAATCTCTTTTCAAAATGTATAGTTGATGAAATAACAGTCCACATCACCTAACGCATTGTGCATTTCATAAGTGTATACTGCAAGTTAGGACAGACAGCTTTTAACATTTCCTTTGCTCAGATTTCTGTGAGAAACATGGGCCTAACAGTAGATCTGCCTTTTGGCTCTCATGTTAATGCAGACAACCCAGAAAGAGAGTATGCATACCGAAAGCTCCAAATATTTGCAGAGTTCTCAAGTATGTTTTATTTACTTGATAATACACGTTTCAAACTGCAGTTTAGAACAGATTCATGTATGGCTGGATGCTCCTTCAAAATCTCTATAGACCCAATCTAACTATGTGTAAGTTGGACTGCAACCTGTGAATATTCAGCGTGCCAAAAGATCTGTTAGGGATGGCTTTTTCTGCTTTATGATCTTTTATTCAGTAATTGGGAGCTGTAAGAAAGAAACTACTTTTCTGAAGTAACATGCATCCAATACAAGCCTGTTGCATAAAATTGACTATGTCAGAAAAAGTCATGGAGAACAATGATGTTGTCCTACTGATGAGACCAGGAAATCTGTTGGAGTCTGAGCAAAAGACACAAGAAATAAGACTAGAAATCAATGGTCTAAAAATGGTGTGCTGAGAAATAAGCTAGTACAGCAAAGAGAGGACATGCTCTTCCACCTACCGCACCCTTTGGGAGCACTATATTTGGCAAGCCAATTGGAAGAAAGTATGATTAAACACTGAGGCCAAGAATGCAAGTTAGCAGACCGTAGTGTGTGAGATGGGGACATCTCCTCCAACTTCAGGATGCACCCTAACACCGTAGGACCTTACTTTCCCTGCTCCTGCAAAATGACCAGATTGAGCCAAGGAAGACAGAGGGATCTACAGGACATCAACAGCTCTTTTGCCTCAGAACAAGTTCTGGTGAAGATCTGGAGTGTTATGCATGAATTTCTGATTCTCCCTCTTTCTTTCATGCTCTTTTCCATCTCCAACACTATTTGTTCTTTTTCCTAGCTCTCCTTCTGCTTTTTGCAAAACTGGATGTGCTTATATGCATTTGTGTGCTTTTTGACATGCCTGAGTGTTTTTGTGTGAATCTGATGTGCTCGGCTAAGAAGGCAGCTTTTGCAGTTACATGGAGCATACCTTCAAAAAGGGAGTTATCAGCAAGTCAGTCCAATGCTGGTCCAAAACCGCCAGCTCTTGAACTGGACAAAAAGGCTGTGTGTTGTGCCTGCCATTCTCTTGAAGCACTGTTGCAAGTAAGAGCCAGTCTCAGAAACTGAAGCCATTTTTCTGTCTTTGATGTTCTCTACTCTTTCTTTGGTGCACATTTTCCTTTTTTTTCTTATCTTCAAGATGTGACAAAACAGTTCCAGCCCAGCTCAGCTGACATTCTATCTTTTCCTTAACAAGAACAGTATTACCATCTTTAGTATCAACCAAATGGTGGCCAAATGGTCTCTCTGCAGCTAAAGTTTAAGGGAATATGGGATATTGTTAAAAAAAAGTTATTTCACTATTTATAGGTCAGATGCATTAATCTTTTTCCTTTTTTATTCTTCATCTTTAATAAAGGACGATGGATTTTTTTAAGCTAGTTGTTTACCATGGTATTAAGCAGACTGAGATTTCTCTGTCAAAACCATGAATGTATTTAATTGTTTAATGTTCTGCAGTGACAAGGTCATGTTAACACCACTGAGCCTCTAGACCCATTAACCCATTGAAACTAACACAGAAATTCAGTTGTTTTTTCCCTTCATGCCAGGCTGTGTCCCAGGAGACACAGAGGGTATTTAACATAAAACCAAACAGTGGTTTGTTAGCAAATTTTCCATGTTCTAAATTCTCACAGTGCTTACACTGAGGTAACCTTTCCTATCTCCCTTCAGGCTACATCTTAATTAAGTGTTCCCACAGGCGGATTGAGTGTTGCCATACTTCTCTCCAGCAAACCAGACTTTAGGCATGTACCTAAGACTACTCTGCCTCATCAGATCCCAAACAGAGCTTCCAACTGCTACCTTTTTTGCCAGAGAGAGAGACTTCCCATCTTTAAAAGACCAGTCCAGTCTGCCCACTCATTCCTGGGCCATCCTCTGCTCCTTCGTTTCCTAGGTGCACCTGGAAGGTCCACCTCTGGCACTGTGGAGTTGGCTCCCCATCAGCTTCCAACATGGGGAACTGACACTCGAAAGTAAGGCCATGTCTGCACCCTGGATGAGTTGAGCTCCTCCTGTGCATTACAGCCTGGAAGCCTGGGGTGCGGGACAGTGCAGCACTGAGGCACCTGAGGGTCGCTGCAGGAAAACCAGATGGGACCAGGGGTTGCACTGCTGCATCCATGAGGTAGGGTACTGCAGAATGGCAGCCAATAACCCAAGCCTTTTTGCTGCTTTGGGAAAAAAGCAGGTAAACCTGTATGGCACCACGTGGTGCTGTTAGAGTTATCTGCCTGGGGGCTGCGCTTCACTGTGCCAAGGGGTTGTGCCCTGAGCAAGTTACCTCCGTACATGAAATGCTAGGCTATCCTTATCTTAGTGAACTAAACAATGATAGGAATGCTCCTAGGCACTGGAAGGTGGTCATCTACCTTTTTAGATGGTTAGTGTAGTCCCCAGTCCCATGGGCTGTTTGATGCCCATCGGTTGCAGTGCCAGAGAGCAGTTCTGGACATGTTTAATTACCTAGCCTAGATGTAGCCTCAGGCTACTCTCAGCACTTATCCAGATCCTGACTGGCCACATTTCTCACCCTCCTCCCAGCTTCTGCTACTACGGAACACCTGAGTACTTTCCTCGGGGTTGGTTGTGTTGTCCCTTACAGGAAAATACCACTCAATAGTACCTGAACTGGCCATAGATTAGAAGTCCTACTGATAGAAAGAAATAGAAACAATGCTGTAAATGTGACATAGGAACATATTCAATAGGAGTGTGTGTGTGTGTGTGTGTGTGTGTGTGTGTGTGTGTGTGTGTAGCATCTTCCAAAACCCTCTAAACTCTTGATAAATCCATTCAATCACTTTCTGCTACCTATGGCTTTGTTATAGTATATCTTTAAATAAAATGTGACTGATATTGTAATCCTTAGTCTATGCAAATCTAGAAAGTTATGCAAACGTGAAAACTACTGGTTATTTTTACAGATGATGTTGGCAGTTATATATAACCTATCAATTCTTAATGTGAAGCCATTGTGGTGATAATACATTCATGTGTATTAAATAGTTCTGAAATGAAAGCAGCTAATGTGTGTTCACTGGCCAACATTCAGATGTTCACAACTCAGAAATTTTAATTTGAAAAGAAGAAAAAAGAAAGAGCTCATCTGCATCATCAACTAATAGTATGCAACATTTCATTTTGAAGAACAAAACTATTTTAAAGTTACAGGAGTCTTGAAAAATAGCCAAAACATTGAAATTTCTACTTTCACACATTATAACCAACTTGAGAAGTCTACCTGATCTTGTTTTGCTTTCCATTGCAATGGTTTAATAGTACATGCAAAATTACTGCTCTCTGAAGGACAGGAAATAACTTTTACGAGGAATCAACTTACTAAAAAAACACCAACAACATTGCAAGCAGTCATCTGACCATACTCTAATCTTTCTTATCTTAATACTCATTAAGGGTACCAGATCTGTAACAAGAGAAACAAAGTACCTTTGCTCATTTATATGAGCCAGACAACAACAAAATTGGCTTTCCCAATCTGCCATTCAAATGCATCACCTGTGCATCAAATTGCAAATGTCTTTGCAACCATTCAGCACTTTGTCTCTCTCAAAAGATTACAAAGAAATCCACACCGGCTGTAAAACTAGAAATCTTGTTTTTTAAGTTTTATATAGAAAAGCAGCTACAAAATATTAGTCTTCATGAGAAGGTTTTTTTCAACATAACAGCTAAACCAAAACAAAAAGAGATGAACTACTTCAAACTACATTTATTTTTCCATTCCCCACCACTGAAATGGACAAAAATTAACCAGAATATCGCACTTCACTTTTCCTCCTCCCATTCTCCTCGCTTTCACCAAAGAGAGATTACAGTTCTACTTGAGTTTTTTCAGAAAAAAAAGCAAAGTAATCAAAATTAAGGCTCTAATAACATCCTTTGGAGCATTTTACATGTACTTGAGGAAGCAGGAAAACAGGCTTCAAATCTCTGCTTTGAAAAAGGGAAAGAAGAGATTTCAGATTGGACTTCCAAAGCCAGAGGGTGACAAGGCATTTGCTTGTGTGTTTCCTTTAATCTCTCATGTTTATTTTATGCCACTTTGCATAAATAATTAAGCATCCACGAGTGCAAAAGAGAAATGAGAGGGACTTTATAGCTCTGTGGTTAGGATACTCAGCTGATAGTTTGGAAACCTGCTTACAATCTCCACTCCAAATAATATCTTTTTTCCTCCAAAGTGGAGCAACAACACTAGGAAGACCAAGGATGCTGCATCCTGAAGTACCCAGCATCAGTTAAGGCCCTTTTTCAGAGTTTAGGATATGCAGGTTCTCTCCTCCTCACCTGGAGTAAAGAAGTGACTGAGATTGCCAGGATCCTCTTACTGGACGTCAATGGTGATTGCACAGCCTCTTCTCTTTTCATTTAGTGAATACACCAGTACCTTCCATTTCTTTCTGTCCAGGCTATTCCACGAATACAACTCAGATTCAGAGTTATGTTTGGAAACTATATATTTTGGAAAGGAGGGTGTTATTTTATATATCTAAAATAGACAGAAAGATAGATGGATAGATTTTCATCCAAGTTTTCAACAAACATTTTTGAAGACAAAAATATGTTTCTGAGATTACCTGGTCTATCTATCTAGGTCTATATATCACGTTCAGCACAGAATAGCTGACTGCCATTTTATAAGTCGTATGCTAGACTTGGTTAAAATTTAGCCAAGTTGTGAACAGCCATATTTGGCAGTGAAGACAGGGGACGATGACTTACTTTCAAACTGCTGACACACTGTGAACTGTAAAACTACCAGAAAAGAAAATTACCATTTCTCAATACAAGTCTCTAAAACACACACATAGTTTAAAATAAATTGACTGAACATTTAAACGTGCTTAATTTTGGAATCAATTCCACATTTGAAATAATCTACAAGTTGAAGCAGCTGAAGCATAAAATGTATTTGAAACCAAACAAGTTTAAATATTGAATCAATTTTGACATAAATGTGTTTGCATATTAAGGCATTAAAAATGAATCCAGTTTAAATATTAAGCTGATGAGAGAAAGAGCTGTGCTAGGGAAAAAAGATTAAGAATGACCACTAAAATTACAACACACTCAAATACTAGAAAATCCTGGAGTTTTTTATTTAATCTTAGTGAAGCAGCGATGGCTAAAGGAAAAATAAAAATCCTGTAAGCATCACTATGAAAAAGAGTTAGCAAGGCATTTGAGGGCATAGAATGGTGATGGGTGAATTGTTTCATATTCAAGTTTTACTCAGTGTTTTAATCTTTATCTGATTTCAAAGGCCATCCTAAGAGATCTGCTTCTCCTCACAGCTCCAGTCTACTTTTTTTTTCCTTTGGCTTTCCTTGGGAGTGAAGGAAGGGCCCACAAATCTCATGCTTCCACCCCACATATTGTGTCTTTCTGCCTCTTTCCTTCTGTCCAATTCTACTGCACTGACAGGCCATAATCTTTCAAAATGAGTTAGCTGTAATTAATTGAAACTAAAAAGAAGGCTTTCTTAGTATATTCAAGCATGTCATATAACCCTCTCCGGAGTGTGTTGAATTCCCCCTCTGCCCCCTTTTCCAGTAGAAAATAAAATGCAGGTCATGGCATGGTCTCTGG
Source organism: Apteryx mantelli (assembly GCF_036417845.1). Classification (NCBI taxonomy): domain Eukaryota; kingdom Metazoa; phylum Chordata; class Aves; order Apterygiformes; family Apterygidae; genus Apteryx; species Apteryx mantelli. The sequence continues at coordinate 79,882,706 of NC_089979.1, forward strand.
TCACCCCCCAGCTATACCAGTGCATGCAGGACATCCACTGGGGCACACAGAAGGGGAAGGAAAGAGAAGGAACAGTAGGATACAAAATTTTGCTTGTAAAAAAGAAATAAAGTAGTGGGGCAAATCTGCACATGGGAAAGAAATAACATGCTGACATAGGCATTTCCCTAGGTGTAAGAAGTCAGGGTAGCTTAGGGCCCTCTGTCTGGGACCCATCACTGCATCACGTTGCAGGTGGCTGGTAAGCCTGGCATGAAGAAAAGCACGTTACGCCTCCCAGCTTAGCGCCGCTGCTGTGAGCAGCAGGAGGTTCAGTAACTCAGCCTACATTTTTCACCTGAATTCAGATGACTGAATATTGCCAGATTTCATGCTATTTAGCCAATTACTCACTTGGGCTGCTCATCCTCTGTTCAGAAAGCTGCAACCGCTTTACTCTGTGTGGTGTTGTGGAAGTCCACATGGCTGGAAACGCTTCTTGCCCTCGTTCAGCATCCAGCTGCACATGACTGTAAGCTGCTGATGTTTCCCAATGGCAGTCGATAGACACCTGAAATCTAAGACTTCCTTCATGACTCTTGCAACAGGCTGGCTCAGTTTCAAAATTCATCAACCAGTTTACATTCTGCCTCCAATACTGATTTCACAGCCAGGGGGAAATGTTTATTGCTTAACCATTTTAACTGTGAAATCATCCTTTTCTCCACCTAACTGCCTGGCATTGTTTCTGCTACAAGGATAACCAGAGCACAAGTAGCAAGGGTGCTCCAGGTGAGGATTACAAACAGCACAGCATCTGGGAAAACACTCTGTAATCATTAGCCAAGAGCACTATGCTGTCACCATTGTGAGTTTTGATACTCACAACCAAAGTTACAGAAGGATCAGTCTCTTGAGACCTGGTTGTCATTTCTGTTAGGCTTTAGAGTACCAACATTTACTAACCTTAGTAGCAAAGCCATACACCACTTCAAATAACCTCCCCTGCCACTGCAGTATAAGAAGACAGTACTTTTATATGAATGAATGAAACCTGGGTCTGAAGTCTTGTTTGCATCATGAAGAGTTAGAACATCTGGGATGTTCAGATCCATAGTCACCAAAATAGCCATTATTGTAAATACTAACAATCAATGGCTAAGCCATTCTTTAAGGAGAATGTTACATACTTAGACCTCTGGAACTGAATTTTCCTGCTGTTAAAGTTTCAGAGAGGATGGTAATTTTAGCGCTCTCCTCTCTGAGTGGAAATCTCACAGAGAAGTTTTTAATTCAGAAATTTATTTTAATAATAGAAAAATTTATGTATGAAAAGAGCTATTGTCTTCAGATTCATGTGGTCAGACCATTAAAACATGGTTATCAACAAATAATGGTACAGAAGTGTTGCTTGCTGTTGTGCAACATGCATTAAAAATGTAGTCTTCAGAGAAAAACAAATGGCGATGCCTGATGATAATAGGTACAGAATCAAGGCCCTGGTCATCCTCCTGCTTCATTTTATATTTTAGAAGCAGCTGTGAAATTCCACATCACTTGAAGAGCAAGTCACACAGACACTATCTCACCCTCTGTATTTTCCCGCATCTTCTCAAAAATCACAATGGAACCCTGAATAGCATCTCCCACTCCTCTTTGACTCTCCTTGTATAGATTCTTGCCCATGAGAAGAGCAGACAATTTTATTCTGTGACAGATTATATGTCCCTTGAATATATCAGCCAGAATTTACTCACTCAAATAGCTTTACTAGTTTCAGGGTAACAACTCACAGAGATAAACATTAAGGAGTGTGAATAGGAATCAAGAATTTTATCAACTTCTGTGTTAGTCTTTTCTTTTTTTTTTAATTATCCATGATTCATGAAGTTGCTCCTGAAGTCTTATGAATATATTTGCATCACTTTGCACGATAGTAAACACTGAAAATGTCCGACTACCCTGGATGCACAGGAATATAGCTAGTCCAGTAGAAGGTGAGACAGCTGCATCTGTTTTGGATAACAGATAGCAGACATGAATGCGCTGAAGAACACTTCTTTCCTCCTGAGATGAAGGCCTTTCTGAGCCATAAGCCAGTGAGCTATACCCCTCCATACATTTATCTGAGAGAACTCCCTTACAAAGCTCATCTTGGTGATATAAAGTGAAATATCTTCTCCTTTCAAGTCAGAGGGATTTTTATCATTAACTTTACTGGGAGCAATATCTAATGCAGCATGTTTGTCAGCCCAAGCTGTGAGGACCGACTGAGTGGGGGACTTTTGCAGGAGCCATGCAACACAGGACATCCCTCTGCCTCATGGATTTCATTTAATTTCCTGCATTCATTTGCTGACAACTTTTGCTTCATCTCTTATCGTACATGAAGTATTTTCTGCATAAAAGGAGAGAAGGAAGTCTATCCCGGTTCTTGCTATCTCAGCCTGAATAGGTTAAATTGCCATGGTTACCTCTTCTGTGCTGCTAGACCTTGAAATACATCTCTATTTCACTTCAGCTTTCCAAGCTCAAAGCTGAGCTCTAGACAAATTTAGGAAGACTTTTCATCAGGATATTAGCTCCCCTCCCCAGAAATCCCCTTTTGGGTTTTGTTCGTGCCTCCAGCTTGCTTCTGTGCCTGCTTAAACCAACAGTTGCAGCAAACCTCCAAATCAACAGCCTTGTCAGGATGAATAATCTAAAATTAATGTGCACTTGTCAACATGCATTACTGTTCCTGACAGAGACACGTTGCCTGCACTGGCTACAAACCGACAATCCTTCAGAAGAAGTTTGCTCAGTGCACTCTAGCAGCTGATAGAGAGCAGGGATAAGGCTGGGAGTCTGATTTCAGATGATAAGTACAATGGTTACTGACACATAAGACTAAAAGTGAATTCACCAAAGACCAGGCTGCTTCCTTTTTTCCTGCTGTTTGCTTTATTCTCACTGGTGATGGTTATCACATTTATACAACACCCTCTGAGAAATCATCCAGATCAGTTTTGAACATCTTGTTTTTAACACCCTCCATTTCAAGTTGTGGAGACGGAGCATGAATAATCCAAAACACCACAGATAAATTCCAAAAAACACACTTTAACTTTTAACTTTGTGCCTGGCACTCCCACTCCCACCTTGCTTTTTTCTATGTTTAGTTCTTAAAATCCTTTCTCAGCAACAAAGTGTACTCTTTTGTAGTGTTGTGGGCAAACTGTAGAGACAGAAGGTGGCTTAGGAGATACACACAGAACTGAGTTAGTAAGAACAGTATAGGGTTACAGTTGTTAGCACTGTGCTCACTGAAGTAATGAAATCAACTTGGAATGAAAATAACAGAATAAAATATTTCTCTGATTTTTTTTCCTTTTTACACAGCTCAGTAATCAGCATTCAGCATATTGCCACATTTTTAAAGTTAACTGTTATGGAATTCATGAATTCTTCTTCATGAATACCAAAGGATTCAGTCTTTTGCAATTTAATAGGTAACAGAGAGTCACTTTAAATAAATTGTTGCTATGCTTTTGTATGTCAACTCAGTTACATGAAAATTGAGAGGCATTTATTTTTGTTTTTGCTTGAACTTCAGTTGAGATCATCGCTCCCTCACCCTCTCTTCTCAGTCACAACTTGGTCCAGGCTTCTCTGTCTCTGAATTGCCCTATTTCAAGTGACCTGAAAATATCAGGACTGCATGGTACCTCTCCTCACGGTGGGGGGGATCCAAAGTGCTTCTAGAAACTTGGTGACAAATGGTGCGGGGGTCCCTTCTCCGATGCACTTCCCATCCTGGAAGCTCCCTCTGAGCAACGCTGTCCAAAAGTAAAGCTGCAGTGTGCCAAGGCTCAGCCCGTTAGCACCCTGGGCCACCCAAATCAAGGCCAATCCTAAACCCTTTGAACCACCCAGTGATTTATGGAAACCAGAGAGCTTCAGTCCTCATCTACCTACCCTACCTTGGCTCCCACCCAGCTCCTGTCTCCTGGCCCGGTCACTGCACGGCACAGCAAAGCTGGTGTCTCCTCCGTGATGGCATGCACCGAGGAGGCAGCACGGATGACAGTGTAATGCCTGGCTTCCTGGCTGCTCAAGGCGCTGATGCTTTTGCCCTGGCAGATACTGGCCAACTGTCCTGATCTGGCTGGATGAATTTTCAGTGTAGAAAAGCCTGCCCTCAGGAAAAACTGCCCTGCTTCACCAGCACCACTCCTGAAGTGATGCGGCAGGCTGCCTCTCTGCTCCAACTCCCGTCCAGCCACAGGCAGGCTGGAAGCTCATCTCTCGGGGCACCCAATCCGGGGGCAGCGGCAGGGTGAAACATAGAAGGGAGCTTCTGGCAGTCAGAGAGAGGACCTGCCTGCTCCCCGGAAAAGCGCAGTCTGCGTACGGGAGGGACATGACCGAAGGAAGACGGGAGAGGGTGAGCAGCTACTGAGATGGCAGGGTTTGGGGCAAAGGGCAAGGATGCCATGGGGCTGCGGCAGCATGGACTCAGCTTTGCTCACAGGAGTGGGAAGAGCATCCCCTAATGTATCAAGGAATGATTCTAGGTCACCTCTGGGGAATCACAGATTTACTTTATTGTTTTCCCCTACTCTCTTTCCATTTTTCTAAGAAGAAAATTATCTAGAATTTACTAAGCTGCACAAACAGCTAGTTGGCAGCTTTCAGCATATTTGGAAAAACATTTCCTTGGCAGAGCAGCACACAGGTTTGCAACTCTGGGATGATATTGTCATAATACTGCATGGGGCTCAGAGCAGCATCCCAATGGATTAAACACAAAAGAGATACTAGCAAAATTTTTTTTCGCAAGGGACTTATTGCTTTAGAAATACATGTCCCTGGCTGGTGCTGAAGAACATACACCTTAGTATCCCTTGGCTAATTCTGCATGGCCCATATATTCATCCTTTGCTGACTGCAGACAAAACTGCAGTCTGGGTGTTAGGCATGCCTTTATCTTCTGTTCTTGGTTTTGGACTCTAGCCATGGAGGAGCATGCTGAAAGAGACTTGAATTTGAGCTGGAAGAATTCTGGGGTGTGGGTGAAGGAGAGAGCATGTATGAGGGAAACAGGGGCAACAAATGAAACTACAGGAGTTAACTCTTGGTATAAGGTGCAGTTTCATGGATGGGCACGCTTCTTTCTATTGAATGTGTTCCTACAGAAGTGCTGTAAAGTAGAAAGGTATCTACATTTTAATAGTGAAAAAAAGCCAGTTTATACAGTGGGAAGAAATTTTATCTTTAAGGTTTCAGCTGAGAGACCACACACAGTAAATTTCACAGAGCCTTGTTCATGGAAAAAGGAAAAAGAGTCAACTTAAACCCAGATGGAGTTTGAGTGCTGGCTTTAGACTGCTTTTGAGCCTCCAAACCATCATCTCAAGCACTCAGTTAACGTTCACTGCTGAGGAGGAAGGTTCTTGGCAAGCGGTAGTGACAGCCAGCTCTCAGATCACGTCCTTTGCTCTGCATCTATTCACTGTGCTGCAGGTACTGGGGACACATTAAAAAAGGAGCACTTTGAAAGTAAAAGTGGTCACTGACAATTATGTTCCCTAGGGAGCATCAGGCCCTTAACGACATACACCTCACCGGAGGTAGTGCTGGCTTTGTGCGCCTTTCCATGGGAGCTAGGTGAGCTGACCTGCCTTTTTCTTTCCTCTTGCAAGGCTCTCTCAAGACAGGCTGCTGGGAGGCATCATCAGTGCACTGACTCTCCGCTGCCTATTAGAGTGCAGAGTACATCTCATCAGGTTATGCTATGGCACGTGTCTACGAAGACAACATGAGGTGAGATCATGCCACGGAAATTAACAATGCAGAAAGACATTTCCTTGATTCACAGCATGGCATCAACTTATACATCTGAGTAGTGGATTAAGGGCTTCCAGCCGTGAGGTGGGGAGGAAGTAAGAGAACAAGCTGCCAACTGGTAAATATCCACACTAATTTTGCAAATGCAGGTATTTCATGTCTTTCCTAATCTAATCGTGAATGCAAACTGGATTACTGCATCTGACATGGCAAGAATAAAACAGCACCAACAGACTCTTGAAATTAGCAGAGTGAGTTTGCTGGAGGAATTACATTGCTGAAACAAGTCTCTCTCATAATAAAGGATGCTCCTAAAAGCGGGGGCAGGGGGGGAGGAAAGAAGGGGGAAGGGCAGCAAAAAGCAGAAGTAGACAGCCTTTTACCTAAATCAGAGGAGAACTACAAAAATAACTCTAGGTTAGCACTGAAAATAAAATATTTTCCTCTCTGATGCTCAGGCAGTACAGAAATTAGTAAAACCATTTATGCTCACCTGATAGGAGAATTTTCTTCCAAAAACAGACTTTAGGGAATGATGTGGCAAAAAGCAATAGCAATAGTAGCACGTTCACAGGGAATAGCAAAGACTTAGCTGTGGAGATGCCTGGAGGTTCAGGGAAGACATCTGTGAAAGTGAAGAGGGCAAGGAGACAAGCTGTAACCAGACACACCTGCTCTGAAAGGTACTTAAAGGGTTCTGGTCTACTTTTCTGGTGCCTTCAGGCTTGGTTGGTAGTTTAAAGTAGTGCAAAGATCTAGTGAAGAAAAAGCACTCAAAACCAGTTTCATTTCTGGTAACAGGGACTGTACAGAAGTGCAAAGCAGCAGAGAATTGAGCTCTGAAACTTGCTTCTTTTCTGTGTCACTTTTTGGTAATCATTAAAAGAGCCCTTAAAACTGGCAAAGCTGCACTGTTTCCCATCTCCTGTCTGTAGTACAGTTTGAGATGGTCTCAAAACTGGCTGGATCTCATGACCAGAAGAAGGAGAGAATGAAGGGAAAGGAAGAAACTAAATGGGCAGAAATCCTCTTGGGGATAAAGAGGAGGTGGAGAGGTATTTTATGTTCTTTTTTTTTTCCCTACAAAAAGAAGAAAATTTAAAAGAATTAAAAAAAAAAAAGTGTCTTCAAGTGTTTAAAACTCACCCTAAGCCACAGGAGGGTTTCTGGTGGCTTCATGCGTAAAGGGAGACAAAAAAGCAAAAACATGCTAAGAGAATAGTTGCAAAAAGAAAAGCCCTAGCACAGAAAGGGAGCAAAAAGAAAAACAAGCAGGTCAAAGAAAGTTAAAGTAATAACAAAAAAAGAGCTCCATTTACAGGCGTCTTCTGTAGAGAAGCTGGGCTGAAAGCCAAAATGAAAAAGCTGCCACAGCAAGGAGGAGCAGATCCCACAGAGACAAAATGAGAGAGGGGACTGCCCCTGCAGGAGCAGTGAGAAGAACAAACCATTAACATTGCTTTGGAAAAGACAAAAATAAAGTGAAGAATTAAAGGAGCAGAAGTTATTTTTCATAGGCACTGGAGTTAATGGTTCTCATATTCATCCCTGTCCCCTCACCCCACCTCACAGAAGCTTCATCTTTGCTAATAAATGAGCATGGCTGAGATGGAGAGACTGCTTTTAGGGAACTCTATGCCATATTGAGATTTGCTATGAAAAGTTACCTTCTGTCCTCCCCTGTCCCGGGTGGCATGGGACAAATCATTTCAGATCTAGCATTACCTAAGAAGACTATTTATGCAAGAGTGAAGGCACTGCCTAGGAGCCCTTCCACCGGGGAAGATGGGACCAACCCCTTATAGAAGAGAAAAAGAAAACGGAAAGACACAGTGCTCGGTCTGGGGAGCTGAGGGACAGGGAGCAGCAGCAATGGAGGATTTGGGGATGGGAAGCATAGAGGGGTTAAAATGACAAAATGATTACCCCCACCTGCCCCATATCCCCGAGCTGAGAAAAAGCCACAATCAAATAGAAGGAAATGGTAAGGAAATGGTAAAGACCAAGCCTCAAGCCAGAAATGAATAAGCTTACTGCTAGAGAAGAAAAAAGAACTAAGGCAGGAAAAAGTAAAGCATGGTACATAATGAAAGAGAGCCAAGTGGTTATGGAGGCAGGCTAATCTGTGTTCAGCTTAGCTGGTCTTCTGCAATAAAGTTTACCAGGAGGCCCAGCAGGACACTTCAGTGTTAAGAACTCTTTCTAGAATTAAAAAGCAAAGGTGTTTTGAGGGGAAGGCCAAAAAGTTAATGCAGGCTGTCTCACTACACCCAGAGGCTGTTCTGGCCATCTCCCATGTTATCCCTGATAAAGGATCTACCTTTGTTGCATCTGTCTCCGCCTCCCTGCACCAGAGCGCAACAGCACTGAGCTGGAATAGGTATTCTCGTGTTCCAGAATCAGGAGAGCTAATTTGCCTCCACTGAAAACATTACTACTTACTTCTAGTTCTCTCTCCACTGGCAATTGCCTAAGTAACTGCATTTTCAGCTTGGCTGCAGCAAGCCTCTAGGTAGAAGCTTCCCATCCTAATACGTCATTGGCATTAATAATGTCCCTGTCTACTACTGTGATGGGGAAAGATTATACTTTTTGGCATTTTTTCCTCAGAAATAAAGCCTTAAACCACTTCATTTCAGTCACACAGTTTATTTTTAAATCTCTCTCCTCTGATCCCTTCTATCAAATTGGTACCTTTTTTGGGGGGGATGCATGGGAAGCGGGGGTTGTCATTTTGGCCCCTCATTTTCCTACCAAGAGAGGTCTGACTTAACTAGTGAGAGGACTAAAAGAACAAAGTACAGGGATGTAAAACAATCACAACATGAGTGTAAAATAACCTGACTTTTGTTCATTTTAATGAGAACAAAAGTTGCCCCTAAGCTTTCAAAGTATTGCATAGGCTCAAGACACAAATCTCCCCTAAGTTTCATAGACATTAATGGAGCTGCGACTTTGCCCTGCTTAGGAGTTGAAGATGCAAGAGGCAGGAGGATGCTTGAACAGTAACGGAGCTTTAATTCCTGTATATCAAATGCTATTTTTGTTGGTGTTCAAACAATCACAGAAGGCAGCCTTACTTAAATCCTAGGAACATACAAGAGCAACAACAAAATGGGTTTGCCTACCTGTGCAGAAAATACTTCTTAGTCCATACCTGCTGTCCCAGAATTGGCCTAAAGAATTGCTGAATGCCCTCCAGAAAAAATCTTCCCAAATGGTGCCATGATGAGGCATCAAGCAAATGTGCATCACCCTCCCACTCACAGAGAATAAGCCACGCCTCTCCCTTCATCTCATTCCTTCTGGATTGATGAGTAGCCAGACTTGGCCAGAATCAGAAAGTTGACAAGTAGACCTCGGGGTCTGTCCTATGGGCTGATGTTTTGATTTACTCTACAGAAGATGGTCATACTTTCCTACACAGTTCTGCCAGTATGCTTCATCCTCACGGTGAGTGAGAAGCTAGTTCAGCCAGCTGAATTCAGTTCACTCTCCACTAATGAGAAAACTAATCACACAACGGCTTCCACAGCTTCCTGACCTTTGCATAGTCTGTGTTTGAACCCCTGGTCATAAGGTGAAAGTCTTTATGTCCTATGTTAGCAATCTCTAAAATAATTTAATTGCTCATATAGATGAACTGAATACTCAGTTTTTTCTTATGGGGGGAAAAAATAAAGAAAGGCAAGGCAAGGCAAGGCAAGGCAAAGCAAGGACTTCAATCCAAAGTAACCAAGCTAATGTTTGCTGGTTGGAGTCTGCACTCCGAAAATGTGCACGGTGCAATAAGATGATTTCGTGCTGTCATCTTAATATGAATTTACAATACTGTTTCAGAAAAGTCCTGAGCTCAGGGCTTAGTACCCATCTCTGTAACAGAACTCCGTAGCTCTGCATCCATCTCTGGCTGAATCCAGCTCTTTGGTTGAGAGTCCATTCGTAAAGAAGAGGAAGGAGAAGGAAAATCACGTGTCTTTCCAGCTGGCTGCTTCTCTCCATTTGCATTGGGTTTGTAACACTGGCATTTTACAAAGCAGCATTGCCTGATGATACCAGATGGAAACATCATGATGGGAGGATGTATTTCATGTTGGGGTTGCCTAATAGTGTTGGCTGTAATCCAGACACAAGCACTGTCCAGCTAACTTGCTCATCCTTAATTAAAGGTCAAGGCCTTACATGGGTCTGCCCTCATGGGCATGTGCGTCGCATATTCACCCAGGGAAGACAGTCAGCTCACACAACAGTCCTTGAAGAAGCACTGGTGCAGAAGAAGCTCCTCTGATAAAACTTAAAGGAGACTAAGAAAGACACATCTGATTGATTAGACAGAGCAAGTTAATAGAACTGATTTAAAACATTCATAATTGTATTATTTCTGGCTAATTATTTTTTCCAGTAGGAAAGAGAAAAAACAAAAAGTCAACCAGCCAGAACTAATGAAGAAATATTTTATGGTAACTGTTTGCATTAATAATAATACGGAGTGTTATGATTAATCAGAAGGGTATGAACACAGCGACTTAATTGTAGGTTGCTGATTACAGATTTTAAGACTCAGACTAATGCTGTAAGAGGACACAGAGCCAAATCTAAACAGGAAGTAGCATTACTGATTACTCTGAAGTTTTCATCAGTGTAACTCAGATCCAAATCTTATCCATGATCTTCTTTTTCTACTTAGTTTTCCCTGTTTGGACAGCTAATTAGATTAACTGAATACACTATTTTTTGGCTTAAGTGTATAAATAGACATGCTTTGTTCACAAGCTCATTGTGAGCCCAGCCCCACTGAAGTGAATAAGCATTCGGTCATTGACTCCAAGAAGTTAATGACTCAGCCCTATATTTTCTGGAGAGAAAACTTGGCTGTTTATTTGAGGGGCAAGGCAAGTTCATAAAAAGAAGAAAAATGATGGTTACTAAAAGGGACAGGCTAAGGTGAGCAGTCTGAAAAATCTTCTGTCATTTTTGGATTATGGGCATTATGTGGGTTGCAGCATTTCTAGGACACAGAAACAATTGCTATTTAAACAAACAGTAAATCCAAGTCAGGGACTTTGGGTTTCATCTCCAGGCCAATCAATTAATTACCAGGGGGTTAGAAAGAATTTCTTCTTCTCCTCCCACACCTCCTCCACAGGATTTCATACTTGAACAAGCCCATTGGAGAGGTTTTGTTTTTCTGTTTACTATTTTGCCAGTTTTTGGAGGAGGTACTAGAGACAAGATGGTTGCTCAGCTTTCAACAATACACATATATTCTTTCATTACAAAAACTTTTCCAGCAGCACTAATGCATAACACAATGCTAATCAACACAGATTTTAATTACAGGTAAGCATTAATTATATTGTTATCCAATAGTCATCAATAAATTGTTAAATAATAGTGTATTATCTTGTTAACTGCATAACAAATCTACTAAATAGCTATAACGAAATGCACAGTTCAATGCACTTTCATTACGATGCAGATGACTTTGTACTTGAGATGATCATCTGCTTCAGGAGTTGATTACAGCAGGTACTTAGGGACTTTCTAAAAGTTAAACCAGTACTTAACTACTGTCCTGCAGTGGGATGGACTTCAGTGCCATTAAATTCACCAAGCCAGAAACGTGCATCTTTTCTTAAGCATGTCCTTAACCGAACAGAGAGAGTGCCAGAGGATGGGTTGCTAGTGAAGAACAGAGCCAGACTTCTTTCTCAGTTTTATTGCATATGAAAGACTTGCACCACATTCATTTTTAAACTGGCCAGTCCCATATTCATTTAATTCTACCTGCTTTTTGAAAGAAGAGGAATATTCACCTGCAATTTAGGCAGGGTTTATCCTGCCTTACTAATGTATCTCTGCTCTCTCATCCTTCTGGGAATATAAGCCCTTTCAGTGATCGCACCATTTAAAGCATTGTCTCATAAAGAAACAATACAATTTTATCATCTCTGTGTCTGTCTGCAGAGCCACTGAATGAATGCTGAAGGACAGTGCTGACTGGGGACCTCAACAGTTCTGGATAAATACATGTTACATGAGCAGAATGGCTCTCCAGCGCATGGGGAGCAGGGTCTGAGCAGACACTGCCCATGTGAGGCAGAGCCTCTGTGCAGAAGCAGTCCAGTACATCAGATTTGCAGCCCATGTCTGACTTCTCTGCAGGTGAACAGCAGACAACTTCTGTACACATAGCAGTCTGGGGTGCTGAGCATCTGTAAAAACAGCCTGCTGCCACAAAAATATGGAAAAAACCATCTCCCTGAAAGGCCTTCCATGAGAAATCTGGAATTGGATCATCTACACAGGACTATATAATATAGGGTCATCTATGTCATAAAGCACAATCCTAGCATTGACTAGTGGGGCTCCAGGGCCCTTTCAAAGTTGGGACCCTGGAAGCCTGTGCACCCATAGCCCATTCCTTAGGACACATCTGTCTGTCCAGGCTGCCCATAATGAGTTTGAAACCTGTTGGCTTATTTCAGTTATTTTTAGCAGAGAGCTGATAGTACCAGAAAAAATTAAAGTCCCACACATATTATAAAAAATAGTGACTAAGAAAAGAGAGATCCAAAGGAATGTCCCACTGAAAGAAAACCTATAGCAAGGTCTCCCTGGCTATCTGTGTTTTTGCACTTGGGCTTTTGGCCCACACCAGGCAGCCGGTGGACACAACCAGCTGACTAGCATGTGGTTAGTTTGGATCTTCTCACTGAGCACATCCCTGGGGACCTTGAAAAATTCTGGAGTGTTGTGTGGAAGCTTATGGGGCACAGGGGTGATAAACAAGAGATGTTGTGGGGGTAGCTGAGATCACAGAAGCCAGAATAGAGACAACTGGGCTACTGCAGAAGAGGGACAGGCAGGTATGGGTGTAGAAAAAAAATCTATAGGACTTGAGACTTTCTTAACTGCATGGCTCCTGGAGTAACTTGTTTCTAAGTTTTGGTACTGGTCATTTCTCTGCCTACTTCTCACTTGGAAATTATATGAAATAAATTCCAGATAAGCTATCACATCTCATCATAGGATAGCTCTTAGCATCTAAGAGACAGGAATTTATTTTACCTGTACAGTTCCTAATGATTTCATTCAGTATTCGTGTGAGCCTGATCTCTTCTGCCTAAAATATTCCATGGTAATTTGTCACCATTATCTATTGCTTTACTAATGCTACTTAGGTAAATTATTATAATCTCAATAAAATGTTTAAGTTTTTCCTTTACAACTTTGTTCAGAGTAGTCTAACCAGAAATAGATTAATAAAACATCTGTCTTTCAATATAGTTCAAAGTACCCTAGAAAGATATATTCATGTCCATGAATTCTGCAGTAACAAGCAGAATTTTAAGAGGCTGCTTTTAGCAATCAGGACAACTAGCCATATCTTCTATTTTTCTCTAAAATTTATCTATAATATAGCCCCAAAATCAAACATTTGGACTCACTGAACATATTTCACTAAGCAAAGATACCAACACTCGAGTCATATTGGAAACAAGAATCTAATTTTGCCTTAAAGATCCTGAAGTGTTCTGTTTACCTCTATAACTTTCCATTTTCTGTGTCTGCACCGCTCCTGATTATTTCTCCTGCTAGCCTTGGGCCTCACGTGTTCTTTTTCCCTCAGCTGTCTCCACAGTCCGCACATGAAATCCCTTCCTTTAGACGATCCTCTAGTTCACAGTCAAATAACTCCTGAAGGCTCACTTCTTTTTGTTCACTGGCATCTAATAACACTGAGGTTAATGGGCAAGTAGGAATATTCTATTTATTCTCAGCTGCCTATCTTCAAGAAAAACCCATTATGTTATCAAGAAGTACATTACCAATATTACAATACCATTACCATGACCTATTGCTGCCTTAACTGTTCTGTTTCCCATATTCCTTGTCCAAAGATAATATCCACTTAGGCTCTAAGCTTGTAAGAATATCAGCCTTGCTTTTTTTGTTTGTCCCTTCAGCACCGACAGCATTCTGAATGCTAGCTGAATTTAATAACAGTAATGCAGCACTGCAATGAATAACTAAGTGAAGCTAGACGAATAAGAATGTGCCTTCTACTGAAATTCAAAAGCAGTGTTACTTAAATACTATTTTAAATACTACTACTACTATTTGTTAAACACACTTCCTATGTCTTTATTAAAAACAAAATAATATAATGCACAGTAATGCCAATTTAAACAAAATTTAATGTCAGTCATGTAAAAAAAAGTCTGGGGAGAAAAAAGACATACTACATTCTGTCTACTCTATACTTGGGATATTGAGAATAGGGGAAAAAAAAAAAGAATGTACCATGCCTTCCTCCAGTGACACATTATGGAACCTAAAAAAAGGATCTCTGAAAATTTTGCTGGTCAGGTCAAATATGAGGAGAAAAAGGAAGCTCACAATTTTTTGCACAAGCTGTCTACAAGGACCTTCAGCTGGCAGCTCTCTACTACAGGTGCTGGGTCTTCCTACATATTTCTGCAGTTTATCATCATAGGGCCCAGTATGCTTTGGGGGATATTCAGTGCTTAATACAAATATTAAATAATAATAGTATTGTAGGATCTAAGGCAGCTCATTTTCCTCCAGGATCTGATGACACTGTCTACCCTTTCCTTTAGATATTGGATGGGCCTAATATTTCAAAGGAATTCAGTGCTAAAATACCCATAAAGCTCAATGGAGTTAGATTCAGGCCTGATGCTTAAAATGGGTTTGATAATTTTCAATCCTACCTTTATTAGCAAATATTTTATGTTCAAGGACTGGCAGCAACAGTGACTGAACTCTCTGTACTTCCTCTGTAACAGCCTTTCCTCATAACCTTTTCATGACATTCTGAATCCAGAGCATGGAAGAGGCAAAGGGCACTGAGAAGGAGAAGCACGATTGCTACAGGCTTCCACTTCTATCCTTTTAAGGAAAATATTGCCCATTGGTCTGAATTGCAATAGGTTAGCTGTGCTGGTAAAATGTACAAAATAGGGTATCTATCTACAGAATCACAGAATCACAGAATGGTTGAGGTTGGAAGGGACCTCTGGAGATTATCTAGCCCAACACCCCCGATCAAGCAGGGTCACCTAGAGCACGTTGCACAGAATCATATCCAGGCGGGTTTTGAATATCTCCAGAGAAGGAGACTCCACAACCTCTCTGGGCAACCTGGTCCAGTGCTCTGTCACCTGCACAGTAAAGAACTTTTTCCTCATATTCAGACGGAGCTTCCTGTGTTTCAGTTTGTGCCCATGCCTCATGTCCTGTTGCTGGGCACCACTGAGAAGAGTCTGGCTCCATCCTCTTTACATCCTCCCTTCAGATATTTGTACACATTGATAAGATCCCCTCTCAGCCTTCTCTTCTCCAGGCTAAACAGGCCCAGCTCTCTCAGCCTTTCCTCATAAGAGAGATGCTCCAGTCCCTTAACCATCTTTGTAGCCCTTCGCTGGACTTGCTCCAGTACTGCCACATCCCTCTGGTACTGAGGAGCCCAGAAGTGGACACAGTACTCCAGATGTGGTCTCACCAGGGCTGAGTAGAGGGGGAGAATCACCTCCCTCGACCTGCTGGCAACACTCTTCCTGATGCACCCCAGGAGACCATTGGCCTTCTTGGCCACAAGGGCACATTGCTGCCTCATGCTTAACTTGATGTCCACCAGCACTCCCAGGTCCTTCTCAGCAGAGCTGCTTTCTGGCAGGTCAACCCCCAGCCTGTACTGGTGTATGGGGTTGTTCTTCTCTAGGTGCAGAACCCTGCACTTGCCTTTGTTGAACTTCATGAAGTTCCTCCCCGCCCACCTCTCCAGCCTGTCCAGGTCTCTCTGAATGGCAGCACAGCCTTCTGGTGTTGCAACCGCTCCTCCCAGTTTTGTATCGTCGGCAAACTTGCTGAGGGTGCACTCTGTCCCTTCACCCAGGTCGCTGATGAAGAAGTTGAACAAGACTGGACCCTGTACTGACCCATGGGGAACACTGCTAGCTACAGGCCTCCAACTAGACTCTGCACCGCTGATCACAACTCTCTGAGCTCTGCCATTCAGCCAGTTCTCAGTCCACTTCCCTGTCCACTCATCCAGCCCACACTTCCTGAGCTTGTCTATGAGGATGTTATGGGAGACAGTGTCAAAAGCCTTGCTGAAGTCAAGATAGACAACATCCACTGCTCTCCCCTCATCTACCCAGCCAGTCCTTCCATCAGAGAAGGCTATCAGATTGGTTAAGCATGATTTCCCCTTGATGAAGCCATGCTGACTACTCCTGATCACCTTCTTTTCTTCCACATGTGTGGAGATGGCCTCCAGGATGAGCTGTTCCATCACCTTTCCAGGGATGGAGGTGAGGCTGACTGGCCTGTAGTTTCCCGGGTCCTCCTTCTTGCCCTTTTTGAGGACTGGGGTGACACTGGCTTTCTTCCAGTCCTTAGACACCTCTCCTGTTCTCCATGACCTTTCAAAGATGATGGAGAGTGGCCTAGCAATAACATCCGCCAGCTCCCTCAGCACTTGTGGGTGCATCCCATTGGGGTCCATGGACTTGTGGATATCAGGTTTGCCTAAATGATATCTTCACCCAATCCTCCTCCACCAAGGGAAAGTCTTCCTTTCTCCACATTTCCTCTCTTGTCTCCAGGATTTAGGATTCCTGAGGGCTGGCCTTAGCAGTAAAGGCCTACCTATCTATCTCATTTAGGCAGACTAGAAAATGTCTAGAAAGGTCTTTTTTTTTTTACTTGCAATCTACCAATCATTTCTGTGAAATAATTGGTTTTACTAGCATCCAGTGGGATGGACTCCCATAACTCGTGAAGAAATATACCTGAATACTTGAAGCAATGCTGAATAAAATTTTAGAGACCTTTTTTCATAAGTGAAATCAACAATCCATGCTAGGCTATTATTAGAAGTGCAAGATGGAACTTCTATCCTGGATAACGTATATTTTGAACACTCTAGATTCAAAGTCTGCAACTTGTCTTTGAGTGGAAAAAGGACCACATCACTTTAAAGACCCCTAGCTTCTCTGTTTTCCTAATTTTTATGTTTTGCAGCTCTGCCTTATTTTCCCATCCTAACCTTGACACATCTATACTGGCTCCCCACAGAGGGATCTCAGTGTTATTGCATGAACTCGTCAGAAGAGTGCAGTGTACAGTAAGAGAGTGTAGTACTGGTGTCATGCAACAAGTCTTGTGAGAGGAATTAATATCCTTTATTAGATCAGCTAATAGAGTTGAATGAAAGTGATGGGTCCAAACTCTTACTCCACTATATCATCTGGTCCAACAACAGTTATTACCTTTTCTTACAATCCTTGCTTTCCTAGTAGAGATACAGTAAGCATCTTCCACGCGGAGGCTGGACTAGTTATCCTCTGTAATGCCCAGTGTACAGATTGCTTTGAATGCTTGATGCTATGACACCTCATAGAATTACCTCTATCTTAAGAACTCTGCAGAAGTTTTATAGTAGGGTACATTTTATGGATGCTAGTAAAAACAAACCCTACTTCTTCTGATGCAAGATGTGAATTGGGTCAGAACTTCTCATACTGTATTTAGGTACTTGCGTGCTGATCTAGCTCTAAATTAATGTACTTACACTCTATAATTTTGCAAGCAAGAAGTGTAATAGAATTTAACATACTAATGCATAACACTTTTCATCCTATACACTGTAGCCAGACAGACTTTTACAATTAGTGTTACTTCTTTTTTTTTAGTGAAGTAATACGTATATAGTCATTAATAACTGCAATGTAATACACAGGATTCCCATAGTTTCCTTGTTCCTTTTTCTTCTGCATTAAGAAAAAAGCAAAGAAAAAATATCAGCGTCACTAGAAGATGCATGCATAGCTAAGAATGAATACAGACTGTGTGCTCAGAAAAAGTATTAAAGCATTAGAGCAGCCATTAGTAATTCCACACTATGTAATTTAGAACAACTCACTGGCAGAAAGAAAGATAACCAAGATAAAAGTAAAATTAAACAAACAAACAAGCAAAAAATTATAAGAAATTATAAAATTTCCTCATACAAGCTAACTGAAATATTTGTAGCAACAATATCGGGATGTTTCAGGGAGTCACAAAACAGCCTGACTGAATGATAACCAAATTAATTATCTACATTAACTGAATAGTAGAGAGCCCAGGCTGAAATTTAATAAAGCACGCTGTGTGAAGATGCTTAAAGATAAATCATAGCTTGTGACTCTGCAAGCATCATTTATTTTAAAACAATGCATTTCTTCTGCAAATTGTATTTGTTAAAGCTATGAAAAAGTTTCCAGCATTTTCAAAGGTGATACATTTCTGTTGTGGTGGTTCATATAGGTTAAGATCTGTTTATCCTTTTAGCCATGGTTTTAGTCTCATTTCTCCATCCACAGAAATTTGTTGTCAGCAGGACAATGTGTTTGGCATGGATTTGGTGCAGGGAGAAACCTGGGTCCAGCTGTTTGCCAGAGCTTGTTCCTGCCTTTCCCTGTCTTTCTGCTTCACCTCATGGGCCCATGGTTCATGGGCCCCAGTTGTTCACTCAATAGCTATGCCAGTGTCCCTGATACATGACCCTCTGCACATACAGATACTCCTCATTTTTATTTTCATGCTTTCTTCCCTACCCCAAGGTGTCCAGAACATGGCCAGCATAATCTCAGCTGCATATGGGGCTTCCTTGGGAACCTGTGGCTGGAGGAGACGTGGCTCCTGGGTTGTGCCTCCCTCAGAGACACCCAGCTTCTGTTGCAAGTATTAGGCAAGTGGCAAAACCCCATAATAAACTTGGTCCTACAAGCCCTTTAGGCACCTTGGCAAAGGGAGGGAACTCAAAGCACATGGGAAATTAAGGCTGAGCAGGACCTCAACACAACTCTCTCCTCTCCCAACTTGTGAGACCTGGGGCAGCGGGATCATGTGATAGGAAAGTGGGAGGTTGCTGGGTGTGAGAAAGCAACTTCCCAACGGTTATTTAAGATGGGGTTGTTGGAGTGCAGAATACTATTTGCCAAGCACAGCCTCGCAGCTGGGGGGTCGCGCAGTGGTCACAGCCGGTGGGCTGGACCGCGGCCCCCCAGCTGCGTTGGGTGTGTGGGCCGACGTGACGGAGCGCTGCGGCCGGTGGCTCACCAGTGGGGAAGGGCAGCCTGGGGGCAACAGGGCAGCCTCACCCTGCTGTGGGAGATCAACAGGGCTGTGCTGATGCCGAGGGCAGTCATACAGCTCGTGGCGATGCCAGGACAGGAACTGCGCTCCTGTAGCACACATGCATGCACACTTGACTGAAGTGGGCACCGAGGACCCACAAGGTTAATTATAATGCCACCTGTAGGAGGTACTTCTCCTCAAATATTAACCTTCTGGTTTTTCCATATGCTCCCATATGGTCCAATTTTTCTTCATAAGCAGAGCTGCACTTGAGCTAAGAAATGACAGCTAAGCTTTACTTTTGTGCCTGTAATGTCAAAACCAGAAGTTACCTGACTTTGATAAATTCAGGGTTTTTTTATAATCTTAATTTAAATATATTTCACCTTTTCCTCCCCTAATGTAACTTCTTAGGAATAATTTGCATTGACAAGATAAATGCAATTTGATAGGATTTGTCACGAAATATTTTCATCTATGCCTGGTAGGAGTTCAGTGAGAAGACTCAGATTGCCTTATCTCAGTGCTCTTTCTGCAGCCTTCTCATTCTGCATCCCTGTTGCAGTCCAAATATGCCCAGATCTACATAGGTAGAAAATTTTATAGAATCCAGATAGAATATCTATTAATCTTCGGAGAAGCAGAAGAACCACCTGGATTGTGATGTAATGCAAAATATATTATTAATCATTCAAATAATAGGTGAAATAAGGAATAAGCACACATGATCATATTCAATTCCCATTAATTCTTATCAAGAATAAAATAATCAGACAATAAAAATGCTTAAACTTTCACGGGTTTCTCTATATGGTGTCTGAAAACAGACTTTATTAGCAGAGTGACTAAAGCCTTACCAACAGTAGAAATGTGCAAATGGTTGTGAGAGGGATGCCTGAAACAATTCATATTAAGAGGAGCTTTGAACAATAAAGCGCCTCTGTTTTCCAGTGAATTGCACATATGCACACAAACGCTCATCCATAATGTGAATTTAGAATAATCCTGATGGGAGTGAGGGAAGGGGAGGGACAGGACAAATGGAAATAATGAGACAGACTTTGACCCTTTGTGTTAGAAAACAAAGCTTTCTAGTTAGACTCGGAGATACCAGCTCCCACTTGACATGGTTTCAAGAAACATACGCACATTCTGGCTTTAGCCTGTCCCTAAAGGACACAAAGACCAAGCACAGCTTGCTTACAAGTCACCCAAGCACAACATGATGGTTTTAAGTGGAAACAATGAATAGAATGGATGTAATTAAAAATCCAAACCAATTTGGGCAAAATTGCTACAGCTTCACTTTACAAAGTCAGGGAAGGACAGGAACGGAGGATCTGAAACACAGTTATTTGGCATCGGGTCACTATAAAGATGAATTAGGGTTAATTTTCTACTTGAGTGTAGGTCAGGCACTGTGCTGTGGCAGAATGCTCATTTTACTGAATATGTTTTGGCCTACTTACAACTTTAGAAAATAAATATTACAATGTTAAATTAAATATGCTCTGTGACAAGGACTTGCAAGAGTGGGAGAATGTGATTTATATGCAATTGGCTCATATATACCATCTAATATGATATGCACATTGTAACGAAAGCTCAAGGGTCTGATCTGCAGTGCAGAAATGCTTTACAATCCTCTTTCACGTTGCATGTTGTTTTTTTCCTTCCTCTTCTTCTTCTTCATCTTTTTTTTTAATGACTACATGAGTTAATTAGTGATTATGTACTCTGTCTCTTTGCCTGGCCTAGCTTATCCCTACTGCAATAAATTTCTTTTCTTTCCTGCTCCCAAGGATCATTACAACATTAGTCAGCACTGTCAACAAAACTAATTGAAAGCCACCTGCTTTTAGGATCACCCTAATGAAAAACAGCAAAGTTAAGAAACAAAATTCAATCAACTTTCTAATGGTCTGTAATTTCCTATTAATTCACACAAATGCAGAGGTAGAAAAACAACCTAAATCCTTTTTTTTCACTGCTGGCCTTATCCTCCACTCCTCCTTACAGCTGTATAATTAGAAATAATTATTTTTGTAACCTAAATCTCTCATCACTCCTTAAAGTGGACCTAATAGTACTAATTTTTGTCTTTTCAACTGGAGCTGTGTAAAAAAGAAAAGCACCTGCAAATAGCCTTCCTACTATAAGCATCTGTTCTCTTTGCTAAATATTTGGGCCCTTTTTAATCAGGTAGGCCCAGATTCAGCAGAACTTTTAAAGATGTCTAAGTCCACTTAAGCACTTCCACGAATGATCTAAATCCCATTGTCTTTGATGAAATTCAAGCACTGCAAAAAACTTGGACAAAAGCTGAATGTACTGGATTGAGTAGGTATATGTTTCCAAAAGGGGGCCTTGCACCCCAAATCTACAAAGCTCTTCAGCACGTGCTGAGCCTCAAGCAGATGCTTAAGTGCCATTAAAGTCAATAGGAAATAAGCACATGCTTCAAGATAAGTACTTTGTTACCATTGCACAGGAGCACACAATTTAGTCAAGTGAGCACGAGTAAAGGAAACATTCTTGAGCTAACTTGATGGCTAAATTGTTTCCCGTAAATAGTTTCCCACCTCCCCCTTAATGGTGGAGAAATAAGCCTGAAAAAGGATAAGGGTGACTGTTTTATTTCCGTTAGGCCAGCTGAAGAAAAATACTGAGAAAAAGAAAAGGAAAGAAAAAAAGGCAAAACACAGGACAGATAGTACTAATGACTTACAGTACAGGGCTGTGTTACAGTAGGGCTTAGATGTCCCAGTAAGGCCAGATGCTGTGCAAACATGTCAGCAAGCCTGTTCTGTAAAGGAGCACTGACAGTAAACGTGACATGTGGAAATCCCTTTGAAGTCACTCAGAATCCAAACATGCAAACAGTTTGTATGATTAGGCCATAAAATTTAAGCTATATCATTATTTGCTATCAAGCATGCTGAAGCACAAGACAAGGTCTTTCATATTACGGCCACTGAAGATATAAACAGCTGGGAAAGAAAAAATGGGGTTGCAGATAATATACTGGCTATATTTAATGGATCACTGTTTACTTCCTGGGACTGTAAACATATCATTATTTTTCCTACTTCAGAAGAATAAAAACATCTGAATGAAATAAATGAAATAAATGAAACAATGCAGGTGATATGCAGTATGAGATAAATTCTACCTTTGTGCAAATGTACGCATCTCTCACTGATTGTAGTAATGAGATATGCAAAGAGAGGTCAGAGGAAAATAATCTGATCCTCTGAAATACTTGCTGGATATAGTGTTTGTGCACGCACGAAAGAGTGAGGAATATTACTGAAGAGCCTTCCTGAAGAGGGCAAATTCCCACTGCTTCAGAAAGCAGACTGACACCTGCAGAAAATCTGAGGATCTAGAAACAAGGTGAGCTCCCTAGTTTGTGCACCCGCAGTCTCAATGATGTAATCATTAGCACAACACACAGAAATAGCTTAAAAATGAAGGAGTACAGAAGAACGAAAGGAAGGCAAAAATATCAGTCAGGAATAATTATCACAGTGTATAAAACTTTCCGCTCCTTTATTATCATAAATTGCAAAGTTTTATTGATGCATATTTTATCACAGCACTCTTGCCATATGTGATCTGAAGATTCAGAGCCTGTCCCCAGGGACAACGGTACTGATATAGATAATCAAGAATTCCTTTTATGCTTCTCTCAACACCACCACAGCTCCAATTGAAATTAACATCTTTTACAATGAAACACCAGTTTGCTGCCACAACTAGGCATGACAGCTGGAAAGAAAGGCCTGCTCATCCTGTTATTCCTTCAAGTCTCCGTTTCATTATGGCCTGTGACAATGTAAAGTATGTACAAAGCAATGGTCACTGCATACCAGAAAAATGAATCTGCTTGCAACCTGCCTCATGAAGAAACAGGGGAGAAAGTGTTCAAAACAAATACAGGGATGAAAAGCAAGGATCAGAGAGCAATGAAAAAGCAATGAAAAGGAACCCAAGAGCTTTGAACTTTTGTGGTTTGTCTGGATTAGACAGGGTGCTGTTCACTCACTCGCGCGTGTGCATACACATGGAGTGGAATTCATGCCCAAGAAGAAAACTAGCGCAGGGCTGTATCTCATTTAAATCCTCCAAAGCAAGGATTTTACCCAGTGCCCTATGTAATGGGGAGGATAGGGTCATATAAGCACTGTGGAAACACCAAGGCTCTTTCCTACGGGAGGCACTCACTCCTGGTGGTCTTTTTATACAGGTTGCTTCCACCAGTAGATCAGCCCCATTTCTCACGCTGGTGAGAAGAGGGGCACGAAAGTTATTTTACTGCCTTTCCCACAGGTCTGTATGTTGCCCTCATCGCCATAGCATCTGAACGCCTTCTTGTAGAGCATTAAACAACCAGCATCTGTCACGTGCAGTTCACTCTCCCTCTCATCCACTTTCCAAGGGAGAACAGGGTATGCAGTGTAGTGTTTTGTTTTGGCAGGGCTTTGTTTTTGTTGTTTTAAAACTACATGCTGCCATATGTTAGGGGGGAAAAATGCACCTTACTCATGAAGGAGAAAGTGATTGGGTTTGTGACGGTCACTAATTTCTGAGGGAGTTGGTGCCAGGGTCTCAGCTTGGCCTTCAACAGGTACAGCTCTATGCTGGCTGCTATAAAGGCGCAAACTCTGCAGCTGTAACATGGAACTGGAGTAGGTAATGGCACTGGAATCACATCTCTTTCATGTATAACAGTGATTCAAGCCCAGCTTTGATCATGCGTCTACCTACTACAACATTTCAAAAGAGCCTGTTGTTTTGTTATGCTGCATGCTGGGACAATATATAGTAAAGCCTATTCTAGTGATCACTCACATTATTCTTTTTCTTGAGAAATGTCATGTCATCTAGAGGTCATCTCCAAACAGACACTAGAGAAGCACTGAAAAAAGGTTATCAATTTAAGTTTTGAACCATGTAAGTGGGCAAATGTGCTGTTAGAGGTGCAAAGACCTTCAGGAAGCATTTAAAGCACATTGCGTGCCTTCAGTATAGATCAGGAAATAAAGCACAAAAAGGAAGGCCGATCCAATGCCACTTTACTATCCTTGAGTCCTCGTCTTCCTACAGATTGCACAAAATAGTACTTCCACAGTTTAATATTATGGACGAGCTCAGGCTAAAAACACATGTAACAACAAGCCCATTAGGTTCTTTATCAAGTAACACAGGGAAACAGTTACTTATATCACAGAGGACAGGAGGCTATGAAAAGGAGATGGCTATATGGCAGACTTGCAGCGTAAGGACCTAATTTATTTCATCAGCAGAAAGAATAGCGCTAATGTAAGTCAGAAGAGCTTTCAGTGGACAAGACAGACAGGGCAGGACCTGTCATCCTACATGCAGGGACTGTCACTTTCACTTTTCTATAGGCTAAGGAGTTTGGGAATTTCCTGATCCTCACCTCACCGGATGGGCAAATCTCTTTGGGAAGGGCTGGTTCCCAAGCTTTTAAAACTTTGTGCATTCATGAAGAGAGTCATCTGAGGGTTACTCACTCTCTCTTCTATCTTATTATTGATTGACACATTTCCCAGAATCCGCTTTTATAGGAAGCTAATATGGCAGAGATTTAATACTGAAGACATTACTCTGCACCCTAAGGAAACTTGGAAACAGTGTCAGATGACCAGGATCTCCTCAGGCTCACACATACACAGTGATAGCTGCAAACTCACTCAGACTATGAAGTCTAGACTAATTAATTCAGGATCATTTGAAGAGAAATGCAACAGTATCTATTACTTTTATTTTCACAAGAGATTTGAGAAAAGTTATCTATTATGAGCATGCACTTTTTATATCAGGTGGAAAACAAAATTTTCATCTTGCAAGAAGTTATAATATTTGACACTTCCCCCCAAATCAGGCTAAAAAGTCAAAATAAAGCAACTTCTCCCTATAAACATTTTAAAATTTAGTTTAGAAATCTGAAAAGGTTAGCTTCTATGTTAAGAAATGAAATATTTTCAAGTTTCTGAAATTAAACATTTACTGTTGGGGGGGTGCTGGAGGCATTGCTCCTTGATTCTGCCTAAATGGCCACAGCTGTGATATACTTGGCCCCTTTTCCTGTATCTACCTCATGGATCTTTCTCCCCACCAGGCAAGATGGTCTCACAGTGCTGGAATTGCCAAGATGCTTCACATGAGTGCAAAACCCCATCTCAAATCCAAAATATATATTTCAGCCAAATTTTGCTCTGTGGAGCATTTTGCTGAAAGACCTATTTTCCCTATGAATATTTTCAAATTCAATGAACTCTCTTTATCAACAGGAAAATATTTAGTTTGATACTTTGGGGATCTAACCTAGTTGTTTTATGATAGCTTGCCTTTTCAATCCTTTGAGAGGGACTATCAAGGTGGAATACCAGGTAGGATCACCAGTATCAAACTAGTGCCTCAGTGTGGTGTCTAGATAAGGAAGGACTTTGAAAAACATTTTAGATTTAGCCTTCACAACAGCAAGTTTAAAAAGTACTGTTTATAAGCAACTCTTTATGTCATTCTTTTCAGGACAATGTTGATTTTAAAAATTATTTTACCCCTGGGAAAAAGAAACATAGCAGAAAGAAATATTTTTCCTGCAAAACTCTCAGTAATGTAGAGATTTCATCAGGTATCTATGCAAGGTCTACTATGACAGACGAAAATCCCAGGCCAACTGGGGTCAGTGTAATACAATGATAAGAGTATATTAATTAAAAAAAAAATCACAGATCATCAATGAAGCAAAAGTCAGTTGCTTATTATGAACTAAAATCATACTTTCTTTGAGTCAAACTTTATTCTCATTTCATCAGCATAATTCCATGGAAACCAGTGAGCTTGTGTTGGTATATTAAAGAGCAGAATAACATAGGCACATGCCATGCTGTAGAGATTTTTTATATCATCCTCAGAAATACCCAATACAGGTTATTTTCCCAGACAAGACATCGGACCTATTACACCATTAGCCTATTCTGAGATAGTAAATCCTGAATCTATAAGATAAATAGGGTGTAATTAAACTGGAATATGGCCTATGGGGCTAAATCTGTCCCCATTTAAATCATATTGTTTTCATTGCTGTACTGGTGTAAACGGTAGTTTTATGTATGTGTCCAGAAGAGAATTCAGCTGCAATATTTCTTTTCTACTGCTGAAATATTAGCATTAAAAAAGCAAAATTTTAGAAAAGTCATATAAACATAGTGCCTATAATACAATCAATTTTGTTGGAATTATTTTATACTAGAACCTTCATCTTTGAAATGATACCCCTTGCTCTGTAGAATGTCTTAAAACTTAAAAATGTTATTTGAAGTGAGACTCGACAGTACATTAACTGGTAAAAAATCAAAGTACTTCTTTTTTCCCAAGCCCAGAAGAATTAGTTTTATTGCCACTAAGTAGTACAGACACTCAACTTTTGAACAGGAACTGACCTAATATTTCTGAAAACACTGCATAAATCTCCATAAATTGTTTATTGGTCAATATGGCTAGAACTTTCAAATGTATTCTGCTTTACAGTTTATTGATATTATCTTTGTCCTAAATACTTTCATGTGGCATTAAGCCTTCAAGAAAAACAGATTCAACTTTTTCTTCACTGATGAGAGATTTTTCCAATGATGATCATTCAGGCCGAGCAGCATTACATTACCCTGTGTTTCTTATCTAACAGAGATTGTTAGCATCTTCATTAAAGGAGAACCGTATTATTATTACTAAAGTTAATATCGGCAATGGGGTTATGCAGCAGGTAGAAGCTTTTCAAGTGGTCTCTGCCTATGCAGTAAAGCAAAACAGAAAAGAAAAATCTCTGATTAAAAAATCACTCTAATTTGTATTCTACTTCACTACATCATGTAAATGTTCTTCAAGTAACAGTTTGACATTGTGAAATGGTACCCTGATGAGTAAATTATCGTAGAAAGGAGTTCATCAAAGCCATGATTTCAGACATGTGTCTGAATAGTCTGTGCACACACAGAACCCAAGCTATCTCTTTAGCCAGAGATGACACCAATCACTGACATATGAGAAAACAAAATTTCTTCTAAGTCTCCTGGAGCCCTGCAGTGCAGGGGGTCTTTTGATAAAACAATTATCCTGCAGAAAGATGCATGGGATGATGCTTTAAATCAGAAGTTAGGAGGTTCAATCCCCTCTTGATAGTTCCTAAAGATGCTAAAGACAGACCAATGGACTTAAAAAAAAAAAAAGTTTCAATGCACATAATGGCTGATAGATTGGATAACTACTGCTATAGAAGTCAAATAAGCTATAACTTTTGATAATTGCTTTTTCAATAAATAGCTTGATAAGTTTGTGGAGAAAGGAAGAACATAATTTTTCTCAGAACAAACAGTTTTGGTCCACCAACTCTTTGAGGACAATTTGGTAAGTAACTATAGCTACATTGGGAATTTGAATACCTGGTGTCATTTAAAAATAGTGGGAACTTAATGTGCAGATCCCATAGGTAGATTTGAAAATCTTAGCCATGCACTCCTGGGGCAGTCACATTAGCTAAAAAGAAGTGCCCACTGCAAGGATATTAACACTGAAGCACTCATATAAAAAAGAGAGAACAATGTGGATAAAGAAAGTATATCAAATGGTTATCTAAGACAAATTTACTGGAGTTTTGTTAAATTGACACATGAAGAAGAAAATAAATAAAACAACATCTAAGTTATTTTTGATATTATAGTTATTGATGTTTCAACAAAAAAAGACTGCATAATCAAAGGAATAAAAGTGGCAAAAGATTTTAATCAAAATGCATTCTCAAGGCTGAGAATTTGCATTAAAAAATAGACACCTACCTGACACACATTATTATATATGCTTATTCTGCATAAACACCTATATAACTGAGCTGGGGATTAGACAGGCAATATAGCAGAGCTCCTTCTCCCGGGAGTGAGAAATAAAACAAATGGGATGGAGACAGAGAATAGTTAATAGTTATACTGGTATCACTATCACTAACCTTAGTGGTCTAACAGTCAAGTATTTAGCAGTCATTACAACACAAATGAGCCTTCACAGGAGCTCCTCCCAGTCCCTCAGAGCAGCATGAGGGGAAGCAAGAAGGCACTTGAGGAGCAATATGGGGCAAACAAGCAAGGAAAACAGTTAGGCAAAGGCTGACAACTCATTAGTGTACTGCTGCTCATTTCTTTTTTGTTGTTGTTGTTGCCATTATTTCTTCTATACATTTGAATCTAACATCTTGTTCCTCACTCCTGGACTTAACGTTGAGATGTATCATGTGCATGAAACAGCATAACTAGTCCACCTAAAACTAGTGGATCCTCTACCACAGCGTATTTAATACAGCACAGTTCCATTATGCTCCTAATAATGTCCCTGAACTCACCCTAATGAGGATTAACTTTTCTGAGGGCCAGAAAAGGTTTCATCATGATTCAATCCAGAATTTCTATGTAATGGTTCCAGCTCTAATTTATATAACCCCAATATCTACAACATGTTGCTGACAGATGCCTTTCTCTTGACTTCTTGATGAGCTGTTACCTGAAACTCCACAAACAAAATTAGGAACCTGATTTTCTTATAAACTGCCTCCAATATCCTGTACTCACCCCAGAGAATTCCTATGGGATCTAGATGTTGTTATTCCAGCCTTTATCTGTAACCATAAACTATCTGCTTTCTGCCATGCTCATACACAAGCCTGCTATTTGTCTTCCTTCTGTATTAGTCCCTACCCAAGCTGCAGCCAAATTCTGTACCTGCCACTGACCCAATCTGTCCTTTTTTGTCCCTGTTCTTTTATTATGACATTTGTCATTTCTGTCTCTCTGTTTCACTGTTCAAACACTCTGTTTTCTTGCTTTCCTGTAGCTTCTTCCTCTGTTCGGTCTTTGCAAGGTTTTGTCACTACTAGTATTGTTTTCTCTCAAATCTCTGTCCTCTCGAAGGCTGGTTTGACAGATTCTCGCTTGTCAGCTGCTCGAAGGCTGATTTCAGCTCTTCTCTGAGCAGCTTGCCTAAGCGCCTCCTGTGCTGCAAGTGCTGCACTATGACGCTGGCTCAGCTCATGTCCTGCCAGGGCAATTCTCCTGCTCCTCGTGGCCCTTCCTGCCGAGGAGGGTCGGGAAGATGTAAGGCGCAGGGCTGCGGGCCACAGGAATTAGTCTGATAGTGTCAGCAGTTCACTGCCGCCTTTCCAACAGGCCTGGTAGCTCTTCCCCTTGTCATATCAAGGATGTGCACTAGTCACTTGACAGGATCTCCCCAGGTGCCACGGGACACCCAGAAAAGATGGTGCTTGGGAGCAAGCTTTCCACTAGAACAATTTTACTGGCTTGTGCTCACTGCCTCTTGCCTTGGAGAGAAAGATGTTCATGAGGATCAGGCAGCCCTAATTGCTTGCACAGTAGCTGCACATCTCCATTTCACTATCTTTCTGAAGGAGACCCAAGAGTACAGCAAATCCATATGGGAAGCACTGACCCAACAGGCAAGAGGAGTGGGCTCCCTCAAGAGATAGGGAAGTGGTTGATGCATGCAGTCCTCCTCTGAAACCGCAAGAAACTGAGAGGCCATCTAAAAAGACATGCATCACTGTTCCACACTCTTCCCAAACTTCCCTTTCCGGTGGGGGCTACATGCCATACGTGGCCTCAAGGGTCCTTCATGAGGCATACGGATTTCTTCACTTTGTTCCCCACAAACACACTTTTGCTGAGAAGCCTTAAAATATACCTGTAAGTCAAGCTCTGTGTAATACGCATCTGAAGGATGAATGTCCTCCAGATTACATTTGGATTGGAGGACTTTTGGGGCAAAATTTCAAATTTTCTGCAGAGAAATAGTTCTAAACCATTTAGGAATCTTCATTTAGCAGGTTAGGCTCCTAATTCTCACTGAGAGTCAGTGGAGCTTATGCTGTTAAAACACCTCTCTTTCCAAAAGGATCTTAAAATTAAAAAATAGACTAATTTCAGCAGAGGGCTAAGCACACAGAAGGCACTCAATATATAATAACCTAGTGAGGTACCTATACTCTTCTTGTCTGTCTTAAGAGATTTGCCAAGTAGTGATCTACTACCACTATTTTAATTTATGTTACACATCATGATTGCAATTCTAAATTAAACCCATACAAGCAAGGAAATTTATAGTTAAGCTTTTCACTCAATCCTTAACTTGCTCTGCTGTAACTAAGTTACATATTGCAAGGGTTCTTAACTATGTGTCACAATACCTCCGCACGTAGAAAGGTAATTATAGAGACTCATTTTTTACCTTTGAATTGTTTCTGTAGTAGTCTTAAAGGAATCACATAGAATAATTCAGCCCCAGTGTGCTGTCAACTTGAAAACTGTTAGACCCTCTTGGGCTGCATTATTGGGTGTCTTATGGTTCAGCTGGGCAAAGCCTACATAGTTTGATGAATGCCTACTGGGTTTAGTCCATCTGCACAGAAGCTTCAGAAGTATGGATAAGGCCCTTGAAATAAACCATAAGGCCCTCAGCCCTTCTGGAAAAAAAGCAAAATAATTTGCTCAGAAACAAATCCACATGTGCTCACTAGAGGCCACAGAGCAGTCCTAACCAGCCCTATTGCTTCCCTCTTTGGTGAGGACAGGGACATGAACTAACGACATAAGCCCAACCAGGAGCACCTCAGTGCTGTCACCATGAGAAAAGTCAGTAGTCCCCAATCCAAATGGTAAAAGGAGAAAATCAAGAGAGAAATTCAGAAGGTAGTCTTGTAACCCGAAGACTAAGGTGTTTTACTGATGCCAGTCTAAGTCTGGACTGATTATGGGCTCGGTATCAGACCCTGCATACTCAGACTTCTGAAGAGCTATTGTAAAAACAACAGAAAGAACCATTTTAAGCATACAAAATGCATTTGACATTGTACCTTAATCCTGAATATCTGAAATCTCTTTAACATATTTCTTAGCATACGAGCTATATTTATGCTTTTTAAAATAAAACAACAGTAGTTTAAAAAATAGATCCTCCTGTCGGTGTATGAAATGCTGCTTTCATCCATACATTCTTTAAATGAGGACCCAAATTAATTCCTTCACAACAGTTACAGTTTCTTACATGGCTTCTTCTTTCTATACTTTTCAAAGGTGGACTCCACCTGTGGAACACCATCCTGACACACCTGGTAGTCAGAGTCAGAGACGGCGAATTTTAAATGTTTAATTTTCAGATGAAATGCATGTATATGAAAATGTAGGTCTTCTACATGCATTACAGCCATTTTTTATAGTCCTATACCTTTTTTAATTATCCAAGGCCTTCTGATTACAGAGCTAAAAAGTAGTCTATTTAAAGCTGGATTTTACAGTGATTTAATGGGCAAAAAAAGCATATGGAATAGAAAACATTTACTTTCCTTCCTCTTCTTATATTGCCAAATACATTTAAATGAAACTTGTTTCAAAAACAAATATTCCCAGGCTAACTAAGGACTTTCATATCAACTTTCAGTTTCAGACAAGTTGTTACTGCTGAATTAGAAACTTCTGGCAATTTTTTCCCAATGAAATGTAAATGATGACATATTGTTAACTAGAAGCATTACACCACTAAAACACTGAGACGTGTCTTGTGTGCCTCAAACTTCCCTTTCCTTAAGTACAATGCCTTAGAGGCAGCAGTGTTTAAATGGTACAAAGTACTCTACTACCACCAGCCTGAATCTTTATTTAGGAGAACAAGCTTCACATTCTTTCCTTCTCATGCAGTATATGGGCATGTTCAGCTCCTCCGTAAAACACACTCGTACACTATTACTGTCTAAAACAAGGTACAGTACTGACATGACAGATTCATGTTCCCAGCTGTGACATAAGGGTTCTTTGACAATACCACAGTGAAAGCCCTATTAAGAAAACATGTGCCAGACCATGCATCTGATGCAGTTAAATGCTATAAAAGATTTTCCAGGTGTTAATGAGTTACATGAGTAGAATGGAAATGAGATAGGTCTGTGCACTTGGAAATTCTCAAGAAACAGAACTCAGACTCTCAGAGAGACACACAAACAGTGCTTTATATATGCATCACTGGCCAAACTCTGCACCTGACCGCACGAGGTGATGAGCAACCCTGACTATTCACTGAAGGAACTGTTCATTCAGGAAGGTTTGCATGGGAAAAGACAGACATTCATGTCTTCCTGCAGTTTACTGCATCCTTTTTGCTTTGCTTTATTTGTGAAAAAGTGCTCCATTTTTTTCTCCTTTTTTTTGTTTTTCTTAAGAGAAGGCAAACATTATGTCTCTTACTTCACTTCTGGTTCTTCCTAGTTTTATGAGAGATACAGCTTAACCCAGCAGAGATCAGAACCTGTAATTTATCCAGTATCAAGGTACCGCTAGTTATGGTTTATGCTTCTAAAGGACAGAAATACACACTCTTTTGCATACTATGAAACATCAGTGGTTGAAATTTTTCAAGGCAACATTGGGGATTTAGATACTATATTCCATTAAAATCAGAGAAAACTGAAAAAGCTATCTATAAAATCCATAGATCGCCTTGAAAATTTCAACCACTGATGTTTCAGAGTATATGCATACATTATCTTGTACATCAGGTACCCACAACAGAATTGTTTATTTGTATCATCTGTTAACTTGATAAAAGATTGTTTCATTTCTTTAGCATGCATGAATTTTATGGTTACTGTCCTTTGGGAGCTAAGTTTTGTTTTGTCTACAGATAACAGGTACAGTGTGGGAAGGCTGCAATGCAGATTTTTTGCATGCTGTTGTGACCACAACCTCAGCCTTAATCCTGGCATACAATTGTATGGGGGGGGGGGGGGATAATTTTGTCTCCATGCTAATTCCAGCCTGTTTTTTTTTTTTTAAAGGAGAAGCTCCCAGTATTGCTAGTGAAGAGAACCAATGCAGAGTCTCCTCCAGGAAATGAACTAAGACCACCCATTTCATTTCCCATAATGAGAAGAAGTCAGTAGTATTTTATCTTTCTTTTCCAACCTAATATCCCAAGTCCTCTTCCCCTACACCAAGAGATGAACTCATTTAATTTAACTTTGAGAACTAAATTTTCTTTAAGGTGCAAGATGACTAGGTGAAGAGAATGAACAAATCTAACAGCACATTGACACAGATTCTTGAAATTAATATCTTAAGGGTTAAAATTCTGCTGGCTTGCCAGGTGTTCTGTGCAAATGCTGCATTCATACAATGTGGTATCTGACCATTTACCCATATGTCAAACAAACTCTGCTATGACAAACAGATGTAGACATTGCCATGGAATGAAATTATCATTTTATTAATTACCCTTTAATTAGTTGATACAGCAGAGAACATGCAGTAATTTAGTCATAATTGGCCTGACTAAGACTCAATACTTACAGGGATGGAATATGTTTGTGGGACTACTTGTTATGAATAACAATTATGTCTGTGACAATGTGATTTTATTATGAAGATGTACTATGCATTTCAAACAACTTTTATGTATAAGATAGTATTCAGCATTTAGCTACAACTCAATGGCAAATGTTTTCCCTAAATAGAAGTGTGTAATCCTCCGTGTATTTTGCTAAACATACTCTAACAAAGCAAGAAAGACCTCTTCCCAAACTTACTGTGATGCCTGAGACATGTTTTCAATGCCTTTTATTATAGAAATGAGCCATTTGGTAAATTTTGTATTTGGAAATGCAAGAAAAATACTTTGGACTTCTCCCCAAATCTTATTACTGGTCTTCAAACTATTCTGGAATTTAACACAGTATTTATGTAAGAGAGACACTATGCAGATTTTTAGAAACGTTCCCTGTATGAACATAACAAGTAGAAAGTTGAAGTAGGAGTGCCTCTTAGGTGTTCACTACACTTTTTGAATTTCTAAAAGAGATGAACAGAACATTCTTAGGTGTCTCAGACAGGACACACTCAATTAAAGTTGGGAACATCCCCCTCTAGACTGCACTAGTAAGCAAAACGCCTTGAAGACTTTCAACACAGCTCGCAATTAAATTAGGAATAGTCTCTTCATATACAGAGTACTGGGTATCACTGTGGCAGGACAAAGCCCATCTAACAGCTTAATAAAAATGCTTGTACAGTGGATTTTAGCTTTGGCCCTTTCATATCCATTTCATATGTTTGGGGTTCTTTTACCATCACTTTGGACCAAGCTCTGGAGTCACCATTCTGTTCCTGCAGTGGGAAAGTCTTCTTCAGCGAAGACGGCAGTGTCTTCTGTTAGTTTTATAGTGCTACCTCAACAGTGTGCCTCCCGTTTTCTCCACCTTCCTTCCCACAAAAATCTCATAAAGTGCAGCTCAAAATCTTCAATAAACTCAGACAATATAACAAACCATTGTACTTTTCAGAGTTGAAAGAAAGCTCCTGTTCCATTTTTTCTGTAATGGGCAGCTCCTTGATTTCTGCATGTGCAGTGACAGAAGATCGTACGCACTTAATTTCTTTTTAAACCTTGCCCAATACCAGAACTTTTATTTATTTATTTATGATGGACGGGCATGCTATACAGATGTCTCTGAGCCAAATGAATCTTTCATATAACTTCTTTGAAGTCAAGGAAGTTACATGAAGGATGAATGTGATTCCTTTACAATTAGACTTCAAACCATCCTTTTACTTTCCTCAAATGACTATGGACTACTTTGAAAGTTTTCTTTGTTTTAAGCACAACATTTTTCCATTCTTTCTGATCATTTATACCACTTTTATACTTCTTTATCTATATTTGTATGGAAAAGCCTGCCATCTATGAAAGAAAAATAACATTTTTTGCCCATGGTGTCATCTTCAGTTAATATCAGTAAGTCATGTTCTATTGCCTGTAAGCACATCTTGCTTGACAACTTATAACCACCTCCAATACAAATACACACAGGTTGTATTTTCCTGCTGCATTACAGGGAATAGCTAACACAGTGTAACAAGAGATCATTTCATTAGACTTCCATGAAAGAGTTACCACAAGGAACTTGATTTGAACTGGGACACAATTACAGTATTAAAAACTTAAAACAGTCTACCATTAAAACCTTGTGTGCCTGCTTGAAAAATGTCTTAGAGCAGCACAAAAGCTGGCACCATTAGCTTTCATCCCTGCTGAGTTGGCAATAAAGTGTACACATAAGTAAAATTCATTAATTGGTATTAGTCAAGCTAGTTAAGATGTTCATTCTCCAGGCATCTTCAGATTTCATTTCCATAAAATGGGATTTCTTTAAGTCTCATAACTTGATTTTGTCCAGCCCGAAATGATGTTGACACAGTGGCAGCAAAAGCACAATTACATCCCGGTTTTACAAAGGTCTTCTCTATCTAAATAGACTGGGACCCACATGCTCCCAGGCAAAAAAAAAAAAAGCAGAAGAGGAAAAAGTGACACATTTTCCTATAGCTATTTTTCGTCCCTTTCCCTTGTATTTTTCCTACTGTGCACTACTGATTACTGCACTTTAAGATCAGAATGAACAATTAACTGCCTAATTATTCCAGTCACACCAAGCCACAATGAAATCTTTATTCAGTGTTTACAGCAATCTTTGGCAGAGACTGTCTTGCTGTTTTTAAACCAAGAAGAACTGCTCCCTTTGGCTCCCCTCAGCATCAGCTGCCTTGGTTTCAGAGCTGGATGCCAATAATCAGCCTCCTTTTTCTCTTCCAAAGTGGCTATTTTTTTTAAAAAGGGTGAAAAGACCTATTCTCATCAACTCCCCATATATTCTGCCTGATTTATGTCCCAGCCACTGGGTCTCTTCCTTCCGTATCTTTTACCATTCGCGTCCCCCGCACCCCCCTCCCGCACCCCCGCAGCGCCCGCCGAGCCCCGGAGCCCGCCGACGGCCGCCTGCCCGCCCTCGGGCAGCGTCCCGGGGCAGGCCGCCACCGGGGGGGCCCCGACGGGGCGAGAGGAGAGGGCGCGGAACCAGGCGGCAGTTTGCAGCCTCCTGCTGCGCTGCAGCCCAAACACACGCACCTGTTTCTAGCGGGTTGCCCCTTTTCTGCAGGACCCCCACCACTCCCCACCACCTCCGGCGGCTCGCCCCGGGCCTTGCGCCCCCCTTTCTCCGCGCCGCAGACCCCTTCCGTCCCCCGTCGCTCCCCGCCGTCCCTGCCCCGGGAAGTTGGAGGGAGCCGCTCCGTGCCCCGGGGGGCTCCTTCTCCCGCGGCCGCTCCCGGGCCCCGACGGCTAGCCGCACCGCCGCGGCGGCAGCCCCCCGCCCGGCCCGGCCCGGCCCGCCGCACTGCACCTGGAGCGGGGCGAGCTGTCCCGGGCAAACTCCGGAGCAGCCCCGTGCGGGGTTGGTCCGTCGGGCCCCCACCTCGCTCACTCATCGCAGCCGGGAAGCGAGGAAGCCGGGAAAAAAGAAAAAGTAAAAAGAGAGAGAGAGAAAAAGAATCGAACGAAGAGAGAAAAAAGAAAGAAAGAAAAAGGCGAAAGAAAAGAGAAAAGAAAAAAAACAACAAGGAAAAAGAAGAAGTCGCGCAGGTTAGGAGGGGTTACCTTGCTCTGTGGCAGGAGCTCCCGGACTGCCTCTCCGCGCCGGTACTTCCCTCCGCGCCGGCGGTGCCGGGTTGGGTCGGGTCGAACCGAGCCGAGCCGAGCCAGGCCGAGCCGCGCCGGGCTGAGCCGCGCCGGGCTGAGCCGGGCGGCCGCGCCGCGCCGCGGCTCGCTGCCGGGTCTGGCTGCCGGGGGCGGCGGCGGCGCCGCGCGGGGCTGCGGGGGGCCCCGCGGCGGGCTGGGCGCACTGCTGGCGGCGCCCCCGGCCCCGCTGCGCTGCGCTGGGGGCGGCGGAGCGAGCCCCGCAGCGCCCCGCTGCCTGCAGCTGCCCTGCTGGAAGTGGGTGCTGCCCGCCGCCGCCGCCGCCGCTGCCGCTAGCCGCTCCGCTGCTCATGAATATTGAGAGGGGCTAATGCTGCCCGAGCAAACTGAGCCCGGCGATTGGTGCCGCGGCGCTGCGCGTCTTGCTGCGCGGGAGCTGCGCGCTGCCCCCCCGCGGGCAGGCAGCGCGGCCCGCGGGCTGCCTCCGGCCGCGCAGGGCAGCCCGGTGCCGCCTGGCCACCGCGGCTTTGGGGTCTCGGGGGGGGGCGTGAAGGGGCACCGCATAGGCGCGGCGCGGTGCCGGGAGAAAAGGGGCTGCTGAGGTAGAGTAAAAGTAACGGTGGGGGAAAGAGGTTTTGCTTTATTAAAAAAAAAGGAGAGAGGGAAGGCTGATTTTCTTTAGAAGGGCCAGTTTTAGTTAGCAAACATTCTCAGGCTAATGTCAGAGCTACTTTTACGAGGGTAGACAGTATAGTCTGCTGGAGGGTTTGTGTAATACTTTGGAAAAACAACCGAATAATAAAAGGGGTTTAAATCCACTTTTAAAGATGATTTTAGTCTTCATAAAAGATGCCACTGAAATACTCTCTACCTGCAGAACAACAGCAGACGCAGCAGCAGGACCAGGCACCACTCTGCCTACTAGTTTTCTTTAATCTTGGCCTGAGGTAACTAGGAGGGGGGACATTTCTTATGCTGGTCCTGTGCTAGTCTTCCTCTTTCTGCAGAGAGTGTAGGAAGGTAATAAATTTGTGCCAACTTTCATGGTATGTATGTGTGAAAGAGAGAGATATAGAAACTTGTCCACTTGGGTACTAGAAGGTTATTACCTCCATAACAGCTCCCTGTGGCAATAACTTCTTGTCACTACCA
Organism: Apteryx mantelli; assembly: GCF_036417845.1. Taxonomy (NCBI): domain Eukaryota; kingdom Metazoa; phylum Chordata; class Aves; order Apterygiformes; family Apterygidae; genus Apteryx; species Apteryx mantelli. Next base: position 79,920,422 of record NC_089979.1, read on the forward strand.
GCACAGAGCCCATTTCCAGTTGCTGTTAAATTGGGTAAATCTCAGGAACTCTGCTAAACTCAGGGCAGAGCTGTGTCCCAGCAGTCTCTGTCCAGACTAATGACTGGCAGTTGGAGACTCTAAATCTCATTATCAATTCCTTGGAACACTGCCAGTCCCTTAGCAATTAAATCTTGAGATGAAGATTGAGATTATACAGTCAAGATCTTTTTTTTCCTCCAGATTTGCACTGATGATTATTTACAGAGCGAAGGTCACCCTGGCTAGTTTTCTGGCCACACATTTTTCATATTGATCCTAACATCGTCATTTCAGCATTATGAAAGAAAGAGGGAAAAAAATAAAAAGGGCAGTCAAATCTCTTGGTAGCAGTTGCTGGAAGTTTGGACACTGGTGTAAGTGTCCAAAACAAATGATGAATTACAGCTATGGTAAATGTATACTTTGATATGTTAGGAAGCAATATTATGTTCTCCTAGTTTCCTCTATTGCATGTTCATCTTTGGACCCCTCAGGTTGATCAATTGTTTTTAGTGTAGCAGTCCGAGGAGGCAGAAATGGCTCTCTTGTCAACATTGTCTGTCAGCCTCTGGGACTCAGTATGCTTCTAATAATAATAAGGCAAAACACGCCACTCAGTACCTCAATATTAGGACAGAGTACGTTTAGTAACATTCCAGAAAGTTATCTGCACACCATTACTGTTGAGACTTGGATTAAAAGAGCAATGACCTCTTGCTAGAATCAAGCTTGTTATTGAATTAATGTGTAATTTTTTCCAACATAGGTTTTATTCACAACACAATGCTTATTTCTTGCAGAGTATACACACACACCTCTATTTCTCTATTTCAGTATTAAGAAAACGTCTGACTGTAATTAAAAATACTAAACAGATGCCACTTCTTTGAAAAGTTTGGATCTCAGTTTGAATGCAGTCTATGACTTTGTTTTTCTCCCACATTGGACTGCAGCAAGGGAAGAAAAATCAGATTAAAATATGTATGACAGCTTTAATGGAATGGAGGCTGCAGTGAACGTTCTTTGATTATGCTATATGCCAAGGCACCATGAAAATAGATGCAGATACTATCTGTTGTTTAAGGCTATAATTTAGGAATAATATATAGTACATAATGCAGTACTCATATTTATAGGACACAGAAAACCCAAGAGAATTCTATAATATACAGTGTGAGCACTGGAAAAAATAACACACATTTAATACACGAGCTCCTCAATTTCACGTATACAGCAGAATTTGATATCCAAACATTGTCTTCTACTAAAACAGATGTGGTTGCATGCTGTAATTTTGGTCTTGTGCATTGTCTTCTTTCATAGGAGCACATTTCAGTGATGTGCCTGTGACTATCTTTTCTAAGAGCGTTGGGTGATGTACAGTAAAATAAGAGGAGGAACTTACATTTTCACTGAATGTCTCATGCTCCCCCCTAATACAGGGCTGAGTCATGCCAACTAAAGAGTGTTTCCATGTGCCTCTGAAGTCAGAGTTGAGAGTATGTTGCAGAGAGTGTGTCTGTCACCTCACCTGTCTCAACATTATCTGCATGATTTCAACCATCAGGCTTTTTCAGGGAAAGAGAAGAGAAGGTTTCAAATATTCACACACAAAATACACACATAATGTAAAGAACAGGTGATTGTAGCTATATCTCAACTTCTTCCTCAAAAACAAATCTAAAATACAATGACAAATTTAAATTAAAAAACCCGACTCTCCAACCTTACATAAATTATGAAAATCAGTTATTGAGAACAGAGCATTTTGTTAAGGACAGCTATGATTAAATGTGCTTACATGAAAGGACTGGATCTTTTCTCTCCAATACTTGATGGTCTCTCTGCCACCGTACTACACATAATGCAAAACAGAGTAAAAAATACTAAAAAATGCAGTATTCTGAGTAGTTTTAAAATTTAGAGGCTTTGGGAGAGATGAAAGAAACATTATTTTGCTATCACTGTTTGAACAAGAGAATTTTGTATGCTGCAAGCTATTTACACATTCTCCTACAATGAAAACGTGGAAGAAACAGCGTTGTATATGGATATTGCTTATCTGCTCATATACTTTTCTGTCTTGCAGGACTGAGAGCAGGAATGAGCTACAAGTTATCTAAATGACAGAGCTGAAGAAACAATAGAGGAGAAACCTCAAAACCAACCATTTTCAACTTTTGTGCTGTCATTTCATGTCATACAACAGCTTTTATGTGTCTGTCTAACTTATACCCATGCTTCACTTTATCCAGCTCTGTTTGTGATTTCCCCAGCAAAAAAGTTTTTGGATTTGGTAACAGAGGGCTGTGCTGCAGTATCACTTTACAGGTTTCTAACGTGAATTGCCCGTTCTTTAGAAACACAAGAACCGGATATTTGCATCAATAAGTGTTGGAGGAATTAATGCTTTCATGACTTTTTCAAATACTGGATTCTCATTTAACTATTAATTTTGTTTTGAAATTAATCATGACCTAAGTTGAATTGGTTTTTATTGTGCAATAAATCATGACTTTTCAAAAAACAACAAAATTTTAAAGGTGCTACAGAATCTTTTTGAGAAAGGGAAAAGGCAACTCACTAAAAAGAATTCTTTATCCCAAATGATAAAATGAGACCATCACCCAAAAGCAAGAAGGTTCCTAAGTAATAAATCAAAACTGCACATAGCTGAAGAAGTGACCTATAAAGACAACACATATAAAACAAAAAGAATGGTGAAAGGAAGATACATGGTCATAAAACCACATCCACCTTCATAAGCTACCACTAAACCAGTAATAGGAAGAGCTTTCAACTTGTCATGTCCACAGGCGAGAATACCAGTACCACTTCTATCCGAGAAAGTACAAAATGTCACATACCGCAGTACTGAAACTCCTGAACCTTACACAGTCCATTTAAAAGGTCTGTTTGCACACAAAATCCAGTGGATAACTTGAAATGACAACCACACAGTGGAAGCAAAGACACACGTATATGCATGTATCTAGTCATTCAGCAGGCCCTGAGACACTAACTGCTCCATTACATGCCTTTCTTTTTGCCTCCACTCTCCCCTTCTTCAACATAACCAGCGATTACTCCCCAGCCACAGCTCAGAACCTAGCTCAGGGTCTAATTTTCATCCTTTTTAAAGGGTTAATCACGTTCAACACTGTTGAGCAAGATCATCTTTTTAAAGGCCTCCTCCTTCAGAAATGTGCATCTTTGCTGTGTTTTTCTCCTTGTTTTGCATTACTCAGTCACTTCATGCAGTGGGTTGTCTTCTACATTGCTCACTGTAAGCAGGGCAAGTCCTACAAGGCTTTCTTCTTAGTTGCCTTCTACCTTAGTTAAAGACAATCTTATTCAAACACATATTCACACCTACTGGCCATTTGGCAGCACAGCCTTATTTTGGACTGTCTCCTGCTCTGTAAAGCAAAGCCTTTGTCCATCTCTTACGCCTCTCCTTAAATCTAATATTCAGCTTGCCGTTTTGGTCTACCATCTCTCTTTGGAGGGCTGTAGGATTCAACTTCTTTCTGAACTGGTGTCTTTAGGGAAGCCTTCTCTTTCTGCCTTTTGCAAAAAGATCATCACCATGCTGTACTCCACCAGTATCTTCAGGAGAATAATCCGCTGCCCCCATATATCTGGAGCCACTGAGAAAAACACTGCCATTTCTCCCACTGACAGATGCATTAGTTTTTCCTTCATGCTGAGACTTTAAAACTCCACAGCGGCGGCAGGAAAACCCAAGGACAGGAGTCAGCTTAAAGCCAGTCTGGGACATATTGGTTTGGTTTGAAACCTGGTTTGGCTTCGAGATAGCAGCCAAAATTTCACAGAGTCCTACCCGCATCAGAAAATGTTACCCCGAACAGAAGGGGCCGCAAGCCTGGGCTCTACCTTCGCCTTCAGTCTCAGAGGGAAGCTGCCAAGGAATTGCCATGGCACCTTGGTCTTGTCCTGGCCTTCGGTGCACAGGTGAAACTCCTCTTCCTGAGCAGCACCTACCCTTTCTGGTACTTCAGTTTGCTTACACCTATTATCTGGCATGTAGAATTTTCAAAAGCCATATTCACAGTTTATTATTATTGTTTTATTTAGTTTTAAAAACTTTTCTTAAGCAACATTTCTTATGAAATGCTGATGAGCAGCTTTTCTGTTCTTCCAGCCATTTAATAAAATACACATGAACATCTCTAACTGCATGACTCTGGTAAAAGGATTGCATTGTTTGCCATGGTATATCTACTACAGGACAGGATGGGTCTACTATGGACAAAACACAGGTAGCATGTTTGCCAGCGTACATGCAATTGTCAAATTGCTGGCTACATCCTTGTCTGCAGTGAGAGAACTGTAGATAGTGAAAGTTTGTCTTCTCCCCGTGCCTAATGACAGGGGGTAATGGGAAAAGAATAAAAGTAATGAAAGAAAAACAGCTCATATCTCACAATATGAATATTAAAAGAAACAGTTTTCTATTGTTAGAATTTAAGTCAGTGACATCTGTGCTTGGGCTGCATTTCCTGACTGCACTGAATATCACAATACAAAATGCAGCTTAACTCTGATTGCCCAGCACTGTTCATATTCTCTCTGTGGGAACTGGGTGGTGATTTTTCCTTGAATACATCGTTTACAACTTGCTACAGTGATTCTACAAAGTCAATACATATCCTTAACACAAAGCAAAGAATGAAGCGCATTATGGAGAAAGAAGGAAAAAAGTACTATAGTACCAGAGAAAGAGGAATTCTATTGCACAAGCCCATTATAGGTTCCATTCATAGTAACAAAATGACCTTTTTTTCCCCCCCAAAAGGTTTTTTTTTTCAAAATACATGTAATATTATTTATATTTAAAGATATCTTTTGTGCAACCTACATGTCACAACTGACATAAACTTTCTGGCAGTGAATTATGATGTTCTTATCCATGGTGCAAAGAAGATCTAATCTATTTATTGATTCAGATCACATATATTTGCAAGGCATGTTTTGTAGACACAGGTAATATTTTTATGAGACCAGCTGATTTGATTGGAAAGATGAACCAGGCCCACAAGCCCTTCTCAGAGCAAAAACTGCTTTGTTTTCTTCCCAGACACTAAAGCTGGCCTAATAAAAGGTGTTATTTCTCCTTGCAAACTTTGCTTCTGTTATAGTCTTAGATCACTGTGACTGTTACAGTACTGCTACTTATGTAATTATAAAATACCTATCTGGGAACCTGGTTTCTCCTCTACAATATTAATAGTGTCTGACATGTTTTCACTACCGTATTGGGGATATACTTAGACAGAATCCTCCTGACCATGAGATAATCAAATTGCAGCCTATGAGTGCTGGAGGAGTTTCTGTAAAGCGATCTTCAGCCACAGGATATTAACCTGTGGTAGAACTATTCTGCTAGAAAGCTGTTACATCCCTTGGACCTGCAATAGATATGCCCTGTCATTCCTGCTTCTTGCCTCCACAGATAAAAGAAAGAGTTAGCAGCTAGTCTACTGATTTTGTATTTGCCTCTTCCTTGAGATAACGCCTGTTCCAGTGTAGGGTTTGGAGGCCATACTTTCTGAGTGGGCTTCAGGACTAAATAGAAAATAAATGAAAGATAAGCCAGGTAGGGTTCTCAATCTCGTCCTGATTCAGGTGAGACTTACAGATCTTCAGTGGGAGCTTGGCTTGAGCAACAGCTTCAGGAAATCAGCCTCATTTTTGGAGAAATGTAATGTCTTTTCCCTCTTGAAATCTGGAAAGTAACCTCAAAATGATTTTGTTGTGGTTTAGAGAGATATCATTAACTGTGCTCCTTCCCTGTTTTTCACATGTGTTGCCGTCGGCCTTTGATTCTGCTTAGAGACAGAGCTGAGGAGCCTGGGCATCTCCTGAACGGACCCACCTGCAAGCCCTGCCTGGCTCAGAGCAGATGCTCTTGCAGTTTGGACACATCTTGGTGAAGCATGCAAGTGTTCCTCAATGCACCTGGAGCAAAGCTCTGCCTCTGAGCTGGTAAAGTTTCTCTGAGTAGGGATCAGAGCACAAAAGATCCCCAGGGGAACAAAAATGGGTGCATTGGACTATGCTGAAGAAATCCCACTGGGTATTTTGAAGAATGTGCATCAGGTATTTTGAAGAACGTGTAAGCAGTGTAGTGCGAACAATGCCAAGTATGTCAATAAGGAGAAGTTTTATTTTCACCTCACCCCTTCACTATCCGCTCTGACAGCCAAAAATTGAACATGCCCTTAACACTAGAATAGAGGAATCTATTTTGTAGTGAGCTACAAGCATATCTAGACAAATTGCACATGTATTTTATTTGAACCCATCACAATACAACATAACAAGGCACTTCAATTACCTCAACAAGCTACCAATACAACTTTATCATTTCAATTTTTCACCCCTTTTCTCTGACTCGGCGTTTGTTCTATGTATCACTGTAAATTTCAATCCCAGCCCAGTTCAGGCTAATAAATTTCAGTCACTATCTCAAACCTAATGAAAAGAGGAAGCTCGCAATGGAGAAAGCTAACAGCCCCAGTTACTGTCTTGCACCTTGCACTCACCCATCTGTAAGGCAAGGTGGACACTATCATTCATCTCAGCTAGTTCAGAGATATATGTGGCCCAGAGGGAGGCAGAGCTGCTTAGTCCCATCACGGTAAGCAGGACTCTAGGTTCAGAGTACCCTGCAGGAACAAATCCATGTGCCTCCTTGAAATGAAATTTAGACAACAGCTTGAAACATGTTGTGCCAGAGCACATTCTTACTTAACATGCGTAGTTCCCAAAGACATATCAGAGCTGTGCTCACAGGTCAGGGGGCAACAAATTAAGCACAGTATGTTTTCCTGTCTCCTGGCTTACTATTCCTATCTCCAGGGAGCAGACAAGTTAAGCAGGAAAGCATTTATTTGCATATTAGTTAGAAATACACTGAGATCCCAACAGACAAAGAGAGAGAGAAAACCAATTTTGTGCCATGATTATGTTTTTTCTAAGAGACAGTGATAAAGCTTAAGGATTTCAAAGATTTTATGAATACACAGCAGAAGCGAACAAGATAAAATAGTACTGCAAATCAACATACTTATATGTTTATTAATTCTGACTAAAATTTGCCATCTCTGACTGAGTGCTTTACTAAATAAACTCCACAAATTATAGATTATTGTAGCTAAGGATCTTCATGGCACTGTTTCTTAAACTCTGATACTAAAACAGCTCCACTGTAAAATTAATATTTACAATAAAATTATATTCATATAGTTCCAAAGCATTTTCAAGTGACAGTCTGCTCAACTAGTTAGTCATTCAAAAGAAAACTCTTCAAGAAATGCTCCATAATGGTGCAGCATATAAAATATAAAAATGTATGAAAAATGCCAAAAAAAAAAAGTTTCTGTTGAGGTGCCTCTAAGTTGATTGCTAAGGTAGTTGAAGTAGCTTTTCGTAAATTAAATATGTCTTCAGCTTTCTTATAATAGATAGAATAAGAGCAAAGTCGACAAAAAATCTCTTTGTTTTCCTTTTAAGATATTACTTTCTCTGGAGTGCTGTAAACACCTAAGTTCAGAGAACATTAGAAACCCTGGGGCATGTGTTCGCAAACGGACACATGAGAGGCTAATTTGTATGCTTAAATGCAACTGGAACTTCATTTTGCATATGTAAAGTACCTGATGAGGGTAAGAAGAGGGCTTTCCACTGTGCCCATGTGTTAGCTGGGTTTACAGGCTTAAGGAAAAAAAAGTCTGATACACTACTGCTGTCACTGTGGTTGTTATCATAGCACAATTCAGGCAGAAAACCTCAAGACACCTATCAGACCAAATCCTGTGGACCTTACTCAAGCAAAAAATCCTGTTAATGACAACAAACATTTTCTCCAAAGAATTTATACACAATCAAGCCTTTTTTATACATTCATATTTTCATATCATCAAATATCTGCAACAACAATAACGAAAAAGGCTTTCTTCCTTAACTCAAGGATCAAGGCACTTGGGAATAAAAAACTAAAAAATGCCCTCTAGATCCAGGATAGGGACTACTTTTATAATTTTGGGATACTTTGGAAGGGTCTGAGATTTTACATAGGCAGAGAACTGTTTGAAGATCAAGTTCCTTTGAAGGCAAATCATGGTGGTTAGCTACATGCATATTAACCACTCAGAACCAGTCTGTTTTGAAAGGGTGACCCTTGTCACCTTTCCTATCAAGCCATAATTTTAATATGAGGCCTTTAATATTTAATATGAGAAGGGTGCACCTGACATCCAATAGGTTCAATATTCAAAATAGTAACCTGCAGTCAACAAGCCTGCATCTCATGAACTTTTCTATTTTTACTTTTACTCTTTCTCCTGCTTTCTTTAATAATAATGAAAAAAGATAAATCATGAAGAAGTTGTTCTGTATAATAATGGCTTCAGCCGTGCCCAGCTCACTTGTGCAACTCATGGGAAGGAACACAGGAGAAGGAAATAAGTTCTGCAGTGTCCGTCATTTGCTGTTCACTTCCTCATGGTAGAGCAAGGGAAGTAGGGGAATAGGCTTTGGGGCTTACCCACAGGTCTAGCGGCTCCTAGGAGCTATGGGAGAGACAGATCTCTGTCTCATTCCTGGGCCCTGAGAGACACCCCAGTGAGCCATCCAGTATTGCTTCGGACACCCACTAGATCAGGGCCCATTCTGTGAAAGATAATATGTCCTTAGATTGTAATTTTAGTTGTCGTCTGTCAGCTGGAAAGGACATATGCTTCAGCTTCCAGGTCCAGCCATCTCCCTACTATGGACTCCAACTGTAGAGTTTAAAGGTGAGCAAACTATGAAAAATTGGCGTGGTATAGAGAGTTTTACCCTTGATAATACCTTTGGGTCCAAGAGTTGAGGAGAGGAGTTCAAGAGAGCACCAGTCACCTTCTGTGCAGGATCTGTGCAGGAAGGGTGCCTGCTAGAGATAAATCTAGGAAAAGCAAAAGCAAAATTCTCAGGAAGCATCTTAGTGGTTGTCATAGCTAGAGCCTAGCTGAAAACTAATACAAAAAAAGGAAGAGTTTCCAGAGAGCTCAACCTACTTTCAAATTCAGCAGACATTTTTAGCAACAATAAAGAGGAGACAGGCCTGGACATTTTCAAATGGTTTCAGAAATGCTGCAATAGTCTCCAGTCCAAAACAGAACTACACATTTTGAAGGAAACATTTGCATTTGCTTGTCTGAAAATGACCTAAATTAAAGGATGAAAGATTAAAAACTCCCCACAACTTAAAAATGAAATAAAAAAATTAGTTTTAAAATATTTGTAAAAAGGACATCACTCTACTAAACTCTACTGGCTATTAATTTATTATAATGTGAGTGGTTTAATTAGTGTTTAAAGATGTAGACATTTCCATAGCAACTGATCTCAAAATACACAGCTTTAGAAAAGGGATATGATACCCTGAGAACCACATTTTTAATAAGATGGGCCAAATCTGTGGTTCATGTAAATTATTTTAGTTTCAAAGAACTCAAGAGAACTATGTTGGTTTGCACAAATTTACTACCTGCAAATATTATTACAGATGTCATACATTATCTCAGTTCTTATCACATATGTTTGCATTTATATGTTTTGGTAGCTCTTTTAGTTTTCTGATGACATAAATTGACTTTGTGGAATCACTGTACCACATTGCTTGAGAAAAGTACTTGTAAAAATAGTTTCAGTAGCTGTAAAGTACTGTAAAATGTATGCAGTGCTACCCTCTCATACTACATACTCTGATGGCAAGCATTACCAGCCTAGGAGTTGCTAAGTTATGTAGCAACATTCGCAGTAGATAAAATAAAGTGAGTATTTGAAAACTCAGTACTCAAGGTAACCCCATTACTTAATAAGGTAACTTATCAAAGTAACACCTAAATTCTAACTGCTAAGCTCCCTATAGACACATAAAGAGGAAATTCAAAGTTATGTGAAATGTTCATATCAAGACAGAAAATCTGTTCCAGGCTCTTCCAGTTGTACAGTATTACAATCATCAAATGTAGCACAGAAACCAACTGAAAGCTTTGAATAGTATTTACAGCTTTTCTTGCTTGATTTGGTATTTTTTGTTCTCTCAGATGATATTTCAAGCTGTTTTCTTTCACACAATAAGGAAACAAAAGAATCACAGAATCACAGAATCACAGAATCACTGAGGTTGGAAGGGACCTCTGGAGATCATCTAGTCCAACCCCCCTGCTCCACCAGGGTCACCTAGAGCACATTGCACAGGATTGCATCCAGGCGGCTTTTGAATATCTCCAGAGAAGGAGACTCCACCACCTCTCTGGGCAACCTGTTCCAGTGCTCTGTCACCCTCACAGTGAAAAAGTTTTTCCTCATGTTAAGATGGAAGTGTCTGTGTTTCAGTTTGTGCCCATTGCCTCGCGTCCTGTCGCTCGGCACCACTGAAAAGAGTCTGGCCCCATCCTCTCGACACCCTCCCTTCAGATACTTATACACATTGATAAGATCTCCTCTCAGCCTTCTCTTCTCCAAGCTAAACAGGCCAAGCTCTCTCAGCCTTTCCTCATAAGAGAGATGCTCCAGTCCCCTAATCATCTTTGTGGCCCTTCGCTGCACTTGCTCCAGTAGTGCCACATCCCTCTTGTACTGGGGAGCCCAGAACTGGACGCAGTACTCCAGATGTGGCCTCACCAGGGCTGAGTAGAGGGGGAGAATCACTTCCCTCGACCTGCTGGCAACACTCTTTCTGATGCAGCCCAGGATCCCATTGGCCTTCTTGGCCACAAGTGCACATTGCTGCCTCATACTTAACTTGGTGTCCACCAGCACTCCCAGGTCCTTCTCAGCAGAGCTGCTTTCCAGCAGGTCAACCCCCAACCTGTACTGCTGCATGGGGTTATTCCTCCCCAGGTGCAGGACCCTGCACTTCCCTTTGTTGAATTTCATGAGGTTCCCCTCTGCCCACCTCTCCAGCCTGTCCAAGTCTCTCTGAATGGCAGCACAGCCCTCTGGCGTATCGGCCACTCCTCCCAGTTTTGTATCATCAGCAAACTTGCTGAGTGTGCACTCTGTGCCTTCATCCAGGTCATTGATGAAGAAGTTGAACAAGACTGGACCCAGTACTGACCCCTGGGGGACACCGCTAGCTACAGGCCTCCAACTAGACTCTGTACCACTGATCACAACTCTCTGAGCTCTGCCATTCAGCCAGGTCTCAATCCACCTCACTGTCCACTCATCTAACCCACACTTCCTGAGCTTGTCTATGAGGATGCTATGGGAGACAGTGTCAAAAGCCTTGCTGAAGTCTAGGTAGACAACATCCACTGCTCTCCCCTCATCTACCCAGCCAGTCATTCCATCATAGAAGGCTATCAGATTGGTTAGGCATGATTTCCCCTTTGTGAAAACAAAGACATTTTATTTTTAAAGTTCTCCAAAAGTGCAGAGTTTCAAACAGATGATATTATTTTCCAGGTGCTTTGGAGGCTGCGTCAGTCACAGGGCTATTCTTGGTATAGCCACTGGCAATACAAAAGAAAAGCAGAGTGACTTCTGGAGCAAGAGGAAGACCAAATACCTCCAAGTCAAATTGTTACTAGTGAGAATTATCTGTAGGAAAGAATTACTAAATCAGATTATAATAGTGTTTGGCACTGGGCTGTCTGGCAAGTGGAGGGATATAAATTAAGCTAGGTGCTAGGATTTTATTTTCTTGAGATGTATGTTTAAATATCAAGAGTTTCTGACTTTTGACATTGTTCTTTCTGATTTTCTTTGCTTTTGAAAGTGTAAGGAATGTCATTTTCAGCTATAGTGAATTTGCTGCTCCTGCAGCCTTAGCTCAACCCTTGACCATACCAGGACTATTGCAATTCAACAAAACTCTGAAGTTCAACATCAGCTTAACTGTTTGCTGAATTAGATACCTGTATGCAGATTTATAATTTGCTTTCAATTTCTTCACTGGTTCCATCACATGGTACATGTACTTCAGACAATTTAAGCTAACTCAGCCAGTTTCTCTCCTTCAATGAAGGGCCCATTTCCTTCAGTGACAATTTATGCTAATGATAATCAGATACTTTTTTAATTAACAATGACCTACAAGCATCCTAATATCTTTCTCTCTCTTCCTGATGGTAGTATTTACAAGACCATGTCACTCCATTTCATTTGAAACTTGGGGAATCTTATATTTGTTCAGATGGTACAGGTCCCACAGCCCCTTCATTTTTGCTTTCACAGCATTTATGTTCATATTTCCTTGTCAGCATGTGTAATTCTAGAAATGGTAGCACAGTGGGTGGGGGGAGCTGTATTGTTCCAGCACTGTTGAATTGATCTTTGCATGTACAGTAACTCTGAAATTGTCCAGATTCACTAGACTTACCACGCATTTTTAGAGTGGTTCCATATTATACATATATGAGTCCCATTGCCCTGGACGCACAATCAAAATGCAAAGGTTATATGCTATGAGCAACAGCCATGATGAAGAAGATAGCCAGTAAAAATAGGCAGTAGACAGTAGGCATATATACACAAAAGATGACAGTATAAAATGTAAATTCCTTCTATTCTATGCATTATGTATTTCTAAGAAATAAAATTATTTGTAAATTGCTGCACTGTGGAAAGTTATAGTCCCTAATCTTGCTTATTCCACAGAGAAAAGAAAAAAACAGCTAGTTTTATAGTTGTTCAGAACTGTAACAGTTTGCTTTTCACAGCTTTCTCTGCATTTGTTGTCAGGGCTCTTGCTACCCAAGAGACAGCAGAGGACAGCAGACTGCAAGGGGCAGCAAAAGTGCCCTCGTATCTCAGCTGTCCCATGTCACACTCCATCATGTTAATACAAATCTGCTTTCCTTGTTGACTTGTGCTAATAATGCAGGAGTGTGACTAGTGATGGCTGAGGCACAGCGCAGGTTTCGTTCCCTGCCTTCCCCACTACAAATCTAATAGCCTCCAGCAGAGAATAGGACACGTGTCTGACTAATGCAACTGAGATTTGGACGTCAAAATGTTCCCCGCTATGGTGCAGCAGCATCTAGCAGAGAGCTGGCATCTTTTTATGCTGTCTGATCATAGCCTGATTGCTCCACTATAGGTCCTGTCCTAAAGTTGCTTGAATACATTTTCCCAGTTGGTGCTACGGTGTAAGTGACACCTAGATGGATGCAACTGTTTTCCTTCAGTAACATGAAGAGCAAGGTAAAATCATTCATATCCTAAGGCACTTTTTAACAGGAGAAAGGGTGACAGAACTGGATGCTATAGTATGCTGATGACTCCAAATTCAAAAGGGTCAATACTCTTCTCAAATCCATGTATCCTTACTCTAGCCTGTAGATATTAAATATTGGCTTTAGGGGTTTGGATTGCTGTTCAGATAACTGGGACTCTTTCAATATCAGTCCTGTAAATTAGATTAACGATGATGAAGTTCCCAGAGGATGTCCTACAATCCTTGCCATGGTGGTTCTAACAGAAAAAAACTTTATTTAGCAAGGAGATTTTGCAAAATTTCCAGATGCGATCAGACTCTGGAGGCAGCAGAAAGCTGAATTTTGTGCCCACTGGAGCTGATGCATTGCTTTTGATGCAGGGAACTATGGTAACCCAGATGGGAACTGGTAAACACCTGGTATGGATCACTGGAACCAGATACCTACTCAGGAGAAAGGATCAGAATTTCACTGAAATCTAAAACTGAAATAAGTTGTGTGCAGGCGCTAGCTGGTCATCCAAGCTTAGCTCAGGATTCAGCTACTACCCCAAGGCTTTATCCCATGTTGACAAATTCAGCAGTATCTTTCACAGACTAGTGAGGGTATATTATCTATTTTTTTTTCTTTTAATTTTCTTTGGAGATCATGGACCAGCTTGCACAATTTGTGAATTTTCAGGTAAGAATCTTCTTTTATTTTTTTTAAAGCAAAGGTACACAAACACAGACTTAATGTACCAGTCTGGCAATAATTGTATATGAAGCATATCAGAAACTCAGATTATGGAATGTTGGCTGTAATTCAAACAGAATTACTCAAGGTAAATCCTGGTATTAGGAGTCAGGAGAAGGTATTAAGAAGCAGAGAGGGTCATTCAGAGAACCATACAGACCGAAGATTAAGGACTTCAGACTGGCAAGCAGACATGCTAACTGATGTGTTAACATTTATTCTGAGTGTTGGGCTGCTGTATGACATGAATAGACCACAGATTTTTCTCTTTATCTTAAATCAGACAAGAAATATTTTCCCAGACCAGAATAATTCAATCTGTTTTCACATGTTGTCTCCCTGTTTTGTTACCTGAAACCTACATAAAATAAAACTGTTCCTCAGGAAAGATCTGGGTGCTAGACAGATGCTAGAAACTTCAGTGTTTCTTTCTTAGCACCCATTTAGCACCTCTAGCACTACTAGCACTGTTTGCCTGTCAGTCTGCAGGCTAGGTGCTGCTGATGAGCAAGGGAAAGGAATGAGACTGTGGACAGGCAATTCTGAGAAGGAAAAGAGGAAATCCAGCAAATCACACTGCAGATTTTGCCGGAGCTCCACCCCAGAGAGAACATATGACCAATGGATGGATTTACCTACCGTCGTCATGATATTGGCCTTCTCTTTCTGCTTGAGTTTAGCTCTGAAGGAGGCAAACAGAGAGGCAGACATGGGGATGGAGGCTGAAAGCAGCTTGATTTTGCCTTCATATTTTTCTTCGGACTGGGCAGAGGATGCTAGCAGCATTTAGAGGCTTGCATGGGCTGGAAGTCTTTAACCTCTTAAATACATTCTCTAGACTTTCCTCAAGCTCATCTTCATCCTATGCAATTTTCAAATTTTCACTTCAGCTTCATTAATAATAATAACAATAATAACAATAACAATAATAATAATAATAATAATAATAATAATAAAGACTCCTGAGTGTGAGTTCTGTTTTGACAAAAGGTGTCAGACTGGATGAACCAGATAAAAATGTCCTTCATGCATTTAAACTTCCCCAGCCACAGACAGTATGGTATGGTCATCAAAACTGTGTTTCAGTTCAAAAGTGACAGATCCGCTTCATGGGAGAAGGGGTCCTCTTCATTTCTCATGTTCATTCGTGCTCAAATCACTCAGGACTTAACATAGCCTAACCACAGATTTAACTGCTTTCCTGAACAGTGTTACTTCACTGACCTGAGATGTCAATTTATGGCCATCAGGAGTCTTAATGGTGTGGCAATGGCTGTTTTTGTTGCAATAATAATAAAGTGTATTAAGGGTACTAAAGCAAGCAAATTGAATCCTGCTAGGCAGGTAAATATTATCAACGAGTCTACAGGACACAAGGAATATGAAGGTGAAGAAAATAGCTGTAACATGAAATTACTACTTCATCTAAACTCCAACACAACAACACTAATGAGAAGCTTCTTTGACGTGGGAACTGAAAAAGTTTTTTTTTCCTTTCGTCATGACAATCAAAAGCAAATCATACCAGTATATATTTCAGCCTTTTTCCTTCCACACTTGCAAAAATGTTTGCAAACTAGAGAGTCTAGGAAGCACCACTGATCCTCTCCTTTTATCGTAGCATTCTTTCATAGAGATCAATTTGCAGTTAAACAGCAGTTTGTAGGATCTCATCCTCAATAGACATAGCAAAAGGTCTTTTTTGCTTTTACATACCTAAGAGAAATGTGAAGTTTTCAAAAATTTATCAAAATGCTTTTATTTGGTATTACTATTTTTCCTAGTCAAAACTAACAAACGTTACTTAGTGTTTCCCAACAATGGAATACTTCCCTACTCACAAATACCAAATCTGCTTACAAGACTGAGAAAACCACAAGGAGAAGGGAGCCCTCAAGGCAGAAAAATTGGGTATTGTTATATCTGCCTGAATGATGAGTGAATCTCACCCCCCACAGTAATTCTGCCTGTAGTCCACTGCCTTGTTTCTTGTGTGCTGGTGTGCATATACAGCAGGATAATTTACTGTATCAGATCCCAATTCCCATGCACTAAATGCTATTCACGGTAGGTGACAGTAGGTAATGCGGTACACCCTCCTCCCTTGGGAAGTATTATCTAGTTTTCCTTTGTGGCTCCTGCAGTTAACACGTCTCTGATGATTTCTGTTTTATTGCATGAATAGGCAGGAAGAGACTTCACTAAACTCTGCTTTCATCCTCTCTAGTATTCTATGTGTGAGTTGCCCTTGGCCATCTTACACTGAACAGAGCTCCCAGCTTTTCAAGATCTTTCAATGGGAAACAGCCAGGCAACCAGGAAGTTAGTCTTGCTTGGAGAATAGAAGTCTTTCCTTTGCTCTCAGTTTGGCTCAATTCCCCAGCCAATACTGATTTTGTTTGTAGCTGTGGTGGCTCCAACAGTGTCACCAGCAGAAATGCAGAAAGAAGTTGATATAGAGCAAACTCTTTCTCTACTGACTTCTCTCATCTCTGTAAAGGAATGAGTAATGTATTCCTTCACTCCTGAAGTTTCTGCTCATTTGCAGTTCTTGGTAAATAAGCTGAGTAACCAGCTCTCTATACATTCTTTCACCTGTCCAGCAGCACAGAGGAGCAGAGATCCTTACGCTTCAAGTCTCATTTATACATGGTGTCCTGAGGGTCACAGAGCTAGGAGCAAGCAAGTGACCAAGAAATGTAGCTCCCAGTTTCAAGGGTCCTATGAATCTAACAGTTGTCCATGGATGAACAAATGTTATTTAAGGTGCAGTGCCCACCAGCATGGTCTTACTATGTTTTTTAACTCTCTTCTGGCATCTTCTTCTGAGCTCTGTCCCTTCCACAGTATGAGCTATGTCTACATTAGCAAATAGTGCTGCACAATAGGAGTGGATCTGCAGAGCGAAACAACTGATACAGAGGATCTGATATCAACACTACACACATTTTTGGCAAGAGTTTATTTTGGACTAGGTCTGGCCTGGTCCTATGAACTGAATGCACATTAGTGGTTGGAGCATATTACATATACTCCCAGAGTGTATCTTTCAGTTGTTTCATCCAAAAGTTAGCATGCTTTCAAGACATATATGAAACAGAGCAGAGCAGGGTGACAACTGGGAAATTCATTTAAAAATCTCACTCCTGATCCAGTCTAAAACACGTAGAAGCATCTTAGAGACGAATTGTGTTTCCACATAGAAAATCAAAAGAAAACTTACTAGATTCAAATAATTCCTATTATAGGGCCTTAGTGATCAGTTTAATGCTGAAAACAAATGACCAGTTCTCCACTGGCAAAGAAAGTGTCCCATGAAAATTTTAGGACAGGTTGCACATGGCTGTGTCTACGCTAATCTCTGGTATTCTGATGTGTACCTTTTGGAAGGAAAGGCAGGAAGGGAGTTGTGGCAAAATAGTGTGGATGATGGGGAAACTGGGACTGTGCAAAGCAAGGCAGAGCACACCTCACAGCTTATGCTTAGAGAGGGCAGATCTAGTCAAGGCCAAACTGTTTCATGAGGAAGAGAGAAATCAGGACATAACACTGTTTATGTCAGCTTCATAGGCTGTGAGTAAGGACAGACTGTGACTCTCTGTCTAAATGAGATATACTAACTTAAACTTCTGAATAGGTGAGAGCTACCTGAAATCTTCCAGTTTGTGAAGCATTTGGAATTTGGCTGATAGACTGCAGGAAATAAAACTTTTCAAATATGTAGCACAAAAGGAGGAGAAAATAAAACTGCTCTTAATCATTCCCTGGAGCACAAACAGTTATTCAAACAGTGTTCTGAGTAAAGATGAGATTTAAAGCTCAATGCATGGGGCAGACATTGTAAAAATAAAGGAGAAATTCCCATTGCCAGTTATTTCTGTTAGAGACTGGCTGTTGACTGGCATAAAACTTCATCAGCAGAGGATAACTGAGGTTTCTGGGGACTCAGGCATAAATAAAGTTTAATAGATGTAATAAAACATACCACTTTTAAAGGAACATTGGAACTGACATACTTGGTCAGATCACTTCTGAGGTGGAGATCACCAGAACCAGAGATAATACTGAAGGTGAAGGCATGCTACCAATATCTGTAATAGCTGTAAAGCATTTTCAGGTGTATTCTCTTGAACTTTCTTAATGCGGTCAGATTTATTTTTATGCTTTTTTATCTTGTGTGCTTATTTTTTGGCTGAGGTTTTTCACCCAGCAGATGTTTTCACTGAGTTGGCCACAGTGACACAAAAGTTTCTAAGATTCATTTATCTAGAGTCCAGCAGAGCATGTGTGTTGGACGAATTGTATCCTCTGCATCCAATTTCATCTGACAACATATTATTACCCAAATGCCTAACTCTGGCTTGTATTAGCTTCCTCATATTTGTACTTAGACCTCTACAAAGCACCTACAGTTTGGGACTCTCAAGTCCAGTTTTTCTGAAGGACTCTCTTGTTGCATTAATGTAAAGAGCAACACGAAGGCCTGACGGAACACTTTACATTGACATCAGCAGCCTTTGGATCATAAGCCAAGGAATAAATTCTTGCCAGGTCTAAGCTACATCAAGCACATCGTGTAAGCACACCAAGCTACAAGGTGTAGCTTCAAGGTCCACAAGTTTCAAGGCTTTCTGGAGTGACATACTTCTTTAACCCACCTAATACAAAGATATAGCAAAACAGACACAAAATAAAGCAACCATATACAGGTTCCTCACTCTCCAGTGATAGAAAGGAAGAAAAAGAGCTATAAAAACAAGTACCAGTTGTATCACATAAAGCACTGCTAGACACTACCATATTCCAGGAGTGAGATATTGTGTGGCTGAACATAGCCATGATGGGGATAAGAGGAGGAGGAATCTACATAATATCTCTCACGACACCAGAATTGGAGTGTTCGCCCCCTCAAGCAGTGCTAATGGCAATGCCACCTAATTCTTCGAGCTAAAGCCACCACAAAGCAGAATAACACTAACTAGAATTGATTGCCCCAAAGTCCACATTTGTGACCTTGTGCTGACCTTCTGGCTTACAGCATGTAGATGCTCCTACTACGCCTGCAATGTGGAAAAACCAGTGCAACACACTGCTGTCAGCTATGCTGGAGCTAACTCCAGATTAGCTCTTGCAAGCGGATATAGTTACTTCCAGTGTATAACATCTTGGCTGAGAACAGTATCTGATCTGCACTTTCTGTCAAAAAGAACACAACTATAGTAACTGCAGTTACCCAGATATACTAAAAAGGAGAGGCTTCTCATAGACATCCATGCTGCCAGTGTTGTTGGTGGCTCAGACCCTTACTTTGTAACCTCACAGCCTAAGTGCCAAAACTTTCAATTACTCCTTTCCTGACTGAATCTCACTATGTTGAGCTGATTTGCTACTCACTGAAAATGTCATATTCTTGATCTTCCATTTCACTGAATTTGCACTTTTGTTCCATCTCTTCCCCATTGTTAATTTTGTCTGATCACTTCACAGACATGGAGGTCTTCATCCTGACCTTTTCAGCACCTTTTCAGGACATCAGGGGTGTAGTGAATGATGGCACGGACTCAAGAAGTGGTGCATCTTGAGACATTTATTGTGTGTTTCCGAGCATATTTATACTAAGAAGTTAGCTGCTTTAGTCGTTTCACAGATAGATACACTTTGCTAAGCCAGTCATCATGCAGATTATGTCACAGGTAGCCAATCATTACACTGATCACGCATGCAGCGATCATGTCTTGTACCTTGCTACTTGCTTAGAAAAGCTGTCCTGCTCTTAACCTTGGTTCCCACTGGCTTCTGCTAGTTTATCTGTACTTTCTCAGGATGTATCATTCCCAGCTGCACCGGTGTCCTTGGGTATGTTTGAGGCTCCTGTTGAAACTCCTTGCCCGAGCTGGTAACAGTTCCTTCCAGCTTAACCCTGTCATGACCCTCCGCACAGGGCGCTAAGTTATTTGTAAAAACCAGCTGGTGAGTTACATTAAATAAAACAAACAAACAAAAAAGTGACAGGAAACCAAGCAAAACCACTGACAAATTAACTTTGAGAACCCAGAGCAGCTTTCTCATCTTTTTCTGCACCATTCTGTGACTTAAAGGTGACCCTGGGGAAAATAGGTGAGAGTTGGTATCTAAAATGGTATGCCTTGTTGGGTAGCTCCTACTTGACTGAAGTCCTGATCCTTGGCCTTTGACATTTGTAAATGCCTCTATCTCTTCCGATGCAAGGCAACCCATCTCTTTTGACTCCTGGTTAACATTCAGTATCTTTAAAGTCTAATGGTTAGGTATAGTTGCACATCTTTTTCTTTCAGTCCCCAAACAGCAGATTTTATGTGGTCTGGGATCTCCTCATGCATGTGTTTATAGTCTGCTCTTCTTTTCTCCTCTCCATCCCCTGAACCTCCTGTGCAGCCCCTTCAACATCTGAGTGCTGCACAGTGTGCTTCCTCCCTGCTCTGCAGAGGTGGAGGGGGCACTCTGGTCCGGCACCTTGCAGCAGTGTGCGACAGTCAGCAATCATTCAGCATTTAAGGTTTTTGAGAGAGCAGTTGCTTGGGACCGTGGCCAGTACCCAACAGCTTTGCATAGCTTCCAAAGTGCCCTAGTGCTCTGTGTAAGCTCTGTGTCTTGGGAGCTGAGCACATCCCGGCTTTCCTTCCCTTCCAACAACACAGCTTACCATCATAATGCCCAGGTATTTATAACTGTAGCCAGACTAACACCTATAGCTACTCCAGAGGTGCAAGTAATGGGCTACATGGCTGCTCAAGCTTGCAGACTTTCCCTTCAACC
Source organism: Apteryx mantelli (assembly GCF_036417845.1). Lineage (NCBI taxonomy): Eukaryota > Metazoa > Chordata > Aves > Apterygiformes > Apterygidae > Apteryx > Apteryx mantelli. The sequence goes on from NC_089979.1 coordinate 79,941,211, forward strand.
TCAGCACTGCTTGCCTAAGGAGGCAGTAAGTCTCATGGTATCACTCTTCCTTCCATGTCCTGGATGTCCCCGCTGTCTCAGCCCGCCAAGCTCACTGCCCGGCTGAGCCCCCTACAGAAAGTCGGCTGACCCCAGGCAGCCCCGATGTTTCTCCTGTCTGAGACTCTGAGAAGGTGACACTCCTGTCTGGGCTGACAACTTCAGAAAACTGCAGATAACCACTACCGCTTGTGATACCATGGCAATTCCCAGCCCGTGTCTCCTGACTTGGAGAGGCAAGGTTTCTTCTTGTGAAGTGGTGGTGGCCCTAGGGGCCCCAACTCACATCAGTCAGGGGTTTTGTTTTGCCTTAACTGTCGCTTTGTATATATGTAAATCCCCAGAGACTCTGGCATCTGTTCCTAACTATCCAGGCATCCTTGTTTTCATCAGGAAAAAATGTTGTGCCTACGGACTAGCCACTGTCAGAACCAGTTACCTTCTGAATGTCTCCCTTTTTAATGTACCTGTGGATGCTGTTTGCAGATACAGAATCAAATGCCGGCTCACTTTCTTCCCCTTGCTTCCAACAATTCCAGACAGTCTAAAAACTCTCACTTTTTGCTCCTTCCTCTTCCACTCAGCACAACCTTTATTTTGTATTCCTTTTACTTCTGGTACCACGGGGTTCTCAGAGCCCACTTGGTGCTCAAACAGCTTCCAGATGTTCGGCTTTATCCTGTGCTATTTAGGTTGCTCGTTATACCAGCAAGAGTTTATGAGTTCCTGGTTCAGGCTCACTGGATTCATCCTGCTTCACTGAAACAACTTCAAGAGGAACTTCATCTCTTTACACTTCTTCCTAATGGGGAAGGCAAGGATAATCAGAATTGTTCTCTGGAACTGCCTCTCATTCTCTCCCCCCTCCATAGGCTATAGGAGAGAGTGTATGGAGACAAGGTTCCTCCTGCAGGTATCTCAGAGAAGCGAGATGGATCTGGGCCTGTGAGCAATCCAGAGCATAGATTGCTTTTTTTTTTTTTTTTTTCCTAGAATTCTCCTCTATTGAGCAAATGTGACCAGAAACAAGTTAACCCTCAGTGACAGAGTGAAATAACTTGCTGCATCAACCCTTTATAAAAAACTTCATTATGTGATGGAGTTACTGAGGGTGGGGGGACAAGTGTTTTTTCAGTTTCTCAGGAACAGTCAGATCTTTCCCAAGGAAAAAGCTATAAATCACAGTGACTACATGGGGTCTCTTATCTTAGAAAGCATATTGCTTCCTTCAGTTAGGCTAGGCAATGTATCAGAGGTAACTTTTTGGAAAAAAAAAAACCAACAAATTTTTGAAAAAAGCTTTTTGAAAACAGATGAGATGGAGACAATTTCAAAGAGCTCTGCATTCCCCTCAGTAGAGAGGACTAACACTCAATTGCAGTATAATTTATTGTTATGCCTGATGTCTTAGGAAAGCAAGAATCTGGCATATGGAACCTCCTCTCACCTTTACGATATAGCAGAACAATTGGAGAGGAGAGAGAGACATCCCATTAGCTCTGTGAGCGTCAGGACAGTGCAAAACCAGAACACTGACCTTTAGTAAATCCTTGAATTTTATAAAAAACAAGAATCCCCTCCCAAGAAACATATCAGATTCCCATAGGTAATTTGACACAATAAGCAGCTTTTTCTTCCATGGTTGACTACAGCCAACAAGGTTTGGAGCACAGTGGGGCCATTTGCTGCTGTGAGATTCAGAATGTTTCACCTGCATATAAAATATTTGTATATAATGTACACACATATGTAATTCAAGTATACATGTGGATGTATACATATGGCTTAATTATGTGATTCAAAAAAGCTGGTTATCTTTCATAAACCTTTTGTCTGCTTAGGGAGCTAACCAATGTTGTTTCCCTCTTCCAAACTAACCCATTTTTATGTAATTGGCCAGACCCCCAGCTCTTATAAACTAGGAAAGTTGCATTTGACTTGGCTCATTCTATATACAAACACACTTGTATACATTTCACTTTATAATCACGAAGAAAGAGGCCTTGAGAAGTAGCGCTTGAGTTGGAAGCTAAATCAAGATGAAGTGCCCTTCTTCTTTTTACTGACTACTTAGGTAGCTCATTTAAGGACTTTTGATCAACTAAAGACATTCAGTTAAATCTTTTATTTTGAAATGTCAATTATTATTCAAGATCATATGATCTCTGGAAACTGCAAATGGAATGCTCATACTGACTCTTTTGTCAACATCCGATATTCCTGGATTGTTATTTTTATCTATAGTTTAGCTGTGCAGAATTTAGAGAGGGAGAAAATATATTAGCTAATTCAGTACATTTCCTGTAAATGTGTCATTGTTCCCTGAAGTATCTTGTTTAGGCTTTTTTCTCTTTAAACACATACAAAACAGAAACATTTTTAATATGGACAGCTGAGGAATATTCAGACAGTTCAATGCTTTTGGTGGGATTTTTTTTTTCCCTGGGGCAGATTGCTCAAAACTGTTTTTTGCCTGATGCCCATTTGCTCTAGGCAACACCTAAATTGCAGATAAGATGCACTTCGCATCATGCTCCAGGTTTCTGCTTTCCCAGTTGTCTAGGCTGGGCCCTGTTTAGAGAACGCAGCAGCTTTCTGCATAGCTGCGTTTTCTTCCTCGAGTGGTTCACACCAGGTCTCATTCTTCTGGAGTCAATGCACAGCAGCGACATACCACAGAAAATGAGAAGCATGACAGGGCCCAGAGATTAAAGATGGTCCTAGTGGGCTTAGGATCCAGCCCTTTATATCCTATTTAAAAGTATTTGTCTGATTTTTCAGTGCCAAGATCTAACCCTTTTTAGGCTCATGATCACTTGAAGGATGAAGGGAGCATCTAAATGTACAAAAATATTGTCCCTTTTTTAATGCACAAATAAAATGAGTTACTTTTTTCTTAAAATCATTGGTTATCTTTCTTTTTTCAGTTGAAAAATACAGCAAGAATTAAGGCTCACAATATCTGCTTGAAAACTGAGAATGCTGATGTGCAGCATGCTCTTATTTTTCATGCTTAAACTGCTGTAATTCTCTTTTAACTGGTCTTCCCACCAGGCAAATTTAACGCCTTCAAACTGAACAAAACTGTGCAGCTCATCTTCCCATTGGGAGTAAGCCAAATCTACATATTTTTCCTTCGTGGAAGTAAAGTTCTGCAGTGATTTCAAAATGTTATCACTCACATTTTTTAAGGCTCTCTGTGGTCTGTCTTCAGGACCTGCTGATAGCATATTCCCAACAGTTCAAGCAAGAAGAACCTCTTAAGTATCCTCAGACTTAATCAGAAAGACTTGTCAAAGCTTCCTCATTTGATGCACAGACACAGGAATATTTTTTTAAACCATAGAATATTTGACAGTTGATTTCCTCTTTGCATTCCACACTTAGATGAAAGGATTTTTTTATTATTGTTATATAGCCTTGAGTATTTTAACTTATAAGTGGCCTAACATATTTTTTGATGTGGTTTAAAATATACTTCAAGGCTGAGAACCTCTATGCCAACTTTTAGCCCAGATTAAATTTTTATGGCCTAGTGGGGTTTATAATAGAAATGCTGACACAGTCTTAACTTGGTAGCACAAACAAGCTTCTTATTTCTTCCCCCTGCAAAAGTGAATTTGGGGCTTAAGAAAAGATACTGGATTGAAGACATATGAAAATTCTGCCTTCTCTTTATTCACAAGAAGGAGCAAACTGCAAGCGCTAACACTGCCGTGTTCCTCGCACTGCCCGAATAATCTCTTTTATCTCTGTTTTGGAAGGACCAACTATAGTCCTTTCAAAAGAGATTAATTCCACTTCTGTGTCCAGTCTGTCTTTGGCTTCTATGTGGAGGCTTATGTGAAGAATGCCAAATGTAATGATGAGATTTTTTTGATGGCACCCACATCTGTCAACTAGAAATTAGGCTAGAACCACCATTCATTTTACATAGGCCACCCAAAGGTAATAACTCTCAGTTAGTAGTGATTTGGAATACATTTGAACCCTTGATCTTTGAGATGAAAGTTTTCATGCCAAATCCCTACCCGCTTAGGTATCTATTCAATCATCTATAAAATGAGACAGCGTGACTATTTTTAACCATGATATTGATGCCATATGTAGTATAGGAGTGTATTTTATGTGTAAACAGTGTACACACATGTCTTAGAAATACTGGAAGCTTGAACTAAAGTCAAGAGAATTTAAGGAATTTCATCCTTACATTCAGTGCAAAGATAAATCACTACGGCAGGAATGACTCCATCAAAGTCTGTCTCTACTGAATGAGATTACCTTGTTTTAATCAAGTTGGATTAAATAAGTAAAGATGAGTTCACTAGATGCTACCTCCTTGTAGACAGATCTGTACCACTGTAGACGTCTGCAACACATTTTCTTTAGTACTGAGGCTGGCAGAAGGAGTTCTCTCTTTTCCTTTTCCTTTCCCAAGGCTTTTGCTCCCACCTACACACTGCTACAGGTCTCTGCCTTTTCCAGTCACACTGGCAAACATTCCTGGGATTACATTACAAGCATAATCATCAAAATGATATAGATTTAAAAGCACTACTTAAAAAAAGCACATTTGAAAAAATTACCTCTGTGTTCTTGTTTAGATTACGAGGGACAGATGAGGGTGGGATGGTGCAGGAATGAGGGATAGTGAGAAAGGGAGGGGGGAAACTTCTTAAATGAAAACATTTGAATATGCTATTGAATAAAACATGTACCTTTCAAAGGAAAATTTATAAACACCTTTGGTCTTCCTTATATAACGTCCAGAGACAAGTCTCAACCCATCTAAAGCAAATAATGGGGCAAGAAATTTGAATACGTGTTAAGTAAAGTCCTGTGAAATCTGGAGCTTCATTCCTTTAAGAATTATGAGCTGCGACATTTCTGTCTTAAATTATAACATAATTCTCCAAAATGTAATTTTGAAGACAAAGGAAGTGAAATAAAATAAAATTTAAAAAAAGCTCTTGGACAAGCTGGAAAGACCCATTTTATAGTGCTCAAATGTTGTATTCCAATCTTCCCTTTTAAAAGAGACTATAAAATTATTATAATTAAAAGAAACACCATGCTGATAATGTTCAGAAACACTTCAAAGTAGAATGTTTTGATACCACTAAAAGGATTCATTTTCTGCTACCCCCCTTCCCCCAATTTTGTCATAATTGACATATTCCTGCAGAGATTGTTTTGTTCTGATGAAATACCATTTTCTGACAGGAAATGTTGCAGTAAAAACTTCCTGACCAGCTCTAAAATTGAGAGGAAAAAGTCTATGAATATTTAAGTCTCATTTATCTTTTAATTTTCAGTTCATCTGAACTATTTTTTTTACTGGTTTGTTGTCCATAGTTATTTTTAAATAACTCATTTAAAATTAAACAAGTACTCTGAGAAAAAAAGCACTGCAATTTAATTTAATTAGCTTTGCCTTTTTTCCAGCCCATTACTGATTTTCATAATGTTGTATTTATAAGTAATTATTTTAAGCAAACTACCTGAATAGCCAGATTCTTAATTTTTAATGAGAAATACCACAGAACCAGGTGAGATGTTCTAAAATCTCAGGCAGGGTTCCCTAGGATGAATTTTTCTTACACAAATGGTTTAGTTAAGTCTTGGCTTGAGTTTGTGTGATAATACCAATGACTAGACAGGAGGAAAAATTTTGTGACACATGATGATTTAACAGGAGATCAGATATGGTGCAGAGATCTTCTCCTTACTATATAACTTCTAAACGATACCAGAGAACAATGCTATCTCCCTTTTGGGTCCATTTTGGAACTCTGTGCAAATCTGCATTCATACAGATGAGCATGTTGTCACAAACATTGGCTTTTTATGTGCTAACCTTTGCACCTGCTAGCTGCCTCATTGGCTTTCCTGGAATTTTACACAGTCACAGGCTTCCTCCTCACATCCTCTTTGGCCACCTGTCCTATCTCATCAGGAGTCTTCTCATTGCTGGATAGAAAGGGCTTCACAGCCATTAGAAAAAAACTGAACTTCTGCTCTAAGAATCAAAGGTCATTGCTTCATCTGAGCTGAGGAGAACTTCCACGGACTGTATATCTAACTATTGCATCTTATTAGGGTCTGCAGGGTCACAGTCCAGGAAAACAACAACAACAACAACCAGATATTTTACAGACAGGTTAAACAGGTCTGAGATTCTAAATCATGCCTTATTCACTATGTCATGAGGTTCATGGAGGTTTTTTGAATATGGCTGGGAGGAAGAAATCAGATGAAGCCTTTTGCCCAAGCCCCATTTTGAAAGGTGAGGGATGGCCCAGATGTATGACCTTGCCATACTTATGGAGAGATTCACGCTCCCGGTTCTTGCCGATAGCCCTGAGGAACCTCTGAGGACTCTTCCATAGTCATGACATGCACATAGCTAAACAGGCTGCATTCAGCAAGATCCAGTCTAGCATTTCTAGTGCTGCATTTCCCACCTGTTGGGTAGAGAACCCAGGTTTGGGGCAGGAGACATGAGAGAGGCTCATAGGGGAGTGCCAAGTTTGGATCACAAAATTGGAACATACTGACTGCCATGGTGAGGGAAGGAGGGAGAAAGGGCACCAATGACACTGTTTCCCTGGAAGAGAAGGACAAAGCAAATTGAGGCGACATTGCTTATGTGTACTTGGTCTTAAGTACAACCCACCCACAGTTACCATTTTGCTGACAGATCTAAGTAAACTAAAGGTGACCATGATTCAGTACTATAGGTTTTATTTTCCAGACTAAACCAGCAAGGTGTTTCATACAGATGTTATGGTAGAGTGTTTCATCTTTGTTCTGGAGAAAATGTTCCCTAATTTCCCCAAATAAGGTCCAGCATCTGATGGCTTTTCCCTGAAGGAGTACAGCTAACACTTGACTATCCAGGCTAATTGGGAAGGGAAAATGGGAGTTTGATAACTTGTATAAAGCAAAATCCTGAACAACGCATATGTAAGTGAGGTTTCAGAGGTATATGGTGAAGGAACAAGAGAAACAAGAAAGCGTAGTGATGTTGCTGCTGTGAAGCACAGAGGTCTTTAGACTAGCAATGACTTAAGCCAGTTAGCCCACATAGTCTGCCTAATTCTGCTTCCAGACTTGGCCTGTGTTGAGACAGCTTGGGGTCATAGAGCTTAGAGCATAGACAATCTGCATTGTGAATAATCTCTTCTTAGATAATTCATAGGTAACAGACAGACCAACTGATTCTATTTTTTTTTTTTTTTGATTCTTCCCATCTTCAGACAAATCCCCCAGTTCTGCCTGTCTGGAAGTTTTTGAAAGATCTGTGGGACATTTTGTGCTGCTAGTCAGAATGGGCTAATATAACAATAAGTTCTAACTTTCCTCTTTCATCTTGAGGATGATTTTATCATAGATTGTTAGATTTTATTTCTTTCCTCTTGAAAGTCTATGGAAGACTTTAACACAAGTAAACAGAAAGAAAACTTGCAGATGGGCCTCATTTTCCAAATGGCCTTTAAATGGTAGGCATAAATAAGGATAGTAGATATCTATCTGATTTGTGGATGCAAACAAGAATTGTGTTGACGAATCAGACATTTCAGTTCTATCATTTGCTCCTGCAATTCACTGTGCCAGCATAATTGAAGCCCATTTAAAAATCTACTTCAAAAGGTACAGTAATAATGAAGGCATATCGGAAATCTATTGTAATACTTTTTTGCTCATTTTTTAAAAACACCTTTCAATAGATCTGCCTTTAAATGGGTTCTACATAATACAGTTATCTTGGGCTGATTAGCTCTAGGAAGGTTGCTAATAAACAAAATCCTGACTCTTACAATTTATACGATGTGCTCTGGTATTGGTAAGGACTTGTGCATTCTTCCTTTTTTAAAATGTCAGACATCTCTGGGGATAAAATCTGTGGCTTTTGTAGACATTGACTAAAGGAAAGCAATACACAGACATGCTTCTTTAGGACCCACTTTGGACGTGTTCCCAAAGGGTTGTATAAAGACTACCTATAACCAACAAGATACGATTCGACGGGACTAGGAATCTTTTTATCAGCTTTCTATGCTCATTGAAAATACTCCTGTTATGAACCACAACTGATGACTTTTGCATTATTACAGTAAACATATAGCTTTGCATACAGAAGTTACTCGTCAAACTTTGTTCAAGTTTTTGTAACTTGGTTGTTCTTGCAGCTATGTTTTCTTTTTTACCAGTTCCAAATATTATTTCCCATCTAGCCATCTAGCCACAGAAAACAGTCTAACCCTTCCGCCTTAAGATATGCAAGGGCACCTTTATCTCATACAAAACCTTGGATGAATCTCAGTTCCTAAAATAAAGGACCAAATACCTCCCTACCTACCTCTCTATGCTTTACAAAAAGTCCTGAGGGTATTAGCTAAACTCGGAGAAGTCCAAGCCTCTCACAACTGGATCCTTCTGTTTTAAACAATTGCCCAGTTACTAAAGGGAACCATCTGCACACAACTTTCTTTGAAAATTAAACTATTGAGCAATAAGCATAATATTGATAGCTGATGGACTTATATAGTGCATTTCCTCACTTCCTAGTGCCTCAGCAGGCTTTATATGCATCGATTTCAGATCACAACACAGACAGCATTCTTCCCCCAAAAGGCAGCCATCTCCAGAGAGAAAACTGCTCACTCCCTAACTGGCCACAGAGCACCAGAAAAACATGTTGGGCCTGGAAACGGGAGGGGATTGTCAGTGAGCAGAATGATTTGTCTGCTGAGGGCTCGAGGGTGACTGTCACGAGCCCTGAGCGAAGCAGAAACAGACTGGAGTGAGCTGGAATCACAGCGAGACAGAGCCTGTCCTCGTTCCCCCCGGCTCCTGCTGGCTGCCTCTCAGCATCAGTGCATGCCACCCATCTCCCCTGCGTGCCATCTGTCTCCCTGGGAGGCTCGCGGGGGAAGACAAGCCTCCCGAGCATCCCCAGAGCTGCCTGGCCCCTCTGTCTTCCTGGGCAGGCACATTGTGGGAGGCAAGGTCACACGGTCAGTCTGGCACGTGCCTGCATCCTGCTCGGAAAAGCCACAGGGAAACCATTTCACAGGTGCCCAAACACACAAACCATGTTTCAGCCATCTATAGTAATGTTGGGGTGTTTCATTTGCTTTTTCCATCATTAATAGTCAATTCTTGTTGCTGATCAAAACTGTATCAGGTTACCTTGTCAGCAACTTTCAGCGAGTCACTTGAGACAGAGCCCGTGGCACGCCGGAGAGTCGCTGGCCTTACAACAAGCAAATACAGGGGAACGGACTGGCCTCGGCTGGCCACTTGCTAGTGGCTATGGCTATGGCTTTTTAAAAAGCTATGGCTTTTTAAAACATGGTAGCCCTCTGCATAAGCCAGTGAGTGAGGTCTGTTCTGCAAGTCTTTAATAAAATGAAATCAGCTTGTGACCCTGTAGCTGCTAATGTTGCTGCAGTCTTTGTCCTACAGTCATCTTGCATGCAATAAAAAATACGCAGGGAGGTCATCAGCATTAATTTTACAGTGTTATCAGTTTATTTAACAAATGACTGAAATTCTGCTTTGGAGAAAGGTTAGGAAAACAGCCTCCTGTTCAATATTACCTGCCGCTTTGTAATTCACCATTTTAACGAGAAAGGCAGAGCTTTCACATTAAAAACACATCGATAATTCCATAATTTCACATAGGAGACAAATGGGCATAAAATGAGGACACAAGCAAGAACTACAGAAAACATAGAATACTCTCATAACTAGTTTGGTGGCAAATATTGCTGAGAAAGAGGGTGAGTTGGAAGAAGAAACCCCATAAGGGAAAATCTTTCCCGATAACACTTCCCTTCACCTTGCTCTTCCTCAGTCATCTGATTTTCTCAAATTTGGCACAAACAGAAAAATGCTGTTATTCTAGGAGGTGATGCTGGTAACTTTAATATATCATCTTTTTAAGGCTGAAGGTACAATTGCTACTTTTATGTTCCTTTTACAACAAATAGTAGTTAGCTTTTGACCAAACATTGTCTGAGAACATTAAACCATCTGCCTGCCTTTACCATGCCTAGTTAACTTGAACCAGGCACTCAGAAAGTTACTAACAACATCTAATGCATAGTCTTAGATTAAATTTTATTTCTTATCTATCAAAAAGTGAAGATGGTCAGAATAAATTTATAATGCATATATTTACAGCATAAACACTCTGTGTGTGTGTGCAGGCATGTGCACGCACATGCCTAACACAGGTTTTCTTTTGGCATACTTGTAGCCCGTTAAATTAAAAAGATATAATTTACTTTTGTTTGCAACAGTATTTATTCAACTGTTAGCTAACTTATGAAGATAATTCAATAAGCGTGTTAAAAAGAAGAAAATCAATGCTTTCATTTTGTGCCTGGATAAAGAAAAGTCACTGATAAATAATCACACACTGATTTGCAGGAAATGTCAGATACTGGATGAAACCAGACTGAAGTTGGAATGATCTGGACCACTGCTTCCCCTTGAAATGAACAACAAAAATCTTAACGCAGAGCATTGTGCTCTGCTGCAATTAATATGAGACTAAGCAAAGTCAATTTTGCACTTGTTTCAATATTGACTTGCTTTTTATGGGGCATGATTAAAAGGTTCCTTCTAATGCACAACACTTTTCACTACAAATGTTTGCATAAGACCAGTAAAATGATCTCCACCAACTTTGTATCGCTTTTTCTTTGCTTTGGGGACTTCTGGCATATAATGTTTTGTTTGTACCACTCATCTTACTATGAGAGAAACAAGCAACAGGAGAAAGCCATTAATTCCACTTCATCTCAGATCCTGTGGGTGTAAATTGTATGGTAAATGAGTTGAAGATGGCTGTGACTTGGCAAATACAGCAACATCTTTCAAATCGCAGAAGCAAGCATGGTAGTTACTATAGATAATGTTCACCGATGACTGCCCTAATTGTTAACTAGAAGGTAAAACTACAGCACCCTGGCAAGAGGCACAGGTACCATACTGGCTGTCGTTATTTGTAAAAGGACAGAACTTCCATTAACTGTCATTTGCAGGGATCAGAGCAGCTTGGGTTGTCAAAACCACATAAAGGCCAAAAAAACCAAAACAAAACAAAAAACAAAACAATACAAAAACTCTGCTAGGAAAAATGACTTTTTACTGTATTAGACAACACTTAGGTGCCCATCCTCATCAGTCTGACTATTGATGTACATAAGTTGTTCCCTATCCTTTAGTCTTTCCAGAATGAAAGAAACTGGGTTAAAAGGTAAGATTAAACATGCAGAAGAACTTCAGTTTGAAAACTTCATGGATTACTCTGCAAGACACATGGGCTTAAATGGCAACAAAGGAGATTCAAGTTAGATGTTATGAAAATATTTCCAGCAGTAAGGATTGGAATTGATTTTTCTGGGGGAGTAATTGTCAACACTGGAGGTTTTCAAGAAGAAGTCAGAGGGGCTTCTTTCAGGGATGGCTGAGACATTGCTTGTTTTATCTTGGGAAGCACAGATGTACAAGAGAGCTTTTTGAGGTTTCTTTCAGCCCAATTTTCTCCAGTTCTGCTGCGTTAAAGCACCACCCTGTCAACAGGAAAAAAATCACACATAAGACTGATAAACATTAAGGGGAAACAACTCACAGGAGTTCATTATGCACCTCACTAACCACTTTAATTATGCATTAATTTATTATTGATGAAAAAATCAGTATTATATCTCAGCATCTTTTCTGACAGAGAGTGCTTTATAAAATGCCTCCTAGCCTAAGCTAAATGGTATAACCAGCTCTTTTTTTCTCAGCAAAGATAAAGCAGCTCATCATTATCAATTGAAGAACTGGGGAAGTCTTTGAAAAGAGGACTTGTTTGGTTAAAGTACGTGAAGGTCATATTCACCCTGTAATAGTCAATGAAGAGTAGTCATTTGTTATTTTTAAGCAGGCTGTCATTTAGCCATTATGAAGATGAATAACATTTGTTATTACCTAATAATCCTCCTGTTGATTATAGAGGAAAGACACTTGCAGACACCTTATGTGCCTTGCTTGGGTTTCTAGATTATTAATGTATTTTGATTAAACTTTGTAAACAAAAAATTATGATCTCCGTTCTCTGGATATAGTGACTGACATGTAATGCAAGATACAAGAACATATCCAGTCCCTCACAATTTGCATTGAATACGTTATTGGCCTAATACTCATGTAACGTAGTGAAAATAAAGTTCATTTTTTAATATCAAACAGATTGTCAATGGATCATATGCTGTTCTATTAAGTTTAGTTTTTGGATGCCTACCTTCTGGAGGGGAGTTAATGAAGCTATAAGTTACCTGTGTGGCTTCATTTGGAGTCGGGCCTAATTATCTGGATCATGGCCACATTTTGGAAAGTCCGAGCCTCATTTCCAAAGCAGATGGAGTCACTCAGGAATGACTTCATTTGTATTAATTTGTTATACTGTCTTCTGTTATTCGTCTCAGGGAATGTTGCTGCCTTTGCAATCCAACAGCAACAGAATTTAAAAGTTTTAATTTGGGAATCTTTTGCTTTATTTTTCTTTAAATAAATCCATTATCTTACTCCACAATTACTGATGGTGAAGCACAAAGACAATTAACTGGCGTCCAACCCATGACCATCAGATGCTGCAAGGTGGTGGTTATGTCACCCAAGATTTATGAGGCTTTCACTTCTTGGAATAAGTCAGCTGACCAAAACAGCGACCCAGCAGCTTTATCAAGACAGCCTATGGGGCACTTCTGTTTAGGCTTTATAAGTGAAAGGTTTTTGATGTCAACCTTACCTTAGCAAGAAAATCAAAAGAGAAAAGTGAGAGAAATGGTTAAGAGCTTAGGAAAGAGAATAGTTTTAAGGACATTTAATATATTTATCTAAAAGAAAGGCTAATTATTCCAGTAGGGAATTATTCCAGTAAAGGGATTTCTGTTTTGATATGGTTGTTTTTGCATTGAGCAATGGTATTACAGGAAATAGACACTGGATGACTCCAAAGTCCCTGCACTGCATTTCTGAGATTAGGAACATAATGCAGACTAAAGCCAAGGGAGTTTAAAGGTGTCTTTGGCACAATTACTGTGCTGTATCATAGCTGACATATCCTGGCCTATCCCTTTTTTAAATGAGGGCAATACTCAGCACTGTTAATCCTCAAAATAGTTTACCAATAAGTGTTACTATTACCATTTTGTGCAATCTGTAAAGAGCAAAAAGAGCAAGGGCGAATGAAAACAGAGCGTCAAAGGGAAAATAAAGGCTCTGTGTTTGTATCCTATCATGACATCTTTATTACAGCACTTCTATCTAATCAAATTATTATCTGTCCATTATTTTCTGCAGAGAACACCAATGCTAGTCTACTTTCCTTAAGCTTAGAAAGTGGACAGGGATATTTATATGCAGTAAATTGCAGCCAAATCATTCTAAATGAGGTTTCTCTCATTCTGGCCTCGTGGCAACATTTAGTGATTATGTGCGACTGAAGACCCAGAGGTATCTGAGGTGCTCCCAGGGGATAACAGGCTGCTGCTACCAGCTCAGAAACTGCCTGCATGATTCACACCCTTGGCTCTGCTAGATGTCAGCAGGGAGACTTTGGTGGCTGAGCTGAGGTGTGATGAAGGAACTCATCCGAGGAAAAAGCAAATATCCAAGGCCTTCAAGTTTGTCACTTCCAGGTTCCTTTGAAACTGGAATGAGGGATGGCAGGACTGAGACTGCCCTACATGGCACAGAAAGCTGGGGGAAAGGAAAGGCAGGCAAGGAGGAATGACATCCTCTTCATCAGAAGGAATTTTGGTAGAAAGAAGGGATGAAATTTCTAACAGAAAGCTAAAAATTTCACTGATTGAAAATTACATTCTGGCTGTGACACAGTAATATGAAGTAAGGCAGGCCTGAGGATGGGATCAAAAAAGATGGAGTCATGTGGGGTAGGAAGAAGAAAAAGGCACTTGCAGGGAAATCGAGCCCCAAAATTGTTGCAGGCTCATTTGTGTCTCCAGGAAAGGTCAGTTGTCATTTCTACTCCCTTACATCATAAACATCCTAAGCCTATTGGCATTAAGTACCTCCTGCAGGTTTTTAATCACACAGAAACAGAGTTATCAACCTCCAGTTCTTTGTGTTTGCACATCAATAATATTATTCATGTCTCCTGACTATCAAAGCAACGAGCAGTGGGCATTCCTTTGGTCTGGCATGTTCTTTATGAAATGAAATATTAAAGCTTTGATTTCCACAGGAAGTAAAAATCAACCATATGTCTTTTCCAGTTTCTGACAGTATTAATTACACACACACTTCATATTGTTGACTATTGCAAGTAATAGCGACCCAGGATGAAATTATGGTAAGCTTCATTCCAAGTACTTGCATGAGACTCACCCAGTAAAAGAAGTTATATCTGACCTTCTCCAAAGAAACTAAACCTACCTTTTTAAAAGTACAAGGATTTATTTTTGTTTCTTTAAGGACAGTTTCTTAATGTTCTTTTTATTTTATAAATTGATATCCTGAAGTCTCAGACACTTCCAAAAGGACAACTTCGTTTTACTGAGTGTTATATAACTTAGGATACTACTTACACTACATAGTCACTACTTATTTATAGTTTAAGGCCCTGATTCTGCAAAGAATTTATAGAAGTACTTCTGCCCTGTGAATAGACCTCCTGGCCAAGGACTGATGTCTAAATAAGGGTAAGATATTAAAAAAGGTATAGAGTACACTTGTTTCTGGGAGCAATGGAAGAAGATGAAAGTAATAGTAACATGAACACATAAGTTTCATCAGGTTTTACTGAAATGAATAAACTAAATGTTTACAGCATTTTTAGATTTTTTTTTAATTGCATCAAAATGACAGCCTCATAGCAAGAGAAATCTGGTGGAGGAATTAGAAAACTTCTATTTTTAGATGTGTTCAGAAAAATTATTTTAATGCTGGGCTGACGTCCCAACATTAGGATTTTCATGTAGCCAGGCCAATCTATATCTGTGTTGGAACTTCAGACTCATTTGTACATGAGTCTGAAGTTTTCCATACGGTTGATCAGGGACTTTTCAATGGAAAAGTTTGTCGACAAACTTCCTAGTATTCAAAACGAAAACACAAAAGTGAATGAATGAGTGAGCTGGCCATCTAGCATAGTATCTGCTTTACTGTTGTCTTAATGATATGTTCTAGTTTTGGGGTTTTGAAAAAAAATTGAAACCTAAGATAATTTATATTAAAGACCAGCCAAACATAAAATTAACTTCAAAAGGGCCAAAACTAACCTAAACATTTCACAGCATTAAAACAAATCATTTCAATTTAATTTAAAAATTTTTATTAGACTTTTCAGTTACAAATGTTGTCAATTTTTGACATTTTGTAGAGATTCAAGAGACGAAACATCTCCTCAGGGTAGCAAAACTGCCTCACTCAATTCAATCTGCACAATATATGCAGAAGAGAATCATTCTGCAACTAGACAAGCAAGTTTCTATTTTATATGGACATAAAATAGTTCAATAATTTTATTTTTCAAATGAATAAAGGAACATAGCTCTTGAGGGGTGGGAGGCCAGATTTTGTTAGCTAACACTTTTCATGGTGAAAAAAATTATCTAATCTCAACCTAGATGTTAGCAGTTCCTTGTAATATATTTTGTCCAGTTCTCTCAAAGCAGAATTGAATAATGTGGACCAGGTAAAAGGAGAACAGGAATGAACTCTTTCATAAATGTGACCTTTGATGTCAAGGAAGACTGTGGATGGCAGCGTTTCAGCCATTACAGGTTGAGGAACAGGCTGCGACGTGACCAGCTGGTTCCACCAAACTGAAGTGACTCACTTCTAGCGCAGACTGGCCTCCACCTGCCACTAAGGACCTGAGATGATTAGATAGTGACATCCTCAACAGTAAATTTTTTGGGGGTGCATAAAGTTCTGCCTCGGGCTCCATCCAGAAAGAGTGGAGATACAGCAGTGGCTGTATCAACGTGGCCACCAGGCTGCTGCGATTTGCAGACAATCTTTCGAGATTCATTGGGGTACAGAAGGGAAGCGTGACTGGAGCCTAGCTGTCAGGGCATCACTGAAGACAGGCTGTTCTGGCCTTTGCTCTGACAACACATACGGGATTTTACCTAGTTAGTGCTTGCAGCCTAAGTGCTTGCCCTAGCCGCTAGGCTAGAGTGCGAAGTTCTGTGTCTCTGGCTCATTGACTCTTTCGTTCCTTTCTACATGACAACATAAGACAGAGCACTTCAGGGGCGTTAAAGCCCTTATATTTAGGACTTTACATGGTAACTGGTTTATTATAGCTCTTTATTACAGGTTTGGTGTTCCTTCCTCCAGCCCCTGCATGCATGGTTCTGTCCTCCAGAGCGTGGCCGTATAAACAGTTATTTGGCATGTTTTTATTACTTGAGTGACAGAAGGAGTGAGAATGAATGGATAAGGAGAGGGGAGGTGGCAGGACCTTTCCAAAGCACATGTGTTGATGATGGAGTAGAAACTCCCCTCCTTTGTCACAGCAGGACTGTTGGCAGTTCCCACACGCTGATGACACTGCCAGCTGTCCCATTGCACCCATCCCAGTTTCTGCCAATGGAGATTTCTGCATCTTTATTGGCAAATGCCAGATCAGCTGTTGGTATGTGAAAATGCTCTAAATAAGCAACAATTTCCTGAAGGGGCTGGACTGGAGTGACGGTAATATTAAATCTTTTTTTTCCCCTAAATCAGTTACTGGTTGCCCTTGCAAGGCAAAATTAACATCTGTACCCCTATCATCACATGCAATTTTAGAGCCTAAGTTTCATGAACGTTCAGAGAGTAAATTCACACAAGCGCAGAAAAATTGTGTGTTCGCTCCAGGCAGGGCAGAAGTGAGCTATTTCCATCTGGAAGTAACATAGCCATTTTATCATGGTGTTGGGCCCAAACCTAAAGAAAAATTTTAGGTCCAATATCTTGTTAACACAGTTACGTGAGTTTTGAACCAGAACTGAAGGTTTATTGACTCAGAGCACAGTTTCTTCCAGCTCTTAGGGATCTGAGTTGTTTCTGAAAGTATAGTGTAGGTTCTTATGATGCTTTTAAAAACTGAACCCATTATGTTCATTGTGCACACTGAAAATGGACAGAAAAAAATATTCTAAGTTCATGTCTGTGTGTGCAATTCTTGTTTGAGGTTTGTATCTCAATTGTGTACAACAGTCTCTGAAATAGCGAGAATCTTTCTGCATCTAAGTTTTTGCTATGCTACTTTTATCTACTTGAATTTTTGGAGAACTGTTTCTGCAGCAATGTTTTACATAGAGAATGTCACTATTTCTGGAGACTTGCTTAGGTGACTAATTACATTATCATCAAGTTTTTAGGCAATCAATACAGAGCAGACACATTTTATTTTTTACTTACCTGTTCACCTCAAAACTTGTTGCAAAAATTCCTGTAATTTTAGAAGCTACTCTAGGGGGGAGAAAATGATTCCTCTAATTTTTATATTCCATAGTTTCTAAATAAGCATCTTTGCAAAGTTGATGTTTGAAATGAGCATTTCTTATAAACCAAGAGAGATAGTATGTACTAAATTGCTTTTTAACTGTCTTTGAATTATGGAGCCCTTTCTTATGTATTGTATATGCAAGGGGCAAAAACCACATTATATTCAAGGAATATTCCCTCAATGATATACAAAGGTAGATATATACAGCTAGTGTGCATTTGTACAGCAGAAACTGCAAGAGAAACCCAATGTTGTATTGATTGACAAAGCCCTTCCAGATAATTAGGAAACTGGACATAAAAAGCTCCTCATTCATACTTATTTTACAGTCCTTTTTTCATCTTTCATCACGCTGCTTTCACACACAAAGCCATCTGGGCACTTGTGATGAATGAGGATTAAACTGATTTTGTACAGTGCCTTTTCAGGCATTTTCTAATTGCTTAAGGATACTGAGTAGCATTGCTATGACAATTGCTATGAAGTACCAAATGTTGTATTTACAGTGGGAGCACTCTGTAAATACACAATAATTTGCCATGGCTCTTTCATGAAACTGTGTACCTGATTGTTTGTTATGCTGCATTTTTATCAAGGTACAGTATAATTGTTCCTGTGATTCTACCTAATCTATTAGATGTCAAGAAACAGCAAAAAGATATAAACACACCCATCATCAGACTAGTCTATAAAAGTTGAGAGAAGTAACTATCAGACCAGACTAAATCCCTCCCATCCAGCCTCCTGTCTCAGGTAATGTCAAGCACTAGGTGTTTCAGGAGGAGGTACGTGACATTTATGGTTTAACATGCTCTTAGCTCAAGTGGCTTCCTACATGTGTTAGGTTGAGCTTGGCACTCACATTGAAACATGAGGTTGTGTTCCCCTAATATAAAGTTATCCTATCTAATATTGGATTATGAGAGTTTTTAAAAGCTCAGGAGAAGCTCTGGTTCACAGAATTGTACTGCAAATAGTTGATTTGGTTCAGCAAACGTTAGGCACTGTGGAAAGCAAATGGTATTTCAGGTTCTGACAGGTGAACTCTGGCTAACTGAGCTGCAGTGGTTTACAGAGTTATTACCCAGACCCTCTCGGCTAGAGACTACTGTCCCTGCAGCAGCATAGGACGTGTACTGGTGTGCTGGCTGCCCCAGGTTGCTGACTGCTTTCTTAGCACAAATCACACCTGCAAAACCCTGGTCTTTTAAGCCATTATGCTAGACTGTGATGTGAAGTGTTCTGCTGATTCCTTTACTGGCGTTGTACAATGTAATGGGGGAAGGGTGGAAAACGGAGTGATAACTTAAAACTACTGACATGAAAAACCCTGGAGCTTGTCTATAGGAACTCTTAAGCTTCTGTCACTCAGCATGCTTAATAAAGAAAATCCTGAGCCCAAAATCAAATTTCTGATAATCTTTAGGGTTTGCAGGTCCCAATGTCTGAGCAAATGACTGGCAAATTGTGGACATTTTATTGCCTGTCTGGCATAGAATGCATGGACCGACTGCGCTTATGGATGTATTATGTTACAGATATGGCAGGACTGGCATAGTAACAGCTGCAAAATGGTGTCCCCTGCTCACTCAACAGCCAGTGCTCTCTCCACCATCACCAGCTTTTGCATCCCAGTTCTTGGGTCCCAGGTTGCCTGGCACAATTGTGTCTCCTGCACGTCAGAGCTACTGCTCCTTGTTATTCTGTGGTTGCACCATGCCTTTACCACAAGGTGGTTCTCAGATATAGCAGGGGTTCCTAAATGCTCCTGCAGTGCAAATCATAAAAAGCAATATGCTACCAGCAGAGTGTTATATAGATAAGGAAGACAAAGTTTGAGATTCTTGCAGGAAAAGCTTTTATAAGAGCCTTCCAATTTTTAAATAATTATTTTCACTTTGAAGAAAGAGTCACTTGGTTTCCAGCCTAGAAAATCTAGGTCTTTCGTAGGTCATGAGTATTACTTCCAGTTAGCTGTTCCATCTTTCTCTGTTTTACATGCATTTAACCTCTGTTAATGGCATATGAGTGCTAGTAATGCCATCGATGGAGATCCACTTGCAATGTTTTTGGTGGTCTAGGCAGGAGTTTTCTTCAGTTGGCTACTGCACACGGACTGTCTGCCAAGTAGGTTTGGATCACTTGAAAGCCATATTGACTTTAATAATAGACAAAAAGTGTTGACTGTGGGCATAGTGTTTCCCCTCAACTAGAGGCAGACTTCTGAATATGCTTCCTAAAGAGGAAAGAGAATTTTGAGACCCCATCCTGCAGGAACTACAAGCGTCAGTCTGCCAAGCCATCCTTTAGCACAGTTATGATGGTTATGCTGTCTATGGTTATTTCTTCTGATACGTACATTTTATTAGGGTTTTCCTTGATTCAGAATTAAGGAATTCTGCAATATGGGAAGTAAAATATGTGACCCTAGAGAATGCAATATCTGTATTACTATCTTTTTTATATTGCTCAGAAGTGTACTAGTCACACTGCAGGAGCACATAGAAGATATGTACTTCTTTGGAGAACTTATAACTCAACTGAAGATTAGAACAAATAGACATGGGTAGAGGAAGAAGTGGAAAACAGGAGGAAGGATGGAGTCTAGACAGGCAGATAGAACAGTAAGTATTTTGTAACACAGACATAAGCTAGAACCCCTCCTGCTATCAACTGGTGGAGTTTTATAGATAAGATCATAAAAATCATAAGAAATACCCTACTGGGCCAGATCAATGGTCCATTTAGCGTTCTGTTCCAACAGTGGGAATATCAGATGCTATTTAGAGAAAGCATATAAGCCTGGCCACTTTCTGCAGTCTATATAAAACCACAAGGGACCACAAATGCTCACCCAGTCTGACCTACATGACCATAAGACTACAGAACTTCACTGAATTAATTTTTCTTTGAACTAGAACATAACTTCACACACCTCACTGACACTCTGCTACTTAATGCCAGCTGTGGATTTACTCAGACATATTTGTGGCTTTGTTTTTCCTCGTTTAATGTTTTCGAAATGTTAATATGCTTCTTTTTTATGTTTCTTTTTTTTAGTAAGTCATCATCAACATCAGCACTGAGGTGTTTTTTTCCTTTTATTTTTTTGCCTTGTTAGCTTTCACAACCCAGCAATAGGAAGAAGAAAAACAGTTACCATAAAGCTCCATATATCAAATGTTGGAGGCTAGCTGGCCTAGTAGCAAAAGCTGGGAGAGAAAAATGCACAGATTCCCTATCCCTGGAACATTTTCCTAATACCAGAGGTTAAAGTCATTTTTATCTGTCAGTTTGGAATAGGGTTGTTTCACTCAGATTTCTGCATGTCCATTTTTTATATATTTTATATTTCAAATTTTGAATCTGTGCATATGTTTATGCCTGTTCCTCTTTATATATTTTTTTTAATTAGTGTTTTATGCCAACAGTTACTTAAATTCTTACGTGGTGGTTTGACAACAAAAGCACATAACTATACATCTTTAGGGAAGTTTTCTGCTTCTATTAACCTTACAGAAAAGGGATATGCACTTAAAAAATTCTGAGAATTCTGTGCCAGATCCTCATTTGATGTAAACTGGCTTAACTCCGCTGAGGTAAATGAAGCCTGCTGAATAATGGCAGCCGAGGCACTTAAGACATATCAAATGAAGTGTTACACGCAAATGCACAGTGCACAGAAGCATTGCAATCCCCGTACAAAAGAGTAATAGACATCTGCAAGGGTTTTCTGCAGGTATTTGTGATTATCTCCAGGAAATTCTTCACCCTGCAGTTTGCAGAACTTCTTAAGTTTTCTCTCTCTTTTTTTGCTTAATACTGGATATAGGTACTAGACAGAAGGAGGAAGATTTTTAAACAAATTCCTCATCAAACTGTGAAGCAAGTAAAAGGTAACATAACCTCTGCTGTCTTGGCAACTTTCTTAAACAGCAGCATAGCATAAACAACTTGGCAAATATTATTTTGTCCATAACAAAGTAAATCATTCAATGTGAGACACTACTATAATATTTCAGCTCTACCATGATTTACTAGATGCAAAACCAAAATATTTATAGTTTGCTTGATGGGTTTACATTTCTTTTCTTGATGCTAGGGGAAAAACTCCCTGTAAATAATACTGTTTAAATTCCTGTTCAGATATATTTGAACACGATTGCTCAGAATTTCCAACATTCTTTGCACTTTGCATAGATACTTTTATTTACACCCTGACATGAAGGGATATATTTCTAAATTGTGCAATAGATTAGGTTCACTCTTGTTATATTTTTACTTTTCATATTTTCATCATGTTTACTGTAAAAAATATCTACATATTTATTACATTTCATTATGGAAGTGCTGAGATGCCATGCAAAGTATAAAGCTATCATGTTATACTTTGTACACAAAACTGTCAGAGTTTCCAGTCTAAACAGAAACTACTCACATACATACTTGATTTTGAACAGATACTTAAGCAATTTCCCAAAGGGAGAACAAGATTTATCAGCGTTGCACAGTGAGCCTCTGAGCAGGACTCAAATCTCTGTTAAGCCCTAGCTCAGTGTCCTTCACCTTGGAAAGGGCCATCGCAGAAGCAGGTAATGAGGGGTTGCTACATGAAGCACTCTACAGAAAAGTGCTGGAGAGGGTACAAAAATGGGGCAAATATCCCTGAGCGCTGACAATGGCTGCTTTCCTACCTCTGCCAAGGAGAGCATCTCAAAGCTCATGGATGAAAGCCCGTTTGGAAAGAGGAGATTCAAGTGCCAAAGTATCTTTCTATGGCTCAGACAAATCAGAGTACTTTTCCTTAAGTAAGAGAACATCTAAATGGTTTAATTAGAAATGTGTGTGTATATGGGGGAGGGGGTCTGTTTGTTATTTTACAAAGTAGTAGCACTTGTATGAGGTCCCACTATTATTTTTACAGTAGATGTCATTCCTGTATTTATAGCTGCTGAATCTGGAACATTTCATTATTCACATTTTACCCTTCTATTCAAAATAAAATAGACATTGGGGGCTCTGGCTCAGTTTTAACATAATCTTTGCTAACTGAAAAACCACTCTGACTTCTGGGCTTGGATCTTTGCAGCTGTGTCTCTCATGGGGAGGGCATATCCAATTATTAGCTCTTGCCTGTTGCAAGGCTGCAATGTACCATCTGGGTTCCTGTGCCGTGGTCCCTTTGGGTTCGGCATTACATGTCTAGATCTTGTGGAAACCCATTAATAACCAGTAGGACTCTGCTTATCTGCAAGCCAGGCTGGTGCGTTTTAACTCAGTCTTCTCTCATGCGGTGGCAGTGGAGACATTCCAGTCACACAATTAAACTACAAACAGAAAGGCTATAAAAAGCAGTTGGACTGTAAATTCCAAATGAAAATACCTCAATCTGTTATTCACGGGTAGGTCTGCATATGGGTGGCATCCTAAGGCAAGATCCTGGTGCACACAGCGGTATGACTCAAAGCTGAGAAGGAAACTGTGAGAAAGAGCTAGAAATACGTGCAGAGCAGGCTCCCAACGGGGTCAGTTTAGGCCAGAACAACCTCAAGGTGCCTCAAGGACAGCCAGCAACCAGTGGGGCTGGAGGAAGCTCCTGCCATGCCCCCTAAACCAGGAGCATGACACAGCAGCTGGTATACAGCCTCTTGGCTTCAGGGGAACACCTTGGTAGCGATGCTTCTGTGACTGGAAAAGATAGGTTTCTCAGCAGAATCTGCTGGCAGTGCAATGGAAAATAGCCACCCTCTGCTGCTGGATCTGGTCCTACTTTTAAACTGACTTTTATCTGTGGCCAAATATCTTCTCTGTTGACCAGAGCATGATAAAATTTCTCTAATGAGAATATATTAATGTTAGCAAATTCCCATCTAGTCAGTCATGCTCAGAAATTGGCTATTAGCTTTTTATTTAGATTTCTCCTAGAAAAAATGAAAATGCAATACCCCTGTCTAAAACTCAGGGCATGGACAAACAAGACATTTTAATAAGTGTGCTAATGTTCTTATTGCAAGTCTCTCAGTGTACCAAAACTAAAGCCTTTCCTTGCAACTCAATTATTTCCATTCACTCCATCTGCACTGAAAGCCAAGAAAAAGAGATGAGCTTAAGCACGTTCAGAAAATCAGTGATTTTGAGTTCTGTCGGATCAGGGTTGGGGGAGTGAATCTCCAAAGATATCTCATAGATAGTGCCTTCCACTGTCTGTCCCAGCTTTGTTTTTAAACCTCGGGCTGTTAGTTAAAGCAGCTCTGCTGATTTTATTTCCAACAGCTGTAGACAAAAGAAGAGAGAGAAGGTCTCTAAGACACCCAGGATTCAGGCAAGTCAGACCTGTATGCATTTATTTGCTGTATGGTAGCCTGCTGAACCCAGAAACAAAATGGAAGTCAAAGAAAGATCCATGTCTCATGACAGTTTTATTGCTTCTCTCCCCTGGAGGCATTACAACACTTATTGTAGCATTTTTGGGAGACTTTGAAGTTCCTTTACTTCTAATTGCAGAACTTGTGTCATTTGGGGAATTTGAAAATAACCTCTTTTCATCTTTTCCAACAGTCAAATGTTACATGTTAACGCTTTATTCTGCACATTATGAATTCACAGATATAGAGATGACTGGCATTTCACTTTACATCTTGTCGTGATTTTCGCAGCTTGAAAACGTCTATTCTAATCCAGCTATCGTTATTCTGTCAGGGGACATTTCTTAGAGGGGTGGCCTTTGGAGTCAAAATCCTGCCTCCCCCACTGTGGCCTCGCACAGGTTCCAGTGCTGCATTTGGACACCTGCACCTGCGTGTGCTTCTGGTGCCAGGCACTCATGGGAACAGACCCTAGCAGAGGTTCAGGGAAAAAAACTAATGGCGGATGTTGGATTTGCCACCAAACAAAGCACGGACTAAATCACAATACCTGGGGCGATGTCTCTGGGGCAGGAGTTCTTGTCTTCTGCTCTGTTTGGGCTGTAAAGGAGCAAAACATGGGTATCAGTAGAATGTAAATAATAAAAGGAATAATAAATTGCAAAATCAAGCCCTGTAATGAAAAAATAAATAATCTAGATAGAATGTCTTAGAGTGTCTTACCCTGATTTATTAGCAGTTCTGGCTGACCGTTATTATTATTAGCTGAGCAAGTTGCGGTGATTTTTCACCTGATGCTCTGCAAATTAACTATGCTACTGGATGAATGCAGGAGATTTTGTTTATTGTTTTATGAAATTATACAGTAGGTAAAAATTCGCTTGGAACATCACCACCCTCACTTTGCAGTTTTATGACCTATAGCACATCTGACATACAGTAGTACTACTGCTCAACACAGATTAACAACAACATCAGTATCACTGGTCATCTGGAACAGTGAATAATAGCAACAGGACCAGAGCCAAAGCTTGTTTCAGGCTGGCACAGAAATCCACTCACCTGCAGGTTATTCTCATGTTTTTTCCATGTGAATGAGCAGAGGGAGACTTTAGCTTTTCTGACACATTATGTGCTGAAGTTTTCCAGGCCAAAACTCTGTGCCAGGTATTCTAATTACATACAAATTCCCTGCCATCCACCCCCTTTACAGTGACAGGTGAATCACTGACTGTATTTATACTCCCTGTTCAAACAGAGTGTAACTATGACCCTGAGGAAAAAAATGTATTTACATATGCACAAGAAGCCAGGAGCAATTTGTATTCTAGTTTAGCTCTTATTGTAGTAAATGACATTACCATAGAGCCCAAATATTTCTTTTATGCCAGATTCCACTTACTAGTTTCCATTTCCTAGAGTCAATACAGAAATCAATCATGTCAAAAGGAAAATTCAATAAAAAAATCCTTTATGGTATAAGCTTAATTATAGATATGTTTTCTTTTGTAAGAATAGAAGAAATCCAAATACCAGAGCCCTTTATAGATCTTTCCACACAATATGAAGTAGCTGTATTTATATATAAAAAATTATGAGTGAACTTTTATTATTCCTTACATAAAAAACCCATGGGGAAAGGCCTGAAAACATTCTGTTCTTGACTAAATCACTGCAAGATGTCATTTTAACTGTGCTGACAGAAAAGGAAAAAGCATTGCAAATTAAGTATGACACAGCAATATTTTAAAATCTTGATGTCCTTTCTGCAACACATTGATTCAATCATTAAGGCCCACAGATAGAAACTGGTTGAGAAAAATATTGGGAACTGAGCTGTCCCTGATGTCCTCAGATCTACAGAAACTACATTTTCAGTCTTAATTTTCTAGTTAACGAACTGTTTCTTCAGAGTAATGTTTCATATGAATTCTGCCAGAACTTACTGCAAGTGTTGGTGGTTTTTATTTAAGGAGGGATAAGGTGCTCACCTTGAGCTGGATTCTGATATCTTATTACCGTACAAGTAGATTTGTGTTTCTCAGTGAGCCCATTGCATATGAACTATTACTAGCATGAAGCAGAGCATCAGAATCCAGCCCAGCATGAGATGCATATTTTACGCGATGCTAAGATAACCTCCCTTGGTACTTAGTTCTCAAGAAAAATAAACAAAAAATGATGCAATTTAATATGCTATATAAGAGCAGAATGGCAGATTTTGACAGCTAAAAATAAAAACTTTACAACAGATCCAAACCTCATACATACATATTTTTAGAAAGTTATATTAATCTTTGCTTTTGAAAATGTCAGAAAGTCTGGATTTAATTTAGCCTCAAGAACAATCCATACTATGTGAATCTCTCTACATCCTTTCCCCTCATTTTAGCAAGATTATAATCTTCAGAATTCTCTCTACCATTTTCAAAGCAGTAACCAAAACTAAATAATTTCCTCCTCATAGCATCTAAATAGCATAACACTGGGATGGAGTATGGGATCAATCTCAACTCTTTGCCTTGTCTCTGTTAGGATTTTATGTGGGATAGCTAGCTCAGCGCAAAAACATGTTTTCCCTTTTCAGTGAAGACACAGTGCAAGATTTTAATATCTTTATTTCACAACTGCACATACCTCCTAGAAAAAGTACAAAATGGACTCTGTGCCTGTTGTGTGCAGATCCATGCCAGAGGCAGTCGGTCGGAGTCAGCAGAACAGGCTCTTAATATTATAGCTTGTTCCCAGACTAGTGCTTAATTTTTCCCTCCAGCAAATCCTGTCACTGATGCCTAGCTGTGCCCCAGGGTCCACCTCCTCCCTTCTCTGCTTGCTCAGACTTGGAGCACAAGGTTCCCACCCCTAACTTTCCCCCTAGGTACTAGCTGTTATTGAATTAGCAGCACAGCTATGGACAAATTACAGACAAATATATTCCAGATTCGTTTGGTTAATCCCACTTGCGAGAGCAGGATCAGAAATAAGGCAAATGCAGTAGCCCTTTGTTATCTTCTACACAATGTTATTGCCAGTAAGGAAGAGAGCAAAAATCAATGATTTTTCTTAAAGGAAATTGGAGGAATTCAATACCTAATTAATTTGTGTCTTTCAGTTCCTCTTAATTGCTAACAATACTGGATGAAACATTCCCAGACTCTGAAGTGTGCTACTCTGCTTATTTGCCTATGTCTCTGGTCTCTCACATCACATCATTGACACGTCTTTCTGATATTTCTTTCTCGTACTTAAGTTTTTCCCATATGTGCCTTTCTGATGAACCTCCAGAGACGTTTCCCAGAGGACAAAACACCACCAAACTTTATATCAGCTAATAACCACCATGACTTCATGCAAACTATGAAACTCTCAGTCAAATCTATGCGCATATGCAGTTTAGCCACTACCCTTAGAGAGACCTTTGGTAAAAAAAAACCAGCCAGGACAGCATTTCTGAAAAGCCACACAAGCTCTCTGAGATCAAAACATAGGAGTATATTATTCAGGGTATTATCACTAGTGTTTTTTTTCTCCTGTTTCCATCTTGGAAACAAGATACATGCATTGGTGTACACAGTACTATTTTAAATTATTGCATTGCATCTAAATACATTATGTGTTTAGCTCAAAAGTGTTTGCAGATGTACAATTCTACGAATTCACCTAGTAAACTCCACAGAGTAATCTATGAGGGTCTATTGAAAACCCATTAACTTCATCAATATCGTTCTGGGTCCCGCACTGTGAGCTGGTGATCTTCAGCACTGTTTACTTGGCTCTACTGTAAATATCACTTTAGTCCTGAATTTGAAACACAACAGTAAACATTTTATTCCTTAGCACAGATGGAGTCAGTTTTCTTCCCACAAAAATGAGCTAAAAAATTCCCTCCAAAAGGCTTTGATTCAGTGTGACTTAATTTTTTAATACTTGTAGTGCACTAGATAGGTTCCTTAATTTTGTCTATCTATCTATCTGCATACACACACACACACATACACACACACACACATGCAAAACAAGACTGAATTTGTGCATTTGCATATTACTGAATGAGACACTACCTTGACAACTAATTTAAGGCTCAGCAGAAAAAGTTTGACTGATCTAATCAAAATCCAATAAAGAAGCTTCCAGAAACTAAAAAAAGAAAATTTTGTCTGATGGAAAAGGCAAATACTGCTCTTTCAAAAATGATAAAGCACAAATGAAAAGAAAAATAATAAGGCACAGAAGTAAATCCTTTGCTGGACAACCTGTTGTGATCAGTTGCACAGAGTCTAGTTGGAGGCCTGTAGCTAGCGGTGTCCCCCAGGGGTCAGTCCTGGGTCCAGTCTTGTTCAACTTCTTCATCAATGACCTGGATGAAGGGACAGAGGGCACCCTCAGCAAGTTTGCTGATGATAGAAAACTGGGAGGAGTGGCCGATACGCCAGAGGGCTGTGCTGCCATTCAGAGAGACCTGGACAGGCTGGAGAGGTGGGTGGAGAGGAACCTCATGAAGTTCAACAAAGGCAAGTGCAGGGTCCTGCACCTAGGGAGGAATAACCCCCTGCACCAGTGCAGGTTGGGGGTTGACCTGCTGGAAAGCAGCTCTGCGGAGAAGGACCTGGGAGTGCTGGTGGACACCAAGTTAAGCATGAGGCAGCAATGTGCCCCTGTGGCCAAGAAGGCCAATGGTCTCCTGGGGTGCATCAGGAAGAGTGTTGCCAGCAGGTCGAGGGAGGTGATCGTCCCCCTCTAGTCAGCCCTGGTGAGGCCACATCTGGAGTACTGTGTCCAGTTCTGGGCTCCCCAGTGCAAGAGGGATGTGGCACTACTGGAGCAAGTCCAGCGAAGGGCTACAAAGATGATGAGGGGACTGGAGCATCTCTCTTATGAGGAAAGGCTGAGAGAGCTGGGCCTGTTTAGCTTGGAGAAGAGAAGGCTGAGAGGAGATCTTATCAACGTGTACAAGTATCTGAAGGGAGGGTGTCGAGAGGATGGGACCAGACTCTTTTCAGTGGGGCCGAGCGTCAGGACAAGAGGCAACGGGCACAAACTGAAACACGGGAAACTCCATCTGAATGTGAGAAAAAACTTCTTCACTGTGAGGGTGACAGAGCACTGGACCAGGTTGCCCAGAGAGGTTGTGGAGTCTCCTTCTCTGGAGATATTCAAAACGCGCCTGGACGCAATCCTGTGCAATGTGCTCTAGGTGACCCTGCTTGAGCAGGGGGGTTGGACTAGATGATCTCCAGAGGTCCCTTCCAACCTCAGCCATTCTGTGATTCTGTGATTCTGTAACCTGTCTACTAACATTCACACAGTTCTGACAACATCTGCTGAAGCAAGTTGAATGTGACAATGGTATTGAACAGTGCTACTAACACATGTCACATATCTTTACTAAAGATAATGCATGTGCAGAATTCATCATTAATCTTCTTTTAGAGCCTCCTCAAGAGCAAATATAAACTAAAATAGAGTATTTAACTGGAACCGCTGCATTATCCCTTTTCAGGTAAGTGAGAAAGAACATGGGTTTTAGTGCTCTGGACCGCCCAATCTGCAGCTGCCCCAGCACTGTGTAGGGTAATGCCAGGTAGTAGTGAGGTTGCAATACAAGCTTTTCTTGCAGACCATTCCAACTCTTGGACACAGTTTCCATCCTAAAATAGGATGCGAAACCAGAACAGAGACTGAAAACAGAAGTGCAGAACCCTGCAAGTTTTCTCTCATTTAGATATGTCAAAGAGTTCTGCTTTTGCATGGAGCGACAGCTGTGCTCATTTGAGTTCTCAAGGTGCTTTTTGTAATTTCTAAATGACGTAATCCTATTCTCCCCTATGGGTTGGACTTCTGGCTTGACTAAATCTCCTGCGTTACATTTTAGCCAGAGGTCATGCTGATTCACTATAGAGGAAAAATGGATTAATGCAGAGGGAATTGTAGCTATTCAGTGTTGAGATGAATTGAAACTGAATGTACTAATTTGTCTTAAGCACATGGTAGAATCAGGTAACTGCAATACAGTTTCATTGATTTACAAAAACCACTCAGAGCCCTGTTTACCAGAAGGATGATGGGGGGGACTCACCCAAGAGGCAACAGTTCACAGTTTGGAGCTCCTTTGGGGTAGTGCTGCATCCAACAAATACTCCGCAGATTTTCCTTGGACTTCTGCAACTAGACTGTGTTCAGGGTGGTTTTGTCCTTCCACGTGTCTGCTTCTATGATGGTCTCTTACTGCCAGCTCTTCCACTTCCTTTCTCCTGCTGCACACGTTCAGTTCCTGTCTACCCAAAACAGTACACAGGGGAGTTCCTGCATATGATTCCTTCTTGGATGCTGAAGTGGCAGAAGCTGCCTCTCTGCCTTTCAGGAGCTAAACTTTTTCTTATAGCTATGTCAAGAGAAGAAATGCCAACGGTTGATGCTTTGTCTGAGTCATAAACACTTAAAAATGGCAATATGTACTCTACATCATTATGTATTTTTTTTTAATGCTTTGAAAGAAAGAATGAAAAGAGAAAGTATAAAGAAAAGGAGAGGCAAAAATCCAGTGAAGTGAAGTAATTTGGGAGCTGGCTGTAACCACTCACAGAAATCTATAATGGAGTCTAAAAAGCTCATTCCTGTCATTCCAGCAGCAGGAGGCTGAGCTGTGCAACCCCAGCAGTGCTATAGTGACACCTGATGCACAGTTGGTCCCTTCCTGATTTGAGTGTTCAGACTCCAGGGAGGATGGAGCATATCTCCTTCACAGCCACTCAAAATGTGCTGCCGCAAAAGCAATGTGGGAACCATGGTGGTTAAACAGAAGGAAACAGAAGGGAGAGCTTGGCAGCCCTCTGCCTTTGACAGAAAAAAAGGAAGGTGCCCCAAACATCTAGCTTGGGCCAAGGTGGTGGCCAGGGGTGGGGGCTGGAAATCTGGGTTGTGGCACCACGTTGGCCTTTCCAGCTTCAAAAGAAGGACTCAATATGGAGAGGAGTAAGAAAATCGGCCTGAAGATGAGGAGCTTCTGGAAAGATTCTTGGAGGAGATATTTTACAGTCACAGCCCACCAGGGAACCAAATTTTAGCTCAGGAAAATGACGGGTTCAAATGGCTGGTGGTCTCCTGGCCAGAGACAGCAGATGGGATAAACTTTCAGGAGAACTTGGGAAACTGAGTTGATGCAAGTTCTGGACTCTAGGGGGAAAAAAAATAAGTAAAATTAAGGAATTAAGGACATACCTAGGGGATGATGGTATCAGAGAGAACAAGGAGGCCAGACCTCAAACAGAAGGAGAACAGTCTGAGACACAGCTGAGTCTCAACGCAGATATGAAAAAGATTTTGAGATGTGGGAAGCAGGATGGAGAGAACCAGGGAGTGAATGAGATGGAGAGCTGTCCAGAACACATAGGCCACAAAGAGCTTGAAAATTTCCAGACAGGCTTTCTTTTCTTAGGAGGGAGTGCTGGTGAGAAATGGGCTGACATAAAAATATGTTTTGCAGGGAGCAGTACTTTACTCATTTCTAAATCACAAACATTCTTTATTACTAACAGCCTATTATGGAAACCGGTATGATTTCTGTTACATCTTAACACTGTTTTATTTTGTTTAGCATAACTTTATTGATCTGCACTTTGTTCCAAGCAACATGGGCCTTACTCACTTTTCCAGACAGAGGAGAAAAGTTATTTCTTTCTCAATTATTGCGGTTGTATGAATACATACTTGAGTCCCAGATAATTGCACAGGGCAGGCACATATGGCTATGTCTGTACTAGTAAATTAAACATGTTCCGCATTGTTCCTAGGAACTGAATCCAACTACATGACATGTTACAGATTTATGCTACTAAATTCTCTTAATTTCTAAGATGTATGGACCACAAATTGCCTATTGGGAATAGTTCCTGGTCAGTTCTAACTCCCCACACTTGGCTGGGAATTGTTGGGAGAAAACTAGTTGGCATGGGCCAAGAGTACGTAAGCATATAAATGGACAATTGAAGAGTTCAGATGATTGCTTTTCAATGCTTAGAAACATCCCAGGGCAGTATTTTACTAATATAAGCGTGGCCTGTGATACTTCTTTTCCAGGTCAATGAAGTAGACTCCACTACTACTGAATCTTTCGTCATTTATACAGATTTAAGTCTATTTAGAACAGGACAAGGATCTGTTATATTCCTTGCATTCTTAACATGCTAATCTCTTGCAGTGTGATCCTTGTTGTTGGTATCCTAAAATAAGCATGATACAATTTATTTAATGTGTTTATTAAAGTTAAATATGAGCCAACAGAGTGCTGTCGTTGCAAATCAAGCAAGCCAGGCACTGGACTGCGTTAGGAGGAGCATGGCCAGCAGACAGAGGAAAGCTGTTATCCCCCCAGCTCAGCACTGGTGAGGCTGCCCTGGGATGCTGCATCCAGTCCTGGGCTCCTGATTCAAATAAGAGGTGGAAAACCTGGAGATGGTCCTGCAGAGAGCTACCATGATGGGCAGGGATGTAGGAAACCTGTCTATGAGTAGTGGCTGAGAGAGCTGGAGCAAAGTGTGGTGAAGAAGAGGCTAAGAGGCAATGTAATAGGAGCCTACAAGTACTTAAAGGGCAGGCACAAAGCACCAAACTTTTCTCAGAATCAGCAGATGTTATAACAAGAACTGGCAGTCACAAATTGTGGCTGGGAGTATCAGATTAGGAAAATACAGAAAAACCTTTTTCACTAGGAGGGTAGTATAGCACAGGAGCAG
Source organism: Apteryx mantelli (assembly GCF_036417845.1). Lineage (NCBI taxonomy): Eukaryota > Metazoa > Chordata > Aves > Apterygiformes > Apterygidae > Apteryx > Apteryx mantelli. Next base: position 79,973,874 of record NC_089979.1, read on the forward strand.
ATGCTGAATCTCTGTCTTTAGAGGACTGTGGGGTTTCTGTATACAAAGCCTTAGCTGACTTAATTTAGTGTTGGCAATAGTCTTGCTCTGAGCAGAAGCAAGCTGGGTGGACTAGATGACCTCCAGACGTCCTTTCTAGTCAACATTGCTGTTTCTGTGAGGCAGACCCCACGTATCTTGATTCTAGGCAACTGCCTGGTCCAGAAGAGAGTCATGTTTCCCACAGATTAGGTGGGAGATTCAACTGATATTCTAATTCAGTGTATATTTTTGGAAAACAAAAGCAATTATTCTCATAATTACTTTTTCTTCTTTGTTTTATACTCTGCCCTGGCAAACCAGCACTGGGGTTTGCAGAATGGCAAACTATATTCTGATTATTGGTAGAGTTGATTTCTCTCACATACTGGGAAGTAAGTTTACTTAATCTGAAGTCTAGATACTGGAGGTCATCTCATATTTCAGCTATTTCTTCTTTCTAAGAAGTGCTATGCAATTGCAGTTTTCATCTTTACAGGCTTTTTTACACTCTTATTATGAAATGTGAATATGACCTCAAGGAGACCCAAATATTGCCTATGTGCGCAGAAAGTACTTGAATCTGCTGACAAATATATGCCAATACTTTATGAGAACGTGGTGCATACTGATGGTAGGATATATTTGACAAGATTAATCAGAGACCATCTCAGAGAGATATTAGCCAGGCTGTACAAATATGAATGAAAACCACTCTAACCCAAATGAACTTAATAGAAGCGCTATCTCCAACGCAACACAGCATACTAAGGATAAAATACAGTGACTGGTCAAGGAGGAGAGTATAGCTAAGCATTCAGTCCATTAACTGTGCAACTGTCTGGTTGCGCAGTGAGACATTCAATGGTGGCTTGTATGTGTGAAACACCGGTACAACAGCATGGTCCACTATCCAAACCACAGTCCTGTTTTGCTGAAGACTTGTGCACCTAGTGTTGAGTACACAACAAGGCCTGCAAAAGTTGTTTAATATTATTAGATTGCAAAAGCACAGTAGGATGTTAGCTTGCTGTTCCCGATGCCTTCCAGGACACAATGTTCAACCCTGCTGAATATCAGGGAAGTTAATGAACTGCCTCAGCAATAAACATGACATCAGTGAAGAAAACTGATACAGACAAATGCATTTATCTTATTATACACCTTTTTCAGAAGTCTCTTTACATGTAGACATTTGCATAGCAGAGGACAATCCCCACCACTACCTTGTTTCCAAACTCCTGGTTTGTGAGCATCCAGCTACTTCATTCTGCATACCAGCCTCTCTGATACAGCTATTCTAGAAAATCCTAAATTCCTTTTAGGATCATTTTAAAGCATGCTCAGGTTTCCTATTTAATGTTAAAATAAGAACTGTTTGGGAGTCATTTTTCATATTTGTGAAAATATTCCTATTTTCTCTCAATTTTTTTGCCTTTTAATTAAAAATATATTTTTAAAATTGTTCAAATGGAAAAATTCTCTCCACTCAAGTTTTTGGACACTAAAACCTGAACATTTGGGAAATCTCAAAAACTAGTTTGAACTGATTATAATGTTGTTGACACAGTCTTCACCTTTCCTTAAAAAAAAATCATTAAGAAACGAATTTAATTAGAAAAAACACCAAAACATGTCAGTGGGAAATATTTCATTGGCTCTAAAACTTTCATTTACTTAAAAGGAGCAGCAATAGGCCAAAGCTGAACAATTCTGGAAAAAAGAGGAGAAATCTGTGTTTTATTTCATTGGTGTTGCATGAAATTCTGCGGGTTTGTTGCATTCTGCCTTATGTGAGCTAATACTTTTGTTTCAGAAATAATAATTTTGTTATTTTAAACATGCTTCTTAGCTTGGTTCCCAATGGAAAATCAGGTTATGCGATCACTTATATGTGTGCTCAATACATTTTGAAACCACTGGTCTGTCAAATCAAGTTGAAACTGCTCTCAAAGATGTTAAGCTCCTGAAAGTTATATTAAAACAGGTAGCTGGGACAAGAACGATCCTATTAGCATCCCCACAGAGGGGAAAGTTGCGAGATAACTTCACCTTTTCAACACTGGGATTCAACAAGGGAGAAAAAAACATTAATTGAAAAATGTCTCCTTCCGTTGAAGAGACATCTTTGAGTGGCACCCACACCTTATTAGATGCTGGGGAACCTGACCATGAGACCCGACACCATGGGAAAATAGTCTCCACTTGGTTCACAGAGCATCTTATTAAGGGATGCATTTCTTCCACAGGGTTGCTCTTTGTCTAACCTCTCCCTGTTCAGAAACACTGACACATGGAGCAGCACGACTGCATCAAACAGCTTTTGGAAGAAAAGCGAAACCCAAATACCCCAAACTCTAGACATCCTTGGTTGTGGGGAAACAACTATAAAGGAAAGAAGGAAGTCTTGGCAGAAACCATGTAGATATGACACCATGCCTTCTTTTGGGGTGGGCTAAGCAGGCAGTTGCCCTGAGCAGCAAAACAACCTTGGTGAGAGTGGTCATCACTGTGCTGCCTACTCTGCTGATGCTGGGCAGCCTCCGGAAAATAGGCTCGTACTGCTGTGACAGCCAAGGTCATTGCTGCACGTGGGGCAGCTCCTCTCGGAAACAGCATGACTTCCCCCCTTTCCTCCCTCGCCAGCAGTACGAGCCTTGCTCGCCCCTGCCCCAGCTCTCCAAACTACAGCCATCCCACCATCCTCACTTCACGTGCACGCAGCAGCTCAGCCTGCAGCAGCAAAACTGATTTTCCCCACATGGCTGAAAAGCCTTCAGCCAGCCTGGGACATGGTACAAAGGAGACAATCCCATTTCAGAGGGAGAAGTACAGCACACGGGGAACGCCAGGAGCTCTTTATTCTCCTGACGGATCAGACTAAAATGCTTACATGCCCCTTTTAACGATCATAAGGCTGTGCTAGCTCCTGCAGCAGTATTAAAACAGAGAACCTGATCCTACATTGTTAACATCAGAGAAAGTTTTGTCACTGGATTGAATAGAGACAGTTTAAAAGCATATGTGTTTAAGACAGATTATGCTTTGCAATTTCAGACTATAAATATATAAATTCTATGCACATTTTACTTCATTTCTTGCACTTAATGTAACATAAAGGCTTCAGTAGTTGAGACTATTATTATTTGTTTTTGTAACTAGAGTCCTCCAAGTTTTATGACCTGATATTTGTGCAAAAGTTGGACAGAGTTATTGCAGAATGTTATCTTCTAAGTGAAGGAAGCATTTTGATTATACTTAAAACATCCATTCTCATCCTAGAGATGCTACTGGTCCTAGTGCCACTCCAGTTTTATGCATCAGTACCTTCAGCAGAATCAGTCATCTCTCTGAAACTGGAACAAGCTACATCCATAATCCCTGTGGGAAAAATCTGCAGTAAAATGGCCTTGGGGAAAAACTGCAGAGACAAACCAGCCAGACTTCACCCAGTATGAGCAGTCTGCCAAACTGGAGCATCCAACCCAAAAAGACAGGAAGAAAACAAGGCCCCTCCAAAGGAGCCTCCCCTTCACCTCACCCTCCACAGATGCATGCGGAGGAGATCCACCACTACAGCAAGAGAGGCTTTCTCCTGCTGAAAACAAGCAGACATAGGATGAGGCTGCGGAGAGGAGCAAGCCAGGAGCCCAGCTGGTGGAAACAGCTGGGGAGGCTGTGAAAGCCGAAGTCCTGGGCACTTGGGGAACTTTCTGCTTCTCCAGCCAGCCCCTCGCTGCCCTGCACCCTTGATCTTAGCCGTTCGTTTCCAGCCTCTTCCTCCCTCTGTGTCTGTACCAGAGCTATATGGAGATATGCAAACATTCGGCAGCAAAAGGGCGTCTTGACTGAGAGATGAAGTTTTCTTTGAAAAGTGAGTTTTCTCTTAAAAGACAAAACTTCTTGGCTAAAAGTCAGAACTATTACATTTTACCTCTTCAGTGGAAGTGCAAAGTGTCTGGGGGAGGGGGATGATAGGAGGGTGGCAGTATGTGAGAAAAGCCTATTTCTCATCCAGCCGGGAATATAATCTTTAGTTTCAAACTCCAAGAGAGAAAATGTTTTAAATATAGAAAGACTGATTGTCTTTCCTAATTACCGTATGCACCAGAATCACTACATTGTAACAATTCTATTTATGAAGTGTGAAAAATTGATAGAATTAGGCGATCTATTTTCCACTGAGTCTTGCCTTTATGCATAACTGGATATGAGATATATGCAAGGTATATATTATCAAATAATGCATATAAGACTGGTTATTATCGACAGCTCATAACACACTTATTTAATGAACCCCAACAAATTCTGAGTGTGCTAATGTTACATCAAACCAGTCATTAAATGCTGTAATGACCAGTTTTGTAGGGGTTACTGGTACCACACTGAGGACCATATTTAATGGCTTAACAGTTTTATTTTTTACAGGAAAAAGACTGCTTCTGCAATGGCTGTGCTGTAAAAGAGCAATCGAGATTTATTTTCCTTTCCTGTATGAAATATGTTTTTTTTATGTTTCTCAAAAAAAAGTTACAATCTACAACGTGCAATTTCCTGTCAGTTCATTTACATCAGTATACTGACAGGATGTGGGTAGCCACTTAGCAGCTCATGATTTACACTCATGGAGCTACAAATTCTCATTTACTAATAAAAAGAGAGAAAAAGAAAAGTACTTCCCCTGCTGTAACTTAAGTGAAACCAAATTTTATTTTTAATTTAATAACATAGCTCACTCATTTGCACACACAGAGAATTATGGAACACATGATGGTTGAGTGCCATAAAGATGTTTATATTCATCTTCACGAGTGAGCAAAATGATAACTTATAAGTGGTGCAGTCAAGAGTGAGTTATTAGATCTCTCCTCACAGAGCTAAAGATTAGAGCAGATTGTGGCCATCAGGTCTTTGAATGTCTCTGTGTACATTCAACATTGAATACGAAAAGGTAGGCCAACTTTTTAGGCTTCATATTCTGAAAAACCTCTCTGCAATTTTTCCCCAACTACCTTTGGTTTTCCCTGCATTTCCCATCAAAGCTGCACTGACTTTGCAGCTCAGAGTTTTGTCTTTTACATCTCCACATCTGTATGAACTAGTTATTCAACTGAGTAGAAGACCAACAGCTGTTTTGTCAGAAACAGATTAATAGCTTGATTTTTAGTGGCATCAAAGAACACACATCTCCTATGGGAACTTCTTTTTGGATTAATCTTATTTGCAGGAAAAGGGTAATTTACATGCGTATTTAACCTTAACCTTTCGCTCTGGTGTGACTCTTTTGTTTCAGCTACATGGTGGCTCTTGAATAAAGGCAGCCAAGCAAAGTTGTTTTCGTCACATAGCATAGTGGCTGTGAGCCCTCACTGGACTCAGGGCACTCAAACAGGACTGAACAGCCCAGCAGGGTACAAATTTGCAGCATCTATATTAAATGGTCAAACTCATTTGCTGTTCTGCCTAAAGTCATGGGTTTGATTATAAATGTCCAAAAATAAGGTCAAAGATGCAGACGTTTGTGGTAGTTGTTATTTTGGCTGGCTTGCCACAGGCTGACCAAACAGAAAAGCAAAATTTGCTACAGCTGAACCTAAAGAAACATACTTTTCTTGTAGGCACTGCAAAAAACTTGTCTTTGCTATCCTGGAGCTCAGACACTGATAAGGATCTGATGCACTCATAAATGCATAACACAATCAGGAAATCAGCTCATTGTTGCAGATCTTATTATTTCTTATTAAATGAATTGTTTATAGTTAGGTATTTATTATATTTTTAAATTATGGAATGTATTACTGCAGCATGTGCAATGCTACCAGTAAGTCCAGCTCTGTTATTTGCAAGTGTTGCATTAATGTATTTATGTATGTATTTATTAACTTTGATTAATGTAAGGAAGCTTTCTCAGGGTTTAAAGAAGGGGACTGAGAACATGGACTCCTGATTTACATCTAGTTATGATTAACATAGCTAGATTGATTGCAGCTATATTGATTTCTACCAGTGGACTTTAAACCACACAAGGTAATCCTCCAGCTTGTCCAGACTCATGCTGGCTATGGCCTGAGCAGCAGTTAGACATGATTTGGTCTATCTGTTCTTTATGAGAAGGAACAATCTACTTGTGAAAACATTTGTATATATATGAAAAAACAGGCTTTGGTTTCCACTTGTGAAAACAGGGCAGTGTTTTATATTATAGCTTTTCTGGAAAAAGAAAAAAAAAGTATGTACTGCAAATTAAGAAAGTAGTGGTAGAAGTACATTTTACCTTTCTGCAAGTGATGCATGTATATGCATTTCCCATCAAGGGCTTTCCGTCAAAGTTAAAAATACAGGAAGAATGAGAGAGGAGAGAATAGATGAGATTAAAAACAAACCCAAAATACACTATAAGATGTGATTAGAAGAAAGAGGCAGGGCTGACAGGGTTTATTAACTATCAGCCTTCCTGCAACAATACTTCAGCCCCGAAGGCTTTTGCCAAAATTTCTTATAAAGAAGTGGGGGAGGGGGTCTCATTTTCGGAAACTGCCGACATGCACAACTTCAATGGGAGCTGCTGGTACTCAGAAAATGAAGTCCACGGTTCATGATAGGTTCCAGTGGCCTCTGTTCCTGTGTGCAGGCCATGCTGCAAACTTACAGCATTTGTGCTTAGCAGGTATAACTCTCAGAGGACAGTGGAGCACAATAGCTGTCCAGGGTTAGGGACCCAAATAGGTCTCTGTAAAGCTCCAGATTACCTGCTATTCACAATGAAAAAATGAAAGGAGAGAGGAAATCTTATCTCCAGGATTTGGCATCAGTCAATAAGAAACCTTAAATTGGAATACAAAGACTCAACACTGAATAAACTGTTAGCAGACTTACTACATATATCTATTCTGTGTAAGTTTTTTGTACCCAGAAGCAAAGCAACCCATTTCTTCTTTTGTGGTCTTCTATAATGCAATATATTGGACCTAAACCCTGCAAGGGAACTTGGGTGGTGGTGCGGGGGGGAGGATTTCAAGTCTATTTGTTTCAAGATCTCTGGGAGGATTTACTGAATGATTTTTTCCACCATGATGATCTGCACAGTGGCCAAATAGTTAGAGTCCTACCCACTTGAGACTGGTGTTTAGTATTAAAAACTTGAACCACAGCAGAAAAAAGTTTAAAAACTTCTACCCCAGTAGGAATATAACAGATACTGAGAATTGCAAGGGAGTTCGGTGTTACTTTTGGATTTGGGAGATGAGTGTTCAATCCTCACTCTTCCTGACAGGGAGCAGAACCAGCCAGGAAATTACTGATTTTTTTTTAATGCTGTAAAATTTTGGTCTTTTTAAATGTTTTATTTCTTAAGTGTTCTAAATGCTGTTTTAAAAAAATTAAAAACAATTTAAGTGTTAAGAGGAAAGATTTTTCAGACTCAGTATAGAATTCCTGGGCCATGAAAGATGTCACCTTTTTGTCTCTTCCAAAAATGGCCAGTAACTTGGTGGTTGGTTAATGAATACACTTAGGAGCTAAAACAAACCACTGTTCTTTCTGGTTCAGGTCAGAGATTGGAACTGAGGTCTCAAACCTCCAAGATGAATGTCTAAGTCATCAGGTTATGATGCCCAAGTCATCTTCTCTGGGTGGATGCTTCTCAACTTTTCACAGTAGAACTATGACACTTTTTACAGCATAGAATCCTAATATCTTGGCTTTCTTTGTCCCAGTGCACAGGATAAGCACCGGGCTGAAGAGCCAGTCTCTGGTTTACTGAGACTTTCAGTAGTACAAAGAGAAGGAGCCTCTGTGGTTCAGACCAAGCACTCCTCACTGCTCAGCAGTCAATAGCCTGATTGCTGGGGCCCTCTGTAAGCCAAGGTTCAAAAGCTGGTTTGATTCAGATAGAGCCAACATCTCTCTCCTTACAGAAGAGGGACCAGCTGAGCAGGTTATCCTATGGTGTTTGCATTTAAAACATTTTGAAGGTCTTGGATTTGTCCTAAAGGGGATTGGAAATGTGAATGAAAATATCAACAACTGTTTCCATCTCAGTACCGATGAGTGAATGACCACCTAAAAACCCATATCTTCTTCTCCCACCTGAGAAATAGAAATAAAGAGCTTCTTTATCTGACAGTGGTATTAGGATAAACACACGTAAGCTTGGAATTTATTAGGAAGGTGACTATCCACATATGAAGTTGAAATTATTTTTAAAGCAATAGTGTCATCAAGATGCAGCTATAAAGCAGTGTACTGCCCAAAACCTAGCTGAAAATCTATGGTAGCAGCTGCATTGTGCATGAACGAGAACCTGCTGCTCAATTAGCAGAGAATCAAGCAAACAGAGAACTACTATAATCAAACTTTGAGGTCATGGAGCATGAAATCTAATCTCTAAATTAGTGTTTTTTAAAGACTATATTCTACTAGTATTGCTAAATGATAGAAAGAATACCTTGTAGACGTTCATCCAGGAATCTAAAGTGACAGTAGGGCCCCAGTTTTCCTTTTATACCAATTATCTGCCAATGCAAAACCAATGACTTCAACAATATCACTCCTGATTTACCCTGGTAAAAAGATGATCAACACCCTGAAAGAGGAGATTGTCACATTATCGTAGTTACCAAGAGGAAAATGGGAAAGCAGTTGGGAATTTTTCCAATGAGACAGGTTTGCATCAGAAATTGACAGTTCTTTGACACAAAAATATCTCTCAGAAATATCATTTAATGAGCTGCCAATGAGCCACAGAAAGGACTTTTGTCAGAAATCTGCCCAATTTCCTGCCAGCTCATCTGAGTGGTTGCTGGGAACCTGGGTTTCTTGGGTTTACAAATGCAGGACAGTCCTTTTGTGCAGTGTCATGAATATATGGACCTTGGGCTTACAACTCAGAGCATGAAAGTGCTGAGAAGGCCACCTCTAGCTCCTCTTAAAGCTCAAAGCCTTTGGAGAGGTATGCTGCTGCACATTTTGCCTGCAAACATTTGGAAACCAGAATCCTAGAATACCTTGCTAACATGGCTAAGGAAAAGACCCTCTTAACTTGGGCTGCCAAAATTTCATTTTGACATTTCTGAAGTAAGGGTACTTTCCCCCCCACTCTGACTACAGTTTAATTTCTGCTTCTTGCTCCACAAACAGAACCATTTGTCCCCTCTTCCCCACAGTTTCCCTGGATTTCTGGCAAGCTCAAGAAAACTCATCAGAAATGTTAAGCTCACACACCTGAGTACTATTAAATGTACCTTCCATGCTGGGCAAAAGAAATACCAAGTCCTATATATAAATGTGTGTCTGTCTGTAGCTACATAAACTGTACACATACACAATACCTCCCAGTATCAAGCAGATACTACTATGTTTTCATTTGAAATTTAATTTGTTGCTGGATCTAGAGCAAGAAGTAATCAAAGAAGGAGCAGTGTAAGCAAGGGCATGCTCTTGCCAGCTCTTGCCATTGCTGCCTACATTGCCATCCTCTTTCAGCATTGGCACTGCAGTTCCCAGAGATGAGACTAGACAACCAACTGATGGGTAGATTTGGGGTCTAGTCACCCACCAGAAATAACACTGATGCCACTTCTCCCACACATTTTGCACACCTACACATAGAGGTTGCTGTCTTCAGTGGGTCCTCTGTCCCCCAGGGAGTTCACTTACAAGAACTTGTGGCTGAGGATGTTGCTGAATGAACCAAACAGTGCTGCAGTGCAGGAGTTAACTTAGCTGGCTATCATATGCTTCGTCATTTGTGGCCATAGACCATTATTAAGGAATTTAAATGTTCATTGTTCAATAGCTGTGATGTGCTATTTCATTTCTGAAGTAGGTACATATCAGGGTTAGGTAAATGGATCCTTTTATTACCTAATTTGCAGTACCTCTGTGAGATATTCTGAGACTTAATAGACAAATGCTTGTAAATATATTCATGTCCTTTGGTAAGGAAAGAGTGGTTGACAATATATGATCAGTATTTACTGGGGCTTAGAATGGCTATTTTGTTTTTGTTGATACTCAGCTGTAATTTGTGTGTGACCCCTGCAATGTCTCTGCTGAGAGAGATCCCAGGCTTCAGTCTGTCACTGAGGTTGTATTGTTGTCCAAAGAATAAGTTTGAGCTATAGCTGCGTAGCACTCACATGAGAAAGCGTAGTAATTTATAAACCCCCCCCCCCAAAGTAGTATATTTAAGGCTATTAAACAACATGGGACCCAAGAATAGATGCCTACCCCAAAGAGTTTAAATAGCAACAGCAGCAACATTCCCAAAAGTGCAAACCTTTAGAAAAAACACGATTGAGAAGGCAGACATTCAAAAACCCGTCAAAAGCAGCATCAGATCTGCATGAGTCACCAAATGATCTAGCAGAACTTGCCCATCCACAGTTTCAAGAGAAGTGGAAAAGTCCACGAGACATATAGGGGAGAAACCGCCGCACTCCTCCAATGCAGTGGAAAAGGCTGGCAAAACAGTTTCAGGGCTGGGGAAGGCTTCTAAAGCCCTCTCTGAAATGGATTGAAACTGTCGTTCCCACTAAGATGTCACTGCAACAAAAGTACAGTTTTCCAGGATCTTGGATGGAAACAGTAAATTAGACTTAGACTTAAGCTCATGTTTTTGAGACCTTTTGAAGAGGTATGGGGAGGAAATGATCCTCAAACTTGGAGTGACAGTACTGTGTAAGAAGAAGCGGGGGAATCTCTCTCACACATAAGAACATTATGTTAAAATATTATGAAGAGGAAAAGTGAAACCCTAAAAGAAGTTTTAGAATGCCAGAAGTAAGATTCAAAACACTAACCAGCTGTTCACCCAGGGGTAATTTTCACTGTCTGCTTTGAATGAGCAGAGCTCTGCAGGAAAAGCAGCATGCAGTCTTGTGATGAAAGACTGTCTCAAAGTCCCTACTCACATCTATGTTGAAATAAGGGGGAACCCACAAACTTTACTTCATTGTGGAACTTCTTGATTTGAGTGTATGACCTAGCAACCTCAATTTGGTGATAGCTGGTGGCTTTTTAATGCACTGGCTTTTTCCCCTGTCTACTATATTACATGAAGATTAAAAGAGAAACACAAAAGGGCTTTGGTACCCGAAAGCCTGTCTAAGCATAAGAGTCGTAATAATAAAAAGGTATGTTTTCTCTCCACAGCATTAGTCATGAAAGCTCCAAGATGTAGACTAGACAAAAGCAGCACAGCTATTAATACTCTAATATTCATAACACAGCATAACTTACTGATAGGTAAAACCCTAAACACTGTGGTCATCAAAAAATTTTGCAGCAGTTGCCATGGATGATGACACAGTTGTGAATTCAGAACTTGCAACTAAACAATTCAAAGCCAAAATGCAATTTTGGATTCCCTTCCTCTATTCATATGATTGTTGTGCTCAGCTAGATCTTCTGCTCAGTCAGCTGGATAAACTGCTGCTCCTTTTCTTCATCATAAATAAATACCAGACACAACATTGACTGCTCTGCTAAAGTGCAGAACTGTCTTTTGTCCCAAAACCAAGCAAATAGGCTCCCTCTGTTCAGCAACCTGTGTTTTCACCTCTCATCCTGTCACCTTTGCTAGGATGCAGGATTTTGCAATGTGTAGACCAGGTAACTTTCTACTATGCGTCAGGCCTTTCAGAAAATCCCAGGCTGGCCTTTGCAAAGACATGAGTTCCTTTATGTTAGCTAACACCCAAGCTAACTCTAGGGAATATAGGGACATCATCCAAGTATGCAGGGATGGGACTAGAAAGGCCAAGGCCCATTTGGAATTTAATCTGGCAAGGGATGTCAAGGACAGCAACGAGGGCTTCTTCAAATACATCAGTAACAAAAGGAAGACTAGGGAAAATGTGGACTCATTACTGAATGGGGCAGGGGCCCTGGTGACGAAGGATACAGAGAAGGCAGAGATGCTGAATGCCGCCTTTGCTTCAGTCTTTACTGCTAAGACCAGCCCTCAGGAATCCCAGACCCTGGAGGCAAGAGAGAAAGTCTGGAGAAAGGAAGACTTTCCCTTGGTTGAGGAGGATTGGGTGAGAGATCGTTTAGGCAAACCTGATATCCACAAGTCCATGGACCCTGATGGGATACACCCACGAGTGCTGAGGGAGCTGGCGGATGTCATTGCTAGGCCACTCTCCATCCTCTTTGAAAGGTCATGGAGAACAGGAGAGGTGCCTGAGGGCTGGAAGAAAGCCAATCTCACCCTGATCTTCAAAAAGGGAAGAAGGAGGACCCGGGAAACTACAGGCCAGTCAGCCTCACCTCCATCCCTGGAAAGGTGATGGAACAGCTCATCCTGGAGGCCATCTCCAAGCATGTGGAGGACAAGAAGGTGATTGGGAGTAGTCAGCCTGGATTCTCCAAGGGGAAATCATGCTTAACCAATCTGATAGTCTTCTGTGATGGAATGACTGCCCGGGTAGATGAGAGGAGAGCAGTGGATGTTGTCTATCTTGACTTCAGCAAGGCTTTTGACACTGTCTCCCATTACATCCTCATAGGGAAGCTCAGGAAGTGTGGGTTAGATGAGTGGACAGGGAAGTGGACTGAGAACTGGCTGAATGGCAGAGCTCAGAGGGTTGTGATCAGAAGCGCAGAGTCTAGTTGGAGGCCTGTAGCTAGCGGTGTCCCCCAGGGGTCAGTACTGGGTCCAGTCTTGTTCAACTTCTTCATCAATGACCTGGATGAAGGGACAGAGTGCACCCTCAGCAAGTTTGCTGACGATACGAAACTGGGAGGAGTGGCCGATACACCAGAGGGCTGTGCTGCCATTCAGAGAGACCTGGACAGGCTGGAGAGGTGGGTGGAGAGGAACCTCATGAAGTTCAACAAAGGCAAGGGCAGGGTCCTGCACCTAGGGAGGAATAACCCCCTGCACCAGTGCAGGTTGGGGGTTGACCTGCTGGAAAGCAGCTCTGCGGAGAAGGACCTGGGAGTGCTGGTGGACACCAAGTTAAGCATGAGGCAGCAATGTGCCCTTGTGGCCAAGAAGGCCAATGGTATCCTGGGGTGCATCAGGAAGAGTGTTGCCAGCAGGTCGAGGGAGGTGATCGTCCCCCTCTAGTCAGCCCTGGTGAGGCCACATCTGGAGTACTGTGTCCAGTTCTGGGCTCCCCAGTGCAAGAGGGATGTGGCACTACTGGAGCAAGTCCAGCGAAGGGCTACAAAGATGATGAGGGGACTGGAGCATCTCTCTTATGAGGAAAGACAGAGAGCTGGGCCTGTTCAGCCTGGAGAAGAGAAGACTCAGGAGAGATCTTATCCAGGTGTATAAGTATCTGAAGGGCAGGTGTCAAGAGGATGGCACCAGACTCTTTCCAGTGGTGCCCAGAGATAGGATGAGAGGCAATGGGCACAAACTGAAACATAGGAAGCTCCGTCTGAACATGAGGAGAAACTTCTTTCCTGTGAGGGTGACAGAGCACTGCAACAGGTTGCCCAGACAGGTTGTGGAGTCTCCATCCTTGAGACATTCAAAAGCCATCTGGACATGGTCCTGGGGAACGTGCTCTAGGTGACCCTGCTTGAGTAGGGGTGTTGGACTAGATGATCCCCAGAGGTCCCTTCCAACCTCAGTCATTCTGTGATTCTGTGATTTACAGATCTTTGATCAGAATGACATAAATTCTAATTTCAAGTAAAATGCATTAAAAAAGAATCATTATCATCTGTTTAGAAACACTAATTGAACAATAGGCCCTGTTCTCACAGGAGGGAAGACAGGTCTTTTTCTCAGGGCTGACATACTTCTGGGGAAGGTTCTAATTTCTGTGTATGTCCATGGCATGTCCCCTATAGAAGACATGATTGGGAGTAAAAGCAATTCCTGAATGCCAGCTGCATGTGTCTGAATGTCCACAGCAGAGTATGTCACTTAGCTAGGCAGGAAAAGCAAAAGAAAGGTCATCATGTTTTACAGCACTTCCAAACTTCTAGGTCTGGGTTGCCTAGCATGGAGTAAACAAAGCCTGAGTCATACCTTCTAATCTATTTGATTTCTGTCCATAGTGTCTGAAAGCTAAGGACGAAAAAGGTCATGTAACAGTTGCCTTGCTCAATAGGCCCCATCTGTCACATGCACCAAGTGAGATAACAGAACCAGGGAAGAGGCAGCAGGTGCCCGATCAGCAAGGAACAACGTCTCTCCCTTGACATATTTCATCGCAGCAGATGACCCCACAGCACTTTGATAGCTGCCGCTCATGCCCTACTGCTGCCCAGCACCACCTTACCATTGTGCTACCAGGTACCAAAAAAGGCAGGTGCACTTGACAAGAGCTTGCCTAAGCTTGTTCCAAAACTACATCAGAGTTCACAAGGAAAGGTATGCAGAGAAAGATGAACATAGCAGCAGGGAATGAGATCATGGGGAAGGCTGTCCTTGGCAGTTGTCCTTCTTCCTGCCCTCCTCAGCCACTGACAAGGAAATCAGTGAGGACCAGCACAAAGGATAAGTGAAGAGGATCATGAGGTCTCATACTAAGTTGTAAAGAATGAGGACACAAACCACCTGGAGTCTGGGGAGTGGGACAGCTGTGAAGAAGAAATTCTGTCAGAATAAAGATTTGGAGGCAAAGACAGTCTTGAGGGGCTAGTACTGACCAGTGAGGACAGCCACCGGGGTAATGCTAAGGGACCAAAGAGAGCAAGAGGAGGGCTGTTATGGTGGACACCAACAAGGGAAGATAACTTGAACGGTTCCTTAAAGTGGAGGTTTCCTTGTGGAGGGCGAGTTAAGGATGAATGAGTCACAAGAAGGAAGATGATGTAGGGCTGGACTTCAAGAGATGAGAATGAACGTGCTATAGAATGACTGAGCACAGAGAAATGGTGAAGGGAAGGCAAGATTTCCAAACAGAAGATATGGAACAGATCTTCCCAAGAGGCACGTGCAGCTGTTCTCTTTTTTGCATAGAAAACATGAAGTCCTTCAGGCTTCATGGGCTAAGGAAGGATAAAAACTTAATTCTTATCACTGATGTCACAGTTGGTGTGAATAATGACATTTTCTAGTGTGGGCGCCAGGGATACTTCTTGTGCTTCCCTTGCCACCAGCCTGGGGCATCACTTTGCGCTAGTGAGTAGGCTCCTCTACTACGTTACTTCTAAAAGAAAATGCACTGAAGTCTCTTTCAGCTGTGGCTTCATAGGCAATTCCCTCTTTTGGTTTTACAGAGGTGTTTTCTTTCTCAGGTGCTAAAATTTATTTTGCATACACTAATCCAGAGGATTCATGCTGAAGAACCTCTCCATGCCCTTGAACATCATTGACCTTTGCTGTGTGCAGTGGTAGCTGCACATCCCTTACCCCCTCCTGGGCAATGCCTACCTTGCAACTGTAAAGTGAAATGTAAGCAGGAGGAGAAAGTCTTTATGGAGTCTAAATTGTACTGGATCTAGTCCTTTTCTTGTAATCTTATTTGTAAAAAATCCATCTTTAAAGGAGAATAATAGCAAAGAGGGACTATTGATATTTTTAAAATATTTTTCATCCTAGATCATAACCTACAGTAGTTTGCTCTATCATGAAAACCATGCTCAAGTTCCATACCTCCTGAAAAAGTGATATTTTCCATGGTATACTCTATATTACTGGATCTCATAATGCAACATCATGCTCTGGCAGAAAGAAAACTAAGTTGTACTATTGTATAGGTGACCTGGCCTGACAGCCCAGTTCTTGTGGCTACATTTATACTAGTAAAATAACTGTGCCCAGGATTACTGTCTATTACTGAGGCCAACAGACACAGGATGGCACACAACCATGCTGTTAAACTCATTTATCTTTCAAAACAGGATGGCCATATCCTAACTGCCTACTAGGAATGGTCCCTAGCCCATGTTAATGCCTGAACCATGCCCAGGAATTGTTTGGGAAGAGTGTTAATTGGCTTAGGTCAAAGCCATGCCAAGAAATGTTTTAACAATTTTATGATATGGACAATAGCATTTTAGTGTCTGGAAACATCCCTGGAACTACTTAATTTATTAGTATAGGACCATATGCAGCCCCAAATTGCAACTCCTTTAAGACAGTATTCTTAATTATGCAGTTTAAAGCTGAAGGGAAATATTGTTTAGATTTTCCCTGAGAAACAATTGAAAAATGTTGAAGTAATGAATATTTTCTCATGGAGAACACAGATATGCAGATGCTGCACTTTTGGTTGGAAAATCATGAATGAGCAACTTGTACTTAGCATGAAGCCTAAATGTTAATTGAACGAGTTCTTTAGGTCTTTATGTCAGCATTGCTACAGACTTTTTTTAGCATTTCATAAATAATAATTCTCAACACTTCTGTGAGTGCAGAGTAGTATTTCATAAGTGGCAAAATGAGGTACAAAGAGATCAAAGTAAGCAGTATGTAGTGTCATGCAGGCTAACATGGCATTCAGCCAGAAAGCAGCTATAAATGCTTAGCTCTTCTACTGATATAAGATTCCAGGACCAAAATTTAAAACACCACCATACCACAAAAAAAGAGAAACATATCAGGAGAGATAAATAATTCTGGTGACTTGCCAAATGTCACACTGGGACTCTGGATAGAAGTGGGACTACATTCAAATCTCTAGGTGCCCTTCAGCTTCCTCAGTCACAAGACTATCTCCTCTTTCTTTGGTTCCCTATTTCATTTAGCTTATATCTACCATTTCACACAACAAATGAGCAAGGACGCTGAGAGAAAAGAGACAATTTTTTATGCAATTCCAATTCATTTCCAGAGCACTGTGTAGTCTATATGCAAGTGAAGCAGGAGTCCTATGGAACCTCTGAATGGTGATAATGATGTGAGAGGATATTGCTGCACATAATTAATTCAGAGAAATAAGTAAAGTTGAGGGCAACAATTTTTGGTACGTCCTCAATTTTGAGCAACATTAACATTCCTTTAGCATAGTTTTATGCCTATAAAATATTTTGCGTGAATATGTAAGAAACATTTGGCATACCAGTGCAGATTTCTTCTCTTAAAAAAGGTGAGTACTTATGAATAAACTATGTGGCCAAGGGTTCTAAACAGAATAAAATATATAAAGCATATATAAGAAAGAATAAGACTAAAGTAAGTAAGGGAAACCAGGTTATCAAATTAAGACATTGTCTGAAAATACAATGGAGCAGACATAGCTGATGATACAAAGGTTACTGGAGCAGGGATAACTGGACAAGACTTCTGATATAACAATAATATGCATTTCATCTTCAAAGTCTGCACAGCAGAGTTGATCATGTTGCTCAAAATACCACTGACTTGCTATGAAGATTCTGAAACTTCTTCACAGCCTTTACCAGGACAGAACACTTGTTTCTTTTCAGTTAAAAGTTGTTTGTAACACTCAGAAATACTCATATAATGCTTAGAAAGAAGAGACACTGATGTTTAAATACGTGACTTACAGGCATCCTCAAGTCTACAAGAGTCAGCAAACAAGATATGGAATTTGTGATCAGTACCTGCAATAAAATCTTGACTCCATCAGTCAAAGGGAGTTTTACCAATGAATTAAACAGAGTTTAGATTCCTCTTTAATGCTCACCCATACACTGCACAAAATGTAGGCTTGTGAAAGCAGCTTCATACATAGCCATGGGCTAAGGTCAACTTACTTAGAATTTACTGCCATATTTGTGAGTCTTTTGAGTTTCAGAAATGGGATCTCAGGTTCACCTTGCTGAGAGGAGACTTAAAACAAACCTACCAAATAAAAAAATAAAAGGTCTCCCTTAACTTAGGGAAACACCTGCAGAGAGTCTGAGAAGAGTTTGGGCCTAGTCCTGCAATTGAAAGTGTTTAGGAGCCAGACTGCATTGTACAGAATCCTATTGTCTGGTAGCTGTTGGCAGTACAGATGAAGCAGTCTGTCCACGGAGATCCAAGATCAGAAACATGAGGGCTCTGCTTTTCTATTATTCAAACTGAAATTTTGGTTCTAAAATATTTATGGTAGAAAACACTGATTTTTGGTTGTTTTGCACTTAATCACTAAAGAAAATTTTTTTACTATATTGTTATTTTTGCAAATCTGGGAACTATTAGGAGTGTGAAAAATGCAAGGGAAGGACATTCTGGTATGAAGTTTGACTTTTCACCTAGCTGCCAGCACACATGTTGTCCAAGATGCTCCATAATGTGCAGAAAGAGTGGACCCTTCATGGGTGAGGATAAAATGAATAAGCATAGGTCCATATTAATTTTACAATTGGTATTAAAATTACTCATCATTTCCCAAGTTTGTTAGTCTCTCAAATGGAACAGAAAGGTATACATTTGGTCTAGTCTATTTGAAGAAGTCCCTCTTTATTGGAAAATCTTTGCCACTTGGGGAGAGACTTCATATTTTGCTTTTCCCTGTTAGCTTATTTTTCACATTTAACAGATATAGAAAGGTTGCTAAAATATTTCTGTGATTTTTTTCTTTTCTTTTTTATTTCCTATTTACATGGTATTGATATTACACTGCCCAAAAGGGAGAAGAGGAGAGGAAAATCTTATGTGAATGAAGGTTTCATGCTGCTTCAGCTACTTTCAGAACCCCATAAATGCAGACAGATCAAACAGGGATTGACTTTTAGATCAGTAGGACTTTGTCCGTTTTGTAATTTTTTTTCCGTAGTAGAATGGAAATGAAATGCAATTTGAATTTGGATACCATTTCCTCCAAACTCCCTGGGTTCCGGAAAGGGTTTGCAAGCTGGTGACAGTTCCAAACAGGAGCTATTTATCCGTAAGTAATTACCTCAAATGCTTACCAGCTGTAGACAGCTAGCAGGGTACTAATTTGCATACCGAGGGCACGGACAAAGAAGAAACCCTCTCTCTAGACTGCCAGAGCCAGTTAACCATATGTAGCGTGTGGTACCATTACACCTGAGTACTCTAACTTGAAATCCGGAAGCTCAAACAGCCGTGTAGCTCTGCCAAAGCTACCGTCAGAAAGGAAAGGTGTTGAATAGAAGGGAGAGGTAACGGGGCGGACTCAGCTGTGAAACATCTATGCTGTATGGTTATCCTGACCACCCTCTTTAGGAGAACACCCTAGACCTGAAAGGTGAACCCCAAAAGCCTCTCAGAGATAGGGAATCCCTTATTTTATTTAAAACATGCACACTTGCGCATTTATAAGCAAAAATGATTTATGTTTGTTATTCAGCTGTAAGAGAAATATATGTGATCATGCTGCTTTCCTCTTTCTTTTCGTTTCAGTTTCTTCCATACTCTCCTTACCATACATTAGAGACAGCTTCTCAATCTTATTTCCTGTTCTTGCTTTCTGCTCTACTTCTTGCTGCCCTGAGTAGGTTTAACTACCTTCCTGCTTCCCATAGTCTCTCCTATAGTCTCATTATCTTCCTGTCTCTCTCCTTTCCACTACAGTTCTTCCTCATTCCAGTCTTTCCATCGGAGTGCTCAAGACATCACTCTTCACTCACAATACTCCAGACTTCTCCCCCATCCCACAAACACCCCCATCACCCATTGTAGTCTCTTGTTTTGTACCAAATGCTTTTAAACTCAGTTGCACATTTATCTGAGATTGTATATAGCTCCATTCCTTGCTGTTCCCAATACTTCAAAGAGAACCCCACCACACTAACCCTAAGTCCCCCTCTCTCCCCCCACCACAGTCTAGAGAAGAAATAGACTAATCTCAAGTTTGTGGGTTTTTTTGTTCATTTATTTATTTTTTAAATATAGGCATGTGAGAGTGAGTGTACACTTCTTGAGGGAAAGCAGGAGCAAAGAAATGTTTTGCATTCAATGCAGAAGCCAGTCCCATCTGGCACTCTGCTCTCTCTGGGAGTATATACATGACATGCTGGTAGAAGCCCTGTCACTACACAAGTCTTTTCTCATCTTCTTCATGTTTTTCCAGGGAAAAGTGGGAGTTGGGGAAAGGAGGGATCATTGTGACCATCAGGGCAAGCTCACAGAGTTCCTTGATTGCTGGACACAGACTGCAAAGCCTGCGGAGAGCCAAGGCAGAAGGCGAAGCACTGGGGCAGTGTGACCACCATGGCCATGGGGCCACTGACCTTGCATTGGTGAGACTAACCACTGAAGATTTCTTTGTTTGGTAAACCCAGATCTTTGCTCAGACTGGCATACTGCAAATTAAGAGACTGTGATTCTGTTGATACAACTTTTGCTTGTACTGGCATAAATATTTACTATAAAATTCATGAAGTTGCTCTATCCTGCCCCATTATTTAATAGGACAACCTTTTCTGATCATGGTACCTGCTGACCAACATATGTAGCTTAAATACTGTTTAGCTCTGTTTGGCTTCCTATATTTGCAGCACTGCAGTTCAGTAAAATGTACTTTATTCCTTATATTAGGGGACAGAATGAAATCAGGAACGATTAATTTTTATAGGGACCTTATTAGTTTTCAGTACTTCATCCAAGTCTTCTGTCCCTTTTTCCTTCTCTGGCTAGACAATCTGAGGCTATTTCTCATCACATGTAAATCCCACCAACTCTCTGGAGAGAGCTCATGGAAAGCACAACAGCATCGCTTTTGTACTAATCCAAACCTTTTCCCAGAAGGGCTGAACATATTTTTGGCAGATCAGCACTAGTTATTGCGTAGTTTTGCATTCCGTTGTTCTCTCCCTTTTCCTTGCCTTCTGGCAGGTTGTCAGATATCATTAAGATGATCTTGGTGATGTAGCATTGTACATTTAGTTTTGCTTTTTCTTTGCTTAAGCATATATTTACAGCAGGGCATAAGATACTCATGGAAGGGGCTCAAGAGCACTAGCCTTTTCTTCTCTGTTCAATTAAGTGATATTTTGTGTGTGTACCTGTGACGTACAAAGGTCCATGAATGTATGTGCCAGCACGAAGGTGGAAATGGCTGGGGAATCCTGAGGTACCTTCGGTTCCTCCTAACTCTTTGGCTGCTTGTGCTAGGGAAGCTCCAAGAAATCTGCTAGCAAGATAGAAAGGTCTTAGTTTCAAGCAAATGAAGCTACTTCCAATTTCTGTGGCACTGGTTTTTTAGGAAGGTAACTCTACTTCTGTAGGGCCTACCTTCTTCAGAAACAGAGACTGATACAACTTCCCTTTGTGTTAAGCTTGTAATCTTACAGTCTGTTAAGGCGGCTAGGAGTGCTTCAAAGAAAAGCTATAACTATTGAGGTTAATTGTAGTAAATATGTTTTTGGTTTATTGGAATAATGTTGAGAAATTGAAATAATTTGCTTTAGCATGTGATTGTGAATTTTACAATTTAACTTAAATTTTGGCAAATAGGAGTGTTTGAAAATATTCAGATAAATTAAAGACTTAATTTGACACAACACATTCCCTTCACTCTCCTATATTATAACATTTAAAATACACTTGGAAGTTTTCTAATGGCAGTGGAGGAAAGTATGAAAAATAGCTATTTTAAACATGAAACTATTTGTTTGTAAAGTGTCAGAATAAACGATTCTTTCATTTTCTGCCATACTTTAAAAGTGTTCTTTAATGAACAATTAAAAAAAAACCAAACTCCACCACGGCATAACTTCAAAAGGTTTTAGCATCATAAAACCCACACTTTCTTGGCCCCAAACTGTGTAGTAATTTGAAAAGGTTTACCTCTAAGGAGACAGAATACTAGTTATCTTCTGACGGCCTAACCCACATCCATTTCCCCTGCAGAGGAACTCAGACTGTGCCCAACTTTTTTTTTTTTTTTTTGACTGCTGGTTAATTATGCACACATTTACAAACTTTTTGCTTTTCCTTGAATTTCATCACCCACTTTACACTATAAGACCTTTACCATAGACTTGGCTTGAGGAGCTATACCCATTGTCAGCTCACATGCAGCATAACATCACTGGCTTATCGCCTGCCTTCAAGTTTATTGACAAATGAAGTGACCCTTGCAATTAAACCATGACACTACAAAACAGTTCTGTCAGAGGGGATCCCTATGCCATCACTGCACTCCCAAGAAGGTTACAGATACTATTGTGTGGGCAGCCTAGACTGTGACCTGAACACAGTTAAAGGACAATCTGTGTAAAAAAAGCCTCAACATATTCCCAAATCATGCTATAACCTTGAATAAAGAGGCTTTAGCATGGTTGAAGGCAAAATTTAGGTCTCTTATACAACACAGAAATTGAGTCATGCTTTAATTTTATTGCAGCGATAAAGATATTGTAATTGGGTCCCTTGGAATTTACTTTTCTTTACATATAGCTAAACGTAAGGACTTAAATCTCTCAAGGACACGAGATATCATCATTCTGTCTTTTTCAGTTCTGGTATGAGACTAAAAGATTACAAAAAAGGAAGGCGGAAGGGACAAGAATGACTACAAAGAAGTATGTTGGTTTATACAAGTTGAAAATTTGACCCTAGAAGAGCTCCAACAAAACTTTTTTTTTTTTTAGAAAATTATTTTTCCTTAAGCTTTAAGATTCACGTTTTTCCTTCACCTTCAGACAACTACAGAAACAAATATATTTGCATATGTATGTATTTACAAAACCAAAAAGCTTAACTTGGGCTATATCCTAGCTCTTTGTACCTAGTACAGAGGACTTGTCACCTTTGGACTATGAGGAATCTGCTGTAATAATTTTTTTTGGATTTCCATAGTATCTTCAGCTGGTCTTCCTAGCTAAGGCTTTTTGCTCTCTAGGTTGTTGAAATCTGTCCTAACAGACAATTCTTTCTGGTGTCTCTGTACTTCATCATGAAGACTTCACAGAACTTCTGCATCCCACCCACCACCTCAGCATCTGACCAAGCTGGGAAATAGATCCAATATCTTGATTTTTCTCTTACATAAAAGGTAGTGAAACAAAAATTTAAGGACTGCCCATGTATCTATTTCAAAAGTCTTCTCTATTTCACAAGAACACTTTTATTTCTGCCTACCCAACAGAATAAAATCCAGGGAACTATAAACTGAATTATGCTCTATGCTTCTGGCTAACAATGGGACTTGTCTCACCTAATCTTAGCCATCCAGAAACTAGACATTTTGCTTAATCTAGCTGTCAGGCCTCCTGTTATTGCCAGAGGACAGATATAGGTACTCTCTAGAAATTAATCATCTACCTAACTTAGACACTTACCCTAAAATAGGAAGAAATGCCTTTTGGAGTTGCTGTTCATTCCAAAGCAACTATAGAGGCAGCTTGGATTAACAGTTTATATGAGATGCCTTTTTTTAAGGCACCTCAGTTAGGCTAGAAGAATCCTGCCTCAGAAGTCTGTAATTGGGCCTTGATTCTAAAAAACAAGCTTTTCTCAAGCACGTCCCTATTAAAAGCAGAGCAAGAGTCTTCTGACAGAAGCCAGAGCCTTGATGTTTTTTGTTTTGCAACAGGAATACCACTTCCACAGCTAAAAATAGGAAAGATCTTCTCAATCACTTCCTCCCATCCTCCTCCTCACCAAAATACAGCAACAACCAAAAGTTACATCAGTAAAATGAGCAACTAGAACTTAAGAAACACAAGGGAGAGGATGGAGGTAATGTTTTCAAAAAGTAAATTTTCTGCTCATAAGTATATCATGTCCGTCACTTCAGTATGATGCTTTTTAAATCTGATTTTTGTATTACTTCCCTACTTGCTACAATTGTAATGGACTGTTCTTTTTTCCTTTTTTCCATTTCACTTCTGATTTTCATTTCGGTGTTGTAGACAAGTCACAGCTCTGTGAATCTCTGCAATCCTGAGGTGGCTTTTTACTCCTTCCTACAGTCAGCAAAATGTCTGGTGGTCGTTTATGTTGAGCTGCAGACTGTGAGGGATGTATCGTCTTCAGTTTGCCTCGAGTATAAACATGAAACAAAGCATACCAGAGCTGATGCTGTTGAATAAAACCAATTGAGCCATAATCAGCTGTACTGCATATTTCTATGGCAGAACCAAGGAAAGTCTTTAAATGGGAAAAAGATGATGGGAACAAATCTGTGCTGACAGTCACATATATACTACTGCCTGCTGTTGCATTAAGACAGACATGTTATTGTGTGATTTTGCTCCCCCCTCCTCTAAGTCAAACTAGTTAAGCTCTCTAGTAGCTGGCAGAAGTTTCCTATCCGCCCTCCAGATGACAAAATTGTCACATACATTTCCTCATGACATTATAGGAAGATTCCTGGCAAGCACTCTAAAGGCTCTGGCACATGCCAGCGCTCCAGTTACCAGCAGCGCTACACCTCAAGTGCCAAGAGAGAATCCATTCATCCAGCAGTGACTGTATCTGCTTGTAAATTAATTCACTCAAATATATTCCCATTACCCAAAGAAAACAAATTCACAGAGAAATGTGTGCCCTGTAGATAATCCAAACAAAGTGTGTTTTACAGATGGGAGATTAGCTAGCAAAATAGGAGATAACGCTGTTTCAGCTTAGTGCTATATTACTTGTATACATCCCCTTACAAATTAAGAAGGAAACAATTATAAGATTTTAAACTATGCCTCCTTTTTCCACACTGTCTTTGGCAGATTTTGTAAATCGGCTTTTTGGCAAGTATAAACCTGTGTACCTTCACTGAAGAAAGTTATGCATGCTTATGCTCTCTGAGGAGCTGAGTCTATGTTTTTAAATAAAGTCTTAATTGTAGAGCTACTTATAGAATTGTAAAGCGCTCTACAAGAAGATGCATAGTTAAGTGGTCAAAGCACAAAGTTGACTATCGGGAAGCCAAGTCTCCATCCTAACACAAACTTGAGTGTATCACTTGATCTTATTGTTCCTCTCTTTCTTATCTGAGAACTGAAACTAATTTTAACTCACAATACTCATTTCACAGATTTTTAAAGCCCAAAAGAGATCTGACAGAAGTAATAGAACCTCTTTTGCAATCACACAAGAAAGTTTGCATTAAAAAAGCTGCATCCAATATTTAACTTTCAGTTGAGTAGTACCTCGTCTTTTTCAAAGGTGCCCAATCTTGATTTTAAAAGTTAATTAATAGAGATGCATCAGTAGTTCTGTCATTTCATTGTTTAGTTACTCTGCCTAAAAAATCCATACCTCTTGTGGTCTGATTTGTCTTATATCAGCTTCCTATCATCAGACCTCATTGAGTACTTGGGAAATAAATTTCTGCTCTTTAATCCATCACACAGGTGTGAATATAAAGCATGAATAAATACATCTCTGATAAGTAAATTGGTTAAGTGTCTTAGAGTATTTCTGGAGAGGAAGATTCAATCACATTTGCTCACATGCCACCCACTCTACCTGCTGAGAAGGGTATGATTGCTTCAACTCAATGTCTTCATAACATGGCTTCCAGAGCACACCCAGCTGACTTGGAATAAGTACAACAGTCTGCATCCATGCTCGCAGATGAAATCTTAACCTCCTAAAGTAAAGTTGGCTTTCTAGAACAAAGCTGGTCTTTGCCTTTTTTTCTGAAATATATCTTATTTTTCAACATCCTTCCAACATCCTTCCAGGAAAAAGATAAGACAATTTCATTAACCTAAGATAATCATCCAGGTCTTGGTTTCTACCAAGTGCTGCTACAGACTGATTCAACCATAACTTAGGCATAAGAGCCCTCTCCTTCTCCTTTTCTCATCAATAACATGCTATATTCCTGCCAGTAATGGCCACACTACATCAGTCCAACAGTCCACCCAGCCCACTTTATTTGCTACAGAGGCCAAAAGCAGTTCCTTTGAGTATAAGGACAGGGAACCTATACGTGCTACTCTGAAACACTGTTTTAGCCTCCAACTACTGACAGCTATGGATTTCCTGAGGAAAATGTAGTTTTACATATATATAAAATTTCTCTTTCCATGAATTTGTACTCTCCTTGAACCCATGCAGACTTTTAGCTACTACAACTGCTGTGGCAAGGGATTGCACAGCTAACCTCACACCTTGAGAAGAACCACCTTCTTGTGTGCATTTCAAACCAGCCACTCAGTATTTTCATTTGATGCCCTGCAGGTCTTGTGTTGAAAGACACCAAACAATTAACCATACTCACCCAGGCTGTGATTTTATGGACCTTTATTCTCATCAGTGAGCTGTCTTATTTTCTAAGCTGAAACAGCTGTCTTACTTTCCAGGCTGTAAAACCCTAAGCTACTCAGTAGCTCCCTACGTGGAAGCCACTCCATGCTTTTTATCACAGAGGAAGCCTTGATGACTAGTCATCTAACTTTTAGATAGCAAAAGCTGGGAGAGCTGGAACCCCTCTTAATTGTTCAGTTTCCAGCCATAGTGACTGCCTCATTGTGCTACAGAGGGAGAGTTCCTGAACAAAAATTTTGGAATTTAGATTGACAAGGCACATACCAGGAGACAACATGAGGCTTAGTTCATGAAGTAAGTTCCAAGATATTAAATAATGAGCATTTTGGGAACAGATATGGGGACCGATTCTATTCTTATTCATGCCAGTGTGCATCTGTTTTTTCCCCTAAGACGTCAGCGGTGTTGCATTGCCATAAATGACTGGAGAATCAGGCTCATAAAGTTTATATTTTATAATCTTGCAAGAACATGCACGCTTAAGTCCCAATGCCATAAACATTTCTAGAAAGCATGCTTTGAAATGTATTCGAGCTCCCTAACTCCTTCCCTCCAGCTGATAGCACTACATGATGCATACGTACAGAGTCCCATCAGCCAAGCCATTCCTGCTGTCTTTGTGTACATAGAGGACATGTCTACACAGATGACCTTTCTCAGAATAACCCCCCTGCCCATATTGCCTGGGCACAAGCCAATTCCTGTCCAAGGGTCTCATAGCAATATTAGCACAGTGTTGAACAGAAGCCAATAAATCCTTTTTGCAGGGCATATTATCTGTCTCTCAACTCAGCCTAGCCATTGAACCATCCTGAAATTTAAGGAAGTGCAAGGTTTATGGAATAATTTTGAACAGCTTGTAAATACCTCTGACTTGGTAAAATCTTGGTCCTGCTTGAAATAAGAGATGTTTTGTCACCAAGTCTTCTGTGGCAAAGATTTAACCAGCAGTTTCCAGAGAAGGATACAGAATTTTTTTTTTTAATGCATACACCATGTCATAGACACAAAGAAGATAACATTCAGTGTTTTCTTGATTTTTCCTTTGAAAGTAATGGAAGGAAAGCAGCGGAAAAAAAAAAGTTCAGATTGCTTAGCTTATTTCAAGAGAAATTTGTATTGCTATGGTAAAGGACATGCAAACAAAATCTGGCAAAAGGCCTAGCAAAAGATAAAAACTAGGATTACACTATGGCAAAACGAAGTTGTCAAATATACACACATTGTATATTCTAAAGATATTGAACATTGAGCAATGTGCCAGGTGATTTAATCTGTTGTTCTGGCTTCCAGCCACTGCTGTCTTGTCTGGACCATGACTAAGGGGAAAATTAGAAGCAGGCAAAAAAAAGTGGTAGAAACATTTCAGTGTATTACCTTCCCAAATGAAATGGCTATAGAGATGGCCATACACACAGCTATATCAGATCTACTGCTATGAGTCAGCTAGCTCCTGAAAAATAGGTCTGACCAGGCCTGGTTTAACTCCATTCAGGGAGTGAACAAGTGTACGCAGTCATATAAATATTCATCCCTTTCTGAAATCCTCACACACTGTGTCCATGGCCGAAAAACTAAAGTTACCTGCATTCAGAATTTCCTTCTGCTACTATTTTCTCCCTGTTCTCTTGCACATTAATCAAATCTTAGCACTGACTGTGTGACAACTGGTATAAAGGATGACAAGGTCTTTGAGGAGGAAAGTATCTAGTGCACAATGCCCTACATAAGTGTTTTTGGTAGACAAACTTTTTTTTTTTTTTAAACATTATGTGCACTATTTGATTACAGTAATCTAGTAAATGTGTGTCTTGGCCATGTTAAAAGATACAATTAATGTTTCTATTTTCTTTTCTGTTCAATGGCCTAAAGCACACATCTGCAGCAATATTTACTGAAGCTCAGGGCATAAATAGGGCTGAAATTTTACCCAAGTGAGTTCTGTTGTCAGATACTATAGGTAAATAAACATTTTAGTTCAATAGATTGCTGTATTAGTACTTTATTAAAAAGCACAAGATTTGTATTCTTGAGAGAGCTTACGAATATTATGTGACTGAAAATTTTAAAAGTTTCAACAAATAAATTATGTGGGGGGAAAAAAACTATCAGTGGTGACAACTTTTTAGTGAAAAATATATTTCTAATTAAAATGTGTATAAAATATTTCCTTTTCTGAAACCAGTTGGATATAGTTTACTGAGCTTTCTTCCCCTTCTAAATCCTCAAATGAAATATCACTCTAGAATTTTTTCATTGATTTTTATTTCTTAACCAATTCTAGTCTTTGCATTTTCTGTATTGTTGAATTCTGCACAAGCCTCTATGGCACCAGAAGTATGAATACTGGAAATCACATCTGCTGAAACGTATTGGTTCAGATGAAAGATTTGATACCCTCCAGGAAAAAAACAAAACAAAACTAAAAAAATCTCCAATCACTGTTTTATTTTCATGCCAAGTACATGCTCTCCCTATATAATCCTCTGAATACACCACATAAATGTTGTTCAGTTTCTAGTGCTTGTTGTCTCCTTGCCCTACTAACAGTATTAGGTTTACACAGAAAAATGCCTCAAGCTAATATAAATCAGTAAATTACATTTCAAGCCATCCTCCTTTATCTTTCCACACTGGGCAGATGCAGTGAGGACAACTCAAAAGACTGATTAATTGCCTTAGGAATTACAAGTTCAAAGTCAGGTTCAGGGAATGCAGCATTGTGGGAAGAACAAAATCTGTATTTGAAAGGCAAGACCCCTTTTGCAAAGGCCCTGACTACCCTGGGCTGAGGTTTCTCGTATGGTCTACCTTCAGTTTACTGTCATTGTCACACCACTGTTG
Organism: Apteryx mantelli; assembly: GCF_036417845.1. Classification (NCBI taxonomy): domain Eukaryota; kingdom Metazoa; phylum Chordata; class Aves; order Apterygiformes; family Apterygidae; genus Apteryx; species Apteryx mantelli. Next base: position 80,002,780 of record NC_089979.1, read on the forward strand.
CAAGCAGCAAGAGATGAAATTCTGACATAATCTGGGGTTCTTATCCCAGGACCATGTACAATATTTTGTCCAGGGTCAGAAAACGTAGACTTAAAAATGCCAATGCCTTATTTAAACTGGCCATTCACAAACCTGTAGAATAATTGAGCTTGGAAGGGACAGCTGAAGATCTCTAGTCCAAACCTTTCATCAAAGTAGGGGTAGCTTCAAAGCCAGATAAGGTTGCCATGGTCTTTTCCAGCTGAGTTTTGAATATTTCTGAGGCTGGAGATCCCATGACCCCTCTGGATATCTGTTCTAACACTTAACTACCCTCAGCAGGATTATTTTTCCCTTTTTCCAGTTAGAGTTTCCCTTGCTGCAGCTTGTGAGAATTGCTTCTTGTCCTTTTGCTGTTCACCTCTGAGGGTAGTCTACCTCAGTCTTCTCTATAATGTCCCTTCAGGTAGTAGAAGGCTGAAGGAAGATTCCCTGCTGGTTCTCCCTATAAGGCTAAGCAAACCCAGTCACCTCTCCAGGGGACCCAAAACTGCACAGTACTCCAGATGTGGCCTCCCAAGTACCTAGTGAAGGAGAACGGCCCCTTCTCACGACCTTGTCGAGAAGGGATCTAGCACTGCTGGTGCCTATTTGAGCAGGGCTCCTTTTCCCCAAAGTTGCACTGAAATCAGTCTGCACCCAGCCTGTACTGCTGGGGATTGGGCTGCCCTAGGTGCAGCACTTTGCATTTGACTTGTTGAATGTTATGAAATATAAAAAGGGGTCCTGAAGCTTCTCATGAATCTTCTGGCATGCATCTAGCACCTACTGCCAAGACTCAGAGCGAGGTCTTCTCTGCCTTTCACAGCTGCAATCAACCCAAATATACAGAGAATAACATTGTCAATATACATTAAAACATGAAAATACATTAAATACATGAAGTTCAACAAAGGCAAGTGCAGGGTCCTGCACCTAGGGAGGAATAACCCCATGCAGCAGTACAGGTTGGGGGTTGACCTGCTGGAAAGCAGCTCTGCGGAGAAGGACCTGGGAGTGCTGGTGGACACCAAGTTAAGCATGAGGCAGCAATGTGCCCTTGTGGCCAAGAAGGCCAATGGTATCCTGGGGTGCATTAGGAAGAGTGTTGCCAGCAGGTCGAGGGAGGTGATTCTCCCCCTCTAGTCAGCCCTGGTGAGGCCACATCTGGAGTACTGTGTCCAGTTCTGGGCTCCCCAGTACAAGAGGGATGTGGCACTACTGGAGCAAGTCCAGCGAAGGGCTACAAAGATGATGAGGGGACTGGAGCATCTCTCTTATGAGGAAAGGCTGAGAGAGCTGGGCCTGTTTAGCTTGGAGAAGAGAAGGCTGAGAGGAGATCTTATCAATGTGTACAACTATCTGAAGGGAGGGTGTCGAGAGGATGGAGCCAGACTCTTTTCAGTGGTGCCCAGTGACAGGACACGAGGCAACGGGCACAAACTGAAACACAGACGCTTCCATCTGAACATGAGGAAAAACTTCTTCACTGTGAGGGTGACAGAGCACTGGAACAGGTTGCCCAGAGAGGTTGCGGAGTCTCCTTCTCTGGAGATCTTCAAAACGCGCCTGGATGCAATCCTGTGCAACGTGCTCTAGGTGACCCTGCTTGAGCAGGGGGGTTGGACTAGATGATCTCCAGAGGTCCCTTCCAACCTCAGCGATTCTGTGAAAAGCACCTCTTCTGCACACAGACAAACTTTATATATATGCAGTATCTGGGAAGCTCAAATAAGTAAGTCAAAAGCTCAGCCTGTTCTGTACCTATGAAAAAAAGCTGTTAATTAAAGCTTTAATATTTTTCTTGTCATCAGCAACAAACTGCATAAATCCAGTTAATGAACTCATCAGGTTTATCCCTGACATTAATAGGAAGTGAAAATTACCTCTAGACCTATCAATGTTTACAATAGAGCACTATGAATCTTAAGTATTGTTAACGATCATTTCTTTAAACAGAAGAACAGTGTAAGCATCAGCTTTATAGCTGGCATCATGAAACAGCTGAATCTTGCAGACAAGAGTCGGCGTCAATAAGGAAACATCATTCCAAAGAACAGGTGGTGGGCACTTCTCCGCACTGCCTGAGACCAGAGCACCATCTGCATGAATATTAACATTATTGATATTCACAGCCATATTGCAAAGTCCATTCAGGTCTCTCAGGGCTTGGGCAAGATTCCCAGGGTCGACACAGCGTTGCTACAAGACGACAATGCAAATATATAGTAATAAGTGCAATAAGCTCTCAACTGCAGGACAGGGTGGAGATGCGCAGTGCTGCAAAGGAAATTGCAGTGGAGCACTCAGACTGTAAGAATCTTTGGCAAACCAACTGCTTCAAGGAAGTTGCAAGGTGAGAAAGAAGTTCTCTACGGTCTCATTGCAGCAGCAAGTCCCTTTTGGGTAGTTCTGTTCCTGTTTCTCGACAGAGCAATACAAAGCAAAGCAATCTCATATTCATAGATGCATTTAGACAGATCACTGACACATCCTGGCACTAGGAATCCTTCCTCTCACAACACAGTGATAGCAGTTAGTCATCGCTGCATTGTTTGCGGAAATCACTGTTTTCCCTCAGTGTACAGCTGAAAACTATTCATAAGTAAAATGTGCTCTCGGATACTTTTTTTTTTTTAAACCTGGAAGTAAGATTTGGAAATAAGAAAGCATTGCAGCTACTCCCTGTCATTATGTTGTTGCCATCATAATGATAGTCTAGCTTGGCAGAAAGCAGGTGTGCCTGGGGCCAGCTCCTCAATAAATGGGACTCAGGAGAGCTTCACACAAGTCAGCTTGCACTAGCTACAGGCAAAGACCTGGTTTAAGGACTCTTTCCAGAAGGCAGAACAATGATCATCCTTAGTAATTAATACATGCAAATCAAAATAATGAGGTCTATAACTGTGTAAATAAAGGTGAAATGCCCCCAAATATCAGAGGCATGTTTACCACAAGAAACATTCTTCAGGAAAATCAAAGAGATATTCAAGCAATTGTGCTGCAGTAGGAGATATAGAGCTTGTGGCTTAAGCTGAATGTCACAAGACTAGTCACATTACTGAATTGCACGCTGAGCAGAAAGCCCTTAGGCCTTATTAGCTCTTTCTATATACTATATCTTATTTGTGTAGCTTATAAGCTTTTTCCCATGACCTTTGACTTACGGCAAACAAGAAAGATATCTCAGCTCCTGTGAGCTCACAGAGTGGGTCACCAAGCCAGTGGATTTCAATATTCATCCATTTGCATGACCCTAAAAATTGCCATATGACTGTAGAGACCTGTAAGCCTACCTATAACCTCCTTACAAGTAGGGCAGTGGTGGAAAACTGATAAGGTAGGATAAATCTCTCATAAGGGTGGGGGGGGGATCTACTGCATAACATCTTGCCTGCTGAAACACGTTTAAAATAATTTTCAAAAACTAACCATTTCCAAGACAATGTGAAATCTTAGACAAAGCTACGACTGAGGCTGTGCACTTACAAGTAGACTTGCCATATTCCAATGAACTGGCCATTACAAAGCAGAATGGGCACATGGGGAAGAAGAGAAACGCAGTGCCACATGCTCAAGAGCTCTCAGAGCATCAGTTCCAGCAACAGCAGCCCTGGCAGCAGGCTGTTCACACTGCACTGCTCCAGCACCTTGCCTATAGTGTTTATATTTGTAAGTTCCTGGCTACAAACAGGAGTCTTCTTTTGTGATTAAAAAGGTAAGCATTAGGATATGAGTGCCATGTCACATCCTATATAGTTGCTTCCAAGAAAGGGGATTTTCTATGAAGGGATTAATTACTCTTATACACATCCCTCTCTGCACCCCCACGTCACTGGAGTTCAAAATATGTAACCCTACAGGCCTCACAGTAAGCTGTTTTGATGTTTGATGGATGTTGTGACTTTTGGTACTGTGGGAACCAATTTTCTCTCCCTGCGGATAATCTCCTGAGGAGACCTGGTGTGAAGAATGTTCCTCATAGCAGCAGGAACATGGCAAATGGACCCAGTCTGAGAGATAAATGACTTTTCTTTTGCTTTCCCCAAATGCTTGTTTTATCTCAGAACCCCCTCCCTTTATAATCTAGGCTCAGCTTTGACATCTCAAACACAAGCACTTGTAGGGGGAGCAATGCAATGAAATCCTCAGATGTTCAACTTAGTTGTTAGGTGGTTAAAGTAATCAGTCGCCTGAAATTTCTCACAGGGCTCTTGTTCAACTGTAATTCTCTTAGGGGAAAAGAAAGCACAATTAAAAGACATTTTCAGTCTTAAAACAGGGGGTTTTTTGTTTGTTCTTCAGAGACATTTAATGCTGCTCCCTATAAAGGACTGGGAAGATGGAGCTTTATTTCAGGTCTTGCTTTCACAGAACTGATATTACTATTTTTCAACACCATACTCTTGGGACCAAGTTTTCCAGCCAAAAAGGTCAATAGCCTATAAATCAGGAATGGCTACAAATCAGGACTGTAGCTCAACTGAAATCAGTGGGCTTTATGTCAGTTTTTAATGCATTGGAATCCAACCAAAAGTCACGAATATGCAGCCCAAACACACTTGCCTGCATCCAGAGGAGAAACACTTGCCTTCATCCAAAGAAGGGTGACTATGGAAGAACTAAAACTGAAAGTGAAAGGAGGAGGAGTAGCAGCAAGACCAGAGCATAACAGTGGGGTATGTATGCTCTTAGTTATTTTTTGCAATCCATTGACCAAAGAACAGTGCTTAATGGGTTAAATAAGGACATACCATCCCATAATAGCATTTTGAATTAAAGGCCTTCACTTTGCAGAAAGCAACCAGGGTAACTGCAGAGCAGATGAGGATTTTAATATGTATTTCTCAACGTGAATAAACTATGCACAGGGTAGCTCTGACACAAATTTGCTAATGTGAATTCAGATTTAGGACACTTCACTCAAGCATACAGCATGACTTTTTCAAAGATTTTGGCCTCTCCAGGCCTACCCCATCCTTTGCCAGTTACTCCAGAAAAATCAGAGCTTCTGCTTCTAAAGTAATGTACCAATAATTAGAAGATATAGTTTGAAAATTGGGCACAGTTCAAATTACCAAAGATGCTGCAATGAGCTCATAGCTCTTTAACCTCTATGTTTCTAGGATAGCAATAAGAGGAAGCAAAAGAAAATGATTAAGATGGCAAGAGGACATAAATTAGGAGTAATGAGATGCAGTCAAAAAGGCTACATTTAAGTAGGAAAAGGAGCAGGATTAATTAAGACAGGAATTATTTCCTAGGAAAAGTAGTGGAAATTCCACAGCTTGATAAAGTCAAAATTTAGAGTAGGTAAAGTTTTAGAAAAAGTACTACAGAGACCAACTTCCATTGTACTGAGAAGGAGCTGTGCAGTATACACATACAGTTTTTAAGTCTTTTCTGTTTACAGCTATAATATGAGTGCATGAATGTTTGTTTTTATTACTAGACTAGGCAACAGTACTTTTTTTGGAAAAAAATGCATAAGATGAAGACACTTCTTGATGGACAGGGTCACTATACATAGATTTCTTTTTTCCCTCAGGAAACTGAAAAATAGGCCAACAAGGAATAGTGAAAACAATGCACTGCTTGTTCAGTTGAAAGAAATTCAGGAAAATTCTGCTATGGTAGAAAAGGGGGAAAAAAAAAAAAAAAGAGAGAGCAGGAAGCAGTATGGTAAGGCAGGAGGATAAAGGTACCCACTTAATTGATCTTATTTTATTACACTGGCAGCCTGAAAAGAAAGGGAAACTGCCTTCGGGGGGCAGTCAGACTGTGTCCTCCCTGCAAGGAGGAAAAAAACCATGTCTTTTTAAAGCAATGTAGCTAATGTACATTAGCTGTATCTGGCAGTAAAAATCCCAGTGAAGACAACATACTGGCAGGTTGTATTGTGATGCAATCTAGGCCAAAGGAAGCTAGGAGGGAAGGGAATGCAATATTGTATTGAGCTTATGGTAGAAACTACAGGGGTCTTGTTTGTGTAGGATTTTACGGCTGGATAGCTAATACAAACTGGTTATCCTGGGATAAGCACACACACCGTTTTGTCCCTCCTCTTTCTGGCACTGAAGACAAAGCCTCAGTCTGACTCTGCCCTCAGTTCTAGCAGCTCCTGTAGACTTAAAATTCAAGCCCTTGGCTCTCTTCCAGCTTGCTACCTTGCAGCTGCTCCTCAACCCCCTGGCTCGGCCCTGCTCCTCCAGCCCTGTGTGCAGTGCTGGAAACGTGGGGTTCAGCGTCCTTGCGATCTCATGCTCTGCGTGCATGCCAGGACTGTCCTGAAACCGTTTCCTAACCCTCTGCTGTGTGTCCTGCCCCGAGTAAAATATTCCTAATCCTACACTTAATGGGGTCAAGAGGAAGACTCCCACTGATTGAAAATCCTGGCTGTCACAGTGGCTCTCTATTTTTAAACAACAGCCTCAAAATTGCCTAGGAAGTAGGCTGGCAACAGACATTTCTAGATTATAAACAAAGCCTAACTCATTAACCATATACATAGAGTCATATATGTTACAGTAACTTTACATTAAGTAAAATCATCTACTTGGATAATGCCCTGTTTCCACTTCAAGTTAAAAGGCATTCTTGAATAAAATGATCACCGTCTAACTCCAGACTACTACCAAGAACTGCTTCCTTAAAATGAGGCATTTTAAAGAAACATATAGATGCTATATGCAAAATCAGAGCTCCCATGTTACAAAAAAAATGCTTTTAGAACAAGACTGCAATGCTGTGATCAAATTTGTCAATCTGACATTTAGTTATTGTACCTCTGCTGACTTAACTCTTCTGTGTTCTCATCCCTAAAAATTCAGGAGAGTGAATTTTGCACATTTGCCTAAGACTTGCACTTTACAAGAACTATTTGCAAATAGTTCATTGACAAAAAAAAGAAAATAAAAGATTCTCCTGTATTAGCATTCTTTCCATATAGAGGAAATTTGGAAAAAAAAACAACAAACAAAAAAAATCCACCATAGCTTCAGGGAAAAAAAATAAAAAATCTGTTTTCTATAAATAAACAACAGAAGTTCATGGTATCATTCAGAACAATAACGATTGGCCTGAATATTCAAGTTTCCACCTGAACTGGGTATAAGATAAAACAGCTGAAAAATCAGTTACTTTCTTCCAATCTGGATGAATCTACACTGAAATGTTATTATGTAAGTCCCAACTCTTTTTTGGTGTTACTTTGAAAAGAATAGTGATTACATTATCTTATGTTTTTTATGATCAATAGACATGACTGCGTATTTCCAAAGAAGTCTTGGTATTAAAACCAAACAAATAAGAAGAGTTGGAAAAAGGAGTTTAGCCCCATCTGTAACAAGCTTTCTTTATAAAGAAACACATCCACATTTACATCCAAATTTTTCCTTTAAAGGACAATATATGTTTTCAATACCCTTTTAAAAATCAAACTTCATAATTTATGTCTTATGAACTGCTGCATTATGGCTATATTTTACAATTATGGCATCCATTCAAACACTTTGACTTGGAAGAAGAGCATAGAACTCAAATACTCTTGCCATTTATGTAGCTCCCACTCTTTCTGCATGTACAACACTATAAATACTAGCTTTCTGGATAAGATCTTACAGTACTCTTTCTCTCCAAATCACAGAAGTCAAAAGGAAAATCTCCCATTAATTTGAATCAACACTAGGGCAATCTATGGTGTGCAGTTCTATTTATAACCTGTGCCAGAAACAGCTGCACAGTATAATTTCTGTGCCAGGCTTGTAAAACTCTTCTTCTTTCCCTGTTCATAACAAACTTTTTTGACCAGTGACAAAAGCATTTTCCCAGCTCTGAATGACTTCAAGAAAGGTAAGAGTAGCAGGGAAATGAATGATATATTTTCCTGCTGACACTGCACAGATTGCTTCAGCTTGCTTACATATTTTGGAGTTTACTCAAAGGACGAGAATAGAATCCCTTCTGAAATGTTCATTCAGTGAAGTCAGAGACAGCCTAGTGCAAAATACATTTCCATGGTATAAGCTGAGGAGAATTACCCACCTTTCCAGCAAAATCTCCTCTTTCCTTTTTCATATACATCTCAAACATGTTTTCTTGGCATTTAAAGTTCTCCCATCCACCATAATTAAACAAAACAAACCCTGGTGTTTTGCTGCCACCTTTTGCTCCTCCTCCGCTTTAGTTGGTTGTCAGAAGGCCCATGTGCTAGCTGCTCTATTGGGGCTAGGGGATGCTCCCAGCAGCGGGCGGGTCAGCAATTGGCTGGATCCACAGGCAGCTGTGTTGATGGCTGGTATCCAGCCTGTCCAAAGCGGTCGGCTTGTTCTCCGAAAAGTCATTTCCTTTGGATCCGTTTTTAGGTTTTAGGGAACTGGCACGCAAGCCCTCTATTTCAGAGTTATGCTCCAAGAAGAATAAGTTGCCGCACTGCTGCGAGCCCTATTTGCCACAGGTTTCTTTTCTTACTTCTGCTCAGGATCATTACTTTGTTTTGTTATTGGGAAGTGCTATCTACAAGGTGGTCTTTTGGTCTTTAAAATGAAATTCTTACTCAAAAAAATAAATGTAGTAGATAAATTTTGTCAAATTGTTGTGTAAAACTGAATCACCCTATATTAGAAACTGCTGCTGATAAAAAATAGAGTTCTCAGGCTTCCTTCCTGCGCGGTAAACTCAGTCTTTAGGCAATGCCTGAATCTTCCTTAAGCTATCATCTTCCCTTTCCAAACCTACTGATGCTGGTCCTTAACTGGTCAGCAAAACACCAAGTCTTCAAATATAGACCCCTCCTTTTAAAACTTCATCACTTGCAAGACCTTATAAGGCTTGCAGTATACATACACCTTTCCTTATGAAAATTTGAAAGTAAAAGGCTGCTAGAAAGTAAAAGCTAGCCACATATTGAACTGTGGATTAGCACACAGAACTTATTGAAAACACATGCAAGGAAAAATAAGATCAATTGGTAGTGTGCACATATGTATGTGCACACGTTCAAGGCACTGGGCAGGGGGGAACGGATGTCAATTTACTTTTTTTTTGGGGGGGGCATGCTGTGTTACTGGTGGCCTTTTCCCATGACAGTTATTTGTTGCCTGTTCATACCAGTGTCAAGGGGGGGAGGGGAGAAGTCCCCCCCACACCCACCACAAACTAGGGACTCTTCCATGCAGTTGATTCACTGAACTGGGAAGGAAAAGAATCTGAACTGAATTTTTGTTTTGACTTTGTAAGAATTGTGTCTATGCCCGGGGCAGTGTTTTATAGATGAGTTTATAGGCACAGTGGATGGTTTCCTTTACAGGCATGCACTTTTCCCTGTTCATACCAATGTCATTCAAATAAATAGGGCAAAACTTTCCCAATAATGAAAGAAAGAGAGGAAAACTTATGTCATTATTCTTACTGTAACAGCTTGGAAATTGACTTTATTATACATGCTCATTGGGTGATAGTGGGGAGATTATAGAGGACTAGAATGCCTGATAAAAGTCTTGTCAACATTAAAATGTTTGATTTATATGGCTCTTTCCATAACAATTATATGATTTTTAAATTAAACTACACTTCCCCACCAAGTAGACTGCAATCTGTTTTAGTCTTCTTCCATATCATTTTTCTCTAAAGTGTCTGTCTTTGTAATGTGTCGATCATTAGAATAATGCATATTTGATGAAAACTTACAATAAATAACATTTTGGACACTGTTTCCAGTCACTGATTGATGTATATATTATTTTGTCTGCTGTATTTAACCGATGTGTCTCAATTTTTCCAATATCCAAGGGGCACGTACAGTATAGTAACAGAATTCAGATGACCTATTTTCAGTTTCTCTCACAGAAATAAAAGATTCAGTAAGTTATAATTTTATACAAGGAGAAACAGAGTGTAATTCACCTGCAAATACAAGCTCTCCAGTTTTCAGGCATGCTCACAGTGACAAGCACACATAGTACCGCAACCAAGAGTCTGGGTATCTTTCATAGTTTTACAAACACCTCAATTTATGGGCACACATAAGATATTTGATAACAGCATCGCTTCACTTGCGGTGGTGGATGCATGCTTGTATACGATGTCTTGCAGATTTATTGGTCACCAAGAGGTTTAGCCTCATCCTGGGGGTATCGGATTCCTCACCAGCAGAACCATCCTTGTTATTCTGTACAAAAGGACAGGTGAAAGTTAGATATTTTCATCTCTATTTACTGTAGAGATGACTTTAATTGAGTTTCCCTCCTAAGTGAGTATAAAAGTGGGTCTGTGACTAAGGCTGGTAAATAAGATGTTACCCAATATTACCCTGTATGAGCTCAGAGTAACAAACTGTGGTCAAAGAGGAGACCTTTTGCAACTTCAATTCTCTCCCAGTTTATGCTGATGAGATGATTTATTTTGAAGAGTGACTAGCAACTGAGTGAGATGGACTTGTCCCTTAATAGCACAGAAAAAAAAAGGGGGGGTAGAGTTTTGTAACTGTTGTGTTTTGCAGGAAAAAAGAAATTAGGAAGAGGGGAAAGGAAGAATGGTGGACAAAAAACGTTTTGTTTTATGACAGGAGCTCTATGCTCCTGCTTACTTTGCATCTGCTGTCACAAGTTGGCTAAAGGATATGACTGACTGCAATCTTTCTCCAATCCAGTTTATTTAAAAATGGTGACTTTCTATTTTTCAATATAGTAACTTTTCTAATTCACAGTTATGCATGAGCAAAAGGAATTTAAAATGGACTGCCCGATTTATCCCTTTAGCCACCATCTAGAGCAGCTACTGTATCTCACAGACCTACTCAATGCAGAATAGTATGGGTAATTCATCCAGGACCCCCATGCAAAACAAACTTGAGATATCAAGTGTCCAAGCAGGAGATCTTCAAGTTATTACAACATGATGTAGTAACAACATTCTCTCAGCCTCTCTGCCCCTAAATCAATTTCACTAGGTCACTGATTGATGACTGTCAGGAAAGTTTCCAATTTCTTGGCTAGTTGCACCAAGGCACTGTCAAAAATATATAAATCTTTATTATTTTAGTCAGTCAGATTTCAGTATACACACATGCAGAGCAAGTCCCTAAAACTGGGCTGTGGAAATTGAGCCTCTGATGTTCTCTTAAAGAATATTTTGAAAGAGTGATGACAATTGTTGTCTCTTTGATAAACATTAATGCTCCATCCAACTGCTGGATAGTGTGTGTGTGTGTGGGGGGAACAGTACAAGAAAGACTGGTTTTGATCAAATTCTTCCACTGCCCCCGATAGCAGAGATTTTAAAGCAAAGCAAAGCATAGCTTGCAGGTATGGCCATCATGAAACACCGCACCTCAGGCTGTTGTGAGCCACAAAACCTCAGCTGAGGTTATGATCCTCCAGGGTGCACCTATTGAGCAGAGATTTGTTAACTCATGTTACAATAACCATTACCTGGAAGAATTTTATTTCTAGTAATAAGAGACTATAGAAGATGAAAAAGAGATAGGTGTGCATATGTATGTGTCTATACTTACACATATATATTGAAAAAAATTATTCTGAAACTTAGTATAAAGGATATTAATCTCTTCTTTTATACTGTTTGTTAGCCAAAAGAGCTCTGTTAACAGGAAAAGATTAAAGTTGTTTATTAATTAGTGCATATTGGTCTCCACATTACAAAACATGCTTAGCCTCTGGCTTCAGAAATTCCTCAGAGATACCTGTTGAACACTTGTACCAGATATGTATTCCTGGTTTGCTGTGGGTACAAGGAGCTAATATTTCTTTCAGGCCATCCATCAGGTGCCCTATCGTCCAAAAGGAGGTTGGGGGGGGGGGGGTGCAGGTGGACAAAGAGGCCTTGAAGGCAAATACTTGTGATGAACATCTCTCAGTACCACTGATGGTGTATCGTGTGCAATGTTGCCCCTATCTTGCAATAGTAAGGGCTCAAGTCAAAGCACAGTGGATTGAAGCCTAAAACCCTCACACAGAACTTGTTCAAGGAAACACTGGATTTCCATTATAGCAATAGAAGGTGGGCTTTTTTGGGTTTTTTTTTTGGTAAGGAAGAATAACCTTACAGAAATGGTTTCTAGCTTAAATAACAGAGCTAAGTCTGGGGAGAGGGATGACAAAAGGAAAGGGTGTGGAGACTGGTGGGAAATAATCAGCCCACCACTGTCAAAATCCAGATGGCCTGCTTGATTTAATATGGCCTGTGATTTCCCTCACTCCAAGTCAGTGCTCTGATTACTCAGCTATTGGGGTAGCTGGGGGCAAGGATAAGAAGATGCAAGGAGCACTCCTCTTCTGTCTGCGAAGAACTTAAAGAAGCATTTTTTTAAACCCTAAAAAAAGTTTTCCAGGACAGAAGATTGCTTCAAGCACGAGTCTACACATCAATTCTCCATTTGTTAGGTTATCTTACTGCGACCAAGGTGCAAGAAAGAAGCAGACATTTTACTTCACAGCCAAAGAAAATTTAGAAATTGGGCTACTGGAATTTTTTAGGATTGCTTTCTTTTGGACTAGTTTGAGTTTCGGTATAGATCTTCAATTTGTGTAATAAATTCAGAGCTATGTGAAAAACAAGGATTTGTTGAGGATAAAAAGTGTTTTCCTCTGCAGAATTTAGCAGACCTGATATTTAGCTCTTTGGGAGAAGTTTGGGAGAAGTTAAAAATTTTAACACTTTCAGCACAAAATACCAAAGGTATTTCTGAACATACTTGAGATATCATGCATTTATCAGTTCTCCTCCATTTTCTGTTTAATCAATCATTCTCATCACCCCTCCCTCCAACAATTTTAGATGGAAATAAGCAACAAAATCCCAACATTATTTTGTAGTTTGGGACTTTCAATTTAAGGGTTGTTGAGTACTTTGTACTTACAAGTTTCCTCTGCAGAACAGTCAACCATAAAACAAAGTAATACCTTTCCTTCTCCCTCAAGGTACTTCCTCTCCTGCTGTTTCAACTAGAAGTGGAATAAAATGTTTAAACAAGTAAATGAACACAAGAGTAGGAAACCCAGCAAGGCTAAATGCAAGAGCTCTTCTTACAGAAATTTCCCCTTTACCAGATTGTCCAGACTTCCCAGTGCATCAGAGTTCTCCACTGCAGAACAGCCTACCTGCACACAATGTGATAAACATATGAAACCAGGAGGCACTGGCTTTATAGGGATGAAAGCTGAACTAAGCTCATGAAGCAGAAGTATAAAGCAATGCAGGTACTAAGCAGAAAAATACCCCAAATCAGGAAAAGGGTACTTTATAGTTACATATCAATATTCCTTTTGAGCAGTGCAAAAGCACTTGAGAAATAGCAACATTAAAGGTATTGTATTTCTCAGTTTACAACAGAGGAAAAAAAAAGTGTAGGTGCAAAAGATTACATGACTGCCTCAACGTTGTATGGAGACCCATCTAAATATATATCTGTATAAAGCACCAGTGAGGGTCTCTCAGAAGAGCCTTTCAAAGGCACCCCAGATTCTGCATGGTGCCAGTGCTAGCTAGCTAAACCTGCATGGCTGCAAGCCACTAGAAGCAGGCATATTTCTCTTGCTCGAGTGGACCTTCCTACATCAACAATTACACCAGCTCCACACTACTTTACATGCAGAAATCACACAGATGTAAACATTTGCCTGTCAGGAGTGATCTGCATCCTTCTAAACCTCCATTGTTCATAGAAAAAAATGGGCAGATTCATACAGCCCCTCTGAATCCAGAGGCAGAAGAAATGTGAAGCTTGCTCTAAAACCAGACTTCAGTATGCTTCAGCAGAAAACAGTGGGAATACGACAGAAAGAAAGATGTGCCTAGCACTGAGAAAAATTTTTGCTGACATCTGTATTTTATCAAAAAGATCTGTGATCATTGAAAAGGACAATTTCTTTTAGCACTTTCGGTTTCATCTTGAAAACTTCAAAGACTATGCTTAATAATGCCTACATCAGGCATTTCCTTCCTGAGAAGTACAGACTTCAAATTGGAGATACCAATCAGCACTGCCCCTTCAGCAAAGGAAGATTTCTGCCGTGCTGGCAGCATCCAAACGAGAATGACCTAAAGGAAGATGCTATGATCCACCTGTTCAAAATTCAGACTGATGGGGCATGTGTGGGTGGATCCGAGTTTCCACCTTGAAACCAGTGAATTAAGAACATTCCAGGTGTTCCTGGAAAAAAAAAAAAAAGTTTTTTAAGGACCAGGTGCATTAGTGCACTGGGAACAGTACTCAAAACCTTTCACCTCTGCTTAGGTCCCTCTGCTGCTGATAGGGTCTGTAGAGTGCATTTAGGCCTTTGACTTCACACAAAGCATGAGTTTTGGCTAAACCTGCAGTTGAACCATCTGCCCAGCTGATATTTGCCTTTTGCCCATTCTGGCAGCAGTATCTAGTAGCGCTATGCAAGCTTGCTGTACCTTTGCTATCTTTTTGCTTATGCAATGCTAGCTTCTCCTCAAAAGATTAATAGGACTCCATTCTTCAGCACTGTCATTTCAGCACCTTTTATAAAGGTCATTCGCACTTAAAAGTGAGGCATTTAGAAAACAGTTAAGCATCCCTGACAGAATGACTTTTAGGTCACAGGATGCAGAGGGCCTCAATTCTGGTATGCTGCTGCCATCACAGACTAGTAATTTACAGATAACCAAAATTGGTAATATAATTCCATGTATGAAAGTTAAATAGAAAGCAGAAATATTTAAAAAGGATTGCATCCATTATTACAACACTGTATATGCCTGAGACAAAGCTGACAAGTTTCATGGGCTTTTTCTCCTTAGTCATGGTAAAAATATGACATTATGTTTTTTCAAATATTAGAAGGAAAATGCTTTTAAGTCCAGTTTTAATATTAAGAAATTAGCAGAGATTTAACACTTTAGTTGTTCAATGGCTTTTTTTTTTTTTTGGACTTGACTACAGTTTCTGATCTATGCCTCATTAATTCCTTTCACACAACTAGAAAGTGGGTGAAGCAAAGATAGCATCTAGCAACAAGTGCTTTTGTGTGGCAGTTGATTTTTTTGTTTTGTTTTTAATGCAGATGTGAATAGAACCCACGGAACTAGAATCCCAATAATTTGAATTATCTAACCCGAGTTTTATTCTGGAAAATAAAAGCCTACCATCCAAAGTGAAACACAATGATGTGACACAGAGTGCACAGGAAGTGGACAGACCCCAAGTGACTGGGGTAACTTAACCTTTCCTTGTCTTTAGAACATCATGTTGGTGCCATTCACAAGGAAACAATAGAAAATTGTTGAGGAGAGATAAGTTTTGCCTTGCTCACACCGTACTGTCATTTACAACTGTAAACTTGACAGTCCTGCATTCTTATCTGCCAGCTGAATGAGTTATGCCAAGGCACAGCTTTAGGGTTTGACTTCACACCCTCACAATCCGTTGAGAAAGTAGGTAGCTCCTTTCCAGGAGGGCAACAAAATATCCTTTATAGAGTGTGATATGAGGATTTCCACCTCAAAGGTCTCAGGATTTCCAAAAGCAGCTGTGCCATTGAAACTACATGGAGCAACCACAGAATTGGTCATTGCCTACATAGCTATTACAACTAGGATTTCCAGATTTGGCAGAAGGCAGGACCCCATCTGGGCCTCTGGACATGTAGAAATTTGAGACCATTGTACCATATCCTTTGAGACCCTCTGTAGCTGGGAGAATCAGAAAGAAGGGGTGTTTGCAAGTCCTATGTCTGCATAGGAAGACACTAGTGCCTTCTTCTACAGCCTCTGAATGTATAGCCCCCCAGAAATAAGACATTAATTTACATCTTTCAGCAGTCATATTTATGCGTACAGTTTCTGTGGTTCTGAATAAATGAAGGCAGGAAAAGATTCATGCCAGCCAAGCTTCCTTCTTGTCCATTCCAGTTGTGACACACTACACTAGAACTTACATTAAGCTGATATTTTAATGGTGGTACTTTTGGTTCAGCACCAAAGAGGTGCTTAAGCACACCAACATTCTTCCATCCTTAGACAAAAATTGATTCATTGGTGGGCAGGGTAGGGGAGAAGATGATGTTTCCTTTGCATCACCTTTCCAACAAGGAGAAACCTACCTAGCACAGAAGGAACCATGAGGGCAAAGGCTCTCTTGGAAAGTTTCATCAGCTTCCAGTTGGATTTTTAGAGCAAATTACAAGGGCAAAATGACCAGCTTGATGTCCTTGCTTGACTCAGAGCAGGGCATTGAACCCCAGCCTCCCACAAGCTTACTGCCTGCTTTAACCGGGACATCTTCGTTGTTTACGTGGGAGTTTTTAGAGAGAAAAGCGCAGCAGTTAGGCAGTTCAACATCCCTCTGAGCTGCAGGACGATGACTACAGGTGGATTTATCTACTCCAGTCTTTCACCTTCCAAATGATTAACACAAGCCATAGGCTGACAGATATCCCAACGTATGCACTTCTGTGTTTATCAGCCTTGTTTTACAGATTTGAAGAACTCTGCTCACTGTGCTGTTTCAGAAGCTAACTTTACTGTAATGATTTAAAATTATGCATGTGTATTTGTTACCACCCTGTATTTGTTGAATACCCTGGTAACTTAAAGAAAAATAATATAGCCATGCAGGAATATTACAGTACCAAGTTCTGCAGAGTATTTCAACCACTATTTGAGAAAGTAGAATAGACTACATCAAGAGTCATTAAAAGAAACTATATTTCCATATATCACTGAACAAACAACCAGCTTCTTCACAAGTTCATACTTCTGAAAGATCAAGCAGAACAGCTAACAGTTTCAGCTTATGCTAGCTCTGTCAGCCTATAGTAGCTCACTGAGGCTATTCTACCTTCAGCACTTTGCCAGGAACTGCAGGGGATTTTTGTGGAGCAATTGTAGTAAACCCATGTACTGCAGGTAACAGACACAGCTACACCTGTCTCATTCACATAGACACACTAGAAGGTATGATAGATGAACCTCTGGCACAACATATATCCTAGACTTCCATCAAATCTGTGCTAGGATCTCTCTCAAACAACAGCATTGGGGGCCTCTCATTACATCCCCAGAGTAGCCACTGAAATGCAGTATACCTCTCTGTAACAGATACAAAGTTAGCATTGCAAATACTCTACCCTGAGTTAAAAGGGTGTTCCTTCCAGTTAAAAGAAAGGACACATTACTCATCAAAAAACTCCAGAAATATATCTCATTATCTCACTGAGCAGAAAACATACACACACCAAAAAATAAATCAATTAATTACAAACAAATAAAAGCAAGAGTCAAATCTGTTTGAAACACTTACCACAAACATGAAGACCCCCAGACAGATGTTTGTTATTGCTTTCCTCAAATATGCTACTACTCTTAAACATTCACAGCAGGCCTATGATGTTACTTCTCAGTCAGCCCTGAGTCTCCACTGCAGCAGGGATAATATAGCACTGAAGTAAGTGAGTAGTTTGATTATGATTTTAAACAGCTGCCATTAGCAGACAAGAGCAACTGGATTGTAAAGAGGAAATACTTAAGAAGGGGGGCAAAGTACCTGCTTTCTATAATTAAGGGAGAAAAATATAACCTTTCAGGGTATGGTTTGCACTGATAAGCAAAAGTTGTTTGAGGGATGAGGAGATGAATATGGGGTCCCCTTCACATACAGAAAACAAGGGCTGACTTTAACATAGTACAAACAGCCTCTTTTACAGTGCCAAAAGGCAAGACTTGAAAGCTGTGTTGTGCTTCTTGGAGGTCTTAAGATGAGCAGGTAGGTGCCCAGGTATGACAACAAGGTCAAACAGGAAATGTGCCAGCAGCACCATGGATGTGCAGTTAGGTGTCTGAGCTACCTGGCTAATACATTCTGCCCTAGATCGTGATCTTGTAAAGACTTATGCAGTACTTATCTTTGAGCGTACACAAAGTGCCATTGCTTTCAATAGAGCTATTCATGTGTTTAAAGGAGCTTTAGAATGCTGATTCCTCGGGTCTGGGATTAGCTAAATTTTACAGCACCAGTAATTCTCAAGAAAGGCACAATCACTTGTCTGGTCTTATTTATACCAACATTTCCTCAAGGTGGAGGGAATTCTTTTAGAACAGAAATTACTAATATTGAAAAGCCAAATGATCTTTCGATTGTGCTGCTATGGCCTGCAACCAAAATAGACTCTTGAGCTGACAAAAGACCAGGACTACTGACATAAAATTGGATTAACATGAAAGAATATTGGTTTGGTTTCATTTCCCCATTGCTTCCCACAATGGCCCATTATAACCAATCATTTAAAAGGATGGTTAGCATTCCAAAATGCTAGCAGGAACAACACACAACAAATATAAAACAGAAACGTTTATTTCCAACGTGTTAAGGACTTCAGTGACAAGATTACTTCGATAGTTTTCTCCTTTACTGTGCTATCTACAGTTGTATTGACACCTGTTGCTGGGGAAATAGGAGGCAAAAGGACACAAATCAATCTATTTATTCTTTTGTACTTCACTTTAGTGAGCTTGAAACTCAAAGGAAGTTCTATCACCTGCTGAGCTGCTTGAAAATGAACAAGTTTTTTTGAAGTAAACTTCTCTTATTTTGGGGGAATGTTGGGAGGCATTTAACATTAGCCAGGTTTGCTGCCATTTTCCTTCCACCCTTAGGATGTTGCTAATTTCAGGGGGCTGGGACGCTGTTGTCCTTGCAGGTCTTTATACTGTTACTCTATCTCCATGGCTAAAAGCGGGGCCATATTTCAGCCGTTTCCAGGCTGGAACATGTAGTTTCATATCCCATAGCAGTTACCTATTCAAATTTCATAGAGTAAGCCAGATTGTGAAAACATGTATGTTGTTGGTATCATTTTTACTCTTTCTGGACTGACTGCAAGGATTGCTGAATACAATAAAAATTTTGCTTGAGTAAGGTCTACAGTCTTCCAATTCCTTGGACCCATATGTGGCAATACGATAAAGATGTGGTGTTTAGTATTTTACCCCAGCCACAGCAAAAAACAAATTACATTAACAATTTCTATAGATAATTCATTTTTCATGTGGTGTTCTAGCAGAAATATATCAGATAACTGGGGAGAAGAGATTGTCTTCTGCCCATTCTATTTTCCAATATCTTTAATATTTCCATTAAAAATAAACCTGAGGTAAGAATTACTTTATAAGCAAATGCCAAGTCACACAAAACAACAATACTGCACAATTTGTGCTGATAAGGTCTGGCGGTAGTTTATTGATTCCAGAAGACTTCATCATGAAAATTAACATTTAATTCTCTGAGGACAAAGAATTTCTCATCTCTCAAAATATCTCCTTTTACACTTTAACATGAAGAAACCAATCCCAAAACTCTGCTCTCAGCAACTTTTGTGTCAGAGACAAAGTGATAGCTGTTGAAAGCTTCATTCCTGGATCTAACAAGGTTAATCACTTTAATAACTTCCATGACATTTGCCAGTTCTAGTACCTTCCTGCATGGGGCTTTTTGGTACTTCATTCATTGAAAAGGTAGTAAGTTCACTCCATGTTTCTTTTTAAGTAAACCAATAAAACTGTTGACTCCCCCATGCACAGCTGGAGAACCGTCAGTCACCACAGCTGTTATTTTGTCAAAGCCACCAAAGCAATTCACAGTGCCCTTCACAGGATTAAAAATAAAATCCTTTTCATAGTGCCGTGCAGGGATAACAGCCTCAGTCATTCCTCACGAACCTTAAAATCCTTGTTAATCATATAAAAAATATCAACAGTTGATTTAAAGTACAGCAGTTGCCTCTGCACCTTTCACCAAGTGCCAAAAAATAAACAACTCCATTATCCATTTCTACTTTCAGATTTTCAGTCAAAATCGTACATATAGCTAACTCAGGTGACATTTGTCATGAGAGGGACACAGATTCAATTTCTGTTGTTGTTACTAGCACTTTCTCATCTTCAGATGCTGTGGCAGATGCTATAGCATTGCTACATGACAAATTCTGCTTCAGCTAAGTCTGTTCTTTGGCTACGTGACTGATACATTTTGCGGCATTAGACGCAGTAGTTTTCTGGCATGAAATCCTGGCTTTATTGAAGTCAAAGGCAAAAATCCCATATACTTCAAATCTTCAACGGAGCCAGTGTTTCACCTCTGGCTTAGACCATCCCCATATCGTCGAGGCCCTCACTATTGAAGCAAGAGTATCTATCTCTGTCACTCACAAACACACTCCACTTACTCCACCTTCATTAGATTTCTCCAGTCTTAGTGAGAATAATGTGGCGCAGAGTGCTGGGATCGTCTGCTCACAAATAATAGGTCCAATAGATCTGTGCTACAGCAGCTCAAGATGTGTGTTTTTTCCTCTCCTGATGCTACAGCTGTCTAAAAGCTCTTATTTTACTTTATGCTTTTGATAGCTGTGACTCATTCCACCCCTTCTATTATAACCTTGCTCCCTCATAAAGCAATGGTGGCCATTCGGCTGTTAAATGACCTTGCCCACAGCTAGTCTCTATTGGGTTATTAGAAACCAACCTTAGGAGCAAACGTACATTTCCCTCAAATTTGACTGAGTGAATGATGGCTGAGTTATTAGTCTGCCTAAAACATTACTGCAATGTGGAAAATGCCTGTATACCCTTCTTAATATCTACCATAACAGTAGACCTCTTAATGAGCTAAGGAACTGAGCTCTACAGTAAACACTCTCTTGCTGAATTTTGCCCACACCTGTCAAAATATATTTAAAAATATGTTGACATTTTGGACAAGGATATAAAGATTTCCCCTATGAACAGAAATAATGTGCTGGATGAAACTTTGAGTGCAACTTTCCTCCTCCCCCAGTCCATTTTGGCCTGTGGTTCACTTCTGAGGAAGCCGGAGAAAAGAAGGAAAGGTCACCAGAATGGCAATAGGTTAGAAAAAGATGGAAGCAGCATGATGCACTGCACACTAGCAGCAAGAAAAGGATGCAAAAGGGAATGAGGAGTTTATTTGAGACTGAACCAGCACTGTAAATCCTTGAACCTTGCTTGACTAAGGAATGCCTAAGCAGTATAGTTTAAAGAAACAGAATGGGGCAAAGCTTTCCTCCCCATTCAAAAAAAAAAATAAAAATAAAAAAAAAAATATATATATATATAAAGACAAAAATCAATAAAATATAAATATCTCAGGGCATTCCTTTTTATTATTTCAGTGGTGATTAAAATAAGCAAACAAATATGCTGCACCCTCGCCTGTAGCACTTACAATTCAAACTCTGCCAGTAAATGAAAACCTGGAGTTAGAAATGAGCTAGATATAAATAGAATTTTATAGAATATTTTTAAGAATATATTAAAAAAGATCAATTTTTATTGGCCAGCAGAAAGCAAAGAAAAATAAGTAAAATAGAAAAAGCACAAATGAAATGAAATTGATTCCTATAATTATTAAGCAATCTAAGGTGTGCATAGTAGCATAAATAAGAGCATTTTATTTTTAACAATATGATTTTTTCAACCTGAGACTGTTACTCTTTCCTCAGAACAGTACTTTGAAATATCAAAAGATGAGAGGGACACCTTTCAGTATTAATAAACTGAGGAATATTTGTGAGAATTAGCCTGGCATCTTCTTTAAAACACCAGACCTCTGAGATGAATACGATAGGTGCAATGCATACCTATTATAAATGTGAGGGATGCATCAGAATTTGTGATGTGGCACAATTCCAAGGTCACTCTGGGACATGGGAAAGCGCTAACTCACTACGGTTCAAGATACGCCTGACATTAATCCTCATGGCAAGACTAGCCCAAACAAGGATACTGAAGTTAGGGCAGGAAGGCACATATTGTTGTTTGATGGCTTTATAGTGCTCCAACAAGCGAGCAGAACGAAACAGAAACTCACCTTTAAGCGAGTGGGAGAGATAAAGAATGAGAATAAAGTATATAATTAAACCTGATTAAAAATGATTGCATTTCCATTTTGCATTACACATAGCAATAAGAATGAAAACAGAAAATAGAGGAAGTGTTATGAATACTGCCTGCAATTAGGGAGGAAAATGGACTGTCCTTGTCTGACTTCCATTTAGTATGAGATTTGTTCTGTTTGGCCTGTCACATAGTGGGATCTCTCTCTGTACCATGCCATGGAGTGCTAAGAACACCAAGAAGAATTCTAAATAACCTGCTCATAAGAAAAAGAAAAAAAAGTTCTGATGACCTTTCAGTATTTGTTGGGAATGAACTGTAAGCAGCAGCTTGAAGATGAAAAGTAATTGGTATTCAGCCTTCTTAATTATTTTTCCAGTTCCAGGCCTTTAATATAGTTCTGGCTCTTGCTGACACTTCTAAATGAGGTTTACAGAACCCAGAGCTGTGAATTCTGTGCTCATTAATAGAGAGGAAACAGGACAAAGGCTGCAGGTATTTTTTTTGCTTTCTCCTAGTTTAAGTCACAACCTGACCATGATTTAGGCTTCTTGTATGAAGATGAGCCAGTGAAGTTGACCTCCTTTACTGCAGCTCCAGATGAACATGGGGCTGGCAGAAAGAAGGCAGGCTGAACCCCCTGCCCCACTGAAACATCCCAAGTAACTAATATAATAAGCTGTGACCTCAGCATCCATCAGAGAATGATAAAATAAACACCACCACCAGAAGGAAACAAACAATGCAGTTTCCAGCAGAAAAAAATAAACAATGCAGAAATCACAAAACCAGGCCAGTCCTTTGAGCTGTGTGTTTACAAACCTGGACTGTCTTTGTGTGGATCATGAAAAAACAGACATCTTGGGTAAAAAACAACTGTGGGAAAATGAACTGCCTTAATTGAGGACAGGAACAATAAATGCAAACAGGAGCAGTGGAAGGATGCACGTTTCTACCTATTATTTAAAGTTGCTGGAGGTTAATCATCACCTTCTGAGTTTCTAAAACTGCAGTAGAGTCCTTAGCCTGCCCCCAAAGGTGCTTCTGCTGCTGGGAAAGGAGATACCTGCCTCTCTGGAAGCAGGGTTTTGGAGGAACCTCAGAAAGGTATTCATAGTGCCTCTGCTGGGAGGGCAGCCTCACAAATGAGGTGAGGTGAGGTGAGCTGAGCTGAGCTGAGCTGAGCTGAGCTGAGCTGAGCTGAGCTGAGCTGAGCTGAGCTGAGCTGAGATCGTGGCCAAAATCAGCAGAGCAGCTTCTCCCCATTGACTGCATGGGGGACCCAGGGGAATTAGCCTCAGCTGGGTACCTAAATGAGCTCAGCTACTTGAACTAGGTGCCTACAGTTAGGCTGTGCAAGTGCCTGCCTCTGTCCCTCCCTCCATCCCTTGCGGAAGGGATATTGCAACACATGCAGGTCTATCCAAAGTTTAGTTTAATCAGTCTGGATACCAGTGACATTGTACCCAGGACAGCAGAGACTTGAGCACTGGCTATCCAATGTAGCACTGAAAATCCTGATACGTAACCCAGCGGTTAACTTGAGACAGTGTTCAATTGCCCCAGTTTCACTGCTACTTGTGCCTGAGTGAGTTGGACTACCCCTTGCTCAGGTATACAGGAACAGGAGGCCATCATACCTTCAATTACAGTGTGGATGTATTATCATTGCCTTTCACTGCTCAGTGATAGGCAGTGAGCAGATCTGAGCCCACCCAGGGGTAGCAAACACCCTGGCAGTGCTGGAGAAGTGTGGAGGAGAGCAGAACAGGGCTGTCAGCTGTGGCAACAGGAACAAGTAGGACATCTCAGTGTAGTAAGTATGTGAGAATAACAGCTCTTAGGTGTCATCTAACTTTTCCTAAAATTTGCATTCCTTTCCGAGGAAGCAGCAGATGAAGTCTTACAGCCACTCACATGTTAGAGAGCTCAGGGTAGACCATATCCTTCCTTGATGGAGTGCTCAGCTCTAGTCTGGATACACTGGAAGAAATCTCCATCTGAAAAGGCAGGAAGGTGTCTCAGGCTAAAATTAAGCAGGAGTAGGGTATGATAAGGCTATGACAGTAAAATACAAGTCCTTAAATCCAGTTTCTTATTCTTATCCTCCCCCTAAATACTTGAATGATATATAAGAAAGGTCTGGGAAATAGTCATAACAGTCACATTACAGTCATAATTTGCAACAAGACACTAATAGATGCAATGCTAAAAGAAAGAATATGGTTGAGATATTTCAGAAAAGAAAAAGCAGGGTTTCCTATCACAGCAAAATACAAAACACCTGTATTTTCTGATGGGTAACAAAGGTTTGAATTCCCTTCAATTTTGCGTTCCTATTATATTCATTAATGGGACTGGGCAGAAGACGGCAGGAAAATCATATGCAGCAGACAACCTTCAAAAGTTTTGTATTTTGAATGCCTGCTGGTGTAGAAAATGCTGGAAAAATGTCACAAGAGTTTACACCATCAGATGAACTCTTTTACAGCACTTATGACAAAAATATGGTGTGTATACCAGAAGGAAATAATGTTGAATATACTCCACTTGGTTGAATGCTCCAGTATATTCTTATTTGCAGGAAATGACTGGGAACAACTGGCATCTCACTACATCTTGCCAAAAGCCCAAAGGGTGCTTCTGTAATGAAATCCCCGCCATCAGCTTTCCTTAGGATTGAAATGTCTGTGCTGAAAGTGCTATTGCGACAGCACATATAGGAATAGGAGGCCTTATTTGGAAGGAGATTGTGTCATATGTAAATAAAAAAACTAAACGAATAGCCACTCTGCTGACACCTGAACATTCCTGTGCTCTGAAACACAAATCTGTCATTGCCCAAATCTGTTTGGGCAGAATCGGGAACAATTCTGCCTTGGAGCCTTAGCAGTTTTGTAGCGTGAACTAGCAGAATGGAGTTTCATTCTTTTATTCCCCTCCTTCCTGTGCGGAAAATTAGAGAAGAGTGAAAGCAAAAGATAATAAAGGATAAACACTATTTTTCCTTCTTGTTATCATTACTTGTTTGACTATAGTGTGAGCTGCAGCTGTGATAGGCCACTGGAGCAAAGCTGACCATGTGGTTAAGTGCCAGGAGCTGGCTGGTCACTGACACACACAGTCTGTTTTAGGGTCCTTGTTGTTTGCAAGGGGTGTAAAACACAGGCAACACAGGATTCCTACTGCATGCACTGCAGAACACCCTGTCCTTACAGACTCAGTGGTTGAGAGGCACTCTTCAACCTTAAAACAGGAGATACTGGTGGACCTGTGCATAGACCACATTTATTGTGACCCACTGAAAGAGTGGGAACATGAGCCATGACAGCCCAGCAGGGGAGAGGTCTCAAGGCAAGGCTGAATGCTCCTCTCCTAGCTGAGTCCAAGAGGGTAATTGTATATTCTAAAAATCTGAATCTAACTTAGCTAGTCAAGGACTTCTTTGCTTGCCTTCCTTGTACTATTTTTTTAGAGATGATTCCTAGGAAGAGTGAAACTGAATTAACTAGATTGGTTTGGTATACATTGCCATCATCCCTGAGAGAGAAAGATCTTATACAGTGCCAAAGACCATACATTTGTTTTTCCTGTATTTAATATCTACAGTAGTACTACATCGTGAAAAGCATGCTGCTAAGCTGTGCAGCCTGTAAAACAGGCACCCGGAGTTGTGCACATAGTGTGAAATATTCCACAATTTAATCTGCATTTGCACCATTACTGCGACACTTGTGCAATTTGCATTGCATTACATTTCTAGCTGTAGCCCAGAGATAAAAGGGATGGTTGTTTCAAAAATACACATAGACCAACCAAGGTCTTTAAAAACTGATTAGCAACAGAAGATACTTAACTTCAGAGCCTTGAAAGGACTCATGAGGAGGCAGGAAAAGAGGGAAAAGGAAAGATGTGTTCAGCACTTTCTGAAAGCCAGCCCTTTTAAGTTATCTCAGGTTGGGCACCCTCAAGTACTAGGCGCTTCAGAGAGTTCAGGCTCACAGAAAAATGTAGAACTCGGTCTGCCCGGGGACCTTCTGATGACCCCGAACAAGGGGCAGTGCATGCCTGCCCTGCAGCCAGAGCCGGCCGTAGGGCAGACAGAGCCTGGCGCCCAGCTCTCCGGGAAGGCAGGGGAGCCAGTGCGCCTGTGGAGGTGGCTCTTCTCCTGAGGCTGCCCGCCACAATTGCTGCAGGTGACACAAAGGAACGTCCAGCATTTTAGCCTGTTGTACCCCTTTGCAAACCAGGCCACAGAGTGGCCCTTAATTTGAGGTCGTCCCTTTCTAATGCGTTCCTATTTTCCCTCGGTAATATACAGTAGTGATTTTTCTTTTTTTTTTTTTTTTTAATATTAAAAGGACTATATTGTTTCTCCTGTGAGGGGAGGAGAAAGATTTAGGTGCAGGGGAAAGATATTTAATAACTCTCGTGACTGGGACAGCCTTTTCTATTATGGCATCATTTTGCTTGAACTGTGGGGCCAGAGTGCAGCAAAAAGATGTCTGCTGCTGCTTGACTGACAAACAGCTGGCATAAAAAACATCCAGTGCAATGGAAATGATCATTCCTTCTAAGGGCAATGTGGACTCTCTCTCTCTGATTCAGTTTTATCTCTGAAGGTGAATGCCTGCTCACCTGCAATATATTCTGCCTGCAAATTGGTGAGTGCCATTGTAATGGTTCTCATTTTATCTTTTTCTATTAAGCCTGAGGAAAGAAGTTATGAAAAAGAGAGAGAAAAACATTTTTGTTTTCTCTTCAGAATCTTCTATATAAGCAAGACTTAGCAAAGGGCACTGTTTATCATTTGATTTGGAAATAATTTTATCTTTCAACATTCTCTGTGTATGTCAAGAAGAATAAAGGCTTACAGGAAAAGGAGATGAAATATCTTCTTATTGTTATTTATTGATTTTGTACAGCTCAGCATGGAAGCTTCATATAACAAAAAGTGCAGCATAAGAAAGATGACCAAGTCATCAAGAAACACTCAGATGCACAACTGCCAAAACAAAAAATTACAAAAAGGGTATTGCCTGTGGGAGGAATACGTTCATGCATGCACACAAACACCCTCACACACATGCGTGCGCTTCTGTGAAAGGGATGAGCAATCTTGACAAGCTGAAATTGCCCTGTGACATGATAGCTGCCACAGCTGGGCAGTCTGTGGGAGTTTTATATAAGCCTCTGAAGTGGCGGAAATCATGGCTACCCTCCTCAAGTGTTTCAAGACAGCAGGATGCAAATATCACAGATTCAGTATTGCTTCCTGCAGTTCTTATGTGGATCCTACTGAACTGTACCAGCCCCAGACCCTTCACCACAACATGCAGAGAGCGAGGAGGAACCTCTTCTTTGTCAAAGTATGCATGCCTGCATTGGCTGTTCCCGTGCTAAGCCTTAGCTGGTTCTACTGTGCTCTTCACTTTTAAAATCGGAATGTGGCAGAAATACACAGTGAAGGAAACTGAAAACAAAGTAAAGAGAGTTTGGTCCTGGTTTGTATTGCGTTGCAGGTCATACTTTTTAGCACAGCCTACCTACACACAACATTCAGACACATTTCCTTCTGATGCTTGTATTGACCATACCTATCTTTTCCTTGTGAGATATTTTAAACATGCAATGAAATTAAAACAAAATCCATAGAGGTTTTAATTTAGTTTTGGAAACTGGATAAAGCCACATTGAAAAACTCCCCCCCAAAAGCCCAAGCCCCAAAATGAAAAGCAAAATACTCCTATCCCAAGAGCAGAAAAGTAGCAATAGTACCATCATGCCGTTTTACTCACCAATAATATGGTTCCTTCATCAAGATAAACTACTCAGCCTTCAGCCTTGTAGTTTATTTGCTCGGGAACTGGATTACTGCCTCATAAAACAGTGCAATAGTGCAATTATCACTTTAGTATTAGATAGGTACTGCAAGGTGCTCACATTCTATGTTAGGTGGGACACTTTATGGTAGCCATAAAGCCAATGTAGCTTCAAGTATTTGCTACAATGTTAAATTAATGAATCAAGCTGTGGGCTGTGTCTTTAACAACATAACTTATACTCTTGCAATAGGCTCTGGAGGCATGTGAGGTTGCATGCAACTGGTATGAACACCAAATCGGGGGCGGGGGGGGAGAAGGAGGGGGCTGAGATGAGGCAGTAGTTGTGAGTGAGTGTCAGCAATTATCATATGTGCTATGAGATGCTGAGAACAGAGGCACAGCTCCTTGCAGAGCATATGTTTGAGACTTCACTAAAATGCCATTCCGCTGAACTCTACATCTCAAAATATCATCACTGGAAATACAATACTTTTACCCCTACTTTTCCTCTAGCTCTTCATCTCAGTAATGACCATGTGCTAACTTTTGTATAACACCATGTGGGATTCTTTAGGAGGGGGACAACTATTCCGTTTCCTGAGTTAAGGTGTTCATAGGCAGTAGGAGCAGATCTGTGAGGAGAGCAAGCCCTTCAAGGCTGGTCAGAGTAGCAGCTTGGGAGGAGAGAAAAAGAGAAGGAAAGCAGTAGTTACTGTACTTGGGAACCAAACACATACATTTCCATGCAAGAACTCCTTCTTGGAAAAAGGAGCAGTGCTTACTGAAACAAACAAACAAACAAACAAACAAATATTGGTCCTTATACTGAAGGGATGCAGAGGGATGCGGATGTACTAGGAAGAATGTCTCACATTTATAATATTTTCAAAGACTGGAAGTGGTAATGATGGAGACCTTTACTGTGTGTAGGTTGGCTAGTTGCTGCAGTGGAAAAAATTCCACTGCTGCAGATTAAAATGTTTCTGAGGTGACATGTAACAACATCATATGCCAAAGGTAGAGGTAAAATAGTTTCAAAGCAAGTAAGTGGAAAGCAGACAGAGGCAAACTAGAAATTTCCCTCCTACTTTTGGTTTTGTTGTCAAGGATAGGGACTACTTTCACAGACATACAGAGAGTGACTATTTGGGGTTCAAAATTTTCCTGTCCCACAATTTTGAAATATTCTGAATGTAAAAATGTTATTTTTCAAAAAAGAAATTTCAAATGAAAATGTCATAATCATCCATTTTTAAAATTTTACCTGAGAATTTATTTTTAACCTCAAATTACCTGAATGGGCATTGATAAACCATTTATCCAGATGAGGTTTATTTGAGGGTAAGTAGAAAACAAAACCAAATAAACTGGCAATCATTTTAAGAATTTTCCTGATTAAATTGAGAAAAAGTGATCAAAAACACCCTCAAGATTTTTAAGCAATCATAAAAAGATCAATTCTTAATAGCTGAAAGCAAAAAAATTTGATATTTCATATGTTTTCAATAAGTTTTTCTTTTCAATTTTAATAAATTAAAAGAACTCTGAGAGTAGAAGTGCAGGTGCTTCAGAGGAGTGAATAACTAAACA
Source organism: Apteryx mantelli (assembly GCF_036417845.1). Classification (NCBI taxonomy): domain Eukaryota; kingdom Metazoa; phylum Chordata; class Aves; order Apterygiformes; family Apterygidae; genus Apteryx; species Apteryx mantelli. Next base: position 80,032,107 of record NC_089979.1, read on the forward strand.
GTCTTTGAGTTTTGGCCTCACAATCAAACTTTAAAACTAATGCTTGTCAACTTTGTATGACCACTTAACCTGGGACTTGTTCAAAAGTTCCTTATCTCTTAGCTACAACATGCATAAAGATTTTAATAGCATTTATTGATCCTAGGTACATTAAACCTAGAGATGTCACTAGTCATCAGGAACATAACAAGATACTGTAAATATGCAAAATACAAGCATATCAGACAGGGCTGGCTCGAAGCTTCTCAGTAATGCAGGAATGCAATTTTGCACCCCAGAGGGTGAGGAGGACATGGGACCAGGCTGAAAACAGGCTGTTGCGGCTAAAAGGAAGGGAGAGAAGATGGCAAAGGGTTGGATCTGGGATGGGGTCATGTTCCTGAAAAGTTGGATCTGTCATTCTAGCTGCTGTCTGAGGAATGGTGCTGAGACAGCAGCTGCTGTTTTGGGAAGACCGCTCTCCTCCCACGCACACGCTCCCCCTGCCGCGGGACCCCCGGCTTCTGCTCAGCCGAGCCAGCCTGGCTTTCCCAGGATGTGGCAGGACAAGGACAGAGGGGCCCTTTTGCCACCCTGCATGCACTCTGCTCCTCCAGACCTCACTCTGGGCCTCGTACTGGCCACAACGTGAAACACACAAACAAAATACATAGCCCTTTCAGCAGCCAAAGGAGTAGACTACTATTTTGAAAGATGAGCAATCCTGTATGGCATTTGAGCAGAAACAAATTATGGTTTCACAATTTTCTTTTCAATTTTCTTTTGTAGGACACAGGGAAGTGATCTCTCAAGCTGTCCTAATACCCTATTACGCACAAGCTGAAATATCCTCAGCCATTTGACAGACCTCCCATTAGTTTTAAACACCTTATAAGCTTCTCTTCTCTCCATAGTTCTTAGGTACAAATCCTCTGAGAGGAAACATGCTGCTCAGGCATTTTAAAAATCACAGTGAACTTGACCCTGTGATCTGATTGGTATGATTCCCACACATGTAACTACTTACAGCACGTAAGACTTATGTAATTGTACTTCATTCAGTTTTAACTATGCAGTTACCTCCTTCACTAATTAGGAGCTGTAAATATCAGGTTCTTAAGGTCAACTTACCTCAGTTTTTCCACGTCTTGCCCATCTTCCTTTCTCATTCCTACTTACCCCACACCATTCTTCTGGGAATCACTCCCCGTGGTTGCATTTGCTCTGTGCTTGCTTTTTCTGTCTCAGAAAACAGCAACACAATACGAGCACCAAAAAGCCCTATCACAAATTAAAACCCAATCTTTTGAGATGATCTAAATTTGGTAAATGAGGAGTAAGCGGAAGTAACTGTCCTTTATTTTTGCTGATATGTATATGTGATTGCTATCATAAGTCATTAAAAGAAACATACATGGAGCTGAAAATGACGTTTTTGATTCCTTCCTGGGCACAAATCTTCACATGCTTTCTTTCTCCATCTCTTTCTCTTTGTTGCTAAAGCCAGGGTTGAGAAAGGGGTGCTAACATAGCTCACTTCATTCCTCTGTTCTGACCTTTGGGTAGATACTAACCATGCATGCAAGTTCGGGACAGGACATTAACCAGTCAAAGAGGGCTGAGGTTTACTCACTGCAATAAAATCAATCCTTAAACACTAGGGGTAAGTCTGATGAGAATAATAATCTAATATATGTTTTCATTTATCTGAGGTCAATTCTTAAAATTGTCAATGAAAAAAACTATGTTTCAAATTGAAAAAGAGCCCATTCAGAAATTCAGTTGTTCTGTTAATCGGAATGGAGTTCGGAAAATTACTAGCCCTGCCGTGCAGTATTTATCATTAGAAATCAAAGGAAAGGAAAGGTTTGGATAAGAAATAGAACCATTAATGCTCACATTTACTCATCTTTATGTCAAATACTACAAAGCTGAAACTTACTATAAAAATTGACAAGCCAGATGGGATTTATTCACCATAAAAGAAAGAAAAAAAACCTGAGTGTTAAGCAAGGCATTTAAAAGTAATGGGTCAGGTTCACTAGCTTGTTCTAGTTGCTCTGGGCTTTTCCAACATAGCAAAACATCTGGGCACTTAGTTGAAGCACTGATGTTAGTGGAGTTGTACTTTCTTCCATCCAGTCTCAATTTGGCCCAGAGACTGAAGTCAAATGTTGGAGGGAGCAATTCTGTTCCCATCTGCCACCCATAGAAAAGTTAATTTGTATAACATTGTTGCTTTTTTTTTTTTTATAAATTTCCAAGTGCAACCTTGTTACAACCTAGCTGTACCTCCAGCTACCATCAGCACATGCAACTCTTAATTCACACAAGCCCTCTTAATAACTAGTAAATTCTTAACCTAAAGTGTACAGGCATACCTCAGAGATATTGCGGGTTTGGTTCCAGAGCACCACAATAAAGCAAATATCACAGTAAAGTGAGTCACACAGATTTTAGTTTCCCAGTGCATATAAAAGTTATGTTTACACTATACTGTAGTCTATTAAGTGTGCAATAGCATTATGTCTAAAAAAACCAATGTACATACCTTAATTAAAAAAATACTTTATTGCTAAAAAATGCTAGCCATCATCTGAGCCTTCAGAGAGTCGTAATCTTTTTGCTGGTGGAGGGTCTTGCCTTGATGTTGATGGCTGCTGACTGATCAGGGTGGTGGTTGCTGAAGGTTGGGGTGGCTGTGGCAATTTCTTGAAATAAGACAGCAATGAAGTTTGCCGCATCAACTGACTCTTCCTTTCACGAAGGATTTCTCTGCAGCATGCGATGCTGTTTGATAACATTTTACCCACAATAGAACTTCTTTCAAAATTGGAGTCAGTCCTCTCAAACCCTGCTGCTGCTTTATCAACTAGATTTATGTAACATTCTAAATCCTTTGTTGTCATTTCAACAATGTTCCACAGCATCTTCATCAGGAGTAGATTCCATCTCAAGAAACCGCTTTCTTTGCTTATCCGTAAGAAGCAACTCCTCATCCGTTCAAGTTTGATCATGAGATTGCAGCAATTCAGTCACATCTTCAGGCTCCACTTCTAATTCTAATTCTCTTGCTGTCAGTTCTAGTTCTCTTGCTGTCAGCCTGTCCTTTGAAGCTTTGAAGCCAGGCATTGACTTCTCCTCTCTAGCTATGGAAGTCCTAGATGGCATCTTCTTCCAATATAAGGCTGTTTCGTCTATGTTAAAAATCTGTTGTTTAGTGGAGCCACCTTCATCAATTCTCTGTGATCTTCTAGCTAGAAGCTAGATCTTCTGGATAACTTGCTGCAGCTTCTACATCAGCACTTGCTGCTTCACCTTGTACTTTTATGTTATGGAGATGGCTTCTTTCCTTAAACCTCATGAACCACCCTCTGCTAGCTTCAAACTTTTCTGCTGCAGCTTCCTCCCCTCTTTCAGCCTTCACAGAATTGAAAAGAGTTAGGGCCTGACTCTGGATTAGGCTTTGGCTTAAGGGAATGTTGTGGCTGGTTTGATCTTCTATCCAGACTGCTAAAACTTTCTCTGTATCAGCAATAAGGCTGTTTCGCTTTCTTATCATTCGTGTGTTCACTGGAGTAGCACTTTGAATTTCCTTCAAGACCTTTTCCTTTGCATTCACAACTTGGCTAACTGTTTGACGCAAGAGGCCTTGCTTTTGGCCTCTCTCAGCTTTCGGCATGCCTTCCTCACTCAGCTTCATCATTTCTAGCTTTTGATTTCAAGTGAGACGTGCAACTCTTCCTTTCACTTGAGCACTTAGAGGCCATTGTAGGGTTATTAATCACCCTAATTTCAATATTGTTGTGTCTCAGGGAACAGGGAGGCCCGACGAGAGGGAGAGAGATGAGGGAACAGCCTGTCAGTGGAGCAGTCAGCACACACACAACATTGATCGATTAAGTTCACCGTCTTCTATGGGTGCAGTTTGTGGTGCCCCAAAACAATTACAATAGTAACATCAAAGATCCCTGATCACAGATCACCCTAACAGATATAATAATAATGAAAAAGTTTGAAATATTGCAAGAATTACCAAAATGTGACACAGAGACATGAAGTGAGCACATGATGTTGGAAAAATGGCACCGATAGACTTGCTTGATGCAGGATTGCCACAAACCTTCAATTTGTAAAAACCTCAATCTCTGTGAAGCAAAATAAAGTGAAGCGCAATAAAACGAAGTATGCCTGTAAATCCTTTGGTGGTAGAAACAACCTTTCATTTGTAAAGTGCCTAGTAGTGCACAGGTAATGGAAATTAATCTCTCCCAGTCCCATAATATGGGCCAGATACGAACAAGATTTATACACCACTTTGAACATACAGTCTGCAGAGGACCCTGCCACCATCCTTTGAGAGGCACTCTTCCCTTTTCACTCTTTTAATTGAAAACCCTAACGCCACTGGTGTCTTGAGCAAGGATGTTTCAGACTGTCTATATTTTATATTATATTACATTGTATGCAACAAACAATAAGGAAGTCGTGGAAGATTCCTTTGCAAGAGCTTTGACTTGGCTACAGGTCTTACACACAGCCCTTCCTCTCTCCTCCCATATCACTACACATAATAGTTCATGCAGCAACAAGTAGGCCTTTAATGAAAAGGACAGGTTTAGAGTTTGCACTTCCAGAATAAGTTGTATGTCTTCTGTTTACTTTCAAATACATCTATACTGAACTAATTTAGTTTCTAAGATCACAAATGTTTCTAACAAGGCATTCTAACTGAGGTTATGGAAGCCTGGTTCCAACCTCTTCTGAGCAGTCTGCTTTAAAATATTTTTGTTTGGAAACAGACATTGCTTTTAAGGAACAGGCAAAAGTACTTTCAAGAGATGCCATTCTTTTCACTGCCTGCTTTGTGTCAAAGCATGCTCCACTTGGGATCCAGGAAAACTGACAGACAAAAGGGAGAAATATAATTATACATAAACTTCCTAGTAAATTAAACCAAAGCAAAACAAATAAGAGGGGTTGGTTTCCAGTGCACAAAGAAAACTACTATCATCATATTCATATTTTTTTAAGAACAGAAATGAAAATGTCTTCAAAGATATCATACACTATTTGATCTAGACTCAAAGCTTGAAAAAAAGAATTATTATATAATGCCACTTTTATTATTGAAGAGTGTGTACCACAATGGGCTATCTTGTTGCCAAATTAAGCAGCACAACTCACTTGTTAACTTAATTAGAAACATGAGCGCAAAAGCTTAACTTAACAAAATGGTTGGCAGAAGAGATATGTGAGTGAGAAGACAAAGGGTAATATTTATTTTTTCTTACAGAAGTTTGGAGAAACTTCAGTGGATGGGATAGTCCCCTGCACTTAACAATAGCCCTGCGTGGCCCACCTGCAGTCCCTCTGAATGGTACTCCATGAGTCCAGTGCATGATGGACACGTCCATCTGGACTATGATAGTTATGGCTCAGCCTCCTTTCTCTATTAAGAGTGCAAAACACAAATGATTTGATTAGCTTATGCCTGTAAATTAATGTCATTTATCAGATAGGCCCGAGTGATAATCAAACTGCTTCAGAGTTAATTGAACGCAGAAATCTTAAGTATAAGTTTGCCACGAATTCAGTTTTCTGTTTTTCAGTTTTTCAGTTTCTGCTTTGCTGGAGAGTCTTCCTCACCTCGGCATGGAGGTGCAGACAATTGAGAAAGAACAGGAGCACTGAACTGGATTCCCCCTAGAGAAGTGGGATCCTTTGGCCAGGATAGACCATGTGGGCTTGACATCAGTCTCACAGCCCAAATGCTCACGCTTCTGGTCTTGCGATGAGCAGACACCCAGGCACAGCATAGTGGCACCTGGAGGGCCCCAGAGAAAGAGGCGGGGGAAGCAGACTGCCCGCACAGCCTTCCTCCTGACCACATATGCCCAAAAAAGAGGGCCCATGACACACTGGCCTGCTCAGTTTCACCTGTGAAGGTCATGCCCCATACCTGTTACAGAGGCTGGATACAAGCAAGGAGGGAAATTTTTGGCTAAAATATACAATATCACTGCTACTTTTGCTGTTTAAAGTGCAGTCTCAAAAGAACTTACTTAAAAAAGGTTTAATTCAACTCAGGATGGTGGTTAAGAATGGTATTGGAGCTGTGCCTGTGGGAGACAGCACAAGATCATCCCAGTCAAATCTTTTCACACAGGCAGGCCAGGGCCTACTGTCTACTATATCCCCTTTGCTCTGTTTCTTTTTTTAAATCCCACATCCTCCCTCTGTTATGAATCTGTGTAACCTGACCTTGCAGGGACAGCAAGAGCACAGTGCTGTTTTGTTTTCTCACAGAGGACTACTGGTTTGTCTACAAAGTATTTCTAGGCGTGCACAGTGCACTAAAGAAGGGCTTTCTGAGAAGGATGAATGGCAAGTAAAAATGGAGAGAAATAGGCTGGCTATATTTGTGTGCTGGTCTGCATTTTTTTCTGAGAGGCTGGTACTAGTCTAAGAAACTGCATCTGCTACAGCACAAATGTAAAAACATCTAAAGCTGGGATTTACTCTTTATCTTCTTCACTGTCCCTGCTGCCCAACGCAGAAGCCATTAATGAGGACCCAAGGAATTGGACGATAACCTTCATGCTGGCTATTAGAAATGGGAATCGGAAAAGCAGGATCTGTGGCTATGACAGCATGGCAGCACTTCTCTTCATCCTCATTTACTGAAATACCAGGACTCACAGCGTTCCATTTGCAATCTGTGTGCATAAAGTGAGACGTTTTCTGGGTAGGGACAGGTGTGAGGACACTTTTTGCCAGAAGAGTTTTCTGGTCATGTTAACCCTGATGGAAAGAGAGGGAAATGCATCCAGAAACAGGATAATCACCAATATGTTTGCTTCTCTGCTACCCACAGACAATATGGAAAACAGGTTTCCTGGCTGTTCCTGGTTAACAGAGTTGTTTAAAATTGTCTGTGTGATTAAATAAGCTTATAGTCCAACATTTACTAGCCTGGATCCATAGCAAAGTTCATTGGAAAGAACTGGTTTATTTACAGATTCTGAACAGTGCAGCTGAAGACACTTGCAGACTTGCAAACTTTGGGGCATTTGTCTAGGTGTCCTACACTGTTAGGATAATAAAAACCTTTGACTGCTATACCCCAAGGCAGCTAATCTTTTTATTCCTGGGAAGAAAAGCTTATCCTGCATCCCCATCTTGTAGATGTGAAGCCTCTGGAGCAGTTCCAGACCATGTCAGCATATCAACCTTTTGAAAAATGGGAACATTTCTAGTTTTCAAACATTAAGTGTGTATCCAAGGGCAAGTGTTGTCCACTCCTAAAGCAATGTGTGAAGCCCCTGGGTGAAATAGCTACAGTCCCTAGGACTGATAAAAAAATAAAGAGTTCCCTAAAACCATCTGTATTCAACAGCCAGATTAAACAGCCAGATGCTCATATGTTTTATTGTCTCAATGTCTGTCTGCAGCAGACTGTGTGTTTCTCTCTCCTCAAAGTGTTGTGCTGCATTGCCAGAAAACACATTTTGAGTTCTCCCCAAATCTGGATACTGTGAGAGAGTCTGGAGGAAGGGAGTGATTCACTTCCTCCCCTCCCCCCTATTTTGTCAGGGTTCTTTTATGCAAGTTTTGTCCCTTCCCCTAACCTTTGAAACAATACTAGTGGTGAGGAATATTGAAGGTTTTCTTCACTAAACTGGAAAACAGAGTCTTTAGGCATCAAGGATGTGAAGACAGAAGGACTACACAGCAATGAGGAGACTCACTCATTTTTTGCTCGGTTTCCTAATCAAAAATTTTGCTCAAAAAGGCTATTAAGTTACTAATATATGTGTGCTTCTTGTTTAATGATTAGGTATAACACAGGCTGAAAACGTGAAGGCTGAAAGTCCTCAGAGAAAAAGTGCTCCCTCTAATTTATCTGTGTTAATATGTTCATGTTGTTGTCAGCATTTACTTTAAACACAAACTGTAGAAATACAAAACATCATTCTACTTTGCTACTTAATACAACTAATGACATTAGCTATGGTAATATAGTTACAGGAATATAATTCTTATACGCTATTGAAATTTATCCCAATCTATGTCCACCAAAAGTATTTTAAAATGTGAAAAAACACCTTTACATACAAACAAACGTTCACATGCGCAATAAGTAGAAGCAATTATTCTGTAGTGAGCCAAATTCAGTGATTCACATGTGATACTTCCCTTTGCTTTGAGTTTGCTCTGAATGACACATTTCTGTCTTGAAATCATTTTTGTTCCAAGCTGTTATGAAACCATTTATACTAAATGATGGTAGCACTTAGAAGGGTGGCTCAAAGTGAGTTGCAACTGTGAATACTGCTCTTATTAAGCAAAATCATGGCTTGTGGGTGTGTATGAGGCAATTTGATTTTTTTTTTTTTTTTATCTAGAGGAAGAATAGTTCAGTATAGATACTATTGTAGAAAGCTTGCAGTTCTCTTAGTAGGTCACTTGCATGCCATTATTTGACCTCAAATCTAGTATTTATGAAAATACATTTTTACACCTTCCACCCCCAATCAGCAGAAATGAATTATTTTCTTAGATTTTTTCCTCCTGGAATTGCTCATAAATACATTGTGCCAAGCTCCTGAAGAGTGTGCAGCTTTGATGTTGAAATCCTATGATGGTGCCTGATAAAGGGAGTGAAACAGGTCTGTTTTCATTATTCCACTCTATCATTTATCCTATCAAATCAGTGTAAGTGATTTACACACCTCCCCTCAGAAAATACCTGTCCTAATCACTTAAGGTGCCACAAAAGGAAGACTCCCAAATAGAACTGGCCCACAAACCCCCTCCAAGAATTCGTGCAGCTCTGAGCCAGGTTGCACGCACATCTGAACCTCTCACACACATGTATTAGGACCCCACTGCTGTGTCCATTTCTTCCCACCCTCCCAGTTTCCTGCCATACGCACTCATGCAGAGCAAGTGATCCATCTGTATTCCCCATCCTCCTAGCCTTTTCAGCACTTACCCTTACCCTTACCCCGTCACTTCCTACCTGGGCAAGTGCTCAGCTGAGCCCCAGAACAAGTTCCTGCCACAGTAGTGCCCTGTATGTGTGCACTGGTGGCACAAGGGCTTGCACAAGCAATGGTCTCAGAGCCTCACACGGGCTGAGTGGCAGCTCAGCGGCTGAAGAGCCTTCAAATACCTGGGACTTGCCCTTGGCAAGCTGTCAAAATCCCTTCCCAACCCCTTTGTGTATCCAGAGTGGGACAGCAGTGCTGCGCAAAGATTCTGAGTAGTGAAAGACTTGATTTGTTCTTACTATGGCTTCCCTCTTTTCTAAAATAAATAAAAAAGAAGACTATTATCGTAAAACAGGTACACTGAATATTCATCAACCACCAATATTAGCTGTTCTTCAAGATCAATGTCTGCTTACAGCATTGAAATAGGACTGTGTTGCCCCCTCCCCAAAGTACACCAGACTCATACCAGATCAGTTCATACTCAAATGATAAGGATTTCCTTTAATTTCTAAAATCAATAATACAGGCCAGCCAACACTTGTGACTAAGCACAATGTGGCACCAGAAAAATTTTGTTGTGACTCTCTCTCCCTTACTTTGAGAATGCAATGTTTCTGGCATATTTAAAGTTGTTGTTGGAGTTGTCTTTAAAGACTGAAACAGTTTATAAATTTTCATGAGAAGCAAGCTATGTTGTAGTTACAGCATATGTGTGTTAGCATTGGATGTGTTTTAAAGGTATCTGGATGCCCAGACAATAAATGGAAAACAAACTCTCTGCATAAAATATTTCTTCCCCTTACACTCATCTTGTTTTCAGTAGGAATCGAGGACTATAATTAACAAAAGGTGAGAGGGAAAGGCAATAAAAGGAAGAGCTTGAGAGAAATTTAGACAGAACTTCATGACACTGTTTTCTTCTAAAGCTGACACCAGCCCCCAAGGGTAGCTGACTAGCTCCGCTCTTCTGAGATTGATGGCCACCCTCTGCTCTCTGCTGTTCAAAGTAATGGTGAGTGGCTTGGCACAACTCCAGCTGAGTGTGGCAAGGAGGTAAGAATGCTCCTTAAAGCCTTTTCCTTGTTTCTGAGAAGTAACAGTAGGACTCTGCATAACCCTTCTCTTGCTAGAAAGTCCCCAGTTAGCACGAGGGCTCAAGCAGCCAGGGCCTTGGGTCAATGCCAAAAGCGTGCACTGCTAAAGTCACTGATCACGAGAGGAACAACTGTCAGCACTAGAGAGTTTCCAGCCACAGCAGGATCATTCAGAAACACCTACCAATACGATGGAGAGTATTTTAAAAGAACATCCATGCATTTCTCAATGAACACATACTTAACGCTGATTTTACAAGTTTATGTGAGAAAATGGCAATACACAAGCATTTTATGCGGCATTTACCTTGACTGCCACCTGTATTTTCTTTGAAATGCTAAGAGTGCTTGGGCCACAGTAACAATTGAACAATGAATTGATAATTATACCCTCGCTTCAGCTAAGATATATGTTCCCTTCAGGTGAGATGTTAGGTGTTTATTATGGTGTTAAACATGTTCTTGTCATGATCACATAGTAAATGAGACATGTGGATTTTTTCCTTTTTTTTTTTTTCTTCAAGAAGAGACTTGTAATTCCTTCTCTCTTAGGGACACACAGCAGCTGGGTAGCATCCACTGTCTCTTTCAGCATTAAAGCAGTACTGATATGGAAAAAGTGAGGTGATGATTGCATACATACATACGCCTCCTTCTCCCATGGATTCTGACACATCCTTAACATTAACGATTCAATTTGTCCCACTGGAGTCAATGTTATTCTTTGCATGCTTCAAAGTACAGGAAATCTATTGATTCAAAGTTAAGGTGACATGGTTAAAGTCTTAAATATCAAGATATGTCACTGTTGAGCATGACTGAATTGTAACTCTGTTCTTCATGCAGATTCACTATTCTTTGCTTCTAGATCTTGTACCATCTCCTAAACACTATAACATAACCAGACCTTCCTAAACCATGTCCAGTGATGATTTTGTGTTTTCTAACCTCCCCCAACTTTCTATGAACAAAAAATGTATAGAAGATTGACAGAAAGTTATATTTCAATAAAAGGTGGAAAGAGGGTTACATCTGGCAGGCCTTTCCCTTCTGGGCTACTTTTGTAAAGGTGCTGGCCTTTACAAAATTCAGCACAGAATTAGGCAGTACCCCCATTACAATGTGGTTGGCAGCTGCGTAAAGGAGACAAACTGGCTGCAATCCCACAGTGAGCTTCAGTTGGCTAGGGCTGAGTATGGTTTCTATTTGGGTAGGTCTCATCTGTGCAGAGCTCCTTACAAAATGAAGACATCAGAGAATATCAAACACCCACCTTTGCAAGTCAGTATTGCAATACTGGTTATAGAGCCTCATGGGTTTTGCCTCAGGAATTCATTGGTTCACAGCAAATTAAAAAGGCAGGCCACAAGGTCTAAGTGATTGTGATCATTCCCAGCTATACAGATTGGACACTTTGAAGTTACTCGGGTTTGATTATGCACAGTGCCAAGTCTGTCTCTCTTGGGAAGTGATGGCTTTCCTTCCTTCTCCTGTAAAGGCTGACATCAGGAAAGGCTGAACTGCCTTGAGAGGTTCATCACCTCAGCCCCAAGAAAAGATAGGCAGAACTCAGCAACCTGAGTACAGGCAGCTCCCAAACCCATGACCCTATTGGGAAAAGGGTAATTCCCTTTAAATTAACCAAAGGAATTTCACCACATTTCTCAGAAAAAAAATACATATATACACAATTAAACCTTCTAAGAATAGAACATTTGTGCCAGAAAGGAATTTTTCCCTCTTTCAGTAAAAAGTAAATCTATCAGCAGGATGATAAAAGCTCCAAAAGTAATCCCAACTTTCAGGTGCTTGCTGGAACATCACCATAGGCTAGTAAATGTTTTATGTCTGCTGTAGGACTTGTTTGGTTAGGTTTTTTTACCTTGACTCCATCAGGATTTTCCTTTACTCCCTTCCCTACAAAAAGCACTGCTTTCAGCTGTTCTTTATTGCATGTTCATCCTCTCTTCCATAGCTACTCAGATTTTAGGCCAATAAAGGATTTTTAAGAACACCGTCAAAATGTATAAAAATGGCACTAACTAAAGTATTCCTCCCTACCTAAACTGTCCTAATCCATGGGCTCCAAAACCACCATGTATTCTTGCCTATAATTATGTCTGTTTTGTAAGCACAAGGAGGCTGATAGCCTCTTTAGAGCTCTTAGATTACTAAGAGCCACCCAAATTAGAAGTGTGTATCTGCTGGAGCAGCACTGCTTAACTAGTTAGTGTTTAGAAAGCCTTTTGATATTCAGAGATGAAAGGCATTGTAACTGTGCAAGACATTACTGTTATTACCTAAAGATGGTAAGAAGCCCTCCTACAGCTACTCTGTATATATCATCAAAATTTGAAAGCTGGCAAAATACCTGTAACATCACAACAGGAGCTGCTGTGGCCTTCTAGTCAGTTGGCTCTGTACAGTAAGGTCTTTAAAGGACCTGACTCCTGAAAAACTCCTACAAATGGCAGTTTTCCAGCACAAACTCAGAGAAATGCACATATCTAACTTGCTTTAATTGTGTTAGTGTCAGACCTTCAAGTAGTGGTTTCAAAACCTCTGTTCTGCTAAGTCCCATCCGCTTATGCTCCCAGTATTTATTCTTCACAGCTACTGTGAAAAAACTCTGATCCTTATGTTTGTCATGCCATCACCATCCCAAAACCTCTCTGTTTGGGATGATCTCCAAACCCTACCCCCTGGGATGTCACAGCAGGAACACCTGTGCCTGGATTGGGACAGATGCACAGTCCCATGTGGCACAAGGCTGCAGATGGATAATGTGCCTTGCACTGGGATCCTTGCTGGAGCTGGGCTTTGGAGGGTGATATGCTCCCAGCTGCAGCACAGCTCTGAAAGCCCTCTTCCTCTGCCCCCACCTCATATGCCAGGCACAGTCAGTCAATGAATCCCAGTGCGGCCTGACAAGCCATATTCAGCATGTCCTGTCCTGGAGCACAAAAGAAGCCAGACTATGTGGAAAGAAAGAGGAAGGAGTCAAATTCTGGAGCTGGATTCTAGCTGCAAACAGATTTCTGCTACACCTTAGGAGCCTGGTATAGCAAGGAACGCAGATACTGTTTGGTTTGTCCAACCCTTGAGGCAAGGAGAAAGGACTGAATATTATCTCTGGAAAATAAGTCTTGTAACAAGGAACCAATGTTGAAGGTTTACCTGGGTTCACAGTCTTTTATCCTGAGCATGCATATATTTCTTGCTCACTACTAAGAGCACCCATGACACTTCTGGAATTAGCCAAATGACAATCCTGTCCAAATGTAAACAGAAAACGATGAGTACATGTGGAGGAGCAGTAGTCCTGAAGCTCTAAGTACCTCAGAGTTTATTTAAGGTTTAAGGCACAGGTATGATTTAATTCTATCATAAAAAATAAAGACAAAAGGTTAGGCCCTCTATTGATACAGAAAGGTATTATTTTGGTTTCTCAAGCAATTATGATTCAAGTGTTTTTAAAGATCAACCCCATGTAGAAACTGATCAGACTGATCTGGCCTGGAGAGCTACAATGGCAGCATGAGAGGCAGCTTGGTCTAGTGGACTGAAAGGCAACAGCTCCTGAGGTCTAATCCTGACTGACACAGAGTCACTCTGTGGCCTTGGGCAAGCTCCTTAAAAAGACATGTCAGGACAACTTAGGCCTAAAATTTAAGTTTTGTAAATATATGAATTTGCAAATACTTACATCAGTAGAAATGAATATCAACTTTTTTTTTATATTTGTAATTCCAGTGGAGAAGGGTGAAGGAAGGGAAGCAGTATTTCCATTTAGGTCTAGGAGATCTTCTTTTCTGCACTGTTTGCAGCCTTGGTGCTCTGCTGGAGACAGTGTGAAAGCAAAGCTGGTCAAAAATTGCTTCTACAAAGAAGAAAAATCCTTTGGCTGTAAGACAGCACAGCCTTGATCCAGAGAGCTCCTAAGTAGTGAGTGCTCGTATGTGTTAAAAACTCATTACCATTCAAAGAATGCTAAATATTAATTAAGTATATGCTAAGTAATAATTACAGTTCAAGAACCAGACTCTGCCCTCTGGTGAGTGCTTTCCATCACGCTTGCCAGCCTGAATTGGAAGTAAACTTACACCCTGGTAGAAGGGTAAGCTCATTTATGCCCTGTGCAATACTAACCTGTTAATATTTATCAAGTTGCTGCAGCTTCCTGTGATTCTGGTTTTCTCCATACTGCTCCATCATAATGACCACTACTCATAGACCAGCCAGCGATGAATTATGAATAGCCCTTATTTAGAGAGTCTGGATCTGTGAGACATCTCTATTTGGGTGGTGATATTACTGCAATGTTATTGTATTGCTTTAACGGATGAGACTGCCTGAGATACACTGCTTTGCCCAGTGGGTTTTGGACTGCTCTGTAGGCAAGCCTTCCCCCCTTACTGGGAAGGGCAGCTTTTTATTACTGTTTTATGCAACTCTGCGTAGCTCATGATCTTTCTAGAGGGACCTAGGAATTTTGGGAAAGGATTTGCCCTGTGAAATAGGCTGCCTTATAGGAGTCAGGAACAGCTGCAGGAGGCCTGGTATCCATAGCTAATGCTAGAAGAGAAAATTAGTTACCAGGAACAGGAGGCATTAAAGAATTAATACCTCTTCCTACGTCTTACAGGTACAGTGAGAAAAACAAAACCAGAGGTAAAGTCCCATCATCGGATAGAAACTGGCCGAGAGAGAGAAATTAAAGAGGAGGAATAACAGTCAACTTAAAATGTGTCAAAAGTTGTCAGTGGCTGTCCCAAAGTCCCACAGTAAGGTAGGTTTGTTCAGATTACCCATGAGACATCTAAAAACGAGTTGTGAGGTGGCAAAAACTGCAGATGCCACAAAGTTATATAGGATAATTAAGACTAGAGAGACTGTGTGGCACTCCAGTGGGATCCAATAAAGCTGGGTGAACAGAGAGCAGAACAACACATAAAATGCCAGGTAATACACATTGTGACAAGGAATTTGAACTACTTCTGCACAGGGTTGACTTCTAAATTAATTGCTCTGATTCTGGAAGATGATTCAGACAACACCACAGGTAAGTAAATGACAAGCAGAAAACCCACCACTCAGTGCACAGTGGTGACCCATTACATCAAGCATATTGTTGAGAAAGGGTACTTCGGAACTGGGGACATGGGTACCAAAAGCACAAAAAGACATTTGTAGGAGGAGTGTGAGAAAAGTGAAGACAGTATGGTCAAGAAGAATGAAGCTAATGAAGTAATGTATAATGACTGATGGCTTAGAGAAAATTAATCAAGTAAACCTCCTCTCTGTAGACACAAGAAGGTGACAGTGAAACTGAAAACAATACCACAATTTAATCTTTTAGGCAGAGAACTCATTGCCACACAAAAATCACTGAGGCAAAGAATTGGTTGGGATTTTTTGAAGCTGTCCATGATTCTTTGGATAACGAGATCCTTTTGCGCTTGTATTAGCATCTCTGACAAGGAGATACAAGCATGTATTCCTCAGGGCATGACCTCACCACTAAAATGTCAAGTGTTAGGAGAGAACTTTCCGATGAACACATTGTTTCTAAATTGTCCAAGACTCAGTTTCCTGCTTTTCCCTTTGGAAGTATATACTGTTGACTACTATCTTGTCATCTGGACAATGAGAGTTGCTATACTTGGTTAGAGCCTGTCCTGCTTGTTCACTGCCCAAGAGCTTTTAAAAAAGCAAGCAGAACCAGATTGAAATGTAAAACTTTAATGCTACTAAATGCCCTAAAGGCACCTTTATTTAACCAATTATCATCTCCACTAAGGAGCCATTGCTGTTAAATATCAGCTGATTTGAATCCATTCCTTCAGTAAAAGAGCGAGAAGTGCGGTTATTAGACTTGTACTGATTTAAATGCAACGTGAGAGCTGGGGGACAGGTGTTCAGCACATCAAAAAAGAAAAAAAGCACTTGAAGGGTTGCTCTAGGCATAGTTTCCTCTGTCTGACTCAGCATAAATGCCCAAGTATGAAGGACAAATGAACCAGAAGAAACAGCTCTATGCTGCCTGGGGTCTGTTCACGGGGCTGTAAGCATTAGCCTGCCTTTTTTTTTAATTAATATTTTCCCTTTTTACATTACACTGGAGACTGTCTGAACTATATTCCACAACAGCAGCCTGTAGCAATTGACAAAGTCCCCTTGGAAAACAGCCTGCTCAGAAGCAGTGTGCAGAAACCAGAAGAAAAATGGAAGGAGAGGAAAAGTATCTACAGCAGGGTGTATTATTTGCTGCAGACTCTTTGAATTTAGCCCTTTCTCCTGACTGTGAGTAGCCCACAGGAGGATGATGTGATATGTATGAACAGATCTGCTATTCAAATACTACGCTATAGAAATATGGTGAGAACACAATCAGCTAGGAGGTTGTTTCTGAGCTAATTTACCTGAGTGTTCAGGGTTCATACCTGAAGCTGCTCAGTCAGTCATTAAAACCATGTGGTGGCATTTTTGCTCCTTGGCTGGCTCATGGATAAATCTGAGATGAGAAGGGCTCCTGAAAAGCAAAGAGGCAGCAATAAAACACCACTGGGGCTTTTGTCCTCTTAGGAAGGAGGGTCTGAAGAGAACAAAAAGGAGACATGTCACGAAAGAAAAAAAAAACATAACCCAAAACAAAGGCCAGGCACAAGTCATTCGAAATCTTGTCTTGTTTTCTTGTGTAACAGGATCACACCCAACTTGAGGTCTGCATTAAATGTTTCCCCATGATTTACATGCTTTTGGGATGATGCCTACTCACCATTCTTACATAATCTGATGAACAATAATTTATTTCATGTTTTTGATGTGTGAAGTATCATTCATTTTGGAAGGTATTTTCACCAGGAGCGGTATGGGCAGTCAGACACCAGTGATGCCTATGCTCTAAACTGGCAGACCATGAGCCAACACTGGTCTGGAAGCTATTTAATTTAAGGTCAGAGTGAATGCAACTCAAACAACTGTCTACACTGAATCACAGAGATGAATCCTGAGGGATGATATGAAGGAACAGTTCACAACTCTAACATCATTTGGGCGAAACCAGTCAGACACTCTTGTGTCTGAAACAGCCAGGAACAATATTCAAAAGGAAAAAGATAAATGCAGGACAACTGACAGTCTTTTACTTTTTCCAGACAAGATCAGTTCACAATTAGGAGCAGTCTGTATTATATTCCTTTCTCCTCCTGCTCATGTTCATGATGGAAGGGGGTGGGAATGCCACATTCTTTGCAGAGGTCTTCCCAAACTCGGATTGCTCTGAACTCTTATGTTAGAAATCTTTCTCCATGAAAGACATAGAATAGAATAGAATAGAATAGAATAGAATAGAATAGAATAGAATAGAATAGAATCAAATCTCTCATTCATGCTGAAGACCCAGTTTTCCTTCTCGAATCTCCCAGAAAGTGTCTTTGCTCATGTAGTCCACAGATGTTCCAGTGAATAGCGGTCCCTTGAGTTCTAGTTTAGGAGCTTGTTTTGTCTTAATTCTCCCTTTGAACAGCAAGCTCAGAACACAGTTTTGAGCACAAAAACAGCATAGCCTCCTCGCTGAATTCACACAATTGCACAGCGTGAAAGCAGGACCTGTTTGGGTTATTATTAAAGGTCAGGCAGTCCATTACTTTGGCCTTTGTTACTAGAACCCCCAAAAGGTAGACTTTCACATATCCTGTTCTCCCCCCACAAGGCAAGTTAAATCTGCATTGGTTTCCTCAACATGAAGCAGCTCAAGACTTTCATTGTTTGCTTCATTGTTTAAAGTGTGATTCAGGAATGCAGAATTGAACCAATTTTATTATCAGACCCAAGTGTATGTCACTTTGGGCTATGTACTTTGTTTCAGAAGGATTGCTTAGGTATCCATGAAACTTTTGAAGCAATAATGAAGTAAAAGTTTCACACAAAGATATCAAAGTATGCTAATCCTAAATTTGATATAAATATCTAATTTTCATCTCTCTCATCTCCACCATCCCTCCTTCATGTCTTCAAAGCCAGTAAAATCTGAAGAGTCAGAGAGAAATTAACTTTTGGTTAATATGACCTATATTCTAAGGAAGATTACAATTATCCACCAAATGTTGTGTGCAAGTTCAGATTCAAACTTCCTTAAAGGATAAGAATTTCTTAGTTTTTCATATCTTTGATATATTTATAAACATAAAATCCTATAATATGTAATTCATAGGATGATGTTTGTTATTCCTTCACCTTTTTGCCTTCCTCCCCAATAAATGAAGATGAACCATGGCTCCCCATCTGAATTTCAGAGTTGCAGGTGTTTGTATCATAGGCACTGGTTTTGATCCCATCTTCTTTCTGTAGTAGTATCTACAGTTTGCACATTCTTGCCACTTCCATTTCACAATCCTTCTCTCCTTCCCCTGCTTCTTATCCCCACCCAAGGGTGGTACATCTGTGCATATAGGAAGAATATCAGATAAAACCTTAGGGCAAACCCTTCGAGTTGTGTTGAAATAAGAGTATTGCAAATTTTCCTCATAAAACGAAACTGCAGCAAATGCTGGGCCTCAGCCTGCTTCTGTGGAAATCAAAGACAAAATTCTTGAACAAGGAGTAGGACAAATAGTAGGAATGGGTCCACTACAAATCAGAGATTAAAACACTATTGTTTCTATGGCTTCATTTACATATGTGCATAAAGACTGGATCAGCCTCACATTGAAAATTGTAACTTTCACCCAACACTTTTACATTTAGGTTTGTGACATGTATTACACCTGGAATTAGTTAAGAGACATTGACATTTGTTGAGGGAAGAAGCGCCAAGGTAATAAACTGGGTAGCTGTTGAGTGAGCATCTACATTTTGCATACAGGATTGTGAATTTTGCCCTCAGGTATTCTTTTAGTGAATCAGTGTTACATGTTAGCTGTAGCCCTCTGAATGCACTCATGTTCATTTGGTTGAACATTGGTAATTTCATATTATCTATTTATGGAGTTATTTTTAATTTCCAGCAGTTTTGTGGTTGCATATTCCCCTCTATCACAGAAAATAGCTCCGTAAAACCAACAAGAGCTAGGGAATGACTGTGAGCTATTTTTTTACTTCCGTAACTAACAGCAGGGTTCTTTTTATTTTTCAGATAAAGTTAATAGATGTAGCTTTTCTACTGCCACTTTTATAAACAATTTGGTTTAGGGACTGCTAAAGAATATATGCAAAATATCATTTAGGGAGAGAAAGAGTATAATATTTATACTATATAGTGAATGTACCTGTAAAATGACAGTTATACTGTTTTAGGAGATGTTGCTTTTCTGTCAAAAATTAAGCACTTAGTTATACTCCACAGTTATTCACTCACTTGGAGGTCATCGTTATTTAAGCACCTCCTGTCTCATCTGTGTATACAGAGTTGTGGGCTCAGGGACCAGCAGAGAAACCTGGTATTGTTTGCTGATAAGCAATAGCAGCTCCTGGCTTACTCCACTGACAGAGTAACCCAAATATCATCCTGAGATATTTTTATATACATAAATAATCAGCCCTCTTTCCTTGGTTATTCTATCTCAGTTTAATCATTCTGTCAATTTTGTTTTATTTCCTGTTGCATTTTGGTTTTATAATCACATGGGCGTGCACCCACTTTTGTTAATACATGTTGTGTAAACACATATAAATAATGGTAGGCAAGTCATAAAGTCTACTGAGCTTTTACAAACTATTTATAAAGTTGCACAAGGTAAGATCTGTCTCATTACAATCAAGAAAGTGTCTGTCCAGCGTAAAGAAAGAGATATTTTATTGCCCTTACTGTTGATTAATGAACTAGTAGTTAGGGTGGAAGGGATGTTTCTTAAAAGTCTGTTGTTTAAAAAGCAAACATAGTTGCACCTCTGATAACCTGTACCTCTTCAGAAATACCCAGATATGAACATAAATCCTCAGTTAATCACATCAGAGGCCGAAAAGAAAGAGAAAGGGGGGCAGAAGAGCAAATAGCAGAAGAGCAGGGGAGCAGGTTGGGGTGGCTGGGCTACCAGGGGAAAAGCAGCAGACTGTGGGGAGCATCAGGGGCAAAGCAGGGTTAGGTCACCTGAGCATGTGTCTGTTTGCACCGCTGTGAAGCACAGCTAGTTTTCTTTTAATAGCTAAATTCACAGGCTAACTACATGAAAATATAACACTTTCTTCTGAGGCATAATCTCCTTTAACTAAGAAGAAAAGTCAAGATCCTGAATATTTAATCATTTAACGAAATACCAGGATTTCCATGAGCTGTTTTGAGGATAGTACAACATTTTGGCCACTTGAAATCAGATCAAGTTGCATCTTAGTTTACAAGCTGTCTGTCCAGATTCATATTCTTATTAATAACAATAAAAAAAATGTTCAGATTGCCTGGCTTTTACTTTTTATTTTGCTTGTGTCATAAAGGATCAATTTGGACTAGGTTTTAGATGTTTTCTTTCCCCTTAAGCACTTCTGCAGAAAAAATGGTTTAGATTTAACAACAACAACATGTTAATATATGCAGTTTGCCTGCTGTCCATACAACAGCTTAAATGCATAACTACAGAGGTTCTCTAAGACAAAAACTTAAAAATCAGAAACTATATGGCACCCAAGATCCTCATCTGGCATAAATTAGCATCCAAAGAGTATGCTGGTTCATACAAATTAAAGTTTTCCCTCCCCTATGCTGCATGCTAGGCTCAGAAAGAATATCACAAAATAAGGGATCTAAAATTCAGTTGCTCCTTCATTTACCTGCTAGTTCCTTAAGTATTGATTAAGTGTGGGGAGAAATAGACTGAAAAGCGGTAGTGAACTGTAATATATGGCAGTATATGGAAGTACCAGAACAGAAAGTAAATCCCATAAAGTTCTAATGATCACTAACGCTGGAGGTTATCACATCCCACTGTTGGCACCTAACAATTTTGCTGCTGTAGGGCATGATGGGACATCAAGGGGAAGAGATGAGGAAATGTACTGCTTGGTGGCCTGAGGAGGGGAAAGAGCAATAGCAGCAAAGAGAAGATCTCCTAACAGAGGAAATTTTCATTGTCAGGTTTGCTGAAGGAAGGCTATGGAAATAGCAAATGTGGAACAATGGTCCAAAGGTTTTACCCTTAGGAAGAAGAATATTTTAATAAAAGTATAAGCAAAGGTTATTTTCTAGGGAACTCCTCCATGCTCAGGGCAAACCATCACTTGGGAAACAGGATTTCACTGTAAACAGCTGTTCTCAGTGTCTGCATTTCAAGCACTCTTCTGCTGGGACTACAACACATTCAATACCTGCTGCAAAAATCAACTGGTATTACAATGTGCTCCAGCATATTTGCAAAATGGAAACAAGTACTGCAAAATACATGCTGCAAGGTCCCTGTTGCAACCCAAATAGCAAAGCACACATACTAGAGAAGGATAGAAAGAGAATGGGATCTTGCAGTGAAAGCCATTATTAGGGAAGCAAAAAAGAGGTGCTGTACATAGGTAAGCAGCAAACTCACATTTCCCAACAATAGTGATGATTGCCTTTGCCTCCAAAGCATCCAGCCCCAGCTAAGGTTGAGTGAGGATGAGAGGAATATTCTTGCAGTACCATCTTAGCACCCTCCGTCCCTGTCATTTATGTTTGCTACACAGAAGTTTGTAGAAAGTTGTGATGTTCATTAAAAAATATGCCTTTCAAATATTTACAAATTCTAGCCCCAAGTATGCACAAGCATGCTGACTGCATGCCTGTCTCTTTTAATGTTGTAGAAGATCAAATTTTCTAGGAAAAAGCAAACAACTTTAGCAGCAGGTGGCTGAAGCATAGCCTTCAGAAAGCTGTTAAGAACCATTTTTGTCTGGGAAATAAAACACGGTTGCAAGCTATGTTATTTGCACTTATCGATTCAGTGAAAGGAGTCACCTTATGTTTAATTCAAATTGTAGTCCTGGCATGGACAGGCTTAGAACAATCGTGTTTTACAAATCCATTTGTTTAAGTGTCTCTCATGTTGGTTGCTCACACTGTTCCCTATGTTGTTTTTAGATTAGCTCTCTTCTTACTGACAGAGTCAAGGACTGAAACAGATGTAAGGGGGAGTGGGAGAAAGGTACTGGCATCCACAGGAAAGGACCACATACCTCAGCGTGTAGGATTGTGGATCAGTGGAGATCAGGCAACCAGTATCTCAGCAAGCTTGAAAAGCAGCATAATCCTTTTCAACTACCCAGCTCCACTTTATGGTACGGTCAGTATCACAGGTAAAATCAATACACTCATTGCAGGCTGTATTACATCTTAATAAATATTTCTTCTAGCCTCATTGGTGAAACAGTTAAAAAAAAAAAAAAAGTATTTACATTCTTAAGCTTCCTTCCCCTTATTTTAAGGAAAAACACCACAACTCCTAGACAGTCAGAAGGAAATACATCCCTCAAACAGAAAGCTGTTCTTTTTACAGCTTGGTGAGTGCATTCATTAGTCTTAAGTCCCTAACGCGTAAAGGTGATGATCAGCTTTCATCATTTGAGTGGTGACGTTCTTGCCAGTTACTGACACCTGTCAAACTTGGGTACTGATGATTCATCAGAATGGGTTAATTACACAGAAAAAAGGTCATTCTGGAATGCTATACTATTAATTTGCTAATCTAGTTGGGTCAAGAGCCCTTGGAAATACAGAGCTTGCTTTGTCAGTATTGGAGAAAAACAATTCTGTTTCATAATGTGTCAAGGTTTCAGATGAACTTTTGTTCCAATGAAGAAATACTTTGAAACTAAAACAAAAGCACTCTATGTACCCATTATATATATATCTACAAATAAATTGAATATGAAATTGCATCCAGGACCTTCCTGAAGAAATTTTCACCAGAACAGATATTTTCCTGAAACACTTTTGCTTTGCTAAAATAAAATTTTCAACCTTGTCTCAAGACTCCCTGCAGAGAGAGATTTCTATGGCTATGCTCTTGTTTTAGTTTGTTTTGGTTTATTCTCTTACCTTTCACATTCATTTCTCTGATTATGGAGGCAGGAGACAAGAGGGGTAGCAAATGGGCAGGACCTTTCTCCCCCCAGCAGTTCCTGGTTGGCACACCTATACTGTGCTAGCCTGAGGAGCTCTGCTCTGTCCCTAGAACAGGACAGCAGGTGGTGCTCCTTTTCAAGGTCCATGGAAAAAAAGCTCCAAACTTTCAGCTTTTGCACACACTTTCTAATCTCCTTCACCAGTATTTTAGATGTGGATAAGTGACTAGCAGTGCACCTTAACCATAATGTCAACTAAAATAAACAACATGTCATCATTTGACTTTTTGCTAGCCTCCCTTGGGAATGTGACGCTGGTGGTTACATAGTAAAAAAGGCAGGCTCAGCTGTTCACACAAAGGCACAAACACTTTAAAACCAAACCCAGCACAGTGTCTTGGGATTTTAATGAAAACCCTGAAATGTAGTAGTGCAGACTGGTAGCAATAGTGCAGCTATGTAGCAATAACAAATTATGGTCTTCTGTCCAGCCCTTCACCCTCCACACAGATTGGGAATGAAGTAACAGTGCAAATAAAGACCATGCACTTAAACTCAAGCATGGAACAAGATAATTTTCATCTGTTAACTACATGCACATATACATGTACACACACATGTGAGACAGCTTATGAACAGCTCCTCTTCTCCCATACCTCTGACTCAATGTCGTCACCCATCCTGCTGAAAATGCACCCTGTCCAGGCTGGTGACAGCTCATGCAGAGCTCTCAGTAATAACAAACAATTATGTTAAGAAGCAGCCTTTGCCTCAGCAGCAGGGTTAGTACTTAGTCTTCCCTACAAGTGCTGTAGGATCCTTAATATCCTCCAGGGGAAGTAACACTGCTATCAGTTACATAATTCGCTCCAAGCATGGCATTTCTAACTATAGACTAATGCAATGCAAAGTCAGCCGTGGGTGGGGAGAACTCAGAACACAGCAAAGATGCAGATATTACCCTGGGGGAGACAGGGATAAAGCAAAGGGTTTTGTCATATCATCTTTTACAAAGAATATGTCAGACCATCATCATGAAGTAGCGAAGAAGCTTGTACTTTCTACTGACCTATGCATGCTGAACTGCAGCATCACAGATGCACTGCCAGGCCAGAAGGAAGTGTGTTTTACTCCTTTTGCAGCACCCTTTCTAAAACCATCGAGAGTCTGAGATCTTGCATGTCACAGCAAGGCACAAAAGCACACTCTGCTGTGGATCCTGCGTGCAGCACCTAGCTCTCATACCTGAAATCTTTGCAGAGGATGTCAGGCAAAGCATCAAGGTTTTCTGGTTTTACTAAATGCTGTGAAATATTCCAAGATTGATCCTGTGATCAACAGGTCAACCACAAAATTTGGAAACAGGCATAGAAGTTTGTCTAAAGTGCAGTCCTGAAAATTCCATAAAAATAATCGTTTCAGAGATAGTCCACTGACAAAAAATGATTGGCATTTGATCTACTCTATATTACAAAGTGGGTAACAGTAACAGTGTTTTAATTAGAGCATTTTTCACTCCCCATTTAGCTATTCTGTAAAAAGTGTATTTTCTTAATGATTGTCCACAACCTCTTTAGGGGTATGCAAACCAATTGATTCATATATCAGTACACTTGCAAATGCAGAACTTCTGTGCCTTTTATGAAGGAAAATTGTGTGAACTTACTGCTGGCAAAGAGACAGAATCAACCATAGTGGAGGAAAGTGCTAAGGCTAGATGGGTACAATTTTCAAAAGTAATTTCTGGATATCACTGAGGAAGGCTTTTCAAGAGTCACTTAATTCAATTTTGAAAATGCTATTTAGGCACTCTGTATCCAAATATATTGCAAGTCTGATTTTCCACCAGC
Source organism: Apteryx mantelli (assembly GCF_036417845.1). Taxonomy (NCBI): domain Eukaryota; kingdom Metazoa; phylum Chordata; class Aves; order Apterygiformes; family Apterygidae; genus Apteryx; species Apteryx mantelli. Next base: position 80,057,055 of record NC_089979.1, read on the forward strand.
TCAATCAAAAACAGTCAAAATTTAAAGTGGTATTAAACAGGTGTAAAAACTCAAAACACTGGAACATATTGCAAGATGAAGTTCACATCATGGGAATCTTAATCCCAACCACATACCAGTGGATGTTCCACTTAAACTATGCTCCAAGGCATAAGTGGTATCTATAGGAATAAACTGTTCAAAGATAGAAATAAGATAGCATGAAAACAATCTTTCTAACTATGTACATTATGTCCTGTTAGTATCCTCAGAAATACTCCCTTCTTCCCTAAGTCAGAGAGAAAAGGCACAGTAGACTTAGACACTAATTATCTCAAACATTATTTAATTGAAGAAGATGAAATAAAAATACAGTAGGAATATCTCAGTAGAACTGCTTTCAAGTTTAAACTGATTTTGTGCTAGAGCGGTCTGAAGGGCATACTAAACCTGTTTTGGGGAATAGACAACTGATAGGCCACTAGTGTTAGCACTGCAAAGCCTCAAGGCAAAAGCAGCTCCCAACTTAAACTTATGCAGAAAACAAGAGAGTCCTTGGAGAAAAGAGCAGATACCATCAGAGTTTTAATTTTTCAAATAGTCTAGTAATTCTGCTCCAATCTTTTGGGAAAAAAAGCTCTGTTATACTCAGCATGAGTAGGTGCATATTCAATAGGATATCCCTGCAATCCAATTTGACTAGACTTCACAGATCAAAGCATCATTTTGTAAACTCCTTGTCTTCCCCACCGTACGCCCATCCCAAATTAATGCCATACTAGGACAAGGCTCTGTAATGTGCCCAGAACTACTGTAAGACAGACTGATATGTTAACCTGTCCTGACTCCAGTTAAGATTATGATCAAGGGTAAAATTCTTATCTGCTGAGAATGTAGATGCATGTGTGAGTGGTGTGGGGAGGGAAATTATGGATAGCTGAGAAGTCAAAGACAGCAGGAATATCAGATATTCCTGAGTTTACTTCACTGTAGCACAACTGACAGTTACTATCAAGTGACTAGGATAAAGGGCATATTTGTCAAATAAAAAGAATCAAAAATCAGACAGGTTTGTTTTGCCTTAGCAGCAGGATGAAAACAGGGCTCATGCTGGAAGGACAATTCAAAATTTTGCTGTAGTAGAAATGTTTCCAGAATAATAATTCAAATGATACAAAAATAAATGGACTGAAATAAAACATCAAGACCATACAGTTGAGCACTCAAGTGAGAAGCAGAGACTCTCCAGGCCTCTTTTCCACTTGCATACAGCTCACAACAGGCATGAGCTCAGATTCATGTCTGTATCTAAGGAACTGCTCATGGTTTGTTCAGTTACTCGCTCTTCACATACTCTTAAGATGGGTATTTGTATGGTCTTGAGGCTATGCAATATCAGATGGTTGACAAACAATTTCCTACATAAGCACAAGGGACTAGGATCCCTGAACAGGACTTAGAAACACTAGACTAGCAGAAACCACTTGGGTCTTTCATAGTCATACCATTGGACTATTGCTTCTCTGATCTTTACTTTTCCTTGGGCAAGCAGTAGATGGCGGAGGGAAAAAAATACTAATGAAGCTTCTTTGTGCTACTACTATTGTAAAGACAGGTTAGTCTATCTCTAGACAGTGGCCATCACATAATTCAGAGAGACAGAAGTGCAGCTATCCAGGTTCTATTGCAATCCTATGTCTGTCCTGTACCATACACACGCAAAAATAGAAAATGCAGTGAGAGCACAAAGGGTTCATTTTAAAAGATGCAAAAGACAGAACTTAATTAAGGTGAATTTCTAACAGACCTTTCCCCATTCACTTGGGTGCAGGCTTTATGATACCATTTCCTCTCAGGCATCACATCTACTTTCATATTTCTGAAATAAGAAGATCTCACAGACCATACAAGAGAGGATGTGAACAGCTGTCCGCTCCTCTCCATGGAAAGTAACAGACTCTGAGTAACAGACTCACAGATTAGCTGTGCAGGAGTCCTCAAAGCAAACTAGTTTTTTCCAGTTTCTCAAAGGACAGAGGAACCTCTGTTTCAGCATCGGCCCCAGCAGTCGGGCACTTTAGTGGCAAACTTAAACTTGTCATACTAACATGTACTTACAGAGCAGCCTTTTTAGTTTGTTCACAAGGGATGAGGATAGAGGAGAGGTTCTATCACATATTCTCAAATTTTAAATGCTAAATTGGCCAAATTAAAACCAATCTCCTTCCTATTCCCTTCAGTAAGAGCAATTTCTGTAAGAAATGTCAGCTTTCAAAATTCAGCAATTTCCCTCATTTAAAACACCCTCTTTTTTATTACAGATTATATTTTCCCTCCCAGTTTTCTCCATCATACAAAGAAATGGCTGTTTTCTGCTTAACCATTAGAAGCAAATTATTTATGCTCAGGCAGAGATGAAGAATGATTTTTCAGTCACAAAGGTGAATATTTCAGAAAAGTTGTGAGCGACTGAAAACCAGAGACTATGAAATTGTTACTCACAGCAGGTGATAGCAGTCACTGTTGTGCTGCTTTGGTGGGTCTCTCTCACCTCTGAGAACATTTATGTTTTCCTCACCAAGACTAGCTACATTAACACAAACTTCCTAAGAACAGGTCAGAGACATTGAGACAGATCTTTCACATCTTTTACCAGACAGGACTTTCCCTGCTCTTGGGCTTTCTGCTCTCTGTGCTTGCAGACCTACAGACAACTTCCATCTTTCACAAGAAGGTTAATCCTTTTGTAAATAAGCTGTGCTCTGGATGCAGGAACACCTGAGGTGGCTCAGTGAAGAGTGGTCTTAAGTTCAGCAGGACATATCAGCTCAGATGTAGCCCACTGCAAGCATTGATACACTTTTTCCACAATACACTGCTTTTGGGTTACCTGGGGTATGCTAGTATTATTTCAGGTAGTAGAAAATTGATTATAAAAACTGTATGTTTTTATGCATCCTGAGTGTCCTGCCTCTTGCTCGCCCCATTTGCAGGCAACACAGAACCAAGGACATATTTTCAAACAGACCCTCCATCTCCCTAAATTATTTTGTAAGTGATCTTAAATATTTTAGAGTCATTCAGCAGATAAAGGAAATGTATACTTTGGGTGTTCTGCTTTCAGTGAAACTCAGTACCTAACTCCCTTAACAATCCCAATCTTAATGAAGATGTAAATGAGTATTTAAGACCTGGATACTTTTAAATATCTTTAGAGGACTTTCCTTCCAAGAAGCCACCACAGCCTGTCTGAGTATCACTGGTCACAGAGAGATAAAACTGTCTAACTTCATTTGATTTTCTCACATTCTTGTATTTTGTAGAGAGCAGGACATCACAGTTAATTAGATACACAACCATGGCTGTTTTTCTCAAAGTGTACATTTAAGGCTACTTTCCTCAGGGGAATGAAAGATGCTTTACAGCCTAGAGAACTGGGCCTTTGACAATGCTAGGAAGACAACCTGCTGTGCATTCTCAAGACTTCAAAACTCTAATAAATCAAAACAATTTTTTCTCTGGAAGAAGACTTATTTCTCACCAAATTTCAGCTTTTAATCCTGTCAATGGAGCTGTCCAACAGAAAACATGGGAGGAGAGGGCTTTAAAAAAGAACAGGAAAACTTTGTGTTCTTTCCTTCTATTCAGAAACATCTGAATTATTTTCATTTAAACTAAAAAATAAGACAATTGTCTTTGGGCAGAGAAAGAGTGGACGTGTGCAGTGAAGGTGATGGAAATTTTCAGCTTGCAACACTTAACATTCTAGACAATAGGGAACACAAACCACACAGTTAAAATGGAAATTATCATGCAATCCTTTTGCAACCACTCTCTTGATAAATGTAGTGTTTAAATGTTCATCTGCCAAGCTCCAAAACATGTTGAGTCTTTATTCATGTACCTTCCACCCTGTCTCCTCCCCACTTAAAATTACTTTTGGTTTTAAAACAAACATTTAATAGATACAGGGCTTAGTACTGGAAGGAATCTCCTGCACTGAAATGCCTGTGTATTCATTCATCAAAGAAAAACAGCCCTTCAGCTGTGGCTAGAACTCTGTCATACTTTGTCTCATTTTCCATTTCCTTCCCATCCAACTAGTCTGTCCTTCAATATGAGTTCTAAAACCTGTTGAAGCTGCAGAAAAGTACCAGCTGGGGAAAGGTGTGCAGCTACTCTCTTAAGTACAGATATTTATTTCCTATTATATCATATGACACCATTCCTAAATTGATAGGTTAATTAAAACCCTCAGCTATTGGAAAAGCAATATCATGTATTAATATTTTCATCTATCAGATTAGCCAGTCCTCTGATTTAAATATATTTTTGGAGGAAGGAGGGAGAAGGGAGATTTGCTTCCACTTAAGGTGCAGTAGTTTACATTTCTATGCACTTAGTGTTACCTCTTGGCTCAGGAGGAAAGTTTCAGATACTTATTTTTAAATCAAAGGGGCAAAAGTTAAACTTAAAACCTTCTCCAGAATCAGGATTGTGACTATTTCAGTTCTTGTCTTTTAAACAAAACAAATACAGAGTAACAAAACACCTTTTCTCCTGTTAGTTACAGGTCTGTTTTTTACTACTGTGCCATAGAACTAATACTTAAAATCAACTCTCACTCACTCAGAAATTTTCTAAAATCACTTTCTCTAACATTGTTCTCAGTATTGATAAAATGAATCATCTGCTTCAGGGTGTATTTAGTAAAAAAAATTAAAAAATCCAGCATTCACATATCTAGGCACTAGATTATTGGTAGCAGTTGTTCTCTAATATCTGGGAAGTTAGTCCCCTATGGCAATAAATCCTTGTAATCTCTGCAATGAATATTAGAGAAATCTCTATCCACATCTATTTTTATACAAGGGATGAATAATCAAGGTGAATATAGTGATAAACAGAAAGGAGAAGATGTCATGATTCAGCATACACTCATACAATTGCTACAGTCATTTTAAGAAAAAAAAAGAATATATTATTAATGATGAGCTGATGCAGATGTTCCAAACAAAAAAGCATTGTGCTTGTTACAGTCTCTCTTTCCTTTAATTGAACATCATGGAGAAGTCACTGTGCACATATGGGGCTGCATCTCATTGATGCTCTGTAAGAGGAAAGACACTGTTAAATGAGATAAATTCAGCTACAGACACTGAAAATATCAAAGTATTTAAATGACAGCTGAGACACAAGATTTTAAGAGATGACCTTCTCTTGAAAGGTGACATGATTTGCCAATTATCCATCAAACTTTGTGTGGGCATTTGATACTTTTATCACATATAAAACCATTCATTTTAATATAGTGGAGAGCAAGACTTTATTCATTGTTCACTAGCCTCATTATCCAATTGTGCATTATTATAGGGACAGCATAGCCCCCTTTTAATCCTTCACTTCTAATGGCTTTTAAGAGTGAAAGATGCTCACCTATCCTAGTTCTACAATACCTTCACAAAAAAGCATGTCCATTTACAGCAGAGGAGCGACTGCATACCAAGATGAACAAATTATTGACTCAGTATGATCATTACACCCTTCCCAATTACATTTTCAATTCTGCATAAAGCACACACCTTTAGATTAGGGGCAAGGGACATTTCCTCTCCACAACAGGTTCTCCGGGTGGACTCTAGCCTCAGAAATTTGTTTCTGTCTGCAGACGGTTTTGATTTCTCTTCCCTTGTGCACTGTGGTAAATGCATTGTAAATGTGTCTGTAAGGAGCTGGAGTACAGGCAGAAAACAAACTACAGGGAATAACCATCATGGAGTGAGACTGATCTGCGCTGTGCTGCTGGGGCAGAAAGAGTAGAACTCAAGCCATAGGTGAGACAGGCACTGACTACTTGTAGGAATAGGAATTTCAGCTCCCCATTTTAAAATAACCTTTAAAATAAGTGAGAGTGAAGGAAAAAAAAAAAGATACATACTTGTTTCTTAAATTTCTCTAAAGAATAGCTATCCATATATGACAGACAAGGAGAAAATACGTAATTTAAACTAACAGAGCTTTTGAATATTGGCTAGATAGCAATTGACCTAAGCAACTTCAGTCTAACTAAAATGGATATAAACACCAATACGGCTCTTTTGAAAGTGGTGAGATGAAAAGGAGGGCGGAAGATCAGTGTTGAGAAAACAGAGGACACAAGAAGCATTGTTAAGATGCAAGGAGGAGGCCAGATGTCAGGAAAACAGGGAAGGTCTCCGGACCTTGCAAAGAGAACAAGGATGAGCACATATAGGCAAGATGGGATTATGTGATAGTTAGAAAACAAGTTACAGTTGTAACCCCATCCCACTATAGTCCTGGTTAGATAGGTACACTCTGTGCTCATAGTCAAACACCACCTAAGGAGCTCATTCCTCTGCAGAAAAGAATTTAAGAGATGAAAAGAAAGGCTGAAACACTTATCAAGTGATTGAACAAGAATAACACAACCAAAATAAAACTCAGTTTGCATAACTTCGATTTCATCATCTGTTACCGAGCTCAGCCTGACACCTGAGGTCAGATGACTTTCAAGGCTGATATACTCAGAAAAGTATGTCTTGCCTTAAGATTGCACAAGGGTGATGAGGAACTCACAGGAGGAAAAGATATGATGGGCCGTAATTACTAGAGAAGGATCAAGGCCACAGCCCTTCATCAACCACAGTCAAAAATATACCACCTATGATGATATATGAAAATATTGAATAGGCTAACAAGCACCTTCTAAAGCTTCTGGAAACTCTATGAGCCTCTAACTCTTTTACTCAGACTTCTTGGATGCTGGAAAGAGATCACGTGCTTTCTGTCTTTGCTCCTCTGGCTGTGCAACTGTGAGGTATCCCTCTTGCCAGACCATACAAAGACTTTGAAACTAGCTCATTCTAAGTGGCATTTAAAGGAAATCTCTTATATCCCAGATCTTTCCATTATACAGCATGCTGATTTGACTTTATTACTTCCATGTTTGTTTACATTTTCACTTCTTTTTACCTCATTATGTATAATGTGCTGAGAACACTGTTAATCAATAGCTGAGGTTTTTAGCTTGGGTCGAAATGAAAACTCTCTCAGATTTTGGAGATATCTGGCTCAGAAATTTTATTTCAAGTCCCTCTCCACTTGCTAATTTTATCACATTGCAGGAGCATGCAGACACTGATAAAATCCTTACCTTGCTTGACTTAAGGTGGTCTATTGATATTTGCCTTCCTGACTTCATTGGTATTCATGTTCCTAGCAGACAAGTTCAGTGGCTTGGTGAAAATGCCTCTTTTGCAACATTTCCTTGCTGAAATGGAAAATTAAAAAATATATATATATATATAGTAACAAATCACACAGGAATTTCTGAATCACAGCCTAAAATATGAAAGCCTGCCAAAAATGGTATGCTTAACAAGAGTAAAGGAGAGCAAGAGAAAGACGTAAGAATAATAATGAACATTATTAAAAAGAAGAAATGCAGAGTCCCTCTCTTTTCTCCTCACAGAACTGTAGTCACAACTATTGAAGACAATTAAAGGCTTCAGTTCAGATAAAAATCCCCAAACACTAAATGCTATACACACACTCAGGATAAGAAATAATTGCTGCCTCAAGCACTTATGCTCTAAGAGGACAAGACAAAGGACAGAAGATGAAATAGAAGCACAGAGGGCCTCTTTTTGAAAGATGCTGTACTCTTTAGGTGCTGAACCAACAAAGCTCTTAAATATGCAAACTGTTACTTTGAAGACATAGTTCAACATAACTGTTTCAGGATAAGTATGTGCTTAAGTGTTTTAGTGGACCAGAGCCAGGTTGCTTGGCAGCTAACAGGACTGAGCTCAGAAGATGTCTAGTCCCTGGTTGTGTAGGAGGCTGGTAAAGGAATAATTATAGCCTGCCGATCTTACTGACATGAGACTTAGCATCTCTGCTACACTCTCTCTTGTCAGTCACTCCCAGGCATACGCAGAGCCCACATATATTTTAGGGCCATTCCTTGCAACAAACTGAAATTGCCAGGAAATATGGAATTGCATTGTCCCTAACTCACCTTCCAGCAACATTGCTGTTCATGTGGTAAAGCAGAAAAAAATAATCCAAATATATATAATTTCCTTAAGAGAAGTTTGAACACTCGAAAACACTACACTGTTAGGTTCCACCATCCAGTCTTACAAACATAGTACTGTGGGACAACAGGGAAGACGGCAGACAGCCAAGCTGCCCAGTGGGTGGTGTAACATAGCAAAGAAACATTTGAAAGAGACTTAAATATAGAAAACATCCCACAGTTTTCTTACTTGACTCAAAACTGTCACAAATATTGTTATATGATTGCTTTAGCTGCACCAGCAGAGCAGTTCAAGGAATTCAGTTTGCATCCAGGATGCTGAATGTATCTGGAAAAAATCAAATAGAAACTACTCAAGAGACAAAAGAGTCAGGGTGTCTTTTTGTGAGTAGAGATTTCCTTAGTGAAGACATAGACTGCACGGATTACAGTGCCCTGACAAAATCTGCCCTTGAGAGCCTGCAACACAGTTGTCCCATTACTGGGGAGAACAAACATAGAAGAGTAGGGGAAAAATCAGTTACTCACAAATGAGTTCACTGTCATAGAGAAATAACTGAATTTTCACCTACTGTCACTCAGCAATCACTAATGGCTGGGGATGCGACTTTCCCTGTGAAGTGGGCTTCTCCTTGGGTTGATCAGAAACGGCTTTCTTCTTCAACTCTGAGATTAGTGCAAAACAAAACAAAGAGCTCTGAATTGCTCAGCTACATCAAACCATATATATTTTCTCCTCTGTTCTAGTTATTTTACTCTTTAAATCTGTGTCTATCACAAGTTCCCAAGTACAATACTTCTGTATGCAATAATTATTATAAGCCTATAGTGAGACTTACTAAATGGTTTCTGCTATATCATACCAAATAAAGGTTAGAGGTTAGTCTACCCCTGTGTCACTGTCATACTGTTCTCTCTTGGGGTACCTGTAGCCACATAAGACTTTCAGAGGAGGGGAAATATAAACACTTGATGGCTGGAGCTGCAACACACTCAGAAGTTCAACTTCAACAGTAGGCAACACCTCTGAAAACCTGGTCAGCAGCATTTTTATAACTTGGGATACACCCCCCTGTGGGACTGGAAAAGTTTTGTTTTTCAGTTTCTTCTGTGGCTACCTGATGGACTTAGTGTCTCTTCTACCTTAGCAGATTTCAAAAGTGGTACCAGCCACTTTCTCTTCTGAAAGTAGATATTTAGAAAGAACAGTCAAAGGAGTTAAAGAACATCCAGTGGCTCCTTATTACTTGAGAGAATTACATGATCACATGAGAGAATGAAAAAATTGAGTGCAAATAAAACAAATAGTTGATGGGAAACTTAAGTATCAAGAGGAAAAAAGTCTTAGCATTAAGTTCCCCTGAACACTATTGCCCATGCAATTTCTAGAAGTTACCTTCTTTTTTTTTCTTTTCTTTTTTTTTTGTCTGCTGAATAATAATGATGCCACAGACCAGGAATAATGGACTTAGAAATCTGAGATTCTCTCCTTTACAGTTTTTCCCTGGGATGTTACAAGATCTGTATTGCTTCTAGTTTTAAGAGTGTCTTTATATAACCGAACAGTTTGTAAGAAGCATGCTTTCCTTCACCTCCCTTCACACTTCAAATTGAAATAGGAAAGGAAATGAATGAAAAGCATTGTGAGCCCCACCAGCACTGAGAAAGAGAAGGTGAAATGAATAATATATGTGTCCCTGAAGGAAAGAACACAGTTAAAAATAAAGATGAAAAACCAGAGAAGATATCAAAACACTCAAACATACAAGACTGCTTGTATTAAAAATGAGGAGGAACACATCCCTGGGTTTTCATACCTAGTTTTACTTTCTCAAGTTTGCAAAAACTTCTTTCCTAGTAGAAGCATACATTCCTAGAAAGATAGTTGCATTTAACATTAATAATGTGCCTTACACCTACAGCCCTCAAGTTGCTTTACAAGATGTTGTTCTCACAGTTTCTCATAGTCAGATGAATAAGACTGTTTAATTAAGATCCACCTCACTTCAGTAAAAAAGAGGAAGGGATGCTGAATGACCCGTCTTGAGAACACTTGTGTTCAGACTTGACTTTGAACACATTACTTCACAAGGATAAAGTGGTGCAGTTCAAATTCCTGGCACAAGCAGTTTACCAAGAAGTGGGAAAGAGAGTAAATAATGATTTGTCTAGAGACGTAAGACTCACAAAACCTGAATTCATTTTGTTATTTTGCTGTAGTTGCTCAGCTATCTCTGCCAAGGTACACTCTGGGCTTATGGTAGTAGTAAGTCTGGTGGTATTGTGAATTTAATTACATTAAATATTACAAGTTCCTTAGACAGGTCCTTCTACAACTCTGTGACAAGAACTCTAGGCTCAATCAAAGGGACTTTAACTGAAGGGACTCTCTGACAAGTCCTCACTGGTGACATGGTGGTGAAAAGGCTAACATGTAAGGCTCTTGACCTATGGTCCTTTGCTCTACATGAGGAAACCTTTCAATAATTACTTGCTCTAGACTTCTGACCTGCATCACATATGTCAAAGGAACTGTGAGCCTGGGATAATTTAGCTCACCAGGCTCACACTGTCACTGCTAACTATGATTCCTCATGACTACAGTCCTCATGCTGCCACCCTTCTGTTGGTTTTACCTGCAGGCAATGCAGTGTAGTTTCAAGGTCAAGATGCTGCAATTGTAGCCTGCCGTCCTTCTCATTTGACTTGCTAGTACAGCCACTCCCCATTCTGAAATAACGCACTTGCTCAGCTGTGCATTACACAGTCACCGAAGAGCAAGGAGCCAAAAAGTTCTGGGTACCCATTTTTTCTAGCAGGCAATGATACTCTGACCACTGAAGCTGGCTGAGCAGGAAATTGCCCTGGTGGGGTCATAAGGGATAACTCTTCCTTCGTTGTCCATTATTTTGGCCCAGCGGGTTTAAGATGAACATGAAACTCAAACGCACCTCTCTGCCAGATCTTAAGTGGCTTCCAAAAGCTTCAGATGTTGTTCTGAAACTCCTGAAGTAAATAAAATAAAAGAAAAAAAAACTCTACAGCACTTTTCTTCAATTACACACTCCTATTGATTTTTTTTTTTTAATAATGTCTATCACTAAAGAGGTCGAGGAAAATTATCCCAAGGAACACCAACAGCATTTACATGAGAAACATCCATGTTAGGCTAAGTTTACTTACAAAATAAGAAAAAAAACATCGTTCACATTTGTCCTGCTGAATCTGCCTTTGGAATTTTTAACAGTCCTTATGCAAGTACTGAAGAAGGTGAGAAGCAGGGTCTTAACACTAGCCCCATTATTTAACACAAGAGATTTGGATTTTTATTGTTACTGATAATTACAGAGGCAGAAGAAGAAAAGGCAGAGTGAAAATTTTAGTGTATTATAAATATTTATATTCACAAGCCAAAAATCATAGAATACTGTACTAAACAAAGCATTAGCTGACATTGTATTTCATTGTCTAAACAGCTAGAAATTGACGTCAAGCTTCCCATAGGATTAAAAGTATGCATTGAATTTATCCATATTTAAGGAACCAGAAAGGCAGAAAAAAGTTTGCAAAGCCAGGAGGGCATAAAAGGAAAAGAAAATCAGAGAAAGGTCATTGGAGGCCAGCAAGCAAAAGACTAAAAACAGCTTGCAGAACAAGAAGTTCATTTAAACACAGTAATTTGAAAACAGGCACAACAGGAGACAATCTATATTATCTTTTATTTGCTGAATCTTTTTGCTTTTACTACTGCCAATTCCACCCCTGCAGTTCAGACCTGGCAGCTAAATCTCTGTTGCTTTCCAGCAGCTTTCAGAAAACAGATAAGGAATGAAGCTAGCAAAGAAATAGGCTAAAGTACCTTGTCTTTCTCTCTCACTTTGTGTTCAAGTACAGTGAGTGAATCTTTCTTTACAGCATCATCTAGAGGTTTGGGAACTCTTGACAGCAGAAATCTTAAACCAACCTAGAAATGTCTGAGTCTATGACTACCATAAACTTCTTATTAATGGTTTCCTAAGTTATTATATACTTTTCAGCAGTATTGTGTATATCTTGGCAAAATAATGAGAGTTAGTCAGTTCATTCTCAGGCCCCACAAAGGTGATACTGTCTTGATATGTGAGACTCCAGGGTGATTTGGCTTCTGCAGAGAGAAGAAGGAGGAGAGACCTCTAGCTATTACATACATGGCATGACCATTCTGCAGAGGACAGCCCATCAAATTTTACAGGAGAAATTATACACACAGATGGTTTAAAAAAAAAAAAAGAAAAAAGAAAGAAAAAAAAAGAAAGAAAAAAAAAGAAAGACCATTCTGTTGCCATGCATTTGTTGACAGACTTTTACTTTTCATAGAAATAAATATCTACAAACTCTGACAGGAAGCTACAGCATTCTATGAGGACGACAAAACCAATCTTTTTAAGCCATCAATGCCTGTGTTTGGGTCCCATTATTTTTGTACTTCGTTGACTCTGCTTTAGGGTCTTAAATCAGTAATTCACTCTCTATAGCTTTACACCTTAGAAAAGAGCTGAAATGATATAATGAGGAGACATAACTGGAGAGCATGTACTGTGTTATATGTACTGTGTGACCACTGACTTCAATGGGAATGCTATGCGTTGTCCTTGCTTTATACAAAAGTAAACTTTGAGCTTGCATCCCACTGCCTAGCATGGTGCAATGCTGCAAAACAAAACCTTGCTTAGAACTATGAAAACTTTGTCTCTTCCTTTCTATCCCAGCAGTAAGTTACTGTCTGCTACTAAAACTCCTGAGCTTTACAGTCCTCCCAAGATGAAGCCCACAATGAAATCCAGCTTTGATCCTCTCATCAGTGTTTCTTGACAGTATGTCTCAGCTGAAGATCTCTAATTTCAAGAATTCCAGTCTCAGACTCTGGCTGATGAATAGATATGAGGCCTTCTTGCTTCTTTTCCTTCAAGAATTTCCTCCTATGCTGTTACAGTCCAACCCCTTTCTTACCAGTAACGATATACCTATGGCTTTCTAGTCAAATGCTACCCATTCTTTTTGAAGTAATTCTACCCAGCCATCAAAGCGAACTGCACAGACTGCTTTTCAGCTCCTATGATCAAAGAAACCTAGACCTTCAGTTCTCTCCTTGATTCCTCCAGCACAAAGAAAAAGGAGGTTTTTCTAGAGTGCATCTGAAATTGATACTTCCAATTTCCATCATCCTTGAGAAGGAAGTCTCTGAAATCCTCATTTTCTGAACTAAGCTTGGGAAAAAGATCTACTGAGACCTAAATACTGTCTTGAAATACTATTGCCCCCAAGCACGTTCCTTAGTGTGCATTCATCTTGAAACACAACTTATTTTCCAGCTTTACTAATTTACTAATGCTATGTACACCTGTATACACCCCATCCTGCTAACTTACTGATTATATTAGTAAAACAGTGTGACAGGACCCTCATTCTCTGCTTTAAAACCTCAGGCCTCTACAAAATCTCTTGAAGATATTTCTTACAGAGCTGATCCTCTGTCCTAGAGAAGGCCTGGAACTGGAGAGAATCAATCATTTTTCAAAAAGTGTCTAATTCAGTAAGACAAAAAATTGCTCAGGAACACAAAGCTCAAGCTGTTCTCTCAAACACAAGAGGCTGGACAACTAATATCTGCTATTTGTCACATTTAAAAAAAACAAACCAAAACAAAAAAACCCAAGCAAACCCTAAACGGCTGTCTGCCTGCCCCAAAAGATATAAACAACACAGCTCTTTTAATCAAAGCATGCAAAAGTTTCATCATCTTCCAGGTGTCAAATCATGATCCTATTAATAGCACAATTCCCAGCAGCTGTAATGAGAGAACTTTGTTTCTTTTAGCATTGATAGAATAGGCATGCAATCAACTTCAAAACAAATTTAATTCAAAGACTAATTCTGAAAGTATATTGATACAAAGGGACCAATGCAAACACCTACTGAAATCAGTAGGAGTCTTTCAGTCGACTTGCATAACTGTTAAAGACCAAGACCTGATGTGAATTCATTAAAGGCTTTGGTCCTAAATTAGGACGAACTTCATGCAACTATGGAAACCTAATGCTTTAGTTATAGAAACAAAATCTGAATTAGGCTTCATAATGCCCAGACCTGCCCATATTGATACAATCATACTGTAAGTAAAATTGATGATGTCAGTCTGGGGAAAAAATGGTGTAAAATTGCACGAGTATAACCAAAACATTAAAAAAAATTAATTTCATAATGAAGTACTTTAAAAGGCCGATTTCACTCAGTTCACTGGAAATCATTTAGCCTACATTTTAAGCAGAGAAGACTCAAAACAATTTATATGCTTGTTATAACAGAAATCAGAAAGTTAAAGAATATTGCTTTCAGAATAAGGTCTCTAATGCTGATACTGTACCAGTCAGCTGGGCAAATGTACATTGATCAGTTGCTTCACTTCTGTGTTAAGAAGGCATAAGTAAAGATAGCAATAATGGACACCTACTGAGCTATTTCACATTTTCTTGTGCTATAAATTTCTTAAGTAAATCAGCAGATTTTTGCCATGTTGTGACAGCTATAAATCTCAGAAAAGCATTTTGTGAATGGGTCAGTGCATTAGCTCTGCAAGCTCAATTAGCTACACTCTTACTAAGCTGGGAAAATCTACAATAAAAATGAAACAGCTCTAGTCCATTAGATAAAAGTAACTATAAATATTAAGTGTTGTTGTAAATGGATCCAACTTTTGAATATGTCATCTAATTTTTGAAGCCTCATTTAAGATTTAATACTTAAAGGACTTTGGTGTGTTTTCTTGCTCCAGAGTACTAATAAAACCTCATGAAGAAGCATTTAAAGAATGAATTGATGAAGTATCTATTAGCAATAAAATACAGTTTTGTTCACACACTATTTGCACTTTGTTTCTTTTCATTTTCATTCATTCTCAAAAAGCTGTTTTTAAAAATGAAGCACAGTCATACAGTAACAGATACAATTTCAGTAATCAAATGTAGCACTTTAAAAGGGATGCTTATCTTGTAAGTTTAGATCCAAAGAATGTTTCAATAATATAATTTTGATTAATAACCTTTTTTAAGCTCATGCTTCAAACCCGAATAAAAGACATTGCTGCAAAATAAGATGAACAGTGAAAAAAAATTGTTTCCTTACCACAGGCCTCCAGAAATTCCACAGTCCTGGGAATTGTTGTCTTCACGGAAACGTCTTATGGAAGCAATGGCATTACATAATAAACTAGCACCTGCTTCTCAGTGTGGTACCGACAGTCTCAAAGAAGTGGAATTCATTTATATCCAGAAGCCCAAGTTATCTGAATTTCCAATGGTGTAATCTCAATGACATCACATTGTTCTAAGCTTTGACCCCAGAAGTGTAAGGAAAAGCAGGAAAGCCCATCTGTTGCATCTGCTAGAAAGACTCATGAATGTAAAGGTAAGCACATGTACATTTATTCATCTGTTAACTGGAGATTTACCTGAAGAAATTTGGGTGTACTTTGTGTGAGATTCAACTCTATTTTAAAGAGCTAAATGAGGAAATCCCCAGTGCTGGTAGTTACCTGTGGGCAGAGGTGCCAGAAGAGATTTTTTGGAGAGGATTTGACCAGACAAATCTGAAGACACTGCTCCATGCTTCACAATAGTGTGATGAAAGCCAGCTTTGGCCTGGCTGTGATGTAGCCTTCTTAGCAAAGGGGCAGAAGGGGCATTGTACTGTGGAAAATGACTTCTGCAGCAATATATTTTCCAAACACGGATTAGCTCCCATCCAACCAACTCATATCTGAGTACTATTTGTACCCACCTGCTTGGATATGCATTTTGTCAGTATTGCCAATCTGTTTGTCTAAGTCACTGTATCATGCCCATCACTGATGTAGCCAAACATACTCCTCTGCTGTGGTCAGCCATTCTGTGTCATTCGTAGTTCTAATCCACCTATATCATAGAAAACCGGGTGATATTTAAACTGCTCCATCTCAAAGCTTCAAAACTTACGCGTACATCCCTTTAAGTTATGTTACTGAGGAGGAGTTGTTAAAGGTTTCGATTCCCTTTCTGTTCTTCTCTCATGATTAATAGTGACAGCTGAAGACAAGTGGCAGGAGGCCAAACAATCAAAGGGTATAGCAAAATCTGTTCTGTTTTCCTGCAGTTCACAAATTATTTTCTTATCTTTCAGCATTGTAATCAAGGTGCAAATCCAATACTATACCAACTGTCTGGGTTACAGACACTCAGGTAGGTTTGCTCTGATTGAGTAATGCCCACTCTGCAAAAGGTTTCTTTTTCTAGTTTTAAGAGCAGAGACACCACAGGAAAAGTTGATATTTTGCCTTCAAAGACAATGTCAATGTACTTGACTGCAAAGAAATCATTCCTATATGAGCATTCTAGTCTGCTCAGTTTGAAAGATCTGAATGCTTATGTTTTGCATCCTTTAAAAAATGGAATGTGTTTTTCTACCTACTTTGTAAGCTGATTGTCAATGTACTTCAAAAAAGACAAGTGGTAAAATATATTTCATGATGTTTTAAAATCATCTTCTTATGGGCTTGCTGAGATTGACAGTTCTAGAGAAAAAGAAAGATTTTTCATTTGAAATTAAATAGAATAACTTGGAACATCTGAAATTGTCAAGAAGCTTTTTGAAAAGATGTCCTTATGCACGTAACTGCAAGTCCATCTGTCGTTTTGATTTGTCTCTCTAATAATTCCCTGGAGTTTCACTAGGTTTGAATGTTAGAATAAATAGAAAGGAATCAAACCAGGCATTCTTTAAACAAAATTTATCCAAAAGTACAGTTTTGTGCATTAACTCTTGCCAGTGCCAGCTTCATTTCAAAGTTTCACTGTTTTCATTAACATTTACTGAGCTCCTATTTAAAGTAAATGTATTCATTCCAACAGTTGCTCTGTCTTAAACAGAAATTTCTACAGTATTGAACTTAAAAATAATTGAGGTATGCAGTTAAACCAGATTAACTGTATTAACCGTATCATCTATTTGTATTTCTGGATGTTCTTAAATTGTCAAATTTTCACTAAACATATATTTCAAGTTTTCGGATACTTGGCAATGAGAATGATATGTTACTAGTTCTGAAAAAAGTATTTAAAAGAAATCTGTTTACCTGATCACAAGTCATCCTTTTTATTTGGATAAACAAACAGTAACACTGCATATTAACAATTTTGCTAGCACTGATGCATGATTCATCTTGCTGTGCATAAACTAGTGAAATGTGAAACTTGCTACATCTTTTTCAAAGGCTTAGAAAAAATATTACCAGCCCTGCTGCAATGCTATAAGCACTCAGAATCCAGTCCACTCCTGGCCCCATTTAAGGGAAAGAACTCTTGCCGTGGATGTGAGTTATGTTTCAAGAGCAATTAAACTCTAAATATAAACTGATTATTTACATTATTCTGCAGCTACAGAAAGGCAAACTCTTTACTTCGAAACCACCTACAGCATAAGAATCTAAAGAGGCAGTCTGCTAAATCCTCAACTTTTCCCTCAAGCTTAAATCCTGATCTTTGAGTATATGATTTGAATGTTTCAGTCTGTAGCAAAATCCTGATCTTTCAAGGGAATAGGAATCCATTGGAACCAATATGTCCATGACCGTTATATGTGTAAGTTGTATCTCTCACATTGGATATCATCTCACTCTGTTAATATTGACGTTTGGAGTGAATATATTGCAATTGGTTCCTAAAGCTCCATACTAAAACATAGCTTGCCTATTTATTCATATAATAAAGTCAATTCTTTCAATTGTTGTCACCTGGCTAGAAAAATCCTACAGAATCCAATGAAAGAGACTTTCTTCTCACTCAAAAGTCATACAGAATTAACTAAACACTTTCAGGCCTGCAATGAAACTCTTGTGATGGCTGAAAAATGAAAAAATTTGGAGACTGGAGACCCTTCTTAATGTTTTTTTAAAGCATCTTTTACAACCCAGACTAATTTCTAAGGAATCATTCTGGATTTTACCCACCCACTTCCACAAGCATTGCTGCTGACTTGCATTTTTACTTGTTCCTTTTATCCAGAGCCCCCAAGAATTAATGGTAAATCTCCCATCACATTTAGTTGAATTTGGATCAGACCCTCTGAGTCCTCTGCACATGCCCATTCAGTTTCACCTGAACACGAGCAGATGAGTGACAACAGGAAAAGGGGACACTCATTGGGAAACTCAAAACGTGTAACAGACTCTCAGGACTGCCTGTACTGCTACTGTTCTCACAATCTACTTCAGGGTCAAGCCTTCACCTGGTGCAAACCGGTACAATTTTGGTGTAACTGCAAATTAAAAGATTGGAGAATGGAGAAAGGAGGAGAAAAAAAAAATCCTCTGACTTGAGGTTCTAATAAATCTTCTCTTTTCCCTAAAGAACTGCATGGCGATGGGGTGGTTATTCAGTTTATTCTAAACATAGGGGAGGACAGAAGAGCACTGCTCAATGCATAACAAGCATTTCCTATCCCAAGATATCTTTTTAGTTTCATGAGCTCCATGACCTTACAAATTGCCTTCCCCTCACTTCTTTGGAGGCTATGGACAAACTGACTCTCCTGTCTCTATCTGCGTTTGCTAAAGAACTCACTTCTCTGTCTCCCCCGACAATATCCATGGTAGTCTACCAAGTCCCACAGATAACCCTGTTCAGTAGGCAAAAGCCAAGGCCTACTATTTCAAACTGTTTTAACTAGCCCAGATCTTTCTTAACTGAAAGAGGTCATGGAGCAGTCCTGTGGGACAGCTCAGCTGGCACATGAGCAGTGCTGGTAACAGTTCACAGGACTGAGGCAAAGAGGGGTCACAGAAGCTGTATGGGGCTGCATGGACACCAGTCTCTTCAGATGGTGTAGCTATTTGTGAAGTACGTCCGAAGGAGTATCTTAGAATAAAATGCAAGCTAGGGAGAGATTATTATTTTTCCATTATCTGCTTTTCCAAAACTCATCCAGCGATGCATATAGTCACGTCTAACTTTCAACTCCTTCCTACTGAAACCTTTCTTATTCAATGCCATTATGACTAAAAGAAGTCATTTCATACTGTTTTTACAGTACATTGACAACCTAAGCACCTCATTCTCCAAAGGCATCACTCATAACTGCATTAGTTTTCCCATGCAGTATCACCATATTCCACTGATTTTGCTAAAATCAGCAGCTTATACATGGACAATTCCTCCAACCTCCATTACATAAAACTGTTATCAAGAATGTGAACAGTATATCAAAATGGCAGGCAGTCTGACATGGCATGGTGTACTGCTGCAGAGATGTCTGAGCACAGGCAAGCTTGCTTTCTGCTTTGAAGGGAACAAAATCATGCTCTATCCTCTGCCAAGTCACACCAAGAACTGAGAGCTGACATTCAAATAAAAGATTTCTTCCCTTCCTCCCATACCAGCCCTTGGTAACCTGTGGACCTGCTCCATTTGCCATTATCAAAGGAACATAGCTTTTAAATGTAACCTGAAGTAACATGCCATTTTGCCACAGTGCACAAGCAAATCTAAAGAATTAATATTCGGCTGCCCAAAAGAGATAACAACAGCTCCCAAAGGCAAAAAAAAAAAAAAATACTGTAGCTTATTAGGGTTGTCACTAACATGTCTGCTCTAGGTTGCTAGAGGCTGCCAAAAAAACATGCCTCACTCCTTCCTGAGGCTAATACACATCTGGGAAGTCAACAAGAAAAGATGAAATAGTGAGGGAAGAATCATGCTTCTTCCACTTTAAGCAGCCACTCAACAATATCAGTATGGAGTTTCACAGAACATGATCACTTCCTTTAAAAAAAAAAGTGCGGGTTGCTCTTTGGCAGAAAGAAATAATCTGGAGATGTGAGATGGGAGGGATAAACTTAAGGTTTTTTTTTTTTTCTCTCTCCCAGCTTCCTTTCAAAGTTGCACCTTTATTTTGTGCTTCTTATGGGCTGCTGTGACTAATGCTGTAGTCAATATGCAGAGTTCTTCGAAGACCTAAAACCAGCATGGATTCTGTTAAAAACACATGCATCTCTCTCTCTGGTAGGATCTCTGGGAGCATGCTACATTCTGCACATCCCTAAGGCAGATGAACACTGAGATTTTAATAGTGACAACATATTAATTCTAAAAATCACTGAAGTGCCCCTGGCTGGAGAGAGCCCAGCCTAATCATTAACACTCACACTGCCTAAGGGAAGGCTGAGGACTCTAATTGCCCAATATTAAGTATTTTAGAAAAAATAAACCCTAACCTGAAACAAAACAAACCTCTAAGTAACTCAAATATTCTCCCAGAGATACAAAATCCCTACAGCAAGAAACATCCTTTCATCGTTAGTTATGCTGCTATTAACTATGAAAACACCCTCTGAATAAGCAGTAGGTGGCAGACAATTCTGACAGAAGAGACAAAAGCTTGCTATACATAGGCACTACCAAGTAAATATTCAGCATGGTGCATGGACATTAAATTCCACTTAATTCTCTTATTAAAAATGTCTCTTTTTTCTTTCAATGGTTTCATTTATCAGAAATGTTTAGTTAGACTTTCATGTGCTTTTGGGACAAATTCCAGGACTCTTGCACTCAGTTGCTGTGCTGATGGGGACCCAGTGAAGTAGCATGCTATCCAGCATCATGCACAGAGAGCACTCAAAGGGAGTTTAAGACCAAGCAAACTTTGCAAATATCATCACTGGGTTTAAATTACACACTTGGTGAATTCAACTCTTTTTGTTAGATCTAATCTAAAGAGGATTTTTTTCTCTCCTTCTTGAAGGATTCATTTGCCCCTGCTGCTTATTACTCAACAGAAGTCATCATTTTCTATTTGTGACATGCTGATAGGGTGTTGTCATGGAAAGGAGTATGAAGCTGAAAACAAGCAAGCTGATTTGCATTAAGAAGTGAGTTTCAAAGTGTGCGACTTTTGTTCACACAGAGACTTAGGACATATTTGATCAGGGAAAGATAGTGTTATGGGGGAAAAGAAGAAGGCGGCTTACTTGTGTGAGACCTTTGGGCTTTTTTTTTTTTTTTTTTTTTAAACAGTGTGATTGGTCTCACAGAAAGAACTGTAAAATCAAATTATTAAAACTACTTTTTTCAAGCACTCTTTTCCTGGATGTTCTTCTCCAGTTAATCTTTCTCCTTTACAGAGCTCTGGAAGAACAAGTTTCCCATTGGCCAAATATTCAACTGATGTGGCTCAGCATGGCTCCAGTAACTTCAGGGTAGCTATATCACTGTATCAGCAAAGGATCTGAATCTCTGCTTCAGAAAAGAAATAACGTGGCACAATGGGAAGAGAACTTCCCTCTGCAAAAAGGACGATTTGAGAAAAATCAGTGCTGAGTGGATTTAACAATTGGTACAGCTTCATGGCACTTACAGCATGCAAAACATCAACTGCTAATTGATTGGAGCAGGAAATAAATGTCTGTTTATAAACAGACCTAACAACATTCACACCTTAATTTGGGATTAAAACATCTCCTTACCTCCCAGCTCTATTTCACAATATATACAGTACTCAGAATAGGAAATTCTGCTGGGGTGAGAAAGACAACGATCCCCCCACCCCAGGATAGGAAGCATCTGAGGCTGCATTGCTGCTTTTCCTTTTATTAGGTGAGGAAAGAAAGAAAAGCTAGTTACTTTTGAAGCCTGCCTGGACAGCTGGATTTCTATTCTTTGCTCTGCCACAGGTTTTTCTGCCTGATATGGGTAAGTCATTCAGGCCCAGAATACCCAAAGATGCCTCCAGAAATCAAAGGGACAAATCCACTGAGGGACCCCTCCCTCTCTCTCAACAGTCTTGGCCTACAAGATGGATACAGAATAACTGCCTGGGTGTTAAAAGAGGTACCTATGCAGAAGAATGGCTGCATTCTGCTAAACATCTGATTGGTCAATTTATGCCATCCTTCACCCTGCTTTTGCTGACCTTTCCTACGTCAGCCTATAAGACTTGTGTGGGACCACCTACTACCCTGGGCAAGGCTGGACTCCAGTGGCACAGGCTGCCCTCTTTGCCAAGGTCTTTGCTGAGGGCAAATGTCACCTGCCAGTTAGTTCATGAAAGATGAAGTCCAGGAAGCCGCAGGGTAATCTGCCTCTTCTGGCGACTGCCACTCTGAAGCATCAGGAGGAGCATGCAGGACTTGTTAATTCAGCTTGAGGTTTTGTTGGGACTCTAGCTCATGTGCATTATAGGTTCTTTTTTGCAGCAGTGCAGTAATGCACTCTATCACTTATTTATTCATTCACAAAATACTAAAAAACTGATGTATTTTAAAACTCAGCTGCTTAATTATTTTATTTTCTCCTGATTTTTCTCCCTTTCTTTCACTAACTTTGTTCATTAAAATGAATATTACTTGATGATAATATTAAAGCACAATACAGCATTAATTTTACAGCAGTTTCCCCATGAATATAATAAATTAGCTCTTAACAGACCCAGAACATTCTAATTTCAAACAGTGTATTACAACACATCTTACTGAATTCATCATTATATTACTGTTACTCAGTTAACACAAAGTAGTGTTGAATTTGCTTTTTAATCTCAAATAATAATCTTTAGTTCTACTGTTAACCTTATCTTATGACGTCCTATAACCTTGCTTTGTTCCAGCATTTTGGGGGATCCTGCTGAAACACTTGTATTGCCAGGTCAGTGGTTATATTTCCTCAAGGGGTATTATTTTATGCTACAAAATACTTTATTAAGTATGGAGGTGATAGACTATATCTCCGAGGTATTTTAGAGCTGTTTCAGTAAACTGAACATTTTGGTGTATTAATTAAATATTGGAAAGCCGTATATTCTGGATTTTAGATTCCACTTTTGGATTCAAAGGCACAGTCAAGCAAATCAAACAAACATTATAGCCAAGAGCAAATGGATTCAAACTCGGGAGGAAAGTTTTCACGGCACTCCACCTTGAACCAGTACAGATTACATACCTGACAACTGTTATGCACCATATGTGAGTCACAGATTCTGCCGCTCTAAACTGCCTCTCTTGCCTGAGTCCACACCCTGCACAGAGCTAGAACGTAGGGGCACCACCTATACCCAGTGTCTGGTGTCACAGGGTGTTGCAGGCTGCTGGAGGCTGCATGGCATGATATGTCAACTGGCACATTAAGCTGCATTAGAAAGGAGGGAGCTTAAGAAGTCTAAAATAGGTGGCAGTTTTTACTTGCTTTGCACTGGTCCAGGGCAATAGGAGCATGGTCTTCAGTGCAGTCACCTGGCAGCAAGAACACCTTTCAAAGGATGCACTTCGTTTTGAAGCCATTAATAGAGCAAACAGGTCTGTTCATATGAGTAAGGATTTGCAGTAGTGTAAAAGACATACGCAGCACTAAGTAAGTGTTTTTTTAATATGGTAAAGATTTTAGCCTTTCTGCATGACTTTCATAGTTCTGAAAACTAACTGTCATGCAATGCAATTCATAATGAAAAGGAAAAAAAGCATCCAAGCTGAAATTAGGTGGTAAAGGGAAGCAGAATGGGAAAGGAAAACAAACCTTTGGCAGTGTCTTCTTCCTCCTCCATCCTGGCGACAATATTCTGCTACAAATATCAGAAGAATGGCAGATAAAGATTTATAATAAAATCACAAGTGCTCATTAGACCCACTAATCACCTCTTAATGCTTGCATCTATCTTGCCAAAGCTAAAGAAATTCATCTTCCACTGTTCAAGATCTTAATTCCTTCACTGCCTGCAATGGCAATGCTGCTATTGCATGTCCTAACTCTAGGACTGTGATTAAAACATCTATTCTCTTCCTACTGAAGTCAAAGTGAGTAGGGATTTGACCCGTTGGTTTTTAGACTCTTATCTCTGTGTAAGAGGCTGGAATAGATAATCATAAGCTAAAAGTTGGGCTGCTTCCTGAATATCTTTTGCTATGCTTTATTTACAAGCGTTTTGACAATTAATACTATTTTGTCTATTTAGTCATTGTAACAAGTTGAACTATTTGCCCAAATATTATACTGTAGTCATATTTCACTTATGTGTTTCAACAACAATTTGGTGCTATTTTTCTATGTAGTCCTGACATCAAGTGTTAAGATAATCAATGGCTCTAATATGCTGCAAAGTTAATCTGCTCCAGCCGGCACCAATACTCCACACACAGAGTTTAATTTAAGACTACACCCACTTCTCACTCATTTTTTTCAGGCTGGCACAGAGCTGCAAAAATTAGAGACTCTTTTGCTTCTGTGTTGCTGTTGGTCATGAAGTGTGTGTAGGAAAATATGTGGAAATAACATTAAAAGAAAAAATGGATCAACAGATAAATTTCAAAAATCATTTCTTCCCTTATTTTAAAACCAGTTTTCCAATGACAAATCAAAATCTTTTCTGTATTAAGAAAAAAAAGTCAAAATTAAATGCGTAGTCTTTTCTGAAACATTTGACTCCTCCTTTTGGCTGAACCTATTTGCTGAATTTGACCTGAACTCATGGAGTTTTGATCACCTTGAAACAACATTTTCAATAAATAAAAAATCTATCATTCCTAAGAATAACTGTATAAACCTGTAAAACTGAGTTCCGAGTTGCTGGTCTTTTAGAAAGAAAGGGATAGTGAGTAGGACCCAGAAAATGATTCCAGCTTTGTATATTGCTTCTGCAAAACCTATACAAGATTACTGCAAATAGTTCTGACACCTTCATTTCTTAAAGGATGTTGACAAATTGAAGGACTTGTAAAAAGATGCCATCAAATGAATTTAGTTTTCTATAAAGAGCCTTACACGGAGAAACAAATATTTCAATCTGTTTAGCTTATCAGAAAGAAGATTGAAAGGTGGCTTGATTACAGTGTACAAATAACTTAAATAAGGAATAATACTGGGTTGTACAAAGCTCTTTAAGCTAGCAGGAAAAGGCATAACCAAAGTCAAGAGTTAAATGTTAAAAACAGATAAATTCAAATAAAAAAAGAGTCTGAAAAGTAATAAGTTTGAGTATAGAAAAAAGTAATAAAAGAAGAGCTGGGTTCTCCATCTCTTTATAACTTCCTATCAAAACTGGTTGCTCTTTCAGAAGATAAGCTTTAGCTAAGACAAGTAGTATAAACCCCAACAAGTAATCAGGGTCAATACTGGGGTAACTGATTGAAAGTTAAAGAACAGGAAATTCAGGAGATAAGACTGGGAGACAGTTTGCTGGTTTTCAACTCATGAAGCACATCTCACTGGTAAAGCAGAAGGCAGGACCAGACCGAAAAAGCTTGCTGAGGGAACTAGCCAGAGCTTTGTTGCCAGCGTGGCAGAGGTAGTGACAGGGACCGGGGAGGCAACAGCAGGGCTTACACAGTGTTGAGCTGCAGCTTGCTCCAGGATCTTTGGTCTGAGATTCTCTTGGCCTCCACCTCTGCAGAATACAGGTCAAAAGGCTGCTAATTTGTGAAGGCAGTGTATAATGGCTTTGGCTGTAATAAAAATGTTTAATAATGACAACATTCAGCACTTAAAATGATTTTCATCAGCAACTCTGTGGACACTTCAAGGTTAAGTGCTTCAAGAAATGGCACTTAAATTGCTGTCTTCAAAAAGTTACTGTTGGCTTTAGTTCCTTCAGAAATACCAGGTATCC
Source organism: Apteryx mantelli (assembly GCF_036417845.1). Taxonomy (NCBI): domain Eukaryota; kingdom Metazoa; phylum Chordata; class Aves; order Apterygiformes; family Apterygidae; genus Apteryx; species Apteryx mantelli. The sequence goes on from NC_089979.1 coordinate 80,082,751, forward strand.
CAAATGAAGGCCTCTCCAGCTGATTACAGGCACAATCAATGAGTAAATACGTAAATAGATAGCAGGCATTTTGAAATACTTTTCTTCTCTTTTATCCTCGTCTCTTCCCCTCCAACTCTAACAACCAAAAAAGCATCAGCATCAGCCATGTGATCTACTGTGTGCAAGTTTTTGTACAGCTTACTCACAGAGAGGAACATCAAGCCTTGTAGATAAGATATCACAGATCTTTTAAAGGATGGAGGTTGGCCTGAAACAGGATTAGCGAGACAAACTGGATCATTTTGCAGGGTACACCATGCAAGTAAAGTCTTTCAAAGATCCCTTACACATCAAGGCAGATGAGAGATCAGAGGAGGAAGATCATGATTACCATTCCTTCAGAAACTGGAGACCCAAAATAAGATTATTATGCACTAGATTAATGACACCTATTAGAAAGGGTTTCATTGGCAATGACAGAAAGACAAGTCTGCAAAAGTGTAAGAAGATGATAGATATATATTGAACTGTTAAATTATAGAACATGTTTTGTTATTGGCTCTGGGTACTGGTATTTCTCCTAGCATCTTCTAAGACAGGACAAATAAAAGCCAACTGCAAAAATGGTAAAATGGTAAAAAAGAGTTTCTCTCCTCTCTCCTAACAAAGCTCAGGAGAGATGCAGTAGAAAAAAACTCTAAAAATACTGGAAATACAAAAATAAACAAAAGTTACACCTTCTGTACACTTTGCCTTGGAAAGCAATGCTGCTATTTCTGTCAAAACAATTAGAACTAGTTTACTAGCATTCAGACCAAAACTTTTTATTTTAATGAAAAGGAAGTTCTCAGATATTCTTCAAAGCTTATATCTGTTATTAAAAATTGATGAAAAAAGTGTATATATCTATTACCACTATGAAAGTCCTCATTCCATCATTTGTGAGATCTTTCAAAAACTATTTTCACCATAATGTAGATTCCCTGCCCCCCCTGCCGAAAAAGGAAGAATATTTCTAAGAGTAAATATGTGACAACAGGTCAGGTCTACTAAAAAAATACATTCTGGCTCTTCCTCAAGGTTAGAGAAATTTCAAATATATACATATATACACACATACATATATGTGTATATATATCACATATATGATATACATATATTATAAAATATGTACATAATATAAACCTCTATAAACTTAATGTATACACCATGTATATATATACACATATATTATAAACATATACATAAACATACATACACACATATATATACACACACACATATATAAAATGAAATAAAAAAAGAAGAAACTACTCATCACTATTTTGCTTTACCTGCAAGCCCTTCAATGTGCTAAATATATCATAGGTTGTGGACACCACCCCTAACTTTAGCCGAAGTACCATTCCAGCATTAGAAAAGCACTTTGGCATGTGCCTAAATGCATTTACAGAATCAGAATTTCATGAAGAGATAATACACTTCTGTACTTAAGGAAACATGTTGATTTACGGCCGCTGAAGATATGGCCCATTGCCTTCAGACTCTCCTTCATCCATGTATAGCATGTAGCAACACCTCTAGTCTTACTTCTCTTGAGCAGAGCTGATTGTTTCGTATGTCCTGCTTCACCAAATGTATTGCAGAGATATCTAGTATCTAAATGGTATAATAGTTTTTGTAGCCAGCTCAGACCCATACCTACATCTGTATTCTCCTTTTTCCCCTCCTCCCGCTTAGTCCTTGACAGAAGTCTCATATTCACTAAAGAGCTACTAAAACTCCTGTTCCCACTGAAAGAGAAGCAAAGTATCTTCAAAAGATGACAACATATGAACAAAGGAAATCTTTTTTCAAAATGTAGTGCATTTTCTGTGGAAGATGCAGGAGCTGTACTTGAATTTTCATTTCTTACTGGTGGTTATACAAAGCTGGTTACTATTTACTGAGTTTTTTAAATGCAAATTAAACAGAAACTTTTCATTTTGTAGGAAGAAAAGAAACCTTTGCTTTTAAGCTACATTTTGGAAGAGCTTGATTTTGATATCTTTATTATTTTCCCATAGGTTTTAGGTAAACTACTTTTCAGCTTGCTGCTTCATTTATCTAAGATGTGACAATGACATTTCTGGACAGTGTTACTGAAAAAGGATTTTATAGAAGATTTGGATTAGTCCCAGAGCTTTCCCAATTTTGGCAGTTCCATCTCATATCCACTTAAATTAGGCTACCAGGACATTAAAGCAAAAAAAAAGCAAAAAAAAAAAGCAAAAAAAAGAAAAGCTATATTCCTGGTGCAAAGAACATGTGCAATCCATTGTCTATAATCACTACCACAAAGCAAGAAAATACATTTCCCCCACATGGGGTTTATGACTGACAGATAAGTTGTTCTTATGACACATCCAATCCTTCCCATAACAGCTGGATTTGAAAATTCATAGAGAGAGAGGCTAGTTTTCCAGTAAGGACTTTGATATTGTTCTTTTACTTCCAGTGAAACCAAGAACTAGTGATGAAAATGTATCACAGAATCACAGAATGGTTGAGGTTGGAAGGGACCTCTGGAGATCATCTAGTCCAACCCCCCTGCTCAAGCAGGGTCATCTAGAGCACATTCCCCAGGACCCTGTCCAGATGGCTTTTGAATATTTCCAAGGAGGAAGACTCCACAACCTCTCTGGGCAACCTGTTCCAGCGCTCAATCACCCTCACAGTAAAGAAGTTTTTCCTCATGTTCAAATGGAGCTTCCTGTGTTTCAGTTTGTGCCTGTTGCCTCTTGTCCTATCTCTGGGCACCACTGGAAAGAGTCTGGTGCCATCCTCTTGACACCTGCCCTTCAGATACTTATAAACCTTCATAAGATCCCCCCTCAGTCTTCTCTTCTCCAGGCTAAACAGGCCCATCTCTCTCAGCCTTTCCTCACAAGAGAGGTGCTCCAGTTCCTTAAACATCTTCGCAGCCCTCCGCTGGCCTCTCTCCAGTAGTGCCATGTCTCTCGTACTGGAGAGCCCAGAAGCGGACACAGCATTCCAGATGCAGCCTCACCAGGGCTGAGTAGAGGGGGAGAATCACCTCCCTCAACCTGCTGGCAACACCCTTCCTAATGAAGCCCAGGAGACCACTGGCCGCCTTTGCCACAAGGGCACATTGCTGGCTCATGGTCAACTTGTCTGCCAGCACTCCCAGGTCCTTCTCCACAGAGCTGCTTTCCAGCAGGTCAACCCCCAACCTGTACTGGTGCCTGGGGTTATTCCTCTCTAGGTGCAGGACCCTGCCCTTCCCTTTGTTGAAATTCATGAGGTTCCCCTCTGCCCATCTCTCCAGCCTGTCAAGAACCCTCAGAATGGCAGCACAACCCTCTGGGGTATCAGCCACTCCTCCCAGTTTGGTATCAACTTGCTGAGGGTGCACTCTGTCCCTTCATCCAGGTCATTGATGAAGAAGTTGAACAAGACTGGACCCCGTACTGACCCATGGGGGACACCGCTAGCTATAGGCCTCCAACTAGACTCTGCGCTGCTGATCACAACCCTCTGAGCTCTGCCATTCAGCCAGTTCTCAGTCCACTTCCCTGTCCACTCATCTAACCCACACTTCCTGAGCTTCCCTATGAGGATGTAATGGGAGACAGTGTCAAACGCCTTGCTGAAGTCAAGACAGACAACATCCACTGCTCTCCCCTCATCTACCCAGGCAGTCATTCCATCACAGAAGGCTATCAGATTGGTTAAGCATGATTTCCCCTTGGAGAATCCAGGCTGACTACTCCTGATCACCTTCTTGTCCTCCACATGCTTGGAGATGGCCTCCAGGATGAGCTGTTCCATCACCTTTCCAGGGTTGGAGGTGAGGCTGACTGGCCTGTAGTTTCCCGGGTCCTCCTTCTTCCCTTTTTGAAGATCAGGGTGAGATTGGCTTTCTTCCAGCCCTCAGGCACCTCTCCTGACCACCATAACCTTTCAAAGAGGATGGAGAGTGGCCTAGCAATGACATCCGCCAGCTCCCTCAGCACTCGTGGGTGTATCCCATCAGGGCCCATGGACTTGTGGATATCAGGTTTGCCTAAACGATCTCTCACCCAATCCTCCTCCACCAAGGGAAAGTCTTCCTTTCTCCAGACTTTCTCTCTTGCCTCCAGGGTCTGGGATTCCTGAGGGCTGGTCTTAGCAGTAGACTGAAGCAAAGGTGGCATTCAGCATCTCTGCCTTCTCTGTATCCTTCGTCACCAGGGCCCCTGCCCCATTCAGTAGTGAGTCCACATTTTCCCTAGTCTTCCTTTTGTTACTGATGTATTTGAAGAAGCCCTCGTTGCTGTCCTTGACATCCCTTGCCAGATTAAATTCCAAATGGGCCTTGGCCTTTCTAGTCCCATCCCTGCATACTTGGATGATGTTCCTATAATGCTCCCAAGTGGCCTGTCCCTGCTTCCACCTTCTGTTCACTTCCTTCTTCTGTTTGAGTCTTTCCAGGAGCTCCTTGCTCATCCATGCAGCTCTCCTGCCCCCTTTGCTCAACTTGTTGCTGATTGGGATGCAGCATTCTTGAGCTTGGAGGAAGCAATCCTTGAATATTAACCAGCTCTCTTGGACTCCTCTTTCTTCTAGGGCCTATCCCATGGGATTCTTCCAAGAAGGTCCCTGAAGAGGCCAAAGTTAGCTCTCCTGAAGTCAAGGGTTGTGATCCTATTAATTGCCCAGCTTCCTCTTTGCAGGATCCTGAACTCCACCATCTTATGGTCACTGCAGCCAAGGCTGCCCCCAACCTTCACATCTCCAACTAGCCCTTCCTTGTTTGTTAGTATGAGGTCCAGCAGCACACTTCTCATTGGCTCCTACACCACCTGTGTCAGAAAGTTCTCATCAATGCTCTCGAGGAACCTCCCGGATTGCTTGTGCCTTTCTGTGTTGTTCCTCAAGCAGATACAGGGTGGTTAAAGTACCAATGAAAACCAGTGCTTGTATTCATGAGGCTACTTCCAGCTGTCTGTAGAAGGCCTCATCTACTTCCTCTTCCTGATCAGGTGGCCTGTAGCAAACACCCACAACAATGTCACCCATGTTAGTCTGACCTTTAATTCTTATCCATAAGCTCTTGACCCGCTCATCATCCACACCTAGGCAGAACTCAATACATTCCAGTCACGCTCTCAAATAAAGGGTGACTTCCTCACCTTGCCTTCCTGGCCTGTCTTTCCTAAAAAGTGTGTAGCCAGCCATGGCAGTGTTCCAGTCATGCAAGCTATTCCATCATGTCTCTGTAACTGCAAAGAGATCATAGCCCTGTGACCACATGCAGATCTCCAATTCTTCCTGTTTGTTCCCCATGCTGCATGCATTTGTGTACAGGCACTTCACAGAGGTTTTCAAGCATGCTGATTTCCCAGGAGGGGTGCAAGATTCTTGCACCATAGTCTTGTCTTGTAGGTACTTCCTTAGCTGCATGCAATTACTGGAGGTATCCCTACTTGAGCCCTGTTTTGCCGACTGAATGGTCTCTGTAACTCTTCCCTTCCCCTGTCTTTCCTAGTTTAAAGCCCTCCTTACCAGGTTGACCAGCCTGTTGGCAAAGATGTGTGTATCCCATCTAGTGAGGTGGATCCCATCTCTCCCAATCAGTTGTTGATCTTCATACGGGGTTCATGATCATAGAAACCAAAACCCTGTTGCCAACACCAGCTGTGCAGCCAGTTGTTTACTTGGAGTATCTGTCTACTCCTCCCCCTCACCGGCAGGAGTGAGGAGAAAATGACCTGGGCCCCCAGACTCCTGATGCCTGTCTCCAGAGCTCTGAAATCCCATTTGATACTTTCCAAGTTGCCCTTGCTATTGTTGGTACCCACATGGAAGAGCAGCGAGGGGTGATATTTGGATGGGTGGACAAGCTTCGGCAGTCTTTCCATGACATCTCACATTCAGGTCCCCAGAAGGCAACAAAACTCTCTAGACAAGAGGTCAGGTTGGCAGATGGGTGCCTCTGTCCCCTGCAGCAGGGAGTCTCCCACAACAATCACTTCTACTACTACTTCTTCTGGGTGTTCCTGCGTGGCACAGGGTCTATCAGCTCTGTTGCTTCACTTGAAGCCATGCCCAGCTCCTCCTCAGCTTGGAGGGCACTGAGCCTGTTCATCAACTGCAAGTTTTCGGGAAGTGCAAGAGCCTTTCTCCTTATACAAGGAGTGACCAGTTTCCAGCCTTCATCTTCTACAGAGTTATGACTTACTGTTCTACATGGCAGAGAGTCCATCTGCATCTCCACTGCTGTGGGGGTTGACAGTCTTGAAGCTGTAAGGCCTCTGAGAATATCCTATCTCTTGTTCATCTTCTTGGATGCTACGCAGCCTGCTTACTTCCTCCCGTAACTCCTTTACCTGGCAACACAACTTGTCAACAACGGTACACCTTCTGCAGAAAAGTTGACTGTCAGCCCCAGGCACTCCCTGCAGCCTGAGACCTGCAGAGCTGCATCTGCTGTCAGAAGGTCTGGGTGGAAGCCTCTGACATGGCTGACACAGCGACTCCAGCAGCTACTGGGGAATGCGCTCTGCGGCATGTCATAACCTTATCTGAGGAAGTGTACACTACTATGACTGGAGACAAAGACACCTTCTTTGTGCCCTTCTGAGTGAACTGCTGCGTCTGTTCGCTGCTTCTGTTTGCTACCTCTGTAAGTTGCACTCTAGTAGATTAGCTGAAGATAAAATCATCGTAATTTGCACCATCTTTAAAGTCTGATATTGTGCCCTTACTCATTTTCTCCCTCCTTTGCACAGTTGCATAATGCAAACAGAGTCAGCACAGAGATGTGGAGTAACAGAAACTACAGAAATGCTGCAATATGTGGGTTACAGGCTCCTGTACACCACTTGCAACATCTCTATGCCAATGAGTCTTCTAGTCTGAACATTGTGCAATGGATATTAAAGGTAGCCTGGAAAGAAGTTTTAAATATTTTAATGCTTATCATCATTTTTACATCTATCTATGAAGTCAGTTCACAAAACTCAAAGCTTTCCTGATAAGGTCTAGGTATTTTTCAGATTTTTCAAATGGCATTTTTTATTTTATTTTTTTCAGCATGAAATTATACAAATCATCTACAGGATATACCCCACATCTATGACTCCTAAAAAAGACCAAAAATTAGCAGAGCCTAATAAAATTTATGCATGACTTACTATTGACACTGACTAGCTAAAGGAAAAACAAATATTTTAATCAATTCTCCTTAGAAAAACATCTGTAAGTTAGTGTTGCATGAAATAAAACTTGCTCATCTTGTACTAGATAGAGCTGTGAGAAATACTCCCCTTAATTCAAAAACATGCCAGTTTCAGAGTTTCAGATTTTCCAAAAACATTACAGTTTTGGCATGGAATTTTGAACATTAAAAAATGTGAAGCTGTAACCTAACTTATTATTTGATTTCCTTTTGACAACGCGGGGAAGCTGGAGTGCAGGCAAACAACTGATTTCTCTTAAGTTGATATTTTACTTTTGTTTGAATACAATGAAAAGTTCTATATAAAAAAGGCAAACATCTCAGGACATGAATTCAGTTTGACCTCTTGTGTTAAGTATCATTGTAACTACTCAAATGATTAAAGTTATAAATGAGCTTAAGCACTTCATTGAATCAGGGCTTTAATGCTTTAAAATACAAGAATCCAGTCAGGCAGTACCAGTATGATCATGATCAAGGGAGGAAGGTATTTTTCAGGACCACTGTTTTCATTCCACATAACTGTATAACAACCTCATCAGGTGGCTCTACCTGGTGAGCTTATATATGTATGTAAATATATCAGCAAGCACAGGAATGGAAATCCAGCTCATCAGAATTTGTGGCACCTTTGCAAAAATTAAAATAAAAAAAAAGAATCAGCTTCAATAAAATTATATCAGTTGGCTTTGGATCAATCCCTTGGCTAGAAGAAATTAAGACAAACAAAGAATTGCCCCAGAAAAAATAAACAGTCTTCTGAAATTTATGTGCAAGTTCTCAATAAATCTAGGACCATCATTCATAATAAAATAGCCAACAAAAGCCCATGACATTACACTAAACTCATTCCTTGTGCCTCTGGTAGTTTAAGTAACAACTGCAGTAGCTATTATTGACAAAATAGAGCTGGTAAATATGTGGTGTTTCATATCTGAGCGGGTTATTGCTATTTTTCATTTAAGATATGTTTTCGTGTGAAAACTAAGAAAAGAATTCTACTAAATCTGAGAGATAGGCAGGCAGAGAAATGCCATCCATGAAAACCTGCTTAGCAGGAAGAGCTCTCTCTAAACAAACAATAACTCAGTACTGGCAAATGACATAACAAAGGACAACAGCTGTAAAGCAGCTTGGAAAGTTCAGATTGGACATTAGGAAAAACTATTCCACCATGAGGGTAGTAAGTACTTGAACAGGTTCTTATGCTAGACTAAATGCTAAGCATTTTTTGGCTTTGTTGTGCCACTAAATGATGATCTGTGGAATATCCCAGGCTCATAACTCAGCTGAATTCACTGGTTCCAACTCCGCTTTAAGTGAATTTTACACAAGTTTTACTCTCTGAAGTCTATACTGTTGTTGACTTTGATTAGGACAAACACAAGTGAAATTATAATCCTTTAGACAGATCTTCCATTAGATTTCATTTACTTAAAAACAAAACCACTCATCATTCTAGGAATTACTACCCATGTTTAAGGCCAAGACAATTATATATATGTGACAACTTTCCATACATAAATGCAGAATACACTTCTCAATATCAGCTGCTGATTTCATTCATCCATATTTACCCAACTATGACCAAAGCAGTCTTCCACTGCTCCTTTTTTTTTCTTTAATTTCCTTCAGAAAATCAATAATGTTACCTAACTAAAGGACTCATCCTTGACTTAACTCAAATATCATTTGATCAGGTCAGTAAGAATTTTGTCCATGGAAGTAGACTGCACAACTCAATTAGTTTAAATTACTTTTGTGGATCAGAAGGAGCTCTGTTCTCATAGCCTCAAAACAGAATTAGTTACCAATGTTTATTTAGGTTGAGCAGCTGCACTCTGCATGTGGGGTAAACTGCCTTATTTAGAGACTTTGACATAGGTTGCGATGGAAGCAGATCACACGCTAATCTTTCAGATAAGATGCTATGATGCCCAAAGTTTTAAAATATTTTTATTAAATACATAAACAAGGGTCAAGTGGCTAATATTCAGAGTTATTTAAAGTAATTTTGGAACTGTTGGCATGTACTATTGATCCTAGGGGGGTGGCTGAGCTATAGGCAGACTAGATGAAGGGAAATGAGATAATTATCCTTAAAATGGGGGGAAAAGAAGAAATGGTGAATCAAGCTTGATTTCAATTTCCATCCAAATACTCAGACAAATACATTATTTAAAATCACCTGAAAAATAAAACAGGGAGATGAACAACAGACTGTGGATTCACTGTAAGCAAATCAGACCAAACTAATTTATTTTCCTTCTCTGACAGAAAAACAGATTTTGTGGATAGGTGAGGGGCTCTATTACACCTTTTAGCTTTTGTAAGGATTTACCTCAAATGGCATTTTCATAGGTCACCTTGGTAAGTACTAAGAGGTCTAGAGGTACACACCAAAGCTGAAAAGTTGGTTTGAAAATTATTCTTGAAGTAGTTATCAACAACTCAATGTTAAAATTGAAAGCATCATTGGATGGTGTTTCAGAGAATCCTTCTTAGTTTAGTATTAATCTATACTTTCAATAATAGCTGGAGGACTGAATATAGCATATTCTTATTAAATATTATTCATGGTACCAGACTGGGAGTGATACTGAGTATGGTGCAGAGTCCAGAATTCGAAAGGATCCTGGCAAATTGGAGGTGAGATTTTGAGGGCTGAGATAGATAACAATTTAACCAAGGCATGTGGAAATCAATTGTAACAGAATTGCAACAAGATTATTACAACAGAAATAAAACAATCACAAGCTGCCTATCAGCCAACAATATCACGCTATTGCAACACTTTATAAAGACGTTAGATACTGGAAGAAATTTACTGGATGTAAATAGGCATACAGCCTGCAAGACACGCAATATAATGCTTCAGTCTTATCCAGCATTGGAACAGTCTCAAAATGTTGTGTCTACACTGGTACTTCAACAAAAGTTATAAATAATTGGAAAGAGTCCAGAGGAGACCAGTGAGAAGAATTAGAGATTTAAGAATATGAATTAAACGGCAGGTTAAACAAACTGGGTCCACTTTTAGTCTATTGAAAAAAAGCTGAGGTGAAGGAATGGTTAAATAATACTGTTACAATACATGCAAAAAACTATTGTTTTCTTCTTTTTTTACAATCTTTTCCCCATGTTCAAGATCATTAAAGCAGGCTTGAAGAGAGTCATGGGAGCTTCAGAACAGGCTGCACAGAAGGCTGTATAAAGGTAAGGATGCTGAAATGCAAGAGCTGCCTGAAGAAGCTATGGAGTCTCCATTATTAGGAAGCATTTTAGGGCAGAACAGACAAGCATCCCTCAGGATTGACATAGATATGGCTAATCCTGCCTTAGAGTAGGAGGATGAACTTAATGACCTGTCCAGGTCCTTTCTAGTCATATGATGACACAAGCAATCAAACATAGTTCAAGACACCCAAGGAACAGAGGGCAGAACTGGAGTTCTCAAGAAATTACTCTGAGAAAACTGGCTGTGGCAAACCCAAGGTTACTTCAACCTCATGGTAGTCAGGTTATATTCAGATGTTCACAGGGATGAATGGTTAGGCATTCACTATTAAGGCAGAGGGAATTGAACTTACAGAGAAATAGACTGAAAAAAAAATTGGGGAAGAAAGAAAATAAATGTACTGAGATAGAAAAAGTGTCTGATATAGGGTTAAAATAATTCAAGTCCAGTAGTTCATATGAAGTTTACACTCACAGGAAGGACAGAGGACTGAAACAACTGAAAAGTGTATCTAAAGGGGAAATGAGAACTCAGGTACCTACCAAATTGTTCAGCTCTGTTTTATTATGCCCACACTGGTCTTCTCAAGAGAAACTGGCTAGATTCATTGTACTACTTGTACCTTGCCTGAGCAATTAAGGTTCCACTGTCCACTGTATAAGACAAGATCTCATATATGTACCCATGGGGAAGGGGATAGGAAATTTTCCTCTTGCTACAGAGATGAGAGCGTCTAGGAGAAATGGCTGATATGAACTTTTACCCATCATTTGATTGGGCAGCAGAGGCCTACTATATAATTCTGAAAAAAACAAAAAAACAAAAACAAAAACAACAAACAGCATTCCAGCTGACAGGGAGACATCTTTTCCTTAAACTGTAGTTTAAACTGTGATTGGTAATAGTTTCATTAGAAAACAACCCATTTTTGATGACATTGAAAAATACTGAGCTTTACCTAGATGAGATTCTGATCTGGAGAAGCAAAAGAAGAACATGATCAGGTGTCCTGGATCGATCAAGCAGGAGTGAGTGTGTCGGAAACAGGCGAGAACAAAATATGCTAAGAAAGAAAGGTGATGGCCAGAAGATAGGCAAACAAAATATGATTTGCCTGTAACAGAAACGATGTAATAGGGAGAGAAGATAACTAAACAAAAAGACACAATAATTTTGAGGCCAGTGCTAGGCATGTGTGGCCCAACAAGAGCACGTAGGCATAAGGGAGCAATAAAGAATTTTCTTTGAGCGTGAACTCAGTTTGGTAATTTAGCTTCTAATTTAGCAACCTAACCCAGTTACCAGGGAGTGTTACACTCAGTGTCCCATGGACAAGGCAAGCAAATCTTGAGTAAGGTCTCATTCCATTTCTCACGCTCTTAGAATTTCCCAAACACTCCAGAGATGCAGCAGACACAGCAATAAATTGTCTGCGGATGTCTCCACAGAGGTTAGTATCCAATGCACAGGCCTTTACAGAAGTGGAGACCAATGCCTTCTTTTTCTGTTTAGTGTCTGAAATGCATAAGTGTTGATGTGTGCAAAAAGAAAAAGCCTCTTTGGCCTTAGTCTATGAGTGTAAAAGGTTTCACAGCTTTATTTATGGGAGGCCAGTGTTAGATGAAATTAACCATAAACTACTTATTGCTGTTGCCAAAAAAAGGTCTGACAAACACTCTTGCCCAGAACAGAGAGGGTTTTTTTCAGCTACAAATGTAGGATTTGCAAATTGAATGCAAACCTGGAAAGATTTGTGGAAGGTGGCTTACCCTCCAGAGCATTTCGGCAAAATAAAGCAGTGGAGCAAAGTCCAGAACTAAATTAAATACATGTCAGTCTGAGGAAAAGAAAACCTGTACACATCAACCACCACCTGTCCAATCCCAGAAAAATTACAGATGGCATTTGTCAGAGCTATGGCTAAGGATGCAGAGAGTAACGAAGGCTGGGATCACAGCCCCATTATCAATTCGAAGGACAGCAGATGGCAGCAAATGAGGTTTTATTTAAGGGCAAAAGATGGTAATTCCTAAAGGGATGACATTTAAAGATCTATGGGAACATAAGAAGTTTCTTCCTCACTGAGGAAGACTAAAAGCTCCATTAGCCTGTGCCTAACAACGGTCAGTAGCACATGCTTAACAAAGCGCAGACATGCTCTGCTTTGATGTTTTGTCAAATCTACCAGAAATCAATAGTTTAGGCACCTGAAGAGACAGAGGCTGTGACTGAACCGTAGAATCATTAGCTGGTATTAAATATTATTTGCCATTACTTTAACCATCTCTCTTTTTTTTGTTATCATTTGTGTTTTCCAACTTACTTTACAGGTTGAGTTCTGTCTTTTTGTTGTTGTTGTTGTTTTTTAAGTTGATAGTTTCAAGCCTGATAATTTAATTTAGCACCCCAACCTCCTGTATTGTGAAGGAGAATGAATAATGATTCCTTATGTATCACCTTACCAGCTTTCAACATAGTATGTCTTATCATATTTCTCCTTAGTCATACTCCTTTCTGATAAAGTGTAATGGCCTATTCAATCCCCCGTAAGAAAGAAGCCATCTCATACCTCTGATCATCTTTGCTGCTCTTCTCTCTGCCTTTTTTATTCAATTATCTCCTTTCTGAGGTGGGATAACAAGAATGCCATATTATATTCAAGATATGAAAAACTTCATTATTTATACACCACTTTCAGTTCTGCTCACTGTTCCTTTACTAATATTTTCTCACATTCTATTGCTTTTTATGACTGCGGCTCAGCATTCACCAGCTCTCATTTCCAAATAATAACAGCTCATTCAGGTGCCATCACTGAGGACACAAAATTATTTTGCATTTACTCATTTACTTTGTATGAAATTCATTTATAAATTCAACAACAACAAATCCAAAACAAAAGACAGATAAGAAGAAAGGACAGTCCATCTCCCTTTTTAGCCAAAAAAATACTACTGTGGTCTAAAAGATGAATAGTTGAACAAGTTTTATGCCTTATCTTTTATACAAAAAAACTGAACAAAACAAACACCATTGAAATAGTGTGGTTACTGCAAGAACAAAGATCCCTGCAACAAATTTATCTTTTGGGCAGAAAACAATCCCATCTCAAAAAGAAACCAGCACATAGATCATTATTTGCATTCTCCCATGACAACCTTACCAGAAAATGCTATGTCTAAATGAATATTTGGTCATATAAAATCCATTTGCAGTTTGTGACAATGAGTGCTGGATTAGTGGGAGATGGTGAGAACTCAGACCTATGTAGGGCTCCTTGGTTCAGGTTCATCACTGAACAACGTGGTCTGATGCAGAGTCTTAACACAGCATGCACAGGCTTGTTTCATAGCTTATTCACAGAGTTTGTAATTTTAGGCTATTCTGCTTTTAAGGACGCTGTATTTGAGTGGCTTTTTAATGTTCTGTTTTCCTATCATACATTTAGAAGGTTTAATTTTTCATCAGGCTTGTGTTTCCCTTCCCTGCAAGTTAACAATAATTCAAACTCTTTTGTAAAGTCAGAAGAATGAAAAAGACAATGTATACAATGTGATCGCCTTAGAATTCTAGTCTCCATAGCTAGAGATAAAAATGAAAAGAATGGCACTCATTTTCAGACATCAAAAATAGAGTTATAGGTCATCTAAAAGCTGATAAATTAAAGAAGGTTAAAAGGAAACATGAACTGAAGACCTGTTTGTCAGAGAAGACTAGTCAGGTGCCAGTTGTAATGAATATTTTGACTTATAGTTTGTGGAGTCCTTGTTTTTACATGGGTAAATGCAACTGTCAGGTTTCATTCTGATGTTTAACACAAATCCCACCCCTTCAGTCCATTGGCAATTCTCATACAGTAGATCCCTCATCAGAGCATAAAAGAGACTCTGCATCCTGTGGGCACTGCAAAGATCTCCCTGCTGTGAATTCATGATTCACAGAACCAACAAGGGAAAAGAGTTCTCATGCAGTGTTCTCATCTCCTCAAGGAGTCATCTGCTTGCAAATTCAGGGCATCAAGAAAGGACCTTCCTGAGGCACAACTGTGGCACAGCAACTGCATGAAAATATAATTTCAGCAAAAGATACAAAATTGCTGAAGAGTTTAGAGACACATAATAGCCTTGTAAATTTTCAAAATGAGTAAGAAATGTTTTTCTGTACCTCCCACACAGTGTTTTGTAAATGGATTGTTGAGCGTCCTTGAATTCTGCATTATGCACAGGTTAAATAGAATCCTCCCATGGAAAAGACAGAGACAATCTAGCAACTACAGAAAATAGTAATAATACTAAAAATCTGCACATAATAATCATATTGATAACTCTAAGAGAAACAGGAGAATAAGACTAGATAATGCCTAGGTTAGATATGAAATCATCTTCCTATTGTAAGTATTAAAATAACTGGTTAAGTTGTTGCATATCAAGAATATAAAAACAAAATAAACTTTTCTATAATTCCACATAGCTTTAAGATTCATATTTTTGGAGCATATATTTTGGTCTATTTACTTGTCTAAGTTTTTTTCTCTGGCTTTATGAGTCTAACATCTTCAAGGCTCTCAAGTGCTGAAATGTTAGTTGGTACGGTAATATTCTTTATCTGCCACATAGGTCTCTAGATGGAGTAATCAATATTTTTTAAAAATGTTGTTATATTATAAAACAGAGTGCATATGGTCATGTAATTCATTAAATGTTACTAACATGCTTAAGCTGTAACCACAGCATACAGTGCACACATTCCTCTTTATCTGCAGCAGGTTTTTTAATTGGCCCTCACTGATTTCCAGCTCCCTCAATATAGCAGAAAAGGAGGCATTTGTCAGAATTTATCACGGTTAGAGGAAATATCCAGAAACAGTTGTAAAACAGACTAAACCTTCATACAAGCTAATAAAAGTCTGATTTACACCAAGCTAACTGCAGATCGCAGCCTCTGAAACTGCTGTGAGCTAACAGCTGGCAGGTAAATGACTTCCTAATCTGATTTAATCTGCTTCTCTGAGCATTCATCCCCCATGGTACCAAGGTACCTCAGGGACTACTTATCACTATGCAACTGCTAATCAAAGCAATTGTTCAACATATGAAATAGGTATAGCTAACACAGCAATCTTTTGAACATTTAGGAATAAATAACCTTTTGGTAAGGTAATAACAGTGACCTTTAAGTACAACTGCCTATTAAAGATGTCCTCTAAAATTATTTAGGCAGTTTTGACAACATAACATGCTTAAAATATTCTCTCTCTAACCCATCCATAAAATTTACAATATTGGAACAATATCTGCTTGTGGCTGCATTTTAATCAAATTAATCTTGAGAATTTATGTTATGCCTTTTGTCTAGTTTGGATGCCATCTGAAGGTGAAACTTCTGGTGGATATTAAATTGTCCTTAGATGGTTTCACACCTTTTTTAATATTGCCATTATGAATACTAAATTATAGTAAGAATGATACAACAATATGTTTTTTCCGTCTAAATGCTGATCTTATTTTCCATGATCCTGGTATGGAGGGAAAGACCTTCAAAAGACAGTTAAAGACACCACTGAAATCCAGGCTAAGGACTTTTACTTCTATTAAAACTTAAGAATTCAGTTATCCTACAGCCTCTCAACATGGAAGTGCACAACACAGACAATCTCTGTTGTACATTATATTTTACTTTTAAGCCCTACATTTATAGCCTAATTTACTAATACTATTATCAAAATTTAACATTTTGACAACACTTACTTGGCTACAATTAGATCAGAAAGTATTTGCTTTACTTTTTTTTTTGTCAGAGTATATTAAAAATGTCAATAACAAAACACGAAAGAGAAAAAGGTGCCAGAAGAAATAAAAAGCCTTCCCACAGAATATTTGAAATTTCCACTGATAGCTAAACAATATAGAGAGAAAAATAAGACTGCAAATTGTACTCTGCTTTTGGGAAAAATTGTGATAGACAGAACCCCCCCCCAACTGTTCACCAATATGTAATTTAAGAGTAGCCTGTGTACAGTTTTCCTCATTATCTTGTCAGACAAAGCTAAAGTAAGCATGCAATTAGTAATATTAGTGGGATACATTTTTTCTTCAAAAGATAGTCATATTATATTTGCTCAGGATTATGTTCGATAATTTTTCAGTGCATTTCAGCAATTATACAATACAGCATGTTAAGGAGTCATACAAATAAGCAATTACTATTTAGAGAGAACTTTTTTTTTTGAAGGTAGTAGACTGTTATCCCTTTTCATAATAATAGTGAAGAGGAAATTACAATTTGAAAAAACTGCCACATAGTCACATTAAGTGTTTGTGTGATTCCAGAAATCACTACTAGCTCACACAAACTGCCTATTTTCTTTTTTGATGTGTGATGTTTCTGGTCCCTTAGCCAGAGCCTGATGCACTGCCCTTTGTGTGCTGTTAATCGGCACCTCAGACCAGTGTAATGTGGATTCAAAGCATTACTGAGGGATTATGCATTGGCATAAGTGACTGCACAAATCACCCATTAGGGCCTTATCCATGAGGTACTGAGCACCTTCAGTGTCTGCTCACTTCACTGGAAGCTCATGAGTCTGCTCAATGCTTCACTGTACTTAAGAGATCTGCCTTATTTTTTGCCTGGTCACAGCTGACTGTACATTAAAATATCAGGAGTCTCGCAGCATCCTGCTGAAACTATCTAGGACACTTGGCTTTCACTCTCTAAAGTCTCTGAGGATCAGCTCACCTACATCTAGTTATCTTCACATTTCAGCAGAGAATAGGAACCAAAATAACATCCTGGACACTTCCCACACTCTGAGGATACTGATATGTTTCTTAGATTACAGGCCTATAAGCAACTAGTACAAACCAAATGTCCAAGCACTGAGTGGATTTTGGTGGTTCCAACAGAGCAGCTACAGCCTGTGGTTGAGATTCTCATCCTGCATAGGTATAACATAAAAGACAAGACACTTCAGTAAATTTTCATCAGTGAAGAATGAATACCTTAGGAAATGGAAGGCAACCAATTTCTTTCTTATTATGTATTCATTTCTTAATTTGCAAAGGATGTTTTTTGTCTTCTTTGTAAAGCCTTACTGAATACAACAGGATTTGCACAGGTGTAAATGAAAGCAAGATGTGTCCAAATATTTTAGGTTTTAAAATTAAAGAAGGAATTACTACTAGATTGCTGTGAACCTTCATTTTGCCTAACCACCAGCTCATCTGTTTGGTTTTAAGAGAGTTTTTGTACTTTCATTCTAAGTAATCAACACTGGTTTTCAGCCAGAAAAGTACAAATGTGTTATTTTCATATTGGAAGGAGATTCTGGATTCTTTCAACATATGCACAACTTTGTAAAGACAAGGAGGAATAGAGATGTGCATTCCATTTAACACTGTTCACCTTCTGTTTTCCTACTTACTTTCCACTTACTTTTTTTGCTTACTTCAGGATGGTAATAAAAACCTCAGACAATGCAGATCCGTTGTGATAGGAATCCCCTGCTCCTTCCGCACACCCGAACCTTGGCAGAATCTCAGGATCTGAAGCACATCACCACTGTCTAATGAATGAAAAACCACCCTGTTAGATGGAAGAACTGGTAAAGGGGACAGCAGTGAGAAAAGAAGACTTTAAGAAGGTGGTAAATTTTAAGCAAACATTCCCATCTGAAAGCTTTTCTGAACAAGTTCTGAAGCTTTGCAAATCTGATGAACTCTGCTTAGAACAGAAAAATTTCTGGCAAGAATATCAATATCTTGATGATTATTTATGATAAGAGCCTTTTATACTACCTTAGATGCACAAAAGAGGCCTAAAATATTCAAAAAAAGGCAATCACTCCCACCTTAGAAGATCTTAATGAGGAAATGCAATACCAGTATGAAGTCTGTTTTTAGATCCTTCCCTAAGGGACACAGCAGAAGCTTGATCGCAAATTTTTACAATACTGATGGCTCTTCATTTTTCCTAACTTCTTTGCAAAGACATTAAAAATAAACAATTTGTGTTTTTCCAGTGAATCTCATTAGCTCAGTAAGAAAATGATTTCAGATCTAGGAAAAGAAATGGTTACATCTAGAGTGAGCCTTGGTATCAGGGATCACAGAGTTTGACTCACAAACCTTTACTGTGGGAGAAACAAATCACTGAACAGCAGTATGTCTCTCGGTTAGACTCCTTTCACTAAGGGGTAGTACACCTTACCTTTACCACATACTGTCATGGAGCAAGGATGCGTCCGCTGTTACAATAAGCCAGGTAAAGGAGAGTGAATTAATATCACACAGTAAAGTAAGTACATGCATCAAAATCATTCGGAAAAAAGCTCTGATAGTTGTTTGACTTAACCTGCTTGTTTAGGCTACTCTCCATCCTGCCAATCTGAGACTGCCAGTTAATGTACTCCTACAGTCTCTAATCTAATTCTCACTTTGATATCTTGTTTGGTTTCCATTCTCCCTTTCTGTTGAAATTGCAGTTAATTATCTGTGGCCACCTGCCACACATTGTCCTTTACTCTGTCTCCTGTTTTATCTTTATTTTCCTTCTACTATTCCAACTATTCCTGTACAGTTTCCTCTAGTTCCTTAGATTTCCCAGAGCTGTGTTTGTATTCCACTCAGTGAATGCTTGGCTGCATCCATTATCAAGGGACAGCAAACTGAGGCATCCATTGAACTCTTTCAAGCTTCTGCATCTGCTGCATTTTGAGTAAGAGTTGTTAATAAGACAGAAGAGCAAATGCTGGAATATAAAAGATGACGTTGTCTGGAATGTGGAATCTCCAGCTTTGTCTGAGCTATTATTCCAGATGTTCCAACATCAAAAAATGGATGGAAAAACAGAAATAAAAGCATTTGTCTTATCCTACCATGTCACCTTCCAAGCATCTTCCTTTTTCTAACACCCATTAATTTCTTCCTTCACATTCACCACTTTCTAATCCAAACACTATTTGTGATATTACCTGCCTTCATTCACCTCCTTATTTCAGCCAATTAAAAGCTGATCCCCAAGGAAAATAAAAGGTGGGACATCTGAAGCTAACAGCACCATTTGTACCATTTGGATTTTTATCTTGTATCAGCTATAACCGGGGTCCCTATTTCCTCAAGGTTATGTATTCCTTCATTAAAGCCTGAATCTTCAGCTATGCCTTGAACTGGGTGAACTGGATTGAACTAACAAAAAGTAATCAAATAATAGTAGCACCCATTACTATTATTAGAAATCAACAAGTGCTTATTGTAGTTTTGAATCAAGTTCAGCAGAATATACAATAAGCAAGTACTTGTCACTTTTTGTCAAAGGAAAGTAGATAAAAATCTAGTGATACCTTGAACAGTGATCAGAAGAACACAAGTCTGATAGGTTCTAATGCTTGGAGGCTTTTTGAAGAAGGAAAGCTCATTCTGAAACGGCTTAAGAAATAGCACTGAAGAAATTAGATTTCTAGACAAGGTCACAATTCCTTCTGTCATGCTATTGTTTGTACTGTTCCATTTGGTGCTTTAAAAGCACTTTCCTGTAATTAAACATAAAGGAAGAATTCAAAAATTTATTAAGCATTTAAGCTGTGAGAGCAAGACCAACAATACATCAGGACCTGCAAACAGAACTACAATGGGAATAAAAGAAATTTTGTGTGAAGCCAAAAAAAAACTGTCATGAAGGCTATGAGCTTCCATTTGTCACAATTCCCTCCCCACACCCTCACAGTGACAGGGCTGTAGTGGAGTTACTTCAACAAAAATTGTCCACTTACAGGCCATGCCTGTGCCTGTCTGTCTCTATGTACACCCCTTCCCTTATACTCTTGTTCTTCCAAGAGTCTTGTTCTGCAACAGTCAAAGACTGTAGGGAGTAAATCAAAGACCCCCAGGAGGCTCCATGACAGCTGTACTTCACAGGACTACCATGGAACACTTTCTTCTGTAAATCCTGGCTGCTCCCCAGGCTGCTGACTCTCCCTGGCCTTTCCTGCCCACCTTTTGTGTCTGTATCCCTGTTTCAAACAAGCAATACCTCTTTGGAGAAGAGGAGAGGGAAAGAAACAATACCATCACAGTGGCTAAGCCATACCCTCACTCTATCCTTTCTTCATGGTGTGTAAGTACCCCATGTGTAAGTAGAAGGTGTAAGTATAGGGAACGTTCCGCTAATCTGGGTGTGACTTTAAATCTATGTTATGATTTAGCTAAGGAAAATCTTGCCTTTTTTCAACAAACAAAGTCAGTCTTTACTTTTTATTTTCTGCCTTTATGTTCCCAGAATTTCTCCGTTATAGACAAATTTCGAATGGTTGCATGGGAAAATAAAGAATTTGTTACCTGCATGCCAACAGAAACATTCTTCAGAAGGGAGAGACTTGTAGCAAAGGCTCTCACATAACCTTTCGTCCTCCTGGAATGGAATAAAGAGAAGGAAAGTTTGGGCAGCTGTAGAGAAATAAAGCACTAAATGTGCTCTCCTAACTGTTCAACTGAAAGGATTACATTCTGTGCACTTAGAAGGGGGAAATCATGAAAGTGGCACAGGTAGAAGTTAAAAAAATAATACATTCAAATTTCTGATTTCTGCTACTGAAGCTCCAGCAGATGAATGCTGTAACTTGTATCGAATTACCTTTAAAAGGACTTTCTTTTCTTAGTGAAATGTCCAGAAACTTACTGGAGACATTACTGGAGATACCAAAAACACATCCTCAGAAACAGCATGACAGGATAAGAGATTTTATCTGTTGCATATGTTTTTAATCATGCCACTACTTGATCTAATAGATTTTATTGTATTTAGCACAGCAAAGGGGTCAGATTTTCAGTGGGAGGACTGTGTGCACAGGGAGCAGATATGCTGATTGACATAAAAACTGCTAAAGCATGGTCTTGTTTAATTCAGGTCTTGAGACAAAATATCATTTGAACTTTCTGGACAGTACTGCATCACCTTTCGAAATTCACACCTTGGGCTTACTCTCTGTACAGTACAGTGACATAAAAGAACCAGCCTTATTATAACCAGCCTAGAAGGTCCAGGCTAGATTCAGCTAGCCTGTCTCACCATGAGCAGGACTTTAAAGAAAAAAACAAAAGCCTTCCGTAGGCAAGTCTTTCACCCTTAAATGCAGCACTTACAGAGAATCTACATCAAATCAAATTGAGAACAGAAGCAAATTTCCTGAATTTTACTGACTTCAATCACATTCACCATTCTTTCAGCCTGGCCCCTGATCTCCAGACCTACTATGGCTTGTTGCTTCTGTACCTCTGCTTCCATATTAGCATTTTCTCAGGGCCTGCAGAACAGTTTTACTTCATCTGCAAACATCATGTTCCCTTTAGTACCTCAGTATTTGGATAGCAAGTTACAGCTCAGCGCTCTCTTTTTTCTTGAACTGTTCACACGGCACTGCTGGAGATAGAAGTAACCTGCTGCCATTCTCCCAGACAAAAAAAAAAAAAAAAAGTATGTTTAGTTTAATTATTATTTGAGGAAGAAAAAGCAGAAAGCTGGTTTTCCTGCATCTGATGAGGGTTGTGCATGTCTAGTAATTTTACAGTAAGACAGCCTTTTAACACCCCATGGGTTCTTCCACTTCTAAGGATTATAACAGTTTAAACACAACAGGAACCTTTATAGGGAAAAATAAATAAAATGACTGACTAGCTACCATCCACGCATGGTAATTTATAGTTCCAAGAAGAAACCCTAGCTACTGCTAGTAACTCATAATTCAGAATAGATTACTAAAGTTCACTCTTTTACTTCCAAAATGTTGTTTTTCAGGGAGTGAGGGGAAGCAGAAGGGCAATATTTATTACTATGAAATGTATTAAAGAGCGTGCTTTAGTGTTTACCATGCTACTAACATAACTGAGTGTGCCAGATAAGGCCACACAGAGCTTCTGGGCATTAGCTTCGCTACTGTTTATCAGTTTACTAAGTCATCAGTAGTCACTAAGTGTGGTCATACAAAACTCTGGGTGTCAGAACTGATGCTGCACAAATATAGACATGCTCAAAACTAGTGTTTTACTTTAGCAGTGAGAGAATGATCACCTGATGGAACGATTTACAAAGAGGAATAATAGAGAATCCAACACATCAACTCTTTAAATCAACACAGATGAACAACTATAGATAAACTGTAATCTTACTATATATTGACTGGATCCAGAGTGAAAAATCTTTGCCTTTGTTATACATATTATCTGGCAGTATTACAGCGTTTAACCTTAGATGTCTGTGAAACTCAGTCTTTTAGATAAGAAACACAGTGTGTTACCATGTGAGCTAAAAAAGAGGATTTTTTTTGGCATTAGGCTCCCCCCTTTGCCTGTGAAGGCCAGAAGTTCCACTTGTTCAAAAGCAATGGCAGCATAACATTCAAC
The DNA here is from genome assembly GCF_036417845.1 of Apteryx mantelli. Classification (NCBI taxonomy): domain Eukaryota; kingdom Metazoa; phylum Chordata; class Aves; order Apterygiformes; family Apterygidae; genus Apteryx; species Apteryx mantelli. The sequence goes on from NC_089979.1 coordinate 80,105,588, forward strand.
CTAACCCAAGTTAAAAAACATACGAGCATTGGTTGGTGTACCTGAGCAGGGTACTGCAGAGCTAAGAAACACCGATAATCTCATTATTCTCCAGAACCAATTTTATTAACATGTGAATAAATGAAATAGCTTCATCAGCTCAGCTGGTAAGTAATGCATAAATAGAGCAAGTATGCAAAGTTGTTATTACAGTATGTAGTATTTGTATAAATCTTCCTCCTCTTGCAGAAATGGAAGTCTCATGATAATTTTGATAAGTGGACGTGCAATTGCAGTTGGTAGCTCATAATAGAACATCATCATGAAATCTGTTTGCATTTTAAAGAGCTTCTAAACAAGTCATTATGAAAGACAAATATGGTCTTGTTTTAATAGTAAAGCAGGCTCTAGGTGAAAAAAGATGATGGTAAAGTTTTTGCCAATAACACAGCACATTAGTCAAGAAAATTTATCCAGCTTCAAATACTTCAGACTTTTTAAATTTAAACTGATAATTATTGCAAGAAATTAGGCTTGTTTCTCAAACTATTTTGCTATTAATTTGTTATTTTCTCCCAAAGCACTTGCAAATGTGATATTGCACACAGGATAAAAATGTTTTAAATTGTTCCCCTTCGCATCGAAACTCTAGATTTTCATTTTGACTGCTCCTGATGGAGTACCTTATGAAAAAAAAAAACTGGAAGTGTGTTTCCAGTCCACTAACAATTTCCAGGCTGAACTAATCAGAATTCAGATGTCATGCTTTCAAAAGGATGACTTCATGGCTCAGATACATAGGCATCTTCAATTTTGATTTTAAACACCTTTCAGGAGAACCTGAAATCTGTGCTTCTGTCCATGGCTGGAAGAGCTCTGATCTTGAATATATGTCACAATTTGTTACCCTTCTTATATTTTTATCTTTTATCAGGCTCAAGAAACTATATGTTCCTGTTACTAAACGTTCTGAAGGAGTCAATCTGGGATTCGTTCTCAAAAGATGCCTTTTGGATCAGGCTTTTACAGATACCACAGTGACTGCCACCACTTTAAAACAAAACAAAGCAAAAACCCTTGGAAAATGAAATTTTATTTTATACAAAAGTCCTATGATTAGAACATGATCTTGGGAGAAGCAGGACCTGGAATAAAATTCCTTTCTCTACTTGTGGACTCAGATATATATTTAATTCGAAGAAAGGGATCTGGATGTATAGTCTAGTGGTTACACATGCTACAGGGAGCACCATCCATCCTTTTGAGGATATTTTAACAAAATAGAAGAGAATTCATGATCCTTTGTGCTGGAAGAAGTACAAGAAAAAGTCTGACTACGTAGCCTAGAGATTTGGACGCTAATCTGGAGAGAGAAGTTTGTGGTTTAAATCCCTGCTCCAAAGACCAGTATTTTAGTTAATGACGATGCCACATAATAGGGAAGACTGGAGTGGGGACTCCCCCTCCTTTTCCTTCCAAATGTTGCTGGAACCAGAACTCCAGGGTTTTGACTGTGAATCAAGTCAAACTATTTTATGCAATGGACCAAGTCCCTGCTTGACTAGAAAGTTTAAATATGCTCAGATTCAGAGAAGCAGCGAGGTCCCATTACAGGGAAAAAAGATTGCCTGGCCTTCCTACCTACCTGGCATTACAGATTGCTGCCAAGCCTATTACAGTATTAGAAAACACAAGTGGCATTTTTATGGCAAGTATACATAAGAGATACATTCATAAGCTAAATATAGATCAAAAAATCAAGTGTTTTTGAAAAAAATGTGAAAATTTTGTCAGATTTGCACAGTTCAGTTCTAAGATCCATGAAATCTCCTAACCGCCAAAGAATAGGAAGATTTAATCTAAGGTCATTCATTTCTAGTATAGTTGGAGAATTTCGGAAGAAGGTCTAGCTTTAGCTGAACATATGGTCCAGTTATACAGATTATACCGTAATGAAACACAAATAGAAATGCTTGTGTGACACTTTTAAGAACAAACTGGCTTGAAAATTTTGAGTGCAGTATTTTTATTGATTGAATGACACAATGAATTCTAGCATCCCTCTGCGTTGCCAATGGATAATTATGATTATTACGAGGAGCATGCTTTGACTGAAAAGTTAAGTAATTCTCAACTTTCTATAGCTCTGAAAGACTACTGCCCTCAAGAGGCCATATGTGGAAGCACAAAACAATTTGATATTACATTTTTTTTGTCTTTTTAATTATTGAAAATTAACATGAATTATACCTTTCACCCTCCAATATAATTAAGGAGAGACAGAAGCCCTAGAAGTCAGAAGAACTTCAAGGAGAATATGGGGGTCATACACCCAGGTATGTCCACTTTAAAGTTACTTAAACAAAAGCTTGAACAAGAGCTAGATGTGAAGAAAACCCACTCTGCTAAGCTTACAGGCTGAACTCCATAAGATTGTTCTTCACTGCTGGAAGGAGAGAAGAAAGCAACTCATAAGAACTGAAATCATATGCTTATATTATTTTCAGATTGCAGACTATGCCAATTCTACTACTTGCAGGAAAAAAAATAAAAGAAAAATGTATGTTTATTTTATGAAGTCAAGTTTTCTCAAATGATTTGCACTGCATTAGCAGATATTTAATATTTTGTTCTATTTTCACTGTCTAAGAAGTGTCTCCCTACACATAGTTTACCACACAGTCTGTTCCACATACATCTTTATCTGTTTTCTCACAGGCTGTTCTAGAGAGTTTATCATTATACTATCCAAGTGCTTCATAAGCCTTAATTTATCTTCACAATATCCCTTTGAGAAGAGATTGCTGTCAAAAGTATATACTGATTTATGTTACTAATAGGAAACATTAACAGAGTGCTTTCTCGAAGCATTCTTTAAAAAGAAGAGTTTTTGATATAATAACCCCAAATTTAAAAACAAAACAAACCAGAAACTGCATCCTGAAATCCCTAATTCATTCCTACACACTTCAGACAACAGGGTGGAAACCCTTTCATCTGCCACACAAACCTGTGTCACTTAAGTAAGTGGAGTGAGTAACCCTTTTGGAAGGTTGATCTCCACAGCTGGAACAATCTCTGGAAAAATAGACATGGTTTTGCCTTCTTTGGACTTTTCGAGACATTTTGTCAGGTGGGCAACTGAGCAATGTAAGATACAGAATTTGTGAATTTCTTCCTAGTTTTACAGGCTGAGTAACAGCTGGGACTCTAGCTTTTTCTTTTCCATCTTCCTCAAGCTTCAGTTCTTATGCCTTGCATGCAGCTTGTGCCCAGACCCAGTCTCACATCCTTCCAAAAGCTCTTCAGCCCAACCTCCCCCTCATCCTGCACTTCGTACCTGCATTTGATTTCTGGATACCTTTTTTCTTTCCTTCTATATACCCTACATACTAGAGTTTTCCAACTGAATTTGATAGTGATCTGGCCAGGCATCTCCCTGCCAGCCATCAGCCCAACAGCAGAGGATACTCTTGCTGGAGCCAACAGTATTTAAATCTGCAGTTTAGAGAGTCCAAGCACTATGCTTTAATCTGGGTGTTTCCTGGCACGCTGGTTACTTACAGGAGCTCCCTGGAGCACCCGCTCCTGAGACCATGGAGTCTCCTGCCAGCTGCTTTTCCCAGTGCCCAGTCCTGATTCTTCAGGCTCCCCCTTGCACATTAGGAAAGTCTTTCCTCCTGCAAGCCCTCTAGTTTAAACTTTTTGGAGGTGTGAGAGAAAACATTCACATATGGATAAAGAAAGAGAATATACACAGTTTCTGAATACACAATTGTTTTCTCCCTACAGATAAAGCACTAGACTGGCCCAGGACCTTTCTTCTATAACATTTGTTTTCTTCCATTACAAAGTCCTTCAGCTCCATGTGTTTTGTTCTACAAAACAGAGTTTGTCTACAAAAAGATCAATTGTTCCTCCTCCAGCTCAGCCCTTATACACCTACCCACACTTTGCTACTATGATTCTAGTTTAGGCACCAGGGTCTCCTCTGGTCCATACTCTTTTATTTCCTCTCTTTCATCTGAAAGGTAGGACAAACTGCCTTTACACCCCCAGTGATCTCCTATGGAGATTTATTGTTGATCAAAGCATCATCATTAAAACCAAGCATGATAACATTTCCCAGTCAGAAATTATTCATTGAAAGGCCAGGAACATACACTGGCAAAGGCTTTTGTAACAATCATTTTCATAGCACCACTATAGCATCCTCACAATAACAGGCAGATACAGAAACATAAATTATGCAGACAGCCTTGCCAAATGACCATGCTATTTTATTCCAGTTCTTCCCCCAGCATAGGAAATCCTTTTCAGTTTTGAAATCTTTGCCTAAGGCCTCATGGAATGAGGATAGTATAATCATAGCTTAATCTGCTTCAGCAAGCAAGAGGGGAGGGAGCATGTTCAGTGGAGGCAAAACACTGAGAGAATTTGTTTTCCAAGTCTACTATGCAAACAGTTTTTCATCAACCTGTAACTCAGCAGTACATAGGCAAACTATCGCAGAAACAGCTTAACAGACATCTTGATAACCATGCCAAATTCTCTTCTGAAAAACATGTATGTATTAAAGCTTTTCAGTGAAGCAACTGTGGCAATTTATCATGGATGAAACAACCTACTCTAATCTTGCTCTCAAAAACAAACAAAAACTCCAACAATGGTTCAGATAGCGTGAGGAAAAAAAAAAAGATCAACCTAAAAGTTACAGTTTAGCAAAATCATGCTGTTAAAATATGCTTTTTCCATTGGCAACTGCAGACTTCATCACCTGTGCCATCTGTAATAACCTTGCTTTTGACTATCACACCTGTGAATGTGCATGCATGACCCAGATCAATTATAGCTTGCTAGAGCCTGATACATAAACTTGCTGACTGAAGCATGTCCACTTCAAGTGGCAACACTTAAAGTGGATGGCATTTAGTTAATAAGCAGTACGAATCATACTGACAATTTATGCAATTCCCTTAAGCCCCCAGGAAGTGTTCTCATGAAAAGTCTAGCGGGGCTATGTATATTGTGCCATACTAAGACTCCTCAGTGAGGGATCTGGACCTCTTTATACTGGATACCCTGAAGAAGAGCAGTGGCAAAAACATATTCAGAATGAAGGAAATGCATATTTTCTAAACCCACAGACAGTTCATGCCTTGAAGCAATCCTAGTATTATTTTTTGCTTCCTTCTGTGTTTGCTACAATGTATACCATAAGGATTAACTTTATTTAATTTACTAGATAAGGAGCTAATTAGAAGCTGCTCTTCAGCCAACTGAAAATGGACTGAAACAGCTTTTACAGCTTGTTACATTCACTTAGGTGGGTCACAGAGGGAAGGCACGTACTCATTTTCAATGCGACCACTACTGGTTCCCTGCCATTTTCAGGGCTATGTTAATTCAATTCCCAGTGAAAGAAAATGAGGCACGTACAGAACATTATTCACTATTTTCTTCCTCTAACAGGTTGTCTTCGCTACCAAGGACACTGAGAAGGACAAGGTAGTCTTCATATGACACTATTGTTTCATGGGCCATGGCACTATAAAAGCAGTAGTGTCTTCTAATTGATCACTGGTAGTACATCTTTCCAATTGCAGCAGTGAAAACACAATTGATGACAGCAGGGATGATTTAAGTTAGCTCTTACCGCAACTTATGGAGAAAAGGTCACCAAGAAATTATTTGAGGTGCACAAGGCTGAATTTAATCAGATGCTTTTGTTTTCTTGCTATTTGCTTTGCTGTAGCTCAGATTTCTAGTTCATTGAGTTCCTCATTATGTGGTTCTTTGTCCTTCTAACTTCTTTGCCACTAATACCTTTATGATCCAAAAGTAGTGAATTGTTTAAGGTTTTTTTCAGTGTAAAAGGAGCATTTTATTTTTCAAAACAAAACTCCCCACAGAGTCATCTCACTCCTATACAAAACTATATGTGAAAACTTCTGTTACTTTTGCGAGACAGATTTAACCTTCACATCTATCACCATACTTCCAAAATAGGCACAAATGTCTCTCTCCTCCTTGTGCTCTTACTGGAGATCCAGTGGCCTAATTACCAAAAAGTCAAGCAGGGAGTTTTGTCAATATTAGCAGTACTTACGGAGTGGGGCAATTGCATTTCATGGACTCAGTTCCTGAATATGTCCTGACACATCAAAGTGAGATTCAGGTGCCTCCTTTTGCCTCTGGTAAGAAAAATCTGTTTATTTTCGAAGAGGGAGCTGTGATGCATAGTAATTGGTGTCCCAGTCTGTGGTGATCAGAAATACAGGATATCAAGCTGCAAGAAACGAACCTGCTCTACAGGTGAACATGACCACTAATATTACTGCTGCCAGCTTGCTATAATTGAAGTCTAGGTTGCAGCTCAGTCACACAAGCAGCACTGAGGCAGCTTGAATCCCTTTGCCAGATGCTTTTCAGAAGTAGGAATTTGTCTGGGGTGTTCTGCTCAATAACCCTTTCTGGTAACCTTGCAATCTATTTCTGAGCTCTCAGTCCTCATTTTTGCCCCACTGTTGGTTTTCCCTTAGAACCAGTTGTCTATCCTCCTTGTGTTTCTTTTTCCTCTAGCCCTTTCCTATCCTAGGAGGGCTTGGTTTGTTAAAACTCAGTAAACCACACAGCTCAAAGAGCAAAATGACAAAAGATCCAAGTCTGAAGGCCTTAAATTAGCCAACGGTAAGAACAGACTGAAGGATTTCAGTATGTTACCTGTTGTTTTCCCTGCTGTCATGTACTGGTTTGTGTGGGAACAAGAGAGAATTCAGGGAGAAAGATAAGGGGGCACACGGGAAAAACAGTACGTGGCAGCCAAAGCACACCAACCTTTTGCAACATGAGTAACGAACTAGCTGGTGAAGGCCAGACAGTTTGTTCCAGCTGCACGGCGGAGGAGGGAGCGATACGGAGGTATCACAGTCCTCCCCTGACCACAAAGGGTTGCATCCCAAAAAAATAATTGCTGCTCACAGACTAACTGTTGACCTATAGTACCCCCAGCCTCATTATCCCTGCTTACCATATTAAAAATCACGCCCTTTGCTGCATAATGATATGTAAATAAGGGGGGCATACCCCCAACAACCGCGCAAATGGCAATCTGGCCAATGAAGTATGTCTGCCGCGCTTCCACATCCCACCTTCAGCAACTATAAAACAGAGGATAGCTCACTAAAGTTTTTGGAAGGGAAGAAAACTGAACCGCCGACCTGTTCACCGGAGATGGCTGACGAGCGAGCCTCCTTCTCCCCTCCCCCAAACAGGGACGCCTCTTTGGTAAGACTTGCGCCTCCGACAAACGTTGGACGTTACCCGGGAAAATATATTATTATTGAAAGCGCTTAATTGTTAGTTTGAGCTCATAGAAAGAACATTTGTAGCAGCAAGTGCATTTATCAACGGCAATTCCGAACCTGTTGTATCTGTCGCTTTAATAAAACCTTATTCTTTTTTTTACTTTGCGAAACTGTCTCAGGGAAAGTCCTCAAACAGGGGGGGCTCTGGCAGGCAAAGGTAAATTACAAAGATTCTTTTTACTTTGCGAAACTGACCCAGGGAAAGTCCTCAAACAGGGGGGCTCTGGCAGGCAAACATAAATTATAAAGATAAGGAAGGGCCTTCCGTCCCTCCCTTTCACGCGACAGTTTGTTGCCTAGAAATTTTATGTAGTGTTTCAGAATGTCATTTTAGAGGTGAAATTTGTCCCTGTCCAGAGCTACATAATTGGGGGGGGGGGGGAAGGATGGAAGCAGAGTGGGAGGGACTAATTGGGTTGTAGCATGCAACACTCTTTTTGCTCCCCCACCTGTAGTATCTGCTATGGTCTGACAGCTCTGGGTATGTTGCAGAGCCCTCTCATAGCTGGGCACCACCAAATACAAACTGTACTTGTGTCCAGTCCCCCCAAAATAAACTTTTTCAAATAGCATTATGATTAGGCCTTTGAGACTTTGGATCTAATCAGTTAAAACACTGCTGGACTTGGGAACAACTTAGGTCTTTGAGACTTTGGTTCTAATCAGTTAAAACACTGCTGGACTTGGGAACAACTGTCTGACTAAAAAATAAGTGAAAGCCAAGTATGACCTTTAAGATTTGAACATGGGGTTTTGTTTTTCCTCTTCCTCTTACATGTTGTCTCACTCTTCAGTCTAGGAAAAACAGGCATGCACAACACAGAAAACAAGGGCAAAGAAGAACTGAATTACATATTGTGATTTTAATTCCATTTAACTAAATCAAAGAATGGCTATTTTTTTAACCTTTATGTCTTTTATTTATGGAATATCAATTATCTTTAAATTCTTCAATTATTTTAACAACTTTAAGTGGTTCAGTTGAACTTTCCAGATTTAATAAAAGAAGTTATTTTCTTCTACAAATTACCCTGGGATGACCTAATGCTATAATTACATATAAAGATAGTGGAATACAAAATAATGCTAGAGTTTTAGTAATTCAGTCATGAAGGGAATGACAGATGCATTAAAAACTACTTTAAAAATTCTTAGTAATTCTTTCACTCTGTTATGATTTAGGCATCCTGGCTGACAGAAAATACCTCATCTTAACCATATGAAGCTGAAATTCAACTTTGGCTTGTTTTTGGATTTTGGTCTAAAAAACCCTGAAGTTGGACCCAGTATCCCTAAAATAAGTAACTGATGTCTGGAAAATTTCAGTCATGGTAAGCAGAGATAGTGCCACATTTCAAACCCATCCAGGATATTGTGGGTTTGTAGGCCTGATATGAACTCTACTGCTTATTTAGGAAAGTCAAAATGGAGAGGTGAGAGGGAGAAAACCACATGCAACAGCAGAGAAAAATGGCACATGTAAGCAGTGCCAAAGAAACAGAGCTCCAAATGCAGAAAAAGAGGACAACCCAGAACAGTTCTACCACTTTAGAGAAAGCAACAGTATGGTTAGCTGGTACAGTAGACTGATTTCCTGTATAAGCAATCACCAGAGCAAAACAAGTCATACCAAACAGCAAGTTTAGACCTAAGTTAAGTATTTCTACCACCTGGTTATAATGTTTACAGAAGAACTAGACAGACCTGTACAGCAGGTCCACAAAGCTCCTATCTGGAGAATCCAAGAGAGCAGCCTACCAGGCAGAAAAGCTTCTCTTCGATTTCACACCAAGCTTTGGATGTGAGGGGCTCCCAGCATGCAAAAGCACAATGGCAGCATAAATTCCACTGAGCCCATCATAATGTGCTTGCTGAGTGAAGCTTTGTATTTCCTAAATGAGCATCCATTTTATTCCTTACATTCTCTCTATTCCTCCTAACAGCTTCAGAGAACACTGCAATATTTCAAATTTCACTTTCAAAAGGAGATGACAAGGGTCTTCATGGAAAGCTCCATTTCTGAGATACAGGACCACAGCCATTTGCCTGCAGGAAAGGGAATTGGGAAATATCAGTTGCCTTGGCAGGCAGAAAGCAGGATGTCAGCTTGAGCAACAGATAGTAGGGCATGTCCCTTCAGTTAAAAGACTGGATATAAACACCTTTGCAGTGTGTTCTCCCAGTCCGTAAACATATCAATCAGCTTGAATTTCACTAGGTAGCCTTCATCCAAGCTCTCATCTCCATTATGCACTAGGTAAATCAGTAAGCTGTATAATGCAGACATCACAGCAATTGATCTTCATTACCCCTTCTAACAGCGTCATGTAGGCATTGGCCAGGACATGCCATAGGAGAAGATCCATCAGGATCCTATCTAAAAGTCTCCTTGGAACAAATGAACAGTCATCAAGGATGACTGAGAGGATCAGGGTAATACTTTTTATCTCTCCTAGTCTAATTCAGCACCAAAATCTGGTCACTGCTATCAAGAGGAAGATGACAGATTTTCCTCAAATGAGGCCATGAAATAACACAAAAGTCTTTAGCAGCCTTAGTCTTCAGCACGTCCAGCTCTGAATATGAACATACAAGGAATACTCTCTTCTCTAGTGTGTTGATGTGGAAACGAGAACTGTCCCATTGTTCCAGAAATGCTGGCCCCAACAAATCTGAGTGCATCATCTTGGGATGAGGCATGGCTCAACCTAACTGGAAGCAACTGCACTGAATTTATCTGGCTGCTTTGATTTCTCCTCTCTCTTGTGCAGTCCTTCCAGCTGTGTAAAGCTGCCAGAATGCAGCAGTAGTGTTTGACAGCCATTTTGCACAGATCTAAATGGCTACTCAATGTACAAAACAGTGATCCATTTACCGCATTCAAGGTGATGCTGCCCAGGGTAGAATTGCATTAACAATTTTTCCATGTAGTGTGTGTCCATGTAGTGGTGAGTAATCTGCTTGCATTTTTAAACAATTATGCTGAGTTTAGGGGGCGTGGGGAAGCTCTTTAGGCTGTTAAAAGATGACTGCACATTTCTTTGGCTCCAGATGCTATTGATATAAATAAAGAAGGGAAAAGGCTCACCCTTGACAGAGTTATAAAAGGTTGTACATTGTATACTTCTCAAATTCAGCTCATCCTTGGCACTACATTGACTCCTAGTAACTAGTCAATGGGGCAAGGCTGGTGAAGAAAGCTTCATTAGCACCTTTGCCTCCAAGACGATTAATTAGTTACCCTGGAAGAGTTTGCGTGGGGGTGAACATAACGGGACAAGCAAAGCATTCACAGTGGAAAGAGATTTTCACCACATTATTATGCTTTGTTGTTGTTATTTTGTGTTTCAAACCAGCATGGTTGCACTATTACTTCTGAGAGAGCCAAGGGCATATCAGTATGGAGTCACTGAACATATGCATAACCAGAATCTGATCAATCTAGCAAGGATAAGTACATAAAAGCTGTCAAAACTTCTCTCCAGACCACGAGTATAGTATATTGTTTACTTATTTTTCTTACCAGAGAGAATTCACAGCAGAGGATCAGATACAAAACATCTGATCTGAATTTAAACAAAAACATATATGCAACAAGACAAGTTCTCCAAGAAATGACAGTTAATTGCTACTGAGATGAATGTCACAGGGCAGCTCCTCACAGACTAATGACATTGCATGGAAGGGCTGCGCTAAGTTTATGGCTGACTCACAGTCAAAGTGATATGCATCGCCTGCCTCTGGAGACAGTGTTACTTCGACAAAGTACAGCTACAGGTAAAACTTGCCACTTGCATTATGTCTCAACAGCAAAATTATTTGTGTCATCTACACTGTCACAGGCTGCCAATAGCCTGGTTATAATTACATGTACAGCATTTTACTTAATCTTCCTGTCACTTGCAAAAGGTGACATTCACATAACAGGAGAAATCTTCCTTCAAGAATTATAACCAAGTGACCAGGAACATAAATTTAAGTGCATAGGCAGTATAGGGAGGAGGGAAAAAAAGCTTAGCTGTTCCATGAACGTCAGTGATTTTAATATCACAAATGCTTAACGGAATATTTACTGGACTGAATGGGTTAAACAAGGAACAGGTTGTTTGGAGCCCTTGTTTTTTTAGCTTCCCAAAAGGAAAAGGTTCTCATTGTGTGTGCGACGAGAGTGAAAACATAAAATTAGATTTTGTCATTCTGAGTCATAATAGTATCAAGCTTCACTGCCTCCTCCAAGGTTTCCTAACAACAAGTCAACTACTGTCACCGCTAGGCCACAAGACACGTCCAAGTTTCACTAAAGGGTGCACCCTCCAAGTGAGGAGGGCAAGTGTGAATGTGAACATCTTCAATAGCATCAGAGGTACAGATACACAGTGGACTTGCCTAGTTGTATGGCATCACCACCAGTGATAATGAGCCATCTTTGCCTGCCCTGAAACCAGATCTGAATAATTCCTATTGTTTTAAAACGTCCTGAAACTTCTCAGAAGCTGTTCACAAAAAGCACACAGTTGACCTTTCGAGAAAGCACCTATCTCCGCACAGCAGCTATACTTACCTACTGCTGCATCTGGTATCAACTGTGCTACTTAATCTAAAACTTTCACTTCTTCTGTATTCCTGACAAGTGAAGAAGTCCCAAGACTGAGAAAAGAGAAGCTGCCTACTTGTTCATCAGCCCCTGCTCTCTGTGTAGCATCCACACCCCTCACAAGCATCAAGCTTGAAGCACCACAGTCAGGCAGAAAAGTGATTTGTTTAAAATCACAAAATCCTGCAAGAGAACTAGGAACTGACCTGGGTCCCCTGACTCCCAGTTTAATGCCTTACCTACAAAAACACTCTTTTTCCTGTGTAAAAATGGAGGGAATATTGCTCCTTTCAGGTATGCTTGACACTAAATTTAAATTGTGACATGGATATGCTGGATTAAATGAAATGCATTTCCCCCACTCCATGCATAATAGTCAGATATTAGTAGCTCTACAGCTGGGGCAGGAACTAACTTATCTTTTAATTTTTTCAAACATATGTAACTGATGAAGAAAAGGGTATAAATGAATTTCCTTCGCATACAGGATCCAGAAATGAGCTGTTTAACCATCTCTCTTGTCCACGTTCAAGGCAATCTTTCCCTGTATAATAAATAAAAGGGAAATCCGGGATACTCACAATGACTGAAAGAGAACTGAGTGGTGGTGACAGCACATAAATCAACAAGATTCACCCAGAACAACTTGTTAGCAACTGTTGTGGTATTTGTAGGAAGAGGTCTGTGAACAACATTCTTTCTGAAGGCAAAATAACTGCTAACTATTTGCTAGAGATTTCTCCTCCACTGCTAGGTAAAGCGTCAATTAGATCAGCACCATTTACACAGCTACCAGTTACACAGTTCAATACCTCTAATCCCTTGAAGGCTATTCTTCTGCCTTCCCTGCTTGCTTGCGTAAGAATTACAAGCTGCTTGTCAGGCTGAACAATTCTTTTCCTATTAAAACAAAAAGAGAAAGAAAGAAAAAAGTCTCACCACAAGATGCACAGAAATCATTTTGGAGGTAATGAAGAAGAACAAGGTTATCCTTCTAAATTACCCTGAATCTGAATCACATCACATCACAGTCAAGACCTAAAGTATTGTCATAGCATAGTCTTTCTGTAACCTTTCCAGTAGGAGATTCCTTTTTTTATGTGGTAAGTGACTAAAAAGTGGAGGGCTGTGGTCTCACAGGGAAAGTCTAGCTGCGCAAAAAAAAAAAGCTTCTGAAAGAGCCACAGAAAGAGGCCCAGGGAACTTTGTGCGAGAGAGCATGCAGGGAAATGCGACATTCCCAGCAGAAGCTCTAAGGCTCTGAACTCCATAAGGTCCCTCCAACATTGATACTGGTTGACATCACTGACGGAGCTCAGCAACATTAAAGCTACTTAAGAGATTATAGAAGAAACAATAGATATTTTTTCCATTATATGATCTAAGGTCAAAATACATTCAGATCTTGTTTAGATATCATAGCTGTTCCCTGGCTGTATATCTGGCCTCCACAAGTAGAACAACATGGTAGCACAACCTGTTACTTCCCCTCCAAGCCATTTCTACATCATATAACACCATTGTTACAGATTGTGATAGTCAAATAGGAAAATTAATATAGAATCCCAATTATGCCAGAGGTGTTTCTAGGGCTACAACATAATTTCAATTGACACTTGCTAAAAATCTGGTAGCTAATATTCAGAGTGGGGAGGGACACCAAAAGCCCTGCACATGCAGAATGCTTCATGCAGGGGGAAAGGAAGCAAATCTTTCTTGGAAACTGACAACTCACTTTTTTGTTTGCTTTCAAAAGGCTTATAAATCAACTTGAACAAGATCTTCTAAAGCCACTTGCTGCATCCAAGGAGCCAGCAAAATCCTATGGAAAGAGCAGAAATACAGACTGTGCAACCTGTTCACTTTATCAGAATTCAGAGAAAGAAAGAAATTCAGAAGATTTGTACACCTGTTTTAAACACCTGCCTAGAGGCAAAGCTTTGGTAAACCAGGTCACACCAATGTGCATGCTAATAAGCATCCTGTTGTGCTATTCAGGGGTTCAGGAGGAATCATGAAAAACGTTTAACGTTATCTTGTCTATTCCTTCACAGCATGTGATTATAGCTAAACCTTCCTTTTTTTTTTTTCCCAATAGACTTAAAAGAATGCAAATGGTCTTTTTAATTGTTCATGAGATCTCATTAAATTTTCCTTTTACACTTGGATTTCATTCTTTTAACCAGCTGTTTGGTCCCCTCCAGACAAATTTAAGAGGCTGTATAGTTTTCTTCTTTTTTTCTTTAATAGAAAAGGGAACTTTAAAATGAAATGATTAGAGATTTTAATTAAAAAAAAGTGTACATTGGGGGGTTAATTAGCATTTAAAAATGGACTTTTGTTATCAAAGCTAAAATATCTGACCTCTGCTTTGTATATTCATTGTGAATTCAGATTCTCCTGAAGGGAGACTGATTTATGGCATGTTATTAATTTTTTTTCCACCTTCTCTTTGCTGCCTGCAAATCACTGGATCAACACTTGAAAAGCCAGGAAAATTAATGACCCTATTCCCAGAATTAATGGATACATTTCAATAGACAAGAAGATATGAGCACCACCCTTTTTCTTCCTGCTCTGGTTAGGAGATAACCAGCTCTTCTTGAACTCTTTTCAGAGTAGGAGAAAGATATTCAGCATAAGTTAGCTTTGAAACAATAACTGTAAGAAAGTTCCTGTTTGAGTACAAATACTTGTAGAAAGTAGCAGCAAGATTATGGGTAAATATAGGACAATTTTTTGTCAGAATTTCATATGCCTGTGTTATGAAGATCCCTCCCAAACATTCATTCGATTCAAGAAAGACAGGAGTGCCAACACTGCTTGGAAGCCAGGGAAAGACTAAAAGTACTTGCCAGTTTAAATGGTAAGGTTATGAAAACCGTAAAGAGAAAACAAATATTTAACTCCAGTGGAACAGACTCCATGCAGCTTCAATCTCTGGTAAAAACGAGTCTGATGGCCTTTTCCCAATTCTTATTTGTGGACATCATAAGACACAGCATAATCAAAAACCAGGCCCCCAAAGCAGTCGAAGTCAGCGAGACACCACTGTCATAACAAACATTCCCATTTCTTTCTTTAAGCTTTTTTCTCTGATCCCTTTTTAGAGGAAGCTTGTTCCAAAACTACTCTGAACAGTTCCAAAAGTCTTATAGTCCAAATATCCATCCTGACCTGCAGGGCTAACATCTATAAACGATGGTAAGTTTGTTTGGCATCATTTTTTCCTTCTCCTTTAAAGATATTTAAAATAAAAAAAGACATTCCCATGCTACAGGCCTAGAGGGTTGGTAAAGAGACTGAATGGATCGATATAGTAAGCAGATTTGATACAGTTAAGGACAATATCTCTGCTGGTGAAACTCCACTGACAGGTTAAGCACTGAGCAGGCATCAAGCAGTTGCTCTCATAGAGGCAGGACAGCTGAGAGATGGTATTAAAGGTTAAACCCCAGAAATACTGAAGTCAAGGGGAGACCTGTGATTAACCAAGGTCCAGTGGCATAAACAGACACCCACAGATAGGCCCTCACAAGGTCCCTAAAGACATCAGCAGGTATACATTTGTTGATGGAAGCAAGTACATCACTATAGCCTGATACAGAAAGAAGATTTGATCACAAGAAGATTACCTTAAAAATAAACAGATTCTGTTGGGAAAAAATTAAAAATAAAAATAAGAATAAAAATAAAAATAGAGAGAGCAATCCACACACAATAAGATATATACTACACTTTTTCCCTTAATACTAAATTATTTTTTTTCTATATAGGATATTTCTTATTTTGACACATTTTTATCATACAACAGAAGGAATGTTGGTTCCAAAAACGGTATGCTGATATTCAAAATTTTTATGTATAGATTAGACCCTGAGGCTCTATCCAGTAGATTTACTTAGATTAGTTACACTGGCCGAAATGGGACGACACAGACCAGTATGCCTGTTTTTACAGCATGTTCTGCATAAATCCAATGTTAATGGAGTCACTATAACACAGGAGGCATCAGGCAAGTTCCTTCAGGGTCAATAAATATATAAAAAATATTCCTTATAGCATTTATAATATCTATAAGGGTCTGTCTGTTCCTGTGAAGAATATTAAAAACCCATGTATATCAAATCCCAAATATTTTTTAGCACTCTAGAATATCTGAGGTGTTTCACAGAAACTGTTCACTTGTGTTCTACCTGTGATTTCAGACCTCTTAAATTCTGCTACCTAGGGGCAGCAGAATTTTATAAACTGCTCAGGGCACCTATAAAGAAGCCTATGCATTGCTTAACAACAAAATTAGTCTCAAACCTTACTGAAAAGAATAAGACACACTCTATTTTTCAAATGGTCATTTAAAAAATAAAGAAAAAAAGGAAGCTTTTGTGACTACCACTGCTGCAGTCAGTTTTCCAATACCCTCCCACCAGCAGATCACAGAGCAAACCTAGGAGCAGAACTACAGTTTCCCACCCTGAGATTGCAAAGCCACAGGCTCAGAGTCCCCCGAGTCTGTTCAGAGCCGCAAGGACCTATGGTGCCGTCTCGGCCATGTGACACAGGAGCTGCTCCCAGCGCTGCTGACCACATACACCTCCTGTCCAAGTCCAGCTCCATGGTGAGAGGATCTCATATGTGAGACTTCTAGTATGTCTTTCACTATATCCAAAGTAAGAGTTTCAGGCAACAAAATTATGGCTCAGCCCTACAGACACTAATGTTGGAAGTGATTCCTGAACCCCTGCCTTAGTAAAAATAGGATATGTTTTCCTCTTCAGTTCTACTGAGTTACCTAATATGAGTGACAAGCTCTGCTGGGAGGTAGACACCTGCACTTGAGTTATCTTACTTGTGCTTTAGCTAGGCGACAGACAAAATGTACAGCTTTTTGCATGCTGAGTACATCAGTTGAAATCTGCCTCAAACGTCTTAATATTCACTCTTCGTTAACCTATGAGATATTCTGTTTTCAGTAGCACAAAAAACAAAACTCAGACCATATGCTGAGAATATAATGTCTTCTCAGTACAGAAATCTCGTTTCAATATCTCCAGGCTCATGTAGTTATGAGCCCATTAATTACATATTTTGTAATTAAATGGTACATATCAGCAGATAGCAAAATCTGAGTCAAGACAGCCTGCAATTACTACAACAACAAAAACACAAAACTCATCAGTTAACCAGGTGAAGAAGCAGCCTATTCTAACCTGTTTTCTAGTTACTCAGCAATAATTCGTAAGTATTTTCATACAGAGACTTGGTAATTCAAATAAGAAACAATGATTAAAACTTTAGCAATTATTACTGGAAGGGAATGAAAATTCTATGGTGCACCATGATATCATCAAAAGTGAAAGCACAGACTTTCCTCAAAAAAGTTAGAAAAAAGGTTGTTTTCATTTTATAGACTTTATAACAAATTGTTTTGGAGAAACCCAACTCTGGCATCATACCATTATCATCCAGGGAATTAATACTCAGGGAAAAAATGGGTTGATTATATTTTAAAGACAATAATCTTAATGGATAAATAGCATTCTCCAGCTCATTAACACCTCCTATATAACACCATCACCTTCAGATCTTTCTGCCTCTTTCTCTTCTCCATTTCTGCACTGTCCAATTAGACTAATCTTTTTACTGTCTCTCACAGAGTATTTGTAAAATGCCTTCCAGCACGTGACTGGGATTTCCAGACATTACTGCAACAGTAGCAAAGCTTATTTGATTGTACATCTCTACTCTTCCCTTCCCATCCCTGACTCGTGCCATAACAGATAAACACTCCCACTCATTCTACAGGTGGAGACAGTAAGACACCGCAGAGACAACTTATTTGAAGGTCATGAGGGAAACCTTCGATAAAGGGAGACATAAAGCAGAAATCACCTGACTTCCTGATGTGCAAGACTGACACAGCACTAGCATCCCACTCCTGTTACCTCATCTACCATCTGCATGCTTTATCCTCATCGATATAAATGGACAGTAAGTACTGAATTCAAGGTCTTTCTGAAACTCTGCCTGCTCCTTTAGGAATCAGAAAAGACAAAAGCCACAAGGGAAAAAGAAAACCCCAAAACGAAAACAACACCCCCTTCTGCCCCAAGACAAATAAGTCCATACACAAAGACCCAAAGTATTTATTGGATGACAGAAAGAAAAGAACTTCCTGGAGTAGTCTGGTGCCAAACAGACAAGTTAGGACTGCAGGCTGGCAGAGGACAGAGAACTGTGTATAAAATTATTAATAGAAAGAAGATTAATTTGAAACAATCTGAGTATTAATAACTGACATCCCAAATAACTAGAATCATGGCCAACTCTGATATGGTATGCATTTGGGTAATATTGCACTAGACTTGACACCATTCCCCCCAACACACAGACCAAAATCTTATACCTGTGTGGAAAAAATAATATGAAAGAGGAAGGAAAAAAACCTGTCTCCACCATCCATTTGAAAAACAAGAACAATCTATTCAGCGTACACTTCTCTATATTCTTCAAAGGACCATAAATATCCAAAGAATACACAGTGCTTTGGGGCATTATCTCTTGACTGATCTTCTTACAGCAATGTTAGTTCTTTATATGGACTGTATTGATCATGTGATTTTTTAGATTGTTTTCAAGAATGGAGTTGATGGTATGGAGCAGGCCTGAAATTTCTAACAGGTAAAATTTGCAAAAGGAAAATGGGTACCACCAAAAATCAATTTGATGCTCTGTTGTCTGTCATCCCAGAGCCAGATTTCAAAGTATAGGCATAAGCTGTCAACAAACAAGAGAAACATTACTAAAGATTCATTCAGGTTCTTGGCGGGGGGGAAGGGGGGAAGGAGAGGCAAGGAATCTCATTGCCTGTTGAGAAGTTTTCCACTAGAACTGATATCCTGAATGGGATTTGGAGTCAAGATTATGCAGGGACGTGTAATGACAGAGAATCCCAGTCTGCAGAGGCTTAATTTGTGAGAGGGTAGGCTGGACTCAAGTGAAGCGTATTCAGTGGGAAATGCCTGCCTGGATTTTCCTGGATATCCTGGAGAAGGCTGCATAAAGACCAGTCCAGCCAATGAATTAGAAAAATCTTGATGCAAGATGTTTGGGGCTACATTATGGATCGTGTAAGCTGAGAGCGCCCTCCCTGTGCAGGGCAGAGAGCAGGCTCAGTCATCAGGTCAAGCTGCTGAAGCAAGTCGCTCCGAGGCTCTTCACCTCTACTGGGGATCTGGAGTCCTGTGCTAGGCACTGGCGGTTCCCAGTATATTTCTTTCAAAACACAGCAGCTAAAGCTCATTATCTATACTGCAACCTAAGAGCTACAGCATTTGTAAATGGAAGACCTGGGCTCCTAGGCTTACCTTAGTTTGAAGTAGTTCAGACTCCACGGATCCTCCCTCCCAGAAGGATACTGTAACCATTGTTTAGCCTCCACTTACCCTACAGACCTCTCTTTCCTCCTTCTTCTTCCTCCTCCTCTGGGGAAGGTCCCTGAGCAAAAGAGCTTCAGATTAACTAGATCAAAGGCTTACTCCAAAACTCAGCTTTCCTACCTCTCATGGTTCTTGCGGGAAATGGTCATTTGAACTGATTCACAATGAGATGAAATTGAACTTGGGCTATCCACTAATCGAGTAGCAATCTGACCACTCAGCTGTTACGTAACGGTGTCTATCATATGCTCTTCCCCACTAGAATCCATTTTAAAAGTAAGCAGTAGGCACCATTATGATTTGTAGGTAGTCCTAACCTGTCAGTGTGACTTAGGTACCAACAAAACTCAGTCACTTAGGGAATTTAGCAGAGTAACACTTGAAAATGTTCACACCACTGAGCATTCTCGTAATTCTTCTTATTGTTGCAACGCATTTTTCCACTGGCAAGAAAAACTGAGTTTCCAGGCAGCTCTGATCTATAGTCAAATTTGATTCTCTGATGGCTTCAATACATTCAAATATCCCTTGAAGGCAAATCTATCCTTTCTGAAGAACTAAAGCTTGATCAGTTTTAAGAGGTGCATTCAGAACAACCCTAACAGTTAAGCACCCAGTTTTCCACTAGTCTCATAACTTTTTTTTCATCTAGATTAATTTAAAAAGTAGTCTAATACCCGTTTTACCAGTCCTCACAAAACCGGACAATACAATGTAACTTGAGTTTTTTCAGTGTCTAGCAGTCTAGCCTTACAGCCTCACAGCCACATTTAAAGAATCCTACTGCTATCGATAAAAATTTTGAATGGAAGCAAACAATGGAGCAGTTTTCATTTTGCACATCAGTTTGATTTTGCAAACGGTCAACAAAGACAAAAGTGTTTCAGATCTGAGTTCAAATGAATCCCTCCTCGCCCTTAAGTTTGGCTGAAAAGACAGAGGAGAACGTAGCTAGAAAGTTTCTAGTTTGTTTCAGACAATGCATTATTAATGCCTGAGTGTAGTAGGCATTAGATCTGCATCAGGCATGGACCTATGAACATGATTCTGTTGAAATAATAAAAAAATGTTACAGCTTATGACAACTTTGTTTTTATTCTAGATTTATGAAAGCCATGGGTAGACAGACACTACCTGGTCTGATGGAAAGCTAAATTATACATTCAACTCACTAAAAAAAGAAGAAAAAAAAAGAACTAATTTTAACTGAGCATTCAAATTAATACCTGTTCAGTTCTTTTGGTCATGTGGGTGGGATGTTTTACATTGATTACTGCAAGTCCTCAGCTAGATTTATTGTATCACTGAAACACAACCTCTGATCTATTTTTGTGAATACAGTAATTTCAGAATTGGTTAATCTCCCATTCCTGGGAGAAACTACAGAGAGCACAAATAGTTTAAAATGTAATTTTGATGATATAATCCCTCCAATTCTGAATAAATATTATACAACATGATATTTTTGTGTAATGAATAGGAATATAATGAAATGGAATGTACAATAAATTCAATTATTATTTTTTTCAACACTCATGCATCAGAAAAGCAAATAAAATAACAACAATAAATGTTGCTGGAAGACTGTTTTGCTTGTGTAGATGGATAGCACTCCACTGACTTCAGTGGAGTTTTGCCATTTACATCAAAAGATCATTTGAGAAGGTGTAGATGATTGTAAGGATCAGGTGTAGATGATTGTGAGGAACTATCACATACATGCGTGATGAGAAGATGATTAAACTTGAAACATGGAAAAGCATTTATTAAAAAAAAAAAAAGTGTATATTCACATACCTGAAAACTAAAGTGTGTACAACAAGTTAGCCTGGAAAATAAGACGCAATTGTTGCTTTCTTCAGGCTCTGGCTGTAAAATGACTTCTGAGCACCTCAGATGAGCTTCAGCATACACTGTGCAGATTTTCAATAGGATCTCATTTTCTCTGTGGGTTCTGCAGGTTCAGCACCTTTCGGTGGGAGCTGAATACATTCAGAGGTCTCTACTGGATTCCACAGAGTTGGCTTCACTTCTCTCTTTCACAAAGCCTCACATATTCATTGTACTTCTTGAGTATGCCTCTCCATAAACAAGGCTCAGGTGCTCACTGAGCCCTGCAGGGCTGACTGAGATTGGCTGTTTCTTGGGTAGAGGTCAGAGAGGGGGCAGGTGAGCAAAATAAATTATTTTAGATATATTCATAGTACATCATCAGTTCTGCACAGTGTAACCCCCTAAATTACTATATTCCTTGATCAGTGCTGAGTTAACTGTTACTCTTCAAAATATCAGCACTGGGTAGCCCACCAGCAAGCATCCCAGTAAAAGTAGAACTACTATTTTTTTTTTATTTCACTACATCTGCAATGCTTGATTCATACGCTCAACACTGTCACAGCAACTCTGAAAGCACACGCTATAAAAAGCGACTAACCTTGGGTTTGGGGAAATAAGGCAGCAGTGCTATAGAAATAACAGCAGAGCCATAATGAAATTTTTTTTAGCTTCATGTAGACTGTCAAGGGCAGGTATACTGTGATGCTCTCGGCTCTAGTATCCCGTGTGTGTTTGGCTTTTTCTAGCCAGCATACCCATGTGTCCTACCCACCAAAGGTTGGTACACACCTGTGTTTCACACCAATCCTCACTCCAGATGCAGGTGGGGTCTGCAGACACCCAGAGGCCAGGGAGGGCTGTTCAGCCCTCTCTTGGACAATAATTCTTGAGGAATCTGGTGCTTGCGATAATCTGGATCCTATTCCTTGACACTTGCTCATCTTTGTGGCTCTGCTACCATTTTCCCCTAGCACCTCTAATAACAGACTTACTGCAGTTAGCTGAAACAGATCACAACTTTCCAACAGAAAATGCTAGATCACCACACTGGGCTAGCCAGGTATCAGCATAGTGGCAGTCCATCTGCCTCGGTCACTCGACAGCCTGCCTTGGCAGGTGGGCAGCCAGACAGCTGGGCTACAGGGACAGCGGGAAACCCCAGACAACCAGGCAATTCACTGGGGTGGCAACAGGAGGGTGTGCCAAAATGCTGAGCAGCAGATTTTCAACCAGAAGCCCTCAATTTGTTCTCCTACACAAATAAATAAGTAAATTGCATCTGTTTTCTGCCAAAAATGCAATGTTTTTGCTTTCCCCCAAAATCTTGAAGCTTAACATTGAAAATTCTGTTCTTTGATCAGCTCTACATACTTCCTTGTGCCCTCTCTGTCCTCTACTTTCTCATGTGTATTTTTTTTTCCCTTGTGTTGTTTGTATTTGTGTACTACCTAGCACAATGGAGTGTTAATCTTAGCTGGGACATGCAGGAAGTATTGTAATGTGAACAAGTAATTACTATTTATGAATATTTAAACAGGAATAGGATGAGCCTTGTCTAATATATGCAGACGTGTCTTAATCCTTGTAGATTAAGGATTAATCCTTGTAGATAAGGAGACATTAGGTCAGAATCCCTATTCACTATTTCTTATTGCTCCTGGAAGCAATTTCTGCTTGGAAAAAACACAAGACAGAACTGTACTAGGCCAGATAACTTCCTTTTGGTTTGACATGGAGTCATTAGGGAACTGAGCATTGGCAAAAAGCAAGCACAGTCACACTTCAGCTGTTTCAGGCAGCAGCAAAAGCAGGCTGCTCCATACAGAGAGGTGAGCTAGGAGACCAGGATGACAGCACGGGATGACAGTAAGCATGGGACAGCCTCCTTGTCAGCACAGTACTGCAGGTCTCCAAAAATGGAAAGCGGAGGGGGTCTGGTCCGTGACAGTAGCCAGGCTCAGACAACAGTCCAGGTCACCAGGCAAGCCCATAGTGATGAGGCAGGCCTGTGATTAAGCCAGGAAGTCAAGTCACCAAACCCCATCTGGTCAGAACCGACAAGGTATGTATCGACAGCTGCACCAGGCAAGGACCAAGGGTAAGGAGCTGAGCTTAAACGCAGCTCTGGAGAAGAAGAGGGGCTAGGGAACAAGCCCCCGACAAGGCTTCTCCCAGCTCTTTCCTCATACAGCACTTTCCCAAGGTCACACAGCTGCACCAGAACAGCTGCCTTGAGCACAAGTGGCTAAACTCTGATGAGGACCTTGATGAGCTGTGCAACTACATGCTTGGCACCTATACAAAGCTGAATCCTACCACTCTTCCGTGGCATTAGCATTACTGAGGGACAGCACCCACCAAGTAAGACATTTGTTCAGATTAGGCACCAAAATATGTTCTAGCCCTGTGTATATCTGTAGAGATGAGTTTAATATATCTTCAGGGACATGACAGTCTAGCACAATATACTTCAAGGTACAAAGGGTTTTTTTGTTATTTGTTTTCCCCTCAGTTTGAATTAAGCTGCACATGGTGCTCTAAAGAGCTCTGGGGCCACAGGGTCAACTGCAGGTTCTGGAACACCACTTACAAGAGAGGTTTTGCATTAGAATGAAAAAACACCATCTTCACACAAAAGCACCGACAAGAGCAGCAAGACTGAAAGAAAAAAATGGAGCCCTCAACTTGGTTGCAAGAGACTTGTGGAAGCTAAGTTGAATTTCCAGACTCTGCCTCAAAATAAGATATGGCAGTGACAAAAATACCATAGACAGACTAAAAGCACAACAGACCATGAAATGTTGTGTAGAGAGCAGTAGCCTTCCGTATTTTTTTTTAAATGAAACTTCTGCCTATTAACTGTTTTTTCAGAACCTAACCAAAAAAAAAAAAAAAAGTGACGTACCTACTTCTTGACTCTCATCTGGTACTTCTGATCTCCAGCAATCTTATGAAAAAGGACAGAAATTAAGAGAGGTTAAATTAGTAAGTTATTATGGAAGTTAAATAGGATTGATAAAAATGACATTTACTAAAAAAAGGAGATCCCACACATTGGACATTTACTGTGCTAGATCCTAGCCTGATTTAAACTCAGTGACTCAGGGGAGCTGGGTAGTATCTGCTGAGCATCTAAATCCACAGAATTCTATCTTTATTGCAAGATTGCCCTAAAAATATCCAGATCGGCAGCATTATGTTATATATTGTGTATGATTTTGCTTTCCTTATGACCTAATTTGGTGACATTAAATAAAAGATGTTAAAAATTGAAGCTGAACAATTATCAACAGTAGTTTTGTTTCACAAAATAAATGGGGGGGGGAAGATTTTAAAAAACTTAAGATTCAGATACATCATTTGATTAGAGTCCAAATTTTCAGTTAACTTTACAACTGACCACAGTTCTGTAGCAAATACATATCACACAGTGGAAAAAAAACCTCACATATTCCTAGTGACAGTAACCAGCAACC
This sequence comes from Apteryx mantelli, assembly GCF_036417845.1. NCBI lineage: Eukaryota > Metazoa > Chordata > Aves > Apterygiformes > Apterygidae > Apteryx > Apteryx mantelli. The sequence goes on from NC_089979.1 coordinate 80,130,279, forward strand.
CAAACACTTCACTATTTGTATATCGGGGGCAAAAATAGAATTTTTTCCCTCCTGCATATTTCCATAACTCAGGAACAAAAACATTACAAAGATGGGCAAGTTTTATACCATTCTGATCAGATAAATGTCTTCAGAATGCATGAAAAAGCCTTTTACAAATACAAATACCAAGATACGTGGAAAAACGTTTTACAAACGCAAGTAATGGAATTAAATAGAAGAACCACAAGAAAGTTTTTAGCTAGGCTTTCTGCTACTGTACAGAATATATGGGCTGATCCCATTCTGATGCTGAAGTGATACTTTTGTGATGGCACAGTGAAAACAACCCTATCAGATGTGTTTGCAATGCATACAAAAAATTAAAACATATTAGTGTTTCCATCTACTTGAATTGCTGACTTCCATACCTGAACTGTATCTTCCTGTAGAAAGAAGAGATACTTTTGATTTTCTAGCTTCTGCCACACACCAACAGGCTTTGTATTTCCAGATACAGTGTTGTACACCTGTTCATCAAGTAAAGTGAAAGCCCATAGATTTTAAAGGGACAAAAGAAGAAAGAAAATTTTCTCTATGCATAGCCACAGGACTTTACCTGCTTGCCTGCATCCACTGCATTTGTGTGTGTGCACCCATACATTAAAACTCTGTTTGATACTTACAAAATAGCAGTGCCCGTATTAACTAATCTGTAGGTGCAAGCATGGTAGTGCCAGGCATAAGAAAAGTGCAAAACACTGAGTATCTAGATCTACCCTGTTCTGTAAAATCACCTTTCTTGCCATTGATATTCACGCTCTTCTAGCCTTCCAGGTCATCCTGCATGTGCAATGCCAGGGAAGAAACCACTGGTTGCCTGGTCCTTACAGCACTCTTAAGGGCAGTCCTAGACACCTCCAGATGCCAGAACCACCCTGGTCTCCCAGTGGTTCTGCAGTATGGCCACACTTACATTAGTTTGTAAGTGATAAAAGAGCTTGCAAATTAGGGGCAGATGGAAATTTCAACTTGTGGTACCTTCCTTATCACTCCCTTTGGAAACAACCTAAGAAAGATTGATAGATTTGATTGTCATTCTTTTCCTTAAAATGGTTGGGTTCTGATTTTAATTCAGTTTGGACTGGTGTAAACCAAGGGGAAATCTATTAAAGTTATTGGATTTCCATTAACACGAAGCTGGTGTAATGAATGGAACCATTACCCTCTGGCTCAGCCTTAATGGTCAACTTAGAGTTCCACTGGCAACTTGATCCAAAAACACATACGGGTTGGGCTCGACTCACTGATATTACCTTTCAAAGTAATTTGGTGTCTTAGTTGCAGAATCTAGACCATTACACTACTTATACCTCAGACCAGATAGTGACAATATAAATCAATATTGGAAGTAGTATCACTGTTATAAGCTGATCTCTTTATAGAAATATAAAAAAGAAAATGATATGTTATTGCTATTAGACAGAATGTAAATATTTCATTTTCTCCCTAATAAAGAAAAAAAAATATGGAGAGGAAGACTCAGGAGTTATGGATGTGATGAAGAAATAATATTTAAAAAGTACAAAAAGAGCTGGTTAGAATTTTCAGTCTCACAGAACCACGTGTCACAGGAATATAAGATCTCAAACATTCTGTAAAATCAAGTTGACTTTGTTGGATTTTTTTTTTTTTTGAGAAGAAACTTGACAAATAATTCTAATAATAATGCCAGGATGACTGTTCTGGCACTTTCATACTGAGATAGTTTATTTTGAACTTACTTTGCTTTCTTCTTAAATTATATTTTACAGCTTTTAAATAAACAAACAATAATAGACTGTTTCGCTGGACCTAAACGAATCGTCTAGATTTCATTCTAATTTGGAATGATACTGGGTTTTTAAATCCTTGGCTACTACTTCTGGATAATTACTGTTTTTAGTTGATTTGCTTTTGTGATCATCTGACACAAATACTTTTTCCAGTAAGAAGCTGTAAGAGAGTTAAGATTTGGGGTCTGCACAGATTTGAAGGACAGAAGAGAGCACTATGGATATTTTGTTTGACATCCTATATAATGCAAGTCCTACACACTTATTTCTTCATCAGGCCTGCCCACACCACAGTTTCTGTTTGAATAACGGCATATCTTCCAGAAAGATTTAGAATCTTCAAGGATGGAGAATCATGATCTTTCTAGATAAATTTTTTCCCAATAGATTGCTCTCACCATCAAAAAGTATATTTTGCTTCTCTGTTGATGTATTCCTGTTCAGTCATTTTGGTATAGCATTTCACTAGCCTCTCGTATTGTGGGGTTTTCCCATTTAGCTCACAATGTCCCCAAAGTTTTTTCAGTGCTAATGAAGACTGAATACTGTTACCAATACTCACTTGTTAAATAAGTCCTTTTCCTTAAATGCAGATATTGCATTTGGCAGCGTCAAAATTCATATTGTTCAAAGTGGACCCTTTGATCAGCTCTCCAGATGAGTTTGTATGAGTAATTGCGCCGTCATTATTTACTACTACAAGTTTTGTGGCATCAGCAAATTTTACTAGCAATACGTCTACATCCCCTTTCCAATTATTGAGCAATATATTAAATAGCATTAAATTGGATCTATCCGGTTCTGCACTGAAAACCTTTTCTTCATTAAAATCACTACTATCAAAGTCCTCTCTTAAAATGACTCTCTTATAATGGCTCAGTTGACAACCTACCTATTATTCATCATTTAATATGGACTACATTGATCACAAAATTTAGCAACATAAAAAAAACGAAAAAAATACCCCCCCCAACAGACTGCCACGTCAGACTTAACGTCAAGAACACTTTACAAAAATGTGTAACCAAATTTATATCTAATCTCTGTTTTCCTGCCTTGGTTAAGCCCAGTGATTTACAAGGAGGATGCAAGCACTTGTTTCCCTGTAGAAGTCTGTGGGAGTTGAGGCATTCATCTTAGTATGATAAGTTCAAGCCCTTAATAAGATCACTGGAAGACACTGTGACTTCAGTGCATTCCAAAAGTTTTAGTAGAGCTTGGAATTTGTTTAGAAATTCATCTATTTCTATTGCAGATTTGCTCTGCTGCCCATATATCTTGCTTGCAAATCCCAGCAAGAGACTTAAACCTGACCTTGCATCATTCTTGCACTGCACCATGACGACACAGCATCTTTGCACTACGGCTGATAGTGCCGAGATACCACTGACCTGAGAAGTGTGACTTGGCAGGGCTGCAGGATGTCCAGAGGGGTTACTGGATAGTAGTCAAGAGGGACTCTAATGAAATAATATTTCACGTAGGTTTTAAATGTCTCTGTATGTACGTTAATTTCTTTGTTAAATTTTAAGATATATATGGTTCGGAATTTAGTTCAAGAGCTACAGGGATTCGGATGGATGTAAGGGAAATACATATACTTTATTCTTGCCTATTTTATTATGTATTAAAATTTATTTTTCTTAGCATTGTTATCTTGTAAACACCCATACATTTTATCAGTCTTGAATGACTTCTTCATAGGCAGACAAAAAAAAAATTTTGAATTGCATGAGAAATGAAAGCAATAGACATGGGATCAATTTACAGAGCTTGCTTAGCAAACATATTAACAATTTATGGGAAATGGCTATTCTAAGATTAGACTCTTATCACTTCCTCAAAGAGTGAAAAGTGCTCTGAAGTTTGACAACCAAAGAAAAGACTGAATACAGAAGAAAAACTCACTGTTTCCCATGCAAGCTGCTCGTCAGCCTGTTGAACCTAAGATGTTCTGCAGAAGCGTTAGGGTTGCTATTTTTTTGTTTTCCTCTCACTGAAAAAACAAGCACGTTTCTGACAAAACCTGTTTTCCTAGGGAGTCGTTAGGGACCCTGATCGCCAGGGCCTGGAGGCATCAGAAGAGCCCTCCCCACCACTGAACTGGGGCTGGTGATCCCCACACTTTCACGGCCAAGGGCCCCTGCAGCAGCCCCACCAGGCTACAGCTCCCAGACCCCACCACCAAGTTGTCTTGGCTAGCAGTAGCTCTTGGCTCACAAGAGACCACCCAATTGCCCCAAAATCTCCAGTTCTAACCAAGGCTTTCAAAATTTCCCAGCTGCCTCTGAGGGAAAGCTCACAGCAGTGCACCGAACGTGTCAGGACTGCTGGCCCACGCACAGGTGTCGCACCGCCAAGCTGCTGGGAAGCCCTCTCGAGGGGGACCCCCAGCAGGCCTCGAGCCCCACAGGCCACGGCAGGCTGATAAACCCCATGAACTATAAGGTCTGGCAAACTGAGTGATCAGTAGTTGTACGCTTCTCTGTTTCACCTCTGTTGATTTTGGTCAACAGATGGGGGAAGCACATTTTGAATGGAAATGAAAGGAAAATACCTCAGAATTTTGCAGTATTAACAGGGAATTGACCCATTCTGAATTCAAGCGAAGCCGCTGCTGTAGGCAAAACAGTTGGGGAAATTTACTTAGTTTACTGCCAATTAACACTAGCTTTTAATTATGCATTCAGGTATTGAAGGTGAGGGGTGTGTGTGTGGGGGAGCATAAACCATTAAACACATAGGGAGAGACCCTCCCTTCCCCTTGCTGAGGCTCCGCGGCAGTCAGGCACCCACCTCTCCTCCCCCTGCCTGGTCTTGCTCTCCTGGTTTGTCGCCACACACCAAGCTCAAGCTCTCTCACCTCCCTCCCTGAGGTGACAAAGTGGCACAAAGGGGCTGGGGACGGTGCAGTGCGGTTTCTGTCTACTGCCCTACATGGCGTACTTGTTTTTCTCTGCTTGCTTCTCACCCTAGCAGGCATCCCTGCCCCGCCGTGGGTCACCCCGCAGGGCCTGGGGGGCGTCCCTGCTCCGGTATGGGGCACCTCCCCGCCGCCCAGAGCGTGTCCCCAGCCCTGGCCCCAGCCACATCCCCGTCACGTCCCTTGCGCCCTGTCTCTGAAATGCTTTGGAGCGGCGGCGCCACAGGCTCCCCCGGCGGGCTGTAGGGTGTTCATAGTCCTTGGGAAGTCGGCTGGAACCGGCGGGGACTGGTTGGAGCCAGCTGGAACCGGCCCAGGGCAGTTCCAGCCCCCTCCCACAAAGGGCACCCCTGTGGCCCCCCAGCCACCCAAACCCTCACGATTATGCCCAAAAGCACCACATGGAGTTTCACCTGAACTAAAACGAAGGCGTTTAGCTACCCCCTTGCCGGGGCAGCAGGTAAGCGGGGGAAGTTACCAAAAGAAGCGGTCTGGGAGCACCCACGCAGGCTGCGTGCCTGCCGCGAGGACAGCTGAGGATGCGGTACAGTGGGGACGGGAGTGGGGACCAGAGTCCTGCGCCCTGCGCCCAAGCATGGTCCCCTGAGCGAGGGCCACGGTCGCGTGCTGCGGTGGGCATAAGGACACCTCAGGTAACTGCACAAAAACGGCCTATGCACCAGTGGTCTAACCACTGCCACAGGGAGCTCTCTGTGACCAATGCCACGCTGCACGCGCCCAGCCTCCTGGAGCGACTTGCTTCGGTATTCACCGCAAAAGCACTTCATACGACACGGGTTGATTACCACACCTGAAGAAATGACAACGAATTCAAGCAAGTCCCACTCTTACAGAGCCTAACAGTAACAATACATGGTTTGGCTGTCATCGCAGCAATGTACCTCAAAGCCTGAGATTTTTTTTTCCTCATTTGTTTTTGGTTGGATTTCTCATCTAAAAATTAAAAGCAATTTTATTTAATTTGGATACATGATGCTGTTTACACTGTTCAATAAAACAATTTATACAAATCAATGCACTTCAGCTTTGTCTTTGTTTTAAAATAAATGGATAATTCATCATAACCAGGTCAATTTATTCTCACTGTAGAATTCAACAGGGATGGAAAAATAGATTTCCATAAGTACTGAACCCTCCCAGGGCTTGAAAGGCATTCACATAACTAAACATATTCATAGTGAGTGGTTCCAGACTGCCCTTTAATTGCATAGCGGCTGGTGCCAGTATGGTGTAATGAGGCATGAGCAAACATCATTGTATAGCCTTGGGATAAATTTTGGTGGCCCTAAGCATAGAGAGGAGATGAAAGAAAAGCGAAGACAGTTGAAGGAACCTTCCTTTCCATTGCTGGGAAAAATGCACCAGTGATCTTCCCCAGAAGGGTAAAAAACTGCTTGTTAAACTTTATGAGGTTAATTTTAAATGGCTGTTGCTTCCGCAGAGCTGAAACAGCTAGATGCACTGAAGTCAAGGGTTTCTTCCTATGGGCTTCAATATAAAGGGCCGTATAGAGTCAGCTGATGCTCCTGGGACTTGGGTTAAAGGCCCATCTAGCCCAGTATCTAGTCTTTAAAGATGGCTGTTAGAGAAAGTTTGGGAAAAGAGTATGAGAAGCAGGCTAAACGTAGGACGACTCTCCCTCTGATAGCCATTAAATTGCCATCAAAGGCTACACTTCCATAGAAGCCTTAAGATTATCTGAATTTTGATTTATACCAGCATCTTCCTTCCAGGCAATTCTTTTTTCCATTCTTCATTCACTCAGTGCAGTTCCCTGCCCTTTGAGTCCATCAGGTCTAGATGAGACCTATTTAGGTATGCCAATATGCAAACTCAGGCATAAAATAGTCATGTGCTCTACAACAGCTTTTCCTTTTACTCTTGTTTTTGTTCTTTGTCTGGGACTCCTGACCTGGAAGGTTGTATTACTTCCCTCTCTTTATCTTAGCAAAAATAAATAACAAACCACCCAAAACTCTTTTCTCTTCGCAGAAACTGCCTTGTTCCTATCGTTGTCATTTACATTGTCCGTATGCTTGGGTTCTCTTAATATGTTAGTGTTGCCATAGAAAATGTAAATGCAATAACATGTAGTAATATAGAAACAGGGAGATGTTTTCAGAATGCACAATTCAGAGCCGAATGTCATTTTCAAAGTAGAGTTTGTTAACTGGCATAATATATAATTAACTGACTGTAGTTATTTTTTTGCAATACAAATACAGAATAACAGACTGGGCCTGCATTTAGAAAGCAAAGTGAAGCTCCAAGTCTTCATGCCTTTGAAACAGTTTAAATGTACAACACAATTTCTTCAAATTAATTAATACAGCCTTCTTTAAGGTAGTGTCAGGTTGTACAGACCAAAACCTCAGCTAACATACATTGGCATAAATCCAGTAAAGTCAATGCTCTCATAGAATTGAATAATTGCCAAGGTGCAGGAAAAGAGAAAACCACAAACATAACTGAAAAATGTTTACAGATGCTACCCATAGGGATATGGGTACATACATAGCTGAAAATGATAATTAAAAAACATCTGGAACTGCATAGCTTGCACTCCAGTTTTGTGAAGAGGAACGTGTGTTGCAGCGAAGACGAGACACGGCACTACACTCAATATGAATGCTACGCATGTCCACTTTATTGTAAGCAGAATCACACTTTTATATTCTTATTTCATATGCTGATTCATTGTTTACTAATTACCTAGCTCGCTATTTGCTTATCAATATGACATGTAATATAATCCAGCTGGCCTTTAATGCTATTTACATCCTGAACTGTCAGTCCATTTTATCTTTTGGTGATGTTCCACATCCTGGATAAACAATCCATTCGTCCTTGGCGTTCTTCCTTCAAGGTTCAGTCTAAAGTTCAGTACGTCTCCCAAGTTCTCCTGGATTTTTTGTTGTTTATCACAGTCGTTGTCTCACAACATAGTTCATCAACAGGTCACTTATTTCACCGCAGCAAACCCCACAAACGTGCAATTAGAGAAGCAACTCACAGGCATCCTCTGTCCTTTAGCTCTCATGTTAATCACTTTAGTTCAGACTCTGTCAGAATGCATGAGCTTCCCTTCATCCATTTCCCAGAAGAATATTATTGGCAAAGTCAGAGACGATCTGCCTTAAGAGACTTGGCGAGATGTAAAAACATGGGAAGACAGGATGACTAAGATCACTTTGAAATCATCGTTATGAGAATCTTTAACCCAAGACCACTATGGAAATCCTTAACCCAAGAGTCCTAAACCCTACAAATGGGACAGCCTCAATACTGGTTAATTTGAAATGTTCTATAAATGCAAGAATAAAGATTTGTTTATAAGAATGTGTTGTGTGAATGTTCTTTAGCCCAGGCTCACAGGAGAACAAGGGTATTTGCTACTCACATTCTCCACCACTGATCATTCTGCTTCAGAAGTTTCAGGCATCCAAGCTGAACCAACAATAAACACTGGACGCAAAGAAAAGACAGCAATCAGAATGAAGAGATTGAAAAGAATTGTCACTCTGAAAATCGTTTGACCAGAGCATTTGATAAAACTGTGTAAATAGTGGAGGAATCCAAAATGCAAGTCAACTTGCAACCAGAAAAGAATTTCCTTTAACTTACTGGTAACTAATAAATTGACTAGATTTCATTTCATGGTTGCAGAAGTAGCCTTAGTAAGCGTACTGGCAACAGTGGTGAGACATTACATCACCAGAGTCTCGTCTGGATCACCAACTCCTTTTATAATTCTCTCTCATCTGAAACCTGAGCTTTACACAGCAGGATAGGGAGCCTCTATTAATGCAGCATGTTCTTTTTCTTCCACTCCTCCCTGGGATACTAAAATGCCCTGGCGCACAGTGAAAGTCTCCTCTTTCACTAGGTCTGTTGTCTCCATATGTACAGCACTTGCGCAAGTTAGTCCACGTATCAGAAGAACAATTTCACATTCAATCTCTTTAGTGATTTCTGCTTCAGCTGACTGACCAGACTAAAAAGAACAATTCTGCAATATTTAAACAGTGGAAGAATACTTCATCTCTTGTCTTCTGGGGAAGCAAAAATTCGGAAGAAAATGTCTGTTCAGTGTGGAAATATAGACTAAACTGAATCGTCTGGATTCCTTTTTTTTTTTTTTTTTTTTTTAACTGTCTTTCTTGAAAGATATCCTCCAAGCTGAAAACATAATTTTATTTTAATGAAGCCAGTGGTGGGAATTGTTTACTATTTGCTAATAAATCTTACTCTCATATAATACTTGACATGTGGAAGATGTTCTGGCATATCACAATTTATTTGCATGATATTAACTGAAGTATTAAGTTGATCTAGTTAAATTGAAATGCTGTCTTATTGTGTAAATTAATTATAGTAAAAACCTTGGAAAAAATTTCAAGGTTACTTACCTAAAGTTAAGCACATACAGCCATGCTTATGGTCCCTGGTAGTGTCCTCTCTTCTTTCTGACAAGTGTCCTAAATATTCAGCATATCCTTAAAGGGAATTAGGGAACTGTAGTTGTTCAGTATGGGGGGGTGGGGAGGAGGAGGATGGAGAACAACCTATAGGACATACCCAAACATCACTTCAAGGCTTAGATCCTTGGAATCTGTAGAGTGAGAAATCCAAACTTTTTTTTTTTAACTGGCCCTTACTTCATTTGGGCAACTTTGCCTTAAGTGACCAGCTATACTGAACTAGCCTATTTTTGCAAATGCGGTTAACCAACAAGAGTTGGAGAAACCCAGCTCAAAGCTAAATTATTGCTGGCATTTTGCTTATCTTGTCCCATTTGAAACTGTCTTTCAATTTATATCTTATATGCTGTTTGAAAATATATAATAGTAGTGTTAAGGTGTTATTTTCTCCTCCTGATGAACATCATCTTCTACTGTAGCTGTTTACTTGCCATACATTACACCAAAAAAGCACCTGAGGATGAAGTGTATATTTCCATACTCAGCAGTAACTACTAAATAGGAGTGGAATTGACATTCTGCTGTAATTGGAATGCACAACTCCAAATATTTATAGTTTATTATATCCACCTCCACCCCAACAGTTAAGCACTATGGTTCAGACTAACCTGCACATTATTATATCATTATGGCATTGATTTGCATTTTAATTACAAAATTCAATTTTAAAGAGAAAGAGAGGGAAAATCCATGATGATTAAGGCAGGAAACTGCTTCTTTCAGGCATAGCAATTGTTGCTGTTGGCCTCATTCATTTCAAATAAGAGGCAAAAAGAGCTTCTGTACACTAAAGTGGGAATATGAAACTGGTTTTAATTTGTGTGTGGAGGCACTGGGTCAGACCTGAATTTTGGCCTTCCAAATCTCACGAGTGCTCTGAAAATCCAGCTATCAGCTGTTCTCATCTCTCTCTCTGTGAGTTTTAAGTTCTCTATAAAGTTCTGGTATTTGTGACCTGGCATTTTCCAGTCTTATGTTAGTTCACAAGCAGTTCCCTAACCAAGATACAACACATCAATAGGAAACGAATGCCAGGGATGCTAGAGGGCTGTAGCCCCATTAAGACAGCTCAGTGCTATGTGCACTCTCCTATATTCATTTGACTGTAGAGCAGGTGTGTTCCTGAGACACCTTGCTCACCCCCATCAGGAGCTCAGTCAGCTCTGGTCTGATGGGCACACTGCAAGTGCAGTAAGGATTTCAGGTAGGTGGGTCCTTAGCACATAGCTAATAAGGACTTCAGCATTTGGAAACATCTAGTGTAAAGAAGGACAAAAGTCTTTGGTTCTTTACATCTGAACATCTTATGCACCACCTGTAACTTAATGTTTAAACTCTTTAAGCTATTGATCAAGCAGAAATAATGGATCAAGATGGGAGGTGGGGAAAGATATTATAAGGAGGGCAGCCAGCAGAGAGACTGCACCCAGCAGAAACCAAGAAATTCCTCAGATAGGTAGAGAGTGTGCACAGAGCCAGATCTCTGAGGGGACAGAAAGTAAGGCTTTTCCTGGAGACCCAGGCCAGACTGCATATTGATCACTGTGATTCAGGAAACCACTGACTTGTTGGGTTGAAAGTAAGGCTAGAGAAAAGGACCCACCCTGAAATAACACAGAATGGGAGGAAGATAAACCCCTTTTATTTCCATCTCACTTTGTGTTTTCTCTGCCTTTTAAGAAGTTTACTTTTCTAGTTTATGTTTGATCTCAATGGCTAGGAACCTCGCTTTTAAAAAGGTACTCGAGATCTAGCTCAAAGCTGTGGGCTGCTGGAGGATCACAGCCATGACACCTTTTTTCACTTCAAAAAAGAAAAAAAAAAATCTATAATGCAGTACTATTCCAAAGAAATCTGAAAAGCCATGGAGGGGCCCCTCTGTTCTTTCCACTTATTACTGTGCAAGCTTCTTTCAATTTCAATATGTTTTTGCTTTATTTCAGGTTATTCTAGGACAGGAGCTGAACCTAATAAAAAAAAAAAATCCTTGCTTTACATAGCCCTGAATTTTGAGATTCAGATCTGAATCTCAGAAGTGGACTATATTCAACAGATCAAGTTATATATTACTTTCAGTGTGTATATATATTTTTCACTCAATCCGTTAGATATGGATGTATGCTTCAATTAATAGATAAGAATAACACTGAAATTTTAAGACATGATCAATATAGATTGGACTGTTGTTTTTGTTAGAATCTGTCTATAAACCAGGCAAAGCCAGAAAGAAAATATAGTTAAAGGCTTTTCCTTTTCTTCAAATCACTTACATATTATGTTTTCCACTGAATTTTAACATAATATTTATATTCAGTTGGCAGATTTGCATGATATGAATAAGAGTGTATAAACAGGGTCACAGTACATAATCCAGGAATGTTAATTCATTAGAAAATAGACCAGCAAAATAGGATATATTTTCCAGATACCATATGGTGACAGGAAATGAATGCTCAGTACATAAGCAAGTTACAGCTATTAAGGGCCAGCTACTACACACAACCTACTGGATCCTCGAAAACTGACATCCTCTAGGGAAAGCTTTCCACTTGCATCCACAGCAGAAACCTTGAGCCCTCTACTATCCTACCAACCTGGACTTCTGCATCAGTGGGCAGTGCAGATTAGTTACTATATGCTGTAAAAGTACAGGAAGAATATTTTGTCCTCCATTATTTTTGTCGTTGTTTTTAAATTTTCAGGCCAAAGTCAGGCTCAGGAATGGGTGTGGCTGTTCAGGATCCTACCCTGGGCTTGTGAGCAAAGGCACCAAGAGGACCATCTCCCTGTTCTGTTGCGCTGCAGCAGAGACAACACTGTACTGTCCCACCCTCCCCTCCCAGGCCCTGGCCTAGATGAAAAACCATATAATGTACTAAGAAATTAGTAAACTACATGGGAAATTACAGTGTTCAAGGAAAGGTAAAAATCTTACTGAAGGTTCAGAGGAGTGTAACAGCACCTCACAGGTTTTGTCTACGCACACAAGTTTGTACCAAATCAACTGAAAGTTGGGAGTTTTAACCATTGATTTAAACTAGAATAAATCCCTGCAAATGTATTGTTTAAAACTGGAATATACTGCTTCAGCTTAATTCAGTGGGCTACTGAGTTCAGCTAAGTCAATATTTTATTTGATTTAAATACCAAAGACACCTCTCCAGCATGTTCAGCATCTAATATACTATTAACATTGCATTTTAAAATTCAACAGCATAAAACAATCGATTCAAGCGGAACTCGCCCAGCTGCCTATTGAAAACTCCTTTTTCCTTGTTGTCATTTTAGAAGTAGACCTCAGACCGCCTAAGAAACAGTTTTCTAAAAGAGAGATTTTACAGCAGGTCAGAAGCTCTATGAGATCCACTCCAAGACAGATGTGTCAGCAGCAATTTACCCAAATTTAATTAGAAAATGTAAAAACAAAACAGTTTCAGCTGAAGTAGTTAAACTTGTGCATTCAGCTTTGTGAGCAAATGTATCTGGGATAGGATAACATTCCAAGCTACATTACCTAGACACAAGGGACTTTTAGATAATGTGCAGCCAACTAAGGAATACTCATGCTTATCAAAGAATTTTAATTGGCTCCAGTAATATCGTTCCAACTAAACAGATAATTTTCTTTACATATGAACTTGATATTGTAAAACACCATAGTTACTACTGCATGAATATGTTACCAGGAAACACAGTGTTTGTAATCACCCATCTTAATTATGTCTCTATAATCAAAGTGAATACATAAGTTACGCGAATGAATTAAAAACCTGCGGTTTATCTCTTGGACTATTAATAATACAATATAAGGCACTTGGTTTAATATCTTTATGTTACATCTTTAACATTATCTTTATATAGTATTTTCTTAACATTAACATAAATCTTAACAGCATCTTGAAACATGGGAAGTAACTGCTTCTTTCTTAGTAGTCGTGGCAGAGGGGACAGTTTTTCTACTGCCTTGCGTGCCATCAGACCTCATGTGAGAAAGTTCCTTGCACAGCCCTTCCCCACATGGTTAGGGATTTGAGCATGATCAAAAAAACAGAGCTCCAAAGCTGTGAATTAGCCCTGCTATTTCTCCAAGAGATGATTTCTCTCCCTACACAGTCTGCCCTATGTTACCTCAGTATCTTCTGCAGCTTCCAGTGGAAGGAAAACATTCTGTCCTAACATCAAACATGGAGTGTTACAAGTCTCCTTTGATTCATTTTTTTACTTATAAGGAAAGCCAAGGAGGAGATGGGCCAAGGCAGAAGTTTCAATGTCACCTCAAGGTGTTGGATACCCAGGTGCCATTTATTTTAATGTAAACCAAGCCTCCAAGCCCTGGCCTACATCACAGAAGCTATGACAATGATTCCCAGTCTTTAGAAAATAAATAGGTCCTGAGCACACCAAAGTGATCAGTCTCCCTTCCATGGGCGCAGATGGTAGTTGTAATCTTGCCATCTAAACTGAATGAGAGACAGTGCTTGCTTGTACTGCCCAGGGAGCGCAGCAAGAACCAAACTGTTACTCAGACAATGCAGTCAGGTTTTTCCAGTGCTCCATGGGTAAGGCTTCTGGGGGAAGGCCAAGGCTCTTCACACTTACTAAAGTTATTTACATCAAAGACAAGAATCCCAGTACTGTGTTAGTTTCCTTCCTAAAAGTTATTATGCTTCCCTATCTTCAACATGTGGTCTTTAGCTTTTTGCAATCCAGATTTGGGTCTCAGCCGGATGAAAGATAAATTCACTAAAGAGACAAGCTCCAATAGTCAATAAACCATTCTGAGGGCACAATTCTCACAGAAGAAATTAAACATTGAGTTCCTATTGCTCCTGCTGCCACTCCCATGCCACTGGCCACATCACTCAATGCAACATATTCCCACTGACTTCATGGCCCAAAAATGGAGTAGAGAGTGCTCCTACTAATGGATGAAAGTAAAATAAGACTCCCCAAATTACAGAATCAAAGTTAGGCCTGAAAGGGGAAATCACCTGTGGTCATTTCACCTGCAAATTCTCTGCCATACTTCACTTTTTGTGCCTGATCTAGTTTTACATTATGTTGTATTTAAACTGACAGTGTTTAGCTGTGGTATGCCAGTCTTTCAAGGCACTGGCTCATTTTTTATTCTTTCTGAACTCTGCTCTGGGATGTGGTGCACAAAAGCCTTTTGCTTCCATTCTACATTTCATATTTTCTCCAACTGTCTACTGCCACTCCTAATTCTTTTTTATTATCAGTGTTCACAAGATATGCAGCTTTACCACCATCATGCATCTCAAATTTCTCTAGATTAAACTGGTTACCTTACATTTCTAACTTCCAATGCATCTTATTTCAGGGACTTCTGTGGTTTTGAACCAGACCAGCACAAAGTGAAGAAGTTCATTATTGATTTAGTGTTGAGCTAGGGAAGTGAAAGGTGTACTGATGAAAGATGGACTGTTGGCAGAAATCCTATGGAGTGGAGTTCTGTGAAGAACTAAGCACCATGGCAGCAGGATACATTCAGGTGTGAGGAAGTCAGTGGAATATCCAAGTAGAACTCCTCCATGCTTTTTGAAAGCCTCAGTCAGGATTCATTTGTGGGACACATTAAAGTCTTCCATTACATTCTGAGAAACAAGCCTTGGGAGTTGTTACGATTCATAGAATCCTTGTACATGTTGCAAATTCTTCAGTTTAAAGCTGACTTTACAATTCAAGTGTTTTAACAAAGAGGATTGAAACCATGGAAAGTGTTACATTGCAGCTGGACAGTCATCGCAGTGCATCATAGTGAATCTTCACTAGGGGTTTTGGCCTGCCGCCCTTACCTTCTGACCAAGAGGATATTCCACAGGTCAGAAATCTGTTAAAACACGCAGCAGAAATGATTTGTTACAAAACCACTAGCATGTACCAAGCACTGAGTGAAAACTGGAGCAAGTATTTTACCATGAGGCTATTAAAAAAAGTGATGGAAACAAGACTTACAGTCCTGCAAACCTAAGTTATTAACCTTGAATTATGTTTACAAAAGTTAAAATAAATTATTTACATAGCTCATATCTGGTTAGAAATTTTAAGTAGGAGAAATCTGTGAGGATGTTAATAGGGACTTACTTACATGATCTCATTAATACCACACACAGGTTTGCAAACAAAATCATTTGATACCAAAGTTGAAAACATCAGCAGATGGCATCTTGAGAGGAGAACAAACATTACTCCTTGTCTTCAGAAAACATAAGCAGTTTCCCTTTTTTTTTTCCCCTCCCCTTCTTCTTCTTCTTCTCTCTCTAAAGCATTCACCAAATATAATGGTGAGGGCATGATATATATATATATATTATATATATAAATTACTTGGCTGAACAAATCTAAAGAAGATAGAGGCTAAATTTAGGTATTCCTTAAAACTGCAACATTTAAATTCATCTTCAGGAGACAGTCACATCATCAAATTGTCAATCACCCCAATTAAAAAATATTTAAAAAAAAAATCCCTGATATAGGAAAGTCCCATGACTGAGCAGAACCATTGAGAAGACCATGTTTATTTGCTACAGCCATTTTCTGCAATCCCCATGTGCAATATGATAGTCAACTGTTAGAAGCTCAGATATAAGCAGGCAGTATCTTCTATTTAATAATCAGCTCTTGTCATGCCAGCAGATTTGCCAGTGAAAGGCCTGCCATCAGGCCTGCCAAACAGCAGTATTGCAGAAGTCTGCCAGTGCTATCATGCAGTTTCAAGAAGTCTTCTGGTAAGTCCCTTGAGCCCGTGCCCTCTTTATTTTCCCCAGCTGACTACTTCACAGGGGATTGCTTTATGCATATGATCTAACACCTATTCAAACCACTAAGAAATATAGGAAATTTCACTGACCTTGGTAAGGACTTAAAATGCCAAACTTAAACCTTGGGTCAACATGTATGGATGAAGATTAAATTAGGTCGATGTGGTGTAATAAAGACTATGCCTGGGTAGCAATATACTGGCCGCTCCATGAGAGCATAAATTTTTGCAAATCAGCTTCTCAATACAGGAGAAAACTGTCATGTGGGGTCTGAATATCTTGCAAGTTATATGTGGTTTGCACCAGAGATCTGAAGTACACGGACACAATCAGCATAAGTCAATCTTTCTTTCAGAAGTCTTTGCTCAACAGCACAAAGGCAGAGAACAAAATCTCCCAGCCCTCCCATAACTCCCACTGATCTGAAGGTGACATAAAAAAAAAAAAAAAGTGCCACTAATCACCATTCACTGCATGTCCTCAAGCCTTGAACTTTAGTTCAAAGAAAGAGACATGAGAAATGACAGGAATGGGGAGTCAAAAGAGACAGATAATTAAATAGACTGTAATAAACAAAGGGACAGATGTTGAACAAGCCAGATACTTGCTTATGCTGTTGGCCAGGGTGGCATTACTGACAGTGTCTTCATTATTAAGAAGTTCAAGTTCCTTTGTCAGTTGATGAGAAATTTGAAACATTTAGGCCCTGAAAAAATCCTGTCTTTGAACTGTACAGTCATAGAAGTTCAGAGAGAGTGATGCTGTTGAGCCATCTCTGCAAACTCCTGATCCCCAGACTGTCAAGCCTTAGGGAATTCCTGTCTGCCCCAGCTCTGTTACTTATCAAAGAGTTATTTCCATCAGAAATTTAAAATTACTTGAAGTCAGGAAAGTCATGTTTAAGACCCTTTTCATGGAACACATTCTCTGTGCCAAAGGCAGAATGAAAGGTTGGGGGTAAAATCACTACAGCAACTCTGTATCACACCAGCACTTTTCCCACATAATAGGAAAAAACAACCAACATTTCAGCTATCCAGGCCTGTCAGTTATAATGAAGCTTTGCACTCTACTATCTTTAGGAGCAGAGGGAGAACCTTATGCAGTTAATACAGTTACTCTGCAAGCACAATTCAGTTATAGAAATTGGGTGATGGTATGCACAAAAAGGGCTAGTATTTACTTATTTTTAAAAAAGTTCATTCATGCGCAAGGGCAGCAGGTACAAATCAAGTACATGTTGCGTACCTAAACTTTTAAAATCTGTCTATATACAGAGAGCCATATGCATGTGTATGGACAATCAAAAGTGGAAGATTCAGCCATAAGGAGGCATAAATCCATGAGGAGAAGGTTAATTAGATGTGTGGTAGTGGTGAATAGCAGATCATGTAATATTACTGGGTAAAGGAAAAAAAAGGAGTAAAGTATTCAACTAGAAAGACCAAATGGAAAAGAAGACAATTTAAGTACCAAAATGAAGAGTGCAGAGCAACTGCACAGCCATAACCTGTGGGAAAGGAAAGCAAAAACCTAGGAGAGTACTTCAGCTACAGTAAAGGAAAGAGATCAGAAAAGGTTCTTTATGCCAGGATTCACAAAGACAAAACATATCAACCGAGCTGTCTAAAAGAAGAGCACACACTGTTAAAGACTGTTAAACAAGTGAACGTTGATATGAGAGGGTATAACGTGTTTTGATTTTGATACGAAAGAAGAAAAAGAAGAGGGATGGTAATGGGAAAAATAAATCTAGGAGAGAATAAAAGTGAGACAAAACAGATTGTGAAGTAAAAGAAAAGAAAAATGACAATCTAGCTGATGACACATTAAGTAAAGAAAGAATAAAGAGTTGCCAGCGTGATTAGCCATCAGTTAAGTCCTAAGATATTTTCAAAGGGAAGTCAGGTGATTAACAGGAGAAGCAACTTAGAAGTATAGTACTTGAATAAATATACTTATCTGAACTAAGCAGAGAAAGGTGCACAACATACTAATATAAATCAGAAGCCTCCAGTAAATACAAAGCCTCCAAACACCAAAGGGAAAAAAATAATTCTTTGGCTATGAATGTGTTTAGGGCTATTGTTTATCCTGGCCAACAGGTGCACAAACTACATGAGTGAAATTTACCCCTAATATGGAGAAGGGATGGGAAAATCCATAAAACAGGAGATATTCCAGCTTTGTTCAACATTGCCCATGTACAGCCAAGTGAATAGGTACTATTCATGCCCCCCTGTAATATGAATAAGAAAAAAAAAAAAAAAAAAGGTTAAGTCAAACATTATCGCCTCAGACAAAATGACCATTTTCTGGAGGTTTTTTGTTATTCAAATCAGCATCAGACCATGGCTAGTCATAGAATGTGTTTCTTCAGGAAACCTTGCAGACAAATCTTCTCAAGCAATATAAGTTCTTCTCCATAGATATGCCTTTCCCAGATCAAGTCCACTCAAATCAGATTAGTATTTTGTTCCCCCACCCCTGTATTTTCCTTCCAGATGCTGATGACTTTTCATCTAGCTGACCAAGGTAATGGAAACAGCAGCAGCTTAACCACAGTTTAAATGACTCTTTCCTAATAAGCCCAGAAGATGTGCTACACTATCAGCTTTGTAGCCAGAGCAGGAATTCACATCTCCTGTGCAACTTCCCTGCACCCAGCATACTTTTCTCTCCTTACCATGACCACAGCACATACCTTCATTCTCAAAGCAGATATCTTTCTGAACCTAACTCCAGGCAGCTTTACTTGATGCTTCCTCCTGCACGTGATTGTTAGTTCTGGTATCAATAAAATAAAATCCTTCTGTAGGCTTTGTGCTATACCTGAAACAAATGCCAATGTTGGCATTTCACCTTGCAAACCTGGCTAAATGACACACAGTACCTCTTTTCCTCCTAATCTATCACTGCTGTGTCTGTAATAATGCTAGTTTATAAGGAATAATCCTACTTTTTTTTTTAAGCAATAATATTTCATCCTGCTCCTCATGGTTTTTATTAACTCAGTGTAAAGTGTGAGCCTCTTTTTTCATCACCTTCTAGTATTAGTCTATGCTACACGTCTATGCTTATTGAAGAAATCAGATTATGAATTTGTAATCCTACTTTTGGTTCCTTGAGGTGAATAATAATGGAATTCTGCAAAGTTTAGCTTTTACTCCACACAAAGTATTCAACATTTTACCCTGACAGTGAACTGACAACTGACCTACATCCCTCCCAGGGACTGAGATATCTAAAGGAGTTTTTCCTTTTCATTTCAGGACCCTAAAGTGGTTAAGGAAAGCAGAAAATATTTTAAGAAAAGCACACTTAATACCAACTTTGTCTTCTGTAATATGAAAGTATGATTTGTCAGCTCTGAGAAATGCAAAGTAATGGATCCGGTAAGAAGGAAGCACAACTAATATCTGATGTGGAACATAGCGTGTACATTTCCACCACACTTTTGAAGACATGAAAAATAGGAGAGACATTCTAAAACTATAAAACATGTGCTGGTAATGAACACGGTGGAATTTTAGAAGGCTGATGGAGAGAGAGGAGAACCAATACAGATCCAGAGAACAAAGGGAAAGGGAAGAGTGTTGCAGTTTACAACAGTTATTGTTGTACTGTGTGCTACTGCTCAATGGAAGGAAGCCATGAAATGACCTGAAACAATGGAGAGTGAGAGAGATGGTCATTTCACAAGTAGGTCAGGACTTTCATTCAGCCTGATCAGGGAAAAGGGGAAATGAGTATTCTTTAACCATCAAAGCAATACAAATATAAGCTCCAGGACAAGCCAACCATGGAGTTTAAAAAAAAGTTTAAGTTATCAGTGCCCCAATATAACTAAGATGTTAGGACATTTTTAACTAGGACTAATCTACCTGATTTCTTAGTTACTTCTGTGATTTTATAAGTTGGCAGACAAAATAAAAGACTAAACCTGTAAGCTGAAGAGGCCAAATTTAATGTAATTACAAGTTTCCTTTGGTAGTATTTGTCTTCAATTAGTTACCCCCTTTTCTCTCCCTTCCCCAGCCCCAAGTAAAACAAGTAGGTCACAAGCTACATCCTAACAATGCCAGATGGGGCCAGCCGGCCGTTTTGGTCACTTGGAAATTTTCAGAAACTTTACCTCAAGTGATTGATTATAAGGTGTCATTTCAGCAAGTATAAGGAATTGGTTGGGGCCAGCAGGGGGCAGAATCCTTCCTTATCCAAGATCCTAAATACAGATTATTTTCAGTTCTGGAGAGGTGATGAAACATTTGACTCAACTACGTCACTGATTCCTTGTGTTAAATGCATCAAATAAATTGTTCCTGTGATAAAAAAAAAAATAAAATAAAGAGGTTCTTTGAGTGACCTCTCATCTCTCTGCTAATACACTTATTTTCTCTGCAGAGCAGTCTGTTTTACCTCAGGCTTTGTTATTCTTATTGTGTAGTAGCTTAATGAGAAATAACACAGTGAAACAGGACACTTGTAAATAAGGTTGAATATTAGTCATTTTTAAAAGAGATAGTTATGTGTAAACAGTCTCATTACTTGTAGTAATTTATCCTTGTACTGTATGGTCACTTGGTCTGTGTGAAATGCAATATAGAAATCAGAATCTAACAGTAATAATTATTCTATAATATCAATTATCATTACTTCAGTGTACTTTCTAGGGCATTTTGTACAGTAGATTATTTTACCACAGCGTTGTATTTTCTGTGTGTGTATGTATATGTTCACAGAACAGTTAGAGGCAACAGAGAATTTGCTGTCTGCACACAGTGTAACATATTTTGTTAAAACTTTGAAGTACTATTATGTTAAGCAAAACATATTATGATGCAGAGATTAAAATGCATATTCAATTGATTCACATTTCCAATTAAATTTATGGGCAGCAAAGACATAATGATATTATCCCACAAGGAGTGGATATTGTATTGTAGTCTATTGTACCAAATATGATAATAGCACCCAACTGCATCTGTGCCATAAGTATAACAGTAGTGCACTATCACTGGTTCTAATTACCTCCTATCCTTTAGGGAATGGCAGGTGGCCAATGAAATGTGAATATAAAGCCAGAATATAATCAGATGAAGGGAGATGAAGCTGTTGTTAGCTTTTAGTTATGTAAATTAAGAATTTTACTCAACAAGTTATTTAGTCATCCTGATGAGTGGAAACATTCATTTGGAAGACTAATTATGCAGTACTTTGATTAGAACACCCAGTTGTACTTTATCCTCTTCGCGGGGAAAACATCTTGAATTGTATTAAGTTAGTGGTGAGAATGGATCTTGCTCATTTCTTCTGTAGGAAATCTCCAAAGAAAACCCAGTAGAGACAAAAGTAATTGGCACAGTGGTGAACCTGTAGAAAATGCTCTCTTCTCTAAATTGGCCCTCTTTTGCTCTGCCATTCAGTTCTACTTTTACTGACTATTGCACACACAGATGTACTCAAATACCAGAAACAGTCTTTCAGATGAAGCACAAACTGAGGTCCTGATTGCTTGTGGTCTCTTGAGATGGCACAGTACATTTGAAAGGACAGCAGTATTAGCTCTCATCTACCAGGATTCTTTAGTTGCTCGGCTGAGGAAATAGCATACTTATCTCCTCCACAAATATTTGACTGAAGTGTAAAATAAACCGTGACTGTACTGTGCCCATGACCGTTTCATGTTCACTTCCTACAAATGTGGCTGTTTCCTG
Source organism: Apteryx mantelli (assembly GCF_036417845.1). NCBI lineage: Eukaryota > Metazoa > Chordata > Aves > Apterygiformes > Apterygidae > Apteryx > Apteryx mantelli. Next base: position 80,152,017 of record NC_089979.1, read on the forward strand.
ACACAAATGCTCACCAAAAGTAGAATTTACACTCTGGTTTTGCCAAAGGAAGGAGAGGAGGAAGGGTGGGGGGAGTACCACAACAAAAACCTTATATTATACTCATTTCTAAAAGCTGTGATACTTAACTATATGAGTCACTCAAATGAGGAAGAATAATAGCATTTCACGATTTAGCTACCTGATTAGTATGGCTCAAACTGTGACTTATGCAGATGTGTACCCATAAGTGATCCTCACAGCAAGAATCATTCATTAGGATGTTTATGCAGATTTTTTTATTATTATTCTTTTCTGTCATACAAAGAGTATTGTGTTAGTTCACGTACATTCATAAACGGAAAGACTGAAGCTTTTAACATGATAACTGCCTCTAATGCCAAATATTAAAGGACTGTCAGAGAGAAATATGTGAATACAGACAAGGGAAACAAGGGAACAAGCAGAGGTTTTTATCCCCAAAAGACATAACAGAGTCTCCATTGAGTTCACTGTGCAAATTTCCTTCGATTTTGCAAAGGAAATGCTATTACCTACAGTACTTGATCACTAAAAAAAACCCTAACAGAGTAAGATAATTTGTTATGCTACAGTCACTTGGTGACTGTAAGTACAGTTCCCTCCTTCACATTCCCTCTGATGAATATGAATCTCAAAAAGGAAACATTACTTTTAATCTTTAGGATTCTATATCATCACATCATGTTTTTGTGTGGTAATGAACATGACTGCTTGGTATTGTTCTTATGTTGTTAGTCTTTATCTCATCAGAATCGCATACCTGAATCAAAACTTCACTAAAGTTTAAGGGTTTTTTTCCTCTGCTTCTTTGCTCTTATAAGTAAACAGGTTTCCAGATAGTTACCATCTGGTGAATATCCAACTTTCAAACTAACAGTGATAGTCTTAACAAATGTGAAGCAGAAATTGCCCCAATTTACAGATATTCTTTCCCCTCTACCTTTTGTATCAACTAAAAGATGACAGGATTTGAGTCTCTCACTTTATCTCTATCTTGCTTAGAGTAAGAAAGAAAGAAAGAAAAAAATCTGCTTCAGAGCCACAACAATGTTTGATGCTTTCTGCACCTGGGAAGCATTCCCAACTGCTCACTCCAAGTTGGGACCATGTTGGATGTAAAATGCTGTAAAGGCAGTGGGATGACCCTAAACCCACAGCTGCAGCAGCTATTGCAGGACACTCTCAAAGAATCAGTGCCTGATATCTAGTGCCTCTTTTTTCTCTGAGGAACAAGACAAACAGCACAGCCCTCTGGGAGTCCTTGCTGGTGTTTGTTGACCAGAGGTTCTGGGCTCAGAGGACAAGCCTGAAGTAGAGCTCTTGGGATGTGGGAAAACCAACCACAGGCACAAAGTTTTGTGATGTGGCAGGTCTTTGACTTTGCCATCCTCTCATGAAATTTCATGAGCGTATACCTGCATTTAAGAGAAAGGCTATTGTCCTGTGCAGCCCTGGGACCGCTACTGCTCAGGCTTTTCTCTCAGCCACTCTTTGCCTGGCATCCTGCTACCTTGCCATTCTTATTGTTCGCAGGGTAGAGACAGGATCTGCAATACTGTTGTGTGTGGCACCATGACCACACTATTAGCCCATAATCCACCACATTCAGGGAGGGGAGAAGGGATGCACTGTCAGAGTTGTGTCAGGGAAGCCTAGGAGGGCTGCACTACCATGGCAAGGCTGCATGTGCATCCTACCTGGTAACAGGGACTAAGCTAGGATACAGGATGGGTGGTTTCTGACTTGTTTAATTGTAATGCAGAAGACTTCTCTCACAGCTCCTGAGGAGCTGCACTAGAAAGTGTAACAGCCTTTGCAGTCAGACTGGTGATATATGTTATCTCTCCTCTGAGAAGCTTCACAAACATCCTTCCTTTCCCCCATAAAAGCATTTAAAGAAATGCATCACACCTTCCAGGACTGCAGCATGGAACATTTCCACAGGAGGCTCCCAGTAGTGACTGCAGAAGGGAACAGGCCAGAGGATCATCCCTGGGTGTATCTGCAGAGCGGTCTTTTGACTTGTCCCAGGATGGAGACCTTAGAGAGACACCAGCACACACAGTCTCCTCTAGACTGTCCAATAGAGTGATCCTGGGACCCAGCACATATGTTTCCAACTGAAAGTCTGTTGTAGGTCTACATAGCGGGGGGGAACACCTGCTGGGTTCCTTACGAAGAGCAGTTGCTGTCCCAGGTCTCCAAGAACATGGTCTTCACTTTCTTGTATTCATGGCATTACTCATTAGCCTTCTTACACCCAGTGACAGAGATCAAGAACCTTCTGATTCTCCCACGCAATTCTCCTCTGCCAAAGAAATCCATCAGAAATCCATCCAGGAGACAGGACTGGAGACAAGCACTCCTACAACGTAGCTCAGGCAAGGACTGAAGACCCAGGGCTGAGCTGAAATTGGGCTCCTGGGCAGGGTGCCGATAAAGGCCCCAGGTGAGGCTGATCAGAGCCATTAAGGCCTATTAGTGCCCTCAGGCCCCTGACAAACAGTGCCTTCATTTCAAAACTATGCTACTGCTTTGAACCAATACACTAATGTAGATACAGACACTGTGGATATTGAGGAAGAACAGTGTACAAAAGAAGGACAAAACAACGTAGTCACAACACGCTTTGCAGTTCTGTCAAAAAAATCTTTTAGCCTTAATCTTTTACTTTTGTCTGAAACTGAAAAAAAAAAGAAAGATGTGAATAACTCACAAAACCATGTATAGAATCATGGCATTTAATAATAAACCCATCAGACACAACAAGCATGATACTTATCTGCTGAACTCATTGTTTTGCCTCCAAACAGTAACTGTAGGGTGAACAGGCTAAAACCGAATCATAGAGATTTTCCAGTTCAATGGCAAGAGATCTGCATTGAAATTGCATCCTTGAACTTTCATGTTGCTCTTTACAATAATGACCAGCCCACCTGCCTGCTAAGACTCCCTCTTTGCCTTCTGAAACAACAACTGAAGACAGTTCTGAAGCTGTCTAAAAGTGATGCCCTTTTCAAATCAAATACACAAAGGACACAAGTTAACTGACATATAGGTTTTGCTATGCATTCCTTCCTTTGCAATTCATTTTTTATAACAAAGAAGAAAATCTGAAGCCAAGCTAACTATTTCATTTTCCAAGTCAGAAGAAATTATTCAAATGGTTAGAGCCAGATCAAACTAAGATTCTGCTTCTGAATGCTCAAAATTTACAGGAAAGGCCAAACTCAGACCCCATCTTTAGAGGAGGTCACTATGCCTGCAGTAGGACAGAGAAAATCTGATATTATCACAGCTGAACATCAGGATGTTTGGATTCAAATCCAGATCAAAAAGTGGCAGTCTAAGTTATAATTTAACAATCACTTAGGAAGATTTTACTGATATCTACAAATAATCTGAGAGGAATCTTTTGTAGCCACAGGATGACATGCTCCTCCTCTGAAGAACCATCAGTAATGAAATACTGTTCTTGCTCTCTCACTTTCAGGTGAGCAAAATGGGTGTTTTGCTGACACCAACAGGTAGAAGAAAGAAAGGTACCATTTATCACTGCGCAAACAGAGAACAGGAAGATGATTTGTGACCTGCTTCTTATTTATACATTTGTTTTAATTTCTTTGCATAGTTCATACTTTTTTGGTATGCAAAAGGGAAGAAAAAAAGAGGATAAGTGTTCAGTAGGTTAACTATTGATATAAGAGTCTGAGCAAGCAACTGCAAAATTCACTCCAGTAATTTATCTGCATGGGTCAATGGCCATTGACTGCCTGAAAATAAGGGTCGATCACAATGATAGATTTCAATGCCATTGCTATGAACATTTATTAATAAACACAGCACAGAAGTGATTTTTGACTCTATGGTGGAAAGGACAGATAATCAATATTCATGTGTCCTTACCCAGACTGAACTTTGTACTTGGATTATGCTAATTAAAGACTAAACAAAGTGCTGATGTTTTCATATAATTAAGAGATGGAGGAAAACTATAGAGTGGCAAGTGGCTTCCGTTGGCTATTTCATGCTGAAATGAGCAAAAATCACCCAGCTAAGCCATTTGGGAAAAGCAACAAGTGCAAGCATCCTCTTCTGCCCCATACAGTATTTCTCTTGTATGATTGCCACAAGAGCAGGTTCAGCACTTTACTCTGCAAACAAAGATGAAAGAGTGGCTTTGGGCACTTTTGCATACAAGACCCCAGAAGGCCTGGACTGCTGTTTTGTCCAGATGGGTGGCCAAGCCATAAAGTTTGACTCAGCCCTGGATGTTTCAGACAGACAGAGCAACATTTCTCAGATATTGGAACCTGCCTCGTGCATAAAAACAAAAGTGCAGATTCCTGGCAACCTAACCCCATCTGAATAACACGATTCCCCTTCCCCTCATCCGCAGCCCTCCGCTCACTCCCTGGCACTCAGATTTATACAGCCAAGATAGCTGAGGGACTTAATCCAGCTGAAAGCTAATCACTGGATTTTGTAGGAGTGAGGGGCAGCTGGAGCAGCTCCCCTCTCCCTTGCAGTCTCACAAGTGTCAACATGGCATGTGGCCGGGAGCAGGACTGTGAAACTGGGGCAGGACTAAGCAGTCTGGACTTGAAACAAGCTAAAACTGCGGTGGACCCACCTTGAGATGCAAAACTGCAAGGAAGTGAGGCTAAATTTGTTTCTTGTCACGTGTAACCTGTCGCTCTGTGAAATGATGGAGTTTCAATCACTTGGCACAATGACTGACACAACAAGTATTGTATTACACCATTAGATTGCTCTGTTTGTCCATTACGTAAAATGCCTACGTTATTCAGATATTTCATGAAATACCTGGCATTAATATTACAGTCATACTGTGAAACCAGTCATTGACTGAAATTACTAAAATTTTCATTTATTTGGAGAACACATGCATTGCAAAAAAAGTATTAATTTTCTGAAGTGATATGTAGTATTGTATGGGTCTAGGGGTGAGTATAAAAGACCACATAGCATTATAAATATGCATAATAGGAATAGCTTTACTTACTTTTTGAGCCAATAATCCCAAATAATCAGGAACTAGGTGTTTTGCACATTATCTGCCTATTATTTTCAATATTTTGCTGATAGGAGTGAAAACTTTATCAAATTCTCAAAAGGTTCAGGTTCATATCAGAAGAATAATGTATTTCTTTTCTTTTTTAATATATTTGTCCTAAAAATACCTTGTATGCAAAGTAAGCAATTTGGTTATGTATATATGATATCTATATCATAAACTTGAGATTCCCAGATGATTGTAGATGAACTTGGTTTTCAAAATTGTAATGTCAGTTCTATACCTACACATGAAAGCACAAAGAAAATGGCAGGTGCTATTATATTTTTGTCTCCCTTCAACCCAGCTATTTGAAATGTGGATGCACTTGGATAAGCTGGTGTCTGAGTGGGAGCAATAACCAGGTAGCTAATGTGCTAAAACTGCTATTTATTACACAGAACAAGGCCATTTTACACTTACATTATGTTCCTTCTTAGTTTTATCCACTTGTTCTCTCACCGTATGAAAGTTGAATCTTTCCTGAGGCACAGAATGATGCCTATAATAATGAAAATAGCCATCTAAAAAGTATTGATGAATACATGTAAATAATAGTAAATATGAAATGAATAAGAAGCAAATCAGTTAACTATTTCTTTTCAGTCCTTTTCTTCTCCTCACTTCTCCACATTTTAAAATTTTTCACTTCTTACTTTTTCTCTGAATTGAGTCACAGCACAAAGTTAATTGGCCTCCTAGTGCCCTATCAGTAACTGACTTTCAATTCAATTGCTGAAACAAAAAGCAATTCATAACAACTTATTCAGGAAAAGAGGTTTTTTTTTTTTTTTAACTGAATCATAAATCTAGATACTAATATTTAAGTTGAATGCAACAAGTCAAAACATGTCTGTTTTTAATTTATCTCTGTTAAATTTAGATGAATCTAACCTTCAAATAACAATTTGGATTTTTCCAAATATTTTCCAAACCTTTTTTTTCTTTGAAACTAGAATTCAAATTTAAAGTGAGTTTAGCAACAGTTTTGCTTGTTTCTGAAAGAAACATAGTAGTCTCAAAAGATATCCCTCTGCTCAAGCAATAATTTCTATTTTCAAATGAGCTTTTTCTAGTTACAAAGTTTTACTTTGTAACTAACCATTTTCCCCAAAGCAACCAGAGTACTGAGGTTTTGCAAACACCTACTTTGGATGTGACTGACAATGGCTTTAGCTCTCTGCCTTGAACTGTGAGCTTAAGTTTGTGAGATTTAAGTTTGTGCTTAAGTTCCATTAGCCTCAAAGAGATTTAAACACATTCTTAACTTTTTTTAATACTTATTCTGAATTGAAAATTCAAAGTTTATTGTAGGTGTTCTTTAATATTTGCTGTTTCTTTCTCCTAGCAAGTGACTGTACATATTTTAATGTGCATTTTAAAGTTTGAAAACAACATAGAATTATTTATATGCAAAGTACCCCATACTTGATCATTTCCATTATTTCCATCAGGTAGACTAGTAGGATTCACAATAGCTAGAACTGTAGAAGCATAATAGATTTCTTAGTTCTCTAACCAGTTACCCACCCACTCACTCAAAAAAGGAGGTTTTATACCAGCTGAACCACTTAAGTCTCCCACCTTCCCATCCATCTGTTTCTCCTGTATACACTCAAAAAGGAAAGTTCAAATCAATTGAACTATTTCATTGACTGTAAATAAAGGTTTTTAGGTGTCTTAATAACCCTCCCCCCCCCCTTTTCTCTCCTCTGCCTCTGTGCACACATTTTCCAAATTTTATTTTGAATGTGTTAAAAGGAAAAAAAAATTGTTGAGACCTTTCAAATACTTTCCTCTTTAAATAAACCAAACTGCCCTTGAACTGTAACACCAGTCTGTGGGTTGCACTGGCTTCCTGGCAATCATTGTAACTCGGTACATCTATTTCATTTAAATAAATATATCAACAGTTTTGAACATTGTATAGTCATTACACAGTATAAAGTCAGATTAAAGAAAAATTCTACTGACTTATCCCAGTGGTAGAATTTCCACCACTTAGGCACCACAGTGGTATTAAGAGGAGCTATTGAGGTATGAAGACAGGCTATTGATCTGCCAGTCATTTAGATCAGGCATCTGACTGCAGAGCACCCTGGAGCCCTTCTGGCATGGGTGGATGTGGATACCTGGGCCTCTTTCCCAGGGAGGAGGCATTCTGGAGAGCACCCAGCTGCCATTCAGATAGGGGGTCAGGTCCCAGCTGGGGCACATAGCCAGGGTCTTGGGTGCCCCATTTAGAAGAAATTACTTTTGTGTACTCTTCGTAGATCAAATATTAAAAAGATTTTGGAGATATGTATATATACTTAATCAAAACCCACATTCCTCTTTAAAATAATTGAATGCTTTTAAGGCTAATTAAGCAGAATAATAGCATAGATTTACTCTTCCTAATATCTGGAGCCCAGCTTCCTCTTCAAATGCATTTGGTCATTTAGCAGATTATATGACATGAAATGCAAATAGATAGGTAGGGTGATTCTACCTACATCTCTGTCATGATGACTCGAAACCAAACAATGGTATCTTAACCCTTATTAATAAATTCATCAAAATGGCAATACAAGACATTTCAAGTAGTACACACAGACGGTCTGGAGACTGCAATTGCACACATTCTATTCTCTTTAGCATTCAAATCTCCCAGCTATTTAAAACTGATTATTTTTTCACGCAGCACAATGAAGCTTCACAGACATTGGTTTTGTTAGGTAGTCTGAGCATGAACTCGTGCTGGAAGCTTGACTCAGGCTAACACCCCTAAACAATGCAGTATTAATAATCTCTTAATTAAATTCCTAATCACAAACAATAACAGGTGGATTAAAAATTACCGAGAGCTGTTACAACATGTCACTTGATGCATCCCTTAAGATGGAGCAGCATACGTTGAGAGTTGTAATTTCAGTTCACGGATGCTCCGTCTCTGCCTGCAGTCAGGTCACTAGGAAAATGGTGAAGCATGCTCTGAGCAGCCCCTTCCCCAAGGACACTTCAGGAGTGAGATGGGGGCTGGATGGGCTGTTTTGGTGGTGGAAAACTGTTCCAGCCTTACCAGACAAACCTCTTCACTCTGCTCTAATATTTCTCTTCTCCGGGCAATAACCAGTGTGTGGGAGGTGACCTTGGCCTCACTGGGGGGTCAAATGGAGAGCTGATCTGTGAGCAGGGTCTGCTCCCTTGGGCTGGGCCGTGGGGAGCCAGAGGAATATTGCTTTCCAAGTGCCTTTGGCTAGAGAGCCAGCATACCTTAGGTTTTGTGGGTTTTTTTTTCCTTTTTTTTTTATGCCTTCTGCCTAACAATTTTGTTTCTGTGCATTTCAGTATTAATTCAACCAACCAGTGCATTATTTTAGCTCCTCCAAAATATTTAGAAGTATTAATGACAATATTATTCTCTAGTTTCTCCCACAGCTGGGGGAGAAACAAGGCAGTTGCCTTCTGTGTGGCTGTACATATTAAGTAAAGCTAACTGGGTATTTTCTACCAAAACATTTTTATTTGATTTCACAAAGTTGGTGATGGGGAAAAGATTACTTTTAATGAGTCTCCAGAGAAAAAAAAACCAAACCAAAACAAAACAAACAAAAAACCTATTTTTTGAAAGAAAAAATAAAGTTGTTGCATCCAATTTTCTCAGTTGCAAAAAGAAATATTTTGTTTTTCCTATGACTTCTTGCCTAGATGTTTCAGAACATTAATATCAGGAAAGAAATTGCAACAGAAAAATATTTCAAAATCAAAACAGCTTGATTGATTCAAAAAAATTTTTTTTTCTATTAGCAGTTTAGAAATATTCTTAAGAACCTAACTCTTAAAAGCCTTTCCTAGAAGGAAAAATATGCTTCTCAACCACCATTATTCTTTGGAATATGAGGAGTTCATGTGAAGCGAAACCACAAGAAGGATGACAGTAGATAAAGTAGACAAATTAGTGTTAAGTGTTAGTGTTAAGATCACCACCACTGAGGGAGAGAGACACACAAGATGCATTTAGGATGCAGGGCTGGCAGCATGCAATGTTTGTTTCCTGGAATAGCATCAGTACATGGTGACATTGCAGTGGAGTGACTCAATAGTAGCTCCTATTGATGTAACATTTTTTGAGCAACATCCCCAAAAGAGTATCTAGAAAGGACACTTTCACTTCTTACAGATAGGGGGTCTGCCAGCCTCCGTTTGGTGCATTCATGTCTCTCCTACCTCCCAATTTTTAGAGGAGTAGATGGAAATTTTTTCATTGTCTTCCTCTCTTGGACACTTACAGAAGACGAAGTTTCTTTTCTCACTTCTTTTCCAACTTGCTTGCAGGTATTATTCACAGAACAACAGAGAAAACTGGGAGAAAAGGGTTAGGGTTTAACCGCTTTAACAAGCAGAAGTGAAATACCAGCTGTACAGAAACTAGTGCCAGCATTCCCTTTATGAAACCAAATTTCCTCCAAGAAAGTTAACATCAGTATTATGCATCTGCAAGGAGGATCTGGGGTGTCCAGAAGGCACAGAGAGGAGGAGGTTCAGCAGACAGCGCCCCTGCACACTTTCCGCAGTTCCGTAGCTGGTTAGTAGGACGTTTCCAAATTTAACATTGCTAGGTCTTCTTCCACCCGCAGCCCGATGCAGTTTGTTAATGTGAACTGCCTGCGCCACCATGTGGAAGCTGGCAAGAAATGCAGCAGTGCCCGGTGACAAGCACACATCACACGCAGCATTGACAGCGTTTCTGCGTCAAGCCAGCCTGCCCTTTTAAGTAAAGAAACGTAGCTAACGTTGCCGTTCTCTGCCAGCCTGGTTGTCTGTAGCAAAGCACCCAAATGACACAAGGTCAGGGAAGAAGCTTGATTTCTTCAGGCTGAGCTGCCATTGGATTAGTTTAAAAAAATGCACCACCAAATCCCCCAAACTCCTGAATTTGAGTATCCCCAAACTTAGTGCAGCTGTAATCTGGAGCTGTATATTTGTCATAGATGCTCATGTCCTCCGTAAATTACTGTTGACTAATGAACAGCAAGGAGGGTGTTTTTTCAATAAAATACACTTAACATTAAATGGTGAAGGAGGAACTGACAGAAGACATGACTCAAATGCATTAATTAAAAGCAGGTTAGCTGCTGGGAAACTGTCTGCATCTTGATACAGGCAGCTGCAGGCAGTCCCAGGGCTGTGAGCATACATTTTAAAATCATTGAAGGACTAGATGTAGTTAGAGCTACATCAGTAAAATAGAGACACTAAAATAAGTAGGTGTTTTTTTCAGGAACTAGAATATTCATGCCAAAAAAAAAAAAAAAAAAGGACCATCTTGGCCCCATGTACACAGTGAACTCTTTCGGCCACTTATTTACCATGAAATGCTGGGGGCAAACAACTTACGTAAATAATGTCCTGGATACTGCTAATGTATAATTTAAAAAGACAGAGTTTGTCATGAGTACCATTCCAAAAATATTTGTTTGCTGGATGTTTGTTTAACTTATCAGCGAGATTTCTGCAGTTATCACATACTCAGCAGAGGAGCTGGTTGAAAAAGAAGTGGGTGTAGTGGGAAGAAGCGTGCATATTAGTATTATCATTGTTTATTTCTGCTCCCTTCCTCTTTTTCCTCTCCAGACCATTCAAAATACAGGCCATTTTTATGCCTCAAAACAGAGCAAAGAAAAACCCAAGCCCTTCATAAAGCCTAATACAATGACTTAAAATGTAGAGAATAGCAATCACCAGTTGTGTTAATTATCGCTCCTGGTTCTTTATATTAACTTATACACACACACACACACATTAAAATATATGATTATATATATATATATATGCACATACATATTATACATATATAAATTAATATATTTTTATACTCATGGGAAAGGAAAACTGTATTCTAAACTCTCCTTAGCTCTCTATGGGAAGAACTGTTATTCTAATAGCTACTTGTAGGACAGCAGTGAGTGCCCAGCGAGACCAAAGCTCAAAGACTATTGTCAGCACTTTTGATGCAGATGAAGTCTCCAATTCCCAGTCTGGCCCTGCAGAAGGAAAGGGAGGGTGAATGAGGGACAGCCATACCATCCTGAAGTTTTCCAGCATCACTAGAGGGCACACACTTTGATCCAGTTGTATCCAGACCTAGGCTGCATGAGGTCCTGCAAAATTTTATCTGATTGTCACAGAAATAATAGGCTCGCTCTCCCCATATGAATTATATACATTTTACAAAAGCTGAGAGGTGCATGAATACCACTACATTGTAACCATCATTATGTCTTATTTAACCTGGATGACATTTAAATAATATTGTTAACCTTCTAAGGCAGACTTCTAATGCAATAGCTCATCTTTATCTGGCTAACCTTTTTTTCTGACTGGGCATTTTCTGTGCAGCATTTGAGGATATCTGATAGCTACATGCATACATAGAGGCCATAATTAAAAATGAATCTAGAAAGCTGATATTAAAGCTTCCTGTCCTTCCCATGCTGTAGAAAAAAAAAAAGTCAGCAGTGGGGGTTAAGGGCTGCAAGCACCTTGCAGAGAAAACTGAGAGTCACGCAGGACTGAAGACCCTGTAAGTTCTCCAGTATGAACTCGGGCTGTGCAAGTCACTGAGTGCTGTGGAAAGCTGAGCCACTGATTTTTCAGCAATGATAACATTCTGAGATTTTGGTGGAGTAAGGAGCTCTGGTGCCTTGGGCACTGAACTGGAAGCCAAGAGGATCCAGATTTCTTTCCCTTATGAACCAAAGACTGATGCTTATCAGACCACTGTCTCCTATCCCACCCCTTCTCTCTCCTATTTTGTATGCAAGCCACACAAGGCAAAGACAGTCCCCAGCACGTGCTCCCACAGAGCATAGAAAACTGCGTCCGGCTCACTGCTGTGCTTCGACAGGCTGACACAATGCAGTTGGATGCCAGTTGCATTTAGCACAACAGCTGTCTGTCCATTACCGATCTTTCCTCGCTGTCTACAGCGTTGCTTGTGTGGGCTAGCTGCAGCACCCGTGTAAGGTCTTGCAACTGCTCTGTGCCCCTTGAGGCCAGGGTTGGGTCTGTCCATGTCACTCAGCATGCGAGCCACAGCCTCCTTCACTGCACACCCTCCAACCTCTGTTTTGCTCTGTCACACTGTCCGGAAACTAGAGGCAAGGCGCCACATGTGGTCTTTCAAATATGAGGTTTCTGGAAGAGACTGGGTTATCAAAAGCACCACTTTAATGGCCGAGTCATGCCCTGAATGAGGTGGAAGCCTGGCAGAGGTAGTGGTCACTAAATAAGGGCAGTAAAACAATAGCTGCACATATAGAAATAGACTTGTGAGTTCAGAATGCTTCATCTTTTCTTTACAAGATAATTCTACCAAGAATGAAATAAACTAAAAGAGGTGTAATGCAAAAGAAGCTAATCATACTGCTTTTTTTTTATATTTATATAACACGTCTACTAAAACAGATTAATGAAGTAAAACAAGTTCACTAAACAGCTTCATTTTCACTTGGTAATCCAAGGCCTTTCTGGAGATGCATGAAAAACACCAGTAACTTGGATGAGAAAAGCTTTCTGCCTTCATTAATGTTTTATGACAGAGTTACAATTTTATTCTACAACTGCATTATTTCAACCTCTAAGAATCACACTGTAGCATATTAGAGACTGCTTTGTAAAGCAGTTAAATTACTATTGTGGTTAGATCAACAGCACAAAAGCACAGAACTCTGTTTTTGATGAACAAGCCAGCAAAACTAAACCACCCATGAGAAATTGTTCCTTAAATACTTTTGCAGCAGCACTGAGTATTGTATTCCTAGATTAAAATTCTAGGTAATGGAATTACCTGGCTTGCTATCTATCCACTTCTTTCTTTCTTCACTAGGGGCAATAGATGAGGTTTTTCAGAAGTACTTCAGTAACTAAGATTGCTGCACCCCATTTCCAGAGAGCCTCCAAATGCCAGGAAGCCTATATTTCATAGAATCAGGCCTATGTTTACTTCAGATACTTTGAAATGACAGAAGGTACTTGAAAAAATCTCCTAAGCTATTTCAGCAGAGAAATGCTGAATTAAACTTCAGACTAGTTTTCCAAAAAGATTCAAGTAAGGAGCAGGGATCTTCTCACAACCTATAGCCTGGCTTTCAGAAGTGCTAAGCAGTTTCTAGTGCAGTCCCTGGGATCTCCTGATCTTCAACCACAAAAGTATAAATTTTAGGCGGGTGAAAGTTATATGACACAAGCTGTCGCTAGCAACACTTCCAGACAGCTCCTCATCAGCCTTCTGCCAAGATTTTTCAGCACTAAGAAGACTGGAGAGATGGATTACATGACTGCTCAAAGTCTTTTCAGCCTTATTTTCTGTTTCTAAGACATAAAATACAAAGTTTTCATAATTTCAAGCTCCCTCCCAGCAAGTCAGCAGAAGCTGCTGTGAAAGATGGAGGCTGAAGACTTCTCTGTGTAACTACAGAGACGGTTTCACAGGACATCAAGCTGAGGAATGGCTGCCTGCTGCTTATGCCACAGGACATCAGAGCAAGAGTGGATCCACTCACAAGGAATAATTCCCAGTAGGCATCCCTTTAGAGACTGGTTCAATATGGACACAGCAGGAAGCCTGGACTGGAACCAAGCTCTTATTGCCCAGTTGTTGGGAGCAATGTGGCTGCTTGTTACCCTGCCTGGATACAAGGACCTCGGGAGTACTGTACCAGCACTGGGCTCTGTGCTGTGCAGTCAGAGCTGCTGTGGGTTATGAGGTGAAAGCCTCATTTACAAATTTTCTTTCTGGGCAGTATAATGCAAAGGAGGAAATTGCATCGACTGTTTCCCTATTCTTGAACAATGAGTAAATTTGAGACTGTGCTGGAGGCGGTTTGCTTTGTTGTTCACATAAAAATGGTCTCCAGTCAGCTTTACTTCATGTCACTGTTGCTCACTCTTTTGGAAGCCAGACTGCTTTAGGTTTGACACCACTTCCCCCTGCCTGCTCATACTCAGACCCACATATTTCTATCCCCGGTACAGGATCCCATCCCTTTCTTGCTGGCTCCCTGCCGTTGTCCACCCGCCTTCACATTCCCTGCTGTTGCCCAAAGAACAGACAGCTCTTCTGCTGGCAGTGTACTCCTGGATGAATATGCCTCTTGGTAATGCAAACATACATGTTTCCTAGAGTGATTAATAATGCAATACCCCCCATGCGTGGGGTATCAAAGCCAATATGCTTTAAAACATCTGTCTTTTCCAAAGGCACTGAAAATCTAGTCTCTCAGAGGCAAGCTTCCAGCACCTCCAAACCTGGAAGTGCTCAGAGCTATTACTTACTTTTGAAATCTGGGCTGAGATCTAGTTTTATCAGCCTGTTGGCATTTGAACACAAAAATGTCTGTGCTCCTCTCACTCACAGAAAGTATTCTGCCAATAGCTCAATTTCAGTTTTTTAGAATTGAAATTTTAATTTTAAATCAGATATTTAGAACTTCATTGTTGGAGGAATTTAGCTGTGCAGAAAAACATACTGTAAACTTAAGTTATTAGTGAAAATTCAGCCTTTGGAAAAATATATTTTGAATTTGACATAATGAATTACAGGAGAGCTGAGTTAGTTTGCTCAAAAGCAGCATTTCAACATTTCACATACATTTCCCAAAAGAGGAAGAATTATGTTAAAATTCCAGGCAAGTAGACAAAATCTTTCAAACATTTTTAACAGCATGTATCGTTCCCTTGAATTTAGTCCTGCCTACCGAAATTAATGAACTTAGCGACAGGCAGATAGGAGAAAGAATCCACTTTTTATTTTCCAGTTGGTATTTAGGCACAAATGAAAAGTACTTGGATGCTAATTCAAGTAATAAAGTAGTAGTTTACTGGCTTTCCTCACCTCTTAAGGATGTGCAGCAATAAAATCCACCATGGTGATGACGGAGTTCACTGGGTAGTTTTCTGAATGGCTAAGCTTGTCTTGAGTATTCCAGGGTACCAAATTATGGTGAATAAAATTTTTCAGAAGAGTCTCAGACTTAGAGTATGGGAAGTGTTTAACAACATTAAGAAGGTTTTCAAGGATAGACTACAAATGAGTGCTGAAATCAGGAAGAAAAATCAGTAAAAAACAAAAGGGTGATTAGAAACTATTTCTAGCTATTTCAATCTCTTGCAAATTGGGAAAGACTGAAATCTAGCAGTCAGCCTGATATGCAGTGACTAACCAAAGGGCTAAAATGTTGGTTAATAAAACAAATTTTAACTAAGAAATGTTCTATAAACAAGAAATCAAGTGGCTCAAAGAAATTTCTGGAATATAGAAGCATGCTTAGTACATTTTCAATTCACAAACCTTTTTTTTTTTTTTTTTTAATGATGGGACACATACCCACTTCATACCTGCCTTCCTACCAGTGTTCCCTGGCAACAACACACTTTGCCAGTGGTCCCACAGATCTTTGCAGGCTGCGTGGAAGCAAATGCCGAACACACAAATCAAAGGCACATGGCTCCACCTCCTACACAGACTTCTAAGAAAGCATGAATGGATGTAATGGATATGACCATATTAAAGACTGACATCAGTCTTCAGCGGAACATCTTTTTCTCTACCTAGATTAGCAGTTTCAAGCAGCCTAATATACTCAGGTGTACTATAGCATGCTGTTGACAGCCACAAGTAGATTTGGTGTTCAGATAGTTATCAATCAAATTATTAAAGAAACAAATTAGCAGGGTCATGTTGATGGGATTTAAACAGTTCATGTGTAGTTGTGGTTGTCTAGTCAAGTAGAAAAAGGTTCTTTTTCCACCTTGCCTCATTAGCAGTAAGGTGTGTAACTTCAGGGGAGTAATTTTCCTGCTTAAAGTCTGTTTGCTTCTGACCCACTGCCTGCCTTATCTCTCTTGCTTTGCTTTTTGTGCCTCCATTTCTCCTTTCACTTTTTACTGTGGCTCTTTGGACTGATAGCTGCTCCAGCCAGTGCAACCCCAATCCTTTTGGATTCCCTGGATGCTGTTATAACCCAGAGAATAAGTATTGGGAAGAAATGTCTTCCTGAGCAGACGGTTCTTGTAGGGGACTTCCCTCCAAGGGATTCTGATTGCTTTCTGGTTTAGTGCCAGCTCTTTATCTGGCTAAGTGTAGGTGTTTTCCAGAGGAGCTTCCTGAGTTGGTCATAAATTATTCTAACAAGCTAGATTTCCTCTCAGAAATTTTAACGATGCCTTCACCAGAAAGTTTTCTCAGGTCTGGAGAAAGAACTGAGCCAAACAGAGCTACACCAGCAGTGCCAGTAGCCCAACATCTACAGCAAGAGGGAGGAGATATTGGAGAACTAGATAAGGTTCAAGTCCCTAAAGCTACTGCTCGAAGATTGGTCTCCCCCATTCTTCACTCAGGTGTGGTACAGGACAATCTGGGGCTGCCTACAGTGAGGGCATGGAGAGGGGCACGGGAGGTGAGGTGAAGCACAAACAGATGTGACAGGTGAGAGTTAGGTGGAAAAGGTGAGAAGGAAAGGAGAACAGAAACTGGAAGCAGAGAGGGATGGAAAAAGTGGTGCTGGAGGAGGAGACGCAAGCAGCTGAAAGAAAAGGGGAGTTGATAGCATCCCGGGGGGGGATTAAGCCAGATCAAGATATTAGTGACATTTAGAGCCCATACAATTCTCTGTGGAGAGCTATCTTTACAATTGTCATAGGGCTATTATCTTCCCTTCTTTCCCTTTTTCTGTTCACCACTACAGTTTGGACTCTTTCAGTGTGAGGGAGAGTCAGAGCCTGGCAGGCTTCAGAGCAGGACTAAAATCATCTACATCAACATCCTTAAAAAGGCAGGTGTACATTCAAATTAAAAAGAAGTTCCTAAGCAAAGTTTTCACTGCTGCTTAAGAATGATAGATGGGAGTCTGCTAGAAAGACTTTGCTTAATATTCTCCCTTGATACAACCTTCACAAATCATTACACATCTTTACAAAAGAGTCAACAGTTTTAAAAGAGCCCCACTGGTCTTTCATCACTATCCCTAATGCACATCATACAAACAGTATTTTCCTTTGTGTTCTGAACGCACATATTAACCAGCAAGTGGTCCTGTAGAAATTGAAATGATCTCTTTAAAGACCCCTTTCATCTTTAACAGGAAACAGCATTTTGCTAGGAAATCTATCCAAGCTGAGAGAATCAGGGACTTAGAGGTGCAGAAAAAAAACTCTACTTGGAAACTAGTTTAGAAATGATTTACTGTTTGTAGATCTGTGAGAGATTGATACGTTTTTTTCCAGCCCCTGGGTGATCCGTCCTCTTGATCTCTCAGGCGTCTCCTATTAAGAAATTTAATTAAATTAGTTTAAAAAACACAAGGTTTGTTTTCTGTGTCTATTTCAGTAAATTTAATTTGCTTCCTTGCTATTAAGGTCCTAGTAAGTAGGTTAGTAAAAAGAAGGGAAGGATAGTACTAGGATTTGTACCAAACAAAAGAAGAACAGGAAAAAAGCCCCTAATGGGTCAAAACTACATGATGATGGTATCGTGTTCCAAAGGAAGTAGTTGAAACTGTATTGACGGAATAAATTAAAATGAGCCTGAGAAAGGGTTAGTTACAGCAGTACTCAGGGGATGGAGCCCACAATTCTGTTAACATTAGTTTCTATCATTTAATTCTACTGCTGTTTGTTTACAACACAAGTGTTGTAGCTTTAACTGTGTGTGCATACTGCATATCATGCAGGTAACACTACTTAAGAAGGTGGTGAATAACAACCTCCAAAAAGAAACAACAGAATCTCTAATAACTGTAATATTTAGAAGGAGACTCAATGAAGCAATCAGATAGCCATGTAATTCTACAATAAAAAGAAATCTGCACTCTGATAACTTTATTCCAAATCTCATGGGTAATCACAATTTTTGCAACTCTTCAGTGAGGCAAGCCACACTGGAAATACATGGAGTGCCCTACAGGGCTGCTGTTATGTTCTCCTCAGATGAGCCTGCAGCAGTGAAACATGTGAACCTGAGGAGAAATACTTGCATATATATATTGCAAAAGAAAGAGAGGAAAGGAAGTTTTTCTGGCAGGTAATTTGGTCAGGTCAAAATCTGTGAGTTTTGTGGAAAATATTTTAAAGAGAGAATAGGAAAGAACAGGGAGTGCACCTAAAGGAGGCTGGATTCCCAAGGGCACCAAAGCACTGGTGTCACAGTTATTCTGGCAACTGGAAAAGCAAGAAAGATTAAAGCTATGGAGCAGCTGTATGGTTTTACTGTGGACTACTAAATTCAGCAACACTTTCCTTGCTCCTGCTTCCCTCTCTGGCCCCCTCTTCTGCTGCTGTCACCATAATGAAGTTTGCCAGCTCAAGGATAAAGTGAGAAAGAAAAAGCACCTTCCCCCACCGCTCCCCAAACCCTCCATTATTTTGCTTTCTGCCTTGGGGAAGAAATATTTGATTTTGTCCAGACTGCCGAGAAGTCTTGAGCCAATTTGGACAATGTGTTAGCATAAGTCCAAAGGAAAGGGGGATCCTGAGTAGCACTGCTGCTTGAAGTGGACTATGAACATTATCATGGTCCTCATCCTTGAGCAGCAGGGAAACTGAAAAGATAGAAAGGAAATTGGCACTTACCATCTTGTCATGCCTACTTTAGATTTTGCCATAGCTTCAGGGTAAGGATATGGTTGCTACCCCACTCCTTTCCTCCCATGTCCTCCTCAGCATGACCTGCTCAGGTATCAGATGTCTGCAAGACTCATATGGGAGAAAAGGATGGTAGTTCTCTCCAGACTAGACTTAATTTGCTGCAAGCTCTGTAGGAAGTCTAGTTTTATTTTGGGCATTCGCTGTTCTGCTCCCACATTTTGGGACTGGATTAACTGGCTGCCAGCCAGCCACCAGAAAACCTGCAGTCATGCTTTTCAGAACAAAAGCAATCAAGAGAAACGTATAAATAAAAAACAATTAACAATGTAGTTTATTGCTAGTTTTCTAGTCATAACTTCAAACTACCTAAAGCTCTATTAAGCACACAAACAAGTTCTATACTTATTCTGGTATTTCTCTTCCCTGGATATTCATTTGACACTTGATTAAAGCTGTCTTTTTAAAATGCCATAATGTCTTTGCATCTTCAGCTTTTTGTTCCTGAAATAGAGCAGCATTTTTCAAGTGGGAGAAGCACTTAGATTCATTTATCTGCCAATAGCTGTCTGCCAATTAATGAACATATATCAAATTTATAACACTCACGCATGAGGATCCTTTGAATATTTGTGTCTATAATGTTTACAAAGTCACATTTTGGGCTTCCAATCAGCAGGGAGTGAAAAATGAGAGGAACGGGGTTTGAAGTGAAAGATTCTTTCTGGTGAGAGAAGTGGGTATTTGGTAGTCCCATTCCTGGTGACTGTCCCTGGGCTTAAGGAAGAGTCACAGCAGCTCTCCCAGTTTCTACCGTTGTTTCTGAATTTCTCAGAAGAGGCCTTATCCCTTCATTCTCAATGGTGTGGGGAAATGAGGAACTAATCACCGACATATGCTGCTGTATTCTCTTTTGGCATTCATGTGGGCAGTTTTGTCTACTCAAACAGTTTGCATTTTGGTATAGCAGAGTTGCAACCAATCATAGATACTACTTAAAACCCATCATTTCAGTCCACTGCTTTTACCTTTTCATTTAATGAACTAAAGGGTGAAACTCTGAGTTACACAAAGATTTCAGATAAAAATGTGATTTTCTGATGTGCTCTATCATTTTTTAGATTCCCTATTGTCTATGCTTACATGAAATACTCAATGCTTAGGAAATAAAAGAATAATTAATTCAGTATAATGATAAACAATGTAGATATTAAACAAATGTTACAGACATTAAACAATTATAATGGAAATATCCTTAATTAAGAAAATAAAAAACTTTTTGAAATTATCTAATTCAATCATAGCGCCTTGTACAAAGAGTTGATTTTATTTGCTTCTGGTGTCACAACATAATAAAAATTAGAAGAGAACATGCATTTTAGGTCATTTAGTCCACAGATTGGGATAGTCCAAACAGCCTTCTGAAGTACATTTTACAGCAAATTTTCTAGTAATTGCTAAAGGATGTACATACTGATCTGAACTGATCTAATCACACAACACTTTATGTGTGCAGTGGCTTTGGGGGAACACATTCATTTATATATATCTTTTTTCCAAGTTACTTCTGGGTCTGCACAATGCTTTGCTCCCACTTACATGCGAGCTATAACACAGTCAGAAATCCAGCTCTTGACTGGTGACTATGGACCATTCAGGAAAGCTTCCTTCCAGTTCCAACAGCTTGGTTACTCCTACTTCATTTTCCTTGCTTGTTATTGCTAAATGCATATGCAACATAAGGCTAGAGGAATCTCAAGAGGGCATCTAACCCACCTGCCTGCTCCAGAGCAGGATCAAGGATAGCTACATAACTCCTGGAAAATATTAGTTAATCTGGTTTTAAAAACCTCTATTGGAGTATGCTGACTCTGTTTCTTCATAAGGTAATCTGTTTTAGTACTCAGTTGTCCTTACTATCAGGAAATTTCTTCTTAATTTCAAACCCCAAACCTTCTTGACTGAAGTATAAGCCCATAACTTTTTGTCCTATCCACCACAAATATGAATGGAATAACCTATTCTTCATTTTTTTCCAGCAGCTTTTTACTTATTTCAAGACAATCATGATGACTCTTTCCAGTCTTCCCTCTTCCAGACCAAAAAACTTAAATTATTTCAACTAAATTTCATATGTTCTAAGTATTTTCAGGCCTTCACTGGGTTGCCTCCAGCTGGGCCACATCTTTCTTGAAAGGCAGTTTGCGAAAGTGAACATGAAACTCTACCTGAGGCATTTCTAATGAGAGCAGTAATCTCTGTGTACTGAGTCTCTTCCCCCTTGGTAGCTTTAAATTGACCTACATTTGCTCATCTACATACTAGCTAGAGTAGGGGCCCCTTGGAACAGCCAATATATTTGAGTAACAAAGGAGGGGAGTCCTTTAAGCCTTCTTATGCCAGAGCATGAAGGCACAAGACAAACTACAAGACTCAGCGAGTGCTACAGACATAAACTGCAGATGAGAGCAAAGCATAGATTGGGTATGTCACAAAACATAGCAGAACTGAAGTGAGGTATTCAAATGAATAAGAGATGAAACATTTCTACAAAGACCTGAGGCAGGGCAGCAGAAGCAACCAAGAGCTCTCTAAAACAGACTACCATAAACAGCTTCAAAGCTTCAGCTGGACTGTAAGGAAGAAAGCTATGAGTCAAGGTCTCTCAGGGTATGATTTTCTATTCTTTTCGCTTTGGCTGATGTAAGAAGGAATGCTATTTTTATAGTACTCAGTTCTCTCTACTGAACCTAAAACAAATGTGAAACTAAATCTCAGCCCCAAAGAGAAGCGAGGATCCACACAAATCCACAAGAATGGTTCAGAGAACCCCAAAACAAAACGGGGAAAAAACTCAGTTAAGGAGGCAGCATATAATGAGTTTCAGGCTTTCTGACCTAGTAAAGCATCTCATTTATAAACAGAGTGCTGTGAAAACCAGAGTGCTTCTTCTAGTGGGTACTAGTGATGATAACATATTGCCAATCTTGGAATGAGCGATACCATATGCAACTAATGCAAAGTAGGAAACTTCTGATGGATTTTGGCAGCTCTTAAGGCTAGGAGATTAATTATCATAAATCTCTGCCAAGTCTTTCAATTTCTTCAATGAAGAAGTCAACCTGGTGGCTGGGTTGGAGAAAACCATTCTGATAAAATTTGCTTTGTCCCCGTGTGACTGGTAGTTGACCATTGTCATTCTGTCCTCAATCTTCTGTGCTTAGATCTTGGGAGCAACCTGTATACAAGCTGGGAATAAGTGTGGTTAATAGCCTCTACAAAAAAAGAAAAGAAAAGAAAAGAAAAAGCATATTTCCCTCTTTCTCTCACCCCTTTATCCCTGACTTTGCAATATAAGCTAGAATGCAGTTCAAACTAGATCAAAACATTTCATGAAGATGTGTCCAACTGAAAAAAGGGTTTCTTGGGAGGAGGAGACCAATGCATTATTTTGACTGCATAGTTACAAATGCCATGTGATCTTTACTGAAGTCAGAAAGAATTTTGTCTGAAGAAAAGGCAGGGGTGGGGGAACCCAAACAAGGAAGGACTATAAGTCCCTGGATTTGAAATCACTTGATGGAAGGTTTATGCAAGTGTTTCATTGTGGGGATTATCTGAGGAGTATTTGATGTGACTATCACTTTCAGTAGTCATACTTTAATATTACAGCTTTGTGACTAGTCAGGTTACTGTTTGTTTCCTTCTCAGGCAGTCCCAAACCCCAAGAAGAACCTTTCATAATGGCTAAACAAACGTAGGAGACCCTGCAGACATCGGGGTACTATCTCACCCCACTGCAGTAGGATTTGCCCACTCCAGTGCAATCCTTCCTACACCAATTTTCCTGCCTATGCTTGCAGACACCTGCAGCTCCAACGAAGGCAGAAGCTGCATACTTCCCTCCGCTCCTTCTCCTCTCCACAAAAGGGCCACAGAAAAAGTGCATAAATTGCCTTTAGTCCTTTGCTTGCAGCCTGCTGCTGAAGGAAAAACGTATTCAGGTATCCTTATGACCACTCTGGGAATGAAGATAGTCAACAGGGCTGGGTGATTCAGACTCAAACATAGGACCAAAGTCACAGGAGACTGTGGCTGTATCAGCACATCACGATTTTGTTATCTTTGGTACAGTGTACATTCAGAATCGTGCTACTCCTGTGGTATTAATGCTTTCCACTGCCACAAGCACTTCCAAAGCTATTTCACTACTTTCTTCAGAATAAATATTTGTGAGTTTATCTTTGGATTTGTCCAGTTCTACCAGCAAATAAAAGGAGTTACACTATTGAGAATTACCACTAAAACTTCCTTATCAGTCTCCGGATTGACTGTTATAATGTTAGAAACATTACCTGATGAAGTAATTTCATCCTTTCTGCTCCATCTGGCCTTCCTTTGAGGCTTGGTGGGATGTACGAGAAGCACACATTGGTGAGTTCAGGCTTCAAAAACAAAAGAAGTTTGTTTTCCTGTATAGGAAACCCCAAATCACAATGAAAACCTCTTCTGCTATTTGGTCTGAAGTCATAGGACTTTACATATATTGAGCAGTACCCTGCATGATCTGTACTGTCACTTGTACTTTTCAGCAATTCTACCTAGTATCTAGACAGCTTTTGTTCTGACCAAGGATGATGATTACCACAAATCAAGACTACTTGTTACCCTCATCATGCTTGTTTTCTACAGGAATCCACATCTATTTGAACTTTTTCCTGAAAAATGATGAATACTCTGGTCCTTATAAATCAGAACATTAAAGCAGATATTTAAGATATAACCTGTTGAGCTGTTCTGTCATTAAAATCTGTGCAGGTTGTGAACCCAAGAGTGCCAGACACAGAAAGCAAATGGAATTTCCATTTTGCATCCAGTGCTAACATTTTAAAAATGAGTCATTCAGAAGGCCAGCAAAAACAAGCCCATATTTCTAACTCTCACCTGGAATAAAACTACCAGAAAAAAAGGGACCAGGGTTAAATGGAAGTGCTTTGTTTCATTAATGCCAATTTTTATATTTTAAACATACATCACTATGTAAGTAGTGAAAAAAAATCAAAACACAAAAGGAAGTGGTTTTACCTTTTCAAACTACTTTGACATTACAAAATAGTAAGTCTAATCAACATAATATCCCTTTCACCTTCCTGCTCTCCCAAGGAAACCTTTACAAATAAATGTAACCCTAATAAATTATTTGATTCTGCTTTGACAGAATATTATGATAGCTTCTGGTCAACATCCTGCAGAATCAATAGCTTACCTGCCCCAGTCATTTCTCTGTTCTCAACTGACCACTAAAAACAACCCACTTTCTAGTCTGGTTTGCTGCTCTTAGTTGCAGTACTAGTGGTGTTCAGTGAATAAGAGGAAGGATTTAAAAAATATTTGGTTCCTTCAAGAAACACATCCTACCATAACAACTCTCATCAACAGTACAGTAGGACTGATGCTCATCTGCAAAATGCCTGCTTCGGTTAAACAGGTGAAAAGTACAATGTTACTTTTGCAAAGAACACTGAATACAGAAGAAGCAAAAAACAGTATGTAGAGAGAAGAGATTAGAAATACATTCCATTACGCCATACTTACTTTTTCATCAAAAGCAAGCTCAAAGTTTTCTGTTGAGTTCAGTTGCTTGTAAAGGTGCTCCGCAAGTTCAAGGAATCTGTTGATAAGAGTCTCAAAGCCTGATGTTCCCTGGCGAATATCAAGACATTTACAGAAGTGACCAGAGCAGTGATAAACATTCACTATATATAATATAAGAATAAATTTGATGATGAAAAATGCAGGTTACATTGGTCTGAGAACTTTGTGTGGTGCAGAATATACCAGTGATAACTCTATAAAAGTAAAAACTCTGTGATGAAATAATGCCATTTCTAGAGTAAACATTTGTATTTTGTTACAATAACTCACAATCTATAAGAAATCTGAATGATCATCTTTAATACATGTGCAGGATGGGCTTTTCTTGGTCTGAACTTTTAGATTGTCAGTGATGTGTATCCATTTGTTTGTTTTTGCCTTTCAACTGATAATATAATTTCCTATTGAGTGACTAATACAAGTCTGCTCCTTTAGCTAATATAGTAGTATTTCAAAGACTTTAGAATTTGGTTATATTTCCTGACTTAATCTTTTCTTCATTTTTCTTGCAAATCCAACTTCTTTTCATGAATTATAAATCACAAAAATGAGAATTTTAAATGTTCCTTTATCTTATTATAGATCACAATACAACCTGATTGCTTGTCTCTTCTTTGCAGAAAAAGAGGATCAGATATCCACTCTCTTTTTGTTGGTTTGTTAAGATATACTTTACTTGTCACAAATGTTCTTGTCATTGTTATTTGTGATTAAACGATGAAAAATGTAAGTGGGCACATTTTATATCTTATGTTTACAACATCATCTTCTTTTTGCATTATACATTAGTTCATATGGGACGTTATTTTGTTTATCTAACTCAAAAGAGTTATATTCTTCTTTCAAATTCCATAACTATACAGAAACATTTGGAACAGGAAAATTGGCAACACCCTTTCTAGGAAATGGACAAGATGTTTTAAGCTTTAAAGATTGGACACATTTGGAAAACAAGGCAACACAAATTGAACTGTATAGTATCAATCTGAAGGACCTGAGATGAAAAGAAACTGAGAGAATTCATCATCTTCCACATTGGATTTAATGTGGAGGGTATGAGGGAATGGCAATATAGGTTTTAAACAGCATTAATCAATCCTCAAAAGAATCAGGATACATGTGAGTAGCTGAGAGTTCACATGCCTGTAACAGTCATAATGTGCCGGTCAGCAGCAAGTCAACTAAAGCGAGTGATATTATTCTACTATAAAAGTCACAGCAATATCATTCATTAGGCAGTTGATAGGTGCCTCCTCTGTTTGCAGATCTGGATGAGAAATGACATTGAGCACGTGGTATTATCTCTTGTTCCCCCCCTCCTCCCCTCCCCAAGATATTTCTAGTATGAAAAGGACAAAAGCAATGCATGTAGAGACTTCTGGGTGAAATGTTGGCATTTATAATTATAGGAGAGGCATCCCTTCTCTTCATTGAAATGTTGGTGGAGATGCAAAAAATGAAAAACAATGGGAAATAAGTTATTATTTTCTCTTAAACCCTTGGAGGCTTGATATCATTTATGGAAAAATGAACATTTTAATTCTTGGTACATACCTATATGCTATTTGCAATATGTAACTTTCTAAATCGCTCTCCAGCATATCATTCATTATGACACTTATATCAGTGATTTTGAGAAATGAATACAGCTGTCCTCTTCTCCAGGGCTGAATTTCTGGAATAAAGCTGTGTTTTCAGAGTCCCTTCTTACCTTTGTTTTCCGCATCAACCAAAGCTCGAAGACATCAACATGCCGGCCACACTGAATTTTCCTATCCCCTGTGTCAAACATTGTATCATATTGTTTATTTGGCTGGAACAGATAGTCTGCCCACATCTGGTTACAAGATTGTAGAAGATCCTGATAAAGCAATATGACAGTCACTTTGCAATGCTATATGTGCAAACAGCTCTTCAGGAGCATTCAGTTTTTCTTTCTAACTGGAGTTTAAAAGGGAATAAGCAGGACTAAAATCTCTGCTTGATCACTCCTCCCCAGACTGGAGAGAAATAAAACTTAATGAGGCACTAGGAAGATCTTTCTGGCTTAAAAATGTGATAACTAGCAGCCAACAAACATGTAAGGAAGCATCATATGATGTTAAAAATGAACATTTTTTCCCCCCATAGCTGTTTTTCAGGCATTTAATTTTAAATCTAAGATAAAAGATTTCCTATAACTCTGTACATGCCATGGTAAACCTAACCACCAAATAAGCAAACAGCTGACTTTTCATAATGGCTTCCCATAGACGTATTGCATGTATGAATGCATTTGTCATGTAATGTCAAAGCTAAAAACAATATTTACAGAGCCCCAAACCTCTACAGCTAATGCACCCACAGCAACATTAGCTTGTTGCTTGTCTACATGAGAAAATTAGTGAACACTTAGCTAGACTATGAAATAATGGAAGACTCGACATGCTGCATTCCCTGCGTGAGCTCCAAGCATTTCCACGAGATGGCTTCTGCATTTTGAGAGCTACCCCATGCTGATAATTTGGAGAACCATTTGCATAAGGAAATAGTGAAAAGTAACTAGCACACTATAAATTTACACCTTTTGGACTGCATGCTGACTTTCCCTGTAGATAAAACTCTCAGACATATTGCACTCTGCATAATGTACTAAGGTACTTAGCAGAACAAAGGATAATTAAACTTTTACTATGGCATATTCTGCTTGCCATGCATTAATCTGGCAAGTAAGTTTTGATGTCAAAGGAAAGGTAGGCTTCCACTGATAATATTTTAAGAAAAGAAGGGAGAAGTGAGATATCTGCTCTTCTGATTTATACAAAGAGGCAATACTTAGAATAACACCTACCCTGGGATGCGATAGATCTCCTGTCAAATCTTTGCATTCAGTGTACTTCCAAATGTTTTCAACAGCTTAGAAAAGGAAGCCTGGATTTGTTGGAGGACCCTCAACTCAAATACTGTAGCCTGTACCATGCAAACTAGATAATAACTCTTAGTTTAAAATTTAAATCTCTAAATTTATACATTCACATGTGAATATAAGCTTGGCTTACACTAATCTGCAGATCTGTTTGCTCCTTCTGGGGTAAGAGTTTTCTGAAGTCCTGAACTGGGCCCAAAGATAACATTCTTACTTTCTAACCATTCATTAACAAAATGATGCTTTTTGTGCATCTGAGAATCCCATAATGACACACATCCCATTTTATGCTCTTTTTGAGTGTTCACTGTTTTTTTGAAACCCTTGAGAAGTGGATCTGATCACTGTCCCTGCACCTCTGTCCTCTCCAGTGTATACCTGGAAGGCACATTGGCATATGATCTCACAGAGGCCCCCAGGAACGTGTCTCAAAAGTACACTTGACACCAGCAGGACAGGAAAGCCTCTTCTCTTGCTAGCACCATGCTTCTGGAGCAGGAAACCCTGGAGATATGTAAGCTTTACGGCAGAGGACAAGGCTGGCTATACAAGCTATAAGAAAGTTCAAAAGGAAGAAATAGTTGAACAATTGGTTTTTCTCTGCTCTGATGCTTCTGTCCAAGTAGGAAACGAGGTTTCCTGCTTCCAACATTAACTGGACCTCAAACTCACTCGGAGGAGCTGTTCAAAGTGTTTTCTGACAGAAGAGAGGACCTGTTCATGCTACCTTTTCATGATTGAGGAAGGCCAAACACTGAAGGGGAGCATTCATCAGCTGTGGGGATTCCAAGTGACAGAGTGGGCCCTATCAATCACCTAATAATGTAAGGAACTATCTGAATGTTAAAGATTGCGTCTATAAGTACCCCAAATTGTTCCCATGCAGGCAGAAGCTTATTAAACTTATATATAGGACCACCAGTTTGCATAACACATAATTTGTGCCATATGGACTCCCCAAACTGGTCTGACAGTAGAAGCAATTTCTCTTCAGCAGCACCAGATTACCATGGGCTAACTTGTCCTGATTCTGGAATTTAAACTGGTTGCATATATGTCTGTATAGCTCTGCAGCCCATAGTATGAATATATTCTAAAAAGCTTGCAATTCTAAGTCAAGGACACTAGATAACAAGTGAGGATATAGAAATGGGAAGAGATTATTCTTAAGAGGAAAGCACTTTCTGAGAAGAAATGTGAAGGAAAAAGAGACAACAGAGTGTTGATGAGGGAAGATATGCAACCATCATTGAATATTTCATCTTAGAAGCATAATCTGTTCAATGAATTATTCAAGTATTATCCAGTATGAGAAACTAAAAAAAGGAAAAGAGAAACTTACAGCTTGCTATCTTCCCCCAGCACAATTAGAGGACAAAGTAGATATATTAAAAAAGAGAGTAGGTTCATGACATATAACAAGTATTATAAAGGGCTGCACCACACCAGTGATTTCTATGCCATTCTAGCAGTTATTATTGCAGATAATAAACAAGTTGTATTTTGCTCAGCCTTAGTTAAACAAATAGCCCCACTGGCTTCAATATGTTTTAATGCATCAGTAAGATGAACAGGATTTGGCACCATCACAAGAACTCGGAAAGACTAAGGGTTATATTCTGGTCATCTTTATGTCCATGCATGTTTTATTGATTTCAGTGAAGGCACAATTTCATCACAAGGTAAATCTGATCTTTATATACAAATAGTTGGGTTAAATGGATATAAGAAATGAATTTGCCCCTATATTGATGCTACATTCTTTATTCAGTGTAATCACCCTTTTCAAATAGCCTGACCTCCTGTCTCTGAAGTGCCAAACTGCAGCCATCAGAGTGAGGTTGCTCTAGAACAAAAGTCTCCTAATTTTCCCACAGAATTACACTGAAATCCTCTTCATACTTAGTTGAAATTAGGTTATATTTACAGGGCATAGCCATTTCAGTGAACCAAGTTCAGTATACTTCTATTATTGTACTACACTACATACATTGGCATTCAGCTGTTTTTTAAGCACAACAGTCAACATTTTCCTCAAATGGTTTCCTAGTATTAGGCATGCAAGCCTATTTACAGCATCTATCTAGAAATTTTCAGGAGGGTTTATTAAACCGGAGCTCCTATAAACTTTGAAAGTTGAAAAAAATCAGAATATTTAGTAATCAAAATACCAACTGAGTTGGCTAAAGGTAAAAATTGGAGTTGTTCATATCACTTCACAGCAACAAGAAAACTCCCACAACAAAACTAACTACTTCTCCCCCCTCCTGCATCCACCTTCCCTCTCCCCTCCCCCCCCCCCAACATTTATACCAGAGTGAAGAATATGGTTTAGGCAACAAAATTAATCTTACTTTGTTACAAGCTGTTTGTTTGATGTCAAATGTCCTGAACTAGGAGGGTAATATCATATATTGAATGATTACTCTGAAGAAAAAAAAGACATTAACTCAGGAGCTCAGAAGTTATACACTGCCCAGGTGGTGTGTTTAATTTTTGGAGTTAGCTGAGCTGGTGCAGAAAGAATGACCTTAGAAGTTGCATGTGTTGCATTACTGCATGAGTGCAGGCAACCTCCTTTTTTGTGTAAACAAGCATAACCTATGTTGAAAGATTATATTCTTTTACATAGTTTTTTTTTTCCAACAGCATCCATTCATGCAAATAGGCCACTTGTTTCATAATCTCAGGAAACTTAGCAAAGTGGTTGCTACAGAACTAATTCCAGGTTTTAAGCCTACAAGAAAAATTCCAAGTACTATTTCCAGAAAGCCCTACATCCACGTGCATCCAGAGTTTGTATTTCTCACGTATGTCAGCCATACCAGAAAGAGGATCAAAGGCTCCGTAAATGGTGGTACCAGCAGTGGCACTGACATAAAGTGGGATATGACCCTGAAAGTGATACAAGATTGTGCAAATCCACATGAGCTCAAAAACCATCTCAGAAAACATATTCTGCTTTCCTCATAACTCTAACACTAACTCTCTCTATAATTACTGTGAAGTACATTTTTCTTTACTCTCCCATCTCTTCCCATTTCTAAAATTCCTATTCCAATTCAGAGTGAACTGGAAAATGAAAGGTTATCTTCCAAAAAAAGAATCTAGATAACAATATAGTGTTGCTTTTTCTGTAGGGCTGCTTCTATTCTTTACCTGTAAAACAATCTTATACATCCCAAGGTTAGGATCTGCCACATGACATAACCCAAGGATTGCCATCCATAAGAAAACTTTCATTGATTTTGATCAGAAAATATACAGTGAAACTACAAGCTCTTAAGTGCTTTTGCACATGTAGATCCTATTCTTGCTGTGGTGACAATATATCTGAAGAACATACTTTGGGCTTTCTTGATTCCCTCTGCCCTGCCACAAGTTTTTTAGCAGTGTGGGAAACAATTCAACAAAAAAAGCCCTCATTTCAGATCAACTTGACACAAAATATTTAAGCTTCAAGTACAATAATTATTTTGAAGTTACTTTTAAAAATACCTTATCTGTGAGCCAACAGAGTCAAAATACTTCATTAAAAAAAATTCAAAAAAATGAAGCATTTCAAATTTTTTCCATTTGGAAAAAGCTGGCTGAAACAGCAGACCAGAATTTGACACAATTTAACAGACAGTTCTTGTTCTCTTTAAAAACAGATTTTAAGTTATTTTATCATTTCCTGGGGGAAAATATTTCCTGCTCTGTCCTTTACAATCGGTATCAATGGCAATTTCATATGAGTTAATGCTGCCAGATTTCAAATCTGTCAGATTCAACCCAACGTTAACATTAAAAATGAGAGTGAAAAGAACAACTTGTCTTTTGATTTTTAGTATTTCTACCTCCAAATCAGATGGAATCATCTTCTCCCTGTAAAAAATATTGGGCGGGGGGGGGGGAACACACACAAAGAGAATAATCTCATTTATTGTTCTGATTACTTTTGAAATATGCAGGAAATCAGGTATCAGAGTCTATTCCCAAGACAATTCATAGTGCTCTGTAACTGTCCTCCTTATTATTTACTACACTACTAAGTTCATATCATCTGCAGATTTTACAAGCAGATTTTACCAGCAATAATTTCATCATTTTGCTGATGATACAAACCTGGAAGGAGTGGCTGATACCTCAGAACGCTGTGCTGCCATTCAGAGAGACCTGGACAGGCTGGAGAGGTGGGCGGAGAGGAACCTCATGAAGTTCAACAAAGGCAAGTGCAGGGTCCTGCACCTAGGGAGGAATAACCCCATGCACCAGTACAGGTTGGGGGTTGACCTGCTGGAAAGCAGCTCTGCAGAGAAGGACCTGGGAGTGCTGGTGGACACCAAGTTAAGCATGAGGCAGCATTGTGCCCTTGTGGCCAAGAAGGCCAATGGTCTCCTGGGGTGCATCAGGAAGAGTGTTGCCAGCAGGTCGAGGGAGGTGATCGTCCCCCTCTACTCAGCCCTCGTGAGGCCCCATCTGGAGTACTGTGTCCGGTTCTGGGCTCCCCAGTACAAGAGGGATGTGGCACTACTGGAGCAAGTCCAGCGAAGGGCTACAAAGATGATTAGGGGGCTGGAGCATCTCTCTTATGAGGAAAGGCTGAGAGAGCTGGGCCTGTTTAGCTTGGAGAAGAGAAGGCTGAGAGGAGATCTTATCAACGTGTACAAGTATCTGAAGGGAGGGTGTCGAGAGGATGGGACCAGACTCTTTTCAGTGGTGCCCAGCAACAGGACGCGAGGCAACGGGCACAAACTGAAACACAGACAATTCCATCTGAACATGAGAAAAAACTTCTTCACTGTGAGGGTGACAGAGCACTGGACCAGGTTGCCCAGAGAGGTTGTGCAGTCTCCTTCTCTGGAGATATTCAAAACCCGTCTGGACACGATCCTGTACAATCTGCTCTAGGTGATCCTGCTTGAGCAGGGGGGTTTGACTGGATGATCTCCTGAGGTCCCTTCCAACCTCAACCATTCTGTGATTCCGTGATTTTGTGAAAACCATTGAAGAAAAAAAAATATATATATAGCACTAGAGAAAGAGTTGAGTCCCAAGATCATTTTTTCTCATCCCTTTTTTATCCACGGACTACCTAAACTTTTAAAAAAGGTCATTGTATGCTGTTTGTGCATGGAGATCCTTACGATCCTTTTGCATGCATTTCACGCCTTGCTTGATGTCTGCCATCACCTATAGGTCAGGGAATGCCCGGGGTGCCCAGACCCAGGGCAGAGACCCCAGCCCCTTGCATAGACATGACCTCCCAAGCATTCAGCAGGCGCCCCCGGCATGTCACCTACGTGATCTCGTTTGTCAGAATGAAACGGAGCGTGCAGGCTGGGCTGCGGTCACAGCCCGCTCCAGGGTGTCACCAGTGGGGATTATCAGCAGATATATCCAGTGGGCACCACGGAGCTGGAGCGTTTAGGTGTTGCTCTGCAGACCAAGACCAATCCACCACCCGCTGCATTGCTTCTCACGATACAGTGAGAAATACCGCCTCGTAAGCTGCAGCCAATCTCCTCATTAATATTTCCCCTATGAACCACTACAAATAAAGCAATTTTTACATCTGTCTATAAGCCAGCGGACTGCTTCCCCAAACTAGAAGAAGTCAGCTGTCATGCCTCTTTTAGGGCAAAACTCTTGAAATGTAGTATTTTCTGCTTTTTCAGTGTCCCTAATTGCAATTTTAATACCAGAACATGAATTTTATTTTTTAAATTCCAGTCTATGCTCCTAACTCTAGGTAGTGAAGTTTAAAAACAATGGCCTTTAGGAGCTTTTTGTGCATGCAAATAAAAAGTATAGAAAGAAACAAAATCTATTTGAATTTGCCACAGTCATTGAGTGATGACTGTTTTTCCTCACAGCTGCAGAAGATGTGCAAATCCCTGGCAGTGTGAGCTATTTTTCATTTAGGAGTCCGTCTCAATTTTGAGTATCAGTGAAGAGAAATTACAGACATGAAAATGTGCTGAGTTTCTGAACTGCCAGACAGGTTTCAGAGTACACCTTCAGAGATCTGGTCACTGAGGCAAAAGGGAATGAATTATCAGTTATTTGTGATCTTTCAAAAATAGGTGTAACAATGACAGTGATATGAAAATGAAATACTAGGGGAAATACTATATTTTTTTCCAGACATCTTAGTGATACTTATCCCTTCACCTCATGCTTCCAGGGACAGAGGCAGCACCACTGTGGGCTGAATTTCCTTCCTTCCCTCAATCTTCATGTTGTGTCCCATGATATGACCATGCATCAGCATTGTGTCATATAACTATGGCCATCCTCTGTGTTGCACAGAAACCAAACAGGGAGAAATGCACTTTCTGGCAATGCTTATGTCTACTCTGCCGTGCTGCGAGTGAATGGGTTCAAGGAGCCAAGCAGAGCCCTCAGCAGTGTCTTGAACTTCTGGGACAGTGGGAGAGGTGAAGGGAAGCATGCACGTGGGTTGGGTGTAGGAGTGGCCCTTTTAAGCATCTGCAACCTTAACATTTCAATAGTGGAAAAGATGCTAATCCTTAGAGAGAGGGAGAGAAAGGAATGCTGCTCTTTAAATACAGATGCTATGAACTGAGATCCAAGGGGCTTTCACAACATATCGCATTAAGTGAGAAAAAAAAATGTGGAGAAAAACATCAAAGTTTAAGCTCAAACACTTGCTTTGCATCCATTATGTAAGTGCTAAAAAACAAACAGAAAACCTCTTATTTTGTTTTATGCTGCTTCTCACCAGCAGAGTTCGACAGCACATCACACAGTTTGTAAAGAGAGCAGGTTTTATCTCCACAAGATCCCCAGTTTGCATTTTGACAATACCACTAAATAAAGAATTCAGTAGCAGGTTTTTTTGTTTGTTTGTTTTTCTTTTTGCACAGCTACAGGCAGCCCAAATACTCTCTTAACAAGAAAAAGCCTGAAGCAGAGCTAAAAAGATGTGCCCTATGGCCCTGCACACATTCCTAGAGCAACGCACAGAAAAGAAATATGTCTGCAAACCTCTCCTTAAAACCTCTACTGTATCTGTTCCATTATTCTTATGTAGAAGACAAAAAGTCACATTCCAGTGAGAAGAAAAAAAAAAAAACACCTTCTAAACAAAACGGTAAGGTCTAAAATGAAAGTTGTTCAGATGGACTGAAAATGGCAGTGGATGGTTAGACAGAGGCCTAGAACAAGCCAGAGTTTGGCCAAAGCTGCAGTTGTTTAAGAGGCCTGTCCCACACCATGTTCCCCCATGCACCCAGATCCCTTCGGACTGAGTTGTCAGGGAAAGCAAGCGTTGGGCTCTTGCACTCCTGCCTGCACCCCCTTGGAGGCACTCAGGGTGATCTGAGCTCCCGCCCTACCCCAAACTCTTGGGGTGCTACTGCCCCACGAGACTAATGTATTACAGGTAGGAGCAGCTGGAAAATTATCATACCCGTGGAAAGGCTGGGGTAAAAAAGAAGACTCTATCGTCTCTCACATGTGTTTTCCTTCCCCACATGGCTCCTGAAATGGCTGAGCAGCGTGGTGCCCTTTGCACAGAAGATAGTGGTAAGAGCTCTGCATCCCCTTCTCCAGCTAAACCACTTTCTGCTGCCTTGACTTACACCAGATAGCACCATCTTCCACAGGCAAACACATACATGGATTGGGGAACATATCTGGAAGAGTCCAATCAGTACTTTTTACTGCATTCATTCTCAGGCACAACAGCCACTTATTTTTATTTTCACTGAACAGAGCAAGACCTGATTAAAGATCTACAAAAATCAACTTGTAAAACATGAACCCTATTTTTGTGGACAGTGAATTTCATTGAAGGCATTCAGAGTTCATTTTATAAAATGGGATTTTCCCCTAGAAAACAGAACTGGAGACATGCTGCATCAAAGAAAGTTAAGTGCAACACGACGTTACTGATAGGCATGGCATGTCTTACCTTTTATCACACTTCACAGCAATTACATTATCTGTCCCAAGTCCAAGAACTGCTATTGCTTTCTTTAGTGAATAATGGCTTTTAAATATAAAGAATAAAAAGTTTATGATGGAGTTTTCAGCATGGTTGTACATGCACAAAAGATATTTGGTGTGTGTGTATATATATATATATATAGAGAGAGAGAGAGTGTGCATATATATGTACACATATATTTATATATGGTATAGGCTTCTCAGTCATTCTTTCTGCCTAAAGAAATATACTGTGCACAACTCAGTTCCATTAGGATGCCAGAGAAAAACAGGGGTCCTGTTAAAATTTACCAACATCCTGTCAATTTGTGCCTTCAGCAAGAAAAGCAACATATCCTTCAAAAATCTGTCCTCAAATGGTTTAGAAATACAGTCTGATGATAAGGAGGTCATGTATATGTTTAATCATAAATAATTTACTTAAGCATGGTACTTAGCAATTTACTAACCATTTTCCCCCAGGAACAATTTTGGAATGTCACTTGTGATTTACTAAGACGATATTATTGAGCAAAACTATTGTATATCCATGTGATATCACTTAAATTACAGTAGTAAGACAACATTTGTACCATGAATGTCACATAAATGGCTGGTTACTTGAGCCTTGGTTAGTGCAGTTAGTCCTAAAGCCTAAGGTAAAAGCACTGAGATGTATAACTACTTGGAATTTCTCAAAACAAACATTAGGGGGTTTGCATAAAATACAGGAATAGATTAACCTAAGCTACTCTGCATTGTTTTTGTTTGACTATTAATATCCTTGACTTTAAAGAGGAAAACTAGAACTGTAAAAAACCTTGGTATCTCTTTCATTGCATACCTACAGATGACAGAAAGAAAAGCAGTCAGCGAGGGACCGTCGCTCTCTGCAGTGACCTCTCAAACCGCAGCCAAGTAACACCAGTCAGTCTGACACTCGCCTTAACCCCATGTGCCTGCGTGCAGTACTGCCATGGCAGCAGCACTGCAGACCTCAGCTTTTTTAAACTTACTTGCAGCAGCAACACAATGCAAAGAACCAATGGCTTAGGCAAAGCACCTGCCTGGCAGAGCAATGCCACGTGTGCTATTGGTGCTTCGCTTGCGCTGCGTGGCTACGAGCAGGGCTGCCTGCTCACAAGCTCTGCTCCCTTCCTTGCCCCTGATGCAGCGGTCTGGGCTCTCCATGCTGTTCCCTTGCAAAGTGTTGAGCGCTTCTCTTTTTAAACATGCAGAATGGTGCTGGTTTTCTTATCGAAAATGAAGAAAAAAAAAAGAAGATTCAGTGATACCACAGGGTTTATGACCTTCTGACAGTTTTGGCAGTTGTTCATTATTGGCAGGAAGAAAAGTCCTGAAAAGAAAGCCCCTAAGCAATTAATTCTGACAAACACCATATCAATTTCTTTTTTCTTTTTTTTTTTTGAGAATAATTTTAATTCTGAAGTGTATTTACATCTTTCTACTGTAAAAATTGTCAAATTCAACAGTTCTATCTACTGTTAGAACTATGTCAAATTCAATATTAACAGCTCTATCTTGCTGCAATGAAATGTTTAGTTCAAACAAATGGCTGCTTTATTATATTCTTATTTGTGAAGAAAATAGAAATGCTTGGTTTTGTCTGAGGACTAAGCATTTTTTTTTCCTACTTTTTGAAACTGTCAAAATTACACTGACTAGATTGAAAAAATAACAAAAACCAAACAACTATTTGTGGTCCCTTTGAGGATAATTTGCTAATAGGACAAGTCAGCAAGAGGTTATTGCTCCTTCCCTTCCTTGCAGTCGAAAACAGGTAAAGAGGCTCAATTCAGGGATCCAGTAACAATAATTTCTAGAGTAACTGCTTATGCAGACAATATTCTCCTCTGTTCCATCTGGTATGGTTTAGGAAGCATCTAAGGTCCAAATACTTGCAGCATCTAGATACTGAAATGCCTTTAAACATCACAGTCTAAGCCACTCAGAAGTACACGGCACCACTGACTCGAATGTAGGACCTGAGGTTCCCTAGTGACCTGAGTCACTAAGGATCTTTTTCTCCCCATACTGGAAATCATTTGGGATTTTCAGAAATCACAAGTCATGCACTCTAGTGCAAGTGTAACAGCATTTCTTACACTGCCGTGGCACAGTGAGATACTTATGCGTTCAGAAACAAACAATACAACCTGTGAAAGTGCAGCCATGCCTTTAGTCTTAACCTCAGGGAAGGACTTGTAGTGAGCCATTAAAACACTGCAAAGGTTTGATATGGTCCCACCTAATGGTGCGGAAATGCCAGAAAGGATTTGAGTTCTGAGGTTTTCCTTTGCAGAAGCTGAGCATTACTTCATGGAGATCTAGGGCCAAGATCCTCCCTCAGCTAGGGTAAACCATCTCCTCCGACCACATATGAATTTCTTGGGAGGCAAAAGACTATTCCTCTCCATGTTTCCCATTCGGTCTGCCAGCTGTTGTATAATCTGCCAGCTGACGTCAGATCAGAGATTTTCTTCTCCACTCTTTAGTCCATTCTGTATTTCTCCAGTCTTGATAATACTTAGTTTTCTATGATAATACTTAGTTTTCTAACAGTCTAGGAAAGAGGGAAGAAAGGATTTTTTTTGTTTGTTTGAGCAGTTGTGCTTCGCAGGCCCAAATGACTATTTTCCTTCCCTTCACCCTCAAGTTCTATTTTTAGCAGAACATGGAAGCCCTGTACTTCGTGTCCTTTTCAAAGTTTATTGTTTCATTTTACTGGGGCTGATTTCTGATAATTAATTTGATGAACAATTTAATATAATACTTCCAAATCTGGAGATACTTCTCTCTGTGTTGTTTTTTAGGCTGAGAAAGTATTTTTACTGCCCTTACATTTCAGTTGTCACAATTTAAATATTGAAATGATAGATAACATTTTAGAACAATATAATCAAGTTATTTGCCTTCAAAAAAGCTCCAGTACTGATTGCTTTGAGGATAAAAGTTCAACTTATTATTATTTTTTGCCCTCTCCAAAACTCATCCTCCTTTAGAGCCTGATCCAAGTACTAACAGTCTCTCTCATTTCAGTGGGAATGGAAGACTTCCAGATTGACATGATCTATAAGCAGGGATAATTACCTTGTTCTGCTTACCAAGAGAAAATATGCCATCTGCTTCAACTTCCCTCCATCCAACCATTTTATTCATTTTCTTCAGAAGAATCTGTTCCATGGTAGTGAACACAGGAGCTATTTCACAAGTAAACCTAGATATATTTTTCTATAAAAAGCAACAGCTTATTTTAAAAGTGTTTCATAATGGAGAAGAAACATAAGCAAATGGAGATTTTGATTTAGGAAGACCACAGAGCACTAGTACTTGCCTTTCTACACCAAACAAAAGATACTGAGTTTCTTACAGTTAGAGACATGAAGGGGTCATTGCCCAGCCTGGGATTGTACCTACTGCTTCTAAAAACAGTCATTCACATTCAGGTCTCTACTACTAAATTTATGTGTGACTAAACTCTAAACCATAGACCCGTGGGCTGAAACATTCCAACATTTCAAAGTCATGCTTCAATTTATTTGTGCTCAAAATTAGCACTGCACTGCGTATCGTAGTCTTTGTATCATGTTATCACATTTGAGACATTCTGCATGGGGTCCAAAATGAAACCCAGAGATTATGATATCATCAAAGCATCAAGTACTGATTTAAGGTAAAATTACAGCCCTGTCAAATTATGCCCTGTAGAGCTAGGGGGATTGACAGCTACCCCTTCAGGGAGATAAAGATTCTTTAACCAAAACTGAGCCATAGAGAGATGGGCAGGAAACCAGTACTGCCCAATAAGGTCCACTTATTACATGGACATTATCAGAGTGCACCAGCTGAGTTCATCATACAG
Organism: Apteryx mantelli; assembly: GCF_036417845.1. Classification (NCBI taxonomy): domain Eukaryota; kingdom Metazoa; phylum Chordata; class Aves; order Apterygiformes; family Apterygidae; genus Apteryx; species Apteryx mantelli. The sequence goes on from NC_089979.1 coordinate 80,191,116, forward strand.
CTATGAACGAGTTTGAAGTCAGACGCAAAACTCCTGGCAAGTAACTTAAGTATTTCCATGGGCTTGCAGAAAGGCTTACAGGTTGTTTTCTGTCCCCCATAAAGAAGAGGTTTACACATTGTGTTTGGCAAAACTGAATTATGTAACATGCAAAAAGCTGCTCTATCAGATTAGAAAGCTATACAGATTTTTACCAGAAAATAGATTTCTGAGAAAGGTGATTATAAAGTATAGCTATGCAATATTGCCTAGTACTAGAGCCTAAGAGGGTTTTAAATGAAACTTCATGTAAGCTTTCCACATTTCAAGTATTTTAAAATATATGAGTACAACTAATCTGATGTAATAAACTTATTCAATACTGACTTACCAGACACAACACTGAAGCACAGGTATTTTCTAGTTAAAGTGTGTAACACAATGGTCCTATAAGCTTAGCTCAGAATGTCAAAGAAAATTGTTATAATCCACTCTAACCAGCCTGGATTATTATATCACACCACCACCCAAACTGAAAGCAACTTGACAGAAAACTGGACCAAAATAACCTCAGCCTTTATGTAACAAGCAGCAATAGGAATTTTCTTTGGAGGACAGAAATCAGAAGCTGAGTTTTAAAACAAGAAGAAGAAGAAAAGAAAGAACTCTGAAACTTCAGGCAAAATTCTGTTTTTTTTTTCCTTCTGCATGCAATTTTTTTGCATATGGCCAAATTTGACTAGAGAACAAAAATTTAGGATAATAAACAATAAACTTAATTTGCATGCCAGACTGTCAGAATGATGCTCAAATTAATTATAAAAAAGTGGCTTGGCTAGCCCTGATCCAGCCAAATGCATATCCAGTTTAATCACGAACATTATGAGTGAAAAATGGTGGCTCATGCACCAAGTGGGACCTATTATTTTATTGCATGCGACCCATCACATTTTTTTTCCCCCTGCAAATTAAAGTATGGTCCAACAGAGGCAAGTGAGAGACATTTTCAGTCCTTTGGAAAAGAAACATTCCACATGCAAATATAAGCAGTTCAACTCCAGAGGAAGGACTACTTACATTCTCAAAAGATATGATGGAGTAGAATTACCAGACTGGGTCTACAGTCCTTACCCGATATTAATCAGAAAATGTCTCATAGCAGGCAAGCCTCATAATTCCCTTTTAAAGACTACCAGGCAAGGTAACATTGGTAGATAAGAATGACCACATCCCTGGTCTTAAAGAGGATCACAATGTTATCACACACAGGTATTCTGCACAGTTCTTTTTCCAGCCAACCTTTCCAAAAGGAATTATATATGCTATAACTATCCACATTTCTCCACTCTGGTTTGTTCCATTTTTCATATACATAGCAAAGAGCTGAAAGAATGTTCTGATTGGGAAATGGAGGTAGGAATATCTTTTAATAAAACCTGAAAACCACTGGCCGCTTCCATGAATATAAAACTTTATTCCAGCATCTCAAAATTAAAAAAAAAAAGTCCCTCACAAGAATATAAATATATGCAGCTTTCCCCCTCCCATACACTACAAACAACTTGAGATGCCTCAGAACATAAGATATAATTATAGTCGGGACAGAGCATCCTATTGGTACATCAGCTAAACCGACAACCACCAATTCTTCCCTCTGTTTCCCGTGGCAACTGCTGAAGTACTTCTCTTTAATTCCGTGATTTCTTTTCTTAAATAAACACACTTGTATCTTATACTTTTTTTTCCCATTTATGTTATCTATTAGCACTATTCATTTTCTTCAAGTAGAACAGTTTTGCTAATGTGCTCAAGGCCACTCTCTGTCCATTCTTACCCTTTCCCCACTTCTCAGAAGGTGTCTTTTCAGTCCTAAATCCTATTAAAATATTTTTGACAGAAAACTTTCCTTTTATTCATGATGATTTCATGAAGAGGGTGGTGAGGTGAAGGAATTTAGTACAAATATCTTTCAGATACATTTATATTTACATTTCTTCACACCAAATATCTTCTACAGTAGCAAAACCTCTTCAGAACTTTATGAACGTTACTGAAAATATACTATTGCAACCAAAAATATCCCACATAGATGGTAAATCCCAGATTTTTGTATAAATCCAGTCCAATCCATGAATCAAATAAATGTTACATATATCCATGAAGTGATGTGACAACATGAGGCATGTATGTTTTTGCTACTTTACCTGTTTTAACTCCATATTTTAAAGTGTCCCTACAGTCAACAAGTATTTGTTCCAGACGCTCCAGCTGGTCAGACAGCTCCAAGCTGAAACCTTCCAAACCTTCAAGAAGCTGATGGGGGTGATGAAAGTCCAGAGCTTTATTTTTTCCATCATAGGTTCTTTTATGTAACTCAGGAGAATTTCTACCACCTCGGGCAAGAACTGCTCTGTGATGCTTTCACCATTCTTAGTGGGTAACAAGTCCAAGCAGAAATGAGGAGAACACATGAATCAATACCAAGTTTTATAATTGCTCAGCAAGGCTGATTAGACACAGTTTTAGTGATTGCACATATTCTGCTGAGTTTTTCCCTATATATCCATTTCACAAACAAACAGACACAGGAATAAAACATAGCAGTAAAAAAGGCAAAGACATGGCTAAGAACTTAGGGCCTTAGCACAAGAATGTTTTTGCAACATTCATAAATGTACTATACTTCTTGTTTCTGGCATTAAAAAAATGCCACAGAGCACAAACCTGGCTTGTGAGCGAATGGATATTTTGCTTAGTGACCACCTTTGAGAGGCTGGAGTGAAGAGGAATGAGCAGGGGTGGATTAACTCCCTGCTGATCCTGCTTTGCAGTCATTCTCAGTTGGCTGGGGACACAGCAATGTACCACTCCTTCATGATTTCCTCCATTGAGCATGCCCCAGCAAGAAGTTGAGAACATCCATAAATGCTCACACTTCTCAGAAGAAGTGGCTGCCACAGTGACTGCTGTACTTTAAACAGAAGAAGTGAAGGGCACAGAAGATGAACATCCTCTCTTTCTCACTGCAGTCCTGAAAATGCCTTTGATGATTGTATTTACAGGGGAAGGAGGAGGAAAGATGAATCCTCGGGGTGGTAAGTGATTTCCAAGGCCTGGCTAGCCTCCCTCAATGCTATATACAACTGTCTTAGGAACTTGGAGTGCTTCCACATCACCAGCAGCTTTTGACATTTCTGACTGAGGCAGCAACTTCAGACAATACACTTCTTTGAGGTCTTGCCTGATGAAGAGAAAGGAAATTTTGCTTTCAGGTAAGCTTTGAAGAAGAGGAGTATATAACAGTGATGAAAAGAGACTGAGCATAACTGCAAAGAGCAATGAAACACAGAGGCAGAGACTGGGAAAAGGGGATCTACACACTCAGTATGCTTCACTCTTCCTCCTCTGTCACATGTAATGATGGTCACTAAGAAACCAACCACAGTAGCTCCACAGCATGCTCTTAAGGGCTTGTGAGATCTTCCTGAGAGAACAGGCAAGAGGGTATGGTCTCAGCAACATTTAAGAAAAGAAGAAATGATCTTGAGCTTTAAGATATTTTGAATGTAGCCTTACCTAATGCATAGATACTTGAAAAATAATTCACAAAGCTCTCAGTGCAAGTGTCTTTCTCCTCACCCTCTTGCTGGAGACTGCAGATGTGTGTTTTGCTTGTCTGTCTAGGTTTGGAATGGATGCTTTCATCTGCAGAAATATCACCAGGAAGAGGGGGGAAGATGTAGGGAGAAGAATAAGAAAAGACATGGTTATTAGCAACATAAGTGCTTCCATACCTGTGAGATTCATTTTCTATCTGATCCAACTCAGTATTGGATCTGTTATTTGACTACAAGACTGATTTTTTTGGTCTCCCACAGCACTGATGCAGAAGAGATCATCAGCTAGATTTGAAGATTTATTCCAAACCACAAACAACCAACCCCCTTCTCCCCACAAAATCTCAGGTGATATTGCTGTGCCCAGCAAGACAGGGTGGCCTGAACCTGAAGTGATTGTAGTGCCATGGCAGAGCACCTGATTTATGAGTATGAAATCCTAGTTGTAAGGGAGGGAACAGGTTACACACACTGATACAACCTGTGGTTTGAGAAGTCACCAAGCTGGAAGTTGCTGGAAGCTGGCAAATTATGCTAGAGGAGGCATCACTGCAGGCTTGTCCTGCATTATGTTCTTTACTAAACATAGACTGCAGACAAGGCACAGGATAGTGAGATAGACTTTTGCCCATTGGGCCATTTTTCTGTTCTTGTTGCTAAGCTAGAACTTTTATTTTATTTTGGTAAGAACAAAAGCTAAGCCCCAGGGTCTGCTTAACCTCCAGGCTAAGCTAATGCTTAAAACTTAAAGGAATACCTGAGCAGTTATCAAGAGCAGGTCTTACGTTCCTCAAACAGCCATGCATTTAGTTTCATGATGGACTAGCTTTGCCGTTTTGGGTTTTACACAGAAAAGAATGATTCACAGGAGCTTTTATTAAATTATTACCCTTGATGGAACTTCAGGTTCTGCTTTCATGATCTAGGTAAGGAATACAGTTAATGTCACCTGGCTTTTAAAATAATAAAAAAAGCAGAATCAAGACTTATTTTTTCCTCACTCTGTCACAACAGTACCACAGTCCTTACCAGACAGTTAAATCTCCTTTGCTCTCAGTAGTTTTCGATTGCGAAACAACAACTTTACGGTAAGTTGCTTAGCATTTCCTTCACCAAAACAACAGACTGTAAGCAAAAAAGGAACTTGGGGATGCTGTTAGTGTTGGCCTACAAAGATACTGGTCAACCTGGTAGTCCTTGGAAAACCAGACATGCAGGGCCCAGAGCAATTTCTGTAGCAACTGCCAGAATTTTCTCAACCCCCAAATTCAATAATTAGGTGCTTGTCATGTCATCTGGAAATTTAGAGTGGATATTAATTTCTATTTCTCTTTTTCAACTTCTAAGTCAACGACTGTTCAAATTTCTTTAAAATCTGTGTTTTATAATAGCAGAAGGTTTATTTTTTGCCATATATAAACATATATATACACACAATATATGCATAGTGATTTGGAATTATGATTTCAGATTTTGTAGCACTGTGTTCAGGCACAAATGACAACAGCCACAAGTCTAACAACGTAACTGCGCCCATGAATCAGACATTTAACTGCAGTGATGCAGATGAAAAAGAGATGGATAAACTTATTTACACCTATTTCATGTATATGGAGAGAAGGTAAACTTTATATGGCTGAAGTTAGAACTATGCAAACGCATTTTACCTCAATTGTATAGAATTTTATGTGATATTTTGCAATCTATCCTCCAGATTTTTGCAGTAAATCTGTTCTTATTTGTCTCTAGTTCTCACTTAAACCATGCAATCAAGGCTTATTACCAGATTTCTTTGGATACAGGAAAAAAAAGTTTTGGTATGAATTTATTTTTCAGCATCTTGTTCCTTGTAAGCTGTGGAAATACTCTTTAAAGAAAAATATATATTTAGTTCTTCTGGCTGCCTAAATTAACAAAAGGACTCCATTTTTTCTTTCTTTATGATGATTCATACATATTCATTATGTCAGCTCTTCTCCTCACTCCCAGAGCAGTGCAGCTCTCCCATGCTTTTAGCCTTTGCTTTCCAACTGACTGCTCATTTGCTAACAACGGAAACTTAGCAGAACTACTTGGGAAACTCAGCCCTTAGAGAGAGTAAAGTCCACAAAAAGAGATTTTGGCATCACAATATGCAGTGTAGTGCTATCAGAGGCATCAGTCCTGGCACAGTAGCACAGTCTGCACCTCTGGGTTTGACGTACCATCTACTCACGTCATGAGACTCGGACCAGGGAATAGTTCATGATGGGCAGTGGACAGAGCTGTTTAAGCTAACCAGCAGGAAACACCTTAAATCCTCCCCTCTACAACCCCATGGATTTAGGAACATTTTCTCTTGGGGAAAAATACTCAACCCTGAGCTCCTTTCTAGAGGAAGCCTCCTATGTCATTTTTCCTTGAAAAGGAAGAAATCTGTATCAAGCTCACATGGCAGACAAAGTGATGGCATCTTTCCTTTTTTCAGTAGTTTGGTGAGCAGAGCACGGAGGACTTGTTTTTAAATCTCATCTCTGCCTTGTCAGCATGCAAGGGATGAATCTTTTGGCAAGGGAAGCAGGAGGAGGAAGAGAAAGAAGGAATGCGCTCTCTAAACTGCCACGTAGGGCGCCGGCCCATGAGGGGCAGGGAACCAGGACACCACTTCTGCACCAATAACTGTTTGAGGGTTTTATATTAAAATTTATCTTAGCTATCTGTTTTTTGTTAAGTCCTTTTTTTCCCACTGAAATCATAGCCGTAAGTAATATCTGTTTTCTTACTCGTGTAACTGGCAGGAAGCCTATTCCAAAAATAACAGTCTTTATAGCTGAGGCCTTAAACTTGCTAATTTAATTTAGGATGGAAATATGTCAAATGTCCTTGTCATATTAATGAGAGACAGATTTATCAAGCTGGGCTGAAAGAGCTAAGGGGTCCCCATCTTTGACAGACCTCTTCTCTGGGATCGTGTGCCCGAAAAGCAGCTGCACCACGACCGAGCACTGTTCTCAATCTGTACAGTGTCTACATTCAGCACTGCAATAGACACATGGTCAGCTTTCACGCACGTACTGTGCCCTGACGGCCATGGGAAAGAGCTGGTCTGGGGGCAATTCTGTCCAGCCCTTCACTTTACCCTCCCACAGCAGTGGCAACATGCTGTGATGCTGACCCATGCCCACAACAGCCTGCTCCTGAAGACTGCAACCATGTCCAGCCTGGGCTTCTGGCTCCACACACATGTGGCTTGGCACTGACAGCTAAGAAACAAGATTATGGCATGTGGAGGGGTGAAGGAGGCAGAGAGAGGTTTCCATTGCTAAAAAAGTTAGACTGTCCTGTTAGATGATATTAATACTTAGTTGAGTTACAAACACAGATTAGGAAATTAAAAATTCTGACATCCTCTCATGGCAGACTTTATGGCAGAACTGAAGCAGGAATGAACCTAGTGTGCCACTGAAGAGCATGGCTTTATCCCCACCTTCCCCGCTCTCTTCCCCCAAACCTTGGCTGAATGCTTCCAGTGACATTTTCTGTGTCAACACCAGCTATCATGTGGCCGTGCAGCAAATCAGATTAGATCACCGATAGCGCCAAAAGTTAATTCTTCCAAGGAAAAATCAAAAAGAAACAAAACCTGCAGGAGTCAGCAGTTGACTCATCTCGCTTCACTACAGCACTGCTGAAACACAGGGCTGAGGAGAAGATGAGGAAGGCAGGGTCACCCCTTTTAGCAGCTGTGCAGACTTTGGTCAGCTCTAGCCAAATGCAAAAGTACACTCTTGCTGCCCGAGCAAGAAACACAGATGTGGCTTTCAAGATTAAAGATATTAACATATTTTACCTCAAACCCCTATTAATTCCAAAAGGTATCTTTGTTTCTACAGACTAGGTGCTTAATAAATTAAGTAAAATAATATCTTTTGATTTGCAGCCCAGAATAATCAAGAATAATAACAGGCTGCCACCACACCTTCAATGGGATTAAACTATTTTCCTGTTGTGAATCACCAAATATTAAATGAGATTCCTTTTCCAAATTACTCAGTGCAAATCAAACAAAGTGGGTCTACAGGCAGGCCCCTGCATGTGGCTGCTTTTTACAAATTCTCTCTACATAACTTACCCTGGTGGCAAAGCACAGAGGGGTTTGTTTCTTCTCTTTGCAGAACTACCATAACTAGGGCTTGGTCTATAAGCAGGGTTCCTAGGCATACACAGTGATGGGTGTCACATTAGCATTTATATATAATGTGTCTTGGCCTTCATGGGTACAAAATGCTGATGCCCTAATCTATACTCAAAAAAAAAAAAAAAAAAAAAAGCAAAGAGCTGGAAGGGAGGACACAGTCTAAACTTAATTCATCTTACTGATGTGACTGAGTAAGGAAAGAGCCAAAAGGCAGTGAAGCTTTCAGAAGGCAACTCAAAGTATCTAAGATGCTTAAAATTAGGAAGCATCCATACACTCCCAAGCAAGGTATAGTCCTAATCCATGCACTATCTATGAGTACACCTATTTTATGAATGTTTTCTCTGTTCTAACTTACTTCAGTACAACAACAATGACTTTGTGGGAGTTATTACTGAATTTGCTGCAGCAAACAAGGAGCTTTCCCCTTAAATGTTTAGACAATTATGTCAGGGCATATTTCTAATATTAATGTTCATCAGATGGTATCATGAAGTTTAATGAAGTTGGGACTTTTCTCCAGGGAAAGTCACAAGAAAAAAAAATGTTTAATGGGCATAAACACTGAAAACCAAAGTCTCAAAAGCAATAGAGATGCAGTTTTAGCCAGAGACTGAGTGCAGAACTGAACTTGTCCACAGTAAGCAGTGAGGTTTAGCATCCAAATAAAAGTACAACTCAGTGAACACAGGGGTACTATTGGACTTTTCACAGTTGTGCCTCAAACAGAAGCCCAGCAGATACATGACTGACTTTCAGAAATACATTTTGCTTAAGGAATTTATATGTTTTCTTTCTGCAAAAAAAGAGAAATACATTTGTTATCAATTGACTGGGATATTTTTGGCAAGAGCAAGCAATATATTAAAAACATCAGTCACCAAACGTTGACCACCTACAGTTTTCTCTTCTTTCTTCATTATTATATCATTTCACTGGATCAGAAAGCACAGAAAAATTTGAAGTCCAAAAGAGTTTTTAGGATTCTTTCTATTAACTTAAAGGGATGGAACAGACCCAAGTTTGTATGCTTGCAATACAGATCATGCAAAAATAACCTGAGTTACTTGCACAGAGCTAAAGTCACATTAAAAAGTAGTAATAAGCTTCATTACTTTCCCAGTTGACTCTGAGTGCTAAAAATGATGATGACCATTTTTTTTAAAGAGTCTTTAATACAGTCATTGCCAGGGAGATGTTCTTTAATGACATCTTTAAACTTACTTGTCTTAACAGCAACTGCTTTGAAATCCATGCCTGTGCTTCTCTGGATGGCAGGAGCAGTGTGAAGAAGGGGCAAGGGGGGTTAGTTGGCTTCAGACTTATATGCAACCGAACATGTAGAATTTATATTCTTCTGACTGAATGGGAACACTCCAAAGTTCTGGGCAGCAGCTCACTGGATGAGTAGGATCTGCTTTTGTTTTGTTTTTGAAGTGGCTGGATCCAGTTAGCTTTCACAGAGTTCCCACCTGGTGAAAATCTCCCCTAGGACCCCTCTTCCCCCTCAACATTTAGTCAAATGAAAGATGATGCATCTCATGCCTGATGTTAAATAAACATTTTAAAATGCAGAGTTCATCTGTGGCCTAATCTTGAAAGATGCTGAGTGCCTTTTGTTCTCAGTGTGTTTAATAGGAGCTGAAAATGCTCAGGAATCGTCAGGATCCAACCCAACAAGGAAGGATAATCCCATGTTTATGAACATCTAGGTTCAATTTCCTGCCCTACCTGCACAGCCACTCTGTCCTAACTTAAATACCAAGTCCCTCCCTACTGAGCAAGGGATAAGCTGTGTACCTCATGTAGCATACCCCAAAGCCAAAATACTGTGCGGATCAACTAAGGTAGCTGGAATTTGGGTGAGGTATCTGAAACATCTCCCTTCATGAACAGGTTCCTGGAGATCCTAGTGTATGCAGGCAGGAAGGAAGATCAGTTGTGGCAGGACCATGGTGATCTTGAGCCTAGAGAGTTTAAGTGCTTTGAGGTTTCAATGGTAGAAGTTCTGAGGACCTAAATTTTAGATTTGGACAGGATGTACCTTTCAGTGGTTCTAGACAGGCCTACCTAGGCAAGACATAGGCACCCCTGTGGTGGTACAAAGATAAAAATATTAAAGACTGTATAAAGTTATGGCAATAAGATTTATAAGATAAAGCCTCCTGGAAGCCTCAAAAGTCTTTCAGTCCTGAGGGCTTTGATAAATCATCTAATTTTTGGAAAAATCTACTTTTGGCTAGTTTTGTATACAAAAGTGTTGCCTTTCTCAACATGACAGATTTTTAAAACATCCATGATATCACTGCATCCATTATCAGGGAGGTATTGAAAGAGACATATTTACCACTAAATCATAGCAACAGGTTGTCAGGTACAAGGAACATCAATTTAGTAAGACAACCTTTTGCAACAATTACTTTTTGTTTTGAAAAAAGGACTAGCATCTTTTACTCAGACATTAATGAGGCAAAGAATCAAAAAATGTGCTTTCAAAAGAAACATAAGCTACTTTCTCTCGAGTGGCATGAATAATATTCCACAAATTCAGACTAAGGACTATATTGACTCACTTATTTATGCTTCACTCCTTATTCATGAAAAGAAGAATGAAGTAGACTCGATAAAAGGTTTCACTTGCTTTTCTTTTTTTTCAGTCTCTTTCAATGAGCTGTATTTCTCACTGAGAAATGGAAAAAGTCTGTTGTCTTTTACATCTCATTGTTTTCTAGATATTTTAGAGATGTCCTGCTTACTTTCTCAGTGATTTGTCAAATTTTATTAGTTGCTTAAATGTTTTTTTGTTTTTTTTTTTCCATCTGGCATGAGTGTTTTCCCCTCACTGCAGAGAGAGAAGAGAAAAGCTGGCAGACTTCTACCCTAGCTGTGCGACTTATAACATATACACTAACAAGATCATACCTTTTAGGTACTAACCATTCCTTCTGCAACTATTTTCTACCTTGCGAGATATCTGTATGACAGTTTCATAATACCCATGAGGAATGCTTGGATTTTTGAATGGAAGAGAGCAACAGACTCATTCAAATGCAGTTTAGATTTTCCTGCTCTCTTCTCCATTATATACGAGCATTACAGAAGATTTAAAAAGTTTTTAAAATCACTGAAAGTTTCCAAGAAAGCACATAAATTATTTTTAAATCTAACTTTTCCCTAAAACCCCAAAGATTTTAATTTATTGCTGCAGTAGTTCATCGATAATTTACTTAAGTTTCCACTCTCCTCCATGGGCAGACTGTTTGGCTAAACTGTAACTCTCAACCAATGTTAGTCTCTCCTGCTGCATCTTTTCCCATTTGCATTATGAGCAGTGTATTTATGAGCAGTACATCTTCTACAGAGGAGTTCAGAGAGGCAGAACCATATTTTGAAGTTAGAAGATCTGGATTTACAGAAGAAATATTTCAAGTCTGGGATTTTCCATGAAAAGCAGATTTCCACAGGAAAATCGCTACCACCTTACTGTGGATGATAGAGACCATAAGTAAAGGGCATGGGCCACTTGGGCCAGCCAGCATTGAAGCAATCCCTAACAGTCTTCAGAAAAGCTCCGAGTTAAGCAGCGAGGCATGTTTCACCAAGGAGATCCTCACTACTGCACTATGAGCAATTACCAGACTCCTTGAAGTTTCCCTTACATTTTTTATCAAGTGACAGGTTAAAAAGGTTAGTGTTGAGATCTAGGTGTTGCTTGAATGACAGGAGCACCAGGAGAGGCTGCTTTAGTACAGCGTTTGTTGGGGTATGGCTTGCTGATATACCTCTTTCAAGGTCTGAGCTCCTTTACCAAACTTGAGCTGATTAGATGAAACAGAAAACTCAGATTTTGCATTAACCTATCAGCAAGTTGGCAATGCACTCCTTCCTTTTCTGGTGATCTTACTGTAGTCCTTTGTCCATATGTAATACATATACACCAGGTGAATGTTTACAGCTATACATTCAAATATCTGCTGCTTCCTCACATTATCTATTTGCATCAATTGACACCTACATACAAATGGGCTTATAGGTGCATTTTTGCATGATTTAGCAGTTTTCCTCTCAAAGTTGACTTAGGGAGGAACTGTTTTAATCATGTTCAAAAGCATGACTACAACTGCAGTGAAAAATTATATTTTTTCCACGGAAAAAGAGAGAATCCTACCTGCTCCTTATCACATATGCTGTGAAAAATGTATGCTCACTTGCAGAAACTGTTAACGTGCTTTCAAGCCTATAGATTGTACAGTTTCAGGTTTTACAGGTTTTTCTTTTTAAAGTTTCATCCCACAGCTGGCTCTACCTAATTTCCATTAACATCAGCAGGAAATAGGTATATGAACTTAAAAGTGAAATGTTTGCCTTTAATGACTGTTTAAAATTAAGACCGTTAAAATTTACTAAACTTTGGTCTTTTAATAACTTCACTCTTGCTTCACTCTTTCTTCTGGTATAACTTTTATATAACACTAAAGCCAGATCTTCCTGAACTGCACATTTATTTTTAAATTTTTGTTTCTTTAAAAAGGAATATGAAAAGCCAACTATTTTTCAGCAAGAAACAATGCATTAAGATTCTCAACATCAATTTTAAGTTTAAACCCAGCTAACATAGATGGAAAATATCTGTGGAAAAGGACCTAGAAGTATTGTGATATGTGCTAATTTGTTACATCAACTCGGGAAGTGATTGTACGATGAAACTAGGCGCTAAGCACGGGCTGAACTACAACATCCTGTAACGAGAACATGTCCCCCACCCGAGGTGATTCCACTGAGCTAGCGAAACTGCAATGTTAGTTTAGATTACCTAACATGGCGGTATTGCACAACTGTATTGTGAAATGTGTGCACACGACCTGAAGGTCATCACTCACAACGCCGAGGAAGACTCCAGCCTTCATCCCCACGACCACCAGAGGGCTGAAGAAGACCCCCTAACAACAGTCGGCGCAACCGCAGAAGTTACAGGAAGTGCCACGTATACCCGGAACTAGAGCCGCATATAAGGAGACTGTGAGCGGGGGAATTTTGCGCGCCGTTGGTGGAGCAGGAGACTCCTCGGCCGCCCAGCGCTGTTTTGCTTACTTGTGACTTGCTCAATTGTTCTATTAAATTGGATTTTATGCAAACCAATTAGAGTGGTCGTGTTTGCCAAAAACAGTATTGTTAAGTGTCAGATTTTAAATGCCCAGGTTATAAAATACATTTGACTTTTAATTTAGTAATTATAGATTTATTGGCTAAATGATTGTACAGGTTATTAGCAATTGAAATTGCACCTTATATCATCAGGAGTGCAATTAATTCTCTCTGAATTTGCAATAAAATCTTGGATCTTCCTATTTCTTTTGGAATTTAACATATAATTTAAAAAGGTCAGACCAGAACCTCCTAAAAGATTTAAGCCATTTTTCTTCATAAAGTTAATCTTCACTGCATTTGCATCCCTAAACTCAAGCAGTATATTTACCAGTCTAGAGACATGACAGTGCAGTCAGGAGTCAGTGAAGTCCTACACTGGCGTGTTAGGCACTGCACAACTCATTTCTTTACGCATCTGGGCAAAAAGCCAAGAAAACAGATATTTGATTTCCCCTGATCAAAGAATTCTGCCAAGTTAGTACTGCTGGTTTCTCTAACACAGAAGAACAAGGAAATAAGGCATAAAAATAAGCATATACTGTTCTAACCACTTTTTTTTTAAGTGGGGTGAAGACTCTTTTTCTTTCACCTCCAACATAAGGCCATTCCTTCATGGCTTAGAAGATCTTGATATTTTTTACAGCTGGAATAATGCATCAGTAGTGTATCTGTATGTGTAAAAGTACACAAAGTAATATCAAGAAGCCTTCTTTCCCTCTGAATTCATCTGTACAGAGGGAGCTTGAAGAGTTAACAGAGAGAACATTTAGCTCAAAAAGGCTCATCAGATTATACATCATTCTTAAGGCACAAACTTGCATCCCATTTAGCATGCTGGGGGGAGGCTGGGAGAAGGACTGAAAAAGTTTTTAAAGTGACTGCTCAGATCCAATTTCCTCATAAAGAGAGAAGACAAGGACCACAGTAAAGCCTGTCACAATAATTTTGGAAGCTGTAAAAGCTACATTTGCCTTTCAAACAACTCCTTTGAGCACTGCATGTTCTGAACAAGGATAATTGGAAGACAAAGCTTTTACAACTTCTGAAATGGTTGTCCCTGTTCCCTCTTTACGCAGATCAAGGACAGTAAGAGGGTAATTCCAGGCTCCCTGGAAATATGCAGCCCATCAAAAGCTTGAAAATGAGTAGAAGTGCCCTTTTCCTGTCCTTACCCCATTACCTAATTTAGTCAAGCAGATGGGCTCAAGAGGGCTCATTGAGATGTTGGCTCCTTTCCTTTGACAAACACTGTTATTTTACAAGAGTTAATTTTTCCCCTTGATCTTCCTTTTTAGATTAGCCACTTGCACTACACTGTAAGGACAGAATATTAACCTACTTGACCATAGGAGGATCATCCTCACTTATATACCTCCTCTGGTCCTGCAAATGTCATCATAATCACATCTACACTGGCAGTCAGGTCCTCATGCCTACAGTTCTTCAGGCTTTCCCTTCCTCAGATTTTCAGTTCACCAGCTGATAAGGAGGACCTGTTACTACACAAATCTTATCCATTCCTCCTACTCCTCCTATTGCTGCCAGGGAGGTTATAATACCATGACAGGTTCTTCTCTGGGACAGAGGCAGGACAGGGAAAAGGCTACTTCCTCAGCTCCAGCAGAAATTAGTGTTGCTTTGAAATGTGTGGGCAGCTATAGTCTAAGGTCATTCAGTCATATATAAATGCATGGCCCATGCATACACAAATGTCTACAGAGCACCTGGTTATAAGCTACATCATCTACAGCAGGGTTCCCTCTTTGGTGATGCCCGCAAAGTTTAGGGTAGCCTGACCCATGGATTATTAGGGTAAACAGACAACTCAACAGTGTTTTGGACAATGGTCTAGAAACCCCTTGGCAACCTTCTGTCTTCAGGGTGCACTGAGGCTAGTGTGCACCTTGCTTCTCCACAACCAGGGCACCGCAGAGCTGGTTTACAGCCAGTCTTGAAAAAAACTTCCATTTTCCATCTGTGCTACACTATTTGGTCCTTATCCTCAAGCCAAGAATTTGGGCCTTTCCTTTTAGTTGCAGAACAGGACTCCCTTTTCCAGCTAGCTGGTTGGCTTCATTTGTTAAACTGCCCTGTCTGGAAGGTGTGGTGACATTTGCAAAGACATCACTTCTTGCATTGGCAAGCAATGCCCACGCCCAGTGCTTGCATTTTGTGCAAGCAATGCCCATGTGAAAAGAGGCCACAATCAGGCATAATAAACCATAACTTTTTTTTTTTTGTCTTATCAACTGTCAGCCCTTCAGAAAACTTTTTTTTTAGGTATCTAATCGAGGGTTAGGACTGCCTCTAGATAAGCATAATTAAATATTTAAGACCTAGTTTGCAAAAACAGCCTCTGATTTAAGATTTGCAATCTACAATACAGAAAAGGTGTGACTCTTTAGAAAGTCATCTGAGTGACGCACATATAGGCTTGATCTGAAGACATGAATCACAATTGAACCTGTATATGAGATACCTTGCTATATGACCTTTTATGCTATCATCCAGAAACCTGTGCCATTAACAGCAGATGGAAAAAAAAAAAAGACAGATGATAGAGAGGTTGTTTTCATTACTTAAATATGGGCCTCAAGCTTTGATGAGATAATCAGACCTCTTCATGCAATTATGTCCTTGATAAAAAACATTCATGAATCATTTTTAAACATTTTTCTCTGATACTGGAAATGCTATTTCAATAAATCACAAAAGGGGAGCTCTCGTTTCTGCATTACAACAAGCAACTTCAAAACCAACCCAAATCAAACAACAATAATCATCCAGTGAAAGGCAGAATTACAGAAAACAAAAGAAAGGAAGCTGTAACTATTGAAGCCTGTAACACACAGCTCCCAGGTAACGCTCCAAAGCCACCCCAAAAAAGCCACCACAGAATGCTGAGCAGTTCTTAATATCCTTCTGCTGAGGGCAGGGATTTGTCTCATCTGTGTGAGAGATCAATCCTGAGAAAGCTAATAACTATTTGTCTTGCCCAGGAATTAAATAGCTTTTGTTATAATCACGGTGAAAAGTTCCGGAAACAAAATAAAGGTTTTCAAATCGGGGCGGGGGGAGGAGGGGGGGTAGATGAGGAAAATCTGAAAGAAATTCAAACAAAGCTCCACACCCAAATAATCAAAGAGTGAAGTAGGATTTTGGCTAAGTGAATGCTAAAAGAGTGCATAGAGTGAACACAAAATAGAGTGCACAGATTCAAACAACAGTGGAAGGGCCGTATGTACCCAAGAAATAAAGAAAACCCCAACCTTTATAAATGCAGGAGGATCACATCTAAGGCTAAATACCTGGCAAATATTTCAAAGCACCCGTGAGTTAGCAATAACAGGACTGTACTGTGAAAACATACTTAAGTCAAATAATTATGGTTTGTAGACTAAGAACCAAATGCAGTCCTGACTTCAACAGGCACAAGGACTTTTCTTCCCCCTTTTCTTTCTGCGGCCACCGCTCCACAGGCAAAAGAGCTGTCCCAAATCCTTGCTGATGGTGGCGATGGGCAGGGGACAGGGACCCTCCTCCCCTGGGGAGTCATCTCCCCGTCCCCCCTTTATTCCCAGAAGGGCTCCTGGGGCACCGCCGGAGTCCCCCCAAATCATCTGCCTGGTTGATGCCATGAATCATGCAGAGAAGTGAAAGCAGTACACGGCTGCTCTCTCATTGATGCACTGAACTATTGATTCACACATTTTAAATGATGCGAATCAATAATTGCCCTATAATTCAGTTAGGTATGACAGAGGCAGCAAATTTGCAGCAAGTCCATTGGGGAGTGATACTGCGAACACTAATTTAGAAAACAGGTACTGCTTAGAAATGGTATGCAGCTTGGTTACAATGTACAGCATTTTTCTCCTTGGTAGATGAATTAAGCATATTTCAACCAGCACATACCTACAAGCAGCTGGAAACAACAAATCAGAAACACTAATCACACATTAACAAAAGCTAAATAAAAAGTGTCTCACTTTAAAAAGATAGAAACTTAGCAGTGACCTTAGCCAAAGAGAAATGAAACAACTAATAAAGTAACCATATCCACAAGGGCAAACAGCGCATTTTTCTGTGGTGCTCATAGGTCTCTGACATTTTAGTAAAACTTGTGAAATGCTGAAAATAAATCATTTATGCCTGAAAATACTTATAATTGCAATAATTTAATTTTCTTTCTAATCACAGGGATATTGCAAATATACTAACAATTGCTTTAAAAAAAACCCCAAGTAACATAACACGGTGAAACATTTTTCACATTTAGAGTAAAAATGCAAGAAAGTATGTTGTATTCAAAAATATTGCCTGATCAACCCCACTAAATCAGGCACTTAGACACATTACAGCTTTCTGTAGTAAATCAACACCCACAACATTGCAATACTTTTGTTTAAAATATGCTTTGAACTGAATGTGGAAATAAATGAGAGTTAGACAGACTACATGGATCACTAAATAGGGTTTCTGAAACTGTGTAAAATGCAAATCAGTTTGAACCAGGAAAAAAGGAATTTTTAAATAAAAAAATCAAAAATATTCTGATATTTAGATAATTCATGATTTGAATTTAAAAATCATTAAAATTGTAATTGTTTTTAAAACTGTGTGGTTTATTGTTTTGTTTTTATTTTTTGTAGAAAATTGGAAAATACAATGAATGCTTTTTTTAAAAATAAATTAACTAATTTCTTTAGTAAAAAAACTGTGATTAGTTTTAAGTGAAAACATTTTTTTCCTATTCCAGGACAGAGGTTTTAGATTAGAAAAAGTATTTCAGAAGTCAGGATGAAAGAATAAAAATCTCTTTTTTTTTACATAAACCCTTATTTAGACCCATGAAAATATTTAAATAGTTTACATATTTTGGCCAATTTCAGTCATTTTATGATTAAAATATGTTTTGCTATAATCTTGCTCAACTTCTAGACACAAAAGCATTTTAAAATAATTTTTTCTTTTGGATTTTTTTAAAAAGCTTAAGTTTAATTTTTGCACATTAAAAAAAACACTGATTATAATCATTTCTCATATGTTTCATCTTTGGTCAACAGCTCTAGCCTTTTCATTGTTTTTTCTCACTGCATCATGCTCAGAGACACCTCTGCAAGGTATGTTAAAAAAAAAAACAAATCCAAGATATACAAAGTGTTCTTGTATTGTTTAAAATGTGGTTTACGTAATGTTTTAGGATGGTCTACTCTTCTGAGTAGCATTGGTTTCAAAGCAGCATTACAAATTTCATGTTCCCTGGATAGTATTAATTTTTAGATATATTTTGCCGCTGAACTTTTAATGCGCCCAGAACAGTCCTTCAGGACCTTTTATCTTTATTAAGTGACAAAATTAAATCAAAAGTTAATATTATAGCCCAAAGACAAGATCACTTCTTTACTTTTCTTAATTACTCTGTTTAGTCATTCAAGACAAACTGAGGTACTTGGCTAGTGGCCTAAATGAGGATCAGTGCAGAAACGCAATACCTCTGGGAGAGCCTGTGAACTGACTTACCATGGTTTTGCCTCTGCTTTATTTCCCTCCCTGTCTTCCTTGCTGAGCTGTAGCTCCAGGGTAGACTGAAGGAACAAGTCTCTCATAGACAGTCCCCCACTGGGCCTTATATAAGAAATAATAACTCTATTGTGAAAAAAGGCAATGGAAAAAGAAAACTGGAAATCAAGACCATAAAGAGTTGCTACTTTGCAGCTCCTCTTTGAGCCCAGTCAGTCTTTGCGCTTCATTTAAAACCATAATTAGAACTGATTAAGACTTAAAAAAAAAAAAAATCTTTTCAAGCCTAAAGTTTTTTTTTTTCCTCCATTTTCCATTCTTAGAACTGGAATTCTTGGAATGGAAACTTGCAGGGAGGGTTTCTCAGAGCGAGGATTGCATTTCTCATAAAAACAAGAGCCAGCATGGCAGCTCACTGGTAGAGATGCTCCTCGTGGCTGGCTGAGACACCGGGTGGAGCAACTGTTGGAAATAACAGACTCAAACCAGCATCTTCCACAGGCACCTGCAAGTTTGTACCCAGTGCTTCCTGGTAGGATCGGACGTTTTTCCTAAGCATGGACTTGGGGGACACAAACTGTGAACAGCACAAGATACTGAGTGCAAGTTGTTGAACAGTTGGATGTGAAATGGGATGAACCTCCCACACAGCTACCTCAGTCTCCTTGTTCCAAGGTGTTTAGGAATGTGAAAGATCCCACCCAAGCCTGGGCACCATGCACACTCAATAGTAAAGATGATCCTTCAGAAAGCAGCACAGCCCTGACTTGGAAAGAATCCATATCCAGTGGAGCCCATGTTCATATGCTCAACTTTAAACACGTACACAACTTGTTAAAGCCAGCCCCTCCTAAATAAGGATCCAATCTCTTCGCAGTTGGCATCAGCACAGAACTGGGTACATCGATGGATGACGTTTTGTTCTTCTTACGCAAACTGCCAATAAAAATATGAGTTCTTTTTCCTTTAGGTGTTCTTGAGAAATACACACTTGGTACACAGAAAATGTTCCAAAAAGAAATTCAATTTACACCAGCATGCTTTGTTTTTACTGCTGGAAAACAGAGCTACCAATGCACAAATTCAGTCCACACCTCTCTCAATGTGCCATCTCCAAACTGAAGGACATTTTTCAGTCACTGCCGCTTCAATAAACACAGAGCACTGAACACCTTCATCTGCTTCCTTTTTCTTTGCATATTTAGAAATGAATGAGCCCAGAGACTTTTTGAGGAGTTTGCAAAGCGCAGTCTTCCTATCTCATCCTATTTGGCTACTGTAACTCTAACCACATACAATGAAAACATAAGATATGTCAGAAGATGTAATTATATTTATATTATTACAATACTAATTATTAATGTATTTTAATGTCCTCCATATCTGAGAGCCTGTATGCCCTCTTTCTTTTTTTTTTTTAAATGACCAAGGAATGTGACTGACTCTCTCTCAATACTAAAACTACTTTATTTCAAAGCAGTTGTTAGCACAAAATAAATCAGATGGACTAGAGGGCATTGGGGTGACAGCAGAAATCTTAAAAGAAGTTAAACTGTACAAAATTAACTGGGAAGAAACCCATGGAGTAAAACAGTTAGAAATTAATTGGAGGGAGAGGAAAGGGGAAGAAAGTCATCAAAATATTATTGTGTTGCAGGGAATCCAAGCTTTTGCTCTTGCTTTCCCTGTGATAGGTGCCCAGGTGGTCAGAGCTTCCAGGATTTTTTGCTTTCTCACTTCAAACTGCATCCGGCTCATCCCAACCTTTTCAAGGCCTTTAATTTAAAATCTGTCTGCACTTTTTTTTTCACCCCTAAATATTGCAACCCTAAACCCATCCAAATATGTAGAGCATTTCTGGTTGGCTGGATTGCAACTTTCTGGTGTGTAGCTACTCAGTATAATCCTTCCCTTCTACTAAGTAACCTAATACACAAGTGCTAAGTAAGTATCTGGGAGTATGCCCTACAGGGGAGAAATCAATGTGGTTTTCTGCATGTATCCCAGACATAACTTGCTTTAGTTATTCCTATACCCCAGTTCAGTTCAGAGGTTACCAAAGAGCACAGTTACCCCTTTTCTCATAGATCTTTACCAACAATCAATTCCCAGGGGCATCTGACTCAAGAAAAAGAAAAATCAAAATAAACCCTAATAACAACATTAAAGAAAACCTAGGGAGGTAGAGAATAGCCTTGTAGGCAGAACCTAGTCTACTGAAATTTAAGATGTCCTGGTGTAATTTTCCCAACCTTAATGTGGAAAACTATACAGCACCACCTTGTGAGCTTCCCCTAAAAATGTTTTTGAAGAGACTAAAGATACAATAGGAAGCTCATCAATCAGCTTTAGGCAGAACAGGACTAGCAAAATAAGCAAAGGCTCTGAGGCATGGGTTTAAAACACATAGGGCATATGAAGTCACCTAAAAATCGATCAGCTGACCTTCAAAGAGAATACATTTCAAAAGAGTTAATGAAGACCAGAAAAATCACCTCGATGTCTATCGAATAGGCAAATAAATACTGGGAGTGCTACCCAATTCTTCACAAGTGGGTCTGCCAGGGGATCTTTTTAGTAATGGCCATATCTGCACAGCTGCTGAATTCCTGACCTCCCTGGGAACAGAGCAGTTTTGCAGCAGCAGAGCCACCGAGCACACTGACATCCAGCTCTGAATGAAGTGACAAAACCTTCCTGAAGGCTTCTGCTACTTTGCTCCAAGAGCAATCACATCACTTTTGGAAGCTGGCAAACAAAAAGCACAGCCACAGGATCCCTCATACACACGCACAGAGCACCACCATCAAGACACAGTTTATATAGAGAAAAGTTTGTGTGCTGAAATAATTAAAATGGGAGAAGCCTTAATGTGATTGCAAGTACACCATTGTAAAAGTTCCTTAAAATGACGCATCTTATACCTTCCATTGAATAAAGTTAGGCCAATACTAGGCCCATAAACCAGTGAAACATCTTCTAGCCTAGAGGTGTAGAGCTTTAAGCCTAGTATTTTATTTAATTGTGTGCACAAAGATCAAAATACAGGCAGTTAGCTTTGGTACAGCTGGATCACTTCAGAATATTGCTAGTCCCAGAATATTGCTTTACAGAAGAGGAAGCCCTGCTATTCATCCTGCAATGCAAAACTCTGCCTATGGTAAAGACAACATCAGGGAAGAACACACTGGAACAGCTACAGCAGCTCTGTGTAAAGAGTTCTACTACCTATAAGCAAAAACAGAGGTGCAAAAAATTTATTGAGAACTTCCATGGTTTCTCTTGTCATGTTCACAGCTCTGAGTTTCTGCTCTTTGCTCTTCCCACCCAAAAAATGGAGACAGAGAAACACTAACTTTACTGCAAGGGAATAATAACAATGACAAATTCTCCACATTCACATAACAGTTAAGTTTGAAAATCCTTATTTAGACCAGTTCAAGGTAAGGTCAAAAGAAAGTGTCCTCTAGTTTAAAAAAAAAACCAAACACCCCCCCCCCACACACACACACACTCAAGTAGCTTGTGGTAAATAGGACAGTTTATTTAAATATGAAGATTCAAATATTATAATCTATTCAAAATATGAGAGAACAAACATGCCTTTTGCCCTCGATTCAGAAAGCAAACTCTCTATTTTTCCATTTTTCCCACTATTCCTTTTCTGTCATTGTTCCAGTCTGAGTTCACACTGTGGTTTTTTTGTTGCTGTTGTTTTGAAAAGATAAGTGACATAATTATATACTGTACACCAGAGGAAGTTTTTAACAATTTTTTGTACAAGTGCGAAGTACTTCAATATTCCCTATCTCTACTGCAATAATATGTCTAATATAGCCTAGAACCACATTTGCCTTTTTCCTCCGAGTGCTTCTTGCATCTCTACGTATCCTGTGATCTATGTACCCTGTGTACTACACCCAAGTAATTCCTCAAGTAACTGTCCTCCAGCATCTTATTTTCCCTTTCAGCAAAACCCAGTGTTGTGTTTCCTCTGACACTTCTTCCAAGTCCCTGTACTACCTCCCATCTCCTGTAAATTAGCCAGTAACTTTTCATGTAACATCATACCAAATCCTTTACTGAAGTCAGCATAAATTACAGTCTCATTTCCTTTCTCCGGATTATTGGTTTTCTAAAACTAAGAAAAATAACAGGATCCCTGTGGTGAACTCATGCTTCTTTTTATCCTGTATTCCATGTCTTTAATCACTCTTCTGTTTAAAATTTGCTCTTAAACTTTGTCCTATTGAGGCCAGACTGGAAGGCCTGAAACAGCCCAAAAAATGTATCGTCAATAACACTGTCACCCAGTTCACCTTAAAGTGAGGAACGTATTTAGATGCACTCACATTCATAGGACATAGAGGGTGCTGTTGCACTGAGCATCTAAGAATGTTCTCAGTGCAGCTGTGTGAAAACCCCAAAGTCATCTGTACATTTTTACGGATCTTATGGCTGAAATCCAGGATATTTACTGTAATTTGCTAAAATCCAAATATAATTTAAAAAAGCATAGCTCACTTTCAGTCCTGTAAAAGTCAAGATGAGCTGATGGCAGTTTCATGGTTTTAATAGCAATCCAATTTCTATTTTATAAGCCCCCAGGTGAAACATTGATTTCACTGCTGGATAACAATTGTAAGTTTTAAGCATCATGGGAATCATAAGATCAACTCGTGTTGCTACAGAGGGTCTTGCATGGAGATTTTTTGTTTGTTTGGTCTCATTTTTTGACTATGAAGCATAAAGAAAAAAGTTTGGCATTTTCCATTTCTCTTGCAGGAGCTGATGTTTTTAATACCACACTTAAAACAGGGAAAGGTGGCAGGGGAAAGTAATCACATTCATAGATGGATCAGTAAAAAGGAAGAAACAGTTTAAATTATTCTCTAATACATATTTTGGCCCAGTTTTAAAAGGACCCTAATTTTAGCTTGAACATTGCAATAAGCAAGTTACCATTTGAACTGTCTTGCTCACGTTTCCAATATATTCCTTCCATACCAATATATCACTGCAGACATACAAAGGGTGACAATCTGCATCTCCTAGGACAAGGCTTGATTCTGCAAGGAAAATTCTCCATTCTCTGTTTCTACACTTTGTGGGTAGAAGATGGCTGAACAAACATCTATTTTAGATGCTATTTTTAGAAGACCAGCAGCACTTAGAAGCAATCTTTTTATTTATTTATTTGAGAATCTAGGTTCCCTTTTCTTATCTCTTCATCCCCAAGTAAATTTGGTGGGGAAGAAGCATCTGAAACCTATAGCTGATATATCTTAAAGGCTATAAAAGGGGTAGCAAGTCAAAAACTTGTTTGAATATGATGCCTCCCCTCCTCCCCATGCCAGTAATTCTTGGGTTGGCTTTATGACAGGCAGGTAGGAAAAGTTGCTTTCTGAACATTAGAGACTGACAACACTGAAAATTCAACCCTCACTCTACTAATAGATTTACTTTTTTTTTTTTTTTCCCTTCCTCCATTTCTTTCCAATATGGACATGATTCTGATCTCATTCTTGAGAAAGTGCATTCTCATGTATTAGTTTAGGTAGTTTAAATAATAGGCCTTTGCTAACTTCACCTACATAGTTGAGGCAGGCAAGTTCACAAGCCATTCAAATGGCGAACCGAAGCAAGCAGAAATTGCCTCAAGACAGCTGGGAGCATATCTCTGAGGATGTGGAATGGAGTCTATGACTTTTTTTTTTAATCCTTTCTTGCACACAAATTTCATGTTAGGCCCAACCTTTTTGTCCATGTGGTTCTTACCAAGAAGGAAGGGCATCAAACTGGTCTGGGACCTCAACTGTAGAAACAGACTTTTCTTAGAGATGGGTTTTCTTCACTTGCAGAAGAGTCAATACTGTACACTGTCCTAGCAGGAATCAGAGATTGCAGGACCCAGAGGCCAAATCCTCACATCAGCTATTTGAGTAAATCAGTTTTCTCTCACAAGGAAAAGTCTGTCTGGATTATCTTAGCTAGCACAGAATTATACAAATGATTCCCTACTTGAACTGGCGGCTATAGGCTAATCTGCATTCAAATAATGAGGTTAAAAAAAATATACACTTCTCACAAGTACAACATTCTCTAAACAGTTCCAAGTTTAATCTGTGGTTAAAACATACAACGATACTGGGAGTTTTGTGACATTAGCACCATATCAGCTTTGCCAAGCTTCTATCACCATGCTCATTGGTACTTTTTTTAGCTAAATGCTGTGGCAAAAGAGTGTGGGTAGAAGGCTTTCTTCCACACATGCCGAGGACTTGATTCCTGTAAATTTGATTATGTAATACCAACACATGAGGGGAAAAAAAAAAGTTATATTACGTCTCAGAAGGCTGGGATGCAATTGTTTTGCACTGTCACAAACTAATGACAAAGAAGTCATTTCCCCTCCATGCACTCCTTTTTCCTATCTGACTCTCCTGGCTTGTCTATCCAGATGACTATCTTATGACTTTTAGTAACACGCATTTAGAACAACAGAATTTTTGCTTGTATGTCAGTATACTGCTAATATATCCAGCTGAAATAAAAATGAAGGCCCAATGTTATTTTGCAGGCATTTGAACAGTAGCTAAGATGACTCACATGTTCCTCACTTTGTTATGGATAATTCAGGCACTGAAAAAAAACCCTCTAAGACACATTAGATGGACAAGGAATCATTCTGTAGAATGATCTGGCGTAAGAAGCCTATGTATATGTTCAAAATGTGTATTTCCTCAATGCACCGTATGTGAAACATCATGGAAAGCAGAAAGATATCTTAAGATAAATACGTAAAAATCATTGTTGTTGTATCAGCAGAAGAAGATTTAGGGGCTCCATAGGTTTACGTCCTAATTGAAGATACCAAAGATAGCTTCCTTGGTGTAGTTTATTTACAAAACATACAAAGAAATCCCATTTCCCTGAAGAGCAGTGGTAACAAACTGCCCTGGTAGTTTGGCTGAAGCACCTCAGAATCCCTCAGGGTCCTGTGAGAAGTAGCAGCTACTGCTCCCTCTCCTCTCTAAACCCCAAAACATACAGGCACAAACACACCACCTCCAGGACAGACACTGAACCTTTAGGCACCCTGAGGTTTGTTTACATGCATTTCTTTATTTTTTTTTCCTTCTTCAGCTCCTTACCTGAGCTCCTCCTCTCCCATGAAGGGACAACCTGGAAAAAAATATTAAATTCTCCCAGGGCAGGAAACTAGAAGAAGTTTAAGGGAGTGAGCATGGGAGAATACTTTAAACTGCACATTAATAGCTGTCCTAAAAGCCTCCTGTGGGGAAAACTGAATCCTGAATGCTTCAACCACAAACAATCTATTCACTCTTTCACTTTCAAATATAGCTTATGTTTAGCCAGAAAAGCTACTCAGCAGTCTGATATTCACTTAGTGTCCACTGTCTTTGGCAGTAGCTGAGGCTGAGGCTGTTGATGGTGCATAAAGCTATACTACAAGCAGAGAGCCAAAATTTGAAGATGAGGAAGAAAATGGCAAAATGCAAATAATAAATAAGGGTAGGGAAATGATCTTCACATCCTCTAAGTTAAAAAAAGCTCATGCTGCCTTTACATGACCTTTTACAAGGTTTATTTTACCCTATCTTGATTTTGAATCATAAACACATGAATTCAGAGAAGAAAGGTAAAGACTATGTAGAATATTTCTCACAGCTCCTCTGTTAGGAGGCGATGAGAAAGTGGAGAAGACTCCATCTGGGTAAATGATCAGATGAAAGTGCCCAGCTGAGTTACTTCTTGAGTAGCACTTTTTGCCTTCAAGACATATTAGGTTTTTTTTTTTTATTATTTAAAGGTAGATGAATGCCAAATTAAAAACAGAACAAAAAAAGGCATTTTTAAGCATCAGTCTCAATTTCTCTTCTGTACTGGAGTAGATATAAAGGACCAGCAAAGAGCCCTGACTCTGACTGATGATAAGAAAGCTGAAGTACCTGAATCTAGTACAGCAGGTGTTGAGGGACCTTCACAAAGCTTGCCTACAGACTGCCTAGCATGACCTGAGCAGAGCAGAGAAGGTTATCCTCTTTGGTACACTTTTCAGTAGGCCAATGCTTCAAGGACTGAGCTTTTTAGACTCATCTATTTTTACTCCATTGGCTTGTTATTTAGATTTTAAGCTCTGTGGGACATGAACTTCACCATTTTGAGTGTCCAGCCCCTTGCATAACATTCAGCTGAATGATGACAGAAATCCTTTGACAAACCAAGCTGCAAAAAAATGAGTTAAGTACAAAAGATTCAATTCAGTGGATTCAGGACCAACACAGTCATTGTATAAATGCAATGCCTAAAGTTTAAAGCAAATATTTTAATGTTGAAAGTTTCATTATTTGATTAATTCCAACAGCAAGCTCAGCTCGCTGAAAGAAAAAGCAAAGGACATACCTGGCAGCAGAAATTTCAGCACTGAAGGCAGAAAGCCAGTAATTTTCATTATGACTTTTTGAAGTATACATTTTGAAGTCTGTTTGCTGGGAACAGGGGAAGTTGAAAGATGACTCACTCTGCAGAACTAGTTGCTTATTAGTTTATATGGGGAAAGCTGAAATGATGAGCCAAAAAGACCAGAAAATTAAGGTTTGTCCATCAAGGCAAATGACTGATTTTCAGGGTAATGGAAGAACACAAAAAGCCCTACAGATGACAACTCACTAATAACTGGTTACTGAGGAATCACAGTTGAACACACTGAGACTAGTATTTATTAGTTTATGGATACTTGTAATAAGCTGACTCACTAGGAACTATACATACTCATCTACAACAAATCAGAAAACAAAGGTCAGGCTGATATAAGGTGCTCTGAAGTTCTGACAAAGGCAGAACTCTTCTTATGACAGAACTGTACATTCCTAAATGGCTCTATTTAAAAATATCCCTTTTCACTCTTGCATAACTTCACCACAGACAATTTTCTGAGAGTGAGTCAATCCTACCAGTATGCTCTCCTAGAGTTCAGTGTGACCTGCACTAGAGAGGGTGAGCTGAATCAGATCACTAGTTTATCTTGTTGTGAAACATTCAGTCCTTCACCTCCTTTTAACGCTAGAGAAGAGTACGTAAGCAAGATTCACTTGTGGCTTCTTCATTTGGTCTCACTTGATACACCCCTAGGGATATGCAGCCTGAAACTTTCTCTTCTTACCATGTGTGTGCATGTGCACATGTATGTGTACATGGAAATTTTGCAGTTTCACTCACTTTTAAACCAGGGTCTGGGTTGGAGCCTCCTGGTTTTCCCCCATCATCATTAATGCAGCAGGCCCAGGTGGAGCTCCTCTTTGGAAACTTAGACTGCAAAAACAATTTCTTTGAAATGCACTGTTGTACATTTTTTTCACCCAGAGATGCAGATTACACAGTGCCAAGATCTGAAAACTGGCAGTTTTTTGCCTCCATGGTGAGCTCAGGATTGGTTTATTGATCTGAGCTGGGACTACAGCCAGCCCTGCTTGCCTTTCTCTCCCTCTCTAAAGAAGTCCTCCCAGACTGGCAATCCCTCCCTAAACTTTTAGCTGATCACTGTCTTTTGATTTTGACTTTGGCAGATAATCAGGTTTTTGATGATGTGTCTGATGTCCTATTTTTGTTTGAAGTGGTGCACCTTGCCAGCACTTTAGCTTTTTATTGAGTTTCTTTAACACCTTCTGATTGATCTAACTGCCTATCATGTAGTCTATAGACATATCCCAGTTTCCCAGAGCTTACAACTGTCATACAAGCAGTTTCCTCCCATGATTTTATCCTCTTCTACCTTATCACAGTGTGTTTTTACATACTTATGACAGCTATACTAGTAGAATGAAAACCCTTTCTTCCCACACTTACTTCAAAACATGTATACATCTATGCTCTGTGATAAAATGTTCTAAACTGGAGACCTACAAGGAAGAATCACCAAAAGATACCACAGAAGGAGAAAAAGGTTCTTGCCCTATTTCCTTTTTCCCTGATCCCCACACTCGAGGATTTGACAAGGAAAAATACTGTGGGCTGGTCTTTCAATGAGAGTAGCGGTCCATGAGACACCATGAGGGAACAAAATCTGGAATAATGCCTCTGGAGAGTTTTGTTGTGTTATTATGCTGTTACGGTAACCAAAAAAGCTGCAAATTATAGATCTAATTAGAGATGAAGTTCTCTGTTTTGAGAAAAATTCTCTATCCTCCATTTGACTCCCCAGCTTCCTGAAATTTAGTATGTGATGCTTCTGAACAAACACAATTTCAATAACTTATGGAAGCCTTCAGATAGAAATATATGAAACTGAAGCTCATATTTAATCACTAGGCTTCTCAAGAATGAGGTACGAAATGAATTCATGAGTTAAGTACAGAAGGAGGAGATATACAGTACTTCAGAGTGTTTCCGTACAACATGCAGGATACAATAGCTACAATGCTGAAGCTAGAAAATTTGCTACTGTAAAAGACAAATATTTCTAGCAGCGAGGGCTGGTAATCATGAAAACAGATTATGGTACCATAATCCAGCTTTACCATTGCTTGAAAACTTTTTATTTGAACAGATGTCATTCAAGACATATGCTGTAGCTCAACAATGATGTAGTGAGCCCAAAACCGAGTGAAATTTTATACTGGCTATGTTGAAGTAGATTTTCAAGTTTTATTATTAGCTGTCTAAATTTCCTGAAACATTTCATATTTTATCAACTGTAACAGAAAAGGGCTCTCTGTCTATTTAGAAAAAGTAGACTGTTTCCTCAGCCCTTTCCCACTGCAGGAACAGAAGCAAGAGTTTGAGATCAGCGTCCTGCCTAAAAGGAAGGGAGCACATTTTATTTTTCTTAGCAATACTGCAGAAATGACTATTCTACCTCCTTGCTTGCAGCAGGGAAAGGCCCAGAGATAGGCTGTTTTCCTCTGAGATGGCATCACTGTGAGCTTGTGCTGGAAGAGCACATCAGACCCCACATGCTTCCAAATACAGATGGCTACATCTGCTGCTGTTTCTCCCGGCAGCTGCAGCTCGCTTGCCAGAGCAGGCATATTTTGTACAGCAGTATCCCCATGAGTGTTGCTAGCATAAGAATGGCCTGTGAAATTTTGCAGCTGTAAAATGAGATACATTTGTTTCCCCTCACTTAAGGACAGCTCAGTAAAGACACCTGGAAAGAATCCTTTGTGTTAAACATATTCTAGTGGCTCTAAGCATTCTTTAATTGTACATATCTTATCTAAACAGGCAAGCAAAGTAAACATAATTCCCCAGATTAAACCTTCCAGTGAATTTTATTTTGAGTGCAGCAACTGGAAACTGGTTTGGATAAAAGGAAAGAAGGGAGGCAAGATATCAAGAGAAAAATGGAAAAGGAAGGGAGGGACAAGAGATGAGAAGAGCAGACAATCTATACAGAGAAGAAAGACTGTCCACACTTCAAAACTGATATTAATGGCTTGATGTCAGCAGCTACCAAAAGCCTTTCATGTAAGGACGTCTCTGTCACTCAGAAACACTCATTTTCCTTCCTAGCAATTCTGTGTGGGGAAGGGCAGCCTGCTGGGGTGTGACCTGAAAAAAATACTCTTAAACGATATGCTGCTCATTATCTTTTCAAGGACAGCTTGTGAGCCAAGTTTAGCACACAACTAACAACAGTAGCCCAGCTGGTGCAGGGGCTTGGTGATAGTCCAGACCCCTAGCTGGGGGAAGACGCAAGTCAGCAGGAGCTGCTGTGACCATGGTCATGGAGTCTCCTACTTGTCTCAGCCCAGCCTCCTCTGGCAATGGGAGCAGAGGGATCCCTGCTCAGCTGTGGTCATCTTCTCCCTGAAAAGCTTCTCTCAAAGTCCTCTCTCCCCCAGTTTCTCTGAGACTTTTGATATATAATCCTGTTGGTCAAGATGGCCTGGTCTGCATGGCAGCTCAGGGAGAGCCAGTTCAAGCATGGACAGCAGTGGTAAGTGATATGAAGTGAGTAGGGGAACAGTGGGATGAGCAAAGCAGATAACGGCTCTCATTCCCTGCATGTACTTTCCTACTTCCCCACCCACATTAAACAACATCCTTTTGCTGCTTGTTACTGCTACCACTACTTACTTCATATCTTATCTGGATGGCAGCATATCTTAATCTGGGTGGCAGCAACACCAGCAACTCGCAGTGAAGAACTGGAGAAGGGGCCATGCTACATATGGCATCCCTGAGGGTAGCCAGAAGGTAGTTTCATGAAAGATAGGGAGGTTTCTGATGTTTCCTAAAATGCCATATCAATTTACTTACCTCTCGCTGATTTTCCCCAAAATTATGGGAGAGCATCTCCTTCCTTCTTCGCAGAGGATCAAAGCCATGTTGACATGTTCAAGATCTTTCTTTACAACTGCTTTTCAGTAAGTCAGTTTTGGCATGTATAAGCGTCACTATGTCACTTCTTGATGACCAAACAGATGAAGCCTTCTTCAGTTTGCAAGAGCAGACCTACTGAGAAGGAAAAGGAAAGCAGAAAAAGTATGAAGAGCCACATAATGCAGGCAAGCCGTTCCTCTCCCCTTATTTATTTATACAGGTGCTTCATCTACCACTGTTTTTCAATCCAATATTGAAACAACATTGCATAAAAAGTTCTCAGACATCAACCAGCAATAAGTACCCCTTTTTGTCATTGCCTCACAATTTGTAAACAGGCTAAATTTTTTAAGTTTGTGCATAGGCGAAGTGTGGAGACACCATCACTGCCACACACCTGCAGATCATGCTGCAGTTTTCCAAACTACTGGGAACTCTGCAGGTTACCTACCTCCTCCTCCATTCTGAGGTTGCAGCTGCTTTTCTGATTAAGATTCAGAGCAAATAAAGAACTAAACCCAGCAAAGACTGGCTGTGTGAAAAGAACACAGACAACATTTATTAAATCACACATTCTTTAGGTATATCTGGCTTTTTATTACAAAAAGCATGCAGTCTTTCTGCTGTAGAGAGAGTTTAGCTTCCCATTTACATTACTGTCATGCATATCAGAGCTAGCCACTAGAAGTCTTCTCACAGAAGTGCCCATCACTTCATCCTGCCTCTAGGTCTACCTCTTTCTTATAAATAATGCTGATAAATCTGATCTAAGTCAATCCAGTTACATTTTTAAGTGTGTTTCTGCAACCAAAAGCACTTCCACTTTTTCTGCTTTATCAGCCAATACATTAGAGAAATGACTTTCTCACCCTGCAAGCTTTACTTCCTGACTGCAGGAAAACCCCTGCTACATTTATATGTACAACAAGCAGAACGTGATTCTTCCCATATACAAGTCTGTTTAGGTTACCAGTAGTGATCACAGAAGACAGCTAAAGCATCTCAGTCAGTCACCTCATTATAGCCATCAGACAAGCCTACACTGTGTGTGCTCAGCAGGAAACACACAGCAGCACATGAATAGCTCTGGAAATGAAACACTGCCAAATGCTTCAATCTGCTGTCAACTCTGGGAAGAGCAAGCATAAGCATAATTAGATTTTCAGTGGCACAGGCTAGTTAGCTATCAAGCTACCGTACTCCTTCTCAAATAGAAAGGGCATCTTATTGTAACTATATCAGAGCCCAGCAGGGTGTGAAGTGCAGCACAGCATTTTCAGGGTCAAGCAGAGCAGGGGGCTGATATGCATTTTATGTATGGCATCAAACATTCACAATATTTTTCCAATGTGATAGAAAATTATTTACAACAGAATTAACTCATGCAGTTTATGAAGTTCAGTGAAATCTGCCACAAAGCATTGGCAAATATTCACCCCTCTGCAATTTCAAAGCCTGCAGTAAGACCAGAGAGACAGGAGTCACGCGCTTTTCCCTAGTCATGGATTGCCAGAATTGATTCATTCCTCTCTGCAGACCTCAGAGAGGATCTCACTTATTTCACTGCTGGGTTGACCACTTCAGGTCACTGCCAGGGTACAGCCTAGTTTGGGTAGACTCAGGATGGGGCTCGCTCATTCTTCAGCTGGTCACAGAGGGCCTGGGCATGCAGACCACTGCCAGGCCAGCTGCACCTCCAGCCACTCTGTGAAAGGCTCTCCATTACAGAATCACAGAATCTCTGAGGTTGGAAGGGACCTCTGCAGATCATCTAGTCCAACCCCCCTGCTCAAGCAGGGTCACCTAGAACACGTTGCACAGGATTGCGTCCAGGCGGCTTTTGAATATCTCCAGAGAAGGAGACTCTGCAACCTCTCTGGGCAACCTGGTCCAGTGCTCTGTCACCCTCACAGTGAAGAAGTTCTTTCCTCATGTTCAGATGGAGCTGTCTGTGTTTCAGTTTGTGCCCGTTGCCTCTTGTCCTGCCGCTCGGCACCACTGAAAAGAGTCTGGTCCCATCCTCTCGACACCCTCCCTTCAGACACTTGTACACGTTGATAAGATCCCCTCTCAGCCTTCTCTTCTCCAAGCTAAACAGGCCAAGCTCTCTCAGCCTTTCCTCATAAGAGAGATGCTCCAGCCCCCTAATCATCTTTGTAGCCCTTCACTGGACTTGCTCCAGTAGTGCCACATCCCTCTTGTACTGGGGAGCCCAGAACTGGACGCAGTACTCCAGATGTGGCCTCACGAGGGCTGAGCAGAGGGGGAGAATCACCTCCCTCGACCTGCAGAGGGGGCTTCATCTCTGCCCTATGTCTTCCTTCCCACAACCTAGATTTCTTTCAGCTGGAACTGAATGGAGAAAGAGAATGTACAGTGCCATCGAACTCTCTTTTTGCTTTCAGTCTTCAATTCTACAAAGTTGTGCTGTCGAGTATATTTCTTTAGAGCATTCATTTGACAAATGATGCATTTTATTATTTGTACCTGACATGAAGCAGACATCAGGATGCTTCATATGAATGAAACAGCATGCCTATTTCCTTTCTTTAGAAATGTTACAAAAGCATCTATTACTTTCATATCAGGGATAGTTTAGTACTGACTTTTAAACCATTTTCATGGGATTCTGCATCATTAAAAACCAAGAGATTAACAAACTATTTTTTCCAAAGTATTCGAACAGCTAGCTTTGTTTAGTATAACAAAATTGGACACAAAAGTACATTCTTGCCATTTACATCTGGACACGCTTAAATAAGAAGCAAGACTAATTATATTTCCTGAAAATGTAGAAATGCACGGAGAAAAATATTTCATGCAGTCTGAGATTTACTTCCATTGTATTAGACCATTAAGGTCCCAACATTTT
Organism: Apteryx mantelli; assembly: GCF_036417845.1. NCBI lineage: Eukaryota > Metazoa > Chordata > Aves > Apterygiformes > Apterygidae > Apteryx > Apteryx mantelli. The sequence continues at coordinate 80,224,780 of NC_089979.1, forward strand.
GTAAAACTAATATACTTTTAGTATTTAAACTACATTTCTCTCCAAAAGCCTTTTTAAATTTTGTGCTAATGCAGCTTCCTTACTACTTGTTTTTTTCCACTGCTGTTTTAAACTATATTGGCAACTCAGAAAGAGACAGAAATTATTGATAAAATGATCTGAGTGGTGATAAAAAGGTCTTACAGAGGAAGCTTAATAGATTGTACTCCTTAAATCTAGCAAAGAGAAATCAAGGACTGATTTTAAGTACTCAGTATATAATTCTACAATAATAAAATAATAAAGAATATAGAATACAAAATGTTAGGTTATACGTGCTAGTCCACACACACGCAGAGGTGCACAGAGAGTGACGGGCAAGCAGGCAGAACCTGAATTACGTGACCAGCCCATCAAGGCTCATCTCCACCTGCCCAGCGGAGCACAGGGGCACGGCGGCGCAGGGACCCACCTCGCCTCCTCAGAGAAGGGATACCCTGTCTGGCCCCTCCAGGGCTGTCCCAGGGGAGCACCAGCCCCATGGGCCAGGGTGAAACCTGGCTGAGAAGGGAGGGATCTAGGTGATGTGGGGAGGAACAAACCTTGGAAACTAGAGGAATAAGGGGATAAAAGAGGCTGGACCCCTGTAAGCAGGTTGCTGGTCAGGACACTTGCACCTGACCAGCACTGTCTGTCCTTAAATTCCTTTCTAACTCTTTTCCTGGGTGAGGGACTCTGATCTGTGCACACGTGTTTGTGGAGGTCAGCATGCCAGCAACTGAGCTGGGACCACAGGGGCACCTGTGTCTGTGCTGCTAGCAACTGGAGCTGTTCACCTGCGTGGCCAGCCATGCATATATGTGTTGTGTATGTGTGGATTTCAGTAGCACCCGTTAAAGTGAAGTTTTAGTGATGCTGACTGAATAGTTTGCTTGAATGGAAAATCAAGCAGCGTAATAAGAATCACAGCGAATCTGACATCTCTTGGTGTTTTCACATCAGATGAGACGACTTTTCCAGAAAACCTTTAGTTAAGCAAGTTATTGTGACCAAGAGTAAATCAGACTATAGTCTTTGACCCAAGTTGCTCAGAAGGTCAGTATCTACCATTTCTTTTTGTGTACAAAAAGAACACAGCTCGGGTTTCACAGATTTTATTTATGCTTTACTACCCAATTATGGTGGTACATACTGAACTAAAAGCTGGTTTCCTGTGTGCTGGCTCTAACAATCAGCTCAGAGTGAACCCAACTTTTTCTATTACACTGGGCCATTTGTGCTTGTCAAAAACATGCAGATATTTCTGCAACCACAGCTGGCTCCATCTTACTCTTTGATGGTAACTGTCTAAATATACAATCAAAGGGATGGACCAAGCAATCAAATAAGTATTAAAATAGAAACATATTATGCATGCATGCATGCAAAGAAAACAGGTCAGATTACAATTAGTCTCCTTAGACTCTAAAAGGATTCTACACTCAGGTTAACTTTGAGCTTGCTCTTGTAAGTTTAAACACAGAGAGCAAATATTCAAGGCAATATGGACCTGGTTGCAGTACCTATCCTCTTATTTGGAAGAAATCAAATATTTCCTACTGATGGCAGCTCTGAAGGGATGTTTATTACTTGTCTTATTCTGACCTTTTCTCACTGGGGATGCAACAGAGGTTGGATTGGGATAGAATTCTTCTTCTAAATATATCAGAAAACATACTGTAGATTACTAATTGCTCTGATGCAGTATTAAAGGGTTTCTTTCTCTATTTAGGCATAAGGAAAACAAAAGAAAAACATTTAGAAAAAATTTACCTCAAAACTGGATCATGTTTCTCATAAAACTGGTTCATATGGGGGTGGAGGGAAAGAGATTGAGAGAGAAGGAATCTGCCATTTTCTGCACTCATAACTATATTGATTTCAGCAAGATGATGAAAACTCAAGAAACAAATTGTCTTTAGATTAATATATCCTTTTTTGTTGTTGTTTCCCTGATGCTAGTGTAGTGTAGGTGTCTGAATCATTCTGAATGATGGAAAAGAGAACATCCTAGCAATTGAAAAACATGTTCTTTAGGCAGATGTCTAAGGGTCCCTCCCCCCCAACCCAAAGTCTGATAAATCACAAACAGACTTTTACAGATGTTGTTATATTTTCAAATAATAAGAAGAAAGCAGAGAGGGGACAGCCACATGCCTCAATGTAGCTAAAGCTGAGCCGTGGGGATGCCCCTAACATCCCATCCCAATCTCAGGACCTTCCACATTGGTTCTGCCTCCAAGCTGCCATGTGAACTTTTTTTCTTTTTTTTTAATGATTTGGACAAGCTCAAATATATTTGCTGTTTGCTCAGAGCTCAGCAGCTGAGCTTGCTGCCCAGCCTCCCTGCTTGTTATTGCTGATCCTTCCTGCAGTGAGGCAAGGGCAGAGTTGTTTACAGTTCGACACCCTTCTCTGGTAATATCTGTGTTTTATTAGACGTTACCATGTTGTTAAACCTAGTAAAAATTTTTTAGGCAGTACAAGTCTGGCTGGTAGACACAATTCAGAGATGGAAAAGTGGCCTAAAGCACGTGAATTGCGACTCTTACTAGTGTGGACATTTAGGACAGTTTTTGGACGCTTAGGGCACATTCTGCCAAACCCCGGCAAAAGGAAGTGACCCATTTCACTTTAGTAAATCCAAATGGGACATTTCAGTGCCAGCTTTTCACAGTCTGAACTGTATGTCTTCTGAAACCTTCCATTCCATCCATGCTTTAGGTATTTCCATTTCTTCAATCTCAATTTGCGGATAAATAACAATTTTTGAAAACTCTGGAAATACTCTGGGGATGCAAATTCTAAATATTCAACCAGCTCTCATAATTAGAATGATTTTACCCTGTCCTGCATGGTCCAGTTTCATGGCTGAAAAGGTAGTCATTCTGAATGGCACTCGCACCCAAATGAAAGCAAAAAGCAGAATGTAGAATCAAATGTGACCAAAGGTTAATAAAACTGGAAGCATTCAGTCTACAGAAGAGACAGACATGATATTTGTGCACAGATAAGTAAGAAGGATGTTAGCCACAGGTTATGGCCATTGCAATTAGTCACCGCAGACAGAACAAAACCATGAACCAAAGTTATTCCAGGAAACAGTCAAGCTAAACATTAGGGAAGGAAGTTTACTCACTTTAAAGAAATGGAGCTGTCAAATAAAATTTCAGACTTGCAATAATTGAAAATATTCTAGGCTGGGCCAGGCATCCAGAAGTGGATGAGGAATAATGAAATCAACCCCACCACAAAACAGGAGGAAAAAAATAAATAAGCTATTTGCAACTTCAGAATGGCAGAGGCAAGGCGAGAGACACATACACTCTGCATCTCCCCACTGCTCCAAAACACTTTATATAAGCAAAATAGTTTTTGCAGAGGAATAAGGATGAGAGAGAGAACATTGACTAGGCATGACTCATGTTATTTGTTTACAGAAAATGCTGTTAGTGAAAGATGATCACATACTTCCTTGCTGAAGTATCAGCCTGACTTCAAGCTTGTGAAGGCTGCTTTCACAGTTTTGGTTTGCTTTAAGTCGCAGGACCACAAAGTAGAGTAATTTATGACAATTTCAAAAAGACACATTTCTATGCTTTTAATGTTGTAAAACATGATATGCACATTTATGTAAATATTTTAAAGCCACAAATTAAGAAAGAAAACACCCAAGCTCATTTTTTTCTGAAACAGTATTTCTAGCTTCCAAAATATTTTGATAGTTTCTTTAAAGGTTAACAAATCAGCTTTTCCTACAAAATACTAAGGTTTCATCAAATTAGCATTTCATGACTGAAAGCATCCACCGAAAATTTTAGTTTCATTCTAAAAATACCAGAGTTGACATAAATAAAATTGCAAGATGAAAAGACAGTAAAATATAATTTTTGGAGGGGTCACAGAGGGGAAAAAAAGCATTTTGAAGTTGTCAAGGAATTCAGCTCAGCATTCTGAGAAAAATCTACATGACAAAGAAAAATGTAGAAAGGAAAGCTTAGAACTGTTAGCTTTAACTTCTGTAGGGGTAAGGTGAGCAGAGGCAGAAAAGAGGATATCAAAAGGATGATAAAAACTAAGGATTAGTTTGACTACTCTGATGCAAAATTTGAGACATTGCTTGGGATGAGAAGGTCTAGATAGTGGGGAATCTCCAATATTAAAATTACAGATGGAAGAAATAACAGCATTCAAGGAATTTACTTGTCTTCATACAAGACATTTGCAGACCTTGAAAAGAAGGAAAGGTGCACTCAGGTTGGCCTAGCCACATGCTGAAGTACTATCCGTGCTAAAGCTTCTTTTAAAAGAAGTAGAGTTAAGTCAAAGGTAAGTACTTTTAAAGCTTACTTCTTTATAATTTGGGACAAATAGATCTTGCTTCTCTGACTTCAGCCAAGCTTTACTATTTACATCAACACAAGTTTTAAGCCTTTATTCGCTAATAAATAGCTAAATTATATTTAACCATAGCGGTTAAACATATACAAGATAAGAAAGAGATACTTTAGCCATCCTGCGCATCTCTGTATGTAGTTTCAACACTCAGAGTTTAAAGAAAGCCCTCCCCTACCCCGCAAACACTTCTTGGAATCATATGTGATTAAATTTCTTTTTTATTCAACATGTAGCAGAAGGCCCTAATTTGTTACTGACAATCCTTTTGTATATTTTGCAGTCAAAATATAATCATTTCTAGGTTTCATTTCTAGGTCATTGCTAGGTTTTAGAGAAAAAACATTTCTAGGTTTTAGAAAAAACAAATTCAAAGCATATGACAAAACTTTCATAAGAAAAGAAGAAACCATCAGTGAATTCTATATACATTGTTTTAATTAAGTGATGATTGTTTAGAAAGCTTTCCATCAGCCTAGGAATCAAATGCCATAGCTCTCTTTCACTCTGAACAGCCGCTGTGCAAGTCTGCAGTAACAAACCATTGCAATTCATTGTGGCAAAAGTTTGGTGGGTATTCACTTTTGCCTCAATACAGGTAATCTCTGATAAAGAAACAGCAGCTTCTTGAATTACTCCACCTAATTTGAGCTACTTTTGCTATAAAAGATTCAAACCACAGGTCTTCAGTTCTTTAGGATTCTAGATCATGATAATTTCTTGATGCTAGTGACCCAAACATGGAAATGGAATTTCTCTTGTGACATAAAGGAAGTTTGAGGTTTTAAAAAACTTCACATGTTGAAATAAAATCCCAGTTAAAAAGAAAAAGAAAAAAAGCAAAAAGAAAAACTAGAGGTGATCCATTAATGGTTTCATCTACCTCCTCACTGCTACATAATCTATTACCATTATAATTCCACGATCTTTGTAGCACCAACTCGATCTTTACAGTATATCTTAGAATTAAGTGGAGACTAATATGATCATTTTAAATTCAATCTTATGTTCTCAGGATATATTGCCCTGATTGTCTCTTTTAATTGCTACACTAACTGATGTTTTAACCAGTTAGTAAGACCCACAGATGCTTTCATAAGTCTGAACAATCTTTGGCCAAAATATTTCAGAATACCAGACAGATAATTTATTTCAAGTTCATTCCTACATCGGTAGCAATCTGAAATTCTGGTATTTATCTTAGCCAGCCTTTGATAAGGCTTCTAATTCTTTACAATTCTTGTTGTTAACTTAAATACACAGGGCAGACTCTACCCATCAACAGTGTATTTCCATGAACAGATCTGATCCAGAGGCAAAAGTATGGACATTAACACTCTATGATTACAAACAGCTTGGAAAGACAGGTAAAACGTTCACAGTCTCTAGACAAGTTTTAGTGTTCTTTATTTTATAAATAGAATGCTGGTTTTGAAATAACACATGAGAAGTGCTCTGCTGTACTGCACCACTCTCCTGCCAGTCTCAGGTGTTTTAACTACTTTTTTTTATGTTCATGGACCAGATTTCTTAGAAAATATCAGTTGTTATCTCAAGGGAAAGAGAGTTAGGATTATATAGGCTACAATTAAGGTAAATTATTTCCTTCCTAAAGAAAAAATATTATTTTTGCCTGCTTCACCAGATGACAATTCTACTCCACAAAACATCAGTTTAGCGCAGAAAGTCATTTCTGAAAAGCAGCATGATACACTGAAGGATAAGCATGCATCTGTAGCAGAGATACAGGTGATACCTGACACTTGGGAGGCAACAGCTAATTGATGAAAGACCAAGCAAATTAAAGGGGAAAAAAAAAGTCAGACAACACATCATGCCGAGGGGTTGAACAAAGAGCCCCAGGAGCCCCAATCCCTGGTTGAAAAGGACCTCCCCAGGATGTATACTGTAGGAATCATCCCCACGCTGCTTGAGCCTGGTGAGGCTGTGGCTGGACAAGAGCAGGTTGGGCCAGGGCAGGGCTGCGCACAGCGCTGAGCACACTGGGGCATACGGCAGTGCAGACATGCCTCTGCCTTGACACCGATGGAAGCTGTAAGATCCCATCTGCTAGGACTTGCTATGATTAGGAGAGATCCCATAAGTTGCAAGAGCTTCCTAGAATTGCAAGGTCAATCATGACCTAGACCTGTGCGATCAGCTTTTAGCTGTTCTGCATTTTGTTCAGGCTCCTGAGAGCAACAGCTCTCAGCCTCATAATTTGATAGCTGTTAGCAATATGAGTTCTAGCATTACAAAATCACAGAATCACCGAAGATGGAAGGGACCTTTGGAGATCATCTAGTTAAACTCCCTCCCTGCTCAAGGAAGGTCAGCTAGTGCAGGCTGCTCATGGATGTGTCCAGTCAGGTCTTGAGTATCTCCAAGGATGGAGACTCCACAACCTTTCTAGGCAACCTGCTCTGGTGTTCAACCACCCTCACAGTAAAAAAGTGTTTTCTTATGTTCAGATATTGTCCATTATCATCAGATAAAAGCATCTTTAATCATGTTTAGGAACACAGGAAATGAAGGAGACCAGAGTCACTGAATGATATCCTGTAACATCCTTGCGCTGCTTTATATGCTTCTTTTCATCAGCTAGTCAAGTTACAATGTAAAGTTAACTGTTCCCTTGCCACCTGCCCCAGACAGGCTGTTTAAACCCCGATGCTTCTAATTTCCAGTCTTAATTTATAGATGGACAATTCATATCCACCTGTTCTTGTGGTGATGTCACTCTTCAGTTAAAACCTGATGTTTAATCTCCTTATTCATGGAGAACAATCTGTGGAGAGCAGGCATATCTCCTCTCAGCTCTCATTTTGCTCATTTGCTGGCTCAACCCTTTGCCAAGGCGTCCTAGCTTCCCCTCACAAAATGTGCTCATCACCCTCCGACATTCCTAGCAGCCACAGGTGAGCAAAAGAGTTTTATACAAATGAGGCCTCAGCAGGGCTGTTTATGATGAGTTCAGTAACTCCCCTTGTATTAGAAATACTTCTTTTCACACATCAGAAGTGCATGGGCATTTCTCATGTCTGTACTAGTTGGCCGATGTGTTATGGATGCCATACACCTGGATCTTTTCCATCTCATGTGTTTCCAGACAAACTCCTCACAACTTATAGAGAGGTCTAGTCTGCAAATGTACAACCTTCTGTCTTTCTTCTATCTCAGTACTTCCACATATTAACTATGCCTTTCAATCCTGTAACATTGGCACATGCCTAGCTCACCATTTTTAATTTTCCTGAGTGACATGTATCATTTATGTTCTGTGCTTGAATTAGCAACTGATTTCTATTATCTCTAAAACACAGAATTGAACACTTTGTTCCACTGGTCCAGATTTCTCAATTTTGTTGTATACTTACCTGGCATCTGTATGTATGAAAGTGTTTCAGAGTTCATTCTTCCAGACATCTGTATCCTAACCAGATGAAGAACTATCACTAACACTGTCTGTTTAAAAATAAAAATAAAAAAAAAGAGCATCATCTGGTATCCTCATTTGCCAATTTTAACCCTTCTTTAAAACTATACGCAGAAGTTGCAAAGCATTTCCCCAGGAAGTTGTCCCTTGAGTAGAGTCTTTCTTCACTGAATACATCCCACAGCTGAGCATTTCAATTATACCACTAATCTTTAATCCTTCCAATGGTCTTAATTGGCTTGCAACATCCTCCTCCTCCTCCTTCCTTGGGGATTTGAAAAAGTGTACTGAAGCAGGCTTTTAGCACCTGCCCTACATCACAGGAACTCATGACCTGTTTGAATGGGAATCTTTCCATTTTGTTCATCTGCCCACGAGAAACGATCATTGGATTCTTCTCTCCACTCCTTCAGAATCCTTTTCAACCCCATCTCATGCACTTGTCACTGTCAGACAACAAGAAACTACTGTTTCCAGAACTGCTTTGCTCATGAATCTGTAACATACTAGTCTCACTACTACATGCTGTAATTGACCTCTGGGACTCCTGTGGTCTAGCTATCAAAATAAATTCAAGATGATTACAGAGAGTTTCTATTCAACTACTGAAAGCTGAATTATAATTTATCCTAAACCATCAAAGGCAGATATAGACATGTAGACACCTTCACCAGAGCTCAGGGGTGTTTAGTCCTTGATATGACAGCTCTAATGACAGCAGCTTTGTAAGTGCCAGAGATTAGAAGTTCCTGGGTTTTGTGAGAAGAGCTGTTGTAAGGACAAGGAAGGAGGGACTAACCCTTGCAAAGAGAGCGTGAAATGGGGAACAGATATACCAATGTCCCCTATGGCAGCAGCTGCTAGAGGGAACTTTAAGAAGTACAAGGTAGAGATGCTGAGAACATATGATATCTTTGGACTCCAAAATGCCAGTGCATGGTCTGCAACATTTTACTTTCTTTCAGCCATTGACTGGAAATAAAAGCAAGTTTTGTTTGCTTAAGAAAAAGCCAGCACATGTGACTGTACTTAAGCATTGTTGTTCCAGAAACTGAGCCAACCAGAGAAGGTTTTATGTGTGTCATTCTTTCTAAATTACCAAGATAAGGAAGTGACTTTCCAAGAGCATACCTGGAAAGAAAAGGAAGGGCCAAAAACATATAAAGAACACAAACAACAAAACAAACAATCAACCAAAAAAGGAAGATTTTGATCATGACATCCATAAGGGACATTCTCATCAGACCTGGAAGAGAGCTGAAAAAGCTATCCCAAATTCACATGTCTAAGAAAATTACCTTTTCTCTAAGGCAGAACCTTGATGAGGAATTAAACAGGCTTACTGCTTAGAGCTCACAGAAATAGCAGGGAAACACAGACCGTAACTCCCCCGCAGTATAGCCTTATTCAGAGTTCCTGCAGCTAATCTGGTGATTAGCCACATCTAATGAGTTCTCAACACATAAAACAGACCTGACACAGCGACATCCGAATGCCAGCCACAGTTTAGCGGGCAGGAGCCACAGTGCAGAGAATTTAGACATGTCTCTTCAGACACCCTGCTGTAAGAGAAGTGGTGGAAATGTCAAAGTAAAGGCTGTATTAAACCATTGCACCCCACCACATGCACAAAGAAACTGAACTCCCCTCCCCAACTCTGTGGCTAGTACTGCTAAGGTGCAGAACAGAACCAATGAAACACGGCTCTCGCTTTTTGCCATTCGTTCAACTGAATAAATGCAATTCATCAGCCCCAGAAGCTGAAAATCAGAATGCTTCCAGGGCTAACAACTGATGAGGGAGTTACTGGGAACTGGTGGATCTATTAAAAGACAAGTCAGGCAAAAAAAGAAGCAAATAAAGAGTAAAACCCTCTTTGGGATGCCAGGATCCACAACAAATTCATGAAGATGATGGCATACATTTCTATTATGGGAGAAAGGAGGTAGAGAAGAAAAAATAAACAGTAGTGTTGTCACCCAGAAGACAAAGAAATGAATCTCAGCAAGATAAGCAGTGTTTCTTTTTTTCCCTCCTCTGGAACCTGACAACACTTGAATTACATTTTTTTTCTTCTCTTCTAAGCCTTAACTGGAACTTGAGTGATTAAAAAAGGTGGGGGGATTTTTATTTTAATATTTTAATGCTCTATATTTTAAAAGCTACTTGGGGGTGAGGGGGTGAGATAAAGTGTACTAACTTATAAATAGCTAGCTGGCTGGTTCATCTCTAGTACAGAAAATATTTGGAGGTAAGACATTCTCTAGATTACTGATCAGCACACATTTAATTCACTTTCTCAGTCATCCTGACACAGGAGGATTAAAATTGAATTCAGATAAGTTTTAATGTCTCAAGATTTCCCTTTCTGAATTTCATCACAGATTTCCAAGTGCCAGCTCACTACAATACAATCGCACTTGATTAGATTCTGTGCAATTGCAAAGGGGCTGTGCAATAACCTTTGGTTTATTTATAAAACAATATTTCTATTGCAGTTTATTACAGTACTGAGACAAACTTGTGGGTAGAAATCAATAAAAGTCTGCAAAGAAGTTCCTCAAATCTGACAGGGAGGAAGAAACCCTCCTTTTCTTTCAGTAGAAATATTCAGTCAGACCAGGGAATCATGATAAACAGGCATTTCAGAGAGACTCCTGAGGAATGAGCTGACATTTCTTTGGGAGATGGTAGTGGAAACAACCACAGCATCAATGAAAACATGCTCATAATCTTGGGGAAGTCTCATCCAAATAAATTGATATAACACAAGCTCGGACTCTGCTCACAACTGTTCTAGTTGTGATCACAACACTTGGTAAAGCAACTGTACTTGTATTGCACTAGGATCAGTCATCCTGCAAGCTGTTTATGGGGCTGCCACAAAGATTAAACATGAAGCATGACGTTGAAAACTAATGGGAACTTTACTCCTTCATCAGCCAGCGTTTTACAAAGGATCAAAAAAGAAGAGAACAAAGAAGACTAATTTTGCTGTAAATACATTGTGCAATGAGATTAATGTCTGAAATCAGGAGAAATGGAAAACAAATTAAGAACAAACGGAAACGATAATGTACTGTTTGCAAAAGAAATACAAAATGATAGTGGGTTCCAAAATCAAAACAATTCCTAGAGTCAATAAAGCTGGATTTATATATCCTCTCACAGTGACCAACGGCAAAGGGAAATGTGATTTATTGTCATATGCTGCAGCTTGCACTTAAGGACTCACAAAAAAAAACCCAAACAAAAACATACAGCAACAAAAAAACTATATGCATGCACACCATCTGAAACTTCAATGTCTATAAAAGCTGAGCAAGTAGACATTACTGGTAGGTATTAGCCTTTTTATTAAAAAGGCTAGAGTTAGACTCTCCTGAAAAATAGTCTTTAATTTAAGACTTGGTCAAGCAATTCCCAGAATACAGAGATGTCTGATAAGACCTGATTATCTCACACCAAAAACTTATCCAAGAGATGCAGAATGAGGCATCTCTGACAGGAGATCAATTGTACCAATATCAGCTAACTGTCATCAAAGACTTCTCAATAAAAATAACTGAACATAGGTGACTTCTATAACAGTTGCTTCAAACATAGTTCAGGAAATATAGTCCCTTCTTGTGCTTAGTTTTAACCAAGGTCAACTAAAGAGAAAAAATTCTGCTAGGCAATGATTCTTTTATAGGTATCTAAATTGAAGATGCAAATCCTGCTAGAAGAGCACAAAGCCTGCGTAGAGTTTCAGTTAACAGAAATATGAATCAAAGTAGAAATGGTTTGGTCAGAAGTAAAAAATAATGGGGACCAGATAAGTGCAGTGTCACAGCTTCACAAAGTAAATCATAAGTTCTGGTTAATTGTTAGGTCTGCAAAGCAAAAAAGGTATCTGGTTGAAGTAAGTGATGGGACTAAAAGTGATGAGACCACTCCTCTAAAAGAAACATGTTAAAGTACAGAGAATGACATAAAACTGTTACACCAATCTTTATCAAGAGACAAATTCTGGAAGTTCCAGCAGGGTACATGAGGGCTGGAAGAACACCAGATTCATCACTTCATTATAGACCTCCAATAAGACAGAATTAGTATTAGGATGTGATTTAGTTCGACCAAATAAGTTGTCCCTCACAGAACTGTGCTCGGCAAGATAAACACTTTGGGAACATTCACACACAGTTATAAATTTTAAAATAAATAGTAAGAAAGGTGAAGTTTGAAGAGCTGACATCTAAAAATGAAAGCAATCAAAATGGAATGCAATTTGGGTATTTTATAACCAAGAACAATGCCACGTGTATGTGGGGTGGAAAGGTCAGGGGGAGCTCCTGAACTGAGCATCTATAGCCCACAATATAACAAAATTCAAATTGAAATGAGACAAAATATGTATCAAATCAACTTCATTTGTACCACAAGAAGTATTTTTTTCATATTCTAAGTAAACATATATTGCAGAAGAGTAAGACGTCATCTTCTCAGAGCTTGAGAAGAGGCGAAAGCAATAAGGAGTGAGCCAAGGATTTTGCCCAACAAGGCAGCCAGAGCATGCTGGGGAAAGGAAGCCCCAGGCATGAGATGGCCAGTTGCTTATTATTTTGTTTTTATGCATTTTAAGTAACTCTGCAGTATATTGACTATTAGTTTTTACTGGAAGAAATTTGGAGGACACTAGAGCTTCAATACCCGTTCTGCATTGTGCTCATAGTTCACCATCTCAGTCACGTACAGCTGAGGCATGGAGCAGCCCAGACTGAGTGACTGCCAAACAGCTTGCTAGTCGACCACAGCTCCCACCAGAGCCAAGCTCTGCCTGAGCAACAGCAGAAGACACAAAGAGCAATTTCATAGGTGCTTTTCATTTCATAACAAAAATTTATTGCTAGCCTGATCTTTCAAGTGCCAATTTTAAAATGTAAGTGTGGGTAGTAGCTAGCAAGCTTCTTAAGTTATTCTTTCTTCTTTCTCCTTTAATTTCATGATTCCACAATTGCCAGTTAACTTCCACTTTAGCCAATGACACCTTGACTTTGCAATGATAAATTTCTCCAAGAAAACTTTCAAAACCTCCAAAAGTTGGTCTGACACACAGGCTAATTCCTTCTTTCCTGTCCCAAATTAAATAAGTCACAGTTACTTAACCAAAAGGAGGAAAAGACATGCACTTTCTTCTTCAGAGCCTCCCTGTTATTTTTCCCAGTTTGCTCTGTTTGTTGCATCTGTCCGTCCTACAAGCAGCTCTCGCTGCCCTTAGCAAGATACAAGCTGAAGCATCCATCTTAAGGGCTGAAGCTGGAGCTACACAAAGACTTGGAGAAGTTTGCACAGCAGCAAGCTGAACTTTACTATCCAGGTCCTGCTCGGGTTGCTTCTCCCTTTGACTATGTTTGTAATCCTGTTTCACAAAGTCACCTGCAGGGGCGGAACAAAACAAAACAAAACAAAACAAAACAAAACCTACCCACAACATAAAGCATTTGTTTGTCTTTTATATGGGCTGCACGCAGGAAAGAACTTTTCCGTTACTTTAGATATTAAGCAGATGGGTTCATCCTATTTACTGAAGATAGGATGAGATATCATAAGCTTATAAAAGGGGTATGATGGAGAATAAAATATGCTGTTAAAAGGTTTTGATTATTATTATTTTTTATATCTAGGTAGGCTTGCTAATGCAGAGAGAGAAAAACAACGATTTACTTCTGTTTATTTGAAAGTAAATTATAGGAGACTATGAAAAAATAGCAGCAAGGACACATCATGAGTAATTTTTCCTCAGCATCAAATCCAATCAATAAGAAATGATGTTCGCAATGCTGGAAACAAAAGCCTATAGAAGAAACACAAGTGTATAGAAGCAACACAGATGAAATAGCAGTAAGTTCTTTTCCATTTCGAGTAAGCAGAGACACACACAGTGTTCTTAGAGTCACAGATAAAAAACATTTCCCAGAAGTCGCTATTAGATTCTGACCTTCCGCTAGGACAAGCCTGCGCACGACTCTGCGCTCAAGGATCCATGAAACAATTGGATGGAGCCTCACAAAAGCTCAGTCTTTTCGGAAAAGAGATGTTAGTACTCAGTAATCCACCCGCAATCAAAAGCGAGGCCAAACAGCCTTCAGAAAGCCTCTGGGGATGCAGGCACGTGGCCAGCCTGCACCACTGGCTCTTGCACGGCTGCAGACAGCCTGCTGCACGAGAAATGGGCAGGGAGAGTTAACTCTGTGCAAGCCGTGTGTGATTTCTTACCGCCCACCAACATGACTGGGTCCGACAGAGATCAGTTGCGCTATAGCTCTTCAAACTGAAGTCAGGTTTCAAGCTTATACTGGGTCGGCTTAGAGCAGCAACCCTGGCTTTGGGCTAGGGAACACTCATTCAGGGCACCACAGACAGCTTTTAGCAAACTGCAGTATAATTGTGCTGGGACACATGCTGCGTGAGGCAGAGACTTGAAAAGTGATTATGAATAAAAGTGGAAGTTAACCTTTCTGCATGGAGAACCTTTCTTCACACACACACAAAACCAAATTAAAGGCAGCAAAATGCTGCATCATCCAATTTGCCTATTTTTTTTTCCTACCTGCTTAAAACTGTTAATTGTGCTAAGCTGTTAAACTGAAAATATTTCAAGTGAAAAATACAAAACTAGGAATATATTGTTTTTTAAACTGTTCCTAAGTTTACTTTATTTTCTCTTTAAATTAGAAAGGAAAACCTCTAAAAATGAACACTTTGTAAATATCCTTCATTTTGAGTTCTTGTTATGCTGAAAAAGAAAAGGAATCCTTTTTGTGTAAACCCCAACTGAAAAGATTTCTGTATTGGTTTTCAGCTTAGCAGGTCAAGCAGAACTTATACATGTACTTATTCTGAGTAAATACAGAGCCAGACTGATCAAAATAGAACAAAGAGATATAAAGTCAAAGCACTTAAGCCTATGCTGAACTTTAAGCCCGCAAGCAGTCCTATGCTCTCACACACTCCAAGTGTTTCAGTTTAAACAAGGACTTAACTGTCTGGTTAATTACTCATAAAACACAGATGCAATACGCCTCATTTTCAAAATTTAAGAGTTCTTTTGAAATGGTATCTTAAAGTTACTGTCATTTTGAATGAATTGTTTATCAGAAACTAGCATTCTTTTACACTACAACATTTAGAGAATTCAGTATAGGCAAGAGTACTTATTTTTCTCTGATTTAAGACCTTTGATCAGCCTTAATGGTCCTTTCTAATGGCCCTCCAAGCTTCAGATATATTTTATGTCACATACATCTAAGTACACATATTTATGGGCAAAAATGTATTTAGATGTCTAAATGACAAATTGCTGTGTCTTTTATTGACAAGCATAAAAAGTGATGCCAGGAAACTTTTTTTTTAATTCATCTTTCAATTTCTGCAAGCAGTCTTATGAAAGCTAGTGTTATAAGAAAATTTGGCCATGTCAGTTGAAATGAGGTAACAGCAGGATAAGTTAGCATGAAATTAGGCCCGTAGGGCTGCAGTAAATATAACAATCACATAAGCATAACTCGTTTTCTGATGGCTTTGGCAGTCTCAGATTGAGCCGCGTTTAATAGATAGGAATGTCTAATTGATAATATTTCAAGTGTACCTGCATGAAGACACCATTTTCTTATTCATATTTAAGTAGCTATATAATGTCTCTACATCCATCATTTTCACCCTTTACATTATCCATCATGTTCCTGACAGGGATTCTTTAAAAAAATAAAAGAGATATCTAAAATGAGATTAATAATAGCCAAGACTAGCCTTAAGAGAGCTGCAAAAGTCTGATAAGATTTTAGCTACTTGCCAGAGATGAAGATGACAAAGATTGGGGCTTACCTATCTGCTGAAGATAAGTCATGCACATCAACAGATGTGCAATCCCAAATACCCCTGACCCACCAAGGTGACGCAGGAAAAGGAGTCAGGCTTACCAGGATTCAGAAGGTCAGGCAGCTAGAAAGTAGATACATGCTATAGAGAGCCCACAGCTATTAGATAAATGGTCTCCCATGAGCTGTATTCTGTTAACACACTGCTGCACCTTTGGCTCCCACTGCGTCCTTTACGGTCACCTATACCCAGTATCAGGTTTCCCACTTGCCACATGGCCTGAGGAAAGAAAACCAAAGGGCACATCTCACAGCGAGGCAAACTTTGTAGGCAGGCAAGCCTGAGACAGTCTGAGCCCTGGAGGGAGAGCAATTATAAGCAGAGTCTGGAGCAGTGATTTACAGTCAGCAGGCCTGGGGTGACAGTGGTGGGTCAGAGTAGCAGTGCCCTGGGACAGCACAGTGGGAAAGGCACGTTTCAAAAGCAGCAGCCATCAAATAGTACGCTGCCATTTCCTTTAAAACAGAAGAAGAGTTGGAAGGACACAATATACTCAGAAATATAATATAGGGGTGGTGAAAGTTCCAAAAGGAGGGTTTGTTGGTTTCACTGGGTTCAAAAACAGCCAAACAACAAGCCTCCTCCAGCAAAAAACAACAGAAAACAGTAGCATTGGAACCTCTCCAAGTTCCCTTTATGGAGTATCTCACAGTGTTATTCACTTTGACCAGAAATGTGAAATACATCAGCCTCTCGTACAAAGCAAGCCAGGCCAATTGCCATACTGTGTTACATCTACTTTTGCCTCGGACTAATGGTTCTTCAAAGCCTTGTATTTTAGCTGGAACACTTGATACAAAGCAGAAGTTCATAACTCCAGTAATATTCCTAAGAGAATGCTTTCTAATTTCTGTCCTAACTGGAGAGAAGTTCATTTTATTAATACAATACAACAAGTAAAGGTAATTGTCCCATCTTTCAACAATGTGAAAAAATCTTCTCAGAAGTCCCATGTCATTTTTTACATTTTATTTTCCTTCTAAATGAAAGGTGAAATGAACCCAAACCCACCTAGTTACATGGTAAAGTGCCCATTTTTCATGTAATTGATGAAGGTCTTCTCTCATTCTGAAGAATTTATATATTCATGTTTGAAAGCTGATAAGTGCTAAATCATCTTCAAATATAAGGTGTTTCATAGGAGTTGTTAGATAATGTAATCAGTTATTAAAGCTGTAATACAGCCTTGTACAGTAACATTTATTTTCAAGCTCCTTTGCATATATTCTAAAAATAGTCTTTCCTGATTTTTCTATATTATTCTATGAAGATTCCAATTAAGACTGGAGGTAATCCAGTTCTCTGGTGCTCCCCCCCCCTGTATCCTAGCTTTTTTCTGTCTGGTCAAGCTGATGTAACTGGAAAAGAAGATTTAAAAAAAAAGAAAATAAAAGAAGCTCTTAAAGAAGAAAGGAAGGAAGGAAGGATTAAAAATGAAAAATGCAATTTTTTGGTGAAGGATTTTCTCTAATGAATGAAACCATATATTAGTATTAAAAAAAATCCAGAAATATTGAGTTAAAAAAATTAAAAAAGCAGCAAAACACTAGACTACAATTTCAGTGATAGAGATTTTTGTTTACCAAGTGACAGTGAGGTACAAAAGATATTAAGAGTTGCTTTTCATTTTAGCTGATGTAATATGTGTCTGAATTCAGAAGTATACAACTACTATAATAAAATAAGAAAAAAATCCTTCCAGAGACATTTTGCTCCCACTAATCACATCTGGGAGATTTTGCTGTGTACAGAGCGCTAGTCTGATTCTTCTGTTTCTTTACTCCATCTGGAATATTCTCAGTAAAATCTCCCTCACAATGAAGCTGATGAAGCTCAGGCTGTGTTCAGCAGATAATTAAATTCCTTGGTTCTCAGACTTCAGCAGGCCCTTAACGCTTAATGCAGTAGAGGACTGTAGCACCTTACTTTAGTGTGCCTGACCTCTAATCCGAAATCCCAAGCCCAAAAGTCAGATTCTTTGGCTCCGTACATAGCTCACTGGGAGACACAGGTCATGTAAAAAGTAACTGTTCTGCATTTAGATAAACAGTGGGCGTTGCAACGCAGGGCTTGGGGCCACTAGCCAGGGGCAGAGATCTGTGCCATTTACCGGAACAAAGAAAAAGTCATGATCTTCTTAGCTTTTAGGCAGATTGACTATAGAGGGAGCCTGAGACTAGGCAGTGAAGAGAAACTGAGATTTCTAGATAAAAACACCTGCAATACCTCTCAGAAATCTCTCTGAAGACAGGATCAGTTACCCTTCAGAGACACCTTTCTCTTTTCTTTTTGCCCAGAGAGAGAACTTCAGATGAGTAATTTATTCTAGAGAGCTAACTTTTAGATGTCTAGAGTTAGGAGAGCTGAACCTCCACCATTAGCTTTGCACATTGTGAAAGTGTCCTCTGTGTTTTTTTTTTCTCCTTTTCCTTAAAAGAACATTATAAATATGGAGCAGACACCTAATAAGTCAGCAGACTAGCGTACTTACTTTGACACAAGGTGTTGTTTGAAAACTTTAAGCTATATAATTATTAAGACAGTAAAGGTCAAATATTTTATTGAAAGATTTTACCAGATCTCAATCCTTTCTGTAGGGATTGAATATTAAGTCATTGCCCATAACCTTTTCTCTCTAAAATACTTTACAATATATTCAGCAAATGATTCAGAGTTTCTTCTTCAAACATCTCTTCTTCCCACAACCCCCCCAAACAAATTTTTCTCTGCCCATCACACCTGTCGTCAAATTGCCAGTCATTTCCTGCGTACTGTTGCATTTTCATGAATTACTAAGTCTCCTAAGAGTATAAGACAGTACAATTTCACATGCAGGAAAGCTTCAGAGAGCACGCATGAAACTTAGAGCAGCTGTTTTCTTGGCATCAAGAGTCTCATGAAAGATAACATACAAAGACATTTGGAAGTCCCAGACAAGAAAAACTTTGATCAAAGAGAAGAATAAAAAATAGGTAGAGGATCTGACTAAATTGCAAGGCAAACAAACAAAACTCTAAAAAAACTTCAATGAAATCCTGAGTTTGGGTAAGGAGGACCGAAAGAAACTTCTCAGCTTGCTTAAGGTCATCCAGAAGCACGAACAATGTCCTTAGCCCATCCTGATTCCTCCTTCTGTGCATGTAATGCAAACAGGATCCAGTTGCTGCGTGTGTGCACTTTGTTCTGCACATAAAACAGTCGTGGGATCTCTACATTAAGTTAGGGAAGCTGTAGCAAGCTAGAGGGTTAATTAGCACCTGAACAAACAAGTCTCGAGCATTCTAACAGCACAGAGACAAACTTCAGCAACCAGTCCTGAGCTCTGATAACACACGGGAGCTTTCTTATATGATACGGATGCAGCAAAAGAATTATTGCTATCCTAAGAAGAAAAGAATCATCTTTGGCATTGTATTTCACTTACCTAGAGCTATCCTCATTTTCAAGGTATAATCTGAATCTTTCAGCCATTTGTATCAATTTTATATCTCTTCCCTGTTTTCCTTTGAAGCTCAGCATACAACTACTTAGTTTGTAACAAGTAAAACTCTACATAGAAGAGACATCCATCTAGAACAGAAGTTGTTTATAATTCTCAGGTAATCTGTTACCAAAAGCTGATTTGGTTTCACTTTTATATCAAATTCAGCAGTATTATATACATCTCTTAAAAACATAGATCTTAGAGCCAGTTTTACTCTGTCTAAACCAGGCTATGCCTTCTCTGGATAGACAGTTACTTCCATCTTCCTAAAGGTAGAGTCTAGCAAGCTACACTTGCAATCAACATTAATTAGCCAGAAAACCCAAGAGATTTCAAATACTCAATGAGAAGACAAGCGAAACAAGAGAAGTCTTTCTCTCACAGTGCACTTCAGCGACACCTTGCACGTAAATATTCATTGTTGGATATGTTAATTAATGACCTCTTTACATCAAATCTGCTTCTTTTGTAAATATACATTAAAAGCGTAGCCACAAAGGACCATGAACAATGCCTTAAATGTTTTGTTACATTTTGCCCTCAAAGTTTTTGTCCAGTCTAGAAAACTTTTAAATATCTCCTGTATTTACATATTATTGTAGTAATAACCAAAGCTAATATAAGGAGTCTAATGGACTGTATTTATTTTTCTTCAGCATCTGTTATTTCAAAAGTAAAAAAAATATATTTTGGGGGGAGATACTGAGAGAAATCAACTCCTTGTGCAATTCTAGCAAAGTCAGTATATTCAAATCAAGCAGAAATTTAGCCCATTCACGAAAAATCCAGATATTTTTAAGAAGCATTTCTAAATTATACATTAAGATAATGTAACACAGGATTCCCTCAATAGAAAATCTATTCAAAATTTAATTCACCTATTTGAGATAATTAATATTATTTTGAGGTATTAATATTATTGAAATTTTGAAAGAAACTTTCAAACTGACGAAACAGCATCTACATTTGTGATATTTCATATTGAATAGTGATGTCTCAAGATTCAACCTCAAGTTTTGAAACACTGTTTAGTGTTTTGGCTTCTTACCTCCACAGAAAACTCTGCTTTAACAAATACAACTTTGTTTCAACAAACACTGGAAACATTTTCTTCCAGTAACCTCAGATCATAAGAGACAACAGAAGAAAAACAAAAAAAGTCCTAATAGAATTTGACAGAAAAGAAAAAAAATATTTTTTAGCTGAAAAACAAGAATCCATAAAATTTTAGCTAACTATAACCGTACGTATTGTTCCCCACATCTGAGCTCATGTGGCTATAAGTAGACATCAATAGGCAGCCTTGAGTGAACACAGAGCTAGCCAGAGCTTTGAAGCAAAGCTGTTTGCGCTTTTCCGAGTGGGAAGCACTTGGAAACACTAATGAAGCTTTCAGTCTCTAAAGCCTGGTTCACTTGATCACATACTGGAACAATGAACTTTTGACATAGAGAACATGTAGCTCTGCTGGACAAGACACATTAAAGTAAAAAAATTATCAAGCAAATACTCCCCTACTCACTCTGCCTTTGCAAGACAACTTTTTCCCATGGTTGCTCTTGTTCCAGCAAATTTCAATAGCTTCCTGAACTACAACACACTTCACACTATTCCCTCTGCACCTTTAAAGAAGAAGGATAGGATAGGATAGGATAGGACAGGACAGGACAGGACAGGACAGGACAGGACAGGACAGGACAGGACAGGAAAGGAAAGGAAAAGAAAGGAAAGGAAAGGAAAGGAAAGGAAAGGAAAGGAAAGGAAAGGAAAGGAAAGGGAAAAGAAAAGAGAAAGGGAAAGGGAAAAGAAAAGAGAAAGGGAAAGGGAAAAGAAAAGAGAAAGGAAAAGAAAAGAAGAGAAAAGAAGAGAAAAGAGAAAAGAAGAGAAGAGAAGAGAAGAGAAAAGAAAAGAAAAGAAAAGAAAAGAAAAAAATAAAACCTCTTTCTGTCACATCTGAGCTGCATCAGACTCCTCCTCCTCCTCCCTTCCCAAGCCTTATGTTCTCCTAGCTGCACTGTTTCGCTCTTGCCCACATCTGAGAAGATATAGAGGAAAAGGTGAGGAAATTTAGAGAAAGAATTATTGAGGAAAGAAAAATATACAGCCTAAACTATTGGGGAAGAATAAATCATGTGAAGAAAAAGATAAAGGAAGGTTAAGAAAGAAATTTCTGATATGTATCTAGAATCTGATTTTTATGGCCATGTAGAAACCTCTGCAAATAGCACCTGGACCTTTGAGGTCTCTCAAGTGGTCACTCTGATATTAAAAAAATAAAAGATAGGATATCATCAGATTGCCAGTGGGATAACAACCTTGGTGGTATAAAGGTTATTTTCATTTCATAATGTATCTTCTGTAATCCTAGTAACTACATCTGAATGACAGTGGCATTTAAATGTCAGAGGTGAAATTCAGGCTTTGCCTAAGTCAGCTAAGGTTTGATAGCCACCTCAAAGGAACCAGATTTGGACCAGAGAGTTTCACAAGGAAGTTGCTGCATATGCTAAATAGCAGCATGAAAGACTGGATCTCTTCTCTAAATATATATTTATATTCCTACTACTGTTCCTAAACTAATATTGCTTAAATGTTCTTCAAAAAAATGATAATAGGCAGAGGGTAATAATTCCTCTCATCAGTTTCCACAGTGCATTGGAATGAAAAGATAAGCCACTCTAACTTTTAATGGGAAAAAAAGAAGTATTAGGTTTTCCTACCAATATTTTAATTAACACCTCCCACCCCCAAAGTCCCAGGGATTTCTGAAACAGGATGAGAGCAAGTAAGAAGGAGGGATGAGAAAACGAGAGGGAGATAAAGAGAGAGAGAGAGAGATCTTCACCTTTCAGAGAAATTTCTTTCATTTCCTGGGAAATGATTGCAATGGCATACTGCATACAAAAGAAATTCCACTTCCACTGTTTCAGCAACTATAATAGTAACTACTTTGCATTTATATAGAATCTTTCACTAAATGACCTAGGTATTATTTAGGATAGAAACTCTTTGAGGTGGTGTCTGACTATTATACATCTGTAAAGCACTTTGTACAGCGGGATCCAATATGGCTGCAGGATTTAGGAGCTAATAAAACATCAGTATTGCCTTTTAAAATGCAATCAAATAATATAAAATTCTCAATAGCCATGAAATCAGTTAACTGTATTTAATTCTCCTTTATAGACAAGGAAACAGGACACAAGGAGTTTTAAGTTGTTTGACAGATGTCATCAAGATTCAGTAGGAGCATTTAAGGAATTTGTTGTATCAGTAGTAAAGTTTGCATAGCTCTCACTCCTGTGAGGCTAGGGAGGGGAGGCAAAGTTTGTATTAAACTAAAATTAACTCAGATGTACTTGAAAATTGTCAAAGACTTCAAGATCCCCAAATAGTGTAAGACAGATTTAAGTTGATGAAGCTTTGCAGACAATTCAAGCTTCTTGCAATATTCTCAGAATAATCTCCTGCAGAACTGGTCTAGTTAACAATGCAGTTCTATAGGGTGTCTGTAGCAAAAGGCCTAAATTGCTCTAGTTTGCTGGCCAAAAATGTAAGAAATAAAGCACATGCCTGAGAATTGAAATGTATTTCCTACTTTTGCACTCCTGGCTCTGTTGTTATTCTTGTGTTTAGTAGCCAGGAGTACATTGGGAAAGTTTTACACTAAAATACATATACAAGGTCCCTCCCTTACCCCTTCTATTAAGTCCATACAATGTCTTCCCTTACTTGTATCAGGAGAGTGAACCATTGCTCCTTATCTACCCTTTCCCTGACATGGATCTTTTAGTGGACTTCACACTTAATTGTGAGGGATGGGGTTAGTTCACTAGCCATGGTATTTGAAAACAATGAAAAAGCGGAAGTCATGTCCAGGTATGAAGTACAATATTAAGCAGGTATTTATATTTCTTAATTTTAGAGTAAGACAGTACAAACATATCACTATTCTGTAACCTTTTTGCATCTCTTTCTGTCTGAGAAATCAGCTGTTCTTCAGAAAGCAGTGGTTGATTTGTTAAAACTGATAAACAGTCCTACAGCCTGCTTCAAAAAGCCTTTTTCTAACAACAATTCACTTAATAAGACAGCATCTTCTTCACTTCACTGATTTTACTCCCACAGAAAAATCAAGAATTTACAAAGAAAAATGAGTGCATAGTCCTACGAGTGCCCATGGTCTTGTTTTTCTGTATCCATTTACAGCCAATTTATATGTTTTAAAGCATCTTGACCATTGTCCCATGCAATCTGTCACAAGATGAAGGTAATCTTCACAAAGTCTGGGAGGGTATCAGATGGTGTACTATTTATAATCCTGTATTTGGCAACTACATCACTGTATGTGACAGAGGTGACTGAGATTTCATAAAGTGACTAGTGATTCTGACTATTAGGCTATTTGGATGCCCAAAGCATCCTCACCTTGTGGCATCCAAAGCCAGAGATATCAAGTTCCCTCTAGCTGGTATCCAAATTAGGTAAAGCCTTCTGAAAACTTAGATAAAATCTGGCTAATAATATACTTGTACAGTGTGCATATGGTATATAAACTTCCATACTTTGTCCTTCGAGTGCAGATATCTTCTTATTGATGAACCTTATAGGAACAGTAGGTCTGCCATTATCAGTATATACATAGTTGAAACAGCCCATAGGAAGGACTGTGAGACCATGAAATTGTACCTAGTAAATACCATGAATAGCGTCAAGCTGTGTTATTCAGTTTTTACCTCTCAGTTTTTACCAGTGGCCCATTCTCCTGAGCCAGCCAAGTACTATCTGCTGCTTTCACCCTGGGTCACCTGCAGATGTTCCACAAAGAGTAGTGAGGAATATATGATTTCCTGCAGGAATGAGGGAAGCATCACAGACAGTGATCCTACATGAGACCAGAACCAAACTGACAGTCTGAGTCCAGATTTAGTCCCTTGTATCACCTGGCTGTTGGGTGTTACACTCCTGAAAAACAATGAAGACGGGTCATCTCTTCCTTCATTTGACCTGCCACTGACTTGCTCTATCAGTTCTCTGTCTTGGGCAGTTGGTAGCAACAGGTCATGAATAGTCCCAAACTGAAACACACTGGTTTACCCTTGTACACAGTACTCAAATAAGAGGAATTTGTACCATTGGTACCTCTAATATGGCATGTGAAGGATGCATGTGTCCTATTTGGCCTGGAGACAATCCGTATTGAGAGACAGCATCTTTGTCTTAGAGAGGAAAATAAGGCTGTTTGCATTAGCTATGAGCATTGCATTTTCATGTGTGAAGTTGAAGATAATAACCATAAGAAAGCAATGACACCCACCTCATCTGCCTGGTAATAACTTCAGAATAATGAATAAAGATTTATTTCTACCAAACATGCATTATTTTCTTTTTTATGTTCATGCAGAACCAGGCTTTCCAATTTTACTGTGGCTGCATATCTATCCAGATAATTAGAAGCAACAGTGATCATGTGAATGTTATACACCGTAAGATGTCTTTCAACGCTTTAATGCAAAAACCCACTAGTCAGTTGGAACTTGGCAGTTTTATGTGCAGTTAAATTTATAGGCAGATAATTGCACAATTCGTGCTTTCCAGAAAGCTTTCAGGCTCCCTTGGCCCAGCCAAAATCATGAAAGCATGGAAACTGATTACCTCAATACTAGCAATTTAATTTTGCTTTTTTTTTTTCTCTCCAGACACCTTCTTTTGTTTCCCCTTTCAAGGGGAAAAAAAGTTTTTTTTTTTTTTTTTAACATATCAGCCTTCAGGCTGTACTGAATACAATGATTTTAGAAAGCCAGCTATTTTTGTGATGTTCTTGAGGTGTATATGTTGAACTCTGCATGACCTGTGTTAGCATGAGAAGAAATCTCAGAAGAACTTCATGGAGATATCATCTCAGAGAGCAGATATTGTTATAGCAAGTATATTCGCAGTATATTTTAATTCCTCTGAACTTCAGAATGATTGTTGCAGATAGTTACATAAATACAGTATTTAATTCATGCTCTGTTGATACGGTTCCAAATGTATTTGGACTTCTGTTTGTTTACTCACCCACTGTTTTTTACAATGCAAAAAGCTCTAATTAACTGTAATATTTTGATTTCAAAAAGAGTTCAGTGTGGCATTTTGCACCTCTATATGAATTCTAAGTTTTCCTTTTGCCACCTGCAAACCTACATAAACTACTTTTTATTGATGCATAGCACAACATATTAAGATAGAATTTACAATAGATCCCCACTGTTACACTGCCAGGATGGCCTTAAGTCCAATCTCCAGGTCCAAGAGAGCTGCATCAAGATGAATGTGCCAGGATCAGTTCTTGATGGTAAAAGCCTGGCTACAATGTCAATAGAAAGGACAATCCAAAAATCAGTTAGGAAAATTGGATCATTCTGAGGTTTGAAATAATACAAATAGTGCAGAATTGAGCAGTACGGAGTCCAAAGTCATTAATTCAAAGGTTAACAACAAGATCTGAAGCTCTACAGTGAGGGCTATTCAGCATGAAACAGCCCAAGAGGAAAGTGTTTCAGATTCATTAGTTCATCGCAGAAAAAAATGTGAGCCATCCCTAAGGTGTGGGCATGAAAGAGGCAAATATTTTAGGTGAGGAGTTTTCAACAGAACAGAAGTAAAACACCGGTGTACAGAAAGCAGTAGGATTTCACCTGAAATATTGCTTACAGTATTGTTTCCTACCATATAGGGGATGATTAGAAAAGTTCAGAGTTATGTTTCAGAGTGAGTTTATATATCAGTGTCTTTAGTAGCAAAGACAAGTCTTGCCTTCTTGTGAAGGCTTTTTTTTTCTTCATAAGCAAAAGAAGAATTTAATCCAAAGAGAAATTATTGATTGATTGAGATGTGATTGAAGGTATCAGAATATTAATTTAAAATATGAAGTCATTTCTGGACCAACACTGAAGATTTCATCCCTAAAGGTGCGTTTTCTGAGAGTTCACTTCCAGTGGGATTGCATTTAATGCAGAGTATTATAAATGACATCAGGAGCTAGGTTCTTCTATACCAAAATTTCAGCTTGAGAATGAGGAAGGATCCCTAAATTGTGCACCTTCTATAAAATGACTAAAATGCTAAGTGCTGGAGTGGTTAGGGTCCCAGATATCTAAAGCAAGGAAGCTCATTTTCTTAGAACATTTGCAAATAGAAGAACAAAGCTCCAGCAAATTGAGTGTGGAAAATAAACCTCCACTCTCCTCAATCTCCAGCAAGCTTGATGAACTTATTTGTCTTCTGCAACACTAATTTCTGTGACTCTCTGCTGGAAAGCTGCCAGAGCTATAGGCAAATAGGAACTGATTCAGCTACTTAGAAGCTGGGTATCTGCTTCAGAGTGTCTGGGAATATAAAAAATATTTATCTAGGAGGTTTGCCATCAATTGCAATAAATTACATTCTGTCTAAAAAAAGAACACCATGAAAAAATCCTCTTTAATTAAAAAGTACATAAAAGAGTGTGAGCATACATTTAGCTTTATAAAATAAAGACAAAAGAGCTGCTAAGCAGGCTCAAAGTTGATAAAACTCGAGAATAAGTTGTTTCAAAAATGAGATTTCTAAATGAGATTTAGTACTTAATGAGGTCAAAGCTCTCTTCATTAATCTTAATCCTAATAAGCACAAAAGAGATTCACACCATTTTTGGAAACTTTAAGAAAACCATTGATGAAAATCTCCATACTAGTATGAAAAAAAATTAATTGTTCTTTCTCTCCCTCTAGACTTGTAAACAGAAGTGAGACTGATAGTTTTAAGTAATTTACAGAAGCATATCCTATTCAAAATTTAGATGTATTTAAGTTAGATGTCAGGTCCTTGTATAGCCAAAGGAGAGAAAGAGGGTCTCGAGGTAATATTCAAAGCACCTAAGGTAGTGTCTTGCTCTTATACCATTTTCCAGAGGAGTGTCTCTGCAGACAAAAGGGGAATTTCTGGAGTCCAGTGCTGTAACTTACAACCCTAAATAAGCTGCATAAAGTGAGGCAGAACAAAGATCAAGTGAGATTTGTGTCTTGTGTAAACTGTCAGCAGAAATTTCTTGCGTTATTTGTGGAGCAGTTTTGCATAGCTAGCATCAAGTCTTGTGGGAGAGGGGAAAGCTTTTAATAAAATCCAAGAGAATTCTAGGGAATTTTCAGAGAGACCCCCCCTGAGTCTCAATACTCCATCTTTAACATCTTTTGTTTCCTATCCAATGAAAGCAGGCAGGGATGTGTTATTGAAATGTTTGTTTCCTCTAAAATAAAATGAGTAATGTTAATGCAGTGGATATATTTCAACATTTTCCACAGTTTAACCATTAGATGCCATGATATCACTTACTGAAGCTAAAGGTAGGTAACATGTCTGTTACAAGCAGTGTGATGGGGTGGCACAAATGCAAGAGTAGGGTACAGGAGACCTGATTTCTCTGCTGCTGGTCTGCCAAGAAGCCTTGATGTATGAAGTCAAATGACTTGCTCCGTCACCCCATGAGTAAATTGAAGTGTAAGTTACTGAGACCCACTTTAAGCCCTTTATGATCTTTGACAGAGGACCCAAAGCATTGGGCTTTCATGTATCAGCATTTCACTGTAAGTCTAACTTTAACAAGGGAACAAACAGCTTGAGGTAACAAGTAGTTTCCAAGAAAGTTAATAGGATGGCTCATCCCACTAATTTACTGCTCATCTTGGTAAAATGAGGCATTTAGGATAAAACCCTAGATTCCTTACATTCAGTTTAGACTTTTTAAATCAAAACTGTCCACATCTTCTACCTGTTATCATTTTTATACTTACCAGGGATAATTTTTTTTTTTCTGTGCCTTAGCTGTTAAGGTGCTCTAGGACATCTTCCTGGAATCCTGTGTACCCACATGTTACTTCAAGCACTTTCAAAGGTGCTAAATCAGAGACCTGAGGTCCCCATTGTAGTCTGTGGAGTGACATCTTAGCATAAAAGTTAGAGCACTTAAGTTAGACACCTGTAAAGGTGACGTGAACTCAAGCAGAGCTAACATACCAGGCTGCAGGTCAGTGCCGGGCACAGCTGCAGGAGCCAGCACCCCTTCCCTGTGGTGGTCTTGCCCCAGGAGCTTGGGCACACCACAGCACGGTCAGAGGCGGCCGAGTTGGGCTGACACATGCTCCAACTCCTGTGCAAGGACCCAGGCAGTGGTCCACTGTCTGATAACACGGCAACACCATTTCTTCTGCAGCACAGAGTCCCTGTTTCTCAGGGCACCTCAGAAACAAGGAAGGACTGAATGTCCAAACTGAAGTCCCCTCTTCATCCTACAGGTAAATGTCTCAGTGAAATTTTACACCAGTGCTGGCACTGTCAGCATTGACACTGTACCTGCTTCATAAGTGAATGGAGGGTGCTAGTGTCCCTTGATGTCATGTCCAGGGCTAACTGATGCTCCAGGAAGCAACTGCAGTTTTGCAAAAAGGCGCTATCAGACATACAGCAGTCACCATCTTGGAAAAAAAAAAAAAAAATCCAGACATTCAATTGTCTGGGTAACCAGTGTTTGAAAAATCTTGTTATAGAAGACTGTAACTGTAACAAAGAACAGAATTGCTGCTTTTGGAGGAACAGGGAAAAGAGTTCAAAATGAATGAACACAACCCCTCAGTCCTAGTAACCTGTATGAAAAATCTGCCTCCTAATCCCAGAGAATTTCTAATCCACTAATAGAGAAACATATGTTCTATTTTAAGTTGAATATAGTTTAATAGATAGCTATAATTATGTCAACAGAATAAAGAACAGTATCAGCCAATATGTACTGTAAGTCAAGCAAGTTATTTATTTTTTCAGCAGTTGGAATATACAGCTGCTCGTATTTGTTAGTATTTCACATTCATCATTACATTTATTTGCTTACTTACAAATTGGTGTGAAGTGCCACTTCTCTTTTCTTCCCAGCCAAATAGATTACAAGCTGTAGATATCACAATTACTATACAGAAATATGAATTACACGTGAACTGGATACAGCGATGGGAAGGAGGGGAGAGAGAAGGAGTCGTTAACTGTTAAAGATATAGACCACGTTCTGCCGAGAAAGAGGATCTGAAGGCTTGGAAGTCTGTGCTGCGTGGTGTGTGCACAGTAATGTATCCATCTCGGTTTAATATTTGCCAGGTAAATCAAAAAGCCCTCTCAAGCTACAGCAGCATATAATCTCCTTGAATGTTTTTCTGAGCTCCTGACTCCGGAATGCATAGATAAGTGGATCGATGATGGAATTGCACATGATGAGGATGAGGTAAAAGTTAAAGTGGGACATGAAGCACACACAGTAAGGGTTGTAGGGGCAGGAGATGTAGAAGATCAGGTGCAGGAAAAATGGGGCCCAGCACACAACAAAAACTCCAATCAGGATGGTGAGAGTAATGGCCCCTTTCATGTTGGCCCCTTGGCGAATAGGGCCATTTCCTGGAAGAACTGCAATCTTTTTGATATGCATACGGGCCATCATGAACATGTGGACGTAGAGGGAGGCCATGAGAATGAGCATAGTGAAGAACATACTGATAAGGCAGATGATGACAACACTGCTGTCAGAGTAAACGATGAACAAAATGCCTGACACTGTGCAAGCAGCCCAGATGCATGTAATGATGACCCCTACGCGCTTCACCGTCATGATGTTATGGTACTGGAGGGCATAAAAGATAGTAAAATACCTGTCCACTGCTATTGAGAGGAGACTGCAAATTGATGCAAGCAGGGAACTGCAAATCACTGAGTCAATGACATTGTCAATGTTTATGGTAAAGCTCTGTGCGTCTGTGTCTGTGTTGTTTAGCAGCGTGATGACAATAGTTTCTGATCCGTTGGATACACTCACTAGCATGTCAGCCACCGCCAAGCTACAGATGAAGAAGTACATGGGCGAATGGAGGTTCTTGTTCTTGGCTATCGCCACAATGACCAAGACGTTCTCCAGCAAGCTGATGATGCCCAGAGTCACAAACACTTCTGGGGAAACAAAGAGTTGCTCATAGCAGCCTCCCGAGGAGTGGCCCTTGGTGTTCAGCTCACCGGCACCTCCGTGCGGTCCGTAGCTGTGGTTCCAGAAGTGGAGAGGCTGGAGTGTCCCACGCAGCTGGGTGAAATTCATCTTAGGGAGAGCTCCTTTCAGCCTCCTGCTTTTAAATCTGTCCTTTTTGCATCCCTTTGAAATCCTCCTTTGGTTTTTCAGTGGGGGAAGAAAAAAAAAAAAAAAAGTCAACACCAAGGCAGAACATAGTTCAGAACACTTTAACTGCTACTACAAAAGAAGGTTTCAAACTCAGAAATGCTGGTTTACTCTCTCACAGATGCCGTTTCTGACCATCATCACATTTACCCCAGTTATCTATGTCACTGAGTCCCAACAACCAGCTGTAAGTTTGCATCAGATTCTCCCATACATTCAGGTCCCATTTAGTTCACAGTTACACATTGCAGGGTTTTTTCCTTCCCTTCCATTAAGAGGGGTAAACAGAAAATGCTCAAGTGTCTGCTGCCGAGCAGAAACTAATTTCAAACTGCAAGCACCATTCTCGCTCTCAGACAGTGCATGCCGGCTGCCTGTTTTATGGTGTGTGGAGGAGAAAAATATCCAGGGGCACTCTCCGCCTCTGCTTTGCCTCCCAGCCAATGGGGCTCAGGAGCTGCGAAAAGTCGAGGGGCTGCTGCTTCTGAGTCTCTCTCAAACACCACACAGCACAGCTGATTCGGATGCAGCACCAGCTTCCAGGAGCCACAGGAAATCAGATGGGCTCTTGTAGATTTGTTTCACTTCTTGAACTTTTCAGAATAGTATTTTAATGCCTATTTTGTGGATTTTTAGTATCATCGATTTCTCTCCTTACGTCCACAACTGTACTAGCAATCCTACAAAATTCCCGCAGCTGCGCTGATGGCTTCTATTTTTAGACTGTGATTTACTCTTCCCTTCTGTGACACAAAGTTGCTCCACTTCGTATGTGTGGTAAATGGAAAATGGACTAGAAAGCAAGAGAATAGTCATTTCCTCTTGGCTCTCTCTTCCAGACTATCTATGCATTAACTTTTCTATGCCTTAATTATCCATTTGCAAGGTGTGGTGTGGAGAGGCTGCAAGCTTTCTAAGCTTGTTGTAATTATTATTATTATTATTATTATTATTTTTAATTTTAGAAATGGAGGCCATCTAAGGACCAAAAAGAGAGCAGGGCTACTCCTTGGGAAGCTTCTGTGAGTCACAAACAGCTCAGTAAAATGTCCTAAAGAAAATAGTTTTGCCCACATAATATCCCTCTTCGTCCTCTTATTTCCAGGAAGGAAAAGATGATAGAATTAATTGTAGCTGCCCTGTCATCATCAGAAATTAGGATGCTGGGCAGGAAAGAATAGTTAGAGTAGATGAAGGAAAGCATTGAGAGACAAAGTTGCAAACTGTGAGAAACATGGCTCATACACTGGTAATGACTCCAAGACATTGGAGTCCCAAGGGTGTCTCTGTGCTTACTTGACATGAGCTGAAAGTCAGCTTCTCTGCACTCCGCCAAGGAAAGCCCTCAAGACAGGGGAGGAAAAAATGCCAAATGAACACGAAGAGACAGAGACAAAAGCTATTTTGCTGTTTCCTCTTACAAGCACTGCAACTGAGAATTAAACTCCCAAATTCCTGAACAAAGGCTAAAACACAGGTGGATTTTAAAGCTATGGAAGGTATAGAAAAGTCAGTCATTACACCTGAGTGTAAAGTTTGCAAAGTTGTTGGAATGAGTGAATGCAGTCACCAACCAGGAAGGCTGTGGATGAGACTGTGTCTGAAGCAAGAGGCAGTAAACAACAATTTTCTTCACCCTCCCAAACTTTGTTCACCCCTCCTTGTGCTTGCTGGTTTATAAAATGGACAATTAAACAGACAGACAGAAATACAGTGTGCCTGTGGAAGCATAGCTATCTGTGCTCACACCCGAGCACCAGGGTGAAGCAGGATTTTACTGTCACATTTGGATTTGTGGGCCTTCCCCAGAAAGATAACTTCATAAAACTGAAACATAAACACCGAAGACAAACAAAGTAACTTGAGGCACAGGAAATCCCACATTTATCAGTGAGGAACTCATCATTCACCAGCAGCATCCTTGCAGTGAAAGAATAGCTTGCTGTTGAGAGAGAGATTTACATTCCTATCAAGACACGAGGCAAGCCAGGATTCAGAAAAATCTATTATCCTGTTACTCAGCCCTGGACCAGCACCCACTATCTCCTGCTGCAGACAGGGCTTGCCTACCTAAACCTTAAGGGCATATCTACAATGGGAAAGCAGGGAGAAAATTTCCAGGAAGACCTGTGTGGGAGAGGAGCATCTCCTCAGACAAGGCTTTTTTTCTACACCTACAGCCAGAAATGTGCCATCTGCAAGTTATCCCAAGGAAGCAGCAGCTCAGCATCTCTTCCTTCACCAGCTCCATCTATGCTGGGAGCACCTATGGCACAAGGACCTCTCCCCTTTGCGTCCCTTGGTGGAGCCAGAGCCAGTCAGGCTAACAAGAGTTGGGAGAGAAGCTGCATCCAGAAGTTATTGTCCTGTTTGCTCCAGCCATCTGGCTGTCCATTCCCTTTCTGCCTCCTCTCTTTCTCTGCACATTATCCCTGCTCTCATCCCCGCTTATCCTTCCATTTAGTATCTCTCTTCAAACAGATGCTACTCAGACAATGTGCCATCCTTGATTTGTCTTTAAAAATGGTTATAAAAAGGAATGTTGGTTATAGCATGGAAAAGAAAAGGATGAGTCTTTTCCACCCACTACCATCTCCACCTTGCTGTGAGGAAGGGTGTGCTTACCAGACACCCCCAGCCTGTCTCCCTGAAAACCAACCCTGAAATTAGACCCACTATGCAGAGACACCCTACCTAATTCAGCTGGGGTCTGAAAGAAACCTAGCCTCATCTGCCTCCATGGCTCAGGTCTGTGCTAATTTAGGAACTACTGCACCATCATTCACCTCAGAATTTCGGCTCATGCTCTGCAAGTCATTCTTGAGGCAAAGTTACAGTTGTTTTGGTGTGTTAGCTGTTCGTATTTGTAGGATAAGGGTACATGACTGAAAGCAATGGGCTTATGGTAGCTTAGCAACTCAGTTGAGGCCCTGTAGGAGAGGATGCACCATTAGCCTGCTCTAACTGCAAGGTAAAACTTGTTATCTGAGCATTTTTTAAAATGAGAGAAAGTATATGTGTGTT
The DNA here is from genome assembly GCF_036417845.1 of Apteryx mantelli. Classification (NCBI taxonomy): domain Eukaryota; kingdom Metazoa; phylum Chordata; class Aves; order Apterygiformes; family Apterygidae; genus Apteryx; species Apteryx mantelli. Next base: position 80,258,281 of record NC_089979.1, read on the forward strand.
TAAATACTTCTGCAATAGATGGATGTGTGTGTCTGGCTCTCACTTAGCAAAACCCAAACCATATAATGTTTAAAAAGCTCAGAGGAACCTAGCTCTCACATGCCTGAAAATATCGTAATATTTTAGGTTTTTACTGATGGCTAACAGGAGTAATATGCATAGCCTAAAATTATTTTTAAAATTTTAAAAGCCAAGGTTGAGCCAATATTTCTTTAAAAAAACACATAGAATCACAAATCACAGAATGGTTGAGGTTGGAAGGGACCTCTGCAGATCATCTCGTCCAAGTCCCCTGCTCAAGCAGGGTCACCTAGAGCATATTGCACAGGACCCTGTCCAGATGGCTTTTGAATCTCTCCAAGGCTGGAGACTCCACAACCTCTCTGGGCAACCTGTGCCAGTGCTCTGTCACCCTCACAGTGAAGAAGTTCTTTCCTCATGTTCAGATGGAACTTCCAGTGTTTCAGTTTGTGCCCATTGCCTCTTGTCTTATCACTGGGCCTCACTGAGAAGAGTCTGGCCCCATCCTCTTGACACCCTCCCTTTAGATACTTGTACACATTAATAAGATCCCCTCTCAGCCTTCTCTTCTCCAAGCTAAACAGGCCAAGCTCTCTCAACCTTTCCTCACAAGAGAAATGTTCCAGCCCCCTAATCATCTTTGTAGCCCTTCGCTGGACTTGCTCCAGTAGTGCCACATCCCTCTTGTACTGGGGAGCCCAGAACTGGACGCAGTACTCCAGATGTGGCCTCAGCAGGGCTGAGTAGAGGGGGAGGATCACCTCCCTCCACCTGCTGACAATGCTCTATCTGATGCAACCCCGGAGACCATTGGCCTTCTTGGCCACAAGGGCACATTGCTGCCTCATGCTTAACTTGTTGTCCGCCAGCGCTCCCAGGTCCTTCTCGGCAGAGCTGCTTTCTGGCAGGTCAACCCCCAACCTGTACTGGTGCATGGGGTTGTTCCTCCCTAGGCGCAGGACCCTGCACTTGCCTTTGTTGAGCTTCATGAGGTTCCCCTCCGCCCACCTCTCCAGCCTGTCCAGGTGTTTCTGAATGGCAGCACAGCCCTCTAGTGTATCAGCCACTCCTCCCAGTTTGGTATTGTCAGCAAACTTGCTGAGGGTGCACTCTGTCCCTTCATCCAAGTCATTGATGAATAAGTTGAACAATATCATCCCATTTGCAATGACAGTGCACTTTATGCAAAGAGCTTTGCACTTCTCGCTGACCTGCATGAGGTTTCTGTAGGCCCAGTCCTCATGTTTCTCAAGGTCCCTCTGGACCAAAGCTCTGGTGTTTGGTGTATACACCACTTCCCCTAACTTACTGTTGTCTGCAAATTTGCTGAGGGTACATTCTGTATTAATATCCATGTTACTGGTGAAGAAATTGAACAATATTAGCCTTAGTATTGATCCCAGGGTACTACGCTTGTTATTTGCCATCAGGTAGACTGTTGACCAGTATTCAAGACATTCATTGCTACCTTTTGAGTCCATTAGTCTGGCCAGTTTTCAACCTACCAGAGACTGTTCATCCAGTCCAGATTTCTCTAGCTTCCAAATGACAATGCTGTGGAAGACGGTGTCAAAAGCCTTACTGAAGTCAAGGTATATGCGGTATATACCATGCACACCCACTGCTATCTCCCCATACACAGAGTCAGTAATTTCACCATAGAAAGCTATCAGATTGGTCAAGCATGATTTGTGCTTGGTAAATCCGCTTTGGTCCTGATCATCTTCTTACCCTGGGGTTAAATTGTTTTGAATGATACAAACTTCAAACAACAAAATAGGTCTCAGCTTAACGTCTCATGTCTAAGAGAACTGGTGAGCCTTTTGCCACCTCAGAACACTGACTGCACCTCTGGCATGTATATGAAAACACTGATCAGCAGAAGACTGTCCTTAATACATTTCCATCCAGCCTTTCATTTTGGAGTGTTTATCCTCTTGTAATCTTCATATTTTATTTTTTAACTTTTCTCTCTTGAGAGGACAGCAGGATTTAAACCAGCCATCTTCAGCTGTGAGATCATGAGCTTCTGTAGCTTGCCTAGCTTGCCTCTTTTCCTCATGCCAATTAGAAGAGCAGGAGAACATAGCCAACCCAGTCACAAAAAGCACAGAAACATATAGTCTGCTGGCAAATGATACATTTGCACCTACTTGAAGATGCTATAGATGTGCATAAGTGGTTTAGTTTTTTGATTAAAATGGTATGAGGAGGGCAGGGTTTTTGAGCCCTTAACCAACCATTTAAGACTGATCTCATTTCCATTTTAGGCCATTACAATTGTGAAGCTAAGTGTATCTCTCATGAAAATCATTTGCTTGGAGTTGGTGCAGCAACAACTACCCCTGCCTATGTCTTTTACCCCTTCTCCTGCCCCTCCAAAATAATCAGTTTTCTTTTACTTGCATGTAGATTTAGATGTTTATCTTCTCAAACTCATCAGAAGCACTGCATCCAAATGACTCCAGAAACTCCTTAATGTTGGTATCCCTCTCCAAATACCTCTTGAAAAGGTATTCAGCAGCATGCAGGATTAAGTACAAATTAAACCTTGCTCAGCAAACCAAAAAGCAATAATCCTGGATTTGTGATTTCCTCAGTTCATTTTATGTCAAAAAATAATCTGTTAATTTGGCCTTTTCCTTTGGTCATGACCTTCATATACAAATAAAATAGAGAGAAAATACTTTTAGCAATTACACACTCTTCTTCACTCCCCATACACTCCTGAACAGCTTTCAGTGCTGCCATCTCTTACTTTATATCATGATACAATTTTATATTATGAATTTTAGAATGACTTTTTTTTTCTAGCTTATCACGTTCAGTTTTGTTATAAAGTTATTCAACATTTTTCTGTGTGAAAAGTGCAGTTGCATTTTATTCTAGCAGAAGAAAGATCTAGTCAGTTCAGCTGTCTAACCAAGAAAACTTGAAAAATGGTATATCTTATTAGAGTTGAATGAGAAACTCAGAACCAAGCAAGAAAAAATGACAGATCATCATTTAGTGACATGCTAAGTGGCACAGTTGCACAGTGGCACAAAAAGCAGCTGTTTCAGATGACACCAGGCCAGTTCAATTCAGCTTTTCAGAGAAGTCCACAGAGTGGGAGTATAATCTACAGTTAATGTGAAATGGAAAGTTACTAGCTAGTTTGAGTTTTCTATTCCATTCTGTTCACTTCTAATGATGACAGTGCTGTTATTCTAGTTGAGGAGTCACACAGCCACTTCTTAGAGACATATGGTAAAGTGACTGGTGAGATACATGTGCGATGATTAACAGGTTTAAAATCCATTCATTAGGAGTCTCTGTAAATCAGGGTTATATATATATATTTGGATAATTCCAAATTAAGGAAAATATCAATGGCTATGACCAAGACAATGTCTCCTCTGTGTGTGCCATCCACTGGATGGCCATGTCCTAAAAGCTCTTCTGTGTGGCACATCTGTGTATGCCAGTGCTGGATGGCACGTGTCCTAAAAGGCTTTGGGGACTAAAACCCTTTGGATTTGGGTGGGGGGAGGGCAGTGACATGCAGTTAGGTCTGGAAATGTCTGATAAAACAAGAGAGAACATTAATCTTGCAGAAACCACAGCCTGTTAGCAACTTGGTATGGAAGGAAGCTATTAAAGAAACCCAGTCCAGTCACTCCAAAATAATCTCCAAACAACTCACCATTTAGAAATGGTTTTGTAAATTCACTTGCACTCCCAGTGGTCTACAGTTATAGGACCTATGTCAAAATGTTTTTGTTTCTTTTTTCATGTCTGTGATTATAAGAATGCCAGTCCTTATTTCTACTGCAAAGTCCTTGTATTGTTTCACTTATAGCTCAATTCTCTGATTATTCATCTTGTGTATATGACAAGCTGACAGATTATTAAGCTACTACTTGTTCATTTTTTAATACCTCTGCAAAGAGAGGCTGCAGGATGCGTAGTCTATCGGTGTATAGACAGCCATCAACAAACAGATTATTTTAACCCTTCCTTCAGGGCATGCAGGTATAAAATGCTTACTTGCAACTCAGTTCCATAAGGTGCAGCCATACTCCCTTGTGCTCTTCTATGTACTCTCATGTACAGGAGGTAGGAAATACTTCTCAGGAAAGCCTGAAGCAGCTTGAGCTCTGCTACCAGAGGTAGGTTCCAGTTGTGCAATCGTATAATGGACTTCCATGGCTTCTGTCCATTTTGATAGTTCCTCAAAGCACTCTGGTCTTGAGCAGAGATTTTGAACAAATCCTGGACAGATTCTGCCAGTACAGCAGAGTGCGTCTAACTGCCCTGTGAACTGTCTTCCTCCATGGGAATTAATTTTCTGAAGCCAGAATGGGAAATCTTGGAGCCATAATCTGTCATAAGGTATCAAGTAGGTACATCCAGCCATGTGACAAACGAGTGTTAACCAGCAGTAGTAACAGAGTGAGAATCCAGGTTAGAGGGCAGAACTGAGAGCACTGTCTTGAGGTGAGCTCATCCTCACTGATACGTAATCTAGAATCGCCACAATCTTCTCTAAGAACTGGTTCCAGAGAGGGCTAAGATTTCAGAATGCTTAGCATAAAGCCTAAACTCTTATTCTAACTTGTCTCCAGGGCCTTGGTTTCTTGAAAATCTCTTTAAATCAATCACCTATGCATGGTGACAAGAATACTCCAAGTGGCAACTGTTACAACTGTTGGTACTCTTGCAAAGACCTCTGGTATTTTAAAAAGTCTGAATTCGAATTAGAAGACTGTATTGACAGTGATCCTGACCCACTGGAAAGCAGAAGTTTTTCTTTTGTGAAACTCTCATAGAAAAAGGCGTCTTGAAATTTCAGGGACACGAATCGATTTCTTTTTTGAATAGCTGAGATGATCTGGGCTAGGTCACTGCTCTGAACTTACAGTCCTCACTGAGGGTTCAGTTTCATTAAACTCAGGAGGAGTCACCTTCTTGGTTTTCTATTCAGGATGAGGAAGCATTCACTATGAGTCCTTTCCCTCTATACTGCTTGAGAACAGATTTTTATGGCTGCCTGTGAGAGAGGTTAATGATTTCCTGTCATAGCAGACTTTCATGAAAAGAAAAGGGTGAATGGGTATATTAGAGTAGTGCTGTAAATTAAATGGAGTAGCTCTTGGCTTTGTGGTACCCAAAACTCTACTTTCAAAGGTTATTAGAAAGAGAACAGGAGGGAGAACAGGTAGTGACAATAAAAGAGTTAATATATGAAGCATATTATTATGACGGGGTGCAGAGAAGAATGGCTGAGGAACGGACTTGGGCTGGAAAATGCTTTTGGTCCACAGAACAGATAGCACCAATGGGGGTCTAAATACTGAAAGTGAATTACAGATTGATAAGGGCTCAGAGGCAGAGTCCTTTGTCTAGAGAACTGTGGGTGAAAATGTAACTTTTTGAGAATTACCAGGAAAATTCCCAGAGATCTCAAGGTAGAACTGAAATCCTTTAACATATTAGTAACATTTCATCTGCATTTGTACTGGGGGAAAAAAAAAAAGATGTTTTTGAAGCTGAAGTTTTAATTGAGAGTTTTTAGGGTTAATGTAAAAAACAGTAATGCCAGACTAGTAGATGCTGTGTCTGAAAAAACATGGCACTGAGGTTTTTTTCTGTGATTTGGGTCTTGCACTCAGAAATCACAGAAGGAGACATTGGCGCTTTTAGAATAAAAGGAGACAAATCAACTTAGGCCATCCAAGAGTTTTTATTCATGACAGGTGAAGAAGACCTTTTAATTTTACAGGAAAAAAAAGAGATAAAATAAAATTGATAAAAGGGAGGCCAGGGTTCTCTTGTCTGCAGGTTCCAGTTAGCTTACAGTTACCATAGACAGCTGCTATAATCAGAGGAGAAGGGGCTAGGACCGTGGGAAAATTTCCACACCTCTTGCTGGAGCCAGTATTTTCTATTTTACATGTTATGGGAGAACAAGGGGAAATAAAGTACCAGAGGATCCTGACATGTTGTATGAGAGATACTCTGATGAGAAAGGGAGTCTCTGCAGGGGTGTAAACTGGGATGTCAAGCAGCTCACGGGTGGGCTAATTCAGTTAGACTCCTACACCACAGCGACTTTTACCAAGACACAAAGCACTATGTAAACAAGGGAGACAAGATCTCTTCCTCACATAATGATGTGTGAGAACAAGCTAGAGAATTGTAAATAAGGGATGTGAGGGAAACAAAGACAATTTAAATGCCTGATAAATTTCTTTTCCAAGGCAGAAAAACAGAAAAAATCTGAAATCCCTCCAGGAACTATTAACCTGAACTGAGGGTAGTTTTTTGTGTAAGGGTCATGGAATGACCCTAATTAATTTAAAGAACAGAATGGAGAAACAAGGATAAATTATTATAGATTTGTTTCAGCTGTTAGATTTGAGAATGCACCCCCACTGTTTTTCATATGAGGATATCTAATATTTTGTATTAAGCAAGAAAGCAATGAAAACTTTAGTGCTGTTTTAGTTCAGTTCAGTAATAGAATTCCTTCTCTTGTGGTAGAGACAGTTGAGAAAAGATGCTATTATCTGTACATATGCCCAAGAGATTCCCAAGAGACTATTTTCTATACATAATGGCACAGAATTAATAAAAGTCGCAAGCTGAATCCTTTCTAATGCTTTTAGAAAGTCAGTGGTAGGAAGGACAATTTTTTTTAAAAGGTATGTGATTTCCATACAGTGTACTGTTATCTGCAGAGTAAGTATCTGCAGTGTTAGTGGTCTGTCACTTTTAATCACTAGAATTAATATCAAGTATTTGATATATTAATGTGAAGGGACCAAATGAGCCCAGGATCCCATTGTCCTAGACATTGCACTGAATGTAATCTGTCCCTTCCTCAGAAAAGATTTGGCATCTCAAAGTGGAATGATTTTATTCAAGAAAGTAATCCTTCGCTGGCTTCTAAAATCTCCTCCTACACTAAGGATTTATTCTTGGGACAGTTTCACAAAATACTCAGTACAGGTGTAGTTCTGACTACTCCTATTAACTCAGGGCACTTCCCAGGACCAAAGAGCAACCTGAATCAACTTTCAAAACTCTGTATGAGACAAGTCAGTTAAAAGTTAAAATATTATAGAAAAGTGTATTGTCTCTTTTTAGCTCCATCACATTGCATTTTCTATTCAAAACAGGATTTCCAGCCCTACACTTCAGAGATTAATAGCAGATGCAATTAATAAGCTACTCTTTAGAGCAACACATTTGATAAAAACTACATGTGCTTTTGAAAAGCTAACAAGGTCTCATGAATATTCTAGTCTAACTCGGGGCTTTTACTGATTTCTTTTTATGCTCTCTAGCCTAAGGGTCTGTTCCCTTTTCCCCTGTTATTTGATAGGTTTCTTAGGTTCAGCGAGGGTTATTGTGCAGACCTGTTTTTTTTAGATTCAGACAGTAAATACACTTTGCCTTTCTCATGTCTGAATTACATCCATTTGCTGTTTTAAAATGAAATGAAAGTGGTGAACAGACTTCTTATCTTGTGGCTGGATTGAGATACCAGCATTTCTCACTCTCCCATTGCTTCATTCATGCTAGAGTTGTACATTCTCCTCTTAAGTAATTTCATACACAGTAGGGATCATAATTTTGTCAGAAACTCTCTAGGTTTCACACTCAGGCAGTGAAGATTCCTGGAACCTGTTAGAAGTTTTACTTTTAAACCTTCATTTGAGTCAGCTCATTTTCTGAAATACCAGTTCAGTGCCAGAAGTTCTTCCTGAGAAAAACTTACGCCAACCAAAAGCTTGGCAAGCTTTTCCCAAGAAGTTTAAAGAAAAGAGAATATAAAAGTTTATTCATATGTAATTACCAATAGTAATACCCTGACAATGTAGTTTTTAGAAATGCAGTGTCTTCTTCAGAACATATTGCTAAAGTTCGCCTGATATATGGTGAATACATTGTATAAATGTTCAGTCATACTTCAGCCATGTGAGCACTCTTGAAATCAATGGGAAAATTCTTACTAATTCATTAAAAGCCTATCTTTAGAAGTCAATTTTAGATACAAATCAATTATCCAAGGCCTGCGTTTGACTGAAGCCTTTCATTTAGGCTAAGACATTAAAAAAAAAAAAAAAAAAAAGAGAGAGAGAGAGAGAGAGAAATGAGATAAACTCTAAACTACACGTTTTCATTCAATTTTCCAAATAGCTGAGAAACCAGTAGTTCATCCTTAGTGAAAAAGACAATCAATATACCCTTTCTCATAAAAGCATGAACTCACAGTGAACATAAAAAAACTTTTGCTAGATGTAGTGTTGCACTCTTCAGAGTAACACAATACAAATAGACTGAAACAATGTGTCCCCAGAAACCGTTCAAGACTGAGAAAGCCTAACTTTATATAAACACTGTGTGATTGATGGCTTGGAACCAACACATACAATTCATCTAATATGCAAGTTATTCCCTTCAAACCAGAATTTCAGAGCAGTACACTGTCATAATAGTTAATAACTTGGCATAAAACTGGAATTTTGCACAAAATGAACAAAAATGTTTCTTTTGCTTCACTTGCAATATTTTGGACAAATCACAATTCTTTTTTCTGCCCTGATGTTTTTGTTCAGCTAAAACCACCACCAAAAATCCACATCAACATGTGCCACCTTAACTATTATTCATTGTGAGCTGATCAGAAAAAGGGAAGAATTGTAGCACAATCCACCTTCACATTGGTATTTTCTTAACTTGAGTATCTGAGTGCACAATCTTAGAAATTTTTTTTAAGGAAGGAAGCCACATGCACAAATTGTGCTTCCAGAAAAGCAAGCTAAAGGAAACCAATCAACACTCTATTATATTGCCAGAGCAGATGCCCACATGGGCCATCAAACAGGGCAGGAATCCTTAAATTGCATGGGTGGGCACCAGTACAGGACCTGATGGCAAAAGGAGGTGCTTGGATCACATTGTAGGACAGGAGAAGTTTTGCCAGATTGCTTTTCAAGAAGGCACTAATAAAAAGTGGCAAGATTCAAGAACCTGTGTCTTGAAGTTACTTAAGATTCTTAAGTCCAGGTGGATGTCTGTTCTATTCATCTGAACCAGATACACACTGTAGAACAAAATCACTTAGAATAGAAAAAATCTAGCAGAATTATGAGTTACTAGAAAACAGGCACCTACAGGCTACTAGAAAACAGGAGCCTATTGACACACTTGCACTGTGGGCAGTAATACTGGATAACCAGTTGTAATTGTACGCTTTTCATATTATTTACCATAGTTTACTGTGTTCTCATCCCACAAAACTCCATTGCAAACAAACCTCTGGGCTCGCTTTCCCCCCTCTTATTATGGTCATTAATATTAAAGTGTCAGCAATCAGGGAGCTACAATTTTAAAGATTTTAGAAATGGTACAAAACACGTGATCAGACCCCAGTGCTTCTATTTTTGCTCTTTCCCCCATTAGTTACACACCCTATTCCTAAAACCAAGAAAGGAGTGACTATGCTCAGAGTAATCTCTTAAAAACAGTAAAAGAAGTCTATTGCAAAACCCACTTGTGGATCAGAAGCCACAGGGCTATCCCTAACACATTGTCTGTGCAAGGAAACCTCTCTACTAACCTTTCACTCTTGGGTAAAAGCAGAGAGAGCTAAAAGTCACGAAACACTCCTATTTCCATGGGGCTGGCCCTAGGATGACCTCAAATTCTTTCTTGGCTTCCTTAAATGCAACCCCAAAGACCAGCACTGGCTTGTGGTCCCCTGTTCCCAGAGGGTCCATGAAGGGCTGGGAAACAAGTGGGGTCCTGGGGTGGGGCAGAGCTTGCTTGTAAGAATATGTTGCTTCAGCAAAAAATGACTAAAGAAGATCATTTTCTCTCACAACGGCCAAAGATTATGGGGAAGGTTTAATTATTGACCTGTTCATCAAATTATTTCTCTGGGATATGAGGCTTGTGGTCGGGTACTTTCCCTGCTTCACTCTGAACACAGAGTTGAACCTGCATCTTCTACTTGATGTAGTACACAACTGGCCCTGAAGTCAGTTGAGTGACTATATAAGACATGGGATGCATTCAAGGAGAAACGCTAAAAGATGTCTGGTCACAGAATAACCAGAGACACTGTACTTGCTCAGCATAATTTAAAAGAGGGACTTGAACCCTGTTTTCTACATCCCAAAAGGCTGCCTAATCTACAAGCCATAGATTAGAATCCATGTGGGTTTCTCTTCCCACCTTATTGGGGATGTGAGATGACAAAACTTACCCGTTAGAGACACCGAGATATCTTCTCTTCGTATTTCTCTGGAAAAGAGAAATACTTATGAGAGAGATATGAAAATAATTTCTGTCCAGCTTTATTCAGGCAATGAAATTTAAAATATGCCTGTGAGGTCCTGAATCAGCTCTCATCCAGAGAAACAGGAGTCTTGACACTGACTTCACTGAAACTGGATTAAGCACACAGCAGGCACCCTCTTCTGTTTCATCTCTTTGATTAGTTTGTGCATTGAGAAGTTTACAAAAAGATTAGGAAAAAAGAAAAGGCAAGATCCTGACTTATTTTCCCCCATCAAACTTATTTGCATCATCTGGCATTAAGGTGCCCAAGAGAATGTCCCCCAATAGCCATCAGTCCATAGCCTCCTGAGCCCAAGCCCTCTCCTGCCATTCATCTACCCTCCCAATTTAGGTGCCTGAAGTTGGACAGTATAAGCACTCCTCAGAGACTTTCCTGAGGGAGAGCTGTACAGCTAATCCATCCAGGGAGATCTGGCAGAAATATCTGAAGTTGGCCATATCAGCTAGCCCAGATGGCTTCTCTGGAAGGAGGGAAACTAATAACTGTGATTGTGCTTCATTAGTCAGTGACAGGAGACCCATCGAGCAGGACTCTACAACCGTAACACTGAGGAAAGCAACAAACTGAGCAAGCAGCAATGACATGATCCCACGTTTTTCTCAGGGTATACATTCACATGCTGAATGCACTGCCAGCTGTCTTTTTCTCTTTTTAAGTATATGAATTCCAAGGGCAGACAGTACAAATTATTATGGCTCAGGAAAAAGGGAGAGAGAATGATCTGCTCAGTCTCAAAATTCATTCTTTACATGAAAGTAAACAAAACCAACAGTGGTTTTTTTCCAGGATTAAGTTTTTTGTTTTTTTTTCCCCTAAACTCCACCACAGATGAACACACATGCCCATCTCAGAGATGGAAACAGAGCGTAGGAAAATGAAAAAGTCAAATGAGTAAGTCCCACGACAAAAGGATTTTCAAACAGTAAAGCATGGACACTATTACTGGACTGTGGCTTGTACTGGGAAGAAGGTACCAGAAACCAGCAGAACATAAGGGACCTTCCCAGCTGGTGCAAGGGCACAGGCATGCACAGCCAGCTTCCTCAATAAGTTGGCTGTCACTTCTCTGCCCCCAGGCCTGCAGTGTGCTGCCCTTGGAGCACAGGATTCATCACCCTAGCAAAAGCGATAAAGAGATGCAGAAGAATCTGGCTATCACCTCACCCTCACAGCCAATTTACTACTCCATCTTGGTCCTATGACTTCTTTCTCTGTGCAAGCACCTGTCCATGACCTTTTAGGATGTGGAAAAGATGCCTCTATCTGCCTTTTTGCATGAGACAGTGCAACAAATAAGGAATAGACTTCAGGCATTCTCTTTTTGTTGTTGTTATTTAGGGTGAGTTACTTTACACTTTAAAAGTCAGGCCGTGTGACTACATCCCACTGCAAGAGGTTCAGTTTAAACTGAAAGGAACTGCTAGTACCACTTCTCTAATACAAGTATCTTGTATAACACCATGACTTAGGCTGCATTTCAGAAAAGCTTCCAGTAGGAACTGCTTCTTCAGTGATAATTAAGAATAGTCTTATGAAGGCCCAGTTACCTAATTCATGTGTAGATTTGCACAGAAAATATCGTCTGGCGGTATCCAGTCTTCATTCTTAAGGTGCAGTTGGGCAAACTGCCCCAGATGCTCTTGGTCTGAGGTCAGTGGCTGGGGTCAAAAGAACAAAACAATTATTATATTTTTAACTGCTCAATGGGAAATTATTCTATGACCTGAAAGTTCAAAGTTTCTTTGGACCTTTCTCTGAATATTGAGAACTGACCACTATCAGTAGAAAGATACAGCGCTTATAAACAGTCTTAGATCTAGAGCTACACTGCTGTTCTTGTTTTGCAATCCTCCCCTCAGGGATACCTTCTTGATCTCTCTCAGCAGTAATTAATCTAAAATCCTCTCTACCCATTTTCCTGCATGACTTCCTGCTACAGATATAGTAAGCAAGGTTATTTCTCATGTCTTCTTCCCCTGTATCAACAACCTTAAACCAAGTATTTAATACCAGCGTTCCGATCCTAACTAGTCATTGCATAACCATGACCTTTCTTTTGGGGAGCAGTCCGCGCTGCACAGGTATTTTGAACATCAGGCTGTGAGACTTTTATATCAGTAGCAAAGAACTGTGAAATGGGAGCTAATGGACTTTTCCAAGCAGAAAGAAAGCTCACTTATTTCAAATTCTCCCTGACAAAAATATGAGTCTGAATATCGAGTTCTTCTCAACTGCCGGAAGAGGATTAAAAAACAAATAGTAACACACAACTGTTCTTCTTGAGCCACATTCAGGAAAAAAATGAAATGCCCAACTTCCTTTGACCACTTCCTAATCAGTAAATTTCTCCAGTCATCACGTTTTTCCTCTACTACCTTCACCCGAAAAAAGCTGTGTCTTAAAGACAAAACTGGATGTGCCAATAGAGATCCTAGGTCATTTACTGGAAGTCAAGCTAGGTACTGGAGAATCTCATGAGAAAATTTCTCCTCCTGAATTTTCCAGACAGATTTTTAAATCAAATGTCAGTGAAACTTCAAAAATTAATCTCTAAATGCTGCAAGACTTGCTGATCATTAAATTTTGATCTTGGCAAGTTAAAGATAGGTCTTTAATTTTGTAAATGCTGTAGATAATCCTACTGCTCAGGACAATGGAGTCTGCATGTGGCAGAGAGGAATAGACTGGAGCTAGGATAGACTGTCCAAAAAACTGAATTGATAAAATTGATAAAATGATGTTTAAATTTAAAATTTACTGAAACTAAAAAATCTATTTTTTTTGTAAATAAGTGATACAGATACCAGTGATCAAGGACAAGCAGTGCTATAGATCTGAGTAAAGAACACACTTTGTGATATTTTTCAACTAAATAACTTCAAAACTCTTCCAGTGTGAACAATTTCACACTTTATCAATGTGCCAACATGAAAAGAACAGGATGTTCCTGATCTTCATCTCTACACTACAAATGTATAGTTTTTCACTATTTTGGTCAGTTAGCATCTTTATAGGTGACCTGTACATAGAGAGAAGTGTGCAGAGCTTTCTATGCTGACCCATGGAAGTGGTCGTCACCATAGCTCTTGTCAGTTTTGCACTGCCTCTGGACAGTCCCTCTGCATGTTGTTCCACCTGACTTTATAGAAATGCAAAAGTGGTGCAGGACGTGTGAAACAAGTCAAACACTTCAAAGTCTTATGACAAAACAAAAGGAATGTAGTAAAAGACACTACCTTCCTTCTGAGAACCAAGCTAGTGTTAAGACAGCAGAGTTTCTTGACAGGCAGAAGGGAAGAAAATTGTTAAGAGGTCATATTTTCAGATCTTCAAACTCCTTACTTTTTTTTTTTTTTTTTAATGCACTGTTAATGGTCATATCAGTCATTTACTTAACGTTTTATGTACTTTTGATACCTTAATATAGGACGTGCTCATTGCTGACAGACAGTTCTCCAGCCTGTGTTTGGATGTCTTGCAGTGGCTGACTCTCCAACCTCCAACACTCCCTCTTCCAACTTTTCTCTGTTCTTATATATGAAAGTTACTCCCATTACGGTTTTCCTAAATCTTTGTTGCTGTAATTTATGGCCATTACTTTTTTTCCACCTTGAACATGCAAAACAACTGCTTTATCCCTGTGCAACCCCCCTCTATGCATTGTATTTACCTACTGAATTTATATTCCTCATTAGCTTTACTTCTTTGGTTAATTCATTCAATATTTCCTCATGGGTCATATTTTCTAGACCTCTGTTCGTTCTCATTGCTGTCCTCTGGACTTTCTCCAATTGGTCTGCATCTCTCCTAAAGTATGAGTCAGTAAGGTTAATGGAATCTGGATTTATGCTGTTGCATAACTGATGCTTAGTTCTCTGGGCTCATTTTGCTAATTCTATTACACTATATTACACTATTCAAAACAATACAAAAGGCTTACTTCAGAAGCTTCCCCTTTTTTTTTGTTCTTATGGCGAATTCCCTGCATAGTGTTTAGAAATTACCTACATCTGTCATAAACAACTGCCATTCATTAAAAATTAATCAGAAAGCATTTGGATAATTCTTTTTGCAGCTGCAAAATTCAGTAGTTTGCAAAAATGGTTAACTACTCACCTCCCCTGCATCTTTTTTTCCAGACAGCCAGGAAAACAGAAACATCTTCCTGACTTTTGCTCTCATCATGGTGTGTTTTGTCCATGTATAATATATTCCTGCATGCCAACAGGAACTGAATAATTCTCAAAATATTTTCCCAGATGTCTCCATCCAAGTCTCACAGAGGTAGCAATTGAAAATATTTTCCTGCAAAACTGTAACAGTTTGCCCAGTCTCTGGTAGCACTAATTTGCATGCTATTGAGTCTGCACCTTTAGTAGACCAGGAGCTCTCATATCAGAAAAACAACACTTTTCACAATGACAACTCTAGTATACATTAGAGGACTCAACATATGCTACAGCTCTGCCTGAGACGTACTAAAAATGTGCGGCTGTTTTTCTTTGCAAATGCTGTTAGGGTGCACAGAATTTCTATAGCAGTGAGTTTTCCTCTAAGTGCAAGAACACACTCTGATGTTTTTTTCTGATCTGAAATTGGAATTACGTGATAGTTTCCTGTATGATGTATCAATTCCTTACAGCAGAGAGACACTTTTTTAAGGTATGATGATAGCAGGATAGGAAAACTCTTTTCTGAGAGTTCTTGTATATCATTTAAAGAAATTAGATGCATTCTTAGCACATAAAACTCTCCTCTAGATTGAAATAACCTCAAAGGCATTTCAGGTACTTGTCCGGACTTTCTCAAAGCTCCTCTGTCCCAGCTGTAAACCAGCATGTTCTCAGACTCACCCATGTTCTTTATAGTTTTGAATTACTTTAAGTCTATTTGTTTAATGTAGGAAACCCAACTAGAAAGAGTAATAAGCCCACCCAAAAATAATTGTAGGCAGTAGCATTCTTGGAAACATTACTATTTGTAGAAGAGGATTCCGCATCAATGGGCATGCATGAAATAAGGATCAGATTTTCCTTGGAGAGCTTCTTCCCAAATAGACATGCTGATTGCTGAGGGGTACTGCTGATGGGTTCTAATTGCTCAAGGAGTATTTCTGGACAGAACCGTATAAATAATGTTGCAGTGAGATGAGGGTACAGTCGGGTCTCCACTGGATGATAGACTCTCTGCTACAGCTTTTCTTGCTTTTCCTCTGCTCACACTATGGAAAAGCATTGCTTCAAAGTCAAATGCCAGCTGGCTGCATCCCAGCCACGTGCTGTCTTTAGACTATATTTCCCCTAAGGCTGGTGCAGTGAAAGCAACAGGAAAAAAAGTGATTAAATTGGTAGGAGACCGGGCAGAGCTACAGTAGAAAGAGGAAGAAAAGTTATGCTTCCTGCCAGGCTGTTCCTCCAAATCCTAGCAACAACTTCTCTCTCTTCTCCACTATCTCCAGAGGAAGGATGTTTCCTATCACTCATGATATCACATTCAACCTTCCTAACTGGCGGCCAAGAAATTGTTCTAGATGATATCATGCTGGCAGATGCCAACGCTTCCCAAATACAGGCTCTGAGAAAGCAGGCTTTTACATAAGCTGGAGGAATGTTAAGCTCTGGTCCTCTTGTTTATTTTGTTCAGAGGTTATTTCTGCAATTAGATGGCTCCTTTGTACTAGATTTCCCACGCTGATTAGAACAGGGGAGTCGTTTCTCTCTTCCCTCCATCCCTCCTCACACGGTTGTGTGAGGAACTTCTAGCTGTCTTTCTATTATATATCCTGGCCTGGTTTCTCAATTTAATACCTTTGAACATCTGAGCAGTTTAAATCAGAGAATGGTGCTACCTTTGTATTCCTACTGGTTGACATGTTACAGGCAGAGAGAGACATCCCCGCCCCCTTTACAATCCATATTTACTGTCAAGTCACCACAGCTAGAGTATTCATCCACAAAATAATTTGTGTCCTGATTCTGTTCCTCACAAAATAAGCAGCAGTTTTGCCATTGAACTCAGGAGGAGCAAAATGTCCGCTCCAAATATACACACTTTCAATTTCAACACAAAAACATTTTGACTATTTATTTTTAATTATTTCATTTTTACATGCTTGCAGTTCTTGTAACACATCATGTGGATCTAATATTGGCCTACAGAAAAGAGACTTGTATTTCCTTCTCAGAGGGAATATGGTCACTAAGGAGAACATTTTACAATCTCAAAAACCCAAGAATTTGAGATTGAGCTGTACCCTTAATCCCTTCAAGAAAAAAACATTAAATATTTTTGTAAGTTCCAAATTGCTTTTTAGCATATAAATAAAGTGATGCCAGGCTTGTTTATTCCTTTAGTTCTTACTGGCCATTTTCAGAGCTCTTAGCAGATGTGAACCAGATGCTTTTGGATACATAAACATGGGGGACTGGAGCACCTCTCTTATGAGGAAAGACTGAGAGAGCTGGGCCTGTTTAGCCTGGAGAAGAGAAGGCTGAGAGGAGATCTTATCAACGTGTACAAGTATCTGAAGGGAGGGTGTCAAGAGGATGGGGCCAGACTCTTCTCAGTGGGGCCCAGTGACAGGACGCGAGGCAATGGGCACAAACTGAAAAACAGGCAGTTCCATCTGAACATGAGGAAAAACTTCTTCACTGTGAGGGTGACAGAGCACTGGACCAGGTTGCCCAGAGAGGTTGTGGAGTCTCCTTCTCTGGAGATATTCAAAACCCGCCTGGACGTGATCCTGTGCAACGTGCTCTAGGTGACCCTGCTTGAGCGGGGGGGTTGGACTAGATGATCTGCAGAGGTCCCTTCCAACCTCAACTATTCTGTGATTCTGTGATTCTGAAATACTGTGCTCACTCAATTAATAGAAGCAATTTAGTTTCTCTCCACTCTGTGGGATATAATATTGCACAACTAATTTCTTCCCATTTTTGCTCTGGTCAGTAAAAAATTTGTCAAAGTTCATGATTCCTAAGGACTCTTTAAAAGAAATTCAAAGCAGCTCTGGGATAAGCTCTGAGGAAGCAAGGTAAGCTGTCTCCCTCCCTCATATCCCCCTCCTTCTTGCACATGTGTGCACAAACACACACACAGATTGGACAAGTGATTCATGTTTTCTAATGATACAACATACTGTAATGCAAAGTAATTTTCTTGCAATTATGATACAAAGCCAGGTAAAACTACTGACACTTGCAATCTGGACAGCTAATCCAAATTTGAGTCAACTTTCAAAGAACAGACATATGCGTGCTGAAGGAGAATACGTCAGCCCCTCGGACAACTCAGCTTACTCCATTTCATACTGCCGCAGGCAAAGGCAAAATCATCCTAAAGAGCAGAGTGAATAAGATAGCTGAGCTAAACATTTGTTAGGAATGAAGAAAAAAAAAAAATCAACAGGTGAGCATCATTAATATTTATGTTCCAGACTCAGGATCCAATAACAATTGAGACGAACCAGTGATGTTCCAATTTCCAGTAAAAATATATTGGTTTGGCATCTCAAGTGTCATCGGATCACAAACTTCCCTCAATTATGCCACTACATACTTGTAGTAGTTGGAGCTTTACAGTGCATCTCTGAATATGCAAAAGTATTGCTTGTTTACAACAGGGGCATTAGTAAAAGGTTATTTTCATTCTAGCTGCATCTAGGGTCTGAAGATTAACTCATGCTATCATTGTCCTATGATGGATTATTGTCAGTCAGTGAGAGACAGCCCCTGCCAAAGAAATTTTAACATCCAGGGAAGAAATTTTAACATCCAGAGAAGAAATTAAGAGAGAAAAACACCATTTAGAAAGATGAAGTGAATTGTCCCCTACTGGTCAGCAGCTCGGGGACAAGACCCAAGTTTCTCCATGCTGCAACTTGATGAGTCAAGACAGAACTTTGTCCAAGAAACCTAATTTAAAAGCAAGCTCAGCTCTATTTATATAAGCTGTAACTCACATAAAAATAACATAAAAACAACATAAAAATAACCTTATCTGGTGCCCAGTCAGGTTCCCTTTCCCCATGCAAATGTGTCTGAGCAAACAAGCACAAAACACACAAACCTTTTCAGGAATCTAAAACAGAGGCAAAATATATTCTAGAAATGTTTCAAAGTTATGTCATCATTCATTATTATTAATATGTACAATAAACTTCACTGATCAACATCTGTCCTGGATTTGTGATTATTCTTCCCACAAAGATCTCCTACCTACAGTTATATATACATATATATATATTTATATAGCATGAAAGCTGCCAAATCACTCTGTGTGACACTGCTGAGGCTTTGAAATGAGTAGATGCAAGTGTAAAAGAGTGTGCAATCACTCTTTCTACCATACAGGTATGGTACCATCTACCATTTCCCATTAGCTAGGTGCTAAAAAAAGGCTTTCCAAGCAACAGGAAACACTACACTGGGGGATGTATATGGAATTTAGGCTACCTGAATATGATCATAATTAGGCAAATCCATGAGAGAGGACACACACAATAGGTAAGAGATGAGCAAATACAGGTGATTTAAACAGTGAGGCTGGATCTTGTTGCTATATGTTCTATTTCAGAATATGAGGCAGGGAAATACAGTGCAACGGATCACCAGAAGTAATATGTGGGAAAAGTCTTGCAGAAATGTAGCTTCTACAGACTGCAACAACTATCTCCATTCTCTGAAACAACAGAATCAAGTTTTTCAGACTGTTCAGATATTTAATTAAAGTACCAAGAAACAATCAAAGGGGAGGATTTTCATTCAGTGTAAGTGACATTCATTTATAAGAACCTTCCCAAGGAAAGACTAATATTATGTATCACCACTGTGCAGACAGAGAATTTTATATAGATAATAATTGGCAGGTATTAACACATACATATTCAAGAACATGCATTCTTGCTACAAAACTTGTGCACTCCCCTCACCCACTGGGCCCAGTTCTTCCTTCTGCAGTCAGCATTCAGAGAGCTAAACAGAAACACAACCTTAAAACCCTACGATATTCAAGCTCCCAGAGAGCAAGTTCATTTCCATCTCAGGAAGCAGCTTCAGGTGGCCTTGTTAAGATATGAGTTTAAGGTGTGAAAAAAAATTAACTCCTTTATACTCTCTCAATTTCCTTGTTTGTTAAAAAAGAGTTATAATGAATCCTACATACTGGAATAAATGCTTTAACCACTGTTTATCCAAGTACCTCCTCTAGTATTAAGTAGATCATTAGGTAAATAAAGTAAGTAATTTCTCCAGGCTGCAGAATCTGGGTCCCTTGGTCCTAGACTTGCGTGCTGTGTTCTCTGGTCTCACTGCGTAACACCCACTGACACTCCCCCAAGACACTCTCCAGATGCAGCTTTGGTGACTCCAGCTGGTTGCCTACTTAATACACTGCGACAGACTCTCAGCTTTCACAAGTCAGCCAGGCTCCACCAGCTTCACTGGAATTACTCTGGCACCAATGGTAAATGCTTTGTTTTGTGATCCTGATTAAAAGAAAAAGAATCGAGGAACAGTGCTGAACTTTGCAGTACCTACCTTTTAAATCTTCACAGTGAAATTTGCAGCTCTCATTCACAGCCCGGAGCTGCATGTTGTGCTTCTATGCTAAGAACGGAGGCACCTCCAGGGTTGGGTAGCAGCTCTGCTTGGATTTGGAGGAGGGCTGTTCTGGAGGTATCACTAGCTTTCAAGACTCATCTGTTAGCCTAATAGTATTAAGTTAATGTGTTATTCATAAGATGCCTTTGTACTTCTTTTTTTATCAAGCTCTAGTGCTGCTTTTAAGCAGTCTTTGTTGTCGTGTTCTAATCTTGGCCTAATTTAAGTAGTACTGAGCAGTAATAAAGTATATCTATCCTCATAGCATCTGTCAGCACTGCAGCTCTAGAGATAAAAAGAAAATGAAACTATGTATCTTCAAAATTTTTTTACATATCATAACTTTCATCAGCATAAATTAGGGCTTGGTCTTCAGGGACATTATATTATTCTTCCAGAAACACTGATTAAAGTGCTGAGAAAGCCTCTCTGTGCTTGGCATTGACATTGCAATAGGTTCTCTTATTACAGTAGAGATTGCCAGCATAGTGACTTTGAGAGTGCAGCAAAGGAAAGGATACCACCTTCGCACCTCACAGTAATGAGTCAGCTATACAGTACTGCATCCAATTGCACTGGGTGTAACTTTGAGTTACTGAAAAAATAGAGATGGATCAGTAAACTGCTACAGGAATTATGCAGGCTCTGGAAATAGGTATCCTTCACTGAGACACTAAAGGAGTTCACAACATCTTGTGTATAAGCATGAAGGTTAAGATGTGATGGAATCACAGAATATAACTACTGTCATATAGCTGATAAATCAAATAACTGATCCTGGAGGTTGTCTGACAAGGTATAGCAAGTGCCTGGAACCTGCAGTCAAAAAGTTGAAGTTGAGAAAGCTCAAACTTTTAGTTGCCAAGAGTATTGATAATAACATGTCCTAACAGAATGATATGGGAAATTATCTACCACTGAGTCATAACATCAATTCTGAATGTTTTTTGAGAAGAGATAATTTTTGCAGGAATTTGCCTCAGCAAAGGAATTTCTGGATGAAGTGCCTGCCACAAAGATATCCAGGAGGTCAGACTAGAACATCAACATCAAGGTTTTTCAGGCCTCAGAAGCTTCAACTGAAAGTTTAAGAATTAGCTTTGGGGTACCCATACTATTGCTGTTAAATTTGGGAGATTGCCAGCAACACCTGTTGAATGGCTTGAAAATGTTAACATTTGTATGCAAAATATGAACAGTGTGCTGAAATTCCTATTGCAGACAAATATTCACCAGTTCAGAAACACAACAAATAATACGTCAACATATAATACATAACACCTAATGAACCAGTTTCTGCTGTTCTTTAATGCTGAGAATGTATCTTCCCCCATATGAGCAAATGTGGGCAGTACTCAGCCAAAAAATTGCATATTCCTAGAATATCCCAGAAGAGTCCAGTAATTCCCCAAAGTTATTTCTAGGAAAAAGGGACTAACAGAAGGATCCACAGAGACACATGGGGACTTTTGAAATAACTACAAGCCTGGAAGGGTTAATCTAACTCATAAGGCCCTTCAGCATCTTTAGCGTCTTCAGCCACTTACATATGTACAGGCAGTGTCTAATACCAAGGTCTCCCTGTGGATCCTGCCGTTAGTTCAGTCATCCTGAGCATTTCACTTAAGCTGAAAACCATAGAGCAAAATTTCTATTTCTTTTGCAGAAGCAGGCCAACTTCCTCTTTCTGATTTTCCTAACTTCAAGGAATATTTGTTTATTATTTAGGGATTTGCTTCATTTAATATTGTTTTGCAGAATCCTCTTTTGGATCCTTTTTTTGCCAGAAATTTTAGTGCATAAGTAATGTAAAAAAACCAAGCCATTGTGGGGCAATATCCCCTAAACTATCTCAGTGTTAACTGCAGTTTCAAATAAGCTGAACCAAAATGAAATCCAAGAACCATAAGCAAAACCATCCCATTTTTGAAAACTAGAATGTAAAACTAGCATACAGAAATGACCTTGAAATACTAAACACAAACCACATAAATGAATATTAAAGCAAAAATATTATTCAGGAATGTTACTTAAAATTAGTCAAATAAAAATTATAGTTTAGTTGATTACTGCATTATATGTTATTTTCCTGAGCAATGCATAATGTTATAAATACAAAGTGTAATTAAAGTGGAAGCTGAGTAGGTAATTTATCTTCCCTACAGTTTCATCTTTATCTTTAGATGACATCTAGAAGGACAAGCTTTCACTTCATCACTGATGAAAAATAACTTGCTGTTCTTAATAAAGGTGAAACTTAAAAGGGCATAAGCCAACAGTTTGAAACTGAGAAAAAAATCTTCCCTATGCAGCCATCTTGGAAAAGTCTAAAAACTCACAAATGCTTTTATTAAAGAACTTTCCCCTGGACATTCGTTAATTCTTGATTTATCAGCCTTTCTAATTCAGTGGATAGTGGAAAGAATTATCGTGACAGTGGCACAGGTTTCGCCATGGCAGAAGAAAAAATAATCTGAATAGAAATCCTAAAAAGTTGAGAATTTCTCATGAGAAGCTTATTCTTTCACTTGTTTTGATGTCTGCACCCTTTGCTTTCTGTCCAACAACAAGCACCACAGACAGCAATTTCTCTGGTTAGTTAAGCATATTTTAGCCATCTTACACATAAGCAGAAGAGCCTCTACTAAAAGCGAGTTAAAATTTCAGTTACACATGTGTTGTTGCCCCAGTTAATCTCCTAGTAGTTTCTAAAATACAGGACCTGTAGAATGAGCACCTGTAGAATTTATTTTTTCTTTTAAGAGGTAGCGCTTGACTCCCATGAAACAAAGGTTCCAAGAGTGCTCAGTTTTAAAATAATGTTATAAAATATCCTTTCCCAAAATAAACAGTGAATTGAAACACAGCTTACATGGTTTCTCCTAGAAAAATGTTCTAATGCTCATTTGTATAGCACATGATACGCTTTTACTAAGCATTCAGCTTACTGTATTTCCGTCATTAATACCATGTGCTTAAAAAAAAGGAGCATTTTCTTCTTGGTCAGTTACGATTTTCAGACATAAATCTCTCTCTCTCTCTTTTTTTTTTCCTTTCAAAGTTTCAAAACAGACTAGGCATCTTAGAATGACATATGATACATTCTAAATCATAAAAGTGATGCAGTATACCAGACTTGGTAATAGTTCAGTGAGATTACTGCCTTCCTAAATAGTAACTCATAGAAAAGAGAATCTCAGGAAATGTGAATTGCCTTTTTCTTCCAAGAATTCCAGTGACATACATTTTTTGTTTGCCTGTGAAATTACTTTAGAATGTGAATCAATTTTGAGGAAAATTAAAACATCGTTAGTTACCAGGATGATTTCTTTTGGCCTCCTTCTTTCCTCTTTCTCCTTCATTTCTCTTTAAGAGAAAAAATAATTTATTTGCCTCCAGTTTAGAAGAAAAATATATACTTGGATTTATTTTGGCAACATTTTCCATGAAAATGATTTCCCATTTTTATAACCAAAACTCTTCCTTGTCACAGCATGGGCATGGCATTTAGGGAATTCATACATTCATCTGGCCTGTTTTCATGCTTTTGTAGCAGTTCAGAGACATTTGTGATCATGTCAAAGCAGTTGGATTTTGTTTTGTTTTTTCTTTCTGGTCTCTGTCTGACATGTTCAATCATTACTACCTTAGAAATTAGCCAAATAATGTGTGTCTGAAAAATGTTTTATTTCTTGTTGCCTGAGGAAGGATAGAGTTATTTGTTATTCTCCCTCTGACTCAATTTACCCAGATGGTCTAATGGCTTGTCTGATAGCCTTGCGCAAGTTTTGTGTTTACAAACAAGTTAGATGATGTAAGCAAAGTAAATAGCATTAAGTTCTTAATTACAACAATAACCAGAATACTAGAAAATATCATACATTTCAAAAAGGTGCAAGAAGGATTGATTTTCAGATTTTCTGTGCATTAGATTGAACTATCATCACCGGCTTGCCTAAAGTATTTCTGAACACATTTTCTAACCCCCATTCATAAGTTAATGTAGTCATCACAGAATCTGGAAGCAAGAATGAAAGGTTTTTGCTGGAAGCTACCCTGTAAAGCTGCACTTTTTATAAAATGGACAGAATCTTAATTCTTTATTTCAACTATTTAATTACTGTTCATCTCCATCGCTGTCCCTGATTTGCTCCTTTCATACTTCCTACGCAAATTTATAACTCTCTCTTACCACTTACCTGAGTAATCGCTTGCTTAAAAAATTCCATTCTGTGCCTTTTTTAAACCATTTCACAGATGATCCACTCAAAAATATCTTTTAATGAAGAGAGTGTAGCACGATTTTCTTACACCTGAATTGCTTGGAACATGTTAAAAGCTTCCAGGGAAATCAGGAAGAAAAAATATTTAGTGCATAATTCTTTTGGGTCATGCTCATTTCCTGTTCTCATTATGACTGTAAGTAGCTGGTTAAAAAGATACAGTCTGGCATCTTTATTAAACTTCTATTTATAGAACATGCTTGTATGTGGAGACAATGTAAAAAGAAAAACAAAACAAATATTGAATTTTTCAGGACTTCAAGTTGTTCCCTTAAAAAGAAGAAGAAAGGAAAATTTCATGATATAAAGCATTTCAGCTTAATTTTAGGAGTTACAAAGGAAGATCATGCTGCTTTATTCACTTGTAGGATAGTTGCAGCTGATGGATAGAAAGAGTAATAGGAATAGCCCATTCTAATAAGGCTGTAGAGCCACTGGAGAAAATGGGATCTATGCCCAAAATGAGAAATAATTGTTTAACCAACAAAAACGCAAAGAATGAGGGCAAGATCTGCAAGAAATTGGCTGAAATATTAAAAAAAATTCTCATAGGTCTCCTCTAGAAGACAAAAAATAAATGAAATGATTTTTTACAAGACCAAGTTTCCTGTCTCTTTGTCCCTTCATTATCATGTAAAGATTAATTTATTATAGTTCATATCAGGAATTCCCAAGACATGCAAGGAAAAGGCAAGTGGTGATAATCTGATATTGATTACCCTAGAGAACTGTAACAAATTATCCAGTTCTACAAACCCCTGAAACATATGTTTTCTAACGTGGATTCCAGCTTCCTTCCATTATTTAGATTCTTAATTTAACTCACAAGAGTAATACATGGATATTAACCATACAAAGACTATGGAATATCTAATGCAAACCAGAACACAGCTGAAACTCTATAAGTAACAATATTGAGAAGATGGCATTATTCAGTTTGTGCATGTTCCCACTTTTCTCTCATTTCGTTATTGCATGGCACTGCATTAAATTTCATTTTTATCAGAGAATCTTTAGCTAAGTCAGACATTATCAGAAGGTGATAAAATAACTGAGCTCCTCCTTGCCTAAAGGTCACAGATAAATTCATTTTAAGTAAATACGAATTTTAAAGACCATCTGTTCTTTTCATAAAGCTCACATTATGATAGATGAAACAAAAGAGAAAAAAATCATTGATATGGGAATGCAGGGTTTCCTCACAGTATTCAATGCCTTAGTATATTCTGTTTTCATTGAGGATGCCATAGAAAGCAATATTAAATGAGTGCAGTTTGGCTTTGCTTCATTGCTTTTTCCTCTCGAAATGTAAAAATGCCTTTTTCTTACTCTGGAGAGTAGGGCTTTCTCTTTATTTAAGATGCAAACGAAATTATGCTCTCATTGATCTTGAGGATGCACAGGAGAGAATAATCCAAGTCTGAAGCTTCAGGATGAATAAGCACAATGTAAAGTAGCAAAAATGTTTACAAACTGAATATATCAAAATTTTAAATAACTGTTAGATCAGCTTGCAGTGTGCAAGCGTAATGAGTCTCCATATACACATGAAGCAGCAAGAGCAGAACTTTGATCTTCTTGCACTTTTGGAACACGGCTAGTGCTTGTGAGACACAGATTCTACTTAGGGTTCTTGCCTAAAGCAGTTTCTTAAGCAAATCACTCAATTTCCGTGTCCCTCTGATGTTTTGCCAGACTTCCCTATTTTGACTCTCTAAAGTGAAGACCATCAATTACCATTTTTGTATAGTGCATAGAAGAATTGTTTCTTGAGTGAGCTAAGTACAATAAATAATGCAAACATCTCTTCATAATCTGTGCACTGAGCTAACACAGTTGTCCTTCTTCTGTCTGTTCACTTCTCTTCTCTTCTATATGTGTTTCAAGGTTTGAATTGGACAAACTCACAGTACAGAAACATAAGCAGAAGTTAGCTTTTGCCTATAACTTTCCTTCGTATCTACTACAGAACCCACAGCAAAAGATGCCTTTGCAATCCGCAAGCCTCCCTGACACATCTGAGCTAATAAAGCTAGTGTCTCTGACGTAGCAGCCAGTTTGGGGTTCATAACAAAGGATCATACAGTATTTTCTTTTGTTGTGGAATGCTCAGACATCCTTTTATCCTATAAAACAGAAAGAGATAATACAGCTTATACATGGGACCATGAGGCTCTCCGTAGTGATACAAGTCCAGACCCATAAAATTTTGCGTACGAGAATGAGGATGTGGCAACTCCTGACAGAACAGCAAGTGCCTCCTGTACCATCTTATTTAGAAAGAAGAAAGATTTGCTTGTATATAGGCTTCTTCAAAGAGATATACATGAGGTCTGGAATTCCTGTTTGTCCAGAGAAAAGAATTTGGTTCAAGTTTGGACAAATCTATTTTATCTGAAGGCTGTAATAACTGTTTGGGGAGCAGGGAGTTATCCTAGGGCAGCTGTACTTTCAGTATCAGGAAGTGAGAATGATGCTTTCTGAGTCATTTTCCCAGCTAGATCAGGCAATCAACAGTAATTTAAAAACACTTCTCTCCTCTCCCTCCCCACCCCTTCAGAGACATGAGCATTCAGGCAAAATGCAAAGAACAGATAACTAGCTGGTTCAGTTTTCTACATTCTTCTGCCTTCACTTCCAAAACAGACGAGAAGCATGGTTGCTAAAGTTTTGGGTTTTTTTAATAAAACAAGAAAATAATATGAAAACAAGCTCTTGAAAGCAAGCAAGAAACCTAGACATCAATTTACCTCTGTATTAAGCAAACAAACAAACAGAAAAACAAACAAAAAGCTGCACAGCTAAATGGCTTCAGAAAAATAAATAATATCTATGACTGGATTGTCTTCCAGGGATAGCATCGTAATATACTCTAGCATTGAGGCTTGAAAGAAGTTTGTGGCTGTCATTGTTGAGCAATTATGTTACTTCATAAAACCTCTTTAGACCTGAGGCAAGAAGTTTAAATCCATTTATAACATCACTGCTGCCAGAAGGGACCTGGGGTATATTTTCAACCCCAGTTCTGAGGCACAGAATAGATACAAAAGCAAAGGATTGTGAATTTATCATCTTGAAACACCATATAAGTCTATTAATCAACATGGAGAATATAGTTTGAAATGATAGGTTTACTGCATTCAACCCTCAAACAGGGTAAATATTTACAAGAGATGCAACAGGCCTTATTTTGAAGGCTCTGTTTCTCAAATGTGCTAATTCAGAGCTAGCTGATCTTGTGCTGCCAGCAGTTATATTCCTCTGCGTTTCCCTTCCCATCCTCCCTAATGAAGCTGAGGTGAGGGGACTGATCAGAGACCCCCCAAAACCGCCTGTCTAAACCTTGTGCGTGACTCTCCAGAATCCTTGCTTTGCTATGGCTGTGGGTCTATGGGATTTTAACCTCAGAGTAGCAGGCCAATAACATGAAAAGAGAACTATGCAGCTGACACCACACTGTCAGCAAACTACATATACTAAGACACATGCATCATTTGATAGGAAATGATTCTTTATGTTTAATTATGACGTAAGTAATGCATTAAAGGAAAAAAAACTAATTACAATTTTAACAAAAAAATATTTTCTATCTGACAAAGCATCTTAGATCCTGATATTGTAAAACACTGATGTGTGACAGAAATTTCCATTATTTACAATGGCATTTGTTTGATGCCTGAAGCTGCGTGTTTGCTTACCTGTTGGTAAACAGTAAGCATTAGTTGAAGTGCCTAGTGCTTCTGGTAATAGTAACACTTCTTGATAAACGGAGAATATATTAATAGTATAGAATACCACCCACCATGTGTAATGAAATAATATCATGGGATGTCCAGGTAAGGAGTTATGTATGTATGCCTGCACTGCAGTGATTTCATGATCTCCGGCCGGTGTAGTGCCTTTGCAAAGACTTTGCTGTGATTGAAGTTTTTATTATACAGATAAGGCCATTGCAGTGAGAATGATATTGCAGTATTTTGAGAGCTGGAAATTCTGTCAGAGCAGTGATGCCAAGAGCATGAAAGGAGACTGGGGCTGAAGTTTATCAAGGGATAAGGGAACACACATCTGCTAAAGGCATCCCTTAATGCTGATGTATCAGGAGGAGACTAACAAATGATTTTTTTTATCTTCTTTCTTTATTCTTTCAAGAAAGGACAGGAACACACACTGTACTTCTTATAGTCAGGAATCTGCTTGACATGCCAGTTTGACATTGACATTTTCAGGGCATTAAAGCCTGTATTAGAATAATCAGTCTTCATTACTGAAGCCCTTTAAAAAATGTAATGTTAATCAAATTTAGAATATTAGAATTATTTGAATTTTGAGATTAAACAAAGATCAAAGTTAATTTATTTTTCATAGGAACTCTTCCAGCTGTTGGAAATAATCAGCTCCACAATCAGAAAATTCAACTCTGTTTGGGTCCGGTTCATGTTCTCCTAGGGTCAGTTTGGTGGGGTTTGACTTAGAGTGAACTGAACACTATTAGCTGAACGTATTAGCTACCATATTTAGTGTTTTATGAGGTAGAACTTTGGATTAACAGTAGCATCAGCTGGCATGGAGCTCCCATCGCAGGCAGAAAGGTTTGGGAATTTTCCCCTTATCCTTCCCCTCACTTGGAGCTTTTAGAGAAGTCAGCAGGAGTCTTAAGCTATGACTGGAAAGCTTTCTGCAGTAACCTACAGTGGACTTAGCAGCCACTGCTGTTGAAAGAATCATGAGTAAGAGTCACTGGGTAATACAGTCATATTGCAGTGCCCTGGGCCGCTCATTCACAATTGAGCGAGGAAACCTGCATAGGATTTGCACATTTATGAGCCCCAGAAGTCTTGGGAGCCAGCTCCTCCACCAGCAGTGGACTAGTCCCCTGTGAGGGTGCAGACAGCTCTTGAGACACATCGCCTGTGTGGAGGGGCCTCCTGAGCCATTCAGAGATCCCAGAAAACTAAACACGATATTCTGCCTTCTTTGCTTCAAATTTAGAGGTGTTAGTGAGGACCAGAGCATGAATAGCGGGGAAGTGGGGTGAAAACGTCTCTGTCCTTTTAAAGGTTAATTCCTAAAGTTTCTGGTTGGACTGACTCTTACCAGAAAAAAGGTCACTAGTTAGTGAAAATACTAAGTATTCAGCACATCCGACACAGATTTTATTTTAAGCACAAAATCAACTTTCTCCCAAGAGTGTTATGCATTACCTTGTATGTGTTCAAGATCTGGACAGACAACTCTGAGTAGTAGCAGTAAGGAAAACTTTTCATTAGATATTAAGCTGCCATTTCTGGAAATAAACACAATGGTTCAAAGATAAGATGCATTTACAAGCACCTCACTAAACTGATGTGAAAAGTGCTGTAACCTGGTGTCATGTAAAGAAATCTGAGCCAACAAGCTGACAAAAAGAGCCAGGTAGAAGATTTTGAAAGCAGTTATGTAACTTTGGAAACTATGGTCTATTGAGATGTAACTGAACAAAAGAAACATTTATGCCGTAGCCACTTTGGTCATTGAGAAAAGCTTGGCTCTAAACTGGTCAGATTGTCATCAGGTATAGTGGACACACCAAGTTATGGAGCTCAGCAGCAACCCACCATTCATCTGTTTATTCAGGGCCTGTTTCTGCAGGCCATCATGGGTCCTGTGATGCACCTTGGAGTTCACTTACACCACTCACAGCTTGCCTAATATCTCCACAAAATGACACCACACCTGCGGCCTGTCATGTGAACAGGGGCTTTCTGTGCTGGATGTGGTTTAAGTTAAAGTCAATAACCTGTGTCCAATAAATAGAATCAATCTATTGATCCTCATGAAGAATATTATACCAAAATGTGATTGTCCCTCTCCCTCATACACTGGCTATTCACAAAAGCAGAATACAAAACAGTCACAATTAAAAATTAGCCAAATATGCCTTTTCTCAAATAATAATTGTGTTTATAAGCCAGCTTCATAATTGCTCTAATTTACAACATGGATTGATATAAAATGAGGAAAAAGAATAAAATATAATAAAGACTATCATTTCTTATCACACAGAAATCATTTCTTAAACTCACTATATGCACAGTAATCAGAAACAAAAGAGCAAGGCCCAACCAAGAACTGGTTACAGAAATCTGAAAAGGAGCTTCAGTGGTTCTCCCGGTCCTTTGTGGTACACGGCTCCTTACAACCTGTTCTTGTTTTCCTCTCACTGTTTCATTTCTTCAGAAAGACTTATGGATCTGCCTACATAGCTTCAATGCATTTTCAACTACCAAGAGAACAGGGAGAGACAAGAAAGAGAAAGGCTGACTTTTAGTAACCATGGTACATATTTGTGTATTAGAAATGCTACCATATATAATACTCTTGACTGAATCATGCATCACATGTTAGACATATCTGTACTATAATAGCTATGGTACATTGTATGCATTAGATTTTAGATTTCACCTGTGTGTTAAGTAAAGCACAGGGATTCTAAACCTGGTTCTGCTCTTTACATGTCTTTGAGCAATTCCATCTTGTAGACTCCGTTACCTTGTTTATTCTCAAGGGTAAAATTGTCAAAGGAACAACTCCAGCTTCATATGGGGAAGGAGCCTTTATGTTCAAAGTAAAGCATTACTCTTACGTGATCTTTCACCTAGCACATATTTACTTAGAAGGATTTAGCGCCTTAATTCTGGTTGCTTACTTCCTGGGTATTTCAGGAGACTGTGACTTTGAAACACACGATGAGGTCTGCTAGGCTGTGTGTCGACAGATAAAATCCAGTGAATAAACAAGTCTGAAAAATGGAAAAAGGAGAGTTTTCTGAAAAAGAACACACTTTTTTCCCACAGTAAGAATTCTCTGCAAGCTACAACTAATCAAAATTCTATCAAACTTTTTTTTAAAGATTAATTACACACATGCATACACTTGTACATGCATAAATATTTTAGACAGGGAAGGTCAGGTTAAAATTACCAGCTGATTGCTGTAATTGATTTGACTGTAGTCATTTAGGTCCTGTTTATTCACCTGTAGCCTCGCACTTGAACAAACCTTGTGATCAATACTACACGATGCAGTTTCTCAGTATAGAAAAGCCTGTGGTGATTTGCAGCACTGAACACATTTATGCATAAATGTATATATTAGCAATGTGCAGTGATACATTATAATCTCCCAAATGCATAATTCTTCAAGCCTTTCTGTTTCTTTTAGCTTGAACACATTTGCATCACCTTCTACACTGAAGGAATTTTGATTTCAAAGAAGATTTCAAACTAAAGAAGATAAGCCGAGTGCTACCCTGATTGAAGAGAAAGTGGTTTACTCCTGTCACAAAATGATCATCTGCTTTCTTTCTGATGTTAACTGCTGGATTATGTGCAGCTACCATGAAAAAGTCTGGCTACTTGGGATATTGGGAAACCACATGCTACTTGTATTGTTTTGTCAACATAAACTTATACTGTGGATATCTAAAGCATACAAGTGATTTTGGAGTATTTAGAGTGTCATCGGGTCTTGTGGAAAATCCTGCTCATAATCAATACACACTGCACTATATTATAGAAAGCTGGGAATCCAAGCAATACATTATAAAACAGGTACTTTTTTTTGCATTATGTCCACTTTACATAGTCTAGATTTGGATCAATGCTTCAACTTGTGCTGAGAGAACACACTTAAATACCACACTAGTCTACTGTGCTCTGCTGCTTTTGTGTGTTTGGGACATATGCCAGTCTAACTGCTTTAAGGCTGTCACAAAAGTATGTATGAATACACAAGGGAATAGAACAGATTCCATCAGCGCAGATGACACAGTTCATGTATAGTAAAGTTTTCACCTAAAAAGGAAGAGGATTATTTAAAATGGTTTATCTGAAGAAAGAAGGTAACTCTAGGACTCCGCATCTGCTATCTTGTATCCAAATGGCTCTGCCATTACTTCCAGTTAGAAGTGTAAAAATGATGCTTTCAGCTTCAAGAGAGAGCAGATGACAGCTCAAGTGCTGAGGCAGAGCTCACTTAACAGAATGCAAATGATATCTGGACAACCAATTTTGTAATTACCCAGTGATTACCCATTACTGATCAGCACTTCTTAGGTCAGACAGCAGGTTCATCACTGGCTAGGTGGAGATTATGAGGTTTTGTCCTTGCAAGCCCTTTTTTGCTGCTGTTCATTGGAAATGAAAGAACCTAAGTTGTGCTTCCTTATTGATAAGTTTCAAGTACGCAGTATGGATGCATATGCCGATTCTCTATAGCTTGCTTACTATCTTTAGTTTTAAGTTTGTTAAATATAGATAATTGGGCATTAGCTGTAGCAATCTAACAACAAAACTCAAATCACACTCACAAAAAAAGCCCGTGAAGTCAGTCTACTGCTAAATTGTTTTCCTCCATGAATCACATCCCACAAAGGGCTTGTTATTTTCATATAGTTGCCCAATTCTTTTCTCTTTTATTCCTCCATTTCAAAAGCCAAAGAGATTTGTCCAAGGGGAGCTCCAAGACTTTTTCTTTTATGGCCATGGAAAACATGTATTTCCTATCTAACTACACTGGTGGAGAAGCAGAATCAAATGTTTTCCCCCAACTATATATACTCGCTGGCATGTTATATTTTAAAGAAAGAAACTGTAATTTCATTGAGAGAGAAGAGGTTTTCCCTGCTGAGTTCAGTAGGGGGCAAATGGCAAAGAACTCTAAAAGAGTCACTCAAAAGTGAATGGGCAAGAAGGTGACAGAAGGACTTCAGTATAGATAAGCATAAGGACATGCATCTAGGGAAAAATCATCTAAATCATTGCTCCAGGACACAAGCTTCACAACTGGCAGTTGCAACTCAGAAAGGAGGTCTTTGAGTTATTACTGACAGTTCACTGCAACCATCAGCTCATTGCACACCAGCCACCAAGAAAGCCAGCAAAATGTTCGGCATCATCAGGCAAAGCATTAAAAACTAGACATAGGTCACTATTTTGCTGTGGTGTCAAACCTTTGTACATCCACATTTTGGGTGCTCTGCACAGTTCTGGCCTTTGTATTCCAGGAAGGATGAAGTGGAGTTAGAGAAGGCACTGAGAAGGGAAACTAAACTAATCACAGGGTTGGAGCAGATGTCTTACAAGGATGGATCCTTCAGTTTGGAGAGGAGAAAGTGGAGGGTGAATATTATTGAGGTTTACAGAAATCATGAAGGCATTGGATAAGCTGAATGCAAAATAACACAAATCACACAATACTCTAATTAGGGTGCACGCAATGAAACTATCAGGAAATCAATTTAAAACAAATAGAAAATAGTACTCTACACAGTGGATAGTGAACCTCTGGAGCTAAGTGCCTCAGGTGGTTGTGGAGGCGGACTGAATCAGCAGATTCAAAAGGGGACTAGATAAATTCAGAGATTAAAAAAAAAAACAAAAACCAGACAGACACTAAAAGGACAAAATAAATTTGTCTCTTCTAATACCACTAATACAATGATTCTTGATGCAGAGAAAGTACAAGGGGGATGAATTACAGAACGCTGTCAGACTTGCATGATGTTCCTACATAGCATCTCCTGTTGCTACTACTGGACACAGACTACTGGGCTAGATGGACCATTGGTCTTATCCAGTAGAGCATTTCCTGTGTTCCTAAGTCATCATGAATTGAGGTAAAGTACTTCCATGCAACATCTAAAATGCCATAACATTGCAATTATCTTCTAAAATATTTTTATGGGTGGATGCTAGAAATAAATTAATGCAATTTCTCCCTACAGAATAGTCAAATAGTCCTTCATAGCAGCAAGGAAACTAGGGAGCTAGATTTGAGAATAAGTGCAGTCCTGGCATTTTATAAATGGGACTAACTGATATATGCAGACAGCTGTGCATATTGCCATTATTAGATACCCTTAGGTATGATTTTTCCAAACAACACCAGCTTGAATGTTAATATGTTTTCACTGACATGGGATTACCTCGTATTTAACACAGCATGGACAACTGTGAGGTGTAAAGTCACACCGGCTACCACAATTAATCTCAAAGTAGAACACAAAATAGCTGATATGTTTTAAACATAACCTTCCTGTACTAGGTATGAAATGCCACTTTCTGTGTGAGGAACATGCAACCTAATATGTATGTTCAGATATGTTCCAAGAGAGAAACCAAAACAGGAATAAAACAAATGAATCAGGAAAAATTTCCATCGTCTCTGTTCTATAAAGGTATTGGGATTACTCAAAGTAATGCTTCTTTCAGAGAGATTGATATCATATATTTTTAGCACAGGTTTTGTCATTAAAGCAAGAAATTTATGAATTCCCTCTTTTAAGACAAAAATATCCCCTGTATGCAAAGGGAAAATTACTATTTTAGACAAAAACATCCCATTCAAACTGATACTAGAGAAAAAAATCTGACTTAAAATTAGCAAAAACACATAGTCTATCTTCTACAGTGTTAACCTTTCACCAGAGGCATACAGAAATTACATCACAGAAGAACAATCTGTTTACAACTTTGTTCAAAGGACAACTGGCCTGGGATGGCTAGGAATTTAGAAAGAAAACAACAGATAAGTCAGAGAATTTCACAGTGTGAGATGCCGTTACTGCAAGTACTGAGACATGAATACTGAAACAAATTGCCATCACTATAAGATGCTCTGAAGCATCATTTTGAGCTGTAGTATACTAAAGCTTTCTATTTTTTGCAATACATTTTAACTATTGTTCTCTTAAACACAACTAATTAGGTGAAGGTTTTTTGAAAACCTCATTGTATGGGTTTCATTGTCAATTTACTAGTTATTCCTTTGAATAGTGCTGTATTAAAATGAAAGTAATGAACCCATCTCTTTCAGCAATCAGATATAGGATAAAACTTGTTGGTGTGTTCCACAGTGTGAATCATTAATCACTTATACCAAACATAGATTTGGAATATATCTCTTGGGGCTTCTCTTATGTAACCTACATATTTGATTACATCTGACATGATCGATTACAGAAGGGAATAGGACCATTTCACAAGTCAAGAATGTAGATATACATAGCAAAAATAGTTGTTTTAAATCCTGAGTGACATGAACTTTAGCTATAAATGGGGTCTGCAAGATCATGATTTGAGCCAGAAGTCTTTCCATCACCTTCAGTGTTTGGAACAAGACTCAGAAACTGTAACCTCTTTAAGTCAAAGAACAACATGAGTGAATTTTATCAGCTTTGCACTGACGCAGCAGAACACAGATACCGCTGAATTCAGGAGCCTTGCTTATCTCTTGTTCCCAAGACTGCCTGAAGCACTAGCAATGTGGTATGCTCTATTTCCCCTCAGGAGTGCTCCTGGCAAGCTCTTCAAACATTTCAGAAAGGAAAGCCACATGCTTTTCCATTCATTTTTATTAAAAATGGAAGTGAGTCAATTCAAATCATAAAAGAGAGAAACATACTAGAGAGAGCAGCCCTGCATTGGCAAGAAGATGAACACCACAACTCAAGGTTTCACATCTTAATGGAAATCTAAGATTGAACAGAAGGGTCTGAGCAGCCATACCGAGATGCTAATTCTGGACACCGATGGAGGACAAAAGCCCTGCAATGTACATGAACAGGAAAGGCTGCGGACCAGCCAGCTGACCAGCTTTTGACAAACATTCACAGCCAACACAGTTGGGCTCAGCTGACATCCTTCACCTTCGCTACCAAGGGCCTGATGTTATTTAGTGAATCTCCCACTACTGCCAAGCTGTTTAATTTTTCTTCATTTTCCTCCTTCTAATGTTCTTGCTTACCCTTTTCCTGGCACTATCCTACTCCTTCTCAAATATGCTTCCTCTTCTGTCCTCCAAACAGCACTGCCTAAACACTGGGGAGATGTTCATTTGACTTGTTTTACAAGTTAGCTTCAGTGCTGCTTATTCCCACTTGTCAACTCTTTTGTACATGAGTAAATTCTACAGAAACAGATTTGTCTTGCAGATGGCAAATTTTAAATAGGCTTCTCACTTACCTGAATACTCATTAAAAATTAATCCAATTGGTAGACATCAAATAAGCATGTGATACGCAGTCACAGCCAGAATTCAAGCACCAGGCTGCAAAATATATTAGTTAAAATCACCTAGTACATGAAAACATATGAAGTCTGGTATTTCTGAAAAGAAAGCAGATAAATCATCTCATAAAGAAATGCTTTGGAGGTATATTACTCTGTAGATATAGGTTCACAGTCTAAGGGTTGATAATCACCTTTACAACATTGCTCCTGCCTGACCATGGCTGAGCTGTTTACAACACATCGCATACACAAAACTCACTCTACCCACCTTACAAATAGTGCCAGCTACCTCTCTTCTGGACACTGCATGAACAGCTGTATGAACATTATGCAGTGAATCCCTGCATTGAAGCTGAGCTTGGGCTGAGCACCATATTAGCACAACTATGCAATATCCAGCTTGTGCCAGGTCGTGTTGTATCCTGGGCAGAGGCAGTCAGAGCTGACTACGCATACCTGCACAGACATACCTCCATTCTCCCCTTGCTTCCCTTCCTCACACATTCCATATGGATGATATTGCCTTTTCCCACTTCACAGTGTAAGCGGGTTGCGGCATTTCGCCCAAATGCCTGTATGCAGAATACCTGTACTGGAGGCTCACAAATGATGATGCAGGTATCACAGAAGCTCTGGACATGGCAATGCTGAGCCCAGCTCTGCTGTAGCAGCAGCCACTGTAACTATTGCTTAGCTCAGTGTAACGCTTTGAAGCCTCCAGGTTTTTCTAACTCCTAATGGAAGAGGCCTGAGGCAGAGGAAGCACAGAGGGAACCTCCAGTCTGAGGGAGAACTCAGGGGAGGAGATGGTAGGTATCAGGTTGGGGGCTGACATCAAGGAGGGAGATTGGGAACCAGAGAAGGAAACTGGGAGCATGGGATGAGTTTCACTTTGGGTGTTTATTATTGGAGAAGGAGAGAGGGAGATGGGGAGTTCAGAAGGAAGAGCCTTGTCTGGGAAGTTTAGAAGGTACATGGTGCTAGCAAAACTGAGTGTCTCTGGCCTTGGCCTGTGAAGCTCCTGTCTCAGGAGTCACACATGTCACTGTAGTACAACTGAGATTGGTAGGCAGAACACCACATACTTTTTGTGAAAATTTGAAGCAGTATTTCCCATAGGGTATTAGTCCTTTTAATAAGCTCTGATGACATATTCCTATATATTATTTAAAAGCCTGAGGCTGTTTTTGTTGTGGTGGGTTTTTTTGTTTTGTTTTGAAGCTTACTCATTATCTCCCTGCTTAACCATATTGATTTTGGTTGCCCTTTTATTTTGCTGGAAGGCATCTTGAACTGTACCCTCATGAAAGACATGTTAATTACCTCAAACTTTTCCCGTTGTGAATCCTTCGAGCACTATTAAGCCCAAGCCAGTTTTAATTTATTCTACATTCTTTCAAAATTTGTTTTCTCACAAATCAGTATTTGATGTCGTACCCCCATTTTAACTGTGTTAGGTTCATGGGCAAAGTTATGTACTGTGAATGCAGTATTAACACGAATGCTAAAGCTGCAATCCTTTCATGAAGTGAGCACAGAACCAGCCTTAAGATGAGGCTCTGGATTTTGACAGGACTCCATTAAGATGCAAGGATCTATATTGCGAGGTCAAAGCTATGTACTGAAGTCACTTTAATTTTGTTTTTTGGAACACTTATAATACTATGATATCCTCCATGTTTCTAAATTCATAAGCTTTCAGTCCAGATTTGGACTCAGGCTCCCCCCTGCCCCGAATCATTACACACCTGTTGAGAGTGTTTTTCCTTACTTCATTCATCTGAAATGGCCTGCACTTTTCTAGAACAGATAAATACTGTAGAATTGCTATAATAAATATCTGTTGTTTTCTTATTTGGCCTCTGCCACAAAGCCCCAAGGGGTGAAAGTAACACAACTATTGAGCAGAAAGAACATGAAGAGGGAGCAAACCTATCCATTATTCACTGACATTTTTAAAACTTTCTCTGATGCTGCACTTCATGTGCAATTTGAGCTCCACAATTAAATATTGTTCTTGGATTTAAGCTTTTTTGCTGTAAGCACTAACATTTTAAATCTGCTTTGCAGCAGTGTAATTTACCAATAGATATGCATGGTACGGTATGTCCTTGCTGTCTATTAAATCTGGTCTCTTGGGGCCTGCAAGCTCATCACTGTCTTCACAGAATCACAGAATGGTTGAGGTTGGAAGGCACCTCTGGAGATCATCTTGTCCAACCCCCCTGCTCAAGTAGGGTCACCTAAAGCACGTTCCCCAGGACCATGTCCAGATGGCTTTTGAGTATCTCCAAGGATGGAGACCCCACAACCTCTTGGGCAACCTGTTTCAGTGCTCAGTCACCCTCATAGTAAAAAAAGTTTTTCCTTATGATCAGATAGAGCCTCCTGTGTTTCAGTTTGTGCCCATTGCCTCTTGTCCTGTCACTGGGCACAAATGCCACAAAACCACAATGTGAAGGCATGATCCTTTGAAAGGAGCAAGCATACTACAAAATTTGAGTCAATTTTGAGAATTTAGGTATTCATTTATTTAACACTCTATGAACCCCGAATTTAATACTCATGGCTAAATATAAGTCTTATGTCTAGGCAGACAGAACAACTTCTTTAAAAGAGTGGTTCGCTGAGTCTCAGACAGTGAAATACAATAGAGAAAAGGAATAGCAAATATTATTCTCTTAATTTATCAGAATAGAATTATCAACTACTTTCATGGAAACTAATAACAACTTACTTAAGCATCATTTTAAATCTGCTGCCAATTTGACAACAAAGTCTCTTGACTGGCCACTCCTAAAATGTGGTGGTGCAGTTAGGTCCTTACATGTTGGCACCAAACACTCTTTTCAAAATGAAATTAAAGGTCTTTGCTTCTGAAGATGGAAGTTTAAATTCCATTCCTTCACCAATTTCAGTGTTTTGAATTAAAAACAATATAAATTTGATTCCCTGTCTCAGGTCCAGGAGGCAGAGCTGCCAGACAGAGGTATTCCACAGTGATGATGACTGCTAGTCTGCTTTTGGACACCCTCTGCAATCCCTTGCAGCAAGAAGTATTTATTTAAAACAGAGAAAAACAAAGTCCACTGGGTGCCTTCCAGTAACAGAGAAAAGAAATGCATTCTTGATTTAATGTGAAAGAAAGCAGCCTATTACAATAAAATAACCACAACTTTCACTTCCACTTTCAGCAGACAATTTTATTTTTTAACATTGCTGCTTGCTTTTCATTTTACTAAATAAATTGATAAATATGCCTTTCACATTTCTCCATTCATGTAAGACCATTCTCTATTTCTTCACATCTTACAGATGAGTGAACTATACTTCAGACATCAAGGACTTTAAGAGGTAATGTAAGTTTTCAGTGATGCACTTCTTCCTGGTGTGTAAGAAAGTCCTGACCACTGTTTTGAAGACTATACTTCTGAAAGAGAAGCTGAGAAAGTTCCTTCCATTAGAAAGCCTGACATACTTTCTTATCAGTAAGTTGTCTTTCCTTTGATGGGGGAAAGAAAAAAAACCCACCCCCCCTGTAATTTCAGAGAAGGCTTGAGGAATATTAACTTTAATTCCTTTTCCTTGACAGAATTGTGCATTTTCAAAGTTAGTTCTTGTTTGCAACTGCAGAAATAGAACTGTATTCCCTGAAAAAATTGCAGAAATTTCATTAGCTTTTAAAGTGCTTGAACTCTTCTGAATGATCAATGAGTGGAACAGCCCAAGAGGAACAACAGATCTAAAGAACCAGTCAAACGATGAATTGTGAATAAATTAAAAAATACCCATACTAGGTGAATGATTCACCATCTTCAGTTGTGTGTTATTTTTTCAGAAACTCTAATAAGAGGAACTGAAATGATGAGCATTTAGCTTCCAAAACCTTTCTCTGTAAGTGATTTGAAATAGAAGCACTCCAAATTAGGCTGGGCATCTCATATAGAAATTCTTCTCTAAGGACAAAAGCACACAAACTTACCATGGTGCAGCCAAGAGTGTGAAAATACAGAAGGGCAACTGGTGTAGCTGAATGTGTGAAGGCTCTTAGACCATGGTGAACCTTCTAGACAGGAACTTGCACATGATTAAAAAAAGAAGAAAGAGTAGCTCTAAACTTAAATGCTGGTTTACCCTGTGGTTATGTGTTTATACCGCCATACCATTTTATCAGCCTAGTGAGACTGTAGGGGCTACTTAAAAGAACAGGAGGAAGTCAAAATCACTAATTTCTGTTCTGCAATGGTTTAATATGGTACATTTTTTAGTCATCTTCCTACACTTAAGAAGTGGGGCTATTCAAGGATATCGTTTATCTTATAAATGGTGTTGAGAGGATAGATCATTTCATGTATGCATGAAACATTCAACATACTGTAATTCTGAGCACTGTCAGCACTTCAGAAAATAGGAATTAGTCTTAATACGCTTTCCATAGGCTTCAGGAACTTAACAGTCTACTCAGCAGATTTCTTGGTCAATTAATTTTAGAAAACCCTACCAAATTCTACATTATTGAGCAGTGTTGTAGTCTACTAAAAAGACAATACTTATCCATGGAATTACTGGCAGTTTTGCCATCTCCCTCTATAAAAGCAAAATCAGGCCTGCATTATTCATATATGCAACTTATATGTCCAAATCTACATCTTGATTTGTATAACAGCTGCAACTGATGAATGTTTAATATGTACATGAAATATTTATATCTAAGACCCAAACTATCTCTGAACACTGTTCTAGGTATATTAACTTGGGCAGGGCACTATAAAATATCCTTGCTAGTTCAGGTATTTTACAGAACACCTCTATACAGTCCTAAACAAATACATTTTCTGTTGTGTGTTATCCAGGATTCTGCTGCAGTATCAACCTGTCTAGGAAAAAACCCTACTTATTTGATTCTATATTATTACACTGGCTTTTCTGACAATTTGTTGAGTTCAAAAGCTTACTGAGAGTTTGAAAAGTTTCTCATGATCTCAGTCATCTGTTAATTATACATGTTTTACCGTACTCAGAACAAGAAAAAGCATCTGCATTTGTGAAAATTGTCTGCAATTTGGAAGAAAGATTTGAATTAATCATTTTGATATACTGAAGACTCCTTTCTAAGCTGACTTCTGTTTCTTTAACATTATGCTTTTAGAAGTCACTTTAATAAGATGTGCCTTGGAAGTCCCTATATAAGATTATTGCATTGCTTTGGAAAGAAAAGCAGTTTATCACAATAGATCAGAAAATGTTTACACTGAGAATGAAAGTTACATTAAACTCTACTCTTTCATCTCTTTCAGTGCATTAAAGAAGGTTTGCATAAGATGAAAAAGGCTGCACCAACCTTGTAAAAGAAACTATGGTACAGAAGGTTCTACAGTGACACTGCATCATACATCAGAAACAGCACAGGAGGACTACTGTGTAGTACTACTTCAAACTTATCCAACGGGCTTTATTAAATAAAATTCCCTCCAAATTTGTGAAATTTGGACATGTTTAAAGTTTTCAAAATCTTCAAGTCTTCTATTTTTAGCTTTTTTACTAAGTACAGAATGTTAAGGTTGGCTCTACAGTGGTGCCAGGCACCGAAACCGTGTTAGAAGTCACATAATACTACACTGAGAAACAAACTAGCTTCTCCTTAGGAAAGTATTTTTGCTACGCAATTAGGAGTATTTATTTATGATTTCAGAACAAATTATATGTTTCCATGACACATACTAGGTTCTGCTGAATATCCATGCAATCAAGCTGCAATGCTTCCTGACCATCATTTCTACTCATCTTTAATATTTTGGTACCTTCTTCACTGGAAATATCTACATAATCATTTGTCAT
The DNA here is from genome assembly GCF_036417845.1 of Apteryx mantelli. Taxonomy (NCBI): domain Eukaryota; kingdom Metazoa; phylum Chordata; class Aves; order Apterygiformes; family Apterygidae; genus Apteryx; species Apteryx mantelli. The sequence continues at coordinate 80,300,429 of NC_089979.1, forward strand.
CTCATGTTATAGCCTATGTCCAAATAAACATTATCTGAGCCCCATTCTTGTTACTGTGATATTGTTTTATGCAAAAGAATTGTTGTAGAGCTATAGCTGTCACTATTAGTTTTAAGTGACAGAGCCCAAAGGGTACCACATCGGGCAAGATAAGGAAGTAGAAACAAGAAAAGAACACAGAGTTCAGGAGCCAGTGTGCTGAATTAATAACAACTTTGTAACTCAAGGAGTCAGAAGCAAAACACCCACATGAAAAAGATAAAGCCTAACAAGAAAGCAGAGGGTCAGAAGATGGCAACTCAAAAAGATCAAGGATCAGCTTGTTCCCAGGAACAACAAAGACTGACACATCTTCATCTGCCTGATGACAGCCCAGGCAGCAAAGGCTGGGGGAGGGGAGCATATAACTGCCTGACCCTGTAGCATGCTACTCCCAACCCACTGCTATGAGCATTGGCCATAAATAAGTTAATTGTTGGGTACTAATAGGCTGTGTCTGTAATTTTGCTTTTGCATCTCCATGCACAGTAAACATGCCCTACTCAGAGGCTGGAGGATTACAATATTATTATTAAACAAGAATCATTTGCCCCTTGACTGCATATAAAAATCCACAACCAGAAGAGATGGAAAACAATCCAAGTGTAAATTCATGTCAAGGAAACAAGAAAGAAAGCCGAAAGCTAAAATGAGCACTCTTGACCCTTTTAAGAATCGATTCAGGGCATACCAAGTCAACCAAAATGTTCCCATTGAAATCACAGGCTTCAGGCAAGGCCTTAATGTTTTTGTGGCCTTGATCACATATGGAGCCATATATGACACAGGCGACGTTATATGTGATGCACTGAGCTGATGTGAATTTGGGCCACAGTAGCTGCAAATGGTCACTGTGATATTCTAGCTAACAGAAGCCTTAAGTCCTCGTGGCATTAATATAATTATCTATATAATGACTTTTTCCCATTCAGATGTTAATAAAGTGTTGCTCTGGATACAGAGAGCTATTCAGAGGAAAGGTATTGGGGGGAAAAAATAGCATGTTTTTAAATGGTACTATACAAAGACCTTCTCTCAATGGACATAAAGAAAAATAGGACGGTTGTCTTAGGATCTGTCTGGTTGGGATTTAGTGTATGTTTTTAAAACTGATTTTCTTATAACTTTCTCTCTAGTGAAATTAAAGCACAGAGCAGAGTTATATTATTTAAGAATAAATTCACGCTCAGGAAGTTTAAAGATATTGCTTGGGCAGGCTTGAATACATATATGGTTAATTTTATTTGGTTTGAGTGTTTCTCAGCATTACTGTACAAGCCAACGCCGGTTTGTGGCAAAAGGGAGTAAAATTTGAATACAGGCATGCATAAAAGTATCATGCTAATCAAAAACAAGCTGTAGACTGCTATGAAGTTCAAAAGACTAGTCCATCAGGTACAAAGCAGACAGCCTACTTCATTCAAGTATGGCAATTTCCTCAAAACTGTCACAAAATAAACCTCAAAGAAACAAAGAAACTGGCTGAGGAGACTGTTTGCTTGTTTATTTTATTTTTGGTTGTTGTTGTTTCAAAGAGACCAAACCTGGCATTAGCAGGCAAATTGCATCTTGCAGAGATAACGGAGTTCTGTTCTTACAGCAAATTTAAAATTTGCACCAGGCCCATCTTGATTTTGTGAAAGCCAGAATATATTTTGGTTTTGATATAAAGTAGAATATGAGGTCCCTTACCCTAGTTATGATGCCAAGGTAGCATTTCCGTGTGCTGTGGTGCCAGACAAGCAGCCTGCTGGCAAGGGAAGGTCTGAGGAGACGGCTACCACTATGGAACAGGCTTCCTACCTTTTAAGCAGAAGTAATCTGCTCTCATAATCAAGACATGAGACGATACGGTTTAACAGCAAGACATGTTAGATGATTTTGTTATTTCAGTTTGAACATTATACAGCACCTGTGCAGCTCGCTTTGCCATTGATGGGACTTAGAAGTGAGTGGGACTGAATACTATGAAAATTGAAGATGGGAGAGTGAACAAAGTTATGCTCCAGGATACTTGCTTAGTTAAATTCCCAAATCCTAGCCAAGGACACCATTCACATCTGTCATTCAGTTGCAAATTATACGGGTGCTTTGAAGGGAACCCTTCTGGACACCCTGTTAAGTCAATACCCCTCTTTCTGGCTTATAACACTTTTATCTGAGCTGTTGAGTACCACGAGGGTGTAGTGGGATGATGTTTGAGAAGCACAGTGAGGCCAAGATAAGTCCTCAGGAAGATCTGAAAACTGTGAGGGAAATACTTAAAATGAAAGAAAGAGATGGAAGACAAAGTGATTGAGGCTTGATGAGGACAATTTATATGGAGTGAGAGAATAGTTAGGTGAGAACATTATCACTGAAATTCAAAAGGCAGACTTTTTGCAATGCAATGGGAAGGAACTTAACAGTAGTTAAGGTAGCAAGTGGTAAAGTTCTGAATAAGTGACAGGCATAATTAGCTTGAGAGCAGATTCTCGCACAGCAACAGGCAGCGGTACAGAAAATGCAGAGAGGAAGACGGTCAGAGCTGAATCTTAATACTATGAATGTATAAAGTATCAGCACAGGGAGAAAGCACAAATGTTAAAAAAAGGTTATTGGTGACCGCGCTCAACAGAACATTGATGGTACTTACTCCACTGCATTAAGAGGTGAACAAGCCACACACAAATTGTTTCTCTCTGATTTTGCGATGCTGAGGACTTGATGCCATTCCTGTTATCACTAATGCATTCAGGAGGTCAAATACCAAGATCAGAATATGTATTACGATGATTTGAAATGTGATATTGAAAATGAAAGAGAATAGGATACTTAAAGACTGTTAGAAGTTTCCTAAGGAAGAATCATGGGAGTAGGTCAAAATTAACTACATAAGCTCCACATATTGACAACCTGCCAGACTTCACAAAGAATGCATTTAAAACATAATCTTAGGATAGGAACAATCACAGTGCACCTATAACAACAGATATGACAACAACAAAAAAAATTATTATATCCCCTTCCCAATTTGCTTTTACTAGTATAGGGGATATAGATTTATAAGTACCTGCTGACAGACCCTATCAGCAGTGAAAATAAAAATGTCACTGAACTGGCACTGGTCCTTCACATTTTTTGTTTTCTTTTTGTCTTTAAATCTATACAAATAAACCTTTCATCTTCATTTGTGTTCAAAATGAAGAGAGGCAATTCTTTGTCACTGTGACAGCATCTATGCATGTAACCAACAGATGTAGCAGAAACAGCTGTGTTTCTTAATAATACTTAGACTACCTAGGAGACCCAAATCACTGATTCTGTGCTCCCCCTCCCTCACCCCAAGAAAAATGGGGGAAAAATAGATACAATAAACATCTGATCATTTAAAAACAGCTTTGAAATGGGATGAAGTATAATGCCTTTTTGTGTTTACCTACGGAGAGTACAAAAGGATGAACAATAGTAACAAAAAGCTTACCACTTTTTAAAATTCTGGTCATGTAAATTAAAAATTATATCTGTTTTCAAGTGCTGCTGAAATCTCATTGCAAATATATGGCCTGTCTGACTTTGTACTGTTATGAACTTAACCATTAATCTCTGTCTGTCACTTGAGGAGCTAATCTGCATGATTGTTCTTCTAATTTGAATGCAGCTGTGTCAAGATTAGGAATGATTATTCTTTTCTTTACCTCCCCTGTTTAGTGCACTGCTTCCAATTTACAGATACAGGTAAGCAAGAAACTGATTAATTATAAAGTAGAAAGTAAACTAGGGACAGGAAGACAAGAAATAGCTAGTGTTTTTATTAGTCCTGATAGAGCTAGATTGCTCCTAGTTGGTTCATTGAAGACTCAGGTCATGTTCTTGCATTCATTTTATTAAATACAATATGTAGCTAATCAGAAACAAATTACACCACTGCCATGATTTCCCACTACTGGGGCATCCTTTATATGCTAGTCTGCACCACGACTAATGTAGTTTGTGGTAATTTGAGGAGGAAAAATGTATTCATGATGAACTCATACACAACTAAGAGAAACTTATTTAAAGCCTGAATTCCTTCTAAATGCAAATCTCCTTCTGTATGTGCTTTCAATCTTGGAACTAGTAAACTTTTGAATCCAAGCATTAAACAGTATGCTGCCGCTGACAAACATAGAACTGAAAGGTGATTCTGTCGTAAGGGATTTTGCTATGTCAGAAATAGCGTTCAGCCTGAGGAAGGTGCCCCAGTGGTTTGGTTCACAACTGTGGGTCCTGAAAAGCTTTGAATCATTAGCTTAGGAGGACTCTGGCAAGCTGAGTTGGAGGAGGTCATAGAGCTGTAGGGTCCTCATCTGCTCACCAGACAAGTTGCTGGGGAGCCAGGTAAGCATGTTGGCTTGCATGGCCGATGGGGATTTATTTCTCTTTCCCTGCTTTCTGCTCAAACTTCACTAGACTTTGCAATTCCTGCCAAGTGTTCTGCTTTTTTCCTGAAACAATTTCTGATGGAGTAATGGAATTTTTTGACACATTCTGCGTTGGCCACTGGTGGTCTAAGCAAGGCTGACTAGTCATATTACAGTGGCTCTGCTTATATTTCCAGTTCTGGAAACAAAATGCTTCTTCTAATGCACTGCAAAGTTGGTTTAAAGTGCATTAAGTGACCCAGTCTGATTCCCACCGTGGTTTCTGAGTGGCTGAAGAGCCCCAAATCCACCTATGCTAGGTTATGCCACACACTTAATGTGATCACAAAGGGAGGAGAGAGGAGGGGATCTGTGTGGAGAAGAAGATGCAAAGCATCTGTAGGACCACCTTTGCACTAAGAAACACGTATACAGACTAAGAGACCAAAGCTCATCTGTGTGCATTTCATGTACATGTGTGTAAACATCTTCAGTTGATAGATTTCTTTTCTTACATGACCTAAATATGGGTTTTAGACTATTGTATTTGATCAAGCTGACTGAAGCATAGGGTACTACCTTCCTCTGTAAAAGTGTTGATATGTTCATCACTGACTTTACTTTTGTCAAAGGCAAATAATAGTTCTGAGTGTGGAGAAAGCAATTCCTTATCAGAAGAAACCAGCCTTAAATGAGTCATTACTCAAACATGTCCCCAGGACATCAGAGTTGATGGGGAGCTCTCCATAGCTTCTAACCCTGTCCCACCCCAAGTCTAACAGCATTTTCAGCTTTTTCTATTCTTCCTGGGAAGCTGTGCTTGGAAAAAATCACTTTTGCCTTCCTTTTTCCTCTTTTTTCTCTTCTGTATATTAGGATATTTTAATATTAGTTTGTCTTTTGGTAGAAGGTATATTTTAGGAGAAGTAACTGAAATTGAAGTACTTCCTACCAATTTCAGTTATCTTAATGCAAGATTTAAAAATTTTGCAGCCTCAAGAAAACAACTGCTTTCTTTCATCTCAGAGACAGCACAATAGAGTAACTGCTTAAGAGATTAGATGGGTCACTACTAAATTACAGTTTTCCCTTAGTTAGTAATGCGGCTAACGGTATTTACCTAATGCCATACATTTAATGCTGCATTTGGGATTCACATTAATGCTTGATTCAACGATATCTGTGCCTTAGAAGACTGAAATGGTTCCACTCAAACCACAAGCTATTGGGATCCAACACTTTGGCACAGAAAGACCGTTAACTCCAATTTGTGATCTTTGTTGGAAAGCTTCTTTTGGAGACAAGATGTTGGGTTTTCTAGCTCCGTGATTTATCAGACAACTTAGTGATTCTCCCACTCAGTAATTTCAGTAGCTCCTAATTCAACCTTGCTGAATTGCTGGTACTGCCACAAACAACCTAGAACAAACTCTCAGGTGCATGTCCTGCTGAAACATGCAAACAGTCTTTAACTGTAGTATATGGGATATTGGTTTGGAAGACTAGTGAATAAGATATAAACTCAGGAGTAGATGTCACATGCAAATTACCTTAAGTCTGTTTGTCTCTTAGCTCATACTAAGTGTTTTTCATTCACAACCCAAACTTACTGTGCAGAATCAGAACCTTCGGGTTTTGAGCATGTAGTTATGACTTTCTTTCCTTGTCAAAGAGGAAGAAATCTGCCCTGTATTTTTAAAAAAGTGAATGTATACAGTCCCAAAACGTTTTATATCCTTGTACATTAGTTCAAAACATTATTACTATCCTGACAAATGATAAAGAATTACCATTCCTTTTCAACTTTCTTTTCATTTAATGTAAAGGTGTAATTATGGAGTATATAACAAATATTGAAAGCATCAGTGTTTTCCTTCTTCCTCCCACCCCCACCATTTTGTCTTATAAAAAGATCATTAAACATTTACTAACTGGCCTACATCACTGGTTGTAAAATACAGTTGATTATCTCACAGTCTATTGATTTCTGTGACCCTGGCTTATCTTGCTATCACTTTTTCTCAATCTCTCCACACAAAGGAGGAGGAGGGGGGAAGACATCATTAAGTAAAGTGTACAAGATGTACAAACTCCCTCCAGACTCTACGCTATTAATCAGAGTCTAGGGAGAGAGTGTCTGTTGGAAGGAAGTCTGTCAAGACTGAGCAGAAGAAAGAGAGAAAGGGAGCTAGAAGTGCAGAGAGCATATTCAGCAGTGGTACTTACGTGAGTCTACATTAGTGATTGGGAGTGCTAAGTCAAATAAGCAGTTCTAAACTCACAAGTAACTACATTCAATGAGATCAGTGCTGTGAAGTTGTTTCTCGTCCCTGTGACCTTTTGGAGGTTTTGGACCAAGTCCTTCTGGTTAGGGGTCTGTGTCAAATGAATGGAAGGGGGGGGGGAAGCTAAAACACTTGATCTACAGAATCCATTATTTCAGACTGTGAGAGAAACTTTTTTTTTTTTTTAATAGGATTAGGACATGTACCAGATTTGTTATTTTCTCTCTGAAACAACAAAATCAATTTTGCACATTTTAATAGGTATTCTCAACTTTGTGTTTAAATTGATTGCATTTGTTTTTTCTTTTGGACATGCAGAGCTTTTCATTAGATGTTGGCCCAGATCTTTAATTCATACCATCCCACACAAAGAGTAATTACTTTCTTATCAATACAGAACTAGCCTGGATTACAATCACTGATCTGAAGTTCAAAAGGACTAGTAATGCATTTCCAGCTTTCTGAGTTCCTTCTTTTGCCACCCTTCAGTTGTTTAGTCCTCTTTCTCCACTAAGATTTTCTTATTTTCCAGAGTACTGAATCTGTCCATCAATAATGCCACTTGTCTCCCAGGTTCAAACAGTCAGTAAAATTTTATGCCTACCCCTCTCGTCAGCATATTTCTCTGAGAAAATGACTTAGAAGATGCTCTGAGCATAAAATATATATTTCAAAAGGTTAACTAATGTCATTACATCTCCAAGGCACAGAAGGCCCCCCCCCCAAAAAAAAAAAAAAAAAAGAGCACTTTTTATTTGACAGTTTGACCACATACAATGACTTGGAGGTATTCAGGGTCAGTCCATGACTATAATACTTGTTTGTATCTCTGGAGAAGCTTGGTATTTAAGATCCTAACATTAACATTTAAAATTGACTTGTATAATTTTCATCATTCTCATTAGACTTGAAAAAAATGTATTAAGACAACAATTATCTCTCCCCCCTCCCCAAAATAGCACATCAAAAGCAATTTACCATACACCCAGTGTGACTGCAGTAGGTAAACCTATGATAGTAGCTTTCATTTCAGCAGCAGTTTAGCTATCATAGCATGTGGCTTAGAAGTAGTTGCAAAAATCTCCTCAAGCAGCAGGGTGGTACTTGGGTAATTAGCACCACCAGGTGCAACACATTAAACTGGTGTATCAGCTAGCCCAAGTGTGCTTTAATTGCAGTGTTGTGATCACTGAGCAGACAGACGTACCCTTTGTCTTTCAGTTTTCAATGTTGGGGAAAGAACTTTGGGACTTAACTTTAGGTTAACCTTAACTTACAGGTGTGTTATAAGTAGGAAAATCAAGTTAGTTCTTTAGTTATAATAGCAGCGTGGCTGAGTGTCAGGGCTGTGCCTGTGTGCACACCCAGTGCACTGCAGACTTTAACTCCTCCAGTTGTCCAGGGGCTCCCCAGCCAGCTGTCTGCATAGATACGATATTGGACTGGTCTAAGGCAATAAACTAGGTGATTGAGTGAACCTTCACAATTTGTCTGGCTTTTATAGGGGCTCTCCAAATGGGAAATTTCGATAGTTCTACAAACTCAAACAGGCAGCTCCTGCTGCACCTGGTCCAATTTGCGTCCTGAAATGTGTTGATTAACACCCTGGGTGGTGTGTCCCAAAGACCACCTAGGTGGTTGTTGTTGCAGAATTGGTCAAAATTGTACATAGATAAGACATTTGTAAATAGTCAGTGGAAACTGTTCCTGTAGAAATCATCTCATAAGACAGTCTTTTAAATATATTTAAGATATCTGAGATGTTTAGGATGTAATTAAGATACAACAACAGTGATGAATTATGCATGTGCTGGGGTGGTCACATAAGACTCCTGCCAGCTGGATTATCAGAACAGAGCAGAACAGTAGTTCAGGTAGTCTCGCCTGATCTAGTTGATGTTGCTACAAGGACCCTTGCAATCGGGATGCCTGTCACCACTGAGCAGCAACTGACCACCCTATTCAGATTTGATTCCCCATTACCCTATATATGCCAAGATCCCAATAAACTAGTTTTTCTTTTTGTAAGAAAAGTGCCTGTGCAACGTCACCTTTTTCCTCTGAATCTAAATCAAATTTAAACTTTTGTTAATATTAATAGAGCACCTTACATTTGTAAAGACTGTCATGCAGGAAGAAATATTGCCAAGAAACAACCACAAGTGTAGTAGAATCAGTGTTATATATTTTTTCTTCCTCAGTCTTTCATTTTCTCATACATTTCAGGTCCCTCTGTTTTCTTTGAACAATATCTCCTTCTTGGCACACTGAGGCATATGCTGGAAAACTGAAGAAAAGTAGATAGAATATGTACAATAAAAAGTAATTCTATATTCAAATTTCAATCTTTGAAAGATTATTGATGAGCAAAACACGTTGAGATGGAATTTGATAGAATTTGTTGGTTCCAAGGAAAATGATCACAAAACAATCCTCTGGCACAATTCCTGAAATTACTGAATTAAAGGTACACCAAAGACAGTATCAAATATCTTTAAAAATTTAAACACAGGCTTAGAATAGTAGCTTGAAAGACAATTCAAATAAGCTTGGACAAAAATGTTATTGCATGGACAGAAATCTAGCTGAAAGACTAAGAAACTGAGGGCAGCTGACAAAATGTTTAGATAGTGTGAATACAGGAGTAGTTTGTAGCAATATTTAGCCTTACTTGACAATTTTATTAATGATCTGCAAAGGTAATTAATAGGATGCCAGACAAATGTTTTTTCTCTGAGCTTGGAGAAGCTGTGCTTCTCTCTCTAATAAGCAAAATGCCAGCAAGCACAAAACAGTTAGAAACACTTACAGAATAGTGTTACGTTCATACAATTATCTGTATTCCCGGAAGACATGCCTGTAGGTTAAGCCAAGAAATAAAAGCAAAGTTAAAAGAAAACCATGCTTACATTTGTAATGCAGTGGAGTGAAATAATAGATCAAAAGGCATGAGGGTAAAGCACAGTGTCCCTGAGCTGACGAGGTTTATTTCTAGATGACTCTGCTATGACTGAATAGGCCTCTGAATTTTATTCTTGGCTGCTTTTTCTCAGGGAGTTACTGGCAAACAGGAAGGAATACAGAAAGACCAACAAAAGCTGATAAAAGCAGATTATTTATGAGAACAGAGGTGAAAAATAAGAGGGCAGGTCATGGCTTTCCCTCTACGGCTGTGTAGATAGAGAGTGGTGAGATGACATGTTGATATATTCATATATATATGCCCTACTGATGCAAGTGGCCACCCCTTTTCCTGTGAGCTAGCAGGCTGCTTAGGAGAATGATGCTGACCCCTAAAAATAGAGAGCCTCTGGGAGTTGTTCTCCAACACATTTTCCAAGGCCTCCCTTTGCACCAAGGATCCCTGCACTTTCGGTGCGGGTTTGGGCCACAGCATATACCTCAACCAAAAGCTAGTCCTGAAAGGGCATGTCATGATAACAGTCAGCATATACTTGGAAGTTGCAGATAGAATGGGAAGAGATACCATTAAGGGATTATAGAAGAAAAAAAAAAACTTTGCCCAAGCAGATGGACACTCTCAAAAAGCATATAAAATAACAATACTTAGCCTACTATTCTGTGGATAACTGAATCACTGATGCCAAAAACCCCTCCTTATGTACCAGGACTCTGCTATGCTAGCAGAAGATGAAGAGAAACAGGCAACATGAAAAGCTTGTTAGTACCTTGAAGGGCCTTCAACTATTGCATGAGATAAATAAAGCAGGTACAGTCAGAAGATGGAAGTTCAGAGACTGTATATAGGCTGTTTCCTGAAGAAACACTTTCAGACATCTCAAAGGAAGTTTGATGACTAACAGTGTGGGAAAATTGTCTTTGCAAAAGTGTTGCAGTTGGGTATTTATGAAGCAAGACTCTTTATTAAGGCTACAGAAGATAGCGTTGCAGTAATTGAGACGTGATACAAGGGCATGGACAAGAGTTTTAGTGCTTGCGTTAAACACTGACAATTCAGGCACAGTATATTGACATCATCTCACTTGCTTTATATAAGGGGAAGATACTTCAAAATCAGAAATCAACTGCCCGCTAAGAGTTCTGTAATGCTTGATCGGTTTGAAAAACCACTTTGCTTTCATTGAGAAGCAGAGAGTCATGGAGAGGGAATCTCTGGCAAAGACGAGAGGAAGTGACAGCTGCTGCAATGCAATCCCCATCCCCTGGAAAGTAAGAGATGGCCAAGATTTGCCACACAGCTAAGATACAAAACCAATCAGCAGTCTTCTAGACCTGAGATTTTTGTAGCTCTGATAATCCATCTCAGACCCACAGTGAAGCAATACTATCAAACCAATTCCTAATTCATGCATCCATGTTAGTCTTTAAAAAGCAAACAAATCTGAAACAGAATTGGTCTCCTCTCTCAAAAGAGAAATGAGCATGACACAGTGGTTTCAGCTGGGTAATGAGAGATTGAATGTGCTTGGGAGCTAGGACATCATATTTTCTCTGACCAGACACTTCTCCACAGATCTTCTGTAACCCAGTGAGACTCTTTCATCAGTCACAAGCCTGCAAAATCTGTAAAACATTAAGTGAAACTTGTCTGGAATTCAGTAGTTTTAAAAGTGCTGATCAGGACACCTTATTGCATATTGTGTGCACACTCCCAACTGGAGAGTGTATTCACTGTAATTAAAAGGAGCTATTGAGATCAGGAATAGACATACCCACAAGCAAGTGCTGGTAGTTACTTTATGTAGCAAATTCATATACCAAACCATGGTGGCACAGATTTCTGCACAAGCCATGCTGCTAGGGCTGCTGACAGATTTGTGTATCAGGTACTGAAAGATGTGCTACAGAAATCATCATTGCTGCTAACATGTGTTAGCAAGATTAGAGCTAGCTTGACAATGTCTACCCGTACCACAGTTACACTGCTGAAAGTCCAAGAGTGTCATTTAAAGTCCCTGCAAATGCAACAGAAGTCCTCCATATAAAAAATATCAGTTTGCTTTTTCTCAAGCCCTACTGCAGATAAAACAGAGTGCAGATACCCTGACAGTATATGCATTATCTTGACCTATGTGATAACCTAATAAAACTTATTCTATGGAAGCTGTTGAGCAAATACAGAGTTCCGTCCCCGCCCCCATACAGTGGTTGCATAGAGTAAGAGAAAAACTTGCAGCATATATTTTATAAAGAGACATTAAAACAAATTGAAAACTGAACTCCAGCCTTTATTCCTCAACCAGGATATCATAATACTTCTTTCTCTGAATTTAGAATGAAACTTTGCAGTATTCCAGTTGAGCAAGGAAGACTCATGCAAATACTAAGCGACTTGGTCAAGGACATCAGAGAAGGTAGCAAACATGCCCTTATCCATCAGTCCTTCCAGAAACTAAGTTGGTTGGCATATATACTCATTTTAGACCTGTTTCTATTATGGATTAAATGCCGAACAAGCAAAGTAGCTGTCTTAAGTATGGTGAGTTTTCTGGTGAGGACAATATGAAGCATCCTTCCTCTTGCTCACGTATTCACAACCCTTGCATAATTCAGCACATTGAAATAAATATGCCATTAATTAAATTAAATCTTAAGGGAGTGTTTTCATCTTTGTTTTGAACTAAATTTTACTGGAGTTTAAGTGAAGGGGTAAAGTATCTGTTAGTAAATCCAGGCCATATCTGGTGAAGATACTGAGAAGTAGTAATGAAGAAGATTCTAGAGTAGTTACAGTGTGAAAGAGGGGAGGAACATTCTGCACAGAAAACAATCTTTACCTTTCAAATATTTTTTTCTGTTTTGTTTTCATGGGTATTAATGTTTAACTGGTGCATTTGGGGATATTTTATCATGCATTTAATGGCATTGGATTTGCTGCTCATAATGCAAGATTTTTCTGAAGCATCTAACTTTCCTCATGTGTTGCATCAGATGAGGAGCATAAGCAAGTAACACCAGGATTTAGAGACTATTCTGAGTCTTTTACTGAATCCAGTAGGAATCACCCTAACAACCGGACTGCCAAGTGGGTATGACAGATATTCTGCCAACCATCACTTCAGGATGAGGTCCCGTCATTCTGGTTTACCCTGGAATCAGTATGTTTTAGAGCACTTGAACTGCTCAAATAAACCACTCATTTTTTCCTGTTTGCAAAGAATACTCCAAACAAAACATTTTCTGGTCTGTTCATTTAGCTGCTCTGCTGTGACGTCATTGTTGTAGCATCGCGAAACACACTGATAACATTTCTAATCCCTCTGCTGATGGAAGACAGGTTAAAACACCAACATCTCTGCCAGTGCAAGGACTCTTATTATTCAGTGCAAGATAAAGTGTGGAAAGCTCAGATCTAAGACATAGCTCATTTGAGCTAAACTTCATGCAACTAACAGAAAAGGAAATAGAGTCTGGCCTCCCTGAAGTACAGAGCTTCACATTTTAAAACAGAAAATCTCACTCCCTGCTGCCACAGCCTCACAAATTAACTGCAGATGCCACACATGCCTTCAACAGCTTGTTTGGCCATTGGCAGTCTTGTGCTTTACAGGCTGTGCTTTCCATGGTTTAGTCAAATGTGGGTTTCTGCTTTCCCACTGCTTCCATGTATTCAGAATCTGTGTTTCTCCACTAAGATAAAAGTGGAAGAGTCTGCTTCTCTTAACAGGTGATGTGCAGGTTTTAACCCAACTGTCTTGGTGCTCTGAATAAGCTTTTTCATGGAGTTTTAAAAAACCCTGCTCTTTAATGAGGATGGGAACACTTATAAAATTTCTGGTGTAGCTATTACTTCTATTGATTCAAATTTTGCCTTGAAGTCATGGGGTGGGCAACATCTTCAACTAGCAGAGGCACTTGCAAAGTTAGGATCTGCTTAAGGGCCTGACATCTGAGTTCTTGATACAAGAGCAGAGGTATTATACAAGTAAATCTATCAGAAATACCAACTTTCAGCATTAATTCTGGGCTAGAGAGGCCTCAGTCCTTTCTAGATTAATTGTTCTGTCACCCTCTTTCCCCTTTCCATGTTAGGTGCCTTCTCACATATATCCTGCCAATGGGAATTTTATACAGAAGGAAGGAAAACAACATATGATTTAATAATCAGCACACTCTCATGCTGATGGAGAAGTGAATTTACACCTCCCAAACACTACACTAAGGGAGAATGTTAGACTGAGAGAACTATGTTCAGGAATATAGTCAAAGCTGTCCCAAACCACCTTGAGTTTTTTCCAGTGAGCCAGGCAGACAAGCTCTGGTGAGGGCACTCCCTAGGGAGCAATGGTCAGCTCCACACAGCGCAGCCCTGCTGCACCAAGGCATCTGGGGCACCCTTGGAGGCAGCAGGAACAGCTGTGCTGTGAAAGGTGGGACTCTCAAGTCTGAGAGCAGTAAAATGCCCAAGACCATCCTGGGTCATGTCTTCTGGGCTAATTTTTTTTGAGCCTGCCTCAAAATCTGTCCATCCACCAAATTCATCCCCTCCCAAGCACAGAAACTTAATAAATACCAATGGGAGGAACTAGTGAAATCTTCATCCTGGGTTGTTGCTATAGCAATGTGCTCAACATTTACACCAGTGAGCTGAAGGGGAACTGAAAGGAATAAACAAGGGTTGTTTATCCCCTTGCACATTGGCCAGCCATCACAAAGCAATACCTCATCTGTTGGAGTGCAAAGAAAATAATCTCCTTGTTTACTACCCAAAGAGTTAAGAATGTTTTAGAAAAAGCTGAAGGAGGCTAATATGTTTTAAAATGTTCTATAATGTATAGCAGCTGAGAACAGACTATGGTGAATATTAAGAAAAAAATTAATTTGTCTGCACTTTAGTTACAAAAATCATATGGCAAAGAATGAAAGACACCAGGAATTAATATTGTGGAAACTTCCAACCATGTTTGCACAGTGTTTGCACACACCTGACTGACTTGTGTTCAGTATAATTTGTTATATTTTATTTCCCCTGAGGTAGCTCTGTTTATAGTTCATGTGTTAGTGATGGGATAGACAGAAAACTGCATGCAGTTCTGAAGACAGTTTGGAAGTCATTAATAAGGGAAATTACTCCCTTTAGACTTTTTTCCTTGGTGAAGAACAACTACATCTAGTAGTTATATCTATGATAGAGTGTAGTATTGGTGCAACTAAGGACATTTGCTGCTTAAGCAGACTTGTTTTCAATTCCTGATATTTATTTGGAGAAATATTTCACTCTGTATTGAATTTTATTATGAAACTTGTCTGCAGAGTCGGGGAGAATGAGAAGCAATGCAAAATATTTGAGGGACAGTAAAATGGAATACAGTGGGAGGAGACTTTTTCTGTTAGGTATTCAAAATAAATTTGCACATGAATCTCACTCCTGAAAAAATAAAAATTCTCAGCAGATTTGTTTCAGAACACACACTAGAACATTATGACCTGTCTTGTGAAAAGAAACACAGATGAAACTAGTTGTTTCTTCTGCACATGTATAAATGATTTAAAACCTAAACTCTGCTGCAGGATGTTTGTAGAGAAGGTCATTTTACACACTCTCTTTCGTGGATATAGCCCAATTCTCATACTTCATATCTTTTTTTCCTCAGCAATAATAAGCACTGCATCTATTCGTTTTTGAGAGCTTCCAAAATTCTATGGCAATACCATGAAACACAGCCTACCTTTAGATCTACAAGAATGAGGAGCAAGTCCTATTTGGTACAGTAACAGTGGCAGCAAAAAAGTAGTGTTGTCTTAATACTGAAAAGGTAAGCAGTACAATTAGCCACAGTTACCAGCTCTTTCCCTAGAAGTTTGCTGAGGTCAGGAATGGAAAATCTTCCCTAGGATACAGGCACACCTCATTTTATTGGGCTTCGCTTTATTGTGCTTCGCAGATATTGCGTTTTTTACAAACTGAAGGTTTGTGGCAACCCTGCATTGAGCAAGTCTGTCAGCGCCATTTTTCCAACAGCATATGCTCACTTCATGTCTCTGTGTCACATTTTGGTAATTCTTGCAATATTTCAAACTTTTTCATTATTATTATATCTGTTAGGGTGATCTGTGATCAGGGATCTTTGATGTTACTATTGTAATTGTTTTGGGGTGCCACGAACCGCACCCACAGCAGATGGCGAACTTAATTGATCAATGTTGTGTGTGTGCTGACTGCTCCACTGACCAGCCGTTTCCCCATCTCTCTCCCTCTTTTCGGGTGTCCCTGTTCCCTGAGACACAACAATATTGAAATTAGGGCGATTAATAACCCTACACTGGCCTCTAAGTGTTCAAGTGAAAGGAAGAGTCACACATCTCTCACTTGAAATCAAAAGCTAGAAATGATGAAGCTGAGTGAGGAAGGCATGCCGAAAGCTGAGAGAGGCCAAAAGCAAGGCCTCTTGCATCAAACAGTTAGCCAAGTTGTGAATGCAAAGGAAAAGGTCTTGAAGGAAATTCAAAGTGCTACTCCAGTGAACACACGAATGATAAGAAAGCGAAACAGCCTTATTGCTGATACAGAGAAAGTTTTAGCGGTCTGGATAGAAGATCAAACCAGCCACAACATTCCCTTAAGCCTAATCCAGAGCAAGGCCCTAACTCCCTTCAACTCTATGAAGGCTGAGAGAGGGGAGGAAGCTGCAGCAGAAAAGTTTGAAGCTAGCAGAGGGTGGTTCATGAGGTTTAAGGAAAGAAGCCGTCTCCATAACATAAAAGTGCAAGGTGAAGCAGCAAGTGCTGATGTAGAAGCTGCAGCAAGTTATCCAGAAGATCTAGCTAAGACAATTGATGAAGGTGGCTACACTAAACAACAGATTTTCAATGTAGATGAAACAGCCTTGTATTGGAAGAAGATGCCATCTAGGACTTCCATAGCTAGAGAGGAGAAGTCAATGCCTGGCTTCAAAGTTTCAAAGGACAGGCTGACTCTCTTGTTAGGGGCTAACACAGCTGACTTTAAATTGAAGCCAATGCTCATTTACCATTCAGAAAATCCTAGGGCCCTTAAGAATTATGCTCAATCTACTCTGCCTGTGCTCTGTAAATGGAACAACAAAGCCTGGATGACAGCACATCTGTTTACAACATGGTTTACTGACTATTTTAAGCACACTGTTGAGACCTACTGCTCAAAAAAAGATTCCTTTCAAAATATTACTGCTCATTGACAATGCGCCTGGTCACCCAAGAGCTCTGACGGAGATGTACAACAAGATTTATGTTGTTTTCATGGCTGCTAACACAACATCCATTCTGCAGCCCATGGATCAAGAATAATTTTGAGTTTCAAGTCTTATTATTTAAGAAATACATTTCATAAGGCTATAGCTGCCGTAGATAGTGATTCCTCTGATGGATCTGGGCAAAGTAAATTGAAAACCTTCTGGAAAGGATTCGCCATTCTAGATGCCATTAAGAACATTCGCGATTCATGGGAGGAGGTCAAAATATCAACATTAACAGGAGTTTGGAAGAAGTTGATTCCAACCCTCATGGATGACTTCAGTGGAGGAAGTAACTGCAGATGTGGTAGAAATAGCAAGAGAACTAGAACTGGAAGTGGAGCCTGAAGATGCGACTGAATTGCTGCAATCTCATGATCAAACTTTAACAGATGAGGAGTTGCTTCTTATGGATGAGCAAAGAAAGTGGTTTCTTGAGATGGAATCTACTCCTGATGAAGATGCTGTGAAACATTGTTGAAATGACAACAAAGGATTTAGAATATTACATAAACTTAAAAAAAGCAGCAGCAGGGTTTGAGAGGACTGACTCCAATTTTGAAAGAAGTTCTATTGTGGGTAAAATGTTATCAAACAGCATCACATGCTGCAGAGAAATCCTTCGTGAAAGGAAGAGTCAGTTGATGCGGCAAACTTCATTGCTGTCTTATTTATTTTAAGAAATTGCCACAGCCACCCCAACCTTCAGCAGCTACCACCCTGATCAGTCAGCAGCCATCAACATTGAGGCAAGACCCTCCACCAGCAAAAAGATTACGACTCGCTGAAGGCTCAGATGATGGTTAGCATTTTTGAGCAATAAAGTATTTTTTAATTAATGTATGTACATTTTTTTTAGACATAATGCTATTGCACACTTAATAGACTACAGTATAGTGTAAACATAACTTTTATATGCACTGGGAAAACTGCAAAAAATCTTATGATGTGACTCACTTTATTGCGATATTTGCTTTATTGTGGTGGTCTGGAACCAAACCCACAGTATCTCCGAGGCATGCCTGTATAGATGAATTTGAACCCCACAGCCTGGGGGAAGACCTGAACCCAGATCTCTAGGTAAATGGTCTAATAGCTGTGCTGTGTATAACAAAGGTGTCACTGTCTGTGGTTTTAAAGGGAAGTGGCCACAGTTGCATTTTGTGAGGGACGTATTCTAGCTGGCATCTGAGACACACTCCAAAATTAATGTCCAGATCAGGCCCCTCAGGAGAGATGCAGAGGGACGGCTAGGATCTGCACCTCATCAGGCCTCTGGTAAGGGATGGCATCAAGTGACACTTGGTTGGGCAGCTCTGGGCACACTTACAAAGACTTTCGTACCTAGGAAACATACCACCACCCAGGGAAATTAGGGTTCTTCTGGGTTAGGCAGCAGTGAAGAGGCCTTCTGTCACTTCAAGGATAAGGGTGTAGATGCACCCTTTTCTGGGTAGTGACATGCCAGTCAAGATGGCTTTTGGCTCTTGCATGCTCCCAGCTGCTCACCAGTTCCCCTTCCCTCAGAGACATTGCTCTCTGCCATCTGAGCTCATCACTCCTTGTGACTAGTCCAGTGAAGATGAACCAAGTTACCAGAGATTTCTCATTTAAATCAGCCCTGTTCATTTTTGCTTAGATGGTTTAGGATAGGCTCACACAAACAACTCTGCTAGCAGATAGGTGTGTCAGGACAGCCAGGCCGGCAGGGCTGTGCCCTCCCTGTGGGGCATGGTCCCACAGCTCCCAACCAGCAGAGCAGAGTGGGGCTGGGACCAGGGCCCCGGGGGCAGCCAGGGGCGGGTGCTGGAGACGGCTGAGCAGTTGGGGCAGCAAGACAAGGTTTGGATCAGCAATGAAAAGGCTGCATACCTGCAACAAAACTCAAGGAAGAGCTTGAGCTTTAGCACAGTTCCCCAGCCAAAAGGCAGGGGTCCCCAAAGAGACTTCTCACAGCTGTTTCCCACCCAGCAGCCTGACCTAAGGTGCCACAGAGCTGGCCTGGGGGGTCAGAGAGGAGGTTGCAGAGCCTGCTGGTGCACCAAGCGCCCTGACGAGGACCCTGGTAATGTCCAGTCAAGGGCTGCTGACAGGCAACTGAGATAGCTGTTACAAGAAGAGGCCATAGTCAAATCCCAAGTCTTGTGCTAATTCGACCCTTCCTTCCCAAGCAGGTACAATCTGAGGAAGATGACACCTCTTTTCTTGTTACAGAACTGTAATGAATAAGTGGAAGCCGAAAGGACCCATTTGTACATCATGATCTGTTGCAGAATGGATTTCCTTTGCCTAACTGTATTCTTCCTCAATAAATTCTCCCCCAGACTGAAATCCCAGTTAGAAAGCAAGGGGAGAAACTCAAAGTGTTTCCTCTTATTAGAGTGAGTATTATAGGAGTGAAGACTTCAGCTTTTACCTTGGTGGGGTATGTAGAGTATTTTCATGTATGAAAAATTGTCCTCCAGGGAAGAACAGTTTCAAAGATTAACAGTCAATTTTTGCTGATTGCCTGTTCCATTAGGCAGGCTCCCTATCTCAAGTTTAAGAATACATTAGTTACTGCTTTATCAGAGTTCTTCCCACACTGTGAATTCTCATCAGCTCAGAAAAGCAACATGTTCCTCATCAAACCTCTTCATCTTAAGTATTTTAATAGGCTCTACTTCTTCCCCATTGGCTCCTCAGCAAGCTATATCTAGCTAAAAGGAGTTTGCCTTTCAAACAAATCTAGTTAGCACAAACTCCTGAAAACTGGAAGTATCAAAATCAGTTTGTACTCTACACAGCAGTTTCAGTATTAGATATGGTATGCAGTTTGTCAGCAATACTCAGACGTATATTTCCATCCTCTGCATACAGACCATAATCCTTGTGAATGTACAGATGAGATCCTGTCCTGGAATGCTACCACCATTAAAAAAAAAAAAAAAATCCATAGCATTCTCTGGTAAATAAGGGAATAAGAGACAGTAAAGGACTGAGCGTTGTCTGATTGCAGAAAGTCTCTGCTGCGTTGTAACTCATTACAAAATATCCTTGGTCTGTACCATCTAGATGGAACCCACTTCATGCTCCCATTCTTCCATATATTCATTTTTACTCTCTCTCTTGCTTCATTTTTTGTGAAGACACATTGCTATCCACATCTGTGTTCTTTCTTATACTGAAAGAGCAACTTCAGAAGATCTGATTCAGATAAACATTTTCTGTTGCACATTATATAACAACTCAAAGACACTTATGTTGTTGCAATGTTATATTTGCCCTTACGGAGGGGCTGAAGTTCTCTAAGCCTCTAACCACACTTGGTCTCACTCAAATCTTGCCTCATAATTCCCCTCTGAAGCAATGGCCATTCAGTACACAAATGAGATGAAGCCGCTACCTTGTCTACCGTTGTCTCACTTTTCTTGAGTGAACCTCTTTGTTGTGTTTATTTATTATTTATCCTAGTCTCTGCAGAAGAATTTTCAACCTGATTTGGACAGCATCTTGCATACAGAGGTCTTGTTTATGACCAAGGTTTAGACATTACCAAAGGAAAAAAAAACACCTTCAATAAGAGGAAGGAAAATAAAGCATCTCTATGTAAGTGACTCCAGCTGTTGTCAGTATAAGATTCCTAACCCGTTAACTCCAAAGTATGAAATTTGATATAGAGATTTAGCTGTCTTGTTCACACTTTGTAAACATTAATTAGTAAGTTAATGCCACAGTCACTATTCACTGGAGCTTTTGGCTAGCTGTAAATGGAGATCAGTCATTCTCTGGATATCCGGATCAAACAGCTCAACATACTGTGTTATCAAGTGCAAGCACCTGATTAACATTCAGAAGGCTTCAGGGGGTGAAGAGAATAGTAAAACAACAAAAAGCAAAAATGAGAACACTTTTGTGTTCGCACTTCCCTCGCTGATTCCAGCAGTCACTGGGAGCCAGGCTATTCACGGTGTCATAGACTGTTTATTCAAATGTTTTCTCCAATGGGATAACTAACTCTGTAAATATGCTATGTAAAAAAGCCCTGCACCAAGAAAGTATGGGTTCATGGGAAAATATAATCCAGAAAGTGTTTTCTAGGCTCTTCTCTTAAAAGAACTCTTGTCTCTTCAGTACAACATAAGAGAACATATGTATCCAACCAATACTTTGAGACTCCTATGGAAATGGTAAGAAAGAGACTGTATAGCTATGCCAATATTGAGACAGAGCATGGGTTTTGTCTTGAATATGCCACTAAGTTGATCTGTTGTCTACAATAGATGCCAATTGTTCTTCAGTTTTAAAAAGAGCAGACAAGATGGTACTGTATTTCTATTCTTTCTATTTCAAGAGTCCTGTTCAAAATTGTAATATTATTGACTTTCAAGTGACAAATTAATGAATTAGTGAAAAAAGAGAGCTTTTTATATATTTTGATAATTTTACATAAAGCAATATATTATTCCTCAGTCTTGTTTTGCAGTCCTCAGCTTACAAGAGACGCAGAGTTTTCCTAACAGAACTGATTCTTCTCAGCTGTCATTACCAGTGAGAATTGAATACTCTCAGTATTAAGTGAAGAAAAAAAAAAAAAAGAGAGAGATTTCTGGCTCAGTTGTGTGATCTTTCATCATAAACATTTCTTCACAAGTGTCGAAACTGTCTGGTATGAAAAGCATACAGCCTCAAGAGACATCAGCAGTTGCAACCTTCATACTGCAGAAAGAATACTGCTAGTGACATCATACCTACACATACTACAGCACAAGTACCTTAGCTGTTTGTGCTTGACATATCTCTCTTCCTTTGATTCCTAGATTTGTATTACTCTGAAAAAAAATTATTTTACTACTGTTCCCAGAAATGTTTCCCAGGAGAATATAGAAAAAGAAGATGTCAAAATAGAGAACCCTACCCAAAACCATTTTTTCACACAGTTAGGATCCTTAGAGAATACCATAATATTAAGGGTGTTTATTTCAGTGATTTGTCTTCAGGTAAAAAAACCTGAATCTCCAATATTTTTATATCTATGTAAGAATGCTTTGGTTATCCTAGTTTCTTTTGTTTCCACTTGCATTATAGGAGCAGAAGTCTGTGAAGTTAAATAGCAGCTTTGTGCAAATTTTGTCCATAACCTATCTTAGTGAGTTCCTCAGTCTCCTCACTTCTGTTTCTTACCTTCCCTGGTCCTTTAAACTCCTGCCTACAGATGCCACCCTTCTTCCATCTAGCTGAAACTCATGCCAAACCCACTTCTTGTCCCCAGACTAACATCAAAGTTACTGGTCACTCAGCTTCTTACAGCTCTTTCCCTGTTCCCCATTCCCAGTTTCTTCTGTGTGTATTCGAAGTACAAGCAT
This sequence comes from Apteryx mantelli, assembly GCF_036417845.1. Classification (NCBI taxonomy): domain Eukaryota; kingdom Metazoa; phylum Chordata; class Aves; order Apterygiformes; family Apterygidae; genus Apteryx; species Apteryx mantelli. The sequence continues at coordinate 80,322,673 of NC_089979.1, forward strand.
TTTCACAGATGAGCTGCTTGCTGAGTTTGTACAGTTCAAGGAACACTGGTATGCCATCCTTGCTTAGTTCTTAAGCTGATGTTCTTATTAATGTTTATTAATTGCATTGAAATGTTTATTAATCTAGTATTTATTGGATTAAGTTCTCATTGCAAATGAGAGGCTACATTAGGCAAAACATGGTCAGCAGATGGAGAAAAGCTGTTATCCTCCTCTGCTCAGCACTGGTGAGGCTGCCTTGGGATGCTGCAGCCAATTCTGGCCCCCCAGTTCAAGAAGAATGTGGAGAAACTGGAGAGGGTTGTACAAAGAGCTACCACAGTGGGCAGGGGCTTGGGGCATGTGCGCTACAGGACAGGTGGAGGGAGCGGCATTTGTTAAGTTTGTTGAAGAGGAGGCTAGAGCCTAGATCATGGGGCCAAAATCCTCTTGGTAGTGCCAAGTGATAAAGCAACAAACAGTGGTCACAAAGTGTGGCTTGGGACATTCAAATTAAGAAAAACTTTTTCCACTAGTGGCGCAGCACAAGAACGGGTTATTCAGAGAGGTTGTGGGATCTCCATCCATGGGAGTTTTCAAGATCTGCCTAGACATAGCCACAGCTTATCCAGAGTTAGCAGTAATCCTGGCATCAAGCAGGTGGTTGTTCTAGATGACCTCCAACACGGTCCTGTGGTCCTCCATATGGTCCTATGATTTGATTAAGATATGTCAGTCTCAGCCACCAGCCAGCTAGAAAGCTCATTTTTGGTTCCTAAAACCAGTTAACACTGTGAGCCACTAGGGCCCCCAGCACAGCTTTAGTAAAAGATTCAAAGTCAGTGGAATGAAACAGCAGAACAGAAAGAAGTAAAGTAGAGGGAGATTTATAGAGTTGCAAAACATCTCAGCACTTACTGTAGGCTATTTACTGCTATGTTTGTATAGAAAGGGGGAGAAAATTTTTTTTAGTGTTTTATTTGTTCCTCGTTCCAGTTCTTTTCAGTTTTGACTTGTGACTCATTTGTCTTTGCCAACCCATTGCATAGCTCAGTTCTTGTTGATGAAGATATTAGGGTGATTAAATACTTCTTTGTAGTGACTTAAGCTCTATTCTGTTTTGAGATCAGGCAAGCAAACACACTGCAATATAATTTATAGAAAAGAGAAATAAATCTTTTCTGGGATGTGTGGGTGTATTTACTGGGGACTGTAGCTCTGTCTCCATTAGCATAGCCTGATACAACACATACTCTAGATTAAGTGATAGAAATCAAGTATTACACTTCAGTCCTTTCCCTTAAATTCTCCAGCTTTTAATCGGATTTCAGTGACATACTGTCCTAATCTTGATCTTACTGAAGTCAGAAGAATTCAGTCACCAATCAGAAACTGGGAACAAAAGAAGAGAATACAGGAAGCTAGATCAACACTGAGACATTAAAGAGAATTCGAACATGTGCAATACATTTTGTAGATTAATCCACGTAGTAGGTCACAGCTTTACTGCTTTTGCACCCTCCCAGCAACAGGACTGTATTGGAGAACACCATATAAGAGCAGTTGTCCCTGATAGGTGAGGGTCATTTTCAAGCTCTGTGGCTGAGCACTCAGAGAACGGAATTACAGATTTGGAGATGAACAGAAGTCTCATCTACTAGCTAACCAAGCAATACAAAATGGGAGATATTCAGCATCTTCCAAATACAAGTGAATGTGAGTAAATTTTCTAAATGACACTTGAGAAATGTGATAACCAGCACCACTCAGTCCTACCTACTTCAGTAGAGTGGTATTTTGTGTGTCTTAATGTTTGAGAAACCTAGGTCCCAGTTCCACCTATTAGTGGAGCTTTCTCAAAGCACCTATAAGCCTAACTCTTACTGTATGTTTTTGAAGAAAAAAAAGGAAGTGTCTTTTTGTACCTTTAGGTATATAAAACTCTGGTCCTTTTCATCTTAGACTTATTTTCAATTTAGTATTAGGTCCCTAGAATATTAAGACACTACTGAAAAGCTGCATCTCTGAGTTCAGAGCTGACTGATTTATGATGAAATCATGGAGAGACAGAATCAAATGCCGAAAACACCTTCTCTTCTTCTTCTGTGTATATGTTGTTCATCCCCTTGCACTAAATATTTTGCCAGTTGTCATTTCATGTTGTTTTTTCTATGTACTTTTGGCACTGATCTTTTCTACTAGAGTTGTTTTTTCCTGTTTGGCCTAAATGTGAGCTTTTGCCAGGGATCCATTTTACAGAATGAGCTCAATTCTATAGACACCTGGTGGATTATTACCACTTTATCCGGTGATTGGGGCTAATCACAAAGCGCTTATTGGTCTGGATTTATAGCCTTGAAGAGAGTTCTATATAAGAAGGTGGTTACCACCATAAAAGTTATCTTACAGCTATATTGTGAGAGTTAATTCCCCCACTGCAGTTGAGTTTTCCCTCCCAAGAATGTTTCCCTGGCAACACACATACAGCTATTGCAATGGGCAAGTTAATCTCAAAGTTAAGCTTTCCAGTTGCTAACGTTCTGCACTGAATCTTGGCTCTAGCCAACAAAGTCACGATCAGTAATGCGATTTGTTCCTCTTCTCAACCTGGCTGTGCCTGGAAAAATAAGTCCATATGCTCTTTTGCTTTACAAGCTGGGAAAAGAAACCGAACTGTAGATTGTTGTTACTGTACATAAATTACAAGAAGCCAATTAGAAAAGGTGCATAGTGTGGAGGATAATTTTAACATGTAAAAAACAATTACATATGTAAAGAATAGTGTTCCAGACAGCTAAACAAATTTTAATTTTATGAAATAATCTTTTTTTTTTTAAGAAAGGGTGATAAAACACACTTTTAGCAAACAAAATAGTTGAGTCTTCAAACTGTGTTTCTGTCTTTAGTTTTCATAGAGCTGATCATATGCGGTGAATTGACGTGTGCATTCAATTCGCACTTAAGACAGAATTCTACTGTGATTTTGTCGACAATATAGTGAAAAAAACTGGGCTGTTGTAGAAGTACTGGGGATACAGGTTCTTTCAGTTGTGGAGTAGCTTCATCTCTGACCTGGCCATTCCAGTGCTGTGGCTGACACAGATAGGGTACAACCTTCCTGACTAGGTTTGATGCTTGTTATGCCGACAGCCCTAGCTTTCTCAGTCTTTCTCTATAGATCATGATTTCTAGGTTTGTCATCATTCTTGTCTCTCTGCTCCTCTCCAATTGTGTCATGTGGTTTTTTTTTCAACATGAGGCTCCTGTGACCAACCACCACCCTTCAAGTGACCTCACCAGTGTTCCCTGCAGAAAGTGTTGCAAGTACGTAGTTCACAATACAAATAGGTAGAGAGGAAAAGAAAAAAAAGTATCCAAGGGCCTGGCTGGCTATTAACTTTTTAAGACAGTGGGATATCTGAACTTCTAAGTTTCACATATCCTAGATATCTTCAAGTGCACTGAAATAAATTCACATACGAAACAACTTGTTTAACAGTACAGGGATAGAAAAGCATGCAAAACTAGAAAATGTTAGTATTAGCTTTGCCTCTGTAAAACCTTAACTCTGTCTCCTTGTCAGACAAGATTGTTTACAGAATGAGGTAGAATTGCTGTGAATAAATTATGACTGATTAAAAGCTATATTTATCATTTAAATTTTTCTAGAATTTAAAACAACATATTGGTAAAAGGTGACACTGCTTCAGTGTCTGAATTTTAGAATTTAAGGGTTCAGAAATTACTTTATTTTAAAATATTACCTAATAAGGAAATAATTTTAAGAGCAAAAGTTGTCCCAAATAGGTTTTCAGGAATTTAGTAACTGTGGAAAATTTCAAAAAGTTTCAAACCAAAGCAGCATTAAAATTTGAAATTCATATGTATCAAGTTCCTGTTCTTGTACAGGTCTCTTCTTAGCAAGATTAGTGCGTTGTTTGTAACTTGTAGCTGGTAGTAGCTCACAGGAAATATACAAATTGATCAGGAAGGTAAAGGTAAAAAAAGAAAAGTCCTATTGGTCAGAGATAAAATACAAGCAATCATGTTTAATAAACAAGCTCTCTGTTAAACCCGTACTTGTCTTTTTGCTACAAATAGGTAGAATAAATGTCAGTATGTCAAAGGCTGTAGCAGAAGATGTGTAATACAACATATCCGTTGTACACAATGTCCACATTTGCATTTTCTTGAAAATAACAACCAAATAGAAAATTAGAAAAAAAATCAAGGTCAGTTAGAGGGAAGGGTTTCCCTCTGAAGAAAAGTTAAAGATTTAAGGGGTTTGCTCAACATGGTACTTTAACATGTTGAAGATTCATCCTTGTGGATTCAATGGGAGTGAGTGGTTCTTAACAGACCTAAAGTACCCCGGTATATTTTCTCATAAATTCACTTTTCACTAAGAAGACCTCACATCTGAATTCAAAGAAAAAAATACAACATTTAGAAATACTTTCATGGATTATTAAAGAAGGTGGTTTATAAGAAATGGAGACCCTAGTAGCACAAAGAAAAAAGTCTTGGCAGTCTTTGTGTTACTTATACTTTCTAAACTATTTTCCAGTTATTTTCTGTTTCAAGTAGTACTTTTTACAAAATGCCACTGTACAAAACAGAACAGTATTGAGAAAACTATAGATTTCTTAAAAGGTAAGTACTGTAAGAGAAATCTGAATAATTATTCTTTATAGCTAATGCACCATAGAAACAATTAATGTTCCAGGGGATGAACAGTAGTTCATAAATTTGAGTTACAATAAAGGGATAATATCTGGAAATAAGAAACTCCTCTTAGTATCCTTAACACTATGTACAAATGGATGCTAAAGCGTATTCAGTATTCGTGGAAATTTTCAGCAAACATTTTGTTGCCCAATTCAGAGTCATTCTTTTACACTGCAAGGACATTGCAAGTACTTCTTTGTTGAATAGCTTTGATAATAGGTGATTTTACTATTGAAAACAAAATATTCTGTGAGCTTCCCCACCCCCCACCTTGAGCCAGTGTCTATGTAAAACATCCAAAAATGGTTGGATAGAATAACAGTTATCAAAAGCTTTGAAGATGTTTTATAACTGTCAGTGAAAAGTCTCATTTGTTAGACTATTTTCCCATTTTATGTATTCAGCAGTCCCTGTAGATGGAGTCTACTATCAATTGCGCTGCTTCCCAGCTAAGGAACTTTATTAGTGTAAACACTTGTATTATGCAAAATGTGTTTTCTGGTTTACTCAAAAGCTTCCTAATTCTGGAAAATCTCAGGTTAGCATTAATAAATTAGATCAGTTTAGGCATGTAGAATATAAAGAACATGCTATTAGTAAACATTGACCAAAAGTTTGCTCTTGAGGAAATTTCCCAACACCTTATAAGAATTATGCTACAGAAAGACAGAATCTTCAGAGGGGCATTTAGCAGCTTCTTTAACCAAAAAAGCTTCTTCTTCCTTGCCTCACTGGAGACAGATTCCAAATTAAGCAGCAAATGAAGAATAGGAACTGCAATGGACAGATTTTTTTCACTGCAGCTCCGTTTTTCATGTTCTAAACAAGTGCACTCTGAATCCTGCTGAAAGTGGGACATGAGCAGGTTGTTTTAAAATCTATAAATAAGGATTAATTGAAGTTGCATGGACAATCTTATTTCTGTCACTGTTAACTTCTAAATGCTTGATGTTATATAAATACTGTCACTTAACATATGTAATAGAAAACGCCTTGTCTGCTTTGGCTGCGTAAACAATCCTCCAAATGTGAAAAGCTGCTGTTTTGTCTTATGTTGAAAAGTCCGGCTTTGGGCTACATGAATGCTTTCCATTAACATCAGTGTGGCATTAACCTGCCAGTAAAACATAGCTCAGGATCAGCTTTGTAAACAGATTAGACATGCATTTAAATGACCAGTTCTATCTGCAGACAATCTGACTATGAATCAGACAGTTGCATGTGTAGCAAGCCAAATGAGCAAACAGCAGAAATGTCCCAGCATATTCTTCCTCCCTGACCAGAGATCCTGAATGAAATGCTAAGTGTAATACCAGAGGAAAATATGCAAATGCATTATCAAGTCCAATTTTCCATTGGCAGTAAGTGTATTCAGCTGTGAATTGTTATTGCCATTCATTCTGTGTACATGTTCTTCATTCTTTGCAAATACCTAAAGGGGCCTAAGGGAGTTAGGTGCTCAACTCCTGTGGTTGGGAAAGTGGAACTGAATTAGAGTCCTTTGAGAACTTTTGTTCACAGTAAAATGTTGATATATGCATCTACTATTGCTGAATCTTACTGCTTTTAGTAACAGAAGCACAGTGGGAAGAGTGGGAATAATTAACTGAATAATTCACTTTATTACTGATCTCTGCCAAAGACGATGTTGATTAAAATATATTAACATGTATAAGGCCTTTTACTAATGTGATAGGAGGAAAGTAGTGTTTGGGTAGTCAGGATTAGCTATCTGGTCAAACACTGCAATGAATATTTCACCCTTACAAAAAAACTTCTACTGGATACTAGCACTATACAACCTGGAATCTGAAGCAAACTTTAAACTCTCATAACTCTCTCATTTTATCCTGTCCCAATCCCCAGTGTCAACATGCAATCTGCTTGGCTCAGTCACCAGGGAATGATCTTTTCGACTAGCAAAGGTAATGGTGAAGGATGACTTCAGGAAACTAGGAAGCCCAAAATGGATATCATCATGTCTAAAAAGTTAAATACTCTCTCTCATTTCCTCAGCTAGTCTGTGTAACCAAGAAAGCAGTATAATACTGGTCAGCCCATGCACGAAAGCTGTATACAGTGAACACATTACATGTATTATTCAAATGCTTAAAGTCTCAAAGCAAGGAAAGGAATTGCTGTGGTTCTTGCCTTCTGAAGTCTTGGTAAACTAAGGATTGCAACTCTTCATTGTGCATTTGCAGGCTTTAATATGAGTTATATTTTTTCTGTATTAGAGTTTATCCTTAAACTGTAATAATATTATTGTATACTGCTTAATTAATATAGACATAATTGAATTTAAGTTAAGACACTTTGTGAGCAGAATAAACTAATGTGTTAGTCTTCCGTATGATACAAAAGGTTATTAAAAGTACATTTTGATGAATGAACATAATGAAAGAAATCAGACTGAAACATAAGACTTGTAGTGCCATGAAGTAATTGCTGTCAGTTTAGCATTAGAAGGTAAAAGGATTGCACAAAAAAAGATTTTATTCCTGACCCAGAATATAGGAATAAGTAAAGTTTGTTCCTGAGTTTACTTCAGTTTAAAATCATTAGAAATGGGTATTTATAATTCTTTTAAATTGCTATTGTAGCTTATTTCCCCTCTTTTTAAAATGTAACTGAAAGAGGACAGTTTAGTGAAGAAGATTAGGAAAGACTCCAGGCTATTGATGGGAAGCACCTGTATGTTTAAAAAACTGTTATATGTAACCCAGTAAAGATCAAATAATGAGTTAACCAGAAAGTAATAAAGAATATAGGACACAGTTTTCCCAGGCTTTCAGTAAGGGGAACTTATGCTTTTAATAGGAAGCGATCTTCTTTAGTTTTCAAACTTCAGCATCGCTGAAAAGAGGCTATGGAATAACTGCATGTTAGTTGTACATTATAGTAAATTTTTCTATCAACGTTCAGTGGCAACTGTGTAATGTTAATAGGGGCTGTACAGTCAACAGTTTCTCTATATTCAGCCATACAAATCCACAGTAAAGAATGAAGTCCATTTCCTCAAAGAATCAGTCCCCTCCTGTCCCCTCACTTCGATTCACTGTATAACACCTTCTTGGATAATCTGCGATCATGCATTAGGATTACAAGGGTAAATCAGTTCAGCTGTATCCAACAGCTAAGCAGAAAAGGATCTGTAGGCTCTTGGTACGTTATACTACTAATGGTTTTTCATGATCTTAGGTGGAAGTAATTGAATTTTGCAGTGCAATTTAGAATTATAATAACTATATCAAAGAATAACTACCTAAAAATGAACAAAAATGCATTACACACACACTCTATTCATATTTACACCTTTGATTAAGCCTTCTCCCTGCCTCTCCATTTATTTGGTCACTTAAAATTGTATGCTTATGTAAAAAAAGGATATATTCATTTACTGTAGTTAAATCTTTGTCAACTGTATAACAGTGCTTAATAAAGGAAAGCAAAATAATCCTTGTGAAATCATTATGAATTCCAGTAAGAAAAAAATATATTTAATTTCTCCCCTTTTGCTTCCTTCTTTCCCCCTCCTAACCTTTCCTCCAGCAGTAGCACTCCAAAATACATTTCAGGCCCAAGAAAAGACATAGTAGTTTCCAGAACCATTTGATTAAATAGGCAACAGGGGATGAAATAAGAGGAGCAGCATACAATTTAACTCAGTTCTAGCTGGCTCAGTATCACGCATGAGCTTGGAGGCTTACCAGTAATATGAGATGGATGTTCTAGAATTGCCTCCCGGGCAATGCTATTATGGTAGTAAAGCAGTGATAATTATGTCTACGGTTTTAAAAGCAGAAAAAATGTGAACAGGTGACAGAAATAACTTCAGAGGAACACTTGTAATCACTTTGCAGAAGTTTAGCTACACTGAAGTATTACAGGCATTTATAATGCCATTTTTAAGTCAATTTTCGATATGCAATTCTCCTTTAAGGAAAAGCTCCAACAGATCTGTCTCTCCACATGGCTCTTCTAATAATTTTTTTTAGGAGACTTGGACAAAAAAGAGGTTTTGAAAAGAACATGTATTGGAACATTAGACAAATGCTATCCAGCAGTTTCCCATTTATTTCCTATGGCAAATAATGCTTGACTTTTTCTGATCATTAGGCTCAAAAAGTCAGTCTTTTAAGAGAGCCTTAAAACTTAAAGGAGGAAAGCAACAAGAAAGTCAATCAGGCATCTTTTTCTCTTAGGGGAACAATTCATTTGAAAAGGCAACTCACATGTACAGACAATGGCAACATATTGAAATCATTATTAAAGAGATACAATAAGAGTTAATTCTCCTATCCCTTGATTTTAAAACCGCAGCCATAAAGTAATGTATGAGATATTTTTTCCAGACAAGACAGTCTTTTTGTTTTCCACATGCAAAGTTAGAGGGGCACATTAGATATACTGAAGACAGCTCCTCCCTACCCACAGGAACTGGTATGGACTGAAGTGAGGATTAACATTTACTCTCAGATTCTGGTTTGTTTCTCCCTAGTATGTAAGGAGAAAGCCGCCTCTCTCCCGTTCTGAGAAACTGGGGAAACAGAACAGCAGAACTCAAACTTTGGAGTGCAAATATTATTAGGTTTTCCAAATAAGCGACAAGCTAAATATCTGAGGCCTTGTGGGTATTCTAGGTAGGAGAAGAAAAAGAAATGGTTAAAAAGGGCAGCTTGATGCAGTTCACTTAAAAAAGATTTACCAGATTTTATTCTGTTGAAAGTAGCAGGTATCAGAAAAAAGGATAGCTTCTTGTTCCTTATCCTGAAATCCTTTTTAGCCAGCACTCGTCTCAAGAAGCTTTCTGGAGTCTTTAAGGGCAAGTCCCCTGGAGTCTGTCTAAACTTCTGGCATATGTTTGCTACCTTTCTTCTTGACTTATCTGTCGCTCCTTTTTTTCCACATGCAAAAGCCTTCCCCAAAAATGCAATTAAACACTTCTTTTCACACACCCCTCAACTTTGCCTCTACTTCTGTTGTAATCTCCAGGAGGGAACACAATGGCTTTCTAGGCACCTGATGTGAAAAGCACTGAGCTGCCCTGCTGGGAGGGGCAAGAGGGATGGCTCCAAGAGCAAATTCCCTGAGCATAACTCAGACTAGAGAGAAAAAAAAAAATACTGTGGAATTTGTAAATGCCATGCCATATGTCTGACTAGAGATAAGAGTATTTAAATGATAACTGCAGGCAATGATAACTGGAGGCAAAGGAGGAACAGTTTTACACCTGAGAACCCGAAGAAAACAGGTTTGAAAAAGTTTTTAACAGTTGTCATTGAGCACTGCAGTTTATGGTGAGTTTGATAAACATTTATCTACCAACTTGTAATAAGAGCAAGACAGGGGGCACATCCAAAATGACACTAAATGGAGACAAGTAGACCATGTCCTGCCACTGATGTTCTGTTGTGGTTAGGGCTCTGGCCAGCAGCATAGCTTTAAAAAGCTGTGATCCCTATGGACATAAAGCACATAACATGTATCGCCCCTTTCAAAACAAGGCCTGTGGAATTAGGCTGCTTGAAAAAAAACCAAAAAAAACAAAAACCCCCACAAAAACAAAAGCAAAAAACCTCATTTTTTAACAGAGTCTCTATTTCTGTTTGTTGCCTACAACTGCTCATCCAGACAGGAGCTGGTTTTAAGCTAGCCAATTTAGGAATTGGGGACACTTTAGCTGCAAACTTTGCTGACCAGTCTGTTGCCACATAATCCATCAGAGACGTGGGCAGTCTGCACTGAGCCCAATTCACCTCCACAGTCTCTGGGCAAGCGACTTGTGTCATGCCCGGACATCACAATGCCTGCAATGTCTTTTGTGCAGGAAGAACATGCAAAGGACATGAGTCTCACAGTGAGACTACAATTTCACAGATTTAATTGTAGCTTTCTGGGTAACACTTCAGAAGAACGTATCAATTCAGTTGCTGTTGGATTCACTTTAATGTCTCCTCCTGCTTTTTGACCTATGGGATAAGTAGCAAATCATCCATAGCTCTGAATGACAATGGACACCTTACAAACACCAAACCTAAGTCATTAGTTTTTGTGGACTGACCTACGTTGCCATGTGAACAGGTGAACAACTTCAAACTATTCCCATAGCTGAGAGCACACAGGAGGAATTAGCTGATAAAAGTAAACTAGCAAACGTTTATCTCAATGAGAGCATTTAGAGCAACAGATTTCATTCAGAACAATCACCATAGTTTGTCAACAGCAGCCAGATTACTTTTGATTGCCAGCAAGAAAAGAAATAGTTGGGACCCCCCCATGCTGCAATGCGGTAAAGAAGCACAGAATCAAAGCTGAGAGTATGCAAAGTTAGTAAAGGTAGCTTTCACCTCTAGATCTTCCTGTTTACTAATGTGTCTTTACAACACACCTGGGAGATAATACATTTTTAAAGAGACTGAAAGGTGCAGTTCAAGCTGGGATAAAGTCAAAGAACAGCAGGGCTCTACTCCTCTGTTTAGACTGATCCCTAGACTGAATTTTCTGAGCTTTACCTAGAACATTTATGTCAAGGTAAATATGTACCACTAACTCAGAGAGGCTATATCCTTTTCTCCCTTTGATCATATTCACCCAGACTTTGAAGTTATTCTGTCTCTCTCCCTGCACATCATTTCTTTGCCCCACAGCACACCCATTCTGGTGTTACAGCTTCCCAGACATAGCTGCATTTCCAGAATTGCTCTATGACTATCTCTTGTAATTCTTATTCATCATTTGAGAAATTTTCTGTTTGCCTGATGTGCCAAAATCTGTTTCACAGGCTTGAAAAATTCCCAACATTCCTTATCCACTCTGAGAAGGACGGGATACTACGTATCTCCGCTTAGCAGGTTTAAGCCATAGCTGGACAATACTTCTGAAACTCAATAGATAACTGTCTAGCCCAAATTTTGCAGACTTATGAATAAAATTCTCATAGCTTGGTGTTTAAAGCAGTGTTTGATATTTGAATATAAATTATTTTCCTCTCCTCTCTGCTACATGTCATCCTGCTCCACAAGTAAGAACACAGAGGAAAAAAAAAAATAATGGAAATTATTCTAACTCTGAAGAGCTGATATAATGCTTTCCTTGAATAAAGTGAGGGGTTTTAAATGAAAAAAAAAAAGTAGCATTCCTGTCTGTATCAGACAGTTATAAGCTACAGACTCATTACATGTACATACGTTTTAGCTCTATGAAAGGAAAATAGATAAGAGGCTGGGAATAGACGTTTGGATCAGCAGTTGTCAGACCTTGCCAAGTGCAAGTACGTTGAGCCTGAATGTATAGGCAAGCAAGCATAAGCTTACAGACAGATTTTGGAATTATAAAAGCCCAAGTATTACACTACTTGGCTGCAAGTGTATGATTTAGAGTGCCTAAAGACAGTGATTTGGAGACTTTGAAGTGATTTCAGTTCAAGCTGGTTTCAGCTATCATATAGCCACATTGCCCTGAAGAAATCTTTTTCTAATACAGGTCTCTGCCTTTAGTGTGTGCCCATGGCAGACTGCTAGAAACTGATAATGACAAGGAACACTATAAATTTCTGATTTATTAACGTCTGTGGGTTAACGATACAGAAGACCTGGATTAATCTGAAAGATATACATCCAGGTGAAGAACTCAGAGGAAGTATTTGTGCAGCGGGCATTAACACATGCAGAGCCTAAAACAGAGTTTTGAAAGTCTTTGGCTCCCCTCTTACCATGTGACTGATTGCCTGTATCCTTGAGAAATAATATTTAATGAAAGTCATAAATCTTCAATATAGTTTAATCTGGTTTGCTTTATATGCAATTGCTCATCTTCTTTTGCCAACTCATCTTCTATGTTATTGCCACAACTTGAGCATTTAACTAAAGTGGTATTTAATATTAAACTAGAGTGTTCATCACTTTCCTTGTTATTCCAACCCTTTAGCACTCAAAAATATATTTTTATTGGAATTAACACTAACAGTTCCTTTAATTGATCTTAGGTATGCCAGGTCACTAATCTAATTGTCTTTGCATTGTCTTCTCAGTATGGATTAGCTTCATGTATTAATACAAACTCCTTTTGAACTGAAGACATAGAGGTTCATAGTTACAGGACATTAACTGTGTAATGTTTATTAATTTGTTAGGAACATTATGCATTCAGCTTTTTTAGGTGAAGAAATTTTTAAAAATCTTTTTAAAATCTACCTATCACACAAATATAAAAGCAAATCTGTCCGCAAAAATGAAACATGACAACCTAATTTTAATTCTACTATGGTCTAAGAACAACCAAATAGGTTCTTAGAGCTGCATGGAAGGCAGTTTTTCAGGTGTATCAGCACTTGATTCTGCTTGAATTGAACCCATTGTGTTAATTTGTAATTAAGAAATATTGGAGTCTTTAGCTAAAATGAGCCTTAACAGTGAAGATAAAGATTTACAGAAGCTATTTCTTGTATTAAATTGACAGACCCATATTCAGCTCCATCCGGCTGCCACCTTCCTGTTACAGAGGTGTGACGTTTAAACACTAGTTAAGAACTTGCTACCTTTCACCAGGGTGCTCTAAATTGTCACACTCAGCCTGCAAAGATGTTTAGATCTGCAGACTAGAGCTGCAAAAAAGAAGAAAAAAACTTCTAGGTAGTAGAATTTACAATAGCACAATGTTTCTCCACTACGATGCACAATCAATTTATTCTTAAGTGGCCATTATTTGCTAAGTAGACAGTCTGTTCATTACTGGAGCTGATGAAGAGTGAGACATTAACAGAGAGTGTTTTATTTATTACCAGCTTTCAGATCTGCAAGAGGAATGTACAGAAGGAAAGTGAGCCTTCTGAATCTCCATTCTTCATCATTACAACTACATCCTTAGAAATGCAAAGAAAGTAGAGGAACAGCTTTGATGACTTGCCAAAAGCTGCCTTTTACAGCAATTCATGCCTCAGATAGTTAAATCATATCATGGTTCTTTTCTTCAGATATCACTTTGAGAGAAGTCTAGTCACCAGGCTATTACACACCTGTTTAGAATTGATTTAGTTTGTGATTCCTTCTCATAGATGTAGCACTACCATCCTCCAATGGTGAGAGCTAAGTATCCTTCCTTCACAGCCCTACACAAAACAGAACTTGATACTGCTTGCAAAGCATTGTCAGGGTGTATGAAAAGCATCTATCTTCTCCCTTCAGCCCCCCACAGGTCACCCCACCCAATGTTCCCTCTCAGCACCATTTTCCCAGGCTTTATACCTTGGGATTTCTCTGACTCCTTCTCTAATGCATCCACCCAACCACACTGACCCTCCAACACTTGCTCACCTACTGTTGCACAATTAAGGAAGAAGAAGCAACAGCCAATAAGTTTAGGAGCCCCAAACTAGTGAAGATTAGACCACGTTCCTGAAGGGGTGCTTTATCCCTTTGTGAAAGATCCCCTTACCTTTATATGAGATTTGTCTTGAACATAGATATCCAGCCTGTGGACTAGAGGCAGCAATGCCTCTTCTTCCTGTGGACCAAAGCTGGATGCGGTCATACAAGAACTCTAACAGTGAGGATACAGGAGGAGGCAGAACTGAGGGTTTTTAAGAAGCCTGACACTTCCTAACTTTCAAGTGCTGGACTTCATGGCTCATAGTGTTTTCTTTGCCTTCTAAATGGGGAAGAACTATTTCCAACTTCCATGCAGTGCAGAGATATAACCTCCTCCCTCACTGCAAACTTCCATTGCAATCAGGTTTTGACCCTGAACTGTTAGATGTATGGTACAAACTAAGAGGAGGACTAGTTACCCAATATGGATGCAGTAAGACTTATTTGTTTTTAAAATTGGTTTTAAAATTGGTCAAGAGTTGCTCTTAAATGCTTTAGTTTTGAAGCTGTTCGTGAGAGAGAAGAGTGTAGACAGGAATGGTTTCATATTTATCACCTCTGACCAGAAACGGAGGAATACAAAGGACAGGATAATAGACCTTTCCATGCTTACTGGGCAATGGGGTGAACTCTCAGCCTTACTCTCGTTCTCTATGTGGAGGTAAATTTCAACTCAGGTAGAAGTATCACCAGACTTAGTGTCTGTCATGGAGGTAATATTGACACTAGATTTTTCTTTATTCCATGAGACCCTAGAAATTCCTGGTGCTTTTGGATGTTATGGTGACAACATGAGCCAAACTTTAACATTTGTTTAGTCATTTGACAGACTGCCATATAATTCAGGAGCTCAAGCAGGAATACAGAAATGACAATGAAAAGCTCCTATCTCTGTTAATTTAGGCACAGATACTTGAGGAGCTGATCTTCCAGGGGTCAGCTTTTGTCCCTTGCTGACCAAGGCCTGCCATCTGAAGACTTTTTGGAAAAGGATGAAGCAATCTTTTAGAATTAAATAGAATTCATAGCTTAACAGTTCAAACAGACTTTCCCTTTTTAAGCCTGATGTACCTCCACTTATAAGCAATAAGTCTGAAACCTCATGATGACATTTTGACTATCAATCATAGTCATTTTTTCTGAGTACAGCTTCCTTTTAACATGCCATGGCATTTATAGAATTTATACCACTGCCACAGGACCTGTAGCACACTTGCTTTCATTAATATTTCAGGTTCTCGGAGACCAGTGGGGTTACTATTAGATCCAAGTACTGTATGACATTGAAAAAGAAGTTACAACTTTCTAAATAATGCCTTTGGCAATTTGCATTTTAGATATCAATTATCATTTCTGCTATGTTTTGCATTTTTTATGGTTTCTGTTTGTATCTGTTCTGTTTTGCAGTTTTCTTTGTTTTCTGCCGAGCAGTATGTGTCTGAATTTATTTACAGTTTATTATTTATTTATGGAATCTTGTCAAGATAAGTCTTTTTTTCCTTTTTTTTTTCAATGGCATATCACAGGTCTTCCCCCTGTTCTTAGAACAGAAAGCTTGAAGTTGGAGAATTTGTTAGAACTGAACGGTTTCTTGCATTTACTCTTAATGACACTTTCCAGCTTCTACCCAGAGGTAGCTGTAAAAATACATTACAAGTTCAAGCAAGAATAATTTGGCATAATTTGTTTTGTCTAAGTATGGACAAGCTCAATGCATTGTAATAATACAATTTCCGTTTTGATGTAGATTATGTACAATGATGAAATATATATCGCATCTGATCATCCCTAAACGCTTAAACAATTGTCAAACCACTGACAAATCACTGCATAACAGAATATTTAGGGTAGTTGCCAGGAGCCCTTATTTTCATGCAGAAAAAATAAATAGGTTCCAGATTCATCAACTCAGTAAGCCTCAGGTTTTTTATTTCTTAGTTTGTTGCAGTGAGAAATCAGCCCACCCATTGTCCAAATGTATCGACCTACACAGTTATTACTTCTCTATTAAAAAAAGAAAAAAAATCAATAACAGGAGCTGTCTCAAGATTCTTCACACAGAAGTACTAGCATGTATATATTTCTGAATGAATCAATTGTACTAATATAGATGAAAATCTCTTGTTTTAGACTTGTGGCTTCTGACCCTGCCAAAGACAACAGAAGTCTTGATGTCAAGGACAATGGATGAAAAATTAGATTCCATGGTGCGTGAGTAGCTAAAACAAATGCTATCTTCTAAAAACAGGCTCTTGAACCTGTGCCAACATCTTTGGCAGAAAAGGTACAAGTTTGTAGCGAATGATGGCACGGACTCAAGAAGTGGTGCATCTTGAGACATTTATTGTGTGTTTCTGAGCATATTTATACTAAGAAGTTAGCTGCTTTAGTCGTTTCACAGATAGACACACTTTGCTAAGCCAGTCATCATGCAGATTATGTCACAGGTAGCCAATCATTACACCGATCACACACGCAGCGATCATGTCTTGTACTTTGCTACTTGCTTAGAAAAGCTGTCTTGCTCTTAACCTTGGTTCCCACTGGCTTCTGCTAGTTTATCTGTACTTTCTCAGGATGTATCATTCCCAGCTGCACCGGTGTCCTTGGGTATGTTTGAGGCTCCTGTTGAAACTCCTTGCCCGAGCTGGTAACAGTTCCTTCCAACTTAACCCTGTCATGACCCTCCACACAAGCTGGCACTCAGACACATTTGAGGATCATTGTTATTTATTTTCTGATGGATATATGTGGTTCTGCTTTTAGAAATCAAGTGGCAATACAGCATGACAATTGGAGGATGGCCTGTACCATTCATGGGAGTGCACGGACTACTCTTACCACCAGTGGGGCAACACCACCTTCTACTCTCCAGGCTTTGTCCAAGCACACCTACATCCTGTCAATGGCAGATCCCTGGCCACCACTTGGTCCTAAGCGGAGTCACTTCTTCTACTTGTAGAACAGGCTTTAGAGCGCCCCCTTGATTAAATTAGCCTCAGGTAGACTTAGAGATTGCAGTTCTATTCCCTCCAAAGCAACTAACGATGCTAATTCAGCAACTAGACAATTTAGAGCAAAGCATTACTTAAAAAATTAACTTCACAGGGAAGGCATATCTTGCAAGACAGATGCTTCTTGTATAGTTTACTCTCCTTCTCCTAGCTATCATTCATAACTTTAGACATTATCCAATTCTTCCCCTATGGGGGGGAAAGAAAAAACAACCAACCAAACAAAAAACCTACACAGAACCACAAAGCCTCATAAGCTTTTGGTTTGATTATTTAAAACTATTTTGTTCCCCAAATCCTAACTTTTTTAGTAAAAGATCTGAAACTTAGAAGGCTCCAGTCTGCTGAAATTAGATGCCTGCTCTTCTGCATTTAAATGTGTGCTCAAGAACTCCTACTCAAGCCCATCAAAATTACATTCATATTTGCTCTTCAAGCAGCTCGATGTTAGGGCAGATTAAGGTATTCACAGGAAAGGGGTAGGCAGTCTCTTCACTGCACATACCAACTTTGTTATGTTGAATGGTCACAGAATCACAGAATCACAGAATGGTTGAGGTTGGAAGGGACCTCTGCAGATCATCTAGTCCAACCCCCCCACTCAAGCAGGGTCACCTAGAGCACGTTGCACAGGATCGCATCCAGGCGGGTTTTGAATATCTCCAGAGAAGGAGACTCCACAACCTCTCTGGGCAACCTGTTCCAGTGCTCTGTCACCCTCACAGTAAAGAAGTTTTTCCTCATGTTCAAACGGAGCTGTCTGTGTTTCAGTTTGTGCCTGTTGCCTTTTGTCCTATCTCTGGGCACCACTGGAAAGAGTCTGGTGCCATCCTCTTGACACCCACCCTTCAGATACTTATAAACCTTCATAAGATCCCCCCTCAGTCTTCTCTTCTCCAGGCTAAACAGGCCCAGCTCTCTCAGCCTTTCCTCATAAGAGAGATGCTCCAGTCCCCTAATCATCTTTGTAGCCCTTCGCTGGACTTGCTCCAGTAGTGCCACATCCCTCTTGTACTGGGGAGCCCAGAACTGGACGCAGTACTCCAGATGTGGCCTCACCAGGGCTGAGTAGAGGGGGAGAATCACCTCCCTCCACCTGCTGGCAACACTCTTCCTGATGCACCCCAGGAGACCATTGGCCTTCTTGGCCACAAGGGCACATTGCTGCCTCATGGTTAACTTGGTGTCCACCAGCACTCCCAGGTCCTTCTCCGCAGAGCTGCTTTCCAGCAGGTCAACCCCCAACCTGTACTGGTGACTGGGGTTATTCCTCCCTAGGTGCAGGACCCTGCACTTGCCTTTGTTGAGCTTCATGAGGTTCCTCTCCGCCCACCTCTCCAGCCTGTCCAGGTCTCTCTGAATGGCAGCACAGCCCTCTGGTGTAACAGCCACTCCTCCCAGGTTTGTATCATCAGCAAACTTGCTGAGGGTGCCCTCTGTGTCTTCATCCAGGTCATTGATGAAGAAGTTGAACAAGACTGGACCCAGGACTGACCCCTGGGGGACACCGCTAGCTACAGGCCTCCAGCTAGACTCTGCACTGCTGATTACAACCCTCTGAGCTCTGCCATTCAGCCACTTCTCAGTCCACCTCCCTGTCCACTCATCTAACCCACACTTCCTGAGCTTCCCTATGAGCATGTAGTGGGAGACAGTGTCAAAAGCCTTGCTGAAGTCTAGGTAGACAACATCCACTGCTCTCCCCTCATCCACCCAGCCAGTCCTTCCATCATAGAAGGCTGTCAGGTTGGTTAAGCATGATTTCCCCTTGGTGAATCCTTGCTGACTACTCCTGATCACCTTCTTGTCCTCCACATGCTTGGAGATGGTATCCAGGATGAGCTGCTTCATCACCTTTCCAGGGATGGAGGTGAGGCTGACTGGCCTGTAGTTTCCCGGGTCGTCCTCCTTCCCTTTTTGAAGACTGGGGTGACATTGGCTTTCTTCCAGTCCTCAGGCACCTCTCTTGTTCTCCATGACCTTTCAAAGATGATGGAGAGTGGCCTAGCAATATGGTCGATATGACCATATGGTCATATGTTCCCATATGGTCAATATGTTCCCACAACTTTCTCTGCAGAAAGAGGTGTGTTCCTGTAGCAGGACTACAAGTCTCAAAAATGCCCTTTGGAAGCTGCTTTTTGAAAGTAGTGGGATACTCCAGCCTCTTCCACTTCATTGCAGTCTTCCCCAATATGCACAGATGCTTCCCTGCTCAGCCCACATCACCTTTGTGCTGCCCTTTGCACATGAAGGTACAGCAGACTTTTGTAAAGATAAATAAATAAATAAATAAAATCACACAGCATGTTAATGGCCCCTTCTCCAGCCTGATACTCTGATTTTTCTCCCTCAATGCCTCCAGCTTACATGTCTTCAACTCTCCCTTTCCTGCTGACTACCTCTCAGCCCTGTCTGTAGACCTCTCTCTCTCTAGGATCTCTGGGAAGGGAATTTGCAAGCTTGACATACTCTGAACCTTATTTCTCAAGCCCTGATAATATATTCCCTTCCCAGACACACTTGGTACTCTCCCCAGGAATCACAGTCACTCTGCTGTAGGAACGATAAGGAAGTGGAGTTACCTGCTTGTCTTTCAAGCATCAGGTTGTTCTCGCAGTAACCTTACTCCTTGTTTTCTCTATCTGTGCACAGATGAATGCTTTCTTCCCTTGCCCAGGACAACTTAAGAACCAACACCTTTGATACAAAAGATCTCAGTTTTGATCTCAGCTCAGATCTTTGATATAAAAGATCTCAGCTGCACTTGGATCAAAATTTCTACAGCAATCCTGGATTTCCTAAGCTTGGGAGTTCTTAAGAGACTAGCACTATCACTCCTCCTCAATCTGCACCACGACTAAAGCATTTCTTGCCCTTAAAAGCACATGTAGGCATAAAGCAAAATACGGAGCCTTAAAGATTTAGACGTTTTCTTAACTACTTCAATCATATAAGTTGAACTACAACATTAGTATTTAGAGAAAGCCATACATTTATTATGCTTTTTGAGATCACGTAAGTCCCCAGATAATACTGAAGAATACTGCTCTGTAATTTCTAGATATGAAGCAGAATTCATAATACTCTACTTTCAAATTGAGAGGAACAAGAGTTTTGACAATTTTGATCCTTTTTCTAGTTATACTTCTTTTTATGTAGTGCCAAAAATGTGAAATAACTTTCAATCACAGAAGCTTGTCTCAGGCAAGAGAGTTTTTCGAATGTGCTTGCACATCATTTTCTGATGCACATAATGAACTGAAAGTTAAATGTCAGCAATCAATTCCTCCCTGACCTGATTCACATATGTTTTAGCTACCCTCAGATTTAAACCTTGAATGAACATTTGTTAAGATGAGATAATGAAAAAAGAAACTTTGCAGCCTCTTCCATTTTGCCAGAGCAATGAAAGCCAGGACACATTTTAGAATTTTATCCAAAATACACAGAGATTTCTTTCTTCTTTTTATTTCAAACTTAATAAAACTGCAAAATACATAAGACACCTTTTCTGTTTCAGGAAAACTCCTATTCAAATGGATTCTGTAGGGCATAAACACCTTTTCCAAACTGTGCTGTTCATCTCCCTGACATGAGGCCTATCACCCACCATAAAAAATAGACAGCTCTTAATGTCTGCTTTACAGCCTTGTCAAGGCTTGCAGCATAGATTCTTTGAAGAATCTCCTGCAAGAGGTGATTAATTTTTCTTCCTGGTCTATATGTTACCATTTAAATGTATTGTCGTGAACTTTAAATGAGAGTATAACAAATTAAACTGGAGGAGTCCCTAGGCATTTATAATGTTAACAGCTGAAGCACTATAACAAACGTTTCTCCAACTTAAAAAAACTCTAGCTCATTAAGTGTGAAGAAAAGTTTATTTCAGATCTTCAAATACAACAGGCTACTAAAAAACAGTCATTTAACTTTGGAGCTCTGTCTTGTTCTCCAACATAAGTGTTAATAAAACATGATTAATTGAACATAATATCTAAGAGAGAATAAGCAATCCATTTCATACCTAGTAATTGTTTAAATGAGCCCAATTATAGGCCACCTTTAATGCAGCATGTATTACGTTGCTAAGTGAAATGCATGTCGGCTGCATTGCTGACTTTGAGATTTAAGTGCTATGCAGTAACTAAAACAATAATTAAGCTGCAATAATTAAAGTGATAGTTACAGACAGTCAAGACCACATTTCCTTTCGGTTTTATATAAATGATTTTATATGCTTCTCTTATCCATTGCTTACTGTTTTCAACCCTTCTTGTTGCAGTAGGGATACCTGTGGCTGTTTGTTTTAATTTTTATGATCCTGGTGATCTCTTAAAACGCACAGAGTCCACATCTTAAAAAAAATACACTTGGGAGAAAGAACAACAGATTTATCTGAAATCACGATAAGAAATATTTTCAGAAAAAATGATCAGAAGTATTTTACTCTGTTAAACCACATGCTTCTACTCCATAAGGAGTAGAATTAGAGATAGGAAATTTAGAATATAGTTTCCTATGAATTACTCAGGGAAAAAAAAAAGAAATTCTTAGAACTAGGATTAGGGAGATGATTATTTTCAAAGACACTTTTAAACAGAAAGGTACCTTGGTCGGAATTTCAGGTCAGACAAACCACTACAGAACAGGGAGTAGTTCCTTGTTCAGACAGGATAAAATAGGATGATGTACTGTGAAACTGTCTCTGACTGTACACTAAAGGTCTACGCAGCCAAGCTCAGTGATTTGTGTTTGTGAGGTAGAGGTTTCTGCACTCAGCCCTTTCTTCTGATACAAGAAGGAAGGAATATTACCTTAATTAACAAGATGTAATTGAAGAAGAAAATTCCATAGGTCTGAGGGAGGAAGGGATTTGAACCAAGGATAGGGCATGCACACAGCTATTCGGATTCCAGACATATTACATTATCTTTAAGAGCCACTGCTAGTGCTTTGTTTCAATCCACGCTGATGTTTATCACAGATATTTCATGGGTATGCATGAGGGAATGGATACATTTTGAAGAAAAGGGTCTCAAGCGGGAAAGAACGAAGAAAGCCCTATTCACCAAAGATAACCACGGCCAGTTATCAGAGCCCTCTTGAGAGATGTGAGGCTGGCAAAGCTAGGCGTGAACAAGGGTTGTGGAGAATAACTCCCCTCAGGCATGGAGGGACAGAGCCAGCTTCAAAAGATCTCATTCTCATCCCTCTTAGTTTCAATCTTTCTGTTCTTAGAGAAGTTTTACATGTGGATGACTGACTCCTTGGGAATTACAATTTCATGAAACAGAAGGCCCCTGATCAGCAACCCCCAACATCAATAGACTGGGGCCTCTTGCAGGGATCTGCCAGGACCACCCTGAGATTTTATATTTAAGCATGAAGCTTAGGAGATGCATCTGGCCTAGGAAACAGCCTCCAGCTCCAGTATGTTTAACTGTGTTTCCTCTGAAGTTAGTCACGCTGTACCTACAGCCAACTTCCATCAATAGGGAGGTAGATTCTGATTTAGACAACATTGCTGCTAGTCACTATTTGTCCTGTCCCAAACCTCAGAAAGCATGTCACCTTTTGAGGCAGCATGAACAACCATAAAGAGCAGAACCCATGAAGTTATTGTGTCCTGGTCAAGAATCATGCTAATTTATGCCTCAGAGAAATCAAGGTTCACTGTTTAATCTAATGCGAATAGCCTGACAATTTACATATACAAAAAGAAAGAAGCAGGCTGGAGAGGACAAAAGCCCATTTTTCATTTGTCTCCACAATATGCTCCCCCTCCTACTGGATTTCTATAGCATTAAAAGCATATCTTCTAAATGTTATTTCCTTCATTATCTCTTTCTGAAGAAAATCTCTATTTTCATTCTAATATTTAATTGCTATAGCCTATTGCTGGATGCTTGTGTTCCCCTAGGTAAGCAATACAGGCCTGAACTCCTGTTTCTCTTGTAAAAGTCTAATTCTGCAGCATGAGGTTTATGGATTACACTAGAATTCTCATATCTGTCTTTTCTGTTTCAGAAAATCAGAACACAAAGACAGTTAAAAACTCCTTTTACTTGTAACTGAATAAGAACCAGTGTGCATTAAAACTTCATCTTCGCCTTGAAGAACAATTTATGTCAAAGAAGAGAATAAAATGGTACAATAACTGCAGTACTGAGAAATGCCAGTTTCATTCAACCTGTCTCTACAGGAGGGATTCAGTGCAGATGGATTTCAAAACAACAATGAAAATGAAATGAATATTAAAGAGCAATTCAGTTTCTATGTGTAATCTCAAGCTACTACACTCTTCACATTCCTATCTGAATGGAATTTGCTGCTATTATCCTAGCATAATTCAATTGTCTTAAGAACTAAGATCGCAATCTCTTGAGTGGTGAATGATGATAACAAGAGCCGTTTAACCTGGAATGCAAAGACTATATCTGAAGCCTTTGTCTTATAAGGAGACAACTTCCTCAAAAAGCAGGTGCCGTGAGAAATGTTCCTTAACAAATGTTTTTACATCATGGCACCGCTTGAGCTATTTCAACTGAACAAAGTCTGAACTGCCACCTACATGCATTTAAGAAATAAGACCACCATCTTGCCCTCTCTCCCTTGGGTTTGCTTGTCTGTTTTGATGGTTATAGAGCTCTCAAAGTTTCAACATTTTATAAAAGATAGTCCAGAATGGATTAGTACAAGGCAAAAGTTCCTAAGAGAATTAGGCTTTTTCTGGGATCTTTTGAAGATCTCTGGTCTACTTTAGGAGAGAAAATGCTTTCCAAAAGCACCTTTAAGTTCCAGGTAGAATTATCACCATTCAATGTGTTACTCTGCAGTTCACATATGGAAAGGAAATTTTTGCTACTTGAGAAAACAGGAGAGGTCCACATGGTCTCAAGGAAAGTATCCTAGTGTTCACAAATTCCAGTTTTAGTAAAAAAAACAAACCAAAACAAAAACTTTATTATAAGACCTAATAAGTGACGACTCTATAGAGCTATATAACTTTGTAAATCTGTAGATGCATAGAAATTGATATCCTTAAGAAAAAAACATGTTCTTGGCAGTTCCATCCAAGCTGAGGAGCATCTCCTAGACAGCTGTCAACAGAGAGAAGTAAAATACAGGACTTACCCAGGACATTTCCTGAACAGAGCATTGCACTGTCTATCACAGGCTAAAATTAGCAACAGCCTTTAGCAGGCAACAGCATGGAATCAGGCTTTCCCCCAGAGAAAGCTTATATCTTGCTGAGAGAAAAAGACTGTGCTATTTTGCACAATACATCCAGTCCATGTGCATCCCTTCCAGGTTCACAGGGAGATGTTTCTACTATTTTTTGAGCAGGTCATGTGCTAGGGAAATATCTGGAGAGAGCCTGGTTTGCATTCCCAGATCCTTAAGCCTCAGGCAGATGATATATGCCCCCATAGGGTCTATAACTTTCCCAGCTGGGCACTTCCAAACCCCAGGCTTGAGGGCTGGCCAATGCACAGAATAATAAATATTCATTCTGATGTAAGAGACTGTCTCAGATCCTAAAGGCTTAGTAAATAGCATAAGATAAATTTTTACCTCGCTGTTGATTTCTGAAGGATCTGGTTGGAGTCAATAACTTCTGTTCAGCTCTTCTTATGCAAGGTGAACAAATCCCATGTCTAGATTTTTACAAAGATGTCTTGCTGTTGTTTCCTTGCAGAAGTTTGACTGAACCAACACTTCACAAGCCTTAGAGCTTGATTGCTTTCAAGTTTCTGAGGTCTGCAGGCTGAATATTCAAGCAGCCAGATCCTCCACCCTTGTTTTGAATCTCACTGTTCAAAAGCAGTAAATATCTCAGGTAAGCAGTTTCATTTAGAGTAGAACATCACCCATTCTTACAGAAGCTTTAGCCACCACCAGATTTATTTAACACCTGTGACATCTTTAAAAACAGCTTATTTGAGCCCTTTAATTACACATGATAAAAGGGAAGCATTTCTCCTACCAGTAACAAGACACTTTTGGTCACAGAGACTAAGACAGATGAATGACTAAGACCTATTTCCTTGGCCAGATGAGAGACAACCTGGATCAAGATGTTCCAGGCAGTATTAGAGCTTGCTCAGTCCAACGAAAGCTCAGGACCTCTTGGGTCAGATACGATGAAATACAGTCATCTCTGGGTCTGCTGGGGTCCTCTGTCAAGGCTGAAATAAGCAGCAGACAAGGAACATTCTTTCTGTAGCTGAAGAATATTTTCTCATTAGCTAGAGCAGAAGGAGGAGGCTCTGTGAGTGTGTTTAAAAAGAAACGAAAAAAGTGCGATAGCCATAGTAGCAGCATCTGTTTTCGCTTTACAGAAGATGCATGGTCAGGTCTATCTTCAGATAAGCCTGACTGAATGTGTATAGCTTAAAAGAGTTGTTTTCTGCCTTAGAACATTTCTGATAAACATTTATAGGCTACTTTGCAGGAAGCCGTGTTCTACCTAGAGAAACAATTACTATTCCAAGTATAAAATGAGGAGGAAACATTATCTAGTAACTATTTGGAAAAAAATGAATTGTATTCATGCCTACAGTTACAGATACTTATGCAGAAGAATCAGAAGAGAATGTTTTTATTTTAATTTATACTGACACATTATTTCAATAAGCATCTTTATTACACAAACTACACAGAACAATGCAAAGTGGTCAGTATTTATTTCATCTGCAACTATCTTTGTATTTCTTAGGAAGTCCAGTTCATGAATATTACTCACTACTTCTCATTCACTACACCCCTTTCATTTTCCATCCTGGAGTCAGGAGACAGGTGCTGCGGCTCACCAAGTACTTCTTCTAAGAAAGGGAGTACCATCAGTCAGGAACTCACAAATCATAAGGGTGCCTGCTACCAGGGCAGCACTGCCTTGAGCTTTATACAGAAAAGACTGGAAATTTGTCAATGTCGAAGCTTTCCAAGGCCTGAAGTGTTTCTATGCAAAGGACTGATGATGATGCCAGCTGTGCTTTTTTGTTGTTGTTGGAGACCACCACTTGGAAGGGCCCAAGTTAAAGATGCAAAATAAAAACATCATCCTGTTGTAGCAGTTGTGCTGAGGGGGAGGCAAGGCAGCCTACTTTTCCCACTTTTTTTTTCTCTTTTTTCTTTTAAGAGAAGGAAGCAAGATCAGATTTGCTTGCTTTTTACAAAAATTATTCTCTTGAAATGACTAAAACAACATCTAGGATCTGTTTTTATGTTTGTATGATTTTAAAAGTGCAGCAGGACTGAAGAGACCCTGATGATCCTTTGAAGACACCCCACTAAAACTGTTGCAACTTCTGCATTAGTAATTCAACAGGTGACAGTTTTCTCCTGTCCATGACAGAGCCAATGTCATTTCTGGAGCTGGGAAATAAACAAACATGCACACACACACGTGCACACGCACCCTTTGACTGTAATTGTGGCAGTCACTCCATTCTACTCCTTCACAAGGGGCGCTAATTCCCCAAGAAATCCAACAAATACTTTTGCCTATCAAACGTAAAGCTCGAAGAGAGCCTATATAGCAACAGATATACCTGTTTATTAGCCGTTCCCAAACATGGGCTTGAGCGGACTCCACCCACTGTGTTTATGATCAGGTTGTAAGTGCAGGCTGAATTTCCCACATATGGCTAGGGAACCTGTAGCTAAACGCCAGCTGGCTCGCTAGCCAAGAAAGAGGAAATGTCAGCAATCAAGAAGGTGGGCTAAAAGAAAGGCCAGTAGCTGAAGTGTGGGGCTAGAGGACCCGCAGTTCTCCCGCATGTCTCTACTACAGCCTCAGGTTCTAGAGGTCAGCAAAATACCTTTTTTTTCCCTATCCTGCCTTTGGGACTTTCTAGCTCCTGAACCCCAGGTTCCTGCAGTGAGACACTGCAGTCAGACCGGGCTTCCAGGCTTGACTGTGCGCCAAAGAGTTTTTGCCTGAGACGACAGCCATCAAGTACCATTTCACCTCACCAGCAAGCAATAGATTTCACACACAAAGGTTTTGTGTCATTCCAGGGTTTTGTTACTTTAGGAATGCTGGCTGGACCCCTAACTAATGGGAAGCAGTGAAGAGCAGAATCTATTGCCTGGGGACACAAAAGTCAGTAAGGAGACAGAACAATTTATCACCAACAATGCTGAAGTATTACAGAAAATAAAGCCTCACTTAAATACATTAAATATTGTGATCAAGGTCTAAACGCACAAATTCTGTAACTAAGAGTTTATTTTTCATTTTTTAATCAGGAACTTAGTGGTAGATGACATAAAAGCTGCCATTTAGTGGTCTAGCTGTCAAATACTTTTGCAAAGACTTTTTGAAACAATCCCATGCTGACTTTTTGCCCCTCTTTATTTCAGTTGGCCATCACACTAAATAGTATTCTTTGTCATCAGTTAGTTTTCCATTTTTTTTCCTAGATATTTTACCTGTATGTCTAGAATTCCACTCTCATATATTCAATATATTGTAAAACAGTGAGAGGTTCTGCCATCTTGTTTCATGTTTTGCCATTCTCAGGGGGGAGAGGAGGGGGAAGGAAAGAGAGAGAATGAGATGATATTACTTCTATTTCCAGTTTCCAAAGCATCTGGTGCTGATTGCTCTCAACAGCAACTGGCTACATATGTTTTAATACACAAAATTCTCATCCTCAGCAGTGAAAGCAGTCCCTGAGTGACCTTTCATTAGGGTACCTCAAGACATTAAATTAAAACCTGAATGCACCCAGTGAACCAACTGCCGTTTACTTACAGGCAGTTGAAACTAAACCATATCCACTGCTCCAGGGCATTTCAGCAGCACTCCACAGTTTTGTCTATGTAATCCAGCAAAGAGCTGGAATGGTGGCAGCTAATTCATTCAATAGAGTGGTTTTCTTATGTAAAGAGAGAGGGCTAACTCCATGTCTCACTCAACACCACCAGATCTTTCGAGTGAACCAAGTTTGCAGGGAGCACTATCCCCCTGCCACGCACACACAGCCCCAGGCATGCTTTCCAAAATCCCACCCTCCAGATACTCTTACAGTTTCACCAGCCTTCTCCTCCCCACTAAGACTGGAGTACTAATCTGCCAGCTCCACTGGCTGATTAACTGGAATAAACCCAGCAACCCTCAGTCCCCACTCAAATTTAAGGTAGACATCACTGATCACTTTCCCACATAGCCTGGCTTCAAGCAATTCCTCAAACTCAGCCCACAGCTTCTTTGTTCTCCTCTACATTCATCTTCCCACCACTTCACCCACCCTCTTCACCAGCTATCACCTGCTACAGCCATTAAAGCCCACTCCTACCTTATTACAACAACTCACTCACTTTCTCTCTGATCCCCTGGCTCCTCAATTATATGATTTTCCCAGCAGAGGTGGAACTTGTGGCATCTTCTCCTAAAGGTCCATCACCTGCTTTTTTTAAAAAACTTTCTATCCCCTTTACGTAAGAGGAATGCTTAATTGAAGTATTAACACATTTGATGCAGTGTTAAAATCTAAGAGCAATATAATTCATTACATCAAGTTAAGGAAAAGTGAGAAAAGCCTGAGGGTCTAGGGCTCTCCGGCAGGAGGTAGCTGTTGCCGTTAGAGCACATAATTTGAAGATTAGAATTGCCAAATATCGAGATGCTTCTGAATAACACACTGAGCACTGAATGTAAAACTAATGAAGCATTAAACCACCCACAAGAGCCTGTCATCTTCACAAAATCCCACAGAAATATACGACTACAGCAGTTTATTTACAGATCCAGAATGTCCCAGATGACTGAATGAGGAAGGCCTGTGGAGTAAAGACCTAAGACAGATTATTAAAGCAGTTAAATACTCCAAGAGTGTAATTTTTGTGATTATTTCCAGAGCTTTGTGTCTCATTGTGCAGTTAAAGACTAGTAGGAATGAAATCTGCCGTACACATAGATTACTGATTACTTTTTTATAGGAGGTAACATTGAGCCCTTTTGAACATCCTGAGACCCCAAAGATCACTTTGCAAGATAAGGTGGTGAGGCAACCATTAGGCCCTAATTTATAAAAAAAACAACCAACCCCTGCCACATGCACAAAAGCCCCTGCATTCTAAGGTATCAAAAGTGTCCATCTTTCAAAAGGGTCAAATTCATTATGAACTTCATTTAACCCAGAGAAGAGGGAGTAAGCATATAATCTGCAGTAAAGGCATGATTTAGATGTGCTCATCTTTGACACTGCTGTTGCTATTGTCCACCAATACCACCGAAAACTTCTCCTGCAAAACAGGAAAAGGAAGGAGTATTCATCCTTAGAGGCAAATATGCATTATTCCAGGCTGAGATCCATCCTACCCAGATTCTCCTGGGACTTTCAGACAGAATCTGCCAATTTTCATCCATGTGAAACTCATCGGTTTCAGGTTAGCTGGAAAACACTGTATAAAAGCCCACATTCTCCTCTAGAAGTCCTCTATTCTATCATTAGAAAAAACGCCAAAACCAGTTAAGGTGTATTCATAGATAAGTTCCATCAAAGTTAAAGTGTTTCTTTCTTCCAGTCTCAGTGTTACGCAGGAGTTTGCTCTTTTGGGCATACTGTGGTGAAGAAAACAGCTTTCCCCATTGTGCTCTGAGGTAGTGATCTCCAATATCACTCTGTTTTCCTGTTGCAGATGTTCTGGAGCTGGTTTTGGTTCCAACCCACCTTTGTTTTGCTGATCAACGTTTCCCCTTCAGCTCTGACTGCTGCATTGTTTCTGATGGTTGTGCTCTTACTTGCTGTGTCTGATACTGGACACACAAGAGGTTGATTCCTGAGATAGACCACTGCTGACTCTGAGGATCAAAAAAGAATCAGATCAGCCAGAGCTGAGGAGGCTTGGGTGCTCATGCCATAGTGTCTTCTGCAGAACACCAACAGTGTCAGAAAGTCTGAGTTTAAATTGGAGTTTTCTCCACCACCGGGAGTTTTGGAAGGGGTGTGTGTGTGTGTGTATATGTGTGTGTGTACTCTCTGATGTACAATAAGGAATCAGCTCATGCTACTGCCTCATGAGGAGCATTTGTTGCACATCTTATGTTACACATCTCTTTCCCTCTTCCTGGTTCCATCTTTACACAGAGTATATAGGAAGGTGAGGCTAAGTCTGACACCCTAATCATCTGTCAGACTTGCTTGAAACAGATCAGTCAGCAGTTATTTGGGGGCAAAGGAGAGGGAGAACAGGCACACTTGCTCACACAGCATGGCGACATATGGCCCTTTTCCTCAGGAAAGCATTCATGACTTTTCTTTGGAGATCAGCTTCTCCAGAACCTCCTCCAGACCAAATTCTCTCTCTGTCCTCCATCTGCAGAATGGACAGGACTTAAAGCATTAACTCAGCTCCTTTTGCTTGAAAATTCACCACAGAAGCCAGGTAAGTAGGTCTATACCCATTGCCTGGGGAATGGAGAACCGTCTCCAACCTCCATTGCTGTCCTGAAATCTTCCTCAGCTTATGAAACAACTGAAGCTTCTAAACCACTGCTAGTAATATTTTTCTTTCTTATCAAATTTCCACTGTATGTGGGTGTGTATCTGTGTTCTGCTTCTGAAAAAAAAAAACAGTTCTTAATAGAAAACTGTTTTGTTCATAAGCTTCCTTTAAGATTTATTTTCTGCAAATGGAAGATTAATTTTCAAAATGCTTCAAGTACAAACAATATATTATTTTTCTCATATGTTTCATTCTTATTTCTAAATCAAAAAAGTGTTTTTCCCTCTCTTCAGCTGTCAGTGTTTGAAAATAAGATATACTACTTGACCTTTACCAGCCAACAACTCACATCTAATGCTCTTCCATTCTTAAGAAATCCATAATTCTGAAAATCAAAACTATATCATAAAAACATAGCAACAGTATTATTCCTGCTAGCCACAGGGAGAACTCTCAGAAAGTAAATATATTTGAGGTAACATCAAAGGCACTTAATGTATTAATAATCATCCATTTCAATAATGATTAACATCAATGTTTGCACTGATCAATGGGAAGTGCACACAGAATCCAGGAAATAAAAAAATCTGCAATAATAAACATGGCAAATAATGGAATAACATTTCCTTCTTCCCTTTCACTAAATGGAACATTCACAGTGGTTGAGAAGGATGGATAAAATGTAGGATGATTAAGACTTGACATATGTCTAAAATAAATTTTAATAAAAGAGTAACTGTTATTATACATTATATAATTATAGATTGTGTGTACCGCTATATTTATGTAAGTATGCACTTATATACATATAAGAAATTGTATTGCATAACCCAGCTATAGATCATTTTAAGCTATAGCTTATATAAATAATACATATATAAAGGGCTACAACAAGCCATTTATAACTGAATAAAGTTTTCTATGGGTGAATTTCTAAAACCATTGATAACATATACTCATATACTATTCATACTTGTCATATATATTTACAACTTAAATTGTATATTAACTTGTCTTAAGTGATTCTTAATATGCCATGTTGCAGAGTGTGACCAATACAATAATCACATTCTTTTTATATCTAGGTAAGAAGCCTAGATACTCATCTGAAACAACTGACATGCTGAGCATAGGCTAGTCACCTTCACTCAACAAAATAAGTCTTTGCTTTTGGGGCGAATAATAAGCACTGAACTGATTTCAAAAGCAGTGAAGTTAAGAACAGGGCACAGACAGTGGAAAAAAGTTAGCAGACAATGGTTGGATAGATTTTATCAGCAATAAATATCTATGGCACAAAAACAAACATTCTGGAAGTTCTTTCATTCACACAAAAAAACCCCCAAGCAATTGAATATAGCAAATGAATTTGCAAAATCCAGGAGTAGGTCATGATTTTTACTAACAGGGAAAAAAGCTAAATGTAATAAATAAATGATTTTACAATAAATAATCTAACAGCTAAAGCACTTGCATCAGTTTTATTGATTACTCCTGTGGGATTATGGACCTTCCTTTAGAGAGAGGTCTCAGAAGCAGGATGTAGCTCAAGTAATATTGTTGTGATTCACATGCAACAGGTTTTTTTAGTAAAAAACATTTTCATGTCATGTTATCTAATGCGAGAGAAAAATACAGCAAGGAATGCTTCTGGAAGAAAAATATAGAAGGAATTAAATATAATAGAACTAATGCCCAATTGTTAAGCTGGGACAACATTTTAACATCCTGGTTGTCAGTATTTTTCTTGTTGTTAGTCACCTCTCAAGAAGTTGATACAAATAGGTTCTTTGTATCAGCAAAATGTATTTTTCTTCTGAAGTATATAAGCTAGACTATTTTGATACTTTTTCAATGAAAAGTTTTCATTTTTCAGATGAAGTGATCTTTGTCCATGTATTTCCTTAATCTTACTTAAAAATATATAATATTTTAAAGAGTCCACATTGAATCAAACACTTTCAAAAGATTTTAAGCAAATTTGATCAACTCAATATTAAAAATGATTTACAAATGAGTAAAATAACAGATAAAAATACCAAAGTTTCAAATTTGCCAGTGTAGCAAAGAAGGGTTGATTTTTCTTTTCTTTTTTTAAATGACCTAACTAACATTTCCCCAACTATAAGTTTATAAAATTAGGCATTTAAAATTAGGTATCAAAACATAAAAGGTCTGAAATGGAAACAGAAGGAGCAGAAGGGAAGGACACAAAATAGCCATGTAAGAAAGGATAAGCTGAATACAGCACTTTCATGTTCAGACACTTCCTCCTAAAAGTACCATACATTTCACAGACTCTCTTCTGCTTTCAGCTGCTTTTAAAAAGATTATTGACCTGTGTCAAGTATTTACCAGGGTCTCCACAGAAACCTGAAGAAATGCCAGCAACACCAAAAATAAACACATTGGGGAGACAACACATTGGAAGTCATCTCCTAATAGTACTTACTGTTTTTAAAACATTTCCTCTCCATAGGGTTATTTCCAGGTATTTTGCTCACTGGCTAGTTCTCCTTTTCAGCCATTTGACCTAATTATGAGGACATTTTGGCAAAGTGCTTAAGCAATACAGCTGTATAACCAGCTGCCCTCCATTTAGTAAGATGATGAACTTGAGCATCCTAGTGTTATTTGCTCTGGAGTGTGCACAGGGTTGTGATTTAAAGTAGGATATTTAGGGTTGTGGTGTTCATGGTGGTTAATGCTTAGGCTTCAGAAGTGTCATGTGCCTTGTGTGTGTTTTTATGGCCAAACGTAGGATACAGCTCACAAAGTCCTGAGCCAAGGGAGGGCAAAAAGGAAGATGCTGAAAGTCAGAGGTGGTAAGAGTAGCTTTTCTTTTTCTTTTTGTCTGAACTGAACAAAAGTAGCCCAGGATAAGATTGAGCCTAAGTTGTGTAATTGATTAATACAAAGGTAAATTGGTATAAAAGGTGTTTTTCAGAGGATATGAGGAGTGAGAAACTGAAGTCCAGAGTCAGAAAATATCAATTCGATTAAAGGCTTAGAAGGCAAAGAGGAAAGAACTGGTGGGGGGAGAGGAGGGAAAAAAAGAATGAGCAGGTATGAGGGGAAGGAACAGATTAGTTGCTGGGATTGCTTGTCTCCCTAAAATTTGAGAAACAAAGGAGAAATTGGGAGCTTCTTCTATTTTTCTGCATAGTCTAATGATAGATGGAGTGACTTTTTAGGAAAGAAGGAGCAGCATCCATCGCCTCACCAAAGACAGGAATTTTAATCTGCAAATTTTATTCTTATTCTCCAAGAACAATATCTCTTCACTAGGGACTGAAGGACTGAACAATTGCTTTGGTTATTTTTTCTGTCAAGCACACTAAGGGAAAACTAAAGAGTAATGCATACATTTTATAAGCACATTTCTATTCTTCTACCAATTTATAAACACAGAAATAAAATAAAATAAAAAAACCCACCTTCTATCTGACATGATGTTACCTGCATTGAAACTTTTGGACTGTCTGGGAAATGGAATTTATTAATGCATCGGTTTTTATTTGCATTTCTCAGGAATTTTAATGAACCATCTGTGAACTAATCCTGTATATACTTGAAATGCAATAGCACTTAGAGGCATGGAAGCAGAATCTATCCAAAATCTGTTTTCAGTTACAGGAATACACAAAATACCAAGTGGTGGGTTTTTTTTGGTTTTTTTTTGTTTTTTTTTTTTAAGAGAGGAGAGTTGTCTTCTTTCTCTCTTTCAGTGATGCAGATGTGAGGAAGGACTGAGACTTATCATAGGAGTGTTGCTTTTTGAGAAGAATTAGCCCTATGTGCCAACTGAGGCGCATCAGTTGCCTCCCATTTTAATGTGCAGCCTAGAATCAAGCTAGGAGGGACTCAGAAGTAGTGGGCTCTCGGAAATAAGGAGGCTTTTGGGTTCTGGCAACTGGAAATACACAGAGGATAGCAGCAATTCAGTAGAAAACCCAGCGTTAACAGCAATTGGGTAGCTGGTGATCTATGCTACCTTTAAGTGAAAAAATAAATAAAGCTGAAGTAAAAAGATGAAAGCCCCAAGGCAGGTTTATATCCTTTGAAGTCAGGTATTTGAGTTACTTTGGATGTTAGTGTTCAGGGCTGTGCAGAAACAAGCTGCAGGGAGGGAATGCCTTGCGCGGGGTGGATTGTTCCAGAAGGTTTTCATTCAGCTTGAAGTCTTACTAAATTTGTGTTTATGACAATAACAGGAATGGCTGGACAGAAAGACGGCTGGGTAGAAAGCAGAGCACAAAGGACATAAATATTAGAATAGTACATTGTACAGTAAGATTCAGCATATTGTTTCAGCTTTGTATTAATAACACTGCTGCGAGATGTTTCCTGCCGGACATTGTGCACTGAATAAAGCCGAGATTGCCTACTTAGGGCAGGCAAGGGAGGGACATGTCTTAGATCTGTTTTAGGACCCTAACATTTCTCACTCAGTCTAGCCCTATGTTTGCACATAACAGGCTTGATTATGTATGTATATAGTGAAAGATGAACATAAATGTCATACTATTTTTAAGTGTTTTGACAAGGGCCCTTGGTAAAATTATATGCCAACATTTCTGTGCTAAAGTTAATTAATCCCATAAGAAAGCTCTGTAGCAGGCAGCATAGTCTCCCGCGGTAGATGTGCAGGACCCTCACAGGAAGCGCTGGTAGTATGCAGCTAGCATTTAGCCAAGGGGGGCTGGAATGACCCGTTTCTCTCCAGCGAGGTTGCTGCTTCATTTGAATGGATGCATCCTTGAAGTGAAATGCAATTAAACTATAAGAAAACAGAACCAGATGAAAATTCAGATCAGAGCCATTCCCTTGATGTTTGGAGATATGGTGAGCAGCAGCTTTTGCTGGCAGAAGAGAGCTCCTGGACCTGAGAGGGGGGTCCCCGTAGGGCTGCAGGGCAGCTACTGCCAGCAAAAGGACCCAGCACCTTGGCGAGCTGTGCTTGTGATAGAGGAACAGGGCAGCTGCTCCTCAAAAAAGAGTGAGGAGCTAGCCTGCTTTGCAGAAGCCTTACACAGCTCCCCCACAGCTGCCACAGCCAGGCTGCCTTGGGAGCTGTGCCTCGGCTGCGGGCAGTGAGGAGTTTCTCAGGCAAGAGAGACCAAAAGCCATCGGTTTTCTGCTTTCGTCTTTCCTCTCATCTTCACTCTCGAGAGTGCGTGTGATGTGCAAGGGGTTGTGTGTCCCCGACCCAGCAGGGGCCAGGAGGCAAGTGAGGAGGAGCCCTGCTGGGGGCTGCCCACTGCAGACCTAAGGAGCCAGCAGCCTCATCCTGGGTCTCGGGTGGAAATGAACCTCTTCCTCCAAGACTGACCCTACCAGAGGGCGATTGTCTTGCTTCCTTGTCTACCTGCCCCAACAGCAGTAGCAGAAGAAGGGCGATGTTAATGAAACTGGCTCTTTGACCCCAGCGGCCAGCTCTGGCCTCAGCTAGGGCGACCCACACAAAACTTGTTCATCAGCTGGGGAAAGGAAGGGGTGGGAGCTGCCAGAGAGAAAGAGCATGCAATGAGGGGAAGACGTGGTAATGGAGGACATGGTAACCTTACCCATCTGATTCATCCCCTCTCCTCTTTTCCCCAAAGGAAATCATTTAGTTCCACAGCGGTAAGCAGGAAAACTACAGTGTGGCTGGGATGGAGAGCTGATGATGCACTTGGAAGACTGTTGCTGCTGAGGGTATCTGGTTTAAGACCCTATTTTCTCTTGCACATAAATATGTGATACTTCTACCGTTTATACCAAAGTGCTCAGGCAGCAGGTCTGTCTTGGAAACTGAAGTACAACTAAGAAATTAAGTTAGAACTATTTTTGCATACCTCTGCTGCTGGGAAATATCTGTAAATGCCCTGCAAAGTGTTCACCCTCACCCCACCGTGGGGCCAAAGGGAGTAACAGAGGTGGCAGGGGCATCTATCTACAAATGTCAATATGGAGCACTGCTGTCTCAAGAGGCATTTCTATGCATACGTCCCCGAGTGAATCTAGTTCAAAAGGGCCTTAATGTCTCATCTTATAGTACTGAAGAGAAGTGTTATGTATCACAACTCTGTTGTCTTGCTCTGGGTGAAAGATATCAAAGTAAGCTGAGAGAAAAGTAAGACAGACCCTGATGCTGAAGGATTTGTACCTTAGGCCAATGAATAATTCATATACAGCAGAAAGGAGAAACAGATACTTGTGTTTCCAGCTTAAATTCTTTTCTGTGCAACTTCTTGTTTGTTGCTTATTTTCTGCCAAAGTAGAAAATAACCATGCAAATTTCCTCTTATTACAAAAACTAATGCTTTTATAATTATGTGAGACTGACTGTAAGATTTTCTGGAACCTGTTGCACAGTTTGCATTAGTCATAGATTTCAGTCAAATATCAGTTCGACATCCATGAACAAAAACTGTACTTGCTTTTTGTTACTGGGAGACGCACTGAATGGGAGGTTTCTTAAATAACTTGGCTAACACATAGACAATTCGTGATGGCACTTAAATTGTACAGAACTGTAATTGAAGTGTGCTCCAGTTGAGACATGCTATTTGTGATTTAAAGAAACTCCAGACTTCTCTGGAGAGAGAGAAAAGAGTACATTAGAAATGAGTGGGAATTTTATTGGGTAGGATGTCCATGTACAATAACAGTAGTCATTCTCTTAAAGAATTTTGACCAGGATATTACAGTAGTCCCTTTCCCTTTGGAGTCTAAACCATGAAGTGTCTAAACCATGCTTGGGTCAAAGCTGTTAGTGAAAAAACATTCATCAGATTAGGATTTTTTCCTTAAAAATTAGGTACATTATGATACTTTCTCAGTGTGTATTTGCATCCTTCATATTTTCTTTATTTACATGGAACTATTCTATTATGTTGCAAGTCTTCTTGAGTTGCATCAGCTATTTAAATGGTACACAGTAGTGCTCAGTTTTCAATATAAAAGAAAATCCTCAAACACCTGCAAGGGTATTATTCCATTTCTTTTTCATGATCATAGTTTAGTCAGGGGATGAACTTGTAAAGCTTTCAGGTTTCTTCCCCCTTATTTCCAGCCTTACAAGCAGCTTTCAAAGATGCATTTATTGCTCTGCCTAGTGACCATAACAAATATTTCCATGGACATCAATGATTCCTGAGGCCAGGAGCCAATTGTAGTTCATGGGGCTCCACTACCAGGAAGGTCAGGAGAGGATGCTTAGCTGTTTAGCTGCTCTGAGCTGTGAGGAGCCACAAAGCAAGAGGGTTTATTTTTCCAGACGTCACTTCTGGATGGCATAGGAAGTGTCTGCACAGCAGATAGCAGTGAGTGATGAATCCAATGTCACCGTGTGAAGTTGAAACTAGTGTGGGATGGGAGCAATCTTTGAGGTTTTAAGAGACAGGGAAGTGTTTCCTGTGCAGTAGGACTGGATCTGTCCTGATTTGCTGTCTGAGTTTATTCCAGAGATTCTTCCTGGGCCTCCAGAATAGCTCCAGCTTTGTTAGAAATGTAGCTTCTTCCTAAGAGTTGTAGCTGTATATTCTGCTTCTCTGACCGCTGCTGAACTGATATTTTCATAATTTCTTCACTTCAATTATATGACCACTCTCCTGACTAATAATAGTTCATTCAAAGTCTGTCATTGTGTATGTCTCATTAGGATCATTGCCTGTTGAAGTGTGGTTAAACTAGCAGAATCCTAAAGGTCTGTTCACTTTCAAGGTTGACTTTTGACTCCTTCTAGGGCCCTGGTTTCCTCAAGCAAAGGTGATGGCTAATTAAAACCTGATTAGCTCCTATATGAACTGCGGTTCCAGCATTTCCAGGATATTGTTAGACCTCTTTCTCTTCAGGTAGAAATCTGAGCAGCTGTGTCTAGCCCATGATGAATTAGAATATTTTCATATGCTGTTTTTTTGTTGTTCAAAAACAGTATGTAAAATTCAGTTTCACTGTGGTGATTCCAAAGGTATGTGTGCACCCAAGAAAATAAGATTTAGCTTCAAGAAAGAAATACATTTAAAAAAATGTGTGCTCTTGCACATGAAGATGGTAATATGGATGAGGTACCTGAAAAATTAACTCAGAGACACTACTTTGTTTCCTTACAATTGTTGCGTGCCAGGAAATCTGAATTCAGACTGATTTTTCTGGTTCAATACTAATACTGTTGCTTAAACCATCTGACCTAGTGTCCTCCCTTTTAGAAAGTCTTCTCTATTCATTTTGATTCTTTTAAACATATGTAATATACCTGTGTCAAATGGAAATAACCAAACTTTCTAGAACCTTTGAGAACATTTCAAGCCTTTGTTTTTGAATGAAGCACAGGTGTTGGAGATCAAGTGTCAAAGTAGAGTGCAAACAGCTCATCTTAATTTTATGTCAGAGGAAGTAAAAATTTTGTCTTTTCAAGACTCTTTATAAAGTCTGTGTCCAATGAATTACTGCACATTTCTGGATGGCTCTGTGGCTCTCCATCTGAATTGCCCAACCCTCCATCTGTGCATAGGTACAAATATAAACACTACCCGTTTCTAGTTCATAAGGCCACACCAGATGCTACATTTCAAACACAAAGTTCCTGTTCAAGCAAGGCTAGGTGTTGTCTGTCTCAAAGCAGTAGTGGATAAATGCAGTTTTTAAAGTCTTTCCTTCTTACAACCTCAAAAAAAAAAAAGGCTTGTATTGCAGACAGACTCAGCTTCATCTTGTCAAGTGACTCGTGTTTCAGAAGAGTGAATAAAAAGGTATCTGTTGCTGCAGTGCTGAGAGATGCCAGTTCTATTCCATTTCTTGACATACAAAGAAATCAGTACTGATGGATTCCAGAATAAAAATTGAAATAAAGTATCATTTTAAACAGTAGTTTAAATTCCTAGTGTAGGAGAAACCTCCACAACATTATCCTC
Source organism: Apteryx mantelli (assembly GCF_036417845.1). Classification (NCBI taxonomy): domain Eukaryota; kingdom Metazoa; phylum Chordata; class Aves; order Apterygiformes; family Apterygidae; genus Apteryx; species Apteryx mantelli. The sequence goes on from NC_089979.1 coordinate 80,362,120, forward strand.
AAACTCGCACTTTATTGTAATATGCTGCTTTTGTTCCAGGCTAATTAATGCAAGCTGGTTTTCTAATTACAGTAAATAATGAATGTCACTAAGTGTTTAAGATCATGTATAACATGTAAGAAAATCACAGAAAAAAAACCATCTAAGATTAATGTTTCCAGGGTGACAACCATCTTGATGTGTACATGTCTTGAACTATTCAATATCAGATCTTCTGGATGTTTTCAGTTCTCTTTCCAGAGTCATTTTGGCAATGTCCTCTTTAAGGCCAAATAAGTGAAAAAGTGTATTAGTAAGATTTTAAAACATAAAATCAGATGAAGTTGTAGAAATCTGTTTTAACCATTATGGCCATACTGTGGATGGGCAGAATGTGACTATTTGGCTGGCAAAGACCCCCCACAATACACAGCAAAAGAAAGGACAAACTAAAAATTGAACTGTGATGACTAGGGATTCCCATGAACATGTTTCCTCTCCAAAGCGCTGAATGACCTGACAAAGGCCAGAATTAGCCACAGCCCATATTACAGAGCAGCGTAAAATCAGGCCTCCCAATTGAAGTCATGCTAAGCCAAGAGAAGTAGTCCTCATCTCCCGCCTCTGTGTTGCTTCTGCTGCCCCTTCTCATTCCTCAAGCTGCAAAGGAGGAACAAGTTCCCTCTCCTTTCTGCCTCTTTCAGATGAGTTTCCACTGGTGAGCATAACTTGCATTTGCTGCATCTTTAATCCTTGCCCCTTCATGGGAGTTATAAACCACCAAGGTGTTACTAATCTTGACAGTCTTTGCTTCTGAAGCTGGAAATCTGCCCTGACAGAAGCAAACTGGCTATATCCAAATCCTGATATCCCTAAGGGGATATGAGTCCTGAGGACTCATTGCATTTGTGCTAGCAAAGGTCCTGACTGGTGAAGTGTTTGCATGAGTACATTCACAGCAGAAACAGGGACAGAGGAATTTCTTCTCCACATGTATCTTCAGGTGTCAACCTGTGGCAAAGCAAGTTACAGGAGTTAGGCAGAAAATTATTTGGTGGCTGTCTAGAAAAGACTTGCAGGGAAAGATGCAGTAGGTATTTTTAATACATTCTAAGGTACAGGTATGACCTTCTACAAGAATCTAGTAAGAGAAAACGAGATGAAAATGTTGCATTGGACCAAGCAAAAAAACATGAAAGAAAAGATTGCTATTTGACAGAATACAGTTTGGATAGAAATACTTTCTTCTGTAAAGAATTTCCCCTTGCCAAGTAAATTATATGTTGTAAAACCAATTTGCTATGTAGTTGTCAGGTGTCACATGACGAGTAAACTGAGACAGGCCAAGAATAAGCCACAGGTTCTTTAAAACTCACCAACACATGTTATAATAAAAATTAAGTTCTCTGATTCAAATTCAGTTTTATCCATCCTAACCAGAATACAATAGTTGACGAAGAATTCTTCATCAATGCTATGGAGCAATAGGTTCTTGGAGAAGGCTTTTATTTATTTTACAGTCTCTCCTCTAGGGCCCTGAAAGCTAAATACTGCGTAATCGTATAGGCAAAAATCAACCATGTCCGACGGTGGCTGGTTACAGCCTGTGTAAAAGATCAATAGCCACACAGGAAGCGAGGGAAACAGTAAACTGTATCTTATTTGTGGGAAACCATGGTGTATACAGATCAGGTGTGACCCACAAACACAAAACCTATGACCTTGAACCAGAACTTGAACTGGAATTTAATTCGGCATAGAACATCTGTCACAGGGATGTATGCTGGTTTATAACTTCAGCCCTTTTCAGATGAATCACAAAATGTCTTTTTAGCCAGAAACACAGGCAACAAGGTCTAGCCAACTCAGCTGCACTCACTTCTCACCAGTTCTCTCCTTTCTTTAGACAATTACCTTCCTGGATGCCTCCTACCAGACTGAATATGAGCTCTGAGTTTCCCTTCTCTTTGTCCTTTTTGGAAAAAAGCAAAGAGTTAATCCTTTCTTCCCAGGCCAGTGGCCTGCCTATTAATTTGTCACAGCACCACCCATATTAAATAGTTTGTGCAACATTTTCTAATATGAATTTCAGGGAACTTTAAGAGGGACTTTGCATTCATACCTTATTACATAAGCATAATTTTCATGGGTATAAAAATTATCTTATCCTACTGACAGATTCTTCTGGGAGTGGAAATTAGTGTAATGCTGATTGCAGAGTGAAATGATTATACTGTATTTAAGCAGGAAGATATTTCTGCAACAAGGTAAATATTTGATCATTGACAAGGCAAGTCTAGCTGTAAAATGGCTTATGACACATCCTCAATGAACTTGCAGCTTTCTTGTGGCTGTGTAAGGTGAAGGACACAGCAGAAATTTCAGGTGGAGCCTCTTGGTACAGCCAGATTCATTTAGCATCCAATCTCAGACAAGAAAGGCACAGGGAAATACTGCGCATTTTGCTTCAGTGGCCTTGCTTAATGTTTCTGGCCTGCAGACAGCAGAAGAGAAGGTTGCAGGCCACATAATGAGCTTAGAAATGCCCCCAAAGTGCACTTTGGGTGCTTTGCTTATCTCTAAGACCATCACATGAAGTATCAACTGTTGGAAGACCCTGTCTGACCTGAGAGCAGGGTCCTCCAATCTGATTTTCTAAGAAGGAGCCGGCCTGATCCAGTGCCCCTGTACAGGCTGGGGATCAGCTAACAGCCTTTTTTTTCAGATAACATTATGGCAAGATTGAAATTAAAAGTCTTTTTTAGTCAGAAATTAATTTTAATATCTAACTGCTAATTTTGAAAGTTTTTTTTTTTTACTCTTAAAGGGCTATTACAAATCTCTAGTTTATTCTTTTTTATTATTTTAAAACAAACATTTTCTTCACGCATTTGCTTCAGCATCATTTTCTCAAGCACTTTCAGAATCTAACAATAGGTTTGCTCTCTCTAAGTGTTTTTTTGTAACCTGTGTGCTTTTGGGCTACGGAGGAAAAGCAGGCTTTGAGTTGAAGAGAAGACATTACAGACTGTGGTCCTGAAGTAAAACTGGACTATATGATGAAGTAAAACAAAAGCATGTAAGAGAAAACTGGTGAGTAACATTAGAATAACCTTTTCCTTTGTTTCCTAATGCTGCATGTAAAACCAGCTTTCTTCTGTTAAAGATGCCATTTTCCTTCTCCTTAGAGAGAGCTAATGAGGGTGAGTGTTGTGAAAAGATCACAAGTATTCTGGCAGAAATGGGAGGTAGTTCTGTAATACAGTGTTTTCTGTTAGCCTTTTGAACATGTAGATCTAAATTCTGATCTCTAACACTGCTGCAAGGGGAATTCTGTCCAGACACTCCCTCCCACTGCACTAAAGTGCAAGTGGTTGGCAAAAACTGCTCAAAAGAGGCAGATGGTCTTCCCACTCAATTTGTTGCTATGCCAGGATTGATTTCTGACTTCCAGACAGTCCATCTTTTTTATATAAAGAATAGAACCTCTGAGAAATGTTTGTGTGTCCTAGGAATGAATGCTAGTAATGAGATGAAATATGAGAACTGGCTCCAGGAAATACAGGACCTGGAGTACAGCAAGCTGCCTAGATTTGGGGGAGGTAAGGATCTCAGCTAATCCTATCATTTCCATGTCAAGGTTTGATGCCCAGGACAGAGCAATCTGCAAAACCTTGCGACCACTTGCCTTAAGGGACTGTTAGGCATTCACAACCTCTCTGATAAGCACTGCCATTTCTAAACTAGACTTGATTGAAGTCTGTCAGTGTCATCTTAAGGCCAGACACCTAGGAGAGGCAATTGCAAGCAGCACTTTGGGTCCAGGAGTGCCAGGGCAAGAGCTGGAACCTGGTTTGCTGCAAGTTACTGTAAGGTCATAGACTATCTCCAAATGGGAAAATAGGCCCCATTCTCAGGGTCTATGTTTTTGGTATGAGGGCAGTAAAAAGGATGTAGATGCAGCTCTACAGGTCTCAGGCTGCAGGGAGTGCTTGGGGCCTCTCCGGGAGGCCGGGGCTGGCAGCCAGCTCTCCTGCAGGAGGTGTGCTGCTGTTGACGAGTTGTGTCATCAGGTAAGGGAGTTACGGGAGGAGGTCAGTAGGCTGCGCAGCATCCGGGAAGCGGAGCATGAGATAGACAGGGTATTCTTGGAGACTGTACAGCTCCAGGAGTCCCAACCCCCTGCAGCAGTGGAGTTGCCAGAGGGCTCTGTGCCGTGTGAAACGGTACATCATAACATCGTAGAAGAAGGCTGGAAACTGGTCACTGCTCGTGGGAGGAGAAAGGCTCCTGCTCCTCCTGAAGACCTGAAGCTGAAGAACAGGTTCAGTGCCCTCCAGGATGAGGAGGAGATGGGCATGGCTGCCAGGGAAGTACCTGGGACAACAGACCCTGTGCCCTGCCGGAACGCCCGGAAAAAGCGGCGGGTGATTGTTGTGGGGGACTCCCTGCTGCAGGGGACGGAGGCATCTATCTGCTGACCTGACCTCTTGTCTAGAGAGGTTTGTGGCCTGCCGGGGGCTCGTGTGAGAGATGTCATGCAAAGACTGCCAAGGCTTGTCCACGCTTCAGACTGTTACCCACTGCTGCTCTTTCATGTGGGCGCCAATGACACCAAGGGCAAACTGGAGACCATCAAGCAGGATTTCAGAGCTCTGGGGATGGTGGTCAAGGGTCTGGGAGCCCAGGTCATCTTCTCCTCAATCCTGCCAGTGAGGGGGATGGATGAGAGGAGGAGGAGATGGACTTTCCAGGTTAACGACTGGCTGCGCCGCTGGTGTTGGCAACAGGGTTTTGGTTTCTACGACCATGGGACCCTGTTTGAAGATCGACAACTGATGGCGAGAGATGGGATCCACCTCACGAGGCGGGGCACGCGGGTCTTTGCCAACAGGTTGGCCAACCTGGTAAGGAGGGCTTTAAACTAGGAAAGACAGGGGAAGGGGAGAGTTATAGTGCCAGGGTAGCTGGCAAAAGACTGCTCAGGTCAGGATGCCTCCAGCAGGTGAATGCAGCCAGGGAAGTGCGCATGGGATGTGGCTATGGAGGATCCTCCTGCATCCCTCCTGGGAAACCTGCATGCTCTGTCACCTCTCTGAAATGCCTGTACACCAATGCACGCAGCATGGGGAACAAACAGGAAGAACTAGAGATATGTGTGCGGTCGCAGGGCCATGATCTCATTGCCATTACAGAGACATGGTGGGATAGCTCGCATGACTGGAGTGCTGTCATGGATGGCTACGTGCTTTTTAGGAAAGACAGGCCAGGAAAGCGAGGTGGTGGAGTTGCTCTTTATGTGAGAGAGCAACTGGAATGGATTGAGCTGTGCCTAGGGGTGGATGAAGAGCGAGTCGAGAGCTTATGGGTAAGGATCAAAGGGCAGGCTAGCATGGGTGACACTGTTGTGGGTGTTTACTACAGGCCACCTGATCAGGATGAGGAAGTCGATGAGGCCTTCTACAGACAGCTGGAAGTAGCCTCACGATCCCAGGCCCTGGTTCTCATGGGGGACTTCAACCACCCCGATATCTGCTGGGGAGACAACACAGCTAGGCACAAACAGTCCTGGAGGTTCCTGCAGAGCATTGGTGACAACTTCTTGACACAGGTGGTGGAGGAGCCAACAAGGAGAGGTGTGCTGCTGGACCTCGTACTAACAAACAAAGAAGGACTGGCTGAAGATGGGAAGGTTGGGGGCTGCCTTGGCTGCAGTGACCATGAGATGGTGGAGTTCTGGATCCTGCGAGGAGGAAGCAGGGCACTAAGTAGGATCGCAGCCCTGGACTTCAGGAGAGCAAACTTTGGCCTCTTCAGGGACCTACTTGGAGAAAGCCCATGGGTTAGGGCCCTAGAAGGAAGAGGGGTTCAAGAGAGCTGGTTAATATTCAAACACCACTTCCTCCAGGCTCAAGAGCGGTGCATCCCTATGAGTAGGAAGTCAAGCAAAGGAGGTAGGAGACCTGCATGGATGAGCAAGGAGCTCCTGGCAAAACTCAACCAGAAGAAGGAAGTATACAGAAAGTGGAAAGGGGGACAGGCCACTTGGGAGGAATATAGGAATGTTGTCAGAGTATGCAGGGATGCAACGAGGAAGGCTAAGGCCCGTTTGGAATTAAATCTGGCGAGAGATGTCAAGGACAGCAAGAAGGGCTTCTTCAAATACATCAGCAGCAGGAGGAAGACTAGGGAAAATGTGGGCCCTTTGCTGAATGGGGTGGGTGCCCTGGTGACGAAGGATGCAGAGAAGGCAGAGTTACTGAATGCCTTCTTTGCTTCAGTCTTTACTGCTCAGGCCAGCCCTCAGGAACCCCAGACCCTGGAGGCAAGAGAGAAGGTCTGCAGAAAGGAAGACTTTCCCTTGGTGGAGGACGATCAGGTTAGAGATCATTTAAGCAAACTTGACACCCACAAATCCATGGGTCCCGATGGGATGCACCCACGAGTGCTGAGGGAGCTGGCGGATGTTATCGCTAGGCCACTCTCCATCATCTTTGAAAGGTCATGGAGAACAAGAGAGGTGCCCGAGGACTGGAAGAAAGCCAATGTCACCCCAGTCTTCAAAAAGGGAAGGAGGACGACCTGGGAAACTACAGGCCAGTCAGCCTCACCTCCATCCCTGGAAAGGTGATGGAGCAGCTCATCCTGGAAGCCATCTCCACGCATGTGGAGGAAAAGAAGGTGATCAGGAGTAGTCAGCATGGCTTCACCAAGGGGAAATCATGCCTAACCAATCTGATAGCCTTCTATGATGGAATGACTGGCTGGGTGGATGAGGGGAGAGCAGTGGATGTTGTCTACCTAGACTTCAGCAAGGCTTTTGACACTGTCTCCCACTACATGCTCATAGGGAAGCTCAGGAAGTGTGGGTTAGATGAGTGGACAGGGAGGTGGATTGAGAAGTGGCTGAATGGCAGAGCTCAGAGAGTTGTGATCAGTGGCACAGAGTCTAGTTGGAGGCCTGTAGCTAGCGGTGTCCCCCAGGGGTCAGGACTGGGTCCAGTCTTGTTCAACTTCTTCATCAATGACCTGGATGAAGGCACAGAGTGCACCCTCAGCAAGTTTGCTGATGATAGAAAACTGGGAGGAGTGGCTGATACACCAGAGGGCTGTGCTGCCATTCAAAGAGACTTGGACAGGCTGGAGAGGTGAGCAGAGAGGAACTTCAAGAAGTTCAACAAAGGCAAGTGCAGGGTCCTGCACCTGGGGAGGAATAACCCCAGTCACCAGTACAGGTTGGGGGTTGACCTGCTGGAAAGCAGCTCTGCGGAGAAGGACCTGGGAGTGCTGGTGGACACCAAGTTAAGCATGAGGCAGCAATGTGCCCGTGTGGCCAAGAAGGCCAATGGTATCCTGGGGTGCATCAGGAAGAGTGTTGCCAGCAGGTCGAGGGAGGTGATTCTCCCCCTCTACTCAGCCCTGCTGAGGCCACATCTGGAGTACTGCGTCCAGTTCTGGGCTCCCCAGTACAAGAGGGATGTGGCACTACTGGAGCAAGTCCAGCGAAGGGCCACAAAGATGATTAGGGGACTGGAGCATCTCTCTTATGAGGAAAGGCTGAGCCAGCTGGGCCTGTTTAGCTTGGAGAAGAGAAGGCTGAGAGGAGATCTTATCAATGTGTACAAGTATCTGAAGGGAGGGTGTCGAGAGGATGGGGCCAGACTCTTTTCAGTGGTGCCGAGCGACAGGACGCGAGGCAACGGGCACAAACTGAAACACAGACACTTCCATCTGAACATGAGGAAAAACTTCTTTATGGTGAAGGTGACTGAGCACTGGACCAGGTTGCCCAGAGAGGTTGTGGAGTCTCCTTCTCTGGAGATATTCAAAACGCGCCTGGATGCAATCCTGTGCAATGTGCTCTAGGTGACCCTGCTTGAGCAGGGGGGTTGGACTAGATGATCTCCAGAGGTCCCTTCCAACCTCAGTGATTCTGTGATTCTGTGATGTTCAAGGTTGGATTTCCTTTGTCTGTTTAAACAGTAGTTCTCCGATATGGCTTTGGAGATGTGTGTGTGTGTTGGGGGGAGAAAGACATGGAAGAAAGCTCTACAGGGCCATTGAGTGGTGTGGGGGGTCACTGGACAGAGATGAGAGTGCAGAAACTGATGGGGTGTGAATCTCTCTCTTCAGCATTTGGATGGCACGGATGTTTCCAGGCTTTGTTAATCCTTTCCTTCTGGGGTCTCAGCTTCTCTGGAAAGCTACTGTCCCTTTTTGTGATTAATAGACCAGTGTGACAGTGGTGCAAATGATCCTGCACATCCATGGCTTCAGCTAGGGACCCAAGGTGCTGTGAACTCTGAGAGAAGTGGGAAGCCTATGAAGTTGCCTTTGCGCCAACACCTTTTGTCTCACTGGGGATGGGGGAGGTAGAGGAGGAGGAAAGGGCCTTTAGCTCCCTCTGCTCTTAAGAAATACCTGTAATTCCCTGTAAAGTGTGTATCATCCTCCAGTGCAGCTGTAAGGGGCAGACACGATGGATAGTATGGAACTTTGTTCTTTAGAGAGGTCTGTGTGCCTCTGTTCAACGGATCGCTCCTACCCTCCTGGCTAGGAGCCTTACCTCTAACAACGTGCATTATGTTGCCATGCAAGACAAAGACAGTCATTGGAGAAAGTGAAGGAAATGAGGGAAGACAAAACTTGGCAAAGACAATTTGTAGATGTGGTCAAATTGATAACTTGTTTTACATAGAGAACAGAGAGAAACAGCACTTAGGAAATGTGCACAAAGTTCCTGTCTTTTCTTAGAAAGCTTTATCCAAAGTAGAAAGTAACCTTACAAAATTTCCCTTACAAGAAACTAGCTTTTACAGTTTAGCATGTCAAACTGTTTCACAGCTGAAGATCTGTAAGTTTCAGAGGGCTGTCAAAAAGATTCAGCTTTCACAGACAAAAATGGTGTTGACTTCAGCTTGTCTTTGGAAAAATACAGTTTGGAAGGGGGGGAAGCTTGCTTGAAAGAGCAAAGATTCAAAATCCTGCTCATCTTCACTGAAGTTGGGCAGGGATTTATGTCAATTTTTCAACCTTGAAACACAAACACAACTTTAAGAAACAAAATTAAGACAGGAAATATCAGTGGGAACTCTGCTGGAGGCCATCAAAATAGGTAAAATCGGTTGTGTTCAAGTTTCTCCAAGATATTTATCAGATTATACACTAGGCTATTTCTCCAGTGAGATGTCATAACACCCATAGTGTGTTCAGGTCAAGGTTGTCTAGGGAAATTTACTTATAAAATGCAAAAATCTGATTTGCCATAAAAATTATCTGCATTATAACACTCTGTGTCTTTATTTTTATCACTTATGTTTTCTCTTTTTAGGTTTCCCTATACCTGATTTACACTCAGTCTGCCAACTCAATTCAAAACAAGGCTGTCTCCATGTCTACACTGAAGTTTAACCCAAATCATGCTACTCAGGATACGAAAACCTTAAAAAAAAAGACTTCTCCATTTTCATTTTTTAAAATACATTTTATATATGCAGGAAAAATTTAAATACAAATATTTCCCTATGATTCTTTTAGTAAGTCTTACAAGTAGTTCCTCAAAGCTGGAGAATGCAAAAGCACCATCGTATTTAGCTGTTATATCATACTTCTTTCTTCACAGCTTTTCACAAACTCTATGTAGATTTAAATTTGCAATGCTACTATGTGCTACTATCACGTCACAGACTGTCATTCATACTCAGCTATTTTGTGCAGAATACCCTATGATTTCATAGTGATACAGTATTTAATGCTTTCAGAAAGTGTAAAAGAATGAAAAAGGCTTAAAAGAATCCTTGCTCCAGTACTCATCCAGATCCCAGCAGCCTAGAGGTTTTGAGACAGCTATATGTTTTTATAGCTGTGCTTTAATAATCCTAAAAATTTTTAAAGTTATTAGATACAAAGCATGTTATTTGCACATTCCCTGCCTGTATGTTGCACAACCTACATATTATGGGGAAAAACATTTCCTTTGTTTGTTTTTCAGACATACTATCTCATAACTTGATCAGATACTCTCTACTTCTTATATAGTAAGAATCAATAAATAATCTTCCCTTTGCACTTTCTCCATGACATCTATCAGATACTTCTAATTCCAGGTTTTTACCAAACTGAAGAGTTGTATTCTGGTTTATCTCTTCTTGTATGGAAAGACCCATATCTCTGATAATCCTTTTGCCTTTTCCAGTGCTCCCATATTGTTTTTCAGGTAGCAAGACCAGAACTATCCACAATGATCAGTAGGTGAATGCATTCTGTTTTATTTTGCCTTTGAGAAGAAATTTTCTGTATTTGATCAACACTGACCTTTTAATCCTATAATAATTGCAAGTTCATCCATTCCCTTCCCCCCTGCCTCACACACACACACACACACACTGGGAGCATTAGGTAATTTAGTACACATCATTGGATATGTCTGATGAGGATGGCTGTCCGAGAAAAGATTACTTTTATATTGGTGGAGTTGTATGCTTGAGGATGACTGCTGGAATCATTCACTCACTAAAAGGCAATTCCCCCAGGAGAACTGAACTCGGACACAGCCCAGCTGGATTTCTTCTGAGGTCAGTCCCATCAGGATGTGCCTTTCCAAAACATTTATAGGGGGCTATTCCTGCCTCCTTCCTATTCCAACACATATTTGGAATTGTAGCTAGTCCAAGATGATATCTTGAAGTTCTGTGCAGTTAGACTTTTTCATGATTTCTTCTGTATTTAGTTGATGGTCAAAAGGCCAGTTTGCTTCTGCAGTGATTCCAGATGTACTTATGTGTTTGTGAAGCAGTGACAATTCTGCAGTGACATATTACTGTTTATCTTGATGCTAAAATTTATGTTCTTATCAGGTTACTGTATGTTTCAGAACCTCATTACCTCTCAGTCAGGGATTTCCACAGCTAGCAGTGTTTTGTCTCAATGTAAGTTTGGATGCCTGAGTTGCTGGTGAACAGAAACCTCCAGGCTGTACGAAGTAGTACAGCAGTTAGTACTTGACCCTTTTGGGAGATGCAACTTAACTCTGTGTCAATCTACTACAGAGTTGAAAGTGTATTTTAAACTTTCTGTCCTTTTCTCCACCACCATTGATTTTCTGTGTTTTCATCTCTCAAGTCAAAGGCAGGTGATACATTCTGGTTGTCTTTTCCATTCAGCAAGCTTTTTACTGGGTTTCAGAAGCAGCTGCTAAATGTATCCAGCTTTGGAAACTGGCGGGCTTTCCCTACTTTTATGCCCTTTCCGCTGAGTTGCCCACCTTTGCACCTGTGTAAACATGTAAGCAAAGTTTATTGCCCATCTTCCTTTCTTTGAAATGCAATGTTACATTAAACAATATTCAGCACTTCTGTTTTAAAACATTGAGGCATAAAAGCAATTTCTAAAAGTATCTGCTACTTATGGGAAGAAAAAGATCTTTATTAAAAACTAGCTAATCTTCATCTTGACAGGTGGGTAACTTCTACAACTCAGGCAAGAGACCAAAACATCCTACACTACAGCAGTAGTGAGAAATGTTAGTTTTATTTAGTTACTTGGCAGAACAAGCAGTTGGTGAAAGCAAATTTTGGAACAATAATGAAAATGATGTGTAATTTTAAGGCATAGTTGGTGTTTTAATTTTTAATGAGACTCCATAGCACTGTCCCCAAACACTCACTGCAATAAGATATGTTGTTGTTACTCTGTGATAATTAATGAAAGTTTTTTAGAAAGAACTAAGAGTGTTATTAAGTGCTCAAAAGACTATATAAATAAGGAATCTGTGAAAGTCAAAGTGAAAATACTGTGTCTGGAACTATTGTCTTCCAAAGATACAGCTCCTTCAGTTCACAGATGTGTGAGGAACCTTAAAGTACAAAAGCCTTTGTTTAACTGTGTCAACTATGTCTTTTCAAAGCTCTCAAATACTTCAGCCTTTTTGCTGGAGTATTTAGTCTTTCTCATCCTTCAGAGCATGGTGAATCAGATGATCATGCTCATTTTTAAGGCCAATTAAATGAGAAATGTGCAGAAGTAGAAATCTGAAGTAGTGGCTGCTGTAAAAATCTGTACTAATGGCCATGGGCCATGGCCAAATCAGATGTTGGTCTGTTAAAGCCTTGCAATTGGCAGAAATCACACTAATGGTCTTGGTGAGCAGCAAGGGCTGCTCTTGGCAGTTGGATGGCACCTGCCTCCATGGGCTCATCCTCTGGGGACAGTAATGAAGAAAAAGGAAAATGTGGCTGGGTTCCCCTCAGGGTCCAGGTATGCTTTCTCTGGTGTGCTGGCAGGAGCCTCTCCAGCATAATAGCCCTGTCAGACAGGCTGCTGGGGGGTTCAACCCTGGCCATGTCTTCCTTAGGGATGTCAGCTAGCCCTAATGCATAGGGGGCTGTAAGGGCTTGTTCTTCCCACCCAGTTTCCACAGCCAACTCCATGAATTGGTTTGTGTAGTCAACAACCAACTGCCTCCCTTGCTGGATCACCAGTAAGGTGCAGTCACAGCTGCATGACTGCCATTCCCGCAAAATGTGCCAGAGCTGTGAATAAAGTAGTCAGAGCACTGGACTATGGGGTCATTGCAACCTGTACAAGGGGTGACCCAGTACGGTGTCGTTCCTGAGAGCTGTTTGCTGACAGGCAGCTAAGACGTGCTGCATATGGCCTGGGATAGGCAGGGAATATTAGTGGCATCACACTAATGAGCCCCTGTACCATTGCTGTATCTCCAGGGCAGGGTTAGGGTAGTTGGGGGCAGGAGCCATTCTGGGTACAGGGCTAGGGATGCCCTTGAGGGCCTGATACAGTCCTGCAGAGCATTTGTGCAAACGTTAAAAAATATATTTGCAGATTTCCCGGCTTTGTGGTTGTGACGTCTTTGACCAGAGGGACATTAGTGTGGACAGGTCCACAGAAGTGACCGGCAGTTCATGTTCAGTGCTGAAGGATTTCAGAGCCCCATGTGTCCTCCCAAGTGCTGATCTGTGAGGATGCTAACTGTTTAGCATACCAAGCCCAAAGTTGTTTTGACTGATGTTTTTGTTTTGAAAGGGTGTTTTGGGGAAGGGAAAAAGAGGGAAGGCAGAAGTGGGATTTTGTGTTTATTCTGAAATGTAGGTAAAATCTTGTTGAAATACTGCAATGAAAACATTGCTGTTGTGCCGGACCCTTGGATCAAGCTATCCCTCTTCTCTCATTCAGAAAAGCACAGAAGAGGGGGACTTATATGACAGTGGATTTTCCACTGCATGTGCTTTTTCTGGAAGATCTTTCCTTAGGACAAGTAAATTACACACTGCAAAAAGAAACAGGCCCACACTCTTGTCAAATCTCACAATATAAGTAGGGTTGATTTGTTTAAAACTCTCTTTTCCCTCCACAACTTTTAAAGTGCTCCAAACAGCTCCGGTAAACAGGAATTCCTTTGATTTATATGCAGTTTTATCTTCTTGGCCTGTGTCTGGAGGGGCTAAGCAGTCTTCCAGCACCTCTGTCAAGAGACAGGTTCTTGAGGAAGATTATTATTTCTGCAAAAATCACTCTGTGAGACAGCAGTCAAGCAACAGGGCTGGTGATCAGGAATTCTGAGCAAACAAATTGATCTTGCTCCAAGGTGGTAATGTCTATATCTATATGTATATAGATATATGGATATATAAATTAGATATATAGATATAAAAGAAGCCACAAGAGAATAATGTGGATATAGGAAGCCCCATTTACATCTGGGAAACTGAGGCAGCAACAGACCAAGTGTGACTCTGTCATGTCTGTGTGTGGCAGAACCAGAACTTCAGAGCAGAGGAGAAGCCTTGGGACTCATAAATCCAGAGCTCATTGGAGGATTGGTGGGTATCTTTTCTCTTGTAGTCAGAAACAGAGGCAGACCAACTGGCCCAGCAGCACCAACTTTTCCACTTCTCTCCTTCCCTCCAAGCTCTTTCATGAGGGTTGTCTGCCTGGCTGCACTGTCCTACTTGACTGGGACCTTCCCATTTCCTTAGTTACTTGCTTTTGGCAACAACTGGAGCATTTAACCTTCCCTCGCCTGCCAGTGGCTATCACAACCATCCTGATGTTTTATTAGGATTGTAATACACCTTCTAAAATCAAAGACACAAGAGTTAGAGATACAGAGAAGAGAGATGTTTGCATGTGATGAACTCACTTGCTGCAATGACATCCCTTTATAGGGAAGGCCAAGTAACCCAAGGGGAGGGGGAAGAATGTGTTGCTTAACTGTTATTTTTCATAGGATATGTAGGCTGTGCAGTGCTAAAATAGTTTGCAAGTACGTAAAGACTCAAAAAGAAAATAAAAGTAAGTAATCAAAAAAAGCAATGAAAAAATTAACACTAATGAGGTTTTATATTTCTCCTTGATGTTGCTTGTTTTTCTAGTCTGAACTGGTAATAGGTCTGGTGAGGCTGTATCTGAACTATGTCACTGATTAGTATAAGCAAATTGAAAGTACAGAAGTAGTCTTGAGAAGTGATGAAGGTCCTCTAAGCGGTAGGATGGAAACTGAGTTGTGTCACTGAGCAGTAGAAATCAAAAAAGCAGCTGTCCCCTCTGTGAAAATGTCTAGCTGTGTGTCTGGACTGGCCTTTTACGCTGAAACTTCATTTTTCTCAATGACTGTGTGTTCGGTGGAGATTTAAACCAGAAGGCCCAAGGTCCTTGGTCCCAAACTAAAGTACCAGTCTCTGGATGTGCAGTGGGGAGAGTCCTCCTGGCTTCTCTTGTTGGGGTCTCCTGGATGATGGAAAACTCAAGAGCAGGCAGAAAAAAGTGGGTGCAGAAGAAGCAGATGACTGTAGGGCTGGGGGGGAGAAGGATGGCTGTTGTGAGCATGAGCAGGGACCAAATGGTGAAACTTGGGAGGAAGGAAGGTGCCTGGGTGGGACGGTGGCTTCAGCCCCCATACCTGTTATTCCCAGGGGCTGTTTGTACTGTAGCAGGTAGACCTGGTGCCAGAGAAATTTCCTTTTGTCGCTGGCTAAGGCAGGAGCCACATCCTTTGGCTGAGTGGCCTGAGAGGAGCAAGAGCCTGTCGGCCAGGCTGTGCAAGAGTCTTTCTTTCCTCTTCTATCCTGAGCTAAGGGAGAGGGCCGCAGGTAGTCTGGGTTGGAGTTGTGCCCCCTGAAGTTACAAATGAAACTGGGTGGCCAAAGGGACTTTGAAGGAGATGAGGATTCATTCCTGTGGTTGGGCTTCAGAAAAGGGCGCAGGGAACCACAAGGTCAAGTGTGTGGTGGGACTGCAGCCATGGGACCGGGCTAACTTGGGGACCTGGGCACAGCCCAGCAGTGAGAACTACTTGTGCAGGAGGACAGGCCCAAGGGAGGGTGGAGAGAAGTCTCACTGGTCACAGCCTCAGTTCACAGGGGGCTGCATTATGCCAGGGGTGGTCCCTGAGCATCTGAGTCCCAGCATGGAGCCCCCAAGAAATGCTCTGGACAGCTTCAGGGACTGAGCAGGAGCTGGTAGCTGGCAAGGCCAGTACAAGCGAGTATTGCAAGGGCACCATCATCCCTTTCCCTCTGGTGCCAGCATGGAGGGGTGTGTTTCTGGTCCCAGAGTAGTGGTAAGGGCTGTAATGGGGGCTTTTGAGAGAGAAAATCACTGGAGCTGCCCAAGAGGAAAAGATGAGTCACCCAATTGCTCACAAGAGTGAGGTCTCTCCAGGAGAGGTTGTTGGATGATGTTTGCCGATGGCAGGGCTGCCAGCGGAGTGGTTCCTCCCAGTGCCCCATTTCTCATCAGCCAGTGGGTTTGGGAGGAGAGGGGGAGCAAAGAGGATCTGCCATGTGAACTGAGGTGCTCAGAACAGTGGTCTCCTTAGGTAAAGGAAGAAGACCAGAGATGTTGCAGATTTGGGACCAAGTCTCTGCTCTTGCCAAGTCAGCCCCAGGTCTTCCTTGCATAGTCTGTCCCAGGTTGGCTAGACTGAACCTCTCTGGTTTGCTCTGAGACCCAGATTCCTCAGTGACTTCTGGTTTTGCATGTACAACAGTGCAAACAGGTGACCTAGTATCCCTATGGCTTCACTGAGAGATTCCCCCCCCCAGGAACTGGTGCCTAAATAACCAGGAATTAGGGCTAACTTCCGTGTAAGCTCCTCTCTGCTAGGTTTTGTCCCCTTTTCAGGCTCTTTGTGAGGGAAAAAAAACCACATGGTGGTGTCAATCTGGGTGGGAACCAAATGTGCCTGGCTAGCAGCAACCAGTATTTGGGCTTGACATGTGGCTGCGAGGGAGCAACTGTTGAAGGTATCTACAGGCTGTCAGAAAGAGCTTGAATCAGGTTGTCTGAGGTCTCTCCAAGACAAGCAGGGGTTTCTGGATGTGTGGAGTAAGAACTGGGGCCCATGAAAGGTCACTGCCATCTCTCAAGCTATTGCATGCTGGCAGAGTGCAGGAGTGAGAAGAGGTTGTTGCATTTTTCCAGAAACGCCACTGCAAGAGGTGCTGGGAGGGAGAGGCAGTGGGTGGGCGGGGGACTGGAGAGTCAGGCTGAAAATGCTTGCCTGTGGGGATGGCAGGCTCCAGGCTGAGGACTGTAAAAAAGCATGAGAAGAAGCTTCCCTGGTGCTCAGAGGGCTGCTCTGTAATGGATCTTTTGCTTTGATGGCAGTAGTTGTTGTGACTGCTCACCCATGTATTGCGCTTCTCTGGTGCACTGCACAAGATACGTTTGGGCCCTTGTCCGCCTTGGCTTCTTCTCCCTCTTATCTGTGGGCCCTGAGTACCTTGGGTGCTTAGTCTTGGGCAGACTCTTGTTTTTGTCATTGCTTCAAAAGGCATGAAGGAAAGGGCAAGAGGGCTGCCCCAGAAAAAGGGTCTTCAGCTTGTCAGAGCCAGGCTGTGCAAACCTTGCTTGCAGCACTGAGGCTGGCTCCACCTGCCAGGTTGACTAGAGGTGGACCCTGAGCACTAACAAGCAAAGCTGGGTGAGGAATGCACAAAGACAGGCACGGACACTGCCTCTGCCTGGGCAGGGTGCATCTTGCTGCTGTGCCAGAGCTGGTGTCTTGCCTGTCTTCTCCCAGTTTGTGCCTCTGCTTTGGGAAGTAGAGTTGTGATGCATTTGGGTTCAACACATGGTTGCAAAGAAGAATCTGTTAAAGGTGTTTCAAGGCTGGCAGAAATTGCTTACCCTAAACTGGCTGACGTTCCTTTCCAAAACAAGCAGGTGATGCAAATTCTCAAGAGGAAAAGAGCTGCTTGTTAGTAGAGGTTGAGCAACTCAATATGCAGGTTGAGGCAGAGCAGATAGTTTCTTGAGATCATTTCATTTGCTAAAGGAGATCTTTCTGCAGAAAGCATGAGTGGAAAAGGATGGGCAAGTTGCATCTTCCAGTAAAAATTTGTTAATATTTCTGATTATGTATCCTCAACAGAAATTGGGATTTCCCTGCTAAATTCTAAGCGCATCACTTTCAAAGTTTTTATTTATGTAGAAAATACAAGAATAGTGAATAAGTATTAAATTACTATATTTTTTCCAGTGTCATTATGTCCACAAAACTTAATTGCACTTTTTTCCAAAATCTCATTTCATGTGGTGGACAACTTCTGAGTCTTTGTATGACCTCCTTCTAGGTGACTATGAGAACTCTTTGATTCCTTTTCTTTACATTTCCTATCTCATAAGCATGAGATTGTGGCTAGGATTTCAGTTTCCCAGGTACAGTCACTGTGGAGTCAGTCACCTCCCACCACACCCAGAAATGTATGCAAGGGTATTCCTCCCATTCCCCAAAAACCAGACCACAGTCTGGTTGAAGACTTCCAATTCCAACAATATGTGCCCAGAAGGCACCTGTGGCTTCATTCAGGTGCTGGCAGCTAAGGCATGTTTCACCCGCACGTGCTTGGGTCCTGGGTCCTTGATACTTGCCTTGGCACCACGACCCATCCCTGCTTTTGCAGTCAGCATGGACTGTACCTCAGCTCTACAGAGAAATGCTGGATAAGGACATCTGCCAGGGCCTCCACAGGGAGAGCAGCGAGAAAGAGAGAGCAAGGGCAGGCAATCTAATCTCCATTAGTTTCATATAGATGCAAATATGAGTTTGACTTTCATAGTCTGAAGTCAATAATTTCTGCCTTTCACTGTGAAACACATGGGGAAAGGAAGAGTTTAAAACTATCCTAGTCAGGATAGTGGTAGAATTCAATTTTTAAGAAAAATGTCAATTCTCTTCTTACATGTCAATCTGTATCTTTAGGAACTTAAAACTCAGCTTATATAAGTAAACCCAGTTGTTCTCAGGTGTCAGACATTTATCCCTTTAAACTGAAATTTTGCACTAGGCCTTTCACCCTTGTAGTGCTGAACTATCAAACTATTTATGCAAGTTCACATTTAGAAAACAGAGAAAAAAGTTTTCTTTAAAACTCAGTCACATTTGGTTCATTTTCCATCATTTGTATTTTCTGAACTTGTGGGGAGTTATCCCATTTCACTTCTTGTTTATCTGCATTGCGTATTTTAAGAGCAAACACTGATGCTGAGTTCTTTGTGGCTGAAAATTTTATAAATCGTTAAAGAGGCTGGTTATCCTGTTCTCCTTTTATTTACTAAGGATAAACAGAGGTTAATCACAATGTAAGGCTGGAAAGGTGTTTGCAGCCTTCCAATTAGGTGAGGGGAAATGGTAACATGCAGTTAGCTCTCCACCTAGTGGGAAAAATGGCAATTGCTGTCACTGGGTTAGTGAAGGCTCTGGCTCAATCAGTGCTGGCACCTGTGACAGGACACACATTTATGGGACTCTCTCCAAGCGGAACAGAGCCCTCCTTCAGCTGTCTGGAGTTATGCTGTTCACCACAGGCTTATTTTTGAAGGTAAGGAAGCTTCAAAAGCTTTTGAAGTGTTTAGGTCTGTTTTTGCAGAATCGCTGTAAAGGATTCCTCTCTAGCTTCTCAAAAGTCACTTCTGGTTGAAATGGACAGTGATGTCCTATCAAGCAGTAGTGGATGTGTCCCATCAAAGCTATACAGAGCTATGTTTAACCTGAGGTAACAGAATGTAAGGCAACGAATGCTCTAAATTAGGATTCCTACAAAAGATGTTTTTTCCTACAAAAAACAGCATGCATGCATCATAGAGAGCATACTCCCAAGAAGAGAGCTATAGGCAGGGGACAGTGTGACTGCACTATGAAAGAAATACAGTAAGCAAAGTTAAGAAAGAAGAAAACCAGCAGGCCCTGGGCTTACTATTGAGCTATTTTTCCAAGCAGGAAAAAAGCTTTCATATTTTTTCTTTGAGCAGAGAGAGAGGGGGAGGGAGGGAGATTTCTGAGCCAGTACCACTTTCAGTAACTACAGGCACACTTAAATGAAAAATTACTTTGAAAAGTGACCTGTCTTATAGAAGTTATCAAACTGCATGAACCAAATGCTTCATTCTGCCTTAACACCTAGAATGAAAATTGGCTTAGTTTTCTCAAATAAGTATTAGTCAGCTTTGCATCAGTGCATGAATTCTTGCTTAAAGAAAAATTAAGCCAAAACTGGATGTAAACTCAAATGACAATTTCATACAGAGAAGAGAGGTAACAACCAGGTGACCGTAAATGCCATCTACTTAAATTCTACTGTAATTCATTGTAATAAAAAGCTTAAAAATAGGCATAGCTTAAAAATAAGCATATGTCTTTCTCTGTCAAAAAAAAAAAAGATTCTATTGCAAATATTCATTTCTGTGAAGAAATATTTGAAAATGAAAATCAAGTGCTAGTGATTGAATGTCAGTTTAAGTTTGATGACATCTTGAAACCATGCTAACCATCCCTTCGACTCTTATTATGAAAGCTTATTCTGAAACTTCAAGGTAACAGTTTGCAGCACACTGAGAAGTAAAAAAAGTGAACAAATTCAATTAGACATTGCAAACAGTAAGTGGGATGCTGAAATGATTTTTTTGAATTGTCTTCATATTTAATGCAGTAATACCTCCAGGTGTAATTTGTCTAAATGCTACTGTAGGATACTTGCTATTCCACTGACTATATCCAGCTTGCAAAAAGTAGGTACTATGAAGACAACCTTTCTGAGTAGGCAGTTGGAAAGACTACAGGGCTTTATCTTCTGTAAAACAAAGGTAAGAACTAGTTTTGCTTTTTGGTAAGATCTTCCTGCATGCAGCACAGCTGGCTATTGACACCTACAATGCCATAGACACGATTTCTAGGCAATAGCAGTGCACAGAACCCAAAACTAACATCTAATCAGCCTAATGCTCCCAGTTTTAATTTTTCTCTGGAAAAAGCTGCTAAGTTTCACTTGTAACCTAGTCCTGCTTGCCATACTGAACAGTAGTTTTGTGGAGCCTGTCTCCTCCCCTAGATTGTGACTCAATGTACCACCAACTTTGGCTATCCCTGTTTTAACCATTTCAGAATTAAAGCCAGTCCCATGGGTCGTGCTTACATCATGCAATGCAGAAATGCTCAGGAGCTCCAAGACAGCCTAGAACAAGCTTGAGCAGACGTGCTGCAGCTACTCTGGTTTGGGACACTGAGCCAAGCTCCATTAGCCCAGACAGAAATGTGCTGGCCTCTCTCTGTTTCTGGGGCTAACATAATTGGTACTAGCAGAGTACCCATACCCAGCAGAGTATCATTTACTTGAACAACATTACACAAGCAGTACTACTTGACCTTAAAAAATACCAATACCCAGCACCTGTACATTAGGGATACTGCCTGAGTCACCAATGAAGTTCTGGGGCAAAAAAGACAATATTAATGTAATAGAGTACAAATATAAATGCTACTGGGCGGATAAGGCAGGAAGCTATAAACTTCTCTAAAGAAATGAGAGGGGAACACCTGATCCTCTCCAGCACAGCAGTTAGCAAAGGTCACTACGCAAACATAATGTCTTAATGGGATTAAGATGATTTTAAAAGAATGCACAACACAACTCAGGAAAACATCTGTTTTATGTGCAATATATTTCACCAAACTCCATCAAAAAACTTGAATTACACAAAAGAAATTCATTTAAAGTTTTGTTTTTACAGACACTTAAGGACATCAGGTGAAAAAATACATTTTATGGGCAAAAAATATTTGCTCTTCCACTAATCTTAATAAATAAGACAGTTAAAATAATAATCACAATTAATCTGAACAATGACAAGCACAGATGACAGTTCAGATGCAGCTGACTTGGAGAAAGCAATGCAACTTAGAACTAGCTCTTGGTCAGCTTGGGTTCTAGTGTCATCTAGTGCTGAAGTAACAAGTGTTTTCCCCTTCCAACCACAGCTACTATGCAATTTAAATGAATCCACTGCATTAGAGGGCAATAGGTGGAGAAAGGTCACACAGAAGATGAACTGCTTGAGTAATCTAAGTGCACATCCAGAGTGCCATACACCGAATGTAGCAAATTGAGAACCTTCTCTTGAATGACATCAACCTGCTCTGAAGGGCAATAGTCATCCAAACTTGATCTGTAACAGGGATTTGAAGAAAGGATGAGGAAGTACAGACATTATCATCACATTTTATATTCTTATAATGCTTTGTATCTAGGGACCTGAAGTAACTTTCAAGCTGCAGCAAGTTCTGCCTCTCAGTGCCTCTTCAAGGCAGGCTGCTGTGTTTGCCCTCACTACTAAAAAAGGTAAGAATTTGCCTGAAGTTGAACAGAAAGTCTGCAGCAAATCAGGAACGTGACCTATTCATTCCTCAAGTTCTGCTCTCTTCCTGACTCTGACATAAAACGTTGTCAGTCAAAATTCAAGCAAATCCTTTAACTAAAGCATTGGTGGAAAGTTAGATTGAGAAATTCAATTGCTACTAGTAAAATAGGTAGAGAAAACTTGAAAAAAGAAATCTTTGTGATCCCTGGGATATCAAATTTTTACAGTATCTATTAATGAACTGCAAACAGATATTGTTAAAAAAAAATAGCTGACTTCTTGAATTTCACATTTGTTAAGACCTACATAAATGATTCAGTATTTCCTCTGCAACAGTGCCTGATATCCCTGTAGTAGGTGCAAGGAATGTCTTTTTTTTATTTTAGGTATTAGCCATGCTATTTCTTTCAGCCAAGAACAATCTCATGTAAGATTCTGCTTCTGCTGCCTGCACTTTAAGGGCATGCTCAGTATTTTTAAAGTGACAAATTACAATAATTTGTCAACAGATACACTGTAGTCTTGTAAGTATGTCTCTTGTGGGGGATCTTGGGAAACTGCGTAGACAAAGATATTTGCATGAGAAGCGGTAGAGTAGGCATAGCGGAAGATCACGTGGTGTGACGCGCAGACTAGGGGTGAGGACGAAATGCAACTGTATATAAGCTTGATCGCAGCTCACAATAAACGCCATTTTAGCATCTCTCACATTGAGGTCTGTGCTTGTGGCCCTGCAGCAGGAAGCTGCAGTGCTCCCCTGGTGGCGCCATGGGACCGAGCGAGAGCGCGGCAACAGTCTCTCCTCCGGCCTCAAACTCCATCCTGTTCTCCCAAATAGTTCCCTTACAGTGCTGAGAACAAAAATCTTTCCCATGTAAAGCTTTATTAGAGCTTCCTAGAATACCAAACCCATTTAGCCTATCATATGAAAACCCTTCCCCCTTCCAACAGAAGTTTCACTGAAAAGAGAAATCCTATCTGTAGTGCAATGAATCCTAGACAGGGAGTACAGACGGAGTAATTTCAGCCCATACAGGCTTGCCCAAGCCAGCTTTGCTCTAACTAGCTCAAGTAATAAAAACACTGAAGATGTGTCAGTATGAACTTCAGTGATGGCTACCAACTGAAACACATACAATGTCTCATCACAGGCTTTATGCAGCCTGGGCTGAAGCTCATTAAGTCATCATGATTTCACTGCTGTCAAAATCTGTGCTAGCTACTCTAATGCCAATAAAGTTAGCTATCATTGCTGAAACAGAACCTTCCCTTAGCCATGTAGCTACTGCCACTGCATTATGATCAATATTTTCAAATGTCAATTTTCACCACACTTTACGATAGAATTTAAGATGTCAACCAATGTTATATTCATTGAATCATTTAGCTTTATAAGCACGGTCTGAGTGATTTAAAATAAAAACATCCACATACTCTTACCGAGCAACTGTTACAAGTGTAGGTTTAGGCATATTTTTTAGCAGAACTTTAATGGATTCTATGAGGACTTCTATCTCCTCTTCAGTGCTAACGTGGTGGGGAA
Source organism: Apteryx mantelli (assembly GCF_036417845.1). Classification (NCBI taxonomy): domain Eukaryota; kingdom Metazoa; phylum Chordata; class Aves; order Apterygiformes; family Apterygidae; genus Apteryx; species Apteryx mantelli. Next base: position 80,385,296 of record NC_089979.1, read on the forward strand.
GCTCCATATAATCACAGGTCAGACCAGCCTGATGGACCTATGTGTAAATTAAATACAGAGATTTTAATTTCACTTGACTAGTTATTGACACAACTTATCTGTGCAACACAAGTCCCTAAGTTACTTTCGCTAGTCCAGTAAGTATTTTATACATCTTCAAACATTTTTTTTAATTTTGTAGATTGTATATATTGTTTCAGTATCTCCATGAAAATATACCTCTTCTGTCAATTCAGAATCTGCTGCAGTCCTTGAAGATGGCATGTTTGATATTTTAGAAAAAGGTACCTTAACTTAAATTCTATAAACCATAGCAACAGACCCAGGTTAAATGAGGCCTTACTTTACAGGAAGAAGCCTGAGATGTGACAGTCCTGAAAGATCATATTATTAATGTTGCCTAAATACAGACAAGCAAAGTAGAACTTTAGAAGCTTAAAAGAAAAAGGTTGGCCTAAGTAATAGGACATAAATAATAAACTAAAGTAAAACCACCAAACCCCCACGAAGTCCTGAACCAAGAAGCAAGTCTAAGAAGCACATTCTTCTCCCTCCATGTTGAGGCTATGCTTTTAAAAGCTGTGCTCCTCTTCCTAGTGACCTACCATTTCATAGTCTGGGCTCTCCATCCTGGTTTTCAAACTGTGAACAAGTTGGACAAGTGGCTTCATTCTGCAGTTAAAACCAAAACTTGTTATGTAAACAGTTACAAGCACTCATATTTAACCCTCAGTTGTCAAAAGCAAAGGCAGAAGTTACTGAAAACACTAATCAGCATCATGGCCTAAAACTTGAAAACAAAACTTACCCCTCAGTACTATCTTGCATCTGAGAAAAAGGGAAAGCATCAGTGCTATTGTGCTGCTTCACCAGGTCTTTCTCAGAGAGCCCCTACACTGATACCTGTCTCTCTCAAGCCCTCCTTGCAGTTCTTTCAGGCAGCCCTGAGGAGAAGCTCAAAGTTGTATTAACTAGATAGGAAACACTTCCTGGCAGACCTGTCTAGCAATGACCATAACTGCTGCATTTGATGGGGAAAATGAGTGATTCTCCTATCATGGCAAAACCTGGACGTTTGCTCAGTTTCTTTTTAGATGAAAACATTTAGTTTAAAAGTATAGCAGATGTGGCTGAGATGCGTTGTGGACACCATCACTCAGGTACAGCCTTTATGTTTTAACCAGTTGCTGTTTTCACAGGTTTGCAGGAGCCATCCCTCATGAGATCAGGCAGGAACAGTCAAGAGTAGCACAGAAGCATTTATCACACCTTGTCTTTTCCATATCCTCCATAGTTTGACGTTAAAATTTGAGAGTTCTACCCTACATAGATCACTAAATCTTGAGTCACACCAAACCTGCCTCTGGCCACAGACAACAGAACTTGCATGATGCTGTGCAAGGCTCACCTTGGAAAGTTTACCATGACAATGACGACAGCAGACTTGCTTTTTCTTTGTTTGCTTTGCCCGACTCATTCTCCTTTAGAATTACAGGGAAAATGGTAGCCTTGCAAAGATCCTATCCAGCATTCCTCCTTTTCTGTTAGCACAGTGCTGGGCTAATCAGTTCCTAAACTATTGTTTGCACTGTAAACTAAGGAAAATAGACTGAATTCAGAAATTCTTAGCTGCAAAACTAAGGCCTGTCTCATGTAGACCAAATGATAGCGAGCACTTCTGGCTTTAAGGAAAAAAGTTACGACAAAACAGAACACTAATACACATGTCCAAAAGCTACGTTTTTTCTACTAAAAACTGAAATATACAGATGCTAAGCATTGCCTATTTTTCAGGAAACCAATTTGAAAAATCACATCCTTTTGACTCAGCCTAATAGCCTAGAGTACACAATAGTTTTCTCCTCGGTGTTCTTCCAATGGCAGACTTTTTTTTCCAGAGCTACGTCCCTGTTTGCACTGACGACTCTGACAAGACAATGCAGCAGGATAAGTCTGGATGTCTCTTGCAGCATTGCTTCTGTGCTAGGCCAGGGACGAGAGCCTTGTGTACTGGGCTCCAGAAAGTCTCCCCCAAAAGGAGAGAAACCTTACTGGCACTGATAACTTGTTTCTGTTTTGCAGTAGAAAGCTGAATCTTGGATAGAAAAGAAGGTATTAACGTCATGCATTCCATGGGAGAATCAAAAACTACCCATATTGGCAGGGAGAAGGTAAAGGTGTCTTTCAGAAGAGGTGGGTTTTACGCCATTTAGAGATCTCCTACCCTGGATATGAGGCCCATTTCTGTAGCGTCTCTTCATCATCACTGTCACACAAGTCTGCAAATGCTGCTTCCAGATCTTCTAGCTGATGAACGCGGTTTTCAACACAATCCAACAAGCCCTCCTTTAAAAACATATGCATTACAAAAAAAAAAAAAAAGTAAAATTGTTTTTGTTTTGTTTTTTTAGCTCAATCAGCTTAGTCTATAGGTCAAATCCTGAAATGATTGATCTGGTGGAGGTGAGGAAACAGACACAACTGTTCATTGTTACAGAGGATCTTTTCAAGAGGATCAGCATGAATGCCTGCAGAAGTTGTTCCCTTCAGAATAAATCATCTCTCTTTGCTCTGTCTTTCCTACCACAAAGTTGCCACATCTACATTCCAATAGGATACACTGAGGAAAGCTAAGAAACTGTATTTGACTAATTGTTGTATTTGTTTGTAAAGCCTTGAAATGCTGCAGTATTTGTTGAATTTGATATGAATATACAGGGACTCAGATGAATGTGAGCTTTATGTTGTTATAAAAAAAGGAAAATTTCAGTTTTTTTAGATTAAAAATTAATGGATATTACTACATCAAATGTGTTTAAAAAGAATCTCAAAATCAGCTATTTGGTGTTTCACAGCCCTGATCCTGCAAAGGTTTATGCACTTTCTTAAGAAGTTCAGCAAACATAACACAGCAATCTATTGAAATAAGCAAAGCTATTTATATGCATATAGTTGTGCATGCAAATATTTGCAGAAAGTAGGCCCTACATAACACATCAAATGAAAAGCAATGCTTGGCATAATTGGTATAAAAGATACTCAGTGCAGTGGTGTGTGAAGGAAAATTATTCAAAAGCACATTGGTATAGATGGATAACAATTAAGAACAGAGTGATTCCCTCTCATGAGTCTGCTGGGCTTATCATATGCCAGATGCCACTTCTTTTGGCCAGTAATGTGAGCTTACGGCTAATCTTTGAGAGGAGCTGAGGGTATCAACCTGTCATGGGCTATGAACTGGACACTTAAAAGCAGCACCAGTAACTAACATTAAAGATGTAGTATAGAGGGTGATTAGAAATACTTTAAAAAAAACCAACAAACCCTACTATTTTACTGTGTAGTATAGTAGAAATGGTACCCTAGAACTATTTATCAGTCCAGAATCCCTTTAAGATACTGGATATCCAAGAGATTTCATGTATCTTTGGAAAATAAAGTCCACTAGCTTTCTGCCCGCAGCTCCTGTATGTTGAGTGTTTCACTACAAAACCATCCATGAATTTGTTCTTGCTAACCATTTTGGCTGCCCTGAAATCACATTGGGAAATTAATCACAAGACTTTACACCTTCCGCATTTAACTAACTTCTAACTATGTACCCTGGCATCTTGCTGACTGAGAAACATGAAAATCAATTTGACATAAGCTTTCACATACCTCCATTTCTTTATATACACAAATTAATAATTAGTGATATTGGTATGTGTTGAATCTGCCTGTAATTGTCTTCAGATGAAATTACCAAAGCAAAGATAAAATCTTGTTTGGAAATTGGTGTAATGACCATTACTATGACTGTCTCCAAGGTTTGGACTCAGGGTTGAATGACTGTGTTTTGGCAGCAGCACCTGGCTCACATTTCCATGGCTCAGAAGCACACAGCACATACAAAGAAAAGGCCATTACAGTGGTACAATATTTGCCCGTCCACATCTAAACAAATAGGTAGAATACCAATTAGGCATTTAGCACAGCTTTCTCTCTCTCAAAGAAGAGCAACCATGGGGAGGGGGTGCTGAAAGAATACCCTGTTGAGCCATAAAAAGAAAGAGACTACAGATGACTTACTATGTTTTAATCTCTTTCTTGTCAATTACCATTTGTTTACACAAATTAAATTTCACACTTATGTTAAATATCTACGTAGTTCATATGTCTAACCAAAGTGTTTGTTAGGAAAAAATTCCTAAGGTGCTGCTGATTAGCATTCAGCATGCTGCATGGCTTAATTGCAGACCACTTCATTAAGCACCTTTCATAGGGTCTTTCCTTGACATAACTCACTTTTACTGAGTAAATAAAAAGAATCATTCCCTTATATATTCCACAAGGAAATACTGTACCTCTGTTGCATTTCTATGGGGCTTCTTAAAACTGTACAACTCTTGCAAGAGCTCATATTCTGTCTTTGAGAAAGGAAAAAAAAAATTAGTCTCTTCAAGTGGAAAAAAGCAATCTTCAGTGCTCTCCATCTTCAAGAAAAGATGCCAAGATACCAAGATAGTTCATCTACTCCCATATTGCAGACAACTCTCTAAATGCAGGTGACAAAGAGAATGTGAGGCTTGAGGAAGCAATACTTCATGGCCTCAGCCAAACACTTGGCAACTGCTAAATGTTAAACCTGACTTCAGTAAAACAGCTTTAGCAGTGAAGTATTTAAGGGTTTTGCTGTCAAGATTAATCGGACATTTCAAATTAAACATGCATTTTGCTGCACTGAGGTTCTAATGAGCTGCTGGGGAAAAAAAAAAATAAAGTGGCAGATTCGGAGGGCAATTATAAAGAACAGGAGAGCAAGATTTTAAAGGAAAACAGAGTAGGTAAAACCTTAAGCTGGATGGCCAACAAAGTTCAAATGGAATCTACTATGGGAGCTTGCTAGCCCCTACTCCTTGATACTACCCAGGTTTAATTGATCAAGGATAAACAGATTTCATTCTTTACTAAATAGCATTAAAAAGGTGAACGCTTGTTAATTTTTCAGTACAGGGAGAAAGACGGGGTAGACTAAGAGACTAGTGAATTTTAAATAAATATAAAGCATCTTTAGGGCAATGTTTTGGATTTTGGGGCTTTTTTGATGGAAATACAATACTCTTCTGAACTGGTAAGCCATATTTAATTTTTACCTTTTCCTTGGATTCTCATGTTCCAAGTGTTAACTTGGGCAACACTTTCTGGTGGAATTATCCTATGTTACAACAGTGGGATCATAGTTTAGAAATAACAACTGCAACTGAGATTGTTATTTGTTGTATCAAAAAAGGCACAATGGGGCTCTGTACAAGCCCACTTCTGAAAGTGTTTCCTAGAACTGAGGGCCTATCATAAGAAAACAAAACAAAACAACAAAAAAACCCCCACTCCATTATTTTATTTAAAATGTATTTTAAGTCCTAACCAGGGTACTGGATTTTATTCTCCTAAGGCAAGACTCCCAAGGTGCTTCCCCTTTGTCTTATATTTCTCTTCTGATACAGACCAACTGGCTTTGCACATCTGATGTTATTGTGATCATAAATACTGAATGTCATCATTCAACACAGGCCAGAAACACTATATTCACTTCAATTCAGTGGGCAAGAAAGCAGTACTCTAGCTGCAACTGCAAAGTGTCAGATGTTCTCCAGCACAGGTTGAGGCTAAAACAACGTTCCTCAGAATTACAAATAAATAAATAAATAAGATCTAATTGCTAGAAACAGTCAGGATATCACAGAAGAATTTGTAAACCTCAGTGTTACACCCAATTCTTAAGGCAGATTAATATCAGAGACAACGGGCACTTGTTCATCGTTCCACACAGTCCAAACATAGCGGAACTGGGAGTCCTAGCCTCTCACAAAGAGAAGTCACCACTGTTTGGGCATCCAGCAACACCACACCTTTTTGAAAGGCAAGGTCTTACAATACCATTCTGGCATTCCAATAGCATGCTACAGTGGCGGGGTGGGGGTAAGAGAGAAAATCTGCCATCCCTCCTTGATAACCCCTGCTGTGAGTATTTGGGATGTCACCATTGAAAATCTACTTTGAAAAAAAGACAGCTTAGCTTTTGTGTCCCAAGTAACTGGCAGAACCTTGCCATGCAACTCAGACCTTGAACATGCACCCAACACCTATTTCAAATTTAAGGTCTACCCCTATTAGCTTGCAGTACTTCTCTGGTGCGTACACTCCCTTAAGAAGGTCTCTTCCAAATATTTGCAATGATTTATTAACCATGATCAGCTGATTTGCTAGATTTAGCTTAGATGAGAGCTTCTTCACAGACATCATTGTCCTTCTAGCATTTATTCTGTTAAAAATGGTAAGGATTGTCCATATTCATGCTTACCTGTGTGTACATTTCTTTGAATGGATTTTTAACTGAAAAAAAATCTAAGTCAATGTCTAAAACGTATGCATCCCCTTTCTGTAGTACTTGGCAAATATCTTTAACAACCTCCCTTATTGGGCATTCACTGTTTCTGAGAGAGCTTGAAGCTGAGCACTCTGACAAGGTTTCTGTCCTGTTTTGTGTGCTTGCATTTTGTATTCCCTTGTTCTTCACACTTGAGGAGCTGTGATCAAGGTCACCAGGAACCACTGATGAAGAGGCAGAAGCAATGCTTGCTGTGTTATCTGTATTTAACTTCATTCTCTTTGCAGACGCTGCTTTGCCATTTTCTTCCTGGCTGTTCAATGCTTCAGTAGGATTAATGAGGATGACGTGTAAACTTAAAGGCTTCTGGTTTTCTAGCTGATCAGCAGGGACATAAAGACCATCACTTAGAAAGTAATAATCTGTACCTGTAACCCTACAATTGAGAATAACTCAAAGTTAATATACATCTTTGTAAAGAACTTAGAAACAAGCATGTACAATTAAGAGATCCTGAGGAAAAAAAAGAATAGATGTCTGATGGGTAACAAAAGGAATATAACTGTGTACACAAAATTATTTATTTTAATCTGTAGGTGTTTGAATTTAAACTGGATTTTTTCTACCTCTTCTTATTGCTGAATCAATATATTAAAATTAATTTTACACTATTGACAATAGCTGTACAAGGTTTCCAATGGATAAGAGAAGATTTTACATTAAAATACAATCCAATGGCAAATTCACCTTTTAGGAGCATGCAAAGACAACATAAACAACTTAAGATATTGTCAACATTATGGTATATAAGACTGTAAAGCTATGGACATTTTACATCTTGGATTACCTTCTTTTTCAGAAAAATGCTTTTAGTTATGTTTGAGAAGTGCCCTGAAACCTGTGGATATGCAATCAGTAAAAGTAAAATGTCACAAATTAATAGGTCACGCTTTACTTTCTTTTACCACTGACACAGATTTCCCTATCTTACATATGGGGAGAGCAGGTAACCCAAAGATGAATAGTTACATATTGATGGAATCCACTGAATTTAAAAAACACTAGAAATCCCACTTAGGTGAAAATTTAATGTACAGAAATATAGCTTGAAATATTCTTTAAGCCTTAAATGTCATAAATTCAGATAAAAAAAAAAAGAGTAAGTTTAAGATGAAGCATGAACTTCTGCTCACCTGTGTTAAGGCCTTATCTGATTATAGGATATCACCATCAAACACAAGGACAGGCAGTTTCATGAGCAGCAGCAATTTGGAGCCTCAGTATCCTGTGGCTGGATTATTCTGAGCCTGCTAAGGGAGAGCCTGGATCACAGCTTCATCTTGTTGATGGGGCATTCACAGAGTCTCTCCTCAGAGATTCTCTGGTGTTCAATATAAATGAGTTCATGCCACAGTATTTCCCTCAGTGGGACACTAACTTAGGTATCTATCACCTATCCAGCCAGCTGCTGTCAACAAAAGTTTTAGGGAGTTCATATTTCTGACTCCTTCATGATTTTTGTAAGCCTAGAACCTGAAGCCATCTTTAAACGGCCCCTGGAAACATTGATTTCAAAGTTGCTAAGGCAACCACAGGATTTGTGGGAAAGCTATTCAACCATCAAGCAGTATGTTTCTGGAGGTGTGCTAATTCTCATGGTTAAATGTTATTGAAAGCACAAGCTTTTGTATTATCATTTGAGTTTAATTTAGACCAAAGATTCAGAATCATAGGGCTTTTATGTTTTATTCCAGATGGTAAAGCAAAGTACTTCTTCACTGTATTCTGTTTAACTTGCTTCAAAAGATTTATTCTGATATGCTGGCAAGAGACATGACTTGTAAGGATCCATTCAAGGTGTACAAAATCACAGTGCAGTGAATATGGTGAATGCAAAGATGCCATTCACTAAATTCCACAGAATTAGAATGGAGGGCACTCACTGAAATTAGAATCACAAAAATATTAAAATTGGAAGGGACATTGGAGGTCTCTAGTCCAACTTTCCGATCAAAGTAGGACTAACTTCAAAGCTAGATTAGACTGCCCATGGCCTTGCTCAGCTGAGCTTTAACTATCTCAAATGATAGAGATTGAACTGCCTGTCCTAGCACCTGTTCCAGTGCTTCATTACTAGATTAACTTGAAATAACAAAACCCACACCAGAAATCCACAATCATAGCTGGGACCAAAGTCTTACCAGCAAAGCCAAGGGCTAAATGGATACAAGTAGTACTGCTTTCTCCTATTCACAGAAAAAAAGCCTTATGCACATTAAATGCCCAGTTCTGTCACAACAGAGATGACAAACTTTGTCCTGATTGGCACATTCAAGCTCAGTTTAGAAAACAAAAAAAAGCTACCCCTTGCTTTCTCTCTAATCTTTGTTTTATTATAACTCCACCAAACAGGAGCTATAAAACTGGCTGCTCTGCTGAATCCCTTCTTTCAGTCAGTCACACTCCATTTAACCATGTAAGCTCACCCTGAAGGGCAGGGTAGAAAGTAGTAGAAAGAACTACCCAAAAATAGGAATTTGGCTATAGCATCAGAGATCAAAGCAAAGTAAGCGATTTTTTTCCCCACTTAGTCTAAACATGATGCAACTCTTCTCCCTCATCCCATCCAGAACAATAAAAAAAAAAGAGTTTGTATCAGAGAATATAGTTTTCTTAAGAACAATACTGTGAAATAGAGTTGTGTAAAAAGTTATGATGAATTTTGTAACACTTAGTAGCGTCCCCTTTTAATTTCCAGCCAGTTTTATCCAGGCAACTTCATTCACTTAATTCTATCTTATTTTCAGACTGTAGTATGAATTAGGTTAGAATCTCACAATCTATGTTTGAGTGGTAAAGGAAGAAGGAAATCTTGCCAATAATTCTGTTTTAACTGATAGAGAAAATAATGGATGCAATATTGAGGATGTTGGAAAACAAGGTTTCCCTCATTTTTAAATGTTTAGTATCTATTATCATATGATCATATACATACAATCCTTGATATGTACTAGATGTATGATGTGGGTGAAAAACTGGCTGGACCAACATGTTCAATAGTAACTGCCATTGGTTTGAAGTCCAACTGGCAAGTCTCACTGGATGAGAGGTGTTCTTTAGAGATTGGTATTGTTTGACACCTTCATTAATGCCCTCGACAATACAATCTTGGCAAGTTTGCATGCAGCACTGAACCCAGGGGAGTAGCTAGAAGGCAGAGCTGGCCTCCTGAAGGAATGGCCTACAGGAACCTCAAGCTTGACTAAAACAAATACAAGGTCCTGCACCTGGAACAGAATAACCCCATGCAGCAGTACAGGGTACAGGCTGGGCACAGACTAGCAATGCCCTGGAGAAAAGGACCTGGAAGTCTCTGCAGAAAGCAAGTTGAACATGAGTGAGCATTACGCCCTTGCAGCAATGAAAGCTGGCCACAGTTTTGCGGTATTTACAAAAATACAGCCAAAAGGTCAAGGGAAGAGATTATTTCCCTTTATTCAGTGCCAGTGACACCACATTTGGATTACTCAGCCCAGATTTGGGTTCCCTGAGACATGAGAGATGTCAACAAACTGGGAAGGGTCCAAAGCATGGCTGCTAAGATGATTAGAGGGCTGAGCACATGATGAACAAAGGGAAACTGAGGGAACTGGGCTTTGTCTTCATAAGGGAAGGCTGAGGAGGATCTAATTACTGTACTCTGTTACCCAAATCCTCTGTTAAAAACAGCTTTCTAAGACTTTGACTTTAATGAAGAGAACTAATTCAAAACTTGGCTAGATGAAATGTGAATAGCTAAGACTTTAAGGCACAATATTAACTGTATGTATTCACATAAATAGTCAGTCACGTTAGACCCTAAAGAACTCACAACTACATATTAAGTTTTTATTGAGAAAAATGGATTTATCACTATTTTTATCTAAGAATACAAAATTAAGCCCATGAAAAGCCACATAGGTAGCTTTTATATTACTAGCATATGGTAGCAGGCAGTTTACCTGATTGTAGTTGTTGATGTGTCTTTCCCAATTAAAAAATCATGTTTTCCTTCTGAGATCTGCTGAGCCCAAGGTGGGTGAAGCCATATTACTTGAGAAATATGGCCAGCATAAACTGCAGGCATAATCCAGTTCTCAATACTTAATTCACTGGAATGAATGGAGAAAGATTGGAGGTTACACTGTTAGTTTCCCTGCAAGTAAAACACTGTCAAGAGCACCACAAACATCTTCCATATCTTGAAAGTACACACACAAGTCATCTGAAGTTAGTACACTGTGTACAGCTTGCATTATCAAAAAAGTAAAAGAGGGAAAGCTTGATTCATAAGAAGGACCCAAAATGTCTGTAGTAGAATGAAAAAAAAAAGTTAGGACAGGGTCAGCTTCACTCCTAATAAGCTACTTTGACTATAAACTACTTGGATTTATTGTGCTTTCTCTCTTGATGTATCAGACAGAGGAAATGTGCAAGGATCACAATCAACACTATTCTAGACAGCTTTGAACTGACCTCACAGGAGTATTCTGTTGTGAGCTGCTCTAAATAGATTTTAAATATAATCTCAGTACTGAAAACAAATCAATCAGCACTTACAGAATAAAATCAGTCCTTAGCAATATCCTATTTCTGTAGGTATATAATACGGCTCCCAAAGCTTATTTATCCAACAAAAAAATAAGATATTGACTATGGGTAGAATGGCACAATTACCTACATACCAATTACATCATCCTGTCATTGCTGTGAATCACCACAGTAAACTGAAGTAGTCAATAGCTATTTTAAAACGGGAAGTGAAAGACAATAAAGGTCACACTGTGCCTTGTTACCTACTTTAGAAGCTGGGGCAAAATATTGGTCCTAATGACATTAATGGGAAAATCTTATTCAACTTCATATATTCAGCATGTCACCGCAGATGATGTTATTGCAATCTCAAAGCAGATTTTTCAGAATGAGGACAGAAAGGCTGTTCTAAACCTACAGCTCTCCACATGAAAAGGATCAGCACTAAGATTGCTGTCCTGTTATCCAGAGAAACAACCTGGCCTAATAACATGATACACTACTGAACAACTAAAAGTAAATTTGCAAGTCTCAGACCTTCTTGTTATGCAACATAAACATTTGACCACACTCATAAAAGTGAAAAGATGAAAGATACAACCTGGGGCTGCTTTATGCCTCTTTTGTTCATGCCTGCTATATAAAAAGTTAAACGAATATTGACTGTAAATCAAAGGTAGAAAAAAGTGGACTTTAGGTATTCTGATGCATTACACAGGACTTTACCTAAAAAGAGCTTCTTTGTCAAATACAGTGTCTGCTGGCATATCCACAGGAATAAGGAGGTCTGGATGGGAATCAAGATGAACAAAGCTGATGTTACTGGCAGGAAGATGTTTTGAACCAATAGCACGATAGATGAAAGGCAAAACCTAAAACAACACGAACAAAAACATTTCAATTATAACCAGCAAGCTGAAAAATGCAATGATGTTAACAGCAAAAATACCAGCCCCACTCCTCTTTGCTTCTTTTGAATTTGGATTACTTCTTGGGAGAGGAAGGAGGACACTGAAAACAATACCAAGGATACAACTCCAACGGCAAGACAGTTCATGGGGATACAACTCCAACGCCAACCCACGAACTGTGAATCACTATGAATCCAAGAGTTCTATACATGATAAGCTGCTGCAGAATCATAGCTTTACTCTCTTTTCTTCTTTATAGTGAGAAGAGCCACTACAAACAAGACTCCCTAATAATTTAATACAATGCCCATTTTCTTCTCTTTCAACTTATCTCCAGAATGCCTTCTATCTTTTGCAGAAGCTTACCTCACACACCACCTTTTCCATGCTATAAAGCTTACCCACAACCTATGCATGGGTGCTGTGGAGATACAAACTTCTGAAGCACAACTAACAAAATGTTAACTAATACAGGGCGAAAACTGGCCTTACTACCATTTAAACTTGAGCTGATCTTTAGATCTATTTCCCTTGAAGAAAAAGCTTAATTCCCAATCCCCACAAGATTTAGTGGTGGCAATGAAGAGATTACCTTCCCCGGCTGCCCACTTAAACGGTGGGAAAAACAGCAGATGGGTCAATCTGTCAATTTATAACACAGCAAACCACTGATATGCAAGAATGTCAAGTAGTGAAATGAGACAACTGAAGGCTGATTCATGATCCTTCTTAAACTGAGCTGCAGTAGACAGAGTTTCTCCCACAGTTACAGGTCAGTAGCTGCCTTAGCTACCAGAAGAAATCTAGCAAGGACTATGAACCAGATCACTACTATACAGGGAATGTGAAGACTATAAACAGACTGGGCAATATAAGTTACATGGGATCTCTATATTTAAATGCAAACTGAGCTACTTTTTAAGCATAAAACTGATTAAGATCACAAATACTGAATAGTGAGTGTACATAACCATAAAACCTGACTGACACATAGTTGAAGTCTGGATTGTATTTCACCAGACTCGTTATAAATTCTCAGTTTACCCACTATTTATGCAATGATATGTATACTACTGTAATAATAGATAACATAAGGTTAAAAATAACGAGGATTCTCTGAGCTATGACTTCCAGTTCTTCACAAAAGGCAAATAGTCTGGCCTACCTGAACAACCTACAATGTTTGCAGTTTAAATTAGTCTAATCTCATGCAAGTTTTACTGCAAATTCTGAAAACAGAGCGGGATGGGGGAGAAGTCAAGAGCCTAGAGTCTCTTACATTGCAAGTTCTATTGCTTTGGATTGAGAACAAAATACGCTTTCCACCAGCTGTTATTATTAATCAAAGCATGGTGCATCTAGTGTCATCTACTCCTGGAGAAACCTCAGTGTCAGTGATTCATCTGGACTATATGTAGTTTCTGTGAAGTTCTTATGCTTTGGGGTAAAAGATTACGTAAGTTTTATATAAGACAGACCAATGTATATACACACATATATCGAAAACATAGCATATGTTTTGGCAGGAAAAGTCTTTGTTAACCTAATTTAAAAGTATAAAAAGTAAAATAAAGAATTACTAATAGTCATTATCTCAGTATTCCTATCAGAGTGAGGCTCTTAATCCTTGGTTACCATGCAAAAACAACTACCACAGCATCAACTATTTCAGTGAGTCTTGGTAAAAACAGTTGTCATTAAACTATCTACTTACAAGTTCAGAACAACCTTTTCCTTAATAAACTGCATTACACTAGCGTTTTTGGTTTGCAAAACACCAATAGAATTAATGCCTTTCATTTTTTTCTCCACCAACTCTTCATGTCCCAGAAACACTTGCTGAAATCAGTGGGCTTTTGTGCCTTTGGGTAAAGAATTTGCTTACTTTGGACTAAGGCCTCAGCTTATGTAACAATAAACAAACTATTTGAGAAACCAGAAACAGCAATTCAAAACCAACCTCTTTCAAAATACCTTTTTTAACTAGTTAACTAAAAATAAAAAGACAAAGCGCCAAATTTGGCATTTCTCAGCTACTGACAGTCAACCTGCTTGTTAAGAGTGTGCTTATATTTAACAGTTTGCTGCTAGCATGTCATACACTGTGGAGGCCCGAGTTTCAGAGCAGTGCACTAATGCCTAACTAATTCTAGGAGCAGCATGATGCCGGTATTATTTTGCTTTAAATACAGATACCGTGAGAGGGAAAAAAAAGGACAGACAAACAGAAATAACTGCTTAAAAAAACGCCCATCTCCCATGATGGCACTAGTTACATGAGTCTCTGTCTCAGTACGGGGATCCGGACCACCTCAACACGGAGCTTCACCCGGGTTTCGTTAGCGAAGCAGACCCGAGATTAGTTTTCGCGCACCGCTGTACAACATGCGTGTACAGCCCCACGGTAGCCAGACAGAAAGAAACGGCTCATTTTCCCTGTAAACTGCCCGCGGCCCGGAGGAAGGCCACGACCCCCCGCTCGCCGCCAGGCCCGGCCCGGCGACGCCGCGCTCTCGCTCACTCACATCCTGGTGGTCCTCCACCACCCACACGGGCAGCGCCGGGTAGGCCCGCAGGCCGCCCCCGGGAGGCCGCTCCCCAGCGCAGCAGTCCCCGCCGCTCATGCCGCCGGCGCGGCCCGGCTCCCTCCGGCTGGCTGCGGCCTCCGCTTCCGCCCGCGGCGCCCCGCCCCCCGCCTTCCTCTTCCGGCGCCGGCGCGAGCGGCGGCGAGGCGCCAGGTGGGCTCTGCGGGACCGCGGGGGGCGGCTCAGGAGCGCATCGAACGTCGTGGCGGCGACGTCACCCCGCGGGCTATTGTGACAGCACAGCCGCGCTGACAAGGGGGCGGCCGGGGCGCCGCCGCTCGGCGCTCGGGGGCGGCTCGTCCCGTCCCGCCCCGCCCCGCCCCGTCCCGTCCTGCGGGGGGCGGCCGGGGCCGGGGCCGCGGCGCCGCTTTGCCCCGGGATGGCGGCGGCAGCCGGCAGTTCCGGTGCCGCTCCGGTGGTCGCCGCCCGTGTGTAAATCGCCCTCTCCCGCGCGCCGCAGTTTCAGGGCGGCCCCGAGGGGACTCCCCCCGGCTGGACGCGGCGGTGCCCCGCGGCTGCCGCGCTCTCAGCCGCGTGTCTGCGCGGAGGGAGGTGCTTCTAGTAACATCTCAGGAGCCGAGGATACTTATTTTCGTGTGTGTGCGTGTGGCGCAATGCATTTCTCTTCCTAGGTGAGAGGAAAAGGATGGTTTGTCATCAGGGTTTTTCGGCTTGAGCTCACATCGAGCTTGAATATGATGAAAAGTTACAGCTGTGGGAGCTTTAAAATAGTCTGGGCATTTAAGATTATTTCATGGGTTTTTTTGTTTTTTTTTTTTCTGGCTTTGAATAGTTCAGTGCATTTTGAAGTGACTAAATTATGATAGCAAAACCTGAAAAGTTCTCTGAAAGTGCAGATAAGCTTAGGGCCATAGTTAAGGGGAGCTGGCAAACAAGACCTTTTGTGTGAATGCTCTGACACGTTGAAAAGAAATGTGCATTAAGTTAAGGTACCGTAGTACAGTGGTTTTTACTTTAATTTGTTCAAGGTAATAAAAAAAAATTAGCTCAGCCTGTTTAAATAAAATGTGTATGTAAATGTCAGCAAAGCACAAAACAGCATACTGGGACAACCTTGGGCTATGTAAGGTAAAATAACTGGTGAACTAAAGAAGAAATGATTTGGCATTTGATGGACCAGAATTAAGAATGGTAAAAAGTAGCACTATTGCCAGACCAAACAATGAAGGTGTGGACTAATTTTTTTTCCCGATTGTTTGTTTTTGAGATCCTTTAAAAGATTTGAAGGTACTGAACAGACCCAGGTTGACTGGAAGGAGTCAGTGGCTTTACTACCATGCCTGCTACCTCCTAGAAATTTGTGGATCCTCCCTTATTCTACTGGCCTTTGTCGCCCAGTTACTCAGGCGAGGAAGCAAATGCGGCTACCACCACTTCCAGTGGCTTCAACCAAGCCCCAAGCGTGGGACAGGAGACCTGGGGTCCTCCTGGTACCTCCCCCTCAATGTGCATCCTTTGCCCCTGTTTCATTTCTTTTCCTTTTTCCCTTCAGTTCACTGGCAGATGTCTGGCATCACTCAGCAAGCTTCATCTTTTGCAGCGCTGGGACGAGAATGCAGCCAGAAGTAGTACTCTGAGCAGCCCAAGTTTGCCAGGCTACGGGGTAGCAGGTGGGAGGCTATTCCCTGCATGTACTTCTGCATCAGTAAAGCCACTGTAAAAGGGAGGCTTTCTTTTCTGTTTCTGGTGATCTTTCCACATATATACGTGTGTGTGTGTGTGTGTCTGTCTCTCTCTCAACAGGATCTGACATTTGCAATTGCAGCACCGGCGCTTAACGATTTTTTTCCTCTCTCCCTCCCTTCCACCCAACACATCATAATTGATTCTTTATTTAGATGTTTTTTTCCTTTTTTTCTCTTTTTTTGAATTTTAAACATTTTAATTAAAAATGAATTTTAACTTTAATAAGCCGCAGCAGTTTTAATTTTTAAACTTTAATAGTACATAGTACATTAAATACAACGCATGCTTTTGAACAAGACTTCAGCCTGTTTAGAGCAGTGGCTGTTGCCTGCAAGGTAACAGGGCCAATTAGATACTTCAGGAATTTTGGAAACTGTTTATTTATTGAAATTAGAACAAAGCGTACATAAAAATTTACTGTGAGCCACAAAAATGTACGTATCTAACTTAAAATACTATAAAATATCTGTTGAGGTCAATCCTATACTAAACTGGGACCTAACTGTGAATGTAGATTCCCATTATCTTGTTTAAAATTCATGTGATTTGTTGGACCAGGCAACTTGTGATGTGTTAGTAAAGTTGTTCTGCCTGAAGTTTAGAATAGTGTCCTAGGAAGGAGTCCTCGATGTGAGACCTTGGATGACTACTACATTTACTAAAATGAGCGGTTTCGTTGGTGTGGGCATCTGGAGACTTTATACCAAAGCATCCATGGCCAACTAATCGTTTGTTGCAAGTAACATTGACCTAAATCAGAGAGTCCTGCCTGGGTTCTGGATTAGAGGCAGGAGAGTGCATTAGTGGAGTAGAGACTTAGGGGAATCTTGGGGGAATAATGACCTGCACTAGTCAGGAGCGCAAACCTCGCAATGAAAGTCAGTGGTCATCATCCGCTGCTCCTATTAAAGGAAACTGCAGAAATCATAATTTCAGCACTTTGGAAGTAGTTCCAGGAAATGCACAAACAACCTCCTAGAAAAGCTTTGTGCCACTGTACGTTTATTTATTTTCTTCTTTAAAGGTGAACCATGTCTTTCCATTCTGGACGAGGATGTCCCCGTGGCCAGGGGGGACCAGGAGCACGAACTTCAACACAGACCTACCGACCTCAGAACCTACGGCAGCTTCACCCGCAGCAGCCCTCCGTGCAATACCAGTATGACCAGCAAACTGCCCCTCCGACAAACTATCCAAACCCTCCAGCCACTGGTTACATGCCTCCCAGGCCGGACTTTGTGCCATACCCTCCTCCAGTGCCCCCTTCCACTCAGAACCCCATTAGCCAGTGCCCCATGAGGCCGCCTTTTCCAAACCATCAGATGAGGCAGAGTTTCCCAGTGCCTCCATGCTTCCCTCCCGCTCCTCCACCAGTGCCGAATCCTAGCAACACCCCTGTGCCAGGAACTCCTACTGGGCAAAACGCATTCCCTTACATGATGCCACCTCCCACAGTACCACATCCTCCCCCACCCCCAATCATACCGCAGCAAGTCAACTACCAGCCCGTTTACTCCGCAGGGTATTCGCAGCAGTCATTCCCACCTCCTAACTTCAATAGCTATCAGCACAATTCCAGCTCTTTCCAGAGCAGTGCTACCAACAGCAGTGGCGGCAGCAGCCATTTTCGGCACGCGGGTCAGTACCAGGGAGAGAAGTCACAAAGCGATCGACGGTCTCCAGAGAGGAGCAAGCACTACGAGGAGCACCGGCATCATGAGCACGGGCACATCCACAGTGACAGGCATCGGTCCAATAACCACGGGGACCGTCGGGATCGAGGCCGGAGTCCAGATAGGAGGAGGCAAGAAAGCAGTCGGCACCGGGCAGATTATGACAGAGGAAGGATATCGCCTCACCATAGAAGTTACGAGCGTAGCAGGTAACTTGAAATATCCTCTGTGTCCAGAGCGAGAGCCGTGGTCACTCTTCCATAGTATTTGTTTGAATCAGATGTCCATCCCTCACCCATGTTGTTTTCTCCTAACTTAAGATGTAGCCAGTGCTCAAGGCTTTTGCTGTCTTCCAAGTACATTGTTTCTGCCCCGTCTTTGCAGGCAAGTAAACTTGCTCCCCTTGTCCACGGACAGAGCTGGAAGCAAGCAGGCTCTCGTTTGAACACTGAGTGGCTTGTTGAGTAGCACTCTGTTCTCAGTGGGGTTTACCACAGTTGTTTCATGAAAGCAGAGTAAGCACAAGTTTGTGCAAAAGACTGTGTTCAGAGTCTCAGCCTTGCAAACGGATAAGTCTCAGTATTTCAAAGTTCAAGATTTGGGTACCAAACTTAGGCTATCACTTGTTACTTGAGTACAGCCCTGCTTTGATTAAGCCCTGTATTTGTAGATAGCCAGCACTCGGGGATTTTACAGTCTGATAGATGCACAAATTTAATTCCTGAAAACTAGCAGTGAGCTTTCCAGCAAAAAGACCATTGCACAGTGTTCCTCATCCCACTGCATCCCTGTCTTCATGGGAGACCTGTGCAAGTGTGTGTGGGCTTCGCAAGACCTCCCTCCCAGTGGACGTTGTAGACTTGCCTGTGTGATTCTCTTGGGGATGAAGACCTTGGCGAGCCAACCTGCGAGTTCCAGAGAGAACTGAGGTGAAAATAGGCATGCAGCAGTCCAAACGAACAGAGAACTTGCAGGCTGTGTTGTCATCTTAAGACTCAGGGGGATGAGTGTGAGCAACTTATTTTGGGTGTCTCATGAAGCTTCTGCCCCTCTGCTTCATAGATAAAAGCAGCTCATGAATCAAGAGCTGATCTGATGCGATTTGCTGCATGGTATTTTAGAGCAGACCATTGCCAGTTTTGTCTTCCGAATCTCTTAGATTTGCCGTCTTAGTGCCTCTCTTTGTGACTAATGATTTAGGTCAGGATTTTCAAAATGAGATACCTGAAAGTTAAATATCTAAATATTTACCAGTGCACCTAGATCACATGCTCTGTTTTTAGAAGCTCTGAGCTTTGCCATTTCACATGTGAAACATGAATTTGCAGTTAGTGTCTCTGGAAATGAAGCCACTTTCATTTAGATGCCTATATAGAGATTTAATTGCAGAACTTTAGACAGCTGTATTCCAAAAAATCACATTTAGTCATTTTATTCCTCTCTTTTGTTTTTTTTGCTCCTATGCCTTTCATTTCCAAAGGGGGATTTTCCTAAAACCTTAGTATTGGGATAGATGGCATTATAACAAAAGCAGAGCAGGAAAGTGACTATCTGTTCCAAATTTCTTGAAGGTCAGCATTAAGAATTTCTAGGTTTCTTTAACTCTAGCAGTTGGCACACATGTCATGTTGAACAATACTGGCAAATAATCTCATCCTGCTTCTGTGCTCCTTTCAGGTACGGATTGTAAGAAATGCCAATTTCTCATTTTACCTATGTTTTAAACTCTTTAAGGGAGCGGGAGAGGGAGAGGCATAGGCACCGTGATAGCAGAAGATCACCATCACCAGACAGGTCCTACAAAAAGGATTACAAGAGAACAGGAAGGTAAGGTGGTACATTTGGTCTTTCACATACTTAAGAGGCTCTGTGCATGTACATGTGTGTGTGTTTGTGAATGTATAATAGGTACATATGTGATTGGTCTGAAACTCGGAAAAGAGAAGAGTTTTAGGTATATAACCATCTCCATATACATTCAAAGTCACTTATCAAGGCCTTTTAGAGTTAGAAACTTTTTTTTTTTTTTTCTGGCAAGAGAGCTTCTCTGCATTATCCTAAAGACTCCCTCTTACATCTGCTTCTAGTTTATAAAGTACCAAGATTATTTAAAGTCATGCTGCATTTAGAATACCTTTTAGGGGCTTTTCTTGTATTGTTGATCCTTTACTTCTAACTCCTGGAGAGTTGAATTTGGTGCAACATGATTTATAGGCAGAGGAATTAAAAAAGCAGTTTTCCTATATTCAACTCCCGAAAGCATTACCCTTGCAATGCATAAGAAATATCACAGGCTGCGTTGTTCAGAGGAGTGCAGGAGTTAGATTAACAAAAGCAATGTGGCTAGTGTATAATCCTTCCAATAAAACCCTAGTTCTTATCTCATACAAATAGTTTGTGGGCTATATGTTAAAACTTTGTAATACTGTAAATTTTAGTTGAGGTACTTCAAACCTAGGAACAAAACGGGGCGGGGGCGGGAGGGGGGCAGGGGGAAATTCATCCAGAATGCAAATAAGAATTTTAATCTAAAATGACTTTTTTATTCTAATTCTCAAATATGGCTTCAAATAGAAAATTTTAATTTTCAATTTTAACTCCTATTTCTCATGATAGGTCTGACTACAAAGTCATTTTTTACAGTCATAAGTTAAAAGCAGGAAAAGGCAATTGGATTGTGCTATAATTTATGTGGTAGAATAATGTACTCATCTGAAGGAAATTATTTATTTCTCATTATAAAGCTATCACTATTAGAATATAAAAGAGAACTGTGTATATTTGCTTCCTCCCTCTGAAGCCGCTCTCCAAGCAGAGAGAGAAAGAGACCCCGATGGGAGGAGGACAGAGAAAGGTGGTCTGAGAGCCAGAGTGCCAGCAAAGAGAAGAATTATACCACTATCAAAGACAAAGAGTCAGAGGAGAATGCATCTGAAAAAAATGAAGAGGAAGATGATGAATTACTTAAGCCAGTCTGGGTTCGCTGTACCCATTCTGAAAGCTATTATTCTAATGACCCTATGGATCAAGTGGTATGTTTGAGAGAGAACTCTAAAATACTGTGCATCATCCCTTATTGATTATTTGATTACTTGATTAATATGAACACTTCAGCAGGATCATATTTTGTGTCATTCAGTGTTTAATCCTTCTCTCCTCCCAACCATCTCAGTCTTTTAACCCTGTAAGGGTTTTATTTGGCAGTATTCTTCTCCGTTTTCATCAGTTTCTTATGTCTGTTTTCATTTAGATTAGTGGTGCATGGAAGAGGGATTTTTTTGTCTCCAGGAGAAAAAGGTTTTTTTCCATTATACCTGTATTTGAGCAAAACTACCTCAATCATCCTATTGTCAGTCATCCCTGGAGAAGTTTTGTACAGAAGCAGAAAGTCAGGATTCTTTGTACTTAACAATAGCAGTTGCTGGGGAGCAGTGTTTTTTTTTCTGGTGAATCACTGTTTCAAAGAAGGCAACAAAATGAGCTGAAGTTCTTGTATTTCTAGTGTGCAATAAGATTGTTTTAAATTGCTACATATTTACACAAAAGGTCAACTGTTTCTTCTTAATCTAGGTTGTTAAAAATCAACCTTGAGCCATCCAAAATGTGTTTAGCCATAGTTCTGCATGGCTAGGCCACAAGTTTGATGATAATGCACCAGCAAATGAAGTAATTTCTCTGTGCATTCACCTGATGGAGGAATTTAACCATATGCTAGAGCCTTATCAAGTGTTTCCATGTTTTATTGAACTACAGCACTGAGATATGTCTGCTTTTTCCATGCCTTTCTCTGTGAAATGATGAAACTTGACGTGTTCAGGGGAACTGATATTTCAACATTGTCTTTGTTTCTTGTTCCCTTTTTAATTTATAGGGGGACTCTACTGTGGTAGGAACAAGCAAGCTCAGAGATCTGTATGAAAAGTTTGAGGAGGAGTTAGGAAGGCGTCAGGCAAAGGCCAAAGCAGCCAGGCCACCATGGGAGCCACCAAAGACCAAGCTGGATGAAGATTTAGGTAGGCAGAGATGATGGCAAAGCTCTGAAGTGCAGTAATCTGTCACTGATCTGTTTTTCTGCGCTTGTGTGTATTCAGTGATGTCAGTAGGCTAATACGTATTTTTAAATCCCTTCTTTCTGTTGAAAACCCATGGGAGTTTTACCGTTGCTTTTGACTGAAGTAGATTTAGGCTCTTTACCCAGCAAGGCTAAGGGAAAATGAAGAGGATCCAGCACAGTCTTATGCTGAAGTCTCTTCCATGCCATGAAATCTCCCTGAGTCCAGTCTTGGCATGATCTAATAGGCCAAGGTACGGGGCACAGGAGGCTTTGAGGAGCTCCTGGTCTTATGTTTTTTAAAAGGAAGCAAAAGTAGTGATGATAAACTCATGTGGCAGCTTTTTATGGTGTTGAGCTCATTTTCCTTCTGGACTGTATTTTGGTTGTGCAACTCTGCTTCTTGTGATCTAATAGAAAAGTTTTAAGTTCTCAAAACACAGTTTATCTGCATTATCCTTGTTCCCACGTGGATCTTTTTGCAGTGGAATAAATCTGCTGGCTGTATCACTTATTGAGGAAGTACTGGTTGAATTAGCAGGCGTACTTTTTGATAGCAATTTATCCACTCAGAAGTCAGCGAAAGCTGTTTTTCTGTTTTGTGAGACCTGTTAGCTATTCTTCTTATTATTCTTCCAGCATTTCGGTGCTTCATAGTGTGTTTTCCAGTCAATTGTATCAGTTCAAGAAACTCTTATGCAGAACATGCTAATTTAGGCATTCTGTTGGTTTTTTTTGTTAATTAGTGCTTCACATTTGCCAGTTAAGCTGCTTCAGACTCTCAGATCTGAGCTGAGTAACACTTTTGCAATCAAATATGAAAAAGTCTGAAATTGAAATACAGGTGTATATAATGACACAGTCAGTTACATGTTTACAGTGCAAAATGATATCATAAAGATGAAAGGAAAAAAATAACCATAGCTTAAGTAAAATGCGAATTCACTATTGTAAAGAAAATATGCACATTTTTTGAACAGCGAATATACACTTTTTAATTCACTCAGGAATCACTAACAAAGTATGCAGGAGATGTGTTTTCCTGTGGATGAAGGAAGAATAACCACTACATCCAGCCTATCTGTGCTTCGTTTCCTCGGATCTCTGCAGAAAGAGTTCCCTCACTGCTCTAGCCTAAAATATGAGAGGGCCAAGAGCAAATTAGCTTTGTTCCTTTTTCCCCTCTTTCTGGAGGACCAGAGGGCTCTGTCTCTGCACTGTCCCACAGACTGACTTGGTGTCTGTTCAGGCTTCTCCTACAACCGTACTTCTGTTATGTCTAGTAATTTGTCTTATTTTCTTCTTCAGCAAATGCTGTGTCTTTTCTGCCTTCCATTTAGCAGTAGTTAGGTATTTAATTTTTTTAGCAGAGAGATACCAACAAACTCTGAGAGCATGTGCAGGTTAGGAAAGGCTGATTTCAATACATGAAATCCAGAAATTGTGCATTGGCATTTCAGAACTCCAAATTACTCTCACAGGTCCCACACTCATTTTGCACATAAAATTAGACTTACAGAATTAATGTTTATTAGAGAACTTTTAAAACTCAGGTGTTTATATATTTTTGTATGAGTGTACATGTATGCACATACAGGCAAAACTTGCTGGTAACTGAACATATGTACCATGTAAACCATATGTCTCAAGGATTTCATTTTAGTAACAGTTTTTACTGAGTTAGGGACCATTTAAAAATACATCCTGGTCAAAAAGGGAAGAGTGTATTACTAGCAATTCTTTGTCTCACGCTCTCTGTCTCTTGCTCTCTCTTTCTTTTTTATTTAAGCTAAGAAGAATTTTGCATTTAACAAATACATGCATTTAACAAATACATATTTTACACTCTAGTTTCACAGTATTTCAAAGCAGTGGCAGTGTAGTAATGCGTCTTCTGTAAAGTCAAAACTTAGCATTGGAAGGAATGTTGCATCCCTTCTTCCAAGAATAATAAACCTTACTTGCATCATGCACCAGTGTATGTTTTGGCTATGAAAACAGTTATTTATATTTAAGTTGGAGCTAAGGAAACCTGTGGAAATCGGTGACATTACATACATAAGAAAAGGAGTGCACAGGAGTTCAAGGAATTGCGAGATCGGGCTCTGGGTTTTTTGGGGGTTATGTCCAGACGCTTAATAACACTACCCTGGCAACAACGTAAAGGAGAGTCTGTAACAGGTCTGAGACCTTTTTCTGTCCTGTTTGTTGTTGTTTTTATTTTTTGTTCTCTTTGGCATTTCCTCCCCCTTCTGATATATCACAAGAATTGTTTCAGTTAAAGAATATAAAGAAGAATGTCAAAAAAAGTAAGAAAACTCACAGAACAGGGGTTCCTAAAAACTTAAGGCTAGATTCACTCAATAATTCCAAGGTTTACTTCTTATCTGTGATTTCTAAGATGTGATAATGAATTTAGTAGAAATACTTGATTTTGAAACTAATCTAGCAATAGTCTTCTCTAACAATACATGTTCTGTAATAATTCAGTCTGTACATGCTGTGGATAGACACCTCGTGGATAGACAGTGTTCTAGTACAGACAGGAAACATTTTTGGGTAAGG
Source organism: Apteryx mantelli (assembly GCF_036417845.1). Taxonomy (NCBI): domain Eukaryota; kingdom Metazoa; phylum Chordata; class Aves; order Apterygiformes; family Apterygidae; genus Apteryx; species Apteryx mantelli. Next base: position 80,409,730 of record NC_089979.1, read on the forward strand.
TGAAACTGTATAGAAGCACTTTGCTCACAGCAATCGGAATTAACTTCTAAAGAACAAGAGGTGCTATTTAGCTCATATTTGCAAATTTCAATGTATTTTTTTCTCTTTTCTTCCTTCCTCCCTCTTTTTTTTCTACTTTAGGATAATACTTGTATTGGTTATAGCTCTATAATCTTGTTCTATGAAGTATTTTAATGTCAAGTAGCTGTAACTGATCTTCTAGAACTGATCAGTGGTGCTTCTGGACAGCCCAGCAACAATCTCTGAGGCATGCAAACAGATGCAGTTGATGTAGGCATTTAATATCCATAGCATTTGCTGTCATTTTTAATTAAAAATTAAAATGTCCCTCTTTCATTAATGTGAACGTCACACACAACTTTAATAACTTTCAGTGTGCCACAGTTTGCTATGTAATAATAGAGAATTCATTGCTACTGGGGAAGAGAAAATGTGGAAGTGTTTTTCAGCTATCTTTATTTTCCCTATGTGAATCAGAGAGCTCCAGTGACTCAGAATGTGACTCTGATGACGACAGCAGCTGCTCTAGCAGTTCGGATTCTGAAGTTTTTGACGTCATTGCAGAAATTAAGCGTAAAAAAGCACACCCTGATCGTCTTCATGAAGAACTGTGGTACAACGATCCTGGGCAGGTATGGTGAGAGGAAAAAGTGCTGTATTTCTGAAAGTCAGATTCTTTCCTGGAGACATGAAATTCAGCATTATTGTCAAATATGCTGTATGACAGCTACTTCAATATTCATTTTCTCCCTTTTCTGTCTTGTCTTATTCTTCACTTTTGATTTCAAGCGTGTGGCTCCTTCCAACTTATAAATCTTGGGGAATATTCAGCTGGAATCATGTCTGACAATGTTAGTAAAGCCTGAACTGCTAGCAGTGTACTGCTAATGCTGTCCTTTTTAGCCCTGAGATGAAGGTACACAGATGAATTCTGGGATGGGGAAAAGGCAGCGTGTGTATCTCCTTTACAGATTATTTACTTAAAAGCTCTCACTTCATAATGATAAATAATGCTTTAAATATGCTCTTAATGCTCCCAATTTCTTGTCTAATGGTTCTTTTGTAATTGCATAGAGATTATAGTTCTCATTAAATGTAATTGGTGAGCTCATTAAATGTTTTGAATGTATGCATTGTACAGAAGACTAATTTTTGCTTGCAAATTTGCCATCTTCATCTTTCTTACTTAAATATTTTATAGTCCATTCTAACTCTTTTTCAAGTGGCACCTTAGTAAATTTATTTTTCTGGCATTTTGTGTGATGCATGAGTTTAGAATGCAGCAAATCATAATAGCAAGAGATACTGCAATACTTATGGCCACTGTGATAATTCAAAGGTCTGCTGAATCTTCTATTACCAACTCATATTTATACTTCTAGTAATAAAAATAATTTGAATCAGCATAGCTAGTTGCTTTTATTTCTATAGGAAAAAAAAATAGCAAACTGTTTAGCTATTTATTGAAAGAATGTGTGTTGCTCTTGGGCACATTTCAAAGTAATGTCCTAGTCCAGAATATTGGCTAAATAAAAATAAGTGAAATAACTGTGGGATGAATAGTTTCTGGAATGTATGGTTTCTGAGTTTCCTACTGAAAACCATTCTTTCCTACAAATGTTCCTGCAGTTTACTCCTCCTTATCTTTCCAAAAGGGGCTGAAATCAAATCATAGTTAGCTTGTCAATACTGTACTACCCCCCCCCTTTTTTTTTTTAGTGATCTATCCACAGGGTATATTTGAAGTGTTCCCATTACTTCTCTAAAGTACCAAGTATAAAAGTATAATCTTCAAATGCTCTGCTTTACATACTTTGGGTGATACCCTGCTCACATTGCAGACAACTTAGGGACAGGATTTCTGTCAATGAACCAAGCGGAACTGCTTGAATGTGGAGATTTTGACATGTAGATATTTGCATGTGTATGTTTAGGGCCTGAAATTTTGTTGTAGGCAGATAGCATACTGTTTATACGTATAAGAAATGAAAAAGATATATATGATGGTAGAGCAGCACAATTCTGCTGATGCCATTTTCCCATCTTGTGCTTCTGAAAGAGTGATGAAATTCTAATGCCATTGGGCAGTTTTCTTTCGTTAGTCTACACTGTTTTCAGCTTTATTGGCTTGAGAACATCCACTTAATCTAAGCATGACAGGCTTTTAGAAGCATCAGCACTCCTGGCATTTAAACCAACATACTTTTCCAGACACAATCACTTACCATTTTTCAATAAAAACAGAATCCTATTTTGTTTTTGACAGATGAATGATGGACCACTGTGCAAGTGCAGCGCAAAAGCCCGACGAACAGGAATAAGACATGGCATTTATCCTGGCGAAGAGGTTACTAGTTCTAAGAATTGCATTTATGAATACAAACTTGCTGTGGTAGACTCGTCCTTGGGTTGCTGGGTTTTTTTCCTCACTTACAGGTTTAGTAAAAACTACTGTGCAATGTTAAATCAGTTAGTTGTGTAACTTCACATTTAAAATGCAGTACCTGTAATGAAATACACCTGGAAACCAGAGAAGACTTTCCTGAATTTTAGTTCTAGGTTTTTTAAAGTTTTTGAAACACAGTTACATTAATAAAAAAGAACATGTGGTCAAAGTTCTGTCGTTCTCAAGTGGGTGAGTATGTTATGAGGGCCCCCTTTGTGAAGGGAGTACTTTAAAAGCAAAAAGGAAAAGTGAGCAAATTAGTAATTTTGCTGCTGGCAGCAGCAGCAAGCTTGTCAGGAGGTGCTGTTGCCTCAGCACTAGAGCATGTCTGCACCTCAAACTGCCAAATGATTTATTAAGTTCTTTACAAATACGTGATTAAAAAAAATGACTCTGTCAGTCTCCTCCAACACTTTCTTATAATGATAATGCCTTTCCTTTGAAAAATGTTGTTGAAATAGTACTCGGTTGTTTTCCTTAGAAATATTAATTTGTACAGAGTATAGGCTGTGACCAGCATTGTTTCTGGAGATAGAAACAATGCTTGGACCACCTCAATTTTTTTTTGTTTTAAGAATAAAAAACTTATGTTGTGAAAACATTCAAGAGCATTAATGTGTAGGTTTTCCAATTTAGCAATGTAATTTTTCTTGAAGATTTTAATTTTTCAGTATGCCTTTTTACATATGTATACTAAAATGTGTTCTTTCATTTCTCTGCAGTTAAGAATTTGTGAGTGTTTCTATTATAAAAGATAAATTATTCCATTTCAGGAAAAATTGCTCTGGTCTGAAGTTTACAGTAAATCACTTCAGTCTTGGATCAGTTCCTCCCCACGTTGTTTCTAGCACTTTTCTTGCAGAGAAGTAGGGAGAGATTTTTAACAGGAGAAAACCATGCCACATCAAACCTGCTGCATGAAGGCAGCTGCTCCCTGAAGCAAGTCCAGCTGGGAGTTTGAGGCATCTGAAAATCTCCTAGGATATACAAGTTTTTGCAGCGTCCTGTAGATAATCCTGCCTGGCTTTAAACTAGCTGGTTCCTGATTGTCTTGTCACAGCAACGAGAACCCCAGTTTGGGGCTGAACAGCCAGAGTAGTTACCCTGCTTGCTGGGAGGGTTTTGCAGACTGTGTGGAGCTGCGTAAGGCTGCAGCTCGCTTGCCATCACAGCCAGGCCTGCCTCTGTAACGCTGCCTCGGGCAGCGCCCCTCGGCCGCGGTGATTTTCTGTGCAGGCGGGCATGTTCTGAGCCTCTGAGCTGTGGTGGAGCAGGCACGGAGCACACGGGGAGGCTGCCCTGCTCTAGCTGCTGAGCATGTTCAGGCCTTTAAACTGGAGTGGCCTGGGTGGACCGGCTGGCCGGCCAGTGCATCCCGCAGGCAGAGCGGGGCCTCGGGGGCTCCTCCCAAGCCCTTCTCCACAGGCCTCGGGTTTTGCCCACGCCCGACTCAGCTGATGCTTGTCCGTCTTGATAACGTACTTTGAGATCTTCTGATGCAAGGTCTGAGTTTAATTTTTGTAAGTTTGTTTTTTTGTTTTTTTTTAATCAGTTCCCTGAAATAAACTTATATAAAAGAAGAGGAAAGTAGGCTGGTATGTAAATGACTGACTGCTATGTGTAAGAAAGATGGAAAGTCAAATGGAAAATAAAGAAATTATAGCTATGTTTTTTGCCTTTTTTTTGCCTTTGAATAGCTTTAAAAATACTTCTGAAAGTGAAAACGTGGAGAAGGCCCCCTTCCTTCTTCCCAGAATACTTAATTATGACTACCTGTTTTATTTAATTTTTCCTAGTGCATATTTCAGGGCTATTAGAAATGCTTTATTCTGCCTTTTTATCTAAATTTGCCTTGACTTTCCACATAATTCTGCTTATCTCTTTCTTTAAGCCCATTAAACCATGTCGCCCCATGACCAACAATGCTGGAAGACTATACCACTATCGAATTACAGTGTCACCTCCCACAAACTTCCTAGTAAGTACTTTATAAGTAATTCTAACTAGGGCGCTAATTTTATTTTCAGTGGTGGAAGTAGTACTGCTTCTTGTTCACTCTGTGGTGATTTTATTTGCTTTTTCAGACAGACAGACCTACTGTTATTGAATATGATGACCATGAATATATCTTTGAAGGGTTCTCCATGTTTGCGCATGCCCCATTAACAAACGTAAGTATGTTCATTACTTTATACATGGGATTTGTCTGAAAGGAAAGCTGTTTCTGTCCTGAAATAACACTTCTGTACAGCAGCAATACATGTGTGTTACAAGCATCATTCCAGCATGGGGAGCAGAGGAAAGACATTTGTGTTAATGAGTCTCAGGTTTTGTCATGACTAATTGGGGTAAGCGTTGCCTTCAAACTGTGACTGAGGCTGTGATGTGCATCAAAGTAGTGTTCTTACATGTTTCACAGTTTGAAAGTGGAATAATCCATGGAATAACTTGTTAAAGCTGTTAATTGGATTTATATTGGATGAGCAAGTTTGTTAATTTGAAAAAGTTTGTAAAAAAGTGAAAAAAGTCTCATTATTTATTTATTTATTTGGTGGCAAATTGGGACTGGACTTGTTCAGAGTTCCAGCTCTAAGGGGATTTTTCTTTTCCAAAAAGTTATCTAGATGTATCCACTGCTTTCTAACATCTGCTCAGCTTATTCAGGAACTGGGCATGTTATGATTTTTATTAAAAATTGTAAGTATTTAAAGTGAATTACCTGGTTGCTTCAAAAGCAAATCTAACAGAAATAATGGGCATGTTTGGTACCTGACCATCCTGCTTTTCCAGTGTAGAGTGTTTTAGTAATATCTAATGAAAAATATGAAATAGTGCATTTGAAGATTATCTTGGTATTTCAAGAACTCTCTTTTCAAATGCTTTAGGGTACCATCTGTCTCCTTGTTTTTATACCTGCTGTTAAGAACACCACCAATGCCAAGAGTGGCTCTCAGTGCAGGACTGGGACCTAAGAATTCTGGAATTGAGAGGCACTGAGAAGAAAGTATTTTATTTTCCTCTCAGTTTGCTTACATAATATATATTGACAACCCTTGACTTTTGGTGAGCAGGGGAAGGGACTGCATCTGGTCTCTTGTTGACGCAAAGTCAGGAAGAGCACAGAGTTCAGCCAGTCGGGTTGCAATGTGAAGCACTCCTGCCCTGCGGTGGTAACTCATCCTGAGGGTTCAAGGCATGTTTGGCCCGAGGCATTAGATTTTCACTTTGCAAAAAGCGAAAAGGAAAAGTTGTGGTTTTTTTCCCCATTAAAAGGATATAGAGACTACCTTGTCTTTATCACTTTATGTCTGCTCTAAGATAGGAAGGCAGAGTTGTGGAAATCTTTTCTATACAAACAAAAGAGATCTCTTCTGGTCTGACATGAGTAGTTACGGAAGACATTCAGCTGACTCTTTCTGTAATGTGCATGTGTTGCGGCTACAAAACTTTCAAAATGTCATTGTAATTTCTCCTTCCCAATAGGGGAAGATTTTCAGCAGCAAATGATTACTGTCTTACAGACCTTTGAACACAAAGCAGTACCATGTCATCAGTTTCTGTTACTAACAACGTCCTAGGCATAAAGCCCTTTGAAAAGAGAGTGTTTTGCTGTCCTGAGAACATTTTTGGCAACATGAAAACTGTTATTTGAGAGACATTATGGAACATATTTGATAAAAGAGAGGTGGCTAAGGGTAGCAAAAATAGAGATCTGAACGTTAACATCTTTGAATGAACCAAGTTTGTGTAATTTGAAGTCTTAGCTTGCACACTGTTGGAGGTCTCTATCGCTATTATTATTATTTTTCAGTAATAATTGAGCTGGTCAGATATTAGGTGAAATGGTTTGTATAGTCACAAGAGAAATACTATTTTCATAATGTAACTACCAAAGCAATTTTATAGTACAGAGTGTTTCTTTACTGTGTATTTGGTTCTGTAGGTGGTATTAATTCATGGATGTAGTCACCTCTGAAGCATTCATTTTCTACTTGTTACAAAGAAAAATACTCTAGACAATCAAATTCCTGAATCAGAATATCTGGTCTTGGTTGAACTTGCGCATTAGAACATAAATAAGCACTCCCTGATTTTTTTTTTTTTTTTAAGCATCGCTAGTTTAAATGTGACAATTTTTCCTTTTCTCAAATTCTATATGAGACATCTTACTGTCAGGGTTTTTTTTGTTTGTTTGTTTTGGCAACGTTTAGTATTAGAAAGGTTTTTATCAAATCCCAGGAAATGCAATTTGTCCTTGTGTTTGTTTGTTTTTGGTTTAGCTCTTTAACCTCTAGTTTATCTTAATACAAGGGTATAAGTAGCAGGTTGGAGAAGAATGACCACAGCAGTTGCTGATGGAATCATGCCATCAGCAGCTGTATGTAGGCAAAATAGCCAGATGTTTATTTAACAGTGGGCTGCAAGAAGATGTGAGGAAAATATTGTGCCTCTGCTGAGTCCATGGATTTCGCTGTATCTCCAGTACTATTCAAATCTTTTTGTGTGCATATTGATGCAAAATAAAAGCCTTGGGTTGCTTCAGTTTCACAGGTCATTGAGTTGTTTTGAGATTGTCTCTTATGTTTGCAAGGGCAGTAAGTAGTAAAACTGGCTAACAGTTACGGAGTTGTAAACATGTAGGGTGGGATTTAGTCATGTCTGTAGTCTTTTAGAAATTTAGCTTTGCTGCTTAAAAAAAAATTCCATTAAAAAAAAAAAGAAAAATGCTTCAAAAGTCCATGGACTTTGCAAGCATGAGTAACGAAAAATGAATTAAATGTTTGTCTTACCAGTTAGTAGAATGAATTTTTAAGAATATTTATTGGATAAAATTTATGTAAACCTGTAAAGCTATCCTGAAAGTTCCTATGTTCCATTTCCATCATTTAAAGCTATATTTTAGGACAGTATAGCTAATACAATTGGTAGTGTGCTAAAAACACTTTGCCTGCAGGTCGCTGAACCAATCTGGCATGTTGTATCATCAACAATAAATTTACCTATAACTATACATTTTCAAAGTGAGAGAAGATATGAGTTTATTGAGCTTTGCTTTTTCTAATCAAAACTTCATATCCAGTAGATGGCATTATTTAATCATTCTTTACCGTCCCTCCTATCAGCCCTGTGTTATTGCAGAGGTGGAGATTAGACTTCCCTTACACTTGCACTTGCGTTCCTGTCTTTTGCATGATCTCATTGTGCAACTGTTTTAGTAAGTGCCCTCTTGATCAGACAGTAATAGCTTTGCGTGCAAAACTATATTAACTATACAGTTGACACTGCATCGCTTTTCATGCTGAACCTCTATTTTTCCTTCCAGATTCCTTTATGTAAAGTAATCAGATTTAACATTGACTACACAATTCATTTCATTGAGGAGATGATGCCTGAGGTAAGGAGGATAATTAGTCAAAAGTCAGAGTGGGTTGTGAGTTGTTGATGTGCTTAATGGATTAAACTCCACAGAATCCTATCTCGAGAAGTCTGTAAGAGACAGGCTGCAGCCTGAGTGAATGGCTGAAAGGGAATTTGCACTCACAGGTACTAGCATAAATTCATCTACCTAGGATATCATATGTTACAATCAAATGCTAAGAACTGCTCATACCCATAGCTTCTTTTCAGTTTAAGCTGTATACCATACGTGTCACCTGTTCTATCTGTGAGCTGTTAGTCATTATCTTTCTTTTACAGATTTAAAAAAAAAAAAAAAAAAAAGGCATGCGGAGGTGCTGATTTGCAAGGACCACATAAGTCAATGGCAGAGCTGAAACACTAAAGTTGAGTGTGAAGCTCTAAAGATCTCTTACTAGTAGTTAATATAAGCTGATGCCAAAACAAATTTCCTGTGGATACAAACAAAGCAAATTCAGTTCATAATCTGTTTTTTATTACAAACCAGTCTCTGGTGAAGCCAGTTTGTGAAATAAATTGCTGGAGTGGAACAGCATGTGTGAGTACAGAAATACCCCTGCATATTAACTACAAAGATAGGATCAGTGTATAATTTAGTCACATATATTTACATTTTTTTCTAATTCTCTCTCTTTGTGGTGCTCAGCAGCAAATTTATCTAAATGTATGCAAGAGCCCTAAAATTCCCCAACAAGATAAATGTGATCAGTGCAATTCACTTCTTGTTATTGAATATGCTGTGTTGTCTCCAAATCTTTCTCTAAAATAATAAATGGCCACTAAGCAAAATAGGAAATGTGACATTTTTTTTGGATACCTGGTCCTTTATCTGTGGCTATAGCACTACTTGCAAACCCTATTTACTAGTGCGTTCTTGTGAAAGAGATTCTGTTGTTGAGTTTGGAACTTATGGACAGCTTTATATACATACAATTTATATCTAACTGTCCTGGTTTTGTTTCTTCAGGAAGGCTTTTTAAAGGAAAAGTTCCTTCATTTATGATTGAAAGCTGTGTACTTTGGAGTAGCTGCTTTCCCACTTGATGAAAAACTTTTTTTTTTTCTTTTCTTTTTTTTTCCTGTGCTGGCTCCTAAGGTCATAGTCCTCAGTTTGCGATGTACCAATTTGTTGCTGAGAAAGGTGACTGTGATATCACAGATGGTGACTTGTAAGTTCTTAGCACGAACATTTAGGAAAAAGATCCTGTGAGAAAGATCCTTCTTAGAAGCATATCACCTCCTTAGCTTACTCGGTTGAAAGGGTTTTGGTGCTGGTAAATTATCTCATAGCCTCAATAATTTTGACCTGCAGTGTGGATTTGGACATTTGATAAAGATTCCTCACTATGTATTGACAATGCTTTCTGAAGAGGCCACTGTGTTACATTGGATGACTTACAGATACATCAATACTGTTTCCAAAGTCCAATGTCTAGAGGTTGGCAAATAATGAAGAGACTGTTTTTCTCAATATATTTAACCAACTTTGAGTGGCATTATTTGTATTGCAGTATTATATAATTATAATCCTGTCTTAATTTTTTTCACCAGAATTTTTGTGTGAGAGGTCTTGAGCTGTTTTCTTCTTATCTATTCAAAGATATTTTGGAGCTCTATGACTGGAATCTTAAAGGTAACTATTTTACTTAAAAAAGGAACCCATACACAGAAATAGGTAATCACAGCTTTGGTAAATAGACCTCTATTTTGTAATATTTTTTGTTTAAAAAAATAAATAGGGCTCAGAATAACAAAGTCCAATGCTGTTTTAAGTGAGAGGGACACATCGAAGTTTCTTCGTGAAGAAGGTGAAATTATCAAAGTTCATTAATGGGGGTTACAGCAATAAAAATGCACAAATTTGGCATTGTGTTCTCACACATAAACTAAATTTCTTCCTTAATCCAAAATCACTCTTTTCAATTGAACAGTAAATAGTATTGTTTAATATTGCCCAGTATTATGTGCAAGATATTTTGTAGGTCAGGGTGTCCTCTTTGTTTTGACACGCTTACAAACAAATTGCTCATATAGTCACACACACAGAATCACACAGAATGGTTGAGGTTGGAAGGGACCTCTGGATATTATCTCATCCAACCCGCCTGCTCAAGCAGGATCACCTACAGCACGTTGCCAAGGATGCTGTCCAGACAGCTTTTGAATATCTCCAAGGATGAAGACTCCGCAGCCTCTCTGGGCAACCTGTTCCAGTGCTCAGTCACCTTCACCATAAAGAAGTTTTTCCTCATATTCAGGTAGAGCTTCCTGTGTTTCAGTTTGTGCCCATTGCTTCTCGTCCTATCGCTGGGCACCACTGAGAAGAGTCTGGCCCCATCCTCTTGACACCCTCCCTTCAGATACTTATACACCTTGATAATATCCCCCCTCAGTCTTCTCTTCTCCAGACTAAACAGTCCCAGCTCTTTCAGCCTTTCTTCATACAAGAGATGCTCCTGTCCCTTCATTATCTTAGTAGCCCTTTACTGGACTCTCTCCAGTAGCTCCATGTCTCTCTTGTATTGGGGAGCCCAGAAGTGGACACAGTAATCCAGATGCGGCCTCCCCAGGGCTGAGTAGAGGGGGAGGATCACCTCCCTCGACCTGCTGGCTCTGCCTAATGAAGCCCAGGAGACCATTGGCCTTCTTAGCCACAAGGGCACATTGCTGCCTCATGGTCAACTTGTCCGCCAGCGCTCCCAGGTCCTTCTCCACAGAGCTGCTTTCCAGCAGGTCAACCCCCAACCTGTACTGGTGCATGGGGTTATTCCTCCCTAGGTGCAGGACCCTGCACTTGCCTTTGTTGAACTTCAGGAGGTTCCTCTCCGCCCACCTCTCCAGCCTGTCCAAGTCTCTCTGAATGGCAGCACAGCCCTCTGGCGTATCAGCCACTCCTCCCAGTTTTCTGTCGTCAGCAAACTTGCTGAGGGTGCCCTCTGTGTCTTCATCCAGGTCATTGATGAAGAAGTTGAACAAGACTGGACCCAGGACTGACCCCTGGGGGACACCGCTAGCTACAGGCCTCCAACTAGACTCTGCACCGCTGATCACAACTCTCTGAGCTCTGCCATTCAGCCACTTCTCTATCCACCTCCCTGTCCACTCATCTAACCCACACTTCCTGAGCTTCCCTATGAGCATGTAGTGGGAGACAGTGTCAAAAGCCTTGCTGAAGTCTAGGTAGACAACATCCACTGCTCTCCCCTCATCCACCCAGCCAGTCCTTCCATCATAGAAGGCTGTCAGGTTGGTTAAGCATGATTTCCCCTTGGTGAATCCTTGCTGACTACTCCTGATCACCTTCTTGTCCTCCACATGCTTGGAGATGGTATCCAGGATGAGCTGCTCCATCACCTTTCCAGGGATGGAGGTGAGGCTGACTGGCCTGTAGTTTCCCGGGTCGTCCTCCTTCCCTTTTTGAAGACTGGGGTGACATTGGCTTTCTTCCAGTCCTCAGGCACCTCTCTTGTTCTCCATGATCTTTCAAAGATGATGGAGAGTGGCCTAGCGATAACATCCGCCAGCTCCCTCAGCACTCGTGGGTGCATCCCATCGGGGCCCATGGATTTGTGGGTGTCAAGTTTGCTTAAATGATCTCTAACCTGATCGTCCTCCACCAAGGGAAAGTCTTCCTTTTTCCAGACTTTCTCTCTTGCCTCCAGGGTCTGGGATTCCTGAGAGCTGGCCTGAGCAGTAAAAACTGAAGCAAAGGCAGCATTCAGTAGTTCTGCCTTCTCTGTATCCTTTGTCACCAGGGTCCCTGCCCTGTTCAGTTGTATTTCTCTACAGTCAACTTAAGAAAGTGTCATATAGACACCATACAGGGGTAAGTTATGATTATAGCTGAATGTTTACAACTTGGCAAAATGAAAATATATCTTCCTGGGAAGACTGTAACAAAGGAGAATTTTAAAGATGAGCCTTTCCTTGGTCTAAGAGAAAACCAAGAAAATTTCAAAGGAATTTCTTTTCAGAATCTGTAGGTGTGTTTTGGTATCTTAACTTTGTCTATGGAGATGTGTTTTGTACTTGTTAAACAGAAGAGCATACAAGTGTCATATATTTTGTGTAGCTTTCTTTGATTTGATACTAAATGTATTCTAGTGTTAATTTTGTTTCATATCACTGGGTTTTTTTGCACTTTCTTTTTTATACCAGTTACATACTGTTTTGATTTTTGTTTTCATACAAAGCTTTGGGTAATGAAATCAGAAAGGAAAAAGACAAAGTAGCACTGGGGACGTTTCACTGTTATCTCTGTTCATTATTATAACAAAAAGCTGTTAATTGGGAGAGATTAATCAAAATACCAGTGTTTGTGCTTATGTCTATATTTATGTTCTAGTCAGACTTTTAAGTGCATTGATTATATAAACAGATTTTTTTCTTTTCTCTATCACCCTTTTAAATAGAACTGTGTTTTTGTTTGATTTTTTTTTTTTTTTGAGGCTATTTCAGTTTCCTTTGAAATTGTCCATGTGGAAGCTCTCATTAGAAGCTGTTACTCTATTCCTTTCTGCGTTGCATTTTGCCACTTTTCTGTCTGAAACTTAAGCCTTATAAAATTTATCACTCTACTGATTTTATCTTGGGCAGGGTTTCTGTCTTTTTTTTCCCCCCATTCTTTTGCAAATACATTGCTGTTCCTAAATTTTCTGTAATTTTTTGTATTCAAGGTCCTTCGCTTGAAAACGATTCTACTTGCTGTCCCAGATTTCATTTCATGCCGCGATTTGTGAGATTTCTTCCAGGTAATGATTGTATTATGTAGCTTTATGAAAATGACAACTTAATAAAAGAAAAAGCTTATTCAGTCGGTGTAGCAGTATGGTGATTCCATCTGAATTCCTAAAACACTCCCTCATATAATGACTGTTTTGCTTAGAACTGCGAGAAGTAGGGTGTGGATAGGCAGGCCAGTTCTTGGGCCAGCTGGTCTGTCATGTGGCTTTTGCAGGCAGTGATGGGTCATTCTTGCCCTGTCCTGCAGTGGAGCTGTGGCATTTGAGGAGTGTCATTTTCTGCTGTCACATATGAAACAGTGAGTTTCATGTCCCCACCGCTCTTCGAGGTGCGTGTCGTGATTATATTAAGTTTTTTCGATACGCAGTTTTGAGGGTCAGCACCCCTGAGCGCAAGTTGTTCTGATTGTTAATTTTTTTATCTTAATGTAAGCTTAGACATTGTAGCACACAGTGAAAGATAGAAAAGCACCATTTCAGTGCTATTCAACCCTAGCCTACCAGCCAAGGACAAGCTTCAATGTGAAGAGTTATGCTCATTTTGAGCGATCAGCTTATACAGGCATTTAACACATCCTAAGATACTAAGACAGACTTTCAGTTGATATAAATGTCAATGGCTCCACTGAAAATGTGTCCTGCTGAAGTCCTGCCGGTGATTGTTCCAAAGGGTTGGGTGTGCAGGAGGATGTGTTCAGCTGTTGGACTGAGGGCGCAGCTGAGATGCAGTGCAAATCTTCATCAAGAGGACTGTGGCCTGGAGATTCTCTCTGCTCTGGGCTTTGAAACTTAGTTGGAATATTAATTATAGCCGTAGCTAAATGAGGTTTGGCTAGCTACTGTGGAGAGTACCGATGGCTAGATGACTATATTTCTAATTGTTGTTCCTGGATTCGCAACACTATTCAATCAGAAGCAGAGCTCTGAGGCTTGTTAGCAAACATTGATTCAGTTCTGCTGAAGCAATTTACAAAATAAGCCATCAAGCCACATGTGGCTGATTAACTTGACCTCGTCACAAAATGAAAACAAGTTTGACCTGTGTGGATTGTGTAGCTTGAGGGTGTTTTCCGGTTGGTTTGGGGTTTTTATGTTCTGATTTGTTTTTTTTTAGTTTAGAAGTCAGCTCTTTCTGCACTGTTGGATTGCTTATTGATGGGGGAGATAAGTCTCTGTCCTTGTACTCCTATGTGCTTCCTATTTGAGGTTCCCAGCCCTCTAGCTCTTAGCAAAAATGGCTTTTTCTTGTTGTTTCTCCATGTTCTCTTTAGCATCTTTATGATAAATACTTTTTAAATGAAGTTTGCGGTTTAGATAATTTATTTTCTGAGATGTCCATAGAGATTATTAATTTCCAGAGAGTGGAAATCTATTTCCTTCAGGTATGTTTACAGAAGATTATTTATCTGTATTTTTTTCGAAGAAGATATATTAGTGCAACAGAATCCCACACATCCATCAAGTGCCTCCTTAAAGATGGAAATGAATTCCTGATTTCCCATCCCCTCTACTTTTCTTTCTTATTTTTCTCACATAGTCTAAAGAAACCCAGCTTCGTGATGTCAGAATTTCTGTGTGGGTTACTTACAGGCGCGGACATTGGGGTAGCTCTGAGCTTTGAGCTAATTGTATCAGGTTTGCTGAGTACCAAAGATACAGAGCACACAGAATAGTTGCCTTATTGTTTCCCTCCTTCCCTCCTCCCCCTCCTTGGCTTTTTATGATGATCAATATATTGGAGCGTAAGAGACTAGAGAAAACCGTTGGATTTCACAGATGCAGTGTGTTTTGACCCAGGCAAGGTCAGGTCTCTGAACTACTGTTTAGCACAACTGTCTATAGCAACCTGTCCTCTCCTGGCAGTCTTGAGTAAGTAACTTTACACGTACTTTTTTATTGGTTGCTGGACATGGACTCTCTCTTGCTGAACGATATAAACTAGTAGTTGGCAAAAGTGCCAACAAAAATCTTCTAAACTTGAGTGTCTCTTTAATTCTAAGATTAACTTTCCAATTTTAAAAACTGTTTTGCTCTTCAAGTGACCAGTATGGCTCGCTCTCTGCCTCTATAGATTTTCAGAAGTATTTTCTCTCTCAATTCTTGTTTGGAATATATTTTCCTTGTTTTAGATTTCCCCCTTGGAATTTAAATCACGCTAATTGTTCTAAGTGGTTGCTAGACCAACTTATATCGTTCCTCTTCATCTTTTCTATACTGTAGTGCTGTAATCCCAAATAGAGTAGGAGAAGTGCATATCCCTTCATGTACGTTGCAGAGGAGATCATCTTAAGCAGCGCTGCTGTGATGCAGCAGTTCAAAGAGGCTTTTTATATGTGCCTAATACCACATTCCCTGTGTTGTGTATTCTTCCCCAGTATCGTTTTTAGGCTTTACCTATGTTTTTTTTCTCGATTCTTTTTTGTGTGTGTAGTGATAGGGAGAGTATACTCAGTGGCAGGACCAGATTGCTTCTGCTCCCTAGGGAAGGGAAATCAATGTTTGTGCTTCTGTGGACATGAATCTTGAAGATGCCTCCAATGTCTATGGATTAAGTCCCTTTTACTTAAGGAGGACGTCTGAGAGGTTTGTGTCAAAATTAAAGTGCCATAGTAGCATGTCTGTCTCATATGAGCTGACATACTGAATTTGAGTAGTCAGTGTCTTCTGAGTGGTGGTCTGTCAAGACCATCACTCATTCATCTTTGCTGTATTCGTCTTTGAATCTGTAACTGGCTGCCTGGAGCTAGTAGGGTGTTTATTATACCGTTTTCCTTCACAACAAGCAGCCTTTGCTGTGCATGTTTCCTGGGGTCTCAGAAGTATTTAGCAGTCTTCATATGTGCTTCCTTGATTTAGTGACAGAAGAGGGCATGAGACTCTTTAGTCTTCGTTGCTGCAGGTACAGCGTATAAGCACTACAAATGAGTTTAAAATGCAGAGATAACTTACTGCATTCACCCAGAAGTGTCCCGTAAAATTTTTGAGTGTTCCTTAAAAAAGCCACATAAATGCCTAAAAGGCTTTTTAACTATTCTTGTAAAAGGAGTGATAAAAGTGTGAAAAGGAAGACATAACGGACAGTGTAACTTATTGTTCTGCCTGCTCGTTTTAAAATTATTCAGGCAAGTTGGAAACTTCAGCTTTGCAGTATGATGAAACTGTTATTTTTGCTACCATTACCATTATTGCTTCCAGTTTATCAAAGAAGTGTTTATGCGTGTGCACTATTCATCAGTAAAACATTTGCCTTTTTATTTGTCAAGTCGCTTAAGCATTTTGCATTTTATTTCGCTCATCTGAATATTTTATTTGTTTTGCTTATTTTCTCTTTTGCTAATACTTTAGGAGCAAATATCTGAAATGTGATTTTATTTTTTTTTCTTCTTCTTTTTTTTTTTAAGATGGAGGGAAAGAAGTCCTGTCAATGCATCAGATTCTTCTCTATTTGTTACGATGCAATAAAGCTCTGGTGCCTGAAGAGGAGATTGCCAACATGCTTCAGTGGGAAGAACTGGAATGGCAGAAATACGCAGAGGAATGCAAAGGGATGATCGTTACCAGCCCTGGCATGGTAGAGCAAATAATTCTGATTTATGAACAGTCCAATGACCCATGCATGTCTTGTTTCAGAGAGTCTCCTATGGGCTGAATTGTAAGTGGAAAAGATGACCAATGACAGTTGCAGTTTGCAATAGGGAAAGTGAATTGACTGGTTCCAACCTTGGCAAGATTTGCACCTTCTGCTGCCTTACTGAAGGAAAGGTTTTCAGATGAGCACTGTTTCAATGTCCACATGAAACGGAATAGCTATATTTTAATTATGTGAAACCTTAGTTTGCCCCTCTGCTTTCGTATTTTTTTGTGACAGTCTTTATCTGCATGATCACATTCTGTTTTCTGTGATGCAGGTTCAGAGAATTAGTAATTATTTTCACTTTTCTTTCATCTTCCTCTTTTGAACCCCAGCTCTATTTAATCTGCTCTACCCAGATTCTGCCCTGAATAAGTAAAAGATCTTTTCTGCCTATGTGTTTTTTCACTTGTTCCTGTGCTGCTCTCACTCATACCAAAGAATTTCATGTGCATTAATAAATGCATTCATTAATTTTCAGTGCCAAACTTGAAACCCGTATGGCCTTATTATTTTTGGAACAGTTAGTATTTTAAAGCATATGTTCTTAGAACACAGCTCCTTTCCACTCCAGTATTTATGCAAATTTAATCAATTTTTCTGAATGTCACACTCTAGAAATGAGCACAAGAATAAATGGTATCCACTAAGAACTGCAGGGTTTTGTTTATGTGATTTGGTCAGGATCACAAAGATGGCATCTCGGTAGTAGAGGCATATTTTGGACTTCATATTATAGACTGCCATCCAGCTTTCTCAGTTGTAAGACTTTTCTTTCTGACTTCATTTTCCTTCCTTGCTCATTGCACAATCTCTCAACTCTCCTGCAGATCTGTAACTTAGAATCATTCCTAAAGGGAAATATAGTTTGCTCACTGAAAAACCTGTCTCCAAATTGCAGCCAGGGTAACTGCCTAGATATATTTTTCAAGCCCTTGTTTTTAACTACGGCAGCATTACATTTAGTAAATTACTTTATAAGCTAATCAGAACTTGCCAGGCTAATTTTTTTTTTTTCCTTGATTTCATTCTAAGTATTTTCCTTCTGGATGAAGCTTTCTGCACCAAAAGGGAAAATAAACCTATCTCTGGGAACACCAATACATGGGAACTCTCAGTATGGAAAACTTTCCTTGAGGTGGTTAAAACTGAGTGTTAAATCAGAGTTTCATAACAGAAATTGTTAGACAGTCTTAACTGCCTAGCTTAACGTTCCTTATGGCCTCCATGGAGTCCCATACAAGGCACAAGGTAGTGTACCGGTTATCAGCATCCAGATGATATACACTGACATAGCTTTACTGGTTTTGCTGAAGCTATGCTGATTTCTGCCACTAAAAACGTGGTCTTTTTTGTTATTTTTGTATATCTTAGCATATATGCTCCTTTTTTACGTGACTGAAAGGCCTGTAAATGTCTTTATGCACAAAGCAATGCAGTTTGTGACTGCTAGTGTTAATTGTGGGATTTTATGTGATTTTTACCAAACTTAGCATTCTACAATACAAAATTTTTAGAGATGTGTGTGGATATAAAAATATATAAGCGTAAAAGAAATTTGCAGCACTTTGAAAAATGGTCATGTTATAATGCCGTCCTTAGAGGATGTTTTTTCTCTCAAGAAGGTTGTAATGATTTTTTTTTTTTTATAGTCTATGGATTTTTTCAGTTGATTGCAGCATGTTTTGTTGAGTATAAAAGTAAGTGAGAAATAGAGTATGAAAGTATTTTCTGTGCATTTTACCACATGTTATAAGATGAAACAGTTCTATTATAGAGACAGTGTGAAACTGTTCTATAAGATGACAGCTCTTCAATTCAATTTATCTACTTGACACAATGAAGTAAAACACTAAATTTTATTTTGCTGCTTTCCTCCGCAATACCACTTCAAAAATAATTCCTTCTGAGAACAGATCCAGTTTTTCTATATGTATTGCATTATTTTAAAACGTGAGGTGTACATATACAGAATGGAGAAAGGAAAAAATAGGCATATAAATCTCATTTACTTAAACAACTAACAATAGTTCAACATTATTTAAAATAGTTTAATATGTTCATGGTATTCTGTTAGTTCTCTGAAACTTTGTTTTGGAACAGATTTAAAGTTTAACAGATTTTAATCTTTTTTTAATATGTCACTCTTTCTAAAATGCTGCTGCTTTTTCTATTAGTACATATATAGATAGATAGATATATACACACACACATATATATACAGGCACACACACATGTATATTCATATATTTTAACACACTTTTGTACTACATCCGCATGCAGTCCCACTGTGCCTTCTTTTATGAGCAAAGCCTTGACTGATGAGATTTGGAGTAGGAAACAAAGATACTGGGCCTCCACTCCATTAGAATTTCCTTGTTCTGGGTGAGATGTTAAAAGCAAGATTCTGATAGTTTGCGCTTGTTAGATGATCTCTCACAGCACTTTTAAAAGAAGAGAGGGATAAAAATCTGAAAGAATAGCATTTAATTTGTTTGTATCCTCTCTGCTGGTACATAGTTTATACTGTATGTTTGTGTATGATGCTATCTAGGCTCAATTTCATTCATTTACTCATTTAACCTTCAGAAACACCACAGAGATGAAGCTTGTCTTCACTGTACTAAAAACTAAAGCATAGCATAGTTGAACCTCTCTCATAACCTTCAGCGAATGAACAACTGTGATAAATCTTTAACAAGGAGATCTTTTGTCCTGCTTCTTGTTAAGCATTTGTTAAGAGCTGCGTAACAGAAGGACAAAACACAAAGGCAGTGCCATCTAAATAAACAAAAAGGGTCTAGTTTTAAGTGACGCTGAGCCCCCCCACATTTCGCACAGACCTTGCTAGGTGTATTGAAGGCTCCTCTCCATTTCCCACTTTTGAGGTTCAGATTACTTCTATTTAGGTGTCTAAAATGTGGAGCATTTGAATAGAAAAATGTTGGTTGTATTTCTTTAATATATTGATTGTAATCAATATATGGAGGGTAATGATTGTTTTATATCCTGTTAATCAGATTTTACCTTCTTTGTTCTCAGAGGGATTGTTGTTGCATAGCAAGGCAGGCTTGTGTGTGTGTGTGTATTTTTTCTTTTTTTTTAAATCAGGTGTAAAAATTTCTTCATTTCTAATGTTAAGGGATGGGAGAAACAGCAAATGACTTCTGTGAAGATAATAAAAACTTCAAGTTTTGGCTTTGTGCAAAAACCACGAAAACAGATGAACTTAAGTTTTCCTGACTTTAAGTTCTGGTTTAGAGAACAACATCCTGTCTGCTGCAGATTCTCCCCATGTTTTTTATTAGAATTTGCTGTCCCATTCCTTTTTTATGGGAAGCACTGTGTGGAAAAAACTATTCTTTTTTTCCACTAGCTTGCATGAGCAAACTGAATCTTGGATTATTCTTTAATCAGTTGGGTAGATGAAACTTTATCTTTTGTCACCCTGTCAAAAGGGAAGTTGATAAGCCTTTTTCCCCTTTGAAAATATTTCTCTATCTGAAAAGTCAAAGTTTTAGATAAGTTTTTCAACAGTAGATGAGTAGTTTGGCCACCTGAGGAGGTTTACCTTTCCTTCCAAAATTGGCTTCATTTATCCATGCAGAAAATTATTTCTGTAAACAGTTCTACAAAGGTGATTTGAAGGATTAAAGCTTTGCTCTTGACATGGTTTGTGTTGTTTTGTTAGAAGAATGGTGAGAGCCATTTCTTAGGGTTCTGTAAGAAATTCTGAAACTCATCTTTGAGAAATTTTCAATGCTGAATTGACAGTTTTGAGGTGCAGGTAACCAAAAGTAATGCCCTTTTTCTGAAACTTTAGAGAAGCAGAAAACATTGGCTTCATCCAGCTGATTGCACGGTGAGGAGTAAGCAGGTACATAACAAAGCAGCTTGCAAGGTAATGGAGAAAATATTTGCTTGGAGACAAACTGTGCACCTTCAACCGAGTTTTTAAATATGTTCAGTAAGCAAACAAGAACTCTGCTAGCAGCAGGTCTTCGGCAGTGATGTGTAATTACTCTTTTCTGCATTTTTAGAGGTGAAGTGAAAGTTGCCTCCTTCTACACTGTCCTTTTAACTATAAAAAGAACTTTTGTTTTGAAGTATAAAAAGAACAAAAATCTTCCTCATTATACAAGACTGTATTCTTCCTTATGCACATCAGCCTAGGAGCCTTTTCTAAGGTGGCACAACAGGTTTAATGCCATTTAGTCTGTGTGATTGAATGGGTCTAATAAGGGCTTCACTTACGATGGAAATCGGGAACAGAACTAAAATTAGAGAGGTAACCTGATCCTAGTGAACCACTCGGATATGTGGGAGCTTGAGTGCCAGAATGCTACTCCTGATTTTATTTCCAGTGTGATGTTTGATCAAGGGAAAGCTGCTTTAAGTTCTCAGAAAAAAGCAAACCACAAATTTCCTGACATGTAAAATGAAAATAAAAAGACTGACTTTTTTTGCTGAGAAAGCCAGATCAATTAACTTTGATCCAGTCATTGCTATTTGCCAAATATTAATATAGTATAAGTGATAAGTTTTATGTTTATTTTATTAAGCTTGGAGTTTTGCTGCTGCTTGGTTTCTGGACAGTATGGGCTAGAGACAATACATTTTCCATGGAACTGCTGTTAATTAGGTGAATTTTGTTTTCCTCCTAGAAACCCAGCTCAGTTCGTATTGACCAACTGGACCGCGAGCAGTTCAATCCTGATGTAATTACTTTCCCCATTATTGTCCACTTTGGGATACGACCTGCTCAACTCAGTTATGCTGGAGATCCTCAGTAAGATGCTTTTCCTTCAATCTTTTGTTCGGAAACTCATTACTGTTGTCATTTGTGGCTTACACAGGGCTTGTGTATGTGCTTATTGAGTCTGATGAAAAGCTTAGTGCTTGTGGCTTTTGTAAATTAGAGAATATGAGGTATAATTTCTTTTACTGGTTAAATTCAGGATTTTCCTTTGTAAACTTCAGTTTTCTGAAGTGAATATGCACACACAAACAATATTAAATTTCTCTACCTGAGAATAGCTCTTCTAGGTCAAACTAGAGATTCTTCTAGCTCCATGTTGTTTCTCTCAGTGACCAGCGATGGATTTTTAAGAGGAGAATGGTATAACAGGTAAGGCAAAAAAAACACTTCCCCAGACTCCAGAGCTCTGTAGCATGTGGACTTCAGATCTAGAGGATTTATTACGTCATTTTATTTAACTGCCATGAATGGACCTTTCTTCCCTGAATTTCTCAAATCACTGTTTGAACCTATTTATGCTACTGACAGTCAGAAGATTGCAGATAATCACTTCCCCATAACTATTGTGCATTATATGAAAAGGAACTTTAATTTATTTCAGGGCTGCTACTTGATCATTTTATTAGGTGCTCTTCAGGTCTTATATCTAATCATGAATAATATAGCCATTTCCTATTTGCTTTCTTCATGCCATTCATGCTTCTGTGCCCTCTGTCATATCCTTCTTAGTTGTTTCTTTTTATGACTTGAGGGACCAAGTCCATTTACTATCTCTTGCTTGGAAACTGTTCCATCACTGACACTTTTCTCTATACCTTTTCTGTCCTTATAGAGATGGGGAGGATGGGGAGGAACATAGGCAAGGAGTGGTGAGAGAACCAGAATTTCAGGCAGAAGAGAAGATACTGCTTCACCATGGATTTATATAGTGACATAATAGAGATTGTTGGGGGTTTTTGTTCATGAGTCCTTTTCCTAATAATTTCTGATATTTTCAGGGAGCTCTCCCAATGATTCAGAGGTCTCTTTTCTAAATGATAACAGAAATACACATCCCCTCTCTGTGCATGCATAATTAAGGGTGGTTTTTTTCCTCTTGCATTTTTCTCCAGTGTCATTTAATGACGTTGAATTTCATCTGCCGTTTTGTGGTCCAGTCACTCACGTGTTATTATAATGTTCTACAATTCTTTGCAGTGAATTTTCAATTTACTATCCTGAATAATTTTATATCATCAGCAAATTTTTACCTCGCTGTGGTTGTCAAGGATGTATGTAGGAGCTCTCTTTTTCATTTAGAGAAAACTGCACCTTCTTGGCCTGAAAGGCTTCAAACTCAGTGATACTGATTTTACTAAATTCTGCACACTTTCAGCCTCTCTGAATTACCTTTGATAGGTTAAGAATGGGGAAGAAGCTTGTATGTGAATTTAAATTTACATGTTAGTGGCAGGTAAGTTACAGGATTGGGAAATAGGAAAGGTGAGTGCTTATGCAAATAACAGTACATTTTCTTTTTCACTTTGGGCATGACTTTATTTTTCTTATCCACAAAGGAAGAATAATTAGACAAAAGAATATAAGAAAATACATCCCTACCTCTGTTTTGATGCTAAATTTCTTAATATTTGTGAAGTTGTAGTATTTTACATATAAGGCCGTATAAAAATGCAAAGATTATTCTTCTTACATTTTTTATTTTTAACTTTATTTAAAATTTTGATAATTTTTTTTTTTTCCCCAAAGCTGCATAGGGAATTTAGATGTGCTTCTTTTATTGAAGTAACAGAGTAGTTTTTGTGGAAGATCTCTGTGGTGCCATCATAAATCTCAGGCTTAACTCTGATGTATATGTGAAATACATAGTTTCCAGAAAAGATATTTGTCTAGTGTTTCTTTTCTTGATGAGGTTCTAATACACTATTTTTGTTTTTGTTGTCTGTTTATCATTCTTCAGTCTTCACTGCAATAACAGAATTGGTTCCATCCATATTAGTACCAGTAGCAAAATCTATATTGAACTTCATAGTCCCTGCTTCTCTTTTTTGGGGCTGAAACTTCCTCATGGCTTCTGTTTTTCTGCTTGGCTGATTTGCTGGTTATCACATTTTTCTTCTTTGGATGGGGATTCATCAGAAATGGAAGTGCTACAAAAAGCTATTCTGCAGCTTGCAGAAGTGCAGAGAACAGACATAACAGCAATCTATGGATTGTCCATTTCAGATGTGTTTATAAACTCAAAAGACACCAAAATCTCTAGAGACAAAGAGTACACGTTCAAGAATGATGTGCAGAAATAGCTGTGAGAAAATGCCAATAAGAAAAGACATGTGTGTTTGTGTGCGTGCGTGCATGTGTGTGTGAGAATGTGGGGTCCTGGAAAGATTATGAAATAATGAAATAGCTGCTGCTCCATTTAATGGGTTGTCACTAATGTGGCAACTTCACACTAAAACCACTGTTCTAAGATGGTGCTAAGGAGTATCTCTTTATAATGTAAATATAAAAGAAAATAAAATACTTCTTCCCTCCACCCCCAAATTCCCTGCTTCCCATTAGAAGTCTGTTTTTTTGTGGGTTTTCTTGAAAAGCTGTGCAGAGATGATTCTCTTGTTTCCTGAGGGACCAAGGTTCATGCCGTGACTCTCTTGATCAGTCCTCCCGTAACAACTCTTGAACCTATTAGTCAATTGGAGCCAAATGCAATGGTGGGCTACGAATGGAGTAAGGGCTTAGAAGTTTTGTGAAAGTGGGTGTTGCATCACAGAGGGACTTCCAGTGAGGGGAAAGTTCAGTCATTTCAGGTCACATGCAATTAGACACCCCCAAAGTATGAAATAGGTAGACAGTTACAGCAAGAGGAAAAACAGAAGCCTTGCATATACCCTAACTGCCACAAAAGCTTTACTTGCAGACTGCATTCAGCACGAATCCATAGGGATTCAAACTTTGTTATTTCTCTGTTCACAGAATGACTGTACAGTGCATCTGGCTTATAGAGCTTTTCTCCTTGTGCTTCACTGAAATGTTTCAGCCAATGTAGGACAGACGCTGCTTGGAAAAGTTACCATTTCTGTTCAATGAGTGATAGGTGAACTTCTTGGAGAAGCTTGAAAAAGTGCTTTTCTCAGACTTTTTTCAATGTCTGAACTGAGCTGTGTTGCACTGCGGCCAAGTGTTTTCAGTGCGTGGGGGTGACCTGTTGGCAAGGGCAGGTGGGTGCCTGGAAGACCTGGGGTCTGCTCTGAACTCTGCCATCGCAGCCTCGCACCTCCTCTCTGCTGCTGTGCCCACACCTCTGGGGCAGCTGCAGCGACACTGCGACCTCTCTTGGAAAATGCTTTGAGATTTCTGTGGTGCGAAAAGATGCCTGTAGAACATCTGTGTGCATGTAAATACATTATTGGCAGCTGAGATGCTCATGCGGCCAAGCTGCAAGAGGTTTTTGTTGTATTCATGAAAATATTTTCTCTTATTGTCCTTCAGATACCAAAAGCTTTGGAAGAGTTACGTGAAGCTGCGTCACCTGCTGGCCAACAGTCCCAAAGTCAAACAAGCTGATAAACAGAAATTATCGCAAAGAGAGGTACAGTGAGCTTTCCTATAAACAATTAATTGAGCACAATAATTCAGAATAGAATAAAGTTTTATGACTGCCCTTTTTATGGAAACAATTGAAATCCTTCACAAAAGATTTTCTTTTCAAGCTGTTACACTGATTTTATTTTTATCCTTGCCTGTTAGTGAACAGAATTTTTTTGCTTTTCTCCACTCTCACATTACCACAAGGTTTTTTTTTTACCCAGTTATAGAAATGATCATTGTAGGACCATGACTTCTTTATAGCCATTGCCATTAATGGTTCCAGGAATTAGCATAGACAAGAACTTTTCATTTCAGACAATTCTTTTAAGTGGCTCATAATTTTAAACATTTCTCTTTTGAGAAAAAAAAACCTGCCACACTTGTGCATGCTTTTAAACTGTGATTTATTAGGCAGTCTTAGGGAAATTCTTTAAGATCTTTGAGTGATAGACAGAAACAACATAACTCTTAAATATATGTAAGGTGAAGTTTGGGAGTTTTGCTAGAAAAAGATTTTTTAAAAACAGTTGATATCATCTGGTAGCTTTTATTTTTAGTACTCTTTAATGAGAAGTGAGGTGTTTGTTAAAATTGGTCTGTCATTCTTTTTTCCCCAAAGTGATGAGCAGTAAGCAATTCCCAAGTGCAGATGCTCAACCAATAGGAAATTAAAATTAGGAAATAGTCACCTAAATAGAGACTAACACAACCTGCTCTAAGATATCCATCTTCTAACATCTTGGACTGAAACTTTGCATTTGTCTGGTAGCATGTCTACCAGGCACTCTTAATTGGACAACTTATGTAAAGGATAAATAGAGGAGGAAGGAGCTTCATTAGTACAGAATAAATTTAATGAAGTGGTGTTGTATTTATTTATTTATTGCAAAGCCTGGTGCTTTTTTGAGTTTTCCCCAGTTTGCTAGTTCTGTAGCTGTGGTTGCAGTAGATGTTCGATATATTTGACAGTTCGCCTGATTTTATTATTACTGTAAAGCATAGTGTGCTGTTGCCTGAGCAAGGGGCTTAATTAGCAATTTATTTATGCCAGTATTAAATAAGTCCGAACCTGTCAGTTTTCTTCCTTGTAAATGGGAAGAACCACAGTGCTGAAACTTACCTGTGCCACCATTTATTTTAAGGAGAAATTGATTTTGTCCCTAAAGGAGTATTTTTATATCTTTGCTACAGCTTTCCACGGTCAGAGATCAAGTTGAAAGGAAGGCCGTTGTTATGAACATCTCTTCATTAGTGGCTAATGGATGACTTATTTGTAAAATTGTAGTGGATTGGGTGTAGGAGGGTATTGGGTTTTTTTGCAAAAAATAAAATGTTCCTTTGGTATTTATCACTTACTGTAGTGCTCTGACTTTTGTTCCTAGACTGTATTATCTAGGATGATGGGTTTCTCAACTAATTGCCTGCCATCAGAGAGATGTATAGGACTGAAGTAAAAGCTTTATGTAAGGATGACCTATGCACTGTGACACTGGAGGTGTCAGTAACTTAGCAGGAGCTATAGGGTGCACCTGACTGGCACGTGGGCTTTTCACGATTATGAATTATACTTTATGAGTAATACTGGAGTGTTCCTGAGCCAGTTAACCTGCAACTACAGGCAGGTCTAGCAAACACGAGCACCTGTCTCAGAAAACACCCGATGGCACAGTCTCCAAATGCAAGTTTTGGACAATGCATAAGGGGTGCAGTGTCATAAACATCTCTGTTCCCTCTGCCATCGGTCATTCGTTCCTATGTGATCATATGATATCTGCAACAGAGTCATGTCTCAAGGCTTTATTCCTCTAACCTAACTCTGAGCACTTACAGGAGGTGCATAAATTGGGAACCTGATACCCTAAGGCTCACTTTGAAGTCAGTGAAGAGATACGTTTTTTGAAGCAGTTTATCCGCCTTCATTGAATATAAAAGGAGCCTGGGCTAGCTAGCGTCCTACCTTAGACACTTCGGTAGAGTGCCTAGAAATAGGTCTGATGAATCTACATCTGGATAGATCTCTCTTGACACCATCCTGGGAGTCCTAGCAGAAAAGAAAACAGAGCCCAGTGCTGCCCAGTGTTGCTCACAGGCTTCGGTTTGGGAGCTGAGAACAGACTGCTTTTAACACGTGCCCTATAGTGAAAAGGAGAGGGAGAGAGAAGGCAGGCTGTAGCTTTGGAAAGTTTCTTTTTCTGAAGAAGGAAAAATGCTGAGGGAGTCTTTACTGTTGTTGCATGAGGTGTGGGGGAGCTTGCTACTCCAGAGCTTTGCAGTATTGAAACCTAAAATCAGGCCAGGAGGTCTGATCTGTAGGTGACTTATTTTAGCTGTTTTCCTTTCACACTCTCTCTCTCTTTTTCTTTCTTTTTTTTTTTTTTAATAGAAAATAATTTTTAAAAATGCTTAGGTAGAGGAGCTTAATGTCCTTAATGTCCTTGCCATAATTTATAGAGACTAGTAAGCTGTGTGCAAAACATGAAACTTCCTGTGATCAAGGCAAAACAGACCTTTAAATATTTTAATATTTTATTTGGAATAATATGAGTAGATTTTGTGATGTAGGCTCCAGAACTGGTGAATGCTGACTCCTTTTGCAGACTGGGGGCACTGACAGTGGTGAACAGGACCTATTACCAAGTAGCTGGGATCACATTATAAAGGCTTTATTTTATTTTGTCTGTTGAATTCCTTATTCCTGCTGAATGCTTCAAACCAGAAATACTCACAGAGACAGACTTGAATGAAGAGGCTGTTTTGCACATAGGGGTAAGGAGGGAGCTTTCATAGTAAGGATCTTAACTTACTTGCATACGTATCATACTGGAGGTACAAGTAGGATTGACTTGTTTTGTCATTTGCAACAGAAACTGTAATTAGTCACCTTTTGCTCTCCTCTGTGTCTACCAAAATCCCCTGCTGTCAGTGCCATACTAAACATCCACCACGGTCTTGTGACTGGCGGTGAAAAGATTTGAGCTAGTCTTAACTGTTCCCCAAAAGTGAACCTTGAACAGATATTGTGAGCACCCTCCTGTGTGGTTTAACACCGCTTAGTTGTAGCAGGTTCCTCACGGCGCCCTGTTCTCTCCCTGTCTAGGAAGCGCTGCAGAAGATCCGGCAGAAGAACACGATGAGACGTGAGGTGACTGTGGAGCTGAGCAGCCAGGGCTTCTGGAAAACCGGGATTCGCTCTGACGTCTGCCAGGTGACTAAACCGAGAGTCGGCTGATGCGTTTTCTTTGTCGGTAACTGCCGCTTACCTCTTGTAAGGGTGATTCTTGACTGAAGAACCGACCACTGGAAATTAATACCTTTGCCTCAATGTGATCTGTGTGTTTGGGGAACCACTGTAGCCACAGAAGAAAGCTGTGTTTTAGGTTTAGTTTTCTAGTTCCTTGCACCGGCTCGCCAACTGGTCGATTACCAAAAAAAGGGGTAGCCAGGAATGGGCGGTTTGGGGCTGGAGGTTTGAGATGCAGTAGCCTTGACTTATATCAGCCAAAATCTGAGTCTAATGTTGAACTTCTAGGGCTTCTTCTTCCATTGACTGGGTGAGTTTTGGATATTTTTATTTTAGATATTTTTCCATTTTGAAATTTTTATACTTTTTTTTTTAAGGGAAGCGTAAAGGCTAGTCTTTGTATTCAAAAGAAAAAGGTTCCTAACTTTTGGTTATAAAACATTGTTTCTCAGTACAAAGGCATCTTTCAAGTACTTTAATGTTTCAAATGCATGACATTTCCAAGGTACAAATCTCTGCAGGATCCTATTCCAAGGCAGATAACAGCCACAAACTTTTTGATTACAAACAAAAGGGTTAAGCAGATATGATAAAAATAAGTACAGTTTTTATATAATAATGTATTTATTAGCAAAGATCAAGTAAATACAATAGCAAAACCAGCAGTATAATTAGGTCATATTTTAGGTGTTGTTTTGGAGAAGTTAATTAAGAATTAAATGCTCAAAATTTAATTAACTTAACAGTATGAAATGTAAACATAGGAGGTGGCTTGGAAAAGGTATAGTTAGAAACCGTGTTGTTGTCTTGGAACCTTGGTAAAGCCGAAGGAGAAATTCTAACAGGAGAGAAATACCAAAAACTAAATTTTTTTTCCTTCTCTCTAAAACATTTCTTTTGATTCTATTATTGCTTGTGAAGTCGAAGAAAGAATAATGGAACATCATCTTCTCATGTAGCTGAGGAAACTTACAGTCCTTTTCTCATTTTTGTGGTAAACTATCTATTTTTACAGGTTAAGTCAACAGTGTAAATTTGTTGTTTAGGAGCTTTGAAACAGTTCTGTGTGTTATTCATAATACCTTCTATGATTTATATTTTAATGTCTCATTGGATGTTCTTGTTTGCTGTTGAAGAACAGCAAACACCAAAGAGCAATCAGCTATTTCACTTTTTTTGTGCACATCTACAGCCATAACATCTAAATCAGTCTGTTCTGATATGAAAGTCATTTGATTTGATTTCTTTGAGAGGTCAAGAGTAGGCAAACTGTGTATCTGTAAAATGAAAGATTACTATTGCTGTTACCTGTTTTTCCTAGATTAAAGAATACTAACACTAAATACATGTAAATCAATTCTGTGGGCAGAGCTAAAGTGCAGTGATTTAAAATTATTGGTTTGTTTTAACTTTTAGAAGCATTGCAGTTTAAAAGATTGAAACTCTTAAGCCACTGAAGCGCTCTAATATTTCAGAGTTGCTCCCTGTTCCGTACAGCAGTAATAACGCTAGTCCTCATGGTTTCCAAACTGAACCACTCGAAGGGGAAGGAAAAAGGGTGAGCGAAGTGTTCTGAAAATTGAAAATGGCTCTATTCTGTCAGACTTATTTAAAATTATCTAGTAGGTGAAGTGCATTTCTTTTATGCCACTAAACTGGGCAGCAGTTAGCTATGCAGCCTGGCAGGGTTGGGCCCCATGGAGATGATACCACCCCCAGCCCTGCTCATTGCTGCCTGTATTGCTTCCAGTGTGCCCGCAGCAGCTGTGCTAGCTCTCTGGGTTAGGAGAGAAATGATGCATTTCAAAATATTTCAGCTTGCCTGGCTCTTTCGGTAGCTTCAGGTCGGGGAGCGACTGCCTTGGCAGTCATGCTGGCAGCTCTGAAGAAGCAGCCGTCTCCCACGAGCCTTGGGGACGGTGGCACTGCTGGAGAGCCGGGGGCAGACTGGGAGAGTCCATCGCCTTGTGCCATCAGCTGTAGCAGGAAAAGAGTATGCAACACAGTTAAAATTATATATAAAAAATAAAATGACTAATATATTTATAACCAGATTCAGGTACCAAGGTTAGGGGACAACTCCTGTGGCCTGTTGCTGTATGGTTTCAGGAGAAACTGTTTTTGATCACTAGTCATTCTTCATTGCAATACAATTTTTAAAGTGTGTTATTTTACAGTCTCTTATAAAGAGATAAATAAAGCATCAGAAACATCAAATAGCTATAATCCAACATGACATACATTAATTGAATCAACTGAGTATTTAGCGCCATGAAAGCAGCACTTTGTCGACATAACTGCAAGAGTCAAATTAAAGACTTTCTGCGTGCCTCCCAGGGAAATATCAATTCCTCATTCACTGTACCACAGCTGGTAAAATCGAAAACTTTGTATTCCAGATTCTCAATCTTAGGGCCACGTGTGTTGGTTGCTAAGTATAAACAATATTAAAATTTGCCTGAGGACTGTTTTTGTTTCCTAGGGGCCTCTGCAGTGGACCATACAGACAGGGAAGTAGAGTCACCCAATGAAGTAATGAATTTTTTTGGTACTAGCCTAAAACTGCAGGGTATTAAATAGGAAGGTCCAAGCAGCTAGTGTCATTTTCAGTCACGGCTTGTTGAATCTTGACCTTACTGATCTTGATCTTTCCAGATATCTCTTTACCACATTCAAAATAGCTCAATAACAGACTGGTTTCTTTGCTTTGTTTTGTTTTGTTTCCCTGCAGTGTTTATGCAGATGGATAAAATCTAATTTAATTAAATGTTTGGCTGATGAGGAGTGGAAAGCTAGGATTTTTTTTTTTCTCTCATTTAAACCAAAACAGAGTAGCGTTCAGTGTTACAACAAATAGAATGTGTTTGTGTTTATAGCTTAGTCTGCGAGTCATCTGTACACTGAAATTGAATGCTTTTCCTTATTGCAGTTCCCTTCTGTTTTTTTTTTTTTTTTTTTTTAGCATGCAATGATGCTTCCTGTCCTCACCCACCATATTCGCTACCATCAGTGTCTGATGCATTTGGACAAATTGATAGGCTACACTTTTCGAGATAGGTGCTTGCTGCAGGTAAGAGGTGCAAAAAAAAAATGACTTGCTGTTTTATCTTCCTAAAATTATTGAGTTTGTTTATAGTCCTGCTTGCTATACAATTTCATAGAAATGAGCTGCTATGCTATAACTTGAAAATGCCTGATTATTTGCATTGCAGATCTTTCAAAAGTTGCAGTTGACCCAAGAGTCTATTAAATAAATTAGACATCTGATTGTGCAAGTAGGCACACTTATATTTTCTCAATGGTAGGTCTGGATTTGCCTGTAACGTGTAGAAAGACAAAAATAGACTTACTGAAAAGATTGGCAGGTACATTATTCATTATTTCCTACTTGGTTCTTTTATTAGATATTTGTGAAGAATACAGTGTTTTTCTGCATATGAGTCCACATGTCTTGTTTCTTCCTTTTGTAGTTTGTTGTTCCAAAAAAGAATAACTTAAGTGCTGCCTTTTTACTTTGTGTTTATAGCTAGTGCAAAGGAATTTGCAAACTTCTGCTCGGAATTTGTGAACTTCTGTGCAACTCTTGCTTTCTACAAGAACATGAAAACATGTTCACATTTACAAACAAGGGTCAAGAACTGGAGAGAAGAGTTTCTTGTTTGTTTTAAATCCATCTGTGTTACATGACCAGTCATTTATGGAAGTGCATTTTTGGAATTGTTTGGCTCCAGAAGACTAACTCTAGGCACAGGTGGCCCCTTCCCCTTACATTTCTTCCAAAGTTACTGATGGGCAAACTGACTTCTGTTCCTTATCTCCCCCAAAAGAGCCAGTCTCTCTCCCCTGACTGGGGATGGGGCTTGGATAGGTAAATTTTCCCTAACTTCAAAAAATGCAGTTTGTATATGTGGATGAGGCTTCATTCCCAAAATATTTTGTGTTAAGAAAGTCGAGGCTTGCTGAGAAATAATCTTTTCTCATAGTTTCTCTGTTTTCCTTAAGCTGGTTTTCAGGGCTTGTCCTACTGAAAATTGCATTAAACATTGAGCATTTTTTAGGGTTTGGTTGTTGGCAGGCAGCCTCGTCTTTAATATGAAAGATAAAAATACAATCACAGAAATCTTCAAAGTGGTGAGACCAAACACATAAACCAAAACACAAATTGCAGTCCGAAGGGGGAGAAAGCTAAAAATCAAGTTTGGCAGAATTAGTCAGATTAATGATTAGTTAGAACAAATGTACTTTTTGATGCTTGATCCCTATGCTTATTTGTTTAAAACCTAGTAACTTGTGCTGGAAGAGAGAGAACTTTAAATATAATTTATATAGCCCCGGTCACATAATTATGCATAGGCAATATCAGATATATAATTTTGCATTGATTTTTTGTCTGTTTCATCATGTTTGCTTTTTTTCAAAGGGCTGTGCTAGTTTAACCATTCTGACAAGATGTAGTGTGTCATCTATTTCAGATGGAGCAGAAGTTGAGAATGTACAATTATGACAAACATTAATATTAGTGAAGAACTAAAAAGGATTTGAAGAAAGTTCTTATTGTTGATTGAATGTCATTTTATTCTCTCAGCAATTAAAACAAACTTTTCTACAAGTCTTGCTTTTGGCACGCCACAGCCACTGTTTGAATGACGACTGCGGAGAGCTGTTGGCATTTCTTTGCTTGCAACCCTCAGTGCCTGTCCTGTACATTTGCAGAATTAATGTTCCAAACCTCAGATATTGAGATTACCAGTGTATCTCTTATTTAAATATAAAGTGTGTGTACACATACGTTTATACATATATCCTGTTTTTAAGTGTGTATGTGTGATGGAAGAGAAAATGCATGAGTTTGCAGGATGGAGTTATAAAAGGTAGCTAGTTCTGTTCTTTCCTGCTGTTTTTATAGTGCCAGCAATAGAGAAGTAAGCTTTTGATAATGCTAGATTGTACAAATGTAAAACAAAAGACCAATCCTTCCATTGCTGTACACTTTCATTTGAAGAGGGGTACCATATAGTCACATGAGGAAGAACTCTGCTGTGAATAACCGTGTCGGACGTAATATGCTTGTTTATTGTTGTCTTTTTCTGAAGTAGGAAATTTTTACTGATATATAAATAACCTCAATCAAGTATGTGAACAGTTGAGACACTCTTTATTTGTCCATATTTTTAATATGAATATTCATGCTGCAGTATTAAAAAGAATATATGTTTAAATAAGCAAACATGGTTGTATTTAAATTAACTCAGCAAAGATGGTAAGCAAAACCTCTAGGGTGAATTGACAGTTCATGCTTTTTTTCTTCAAAACTAATTTATTTCTTTTAAAAAAATGTTGAAAGTTAATTAGTTAAAGCCATGATTGGGCATAAATGTTGCTTCTTCCTGACATCTGAAATAGTACATTCTACATTTAAATTGCTGGAACCAAGTTACTAACTGACGACATCACTTTGTAGCTTTTCTGCAAAGTAAAAAATAAGTTATTAGCTACCACTCTAAGCTTTTTTCTGCCTTTGCAAAAATACATCTAAGACTTTTTTTGTCTTTGTATGTGCTACATTATAGCTTGCCATGACTCATCCAAGCCATCACTTAAACTTTGGAATGAATCCGGACCATGCCAGAAATTCCTTATCCAACTGTGGGATTAGACAGCCAAAGTATGGAGATAGAAAAGTTCACCATATGCACATGAGAAAAAAAGGTATGCAGTTACGCCGCTACCATTTTCTCACACCTCACGCTTAATCAGTATGAAAAACTACTGTTCGTTATTGTTTCACTGGCCTTTATTCTTCTGAGGTATCGTTTTAATGGAGGATTTCAAAGGTTATACACAGACAACAGTGAGATCTTTCTAAATAACTGGCTTTTGCAAATTAGTCAGTAAGCGAATAGCTGACAAGAAGCATGGATAATAAATTAGAGTTTTTATGTTATTTGATTTTTGGCAATTTTTTTTATAATTTGCTGTTCAACATGGTGAGTATACTGGAGGATATATTGTAAAAATGCTGAAGTCTTATTAACATGAAAATATGTGGTCTGTCTGCTGCAGAATACTCCTTACCCCTTAGAAGTATATTCGGCTGTAGTGATGTAAATTCTTTATTATTTGTGTAATGTTTGGAATGTCTTTTTCATGCAAAGGTGATATTTTTATCTGGCTCTCTGAACGCAAAAATACAAAAGCAGCTTGTAATGGGAAGGCTGTCAGTTAGGCAGAGAGCATCTGTGAGGATTATACCTGCTATAAGTAAACCCTGTAAATAACAGAATGATCTTGTCTATAGCAATTACAAAGTAACATGTTAAGTAATTATTTTCTAAACCCATTCAGACTGAATTAGTGGTTGTTTATTTAACTGTGCATTGTTTATATTTGTAGGGATAAACACCTTGATAAATATTATGTCCCGTTTGGGACAGGATGATCCAGCTCCTTCCAGGTAATGAAAATAATAGACTCTAGGTTTGTATAGCATGTTGTATGGTTTGTTTGCAAGTAGGAAAAATTTGCAGAGGGAGCGGTTTAATAAAATCAACCAACTTATTGTCAGCAACAACTTTGGCAAATAGTTGAAATGGAAGGTCATTTTGAATTGCCTTTTATTTTCTGAAAGTGTGCTTTTGCAGTCACATGGTAAATGTTTGGTTGTGCCTGCAGGAAACACCTGAGGAAGCTTTTAACAGATAATTCTACCATTTCTACTTGGGTACCCTGAAATGAGGAAGACTAAAAGGCTACCTTTTACTTTCTGCAGAATGAAAAATAAGATTTGTTATTATTGTTACCACTGTTATAGATTGGATTCTCCATCACCTTCCCTCACAGTACCTTCCTAGCATGGCACCATGTTAACATGAATGTGATACTGAACGTGGGCTTGAAAGATGTACTGGTCTAATTTGAAGACGTATGCATAAACAGCTGGAGACAAAAGGCTGATGTTTAAATGTAATAATCCTTGACTGACCACTAAGAGTTGTGTGCAAATCAGTAATTTTTAAGATGTGTTTTATAGACACAAACAGACACCCCATTTAGCCAAAATGAATAAAATAGCTCACAGGACTAATACAAGAAACAGCTGTATGTGAAATCTGCTAAATGCATGAACTAGAGGGTAGAGCATACGTTAGTTAACTAGTGCTGTAACTGGACCTTTTGAAAGAGTCATCACTTCGGAGGAAGCTGGGGAGCGGGAGAGGTTGAATTCTGAACAAATGATTGTCGTAGCGTTCCCCAAATGCTGTTTCAGCTATATTGTGCCCTCTTCCTTGAGGGTCAGCGTCAAGGCTTATTTCAGCTCTCTTAAGACAATGTGAGATAAGGCTGAATTGTGTTAATTCTCACAAAATAATACAAAAATATAAAATTCTGCTTCTGAGAGATCTGTGTTTCCCGCTATGCCTCTACAAAGAGGAGTTACAGAATTGCTCACACTTTCTTGTTCTACACAGCAAAGGTACTTGAATTCTTTCAGCCCATAGACGAAGGCCTGCTATTTCAGAAGTTAGACAAACTAGACGATTACTAGGGGAGTGCGAATTGCAATCAAAGCTGTCAACCACTTGAGAAGGATCTACTGGATAAAAAAATTCCTGTAGCTATGGCCTGGATTCTGTTGCTGTCACATGTGTGAAGTCAAAATGGTACTACTTACATGCTTCAAGATGTAGAGGAGAAATTTTTATATATTCTATGACATAATTCAACTCCCATTGTTTCTTCAGCTGCTGTGTCCTGTTATTCATTTGTTAAATAAGCAGGCAGAGAGTTTGGAGAAAAAGAAACTTTATGCAAAACAAAAGAAAATCAGGAACATTCTTAGAAGAAAAAACAATAGGGGCTATGAAAAGGAAAACACAGGGAAAATAAGATTCTACTAACTTTAGAGCATCTTTGAATGCATCTTGTTCTCTAGTAATTTTTCTTTTGAGCTCAAAGGAAATTACAGAGAAAGGGTATAGTGCGTTTCTGCATGCTATTTTAAAGGTGCTATGAAAAATAAAAGTACTTGTTCCATGTAGCTCTGACATACCAACAGATCTACTGCAGAGTTATCACACCCTGCAGGTGCTGATGTTCTCTATGTACCCCCCATCCCCACCCCCGTGTGGCACACACAAGAAAGATGGTCATTTACTTCAAATCACCTGGTGCCCCAAGGCACAAAGAAACCCAGTCTCAGTAGTCCATTGCACAATGCCAATCAACAGTACTGTTTCCTCTCTCCATTTGTTAAGTTCTGACAATAGCTCAGAGCAGAATATATGAAAATTTCAAAGACTGCAGTGTCAGTCCCGAGCTTCATGATTTGCGTAGTCATTACTGTATTTCAGAAAGGATGTGCCCCAGAGAGAACGGGGGAAGCTGCAAGAACAGGTATTCCAGTCTGATTACCAAGCAAGTCAAACTTGTTCTGTTTTAACTGCATTGTGCAAATAACCAGCATGTATTATTTAACTGAAAGTAAATCTTAAAATCCCTTTTCCAGGATCAATCACAATGAGCGTTTAGAATTTCTGGGAGATGCTGTGGTGGAGTTTTTAACAAGGTAAATGTGGAATTCTTCAACAATCGTCACCAGCTTTTCTCTTTGGTTACATTTGTATGTTACTGGCCTACCATCCAGCTTATGAAGCTTTGCAATGTACGCTTTATTGCGATCCTGGCCCTGATATTTAGAGCTGCCCAGCTGCACACACCTCTTTTGAAATTTCCTCCAGTGCTGATGATACAGCAAATTAAACTGCAAGATGAAAAGCTAGAGTTTCTGTGTCATGGAGTGCAATTTAAAGTTGACTGGGGTTTTTAGAGATTACTATTCAGCTACAGACAAGTTGAATTTGTAGTCATTTTTAAAAGAAATTTTCATTAGTGTGTCATTTTATTTCCATGGATTCTGTGTGTTCTTTTTCTCTAGTTGCCTGTGAAAACTATTTATTGGTAATATTGAATGTGCTATTAGATTTCCATTTATTAGGGGTATAGCTTGCATAATGTCTGTATGTAAATGAAATGGTTGAGCACAAGTGTAAGTTATTTAGAAGTAATAACAAAATTTTATGATTCATTAAAAATTGCTCCAATTTTGGTCTTTTTTAAGTATTCTGACATTAGTTGACAATACTAGAATACTACAAAAGTTACTTGTGTTGGCCTCTGAGCTGAGTACTAGCGGCAGCCAACTTGCTGAGAAGTGTCATCTGTCACAAAAGCAATTTCAGAGTTCCGTACGAAAGATTATGACCCATTTTTTAGTTGCTTTCTCTTATCATGGTTAACAGGGGAGTAGTTTGTTTTCTTTAAGAGAAGCTCTACAATAAGGCTGTGTGGATAACAATTGCCCTTGTATATCCATCCTCAACTAGCCATCAGTTACTCAGAATTAAGGATTATTTGTCTGTAAAGGTCTCCATTGCCCTTAAAACCAGTGGCCTTTTCCCTCATAGAACAAGTACAGGCTGAGAAGATGGAAGACTCACTGATTAAAAAGTATCTTGCATTTTTCACTGTCAGTGTTCATCACCTGTCACTTGACTTTTGTCAGCTAACTTTTGTCTTAATTCAGAAAATATTTGAGCTACTAATTAAGTGCATTTCTGTTCAATAAGCATTTAAGGGCCTATTTAAAATCTGAAGTTTCTACCCAAACTCTCTTCACTTCAGGACTCTGCTTTTGTGAATTATGATTCCTGATTAGATTGCCTCTAAGATTTACAGCGATTCTTGTTCTTAAAAAAAAATCTTGTGTCCATCTGCAGTTTTCCCCCTTGTACAGTTAGTTTATAGTTAGTATTATTGTTCTTAAACAAGCAAGTTATTTTCATTGGCATTTGAGAGCAATTCTTTGCTAAAGTACTGTAAGAAACTTTTTAAAAATATCCTGAGTGGTAGTCCAGACTGAATCAGTAGTCTCATTGTAAAGCACTACGTGCCTGTGATATGGAGTTCCTGTCAGTTGCCATGTGCTTTATTCCTCGCCATCCTCTGGGAGTCCAGATCCAGCCCTTGCTGAACCTATTGCTACTGAGAGAAACCTTTAGATAAGGGAACTGCATGCAGTTGTAGGGATTTGGAAATTATGTGCTGTCCAGCAAAGAGACAGGGCTCTTCCTCCCCTGCTCCCCATGCTATCCAGTCAATATTATTGAGCATTATTTTAATGTTTGATTGTTTCTTTATTTCAAGCTGAGTTGCCTTCTTGGGAGGGGGAGTTGTATTATCAGCTAAGATCTGATGGGATATTAGCCTTCCACTGAGGTGCACGTGATTTGTCTTTAACCAAATGTATCCATACTGAGGGGATCTGATTTGATTTTGTTTTGCCAGTGTCCACTTGTACTACCTGTTTCCCACTCTGGAGGAGGGGGGATTAGCTACATATCGCACTGCCATCGTACAGAACCAACATCTGGCCATGCTGGCCAAGGTACAGTCCTCTGTTTTATATCTGTGTGTGTCTGAAACTCATAGATAAGATCCTGTTAATGTGTGGGTTGCTTCTTGAGTGGTCTGTCTGCTTTGAACATCAGTGTCTTCACCATATTTTGTGAGCTGGATTTGGGATACAGGAACTCTTTTTCAAGTTGACAGTGGATTTTAAAGATGAGGTAGGACTTAGTGTTTTTGCCAAAGCAGGTTTTTAAGAGCAGTGATTTTTGCCAGCAGAATGATAGGTTTTTAGGATGACTATGTTGAAGGCATCTCTATATTTTACTTTAAATTGCAGTGATAATGAAGTTGATAGTGGAAAGACAATGGAAAAAAAATTTGGATGTTTATAGAAGGACTTCCTGATAGGATATGTAGGAAGGAAACGGCAGCAGGTGGTAGAGAGAAGGTGAAAAAACTCATTTTGTCCACTCTCTGACCTAAAAAGTCATTTTCAGATTTGCCGTGATCTGTCAAAAAGCAATATGTTAGAAAGGTTTTTGGTGGAAAAATAGGCTTATGGCATTGGAAAATTTGAGATCCCTCTGAATTTTATGTAATTCTGTGAATAACATGGACTGTTTATATTTCTATGTGATACTGAGGGGGTTACAATGCAGAACTTTGAGTAAATTTATTTTCATAGATGATTTGGTATTCTATTCAGATTTAGTTTTGTTAGCATTTAATTAAAAAAAAAAGAAAAGGGTAAGCCTGAGACTTACTATTATAATGTGCTGGGCCACACATACACATACACACACACACGCTGATGGTTTTCAAGTGCTCTTTTAATTTTTTCTGACCATGTTCACACACTATATATATTTTTTAAACATACCCAATGTTGAAATTTTGGCAAAAACTGTATGATTTCTAATATATTATCTTTTTGCTCAGTTCTCAAGAGAGATAGAGGGGTAGGCAGTGCACACAATCATTTTCATCCAAAGCTTTCTTTAATAATATAGATGGACATGAATTGATTGAAAAATGTTTCAATCTGGGCTGTGTTTGTAAATATGGTATTAAACTGCCTGACATTTCAATTTGCTTTATCATTTTAAAACCTGCGTCAGGCAAGTTCATATACTCCTAAAGCTGTTATCAGCCTTTATCATAGTAAATGGGCAATTTTTGATTAGTTGTATAGCAGCATGTTTTAAATGTATTTATTTATATTAGATACAGCTGTAAATATTAGCGAGTTCTCTACATTCCTGATTTCCCAAGGTATCCTTTGTCTCTATTGTATATCCCAAATGACCTTCCTGCTTTCACCCCATTATCTCATGGAGTGTCACATTGCATTCAGTTTGCTTCCTCAGTCCAATTCTCAGCTCCTCAGCTTCTCTTGTGCATATGGAATGCTGTTTTAATTGAGGATCAAATGATGCACTTCTGTAGCTTCTAAGAGCTTTATAGCAGAAATTTTAAAAATAATCTGAAACATGTCTCGATCAAATATGAGATGTGAAATGTATGCAAAATACTTTG
This sequence comes from Apteryx mantelli, assembly GCF_036417845.1. Taxonomy (NCBI): domain Eukaryota; kingdom Metazoa; phylum Chordata; class Aves; order Apterygiformes; family Apterygidae; genus Apteryx; species Apteryx mantelli. The sequence continues at coordinate 80,449,516 of NC_089979.1, forward strand.
GATGCAAGCTCCTAAAACGGAGTTGAGCCACTGTGGTAAAAAAAAAAAAATAATAATAATAAAGCTAACATGAAGAAATGATAATAATCTGTAAGAAGTTTCAATTAATATAAAACACAATTTTCAACTTTGATATTGACTCTAAGGAGTTGCTCCCTGAACTGTATAAAGTGCAATACAACATAGTAAGTGGTAATTCCCTGTGTTCTGAGCAGTGAATAGGCTCTCATTCATTAAAAAATTGAAGGATTTTTTTTTTCTTTTCAAATTGAAATGCATATAAGCCATACATCTCAAACACCTTAGCTTCTTCACTTTTACTACTTAAATATACTTTAGGGGGATGAAGTTGAAAGTTAATGAGAAATTGGTAAGTAGAAATTTATACCCATTTGGGAAGGACCTATTCTCATACAAATTCTGCAAGATGCACAAATCTCTCTTCTTTAAAAATCCCATTAATGGGTTTGTGTCAGAAAGATGAATACACAGAGAACCTGGTATCTCTTGCATGCATTTCTATAGCAGAATTATCATATGTTATATAACGTATCTGACTCACTACCTGCAATGCTAACTGGCAAGCAGAATTATGGCTTGGGAAACAGATGAATGTTAATGACGTACGTTTGAAAGAAAAAAGAAGGCTAGGTGGCACTGTGGCTTAAAACATCAGTCTCTGCTCTCGGGGCCCAGAGGCTGTTGTCACTGCCACCTGTTGACAGTCTTAAAGGGAAGAGCTGGATGTTTTTTGGATTCGGCCCACCAGCGTTCCCATTTCTCACTATTTTACTTTATCCTCTTCTCATAGATGCAGTCTTTCTCCTCAGTGTTGGCTCTCTCCCTTTGAATGTCCCTTCAGCATTTCCAAAGGCAAATCATACAAGGGCAAACCATCTGCAAAAAACACTGCATGCTGCACCATCCAACCAATATCAGCCTATTTTTCTCTGTCACTGCCTCACCTTTCCTCTTGAACTCATTTCTAGATCTCACTACTAACATATTTTGATCTGGCTTCCATTAAAACCTTAGTTTTATAGTTTTTAGCTTTTCCACGGTATCCCACACTTGTTGCTTTCCTCTAGTAAACTAATACAAAATGTTCCAATTTTAGCTTTAAAGCCTACGCTTGCACTGAAACTGTACAGAGCACAGCTTTCGGGCTCCCTCGAGCCCTGTGGCTACATAGTCATGATGTAGCTGAAGCCTAGTGCCTAGAGCTTGAACTCTTGCACTTCTGTAACCCTGGTTTTGAATCTTTTCATATCTCTGCAGAAGCTGGAACTGGATCGATTTATGCTTTATGCTCATGGTCCGGACCTTTGCAGGGAGTCAGACCTCCGCCACGCCATGGCAAACTGCTTTGAAGCCCTGATAGGTAAAGCATACATATTTGTGCGTGCAAACATTGTGTGTTATTGTGCCTATGCTGCACATTGACGTTGATGGAGCAGGCATAGGCCTGTGCTGAGTACTGTTAGTAGGGGTAGGGATAGTAAAGCTTCTTAAATTTCCTTTGTCCCTTCCCATCTACTGTACAAGTGCTGTGTGAGTAACATGATGAATGTGCAGTATTAAAGTGAACTCTCACCTTTCTTCTCCTGACTCACATGTCCCTCCGATGTACCCGTTTCATGGTGTTGTAGCACGGCACTTCCATATGTCGCCTTAGGACTGCACCTCTCATGTCACTGTGTCCAGCTGTGGGCAGCCCTCTGAGGAAGAGCAGTTCATTCACCATGGCCTGGCAGCAAAAGTGGAGGCTTATTGCTTCCGATAAATAGTACTTGCACAGACCTGCAAAATGTGGAGTCCCACATTAGCCCCGAGTTTTCAGTTCTGCAGGTTGCTTCAGCATTCACCAGATACTCCTAACCAAGTCACCAGCCCACTTTCTCTGTGCCCTGGTAACTCTTTTCCTGTGAATTAAACATGACATTTGTTAAGTAAATGTTTTAGGTTTTTGTATTTTTCTTCCGAAGAGAAAACATGGCAGTATGCCATAGCTGCTATAATAAAGCTACCAAAGCTCTCTAGCTGAGGGTGAAGGGGAGCTGTGCCAAGTTAGTTGAAGGACACTGTAATGCTGATCAGTGACTGGCTATGCTGATCGATTAATTTACTTTGGAGAAAGAGAAATCGGGAATGCCTGACCACAGTTATCATAATCAGCAAGCAGGAAGGGGGAAGTATGGTGTTAGAGCCATGCAAGTTCTATTTTATGTAGCATATTTTTATAAATCCTTATTTGATTGAATACATGAAACAAGCTAAATCTCAGTGATTCAGCTTCATATGCATCCAAATGTACTCTATGTAGTATTGACAACAGGAGTATCTTAGCCCTATTCAGGCCTTTACATACTACACAGGCTCCTAAAGCATTTTATCTGTCTTTGAAAATACATCACAGTTTGCTTAGATGGCAACAGTTCTGCGCATTCTGCCTTGGGCCAAATTGCATTTCTTCTTATCAAGAAATAAGAGTTGTCTTTTCAACTCTATTTCACCTTCCATGAGTGCTTTGATCTTTAATTAAAAAATAAAAAAGAAACAGAAAAAAAACACTAGATCTGTATCTGTGACTTCGTTCATATACTTCAGCCTGACAATGATGTGATGATGAGGACTTTCTGGCAGACACTGAGATTTGCTAAGAGAGCAGACTTGCTGTTTAACCTCCAGCGCGAAGTTGCTCAGGAAGCTAATAGAGCAGTAAGGTTTTGTTAGGGCCACAGCTAAAAGCTGGGAGTTTGTGAAGGAACAACAGAAGTATATTTGGGGTCTGGAGCTCCTACTTGGGAACCTTTGTACAAATCTGGTGCTTTTTCCCTGCAATGAAAATAATAACTAAGAGGCTGCCTAGTACCTGCTTAAAATTCTGTGCTCTCATAACATGCCTCTGGCAAGATACTGTTACAAACCCCCAAGCCAATCTCCAAAGAATCAAAAGAGAGTAGCTGACCTACTGAGAGAATCAGAAGGAAAGGATTAAAAAAAAAAAAAGAGAGAGAGAGAGAGAGAGAGAGAAAAGAAAAGCATAGCGAGGCAGAGCGTATTCTCCCTATATTTGGGATTATTGACTCCCTTGCTCTGTGTTCTGTAGCTGTGTTCATGTAGCTGTGTATTCCCTTTGCTTTTATACAGCTGTGCTTACAAGGACTAGTAGTAGGATTACAGAAGCCCTTTTGTAAAGAGAATCAAAGGACGAAGTGTTGATACTCTATTTTAAAAGTGCCTGTGCAGATACAGTGTGGTACACACAAAAAATACAACTTGTTAGCACAAGTTTTGTTAAATTTGTTACTAAAGGCCATATGGAGGGCTAGTGATGCCTGTGCATGCAGTTTTTCAAAAAAAAATATATATATATATTATTGTAATATTGGGGAAATACTGACAGATTTATATGCAGGATGTAATGTTTTTGAAGAAACAGAATAAATGAAAATTATTCATTGGCTGTTGAAGTTTATTTCATGACTGTCACTGCCCACATATATTGTATAGTTAGCTGATTACTGGAAACCACTTTTAGAAATAGATCACTTTTAGACTAATTTCCTTAAACTTTGCTCTTAGAGCATATCACTTTCTATCACTTATTTGTCTTTTTTTTTCCTAGAAATTTTACAACCGTTGATTTATGTTAGTGTTTAATATGCCTTAAATTTCTCAGAAAATTGGATTTGCTATTTTGATTCTTACCATAGAAGGCATGCTTTTAAAAAATAAATATATTAGAGATGAGGAAGTCAGAGATCTATGACTTCTCTGTGCTTAGTAATTTTCCATGTACTAATGTGTTTCTGCCCTTTGATGTATTGGTCCCCTCATATAGGAGCTGTTTATTTAGAGGGGAGCCTAGAAGAAGCCAAACAATTATTTGGACGTTTGCTCTTTAATGACAAGGTATTTATCTAATTTACAACTTGACTTCCATTTTAAAATGTTTTTCTTAAGAATCATGAATGAACAGGAGTACACCTGTTGCACTTAGTTCCTAAGAATTTAATGTAGCATGGCATGTTTAGGACAGCAAACTGCACTAGTTCAGGAGGAAAAACTATGGTATTTCCTCAGGTTTGCTGTTGGTTGGTTGCTCAGGTAGGGAAGGGCCTATGGTGTGGGAAACCTACAGACTTCCATTCAAAATGCCTCTCTAAGAGCAGAGGTGGGTGCTGTGGATCCAAACAACGTGCTTTGCAGAAACGGTGCGCTATTTCTGTTTCATTGGTTAAATAAATACCCCCCACCCCCCAACCTATACTAAATACATTTTCTAAAACTAAATACATATCTTTGAAGGGGTGGGGGGTCATCCAAAATTTACCTAACTGCAGAATTAAAATCTGATCCATTTTTTGCAGATTACATTGTAGATCACTGCTGACTGGAATTTATCCCAGACAATAGTTAAGGACAGTGAAGGGGGAAGTTTGCTGATATTGATTAATTCTTAAGTTTTGCAAATTATGTTGTGAACCTGGGAGCTCTTATGCATACCTCCCTTTGTTTAGTTGGCCACGCTCACTTTTTATTACTTGTTACTCTCATCTTTCATCGTATTTTGGCATGTCACTTCTACCTTAAACAGAACAAAAGCCCTTCAGGTCAGGGAACAAGTTTCGCCAGCTCAACAAGCAACCAGTATGTAATGCTGAAGCAATGCATGTGGCAGCAGTGAAGGATGAATTATATAGTCTTTTCCTTCTTTATAACCTGTGAATCTGTGGAAGGACAAAGTTTATTAGAAATAAAAGTATTTTGTAACATATTATAACTTAGTGTTTACTCGCTGCCTGTAATGAAGGAAGACTATATGAAATAAAAGAATACAAATTTTTTTGTTTTTCCGTCTTGGCTTTTGGTCAAATCATACTTGCTACTGAGGAGGAGTAGGGAATAAAGTTGGACCTGGGGCTTAAACAAATCTTTTTATTTTTTTTTCCTTCTCTAGCCAGTTTTTATTTGGTTCAAGGATTTTTCTACTTCCTTGACACAAGCTAATTGGGAGAACTACAGGCAGTTTGAACAGCAAATACATGATTTTAAAAATTAGTTTGCCAGCACTATTGAATTTGCAATAAGCAGAGTCAGCATCTGAAATAGTTCAGTATTTCAAGTAATGACATTTTATTTAGTACTGTGGAATTTGTTAAATGACTCCCTTGAGCATTAAAGGCATCTCTCAATGTTTGCAGGACCTGCGGGATGTATGGCTTAATTATCCACTACACCCACTCCAAGTAAGTGTGTCCCTTTCTGTAATAAATTTCATAGCTCTGTTTTATTTCCAGGGATGCTTTTCCTTAGGCTTCTGCTGTAGTGACATTTCAGAAAATTTACTAACAAGTAGGAGTGTATATATTTGCCTTTATGTGTTTTGTTTTGTTTTGTTTTTTGATAAATAATGAGTCTCTGCCTTTCTGAGGATTAATCATTCACCTTTCCTTGGATTGTGTTTGATATATGATTGTGTTTCTCATACAATAAATCTAGTGAGAGGTAACATTTTGTCTTCTTTTTCTTCATCTGCTATAAGTTGGGACAAAAGGGGCACAAAAATGGTCTCATGTAGCTATTTTGTTGAAAATAAGACCTATATGTTAATTGTAGGAAGACACATTACTTAAATGACTTAAGAGTGTAATGCTAAATATTTGCCTGATTACAGCATGGTTGTTTCATTGATTCCAGTAGCTTTAATAGCAGGTAAACACTGAAAATACAGATATGTCTGAAAGGTAACTTATCCTCCATCTATTTGTGAAACCCACAAGTAATCCACAGTAGGTTATTTTACAGTTCTGGAAGTTGGCAGAGCTGATTTCAAATCCTTGCTCCGTGAGTGAATTCTGGTGGAGACCCTGAGCAAGTCATGGAGCCTCTCTGCACTGTAGTTCCCCATGTTTACAGCAAGGATGACAGCATCTTCCAAGGGTGCAGGTGTGCTGCAAGGACAGCTGTATTCAAATTGTGATTCAGTCCATTAGTAAGGCTTTCTGGATCACATAAACATCTAAGAGAGAAATGGCCCTCTTATTACCTCTTTTGTCCAGCCAAATCTTTGGTGTTTTGTGCAGAGTCAATCTGACTCCATTAAAAGTTTTTGTGAGCACACCCTTCCAGCAGAAGGTCACTTAGACACCTACATCTGCAATGTTTCAAATATGTGGTACAGATTTTGCAGTGGGCGTGTAGACAAAACCTGTAGCGACAGATCATTGCACCTGAAGCACTTGTACAATCAACTCTCTGTCGCTGTAAGACAGGAGTAAATGGAAAAGAGTCTTAATGAAAAAATCAACTTTCCAGACTAAGCGCCAGCTATCCTGAGTGGCGGTACAAGCACACAAGAAAACTCTTATTCTGGATTTCTTTCTTTTTATTATTTTGTTTTATTTTAACATCTTTCTGTCCGCTTTCACGAAGGAGGCTTGGACTATGCTTAGGTTGGAGACAGGGAGTATATGAAGCTTATCATTTCTTGTTCCTACTTTAACTTCTGTGGGGTGAAAATGTATTTTCCTCTGTGGCCCAGATGTCATCCTAACTTTCTGCTTGCCAGTAGGGGAAGCATAAGCTGCCCAGTTTGGCCATTGGGAAGGGCTAGCCTTGAAAAATGACATTTTAAAAATTATTGAATGCGACTGTAACAATATGGCAAATGAAATACCAATTAAAAAGAATAGTTCTGGGTGAGATATATAGAACTGAAGGCCTGTAATCCTGTCGTTTTGTAGCAGACAAATCAGATGAAACTGTGATAAAGAAAATAATTAGTGGACGCCTGGATAAATGTGATTTATTTGGAGAGAATCAACATGACTTTTGCAAATGCAAGTACTGCCTTACCAACTGATAGGAGATCTTAGAGGAGACAAAAAAAGTAAAAATAAAAAAGTGGTAACACAGATGCTATTGTCTATTGGGTTTCCTGAAAGGCTTTTGACAAGCGACGCACCAAAGACTTGAGCAAATAAAAAAATAAAATAAAATAAAAAAGAACAACCCCAGCGAAGAGTGACAGTCCTTGCATAGGTTTAAAGGAAACACAAGAGACAGGACTGGACTGAAATGACCATTTCTTAAAGTGGATGGAGATGGTCAGCGGATTTCTGTAGGGATCTGTGCTGAAGCATGCGCTGTTCACATCAGCAGTGTAGCACTTAAGAAAGAAGATGAGCAGTGAGGTGGCAGTATATTGACAATACCAAATCATTCAGGCTCATAGGGACGACAGCAGGCTGAAGAATTGCGATGTGACCACAAGAATGCAACAGTGCCTGAACAGGCAGTACAAAAGCAGATGGGATTCCATGTAGGTAAATATAAAGGGCTGCACATGGAGAAGCAAAAAACAGCCCTGGCTCCACAAGCAACTGAACTCTGAACTGAGCGTTAGCCCTCAAGAGTGGGATTTTGAGACTGGGATAGGTAGTCAGCTGTCAGCTGAAGGCTCAGTAGTGTTTAAAGAAAAAGACAAATTAAACATTACTAATTGTTAGAAAAGGGATAGAGAACAAAACTGAGAAGATCCTGATGTCACTTTGAAAAACTGTGGCTTATGCACACCTTGAATATTATGTGCTGTTCTGCCCCGCATTTTGAAAAGGGTATAGTAGAACTGAAAAGGTGGATGAGCAGAAATAAAAAAAATTTGTGGATTTTTTTGTCTCCATCTTGATGTGTTGTTGATCTGCCAGCCCTGTTGAGTCTGTTGCTCGATTTCAAGCAATCTGATAACATTAGAGATCTCAAAGACACGTAAAATTTTACACGTTTCATGAAAATAAATATCCTGTATTATCCATATGCAGAGACAGGACCATATAAGCAACACATTATAAACGCCCCAACTGTTAAAAAAAGCTTTCATCAGGGCTCACATTTTCTTTGACAGGTGGTAACTATCCAAGACAAAAAGCCACAGGAAACTGTTTTTTCTCAGTTCAACTGTTCACAGAACAACTTGTTCACTGTATTCTTTGCCCTTGGTTTACAAAAAGTTTGCTTTTCTCTTAAAAATTTTGGAAATTATCTGTTTGTTGTTATTTGCACTTAATCTTATTTACAGCTGCAAGAGTCCAATACTGACAGGCAACTCATTGAGACCTCTCCAGTTCTTCAGAAGCTCACAGAGTTTGAGGAGGCAATTGGAGTCATTTTTACTCACGTTCGGCTACTAGCACGTGCGTTCACCCTGAGGACAGTGGGTTTTAACCATCTGACTCTGTGAGTACGCAGCAGCAATTGCCCTTGTGTAGTTCTGTTGGTCCTTCTGTTAGTATCCCGAATTGCTTCGTTTAAAACAAAAAACAAAAAAAAACCAAAAAACTTGGGCTGTTACATCTGTTCTCCAGAAAAGAACAGAACAGCTCTGTCTGCAAGCCCACCTGGCTGAGTATCTTGTCTCTCACAGTAGTCAATGGTGCATACTTTGTGAAGGAGTTTAAGGAATGTTTTAAAGTCATCCTGGTGCATCTTCTGAGCTTCTTGCTTCAATGACTTTGGGGCTTCATCCTTGACACTGTAGTGAAACATATGTGAAGGTACATTTAAGGAGAGGAGAGAAGTAAAGTCATCTTCAGGCAAAGTATAGCCCTTGTGTTCTGTGGTTTGTGCAATACCTAACACAGTGGGCTTTTGGTCTCTAACAAGATCTTTTAGGTCCCATTTTAAAGCAAACAGTAGAGACATGCCAACAGGTACCCAAGCTAGGATCCACAAAGGTTTAAACCTTGATCCTTTTACTTCTTGTAAATGGACAGACTTTTTCTCTCCACTGAAGTCATTGCATTTATTAGTTCACTTGCTTGTAAGAAATTGCAAATAGAGACCATATCCCATTACAAACTTGATATCAACTTATTCCTCTTCTCCTTCAATTAGTCCCATATCTGTGGTCTAATAATTGTGTTTATCTCTAGCTTCTCTGATTTGCTTTCTCTTGAAAATCAGTGCTACGACAGTAGTGAACTGTGTTTTCATCTCATCTGGTTAACACTAGAAAATGATCTTAAATATGTTTAAAAATGAGTGAGGCTCACTTTCAGATCACTCGTTATTTTAATTTGTGGGTGCATGCTGGTTTTGTTTTTTCCCTTCCTGAGTGCTTATTGATTTTGCTGCATTGATGTCTCATTTTTCAGAGGCCACAATCAGAGGATGGAATTCCTGGGTGACTCCATAATGCAGCTGGTAGCCACAGAGTATTTATTCATACATTTCCCTGATCATCACGAGGGGCACTTAACGGTGAGACTGCCATCAATCACACTCTCCGGGAGAAAAAGTGTGGGATGGAAACTGAAATTATGGAAGCAGCTAGTGAATTATTCTGAATTTGATTAATAAAAGAAGCCTCAGCAAACACTGCTCTTAATAAGGCTTTGTTAATTTTAAGACGAGTTCTACAATGAATAGGAAATGGTGATTTATGAGCCCAGAGCAATAATTTTTGTTCTATGAAATGGATCAATAGTTTTAATGATGCCAGTGGTGAACTTGAAAGATAAGACTAGTTCTTGTTTAAAGACAGATGTTTTAAACTATTTATTTAAATAAGCACCTCACATGAGTTTTTTATTCATGACTACTAGTCTATGGAACCAGAAGGGGTTTTCTTTCCTGATAAGGTTGCTATTTTACAATCTATTTTACTGTGGCTTGCTCATTGTCTTCAATCCAGAGCTCCTGTAGTAGCTTTTGAATTTATTTTTAGTACTGTTGTGGTCATCTGTTGTTGGTTACCATAGCCTTTCAGCATCTCTTCTCCAGTCTCTGAACAACCCAGTTTGTGGGTCTTTCAACAATTTACAGTGTTTTAAGCATAGAGTGGTAGTACGTGTAATTTTTTTTTTTTTTTTTTTTTTTTTTTAGAGGAATTGATCACTTTAGTAGTGCAGCTAGATGTTTTGGGGTTTATTTGTGAAGAATTTTCTTAGGTTTACTGAATTTTCTTAGTTTTCAAATCTTGATTAGAATAAAAAAGTATAGAAGTATCAGGAGTATAAGTCAAGTCCTTTAGTTAAAATTAGTAAGTAGTTTTGTAGATTTCTTATCTACTGGGAGTGATTTTCTCAAACCAATAAACTGATGGTGATACAAAGTCTCTAACAAACAGTGTGTTTTCAAGAAAATGCTTCTTAGGTGTTTGGGGCTAAATCTGTTTACAAGAAACAAAAATCACATGCTCTGAATAAAAGTGACTTTCATTTTTCTTCACTGTTTCTTAAATTCCATTTACATTTGCTTGGATTTCTCTGCAGCATTCAGGAGACAGACTAAATAGAGCCTGAATTTTTAATATGAAAACAAAAAGGGGGAGGAGCCTTCTCATATCAGTTTTTCCTAATGGAGAAACAAAAACATGAGGCAGAAATCAAAGGTTGCCTTTTTTCCTTTGTAGGTGACTATTAAAATTGTAGGCATCAGTGTCACAGTACGATAAATCTTTCAAGTATTATTTGGCAAGAAGGGTATAAAATGTTGCTATTAATGGTTTTAAATACTCAGAACAATGATCAGAACATCTCCATGTTGTTTAATTTAATGATAAATGACTTGGAAAGTGGAACGAGTTGCATGTTGTCCAAGTTTGCAGGGGAAACTATAAAGTTTGGACACAGAGTGGAATGGACATTGAGAATACATAAAAATTCGGAGAAGTAGGCAAATGCCTAGAATAAAATTTAAATTCTAGGGATGCACATGCAATGATAACCAGAATTATGTTTGAATGTTTTTAACTTTGAGGACAAATGAGATGAGGCTTGTGAGGGAGAGGGAGACTGATGATGGAGGACCTGAAGAGAAACAACAAACACTGAGCTCTCTTGCACCTTTTATCTAGGGACATAATTATATATATTTGAAGTACTAACAGAGCATCAGCTGAATCGTGCATGTAGTGCTGAGGAAATTTAACTATATTTAAGAAAAAGGAGGAGGAGAATAATTTTGTTTACAGGTTTTGAGATAGCCAAATGATCTGTCAAAAAAAGAAAATGAAATTTGGTAGGCTCTTGAAAGATACAACTTCCCCAGTGTTGGCTTATGCTACAGTCGTGGGTACTAATATGCTGTGGGAACATGGAAGAATAGAAGTAATTTCCTTTGTAGCTGGAGTTAAGCTCCAGCTGAGCGTACATCCTGAGTTACAGCATCTGTAATGGCACAGGCTGTGTGTTGCCAGGGTGGAGACTAGCTCCCAAAAAGATATTGGAAAGGGACAGATACCCTGTCCTCCTCATATCATTAAAGGGAATTGGGCTTGTTGCTGGATCCCATTTGTAGAGGAGGCAAGTTCTAATATGGAAGGGGTTGAGAAACACAGTGCTAGATGGATATCTGGTTCTTTCCATCCCCAACTCACTGTGAGTGTGTATTTTACTCTTTATTAGTTTTACCATAGTACTGATCATGGATAAGGGTCCCATCATAATAGATGCTCGGCAAATACAACAAAAAAGATCCTCCTTCTCCTATTGCAGGAAACAGCTTTTTGTCATATGGGACTGCACTTTTGTCTCATAGGTTGCATATTGTAGTTAGGATTTGGTTAGGGAATGTATTTATTGTTCATCTTAAGGACATAGAAAGGAAGGATTTTGGAAAGGAACAAGTAGGAAGATGATTTTGAGCAGAGGTTAGGAAGGCAGGTAATAATCCTCTTCTTTCTGCAGTCTGCCTAGTTTATGAAGATCAAGATGTAAGTATCTGCTTCATATATCATTGCCAAACAAATTATGAACATACTGTTCTTTATTTATCTGTTGTCAGAGATGAAGTATCAAGTGCAGGGAATAAATCTTGATTTCCATAAGCTCAGTTGACATGTTGGAGCCAGGTAGCATATAACTTGTATCTAATAAGCAGAGCAAAAGTGACATGGCAGACAAAGAAGGCAAAATATGCACTGCAACTTCTCAACTCTAGATTATATATAAGCAGTGGAAAGAGAGACGTTCTTCCCCCCACCCCATCCTGCCTCCCAGAATAGCCCCAAAGTTTTAAATTACACCATTTCATTTAAAGCAAAGAAAGAACAGAAAAAAAATCACCCTAACCAGGAGTTTAGAAAATTGAATGAAAACCTGAAATCCCAAAGTACTCCTTAAAGCTGTGTGAGGTAGGTCTTTGGTCTCTGTATTTAAGCAATCTGCCTACAACCAGCCTTAAGCACCTCAGGGGACTCTGCTGGAGGACCAGATATCCTGGACTTTAACATGTGCTGAAATTGTTAGGGACAGAACTTCATCAAGGACACATCAGCTCAGCCATACTGCCTTCAGTAGAGCAGTATAACAGCACATATATGCGCTATCCAGTTATGCTCTGCCCAAATGAATGGAACGGCTTCCTCATTTGGTGGTTCTGAAACACTGGATTGTCTCACTTTAGTGTGTATTTGTTTTAATTATTGACTATTTGTTTCTTATTTGATGGACTCTAGGAACTGCTCTGTAGACTCCAGAATATTGTGTGTTATATGGAAAAATGCATAACTTCATGTATTTCACCAGAAAATTGCAGATGAGCTGCAAAAGTATTGGAATGGTGAAGAGATGGTGTTTGATTGCAAATGAATTCACAAACAAGCATTTATAATGCAAGACTTACTTATAGAAGGAATGTATCTATAGAAGAAATAAAATTGGGGAGAAGATTTAAAACAGAAGAAAGAATTAGCAGGAGAATGAGTGTGCATGTGTGCGTAAATCATACAGAATATGAGGTTTGCTGAGAGAGAAGAGAGAGGCAGCAAGGATAAATAACTTTTTTCCTCCCATCTCTCCTTACCTTTTTAGAGTTCAGCATTGCTAATTCTTACCATTTAGTGGAACTTCTTTCTGTTGCAGCTGTTGAGAAGTTCTCTGGTAAACAACAGGACGCAGGCCAAAGTGGCAGAAGAGCTGGGTATGCAAGAATTTGCCATCACTAATGACAAGACAAAGAGACCTGTAGCTCTTCGGACTAAGACTTTGGCTGATCTCTTGGAATGTGAGTTAGTGTGCTTATAACCGCTTAGTACTTATCAACTTTTTTTTCTTCAGGGCTTGTTTAAGAAAGGCATTAGAAATCCCCCAAGTTGTTATTAAAGATGCATGTTCAAATTTTCAAGTGAATTATGCCTAAACCTCTGCAGGACAGATTTTTGAACACTAGCCTACATTTTTGCAGGCTCAATAAGAAAGCATGAAGAAGGCATAATTGCAGGTGTGATATTGCAGGCTTAGAAATGGAGGGGTTGTGAAGACCAGATCAAAACTGTATCTCAAAAGTTAAAACTTGTCATCTGAGTCAAGCTATTTAATGGCAGTTTCAATGTATCAGTAGTATATTCTTGTCACTGTTAGAAGATAAAGTATTTCCTTCAGTGCATGAATATTTCTGTGGTTCATTTAACTGCATTCTGGGAGAAGGTTTCAAAATAGCAGTTCCACAAGAGGGAAAGCCACATGGAAATTAAATGATTTTTAGTCCGTTTGTGAAAGTGTGTGCTACTTTCTTTCTAAAGAAAGTGAAACAGTAATAAATATTGTGCAAAGAAAGTTAATCCGTATCCTGTACATTCTGATACATTTTGTGAGCCATTCAGACCCCTTGGCTTTTGCCAAATCCTCTTAGTAAATGGAAATTGCACACAAACAGGAGTGATTTATATCTCAAGCATTTTTATGGTACCCAGTAGTGATTTATTTCTAAGTAGCCATGGTCTGCTGGTTAAAATGTGGGATTAGGATCTGAATGTTGTTTCTAGCTCTTCAAATGACTGAGTGAATTTGGGTAAGTCATGTAATCCCTTGGTCAACTTTGTTCTTTCCTGTATATGCAGGATAATAATACCCTCATCAGATCACTGCTGTGAAACTTAACTGAATATGGCTTTAGAGTACTTAAAGATATTTGTTTCTAAAAGTGAAAGCTATTCTTGGATGAGTGACAGTACCTTTTTTCCCCCCCCCCCAGCCTTTATTGCTGCCCTGTACATTGATAAAGATTTGGAATATGTGCACACTTTCATGAATGTATGCTTTTTTCCACGTTTAAAGGTAAGGCCAGTAAGGTTCCTACTTTCTTACCGCCATAGTGCTTTTAATATATGCCATTGTGTTTTGGAGTCTTACCACAAACTCTCAACCATAAAAGCATCTTTGTGAACACCTTACAGGAGTTTATTTTAAATCAAGATTGGAATGACCCTAAATCTCAGCTTCAGCAGTGCTGCTTGACTCTCAGGACAGAAGGAAAAGAGCCAGACATTCCTCTTTACAAGTAAGAAACAGCACCTTATGGATACAAGCTAATTATCAATCTTTCTTTTAAATGAAGGAAGATGTGGTCAAATGCCCAATGTTTTTTCCCATACTTTGGCCTTATTTTAGCCCTCCAGGCCAAGTCCTTTAGCCTCTTCTTGTCTGAAGATGATAATTGTTGAACCAATGTTTTCTGAGCTTTTGATGTTTTAAGCCATTGCAGGGAAGAATCAGTAAGAATTTTACCTTTTACTGTTTCAGGGAAAACAAATGTGTTCAGTGTTCATTGGCATCATTCTGTGTTTTTTTTTTTTCTTCCTTTAATGTAAAATAGTGGGAATATTTTGAATGAAGTGAATAGAACAAGGACAGTGGCTGTTCAGATACAAAGTCGATACCTCCATTCTGTTTCCAGTAATACTATGAACTTTCTTTACGTCCCTGTGCTACCAAAAATAACATGATACGCCTCCTGATTGTAGGCTCCAGTTCTAATCAACAAAGAGCCAGGCACATCTGAGGGGCAATGCAGGGTTTGGACATTTTCAACATGCAATTCAGCCCGCATCTGTTGTCTTCCATAGGAATAAAAGAGCTCAGGGCCAGAAATTTCTTGACTTGGGCACCTTAGTTAAATACCTGAGACTGGGTGGGACAAATCTGCCTCCTCTCTTTCAATTTCATCAGTGGTAAAATAGAGTAATAGCTACTTCAAAGAGACAGTAATAAACTTTTAAATTTGTATACTGCATCCACATCTACTTGATGAATGTAGGGAAGGGTGCAATGTTAGCCCCCAAGAGAAGAGAAAGGCTGTGAAAGTTCAGGGCTTATGTTGGGATTACTCTACCAAAAATGTATGAGGAATGAAAATCTTAAGTGCATTTGTCACATTTACTGAATTAAAATTTTCGATGAAATGTAGCAGTGAGTTATAGTGAGAAACAGTGCACCTCAGAAATGTGATCACTTTAATGTGGTAACTGATGCTCTGCCAATCTGACTCCTCAGTGTTTCTGTCTGAGGGTTCACCCCTTTACTTGAGTGAGGAAGATGAATACAAAAGAAATTATTCCTGATTCTTGTAAAACCCACTGAGTATCAAGTACCAAATGTTTGTTTTGTTTTGCTGTGATAAATTGATTTTTGTAGTACAGCTTAGTCATATGCTGTTATCTTCCTATTATCTTGTTAAATTTTTCCCTTGGGGTTATCTGTTTCACTGCACTCAGTAGCTTAGCTTTTGAATTTGGGGTGGGTTTTATTTGCTCGTGTCTGGTGTTACACACTACACATGTGGAATACTGTAGTTAGATACTTTAAAAAATGATGTGAAATTGCTGCTCCTTCCTAAGTGAAAAAAGGTAGTGGACAGAACTCAAGCTGACAGTGGGGAGAGATTAGAGACGGGGAAGAAACAGCAGAAGCAAATTCATTGCATGCCTAGGGAATTATCTTTTTCTCCTTGAGATGATTATCAATGCATATCCTAGACTTTCACTCAAACGGAAAGGTTCTTTCATAAGTGACAGAAAGTGTAACTTTTCAAAGTTGAAGGAAAATTCCTTTATATTGTGATAATTTGCTATGTAGAGAGGCCCCCCCCCCCATCTAATACCAAGCCTTTTAAAACTTGCTAAATGTTCAGCTCTCAGAGCCTAAAAATTTGGTGCCCATCAGCTTGTTGGTATGATTATTTGCAATTGCACAGCTATGTGTTTTTTAAATGATTTTATTACAGGTGTATTCAGTGTTTCAGCACTTTGTGCATAGTATGCATTTTTGCCTGTAGGCTGAAGTTTTAATTTTCATATGGTACTCCTGAGTGAGCTTGAAGGAATAAATAAATCCAGTATAAACAAAGATCCATTTAATGTAAATTACTCCTTTTAATTGTGCACCATACTGGCAATCTCTGGGTTAAGGTCATTTATACAGCCATCCTTCAAATCCTTCCTCCATTTTTTTGTGCTAGTTCCACTAAATGTATTGACCAGACTGAAAGCTTGTTGATGTATGTGCCACTGACAGATTCATTTTTTTAATACTTCCCGCTTGAATAAATCATGTCTGTCTTATTTCAGGACTCTGCAGACCGTTGG
Organism: Apteryx mantelli; assembly: GCF_036417845.1. Classification (NCBI taxonomy): domain Eukaryota; kingdom Metazoa; phylum Chordata; class Aves; order Apterygiformes; family Apterygidae; genus Apteryx; species Apteryx mantelli. Next base: position 80,465,885 of record NC_089979.1, read on the forward strand.
ACCTTCTCATGCCAGGACATATACAGTAGCTGTTTATTTCAAAGGCGAAAGAATAGGATGTGGTAAAGGCCCAAGGTACTGTGAAAAACTGATGGCATGGTGTTAAAGTTTATTTGACTCAGGAAGCGTCCAGAATTACCAGCCATGAAGGTAGACAAGTGTCCAACTGGCCTCAGAAAAGGAAAGCTTTAGAGCCTTTCTCAAGTCATTCTGAGTTTCTGCCTCAATCTTATTTTAATACCTGAAGGGTTCAATGCCTGTATACGTTTAGGCCTTAAGTTTTTTTGGTGAACCTACGAACAAGCTGGCCAGCAATCTTGACCTATTGTGACTCACAGGATGGAAACTACAGAACAGCTTCCTGAAAATGATGACTTTAGCGTTAGTTTTGCTGGTAAATTATGGTCCAAATTAAGCTGGCAAGGAAAGGGTGAAAGGCTCTCAAATCTGATACTGTAATTTTTAGGCATGTAAGTAAAAGAAGGTGAATATTTTGGGATGGTTTATGAAGTTACAAAGACTTCAACCATGAACCCAAAGTACCTAATTTTATTTTGTGGTATCAAATCTATGTTATGAAAATATCATTAGTTTTATAGCTTTCACACCTCTGTGATTTTGTTCCTTTTTTTTCTCTCAAGTCAAAGCAAATGCTTCAATAGAGAAGAATGAATAGAGAAGAACTAGAATATTGTTAATGTTATTGATCTAAGTTTAAAAATATTATACTGGAGCTGTGGTGCTATTGCTCACATATTTGTGAAAAGGTTGATATATCATACACCATAGAAATTGCTAGCTACTGATTATCTGAAGAGTTTTATTACAAAAGAGTAGCCAGTGCTTCATTTTCTCAGAAATTGTGATTTATTCTGTACAACTTAGATCAAATATAACATGTTTTTGTTTGGCTTTGACAGTATTCAGCAAGCAGAAATGGGAGCTGCAATGGATGCACTTGAAAAATGTAAGATATTTGCTTGGGCAACAAAGAAAATTATATTTTACTTCCTTAGGCTTTAATGGGGTGAGGTGTGTGTTTTGTGGGGGAGAAAAATAGAACAGAGCATATATACTGAATGCTGTCAGCTTCTAAGCAACAGGTTTGCCTATTACTGCTTTCTAGGCAACTCTGTAAAAAGTGGAGTTAGTATGATAACAACAGTTTTTTTGTTTTTGTTTGTTTGTTTGTTTGTTTGTTTGTTTGTTTTTAAAGGGAGTTTTTGATCTGTTACAGAGACAGTAACTTAAAGGGAACCCTGTGCAATAAAGTCTCATTGAGATTTTCCATGCTTTGAATATGTAATGGGATAAGCCTGCTCCATCTCAGATAGTGAGATTGTCTCATGCTCTGGTTTGGGGAGGAGGAATACTACTTTTCATTTGCCAATTTAGAAAAGAAAATTTGATTTTTGGATTATGCAGTAGACTAAAGACTAACATGCAGATCCTCAGCCTCATTTAAGTCAATACTAATCCGTTAACAGCAGTTTGTCAGCTGAGCATCCACTCATCTTTGTATACTTCTTTCAAAATTATGCACAGAAAATACAGCGTGGGAGCAGTCCTTCATTGCAAGGGCATCTCAGAGAGGAAACTAGTCAGTCTAGTTAAAATGCCAGCTGTGCAGGTACTGTTAGTAAATAGGTAACGTGTTCTGTGCAACAGAAGCTCTCTGTGCAGGAGGAGTAGGGGAAGTCGATTTTTACATTTCACTGAAAGGAAAGACCTGCCGTTCCTCAGATGTCAGAAGTTTTTAATCCATAACCTCTGCATTCAGAAATTCCAAGCCTTAAAACTTTCAGAAGACAATGTAGTCCCTGTAGTTCAGAATTGTTCATATCCATCTGATAGGCATATACTTCACACCACCAGTAAATTTGATAAGTAGAAGACATAACTTCCCTTTTTCATTGAATATCTACAAAAATTTCCTGAACTATTCCTTTTGGGTGTTTTTTCTTGTGACAATATCATCTGTCATAAAGAGACATGAGCTTCAGGTCTTATCATTCAAGGACTTCACAGCTTTCTTCTGACATACATTTTTGAATACCACAGAATAATTTAGGTTGGGAGGGACACCACCCCTCAAAATAGAGCCAGCTTTGAAGTTAGATCATGTTGCTTCAGGCCTTGTCCAGTCAAGTTTGAGAATCTTTAGGAATGGAGACTCCATAACCCCTTTTGGCACCTCTTCCTGTGTGTATATGTTTATATGGAGTGGAGCTTTTTATTTCTTGGGGTCTTTTTGGCCTTTTTTTTTTTTTTTTTTTTTTTTTTTTTTTTTTAACAAATGCATGAGTAGTTTATTTCAAACAAGTCATTTTCATACACCCGTTTATACATCTGATAGCTCTGATGATTTTATTACATAAATTTCCTTCTCCAAATCATAAATGGATTATTAACAAGCAGGTTGCTACCAAGCAGAATTCTTAAAGAATTATGTTACAGGCACCGTGCTGAAAATACTATTTTCATTTTATGGCATACATGAGCAACAAAATCTCCCAGAACTCCATTAAACACAAAGCACTGGAGTTTTAAAAACAACAGCAATTTAAAAACAATTTGCTTTTCTTTAAATTGTTTTCTATTTTAAATAAATAAATCTTTCTGTGCCCAAGTTCTGAATAACTGATGGATAAACCCTTTATTCATGTAGTATATAATAAAAGGCACAAATTTCACCAGCCAGTAAAACACAGAAGTGGAAAGTCACTTTACTATAATAGAAACTCCTACAAATAAGGTGACTTCTGCACTGTCTTCTCCAGCTGAATAAATCTATACTGCCTGGGACTAGAAAGGGGAAGGAAAATTCTCCTGGGGAACAACTCACCCAGATCCCCAGTCTTTCTTGGTGCCAAGGGGCTCCCACCTTCAGGAGCCTCAGCTGAATTTGCTCTTGGTAACTAACTACAGAGAGGTGCAGTCTTTTGCTAAGACAAATCCCAGGCTTGTTTATGGCTTTAAAGGTCAGCATAGTAACCTTTTGTGTTCATCTCGGACACAGATAGGTAGCCAGTGCTGATCCCAGCACTCTGCTGCTGTGTGATCCCAGCAGGATTTACCACCAGCTGCAGGCTGCCACGTACTCTACCGTCTCTTTGGTTTCTGACTGGCTGGAGGGTGCAGGTCTGAGCAGTTGTCCACAGCACCCTGGTCATGCGGAAAGTGTTGTATCCTGTCAGCAGTGCACTGAATGGAGAGCAATTCTGATCACTTACATAAGCTGATTTTATAGCCTCAGCTAACTTGTGTACCTAGATAACAGCAGATGGACAAATGTCTGAAATCAGAATGGTCAGTCTCCCCTAGCTATTTCTCCATCGCTTCAGCTTTGTGTAGGTTGTTTTGTAGTCAGACTTCACTCATGCACGCTCCTAGATTGTGCTAAATAATTCTTCATACTAGTTCGTAGCTAAGTCATAACTTCAAGAACAGATTTTACTGCAATCCATTCTTCTGCACTATTCTTTTACCATTAGGAACCCTGTCATAATGTAGGATTTTGCATGGTCTAAAACAGTGATAATGGGAACATCTGTACAGTGCTTGGAACCAGTGGCTCCTACTTTTTGAAGTGGGAACAAGGGGAAAAACCTTGACAGAGCATTGACAGTAATCTTACATTCATTTTTCAGTATTAACCACTTGTTGCTAAGGGAACAGAACATAAAACCCAGGTAATACCTGGCCATGTTGCTATACCAGAATTTTATATTTCTTTTTTTGAGAGTATTTTATTTGGCAGTGCTTTGTAGCAGGAGAAACAGATATGGAAATCATCTAGAAACCAAGGTCTTACAACACAGAGCCCTGGTTCACTGTTAGACTGGACTGTTATAAATCAGTAAAAATGATGATAACATTATTCCCCCCCCAACTCCTAACCTTATCAAAGTTAAAAAGTAAAATAAGAGCTGAGGCTTTCTCTGTGTTACCTGTTTGTTTATTAATGTAAAATATTTCTCCTTGTGTCAGATAACTTTCCCCAGATGGCCCATCAGAAACGGTTCATTGAACGGAAATACAGACAAGAGTTGAAAGAAATGAGGTGGGAAAGAGAGCATCAAGAGAGAGAGCCAGATGAGACTGAAGAAGCAAGGAAATAAAAGGAGGGCACGGAAGCAGAGACATATTTACTTACTTAATAACTCTGACTGTGGCCTGTGGAGACCTAACCTAGTTTCTTGCGGATGATGAATGAAGTGTGCCTGTTGGTATCAAATACAAAATCATAATCTCTCCTTAAAAAAGTGTGTATATAGAGAACATTTCTTCAGTTTGGTTTTAACTGCAAAGTTTTTTGTTTTTTTTTCCCCACTGAGATTTGTTTTTAAGTCCTTTTAATTTTTATGAAAAGTTGTGGGATTATTTTTGTTGTTTTTAATGTCTTGTTTGAAATAAATATTAATTTCAAAAATCTGTAGGAAGAAAAACTGTTTAACAAATGTCTCCTATGTCCAAATGCTATTGTGTCAGCGATCAGCAAAGTTATTGCATGAACTCAGCTATGGAGGAAGAAAGTGTTGTGACGTTAATTCAGCAGAGCACTTAAGCATGTATCTCACCCAAGTCTTGCAGCTATATGTACTTCTTGACTCTGCTAAAGCAGAGTCATAAATTTCTGGTCAGTAGATTGATTACTTTAGCACAGTAATTACTTTTGTTTTAAGCAGTGGAACTAGGATTCCATACCTGAAGAGTGACACTACAGTGTGTGGAAGGTTGGATTTTTGGTCTTTAAGTCAGTATTTTAAACTTCTGGAAGAGGGAAGAAAAAAAAAAAAGTAATTATGAAGCAAAGGAATGCTAACTTTGTGTACAGAATGTACTGAGCTTACATTTACAAGTTTTGTGTCATTCTCAACTTTTTATCATACTGATGCCTACTTTAATGGGTTTCTTTGTCCAGAACATAATCAGTGTGGTCCTGATAATCAAATGTTGTATTAGAGACTCCATACAGATGCTGTTCCAGATAGGTCACACAGAATCACAGAATGGTTGAGATTGGAAGGGACCTCAGGAGATCATCTAGTCCAACCCCCCCTGCTCAAGCAGGGTCACCTAGAGCACATTGTACAGGATCACATCCAGGCGGGTTTTGAATATCTCCAGAGAAGGAAACTCCACAACCTCTCTGGGCAACCTGGTCCAGTGCTCTGTCACCCTCACAGTGAAGAAGTTTTTCCTCATGTTCAGATGGAACTGCCTGTTTTTCAGTTTGTGCCCATTGCCTCGTGTCCTGTTACTGGGCCCCACTGAGAAGAGTCTGGCTCCATCCTCTCAACACCCTCCCTTAAGATACTTGTACATGTTGATAAGATCTCCTCTCAGCCTTCTCTTCTGCAGGCTAAACAGGCCCATCTCTCTCAGCCTTTCCTCATAAGAGAGGTGCTCCAGTTCCTTAACCATCTTTGCAGCCCTTCGCTGGACTTGCTCCAGTAGTGCCATGTCTCTTGTACCGGGAAGCCCAGAAGTGGACACAGCACTCCAGATGTGGCCTCACCAAGGCTGAGTAGAGGGGGAGGATCACCTCCCTCGACCTGCTGGCAACACTCTTCCTGATGCACCCCAGGAGACCATTGGCCTTCTTAGCCACAAGGGCACATTGCTGGCTCAGGCTTAACTTTGTGTCCACCAGCACTCCCAGGTCCTTCTCTGCAGAGCTGCTTTCCAGCAGGTCAACCCCCAACCTGTACTGGTGACTGGGGTTATTCCTCCCTAGGTGCAGGACTCTGCACTTGCCTTTGTTGAACTTCATGAGGTTCCTCTCCGCCCACCTCTCCAGGTCTCTCTGAATGGCAGCACAGCCCTCTGGCGTATCGGCCACTCCTCCCAGTTTTCTATCATCAGCAAACTTGCTGAGGGTGCGCTCTGTCCCTTCATCCAGGTCATTGATGAAGAAGTTGAACAAGACTGGACCCAGGACTGACCCCTGAGGGACACCGCTAGCTACAGGCCTCCAACTAGACTCTGTGCCACTGATCACAACTCTCTGAGCTCTGCCATTCAGCCACTTCTCAATCCACCTCCCTGTCCACTCATCTAACCCACACTTCCTGAGCTTCCCTATGAGCATGTAGTGGGAGACAGTGTCAAAAGCCTTGCTGAAGTCTAGGTAGACAACATCCACTGCTCTCCCCTCATCCACCCAGCCAGTCCTTCCATCATAGAAGGCTGTCAGGTTGGTTAAGCATGATTTCCCCTTGGTGAATCCTTGCTGACTACTCCTGATCACCTTCTTGTCCTCCACATGCTTGGAGATGGTATCCAGGATGAGCTGCTCCATCACCTTTCCAGGGATGGAGGTGAGGCTGACTGGCCTGTAGTTTCCCGGGTCGTCCTCCTTCCCTTTTTGAAGACTGGGGTGACATTGGCTTTCTTCCAGTCCTCAGGCACCTCTCTTGTTCTCCATGATCTTTCAAAGATGATGGAGAGTGGCCTAGCGATAACATCCGCCAGCTCCCTCAGCACTCGTGGGTGCATCCCATCGGGGCCCATGGATTTGTGGGTGTCAAGTTTGCTTAAATGATCTCTAACCTGATCGTCCTCCACCAAGGGAAAGTCTTCCTTTCTGCAGACCTTCTCTCTTGCCTCCAGGGTCTGGGGTTCCTGAGGGCTGGCCTGAGCAGTAAAGACTGAAGCAAAGGCAGCATTCAGTAGTTCTGCCTTCTCTGCATCCTTCGTCACCAGGGCACCCACCCCATTCAGCAAAGGGCCCACATTTTCCCTAGTCTTCCTCTTGCTACTGATGTATTTGAAGAAGCCCTTCTTGTTGTCCTTGACATCCCTTGCCAGATTTAATTCCAAACAGGCCTAGCCTTCCTTGTCGCATCCCTGCATACTCTGACAATGTTTCTATAATCCTCCCAAGTGGCCTGTCCCCCTTTCCACTTTCTGTATACTTCCTTCTTCTGGTTGAGTTTTGCCAGGAGCTCCTTGCTCATCCATGCAGGTCTCCTACCTCCTTTGCTTGACTTCCTACTCATAGGGATGCACCACTCTTGAGCCTGGAGGAGGAGATGTCTGAATATTAACCAGCTCTCTTGAACACCCCTTCCTTCTAGGGCCCTAACCCATGGGCTTTCTCCAAGTAGGTCCCTGAAGAGGCCAAAGTTTGCTCTCCTGAAGTCCAGGGTTGCGATCCTACTTAGTGCCCTGCCTCCTCCTCGCAGGATCCAGAACTCCACCATCTCATGGTCACTGCAGCCAAGGCAGCCCCCAACCTTCCCATCTTCAGCCAGTCCTTCTTTGTTTGTTAGCATGAGGTCCAGCAGCACACCTCTCCTTGTTGGCTCCTCCACCACCTGTGTCAAAAAGTTATCACCAATGCTCTGCAGGAACCTCCAGGACTGTTTGTGCCTAGCTATGTTGTATCTCCAGCAGATATCAGGGTGGCTGAAGTCCCCCATGAGAACCAGAGCCTGTGATCGTGAGGCTACTTCCAGCTGTCTGTAGAAGGCCTCATCGACTTCCTCTTCCTGATCAGGTGGCCTGTAGTAAACACCCACAACAGTGTCACCCATGCTAGCCTGCCCTTTAATCCTTACCCATAAGCTCTCGACTCGCTCTTCATCCACCCCTAGGCACAGCTCAATCCATTCCAGTTGCTCTCTCACATAAAGAGCAACTCCGCCACCTCGCTTTCCTGGCCTGTCTTTCCTAAAAAGCACGTAGCCATCCATGACAGCACTCCAGTCATGCGAGCTATCCCACCATGTCTCTGTAACTGCAATGAGATCATGGCCCTGCGACCGCACACAGATCTCTAGTTCTTCCTGTTTGTTCCCCATGCTGCGTGCATTGGTGTACAGGCATTTCAGAGAGGTGACAGAGCATGCAGGTTTCCCAGGAGGGATGCAGGAGGATCCTCCATAGCCACATCCCATGCGCACTTCCCTGGCTGCATGCACCTGCTGGAGGCGTCCTGACTTGAGCAGTCTTTTGCCAACTACCCTGGCACTATAACTCTCCCCTTCCCCTGTCTTTCCTAGTTTAAAGCCCTCCTTACCAGGTTGGCCAACCTGTTGGCAAAGACCAACGTGCCCCGCTTAGTGAGGTGGATCCCATCTCTCCCCAGCAGTTGTCGATCTTCAGACAGGGTCCCATGGTCGTAGAAACCAAAACCCTGTTGTCAACACCAGCGGTGCAGCCAGTGGTTAACTTGGAAAATCCGTCTCCTCCTCCTCTCATCCATCCCCCTCACTGGCAGGATTGAGGAGAAGATGACCTGGGTTCCCAGACTCTTGACCACTATCCCCAGAGCTGCCCAAGCATCCTGCTTGATGGTCTCCAGTTTGCCCTTGGTGTCATTAGTGCCCACATGGACACTGGCTGTGTTGAAAGACTGGATGTCCAATTTGAAATACTTATTTTATTTAAATCATTTTAGTTATCCTGAGAGAAATTCTTCACAGAAACACTATCAGTCTTTTTAACTAGTGGCACAAATAGCAGCACACAGCACAATGTGGTATCTATTGTACTTAACGCTTTAGATACATAAGCACAATGCTCCTTCAAATTCCCCTATGTGAAAGAAAGGTGATTTTCTTTTTTCAAGTCTCTTCAAGTTAGAAAGAAAGGGACAGGAGATAGATACAGATCCTTGTAGTACTACTTAGATGTGAAGGTTAATCATAAAGTGCAGTGCTGTTCTTAAATATTTCAAAATGTAAAATAGAGATGCATTCAGAGCTGGTTCATAAACGGGCCATTCTGGTTGAAACTTTGAGAGATGAATTCCTGGTTCTGCTTCTTTTTACTGAGAAAGAAAACATAGTGGCCTTCTGGGGCAAGATCTTTAAAGATTTTCAATGAGATTTATGTGGCAGAAAGAGCTCTCAGAGACAAATCGATATAACTAAGTACAGCATGCTCATACAATCACGCCGATCAGGAAAACTGGCTGCATCACCACAGGCTGTCATTTTCTTGCTTGCATTGTGTGAGATTGCCTGAGGTTTCTCACAACACTGAAACCAATCTCTCTGGATGACAGCAGCCAGTGACAACAGAGGCTTCGGAGGGAAGGAGCTGCATCTCAAGTTTCGAGATTGTCATATGCATTTGGAAACTGATCCTTTTTCTGACAGACTCCAGATTCACTTTCCCTGGCACTGTGTGTGTAGGCACATTCTGAGATTGCAGCTGTTACTTTATTAGCTAATCTTTGTAACTGGCAGACAACTATGAGACCAGAGATTGCAAGGAGAAGTCTATTCTTGCGCACACTTTATGCTTCCACCTTATTTCTTTATTTGGGCATATTTTTCATCAGACTGTTTGGGAAGAACAGAGATAATGACTCATCTCAAATCAATAAGCAAGATGCTTCTGATTGTCAGTTTTTCACTCTCTTGCTGCCAGATTAACTGACTCTGTGGTGTCCTTTTGCTTGGCTCCTTTTGTTTCTTATTAAATTTCCATTGTGTGGCCCCTTGGCATTGTTCTGGTTTTGTTTTGTTGCTGTTAAACACTTGCAGGTTGGTACTGCTGAGGTAAGATCAGGGCTCCACTATTCTCACTACTGCACAGAAAAGAGCAGTTCCTACCCCTGCAAATTTACCCAGAATACATAGCAGATTTTCAAAGGAATTCAGGTGTAAACTGTCAAGGCAAGAACTGAAGGGTTAGAAACTCAGTCAGCCTAGTCACTTCTGAAAACCTTGTTAGACACCTGCATGCCCATCAACATGCTTAAATACTGTTGAAAAACTGGTCTACCATTTTGGAAGTGGGAAAACATCCAAAGCAGGAAATGCATAATGAATGACATTTGGGTATTTTAATTGTGGAGGACATGTTTCTCTGACTGTTCATGTGCATGTACCAAATGCACAGGTATTTGTACAGTTCCGTACAACCTATGCAAATCTGGGATGCCTACAAATAGGTAGGCACCAGTGGGGAATTACAGCTGTGGGAATATAAATTCTTCAAAACATGAAGGCTATAGATTCTTCTGCATCACTGGGAGAGCTGACTTAGCAGTACAAGGAGTTTGCTGCTGATGTGCATTAAAAGCACAAAACAGTGTGGCAAAAGTGACAATATTATGCAGTGTTTTTGTGGAAGAGTCCCTTGCTCCATTTTAAGGTCAGTTCTGCTACTTACTACTATTCTGAAACACAGATCACATAAAATTAGTCAAGAGACTCTAACTTACAAGTGGTAGAAAAGATGGGGTGCATATAAATTAAAGAGACAAAAAAAAAAAAAAAAAAAAGGAACCAAGGAGAGCAACACAAGGGAAAAGAGAAAGCCCAGGAGGAAAATGAATAACAGAAAAAGAAGTAATGGCCCTAAGCAAAGGAAGGAAAAGTTTAGGCTAAACATGAGCAAAAAACTAAGTGTAATTAGGCTAGTGAAATAGATTCAGAGGTAACTAAGGTGCAATTAATGCACATATTTAAGAATACAGGACAAAGAATACAATGATGAAGAGAGTGGATCTGAAAATCTTAAGGTTTGAGAGGAAACAAAAAAAGTCTTCCCTGGCACCCATCTATGATTTTTCTCCACAATGGACTGATGAACTATAGATTGCCATAGTGTTCAAATTCTGTTACTTGCAACATACCTATTTTCTCATTACAACTGCTTGTTGTAATTTTCTCTTCTGTGACAGCTGACATCAGTGCTATTCTATTCTTCTTTGTCTTATTTGACTTCTCATCAGTTATACTTCAGTCACTGCATCTCCTCAACTCATCATATTGTTCTCTCCATCCAGCTCCTTCAATCAGTATATAGACATAGATGCTTCTTTTGCATTGAGCACTAATTTGACTGTATGTTCCTTCAGTTCTATTTGCCCAAGCGTTTTGAATTCTGCCACTTCCCAAGAGAGTGCAGCTGTTCAGATGTTAATGGCCACTGTTAAAGGCTATGCAAATGGATGATCCTTGTTCAGCATGAAGTTGTTTTACAGTAGATCTCTTCTTTTGGGAGACATCCGTGTTTCATTAAATACATTATGATTTAATACACAATAGATGTTTCATCAGCAGTATCTCCTTCATATTTTGACAAACTGTAAATTCATGCTTTTAAAGTCTCAGTTACTCTCATGCCAAGGTTTCATTTCAAGGTTCAACTTTCAGCTCAACATAGAAGCTTATTAAAGTCAAGGAAAGGATCCCATCAACTCAGATGAGCTTAGGGTGAGACCTTATACTTCTGCTCAAGTTCAGATAACCCAAAACATAAATTTGCCAGTTGGATCCTGTTACATGTACTCAGTATGATAGATTTCACTCTTGCTATCATAGACTGCATTCTAATTCAACTGTCTATCTTCAGTCCTCATATGACTCTCAATACTTTTCTATGTAAAAGTGCTCAAAAATCTATAACAGACTTGTACTTCCAATACTGTAAGGTTAAGAAGTGCTATTTTCTGCTTTTGCAGATGTGCAATTGACTTGCAGTTTAAAAAGAGTTGGGTGCCTACATAGCTTTGATGACATGTGCCAAAATGACTTTCATGGTGTTCCAGAAGCTCTTCAGGCTTTCCCTGGAAAAAGCACTTGAACCCAAGTTTCCGAGCATGCAGGCTTTCCCTTGTGGGAAAAGCTGGATGGAGTCACAGCCCTGCTGTGGATGCAAGGGAAGGCTTGGTGGGGCAGTAAGGAGCTCATGCTACACCCAGGGATGCTAACAAGAGGCAGAGGGGAAAGAAAGGAAAGACAAAGTTCATAGTCCCTTAACATTTTTCTCCTCGTTTTGCCACTCTAAACTTACTCTTGACAGGGTTAATTAACAACTGTGCATGCCAATGCCAGAGAAAACAAAGCAGACTGCAGTTTTTAGCCTTCTCCCTCATTTTCCATAGCAGTAACTGGGCCTAGGGATGTAACCTCTGTGAATGCCCTCTCATTACCTTCCCACTAATTAGTCTCATTTCATTTATGAGACACATTATCTGGAGATTTTATGTGGTTTAACATGTTAAGAATGAAGTTTCTTGACATTTGATTATATTCTCACTTAGGAGAAACTGTCACTCCTCCTCACATCTGCAAATAAGGGGATGGCTGAGGGAGTTGTCTGGGGATAAAGGGGCATACTCCTCCCAGCAATGGCTATGTAAAGGAAGCTATGTCATGCTGGTTCACTTTGAGCATTTGTGCCTTATTACAGCTACATGCCACAACTGTTTAGAACCTAAATTCATCCCATCTTAACTATGAGCATTTGACTAATCACAAAGATAAAGGAGCCGTTGCCCTTAGGTTCTCAACCAAGAGAGGGAAGTATGTCTAGTGGGTGATACATCCAGCCTCAGCTATGAACTAGTCTCTGGAGATGTTGTATCTTCTCTCACCTGATCATAGAAGCTATGACTTCAGTGTCAGCTACCAGGTAGGGTGCGTTTCAACCTTGGAGTTTAGTACTGTAGATGAACTTGCCAGGAATTCTTTGTGTTTGGGCATTTTCTTTTTCTATAGATGCAGCTTGCTGCAAGTTCTAACTTCAGATACAGTCTTTAAAAATGTATTGTGCCAGCCTATGATTCCCTCCACTGCTCTGTGCTTACGGGCATAAAAGCTGAAGACAAATGTGACTATAAATTCATCCTAGAATAGCAGAAGCCAAATTAGCACATTTCCTCCACAGAACTAGGTTAGCTAAGAGGCTATTCTGCACAGCTAGGTGCATTCACAGGTTGCTGGTATTTACCTTCAGCATAACAACAGCCCTCATTCCTTTCTCTGTTATCCCTCCCCCCTTGGAAATGTGAGAGGAATCAATGAGGATTAAACTTTTGAAGTGCCATGCCAGAAATCTGAAAGAGGGGCTTCATATCTGTGTTCACTGGGACTTCTGATGGGGTGTCTTGTCCAAACCTGCCTTCTCTACACATTCCTTCTTGTACAGAAAAATTGTTGAACAAAAGAAGGTGAGTTAAGGTGAACATCTTAAGTTGTATTACAAGTTTTAAGACAGAAGGATATAATATATTGTGAAAGTCCATGATGATTTATTTAGTGGGCATATTTTTACATTGTTTCCTTTAACATCAGAGAAAAGGTACCTTTGGAGAGGCTTGGCTTTTATCTCATCTCCTTTAAAACAGCACTACAGAACTGGAAAAAAAGGCTATGGCATGTCAGAATTTAGAACATTCACCTTATGGCCCTCATCACCCAAGGCAGATGAAATGTGTGCCGCAGAGTTTTAAATGATTACTCATGCTGCCAATCATAGTTAATGCTATGGAATCAGATTCTCATCTGAATGATATAAGTTTTCACTGCTCCCTGAAAGTGATGAAGCTGAATCATTTTCTATCAGAAAAGGATCTAGCCCTTAAGTTTCAACTGTTTCTGAATCCAAAGTAATTTTATCTACTTGAATAATTTATCATCATAACCTATTTTTCATTAATTTGACTATGTTCTCATTCCTCTCGGGCTTGGTACTTAGAATATAGCTCTACTGAGAAAAGCAACTATGTGAAATTAGTACTTTCTTACTCAGCATATCTCTTTCCTGTGTGAAGTCAGAAAGAATGTTGTTTATCGTACCATAAAAAGTAGTAAAATCTTCCCTTTTCTCTTTACTTTCCACCCTGCAGAATCAATACAGCTGAGGAAAAGCTAATAGGACAGGTTTTTTGGCTTGTACATTTACGGAGCTATTAACCTGTACAGTCTCTGATGTCTCTGGATTATGACCGTAGTTTCCTTCCCTCTGTAGACAACAGAAGGCTGAAAGTGCAAATGAAGTTTGCAGAACGCTTGCTACGGATGATATACAATTCAAAACAACCTGACTGCCAAATCCAGGCTGATGTGCTCAACTCAACAGAGATTGGCAATCACATGCTTAAAATTAAGCATATGCATAAGCATTGCAGGATCAGGGCCACTAAGAGTCTAGGGACTAAGGATCAAGCTAGGTTATTTGTATGTGTTCTGCAAAACACCTCCTGTATGGACCCTTCTGAGCCCCATCCAAAGTGATTCACCTAGTTAAAATAGCTTGTGGAATCAGACTGGGAGTCCCAAAATCAAATGACACTTGGGGAGGATTTTTACCTTGTAACAGAGAAATTGATTGCTCTTTTGGAGACAGATATAGTAACATTGGTGTAAGATCTCTCTTGTGGAAGACAATATGGTATAAGGCGATATACCCTCCAACATATACAGATCATCATTTTTTTCAACTTTTCTAGAGAAGTCCTTTCCAAAACTCATATTAGTATCCCCCAGGATTATCATTAAGTACATACAGTAAATAATAAAAATAGGAATTTTCAAATACCATTTTATTTCTCTTTGCCGTAAGACATCACTTACTACCAGAATGTTCTTCAGGTTTAGATAGTCTCTAACATATGACTATATCTGAAGTCACTTTGTCTGTCAAAAGGTAAAGGGCAAATGAGTTAGAAGGACAGCTGGGTCATCAGAAGTCTTTCTCTTTGGACCCGATGTAGTGAGAAATATCTTAGTCTTCCAAACAACTAAAGTCCCAAAAGGCCATATATCCTAGCTTTGCAACAGGCCAACCTATTCAACACAAAGGTCAGTATCATTAAACAGAAAAAACAAACCAATTCTATAGCCAGAAATGACAGATCTGCCTAGGAGGTGAAGCAGTCATGCGGCTGTCTCTCTGGGCCTCTTACACTCCCCTGATTCTACAGCCCCAGACTTCTTTGTACATACACACACATACCTGTTTAACCTATATACACATCTGTATAATGTGTGTGTATGTGTGACCAGGCAAAAATCCCCCAGCACTACCACAAGGCACAAAGTAAGCCATTACCAAACAATGTGGATGCAAGGACTGATCGAACTGAACTCTGCTGCATGTACACTGTCTTCTTGACCTCTAGACTTTTTCCTCAGTGCCCCTTAGGAAATGCTGTTTTGGCCAGAGACTAGCTACTCTGTAACAGCAGAGGTCCTGAGTTTACCTTATGCTCTTTCCTGTCTCATTAGTTTCTGTCAGTCAAGGTGAGGCTAAACCCCATGCTTAACCTGGCATGGCCACAGCATCTCTCAGTGGCTGAAAGTGAACTTGCTCGGTGTATTCCTGCAAGCCCATCTCAGAGACAGCACATTCGCCCCCCTGGGCATGATCCAGGCAGGGAGCTATGCCCAAGCTCACAGGGGAGCAGTCTCACCTCTACCTCCATCTCCTGCTACTGTCACTGAACTTTGAGGCCACTACTTTCTTGTAAGAGAGAGTACTCATTGAAGCACAAGGCTAAGAAGAGGGGGCATTTCTTTCTCTTTTAATGACATTAATCCCCAGTGCCTTCTATTATCTATGACAGTTACTGGAAGGCAAACAGTTTGCAAACAACTTCTCTTCAAGGAAACAAGGAAATTGCTTTGGCACCTTGAAATCAAGTTAAGAGCCCAGCTCTTTACACCCTTATTTTCTTTTGTAACCATGCTGGAAGTATATTACATGTGCATAGAGACATACTAACCTCTTAATGGGCTTGGTGGGGATACAAGCAGACTGAAAACCAGCAGGCATAGTGCCTGGCCCTGAATCCAGAACTGAGATTTGTCTCTACCTGTATATACAATGGAGACAATCCCAGCTCTACCACAGGAAAAACAACACTGCTTGTTACTACACGAGTGACAACTGTCACACTGCCCATGACAAAGTCTTGAACAGTAGACCTTAGAGCTATAAGTCTGAGTTACGCCAGCAGGAGTTAAGAACGGCAGGCAATCCTGAATGTGTTGAGTGCAGAGAAAGACTTTTACCATACACTACCAATCGCTTGCTTTTTCTTTTAACGCACATCACTTTTTTAATTACTTTCAAGAGCCTTCAATATGAAAGAGATTATGTAAACCACATTCTAGTCTGTTGTGCATGAAATTTAAAATGTCTACATTAATGCAGAATTAGCTATTATCTCTAAAGCTAAATGCTATAAATAAATAGCTCTGTGGCATGATGAGAGGGCAAGCCTCAGCTGAGAGCTGACAGACTCAGGCAGGTTTTGTTCTTATTTCTACCCTTGACCTGTTCTGTGACTTTGAGTAAGTAATTGCTTTCTTTCTGTTTCTTTCTGGGTCAGGGACTGCCTGTCATTTTGTGTTCATATAGTGGCTGGCATGAAAAGTCCTAATGCTAGTGCAGATCTTTAGATACTACTGCAATACAAACAATATTTTAATAGCAGCTACACAAACAATTAACACAGAGGAGACTTTTTTTTTTTCCCTTGGTAAAAAGTACCGTGTTGTAATGAGTCTGAAACCTTTATATACTTCATAAATAAATATATGTATATTTATTTGTGTTTACCCACCACACATACATTCAAATATGTTCCTAATTAAACTCCAGATACCTATTACAGTTTTGCTAGAATATTTCCCACCTCTGTGTCTTGGGATATTAAAGTTCTATTGCCTCATTTTTACTTCTAATAAGAAGTATTGATTTCACTATATCTTATCTTTTAGATTTATACTGTAGTTTCCGCATAAAACTCAACTCCTAATGCATTTTTAAAGCCATCTTTATCTCAAGCAAATGGCACATAATTGTATTTATGTTAGAAGGAAAACCTGTATTTTTAGCACTTATTTGAAAGTGGTTAAAATACTTTCCTACTGCTGCTCAGTAGTCAGTACTGAAATAGCCCTTTTTCTAGTGTTTTAGGTAACAGTTACGCTTTTTCTTACCTCTCTGTCCTCACTTACATGTATAAAGGTCCATTTATAAGCTGCCAACTAAAATAAATGCCAAACTTGATCCGACTGCATAAATTCACAACATAAGCTGCAAAAAGTACTTAACTGCGTCTCTACAGTCCTATTAGGACCTTAAAATTCCTCTTAAAATGTCCTACAGAATCCCATAAAACTATACTGAAAAGATTCAGCATTTGGTTTGCATGGAGGTTTTTGCCTGGTGAGGTTTTTGTTCTTGCTGTTGGTACTTTATGTCCTATAGAAATGTTGAAGTATGACCTGCAAGGGCAAAGAGTTCACGGTCATTTATTTGCTTTTGCTCAGAATGAGAAAGGAATTGATACTGTATCCCTAACCATAAGCAGGGATCAAGCAACTGTGAAATAGAAGTGTTACAGACCAAAGAAAACAATGGCAGCAAGAAGAATGGGAAGTCTTGAAAAACAGTTGCGGAGCAAAGCCACTCATTTTTCTGAAAGTTTTGGGGTTAGAAGGTTGGCAGTGTCCCACCATTTTGGATGCAGGTCAAACCCTGATTCAAAAAAAGCAAGCATTAAAACATAATTTGTTTTAGATTATGAGCTTACAGACACATTTTCTGAGCCAGGACATGAGTTGTAAAATCTGACACATTCTGGCAGGTGGAAAACATAGTTAAAATATTTGGCTTGTGTTTTTGGAAGGAGGAAAGAGACAATAGTGTTTGAATGACAGAAATTTGAAACATAAAAGATTAAAGCAGAGGTTTTTCTTAATTTTCCTTTAGACGGCATCAAATTTATTTTTTCTTAATGATGACAGACCTAAAAGATTCTCATGTATTCGACATTTATCATCCCAAGAATGGAAGGTGAAAGCAGCAATTTGGGATGACTTGTCCGATGAGGTCATTAAAAATTCTTATCTTACAGAATTTTAATTGGATTCCCCCCCCCCTTTTTTTTTAAAGAAACTCTATAATTGGATATTGAATAACATTAGCATTTTCAAGTGCTGCTGGATTGGGAGATGGCTGCTATTTGTTTGCCAGTTCACATATCCCTTTAGAAACAGAGTTTCAACATTTGAATTATAATTCTAGTTGGCAGCAAAAACATTTCTTAGCTGGTCACCATATCAGAACTGTTCTGGCACAGTAACTGGCTGAAGTAATGACCGGAGAAGTCTGCAGGGGAAGTAAATTTTGTTAGAAATGTTTACTTAACTGGCTTCAGTGGGGTCAGGATTCCCATGTCCGCCACCCCCATCTTTAAATAAAATAAGAAACTACCTCCAGTGAGGAACACTCACCCAGCACTGCTGCCTCAGGTCTGCACCGCTGATGTACAAGTCTCTGCTGCTGCCAGTAGAAGTTCATGATTTGCCACCTCAACAGTCTGCCTTTTGCTCTTAGTCCAAATGGATTATTTTTCAAATGTCTGCCTTAAGGGGAAGTTTTAAATTCATTCTTGTTGCTGGAAAGAGTACTAGTAATACACTGTTTGGGCTCTGGCTTCCTGCAGTAGAGCCCCAATTCTAGACTCCCTCTAAATCATTGTTTTCTGAGATTCCACAGAAAAAAAAGGATGAGGGTGATGGTGCACAGCTTGCATGGCTAAGTTCTCTTTTTCTGCCTTAAAGGCACAATCAGGCATGGAAAGAGAAATGTAGCAGGCTTTCAGAGAAGAAGGATACTTACTCCACAGACTAGGGCATTCACTAGATGAGGCATCATTGCTCCACCATAGACCTCCTGAGGCCTGGACCTGAGCAACAGTTTAGTCTTGTTTTCACTCCTCAGCAATACAATACAGTCAATAGTGCTTTCTTCCCTTCACATGGGTGTTGTGAAGAGCAACACAATAACATTTTTGAGGTATTAAAATAAGACCATAATGGAAGTCACAGAAGTGTCATTTATACCCTTACTTGTGAAATATTTTTGAATCACTCTGAGGAATGCAATGATGATTTAGACAAAGGCAAATACATCAATTTAATGAGGCTTTGAGTATATTTATTTGGTGTTCCCTTTGCTGTCTATAGCAAGCAGGTGAAGAAAAGGGCCTCTGAGAAAAACCTGGTCCCTTATAGGTGGAAATCTAAATGGCTGGAGCACATAACCTTTTTCATCTTAGGACCCCAGAAAGAATCTATGAAACTTTGAGGGTGCCTGGAAAAACAGGCACAGGAATGAAAAATCCAGAAGAGTGAGAGAATATGGTCATTTTTTTCTTTCTCATCTTAGAGTAGCCCTTGTCTTTTAGCTTTTGAAAATACAGCAGGTCTTTCTTTTAATTTTTCTTCACAGAATCAGCCTACTTGTTCTAGCCAATACATTCTGCTGCAGCTGCTGGGTAAGACTCTTTGACTACACTGAAGACTCCCTGGCAGATCTTCCAGCCTTTTGAACTGTTGATACCAGCCAATGCACTCCAGAGTCAGGAAAGCTGCTATCGCTCAGCTCATTACCTTCCAGGTCAGATTGTGCCTAGGAACAGAAAACAGATGTAAGAGATTAAGAAGGTCTTCTCTTCTGCAAGCATCTGAGAGATGCTCTAGCTGAGCAACTCACTGCAATAGCGGTGAGGCAGGCTATCATGAAGAAAATCAAATAAGGAAAACAAGGAGAACAAAACAAGACCAGTGCACAGTCATCCACCCTTACTTCTTTCTACAGAACTGCTTTAAAACAGGAATACAGAGAAACACTAAACAAAGGTTGTGATGGATGGTCTTACCTAGCATTTCACTGCTAGGTAGACAAAGTACTTTGGTAACCATGACAAATTTGCTAAGAAACATACCATCTGCAATTCAAGCTGGGAACACAAAATACATAAGAATATGAGGGAGGGAAAAATCAAGGAAAATCTATAAAAGGCCATTCTTGATAAACTAAAAGTCTCCACCCAACCCAGAATTTAAAGTGACCAGTACACCTCTAGATCTGCCCCTCATTTTAATGGGAGTCGTTACACGTTAAAGGGAGATTATGTCTTCAAAATACAAGTTATTCTAGCTTTCAAACAAAACTCATTTGATATCAGTGCCAGACAATCTAGTGAACAGTTCTGCAGTAAGAATAAAGGATATTGAGATATGCCAGTGACAGATGAGGGATCTGATTCCCTGCTCCACCTACTGTATTGTTATGATAATTTTACTTTTTGGTGTGTAAGAAAATGTGAGTTCATTATTCAGCCAGCTACTTTCCAGGTTATTCGGCATATTTGCCCAGCTATAAATGAAACAACACAAACAGCAGACTCCAGGATGTCTATCCCAATACCATGCTAGTCAGGGCTTACTAGGGAGAACTAATTACAAGTAACAAACGATGGGACATGTCACATTTTCTTCTGTGCCCATTCACAGTAAGATTTCAGTCATTCCAAGAACTAATCATTTAGGCTTGTAGTGAACAGAAGATATTAGAGTGTTCTTCAACTGCAAGTTCTCACTACAGCCTAGACAACACTCCTCAAGGAAACAAAACAGGAACCACCTTCTGGTTTAGTATATCTTGTTGAGGCAAAACTACTTCAAAGGTTGAATGACAAATCTATAACCTGTAGGGGAAAAAAAAAAAAAAAAAAGCAGGGGCAAGGGGGTGGGATGTACAAGTCATGGAAATTTTTATCACAATACAATCCCCACCAAAGATAAAATACCATGTAGATGATCAACTGCCTAAGCCCTTTTAGGGCTCCCTATAACCCTTACTTAAACTTTCACCAAACAGAAAGTTTTTACAAGTGAACCACCTAATTCATTTAAATATGTAGCCTGTATAATCAAATATTGTCTTTGAAGTAGAAGAAAGATTATCAGGATTTGTCTTTTGATCTTTCCAAATTATTTTAGGGAGTAACAGCCATGCCTGAAGTCTCTTTTGGAAAATTTAGCAGCAACAACATGTACAACAGTTTTAGAGTCAAACTTTTTCTTCGAATCATCATTCAATAATCTTACAGAAACTGAAATCTCACCAAGTGAACTGAGGCAAGTAAGAATTATGAATTTTATATGTTCAATTAAAACTCCTAATTAAAATGAAATGCATTATATATTGTAATTCTGTTCAATGTTCTGTACACATGCACATTAAAAAAACAAAAGATGGACTTTTGGAGGACCACCCACTGGTCCACAGAAATCTGTCTTTTTCTTTGTTCACCTGCTTGTTCCCAAAACAGATCAATAGATCTTGAATTAGAACTCCTAGATCATAACAGATCAAGCTCTAGAGCAATCACACAAGGTCCTTATCGTATCAACAAGCCAGAGACATCTTCACATTTCCCCTCTTCCTCCTCCAAAAATTAAAGTTGCCTAGTCATAGACTACAACTCTTTTGTTGATTAACATGAGGTAAGTAACTATTTTTCCAAAATTTAAGGCAACTTAAAGAAACACCATTGTCTCCTTACTGTGTTATAAAGGACTGTGTACATGTTAGACATTCTAGACATCCATCTAAATGATCAAAAATATTCACAACCACTGTTTTTTGCAGACAAAATGATAGTTTGATGCATTTCTTTTCCATTCCTTTAGTTTACTGCCCTCCAAGACAAGGAAAATGAGATTTCTTCAGGAAATCTCCCTAGCCCATATTTTGCAACTGGTAAATGGAAAATAGACCACGGACATGAAAAGTGGTCATCTTTTACATTTTATAGTGGAAGACTAAAGATCTGTTAACTGTAATAACAGAATGCAGTAATGATTTTAAAAGTTAGCTTGTTTTCAAACAATTTCTGTGTCTAAAAGAAGAGCTATCTGAAAGAAAACAGTCCTGGATTCCTTCTCCAAACAGCATATCTGAAAAATTCAATCTATTTTTATGCAAATGTTTTTGAATAACAATACCTCATACACCTGAAAAGTTGAATGATATAGAGGGGAAAAAAAAACAATTTCAAACTATGACCCCAAAATTGCACTGGGATATTCCAGTCATGTCATAAATAATAAAAATTTGCACAGTGACCATACACCTGGAAATTAAGTCATTGCTGGTTTTATTTAGGTGCATGGATCTGATCACAGTTAAGATGGGAAAATAAAATAATGGTGTACACAATCACCTGTAACCCTCCACCAACGCACCAGTTCAGCCTATTGCTAGAAGCAGATGAGCAATTGTACGAAAGGATTTGAAACACAAAAGCTTTGGGAAATGGGGTAGATGGTTGTTACTTGTTTTTTAAACCTGCTGCTGTTCAAAGACATTTCAGCTTTTTATTTACAGACTGAAGCTGTAAGGAGCTGCAATCACTTCTCAAAAGTCAAAGAACAGCAGCATCCAGCAGAGAACAGCTCCTTGCCTTTTATGTTGTTGTTTTTTTATTCCCCTCCTCTATGTTTTAATGGTTTATTATCACTCTTCAAATTACAGAATGTTTTTTTTTGTCTCATCCTCTGAAATGGATTTAAAGCATCAATCCATTAAGAAAAGGCAATCGTACAAGCTGGAAGAAGTGAGGTAGTGCTGTGGGCTCAAGCTTTCAAAAACACATTTAAGCACGCCTCACATGTGTGCTCACATGAGCACATGTACAAAAAATGTGCTTACGAAAATGCATTTACTGATTAGCTCAGAAGTGAAAATTTGGGAAGACATTTCTGCAGTCCAAATTTTTCAGCTACACCACTGTATTTTGGCACCTGCAAGAAAGCGCTTTCAGGGATCTCTGTCACACACCTCCAGCAAGTTACTTCAGAAAACTGCTGAGCTAGTACTAGGAACTAGTACTAGAAACCACTGCTCAGAGCAGGGTGGTCCTTGTGCCAAAAGTTTTCTTTTAAGGAGCTTGCAGAAGTTTTCTGGGCAAGACTTGTGCTCATGAAACTACCTGATGTCTCATCAAATACATCTGTGTTATTCATACTAGAAGAGAAGAAATGACCCACCAAAAAGGATTCAAAGCAGGAAGAAAAGATGCTTTAAGAATTACATCCGTTTCGCTCATCAGAAAACAGAAGATGGAAAGATGACTTGACTACAGCAAATCAGTACCTTCCCAGGCAGAACACAATGATACCAAGAGACTCTTTAAGCCAGTGGAAAATAGAATGACAGAAATAAATGGCTTGAAACTGGAAAATTAAAAATAGGATTAATGCACCAATGCCTACAATGAGGCTGGTAATCAGGGGGACAAACCACCAACAGACACAGTGGATGTTCCATTGCTTGGTACCTCAAAATAAGATTCACACCTTTTCTAAGAAGTGTCTTTCTGCCTAATACAAGCCACAAACTTCAAAATCAAGGTAACTAGGTGGTGTATATTGGTTGTCTACATGCAGAATCATATGCAGCAGAATTGGATGTTTTGGACTTTACCCCATCTTTGAACTGTAAATAGAGAACAAATCCTGCCCTCCTATGGATGCAAATAGTTTTCGATGGAGAGCGCAGCGAACAGACGCAGCAGTTTGCGCAGCAGTGTTTGGGCTCTGGCTAGAACTTGAGGATCTTGTTGGAAGTTGTGGGCTTTCTGAGGACCCCTGAGGAACTAGAAGGTGATTGCTGTAAACAGGAAAGGAGACTGGGCAAGGACAACTGCAGGAGGCCTTGACTTCTCCTGGGAAAAGCTCTAGCTAGGAGTGGCTGCTGCTAACAAGCTCTCTTGGTTGCCCCTGACCAGAGGGAGTTGGGGCCTTTGATCCAGGTGGCCCTTGATTGGGGCAGGTCAAGCACCCTGTGAGTCAGTGCTAGGGAGAGGCCTATATAAGAGCCAGGCCCAGAGCACAGTGAACAGATGCAGCAGTTTGCACAGCAGGGTGCGTGAAGGGACCTTCGTTTCTGTTCCCTGTGGTGTACGTTTCCTCAAGTATGGTCGTGACACGCCGCACAGCACGTTCCCCAGTGGCTGTTGGAGTTGCTGTGTCAGAGGCTTGGACCCAGACCGACCCTCTGACAGTAGATGCAGCTCTACAGGTCTCAGGCTGCAGGGAGTGCTTGGGGCCTCTCCGGGAGGCCGGGGCTGGCAGCCAGCTCTCCTGCAGGAGGTGTGCTGCTGTTGACAAGTTGTGTCGTCGGGTAAGGGAGTTACGGGAGGAGGTCAGTAGGCTGCGCAACATCTGGAAAGATGAGCAAGAGATGGACAGGGTATTCTCGGAGACTGTACAGCTCCAGGAGTCCCAACCCCCTGCAGCAGTGGAGTTGCCGGAGGGCTTGGTGCTGTGTGAAACGGTACATCATAACACCACAGAAGAAGGCTGGAAGCTGGTCACTGCTTGTAGGAGGAGAAAGGCTCCTACTCCTCCTGAAGACTTGCAGCTGAAGAACAGGTTTAGTGCCCTCCAGGATGAGGAGGAGATAGGCATGGCTGCCAGGGAAGTACCTGGGACAACAGACCCTGTGCCCTGCCGGAACGCCCGGAAGAAGCGGCGGGTGATTGTTGTGGGGGACTCCCTGCTGCAGGGGACGGAGGCATCTATCTGCTGACCTGACCTCTTGTCTAGAGAGGTTTGTGGCCTGCCGGGGGCTCGTGTGAGAGATGTCATGCAAAGACTGCCAAGGCTTGTCCACGCTTCGGACTGTTACCCACTGCTGCTCTTTCATGTGGGCGCCAATGACACCAAGGGCAAACTGGAGACCATCAAGCAGGATTTCAGAGCTCTGGGGATGGTGGTCAAGGGTCTGGGAGCCCAGGTCATCTTCTCCTCAATCCTGCCAGTGAGGGGGATGGATGAGAGGAGGAGGAGACGGATTTTCCAAGTTAACCACTGGCTGCACCGCTGGTGTTGACAACAGGGTTTTGGTTTCTACGACCATGGGACCCTGTCTGAAGATCGACAACTGCTGGGGAGAGATGGGATCCACCTCACTAAGCGGGGCACGTTGGTCTTTGCCAACAGGTTGGCCAACCTGGTAAGGAGGGCTTTAAACTAGGAAAGACAGGGGAAGGGGAGAGTTATAGTGCCAGGGTAGTTGGCAAAAGACTGCTCAAGTCAGGACGCCTCCAGCAGGTGCATGCAGCCAGGGAAGTGCGCATGGGATGTGGCTATGGAGGATCCTCCTGCATCCCTCCTGGGAAACCTGCATGCTCTGTCACCTCTCTGAAATGCCTGTACACCAATGCACGCAGCATGGGGAACAAACAGGAAGAACTAGAGATCTGTGTGCGGTCGCAGGGCCATGATCTCATTGCAGTTACAGAGACATGGTGGGATAGCTCGCATGACTGGAGTGCTGTCATGGATGGCTACGTGCTTTTTAGGAAAGACAGGCCAGGAAAGCGAGGTGGCGGAGTTGCTCTTTATGTGAGAGAGCAACTGGAATGGATTGAGCTGTGCCTAGGGGTGGATGAAGAGCGAGTCGAGAGCTTATGGGTAAGGATTAAAGGGCAGGCTAGCATGGGTGACACTGTTGTGGGTGTTTACTACAGGCCACCTGATCAGGAAGAGGAAGTCGATGAGGCCTTCTACAGACAGCTGGAAGTAGCCTCACGATCACAGGCTCTGGTTCTCATGGGGGACTTCAGCCACCCTGATATCTGCTGGAGATACAACATAGCTAGGCACAAACAGTCCTGGAGGTTCCTGCAGAGCATTGGTGATAACTTTTTGACACAGGTGGTGGAGGAGCCAACAAGGAGAGGTGTGCTGCTGGACCTCATGCTAACAAACAAAGAAGGACTGGCTGAAGATGGGAAGGTTGGGGGCTGCCTTGGCTGCAGTGACCATGAGATGGTGGAGTTCTGGATCCTGCGAGGAGGAGGCAGGGCACTAAGTAGGATCGCAACCCTGGACTTCAGGAGAGCAAACTTTGGCCTCTTCAGGGACCTACTTGGAGAAAGCCCATGGGTTAGGGCCCTAGAAGGAAGGGGTGTTCAAGAGAGCTGGTTAATATTCAGACATCTCCTCCTCCAGGCTCAAGAGTGGTGCATCCCTATGAGTAGGAAGTCAAGCAAAGGAGGTAGGAGACCTGCATGGATGAGCAAGGAGCTCCTGGCAAAACTCAACCAGAAGAAGGAAGTATACAGAAAGTGGAAAGGGGGACAGGCCACTTGGGAGGATTATAGAAACATTGTCAGAGTATGCAGGGATGCGACAAGGAAGGCTAGGCCTGTTTGGAATTAAATCTGGCAAGGGATGTCAAGGACAACAAGAAGGGCTTCTTCAAATACATCAGTAGCAAGAGGAAGACTAGGGAAAATGTGGGCCCTTTGCTGAATGGGGTGGGTGCCCTGGTGACGAAGGATGCAGAGAAGGCAGAGTTACTGAATGCCTTCTTTGCTTCAGTCTTTACTGCTCAGGCCAGCCCTCAGGAACCCCAGACCCTGGAGGCAAGAGAGAAGGTCTGCAGAAAGGAAGACTTTCCCTTGGTGGAGGACGATCAGGTTAGAGATCATTTAAGCAAACTTGACACCCACAAATCCATGGGCCCCGATGGGATGCACCCACGAGTGCTGAGGGAGCTGGCGGATGTTATCGCTAGGCCACTCTCCATCATCTTTGAAAGATCATGGAGAACAAGAGAGGTGCCTGAGGACTGGAAGAAAGCCAATGTCACCCCAGTCTTCAAAAAGGGAAGGAGGACGACCCGGGAAACTACAGGCCAGTCAGCCTCACCTCCATCCCTGGAAAGGTGATGGAGCAGCTCATCCTGGATACCATCTCCAAGCATGTGGAGGACAAGAAGGTGATCAGGAGTAGTCAGCAAGGATTCACCAAGGGGAAATCATGCTTAACCAACCTGACAGCCTTCTATGATGGAAGGACTGGCTGGGTGGATGAGGGGAGAGCAGTGGATGTTGTCTACCTAGACTTCAGCAAGGCTTTTGACACTGTCTCCCACTACATGCTCATAGGGAAGCTCAGGAAGTGTGGGTTAGATGAGTGGACAGGGAGGTGGATAGAGAAGTGGCTGAATGGCAGAGCTCAGAGAGTTGTGATCAGTGGCACAGAGTCTAGTTGGAGGCCTGTAGCTAGCGGTGTCCCTCAGGGGTCAGTCCTGGGTCCAGTCTTGTTCAACTTCTTCATCAATGACCTGGATGAAGGGACAGAGCGCACCCTCAGCAAGTTTGCTGATGATAGAAAACTGGGAGGAGTGGCCGATACGCCAGAGGGCTGTGCTGCCATTCAGAGAGACCTGGAGAGGTGGGCGGAGAGGAACCTCATGAAGTTCAACAAAGGCAAGTGCAGAGTCCTGCACCTAGGGAGGAATAACCCCAGTCACCAGTACAGGTTGGGGGTTGACCTGCTGGAAAGCAGCTCTGCAGAGAAGGACCTGGGAGTGCTGGTGGACACAAAGTTAAGCCTGAGCCAGCAATGTGCCCTTGTGGCTAAGAAGGCCAATGGTCTCCTGGGGTGCATCAGGAAGAGTGTTGCCAGCAGGTCGAGGGAGGTGATCCTCCCCCTCTACTCAGCCTTGGTGAGGCCACATCTGGAGTGCTGTGTCCACTTCTGGGCTTCCCGGTACAAGAGACATGGCACTACTGGAGCAAGTCCAGCGAAGGGCTGCAAAGATGGTTAAGGAACTGGCGCACCTCTCTTATGAGGAAAGGCTGAGAGAGATGGGCCTGTTTAGCCTGCAGAAGAGAAGGCTGAGAGGAGATCTTATCAACATGTACAAGTATCTTAAGGGAGGGTGTTGAGAGGATGGAGCCAGACTCTTCTCAGTGGGGCCCAGTAACAGGACACGAGGCAATGGGCACAAACTGAAAAACAGGCAGTTCCATCTGAACATGAGGAAAAACTTCTTCACTGTGAGGGTGACAGAGCACTGGACCAGGTTGCCCAGAGAGGTTGTGGAGTTTCCTTCTCTGGAGATATTCAAAACCCGCCTGGATGTGATCCTGTACAATGTGCTCTAGGTGACCCTGCTTGAGTAGGGGGGGGTTGGACTAGATGATCTCCTGAGGTCCCTTCCAACCTCAGCCATTCTGTGGTACTGAAGCACAAAATAGAAATTCATACTAATTTTTCCTACGGGTATCAACAAATCTGAATCAAACTTTATGCCTGGCAGATTTATTTGTTCTAGCATATATAGTAGTAAGTATGAGGAAATATAAGGAATTAGACTTAAGACAAGAATACCTTTTCTAAAAACAATTATATCTGATTATAACATAGAAAGAACCTGTTTATATGAACATATATACACATATACATGTGTAAGTTTAGAACTATTCAGATACAGACCAGCTTGTAGGATGGGCTTTAAATGTTTCAGTAACACTAAATGTTTAAGATTGTTATTTTTTCCTCCTTAAATAGCCTGGTAAATTATTCCTTGGCTTGCTCTGTCACTGTGCACAGATGCAGCAGTCTGTCGACACATTGTAATAGGAGACTGGGGACTTCATTTCCTTTTTTTCTTCTTCTAAACAAACTAACTCCAAAACCTTTTAGAACCAATACATGCCAAAGTGTTATTTATTCATTTGAACTGGGTAGCTTGGTGTAACTTAAATATAATTACCACAAATCAAACAAAGCTAATCTCATAAAATCAGGACATGGCAAACAACATGTGATTAGACAAGCATCCTCATGCAGGTGCTGAAACCACTGGCAAGAGAGGAGAGTACTGCATTAATCCAAAACACAAGAAGAAAATAAACAGACCCTGAATTTGTCATTTATTGCACAGGGGCACACCAGTACATTTGTACAGAGTCAATTTCAAAGAATCAAGGGCTACAGCAGTCTCTCTAAATACAGCAAGTTTTAGAGTAAGGCACTAATTGTGTTAATAAACCCTGTCTAGAGTATATTCACTTGTTCATAAGTTTGTTCTCCAAAGCTTATTCACACAAGTATTCTTTTTTGTCTGTACTGTAAGTGATGTGAAGTCATTATGGTAAATAGATGAAAAATCTAATGAAGTAAAACAGTGGGGGTTTTGAGGATTGGAGCTGAAAATGCCTAACAGTGCATGTGATAATTCTGTCCTGAGCATAAGCACATATATCAGAAGTATATCAGCAGGCAATTCTGATATAGTTAGCTCCTGCTATTTGCCCTGTATGACTTAATCATTTTTCAGTGTGTAATGTGTAAATAATGGCTTAAAGAGATGACTGAAAAACATAGACAAATTCTTCAGAAAGACTGTGATTGCTCTAGCCTTCACAAGTGTGGAAGTGCATTTTTAAAGTATAGTTCAGACTGACTAGAGTTTGACTCCTTGTCCTGGAGTTGAAGAAAATAAGGCACAGATTTTGTCCAGATTTATGCATGTTTAAAGGACCTAGCTCCTTTAGTTTCAGCAAACTGGCAAAACAAATAATCAAAAAGGTCCATTGCTGAGTTTTCATCAAGCTCTAGAAACCAATTCAATGGTTTTTTTTGGAGCAGTCTTCTAATTTGAGAGTTCCCCTTTCTCAGCTCCTGTGTGCCTGCCATATGAATGGTTCAGGCTTATGGGAGAGAAGTAAACATGTCTGCTAACCTTTTTTGACAGTTCAAGTTGTCTGTCAAGAACAACATTTCTCCAGCCAACCCTCAGCACTTTCACACCTCCTGTACCATCCATCCCTTTTTGTCCTTAGGTGAGGCAAATATAGATGGACTCCCTTCTCCCTTTTCCATGGCTGTTATTAAAGGGGTGGAGGGATAGGAACAGCGTGCTAGCCAGCCATGGTTTTCACAGGAAAGAGAGCTTCCTAAAACTGCTTTCTGAGCCTTCCTGTTGATGCTGGAAGAATATTAGCTTCTCCATTTCCTGTAAACCCCCCTCCCCCCCCAAACAAAAGAAGTACCCCATTTGCCAAGGGGTCTAGAAAGAAATTTACTGTCTAATTTCACTACTGTCCTAAGGAGATTGGGTGGGGGGAAAGGCAGTCTAACTGGAAAACACTTTCCCTTCAGTAATCCAAATATTCTTTTAAGTTTGGATTTTTTAACTTCATCACAATACTAGCTCTGGCAATGACCATAGTAATTCATGGATGCTGGCAGTACTGCACATACAAAAATGTCTTCTGGACTTTACCAAAGATTAAAACTTACCTTGGGAGCGCCTAGAACTATGTGCAGCAGTGAAGCATTAAAGGACTGGCTTATAGGGATGAACCAGAATGTGGACTAAGTACATGGCAGGTTGTCAAAGGACAAGACAGAGTAAGATAAGACAGTACATAGTATACCTGTAGGTAGGGTATGCAGAGGATAAAAGACAGACAAGAATGTAAGATGAATGAAAATCTGCAGTTTAGCTGTGGTCTAGTTAGTCTAGAGGCTCATGTGGGCAAAACAGTTTCAACTTGGGGAACTTCACTTAATTTATTGCCAATTAACATAAACCTTTAATTACTGATTCAGGTATTGGGAAACAAAGAAGACAATCAAGCAAACACTTTCGGGAACCCCTTTCCTCCCCTTTCCCCAGGGTCAGCTTGAGTCCAACACCTCTCCTCCCCCTTCCTAGTCTCCACCCCTCTCATTTTCACCATACCTCAGGGGTGCTCAGGTCCTTCCATGAGGTGACAGGCAGTGCAAGGGGTTTGAGGTCATGCATAGCAGTTTGTCTGCTGCTCCACACCTCCTCTGCTGCTCTCAGCTTCTCGTTTCCTTTGCTCCACTGTGAGCTCCTATATGGGCTGCCGTCCCCCAGGGCGCCCCTGCTCCAGCACAGGGCACCTCCAGCCCCAACATTATCCCCTTCTACTTGCCGCTTCCGTTTTCTTTCTCCAAACACTTCACATTTCTCAGATGTCCCCTTTTACATCTCTTACTGTGTCTCTTCTCACATGTCCTCCTGTTTCTCCTGCCGCTAGCAGCTACAGCCTTTTCTTGAATGTGTTTGAGCAAAGGCACCGTATGCTCCTCCGATTGGTTGAGGTTTTAGCACAAAGCAGGTTGTTTACACCCATTTCAGAGCCAGCTGGAACCAGCTGTGACCAGCACAGGGTAGCTCATGGCCTCCTCCCACACAGGGCACCTCTGCTGCCTCTGGCTACCCACACCCTGATATTTACACCCAACACATTCCACCCCTCACTCCTGTGAAACACATTTAAAAACTGTCTGAATATTCATCTGCTATGAGCTCTCCTTTTAACATCATCACATCATTATTTTAACGTCATGCATTATACATTACCCTTCCTCCCAGACGGTAGAGATTGAGACTGTACCATGTGCACATGCACTCAGTAAAACTCCACCCCTCGCTCCTGGGAACCAGATTATTCAGATTAACTCTGTTACAGGCTGAAGCCTTCTCACACACTCCACCCCTTGTCCCCGAGAACCAGGCTGTAGGGGCTAACATTGTAACAAACTGAACGTGCTTATGAGCTTCACCCTTGACCCTGTAACACACAACACTAAAGGTTTAAAGAGTCTGAACATTACAATCCCCAACCCTTGTCTCTACAGACTAGAGTAACAGCATAATAATCTGAACTCATATTACAAAGACCAGGCCTTGTCCCTGCAAAACACACCCCCAAGGACATTACTGAACTTTGAATATTCATCTATTACAAACTCCACATCTTGTCCCTCCGCAGGGGTGTTCCTTGCTCCCAGGGGTTGCTCCAAGCTCGCCGGCTGCTCCCACAGTAGCCCAGACAGCTTGGGCCCTACTGCAACAAGGCCACCTCAGCACTACCAGCTGCTCACTGCTGACCAGGGCCCCCCTGCCCCACCAGCACTGATTAACCCCTCTGCCAGCAGCCCACAACTCTGACACAGGTGGTCAGCTCTTCTCCCCAGCTCAGTTGAGCAGACCTGGTCCCTCCCCAGCCCTGCTGGGAGCACGTGGCATGCCCCAGCACACCCCACAGCACAGCAGCACATTTCTCCCCACAGGTCTCAGCCCTGCAGTCCCCACACCCCTGGGCTGGCATTCTTGGATCCCACATGGGGAGATGGCCCTGGCTCTGGGTGACCAGGGCTGGGGGCAGGACTAATCCTCCCGCTTCTTCCCCATCACCCTCCCATCCAGCAAAATCTTGAGTCCCTCAGATTCTCCTGTTTCTCCCTTGCTCACACAGTTTGCACCCCACCCCCATACACAACAGGGAGCTTACACCACAGCACACCACCACAGATCCCCGTACTGCCAGGGTCCAAGTCACCACTGTGACTCCAGCCCGAGGCCATGCCCAGTCCAGGTGGAGCCTGCACCCTCTACCTAGTCAGGGCTCAGGCAAAAAGTCTCAACTTGGGGAGCTTAACTTAATTCACTGCCAGTTAATCTGAGCTTTTAATTACCAATTCAGTTATTGAAAAACAAAGATGACAAACAATTAAAGAAGTACTTAGGGAAAGCCCTTTCCTCCCCTTTTCCCAGGCTCAACTTCAGTTCAGCAGCTCCCCTCCCCCTTCCTGGTCTCTAACCCCTCATTTTCACCACACAGCCTGTCCCCTTCCAGGCCCTTGAGTGAGGCAAAGGGCAGCACAGGGGGCTGGGGGCAGTGCACAGCCACGTCTGCCTGCTGCTCCCTACTTCTCACTCATTTCCTCGGCTCAACACAGGCCCTCCCACCAACCACAGCCCCTACACTGCTGCAGGTCTCCTGCGGCTGCGATGCCTCCCAGGCACACCCTGACCTCCTCCACATCACCTCCCACCCACCCCCACATACGTTTGCACGTGTTTTTTTTTTCTTCTCCTCAGCCCTCAGGAGCAACCTCTGCCACCTGAGGCCCTTTGCCCTCTGCGGCGCTTGGCCGTCAGACAGTTAGCAATGCGCGTTGTCTTTTGGAAGTCCCATTTCACTCCTGCCAGAATCAAAGATAAAATTCTGCCTGTGCAAGAGATCGTGCCAATAGGCCGGATGGATATTTGGTATCAAAGCATTTGAAAGGCTCTTTCTGCAATAAAGAGCTATATGAAGTATTTGCTGTAAAGAGAAGTACCAATATGTTGTCTCCAGGGCATTTGTAATCAATATTGTATTACAGGTTGATTAAATACTAGGATATTAGAAATGTGAATCTCAAAGTTTAGTTTCGACTTTTCTCTGGTACTCTAAAACAACTGTTAAAACTGTTTAGAGAAATGTTGACAATACCAGAAAACAACAGAATCAAAATAGCATTATAGCTACTGTTTCTGAGTGTGTGAACTTGGCAAGAAGAAAACACTCATTGTTAGATTGGTAACTAGCAAATGTTGCAGGTGGGCAGAATATTAGAAGTTGTGGGCTAAATATTTTGCCTGTTTTTCCTCTGTTCCTGTACCCAAGTCGATAGTGAAAAGCATGGAATATGCACAGACTACTAGAGTAGTATTCAGTGTGTGTGTAAAATGCAGGTGTCTCTCAAAAAGCTGGTGGCATCCATGGGAAGCCAAATAGAAAGGCAGAAATCTGCTCTCTGTATATGTACATAATGAAGGGTGTAGCTGGTACTGGAAGCTATAGCTTTGATGCATTTGCCCTGTGATGAAAAATGGATAAGCAAGAGAATGCAGGTCATGTGCTGAAGAGACATGGCTAATCTAGCCATAACGGGAAGCACTATTAGGTAGCTTGGTCCTCTTGTCACTGGATTCCTCTCTTTTCTTTAGGCTTTCTGCCTTTGGTTATAGTTTCATGCCCATCTGCACGAGTTCTTGTTTCTAACAAGAATTCCATGATATGTGTGGGAGAAAAGTATATGAAACAAATGACAGGGTAATCCTTCTACTAGCCCACCCTCTGTAAGTAACCAGTAAGCAGAATTTTAGGGATGCTGTATCAGAGACGGGGTCAGGCAGACCCCATTTTCTCATTCTGTCACTACAGTGGCTTCCACAGAAAATCTCATTCTTTCATTTATCAGAGTTCTTTCATTCAGCACTCTTTTAGATGACTCATTACTAAGGTTTGGGCTTGTTCTTTGGGGACTTTTTTTTTTTAATTTATTTTATTTTATTAAAGGAGGTTTGAGAGTTTGTTTGTTCTAATAAGCTGCAGCTGTAATTGGGAAATGGGTTAAGCTTGCTTCCAGTTAAGATAATTGATGTGAAAAGCCCAGTTGTGTCCTGAGAGAGAGAAATAAGTTCCCCAACTGAGTTGTAAAAGACAGCAGCTTTGTCTAACAGTGTAGGTATAAGCAGATGTTTAGAAAAACGTGTAAAAGCAATCAGGAGGGGATTTGCTCATTTGTTTATTAATTAAGATGCATGCATGAGCAGACAGCCATCGGAGTTCTGAGTTAAGAAAAAAGGCAAAGTTCCAGCAAGGAGTTTGAAGGAAGCTGTATACAGTTGGCTCTTGACCTTTTTTTTTTGTAAAGGAGGAACCATCCCAAAGTTTTTTGTAAGATTCAGGTCAGCAAGTCATCTTGCATAAAGTCTTCATGAGTTTCTTCCCACTGGTTTAAATAAGTCTCTTCTCTTTCATTTAAGTAACGTAAGGTACACAGTAAGGTCCTATTAGGCCACAAGTATCTCCTCAGCTAGTAAAAATATACATGGATTTGTGCACTCTTTCTCTTGCCAAGGTTAAAAAATGCCTAATGAGTACTAGAGCAAGTCTGATAATAGGTAGTAAGTAACTGATGACTTCAGACAAGCCAGAAGTTCACATTCTGATTTGTGGAGAATAAGGAAAGTGGGATCTGCTTTTCTGACTGGAGGGACAGAAAAGCTTGGGGACAGATGGCTGCCGAGAATTTTTTAGCTGGTATGGCCAGGTAGGAGAAGAACAAGAAAATGTAGAGGAAGATTATTTGCTAGATAGTTAGCTATGCTAGAAAACAGGGAAAGAAGTTCTAGCACTGTTTAGAATGAGAGAAAGAGAAAAGACTTCAAAAGAATCAGATAAAAGTATGCAATTTTTTTGGGGAGGGGGATTTCATTTACAACGTCGAAAGTAATGTTATACAAGATTGAAGTTGGAGGGATGAACACTGAATTCAGACCTTTGTTGACACTTGGCTACTCATGTAAGTGATCATTCCAGCAATTTTTATGCAAGGGTAAAAACTCAGTGAAATGTATTGCCTGTTTCTTTGGTTTCCTTGTTTGAGCTGTCCTTGAAAATCAACACTGGCTGGTAACGTTTTTCAGAGTAAGATACTGTAGGCATTAATGGCTCATCTAGTTAACTTGTCTCTGTGATGACTTTGATAGTATTAATGAAACATGAATATTGGGAGTTTTGTGATTTATGTGTGGCTTTTTTTGGGGGGGAGGGGGCATTTTATACAAATAAAACTGTTAAATGAATGACTGAGAAATGAATGCCTAGCTGAAATTCCAGCCTTTATTTTACTCTTCTTTATGATCAAGGTGGTCTCTGATGTAGTAAATCAAATAAGAAGATAAGAAATATATCTGATTCCTCTTTCCTGTAAAGAAAAGTGATAGAGTCCTTGATTTGTATTTCTGGCACTCAGAGCCCCCCCCCAGCATATGTGGAGGATCAAAGATTCTGGGCTACCTATCAGCAGGTGGCCAACAGGGATTCCTTCTGTGACTAATGTGTTTGCTAGAAGATGAGACACTGCAGCTGACATATTGTGAGGTTTCTTGGGCCTGCTCTAATACAAAAATCAAGAGAACCAAGACACAGGGTAACTGTGCCCTTTGTGTGCTTGCACCTGCACGTGTATGTCCTTAGTGCATGCGCAAAAGAAGTAGCTAGGTCTTGCATGTACAGTGCCTAGTTTCTATGTGGTGTTCAGATAATGAAATAATAAAATGAATGCTTTTTAATTACTTTGCAGACCTATGTGTTTATACCATCATGTTCTATTACTGAGTGATTAAAAAACCAGTTTTCTTGGCATTTTCATGCAGAAGGTTTCTTCTTGAGGTCCACCAAAGATTTCATGATGTGTAAACTAATTTCTCTAATGAGTGACAAAAGTTACTCTGTGGATTTAATTCATAAACCACATACAAGTCTCAGCATTAAACTGGTTGCCTTTTTTGGTTATTTCTAGTGGTTTTGACGATACACTGCTTTGCTATGAGTTTTCCCACTCTTTTCTTTGCTGTTGTACTTAGGAAGTACAGTATAGCTGTACAGTATAGCTACTTTACAGTATAGCTATATATAGCTATAGCAGTATAGCTACTTTACAGTATAGCTACTTTACAGCTACTTTATTTAGGAAATGTTAAAATGAATATTTTTCTCTGGAGGTTGTTCTCTTTATATAAAAAAGTTTTGCAAATGACATTTGGAATATCCATAAGTTAATGCAGTCCTTAAGTGGTTTTGGGGCTCATGCACTGAAAGACAAATAACTGAATGATGACATTATCAATTTTCTGATTTTTTTTTTTTTTATATGCTTCAGGGAAGGTGTTCCACACCCTTTACTTGGGCAAAGCTCCTGCTGGCTTTCAGGGAAACCTCAACTAGTCAAAATATGGCTTGTGATCATATATTGATATCATCCTCAAAGTAAGCATCACTAAATGATGCCTTCTCAAATTATATGACTCTTTTGGGGGGCCTCCCCAATCACAGAACACTGATCCTAGCGCTCTTACAGCATTTTGGAAGCCAGACATTTACAAATGGCATTTGAAAGATTGAGCCAATTCACATCTGTGTCTTAAAGTAACTGTAGAATCTCTCTTTTTTTTTTTATGACTCATCTTTATGATAGCTTGGTGAATACAAACCATAGATTGAGAGAATTAGGAAAAAAAAACAAGTTAGAAAAAACAATTTATTAAGTAATATCATATAAATAACTTGTTACAAAAATCAATTTGCAAAAAGGCAAATTCACTCTGTGAGAAATCGTTGTTCAAATTGGTTTCTCATTAAATTCATAAATTTCTTTCTTCCTCCCCCCCCCCAAAAAAAAAAGCCATTACAGTGAACTAGAAGTATAAGGGAGAGAGTGCACGCTTGCCATCTGACCATAACAAATAGCCCAGCCACGCTGCAAGAGAGATAATCATTCCAGCATGGGTCCCTTTGTAAAATAGGGAAGCTTCTAGGTGTAAACCTCTTGGATGATAGAAATCTTATCACCCACAAATGTTCCTCTGTGCTGACTGGTGACCGGTTCCATCCGATGCTCGGGCTACTTCATAGAACAAGGGGATGACATTGCAAGAGACTGTGCGGCTGGCGCATGCCAGCAAGTAAATCCTCCCAGGTGGTGGCATCAGTTTCAATTTATGCTTGGAAGTATTTTTAATTAAAAAGAATCAATACTGAAAAGCATTTATTTTAAGGGTTTAAAATCACAAATCTCAATAGGAGTTTGCCAGATTGATTTAGCTCAGTAACACAGTTAAGATGCACATAGCATTTATTATAAGGCCTTTTTTTTAAGTTTAATTTTCAAAGCAATGAAAGTAATCACAGAATTAAAACAGTACAGTGATTCTGAAGAGTTTTTATGTGTCAAAATCCAAGACAATTTCATGTTTGTAGTGATGTTTCTTTGTTTTTTACCTGAATGTTTAATAATTCTATACATTTGTTTCTTTAATAAACACTAAAGTAATAGATCATAGAAAACTAAAAGCTTATAGAAAGTGTCTCCAGGTATATTTACATAAATAGTGCAGTCTCGTAGGAAAGGCCAAAAGCCTGTTGGAGTGGAAAGGATATCTCTATGTGCTGGACTTGCGCCTTATTTGTCAAATCAACTTTGAGGAACGGGAAATTTTAAAGTTTGTAGCTCCTGCTTTTTTTTTTTCTCCTTTTTTAAAGAAAGAATAAGACACATGCGGAAGAAATAAGAGCAGGTTCTGTAAAAACTCCTTTGAAATCTAGTAACTATACATAATATGACAGCTTTGTGGCTTTTAAGTGCCATGGGTCTGCCTTGTATATGACTGATTACTTTCCGCCCTAAACCCCATGTAATTAATTTTCTTCTCTTCTTCCTGAAACTCCCCGTTTTCTGACTCTTGAATATCCTAGAACCCCAGACATGGTTTTTAGATACTTACTGCTGAATTTTATGAAATGTTCATGACGAATGCAGGTCTAAGCCAAAAAGTGTAATACTGCAGAACGATGGGCAGGATCAAGATTGCCTCAGCTGTGCCAAAATAAAATGGCTGAGAGGACAGACAGGCATTAAAATGTGAAAGACATCTTGCTTCCTTTCTCAAATGAGTTGACTACTGTGCTTTTCCCCTCCTACTGGAGCAGTGCGTGAGGCTATAGACATTAAATATGCTTTTGTTCCTCTTCTTTCTTAAATACAGAAACAGTCTCTTAGAAAACAATTCTTTCTAAACACCAAACACTAAAATGTTGTGGCTTTGACATTTATTGGAGGAGGCTGCTGTCTCACAGTTCTAGAGGGGTTGAAAAGAACACTGCCTTTCACAATTTATGAACTAGAACATACTAGTCAGAAGTAGCGTAATGACTGCTAACTTCTCAGCTCTCATTTGACGAGGGAGCTCAGACTGCAGTGTTAATTGAAACACAAAGGGGCAGGAGAGGGCAGCATCCAGTTGCGACAGTGGTCTTCTAAAACACTTTAATACTTCTCATAGCAATGAAATAAAGAGGGATTTTAAAACACACACTGGTAGGAAGAGCTAACGTGATGGTGTCCACAGTTAACAGCTCAGAACCACTGGCTGTAGTTCACTGAACACTGCTACAGAAGGCCATCAAGATAGATCTGTTGCAGAAGTTTAACATGCTTTAATAATAATCATCAGAAAGTTCCACCAGTTCATCAACTGTGGGGACTTTCTTCCTTAGAGATTTGAATCAAAATAGCCTGGATTTCCTTTGCTTGTTCTAAAAGAAGATAGTATCTTGCTCTCTGTCCATGCAAAACTCCCTCTGTCTGCTCTAGGAATTCTGGAGGAGTGAGGTAAGACCTGACAACTAACAAAATATGTAAAATCCTTTTTCTTCTTCTGGAATAAAGTGGTCACTTTGGGAGTTGGAGTGGAATAGCTGTGCTAGAATCCTTAATCTATTATAACTGTAGAGATGCTATTGTTCTGCAATAACAAGGCTGGGAATTTCACCCATGTAAAAAGGCCCTCATTTCACATTAACCCCACTGAACTCCTTAGTGTCTTTTAATAGCTCCCCTGTTTTTAGATCAGACACTTTTCCAAATTAAAAGTGAACTGCATTGCTCGTCTCTGCTTGAATTAGCTAAGTCTCTTAACATTGTTTCTTCTCCTCAAATAGATGTGGTTCTAACAGGAGCAGTGTTTCTTAACACAACCCTAAAACCCACTTTGTAGCCCATAATCTAACACTTGTTTATCTATAAATGACAATTCTAGCATTGTGTGAAAGCATTGCAAAATATGTTTTTCTATATCATCTAGCACTCTGGCATGCAACAAGGTGCAAAGAAATACTACTGCAAAATTTTGTTTTCACTGCACTATGGCATTTTAAATATTTAATACTCAGTACTGATTTTATAAATTGCACTTGGTGGTACTGCCAAGAAAGAAGAAAAGTCAGAATTGAACTCTTGCTGTGCATGAGAGATACTAAATCTGCCTAATCTGTGGAAGAAAAAAGACCTCAAAACCTAGGTGTGTAAATAATAATTCAGATGTGAGTTATGCATTTTCCTCTAATTTTTTGTTTGTTTTTGAAAGAATCTGTTTGCTATTCAGACACCACATTTGTGGTGTCATTACATAATTTATATAAAATATATTTACACAACAGGCACAAGTAGCCACTCTCTATTTACTGTGTCACTCATTGGACAAGATAAAACCAGCTGTCAATTAAAAAAAAAAAAAGCAAAATTTGAGTTTGAACTGTTACTAACTACCACTAAATCAGACAAAATCACAGTACGAACATAGGGAAACAGTTACAAGGAGATCAGTGATCCATCCCTATCTCATTATTCCATTCCAAAGAGTGACTAAGGCAAATTTACTTGCGGTTTGGTCCAGTCCTTTCAGGGTTATGGGCAGATTCCCTGTGTGGAGGCAGGTATAAGGACTGCCTTCAGTCAAGTGGCAGTGTCTCCCTCTTACCTTTGGGCTCGGAATGGCTTGCAGGGCTAAATGCCTGGGCATCCACAGGCCTAGAAGGTCTTACAGCCACCCTTGCCATCCCCTCCCCACACAGATCTGTTTCCTGGGGATCTGAGGAGGGGAAGGGAGAATTCACTGACTGGGCATCTCGCATCACTCTGAGTTTGAGGCAGGTTGCTCTGGGCTCCCTGTACTGCAAAGAGTAAGAAATAGGCACCTTGCAGGGAGCAGTTTGGAGCACCAAAGTGAGGCTCCTACTTGAAAGATTCCCCTGAAGGCCACTGTCACCTCTCCACTAACAGTATGAGGAGACCAGCCCAAAGTGAGGGGCCTGCAGTAAGTGGTGCCAAGCATTTGCTTCTCCTTCCATGTTGCTGAAAACCATTTTGGAACCAGATGGTCTGTTTTGTGTGCCAGAGCCTGGTTTCAGACAGGCTGCCTTCTGGATGCTCCTATTTCAAGGAAGCCATGAAGGGTTAGACTTTTAATGGTGTCATCTTAAATTACAGAGAGATCCTTAGGAGAATGTTAAGAGCCTAGTTGCATCATTGCTGTTGTGACAGGCACAGCAGGCTCAAGGCACCTACTCCACTGGAATAAAGTACCTTGATAGGCCTCAGTCAGTGAGACTGGAGGCTCAGCAGCTTTCAAAACTCTGGTCTCTCTCTTCTCTGACAGCCCATCTCAACCCATAAGGCTGGGCATTTTTGAACCACTAGGTACCTTGCTTTAAACTTGTAATTGTGTAATGATGTCCACTGCAAAGGAGTCCTTTCTGGTCATGGGTGGACATCTCAGTATAGACTGCTTGTCCTTTCAGCTGTGAGCTGGTCTGCAAAATCTGAAATTATGTCGCCATGCTCATAAATACTCTGGCATCCTATTACTCTCTTTATTTAACTCTGAGTAATGAATTCCAGGAATTAATTTTTAATCCCTTTTAATTTTCTGTTTATGAACTTTTTTTCCCTTGTCTTTTATTTTTTGAGTAAATTGGAACTCTTGCTTGGTTTTCAAACTGATTCACTGAAGATTCTTGCAGGGGGTGGGAGTGGGGAATCAATCTATGCCTGTAATTCTAGTACGAAATACTGTTTCAAAAATGAAATAAATGAGATTATTTGAGGGGTGTGTGTGTGTGTATATACACACACACACACACGCAAAAAATCCATCCCCCTTTCCTTGGTATGGTGTCACAGGCTGTGTCCCTACTGTGGGGCTCGGGAGTGCTTTTAGCTCCTGGAACTGGGTGGGTCCCATGGCTACCCCTCAGGATTTTTTCCAGATAGCCTCTCCTAAATGGCTGGATTTGAATAGCAGCCACTGCATGTTCTTGAGAAACCAACAGAAGCACTGGGTGGTGCACAAGCTCTAAAGAAAAGGTTTTGGTCTGAGTACTATGGCATTCCCTTTCTCTTTGCCCCAGCCCGGACAAAAATTGTTTAACTTGGCAAAGTGGATTAATACACCCATGGAGGACTTTTGTTTAAAATGCTAACTTTGGTGAAGTCTTTAACAACCCTAGCTGACTAGTTTATTAAAAAGAGAGTTATAGTTATAAACCCTACTTTTCAGGCCTCTGGAATGACAATTGATTCTCACTTGTGCATTCAGGGCTTGAAACAACAAAAAAATCCAAAAAGATGAGGAATTACTTCCTATGGCAGGATGCCAGCACCTTCTCTCTCTAAAGAATTTTGCAAATGACTCATCTAATCCTTGCAACATCCTGATGAGGTAGACGTTGTTTCCCCACTTTACAGATGGCAAAACTGGGCAGAGAGTCAGTTGGGGAGTCACCCTAGGCATCCAAGCAGCGGTGTTCAGGGCATAAAAGTACTCCTTTCCTCCTATGCAGTTGCTTCTCTTGCCCCAATGGGTGGTAGTCACCTTAAAGTGACCACTCCCCTCCTGCACATGCGAACAGGCAGAAGTAGATGGATATGAAAAGCCTGACTCCCACACCCCCAGCACAGTGGCCAACACCACTAAATTAATGTGCAAGTGGAAGCCATCAGAAGTACAAAGAAAAGCTTTTGTTCTGCTCCTTCCTCCAAGTCACGGTCTGATCTGGGCTTGGATTAGATGACTTGCCCCATATCACAAGGCAAGTCTGGGTTAGAACTAGGATACTGTCTAAGAATTAGATATAGGGGCTACTGACCACACACACACACATGCATGCACGCACATCTCTCCAGCAATGCTAGATCAGAAGAATATATACATAGCAGTCAATGAAATATATATATATATGTGTGTGTTAATATGATTCAGTACATTGGGGCAATGGCAAGTTCTAGAAAAACACTTAGATTTGAATGACTATTAGGCCTGTCTACCCTCCTCATGAGTAAAATGCATGTTTGATGGTTTTTCTCAGCTGACTCTACTTGTGTAATAAACCTCCATTCCACCACCACTACTTTTGACTATAATACATAGGTTAAACTAGGGTACCTCATTACATAAGGATGTGCAATACACAATCAACAGAGCAGTTGTCTGAGCTGAATAGTCTGAATACAAGTAAAAAGAGTAAATGAGCTTAAACAGTAATATACTCCAATTTACAATATAAGCAGAACAAGTAAAAATATTGCTCCCCATCTGATCCTTTTTTTTCCCTCCTCTACTGATGTGCCTGTAAGATTGACTTGGTAAACTGGATACACAAAAAAATAATAACTTTGCCTCTTGGAAGCTCATAAAATGATACCAGAAAAAGTTTTGTGACAGTTGAGCCACACAGACTGCAGTCATTTGACAATTAGAACTGGTAGAATAGAGAACCCTTTCACAGAGCTGTGGAGAAATAGAAAGAAATAGCCACTTCACATATCTCAATGCTGTTTCTGAAAACGAAAAAAAAAGGCAACAAATTAAGAGTCTTTGTCACTGTCCATTGCGCCATACATATCTGCCAGCTTTTTAAATCGAGGCCCCCAGTCACTGAGGTAATCGTAGTCCTGATCTCCACCTGTAGTCACTGACTCCAAGGAGCTGAGGGACTCTGCCACAGAACCATTACCTTCATATGCGTAGGTTGCTAACGAGTCATATGGGGGTGCGGTTGGATCTGTATCATTTTCCTTTAACCTTTGGTTAATGAAATCTCTGACATCCGTGTTATCTCGCTCTGCTGCAGTCCGCCGTGGCATAAAAAGTGTTTCCGGCACAATGTCTCTGCGTAATTTATTATTGTCTATGGCTTCGGGATTCCTCAGTGTGCCAATATCAAAAGCCTGGGTATCTTCCTCTCCACCACCTTCATCATTATAACTGACAATGTTGTCTCTGATGTCCTCTTTGGAAATAATCAAAGGCTCTTTCTTTCGTTGCCGTCTCAGTGCTGCAAACAGCACCACTGTAACTGGAAACAAAAATAGAGGAAGAGAAAGGGAAAAGTTAATCCCAGCTCTATTAAGATCCCCAAGAAATGCTGCACCGCTTGAACTCTAAGTTTTAAAAGACGTTCTGCAAAACTGTGAACACATACTTTGGGTTTTCAGATTGTGCGTTGTCTGCCTGTGAGTACCTTGTGAAATGAGATGGCATGGATATGCACTAGAAGAAGGGAGATGGCAAGCTTGTAAGAAGCTAAGCAGAGTGACATTTTGTCAGAAGTCATAGTTTTACCTAGAGACCTGTTGCTTTGAAAACAGAGATAGTTTCATGAGAGTTGGGAAGGGAGAAATACCTTCACCAAAATAGGTAATAACATCAGGTGTTAATTACCTTGAACCTCTGGGATGAGATGAAACTTGTGCTATGGACAAGGTTAGTATCTACTGGGCTATCATGAAAGGTTAGCGAGGCTGCATTTCAAGAACAGCAAGCATCTCCTCCTCTAGAAAGAAGTTTGGAATGGGATGGGTTCTGAACCAGCACAAAATACAAGTTCTGTTAACTTTCCTGGCATTTTTACAATGTACATCACCTTAAAATAGTACACAGCTTAAGTCTTAAAGACTGATGAGATAAGATATTGATATTATTTTATCTACTAAGGACTTGAGATTTCTCAAACAGGTATTTTAGGCCATATATATCTATATTATATAATTGTATAAATTATATATTATTATAAAGTGTATATATATATACTCTAAAGTATGTGTGTGTGTATATATATATTTTTTTTCTTTTATTCTGAGGGTGGGAATTCTTTCCTAGGCCCTAATCCAGATTTACATATTCACACTCAATAATGATCCCTAATACTGTCAGAGAAGTGGGCACAGAAAGGTGGGAGGGGATGTGTTCAACATTTTATTACCTTAGAAGCTAATTTCAGGCTTTTTTAGTTGGATACTTCCTTAAATGATTGAATATTTAAAAATGAATAGTGGCAAGGAGCAGGGATGTATTACTGCTATCACTGTTGCTTTAGTGGTCTGAGGCCCACAGTGCCCAGTAATTCAGCTGTGCTGTGCAAACTCAGAGGGGAAAAAAAAAACCCTCACATCTTGCTACTGTATTTGTAGTTCTTTCTTAGCAAAGCAAATCAGAAAATAACTGCATTCATTGATATGAGATAATAATGTGGATCAAAGTCCTCTCTCATGTCAGTTGTATTTCTGAAACTGTGTGAGACAAGGCACAGTAACTGTCAAAGTCTTTTTTTTTTTTCT
Organism: Apteryx mantelli; assembly: GCF_036417845.1. Taxonomy (NCBI): domain Eukaryota; kingdom Metazoa; phylum Chordata; class Aves; order Apterygiformes; family Apterygidae; genus Apteryx; species Apteryx mantelli. The sequence continues at coordinate 80,510,074 of NC_089979.1, forward strand.
CCCCTGCAGTCTCTCCTTTGCTTGTAACTGTGTTGAAGACATTGTCCAGTACTCAGGATATCCCCCAAACAAAATTTTAGCCCATTGAAACTAATCTTCCTTAGTTTTCCTTGTCAGACTAAAAGATAAATAAATAAATAAATAAATAAATAAAGATAATTTAGTGCAAGATCCTCTTTGTAGGTGAGCTTAAGCACGTTCTGGAAAAGGCTCTTACTCTGTTTCTCTCCACTGACTATACAGGGACTCAAGAACACAGGATAAAGTAGGAGAATGCTCTCCTAATTCCTGCTGTGTCTTTGCCATAGACTAGTGTGAGAATATCTGTCAGTATGAGTTGAAAGGAAATGAGTGAAGTGGTGAAACTGAAAACATTAGAAAGGCTGGTTCAGATGGTGAAAGCCTCACACTCTCACACTGATGATGATTTACTTATGGTGTCACCTAAAGCCCTAATTTGAATGATTTTTCTTTATGCTGCTGTACAAAAACACAATAAGAGAGCACTCCTGTCCTTAAGAGCATAAAGCTGTAAGACTATTTGGGAAGACTTGGAAAAGTCTATATGAGAGAACAGAAGTATCTGGATGAAATCATGGAGAACTTGAAAAACACAGAGTCAACTTTGAACGGGCTTCCAGAATAGTGACTGACAGAATTATCTGAGAAAGCATAGGAATGGTGCAGTTTTCTTTTTACGTGGAAGTGTTGTTGAAGTATCCCATTAACAAAAAAGGTGTTATATAGAATATGCTAGGATGATTCCTAAAATTGTGTGAGAGTCAAGGCACAATAACTGTCATTAATTAACTTTCATTAATAATTATGTCACATCCTTGGTACTTGGGTTTTCTTATTTTTTGCTGAACTGGCAGACAAAAAAACCCTAGATGTACTTTAACATTCAACATCATCTTTATTTGGTCAACTTTTAGCAGTATCTCAGGCCTCCTAATAAGCCACTAGGCATATTCAAACTGCAAATAAAATCAGCAATTTTCAAGTACTTTTTGTTGATGTTAAACTTTAAATTTTGGTTCAAGTCTGCCCAGAATATCGCTTTTCACTCAGTAGTGGTTTCACATGCAAACCCAGCAACCAGACTGAAAATAGAAAATTATATACTAAATTGAAAATCTGCTTATGGTGCATGGCAGTGTGCGCAATAATTGACATAAAGTGCTGCTTAGCACGCAGAATCAATTATTTTTGATTGACATAAAACAGGAAATCGTTTTAATGTCAGATTGATATTAATGAGCACAGTTGTACTAACTAGTGCAAAACTATCTGCAGAATCAGATTTCTTTGTCTGATAAGGAACTTGATACAAAGAGGGCTCAGCCCTTAGATGCAATCATATCATGTTTTGAAAAATAATTTTAATGGCAAATTAAGGGCCTGTCTGCATTCCCTTGTGGGAATCCTTTCTGAAAAAGGGATAGCGTTTATCTGGGCAAGCTATGACTATATTGTTGAAGTTTGAGAGTCACCATGTGGTCTTTATCTCATGACTGGAGAGGGGAATTTTTTGCTAATCATAAAGATCAAGGTGATTCTGCTGTGGTGATTGGTGTGTTTGAGGGAGATAAGAGTATGGCAGAAACAAGTGGAGTCACTGAGGAAACATTTTTCTCTTTTGCTTGACCCTGCTGTTATAAAACTAGTCTGACTCCTTTTTTCCTGGGCAGGTGCCCACCAGGTACCTACCAGGTACCCACCTGGGCAGGTGACTAATGAAGTCTCATTGAGAACTGCCTATGTGCAATTGTACTGTTTTCACCAAGTGACTAGACTATGGTTAAAGGTTGAGGGACAGGTTTTCTGTTTGCTGTATGACATAAGAGGTGGAACCTGGCTGAGAGGAATATGCAGAAAAACATTGCAAACTACCCTTATTTTTCAATTAAAAATTGCTGACCACCTGTAAGTGCTGTAGCCTGCACATCCTCCAGACTCAGGAGATTCCAACTTCTTCGTATTCTCAGGTGCTAGAAATGGGGGACACTGTAGCTTTTGAGAGAGTGCTTTTATAGCCACCCCCTTTCAGTATTCATCTCCAGCACAACAAAAGCACTGCATGAGACTCAATTCTCCTCACTATAGACATGGAAAGTTAGTTGTTTAAAACTAAAACTATCTGGCCACCTCCAAAGGGTGATTTGTCTCATCCACCTCAGATACCAATAAGAGCATAGGATGAATGGCTCTCTAGAGGTGCCTGTCTCTTTCCATTGACCGGAGGGCAGAGCACAGTCATCTTGTCTTTCTTGGACTTTGCTAACTTTTAGGCAACTGCGGCCAAGTAGGATGAATTGTATCCACCACATCTGCAGTAGCCCTTAGAGAAGGAAATAAAATAATATAAATGCAGGATAAGACATTTGGTATCTCTGCTTTGCTATTACCCTAGCCTTGGCATAATCACTTGTAGCTATGCAAAATAAGTCACTGTCATCTATGAGAGTGATCGATCTGATCTGGAAGAGTTCTGTCCCCTTGTAACATTTATTTTGAGGAAAGCTAGTTTAATTTCTTTGTCCTACAAGTATTAAGGAGAGAAACTTCCCATGTATTATTTGTTTGAAATGTTCACTCCTAATCCAACTCTGAAAGGAACAATGTCTGTCTGCCACTTACCTAGTAATATAATGATACAGAGAAGAATAGCAATGAGAGCCCCAGTGCTAAGACCAGTAGGATGAATCAAAGCTTCTGCATTACAGGACAGCATCTTTCCTCGATGGTCACAAGCACATACTCGAATAGTCACTGTTTCGGTGCTGCTCTGGATAGGGTAGTCATTGTCTGATATTACCACTGGCAAGAGGTAGGTACTCATTTCATGCCGGTTATATCTGTTTTTTCGAGTGAAAATCCCTGCTGTGTTGTCTGGAAACACAAAGCAAACATTATAGGAGTACTCATCTGAAGAGCAAAAGCAAGGACGAGCTAATAAAGAAGGTCTTCCTAGAAATTCACCTCTGTTGTCCTGGAGTGTAAAGTTTGAGCTGCTGGCTGCCTCAGGAGCTAAGGAGAATGAAAACTGGTGTCCATTGAAAGAGTCATCTTTATCGACGGCACTTAGTGTTTGTATCAGCTGAAACAATAAGAAAAACATTATCTCCAAAGTCATTGGGCCTTACTCTTATTTAGCTATACAAGGGTTGTAAAGTGATCTTATTGTATTAACTTCTTTCTTCTACTTTAAGGCAGTTGATGCTGCTACAGTGAGCTTAATAAAAGTGATTCATGTGCTGCTGATGCTGCTTAGGATCACCATGCTATTGTATCCCAGGCTAATTCAGTAATGTAATGAATTTGGAAATTGGCAAGAGGATCATGTTGAAGTCAAGAGAAGGCTTGGGCTGATGCCACTCCAGCTGGATAGGAAACGTTTGCATTTGACAAGGACTAGAAACAAAAGGTGAGATAGTCCAAGATATCTATATATTTTTCCACCCAAATCCCATGTCACAGGACTTGTTTGGCTGAGTCGTCTAAATTATCTGCTACTTGGAACCATTTAACAGTAGGACTAGTGGAGAGAGAGTTATCTGGCAGCACATAGTTATATCACAGACAGGACTTTGTACAGACCTGTAACTCTTTTCTGAAGGAGGCAGTGGAGGTGCCTGAGTATAACAGAGGATCTCAGAGGGAAAATGCATCAGGGATAACAAGGCACAGTACAGAAAGCAGCTGTGTAAAACATAGTGTCACATTAGCTGCAAGAATACTAAGTATAATCAGATTCTGTGCAGTCACTGTTTAATTTAATTTTGCAAAACTGACAGTTTGTTGCAATGCAAAGTACACCTCTTGATGAGGTGATGCAAGAGTAGTACAGAAACTCAATTCATACGGAATATTTTCTTAGTACAAGCAGTTAACACACCTGTTCTGCCTTTGCATTTTCACAGACAAAGGTCTCGTAAAACATAGGAAACTCTGGAGCATTGTCATTTACATCCAAAACCTTAATGAACACTGGGACACGGCTGCTTTGTTTTGGGTTATCTGAAATGATAAAACCAGAAAGAATAGAGAATTTATTTAGCCCAGCTACTGACTTAGGGTAGGGAAAGAAAAGGACAGAGTTAGGAGCTCGTTGCCTTAAATCTTTACTTGTTCATAACTCTCCACAAAAATCAGGCTTTGTTGTCGTTACTCTGGTTCTGTGTAAACTATTTGGCTACAACTGGGTAGGAATGAGTCCAGGGTTTATAAATTCATTTGAACATTCCAGGTGTGCTTATGAATGCATATGTAATAGATATAAAATAAAATACTGAAATTAGATGAAATGAATGTATCAGCCTAAATAAAACAATTTGGAGAAAACAAGGTTTCTGGAACCTGTCATCTTCTTTAAGTCTGAAACAGGAGGTCTGAACAGGCATGAAGGTTTTTTTACCTCTCCATTTGTAATAGACAATATTCCCTGTCCCTACAAATCTTGTGTCACATTTAAGCTACTATGACTACCATTACAATATATAAATCATAACTGCTGTAGTTGTCACAGATCTTATCTAATCTTGTATGGATTGATTTGGCTGATGTTCTAGAGCTGATACTAAAACATATTGGCTGAAGAACATAAGCATTCTACAGAATCTGCAGATCCCTATATATAAACATGTTGTTTCTCCCATAAAGACTATATGAGTACCAAAGGATTGAGTTTGATAAGGATATTCCTCAGCACAAAATACCTATTAAAATATTGCCATCTTCTTATACAGAAATGGAAACAGTTGGGAATGTATCACATTGTATAAACCATTCCTCTTCCTGTTGGACTAACGGACACAGACTTTAGTAATAAAGGTACCAAAATAAGGAAGGAAAGACAATGGGCAGCAATCTTGCCTAAGAAGCCTGAAGGATGAAATAGGCAAGATTAGGAGGCAAAAGATCACATCATAAAAACCAATGACTCCTACAGGGTGTAAAAGACTCATCCCAAAACCAGGTTGTTGTCATGAATCAAGAGGAACCCAAGAGACATTGCCAGTACTTGATAATCAGTGTCCCTTGTCCTCCATATCACACAAAAGTGATCATGGGCAGACTGGGTAGACATACACAACATAGTGCTTGGGAATATGTGAATGTGGGAATGTGAGAGAGTGAAATCTATGAGGGAATGGGTGTGACTGAAATCAGTTTTATTTAAAATAAATATCATCTCCCCCTTTTTATGAACTCACATTGAGTTTTGTTATGTTAATTTTCTACCCATGTTATAGTTTATTAATACACTTCAAACTATGTTTCAAGTGAAAAAAAAGATTGAATAAGATATAGCAGATCTATGACTCTCTTTGCTTCTACAAGCATTCATTATAGTCATTTGTTGAGTTAGGCTTTAGTGCAAACCCTATTACTGTATTTATCATACTTCTATAAATTTAAAAATGCCTTCTTGAAAATTGGCACTGTATATTTGTATTACAGAACTCAGTCATTTGGACAAAATATTATACTTTAAAGCTCTATAGTCCCATTGAGGTTAGTATGATTCCATTAGGCATAAAACACTAATATGAGCTGTTGGGCTAAATTCACTCAATTTAGTTGAATGTGTATTCAGTTTATGTATAATATCTGTATTAGCTGAATTGTATGCTAACATACATCAATACAAACATTACATTTTTATAATAGGCAGAAATCAAAAGTACTCATTTGAATTTAGAGGACTACTTGCAAGACTATTTTGTATGGGCATATCTTTCTAACAAATTCATTCAAATATATTGCTGAATGTATTTCTTTCCTCTCAAAAATTACAATTGTTTTCTTTGTTGTTTTTTGAACCATTAACTACATGTTTTTATTTTACTTTTTCTAGGTGCTTAAGATTTTGAAAAATTTAAAAAGGTATTGTAGCAAATAGAAGGTTCATGAAAACCTTATCCTCTGTGGATATGGGCCTTTTTTTTTCTCGATTTCATGGAAGTGTATGTGGAAATATATTCATACAACTTAAAGTTTGTTTTTTTTTTTTTACTTTTTTTCCTTTCAAACTATTTTTGCAAATGAATTAGTGTAGATTTTGTGTTTGTGTTGTCCTTTAATTACTGCTGAACTCCAACAAAAAGTTCCACCATACACAACAGATGCACAGGGCTCCTTAAATCTATTAATCTATACAGCAGTATGTTTTCTTTTTAGCCAGCAACCAATCTGAAAACTTAGAAATTTTTCTGAATATGGCCTCAAAGTCCTGCCAGTGTTTGGTTTATCCTTACATCTTAAGCAAAGAATATTTGTTTTTAAATACTCTCAGAATTCTCTCAGATGAATCAGCTGTAATTCTGCAGCTGTGATTTGGGAGCCCTGTGTTCTGAGTGTATTATCAGTTTGCCTTCTGACTATGTCTGGTAAAGTGATCTAGTGTTTCACCAAGTATTTGCTTGCAACATTCAGAAGGTGATTCTCATGGCTGCTGAGGAACTGCAGCTTGGACTGATGAAACACAGAGCCATAGGTAGTGTGTGTTTGGGGAAAAAAAGCCCCGAACTGTCTCAGGAAGAGCATTCAAAAATGGAACTATCTACAAATAGTGTCTATTTTAGATAATTCAAGGCAAAACTTACGTATTTCCATATTTTTTTTTCTGTAAAATGAAATCAACAATAGTTATGACTGAAAGGTATTTCTATTTATGGCTGTACCATTTGATTACTTTTTATACCAAAGGGAGCACCTGCCTTTCTGAATGTGTGTCCTGGCTGTAGCTAGACTGGATATTTGTTTTAGGTTATTTCAGGGAAATATACCTGGAGTTTGATGTGATGGCATGTCACTGAGAGTGATTAATGATCAGCTGAAACTTAGTGGAATGGGACTTAAGCTAGCCTTGGTTAAAATCACTAGTTTTAGCTAGGAGTGGTGAGTGGTGATGTATTTATATTTGTCTCAGATCATTTTTTTTTTTTTTAAGTCATTTAGCTTCTGAATTGCACAAAGACTTTGAGACAGTCACAGAACAGGTGTTAGTATTAGATATATCTACCATTCCACCATGCTTCAGAATCACGGGTAATGTGACTCTAAAGTGAACAGGATTGCACTTAGTGTGTCACAAGTATGTCACATGCTTGTAGTTAATGTATTACAATAAAGAGGACTGTTTATTAAGACTATCTAGCATAACATGTCCTCATCTAGACCTCATGCATTTTAGCTCCTAACATCAGTGTGACTAGTATCATCACAAGATGACTTCTGAGCGGTCCTAAACTGAACAACAGGATGGTTTGCAACTATGGATTTGAATTTCAAAGGAGAGTAAAGAAGTTAGAAATGGAAACCCTGATAAAACTGTTTAAGAACTGGGCACCTAGATCAATCCAGCCTCCTCAGGCCTACTTGAAAACATCCAGCCTGTGCTGAATTCAGTTTAGATCAAAACAAATTTGACCATGGAATGCAATTTAATTTTAAACCATGCTGTATACCACTTTTCAGAATTCAGCATTTATATTCAAATTTAAAAATGGCTATTACTGATTAGAAAACACAGAAGTGTTACCTTTCCTTCCTGCTCAGCTAAATTATCTCTTCATAAACTGTGTCCCTAGGAAACAGAAAACTGCAGATTGTCTCTTCCAGAGTTTCTGCTGCTTCTTTGCTATTGAGTAGGCCTATCCATATAACCTGACATCTGTCCAGCCATGTTTTCCACACACTCAGCTAGAAGGCTAAATTCATTACATCAGGGACTGCAGTCGTATCTAAGTTTGACTTACTGATCTCTGCTGCTATTACTGTAATGTTGTGCCATAGCAATGTTTCCCGGTCTAGGGCTTTTGAAGTAAATATCGAACCATTTCCTGAATTGATGTTGAATACTCTGTCCATATCAGTGTGTCGATCTACAGAATACCTGCAAATACAGATACAGTGGTTAGAAGAATGCTTTCCTTTTAATTTCTATGTCCTTAAAACATTTTCTAAGACTAGACATCAAACAACCAGTAAATGGGATTGCCTTTTGTTTACAGTGCAGGCTTCTGCACTTTATATATTCATACAAAGAGCTTGTTCTGAGCTGCTAGATAATGACACATTGGAGGTTTGATTTAGAGGGTGGGCATTGTCACTGAATAAATGAATTACTGTGGAATCTTCATACCTCTGAGACCTATCAAAGCTTTGTTTTTAGTGAGAAATGTGAAGTCTGTGTCCTGAAAGATATGAAGTTTATTTTAAGGCTGAGTTGGCTTTCCCATTATAAAACTCTCTTTTTATGGTTTGATATCTCAACTGTTCCAAATCACTTCTGATAGAAAATTTGACAGCTGGGTTTCATTTCTTCCTTTCACATCCCGGTGTTTAAAAAGACTGCCCCCCCAAAATAAGTCAGCAAGAAATAGATTCATTGCTGCATGGTACTTATCACATAAAGGTTTGCTGTAATTCATTAAAACTAAGTTGCTCAGCCCTGGTTGATGGTAAGCTACATGTGAAACTGAATGCTAACAAGCTCTGGAGGAGCTCAGAGTCTAAATACGGTTTCAAATTTTCAATCTGATCTTTCTTTTTCTGCCTTACTGAATCTAACTTGTAGAAGTCTTCAGTTTATGGGAGAGTGTGTTACTATCCTGATCCAAATGCTGTGACTTGATTCCACCTCTGGTGAAAAGAAAATTCTTGCATAAATTATGGAGGTTTTGACAGAAATATGTCTCTGATATTGCTAAAGCAAGTATACAACTGCATTATTCTGTTCTTGCTTCAACCTTAATGTGCGCTGATGTACAATCCAGAGCCTTAGGAAGGCCAGTGTGCTCCCTTGGTCTCCTTGCAGGCCATAGCAATGGAGGGAAAGCAGCTAGTGCTGTCTGTTGCATCTGAGCAAGGATAAAGATATGGCTGAGCTAGTATGTAGTTGGATTAAAACTGTGCTAGGAGAATGACAGAGAGAGTATAGCGTCACTGTAGAACAGAGGAATGCAAAAGCTAAAGAAAGAATTTCCATTCCCTGCTCTGCTCTAGGAGCAGCTCTGCAACATGTTGTCCCTTATTCTGCACAGATTTCCCAGTTCCTGTGCAGTGTCTCTTAACTTCAGAGAAAGATCCTTGTAAGGAGGAAGAGAATAGAAGAGTCCAGTTCATACACGTGATTCTGAGGAAAGTTTAAATTAAAAGGCAAACCTGCTAATTATCTTGTAAATGAATGCTTTTTTGTTCTTTGCAAGTAAACAAGGGAGATATAATATCCACAGTAATTTAGCCTGATGTTATTCTAGAATGAGAATTTAGTGTACCTACCTTCCTAAACAAAATTATACCAAGTACTAATTACTGAATTACTTTTATTTCTCAACATTGAATTCCACGGATACAACCAAATGAGATTCAAAGGTACTCACACAGCTAAAGTGTTTGGGAGGATTTGCATAGGCGTGCCTTGCTACTTCTTCAGTAGTTGATTTAGTCTTTTTGCTCTCACTGGACCAACAGTACCAAAATTTCAGCTATAGGGAGTCAACTAACCTGGTGTCACTAACCTAGTTCCTTTCTGCAGTATTATGACACTCCTGACAGCTTGAAAAGACCATGCAAAAAGGTATGTAATATGCAGTGCTGGCTGATGGGACAGCTCCAACAGAGTATATAGTTTTGCCCAAATCTAAATATTACGTGTGAATTTGTTGACTTAGCTGAAATGTTTGATGGAAGCAAGTTTATACAAACTGGTCTGATTCTCTTACTTTTTGACAAAGTAAGTATTTGTTATGGTAAACATTTCATTTTAACTTTCATTCATTCAGGCTTTTCTATAACATTATGTTGGTATGTCGTGAATTCAGTTATATTTAAGATATTCTGCATCTCATTTCCATATCTTTTAGTTGAAGTACTTTAGTATTTCCATTTGGCAGTAAATCTAGATTTTTCATTCCTATTTGAAATGAAATATCAGGATTTCCCATAGATTAGCGAGTCTAGACAACTAGGCTCTTATTCAGCAAGATATTTAAGCAAGTGTCTAGCTTTAGGCATGAGTAGTCTATTTTTTTCCTTCAATTATGCTCTCACTCATGCTTCATATTATGAATGAAGTTAAAATATCTTGCTGTTTTAGCACATTTTAATGCCTTGGTATATTCTAATCACTATGATTACTTTTTAAAATTTCCTAAATTCAGTTGTGTCTGTGATACAGTATCTGGGAGAAATGAAAAAAATTCTTTACGGACTCTTTTTAAGCTTAACAGAGCTGTAGCAGGGAGGTTTTTCTCTTCAAGATACTCAGAATTTAAAATATAAGTCTTTGTAAACCCCTGTGTATATTCAAGTCATTTGTAAACTCAAAAAAGCAATAACAGAGAACAGCTTCTTAATGAAATGTTAATTTTATTTCTTCATATTCAAGAGAAAATACATACAAGGTCAATGTTGTTAAAGTATGTTCTAATTATACCATTAACCCTAGCCTAGAAGGATGATTTTAATAAGCTAGACTGTCACTTCTGTTTCTCAGTTTATATAATCCTGTCTCCTTTGATCAAGCATTGTTAATTAGGTCGAATTGGTGGCGATTCTGACTTAATGGTTCATAACCTACTAAGAATTAAGCAGACAACATCAAACTCATTTTTACATTTATTTAATGAAATCACTGGTGCATATTTGTCAGATTTCAGGACTTCACCCCTTTCAAACCTTGAAGTACTGACAAGCTAGGAAGTTAAAAGGTATACACGTAGATTCCATTCTCTCCTTGTATATAATAGGATGAAGGGGAGGGAGAAAGAGAGACTCTAACACATGCAAATATGTTGTCAGTAAAATACACAAACAAAATTAAGCCTTACATTTGTTTGCAGATCATTTTCATCTGGGATACTTTAGTAAATCAAATCACAGCAGGGAGGCAGTTCCAGTGACTGATGAACTTCATTATGCCTCTGAGGAGTTACTATAGCAAAAAAACTCAACTAGCAATTTAAAAAGACCTGATGTACAATACAGTCAGTTGCAGCATTTTTTTTGCAGTATGCAGTGGATAATAATATCATTTCTGTTTAGATCAAGCACAATTAGAATGCAAAACTTTTTTTTTTGTAGCACAACTGGACAGTGGAGTGTTAATCAGGAATTTATTGATGTTCCTATCTATGGATGACTATTTAAATATAGACAAACATCTATTGGTATATTTTTGCATTTTCTTAATGTCACATTGCAGCCAAGCTTATTTATAAGAGCTAGGCTGATGAAATTTGGCTCTACCAGTACACAGGTGGTAAATGATGCACTCTAATAACCAGAGCAGGTATCCACTTCATACTCTGCTGTTGCTTCATTGTTGTCTTTTACTCAGCGGCTTGCCATCTAATGCAACAGCAAGTCAGGAAGATTTGTGGGTCAGGAAGGGATGTGTGTGTGAATTTTTCATAATGCATTTTCATAATGATATTGTGAAGGTTTTCTTTAATGGAAGATCAAAGGATCTTCCATCTAACAGAGTTAGGGCTCAGATTGTTTAAAAAGAGAAATCTTCACTCAAGTAGAGGAGAAAATGCAAGGCTTTCATTGTAACATCAAGTGTCTAAAGATTTTATTTTAAAATGTCAAGGAAAATTGACAAGCAAGTGACAAGTCATATATATACAGTCTAATTGCATCTTTCCTGAAGCTCAGAGTGAAAATCAGATTTAGCATCTCCATTGCATGATGGAAAAAAAAATCACCCTGTCAAGAAGATGCAGATACAACCTGTGCCCCTAACATCTAGGAGATACCCAAGATGTTAACACCATAAAATCACATCTTGTTGCAAGTTTGCATCTCACAGGCTGCTGCTGTCTGTTGATTTCCTTCCCCTCTTCTGATTTTTCTGTTTCCTCTTGCTGCATTTATTTCTGTTACTTTAACTTCTTCCTCATTCTTCTTTTTATTCTCCTTTCACCTTGAGTGTTACATGCTGGTAGTATACAAGGGAGACAAGTTTCTGCTGCTCTGCATGAATTTTGACACTTCTATTATATTTTGCGCAATAATTATCTAATATCTCCTTATCCTAATATGCAAAGTACCTGTACAGTATTAAAGAACTGTCCTGTCAAAGACTGGTAACTTCTAGCACACACATTCAGAAAAAGAGCCAGTAGGCAACACTCAACAATGCACATATATACAATGCGTATAATTCCTATTCAATATAGAGCTCTTGCAATTAGGAGCTGGTGCTCATGTGAAATGCAAAGAGTTGTAGTTCTCACCACAAAGAAACAGACCCATCACTTCCCTTACTCTGCAGTGCCATTAGATATGAAAAGGAGGCTCATATGAGGAAGGGGCCAGGTTTCCACCCCAACCCAGTTTTAATTTTCATGCTAGTGTGCCCAAGAACACATGCTGTAGAAGGTGTTTATTCTGTCCCTGGGCTTCTCCAAGGTTCGCAAAAAACTATGTGTCCATTTACATTACTATGCTCTGCTAATCCAGAAGTTCGTATAATTGTTGCATGTCATGATATAAATAAAACCAAACCTTAGAAAGTTTAAGTGTTGAACTAGGATTTCTGTGCAAAACATTGCACACAAACTGAAGACAAAGAGGCTTTCTGCCACAAAAGGATTTTAGATTTAGTTTCATCATCTAGGAAATTGAGATGATAATATTTATCCATCCCGCAAGATGAGCTGAGAGCTTAAAACTTATTCATGTTTCATAAGCATTGTGAGATATCTTGCTGAAAGACAGTTGTTTGCAGAGGTGCAAAGAATCAGTGGAGTGGACTTTATTAAACTTGCATTGTTCTATTTTGATCTTAAAGCTACTTTTGCATTTCCAAGGTGTCCAACCTAGCGACATGCTGAAAATTGACCTGAATTTAATATTGCTGTGTTTTTCATTTCCTCCTTTTACTGGCTTCTCAGTAGCAATGAACTTTAATTAAAGGGCACAGCTATTTAAAAGTCCTTTCCTACTTCATTCAACATGATTTAAGTACTCAAGTATGTTTTCAGATGCACTGAACCTTCTAAGTGAGACCTCTGATTTATAAACCAACAATGTACCTGTTAAACAATTTACAGAAAATGAGAGCTTAGGTTTAGCTACTCTGACCTTAAAGTCTGCTCCACTTCCTCTAAGCATAGTTTATTGATTCATGGCAAGTGTAATTCATGAAGTCCATGATCCTGATTCTTATCTTACTAACCTTACACTGATAGAAGTGAGATCAGAGTCTATGTGCACATGAGCTGCTTCTAAGGTGTTTCTACTTGTAGTTTAGAGAAGGTAAATGTGACCTCAGTTAACCAGGGCTGGAAGGATGGGAGAAGAAAGGGCTGCTGAATCACTCCCCTGTCACAAAGCCAAGAGGATGCACTGCACTGGAAAGTGTTAGAGGTGGACAGGGAACACTAACCACTTTTAGTGCTCTTTTTTGCAGTTTATCTTCCCATGTATGCAGTGTCATTGAGAAATAACCACAAGCATTAGTTATTGAAGAAGCTAAGGTGTAATTCAATGATGCAAGGGGCATGCACACACAATCACGCATACATATATATACTCTAAGAGATCATTTACCATCTACAATACTTTGCATTTAAGCACACCTGAACAATTTCATTGTTAAAAGCTTTTTTTTTTTTTGTATGCTGACATGAATAAAACAAAATTAATCAGTAAAAAATTTAAGCATGAGGTGAAATAGCCAGTGCTTACTTGACAGGGTTATTGGCAGTATCCGGATCCTGAGCTGTTACTGTTCCTATTACGCTGTTTATTGGAACATCTTCTTTCGCTTCAATTATATATGCTGGTCTGCTGAACACTGGGTGTTCATCTACATCCTCCACCTGAATTCTGACTGTAGCTGAGTCCTTGAATGGTCCCAAGTAGAGGAATCGAGGGTCCACATGAGTATTGGTAGCTTCCACTTTCAGAATATACAGATTTTTATTTTCAAAATCCAGTGCCTTGGAAGAGAAAGAAGGGAGTCTGAGAGGTCTGTGGGTGTTGTTTTGGCTTGCAGCCAGATGTGCCAAATGAATGGCTGGATGTCAGGGAGACGCCTGTGCTGTAACGGGAGCCTGTACTGGGATTAAAATGCCAGCAGAAAGGGGTTGTATGCCACTAACAATAAGCTCCACAAAAATGTACATTTGCAGGGAATTCTATGCCTGAAACTCCTAAACTCCTAGATTAATCATTCCTTCTCAAATAGCCTCAACTCTTCATGCTTTTTATTCTGATAATTTTGGCATTTAGTTATTTTCTTGTCTGTTCCTTGGCATTAAGCATCACACACTATAGGGGGAAAGATTTTATAGGAGCTGCTTGTTAAAATATTGGCATTCCATTACTGAAATGAAACAGCATGTCATCTGGTGTCAGAGGAGATCGAGGACCACCTGTCAAGGAAAACATGATATTATGATAGGATAGGATTATATTATGTTCTGTTAAAAGTGTGAAGGAGAAGCATGTAGGGACTGTTTCTTACAGAGTACCTACTTAGAGAAATTTGGGGAGAGAGGAGTCACCCTATTTTTCCATTATGTTGTACAAAATTCCACAGAAACCATGGCTTCCGTCAGCAACAGATAGAAATGCAAACAGAATTAGACAGATATCATAATCAGACCCTGGAAGGCATCTCTTAAAAAACAAGTAATGACAGGTGTCGTACTGATATCAACAAGCAAAGTGCATGTTCTGAAAATCTACACAATGTCTATTTAGTGCTGACTGAACTTGAACTGATGGAGGATGATATCTGTAACCTTATCAAGCTTGCCTGATAACCCACTGTAAACAATATTTCTCAAACCTTTTCTGACAGCCAATGCGCAACCTAGTAGATGATGTCCATTGTGATCCAACAAGGCACTGTGATTTTTTTCTGAAGTAAAAGCACAATGATGGATTTTCTTAATTACATTTTCACAAAATGTGAGTCAAAAGAAATTTGTCTATGTACTTTAATACGCTATAGCCTATACAATTCAAACCTTCTAATAGTGCAAAGTAGGCAATGTGATGCTGATTATTTCTGTGGTCTTACCACAGCACCTTTCTAATAAGTGAGCAAATCCTGTAAGCATGACAGTGACAAATCACAGAGTGTACTTCTTTGAGTTACTCTGTGAATATCTTCAGATTGTAGAATTTTCCATCAGGCCTATCCCACCCCATAGATTATTTACCGTCTTAGATCCCTCAAAGCATGTGCATTGGTTTAGTAAAGGAGGGTATAAGAGCAGGGTTCCTGATTGGTTGTATAAAAGAGGCTTTTCATAGGGAATGTTGTAGAGATTCCTAATAAATAGCATTCAAATCAATAAACAACACATGCTGCAATAGAAAGAAGAAAAAAGAAATACGCATTAGGTAAAGTTTTGGTTGGTATTTCAGAGGCTGGGATTAAGTATGTTAAGATGTGTACCTTTTTGACAGTTATAATTCCTTCCTGTGTGTCCTTGTCTGTGATAATTCCAAACATGTCATATCCGTCCCCCTCAGTAATGCTGTATTCGATCTCTGCATTTTCATCCACATCAGCATCATTAGCTTTTATTCTTCCAATTGGTGAGTCAGGTGGGGTAGACTCAGGAGCTCTGAATTGATATGTGCCTACAGCGGACAGAGAAGGAAACTTTTGTCAGTCAGGATCGTGATATTTTGGATACCACCTCTTAATGCACCATCTATGTTGGTCATTCACAGATGAGGTAGTGAGCTGCTGTGTCTTCAGGCCTTCCTTGGGCGAAAACCTTCAGCTTCTGCCTTACTTTCGTATGGATAAAAGTAACTTTTTCTTCTACCTATTTTGCAGTACGAAGGACGGGCATTTTGTTTTTTCTGCCTACATGTATCTTTAGAAACATACGTCCCTTTCTAGACACTACCATGATTTCTTTTGGCCATATGAAAACGGAATGTGGAAAACTTCCTGAGGTCAAAAGACAAAATATTTAGACCTGCCAGAAATCAATACTACATAGTAACACTAAAAGCAAATCCAGCCCAAACGCCTATTGCTAATGTGCTATACTGAAATCTCCCCTGAGAAAAAACTACTTGGGGAATATTCGCGTTATGGAGCTGTATCTTTGGCTTTTGTATTGAAGACACTTATGTCCAGAGATGTATAATTAACTCATTGGAGGCAGAGTGCTATATTTCCTCTTAAGTTGTTCTAATTTAAATGGAAAAGGCTTGCCCACAGCAAAGAGCAGACTTGGAACTTAAATGACAAGTTGCTTCCAGTAAATTTCCCAGTGATTTAGCTGCCAAAGCTTGTTGATTTGTCTGATAGTATCTGCAATTATTTTCTTGAACAGCTGCTCTTGACTTGACACACACTGACACACATGCACGCAGACACACGCACACACAGAGCAGTGGTAGACAAAGCAAAACAAAAAAAACAGGAAAGAAGAGAGAAGAGAGAAAAGAGAAAAGAGGAGAGAAGAGAAATGAATTAAAGCTTTTTGAATCACTTATGACCATGAATTATTACAAATGACTGTGTCTGTAAGAGATGTGACCCAGCTAGCTCCTTTAAATCTCACACAGATACCTGCCAACTGACCTGAGGCATGGGAATAAAAACAGGCAGAAATATCTGGAATATTTATATATATGTCTTTGTTTCTGTGTGCAATGAATAAATCCACTGAAGTAAATGCTTCCTGGGTGAATATTCATTTTGATAGAACTGCTTTTAGGATCATTTTACCTACTTAAATAAATATGTTTAAAAACCTAGATATGTTAGATCGGAACATCCATCTTAAAAACACAGTCAGCTACAAGGTGTTACAGAAACAATATTAACCTAGAAATATAATGATATCAATCAATGCTATTTCATGAGTAAAAAAAATAGGAGTTGTTTTTGTACGTTAATTCACCTCTCAGACTATCTACTGCAACTGGAGCAAAAATATTAAAGATATGCTTCCCATCCACTGTAAGTAACCTTAGCATGATGCTACTGCTTGCTTCCTTGTGCTCTCTTTTTCTTTCTCAAAGCAAGTCTGACACTCTGTAAGTTAATGACAGCAGAAAAAATAACTGAGGTGAAAAAAAATATATCAATTTCTGTCCGTTCTACTGTAAAGACATAGAACCTAAGTGTTCCATACTCTGGGGGAAGCGCGGTGGATTGTCGTTTACGTCGGTCAGTGTGATGTTCACGGTGGTGGTTCCTGATAATCCGCCCATCTGGCCTCCCATGTCCTTAGCTTGGATGACCACTTGGTATTGTTCCCTGTTTTCACGGTCCATGTTTAGCAAAGCAGTTTTAATAATGCCTGAAAATTAAAGAGGAGAAATTCACTAATACTGTGTTGAATTTCATTAAAATTAATAATTAAAAAAAAGAAAAAATAAAGCCTACAGAACAAAACAGTCTCTGTGTAATGAATAAACTTTGCCCAGTACAAGTATTTACTGTTATGAGTTGGCACATTAAATTACAGACTTGTCATATCATATCTCAGGTTTCTGCCTGTGTGACAGACACAATATTAGTGGCATCCTCAGGAAGATATGCTATCTATTTGTGAGCAATGTTACTTTACATAACTATTTACTCCCTTTGCGTTCCATGCTGAAGTCCCTTACTGAACTGGAAGAAGGCTCATTGTTCATTATAATGTGCTCCATCTTTTCTCCCCTGTTCTGTCAATATTTTTATTTTGATAGGCATGGCAAAAAAAAAAAAAAAAGAAGCAGACTTCAACAAGACATCATTAAAGAGGCAGTGCAGCAACATTAAACAGGAGAAGAGAAATTAATTAAGAAAATTGTGAGCATCTAAGCATGCCAAGTATATATATTTATATTTTTACATTGATTGAAACAATTTTGCCAAGCACTTCCTTCGTCAAAGGCACAAGTATCAGTTATGATCCCAATACCTATTGAAATTCAATCATTTAGATCTACTGTGAAGCAAAATGTTTGAGTTCTTACTGGGTCTCTTAAGGCTAAAAACTGACTCCTTCCTGGCAAAAGGGGGGAAATCATAGTACTGAAATCCATGGCAAAATTCATAGCAACTTCAGTGGAGACTTACTTCACTTTGATAGTTTTGTCATTGATCTATGGCAGTAAGATCAAGCCTGCGGTTTACCTTGCTTCCCCTTCTTCTGCATAACCTTCTCGCTAAAAGACCATTACTGCTGAACTCTCAGCAACGTCATTCTTACTATATCTCTGAATAGAAGAACACATAGTGTACTGCCCAACTCAGAATGAGGGCATCAGTGCAAAAATTCGCTTTCTTGTAGTATCCAAATACCCTTATGCTTGAAGCAAAGATTAACCCGCAGATTCCTCTCAGTTCAGAGAGTGTCAGGCCCTTTTGATTCAGAACTAATGTGGTTGGGATCCAAAAGCTGTTTTGGCAGTTTTTTAAAGCATCTCAAGACTGAAGAAAGCCTTGTACTGCCCCGACTTTTGGGTCTTTGTGCATCATCTCAAAAAGCAGATTGTGTCTTGCATTACATTCTGAGAGTTTAACTTAGTAAGTTCTGAGACCAGTGTTTCTGCTAGGCCTTGGGCAGCAAGGGCGTCTTTCCAGCAAAAGTTGCTTTCTCTGAGTTTCACAAAATGTCTGTTTTGGCTTACAGTTCACCTCCCAACTTGACACATGTTGATGAAAGCAAATAAATAAAAGTTTTGCAAAGATTTCCAAAACAGGTGACTCTTTCCTGTAAGCATCATAAGATAGGCTTAGGTGTACCTTTGGACAACAAATTTAGCATCTTTCCTAGCCTTTCTTATCACTTCAGACCATCGTTGAGGGATTTCTCTTCATGTTTCATTTTTGGGGACTTACAGCTTCAAAAAGAATAGGGTTTTCTTCTGAGTCATGAAGTCTGCTCTTCCTTTCTCCAAAAAACTCCCTTTGATCTTGGTTCTTCCTTTTTTTCAGAGGCAAGCACCTTTTTTCACCTCAGAGGTTTTTCTCTGAGACACCTACACTCTCCCTCCCTGCCCAAATCCTTCAGATTTGGTTAGGGTACAATGCTAAAACCTGATTAATTTTCTGGGATATTCCATTCCTTTTCTGTAAGGATGCTGAAGAGAACCAATTTCACTAGCTTCCAGCAACCTATCATAATGGATGTTCCCATTTAAATAGTTTCTCAAGGTCCTTTGTTTCTTCCAGGAGAAATTTGTTGCAAATCTTGGAAAGAGACTGAAGATTATGTATGCAATGAGATAGTCCAATGATACAGCAGTTTCTTTCAGTCAGTCAGAATTCATATGTTTTACATGCACAGGTTCCAAAGCTGTCTTCTCAGCCCATAAGAAATTCCAGTCAATGTATATAACTTAAACATCTTCCAAAAACAGAACTCTGAAGTTTGGGATTCTATTTGTGAACTTCTAGTGTAGAGCAACAGCCAATTTTACCTCTTATATCATTATTCTTAATTAAGCCTTCTTTCATAAAATCAGCATTAAAGTGATATGTTGCAGATGTACAGAAATTATAATTACTTTAAACAAGTTTTAAAGAAGCAGAAGGAGGAAAAAAAAAAGAACAAACCCTCAGTCTTAATTTAGCCATTATGAAAATCTATGAGGATTAAGCATTTTCTTTCACACCCACCTGCTTCTCCTCTTCTTCTAAGAGCCAACCTATTTGGTTTAATTTAAGCATCTACAACAGTCTCTGTACTCACTCTTTGTTGAAAATGATTGAAAACTGGTTCACATCTAGTTCTAATTTCGTTTATTACACTTTGCTGGTAAGATTAAAATAACGTAGGTGTCATGTTTACAGATGTATCGCTCTATTAAGTTTGTCAGATTTTGCATTGAGAAAGATGTAATCTCTTTGAAGTTTTTGTCTAATATGTCCTAGCTTGGCTTAGCATGTCATTTTAAATTACAGATGTTGTCAGAGAATGACAGATAAGGTCTCCTGACCTGTCTCAGATTCGACAGAGAAATACGGTTGTCCCTGGAGAATGCTGTAGACAACTTTAGCACTGTTTCCATAAGTAGGATCATCAGCATCAGTTGCAGTGACTTGTACAACAAAGGTGCCTGCAATGATAAATTAAAGAAAATAAAAATCCATTTTTTTTTCCATTAACAACACAGTTTATGATGTAGTTGTTTGTACTATCTAGCCAGTTGGACTTTCTTTAATGATCTGAATCTGGGCATGGATAGGTCTTTATTTTAGCAGCATTAAAGCAATTTAAATGTCATAACAAATGTTTGTGGATGAAAAATACTATTTCCTATCCCTGCTTGTTTGTTTGAAGTGTTTGTATAGAGAGTTTGATTGAAATACATGGAGAATGCTGCCATAGAAATACACGAATTGAGAGCACCCGAAAGTCAATACTAGTCATCTGAAAATTCACATCTCTTTGTGCCCAAGGTCTAGCAGGCAGTTGAATGAAATTAATCTTTTCCATCAAGGAGAACATCTCACTTGGTTATTTGGGACATGAGATTGTATGGATGCAGATCTTGTGTCTTCTTTGGGAGCAATGAGCTGGAATAAAATAACCCTTTCTGTGCACTCTGCCTTTCCTTTCCTCCCCTGGAGATAGACAGGCCAGGGACCAGGGATACTTCTGCAGCTGCTTCCTTTGGAAATGCAACTCAATTATAGGCTGTATTTGCATTCACTTATTTATTTTTTGTGCAAGGGGAATTCTTCACCCTAAGCCGGGGATGAGAATGCTGCTAAAAATCCTCTGTGTCCCCAGTGAAAGAAACTGCACAAGGCTTCAGAGCAACATCTGAACTTGAAAACAGGGTGATCAATCTTCCTTGTATTTAAAAATATTTATAAGTAGTCACCAAGTTTTCCTATCTGTATTGATACTACAACTGTGTATAAAAGGCAGTGTCTAAATTATAGATAGGAAAATCTCAGAAAAATCACAGATGGGATGTTTATTACAAATAACTGGATATCATAGGCCTGTAAAACATCTCTCAAAATGCATCAGGAATGTCTATTTGCGATATTCTTGTACATCTGCTTTGAACACTACTAAGGATCAGGGTAGTGTGACAATATGGAATACCTATAAGAAAAGTGTGTGCTTTTTAAAAGGATTTTTTTAGACAAAACAAGCATAGTTCAGGTTCAATTCAAATCTGTCACAACAATTCAGAGAAATTCTTATTCTGTATAAGTGTCTCGGCTCCTAAAGGACATAGATGCAATAACAAAATGATAGTTGGCTTCTTCTGAGTCCATCAAAATACATAGTTATTGATTAGATATGGAGATTTTTTATTATATTTCCTATGAAGAAGTGAGAAACCCCCTCCCCCAGGTATTGAAGGCATTGAAAATTTGAATCTACGTCAAGAATAAAATTTTTCAAATTTACTCATTCTTGTAACAGGTCAAACTAAAATTTACACTCTGAACAAGCTTAGTCCTGAGGTATTTGACACAGGAATGTAAATCTGAATTTTTAATGTTCCTTCTAGAAAAAGAAATGGTGTTGAATTTCAGGCAAAGCATTAACAAATATGAAAAATGAACTCAGGTTTTGGGATTTAAAATGGATTTGCAAACAAAGTATTCACTTCACATATTAAACAGCAAATATTAGGAATATTAGGTTTTCTCTCCACCGTATGAGGTTCCGTCCATGTGACAAGTCCCATGAATGAGAGGAGAGAGTATGCCCCACAGTCTTTATTTTCATATTGCTTGAGCTTTATTTTAACCTCTTTCTTGATTGTGATTAATTAATGCTTCTCTCCCTGTATGTTATTTCAGATTAGAAACGTGCTTCTTGTGGTTCAAGCATCCATCTCTCCCTGACAAAGAAATCAAAATGACCCTCCTAAGAACCAGAGACAAAGAATCAAAACCTGTCAGTTTGTCTGAAAAAGATTCAATCTTAAAATCATTTTTGAAAGAAATTATTTTCTTTTTCTTTGTTGAATTAATTTATATAGCTTGATACATTTTAAATCAAAGGAAAGATTTCAGCTGACATCGATGGTCTCTGGGGCTTATTTTTTGCTTAAAAAGAAACAAAAAGAGCAACCAAGGTCAAAGGTATTTAATGGCATATCTCAGAATCAGTGATGAGCTGATTTATGTGATAGTTTTCTCTCCTCAAGTGTGTACACCCCCTTCTGGACCTGCCCTCTTCCACTTTTTTTACCATCCTGGCCTAAACAAGTGTTGCTCAATAGATTTAGGGGTGTGGACACAGTCAGGTGACTATGGCTTACCATATTATTACACTGGTGCTAAATCATGATACCAGTGTGTGTTAAGCTCTTTAAAAGTGTCACGTGACACAGTTTAGCTCAACTCTTTCACTGTGAACTATGCTAGATTGCAGTAACTTGCACTTGTTGTAGGACAACACAGGGAGTGGGTGTCACCCAGCTGATACCTCTGATTTCAGTAAACCATTGTCACTATCCTCCTGGGGTTAGTTTTTCTAAGTGGCTGAGGTGCTGTTGCTCAAAATTCAAACAACAGGTGTCTGTATTCAGTGTCTACAAACTTTGGGCCCTTAAGTAACTCTGCAGAAAGAATCCAGACCAGACACTGAAATCAGCTATTAGTTAGCACCTACCAACATCTGACATTTCAGGAATGCTGGCATTGTAAACGTCCTTTGTAAACATTGGCTCATTGTCATTGATGTCATGGATCTTAATGATGAACTCAGATTCTGGTTCCACTGGTCTTCCAGTCCTTCTGTTTATAGCCTGGGCACGAAGTATGTATACAGGCTTTTCTTCCCTGTCTAGTTTCTTTGTGGCCTGGATGTCACCAGTGTTTTCATTGATAATGAAGAGGTCTCCTGCTCCGTCTCCAGAAAGGATGTACTTAAGTGATCCATCTCCTTTATCCTGGTCTGAATGCAGCTGGTGGTGAAATGGGAATAAAAAAAAAAAGGGAAAATATATAATAGATACTTTATCTGTTACCATGATATATGCCTTACTATTATTAATGTCCAGCCAAAAGGCTGCACACTGCTTTGGGGAAATGAGATGATACCACAGAAGGAGCAATGAATTGGTAGAGCTGTGCCCTGATGTCAGAACTGAAATGGGCTGCAACATTATAAGAAATTTTCTGGGGAAAACCATGAGATAAAGCTGCAGATCACCATCCCAGGCTAAGCATACATCAATTGGATCCAAATGATAGTGACTTAGGTGGAATTCTGTGAATATATATTATACTGAAATCATACAGTTGGAAAAAGAGTGGATTCAGGAACTGCAGTAATGAAAGAATTAGAAAGGGGCCAGGCTAGTTACCTCTTGAGTTTAAATTCAGGTTGCTCTGCTGTTACTCCCCCTGGACATGATGTAGCATACTGCACAAATGCATATCATAGTAAGAAATGAAATACATACACAAATAACAGCAAAGTACATGCATTCACAGGTGTGGCAAACTAAGAGCTGAGGCAGGCATGCTAGAACATTTCAGCACTGGCAATGAAGAGTTCAGTTGCCTTTTCCAAAGGGAAATGGACCAAACTGGAACATAATGGGGGTCAGAGGAAAGAAGAGAAGGATGGTATTTAGCAAAGCGTGAGCTGCCCAAATCTTCATCATTTTTCCCTAGGAGAATTCCGCATCTCTCTGAAAAGCTGCATGCCACACACAGAAGGTACGACTGATTAAATCCTACTCTGATGGCTGTTCCTTTGATAAGTGCTCATCTATCCTCCTTGGTCTTAAAGTCAAGGATAATCAACTACATTTTATTCTGTTGTTATATTAGAGAAAATAAAGAAAATATGAAACATTAAAATGACTTTTAAAGCGAGGGTATAGGTGATGAAATTCATGGAAAAAAAATGTTATGTAGGAGACTTCCACAAATGCTTGATTCATACAAAAGACATATGTTTATGAGTCAGGAGAGCTGGACTTTCTGGACCAGCTCTTTACTTTGTCTTTCTGCATACAAAAGTAGAAAAACAATGCCTAGCTGACTGTCACGGTAGAGTACTTACTGTTCCTGCATGGGATGCTCTGTAGAAGAGACAGATTTTTAAGGTGGAAGAATATGGAACATTATGGTCTTCACACAAACTTTATAAAGCATGGTTATGCCCTTACCATTCTGGAAGGGCAGCCTCTGGCAGGAACATAAGCACAATGTTTGGACCTCCTCCAGCCTTCTGCCCAGATCAGTGCTATGCTGGCAGCTTACTGACAACCCGCTTGGCAGCATACTGCTCTGCTACACGTGCTCCTGCCTGTGCTCCCTACAGAAAGTATTCTCCATGCAACGAGTCTGTCTTTAAGGGCGAGACTCTGCCTCTACACATAACGAAAGTGCCCAGCAATACAAAATATCAGAACTGTAGCACAGTTAATCGTTAGCAGACATGCTGAGGCACTGTTTCTTCATTTTCTCCTTCAGGGAGACATTCAATGTAATTTTGCACAGTGCCCTTTCTCTTGATAATATGAATACCAATAACCAGCTTATATGCAATATTTTTCATCAGCAGATTTCAAAATCCTTCACAAAAATGGCCAATATCATTTGCTCTGTTTTACAGATAACAAAGCCTAGAGACTAGCAGCACCCTGGAAGGCTAGTGCAAGAGCCTGGAGTAGCATTCAGCTCTCCTGAGTCTTGCTCAATTGGCCCATCCACTCGGCCGCAGGACCTAGAGGAATTAGATGATTTGCCGGGTATAAGCTAAGCCTCTGAAGAATATCTGTTAGACCTGTTTGTTAAGAAGTCAGACTGGAAGTCTGCTGAGGGGAATAATTACAATAGGATCTTAGAATCTAATTTGCTCAAAGACAATCTGCAAAGGAAAAGGCAGTTATAGACCTGAGAAGAATTCTGTCTTTAAAAATGCGTATTTTTTTCTGATTCTGTTTCACATTTGAAATTTAACTTTTTTTTGCCTTGATAGCTTCTTTAATTTTCTCTGCATCATATTACTGGGAAAAAAAGCAGCTCTCTGTAACAGCCTATCACTAATTTATATGAATCATAGAATAGTGTTATTGTGAGACAACTTACAGGTTGAACTCCCAAACACATTTTCATCATCATTTTAATTAAGCGTGGTTTCATCCAACAAGGTAGTAAAAAAGGTCAAGTTACAAAAGGTGTTGGCGCTACTGGGAATTGTGCTCCACAATATTCTTTACACAGCCTAGACAAGCTTAAGATAAAGAAATAACAAAGCAAACTTGTCTGAGTTTTCAAATCAATAGTTTATGAAATTTCCACTCCTCCACCACATCTAATCCCCCAGCGTAAAACGGATTATGAGTTTCTATATCAGGACAACATATATCTCAATGTAATGACTCGTTAATGTTGTGAATGACCTCATCTTTGTCAAGGGTTCAATGTCCAGCCCTTCAGCAAAAGCACCAATTTCTGAAAATAAACAAGATCCTTCTCAACTTTAATACCTTCAGTTTTACAGCTTTCCTAAGACATGAGGGAACATGTTGGCAAGGTAGTAAGTGGGTTATTTACTGTAAGACTGAGAGGTGGGAGAAGTCATGCTCCATGCATACAGAGCTAAGACTGGCTAAGTGCCAGCCCTTCAGACTGACAGCCGACCTTACAGCATGTTACCACACCCAGCCTCCAGAGTCTGAGTCACACAGATTCTAAAAAGCTGTGATTACAATCTGCTTGATTTCAGTAAATTATGATAATTCTCTAACTGCTAAACATTAGGGTTTTGTGAGATATGCCAATATCAATACGCCAACATCAACTGAGCCAAAATAGCTTTGATTTTGTTCCCTTCTTTTCAGAAAAAAATGTTGGTTTTATATGTTAGAAAAATCAACCAGCTCGCTAGAGTTCTTATAGAGGATAAATTTGTAACATTCACCTGTGAGGAAAATATCTGAAAAAATGATTTATTATTTTAGATTAGGTTATCTGTCCTTAACAGTTTGTTTGGTAGAGAAGTTTTATCCAGACAAAAACAATTTTTTTTTTTAAGGGCCAGGTTATCCTGGAAGGAATACACTGCCTATGTGACCTATATAAAGAGGGAGATTACTATTCTAAAGATATATTAAAAAAAAAGAACAAAATTTAAAGAAGAAAAAAATGATGCAATTTTAGGCCAGAAGAAGGGCCTGGATGAGAGATGCACTTAAAAATACCATTGGCAGTTTTGTATATAAAACTTAATACAGTAGTTAGGTTATGAAGATAAAATGAGTAGTAATAACAACCCTACTTCCTTTCAAGCTGAAGTTATTTTTTGCTACCCAGACACCTCACTTAGAAAGAAAGTTTGTTGTGATGAGATATGCATATTGAATATACTGCAGCATGCTTATAACAGAGCAGATCCTAGCCCATGCAAGATATTATAGCTCCACTCTGTGTGCAATTTTATTGAAGTTAAGATAACAGACAATAACTGTGGATCACCCCCTGGGAGACAAAGTTACATATACCTCTGACTTCAGTAAAACAGTTTGGATTTTTTATTATCTTTCACTCAGCCAAACTGTAAGATACTAGCTATCCTTTCTTTTCTTCCTCCACCTTCACCCATTTAAAAGCTGTTGTTGAACACCTTCCACTCCTAGAGCAGTTAAGAGGACCTGAGAATTGGTAGCACTCCTAGAAAGTAAGCTATATGCACATTTTACCAGAGAAAATTTCATTCTAATTATATTACTCCAAAATTTCCTTTTAAGTGGAAATCGATCAGTAACAGGATCTCTTTATTCCAGTATGTGTTCCTGTCATTCCACTTGAACAACCATCTTTTCTGAACCAGTTATTGGGGCCCAGACACAAGGACCCAATGTCTCAATGGCAGATGTGTATTCCCGCTATGCCGGCAAGCCCCACATGCGGCAGCACTGAGGGCTGTTCCACATTCCATGCAGCTGCCCCGAGGAGCTGAGGTGGTTTTTGTGAGGATGCTTTCTATGACGCCCTTAGGATGGAAAATGAGTTCACGTGCTACTTGGCTCCACAAGTGGTAGTCCATGTGGCAAAAGAGTGTCCCTTATCCTCTGCAGAAAGTCAGCCATAGGCCACATAAATGAGCCATGGCAGATAGTCATTGGCCAGAATAAAAAGTCTTGGTGCACAGTGCTCATCTCAGCTAGGCTGTATCACATTATCATTCCTGAATGCAATATTTTTTCAGCCAAAGGTTTTTAGGGCACCACTGACAGCAAGGTTTTTTATTTCCTCAGGAGCTCCATGTTACTCAATGGCATTCATTTCAGTGGGTGACTGAATTGAGTAATACCCAAAAGGTAAGCAAAATTGTGTAGAAGTAAGTCTATGTTGCTGCAATAAAAAGCAAATGCCTCAGCAATTGCATTGTATTAATATTACAGTAAATTAATTCACTCAATTTAATCTGGATACTTTGTGAAATCATCCATCAATCACTGGCTAAGGCTGAGGAGGAACGACAAATTAAAGATTTTACTATGCCCTAGGCATACTTTTACTTGTTTTACTTTAATACCACTGTTAAGTTAACCATCTGGTTTACTTCTAATGATTCACAGTTAGAAGAAACTGTCCTGTCTTTCTCACTCTTCTTCCCTCAGAATGTCCTGGCCCAAAATATTCTAATATGGGTATTTGAAGACAGGTCCCTTAGTAAAGGCTTCATTTCCCTAGTAAGAAACAGAGATTTTTAAATGTGCTTGCAGGACTGTAGCATTAAGTACCTGTATTTGACAGTCTGCTTGTTATCAAATATATAACTGTTATAAAATGGGAATTTTTTTCAAACTAACCACAATCTGAATTAGCATCATACTCCAAGATATCACTGGCAATATTCTTCTAAAGCATAAAGAGTAGTGACAATGACGTATGTTAAGAATGCCAGAAAGGAAAAGATGAGTGAAAGTTTTGGTCAATGTATTTGTACTGCAAGCATTTTTTCTGAATGAATGTATTTACAGCATTTGTATTCATCTTGAATAGACAGTATTTCTTAACTTGAAACAAAACTTCATGAAATTTTTACTGGAGTTTAAAAAATTAGATTGGACCTATGTTAAACAAATAGAAATTACTTCAGCAAAATAAGTGAGAAGAGTTTAAGGGAGTCTCATACATTTTTGTAATAAGACTATAAGCTGAAATAGCATGAAAACAGCAGTTCAAAACAGCACTAAGTTGTATAGCTCAGTATTGTCTGTCTTTTGTATTCTAAAGTCAGGACCTTTTGTATTCTAAAGTCAGGACCTGGACTCTAAAATGTCAGCAATACTTAAAAATGAAGCAGTATTATGTTTTCAAGTCTCTTTTGTTTTTTAACCATATGAAGTATTTCAGTCCTAGCTTTAGGAGCTCTCAGGTGGGAACCTCCCCACTTCACCTTAAAATTATAAATAATTCTGTGTCTCTGTCAGGCCCTATTTTTTTCCATCTTTAAGCAGTTTATTATAGTCCCATTGCCCCCACTCTGATCTTCCTTTTAGCTCCTTCTCTGCTCCTTCTGCACTCCCAGTCGTACTTTCTCTTCCAGGCCCAGGGTAGCAGAGGGAGTGACAACTCTACACCTTCTTCATCCCCTTTTCTGATCCAGTGCTGCAGAGTGGGGAGCAGAAAGCAGACAGGCAGCAAAGAGCCCTTTCCTCAAAAGGAAAAGCAGACCCAGCACGACTTGCCAGGACTTGCTGTTCTGTCCTCCCTGCTTCTCGTGTGGAAATTGCTTCTCTACCCTAACTCTTCTGTCTCCCGAAGCAGCAAGGAGAGAGGAGAGGGGCTCATTGGCTGCTCTTCTGAAAGGCGAAAGGCGGCCGGTCGGGGGGCAGTTTTCCCTTTAAAAATCGGCCCAGCACTCAAGCGTCTGTCAGGACACTGCGGGGGTGGCTCCCCAAGCCGGGGGTTGGGGGTCGGTATTGGCAGGGCAGGGCCGTGGCCGGGGAGCCTGTGGCGGGCAGGGACTGAGGGACCCGGGCTGGGCCCAGATGGGGGCTGGGGGACGCCCGGCGCAGAGTGGCGTGCAGGGGCCGGCAGGGCTGCAACGGCCCTCAGGGACCTGTACTAACCTTGCTAAAATCACCTTAACAAGAAATTGTGTGAACCAGCGGTAGCAGAACTGTATAACAAAAGTGAGATCCCCTATATTTTAATAGGGTTAAGATTAAGCTCTAACTTTTTTGTTTATTTAAATGGAATGTATTAGAGAGAAGCAGCTTTCTAGCACACGCATTTGTAACAAGATTTCCAGAACATGTATTTTTTATAGCTATGGTAGTTAAATTCCAAAAAGTTGAAATTGCAGGCTATAGATATTCTCTACAATGGAATAACATCCCTCCTCTACCCCACTCTACAACACTGATTTAAACAGCATAGTTGATCTCATTTATAAAGTGGCTTTAAGTTATGTAAGATGGCTGGAAACTGCAGTTTAGCTCTCACTAATGTCATTCTGCGAGTTATGATGCCTGAGAATTCTGTGGGTGAGACGGTTTCCCCTCCATCCATCCTACAGACCAAGTTCTGTTTCCTGTTGTGAACATAACTCCCTGCTCATTGAATTTCAGAGCAGCTACTGAACCTCTGGGAAGATCAGAGTCAACTGACCTTGGGTTGTACACGCTGAACCATCAACCTATAATTATCCAGAAGTAAGCTGCCTGCTGTGTCTTATTGTTTGTTTGTATTTATAAGAGGAACTTGCTATTCTGGGGCTGCTGTGGTTGCATTTTTGTCTCCTAACACAGTAATGAAATAAAGACCAACTACCTGAAATAATAAATAAGGGTTAGTAGGTAGCTCACAAACAGAATCATTGGTTTACTCTTGGCAGTATTCATAGCACATGATTTCATTGCAAATTGAATAGATCCAAACAGCAGAGACCTGTCTAGTAATGTACTAATTCAACCACATGTATTGCTTGAGGTTACACAGTGCAGGGCTACAGCATTCAGAAAAACTAAAGCTCAAAATGAGACTGCAAACAGTATAATATTGCACAGAATTGAATTTCTGTTTCAGAATTATAACCACCTTGCACTCTTCCCTGTCTCTCCTGGCACTCTATCCCAACAGCATCAACCAGCCTCCTCAATTAATATCATAATCAGCACTGTTAATATCATTAAATAATCAGCACTGAAGTTTTTACTCCACTTGGACTTAAAAGGAAAAGGGCATTTTTTGTGTATAAGTAATAAGTATTTACGTATATTTTGCTGAAGTTTAAATATAGACTTACTTATTTGCTTCCTAATGGGGAAAAAAATACCCCCAAACACTATATATGTATGTCATATACATACATATACATACACTATATCACATATCATCAGGGCAAATACTTACACAAATCATTTATTTCAAGCCATAAAAGAATCTTCCTTCTAAAAAGATATTCCACAAGAGCCATAGGAAGATCCATCATCAATAGAAATGATGATGCTTTATTTCCTATGGATGTGTGTGTGATGTTCCTATGGCCTCCATTGTGCTAATCTCCATTTCCTTTCATGGTCTATATAACATCCCTTTCTGGCTTGTCCCCAAGGCAAAACCTCTTGTTATTCCCATATAAGCTAACCCTACTGCACAGTATTTTATACTTTCAGCTCCTGCCTCTATCCTTAAAACCTCTTGACTGCAAAATGCTAAGCTCCTTCTCATGTCTCCTAAATGCTGGTTGGAGAAGAGACAGCATGTACTGTGGTTGTTGGTGGATTGAGCACTCTGCTGACCAAACAGTCAAGGCACAATGTAGGTTTCTTTGCCTTGCACAGTTACTTTTTTCCCAAACTATGTATGGAATTAATTGATTTGACACTTCTGTTCCTCTATAAAATTTAATTGAAAGTGCTTAATGGAAATAGAGAGGGCTGATGGGCGGAGATAGATGGTAGAACACCAAAGCTAGTTATCTGGTTAAGGTCAGATATCTAGAAGGCTATGTCAAGACTTGGGTGCTTACCTTTGGGGATCAACTATTTCAAAAATTTAGCCCTAGATTTCTGGTAAATATGGAAGGATGGATGCTAAGAAAGAATTTGGAAGAGAATGGGAGAAAGATGATACAGTGGTTCCACATTTTCTTAGGAGAAAATAGTGTTTAGAGAAACCAGAAGAGGTGATTCCTTTGCATCCCTATATAATACATTTTGAAATTTATATGAAGATTTGTACTTCACAGCATCAAAAGAGGGGGGAGCAGGATTTTGAAGCAAATTCAAGCACTGTCATTTTCTATAAAAGAATGGAATGGAATGGAACAGAATGGAACGGAACAGAACAGAATGGAATGGAATAAGTATTAACAAGCTGAAAGAGAAATACAAACAGACACAAGTTTACCAGAACACAACATGATGATTCCAGAGATATGTCTATCAGAAATAATGCTTCCACACTAGGGCTTTTTGTAAACTGCTATGACAAGTGCTTAAAATAGGTACCCACTTTTCTACATTTTTTTACCTACCCAATATGTGTTGTCCTAAGCAATCATCAATCTTGATTGTTCATTGACCTGACCATTGACTTTCTTGACCTGACAGATGTTACAGTTTATAGAATACTTGAATTATTTTACTATAGTAGGTAAATCTGAATGTGGCTCAGTGTGACTATAGCAGTGAGATTGCTACATGCAAGGGATGTCTATAGGAAAAAAAAAAATCACAGAACCACATAGTTTGATCACAGAAGGGTTTAATATAATCAGTGACCCTGTTTATTCTAAAAGACTGTCCTACTTGGAGCAAAATACCTGAAAGGAATTCCTGAGTGTTTGAATTTGTTAATGTAGACATGCTTCCACCACGCTTATTGAAGAAAAAGTTACAACAGGTGCACTATTCCTATTGGAATAAATCATTGCTCTGATGATTAGAAATAATCTTGTTTCCCAGATTAAATTTGTCCATTGCAACTTTATACTCATTTGTTCTTGTGTCAGGATTGTTCTTCTGCTTTAAGGACCACCTCCTCTTGCACATATACATTCTTCCTCACCCAACCCTTTTAGATAATAATTATGTATGCTCTCGTTATTTTCTTTTTGCTAGGCTATCAGCTTCTATCCAATCTTCTTTTGTAAAATAGACACTTCTGAGTCCTCAGATGAAATCCTGTTTACAATCCTAGTCTCCCATTTTCAAGACAAGTGGATTCCAAATAGAGCAAGTGAAGGAGAGGCCGGCTATGAAGGGCTGATAATCCTAGTCAGTCCTTCCCTGTAATTGCTCCATTTCAATTGACCTTCCTTCTGTATGAATGTAAATAGGATTCCATTTGGGGTCTTTGAACAGTGATATTAACATTTTCCTATTTCTATTAGAAATGAGTGGATGCATTTGCCATTTCCATTGTCATGTCGAACTAGCTTATTCCTGTCATCCCATGACTGACAAAAACACTCAGGTCTTTCTCCTTCTCTTGCTGTTTCTAATTTATGATCATCATTGTGTAGTGGATTTTTTTTAATAAGTTCTGTTTTATGAACCTTGCATTTTTTCCTGTTTCTGTTGCTTCTATCCCTACGATCATCCTTTTCTTCCTGTAAGATATTCTAGCCAGCAATAAAGAATAAGATACAGTAAAAAAAAAAAAAAGTGAAATTAGACATGCAGATATTAAATCTATAATAAATTAAAGAAATAGAGCACTGAAGAACTGCTGAGGTTATGTGAGAATTTTGAGAGGTTACTTTGGAGCTATTGCAAGATACATTATGTCTTATTTATATCATATTTGCTTTTTATTTTTGTCTATAATTGGTTGTATGACAAATCAAGAAATACTTTAAACCCTAAGTCATTCAGCTCTGGAATTAATTTAATAATAGGTAATGGTCCATGATTTTATGTAAGGTTCATATCTACAAGCTGTTTTCTTTAGGGAAACCATATCAGCCTCGGTTGCATGGAATGAGGTAGATTCAGGTAGAAAAACTCAGTAAAACTGAAATTAAAAAAATGCTGTAGAGGATTCAAGGATCCAATACTTGGAATATCAAAATGCAACTCAAATGTTTTATTAAGATGACCACTTCAGAGTGTAATGGGCAAAGGACAAAACACCAATGCCAGGAGCTAAGGGACCCCTTTAACCTAAGTATCAGTTCTTAGCTCTAACCCTGAGGTTTTTACAGAAGAAATATATTCCATGAGATTCAAGGAGAAAATGCTAAGATTACCCCCAGTGCAAATGGGGAAAAAAGCCAAATGTCAGATAGAAGTGTTCAGTAACAGCAGTATCATATGCAAGAAGATTGTCCTAATTGCAAGAACTACAGGAGGAATAAAAAACACCTACAAGAAGACCACCAGGGTGTTGCAATCTTTCTGTTTCTTAAGAGTATCAAAGTATCATTGATATTTCTCATTCACTTTCAAAAGTATCAATGTCAACCCAGTCCCTGAAAATGAATGACACTGAGAGAAGCTAAAAACAGTTTTGGGCTGCTGAACATCATCAGCAAACAAATGGACCAAAGCACTAAGAACATATCAAGATCCAGAAGCAACCAGATACTCAGAAGTCAAACTGAGAATACGACATCTGATTTAAAAACAAACAAAACATGGAAAAGTCTCTGTAATGAGAGTATAGGATGCTTGAGTAAAAATTTGAGTATGGAGCAAAAAACAGAGTATAAAAGCCACTGGAATAAGAAATCGTCATTTGACCAGGGACAAGAGACGAAGTGCTTTCACTTAAAACTCTCCAGATTCATACCTGCCAGGCAGGCTGGAAAGCCCTTTCATTCTCTTTTTTGTGAGGACTATATAGGACTGCATGGCCTGAGATAGACAGGGGCAATAATTTTGCTGATGATGTGATCCTCAGTCACAGTGTGGAATAGGCTGCCCAAACACTAGCTGGGCTCCTGTTCTGTTTTAAACATTTGAAGCTATGAATCCATGCTCTGGTGTCTCACACCTTTATTATACACCCTTCAAAATCACAAGTGGGTTTTCCAACCTGAAGTGCAAACATGCCGCAACAGCTAATCAGCTTTCAGGGATGGGGCAAGAAATCAATTGGAAAGTGTCAGTCTTTTCAACATTGCCTAGGGCTATCAACTCTTTTCCCTCTTGGGTTCCCCAACTGCTGCTGCCCTTCACTGTGATTAAACAGGGACAATGACAGAAGAGTTTTTGTTCTGCACTGCAGTATATAAGACTAGAAAGGTCACTTATTCTGTTGGCCCTTCTCTCTAGGGGCAACTCGTCATCAGTTCTTAATGAGTATTTAGCAAAGCTGCAAACTAGATATAAGCGTCTCCATGTTCTGACCTGAGAGCTGATCAAGTCTTCTGTGGTAATGCAGTTTATTTATTCCTCTTGCTAATATCTCAAAGCACAATTATAACAGGAATTCGAAAAGTTATGAAAGACAAATAGCTTTTTAATTTATAAGGCACAAGAGACTGCTCTGTCAAGTTTGATCTTCTCTATACATAAGGGCCATTGAATTTCATGTTCTTCCATCAATCTTCTTGCTTTTCTTTGAACTACTCTATATACGTAAGAAAGACAGCCGATCGCACTTTGAAGACTCTAAGGAACTCAAAACCATCATGTTTCTGGCAGTAACTAATTTCCCTCACCTAAAAAAAAAGTTCCTTGGTTGTAAACTGAATTTCCCCAGTTTGACTTACTGCAGTTGGGCTTAATTATGCCTTTGTCTGAAAGACTAACGAGCCCTCTCCAGCTGAACAGCAGTGATCATAACAAAATAGCATTGTATAGACTTCTAGAATTACCCTCACAAAAGCTTGGAGATCCGTTAGTTAGTCAGTTCTCAATTTCTTAAGAAAGGCCAGGGCTATTTAAAGAACCTTTTTATGTTTTTTTTATCCATTTATTTCAATATCTGTAATTTCTTTGTTACAGTGACTGTCATCCCTTTTTTGCCACTGTTTTTAGATTGTGTGGTACAAACAGTACCCAGGATACATGAGGATTAGTTTTAGTTGAGGCATCAGTTGAGGCATTACTAAAAAGCATAAAGGACTTAGAAAGCCACCTCCGAACTTGTCGTACATTAGTTCAGGTTCTAAGAATCCTCTCTCTTATATGTATATCTGAAAAGATGATTACGAGAGATTAAAAATGATTTTATTACCCAGTTTATTTTATTTTATTACACTTCAGTGATTAGGAATGAAAATTCAAACCTTTGAAGCCTTGAAAGCCATAAAGAACTGTACAAGTCATTTTGTTTAAGGAGACAGACTTTCTCATCACTGCAGATTTCCCACCATAACTGAATAGTCAGTCACAGCATTCAAATGTGAGTCTTAAAGACTAAATGGGAAAATCAGTTTGAGGTATCACTGATGATTTGCTTGGTATCAAAAAAAAACACCAAACAAACAAGGAATGAAGCACATTTATGTGCATCTCTGACAAAACACAAGATATGCAAGGGAAAGATAGGCTTGTAGCTGAAAATAGAGGACTGACAGGTTTTAATATTGTCTCTGTCACAGTCTTCTTGCCTGATCTTAGATAGATCACTTTTTGATGCTTCCACATTCTCCCTGCAGTAAAATGTGGGTTGTTAACAATGTCCAATGTTGTATGTAATGATTATAACATGATTTGAGAACTTTGGGTATAATTTGCTCTATGTTAGTTTGTAGAAAAACTGAGGATTGTTTTACTGGAGTAAAGATTAGCAAGCAAAATACTGTGGCTTTGGCACAGCTTGCTGCATTTAGAGAGTTGGTAGATGTCCTATTCCTAATGCAGTTGTAGTGCTGGAAAATGTACATGCTCTTAGGTGTTGGTTATTATTCACCAGCTGAAGGTTACTGTCCCCACAGCTTAGCTTACGGATGGAGTAGATGGGGGAGTTTCTGCACTATGGGACTGGCTATATTAGGTCAAACAATATCTTAAGTTGTTATAAGACTTACGACTGTGCTAAAGTGAACAGGAGTATACGTGCTTTCTCTTCTGCCAGGTGAACTGTAGGGTTAATGATAGTTAAATGCCTAACTTGTAGGGACTTTCAACAGGAAGGCAATGAATCCCTAAAGGAATGCATGCCTCCCTAGAAATCTCTTCCCTAAATCCCCATGTTTCAATGAGAATTGTGCATACAATTCAAGAACACCTAGTTTCTT
Organism: Apteryx mantelli; assembly: GCF_036417845.1. Classification (NCBI taxonomy): domain Eukaryota; kingdom Metazoa; phylum Chordata; class Aves; order Apterygiformes; family Apterygidae; genus Apteryx; species Apteryx mantelli. Next base: position 80,546,151 of record NC_089979.1, read on the forward strand.
TATTGCTTTTTTTCAAATCAGAGCAAAATAGTTATAATGTCCTGACATCAGCGCATATCTCAATGGCAGTTATGTGCACAGGAAGAGATACGTACAGCGTACTTTATATACCTTCACTGTTTAAACTTAATAATTAGTATATTAACTATTAAACTTAAAACTTCTCCTTTTTGTGAGAAAAGGTACTCACTGAGACAAAAGGCCTAGATTTATATTCCATCTTTTAAAAATTCCACAGAAGAAAAAAATATCAGCTGAGCATTTTATGGCAGAATACTTTTGTGGGTCTGATCTAAAAATCTATAAGTAATTTGAAAGTCTCCAGCTGACTTTAATGGGACTTCTATCCTGTACTGCATAACTCAATGAAACAGAAACTCAGTAGCAGATGAAAGCAGGTAAACAGAAGAAAAGATTTTTATTTCAAAAAAGAGTGGTTTAATTTCATACATTCAACAAACATGCACCTCCATAACTAATAATTTCTTTTAGTATATATCCCTTAATCTCTAGACTATGTGATAAGTATAGTTAGTGAAATCAATTTTTTTTTATATATCCAGCTTGCATTGCTTTTGATATCTCAGTGAGCTAACTTAAGAACAGTTGCTTACTGTTTATCCACTGTCAGAATTATCGTTGAAATCATTATTTGAAAAAAAAAAACAAACCCAAAACCGCACTTAACTGTTTCACTTGTTTTCCTTGGACTTATGAACTAGAACTTTCAAAAATGCCCCCAAATCATATGCTAAGCAAACACAGCACCTTATCATATTACATCATCCTAGCAATATTACATTAGCCCTGATCTTTCTCTATGGATTTACCATGAATGCATAAGGTTAGATGAAGAAATACATTTTTAATTCAGTGAGAACCTCTATTCTCCTGGTGGGGGTGGAATATATCTTAAAGATGAACTATAAATAAAAAAAATACCCTTTGGCCTAATATCAAGAAATGTTTTTATTGGGATATAGTTGAATAAAACATCAGGCTTCTTCAGCAAGTAACAGCTTCTTACTACTCCCTGATGGATGCTCTTGAAAGCAAATGCTCATTCTTTGCTTACTGACAAAGGTGACCCCTCGATATTCTGAGCACTTGATGCTGACAATCAAATCTAGAGGTATGTGTATGAATTTTATATGCTGTATAAAAGTATGTGTGGCAGGGTGGAACGTAGAGGGGTGGAGAAGAGAGGATATAGAAAGGCACTCAAACAAATGAGAATCCACATTCAGATTTAAAACCAAGCTTTAACAGGAAGAAAATGAATTCTTATCCACAGGTTTGGTTGAATCTTTAATCTTATTGCATTCCCCAGTCATCTAGTTTTACAATTCAGAAGCCGGGGAAAGGAAAAATATCTCCATGCCATCATGTGTCCCAACTTTGTTTCTAACCAAAGTTTGTGCGATGCAAACTGATAATTAAAGGACTGTGTGAGACAACAGATATAATCTAAAGGTCTATATATACAAGTCCCACCAAGACCCTCTTGAGGGAGGCCACTCCACTAGGAATACATTTATGGGAAATCTAAGTCAAGGCTGCCCTTTGGTAGATTCTTCTTCCAAATGAATATTCCTCAAAATACATTAGTCAGGAAATGATGGGATAGCCTTCATGACTCAAGTGCTGCAATAGAAGGATATAGGCCCTGGAGGAAAGCCAGGCCAGGAAGGCAAGGAGGTGGAGTAGCATAAGATCAGCTCAGGTGCATGGAGCTTTGCTTTGGAACAGGTGACAAATCATTCGAGAACTTTTGGGTAAGATTCAGAGGAAAGACCAACATGAGTGATGTTATGGTAGCCATCTGCTACATACTGCCTGGTCAAAAAGAGAAAGTAAATGAAGCCTTCTTTAGCCAGCTGGAGGAAGCCTCGCGACTGCAGACCATGGTACTCATGAGGGACTTTAACCACCCTAATGTCTGCTGGAAGGGCAATGTGGCGGGATGCAAGCAACCCAGGAGGTTTCTGGAGAGTGTCACAAGGCAATTTCTTGACACAGGTGATTGATGAGTTTACCAGATGATGCACTATGTTGGACTGTTACTTACGAATAAAGAAGAATAGCTCTGGAGTGTGAAAGTTGATGACAATTTGCCCTCAGGCCTGAAAGGTCCCTGAGCCTAGGAGTAGAATCTGTGGCGGGGGGCCGGGAAGGGGTGTGAAGCATTATCCTCAACAGATGAAAATCAAATTAGGGGCCACTTAAGCAAATTTGACATTCTCACATCCATGGGAAAACATGGAATGCATCCGAGGATGGTGAGGGAACGGGTTGATATCATTACAAAGCTACTTTCTATAGTGTTTGGAAGGTCACAGTGATTGGGGAAGGTTCCTGATGTCTGAAAAAAGGCAGTCACACCCGTTCTCAAGAAGGGCAAGAAGAAGGGTCTTGCCAGCTTCACTTCAGTTGCAGGGAGTGTTATGGAGCAAATTCTCTTGGAAGCCGTTTCCAGGTACATGAAGAAAAAGGTGATTGGGAACTGCCCACATGGATTTACCAAGGGCAAATTATGCTTAACCAACCTGATTGCCTTCTGTGTTGAGATGGATGGCCCTGTGGACAAGTAGAGAGCAGTGGATGCTGCATGACTTTAGCAAGGCTAAACAGTCTCCCATAGTATCCATATAGACAAATAAATGGACAAATAAGGTGGGTGGAAAATTGCTGGATAGCTGAGCTCAAAGGGCTGTGATCAGTGGTATGAATTCCAACTGGTGGCTGATTACTAGTGATGTTCCTCAGGGGCTGATATGATACTGGGGTCAGTACTGCTTGATGTCTTTATTAATGACTTGAATGTTGGAATGCACCCTCACCAACTTTGCAAATGATACAAAACTGGAGGGTGGGTGCGTGGAGAGCAGTCAATATTGGTGGAGTAGGACTGCTCCCTGGAGGGACCTCAACAGCCTCAAGAACCTCATGAATTTCAACACAGGCAAATGCAAAGTCCTTCTTCTGCCCTGAAATAACCCCGTGCAGCAGTACAGGCTGGACAGAAAGCAGCTTCGCAGTGAAGGAACTGGGGGTTCTGGTGAGCAGCAAGATGAGCATGAATCAGCAGTGTTCCCTTGCAGAGAAGAAAACCAACTCTATGCTGGTCTGTTTTAGCAAGAGTATAGCCAGCCATTTGAGGGAATTGATTATTATCCTCTGTTCAGCGCGTGTAATAATGCAACTGGAGTACTGCATCTAGTTTTGGCTCCTCTGTACAAGAAAGACATACTGCAGTGAGTCTAAGGGAGGATCACCAACAGGGTTAGGGAGCTGGAGCACATGATGTATGAGGAGAGGAGAGAGAAACAGTTTTGTTTAGCTTTGAGAAGGCTAAAGGAGAATCTTATTGCTGTCTACAACTATCTAATGGGGGGTGTACAGCAGACAGAGCTAGGTGCTTCTTGGAGATGCACAGTGATAGGATGAGAGCCAACGGACACAAGTTGCAACAAGGGAAATTCTGATTATATATTAGGAAGAAAAATTAGAGGAAAGGTGGTAAAGCACTGAAAGAGGTGCCCATAGAAGTTGTGGAGTCTCCATCCTTGGAGATACTCAAAACTTGACAGGACACAGCCCTAAGCAGCCTGCTCTGACTGTACCTGCTTTGAGCAAGGTGTTGGACCAGATAACTTCAAAGGGTCTCTTCCAACCTAAATTATTCTGTGATTCTGTACAGCAAGAGTGATATTGAATCCCAGGCTCCAAGTAATAGTTTAGGATCCAACACTGCATGTCTAGGAATGAAGGTTCATTTTGACTGGAGAGCCTGGAATTTTCAGTGAGTCAACATTTACACCTATGTTCCCTAAATTATATCATATCTAATATTTGTGGAATAAAAATTTTCTCTGTGAAGCACAGGTAATTGTTGCAATCCAAACAGTTTAAATCATCTAAAAGGAGATTTCCTTTTTTTTTTTTTTAGGTAAAAAATGGATATTTGCATGAGCTAGGTTTACCAGAGTGAGTAGTGTAAGTCCTGAGAGGCTTTGTTACTTGGGAGCAACATGAGGCCCAAGCTCACACCAGCTCACAATCATTTTGGATACACATGTGAGAGTTTTCATGCACAGGGCATTTACTTTCTGTCCTCAACCCCTTTGGAGGTTGTTATCAACCACTTGTACGGGGCATTCTGTGAGGAATTTTAACGTCTGTAAGCAGCATTAACTCTGTGTTAAGCAACTGACCTGAAATGTGTAAAATCACAGAAAGACCATGGCATGGAAAGAAGCTATGAATGCTCTGACACCTCTGCTTGCATGCCCTTTAAATCCACTGCTGGTGCTGCAGTCAACTTGATTGCAAAGGATGCTAGGCAGGAGGAAGCATGTCATACAGCCAAAGGTACAGTTATTCTGTTTGCTTCTGTCTTTTAGGGAGAACTTAATCTTTTATTAATGATCACATGATTCTGAACACAGAAGTTTTACAAATGGCTTCTCTTAAGTTGATGTTGCCTTCCAACATGAAGATATAACATAGGCCAAGTTGACAAACATGCTAAAAAGTCTGGATGATGATTATTTGAGCTTGTACAGGACAGTAAAAACTTCTTTGTTCCAATAGACATCTAATGGTGAAACAACATTTAATGTTTCATGAAGAGACAAAGGAAGAACAAGTGCCAGATAGGTGACATCTCTATACAGAGCAGCCGCTCCAGCTGGGTTCTTCAGGAAGCCTTTGGCTCATCCTGCTCTGTACAGCATTACATATGCAGGTTGGGGATGGAAGGGCTGTGTTCACCTTTGGATGATACAACTCCAAAATAAATAACTCTGAAAAGAAAACAGTGGGAATGGTACTTCCAGAAAAAAGATTTGCTTGGCTGTTTTTCCCCCTCTCCTTTGATTTACATTTTTACCTCTCACTCAGTATGTCTCTACAATGTTTGTTGCTCCTGTTTTTTTGTGAAATTAGAAAAAGAGAGAGAAAGGACTGATACTCTTCTGTCCTCCCTGCCTGAGGGTGATTCTTCCCTTCATCTGCCACCTCAGACTTTCACTAGAACCACAAACTTCACTCAACCTTGAAATACATGCAAGTGCATGCTGAGGTTTGTTTCACCCCATTAATGGTGAAAGGAAGTCACAGTCTGCATTAGCACATATGGATCAACAGTAGCTATTCATATCACAAAACATTTTCAGTTCGTGTTTTGAGATGTTTTGCTGACTGGCCACAGCTCTCAATCTGCTGCTGCCCCACTGTGAACTTATGTTCTCCGGTGAGGGAAACAGCAGCAAAAGCAAAGGGAGTCACAGAGGATAAGAGTTTAATTTAATAAAGAGATTTCTCTAAGCTTTAAAGTTTAATATTTTTGGTGAGCCAGCTGTAAACAACTAGGGGTGGAATAACAGTTGTTCTTTGTCTTGAACCTGAAATGAGGGATTTGTTTGAGGTGTTGCTAGCCTGCATGTTCTGTATTCGTATTGCAGCATTACAGTGAGGACTCTACTGTGCTATACAAACAAATAAGAAAAAGTTAAACACAGCTTCAAAGATCAGTGACCTAAGTAACCCAAAATAAAACATGGACTTCACCTGCAGTCTTACCATGCTTTTGGGGAGAAAGATTAATGTGTTTGGTTGTTTTCCCTATAGCTAGAAGTCTCAGGGCACACAGTTCAAGAAGATATGCAGATTGCTGGCAAGAGAAGGAAGGATGATCTGTATAAAGATGTGGCCCAAAATGTAAGCACTGATGTAAGTGGTTCATTAGCATATGGAAAACAAAATCATTTAATTCAGGGCACAAAAGATGAAAAATAAGAAAAGAATTAACAGAGAGAAATCTTTTCTTGAGGGTTCAAGTATTTGCTTGCTTTGTCTTCTCTAGGTATACTGGAAAGAAGAGGAGGAGGTTATATAAAATTACATCATAATCTGCTCTAATGTAAGAAATGTGGTTTGTTTGAGACAGATGGTTGTAAGGCTCTAATATTGTGTAATATATTTGGGAACAAGGATAATGCTAAGTAGATTCCCAATTATAAGGATCATAAATACTAAACATGCTATGTTTCCTGCCATTTCATTTTCTGAATCACATTTTTGCCCATCCCGCCCATTTCTCATTATCTCTTTTCTTAGCCCGCATATGACAGTTAGAAATTTGCAAGCTGTTTCTGGATTCTCTTCCTGGGCCTCTAACCTCTTAACTGTCCCTCATTTCAAAGTTATCTCTATTCCACAGAGACCAACAGTACAGAGAACTTCTATCATTGCCAGTAAATCTTTCAAAGAGGAATATAAGACAAGTGTGTGTATGTGTGTGCAATTCAATATGGGAATGAAGGGCAGCTGGGAAAGTCAAGTGGCAGAATAAAAAATATGGATGACGGATGAAGAATAAAGGAAGTGCAGATGCGCCAGGGCGTTTGTTCTACCTTTTGCAAGAATGACAGGTATTCAGCTTGTTGAAGCGAAAGGCATGTGGCCTAATCATCTGAACAGGAGGGTAGAGGCTAGGAACTCCGATTTTTTTAAATCTTGGTTTCAAAATTTCTGATTTTTAGCTGTGCATAGGCCATTTAACCTCCTTGTAAATCAGTTTCCTCATCCATTAAAGGCTGGTGGTAATGCTTCCTTCACCACAGTATTAAACTTACCGTTGTAACTAATATTGGCACACATAAAGAACTGTCTGACTTTCCTGCCAGGAACAAGGGCAGGAGTGTCACTAATGGTCCACAGAAGCCGCGCACGATGCTAAGAGAGAACTGCCTCTGCAGAGGAGCAGTGCAGGCAGCCATCAGTGCCCTCCAGGGACCATAGCACTCTGACACAGCGTGCCAGAGGGACCCTGTGTCTAGAAGGGTGCAAAGGTTTAGTCCCTCTCCTTCTGTGTGGTAAAGGGTGTAGAGCTCCTCTGAGAGACACAGCATAAAACCAAATTCTACGTGCACCTTCAGCTGTGCAAGAAGAACAGTGAGGGCTTGCTGGAGACAGGGGTCCAGCCCAGAGCCCTGTGTGGGCCATGGGCAGTGCCACAGCCACAGAGCAGCTCAGATTGACTGGTGTAACCTAGAGGTGACTGATAGCTCTCTTCGGTTTTGCTGTGAGCCACTCCAAGCCCAGGAATTGTTCAGGACTGAGAGGCCATTTGGTGACTTAAAGGCTGTCTCTTGGGCTGCTAGTTCTCTTGGAAGCAGAGTGCAGAATCTAGCCCTAGAGAAGTGATATTCTGAACATCAAGAGAAAACCTTTTTGAATAGACTCACTGAATAAATAGAAGTCACAAATAGAATTTTTAATTTTAGGCCTCACTAAGATAACAAATAGTAACTGTATTTGGAACAGGAAATCAAAGACATCATGAGTATATCATAGCACAATGTACAAGGAAGAGAAAGTAAATATTGAGGAAGTGTTTGCCAATAGGATTGCATAAAGTATGTTAAAAGTGAAGATGCAAATAGTCATTTTAGTTTGACTTTTCACATCTTGCTTTTTTGGGGTGTAACAACAGTTTTGATGATAAGGACAGAACGCTAGCCTATTAAATTTCTGAGAGAAAGTGAAGATTTCTCTTGCTTGTTATCATGTCATCCAACTAAGATATGATAACTTCTAACTGCTGGAGTACGTGACCCATTATTGCCTGAAATGCTAAAAATACATGAACTATGTTATATGGTAAAAACTTTTTTGTTTAAACAGCCCTTTGTGTGTGCTCACAGTCGAATATCTCTTCTCTCTATAAGTGACTTAGTCTCACCACTTGTAACTGTTTGAAGAGATCCTAGCTTTTGTTTGATTTGCTTCTGGTGAAATACCCTGCAGGAGACTGTTCTGTGTGCCCTCAAAACAGCTGTAGCCAGAAGTAAAATCAGTGAAAAGAAAGAAAAACAGTACCTGAAAGTATCTTGCAATACCATTCAGTTCATCCCCTCCTAATCCAAAGCCTCACAGATGAGAACCTATCTTTACCAGTGGTTCTTTTGACACCAAAGAAACTAAACAAAAAGATTCTGGTTTTGCCCTGAGTAATGCAGTATCCTTTCTGCTTTGCCAGGCCACAGAGCAGAAGGACTTTGACTTTATCTTCCTTGAAAGATGGAGTTGTCAGCAGAGAATGATTGTTTATGAGGGGATGTACAGGTAGTAACATCAGATAGCTTACAGGCAAGCACACTGCTTAAATTATATAAACATCAATAAGACATAGCAAAAATGAAAAGTATGTCTTAAAGTTTCCTTTTAGTGCCAGACAGACAGAGTGTGACAAAGCTGTTCTACTGTTGTCCCTGATGTTATCAGGAAAGCAAGTTGCTCCTTTCCACTGGAGACTGCTAGAAGCTATTTCTGGGTTAATAAGATTTAAGATTTGTTCAGACCTTTCTTTAGTCTAAAAGGAAGACGCATCCTATCCCTTTATTTAACAATGACTTATAAGTTTGTGTTCTGACAAGACTGCTCAGTGATGGATGCCACTACATGGATTTTATGTAGCCAATGGGATGGCTGTGTAAAGACATCAATTGCATACAAATGGAGAGATGTGGTTACTGTATTTTTGAATATGCTATTGTAACAGGGCGAATTTTTCTACTCTGTTTTCCAGGTAAATATGAACACCTCTAGGGAACATAGTGTATATTTCTACATATAGCTGCACTACCACTTCACTGTTTACCTGGGATTTAGAGATGCATTCACCCCAGCCCTTTAAAGTCCTACTAAACAGGCACTGGTACAAGTAGATCTTTTTAGAAACCTAACCCAAATGTTCCAAATTTTTGCTGCACAGTAGTGCTGGGCACTTCTCTACTTTGATGCCCATGTAATCCTTTTATTTTATTTTGGGATTGAGTCCCTGCCAAGTGCCATAATTTCTGAACCAGAAGAAAAGATATCTTCAGGTTAAAATGTCACTGGGCCCATCAATCACACTCCAATGAATAGCTGTTAGTCCATAAGATATTCAGCAGCACAATGAATAATTCCAGTCTAGAACTCTTCTGCAAGTTCCTTATATTATGTGTGAGACTAACCAACACTGGAGGTGTGACGTTCTGTTTTTCTTCTAAAGCTTCATTTTTGAAAATACAGGAATGAAATTTAGTAATACAAGAACTGGATAATAAAATAGTGGATCTGGTGTCAGAACCACCGCATGCAATCAGCTTGATAACATTGGAAGTTGCTTCTTGTCAGCTGCACATGTGATATGGCAGCATATTTGGTCTGGTGGTAAAATATCCAACATACAAAACTGGACCACTTTTTAATAGTTTATTAGTTTAATATTTAGGTGTCCATAGGTACCAAATAAGGACTACTTTGTTTTGTATGTGCTTAGACAGTTAGCTCCTGAAGGACATTCATTGGATGTACTTTCTGAAGTACACTGGACATACAGTACCTAGCACAACAGTGCTCTGGTCCATGATTCAGATACTGCTTCAGTACTGTCTTCAGTAGCGCCCTGAAATCTACCGCTCTGTTTGATATCTTCAGAGAGATCACCCTTCTTTTTTATTATCTCAAACCTAAATGCATTTCTTTCCTCCCTTTCTCCCGTCCTCTCCAAAAATACTGTCACAAATTTGTTTTTGTAGTGTAAATGGCTACAGGATGTTCCAGCTGTAATTTGGGTGGTTATAGAAATAATGCTGTTGGAATATTTTACAGACTTCTTTTATCTCAGATTTTGATATGATTGATTGAATTAAACAGATGTTAACAAATTAACAGAAAAAAACAAAGTAAAAGTTCTTTTATTTTCTGACAGCTTATGTGGAATCATTTTTTATAACTCTGATGTTAATCTCCACCAGTTTCAACTACTGAAACCGAAAAACAAGTACCAGATTTGACTGCATAAGCAGTCAGACATAAGCAGAACTCCCTTTTACATACGTATGTTGCTAAGGGTGTTAATGATTTTCTTGTTTACATTTCTTTATATAGAACAAAAATATTATAACCAAATATGCTTATCATTGTCAGGTCATACTTAAGGTTAACATCCTCTGAGAGAAAATATGCTTAATAAACATGTTCATTATCCTCATTTGCCCACACCAATCAAGTTTAATTGTTCAGTTAAATTGCCTGGTTACCTCAATTTAGAGACATCCAGCTATTTCTATCATTTATCCTCACACCAATACTCAACTTTCTCTATATAATAAATGATTTTTCTTTCATGCCTCTTGGCTAATTGTTCAATTACAAGGGTGTGAGCAGTTCTGGCATTTGAAAGATGTGTGAAAGGCCACTTGTGAATAGCCCAGGGACACAGAATCAATGACATTTATACATTATGTGTCATTTCTATGCTTTGTAATAGTAAGTGTATTAAAAAACCAATAGGCAGAAGACTAATTCTTAAAAATAATGTTATGGTCCTCCACATTTTTTTTCTCTCTCAGTGACTCCAGTCCAAACTTTCTTGGTTTTCTGGTCCAGCTAGACCATTTTTAACTATTTCTTGGCAAACTCATCCTCAGGTAATATTTGCTTTCCCATCAATCCCTCTGAAGTCAGTAGCTTCTACTCAAATTCTGCAGTGGAGAGAATAGGGGGCCTGGGATTTGAACAGCCTTAATGTCATAGCATAAATTACAGGCTGTAGAGCTCATCTCAGCACCCTATGCTTTATTTTTGGGGAGAGAGCTCCCCATTCTCCCTGCCCCCCAAGAAGTGTGTGAAATAGGAGAGTGGGTGGCAAACTGTTTTCTTTCAGTTTGTATTCTTTTCTTTTCCTAGACTCCATATTTCTTACCTTTTTTTTTTTTTCCTTCACCATCTCATCTTCTGTTTTTATTGTTCTCTCTTTAGGTAAACTTTTTTCCTGACTTCTATCCTCTATCCCCACTTGATTTCTCTTTCCACTCCTCTATCTTGATTCCTTTCTGTGAAGTTTCCTCTCAGTCCACCTCTGTCTTCCTAGTTCTTCCCTCTTACTCTCTCCTGACTCATTTTCCTACCCACTTATCTTCTCTCCCTCCTTCTCCTCTCTGAGGACTCTCTGCCTTTGGCTTTTTCCTGCAGATTCATTGGGCTCAATGGTACTCTTCATGAATGCTGATTATCCTGGTTGGAGCTCTATAAGTATTGTACCAGCTGAGTAGCTCTTCATTTGAATCCTGCCTTGCAGCCATTTACTAGGAAAGGAGTGTCACATTCAACTTTGACTAACAGCTGATTGGCAGGCAAGCAAAGCAGCCATCATCTCTCGTGGGAACGCTCAGAACCTTGCAGAGGGAGATAAAATGTCAAACCACTGCGATCTGCAGCCTTTGCTAAGAGGCTTGAAAGATCAAACTAGATCAGACACAATCCCATTTTAGTTTGGAAAACTAAGCTTTCTACTTTGAGTGTTATCAATAGCACAATTTCTGCATTCTGCAATACAGAATCCTATAGACTATGGCACCTTGGACAGAATAGACTCTCTCTGGACTTAACCGCACTTGCATTAGCTCTGCAGTTCACAAAAGCTGTTGTCTACATGGGAATCTGCTGCTCAGGAAGGTAGCTATTCTCAGAGCTGTGATTTTTTTTTTAACAGATCCTTTTCTAACTGTTATCATTCTTTGAGCATTGGAAATTTTCAGCCATTTATTGTTTCCTAATGTATAAGCACAGTGTGCTTCAACTCTTCCTAATAGCATGGCTTGTGGTATTATGGTTATATTACAGAGTTTTCAGTGGCACCACAAAGCCTCATCAGAAGTATCTGCAGTGGAGAATGAGAAATGAAATGGATGATAGAAATCTCACCAAAATACAGGCAGAGCAACCTCACCAAAATACTGGCACTGTGAATCCTAAATATCTTGGACCAAACCCTCTTCTGGTCTATATAGTAGGACTCTAATAAAATTAATGAGTAGGAGGGAAAAAGCATATCAAATTTTAAAGCTAAGAATCTGGTCTAGAATATCCTCCTATAATTGAACTGCATTATTTCCAAACAAAAATAAAAATAAAATCTTTAAAATAATTGTGTATGATTGGCCATGGGACTCACAGGTTGAACTGGGAACTTTGCCTTCCCTGCTGTTGATTACAGTTTGATGCTGAAGTGTGCTAACCTTTCTCTGGCTGAAGCTGGACAGGCAGGAATGAGCACTAACATTTGTAGTAGACTTCATTCATACATACTTGTTATTGTTGGCTTTCTAATGCTTTTAAAATCAAAATGCATATATGTCTAAAAGAGTCTTACCTTGCCAACATATTGGTAGTCGGTCCCTGTATATTCCTCCAGTAAAAAGAACTGATTCCACATCCAGCTCCTTTTGGAACGACTGAAGTCTTTCCTGCTGTTTCCAGATAATACCAAAACCTTTTCCTTTTCTGGAAAGCCACTAGTCCTTTTGGACAACAAAGTTAAGAAACTTTGGTGGGGCTGACCAGCCCAAAACAGCAGCCAGAAGCAATGGTAAGTTCTCATCACGGCAACACAAGGAGGTGCAAATAATGACTTATTTTCTTGTCCTCAAACTAACCTAATTTACTGCACTGAATCCAGTCTCATGCCTTCTTTCTTTGAATAGTTTTTGCAGTCTCAAAGGATATCTGAAAATAAAAATGACAACATTTTAAGCATTTTCAAAGGTACTTAATCATTATAGCAAATAAGTCCAAAAAGTAGAAGAGTAATAGCGATTGTTGAAAAGCTAGGCTTTCTAGTTCAAAAATGTTGCAAGTGGTCCTTCAAATAATCTAAGTGAATCTGTACTGAGTAGGAGGAAGTATTCCTGATGTTTAATTTTTCTTTTACCTCCATTTACTTCCATTCCTGGATTAATGTACACTAGATATTTCTCTTTTTACTGACTGGACTTTGGGATATAATTGATTAGATGGTGACTGGAGATCTTGGTGGGGTTACATTACTACACTAAGAAGGGGTACCAAGAGTGCACATTGCCTTCCCAGGAGATATTAGGTTGCTGTAGTTATGGGCTGAAAAGCCTGGACTTACTTAAATGGCTCCATGATTTTTACCTTAAATTTAAGATTTTTGCCTTTGATTTCATTTGAGAAAGGACAAGTAAATGGGTTAGTGAAATAAATGTACATATTTTTTAATATCTTTCACATCTAAGAGCTGTTTGATACTGTGTAGGACGTTAAGTGGACAATTTGATTTTTTAAGTTACCTACTGCCAGAGTTTTATACTGAGTATTGGATCTTAAATGACATAGTTATATATGTAAATATTTTAACTGGTAACTTTTAAAAACAAAACCATTCAGCTGGTTCTTCGTTATCTGTGGGTTCTTCTTAGCTACTGTTTCCTACTATTATTCATATTAAATATCTGGACACGTACAAAATAATTATGAAAATGATCCCAATTTCTGAAGACTTCAAGAATTTCATCATGACCAAAGCTATACAAACAGTACCATAGTGTGGTTTTAACTATTCTTCTGTTTAAAAAAAAAAAAAAAAAGTTGAAATCTTTCATTCAGGAAGAAGAAATGATACTATGTGTCTCAGGTGACCAATCATGCAAAATGCTTAATTAGCAATTTTGGAACACTTTATAAGTCTGAAGAAATTAAAATTATTTTACAGAAACATTCAACAACATATAAGAATATTTTTCATAGAAACTTTGTTCACTTTTTATTCCAAACAGATCCATACTCTTAAAGAAGGATCATATGTTTGATTTTCATTTTGTTTTGTACAGATGCTCTTTGGAAAAGTGTTTTGTTTTTTTTTAGTATCCTCATCAAAAAACATAAATCATTCTGAAACAGCTCAAAATTCAGTGCAGCAGCTATCAGTGCTTGTAAATAGAAACTGTTGATTTCCAACCAAATCCAAAAGAGAAAATTTTCTTTTTGCTTTCTTTTGTAACACTATTTGGATCATATTCTATATCTAAGGCCAAATTCTTCGCTATATTATGTGCCTCTAGTTTTTTAAAGGTGTAAATCAGGCAGAATTTAGCCTTTGAGCTACACTGATGGAGTTAAAGCATTTACAATGCCTCGGGTTAGCCACTCTTCTGGTTGTCATTGTTCTTAGTAATAAATTGTATAAAATAACCTCAAGTTTCTTACAGTTCCTCTTACTAAATCATTTTCTTTAAAGAAATACCACTCAGCTGTTAGATGGATAGTAGGTGGTGGAATAGGGCTGTTCAAACAATATCATTTTACTGGTTCTCAAGGTAAAATACGATAAAGAGGTAACTTCTGGGAAAGGGGGAATCCATTTTTTAACATTAAGAGGAAGAGTGGAATAGGCGTAGTTCATTCTGAAGCAGTGTAGTCCTCTCTTGAGCAAAGGGAAGGTTTGCAGTTAGCTCTCATTAACACTCATGAGCCTTCTGTAGGTAAAAAAAAAAAACCCTTTGTCCTGTAGTCTGTGGGAACTGATCCATGTAAGGCTTTGAGTGTTGTGGGACAGATAGACACAGATATAGACAAACACATGCACAGATATACACATACGTCAGTACATATACACACACGCACACACAGATGTAACAGTAAGACACACAGCACACTGCCCAGTGTGCTTTTCCCTTAGTAATAAGACCTTCACAGAGGAGAGTGGAAGAAAAAATGAGAGGAATAGAAAAAGCCAGGGTGACTGAGCTTTGCAACATATACAGCAATTGCATTCAAGGTGATTAATGGAGCACCAGTAAATAAATGTGCAGGTAGTTAGAGGGGGACATGGGCAGAGTCAGGCACCAGGCTACAGAGGACTGAGCTTACTTTAACTCTCCCAGTTTTTATAGTATCTGTTCTCTTTCTCCTGTATCTTTCTGACTTGCGTAGGGTCTCCTCATTCACAGCTCTGCCAACATCTGCTCTTCTAACCTCCCAGCCCTGACTGGAGTCTGTTCAGGTGGGCATGTTCTCTCATGTGATGTGAAAGAGGAGATTATGTCTCGTACAATATTTTTGACTTTCATTTTGTTGTCAGGCTGCTTTGGGGCAAGGCTGCAGCCTGCCCAGGTGAGTTAATTAGTGCCCTGGGCAGCGGCAGCCCTGGCGAACTGCCATTTAACAGCAGGCCTGTCATGATATTTGCTCTGAGCGTAGATGTGAAAAGACTGATAAGATGTTAGTTCTGGCTGCGCGCACATGGCTTGCCTTATTGGGGAGGCAGGGTTTGAGGTAGGGAGCATACGAACAAACCTATTATTTTGCTATTAGTGAAGTCTGTGTGGATTGCTGAGGCGCAAGGGAGCAAAAATCATCACTTGACAGGTACCCCCAGTGTTCATCTCATTACCCCTACGGACAAATCCCATGGTGGGGCTCGATACCTGTGCTCCTGTACATAATGTTTCCCCAGCAGTGCTGCCTAGAGCAGAATTACCTGGAGCGGGTGTGTGCCAGCCTTTTAAAGGATCACTCCTGTAAATGCCAGTTGCCAGGAAACAATTATTCCTGCGGGGGAATTTTCTGCACTTGAAGTCAGCTATAATTCACAGCTCTGATGTCATGGGAGACATTTTATAGTGGCTTATGCTGAAATATAGCTCGTGAGAGTGATATCATAGCTGTGAAATACAGCCTTTTATTCTCCTCTGCTGAGATGCGTCCAAAATGCCGAACTAAGGGCATGATCCTGAAATATCCTTCTTGCCTGGGTAGTCTTCACACAGCAGCAGACCAGCTAAACCCCAGTAATTTCTGTGCGAGCACCAAGAGAGCAGACACATTTCACAGATCTGGGCTTAAGTGGGCAATAGAGGTAAGTACAAGCTGAAGTCCAGAATGGTATTGCCCTGTAGGTGCTGAAAACTATTTTACGGGTCAGAGTGGTACATTCAGTTGAGTGGATAAAGAAGACGGGAGCACTCTGTGCTAAGCCTTTTGTAAAGAGCGAGTGCCAGTGGTTGTTAGCTGCCATTTTGTGCTTCAGCTCCAGTGGCTCAATGCTCCAGAGAGGTCTCTGCAGTGTAATAATTTTTCTCTTGCAATTGTCGAATTTAATCCTGTTTTCCTTTTTTGAAAACAATTCATTCACAAGGAACATTTTTTTCTTTAAATGGAGGTGTGTAAAGTATAACTCATGGGACCTTTTGCTTGGCGGGGAGGGATGGGGCTAAAATTTCTTTGTTTTCTTCAGATCATACGAAGACAGGCAATGAGACAAAAGAGTCACTTTAAACATCCCACTTTTCTCAGTTATGAGCCGGTCAGCTGGTGGGTGATCTAACTGTGCTAATGAACTAAAATGTCAAGAGCGAAAACAATTTTATTGTATGACAATCTCAAACAATTGGCTTTAGCTCTGTCAGCTCAAATATGTAGCAGATCTAGGCTTTTCATGGGAGCAGAAGGAAACTGCATACCCAAGTTTAAAAAAAATCCCAGTCTAACTTTCGGTATGATGATCATTAACATAAAAGCACTGTCACTTGCAGTCAAAGACCTGTCTTCAGTGTGACAAGTCATAGATGTAAAGTTTATGATCATGCCTCTCTGAAGGATCAAAACCTCAGACAATTACTTTATCACTATAAATATCAACTTCAAAATTATTTCCCCTAGGTAATAATATTCATAGTCAACCTTTCAATTTACCCTCTCCCCCAGTATCTCGTATGCTGAATGTTAATGTAGATAATGCCTGAATGCCACCAATGTGAGAATTCAATGCAAATTTACCTGCTTACTGCGAGATACTTAATTATTTCAACCACAAGTCAAAGAAGAAATACCTCTGTTCAAGTCCCTCCTGTTAATCAGGGAGCACTGCTTGGGCATGGCTCTCCCTGCTCAGACTGGCAGGTATCAGGTGCAGGTTCTTGAAACAGGGAATTACAAAGAGGTTCCGTCCCGACTGGTACCTAGAGTTGTGGCCTGTAGTGTTGTCTCCAGATGGTGTTTAAATAACACTGAACTAGTAAAGAAAGTTCCTATCAGAGCCATCAGGAAGGAGATAGAAAGCATTTTTTCTTCATTCCCTTCCGTTCACCTCCCCCCTCAATAGCCTCTGAGAGGAACATGCTTTATAAATTGTCCTGCACTTTGGACTTGAGCATCATTTCTTTTCAAATCCCATGCATTCACTTAATTTTCTACATATATTTATATGCCTCAGACATTATGGGTTGCTGATGATTTGATTTTGAATATCCTCTAAATACATCAACAGTAATCAGTGTCTCTAAAATTTCTGACATAATCTTTATACAAACAGAAATGCCAGTATAATAGATCGTTTATAGCCTTGTCATCATTTCATTGTTTGAGGGCTGGGTACAAAGCTTCACATTTTAGGATTAAGGTCCATTAGTGCACTGGAATTAACATTAATTGTATTTCAAGAATCAGTAATCCACAGTTATTGTCACACTAAGAATGAATGAGGAGGTGAAAATTAATAGATACTATGGCATAGTAATTTAGGAAACAGAGCATGGGAAATGTTACTGATATACCCTGGGTGAGTGTAGTTTGGATCTGAACATTCATCTAATATGAATAGATAGTTGTTTTTTGTTTTTTTTTTCTGATTTATGTGAAACAATAAAAGTTTTCCTCCCCATGGTGACTGCTTAGGCTCTTGTTAAAAAAAAAAAAAGGCAGCGAACTGACCCTGCTGTCTCATTCAAGCAGTATTACACTATGGATGCACCTGTGTATATGCCTGTACTGCTTCAAAGTCATGCCTGATTTATGGTCAGTGGTGGAAAGATGCAGACTATTTCCTGGCTTCATCAACAACTGCA
This sequence comes from Apteryx mantelli, assembly GCF_036417845.1. Classification (NCBI taxonomy): domain Eukaryota; kingdom Metazoa; phylum Chordata; class Aves; order Apterygiformes; family Apterygidae; genus Apteryx; species Apteryx mantelli. The sequence continues at coordinate 80,563,853 of NC_089979.1, forward strand.
TCTTATAAAGTGTCTACCAGTGCATGTGGAAGAGAAGGAGGGTTCTGTCAGGGAGGCTTTAATTTATATATTTTTTGTAGAAGATAAAAGATGGGGGAATGCAATAAAAATATTTTGATATCATATCTCCTAGATGCTCTACTCAGACTGCTTTCCCAGCCAGCACCAAGTGAGTTTGCCAGACAAACTGGCCCTGCATAAATTCCCAGCAATTCTACAGAGTACACTGTCAGCCGCAGTAGCCTGACTGCAGGCTTTTCAGTGTCATGCTGTCCCCATGCGGGAGACGGAAGTGCCAGTCCCGTGGCAAGAACATGCACGTAAGAGCTGCTCTCAGGACTATCATGGTCCTGCTGAAAGTACTTCCCCTGGCTGTGGCATCAGGTTAATTTGTCAAGCCAGAGAGCAAGGAAGGTATCAAGACTTTATTGTTAAAGCCTGAGGAATGAAGGGAAGGGAAAAGGGTTAACAGAGGGGCAGGGGGTGGTATCATGGCAAAATATTGAGTATTAGGTTCAGTGCATAAGATGTGATTTCAAATGAGGTGTGCTAGACAAGGATCTGGTGCTTATTTGCTTGGATTTTACCTTGCTGCAAAGCCATGTCAAAGAAGCAATGCCTGACTCCCTGAGAGAATGCAAACAACCCGCAGGAGCCAGGGTCCCGAGCTGTCCCTGGGTCAGGCTCACAAACATGAAGGATGCCATTCTGCTACCCCAAATGCAAACTGTAAGAAAAAACTTAAGACTGTAAGGAAAATCTGCAGAAAAATTACTTTCTTCCCATGGGGAAAAGGTTGAAGTAGCAGTAGTTACACAGAGAAAAGAAAGTATTCCAGCTAACCTCAAAAATGGAGGCTTCCAAATTTATCATATTCATTTATTTTCAGTGTCATATTCATATGGCCAAATATATCATATTGATACATTTTGATATGTAATATAGAATTTCTTGCTGGATATTTTCAGTAATAACTAAGTTTCATTTACTCAGAAGCTGTAACACTGCAGACTTGTCCATAATTGACTTGGACTTAAAAGGCAGTTGTTGAGTTTGAGCTTATTTTACAATTATGTCTCTCTTGTGACCAGTCAGATTTGAAAGTCTCCATCTAATAATTTTCTCAAGTGTGAATTAGCTTTTACAGCTCTGAAATCCAAATGCCCTTTTTCCTTCATTCTCCAAGAGACATTCCGTTGTAAATATCAGTCATAAATACAAAAAATGTCAATTTCTTTAGAGTAAAGATAGCTGATGAAATTTTAATCTTCTGATGTTCACTTTTTTTTTTTTGATATCTTTGTTATTTAAACCCATATACTCTAGTGATCATTTTTGTAAATACACCTCTGAAATCACAAAACAGAACAGGGCCAGGAAAGAATTCAAACTAAAAGATTTGTGGTTTTAAACTAGAGGTACTTTCTGAAGACATCAAGCACACAATGTAATTGCAGCCAGCAGTGGTTGATTATAGTGTCTTTCAAAGTCATTTTTTTATTCAGTTCTCTCAACAGGAAAAAAGGCCCAGAACTAGAAAAATAACTGAATGCAGCAGAAATGTTAAGATAACTACTACCTCCATCCTGCATTGGCATCTATTAAGATGGTCCTTATGAACAATGCCACTGCTTTAACCCTAGTGGACCTGAATGAACACAAACACCAGTCATCACCAAAGCACATACTGACAAAAGAGGGAAAGTGAGAAGTATATCTTTTTATTTAGTGAGTGGATGAGGGTTGCAAAAGATGACTGTATGACTCTGTAGGATTATTCAGTAGCTGGTGAGTGGACTGATGATTTGGTTTATCTGCTCTTACACATTTTGATTTCTTTCATTTGTCATTTGAAAAGAGCCTTACTGTCATTTTTGTTTCTGAGCTGCCCTTCTAAGTGTCTGTATTTAGCAAAACTGGAAATGTATCTTTTATCCACTGTGCATAACAATCTAAAAACACAAGACAGAGGAAGGGCAGAAAAAAGGAAATCTTGTTTCCATCATATGGTGGTATTAAGTGACTTATTTATGGTCCTACAAGAATGTCTGTGTCATGGCTTAAATTTCCTGAGTCAAGCATATTAATTACACAGTTATTTTTCATCCTTTTGGATAGTGAGATCAATCAAGACATAACATCTGTGCTGTAATCACCATGGTTAACCTTTGCTGCACACACTGGGTAGGGTGCTGCACATTGATGTGCACTGGACGGTGTATGGATGGGTGATATTGCAGCAGGAACATCTGGGAAAGGATCTGATGTTCCCTGAGTGTGCAGGCAAGGGCAGTGACTCCAGCAACCTTACATAGGTGCCACAGGCTATACACATTCTCCGTAACCAGCTACATGGAGAGGTGCAGAGGAGGAAGAACAGATGCTAGCTCTATCTGAGCCTGTCTTTTTAGTGAGCTAGTTCTGCACGGCATTAACAGGAAGCAGAAGTTGGACTTTTAGCTTTCTTTAACTTTTGCGGGTGAGGTAGGGACAGACCTCCATGGTATTTCATTGTTCCCCTGCAGAGAGAATCATTCTGCTAATACACTAATACTGTGTTATAATCTAAAAATAGGGACTAACAGGTAATGCAGAAGAATACTGTAAATGACATTATATTGTTCCTTAAGGAAGAGAAGATTAAAACACTTAAGAAATCAACTACATTTACTAGCAAAACAAATTGGTAGCACTTCTACAACTGGGCATATCTGGCACATGGGTCTTTTATTTGTAATCAATACCTTGTAAGTAGAGAGTAGCAGATGTGGACCAAATGGAAACCAATTCAATTTGCAAAGGGTTTGTAGCAGGACTATCCTTGAAGCTATGAAAATGCTGTAAGAAAACCTCATTGCAGTACTTGGTGGAAGCTTGCAGTTTTGCCATCCTGTTGTGAAAGTTACTGTTGTTTTCAGATATATGATAAGCAACTACCATACTTGCATATGTTTTTAAAAGGTTGGGTTTTTATGTTCCCCAAAAGAGAGAAAGATAGGGAATTAGGGTTCTTTAAAGCAGGAGTATCATCAAAGAAAACATCAGTCTACCTCATGCATCGAAATCCGATGTCTGAAAAGGAACTTAGCCTTCTTATACAGTTAATGGAAAGAGGCAGGCTCCTCAGCAGGAAGTGCCTAAGGCATTTTGTCTCTCCACTGAGAGAACTCAGATAGTTTGAATACCTCTTCCTCTGTTTCTCTGTAGGGTCTGGTACTCAAAACTCTTATAGACAGGCTCTTAGAAATGATCAGTGACTTTTGAGGCTGTAATTTTTAAAAAAAAAACAGAGCTATTTTTAAAAAAGATTTCATTCTGAGAAAGGTCAGGATGCCACCACCCCAAAATCTCTAGTAACAAAACTATTCCAAATCTTTAGACACTTAAAAAAAAGCCAACCTTGGCCAGCTTCCCCCTGAAAATTATCTTCTCCTTAATACTGGTAAGACTTCATGGTTTTCTTTTTCCATGAACACTCAGCCAAGAGTTTATTAGGAACCTCCCCCCACGTCATCAATGAAGAGTCATCCACAAGCTCCCATAAATGAGAAAGAGCCATAGACAACAGATCCTTTCTGTGCCGATCAGCAATTATACAAAGCCAAGGTGTCCAAGATACTCTCCAAACACAAGAGAAAAATCTGGGTTTGCAGTTGTTTTAGTGACATTACAGTTCTCCCTAAAGTATTGCAGTGTGATAATGAAAGCAGAAGCCATACTGCCACATGCATAACCAGGAATAAAACAAAGCAGGAGGTAAAGTTTCTTTTTCAACAGGCACCAGCATGTCTTCCTAAGACTGACTATTTTTGACAGTAATAATTAGTCAGTTCACTAACAAGCAGACCCAAATAGAAGAACATTCTTTGACAGGAATATTTTTGTTGTGCTTTGGGCAATGTATATTATTGTCAGATTTGATATTAATTGCTAAAGTCCTGATTTATTTCCTATACAGGAAACCCACAGACTGAGATAACAGAATAGTTATAAGTAGTATAATTGAGGGCGAAGAGGTAAACAGAATTCACGTATTTCTAATTTAGCCATATTAGAGTTTATACACTTTTCTTACACACAAAAAAGATTTTTTTTCCTATTTTTTATTTACCACTGTAAGTTCATATTTCTAAGAGAGCCACATCCTACATGTGACTACTACTCTGTCTTTTTTTAGTGACTAATCTTTTCTGTCAGTCTTTTGCATTTCTCCCTTATAGGGACTTCTCTCCTTGCTGCCCCCATTCCCAGCATGCCCCATTTCATCCTTGGTAGAGCAAAGCAGTTGCCTTTCTTAAGTAGTTTTCCACTTAGCAGCTGCTGTTTGCTTCTTTCTCTCTGCTAGAGGCTCAGTGCTCGCTATATTTTTCTTTACTTCTTGACAGAAACATATGGTAATTACCCATGAAGTTAGGTGAAAACAGTAGGTAAATGGGACATAATGTATTGAACCTGGGGAGGATAGAAATGCCTAGACTTTGGCTTTGTGTTTGATCATCAAGGACTTTATCATTTCTCATGGACTTTCATGGTCATTTACCACCATGAAATCAATGCAGACTGCTACCAAATCAGAATCGTCTGTAATGCTAGGCTTAGTGTGGGCAAGTGAACTCCATTTGTGCAAATGCACTCCAACAGGAGCAATCAAGTGGAAAGAGAGAAATGCCCATTAAAACACATTTCATTACAAATGGACTATTAAAAGAACTGTAGATTAGTAGGCCATGTCTCTCTTTTTGATGAAACAGTCTCTTATTTCTTTGATCCTGATAGTAACTGGCTGTACTAGAAGGCTATGGCTTCTTTAAAAGCCTCTTAATGTTACCGCTATTAATTGCACAGTGTAAGAAACCACAGCAAAAGACAGGAGAGCTAATGTAGATCTTCTGGCCTCCCTTAACAGACCTTTGGATCCTGTGTAGGATCTTTTTAAGGGTCTAGAAGATCCTATGTATCTTCTTAGGCAGGACTAGACTAGATGGCAGAAGGTGGAAATATCCACAGCAAGTCCTCCTGGGCTCTCCTCATGGCTAGCATTAAAGAAGCTGCAGCACTGAGAAGGACTGAACCATTTCTGAATGATTTCAGAGTTGCGACATCTGGATAATGACTATCAAAATGGGCATAAGGCTCGCTTGCTGTTCATCCAGGGTGAATAAATACCATGCCATTATGGCAGGGATGTTCTAGCAGTCTGACTGCTAGGACATTCTTGTCATTATAGGACGATATTTATTCATCCTACAGCTACGGCCATCGTACAGCCAGAAACACCCACGCCCTAACACTACCCTGTATGGGGAATCTGCCTGTGGCTTCAGGTGAGGCAATAAACTTCTCCATTTCAGTGTGTAATTCCAGCAGTCATGAATCATGAATCATGAAAAACTTAACAGGTTTTGTAAACAGTGAATGATATTTCTGAAACTCTTGAGTTTTTTGAATAGGAAACATGCATATTTGCTTTTCAAATTACTAATCTGAGAGGTCGTTTTCTTCTTAGAAAGGGGCCTTTTAATATGTTTTCATTAGTAATTTTATGTTTCTTATGATATGAAAATGTATAAAAAGAACATTATTTGTTACTGAATAACTTTTAAAGTATTTAATAATGCCACTTATGTCACTAGTTCTTTAGAAAGTCTTAATGAGATCTTTAATTAGGAATATTGAGGAAATATGAATTGTGTGATTTCTTGCCTTCTTTGTACATACAGCTCTGTGTGTACATACACCACTAACATCAAAGACTCTACACATGACTAACCTCTCTACATGTGTTACTGAAGTATGCTCCTCTGGCTATTGAAACCAATGATAAAGTTCCTTTCAGTGATACGTGATCAGATCCTCATAAACATGTTGTTTCTTAGTAGTAAAAAAAATCTGGGAAAGATTCTGATCTGACTTAGAACAATCTATGTTCATAGTATTGTTAAATTCTTTGCAACTGTATGTACAATCTTTTTGGAATATAAAAAGAGTTTATATTTTCTTTTTTAAATCTGTTCCAGCCACACTCTTTGCTACTGCTTTCCAGAGAAGGGAGGGGCGAGTCATACTGCAGCTCTTAAGTACTTTGTTAATGCTAAATAACTATGTCATCATCATGTGCAGCAAATTGGGGATTAGAAACTTCTAGGACAGCTCTGCTGTTATGTTTCAGACAACTGAAGAAGCTAATCCTAAATCTTCAAAATGCATGTTGCAAGTGGTTGTTCTCTGTTCAAGAGTCAGTGTAACAGTAGTCTGTGCAAACCACTGAAAATTGGAAAATCAGCATTCTTTGCTCACTGGAGTTATGTTTTTGATTCTGAGTTAATTCCATGGAGTAGCCAGGACTGATAGCCAAGTCAATCAATCAGTAAATAAATAAATAAAATAAAAAATAAAAATGGTGAAGCAGTTTGGGGGGAGCACAATTAAAAGAAACTGTATCTGCATAATTTGTGCTTTCATACCTGTAAACAGATGTTTCTCTTAAAAAAACAAATAGATACTATTCTGGACAAGATAGACTTCCTTCTTATTTCAGAAATTCTTTTTTGGCTAAAAAGTATTCTACTATCATACCAGTTTATGTAACTATTAGTTAACATAAATCTCAATCAAACCAAAAATTAATCCATGATAAAATTTAATCCTTCAAATAACTGCTGTTAGACTAGCAGGTGCAGTTAGCACTCAGGAAGCTAATTCCAGTTAAAACTGAAACTTGACCAACCAAGGTCAAAACAATCCAATACAATTTCTGACACTGCTCTTTACCTTAGAAATGGGCAAGTCTGTTATTCTTCAATTATTAGAAAGACTACTCTATAAGTCTTCAGTTTTGGCTCAAGAAAATATTAACTTCTCAGGTGCTCTTCTTATACAGAACACTAAAAAGAAAGAGCCAACTTTGGCCTTGTTGAAACTGGTAAGAATTTTGTCTCGTTAGAGCCAGGGAGTCACTCTGATTTTTTTCAAATTTTTCTTAGTTTGCCAATTGCTTCTTTCAATAATCTTCTTATTGCTAAAATTTCTGTTAGCCTGATTTTTAATGATGACAGAAGCTTAAATATCAAATGAAGTGGCCAAATATTTACTGACTGCTTCTAGAATGAAATCTATGGCTTTGCAACAAAATATACATCTAATCAAATCTCAGACGTTCCTAAAAATGCACTTATGTGCACTCATAATATGTTCCATTCCAGAATCTTAAATATTGCATGCATTTCTAGTGCATTATGACTGTCATCAACTTAGGCCGCATACTTCTGGAGAGATAAAAGCCTCTGTCCTGTCAAGGTCACTTTGCTTTGATCCTAAAGTCCTCCCACTTTCTGCTTTCCCATTCCCTTCTCACCTCTAATTAGGGGCAAACTGATATAAGCTGAAAATTGTCAGATTGCCCTCCAGGCAAACATGAGCGTTTATTCACCTGGCTAGGTACCTGCATAGTCTCAACTACCAAGGTATCTGATCACTTAGTAATATTTATTGTATGTATCCTCAGAGTCCTTTTGTGAGAATGGCAAAACTATCATTCCTGAAAATGGTAACAGAATGAATCCAAAGACCAAACCTTCAAAGGCATTTACACATCTAACTCAATATTGCAATCAGGTCAATGGAATTTAAGCCTTTTATTCCATGATGTTTCAGTAATAATTAAAACCAGGAGATAATATAGCCACCTAAATAGCTCAGGAATCATTAAAAAACAAACATGAATAAACTCATAAACACACACCTATACATATGTATCTTTCTCATTATTCTGCAAGATTTCATGTATTTCTACTCAAGTCTGGATAACTTTGTTTTTAAGGATCTTTTCCTAAACAACTGGCAAGACATTTACTGATATATGATATTTGTCACCTGCTGGAAGAAGACAGTTTCAAAACAAAATCAAAATGACACCAGCAGTTTATTAGCTCCATCTATACATTACCTGTTTAATTATGTTGTAATGAAATACTGTCTTTTAGTTACATAACCAATTCCTAAGTTATCTGTTTTAGACCAGAAGCGAGATTCTCTCTCTTCTTTAAGGCCTCTGCAATTTAGCAACAATGAAGGTGTCAGGTACATGCAGGAAATGTGAGGGGAAGTTTACCCTGAAGTTACCAGCCTCTGCTTCCCCACGCCCCATAATCTCTAACCAATACCCTTGCTTCTGATTTATTGCAGGTTATTTTACACTGTAGGTTACATGCAGACTTATTTTCAAGCATGGGCGCTTATAAAGCAGTAGGGATTGTCCAAGATTCAGGCTGTCTATGAAAAAATACGTTATTTCTTTACATGGGCAATGTAAGATTTATAATTTTAGCTTTTCATTCCTTTCTGTTTATAAATGCTTGAAGTTTGTCAGAAGTGTGATATATTGTCATTTAGTAACTGTACTCCAAGCATTGAGCTTACATATGTATGCATATATACATATATATATGTACCTCTAAGCTTGATTTTAGTCCCAAAAGGCTAAAGAATTTCCCTGACGTTAGCACCCAGAATAGGATGGAGGCTTAAAACCACAAGCTGCTGTTGCTTGAAATGAAAGCGTGACTCTATCAGATGTGAATAGAGCTGAGCAAGTTCAGCTTGAAAGAAAACCTCAGATGTTTTGGGGGATAATGACTGTAGTTGGTTTGACTGTTACTGCAAAAAGATCAGGTAAGCAGAGTTTTAGTGCCAAAAATGTTTATGGAAGGTGCAAATAGTATATGTGCTTATTTGGAAGAAAATGCATGTGCATCAGCGGTACCATTGTGAAAACAGCTCTTGTAGCCCTGTAGCTTAGGAAATATGATGGTGCTATTGCTAACAACAGACTGCAGACTTTGTATTAACTTAACCATTTCAGGTCTTGTCTGGGCTTGAGCTTACTTTAGCTTGTTTTAGCTTAACCGGCAGTTGCCCAACAGGTGACTAATGTCTAACTTGTTTTTTGCATTAGCTTAGTTTTGTGCAAATGCATGTTTTTACCCTAAAGAAATTATACCATAATATGGCAAGGATTTAACAAATCCTAAGTGATCATTGTGTAACTAAATTTGTGGACCATTTAAAAAAAAAAAGTATTAGCAGCAGACTGTTTGAAAACATGTAAAAATAAGCTCCAGAAGACCCAAGACTGAGGAGGAGGAAACTCGTACCATTGACAGCATACTCCTGCCAGTGAAGAACTTGGGATGCTAAAAACTTGCTGTTACTGCTCATAAGAAAGGTGAGCATAACACCAGAGAAAGAGGTAGATACCAGGAAGTCGGTGACTAACAAAATGAATTGTATTATTAATGAGAATTAACAATAATAAGATAACTCGGACTATAAATGTTAGTATCATCATAACTGGACTAAGAGGAGCTGTTTGTTTCATTAGCCGCTTCATTTTGATTTAACTGTTGAAGGATTAATTAGACTAACAGTAAATTCTAATTCTTGGCTCTGTCTATAAGGTGTGTTCCCTTGTGCCCATAATGAGATTTTGATTGTAACATTCTTTGTCAGATGGGCAATTTTGATGCAGCAGAAGAGTGGGAAAAGGGAAAATAATGAGAAATAGCAGCAAGGAGAAAGAAAAGGAGTAGCAGTATAGAGGTTCCTGGCTTAGCAGCACTTCAAAGCAGGGATACAGCTGGTTATCCAGCTGTGAGCCTAGGATGCAGCCAGACAATGAAGACCTTGGGGCACCCCCCCCCCCCCAAGATGTTCCTTCTCTCCACATTTATATTGAGCTCATACCAGTGGTACTCAGACATATCGGCCACCATTGCGTGGGCCAGGTATTTTCTTAGGCTCCAGCCCTGCAAGGAATTGTGTGTGGGTGTCCCTCCCCTGCCTCTCCATGCTCTGTCCATGGGGAGCTGCATTAAAGGCACCGGACTGTGCAGTCACGAAGGCTGCAATCTCACTCTTGTTCACAGGACCAGGTTTGCTCTTGAAGAACCTGCTATTCTCAGCAGTTTCACACTGTGGGGATGAGCTCCATGCCAAAACCGACAGAGCCAATTCATTAGTCAAGGCTGACTGAAATTCAGTGCTGAATCTCTGAGGTGCAGCCAGTGATTTAGAGGCCTAAGGGAAACATGGATCAGGGTGACTTGAAGCAGCCTCAGCTTCTGGCATGCTTTGGGGCCTGAAGTGGCTTGTCACATAGCTTAGGCAGCTCTGTGGTCATTGCAGCAGCCTGTGTTTTGCTGCTTAGCCTTTACCTCCTAAAATATCTGTAGTACTGTAGATGCAGCCCAAGACCACCCTGGCATGCTCGCTGTGCTGGCACAGATGTGAGCAAAGGCAAATTCAAAGTTCAGTTCCTGTGTAAATGAAGAAATGTGGGGGAACATGTCCTCCCTGACTGTGCATGGGGCTTTTAAGGCTCCTTTAATGACAATACAAACCCTTTAGGGGTCCAGAGGGATTCCACAGGGAATCTGTGAAAGTGACAGATGTCTCCCTATCTGTGTCTAATTGCAACGCACAATGTGACACTTGGGTGTTTTTTTTCAATCTTAACAAACAAACAACCCCCCCCCCCCCACACACACATACTTCACTGCTGTTGCAAGCTAAAAAGGGAAAGGGAGCACAGAGCATTTCATCTCCGTGAGGTTGCCTGCCTGTTGAACTGACATGGTGGGGAAAGGGCCAGGACCCTGTTCACATGGGAGCTCTCAGTTAAAAGGCATCTGAGCCTTGCATTCTCAATAAGCATATAAAGAAAAATGAGTTGTCTTCACGGACAAATGATAATGCCTGGCCTGTCTTGCTTTGCCATTCTTTCCCAAATAGGGTCCTACGAAGTATCATCCCTGTCTAAACTCTGCATATTAAATTAAGCCTAACATTTGGATTTATTAATAGTAGAACTTCCCTCCTCCATATCCTCAGCATAAGAATTCAGTCTCTTCCCCAGTAGCTGCATTTTTGTGCATAGTTATAGCCAGACAAGGTTCACAGAAGGTGACCCTTTATAGAAAATATGTCTTGTTAATGCCAATTTGTTTTTGCGTTTGCTACAGGAGCCTGTAGTAATCTGGATGAGTATTTGCAGTAAACTGAGAACAAAATAAGATGTCCTAGAAAGTATAGGCTATCATGAAACATGAGGGAAAAAAATCCCTGTTCCATTTAAAATTAGCAAAATTGTTACAAAATGCTCTTGTCTTCCAGACTATTTTATCAGGGAAATTTTTTATTATGGCTGTTTGGTGAGTGGGATGAGAAGGAGACAGATAATTGATGAATGTGCTTTTTTTGACATGGTGGGATGTAAGCAAGGCTTGTGGCAGGGGAGAAAGGAAGATTAATTGTCAGCTGGTCTATTGTACAAAACTTTGAACTTCTATATTTTTGCTAGAGATTGTTTCTACACTTTTTAAATCTCTGTCTTTTTCTTTCCCTGGGTATGTGTGAAAGTAATACCTGTAGTTATAAGCATGGAGGGAAAGATGTTGAAATACTGAACAGCAGTAAGAAAATCAGAATAGAATGGGTCACTGTTTTAATGTTGAACTTTTCACAGGATGGGAGGGACAGGAAAACAGCAGCAGACAGTTTTGGCTGAGTCAGACAGAATTTCTCCCTGGGCTTAAAAGAGGGTGCATGCTGCCATAGCATCTCCATCCTGTGATGGGATAGTGCCTAGTCAGTCCTCTGAGTATATAACCCTATTCCTCATACTTATGGCAAGGTAACGTCGACCTCATGGCTGTGAGTCCTCTTCTGATTTTCCCTTGCCTCTGTACTTGTGTGTGTCATGATTAGCTTTTTTGTTTGTTTTTCTTTTTCCTGAATTATTTTTAATTGCTTTTAAAAGCTATTGTATCCTGCTTTCTTTTCATTCTTATAGAGAAGAACACTAGGTGGTTTCAGTAGGGCAAAATCTATAAATTCTGTTTTAGACAAGGAAAAAGGCTCTGAACAATTTTTCCAAACCATTTTTCTTACTTGCTTTTATTTATAGCCTTGATCTCCAACCCCGACCCCCCCAACTCACCTCTGTACGAAACCACATTAAATCTTAATGAGAAAATATTTGGGGTTAGATTATAACAAATAAATGGCTATTTACCCACGAGTCCTTTCTATTGTTTCTCATTTTTGCATGTATGTTGTAGTATTTTTGTGTTTTGATAGGATCAAGGTAGTCTGGCTTTGTAGTCCCGTACGTGGTCAGAGGATATACGTACATTTTTCAAATTCAACCTTCCACCCAGGACATGTACTAGCTCTCAAGGATGCATAAAGGAAACATCCCAATCCAATGAACGCTGCAGATGTGTTCAATAAAAGAAGAGCTGTAACTACACGAACTACCTTTGCTAAGCTGCAGGGTGCTGCAGCACTCCTGGAATGAGTTTCTCCCTGCCACACTTTTCATTCTCTGCTGCTTGTGAATGAATACAAACTAAGAAGTCCCTGAAGGAGGTTATAGACCTATACAAATATCTTACAAGAGAACAGGACTGTTTGTATAGCTTATTTTTTACATTGCAGGTAGTTTTAAGAGGAAAGGGGTGCTACCTTTTTAGAAACCTGCATGGGTAGAGGAGGAATCTGAGAGGTTCAGAACAGCTGACTTGCAGTTTCATTGCAAATCTTGCAATAGTTGATATTTTAATTAAAGTCTCAGCTCCCAGAGACAGGTGACTGTGTGAGATTCTCAATTTTCATTTAGGAAAGCATGTTTCTAGTCTGAAATTTGCCAGAGAAAATTTGAAAATATAACCCACATCCTGGCGACTCAAGAGCTAGAATGCCTCAAAAACCAGTCTGTATTTAATATATTCTCTCATTATTTAAGACAAAATACCCCCTGATTTTAAATCCAAGCTAATACAAGTTGGAGCCGGGCCCCAAACTTTCAAACATGGTATAGTCAATTCTGGAGGTTTAAATTCAAGATCTGAAACATGCTAAGACTGAGAAGAGCAGATGGAAGGGGCTGTGGCAGACTGTAATGGGGAGGTGCGTGAAGGAGTTGAGGGGGAGTGAGAAATACCTGTTGGGACCAGGAGGAACAGAGCAGTCGCAACAAATTGTGTCTGCTAGCTGTGTCCCCACAAGGAGCAAAGCATGCAATCTGCCAGAAAATGAATAACTACGAGAGAAGAATTGCTATATTACCTTCCAGCTGAGGAAAACAGTTTCTTACAGAGATTGATTTACTCCATCCGTTGGCTCCAAGATGAAACTTGTCATGTGAAACACAGAGTGGCTTGTTGACATTAGGATTAAAAAGCAAACAAAGGCCCCATTAACCGTGCATCGCAAGGACCTTCCCTGATGCACCTGACCTGCTGAGCCCCGCACTGGCCATTTGCAACATATCTTCCCCTTCTTGTTCCTGGTTTCCCAAACCTTTTCCCTCTGCTGATAAAAGCTGAGTCCTGGTTTCAGTTCATAGGCAATCCTGACTATTCTCCAGACCTCCAGATCTGGCTAAGGCTCAGCACAGCTCTTTCATCAGTGGCATCCCCAGCTCTGTAGTGTTTTAAAAACCTGCCTTCTTCTCCTTCTCTGACAGGTGCAGAGGAACTGGTTGTAGTTTGGTTTTGTAGGTGTGGAAGCAGGATTTTAACCGTTCTTCCATACTTGCAGCTCTATTTTATTTCCCCTAGCAACTACTTTATAGAGTATCTCCTGCTGCAGAACTCTGGGAAATGAGGCCAGGAGTTTACCTACATTAGGGATATTTTCTGCCCTTTTTTTTCTTTTTTTTTCCTGTTTGTGAATTTGCTATGCACAATCAATTTTAAATTGCTATAAAAAGAGCTAACATGAAAGAATTTCAGAACCCATAGTGGAATGTTGCCTTTAAAAATAACAGTATTTTGGCTCCAGGCCAACAGTGCTGAGAACAAATGGAAGAAAATTTCTTTTAAAATATTTAGCATTACACACTGGATTATACTGGATTACAAATAATTAAACATGTTCATGTCAAGTGCAGTTCTGTAGCTTTCATGTTTGTTTGTTACTACTGAACAATATTTTAGTAAAAGCCTCTTACTGTTTGGAAAATTATAATTTATTCCTTATTGGTTTTGCCTTTTTCTTACACATACTTAAATTCAGAGGATTTCTTGCATGGACTTCCAGAAGAGTAGGGTGGGATCCAGTTCCAATTAGCAAATGTTGCTTTCTCTTTCCTCCCCTACTTCGTGAAACATCTCACATTGCACATACAAAGATAGCCATGGACTGACCTATTTTGTTGCAACAAATCCCTGGTGTGAATGTATCCAGTTTTATGTATAATCTGCTGTGGCATTAGCTGACAGCATAGGTAATTCAATGCCTTTTTTCTCCCAGATGTGGTTGATAACAGTCTCTACTTATATAATTGGCAGAGTTTTGGGAACAAGCTTTCTTGATTTGTCCTCTTTTAGAAGGATGAGTACATCAGGAAGAAAAAAAAAAAGGAGAAATGAATGCAGTAAGAGTGGTTATTATGTGGGATTTTTAATGGATTAGTGACACATGAGGGGCAAAGAGGGTTGAGAATGGCAAAAGCAACTTTCATATTATGGAAGTGGTATTTGTCCAATCATTGAAATAAAATATTCAGTAGGATCAGTTCAGGAAGTCTGGGCCGAAGAACTTGGGCCCTGAAGCTCAATATTTAGAGCCTTTAAACCTCTTTCTCAGCTGCCAGCTGAGCGTAGAGATGCCAAAATTCCCTAGGCACTTAAGTTCCTGCCATCAAAACCCTGCAGGTGCCTGCACTTCTGCTACTGAGAAAGGGCAAAATTATCAAAATCTGATACAGGCAGGCAATGTGGCAGCTAAAGCTTGGCACGATTCATGAGCTAGACCCTCCTTTTCCTATTTCACCTCAGGAGCCTCAGCTGGGACATCAAAATGTGTCCACCAACTTGGAACAGCAATTCAAATCCATTTGCCACTTCCAGCCTCTGTGCTCTGGTGGGGTTTTCTGAGCTGGATCCTTTTCAGTTTGTTCTGTATGAGTAACATACTGGAATATGTACAGCAGGGATTAGCACCCAGGATGTCCACCTGACTGCCCTAAACACCAGCCCTAAGCCTCTTTCCAGTCTTTCTTTGGCCCAGTAGCAAAGGGAAAGTTTTGGCTCAAGCTCTCTCTCCTCTCTGGTTATTATCCTTTTTCCTGCTCCTGTCTAAGCATAAAATGCATCACGGCGCTTCCTTACACAACTAAATGGGCTCAGATGGGGGAGTGAGGTCTTGTCCACATGTTCTCTTTCAACCGCAGCTGTGTTGGCTGAAGAGTCTTTTTATCACCAGACACTCATCTCTACACCTTGCCAGGAGATGAGGCTGTTAGCTGTACTACTCCTAAACCCATTTCAGTCAAAATTAGCTCATTGTAATTTTGCAGATCTCTAGCTAACCTATATAATCTTGACACAACGGAGCTGGGGAATGTTCCCAGGAAGAGTGCAGGTAGAAGAGTGGTATCTCCTCACCTAACGCAGTGCAGCAGGAAGGGGATGCAGGAGCAAGACATTGGCTGGGTCATGAAAAAGGGGCTAATACGGCTTCTGTGCAGAATAGATGAAGGGACTGAATTGTGTCTGAATGGCTGTGCTTGCTTCTATTTCCTGGCCTGGTCTGCAAGATGCCAATTTAGCCATTAAGGTCTAATAACAAAATGGAAAGCTCAAATATAAAAGATGAAATGTTGCATTAGAGGTTAATAGAGCAGCCTGATAAACAAATAAGTTGTTGTATTTCCTCTCCCTGTTACCAAATTACAGGTTTGTCAGATGTGTGTTTCTACCCTTTCCTACTCTCTTTCCATGTGTTTTTTTTGTATCAGCTTTTGTTTGTAATGCAGTTGATCTAAATATAATCTGTCTTCTCTTTGAAGATAACAAAGTATAACTAAGTCTTAGCTACACTGCTTTAGCTAAAATATCTCCTGTTCTCTTATCCCTCAAACTATGTCTTTTGCTTCAGTCATGCAGAAATGGATGAAATGGGAATCAGGCTTGGGGGATTAAATCACAGTGCCAAAAGGCATGGAGAGCCCTGGGGATCTGGCACCCTCTTTTAGCTGTATGACGTTGACATTAGGAAAATTTGAGATGAATGTAGTTGATAGAACAGAGCCTGCACATTATCTCCATAAAAATCCCCATTGTTTCCAGTTTCGCTGAATATTCTACACTGATGCATTTCTGCTAGAGGATTTTAAAAACACTTTATAGGCACTGAGCAGAGCTTTGCAACACCTCTTTAAGCTAAGTGCTCTCTATATTTAAAAGACTGAGGGGGAAGGAAGAAGAGGGAAGGGGGATGCCAAGAGGGATTAGTGCCAAGAGGGACTTACAAAAATACTTGCGTGAGTTAACTTAATGGGAATTAGGCACCTGGCTGACTTCTGTGTATCCCATAAAGGCATCTCACTCCCTTGGATGAACTCCCTCAGGGGCTTTTGCAAATCTGTTGAGGTAACATTATATCTTTGTAAATCTCATAGAGCAGATTGTGTCAAGCCTGAGCCAACTGCGATTAACGCTGAATGTTTCCACCTCTCATTGAGGTAAATGGGATTTGAGGCTATACAAAAGGTCGGCCTGTACAACTCTGAGGGTGTGACGGTGAGTCTGAATAATCCAGAGGCCTGCCAAGCTGTTGTACTAACCGGCTAAGTGTGCTCAGACATGAGAGGCTCCACATGTTCTGGCTGTGCTTTCAGGCTCACTCTTTACCTGGTGCTGAGAGCAGCCCAGGATAGTCCCCAAAATACTAATGTTCCCAGGGTGACTTGTGCATGGCAGTCTGTAACAGAGCAGGAAATAAAACCTAGCTCATTTCACACTAGTGTGGAGACCTTGCTTCATCCTGGCATAGTTAGTGGCAGAGTAGGGAAAAAGCAGGGACAATAAAGACTATGAGGAAGCAACCTGCTGCCCTTGAAATATTGAGATATCTGGTGGTTCTTTTGTGGCAGACAGTTTAGAAATGCTCATTGTTTGCAATGCAAGGTGGTTTTTTTTTCTCTTCCTATTTCCCTGATCTCTATGATTACACACAGCTTCTATAAGTCTTTTGAATCAGAGGGCATGTTTTGAAATCTAATTGTCCTTTTGAAAACAAAACATCTCCCTCCCCCAGAGGCCCACAATACAACTAATGAATCCATGCTTACAGACAAAAAAGATAGTTAACACATGGACAACGCAAAATAAGGTAAGAATTGAAGGGTATGTGACCTACTGCAACCCTTGAGCACAACTATTTTGCTAGTCCAGTATAGATAAGACACTGTCAGAGCTTTTGAACCCTCTTCATACTTTTTACAGTGTGCTGCAAAACCAGCATGCTTTGCCCCAATACCTCTCTGATCATGAAGCAAAGAGAAAAGCAACAGCAGAAATGAGATCTACTGCTGTTGATACAGCAAGTGCTGTATAACTTACTGGAGTGTTGTTGATACAGGGCTGCATGTAAAAGTGTGTGTGTTTGCCCAGGTGTGAATATATGTATTGCCTCCCTCTGTTTACATGGATGCATTTGTTTCCTGTGTTTATACAAGCTTGTTTTAAAGGCTGGCACATCTCATCTTTGAAGCTGTGAATCCCTCAAATTCCATTCAGACATACTGCCAGCAATCCACAGCTGCACACAGCAAGAGCAAGTGAATAAAACAAGTCTGACTGGAAGGAAAGCAATGCTGCTTTGCTCTTGTATGAGCTTTTTTCTGCTAGCCCCGTTGAAAGACCCAATTTAGCAGAGCACTTAACTTTCAAACTATATAGTTCCACTGAAGCGTGCTAGCAGATAAATATGCACTTGACCACTTTGCTGAATCGAGGCCTAAGAAACAGAGCTTAACAGGGAAAATGTTGATCGTTATCTAAGAAATTGTGGGCTGGCATCATGCTGGTAGAAGTACATTTTCAGTGCACATAAAAACAGTAGGGATTACAGGTGAGAAATGGATTTCTGCATCTTCTCACTCACTCATTGAAATGAATGGTTTTATGTTTCCAGCACGTTTGTTTTACTTATTTCTTCCAAACATGCATTTTGTGTTTGAGTTTGGTAATGAAGAATGTGAATGAGCTCTTCTGATTGTTCTGCAAATTCAGGGCAGCCTTAGTTTTTCTCCAGCTACCTATTTGTAAGTGATAGAGGGCTCCATGTGGGAAGCAGCTTTGTACAGAGACTGGAATATTCTTTTGCAAATGGGAAAGAAAATTTTGTCTTAAAATAGATTGGCAGATCAGTAGTGGGGTGATGCTGTTTATCATCTATGCTGGAGACCACTGCACCTCGCCATTCCCAAGGTACAACAGGATTTCTGGAACTGGGAAAAGCAAACAATAGTATAATAAGGTCAATGTCTTCCTTGAGTAAACAAATCCCCTTGCAGGGAAAGAGAAGGGAGAGGAGAATTTGAATCTGAATATGTCGCCCTCCACACACACACATAGACCTCCTGCCAAAAGATGCATCTGGTTCTATAAAAACCCCATATCCTCTTGTGTTAATGCAATCTAAAGACAAAGGTTTGCAGAAGAACCAAATGCTGAGCCAGAGGGCTGTGAAGTATCTGTCAGCTTGTCAGCTGGGTACATATAGTGGGAGCTATTTAGAGCTGATGTTGCTACTGGGAAGATACAGACTTGGTTATCTTTTTCATTCTTTACACCCGTGGCCTGTTTGCCTAGTCTGGATTTCATAACACTTCTACTTGCTTTTACCTCACCTTGTTTGAGCTAAGGGCAGCTTCCAAGTAAGAGGCTAACATTAGAATGCTCCAGCCTTCGTGCATGGCAAGCCTTTACGCTGGGACAGTGTGGCAACACAGTGCTGCAGTGCTGTCTGGTGAGCTGGGAAGGCAGAGAGCGGTGTGGAAGAGAGGCCTAACAAGTATTTGGGAGAGAGGCGCTCTGGTAGTCAGGAAAGCTGTGTGGCGTACGCCCGACCCAGCAGGTCTGCAGGGAGGGAGCTCAGGAAAGGTTTTAGGAAGGAAGCAACTGCAGCACGGCTAGAGCTGTATGAAATAATAAGGTGAGATTCACCAGAACCTTGATCCTTGTCTCAGGTGATATACAGTCTGCTTTAATTTCTGGTTCAAGCAAACTGTGGGCTTTGGACAAAAATTCAGCCAAAACTATGCAGGTTTAGCAAATGGGCTTTCAGAGAATCATAGTATATGGCTGACCATATCCTTCCACAAATAACTGCCTTCATAACAGAGGACAGTGACACCAATGACACTCTACCCTTTTAAAAAAATAAAAGGAAGAAAATAAACGATGCTGTTGGTCCCACTGTCTTTAGACCAACTACAGGTCTCTACAAACTGTCAGGAAGTTACTCAGCAGTGATACTGCTATCCTGTAAGGCTAGTGGCATCAGAATCTCTTCCTAGATGCAGGTGCTGGCCAGAAAACCTGAAATTAAATCCCACTGGGACGTTCTTTTTCTTATTCCACTGAAACAAATGGGATAGTGGTTCACTGCTGACGCCTTCTCAAAGTGTGGTCTGTGACAGTGATCTTAGAAATGGGTCTGCAAGCTGAGCCCTCCTGTTCCTGTTCTGAAGTGCTCTAGCAGATTAAAAACAGTGGGATGGAGAAGGAGAGGTTGCTGAGCAGTTAATGGCACTAGAATGGGGAGATTGCATGTTGTGATGAACATTGCCATAGTTTGTGACCTTGCCTGGTGCATGCAGTGCTGATTATACCAAAGAATCAAGCAGATGTGAAGGAAAATTGAGTTTCATCTCCTCTTAACTATCATAGGCCCTCTTTGGTAAGTGGAGGATTATGATACTTTAGGAAAATAATGTATATGTCTGTGTGTGGCTGCAATAATGATGGATTTTTTCCCCAGCTGAAGTAACTGTGATTGATGCAGCTGGCTGCAACCTATAAAGAACACTAAGGTTAATTGGAGCCAAGGGCACAGCAGTCCTTAAGTAGCATTATTCTGTGGTGCACTTGTGTGCTGTCATTAATTTTCCTATTTGTTTGACTTAACAAAAACACATAGAAAAAAAATCTGGAAAGAACAGAAAAAGGTAGAGCTCAGTTATACCTCTTACAAGGTAGAACTGTACTAAGGATGGGGAGGGGCTGAATCGCCCAAGTGCTTGATAACATTATGCTTTTGTACAGCATAACGCCTCCAAGTACCTGGAAAGCATACTGCGCAGTGGCATTTGTTACTGTGCTCTCCTGTCTCTTGTAGCTGGTGCATTACAAAGTTAGGCATCATAACACTTCCAGATCACAGCTACTTTGTTACAGCAGAGTTCAACCTGAGTCAGAATTTGGACTCCTGACAATGGGCACTGTAAAACTATATGAAAAAGAAGATTAAAGCCATTTTGCTGTATGAGAACAAACACTTGGCAGGTGTAGTCTGGTATCATGTCTTTGACTGTGGCCAGCATCTGGTGCATTAGAAGAATGGTCAAAGATCTCAGGAGTAGGCAGATGTAGGGATAATCTGCTTTCCATGTGGGGATCCTAATCCAACAGAGTTAAACGTTGCTTTGAACTTTGAAAACCTGATGTATTATGCCTCCTCTAAAAGCATTTTTGGGGAGCTCGGACTGTTCTTATTCACAGTAACCTATTTTTGTCCATACACGTGTCCAGTCCCTTTCTGGAAGTTACAAAAGTTGGGCTCAGCAACACTGTGTGTTGCAGTGGTACCCGCAGTACCTGTTCCTGTTACCCGAGAAAGTATTTCCTCTTATCTGTACTTATACATTTGGGGACTGGGCCATACAGCTTTGTGTTGTGGGGTGTGCCACAAAGCAGCCATAACATAGAGTTGAAGAGAGCAGGAATAACAAATGACATGAATAAGAATGGGAACTGATAGATCACAGATATCTGACAAATGGTGCTTGTCTCTGCTCATCCTACAGCATTGCACAAATATGCAAGACAAGTCAAGCCCATAAAACATGCGGAACATTATATACTTGTCAGAATATTCTAAATAAAAAACCACAAGCCTCACCTCCCCCCAGGAAACCAACCCTTGGATGCAGTATATTTTGCTCTATTACAGAAGTCAATAAGTCAGAAATGATTCATATTCTTATATGAAATAGATTTGTTATAAGTTTTTGTTTGAATGAATGAAGACTGTGAGTATGTGGCTATATTAAGATGCATATAAGAAAGAGAGCTTTCCGTGTAATGTAGTATCAAGGACATAAACTAAATTCAAATTACAGGGAAAAATTAGGTGCCTGTGATCTATCTAAAGTGACTGTTCTCACTTCAATTATCTTTGCAAGATTTCAGGGCAAATCGTAACGCGCCAGGTGCAAAATCTACTGCCCAACTCATTCCATGATAATGGGAAAATTATGATGTTCAACCATCAGAAATAATTATGCATACCAGGAAAAATGACAAGTCAAGTGCCCCTGTATTCCTGGCATTTATCTCTATATGCACACTTTTTCACACTTGCAACCTTACAACATACATACTGCATGTGTGTGAGGGAGAGGAGGAAAAGGGAGCTGGGACAAGATTCCTGCACGTCAAATGTTGTTAACATTTTTTTGAATATTTCCCTAAGAATTTCTTGTTGCTGTATTTCATTAATGAAAAGATTTCAATATCATTCCCTTGTTATCACTATTCTAACAGCTGCCTGTATCCTGATGTATATATATATATTTTTTTGGACATAATTCTTATCAGTGCTCTTAAACATGTATTTAGATATGCCTCTTTTGACTCAACTACAGTGCAAAACTGTAAATGTACTGGAAAATGATGGCATAGCTAGACTTTTCAAGACTTCTGAAAACAGCTAGACTTTTGAAAAGAGGGAATTATTATTGCTTTTGGACTATTCCTCAGCAGCAAAGGGCTCAGTCACTCTCTTTCTCTGGAAGCATGATACCCTGCTACTGTGTCCAGTGTCTGCATAGAAGTTTATTAGGTGAGCAATAACTTGTCATTGTCAGTCTAGCTAACAAGCAATGGAAAAGCTGGGGGGATGGCAAGTAAAATTCAAGCTCCTGGTAATCATTCTGAATATATTTCACATTCAGCATTTTAATTATTCATTAAAAAAACTCAAAGTAATTGACAGGATCAGAATTGAATTGACAGGAAAGAATTGACAGGATCCTTTTTAGTGGGGCCTAAAATAGCAACCAAAATATTAACTTTGTTCATGGCTCTCTCTTTTTTTTTTTTTTAGTAGAAATGTAATAAGAAAGTAGGAAAAATATTGGTCCAATTTAAGAGAATACATTTCTTAGTTGTTATTTTCATGCATTAAAAAGATATAACCTTTTTCTTTGTTAGAAGAACAGTGTTAATGTGTCATACAAGCCTGTATTTTATATGGGGATTTATTGACAGGGACATAAAACTTGGGGCAGTACATAACCACAGTGAGCAAGGTCTTGCTTTTAGCCAGTATCAAATGAGACCATTAAGTCAGGTATCTCTCAGCTCATCAGTATGACATTACACCATCCGGCAGAAACAATATGGTGCAAACTCCTACCCAGTTGCAAGGCATTTGGGCTTTAAAATGAGTGCCACAAATCTTTTCACCAATGCTTTATACTTCTGCAAAGGATTACCAAATTAACATTGCACAAAAGAAACACAGGGGAGCCTGATTCATTCCAAGCTGTGGCTTAAGAGCAGCTCAGGGAGTGAAGGCAGGGTTAAAAGTGGCTTTAAGCCTTGCTTATATACTACTAGTCCTCAGTCAGCTTCTGCCAGATCATACTCTTGATCTCTTCCTTTCCCTTATTGCAATGTTTTGTCATTTTTATGCTTCTTCTGCATGTTGCACTTCAGGTCTCAGGTGGGTAAGAGGATGTGGTGAAGGGTGAAGTGTGCTGTGGACACCTGCAAGCTAGATGTCTATTCTGTCTATCATGTGGAGACTTGTGATTATAGGAGAACTGGACTCAATGCCCCAAATGATTCCTTCCAGTGTTATGTTCCAAGGAAATACAGCAATATTTAGAGAAGTCTGAAGGCTATTTTAAGTTGTGGCAGCTGCTAAACACAGCAGGGATTCACCGAGGTGATAAAGGACATTTTAGATCAAGTCCTGACTTATACTCTTTGCAGGGAGAGCAATACAAAAAATGCTAGGAAAGCTCTGCACAATCTGAGAATTCACCCATTCTGGGATAAACCTTCCAGGCCTGAACGAGGACAGATTTATGTTAGAGGAATGGTGCCAATCTGCACTAATGCAAACAGGATCTGGCTGTGGGAAAGGGAATAACAATAGTAGAATTATTTAAGGCCGAAGATTGATATTTGAGGCCTAACTGGCTGGAGGTTGTGGTTTTTGATCTTTCATTCATTAAACTGATAACTTAACTTGTTTGTATTCCCTGTTAATGCAACTCAACTGTAGGAGTGTTTTACCAAACCATTAAAAGAATCACCTCAGAGAAAAAGATGCACAAAATTGCATCCTTATTACTGCACTACAACTGTGACGCAGGCATAACATGCTGAGTGTGATGCAGTGCTGTCAGTACTCTGACTGGCACTAGTAAAAGGTAAGGAAAGCATGGGAGGCTAGAGGAAAAATCAGTAAGCTCTTTCTCACATGTTTCAGGGTCTGGGATTTTGAAATGATGCTATCTGGGCATAAACTGGAGCTGCCAGAAGCAGCTGCCATGTGCCCAGATAAAAGCATGCTGCCTTATTGTGGGTATTGAAAGAAGGATGCTGAAAAGCTTGGAGCAAGAGTTGACACCATCGGCCCTTGTGAATTCTTGTGCTTGCTGCCTCGGTGAAGTAGGCTGATCTAATACACAGGCTTCAGGGTTCACTGAGGCAGCTTTAAAGACAAGGGCTAGAGCTAGATGATAGAGATTTTCTGCAAGACTCAGACCATAAGGGCAATTATGGCACCTCCGCTAAAAGTTAGAGCCTCCACACCTAAACATAGAGGTCTACATGGGTGCACTCCTCATCCATCCCAGTACAAAGTCTGCACGCTTAGCTTGAATGTCAGTGGAAGCTGGTTGAGCTGGTCCCACTGAATCTGCACTGAACATGCATATTGCACTCTGTCAATACTAACCACTGGTAGCAGCGTGGTAACATACAGTTGGAGGTAGAAACCTTCTAAACCATTTCTGTGGTGCTCATCCAACCATAGTGGCCAAATGCCTCCTTTGTGAAGGCTCAGTGAAATGATTTTGCATTTTTAGTCCGCTACTGCCTTCTCTTGCTTACAGCATTTAGCTGCCTGGCAGGACAGCACAGTCCTCCTTCAAGGCACTCCCTCCTCTCCTGTTACCATCGCTGTGACCCAACATGTCACAAGGGCGGCCCCACTGGATGACGCCAAAGGTCCACCTAGCCCGTGACCTCCCTGCTTCTTCTGTGCCTGGGGTGAGTTTGGGCTGGAAATAAGGAACAACCCTTCCTCCGTTGTTACCTGGTGTCCCTCCATCTCTGGAGGAGTCTGTACCTCTCTGCATTGCTCCAGAAGAAAACCTTGCAAAACTACAAAATTAGTTTCAGGAAAAAATAGTGGAAAAGTTTTTTTTTTTTTTTTCTAAATAGCTGTTTGTAGTTTTAATTCCCCCCACCCCCCGTACGTCTGTGCCTGCGGCCAGGGCAGACCCTGCGCTGGGCGCGTTGAGCAGCGCGCGCCCGGGAGCGCGTCCACGCGGCGGGTGCGCTGCGCGGCGCTCGGCGCGCGTCGGCCCGGGGGTCGCGCTGCGGAGCGCGAGCTGCCACCAGCGGCCACGCGAGGGAGCTCCAGGCTTTGCAATCGGCCGCACGCCCAGCGCGGGGCTTGGAATCACACCCGCTCCGCCGGCGCTTAAAAAAAAAAAAAAAAAAAAAATCAGTGCTTTGATGGGACGTGTAGTTCGCAAATAATTTAAGAGTGGAAGCGAAGTGACTGCCAGTCTTAAATAATAAAAAAACTGGATTGCCTTCACTGACACACATTTTAAAATGTGACAGCTAACACAAATGGCTAATCATTTCACTGTTTTCTAGTTATGCATTTAATTGTGACAAAAAAAAAAAAAGGATTTTGAGCACTTTGAACAACTCAGCTGGAAGCACAGAAATTAGCATGAAGTGAAATATTTATGGGAGCTTAATACAGTTTAAGATCATTATTTTCTCTGCCATAAGACACCAAGGCCAATTAACAATTTCCAATTAAGTAGCCTAAAACAAAATAGCATGCAGCCAGAAATAGCAGCTAAGTAGTTATGACTGGACTCTGGAATGAGGAAAGATTGACCCTTGATGCAGAGGTAAATAATTTCCAAAAGATAAAACTACTATGCCATGAAAAGGCAACAACTGGATGAAAGAATTAAAAGGGAAAAATAACATTCAGAATTTACTTTATTGAATCCCGGCATTCTCTTCAAATCCTATTTGTCAAGCATGAAACTTTGTTTGTCTAGATGTACATCATATTGCATAATTTTGCTACACAAACCACTAGAAAGAATTCCTCTCTATTCATCTGCCAAATTCCAAAGTTCAGTCTTTTCTGTGAGATTCCCATACAGAACAGTTAGGGAAATGTATTTGTTTTTTTTCCCTTTGAATGACTCAAAATTAACTAACTAATCGGTTCTGTCACAAGGTTGTGGATATATATGTTTTAATAATCCAGATGGTTTTAATTATAGTTCATGTTTTATGTTTTTGGCATCTAAACCGTTGGAATTGGAGTTGGACTTTCGTATCTCATTGTATGAATAGGGACGTGAGGTTAAATTTCCCTGAAACAGATGAGGTAATGTTTACAGATTCGTAACCCGACTGCTGCTTGTGCTGTTGTTTGCTCTTCAAGGTTGGGTTAACAGTCTAACTGCCATGGTGACTCTCTGGAAACCTAGACAAGTAGAGCAGCACTTTAGCAACTGAAAAAGACATTTACTGTTAGATTACAGGATACTGCATAATGTGGTGAAAATTTTGGAAGGAATCCTGCAATCCCAAAGGCTGCATTTATTTTCCCATTGGTGATTTATGATCACAATTTTCCTCTACTTTGTGAAGATACCTCAGGTAAACTGTCTGGATAATGGCCATAGGGAGGGCAAAAAGTGCACTGCAGTCTCACACCCAGAGTCTGTTGAAAATCTTAGATGTTCTGATAGTTTTGGGTGCAGACAAAGCAAGCTCAGAGTGGCTTTCCACACAACAAATGTTTTCCTAGGAGCTTAAGATGAAAATATACATCAATGGTTATTCTTCAGCTGCCATTTTTCACAATTCAGACAACTTCAAGTTTTCTGTGATGTAAAGATATCTTAAAAAGATCTAAAAAAGGTGTAGTTTTCAAGCTACACTGCAACAATTGATTAAATCTTCCTTAAACCTTTCTGAATGATAAGCAAAATCCTATGAGTGGCTACACATGCAAACAATTGAGACTATTAGTGTCCTTAAAGATATATATCCGTGCATAAGTATGTGCAAGACTGGGCTCATCTGGGCTAACTTGGGACCACCAGAGCTAATTTTTATTTATTTTTTTTTTTAACTCGTAACTGTTCTTTGTCAAATACTCTGATAGCTTTGCCTTGCTCTTATAAAAAGAAGCAGCAAATTTAATTGTAATTCAGCGCGGAGTTCTTTGCGCACTCTAGCGATGCAAGGGCTTTGCCTTGAACTAGCATTCGCGCTCCACAGCAGTGGAGAGCCGCGTCGCTCTCGCACTCCCGTTCTGGTGCGACCCTCCCATAAAGCGATTCACGATGCTCGCTGCCCCCAGTCGCCCAGAACCACGCTCTTCAGCTGCAGCTCCTGCAAGGGCAGGTCTACGCGGCCGCGCAGCCGAGGGCACAGGGGAGCGGAGAGCCCCGCGCTGGCCGAGGGGCTGCCGGCCACCCCGCTGCGCCGGCACCGCGCTGCCCATCGCCGAATGCGTCCCGCTGGCAGGCGGAGCGCAGCAGCCGGGGCTCATGCGGCTGCACTGCTTTGGCGGCATGGGAGGTGGTGTCTCTGGCCGGGTGCTGCGCTGAGCCCTCGCAGAGGTACCAGCCAGCTCTGGGAGCTCCGGCGCAGCGCTGAACCCCTCCACGCAGACGTACTTATCACCTCGGTATCTGAATCAGCAGTACCGCTATCAAACACTGCCTGGAAGAGACATCTGCTATTTCAGTGTGCTGTACCAGATGAAAGAGATTGAGTACATGAGAAACAAACACCTTCCCTTATACAGTCAGTATTTTTAAGCAGTTTGTCTATTTATTAACGAGAAGGTTTTAAAACATTTTGCTGGAGCTGACATTCTTTAATTATAATATTCACGCTGCTGAATATACATTCACACCACCCCTCCGTGAAAGAATGCACAGCTTCAATCTGTTTCTATTTTTCTAACTTGATCGTATTTTTCCACTCATAATTATTTTTTTGTTTGCTTCTCACATTTCTACTTAAATGTGTGCATTTTTTTCCCTCTTACTCTGTCGCTCCACTTGAAAACACCAGGATTAGCATGAAGATTTTTTTTGATCAGAGATTTTTTTTTTTAATCATTTCCATTTTCCACAGCCTATTTGGGTAGCTGAGCATTTTTTTTTTTTGGTTTGTTTGTTTGTTTTCTGCCTTGTCTTGGGTTTTCTTTCCTGACAAATGTATTGCCCTAGTCTTCTGAATATAAACAACTTGTTTGCTATTTTTTCTTAAGATAGTGTTTTAGAAAGTTAACTATTTCTTCTAGTTAAATAAATCATGTGCTATGCTAAGTATGTCAGTAGCCTAACATTTTCCCTGGTTTTAGTGCTTTACTAACCATGAAGTCTTCAGACAAAGCGTTATTATTTGAGAAGGGTTTTGTAAAAAAAAAAAAGGATAGCAAGTTTTCAGCATATCTGTTGTAAAATTGTGCTGTGATAGCTTTAGAATTGCTTGTAGAATTCTCCTAAATTATAGGATTTGCTGAACACTGAGTTGGTAGGGGAGGAAGAAAGTATTATATGTTGGTAATAAGAAGGGGCCAAATTTATTTATTTATTTAAAAATAATAATCCCCTCTTTAAATAGGCACCAACTGGAATTTTGGCTACCTTGTAATTTGCAGGCTAACTTTCACAAGAGTTGGATTATACTTAGTTATTAGAAAGGTGAGAGGAGAAAAAGGTATTTTGCAGCTTAGCTTAGGAAAACTGCCATCAAACGCCACTAGCAGATCCAATACAAACTGAGCTGTTACCATTCTTCAAACTAGCAATGTCTACCTTCATTAAATCTAAATTAAAAACATGGAAGAGGTTCATAAATGCCCTCTCTCTTGCATTAGAACAAGTAATCAATGGATGTTACAAGGCTGGTGCTTCACTATAAATTTTTAATATCAAGAAACTAAACTGGGGTGGGGGGTTGTTCCATAACCCTGAACATTGCCAGTAACTAGGGATTCTACCACTGCCATTTATTAGAAACATATTTTTTAAAGAATTTCTAAGCCTTGTGGAGTACTTGTGGAGACGGAAGCTCACCTGTACGCCATTCCTCACAAGGAAAAGCAATGAGAGATCGTTTCAGCAGGAAAAAAACCTTCAGTGATGTGGGCTGGGCAAACTCGGAAATGCTATGAACTTCAGTTGTATTGGAGCTTGGCCAAATCAGCAGAACATCCTGCTCGTTTCCAAAGTTCATTTAGTGTCTAGAGCATAGCTGGTTAATAGCTTCCTCTCAGCCAGAATGACCTACTCCTTGTTTGGTGGGCAATCGTAATTCTATTTAAAATAGAATTAAGTGTCACCATGTCCAAGCACCCCCAAGGAGCAGCTCTGTGGCAGCCCCACTGAGCCTAAAGAACGGTCTGTTCAGCAGAGAGAAAGAACATAACCTAAACAATTAATTTGTCTTAGTCCCTTAGACAGTTTTTGCCACCAAATCTCTTATGCAGTAATCATAATTCCTAAAAAGTGGTATCGGCTAAATTAAAAAAAAAAACAGACGTTGAAATATGAATTATCCTTCACAAGTTATTCTACAAATAAGTAAGCACAAAAGTCCACAGATGTTGCTTTTTTCTTTTCTTTATTGTTAGACAACTCACAAAAAATGGGAAAACTTTTTGAGTAAGTTTTTAAGACAAACTGTCTTTTCCCCCAGAAGAGAAAGCAGATAATCTCTTACCTGTGGCTATAATCAGGATAATATTACAAAGCTGCTTTTTCCCTGCATTTTTTTTTTGCTAAAGTAATTAATTTTTTGTGACATCACATACTTCAGGGAGCAAACACAAGATGACTTTGCTATAGCACTAGGAGCAGGGCAGCAAGGAGGGGATTTTTCTCTCTCTTGCTTTGCAATATGCAACAGAACATGCCTTAGCTGTTAGTCAGCTTTCTTTAAACCTGTGGCAGTTATAAAGAGTTTTCCCAGCCCTTCTTCTGTGTCCTGTCATGAACAGACAAAGTACAGGATTTGCCATAGCCCCATGGTCCCCTTGCACTGATACAGCTGAAGCAAAGACAATATAGGCAAGGTAAAAAGAGCAGGTGTTTGTGGGGAGGTCTAGATGTGTGCCACCTCTGATGAGGCACCCAGGTGTGTGAGGTTACAGATGGATGATCCTAAAGCAGCCTCCTTTGATCTTGTAATCTAGTGATTTCCTATCCCAGCACAGCAGTTTATTACAGTAAGAACACAATTTAGCCTCTCTCTGAACACACCGTTATTACTGAACGTAGCCTAATTAGTTCCTGCTTGAGAAGCACTTGGACATGAAGGAACACTCTAAGTGCTAAGTGTTACAGTCATTATCGTTCACCTTTTCTTGATGCTTTCCCATTTTACTTAGCAGCTTGTGCCCATGGAATTGGCATGTTTTTAGCGAGATTGTACAAGGATGAGTCAGGGAGACCATACAGAGAGGTAGAGTCCTGAAATCTGTCTTGCCCCAGAGAGCTGAGAGAGAAGTTTGCTGGTAACGTAGTATGCTACTAGTTAGTAAGGAATTAATAAACTGTTGCATTTAATTTAACTACATCCCCAATCCCAAGTGTCCAAAAAATCATGAGTTGGATTGACATAAAAATAATTGTTAGTTTATTTTTTCCTGTTGGTAGAGTTCATGTTTTCAAGGCTTTCTCCATGTGTAAGAGTGAAATTTTACTTTTTTTAGTGAAAACTAAAAGCCTTGTATAATAATATCTCTACAGGAACAGGTCAGAACTTTAAGAAAAACAAATGCTAAGAGCTGACGATAAGGAATGAAATATACAGTGGATTTGGAAAAGAAACAAACGCCATCAAAAAAGAAAATATAAGGCCCTGATTCATTGCTACCACTGGCATAAATCGAGAACAATTCCACCAAAATCTACAGGTAAAATCCAAACCTCCCAAACTCTTAGAAGTCCACTGAAAATGCTACCAGGATCTTATAGAGAAGATCAAGAAGCTCATGTAAATAAGAACAAAGGTAGGCCCTGTCATTTGACCAGGCAGAGAAAACAGGACTGTGGCTTCAGCTGCTGTATATTTCATGCAATTATTGTACATGTTTTTGCTTTTTTTTTCGTCAGAGGAATATTGATTTGGCTATCTGATAAGCTGAAACTTAAGGCTGAGCTTTAGGTCTGACTTAGAATATAGTGGAAGAAGCAAGTGTTTGCATGAGGTGGACAACTATATGCATTTTATATGCATATGTATCTATTCATGTGAGGACAGAATCCATTCTATTTATGAATGCATGCCATATGGTCTCTTTCTGTAAGCCTGCGCTTCTGTAAGGGTCTATATTTACAAAAACCAAATACTTAGAGAATCTTCAAACTCAAGTGTTCAGTTGTGTAGACTTAAAGTGAGTCATTACTCTGGCTTCATGAAGATACTTCTCCACTGTAATTCAGCCAGAGATCTTCTGTGGGGTATAAAGACCTCATAAAAGTAGTGATACTATACACTTGATTTGAAAAAAAAAAAAAAACCTGAACTCAGCATAAGTAAGGATTACTCATGAAAGGAAGGACACCAGTACTTAAACCACCACCAATACTCAGTTCCTGTTAAAATCTGGTCTCAAATCAGTGGTTGCAAAACTGTGAATGTATTTTACTCCCCTCTTTCCTCTTCCCCCTCCCTCCCAGGAAATATTGCAAGTCTAAGTTCTATGATTTAAAAACTTGGTCTGAATGCCTCAGATATTCAGTGCATGGCTAGAGAATGAGAAAAGTGAATTCCACCCTGAGGTAAGAGTCTCCCCATCTGTAGTCCTCTCCAGACGTGAGAAAACACAGCTTCTCTGAACAACTCAGTATGTCATTCAGGGCCCCAGACATTCATGAATCCTTCCCTTTCCTGCATCCATTGCAAACCAGCTGCTCTGGGATCAGCATTTCTTTTTAAAAATATCTCTGTACTGATGCAAGGCTTCCGCAGTGTCGAGACTGACAGCTGTGGAGGCTGAAGACCTCTATTTGTCCACAAAACAGATACAGTAAAAGCAGGAGCAATGAGAGTTTCTTCAGCCAGCCTTCCCAAGGAGTCCCAAGCCTGTTTTGCAGGGAGTGCGCCTGGGTGTAGGACAGCAGCACAGTGCCCCAAGCCCCTTCTGCAACTACTCCATGGGCAAGTGCCACTGAAGGTGCCAACAGGTGATGCTATTAATGCAACTCCCCCCACACAAACACATTATTTATTTTTTCTCTATCAAAGAGAATGAAAACACTTACTTTGCTCACACAGTCCTCTGAAGAGCCATTAGGTGATACTAACAGTGCTTTCGACTGTTGGCATCTGTTCTAGCTGGGGTTTGAGTAGGGACCTTGAAGGCAGAGGTCTTTCAAAACCTGTTTGTTTGCCAGTCCCCTGAGGTATACCAGCTATGTTGGTATCAACATACTGAAAGATGTGTGATACCAGCCAGCAAGCCAGGTGCTCTCAATGGCAGAGTAAGTTTATTGAAAGAGACAGGCATGTGAGGGTGAGCCGTGAAGTAATGATGCAAAATTTCTCCTGGAAGACCTTTTAAACACTCTTGCTGAATTACCTTTTTTAAAATAACACTACATAAAAGCTTTTGGAGAATGTTCTCTTCTGCTCCCACATACCCCTCCCCCAGAGGCACCTACCAGTTGACAGCATTGCGGGGAAAAGATAAATGCTAAGAGTGTCTCTTTCTCTTTCTTCTCGAAAAAAAGAGAGAATTTTAAGGGCTGCTAGGAGGAAATATAATCATATTCCTTAGAAATCCTTTTAAACAGAGGTTTTCTCTACAAGCACCACTCTACATGTCTTTCCCTGACAATCCTGTATATTTTTTTTATTGTGCCAGTGACCTGAATGGTAACAGAGTAGCATGAGACAGGCTGGTGTCACACACTACTCATCCTGAGCAGAAGTCAGGTCAAAATGCCCACTCCTGCATCACTTTTAAGTTTTTTCAGCCAGAGGGGAAAAAAAAAGAAAAAACAAAACATAGACATCCAAAATGTCCTTCCTGATATGAGATGGTACCACACCCTCTCCCCCTTTTGCTTCTGGGTTTCAAAAAAATCTTTTTTGCTGGACTTAGGGTTCAGCCTCCTATTTTTTGTGGAGTGGCCATGCTTCTGACTTTGCATGAAAAAGAGTGAGAGCTGAGAGAGCAAAGCTGAGTGTTTATATTACTATGATGTGAGTTATGCCCACAGCCAAGTAGTTAGAAGCGCAGAAGGCTTGCAGTTGGTAGGTATGCGTCCAGTTCTATGCACCAAACAACAACCAGAAAGTTGCCTCCATGAAAACGTACTCCCTAACTTTGGCATCCTTTCAGTCAGGCAGAAGCGATGCACAGACCAAATGTTCCCAAGCTTCCTCTGCTTTGCCATCACAGGGCCAGTTCATCAGCTGGTAGAAATGAATATAGTTCCTAAAGTTACCAGTTACACATGAATTTACTCCAATTAAGGACTTGGCCCAGATGCCTTTTTTTTTAATGCATTAGCAGATGACAGATACGCACCAAACATGGCCAGACTACTGTTTTTTGAGGGCAATGGCTGTCTGCAATGCTAATTTGGGGTTTTACGCTTGTGGAAGCTAACCTGGAGGGACACATTTCAGAGCTGGGTTGAAACAGCAGAAAGACTCATGCTGCAAAACTCAGAGCTGGGTATCAGTATCCCATTTAAAGCTAGGGTATTTGGATGCAGGGCTGGGTGTCCGCTCATTCTGAGGAGACTCAGAAAATAAGGAAGGAGATGATAAGTGATCACCTACTTCATGCCTTTCCCTCATTCATTTCTGTGAAGATGAGGTCACTTGCATGATGTGGATCCCTTGCAATCTCCAAAAACCTTCATCATGTGAAGGTATTTGACTCTACGGTATGGATTCAGACCAGCTGACACTCCATTGTAGCTGATATCCACACACTTGCTTGGAAATAATGTCCACATGAGAAGTTTAAGTGCGCTGGTGTGTGGTGGAACTTGATTATTAATCAGCATTCAAAGTTAGAGGTTTAGAGATGTGTATAAAACAGGTGTTCCCAGATTTTTTCATCTAGCAGTTCTTCTGCAGCATAGACCATGTCTATATCTGCAAACTATGACATGGTATTGCAGCTTCATGTAGAACAAAGTCAACATTTTCCACAACATTCTGCTATCCTTGCTGCAAGAAGCAACCAGGGATAACCATAAAATACCTAGAGACTGGGGTTTGAACATCTTACTATCTGGTTCAGAGTGCACAGTGCATAGGAAGGAGATATAATTTTGAACACTTCCAAGTGTGATGATTAACAAAACAAAAGGCAGGCCATTCTTCTGGCATGAGCTCTATCCACAAAGACAGTGGAGAGAGATGTGTGTAACAGAGGACAGAATTTATTCTGAAGAGCACTAAAGGCATATATTATGGCCTCCAGTGACCTCCAGGAGCTTCCAGGGCATGCTTCATACCTCCCTTCTTATTTTCTAGTTGTGTTTGTTTCTTTCATTATTTCGGGCCTGATACCATTTGTTCCTCTACATAAGATATTCTCCTGCATTACTACCGGTCTTACATTTTTTCATTTCTGATTCATTTAAGAGAAACAAGAAGCCATCTTTTGAGTGAAAATAACATTGACCTCTCTTGAAAATTCTGTACACCAAAGACTTTAAAATCACTCCAGTGACTACAGAATGAAGCATAATATAGTAAGCATTCAGCTATTTTTTTAATAAATGTGCTTTAATTGGACAAAAGCATATTTGACATGTTTAATTTGCACGTCTATTACAGGGTAGAACTCACTTAACCACTCTGTTCTAATATGATTTGCTGCAAAGTTAGCCACATTTTGGTCAAATAATCGTACAACCAAGACTGATTTCTCTGAACATATTTGCCAGCTGGGACTCTATTAGTTAGAGCACTGCTTCACACAATTAGGACCTGTGGGCACTAATGCAATACAAATAAATAATAATATGTTGTTGTAGAATACTTTGGATAAATAATTCATTCTACAGCTTAAGTATGAACTATTTGCTTGTGCTGTTGTTTGTTGTGTCGCTGACCACAGAAGTATCATGATATTGCTCCTGCTCTCTGGCTACATGGCTGAGGATATTTTAATGGGAGAGTGAGGAGAGAGCAAGGAGCTGACTGTTCACAGTTCCTGGACATGTCCACTGTTGATAATTTATTTATGCATTTTCTTCTGCATTTTTTACCTCCCTGGAAGTCAATGGAATAATATTCATTTTTCCTCTTTTGACTGAGAATGTGACTAGAAAAAAATTCAGTCAGAACTGAAGAATGAGTTAGAAACCTTGACTGTTGCTAATCTTCGGTCTAAGGAACTTATTTCTCACAGATACTCTTCAGTCCTTGATTCAGCAGAATATTTTGAACATTTGCTTAAATCCCACTGACAGTAATGGGACAGAAGCACATTGTGAATGCAGTCCCCACAGGAAAATATTCTGACTTCAGTTCTCGGAGTTCCTGTAACATCAGATCCTTGAAATGTGAATACAGCCCAAGGAAGGGAACAAAACTAAAATTTAGCTTATCACACTCTGAAAAGCCAGGAATATGAGAAATCTTCCTTTGAGTGTGTCAGTGTTCATTTTTGCTTTGAAGAACCAGCAATTTTCAGATTGTGGCTTTTAAAACTTAAAAGCCTTTGAGTCCAAGACAAAAACTAAGCTGTTGATTAGAAGAAAAAACAGAGAGGTGTTAAGAGTTCAAGTAAAGCAATGAAGATGCTTAAATATCGGCACTTCTTTTGAGCCTTTTAGTGTGTTACTGACTAGGGAAGCTCAAGAGGACAAAAATAATGTCTTTCTTGCTGTGAGTCAGTGGAGCTCATAGCCCCTAGTTAGCAATCTTTTCTGTTAGCTCTACAGGCTATGACCACCCCATCTAACCCTTGGTGAAATGAGTGCTAAGTCCACAGAAGTGTAGATCGGAAATGGAAGTACACAGGAAAGAACAGACATTTTTCTGAACCAGCTGAACTTGGAGAATACAAGACAAGGGGGCTGTTAGGTCAGTTTGAAAATAGAAAGATATCAGAATAGGCCATTGCTGTTATTTTCCGTCTAAACATTAAAAAAAAAAAACCACCCTTGTCAGAAGTGGAATAAATTCCATTCTGTCCCACCAAGGAGCAGGTCTTTGGCCTGTTCTGTACTCATGAAACTGAGCAAAGTTTGGACAACAGATTTATTGGTTTCTGCTCCCCTCCCCTCTCCACCTGGTAGCATGCGCCTTCTTGGGTTTCCTCTGTAACAGCAGCAAGCTGCGGCTCCTTGCCCTGTCCCTTCCCAGAATACAGCTCCCTGCCTCCCTTCCAAGCATAGGCTGCCCAGCAGTAAGCTAATAAGCAGGGCTGGGAGGCTTATAGAAAAACAGCACAGAGACAGAGATGTGACTAGTTGTGCAAAGTGAATGTTAAAGGAAACTTCCTCTCTAGGAAGATGTGTCAAGCAAGCCTTAGTCATGAATATCTGGATTTCATTCTCTAAAGTAAGGTTAGCTGGACAACAGGCAGTTATTAGTCTTGCAGACCTCAGCTTGATTCTGGCAGGTGCCATCACCTTCCATCCCAGTGGACTTCAGAAGCAGTGAAAAGCAACTGAGACCAGCAAAGTACAAAAGCCATCATTTTGCAAGATGAAGCCCATCTCATGAGGCAAGATGTCGGTTTTTCCCTCTGACCTATGTGAGGGGATTAGGTATTGAAAGATACTACAACAAACTGGTGCTTGCAGTGTTGTTCACATAAGCAATATTTCTGAGGCAGCCATAGTAATAATAAAAATAATAAATAATGAACATGTAAACCTGGGTAGGGTCTCTCTTAGTTGCAAATTAAGATTTAAATATAAAAATGATAGGCTTCTGCTAATCTTTCTCAGGAAGTCATAAATTGTTAATCAGACTCTAGGCGGTGTTGTTTAATACCAACTTTAATAAAATAGCTGCCTGAAGCAGAAAGACAGTTGGGATCCTGACTCTAAAACTTTGGTAGCCTCATCCACATTTTTGTAGCCTGAGGCTCTTACACTACCACTGATACCAACTCCTTTGAAATATGCTCATTTTTTAGGCTGCTAAATTATTAAACACCTTATTAGTAGAAAGATTAGATGGAAGAAAAGTCATCTCTGTATGAAGGAAAATGGATTGGAAAAGGAAGAAAAAGTTGAGGGAATATTTACATAAAAGATACAGCTCTGTTGTTGATATACAGAGGTAATCCATAATCCATAATTCATTTAAGAAATGAACCCATCAAATTACATCACAATGCATGACAAATTGCTACTGTTGAGCTATCCCACAATAAATTACACAGAATCGTTCCTGTCATAGTAAAACTTCTTTGAGACTAAAAAAGCAATGTCACTACAAGGTTATTATTTCCCCTGTTTTTCCATAGGACTCATCTATCACAAGCAATGTCTCACATTTCCATCGCGCGCCTTGCTGGGGCAGCCAAAGTTCCCCTGGACGGGGTAACCCCAAAGGCCACCAAATTAAAAGTTCTGATAATTGGGAGGAAAGGGAAAGGAAGAGGAAGGGGAAATGCTTCTTCCTTGTTACTCCTTAATAATGCTTGCAGTCAGGTGAGCAGCTCCTTAGACTTAAAAGAAAAAAGAAGCCGTCATCTCCTTAAGTGCAACGCCTTTCACTTTCTGCCCGGAGCAGCTTGTTAGCATGCTAATTGTTTGCTTTAATATGCAAGACAAAGCACACTTACTACTTTGAAGTGCTTATTCATGATGTCATGGATATCAGTGTATATTTCTTAATTACACAACAGGACAATCTTTCCCCCCTTCAACCTACACTTTCTGTTGCTCTGATTGGTTTTTCCAACTAGCCAGAATAATCATTTTGCCACACAGAAGCAGATAAGGAAAAAAATGTAAACAATTTTAAAAGCCATTTTAATTTAATAACAAATTGGGAGCTGTACTTTGCGTTAAATTAGCACTGCAAGCCTCATATCAATTCAAGGCAAGGCTCCTTGTTCGTTACTGCTTAATTAATCAGTCCTGTTTCCATCTAAATGAAAAGTTTTCTCTCTCTCCCTATCATCTCTAATATCTCATTTCAGGCAGCCCATCAAGTTAATCTTGCTTACATTAGCAACTTATTTCTAATGGCTCAGCTCAGTTATTTACAATAATTCATCCTATCCCAGCTTGCAGCTGAATCTTGCTTGGTCTGTTTGCACCGTTTGTACAGTAGAAGTGAATGGCATACCAGTAAGTGCAGAGCAAACACATTCGGCTCTGTGACGCACTGTGTGAAGACAAAGACCTATTTCCAAAAAAAACCAATGTCTACTGAAATGCTGGTTTCCTGATGTATCTTGTCTTCCCGGAGGCAACATGTGTAGGGCTGGTCAAAGGATCATTATCTCATAAAACCACAGATGAGCATGTAACAGTAAAATGGAAGAAGAGAAATGGATAAATGAAGGAGAAGAAACAAAGTCAGGTGGTGCTGGAAGAACAAGTCCTCATTACCCTACTTTTCTTTATAAGGCACATCCCATAAATAAAGCTGGAATAAACATGAGTCCTGCACTACATTTAGTGGTATATATAAACAATGTCACCTTCAAAAGAAATGCAGATGGGTGTTCAAGCACTGGCTAGCTGAATGCCTCCTCTGTGTACTCACCGTACTGTTCGCAGAGCCAAAAGCTGCTGATAATGCCACAATATAGTATTGCAGTAGCACCCAAATACACTAAGTTTGGGACTTGAAGACTGTGCCGATCCTCTGGTCTTTTGGATTGCACTGACCTGGCCCCAGTCAAACACTTCCTGAATCTGTGGGCTCTGACAGCAAGCTAGTCTACGTGCTCAACGTTCCTAATTTCACACTCAAGAAGTAAGTTTTCTGGTTGTCCTGTGCTGCTCAGATGCTGCCCATGTCAGGAGGCCTGTTGTTAATTCCCCCTCCCTCTTCAGATGGCACCGCGGTTTAACCACTCAGTCCTGTTCTGACCCTTAGCCTTTGAGAGGTAACAGATACTTGCTTGGGTGAGGGCTAGAAACTAAATCTGCATCTGAAGTGCCTATCTCAGGTGGAAGACTGGTTTTAATGCCAGTTTAACCAAACGTAAATACACCAGTAAAAAACACAAAATATGCTTAATATTAAATGACCCATTCCAAATGCAAAAAAGCTGCTTCTGAGAAACTCTACTACTTTTGTTCAGCCAGGATTCAGGATAATATTTCAACAGGAAATAAGGATGTGCAGTATATTTTAACCTCTTAGATTTGTGACAACCAGCTTCTGACCTCACATTTACCAGCCTGGTTGAAATTACAACCTGTTGGTAAGGAAAACTCTATGATACCTTAAAGTGAGTGTGATATCAAGTAGCTTCAAGATATCTGACAAATGGATTACAGCAGATTAATAAGGAACCGTTTTATAAATCCATCAAAAGACAGCCTAAAATGTTAAAAAATGATAATACAATTTCATTTAATAACAATATAAATTGTGTGCAGAGAAAAGGGGAAACCTGGATTTTTTTAAGAGAAAAAATCTTTTCTGCAAATCAGAGTAGATGCTTCTGTTTCTGATGGGAAACACTGTTCTGAAAAGCACTGAATTTCAAAGCCGCTTGAGATTAGATTGTCTGTGGAACTTTGCTGTTGGCTATAAATATTAATAAATAAGATACATACACTGGGCCAGCAGTTTTCCTCAGATGTGTATATGTTGCTTCCTATCAAGTATAGAGGACCTTAAGACACAGGCAACTGAAGGAAGAATTTGACCTAAGAATTGCCTTTTAGTTATAAGGCACAGCCACACTTATGCAAAAGGAAGGCTCCGCTGCTATATTCAGGCAGACCCAGACAATAAGCTACAATTTACTCCAATATTCTGCATCCCCTTTGCAACTTCCCCAATCACAGATAGCAGAAGCACAGCAGAGAATCCAAGTCCATGCTGTACAAATGACCCAGGGACATATTACTGAAAGGGTTTCAATGGGAAGTAATGATTATTCTTACTCAGTTGTTCCCATCCGTACTTCTCCTGGTGTCCTATTCAGGAGCACCAAATATACAAAGTTTTGGAGGTCACAATTTGGTCACCATGGAAATAATTGCAAAGCTGTAAACACTGCATTGCAAGATCCTGACATCTTGGTCCAGGAAGGCACTTGAGTATGCAAACAGTCTTGTGGACTGCAGTGCAATTTATTGGTATGTTTGAGTGAACATGTGTTTAACAATTTGCTGGTCTGGGACCAGGTGTGATAAGGCAGAGAGAGAACATTGCTTTGTTTATAGCAGAAATAACTTGGTAATTATCAACAATGAGAGGGGAAATACAGCAGCAAGTCATTCATATTATTTAGACTTCAATGGAGTTTAGATGAAATACAGAGTTTCATAAAACTCGTTGGCACAGCATGGATTGCTTTAAGGGATGTGGCTGGTGGACTTAAAAGTTGCTTCTGCATCTTTTTCCCTTTCAGCAGTGACAGCTAAATTGAGCACCAATTTCACAAAAGGAATTTGCTCCCTGAAAAGGATTCTAACTCTATATATTCCTGCTCTGTGATCTCCCAGAGCACTCCTCACACTGTGAAAATGAGGAAATAGGCTCTCTTGAATTCTTACAGTGGTCGATCAGTTTGTAAGGCCAGCTCCAAAAGCATTAGGGCATAGTAGGCTGCACTTAGCTCAGAGCCTGGTACTATTTGGATCTAACCCAGCCACATAACTTGCGAATTTAATGTGTCTTTTCACGTGTTTTCTTCTATTTATTTATATTAAGGTCAATACCTATGCAAGGGTTATTGGTGTATACCACGTCCTTGTTCAAGTAACTTTTTTGACCCAGCTTCCTATCTGTGCAATATGAATACCATGCCTTAGATATTTACAAAGCAGGGGTGCTTTGAAACGAATCTGTACAGGCACAGAGGTGGACAAGAGAGCACAGTGTGACCTGTGGCTGCCCAAACCATGGGCAGCAGAATGCAGAAAAAGCAGCCTTTCACGGGACTGTTTTATCCCCTTTTCTCCCACAGGCGTAAGTATGTGGGACTGGACAGAGCAGGGAATGGTAAAGAACCTCTCACTGTGGTCAGTCCAGCCAGGCCAGTACAGAGAGGAAGGTCATCTCCACCTTGCTTACGGACAGCTCAGACTACTTTCCCCCAGGAATAAAATATTCAGAATGCTCTGGAGTTAGTCAGCTCCCCCCCCCCCCTTTTCTCTCGAATCAGAACACAAGTGAACAAACAAGCAAAAAACATCCAGAAAATCCTTTGGGGAGAGTGTCAAAGCAGCGGCAAGGAATCCTTGAGAAAGAAATAATTGGCTTTCTTTTGAATGAAAGAAGAGACCCAAATTTGATTTTTTTGCCATCCATTCTTTGATCAGTTCCAACAACTCAAGTGAGCAGCAGAGAGGCAGGAGGGTTCACTGCAAGCTGCACTCACTGTAGATCCAGGTTCAGCATCCCTGCTCTGCCACAGGCTCCTTGTGTGACCTTGGGCAAATCATTCAGCTCCTTTGTGATTCCTTTCCCCTTCCGCCGTAAAACAAGGCCAATTATACTGGCCAGTCTCACAGGGGTGCTGGGTGGTAAGGATCTATTTAGAGATTGTGGAGTACTTGAATATCTTTTGAGTGAAGGCCCTGTGTGGGTAAACTCTGCCTTGTCCCTTGCTTGGAGCAAGACTACCAAATGTCCATACAGCACCTCACAGCGCTAAAATGTTATTTTTGCGGCGTGATACTATAAGCGACTTCATTTGCCTTTTGTCTATGAAGCTTTTTTCAAATAATGATTGTCAGGCTAATGACATCCTAAAGTTACAAACCACCATGCACTCGAAGGGAATCAATTCAGTGAGGAACCAGATTTCACCTGAATGCTTAGGGCAAAACTACAAGCAACTGTGCTTTCAATTATTATTTTTACTGATGTATTGGAGTACGGGGGAGGAGGGAGGAGGTCACATGGATTTCTTTGAAGAGCCAAGTGAGAGTGCTTTCCCTGGGGTTAGAGCCTGGCCTCTGTCCTGCTGGGCATCAGCCCCCTGCTTCAGGCCCACAGGCACATGCAGTTCTCCCACCATCAGACAGATGAGGAACAGATTTGGATCCCCGCAATGTTTGAGAACGCAAAGCAGAGCTACCGTCAGAGATAAACATTTTATTTGTGCCTGGTCTTACCCTTCACACCAAAGCAGAGCTACATGCTAATGATTGTGTTGATTAAGCAGCCTTTGTGGTTATAGAAGCTATTAACTGACAATTGAAATGCAGCAGTTGTTAGGGAGTAGGCGGCTCTGTCTTACACCTGGACAAGCATGCACCTGCATTACCTGGGGAAACTCTGCTAGTGTTTAATTTCTGTGCTAATTTTCAATTCCCGCTGACCCTTCTCCTAGGTTCTCCTGCTCTGGTTCTGTGATTAGATGCAGAAGTGGGAATGCAGGAAAGATACACTACCTATCATCTCGCAGGCAGCTGTAAACATCACGGCAAGATAATGGAATTAGTTTAGCTGAGAGGAATTAAGGGATCCAGATAGCACAGGACCTATCTCATTCATAAAGTGCTCTCTTCTGTGTGTTGAGGTGTGTCATTAGGGAAGAGCTGGGGCAATATGATGGGTATTTAGGTTGCAAATCAAATCAGTCACGTTACGGCTAAAAAGCATTTTCTGAATAGACAGATATATGTGTGTATGTATATATATATATGTATATGTATGTAAATGAATGTGTGTGTGTGTGTATGTGTGTGTGTGTATGTATGTGTATCCTGGCAAGGCAGGCTAATTAATCCATAAAATATTTGCCCATAATGTCAGAGTAAAGCCATTACTGAACAAGTTACTTAAAACATAGCAGGGTTGGCACTGTTCCTGCCTGTGAGCAGATGGAAATGTATATGCTCCTTGTGTGTGTGCTTGGCAGAGAGGAGAGTATGGTGAGAGTGCCTTGGGGTTGGGTGTGAAGAAAGATAATGCAGTATCAGTGTAATCGTGTATGGTTCATCCCAGCACTAGCAAGTGTTCTGGCACCATCACAGTTAAGCAATCACTTCTTTTTTGCGGTCCAGCACTGTAACTCATGAAGGACACCACGCTAGGTGTGCCTTTCCCCTGCTGGCAGGGGTTGCTGGGGCCCTCACCAGAAGGACACAGTCTGTCTCCCCCCTCAGCATTGCCCCTTGCAGCTGCTAAGCAGGTTGCATGCACCGACGGGAAATCTGTCCTTTCCCAACTGCTCTGAAGGAGGAAAATACTTAAGAGAAGCGGGCAGCTCCATGAGACTGGACATACTGACCAGTAACATTCATTCACACCACTCTAGACAGTCCTAAACCATAGCTATTGTAATCTCCTTAGGGAATGCTCCTGTTAACAAACAAACACAAGCATAAATACAAATATTCATGGCATTTGTTTGTGCCTTTCAATGTCAAGTGCAAAGCAAGGAAAATAAATAAAGCGAAAGACAATGTTGGCAACCAGCCATACCTCGAGTAAATACAGGAGATGGTCATGGATGAAAGGAAGGATAAGGCTGCCTGATTTGGCAGAGGGGGGAGAGAGGGGAGTCACTGATGGGGTGATTAGGATGAGGCTACACAGCAATGCCCTAGGGGAGCCTGGGAACCCAAGGCTGGATGGACTCCCAGTGGATATCGGACAGTCATTAAGGAAGGATGAGAGAGAAGCTTTTAGGATGAGATTTACAAAAAGAAGAACCCCAATGGATGCGAGGAGGAATCCTCAAACCCAAACTTTTAAAATGCTTTTACCCAGCACTTACTCCGCCTACTTCTACTGCAGTGTCACTCACAGCACCACCCAGAGAGGATGGCTTCTTCTGCCCCTTCCCTACTGAGCATAATGCTGCTGATGTTTTCCATTTATTATGCATACATGCAAGTCTTCAAGGGTGATTTTAAAACTCAAACAGGGACTAATAATCTATCTTGTACCTTTTGTTAAGCAAATAAAGACAGGTTAAATCACACTAGCCCTCCACCACCACCACCTCTTTTCTTCCTAAATAAAACATGAGGTGGCATAATATCTCTCTCCTCCTACAAAGGCTAATTCATCCAGATCCCTTGGAAAGGGCTGCCATGACTAAGCAAGTAGCTCGAGCAAACCAGCTACTACTGGGTTTTATCTCAACCAGAACATATTTAAACTTTAGAACCAGTGTTTATGCAGCAAGTTGAATTCTGCACAGAGTCAGCAA
This sequence comes from Apteryx mantelli, assembly GCF_036417845.1. Taxonomy (NCBI): domain Eukaryota; kingdom Metazoa; phylum Chordata; class Aves; order Apterygiformes; family Apterygidae; genus Apteryx; species Apteryx mantelli. The sequence goes on from NC_089979.1 coordinate 80,607,527, forward strand.
AAGAGACTGGGTTCAGCAGCACACAGAGCTATTCACTTTATGTGCAGGATTGGGGACTTTAAAGGTTGAAAAGGACCTGAATTTAGCCCTTAAATGACAGTGAAGATAATCACAGTTAAGTTTACCAGCCTTGTTTCTGAGAGTTGTGAACTCACGTGATTATTTCAAGAAAGAAAAAGGAAAAGGAAAAGGAAAAGGAAAAGGAAAAGGAAAAGAAAAAGAAAAAGAAAAAGAAAAAGGACTTCAATTGATTCAGAGCCCTTGAAGTAACCAGGACAGTTACTGTAGCTAACCATGTCTTTAAGGGGTTAATTAAGAAGTCTTCCTTACACCCAACTTCCAAGGCACAGTTCCTCCATGGCATTTCTCACATGCTTATGATAATCAAAAGATACTGAAAACCAATACTACTTTATTCTGGTATAATTGCAATAGAGCCACTAGAGGAATTGCAACCATTATGCAAGATGAGACACCATCACAGTGGGGCCTGCTGTTTCCAGTGGATTCTACCAACTCATTTTTATAGATTTCAGCTACCTTTCATTTTAGTAATTAGCCACCATTTCCAAGGAGATCCATAAGCAATTTCCTGCCCATTTTCAGATACAATGCTACAAGATTACGCTAGCAACTGAACATAGTTTAAAAGTAGTCAACAAAGGGCAAACGGCGCGCTAAGAAGTTAGGCACACTAGAAGTTATGAAGTCAAGCAAAAGCTGGAAACCACCATTTCGTTTAACCACAGGTAAAGGTCATAAGTCATCTCGACCACTACAAAGCGCACTGGCATCCACTGGAAAACCCAATAGCGATTCCTTCCAGAGCCAAAAATATTGCAGGAGTCTATTAACGAGAAGCAAATTGGAGTGCTGAAGTCTTCAGTCAAAGCACAAGTAATGCAGCAGACGCGAGGTGATGGTGGACTCAGGGGACGATTCTGCCCCAACGGACCCGATACGCCCTCCGGTAAAATGTTACCCGCAGAGGGAAGGTGCTCTGGAGGAATCTCAGCTGGTTCGGAGGACAGGCGCACTCAGAACTTCTAGTAAGTTTACATTACTGTTGAACTCTTCAGCAGAAAGGGGGGGGGAAAAAAGCCCCAAACCATTTTTTTTAATGCATGTGTTTTGCTTTCAAGGAAGTCTCTGAACTAAATATTTTTGAAACAGCAGATGGCAAAACGCAAACTTCATGAACGGGAAGGCTGCCTTGAGTGGCAGGTTACTGCTTGCATGGGAGAGCTGTGCAAGAGACAGGGAGGGGGGAGGAAGCAGAAGTTAAGATGCATATTTCTAGCTGAACAACTTAATTAGAAAATGATGACCATGTGTATAAATGTAAACTTTGGCATGCTAGCATGGAGATATGTAAGAGCTGTGAACTGCTGTGAAAGCTAAAATACCTAGAGGGACTAATAAGTCCCTACGGGGACCCCAGTTTGCCGGGTCCTTAAAGGGCTGCAAAGGATAATTGCAGAGAACTACGGCAGGACTGAATCAATGCCATTTTCCTTGAAAAAAATGTATTGCTGCCTCTGATTATGTTATTCTGAAAAGACTGGCTGCTTTCCCTTCCCCTCCTCCCCCAAAAAGTCAAGCAAGCCACTAGAAATATGTCCAGAAAGATTATGGTGCAGCTGAAAGCCAGAAGCATATGAGATTATATATTTACCGGTGCTGTGTCAGATAGCATCTGAGAGGAGAGGAAAAAGGGATTCAGCCCTGCAGTGTTTATTAGCATGTTTGGGCTGTCTAAAGGAGCTATCCAATTGTGGCTTTGCTGCCAGGCCTCTAAAACTGTATAAATCCATGATAAAGGAATCTACTTGATCTTGATCACAAGCCTCCAAGCCCTACTGTGACATTCAAACTTACTGCCTTTAAACAGGAATTAGGAAAAAGAAATGAATAGAGATGCACCATTACCCATAGCATTATATTGCTCAGGAACAGATGTTAATCAATTTTATGGAATGCTTTAAGTAATATGCAAGCACTTTTGCACAGAACTGACTGCATAATAGAGATCTCAGCCCAGCAAATACATGAGATAAGCCTTTATCTTGACTGGGAGAGTTATATCTATTTTGATTAAAACCAAGGAGGACTGCACATTCAAGCAATTTTATTCCTTTGGAATTATATTATTTCTAGGATGCTAGTACATATGGTCATATGACAAAAAAGAATGGAAATAACCTTGCTCTTGATTGTACTGTTTTCCCCATGCATGTGTTTGCACACACAGCCCATGAAGTACCCATGTGAGTGTACGTACTGTCCTCACAGATTCCTGAATGGGCAGCAGCAACCATACTCTCTTTTCCACCTGCATTGAGAGAATTGTAAATTTTGGGAAAGGACTGAACTTACACCCGGTATGTAATTTTTGCTACGCAGTCTCCCCATGCAGCGCTAACAAAAGTTTAAATCTCACGTCATACACAAGTACAAGGAAAAAGGTGCCTCATCTTCTCTGTGTAAAAGTAGCAGCTGTGCCATTGTGCTGGGAGTAATTTTGATCATTAAACTTCTTGATCCTTGAATGTCATCAGGAGTTACTTAGGTGACCATCCACTTGCACTTAAAAGTACTGCATTTAACTCTCCATAAAAAATGGATTTTATTGCAGCAGCGACAAGACTTCTTTCCACAGCCACTGACCTCTACCACTATCACTTATCTCTTGACTGAACCTTCTGCATAAGAACACACATATATATAGTATATATGTACTGTGTATTACTCTCTGTGTGTTATATACACGTGAACATATGAATAGTTCAATCTATTTGACATACAGAATGTGTTACCAGTTCCTTAGAAACATTTACAACAGAACCAAATTCAGTGCTTTCTTTCCGTAATTATCCAACTTCTCTCCTGTAAAATGACTGCATGCCTACCCCTTTCTTCCACTACCTCCATCACTCCCCAACCCACTCCTTTATCAAATAAAGGATTTCAAATTTGTCAGTGCCTGTAACGTCCCCACATCTGCCCCCTCTGCCTGACTTTTTTGTCGCCGAGGGAGCGCCTCATTTCAACTGTGCTCTACATTCAGCTCTGCACTTTGCCTTGGGATTTTGCTTGTGAGCCGAAGGGTTTTGCCCTGTATCCATTTCATAGCAACTATGTAGTGTCAAGAAGCCAAGACAGGTTTTTTTCAGAGGGTGGGCATGCTGTTTTGGGGGCTTTGTTATTTTATACGTATTTACTCTGCTTCTCCTTTTTCCTTATTATTTTTGTTCCCTTCCAAGCACACACAGCCCTCCTCTGGCTCCCTCCACATCCCTCGGCAAAAGTGCCTTGCTGGGGATGCCAGTCTTCGGGAAAACGCCGCATCCCTTCGCCGCGCTTCCAGCGCGAGCGACCGCGGCGGGGCCTGGCACCCGCTGAGCCGGCGGGTCCGGCGCTCCCGGCGCGCTGCGCTGCGGCGCCCTCCGCACGCCCTCTGCCAACTTTGCAAATAAGTGCTCCCCCCCCCCCCTTTTAATTAGCATTCCCAATAAAACGCAGCAACTGAAAAGGGAAGGTGCCAGCTGAAAGTTGCTCCGAAAGAAGTGCGAAGCCGCAGCTCCTTACCGGCAAGCAGGGACGAGGGAGGCCGAGTGCTGAGCGCGGCTCCGCGGCGCGGCGGGCAGCGCGGGCGCTGCGCTGCTTCGCTGCCTCCTATCTCCACCGCTCAACCTCCTCGCCTCTCACTGGGGCTCCCGCTCTGCCAGCATCACTTTTTAACTCCAGCATGCAGGCAGCCGAAGCCGAGGGGGCTCTCTATCTGATTGGTTTCCATTCAGTGCTCCTGATTAATAAAAAAAAAAAAAAAAAGGAGAGGGAGGAAAAAAAAGAAAAAAACCGGTAACTCCTCCCTCACTGCCTGCCTCCCTGACAGGCAGACACACACCCCCCCACACACACCCCCTGCACGCATTCCTGGCGCTGCGGCTGCCGGAGCTGCCGCACTGGGGACGGGCAGGCGCGCAGCGGGCGCGCAGCGGGCTCCGCCGGGCGAGCAGGGATTTGCAAGTGAATGCGGTGGGAGGGCAGAGGGGGAGGGCTGTGCTACAGACCCCCCGCCTCCCACCGAGAGCTGCTCCATGCTTGAGGTGGAAAGCAGCCAGCTTCTTTCTAATCGGGTGGCAGTGATGGTTAAAGCAAAATAAAATTCGGGGGAGGGGGGGAAAAAAGGAGGGAGAGGCATGCTCTTCTGTCCTGAAGTGTACGCTTGTGCTGTGGTTTTTTTTTCATCCTCAGAGTCTTTTTAAGTGCTTCTGTCGACACCAGAGATGCCTGACTGCTCTTTTCCCACTCTTCCTGGGAACTTCCTGGACTTGATGAATCAAGAATTTCAGTGAATTATTAATGGGGATGACACTTCGTGGGGGTGATCACATGTGGCGGTTTCTGTGTGAATGGGAAGCAGCGGAGGAGTTTTTTCCAGGTGCCTCTCTTTGCTCCGGCCCCCTCTTCCCAGAAGGCTCCCGACTCCATAGGTTATGACTAATCTTAATGCAGAAAGAGCTGAAATCGCGGCTTTTGCCAGGGGACGCAGGAGCACCCCTGCGCCCTGACCACATGCATCTTGTAGCCTTTCATACATGTGCACACAATGTTCATTTTATAAGTTGCTCAGCATCTAAAATTCTTGTAATTGCTGTGGGGCAATTCTGAGCCCCAGTACAGCTCCCACCCCACCCCCTCACAGTCAGTCTAGTCTTAAATAAAGCTTTGGAGGGTTTAATCTAAATATTAAATGACAAGATGGAAATTACCTGCCAGTTTATTATTTACCTGACAAGAGTCTACTCCACTTCAGCTGCACAGTGTCCCCTTAAGATTCATGGCAAGTGTTGCAAGAAGTGAAGCTTTCTGTCATTTGCCGCTGAAGATTTCTCTACCGTCTTATGTTTGACCTTTATGATGTATTCTTTTCCCTGCTAGCCAGTCTTTAAGCCTTCCTTTTTTTTTTTCTTTTTCCTTTTCTTCCCATCCTCTTACCCACCTCACACAATTTCTGCTTGCTGTATGCCTTAAGGATAGCTCTGTATTGGCTGTAAGCCACCTTTGTGTCCTCTTGTTTCTGGACTATTTCAGGTTTTAATATATTTTAGATCGTGTGAGCACCGGAAGTTCAGGTAACTATCTTGCTGCTTGTGCTGTCCTGTCGGTCTCACAGCTTTCTGCAATTTTTACAGTACTGCAGCACCATCTCCACAGCATAACTGTTATCCCTGAAATTGAGACTGGGCTCCTTAAGGCAGCCTTCGAGCTGTTCTCTACAGTCACTGTTTTGGCAGAGTCTTCCTCAGTGCAAAATCGGGCTTTTAAGGACTCTGTATGATACATACAAAAGCCAGAGCAGTGTAAAGAGGCTGGATTCTGCCTTCCATGTGTTTGTGAACTCTACTTATGCAAATCACTCCAAAAGCCACTTAGGCACCACTAAACTTATTCAGCCATTTTAGTCTTTCCGCACAGCTGACATTTTTCAGCATGCAGATCATTTAGATTGCTCTTCTTTGAACTTCCCCTAGTTCCCTTATTATTTTTTTGGCAATGGCAGGTTCAGAGCTCAGTGCAGTATTTGTGGAGTATTCCCATGAGGGCCTTCTAGACACAGGCTACCTCTCCTCTATGACAGAACGCATTTGCAGGCTTTCTTTTCCCTGCCATACTGCATTGTCGATATCTGATTCACTGCCCACTCTGACCCTGAGGTCTCCTTGGGCATTATTCCTTCCTGCATGTCTCGCTCTGGTTAGTTTTCATATGGCTGCTGTAGGGTTTTGTGGGTTTTTGTTGTTGTTGTTGTTGTTTGGTATTATTTCCTCAGACAGGTTAGGGTTTATTTATGTCCAAGGTGGACTTCTGTATTTGTGTCAAAAAGTGAGTAGTGGTACAGTAACAGCAGTTACTGTTGTGTTCTCCAAAGCATGTGCTTGAGATTTTTGTCTTCTGATTAATTATATGAATTTGTGGTTGACAGCTCTAAGTTCATGGCTGTGTGAAGAAGACTTCTTTTTTCATTTCATTCTGAAGGACCTTGTCAAGGTGATGTCCTTCCTCCTCAATGCTCTTCTTTTGACAGCCATAATGATGTTAGAAATACCAGACTAGGTCAGGTCATTAGCCCATGAAGTGTCCTGTACCTGACATATTAGCTGAGGGAAATGTTCAGCTGGACTTGTAAAAATTACTCAAAATCAGCCTTGGTTGAAATTAACTGCCCTGTCATGAGGTTCTGAATTTAAGAAGATTCAAAGAGGAACTGAATGTTTATGAGTGTAGTGGTCAGAATTGTTATAATTAGTACTTTCAAAATGAAGACTGGAAAGGAGATAAAACTTCATTTTTCAGCACTTGAAGTAATCTAATATTTGGAAATCAGGATGAATACTGTATATAAAACATATTTTCTCACATGTATCTTATTTGTAGCTCTTCTATCTCCTTCTGAAGCAACTATTCCTGCCCATGGACAGACAGAGCACTGGATTACGTGGAATGAGGATCCAGTATGGCAGCTTCTGTTTCTACAGGCTCTGTGGAATGCCTAAATTCTGCAGTCTGAGACCAAAATGTCTGTGAATCTCAGCCATCAGCTCAAAAAGAAAATAGAGCATGAACTAGAAATACATGTTATTTTTCTCTAAGCTATCCCATTCTGAAAGCAATGAAAGATGTGTATGCAGGATTTAAGGACTCTTTCATGAAACGCCTTGAAGCTGGTGAAAGGCCAGCTCTGCTTCACTGCTCCCTACAGTATCCGTGAAACAACCTGAAGTTCTCCCTTTGTGAATCCTCACATGAACCAGACTCTTCAGAGTTTTCACAGCCCTGTTTATTTTCCAAAATGTGGAGGGACTATATTCTGAATTTATAAAGGGATAACCTCGATCTCACTGAATTTCTCCTCACTTTTTTTTTTTTTTGAGGAAGACAGAAATCATTCCAAAAAAGGGTACAACTTCACTGCTGCGTAACAGAAGGGAAGAAATTTATGTTGAACGTTGTAGGGAATCAGCTGGTGCCCAGAATTTTGCAGCAGAATAAATCATTAACTTGTTGTTACGTCATTATGGATGCTATGCATGGCCACCACCCAGGTCTTTAAAAATCCACAGCTTAACACTTACGGCTTTCTGTGATAATGAGTTCCACAGGTAAACTGTATACAGCACAAATATGTCTTTTTTTGTTTGCTTGCTTTACATTTGCTTCCTTTTAATTTCAGGGCCACATTTATATTAAGGATACAGAAAATAACGATAGTTTCATTATTTCCAGGATAGTTTTGACCATATTTTTCCTCAGTCTTGAGGTATTCTTGATAACACAAATTATTTTAAATTTTGCCCTTCCAAGCTGGAATGCCACTTGCCTTCTAAGTCTCTAAGCCCCTTCTAGAAATGATGAAGAAAAGTAGGTGATGGCTTGATTTGCTTCTTCAATACAACCAAAGCTGCTAACTGCTCTATTTCTGCCCATGCCATGAATGTTTTAAAGTGAAAGATCTTCCCGTTGTAAGGTACAAAAGAACAAAGAAACAGAATTTTCATCAGAGCTTATTGTTTTCATGGAAATGTACTGAAATCTGCCTGGTTCCTCGTAACCTGCTGGTCTGAACCTCCCAGGTAGGGAACCTGGAACTATCAGTACTTTGAGTTCGCAAGTTTCATGGCTTCTTGAGTGTCCATATTTCCCACAGTTTTTCTTTTGGTGTTTAGTCAGTGCCTTTTTGCCTAGGGATCACAAAAACAACCTCATCTTTGAGTGAAACTCACAGTGAAACAGATATTTTCAGAGCTGTCACACACTTCTGAGTTTCTTACTTCTAATTCCAGTGGTATTGAAATATCACCAGAACAGCTGTTGTGTTACTTCTGAAGGCAGTAATTACAGAATTGTTTTGTGAAAGTAACAAGCTAAAGAGTGGCAGCGAGGTTTCACATACATCTGTTTTAGATACCTGCAGCTGACCTGAACCTTTGAACTTTCAAGGTTTACCCCTCACTCACTGTAAACTACAAGGAAGCCCTGCTTTTAAGAGTAACTTTAGGGAGTCCTTCACCTCCACATTACGAGGATGTCTGTTTGATCATTCCTGACAGAAGCATGAAAATGTGAGTATTGCAAATAAGACATGTAAATAGTAGCTAATGCATCGGGGGTTTCATTGCCTCAACAGGTCCATGAAGTTATAATTGCTCTAATCAGCACTCCCACAAGCAGTTAGCACTTCTGCCTGCAACAGAAGAGACCTGAAAGGACAGAAATGTCTTGCCATTCAAAACACTCTGGAAATCAAATACATCACAATCAGCATGGTCTTTAAAACAAAAGCTTGTGTGATTAGGATAAGTGAGGAGCCAACACACATCTGCATGCATGGTGTAGTAGCAGATGGAAAATCAGATTCAGTCCCTGTAGCTGAATAATCATTAAACAGTAAGATCAGTTCATGACCAAATTTCACTATAGGTCATTTGACTGCACTCAGAACTTGATGGCTTCCCTGTAGCTGATAAGAAATGCTATCAGTGATCCTCCGATGCTGCTGTTAAAGGAGTTGTTAGTCATGGGAACCAGTCAGAATCTGTGAATGTTACTCCTTTCCACATGTGGTGTTACTGCAATAAAATTAGAAGGCAGTAACATTTTGCCAGCTCTGTCAAAGCTTTGGGTGCTTTGGGAATGTTCTACAAAATGCGTATATGTATTTTTCAAGAAATGCTTCATTTTCTGAGAAACTTCCTTTAAGTTATTGTGGACTTCACCAGACTCTTCTGCAGGGTTGCATTTGCTATCAAAATACCCTGCTTTGGCCATGAATCCTATTATGTATTTGTGTGAAGCTAACATTCTTGGCAGTCCCCTGCCTGTATCCATCAATTCTCTCTTCTCTTAGGGCTCAGACTTTCTGTGTAAGTTGCCATGGTTTAACCAGTTACTGCTCACTGCCTGAGCCACAGTCACTGTCTGTGTGTACTCTCAGCTGGCAGTGAACACCACGTAATTTGACTTTGTCAATCCCCTCTTGCTGTGGACTAGGCTGAAAAGAATTATCTTCCATTTGTTCCTGGCTAAGGGTGGCTATATGAACAGTTACTACGCTTCAGCTGATGTGGGATACTCACTGTGCAGTAATAACTTGCTTGTGAGCCTGACATGAACATACTTTATATTTTAATACCCTTTTGAGAATTGAATGTCTTTTTAGTCTGTGCTTGCACAGCACCTAGCACAAAGGGAGAAAAGGCACTAAAAAGTCATGCAGATAATTAATATGTCAAAATCATAGTGTATTATTCAGTAGTACGCGCATGCGTGTGTCCATACATAGATTTCCTGGCCCGAAGGACTGTCACCTAAATAGACCTGAAAGGCAAATGCTGAAAAGGAAAATGAAAAGATGAAGTTAGTTAAGCTTCATGCAGCAGGTCAGTTTAGATCTGGGGATAAAATCCAAACCTGATTCCTGCTCCACTCCAGCTCACACCAGTATTTTATCCTCTTATTCACAGTGCCTACCATGTCTGGCTCCTACCGAGGGTTTTCAACCCAGGTATAGCCTTTTCACTTCTCAGATACACACTGCTGAGAATCACAAGTCTCTCCTTCCCCCCAGCTGAATCAAGTCCTCCTTCTCAGGATTACGACTTACTCCAGATCTTTCCTGATAACACTATTGATGCATATAGCTGTTTCTCTCTTAGGTTAGTTCATCTACATAAGCAATACTAGGTCATTTTGAGTAGTCTTCTGAAAAGTGGTGCTTTTCTTTGCCCTATCTCCTGTACTTTTTGATTCATATCGTCCCAAATATATTCCTTGCATGGTTGCAGTGATCTGAGGGATTACACCAGGGCTGAATACTGGAACACATGCCTTACAATAAGGTTGTAAATCCATATCATATTTTTCTTAATAAAGCAATTTAAGTTCCTGCCTTTGCCCCAGCTCACCTCTCTCCTCAGTTTTGTCATCACAACCATTTGTGGGGTGTGCTGTAAAGTGGGTCATAGAAATGGACTTGGTTAAAAATGACTGTTGCCAGAGTTAGTTTTCTAACTTAGACCATTTCAGGCATCTTCTGTAGTGGCAAATCTGAGGGACCGGTGAACTACAGCGTCTATGTGTATGTGGAGGAGTGAGGTGATTGGGGAAACTTCTTAAATGACTATGTGATTGGAAAAAACATAGTGTCACACTACATGTTAACAGGTACTTTTCCTTTTCAAGAGAGTTATATAGCAGCAGAATAATGAAAATGATAAAAAGTCTCCAGGACATTTCTGAACAATACTTCTCTAAAACAGCTAGACATATACAGAATTTGCAAAGTGTGCTAGAGTTTTCTATTGGTATTTACTTGAACTAGCCAGCAAATCTGCTCCTGCTTTTCTACTTGCCAAGCAATATTGTCATCCCAAAGAAAAAAAAACACCCTTGACATCCCAGCTTTGTGGGTTCTGTGTATGCCACTCACTTTATGTAAGTCATATAACTTGGTATTACTGATGTTTGGCTGTAGGCAGGGGGCTAGAAAACTTCTTTAAAATATGAATGAAATTTATGTGAGCTATTTTATTATTCCCCACAATATGTCTTTTTTCCCCCTCCCCCCTCTTTCTTCTGTTTGGAATTCCTCTCATCTGCTTCCTCACAAAAGCCTTCCTCAGAAGAGTGGAAATTGCAACTCCTTGTGCCTAGCTTCAAAGCTGCCAGGCAGACTTGTCATGAAAGACTTGAATATGATCCCAGTTCTTGGAATCCTGTTATCAGAAAATATTAATAAATTTCTTGTCCAAAGCTCTGGTGTATGTAAATATCTTGCTCCCCTAAGAGAGTGGCACTAATCTGAGCTTGCATCTTAAGAAGGCAGTATTATTTTGAATTTAAGTGGATGTCTTCATTTTCAAATAAAGGTCTGATTGCAGCCAAAGGAGCAGGAAAGCCTATGTAGTATTTGTAAATACATATGTTTTTCCTAGGAGGCTGCAGCATTTTGAAAGTTTCCAACTTGCCTGCTTCCATGCTGAAGGCCTGTATCCCCTGGTCCTAAAACTACATGGTTACTTACATGGGTGCCCATTCACCCTTCGTCCCCCAAGCCCTATACCTTTATGGGAACTTGTAGGAACCAGGATCCTAACTCTTGGTAGAATTTCTTACAACTCCCTTCATGCAGAACTACACAGCTACACCTCTGGATGACAGTTGGAGTATGGTCCCTAAGGACCAGGTGGCTTGCCGCAGGTTGCCACAAAGTGCAACAGAAATACTGCAACTGCATAATGCAGCTGGCTACTCAGCCTCGTGTTAATATTATTTTGCTTTTTTTTTTCTTTAATGAAGAGAAACAGGCTTGCCACTGTAAAGGATTTCCAGTCAGAAGGAGAAGCAGCAACCTTTTATTTTGCTTTTAATGAGGATAGCCCCCACTAGAAAAGAGCATATTGTCAGGACCTCTTTTATTTACTTTCTCAATTAGTATCAAACTGTGATAGTAATTCACGAGAGAATTAACACTGTTTTTGCATTTCACTGTCTCCTCTGCCTGTAGCTATTTTAGGAACTGCAACCCTGTGGGATATACCTACTTCCCATTAATAGATACTGTACTGAAAAGCAGAGCGCTAAACATCCTCTGCTTCATCCTGTTTCTAATCTCTTATTCAGTGGGCTTTCTAGCAGGGTGGGGAACATTTTAGCAGGAATCAGAGTGATGGAGTCAGATCTTTGTAAGAAAAGACCATCTTGTATTTGGCTGGGAATAACTAGAGCAACAAAGCACCCGTGACAACACAGAGGAAGATGGTAGCTACTCTTGGATTCATTGCAAGGATGAGGTAGCCATGCTAAGGCACAGTCGGCTCAGCTGACTGAAATGTTGGCTTCTTGACCTCGGTTGTACTCTGCAAGTTAATTAGAAACATGCTGAACTCTGGGTACCTGCGTAGCCTCCCCAGGGCCATTGGAATGACTCTCTTGAGTCTTCATTGAATCAAGACTTGAGATGCTTTGGGGCTTAGCACTGCAGTAAGCCCCCTGCTGACTGCAGAGGGTTAAAAAATCCTGTTTACATGGTCTCCTTGAATTGGGTGAAAAAATATTTCCTGAATCCACAGGCTTTGTTTCACACTTGAAATACTGTGTAGTCCATTTGAATATTTTTGTAGTGCTTAACATTAGCATCTCTCACAGAGTTTACATTACTTTGACTTATAGAGGTCCCACTGTGGAGGATTTGGGGGGAAAAAAAAAAGTTCTGTATTGGTAAGCCTGTGACAGGAAAAGAGGCAATTATCTCTTACTTTAAAAGCTCCAAAGTGTAATTCTTGCAATTAATTCCTGCAAAGTTCAGAGAATCTAGGCTGGATTTGGTTTGTGGTAGATATTTACATTCGCCTTGGATCAGCTATATTTATATATAAGAACACAAATTTCAATAACAATCTTCTACTTAAAATTGCAAATCAAATAGACCCTATGGGACATCTGATGTAAATTAGTGAACTATTGTTAGAGGTCCAGCTAAGTATCTGATGCTATGGATAAAAATAGGTTTCTTGGCATGTCTTAGACTCTTAAAAAAAAAGAAGGCTCTTTCTTGCTAGAATTAATCCCCTTTTCTGTTTTCACCCATATGATTAGTTATGTATTAGTTAAACAACACAGTAGGGAAAATACACAACGACTATTCAGAGATACAAATACAGCCTAATATAGCACAAGCCAAATGGGAACTTCACCCATAGAAGCTGTTGGGCTAGGATCTTAGGAAAGAGCCATAATTTATAATTGGCTACTGTTCATGTGACAAAACGAAAGAGCGGTATTGTGAGTTCAAAAGGGACTTCAAAATGTGAACCTGTCAGAGCATCTGCATTGTGTTTGCTTTGGATAGTGCATTAACATCTCTAGCAAAGCTTATGTTATTTTGAATGATGGAGGTCCTGCTGTGTAGGGCTGGGGAAAAAAAATAAAGTTCTGTATTAGTAAGCATGTGACTGAAAAAAAAGGCAATTATCTCTTTCCTTAAAAGCTACAAAGTGCAGTGGTGGTAGCTTCTGACAAGAGTAAACTAGATGTGCACAGCTTAAAGGCAAACTGAGGACATGCAGATGAAAAGTTCAGCCCTCTCTTCCTTCCCCCCTCCTACCCTTACCCACCCTTATGATCTCTTTGCTAGAGTTTGAGAGAAAATCTGGGGCACTTGTTTCTTTTATTTCTTCCAGACTGTTATTTTATCTTCATTTTTGGTAGAGCAGTAATGATATCCAGTGGCTGCTTAGATGAATCACCGATAGATATTCCTTAGGGATATTCCAGAAAAATGCATCCCAGCCAGGACTTATTTCCTAAGTCACAGCATGAATTTGAAACCTATACAGGCTGCCAACAGTAATCAGCTCCTGTCACTGGTCAGGTTTCTATTATTTTTTCCCTGGCACTCTTCTTCAACCCTTCTATTTTCTCCACCCCCACCAGCAATTAAAGGCTGCAATGAATCTCTTATGTGCCTTAGAAGGAGAGAGCACACAGAGGATCCTTTTCTTACCTTTGCATTTTATTTCCAGAATGTTACAGCTCTTTTTCTCTCTTTGCACTCACTAGCTTATGCTGGCTTGATTTGGGATTTATAAGATTCTTCCATTTCTTTTTGTGGGTACTCCGCAAGAGGAGAAGTGGCTATGCATTTCCCCTCTTTGAAATCTGCAAGGAGCAGAGGCATAATCAGTAGAAAAAGAGAGAATCAGGAAGATTATAGCGAAAAGACAGGTGAGCCCTATTCAGGGATCTGAAATCTTGAAATGAAAAATGTTATGTACAAAGGCTCCACATCAATTAAGGAGGTGAATACTGCTGCTGCATTCAGTAGTTGCTTCTAAAAGTGCAAAGTAATCTCTCCAAAGTGCAGGCTGTGCCATGAAATGACTTAAGAGCTATAGAGGGGATTGTTTGTTCTGGTACTTCGGAGCCAGTCATTTGAATTTGGACCATGCTGGTAAAGACCAGAACTGGTTTATAACTGGGAACTGATTGTAGCAGGTGCTACTCCAGGCACGTTACAAAATCTCCCAGCTGCAGCATTACCTTTTTTGGGAAAGTTACTCTCCCAGGACAGCCTAAAGAGGAGCAGAGCAAATCAGCGCTCCCTCTTACAGAAGGCCTTTCCAGTTGGCCTTTACTGGGTGCATCAGCTGCCTGTAAGAAAGCAGTCAGTTACTGCTTTCAGTCCACTACTCTGCGGGCAAGTTTCTAAAGAGAAACACCCTTAGAGCTGGCCCAAAAGCATTTGCCAAGCTTGCATGACAATTTATCTATTACAGGAGCAGTACCATTTTTCCAAGAACTGCTGCAGACGAGCTTACGTGACATGGGATGAGTGCTGCTGGCTTACTTGTTCTCGCTGTACTGCTTGCGCTGGGCTCGGGCATGCCAAGTGCAAGACACGGGAAGGGAGCAAGGCTGCATTTACAGTAGCATTTCTCAGCCTGTAGTTCTGCATTCCCGAGTAGCAGATCTGTGCAGCTGGTTCACTGCACAGTAAGCATCTGACCTGGATCAAGAATAGGCTCGCAGTTGCATTTTTTTGTTAAATTAGAGCACGCGATTTATAGTTATTGATGATTGTTGGTATATTGGCTGCATATTGGCTGTGGGACAACAGACGATAGCTGATAAAGCCAACTGGTAAACATCCACCTGCCAAAACTGGCAAAGTGAGTTAATACCTGATTGCATCTCTAGAGCCAAGAGCTGTGATGAGCTCTGAAGCCAAATGTGCTATGTCAAACCACAGCCTTAAATTTGTGGGAGTCTCGGTAAAAGGCATACAGCTTCTCGGGCTGCAGAGGCTGAGGGTGTAGTTACACGTTAGGTTTTCTCTGGGGATGATGCTGCCTTGGGAAGTGCTCAAGACTGCATTGCAGCTCACCATCCCGACTTCTCTAGTTGTGCTGACGCAGCTCTTTGGGAGGCTGAACCAGTGAGCTAGGTCACTGAAGCTATTTTGCTGCTACTGTTCAGGGTTACTTTTAACCCAAACATTTGAGTGATCTGGTTTGCAGGGCAATCTGATAACCAGTTGCCTCAGCACACCATGGAAGATAGCACTGCAGTGAGAGGCGAGAGGCAGAGCGGGTGACTGTTTTCACCCAGCATCTGTGTTTTGAGCTCTCTGGCAATCCCTCCATGTCAGAGTTGAAGAATACTGGTGTATATTTTGCAGCATTGCTCCCAGAGGTATAAATATATTAGGAACAGTGTTCTGTTAAACTGGCACGTCTCACCCATACAGTCTTCGTTTTAAAATAGAACAGATGAAGAGATGTTTGTTTACAGTAAAACAAAAGCTCTAGATGGAGCAAATTAGTCTTGTGGTATTTAATTTGTGATTCAGGCTCTTATATGACTCTTCTTCTTTCTGTGTAATTAAAGGAGCATGTAATAGCAAGTAAACATTTAGCCTAGTCAGATTTGGGTGCCAAATTTTTCTTCCTTTTCAGTATCTTTTAGGTGATAAACTGTTCTTTCTTCCTTAAAAGCCACCAAATGATTCAAGGGCTTTGTTTACTTGTTTGTTTGGGGTTGTTTTGGGAATGCACAGGTTTTATATTACAGGGCTCGAGGAGATGTTGTACTCTTCTCCCACTAGTATTGCAGTAACAACTCAGTGTAATATTGGCAGTTCCATAGCAAGAATGCCAGGCGCATAAGCATAAGATTTTTAGCAGATTCTAGCTAACTTGCAGGGTGCCACGTCCTGATCCAAAACTTGTGTTACCATCTCTACAGGAACGCACCACTGAGGTCACATTACATTACCCCCTGCTGGGGACTTCTCTCATGTCGCCTGCTTGGGACTAGAAAGATTGTAAGCTGGGTGTTCAGTGTCCCAAAGAACTAGCTGAAACATCAGGCTAAAAAGCAGCAATTTCTGCTTATTTTTATTGACTTTGTACCAGTTTGGTTCATCCTCCTCTCATCAAAAGAATTTATCCCATTTTTCTTATTAGATCTCAAATTAGTATCTTCCAGGAGAGGCACAGAAACTAATTGGAATAATAAATGTATTCATATTTGCTGATATATTTTAGCATACTACAATTCAAATACAACCCATATGAATAGTATTTAATAAACATTTGCCTAATGGTACATGTATTAATATGATACTTTTTTTTCCTTTGCATCTGACTATAGTGATGTGATTTCTCATGTTATATTTTCCTCTGTCTTTCTAGAGCTTTATACTGCTGATGAGTAGAAAACAAAGGATGTAAGATCGCTCTTCTTTTCCTGTATCACCATCATCATCATCAGCTGATGTAGTTACAACAAAAATAATACTATTCTTATCTGTTGTCTCCTCTGAGACCGTGGAGAAATTTCTGAATGTTAACAAAAGGCTCAAAGTGTCTGTCTGATATGTACAGAAAGGCCCCGGTCATCCTCTTCCCTCCCCCATAATACTGAAAGTAGCTGCTGGAATCAGCAGCCCAGCATGGTGGCAGTCATCCTGCACAGTGACTCCACCTATTTATTTATTTATTTAATTTGTCTATTTATTTATTTAGCATGGAGCTTTGAAGTCAGATCCCCATTGTCTTTTAACCAGGATAAACTCATTGACTTTCTAGACTTTGCCTTTGCCTTCAAACACTGAATTAGCCAAGATGTGAGATCAAAGACATGGCATGGAGCAGGCAAAAGCTGAAAACTAAAAATATGACATTTCCTAATGGGATGTTTGGATGACTAGAAAGTTGAGAAACAGACAAACACCCTTTTTCTTTTCTCCTGAGTGCTTTGTCCCCTGCTACTGTGCAGGTGGTAAGTACACCACTAATCATCCATCCCCTTAATATATCCTTGCACTCAACTAGAAGGTGTTCTTGGGCTGCAAAGCACAATTGCGTTGTTGGTTTTCTAATCACAGAAAACAGAATTGTCCCAGCTACTCTGTAGTGGAGAGAAACTTTCTTTCTTTCTATGCTTCCATATTACTTTATGACCTGTTTTCAGAAGTCTGCACTTTCGCTGAAACAGGCTCACTGATAAGGAGCAAATCCATCTCACTGCTTTGCATAGATAGTTCCTACTTACATTGTATAGATGCCTCAAACCTGAAAAAAACCCAAGCCTAGGCCCCCTTTGAAAGTATGGTTACCACCCTTCTGCCTTTATTTACAGTGTTTGTTAGAGTTTGAAAGATTATAACTTGCCTCAGTTATCACAAATCCCATTTTCTCAGAAGATCAGGGCTCTCTGCCTGTGTATTGTTTTGCTTTGCATTTTTTCACTTCCGCCTATGAATCTAAACAAAATTCTACTATATCAATGTATTTTCCTAATATTGGTATTTATGAGTGGAACTAGTTATTCTCTCAGAAGGCCTATGTATCTACTATTTACTGAGCCATTAATAATATGCAATGCTCTTTCCTCCTCATGCAAATTAATGTCTTCCAAAATGTTGAGTCAGAAAGAACTTCACCTAAGGAACACTTCTGTCTTCTTCCATGGCAACTCTTTGTCTTCACTTCTGCCCCACCACTGCATGCATAAGGCAACTCAAGGGCATCTCGGTTCTGTGAAAAATGTTATTAAACACTGAGACTTTTCCAGCTTTGGATGCTTAGACTGAGTGGGGTAGGGACCAGTTTCAGACTATTCATCCCAGTAGCAGAGTGTATGAACAGAAGGTGAAGTTGCACATCCCCTGCATATTAAAGCAGCAGACCTTGTGGAGGAGATGCAATTCCACAAAGCCCTGCTGCCCTGTGGGGCAGGGGAGCAGAAGCCAGGTTGTCCCAGTCCATTCTCTACTCACAGTGCTTCAGGGATGGCTGTGCCACCATGGAGGCAGGAAACAGCAGTGCCTCTTTGCTGCTCCGTGGCAGGATTAGCAATCGTTCAAAGAGTGCAACACAATATGTTCCAGGAGTTGCCATTCTTTTTCTGCTGTAGTGTATTCGTGTTTAAAGGAGATGTGCTCCCCCTGTTCCTCTGCCCCAGGGACTCTGTGGAATCAAGCTGTAGGCTGCCACTTGGATTATATTGTAGAGTGAGCTGAACAATACCATTTTTTATAAAGCTCTGTCATTTCCAACCATAAATTTAAGTGGCGAGGTTAAGGATAGGGGTCTGCTAAAATTGAGTTGGTTTGAAAGTTATCAACTGAAATAAAAAGAGGAGTGAGCTAAGCAGGGATCTCAATTCTGAAAAAGAAAATTAATCTATCTGTTGAATTATTTGCATGGGTAATATCACCATAATATCTGAGCACTTTACAGGTATTATGGATTTTCTCAGATCACAGTGGTTTCATCAGAAAAGGTTCATGTTCTGTTCTGAAGTGGAAGCAATATCAAGCTCACTAAAGGTCTGCAATAGTTCTGCCAGTGAAGTGTGTATGAATTTTGCCATGTATGGGACTTGGCTGCTGCCCCCAGTATTATGAAAGTATTAGCTGACAGCCATATATGAGTAGGGAATGGTGGAATGAATAGAGCATGAAAATAATCCACCAGCATTGATGACATTTGTCATTCTCCTTCTCAACAGTCACTGAAACTGTGCCTTTGAGCCTTCCTGCCCCGTTGGATGAACAGGATCAGCACTTAGATTACAAACACTGCAATGTGCAGTATTTGCTTTACGTTATGTCATGGTCCTTTATGAAAAGACTTACTGGGTCAGAGGAAACCCTTTGAGGAGGGAGAAGGAGATTTCTTCTTTCCTGAGAGCAACTGAGGCTTTCCAGGGAGAGGAGACTGTGGAAGATGAGACAGGGAGGGAGGGAGACAAGGGACTGGGAGATCCTTGAAGAGGAGCAGGGGGCAAGCATGGAGCCAGGCCTCAGAGGTAGTTGGAAGAAAAAGACTTTTCCTGGGCATGGTATAATGTGTTCTGCATCTCTGAATTGCTAAGCAAACCTGGAGAGAAGGACCTTCCCTTTAGGGATGCAGCAAGTGGGATGGAGACTGGTTTATAGCCCCCCCTTTTATTTCTCTTCTGCCTTACCAATCCTTTTAGTAACAGTACTTGACAAGTGTAAATTTATACCAACTCCTCTGTATTTTAGAAGGTTGCTTGGCCTAGTTTATACTCTGATCAAAATTAATCTTAAGCTTAAAGGGCATTTTGATTTTTGGGGGGGTTCATCTTAAGTTAAAGGTGTAGGTGGAGCTTCCTCAAAGCTCTTGCTGATTTAGGACGCCTCCTCTTTTTTTCACTCTGTAGATGTTTAAAATGAACTTTTCCCTAAACTACAGGAGTATGGATAAAAATAACAGAAGAGAGAATATTTTGAGGAAATTGCATAGATGTTATATAAACTTGTGAACACTATGACACAAAGAGAATTTCTGCTTCCAGATAAATGGTGCTGTGCAAACTGTGGTAGTTTTGTACAAGTCTGTCAGTCTGTAGTGATTCACAGACTGCTGGACTTTCAGCCAGAAAGCAGTCTGTTTTCTGTTTGTTTGCTTTTTTAATACATTTTTTGTTCAAGTACTTTCAACCAAGCAAATTCTAGGTGTCAAAATATTATGCATCAGAAATGAGAAAAGGTGAAAAATGTTTACACAATCCTTGGATTCTCACTGCTCCCAGTGGTTTCAAATGAAGAAACAGAAAGTGGGTGAAGGAGAGAGGGAAAAAGAAATGGTGGTGGAGGTGGGAAGATACAGTGGGTGGATTTCAGTGTCACTGGAGATGAGAAGACACCTCAGGTGGTTCAGCAATGCTGCTGCGGGTACGCAGCTTTTGAGCATACGCAGGTATGTTTAATATAGATTCATTGCCACCTGAGCTGAGCTGAGTATCCAGAGGCCAGAGTAGGTGGTACTGGCTGTGCTGAAGCATATCCTGTTTTGTTTTCCCAGCTCTTCATATCCAGGCTGACTCATGTGTGGGTACATGTGCTGCAGTAACACTTCTCAGTACTGGTACAGACACAGACTCTGCAAGGAGTGGGACTGGGGAGGATGGGTGAGAGACAGGATGAAAGTACATGGGTTTATCTTCTGATTTTATTCAGGACTTTTAGAAGTCAACTAGTACTGTTGAGTTGACTCCACCTGATACATTATCACAAAAGAACCAGTTTGAGACGGAGTCATTTCAGCATGAATGAATAACCTGCACTGACCTCCATGTTATTTTGTCAAGTTTATTACTTCTGGTATTTTACTAGTTGGATTAAGTTAGATGAAGTATCTCTGCACTATGCTGAAGCCATGTCTGGAGCTTTGGTGTTAGCCTACCACTAACGTGAGGGACTTCAGAGGACCGAGTGCCTGGAGCACACGAAGTAGCGTATGGGCCCAATGTTAGCCATAGTGTTTGGTATCTACAAAATCCAAAAGGTTCATATAACCTTTCTAGGAACTTTGAAGTAGTTTAGAAAACTACATTACCTAAGTAGTTTACAGAGGAATCAGAGTGGTACCCCAGATCTGCCAGTTCAGCTGTTTCTCAGTTGGTAGTTATAGTCTCTCTAAAAAGACACATGGGCATTCCCCCGTTCTGGAAAGAAGTTGGTCCATGAGCATTGGAAATAAGCCTTCTTGCCTAGGCGTTGGTGATTTGAGGTTGGAGGATTGTAGCTCATACTTAGGCCACAGCCTTTCAGTGAGACCACTAGTAGGATCTCTCTCCTTACTCTGTCATCTGTTTTCACCAAGCTCAAAGGAATTTAGGACTTTTTCAGCCTCTGTTCTTTTGTTAAGTTTGTCTGAATTTTGCCAGTGAGTTCAAAGGTTATGACGAGGACAAGGTCTTAGACAGAGAAATGAATATCTGTACAAACTGCACAATCACTTTGGAAAACAGATTAAAAAAAATCAATACAATAGAAAAGGCTGCCTTGGTTTGTGGAGCATAGTAGTGGACTTGCCCGAGCATGTGATCAGTCTAAGCAACAGCTTCACTTTCATAGGATTTTATGAAGTTTTATGGAGATAGAGCTCATTTAGGTGTGATTGGTCTGATAACTGAGGCATTTGCTTTAGATTTCTAGAAACTGCAATTTCCTAGGCATACAAATTTGACTGGCAGTCTGCATGCCCTTTGGAAATCCCACCAAATAAGTAAATCTTTAGGCTTGTTCTTTTTAATCCAATATCCAGGCAAGAACCCAAACTGTTCAACAATTTGGACACTGAGCTTATGAATTGAAGAAATGATTCTATGCTGGGTCCAAATGAACAGTCTGTTGCTGCTCTCATTTTATATGGTCAGCTTTAACTCTGCATTGCACTGTTCAAGCCCCACAGCTGCTCATTTCAGTGTTACCAGTGCTGATTCAGCAGCAGTAGGGATGGGGCAGTCCTGCCTTGCACTTCATAGCAAGGCTAGTAACCACCCAGGTGGAAGGACTGGGTATAAAGCATCTTAATCCACTATTATCGATAGTGGCCACCAAACTGTGCTCTATTAAGAAACACAATGAGAACATCCCAGCCAAATCTATGGAAAGAGCCTCTAGGATCTAGCAATAAGGTTCCCAAAGGTTCTTGTGAGTGCTGTGATATTATACTTGCATCAGTGAATTGCCTGGGGTAATCTGACCAAAGCTGACATGACATGTAATGAATCTGACCTGATTTATGTGAATAATTTGAGTAATAACTTCTTCCAACTGACAAGTAAGGCTCTGGCAAGAATGATCACGTCATAATTTTTCAATGAAATGGGCTTCCAACATGCAGAGTCAGCAGGATCTTTTTCTTAGCCTGGGTAACACATATTGTTACCTCATGCTTGGTCAGAGGTGAGATACTGCTCTTTTGGCTTCATTAAGCTTAGCAGAGTGCCTGTGGGCTGTTTAGTTAGATTTTAAATAAAACTCAACTGGAAATCCATTGCTGCTTTGGGATTTACCATTTTTCTCACAGTTAGATCTATTTGTATGAATTGAAGTCAGGTTCCCAGATGCTCTTTCCATGCTTTTTTATATGAAAACCTTTAAGGAATTAACAAAAGCTGACCATGGGTTTTTGTTTCAGTCCATGTGCTAGGAGTTTACCTATCTGCTCCTCTTTGCTCTCTATAATTTTTAGTTAAGGCAAAATATAACATAGTCTATTAATTTTGTACCATGTTTTTTAAACTCATTTATCTCAGGATTTTTAGTTTGCAGTGTTTTGGCATAATTTTGGTATAAATTTAAACATTTCAAGTACAGTTGCCAATTTTTCATTAGTCTTTATGAGGATTTTTTTTCTGTTGTTGGAGAATATGCTATAATTCTGTCATATTTGCCATATCTTAGAATATTGCTGTTGTCAGTTGTCACACAAAACTATTTAGCTCAGTAAAGACTCCTGTTCATCAATGCTGAAAGTCACAAAGGCTATGTCCGTAAGAAGGTGCTTAGCTTCCCTGTTTGCCTGGGAAATTCCCCTTCCAAATAAGAGATCTTCAGATTGCTGTTCTTGCAGTCTGATCTTGAAATTATCAATCTTCATTGTTGCATAATTTGCAATTTCAGCTAACTGGTAGTATATTAGAAGGTAAATTGTTCTCAAATACTTAAAGAAGTCCCAAAAGGAGAAAGGTTGATTTCAGACTGTAGAATTTGTAAGACACCTTGTCTCTACTTGGTTGCTTGCCAGGAGTGACTACGGCTTTATTTGGCTCATTTGATCCAATGTACGTCCGAGCTGTTCAGTTCTCCCTGATCAACCAACCGTTTGTGCCCATAACTCTTGTGATCCCAAAGACAGCTTTTGGTACTGCAGTTCCAGTGACACAGTCTGATTTGGAATGTTTATTTTTACTTAAATCCAGCAAAAAAGCTAAAATGAGAGTAATGTGTAGTTATGAGTACTTTTCTACGCAAGGTTTCTGTATGCTGGTGGGAAGGAGTGGTCTCCTTCATAGTTCTTATAGCACTGATAATTAGGAGATGGTGGAATTGTGTCAATAAGCACCATATAAAGCTTAACCACTGGCAGTCTATAGGGAGATGCTCAATGGATGGATGAAAGAAAAACAAACCCAATATTGTAGCTGGCATTCACCTATACATTGTGCAGTGTTTCAGGAAGAATTTCTTTCTTGCGTTCAGGGTGCAAATTGTACAGCCACAGGATACTTTTGTGAGCCATTTCTTCTGACCTCATTAAGCACACAAGCTATAGGACTTTCCTAATTGACTTAATTCTCACCTGAGCTTGCCAACCCCCCCCACCCCCCCACAAAAATCTTAAAATATCCCATCCTTACTGAAACACCTCCAGTGATGGAGATTTTGCTCTGTAGCACTTCTGATGCTCCAGTGGTTAATTATCCTCACTGTTAAAAATGTCTGCCTTACGGGTGGCTTGAATTTTGTCTAGTTCTGACTTTCAGACTTCGTCTTTTCTTATGCTTTTGTTTGCTAAGTTGAGATAATGAAGAGTCATTTATAAAAAGTCCTCAGGTAGTGCTGCTCTGCCTTTAATCAAATCACACCTCAATCTCCTTGTCATTAAGCTAAGAAATGTCCCCACAGGGCATGTGTTTCAATGCATTTAATCATCTGAGCAGCTCTTATAACCTTTGTCAATTTATCAGCCTCCCTCTTGTAGTGTAGCCATCAGAACAGGACAGTATTCGGGCTGTGGGCTCGCACCATGCAAAGAACCGCTATCCTGTACGACAGTTGAAGTTGAGATTCTTCTGTTCATTCACCCAAAGGTTGGATGATGAAGTGAATTTAGATAATGGAAGTTGTCTTTCTTTTGTCAAAAGTGGATCCTGGAAATTGTTATGATGTCCATCATGCAGCTTGCTAGACATTTCATGAGGCATTTCAGGGTTTGTTTTTGTGCCCTGCATAGTATGTTTTTGCCTTTCAGCACTCTTGGAACAATGCTGTGTAGGCAGATATATTCCTTTTCTAGCTTGCCACATGTTCCAACTTTCCTGAGCAATTCCTGTGCACTTAAATACTTTATCAATAGATATCACTTTGCAGAGGCTCACAGGTGTTCTCACTACTTCTCCCTCAGTGCCATTAATATCAGGGTCTGCTTCAAGAGCTTTAAGCTCTTGAGACATCTTAAGATGTCTTCTTTTTTCCACCCTTCAGGAATACCTACAATCCTAACATTATTTTTTCCTTATTTGTTTTATAACTTTTGTCCTACAAGGTCTTCATTTCTTTGGATTTTTTTCCTACTTTGCCTTGGTTTTATCAGCTTTAACCCAAAAGTGAGATATTAATTCCTCTGACTCCATAATTTACTTTTTAAGTCCAGGTTTGTGTGTTTTGGAATACGGGATACAGCTGTAGCAGGACAGCTTTGTTATGTTTAAGCTTTGTCTTATCACCAGCCAGTCATCTCAGCCACTCTCCAAAGCAGTTGAGCTCCAAGGCCAGGTAGTACTTCATTTAAACCAGCAGGATATTCTAGGGGTGAAAACTACTCTACCCAGGTGTGTTCGAACCCCTTTTCTTTGAGAGAAGGAAGACAAGGGAAGTCCTTTCTTTGCCTGCAGTAGACCCAAGAGCTACATGGCATAAGAACTTGGGTATTTCTGCATTTATAGGGCTCTGCAGTGTCATCTGGGTAGTTAATACCTTGATGAATAAGAAAGATAACATACATAGGCTGAAGGAAATTAGACAAGACAATTTCAATGCACCAGTAATTTGCCTTTTTTCCTCTCCTTCCCATTACAAGTTTCTCAAAATTTCTTTGAACTATCATGGTGCCCTTGGGGAGTATAAAATTGGTCTGGATATGTCTATGCCTTTTTTTTTTTTTGGAAGAGATTTCTAGTATTTTCTCTTCCAGCTGAGCATAACAGCAGCTTTTGTCTTCGTATTTTGGCATCTTCACTTCTAGTCCCAGCTGGAAGTGGGAAATGCACTAGCAAATGAAATTGAACAATAACAAGGACAAAAAGGGGAAAAAATAATAAAATAAAAGAGTCACAGAGGGTTCATATGTTGCGCTGTGTGTCTTCCTCCTGAGGTGGGTCTTGATCCTGCCAACTGTTCCCCCTGTAAGAAAGTTTATGCCTGTGGGTACTCCTGCTGAGTTCAAAGTTACTCACATGAATAATTGATTGCAGGGTCTGGGACATAGTTTGCAATTCCTTTTTGAAGATAAGTTCATTATCATCAGATCTCATTTTGCTCTGAACGTTGCTGGGTTAGGGACAAATAGGTCAAATGGATACCTGACTTTTGGCTTCAAGAAGAGCAAGCAACTCGCAACCTGAAATGGTGATTTAATAATAATAATAATGGAAAAAAAAGTCACTGTCACTCTTTTGTTGGGGTAGGTTTTTATCAGAGTGGTGAGCCTTGAACAGCTTGTTCAACAAGAGTTCGAGTCACAGGGGGAGGAGAAGAGCTCAGAAATGCTTTACGTTTTACAAATGTTTAAGTGGTATTATTCATGGCATAATACACTACCCTGGTGTGTGCCTCAGAGCTCTGTCACTGTATCTTCTGTCATATAATATTCCAGAAGTCATACATCTCCAAATTTATATTCAAGGAAACCAGTGTAACATAGAGAAATTAAATAATAATTGAAGAGGATACTAGCTGCTTCAGCACAAAAGGTCTTATTTGGGTATATTTTTAGCAGTTGGTGTATCACATTGATACAATAATACTGACTCACTGAAGGGAGAGAGAGAGAGAGAAAAAAAAAAAAGCAGAGTTGTAGAAGATGTGAGAAGGAAGAAGAGAACAAAGAGGACTTTTGTCCAGTCAAATGCAAATGGAAATGACCCTAAAGATTCTGGGAACAGAGACTTTCTCCTGACAATGAACATTTTCATGCAGCAAAATCCATTTTTGAGACTCATTAGCAAATGCTGTGATCTTGCTTATTTTCTATAGCAGTGTCTAGTTATTTCAAATTGATTAGGAAACTCTGGTGTGAGAGAGTGAATCACGAGCCATTCCAGGTATTTCTGTAATTGGTTATCATGCTTAATTACAAATGTTTGAGTACAACTAGTTTGTTCTGAACTTGATTTCTCTGCCTTTCAATAGTTGTTCAGTGAGTGTGTTAGCTTAAAAAAAAAACAGTAAAGATAAATTAAACTTCCAGAATGCTTTTGTTCTAAAAGAGCTGAAGATTTCCAGATTGATGGATTAATTTAAGATGTGCTATCAATAATGATTTAAAAACAAAAGAACTAGAGTATCTATCTATTGATCAGCTATCCATCTCAAGGGCATCTATCACTGTCGGTGTTACCAGTGTGTTTTGGGTCTAATTAAAGTCCCTTCAGCATGGCAACTTCTATTTGCCACTTCCAGGTTAAGGTCTTGGTTGCTAAAAACAAAAATCCTGACTCTCTTCTTGGTTACTCTGACATGCCATTTTTGCCCTGCTCTGCCTGCTAAGCTGCGTAATCCAGAAACTGAAAGATGCAGCAATCTGCAGCAGTAATGGGAACTTCATAAAGAAAAATTGCTACTGTGATTATGGTATTTCAGAAAAAAAACAAAACAAAAATGTGCCTTGAAGTGGAACAGGAGGCACTTTGAAGAGCAGTGTTGTCCCTTGGTGTGGGCATCTGTTTGTTTTCTGAAACTACAGCTAGGATAGACAACACTCATAAAAACAGAAACAAGCAAAGCACTAGGACCCCAGAGAATACTTGTGATGGCACAAAATCATTGTGTATCACAGACTCTAGAAAGTTGCTTGATTAAGATGCGTATATCCTTAACTTGTTGCAGTATCCCAATTAGCAGGACACAGAGCCCCTTTTCCTCCTCTAGAGGGGACATGAAATCAAGGAACTAGCAGTTATGGGTTTTCACCGATATCACTGAGTTCTGTGGTTTGCGATGAACTTACTATTCCAAAAAAAAGAAAAAAATATTTATCACCCAGCTCTGTCAAGAGACTAAATATTGCTAATGAGGAGACTATGTACCAAATGTTGCTTCCAAGACTTACTCATTTCTGTTCTGCTCAGTCATAGCTTTAGGCATCATCACCTGTTCTGCTGAGTGGGGTAGTGCTGTGCCATGAGAGCTTTTTGTTTTCATTTCCATAGCAGTGACTGGTAGGCAGAAAGGATCTCTGAAGACTGCATAGATTTAATGACCCAATAGCAAAAGCTCAGTTAACTTCATCCAAAATACCTTGTAACACCTGCATCTACACAAACACTTCTGTGCGTTTGGATGTCCTCTCTTTAAATAAACCACCTAGCTGAACTGCATGCATTTGGGCTGTAATTTGTTTCTCAGAGAGACCCCTATGGTGCTGTGCTTTGGGAGGGAATTCTCTCTGGCATCTCCTCCTGAAGGCTCACTCTAAGGGGCCAAATGAGAAGCTGAGTTTGTCCCACCAAGTCTCATCTCTCTTGCTTCCAGCAAGCTCCAGGACCTTATTTTAGGTCTCTTATTTTGGGAGAAGGATAAACAAGAATAGTGTCCCAAGCCAAAGCTTGTCCTTTGCCCTCCAGCAACAACTTCTTACTCTGTGGTGTAAGACCCTTTGGTGTAACCTCATGGGAAGCTGGCTAATTTCTTGCAAAGAGTGATCTTCCCCTATTTATGCATTTCCCAAGTTTGTGAGAATTTAAATGTCAGCTAAATCTGAGGAGACCCTAAATGTTTCTCCATTTGATAGACGGTATTATATGAAAGGAATGTTGGACTTCTGAGTTAAAGGGAAGGAAAAATCCATTCTAGTCCATGCAGGCTTTTTTTCATTGCTGTGAGTGTGAAGGAGAGAGAAGAAACTGTTAGCTGTTATATTTGATATTGGTGTAGACGCACCAGCGTTACTTGCTTGCAGACTAGAGAGAACCATAAACCTTTTAAAAATCAAAACTTTAATTTAAGTCTTAGCTAAATAAAATTTTTCATGCATGCTTTTGAAGAATAAAAGGCAGGCTCTGAAGGCTTTTTCTCACTGTACCACAACTATCAGCTCTTGCTGTCTAAAGTATTCTCTATCAGCACTTCAGTTAAGCCTCTGTGCTTCTGCTGGCACTAACCTTTTTCTTTAGATTTCCTAGCATTTGCACAGCACTGATTCACCTCTCTTGGTGATAACAACAGTCAGAGGGGCTAACGGGGACTAGCTGCTGGCATTTTAATCTTGCTTAGAGCAAGCAAAAGTGAAAATCCTGTCATTGCCTCGTCTGTGCTTATTTTCCCTGTGGTGAAGCTGTGCTGTTGGTAGCCCTGCAGAAGTTTTGGGAAACTGTTCATGTTGTGAAAGCCTGTTGGCCCTATGACAAAGGGAGAGTCCTTCATTTGACAAGTAAAAATGCTTACAAGACAACGCAGGTATTTATGAGGGAATAAGAAGACCCTGAAGTAGCCAGAGTGGGACAAAGGAGAGTTACCTATTTATTCCAGCAAAGAATGTGTCTGCAAATTCTCAACTTGGATATTTGTTTTGGGAGCTGAGTAGGTATTTAAATGAGATAATTTGGCCCTGTAGATTTACTGGAGTGTAAGCTATTTGTCACCCTTCTTATTCAAAAAATAAAATTTCCATGGAGATAAAAAGAAAAAACCCACTTCAGAACTCTTACATGAGGATACTTTGCCGAGATTACTGAAGAGTAAAGCACACAATGCAATAAGAATAAATTTGCTGGAGTCTGTTCTCTTCTCAGTGGGGGCCTATTCTCTCCTTTCCGTAAATAGGCATACCCCCCGTAAATGTTAATGGGAGCTATTCACATACAAGAAGAGGCTCGGAGACTGCAACATATGCAACTCCCATTCATGATAATAAGCAGGGAGGTTTGATTCTCTCTGTGCCAGCCTTAGGTCTCTCACGGAACTCATGCACATAAGCTGGGGGTACAGGCACCCAGATACATTTCTACAGAGGAAGCTGAGCTGTGAATTTGCTGTGTTTCTGTAGCTCCATGGTAACATTTTTGCATGCCTATTCTTACCCCATGGTAATTGGAAAGCAATCTGAGGTATTTCATCCTTCTGTGAAAGAAGGGAAAGTATAAGACACAATGCATTAATCCTAGGTTTAAAAATAAGGACAAGAGAGAGTGATGTACTGCCAATTTATAATTTAGCTTATCCTGCAATCCCCCTCCTTTGGGTGGCCATGAACTGAGGAGAGGCCTGGGCAGACTTTGGTAAGCAATTGGGGTGGAAGGAGGGTCTTGGGGTAGATGATTAGGTGATGGGGAGGTCCAGTTTTGGAGAGGGGGTGTGAGGTTTCAGCAGCTCACAGATGATATTAAAATTTTGTCGTAGACTGACCAGTGGCTGCAAAATAAGCGTTCCAGCAGCATGAAGTGTGAAGGTATCTGATGTGGGTGCGGTGATCCTAAGGTCCTGGAGAACTGAGCTTCTCAATTAATCTTTCCATTAGAGGGGAGTCACAGGGTCACAGACGCCATCTGCAAGGGGTGCTGACCGAGAGAAACCAGAGTGAGCATGGGACCTTGGGCAGCCACGCACGTAGCATGTGCCTCTGGCTGGCCCTGGATACCCCCACACTTAGCTGTTGTTGGAAATTAATTGGAGTCAAGTGCAGGGCCCCAGGGAGGTGAGGTGCCTCTGCCTGTGTGTGCAGAGCACTGACACTGCATTTGTGGGACATGCACAGCTGCTAATCATGGCTCTCACTAGGAGAGAGGATGTCACAGTAGCTACAGCAACAATTTGAGCAGCAGGAGACCTGGAATATACTCCTAGCTCTTCCAGGGTTTTGCTCCGTTACTGCAGGCAGGTTGCTGAAAACTGTCATTGATTTTGGGTCCCTGGGTTTTCAGATGCCTACCTCAAATAATCTGGGCTCTGACTTTCGGAAGTGCTTAGCTATGACAGTTCTTCTTGATTGTGACTGAGTTTGGCACATCTGACATGTAAGCCTTAGCTGGCTCACCTGAGGTATTTGGAGTCCTCTTGAAAAATTTTGTCATGATACTACAGCGTCTTAGCTCCAAACACAAAATCAGATGTGCTGGTGGTATCAGCCAAACACAGGTGTCCTGATATGAAACTTAAATAACATGAAACCTTTGCAGGAGAGATGCTAAGTGCAAAATATTAATTTCTTGTTTACAGTGTTTAGATATCTTTTTCCACAAGACAGTCTATTTAAAAATAGAATTTCATTTGGTGAAGTGTCTTGACGATGTCCTGTTACTGTTATTAATAACATTGCAAATGGCACTGGGGAAGAAAAAGATGGGAAGCCAAATGTCATTAATAATAGCTGCAATATTCTTAGTGTTAACAAATATCAGCTGTGTAAATTTTTAATTAATAGGAGTATGAACAGCAATTTGACTGTCAACAGGCATCAGTATTGATGTGTGAAAGTGAAGCATGACAAGGCAAAGATCAAAGGAGGAGGAGAACTGAAACCATGCAGCTGTGAATGACAAGTCAGCATTTTCTGAACAAACTTCTGAGAGCATCACAACTTCAAGAGTAGTCCTCTATAATGAGAAGAAAAATGAATCTAGGTGAGCATAAGAGAACCCTTTCATAAAGATGAATTCATTTTGTTTGGGGTGGTAGGTATTCTCCTGTATTTTAGCTGAGCTAAAATTGCTGAGCTATTAATTGCACCACCAAAAAGGCATGTGAGATGTTGGATGGGGATATGGAGAAAGAATAGTATACTGGGTACCTCAGACTAGAGATAACTAGTGGACTTTTATTAATAAAAGCCACAACAAAATACCCAATGAGAGGCAAGGAGACTGTAATGTACAGTTGTGCTTCTTATTGCCCCATCACTAAATTTTAGGAGTTTCTAACAAGCTGCTTAAAGAAAAAAAAAAAAAAAAAAAAAAGCTTGTTCTTTAGGACAAAGCCTGGCATAATAAATCAGGGCCTAGAACAAAATTATTTGGTTTAAATGAAATCAGAATATTTTACACTCATAAAAATTTCAAAAACAACTTTAAACTTCCCTTTCCCACCCAACCTGGCAGTTTCAAAGTTTTATTCTTCTGTAACTTTCAAAGTGGCTTTGATTTTAAGGCTTAGAACTCTTATCTCAATTGTAGTGTACAGCATTTTTTTCTTCTTTTTTATGCCATTAGTCCACAGCAATAACTTTTGTCTTTGGGCATCCTAAGGAAGTGTTGTATTTTTTTTTTCCCTTTGAAAAGCAAAAGGATTCAGGCCTACAAATTAGAAAGGACTATGCAGCTTATATAAGAAAACCGTTTCCCCAATTATTTTTAGTTTGGAAACTTTGAAACACATTTTTTTCTGGAATGCATATTTCTCTTTATTAATAGCAAATATTTATAAAGCTAGGAAAAATTTAATATCTAAGTGTGTGGACACTGTAAAATGTACCAATTATAGATAAAAAATATTAATATTATAATAAATCTCGCTGGTTCAGCAGATTATAACAGTTCTTCTGCTATATCATTAATAATCTAAAGATTAAGGCTTTTTTTCACTTTTCATTTGAGAAGATCAAAATGCTTTAAAGACATTAGCTAATTCTCCTACTAATCCTGGGAGACTGGATGGTGTTATGATAAACCATTCACAGATGAATAAATGGAGATACAGGAAGGCTAAGTGACTTTTCAAAGTTACGGATATAATCAGTGACAGAACTGGAAATTTAACTTTTGGGTTCTGCTTACTATTTTTCTGTTATAGACAGTATATATATGCTTTTTTTTTTCTTTCCTCATTGCTAATAATACACAGTGAAAAACTATTACCATCGTTTATGTTTATAATAATAATGATTTTATTTATTTAGTGCCTCCCTGCCAAGACACTCAGGGTGCTGCTCCGAAGACAATTAAAATGCAATTACTATAATATATAAACAACAATAATTAAAACATCATAAAATAAACAATATCAAAAGCAATCAAAAAACACTTAATAGCCAAAGTTATGCCATCAATAATGGGTCTGTGTGACGCATTTGAAACCAATTGCATATTTAGTAATTCTTTTTGTTTTGTGAAAAGATTCTTTATTGCAAGATTATTATTTTTCAGCCAAATTTTTGTATTCAGGCCTTGAATGGAAGGGTTTTTTTCGTTTTTGTTTTGTTTTAATAATCAGCTATTTGCAGTTTTAGGGTGATGCTAAATTGTGTCTGGTCAACTAAATCACATGAACCTATTGCAATTCGCTGAATGGATTAGCTGTGCATAAATGCTTGCGCTTCAAGCCAACCAGTAGGAATGACAAAGCACAGAGGTACAGGTGAAATTTAAGCCACTTTAATGGCCTATTGTCCTCAATCTACATTCAAAGAACAAATTGTGAGGCTAGTTGCTTGTTTTTCAAACTCGCTTCAGTATACTTTAGCTCCAGCTCTATCACTCTATCTGCAGTGGCTTATGCGTACATGTGTTGGATAGCATCACTCTTTTTTAGGATTGACCAACCCTTTCCCTACTCTGTCATTTAGCAGCAGTTGCTGAACATTGCAATGATTTTCATTTATTGTCTTTTAGCAAAAGGCCAACTTTTTGGTGTATTGAGATGGTTCATCTGGTTTGCAGAAATAAGCTTGCTAGAAATATTTTGTTTATACCACATTAAAACAGTTTTAAAGGCTCAAAGACTTCAAGCTTTGAAGTTCACTGGGGATACAGCCTTTGTGTCAGACACAATGTTTACCGTCCTTTTGACAGCACATCCAAATTTGACCTTGTAACGAACCTGTGAAAACTGTTGCTTGTGTAAACCAGCCTGAGAGCAGGCAGTGGAGAAGGGGCAAGAAGAAAAAGTGAGGCTGGGGCTGGGGCTGGAAAACTGGAACTCAGGCTGGGGATGTTGAACAAGGGCTGGGGCTTGGGGTGAGGGCACAAGCTGCATTGGTATGGAGGGCACCATGCAGCTCCAGTGGGGCTGAGGGATGTAGGTGAGGCAGCAAGTGAGACAGCATGAAGGAAACAGGTGAACTGTGAGACCAACACAAGGAGGATGGACGTGGGAGCCTGCAGGGAGGGCAGGGAGGGTGCTGGGCAACTGAGGCCAGAGAATAGGAAGGGAGAGTGTGGCGGATGAATGGCATGGACTCAGGAGGGTTTGCGTCCTGAGACATTTATTGTTTATTTCTGAGCATATTTAAAAAGGTAGCTGCTTCAGTGGTTTCACAGACACACTTTGCTAAGCCAGTCATCATGCAGATTATGTCACAGGTAGCCAATCATTGCACCGATCACGCACGCAGCGATCATGTCTTGTACCTTGCTACTTGTTTAGAAAAGCTGTCTTGCCCTTAACCTTGGTTCCCACTGGCTTCTGCTAGTTTATCTGTACTTTCTCAGGATGTATCATTCCCAGCTGCACCGGTGTCCTTGGGTACGTTTGTCTGAGGCTCCTGTTGCTTGCTACTTGCAACTTTCCACCAGTTTAACCCTGTCATGACCCTCCACAGGAGAGGGGAGGGCAGGTACGAAGAGGACCAGAGTCCTGGGTTTGGAAATTGGAGAGGAATGGAGATTGCATATCCAGTGAGACTGTGATTTGGTGGGCAAGGAGACTGAGGCTGGAGCGAAAACCCAGATAAGTACAGACCAGGCAATGGTTACAGTGACTGACAGAGGAGCCAGAGGCAAGGAAGAGACAAGATCAGGCTTGTGTTGGTTGGTTTAATGAGACAAAAGAAACCAAGATTATGAGTAACAGCAGATGTGTCTGATCTGCAATGGTACACTCCTTTCCTGAGCCAGGTAGGTAGCCCAAGATCCCTAAACATTACTGCTCTGCTCTAGCACCGTCTGCCAAAATAGGGTGTTATATCCTCCTTTAGCATCTGTCTCCAAGGAGGACAACAATCTATTAATGCTGTCAGCTACTCCATTAGCTCACTGGCAAAATCTGTGTGTTGGCAGTAAAGCTTCGAACTCTGCTGCTGACCTGTGTGTGTTTTAGGAAGACACCAGATAGTGGAATTTCTGTGTGTGAGAGTGTGAATGTGTGTGTGTGTTGTTTTTCTTTTTCTTTTTTTTTAATAAATCCCCCAAACGACCACCAAAGAAACTACATACATGAAATGATATTAAATGTATGTTATTAAAACTGTGAAGACCACTATTCAACCATTAGGAAATGGCAGGATTAAAACTGTTTATACGTGTGGAAGACATTTGCATCAGTTCCTTTTTTATAAAATAAGTAATGGAGTATTATTTAAATCTAAGTCTTCTTCACACCACTCACCATGACTTCATGCTCCATTTTTATCTCTTCCTGGTACCTTGTTTCCCTTCCATGTCCCCTCTCATCCCATGCTGACTCTATGTGAGATTTGTCTTCTTTCTCCCCTTCCTCCCCAGTCTTCAGATGGGACAACTGTATCCCCCACACTACTTGGATACCAGCAGGAGGGGCATCAAGAGCACAGGAAAGACATGCTTCCTGTTTTCAGTACCCATGTCTGAACCAAAGCAGTCATTACAGGGCAAAATCTTACCTGCAGCCCTTGGCTCGAACATGGTCCATCATTCTGTATTTGGTAGTACAGACACAGTCTAACCAAACACAGGAGCTGTGAGAATCTGCAGCATCTCCCATGCAGACAGGCTCTTTGGGGAATTTAGCTGCTAAAATCAAAGAAGCCTCTCATAGGCATGCACAAACAGCAATTATTCAAAGACTTGGTACATTTGGATTAATTTTCATATAGGGCAAAAGGCAAAACACCGATTCATTCCTTCTTCTTCCCAGACAAATTTCAAATCTTTTTTCTCAAGCTCTATTTGAGGAGTGTATTCCAAAGAAAGGATTGTCATGAAGAAGATAATGTATTTTCTCATTAACTTCTTTCTTGGAAATGACTGAAAAGCATTGGCTGAAATTTTCCAGGAAAAGATAAAAATAACTGCACAGATAATTGGCAAGTAAAATTTCTGCCAAAAAAAAATAAATTGGGTGAAGTTAGGAACACAAGCAGAATGTGTAACTAGGCAATATTAATGATTATAATAAATGGTACCAGTTTCCTCTCCTGTTATAGAAGTGCAGACATATCTCTATGGATCAGTGGAGCACAATGCAGGGATTTCCAAACTAGCTCTGGACCAAGGTGGTGATTTCACATAGTGCTATAAGGATGAATCAGTTCTGGCCCTGAAAGCTGGCTGTGTTTCCACAGAAGTGCACCTCTTAGTCAGGCTTATTAGCTTGGGCGCAGTGCTATATGAGCACTGATTGTTTCTGCTACGAGCAGTACTAGCTCAGTTATTTTGTGATGTACATGTGCCCTAAGTGATTTGTCTAAAATCACATGGGACACGTGTGTCAGAACTGAGAAATAAAACCAGTTCTCCTGAGTCCTACTTTAGTTCATTAGCTATGGAAGTTAAATCGGCTCCCTCCAGAGTAGAGACTAAGATGATGTACTCAAAACCATAGCAGATTAGCTTTCTTCTCAGAGTCAAATCTGGCCCATCTGAGGTGAACTCTTAACCTCCTTGATATATATATAGATACTCTTCTTCAGCGGGGCATCACAAAAGGATTGTACCAAGGCAGGAGGGAAATAAAAGGTACATCATGCACCTCGAACACTTTGACACATCTCCCAGCCCACCCGGAAGCTCTTTCAGGCAGTTCATAGGGAATTGCTAACAGAGACTTGATGCCAAATACCGTCTTTTTACTGTGTCCTGGGAGGCAAGTAATCCAAACTTTGCAAGTCCATGCTTCAGGACCTCCAGGCTCTTCCTTTAGTTTTACCTTAATCTAATTTTCTTTTCTATTTAATAAAAATCTATTGGTCTTGGGTTTTTTGTTTCTTTTCAAGAAGCAACAGAGAAAAGCTCTTCTATTTGATCCTGCTGATGTTCTTTCCGACACCTGCCACCAGCACTGCTTGGACACATCCCTTTTATTTCCCATTCTCTTTTAAGTGCCTAGGCGACTTTGATATATTTCTGTCTCTGTCTGTAATGGCAACAGGATAGGGTGTTATTCTCAACCTGGACTTGGCATGATGAGGCTTTTATTTCATTAAAGTCACATTGCTTTTCAGATGCTATAGCCTGAATTGGAGTTATTTTGCTTGGACTAAGGATGAGTGTACCAAGGACAGCAGTATAAGCTACAAGCATCTATACATGCAGCTTTGATTGTATTTTACCCATCCTCTTTAAAATTCATATATGATAATCAAAATGGTGGGTGGGAAGGGAACATTGAATCCTCTTCAATTTACTTCCCTCATGTAAAATCTCAAAATAAGGACTTTAACCAGCAGAATTCCAGCATTTATATTTCATGATGGGATTATCCTTGTGTATATATTGGTTTCTTTAATGCATACACTTCCATCTCTTTTTAAAAACTCCCAACTCAATGGCATCTGACAGCATTACATGTCTCTTTCTGGAGGCAGCAATGAAAATGTGCTGATAATTTGAGCCCTGGGAAGAAGTCTGTTCCCCTGTGAATTTCACCATAGTCGCACTGCTCTGCCATTGTATTAGCTCTCTGCTGCAGTACAAGAATAGCAGCTATCTTCACATTATAATAGCACCTCTCTAAGATCATATCTTATTCTCATATAATCACCCATTCCCAAATGGATAGAAATTAATGATGGCTGAACCCATCACTGTTAGTCTTATGCCAGTTACACTGCCCAGATTCTGAAAAGCATCATGGCAGGGAATGATGTTGGGTAGATTCCCGCAGGCTTACTTGGTGAGTCTGAACCACTCCTTATCCTCTGCCTCC
This sequence comes from Apteryx mantelli, assembly GCF_036417845.1. NCBI lineage: Eukaryota > Metazoa > Chordata > Aves > Apterygiformes > Apterygidae > Apteryx > Apteryx mantelli. The sequence continues at coordinate 80,644,188 of NC_089979.1, forward strand.
CAAAGTCACCTGCCACCCCTGGTTCAAAGGATTCTTCCAGTTTACTGAGGCAAACTGGAATTAGGTCTTTGGAATTAGAGCTAGAGATTGTGGAGTGTACCATTTCTGTAGCACCAATCACTAGAAGAAGGATTTTTCTTTCATGCCCTGAAGACCCTAAATCCTTTGCATTCTGCTGCCTTCCCTCTCTAGATACTCTAACAAATGTAGAAAAGTTTCCTATCTCAGTAGTGCCTCTGAAAATGTGCTAGAAATAGCTGACCAGCTATCACTCCCTATAGTCTTGAGAGGTTTTGAAGACCAGGAGAGCAACATATGGACATGTCTTTTTTTCTCTTTTATAAAGGCGTATGGATAGCTGAGCTCAAATCCAGGGACAACTCAGGAAAAATCCAGCAACTCAGGAAAAATTAAAGCCTGCGTTCAATTTCTGTACCTCGGCTAAGTTCAGAATTAGTTGGCAGAGTTGATGATGAGGAAAATCTCATGATTTGGTTTTTGCATGGTCTTACTTATCACTCTTGGCCTTCCCACACATAAAATCTTAGCATCCAGACTCCAGTTCCTCTCCTTCTCCCTGAGTTTTGCAACATTAACTTGGTGAACACCAGATTGAAAGAGCACTTTGGTTATCGAATAGTATTTGCTCGTTTTATTATTAGTTTCACTGAAAATTCAATGTTATTCCTAATGTCCCCCATCTTTTAATCACATTTCAAGAGGTAAATATTGTTTCAGGTTTGTTCATGTAAGAGAGACATTGAGCACAAACTGTGGGAACAAATAGTATTGGGGTACGCCAGTTCCATTTGATGCACTGCAAAGCTGCAAACCCAACCTCAGTTTTACATGGTTCTGGAGAGTAGTTATTCCCTGGGATATAGTTTTTGCATAGTAACTATATTCCATGTAGTTATTTGCATAATTTGTTTAAGATACAAATATACAGACATATACATATTATCCTTTTATCATCATTTGTTTATTTATTTATCCTGTGTTGCTGATGAATTATATGGTGGCTGAATGCCTTTATTCCATCTGGGGAAAAATGTAGCATATGGTCAGCTCACAAGGCTCTGGAAATGACTCTTTGGCACCTGTCACAAAGTGATCTCAAATCTGTGTAAATGGTTCCTTCTACTCTGGAGATTAAGTACCAGATGCTGTCCTTCGCAAATGAAAACTAAATAACAAGTTAGCTGAACACACTAGCTGATCTGTTAGGAGTGCAAGAGAACTTGAACTCTACTTTGCCTCTCCAACAAGCAGAAATCTCAAGGTGAGGACTATACTGAAAGGAGGAAAAAGCCTGAGAAAGTGTTTGCTGGAGTGGTTTTCCAAGCCACAGTTTTATCTGTGTTCAAACAACATCTGGAGCTGTACTTCAGGGATTTCTTTGCAAAAGTGGGTATCATTCTAGGTTCAAAACAATGAAATCTCTCCATTGTATTTTCTTGCCTGAAACTGTACTAAGGAAAGCAGATATGCTCAACTTTTAGAAGTTTTTAGTATCTTAAGCTATACTTAGTATAAGTCCTGCAGAGTGTATGGCCTGTTTTTTATTTTTTTCAGTCTAAGAAGATGAAGAAATGAAATTCTCAGAGCTTTCGCTATGTCTGGTAATCAGTCCCATTATTTAGCTTCCTGCACTAACATTTGGACTTCAGGCACAGAAGTTAATGCATGTTTTGACTGTTGTGCTAATGGAACTCATACTAAGGTGTTATGTTTTGGCTAGTGAACTATGGTCTTGCAAGGACATTTGTATCAGGATGACCACTTGGGACTATGCATGCAGCTGTGCAGTTGGACTTGGGTCATATGCTGTGGGGATATGTCCCATGCTGACCTGTGTTAGTGGGTAAACTAATGAGTTACCTGTAAATTCGTGCCTTGGGACTTCTATTACTCCATTGTTCTACCAAACAAAAATATTTTTCAGATGCAGGATTGCAAGATTTCCCTGGTAGCTCTGTCTTTCAGGTAGGCGAGCCAGCTTTGGGCACTGCCAACGACTGCTAATTTTTCACTTCTTCTTGCTACTCCCCACAGTCATTTGTTCTGTCTGTACTTTTGAGAGCAGCTCAAACTGAGGAACGTCGTGACAAGAAGGAAGAGATATCCAGCCCCTGCTGTCTTATACATTGTCAACCATTTGCTTCTCAGTCTTGAGCATCAACAAAAGGGTATCCCAGCCCCCTGGAGAAAACATAGTGGAGGGTTAATGTGTTTACATAGTCAGATAAACAGGACTGCTGAAAGTATTTCTCTCTGGCAAATATTAGTTGAGAACTGTGTGGCTGAGGAAGAAACACTAGAGAAATTAATAACAAATATCATGTGGGAAAACACCAGTGGGAAGGCAGGAGAAGAGAGGTGATGGGAAAAGGGTGTTTGTGATCATGAATGCAAGGTGGGATGGGAGAAGTGAAGAGTTAAGGCTCCAGTAGCCTGGTGTACTCAGAAGCTAAGCTCTGCCACCGGAACCAGCAACCCTCTCCCCCCGCCTTACATTGCCTTACTTTCCCCCTTTATAATGTAGGGGCAGAGGCTCTTCCTTTTTTTCACAGGGTAGTGAAGCAGTTCAGATGGAGGATGTTATGTAAGTGTCATGTATAATCACTAATATTTTATTACTAGACAGGGAGACAGGCCAAACCAAAAAGGTGCTTGTTCCGCTCACTTCCTAGCATCCTTGAAAAATGCCATTCAAGCAACTCAGAACTTGGCAGCTGTGCCAAGGAATAACCTGCGTGCTTATTCCACCATGGATTGCCCTAGACAGTATTCGCTAAACGTTGCACAGCACGAATGTGGGCCAAGTGCTTATAATGGGGCACAGTGTTCTCTGCCTCAGGCTATAAAAGACTTGGAGAGATGCTCCTTCTCCGGCCTCTGAACCTTGCTGTGGCGGGAGTTTTCAGGGCCTCCAGTGCCAGTCACTGAAGAATTTGCCCTTGGCTGCTTTTGAGCTACTCCCCCATGCCACCTCCTCAAGCTCTGGTTTTGGGGCAGGAGGAGGGGGCTCTGTAGCAGTAATGCTGAGGGATGTCATGTGAAAAAGCCTCCAGTAAGGCCCTGCCTCCCCAGTCAGCTGACTGGCTTTTACTGAGAGCTATTTGAGATACTGGAATCAGGACTGTGAAAGGGGAGTTGCTTATAAGTTGTTCCTCTGTTCATTACTGTTGTCACGATTTTGACTAACTAGCACTTTTTTGTAAGTTTGATGCCATACTTCCCTGAGGCTCAGAACAGACTCTGAGCTTTTGTCCATCCAGCACTGTAATGCCCTGTTTCCTATCTCAAATCAGAGGAAGGAGAGGAGGTTTAAAATGCTGGATGTAAATTGTACCAGCAATGCAATGTACCTACCCTTTTGCACTGTGGTTTTGTACAATGCTAGGTAATGGTTACTGCTGCAAATGTCAGTGTGTCAATGAAGGGGAAGGAATGATCACAGAGCAGCCTTCCAGCATCAGTCAGTCAGTGATTGCTAGCTGTGCCACAGCACTGCAGGTATGGTTGGGAAATGCCTCAGTAGGAAACACATGCCATGCTGCGCTGGATCCTTCTGTGCAAAAAGATGTGTAAATTGGTATCAATGTGTCGGTGCACCTTGTCGCTCAAGCAGAGCAATCTGGAGCATGAGGGCATAAAATCTGTGTGTTTTATGTTCCAGCAAAATCCAATACAGACTATAATTTTCTCCTTGTCACTGTGCCCTGCAGTCAGCAAACACTCTTTGCTCAAGTATCTGGATTTATCTATCTGTCACATTGCTTTCTTGTATACACAGTTCATAAAGGTCCTTCTTTTCCATAGTCCCTAGCTACTCGTGGACCAAGGAGCCTGAATGCACTGGGATTTGATTATTAGCTGACTTTCTGCTGCAGTGCCCAGCTGTTTTCTTTTTCAGCATCAGGAGGTGGAATCTCCTGATTTCCATCCTCAGAGCTCTACTGTACAGATTGCACTTACTTGGGGCTCAATAAAACTTTATCTTGCTTGATCACCCCCCCGCCCCCCCCCCCCGGCATGATCCTAAGGCAGAACTGTGCATTGGCCATTCAGTAGCATTGCCTGGAGAAAAGGTGTCGTTAGAGCAGAGATATGCTAAATGTGGTCCCAAACCAGGCTCTTAGGTTTTAATTTGTAGTTTAGAACAAGCCTGTCTTCTTAGTATGTATCTACATTGCATAGGACTAGTTGCAGTGTGTTTAGACTTCTGTGAGTTTATGTTTGAACCAGCTCGTCTTGGTACCAATAGTGGGGTGTGCAGGGTAGCAGAGAACTCAGGTTTGCTCAGACGATGCCACCAGACCAACTGAATGGCTCAGCGCTGCCAGGAGCTCCTTCTCCTTTGTGCCTTGCTGCATTTCTCTTGCTCTTGCCCATGGTGTCCCATTCTCTCCCTGTGCTGGCTTTTCTCTTGTCTTAATCCCCCAGGAAACTGATTCATGAACACAGTTGAAAATCATTCCTCCCTCTTCTCTCCCTCTCTCCCTCACTCCTTTTTTTATTCTTTTCTTTTTTTCCACTTTTTTCCCCCTTGGGTTAGGTTAGCGTGCTGTCTCAGCACAGGGAACAGTGAGAGGGATCATGCTGAATCAGCTGGGAACCTGAATCTCCTCTTTTTGACTCTCCTCAGCTCTTAGATGGGCACAGGGACTGTGTGTGCCTGCAGTCCTGGAGTAGGCTGGCTAGGTGACCCGGGGAGGTGCCCAGGCAGGCAGTTTGCACTGAAACCTCTGCTGTGGGGGCTCTAGCTCCTCTTGGTACCTCAGCTAGTCAGTCCCCAGCTCTGGCTCATCTAAAAAATCTGCAGTCAACTTTTAACTGCAGTGCTGACAGCCTGCAGCATGGGATTAGGTTTGCTGACTTCAGTTGCCTAAAAATTAGGTGTCTAATCTAAGCTATTCATTTAAGCATCCTTTGCGGTCAGTGGAGAGTGTCAGACAGCTCATCAGCAGGGAAATGTTGAGGTTCAAAGTAGGACCTCAAAGTAGGAAGAAACACACACTGACATTGCTTAACTCTCTCTGTTCGCTGTAGAGGGAGCCTAGATTAGCTTCCTGCATAGCCAAAATTAGGTGAGATTAACCCCACCCTTAGAGATGTGCAATTTAATCAGTATCAGAGCACTCTGCACCTCACATCTGGTTGTAAAATGTGCACTGGAACTGCCTCCATGAGCCGGAAATGCATGGGCATATTTATGGCCACCTCCATGCAGAATTGTGTCCTTAGAATCTGATTAAAGTAGCAAATAGAAGGCAACAAAAAACCTCCTACTTACTTAAAGGAGCTATAAGTTATGTTAGAATACTATGGGATTTTTTGTTGTATTTGATACTATTTGATGGGCTTGTAAATGATACAGTTCTAGACTGAAAATACAAATTGTTTAATTCATCCTATGCTCCTAAATGTATTATTTGCTATGGGGACATAGAATTATTATTTTTTAAATGTCATTAGTCCCAAAAGTTACGGAATATTATTTTTCCTAACTTTCATTTTTTCTAAAGAGCAAAAAGAAAACAATCATGGTTCCTTCACTCACACAAGCTTATATTAAATTTCAGAACTGAGAGGCTATTATAGATCTTGATTGCTTTTCAGAACTAAAGGAGTGTGTAAAATGTTGGTTATTTTTTCCCTGAGGACTCTAATTAATTATACAAATGTTAATGAAAACAGAAGAGTGAGGAGAGTGTGTATAAGTACTGAGTCTTCCTATGCTTTTTCTTCCCGATTTTGAAACAATCTTCAATTAGTCAATGACTATTTCTTATAATTTCTGCATCTTTTTTTTCTAGTGACTTTAAGATTAACATTCCTCTGCATTGTAGTGACATAATAAAATGCAAGGCTTTCTAATGTATATCTCAAAATGGCTGGAGTGTAAAATTAGCATAGGCATGGAGAGGGATGAAGGAAAAGGGAGAATAGTGACATTTTAGCTTATTTGAAGACCTGTGCCAGTTTCTAAGGTTAATGTTTGTTCTGGGGTAGGGATGGGGAGAGTTTAAGAAGCCACTGGTCCTTCGTTAGAGTTTGGATTAGAAAAAATGTGATTGTACAAACAGGTTTGAAGTACAGTGGCTGGAAGACAAGGTTCTATTTTAGTATTATTCTGTAAGTGGAAGGTCTCTCACAGGCAAACAGTGAAGTTTAGCATTAAAATCACCTATCTTTTAAGGACTTTTAAAGTGGAAATTAATTAATAGCCAGTTGAAGGTATGCTGCTTTGTGATGGTAACTGTTTCACCAAGACTTGAGAACAGACCTAGTTCCCTTTACTCTGTATAACTCTTGTTAATGATAACTGTAATGATCTTCAAAGCAAGGGCAACAGAAAATGATAGACAGAGCATCTTCTTGTTACCTCTCCCTGCTGCAAACCCGGATGCATTTACAATGAGGCTGCTTCTTAAATTTAGCCCTATCCCTCGTTCCCCCAAAGGGCATTACTCTTTTTGCATCTTGGTGGGTGAAGGCATTTGCCTTGCGGCCGCGTGCCTTTGTTTGTGCAACGCATTCCCTGCGTGTTTATTAACACGCTGTTAAGCGATGTTCTCAGCAGGAGCAGGCGTCCTCTCAGCCCATTGCCCAGGTCTGGGCATGCTCACGCAGCAGAGAGAAGCACTGGAGCCGAGCTGACGGCTCACTGTGAATGTGACTCCACTCACAGCAAGAGAGCAAACAGGAAATGACTTGGGGCGAGCCTTGCTAAGCCGGAAAAATGAATTAGACACACTTCTCAATAGAATCTGAAGACATTACATTCGGTGAAGAAAGAGAAAAAGTTAGAGCAAGAGGTTGCTTACTGTTCCCGCTTGGGAATCAAGATATGTTTATGGGTACGTTATACCTGCTTGTGATGAGAGGTTTGTCTCTCAATTGTGTTATGCGGAAAAGAAGCCTTTCATTGAGCAATATTTTCATTCTTTATACACAATTCAAGTTTTGAGAGAAGTAGGTTGTGTTGGAGGTAAATCTTGATACTTTCCTGTGAAAAACTAAAAAAAACCTCTGGAAGTAAAATTGTGGAAATTGCTATGACCTTTGAGACACCATCCTTTACAATATGCAGTAAAAAAATTGGGCTGCTCGGGCTTACATCAAGTTTACAGGAACATAAATTGCCACAATTGAGCTGCAAGCTTTATGTTCTTAAATCATGTCATTATATTTCGGGATATTGGAAGGGAAGGTAGAAAATAGCAGATTTCCATCCATCTCAGGAAATAATAAGTCTTACTGATCGCCTTTAGTATTTTGCTGCAGAATATTAGGTCATTTTTAACCCTCCCATTTTAAAGAAAACTTCTTTTTAAAAAACATCCGCTATTCAGGATAAATCAGGACATTGACAATTTATTTGTCTGATAAGGTGAACCTAACATGTTAGTTTATTTTTGTATGGATTGTAACAGAGGGACAGATACTGGAGATAAAGAAGCCCATGGAGTTATGGAGTTAAGTCAATTTATACCAGTGGAAAATCTAATAAAAAAACCTTCAGTGTCATAAAGTGAAAGCCAGTGTTTGGGTTAAAGTTAAAATGAAGAAAACTTTAATATGGCAAAAAGACAAACAGCTGTAGGAGACAAACTAAAGGAAGAATAAAAACTGTGTTGGAATTAAAGGACTCCTGTAAGAACTACCTCATCATCTTAACTCAGTTACTGGTTTAAACACAAAGAGACCCTGGGATCACCTGAAAAAGCAATCTTTTCCAATGAACCATTAAAGTTGTGGTGAATGCAGGTGAATGATTATGTGTTCTGTTTTATTTTGGAGGGTGTGTTTGTTTGTTTGTTTGTTTGAGGAAGGGAGTGAATAAAGGAAGGAATATTTGTGTGTTTTGTGCCAATAAGTTTTCCTTTGCCTGTGTCTGCTAGATTCCCACTGAACTAAATGAAAAATACCAAGTATGTGTGCTACTAGAAACTCCCTCATATACATGAGGTCTCCCCACCACTTGGATTTTGGATTTCAGTAGGAACTAAGTGGTACCAGCTGGCCTTCATGCCCAAGTGCTTATGGGGATTCATTCCTTAATGAGTCAGAGAACACAACAGATTCTCCCCAGTGTCTCTAGTGTTCAAGGAGCATGGGCTTGGGTTCATGCACTTTGTGCTACTCGAGGTGAGTAGTGTGTTTTATTCACCTTATATTGCAAAGTACATTTGCCGATTTAGTAAGTATCTAAGAGAAAGGGAGTGTGAGATACTAATAAATGATGGGTCATAGATAGGAAATAATAATATAAACAATATAAAACACAGAGGGAAAGTATATATTCCCTAGAGGAGATTTTATTGAATGCTGAGATGTAACAATAAGAAGCTACATTCACAAATCTCTAAAGGCAGCTTTGTGCTGCTTCAGCAGTGCAGAGCAGACTTAAATCCAGCTTAAATTTCCTGTGGAGTATGCTTTTGTGTAACTGACTCCTCGGGCTTCATAAGGCTAACCTTAGGTACACGACAAGGGAAGAGCTGTGGCCCAGGTGACCTGTTCCCTCATGATTCATGTGGGAGGTTTTGAAGCCTCCCCTTGAGTTTCAGCAAGCACAGCTTAGTGCTCAGGAGTACAGGCCAAAATTGGTTCTTTTTGTTGTCTTTGTTTTCTTTATGGGGGAAGAGAGAGGAGAGAAATTCCAAATAATTTAGTCACACAGGTCATGCTACAGAGCAGGTTGGTTTCTGGTGCTGATTTTGTTTTGGCTAAGTGTGCTTTTTTTTTTTTCTTTCTTTCTTTTTTGAATAAATGTCTTTAAAGTATTGCTCAAAGTACATATGAGTCAGATGGTCTGCAGAGATGAACTTTGTGCTAGATAAAATCTTCAAGATGTAAAATTTGCCCTGTTTCTATGTTTTGGTTCCTTCCTTTCTGTGTCCTGTATTATTGCAGTGTCTGAATGCCTCATGATCTTGAATATTTTTCTGTGCACAGCACTGGTATAACACTAATATAGCAATAAGTAATAAGTTGTGTTGTTATCTATGGATAAGGGAGAGGGACAGGAGAGACTAAGGTTTAGGATTAGGAAAGGATCTAGGTGCTTTGAAGCTGAATGATAAATTGCCTTGCTTTTAGATGCTGAATGTCTACAGTGTGCTCCAGAAATCGATGAGCCTTTATAAGGCACGTGGTAAGTTAGGCCCTTCCAAGGGGATCCAAAACACTCAGTATATTTGGCAGTGAGTTGCGTGTAGGTAGCAATAAGAAGCCCTGAAGCAAAGATTGCGTCTGAAATCCGTGACTGACTCTTGCAGTCTGGGACCTCTCTGGGTGTTTGCAGCCTGGACCTTCTCCTGAAGCTGGCCCTCTGCTCTTTCTTTCAATCAAATGGCTGCAGTTCCTGCTTCTTGCTTAAATCACTGCTGGAAGAGGATGAAAAAAAAGAGGAGGCAGTAGTGGCAATAGTCGTCTTCTCCATTCTTATAGTTCAGTGTTTGCAGGTAGAAAGAAGTTTAATTTCTTTGCTGGAGAGGATTCAATTCCTCATCTCTCTTTATTTACCAAATTTCAAATTATTTGACATTGGGGAACTATCCATTCCTTCCACTGAATATGCTCCGTTGTTGGAGAGAGGGGACAAAATGGTGTATGACTTTAGCTAATTGATTAGATCTGGGTCATAATCTGTCTTTCCTATGGCTAATACAATATACGGAAACAGTTTTGTGAATAAGAACTGGAATCCAGGTCCACTCTTGCCTGAGCATCTTAGCCTCTGGGTTACATTTAAAAAAACAAAAAACAAAAAACAAAAAAACAGTGAAGGGGTGGTTCAAGATGCCAGTTTTGGTTTGAAATATTTCTCTTCATTTAAGTCCCTTCTGTAGCGGTGACTTGTTTACTGTGTAGAAGCTTGTGGTGAAGCAGAGGATTGAACCTAGTTTTTCAGAGTCCAAGCTGACAGCTCAACTGCTTCTTCTGGGCTCACCATTTGTGTATAGTCACTTTCCCTTTTGTCAGTTGTTGGCCTAATCTACAAAGATAGGGTTTTGCTAAAACATATATGGCCTGCATCTGTGTTACAGCTTTGTGCCACAGTATATGTTTCTTTACAGCAATAAGTGCCTCTTAGACAAAGAATTACTGTGGGTTTTTTTTTTTTACTTTTTTTTTTTTTTTTACTTTTTTTCTTCCCCAAACTAAATCAGAGGGACAATTTCAAAATGAGAGCCTATCAAACCTGCACTGGGCTAAATGTGATCAACCTCAGGTATCTTTACAATCAGATGTCTTTGGTAAAGACAAATCCCAGCAAGAGGAGTACGTACACCACGTACTTTGTTCAATGCCGGTTTCCACGCAGATATCCCTTCGAGGATGACAAGTTGCCTTGCCGAACTTCAATAACAGGTACCATTTCTTTGTGTGTTTCACTAACAATAATCATCCTGTCTCAAGAGTTAGGTAGTGTGAAACACAGAGTTCTCTTTCTACAGAGAAGATAACTGTAGATAATCTAAGTGGTGTGTGTGGGGGGAAAGTAAAGTAACATTTTATGACACGCATTTTCTTCTGAAATCTGCATGCTGGCAGAAATTCAAACCTAATAAAGGGAAAAATCTCTTTTGTTTCTATTAATTTCCATTGCAAGGGCCAGTGAGATGTTCTGTGTTTTGAATGGAGCTGAAATGAACAATGTACTTTATTTGTTTAATAATAGCTCCGGATGCAGCGTGGCTTGTCTCTTTCTCTGCACGTTGGTCCTACTTACCTGATTTTGTGGAGCTGGCACAAACTGTTATATTTTGAGAACTGTAGCTCAAGAGCAAGGAAGGGGTCAGGGGGAAGAGGCAAAGAGCTGTTTTTGTTTTCTGTTTAGCCTTTTGGTGATGCACTGAAGAATTTTAAAGCACACTTTCACTATGAGAAATGATGGTAAAAAGTCTCATTTTGAGAGTTTATGTATTATCACAAGGATTTCTATATTGACTCTGCTGACTATTCAAGCAAAATAAATGTGTATATATAATATAAAATACTGATTAGCCTTGTAAATATATCCTCGCATCTGTGATTCAGGCTGATGTATTTTCTTCTTGAATACCACCAGCAGTAATGATTCTGTAGATAAGCAGTTACTTTGAAAATACCAGATCCAGAAGTACCTACAGCTGTAAGTAACTAACTGAAATTGAACTCTGGAATATATGTGACTCTATTTACTCTTAGCTTGATTGTTTCTGTAGCACTAATGGATATTTAAAAAATTAAATGGTAGAATGTTGCAACAGACAAATCGGAAGATCGAAATGCCCTCATGAAAAGCAGTTAGTAGCTAAATGCTTGAATAATTTTGGAAAAGAACTTGTAGGGTATTGAGTTACTTTTTTTTTTTTTTTTTGAGCCAATTGCCACTAGATCATCCTCAGACTAGCTTACTTTTAAAGTTGAGCTACCTGAAGTCCAGCTATGAACATGTCCCTTTGAATTCAGAACGTTGGCTCAACCCAATTTCTGTATTTGTGAAATACATCATGTTTCGGCTGCGGTGATGTTTCTTTGATATTTTGTCAAGAATTACTTCTAAATAGTTAACGTGTGTTTCATTATTATAGAGTTTGTCATACCCAAACTAAAATCTCTATTTTTCATCATTTACTTACAAAGAACAATTGATAGAGCATTTCAGAAATTTACCTGTTACTTCATTAACTCTTGCTTTAAGGGATTATGCTTACTCTAGAATAAAATTATCTCCTTGGAAACAAATCCTCTCTTTAGACATGGAGGAAACATAGGAGATTGTTCACTTTTTTCTTCCACTAGCCATACTTTGGTTCAAATAAAACAGCTTCCCCTAACTAGCGGATGACCACAAATGACACTTAAAGTTAACAGGCTATATACTCAGATAGGAAGAACAGCAAAACATTGTGAAAGTAGTATGATAAATAGTCCTCAAACTAATGCTAATGTGCATGCAGGGATATGAAACATTGGTATTAAATGATACCCAATTTGAACATTGGTGTATAACTGGACAAAGTGATTTTTGGGAAGGCTTTCAAGTTTACCCTTAAATTGGAAGCTTCAGCATTAAACACAAAGCTCAGACAGCCAGTTATGTGCCATCTACATTGACTGTAATGGGAGAGTCTGAATTCTCAAGTCCCAATTCATCTAACATCCACATTGATTATGTGCATGTGTAGGCTCAGCACAGGGTTTCCTGAAGTGTTCTTGAGGAGGAGAGCTCAAGTATGCTTACCTCAAGCTCTCCTTTAGGTAAACCGGGAAGGTCTAGCAGAGGCGACACTGCAAAAAAAACTGCCCAGGTTGAGCAGCACTTGTCCCTGGCCTGGCTCTTCTAATGCCTCAGTCACTCTTAATATCTCGGTGTAGATGCAGCCTGGACCTGTGAAAGGCTGCAGCCCTTGGCACACTCCCTGCAGGAGGCTGAGGTGCCATTCCCTTCCACTGGAGAACAGCGCAGGCAGTTTCTGTAATCAGTGTTTTTCTAACTCCCTGACTGCATACCGGGAAAATGTACAGAATCTCCTTGCTACGCCTTCCCTAGGCAGTGAGCATGTGACTAGCAGTGTCTGATAGCATAACTGCCCTTTTATCCTAAACCCTCGTTCGCATCCCTTCTCAAAACAATAATGGCTTTTCTGGCTACTTGTCTTTTATTTTTCAAATCATGGAAGTGTCTGCGGTAAGACTAAGCTCCTGTAGAGATGAACTCCTTCCTGTTTTGCAGGAAACAAACACAGACAGCAAAATGGCATGACATGTCCAGAAGAAATTTAGACCTGAGCAATGTGTTTATTACATGTGGCTAGAGGCTGCAGCTGCAGACCCTGCCTGTAGTGTGAGGTGCTGGGCAAACATAGGATCAAAAGCTGGTGAGGTCATGAGAGGAGTTACCATTTCAGTACCAGAGATGATGACAAAGCGCTCTGTCTGAATCCAAGCAAACAGCGGGACACTACCAGTTAGTGTGATAGGCAGTGATCTCATCATCCCAGGAGCTGAACTACTGTCAAGCCCTTTTTAATAGGTGTTCCTCCAAAAATAGGGCATATTTAACTAGGGAGAGCAGGATTTTGTTTTCTGAAGGAAGGTGTGCTGGAGCAGGGCATGGACAGCTCAGCTTGACTCAGCTGTCAAGGGACAGCTGCCTTGATGCTGAATGTGCTCCTGGAGAGGGGGGAGGCTGGCTTTTTCATAGAGCTAGTGATATAATTCACTTCTTCTGTAGTAATAAGCACATGGAACAGTTTCCAGGCACTTCTCCTTGCAGGTGAGAATGGGGACACTTAGGGCCTTTCAGAACTGTAGCAGAAATGGGATCCCCCTAAAAGGTTTAAAATCTGTGACTGGTGTGGTAAAAATCTGTGAATTTCCCTCATAGACAAATTCCATATCTAGTTTAGCGCACACAAAAAAACTGTCTTCAAGTGTCAGAGAATATGCAAATTGGCCTATTTTATCTTTTGACACTCGATTTGCAAATTGGCATTTTGGGTTTTAAGTCCCTGATAAATGATCATTTCAGAGACAATGCTCCTACTACAGCACTGGAGTGGAAACTCTGACCTTGTGAAGAGGGGCTTGTCTGTGCTTATAAATTTGTATTTATTTTTCTGCAGATGTACCTTTTGCTTTGAAATGGAAACGTTTGAAACCCAAGAATGACTTTCAGAAGCAAAAGACTAAAATGTTGGGAAGCACCATGTCAGCAGATCTAATGCCTCCAAACCAAGGTAATTGTATGATGTTTCTCTGCCTTGAATTCCTCTGATATCTCAGCTATTTTTTTAATATATCTTTAAACTGAGGTATAAATATAATCCCTCTGAACTTGACTGCAAAGACTTATTGCCAGCTAAAAAAGAAAGAGATCAGACAAACAAGTGGTTCTTGATGAGCATTAAAAACATGGTTCTTCCTTCTCTTCAGAACTGTTATGATATTCCTATAAAACCTCCCTTTCCCTTTATTGCCAAAGCAATGCTTCTTTTAATAATGTAAGACCGTGATGGCACCAACCACCTCTAATCACCACAAAAATGAGCTGGCCCAAGCAAAATTCTACTTGAAGCATTTGTTCAAGCAAATGTGCCTCGTGCATGCCCCCCCCCCCCCATACCAGCAGATGCTGAAGATTAGGAACATGATGGTATCTTAATATAATGCGTTGCTGCCACATGCTCTTTTCTTCTGAGGGTGAAACAAAGGAATTTTTGATTTTGAAATTAGGATAGCACACCTTGAATTGTTATCTTCCCATGGTGCTATGGAGACATAGGAAGGCCACACTGATAGAAGTGAGTTATTTATTACAAGATTTTCCACACCAATACCTTTTGAAAAGGGGAGGAAAAAAGCATGTGCAGCTGTAAATAGCTACATGATAGAATCCTCTTCATTGGAAACTGTGAGGATAGATTGAAGAAGCATACTGTCTTGATCTTGTCCATGTGCCTGGTCTGGATTATGTTTTGAGATGACTTTCCACCCTTCATTTCTGCCCCCCTGTATTAGCGTGAGTGTTCCAAGTTGCGTTTCACCATTTCAAAAGCAGCTGTTGCCCTTTTATACTTCGCTTTGAAAGCAAGCTGTATATATTTTAAATTTATTTAACCCCACAGTGAACTATAGAGAATGAGGAAGCACTGCTGAATTGGACAAGGCACGGACTAAAATTGAGAGTTACCTCTCTTAGGCAGTCTCTTTTCAACCTTAGGGTTGAGGTCAGTACTAAGGATGCAGCTTGGCATTTGCATTTCACAAAATGCTAAGAGAGGGCGAGCAGGTGGCAGAGATGTGCTGTGGCTGCGCAGAGGAGCTGGGCCAAACTTGCTGCTCTGCCAGTTGGCTGCTGCTGCCTAGCCCAGAGTGGTAAGTCATCAGAGAAAGTCTGCTTTGAAGATGCTTTCAGGTATGTGAAGGCACTGAGCAGAGGCTGCAGCACTGCCGCATGTCTCACCGAGTGTCTGGGGAGCAGGGTCTGTATGTGACAAGACTAGAGGCCAGTTCTGTAGGTGCTCCAAAAGCAGAGTTATATAGGCCTTAATTCTGGGAGCTAAGGAGAGGTGGAACGGGATGAGCACCACAAAAAACTTAAGAATTTGACTAGGATTTTTAAAAGCAAAAAACTCAAATTAAGCAATCTGTAGGATGCTGACTATCCAGCCCCATTTCTGAAGTTTGAAATTTGCTGTTTTTCTTGTCAACTGAGTTCACATTATCACTTCAATTTCCTGGGTGTTATGGGTTAACTTTATAAGTGAATGCTGAGCTGGGCAATTGGTGCACTTCATTGACTAGAATTTTTCCCTCCAGCAGCTTCATTACATGAGGTTTATTTGCAGGTACTGCTAGATAAGCTTTATCAGTCTGACAGTTGCATAGTACTCTGTGGGGGGTGAACAGGTAAGGGAAGCCTTGTTTGAGGCAGCTGATAGCTCATATGTGACTCCACTAAGAGGTGGAAGCTGAGTAGATATGGTGGGACAGGAAGATCAGCTGACACTTTCATCTGTGGGATGTTTTCAGCTGCAGGTGAGATGTGCCAGAGCTTCATAAGGGAGAGAGTGATCTTGTTCTTGAATATTAGGAGGGAAAACCAGAAAGCAGAGAATGGTGCAGAGTAGTGAGTGAAGGACCTGAGTATGTGTTGGAACATGCTGAGTGGGAAACGTGAGGTTCTGTTCTGTGTGTTGGTCTGCTCGCATAGCCCCGAGCGTAGAGCACAGGTGGCTGTCTGTGTGGTGTCTTGCAGCTATGTGTTGATGGAGGAAAAAACTTCTCAGCTGGGTCATTTCACAGGGAACCATTAACATCCAGTGATGTGAAAAATGCAATGGTCTGTGGTTTTAATCACAAATTTATGATAATTGTGCTTCACTAGTTCTTCAGGGAAACAGATACAGGCCCTGAGGTGATTTCATATTTCTTAATGCAGACTTAGCTAGCATGTTAAGTCTTAGCTTAGCTTAACATGCAAGTAGGGCTGAAAACTGTGGACCTATTGAGTTCAGTGGCAGAAATCTTCTTGAAATTGCAGGGGGTGTGTGCACCTTTGAAAAACAGCAGCAGCAAGTACTTCAGCTGCTAGCTTTCCCTCTGTAATGTGCAGTGGTGCACTGAATCATCTTCATGGGAAAATCTGATTAGGAATGTGGTCACTTAATTAGGGAGTTGAGTGATCTTGACTTTTTTTTGTTGTTGACTTTTTTATTCCTTTTTTAACAAGGGGATAACACTGCCTTCAGGCTCAGTCTTTCAGCAGTGTGAATTGGTCCACAGGAGCCCACACAGCTGTACTATGTGATCTCCCCCCCTCCCCCCCCCCGCACCAGCTGAGACTCTAACTTCCTAAGTGCAAAAGCATTAGGGAAAAAAAAATACTGCCTGGTATTCACGGAGAGTGATTAAGACTTGATCCTGGATCCCTGAATTCAGGGAGAGTTTTGTCATTTGACTTCAATCAGATCAGGATCAGAAGCCCTTCATAAGAATATGAGACTATGAACAAGGGCATTCTGAAAATGTAACTTTTGCTCTGACTGAAGCTGTTGGTATGACAGTCAGGAGAACTAGAAAGAGTTCTTCTGTAGCATTACACATTGATATAAATAATTTAATGAAAAGAAGATCAGAGATATTTGAGAGGAAGTTCAGAACCTTTGCTAGAAAATGAGAAAAAGGAAATATACTTTTTTTTTGGCTGCTATTGTGCAAGATCAATTGCTAGTAGATGTGATAAATTCAGAAGCAGGAGCCTAGAATACCTGTTTGTTAATATTTTATTTTTTCACAAACCCACTGTACTGGGCTTTATAAAAACTCATACCACAAAACATGCCTTTGCCCTGAACAGTTCTCATTTGGGGTGGGGTGGGGGGACAGCCGGGATAGGAAAAGGAAAAGAGAAACCTAAATATACTCATAGGCTTTCAACTTTTATAATTATTCTAACAGAATAAAATGAGTTTGTGACATCTATGTCAGGACTTTGTTCAGACGATTGGATCATTCAAGAGCTGCAGTGCTTTTAGAGCAGTTGTATGGTGTGGTAAGGACTGACCGATACATTGGACTTCATTCTACCCTTTTTAGGGAGGAAGGATTGGGGAGATAAATGAGAGGAAGGGATGAAGTCCCCATTAGCTTCAGAAGCCAGAGATCTTTATTCATTTAAATAAAGATGAAATACACCCTGTTCTGTCCATGAGCACTGCTTGTCCTATTTGGGCTGCCCAAGTTCTCCATGTTCATGTTTTCCAGTTGGACAGCTAGAAGTCATTTTTTATGTGGTCCTCAGCATGAGTCTTTAGAGACACATTCTTTCTGATGATGGGATGCAGAGACTTTGGTAGAATTCAGATATAATGAAAATGGCCTGTATCCATCAGCGTAGTTGTAGCACTATACTGAGGTCTGAATATGTCCTCAAGAGTGTGTAATAGTCACCTATCTTGAGTTTTTAAAACTGATAAATGTTGCACCATTGATTTCAGGGGAAGGAGGGCCTGGGCTTAAGATTGTTGGCTATAAGTTGCATTACTTCAGAGCTAATGGTTGTATTATTACTGGAATAACAGAGGCAAGACTAAGCAAAGAAATGACTGGGGACTTAATACTGCATTTAGTGAAGAGTAAGCAGAATCAAACAGGAACTTAATAATATCATCCAGCAATATTGTCAAATTGGTAACGAGAAGTCTTAGAAAATATTTTTGCTGACATGACCGAGGACAGTCTCTGTAGAACTTGAAAGTGGTGAATGGAGATTGGTGATTCTTGGAACAGCCAACTACAGTGTAGAGAAAGGAGACTGGGAAATGCTTTTTTAAATTAGGGAGGCCTGTAGGAAGGCCAGAAAATTGATCATGCAGGATTTTAATTACTGAGGTATTGATTAATATGATAACTGTGCACAAATTAAGAAAGGGGGCATTAATGCAGGATTGCTTCCTTAAGCTGTTTGTGAGTTTGCACAGTCACACGCTATCTTGGATCCAGCCCTAAGGAGCTGAGCCAACTACCTTTAAATGAGGTTGAGAGTGGAGAGAATCTATGGAGCACCCTTGTGTTCGGATAGGGAGAATGGTGAATCCTCAAGGAATGATCCTGGAGGTTTGCCCTTCTTTTAAGGTTACAAAGGCTAATTTTGAGGAAATGTGCCTGAGGAATTTCTTCTGATTATGGAAATCTCCATCTGTGCAGCTGAAAAATAACTGTGATTTCCTCAGAGAGACTGTAATTAAAATGTGTCCTGGTTAAGTCTACACAGGTTAAAGGCTGCTGGGGTTAAAGTCAGAATGAAATTAGCACCAAGTATTAAGCAGGTACTTTGTTAAACTGTTGCATGATCAATGCAGTAAAGAGCAGGACAGGGTGGTATCTAGAAATGAATGAAGATAAAATTCCCTTTTTAATTTATACTCCAAATCATTATTTTCATATGCTTTTTTTCTTTAACCCCCCCCCCCTCCTTTTTAGTACATGCTTTTAGAGCAAGAATGTTTTGTTTGCTTAACAGGGTAGGTGAAAGTGGTTATAACAGGCTATGTTAAGGATATGTCACAGAATATTACAGGTTATGCTGTGCAGTCTGTGGATATCTTTTCATGGGAAATATTTTGCTGTCTTTCCTAACTCTTGCAGTGTG
Source organism: Apteryx mantelli (assembly GCF_036417845.1). Lineage (NCBI taxonomy): Eukaryota > Metazoa > Chordata > Aves > Apterygiformes > Apterygidae > Apteryx > Apteryx mantelli. The sequence continues at coordinate 80,662,846 of NC_089979.1, forward strand.
CAAATGTAGAGGTGTTAGAGGAGAGCTAAATTACGGAGAAATAAGAAATAGTCTTGGTTTTACCACCCAGTAGCTATAATGGTTAGCCAGGCTTGAAGTGGGAAAGCAAGCCATGTCCTTTCAACAGATAAGTACCTTACTTCTCAAGGAGCATGTGAAGAATTCCTACCCACAACCATTCCTGAAGGAAAGAAGTTGCATTCTCTGACACAAGGGAACAAGCACCCTATTAGAGGCATAACATTTTTTCACTTTATATTTGTAGTGCAGAAGGGACCAGAGAAAACAGTTCAGAGAACAAATAAGGTGGATTAGAAAAAAAGATAGGACAGATCTGTCCAGTAACAGTTTCATTCTCTTTTCAAGATGGTAAAATGGAAATGATCTTTATTTAGATCAGATAACCTTCAGTAAAGCAAGAAATGGCCTGGCGTATTTGAAATAAACCAGAGCTACTCAATATAATTGGCATACAATCCCGTGTTTAGTAGGAAACAAAATTTGAGTTTATTGACGTCTTTGTTTTAGGAGTCCTTTTATAAATGCGTTAGGTCTTCTGAACAACGAAATGCAATGAATGGGAAGGTGCGAGAGAGGAGCTATGTATTTAAAAAAAAAAAAAAAAGCTGCTGTTTAGCTTAAAGTTGATTTCTTACCCCCCACCTTCCCCTGACTCCTGGGAGAAAAAAAAAAAATAGCTTTTTATATATCATCTATAGTTGTGGCAGAGCATTAATCTAAATTTAATCTCTTTTTAATGTTTTTTTTTTGGGGGGGTTGAATTTGCTGAATAATTTGGTTTATGTAAAAATAATCCACCAAATGTTGGGGCTGGGGGTGGTGGGTGGTGGGTGGTGGGGGAGATCAGGAACAAGAAGGGAGAAATGTCCTGGTCAGCCTTCTCTTCAAGTGCTTCCCTGAGATGTGGAAGAGGACATTTCAGTTCTATCCTCTGCTGAATGGACTTGAACTCATTTCCTACCTTTCAGCAAAATACTGTCCTCCTTATGTTCCCACATGGGTTGCTCTTCCTCTCCTATCAAAGACATTTCAATTTATATAACATAGGCACTGCTCGAGTGAGCAGATGAAGTAAAACCTAAGTTGCCTGACCACGTTACCTCCCCTCCCATAAGAGTACCCTGGTGTTCTGGATACCTGCATACTCGAAACCCTCATGTTTTACTTCTGTGCACAGTCAAATGGACAAAACACGTCTCTTCACTCTCATATTCTATGACCCAGCTTTCTGCATGAGTCCACTCCCAGGCATTACCAGCACAGAAAAGCAGTGTAGATGAAGGTGTTCCCAGAAATCCTTCCACTCCTTCCCTCCCCGGTCAAGCCACCTCCAGCTGGGCCACCACCTGCCTCCCAAAGGCAGGAGTTAAAGCAAAGTTGCAAAGGTGCAGGAAAGGGTGCTATATCTTGATGTTTCTCTCTGCTTTCCTCCTTAGCCCAGTAATGTTGGCAGTACTGATTTGTGCCCCATGCATCTCAGATCTTCAGCTTGCTGTGGCACTTGCTCCCACAGCAACCCAGAGAGCTCACCCGATGGGTGAGGTTGGGCTGGCCACGTTTAGCACCCTTTCTTTTGTTGCCTGGGGTGATAGAGTAGGGGCACAGAATTGGACTTGAAAGGGGAGATGTTACCACCTCTTAGTCACCCTTAATTGATGTTTCTTCCTCCGTATGCCTTCTGATTTTATAACCAGCTCTGTGCCCCTTTCCCCACCTTTCCAAGTTCTATGTTACGTGCTTCCCCTCTTTTTGTGTCCTTGAGGCAGGCAGAGTGTATATGCTGGGACTGCCCATTCCTAATGTGGGGCTACCTGTGCTTACAGCTCCAGTACCAGCTTTTCATTCCCCAAATCCAGGCTGCTGATAACAAGGTTCTGTATTTAATCTCTCAGCCCCATGTTGCCAGGTAAAGGTTTTTCACTCTCACTCCAGAAAATTGGAAAGGAACAGAGGAAATTGCTTTAAGAGAGTGGATAGATGTATTTGGGGGGAAGGGGAAAGCAATGCTTCAGTGAATATGGAAAATGAAGTAGAGAAAAATATCTAGCGGATATGGATCGTCTTTTTGCTATAAGGGCCTATTCCTGCCCATCAGTTATTTCTCTTCTGCAGCAAATAGAAACCAAAATTATTTTTTTCGGAGTCGGGATAGGGCTGGCAATTTAAACCAGCTGAGGATCTGCTCTCTGTTTTCTAACCAACAAAATGTTAACTTAGTGCAGACAGGCTCACTAAATCGAAACCGCCTCAATGTTCCACATGAAGCTCTTGCTGTGGCAGATAATGGCTAGAAGTTTTCACTGGCTGCCGTAAGTGAAAGGGAGTTCTTTTCCTGATCTTTCAAGCTTAGTAGAGATTCACAGAAGCAGCAGGATTCACAGTTATGGTACCTTTCTAATATCTAGCAGCCGTGTAAATTTTTCCATATTAAAGGCATCATTTGCCTAATTTTTATGTAAATAGCCATAGCCTGGTAGCCACTCAAATCCAACAGCATTACTGCTGGCAAACAAGGGATTAAAAAGAAAATGCTGATTTGAAATTAAAGCCATAGGGCCTGATAGAGCCAGGTTACCATTAAATTCTATAGATACTCTTTCCTTCTTGCCAGCTCTATTGCGTTTTAATCCAGTGCTCAGGGTTTTCTATAACTAAAAAGTACTTCTTTAATCCTTTTTTCACACACTGTAATGCAAACCTTGATGCTGAATAATCCACTGAGGCTCGCGCGTTTGTTAGATCTCTGCTTCATTAAATTACCAAATTTTACTGGCAGCAGAGCAGGGGGGCAAAATGTCAATGTAGCTTTGCGGAGCCAGCGGTTGCTCACTTCTGAAGATGAATATGATCTCTATTAATGCCTGTTTACTACATTTCAGCACTAACCTTTATAAAGTGAAGGAGGGGTGGGAGGAACTCCGGGGCAGGCTTTCAAAGTGCAGTAACGTATTTTCACAATCAACATTTGATTGAACCAAGAAACCAAGGGAGATAGGTTTACAAGGGCATTGAGTCTAAACTCCATTGCTAGACACTTTCGGTTTTGTTTGGTTTGTGCTTTGTGAGTGATATCGCATGGTCTTTGAACATTCATCAGTATTGTGGCATTTGATACTGCAAACATATGCCAAAAGAAACAGAAGCTCAACATGAAACACTCAGATCAAAGTTGCATATGTTTTCTAGTGGCTGATAAAACGTCTTCCCCCCAGCCATCTGAGGGTCTGATCTGCAGACGCTAATCTCTGGAATTTCTGGTGGTGTCCCTGGTCCCTAATCAGTGTTACATTTCACATATGTTGTGCTGGGGCTTTCTTGAGTTAAGAAGGAAAGGCACTATTATTCAGTGTGATAAAATGTCACTAGCAGTATCAAGGATCCTGGTATTTATTTAAGTTCAGCCCTGCAGGGCATTGGCATAATTTTAACATTAGATGTAGATCATCTGAATTCTTGAGTCAAAGCTTTTGCCATTTTCTCTTCACGGAAATGCCCTGCAGTTCATACCTGTGCTTTCAGTGAAATAGGCTCTTGGTGATGTCAATGGAAGTTTTACTTTAGCGAGGAGAATAGACTCGTGTCTTTAGGGCAAACACTCCTCACAACAAATTCTACTATACAAAACTGCATGCTGGGAAGTACAAAAGAGAAGCTTTATTAAGGAACCAGTTAGAACTAATATGGGACCTAATACCCCATGTTGGGACAAGATATTTCTGTCTCTAGAATAACTAAAGGAAGTCTAATTTTTAACCATGCTTGAAAGGTACTGGAGACAAGAGTTTAGTTACACTTCACTTAGATTCCTCAGGAATCTCTTTGTTTAATTTAATACAACTGATTTGAGTTGTGAGGAGGCAAAACCCATACCTGCATGGGACAAAAGAATCTCAACAGAAACCCGAAACAGGCTTTACGATTTACAGTTTTTGACCTTACGGCTCCTAGGAGGAATGAATCATACTCCTGTAAGGAATGATCTAACCTGATCTTTCTTTGACTGGAACTGCAGAACTGGAAGGGAATGCAGCGGATGCAAAGCGTAGTCTTCGATTGCTTTTTTTTTCTGTTTTTTTTTAAGATATTATATTTTTATATAGAATTTCTTTCAACATCTTTCTTGAACAATTTGTTCCCATTTGTCAGCACCTCAGTGATGTTGCTTGGTGAGAGCTACTGGACTAACCTACCTTTTGCAAATGCTAATGTGCAAATCAACATACAGAATGGGGGAAGCACAGAGAAAACTGCTAAACAAATTTGCATTGGATGCACTGAGATATTTAGGTAACTTCTGCAAACTGCATGTTGGCGGGATAAGCGCCAACAATGAAGAACAATTATTTGAGGGTTAAAAAAGGAACTCCAACTGTAAAGAAAGTTGGGCAAAGAGATGCTCTCAGAATTGAAAGGATTATTAATAGTGATATGCAATAGACAAATTGTAGATACCTCGTGACTCAGGCTATTTAACACATGACAAACATGCATAAAATGCAACCGAAATAAGGCTTCAGAAATGGAGGGATGGATTACGTGACCTAAGTTATGTATAATTCATCTGACTTTGGGACTAGGTACTTCCTGAAGTCCAAACTATTTGTCTTCTATGAGTCTATGAATTTCCATTATTTTTGGTGCTTTTTATGGAAAAAGGGTAAAGACATGCTTTAACTGCAAAATTATCTTTATTTCCCTCTGTCCCCGCTCATTTTGTCTGTGCATATTATGTTATCTTTATTAAGGACCCTTAATACTTTCACTATAGACCAAATCTTATTGTCTGTTCTTGCTGGTACTTTAGGAAGTTCTGAGAATTCATAAAAAGTACAAGACTTCGGAATGAGCTACCAGGACACACAGGAATGACACTAATGAGTTGACTTGAGATATTGTCCATGACTAAATTTGGTATTAGAGTCTCACCACTATATACGCTGAAAATAATATGATAATTTGAAGAAAGCAAGATAAACAGTACTAGTCTTAGGCAGTGCAATGCAAGCACATATGTTCCTATTCCAGCATATCGCCCTGGTCATACCTTGTGAAATGTGGAGAGAGATTGCTAAATTATAATGCTGTTGCTCCTTGAGACTCTTAGGTTATCCTTTTGAGTCCTTGTATTTCCCAAGTGGATCCCTTGTGGAGTCATATGGGATTTTCCTGAGTTCTATTTTTCTCCTCTTCAAGATCAAGAAGGGTAGTTCACTGCAAAACTAAAATGTTTCATTTAATATTGACAGGACGAACATCATCTTGTGCAGACTTAATGTTTTTTACATGTTGTTATTGCAAAACACAGAGCTATTACACTTAGCATTGTCTTTCTAAGCAGCATATGCTTCCACTCAGCCCTGTCCCATTCATATTTAAAAGAAGGCACAGTCCCTGCACCAAAAATATGAGCCTAAAAGACTTTACAGCTGAGACAGTGAGCTTAGTTGCATAAAAAGAGGATTCAGCCTTGTGTGTGACAAACAAAAATAGCTGCAGTTTGGCTACTTGGGGTAAATATTCATAAGGTAGATCAGTCCATATGCTTTGAGGACATAAGCCAGTCACTGGCTGCCTGAATTTGCAAAAAGATGGCCCACAGTGGGACAGTAATGCCTAATTGTCCACTGAAGCAATCTTATTCTTTCTTTTTGAAGCGTTTAGTCCTCCTTACTGTCTGAGGTGGGACATAAGTCTGTACTGACCACTGATCTCATCCACTCTGGCAATTTCTGTGTGGGAGTCAGATCTGTTAAAACAATGGCACAGTTTTCACAGCATGTCAGCTTATATATTTTGACTGGGGGGGCTGAGAAGTACCTCAAGTGATTCATACAAGATTGGACTGAGAGATGTTAAAAGAGCTAGGGCTGGGAACAGCCATAATAAGCAGCAGTTTTTGCGTAAGGAGTGACTGGGCACAAAACAAACTCATGGGAGGTTCCAGGACTTCTAGCTCCCCTGTCTGTTCTCCTCCCACTGAAATTTGTGCTCAAGCGCAATTCCTTTGTACCCCAATCTGTGCCCCCATCCAGCCCAGTATACCGATAGAAAGGGAAATAGGGCACTTAGAAGAAATTTGGAGCTGGCTTTCATTTACAGCTTCTCAAATTTAAAAAGTGTCAGCAGAAATCTTCACGTGGTGTTCCCTCATTCTGGTGTGATTTCTAGCAGTACAATTGACCCTGATTAAGGGGTATTGCCTAATCACATGCTCTCAGGAGTAGAAAAGAGAAGAAATTGGGAAACATGGGTCTGCTTCCTTCTCTCATCACAAAGCCTGTGGGAGGGTAATCAGCTCTGGGTCAAAATCAGCAGCGAGGTGTTTTTCCCTCCATGCTGGCTCAACTCTGGTGGCTGGTCCTTAAATGTGCAAAGCAGCAGGATCACGTCTGTGTTGCCTTACCCTGCACTCTTCCTCCCAGTGGTTAGTGTTGCTTTACAGATGCTCCCTTTCTGGGGGTGCCCCTATGATGGGGAGACGGCACTTTAACTCCTACCTCCCACCTGTGTCTCCCAGCTTGTCCATGCTGGGCAGACAGCATGATCCTGCCCTAAAGTAGAGCCTCCTGTCCAGATGAAAATCCAGCTCCCACACTCCTATGCATTGATTATAAAATTCTCTACACCCTTGTCTTATTTCTGTGGACTTGCATCTGTGCAAAACAGTATAAAGTTAGACCAGTTCAAGGCAATTCAGGCTGTATCCTGAGGAGTCATGCATGGGAGGGACCCTAAAACAAATGGTATCACAGCAAAACGTGAAGCAAAACAGTTATTACTTTCTTCTGACTGCTGTGAGAGTCAAGGTGCTGGGCTGGCTGGACCTTTGATCTGACATAACGCTAACCATTTTCAGTAATGTTCTTAATGTTATGCAGAATACTAGAATACGAAATAAAAATGGTGTTGGGTTCAGCATTAATGTCTAGTGCTGATCTTCACAGCTCTGAAACAATTTTTTTTTTTTTTTTGCACTTAGCAGACTTGTGAAATCCAATAGAGGCAATAACTTTTTTGAGTGTGGGAGGGGAATACAAGGGGCCTGTTCTTGATTTCCTCTGCGCTGGTGTGAACTAGGGAGACAGTTTTACACACAAATCTTAGGTGAAACTTTGATCAGTGGAAGGAAATTATGCATGTTCACTGCTGTCTATGTTTAAGCTAATGGATTTATTCATATGTTTCAGGTTGAGTGCATATACTAGTGCCAAGGTCTAAACTAAGGTCTGAATTTAATCCCCATAATGTACATGTAGGGATACTGTATACATACATATATACATTTGGTCTATTAAATAGAAGTATAGTGTGTATGTGTACTGTATAAGCATGTGTATGTGTGTACATATATTTATACATACACATATGTACACCCTATATATCTGTGTATATAAAATAACAATATTTTGTCAGTCAAACATATGCGGTAGTTTAAAAACACATTCATCAATGCAGTTGTTTATTTGACTTTTTTTTATTAATCTGGCTGCAGAACCTCCTGGTTCCTGGATGGCAGGAATAAAGAAGGAGAAAGGGTGCTATTCTTAGAAAATGGATCACTGAAATGAAGTTTTACCAAACATTTACCACTTTTCATTAAACTTCTACCATTTAAAAACATACCTGTTTTTCCCAGCAAAAGGTATATATTTCTAAAAGTCCTTTCCAAGCTTCTTAAATGCTACTTTTTCTTATTCTATTCTTCAAAGAGCAGCAGCCATGCTATCCCTCTTTTCAACTTCAAACCGTGCTGCTCTGTTGGTCTGGCACAGCGAGGGTGCTTTGAACTGAGAAGAGAATCTTGCTCTTTTTTTGGAACTTCGAGAAGGGTTTTTGGAGAGAGGTGCAATTAGCATTTTTCTTTGACCCGTATCACCTTTCTTTACTCTTGTAAAAGTAAAACAAATAATAATAATTAGATATCTACGCATGTACTGTTCCCTGGGGCCTGACAGAAATATCGCTCGTTCATACTTTCTGGAATTTTTTTGATCCTGTTTTTTGGACTTTTAGACAGACATCATGGTATCTGTGAAACTCTGTACAGGCAGCTGACTTTGGGGCAAGCATAAATTGACTTTGGTTTCCTCTCGGGGTAATTTTATTCTGCACAAAGTGAGAAGATACAGCAAATGTCAAAGGAAGGAGACAGGAGTCATATTGATCTTGCTTGATAGACCAGACCCCTAAACTTGATGGCTTTCATTCTTGGTGGCCCACCATGGCTGCAGCAATGTGAACTCTGAGTGCTGCCAAGGCATGATGTGAATTCAAGCACAGTTAAGCTCCACAGGGGCTTCCTGCTCTATGCTTGCTCTTTGCCGCAGGTCAGTTGACGGCAAGGCATCAATGGCTGGAATCTGGATACGTTCCTAAATGAGGCCTAAAAGGATGCACGCGTTGGAGTGGAAAGCAGGGGAAGTGTGCTGCTACTTTTCCTCTGCCTATGAATAGCTAGGTCATCTGTACAATCACTGTGGCTGTCTGGCATCAGCATTTCTGACTGATTTGTGGAACATCTCTGAGTGCTCCTAAGAGCACTTTCCCGCCACCCCCTTCTTTGTGCTAGAAATTCCATCATGCCAGCTGTGTGTGAAATTTGGGATGTGTTGAAGGTATTGTCAACATCATTGTTTTACTTTCAATTATTTGAAACAGCTGGTGGTCGAGGCCTCAGCCAGCACAGAAGCACTGGCACCGCTCCGCGGAGAGGAGCGTTCTGGGGGCTGTCTTGAGTGTCCCAGGAAAAAACAGTGCTGAAGGTGCATGATCAAGCAGGACGCTTAGAAAGCCTGAATCACGGGGAGGGCAGATGGAACAAAGCTCTGTTCAGTGTAAGTCTGGATGCCTGAAAGCAGCCTGACTGGAAAGAGAATGTATCACCTTGTTGCTTGTGCCCAGGTGACTTGTGAAAACATCTGTAGGAAATAAAGGTACTTAAAATGACCCCACAAAGGGAATGCATATAAATGCAAAAACCTTAAGAAAGATACAAATGTCAAGTAAACAACACCTTCATTTTCCTTGAAACTGCATCTTTTTATCTGAGTTTCTCTCAGCAATTAAATATTTCCTGATCCATAAACACCTCTGTTTACAACACACTGTTTTAAGGCAGTAACTTGAACAAACATCCTGTAGTAAGAGAAAAACCCTTCAAGTGTAAGGCATTTGTTCATGGGAATTGGCTCAATAAAGCTTCTCCTTTCACCCTTGTCATGCCCCCTTCCCCCCTCAACATGCACACAGACTAAGCAGAGACTTGCTGCATCCCTGTGGTAATGTGGATTTTGAGTTGTTGATAAATACAAGCAGGTTAACATCTAACATCAAAGGTTTACCAGATTAAAGTCAAAGGAAGATGAGATTTTCAAGAGCTTGGGTAAACAAAAAGGCTGAGATCCTCAATTATCTTTAAAAGCTCTTTAATGCGAGCCTCAATAGGCTTAAATGAACAGAGGAATAAATACGTCCATGCTGCGTGCTAACCATAACGCTACTGGTTCCTTACTGTAACTCAGTTAAAGGCTACATAAGGAATGAGAGATAAGGCAAATAGGTTTGCTTGTAGAATGAATCATTAAGAAAAGGTGACTGTTGTATTTGATGTGGTAAGAGGTGGAGGGAAAACTAACTATAGCTTAGCAGGAATAGCCGATTTTGAGACCTATACGGCAGTTATTAGTCATACTATTTGAATCCAAAAGGGCACTGGTTCAAAAGACTGCTCAGAAAGACTCAGGCTGAGAGGAAGCTATTAAATCAGCTGTGCTCCTGAGTGTTCCCCCTGCCCATCCTCCCCTCCCTCCCTCCCCCTCCCCCTCCAAAAAAAAAAAAAAAAAGTTTTAGGATAGTTCCTGAGAGCAAGAGGATGATGAAATTTCAGAAGTAGGGCAAAAAGGATAAGATTCACATGTATTATTGCTGTAGAGATGTTTAGTTCTCTCTAAAAAGCCAAAAGCTGGTAGTATGGTCAGACTGATAATAGGACATATGTACCACCTGCTTCTACCAAATTAAGCTAGTTTAAACAAAGGTGCCCGGAATATGTCATATATACTTACAAAGTGAATAACTCTTAATCTTCAATCCACTGTCATGCTGAGTAATACAAAGAGAAGCCATAAGAAATGAGAGATGAAGGAAAACACCCCAAACCGTGGATTTAACCTATCATTGTGTGCTGCTCACACTTGAGTTTAAAACGCAAAGAAGGAAAATTGTTATTGTCTTTGCAATTATATGTGAGATGTAAAAGGTATAGGTACCTTTTTAAAAAAAACAACCAAACAAAAAACACCCCCCAAACCCACTTCTACAGTTCAAGTTCAGAATCCTTTATCTAGCTTCTGTCTTTGAAAGAGTAACTAGCATTTTTTTTTTCCAATGCATCCTTCATGTTTCATAAATTAGGTACACCCAAGGACATTTTTTATTTGTGTCAACAGAATAAGTGCATGTTGGGTGCTAGCTTAGTGTGTATACTCATACTCTATTTAAAAAATATGTATAAAACCACATACCATTCAAGACACATTGCCCTACTGTCATAGAATACTTACAGACAAATGGGTATAAGCACCTAACATGGACTGTGTTATCACAGACCATAAAGAAGTTGTTACTTTGTCAAAACAGAAAGGTTTTCACTGGTGTTGCCTTAGCTGTATGTGAGGTCTGTGGAATTTAATATGAATTGAAAATAGAATGATGTAAGCAATAGACGTAAAACAACAAGTGTGAAGCAAATATCTCACTTTTTTCCCCTTCCAAGTCTTTCTGAGATATGCAATTATGAAGATATTCCTTTTACATTGTTACGTACTCAGTCTTTAAAATTTGCTCAAAAATATTGAATTTAGTCTCATGTTATTTTCTTACTCTTTAATTGTTAGAGATTTGTTTGGTTAGTCATCTTACTGCCTACCTTCACAGTTAGATGAATGTGATGAGGGATCTCATACCACTGCGATGGAACTGATTTGATCTGTTCGATGACTTTAAAGCTTATATTAGTTTATGGTACACTCCTATCTGTGTTTAATGTTAGCTTCTTTTGACAATTGAGATGGTTCTAAAAATATATTTTGAGAGACATAATTTTATGAAACAAGTAACATTTTGATTATAGTGAAAAAGATGTCTTTTGTGGGTGAGATGGAGAAGGTAAAATGAAGTAATGAATATTTAAGGTGACAACCTAGTGCTATTTGAGTCTGCGGACTTGCACCCTACAAAGGCACATTTTCTCCTAGATTTTATGTTAATTTTGCTCAAGTGGGGTAAGCAGTGTTCCACAATTGTGTCCCATTTGAGAGCACAAAATCTCAGAGACAGATGCGTGCAGCGTAAAAGGGAGCATGCAGGTGGTTGTTGGGAAATAAGGAAGTAACAAAGCGTACAAGCTGCTGAGATATTTTATAGAGAGCTATATGTTGGCCAGCTTCTATTGTGTACCTCTACCCTCCATGGTAGTGTGAAATCAGCTTTTCCATAGCTACATTTTTATTTCTAATGCAATACCTTTTTTATTTTTCTTGAGTTTATTATCATCAGGTCATCTTCATAGATTCTACCTTGTAGCAGTAGTTTAGTGTGAGATCTGCTAAGTAGGTCTCTGACTGATGTTGCAGTTTTGGGGGCCAATAAATGTATTTAAGTGCCTTGATTTCCCCATCCTCTACCTTGCAGACATATGGGATTCTACAACTAATCAGCCTCATACCAGAGTGCAGTGCTCTTTCCTGTTGGGATGCTGAAATGCTAAATGCTTCACCTGGAGGGCAACTGTGGTGCTCATGAGACTTACAAGAAGGTGCTGTACACATGTCAAAGATAGCTACAGGACATTAACATGCAGGGCATCTTCTTGCCTTATATCTTTTGTTAAGCTTGCACTGACTACTAGCAAAGCTTCGTATGCAGCAAATGTAAAATGCAAGCTGCTGTCTGCCATATCTGTGGTCCCCACCACACAATCTGCTTTACCAGGCTGTTCTCATTCCTTTCCTATTATTTCATTGTTGCTATGGCAAAGTAGGAAAATGTTGACTCTTAATTTGATGCTGAATGAGATATATTCTTATTTCAATGTGTGGGGCTACACCCATATGACTCCTAATAAAGTGGAGGCGTTGACTTGTTTCCCCTACTGAAAGCTTTTCAGTTTTTAGCTGCCTTTGAAACAGCTGTTGAGAAATCCTGTGTCACTGTCATGCCAACCAAATGGAAGGTTTTTTCACTTAACAAGGAGAAATAATTCAAAGACCTGCCCGTCTGGAAGAGGAGTGCAAAATGGCTCATTCTGTATTTTCATGGTCATTAAGGTTTGATACAAATTACTAATGAGAAATAAACAAAAATAAGGAGGTAAACTGGCTGCAACTGGGTTTCCATATGAGCCTACTCCTTTAAAACTTCTGCTGCCAAATCAATAAAATAAGGCTAAAGCCCCTGCTAGACCTTTCCCCCCTTCATGGAGCAGTCTTGAAAGTACCGAGAGTTTCATATCAGGCATGTGCTAATGAAGGCAGCATGAAAGTAGTGAGCAAATATGAGGACCCTTTCATAATTTATTCAGGAAAAAATCCTTGCACATTTACTTCTTCCATGTACCCCTCTCCTTTGAGGAAGAGTGGCTCGGTTACTTCTGCATCTCTGTCCTTCATTTATTACTGGCATCCACAAGACTGTGGGCCTGCAGAGTGGAGGAGACAACCGAATGAGCCAAAGAAGGAATAATTAGACTGTGCATGAGAAGGATGAATGCTTTCTACCTTCCTGGGAGAAGAAAATCCTGAAATGATGATGTAGCCTGAGATCATATTATATTTGCAGTGAAGCCCCATCTACAAAGGGCAAAATATTCATGCCTGAGGAGCATAACTGTGATAGACATGGGATTTGGGACACTGTTGGGAATCCAAGCTAGGTGTAAGGCAGCTCTGTGTCTGTCTATTTTTTTAAAGTTTGGTCTATATGATGGTGGAAGTTACATTCAGCAGCCCTGTATAGGGGATCAGACATGGTCCTCCAATGGCATTATAAGGGCAGATGTCCTTGTAGAGACAGTCTCAGAAATCCTCTGCCTCTCCCTCAGAAAAAAAATGCTTTTGCAGCAGTTATAATGCTTGTTATGAATCGCACTCTTCAAATGAAAGCTGTGATAAATTTAGTCGAGGTTGTTTTGTTTTTACAGTAATGGCCAATATTATTTGGACAGAAATAACCAAGTAACAGAGACAAAAGTGAAATCAGTGAAGACGGTGTCTATTCCTGCAAATGTCCACTATGTAAACCACGAGTCTTAATTATCTCTGCTAAAATGATTGCTGCCAATGTTAATGGAAGGTGTAAGGAAGATCAACCTACCTTGTTCTGAACTGACACAATGGATATGTTGCATTGCAAAAGAGACAGTATAAATACTTCAAGTTACAGAGCAGAGTCTGCCAAACAGACAGATGTCACCCTTTAGGAAAAGAGAAACTTCAGACTTGCCTTTTCTTATAATTGAAGAATGTTGTCAGGTTGGCAGCTTCTGGGACACTGTGTGTTTCAATGACAAATATTCATGATAGTTGAAACTGAACCCTACTCAGCAGCCATTGGCAATGTCTTGCTATTCTCCTCTTTCTTGTTTCTAAAAGGCTAGTAGATCATTTCTGTTCATTAGAGTTGGTAGAGATTAGGCATGGAAAATAAATTTCCTCAGCTCCTTTTCATCTCCAAGCTGTCTGAGGTATTCTGTCTTAAAGCTCCTTAGCAGTGCAGACTGCAGTTTGTGAATGCAACATCGAAAGATAAAAGGAAGAAAACAAAACTTTACTCTAAGAGTGGAAGCACCATCTTTTGCCTGTTCCTTTTGCTGGCATCTTACTTTGTTTCGCTGTGCCTATCCAGCACGTGGAAGCATTTGCAGTAACCCAGATGAAATGAGAGCAAGGTTAGACCTAAACATTTAGGCAGTTCAAACTATGCTTTTCTCTAATAGAACGTGTTAGAAGAATGTGTACAGTTATAATCATCCGTCTTTCAAGAACCAATAAGCTAAGATTTTTATTTTTTGCTTTTTGCATCATAAAGCAAGAAGTACTTTCTCCCGCTCTGTTTCCACATTTACTTACCCATCACATCATCAGGTAGATTGCTTTTATCATTATGCATGGCTTCATGAATAATGCTTTAGTGCTACAGTCTGCTTAATAAGGAATCAGTGCAAAGCATTACCTTGCTAATATGTATGGTTCAGAAATATGCTTTCATACCAGTGTGAGAATTTGCTTTAGTTCTGAGTCCCTCACTATCTCAAGGAACAGGGTTCTGCAGCATGATTGTGTGATGAATGTTGCTGTGTGGAAATGCAAAATGATGAGATAAAACGTTTTTCCATATGAAGTAAAATTGTTGTGTGTTTCAATTAACAGCACTACTTTTTCCTTCTCTGGAATGTGTAGCTCTTGTATTCATGAAGATGAATTTGAACCTCTACAGCAGCTGGGAAGCTGGATTGCTTCACCTGCTGTATGAATGGTAAGGATAAAATAATACAGATTTGATGACTATGTTGTTATTCGACAGCAAACCAAACAGAATAGCAAAAAGGAGCCCCAGTTACATTGGGGTCATTGTGTAAATTTAGCTGCAAGCATCACAAAATTAAGCTTCTCATTGTAGTAGAATAATTTAATTACTTCAGTGGTGTAAAAGACCTTTACTGCAAAGTCCAAAGACTCCAAGGCTAGAACACTAACCTCTTATGACCAGAAGAGATCAAATTGCAGATGGCAGTGGCATCTTGTTAACAAAGATGCCAGAATGAAAAAAACTGTTAGAAATGCTCTGGAAGATGTATGTGTTAGTATCATTGCATTCTCATACAAGAGCAATATCTTTTTCACCTCACAATTCAGTAAGTTTTGGACTAATTTCCACATGACGTTGAACCCACATTCCATTCCAATAAATTACATGAAAAATGAAGTTATAGATAGGAAGATGTGGGAGGTTTTTTTGTTTTTTTAAAAAAACAGGCATAGTGGAAAGATTATATATTATGGAAAGGCAGTTTTAACAGCTAGACAGTGTTTGCCTCTGGTACACTTCCATGTTAAATGGCTCAAGCTGTCATGTAAGGATATAGCTATGTCATTAACAATAAATGGGAAGTAAGTTTTGACCATAGGTAAACATAGCTAGAGTTTGAGAAGGGCAAGTCCTGAAAGAAACCACCCTAGGAATCCACAAGTCTGAAGACAGGCCTTAGATTTGCATTTCATGTGCTTATTTCTGGAACACAATTTTCATAATAAATTTGGCACCAGCAAAGATAGTTTTCTGATTCTGTGAGTGTTTTTTTTTTAAGAATGGATTGAGGACAGCAATATTGCTACAAGTTATGGCAATGGGACTGCATGTATTGCCAACCTCAAGCTTCAAATGTTTAAGCCAAGCATCATAAAACACTGAGACTACTGCAAGTATTCTCAGCTTTTACAAAAATTCATGTGTTCTGTTCTTAAGATTTACATTCTGTTTTCTAAATTTTCACTTGAATCTGTGGTCTGAGATGTGAGGGAAGAAACCAAGGAAGATTAGAGGTACCATTGTGTGAAATGGTTGTGTCTGTAATAAAACAGCAGTGACTGTAGCTAAACAAATTAGGCAGTATTTCCTTTATTTTGCTTTTAACTTTTATTTTAGGTCAGAAGCTAGCATAAGGGAAAGCGCTATTGCAGAAGGCATTTAATTCTTTCATTGTCCTGATACTGAAAAGCTTTAAGTCCAGAAAAATCTCAAAATCGTGTAGTTTACTTGCAAGGTAAAATCCCAAGAAAGAAATGAAAGTTCTATATCTTGGGCTATGGAATATTTTCTCAAATGGAGGATATCCTGGAGATGTTTTTTAAAAAGGACTACAAATCCTGGTGTTGCCCAGCCTTTGGAAGACAAGACAGTGGTGAATTTGAGAGTCTGGAAAGAAAGTCTGAGATAGCACAGTTCTGATTCTTGCCATTTACAAATCACAGATGCTACTTGGCACTGATACTTAATTTCCACCTGCAGAACTCGATCAAAGGATTTTGCAAAGCAGAGTAACTGTTTAATTTCTAAGTCTTATTGAACAAAGTTGAGGTTGATTGAGACTCCAGCCTTTGGAACAAATCATAATAGACAGAATGGCAAAAATGAAAGTTCTTAGTATATGAAAGTATCCTGCTGCCTACTTTTGAATTTTAAAATTCACTAGAGCTTTGTTAAAGCTAAGGCAGATTATTTGGAAAGACACTGTCTGAAGATATTGTTTTCATATTTATATTAAAGTCTCTTTTTGTTTTAGCTAATCTGGAGTCATCATAGTTCCCCTGTAGTAAATAATGGCTCTCAGAAATAATCTGAATTGGCTGAATGAAATATGGTTTACTGGATTAAAACCTTTGAAATCTGAGGAAAGATATTCAGACATTTAGGTGAAAAATAAACAGTTTCAATGGGGCATGTGTTTGTTACTTGTGTTTATGATGAATAGTATCTGAGTTTATAAATAGTATGAATTAATTCAAAGGGATTCCTTAACTGTAATAAAATTTGAGCATGGGGCAGGATATAGCCTTTTGAATTTATACAGTGTTTTGAACACTGTAATACTGTCAACAAATAAGAGGGTAAAATCCTGACTCCAGCAAGGTTCATGAGATTTGTACTGCTGATTGTAGTGAAATAAAGATTTTTTCTAGAATTTTTTGAAAAATCTCAATCTTCCTCTTCCTCCACCCCACCACCCAACTCCCACACAAGGAGTTCATAATTATTAAAAACGCGTAATTTGCTTTCTTTTCATTTTTACAGAGATCATTTGTAGCTTGAAATGCAGAGTATGGAAAAGGTAGGTTGTGCCTAGCCATCTCAATCATGTTACTAGTTGCAAGTTTTCTTGCAGACTGATGAGTTTTCACTAAAGTTAGCACAAAGACTCCTATTGAGCTCATAGGAAGAAGGGTGAGGCCCATATTTCCTAGTGCCTAATGATGCTAATAAACTTGTCCTATAAAGGTACCTGGACAAGGAATTTACATCTGGTTTTATGGGCTGTAGATAGGTATTATTATCTTGTATCCTATTATTATCCTGTATGGCCTGTAGATAGGTATTATACCTATCTACATAATATTCCTATTCCTATTATTATTATTATGACCTTGAGCAGCAGCCTTGACTGTAATGACCATAAGATCATAGATTTTAAAGATCCAAGAGGATGTGAAAAAGACAAGTAGCAGACTAAAGCCCCTAGACTTCCAGAAGAGCAGATTTCAACTTGTTCAGGGACCTTTTAGGTGGGATCCCATAAAAGTCTGTGTTGGAGGACAAAAGAGTTCAGAAGTGTTGGGAGATTTTCAGAGACAACCTTCTCAAAGCACAAGAGCAGTCCATCCTCCTAAGCAGGAAAAGGAGCAGGCCTAGCAAGAAACCAGTCTGGTTAAACAGTGAGCTTTTGAGAGAGCTGAAATGCAAAAAAGGAGTGTATGAGAGATGGTAAAGGGGACAGACTCTCAAAGAGGATAATAGCAATATTGTCCAAATGTGCAGAGATGCAGTTAGGAAGGCAAAAGCCCAGCTGGAGCTTAAAAATGGTAAGAGATATCAAAAATAATAAGGAAGGCTTCTATTAACAACCAGAAGTGCAGAGAAGATGTGGGTCCACCGCTGAATGGAACTGGCAAGCTAGGTTACAAATGACACAGAAAAGGCCGAGGTGCTCAGTGCCTTCTTTGCCTTGGTCTCCAGGTGATGTTAGCCCCAAGTATCTATGCTAGGAAGCAATGACAAACCACTAATAGTAGGTGTATCTATGAGTCTATAGGATGGGATGGGATGCACCTGCAGGTGACAGAGTTTGTTAATATCATGATAAAGCCATCTATCTTCTCTGAAAGGTCATGGAGGTTGGGGGAATCCCAGGTGACTAGAAAAAGGCAAATATTACAACCTCCTGCAAAAAAAGGCAAAAAGAAGATCTGGGAAACCACGGACCAGTCAACCTCACTTCAGTTCCTGGGAAAATTGTAGAATGGGTCCTTATAGAAGCTATTTCCTGGCACATGAAGGACAAGAAAGTGTTTGGGAAAAGCCAACACAGATTTACTAAAGGTAAACTGTAGCTGACTGCCTTCTATGATGAAACAACTTGGTCAGTGGAGGAGGGGAGAGCTTTGGACATTGTCTACCTTAACTTTAGAAAGGCGTTTGACCTGGTCCCCTAAAACATACTCATTGATAAGCTGCAAAGATATGGATGAGATATATGGATCACAAGTTGCATGGACAACTGGCTAAACTGCTGATCTCAAAGGTGGTTAATGGCTCAAAGTTAAACTGGCAGCTGGTCATGGCTGAAGTTCCTCAGGGGTTGATATTGGGTCCAATACTATTCAATCTTTATAAACAATCTGTGTAAAAGGCTTGAATGCATCTGTACCAAGTTTGTGGATGACACCAGACTAGGAGGAGGAGGAAGGAAAAGCTGTCATAAAGAGAAATCTTGAGAAGCTGAAAGATGGGGCCAAAAAGAATTGCATGAGGTTTCAAAAGATATGTGTGGAGTCCTGGAATAATCCCAAGCAGTAGTACAGACTGGGGTCTGACTGGCTAGGATATAGCACTTCTGAGAAGGACCTGGGACCCCAGTGGACTGCAAGCTGGACATGAGCCAGTAGTGCAGCTTTGCAGCAATGAAAACAAAGTCTCCTGGGCTGTATCAGCAAGAGTATAGCCAACAGATCAAGGGATGCAATTATTCCACTCTACTGGACCCTACTTGATCAGCCACACCTGGTATAATGTGTCCAGTTTTGGTCCCCTCAGTTCAAGAGACACTGAAAAACTGGAGAGGGTCCAGCAGAGGGCCACCCAGGTGATTAGAGGGCTGGAGAATTTTACATATGAAGGAAGCCTGAAGAAACTGGGTCTGCTCAACCTAGAGAAGAAAAGGCTTGGGGAGAGCTAATCACAGTTTTCTGATACATAAAAGGTAGTTATATAGAAGATGGAAGCACTCTCTTTTACACAGATGCAGTGACAGGACAAGAGGCAGTGGGCATAAGATACTTCAGAGGAAACTCCATCTGGATATAAGAGAGAGAGAGAAAAAAAAAGAGAGAATTCTTAACCATGAGAACAATTGAACATTGGGATAGGTGGCTCAGAGAAGTGGTAGGATCCCACTCTGGAAGTATTCAAGACTTTGCTTGACAGGTCCCTGCATTCAACAGAAAGTTGGACCAGATGATCTCCAGAGGTCCCTTCTAACTTAGGCTTTACTTTGATTGTATGATTCTATAAAATGCCAGTTTAATTCCTGGAAAAATGTCTCTGGACCAAATTTAAACCTAATATAAGCAGGCTCAGCATCACTCAAACCAGATGAGTTGTGCATGCACACACATACACAAGCTGGGGATGAATTTGCTCTTAAGATTTTGGGATTACAGTCAAAGTAAAGGCATAATACAGATGTTTTATTGTGCAAGCTATGTAAAATTGATATTCAGACTTCTGAAAAGCTGGCTAAGGCCCTTATAAGCTGGGCTGGTAAAGTTATCTGCTTTATAACAGTCATCATAAGACCCACTCTTTCTGTACTATTTTTTATCATTAATGATATTTGGAACTGTAATAAAATGTAATAAAGAAGTCCCTCATATCCCTGATATCCCATATCAATTCTACAGGAAACTGAGGACTGAGGGATTTGAACTTGTTGGATTCCCTTGATGTTGTTGTCAGAAAGAACCACCTTGTCTTTACTGGAAGAGAAGACACTTGTGAGAGATAAAATCCATGGTGTCAGTGCCCACTAATGAAATAGCCCTTCCTGTACTGAATCCCTAAACTTTTTAAGGGACACAAGTTGTCTGGTCCCAAAGAGGTGAATTGATCAGTGGCTGTCAGAGATGGCTGTGAACTAAAAAGGGAAATGGAAAGGAGTGGTCATTTTTTCTGGCTTTGTAACAGGCACAGTATGTTGCAGTGACTCTAGTTTATTCTTTGGGCCCTCAGAAGCAGTGAAAATAAGCCTTTTTTGCACAGCTGGTTTTGCATCGGAAGGGCAGCATTTTCATTGACTGATTTGCTGTATTCCATAACTTGTGCAGAAAGTAAACATTGTGGATGGAAGCTGTTTAATGTAGTTTAATAGTTGAGTGGCTGTCATGGGAGTGTTGTTTCTTTAAAGTCTGAAGTTGAAGCATTTATCTTTGCTCAGGAGTGCAGAGCATATATCTTTAAATATGGTATTGATGTGTCCTGACCCAGATGAAAGCTTAAGCCATTTTTTTCTCAATCCTGTTACTGCACATTAACTGTGAACGGGATTATTCTCTAGTCTGCCAGTCAAGCTGTTCAGAGAAAGCAAAAGAAAAAAAAAAGGGGGGGGTGGAAAAGGGGAGAAAACAGATTCTGCTTTTGTCTGTCTGGTCTGTCTGCCATGGAATCAGCAGGACAAAGACCCAACCTCCCCATGCTGTTAAGAATTGCAGCTGCTTCTGATGTGTACTGCAGAGCAGTGGGTTAACATACCAGACGACAACAAAAATGCATTTATGATAATTTTTTCCCCTTTATGAAGAATTAAAACACTCATAAGGGTGTAATTGCAGCATTATATTTGAGACAACTAGAGGAATGTGCTTTAGGCTGGTACTGCTTCCATGGGGAAGATGTCAGTAGGCCTTTATGAAAGGGCTTCCCCAACTCTGTGTGAGAATATCTAGGCTGTGCTAGTAAGGGAGAATTTAGTGCAGCTGAAAAGCAGTGGATCAATAGCTCTGGAGAGTGGAGACCTTTTATCCACAGGATGCATTTAGTGTCAGCCCTGGCAGGCCAGACTTCCTCCTCCTGCTGTGTCAGTCTGTCTTGGTGGTGATCTGGAGATTCATTTCCCAAAGGGTGAGGGTAGAGCTTATTTTTCCTGAACTTTGATCTGTCTGTGGGGACAAGGACTTGTATGAATTAGAGCCAGCTGTGGCAATGTCTTCTATGTTGGTAATAATAACACTAATAGTAATTTAAGGCTCAGCTCTATTCTACAGCTGATGCTCAAAAGTTAGGGTGGTGCAGAGCTGAATTTTTGGGGATGCACCCTACCCACTGTACCACATTTAGACTCACTGCGCAGTCAGCGGAGATGGGAAATGCTGTGGCATAGCTTCTGTTTTCCTGTTAGTGGTTGCCTCTGAGTCCATCCCTTGGAAGGACCTTCCCAAAGACTTTATGGCAGGCCTCTACCTGAAGGTCACGATTAGGCTACTGAGCTCAGGCCTTCCCAGCCTGGAGCAAATCCAGCCTCTCCTCTCTTTCAGTGACGTGAAATGTATTTTCACTCTGGAAATAGCCATCCTAATTTCTACTCAGCTCTTCAAAATCTGAAGAGCAACAGAGCTAGTCATAAATCTATGCTGACCTTGCTTATCCTGGATTGACCTCTTAGTGCCGCCCGCAAACCAGTTTGGTGGTTTGGCTTCCCTCCCACAACCTTGCCCCCAACTATTGAAATGAAAAATGTCAAGAGAATTTTATTCAAAAAAAATGATGTGGCCTTTCCTGGGTTAGAAGTGATTGGCAGTGATCTCTGCACTAGCCAATACAGAGACGCCGATAACCAGCTCTGTTTGTCCTCAGTGCTGCACTCTGCGGATGCGAGGAGAGAAGCTGCGTGACTCAGCACCAGCAACGCCTGACGGAGATGGACGTCCTTCGAGTGCTGTGAAATCAAGTGCTGCCAGATTGCTCCCCTCCCCTCCACTCGCTGTGTGAAGACTCAAGTTATGAGTCCCTTGAAGGCTGTATTATAAACACATATTTTGTCTACTGATTATCCTCCAGGAGTCACTTAGGGTTGGTGGCAGGTAGACAGAAACCCTTTGCTGTTTGATGGGTTGGGTTCTGTAGAAAATCAAAAGTCAGTTGGGGAGCTCAGTGATTTAAGTTATGTCTGAAATGAAATAAACATGAGTAATGCTCTTGCATCCTTAAAGCCCCAGCAAATATGGTTGAGCACTGAAATAATGCTATATATAGCAGCCCTTCTAAACACCCTAATTTCTTTTATGCCACAAATTTCTCCAATTCTCCCTGTCACCCATTTCTTTTCAGTTGCCGCTGTTTCCTGTTTAGCAGGATGATTTCTGTTTAGCTGTTGCTGTCTGCTTTTACGAATAGCGTCATGTGCATCTTGTCATATCTTTTTTGTCATATTTTTTTTCCTTGCTGACATGTATGTTGAAATGAAATCTCTTGCTCTGTCATTTGAAATCAGGCTTTTACTTGAAAATCAGCTCAATGTAAATGTATTAATTTTAATATTTCAACAGTTACAATAATAGCACAAAGAAGTGGAAAATAATGGCATAGAAAACACTGGAATGCGGATGCAGGGTTGAAGTTAAAACAGTTCATCAGCTGGTGAAGATCAGCGTAATTCCACCAGCTGGACTAAAGTAACTCCAGCTGAAACCAGCTGTGTCCTACTGTATTTGGAAGTCCACCCTATTACTGGTAGAAAGAGCCTTTAAGTACCTGTTAGTGGTGTGCATGTTGTGGTAAGAACTTGTGTCACTTGTGAATAATCAAGTCTACTCCTCCAAACTTGATAAAATCCTTTCAGAGAATATTTTTTCCCTGGCTTTGAATCTAGTATCTCTGATTTCAGATATTTATCATTACTGTATTTTATTTGCCCTGCAGTGAGGGTATGTGTCAGTATTACATATGCTACTGTGTCAGTTCTGCAAATGTAAACCTGCATTTTCTCTCCTGATTTTTTTTCCCTAAAAAATAAGAAAAGAAATTGAGTATATCTGATGCTGAGAAAATGTATCTTTTAACAAAGAGAAGAGAAAACTGAATTTTCTTCAGCAGACTGTAGAATTTCCCCATCTCATTCTTTTCACTCCAGAGATCTGGTTTTATTCCTTCTTTGTCTCCATCACTGATCTCTTCCACAGTATGCATCCTGATTTGCTCTGCTGAAGTAGCGGAGGACCTCAGCATCCTTATTCTGAAACATAATATACCTGACTTTTGTTTGGATTTACGGAAGAGGACATCACACGAGGGCCCTCTTCCCAACAGGATGCTCCATGAGGAGCTTGCTGTAATTGCAGTTATTACAGTTTCCTGGGAACAAAGGCTTTTAGCCTCTTCCCAAATAAGCTGTGAATAGATAAATCTAGGATAACTTTTTCTCACTGCATCAACTATTTGGTTGGCTGTGGAAGGGGCCTTGCACAGCACTCCTGAAGATACAGGCACCCTCTTATTGTTATCCTATTCCGCATGCTTTTGCCTTGCTTTGAATTTCTGGGTGAACTGAGGCGATTCTTTGTTACTCCATTTTAGTCTGGAATCTCATGGGCTGAATTAATCTCAAGCACAGGAAGTTCTGATGGATGCTAACATTATATGAATTACTAAAGTAAGATCACTGGGGCTCGTGTATTTTCATCATTTCCTAGCCAGAAGTAGCAATAATATCAGTCATTCTTTTTTTCTCTCTCATTACAAATAAATTCATTAATTTTCCAGTATGGAAAATTCACTTGTTTTAGAAGAATTCCAGTTTTCCACCTCAAAAAGTAAAACTAAAACTTGTTTTGAATTTGGAAGATTTTTTTTCCAATTTAAATCTTCTCTGAAGAAACAGCTCTATGACCTTACGTTTTCAGTGAAACAACTTTTTCCAGTGAAGAAAACTTGTTGATTTATACACTGTCCTAGTAATGATGTTTCCAAATAACTGATTTTAGAATTCTATGTTATTACAGCAAAAGTAGAATGTTCTCTATTATTTCAGCAGCATAAAATTAGTTTTGTACCAAAGGTCTATGAATGACTTGACTACAATACAGAATAATTTAGAAATAGTATCTTGTAGGGAATTGAAATCTCACCTCATCCTGTTATTTAGGTTTCCTTTAATTCATCTAACCACCATCTAATCATTCACAGGCAAAATTTCAAAGCATTGCATGAGCACTTAGTGGGACTCTTTCAGCCAAATTCCCTTCCAGCAATTTGGAAGCTTTTCATAACAGGTCAGGAGAATCTTGTCCAACAACATCAGATTTAGTTAAAAAGGTAGAAAGAATATTAATGTTTTACGCTTTCAGCAAGGAAATTCTATGGTGGGGAATAAGATTGCAGAGGTGAGCTAGAAAATTATGTAAAAGAAGATCAGGCACCAAGATCCTAACTCACTGAATAATGTGAGCTGATCTGGGGCTGATTTTGGAGAATGCTGGGCATCTGCAGGGCTGTTGGATTTCTGTTGTTATTTTGCTCAGTGCTTCTGAAAACTATGCAGAAAATGTGTTAGGTCACACAAGCAGAAATCAAGGCACCCAAGACCAAGTCTGCAAAGTCATGACTTCAGAAGTACTCGTTGGTAGATTGCAGTATCCAGACCCCCTTTTTATGCTGACAATCAGTAAGTGAGCTTACGTTTTGCACAATGTAACACAAAGCTAGAGCATTAGCTCTGTGGGTGGTAGGGGAACCCCAAGACAGACAAACCTTAACTGAGACGTGCTTAAAAGTGGGCCACTGTTCCTCCAGCTGCCAAAAAACTGAAACACAGCTCTTTCATGGGGTTTATGTCACAGGCATCACAACTCAGTACTAAATGGGTACATGGTCTGACATCCTTCTTTTATTATCATGTTCTTCAAGAGTGTAAACAGTCAACTAGATTTTTTTTTTCCCCAAAAGGTATCAAATTATTTCAGTCCTGGCTCAGTGTGAAATGGAACAGTTATCACTGAGATAAAGGATAAAACTCCAACAAAAATGTTTGGGAAATTGCAAAATGACAGAAAATATGTCAGTTCTGAGGAAATCTGGGAAACTGTCAGAACACATGCAATTTTCAGAGTGTTTATATTGCTGTCACACTTTTTTCTGTATTTGTGCCTAAAGAAACTGGTACATAACTGATTCATAAAGCTCCAGTACAGGGAAGGTTGAGGGATAAAATGCAAATTCTACCTTCAAAATTCCTTGCTTTTCTGCATTTATGTTAGGCATTTAACTTTATTATGAAGTCATTACAGTTTATCATGCCAATAGGTATATAGGGAGTGTTAACCACAGACCATTGACAGAATAAACCATGCATTCACAGTAAGTATGCCCACTAAAAAAGTCTATGAAAAACTGAGCATACGTGTGAAGTGCTTGCTTCTTTAAACAGTGATTTCTGCTTCCTCAGGCTTATATACCCAAAGGCACACGTACACATTCTAGGCTGAATACATTTGAATTACCTTATAGCCATGCTGGAATGAGAGAAGTGTGGAAGGCATTTAAAAACAACTAGCTCAGAAGTGTTTTTCTCTCAGCTTGTTTTAACAGATGAGACGGATCAAAACTGAATTAAATTAGAGAAGGACTATGTCTATGTTAACAAGTGGAATGGACCAATAGAAGTGAATCTGTAGAGCAAAACCCTGCAGCCACCCTGTAAGCATTTGCTGGGAGATTCCTTCATACCAGCTCTGTTGGAGTGCATTAGTTGTGCTCCTGAAGTGCATCTTCTGGCTTAATTTCATCCGAAATTGATCCAGATCCAGGGCTCTGAGACTGCTCTGCAATGCAAACCAAAGTGAGGTAAACAGGGAGCACTGAGAGGCTCACTTCAAAAGTCCACCCCTACTCCACTCTGAATCACTAATGTAGATCTTCCCAAATTACACCTGACCCAAAGCTTTGCATTTGAAGCAGTAACCCAATGTCATAATTACTCATTTTAAAAATGAAGACTGCTTAGACTAACACTGGCAGAAGTTAAGGTTAATATGAATATAACATCTGGGACAGATCCGTAACCGGGCTTTTTAGGCTAAAGGAGCTGATGTTGTGTCTTGTAGATGTTGGGGCCACAGTGGCACAGATGTTCTTCCTTTTGCTTTGCTGCAATGTGCTGGTACATAAACTGGCATGGTCTGTCCAGTGAGAAGTGGTGTCCCAGGAAATTGCTAGACATTCCCTACTTCAGCATAGTGTTATTATGAAGTCTTCCAAAATTGAATGGAAATGAAGCTAACTATCTGGCCTGTAAAACTATTTCTAAAACCTGCATTTTTTTTGTAGAGACTGAATTCCTTTCTACATAAAGATGGGTATTACCATACTGTATAGGACAATTAATATGTCTCCTGGAGTTATTATAGCATGTGTTTCACAAGATTAGTTATTATAGTAGTAAACTAAATGTATTTTTAGCTACAAATGAACTAGATTTATGCTTGGGCTATGATGATTTTTATCCTTTCCAATGCTCTTGGAGCCAGGGCCTCAGCTGGTCTAACATGATACAGTTCTGCTGAAGTCACTGGAGCACCTTCAGCTAACACCTAATGATGATCTTGCTTTTAAGCTCACTTTCTGATTTTTAAAGTTTTCACTCTCTTGAAGAATTCCAAAATTATAGGATCACAGGAAAATTCAGGTTGGGAGGGTCCTCTGGAGATCATCTAGTCCAATCTCCTGCTATATTAGGATGGTTTAATAAGGAAGATAAAAAGTGTGTCACTTTTGCTGTGAAACTAAACCTAGCTGTATCATAACAGCTGGGAGCAGCTCTATGCAGTAATATCTTCTCTCTTTTCAAGAAGCCCATACTCTTCCAGTGTGAGATTTTAAGAAAATCAATCTGCTTAGCTTATCAAAGACAAGGTTAAGAGGTGACTCAGTCATGATCTGAAAACACCTACATGGAGAAAACCATGGTTCTTTAATCTTAGCAGAAAAAGGAATAAAAAGATAAAGTGGCTGGAAGCAGAAAACAGATAATTTCAGATTAAAAAAAAGCAAATTTTAATCATTCAGATAATTAATCATTATAGCAGCTAACTAAAGGATGCTTTGAATTATCTGTTGCTTGAAGTTATTAAATCAAGACTGGATGTCTTTTGAAAAATATGTAATCTAATTCAGAAGTTATGGACTGATGTGCAAATTACTCCACTAAAATCTGTGGCATGTGTTAAGCAGGAAATCAGACTGGATATTCAAAATAGTCTCTTACGGCTTTAAAATTTGTGGCTCCTCTGTTCTATTCATATTATTTCATAACTGCAAACTCAGTTTAAGATCTTCAAATGTTCTACGAATATTTCCAAAACATGGCTCAAATGGTGGCTATTAGCGAGGATAAATAAACCACTGGAGATGCAAAAGTTACTTTGCTAGTCTTTGCAGACCTTCAACAAAGTAGAAGAGCTCAGAGCAGAGTCTTGATAAGCGTGGTCATGTTTTCAGTATTAGACTGGATAGTTTCCTTGCATTTCTACTGTATACACGGGTTAGCAAGTGTAGGAGAAAACAGCTAATTGACTCAGAAAAGCATCTGAACTTGTATTTTCACAAAGGCTGTGCTAGTGCAGAATGGCCATTTTAAGTAGTGTGGGCTTAGCAAGACAAAGTGATGTTTCCTTTTGTCTTCTTGTGTTCGAAGAGGGTGATAGAAGGTTGATGGGGAGAGACTTAGGCTTATGGTGCCTCTTGGGGCATTTTGGAAATGGTGGGAGTAATTAGGGTGCTGCTCAGTCACGTTTCCTGCTGCTTGAAATATAAACAATGGGAGCCGGAAAGGTAATTACTTAACCAAACTTCCCTTTCTGGCAGAAGAATCAAAACTCTGGTCAGTTCTATAAATCTATGAGCTGAACTGGCTCAGTTCTTACTGTACTATCCTTGTGCATGTTCATCCTTCATAATAATGGTGCAAGCCTTGGTGTGTTGAGGTGACTCATAAAGAGTTTGCAGTCTGTTACATGGAGGAAGGAGTTAGTAAAATTGAAAGCTGGTAAACACAGCTAAGCATGCTATGGTTACTACTAGTATAATCAAAGATACCTTTAAGTCATAATTCTTGAAAAGTTTCTGATATTGACTCATATGCTGTTACAGGCCCTGTCCTGCCAATATTTCTCATGCGGAAGCTGCGGAGGTGTATGGGCAAATAAAGGCTTCTTCAGTTTTGCACTAATCCCCCCACCAAAACAGGAAAGGGAGCTGGCATCAGGTTATACCAAACTAGAAACTCTAGGTTATGTGTTAAAGTGAAAAAGTGGAAAATTTTTGTTTTAGGTCAATACAAAAATTTTGCTTAAATGTGACCTCATCAAACACTTTAAAACCACATGTACGTATTCAAGAAAAATATGAGAAGTTTCAAGAAAAATATCAAAAAAACCTTTGTTTCTATGATACTTTTGTATCTTTGTGGAGAAAGGGAGAGGGGCTGAAACTATTTCCAGGCTTGCTTCCTCCTTAAGTATTTGTTTTCATCCCCCAGTTTGTCCCAGCCATTTTTAGGTCTTCACAATTAGCCTGGTCCCCTCCTGTGCCCCAGCAGTGAGGACTATAAGAAAAGGTAACATGAGCTGACCTAGCAGAAGTTATTCCACTGAAGTAAATAGTATTGCTGATATATTAAAGTACTGCTCCATGGGAGCATCTGGCTGTGACAGGCTGTGGAGCAAAGGTTAGAGCTTTTTGTGACACCTGCCAAGTATCTGTGCTTAGTTCTGAGCTGAGCAGGGGTCGCTCTCGTAATTCTAGGGACTGGTTTAGAAATGGAATTATTGCCTCGGTTTGAAATGCCATGTGGTACGCAGACTAGACTAGGCCATCAAGCTAGGTTTTGTGCTGTCAGCAACAGCTGTCAGCAACATTTCCTTAAATCTGTGCTTGGAAGGGGTTTCTTATGTAGCCTTAGAGACAGATTCACGATTATGCTTAAAATTTGGGGTCAAGCCAGCATGGACCAGTGTGAGTTGTAGTAGAAAAGGACCTTAGAACTAGGTTTAATTCCACTAATGTAGGACTTGTTTTGATTTTATTTCTCTGCAGAAAAGCTATACTTCAGTGGTTTTAGTGTCTGTTTAATAAATCACAACAAAAACAGAAGTTACATCTTCGGAGGGACCAAAGAAAGGCAGCAAATAAATGGCATTTTTCTCATATGGCTGATAATGACTTGTGCCTGTCATTTGCTATTCCCTGTTTATCTGACCTATTAATGGAGGGCAAAATTCCAAAGAAATGTTTAATTAACATTTGTAATTAGTATTACAAAAGACCCTGCTTTACAGAACAGGCGGCCCAGAGAGAAGGGCCAGGAAAAGACAAGCTCTTCACCCTGTAATTATTGCAGCTCTCCGTAGTGCTCTCATTCATCTCATTAACATCACAGTGGGATGGTGCCGCTGCAGACTACTGGCAGGTGTCTAACTGCCTTCCTCCTGGGGGGACTTTTACAAAAGAGGTCCTGATCTGCAAATAAGTTTGAAAGCTTGCCAGTGGAGTACCTCATTCAAACCTTGCAGTCCCCTGCTTCCAAAACACCCTGAAGACTTTTAATTTCAAAAGATAATGATACTCTGGGGATCTGGTTGCTTTTTAATTGGAGGGGAAGGGGAGGAAGGAGGGAGAATACAAGGTGTGTCCAACAAAATATGCTACTTGCTTCACTTAAAAAATAAAACAACAACAACAACAAAAACCCACAAGCTAACTAGAAGGGAATTGTAGATGGATAAACAAAAGGAAAATCTGAGTCATCACTTGAAAAACATTAAAAAGTAGTCAACCCATAAAGAACTGTGTGTTAAGTTTTTGTGTGTGAGTAAAGCTTTTTTTCTTCTGCATTGACTTCCTTCTTTCTTCAAATTAAATTGAAACAACTATCATATCAAATAGTCTAATTCAGTGAATAATTATGAATCTTTTAAGGAGCGAGAGAGAGAGAGGAAAAAGGATTTTGCTTTTGCTCCTTTATAAAATGTATAAAACATGACATTGTCAACTCTGATATTTATTTTTTCTTCAATTCCCAGCTCCTAGTCTCATTTTTACATGAGATCCTTACCTTTAAATGAAAATAATTAGTAAGTTTTTAACCATAAGTGTATAATACCAAGATAATATAAAGTAAGGAAAAAAAAAAAGTAAAGTTAATACATGTTTTAAAGCCAATCTCATGCTTTTTGAAGATATGATTTTTTTTTTTTTTTTAATTTGGAGATGGCTGTACTGAACTTTTTCATTACAGCCCTAAGTAATGAGGCAATAAACATTTACAATATATGGCAGGAATGGAGTCAGCAAGTACCTAATATCTGGAAAAGTCCTAAATCAGGTGCACATCCCACTGATTTTATTGGGATTGCTCTTGTAATAGAGAGTTTGTCAGCCTTGGTGTATTGCTTACAATGATGATTAGGGAGGCACTGTAAATATGTATAACAGCTAAAGTAAACCTTTCTCTTCTAAAGAGCTTGTATATAAAGAACACTGAAAGCAATGCTTGGAAGAGCAGTGTAAGTATCAGGAAATGTTCACCTGAATCTAGAAAACTCCCTAGCTTGCTGGATTGCCTGGAGTGAACCACCACAATCAAATGACCTGTGATTTTAAGAACACATTGTTTAATTTAGTAAAAGGAATCAATGCCATGTTTATTTGTTGCTGTTAGAGCATGTATTGCTGTTTTAGGAGCTCTAACCCTGGCCCAGATAGGTGTTGTAGGATTCTGTTTAAATATTGAATAGAGAGATGGTCTGTGCCCCAAAGCAAATAAGAGGGAGTGGACAGATACAGATGGAGGATAAGGAAACAATGAGAGGGTGTAGGTCTGCATAAAAATCAGAAGTGCATGTATGCATTGGTGTTATATTTTCAGAGCATTTTCAGAGCATATGTGATATGAGATAGTTTTACAGATGTTTACCAGTTACTTATTTTTAAAATACAACTAGTACATGATGGAAATTCACATCAGGGTTTGATTGAAGGCAGCTGTCAACTCTCTGGCAGTGAGTAAGAGACAATAACTAGCATATTAGAAGCTGTAATACTCTAATGTACACTTGAAGACAAAAATTAGTACTGGGGCTAGCCACCTGAAACTCTAAGAGATAGCTGATGAAGTCCAATGATTTGCTATTCAGAGTTTGGATTTCCATCTGTTTATAGAAAGGAGCTTGACTTCAAGAACTGACGTAAAAACAGGTATATCCATGAAACTCTGCCAGTCTGCCCCCAGACTGCAAATAATTAAAAGGCATGTTTTACTAGTGAGACACCCATTGAGCACACAGCTCTTAACCTCACCATCTGACCTGTGTCCTTTTGCAGATCTGCTCCAGGGAATCGCTCTCCCAGTGTGAAAAATCTGCTACAGGGATTATAGTTACACTCCGATATTTTACTTTGAGCAGGAATGGGGAAACTGAGGGGAAGGGACTCACTTAGTTGTGCGAAAGAAGCTTTGATATTTGTCTAAAAGTTTTTAAAAGATCAGATATGTAACCCTATCCCTATTTCTCACAGAGTACAGGCCAATGCACTTTACATTATGTGGTGATCTGTACTTTCATACTACACATTTTCTGGTAGTCCTGGCTTTTCTGTAAAATGGGGACAGCACTACTTGCTTACATGAAAGGCTTTTGTGAAGTTTAATTAAAGTGTAGAGTGCTTTGAGATATATTTCTTACAAAGGGGGCTAAATAGTATATTCACAGTTTCCATTTGTATTAATTGTGTTTTATTTTAAAAGAAATCACAGCCTCTTGCACAAATGGCTCCTAGTTTTTATGTCCAGCCTGGCTTTCGGATTTCATTGTCCTTACTTTCTACTGCTCCCAATAAAAACAGGGATGCTTTTGAATGTACATATTCTCAGATTTCTTTTTCTCCCATTCCCCTAGGTATTAGATATATATATCTTGAAAGTTGCCAGCCAAAACCAAAAGCTGAGGAGAGAATATGATGGAAAGGAAAATAGTATAGTTCCCTACTTTAAAAGTTTAGGCAAATGGGGCAGAAACCTTTATTCATATTACTGGAGAGTATGTGAGAAGGTTCTTTAAACAAAATGCATGGAAAGAGGTTTGAATAGAGGACGATTTTAAAGGAGAGGGGATTTTTGTTGCCATCTGTATCTATTCAAGCACTTTTGATAGTGGTAGGATCTTTTTTTTCCTTCTATTTTCTGTGCATGCAGATTAGTTACTCCCTCTATACATAAGCTATCTTTCTTTCTCTCTTTCTTTCTGATCAGGAGTTTGTGTTCTTTTCTGTAGGTCACCAGAGATGCAGAGAAGTGCCCAGGTCACAGGACCCAGCGTTGTAGCAGGGAACCTTGTAACTGATCCTGGCAGAATGGAATGAGGATCCCCGAAGTTCAGAGGCGAACTTGTGCAGTGCCTTGGCAGCGCCCAGGAGGTGAAAGCTGCTCTGGAAAAAAAAACAGGTGTGTGGTATAGATGTAACAGGTTCTCTACAGCTTCTGCCTAGAAACTATTCATACACATGGGGAGAGAGCAGAAGTGCAGAAAGGTTTAAAAACAAAAAACTAATAAAAATCATAAAAAGCCCTAACAATGCTAGTTGGAATATAGGCTAGAACAGGCTTGCTTTTTTGAACTTTTCAAATTGCTCTCCTTTGCCTTATATGAAAGTATACATTTTCCCTTAATATGTATTGTTTTCGGATATAGCCACAATATCATTAGTCTTGAATTCTAGACCAATATAGAGTGGGGTGTAAAAAAACCAATAGCAATCAGGTACCTGGGATGAGAAATCCATACTATTAGTGTGCCAACTCCTTACCTCTGAAGGCTAAAGCTAAAATCCTTTGTTATGATCCCAGTAAAAATGAATTTAGTGATGTACTGCATGTTGTAAAAGTATGATATTATCTTCAGTTTCTACTGGCTGAAAGCCATATCAGGGATATAGCTTCTTTTTTTTTTTCTCTCTCTATTTTCTGTTTGAGAGTCCTTGAACCAAATACAGATAGTGTATAAATAAGTGTCACCTACTGACCCTCTGTCCCACAGTGTGTCCTATATTTGAGCTTTGCTATGCTGAAAGGAAGGAATTATGTTCCCAGAGGGATGAGCAGGAAGATTGCTGTCTTTTTTTTTTCTTTTGTCCTTCATATGATAGCATGGCATTGGCTTTCAAAAGATCCTCCTTCACGTTACCTTCGCG
This sequence comes from Apteryx mantelli, assembly GCF_036417845.1. Taxonomy (NCBI): domain Eukaryota; kingdom Metazoa; phylum Chordata; class Aves; order Apterygiformes; family Apterygidae; genus Apteryx; species Apteryx mantelli. The sequence continues at coordinate 80,695,930 of NC_089979.1, forward strand.
TAATCTCATGTATAGTCTAATTATTGACAATCCCTGTGGTAATTTGACTAATGGCTGAGCTGTCTGTACTGCAGTGCAGCAAGTGCCTGCATCACAGGTAGGTGTACCTGAATGAGGTTTCAAGTGGCTAACATAGATTTCAGTGGGTACAGTGTCATGAAAGAACAAGTTTTACTTCTGGTTTCATAAACCATTGTAATGATTTTAGTAACCAAATTCTACATTAACATCATTCTGTTCCTGTCTAACTCCAAATTCAATGTTAGGTTGAGTTTATCTAACAAGCTGTCAGCAAACTTTTGGCTTTCAATGTAGGGACAATTTAGGGTAAGATGTACCCTGTTTTTGTAGTGCCTGATGATGAAGTTCTGCAAAGTCAAAAACTCACTTTAATGAGGTGAGAGGCACACTGGCCCCATTGGCACGCTGGCTCAAAGTGATCTCCTCACCTTGCTGTAGGGGTTGGCAGTTTATAACTGCCAGCCTGGGCAAGCTGCACTTTCACTGAATGTATCTCTGGGATCTTACTCTGATGTACTGTATTTGCCAGGTGCTGTTTTTTAAATGCCTATATTTATCAGGCACTTGAAAGATGCAGAGTGAAAAATGTTTAGTGCAACCCATTGTCAAACCGTAGTTGCTCTCAGTTTGGATTATTGCCCCAGGTCACAGCCGTTGTGAAAGTATGTGGAAACGGACTGACCTTAGAGCGCACCTGGAAGACTGGGAGACTCTGTCTTTGCCAAACTATGCATAGGCAGGAGGGTCAAGTTACACAGACAGGTAAATGGCAATATTAGTTGTTGTCGTGCTTTATTTAGGTGAATATGGCTATTAAGGCAGTCCTTTTGGGACATTGCTTCTCAGCTGGCAACCTTCGTGTCCTAAAAATAAACAATGCTGAATAGATAGGGACCAAGGGAAACTGTTATCTTCTGATATTAAAGTCTCATATCTTAACTTGTGTTGTCAGGGTTAGACCTGCCAAAATCTTCATGAGATAGATACTAGGTGGGAGATCTCTCCTAGAAAGTTGGGATTTTTTCTTCTTTTTTTGTTATGTAATCACTCAAAATGCAGGGCTCTGCATTATAAAGCTAGTGATTCAACAGAAACAATATAGAAAGTAGTTGCCAATCAGTCATCCCTTACAGACATCCCCTCTGGCATATGCATGCTGGCCTTTTTCGGAGGTAAACGTATTAACCTTTTTTTTTTTTTTTTTTGGTTTGTATTCCAAGTTTTTTTAATTGAAATTCAGTTCACACTTGCAACATAGCCTCCTTTTGGATTGTAAATACTGTGCAGTATGCAGATCATTTCATCTTCTTTTGCTCCTTGTTGCTTACTGCTGCAGAGCCAGAACCTTCCAGCCAGCAGCTACTGCAGTGATTTGCCTCCAAGGGCTCTGATGGAAAAAGCCATCAGGGAGGATGGCTCTTGTTGGAGAAGAGCATGAGTGCATCCTCAAAGGAAAGATCTCAGGAGACCCACTGGACCAGCATATCAGGCAAAAAGCCTCTCTGCCTACTGCAGCTGCAGTGTGAAATGTGGTTGCTGCAGTGGGCTTTAGGCTGTGGCCAGGATTTAAATGTAATTACACTCCCTGCCTTTTCTACTTCTAATAATGCAGAGAAAGTTACTCTGGGGCCCATGATGTTGACCTAGGTATGCTGTCTTCTCAGCAAAGAATTATGTGACCCTGTGAGCTTCTGTTTCAAATACTGTGGGAAGGCTGGAGTCACCACTTCCAGTTCACTGATTAAAGGACTGGGAGGAAAAAGTAAACCAAAACCATAGTGGACATAGATAGGGGCTTCTGGGTAAGGAGGAAGGTTTGATTGAAATTTGAATCTTATCTCTCTTTGTAAGCAGCTTGCAAAAATCTAGTGGAGAGGTAGAGAAGTATTATGCAAAAAAACTGCCAGGGTTGCTAACGTGTCTACAAACTGACAGCCACTCTCCAATTTGAAATTAAACGTAATGGAAGTCAACTTCAATGTCATGAAGATTGGGTACTCACTCCTTCTTTCAGTGAACTCAGTGCTAAAGCTCCCGTGGCAGTCAGTATGAACAGGACTGAGTTCACAGGTTAAAAATCACACCACCAAGTATATGAAAAATAATAACATTAGAATCTTGTAGAATTCCAGTAATATTATTGCAGACTGTGGTCCTGGGGATCATGAGTTTATAAGGTTGCTAATTGGCATTTAACAGCCACAAGGGAAATCTGGAAGCTTTTCTTGGCTCTGTCTCCTGCGAGGAGCAAGAGAACCTCCGTGAGAGGTTCTTTTTACAGTATTTCACCCAAATTGCTTCTACATGGGGGCAGAGAGTGGAGTTCACTGCCCTACAGTTTTTTTAGATCCCCTGCTCCCCCAACGATCCCTTGCACCCCTACGTTAAGAATAAGAGAGAGAGTCATCCCTAAAGTGACTCTAAGTCATATTCTCTCTCCTTTGCCAAATAAAAACAAGCGTTCAAGCTTTCTGGATAATTTGACAACCAAAGCTTCTTCAAGGAATGGTTTCTCCCAGGTCCTGATTCCATAAATCAGAGGCAAAGCCTCATGCTATATAAATTGAATTATGTTAATAGTTAGAACATGGACATTTAACACAGGCAACTTTTCAGGTTCTTTGGCTCCAAAAACTAAAGAATTAGAATAATCTATTGTTTGCAAATATTTGATATTTTGTATTACTTCAGTGTTTATCAACTGTTCTTTTTTTCTGTTCGGAATGGGAGCTTCAGGGAACTGTGCCTCTGCGAAAGCTTTTCCTGGGCTCCTGTTATATCATGCAGAACCTCAGGGTGCTCGGTGCTCATTCCATCATGCCCAGCAGACAAAGCTGATGTGTTTCACTTCTGCCTTTGAATCCTTACTGAAGAGCATAGTTCTGAGTGCTGGAAAATACCTTCCCCCATGAAATCATATGACCTTCTCCTGGAAAGATTTGCAGATCCAGACTGTGTGGTGAGAAGAAAAAGAGATAATAATTTTCTCAAGATTCCCTAGAAAATCGTCCCTGAGTTCCTCAAATTCCATTCCCTAGTGGAACATAAAGCTGTATTTTCTCTTTTGATTGCATCTACTTTTATGGCCTTGTTCAAATTTTCTCTAGTTACTTCTCTACCTAGTACATTTAGCTGCTTATATATGTTGATATAAGAGCAACTACCTCTGCATCTTTAGCTACCTAGCTACAGATGATTCTTTAGATAACAGGCCTGCTCCTCCCCCTCAAGATATTTTCTCCCACATGATCTTGGAGAATCACCAAAGTCTTGATATAATCTGAAAAAGACCCAGTGGAGTAGGGTAACAACAGAGAGGAGCACCTCAAACATGAGAGATCCAAGTATCCATTGATCAGTTCCTATGCTGATGTTGCTACAATTCAGGATCGTGACGGGCTGACCTTGTGTCTCTGTCCTGGAGGATAGCTGAGGCTCATGATGACTACTCATTTGTTTTCAAAAGATCTTTGTACCAAAAAGAGGGAACAGGGAACTCATTGCTCATTTGTTTTGTAAGTTATCTGAGCAACTTTTTTGTGAAGCTGCCAGAGATTTCTCCGTGCTCGTTGAGCCTTGAATTGTTCTACAATGATGATATGACTTGCAAGGTCTGGGTTCAAAGTAGATTCCATGAGATTACTTGTAAATATATACTGATAATTGAATTTTATATTAATAATAAATAATAATACTGAAATAATGATAATTGTGAGTGAACCTGACTTACCATTTGATTGCTTCCACTTTTCATTGGGAGCATTAAGAAAGGGAGTTAATTTAAATTGTATGTATTATTCAAGGCATGTCTTTTAAGCATCTGATGGTATCATTAATATACATGTAGAGGGCAATTTCAGAGACACATGTTTGATGTAGAAGGATTTGGAATGTGTAACAAGTAATGATTCTTTCTTTTGTGAAGTTGTAATTAAGTTATTAAAAATTCATCCTTCAAAATATGAAAATACATATTTCTTATGCATCAATTCATTTTAAATATGCTGCATATTTTTTAAATCTTCATAAAAGATACTGTGGCTTGCCTTAGGGATACTGCCTGGTGCTGTAATAATATGTTGAACAGGAGAGCCATGTTTTGATTTCAGAAACTAACCAAACTCATGAAGAGCTAGGTACCATTGCCAGGGTTTGTCTGGTGCTCTGCCTCTGTAACAGTTATGCTGTGACTGACTGGCTGAGTGCATGTGCTTCATAAATGAAGGTGAAGGTGTAGACCTGGAAGCCCCTGGTCCCTGTACCTGTCCCCCTAGACTGCTGAACACTGAAGAGAATGGGACTGACCTGGACAAAAGGGCCCAAACAATTAACAGGGAGAAACTTCTCTCACCCTGTCATTGAGTGTACTGTGTAATGAGGCAAGACATGTTGCCTTTCCAGCAAGTACAGACCCCTGGAGGGCTTTTAGTGTCATACTTGGAGCGTAAAGGAAAGATAAGATGGAGTTGATGCACATGATGCAAATTGTAGCTTCTCTCTTTGCCACCTTGGATTTCCCAGGCTGGCAGCTAGTCTCTGATGTTGAGCAAGGCTCCCGCGTTAACAGAGCTTTGTTCCCTAGGGACTCATGCGAATAGTTTTGGATGAGTAGTTTGATTTGCATGGCTTCACATTCCTCGAGTTTTGTTTTGAATTCTGGACTTGAGTTTATTTAAATTCTCCAAACTGACAGTCATTTAAGTTGCCAAGTTTCACTCAGTCTTGTGTTGAAAGTGATGGTATTCGGCAATTTTTCCGGATTAGTAAAAGGATTAAGGTCTGATAACTCATCAGCATTAGAGGCAGGCACTTCATACTGTTAGAAAACTGCAAAGACTACTTTTTCATCTGTCCAATAGGAGGAGGATTCTGTTTCTAGACATGTTAGGTCCTATGACATCGTGTCAATCCTGGAATGTTATTGAATATGGAAAAGTTATTTTTGGTAGTTTTTAGACCTTTCCAAAATGCATAAGCTTTTATCATCTCTCCTTCTGAGGTTTTTCAAAATGGGGCTTAGAGTATTAAGGAAACCCTGGTTTTTTTGTTAGCAATATATGACACACAGCACCAATACAATTTCTCAGCTTTTAAATGCCACTAAAAGAATATGTCTGTGATGTATGTGGCCCCTCACTGCACAAAAATATATGCTGGCATGACATAAAGCTTTTGACTAGACTGTATGAAATGATTTCCCTAATGTGACTGTGGTTTTGCTACTCATGGATTACGCAGCCGTCTTAAACTCATGTTTGCAAAAGCCTCGCTTATTCTCTGGCTCTAAAGAGGGGCATCTGAGCAGCAGGAACCTCTGCAGAGGTTCTTCCTGACTCAGCTGTCTCCAGGGGAGATTTATGCTGGAGAAGCTTCCTGTGTGATCCTTATTGAATAGGATGGAACTGGGAACCAAACTTTGTGGGCTCTTAAAAAGAAAACAGCTTTTCAGTGTGTATTACTGTTTAGTAAATGCGTTTGCTAGAATCTTGTTGTGGAACAAACAAAGAATAATAATTGGATGGCAATTGGAATGAATTTGTTTAAAATTGCAAGTGAATTTTCATGGGAGAAGGGGAGGGAATATATTCCTCCCTCTCTTGTTGCTTCATTTCTACCAGGGCTACTTTTGACACCTTTGGTTTTTGAGCATCTATGATGTGTCTTTGGTAAAAATAAGTCATCACCTACAAATATTTTGTATTTATCCTTTTAAATGGGAAGTTCCCACAAAAAATTGCCTGTTAGTCTGCTGCCTGGCACTGAACCAGCTGTAATGTCCAATAATCTGTAAAAGCATTGGGGTTAGAAATAGTTGTTTTGTTAGCAGGAATTTCCCATGCTTTCTCTTAGTCCCATTAAGTTGTGAGGCCACAGGTTATAAGAGTGAACTTTTTAAAAAACACACAGTGTTTGCACAGCTCAATTTCCTTTAAATTCAATCATTTCCTATAAAAAGATATTTTAGAGCATTTTAGGCTTCTATAAAAAGTAGCATTTATAATTTACCTACGCCTGTGCAGTTGAAAATGTGACTCTAAGACCTTGGCTTTGAAGATGGCAAGATGGGTGATTGCCATGTTGATAATATAATGTAGACAATAGATACAATTCATATAGCATAAGTGGTAGCTCTAAAAGCGTTATTTTTTTGGTTGAGACCATCTCTATAACACACAAATGGACCTGTCATTAACAAACAGCCCAGCCTTTTGAAAGCCATGCTCATAACACACACCCCTTTCATACCATGTCAGAATGTATTTTTGACTGTAGGGCGCTCTCTTTCCTTAGAGGCACCACAATCAGTTGTTCCAGGTCAGCTTTTGATGGCCTTATTCAATTAAGCAGCACATGTGTGGATACATGCCGGATTGCAGAACTTTTTTGACATGAGAAATTTGTGTTTAGTATAAGTAAGGTTACCGGAATCTGGTTTTGACTGAGAATATATATATTTAGGAGCTGACTACTCGTTTTTTACAGAGTTATAAAAAATTCAAAAATGGTTTGAGCGTTCACAACAAGGAGTTTCTGTCTGATGACAGTCTATACTGAATGTTACTTGGAACACAGTATTATGAATATTTCAGTGAGGTCTGCAGTCAAATATCCTAGAACATGTTCCATGACCCAATATGCAAATCAGCTGTGGGATGTGAGAGTGCTGTTGGGGCTTACTCTACATAGATTTAGACTGTCGTAACAAAGGTTATTTATTAAACATTATCGACATTGTTTTTTTCACCATTTGTGAAATTCAGGAGGGTATTTTATTATCTTTAGGGGAAACAGCTAAGAAGTAGGTCAGAAACCATAACTGCAAAGAGGTCACTCCAGGGAAGGGAAAGGTTAAGTTCAGTTCTAATAAGTAAAAATAAAAAGGTTGGAGGCTGCTGCATTTTGTGAAAGAAGAACCTCTTATGAGTGACTGTTATGCATTAAACTATTTAACATGTCTCAGTTGTTGTCCTTTGAATATTTTAAGGTTAACAAAGGAAATACCTTGCATTACATGATTCATGGGAGTTAAATCAGAGGCTATTGCAGGAATTATAAATTATATTACATAGACAAACCAGAAATATATTCCATGAATAAAAAATGCAATGCAACAGGATCAATGTTATCAAAATTGTATGATGTAGGTTTGGGGAGTTCATGAGATCATAAAATCCACATAATATATTAAGTAATTTTGGCAATTGCCACCATAAACGGTGGAAATGGATTACTGGGCCATATTCTGCCCTGTTCTGTACTCTGTGAAATTTCTGCTGGATGTAGGAAATATGCTAGAGTAAAATTGAACCCCAACACAAAATTGCAAACCTACATGAAGCTTAAAGGCTTAGGTTTCTCCAGGCAGCAACTTGTGTACACAAGAAAGTATGGACGTGTTTGCAAACAAGCCAGTTTGTCAGGTGAGAAGAGCAGAGTTTTGGAAAAGGTTATTTCTCTCATTCCCTAAAATTTATGAATGTTATCAAACTCCCACAGAAATGGGGAAAATTCTGATGATTTCAAATAGAGCAGAACTTGCCCTTTACAAACGAAACAATTGGTCTCATAATGTAATTATGTAGTTTAAGCAAATACCTCGCCAACAAGATATTTTAGAATCTAGAAACTTGCCAAGCCACATGAACATATGACACAGACAACAACATATCACAGTCACAGCATGTCTTCTGATGTGGCCAGTGTGCATGGGAAGAGGAGGTTATGAAAGACCTTTCTTACTGCAAGGCCTCTGCAGAGCAAATGGGCCCAGCTGAAGCCAGAGTGCTCCCTCCATCCTAAGGGCTGCCCTTGCTCTGCAGATTCTGGATTTTGAAGTGATCTGATGGAAGCAGGGATGCATCAAGTTGTCACTGGGTCACAGCCTTTTCTTTTATTATGGGCCATGCGCTGAGGCTGTGTCCGTGAAGGGAATATACTCTCAAGGGACATTAGCAGTCAGCATGTTTCCTCTGCAAAGGCTGGGGAATTGCAGAGGAATGTTTTGGGCCAGTGACGCAGTGTCATTTTACAACAGCAGAAAATTGGCACATCTCTCTCTCTCTCTCTCTCTCTCTCTCTCTCTTTCTCTCTGAATTGCAGCACTTCGCTGCTGATCTCTGCTCAAAATGGAGTGTGGTGAACCTATAATTAGGGGAAGATCAAGTGAACTTGCACAAAAGAAAAATGAGAGTTATGGGGTTCACTTACACAGTACTCTCTTATGCTGCTGTTGAAGCCTCGTGGCATTTTTGTCTTCTTCTATCTTCCTGCCCTTCTCATTTGTTGCCCTTAAAGTCACAGGTTTATTTTGACCCTCAGTTTTTACTAAGAAAAAATTAAGTTTCTTATCTTAAAAGCTTCAGAGATGAGCTTGAAAATGTGCTCTCTGAAGCCTCAGGAACAAGAAAATAAATCAAATCTGAGAGCAGATATTATTTAATTGTATAATTTTGATCACATCTCATTGAAGTGTTGAGGTTTTTTTGAGCAAGAGGGGAGGTATAATGATCAAGATTTTAAAATATTTGGACGTAGCAGTGTTACTCCAAACCAAAAGCCACCAGATGCCCGTGTCAGCATGCTTCTGAATTAGGCAGTAAGCTTGGGCTCAAAATATAACTATTTTACAGTCATATGAATATGCTTCCTTCTGTTGGCACCCTCTTCTTTTCTGTGTAAACAACTTCTAACAGCTTCTTTTCGAGCCTTATTCAAACAAACACTGGATTTTGTAACCAAGAAGAAAATGAGAAGCAGGTGAAGATTTATTTTTAATGATGCTGAGAACAAATGATTATTTAAGATCTCAGCAATTGTTTTCTACTAATCCCTATAATTCCTCACAAACATTAACAATAGTTTTTGAAATCTAGAACTCTGAAATGCTCATTTCTCTGAAAAAGTAACCCTTTGTCTTCATTGCATATTATTAATTATTATTAATACATCTCAGCATGTTTGTATGGGAAACATATATGAATATAATTGTATGCATGAGTATATCTGCATGTGTTAATTACTGAGCCATATTTGTTGTCGCATTTAAGATATTTCGTGCTATATATACAGCAAGTAAATTGATGTTCTCAGAAAATACTGCAGTTGGGTCTTTTGACATGTATTTCAACTAAAGCATCTCTGTGACGAAGAGATTGACCACCTGCTAGCATAGAATTGTGCAGTGAATTTGACCTTTTCAAGCTCTAGCTATTAATTTCCTTTAGGAAGCACACTGATGTGATGTGATAGAGTTGCTGGGTGTAGGGCCACGGGCCACTACAAATCATAGCCTGGGAAAAGAGGGACTTCCAGAAGGCCACTGCTCATTCTGGTGAGTAAGTAACAGCATGATCAGAGCACAGAAGTAAAGAAGCTCTATCAGACTACACTGCTGGCTGGGAAAAGTGAGTCAGCATGGATGAGGAAGCAATTTTGAACTGATTTAGACAAGGAAACTCTTGAGCACAAAGAAACTATAATGACGAGGCAGGTAATGGCTACTATAATAATGAAATCCTATGATTAATCCTTGGAATTAGATCCCAGTTTGGGACAGGCATTAAATTTATAATATAGGCCTTGTTCTGTGCTTATTATTGTACAGGTATCTTTCTGCAGATGCCTTTTTGCTTTTTCAGTTCTGTGCCTTGTTAGTTTTTTGTATATAATGTTTTGGCTGAATTTGAATTTAGTTTGAAATAGCTTTCAAACAGAAATCCTCAGTAGTGTGGCTTCCAGGAAATGGACTGGAAGCCATTACAAACAATATGCTTTTCAGACTTTCAGCATTTTCACAAGCAGTTTTGTTATTCTTGTCTGGTTTCACAAGTAGTTAAGACTGACGGGATTGAGACTACCCACAGCACAAGCTACACTCAGATATTAACATATCCTCTAGGAGGAAATCTGAAGTCTGATAAACGGCAGGATGACCATATGCCAATAGATTTAGTTCTCTATTCAGCTAAAAGGCTGATCACTACTCTGTGCAACTCCAGCGATACAGGAGTGGTCTGGGTGGGGTGACTGAAGTCACCTCTCTTCTACTAGATCAAAGCACAGCAGTTACCTGCATAGCATCTCCCTGCCCTGACTGCCCTGCGGTGCTGTGGAGTATCCAAAGACAGACAACAATATTTGGCAGGCTTGGAGCTGAGGGAGATATAAGAGTTACAGGGGGATGTAGGCAATAGGGTCAGTGGAAGGAGGCAGAATCCCTTTCACACTTTAACAGGTAAACTATGCCTACCATCCCGAAGAGCTGGAGGTGGGGTTTGTCTTCTTTCTTTCCTTAGTATAATAAATTCGAGGAAAAAAAATTTTCTGCAATTTTTTTTCAGGGGCAAACTTTTTGATATTTTATTTGAAATTACATTTTTTTGCTTAAGAAGATCTAACTTGAAAACAGATATTAGGCATTAGTGTATGAAAAGATTTCATTTTCATTATTTTGCATCTGCTGCCCTGTAATTTTATACCCTAGCTTTCATATTAGGAGAAAGAGAGGATTATTTTCCACTCACCTTCTCTGTATCTTTCCTGATTGTCGCGGTCCGCGGGAGTGACGGGAAAGAATCATACGCACTCATAGAATGCAGGTTCAATTCCAACTTTATTCGGCAATTTGCCCATCTTATATATGTTTGTGCAGTCGTACACTTTGCTAGGCCAATCACCATACAGATTATGTCACAGGTCGCCAATCATTGCACCGATCACGCACGCAGCGATCATGCCTTGTACCTTGCTACTTGTTTAGCAAAGCTATCTTACCCTTAACCTTGGTTCCCACTGGCTTCTGCTAGTTTATCTGTACTTTCTCAGGATGTATCATTCCCAGCTGCACCGGTGTCCTTGGTAAACTACTTTAAAGCACGTAGCAGCGGCTACAGCCTGAGGCCTAAGGCTTCAGCAAATTTAGCTACTAATGCTAAGCAAGTTGTGCTAAGCAACTAATCCTAAACAGTGTAGTTCCATACTCTATATCTCATATAGATTATTGTTCTGAAGGACCGCAAGGGCCCCAACACCTGATTTTATAGTTCTTCAGCATATAACCTTTTCTTTAGTCTGTTAATTGCTTTGTTGTTTTTTTTTCCCCTCTATCAGTTTGTCCTCAATGAAAGACCAAACTGGATCCTCCTGAGATATACATAACCAGATGGTGCCATGTTTGGCAGCTTTCATTCCTCTGATACAAAGACTGATCACAAAATACTCTTAGTAGTTCATCAATTGTGGATCTGAACCATGTTCTTTCAGAAATCCTGGGTGAATACCACACTGTTCTTGTAATTTGTTATTGCTCATTTTAGTAATATATTCTAAAAGTTCTTCTACTAACATTTCAGTTAGAGGCAATTCTAGGACTTTCCTCTGTAAATAAAGACTCTGGTATGAAAACATCCTTTCCTCCATTGTTAACTTTCTGCAAAAAATGCAGTCAGTTCTTCTGCTGTTACCTCTCCAAAGGAAATCCCTGTCTTTTTCTTCCCTCATTTTGGAGTCTGTTAGCTCTGCATTCTTAAAAGCCTCTCTAAAAATATTTCACATGCTCTGGTTCTTGAAGAGACACAAATAGTAGTGTAACTTTACAAATGAATGCTTAACGTAACACATTTACCATATAAAAGGTGGTCCAGCGTATAGACTGCCTTTACTGAGAAGCTGTTTATATGGGAAATACAGCATTCAGTACATTGAAGTGTGAATTTACAGCACAGAACTCCATGCAATTGCCCAACATGCAAAATGTACTTATTATGGTACCTTTATGTGGCATGGTTAGTCCTGCTTGAAGTGAGTCTTCCCTGAAAACACTTGCACCACACAAAGCTTTGTGCATAACATTTACAGATCAGTGAAAGACTGTGTTTTCTGAATTTTATTTCAAATACACATCCTGGAGTAGGCTGGGCTGCCAAGAGTTATTCTCAATGTACGGTAAGAATATTCATGAGTGAATTTGGTATACAATAACTCATGAGCTGTAAATTCACCTCTTAGTTTAATGTGTATTAACTTTTATGGGTGAATAAGCCCACAACAGGCTGGAGTTGATAGAACTCTTGATATTAGTAAGATTTTTTAAGACTTGAATATGAAAGTATTGGAAAATGCCTTGTAGGAGGCAAATAATATAAACATGAAAAAAAAATCCACAAAACCCTAACCCCAAGCCTCACAAGGTTTTGTAAGAATGTCATTTAGGTATCTCTTGGTAATGCTGATGCTGAGACCTCCTTTTACCATTTTCAGGTGGCTGTATCAGCAAGACGTTGGACCATTTTCAATGAAAATGTTTCAGCATATTTCTTCAGCTAGAATCTTCTTTTTATTCTAGTCAGGACAGAATAAAACTCATCTGAAAAAACCCAAGAGAGGGATAGAAGTGCTGACACTTCAAATGCCCAGTTCAGAAAATCTGATAGTCCATGCTACTTTTCATTCCCACAGCTTCTGAATACATTAAGAATGTCCCCTTTAAGGACAGCTGTGTCATTTCAAGCCATATTCTTGATGTCTGGTTACACTGTGACTGTGTTTGTGTGGGGTTTTAATCATTGATAGTATACCTGAGCATTCATTGCTTTCCTGTTATTTCTCATGGTTGCTTTTTTTCTGTTGCTATTCATAAAAATATTTTAAATGTTTTTTACTGTGCCCATGTTTGCTCTTGAATCAACACAGAGTAGTTTGTGAAAAAGTATTTCTGGGAATGTGTTTTAATTTTCTCAGTCAAGCTCAACACTTTTTACGGGATTTTTATCCAGTAGAGAAGGGTTACCGCTGAGTGGATTATTACATTCCATTGTTAGCCTGGAAACAGAAAACACAGTCTATGAATAAAGGAATAAATTAATGTAAGTGCTGCAAAGTGCAATAAATTTTATTTTAATCCTAAATGGAATTGTTGTCATTTAACCCTGTGTATGATTTGTATTCAGAAGTGGTACCATTGGCCTTGGTGTGCCTATCAAACTGTAGCACAATTGTTTCCTTTCCTTCTGTCTTTCATCTCTCTGAGTCTTTTACCGGTCCTTTGTTTCTTCTTCTTCTTCTTCCCCACTCCCCCCCCCCCTTTTTGGCATCAGCAACAGTTATGGATCTCTTGCTTTCTCTCTGATGGCTGGCAAAAATCTTTTTGCTCTTTCTAGTGACTGATCTTTTCCTTTTTCAGAATACTACCATCCTGGAATGTATTATTCTCCAAAATTACTGTGTTTTGAAGCAAATAATGCAATCTCTTGGAGAAATTTGAGTTTCCCTTTCACAGTGCTATAAAACTTGCCTTTCTCCTGGCTAGAATATGAGACACTAGTCTCTGAAACCTGATCTGTTTTCTTTCTTGAGCCCTCTGTTAATTTACTAGCAAGTTCAGGACAGAATAAATATTTCTTTGGAAAGCTGTAGAGAGACTGATGTTTTTTCAAAGCTACTCAGAATTTTAGAACATTAGGAAATAGCCTGTCTGGAGTATGGTTAGTGGGCAAGGGTTTAGATAATGTTCATGATAAATGCAACTTATCATAGGGCTCGTGATTTTACTATCCAGCTGTATTATTATTTATGGTAACACTTCAAAACTGTAAGGCAAGACACGAATCTTGTGTGTCTACCAGAATACACTAAAGAAATATTTGTCTTGTAAATGTAAAAGCCTTCTTTCCAAAATATATGCATGTTTCATTCATAGAATTAATTCAGATGGGCACACTTTTAATAAAACATCAGCTAGATTTTTGGAAAGGTTAACTTTAGCCCAGTTTCATTTTTATTCTAATGAAAAAAATTCTTCTCAACTGGTAACTCTGGAAAAAATTGTGCGGATGGAAACCTTAGGAACAGGCCAACTGGCAGTGCAATGCTGCAGTCAAGTGGAGAGCACCTTTCTCTGGTCTACAGTAGATATTTGGTAACTCTCCTTTTATTTTTTAATGCTAATCTTGGGGAATAAATGGCTGCTGCTGCTGGCAAGAAGTAAAGATCTGTGAGCTTACCTGGATGTAAACTGACAAAGATCTGGTGGAGTTAGTAAAGCAGAACTTATTTAGACTAGTGGAGGATATATAACTAAGCTAAATCACCTAAATATAATCTGCCATTTGCAAAATCTTCCAACTATGGGTCTGAATAATTTTCGGAGTTGGTGGTAGTCAGAGGTTTTTGTGCTATCTGAAGCTACTTTCTTTTCCAAACAAGAACTTGAGGATTCAAGACCTGACTGATTCAGTTCTTCTCAAAGGAAATGTCAGTGGCTGATGTGTGGAGGGGAAGACTGTGGGGGCATTTAGGAGAGGCCAGGGAGGTCTTCAAACTGAATTTTAGGTGCTATTATTAAACAGCACTTCTTTTCCTCCTGTCTCTCATTAAAAATCGCGTGTTAGCAGAGAAGAAAGAGACAGAGCAACTGATTGACTCAGCTGCTTTCACCAGTGGGACTTGCGAAAGGGCCAAACCTCTGCAGTGTGTCGTGTCTCACACAAGCATTGACATAATGCAGCAGTTGGAGCATCACTTTTTCTTGAAGTGACTGCTGCAGGCGGGATGGTGTGTCTTCAGTGAAATGTATTTATTGCCTCTTTTTCTTACATTTATTTTCATGGAAATTTAGTACGTCTCATACCCTTTTCCATATTAACAGAATGTTACTCCAGGAGAACACATAAATCCAAATCCATTTATTCTTGTCTCAAAACCCTGCTCTTTGCTTCCCTCCTGTTTTTTTCTTTTCTTATCTCTAAGCAAGACGTAAGACAATTTCAGAAACACAGCACTGAAACAGCCTGTTAAATTCTGATATATCCCAGCACGTGTCATTTCCTCCTCCTTCCCTTTAAAGATAATTTTGGAGGTTAATGAACTTAAACGTAATACTTTAAAATAATCACTAGAGATAACAGAAAAAAAAAAATCAAGCCACTCCCCAGACTAGGAGGAAATGTTTGATCCTAGACTCACAGGCTCATTTAAATTCACTACTGTAAGTCCATCACTTTCAACTATTGATCTATGATAAGACATTTTTATTAATTTTTCCTTAGAAAAATTCACTAGCATTGAAGAAGATTCAGCATGCAGGAGGGAACAGTTCCTTAATTTGACTGATTAAGCCAATTTACTTAGGCTTTCTTAAAAAATAAAAGGATGTGCTGTAAATCTTGGACTTCATGTCTGAAATGTTTAGTCAATCCATGGCAATTAATCCATACTTTACTTTCTTAGACCAATATATATCATGTGGTATTCTTTACAAGAACCAGTTGTGTCTGCGCATTTTGTTTTCTCATCCAGCCATGACAAATTCAATTAGCTAATGTCTCCCTTATTCCCTTGCTGCAGCTTCCCACACTGTGGTCGTGGGTTGGTGGGAGGAGCAATTTCTGCGGGTCTGTTATTCCTCGGGCTTGGAGCTTGTCTTGAGGATGTTTCCCCTCTCTCTATGTCCTCCTGTGCAGTCCATTGGGATGGCGGTGTATGCTGCTCGGCAAATGGCAGATATCTCCTAGAGCAGTGAGGGTCAGGAGACAGACCATGCCTTGTTGAGGAAAGATCTGTATTCTGGTTTGCTCTTTTACCTGGACATACAGAGGACATGTAGCCAAGCCAAAATTTTGCTTTTTCTATGCCATCTTTGTAAACATGGCTTATATATAAGACTTTTTATATCCTTTTTCAATTACCTTAGACTGTAAAAAAAGCCTTGCTTGAGTAAGTGTTGCCAGAGCAGTCAGATTGAAACTGAAAATATTTGTCAAGGCATAAAGAGAAAGGGGTACTCTTGTAAGTTTTTTCCCCTTGTGTAATTCCAAGCCATATTTGAATGTAGCCCGTGGTTTTAATTAATTAATTAATCAGTTAATTAATTCATTTTAAAAAATCTTAGCTCACTAGGATTCAAATTTTCTGAACTTTAGGATTCCCACAGACTCCAGAACACAAAATGACACTCCTGAAATGCTTGAAATTTGTTTGAGATGGGTAGGACATGCCAGATGATACACATACTCTGTTATCTTTCCTTTTACTTTTATAATTGCTTTGAGATCAACTGATGAAAAGTGCTGCATGGATGGTATTACATGAACTGATTGTAGTCCTCTGACTGTTCCCAGCATAGCAGAACCAAATACCTGTCCCTGCAGGTATGCAAGCAGCACAGTCCTTTTCAGTGGAGTCCCTGGTTTTTATCTCTGTTCCCACCTGTGACCCAAATGCAGCAAGTTTCAAAGACCTGTGCACTTGTTAGGAGCACTTTATTTCACTACTTTTGAATTTTGTTGGACAGAAGGGAGGAAAGGAAATCATTTTGGGCGGATTTGAAGATTCAGTTGTTGTATCCTGAATATTACTGCATAGCTTTGTATAGTGATGTTTTATACTAGTTTTGCTTATTGATGTTAATTTACTGTGGTAACTGAGATGCATCTGAATGTGAGGAGATGTATTTCAGTAAAAATCCTATACTTGAATTCTGCTTTTCCTGTTTCTTTTTCTTTTAAAATCAGACTTTCTGTCTCACCTGAATTTCTGCTCCCAGCCTCAGATCTGATCCTTGTGATTCAAGCCTACTACTTTTACCCATACCAGAGCTGTCTAAAAACCTTACAGGTTTAAGGAGGTTTTATGCCGCCAGTCCACTGGCAGTTCATGAACAAGCTTAAACAACTCTTTCAGTGCCTCAGTTTCCCATCTGTGAAGATATAATATTACCTACACCATTAACTGAAGTTGGGAAAAAAATGGGTGAGGAAGAGGGTAGCTGCGTTTGTATTTATTTTTTATTTTTTACTCTTTTCAGAAGGTACCAAGTAGGCTGTTGAATGACTGTTCTTCACAAATTGCTTGCCTAGCTGTATAAATCATGGGGAAAATAATAAGAACTAAGAACATTGAACAATTTATCATAAAAAGTGAAATTTGTCAGATAAATTATTCAGTGATATTATCTGACAGCTGTAACTGTGGGGCTTAATTAACGGATGTATGCAAAGCACTTTAATCTTCAGTTTATGAAAGAGATTAGTTGACAAAGTGGCATTCAGGAACAGGGGCTTGAATCTAAAGGGTCTAAGAAATTTAAGAGGTCCATTCCAGTACTAGAGTCACATGAAAACCGTTTTCTACAACGCATTGTACTAAGTGCCAACTCTTGCCAGCACATTGGATATGGTGAACCACTGTTATGCGTATTTCAAAGAAAAATTTGAGGCTATTAGATACCATTGACTGTACTGTTCTTGGTGCACATCAGCTTTTGGTGGCTGTCTATCAAATAGATATAATCTGGTCAGACTGGCTTTGGATTTGGCTTGAGTGTCTAAGATGGAGTTTCCCTTATCTCTGTTTTTGTGTCCACTGCCCACATACTGAAAAAAATTGCAATGAACCACATTTCTTCACATCCAGCTTCTCTCTAGCTAGTGCAGTTATCTGTCCACAGCACGTGTGTCCTCTTCCAAACAAATCCTATAGCTGCTATTCCTCTGAAAAGGCAGAGGAGAAATTGTCTCCAGCATCCTCTGAAGTCAACTGAAAGTCTCTCAGCGGCTTTATAGTTCTTTTAGACCAGACCCTAAAATAGTTCTCCCTTCATGTGCGATTCTGCTCCTTGTCCACTGTGGCGTTAATGGTTCTTTTGACAGAGGTCCCAGTGGACAGGCCAAAAATCGAACTGGTGTGGATTTTGGTTCATTCTTCTGACTTGTTAAGATACAGTAGTCTCACCAGATCAGAATCAGTCCCTAACAGGCCTATGCTGTTTGCCATTGCATATGATTCATTTGGATAAAGCCTGGAAACTTAAATCCTAATTCCTCTGGCACCCTCCTCAGTACTACATTAATTTAGAAACTGTAAAATAAGTTATGTTTCTATGAATTCACTGGCAAGGGTTTTGGTTTGCATTTTTCTTTGAAAAATGTGTCGCTTGCTTCTGAAGCTGCACATATATGCGATGCAAAAATTGCTCTGGCAGTCACAGATTTTAATTAACAGAAGAATAAGCAGGTGCATAAGAACTCTGAAACATCTTCATCCATTAGCAGCTATTGTTCTGATCACATCAATAACTTACTCTTTTGAAAGTCTGGAACACTTTTTTGCTAAAGTTTTTTTTTTTTTTTTTTTTTTTTGCATTCATTATATCAACTTAGTATAGCAGTGCCAGAGAAATGATCACCTTTTTACCTTTCTGTTTCCTCCAAGCTGCCTCCTTGAACTGCGTGCCTCAGGGAACAGAGAGGTTGTCGTTATATCAATTGCACAGAAAATTACTTTATGCAGAAACATTACTCTTGCTAAACAAGCTAAAGCTTACATTGAAATGGTTCCCAGTTAATTATAGATATGTATGACCCCCAAATGGTCATTTGGCTTATGTGCAAAAAAATATTTCTTTGGCCCAGAAAAGAAGACTGGTATCTGTTTTTCTTTTGAAATATGAGGTGATAGCTTTAGGAAATTCTTAGTGCCTATATACCTACCCCAAATAGTGTATTTATACTTTTGTGTGTGTATGTGTTTGGCTTGTAGCTATCAGAAAAGTATGTCAAGTACTGCTTTTTCTCATTAGCAAGGTGGGAAGAAGGAGGGTTAGTGAGTTGATTTCAGTTTTGATCATTACTGAAGAAACTAATAGTGCCTGGGACAAAACTCTTTTTTTCCCCCCTCCCCAGATGCAGTCTGAGGTCAAGAAAACTTTGATTCTCAGTGGCCATTTGCAGCCAAGATGCTCTTGTGCCAATGACTGGTTGTCTAGAAGAGGCACTGGAGAAGCCTACAACTTCTGGTGTTCAGTAGCGCTCAGCCAGTCACACAGCCTTGGGAGAGTCTGTTTACCAGTGAAATAGTGAGGTGAGTTTTTCTGCAATGCAATAGAAAAAGAAATAATAGAAGCATTATGCAGAGTGATTTAAAAAAAAAGAAAAAAAGAAAACCAATCTAGTAACAAAATAAAACACAGTAAATCAGAAACAAACATATGGATTAATCTCATTAAGGAGAAGCAGAGTGCTTGAAGCCCCTTCCCATTTCTTCTTCTTTCCTCTGCTTATATATTTTTGTTGTCCTTTTCACTGGTTTCCTTGAGCTTTTTTCTGATTTTGGAGCGAATTTTCAAAGGCTGTTGGCAGCACAGAGACCCTATCCTTTAGAAGTCATGTGCAACTATATCTGTAATAATGTATGATAGATGAAGTGATAAGGTACAATATATCTTAGGCATGACAAAATGAGAACTGTGAAAAATTTGAAAACTTAACATGATAGATGTCGCTTCTTGAATTACACAAAATAAGTGGTTCATTCTTAATTTAAAACTTGGTGCCCGATGCATAAAAATTTAAAGTGTATTAGCGCCATATGTTTTTAACAGAAGGAAGACTGTGTTATCTCACTGGAGAATAATGTTCAAGTTACTTTTAGATTTCTGTTATCTAGGGTAAGGTTTATTCCAAGAAGAAAAGTATTTTTTAATTACTATATCTTATCTGCAGTGCTAAGAAATAATAGTAGCTCTTCCTCTCTGAATCACTACAGAGTGATTACTGATCTGATTTTTTTTTCTTTACTGTGGTTTTGGAGTGGTCAATAGTATTAACTCTTGAACAACTTTCAAATCTATTTATCACAATTGATAGTGTGAGGTTTCCTGTCATCTTTTGTTATATGTAAAATGCTACGTATGGCTCTAAGACCAGATCTCGCTGACTTTTCAAATCTTTATGTGAGGCAGAGAGTTGCATATAAAATTAAATATTTTGAAGGTATTCTATAAATGTGAATTGTAACTGACACAAATCAACAGGAACTAGATTACCTAATCAGTGCTCAGCTCATAACCTCCCTCTAAATTTAACTGCAGTGGTAGGGACTATTTTTTCTGGAGCCTGAACGAGTTGTCATTTTCAATCCACACTTGTTTTTGTTTATGTATTTTTGAATGTCTGATATCATTTCTTCTTCTGTCAATGCTGAACTGTAAGTTGGTGTTAAAGGTCTAGCAAACCGTTCTGGGTAATCTAGTCATTGCCCAATATGTTAACAGTGCCATGGCTTATCCATTTTGATGGTCATTTTCAGTTGCAGTCTGTGTGCAATAGGAAATAGAGTGAGACACCTAATATATTTTATACTATCTGTGAAAGAGGGAAGACCTTCTAGCTTCAATTTAGGAATGAATTTCAGCAAGTGTGTGTTAGCGAAGCCATAGAACGTAATCAAGTGTTATGCCAAATGTGGTGAAATGGCGCCTCAGTTGCTTTGACCTTTACAGGACAAAAGCTGGTCTGCCAGAGATAAAAGTCTCCATAATAAAATCACAAAACTCTTGATACTTCCAGCCCCCTTTTAGACTCCTCTCTAATTTCAATTAGCAATCTGTCACAATTGAAAAGAAAGGCAGGGAAAGAGATGTGTTTGGCTCTTTCCTGGGGCTGGAAAGCTAGCCACTGATTATGTTACTTTAATAAATCCCATGGGAAACTTGGAAGGCTTGGATTTGTTCTGTTGTTATTAAAAGAATGTTTTAGTACAGTGCATAATTTGATTTTTTTCTGCTTGCCATTTGGTCAAGTAAACTTGATTTCCACATATTCAATTGCCTTTGTCTGCAAAGCTGTTTCACTGCTTTAAATAATAATTTCATTTTGGTTCAGTTTTTACAGAGAACATTGAATTTGTCTTTGAATTTGAAATCATGGACTAAACAAAATGCAGGGTTCACATTTCTGGGCCTGACTTTTATTGACATTGTTGCCTACTGACACTAGTCCTACTTTCTAATGAGATCATGTGGTTGATGTGAATGGAGTTAAGGTCCAGCCTCAGATTCCTTTGCACTTCCAGAGCACAGTGGAAGGGCACAGTGCAAACTGGAATCAGGCATGTGTGCCTCCTTTTTGTTTGAAGTAATAATACTAGAAATAGCTGAATATCATCTGAAGGGAGTAGTTTGACCTAGTGTAGTGTCAGCATGCAAGGGAAATGACACCAAACAGCTGGACAATTCCCAAAGTTTTCTAAACCAGGTAGATTTTTTAGTGAAAGGTCAGGGGCAAAGTGACTGTTTATTGAACTTTTAAAGACAAATTATTCAGATCAGTACATGAACCACTACTACATACTGAAAGCAATATAAGGATGAAAAACATGAGAATGAGTGTTAGTCTAGGGGTCATTCATCACTGAATATTTTACATGTTTGGTATTCTGAGCGCAACAGAAAGAGGCCCATCCAACACATTTATTCACTAGGCTGCTAACAGAATACAGTACTTGACCTTCAGCTTTGCTACTTCTCTTAAAACAAAAAGACAGAGACTGTTAGTCAGCATTCTGTAAGTGTCAGCCCGGTCCTGCTCCTAACAGACAGTCATGGAGCATGGTTGTTGGGAATATCCCATGTGGAAAAGATGTCACCTGTGTTTTCCCTTGAGCTAGCAAAGTTTACATCACACAGGGTTAATGGCTAACTCTAGGGAACCTTGGGATTCATAAGAATTTGAGATTCTTTTGTGTGCATTTTCCCAGTGGCTTTTGGTCCTGATGTCTTCTCTTAGACTCTGTGACAATACATCTCCATTGCAGTCATGCTTCCAGGATTCCCCTATCTTGGTTAGTTCTGAGGAGAGAGGAAATGTGGAAAATGCTGTGTAGTATGTGGCTGTCTTAACCCATGTTATTACATTTTGGATTCTTGGGACAGGTGTTACATACCATCACAGCTTTTCTACTCCTTCCCCTCCTCTCTCTACGTGCTTCCTTTGCACTGGGTGCTATGGAGAAGAACTGAGCTCACTTTGAACAAGAGAAGTGGAAGAATCCCCTCCTTCCAGAGACCTGTTAGAATCCATTATTTTACTGAAAGCCTTTCTCAAAATGATTCATACTAGGAAAGAAAATACGAATAAAGCATTTTTTCTTTTTATTAGGCCTTTGAAATTAATGGGATATTATTATGCAGGTTGTCATTCCTTTCTTCCAGCACTCAGGGTAGATTTCTTAATATCCATATGCTCTGTGTACCTTAGTTGTCTGGATTCCAAGGATTTTACATCTGTCTGGGCAGCTTTCATCTGTTTCTGCAACATCAATATCAGTTTCTATACCTTTATAGCTTCTTTTCTGAAGACAGACAGCTCTTTCCACGTGGCTCTTAGTTTCTTAGTGCTCATCCCAAACAGTTCCTGTCTGACTTAATTTTCCTTTCTTTGTTCCTTTTTGCACAGGCTTTCTCCATTCTTGCAACTTTTGTTGCACTGTTGGTCTGGCAGGAATGCTACCAATGGTACAAATCCTAGGATAAATCAGGCATACATATTTCTACCTTCATTATCTAAGTCTGCACAGTGCAGCAAAGCTGATAGACAAACTGTGGGAAGATTTAATGCAAATGCATGTCAGAAAAGCAATGACTTTTCAGGGCAGTTTAACTAAGTGAAATATCCAGATTTACAACCTGGACTTTAAACTTGTATTCCAGTGTTAGGTATATGAAAAGAAATGGATGCAATTTGTATTTCTTCACAGCGAGAGAACCAGGTATCCCAATTTGCTTGGGGAATACAGGCTTTGTTGTTTTGAAAGCAAATGCTGATATGTGCTGAACCATGAGTACAAATTAAAAGTGTGGCTTTTAAAAACTGGAATCCAGAATGCTTTGTCTTCACATGGAGGCATGGAAAATAATCTTGTAAAGTGACATTGAAAAGACTAATAATAAGAGGGAACACTGATAGTGATACATAAAATAATGACTAATTTTAACACACACTGCATCGCCATATCATAGAGGAACAAAAGGAGAATCAGTGAATTTGGAAGGAAACAAATTTAAAACCAGTAAAGTGAATTTTAATGACTAACTGGCATACACTTAAGTCATTACCACAAGATACACTATCAGGAATAAACATTTCTATGAATAAGAACAGTTGTACTAGGCAGGATAGAAAATTTATGTGGGATATAAACCCTCATGTTTCAGGACATAAACCAGCTACTAAATAACAGGGGCTGGCAAGACATCTTCCCTAAGGGCAGAGTAATCTTATATGGTGCTTCTCACACTTTGCTGTGACACATTTTGAGGTACTAGTAAGTCTTGAAGAAAAGGTACCAAATTAGGTGGAACAGTGATATAATTAAACATGGCAATTCTTTTACTCAAACATTCTTTTTTGAAGTGTGAGCTTTCACAGAAAGTATCAAGTATTTCTAATCCTTAGATTATGCTTGATGTAAAAGAAAGTTTAAAGCTTTTACCTTAATTTTCTTTTTTTTTTTTTAAGATAAAATATAGTTTGATATTCAACCCTCTCCCTCAATGTTCTTGGCTTCCTATCTGATGAATAGACTCACTTCAGATAGCCCTGATAATTTCCAGCATTAAACTGTGTCTCTCTTTGCACTTCCTTTTCCTTACTTAACTTCACACCCTGAATATAAAGTAGTGCTCAAGGCAACTGCTCATGGTTTGTCCTGTCAGTTCCTAAATGGGAAAACATGTGATGTGTCAAACTTCTTGTCCTACTTATCTTCATTCAAAACATTTTACCCTTTTAATCCTACAGGGACATTTTGCAGAAACTTCACACCTTTGTGCTGCTTTCTGTTTAGTTTCAAGGTTGCCTGAATTGCAATTAATTGACATCTGGACTTTCATTTGAGACAGAGTCACTTCCTGATGACATTTCCAGATGACACAAAGTTATCTCTTAGGCTCTGCTGTTTAATTAGAGATTCCAGTTAATTATTCTTCATGTCCCTTCATATTTCTTGTCCTTTGCAGAGAAGAGTCCTCCTAACCCCAAGGGTTTTGAGGAGAATTTTGTCAGGATTGGCTGCCTTCTTCCAGCTAAGCAGAAAAGTGGCCTAGATTAAGTAAACTGCTATCAACTTCATCTGTTTGTTTTCCTTTTGTACTGTATTTGCAAGTATTTAATTACTGAATTGATGTAGAAGATTTAGATTGTCTTAAAATATTTTATCTGCTTCAGTGAACCAAGGTCTTAGAAAAATCTAGCTGAAGGAAAAGATGTGGTCTTGAAACTAGACCAAAAGGCAGAATCTGAAGTCTCCTGTCTTGTCCTGACTTTTCTACTTTATCCATATCTGAATCTTTTTAACTCAGTGTTCTTCTGCCTCATCTCAGAAAGCACTTGTTTAATCTTACCTCATTTTACAGGTTGGTGGTGTGATCATAGGATAAAAGAAACAGTACATGCAGCAGTAGAAAAGAATCTCTCATAACTTTCCATGTCTGTGGGAAGAAGAGAGGAAGAAAAAGGAGAGAATTGTACTACTACAGCTTGATGTTAAATGAAAGAATAACAAAAAGAGGTAGGACTGAAAAGGTCATATGTGGTCCATCCCCTTAGCTTAAAGTGAAGTCAACCATAACTATGTCTTTCACGACAGATGTTTGTCTAAGTTGTCCTTAAAGCCATGATGGAGGTGATGGAGTGATGGAGGCTCCTCAGCTCCCATGAGCCTGCTATTCTAGGGTTTTCTTTGCCATATTGTTTTTCCTAATGGCTCACCTAAATCTTCCTTACTTCAAGTTCAAGCTTCTTACTTCTTGTTATGCTAGCAAGGGACGTGAAACAGCCGATGCCTTTCCTCTTTGTGTTTGGCTTTTGCATAGTTAAAGACTGTTCTGATGTCTCCCCTTCTTCTTGCCTTCCCCTCTCTTGTCAGACCCCACTTTGTTTTCTTTAGGCTAAATAACTTTAATTCTTTCAGCCTTTCCTGGGTCACATCTTCTAGATCATTCTTATTGCAGTCTCCCCAACTGTTTTTGACTGGTCTGCCTCTTTCTGCAAATGTAGTACCCAAGCTGGACACAGTTTATTGGCTGAGGCCTCCCCTTGGCTGAACTGAATAGGACTACTGGGTCTTGCAGGCTATAGTCTTCTTAAATATAATGTACATGGAAACAATCCTAACATGCATTTCTGTTCCAAGAAAAGTCTTTGTGTTGCAAGGACTTGTAGACCTGTATTGTGATCTACTGTAGCCTCCAAATTCTCACCTGAAGGAACACTTCCCAGTTGGATTTTCCTCATCTTGTATTTCTGTGGTTGTTGTCCCCATTTTATTTCTTCTTTTCCTTTTTCAGACCTTTTCTCTAGTTTGACAGAATTATTTGAATTATAATTCTGTTCTCTGACACACTCACTAGCTTTGTGTCATCCGTAAATGTAACAGGCATACTCTCTGTTTCCTCATGTGGGTTGTTAAAACAAACAAACAAACAAATTTAATAGAACCAGAACAAGGCAGACCCCTTCTGGACCCTGCTTGATGTATCCTTTCATTTTGACAATGTCCCATCAACTAAGGTTCCCTTACAGTTGTTCAGCTAGCCTTTACCTATAGGAGTTTTATCTGTGCTGTGTTTTCCTAGCTTGCTTCTGAGGATGTCATGTGAGACTATGTCAAAAGCCTAAATGATATCAGAACATGACATCTCCTTCATCCGCTTCTCCTTTATTTACAAACCTAATTACCTATTGTATAACAAATTGAGACTTGTTTGACATGGTATGTTCTTGACAAATCTGTGTTGGCTATTACTCATTACCTTGTTATCTTTTGGGAGTTTACAAATACTTTGACTATTTGTTTGAGGATTTTTTTCAGGAACTGCAGTTTATCTGACAGGCCCATAATTTACTTGTTCCTTTCCCTTAATCTCCACTTTTCTCTTTTTTAAAGATAGTCACCAGGTTTACCTTTTTTCAGTCTTCTACCTCACCCAGTCTCCACAGATTCTCAGAGATAAGTATAGTGTCCTAAAATTATTATTATTAAAGTATCCTGGGATAGAGTTCAGTTTATCTGAAAACATCTGACTTATACAGAGACTCTTAGCCTATTCTTTCTTTAGTTTAAACAAACATTTTATCAATGTGTTTCTGTGTTAGCCATCTTAATAAGCCTTTCTGGACATTTACACAATCCTCCAATGGTTTTACTAAGAACAAATTCTGAATAGTACATTACAAATGGGCAGACTACCTTTGTTTTTTAAATACACCTGGTTATCAAGGCTGAATACCTCAGAGACTTGATGCTCATTTTCCACAGCTGGTATAAAAAATCATATCCTGAAGACTTGAAATTTCAGTTCTAAATTGCTTCTTTGGGTTACATTTTATTTAAAAGTCTGAGCTAAAGGAATAGATTCTGACATATGTACCTTTTTTGTCATCGATATCCCTCTTGTCATTGACTGCACAAGTAGTCAAAGGGCGATAGAGAAGCCAATATGCTGTGTCAGTGCTACTCAGAGATTTCCTTGTGCATAGAGAATGCTTGTCACCTAAGCCTTTTTCTGTTCCACTTTTTTCCTGCAAAGCCACACAAAGCAGCCTTAAATGAATGGTAGGATCTGGATGTGTGTGTAAGCTTAGGAGAGCATTCTCTTTTCCTTTCTTAAGATGCTTTGATCCACGAAGAGCAAGAAAGAGAATAGCTTCAGGCTGTAAGAACATCATGATTCTTCTAAACTATGTGAAGTGAAAGGCCTTTGCTCAAGAAATCGTTGTGTATTCCATGTGTATACAGCATAAGTTATTGCGTATGGTGTTGCTGGAGACTGGAAAATAGCACCTCCTGATTGGAACTGTGCAGCTTGATAACTCCATTCCGTTTGGGCTAAACAAGACCAAGTTCTCTGTTTGGTGTAAGCATCTGAAATAAACTTCTTGCAAACCAGACCTTTGTGTCTTAGAGCAATGGAGCTCTAGGACTCTTCTGAGAGGCACTGAGATGGAGGAACGATTCCATTTTAGATGTTTGAGTGGGAGAAAATGAGTAGTAATGCCCCAATCAGACATAGCAATAGAAACAGAGATAGTCAGAGAGGTCCTTCTGGCATAACTTTAGTATAAACAAAGTGAGCAAGAGCATTCGGGTCAAGCTTTGTGTGGAAGGTTTAGAACTAAGCAAAGAAACTTCTTGACAAGAAGGAACTTTTTTGTATGTTCTTTATCATAAGCAGAGTTTGTGACAGAAGAATACCTCACTCCATTATTCTTAAGAAAAATCACTCACAAGAGTCTGAATGTGGGCCCAGAGAGTCTGTTTTTGTCCTAAAAGGCAACAGTGTGTATGGATGTGCATAAGTCAGCACAGAATCTACATAAATATATAAAATATACACATACAGTAAAAACATTAGTCAGATAGAAACAGCAGATGAGCCACAGCAAGCACAGTGTGAAACTATTTCAGCAGGCAAATTCAAAGCAAACACTGAAACAAATGAGGTGGCAGACAACAGTATGAATGTTAATGAACCTAAAAGCAATATAGTGGAAAACTATTAAATGCAGTTGTGGTGCATGAACAATATATTCCTTTAAAAGGTGCTTTCCTGTATTGGTGGAATTTAACGATGTACAATTTCATACAATATTTATGAAAAGTTCAGTCCAAATATCCCATTAGGCATAATTACTATAGCTTTGTATTTGGGATATGTATGGAAATCTGTAAATCTATAATCAGGATTTCAGGAATCATTTAAATGAGTTAAAAAAAATGTTTCTGAAAACATCAAGACTGATTGTGAAGTTTATTGAGGTTTTACACTGCTGTTGTGTCACTACTTGGTAAGAACATGATCAAGACCTTTGTTAAGTCAGAAGAGTGTAAAGTGCTGTTAGTATCACAGGAGGCAGCAGCCACAGCATGTTTCTTCAACTAGAGTAGCTTGCTTGCAGGAGCGGCAGATTTTCAAGCCAATAGCAGAATTTTGGAGTCCGCAGAGCTCCCAGTATTTCCTATATGACTCATACTGATGAAGACTGGTGCCTTGCCTTGCAATATTACCCAGAAGCTGTATTTCTACAGGTATTTTGTCTCAGTCAGTTATTCAGACTTGGCTTTTAGCTGATATCTATTTCTCATTGGCTACATTTACCTTGCTGACCAACCCTTAGCAGGCTGCTGCCTTGGATAGGCACTGGACCTTCACACTTTTTTGCATCTAAGCCCAGGTTCCATTAGCTTTTCCAGATGCAAAGTGTTTGTGCAGTTTGAGCAACTCCTTTGGGAAAGGACAGAAGGCAGGGTCTAAAGTCCTCCCACAACCTTGGCTCTTCTGAACCTCCCTTCCTGTCTAGATTTGGCTCACAGGTAAAATGTCTGGAAGCCACTCCAAGTGAAAACCTCAACATGAACAGTCTATGCACATTTTACTAGACACTCAATTTGCTTTGAAAACAGCATTACTGTGCCGTAAAAGTGATATGTGCACTTCCTTCTGGCCATCTTCCTATTTTTATGTTCATGAAACTTGAAAGAAGTTGAAAAGCATGCACTTCAAGCTTTCAGTTATCCCAGTTAAATGTGTTAACCAGAAGTCAAATAAAATAAGCTGGCTCTCCAAGTGATAAAACCAGTTCAGATGTAGTGCACAAATTATGTATCAGTAATATTTGGATCAGATTTGCAGAACTTCTGCATTACATAATTGCTTTTTCTCAGCAGATTTCAGTGGAATAGATGCTATTCTTTTAATAAAATCAAACTAGTGACATTTGGAGAAGAAATATTGTCCCAAATGACACAATTCCAGCATAAAATTGTGAAGCAAAAGGAAATCTTTCTATTATCACTTCTTGTAAACTATCTAGCACTATTGCTCAGGAAAACAGAAGCTACTGTCCATCTGAGATTCTGTGAGAAGGAAACTGGCACATGCAAGGGCTACTGCACCTTTCTGTATGGCACTTCATTACAGGTATGTAGTTCATATCTATGCAAAGTAGTCAGTAATGGCTCTAAGCAGTGGTTCTAAGATGGGCATGGTTCACCCTAGCCTTGGGCTGTGCAGTTGATTAAAGCAGGCCAAACTGAGCTCAGAACTCTTTTATCCAGAACTGGTGGCACTTTGCATAGCATTTGCACTCACTATGGATATTTTTTAATAACAGGGCAAGGCACCAGACAGTAGAGAGCCAGGATTCATCCCCAAAGCTCTTTCATGTAGTCCAGGAAGGCCGTTCTGTCGCAATAGCTAATCAGCTCTAAGTCTTCCAGCAGTAGAGCTTCTTGCTGTTTGCTTGTGTCAAGTCATCTCTGATGACTGCTTCTTGTCTTGCTTTGGTGAAAATCCATCTGTCACCCGCTTGGAAGACGAAGCTAGAGAGGAAAGAGTGGCAGAAATGCAGGAAAACAGAGCTAAGCCAATAAAAAACTAAAACTGATCATAGCAATAGACTGTGCAAACAACAATGGATTATTTAGTAATAATTAAAGATATTGAAAACCCATGGACAAGAAGTAGTCTGTATTTCAAAATGGAGAATACATAAAGCAAATGTACCCATTGCCCCCAAAAGTTTATTTCACCCTTGTCACTTTAATTCTCTCCTAATGTTAATTTTTCATGCAGTCAAAACCTATAATTACTGCAAGAAAGATTTGGGTTTCAAAGCATGGTTTAGGAGATGTTGTATTTGAAAACCTCTCAATAAGTACCATGGTCTACAATATAAAAAAAAAATCTGAGAATAGTTGGACTGCATCGGAATTATGTAAAACCAAATGCAATTTTTTTCAGCTACATTGACTACAGAGAAAGCCGTTTGTCATTATGCAATCAAATATACAGAGGGGTAAGCACACTCCTTGGTTTAAAGCCACCAAGAATTCTGCTGCATTTTCTTACTGAGATTACAAATTGCTGGTGTAATCTTTAACCCTTATTTAACCAAAACTCCTACTGAATTCTAAAGGATTAAAAGAGAGGCTGACATCAGGCCCCAACCAATTTCTGATAGAAAGCTTCTTCAGGGCCGTTGTTTGTCACAAAGCTGTCATTACAAAATTACCCTGTATGAGCCTTCCTCCTGAGTGCTAATGTTTTTAAAGTTCTTGGCTCTGATATCTTTTCCTTCTAAGGCCTTTACCCTCAATACCCTAATTTTTGCAAGCAACTCAGACACAGAGAATGGCAATAATCAGAGTGTACCTCCTGACAAGGCAAAACAAGGTCCAAAATGCCCAGCAACTTTCCCAGACTTTTGAAGTAGAAATAGTTCTGTTGATTTTGAACATAAGGCATTTTAATGATGAAGAATCACAAGAAATCAAAGGACTCTCTGCCTCTCACTTTTTCTTTCCCCCTCATGCAGGTTTGATGTCTATCCTTTGTTAGTGTTTTTTTGTTTGTTTTTTTTTTAGTTACTGATATACTGATATCTGATATACTACTGTAGGTTTTGAATGTGGATTCAGTTCTTTCTTTGTGTTCTCAAGCATTTATTAGTCAACAGCTACTGTACACTGGGAATTCTCAAAGTTCTGTTATGATGGTAAGAACAGGACAAACCCTGAAAACTGCATCAAAGCCAGAATAAAAATATTTTGCCAGGAAAAAGCTGAAGAAATTGTAGTGACCTCAGTCACAGATTATGGCCTGGCAAGGGGGAAGGAGAAACAGAGTAAGTTGTGGCTCACTGATCTCACTGGTCTGTTCTGCAGTAGAGGGAGTATTGAGGGCTGCAGCTCTACTTACCTGTTATACTTGGACATTGCCATGGCTTTTGTAGGGATGTGGGAAGGGAGGGACCAGTCTCTTTCATCAGCCTTGCTGCCATCTTACTGCGCCAGTTTGGAGCACAAAATGTGTTCTGGTCCTCCTCTGTGGGTACATAAACATTGCAATTCAGCGTAATTTAGTGGATATTGTACAGAAGAAATGATCTAATTTAATGAAAACAAACAGGAAACATTACTGGAATTTAACAGGCTGAATGAGAATCTAATTAAGTAACAGCAACAACTGGCTCTAGTGTAGCCATTCTTGTCTCGGTGGCATTTCTTGCCACAGATATCACTGCCAGGAATGATAAAAGGATGTGTGGCACAGTCAGGACCCATCCCCCCTGCACAAGAGCAGCGATCGGTCCTTTTATGTTTGCAGAGGAACGCTTCCTGCCAGCTAACTGGATGAATACATTGCGTGGGGCCCAACAGTTTGTCCCATGCTTCTGTCAAGCCGTAGCATGGTTCTGGTGTGTTTTATGCTTGCTCATCTTATCAGACAAGGGCTCTTTTGTCTGACACATAAGAGGCTGCGCACTTGGAGAGCATGAAGCCCCGAGACAATGCACAAAGATACTGTACACCGATAATGTGAAGACCTTCCTGACAGATCACAGGAGGGAATAAGGGTGATGCAACAGCTGTAGCACAGGCCTTTTTATGTTCTATCTTTGATAAAATCTGTAATAAAAGTTAATGGAATTGCCTATGGGAAAAAAAAAATATTGTGCCACAGGGTGACATTCTCCCCAAACAGAGTTCTAGCAAAAGGCTGCCACATTGTTCAAATCCACCTTAGCCCAAATTTGAGGACCAGTGCTGCATATGCACAAACATACTTGTAGGATCTTTTCAGAGGACCACATTTCAAACACACACACACTCTCAAAAGAAAAATGATGACAAACTGCTTTTTCTGCTTGCAGGGGGATATTACTAATGCCAGCGTACTCTGGGAGGTGGAAATTCTGTGTGTATTGGTTGTGTTAAGGAGCATCTTTTTTGCTGCAATTCCAGAGCTACATACCCAGGGAGATCATCTCAGATGGACTCACAGAGTGTTTGTGTCACCTACTGATGCATGTGCAAAGTAGCTCTGAAGAGATGGTCTTTCTGGTCACACCCATTTCACTGTATATGTGCATAAACATCTAGTTCACCACAGGAGCATCATCTGGTTAGGTTCTGTTAAGAATATGTGAATGTGCAGCTGTATGCATGTTTATTTGTATAGGAAGCACATATATCTGTGTGGTTTCTCTGTATTCTACAGCATAACAAAAAGAGCTTTATAACATACAGATTATCAAAATGTAATAAAAGCATATAATCTACAAGTAAAACAAAATAAGCTCCAGGTACTTGTAAAGGCTTCCATAGAAATGTCCTGAGACACATTTCAGCCACTACATTGTGCATATCAGACATGATCGGCAGTCACTGCTGTCACAGCTGAGGAATCAGGAAGGGTGAAAGCAGACAGCAAAGGAGTCAGCATGGAACAATTACCGAAAACTGTCAAAAATGTATGCAAAAAATAGATTAAGAGATACCATAGATGTGTGTGACATGCTAAAATGAGTGAAAAATCACCACAGTGACCTAGAAAGAATAGATAGTCCTATTTTACCATTCTGAATGCTTTTGTGGAACAGTGCCCAAAATTTCAGAGTAACCTCGTCACAAACATCATTGATTTTATGATGTGAAAATAAGACCATTAACCCTCTGGGAGCTGTGGAGAAAATATACAGCAGAGTTGTATACAACGGAGTTGGAGACCTTTATGCAAATGTTTTTGAAAGCCTGTTCTATCCTATATTTGTGTGTGGGGGGAGTTAATTATGAGTAGGATCAAAGACATCTTGAAAAGAAATATATAAAAGCTATTCCTTCCTTATGTGTATGCGATTCCATCTACATTAATTATATCTCAAGATCACAGAACCGGGTTGCAAACAGTAGTGATAGTGATGCAAATTGTATTGTGGCATTGGTAGGATGTTTCACCTCCAATAGAGGCATAATAGTTTACCTCACTCTGTGGCCTTTAATTAGGGTATATAGCCTTGTAGAGACCCTTGTAGAGACCCCGTGGTGTAAATGTCAAATTTTGTGCATTGGAAAAAGCTTGTTGTCAAAATATTACCTTCATATTTGTAATGGGAGCCTAATGCAGATTTGGGGTTAAATTCTCTGCCTTTGCAAACTGACATAGTTCTGTTAACTTCAATAAAGTTTCATTAATCTGTACGAGAGAATTTGGCTGTCATAAAAGAGCTATTTTAAGTGTCATCAGATTTTCAGAGGATTTCACTGCTTTTTCATAGGTAATGGAACTGGTCATTTCTCTTCTGGATGGCATTCCATTCATTTGGAATTTTCTTTGATTCTAGATTTGATCAAAAATCAGCATTTTCAAAATTTCATGTGAAAAGCTTTTCCCAATTTTTCATTCTTTTGGCCACTTATTTCAAAGACTACAAATAGAATTTGTCAGTTCCATCCCCTCACCCCCTTTTTTTCTTCTTTTTTCCTAATGTTACATTTTGTTCCTAGGTATTCATTATGGTCCTATTTTTGCAAATTGTTTAATGTTGCTGTGATATTGCCTATTTCCAAATTTTAAAATGCTCTTTATAAGCATTTGTAATGCATTTAAGACAGTCATGATAAGTGTGTCTTTACCTTAGAAAAGGAAAACAATACATTTGCTTAAGTGAAATTAAGTCTGGCAGGAAAAAGAAGTTTGCTGAAGGGACTCTTAGTGGATAAAGAAGATTTTGCGAAAAGGGAAAGCATACAAATACTTAGACAGAGGGAACTTTGAATGTGAGTGCAGATAGAAACCTGGATAGGTAGGAAACCTACGGAGTGAAAGGATAACTATGGGAAAAGGAGCAAGTGGTCATCTTTCCCTATGTCTCTTCTAATCCCTGAGGCAGAAGAATCTACCTGCCTTTGTCACACAGTAGGATTGATAGTGCAAAGGACAAATATTCTTTTCTTCAGTTATGTCTTTATAGGTCTGTTCCTGCTGTGCTTAAGCAGGACAAACTCCCACAGAGTTTTCTTTTGTAAAGATGAAATAATCAGTCCCTGACAGGGTAGAACCAAGAGACAGTGCAGATAAAGTAGCATTTACCTCACACCCCACAAAATACATATGGATCTTCTTCCAGGCAAAGAAGGAAAAGTACATTTCTTAAATCTTGAATCAGTAGGAGGTACTACTGGGTTATATAAAGATAATCAGAGAGGCAGTAAATGGTGCCTAATGCAAATTTGATAGGAGTAACTCCATTGAAAAAAATGCCTACTGCCTTGTAACAATTGTGTTGACAAACTAAAGCAAATCACAGGAAATGCATGTAGGGCTGCAAGGTTGGCGATTGTTCAGAGGAAAGAAAAAGTCTTATGCAAGAGGGTCAAGCTCTTATGAATACAGCGCAGTCTGCAAAGATGAAAAATAATAATAAGATATATGACCTTGGTTGCAGAGCAAGAAGAGTCAGAAATTCACAATGAAAATAGAATAATGGCAAATTAGAACACTGGGTTAATGGTGGTAAGAGTTCTTATAAGAGGATGTGATAAGCCAGAATGTCCATGGGCCAAATCAGTCACTTTCCATGCGCATACAGCTTGTCTGAACATAGTGAATTACATATCCAGGACGAACTAATTCTAATATCCTTCAGAGCTGATGATGAGTAGGAGGTGGAAGAGAGAAAAAGAAGTGAAAGACCATCTGCAGTTATGTAATGATCCATCAACTTGGTCTCACATCTGTCCTATGGAGTATTGTAGGAAAGTGTTTGCATGTACTCAGATGACCTTTTGAAGAGGACCCAAATTGTGAGTTCACGTGAAGCCAGTCTGAATTATCTTCTCTTTTCTCTTATGGAAGTTAACTGAAAAAGTGGTGAGGCATCAAATGAAGAAACCTTTGATCATTACTATTAGGAAAGAATTTATTGCTAGTACAGTAATACTTAATGCCAGTACAAATACTTTGTAGTAGCTGTACCTCAGGAGGGTAGAACTAAGATAACTATTTTCTAAAACTGTTTGTCATTTAGAGTAGACCAATGCTAAACATGGTCTCTAAATGCATTCAAAGAGTTTAGGTGAAGAAGCATTTTAATTCTCTTTAGAGTTATCCTCATTAGTCTTTTTATTTAGGGTAGACTAGACTGTTTTCTTCTGAAAACATTTATCCTTCTTTCTAAGTTGATCCCTATTACAAAAAACAAGTGTCTGTAGCTTCAAATAAGTATATGAAGAACTATCCATATGAACATTTGCAAATAAACTAAATCATGCGAAACTGCTAACTCAAGAAGCAAACATTTGGCACTGGATACATAGAGCTTTTAATTATGAAATTCTGAAACATGATAGGTAGATACTAGGAGGCAAACATAAACCCCATCAGATATGCTTGGAAACTGCAAATAATAATATTGTCTTTGAGAAGCTCTACCTAGGACCATCTGCTATTGCATTGTAAAGGCTGCTTGTGAGTCTCCAAGATCCAGGGTTTTTATATTACCTTATAAAAATGTTGATTGGTTGTGATTGGGATTGCCTGAGACCCTGACTACTTCCTTCTTTATTTGAGCTTCAGATAGGTGTGTCAGCTGCACCTCATATTTTAGCTAAAATTCATTCTGGCTCATCACTTTAGTCTCTTTTGTGAAGGGTATAATATTTTGATTGGGATTTATTAAGATTTACATGATAATGAGGTTTCTGCTGACCCTTTGTGCAGAGCTGAACTCCACTCTAGAAATATGATTCATGAGGACACCAGTTCCTGGAATGTATTTATTTGCTTGGTCTGTGTCTGCAAAGGTGCTGAACCTTCAGATGACCTGCTCCCAAGCCTCACAACTGTTTGGGAAGGTTGTGCACTGGTAGAAAAGAACTTAGCAGCACTATTCTTATTTTATGGATGTTAATATGATTGAAGACATTTTTGTGAGGTAGTTACATTTTAAGGTGCATTAGGTGCTCTGTTGCCTTTTTTTATGCATCCACTGTTCGTTTTAATATTTTCTAAGAGCATTTGTAGTATGTGATAGGTGTTAATGTCACTTATAAAATTAAATTAACTAGGATGTTCTGAAATTGTCTTTAAAGGTCAGATTATAATATCCTTATCCAGAGTAGTACTTTTACTTAGGGGTAGGTCTAGGTAAATCGATAGCATGATAGAAGAATTAAGGTTAGATACATAAAAGGACTTGAGCACCACAGTCCCACTGAACTGTACTTATCAGTATCTAAATTCAGAAGTTTAGACTGTGAAGATTCTTGTTCATCTCCTGACAAACTTGGAGGTGTTAAAAGTTTTGCTCCTAAACTATCTAAAGTTTTCCCCAGTATGGTTTCATAGCTGCTTAGAGATCTGCTTCTGAGTGGTCATAAGACTTGATAATAAGGAACAAGTAGGTGCCTATTTCGTTTCTGTATTTCTGAGGCTACATAAAATACATGCTCCTATACTTAACTCACAGAACTGAATCCCACAGATGTTCCTAAAATATCTGGAGTAGAGGTAAGTGTTCCAACTATCAGCACAGTGAGTACTGAGTATAGTTCACTCAGTCTTTCCTGTTGACTCATCTGTTCAATATATGCCTTTAAACTTGCACCAAACAAGGACTAGAACCCCAGTACTGCTCTCCAGGGATACTAAACATAGTCTGTAGTGCCATGTTCCATTGACCCAGTGTTTGCATAACTCGTTCTTTGATGAAGTAGAAAATTTAGTAGAAGGATTGAGAAAGACCTACACCAACATAACTAAGAGTTTAGACCACTCAGCTGAAAGGTATGTTCAGATGAGGAAGGATAGGAAGAGGATTTTGGAATTTGTTGGTTCCTTACTCCAGGCAATTGCTATGACCATTGAACTACTGGGTATTATGGGGTTGTTATAGGAATGGTGTGATCCATTCTATGTACCTATAGTTGAAAATGTAATGGAGATGAAGAGCTCCCAGGAATCTAACTCTAGGTGTTTGCTTTTGATAATAATCTTAATGATGATGCTCTGATCTCTCTACTGATTTCTGTTGCTCACATTCTTCAGTGCTTAATTCCTCCAAAGAACTGAGCTGGAAGAGATCTGACTTATGGATCAGAAATCCACTAGACAGCAGGGTCCCTTAAAGTTTGGCTGTTTTCACAGAGAACTCTTGGAAAAGCACAGCTAGAGTCAGTAAAGAAATGTCCAAGATAGACATGAATGGGTTAATGCAGCTACTGGAAGCAATATAGACACACCACTGACTGTCATTTGCTCTGGTAAAAAGCAGGACATATAAGGCTCAGACAGAGAATAGGAAAGGTACCATGCTAAGAGAGAGACACCAATTTTAGTCCAGAAATTTAGCTGTCCAAGTCACTTCTGAAAGTGGACTTGAGGTTTTTAAGTCACCTGGTGCATTTGGAAATGCTTCCAGGCATGTCTCTTTTTAGTGTATTCTGTGGCACACAATGGTTTTGGTCCAAACAGCCTCCAATACCTCTTCTAACATATTTAGTGATGAGACTGGTAAGCCCTAGTCACTGAGTAGGTATGTAGCCTCCATGTGAAATCAGTGTAAGTGCACAGAGTGCACCCTCAGCAAGTTTGCTGATGATACAAAACTGGGAGGAGTGGCTGATACACCAGAGGGCTGTGCTGCCATTCAGAGAGACCTGGACAGGCTGGAGAGGTGGGCAGAGAGGAACCTCATGAAGTTCAACAAAGGCAAGTGCAGGGTCCTGCACCTGGGGAGGAATAACCCCCTGCACCAGTACAGGCTGGGGGTTGACCTGCTGGAAAGCAGCTCTGCGGAGAAGGACCTGGGAGTGCTGGTGGACACCAAGTTAAGCATGAGGCAGCAATGTGCCCTTGTGGCCAAGAAGGCCAATGGTCTCCTGGGGTGCATCAGGAAGAGTGTTGCCAGCAGGTGGAGGGAGGTGATTCTCCCCCTCTACTCAGCCCTGGTGAGGCCACATCTGGAGTACTGCGTCCAGTTCTGGGCTCCCCAGTGCAAGAGGGATGTGGCACTACTGGAGCAAGTCCAGCGAAGGGCTACAAAGATGATTAGGGGGCTGGAGCATCTCTCTTATGAGGAAAGGCTGAGAGAGCTTGGCCTGTTTAGCTTGGAGAAGAGAAGGCTGAGAGGAGATCTTATCAACGTGTACAAGTATCTGAAGGGAGGGTGTCGAGAGGATGGGACCAGACTCTTTTCAGTGGTGCCGAGCGACAGGACGCGAGGCAATGGGCACAAACTGAAACACAGACACTTCCATCTTAACATGAGGAAAAACTTTTTCACTGTGAGGGTGACAGAGCACTGGAACAGGTTGCCCCGAGAGGTGGTGGAGTCTCCTTCTCTGGAGATATTCAAAACGCGCCTGGATGCAATCCTGTGCAATGTGCTCTAGGTGACCCTGCTTGAGCAGGGGGGTTGGACTAGATGATCTCCAGAGGTCCCTTCCAACCTCAGCAATTCTGTGATTCTGTGATTCTGTGTTCTTCTGTGTGTTTGTAAAGTAAGCGAGGTAACAGGAAAATTGTGGCACTGCCTTGTGCATCATACACATGTGGTGGCAGAGAACCTCTGCCTTGGTAGCCCATCCCACAGGTGGTGCAAAGAACCCATGGGCATATTAGGTGGATGGTCACAGCTGGAGAAATCCTAGCAGTCCTCTTTGTTCCTCTCTAGTACAGAAATAGCATTGTGAAAATGAGCTGGAAGGCTTTCCAGTAAAACAGTCTCAGGCAGGTTTTTAATCATGCATTTGAGCATGCATCACTGCTCAGCTATGACTGAGCCTATCAGGACACCACTCCTAGATGTTGTGTGGCTTGCACTCCTGGTTGTTTGCTTCAGTAGGTTTTTAGATCTAAACAGAGGCAAAGGCAAGTACTGGCTTGTGAGGACACAATGTATAATCATTATTCATTTTTAATGACTGTCATGACTACCCTTCAGCTGCTGGGTGCATCATTTAGTTCTTTGTTCACAATGTCATTCATTGAACTGTCAGCATTTTTCATTCACCATGCATGCAATCCTGTTGCAGATGTTAGTGGTTTTTTTAATGCCCAGCTTTGATATTGGAAAAAAGATGGCTTGCTCTCCGCCTTCATATGCTGTTGCGCAGTCAGAGATGCAAACCCTCAGGGCACCAAGTGTGTAGA
Organism: Apteryx mantelli; assembly: GCF_036417845.1. Lineage (NCBI taxonomy): Eukaryota > Metazoa > Chordata > Aves > Apterygiformes > Apterygidae > Apteryx > Apteryx mantelli. Next base: position 80,734,718 of record NC_089979.1, read on the forward strand.
AGTTCTTGCTTCACCACTCATCTTTCAGACCATAGAGGTAACTGAACAAAACAAGTCTGCTACAAATATTCCCCAAACTGGGAGGAGTCCAGACTGAGTCCCCCTCTCCTATGTTTCTTTGCAAATGAACAGAGCCAAGCCTTTGTATCTGAATGCATAGAAGCTTTGAGCCACCTCTCCATGGGCCCAGTTGGCCTCGATTTTCCTATTCCATGTCTGATATTGAGGTGAACGGTAGGGGAAGTGTTTTACAGAGCACTTGCAGCTCTGGTATATCCATTAAACAAATTGCTTGTGGGAATCAGCAGTGTGTATGGCTACTAGGCTTTCTAGGAGCAATTTTCTTACCCTTTTGATGTCAAATTAGTAGTGTGATCAATGTCCTTGATGTGACAATAGTATTTTGCCCTCACAAGGAAATTTAGGACATGAACAGGCTGTTCCTCTTGCTCTCACTAACATTTCTCAAAAGGAGAGATATGTATCTAGGCCCCCATACATCTTTAAGACTGCTCTGTAGAAGGCATGACTTCTGTTGCTTGTTTTTGTTCCACAGCACTTTCTGTAGTAGAGCAGGGATAGGTCCTACCTTTCTTCTGTCTGCTTCTTGAGGCAAAGAGGGCAATAGAGTGAAAGGAAGTAATGGTGATAATTTCTCATTGATGTATAAAAAAAAAAAAAGAAGGATACTTGGAGGAAATTGTTCTTTATGTGCTCTGCTCCTGACTCTTATTACGTCACTATGTGCCCTTGGGAAAGCCACTTTCTTTCTTTCTCTAGCCTATGAAAGCTGGGAATAGTGATGAGGTCTATGAAGCTCCATGAGATCTGTGGGTGAAGAATGCTAACCATATGCTGACTATTGCTATTGTAAAAGACAGAAGAGGACAGTGTGCCAGAGAAGCTCTGGCAAGTCATTTGTGCCCTACTGTGTTCCCTGTCTCTGCTTGTCCCCTTTATATAATTGTTTTCCAATTCTTAGGTCTCTGGAAATACTTTGCAGCTTACTGTTATGTATCATATCACTTGTAGTTGTGCATCAAGCACAGCACAGCCCTCATCCGCCCTAGGTGTTATAATGAGCCAAATGAGATGGAGAAGATCAAGCCAGTTTCTGGAGCAAAGGTTATGGGGGTGGAAAAAAAGAGTTAATACACAGCAGCTTCTGTTTTGTATTTAGACTAAAATTTCTGGGACACTTCATCTAGTTCCTTTTCTTCTGCCCTGCTATTAGCCAGTGACATTATAAACTCTTCTGTTGCCACCAGACTGGCCTGTAAAGCTCTTTCTGTCATTTATTGGAAAGCTTTTATGAAGAAAGAAAGCAGTACTGTTTAGTTAAGTAACAGTTCAGAGCAGTCTAGATATGCAGGGAGAATGACAACTGCTACCTACTGTTCAACACCTAACAGTTCTGTTTGCATCTGCTCTTTCTCCTCCAACTATTGTTTGTATCCTTGCATTCCTTATGGTCATTTTACATGGAGGGAAATAATTCTAATCATCACATGAAGCACAGCACAGGAGAACAGGATTTTGTAGATTCATATCTATGTGGTAGCATACTGTGTGTTTGCTGATATTCAGAAACTTCAGTGCAGATTATTACTGGCTGCAAAATGGGAATGTATATTCTGAATGCATTAATCCTTTTAATCTAATTTTATCTTGACCACAAGTTTTTTTAAGGAGTTGACCAGAAAACTACTGTAACAAGCAATCAAAAAAGTTAACACTGCATGTTTTTTTTGTTGTTGTTGGGTTTTTTTTAAGACCTTCTGCTGGACCTAGAATTTATTGGCTCTTGGCTGTATTTCCCAAAGCTAGTACTGAAGGTAGGACCGTGATATTAAATAATCTGACAGGTATGGTTGGGCTGTGGAGGAGGAAATCCACTAATTACTCATTTTATTAAGAAACAATATTGCAGATTCCAGCAAAGAGAGAATTGTAGTAACCCTGACTCTAGTGTAAAGAGTGGCCTGAGTCAACCAAATGAGTGGGATTCTCTCATTTCCCTGCTGCCTTTTGTCCCCAGAAGGGTTTCCTGTCATTTCAGCAGTGGCTGACAGGAGTCAGTTGAGAGCTGACATGTATCGTGGCACCTGTAAGCATTTTTGACATAATTGATGTAGTCCTGCAGGGTTTTGACAAGTTTGTCAACTTAATGAATAGGCAACTGAGCTTTAAAACCAATACTAAAGGTCATGTAAGTTGTTCTATGGAGGGTGAAAAATTCTAGTAACCAAGGAATACTTTCTGACTTATTCTGCTTGCCTGAGAAGGCGGATGTGGGGAAGGGGGACCTCTTTATAACCTCTCCCCTCCAGTATTGCTAATGACACTAAATGGGAAGGTGGAGGGCTCCCTTTGAATAATGTTTGTTTTGTTTTGTTTATAAGCAAAATTTGGGAAACCTTTAGCTACAGTAAAATATTTTAAAGGGAATGGTCCTGCTAAGAGCAGCTGCAATTGTTTACTATAAAAGCAGAGGAGATCCTGTTTGTGAAAGAAAATAACTCACAGTAGCAATAAGGCATCTGTAGATTGTTATAGCTATATATGTAACCTTGAGGTTATATGAGTAAAAATACCTGATTAAAAGAACTATCTCCTTTTAAACAAAACAGTTTTAGTTTGCAGAAGATGTGTGCAGACCAAGCCAAATGGCTTATATTAACATTTAAGTTATAGCAGGTAGGCAAAGTATCCCCAAATCAGCTGAGTCTTTGTAACTGCCTGTGAATGAAATATTGGTGAAAGAGGTTTAAACAACTGGATTTCATCTCAGAATTTGAACAGACTTAAAACCTACACACAGAGAGTCACCATTGCTCAGCTGACAAGCAGTAACGTCTTAGATTGCTGCAACTCAACCATGTTTCTCGTTGTGGCATAACAGTAAGACCAATTGGAATAATCAGGATTTTTCCAAATATCATCCTGTGTTTTCTTTGCCTATAAGTAGATCTTACAATATTTAAAATAAAAGTTGTTTTGCATTAAATAAGAATTTCATGACTGCATCTTTAACAGTGTCTTCCAAATGTCCATCTCAGAGCCCAAAGAAGTAGGAGCCAGGAACAATATACGTTAACCGTACTTTAGGGAAATGCTAGCATTTCTTCCATTGCAATTCCACTTGCTTGTTTAAGTTGTCCCAAGCACAGGGCACTGTATTTAGTTGGTATTTCTCCTCCTTGACAAGATGAAAAGTCTAAGGGCTGACTTGAGACTGAAACATTAACTGTGGTGGAGTTTTGTACTCAAATGGCAGTATGAACATCCAGTCAATGATATGTTTTCAGAGCAAGAAGTGAGATGTTACACTAATATTAGCAGAGTCATCAGATCAGTGGCCGTAACAGCATGACTAATTTTTACAGAATTAAAATTGCTTAATTGCAGTTAATGCCCATTTGTCAAGCATACATTATTGTGGACTATACCAAAAAGGCTTAGGAACAAAGAAAGGAGATGGAAAAGGAGTAGAAAAAGGAGAAACTAAAATTAATATTTTGCAACTAGATTCCTGGATTTACTTAACTGCTTTTCCAGCTGCATAAAATTGATATATTTTTCTTTCAGGAAAAAGTAATATTTGTGATGTAAAAGTCAATTTTCAGGCCGGGTGTCTATGAGGAATTCTGGTCTTCTATTTAGACCTCTAAGTAAAATGCATTGCTTTGTGTCTCCTGGACTATACTTCTTTCTGGCTCTGGTCATCTGGGGGTCATCACACTGTTGGTTTACTTGACTGCATTCCTGCAGCCTGGATTCTGTTTTAAACTAAGACACATGTTAATAAGCTATTATTGACTCTTCACCAGCAGGAGGTAGCAAGAGGATTTTCTTCTGTTTCTGAGTAGAACTGGCAAATCAGTTGCTGAAAGAAAATGGAAGAGCTGAGATATGTGTAGTATGTTTTTATGTAAAATACCAATATTGACAGAAAAAATTAAGCTAGCCTTGATTATATTTGCAATTAGACAAGTACCTATAATGACCATCTGCAAGTTTGTTTGTGCATGTGGAAATTCAGACCTGTATCTACATTCCCCAGAAAGATTCCGCTTTTGTGATGGATCAGACCAGAACCACTGATCTACACAAGGCTGAACCTACTGGTATTTGAAAAACAGATGAGATCAATAATTTTTAGCCTTAGCTTGTTTCTCTCTTTGTGAATTTGACACAATAGATACTAAAAGCACAAGTTTTAAATTTATTTATTAAAATATTTAAATACCTGAGGGAGAAAATTTTCTCTTATTGTTCAGTTTGGGGTGGTAGCATTATGTGTATGTCTTTATAACCAACATCGTATATATTGCTGTTTGAAGTCTTTGGAATCTCAGAGGCACAAACCAGACCTTCTGAAGTGCCACATTTCTAGTAATTTTTCATTCACTTTTAACAGTTGTAAAGTAGAATCTACTTTTGCCATTCTCTTTCACTTTTATGTTTCTAATCACATTTTCCATTTGTGCCACTCCAGGCGATATGACTCATGTTTCATCTGTTAGATTTGAACAAAATATTTGCTTTTTTATTGTTATGCAGATCATTGATATCATTCTGCCTTATCTCCCCTGATAATTTTGAAGACATTAGGGGATTATATGTAAGGATAGACTAACATTTACTTTATGTTAGCTCCCCATGAAGACAGTCAATAGAGCAGCCAATGAGAAGTTGTTTGTTAGTCTGCAGTCTTACAAGTAAACAAAGGGAATCTTTTAAAATATACATTTTGTATATATAACCTTCTAGGGCACAAACGTTTAAATAATTGTGAACTTCCACGATATTTTCTCTTTCCACCTGTTGTAGACATTAAGGTGGTCTCTAACATTAGGATATTAGTAAAGAAATTCACCTAAATGTCATCAAACTTCAGCTTGCCATCTTTAAAATTGAGTGCTGTGGAAACGAACAAAAACCTGTGAACGCTTTCAGGGTGTTCAAACAGTCCAGAGCAGGCATTGAGGAAACCTCTAGTTGGAACTAGAATGTTGTGTATTCAGTCTTGTGTTTGTAAAGTGCATTAGGAGCATGAATGGTTGGGATAAAAGCACAGGTTAAATAGCTGCATATTTAAAGTGCCTTCCACCTTACATGCTGAATGAGGGAGGGGTTTGCTAGGAAAAAAACACCATGTTATCATGTAATTAAAGACATTTTCAGGGAAGAACGTAATGAAGGCTGAAAAGTTGAGCTTAATTCTGGCATTTTCTAACTCTTGAGCGTTTGACTTTGCAATCCTAACATAATTTTCTTTATATGAAACACAAGAGTTCTCATGGCAACTACTTTCTCAAGTGTCTGTTTCAAAACTAAACCCAATTATTCCGCACAGGTATCATTTTAACTGAGCCTTTTCTATCTTTTCAATGAAGATATTAAGTTTGAGAGACCCAAACTGCCATCAGTATTCCAAGTGCAGCCTTAGTAACTGGGGGTAAAGGAGAAATATGACCAGAGTTCCTTGCTAGAGGTTCCTGTGCAGCTTCTATTCCCTAGAACTTAACTTGGTTTTGGAAACAGAACTGAACTGGAAATTCATATTTGGTGTATACCCAGCAATTTCTAAATATTATGTATATTTGTGCAGGTATGCTGTGTACAGGAGTATGGAAGACGCATATGCCATTGAGATACTGATTTGCTCTCTGGCTTATTTTTTTTAGGGATATGAAAAAAGACACTGAATTATTTGTAATATATGCCTTATAAAATGAATTCATATGCATATACATATATACATATACAATGTGTATATATATGGTCCATAAATCAGAGAACCAGAGATTAAATAATTTCTCATCTAAAGTATGCCAGCATTATGTTCATCAAGGACATTACAGCCTCCATACTAAATGTTACCTTCCAGTTCAGGGGAGTGTTCAGTACCAGCTGTGTAAAGGAAGGTGTAAGGAAGCCTCACAACAGAGTTATAAAATCATTTTGCCACAAGAGGATTTTTTTTTTTTCTAATTCCCAATAGTTAATGGTTGGCTCAGGTCCCGAAACATGGAGGAGATGCAGTCTGTATCGTTTTTATGCTAATGTAGCTGTCAGTGATCTTGACAACTCCATTATTGTAGGTAATGGAGGCCTGGGGAATCTCGTGCATTAGAAAAAAACATGGAATATGAGCAGTAGGGAACGCAGCGTTGGGACATCTGAGTGGCTTTGCACAAAGCCAGCCTGGAGCTAATAAACCTTTCTGGACTAAACTGATTCTTGCAGAACTGCGCTGATATCCACCTACCTGGACTGAGCTGCTCTGTGCAATGAGCCTTCTCAGTTCTCGTAGCACTGGGGAACATGAGATGAGGCCAGTGGAGTAGCTCTGCATGAACCAACCCCAGACTGGCTTGTTTTATGAGCTGATTTATGTATTCAGGGAAATCAGCAACTACGGAGAATCAGCATGATAGATCCAAGCACAGGTCCATATACTGGCTGCATTTTCACTGTGTTTATTGACCTATTTTCTCTTCCCCATCCCTCCTCATACTCAAGACCCAGCTTAACAACTTTTATCTGTGCAGATAAACTGTAACACTGAGGAACAAAGTGGCCCTCTAATGTCAGTGGCAGAAAGCCTTGTGCTCTGATCCTTTAACTTAGCTACACTCTTCCCTGTCCTACTCTCTTTATCATGGTAGGAAGAACTGACTACTATTCCCAGTTATCCTTAGAAAAATAAAATACAATATCACCTACACATCTGCAACATCCTGAGCTAAATTTGGCTTGATTTAGCTACCAGAAGATGTCTGTAAGCTCCCCGTTGTGACTCAAAGGGGAGAAGACAATACAGGGCAAATATGCATCCTTCCAAAAACTGTGTTCACAAGGAGAGAATTGTTTGTTCAATCAAAATCTAGGAGGTAATGTGCTGCCTTAGTCTCTAATTCCTGCTTCTGCATCTTTGAAAGCTTTTCCCCTCCATTTTTTCCCTTGCAAATACCTTCCTCTATAGTCATGACAACTAAAGGGAAAGCTATGTTTAAAACAAACAAACAATTAATATTAATCAAATATTTATGAGCATGCACGATAAATATTTATGGAAAATATCAGTGTCAGCTGAAGATGTAAGATAAGAATCAGCTGTAAAATCTCTGTGTGAAAATGAAAATATACACTAAGTGTTAATTATGTGGCTACTATTCTTAGGTACCATTACAGCTGGGTGAAGCTTTCATATGATTTATTCCCTCCCAGATACTGTTCTAGGCTGACTGAAATGGTTCACAATTTTGGAAAACTGTTTTGGCTGAGAACAAACTATAATGGTTCTTCCAAATTTTCAAAATAAAAAGATTGTTTTTTCATATTCAAATCACTTTTTTACACAGGATCTAACAAAATGTAATTAAAAAAAAATTGACCCAGGTGTCTTAAGAGACAAAACAAAGCTAATTTCTGGTTGACACAATGCATATTCCCGATATTTTTTGGTTTGCTTATCTAACTGAAAAATTATTACCAGAACTGAACATAGCCCCCCATATTAGGGGGCATATTAGGACCTTTTTGTATAAAGCTCTATATGTGGTATGGAATGATTTTAGTATTTATTTGAGAAAGGGAAACTTCTTTTTCTCTTGTGTTTCTTTGCTTTCCAGGATGCAACAAGAGCTCTTGAATACAGCGGACCAGGTTTTAATGATAGTAGGTTAGCCTAGTTAAATCCAGGCTTGAATTCAAGAGCATGTTTTTGATAAAGATAATTAACTTTGCAACAGCTTATCTAACCATGCAATAGATTCTTCATATCTTGGAATGTTATCAGTTAAGATGGGATGTCTTTCTAAAAATATGTTTTGGCATATCCAGAAGTTATGGGTGGAATACAGAAATTTTTTGCCTGTGATATGTAGGAGGTCAGATTAGATGAATGTGTGTGGTTTCTTTTCTTTTTTCCTTCTTTTTTTTTTTCCCTTGGCATTAAAATGTAGGAATCTATGAATAAGAACAATTTAATCTTTGATCTGAAGTCTTCTCTTGAATTTTTTCGTAGTAGACAGAAAAGCTGTCAATCAAGGACAGCCTATTTTATAATTTATCTCTATCAAACTGCCATATGATCAGCTTGGGAAGATGATCCTCACACTCACATTGATATTGGTGTTTGATCACAAGTTTAAGTGCCCAGTCCTGGAACAATTTTAGAAGAGAACATTTTCATTTGCCAAGTAACTTTAATGAGGTCAGTGGGGCTGTTTAGGATCCTGAAGCAAAATCTCTTGACATCTACAAAAGGACAGATGCTGAGCTTATAGAGTTTCAAGTCATACCCCAGATATATTAGGTTTAGACCTCAGAAACCTGAACTCCAGGTGGGGTGCTCCAGCCCCTTTTATCTGCACTGGTAATGCATAAATGTATATATCAATTCTGCTGTGGTGGTCAAAGCTGTATCTGCAACCTTTGCCTGGCACTGGACACAACCTGGTGGACCTCTGACATCTGCTGCCCTTGTAAGTCACCTGAGTCAGCAGGAGCCCGCCCTTGCACTGGGAAATGGCAGGAGACTTCAGGAGGGACATGGGCTGTCTGGTCTACCCAGCTTCTGTGGTGGGATAGAGCTGGAAAGACAGAGGCAGGGCCAGGTACTGGGCCAGTCCTGGCTCCCTCCTAAATGGCACGTAAGAGCAAAGGGAGGCATGCTCTCTTCAAAGAAATCCCCCCCTGCCGTGTTTGCTGGTGTGTTGCTGAGAGTGAATAGTGGGACCGAGTCTCCAGCCTAGCGTTGAGGTTGCTCTTAAAATGCAGTATAGCTAGTGGACTTCTATTTCCTTTGAGTTCCCACTGGAGTACCTGGACCATGTAGGGGATGTGACTTGCCAGCTACTCCGAGCAGTTAATGAATGGGGAGGGAAAGCAGAGTCAAGGCTGTGTACTTGCCCCCAGCTCTCCTCAAGCACTCCCTGTTCTACTGTTCACAGTTGGAGCTACCCAGACTTATTATATCTGTGAGCTAGGGTGTTTCTACTAATCCATGTGATGGTGTGGTGTCTGCTTGGAAAGTCAGGTCCTTGTACAATGTAGTCCTAAATGCCCTGCTTGGATATGCAATGCATCAACAGTTAATGGGTTTGGAGCCAAATACTATTAAAGACTGATTAATTTTGTTAGTATCTTCTATTTTTTCCCCCCGCTAATTGCAAGTTAACTGCCATTCATCAGCTGTCTCATAGCTTGCACAATTTAACACTTAATTGAGAAGCAGGTTCACTGGTATGGACCATGCTAAGATGAAGAAAAGTATCTTGGTAGATGTATATTCATTATATAGTGTATGAGCACTACTGGTATATGTCAGAAACAGCTCTTTGGTGTCCTCAGGAAATGGTCTCAAACACTAATAAAAAGTTTTCATGTTACCTTTCAACATCAGTTCAAAGAAGTTGTTGGCGTCTGCATAAAAATAAGTTTTGTTGTAGGGTGATTGAATTTTAATAATCTGTTAGATTTTTAGGGCTTCAGTTCCAGTTTATTCCTGTCTTATTTTCTTTTCTTCCCCTCCCTCTCTCAACACTTTCCCCCTTAATCTCCCTCTCAGTAGGAGAAAACCTGCCTCTGGGGTAGAAGTAGGAGGAGCAGAGAGCAAGAAGAATCAAGCTAAATTAGGATGTCTTGGAACATAGAAGGTCACAACCTCACATTTTTCTGAGAGCAAATTTCCTGCTATTGACTCTGTAACACTAAGGAGGATTCAAACTGATTTAATTTTCAACCCCCTTACCCACTCCCCCCCTCCCCACATTTTTCCTTTTCTCCTAGACAACAGATGTCAATGTCTTTTTCAGTTGTTGATGATTAACTGCTAACACAGTACTGTTAAAAACTCCCAGTCACATTTTTCAAACCTTCAGAAGTGTAACTGATAAAGTGCACACCACAGCAATGAACATGATATTATTGCAGGTTTTTTGCAATGAGGAACTTATTTTTCCCCCTGCCCCTTCTTCTTGGCTCATTTTAAATACATTGAAATTTCTCCTAAAATGTATGCATCCACTTATTAGAGTATCATATACACAAAAATTTTGCAAAGGACTGTTTTGGGTTTTTTTTGCTTTGTTTTGTTTGTTTGTTTGTTTTCTGGAGGGGTATGTGTGTGGATTTGCAGTACAACAGCCTTTGAAGCAATAGCTTTTATTGTGAGTCTGAGATCTAGCCTTGTTACTTGCTTAACTTATTCAGATCAAAGGCAGAAATTCTTTGGAATAAATGTACATAAACCCTAGCAAGGTGGCTATTCTCATAGAGCTAGAAAGGTTCATACAAATGTGAAAAGTTGTTTAACCCTGCTTTCTTATCATCCTGAGTTTTTTCTGAAGATTTCTCTCTGTTGCATCTTTTCCTATTGTTGTTTCTTTTGTTTGATTTATTCAAGGAGGAAACAGAATAAAGACCCCCAAGGGGAAGGATAATCACTTCTTTCTTTCTCATACACATGCAATATAAAAAGTGTGCATGAGGATGTTCCCATATAAAGTCATAAGTTCTTATTTTTGGACCTTTACTGATATTACTGTGGAACTTGCTCCCTCACACTTCTTTTTCCTTAGGTGAGTACAGTTTGAATATCAAAATATGAAATTCAGATTTTGGTGGGAAAAATGCAGTTTTTCCATGTGTGATTTTTTTTTTTTTTTTTGGCTATCTCTAGTATGTAGATAACCTCTCCTTTGCTTTTCTTGTTTTTTGCCAAAGCACTCTTGTGTTTTTTAACCTTGTTTCACAGCAGACAATGAAGGATATGCCACCTGTTGAGGTACTGGCACTTTTTCTCCCCTTTGTTTGATTCAGAAATAGTCTAGATGTTGAAGCTGTCAAAAATCTCCTGACGAGGCTGTCATTGGGCCCATGGCAGGTCAGTTAGAGCTAACGTAAAGAGTTATAGTTGTGGTAATCTGTTACAAGAGCTGAGGGAGCATGGCTAAGGCTACTACAGATGTCTGGGAAAACTAGCTGGAGTGTGGTCTGCCTACACTGAGATCTTGATCTTGCAAAGTCTTACACCTAAGCTTAACTTTATGCACTTGTGCAAGCTAGTAGGCATGCTTGCACAGTATGTGGAGATAAGCATTTGCATACAGCTTTGCAGGTTGGTGTTGTGAAAATGTAAAGTCTTCAAAGCTACTTATTCTTTTTCCTCTGCTTTCTGCAGTGCTAGTCAGCTTTGATTGGCATGTGCTTTTTAAATAGCTGTTAGAAATAATCATCACTATTGTCTAGGTAGGAATACTGGCTTTTTGAAGCTCTAATCAGATTGATTAGCTGGGCCATCTTTGCGAGCAGGTCAACCTAATTTCTACTCCTAGTACTGTCCCCAGGACCACACAGCTCGCTAATGGTCTGAGAAAATCCCATGACAATGGCTAGGTATTTTGGGGGAGAATATAGAAATGTATGGGACCACATGTGTCAGGGAATCACTTCTACAGCTACAGGCATTTAATTTAAAGGGATCCACCAGCTGCCTGCTTGGCTGATGCTTCTCCTGCCTGCCCTTGCTCCCCGCTGTTCGGTTATACAGCTCAAGACACAAAAAAACTATCAGTGGGATGCAGAGAGCTAAAGAGGGGCTCAAGAGGAGGCAAAGCTTCAAGTAGGACAGGGGAAATGACAAGTCTAGAAAGCCCTTTAGAGTGCTCTGTTACTACTTCAGCAACAGGATCTGAGTTTTTAGCTACTTGTGTGTGTGCTTTTTTTTTTTTTTCTAATACCAGGAGCATGTCAGTAATCAAAGTTTACTCTCATTTTTATAAAAGAAAATAAGTTTAAAATGTTTTTTGAAGCCAGTAACTACGGCTAAAGTGGCTTCTAGCTCCATGGCAATAAAGAAAAGAAGCTAAGAATTTTAGGAAATTTTAAGAAAGCAAGATTAGCAAACTTGTTTAATTAGAATACAGCAAAAGGAGGTATGTATAATCTGCCCCTTCTTATTTTCTTGACATCTCTTTGCTGAGACCTACTTTTCAGACTGGAAAGGCCCTCTGAAAAAAACCTCCATACAACACTGTTTTTAATAAGATACTTAAAAAGAAAGAAATGAATAGTTAAAAGAAAAAAAAATTTCCCGCTATACCAGTAATTAGCCTCCTCAGGGTGTGTATTATTAGGCTGGCTGTATGCTTCTTAGGTGGCCAAAAGGGAAGGCACTTTGCTTTCATCCTCTTACCTAATGCCACAAATCCAAGGTATGCACCAGTCACTTAATAATGCACACCATGTTGAGGCTTAATTCTATTGCACTTGTTCTTTTTTCACGCTCCAGGCTGGTTGTACAAGGAAATGCTGCAGAACAGCCTTGGGAGTAAAAGTCACAGTTTGGGATTATGTTCAAGCATTGAAAAAATAGTAAAAACTCTTTTGTTGTTTTCCTGGTTTTTGTTAATAAAGGACTGTTTTATTGGATATACACTTTCAAGTAAATTTCTCAGTCATCTTTAGAAAAGCTGGTTTCAGCCACCTACACATCTCTGAAGGAAAAATAAATTAGGCTGAAATTTACCTGCTTTTCATATATCGCTGTGATGTCAAAGCAGCTGTTTGTTCCTTAATGTGCCCTTCATTTTCCTGTTGAAACAGCTTAAAGCAACCTGAATTTTTTCTAGAAGTTGGAAGTTTCCCAATGCAGCAGATAGTCCACTCCTGAATAAAGCCTAGAAAGGGATCTTTGATGTTTTCATGATCTGCTACATCAAGAACTGCCATTAAACACAGTCAGTGCTCCCAAAATGGAGGGAGAAAAAGAGCTAACCTCTAACTGTAAAGATTAGAGAGGGCTAGAAGATATATTTCCCATGACAACACTGAATAGAAATGAAAAAGAGAAGAATGAAAAATAAGGGTTCACTGAAAACTGGAAAATTTCAAAACAATATTTGCTCCATGCAAAACATTTCACTTTTGGAAAAAAAAATGCCATTGTTAAAAACAGTTTCGTTGTACTGTTTCAACTAGTTCTGGAAAAGATGCACTTCTCCACTTTAGTCTGTGTGAAAATTCAAAGGCTTCTAGTTTGAATATTTAGTATTCATTTGGGTAGAGAAGAGAGGCTGGATAAGGAACAGGATATTTGTTGTTCCTGACACAGTGGTTGGTCCATCTCCTGTTTGGCACAGAAATAGCCCTTGGCTGAGAGAACGTACAAAAAGCACATTACTGGGCACCTATGTTGTGGTTGGCTAGGAGCCCGTTCACAACCCATATGTAAGGACCACCGCTGAATAAAAATAGGGAAGTAGGGAGGTTTCACAGTTGGGCAGAAAGCTTCATGGCACTGACCCTCTCCTCCTACTTGGGTTGAAGCAGATTCAGGGTACAATAGTTCTGTCATGCTTGGCTTCTTCCGCTCATTGTTTTTCAACCATGTACCTTTGGTCTGCCAAAAACTGGAGGTAGAGCGATTAAGAGAATCAAAATGGATGATTTGTAACATACAGTGCTTGGACTGTTGTTCCAGCTATACAACTCTGGGTAATACTGTCTTTATCTCTGGAGAGCAGCATAATAAGTAAACCTGGTGTGGTACTAGGCACGTTTTTATGCCAGTCCTTACCCCTCTCCTCATGGTTATCATGCTCTTTTTTACTGTAAAAGTTGGTAAATTTTACCAACTCTAAAATATCTGATAAATGAGTTGAAAACAAGCTGCAATATTCTTTAAAGATCTAGCCCTGCAAATACTTTTGTATGCTCATTACCTCACAGAACCCTGTGGGAAAATTTTGCAGGATTATGCTCTAAGAGATTATAAATAAAGAAAACAATGTCCCCACTGCTGTATTTATGCTCTGCACATTTCTTTTTAATATATTAAACATTAAATGAAATAGATTAAGAACTGATGTTGATACATTCACCAGAGGGGGGTCTGAAGAAATGTGTATTAATTTGCTTTTTGAGACTTGCGGTTTAGGATGGTGGTTAGATATTTACCCTTCCCCCACCTCCATTCCCTCCTGTAGAATCAAAGTTTTCCAGTTATGGGAAGGCCCTAGGGCGTGAGTGTGGATGGGTGGGTGGGTGAGTGTGACTGCTTTTTTGTGGACACATAAAATTGATGAGTACTTATGCTTGTCTGAATGAAACCAAAATCAAGGAACAAATATCTACTACGCATGGCTCTTCCATGTAATGAATGACTTTTATCAGCATTCCTATATAAATGTTATTAATGGTTCTGATGCGATTGCTATCAAGCAATTTTTGTGCTGTGCCACAGACCTCAACTACAAGAGTTTACTAAATGAAATCCTAACTACTTTCTTTTTTTCCAGGATGCGGTTGTTATTATTATTTACTTTTTGGGCTATGAAGTGACAAAAATTTTGAGACTTTTTGAACTATAGTGAACATCTTTATTTCATAGGCTCATAACTCATGAACTCCTTGTCTGATTTACTGCAAATCTGGTAGAAAAATCCTACCTCAGCTTGAGACCTAAACTACAAATCTTGAGGCCATTATGATTTGTGTATGTGAAATTTAGAAGTAGGGATAGGAGCCAAATTTTATCTCATAATGGAAACCTGCACTGTAGCCTTAATTAAGGTGACTCTTACTGTTCCTTAATATATCTTTTCCAGCCTATGATGTCTCAAGATACAGACATATTAGTTATGAATGCTCCTTTTTGTAACTGGTGGCTATTTAAAGATCCTCAAGTGAAGTAAGCTGGTGGAGCTCCACAGAAATCAGCATACCTGATTTACACCAGCTTCACTGTGAGCTGAGTACTCTGAAGAACACAGTCATGATATGCTACCACTCCATAATGTCTCCATGGGTTTTGCAGCAATGCCATACTTACAATGCAGAGTGCCTTTAAAAAGAGAAAACTATCAATATATCCCAGATTCTTACCTGTGTAAAACCATATGAAAGCCCTTGGTAGAAATCTTTTTCTTGTGTTTCTGTTGAAGCACAGCTGTAGGGGAGAAGCTGATGTGAAGAGATGCACCATGAATCTTCCCATTGTTTCATGGAAAATGGTTTCTTCCTTGTTGGGTTACAGCCATTTTGTTCAAATCTTGCAATTTGTATTCCCTCTTTTTATCCGCTTTTCTTGAGTATGCTAGCTTCCACTTTAACACAGCAGCTTTTATAAGTGAGATGAATAGTTCACTGCTTGGTTGTTGTATCCTGGGGCATCTTCCAAGTATAATTATCAAATGTGAATGTAATGGCTTTCTATTTTTTCCGTACGGGGTCTGTAGAATGATTATTTTAACATGGGGTGCTGTATTGGTTTATTACAATGTCAGATACCATTCTTTTGTTTGAGACCTAGAATCACTTATTTTTCTAATAAAATATTGTACGCTATTTGCAACTGCAATATTCTCAGCTTTAGTAATAAATGAAAAACACAATCAAACCAAGAGCGTTTCAATATATCAAACTCATTCCAGTCATTATCAGAGTATGGGGAGATGGGGAAGGACAATTTCACCCTGGAGAAATCACTGTAACCTATACCCGACAGAGAATTAAGTAATAAAGAACAAGTGGATATATATAGTATTTGTTTTCTAGATAGATGGGCGAGTGTGCTCATTTCTCCCATCTGTCCAGAAATGAAATGCTTTACCAATGAGTGGTGTTTTACTGCTATTCCAATACAGCTTTTCTGCATGATTCCTTACTCACATAAAATAAATGTCCTTTATGGAATTTAAAACTTTTTCCCCAGATTTATTAGAATCTTATTTTATGTTCTTTTTTTTTCTTTTTTTTTTTTTATTTTTCTGTAAGCCTGCTGATTATTCACTACAGGAGACTTCTTCTAGAGTAGTCAGAGGAATCCAAAGGAGTTAGGTAACTCAATCCTACTGAATTTCAGTGAGAATGAGGTACTGATCTCTGTAACCCGCTTTGAAAGTATGAGTTTCTCTCATTATTTTATTTAAAGTGAGAATAATAATACTGAGAATATACAAGACTTGTTCACAGAGTAATCCTCTGATGGAGTTACTCACAGAAAGGGAGTAGGGGTAGGAATGATAGTTTATCCTTTCCTAACTGGTATCCAGATCCGCATAGACTCAATCAGCCTGTCTACATTGTGGAAAATCATAGCCCTGAAATTAAACCAACCACTAAAGGATGTAAGGATGAGAGGAGACTTAAAATAGACTGCTTCATCTTTCCTCCCACTTATAAAATACCTGTTTAGTTTGCTTTCCCCATTCAAGAGATGGAGAAAATGGTTTGGTTTCTACACTGCAAAGAACCACTTTCCTGGGAACTGCCTACACCTAAGATGCTTTGGTAGTTATTTAAGTTTCCCTATTGTTTGTTTTTCAGGAATGTGCCTTGTTCCTTAAATGGCACAGTAAAAGCCTCTGTGTTGACAGGAAGCCTTTTCCAAAGGTTAATTATTTTATGAGAAAAGAAATTACTCCTATATTGCCTGTTAACCTTTGTTTTTTTTTTTTTTTCTTTTTAATTATTTCCTTCAGTTATGTGACTGCTTGGGAGTCACAAGAGCTTTTTTCACTTTCTCATTTAGCTTATCTCTTAAATATTTTTCTCAAATCTGAACCTTATCTTGTTAATCTTGTTTGTTCTAGAGAAAATAGATTAAATTCCTTTAACTGTCCACTTTATTAAATTTCTGGTATAATTTATTAGTCTAACAAAATCAGACAAGTAGGAAATTTAATTGCTTAAAAGTGCATAACCCATTGCTACTGCAGACTCTCCCAAAAATGTGCATTACAGTTATGAAAGATAATTAAAATGAAAATTGTTTTCTCTTAATTAGACTTTTGTAATGAGGATTTTTCACTACCAAAATAATTAAGTTTTCAAATGATACACTTTTGTTTAAAAATACTACCTATGTAAGGTCCTTATCTGCTCCCCAGAAAAGGTATATCTGATTGTGTTTTGATTTAATATGCATTCATTTTCACAAATCTTGGTAAGGTAGAAAGACTCTCTAATTCCCAGTTTACAGCTGAGGAGTGGAGGTAAGGCAAGGTTAAAGGGGATATTCCTTCTATCCACTTGGTGCTGTTTTAAGTGCTCACTTGGACCCACACTGTCTGAAGCTAGGAGGTGGATTCTCTCCGTAGCTGCTGAAATGGGCACTTGGGGCTCCTGGAACCTCCCAAATGGGAGCTCCAGTTATCCTGGGCCAGATACCTAACACTAAACAGCATGAATATCCTTGCTGTCCAAGGTAGCACGAGAACTCTTTAGCTGATCCAACCAAATGCTTCTATGGATTTGGTTAGTGTGCTTTTTGCGGCACTCCAGACTTGGGCAACTTCAGTGATTCTGTGGTTTCTCCAGAAGCTTACAGCCACGGGCTTTCAAGAGCATTAGTCACACCCCTTTGCAAAGAGCTGGGAAGGACCTCCAGATAGCTGACTGGCATTTTGAAGGCCACTTTCAAAGGCATATTCTACCCCTTGGTTTACACTGAGCCAAGTGTGTGCTGGGATCTACTTTAGGGACTTGAGCTGGTGGATCTCGTTAACTGAGAGTATACACCTCAGTACTGAATCACTGTATTTGACTTAAGGAGATCCCCGTAACTGGAAACACTCATCTTGACATCAGCTTTATTAATTCAAGTGTGTAGTGTTCCACACTCCACCATCTTCTCCAGCAATACCAGGCACAGGTTATATGTACAGTTATTGTCAATGACAATAAGATAGCAGCAGAATTCCAGGTGAACAGACTATACACTCAAGGGCTAAACTTCGGTCATTTACAAAAGCTGGAGTTCCATTGAAAAACAGGCTTATGCAGGAGATGATTTAGTCTAGAGGATATATATATATATAGATATATATATATATATTTTAATGGACTGCTTTTTCTGCTCTTTATTCCGTATTGTGATGGTGGTGCTTATCAGCTTTTATTTTACTATTCCTAGACCAAGTATATTTTCAATAGTATTTTTTTTTCTCTTTTGGTTTTGTTGTTTTTGTATTCTTCACATTCTCTGAAAAAAAAAATACATTCTGACATTAACTACTTAGCTCTTGTTAATAATGATGCAAGAAATGTTCCAAAAAAAACACTGGATTTTCCTAAGCCAGGATAAATCTGGAAAGCTAAGAAATGAAATGTAGAAAAACAATGACCAAAAGAGACACAAAAATGTAACAGAGCATGTAAGCACATCCCAGAAAGTGCTTAAACTATGTGCTGGTTATGAGTTAAATGTCCTCATCTTTAGCTTGCTATTATTAATGATTAAGCAATGATTATTGTAGGTCTTGGTTTTATAAAGCATGAGGCTGAAGGATGAACATTTTAAATCCCAAAGAAGCATAGTAATAATTTTAACTGAATTTTTTGAGGGGAAAAGAAGTATGATTCTAAAGTAAAATTTACTCTGAACTATATGACACTGTGTAAACCTCAAATTAAGAACCTGATTCAGTAAAATTAATGTAGATGTGCATAACTTTCAGTATCAATCCCTAAGCAAAAGAGATATCTAGGACTTTTTACGGGCCTTTAATACTGGAGTAAACTTAAGATAGTGATGGGCTGCAAAACCTTAGAAAGGATAAGCACAGGTAGGTTCAGATGCTGAATATGAAACTTGCCTGGGTTTTCCATTAACTTTTACAAGAACACATACTGCTTTGAGACTTCTCTTACTTATTTGTAGTACTTCCAAGTTACAGTTGAGCTGTGATAGTGTTACATGTTCTTACAAGAAAAAGAATAATGATTTAAGGAAGTGAGGAGTCCAGTAGCTTTCCTCAGTCTTACTTTTTGCAACCCCTTTCGTCTGGATCCCCATCTGGGCTGCTTCCTCCTATGTGCCTCATTTTTCTGTGTGTAGTTCTCCTTGCAAATCATCTCTGTTCACCCCAACTTCAAGTACAACTGCTCCCCATTTTCCCTTTTTCCTCTAGAAAAAAATCTTCTTAAGATCTGTATTGCTGCTGACTTTTTCAGCAACCAAGTATTTGTATGATTACACTTGCCAGAGTCTTTATGATTGGGATCCTCATTCTCTGGGTTGTGTCTGTGCCTCTCTTTTTCTTTCCAGGTGATTTCCTTATTGTTCCTGTTTGGTATTGCAATCTTCTCTTGTACATAATGTGAAAGCACTTTGCAAGGCCCTCCTGCCCTCGCCCCCTCCCTCCAGAAAGGATAAAGCTGATCGTTACTCAATGGAACCATATACGTCTTTGGAGAAAAGATAATTGTTGGGAATGACTTTTGCAAGACATGGTGCTTTTGGAATCCTATTAGAGGAGAAGAACCCAAATGCCCAACTCATTCCTTTCTTTCAGATTTTGTTCTCAGAGAAGAAGGTCTTAATATAACTGAGACAGCACAATATCTTTTAAAGTATCAAGGTCTCATAAAAGTACAGAAACAGCTGTCAGAAAACTGAGTTTGCAACTCAGTAGAACACTGTGCAGTCCAGTACTTAATTAGCAACATATTCCCCATCTGAGGAATAGAGATGACTAAAACAGGTTGCCCCGTTTTCAAAAAAGCTTCAACTTAGCTTGTGATATTCTGCTTACAGTTTTGCACATGCAATCATTTTGGCCAAGATTTTTCTCCTTGCCAGAAACTGTGCCCAGCTCTTTTTGCAGCTATCAGACCTGCTTCTTGTGAATCCTCTTTGTATGCTCCAATTTGGTCATTCTACAAATGAAGTCAGCCTTGTATGACCCAGAGCATTTTGCTCTCTAATCCTCGGGAAACTGTGTTGCATGCGAGAGACACACGGAAATGCTCAGCAACCTTTAAGTGTGTTTTGAGAGATGATGAGCACCAAAAAACTACTCCAGCTGTGAACAGTGGCTGAAAGTGCTCACAAAGTTTTCAAAATCCAGCTTCCAATCTGTGAAATTCCTTTGTTTAGAGGTGTTCTTATGATAATATTGTTTAGTAAGAAGCCAGAGAAAACCAGTTGTTTATAATACCCCTGCAAGGGAAAGTACATTCCAAGGCATGGTGCCTGTCAGTTGTTCCATTCAATACATTGTGGAATTGGCCTGATAAACATTTCCTCATTTTTGCCTGACTACTTCACTCCACTCTAAGCAGGTCCTCAGCTTACAGTTTTCAGTGAATGGGTGACACAATGTGGATGGAAGTGTTTTCTGAGCCACAAATTCCAGACACTTCCCATTTTGCAGTAATATTTAAGTCTCTTGCCTCATATGTAAAGAATCAGTTCAGTCTCCAGGAGGTACTTGTCTATTTTCCACAAATGTCATCAGAATTGGCTGCTCTTCATTAACTTTTTGCTAGGTGGGAACAAAGAAAAGCTGATATTTTGTAAAGAAGAGAGTATGCTGCCCACAGCTTCAGCCACTGGCCAAGCAGACTGCCTTGGAAAGTGGAAATTACAGAGATTCTTTCCCTCTTGTTTTAACCAAGTCTAACAAATCCGATTACCTGTAATGTGTAATGTTTGATTTATCTCATTTTTTTGTGCTTGGATATTATTTCATTTAGTTATTTTTTTCTTTTGTGCTGTGATAGTTTTTCTCTTCCAGCTTTACAGACAGAGGCAGGTAGGAGCCCTAAAGGCCGAAACAAAAAGTTCAAGGGAGGCACTGAGGGCCAAACTCTCCTCTGACCTGAGCCATATCTGTCTCCATTGAACTCAGTTAAATGGCACAAGGAATCGAGCAGGCTAGAAGTTGGCTCTTAGTGATGCTGTCGACTCCTACTAACTCTTATCTTTGCTAAATCTTTATGGCACTGTAGGAAAGCTCATTTCATCCTCTTTTTAACAGAGCCTCTGATGTAGCCATTTTTCAGTGGCACTTCCATACCTGGAGGGGTTTCCACAGGGCTTTTTGTGTATTAAAAAAGGAATTGTTACAGTGTTAGAGCCTCCCCTTGGAGAGAGCAGTGGTCTTTACTTAGTGCCAACACTGAATTGAAATTCTGGAAAGTACTTTCTGGACTTTCCTTCTTTAAAAGGAGTCTTGGTCTTTATGACTGTGGCCTTCTTTGATTGCTGGGAAATGACCCATTTTATTTACTGAGCTGCAGATTCCCTGTTGTCCCTCTCTTCCCCCCTCGGAGAGAGTCCTGCCTGCCTTCCATTCTCCATGGTTTGCGCTGAGCATTTGCCATTATTGCCTGCACATTTGATTGCTCAGGATACACTGAAGTTGCCAGAGATGAGGAGAATACACATACAACTGGATCAAAAGGCTGTTTGAGGAGAGCAATCCCACCAATGCACGCAGAGCTGTAACACCTGGAAACATGCTCCTGCTCACTTTCTTCTGAATTGTCTCATCTGGCCTTGTGATAATTAAACATTTCATATAGTTGTACCCAGCCCTTAACCTTGGCTGCTGTCCCTGAAAACTTACTTAGAAGCCTGACTAAGGTTGGAAAGGGAATCAGAAGAGGTGTTTTTAATGTTCCCCATTGCTTAGTGTTGCTACACTGACACGACATCATATTACATCGTTGCACAACTTGTTGCCTCCTCCCTACTGTTAAGGATTAGACAGTTAAATAAAAGTTTGGGGAGGTAGGGGGCACACAGGGAATTTAAATCTTCTAAATCAAGTTCAGACCTGGTGCAAAAGAGACCCTCTAGAGAATTGGGACTTAATTGTCTACTCTTCACATTTCATGTAGCCATATATGCAATGACAAAATATTGCTGCACCAGAGAAATGGCCTCAGGCTTAAATGCATTGTTCAGTTTGGCGACTGTGCTTACAGAAGGATGTGGTCCAGTGTGAGACACTCCAGAGAAAAGTAACAAGGGAGAGCAGAGGTCTTGGACAGCATGTTGTGTGATGAAAGACTGAACACTTAAGAGTTGTTCAGTCAAGAGAAAGGAGGGCTGGGATGGAGAGCACCTACTTATATGACACAAAATATGATGCAGACTGTTAAGAAGAGAGAGGGAATAAACTGTTCTCTGTGTCTAGCAGAACCAGAAATAAGGGGCTTAGTTTTCAGCAAGGGAGATTAAGGTAATGTAATGTATTGAGCAAAACCTGTAGATGATGAGGACAGTTAAACATCAGAATAATTTTTTCTGAAAAGAAAGTGGAATCTCCCTTGCTGATGGTCTTTAAGAACAGATTAAAGAAACATTTGGTGGGAATGGCATAGTACATAACTGATCTTTTCTCAGGGAAGGAGGGTGGACTAAAAGACTCTTTGTGGTGTACTTAAGCCCTAATTTATGTCATCTTTCATGCTCAAAGCACAAGGCAGCAGTCAGTCAGGCTGTATGTCCAGGGACATACAGGGAAAGAATTTTCTTTCCAAGAGTTATGAAGTGTCACATGTCCCTCAGTTCCTCCACATGCAAACAATAATAGATTTTAATTTAGAGGTTCCACATGCACAGTGTATTATGTAATGGACAGTGTTTCCAAATAATACAATGAAAGAAGAATACTTTTTCATGCCAATAAACTCCAGACACTGCTTGTTGCACTGCTTGCAACACATTCAGACTTTGGACTGCTGAGGTCTACATAAATTCAGGTTATCCATACAGCCATGCAGAAAATCTCCGAAATGCGTTCTGTATTAATAGCAAGAAAGAGTGAGTCAGTCAGCTAACTTAATGATCTGGTCGATAATTTGAATCCATTGAAAGATGTCTGTAAGCATCTCTGGGAGCAAAGATCAAGCATGACCTTGACTTATAGTAGTACAAACTAAATCATCTTGTAATATTTCTGACACTCACTCTGTTGTCACACAAGCAGTTCACATTAACAGAACAGCACTGTTATCATCTTGTAGCACTCTCATGGTTTGTTTCAGTGTACAGTCTTTCATTTCTTCAAAGGCTGCTCTTACCACTGTTTTCTGTTTCCTGCATTACAGAACTTAGAGGAGCCTCTTAATAGTGCTAAATCTTGCACAGGCCTCACAACATTTCATACGTATTACTGTACTTGCATGATATTCCTTTTATTCTGTTACATTTAGATGATTTCTGGTTACAATGGATAACACGTAGTCTTGATACTAAGGGGGTGGGCAGTACCCTGGAGAGTTAATCATCCAGTCCAGCACCGAAATACAAAGAAATAAGCTTGTCTCTTTCTCCACATCATAGCATTTGTTATTTATTCCCTGGACCCTAGCCGCTATGGACATTTATCTGTGTGATATGCTGTTTCTGTGGCTAGTTAGGTTAAATGCAACCTGCCTGCCTTCCCACTTCCCAGTTCTCTGAGTTATTTTTGTCAATACAATAATATTTATTTCTCCCTATTTTTCATGCCTTTTTTCCTCCCCTCTATCTGGTTGGAAGGTAGTTTTCAATGCTCTTCAGTTTTATTTGCTGGTAATCTGTTATCCATTCACTTTCGGAGCAAAGAAGTGAAAACAAATAATAGGAATAAGAAGTTGAACCTTCTCCTCCCTTTATAAGTTTATAAGACAACAGAGCAGAGAATTAGGAAAAATGAAGTTTATGGACACTGAATACGTCCCATTTTTTGGTGAGTGGTGTTCCTTTTTGTCTTCTTTGAGTTCTTTGTCATCTTGCTTGATCTAATACCAGATATCAACAAAAAGGGAGGACTTATTCTTTTATAAAGCTAGGTCATCACAGGAAATGATACATTGTATCATATCATAAGCCAGCATAACTTAATGAATCACAAATGAAAGAGATTTAGCCAATCAATCAAAAAACCCCCAAACTTCTCCACAGGCTGCTTGAGATAATCAGGAGAACAGCATACATGGTGTAAGCCAGTAATTCCAATTGTTATAAACATGTAATTTAAATTAGCTATGATTTCATTCTGTTTCCAAACACCTCAAAACCTACACAATTCAACCAATACTTTCACTTTGGTCTATACAGCTCATGGTGATTTAGTGTCATTGTAGTGCTTCCTTTTTTTATAGATGTAGATTAGAAGCCATATGAATTTTGGAAGTTGCACAGTACAATGATTTAAAAATATTTGACTGTTTCTTAACTGTAGGAGATTTTCAGTCTTTCAAATCAGAGTTACTCTAGTTCTCTTAGCTATTAAAAAGACTTCCTAATTTTTAATGTTCTTTTCAAGTCAAAAGTTCAGGACCTTGATTTGGAGAAATACATTCCTTCCCTCCATTTTCATGATTTAGTAAATGATGTGATTTAGTAATTGCTGTGAAGCAATATGAAGTTTACAGTATTGTCACCCAGGGCAGAAAACAGTGTGCAAAGAACTTTTCTTTGATGAGAATCCTTTTCTAAAGAGAAGAGAGAAAGAGTAAAACCACAGTGCCTATATTTCAACAGACTTTTGGGAACATCAAGCCACATCTGACCGTAAGTTGACATCATGTCACTGAAGGAATCTAGCTTATGTAACTGTCTATAAGTATTGTAGCATCCTTCATGTCAGTTTTTTCATGCAATAGAGGATTTTACTTGCTTCTTTCTCCCCATCATAGCATTTGTTATTTATTCCCTGCACCCCTGGCTGCTATGGACATTTATCTTTGTGATATACTGTTTCTGTGGCTTGTTAAGTTAAATCCAACCTGTTGTATTGCAGCATACTTGGTATCTACTTCTTAATAAAATAGGGGACTTTGCTTGTATGAGTTTGTATGTGCACACCACACATAGACACGCACGAGCGAGCAATAAAGTACAGGGTATATATAGTGCATCTGTCATATGTATAAACACAGAGTGGATACAGCTACCTGAAAGAGATATTGTCAATCAGATCTAGTAAAAGGAGGGGGGGCATTGTAGTAGATGGCATATCTGCTGAAAGCAGGTAATTTTAATTATCTAAGATAGTTAGAAGCTATGAATAATTTATTACCCATAGAAGTCTTTTTTAAGGCTTCTAATCCTGGTGAACCTATGATATTCAGATCACAGTCCCTGATGCTTCCCTATTTGAACTGTTACTCTGGAGGCACTGGTTGGAAACTATATGTTTCCCTGTAGCTAGTCAGCATAGATTGAGTTGTTTTGACAGCCCAGCATGAGACTGTAATAGTCCAGCTAAAGATCTGAAAAATACAACACCCAGTGGAAAATAAAACATTTCCTTGGACAGTGGTAACTGTACTGAACAATGCAACACATACCAGCACAAATAGAAGAAAGTTTGGGGGATGTTTCTGTTTGTTTGGGACAGGTTTTTTTATGGCTGTGAATACACCTATGTTTTCCTATTAATTGATTACAGTGTACAGGAAAAATACTATTAGAATTCTCTGGTTAGAAGTTCAGCCCCACCATTGCCCTTTTTGAACTCTTTTAAAGCCAGTAGTTGTGTGTGTACTACCAGTTTACTAGAATTTAGGAGTTAGTTTCCCTCCAAAGCCTGTTTTTCTCCAGGACACCTATGCTGAGTGGGACACAGATTGCAGTGACTCCTTCTGGCTGCCAGTGGTGGCACTGGTGCAGGCTGAAGACTTGAAGGCAGAGATATCTCTCCCATGCACTTAATCCTTTTTGTTTGTTTGGGTTTTGTTTTAACAAGTGCCTAAGCAGCAAAGAAGGTGGTGAGAATAAATAAGAAAGGAGAGCAGGTTCTTGTGAGGGAGGAATAAGTGGGAAGTGAAAAACTGGGGAAAGTTAGCTGAGAGGTGGGAAATGTGGGTAATGTGTAGACTGTGTGTGTGTAGTTGGGTAGGTAGGCTGGATGGGGATATAGACTAGTTGAGGAAGAGATTAAGAGTAGGATCAGAGAAAAGGCTGACTTCACTGGAGTGGTTAAAAATAGGGCAGACCTCCCGAGATCTGCTTAAATGTCCTTTATGCTTAAGTCTTAAGTTTACAATTAAGGGCTGGGTCTCCAATAAGCAAGGCACTCAAGCAAAGGCCTAACACTGGGAACAAACCTAAAGATCTTTGTGAACCATGGCTAAAGGTGAACCATGGCTTAAATTCTTCTGTAGGATGTTGCTATATTTAGAAATTTTGATGTGTATGACAGAGCAGGATTATCTGCCTGTATGTGTCTGTCTGAGGTGATGAATCTGGAGACCTGGAAGGTGTTCAGATGTGGTGAGTCAAGAGCTTGGAGGGAACCAGCTCATTGTGGAAGGGCATTGAGGCCATCCTAAATTCTTTGTCTGAATACCTTCTCTGAGCCCTTCTCTCTACTTTTTGACCTAAGACTTCTCCTACCTCCTTTGTCCATTCATGGCCCTGAGTCCCAGGCCCAGGCATAAATGGACTGAGGAGATGGGGAAGGTCTTAGGTCAAAAAGTAGAAACGGGTAATTTTTAGGTCAAAAGCAGAAAGAGGTTGAAGCTAGCCCACACAAAGTAGATGATGATAATACATGGAGGTTAGGCAGAAAAGCTAAAGGAAATCTGTCTTATGTACTGTAACATATTCTATTGCTGCTTTTCATCATAGATTATTATCTGTCCCTTGTTAGCTGTATTACCTTACTGTCAAATGCATATTATAAAACGTACAGGATTTGTAAAGTAGCTGAGATAATGTTGCTGTAGGAACTCTGAGTGCTGAATTGTTTGATTTTTGCGTGTTCTATTTCTCTAAAGCAGTAATGCACTATTGCTGAATTGTATAGACAACATGTATGTATAAAAGACACAGAAGTATGTATATACTTACACGTCCCTTCCTGAATAAAACAAGTGAGGATTTTGCTGAATTTCTGATTTATAATCTGATTTCAGTTCTAGTCTGGCCACCAAATTATTTTAAAATGAGTTTTAGCGAAAAGCCTCTTGAGGCAGTGAAGCAGCAGGTGGCCTGTTTAGTTTGTTGTGGTGGCACCTTATGAATAACTCAATTGATCTCCATATGCTTCCATTCACTCTTGCTCAAAGCAATACTACCTTAAATACTGAGCACTGCAGCATTTGATTGCAAAGGTTTTATTCAGACAAAAAATGACATACTGGAAGGAAAACATGTTTCACTGCAGACGTTGCTTTGTCATCCAAGCCCATTTTCAGTGCCAAAAGCTGATGCAAAGCTCAGGTATTGGAGCAGTAAAAATGAAAATCCTATGACTAGTTTTGAAATGATATATTAAAATAGACTCAAAGATCGCATAAGAGGCATCTGGTAGAAAAACTGTAAATTCATCTATACAAAATGCTTTGCTCCAGTATGGGACTGAAGTTTCTGAGGCTAAGCTTTTAGCAGGGTGAAATAAGCTTGGGAGTTTGTACATGGCAGGTACTTGAGTAGTGTCGCTGGCCACATATATGCAGCAGTCTGCTACCTGTTAGGAGAATAGGATCTTGTATAACCTGCCCACTACAGTGTGATCCAGATTTCCAAGCTAATGCAGATAGAAACAGGCGTGTGCACATGGCATGGTGATACTAGTGGGGTTCTGGTACCAGGATCTGATACCAGCACAATAGTAAGCCTATCTTCGTAGCTGATATACTTTCCTCTTAGCAGTGTGCATTTACTTCAGTGTCATGCCACACTAGTGTACATCTGCCTCTTCTAGTCTGGAACTAATGTGGTTGTCACTAGGGTAGACCTGGCATGCCAAGGTGGCTGTGTGTCAGGGAAAAAATGTAAATGGAAAGTTTAAACCAAGAAAGCTGAACATCTGAACATCCTGCTCTAAGAGACAAGCACCTAAGGGCAGAATATAATGCTATATATTTCAGTGAGTCTTAATCACCACCAGCCTATGGAATAGCATCACAATAAAAACTTGATGATGTGCAAAAGTGGGGGAAATTCATATAGCCTAGGTCTGAAATATTTAATTTACATAGCTAGCCTTAATCTCCCTATTTAGATGAGAGAGAGCGAAGCTTCTCCAAGAGCTATAGTTTGAGTTTCTGCCCTGAATTACTCTGTGAAGGAGCCTTTCTCTTTGTTGTTAAAGTTGACTAGTCATCTGAATGCTGTCTAGTCTTATGGGGCAGTCCCTCCAGACTGTAGCCAGCAGTGGCTGCAAACATCATGACAGTCCAAAAGGCAGCAAGAGACTCTAAAGTGAAATGTATGGGAAGAAACAATACATAAGCAGGTATAGCGATAGGAGGGTGGAGTAAGGATCATTCTTTTGTAATTCAAAGCATCATGCATGTGTGATCAACCCTTGCATGATAGCTCACACTGAAGAAAACTCAAGAAAACTAAAAATGTGTGCACGCTGCTTTTGAACCAAGCAGATAAACCTGAGTTAAGTCCCATGGTGCTGTAGCTGGGGCGCTTCTGGTATCAGGGATGATTTTGGGTCACAAATCTACAGTAACGGAAGGCGCTTACTGACTGTACAAAATATGGCATTGAGCCTCGGAAAGGAGTGCTATTAAAGGCATAACAACGTTCCTGATGTTTTCTTGTTGGCTAGTTTATCCAAGAGTTATCTAACACCTCATTTACATGTGTTGTCATCTTTTTCTTTTCGCAACCTCAATATTAATAACATAGGCTATAAGTGTGTTGGCACAAGGGGCATAAAAGGTAAAAGGGACTCTGCCAGGTGCAATATTCAAATCTCTTGAATAATTCAGTACAGGTAACTGCACGTCTATACTTTTGTTCTTATGCTATAGCTTGCTATTGAGAAACTCTGTCCAGCGCAGCCTCCCTTAGCGAATATAGTCACAGGATTATTGCATTGCTGTCTTTCATATGGTATCCTGTTGGTTAGAATTAATTCCAGATACACTTAGAATGCCAAATTATGTATGAAAAAGTAGTTTTAAGATGAAGAACAGTTGCTACTAGTTCATTTTAATGATCTATTTATCTCTTTAAAATCATCTGCTTAAGTTATTTTTATCTGGTGATGAAGTAGCTGAGTGATGCACTAAGTCAAAACTGGCCAATTTTTGCTACATATTGCATCTCAGTCTGATTTGTTGACGGATATGAAAGATGACAGTTTTTAAAGGGAATGTAATATATATTTTTAATGGGATTTATATATTTTAGCTTTAGTACATACTTTCATTTCATGGCATTTTGTGTATTTATGATGAGATTTTTTGTTTCATCTAAAACAGTGATATTGGCCTGCAGCTTGGCTGTGATTCATGGTAGCAAAAATATCTATTTTCAGAAGCAAATGTTCTCTAGTATGAGGAGGATGGGATATAAACTATATAAAAGCATTGCAAGAAAATTTCTCAATATATATTTAATTGTTCGGTTGAGGTTACTATGAATGCATACTTTTTATATTTTAATCCTGTGCTGCATTTTTTCTTACATTGTCCTCAAACCCTTTCCAGTATAGACTTCCCTAATGAATCTAGCCTTAGGATTATTGTATTGTGGTCTCTGGGGAGATATCTTCCTAGTTTGAATACATTCAAGATTACACTTAAAAAATGTGCTAGGTATGAAAATGTGGCTTTAAGAGACCTCACCAATTTTAAATCTGTAGCTGTCTATAGCTATATCTCTACTAGAAAACAATAATTGCTTCATCACTTACAGAATAAATACTATGAAAAAATTGAAAATAATAAACATAAAAGCAAACAAAGATTATTGAAGGATGGAGCATTAACAATAATAAGACCATTCAATCCAAATAATTTCATGCTTAACTCTTGGATTCAGACAAGGTATATGAAGGGTAACTCTTCTGTCCTGATGTAGTTGTCTTTTGCATGGCAAATATACATGAAGAGCAATAATTTCACTTCCACCCTTAATATGGGTGATGAGGCCCAGTTGTGAGGAGCAAGTAATGTTGCTTCTGCTGTGAAAGACATTTTAAATTTGTCTAAGGTATCTTTGCAACCCAGCTTAAAAATGCCACCTAGCATTTGTGCTGAATGGCTATGACAGTTCGGTGCTCGTACTTTCCTGGCCCATCTCAGCAGTTTGCTTTCTTACCAACTTTAGCTACCTGAGGTTATTTTAGGTGTTGCTTTAGCTCACAGTCCAGGTGACACAATTTAGTTGTGTCAATGCAGTGAGTTTGTATGTTTTTCTTCTATTTCCTCTGTAGCCTGAATGAGTATGTTATAAGATTATATGTTAACTCTGTATGTACATGACTCACTGACTGTATCTGCCTATGAAAAGGAGAAATTTCTAAATCCCACCACTTCTGAAGACTCATCAATAAGAAGTCTGCATTATCGACGTCACCTTGATTCGCCAATACAATCAACAGCATCAGTCAATTATCACTGTTAACAATAAGGTAAAGGAGAAATCCCACAACACTGATGAAGCATATTTGCAATTTTGTAAACAAAGAAGCATTTTAAATTCCATGTACTTTGATTTTTCTATGTGTTTGGGAGGGGGGAACAACCCCCCAAACTAGATCCTCTAATAGTTGTTAATCCTTTATTTCACTAAAACTCAGATGTGTTGTGAATATTCTCACAGGGAGAGGTTACTCAATTTTACTGGAAGTATTTAAAAGTCCTAATGAAATAGAAAGCTGCAGTGTTGGGCTGTTCCCAGACACTGCTATCTCCTGCTTTTCTCACTGACACAGCCCTTCAACTTTTTCAAAGGTAGTCAGAACAGTAACAGCCACTGATGACACCTGGTGCTGTTTGACCCATGGAGTGCCCGTCTTGACCCAAGCTTTAGTCAAATCCAAAGCAACACCTACTTTTATTTCCTTTCTTGCTCTAACCTCAAATTCAATCAAGATGGCTGTCAAGCCCAGTATTAGTTCTCCTGTCACCTCTTCAGTCAGATAATAGGCCCAGCTCTTGTAATTTCTGTAAGCTGGGACCACAGTTCGGAGGCTCATTGTCTCTTCCCCCCCGCCCCCCCCCCCCCCCCCCCGTGCCCAACTAATGGGCTGTGAACCTTTATGTTTGCATATAATTTTGCAGGGATTGATTGTCTATATGAACTTAGCCTGGCAAGCTGTTTCCCTTCTAAAGCACTATTTTATCCCTACCTATACCTTTGTCTTGGAAAATTAGACACTGAAAGCACTGAAGCACAAGCTTAAATCTGTCTCTATGGAGGAAAGCACTCAGACATGTGCTTAAATGTAAATATGTGCTTAGATCCTATCATTAAGTCAAAGAGACTCAAGTGCATACTTCAAGTTAAGCATATACTTGCACCCTTTTTGAATAACGATGCTTTCCTGAATTGGCACCTTAACTTGGCCGGAAAGCTGCCACATTTCCTATGAAAGAAAGGAAATATTTCTGCCAAGTCAAAAGACGTGCTGTCAGACTATTTAAGTTATAGGTCATTTAAAAATATACTGATTTGAAATTTGAGTTTTTGTCTTAGCTTTTATTTTCATCCCTTCAGCATAAAAATAATTTGTTAGTACTCGAGCTTTTGAGATCGGCCATTTACAAAGCTACAATTAATAGCTTTAACTGTTATAATGAATGAGAAGTAAACTTCTGGAAAAGCTCTAAAATCTGAGTTTTCAGGTTTGACACCAATAGCTGATTATTAAAGATGAGGTATGAACTTAATGTCGAGACACAGGTTATCTGACACTTGCTTACCAGGAGGTAGCCATGCATTTAACTGGTGCTGCCCTTTGATGGAGACCTGTCTATAGGACTGGACTAGACAGAGCTCTAAGCAGATCAGATATATCATATTCTCAGTTCCCAGTCAGTTATGTCACCTTGAAAAGAAATTAATTATCTACATTTGGAGGAAGTGATGAGGTTACAATCACATTAGTACAGATATATCTGGGAACAGATCCAGTTCATATGGCTCTATGTTGTTCATATCCATGTTGTTTAATAGCTTGTACCTACTTATAACTGTGCTAATAGAATGTTTTTTCTTTAGCACTGAGTTTCATGACGATCAAAATCATGCACTGTAGGTGTGAATGTGTTGGCTTCTGCTAATGGTTAGTATTAGAAATACTAGAAGGATATTTTTATAGTTAACTGCAAAGAGATCTTACTTTGTGTTGAGCATTCTGGAGCAAGAAGAGCATGACACATACTTAAGGATCTGCTTTGGCTTGGAGGTGTCTCTGCAAAAGCAGAAGTCAACCGGGTAGCCTTCAGAGCTACATCTTCACTAGTAAATTTAATGTTTCTGGGCTAGTGAGGTCAACTGATATAGAAAGGTTTGCTTCCACACAGGTAAACTCTCCTTGCCTCCAAAACCAGGTGAACTGCATTGTATGAATGGCCTCTGATCTTACTCGTATGAATGCCCCGATCAACTCCTTAATTGTAACTGGGAATAGTTTAAGAAGGTGTTAGTTAGCATAGGCCAGAAGAGTGCCAGGGAGTGCTCTAACAGTTCTACAGTACAGACAATCCCATTTCAGGGACTGGGAATATTGCCTAGCAGGGTTTAGTTTAACAATATAGTTGTAGCCAGTAGGTCCAGTTTTATTGCCATAATAATGTGGGAGATAATCCTTGCACTTTTCCAAATTAAATTGAATGGAGAGTAGACTCCTGGAGCAAAAACAGGGTAACAAAATTCATATAAACTCCTACAGACTCCATAATGCTCAGGGCTCATCCTCCTGAGAGGAAAGGAAGTCACAGCAGCTGCTAAATTGTTCCTGTTCTGTAGTAACGTTTTTCTTTCTTTTCCGTAGTAACATTTCCCTTTGGCAAAGGGAGAAAACGCCTAAGTCTTGAGTGCTAGGCAGAGCTCAGGATCTTCTGTAGCTTGTTTAGGTGTGACAGATTTTCTGGAATCTAGTTCTTGGTTTGGTACAAGAGCTGAAAAACAAGGACAAAAAGGAAAAGATGATTTCCACAGTCTATGGGCCTTCTTTCATTTTCAGGTTGTGTTGTATCTTGCCTGGCTATCTTTGCAATCCTCTGATTCGTGCTCTAATTGCAGTAGCTCTCTTTGAGCCCTCTGTCAGTCCAAAATGACTGGGCTTCAGAAAGCTTCTCCCATAGTCCCTTCCTTTCTTTTCCTCTTTATCCCCAGCATTTCCCCTACAATCGGGACTCCAAGAGGGAAGCAGGGTAAGGGAGCTTTCCCTTACACTTAGGGTATTGAGCACTGAAGAGTACATCTCTAACACTGGAGGAGCCACAACAGAATAGAGGTTTGGATCAGAGGTGGTGGAATAAATCAGAAATTAAATTACTAAGCTGAACCAAAGAGTTAGATATTGCTTCTGACTTCTGTCAGTGAAATGGGAGTACTTCTGCTTTCCTAATTTGGAGACTTTACATGAGACGAAGTTCATTAACGCATGAGAGGTGTTTAGACAACACTGTGGTGAGTGGCAATGTAAAGTCAATGCCTCTATCAATAGTAGTTTGTGAACTGTTTTACAATCTCTCAGATAGTGTTTTCTCTGTCTCAAATTATGTCATTTTTTTCTTTTAGAGAGATACCATCAGCAGGAGGCTCAGAAATGTCAACTGTAATTAAAAATGTAATTTTCAAAGGCATTTTGCAGTTTATTCACATGGTAAATGGCTTGCTACCCTCTGAACTTTCAGCCTGCTGAGATGAGCTGAAGAATTAGACATTTTCTTAAAATTCTTACATTCTCTCACAAGTATAACAAGGCACTTGTCAGCTGAACAAGTTGGCAATGAAGAGTTCAGCTAATGGTGTGGAGCTCGAAAACATAAGAAAGGGGTTTATTTGTTCACCAGAGTTTTCATCCCTGTCAAATTACTTACTGAAACTTCCATTCTGTTCTATTTTAATATTTTAGTCCTTTGTTTCTTCTCTCACTCCCTTTCTACTTCAAACTTGACTTTCTTGTTCCTCTATCCAAATGAAAATATAATCCTATTAACCTCTGGTCCTGTCTAAAGCTCTCTTCTCCAGTCTCTGATGCCTTAGGCCTGTTGGATAGCTGATTATACTTTAGATGATTTCCTTTGCCTGGTATCTGAACACCTAACAATCTAAAAATATTGTTTTCCTCATGACATCTCTGTGAGGAAAGGAAGTCCTATTATTAAATATTCATTAAACAAGGGAGAGTCTGATTCTATAGCCCAGTGATTAGGGCAGTTATCAGGTTCATGATAGCCTGAAGTCACTCTTCTATTATTGTTTATGCAAAGTAACTGAGCAGTTAGCTTGTTTAGAGCTCTTCTGTGGGATATTGAAGATCTCTGTTCCAGTTTCTGTCCCACATTGGGGTTGAATACTTACGCCTTCACCTCTCATTTAAGGTTAAATCCATCCCTACTTATTCCTCCTGTTTTCCCAGATGCCTGTGTGTAGGTTAGGTAATGCTCTGCTCTCTGATAGTGGCCTATCCTGGCTCTGCTGCCTGGACTGACAGAAGACAAGTTTTAGGATATTGTCCTAATTATTCTGAGAATCCTATTGTGAAGCTTCAGGTTGAGGCAGGACCCAGAGCAGCTTAGGAGTTGTCGGGTGGTGTCAGTGGTTAGGCGGATTTGGCAATGCTGACTGGCAGCAATGTACAGGTTTATGAGATTAGATGGAAACTAAGCAATGGTTTTGAGACCTGCCAGGGATTTACATGACAGACTGAGGTGTCTGCTACTTTGGAAGAGTGAAGTAAGTCTATCAGGCTAAATGTCTTACCTATCCTGGGAATTTATCTCCTGGGTGACTTGTATAGAAGGACTGAGTTAAATGTTGGGAGACAGAGAAATATAAATGCAGTGCAATGTAACTTGGAGTAGCTGTTAGAGTAAATTTTGTGCATTAACTGAATTAACCAATTAAAAAAAAAGTGTATGTGTCTGTGGGGAAGCCTGTAATTAACAAGAGCTACTGGCTATTGCCACTGAGATTATTTGTTTATTATTTCTCTTTTTTAGACAGTAATTTATCTTTGTCTGTTTAGACTTCGTGCTCTAGAGCAAAGACTGTGTCTTCCTGTGCTTAGAAAATATGCCACAGTAATTTAAATGGGTTTCTGTGAAACATATATATGTTGCATCTTGAAATTTAGATTTTAGACCATATGGTGTCTAACCCTTAGCTTTTAATGTGGAAGGTGATTGAAAACTAGAACCCCGGAAATACAGTCAAGCATTATCTTTTTACAGAGTTATTTCTAATACTGTATCAGGTTATTCTCACATTCAGCAGAAAACTTGGTGCTTCTTAGAGTCACCTTACATTTATGAAGTTCAGAATTTATGTAGGAGGATAACCCTAAGATTCTGATCCTGCAGTGAGCTGCAGGTATGTGGATTTTTGTACCTGAGGTCATTGGGGTTGCCCATACATACTGGACTGTGCACTCAAAGACTACAGCATCACTGGAACCTAAAAGACCAGTTCCTTCAGAAATGTAGTATCCTGAGCTTTCCATGCGTTCATGCGCACTTGTCCTCTGGAAGTGCAGTGCTTGAGAGTCGCATCAATCACTTACATTGCAGAATGATTCAGATTTGCTCTGCGGCTATCAATCACTGTGGAGATACCACTGGCCGGGGTGGTGCAACCCATCAGTCAGTGAACAGCCTCAGTTCATTAACATATTCTGTTAGTCCACTAAGAATAAATATCAGCTACTGTATTTTCTGCTATCTCAAAAGGGCTGAAATGTAGCAGGTCAGCTCGTTTTACTTGCTCTTTTTCTCTGGCAGGCTTCCTTCTATTCTCCAGAGTGGTTCTGTATAAAAATGCACTCTTGAGTATCGCACTTAGGAACAAACAATGTATCAGCCTGAATTCATGACAGTGCAAATTTGAAGTGTTCCACTTTCACTTACAGTAGCAATAAAAAGATTAAAGAGAAGGCTGACAGACCATTTTCCCTTGGAAAATACCGCTCCATTGAAATTAAAGTATTGCATCTAGTAATGTTCATTTTCCTGAAGATTAGAGAAAAAAACAAAAAGGGATGAGTGAAATCGTGATAACACTGTGGTGTTTTCCTTCAAATGCAAAATTTTAATTTTTCTTTTTGAAATGACTTCTGAGGTTAGATCAGAGCGTAGAATAGGAAAAAAAAATCCTGTCAGAATTTTCTTCAGTAGGTAAATCTGAAATGTTTGGGCTTTGTTCCTTGTCAGGATGAATCTAAATCTGAAAAACTTGAAATCCTCCCCAAAATGAATTTGAATTCTCTGTGCAGTTCTCATTAGCAATAGATAATTGCCTCAAAACACAAAAGGCACAAAAGGAATCACAGTATTTACTAATTGAATCTCAGACACTCCTCCTTCCCTAGTTGGCAGTGACAGAGCTTTGCTTCCCCTTCATCTGTTATTCTTCTTCCTTCTCTGCCCAGCTCCTTCACCTGCTCCCTGTATTCATGCTTTACAAACCACTCCTGTAAATTGCTGAGACTATGACAACAAAATGATGCAGTATATATATATAAAGACTGGCAATGAAATGGGAACATAAAAGAAAGCGTTGCCATACAGTTAACACTTGTCAATACAGGTTTAAAGAGCAGTGAGCCTGATTTTGATTTTGCATTGTTTTTGCAATCTTTTGCAGCCTTTTTCCTAATGAGGGCCTTAGAGTGCTGGTCTTTTACCTCCTGCAATACCTTGTACTTGATGCTTCAGAGGTCATGAAATTATTAAAAAATCAGGCAAGTCTGTTGATTCAGTGATACCCTCTGGCAAGCTGACTAAAATACTAAGGAAATGTTTTATTAATTTTAAGTGAACCAGCAATTAATTTCATCTGTAGAACCCTTCTTAGTATGGCATAATAACCCAGAGGCTGGACCAGATAGTTTTCCTGTAGACCTTCCTAATTTCAAGTATTTTAGAGGGATCTCTATAATACCTCTTTCTGGGACAAACAGTACCCTGTCTCCCAGTAACCATGACCCTATGTATCTATAGATTTCTTCATCTGGACACACCAGCAAACAGTTTGAAGGTTCCCCATGAAGTGCAGGAATCATTCATGACAACTAGTCTGACCATGTCTTTCTTATGAAGCTCAGTCTCAATGCATTTACAGCTCAGCCTCAATGCATTTACAGCTCAGCAGGAGTCCTCTAATTCCAGTGCAGATAGAGTGCAATAAAATTCCAGAGGAGAAGGTAATATACTGACTTTTTAAAACAGTATTGATGTTTAAAATTTCATAATTGCAAGGCATCTAGCAGTGTTTGAACAATGAGATTGCTTAATCGACTGATCGTCCTGAAATGTGTATTTCTATAGATCTCTCATTCCTATTTCAGCTTTAGTAACAATAAAGTCAGTTGACTTTCACTCATGCAAAGCTCGTTTAAGAATCTAATCTAATGACCACTGCATTCCACTTGGAAGCTTTTTCCATATCTTTTCAGGGAAAAAAAAAAAAAAGACTATGCTGGGGTTGAAAGTCTGATTGGACAGTATGTACACTTAATTTGTCAAATCCTGTGTAAAGAGGCATTTACTCTGTAGATTTGAAGAGTCTGGTCCAATGCACAGCATACAAATGATAGAATCTGTCCTGAATTGTTTCACATTGGTGAGCTCTCTGAATGGTTTAAAATTTGCCTGAGAGGGCAAGAAAACTAAAATAAAACTAAACATAATTGCATATTTCCTGTTATTTTGTCAACTCTGCAACTGGAAACACATTTATTCAATTCTCCAAGGGAACTTTGTTTTGTAACAGGTGTCTTTTTTCATAGTCTACACTGTTTTTTTTTCTTTTTTATTTGTGATCCTCTTGCCCAAACTGCTCTTGAGTGCCTGTTTAATTAAAAGAGAGACACCTGTGAAAGAATGGTTAAGTGAAAAGGGGCATGATCTCTTAGAAGTGAGCAATCCTGTCTTCACGATGGAGGGAGGATCCCACAGCTATGTGAACTGTCCTTGAGCATTCCTAGACTATTACAGAAGGGGAAGACAAGTAGTGGTAAACAAGTAAAGGAGGGGGCTGACAAGCCCCTCCACGTGAACAGCAACTTTGCACCAATCATGTATTCGCTTTAGGCACGTGAACAGAGACTGTAAACCAATCATACAGCTACTGCTAGTGCATGCTTATTGCTTGTCTATATATACTCTGTGTAAGCTCTAATAAAGGGAGAACGACCATACTCATATTGAGACTCATCGTTACTCCGGGTCCGTCTCCCACTCCGACATCTGGTAGCAGAGGATGGTTACGCTCGACTAAGATCTCCGAGACCGCGGTAAGCAGCTAGAGGAGGGGAGTGGGAAACCACGGCTGAGAGGCCACTGCCCGAAGCAGGCGCCGGGCAAACATTTTAGTGGGGTCGCGCCCCACCTCTCAGAGGCGCAGCTATGGAAATTGATGCTGCAGCAACGCTACTCGCTGGAATCCTCTCTAAGAGAGGGATAGATGCACCGGCAAAACTGCTACACAACTTGATTAAACTGGGACGACGTTGGGGTCACTTTTCTGACACCCACTTGTTGTTTTCGGTATCTGAATGGCGAGACTTTGGGGAAACCATGTGGCAAAAATCAACTGATGGGGGTGAAAAGGAGGAGAAGGAGATAAAGGCCGTTCGCGCACTTTGGAGAACTGTGTTAGAGACTCTGAAGGCTTTAAAAGCCGAAAGGGAAGTAGCATGCGCGGCAGCGCAGATGCTGGGTCCGGGAGTCCCTGCTTCCAAGCCCCAGAACAAGCCAGGGCCCGTTGCGCGATTTTTTGGCTTGCCTGCAGTCAGAGGCATGTCCGGGACGGTTTGCCGGAACGCTACTGAGGTGCGGGAGAAAGTAGAGGGTCGGAGCCCCGGTACATCAGAGGACGTCCCGAGCCCCGGTCCGAGCCAAAGAAAAGAGGAAGTTGCCGTGCCGGAGGCTGGCGCGAGCTCTGAGACCAAAGCGGAAGTGCGCCCGGGGGCAGTCCCGAAAGGGGCGGAGGCCGCGCCTCTTGCCGACCTCATAGACTTGGGCGGAGAGAGGTGTCGACCTTCCCCTACTGCTCCTCCCTTGCCGCCGCCTACCGCACCTCCCCTGAATCCACCGCGCTGCCCGTCACCGCCGCTGCCGGCAGCTCCCTTTTATCCGCTGCTACCATCAACGCCACCACCCGCACTACCATCATGCCCTCCGCCCACGGAGTACCCACCACTGCCTGCATCTGGAGAGTCATCTGGATGTCACACGCCTGATGCCGCAAAAACAACACCGTCACCCCAGGGAGCCACTGCAAAAATGTTGCAAGCAGTACTGGAGCGCCTGGAAAAGATAGAGCTGAGGTCGAGCAGCGGCGAGAAGGAGTTACCGCCCTGTCTACAAAGACCGCCAGGTCGAGCAGCACCAACGCGATGGAGCGGCATTATTAAAGATGCCATTATAGAAGGACAATGGAAACCTGTTGGTGGGGCCGAGGGTCCCGCAGCATTAGCGTTCCCTGTGGTGCAGCAGAACGGTGCCGCGAAATGGGAACCACATGATTGGAAAATTTTGCAGCAAGCCCGTACCACCGTCTCCACCTACGGGGTAAAATCTGAGGCAATACGGCAAATAGTGAGTTGGATCTTTTCCTCTGATCTCATGTGCCCCTATGATTGCAAAAACTTAATGAGGCTGCTGCTTACCCCGACACAATATCTCCTATGGGCCTCGTCGTGGCACCAGCGGGCCGCCAACGAAGCAGCTCGCAGGCAGGAGTTGGGAGATCCCCTCCGTGGGGTAACAACCAACATGCTTACAGGCGAAGGACAGTACAGCACCAGGATCTCGCAGCTCGCCTACCCAGTTGACTTGCTACAGCTGTCCTCTCAGCTGGCTCTGAATGCTTTCCTGTCACTGCCAGGGTCAGGCGCACCCTCATTCGGCAACCTAACCCAGGGAGCAACGGAAAAATACAGCAACTTTGTGTCAACTTTACGTTGCGTGGGCATTGCAGCCACTCCGGGACAAATGGCCAGACACCATAATTTGTCACTACATGGACGATATTCTCTGTTGCCAGGAGAAGCCTTTTGTGAAAGAAGCATTAGAACAGCTAACGGACACTCTGTCCTCAAAGGGACTTATCATTGCACCAGAGAAGATTCAGCGCACGGCTCCATGGAAATACCTTGGATGGTCCATTGCAGAGTCTAAAATTTGGCCCCAAAAGACAGAACTCACAATGCGGTTAAGCACCCTGCATGATGTACAGACCCTGCTTGGGGACGTACAGTGGGTGCGACATTGTGTTGGTATCTCCAATATCAATATTGCGCCCCTGACGGCGCTATTGCGAGGCACTAATCCCGCTAACAAAATTACCCTGACACCTGAACAACATGCTGTGTTACAGCGTATCACACAAAAATTACATTTGGCATGGTCCTCTCGACGCCTCCTGAACCCTCCCATATCCCTAATCATATGCAATGGAAAAGACTCACCATATGCAGTCGTTTGTCAGTGGCAAAACAGAAGCGGGGAATCTCTCTCCCCTATTCTGATCAATGCCACTGCCAAACGCAAAAATCAAAAAGATGTATTTCATATCTTGGAATGGGTATTCCTGAGTGTACAACCAAAAACGAGTATCCAGACCCGAACCGAAGCAGTAGGTGAATTGATACGCAAAGGGCGATCAAGAATCTTAGAGATCAGTGGTCAAGAGCCGAACGATATCAGTATACCTGTTAACATGGCTGACCTAGAGTGGTGGCTCCAAAACGCTGTGGCCATACAAAATGCTCTGTTAGGTTTCTATGGTAAGGTACATTCGTGTCAGCCTCAGGGAAAGTTATGGCAGGTGCTACAGTGAAATCAATGGATAGAAAAGTCCAAAGTAAGTAGGGAACCCCTTTCAGATGGCGTTACTGTCTACACGGATGCGGGTAAGCGCTTGCGACGTGCCGCGTGCGTGTGGAAAGAAGGTGAGCAATGGAAACAACACGTCATGGAGGGACAGCCTCGGGATTCCCTTCAGACTTTAGAATTAACTGCGGTAGTTTGGGCTCTAACCAATTGGCTGAATACCCCTCTAAACGTAGTGACTGACTCAATGTATGTAGCAGGGATAGTACCACGACTGGAGGACGCCTTAATAAGGGAAACATCTAACCCGCGGTTGGGAAGCCTGTTCATCACCTTGCGCTCTGTGCTGGGTCAACGAACAGCAGCTTGCTGTGTTATCCACATTCGTAGTCACCAGCTAGACGTGGGCCTAGGCCAAGGCAATCAGCTCGCTGACAGCCTGGTTAGCTCAGTGTGTCATCTACCCCCTATGGACAAGTTTCAGCAAGCTAGGCAAAGTCACGACATGTTTCATCAAAATGCCAAGGGCTTAAAAAGGCAATTTGCCTTGACAGAGAGTGAGGCCCGAGGTATTGTACAGGCCTGCCCAAGATGCGGGAACCACGGCCCAGGCATTGGGCTTGGGGTAAATCCAAAAGGGCTGAAAGCTCTAGAATTATGGCAAATGGATGTCACTCATGTTCCAGAATTCAGTCGGTTAAAGTATGTACATGTGACCACTGATACCTTTTCAAAAATGATATGGGCAACTGCATTACCCGGAGAAAAGGCAGAACATGCGTGCAAACACCTGTTGACTTGTTTCGCCATATTGGGCGTACCGGAGCGGATAAAAACGGATAATGGACCTGTCTATATCAGCCAGAAATTCAGGGCGTTTCTGTCCCGATGGGGAGTTGATCATGTCACAGGAATCCCACACTCACCCACTGGACAGGGCCTAGTAGAACGCACCCATCAAGTGTTAAAAGATTACCTAAGGAAGCAAAAGGGTGAGGAGACGGACGCACAGCAGAGGCTGCACCATGCGCTCTTCACCCTGAATTATCTCTGTCTCATGGGCGACCGTGAGGAACCCCCGGTGATAATTCACCACCAAAATCTTAAGTTTAATAATACAACAACATTACCACAGTTTAAAGTAATGTATAGGGACCCAGTCTCCGGAATATGGATTGGGCCCACCCCTGTTGTCTTTAATGGTCGAGGTTATATGTGTGTCTCCACAGATCGTGGTCCAGTGTGGGTACCCAGCAAGAACGTGAAGCCTGTCTTGACTCATCATGGCTCATCTAGCGAACAAGAAGACAGAGATACTGATTCTGGGAATACTGTTCCCAGTGGTAATGACTCTCCACAAGATTGAGCACAGACAAAATATGTGGGTTACCTGGGCGAACAAAACAGGGCCACAAGCCTTTTGTCTGTCGCTAGCTTCTGCTACGCAGCCCTTTAGAACCTGCCTAGTAGGAATCCCTGGCTATGATAGAAGCGAATTTTCTGAGTATAGCAGGGGGAGGTACAACAGCAGTATGCCTGCTAGTAATTGTAGTGCGCGCTTATTAATGCTTAGACAGATGGCTAACTAACCTGTTTGGAAATCTACCACAGTGGCTAATAGGGTTGCTTACTGAAGGCTTACGCATATTGATAATCCTTGTAGTTATAGGTTTGTGTTTATGTGTAGTATTAAGCTGTATTAAGAAAGCTCTGCTGAAAGTAGTGAACCAAGCCTGGATTGCTCAAAAACAAGAAGGGGGAATTGTGGAAGAATGGTTAAGTGAAAAGGGGCATGATCTCTTAGAAGTGAGCAATCCTGTCTTCACGATGGAGGGAGGATCCCACAGCTATGTGAACTGTCCTTGAGCATTCCTAGACCATTACAGAAGGGGAAGACAAGTAGTGGTAAACAAGTAAAGGAGGGGGCTGACAAGCCCCTCCACGTGAACAGCAACTTTGCACCAATCGTGTATTCGCTTTAGGCACGTGAACAGAGACTGTAAACCAATCATACAGCTACTGCTAGTGCATGCTTATTGCTTGTCTATATATACTCTGTGTAAGCTCTAATAAAGGGAGAACGACCATACTCATATTGAGACTCATCGTTACTCCGGGTCCGTCTCCCACTCCGACAGACACCCTTAGGACATCACACAAATTTGTCAGCAATGTATTGTCACTAAAGGCTTCAGCGTTAATCATGTAATCGTTGTCTTGGGTTCATTTGAATCTAAAAATAATGAGAAGAAAGGTGAGAGTTGCGCTTTTAGTGGCCCTTTAGTGCTGTAGCAAATTGCAGTCTGGCACGTTTCCCCTCACAGGTCACATCCCTCCTTTAAAAATGTCCTCATCACTGCCATTTTGGGAAATCTTAAAATATCTTGGCCCAGTGTGCCTGTCATTGCAGAGCTTTGCTGGAAACATTAATTCCCTGAAGTACATAGAATGATAAATCTGTGCATTCGTACTGGGAAAGGAGTGGGGAGTACTGGGAAGGAGAAGGAAGGGACCAAGGAAAAGGGAGAGCCTGTTTTGTTCTGAGATATTACTGAAATTATGCCTGGATATTGGCTCATATCCTTTACGTCTTGAGGATGTCATTATACACCAACATGAATGTTGGTGTTTTTGAATGAAGCACGGTTGTCTGTAAGTAGATTGCTGGGTCTGAGAAGTAGTTTGGAAACTGGAACAAGACGTAATAAGGGTGTTCATAGTGGTTCCTTGCATCACAGTCATTAAGAAATAGCTATGTTGGTGTCCCACAGTGGATGCCAGTGACCACAGCTCAGCAGGCTGTCAGAGAAGGAGCTGAAGGGGCTGTCCTTGCCCCAAGACTGAGTGAATATCACCAGCACGCCAGCCCCCCTCACGTTCCTCAAGACACTATGGGACAAAGTACTAAACCACTGTGGCTCAGGCTCTCTCCTGGGAGGAAGTGCACAACCCCCAAGGAAGCCTGAGATGCAGACAGCTAGTGCTGAGGTACTAACCTGTGCCTTGCGCAGAGGTGGTTTAGCGATAGGCGGTGTCTAGTGCTGTTATGTAAGTGAATGCCTGTGACTGTGATAACTCGTTAATCTATCTTTACATCAGTAGTTAGCAACTTTTTTGGAGATGAGCCTCACTTGAAAAAAGTGGCAGTGTTCCATGTCTTTCTGAGCCCATCCCCAGCTGAGGACTGCTCCTGCCACTGCCTGCTCCTTAGCCTTTGCCTGCTACTTCCCACCTCTGTTTCTAGCACCATCGGCAGCCCCGTCACCAAGACTAAGCTGCTAAAGCCTCTCTGGACCTGTCTGGCGTCAGTCAGCACCCTTCGGGCATCTCTCCACTACGTTCTGAAGCACCCAGGCTCCTGGCGCCCTGAGCTGGCTGGGCACAGAGCAAGGCTAGGGACGGCACAGCTTATCCACCCTTGGATCTCACAGTGAGACTCACTTCATCTTCTGTGAATGACTGATCTGATGTAATGCCTTCCAAATGCAGCACTTAGAGGTGTCACTCCTGCATGTTTACCTTATATCATCCTGTCCCACCAGTCTGTATTTGTCACAGTCTCCTTGCAGAGCTGGAAGTTAGAATTAAATGCTACAGCTCCTTGTGATGCTCTTCTCCCAGGAGAGCGACTGAATGCACAAAGGCTTCTTCATGAAAAGCTGTTTCTCATTCTTTCACTGTTGAGACTGTGAACTGTAGATTGTTGTATCTCTTGCTGCTTCTAAGAGCAGAGAGTTGATTATGAGGTGCTGGTTCTATTAGAACACATCTGAAAATATGCTTTCCCATGAGAAAAATATCTGGAGGGTGACCAACATGTTATCTGACTAGAAGCTGAAGGGCAAGTGATCTTGGGGAGAACTGGGGAGACGAGTGAGGACATCTCTGAGAAGGCTAGTCTGACAAGACATATTAAAAAAAAACACATATCCTTATAAAATTGGACATAATTTTTCTTTTCCTAGAGTGAAATATCTTGTCTATGAACCTAGACTGTGTGCTTCCTTGCCTGTATTTCCTATTCTGCATTGTTTTTATATAAGAAATATTTTTGTAGTTGAAACTTGAATCTCTGATTTGAATAAGCTAAATCAGGTTCCCTAGACTTTAAAATAGTGCTTTAAAAATAAGAGGCATTCATCTTTACAGCTTGCTATTGTAATCTGGACAGCAAAACCTACCTGAAATTCTTGTTTGAGATTTGCCAGAAAACTGCAATTCTAAACATAGCTTAGGAGTTCTGTCACTCATCTGAAGAGAAAGTGTCGCCCCAGATGCAGTGCGTATCCATCTCGCTAGATATAGTGAGGTGATGTATGTGTATAGTAGACAGAGAAAGTGCAAGAGTTGTTGATTTTTAGTTATAAAAGTTTTAAAACATATCAATGTTTTTTTTCACATTTCATATTTACTACTTAAAACTACTCCACTGCACATCAACACTATGTT
This sequence comes from Apteryx mantelli, assembly GCF_036417845.1. Lineage (NCBI taxonomy): Eukaryota > Metazoa > Chordata > Aves > Apterygiformes > Apterygidae > Apteryx > Apteryx mantelli. Next base: position 80,779,664 of record NC_089979.1, read on the forward strand.
TTACACCTGAATGCTTGTATATGGCTAGATATTCAACCAGTAGTAAAAGGCATAGCTGTTTGATTTCAAAGGAACTGTGCTGATCAATACAAGCAGAGGGTTGTATGTGTAGTATAATACAAAGCCGCCTGTCTTCAATACCGTATGAACATGTAAAATATACTGTGTGTCACTTTACACAGAAACTGTGCTGAACAGTCAGAGGAAGTAGAGTCAGGGATGCTAAATAGCTTATGCGAAGCAAAAGTGTGAAATGCAGTTCTGTAGCACCCTGGAAGAAATGTGTGAGAGAAAAAAAAAAAATTTGTGTGGGTGCTTTTCTGCATTCTGAGCTGCTCTTCTTCCAAACAAAAATGTCACAGTGTGGTCTTTTATGTGGGGCTGGAGCACTCACTAGCTCATTCACCCCTGTTGGGGGTAGAGGGCAGTTTCTCTGAGTCGACATCTGTGAGTACCTGTGGGTATTTTCCCCTTCTGCCACTGGTACTGGCCTATTCTCTTCTGCCCCAGTAAGATGGTGAAAGGATGAGTATTGTAAACCGTGTCCTTCATATGAGTAGAGTTGCCTACTTGACCAAATAGTGGGATAAAATAAAGTGCTCTTTTAGGATGGATTACTTGATGTTAGCCAGGGGAAATTTTGGGGGGAGATGGGGAATACTCAAATAATCATTCTCTGGCTATAGAACTCTGCGAGTGTATATATAATATATATATATAATATATATATATATGCAAGCAGTACTTTCTTCATTATATCACCATATAAGAACAAAGAGAATTATTAGAGAGCCTTCCAGAGTATCTTCCTCGTTAGCCAGAGCTACTTCTGTCACATCAATCCAATAGCTGGGAATCAGTACAGAATACAGGGGATTGAGAGAGAAAGCCTCCTTCACAGTTTGGGGATGAGATACAGTATTATCTTGTAACTTCCCTTGCTAGAGGGACTAATGGCCACAATTTCTGCAGCAACCTGCATAGGCTTCTGGGGGCTCTGGCTCTTTACAAAGCTGGATCTCTTTTTGCAAGCATTGTTTTTGCTGTCTTTTTCCAGGTCAGTTTTAGGTGTCAAGCCACTGGTGCTCTCTCAGGTGTTCTCCTATAAAAGCCTGGAAATTACATGGCTCTTGGTGGCCAACCCTTCTGAGTCTCACATTAATTCCATGAAATAGGGAAGGCAGGAGAAATAATAGGGTAGAAGAGAGTGATGTGGGCACTGCCTTTGGCAAAAACATCTTCAGTAGTTTTCATGTGCATTTTCTTCAAGAGAACGGATTTTTCTCTTGCTGAATTTATTCTATTGTTGCAGCTCTTTCAAATTAAAAGAAAGGAGAAAAAAATGGAGCCTTTGATTAATATCTGATTTGATTTGAGCTTTGTCAGTGATGGATGCATTTAAATATTCCTGTCAGGTTGAGCAAGAGTGAGGTATTTCTATTAGGCACACAGCATGCAGCCTTCTAAGGAAACACAAACCTTGCATCTTAAATTTCAGAGCTGCTGAACCAACAGTCAGACCAGACATGAAAGTTTCCATCAGCTGGGAACTGTGAAATAAAGCAAAAGCTGAAAGGAAAAGTTCAGCCTCTGCCAAACCAAGATCTTATACCTTGGGAATATTACAATAACCTTTTCCTACTAAATATTGCTACTTTTTTTCTGAAGTGACCTTCTGTGACAGAGAAAAACAAACCTAAATCACCTAGGCAAAAATTACAGCCATATAATTCCTGTTAAAACTTTTGTACCTTAAACAGGACCACAGATCTTCAGGTAGGGCAAATTGAAACAATTCCTCTGAAGCCAAAATCTTTGATATGAACTGAAGTCAGCTGAGTTACAGCAGTGAACTCAACCTGAAGACCTGGCATAAAGCTTCATTAGACATTTTTAAATACATCTCTCTTATTAAAGTGTGTTGTTGTTTTGTTTTGTTTTGTTTTTTTTGCTTGCACATAATACTTTTTTTAAAGCTTCATAGGAGTTTCTTAACATGAATACAAATCAACTTTTCGCCCATTCCCAATATACTCATCCACACACAAGGACAGCAAGTTAATTGCAAGAGTTCTCCATGGGGAACAGTAAACTTAAATGTGTCTGATGGATATTGTTTAGGCAGCAGAGTTGAGAAAGGCACATAGTCCTTAAGAAAGGCACAATAGCGGAGCTGGGAATGAAAAAGGATAAAAAAAAGTCCTCCCCATCACCAGCCAGTTGGCTTTGTAAATAATTGCATTGTGCCCCTGGGAGGTTCAGGCGTAGAAAGGAATTTATAGACTGCTTATTGTTTTAGGGCAAGATCCACAGGGGCACTCTGGTGTTTTAGTGCTGTTTAGTGGAATCTGCAGGCGCTTAGGGCTTAACTGATAAAGGACCTTTACCTCCTAAAATGGCACTTTAGGCTTCCAGATCCAAAATGTAGATTCTCATAAACATTTGCAGCTGCTCCCTGGTATTGGAGGTATCTAAAGATCATAGAACCTCAAATTTCTGCCAGTAAAGCTCACATTTGCTATGCAGCCTGTGCATAAGTGTTTTGATCTTGACATCAGTGAGTGACCTAGCACCTTTTCCAGGCCTGGTTACTGGTTAGAGTCATGTCACTTCTGAAGCACAAGGGCTTCAGTTTCATAAAGACTCTCAGAAGCAGGCTTTGCATAAGACATGGCTAAAAGAAGAGTAGTGGCATGTCTTTTTTAACTCAATTAGTGCATTCTCCTTAAGTGCCAAGGCTGAGGTTTAGTTTCTCCCACTGCCTGAGGGGATTTGAACCCAGCAGAATAATTTAGCTAGTAGACAGTGTGATATTTTGTCAGAAAAACTCTCATTCTGTCCAGCTGAAGCACTTCAGCTTGATATGGAGCAATAATCTTGTCAGCTGTCTGAGATAGTACCAGCCCTAGTGACAAGGGGCACTCAGCATGAAGGGGGAGCTTGCTTCCAGTTACTGGAAAAAGTCACTCCAGTGACTTTTACCTTAAGTAGTCAGTGGAGCAATCCTGGGAGTCATGGTTTCTCTCACTTTCCCCCTGCATTTCTGTTAAATACTTATTATTCCATGTAAAGAATGATATTCTATCTTATGTTCCAATACACATCAAGTGGTCTATATTCTAGTAATTACAGCGCTGTGGAAGAAATGGGTGGTCAGATCTCAGAGGGTGGACATCAGCTCCATCCTTCACATCCTGGACACTAGCTACAGAGCTGTTAGAGAGAAGAAACAGGGAGTTAACACCGCAGCCTGTGGCTGTGATCTATGAGAGTCCTGACACAGTAATCATGATCAGCTCAAAAATTAAGCTTGGCAGGTAAGAAAGGTAAATCCTACTGTATATGTGAATAGCCCAGGCTGGGTTTTGAGCAGTTCTTGACTGGTTCGAAGTGTGTTTTGTGGCAGACAGCTATGGATATGTATTAATAATAAGTTAGATTTGAACTGTAGTTGATTCCAGGGATAGCTGAAAAATAAAGCGGTGTTTTAAGGATTTCTGTTTGACTTTGAAAGCCTAGTGACATTTGGCAGCAGGTGTCCTTTCATGCATCTATCCCTTACTATCTCGGCTCTTGAGGTGTACACAAGTTGTTAGCCTGAACAGGAATTGTATATTCTCCATACAATGCCAAGATATGAAGTAATTATAATTTATTGTCTTTATTATTAATATCTAAGTATTAAGAGCTGGGTCCTCACTGTGTTAGACAGCAATCACTAAGGTAACTGCAACCTGTTCTGGTTGTTGGTAGAGGAGTTTGTTAGCTGTTATCCTGGTATACACAAAATCTGTTAATAAAAAGGATTCCAGGAAATAGTATTTAAGTAGTTAAATTCTAAAAAAATCATCGGTCCACTTTAAAAGTCAGACATCTAAAGTTCTGTATATTCTAAAAAAGTCTTTGTGATTTGTGTTTGCATGATTATCTCCACAACCATGCAGGATGTAGCAACTGGGATGTTACGTAAGAAGACTTCATCATTTACCCATCAGTCTGTAACATCAAATATCAAGAGGCTCTCAATAAAACTACTGAAGTTGGTAACACTCAAGGCCAAAAACCCTTCTCCTTGTTGTGTGCTGTTAATGGTTTCCTAGCTGCTGCCCTTTACAGTGCATCAGGATCAAGGCATTAAAGCATTAATTTACTCCCTGCCTCAGGCTATCAAGATCCTGAGTCACAGAGCCAGAATCATTTTTGCCTCTTCTGTGCAGGTGAGCCTGCAAAGAGTGGATGAACGCTTGCTTCTGGGCCTGTGCCACAGCTGAACTGCTCTGTGGGTCACTGTCAGGATTGTCTGTGCTGAGAACAGACGTTGCTGCATGCCCAGGGTCTTCCTCCAGGAATGGAAATAACCAATATCATGAGGGCTGTTATGATAATGTGAAAATTAAGCGGGAACTTTGAGGGAAAAAATTTCAAACATAGACATCTCAAGTGGGGCGGGGAGAGATTTAACTGCTTAAATTCTTAATGGATCTGGTTCTGTATATCTTTTTTCTTGTCCATAAAGTGTAGAGAGTGACACTCCCATGGCTCATAGGGGCTCTGTGAGGATACACAGATTCAATGACTACACTCAGTGAGACTGGTAATAAAATAGATGTATCTAAGATATATAGAGCGTTGCATCACTGAGTACATTTGGCCTCTTCTATTGATCATGATCTAATCTGGCATTTTTAACTTGTCTCCATAAGTTATGCAAGGAGCATTTTTTTAAAAGGAATTGAATTGAATGGCCAGTTACAGATTTGCTTGCTGTTTTCCTCTGTTCAGAGACTGAGTAGGTTTTGAAAGCATCAAGAGGCAATGCTGTTCTGCAATGGCTACAGCTGCCCATATACAATGCCCATTTTCCTTTTTTTCGCATTACTATTCTGTGTCTAAACATGGATTTACATGACAAATTGTAGTGGTGCACTGCAAGCTGTTATAGCCTGTTGGGTAAATGATTAACATTTCAAATATATTTATAATTTAATTTCTAAATACTTACTCAAAGGACTATTATGGCTCTATTCTAATTTATCTTATATTCAATCCCATTTTTGTAACATTTATTAATTCTTTTTATTCCTGATTCAGAAGTATAACATGCCAATTAAAAATAGATTAAAATGCCTATTTACTCCAAACCATCTCATGCTATTGAGCAAATAAAACATTGTAAAAAAAATCCCTGATTATGCACAGTGTAATAAGCATGCTTACAATTACATATTTCTGCAGAAGACCATAATATTTAGCATATTCTAAGCTGGATTCCTCACTCATTGGCTTAGATTGTGTGTTTAAATTATTTTATGCAGTGCCCATCTCAGAAACGTTCTCAGGTGTTTCTACCCTCGCTTCCCATGGGCTTTCTAGCAGCGTAGAACAGCTATAATTTGTTCTGCCAGAATCCTGGTATGGGGATGTGTTGAGCAGGCAGCTTCTAGCTGCTCTGGCAAGACACTTGCCCTCTGTAGCCCCATTGACTTTTCCACATATTTCATTCAGATCAAGAGCTCTGAGCATATTAAGGGACATGGATTTTTTATTTGGTAACACCCATAAAACCAGATTCTCCATATCTTCTTTTTTTTCCTTACAATGAAAGAGGGGTAGACTGTTCTTTGATTTCATGAAAGGGCAATGCCAGAAGATAGAGGATAATCAAAAGTGCTTTAAAATCACCTTGGTATTCTGCTAAGCCAACAAGAGGCTTAGCTGGAAAATGGTGAATCTTGTTCTAATGGCTAATTTGCAGCAGCCACCTGGATAATCCAGTGAGTTTACACCTAGCTGGGAATGGTCCTGTTCTGACTGCCAGCAGTCATTAATTTTCAGACATTCCTGTTTCATCACCCGGAAGTGTGTGGTCCACTAGGACCTAGGGAGAGCAGAGTTATTTTGTTTATCACAACTCTTAGTATCATGATTCTGCTTTCCCTCAAGTCAGAAGAAGAAATAATTGCAGCTTTTCCTTTCACCATGGCACAATGGTTGTTGGCAAATGCTGACTTTTCCATGACAGCTAATGTGTAAGGCCCACATACTCTATCCATAGGATTATGTTGCATATCAAGGCTTATACTGAGAAAGGAAGAATGTATACACTCATAGAACAGGCATAGTACTCTCCAGAGAAAGGAAGGAACAGGCTTTTTCATAAACATTTCTGACTACCTGTTGTGGTAACCAAGAAGGCAAAAAGAAACCTCTGTGCTTTTGATCAGATATATCAGAGGCTTCTCTCATGACCCCATACCACAGTCTAGCCAACCCACATCCTCTGCTGTGACGTGTCACGGGATAGCAATCAAGCGGAAATGTGCATTGTTATGACAATACAGGAATATGAAATAATGTTGGCTGCCAGAAACATTGGGCAACCCTTTGACCTAAATCAGCTCAACCAGAATCCATTAAATGATTTAATTTTTGTCCATCCAGCTATTGATTGTACTTATAGTGCAAGAGCAGCAGTGGCAGCAGCAATGTTTAGAGTCTGAGCAGAATTATTAAAAGACGCTGCTTGGCAAAGTGAATGGATGTCTGATAGGAAGGACCTAAAACAATAAATCTTTGACAGGGCTGATTCAGTCTTTCTGAAATGAGTAACTGATTGCCAGAGACTTTTAATGTCAAAACATCAGATTGTGCAGGTGCCTGAAAATAAGCACGCATTGTAATACTGGTGTCTTTTTTTTTTTCCCGGCAGTAAAGAAATGCTTTCAGGTGTTACAAAAGAGAATGTGTGATATGAAAAAATGGGGATAACACAGACTACTGCTTAAAGGGGAATGCTAATGTGCTATTATGGAAATGATAATATAATCACTGTGCATTTGCAGTGCAGTGGGTTTTTATCCCCAGGTAGATGGCTAATTTATCTAACACCAGACCCATATTGGTGGCACAACAACCCGCTAGCCACTGAGGTTGCCGCATAAAGAGACATGCTTCCCTTTTCAGGAGTCTGGGGTCTGGAAGCTGCATGCATTTAGCTGTGGCTGCCTTCACTTCTGCCTTGCAGACTTTCTGGAGCACGAGGGCATGAGAGGGTGAGTTTGCCCCCTCCTGGTTTGCCAATGGCATCATAGAATTAGAGTTTACTGGCATGATTCAGCTATCTCTAAGTAAAGCCTTGCTGGTAGGCAGAAGCAATGAGGTGAATAAAACACATATTTGTGCCTTATTTCAGTTTAGGCATGTAAATAAGTTAGTTCATGCTGCTGTCTTCATGTTTCAGAGAGCAGGTGAAGAGGGAAGAACAGTGGATGGAAAATGTGAACTGATCATAGTCACTCTGTGTGGCTAGCGTGACAACTGGCACAAATTAAAGCTGCAATCTGCTGGTAAAAGACAGCAGTAGGTTAACTCATATTCCAGGTAAGGAAGGGGCTAGCAGGTTAGGCATGATAGCTTTCTAGCACTGTATTTCTTCCCTGACCTGTTCCTGGGGCAATGTAGCTATGTGTACTGCCCCACAGGCAGGGCAGGTGGTGCGTGTGCTTTTTCTTTGTCCTGCAGGAGAAAAAGCCACACAAGTAGATGGCTGTTGGCAGATACAAATTCCTCTGGTCCTCCTGAGAGCTGGGTGGACAGAAGTTGGCTTGAATTTGGTAGCTGTGCAGTCATGTTAGTGCTCAAAATAGTACAACCCTCAGAGAGCTCTCTAAGACTGACTCATCGAGAACCAGAACATACTGTCAGGAACCTGGGGACCCCCCCAGCCCTGCCAGTTCCTGCCCATCCCCTGGGTCTCCCCTACCCTGCCCAGGCCCTGGCACCCATTTCAGCCTAGGTCATCAGTTCCTGCACCGCAATGCCGCAGCAGTGCTGGGCTTCAGCCCTGTCTCTGGCCCTGTCTAGTTGATGCACCTTGGACCCAAACTGTAGGTAGCCCTGTCTCCTGCTGTTCCTGACTGGACTCCCTGGACAGACCTTGATCCTGACTCATCACCTCACCTTTTCTGGGACTGTCGATGGAACCTGTGGCTGTCCCCAGCCCAGCCCTACTTGGGCTGTGGTCACGCTTGGCTCCTGGCTCATCCCTCCCTGTGAGGCAGCCCCACTCCTGCTGCTTTCTGATACATTTGTTTGAGCAGAATCATCCTCAGGTAGCAGTAGGATTTGTATGTGGGTGATACCTCAAATCTAGCAGGTTCAGACTGGAAGGAAGAGGAGCTCAGGGCTGTATGCACCTGACTTTGTAGGCATAATGTAAGCAGTGTGCCAAAAGTTGCTGCAGTGCTAAAGCTATTGGATTTCAAGAGCTCAGGTGCCTGTAAGGCATTCAAGAGTCCTCCAGAAATGCTGCAAAGCAGACTTGCAAAAGGCAGAAGAGAAACGATCTGAAAGCTAATTTCCAGCTTTTGTTAGGATATAAACAAGGGAATAAAAACAATCACATTACTGTACAATGTGCCTTTGTCCTTAATACCCTGTACCAATGCATAGGAAACATGTACTGCAGTGTCTTTGAGATGAATTCTTTGTACTAGTCAACAATGAATTTCGGTGCAGGTTTACAGTAAGAGTAGGATTGGAGGTGGTCTGAGAATAAGAAGTGGAAGTGGGGAAGTCTGAGAAGGCATGGGGCAAGAGAAGGCGGTAGCATGGGAAAGAGGGAGGGAACAACTAGTTTGCCAAAGAGGTTCTTCAGCAAGCTGAGAAAGGCAGAATAGTAAGCGTAAAGTATAGTGAATCCAGGGTAGTAAAACTAATAGGATTCTTTATGAGCATGCTTGGACTCTCTCCAGTGTCAGTTTTCACTGCTCCTTAGCACACAGACTGAAGAACACAAGCCTGTCTGTCTAATAGGGACCACAGAGGGTCTGCTTAAGTCCTGATTTACTGCAAGCATTTTGGAGTAGGTTGCCAACGGCATTCCTCAGAGACAGAGGAGAGGAGCAGAGCAAAGAGACAAAGGCAAGTTCACAGTTGACAGAGTGTCGCTCTGGATATCATTTAGTAGCCAGGCCAATAGAGTCTTGATTGGGCTTCAATTGTCAGTCTTTAAAGGACTCTCTTGTGGTAGTGGGAAAACCAAAAGACAAGTCTTTTGCACTTCCCTTACATGTTGCAGTGGCAGAGGAGGTGGAGGAAGGAACATGTTCTTCTGATTCATTTTTTGGATCCTTTTTCCTGTATTCCAGAAACGAGTAACAGAAGAGATGTAGACTCTTCCCTTTTCCTTATCTGCTCCATTGCAGATCTGATGTTCATGCTGCAGTAAGGATCATCTCTCATGATCCTTGCTAGGTTCAAAGATTGTAAACAAAGGTTGCTATTCCTTTTCTAGCAAAAGGAAGTCCCATATGGTTACAGTACACTGCAATGTACAAACCATAGTTCCAGCACTAATGACTGTCTGTTTACAGCAATGTTGTTTTTGCAAGAGGCTTGAAAGGTTTCGCACGGTATTTAGCATTCAGAGTTGCCATGTAAAATGTTGCCGATGTTATTTTTACTCTTCTCCTTTGCAAGCGCAGTTTTAAGATTTTGGATGCAGAAAGAAAATAAATGCTTCACCTCAAGTTGTGGTTTATATTTTGCCTAACATTATTCTTTCAAAACCTCATAAGATTGGTTTGCAAAAAAAATTAAAATTAAGTACTGTGATTACTCCAAGGGAAATGTATGGTACCTATGCACTACCTTAATAACAATTAACTTAAAAAAAATTCAGGAAACAAATTTCCTCCACCTGGAGTAAGTTCTTTGCTCAGATGTTTCATTATCCCCTCTCTTCACAAATAAGCCTTGCTGAACAGCCACATCTGGCTCTCGTTGCATTTCCACAGTTATAGCAGTGTGCAAGGTTGGACCCAGCCAATAGAGACTAACCTGAAATTCAGGTAGTCAGACCAAGGGAAAAAATTTTTTTCATGTTGCAATACATAAAAGAAATGCCATCATTAAAATGGAAAACAAATATGAAAATGAGAGTTAAGAGTGTGTATTAAAAATGCAGGATTTAATATGTCTAAGAGTTATTACTGAAACTCCTGCTGAAATCAATAGCAAGATTTAGCCCTAACTATCAGCAGCATTCAAGTTTGATCAGACGCTGAAGTGGAGCTCTGCCTATTGCAAATTGTTCCTTTTATGCACTGAAATCTAAGAAGATAAACTCTGTGACACAGAATAATATATGAATATATTTTTTTTCTCTTGTTAGGGGGCTTCAAAGCAGCACCATGGTGCACTGTCTAATTTTGAAAACATTGTTTTAATGAAAACATGTTCTGCCCTCTCACAGATGTGAACCTGTTAAAAGCACAGAAGTGAATCATGGTTACAAGCTTATGTGTATATGTATGTGTATACATACATACATACACACACATATGGGCGGGGCGTTGGCTGTGTTGGCAGACACTTTCAATCCTTTTCAGCTTAGTTTTCATTATATAGAAATTCCAATAGCATGATAATGAGTGCTGTCTTTATTCTTTGAGAGATGAAATCTCACTGTTTTACAGTTCTCTGTTGTTTGATGGTGATTGCCTGTGAATTACAGGACACGAGCAGTTCTACCAAACTTACTGTTTAAAATGTTGTAGATAGTGTGCAGTCCCTTCTCAGATGTGATGAGCATGAGGAATAAGTTATGATACATTATATGGCAGAGCTGAAGGAAAAAAGGAATAGTCACTTTGGTTCCCATCTGCAAAAGCTGCACCCTTGCTTCTTGACAGAGCAATCTATCAGGTACACTATCAACCTGTAGAGAAAAGCATGCCATGCTTTTGTAGATCATTCATACCTGGCACTTTTAGGAGGACATTAGATTCTAAAAGATGAAATTATTTAATAGAGAAATTACAACATATTTTTCTGTCAAAGGTCACTTCAGCATTTGGAAACGTGGGGTTTGCCATTCCATGTCAGATGGACAGTCTACCTTGTCTGATTACCTATTTCTACAGAGGACAATGCCTTCTACTGCAGAGAAAGCTCAAAAAATCAGTGAAGCAAAAATACCTGCTTTTGGAGGAGTTTCTCTTTAATTTCATACCACTTTTTGCCATGTATTTACTTCTATTCCTTCTGAAATTTGCTTTGTGTGCTTGCTACAACTGCTTCCTGATGGCAGCCCCAAGAATGCCCAGCAGCTCAGACTGACAGGCGATAGACTGAGTTGGCATGAGCAGGCGTGGATGAGGTTGCTGGGTGTTTTCTTGAGCATGACAGGTTCTAGGAGCCCAAGTATGGCCAGTAGATCTGATGCCAATTGGCGTTTTCAAATAGGCTGTCTAAAGGCAATTCAGAGTTATCTGCAAAATGGGCATGTGTATGGGTCATGCTTAGCATGCATGGAGGTCATGCTAAGCTCGCAGATGCTCTAGGCTCTGCAGTTACAGAGTAGTATAGCTGTTTTGCCTTATTAGAACTGTGCACATCGGCATTACCTGCAAAAAAGTATAATCCTTTTCTGAATAGCACCTTTTTCTTGTCTCCAGTGTTCTCCTGTAGCAGTAAGTTCCACAGGTTTTTTATGTGCTGTGATATGTCTGCTTATCCATGTTATATTTCTGTCTCTGTCATTGAATAGCACATTGTTCCTCTTCTAAGAAGGATAAAAAGGAACTTTTCTTTCTTCACTCCTCCTGCTTTTTTATATGCTTATCTAGTCCCTTGTGTAAGAGTGTTCCAGTCTTTTGAAATCAGTGCCAGACTCCCAACAATGCAAGTGATGTATGATCTAAACTTTAAAGAATGATTAAGTAAGGGATATTGTGAATAAAGGCTGCACACCAACCTAAGACACCCACAACAGCTTTTATAAAGTTAAACAAGAACACCCAGGATCTGTAATATGTTCCTCCTCCTTTTTTTTTTTCTTCTCCACCTCCACTAAGAAGAACTTTGAGAGGAATGAGAGCAATTGAACAGTCAAAACCACCAAACACTCTTGCAGCTCATGATATCACCTGGTGCCTGTGAAATTCTGCCTGAAAGAAGTTTCATAGCTGAATCACCAGTTGGGAAGAAGCCAAAGTGACAGAATTTAATGCTAACTTTTAACTAAAAGATCTCTCTGGGCTCAAATAGTGAGGAGTGACAGCATTTTTGTCCTTAATATACCAGTGTGAAATGAATATACTAACCTAAAAGAAAAGCGGTGGCTTGGCCAAAAAAAAAAGAAAAGAAAAAAGAAAAAAAAAGAAAAAGAAAAGGAAAAAGAAAAAGAAAAAGAAAAAGAAGACCTACATGGTGTCAGGGCTTTGGTTTCAGAACCAGAACTGAGCTTTTTGCCTTGCTTTGCCCCTGAACTATCTAGATTCTTAGGCCTGGTCATTTTACATCTGCATCTCAATTTTTTGGTCTACCGTTTCAGTGCTGGTAGGCTGTATGTGCAGTGGAAAGGTGAGGTAGCTCATATACGTGTGTATATAAAGCCAGAGTTTTAGAGTCCCTGACGTGAGGCACTATCATAAAACAAGAAATATTGTCTGAATTGTCTGAAAGTTCACAACCATCCTGAATGCTCAGGTGTTGTGAGTTTGGAGCCAAGTAACCTCAAGATTTTTTGCGGACTGCCTGAATATTTCTGAGGTTCTTTTTTCTCCTGGGTATTGGGACTTCAGGATGTGTTTTGGTTCTTATTTTCCCACTCTTCTCTGGAATGATGAAGGTCAGAAAAGTATTTAAGAAAATCTGGGATATCTAAAATTTAGTTATTAGGAATGTAAAATAACCCCCAAATTTTATAAGACTTGCAATAAAATTGTAAGGTGTTGCAAACATTGCATACAATGAAAATAATACTGAACAGAGAGGATTCAATGAATTTTGGCAGTAAGGGAAGGATCAGAAGCAAATACACATTTGCTTTCCAGATCTTAAGGGTACAGCAATGCTTAAACAAATCTCAGAGAAGAGTATGATGATTAACTAGTTAATGTCTGCACATTGAGGTTTGAAGATTAAAAGTGCTAATTCACTTTTAACCATTATTATTTTATTATTATGAAGTCATCCAAATATTGTCTGGTTTGGGATTTCATTACAAGCTTGAAATTCAGCCCAGGTTCAGTGAAAGGTTTATGAACCTTTCAAGTGCAGTTAGGCAACATGAAGTTAGAAAATAATAGAAACTTTGTAAGAATTTGCTGTGAAGCTGATTTTAGGACTAATGCTGGCCAAAATACAGGAATTGTCATTTGTGAGATATTTAGGTTGATCTTTTGTGTGCTTAGCTTGCACCCAACTAGACCGAATCTTTTTTCCATGTTTCTCTTTAAATGGAATTTCTGCAAATATATTTTGAAAACAGAAAAGAGATTTTTCTAAAACAAAATATGCTCCCTGCTGAGTAAAACAGTGATGTTCTCAGTTTTGCCTCTGATGGCAGATTCTTTCAGCAGCTGGCAGTGTCTGTGGATATGGGGCAGTGCAGCCCTGCTGGGGAGGACTGTCCCAAGTCAGGGACTCTGATCCCCATTGACCCACTCAGTCCTTGTCAGGACTTTTTTTTTTTTTTTTTTTTAAGAATCCAGGGATGCTTCTTCCCTCAGCCCATTGAGAAAAAAGATGCAGAATGAGGAAAATTCTTTGTCAGAGAAAATATCTGAGTTTTGTGGATTCTGAGGCCAGAAGAGACCATTTGGACCAGCTAGTCTGACCTCTTGCATAGCATAGGGCAAAAAACCTCCCCTAGTAATTTCTGCATTAAGCCTATCATTTCTGCTTGAACTGCAGTGTGCTCTCTGCTCTCATTAGTAATGCCTCTCCCTAATTATTATGAGCAATGCTTTTATACTAATAATGTTATTTATATAGGTTGTAAATATTCAGAATTTAACAGGAAATAAAATATGATGCCAGCTTTGCACAACTTAAAGTCTAACCTCCCTTTTTTATGTTTTCTGACATTCTCTGGGCTCTTTTCTGCAGTGTAATCCTTTTTATTTTTTGAATAACATTTGGCAACAGACTGTCTCTCTTCTTTTTCCTCATTTTTCTTGATATTTTTCTTCTTCCAAGCTGTCTGGACTCATCTAGTATTTTTAGATAAATGTGTGTGTATATACACACTTTACACTTTATTATTTATAGGCTGTTTGTCTCTTTCTTAACTTTTAAAATGATCCTTTGCCTTCTAATAAGACTCACCCGGGATGGTGAGCCAAACAGCTTAGAACTTTTTTCTCTTAAAAAGAGAAGAAAAACACAGCATTTACTATCTAGGCAGATTTCCTGGAGCTTGTCCAGCTCTAGCTTAAATTATCTTCATGAGGCTGTTGTTAGCAGTTGCACTGTTGCATTATGCATGACTCCTGACTGCTCCTGGTATGAACAAACCACAGTGTTTGGTTAGTGGTTTTCAATTTTATGCTAAGCTGTACAATTTGTTAGTGTTATTTAGGTTAATATACTATTATTTTGCATATTTATAACTCTCCCATTATATTTTTATTAATAATGATGTCATGTTTGGTAGCAAGGATCAATAAGACTTCTAGTGTGTAATGTTTACATATTTATATTATTACATACATATTTATATTATTACAGTATAATAAGTCTCTTAGCTCTCTGCATTAGAATCACTTTGTAGATGCATCTTTCAGGTGACTTCATGCCTACAACGGCTGCTTGGGTAGCAGTGATACACTGTGCTGAAATGAAATCTAGCCTGCAACCAGTGTATCAGAACAGACAATCTATCCTCAGTGTCTGCAACAGGAAAATAAATGGTGATGCATACATTCTTTTCCATTTTCACTGGACAGATTCTGTTTTCCTGTTGTGTTGCTATCGTCCTTCCATAAGTGGTACTTTCTGTACTGTAACTGAGGAGCACTTCCGCACTGTCTTCCTCAGCCATCCCTTCTAGAGAGATATATTGAGCTTGTGGATGTTTACAGCTTCTGGAAGAAAAATTGCAGGCTCTTCCTTATAACATTTCCCTTCCTGCCCTCCAAATGCTGTACTTCTCCTGGCACTGGCAGAAGATTTCCTTAGTTGGAGCTACACCCTGCAAAACAGCAACAATACCATGAAGAAAGGAACTGTTGTCACAGGTAGTGAGTAAGCTGCTTGCCTGGTCTTTGCAACTGGTTCATTTTGTGCACCAGAAGGCTCATCAACAACCCTAACCCCCCAACTGAAGTAATGGGGGGTGAACACTGGCAGACGGCTCTTATGATCAAGATCCTTTGGACAAAAAAGTCAGCTTGCAGATCTACTGGCATGCTGCTAGTTCTTGCTAATAATAGTGATCACTGTAGGGTGAATGAGTATCATCACTGACTAATTATATAGAGCTAGATTATATCCTGTTTATTCCTTAATGTGTGCAAGAAGTAGTCCCTCTCGCCTTTTCATCTGCCAGTGTTTTTGTGCAGGAGCATGCAAAAGTGTAATGGTGCATCTGTTAGTGTTCAGAGACTGTTGGAGACAACTCCTGCGGTGTGAGATAGCCGAAGGGGGCAGGGAAAAGCTGGAGTCATCTCTTCTTCATCAGTTCTCTATCCTGCTGTTTCCCCTCAGGCACAGACTGGCCCCCACACCCAAACCAGAGCCTCCTGGAACAGGTTGCCCAGAGAGGTTGTGGAGTCTCCTTCTCTGGAGATATTCAAAACCTGCCTGGACGCAATCCTGTGCAATGTGCTCTAGGTGACCCTGCTTGAGCAGGGGGGTTGGACTAGATGATCTCCAGAGGTCCCTTCCAACCTCAGCAGTTCTGTGATTCTGTGATCCTGAAAAAGTGTCCAGCAGGAATGGTCCTTCAGGTTGTGGAGAGAGACACACTGCTATGCTATGAAGTCAGAGCTCTGCTTGTGCAGAGCAAGGTTGTCCAAAAACAAAATAAAAAAAAATCACTGGCCCTCAGTCCAATGTGATGAAGAAAGCAAAATGTAAATAAGGTTTTATTTAATACTGCAGAATAAGAAGCAAGTCAATAGGGATAGCATTTCATAAAACTTCACTCTTGTATTACTTACATGTATTACTTACTTGTATTACAAAAAGCATCTTGCTGGTTCAGAACAGGCTTATTTTTCTCTGTGGAAATGCTCCTGTTCTATGTTGTTATCCCTTGGGAGAAGAAATGTTATGCAGGACTTTCTTACTTAGACCCCTGAGTAGGGGTGGAAAGCTTCTCTGGATGATGGACAATATATCCATCCAAATGCACTCTCCTCTTTTCACTCATCATTTCTTAAGGGCTTCACTTCATTGTAATTACATTTAAGGTGTCATGGCTTGAAAATGAAGAGAATAAAAATAATTATTTTGTTTTCTTTGGGGGTTTAAGCACCTAGTGCTAGTATTTTCTAGGCTTTTCCCTGTTATGAGAAACTTACTCTTTTCTCTTTTTAATTAAGGTAGAAACTATTTCTTATTTAAGAAAGACATGCCCTAGCATGAGACTTACAATGAAGGTCTGAGCAAAGCTGAACTCACTTCGGGGGTGTGGCCCATGGAGAACAACCTGAACCATGTCTGCCACAAAGATGGATCAAAAAAAAACCAACCCCAAACCCTCCAGTGCCAGCAAACCCCTTTCATGAATTGCACCTACAGACACTTCAAGTGCCTCCTAGCGTGATCACCTACGCACACGCATGAATCTGTTGTCTCTTCTCTACCTTTCTTCCTCCCAAAAGTAACCTTCCGAACAGAGCCATGCCCTCTTGAAGAAACCTTACAGGAGGCCAGTGATGCAGAAGGCCTGTTGAAAAGCCTGGGTGTACAGTCTGATCCAGTAAATGCCCATTCAGTGTCTGTTGTCATTTTTCAATTTCAAAAGAAAAATCAATTTTACACAATTTTCTTAGCATATGTAACCATACAGGGAAGAACAGTACACAAATAAAGTATTACTGCAGACATTTTTATGATACATTGGTAATGAGTCAAACAGTGACTAATTCCTGTAAAAATTTTAAAAAATGCTCTAAAGTGAATTTGCACAAAAAGTGATTTGTCCATCCACATGCACAGACTATGAGTCTGGGTCTAAGTTTCACTTTTGCTTCACATTCCTGAAAAAGGTAGTGCTGGTTGCAGTCAGTTTGGTCACTTCTCCCAAATTGTGTTGACATCTGCCGATCCACAGAGTTTAGGCTGGGCCCTGTGGCTCTTTCCTGCAGCACTTGAGAATGCCAAGGCTCTCTCTGTTTGACGTGGACACTCACATTTCCATTATTTATCAGTAAACACTGATGTTTGTGCTTAGAGCATGAGGCAGATGTTTGGCTGCCATTCCCCACCAATATCATTTCAGGGTGTTGCATGCTTATTACTTATGAAATGATGTCATATCCTTCAGAATAAAACCAGGCTATAAATTATTAGTTCCATTCAGTGATGCTGAGGAGCAATGCAGTTTATAATTGATCTCTGGAACTTTCTGCTTTTACATACTGTACTGCTATTTATTTATTTATTTCCGTTAGTGTGATTTAAGTAGCACAGAACCTACCATTCATGTTAGTATCCTAAACATAAGGGTCTTTAAAAAGCGGCAGGTCACATCTGAATCTGGTATAAGGATATAAAACTTCACTAAAACCAATCAAGTTGCAGCTGTTTGCACCATTTCTGAAGTTACCAGTCCTATAAATCACGTTAACTAGTTGTCATAATGCTAAAATTATATGAAAATCTGAATGAACTATGTTCTTCCAGTAATTTATCATGAAAATCACTCTTCTAAATGGACTTTTATAGCGCCTGTGTTTGTATACATCTAGAGTCTTAGTTTAAGCATTTTCAAGATTACTTTTCTGTTGTGGCTAGCACGCTCCATTCACAGGAGATTACCTAAACATAAGCAACTATGGCATACTTTAGCAGATGAAAAGAATTTTTTTTTTTTTGCATTCAGATGTTCAAACAGAAAGGAAAAAGCCTTAGATTTTGTGTGGAGATGAAAAAGCCCTGGTCTCTGCATTCTCTACTGTTTAGCAGTACAGTTGCAAAGCTCAGGAGACATGTACAAGTGAACATAGACACCAGAGGCAAATACAGAGCCAGTTTCTTATTCTGATGAGGGCAAATGTCATTCTTCTGTATTCAGTCTCTGAGACTGGCTATGAAAACAGCAGCCATTGATTTTGTTCTTGTTTTGTTTACTGACCATAAAAGAAACTTATGAAAATGTCAAGTTCAGATCACTGAAGACTGAAATCCTCTGTTTATTCTAAATAGTATCTTTCAAATTTCAGCCTCATCAACACACTTTTACTCTGCCTATATCTCCATCTATATGGAAATTTTTTTTCCTCATATTGCCACAGAATAGAATTCAAAATGAAAAAGATGTCTAGAATACCATTTGGAAACTCACACAGAAAAATGTACATGCAAAAATTCATACCTGTTTTAACACCCATGTTATAATCACAAAGAGTGTAAAGTAGGTATCTTATTCTCAAAAAATCAATTTAAGTGTCTGATTTTCGTATCTTTTACACTGGATCTATTTTGCTTCATCTCAGTTGTCTTGCCTGGGATACAACTGATGTATCAGAGTGAGAAAGCCAGTCAGTAAAACACTTAAATACCCACTTTGGAAAGCCATTTTAGTAGCTGTGTGTTAAAATTAGGATCTTAAATACTTTGACATTTTTTGTGTGAGCAATTGGATCACTGACCTTTTAAAAATGTAAGTCTTTCAGGTTAGCCCATTGCCCCCATCCTGCTTGTGAGAAAGAGGTTATTGCTTAGAGTGTATTTATGAATATCTTGGAATTCTCTCTTATCCTTTTTGCTGTTGCCAAATCCTGCTGTACGCAGCTGCCCATCACAGTCAGGGCAAGCTGGGATCGCCATGCAACTCTGGGGCTTGTGTTCTCACAGGCTCATCCTCTGGGGCTTCCACAGTACTGGAAAAGATACACTGCAGCCTAGAGCACAGTGTTTATACAGCTGATGCTTTCTTTCCTGTTTGCTGTCCCATTTATCCTAATTAAGGCACCTACAGTAATTCTTTTCACACTGTGGCATTTGCATAAAATGGCACATTTGTTTTCAGAGGCAAGTCCTGGTTTAGTCTAATCTTCAAAGTCTTGCTTTTGAGCTGAGCTTCTTCACAGCTTTCCTTTAGAGCTCCTAAAAAGTATACAAATGTGTGTTAATGTTTTCAAATAGTATATATGCATATATATATATGTATGTATGAGATGTGCGTAAATTCACAATATCCATTATACATAAAATATATATAATTGCTGGTTCAAGTCCCTAGTTGTTGTATGGTCCAGAATCTAGTTAGCAACACAAAAACTAGAGTGATATAATTTCAGTCTACAGTTTCAGAAAGACTACAGGACCAGAATTTATAGTCTTCTTTTTTTCTTTGTCTTTTTTAAAATGGATTTTATTATATTAAATTCAAAAAGTCTCCTCCTGCTTTATACAGATTAACAAATCTGAAGATCCAACAAGAAGATGTTACAAAAAAAAAAAGGAGTTTTGGACATAACAGGTAAAGAATAAGAATCAAAGTTGATCCCATGAAGTCCGAAAGGTCTTTTTCTTTTTTTTCTTTAACAGTCCTCATTTTTATTAAAACATCCTGCTGGGTTCTAGAGGGACAGAGACAATTTCTGATGGAGTGGCACGATGGTGCTTGACAGAAAATGCTTGCATGGGTGCTGATCTCTTCCCTCACCTGTTTCAATCATCAGAAAACAAATGGGAAAAGTGGAAATAGCAAGGTCAGGTCAGGTGAGTGCATACTTAAACATTTCCTAGGGTGGAGGGTGCAGAGCAGCGATCTGCTCTCATGTACCATTAATTCAGAGACAGCTGTCATTTATCTTTTGTTGGAAGCTAGAGGTTGAAATGCTTGACAAAACATATCAAGCCTAATATGGAAAGATAAGAGCAATGTGGGCTCAGTTCTGTAAAAGTGAGTTACTGTGCAAAGAGGTTTCATAATTCCCCTATTGCCATTTGACAGAGAGCTTTGGCCACATTTCAGCAAATACAGATTGCCCAGCTATAGTTAAAGAAAAAAAAAGTCAAAGGATTGCATGGGGAATTAACCACATAATTTCTATTAGAGACTATATGAATTTCATGGCTAAATCCTTGTGAAGCTTCTCAAATGTTTAAGAGCTGCATGCCCATAAAACAGCCTGAAAGATAGCTTTTGAAATACAGGTAGGTAGGCAAAAAGTTAAATAAATTGGTGGGGAAGCACTCTGTTTCACTTCTGGAAGAACTGACTGCATGATGACAACTCAGACGTACCTGCTTCTTTAGTTGTCAAAGTATTAGCTTCTGCAAGTCAATTTGGTAGGAAATACCATTAAAAAGATAAAAGAAAGCAAAACTAAAACCAGTTTTGCTAAAGACTTGTTCTATAATGCTGTAGATTCAAGAGAATAAAAGTACTTTCTCTAAAAACCAAAGGAGGGGGTGACAGCAAGGCACAAAACCTCTAAAACTCATGTTTAATACAAGAAACTCCACTTTACGCAACAGAAATACCAGAGAAAATCAGCACAGCACACTACTGACTTAAGAAGTGATTTTAAATGTGGCTAAGGGGTTTAGGAACCACTGAGCTTGTTTGTGCTTACACATCCTTACATCTTACCCCTCTCTCGTTTTATGAATGAAAAGGATCAGATTTTTGTAGGAGCTTTCCGCCACCTCTCACAGTTCAGGTGGGACTGCTAAGCACATGGGGGCTAGCCATGTTCTTCATGCTGCCGGATAATCAACCTTCTCCACAGCACAGATCACAATGGTATAAAGACAGTATCTCACTGACACCTCCCCCTTCCTATTTGCAATCACATGCCTCTTATCCTTCTTCCCATGTATGAACTGATAATATTATCTATTTGGGAAAGAGGTGTCAGGAAAATATGTATGTGTCCTTGCACGATTTATCAGCTGGAGAAAAGCAGACAGGGCGAAGCCTCACCCTGTGAATCATGGAGGAATGCTCCAGAGACCACCAGGTCTCACTCACCGGGTGCTGAGATCATGGCTTCGTATTTTACAGGGTGACACTTTGTTCTTGGTACTCAGTAGTGATATAGAGGAGTACAGACTCTCGGTGGTCAGATACAGACTTTGAATCACCAGTCCTTCCTCCTGCTGCTAGTGACTCATACACTAGATTTGTCCAGTCCGATGTGGGAAATATATTCTAGCCATGTCTTTCTGATGAAGGTCTGCTTTTGAATTCTGAACTGCTGCCTCCTGAACTGAAAAGCTCTCAGGTCTAGATATTTTCATTCAGTTCTGTCTCTGGCAGAAGAGCAGGAGCAGCACAAGCTGCTGATGTACTTTCAGCTCAGCAGCTCGTAACTTTTAGAAACTTTTACTGTCATAGCTGAAATGTTCTATACTTGTCATTGCCTAAATGTTGTTGTTTTGTGTTTTTTTAACTTTGCTTGAAAAGAGTGTAATCATTTCTGAGGCTGAAGAAAGTAGAGATAAAACATTTTTCCCTTGATAAAGAACATTCTCCTGTCAAAGCAAGAAGGAAATGAGAAATGAAAACAGAAGCAAAGCACTTTATTGAGATGCGTCTTTGACTTTAAAGGAGAAAAGTGGTTTTGATTGGGCCAAGATACCTATTTTTTTGAAAATCACATACTAAGAATGAATAATTCGGTTGACTTTCTTAGGATTTTTTCCCTCCATTTGGCTTTTTGTTTTTTTTTTCTGTTGTTGTTGTTTTTAAAGTATTTTGAAACACATTGTTTCAAAATAGTAGGGACATCTAGTGCTGTGACAAAATCTCCTGTGGCTCTTGTAAGATGTCAAAGAGTTGTAAGAGAGCTTTGGTATTCTCACAGAAAAAAAAAAATCTGTATGATGCAGTATTATATTATTTGGGGAGTCTGTCTTACTGCACTACTTTGATGCTACTCAGTGGAATACAATGCTGCCTACAGTAAGAAAAGCGAATCTGCTCATAACTGCATACTTCCCCTTGGCTTCAAGAAATCTTGCGTGGATCCAGATTTTCTGAGCCCTTATCAGGGAGAAAAGTAATGAAAGATGATAAGAGTTAGGGGAGGTATAAGGAGCCTGCTTTTCTCTGGACTCCACAGATCATGTGTAATAACTGTTATTCTGCTCAAGCAAGAGGAAGGAATATGGACTTCCATATTTCAAAGATGCAGTCAGCACCTTAAAGCAGTTAAGAAGGGAACATGGTCAGTGGTTCTTTCTGTTCATAGTCGTGGCCCAGTCACACGTGGCTGCAATGTGGGCTCCAGGTGCTTTTAGTGATGTAGGGACTGCAGGCATGTGTTTAGGGATGATTTGAGGCACACTGTAAAGTGCCTGGAAATGGCAGGACAGATAGTTTCTGGGTACTCTTTTTGGAGATCTGTTCCTGCTCCCAAAAGCTATGTCTTAATGGAGTAACTGAATCTTCCTTTCCCTCACAGCATCAATCAGATACTTCTCTGCTCCCAAAGAAGCTGCTAGTGAAAGGGCATAATGTTTTGAGGAACAGTCTATTCGATGATTCTACATTCACTTTTAAGATTTCTCTCCAAACCAAACTCAGCTTTGCTTTTGACTTTACTCCAGTTATGGAGTCAGTGTTGCAGTTTGAAGTACTGATCCAATCTGGTGTTTTAATTCAAATTTCATCTTAGATCTCTTTGATCCTTCTATTTTTAAGGTGAAAATAATAACCATCTTTAGGGTTTCTTTATATGTCTTCAGAATATAGATCAAGGCTAGGAAGGTAACGATTTTCTTGAATAAAAATTAAAAATAAAGGTAAAAAGGTAAAAAAAATGTAGATTTTCTTGTAACAATCTTAAGATCTTAATGTAGGTCAAGGTCATGCTGCCTGTAAAATTGCTGCGCAGGAGACAAAAAGGGATAAAAGGTTCCCTGGGCCACTGTATGCACTCCTTAGATCTTTCTTAGGTTCACTCAATAGAAGTAAGCAGAAGCTTCCCGTCCCTGCATGAGCAGGGACTACAGTGAGTAGGAAGTTACTAAGTGTTAACAACTGTGCTGGTGCAGAGGAGGTGATGTGTGTCCACATTGCAAAGCTGGAACAGATTGTGGCCTTCCTGTTCTAGGGGAGAATTCCTTCTCAACTATATTTGCCAGGTAGTAGCAAGATCTTACCTAGAGGCATAATCTACTCCGTAGAGCTTCTAATGAATCCAATCAGAGATTTTTTTTCTGTCTGCTTTTCTCCAGCAAGCACTAAGTAGTGATCTGAGATTGCTTCTAGGTTGGGGAATTGTCAACATTCCCATGCTCCATTTTGGTAAAACTCTCCATGCAGGACTGGCACCTAGCTCAGGATATAACCATATTTGTGAAATGTTTATGGCCAAATTAGACTGAGTAGAGGGATGTGATCTTGCCCTCGCATTCCGCATATTCCTTATATTTCTCACTGCAAGAACAGATATTTTTGTTTGAGTCTACTGAGGTTTAAGGAAACCACGAATTTATATAGGGCATGCTCAGAGGCTTAGCATAATCATTCCCAGCGTAACAGGACTGTTTTTGTTAGCATAATTATGCCCATACTCATTACATGATTTTTTTTTTTGTATGAATCACATTTCCGCACTTTGCTAGATTTGTCTTTTCTGAAGGATTGTTCTAATTTTTTAATCATCCCCTAATCTAACTTTCAAAGATGAAAGGGGAAGTTTTGTTATTTTCTGGGTAACTCCCCCTATTTGAGACTGTCACCTGAGTCACTCTATGTTATGAGGAGAATCCAGAAATGAAGCCGATGGTGCTTAGAGCTTTGCCCATCACATTTGCCTTCTGGTTTTGGTTCATAGAGGTAGGGATAGAGCTGTGTTCTGATCTGTGCCCTCTGCACTGTCATTGTTTCCTTCTAATAGCTAAAGTATCATATCACCCTCATGCCTTCCTAACTGAGTCAGGAAATATATATTGTTCCAGTTTCAAAGGTCACAAAGGTCACAGGGTGAGTGCATATAGACCTAAACAGAAACCGAGTGGACTATTTAACAGACAGCAGTTTCCTGAATCCAACTGCTTACATATAGAAATCCAGTAGGGCTTAGCTGACACAAATTATCATGGGTCTCTTCAGGCTTAAAGAGGTTGCCATATACTATTTTAGAATAGCTGGTGCATAACTCTTGGTCATATGGCAGCCTTTAAGAAACAGTCTAGTAATGGAAAAACACTTGGAAGGCTCATTATTAAAACAAAACAAAACAAAACAAAACAAAAGAGCTTCTAAGTACCACATTCAGAATGATTTCTCCCCAAAAGTCTCTTGATTTGCATGACAATTAAGATACTGTGCCTCAAGAAACAAAGTTAAATAATATGATTGTGTTTCCTACACCCAGGACTGGATGTTTAAGAGGTGGGGGTGGGGGAGGTAGTGGAAAGGCAAAGCTACAATTCTTCTTTATTTACTGCTTAGTTGTGGGGAACTAGTCACAGAAAAACATCCCACCTTCTGTCTTCTATATTACATATCCAAAACATTATTGCGTGCAGCTTTGTGTTAGTCAGATATGATCCACCTTCTCTTCCTTAGTGCTAGCACATTTCTGTGTATTGCTCTCATTTTTAAACGTAGAGAGACACGTGACAGAGTTTTCACCTTCCCAGTTAAATGTGCATGTTTTCTGGTAGTTCACTGATTAGGGGAGGGGGCTGGCAGCTGGGACTCCTCTGCTCAGTGTGACTCTCTGAGTGTCTTTTTCCATCAGAATTACCATTTGATTTGAACATGGTCTGGAGGACTGAGCTCTGCTTGGCCTCGGGAAGTCCTGCTCATTAATACTTATTGCTACTGAATGAGACATCTAACTTAGGTTGGAAATCTATACTCTGTACAAACAGAAGAGGTAACTTCCTTCATTAGGTGCTCTTAATTAAAAGACTAGATTGAGATGGAGTGACTACTTCCTTCCTTTGCCAAAACAAACAGTACCTCTGCCTCGATTGGTGAAAGTCCAAATAGTTCCACTGAACCCAAAGAATCCTCACCCTACCTTTACCATTGCTCAACTCCTTGTGTCCATTTTTCTAACATGTGCAAAAAGCAGAAATACACTGACTTGGGCAAGAAGCAGGTTTTATCAAAAAGGTTGCCATTTATTCCAGCTTCATATGGCAAAGATCTGAGCAGATGTCTTTGAAGCATTGTACCTGGAGCTCTGAACTGTTTCATCACCCAGATGTTTACACATTTTCTCTCAAAATTTTTGAAATCTGTGAATGTATGGACAATTTGTGACGCTTTCCTGTGTCTGGTGACAACTGATGCAGATAGACTTCTTAAGGCAAAACCTTATCCTATTAAGAAGAATCTAACAGAAGAGCTCACTAACCTGCGCTCATCCTCCATTCTGTCTTCAGCATCCCCAAACTTGATGGCTTCAAGCACCTGCAAAAATTCATCTCGTAGGGAAATTTTAGTGAAGTAGAAATCTAGTGAAGCTGCTGATGTCTCTTTAAGTCCTCAAACTTCCTTATCATATGAGCTAGCTCCTCCTGATGATGCTGTTTTGCTGATAATATCTTTCTTGACATTCAGTCTGGCTACTATTCTTACCAGTCAAAGTTGAACAGAGTTCGTACAATTGTACACTGAGCCTGGTTTTGTTCTTCATTTTATTTCTGTCTTCCACCAGCATAGGTATCATTCTGTGGGATCTCTTCAGTCTTATCAAAGGTATTTTCCATGGAAAAAGGGGGGAAGTTTGTCCCTTTAAGGGGACATTCATGGTTTTAAGGAAAGAATGAGGTGACTACTGCTCCCTGAGAGATTACACAAAGGTATGGCCTTGTTAGGTCATGCATATTATCTAAACTTAACCAAGTTTAGGAGTGTAATCCTTCTAAGGTCCCTTCTGTTGTCAATGCAATAAAAAGAAACACACTGTCAGATAACAATGTAGTTCACCTAAAATCTGGGGATACATTTATGACCCTCCATTAATGATAAGACAGAATATAGCTGTTTCAAGTAAGTGTGATGTCTCTAGGTCTGAATAAAGAGAAGGTAATAAAATTTGCTGAAGAACTGCTTTACACCACTGACTCAGACTGCTTCTCAGAAAGAACATTTGAAGTCTGTATGATTGCTTTTCCTCCTTTTTTTTTCTTTTATTAGTTTTTGAAGTAAACCCAAGAGTGAAAAGGATTATGCATTTTTCTCCTTTTGGAAAAAGAAATATTTAGGGAAAAGAATAATTTAGGTTAGACACTAAGTCATCTATTTCAATGCCCTGCTCAAAGCAGATCTAGTCAGATCAGGTTGCTCAGCACCATATGCAGCTGAGTTTTGAATATCTCCAAGGATGGAAATTCCACAGCATCTCTGGGCAGCCTGTTTCAGTGTTTGACCACCCTCTCGGTGATTTTTATGTTCCTTATACCAAATTGGAGTTTCCCATGTTCCAACTTGTGTCTGTTGCTTTTCATCCTTCCCCTCTGCACCTCTAAGAAGAGTTTGGGTTCTCTACACCCTCCCAATATGCAACTGTGGACACCCCAGCCTTCCCTTCTTCTGGCTGGACAAACCCAGGTCTCCTAGCCTCTCCTCACAAGCCATGTTCTCCAGGTCCAGACCACCTTGATGGACCTCCGCTGGACTCGCTCCTATGCATCAATGTCTGTCTTGTACTGAGGAGCTCAAAAGTGGACACAGCACTCCAGATGTGGTCTTACAAATGGTGAGTAGATGGGAAGGATCATTTCCCTTTACCTCCTGGCTGCATTCTTGCTTATACAACCCAGGATGCTGTTGGCCTTCATTTCCATAAAGGTGCACTGCTAACTTCTGTTCAACTTTTTGTCTACCAGCACTCCCAGGTTCTTTTCTGCAAAGCTGCTTTCCAGCTGGTCAGCTCCCAGCCTGTACTAGCGTATGCAGTTGTTCCATCCCAGCTGCATGACTTTGCATTTGCTTTTGTTCAGTTTCATGAGTTTCCTGCCAGCCTGTTTTTCCAACCTGTCTAGATCCCTCTGAACAGCAGCCCTGCCCTGCAGCGACTGAGCAATTGGCTATTGCCTGCAATCTCTTGCTGAGAATGCACTCTATCCCAACGTCCAGGTTATTAATAAAGACACTGAACAGTGCTGGTCCCTGTATCAAACCTTGAAGGACACCACTAGTAGCTGACTGCCAGCTGGACTTTGTACTGCTTTGTACAATCCTTTGAGCCCAAAGGTCCAGCCAACTTTCCACCAATCTTTTTGTCTGCTTCTCCAGTCACTTCCTAGGTCCATCCATTTGGAAAAATATTTTGCTCTGGGAAGAGACAGTCTCTGTCTTGGTCATTCAAAAACCTTACATACAAGCAAAATTTTTATAACATTAGTATTTATGCAAAGTGCTCTTTATTAAATAAGAATCAGCAGATGAAGTGTTTTTCTTTTGTATAGTTAAGAACATCTTTGATGCAAAAGGCTCATTTTAATCTAGAGATGGTTTAACACTTAATGAAAACCCACAAAATGAAGTGGGTAAAGTTGAAAACTAAATGGGGAAAGCTTATTTTATTTATAAAAGAAATGTTATAATGTTTGTTCACACATCTCTTGTAATAATATGTGCCATCTCCCACAGTGAAGGGTATCTGAGATCTTTGGATGGAAAGCATTCAGTAACAGCAAAGATCTGTGCTATTGCTACGATGACAAAAAAATGTATTTTTATATACTATTCTGAAAGACAGAACAACAGAGAGACAAAAATAAATAACTGAAGTCCTGAAAGGTTGCCTCTACTCTAATAAACTGAAAATCTCTTATTTCTTTTAAGTGACAGGTGCACTAAAAGAAACAAGAGAACATGAGCTACTTTCCCATCCATTTAGCTGTGGATGATTCCCATGACAAATGAGTACTCTAGGGACATTTAGGAGTTAGTCATCAGAGCCTACCATGTGACTTCTCTGATTACTTCACTTCTGTTATTGCATAGCAGAATTATAATGCTAGAGTGACTGAATAATGCACACAGCAAATTCATTACTCCCCATACATATGGAGAGAAGGTATAATATAACTCTGAGAAGTCTCTTGCTTGTGGCAATGCCCAGCTACCTCCTTGGACTTCAGGCCTCTTCTTACAATACAGGTAACCTCACTGTTGGTCAGTGAATTTAATCACATGGGTAAAACCCAGCCTACATTAAGTACTTGCAGCATTGGAGCCTTACTCTGTGGTATTTGCAAGGAAGCACTGGCTGAGAAAGCTACAGTTCATCTGATATGTAGCTAGTTCAAGGCTAAGCAATGCTACTATTTGAGTACATTTTGATCACTGTCACATGCACAGAAAAATATTTTTTTATCATATGCATGCTTATCGTAACCTAAAAAAGCGGAGTCACCCATTAATCAGCAAAACAGAGAAAGCCAAAATGAAACAGTTCAGCTGTCCTTGTCTGGTGTCCATCTCTTCCATATACTAATACCTGCTGCTTCAGAGAAAGGCAAAAGTAATCTTGCAAAACAGTTATGCCATACTTTGACCCAGGAAATATTTCCTCTTTGTGACCACTATATAGCTGGATTGTGCCCTGAAATCTGGGGGAATTAAATTCCTATAAAGCTAAATTTAAACTTAAAAATATAGATTTGAATGTTGAGTGTCTTTTCTGTCTACACATTCATCTAAGCTGTTCCTGGATCCTGTAACATACCCTGATGTTGCTGATAATGAAAAACGTGTAGGGAGAAGAAGGAGGGTGAGGGTATATTCACACCACTTACCTTTTAACTAAGCAGTGGAGCTGTATCAATTAAGAGGCTTGTTTCCATGGCCTCCCTGTATTGTTAATCTCCATTAATGTCCATCCACACATGGATTCCTTCAGAGTAGGACTCAGAGCAGAGAGGTACCCTGGTGCTGTGGTTCATTCCAAGGTGGAATTGTCCTTTCTTTCTCTGCCGTTTGTGTAGGGAGTATTGAAACACTGACCTGCTCCCTGAAGCTGCCTGAACTTCCCACGGGTAGTAATGGCTTCTGCTGTGCAATATCTTTTTCCAGTTTTCTACATGCATGTATGAACCGGTGTTATAGTCTGTATTTTGTTGGTATCCAGGAAGAATAAGGGTGAGGAAGGTGAAGGGTAATTGCTAAGAAACAACCTCCAGCAGTGATACCACATTGTACTTTGTTGACTTGACTGCTTATGTTGTAACTCTGTTTTCCAAGTCTTTCAGTAACAATCTCATATTGATACAGCTGAACCATCTCATGCTACTTTCATTGACTTTTTAATATCTAAAAAAATGCTTTGAATCAATGTATTCAATAGGATGTCTCAGTGATGTCTTTTAAAGTAATAAATGATTAAATAAACCGAGAGCTAAAAATGGATTTTTTGAAGTATTTTAATCTTATCACCTTTCCATTGATGGATTTGTGCAGTTAAAGTTAGAGCAGCCAGTGGTCATTCAGAATCACAGTGCATACAGACCTACATTATAATGGTAGTTGGGTCCAGATTTGCTCAACTTTTGTTGGTTTAGTATGGTTAATTACAGCACAGAATAATTCCACTGCTATTCTACTCCTGTTGAGAATCTTGGCTCATTGTACACCTGCCTTAACCTTTTGAAAATGACTGCAAAAAATGTTAGGTAATGGACTTGCGAGCCCACGGTATTTTGATTCATTTTAACAGTGAGATGTAAAGGGATTGCTGATAATGAGTTAAGTACAGAAATAAAGTCACACTTGGCTTTGGCAGGGCCAGCATTTAACAGCCCTTATCTATATGACTGCATAATTGTTGGTGCTGCTCTCAGGTTCTGTCTTAAATAAAAGAGAGTTGTCAGTATTTTTCCAGAGAAAGTAGCTCTTGACGCATTTATCCATTGCTAAAGGTGAAACTGTTAGGAGTTCATTAATGGTGTGCTCATAGCTGCTGTATAAGACTGAAGAAATGTGAAAACCCTAGCTGTAGCTCCTATGAGAACTGGAAGCAGGAAAGGGACCTCAAAGAATTGTTTCAAAGGATCTGTGATTCTTGACAAAGAGCTTTCCCATTTACCATCATACTCTTTTTCACATTTATAAAAATGTGAATAGACTTGCGTCCTCTTTGTCCGTTCAGGCAAATTTGCCCCTTGTAGAGAAGGGCACTACTTGGGCACTCGGCAAAGCATTAATTCACTGGGGAAGTGCAACCCACCAGCTAAATCAATACCCTCCACTTTAAACCCTATCTTTCTGGGCAGTCTTCTGTTCGTCTTTAACCTAACCCGACCTGACTATGCTAAAACTCTCAAAGTAAACGCTGTGTGTGCTCATCTTGTTTTCTATTTCTAGATGTGAAATACTTTCAGAGTGGGGGTAGGAAAGTCTGGGAAGCAAGGAAATGTACATATTTCTGTGTGTGTCTACTCTTACAGCATATGGTGGCCTCTACTCCTTCTTCTGTCAGTCTCCAGAGCCTTTTATCATCTTTCCCACTGCCGCTGCCCCTTTGGAGTGGATTGTCTAATCAGCTTCCTCACCTTCTGTCATAAGCAGCACCAACAGGTAGAATTACTGGCACCAAAATCAGCAAGGTTATCCATGTAAGTAGGGGGAAAGTACTCTCACCTTTTGCTCAGCATAGAAGGGAAACTCCTTCATAGCCAAGCTTACTCTAAGGTCCAAAGCCACCCCACAAAATCAGAGCCGTGGAGGGGTTCAGTGGCTATGGTGCCTCTTGGTTTGATGCCCCAATGTGTTCAGTCACTGAGCTCCAGCCTCCATTTCATCCTCTGCACAAGACTGGGGGGACTGTGTGCTCTCAAATATCCCTAAGTTAGTTTGCATAGCATTCTCCATGAGCAGGACTGTGAACTGCAGCATGTATGCATTTCTAATTGAACCCTACTACATTAGACTGAAGCAAAGACATCCTGAAAGAGAGAAATGTTTATTTTCAAGACACATAGAAAAGTTCTGTTCTGTAGAGCATTTTATGAGTCACAGAAAGAGAGGTGTTTTCTCTCATTGCCTCATTTCCTAACTTCCCAAGTTCTTTGCTTTCTTCTTGTTTCTCAGATTTTCCTCTCTGAATTGCCCTCAGGTTCTTCATCATCATCAGTGTAAGAATCCAGTAATGGTGATGGATTTTTTTTCACAAGCACAAATTTTCATTTGAAACTTCACATAGTCTTATGTTGTGTTTAGTTTTTTGAATGGCGCAAGTGCAAAGAAACAGCAGTAAACAATCTTCTTAAATGTTGCTTTTGCTATATAATTGGGGATTGTTAACATTATTGTTGTCTGTCATATCAGAACGAGTAGTCTTGGGCAAAGACTTATTAAGAAAGTTGCTCCAGGAACTGATGTTTTTTTCTGTTCAAATCACCTTGCATTCTATCATTGTTTGCTCCTACAAATATGAATCCAAAGCTGTAGGACTACTTTCAAATATAACACTCCTGCACAGTGTTTGCTAGAAACTTACTGCTGGTGAAATGCGGTAAAGAATTAATACCATTTGCCCAAAGTCAACTAAGAGATTTGGTGACAGAGCTAAGGTTCAGAAATCTGTAGCTGTTAGCTTGGAGGACTGTGCTCAAACCACACCTGCTTCTTAAGTTATGATAGTAATGCTTTTTTTTTCTTTCTTTCTTTCTTTTACAATTTTGCCTTTGAGTAATTGCCAGGAATCTCACTATGCAGTCTGGAGACAACAGAAACTGTGTTCTGCAGTTAAAACTTAGGGAGTTTTTAATGAGAGCTCCAAGGCTGATTTATAGTTCAAAGTTATGTGAAGGTTTCTTTTTCTTTTTATTTCTTTTCTTTTTTGATCAAAAGCAGATCATTCATTTTTATTTCAGACAAAAATATGATAATGGTTAATTTATTGGGCGGGAAGAGGAGACTTAGGAGTTTCTTACTGATAGAATTTAAATAAAAAATTTTAGAGGACTAATATTTTATTTCATTTCAGAGATGTAATAAATCTTATAAAGGGCCTTGCACAATTTCTCCTTGAAGATACTGTGCCATGATAATGATGCCATGCCCTTGCCAGCCAATTTCTTGATTTGTTCAGGTTATTCCAATAATATCTACATTTCACGGAAGGGTTTTAATGTTCAAATCTTCCCTGAGATCTGTCATGCCCTGTTGTCATCATGTTTTCTCCTATGTCACCTTCAAGAACTGATAGGGCATGAGAATCCACAGGAATAAACAGGACTTGAAATCCCCAGTGAAAGAAGCTGTGCCTCAGCCCTGGGGGGCACTGAGCTCCTTCACTCCCACTGCTGTCATTAGCACTCCAGGAGACTCAGTATTTTGGAGAAGATGCTCAGTGCTTAGTAGAATTAGGATGTAATTGCCAATTTCAAGGCTATGTATACAACTGTGTCACAGTCCAGGGAAAAGAAGTAGCTAGATGCAGAAAGTCGTATGTAAACATCACCGGTTGCTTTTATAGAAGTAATTGTGCCTTTGGTGAGCAACTTTTTCATTTTTAAAAGCTCCTACATTGTCGTAACGTGCTGAAGTTTACTGAAAAAGGAGCACAGCTGTGCTCCCAACCACATGCATTCTTGCTGACATGTTTGATACCTGGAAAAGGATAGAAGTGCTAGGTAATTAAAATGGCTGTGTTTAATCAGTTTAAAAGGATAACTTATTAGCTATTCCATATTATTGAAATCTTTCATGAACTGACAAGTCTGGGACAGGTGTAAGAATCACAGGCTAAAGAGAGAGTGATTGGGAATTACAGTGTAGTGTAATGTATTCATTAACAAAGGATAAATAATTTAGGGTCTGTTTTTATAGTTAGGGACAGATGCATTCAGGACAGTTATTGTGTGCTGATTAACCAGCCAGATCAGACCATGGACTGACAAGATGCCTGTAAAAACCCTAGAATATATTAGGGTTTTTTCAAACCTTAAAGAACTTTACTTTGCAACCTGAATACTCAGTGTGTGTGTGGTGGGGAGGGGAGGATAAGGTTGATAGGCTATGAAAGTGAAGTGGATCTTTTTTTTTTTTTCCCCCAGAATCTTTCAAAATACTTCGTACTTCAGAGCAACATGAGATTTCTGGCGAAATCAAAACATGTGGAGATAAAGGTAGGTAGGATTTTCTTATTCCATCGTATAATCTTACAAGTTTATCCTGCTTACAAGATAGCAATAGTATAAAGCATGATGGGTTTTTTTGGTTAATTGCACATTTCTCACTTGTGTTAGTGTAATGAATAGGTTCACTTTGTTTATATTTCCTTATTTAACGCATGATAAATCTCCCCCTCTTCTCTCACTGAACTAAGGTTGAAACAACTGTTAAAATATATAGTGTTTTAGACACCTAATAAATGATACCTTCAGTATCAATCCTTATTAGAGCTATGCTGTTGCCCACACATAGCACTGACCTCAGTCCGTAACCATAACTCTCACTGACATCATTCTGAGTATCACTGTGTATTTGAATATAAGCTTACACTACCTATGCACGGAGAGTGCAGGTGCATTTTTATGATGAATAGCAGAGTTTATCAGGAAATAACTACACGGACTTCTATGAAATAGTGACAAGGGTAACTGCAGGCAGGGAAAGGTCCTGAGTAGAGCTCTGTAAAATTGTCCCATTCTTAGTATGCAAAACTGATTTCACTGCTGCTCCTCATAAACTGTGGTGAGTGCAGAGTTGCCATTACAGAGAAAGACCCACAGTCAATATCTACCCCCTCCCACCTGGCCCTTATCCCAGAAGGAAAAGCTATTTTTGTTGCATTTAGTCCATGGCAGTGACAAACATCCTGAGTGCAAGTAGTTATCTTAGGTTTTGAAAATGCCCGCGACTTTCTGAGCACACATTTGGTCACTAAGGCTAGCACAGTATGTGCTGCTAGTTGCTGTGAGAGTCCTAGGGCTGGTTTGCAATCGCTGAGCCCCAGGTGTGCATTTTCCATCCTTTCCAGGTAGCTGGATGCAGGGCTGCTCAGTCCAGATGCATGCTGGCAGTCCATGCAGCGTGGGGTGCCAAAACATGAGCTTTCTCCCACAGGAGTGCTTGAAAGCCCAGCCCAGCTCGCGTCCGAGCAGGCACCCTAGCACGAATGCAGAGGATGGAGGGGAGGCTGACTTGCAGCACATATTTGAACCATGCTTGTTTATTGATGCAGGCACCATGCAAGATGGTGTTTAAAAGTGGCCTATGGTCAGAATTAGCAAATGCAATTTGCACAGCCCCAGTGCTTGACTGCTTGTCACAAATTCCCTTCCCTCTGGTGGACATTCCTTGCTCAATTTGTTCAAAGAAACAGAGCGGTGTCTTTGCCAGCTAGGAGGTGTTACACCTCCCAACATTAGCATATTTCCATTAAAACATATATTATTTTGTTCAATTATGACACGTTTCTTCATTCTTAGCCTGAAGTGATATTTGAGATATCACCCCAATACTCCATAATTATAAAGATACATCCTATACATTGCACTAAAAAATTGTAACATTTGAATAGCATTCAGACTGCTCAAGCATTCTATTCTTTCAGTACAGTATAGAGAATAATTATGGTTTCTCATATTCTCTGAGTAATTAATTTGAAGATTTAATTATATTTTTCATATTAATTATTAATGTATTATTCACCCAGCATAGTCAGTTCATAATTCATAGATGTATTAGTCAAGTAATTTAGTTGATGAATTTCATACTTTTGAATATGTTATTCATTTTTTTTAATTATTCACCCAGTTCTAGGAGTATCTGTTGACTTTTGAATATTAGCTATTGTATGGAAACTTCTTTTTTTTGCAGAGTTTTGTGAACACCTGATATTAAAACCAAAAGCTAGGGGAATGCTGCCCAGCCCTGAAAATCTTTTTTAATTAAGTCTACTTTAAAAATAAATAGCAGTTTCCTCTGATTAGCAAGTTCAAATTTGGGATCTTTATGCCTGTTGAAAATTAAACTTCAGTTTGCATAAATTTTGCTCTCATAAACTTAGCCACTATTTGCTACATTTTCCTCTCATTTAAATTGATATAGGAACACATGACGAAATCCTGTCCTCACATTTATCTTTCAGTAGTGCTAAAACTACATACATGTTGATGCACCCAATCATTAGTCTATGAGGATTATATCTTGTATCTCATCAGTTTTATGCACATATAATTCTGCTTATATTAGGAAACTTCTAACTGAAACCAGGGTGAGTGAAAAGTAAGGTTTCCATAGTGTGCTGGTATTTCAGCAGGATACTTCAGCTTAGACTAAATTATAAGCATATAAGTAGCCTAGACAATTTTCAGGGAAAATAATCCCATCACACTGGGAACAACACCTCTGAATATATATCAGGCAACAATTCTGTTGTGGCAGACAGATAACACACAGGATAAACTAACAGATCTTTCCATTTCCAGATTCAATTAGTGTATCACATAACTGGCAAGGCAGTAATACTGATGGGAAAGCACCAGTAGAATGCTTATATGTGTGCGTATGTGTGTTTTTAGACAGAGACTGTCTTGTATGTGAGCATATTTTATAATAGCCAATACTGGAAAATAGTAGAGATCAAGTGGAAAGTTCTGAATGAATGGTGTGCTGTATACACAATTTTTCTGGGTCCTTTATTATGCTAAACAAAGTGACTGCCATTATTTTTTCTTTTTTTTTGCAATCACATCTTTCTGTCTAATTAAGGTTTGTCCTGTATTCTGGAAAAAAAAAAATTGCAATAACATCAATTACATTCAGATAATGATCACAAAGGTTTTAATGATATCCATGGCACTGCACCACTGACGTATGGAATGCAATGCATAGTTTGAGATTTTATTCTCTGTATGAACCTAGGAAGGTTTCTTTTTAACAGCTGCAAAACAAATAAAGCCATTTTTAAAAAGAACCCTGTATTTATAATACATTTATTCCAAGTTCTCTGTATATTAATGTTATCACATTTACCATTTGTGTACTGCTGTTTTATACAACCTCAGTGTCTGTGGTAAATCCAAAACAGAGAGGTATATGCCAAACCTTTCATGATCTCCAAATCCATGCTTATGATACAATATTCTATAAGAAAAGTCTCCAACTAAAGGTTGCTGCTTTCACTGCAAAAGGTTTTTGTGCTTTGGGTTGTTACCTCACTAGCAGGCAGTCCATATGGTGCCAAATCCTGTAAACTAACTATAACTAGGTATAAAATTCATAGGGAAAAAATGTAATTTATCACAAATGCACAGCTGGCATCTCCTTCTAAGTGGTTGTTTCCTAATCTGATATCAACCTGTTCACAGCCCCACTATGTTATTGAGCTATAAAATCAATAACAA
This sequence comes from Apteryx mantelli, assembly GCF_036417845.1. Lineage (NCBI taxonomy): Eukaryota > Metazoa > Chordata > Aves > Apterygiformes > Apterygidae > Apteryx > Apteryx mantelli. The sequence goes on from NC_089979.1 coordinate 80,815,904, forward strand.
ATAGCATGCGTGATCCCCTGAGAGATTAACTGTTTATTCCAGCTGTGAAGAAGAAATGAAGGTTAAAGCAATGGAGCTGCTTTAAGAAAGGTATGTGTATGTTTATGGATGTCTGTGCATTTGAAATAAAAGAAAGTAGGCCTCTTTTGGATTATTTGATCATAACTGCATCAACAACATAGGGTGTTTTGTTTGTTTTTAATTACGTTTTTTTTTAAGCAGCTGATTTTCAAGCTCAAATTCCCATGCATTTTGCTTTCTTTGTGTTTCCAGAAGTGCTAGATATGTGATTTGTATTTGTTCTTTCCCCCAAATGTTTCATTATTACTTTGCTCTTGTATTAAATCGCAGCTAATATCTCAGGGAATAACACCTGGGGCAGACCGAGCATAAACACCAAAAGCTGTAATGGTAAAAAATATAGTGGCCCAACTTGTCACACCCTTTCTTCTTGGCTCACAGCTGTAAAAACTGTGAATGTTTTAATGTGTGCATATGCAATGGGAAGGAAGTGAGAGATTACAGTGCTGGTGAGCAAAGACAACGGTGAGAAATGAACGGCATTAGAGAAAGCAGAGAACAGATCGGCTCCGGGCGGGCAGAGAGTCATAGGGAAATTGCGAAGAGCCCTGGCTCGGTATCGGTGAAGAGGTGCAGGTGGTCTGTGCGGCACGCTAGTCGATGAAAAAGGAATTGGGGAGGAGTGGAACTGCCACAAGATTTCACAATATTCCTAGCGATTCATAGTGCTGGCAGCTTCTAAGTACTTATTTTTGAGCAAAATACAGGTCTTAGCCTTAGATGTGGCAGAACCAAACTGAAAGCAGTGATTCCAAAGGGAAAAAAACCTCCTTCTGAGCCAAATTCATTGCTGTTTGATGTGCAAAGGTTTCAGATAAGATCTTAACACAAAGTTTCTGTCTGTCTCCTGCACAGCAGTTAGAAAGATGCTATTACCATTTTAATGGAATTAAGCATTCTTCCTGTGATTCTTGAATTTTTTCAGCCCTCTGCATTACAGTGCTTGGCCTGTTATGCTAGTCGGTCTGCCTCCTTTATCTCTGAGTTGGTTGCAGTTCATCCTTTTTACATTGTGTATAGTTTGTAAAGCACTTTACAATGAAAGACATTTGCAATGATTTTACTCTAGCCTAATTCCATCAACTGCAGAAGTGCTGTTCCTAGTTTTGCTGAAAAAAGATCAGAATTTGACCTCAGAACACCCCAGTGAGATCAGTATTATTTATACTTATTTTGTAGAAAGATAAATTGAAACACCAAAAAGTTAAGTGACTTGCCTGAAGGCATAAAGCTTCTCAGTGCCATAGCAAAGACTAGAATGCGTGAATCCAGACTCCAGTGTCCTTGTTCTAAATGACAGATGTGCTCTGTGAAATCAGGATTGTGCTCATATGGAAGAATCTACTAGCATCCATGGACTTATAAAAGCCATTTAAGCCAGGGAAGAGCCAGGCCTCTGCCTGCTTTTAAGGAGCAGAAGAAAGTTCTGAACAGCTCTGTCTTCTTTTCCTGTTAGTGTGACAGCTGCTTAGGGAATAGGGAAAATCCTCTTTGAAAAAACCTGAGTTCTGCAGGTTTGGAGACTGTCCAGTAACAGAAAGTCAGTTCTTAAACTCCTACCTCACAACAGAATATCACACTGTGGGGACTGCAATTAAATAAACAAACCCAAATAAAACTACCGAAGAAAAACATATGCCAAGCTTAGTTTCATAATTTTCTTTTTTTTTCTATTTGTAATTTGATGCTTTAATTGTTAGGGTTTATTATAATATTGTAATTGCTTGTGCATCAATCTGAGAAACTCAGTGAGAATTCCTTCACTGGGGGCGTTGCAGTAAAATTACAAGACAAAGGAGACAGACCAAGCTTCTAACACTGGCAGTCTCATGGGTACTAAATTGCTTAAAAGTCAACACATTTGCTGATGGGCAGTAAGAGAGAAGATAAAAAGGAGCTTCTCCCCTAGTCCCTTGCTATTTTTAGTAAATCTATGGTGTCTGTATACTTTTGTTGTAGTCTGCTCTATCACTCATCGAGCTAACTCAGCTCAGCTCCAGCCTTGGTGGCATTATCTCAGGCTGTCATATGGGTACACTGTCCTCAGAAATGCTGCATACCCATTGTGAATGATGGGCAGCAGAGACAGAGCAATGGGGGTAATGCTGTGTCTGAGTTTTATACTGATTATTCCCTTTACAGATGTAATGTCAGAAGTTTGATGCACTTTAAAGATTATGCTAGATTTTGTGAACTGTTTTGCAGTAAGAAATTTCACACAGTGGATACAGTGGAGCTGACAAAGAATTTATTTGATGTTCATTTTAAGCCCGTGGAAAGCCTGCTCTCAGACTGTAATTTCCTGGAATTTATTATTCACAATTATTCACTGTATTTTGTTTTGGCAAATGTTTTTAACTCTGTTTTGATCATGCACAGTCTTCCATGAATAATCATTGTTTCAGATTGGAGCTGAAGTGATAGGTCAGAAGAGAGATATGGCACAGTCATGTTTGTGACTGGAACAAAACTGGAAGAAACCACTTCTAATGCAGCATTTGCAAAATGTGGATATAAAATTTGGCACCTGCAAATATTCATGTACATACAGCTGAAACTTTGCTCTAGGCTTGATCCAAAGCCACTAGAGGTAACAGAAGAAAGAATGAATATTCATGTCAGTAAACTAAACTCCTAGATGATTCACTGAAAGCAGATGTAAAGAGGGAGCAATATAAGCAAAATGTATTAATGAAAGAAGTAAGTAATCCAATAAGTATTCACTGAAAATATGTCCTATTTATTATATTCTAATACTGTTTTTTGCATAGGTCTTAATGAAGTAACACACATGCACACAAACATGCCTGATTACAGTCTCCCTTTTATCACTATTTTTCCAAACCACAGAAGTACTGCTGCTTAATGGAGAAATGCTAGGAAAAAACTAAAAGCTGAAAATCTGTGGAACTGGTCCAGCAGAAAGTAAGCACTCCTTTTTCTGTCTATAACAGGAAATTGAAACAGCTGTAAAGTTTTATTTGATTTAGTATACTTTTCCACAAAGCTCAAAACATAATACATGCAGGAGCTATGCAGGCCTGTGAAGCTTTGATTTTCTCTTCAAACATGCACCAAATCTTCCACACATGTAAAATTACCTATGTTTCAGTCTGTCAATTGACTGCTACTACTTTGATTATTTTTAATTCTTCTTTTCTTTATCAGAAAGGCAGAAAAATGTTTTTTCAGAGACAAGTAAGGCTGAATGAGTCTGAAGAGGCAAAAGCATTCCAAGAATGCAAAAGTAGTTCAGCCAGGCAAAAAGCTGGATTTGAAAGGAATAGTAATTGGAAGCTGACACTGGTGGTGTTTGAATTATGTTCGTCCAACGGCATATAGTCAACTGAAAGCACCACTGCTATGGACAGCCTTCAGTTACAAATCTCCCAGACTCCACCTGTAAGTCCAACTCTATTCTTTCATAAGAAAAGGTGTTAATATGGAAATGAAATATGACTCATTAGACCATAGATCTCTATACTTCACAAAAATCTTTCACCTCTGTGGTTAGATAGGCAACAGAATTAGTGCTTACAGTGTTATTTGTCCTCGTAATTAGCACAACATCAAGCTGAATGGTGGAGTTCACACTTTTGTATTTGCCTGTCTGCAGGACTAGCTAAATATCACTATGTACAGGGGGGATAACACATTCATAACACAGAATAACCTGTCATTCTGTAGCCCAAGTACAAAGGGCTGCATTGTCAGCTGTTGTAAATGTCCCACATCCACTTAAAAAGAATTATGTTGACTTGGACTGAGCTCTCATTTCTTTACAGCTTAGAGCATGAGAATAACCAGCAGTGGAAAGTAACAGAACACCATTTCAAATCCTTGGCTTTCTTAACTCAAGAGCATTTAAAAGTACAGACGGATGTGCATGGAGGGTTTGCTTGATATTATAAAAGAAGAGATTGGACACCAAATACATCAACAAATACTAACACACAAATGAACAATTTCCTGCTGTAGAGAAAAGAAAGACACATGGATGAGGGCAAAAAGACTCCACAAATATAGTTTGGAAAATAACTCTCCTGCAAATAGAAGCATTGGATAATTTGTACTCAGCAACAGAGTATTTGGAGCCTCTAACTCAGACTCTGAAGGTCTAAGCTCTGCACCTTAGCCAGCCTGTTTCAGCTTCCAAACATGAAGAATAATGTCCAAATGGTGCTACAGGATTAGATGGTTCAGATTGGACAAAGACTGTGTCTCTGCAAGTAAGGAAGGGGCTTTCTATCATTTGTACTCCATAGGGCCATAGGGCTCTTGAGGTGTTTGATGAAAAGAATGGTCTCCCTGCCACTGCCTCCAAAACCAGTGCTCTAAAGTAGGTGACAGCACCTTTTCAGTGTACTTTGGGAGCTTCTCTTCAAATAGGTGCTTTGCTGTGGGCAAATCTGAAGGTCACCATTGTGATGCTTTGTTTGAGGGCATGTGCTAAGCTGTAAGAGAAATAATTGCTGTAATAGAGAACAAGGAAAGCAGTTCTTCAGCAAGGATCATGATTAGAAAGAAACATTTTGGATAAACATGGAAAAATGTATCAAATCTTAAATACTGTAAAATGAACTTTTGGTTCTCCTAAAGTCAGTGGAGATTGAGGTGAGTGGAAGAGATACTGGAAATCCTAATCTTTATTCTAGTTCAAAACTACCTTTCATCTCAAATGGGGGCAAAATGATGTGTTTTCCCACAGGATGACATTTCCAAATGATTTCACTTCAGAAATGTCTAACTAGTCCCATGAATTTCTTCGTTTTGATAACGGTAAAGAGTTTCTTTTTGACTTGTTTTGGTTTTTCTATTATTAGATACAGAGTAATAAGGTTTTTGTTGCATGAGATAAATGTTCATAAAATCATAAATCAAAACAGTCACTGAAACAAGGTATTTCAACCTTATCAAAATGAGGTATTTTGAAAATTTTGTGTCAAAAATTCTTGTGTATCTGTATATTCCAGAAAATGTTTGATTTAGTTGAACCATCTTTTTCCAGTGGAAAACTGTTCTATCTGAGAAATAGTTGATCAGCTTTAGTCACAAGGCAAAAAGAAACAAACAAACAAGTGGGGGTCAAAAAAATGCCCTAAGCCAAAGACAGTGGTTGTGCAAGTTTTCCAGAGGGCCTGAGAGCTGTGTAAGGACAAACTGTAATATCACTGAAGCTGCTGGGAATTCTGTCAATTATTTTAATGGGACTACTGTTCTACCCTGGATCTTATGAAAAGGCCCAGGGAACATTAGCCGTTTCTTGAGAATATAACCAGCAGAATTCAGTCCCTTTGTTTTTCGTTTTGTTTTGTTTTGTTTTGTTTTGTTTTGTTTTGTTTTGTCTTGTTTTGTTTTGTTTTGTCTTGTTTTGTTTTGTTTTGTCAGCTGAGGAAGCAGTATGCCAAAATGCAGCAGCTGACATTGTGGATATTAGAGTCCAAATGTGTAATGACGCTCCTGTATTTGGATTTGAATCCCATTGTGACAGGCTATAAACAATGTCTGATGGGCACTGCCCCTTTATGGGTGCTTTGGATGCATGGTGGGTGGATCAGAACGAGATGCTGATCTCATTTGGATTTCTGCCCTTATGTCCACAGGACTGCAGTTTTGGCATTATTTGCCTTTGCTGCAAAGTTCATTTCGGTTTCAGCATCTGTTCATGGACAGGAGTCTGCCTCTGCTTCTTTTATGGTACATCTACTGCTATTTCACCACTTCATTTAGCTTGTTTGTTTGTTGCTCCTGCCTGCTTTCTGCAACAGCCATGCTCTTTCTTCTCACGTCTGCTGTGCCAAGCCCATATCTACATGTAGCCAGGCCTCTGCCTCAAGCATTTGAAAGATTTGTCCTAGCAAGGGATGGTCTTCATTTTGATTCTAAATTAATCTCCTTCTCATACAGACCTGGTGTGATAATCCTACATTTTCTCCTGTAACGTATTCAAATCACAAATGCAGAACCAGGAAACAAAGGTAAGAGAAAAGGTTACATACACTAAAATAAATTAATTCCCTAGCATTTTAAGATTTCATGCATTTTTTTTTTCTTATCTGCTTTTTTGGGGGGGGAGGGAAAGTTTCTTGTTCCCGATTTAATGTCCCATCATTTGACAACAAGACAGTTTGAGAGTCTAGTCCAGTACTTTTAGGGCTTTTCACAAGGATTTGGTTGCGTACAATAAATCCTACTGATAATAGTTAAATCTTTACACAGATATTTTAAAATATGAGACCAAAATGTCTGTCTTTCAGTGTCATCACTCCCCTTTTTCCTTCTTTTGTTTTTTTTCTGGCTTGTTCACTTTGTGCTTGGAAATTCTCTCCTACACTTTCAGATCAATATCGCAGAATTAAGTGTCTTTCTATGGCAAACTTTCTGTAATCTGCCCAAAGACAACTTTTAAGTCTTTCCAGAATATTATTTCCAGGGTTTTGTTGCTAGACAAGCTGTTTGCTATTGCAAGGTGCTATGGTGTTTAACAGTCTCTTAAGCTTTCGTCCAAACAAAAGGCCAAAGTCTTCATCCACTATCAGACTGTTTCAAGTGCACCTACAGCTCCAAGTGCATCTAAGGTTAGCTCAAAGAGCTGATAGAAATGTACTGAGAATGAGTATCTCTTTCAACAGCCCCTGCTCACAATGGAAACTATCTGAGATAACAAATTAGTGTCAAAGATCCCATTGTAAACCACAGAAATAGCCTTTGGGGTTGAAGGTTTCTTAGTCATTCAAAGGATGTTCAGATAAATTCCTGAGTCATTTGCTGGCCCTGTTAGGGCTAAGAAAATGCCGGATGTTGTGAACACAGCCGTACTAATAAAATGAACACTGCTAGGGCTTGTTTTCTCATTCTGAGGCCATCTGACACAGTGTGGACCTCTTCATACTTCTGAACTCTCCAGTCTTCAAGGCAGGCTAGTTACAACTAAGCTACCTTTTCAGGACAGGTAGAGAACAGTCCTTGCTTTGACCTGACTCATAATTTGTGCCCAAGAAATGTTTGGGAAATGGCTCATTTCCTGGGCCAAAACTGTTCCACTGACTGTTCAAGAAAGGTTAGAATATGAACAATGAAATCCCAGAGTCCATATCTGGGCAGTATTTAATTTACTAGTATGTATGTTCCCTATGATTACACCTTAAAATAAAAGTTGTGCTATCAGAGAAGAAGGCATTACTTGGTGTAGGCACCCCATTCCAAAAGTCACCTTTAATGGTAGAAATTTATTTTTTATATGGTGTTCATGGAGAGCAAATAGCAATAAGTTCATTGTGAAGAACAGTGCATTTAATATTTCTTATAATATGCTATAGGAATTTGCAATTTTACCCATGTATCTTTACAGGCTTCTGAAAGAGGAAAGCAGCCTGAAGCCTATGCTGGGAATGTGCTAATTAAGGAGTGTGACTGAAGTGTTAATCAAGAGAATCTAAGGCTGAGGAAGGAAGGAGATGTCTTAATCCCCCACATAACCATAAAGTGTTTCTTTGCCCAATCACAGCAGGGGAAATGCAAGTAAACAAAAATTGAGATGGAGGGTGACACCACCCATCTTGGGCTCTCTTGCTGCTCTGAGTATCTTCAATATTTGTAGCCAACAAGGACAGTACACTAAAATAGATCTCTGAGACTTCTCCTGAGCATGCCAGTGTGGGGCAAATTATACAGGCTAATAAGTGAACCTCAAAAGCTTTCAAAGATGAATTGTTAACTGCAGCCTCAATAATTTATTTTTCATTTAAGCTGCTTGTGACTTTGTTCTATTACTGCAAATCTGTATTTTAGGAAAATGTGCCACTTAACGCTTTTCTGAATAACCTGGCAAGACATTGCACTTGTAAAAATATGTTGAATCCGAAAATATCTGAAAGGATTGGACCTCTTTTGTGATGTTCAGTACCTGAATGCATTTATGAACAGCATTCAAATGGCAAAAAGATGCACCTCCACTGAGTTACATGGGTTTAGGAGCTGGAAATGTGGTTTTGTGGTAGAGGATCTCCTTGAAAGCAGAGCTAGCCAGACAAATTTGTCAGCAGCAGGATCTTAGTGAGAGGGTCTTCGGATGTACTGGCAGCTTAAAGAATGGACTCAGATTAATTTTTCTGTGCAGCAGTTGTTCTTGGAACTGTTATGTCTTGGGCTATTACATGGTCTTTTGGGGAGATTTGCCAATTTGTGTTCATGCAACTTGAGGCAGACAAAATTTTATCTGTTGTTGGTTAGCTCCTAACTTGTTCTAAAGATTTTTTTTTCCTGTCTTTGTTTCCTCTGAGCAATCTCAACAAAGACTTTCATGTCCTAGCAGTTTTGTACTGCATCTTTATGAATGAAGGACAGTTCTTCATAAAGCAAGGACCAAGAAGAGGCTGGTTTATAGTGCTCTGTCTGTATTAGCGTGTGCTGAGACAAAATGGCAGTGGATCTGAAATGAAACTGTTAGTGCTAAGAATTCAAGATTTGTACTAAATGTGTTTTTGGGGAAGGAATGTTATTTCAGACTACCCCTCATATGTTCCCATAGACTAAACACCCATTAGCAGTTGGACTACATTAGCTGTACTCTTGGTGTTCACCTACCAGTTTAGTTTCATCTAAAAGGAGTGTTGTTCATGCACCCTTAGACAACTACAGGGTGTGAACCAATATGTGGTATATTGGGGGTGGCAGAGAGATTTGCTTCAAAAGTGCATTCCTGATCTGAACTAAAACACCAGTGTGGACATTCTCTGTCCTTGAGGTATTACGAAAACACAGTTTCAAAATCTGAGTTTATCAGAAATGTCTAGGTGATTCTGATGGCAATATTCATTGAAATAAGCAGGAACAGGGCATCTCAACCCCTTAAGAAGTAAGAAAATCATCCTGAACCATAATTTCCTTTGCATTTTTAAATCTCGCTTTGGAACCCTCCAAATACCAAGTAAAATACAAATAGAAAAAAATCCAATAATGTAATAGTGTAATTGCAGAAAAATAATAAAAACAAATCAAATCAAACTAATATTTTTATACCTGTCATTTAAAATTAGTTGGCTTTGGTATTTGTTTGTTTGGAACACTGGAATTTTTTTTGATTGGTTAATTTAGTTGAGGGTAGATTTTTGTTGTTCTTTGTGTTTTAATTCTTTATGTAGTTGACCTTTCTGGCACAGCAGTTTGGGACCACCACTGATAAAATGTTATTAATATATTAACACAGCTACATTAATAATCCAAATGAAACACAGCTACACATGCTCTTTCCAACTTGCTCAGTGCCTTAGCACCAATGGTGTGCGCAGCTGGTGTAAGTGACCTGTTTTCAACAGGAGCTCTGGATATCCTCATTCCCCGCAGTGAAGAGGAGGTGATCCTGTTGGCTGCATCATCTTGGACTGACACCGTATTCAAGACAGATGCTGTTTCTCAGTACTAATTTTGTGAGCTCAAGGTAGCTGAGTTTGGTAGAACATCAGTGGATGCTCAGTGTCTCTGAAAACTCAGTGTAAGACGTGTTTGGACACCAAACCCAAAACACAGGCATCTGAGTGACCAGGTAACTTAGAATATCTGACAAAAGGAATCTGCTTAAAGCCTGACACAGAACTTCTGGCAAGGCCAGGAACAGTGTTCTGAGCTTTCTGCCTTCCAGTCCTCTTTCCAGATTGCAAGACATATTGCTTCTTCTTAATAGCTCATATAAAGTATTAATATTACTAATATTTATTAACACCTCCTGCAGACTGTTAATTAAATTGTTGAAGATTCAAACCTTAATTCCTTTGGTGCTTACTAGATATCTCTTCCACTGGATACAATTTCATTTATCATTATTTTGTCTCCCTTGTGCTTCATTTTCACATGAACTAAACACCATCATTTAGTATTTAAGATATCACATTATAAGTGGCTGAGAACATAACAAACATAAGCAGTGTTAGCAGAACTTGGCACAGTGAAGCCAATAAACAAGCCTGACTACAGGAAATTACATGCTCAAAAGTGTGAAGAAAGAACCTTGAGTAAGTCTGTCTTTTAATTTAGATTTATGAAGAATAGCAGTTAATAAGCCTTTGCTGAAATGTGGCAATGTTCTCCTCATGTGACAGGTTTAAGTTTACATATTAATGCTGGAGGGAATGGATGAGCTGATTCCCAGTCATGTGGTCCTAAGTTATGGTAACCCTTTACCCCAGCTTGACTTTTTATTATATCATGCTGCTACGAGCCATACCAGGGCTAAAGGAATGACTTGATAAATGTGCTTTTAAAGCAGTTAAGCTGACACTCCCATAAAGCAAAAGGAAGTATGCAAATTAGAGTCCTCTTCTGGACACCGATAAAAGACACTATTTATAAACACAAAATAATTGTTTGGCAAGCAAGATAACCTTTTTTATAGTTGGTTTAATACAATAAAAAATATCACAGGTGTCAAAATCCTGGTAATGAGCACTAGGAGTGGTGCTGCTCCCACTAGAATTTCATATTGATTTCCAGAGCTGAGTTTAAAGATAAATTAGAGTTAAGAAAGAGAAGAATGATGCCAGAATAAATAAAACCTGTCCCCTGGTTATCACCCTCACAGATATCCTTTGGTAGGCCTGCCTTTTCAGGTCCATTTTGTCCCAGCAGCGGTACCTGGGGCTGTGATTTGCTGTACTTGAGCTCTGGGTTGATCCAGAGAGAAGCAGGGTGGGGAGGAAGCCGACAGGCGCTGGAGCTCACCCCTTGGCTTTGGGAGGAGAAATGGCCCGAGGAGTGCATCCAACAGGGCATAATGCTGTCAGGAAGTGTCATTAGCAAACATTTACCAAATTGTTCTTTTCTTCCGTCAATGTTCTTGAGAAAGGCTTCCCCACCCCAAAAGTAAAAATACATAGCATGAAATACTGTGAGAAAGCCACTGTGGAGCGGAGCTGGTTGAGCTGGAGTATCTCACAATTCAATATGGAAAAGGGCAGAGCAGGCTTTCTTCATCTCTATAAATAATATGCTGGTTTTTATCTGTGTTAAATGATTAACAAAATCCTTCCTTTTGGCACCTGGTTGCTTTAGCTGGCAGTATAAACACAGGGACTAAATGCACAGAGAAAATCAGAGGAGAAGAAAAATGGCTGTGCAATCCTGTTAGGATTCCTCAAAAGCTGTTTTTAAAGCAGCAGTAGGGTTTGCCCACATTAGATATTGCTTCTTGATTTTTTTGCTGTTATTGGCAATAGCAGCACAGTGTAGAAAAGGTAACCAAGTGTTCAGAAATTAAGGGGGAATGATGTTTTGACCTATGTGTTATCGACATCTGGTCTTAGCAGTTCTAGTTAAACCCAAAGTGCTCCAGTTGTCTACACCAAAGCGTTTAGAGTTGCTGAGATGGTAGAGAAACAAAATAGGTCTTGTGGACAGAGAATAAGTGTAATGCTGTATAAATTGCCATATTCACTACCGCAGGCACAAATTTAATATTAGAACTGATAACAGGATTTCAAAAGAACTTCTTAAACATTTTGAAATTGATTTTTAAATTAAAAATTCCTTTTTATAAAAAAAGAAACAATAAAATACAACCTCTTTTTAAATTGCTTTTCTTTTTATTTTTATTTTCACTCCCTTCCTCCCTATGTTGACTCCGACACTGTTTTCATTAGCAAAATTGAATGAGGTATGCAATGTCACTGTAAAGAAAGGGAAAAGAAAAGCAATATGAAAAGGAAGAGTTTTAGCCATCAAAAAGGCTGCAAAAGTTCTCTAATATTAAAACAAAAAAAAAGTTTAATATAGTTTTTGAAGGAGAAATCGTGTAAACTTTTCCCAATTACATTAATTCTAAAGTTTTATAAAATTGGTTCTGTGATCTGAGATGACTATCCTGGTTATTCCCAGGTTATATCTTAATTAGATTTGATGCCACTAACAAAAAGATGAAATATTTAATGTTCCTTTACTCTCCGCCATACCTCCTTTCTAACAAATTTTATTAGAAGTTATATTAGCAGATATCCTTTTCCACTGGAGTATCCTTTTAATTCAAATATTATATGACAAGCATACTAGTTTGTATGATTACAAACACAGGAAAACATAGAAAAATGAATGAGTTCATCTCTTTATTGATAAGTGAAAATGATTTCCATCTGACCCAGAATTGATACACGATATATATTACATAAACTCACATATATTACAATTCACCTTGTTCAACTGAATGCTTTGCTATCAAAATCCAGTTTTGAAGGTTAGCAACAGAGTACATGATTGATCCATGCTGATAGGATGTGCCTGAAAATCTAATGATATAGAGATGAAATATGTGCCTTAATGAACCGACCTTAACAAACCCTTATGACAATGAAATACAATCTTTTTAGCTATAGTGAATGCAGTCACAAGGTTTCCATTTCTCTCTCTCTCTCAGCTTTCTGAACTTCTCTTTTTCTAGAGATTTCTCTACTATTTCCATAAAATAACCTTTATCTAATGTGCACATCAATTAATTGTACATCATTGCATCCAACGCTCCATGTTTGGTAAGAAAATAAGAAAATCCAGCGGTTCTGTTGATACATTTCCTAACAATTCCATACATGCTCTAAACTAGGCAAGAATCGCTTTGTGTATACAGGTGCCATTTTTATTCCTAGTGAACTGTTTAGGGATTAGGGTCATATAGTCAATGCACCACTGTATCTAAATAAATCCTGACAGCCCCAAGCTGTTCTATAAGACAGCGCCCACCAAGGTTTTTGCCCCGTTCACCTCCCCATAATCCCCAGATGATGGATCAGACTACCTCACAGGCCAGATCCACTGACACTCAAACCGGCATTCGATTCAGAGCTGTTTCTAGGCCACATGATGCCCGACCATGCTTTCCGCAGGAGGCAATCAGCTGACCCGTAACTCCACTGAATTGCTTTCATCAGCTGCGGATCTCCCCACACATTTATGGAAAAGGCTGTGACGTTTGAACTGAATTTCTGGAGTTCTGGTGCCGGGCTTGTGCATGATCTGAGTTACTGGTGGCAACTCGTGTTCATGGAAAGGAGTGAAAATTCTTAGAGCACCTTTATTTACAGTGGTCTCACTCACAGTCCACTTGGGCTACACAGCCCTTTACAGCAGATAGAAAGCATGTCCCTCGCATGTAACAAAAAGGGCCTCTGTGACTGCAGAAAAAGGCCTCCTATTTTCAGCTTGGGTGAACTCATTCTAGCCGAGAGACCTGGGTATAATACTGCTTCTTTTGCTGTTCCCTTAAATAGCGCTAACTGGGTAGTAGGGAAGATGAGTTCAAAAGGGATAGCACTGGAAACAAGGCTAAAATAGAACAGCTTTTGAGAAGTCATGCATTTTTGGATATGAAGTTAAATGTATAGTCTTGCTAGGATTGTCAGATATAAATGTAGGCTCTGTATTGATTTATACTAGCTGAGATCCTAGAATTTTTTTTCTTTTTTTCCCCCTTCTTTTTTTTTTTTTTTTAACTACCAGCACATTTAATTCAGACATCCTGAGAAGGAAAGTAAACATTATCATTACAATTCTTTCTTTAGTAGTCACATTTACTTCTTGACTTTGTCTGCACTTGAAGAAATGATAGCAACATCACATTTACCCCAAATGTGACCCTTTTTTGCTTAGTTTGCTAGGATTAGTAAGTCTTTATTGTAAACTTTTCAAATTAATTACCGTGGTTTTCTTATTTGAAAATTAACATTGTTTAATATAAGCAGATGACAAGACTTCAAAAGGTTATTGTTAGCAAAAGAGTAAACAGAATTTTTTAGATTATTAGAAAAAAGGCCTTTCAAATGTTCTCTTCAAGTACTGTTAATACACTAATGTCACTGGATACATTCCACTGCCTGGAACTAATTCCATTTAAGTCAACAAAGCATATACTATTTTTCCTTGATAGGAGTTTAGAGAAACTTAGGGCTTGTTCAGACTTTTCTGGTATGATTACAGACTTGTACCTGGTGTCCTATTTAAGCACCTGCTGGTGTAATGACTCATTTCCTACCTTTTAAAGTGATTTTTAATATTACTGCCTTGCATTCTGTAGAACATAGTAACAAAATAGTTTTTGTTAACTTTGGCTCTCTGCTTGACATTAAAGCTAAATAGACTATGACAACTGACCATTCCAGCTTATGCAAGCAGAAGTCAATTGGTTGATTATGAAAGTCAAAAAAAAAAAAAAGAGTGAGAAAAAAACATAATAAGAAAAATAATCTCAAAAATGTGATTGTATGAACTGTTCTAGAATGTGATGGATGAAACCTCTAGAGTTTAAAGAAGAAATCAAGATGTTGACACATTACTGTGCTAGTAAGGCCATTGTGCCTATATACTACCCCTGCAATTACAACAGAACTTTATGCAGCCTGGAGTTGTACAGTGGTGAATTAAGTCCCTCAAAACACTTATCTGGAGCCATCCCTTTGCTTATTGGGATTTTTGCAAAATGCTTCCCCTTGGTTTCAAGCAGACTAGAAATTTTTTGAACATCATCTTTCTTTTACAGCTCAGCATTTCTGTTTCTACAATTGGCAATGCAATATTAGAAGAAATTCAAAAGAAAAAATATTTCATCTTTGCTCCTTAATTTTAGAAGGGGAAAAAATGAACAAATTTTTGGAGATGACTTTATTTCTATCTGTTTTCCATCAGTCACCAAAATTCTCAGAGTCTTCTGAAAACATGAGGGGAAATGCTGTAGAAAGAGTTAATTTTAACCTAGTAGACCATGATGTTTTTGTGGCATGCTTATTTAGGGAAGAAAGAGAAGGTAATTCTTAGTGTCTTAGCTGGTTTTGAAAAACTGTTCTTTGTGATTTGTTTTTCTGAAAATAGTTAGGTCGCAACACATAGCAGTATGATCAAGACCTCCATTTGGATGCATTCAGAGTGTAATACAAAGTGTAATAAGAAGTACAGAGGACATGTACTTTCCTAAACAGAAATACCACTGTACAGCAGCATGAATAAGAACTGTAAATCTAGTGCTAAAAAGGCTACCTTTCAATGATGATTTACTTTGGCCATGAACTCTGAGCCTGAAATTGTGCATTATAAGAATTTAGTATTTAATCTATCAATCTTCTTATTATTTTTGAATATTCTGGCCAGTTTAACTCAGCAGCGTGTAACTTTGAAATGTTATATTCATTGATCAGTATTAACACAAGTAAATACACTGAACTATGACATTTAGTAATATAAACAGAAATCTTGATTCCATTTAGCTCTAGCTGATGTCTGAAGGACACAACAAGCTATATAGCCAGGCCCTGATGACAGTAACTGAAGGAAATTCCCAAAGTAGTGATAGTTTTGGGGTAAAAAACCTAGTTTCCACAAAAATGAAAATTTCCATGTTAAATTGCTGATATGTTTTTCCCTAGTATCTACAATTTTCCCTCACAAAAACAAAGCAAAATGTCTTAAGAAAAGGTAACATTAATTTGATCCTGAGATGCTGAAGCATCTTTCAGGTGCTGCAATTTCGGTGTTTGGTGCTCCTATTTTTCGCTCCGAGCCATGCTTTGTTGGTAAGCCCATCTCCCCGTGCACAGCTCGGCCTTCTCCCTGACTGAATGTCCATCTATGCAGTACTGCTGACGGCAGTGCAGACCTCAGCCAGCTCGTGGCGATTGCGTGCCCAGTTGCACACTGTAATGCAGTGCAGCACGGGCAGCAGGTATCAGCTGCACCTGAGCTGCTTTTCATTAAATTAGCACTGGCCCTGCACATACAAAGCTAAATGCTTTTAGCTCCAGAGCCAGTGCAGTCACCAGTGTGCAGTGCACATGTACCTCAAATCACTGCTTCGTGTGAGAGCTAAAGTTTAGGCAAACTATCATTGAAAATCTTAGAAAGAAAACATTGCAAGTTTTGAATCCCAACTTTTGCTTTTTTTCTTATTCATTTACTATATGTGGCTAGTTAATCTTCTCATCAAAATTTAAGATGAAGATAAAGGTTGAAGAATATATAATCTCCTATGCAATAGACTTTTGGATTTTTAGAAAGACTCTAGGAAGACTCATTGGCAACACCACATATTCCAAAGCAGAGACAAGCAGCACAAGCACATAAACTGCCCAAGAACCAGTGCAGAAAATCCTTTATGGCTAAGGTACAAGTTATACAGAAATCTAGGACAAGGTTTCAAAACCTGGCCTCTTTTTTCCTTTGTGCCATTTTGGGGAAGGGGGTTCTGACTAAGCCCTTTACATCAGACATATAAGGCCTTATTCTTATGTAGGCTAAGAATTTTTTTTAGCACTCCAGAAGTAAATGGGCTTTAGAAGAACTGTAAATATAATTTATTTTGTCATTAAAGACCTTTAATACTGCCATAGTGAGAAAATGGGGAGAAATCCAAGCACTATGCAAGTCAATGGAAGTTTTGTCTTGCTTCTGCAAATTTTACCCAAAGTCCTTAGCTCCTGACTCTTTGATAACTTGCTGAGTGCTTTTTGCTGCTCTGAGACACAAATTATCTTTTAAGGTGAAAATCCTCTGCTCTGGTAACTTCTGCATGATTTTGCTTTTGTCACATAAATAAAATATATCTGTGTGCATTGTATTCATTTTGCTTAGGTATCATACTGAAATGCAAACTTTTGTATCTGTACAAAAGTTATAGATCTGAATTTGGAGACCATGTTTGAACATTCTTAGAATTTGGTCCCTGCCAGGAAGGCCAAGAGTTTTTATTTATTTGTGCTTTGATATATTGCTATGTTGAGATATATATGTGTGTAAAGGTTACCAGTATCTACTGAGTGAAAAACTTTAGCAGAAGAAAGACTAGTCTCTTTTTTGTCATTTTGCTTATATTCAGGCTTTTTTACAAAATTTTTTCTTTTTTTTATTTCCTTGTCAATGGCAAACGTGAAAAAAATGAAGAGGGACAAAAACAGTGAAAGAAAGAAGACATAACTCTCAAAAACTTGCAGAATGAAAACAGCTTCCACAAGACATGTTCTTTCTCTTTCAAACATCTCATTTGTATTTGCACACATTTATGAATATGTTTCCTCTGTACGTGGTAACACAGAAGACAAAATGGAAAGTGGAGTGTTTGCGGCAATGAGATACCAGGATTTCCTCCCTCTTCTAGCCACACAGAAGTTATTTGGTTGCTACTGCTGCAGTTGTATTCCACACAGTTTTTGACTTTGTCTTCTCTCAGTGACTGCTGTAGTCTCCCTCCACTTTCTGTTGGGCCTTAATGCTTTTCTCAGTTAAAGCAGACAAAAATGGGGATCTGTTCCACTGTGTGTGTTTAAAGCCAGCATGTGTGTATGTGGATACAGGGCATGCGAATTCCTTTTCTGGGTATGCAAGAGATACCACCTGGTAAGAGCTTTAAAAAAAAGGCAACAGTTTAAATTTCCCATCAGGTTCCTGAATATAACTTTCCCCTGTCTCTTTTCTGGTCTTCTGTTATCTCCCCTCAGCCTATTTTCTTATTTTCTCATCTGGCAGCCTCTTTGCATGCATGTGAATGATGATTCAAATGCTTCAGAAGCTGTTGTTTTCAACTTTTTATTAATGTTTCCCAACTCATTCTCTTGTTTTCCTGCTGACAGTCTGCCAAAATCACCCTCTGGTGAATTCTAAAAGGGTCTGGGTAGCAGAAATTGGACCCAAAATTTGTTGCAGATAATTACTCTATCAGATCTTTGTCAAAGCAGATATTTGACAGCCCACACATCTCTATTTTTAATCAGTCCATGACATAAAACTACCATGCTTTTCTTTCTTTAAGCATAAGAAACACATCTTTAGATCAAAGATATTTCATTTAACTGAGTAGCATACTTGATTCTGCACAATTTTTTGTTGATTCTTGAGATTCAGCTGAGGCTGGGATTCCTACTGTGTCCGAGAGTACACACCATTCCCTCCCACTTCTGGGAATAATATAATACAGTGGTAATCAAATCTGAGTTGTTTCATCCCAGATGTCATTCAAGATAACATTATCAGTAATAGCCTGCCAAGGAATATTTCTGCCAAGTTCCAAACCAGAATTTTGAATGAAAACCCCCCCCCTCAAAAAAAAAAAAAAAAAAAAAAAAAAAAGAAGCTCAGCTAGGGAATTTACTCTGATTACAATCTATGTTGGGATAGGATTTGGGGAATTTAATAACTACTGTATGAATATTCATGCATATAGACATGATCAGTAAAGTTCATCCTTTATGTTCCCTACTGGTGAAGCTTGGTAGAATTTGATTTATGATTTTTTCCCAGTAGCTTCGAACACAATATTTTAGATTTACAATGGATAGCCAATTTACAGGATTCAATTTAAATACTGCTGGGGCGCTGTACAAAAGTATGAGACAACAAAAACAAATCTAAAGTCAATGTCAAAATAAAAACAATTGAGTCTTTAAAAAGAGACATAGGAAGAGATTAAGAAACAGAAAAAGAGAAAAAGCAATAACTGATTTAAAAAAGGGAAGTCAGATCATGCAAAAATGAAGCAATCATCATTTCAAAGCCCTTCATGTAGGAACTGGATAAGAAAGAGAATGCACTGGTGCCCTGTGAAAAAGCACAGAGGAGCCTAGGGATAGGGAGAGAAGAGTGGGGATGAATATCTGTTCTTTTATAGTTGAGTGATACCTTATCAAGTCTCTCTTCCATTCATTTAGAATACAGGTACTTCAGCTGGCTGTGGGAGTTTGGTTGGTTAGTTACAGTTAAAAAAGAAAAGAAAGGAAGAGTCAGAGAAAGGGAGAGTAGACCCAAAGGCAGAATTAGAATAATGCTCATGGGAATACCATCATTTCTTCTGGTGGTTCTTGAAAAGGCTACAACTGGGCTGCTCCACCTGGCCAGGAAGACCTTACTCCACGCCTTGCTTGCTCATCCTTTCCTTTCATGAACTGTACCAAGATACTGCTAGTTCTCAGGAAGGAGAGTCAGTTACAGTAAGTTGAAATAATTAATCATCTACTTTGTTTTTGAATCTGTTAACCACAACATGTTTGGGTAAGTGAACATCAGCTACAGGTTGTAATAATCTTGCTGATATGCAAATTGACATGTATTACATTTTTGACCTCATAAATTTTCTTGTGTGAACACTACATGATCACTACTTACAAGCCTGTATGTCCTGATATAGTACCTCCTGAAGGCTTTAATTATAGTTATACTGGGGTAATCTTTCAAACGTTGTTTGTACCTAATGACCTATTAAGGCTCAGTATTTGAGTGTAGGTCAGAGCATACACAGTGCGATGACTTACAACAGTAATGCTAGAGGTCTTGCTGTGAAGGTGAACAGACTGCAGGTGACTGAGCAGTATAACGTATTCCAGTGGCTGTGTGTTTGTTGGAGAGCATCTTGCGTGAGATAGTCCTTCACCTGTTAATTATTCCATCAATAGGAAATGCAGTAGTAAAACCTAAATTCTTAAGTTACACATTCATATGCGTTACTGTTAAATCATCAGCATGTCTGTCTTTAAACATTAACTGATCAGTCTTCACAGCAGCCCAGTCTGTGAAATACATCCTTGTTTTATAGTCTGGGAAGACTGGAAAGCTTAAACCAATCATTTAGGACTTAGAGACTGTTGGACTCCTCAAATAGAAGAATTTCTGACTGAACACCAAACCTACAGGTTAATCTCAAAATAAGCCTTCTCGAAGGAAAAATAATACTTGATGCTGGAGTAAGCACAGTCAAAAAGAATAATACTCATTTCATTGGAAGACAGTAGAAAAATTGATCCGTGAAAGTTAAAAAAGAAAAAGAAAGTTTGTTTAGTTTATAAAGCAAACAAAGCCTAATATGAAGATAAAATCATGTAGAGGGAGATTAACTCTGTGAACAGAACTCACTAGGAGGCCCAGATTCTGTAGTCATATGTACACATGTGACATGACACGTAGTTTGTTATTGTTTCGTGTGCTATTTTAGGTGTTGTGAATTCAGACTCAGTCATTGCTGTGAAGTCTGAACATTTCAGTGATTTCTATGCAGGCACAGAATGAAAAGAAATTGTTCCAAAGGGTTTATAATCTGTGTAAATCTTTAGTGAGGTGTGAACTAAGACATAGGCACAGAATATGTAACAATAAAAGACCTGTTTTATGAAATCTTTTCTATAATAACCTGCTTACTTGAAGCATATCTTTCTGGGTTACCTATTGCCCAAGATGAAGAGCACATCACCTGTGGGTGTGCCAACGTCCAGAAAGAGGTACAGAGATACAGAGCACAGCCCATGCTAATAACATCATCTAAACTTATTAGCTTACTGTCCACGTTGGTCCTGCTGGATCAACTGAAGAAAGGGTTTATAGAAAAGATCTGGAAGACTGAAGGATGAAGGAAAGGGGGATGGCAGTGATTATCCTCACTGGACAGGGGGAAAAGACAGCAGCAGTGGAACCCAAATGCAAGAACCACTAGTGTATAGTTTTAGTAACCACATGGTACTTTGAAAACAGGAAGTCAAAAATACTTTCAAGCCTGCTTCTCTTTAGCTAATAACTGTGTCTTTTAATAAGCAGTTGTGTTTAAGAGAGACCTTGGTCCCAAACTGTAACATTGCATTTTAGGTCAGCTTGCCTTCAATTAAATTTAAACCTAATATTCATTAAAAGAATCTCGTCCTGCACCGAATTCAAGAGGGAATTTCGTGTTCATAAGACTCTCTAAAGCAGAAAAATATTACAGTTCAAAGATATTCAACTAAAGTACACATAAAGTATGCGAAATAAAGCAAACGGAACAAGTAAATGAAAGACAGAAAGTTCACAAGATGCCACTTAGGCTACCCCAGTCTTGTGGCTTGCCGCAATGTGATTGATACAGGTTTTCTTAATTTTTCTAGCCTGTTATAGTAATTTGTGTCTGTGAATGCTGGTGGGGATGCTTAATACACGAGCAACTGACACTGCAGTGTCCACTGAACAGGAAGGTTGAAGCCCTCATCCTGTCATTGAGAGACTGTGTATTAGGAAAAAAAAAATATACTGTGGAGTAAGAATACCATACTGCAGGTGCACAGTAAGGCTTTGATTATCTTTTGGAAAACTCTTTACCAGGGCTTCAATAATAGCTTGTTTTTAATCTTCATTATTTATTTTAAAAGGCCCAGTGGGAAGTGGCTATTTTGGGGCTCGAGTTTGCCAAAACATGTCATGTATAAATCACAATCATTTCTTTAAAAAAGAAAGGCCCTCCCAGGCCCCCTGAAAATGTTCAGACTAAAATTTCTGACATTTAGGAGGAATCAAAATGATTTAGAAATCTGTGTATCAAAGGTGGAACCCCCCCCCCACCAATTCTTGTATGCTACATTTCAAACAGACCAATTCCTATTTTCATATTAGGCTCAAATGATATACTGGAGGAGCACAGCACAACAGAAGGATACATGCAAGCATGTTTTTTCACACTGGTTGGGTTTGTATGGTCTTTCTCTCAAACCAGATTGTATAAAGTTCTTGATTCGCAGGACCAAAATTTACAGGCACCCCAGAAAAGTTTTTAGCTTGTAGTCCTTTAATTTATAAGTCATAGGAAAGCCTGAGCATTAAGGATATAATTCCAGATGGGCAATAAAACAGGAAATGAAAGGCAAAACAAAATAATAACCAACTGCTTTTTATCCTGAAACATGTGGTGAATCCTTTGGAAACTTATTTGTCATTCTTCTTGCTTCTGTACTTCTGGTTAGTCCTAGCCCAAGATATGGGCTAGGATATGACCAGAAGACTAAGTCTTGACTTACCACTGCATTTTTTCAGCTTTATAGACCATAAAACACTGGTCTCACCACCAGTTGCAGCATCCACAAACAAGGACCTGGAACATTAACGACTGTAGTTGCCAGAAAGCTGATGCAATGCCTGTCGTAGGGTAGGCCAAGAAGCTTTAGTATGAGTGGGAGAGGTTTATCAGAGCTCTGGGACTACAAGAGGTGTGAGGAAAATCAGCAGTTGAGCAAGGATTGTCAGAGGCTGCGAATGTAAACAATACTTTATTATGGCAGAATTATAATTGCAGTGATTTTTCAAATGTGAATAGCAAAACAACCACCTGTTAAATCATATTGATTTAAATCACAAAAGCTATTGAATTTTTCATAAGCAGCTGGATGTTCTGCTGTCATGTATTTTCTAAAACAAAAAGTAAAATAAAACTGTAAGAGACTCACAGAGACAAGAAACTGTGAAAGAAACAGTGGGGAAAGAAAGGTCTGGAGTTTCCATTATCTCTTGGGTAGGTTTGCCTTTGCTGGATGATTGCACTTTGGATTGATTTGCTGCCTGTGGCAGTTTGCTTGGAAGATAAGTTTCATTCCTCCTTTCTCCCCAACCTCTTCTACCCTATTATTTAAAACCTGCTTATCTTATGAAATGCTAATTGCTGAGCTGGGCAACTTAATCTTCCAACCTGCAAAGACTCCAGTATTTCCAACTTGCCAGTTTTGACCCAGGAAAGCTTGCAGGGAACAGGCTTACTTTTATGATCCAACCCACCACAGATAGGAGATCAGACACCTGGTAAGGTCCCACATTTTCCCCTTAAGTGGATGCCTGTGTTTTGCATCCCTTTTCTCTTCTTCAATGCTTTGATAGAGC
This sequence comes from Apteryx mantelli, assembly GCF_036417845.1. Classification (NCBI taxonomy): domain Eukaryota; kingdom Metazoa; phylum Chordata; class Aves; order Apterygiformes; family Apterygidae; genus Apteryx; species Apteryx mantelli. The sequence goes on from NC_089979.1 coordinate 80,838,599, forward strand.
AAGGAACCTGCATCAGATGACAGTGGAATACACAAAATCAGTGTATGAAGTTTCTAAGCCTTGTCTGTAGAGAGCAGATGGAGCTGCCTACCCTGATGGTAAATAGCAACTTCCTGGAACTAAGCAAGTTATATAGATCCCATGTCTCTTTAATTTCCAAGAGTTGTGGGAATACATGATGCACAACTCATGAAACACAGAAGGAAACTGTGAAGTTTTAATATCCTTGTGAAGTCAAAGATAGTTTGCTTGTAGACAGTTTTTCCTCTAGATGTTATATCCTCTCTTTTTCTTCTGTTGAAAAAAACTTAACCTTCTAAAGGAAAGATAGGACTTTTTGCCTTTTAAATAGCAATGATATATCCCACATCCTGTGTGCTTCCGAGCTAAGGTTAGCAAGGTGAGACATAAAAGTAATGCTATATTTTTAGCTTTCATTTGCTTTGTTATTAATTTTTTTGTAATGCTCTGGAGTAAAAAACAAGAAACCACAATAGAAACCCAGTGTGTGGCCTGGTTCCCAGGTCTATTTACATGACAGGTAGACCCAGACACAAATATCAGACCAACAAACATGTCTTGCTGGCAGTGTCTGTATAAGTCTGGGTAACTAAAGATTATTAGGAGAGGTTCATATTGAATTTTTAGACATAGCCCTAGATGTAATATACGTATCTCTTTTGTATATGTCTCTGCCAATGTTATGCTCATTTGTTTTTAAACAGCTCCAAAATAAATCCCCCTCCAGTTCAAAGAAAATATCTTCTATGCAAGAAAAAATAATCCAGCCTACCTAGGATTAATGCAACTCTACCACTGAGAAATCAAGGGCTAAGAATTTAGTAGTGTGGATATTTTCAATTCAGTTTTGATGTGGTGTTCATAGACTTATGGATGAAATACAGTCTCTCTTGAAAGCATTATCCTGCGCCAGTTATTCATATATGTCAAGGACTGAAAGGCAGAATGCAGGATGAATAATTAAAAAAGGAAGCCATGTCCTCGCTGGGGTAAAGTAATTTAAGCAGAGTTTTACCAGATTACACAGTCTTAAGTTTTCAACTGGAATATTATGGTAAGCTGTGTTATATGATATTACTCTGGGCAGTATTTCATAGGCTATGGGGTTCTTCATATTTACCTGTGGTTTAAGCCTATGTGGCTCCATAAACATAATTGGAGTTGTTCTACACTGTGTAAATTAGGTTAGAATCAAGCATTCGGTGGCTGTGATCTGCTCAGTTATCATATTTCTTCCTTTATGAATCTCTGACTAATGTATTTACAGCAACAGTACTCACAGTGCTACATGCCTGGTGGCGCAGTGTCATCGGGCCGATCTGAGGCAGAGGGAGAGGTAATGGTAATGTGCAAAATGTGAAAGAAGTCATTAGCTTAAAACTTTTGGGGGATGCTTCAGGATAACTGTGCAAAAGCTTTCACACTCAAAAGTAAGAAAAGAGACTGAGAAAAGGATATTTCAGAGTTCCTTATTTATGTGCTCTGGCTGACTCTATTCCAGATCTGGAAATTGCAAGATGATCTTCTGCACAGCTCTGCTTGCTAGCTCAGCCACAACTTGGAGAGCCAGACAATTAGAGTCAACAAGAAATATACCAGCCGAAAAATCTCCTTTCCTCACAGAATGTGGAAGTTTGTCAAATTAAAACATTTTTCAGGAACACCTCCGTTTCAAGTAACCCTCTAAGCAGATAATTTCTTGTTTGTCTTTAAAGTCATTTCCGTTGAGCAGAAGCTCTGGTTCAAGCCACCGCCCTGAGGACTGCCAGTGTCCCAGCAGCTCCCCTTGGCAGTCTCAGGGAGCCCGAGTGGGTCAGGCTATCAGAGCATTTAGGTTCACTCTTTATTAATAGCCAGCCATATGAGAAGCCAGATCATGGTACTGCTTGGGGAACCATGCTGGAGTGATTAGAAAAAACAGAAATGAACTGTCATTGTTTGGACTTTCCTCTTAACTATAGGGAAATTTAAATAACAAACAAAAAAGTGAGAAATTGTTTAGTTCTATATTAAACAAATAGCATTTTAAAAATTGTAAGATTTTTTTCTTTTTTTTGCAGAATTTCCATTTTAGGTTTCATTTATTTTGAGATTGAATCAGTACCAACTAATAGGCAATCAGAATTTAAACTGACAAAATAATAATTCAGATGAAAATTTATAAATCTTTAGACTTTTTCTCTTTTCTGCTAATTTTTATCACTGCGCTCAATGTTTTATTATTTCCTAGGTAGTCCTGATGATGTTCATGATGAGACATGAAGCAGCAATGGATGCAGGCATCTCTTTGGAGCTCTGTTGCATTAAGTGTGTTTGTAGCAACTTGGTTTTCTTAGCAATTAATTCTGTTTTGAAGATACCACAATCTGTCTTTGAGAGATTTAATCCTCAGCTAAATCCTGGTGATCTGACACTTCTGCAAGCAACTGATGTACCCTTCACTCCTTCCCTGTCATTGTCATTCCAAGTGAGTAGCACTGGCTTAAGCAGATACCTTGAGCTTTTGATAGCACGTCAGGTGCCATAGTCCAAAGTGAAAGCGACTTCTGATACAATTTTGACAATGAGAGGCTTCTTCGAGTGCTAACTTATTTGAGAGGTTTCTTATAGGAGGGTTTTCCCTTGGAAACAACCTGTAGCTAGAGACGCAGGGTGTTTTTCTTGATTAATAAATTTATATGTAAAGGGACTTCTAGAGTGGTAATTCTATTATGCTGTGGCTCATTTGTGAAGAAATCTCCCTTCTGCATAGCTTTGATCTTGGTTCTTCTCTTATGTCCTCCTCCCTGCCCAAGCACAGTGATCTTAACGCTGGACACTCCTTCTTGCAAAGTCTCCAGCATTTGCTCACAACAGAGAGGATTTCCTATCAACTATTTACAACAGGAATTCTATGAGCATTTTTGCTGTGTTGTACTTAATGATCTAAAGGACAAATCCTTCCAAACTGGAGAACTCTTTTTCATTTCCTTGTTTATCTTCTACTGAGTAAAAGTTTACTGAAATAGATTTTATTCAAATCAAATTCCAATAATAAATATAAAGGGGCAAAAGACATAGAAACTTGCCATAATCACATGGCATTTTTCAGTGTCAGAGGCATGCCTTCAATTTGGCATCAATGTGTTGATTTATGTCTACTTAAGGTCTGGTCTGGAAAGATTAATATGTAAATATGCCCATCAAGAAAGGGCAATCTTTTTGTAAGAAAATATTCTCTGCTGTTTATCAAGGCAGTAATTGTAGCAGATTCTTAATGTTGTGCTTTGGAATCTTGTATTTAATATTTACTTTGATAGTTAAGAGCCTTCTGTGCAATAAACCAGCTTGACAAGGGAAAAAAAGATCTGTTTAACGTATTGGTGACACAATCCCTGTAAAGCTAACTTCTGTTAGGCAGAGGTTGCTAGGCACACAACAGGCAAGAAAGGAGGCAAAGCGAAAAGTTGGAAAATGTTGCCAAAATGATAGTAAATGTTAATGATCCAATCAGATTGGAGCATGTAGTAAATAGTAATGAATAGATGTACTTGTCAGGAAGATTTGATTTGTCTAGCAAATCCTTACTGACATATGCACTCATTTACTACTATATAGCCTTTTGAAAATGCCATTCCAGCAGAGCATAAAAAAGGTTATTTAGATTAAGTATAGTAACAAGATGAGCAGCATACTGAGTTCATTGGACTACATGCACACTCATTTAATATCCACTGCTCTATTACTCTGAATGAAACTGTCCCTGAAAAAAAAAATAGGAAAGAAAAAAAGCATATTAAAACAAGCATAATGGTTTAAAAAAAAAAAAGGAGGTTCAGTGTAATGCTGTGTAGCATCAGGATTCACATTCAGCCTGTGAAAGATAAGCTTGGAAATGGAGTAAAGGTATTTAGTGTTGCAGAAAAGGGACCTTCCCCCACCTCCTCTACCCCCCCCCCCCCCACACACACACTTTCTGGTAACAAATTCTAAGAGTTTAAGATCTGCCTTCAGTTTCATGAGTAACACTTGAAGTCAGGAAATTCACATTAAAAAAAAAAAAAAAAGGAACATCAAAGCAAAGATTACACAGGCACTTTTAGCTCTACTTTCCTCATTTGGAGGGATCACTTTAGAGGGCCATATTCTGCACTCAGCTACATTTTGTCTTTCCTGAAGAGAGAAGGAAAGTGCCATTGCTGAGTGCAGATGAATTTCTGCAGCTGATTCCTTAGCTGGTAAAAAATCAGTCTCATTTTTGGGTTCATTAAAGCAGCGCTAATATCTCTTGACATACTATTGGCTTCAGGCTTAATACATATGTACTAGTTTGTATTTTTTCCACATCTTCTCTTAATTTTATTGTCATCTTGACTCAGGGTATTTTATCAGCTTAGATCTTTCTATATAAGGCTTCTTCTCTTATAGGTACTTCAAGAGCTTCTCATTCTCTTCCTTCAACCCACCCTTTGTCAGGAGCAGTTCAAGTATATGACAGGTCAGTCACCATCGTGATTGCTTCCATGCACACGGACAGTGCAAATCTGCCATGGAAAAGAACAAGGAGCATCAAACTCAGTGCAGATATAAAACCTGAGGAATGTAAGTGCATGTGGAGGGAAACACACACACATGCACAAACACAGAATCACAGAATCACAGAATCACTGAGGTTGGAAGGGACCTCTGGAGATCATCTAGTCCAACCCCCCTGCTCCACCAGGGTCACCTAGAGCACATTGCACAGGATTGCATCCAGGCGGCTTTTGAATATCTCCAGAGAAGGAGACTCCACCACCTCTCGGGGCAACCTGTTCCAGTGCTCTGTCACCCTCACAGTGAAAAAGTTTTTCCTCATGTTAAGATGGAAGTGTCTGTGTTTCAGTTTGTGCCCATTGCCTCGCGTCCTGTCGCTCGGCACCACTGAAAAGAGTCTGGCCCCATCCTCTCGACACCCTCCCTTCAGATACTTGTACACATTGATAAGATCTCCTCTCAGCCTTCTCTTCTCCAAGCTAAACAGGCCAAGCTCTCTCAGCCTTTCCTCATAAGAGAGATGCTCCAGTCCCCTAATCATCTTTGTGGCCCTTCGCTGGACTTGCTCCAGTAGTGCCACATCCCTCTTGTACTGGGGAGCCCAGAACTGGACGCAGTACTCCAGATGTGGCCTCACCAGGGCTGAGTAGAGGGGGAGAATCACTTCCCTCGACCTGCTGGCAACACTCTTTCTGATGCAACCCAAGATACCATTGGCCTTCTTGGCCACAAGGGCACATTGCTGCCTCATACTTAACTTGGTGTCCACCAGCACTCCCAGGTCCTTCTCAGCAGAGCTGCTTTCCAGCAGGTCAACCCCCAACCTGTACTGCTGCATGGGGTTATTCCTCCCCAGGTGCAGGACCCTGCACTTCCCTTTGTTGAATTTCATGAGGTTCCTCTCTGCCCACCTCTCCAGCCTGTCCAAGTCTCTTTGAATGGCAGCACAGCCCTCTGGCGTATCGGCCACTCCTCCCAGTTTTGTATCATCAGCAAACTTGCTGGGGGTGCACTCTGTTCCTTCATCCAGGTCGCTGATGAAGAAGTTGAACAAGACTGGACCCAGTACTGACCCCTGGGGGACACCGCTAGCTACAGGCCTCCAACTAGACTCTGTACCACTGATCACAACTCTCTGAGCTCTGCCATTCAGCCAGGTCTCAATCCACCTCACTGTCCACTCATCTAACCCACACTTCCTGAGCTTGTCTATGAGGATGCTATGGGAGACAGTGTCAAAAGCCTTGCTGAAGTCTAGGTAGACAACATCCACTGCTCTCCCCTCATCTACCCAGCCAGTCATTCCATCATAGAAGGCTATCAGATTGGTTAGGCATGATTTCCCCTTGGTGAAGCCATGCTGACTACTCCTGATCACCTTCTTTTCCTCCACATGCGTGGAGATGGCTTCCAGGATGAGCTGCTCCATCACCTTTCCAGGGATGGAGGTGAGGCTGACTGGCCTGTAGTTCCCTGGGTCCTCCTTCTTGCCCTTTTTGAAGACTGGGGTGACATTGGCTTTCTTCCAGTCCTCGGGCACCTCTCCTGTTCTCCATGACCTTTCAAAGATGATGGAGAGTGGCTTAGCAATAATGTCCGCCAGCTCCCTCAGCACTCGTGGGTGCATCCCATCAGGGCCCATGGATTTGTGGGTGTCAAGTTTGCTTAAATGATCTCTAACCCACTCCTCCTCCACCAAGGGAAAGTCTTCCTTTCTCCAGACTTTCTCTCTTGCCTCCAGGGTCTGGGGCTCCTGAGGGCTGGCCTGACCAGTAAAGACTGAAGCAAAGAAGGCATTCAGTAACTCTGCCTTCTCTGCATCCTTCGTCACCAGGGCACCCACTCCATTCAGCAAAGGGCCCACATTTTCCCTAGTCTTCCTCTTGCTGCTGATGTATTTGAAGAAGCCCTTCTTGTTGTCCTTGACATCTCTAGCCAGATTTAATTCCAAACGGGCCTTAGCCTTCCTCGTCGCATCCCTGCATACTCTGACAACATTCCTATATTCCTCACAAGTGGCCTGTCCCCCTTTCCACTTTCTGTATACTTCCTTCTTCTGGTTGAGTTTTGCCAGGAGCTCCTTGCTCATCCATGCAGGTCTCCTACCTCCTTTGCTTGACTTCCTACTCATAGGGATGCACCGCTCTTGAGCCTGGAGGAAGTGATGTTTGAATATTAACCAACTCTCTTGAACACTCCTTCCTTCCAGGGCCCTCACCCATGGGATTCCTCCAAGTAGGTCCCTGAAGAGGACAAAGTTTGCTCTCCTGAAGTCCAGGGTTGCGATCCTACTTGGTGCCCTGCTGCCTCCTCGCAGGATCCTGAACTCCACCATCTCATGGTCACTGCAGCCAAGGCAGCCCCCAACCTTCACATCTTCCACCAGTCCTTCTTTGTTTGTTAGTACGAGGTCCAGCAGCACACCTCTCCTTGTTGGCTCCTCCACCACCTGGGTCAAGAAGTTGTCACCAATGCTCTGCAGGAATCTCCAGGACTGTTTGTGCCTAGCTGTGTTGTCTTTCCAGCAGATATCGGGGTGGTTGAAGTCCCCCATGAGAACCAGGGCCTGGGATTGTGAGGCTACTTCCAGCTGTCTGTAGAAGGCCTCATCGACTTCCTCTTCCTGATCAGGTGGCCTGTAGTAAACACCCACAACAGTGTCACCTCTATTAGCCTGCCCTTTGATCCTTACCCATAAGCTCTCGACTCGCTCTTCATCCACCCCTAGGCACAGCTCAATACATTCCAGTTGCTCTCTCACATAAAGAGCAACTCCACCACCTCGCTTTCCTGGCCTGTCTTTCCTAAAAAGTACGTAGCCATCCATGACAGCACTCCAGTCATGCGAGCTATCCCACCATGTCTCTGTAATGGCAATGAGATCATGGCCCTGCGACCGCACACATATCTCTAGTTCTTCCTGTTTGTTCCCCAAGCTGCGTGCATTGGTGTACAGGCATTTCAGGGAGGTGATCGAGCATGCAGGTTTCCCAGGAGGGATACAAGAGGGTCCTCCATAGCCACATCCCATGCGCACTTCCCTGGCTGCATTCACCTGCTGGAGGCATCCTGACTTGAGCAGTCTTTTGCCAACTACCCTGTCACTATAACTCTCCCCTTCCCCCATCTTTCCTAGTTTAAAGCCCTCCTTACCAGGTTGGCCAACCTGTTGGCAAAGACCCACGTGCCCCGCCTCGTGAGGTGGATCCCATCTCTCGCCATCAGTTGTCGATCTTCAAACAGGGTCCCATGGTCGTAGAAACCAAAACCCTGTTGCCAACACCAGCGGCGCAGCCAGTCGTTAACCTGGAAAGTCCGTCTCCTCCTCCTCTCATCCATCCCCCTCACTGGCAGGATTGAGGAGAAGATGACCTGGGCTCCCAGACCCTTGACCACCATCCCCAGGGCTCTGAAATCCTGCTTGATGGTCTGCAGTTTGCCCTTGGTGTCATTGGCGCCCACATGGAAGAGCAGCAGTGGGTAATAGTCCGAAGAATGGACGAGCCTTGGCAGTCTTTCCATGACATCTCTCACACGAGCCCCCGGCAGGCCACAAACCTCTCTAGACAAGAGGTCAGGTCGGCAGATAGATGCCTCCGTCCCCTGTAGCAGGGAGTCCCCCACAACAATCACCCGCCGCTTTTTCCGGGCGTTCCGGTAGGGCACAGGGTCTGTTGTCCCGGTTACTTCCCTGGCAGCCATGCCCATCTCCTCCTCATCCTGGAGGGCACTAAACCTGTTCTTCAGCTTCAGGTCTTCAGGAGGAGTAGGAGCCTTTCTCCTCCCACGAGCAGTGACCAGTTTCCAGCCTTCTTCTATGATGTTATGATGTACCGTTTCACACGGCACAGAGCCCTCTGGCAACTCCACTGCTGCAGGGGGTTGGGACTCCTGGAGCTGTACAGTCTCCAAGAATACCCTGTCTATCTCTTGCTCTGCTTCTCGGATGCTGCGCAGCCTACTGACCTCCTCCTGTAACTCCCTTACCTGACGACACAGCTCGTCAACAGCAGCACACCTCCTGCAGGAGAGCTGACTGCCAGCCCAGGCCTCCCGGAGAGGCCCCAAGCACTCCCTGCAGCCTGAGACCTGTAGAGCTGCATCTACTGTCAGAGGGCCAGTCTGGGTCCAAGCCTCTGACACAGCAACTCCAGCAGCCGCTGGGGAACGCGCTGTGCGGCGTGTCACGACCATATTGGGGAAGTGTACACCACAGGGAACAGAAATGAAGGTCCCTTCGCACGTCCCTTCGCGCGCCCTTCTGCGCGAACTGCTGCGCAAACTGCTGCGTCTGTTCGCTGCCTCTGTTCGCTGCCTCTGCACACATGTAGACAGGTAGGTATGATATAAAGGAAAAGCAGAAAGCTCTTTGCCCTTGTACATCTTAAAAAGGCCAAGCTAGATATGCTCAGGTAAAGCCTATCCTGGGTACCTGGGTACCCAAATTTCTTCAGGGGCTGATATATGTCTCCAGGCATATTAAAAGATCCACTGCAGTATCTCTCTATTTCTGTCTCTCCCTTTTTCTCTCTCTCTCTGTCTCTTTTAGTAACAGTATCTTTTACTGGGTTCTCCACTGTAAAGCTTGAATTATGCGGAGGAAGACATTCTGTGTTCACAATCCAAGCTGAATTGAAGGGATGGGGGTCTGGTGAGCACTCCTAGTTTGAAACTTCCTAAAGATCCAAATAAAATTTGTTTTGGACTAACAAGGTTACTCAGAATCCTCCCTTACCATTGACTAAAATGTCAGGTGATACCTTTATCTCATTGCCGTTTCTTCTAGCATGAGCAAGAGAGGAACAGTTAACAGCCTGATCCAGAGTCCACTCAGATATTTAAATAAGAGCTTCTGCTATGCAGAGCCCGGGGATTGGGCCAATACCTGACGGACTGAATTTGGGCTGCCTCCTTATCACCTCTATGCAGGACTGTGAATCACAATTTAAGAGCCTTCATTTCCCCAAACCAAAATAGTTGCTACTGGAAAACTACTTATAGCAATAAAGAATGCCTTCCTCATACCTCCCAACTCAATAAATAACTCACTTCTAATTCAAATTATAGAAAAGGTTTTGCTGCTCAACTGCCCATTGTGAGAATACAAAACATAAAATCTTATTAAATTATTAAGCAGAAACAGATCCTTTTAAAGTCCCTGTTTAGTACTCTCAGTATGATGCAAAAGCCTTATTTCCCTTTAATTGGCTTATCTATAAAAATGATAATTTTCAGACAGTTGGCAGTAAAATCCCTCAGGACTTCAGGAAGCATAATTCCCTTTTTAAAATTCTCTACATTTATTAATGAACTTGAAAAATAACACTTAAAATTGCTCGGTAGGTTTTCCCTCCTGTGCGTTGTACTCTCTACAGTTTCATGGTGAACTTCAGGCAGTTCTTCCTAATTTTTACCTTCAGGCTATGTTTCCCAGGTGCTAACCTGGGTAATCACTGTTAAATCTTGCCCATTAAACATTTGTGAGAAGATGGAAGGTTGCAGATCATATGTAGTTCACCAAGGCTAATACATGGGAGGGAAGAGGTATGCTGAGGGAAAAGACATGCTCACCCTGCCTTTCATTACCATGCTTTTCAAGCCTGCACATTCTTATTTTTAATACTAAAAGAGAACAGCTGTATGAAGTTCAGTCTTGCCAACCTGTTTTACATTAAGGGAAATGGGAAGGTGAAAATCTCTATCCTGGCAGATAAGTCAACTCTTATCTGCCAGGCCTGTCTTTTTTGTTTTATAATCTCTACGGGACCCAGCCAAGTAGTGCCCTGATCTTTCTTTGGACTCTTCAGTACTAGCATAATGCTAATAATAAGATCAATGCAATACCTGAGATCACTGAGGTATTGTTCTAACACAGAAGAAAGAAAACATTTCCGTACATGTGGACTCAGCTTAAAATCAACAAATTTTAGAATTGCATGTCCTCAACAGACAGGGTTATTCAGAAACTGTTTAATATTTTTGGTATAGAATGGACTATAGGGCATTTCAGAAGCCAGCTGACCGATAGCATGAAGTCTTCACATACACATGCCAGGTTTTTGCTAATATCTTATGTAAAAGTTCCTTAACCTTGACCACCAGAGGAAGTCATCATAATGGATTAGAATAAAACAATAGTCTATTTCACTCCTTGCTTTCTCTTTCAAGACTGCAACAAGGATATCAACACAATTGAGGTAAATATCCTTTGAAAAGTGAGCTAAAACTTTTATATCATTTCCTAAAGCAGAAGTAAAATTATATCTTATTTGTCCTCTATGTACCTAGGTCATTTTTGATTTGGTAACCTGGAAACAAAAGTTGCCATACGGTTATTAGCAATTCCTTATTAAGTCTTGGCACACGGTGCATATACAGGGTATAGGATTATGTGGACCTGAGACTTGGAGTCAGGCATCCTGAATCCTGAGCAAATGTGATCAGAACATGTTGCCTAAGCATTATCAGAGAAATTCTTAGCTTTCCAAGCACATTTTTCACACTTTTCAGGAGAAGAAGGTGGATCACTAACTGCATACATGTTTTGTGTGAAATTTTCTGTTAGAGTAAGGTGGGATTTGTAACATTGACTGGGATGAATGGCATCCAGAGAGGTTTGGCTCCTGACAGCGGGGAGACCCGGACCTGTGACCATTGTGAAGAGGATTTGGAAATGCTGGCAGGTGTAAGAGGACATGGTGGGATACAGTGCGCTCTGGACTCAGGGAAGAGTGTCTGCGGAAATCTGGCAGTGGGGCTGTGCTCTTTTGGAATGTAGTTTTGAAAAGGCGTTTTAAGGGATTCAGTAGCACTGGTTAGGAAACATTCCCAAGTGCTATGCTTAGAAGAAATGGTGTTTAGAGTTTTCTGTTGGGGTTAAAGTCCTCCTGAACCAGGCCTTGTGAAAAGGATCCCTGTCCCAAACCACCGACAGACCAAACAAGCAAAGGAGAAGGAAGCAGAAGGAAGAGCAATCGTGAACAGAATGTGGGCCACTTGTCATGGTCAGGTGAAGCTTTTAATGTCAGTTTTACAGATTTGCTCTGACTCTCCTTAGGGGAATACTCATACACCTCGTCGTGTAGCATGCTGAGTTTCAATTCCAGTTGAATTGGTATCTCTAGGTAAAAGCCAGATCCACAGTCCTATCTGCTTTCGAGGGAGATGTTAAATACAATACAAGTGTTAAATAGTCATAACTGGCTTAGCTAGCCAATTCTTAAAAAACAAAAAGGAGGAAAAAGTAAAGGAAAAGAAAAAGCTTTTTATTCTCAATTAACTTATGCTAAGGTAAATCAAGAGCAACATCGCTGAAGCAAATGGCATTATAATGTTGTAAAACCAGGAAATGCAAAGGGAGAATCACTCCAAAGTTGTCTTAGCAGCCTGAATTTATGGCTTGTGGTTATAGAAAGAATGCAAATTTGTGATTTTACTGCCTTTTCTTTAATGGATTAAAGAACAGAAAGATATTTAGAAATACTGCAGGGGTGTAAAACTAAATAGGATTTTTTTTTTTTTTAATTTTTAATTTTTCTGTCTTTCCTAGTTAATTAGAATTCAAAATTTTTATCTTTTGACATCATATGCTTTCCTATTTTCCTAATTATTAGTGTTTTAAGAGAAAAAATGTATGGTCCATTATTTCTGTTTTATTCATCATGTCATCCTTAGATGCATTGTAAAAGAGGGGTAGTGTGTGGACCTGACCATGCAGGTGGAAGCTGAAGGAGACAGAAATCTAGAATTAAAATATTAGCTGCTTCTGTGTATACAGGCATCTAGTCCTAGTATAGCTCTTCAGATTACAATTAGCTTTATTACAAAACAGGAAATATCAATACGCTCATTTTATAGCTTAGGAGATTGAAGCAACACAGGAAACAGTGATGGCACGGTAACCAAAATGTCTGGCCTTCTAGGTTCCAATACTTTATCTACTGGACCATACTGGTAAACAGATGAGGGCCTATTATTATTTGTCTTTGGGCTACCATCCTTGTATCATCATCTGTTTTGTGAATTCCATTAAGTAACACTTCACACAGAGCAAAAGCAAAAGCCCTCAGGCCTGTGCCCAGCAAGGATCCAGCACTGAGTCTGAATTCTTACCAGTGGTACTGTTAGCAGATCACATGTGCTAACTGATCTAGGTGGACAGGTTAGCATCAGGGCATTTTTACTGTTTCCTCACTGACTGAATGTTTATGTTAATACCGCAAGTCTAAATACTACAATTCACTTTTGCCAATATACTGCCCATGTTCATTGAAACTGAATATAAAACTAGGCACAAACAAAGCAAAACTGATTTTATTTAAAATATGGGCAAATATTTGCAGAAACTATTTTGCATTATTTTCTTACTCTGTTCAGCATTCTCGGTTCCCAGTGGTATGATGAGAGTTTGAAACACAGAATGTCTCCCAGGGGTGCTCAGCAATTTGCAAGAACAGCCCCACAGCTAATATCTTTTTGGTTCAACAGCTTCAAAATAAATTAAAACATTTCTGGTTTCTACTGGCACTGATAGAGATTAATCCACAAATAGGCAGCAGTTATCTGAGCAACTAATTAGGAGGGCCTGTCTTGCTGAGTCTTTTTCCTTTCAGGTGGACAGGTTCATCAATGCATTATTTTAATAGTCAGTATAACTATCTATTAAAAGTTAAAAAAAAAGGAGAGTCTAAATAATCTCTTCATAGATGGATTCTTTATAAAAAGTTTCTGTACAAATCATGACTAGTCTATGGGCAGTCAACAATTTGAAGTAAACACCACTGTTGTTGCAAAATCTGGCATATTTTGCAAAGTACTGTCATCCCTAGACTACACCGGTGGATTGGTTTTGTGATCCTAGATATTACACGGATTGGACATGAGTCATCTATAAATAAAACATTATTTTATCAATAGTTTCAGAAATGTCATGGAAACAAGAGTGGGTAGTTAAATATAGGCATGCTGGTGTAATTTCTGATACTTACAACGTGCAAAGGATTATAGGCTATGATAACAAAGGATTACAGGATGTTCTACCAAGAATTATGCCCTATCACTCAAACAATTGCCAGAATGAAGGAGTCAAAGTGATGCAAGTAGTACGTAAGGCTGAGAAAACAACTTTAGACAAATGCTAAAAGAGAAATTTTTAAGTGGGTCATAGAAGGGTGATTACTTGCACATGCTTACTGCTTAAAAGAAAAGAAAAGTTATAAGCATAGCAAATCTTCCAGTTTTTCAAAACTTTGTACATCCCTTTACCTTCTCATGTCATGCTAAATTCAGTCTTACTTGTAGCAGTAAGATAACAGATGTCGCAGTTTTGGAGTTTTGCACAATTTCTTCAGAAAATCATTAATTTCTGCATGGAGCCAAATCTTAGAGTAATGTTTCTCTGAACATACCCCAGAATTCTTGCGGTTGAGCAGGCTTTTGTGCATTGCTGTGGCAACCTGAAGAAGAAAATATATTGTGAATAGAGTCGGGTAAATATTTTACCCAGAAAATATATCTTCAGGTTTTACTCAGTGGATGCCCATGGCAACTCAGAGTGTCCCTATGCTTGTTATCAGAATTTGCCTGACCTATTTTTCACTGGTTTTATTCATCTGTCTCCAGTGGATTTTTGGTGGAATTGTTGATGTTCAGTCCTCAGTATTCAATATTCAGATATTGGTTAGTTATGACTGATCAGATAAATTACATATTTTTTAGTTTCTTTGGCTGCATGTGTGGGACAATTTACAACATTTATTATTAATACATATGCAAATAACTCATTGACCAATAACTTCTAAGTAGAAGCGTGTAAAATTGCTTACTTTTCTATACTGAAGATCTAGCCCTCTAATTTCAAGCCTGCAAGTACTAAAAGCAGTGTATTCCCATTATGGAATGTGACTCTGTGTCTTATGGCTGCTTTTCGCTTTGGTATAAATTCTCAATTCCAAGTTCAGAGGCCTGAAACATCACTATGATATTTTTATTCATAATCCCTGCAATAAGATCTTCAAAACATTCTCTCTCAAGCCTATTAAGAGAAGCCCTAATTTTGACCTACTTGATAATTAAACCAGCTATTAAAATTACTAAAATGTTTTGCTGTTTAATAAAGCACTCTTGAGGTTAATAACCTGTAAATCTGACCTACTCATCATTACTTTGACTTCTATTTTTTTATGTTTGCAGAGTCTGTTTTTTTCTTCCAGAATCTGTTGTGTTTTGTTTACAGTACAGATACTTTTATGAGCTTCTTTACAGAAATGCATCTTGTATTTATTTAAGGATAATATTCTGAATATTGTGATCCATGTGAACTTTGCTAGAATATCATATGAGGGATAAAAAGCAGATTATCTGCAGAAAAATGGCTCCCAGAGGGAAGTGGCAATAGCACAGCTTGAAATGCCTTGTTCTCTGTAATGTCCTTAGCCACCAGCAAGGCAAGTGTCCTGTGGAAAAGACAAATGCCTGCCTTTGCAGTACATAGAAGGATGTAGCACAGGAGGGTTTGCTGGGTAAATTTTAAAGCACAAAGGGGAATTGTTTTTTCTCTCACAGCACTCTTACTGGTACAGGACTTCAGGGGAATACTCCTGACTGGGATCTGGCTAAATAAGATTTTGGGTTTCCCGTAAACCCTTAACTTGAGGGCAGAAGGAGGGAGGAAAAGAAAGAACAAACTTTAGTCCCAAAGAATTTTGCCTATGAAGCTGGAGAACCAGGATTTCATTCTCTCACTTCTAGAATGGAGGCCAGTCGGGAACTCCACCAAAGGCATTGTACAGCTTCCACTGAGGGGTGACCAGATAAAATTTGATCTTTTTTTTTCCCCCCTCCATGGCACTCCTTCTCTTCGTTCAGGTATATATTGAAGAAGACTCAAGGCAAGAAAGAAAAATATTCAGTTGCCATTGATCTCTGTTGACCCAAGGTTAGTAAAAGAACTGCCAACGAGACTTTAACTTGATCCACCTGGAAGCTACAGACTGTCTGCAGGAGCCCAGTTAGTTTTAGGTAAATACTTACTTTACTTTCAACCTTCATTTAGTTACACCAGTGCAAATTTTAGCAACTTCAGAAAAAGAGCATGCTTTGCACAAAAGTAAATGGCCAGGAAAGTTTCAGGTCAAAACTGGCTGAGGGTGTTCTCACATGGCAGCATGCTGTTAATATGCTTTATCTTCTACCACAGACAAAGAGATGTCATCCTTGTAGTCAGATTGCCTCCAAATGCTTCATCATTAAAAATTTGAAAGCTGTTTTAAATTCTGTTCTAGATAAGCACATTTTATAACAATATGAGATGTATTTTGCTAGTACACCTAGGGTAAATACTGGCAGATTAAGTAAAAACAGGTCAGTTTTTAAAAGTATATGCTGTGTGGGGATAGGGGTGTTTTGCACAAGTATATCCACCCAGACATGTAGGACTTGGTTATTACTGCTTTTTATTTTGCATAATAATCTGTTATGCCAGGCTAAAGTGGGTGTAAATTCTACCAAATGCTACCAATTCATAAAAAAATAGTGTTTTACATACTTCACCAGCGTACATGATCATACAAGTGACAGAGCAATTATGACTTCAGTCCATTAAAGGCATACCATTAGCTTCACTGTCATAAACCATGCTGGAGAGCAGTGAAGCATCCTGATTACCTATGAGGAAGAAGATAACAAACACAGATTCCCACTATTATTACAAGAAAAGCAGGAGAAAACAACCACTAACTAAGCGCAAACAAACAAACAAACCCAACCATGTCTTTTATACACATAGCAAAAATAAAGCTTTAGGAATTATTTTTTCCAGGGAAATTGAAATACATACAACCCAATAATAAGCTGATGAAATTCTTATGCAGCAACAGAAGAAGATATTCTATAACGGCTCTAGCTCAACTTCCTAAACAAGATCTTCAGCTTTGTCAGTATCAAGCATAAATGCCTCCAGTAATTACACAAAATTAGGGTCAGTTTAATAATGTTAATATTAAAATGATAGATTACTAGTAAGCTGAGCAAATAAGAACACAACAATCTGTTTGTCTGCATTGTTTCAGCATTTTACAGTGCAACTCCAACTGTGTATATAGAAAGATTTCAACATTAAAAAAAACCACAGCATGTTACATGATCATTCATTACTAGTCAGGCAACATGAAGTAACCTAATAGGAGCAAATCTTCATGATGTGGCTAAATACAGTTGCAAAACTTTAGACATTTCAATCCCTAGACAGAGCAAATCTTTGGTTTCCCACGAAGGAAGATAGCATTAGTCTTGGAAGATCCATCACATAGCTCCTGTTTGCTTTAATAATAAGATGGATGATCCTACAAAAGGACGCTTGGATTTCATGCATTTACCTCTCTGCTTTTAATTACAATGTATAACTTTATGTAATTAAGGCATTTGGGGATGTAAAGGATATGTCTGCAATGTGCACCAATGTAAACTATTTTTCCATTGCATTATGAATATAGAATGAGCTAAAGAATTTGTAAATCCTAAGTTTATTTAACATGTCTATATTCTGTGACATTTGATATAATTAGACTTATGCTTATTCTCCTTTAAACACAACATTACCAGTTTAGGTAATGCTCAGTGGGTTTGTATAAAGAAAAGTCAGAGATTAAGATGTCTCAAAGTCTAAATCTTGCAGATATAAAGGTAGAAAGAAAGAAAATGAAAACATAGATAAACACAGAACAGAAAAAAAGCATTAAAAATGAAGGATGGGTCGGCGGAAGGTAGAAGGATGAAGCAAAAGCTAATTATGGAAAGGAAAATAATGTGTTTGAGCTTAATGTAAATCTCTGAGTCCAACTGAATAACATCACAGATATTAGGCATATGAAGGAACTGTGGCAAAAGTGAAGTTCATTCACAATGTAAACTTTGAGTAGTGCTTTGCTTTGTTTATGCAATGGGTAAATGGAGTAGGCATCTTCACTACTCTATGAGTTTTATTCTCCTCCAGTTTCTACAGAAGGCTGTACGAGTTACACAGATCTGTACAAGTCTGACCCATATTTTTAACTACCATAAATCAGGGAGCTGTGTATTGAAGACTTTGAATGGACCTAGGACAAAGAAAGTAGATAGCTACTTAATTTGTCAGGGAGGTGGCATGGAGTCAATTTTTGTCTAATATTTAAATTAAATGATTGGGAATTAGGTAATCTCAGATCTATTTCTTTTTGATTCTATTCAGGCTCTCTGTACTCCAAACCTTAAGAGAATCAGGTCTCCTGTGGAGTGGCAGTCTTAGTTTTCACTGTGCTCAGAGGTGTGCTCCCCTTCTATCTCCTGGAAGTTAACAAATTATTAGCAATTGTCCCTGTTAATATTATGATCTGTATGAGTATTTTAAGAGTTCCAGTTTTAGGCCTGAATTCTTCTGTATGTCAAAATAGAATGTTGCCCTTAATTTTTTTTCATATTTGTTTTTGTACATGATGTTATCTTTAAGCTCTCTAGGGAGATTTGGAATTGAACTCAGTAAAGAAAAAAACAAGTTCTTACTTACACTACTGAAAATAGATCTGTATTAAAAATTAAGGCTGAGAATTTTCAGAGGTCCTTACAGGCTTTAGTTACCCAGTGTCAATTTAATGATGAGTGCCAAAGATCCTCAGACTCCCTTAAACAACTCCCCTTTTAAAAAGAAGCACGAAATATATCAGAGAAAATGTTCACTTCCTCTACCACAGATCTAAACAGGTTTGATCATTGACTTCATGCTCACCATATGCAATACCTTCCATTGCTTTATGGAAGAAATACGGGGGGTCGGGGAAGAGAGAGATGATACACAGCCTTTTGGAGCAAATTGTTTCAAAAAAGATGTGAATTAAGGACTGTTTATTCAACAATAGGTAGAGGATGTTTGAAATATTTTGTAAAGTGCCTTAAAATATTTGCTAAGTTTTTACAGTGGTTAGGAGTATATCTGACCTTCTAGGTCTTTGGTAACTTGAGCAAAATACTTCTGAGTTCAGTCTATTATAATTCTGAGCCACTGTTTGCTCACTTCCATGGGTTTTAGCACCTTTTTTACTTTCCCAGTAATGTGCAGCCAAACTTCTAATCTCTATGAAAAAGATTCATGTTAATATTCAGATTCTATTCCATTCAATATTAAAAAGCACCACTATGCCAAAAATGACCTACAGCTCCTTTAGCTGAGGGAAGGATGTTAGCATGGCCTGGGTTGTCTGGAAAAGACCAGCACATCAGCTCCTGAATCTGAGTCCAGACAGATTTGGCAGTGGGAGATAGAGTGGGAGACAGTGAGAGACTGAATCGTGTTGCGGTTGTGCTTGGTTGGAAATCAAGCCCTTAGACAGAGGGAATGTGTCCCCTTTGTTCCTTCAGGAGACAAAAAATTTCTAGTCTACTGGCTATTATATATTTAAATGGCTTGGGATCACAGGTGCTTAACATGGTAGATAAAGGAGTATTATTTGACACTTAATTCCAGCAGTAGCACTTCAGGCTTCACTAAAACAAGGATACCTGTCAGGAAAAGATGCAGGCTGCAAAAACTAAATGGTTCACCTGTCCCACTTCTCTCTCAGATGGACTGGAACAAGATGAGAAATTACAGTGCCTTGAAGAGGTCCTCTCATGAGGATCTTAATGCATTGGCAATCAACAAAAGAAAAAAAACAAAGTCATTTCTTTGTAGTGATCACTGTGATTACAACCTATAATGGCACGAAGCCAGAGAGCTGGAAATTCAATGAGCAGGGGTTATCACCTTGGACCAGGGGGCAGATGGTGAAACACTTCTGCTTGTTTCCACCTTCCCCTATATCCAACATTATGCACTTGTCTGGACTGTAGAGCTGAAGAACGCATACAATATGCTGAACTAGCAACCGCAATACAATGACTGAGTCATTTTTCAGAAAGTCTGCATTTTTTCCCCACAAAGTCTTTGTGTGTAGTGATAGAATCCCTTTTGGTCTTACCAACGAGCTTGCTTAGGCAATTTGCATAAATGCATGTTCTCCTTCCTATTTTCAAAAGGTAAATGCTTAAGACTTTCAGGAATGATACAAGGACGACTGTAATCAATGGAAGTCTTTTCATTTACTTCAGTAGACTTTTTTTAGATTAAATTCTCACTTTTTCAAAGAAAAAAAAAAGCAGAGTTTTTTCTTCTTAAACCCCAAAGGCCAGTTGTGTTAAAAACGGGATTAAATGGGCTCCCTTGAGCTCAGCAACATACTTTTGTATTTTTCATTCCATCCTACACTTGAAAGTTGCCCTGAGACTTGTCAGACTTGTCAGACTACACAAGGATACAAAATGTCTGTTGTTTTTGGCAGGAAAATGAGTGTATTTTGGCTTTTTTAACATTGGTTTATGGATACAGGTGGAAACTGGGCACAGATTTACCACTAGATGAGCTTCCTGGAAGACATTAATTGGAACAGCGAATTTAAGTGAGCAATATAAAATATATGCTGTGAGCCAAGCTTGAATTCATAATAGGAACTATTTTCACTGCAGAAACTGTAATCTAAGAGTGAAGCCAATTCTGTCAGAGAACTGAAATTTATTTTATAGCTTATGGTGATCAAACCCTCGGTTCATGTAAAGCATTGCAATTTCATAGCCTTTAGTGGAGCTATGCAGCTTATACTAGCTGAAGATCTCATCTAGATGTGTATCTAGTAAAAGCAGCACAGATTTCAAGTATTGAGTACTGTGGTAGAAAAAGAATAACTCCAAGGAAGTTTTTAGTAGTTCATTCAGAATATTGAATGCATCTAAACACTATATTATCCTATTACTATTTAGTACCAAAAAAAAAAAAAGGTAACAATCATTTGACTAAATTATCTATCTGAAATGCTATCCAATATCAAAACCTGGAAAACAATAATTAGTCATTATACACTCAAAAAGTAAGTTCGTGTAAATATCTCCAAAGAACAATAGAGGCTGAAGATTTAAGCAATTTGTCAAAGCTCACAAAGGGATTAAAATTTAGGAATCATCAGGATATTAGATCAACCTTTGCCACTGCTTGTGTTATTGAGTTAATAAAGACCCTATCCAGATATGTGTTTGCTTGGAGTTCATTGCAGCCTTATGACTAAGTCCACATTTAACTAGTGGCAACTGCATGATGCAACAGGGACCAAGTCCTAGGATTTGTGTTATGGAGGATGTCAGTTTAGGTGACTATAAAGGCACCTCTGACTTTCAAATTTACAATTCTCAGAAAGACCAATCTTTTACACAGAAGATTTCCCTTTTGCCTATATCCTGTGTTTATATGGGCACGGCCTTGTTGAGAGTTATTGTGTTTAAACATATCTGGCGTGATACGTTTCTGAAGGCAGTTCAACACACCTGTCTTAGAAATGCATTTTAGATGACCTGCTTACTCATCATCCCTGTTTAGCTTAGACTATACAATTAGGCTGTAGGTAGTTAAAGTAATACAAGATTAATTCTACCCCTGATAAGGGGGGGGGGAAGGGGGACAAGAATTTTTTCAGTATTCAGTAACATAACATTGAATATGGTAGGATCCCAATTTGGCCTTCAGCACTTTCACCTCACTAGAAGACAAACAGAGAGGCAGCAATAGCCAGGCCCCTTCCCCATAAAATAGAACAGGGAAAATCATTCCAAATGGAAAAATGTGAAGTTGTCTGGATTTTTCTCTGGTGGCTTGCCCAGAAAAGAGTGGGGCATGCTCACTAAGCATTGTAATGCATTACTGAATGAGGCCCCATCTGGTTGTTCATGTGAAATGTTACTTTTTATCCAGATTCCCCAGTGTGGTTGTACCACAAGCCATCCAGTTAAGAGAAGCAGCAGCAACAGAATACGTAGGATAATAATAATAATAATAATAATATTGTGAAGAAACTGTGTTTCACGAGGGAATTTGTTGAATTCATAAGCAGTGAAGGCTTAGCATACATCCTGAGTGTACTGCAGCTTTGCCCTGTGAGTACTTTAGCCACATTTAAAAGGTGTCAGGGCTATACTACTCCTGCTATAGATTAAGATTTCATAGTCAACAAACATTTTTTTCTGCTTTAGAATTATAAATTTAACTACAGTTTGCTTTGGGGTTGGCAAGAAAGGAGGAAGTTGTTTTACTGCATTAAGGATCAATATTTGGGTCAATAGAAATCCTTTAAAAAAAACTCACTTGTTTATAGAAAAAAAATATTGATTGACTCTATTACCTCTTTATGCTTACACTCACGTGGAACAGAGAAATTAATGACTAGGATCTATTTCTGTTTAGTGTCTGTTTTAACTGCCAGTGCATTGCTGTCCCATTCAGTTTCAAAAACACCCTTTACTCCTCCCCCCCTTGCACCACCTCTGTTTTGCAGCCAAAAGATTTGATGACAAGTCTGTAGCACTGGGAACTTTACCATTGACTTCACTGGGAGCAAGATTGGGATCTGTATAGATCTTTCTGTTGACTTAAATGGATTTCAGATGATAGTCCCTGGATTCAGGTTATACCCAGCTCTCAGTCTTGATTTTAAAGAAATAATATGACTCCCTCAGATGATGAAGCACAGAATCATGTTTGTCTCATATCTGCACTAAACTCACTGACAACACCTAGTTGACCATCATTTTGTAAGTATTTCTTATAAAAGAAAGTCATAGCTTTTCAAAGGCAGCCCTTCCCTAACCTTGAACTTTCTGTATGTCAGTTACTCTGCATCAAACTGCCTTATTTTTGTAATTACAAAGAGCTGTAGAACTTCACAGGAGTTGTACTTTGCATTTCTTGGCAAAGTACAAAGAAATCAGCTGAGTACTTTCAAGGTCCCTTGGCTGCACATCACCTCCCATTTTATAATTCTGTTTCTCCTCTTCCTTAGAGAGGAAGGGCGTATTTCACAATTATCTCAAGGGCATCATGAATGGTGTAATCTAGTTGAGTATTCTACCTCTTGAGATCAGTAATAAGCTTGAAGTATAACTCACATGAGGAACTTTAGCATTTCATAGTTAAGCCTTTTTATTGTTCTGGTTAAAAAATAAAATAAACATGTTTGTCAAGTAGTCAACTTTAGTTCTTTTTTTTTTTCCTGCAGAAGTTAGATATTTTTCCAACATACACACGACTATATATATATATACACATACATACATACATATATATATATAAACATCCAAACTTCCACAGAGAAATTAAGCAATTGGCAAATTAAGTTCAATTAAATCTACTGATGGTAATCAAACAACAAAGAGCTCCACGAGTCATTAGAAAATGTTCAGCTAACTTCCTCATAGTAGGGCTGTTGTAGGCAGGCAACTCTTGAGGCTCTTCTTTGTGCCAGTTCAGGATAAAGAATATCAGGGCATAATCAACAGGGGCAGTCCAACTGTTTTCAACTGTCCTAAAAGAGTAAAAGTGAGATATAGTTGTACATATCTCTCCCTTATAGTATTAAGTAGACAATTTAAATCACTCTTTACAGTTTTTAAGATATGTATAATTCATTTACAGGGCTTTCCCATTTTTATGTTTCTAGAGATATGATGGCTTCTTCTATTTGCAAGTTACAATTTGACAACCTGGGTTTGCTTGGTTTGTCAGCTGAATCACATTTCAGGAGACCATCTCACAGTATTTCTGGTAAGCCAGAGTTTGATAGAGTTAAAAACAGAAAAACAAACTTGAAAAATCAGTTCTTGACTGCAGCAATCCGGTTCAATTTGCATCATCTGGAAAGAAAATCAAAACCTTCTTGGGAAGAATTAGCACAGCAATAATGACAGTAACAGTAAAGCATAATGCATAATAAGACATGTTTTGGTCTTGTGTCATTGAGCATTATCTTCACTTCAAAGATAATGTGTAAGTAACAGTATCTTCTTCCACATATCACTAATCTTTAAAAAGTGCACATGCAACTTCATATTTTCCCTGACCATCTGGCTACTGAAATCTCTACTAATAGAGACAATGAAATCTGAGCCATGGCAAATTTCCATCTAAAATCTGGTGGGACCAAAACTTAAAAGTCATCTCATAAATGCTGCTGCTGTTCATATCTATTTCCATTAATGACAGCACTGCAGCGTTCAGCATTAACCTCTTATTCTCTTTCATTAGTGTCTATCAGCTAAAGGACATTCTGACTGGATTGTTGCTGGTGCTGGATATATGACCAAGATGCCATGTTTATTGGGAGGGAAAACTTGGGTTCAGCACTTAAAAACACACAGAACCCCTTAAAGTGAACTTGATGTTCACGTTAGTGTTGTGGTGTTAGTTAGATGGTCTCAGGTGCTGTGAATCACCTCTTATTGTTATTGATAATATGAACACCCAAATTCCTGTGTCATAAAACTTCAAATCTGTGCAATTCCTCTACTTCAAGACTTCACAGATAAAATTGATAGCAAGATCTGGTCTAATCCCCGTATGTCAGTTAGATGAATTAGGACAAGCCATTCAATTTCCAGAGGAATCCTATAGGCAAAATGTCCTAGTGGATGCCAAATAGGAATAGACGAAAGACATTGGCATACAAATAATTCCTTTCATTCATGGATCTACAAACATCTAAGAAAAAATAAAGGCAAACATTGTTGCTACCATTTTACAGCTGGAGAAATCAAAGCCTGAAGGCAAATGCTCTACTCACTGTTGCACAACAGGAATGGTGTGGGTCTGAAAACAAAAAACAGAGCTAGACTCAAATAATTTCTTGGGTCTGAAGTATTAAATGTTGTTGCAAGTACTAAATGAAAATAACTCTAAGATCTTTACAGAGCTTACAAACATTTTGTTAAATTTTATGGCTGAAGAGATCATTTCAATTTATTTATTTAGTTTACAGACTTTTGTAAAAGGATTTTTGAGTAAGCATGGTTTCCTCTCATCATTGTTTGTTTGTTCATTTTGTAATCTTCTGCAGCTTTTTAAAATCTCTTCTGTTGCACCCATTACAGAGTACTCAGCACAGGGGCAAATCACAGCCTCACAGATACCTTTCCTCAGAAACTCCCCTCACCCCCTAGTATCTGACAATTAGCACAATCAATTGCTAAGAGGATGGACCAGTTGTTAAATCTGCTGGGAAGCAGCACAGGAGCCTCAGTGCTAGGTACCAGGCTGATAAAATAAACAATATTAGGAACACAGTCAACTGAAGTGAACTAAAATAGCTTCCTGCAGCCACTAACCAGACTTGACCAGGAATAATGATTTCAGAGTAAAAGATTCAAGTCCATGTCTTAATCACTGGTGTGTTTTATGTTAGAGTAGATCAAACATCTATATGGTATTATGAGCTGCATTATCACAAACAATCAGGCAGCCTGTTTTGAATGGCGCTGACCAAACAGAAGCGATCCTGGCTGTGACAACTGATATACAGATCAAGTCGGACTGCAGAAGAGGCTCTTTTGAGGATCTAAACCCTTCAGACCTTCCAGTCTGTCTTCAGTTTATTTCAGATTTCTTTTCAATGTGCACTCAATATAAAAGTTATTTAAAATGGGTTAATAATTTTGGAATGATTTTGCTTTCAAATGGGTCATATTGGGGTTTCGTCAAAGGACCTGGGCAATTATTATTTATATAACTATTTAAAAGCTACTTTAAAAAATGGAAGGCTAGGAAGAGATTAACTATGATGGCAGCCCAGCAAAGGCTTTCAATTTCAGAAATACTTTCTTTTTGATGCAAGTCATATGCATTTATTCATTGCACCTTCCATGTGAAAAAGTACAAAGTGAATCCAGGGACAAGAAAAAAATATTACAATCTAGTAAAGAAACAATGCCAAACTCTACAGAACTTCTTATGAGTTAATTTGCAGTCACTATAGGCAAATGAAATAGTTTTGACAGGAACCTGAGTTACAGAAACACTCCTAATTGAAAACAATAAAACAACAGCAGCAAAATTAAATAAATACCTGCATATAGAATTGCATGGTAGCCTTTGAATGACTGTATTTTTCAGATTTTATTATTTCATGATGGATATTGCATTCAATATGCATTTTCCCATCAGCATGGTGTAGTCCCAGATTGCTGGTCTACAGAGCGCATTGCAGGGTGAAAGCTATGAATTTATTATAGAAAGTGTGTTTTGTGACAAAATAGATCATCCAATCATGGAAAAGAAACAAGTACTTGGCTTTAGGCAACCAAACATCGATCCCCAAAAGAATACTGTAGCAGTCAGTTTGCAATAATACAAACTACAATATTCACCAAACAGTTGGGCGGAACAAACATCAGTAGCAATCATTGTCCACTCATATGTAATTACAAAAGAAGAAAAAGAGCTAAAGTAATTGAATAAAATATACATAGACTGTTTACTCAGCTTTATTAGCTGCAAGCAGCATGCTTTCATTAAAACTAGAAGACTAAATAAAACACTGGTTGGAGCTTCAGTGAAACAGTGATATTAGTTTCCACAACATTACCTGGCATTTCAAAGGATGCTAACAGCACACAAGAATTCAAAATGACCATATAAATATGCTTGCAAGTTTACCTGTTTTTTTACAGATTATGTACTGTGAGCTGAATTATGAAAATATACCAAATTTAACACCCCTCCACCTTGTCCCACTTTCCTTAGTGACTGGTATTGGGAAAAGAGATAAAAGTATTAAAACCCAGTCAGAGTACAAGAATCTTTAAACAATAATTTTTTATGAGAAAGTTCTTACTGCTATGTTTATTTTTTTGGATGTGCTTCTGTTTCTGTATTTTTTTGAAGGTATTTTGGTGCTGATTTTTGTTTGGTTTTACGGTAAGAACTCTCACTTTATCTCATTCAAAGCAATTTTTCTTGGCCCAAATGAATCTTCTCCTTTGCCCTCCCCCTATTTTGTCAAGAAGCTCAAGTGACATCTGTTACAAAAAAAAATAGAACCAAGAAAGTCAACTTTTCTTTACTGATACAACAAGTCTGTAAAAGATTTTACTTCCTTCAGAACCTAAATAAGTAGGCACCAGAGAAGTGATGTGAGAGCTATAAGACCAGTTTTGTTGCTACCCAATTCATTCTCCTGGACAGACTGCCCTTAACGGAAAAGTTGTCACAAAGATCAAGTTTGCAAATTGTAGCATAGCTACATAGATAGATATTACCTATGGTTTATACACACACATGTAAATATACATGTATGTATATACACATATATTCACACACATACATTGATATCCACCAAGCTCTACTTACTCTAGTCTGTCTCCCCTCTGATGCATGTCTTCTTTTATTTGAGTGTTTTAAAGATATCCATTAATTTGGTGACAAAGCTAAACCCAAGTGCAAGACAAAAACATGTTCAAATATTGGCTAAGGTTAAATTTGAATTGCAACTTTGCTTTTCAAGACATTCTTTAAATATAAATCACTTTTAGTTATCTTAATTTTTAAACAACATACACAAATAAGTCATCCTTAAAACCACTTTTACATTAGTAGCTCATACATCTGAGTCCATAAGGAGAGAACCTTATTTATTATTTATATTTCAGTAGCACTCACTGTGTAAGGCACTGTCCACAGAGACAGACAAACAGGCAGTTCACATTGATTTTCTGCAGCATTTCCAAGTGCAGCCTTTCCAAAAAACCCCAAAGGGCTGTATGCCGACAACCAAAATGAAAAAGCAAGAAGATGGTATTTGGCCACACACCTTCCCATTACAAGCGCTACTTAAGCTATGCAATGTATCATGGGACAGAATTTCCCAAGCTGGCTTAAAAAGTTAGGTCTAGAATTGGAAACAGCTTAAGGACGTCAATGTGGTGTCCAGGCTAATTAGCCTAAATGAGAGGCAAGCCTGATTAGCTTGGGCACCATGCCATACAAGTGCTGCCCAGGACAGGCTGCTGCTATACTGTGGTTGAGCAGGAGAGGGAAGGGAGTGGGAAATAGTCAAAATGTGAACCCACAACCACATTATACTACACAAAGCATATTAGCTATTGCACATGGTGCTGGGTCTCTTATTTCTCCTGTTTCCAAAGTGCTCTGGTTCCAGTTCAAGCACTACCTGTATACTCCTGCACTTTAAAAAGCCAGCCTGCTTCTGGGGTACTAACTGCATGGCACCGCGGGTTTACCAACTCATTCAGTGCTAACCCAGCACAGCATAATGTTATGTAATAATAGATCCTGAGTCACTTTTTTCCATCCCGTTATTTTGTCTGGATCAAATACAGCTCCAACTTATCTATGCTTCACCTCAAAAAAAAACCTTCCACGTGCAGTCACAGTCAAAATTTTGTCATCCTTGCAATGTGTTAGCCTTTGACTACACATCTGGCCAAAAGGATTGTAGCAGATCCAAGCACTATCTCAGAAAAGCTTATAGAATCAAGGCCCAGTGATGAAGACAGGTCATCTCATAGAGCTGGTCTAGGCAGGAACAGTTCTGCTGAAGAAGCCAGAAATTCCATCAAGACCAAGGAAACCTTTGCCTGTGGCTTCATGCTCACTGCCAGCATAGACCTATGAGCTTCATTTATCTTCAATGTTACAAGCACTTGTTCTATGATTATAGTTTTACATGGTTGAAAAAGTACATATTTTAGAAATTAATCTGGTCACTGGCACATTTTGGCTTCACACTCCAGCTTCACTTAGGAAAGAACAACCACCAAAGTCATTGAGTATGCTATTCTAAATACTGGCTGAAAAATCTGACTTTTTTATTTAGAACCAAATTCATTTGTAAGATGTCTTCATCAAAGCTAAGAAAATGCTTCAAGGTGAACATGCAGTTTGGATCCAATGATATTAATATTCAGATATTAGAATCTGAATTCTACATTATTTTTCTCATTGACTAAACACCCACATATATAATAATACATTCTGTCAATGCATATTGAGTCTTTTCTGTCATGATTTCATGTATAAGACCACTGTGAATTCTTTACACACAATTTTCAGTTAACCAGCTCTTGTTCACATTGAACACTGCAAAGGGTTTGGACTTAGTCATCATGACAAAGAAAAAGGCTTTTATACCAAAAAGCTTTAATATCTCTGTTTTTTTTTCCTTTCCTGGCTCTACGATAAATATATTCTGTGAACTCAGAAGTCAGTTGGCTTTTCTGTCTCCTTATGTTTTATCACCTGTAAAGTGATATTAGCACAATTTCTTGTTCTCAGAATTAGTATGAGAGACACAATTAATCCATAATTCTGAAAGGAATAAGAAGTTAGTGGAAGAAAAGGTCTATAGTGATGTGAAGGTATGTTTCCTTTAACAACTGAGTAGATTTAAAACTCTTCATGAATTGAAAGAATAAACAACATATTTTTCCTGTCCCACCTCTAGGGACAGGAAAACAGGATGTGTCGGAAAAGAACACAAATAAGCACTTAAACGTTGGGAGCAATAAGCAAAATTTATATTAGTGACTAAAATTTTGCACTACTCATGCTAATTTGACAGGACAGTGAAAAATAAGGCAAAGGCAAGCATAAAAGAAAAGTCTTGTGACATCTGTGAGGAAGAAGAGAGGAAGAGCTTTGCCTTCTCAAGGGTTTAATAAAAAATGACAGTCATCTGATTGTACTAGTGAAGCAGCACTGCACTCAGCAGAGCTAGGCCAATTCATATTGGCTTAGGATATGCTTTTTCCAAGGCTGAGATTCCTAAAGCTTTCCTTCAGAAAAGCAGCAATCCAAAAAGCTGAACTCTCACTTTTCACTGGAATGTTTCTTTTTTCTTCAAAGTTGACTTCATAAATTCCAGAGTTATTTAACAGCATCCTCACCTCCACCACTCTCAGAGTCCTCTCTGCTATCCTGTAAGCCCTCAGAAGGAGAAAGGGTAAAATGACAGAAGAACGGTAAGATTATAAAGACTTCTGGGGGTCAGTTACAAAAGAAGTAAGGGAAGAAAGGACATGGGTTTATGATCTGAAGGTCAGCTCAATGTATTCTCCAGGGGGGAGCATTTCCTGGAATGTAAATATGTAATTTAAAGTATATTGTGTCAGCAGCATTTTTGGGGGCTGATCCAGCACCAATAATTGCGGCCTTCTGGGAGAGGTAACCTCTGGGTTCTCATTAGTGTTATGGGGTTATAATTCTGCACTCATTTGCACTTCTGCTCTGTGTGATCAATCCTTGGCAGCTCACCTATCCAGCAAGAGGCCAGCATGCTGCAAACAGACATGCATCCCCTCCTTACCTCCTGCCATAATTGTATGCCAAGTTGCTATGGCACAGTTTGAGGAATAAAAACTTACACGAAAAATGAGGTTTCTGCTTTCATTGTTTTAATATTTTCTCTGCTGAACTCTTTGCCTTATTTTCTACCCCCATGAGGCTGCAGAAGAAGATTATGTGGTCATAGGAGAGGAAGCCTCAGCTCTGAAGTCTTATCCATTGTATGAGACTAGTGGTGAGAGATGGAAAGAGAAGTCAGTGCCGTATGGCCCCCAAACACATATTTGCTAGGTAGCCTGAAAATGTTGTAACCCTTCCCATGTTAATACTGCCCTGTGTGGGAGGCACATTGCCTGCCACGTGGCTTGGAATTACATTCAGCTACACAATCCCTATTCACTGCATAGCTGCATTCATTTACCAGACCTGTACTCTAGTTAAAGAAAAAAAAAATCTATTCCCTCCCTCCACCAACAAAACATACCCTAAATTATTTCTATGCAAAGTCTCATTATTTCAAAGCTTAAAGGATCTGCTAGACATCATATGTCACCAGCTGTGCACACAGAAAGCATGCATGTGCATTTAGACATACACACACATATGCAAATATATTTTTACATATGCAGAAATATATTACACATTATCATAGAAACACAGAATTTATTGTGCCTTGACAAACTTTGGGCCTATTATTGAACTATAGTGTCCAAAAGATAAACTGTATTCAACTGTAATGTGTGTGCATATATGTATGTGTGCATGTGCATGTACATGCATATATATATATATATATATGTGTATGAGCATGCACATACACACACACACACACTCACAGAGCCTCCATGTTCAATCTGTGAAGCCTGCCTTCCTGGTAAGTGCTATGAAGAGCAAATGAAGCAGAAAGCACCCAATCCTCCACAAGTCAGATGCTCTCTTGAGGCTCCAAGGATTTCTTAATTGGCTGGGGTGAGGTCAGGAGCTAAAATGATTGAGCAGCAGTGATGTGTGCAAAAATATTTTTTGCTGCTTCAATTTCCTTTCCTGACTACACATCCAGGAAACATCTCTCAAAGAAAGGAGAAAACCTTTAAAGGGTCAACAGTGCAAGAGGAAAGGATTTTACACTGAACATTAAAAAGAATGAAGGATATGCCTGATGCTATGGTCTATGCAAGGGGGCATGGAAAGCATTAGCCTGCAATTGTGAAATTAGGTTTCCAGGCTTTATTCCAGCTTCTGCCCCAGCTATGCAATCTGATCACAGTGAAGCCACTTCAACTTTCTCTACCCCTACACCTTCCACTGAAATCAGAAATTCTTTGTTTCAGGCATTGACCTGTGTGCAACTCCAAACACAAACGAGACTCATGCCAGTAAGAAGACAACCAAATTGCACTTTTCTTGTTAAGTATAGCATGTGTGGAAATGTATAAAACTATTGATTTTTAAGCCTTATCTGGTCATTCCCTTAAAATAGGAAGCAATACTAATAATTAAGATTAATTTGATGTATTAGTGATAATAGCATCCCCCTTGATTCACTGCTGTAAACAAGCGTTGCACTTTGTGTTTTCATCTTGATTTTAATTTGACTGCTTGCGTATAAACTATTACTTACATGAATATGTGCAGGAACAGACATATTCTGCAAACCATTATCATGGTCTTAGGCCTTACTTCTAGTTCCCTACTCCCAATTATTTAAAGGATCTTTTCCTCAGGACCTGTTATGAATCCTGCTTTTTGTTTAAAACTAGCACTACATGCATCTGAAATTACATTTCCCCTGAACTTTTCAAATTTCATGAGGCACTCATTCAATGAAACATTTATTTACACAGTATTTGATTATTTCTTTTGACTATAAATATCTTGAGGACAAAAAAAATACCAACAGGTAACTTGTAAGAGTTTATTAGTTAATTAACCTCATATTGAGTGTTCCAGGGCGCTGTAATCTCACCTTATTTCTCAGGATGACTAGAGCTTGCAAGGATCTACTCTGTCGATTTCTTCCTGTCTGCACCAGAACTTTCTGTAATGTTCCCTCTCCATTTTGTTTTTAGCAGCAAGCTTCTGCCTATATTTTCCATTTCTCCCTCTTTCAGGCCTCCCTTTCATTTAATGATTCAGTCTTTGCCTTCCTACCCTCACTGCTATTCCCCGGTGTCCAGGCCTATCTCTATTTCCTCTCCTGTCTACTTCTATTCACCAAGCCTAAGTTGCCTGTTTAAACGTCTGCATCCTTCTAATACTGTCAATTCCATCTTGATTTAGCTGATACCTCACAATATCTGATTCCTGCTTCACTGCTTGGCCACCAGCTGTAATTTGATTGACTGGCTGGGGACAAATAGGACTGAATAAGCTGCTATTTAAATTTTTTCATGGCCAGCGTTTTTATACCAAAAAAAAATGGAAACAATCAAACTTCAGCACTTGTTAGCAATTTTCAAACTCACTGTGTTTAATTGGGTTTGGAAAAAATATCCTACAAATCTTGCCTGCCGTATGTACTAAGACAATATGTCCACAGTCTCACTCCAAACTATTCTGGAGCACTGAACCCTGGCAGTGAATTTTGAATGCCCCTCTATCTCTCTGAAATCTTTCCTGCTGAAGCAAATTTTCAGTATCATTAAAGTCTTGGCATGACAGTTTATTTATAATTAATACAGACCACTTAACTTTTCGTTGCTGAATACCAAAGAGCCGCGGTTTCATGTTATTTGGACACTACCTTGCCAGCAAAGATTAGGAGTTTAGGTTCTGTCAAGCATTGAACTTGTTTTATGGGACTCGAGTAACCAGATGATGAAAAACAGATCTTTCCTCCCAGAGAATAAATCTTCAGTGGATTCTTCAGACTCTTTGAACACAGAAAGAATAAAATAAAATCAAGACTTGTACCACACACTATGTTTATCCTGAATTAATACAAAGCAGACAGAAGTTAAATTTTTAAGATATGACCCATCTACTGGGGAAAGTAAATTGGTTTTTAATAAACACTGTCAGATTTCAAAGAAATGTTTTCCCAGTAAGCCATAAAATTCATAGCTGAGAACAATTCTCTTCTGAGAAGCCCTTGTTAAACAGAATCTCAGCCCTCTGAATTTTTGTTTGAAAATTCTGTTGTAAACCAGGCTCTACAAACCTGATTCACTTTTTAAGAAAGAATTGATGACTTCTCCTTTATGAGAGGCTTAGTGCGAACAAAAGCAGCTTGGATAAAATAAAAATGAGTGAAGCATTTCTTTTAAGCCAAATCAAATCTGACCTAAACCTCTTTTGAAAACTAGATAGAATAAATAACTGGATTTATTTCATGTAAATTTCTAGTGGGAGGTCAGGAAGAAAACCAAATAGAAAGGTAAAATTAGTGTTACAAAGCTGTCTTCAACAGCACCATGCCTGTTTTTACCAGCTCTGGGTCCAACTAAGTTCAGCCAGCACTTTGAGCAAATGAGAGAAGTTACTGTTAGAAAAGATGAATTTAATATTTCTGGTCTAAATAAAAGGTACGGTTGCACCATTTTCACAGAGAGCTTGCTGCTTCATTTCCCATTTTTTCCATCAGCAGAGGGTTGAGTTAATTATTCATCTCAGAGAAGGAAGACAACTCCAGTTCTCAAGTCAGATAGATTCCCATGATCTGGCAGGCTCCCAGGCACTATTGACTACGTGAGTTGATTACTAAAATACAGTTGATTGCTTTCCATGGTGTCCAATTCCAACAGAGCAGAGAGCCTTTCACAGTTTCAGACATATTAGAAAAATACAGGTGACTACTCATACAAGTGTAAAAATGAATACAACACTCCTCTTCTAGTACCCCTCCTTTAGCTTAAATTTTAGTTTGGCTCATTTTTTTGCATTATTCCCAACAATTTTTGGTGATGCATGGTGTTTTTCATGGCTAATATTTCGTTTATTATAAAAGCTGTCAGGAGAAAACTGGAGATTTTAACTGTTGGCTATAGGACATTTGGAGCATTTGGCAGTCAGCAAGATATGACAGGCAGCCCAAACTTTTGGTATAAGCTTATTAAAGTCATATATCTAAACAATCAGCACAAGGACAGTTAAGTACAATACAGAAAATGTGCACTCTCAGGTGAGATAGTTAACACCACATTGGAAGGAAGAAGTTACCTACTATTCAGGGGGAGATAATATTCCTGATTGATGAAAGTGAAAATGGTGGAGGATCTGATTTATGAGGCTTTTTGCTCTAAATTTCACTAAAAAAGCATTAACTGTGATCAGATAGTTGACATAATCAATCTCAGTCTCACAGGGATAAGAACTTCATTCAAGTTAGGGGAAGAACTGGTTAGAGACTGCTTGTAAAAGTTTTGTTGAAATCTAATCAAATGAAGCAAAATTCTGTCTAGAATATATAAGGACTGCCTGAAGGATTCTCAGACCTGGGATTAGCTGTAAGAACTTGTTGAGAACAGGTACATTTCTAGGAGACTCCAAAAGGGGGAAGAGTGTGAATCTTTAAAAGGAGGGGCAAGAGAAAGCATGAAGCAGGGAATTATAGAAAGATACACACACACACACACACACACACATATATACTGTATATGTCTATAACAACAAAACATATGAAGGACAGAAAGGTTATTGAGAGTAGTCAGCATGGTTTTATGGTGGGGAAATGATGTTTAACCAACCTGATAGCCTTCTATGATGAGATGACTTGCTTGGTGGTTATTGTTTACCAGACTTTTGTAAGACTTTTGACACTGTCTCCCATAACATCCTCATAGACAAGCTGATGAAGTATGGGCTAGGCAAGTGGTCAGTGAGGTGGACTGAAACCATGCTGACCTGCTGGGCTCAGAGGATTGTGATCAGTGGCATGAAGTCCAGCTGGAGGCCACTCGTTAATGGTGTCCCCCAGGGGTTGATACTGGAGCAATACTGTTTAGCATCTTCATTAATGACTTGGATAATGGGACTGAATTCACCATCAGCAAATTTGCAGATGACAAAAAACTGGGAGGAGTGGCTGACATACCAGATGGTTATACTGTCTTTTAGAGAGACCTTGCCAGGCTGGAGAAATGGGCAGAGATGGACCTCATCAAGCTCAACAAAGGGAAGTGTCAAGTCCTGCACCTGGGGAGGAATAACCCCTTGCATCAGTACAGGCTGGGGCTAGCGAGCTGGAAAGCAGCTCTGCAGAGAAGGACCTGGGAGTCCTGGTGGACAACAAGTTGAATATGAACCAGCAGTGTGCCCTTGTGGCAAAGAAGGCCAATGGTATCTTGGGTTGCATGAGGAAGAGCATTGCCAGCAGGTTGAGCGAGGTGATCCTTCCCCTCTACTCAGCCCTGGTGAGGCCCCATCTGGAGTACTGTGTCCAGTTCTGGGCTCCCCAGTACAAGAGGGATGTGGCACTACTGGAGCAAGTCCAGCGAAGGGCTACGAAGATGATTAGGGGACTGGAGCATCTCTCTTATGAGGAAAGGCTGAGAGAGCTGGGCCTGTTTAGCTTGGAGAAGAGAAGGCTGAGAGGAGATCTTATCAATGTGTACAAGTATCTGAAGGGAGGGTGTAAAGAGGATGGGGCCAGACTCTTCTCAGTGGTGCCCAGTGATAGGACGAGAGGCAACGGGCACAAACTGAAACACAGGAAATTCCACTTGAACACAAGATAACACTTCTTTACTGTGAGGGCGGTTGAACACCAGAACAGGCTGCCCAGAGGTGTCGTGGAGTCTCCATCCTTGGAGATATTCCAAAGCTGTCTGAACACGATCCTGGACAATGTGGTCTAGGTGACCCTGGTGGAGCAGGGGGGTTGGACTAGATGATTTCCAGAGGTCCCTTCCAGCCTCAACCATTCTGTGAAAAGAAAAAAAACCACCAGACTATTTTAAAGTCTCTAAAGGATAACAAGATGATAAGTAACAGCCAGCACTTGTCAAGAAGAAATCATATCAGATCAGCCTGATTAAAACCTTCTGAGAAAGGGTAGCTGGTAGTGTGTGTGGGGAAGCAGAAGGTATCACACCAGGATAGATTAACAGGTATGTTGTTTATAAATCTGGAGAGCACTTAGAGAAAGTAAAAAAGTAATTTTCAAAAAACAGAAATACTTATTTGGAATAAACTGTTCTACCAGTTCTTTGGGGATAGGACAGGAAGCAATGGGATTAAATGACAGCAAGAAAGATTTGGGTTGGCAGTTAGGAGAAATCTTTCCAACTGTAGGCATAGCACTAATAGAGACTGCCAAAGGAGAATGTGAAAACTTCTATCACTGGAAGTTTTCAAGAACTTTTGAGACAAAAAACTGTCAAGAATGGTTTAGGCATAGCTGATCTTGCCTTTGGGCAGCTAGATGGATTAGATGACCTCTCAGGGCCCTATTTACTATGATTTCTGTGATTCCCATGTAAACATAACTCTATTGACTCAAATTCGATTAACATCTAGAAACTTGTAAGAATTATTTTAAGAAAAAAATAAAAAGAAAAGTTTACACTTAACACAAAGAAATGTCATATGCTTATGCTGCATTTCATTCTTGGGAAAATGAGAGGATGTGGAATGACCAAATGTAGACATAGCCACATGAGGAACTTATGCCTCCTGTGCTGTCAGCTGACTACAGCTATGTTTCACTATTTAGCTACTTGCCTTTTTCTCTACACACCATTTACACTGGGGAAAAAAATAGTTCCTAGTTTAGTAGAGCTTTCAATTAAAAGTGAACTGCATCCTGGTGACCTGTCCTGAAGTGAAGACAGGCTAAATCATTTGTGTGCAGACAGTCCTCCAGAATTCCCCCCTGATGTCCTGAAATACTGGCATGTTTGCCCACAGGACATATGGAGGACACCTGAGAGGCCTATCTGGGGTGCAGCACTGTGGACAGTGTGACAGAGGTATGGCTTCTCACATAAGCTTGGCCAAAGCAGGAGCTTAGGCTTAGGAACTGATGGTTGTTTTAGGAATGGTGTCACTAAGTGACAGCTTTGGGCAGAAGTTATCTGAGGAAAGTCTGCAAAAACATGTTTTCTATAAAACAGAGGCTGTTAGTTCACATTGGACACTGAACAATGAGGATCTCCATCATGACTGCTGGGCTCCAAAGCTCTCATTTAATGTTCCTCACTTGAAGCATTTACCTGAGGCACATAAATTGGCTGTCCTAGACTCCATCTTCTTCCACTCAGTAAGAGTGAAAGGTGCTCTTAGGGGCTTTGTAGCTCCAGAAAATTCAAATTACACTCCCTTTTGACCACAGAGGGATCCTAGGAGGGCCAGGTGCCTAATTCAAGCACAGAAGTTGAATCTTTCAAGCTGGGAGAGGTGAATGCAAGGTTCTGGCCCCAAGTCAGCTACCTAAGTCAAGAGAGAGGAATCCAGGCTAAAAGCGACTCCTGAACAACTGCACTCCTCACCTGGGATAACTTTGCAGTGTGGAGATCAGTTGGAGATTCAACAGAATGATACAAAGATTCTCTCATAATTAAGTACCCTCAAAAAAGAGATTTGTGAAAAGGTGGTCCCCAACAGGGCTGGTACAACTTTCAAAGATATTAAGAGCTCTACATAGTGTCAGTGAGATTTGAGGATTCAGGGAGTGAGGAAAGTTATAGGTCCTGCCCTGACCCCTACTATTGTTGGATTGTTTTTCTGAATGAACATCTTTCTGTTCAAGAGCAGTCTGTCCCTGAGGCTGATCCTATTGTTTCTTTCCTTTTAGAAGAACGAACTCTGTGCGGAGGGTCAGTTCTCCTTCATGTACTGTTCTCAGGGGGCAATCTGACCCTGTAGCATGAAGTGCTGAACATCTTGCAAGCAGTCTTGTGAAAGCTGCAGACTTCCTTGGCAGACTCCGGAGACTTGGAGAGTTCAGACTGGGTTTGTGTATTCAGCTGATAAGCTGAGCACTTACCTGAACTGAAAGGAACTACAAAAGCTTTTGGGGATCAGGGATCATTATGAAGGACGTCTGAAAAAGAGAGGTTATCATAAATTAATTTGTGTGTGTTTCTGTGTGCATGTATGCACATTTTTGCACAAATAGTTAAATATGTGCAGTGATTCACTAGAGCATGTGGTATGGTTAACTGTGAAATACAGCCAGATGAATACAAATTTAGCAAAGGACAAAAGATGTTCCATGTCTTCTCCAGTCTAGAGTAATCTGCTCCCGATGATTGGCAGAGACATCTTTAGGCTAACTGTGCACAGTAATATATAGCTGCTCTGTGGGAATTTTAAAAGATGATCTCCTAACTGTGGGAAAAAAAAAAAAAAAAGGAAGATTTAACAAAAGGTGGAAAAGTGCTTAGGTAGTTGACATCCTCACAGAAAAAGTATCAGAATATCTGAAGGAATCCAAGACACACAGCTCCACATCAAGCAAAGTTTATTAATTTCCAGTGTAGCACTGAATTTAATATAATTGCAAATACAACTTCTTGTAAGTCTCCATGTTTCTTGTGGTCTGGTAATTTCCCAGTATTGCACCTTGAAAGTAAGTAGGTAAAATGTGGTAATACCAATAGGATGTGAAATCTAATTATTTCAGTCAAGCAAGACAAAATAAAACAAAAGCATCAAATCCTCATCAGAGTGAACAAGGAAGGATGGTGTAACTTCAGGTTCACATCAGCACAGGAGCTTTAGCTTAAAGGTGCTAGAAAAGAGCTTATAATGATGTCTACCTTGTAAACTAGTTTATCACAATGAAAGCACAGATCTTTTCATTCTCTTTTATCAGCCTAGTACATTGCTTTTCTGCTTCATTCTAAATGATTTACAGTGTTTTATAAGAAGAAAGTAGTCTGCTCCCTGAAAAGGCTACGCGTGGCCAACCCTTTCTGGCAAGAGTGAGGCATCCTTATGTATTTGGCATTGCAGCTTTGACTGCAAGCTTTTCTGATGAGTGCCTTTCTCTTTGTTAGCTATTTGTATGACACCTGGTACAGGTATGCTGGTTCCCTGTGCACTGTGTATTATATTCAGATTGCTTGCCCCGATGGAAAGGCTCAAAACTGACTCAGACTATTCAGTGCTCCCTGCTCCAGAGTTGTCAGCTCTGCTTTTTAGTAGTAGTAGTAGTTGTTGTTGTTGTTGTTGACCCTGCTTCTGACTGCGGTGTTCTCCAGTAGTTTAAGAATAGACTAATCCCAGAAATCAGCTGCTAGGCATCCAAGTGATGAAAAGGTAAATAACCCATCTCCACTTGAGTCCCATGGCTCATTCCATTGAGCATGTGTTTTGATGATCAAATTCAGCTCAAATTAACATTTTCTACCCCTCACTTTTGCATAATGGCTCCCAAGTGGCAGCAATTGCCTAGGAAGACAGGTCCTCCTTGCACAAAATGGTTTAATGCTTCATAGCCCACTGCTAAGGAACAGGCTTTAAGGAAAGAGAGAAAAAAAATGAGGTTTTGGTCCCTGTTTCAAGGACTGTGAATGCCTTTTACATTAATTGGAGAAAATGCTGAAGTGGTGTTGGGAGTAGGGAACTGAACTTTCCTCCCTGTCTCTTTTGGAACCTTAGATACCTGAGGAGACAGTTAGGCAGGATTTTGACATATAGGATTTTAAAAAGTGCAGTTCTCAAAGCTCCTCTGCAGCTGAAGTCCAACCTTGGCAGCATTTAAAAGGTCAGTTTCCCAGCTTGCTCAGGAGCACCTTGGTTTTGATAGGGTTGGGCAGTTAGGCACCTGGCTAAGCCATGCCTAAATTCCCTTGAGATGTACACACTAATTCTTTCTTTTGCCTTAAATGCCTTATCCAGTGGACATTCACAAAATGTGTCTGGCAGGCCAAACTGCTCACAAAAACTGCTAAGGCAAGAGAGGAAGCAAAGAAGCTTTCCTAATTTCCTTCAATAGCTCAGGTCTGTGAATTCTAACACAGAACGCAAGCATGTACTTTTTAAGCATCCTTTGTTGAATAGAGATGCTTTCCACAACTGGAGCCTTTCCTAGATGTTTTCAATTTTAAAACAAAGGTTTTGAGATGTGTTAAATTAAATTATATATATTCTCTCTAGACATCATCCTTATGGAGCATAAATATATGCAATGTGCATCCAAGTTCAGCTCTCCTCCTGTAAGAATTTAGTGGCAGATGATTTCTAAAAAAGACTCTCATTGTTGATTCTTTAAAGAATCAACAAATAATTAGGACTGTGAGGAAATTACACAATATTTTTCATTATCCCTGTAACACTGACAGGTCATCAGTGTATTCTGCAGTAATAATTGAATCTGATGACTCTACCTTTTCTATCTTGTGTTACTGTGTCCAAATTGCTAACATTGCCTTTTAGTTATTTTAAGCCAGTCATGCATGATAATAAAAAAAGTTCTGTGCAGTTATAGCATATTGATACCGATATAATAGTCTGATATACAGTACATTATGTTGGGAAGAGGAAATATGAATATATTAGACAAACTTGCTTTCCTGTCAGTTACTGGAAGATATTAGGGAGAAATTTCTGAGAACTACACTTACTAACTTGCAATAAGTTATTACAGAAATAGCTATATTTGGATATATACGTGATTTTTTTAAGTAGGCCACACAGCTAGCCAAACAAGTCCACCACATAATGCTCTCAGCTCATTTAAAAAGAAATCACTTTCTTCTGATTCTTCCTCCATACCTGAGCCATTCACTTTCCCTTCTTTCTTCCCAGTTGTTTTTTTTATTAATGCAGCCTGTTCACACTGGGTTGACCAACACCAAGAAATACAACCCTGCTTACAGACAATCTTAGAGTAAGAACCTCCTTCCAGAATGGTTTTGTGCTCCAGGACAGGCATGTGTACTTACCTGAGAGTCAGCACTCTCAATCTGCTGGAGCAAGACCTGAGACCATTTTATGTGACAGTTAACTAATAATATTACATATGTGAAATGCTTCTATTTCAATTTGAAACTTAATTCATGTTTCTGTCCCTAAGGTTTAAAGATGGGAGTCTGTGAGAAAATAACTAAACAGAACCAGTCTGCCATTTTCTCTAACATCATGGAAGCCTAAGTGTATCCATACTCCACTGACATATATATACACACTCTTAAGCATGTACATGTTCACATGCGTGTGTACTTTCCTAAAAACAAAAATTTATCCCAGTTTGGCAGAAGGGAGGATTTTAGCCCGCAAAACTCAATACATAGTGCGTACACATCACCGAAGCTGAATGTAAGGCCAGCTTGAAAGACAATAAAAAATAAATATTTTGGGTAGAAATGGAAAGCACAGATCTAATTTGGGCAGGAATGAATAACTGGCCTCTGTGCCAACATTTCATGGGAAACAAAACTAGTTCTTTTAAACCACAATGACAAAGTAATTGCTCCTAATGGTGTAATACTTAGGCCAGCACAAAAGTCACATGCATTTCTCTCTTCTCCAAATTGTAACACAATATATATATAAAATGAGCAACCCCTCATAACACAGGCATATCTGAACACAGCTATTCAAATGTTTAAGAGTGACATACAAGAGTGGTAACTTTCTGACCAGGCAAAAGCAGTCAGTGAGCATGCCACTGCCAGGATGACTTGGGCTTTGGCCCGATTTCTCTTTCGTTTCAGTTTCTCACCCTTCTGTTTGGAAGTATTAAATCATCTGGATTCATTAGCCGAGGGTGGCAGCTCCATGGGCAGTCAACCAAATGGTCCAAAGGCTTTTATTTGTTCATTTATTCATTTATTTATTTTACTGAGGGATTATGTAGCTCAGCTATTCAATATACAGCAGTAGGTTTCAACAATGTAAGCTCAAAGTAAGTGACTGTTTTGTGTGTGTGAGTGTCAGAGAGAATTACATATCTATTTGTTATACAGATGCTTCCCTGAGGATTAACAACACTGTATTGGCCCCTCTTCTGCAGTAATATTTCCTGTCTGCTTGGCTTCAGAGGAATATTTTTTTTCACTGTTTTGAGCATCATGTAAGAGAGAAATCTGCACACTTCTGCAGGCCAAATTCAGATGCACTAAATCATGCCCAATAACATCTTTTTCCCAGTATAATATGACTGAGAAACTGAGTGAAAAGATGATTCTCAGTGTGTCACCATCTAACACCAGATTATTAAATATAAAATATACTTTAAATTTTGAAAGCAACATATTGAATTAATGCTTATTATTAGAAAAAAACAACAGTGATAAAATGATATATGTGAAAGAAGCACCAGAAACGATAAAATTCTTTAGCTCTGAAGA
This sequence comes from Apteryx mantelli, assembly GCF_036417845.1. Taxonomy (NCBI): domain Eukaryota; kingdom Metazoa; phylum Chordata; class Aves; order Apterygiformes; family Apterygidae; genus Apteryx; species Apteryx mantelli. The sequence goes on from NC_089979.1 coordinate 80,880,548, forward strand.
TTTAAATGTGTTTGCAATTGTTAAGGCCAGAGGTGGACAGGCATAATGATTACATAATTTCAAAAAATACAAAAAGATGGTTATTTCTGACACATCTTTTTTCAAAAGAGATTAATATAATGTCCAAATCGCTGAGGAAGCTACTACTAACTATTAAACATTTATGGCCAAGTTTCTAAACACAAAGGCAGGCGGTGCCTCTGTGGAAAAAAAACTTTGTTGCCATAGATGAAGTTAGAGGGTTAGTGATTGGCTATTTACCTGAACTGTGTAAGAAAGTGACTGTCTAAGTGGGTAACTATAAGTAGTACAGAAAGCACAAATATTTGTACAGTATTATACCTCTTGGGTATTGCCATTCCAAAATATAGCCCAAATTATAAAATGAAAAAGTCTTTTTTAAGTCGAGGAAACTGAAAAGCTCAAAGTCATCTTGTTCTTCTGAAAAAAGCTTATCAGCAGCAATGAAAAAATTTTTAGGAAAATGCATTGTACCAAAATGAGTACTGTCATGTTGGGTGGCAAAGGAAATGACACTCAAGGAACATTGAATCTCAAATGGAGAGTACATCTATTTATGAGTGAGAAATGAGTGTTTGTGAGAAATTTTACTATTAATATGCATCTAAACCTTAATAGTTCCATTAGTTGTACTTTTTTGCAAATCTATGAGAGACAGTAAGCACCTGTTGGATAGATACTGTTGCTGCTATTCACCTCATTCCTAGATCTTGTTAAGTCTCTGAGTCAACACTCTGCAAGAATATTAAGAGTCATAATTTCTTAAAGAGGTAAATGAACATGTTCCTGCTACAAAGAGAAACTAAAGACAAAGGTTGTACTGAATATTGTTTCAGGTATTTGAACTTTCCCTTCATTCAAAAGAAGAATTTACCATGTCAGTGGGTTATTGTACAAGAATTTCATGCTCACTGGTCCTTTCGAAACACAGACTTCTCAGATAAAGACAATATTTTGTTGTTATCCTATACACATTATGAAATTTTCATTTGTTTTCCAATTGTCCCATCTGAGAGATGGAGGTGAAATTACTCAGACTTCTTGCAAAGAAATGAAACAATCTGATAACATTATAAAGACTGAGTACTCTGTCTCAGTGCTTTATAGACAAGTAGAGAAACACATTAGATTCTTATTAGGACTATTAATTATTATGTCACTTTGACACATGGCACAGACCACCTAGTACTTCCATGTATTGATCAAGGTTATTCTGACCATTTACTTGCAGAAATATCTAAGACATCAGTAACTGCAAGGTTCTGACATCTTTCTTTTCTTTATATTACCCTGTATTTCTGTGAATATAAACTCCTGAAGGCTGTTAATATGATAGACTGTATGCGAGGCATGTGATTTCAAGAACCATTTGTGGCTCGCTTGTCTTCTATAGACCTTGAGAATCAGGCCTGGATATGGCTAAAAGTGTCTGAAATAAATACTCTGGCAGTTGTGTCTTCATGGGAAACTTTAAATTCCCTTGGAATGAATCGAACACTGAAGAATGAATACTTCTACTTTAACACTGCTGGGCATAAGAACCACACATTTGCCCACCAAATTATCACTCTGTTACTAACAAGAGGGGATAGTACAATACAAATATGATTTTGGGGAAAGAAAAAGAAGATGCTATGGCAAACTGAATTTGGTTATGTATAGATTAACTTAAAGAGAAACATCCAAGGTAGTAGGAAGCTAAGGTTCTCAATTTATTTGGACAAACCTTGAAAAATTAATAGAAATGGTTGATGTTGTCCTCCAAACATCTGGTAATTGTACTCCAAGTAAGACAGAAGGGCGCATAAAAAAGGAATTCTAGCCTGACTAGATAAAAAACTGGTTCAAAAAGACAGTAGGAATAAATAGGGGGTCTAGGAGGACTGCAAAAGGAGAGATCAGCAAGGAAAACTACATCAGGGAGGCATTAGATCTTGCAAAGGATATTTTAACCAGTAAAAGCTTTTTCAGCTATACAAAAAGAGTAAGGAAAGCAAAAATATATACAGTATACAGTGGGGAGGTGGTGGAGGTTACAGATGACCTGGGAATTGCTCTCAGATAAATGAGTATCGTTGCTTCAGTTTTCAGTTGACCAATGGTGTTTGGCAATGGGGACCGTCCCATGCAGATCTTCTCCACTGACACAGGAGACTTTCTTTCCTCCCCCCTAAGTAAGAAAAATGAGTGTGGTACCACAGTTGATTATTCACATTTATACCTATTTATGGCAACACATTAAGTTAATTACATTCAAGCAAATTCAGTTTCACCCATTGTTAATATCCTGGGATATTACTACAGCTGTTGAGGATTCAGCTGTCCTCTGGTTTCTTTTTGCTGGTATGAATCTCCAGATTCACCCCATTTCTTTTCTGGAGTAGATTATTCCTCACTTCTAAATCAGTGCAAGTATTAATCAGCTTTTCCAAATGGCTGAGTTTGAACTTCTCCATTTCCTGGCCCCTTAAAAAGCAAGTTAAAAAAAGACCGAGCGGGCCGCTAAATTGGTGATTTGAAACTTTTCACTTTTTCCCAAAGGGGAGTGAAAAGGTGTATGGTAGGACAGGGCCTTCTCTTTGTGCTCCATATGTTAGCCATATAAAAGCAAAGCCTACTGAGAGCTGAAGTCTACTCTCTCAAGCACACACCTCCTTTTGCCAAAAATACTGGCTCATATTGTATTAACAGAGGTCATTAGTCATTTTTTTCACTGTTACAGAGGCTTTTGAAAAAAGAAGCCTAACACAGAGACTTAATTATAGCACTGCAGATAACACATTAAACTAAGACACAAACTTCCATACCATCTTGATACAGACTGTGCATGTGCATACATACATGCCATATACTCTGTAAACACTTGGATTAGAAGCTTACTCTGCAGTGGGTCCTTGCTGCTTTGTTTCAGGTTTCTTTCAAAAGGGGCAGTCTGGGTAATAAGAATTTGGATATGGAAATTAGCCATATAAAGTAAAAGAAGAAGTCAAAGAGAATTTTGACTTTGTGTGTACTTTTTGAATGCTTAAGGAGGAAATAATTAATGTCCACTTCTGAACTGAGGAAAAACTAACGTATGCAATCACATGTCAAGGAATAAGGCCTTTTTGTTTTTGTGTTTGTTTAAGTATCAATTTGAGGGTTGATAACAGAAAATTTTGTACTTAAATCTAGCATTGGGGAAAAAGGGACTACACCATTTTTATCCCACATTCAATAATAAGCAAGGCTTTAAAACAAATTCTGAAGAAAACAATAGATGAGGAGATGGAAATAGTGGAAAATGACATAAAACCAGGGAAAGTTCCTCAGAGGTAAATTGTACAAGACCTTTCCTGAGAGCTTTTTTTGATGATTCCTTTTTTAATTGATGTTCATAAGTGTCAGAGGGCTACTTAGGATCAAGGACAATATTATCACAAGGTATAAACTGAAGAAATTTAGGATGGAAACTAGAAAGAGGGTTTCTATTGAGAACAGCAGGTTTCTGAAGCAGGATTACTGAGAATAAAAAAATAAAAATAAATTTAAAAAAACAAACAAGCAAACAAAGAAAACTTAATTCATTTTAAGATAGACTTTACCAGGGCTATCAAAGGAATTAAACATTATGGTTTCCAGTGGCAGCAGCAAATTGCCCTTGGTAACCCAGGCAACCTTTCCAGCTCTGTTTTACTAAGATATTGTCATATCTTACATGTCATGTCATACTTACTTACAGTGGGGTTATTGAGCTACCTACTCACCACTACTTCCCAAGGGGATTATCTCACTCCCTTTACCCCAGAGACCCCTCAGTACTGTCTCCATCGCTCAAGACCTCCTGGAGCAAGGCTCGGCAAGGGAGCAGTGAGAGCCACCAGTTGCTGGCACCAAGCCAGATCCTTAACTCATGTGGGTACACTGCTGTCCTATTTGGTCCAGTTTTTGGTTTGTTAAAGGTCCAGCCCTTCAACGAGTTGACTGTGAACTGCTCAGTTCTCTGAAAACCCATTGTCTTCAGTGCAAATCAAAGGCAATCTTTTAAAGGGCCATGCAAGAGCAACCCCAGACCACAGGGCATGGTTTAAAGACCTAGATGCAGGTTCTGTTGAGTTGGCCCAGACTTTCGGAAACCCCACATTCACATCCCTGTAAATTCCACCTGCTCTTCCGGTCTTCTCGAGATATATATTGAATTTCCAGAGTGTTTTTAAGGTGAAACCTTTTTACTGGGACAAACAAATGTCATTACACTTTTCATAGAAGCTGCTGTTTATCCCAGTTTCCTTGGACAAAATTTGCACTTTCTCTATACTGATCTTTTCTGTTTACTGCTAGGTTGCTGCCTTCCAGTCTAGAAGCAAATACATTTTTACAGAGCTGTCTATATACAATGTTATTTGTGAAAGCTCTTTGGAAACAAAGTGCTATTATTATTATTATTATTATTATTATTATTTTGTGTTTGTGAGAAAAGTGAAGAAGAAGAAGGAAAAAACAAAAAACACAAAACACTTCCAGCATCCATTTCTCTGCTAAGGAAATCAGATTAGTAGAACACTGGGATATCATCACCAGTGATATGATTGCACCCTAATGATACATGAAGAAGATCACATTTCCAAACCAGCTCTTCACTGTGCAGAAGGAAGCAATGAGGCAGGGTGGTGCCTGCACTGTAGGCAAGGTCCTGGGGTTCATTCTGCTCCTGGACCCTTAGATCCAGCCTAACATTTTGACTCGATTGTAATCCTTATATCCCCCTGAATTTGGAGGCCCCTAGAAGCAAGCTGGAACAAGCATGTGCGGCCTCTTTTCCCTATCAGTCAGTGGAAAGCGGAGCTGGCTGTCTACTTGAGCGGTGGAGTGAGGACAAGCAGAAAGTCCTTGCCTCCCTGCATGAGGGGAACCTTTGCCCTGCTACCCTCCATTGCTGAGACTGTGCTGGTGCCCAGGACTTCCCAAAACTGCAATTACTGGAGCTAAATGATCTTCTATTTTAAAAGAAGAAAATACCAGCAAGTTTCTAGAGCTCTTGATGGGAAGTTGGAAGAAATAAGCCCTAAGGGTTCAATGAGTAAGCCAATTAAAAAAATAAATAAAACAGTATTATTTTCAAATGTTGTGGGTTTTCTCTGGGAGATGAGGGAAGACGGCAGAACTGAGGACAAAAAGGATTGGTTTTATTTTATTTATTTTTTTAAACAATCTGCGATTGGCACTCCTGCACTCTGTACCAGAAGGCCACACTATATTCTAGAATCTTTCTCTTGTATGCTGTGGCTTTGTATGTATAAGGTGGAACCATAAAACCAGTTTTCCCACCATCCACAGTCTCTAAAATGCAAGATAGAGGAATGGCTTTTCTTTCTAACTTGTGTGCAGAATCAGAAACAGCTGATCAGATTTTTCCCTAATGTATCTAGGAAAACTTGCTTTAAAGACAAGTCACAAACATCATTTTAGCTGTCCTCTACTGTGCATTTAATAATTATCTGATAAGTTGTTTTTTTCCAGTGCTATTAGTTTGTTTGAACATAACATTTGAGAGCCCCAGACATTTTTCTCTTTGTTGACTCATTAGCACCAAAATGCCATTTCTAAAAGGCCTTTTATGAAAGCCCAAGAAAAACAGAATTAGTTATCTGCAGACAGCAAAAGCAGATAATTAAGAGGGAATATGGATATGTCAAAGCACATATTTGGTGACTATGATAGATCTTTAAAAAAACACTTAGGAATGTGGCTAGAAAAGAGAAAATTAGTTTGGATAATAGACAAAAAAAAATCAAACTGGTCATATTAAAAATATTAAGTTCATCTTTTCTTGAATATAAGAAGAAAATTGCCCACTTTTTTTTTTGAATTTTTTATGAAAATCTTCATAAAGTTTCTTTTAGTCCTTGCTTTAGGAAAAAAAAAAATCACTAAAAATAATCTTGGAAGCAGTCAGGTAAAAACAAAAATAGACAAAACCCCCAAGTGTATAATGAAAATAATTCTAAAATTTAGGATTTAATCCTCTATAACATACAAAAAAAAAAAAAAGTAGGATTGTTGAACCCATAATTTTCTTGATAAATTCCATAGGCAGACAAAAATAAATAAATAAATGTTTCTGATGTAACTGAAGTCCTGTGTGCATTCTGTTTCCAACCAGAGGCTGAATTCTGGACATAGCAAAACAAATACAATATACAATTACAATAAAATGCATTTTTTGATTATGCAATTTGTCCTCCCCAAAGCAGTCAAACACTTGATAATATTTCATATTAGTAGGTGTATCTTTGGGGACATTTCTACCAAACCACAGTCCTGACACAATATCAGTATTTTTAATGACAAGGCTTCTAGAAAAATGACTTCAGAGAAAATGTCAGTAGCCTCTTCAGACACCTGATGGGCTTACTGGGGTAAACGGAAAGTTTTTAGCATAACAGAAAACCAGTAAGTATCTGTGATATATCACTATTCACTTTTCTGAAGCTACAGATAAGTATAAGATCTGATCAGCTCTTAAGATAAGCTTTATAAAATAAAATAAAATGTTATTTACAGAGCAATGACTCACATCATTGCATATTAAAGTGACTTCCTCCATCTGTTACTTCTCTGTGTCTCTATACTGCAGAAGATGAGGTAAAAGAGAATATAATAATAAATACTATTCCTTACAACAAAACAAGTTTATTGCTTTTTTTTTCCCTTTCTCGTGAGAGTAAAGGTAGACTGGAAAGAGAAAAATCCAAAAGAAAAAAAAGAGAGAATTAATTTGCAATGAATCTTGGCAATGAAATTTACTTGGCTGTAAAAAGTCTGTGCAGTCCCCGGAGCTTTTAGAGCTTTGGATAAGTCTCTATAGTTATGACAGCATATATGAGTGAGTTTTAATTAAATTAGTAACTGCACTCTCTACCATGGAATCATACAAAACAGAATCTTTAAGCCACATTTTTTCCCTGCAAGTATTATTACATTCAGCCATCAGAAGGAAAAAAAAAAACCAAAAAAACAAACAAAAAAACCCGTAAACAAAAACATACAAGATCATTCCAACACTTTGTCTGTATTCTAAGTGGGGGGGGGGGGAGAGAATTTCTACTACAAAATGGGTGTGCAAACAGATCAGAAAGAAGGATTTCTGTAAAGCAGCATGCCTTTGACCCTGAACAATTGATCTACCTGTCAAAGTGCAGCAGTAGGTGTGATCTGTGTGTCAAGCTATTGGGAAATGCCTAATTTTATACCTGTCTTATAACAGGCAAAATCTGGCAGGTACTGTATTTATGACCTAAGAGGAAATGTACATAGACCTAGCCATAAGTGTAGGTGTAAGAGTAGCCATGGCTATTACCTGAGCAAGCATTCTGCTGGCACTTCCTACTCTTAAATGGAAGTGTGACACAATATGGCCATTTCATCTCTTGCTCTCCTAAAGCTTATAACAAGGCTGTCCTACAGGCTAATGGAGGAAGAAGCTGTAACCAGACCTTCTGCAGCAGAACCTGAGCCAATAGTTTATGGCTTTTTTGTGGATCAATACTAAGTTTTCAATAGAAAAGTGGACTTTCGAAATTCAGGACTTCTAGCACAACTGCATTAAAACTTACATGTCTGAAATTGCTTTCTTAGTCACCTTTTGGGGGCTTCATAGAAATCCATGAACCCTGTAGATCATAGGTTGGAAACTTCCCTTCCCACTAAATTAATTTTAAAATATATGTATTTTATTTGGATTTATTAACCAATAAGGGAATTGAGTTAAGAAGTATAAATAAGCTGTGAAATTCGTTAACTCAGTTCTATATAACTATTAAACTATCAAAGTCTATTTCATTTAAGATTAATAGAAATTATGATTTTCCAGAAGAACCCTCAAAGGCTCATCTGTTGTTGCTGCTGTAGGTTTTTCATATGAAATTACCTCTGTGCTAAAATATAAATGTCCAGATGTGAAGGCTATTTGCAAAGATTGTCTTTGTTCCTAGCTGGAATGATATTTGTTCATGTTAGCAGTGCTTGTCAGAAAATAGGCATGCATTAATATTTTAGAGACCATTGTGTTCCAGAACGTAACCCTACTCCTCTTATTCCAAGAAGAAAACAATATTGGCTTATATGCTGCAATTTTATTGCTTTTCTTCTTAAAGCAAAAAAAAAAAAAGTTTTTTTTGTTTTTTTTTTTAACTTTGCTAAAAGTAATGGACTTAGTCCCTAATCTGCACAGGTCAGAAAAAGAGAATTTGGGACTAAGGAATTTGTCATTAAGTGGATATTGTCTAACTAACACTGTAATTCCCCCAAGAGGTACAGTTCTCAACTGTTATTATGTGCTAAAGTTACTGCTGCAAATGGAGATTTAAAATCCTAAATCTGTTAAAGTAAACATGTATTTTTCCAGTAACACAGATCATTCCCACTAGCATTTTTTCAGGTGGATCAACTATCCGGTGTCAAAAGCATGCCACACCGGAGGTATTTTGCTTCCTGGTCTGTTTGTCACCATTATGTTGTAGCAGAAATGCTCTTTTTCCTTTCCTAGGTGTCAGCCAAGGTGTTGGAAGATTTGAGAGTTTTAATCTACACCTTGTAGTATAAATGCCTTGATTCTTGAATATTTAAGTTGTTTGGAAAAGCCATTTCAAAGTCCACTACAGCACTGTCCTTATTACTAGTGTGTCATGGTAAATTTTGTGTCTAGCAATGATTATTCACATTTTGCTAAAATGCACAAATCAGATGATGATTGAAGATGGATTGAACCCAGGTTTTAATAATGACCAACTGTCGAGTCCCCAAATTTCACTCATTATAAGATCTTTTCCCTCCTTTGGTTCATTGTAATGAGCAACATTTGGAACCACAGAAAAAATATTGAATTAGAGTATGAGAAGAGTCCTGATGTCCCCCCTTTTAAACAAAACACAGCACTCAGGCAGAATTCACACATTGCATTCTTGCAATTTTTTGCACACTTAATCTTAGACATTTTACTAATGGAAGAAATGAAGTATATCAACAACAGAAAATAACTAATTGGGATGAAATACATACAATAAGCTAAATACACAGTGGATAGATATTCCTTTATATATAAATTTTTACCAGATGAAGACCTAGTGTTCTTAGATGCTGGTTTGAACATTAATAGCTGTGGCTACCCTGCAACGTGCTTGGGTTTAAGAAGCAGCACAGGTGTGTGGTGATCAGCATGAAAACAGCAATAGGATTTCAGGTCCACACACACATCTTAATCCTTGATCCCTCTCCTTTGCTCTGTCATTTCCCTCCTCCTTCCCTTCTTTTTAAGTGCATAAGCATATCTTTTCATTCCATTTCATTTGCTTCAGAGTATAAACAGGTTGAGGTAAACATTGGCTTTATGAAAATACCCGGAAATTGCATTTTCCCATCCTTTCTTTCCTTCCATCATTGTGGTGCAGACATTTGATTATTTGACATGTCTGTTTTCACTGGTGCATCCGTTGGTGCATCCCTTCCCTCAGCTCCTGGGTCAATTCCTTGCAGGACACTGCAGCTGCCCCTTTGATACTGTGAGTGCGTGGTTCCAGTTGCAGATCAAAGACATAGGCAGAAGAAGCCAGTAAAAATATGGCAACCTTTGGCTTGCAGGTTTTACTGGCGAAAGAAGAGCAAGTTTCAATCATTTTCATATTCAGGGGAATGAGGTAACACTTAATTAGATACAGAATCAAAGGATCAGGGAATCATGGAAACGTCTAGGTTGAAAGAGACCTCGAGATCGTCTGCTACAATCTCCTGTTGAAAGCAAGGCCTTAGATTAGGTTATCCAGGGCCCTGTCAAGTCCTGTCTTCAATATTTTCAATACTGCCATCTTTTCTGTAGGTATTGGTCTACCTTTTAGGTATTGGAAGTCTGCGATTAGCTCTCCTGCAAGCCTTCTCTTTACAAACCCATTTTTTCAAACTTCTGTTGTATGCCAAGCTCTCCAGCCCTCTTATTACCTTGGTGACTGAAACCTCTCTAGTTTTTCAGTGTCCCTTTTGAACTGGGGGGGAGCAAGACCAGACACAATATTCAAGGTGTGACCTAACAAATGCCTGCCTATGACCAACAAATGAAAATTGCTAATAATTCTGTCCTTGGGAACAAAATAAAAAAAAATATGCTTTTGTATGTTTAAATATCATACTCTTCCTGAAAACCAGAGGATTAGGGTAGAAGCTTATCAGGAAAAGCAGATTCATCTGCAAACAGCAGGATGTTAAAAACTCATTTACGTCATAACTTTAGTACAGTTTTTATTCTTTACTTTTTAGCTATAAATAGCAATAGGAAGAAAAAGCAGAAATTTTTATTTTCAGTAAACGCAATAACTCTTGGTTGGCAAATATTTATTCATATCTTCTATTCCAGGTGAAGTTCTAGTAGGCCATTACTCAGCATTTTGACATAAATCTTGAGAATAACAGCTTGGTCACATAAGGAAATCTCTAGTACAGACCCTGAAATATATGGTTGGAATATAGCATATAAAATATATAATGTGGGACAGATTAGCAATTGTGTGAGTGTGCGTATTTACAGACATTTGTGCATTCACAGAATACACATATAAATGAGGACGTAAATTAGAAATTTGCAGACTGTAAATTGCACATAGTTGTTTAGCTACTTCTGTGCCTGCAAAGATGCCCAATTGGCATGAACACACCTAAAAAGGTACTCACTGACCAAATCACTGTTTCCTCTTATCTATTCCTTCATTTTTTTTGGCTTATCTCTCCCTTTTGCCCTTTGTGGCCTTCTACAGTCTACCCAAAGGAGAAGGAGAGCTTCCAATAGATAGAAGAATTGCAAGGTTTTTCTTTATTTTCCAGGACACCTATATAAAATGGCTTTTGCTTCAGAAAGTTTAGCATGAAGAAAGTTAATTTTAAAAGGTGGGGAGATGAAATTCAAACTGTTTATTTAGCTAGGTGTACCCCTTTTCTAAGCTGAATTACTTCAGGCATTTTTAGTTTGGATACAGAGAAAAAAAGCAGCTGAAAAATTAACTTCATATGAAAGTAATTCTTTTCTCGTTATATTTTGAGTGGTTAGTTAGCAAAGTGCTTTGTTATTTTCTTTTCTTCAAGAGATGAGTTATATCATTAAATACAGAGATCTCTGTTCAAGCTGCAGTGAGAGGTTTAATTTGCATGTTCTTGTGCTCCTCTCTCATATGTTCATTGATCTTTTGACAGCTAGACTCCATTAACCCATCAGTATGACTTCTTAGTAACACTTTTGTAAAATAGTCTTGTCTAGGGAAGTCTTATCTAGTGGAAGACTACATTGATGATTGTCTCCTAATAACCTCCAAAATTTTTCTTCAGCCTTCCTGTTTACAAAGTTGGTGTGTCATGTCAAAAGCTCCATTGTTTGTCCTAACATGAACATTTTTAGAAAGATATTTTCTACTGAATGTTTCTGGGTCTGATACTCAGTTTTGGTTGAGGATCTGAGTAAGACAAGGAGATCACGTCGATTCTTAAGGAGACCAGTAAGTATTTCCAATTTGAGGAGTTCTCATCTTTCTAGCAGATGAGTTTGCAGATGTTGGTGTTTAGTCTGGAAAGCACTGTGTGGAAAATGTGCAAAGGGGACTGACACTTGACCTGTAAATGAATAACTTTTACCAATTTAAGCAAGTGCTGTAAGTTTTGCAAAATTCTGTTACACAGTTCCCTGATAAAGAAGTACATTTGCTGAGTACAAAAGCTTTCTGCTTTAGAGGTCTCTTCTGTAATTTCCTCTGTCTGTTACCTAACTGAAAAGACACAAAACAGAAAGCAACATTTGCTGTTGCTTTATTGCTTTGGCTCAGGGATTCCCATATTAGTGTTAACTGCCACTGAGAACAGCAGGTGGTAATTTCCAGTGGAAACGAGCAGCTTCCAGGACCAGACGAACTTCATTTACTTACCCCCTGTGCAATGCTTCTCAGGAATATTATAAACTGTGGACTAATTCTCATTTGTCCTTGTTTTAGCTGACATTGTCATTCAAGACTCTACTGCGAGTGTAAATGATGATCTAATGTCACTTCTATAATTAGTTGGCACCCTGAATAAACCTTAATTCCCCTGGGTCAATAACAGCTCTCAGCTTGACCTTCAATAAACAAGGTATCGAGGGTTGTTGTAGTTTCAGGTTTTGGGTTTGTTTGTTTGTTTTTCTTCTTGGTGCTTTCAGTGGATGCTATGCAGGAGGATTTCAAGACCATTAAAAAAAGAAAAGAAACAACTGTATATGGTGTGGGACTACTGAAAGGATGCCTCTCTTTTTCCACACTTAGTTAGACCTCTAAAAATTCTACTGAGCATAAGGGGAACACTACACTCTGATGGGTTTATCCGTAGGGCCCAATTCAGCTCCAGTGGAAGCTTTGAAAGTGACTCCAGGGTGAGCGAGAACTGCAGACTGTGAGGCTGTTCTGTGCAAAGTCATGAACTACAGATTTAAGGGCACATATCGTAGGTGTTGTGACTATGCCTGTTGAAGCCCTGCTGTATGCCTCAAGATCTACTGATGGATCCTGAGTCTTGTTGCTGTAGGTTTATGTGTGGCTCCATATAATACAATCCAGCCAGGTGCAACCAAGCTTTTCAGTCATGAACTAAAACCACCTCTGTTGCGCAAAAGCCCTCAGCTGACATACAACAAGGAAAAATCAATTTTAATTGTTACGTTATCCGTGTTGGTTCAAGCAGTTCTTACTATCACATATGAATTTTGCTCCTGCTCAATGACTGTTCAGATCCTACCTGTGAACTGACTGCCTAAGGGTCAAAGTGACCAGAAGTCTCAGTCTCAGTTTTCCCATTTCCTTCACATTCAAAGTTCTGGAAACAACTTTTTCTCTCTTGTGTTAGGTGTTAAAAATCTCTTTTTCTAAGGAGGTAAATGTAGCATTGCCTAAAGTGAGGAAACCAGCTAATCCTTCTATTTTTGCCAGATCCAGGAAAGACCCTATTGGTCTGTAGGATAAATCATGGGGCAACTTCAGACACAACAGTTACTGTTAAAGATGTTAAAGCAGTTAAAGATGATATGTTAGGATTATGAAGAGGACGAAAAGCAAATGTTACGAATATATGGCAAAGGTAAAGAAAATTTTCCCATCCTTCCAAGGTGAGAGCAGAGAAAATAAAATCTGGACCTGCTTCATGGACTTGGCCTTTCAACAGAGACATGCATGCCAGAGAAGGACAGAACCACCTTGACTTCTAATCCATATGTCTTGTACGAACAGGGGTAAGCAGTTATAGAAATATATATGAAGGAGAAGTGAAGAGGAGAGAAGTTGAAGTAGTACAGCTGTTGTGTACAGACAGCAACAAAGTCATCATATAAAGGATGGACAAAAAAGCTCTGGTAGACATGCAGTAGGGAATGCATGTTCATGACAAAAGAGACCAATACTCCACCATTCTTTAAAAGCGGAAGGGTTTCTCAGAGAACAAAGGTATGAACTCTTAATCATTTTCTTTTACAAATCTCTCCTATTTGTATTATTTATATTTATTATTTATTACCTTGTTTATTATTTATATGTATGCTTTATATATAGCTCCAGACAGTTCTGGAGTCAACTGGTAGAACACTGATACCATAAACAGTAACAAGCCAGTCATATCCCTGCCAGTAAAGTTGTACCTGACCACTGCAGACTAAAGCACAAGAGCGAATACACAATTGCCTATTTGAAAACTGTACCTTGATGATGCAGTTTTTTTCTGCTTCTAAAAAGAAATACATAAGTGTATCATATTAAAATACAGGATTCTGTTCCCAAATGAACCATTCATAAATCATGCTGAGAAAGAGTTAAAGCTAAAGTAGTTGGCACAGAGGCAGGAAGAGGGAAAGGGAGTAGCTTTTTTGGCTTGTGTTGCTAAGCAGCAAGAAACATCTGCAAGTCCTGAGTCAGTAATCTTGTTGGTCTATAGACATATGTCCCAGGCAGTCTAGCAGTTACTCTCTTGGGATTTCTAGAAAATGTGGATGGGGTTGTGTGCCCCAAGATACTTTCCCATATAAATATGCAATGACATCCATTGCGACCATTTCGCAGTAGCAAACAGGCCAGGAAAACACTCTCTGAATCAAAACTGCAGCCTTGACCACATCACCTGTAATAAATTTCTTAAATTGTTTCTTAAAAAAATATCAGTAGCTTCGGACTCCTTTCACCAGCATCTGTCGCTATGGCTGGGAACTAGGAAAATCTCCATGCAGCCTACAAACCCTGTGGCTCCACAGCAGTTCTAAAGTAAAAGAAAGAAAAAAAAAATATCTTCTACATATCAATGAAATCATCTTTACGGGAGATAAGGTAAGGGGGGACGAGGGAACTTTCATCATTATTTTGCCCCCTCAAACAATCCCGTTGCTTTTCTTGATCAGTGTCTTTGTCAGGAAACTGTCACAGACATCCAAAGACTGATTCAGATCAAGAAGCACAAAAGAAAGCTGTGGGTGAGCAACAGAGAACTGGAAGGACCTGGCACTAGAGAGGAACCAGAAGACGTGCTGCAGAGGAAGCAGAGGTCGGAAAGAAGCAGAGGACAGTGCCCTAAAGACACCACACATCTTCCAGATGTTGCACACCATCAGAGGTGCAGAGTGAAATGCCCCCAAACTATCTCCATCACTTCTTTTGCACAAATGGGAATATTCACTCTTTGTGTTGCCATACACGTTTTCTTGGGCAAGAAACAATATAGCCAGTCAAGTGGAGAATAAACGACAGTGGTAAACCTTTGAGTACTGAAGCCTTCACAAGCAGGTTTCACTGTGCTCACAATCCTACATTTTTTAAATTCTAGGAAAATATTGTTCAATATTTTTCTTTTTTTTAACTGATTATCAAAAAACATTTTTTAGCACAAACACTTGTCGCTTTTTGAAAGTTTAGTAGGAAAATATTTTTTGAATATTGTTTTCATCATACTAGTAGACTACACAGTTCTGTATTTGTTTTTCATGGAATAATTGAGTTTCATTCCTTTTACTTGCTTTTTTTGCACTCAATTTTTTTTTTGGCTGGGTACAAAATGTATGCACTGTGTAATGGTATGTATTAAAACATTACCCAGGTTTTCCTCTCAAAGAACCAGCAACAGTACTTCATATATGATTAATATTTATAATTCAGGCTGAACAAACAATAAAAGGTTTTTTTTGTTTTTTTTTTAGCACACCACTAAAGTGATCTCTTAAAACATATCTTAATCTAACAGCTTGACAGCTGACCAATAAACGCCCTTCTTCAAGATCAGTCTGTGACCATCCAACTGTCATCTTCCTGACAAGGAACCCCATTAAAGACATTGATGCATGCAGAAATGCTGGGAGTATTTGCCTTGATGAGATCTAGACCACCATGAGGCCTTGCCCAAAGAACAGTGAGCAGTGATCTTGCTGCATTTGCTTGGAAAGTATTTGAAGCTTTCCTTGCTGTTGCCCCTGTGATCACCGTCCAAGGCTCAGAAATATTGTTGCTATTTTTGTGCTAGCAGTGTGAATGCATGAATCAGGAAACTCTTAGAAAACTCTTAAAGACATGAGTGCCATTCATCTTTCCAAACCAGCCATTGATATTGCCACTGCAATATTTCTGGTTTCCTGACAGTGCTTGCAGAAATATGCAACGGTTGCTTCCTGTATTTATGTGCTCAGCAGTAAATGGGAGAGGAATGGAAATGTGATAAGCACCCTGTTCAGGCAGGCGGTTGCGTACAGCTCATCACGGAGGCCCAGTCCTGCTTGCATGGAGCTATGCATCATGGTCAGATGGTGACTGCTTGCATTTTGGATTTTCCAGCCTGAGACTTATTGCTTAATATGTGATTACAACTCAGTGTTTTGAATTTCCAGACTGTGTAACCACCACTCGGCTTTTCACTAAATAGAAGATCTCATTTTGGTGGGTTACATGAGTGCACTATAGCAAGCTGAATGCAGCTCTGGGAATGTGTTTTTTTTTCCTTAATTGGAAGTCTTACAGTTACTCTTAATAACCCCACTTTTACATGCCACCCTCCTCTGCACGACCATTTCTTGGTTTGGAGATACCAGTCTTGATGTGCAGCTGGCCAGGGATGCTAACCAGTGCCTGCCTTGCCTGTGCACCAGCACTCTCAACCACTTTTTTTCTTAAAAAGACTTGTGTCCTCTCCATCACACTCCCAGCTGCTGGAGTCATGGCTGTCATTTCATTTGCATGAATAGAAGAAAATTTATGTCTAAAACATACCTAAGACTGGCGCTGTAGCCATGCTGATGGTGAACAGAAGAAAACTGTAAGAGACTACAGATTTTAAAACCCCCAAAAGCTAGGGGTCCAGAAAATATTACAGGGTCAGAGAAAAAAACAAAGAGGATTTGGGGCAAGATCTGCTTTGAAAGTGGGTGGCAGACACACCCATTGCAAAACTCAGTGGCAAAGAAACTGACATATAGGACATGGAGAGGTCTATTGCCAGGGCATTGTAGTATCAGAAGTCATAACCACGGTGTGTGGACCTGACTGCTTATGCTGGTAACACATGCAAGAATATCAGCGTAGCAGCCAGGTGTGCACTAATCTGCAGAGAGAGACCTGTAGGGTAGGAAATTCAAGGTGTCAAATCTTGTGTTTAGAGATGCAAAGCACTTCTCCAAAAGGCTCTTCGCAAGCAGAGGTGGTTCTGCAGGGTCCAGAGAAGCAAAGTCTGAGTATATTCTTCATTCTTGCCCCTACCTTCCTTCTTTATAGCAGGATTATGACATACTGCAGGTCTGTGCTAGATACCTCTGCCTTCATGGCACTGAAATACACTGGATGACTTCTAAAAATAGAAAAAAAAAAAAAAAAACTATCTGTTTTACAAAGGCTGTCAGTAAGGGATGGGAGAACAGATGACTGGCCAGCATCCTTTGAAAGTGAACAGTGAGATGGCTTGCTTCCTAAATTACATTGCAGGCCCCTTGCTCCTGACTATTACATGCTGCAATTTTGATATGCCTAATCCCTGCGTGCTAATTGTCCTGCTTTCTCACTGTCTCGCCTAGGATGATTATGTCTTTCAGAAAACAAAACACAACAAAACAAGAACAAAAACAAAAACAAAAACAAAAATAAAAATAAAATAATACTGAATCTATATTCATGACACTTTTTTTTTTTCTCAAGTTGCACAGCCATTTCGCATCTTCCTCTGCTTACCCTCCTCTTTTGGCATAATCGACAGAGAAGTAAAAAGGAAGCTTTAGAGATTGCTAAACTAAGAGCCTGTGTTTCATAGTCCCTGGTGTGCAATCAAAGCTCAAAACCAGAGGTGTGCTGCCAGCTGCACCACTCATTTCTTGCTGCATGCCTCAAGCCAAAGCTGCTCTGAATGAGTATGGCAACAACCGAGGCAGCAGCAAGGAGAGGCAGAAACCAGAGATGGAGAAATGTCTGTCTTCAGTCAGAAAGTGGCAGCACTTTTCATCTACTGAGGTTTCATACCATTCACACAGAGACTGGTTCCTGTATGAGAATTAAATTACTGGGGACTGGATGTTAAGCAGCTTCCCCCTGGGCTGAAAGAGCTCAGATCTAGACCAGGTCTGTGCAGGCCAAAATCTGTCATTATTTAGTAGTTGTTCAGTGGTCTGTGTAAAATGAATTGGTAGATTCATTTAGCTTTTGGAGAAAAGTTATCAGGTTATATAAAATACTATCAAATAAGAGCATTTTCTGGTAGTCGAGGAGAAAGACCAAAGGTTAAGGTAAACCAAATAGCATAATTTTTTTTAAAAAAGAAAAGCAATTGGAAATTGGAAGGAATCTTTAATTTTAAAATGTAAATTACAGACTATTATTCCTGATTGAACTTTATTAGTACTCCTCTTTATTTAGAAATTGCCTGGTTTGGATACTAAAGCTGCATGGGAATTTTTGAAAATGAATATATTATTTTGGAGTGTTATAATTGGACATCTTGGCTCACCATTTTTTGATAGTTTGTTTTGGGTTATGTACTGTTTTCTAACAAAGGATGGGTGCTCAGAGCACACAGTGCCAAAATTGGAAGCTGAGGGGCCTGAGCCTGGAGTTTCTGTCAGTTTGGGCAGAATTAGGTATTGGTTTGTTTGCTTGTTTCATTTGATGTGGCAGAAAAGGAAAAAGCTAATATAACATTCTTGAGAGAAAGGTAGTTCAGACTTCTTTTATTGAAAGTCTTGTGCTACAAGTATCTGGGTGCCAGCTGCCTCGCATGGAGATACTGACAGAGCTCTGTTCAGCGAGGATACTGGTTCAGAAAATAACCCTGAAAGGAGAAAGGCTTATATTTCTTCCAAGTATCAGTCAAGAAAGAGCAATGACTCTCTTAATCTTTTAAACTTTTTTTTTTTAATTTTAAATGTCAGTCTTTGTCCACTTTTCCAACCTTTCTTCCCCTATTTTTTTTTCTGCAGGTAATTGTCAAATTCTGCTCAAACTTACAAATAATTTGCATCTTTGATAAATTACAGTATTTGTCAAAAAACTGTCATTGCTTTAAAACACTTATGTCCCTGTCTTGAGACACTTCACTTCTGTTTTGCCTAGAGAAGACTTATACTGAGTACTTAGAAGCACAACATCCCTTTACCTCGCATTACCCCGTGAGAGTCTAATATTTCCAATTACAGTAGTTACAAGTTGCTCTGTTCAAACAGTATGGAAACAGAGTATTGTCTTTTCACAGGAGCATGTCACTAATTCTTACTCGAGTACTTTCCCTCCATTCCAGTGCCATGAATACTGCAATCTCCTGTCACGATGTAATATCAGCTTGCTTGTATAGCTAAAACCTGTAAGACATATTTAAGAAACTGATTCTATCACAGATCCAGAATTATATAGAAAGACCATCCCCCTGTTTTGAAAAGGATAGTACCATAGCTGACAATACATGTATTTTCTTATGGTTATAATTGGTCAGAAAAAGGAACAAGATACCCATCTGCAGCAGCACCATCTGCTGGTCCTTAATAATTTTATAAAAACTGGAAGCCTCTGACTGAAAACTGTACTGTTCATCATGGACACTGTTTACCCACTCTTGCTTGTATGGAACAGCCAGTCTGAATGACATATTCTACATTAAGGAGTAGCCCATTCTAGTCCGTAATGATTTTCCTTCTGTAGAGTGGCCAAGAGCTGGCAGGAGCTCAAGTTTCTTTTCATGTGAGGCTGTGGGCTGTGAGCTTTAAAATAGGAATGACAGTCTTCTGCTTGCATTTTGCCTTACCTTAAGATAAAAATAAAAGAAGAATGTGGAAATAATCAACCTCACTTCAAAGTTTAAGGCATAGCATGTGATGCTTGCAATTTGTCTGGATGGATATTTGAACCACATAAAAAACTATGAATTCTGTTCAAAATGTTTTTCCTCAAAAACAGAAGATACATATGAAAATAAAGATATATTAGTCCACATTCTGGATTTTCTTTCCATTGATTAAACTTAAATGATTGTTTTTTAAGACTGAGTAAACAAAGAAAGAATCAAAATCACTGTGTAAAAAGAATGACAGAGAATGAAATTTTACAAATTGAAAGAAAAAGAGTGAGATATTTAAGGTGAAACCTCAGTGTTACCATCTTTGGCTATCTGCATCCTCTAAAAAAGGCAGAGAAGGAGGTTAGGTTCTCTTCAGACCAATTCTAAACTGCTGCTAAAATTAACTGAGGATGCCCAACACAGAAAGGGTACATTTCAAATTATAAAAGATGGTACCCAAAGAATTTATGAACCAAAAGAGTTTGCAAATATATCTGTGGGCCAACCAATATCAACTGTTTCGGCCATCAAACATTCTTTCTTCAAGACTCTATTCACTTCTTTGAAACAAAGAAAAAAGCTAAAATTCAGTTAACATTGTTAACTGAAAAGTTAACTTCAGTTAACTTTTATCAATACCCGGCTTTATGCCAGACTGTTTGCTTCTAGAAATTTATGTTGGAAATATCACAAAAAGAGTTTTCCCACAAGACTTGCAGTATTCCCCAATTTGTGTCAACACACAGTCAAAGAATAGTGTCTTGCTCTTTTACTGAATTTTGGATTCTTGCACAAAGCCAAACCAGTTATGGCAGAATGGAGCTGAATGGCGTGTTTGAGCTAATTCATCTATGCACCATGCATCACCCAAATGGAGGGCTTCAAGAATGCCAAAACTGTTTGTGAATTCAAGATGAATTAGTGAGCAACTTTTAATGAAAATCTACTAAATGTTGCAGAAGTGGTAAAAAATATTTATTTCAGTATTTCTGACACATTTACTTTTCCCACACTAGTAATAAAAGACAAGGAAAGGAAGGATTAGATGCATCAAATTAGTGCTACTGATGGCAAAGGATAAAGAAGTGACTTGCAGAAGGTCTCCAAGAAACCACTGGCAGAAGTAGAAACTGAGGCCAAGCCATAGTGTCACAGTCCAGTTGCTATCAGATAGACTACGGGAAAGGTCATTGAATTTCTTAAAGGCTTAAATGTTTCCTTAATGCAGAATGTAAGCAAAAATACGCTTGATTCTTTTTAGTAGATGACAGGGCTGTAAAAAAAACCTAGCACAAAGCACTGATATATGCTGATCTGTGTGCAAAACTGGAACCAGATATTAAAGGTTTCCCTTGTTGTTAATAATACATTGAACTCAGTCCCCTAATGTCCAAACTTTAGGATACCCAAATCCTTTGAGGGCTTTTGCATGTATGCAGATCCTGCAGCTTTAGCCATCTTTTCATTTGTTAGGAATCCACCCTTGTTTACTATTACAACATGTAGCACACTTCTAGCACTTCACCAAATTTCTTTAAAGACCATTAACAGGAGAGGAATGTTTTGTGGAGCTTGTCAAAACAGCTTAAAAATTATTTTTTCTATTAAAAATGTCATACTGAAACTACAGCTTTTCTCTGAAGCACACAGTTTTGATGGAAATTTCACTAATGAATAATTTATTTTATGATTAACTTATTTTTAAACACATACAGGCTGAATTTTAGGTCAAAATCCAAGAGAGAAGGCTGAGCAGTCAGTAGAGTGGTCTTCATGACCGTCATTTGTGAGATCCATGGTCAAGTTTATGCTATTCTTCAAATATTTTTCCTGCACAGATGAAGCCAGCAGGAGTCTTCTTGCAAAAGGCCATGTAAACACATCCTGATTCTTTCACATCCTACTCCTACCCACCGAATGATAAAGCCTAATACATATTAAATAATTATACAAAGTGGAACTGTAACAGGACAGGTTGAAAAGTTGAAGACTGATTGTGTAGCCAAGAAGTAGGATGTTCACCAGGTGATTCCAGTTTGAAGCATTTTTCTTCTTCCTCATATTTCTGTCCACAAAGACATAAGGAAAGTTCATTTAATTGCAAATCAGAGTAAAGACAATGATAGAAAGAAAACATTATTCGATGCAAGATTATTTTTCCCCTACCCTCTTGATTCCATAATGTTTTCATAAACAGAGATAGCATTTCTCACATGCACAAGCAAATTTGCAAACATTTTCTCCATTTCCCCCAACAGTCCAAAGAGATCTTCCTCTTCTTTCCAAATTCCCTATATAGAATGAACCTACTGACATTCCTAGAAGCCCAACATCAGGATTCTCTCTGACTGTCCAGAAATGACCACTGCTTTAATAGAAAGAATCACAAAGAAAAAGAGGCTAATGCGTGTTTCACTAGGTATATTTTTCAGTATTTGTGCCATAGTTAGTTCATTTGTCAAGAAAACTTTTAAAATAACTGATGATGAGTATATTAAGTGACAATATCTAATGATGAACCATGTATGAATGTAATTCTTTATTATGTCTGAACTTAAAAAAACAAAACTAGATTTCTTTGTCCATACGTCTTTTCTTACAATGTAAAGCATGTGTCTTCCAGAAGAAAATATAGGCAACTATTCCTGAATGACCCATAGTATAGAAATTAATATTCTGGAATATGTTTAGGTTAGCTTAGACTAAGTAAGCCCTCATTAATTTAAAACATTAAAGTATAATACCATGTAATATTTACATTCCCAACCAAACAGCCAACAATGTGTTAAACAGTAGATTAGATAGCATTCATGTGATATTTCTGCCCTTACTCAAGAAAACATCTTGCCATCAATATAACGAAACATTTCACTTCTTTATTCAGTGTTTCTGAGCAGTTTATTTTTTGTGACACACATTTCATTTTACATAAACTAGTTACAACACAACCTGTAAAAGAAATCAATCTCATCAACCTGGAGGGGGCGATTTTTTCATCTCTAGTTTGACAGGAAAGGGTACTGCAAAATGAATTATTGGAGGAAAGATGTGAGGATTACCTCTAAGTACTTGCTGACATGTTCCTCCCAGATGCCCTTTGGCACATTTTCTCTGGGAACAGACTCAAGCTTAACAGAAGACAGGACCAACAGTTAGTGTTAAAGATTTGTCAAAGCAACCTGAACCAAAGCTGTACTATTTTTGGTTTTACCATATCAGTTTACTCCACCTGTAGGTGCTTCCTGACTGTAATGGAATCAGGAAAGCATAATGCTTTCACAAATGCAGATTTTTAAAAATGCAGCATCATTTGTTTTTTGCTTGTTTTAACCCAAAAATATTCAGGAGTGCCATCAGCTGATTGTGATGTCAGGATGAGGGTGGGGTGGGGGTAACTACAAATACCCAAGAGCAACCTTCAGTATGAAGAGGAGAATGCTGAACCATGGGGACCTGAGGGGGTAGCCTTCAGACAGTATGCTCTTCATGCACACTGCACGCTACTCCCTCCAGCCTGACCGGCTCCTTTGTCCATGCTGCAGTTGGAGAATAGGCTCCTTGGTAATTCTCTACTGCTGCAAAAGTACATGGTTGCTGCCTCAATATCAATATATAAATTCCTCTTTTGATTGGGTTTACAGGGAGAACAGTGGCTTCCTTCTTTCATGTATGCATGTACATATGTGTGTAAACATGTACGCATATGTATTTCTTATATTATTCCGCACAACTGCTGCGTTCTTGGGTATCTGATGTGCTCTGGCATAACGGATGAGGGCATTAGGGAAAGCCTTTAAGCCTGGTATCATTTAATAGAAATCTTTATATGTTCCATTTATATTGTTTTATCTAGTCTATTTCACTAATTCATGAGGGAGCGTTCTGCTGTTAGAGTTGCTAACACAGAGAATGAGAGAGAAGTACCACCCCTGAGTAAAAACCTTATTAACAGCTATTCAGTGAATTTAATTCTTTCTGGAATCCTGCCACCAATTACTTTTTGGCATGCTGACTTACATGGTATTTTATACCAGTAGTTGCCATGTGTACACACCATCAGAATTATCCTAATTGGCTGAGCAGCTGGGAAGTTTCAGCCTGACCTGACCTGAGCTCACATTGACTAGAGGAATGAGAGAAACCAAAGTAAAACTTGATGTCAATGTTACTGACAAAAGGGACATCTATCCCCCCCACCCTCAACCTATGAATAATTTATTTCCCTTTTCTCTGTGCCACATTCTAAGCTTGGAGATTCCTGTTTAAGGTAAATGACGTTTAATTTTAAGGAAAATAAAATGCTCATCACGGAAAATTTCCAGTGGTCTTGTAGTGAATGACTCTGCAAAAGCACCATGTATGGAGAAGGACTGAGAGGTGTTTGTGGGGACTTTTAGACATGAAGCACCTAACGGCAGATGTTTTCATAATTCTAGTGAGATCAGTGCAGCTAAGACAATTTTCATTCCGTAGTGGCTCTTACATAATAACTCTTATTCCAGACCAGCAGGGGAACTGTCGAGTCCAGCCAACTGTTTTTTTTGGCAATGACCGATACCATATAGTGAAGAAACAACAATGTACAGTTGTGGACTAAGGTAATGAGGAAGTTACCAAACTTTCAGTGATTGAATTATGTGTTTATAGTATTTGTATCCTTAATTTACATTTACTTTGTGATTTTTTCTATTGTAGCCATACATATTCTTGTACATGAATGTTAGACTTTTTTTGAATACTATTGAGCCCTAACCTAAAAGATAACTTGTAGAATTATTCTTTTTTCCATCTAATGATGAACTGTGTATAAATGTAGTTCCTTATTATTCCTTTGAAAGGGTTACCTTTCAGTTTTATAGACTGTCACAGCATGTCATTAGAAGAGCAGATTTTATTTATTGTTCCTAGATCATTAAGTATTTTGAATACTACCATAATTTCCTTCTTATTGTCTTTTCTCTGATCCTATCAATCTAAGACTTTTATCTCTTTAAATGCTGCTTTATTTTGTTAAGTACTTTCAGAATATATAATGTGCACATTCAAGAGTAGATGAAACATTGACATCTGTATGTCTGCTGCATAATATTATTAAAAAAAGGGGACTTGCTTATTTAATTATAGGCAAAATAGTTTTGTTTCGCATTAAGATCTTTGTCAACTACTTTACTTTTAGAAAATGTCATCTTTAGTTTTAATGTCCATTTTCTCAAGCAATATTTCTATCCATTTTCTTAAAAAATGTTTATATGAAATTTAGATAAAACTGTGCCTCATAGTGACCCCCCCCCCAAAAAAAATGCATCAAAAATTCTAACTTTTTGTCTCCATCTCTATGATCCATTGCTTTTGATGTGAATTGATTTCAAAAATAAAAGTGAATTTGTGTTGCTGGCTTCCAGTGTAAAATTTAGTTATCTTTCCTAGGTATGAGGGACATTAGAGAAATTGAGACTGCAGATAAAATAAGGATTTTATAAAAACATTAAATTAACTGAAAGAGTTCATAGTTGAGGAAGCCCTATTGTTTCAAAGAGAAGAATCTGTTTATATCTGTGTACCAATGTATCTGTAGGGCCCAACTCACTACAGTGGATTGGACTTCATTATCAGTTTGGTTTAACTATTAAAAGTTTAGATTTATGTTTCAAAGTAACTTATTTATTGTCATCTTTACTGAACCTTTTGTTTCCCAAAATAAAGCTGATTTAAAAAATATAATGAATAAAATGGAGATCATGTTGAATCACTGGCAGTTCTCTTTCGTTTAAACAGTAGCAATGGACAAAAAGGCACTAGACTGATTTTGTGATTTTGTATGGTAGTGGGGGCTAGTATTTGTGGGTAGTGATTTAAGTAACAGCAGGAGCTTGTTGTTCAAAAATTATATACATGTATAAATGTGTATCACTATATGTATATATAAATGAATAATTTATTCAAACAAATCTGCCAGCATTAATTAGATAAATTATTCAATACAAATAATTTGGCAAATTTGAGTGACAACTCACACTTAGCCTATAAAAAGGATCTTATGAAGTAGCAACTAGTGTGTTACAATGAAGTTTTAAATTTTATTTTTTAAAAAGAACTGAGCACAATAATTTGCATTTGACTAAGTCATAATTTCTAGGGAGGCATTTAGTTTTAATCTGAAGGCACAGCAAAATGAAGATTTAAATGTTCCCTTGGATATTTATGTCAATGGTCAGTCTCCATCAATGGAAAAAGTCTGTGACTTCTTTACGCTGGGTATCTCAGAGTGCAAAGCAGGCTTCCAAATGATTTGGTTACAGGTGCCCGATTCTTAGACCAAGCCATATTTTGCCTACAGTAGTCAGTATTATAATTTCTTGGCCTATTAATTAACATTTAGTATACTTAGGCTCTGGGTCTAAGGAAGACTACATCACTGTGCGCTGAATGAATAGTAAAAGACAACGCTTGCCCCAAAGAGCTTGCAGGCTGAAAGGGCTCATGATCTAAAACCTTTGGTTGAGGAATTGAAGTAAAGATACTGAAGTGCTAACAAAAAAATCATCTCATTCAGTCAGTTGAAAGGGAAAGAATTTGAGACAGGGTTCACTGGAATAGAACCACTACAAAACAACATTGTCTAGAAGAAATTTTAAATTCAGATGCGCATCACTTACACTCATTGATCTCAATGAGAGTTGTCTGCCTATTGCAGAGAGCAGAGTTCATCTTAAGCAACTTAGGCAGCGTTCCTAAGTATTGCTTTGTAAGTTGTACAAGGCTTACATTATTCCTGGGTTGACAAAAATAACAGATGAGACACTTCCGCCCCTCTGCCCTCTTTGGCTTTTTGCCATTATAGCCATTACTGAAACACATTGCCCAATTCTCATTATACGGATGAGGTCACATCTCAGCGTGTGTTATAATATTGTGATGGAGTTTTGGAATTAATTTCCTGGGTGAATCAGAAATGTATAGTTCACTTAAGGCATGTTCCAAAATCCAGTGAAATTAGAGGAACTCTTTAATGAAAGTTGGATCAAGCCCTCTATCTTTTACCACTTAGGAAGAAAGAAATACGCTTTCAGCCGCGTATCCAGCCTCGTTAAAAGCAGCATCAAAATGTCTTACCCATTGAGTTTTGTATGGAGCAAATATAAGATAATGCATAAGGAGAACAGAAATCGGAAAATATTTGCTAATTTATGATCCATGTGAAAGTAGTTGCTATGGGGCCCTGTGAGATAATGGTCTGTGATTTTCTGTGATCCTCCCTGCCGTGGGGTAAGCAGTGAATACAAAGGGTGATTTGCGGCCTGATGCCCATGCCGGTGAGGGGTGAGGCAGCGCCCAGGGCGAGGCGGAGGTCTCACCACTCGACATTGCTCCACCCGAAACGACACCTGGGGCGAGGCGGGAGTCTTGCAGCCTGGTGGTGTTGCTAAGGGCAGAAGAAAAAAAGGCCAGCAGCCATTGACACCCTCTGCTGAGCTCGACAAGGACCAAACATCCCACAGTGTTTGACCCAGCCCCGTCTCGCCAAGAGCATAAATTCAGCGCATAAACGTTCCTCCATTTCGAGGATGAGAACACCAACCTACGGCCGGGCCGACGGGCCTGCACCTCTCTCCTCCCCAAAACAGGGGTGCCTTTTTGGCAAGGTTTGCACCTCCGACAACATCGGACGTTACCCCGGGAAAAATACCATTGTTGAAAGCGCTTAATTATCGGTTTGAGCTCAGAACAAGTAGAATTTGTTGCAGTAAGTGCATTTATCACCGGCAATCCTGAACCTGTTGATCTGTCGCTTTAATAAATTGTCTATTTTGATCAACTTTGTGAACCTGATCCAGTGAAAGCCCTTTTGAGGAGGGCTCTGGCAGGCAAACGTTGATTACCCCTTTCCCTCCCTTCACACAACAGTAACAGGCCCTCTATACTTGTCAACATTCAAAAAACTTGTGCATTTTCAAATGATAGATAAACAAAAAAGAAAACCTTCAAGAATCATGAGGGTGATAAATACACATAAAGGATTGAAAGTGCCGTTAAAAACTCTACCCTCAGCTTATAATATGTTCTTTGATTTCAGTTTCAGTAAGAGAGAAAGCTTTCTATCTTACACACACTATTAAAACAAACAAATACTAACATGATGTATAATTCGATTTACCAGTAAATCCAGTAAAACACTGTAGTAGGATTCAGGACTACCTTATATTCCTAACAAAGGAAGAAATAATTCTAACAGACTCAAAGAAGTGCTTTCAAAGTGGGCTACTTAAAAGTTACTCAGAAAAAGTTGGAAGGTGATTATTTGAATTGAGAACTTGGGACCTGAATCAGAAACTCAAGGAAAATATTTGTATTCCACTTTTGATGTTTTCTGTCCATTTGCACTGACTAAGATAAAGTTCTCAGTGGAAAAAATGTGGCTGGTTTGTTGTAGTGGCTGTGTATTTTCTATTTTGAAATGTCCCATCTTACAAGACATCAAATAGACAATATAAGACATCTACCTCCAGTGTCTATGTAAGTCCAGAATTTTATAGCAAGAACAAATTTAGCTGAAAACACTGTCAGATACTTTGGTCACAACTGAAGCTGATTGAAAGTTACAAATATATTTTTAAGGGAAAAGAAAGAAAACTTAAAGATATCTTTATTTCAAATAGACAGAAATTGCACTTTTTTTTTTTTTGCAAATAGTATGCAACATTATAAAAATCATCAAAATGATTAATCTAAAATACATAAAAATACTTAAAATTAAAGTGTTCGTGTGTGTATATCCATTTATATATATGTATACATATATAAGCTTATTCTCACTTTCATAACCTCATTCAAAATAATAGCAAGATAAATGACTCTCAGTATTAATAAGAGTGAGGCCTTATGTTTTCCAGTGGCAGAGGGTGGGTCAGTACCTTAGTGTAACATTTGACATACTGAACAGACGGAAATGCACAAGAGCATTTTTTAGGGAGGAGTAGGTACAGGGATTAGATCTCAGGGAAGAGCCTCGGGTCAAAATCCTTAGCCTGCATGGAGAATGTAAAGCTCTGCTGCCTCTGTCATGCAACTTTGCATTTGCACTCAGGGCAGGATTTATGAGAAAATGACAGAGTCCTTCAAAGGTTCTGGCTTGCTTTTTAGGTTTCTTTCCTTTAGCAGTCTCCTGTAAACAATAAAACCCAGGGAAGGCTCTCCCTGCTGACTAAAGAGATGAAAGGCTCTTTTGGTGAAAAGTCTGTTTAAAAAAAAAATCAATTCTATCTAGAAACAACAAGTAAAAAGGCTTGAATTCCAGGGGCCTCAATCTCAAATTCATCATTTTGTCTGCAAATATTTACTTATGAGCCTTTGCCACAGACAGTGGCATTTGGGAGAAGATCAGTATTGTCTTCTGGTCTATAAAACACTGTATTAGATATGATAATGGACCTAGAGAACATGATCCAAGTCTTGTGAGATCTACATTGTCACACTATGAATGTGAATCTCCCTGGGTACTTTCAATTTATACTCAGTCAGCCTAAGCCTCAGCTACCCTCAATTTATGCTCAGCACAGACAAAAAAGTGAAATAGAACAAAATCTTTAAGTCATGTGTCTGCTTCTCTGACCTTGTGATATCCAAGACCTGTAAATGCCCTTCTTTATAATCTAGGGCAGCCTAAAGTCTCACCTACTTTCAATTATGCAAACTGCAGGGACTGCCTAGAAACAGAGCAGCAGCAAAAATCCTGACCTGTTTCTCCTTGCCAAAGCAATTAATAGAAGGGCTGGGGACCGGATAAGAAAGGCCATGCAGGGGAAAAAAAACAGAGATGAGTCAAGCCCTCGACTGGAAATCTGAGAATTAGAAATGCACAGTAATGTTAAGGTGTATGTCTGCATCTTATCTTTCAGTTACTAAACACTAAGATACTAAGAATGAAGACCTAGAAAGCAGACATGATGACTTATCAGTATAAGCAATCACCAAGACTCAGACTTTGACATGCATCAGTACAAATATTACTTTTTCCTTCTTCAAAAAGCACCTGACTCATGTAGTGTCTCTCTTAGATGAAATGAAACATATTAGTTGATGAGAATAGTCTACAATAGTGAGCCATACCTCTCATCCATCTGACACTGTGATTGCTTAGAATATGAGAGTATTTATGCAGCATAGTGCTCATGTGAAGAGAAGAATTCTATGGACAAAATTTTGTAGAAAAATTACATGAACTGGATATTAACAGTGAAAAAACAATACAGACACAGCATACAACTTTGATTAAATCTTCCTCACCTTGTTTCATCCATTACCTGAGATGATTACCTTGGAGAAGCCATATAGAAATTCAATAATCTTTCTGAAGATTTTTTTTTCATAATACCTACTTTGCAAAATAGTGCCCAGTGGTCATTTGTGTAACTTTCATTGTGAGTGTGCCAATCTTCAAAGACTTCTGTTCTGTTCATTCCCAGCTGTGATTCTTTCCAATTTAGGTAAACTGAACTGATAATCTCCAATGTATATGCTTTAGGATTTTTCCTTTTCTTTGTTTTTCTTTTTTTTTTGGGGGGGGGGTCCATATGTCCCTTGTTAGCTCACTGTCCTACATTGAACCTAACAATGAACCATCTGTTCATTGTCAGCTCTCATGTGGCTCATTATTATGTGTTACTTATGATGCAGTAGTGCATATTTTTTATGACAAGTGTAATAGCATTGCACTGCTATTGTGTCAAATGCCATGCTAACAAAGCAGATTTTGTTAAAAGTACTGGAAATAAAAGTAGATTTCAAACTTCCTCATATCAAGGTTTGTTTGTATTTAAAAACAGATGAAGCTGGAAATGTTTTCGTCTGGAAATTTTGTCAATTGTCTGGAATCTTAATGATATCCTGGAACTGAAATTTGGTTAATCTACAATAAAGGTCTCGTCTAAAGTTTAAGGAAACAAATGTAAATCATCCTATTGTCTGGGAGAAGCTACCTTGAGAAGAAATGTTGATGACCATCTCATATAAATAATTCCAGACAAAATAGGAAAGGCTAGGGAAACTGCAATTGTTACTGGTTTTGCTTATACAAACCACCATCCCATTTGTCCCTAAACTCACCTAAAACTAGGAAGATGAAAGTTGCAGTTTCTTTCATTTTCTTTAGTGGCTCCAAGGTAACTTATCTCCACTTTTGGTATGAAACAAGAAAATTCCCAGTACCGCCTTTAATATCCTTAATGCATTCCAGATAATGTGTACTTGACTATGTCCACCCAATTCTGATGGAAAAATAATGTCATTTTTCCCACAAGCTTTCAGGTGAGTCTATCTGGGGTCAAAGAAATTTCAGGGATTGTATGGTCACAACCATCAGTAACAATAATGAAAATGATTAAACCATAAAAATATATATATATATACTCTCCGACATGGATATCCGGGAGGAATCTTCTGTTGCCCTAGGTTCCAGGCACAAAATTCAAGGTAGCATTAGCAATTACTCTCCTACCTTGAATTGTAAATTATTACACCTTTCTCTGAGGAAATTGAAGTGCATTTTCTGCTGCTGGATGCAGTTGTTTGTGATTAATTCAAAGCACAATGGTCTCCTGCCTTGCTTGCAAACCAGTTAGTGTAACATTTTATCTTTATATCTCAGACAACACTTTCTGAATGTACCATCTAATAAATAAATATATATCTGTTTTTCCCCATTACAGAGTTTCTTTGAAACTCACTTGACAATCAGCCATCAATGTTTCTAGGCAAATTTCCTATTTCCAAAGCACTCAGCAAGTTTAAAGGCTAAATTTGTCATTCAAAAATAAATTTCTATATAAGTTTCTTTCATGGTTTAGGGACAGCCTTCATTTTAGACTCAATTTTTTACTCTGATATAATTCAGCCAAGGTCCTCTGTGTTTATCAGAAGCTAACTTCAAGTGAACATATAAAGTGTACATACTCAGCTATGCATGCATGCATAGGATGTATTCATTCTACATAAATGTTAGAAAACATAAGTAGCTTCAAACATGTGTTTGATCAGTAAAACTCTCATTTATGACCTTGAGTCCTATTTATTTTTTTGTGTGTTTTTCTGTATATAAATGCACATTCCCTCATCTAGCGCTTAGTTGTAATTCTGACTTCTTGGAATAAAAACTGATGGAGAGCAATTTTCAAATTCATTTTCGAATGAATTCAGAAATAATAATTTTTGGTGTGAAATTGTTTGTTCATGCATATGTTATACATACATGTGTTGTAACATCATTCCTCCAGAGTGTCAAGCAGACATAACAACAGAAAAAGGAATATCCTATTTATTTTTATTTAAGAATGTGGTATTTATGATTCATTCTTTATAGGTTAGATTTGTAGAACCTTGGGGTGATACTGAGGCAATACTTCATAGTGGATACAAAACAAAAGCCAGTTTAAAGTTTTCTGAAGTGAAACCAATATTTGCCTATCTAGAGTAGTGCCAATATTAGTTGAGTTTCCAGTAAAAGGGCAGGTGACACTGCTGAGGGTAGCTATAAAATTACACTCTGGTCATTTTTGCAGATTCCATCTGATCATGCACTATTAAATCTGTCACTCAATAAAAAATGAGAGTAATTACTATAGCAACTGAAGAAACACATACTGTATATAGCATGTTGCCTTCAAGATATAGAAGAGTTCCATGCAGAAATTAATTTCTCTCTGTTGGATTTGATCTGATGCACAATGCTCCTTAAAACACATTAAGAAAAAGCACATATTTTAATTTTTCTCAGCACACACTAGCTTTTATTTCTAACTATATTTAAATATAAACTGTTCTGCCTCTATTATAGTTGTGGTTGACTATTACATTTTGTTGATAAGGATTTTAATAGAGCTTTTAGGCTCACCTCCAAAGAAAGACAGACCAAGACTAATTCTTCCCCAAGCTTGTACAAGAGGGAGGAGAAACCTCCCTCAAGAAGTTATGGGAGTACTTACTAGAAAGTCTTTTTCTAATCTGTGTTTTGTTAAGGTCTTTCTTATACTCTGAAGCAAGAGGGTTTTATATCCTTTCCAAAATTCTCTGCTTTTTGGTCTTGATCTCACACCACTGAAGTCACAGAAATTCCATCCAGTTCAATTGGCGTAGGGTCAAACATTTAATCCTGACTATTATACAATTGTATATTCTTGTTATCTGTGTAAATGTTAAATCCTGTTTTCAATCCTGATAAGCTCTTAGTTGCAGCGATACCTTGAGGCAATGAGTTCCCAGTGCTACTTGCATGAGAATGTACTTCCTTTAGTCATAAAGTTGCATTTCAGTTTCCTTGAATGTCTTGTCTTATGAGTGAAGGTGAAGGGACATGGCTGATTTAATTTTTTGCTACAGTACACTAATTTGTCTGCCTCTATCTTGTTCAATCTTACTTGTCCTTTCTTAAGTAAACAGTCCAACACTTTTCAGTCTCTTATATGGAAAAATAATTTTGAGTGCCTTCTCCTTCTACTGAAAGTACTGCCAAGTGAGTTTGTTCTTGGTTTAATTGAACTTTAGGTAGTACTCCTGCTACTTCCACATTCTGATATATTTGTATAGCTTTTCTTGATGTTAAGTATAACTTGATTTTGAAATAAATGTTAATTTAACTATTTGGGGAAAGATATTAAATGATCTTCTTGTACAGAAATGTTTACCCTCACTAAGCTTCCTAAATACAGCAAGAAAAATTTATGTAGACAAAAGATTTTAGAGTGTAGAAGCAGACAAGTAAATTAGAAGGAGTTGTGGACAGATTCATACATTTTATGTATTTTAATTGCACTGGCACATTCATTTTTCTGTAATTGCACTTTAATTGCATATATTTTTCTAAATTTAAAAAAGTAGTTAAAACTGCATTGTACTAGATGAAATAATCTCAGGCACTTACTGCAGAAGTTTTAAACAGTTCATATGTGGAACAATTTCATAGTCCTATTATATGAGGCATTTAAATATTGCACTTGAGTAATTCTGCCTTCAGTCAACATAGCTGCTGTAATATTGTTTTCTAGTCAACAAAGAAAGCAAAGCTAAAACCTATCAACTAAACGTGAGTATTCCTTTTGCCTTTAGGAAGGACTCTGAGGCTCAGCACTTTTGAAAAGTATATCACTTAGATGCCTCCATCTGAATTTAGGAGACTAAATTGAGGAATCCATTTTGCTTTCAGATTGCTGAAGGCTCTTGCTGTTTGATACCTCCTGATCCATTTTTACATGATGCCTGCTTGAATTTCTAGGCCTTAAAAGCAGAACTTTTGTCAGGTTTCTGTATGTGGCTAGTGCTTTGGGTTCCTCATAAGAAACACCTTACAACACATTATTTTTTGAAAATGTTGGACTTTCTTTGAATATAAAACTCCCATACATAACAGGTATCATGCTGGACACTGACTATGATAAATTTGTGAAACCCAAGATTACACATAATTAGAGAAAATTTTAGCCCTTGAATTCCATATAATCCTAATCATCTACCAGGCTGCCAGCACTACAGCAATTAATATTACAATTAGTATTATGTTAGTGGCCAGACACCATATCCAAGGTGAAGACTAACTTTGTACAAGGCCCTAACATATTCTATAATTATCTTTGAAGAATTTTCCATTGGATTTTAAACTAGGAGTAAAGGTGGCCAAGCTCTAGAAGTGAAGAAGAGATGTAAACATGAAAGCAACAAAGAGCAGTTAGGCCTGAAATCTATTGCTTTATGTCTATGGGCTTGGTTGTTATCTTAAGTGTTTAAGCAGAACTTCTCAGTGAGCTCTTTAGCAGTTCTGCTTTAAAACAAGATGTTACAGTATGGTTCTTGATGTTTAACTTTTACTTTCTTCCTGGCATGCATCTTGCTTTTCATAGTCCAGGGTGTGTTTATTAGTATGTAGGTTATTTCCATGGTCCAATAAACAGATGAACCATTACTTATACAGATTCAGTATTGGTGAACCAATAAACTTCTTACAGGTCATTGCTAATGAGAAGCAATTATCTGAAATTTTAGATTTTGAGATGTTTACAGAGCCGGCTCAGTGTAATAAAGTAAATGGAGCTATCAAGTTTCTCACAGCCCAGTGATGTGCACCATTAGTGACTGGCAAAAAGGTAGTGCAAAAAATAGCAGACAATTACAGCTGGAGAAGTGTAAAAACTAGAAAGTGAACAGAGAAACAACCCTGATTCAATAAATACAACAGCAAAATGAATTTGCCATCTTCGTTCTGTTTTTGCTCATGTAAAACTCTCCCTTGGCTTTAATGAGGGAAATAGATTGTAGGGCGCAGAGCAGATGTTCCAAATATCTACATTTTAAAGATGAGTTATCTATACATTACCCTTTTCAGAGCATAAACATAAAAAAGTAATGTGCAGTATACTCTAGCTTAATATATAATAAATAA
Source organism: Apteryx mantelli (assembly GCF_036417845.1). NCBI lineage: Eukaryota > Metazoa > Chordata > Aves > Apterygiformes > Apterygidae > Apteryx > Apteryx mantelli. The sequence continues at coordinate 80,915,304 of NC_089979.1, forward strand.
TAACAGCAATACCATTTAGAACTTTTATAGCACTTTTCATTTGGAAATCTCAAAGCAGCTTACACAAGGGGGATAGTAGAGTAGCTCTGACATCAAAGAGCCTTTCAGACTCACACATCATCCATTTGACAAGTGCAAAGAACACAAAGTCTGAGTACTATGTTCATCCCACAGGCAAAGGTACAGCTAGGTTTTGCATTAGTTCTATATATTGAATTATTTTAGCAACAGCCTAGAATAAGGAGAATTGCAACATTCAAGCTATGATTTCTGCCCAAAAGCAGAAACTGAATACTAGGCAGATAACTTGCATATCTGCAATGCTTTGAATACCATTCACATAGGTATCTTCACAGCCTGACTGGGGGATGAGGAACAGCACTAGGTCTTAATTCCTACTAATGCTGAGTGTGCCTTGTGGAAGAATCAGGCAAGGAACAAATCAACAAAATGATTATTTTTACAGATAACTTGTTTTCTCCTTATATGGACAATCAAAAGAAGAAAACAGCTGAAAAAATTATCAGAAGTTTTTGCAATGGAAAGTCTTAAAAACAAAACACATTTTTCAGCAAAGATATATTATTTTGGTCAACTTCCATGGGGGGGGGGGGGCGAAGGGGATTAAAAAGAGCAACCCTCCCCTTTGCAGTTCTCCTTTTTTCCATTTTTGTCTTACTTCTCTTTTCTCAGCCTTTTGCAGCACAAAAAGTAGGGACAAAATGAGGATAGAGTGAAAAGACAGGAGGAAAGGAAGACTGAAGCATCTCACACTGATTTTTTAAAGTATTCTTTAAAACATAATTAAAAAATTTCAGACTGTTCTAATTTAAAGTTTTTAGGGATAAGGATATATAGTGCACATAGAGTAACCAGTATATTGTCATGGATGCTTGTGGGAACAAATAATCATTTGATATTTCTGTCACAAATTCTTTCTGAACAATTGTATTCCTGGTGTTTCTGCCTGATGTCATTTAGTCCTCTGTCTGATGCCTGTGCAATTGCCTGATAACAGAAAACAGTCCGCAAAGATCACCTGCAATTTCACTCTTGTTTTTCTCAACCCCCCCCCCCAAACTACATTCTTGCAACTTTATTGTATAATTTTCAGTTGATCACTCTTTTGAAATACTGCTAGACAGACAGCAGGTTATATATCAATATTTCTTTGATCTTACCACTTTTAATTGGGGACACCAAAAACATCTTTCATGCTTAGAGGTCAACAATGAGTAAAAAGCAATGTTTTGTGTAAACCTGACAAATTACGTTTTCTTCCTTTTCTTTCTTTTATCTTATTTGTTTGTTTATTTATTTATTTACTTTTGCCTTTGGATGGCAGACCAAGCAGTCCCTTTGTTGTCTTAACACTATCAGCTTCTGTCTTGGAGATTTTTAATGACTGAAATTAATATGAAAAGGAGAAGCTTCCTTCCTATACTACAGTGAATATTTGCTGCTTTTTCTGGTGGAAGCTGGCACAGATGTGAGTCCATCTATGCATTGAAATCACTATACTTAATATAAGAGTAAGCAATATATTGTGGGGTTAAGGTAAAATGAAGTGAATTCCCATTTCAGAAGGCTGCCTCCTTATGCAGGTAAATAAGTTCTGTAGAAAGCTGGTGCTTGAAAGCTCAGTGCACCAAAGATTTCCAAGGAGCCAATACACTGGAAGTGGAGGCTTTTCTTGTACTGTTGGTAACTCCATACGTGAACCTCCTTCTTTGTGCCTCAGTTATAAATGAGATGAAGAGAGGCTTTCTGAGATAAAAAAATGACACATTCAGTTAATTCTGCCTGATAAATCAAGACCTTCTTTTAGGATTAGCTTGTCTTGTATCCTTCACATTTCTACAAAAGCATTAGAGAAATTAAGGAACTCCTTTTTGTTTATCTCTGCTTAGGTCTTGGCCCAGGATTTGTACGATTTTTTTGTACAGTGTTACACCCTAACACAAACCAAATGAGTGAAGGACATGATGTATGAAAAATTAAGTTAATAGTTCTTATTTACAGTAGGTGGAACCCTGTCACATATAGAGGTATTATAGGGAAAAAAATCAAGATGTATATTACTTTATAGATGCCTTTCTGTTGTGACCTTTTTCACTTGTGCAACAATTATCCACATTTTGCTGTTACTTGAGATCTATTTTAAATGACTTATTGCTAAAGTGAGTGGTATATGTTTAAAGAGAGTGACTGATTGACTAGGTAATTAGCAAAATCTATTTTCCTTAAGCTCTGAGCTATTACTGTGCAATCACTTTGGCTGCATCAGATTGCTTTTCTAGCATGCAAACACAAACTATGAAATTCATTTTTTAGAATAAGTTTTAACAACCAGGTAAACAAACTCCAGAAAACTAAGTGTAATCTTCTCCTTCTGCTACAAAATGCAGTTGAATGAGCAAGGTAGCCACATTCTGCTAGAACAGAATTTAACTCTTGAAGCTGAGTGTTGTTGATTAAGCAATTGTTCCTGCTAAAGCAAAAGGCCTCCGTGGGTATACAGGCGATGTGGAAACTGACCTTTTTTTATCTGGTAATCATCAAACCTGATTGATGGGTTGTATTTTCATCCTGCCTGTTGCTAATAAGCTTCTTTGTATCTGTCTATTTAGAATGATTACATCTTTAAAGCAGGTTAATTTAAAAGGTCACCTTATCAAACATTTTGCTATTGACTAAAATCTGTAGTCAGTCAATTACACTTCATTTATGTGGCTGCCTACCTTCTGTTCTGTGATTGCCCATAAACTTTGGTCTGAAATGTCTGATCACATTGAGATGGGAACAGAAATGTGGCAATACTTAAATATATACAGTCCTGAATATTGTTGCTCCTAACTTACATTGCATTAGCCTCAGGCCATGGCAAGATGGTGGGTTTTGATTTCATATTAAATGTAGCAGGTGAAATACTAGACTGATTGAATTCAAAAGCTACGTCTGAGTGAAATTCAATGAGATAAGTGTTCACCCATGTTTTCAATAGTAAGCAAACAGACACACTACCATTTATAACTATTTGATCTAGAATCGATGAAGTCAATAGAAGAAATCTTACTGACTTCAAAAAAGCCTTGGATTAGGTCCCGAGGAACGTCTTCTCACTGAAGATTTCCCATTCTTTCAAGCCACTTCAGCCGTACTGTGGGCGAAATCAAAATGACCCAAGAAACAATCCCTCATTAGTGTTTGGCAAGGCACCTCATCTCTTTCTGTTCTCCGTTTTGTGGCAGGGTGGAGCTCACTAGTGGAGCTGGAAAATCAGAGCAATTTCTTGTTGCCAAACCGTCACTGCAAGCTTTCCTTAACACTTAAAAATTCATGTGCACTGGATTATCAGCAGTGGCAATTTTCTTACATTTCAGGCCTAAAGTGAAAAGTCATTGGGCAAGATAACAACCTGCTCAGTTGTTGTCTCTAGGGTTTGAATCCAGAGCTGTGAATACTGAGATACAGATGAAGTGCAGCTGCAATATTACTGGTATGCGAAGATCATCACCTTGCATAAAACAGTGGCTTGTCCTAGCCTAGGACAATAACAGGAGATGTTAAAACATTTTGCAAGTGTTTTACAGATGAAAGAGTTGCTCTTGGTAGTTGGACAACAAAGGAAAAGTAATTTATACTTGTTTAAAGCCTTTGATAGATCAAAAGATTTTTGGGGGAAGAGGTCATTGTCTGACTTCCTGGGTGTCACAGTATACAGGATCTCCCTGTACTTCATCTCAGCATGTCTAAAGCTAGCTAGCGCTAATGCAAACCACGTTTCAACAGCATTCCTATGGACTAAATGTAAGATATAGCTAGATATATTTCACCCATCACTAAAGCAAGCATGCAAAGAAGACAATTTGAGAGAGCACTGCAACACCACACAACAAATTAGCACAAGAGGTGAAGATATGTGAAACTTCATCAGCAAGGTAGATAGGCAGAATTTAATCGCCTTAGTCAGAATTTTTTTGAAGATGTTTAGTGCCTATGCTTTTATCAAATTGCCAGAAGATTTTAAATGGCAGGGGTAGGCCTGATTCATATTGTAAATACCATAGACTTTAAGACAATACCAAAAAAGTATTATAGAAATATAGTATGGCTCTATGGAGTATATTATTTTGCTTTTTTTTTTTTAACTATTCTTTACTATTCTCCTGTATTTCCTTAAGTAACTAGAAGGAAATGCATATGGAGACTGATTATATTTGTCTACTAAATTCTAAAAGATTTATCTGTAGGAATAAAAAATCTTAAGCTACCCAACAACCCCACTGTAATGTCTGTGTGATGGTTCAACAGTTGTTTCAAGGAAGAAAATATCCTACTGGCTGAATTACAATTGTTATTGCCTACAATCCACAGGTACTCTTAGAAGATAAGGACATGCCTAGCTCTGCTAAACTTCTATATGGATGTCAAATGTCTGAAGTTAAATTTGTATGGAACTGGTTCTCATCTTTGAAAAATAATCTTATTTATTATTCCTGTGTGCAGAAAATTCAAATAAAGCAGAGTTGTTCACCATGTTAGTAGATTCTGGAAGTTAAATTTTATTTCAATTTTTGCGTTGTGTATAAAACCCAAGCCTTCATCTTTGAGAGTAAAGTGTAAATTGCTATTTCTTAATGACTTGTATGTTTAATACACAACTGACAAATACAGACAAACAGGATGCTTCATACTCTTAAGGACAATTGCATTTAGAAAAAATACGTTGCTAGTCTCACCATTATAACTAGGTGTTTTGTGGAGGTCTTTGTACACATACATTGAAAGACAGTCTCAGGGCAATCAGAAATATTTGCCAATCCAGGTTGAAGTCAGAAAGTAGTTTTAGCTGAAAAAGTGGGTGAAAAACAGTAGTGTCAAAAGAGATTGATTCTGTCTTTTTTTTTTTTTTAATGGAGCATTTCAGTCTTTTTTTCAAAAAAGACTCAAAAATGAGTTGAAGTGATATGTACAAAACTGAGGAAGAGTACCTGATTTCTTTCACTGTAAGTCTAAGGTCAGGGAACTTACCTAGGCTGTAGGAGAGCCATGATGTAGTCTACAATGAGCACACATCGCACCAGACTTTATTGACTTCTATTTTGAGCAAGATGGAGTTAAACATTCCCAATTTCCCATCCTGGAACACCAAAAAGGTGAGGTCACCACTGTTTAAAATTCATCTGAACAACATCACACAAAGCCCAAATGTGAAATGTTTTTCTCTGTGGCTGGAGCAAAGACTGGAGTGTGTTTTTTCCCATCTCTGCAGGGAGGGCCTTAAGGGAGTAGGATGTTTAGGGAGAGTTTCCTCATTTTCTTCTTTGGAACTTTTCACCTAATGCTAATAAGGAGATATTTTGGGGAATAGGAATACAACCTATGCACACTCGCTTCCTGGAGAGTTCCCTAACTGTCACTCTGTGAGGTGTAAGGACATGAGAAGTGATACCATCTTCTGCTCCTCTTCTTTGGTTTTGTGAATGATATGCAAGTCCTCGGAGGAGCTTATTTATTCATTTCCAAACTTATTTTGCGTTAATTAAAAAAAAATGTTGTGTGTCTGAAAGAAAAATGAAGCAATAATATGGGAACCCCAAATCATATTTTGATTTACTAAAAAATAAATTATGAGTTTGAGGTGTCTTGAAAAGAAGTATTGTTTAATTTATTTTGGTTTGGTAACAGAACTGCAATCCAAGTTCTTTGAATACCTCTGTTGAGAACCTGTCAAAGCTCAGAAAGCAGTTCAGCAGGCTTTGGGACATATATTCAAACAAATTGCATGATGCAAGACACAGGTGATATGCCAGCAAAATTCCCCCCCTACGTACATTACCCACATTGTTCCTTAAGCACACATAGCTTAGCTCCCTGAATGAACACACAACCGTTTTCAATGCATTTTTTATACTACCAAATCAAGAACAAACATCATCTACAGTATGGAACTAAATTACAGTATTCAACTTTGTTATTTCCTTTGAATTTCACATTGTTAAGAGCACTACCGGTTGCTAATACCTTTGCTGTGATCAAACTGTTAATTGTCTCTGGAGAAAAATAGAAGAAAAATCCCAAATTAATTAATCAAACATTAGCTGTTGGCCACAGTGCCTTGCTCTGATTTTTTTTTTTTTTTTTTTAAGCACACAGGTGAATTTGCTAATAAAATTAAGAAATAAAAATGTTTTGAACTTGAAAAAGTTCTCTTATGCCTCAAACTGTAATGCAGAAATAGATTAGACAAATTCTAATTTCAAATGCATTATAATAATAAAAAAACAAGGAATCGTACTATTTCCTCCTGGGGGATATTAACACTGTGTAGTTTACAGGATGAGTTTAAGAACACTTTTCTCAATTGCTCTCTTCACGGCACAGTTTTTAATTATAAGTAAAGGTTATAAAATTTTAACTGCTGTCAGTGACTGCTGCCAAGAACCAGGTTTCAGCAGTTTAAACAATTCAGCAGGCAGAAAAGAAGTCCAAGGAAAAGGAGTACATTATGGCATTGCGTCACAGAAAATGGACAGAAAGCAAAACTACAGACTATGCTTGGGACAGATCAGTAATTGAAAAGAGACTGATAGGGAGGTATTTGAGAAAAAAATAGGGATTGACGGATTGACTAATAAATTCCTTTCTTATTTCTTGCTTTTGTGTTAAAAAAAAAAAAGAAAATCAGGAAGAGTGCTGAAAGACTAAGGTCACTTGCTCTGAACACTTATAAAACAAAAGGGTTTTTATAAGTTTTTTTCTTCCTTAAAGAAAGATGACTGAAGCAATGATTTCATTTGCTGAGTTGTCTCAAACTGATTCCAATCAACTAAAATACTATTTCACTAATATTTAAGCTAGAAAAGAGAGCTTTAAATGTTCTCAAACAATGATCCAGCATCACAAAAATTATCATCTCAGGCTTTGGCTACTGGTTGCATATTAGATTCTGTTGGTCTCATTTTACATACTGGGGTTTTGTTGAAGCCACTGTCTTCTTTTTAAATGAAAACTTGATATGACCTGGGCATAATTCAAGAAAACAAAAAACAACCAGAAAAACAACCAAGGTTACTTGATGCTCCATCTTGTTGGTCTCAGATTGAAAAATAGACCTCTACTGAATAAGATTTGAATTTCATTCTAAAGGCTAGGAAGAAACAGAGAGGTTCTTATATTTTGGCTTCTCCCCAGCCCTCTTCCCTTCCATTTAGTATCTACTGCAATGATGAAAGAGCAACAATACCAGCCAAAGCCAAAGTCAAGAGGGCTTGTCTGGGCCTGTTGCCAATCTGATCCAGCACGGCAAGTCTTATGCTGCAGAGACCCACAACTCCTTGTGTGGTCAGGCTTTTGAGCTCTCACATTAAACAATATCTATTATTAGGTCAGATACGCTTCCCAGAGTTTGTTTTGTTGGTTTTTGTGGATGTAGTTTAGATCATGTCTTCTTAGATTCTTCTGAAATGTTCAACGCAATGAAACCCACAATTTTTATGAAGGAATCCAGATGTTACTACTGAAAATAAAGTTGAAATGTTGATGCCTTTTTGCCCTAAATAGGCCTTGCAAGTTTTGGCTGGAAGTCTGTGACACCCTCAATGTTAAGCCAGAGACTGTTTAATTGGCTTCTCGAAATAAAAAAGACACAGTTGTTCTACAAGTCTTTCTAGACAGTGTGCTGATACAGTGCACTTCATGCAGCAGGCAGAAATCGTTGAGTATGTTTAGTACAAAGAATAAGCCAGAGAGCAGTTTCAAAGGTAATAACTTGATGACCCTTTACAGGAACCTTAGAAGGAAAGTTCTTTGTCAGCTGTTGTTTGCTGGTTTCTCTCTCAAATAGCAGTCCATGACACCGCTGATATTGTTGAAACTTTGCAGGTGGACTAGTTTCAGTTATAGTTATTTATATAGACATAACCATATATATACATTCACATTCTAATTCATACAGTTAATAAATTTTATTCTAATATTATGATAGCTGGCCAGAATAAAAGGATTTAGGTTTTGGCACTTTTTTTTTTTAACTTGAAATTTGAGAGAAACACGGATAAGAAAACTTTTCTTTTTACTTCTCCCCTTGCAGCATACATCAGCTGACTATGGATTGAGCACTCAGCTGGGATAGGAATTAGAAATCTGAGTTTTGTTATCATCCACTTTACATATAAAAGCGCTTCTCATAGTGATTCACGTCATTTTCACAGCAGATATATGAGGTTGCTTCCTCCTCTTACTAGAAAGTCTATCACGAAGTTGAGAAATGTTCATTAAAACAAACACATGAACCTCCCACAAATACTATGCTAACCTTTCATATTCAACATCATGGAGATATGATTACATGAAGAAATTTTAAAATAACTAACTATGTATATACCTACATACAAATCTGGACCTAACGCACCTTCTGATTGTGTTTTTAAATAAAAATCTGACTAGGGGACAGCTTAGCAAAAGAGCTAGTTGGATGCCCTTCTGAAAGATATGCTGCAATTCATCCAGAAGCTATAGGTTCAATGCAGGAAATAGTGTGCGACATTTTATAAACTGTATTATGCAGGAGATCAACCTAGATGATTGTATGATTTAAAAAATCATATGTATGCAGATGTCTCTCAACTGAAAAATATGTCATTGTGGAAAAACAATACAAGCTAAATATTCTCAGGCAGTGAAACTATTACAAAGCTTAATTATACATTTGAATTAGTGTTGCTACCATCTTTATGAGCTTAGGTGACAAGCAAATGTAGCTGTGTTCAGAGTTGTGTCATAGGGATGTTCACTAAACACATGCTCCCCTCTTGATTAGACTTCACCTCTAGATAGCACTAGTTTCTTCTCTCCACTGAAGTCAACTATTGACGTGTTTAATAGCCAAATGATGTATGAGCAGACTTTACAATTCTTCTCATTACCTTGTCTTGTCTGGTCAGATAGTCCTTTGCTTTGGGTTAAGTTTGAGTCCATTCCTGCTTCTGACAAACATGATTGTTTATTGCATTATATTAAATTCATTGTGGCTGACTGGGTAACCAATGCACAAGCTGTAAGCTGGGGCCATAGGGGCTGGCAGTTGTCAGCGCTGTGATAAGCTAGTGCTTTATCATCAGAAACTAAAGAATACTTAAATGATAGTGGCTATAGTTATGGTCATAATTTATTGGCCTCCAGTGACTACTTGCTGTATGGTGCCCTGCCTTTTCTCTTCTCAATTTCTGTTTTGCTGTAGTTGGTGTTATAAAATCTCAGCAGTTCTCTTGCACAAAATCTTTATCTCTGTAATACAAGAAAAGGCAAGAAAGGATATACAGCAGAGAGTTGGAGAGACTAATAATACATTGGAAAGTTTTATGTAAGGCTTTTATTTATTAAAAGAAAAAAGCTCTCTCTGTCAAAACTGACTGAGCACGTCCATCTTTCCTGGCACCTCATCTCTCAATGGTTTTTAAAGGTTTCAGTTAAACAAGCTATTATATTATTGCATTTATGTTTTGATTCTACTCTTAAAAAGGTAATGACGTGATTTTCATAAGCGTTCCTAAAACTGGTCAAGAAATCATTATTTTGAGAAAGATGAAACTATCTTATTTTCATCTCCATCTTTTCATCTTTTTCTTTATCCAAATTTTCTGTGAAAAACTAGCAATATTTGCAGTTTTAGAATTTTCTCTTCATAAAAGTTTTTTCTTTTTTTCCCTCTGTACACAAGCCAAGGCAAAGGGCTCCATAGATTTGCTCACTGTGTATATGAAATGAACTGTACTATTCCTTCTTCAAAAAACTTAGCATCTAAGAGTGAAGGCATGGTAATAGTTATCATAGATATGACCCATTTTTGGTGAAATTACTTGCAGTTGTTTTGAGACTTGGTCTGCTCCTGACAGCACAGACATGCACCAAAATTTTGCATCTGTGACCCCATCCTAGTATCAACTTTAAAGACCAGTGAGATCAAGAGACATCCTGCTACTTCACGTTTCACACTGTCTTCATAAATGTTCAAGAGAAACAAGTCAGACTAAATAACAAAGTAAGTAATAGAACCAAAACCTCACCCATTCCTATACAAATTAATATACTATCCAGCTTGGAAATTAGTGCAAAAATAGTGGGGTTTTATGCCCTTTAGACAAGGTGTGGAGAGCTTGTTCAGGCCAATTAATGAGTTAGTTCTTGTCAATTCTTTATTCTTGAGTGGTCCTATTGTATCAGTCATAGAGCAGACTGTTGTCATGTATCCTCACATCTATCCCTCACATCCCCACAGAATTTTTGGTGAAGTAACTTATCACATTCCCGCTGAGCAGTTCCCCAGCATTCCTCAGGTCAGAGCAGAGCAGAGACCCTTATCATTTATACTACTCACAGTATATGAGTGCCTGAATGAGGACCTGATAACTTCAGGGTGTCTGTCTGCAGGTATCCAGTGGGAATATCAGTGTTTAATTAACCCATATATCTACGTCCACCCTATCATTTACTTTAGTACTCTGCTTAGGTTATCATGATCAGATAATACAATAATCCTATTACTACTGCTTTTGTTAGTTTATCATGTCTCTTTATATTTTGGCTGCATTTTTTGGCACAGCAAATTTCCCTCTTTTATCTCTCTATTTCTTCTTACTGACTGCCTCTGTCAGCAGTTGCTGAACAGTGGTCTGTGGCCTAGAAAGAGAAAACTGCCATGGGCTTGGTTTAGTTTTTCCAAAGAGAGGTCTTTAATTGTTTTATCCCCCAAAATTAAGAATTGCTCATCTACCCCATTTCAATATTCCTTTCTAACACTTCCATATATTTCCATTCTCTTTCCAGATGTTACTGATTCCTAATTTATTCTCCTCCAGTTGTCTTTGTTCCCACACTCATGTTCAGCTTTGACTACTGCAGCTACTGTATGACTTCAGAACAGAGGTCACCATAGCTTACTTGGTCCCATGATTGCATACTACTGTTTTGTCTCTATTTGGGCTTACCTACCACCTAAGTGGTTTTCGGTCTTAAAATAATAATAATAATAATAATAATAATAATAATAATTTTTCCTGATAGACTTCTGTGGAATCAGGGCTTTCAGGTTCCCAGCTTCCTAGTGGGGAATGTCAAGAGCATACGCTTTTATATTGCTTGGCAGATTGACCCAGTACTGTAGTTTCCAGGGTGTCCACACATACAAGGTACATATGAATGTCTGTGAAAAGAAATTTGATAGGTATTTGCAGTTACCAAAAATTTTGAGAGGGATTCTTGCAGATGAAGGAAAATAGTACTTGAATAAGACAGAAGGTGGCAAGATCAAGCCCTTAGCTTAAATGATCTATTTTGCATATTTGGAATAAATTGTATATCTTATGAATCTTACCATTGTTCAAACTTTCTATGGAAATGGAATGTTTAACAACTTTGCATGAAATTCTAGTTGTACTGCAGTACATAGGATATTTCATTAATGATAGTAAGGGTGAGATTCTAGGATATACATGGAGTAAGGCTTTCAGTCAGATCTTTTCTATTCTTTTTCTCAGCTATTCTGCAGAATTCTATAGAAGTGAAAGGATGCTTGAGCATATTCTGTCAGGAAGAATGATAAAGCAGTGTACTAAGACTAGAAATTTAAATGTGATTTCTAGCTGTGTCACAGATTACATGTGTGATGTTAGGAAGAGCTCTTAAATTCTTCATTCCCTTTTTTCCTCAAATATGAAGTGGGGATTGATTATAATACTTGAGTTAAAGAAACACCATTGTTACTTTAGATTTTGCATTCCTTGGAACAGAACCTCTTTATTGCTATGTGGGTTTAGTTGGGAGTTGTTGTAATACCAGTAACTAGTGAAATCCCACAGGCTTTTTCAAGAATCAAAAGAAAGTTTATATTTGCCTATTTAGCTAATTCTATAGAATTAGAGCTGAGGAAAAAAAAAAAAAAGATTCCCTCTCACCCACAACTTTCCAAGAAAAAGAAAAACAATTCTACAACAGGAGGAAACTAAAAACACTACACTTTTTTCATAAAACATCACAGAGAATGCTACCTGACTACTGCAAAGGTGTTAAACAGCTCTGCTCAAAACCCTGTTTTGCCATTTTCCACCAAGCAGCAACAGTGTTCTAAGTGCTTAAAACTGGCTGCTTGATGATCACCTGTACTGTTATTGTGGCTATTCCACTTCAAGTAAACAAATAAGACTAAAGATTTAAATCTATACTTCTGAAGACCCAAACTGTCAGGTCATTGTGGAAAGCCTTTGCTCCTCCTCAACCAAATTTCCACACTTGGACCTCTCAAAGCTTTATCTGCATCAGTACATTCCTTTTAAAAGCCCTGTGTTAGACAAATCTTTATTCTCCGGGGGGAAAAAAAAAGCTAAAAAAATATTTGTTGTCTCTCTATAAAAAACTGTTAGGAGAGAATCTGTTAACCAACTGCATTTGTTAACCAACTGCATTGTTCTTAATTATCACTAAGGAGCTGTGCCATTCAATATGTTATATAAATTTTTAGGTGAAGAAACAGTAAGTATCTCCAAAAACTGGGCTTGACACTGTCAATATCCAAAAAAAAAAAAAAAAAGTCACATACGGTTCTTATGAGAACATCTTAATTTGGGTGAGCAATTCGGACCTGAAAAATCATGTATCCATATAGAAAAAGAAAGTTGGAACAGATGCTCTTGAGGAGATCAGCTACCAAAGACAGGACATCATTATTGTTTAATGTAATTAAACAGACAGAAAGATAAAATGCAGAGTTTCTGTTTTGTATAAAGTGTCAAGGCTATCTTACATTCAAGCATACATCAAATAAAAGGAATTCTCAAATAGTTTCAAAATAAACAAAGAAAACCCGAATATTCCCACCTCTAAGGCACCATGAATTTTGTTCTTCAGCTTTCCTTATGCACTCATTTGCCTGACACCGTGCTACTCCATTTTCCCTCTGAAGTCCTGCAGATTTATAAAGTGTAGACTACATTATCTGTCAAACTCCATCTAGAAAAATGAACGAGAATATAATATGTCAAGGCATAGCAAGGAGAATGCAGTTCACTGGGCTGCAATTAAGACTGACCTAAGGTCTAATCCCAGTTATTTCTGCGAGGTAGCTTGGGTAGATCATTTCTTCACTTTATTCTCATCCACAAAGTGGGTTTGCAGTTTACTAATGCAAGGAGCTATATAAATCTGTCTAGATGTTACTAAGGTGACAATTACCTGGTATTTAATAATAGATCTTTTTCTAATTATGCATTTAAATTAAAAGTTGACGAGCTCATTGACTGTCTTACTCCAAAGTCTAAACTAGACAAAAAGGGAGGACATAATATTTCACTTTCTGTTATACAGTCCATACATAGACATGTATTTTACAGCATGCCTGTATCCCAGCTCTAAATGCTTTATTAACACAATCAGTCTACGTTATCTTTCTTAAAATGTTATATTTAATACTTCATCTCTGACTTGGACATATCTACTATATTTCCTTTGTCCATCAAGAAGGTCACACGTTCAGCTAATGTATTTAAATCCATGTCATTCATTTGAAAGCCAAAGCATTCACTTCACTGCCCGATTATCCCAAATCATCTTCATCTTTCAGTGACCTTGAATAGGCAAATGTTCTTAATAAGTTCTGTGTGAGACCGGGCTTACTAAAGGCAAAGACAGAAAGAAGTGTAAGCATTCCTGGCTCTCCAACTGCTTTCTGTCTACCAAGGCGGCTGAGATACATTTTAAATTTCACATTAACAATTTCTTGTGAGAACAGTTTTTGATTTACTGCACATTTGCAGCATCTGTCCAACACATCCAGATTTCTTTGGAATCCAGGAGGCTGAGAAAGGGAAATAACGAAGATTTGTGCCATCCTTTTCTTGTGGCAGTCCTCAGAGAGCTCAAGCAGGGAATATATATTCTGGTGTGTTCTGCTTGAAGGCTGGTGATTACATGTCCAAGATGAAAAGCTCCTCTGCGTTATGAACCTTTTAGTTAAAAATGAGCGTTTCTGGATGCATATTAAACTTGACACATTAACTCCTGGATAAGTTACTTACAAAGGGAGCTGCTTAAGACTATTAAGACATATACAGTGAAATCCTAGGTGCTAAGTAGAGTTAACATGATTCCAAAGTGTATTTGTTTTTGAAGTGTCTGGTTTAGCTTAAGTTCTCTCTTTAATCATGCATACCGCTCCGGGCTGCCAAAAAGGCAGCGATCGGCATTGCTTAGTGAAGGCAGCTTAGTGCTGTCAGCCATCTTATCTCCCCTGCCACATGGGCGATAGCTTTTCTCTGCGAGTATAAACACTAAAATGGAGCTATAATCTCACCTTAGTCCTACAGATTTCCAGCTGTTTCCCAGAGATGGAGAAACTCCTCGCATTACAGAAAAGCATATGTGTGTGTGCTTATGTGTGCTCACATGTGTGTTTGAACTGTAAAACTCATGAGGAACAGGAATTTATGTGGATAACAAAACTCTACCTGAGGAACTTTTTGGAAACAGTTAGCTAAGCCAGGGAATCAGTTTTATATACAAGTCCCAATGTAACATGTGGAATACTATTTAAAACGTCTAAGTATATCACTAACTTGACACCACGGCATATTGTTCTTTAAAACTTCAGTTTCTTTAATGCACAATTCAATTTTTATTTCAGTGCATTTCATACATAGCAGTTTACAGCATCAGTTTAAATAAGGAAAGAAAAGAGAACAAAAGCTCTAAAATATGAAATCCTAAAAGTAAATCTGCTTCAGCATTGTTTCTGAAAGAGAAAGAAACACTTTTTATTAACTTTGGGAAGATAATTTCACCAGTTTCAGTTCTGCATGGGAATTGAAAGCTCTTTTCTTCTAAGTCTTCGGTTAAAGACAAGAACATTTTCCAAAGCATGTAAAGATTAAACATGTAAATCTAAAAAATATTCTTCTTCTAAAGTCAGGAAAAATATACAGAATAGTTCAGAGATATATTGTCTCATCCTTTCCCCGCTCCCTCTGTTCTGTTGTCTCTGGTCCTGCCTGCAGTCACATCATTATTAAATCCCTCTTGCTATAGCAACTACCACTTGGAACAGCATCTTTTTATTGCAACAGTTCTCTGTCTTTTTTCTGACCTTCAATTAAGACAATTTCTTTATCTTAATTTTTTTGCTCTCCTGTTAATGTTGTACATAATTTATGAACACAAGTGATGCCGTTTCATGTCGTTTGTTGAGCTGGTAGTGGGCTGTCTGTCTTTCACCGTTGCCCTGTTTCCTCTGAATGGACTGTGGATCAGGCCAGTGGATAGAAAGTATGAAACATCAAGATCCTACACTGCTCTTTTTCCACTTGACCACTGACTTTCACTGAATCTTTTGAAAGATTCCTACTTGATTCAGACATTCTCAGTTAAACTCTACATGATGAAAAAGGTGGATATATGTTTAACTTTAAGAGCGTAACTAGTTGCCTTAAAGTCAATCCAAATGCTTAAAGTTGAGTTCATGCCTAAATATTATAGGAATTGTTAATATATTTCCGTTGGGTTATTAAAACCATACAAAGGATTTTGATACTCAATTATCATTAGAAATTAATTGAAACAAGGTATTTGAATACCCTATGTACCATTCTGTAAATTCCATTCACGTAATATGGATAAACAGAAATTAATAGGAAATGGCTGTCCCCTATGCATTGAAAGCCTTGGCTTTCAGTTATATTGAAAATAAAGTTATTACATTTTTAAAGATTTTAACAATTCTAATGTTATTCCCTAGCTTTAAAATGACAATGAAGAGCTCCACTATGAATAATGGAAATTTAAACTGTCACATTTTTAAGTGTCAGATGTATATTTATATAGCAGATAGAGGAAGCTACAACTGGGATAACCTCTGCTAATGTAACAAGACAGAATACATTTATCAAAAAAGCACACAAAAATACATTATTATGTTTAATATAATCTTGTTGCTTTTCTTCTTCTTCTTACCTAATATCTTCCAAGGAGCTCTGATTGTAGCAGTTTTTAAGTTTCTGTAGAAGCATTTGACATTCTTACCCTGGGATTTGATCCAGGAACGTGCCCTCAAATCAAGACAGTTCTCATCAAACCAGGATTGCTATTGTCCTCCCTCACCAAAATCAATAGTTTATACCAACTAGATTAGATCAGGCTAGATATATGAACTGTTCCTGGCATCTTAATCATTGTCAACTGCATATAAGTAAACATGTCAAGAAAAAAATATACAACTGACCATTTCCATTTGGAATGTACTCTTTTGATGGAAAAAAAAACACACTATTTTCACTGAATACTTTGCACATATGTGCGCAACCATAGAAATATAGAATTATTCTAGCTACCATTAAAATCAGTGGGAAAATTCGCTTTCTCTTTCATTAGATATTGGATCAAGTCCCTTACAAGCAATTCCAGTGAAAGCAATGCTCATGGCAGAATTTGGCCAGAACTTTTATTAATTATTCTGATAACATCTGAAGCAAAAATATTGTGTTACAAATCAGAAAGAGAAAGATGCTATTTTTAATCAAACTCAGGGGTTTCTTTGTGTAAATTTTTGTCTTGTATAAAGATGATTAAAATGGAACAAATTGTTAAAATAGTTCCCAACTTCCCTGTGATACTGAATGCAAGGAAAATTTTACACTGAAGAGATAATTGGCATATTTAGCTAATCTTTTAGTAATGTAGCACAATTGTAACATACGTCTTGTCTCAGAAAAGTCAGCATGGAAGTTTTTATGTCATTATAATGTGACTCCCTTTTTTAATAATTCTCTGTAGATTCACTTTTTCATAACAAAATGAAATTTTTAATTTTTATGTGTGCTGTATACCACACAGTTTTCTTCAGTGAAGAGTAGGTTCCTTATAGTACTAAATCTTTGTACTATGCACTGCTATCATGGGAACTGTGCAGAACTTTCACTAGTACATTGTAATCTAAAAAAAAAAAAAAAAAAAATTTAGGCTTTTGACATATAATGTATTATTTTACGCAAAATCATATTTTATGGAGTGTGTCACGAAGAGCCACTAGATTACCAAGAGGTTTGTTATACCCCTCAGAGCTATACAGAAAGGCGATGTCTTGTATTTCTCCAGTATGTAATGCAAAAAATTTGATTCTTAAATTCACTGTCAGTATTTCAAAATAACAGATCTCTTCAAGATTGCAACAATGCATACTATAAGTTAATGATAGATGCATATTTGATAGACCTTCGCTGGACAAGAAAAACATGCAAGTATTCCTTATTTATGGAAGGACAAAGAAAAACTCCTTTCTCACCTGAGTTCAAAGAGGAAAAGATTATGTAACATCCTCTAGTATCCATTCTAATTGTTTAGCAGGATTTCAAACAACCTAAAGTGAAACAGTCTTTACAGAACCCATACCAGTTTTTAAATGCAGCCATGTGGGACAGGATTTGAAGAATCTGGTTAGTGCTACAGAAATACTCACACTGTGAAGATGCGATCAATAATGCCAATAACATTGTACTTCTGCACTGATTTTAACTATCTGAATTGTGGTACTCTTGTTAATTTGAAAACCAATTCCCGGCACCATTGACCATCGAGAAAGGGCACATCTTAACACCTAGGAACCAGAAAACTGATTCCATTATATATAAAAAGAGTACAGCATATCACTGATCTTAATAACTAGATATTACTCATAGCATATTTTGTTTTAGAATCATAGAAAAATTTAGGTTGGAAGAGACCTTCTGAGGTCATTCAGTCCAATCCCCTGCTCAAAGCAAGCCTGGTTAGAACACATTGTTTAGGACCATGTCCAGCGGAGTTTTGGTTATATCCTAAGATGGAGAGCCCACAGCTTCTGGGATCCATGTTCCAACTTGTGTCCATTGCCTCTTATCCTTCCACTGTGCAGCTCTGAGAAAACTCTGGCTTGGTATTCTCTACATCTGCCCATTACATAGTTTTAGATAGCAATAAGATCTCCTTTAGCCTTCCCCTCTTCAGGTAGGACAAGCCCAGCTCTCTCAGCCTCCCCTTGTATATCATTTGCTCCAGCACCTGATCATCCTGATGACCCTCCACTGGACTCCTTCCAGTATGTCAGTGTCTTTCTTGCACAGGTAAGCCCAAAACTGGTCATAGTACTCCAGATCCAGTTGCACAAATGTTGGGTGGAGGGGAATGATCACCTCCCTTGACCTGCTGGCTATGCTCTTGCTAATGGAGCCCAGGATGCTGTTGGCCTTCATTGCTGGAAGGGCACATTGCTGCACCCTGTTCAACTTGCTGTCCACCCAGACCCTCAGGTCCTTCTCTACAAGCTGCTTTCTAGTCAGTCAGCCCCCAGCCTGCCTTTTCAAGGGTTTATTCTGTCCCAGGTGTAGGAATTGGCATTTGCCTTTACTCAACTTCATGAGGTTCCTGTCAGCCCATTTTTCCAGCCTTCTAGATCTCTCTGAGTAGCAGCACCATCTTCCAGCACACTGACCACTGCCCACAATTTGATATTTATTGTGAACTTGCTGAACATTTCGTATTTCACTTCATTAGTAAAAACAAGCAATAGTATTGGTACTAGTATCAATCCACTAGTAACCAGCTGCCAGAGGACTGGCCAATTTTCTACTCATCTTGTAGTCCACTTATCCAGTCCATATCTCACCAATTTGTCTATAAGGATACGATGGCAGATGGAGTCAAGAGCCTTGCTAAAGTCAAGGTAAAAAGCCACTGCTCTCCCCTTGCCTACAGAACTGATCCTCTCATCATGATTTACCAAGGCATGATTTGCCCTTGGTAAACCCCCGCTGGCTGTTCCCAGTCACTGTCTTGTCCTTCATGTGTTTGTAAATGTCTTCCAGGAGGATTTGTTCCATGATATTCTGAAGCACCAAGGTGAGGCTGACCAGCCTGTAGTCCCCTGGGTCCTCCCTCTTGCCCTTCTTGAAGATGGCTGTAATGTTTGCCTTTTTCCAGTCATCAGCAACTCTCCTGATTGCTGTGACCTTCCAAAGATGATAGAGGCCTTGCAATGACATCGACCTTGCAATGACATCGGCTAGCTCCTTCAGCACCCTTGGATGCAGCCCGTCTAGTCTCATTGACTTCTGTATGTCCAGATGGCTCAAGCGCTCCCTGTGTCTTCCTGTACTGTGGGTGCTGCTTCACTCCCAGAGACTCTTCTAGTAGGCTCAGGGACATGGGTGATTTGAGGACAGACCTTACCAGTAAAAAGTTGAGGCAAGAAGTCACTGAGTGCATGGCCATTTCCATGTCCTTTGTCACTAGTTATCTTGTCTCACTGAGCAGTGAATTCACATTTTTCTTAGTCTTTTTGCTGGTGTTGTACTTATAGAACTAAATACCACTAAAATTAAGTGATAATTCACATGGACTAAGTATAGGATGGATATAAACACACAAGGAATATTCATGCAGGGAAACATTTAGAGGTGTTTTATTACTATGAGGTGTTCAACAAAATCTTTGTAATTTTTCTAACTTATAGATGCACAACCAGTTTCCAAAATTTTAATATCCTTGTCACCTATCAGACAAGCCCCATTGAGTGAATTCTGGTGGCTTTTGGATTAATTTATAGCCATTTCCATCCTAATACATATTCAGAGGAGTTAAAAACTCAATTTATTTAAAATAAACTGAGGAAATGCTTCTTTCCTGCTTTTTTTTAAAACAAGATAAAAGAAAAAAAGGTTCAGCCAACTCTATTTTTGATCAGAAGTTAGACGTGAGTGAAAACAATGCAAAAATTTCATTTTTATAAATCATTGACATTAATAAAAAATAAGATGATTGAACATTTGTTAGGGTTTTTTTTAATCTGAAACTCACATTCCACAACAATTTTGTTCTGGAAAATATTACGCATCAAATATTCATAAATAAAAATTTACAAAAGATAGGTTAACGTGTGTGGAATTTATTTTTCATTAAGCCTTCTAGACTTTTCCTGGATGAATCAGAACTAGTTCTAGAAAAGCATAATCTGGTTTAAGCTGGTCTATAATACATACTTCCCTGTTTCTCTGTACCAGCACTGGCATTCATTCAGCCCCCTAATGAATCAGTTCAACTTACTGAGCTTGCAGGAAACTATTCTCTTTCTTTCTAGGGTTAATTTTCTGTTGACCTCACAAGTGAACTGACACATCAGAGAGTCAAGATAAGCAATGGTGCCAGAGCAAAGGGTGCGCTGACAGGTAGGCCTACTTAAATGAAACTGCACCCTGAGTTAATATGCAGAAACTAATAATAGGCTAGATATTTGAAATGCTGTGTTGTGTAATCAGTTTGTTTTTCCTTTGTGTTTATTGTTATATTAGCAACTAGAAATCAGTCAGAACTGGCTGCCAGACATTGTTCAAACACAGAGTAAGTGAAAGTCACCACCCAAATGGATATGACAGCAGAAAAACAGAAGTACAGCCCCTTGTCCAAGCAGCAAGCCAGTGGCTGAACCAACAACAGAGCTCAGGCCCCTTTCTATCAAGCCAGTGCCTGTCTGCCAGAGGAAAGACAGGATTATATGAGCGGTTTCTGCTAAACATCAGTTAGCTCTCCACATAGGGATACTTACTATTTGACTTGTTCTTCTCCTTGACACTAGCAAGTGTCTTCTAAGTACCGACAAAGATTGACAGTGAAATCTTAGTCCTCAGTAAAGTCAGTGGCAAAATCAGCAATTCACTTCCAGCTTACTTATTTTAAGAAAACAACATCCACTGAAGCTTGGAGTACAAACAGATTTTAAGATAGGTCTCCTTATGCATGACATCAATGCAAGGCAAAGGTTCAAAGCTAAGGGACAAAGAAAACACAATAGTTTTATATACATGATTCAGCTTTTAGCTAGGACTCCAATTAATAATATTTACTGATCTCATCAAAAAACAGTAAATGTTTGTTATTTTTTCTTTAGCCTATTTTGATTCCTAAGGTATTAAACTTAAGGATGTTCGTGCTTTGATTTTAAAAAGCCTGGCTTCATAAAATACCTGTATCAAGAGAAGAATACATCACCAAGGTACAGGTTGTTAACTTAAAAACAAGAACAGTATTTACTAAGTCATCAGGAAAAAATGTAATCAGCAGCATATCTTGCCCAATCAAGCCTAGTTGAGTTCTGCTTTGGAGAATGTAAATAAAACAGTCCTGAGTAAGCAATAAGTCTGCCGATTATCAACTTTGTTGTGCTATCCTAAAAACAAACTAAACACACATCCTTACTACATTACATTAGGGTCTTTTTCTCTCTCATTCAATTGACTCCTAAGAAAAAAAAAGACTGTCATTCTGTACATGTGCAAGTGAAAAAAAGAAAGAAAGAAAGAAATGGTGTCTTTTTCAGTCATCTCAATTTTCTTCTTCTAGTTCAGCTGGACTTGTAAAAATAGCAATAATGCCATGAAAACTCATAGAATTACTCTACTACAGAGAAGCTAAAATGTAAACATCTCTTTCTCATCTCTCACACATTAAGCAACTTGCACTACCATTGAACAATAGGACTGAACATCCTTCCCTCACACTACTGACCTTTATGTTCTCCTGAGGAAAGCATATACTTCTGTAAAGCAGAGTGAACAAACTTGTGGAGCACCCAAAAAAGGGTTGCAGGAGGCAAAAGGGAGGCTGGCATACTCCTTCTACAACATGCTGAAAGTCTATCCATACAGCTGATCCTCAAGGAAAAGCAAGAAGGAATGGGTGACTTTAGTGACACAGGTGCAGAGAATGATGGGAGCACCTGTTTCCCAGGTCAGCTTAAGTAATATTCAGTCAGGCAGTCTGAATCTAAGCACATGCATACCCTGTAGGGATGAGCAACCTGAGTGGCAAGTGTAGGTGCAGAGTGGTGAGGGAAGCTACAGGTTGTTGAGATAGACATGAGATTCATTTTCACAGAGCTATCACAGAAGATTACGTTGTTTAGTATCATTTGAAAAAATGGTGAAAATTAATTACCAAATATTATGCAATATTTAAGCTCCAACAGGAGCTATTACATATAAACTTGCTCTGTCTTTCTTTGTAAGGTTGAAGATCGTTTAAGAAGCAGAAATTTGAAATTACACTGGAAATTAAGAGTTCCTAAAACTGACTTTTGTGTTTATTTTACCATTCAAAACTGAATGGTATAGGCCATAAAGTCAGTAGGACATGAAAACACTTTTGGCTTTTTGATTGATAGGGATACACTTCAGCATGTGTCGCGGTCCGCGGGAGTGACGGGAATGAATCATACGCATTCACAGAATGCAGGTTCAATTCCATCTTTATTCAGCAATTTGCCTATTTTATAAGTACAAGTATTCGGCGCTCTGGCCCTTGATTTGTGGTTCATACAGATTATGTCACAGGTCGCCAATCATTGCACCGATCACGCACGCAGCGGTCATGCCTCGTACCTTGCTACTTGTTTAGCAAAGCTGTCTAGCCCTTAACCTTGGTTCCCACTGGCTTCTGCTAGTTTATCTGTACTTTCTCAGGATGTATCATTCCCAGCTGCACCAGTGTCCTTGGTAAACTACTTCAAAGCACATAGCAGCAGCTACAGTCTGAGGCCTAAGGCTTCAGCAAATTTAGCTACTCATGCTAAGCAAGTTGTGCTAAGCAACTAATCCTAAACAGTGTAGTTCCACAATCTATATTTCATATAGATTGTTGTTCTGAAGTACCGCAAGGGCCCCAACAAGCATGTACTTAGAGATTAAGCCTTCACTTAAATATCTAATGAATTGCAATCCTCTTGGGACTTTAGGGCAATAGTAACATTGAAGGTCTTTGGTAATGACATACAGAGTTAACTGTCTTAGAGGAGCGTGTAGGATTTTCAAGCTTACCACAGTAGACCACTTTCTTCAATTATTTACATCCATAATAAAAATGTGTGATACCTTTTGAATTGTCTGAGGTCTATTTCACCAGAGAGGATGGGCACATCTTTAGCCAGGTGGGCTCTCCTTAAAAATAGATTAGCTCTCCTTAACAAAGCACTCTATCTGTGCAAAGTTCAGTTTATTAATGATCTTGAAGGCAGTGGAACTACATCAGTGATGCAAGAGAAAGACTATGTCCTTTTATATACTTCTTTGGCCTTTTACAGGAATAAAGGGTCATTGAGTCAATGCCAGCATGCACATAAATTTCAAAGGAGCTAAGGTTTCATCTGAGTATAGAAATGTTCCATGTACGGATAGGATCCATCTGAAAGAGGAAGATTTTGATATTAAAGACTGCGGCCTACTTGTTGCTAAAAAGAGTCATCTTGGATGACTTGGATGATTTTTTGGGGGGGAAGATATGCAGGGAAAAGTTCTAGAGAATCCAGGATCTTAGTCTCTGAAGCTCATTTGAGTACTACAGTAATACAGTGATAAATAACGATTAATAAATAAATAGTAAAAACCACCTGAACTTTAAAATTGAGGTTGTAAGTTTCTCTAAAGCATATGTTCTAATTGCACAGGTTATTTCTAATTGAACAATGTCAGAAGATCAGACAATCTCTCTGTTGTTCTTACAGCACATAAAATCTGTAAGTATATGTTTTGGAGCTGAAATATGGATACAAAAATATTCGTTCTTTTACATTTAAAAAAAGGTCTTCTTCCTTAATTTAAGAGACTTGACATGCCAGAATACAATGTATCAGCGTGCTTTTATATGTGGGATGTCTGTAAGATCAGATCCATTGTGAGAAAATTATCCTTTACATATCTGGCTGCACACACATTGCATAAATTGCCAGGTTTCGCAAAACCTTCTCTACTATTCTTTACAGTGATGCAGGCTGCTGCTTTAAAATGTACTGTACTATTTCATCTGCAACATACTGAATTTTAATGTGTATTTGATAAGATTTGGGATGAAATAACTTTTAACGCTTTTGTATTTTACAAGTATTGGTCCTGAATTTGTACTTGCATATTTTATTAGTTACTTTTTGTTGTTGTTGTTTGGTACTTGCAAGCTGCTAGCAACAGACAGTTTATACTGCATTTGATTACACAGCTAGACAAAACAGTTTAGCACAATATAGTGTAATCAGAACTACTCAAAAAATCAACTTAGCCTTGATCTTGTAATATCGTGAGTGGCCTAAATGTACAACTTGCGCTTTTCAAGAGGACATTCAGTAGCTGGAGTGTGCATGAAAAGGGCTTTTATTTTATTCTTTCCTACTATAAAGAGCAAGTAAACTGAAATGACAAGATCAATTGTCTATGCATGTTCCCTGTGGGACTTTTGGGAAAATAAAAAAGAAACCTAATTCATTTCTGGTCTGGAGCACAAAAAGTGCTAGCAAGTCACAGTGCAAATTTGGAGACACAAGAATGGAGACAAATAGATCAGCAGAAATGAACGGATCTGCTCTATCTGGAGGGTTTTCTTCAAAAGACCCCGGAAGACACCAATTCCATAATAGTGAAACTCTCCACTGGGGTGCATCAGGGACATGTATTAAATTCATGTATGTCCTTTGGGAATGGCACAAAATTACTTCGCTTTGGAATCTGTGTCTTCCTCAGTCTTTACGGATAGCTCCAAAGAACCAGAGCATCTGACTGCTAAAGTCACCTGGGATTTAAAAAAAAACCCAGATTCTAATCCTTACAATGACGAGTATTTGATTATTTTACAGAAGTAGCCAAAGAGCTGGACAAACCCATACATAATAATAATAAACCATCTGGTGGTTAGATTAATCATGGAAATAAGCAAGTCTGAGTCTCCCACTTTCTCAGTCAAGGTCCTTCTTATCACTATCACCTTTTTGGGTATTCTCACTTTTGCATAGTAAATTAAATAAATAAATCTCTAGACCCTGCAAAATGTCAGGATCAGCCTCCAGAAGAACTGGAATAGCTTTCTAACATTGAAAATGTACATGAACAGGAAAAAATTCCAACCCAGCTGTCAGGACCTGGGTAGTAGGGGGAAGAGGTCATGTAGTGCTGGACCTCAGACTCCCTTAAACTACCATCACGTAAGGCCTGACAAAATTCAACGTCACAGCGCCTTTCCTTATCAATCACTTTTAGACTTGTAGTCTGAAGTAGTGTCTAAAGCTTTGATTGCTTTTTTGAAGTTTATCTGAGCCTCTTTAATCTGGTATATTGATTATGCATTTTTCATAACAGATTTTTTAATGTTCTTTTAAGTTCAATATTGTTGATTAACATTGTTTGTCTTGATTTAGAATAGGTCAAAAACACAAAAAGATTAGACTTCTCCAACACTTTATTTTCATATTTTTGCTCTTGATCTCAGGAAATATGGACAGAAAACAAGTACATGTAAAATGGTTGTCTGAAACTCTAAAAATGTTATTCATATCAAACCTTACAATATTTGTTTGGCTCCTTTTACAAATTCTTCAACATATACTTTCACAACTTGCAACCCGCTATCAGGGTTAGGCACCTGCTAACTCTATTACTAACTACAATACCAAGTAAAACCCTTTTACATAAAACACTTTCGCCCTTTTTCCTACATGAGGAAGATTGCAGTATGGAGGAAATAGCTGGCTATTTTGAGAGATACAGTGTAGACCAACTCCTACATCTCCAACTAATGGCCGTTTTAGCTCCTGTTGCTCAAGCTCAGAAGATTACTTAAATAAGTGACAGTCCTCAATATGTAATTGTCCCAAACACAAATATTATGCAAAATATGTATCCTCTGAATTTTCACAGGTCTGTGTTGTACCAGCTAGGAATACAAAATCACAGAGCAGAAAGTCTTGCCTGAAGTTGCATTCCTGAACTCCAACCAAACTGAATTATCACAGTAAATATTTCTCACCACGTTGGAGACAGAAATTACACAGAACAGTACATTTTACATACAAGTGTTGATAGCCTTTTCAATCTCTTTCTAACCTAGAGCTATAAATAGAGACTAAAGTGAGAAGCTGCTACCTTTTTCTCTAGAGTTACATTGGCGTAACTATGCCAGCAGTGCCTCAGAGCACAGGCAGCGTGTACACTAACAGAAGGAATTTCTCCCTCAGTAGTTTTGCTACCTCCCTGCCAAATATGGTGTAAGCTGACAAACACTCTTCTATCAGGAAAGCTGCATCCACATAAGGGTTTTCCCCATGGCAGAATGATTTCAGCCAGGGTATGGCTTTTTAACACTACGTGTCAATGAAACTAGTTAGCAAAACTTACAGAGCAGAGCAAGCTCAGGTATCTGCCCTTGGTTCATTTCCATCTATCTGCCACCTTGCTGCCAGCCAGCACTGCCTAGCAAATGTCAATGCAAGGAGCCTGATCTCAAGGTAGTGGAGAAGAATGGAAAAAATGATCCATATGCTTAAGTCTTAGGTAGCTGAAAACTGCACAGTTCCTAATTTGTATCTATCTCCAACAAAACTTGATTTCTCTTCATCCTGTCAGAGTGCTAAACCATATCAGATGTTCCCAGATATGCTTCCCAAACAGCACATAATGAAAACAATCCTCCCCCCAAAACTTTAGTTCCTAAACCTATAAGGGTTATAATCCTTATTAAAAAAAAAAAAAAAAAAGTCCTATCTTTCCACTTTCTACAACTTCCTAAAACAAAACAAGTACAATAGCATGACTGCTGAACAGGGCTAACACAATCCTTAGCTGGGTTACTCCGGCAAACAGCACTGAAAGACAGTATCTGCTCTGTTTTCTTGCTGATGGTGTAAAGATAAACATGATTTCATTCCTAACCCAATCAAGGAAAATTCAGATTCTTTTGAATACCCCCTCTTGCTTCTTTATATGTTTATTTTTAAACATAAAATTAAATGTAGGTGGTTAGTCTGAGCTGCAGACTGGTATTAGTATTGTGCCATCACATTTTCTGTTTGTACAACCTTCTAGCTAGGATATGCTGACATTTTTGTTGGTCTGCTCACCATCCAGGCAGCTAACACTGGTATAGCACGTCCCAGAATGGCCCACTCCAACAAGTGTGTGAAGTTTGTGCAGTTTCAACTTCACAGTGTCTTTCAGCTATCTTGTATTTTCTCTTTGATACATTATTGGAGCTATCTCACTTGATGGTATTAAGCCATTTCCTCAGGCACAGGTTGCCTTTTTTTCCAGACTTGTTCCTTTGAGATCTAGGGAGCAAATTTGGGTTTAATCCACTTCCATCTTCATTGCAGTTTTACTGGAAGCAGCTGTTACTTCTTCTTTAATAGTTTGCAGGTCGTCAGGCAGCCTGAGGGACCCACCATATGACATCCGTGCTTGGTTCTAAATATACACCTACACATCGTGTTTTCTTGGGGCAACAGTAGAGCAAAGGGACTCTCACTTCCTTTGGCACAACTGTACTTTCATATCTTGGCTGCGAAACTTTATTTATCCCCTGTGGTTATACTTAACAACTCTTTTGAATAGAAGGGTTAATTCTACTTTTAGTGCTATGTGTAAATGTACTACAGCTTCATTGCCTGTTTTACTAGACATAAATATCAACACTGCAAAAATTCAAATCTGTTAGCCTTTAACTCTCATTTCTGCTCAATACAAGAAATTCAGACAGGTCTTGGTTAAGAGAACAAGGGAACCTACAGAAATATCCCATGAGGCTTAACTTAAACAACCATTATATTATTAGAGGTAGGCTAAAAAAAGATGTGTGTAAAATGGCAACATCTTGCAGAAGAGAAGAGAACGGTAGGATTAAGCTTGATAGTGAACATAAGTCAGCCATAAATACAAAACTGTCAAAAAAGGAAAGAGAATTTTACAATGTGCTAGGAACAAAGAAGACAGTAACAATATAGGAACTTGTTATTACATTTTCAGGTTCCTGGGCTTACAGGAGGGCACCATACAGCAGAGAGAAGGTCATAGAAATGGGATCAAAAATGAAGGCCAGGGAAGTACCTTCTGCAGGAAAAAAAGAAAGAAAGAAAGAAAATAAAAGCCTAGGATGGTAGTAGCATCTGAAAGAGAATAGTTCTGAGTAGATGTAATACACATTGTTACTATGCTAAGTTAAACAGTGAAAATAGATTTATGTTACTTTGAAAAGGTTGTCTCAGACATTTAGGGGGGGACTTTCAACTCTGTACAATACAAAAGAAATACCACATTCTAAAGAGGGGGGGAAAAGAATTTCAGTTTACTGAACATCTTAAAGAAAAAACAGTAGATGTATCAAAAAACTCTTACAGATTAGCAAGCTCTGTATGAGACTGTCTAAACTGTCCTTTAGTGCTCTTATTGGGAAAATGATCACTATTAAAGGTGTTGATATTTGTCATGACAATAAAACTGACAAAAAACATTCATTGGAGATTTAATTTTTTTCCTGTATTTTCACTTGTGCAGACAAAATGGAATTGTCTTAAAACATATTTGTATTATTAAAAACAACAATCTGTTTGCTAAGATAAAAGTATAATATTAATTTGAATCTTTTAAACTATTTTTTGGCAAATATTTCTGTGAGCTGTCCTGATTAGTTCTAAGACTCTTTATCAGAAGCAAAACTCTCAAGAATGCTGCTGAAGTCTGCTATTTGAGATTTCAGGAGGCAAGTCTTCATGTAACGATCTAGAAGTCGCTTTGATGTTGTTTCTCTTGTTTACAAAGTTTGTCATCTAGTCAGCAAACAGCAGCAATACCATATGGCTTGGATGACAAGCTGCATACCACGAAAGTAGCCAAATATAAAGGTGAGGCAAATAATTTGTGGACTGTTTGAAAATATATGTTAAACTGTGGCATAGCTTAACCCTGATCATGCAAAAGCACAGATCCACTGTTCTACTTGCATGACGAGGCCCAGATATTTCCAAAACATAACTGAGATCTGTAAAAATAGCTCAGAGCATGCATCTATTCCTGCTTATACTCTGAGCCCCTTTGTGCAGGCTGCTTATTTTCAAAAGCCTCGCTGCAATCCAGTATGATTTTTGAGATCCTGAAGGCACAGAGTGGGTATTATTATCCTCCTTTTGAAAGTCAATCAAGCACAAAATAGCCAATATAAGCAAATAAACAAAACAAAATAAAAAAACCCAAACCCAGCACTCACAAATCTACTCAGCTGGCATTTGAAATAGTCAAAAAATAAACAGACAAAAATCCAAAACAAACAAAAATGAACATATGGTATAAACCATTTAGTATACCAACTGATCTTACTGAATGGACGAAAAGCCCCACCTAAACATCTAAATAAGTAAAGCTTCTTTCAAACTATTTCTGCTAAAGCAAAGTGAAATAAATAAGACCAACCACAAAACTCTGGGTTTTTTTCAGTCTAAAGAAATGCTATCACGCTCTAAAAGACAGTAATTTCCTTCTTTTATCTTTAATTATGGCAATCATAAATCCCTTTTAACTTTTTAGTGCTCTTCTTGTTACAAAAGCTCTTTAAAGAGTTCACAGATCTTCAGAAGTATTTGGTCACTAAACTGCTATTGAAATCCTGCTGCTTCCTTTCATGCAAAGAAGGCCTTAGGCTTGTAAAGTTACTTTGATAACAGCATAGGACAAATGAGAGGATCTCACGACCAAATGCACTTCAGGACAGGGATCTCAATAAATATCTAAATACACCTGTTGCTACATTGGATGATCAGTAGTGAACCTCAAGGTATGCTTGAACTCCTGCAGGCGTTCTGCATTGGAGGAGTGAGGCTGAACATAACATGATCAGGAAGACATGTATGATCCCCCCCCCCAAAAAAAAATATATATATGTATGTGTATATATATATATGTGTTTGTGTGTGTGTGTGTATGTGTATATATTCACATATGCTTACAAGTCCTATTCAACAGAAAGAGCATATGACTATGCTAACTCTTATGACTGGGGCCCTTCTTGCTAAGCTGTTGATCCTCTTTTATCCTGGTTTCTAAGCAGTCACTTACACTGCTGTTGTTAACATGTCCTACCATGCCACAACATAGAAGATCATTCATCATCTTGGTAATTCTATGAGTACAAGTATAAGTCAGTCATCTGAGATGGTCCAGGAAAAAAATAGATTCAAAGGTAGAAACCAGCCAAATCAGCAGATTTATGAAAAGTCAAGATGCCATTCTGTTCTGCTAGGTTAAGACTGTTCTATTTGCTGATGAGGATATTCTCATGCTTTGCTCTGAAGTTACATCTTAAGACTGCCACATAATTCTTCATGCCTGAATATATTCCAAAATGGTTATTTCATTTTGTTCAACAAAGGCCCATTCCTTCAAAACTATCTTCAAAAGAAAGGCTACATGTTTCAGAAAAATATCAGGTATGCTTCTTCAAGAGACAGACCTATTCTGCTTGATATGTGTAGACAAATAGGATAAATCAGGTGTTATGCATCCCACTACACTTATTTTACAAAGTACAAACTGCAAAATGTTTGTCAAAAATAGAACTTCATAGTACTATATGAAGTGGATTTATAGCATGCCATGAAAAGAACCAGCAACACATTAAAAATCCTTGCTATTTTTGTTTGGAAGAAACAAGTACCTCCAAGCAACCAGACAGCATGGCTGATAATTTGTAGTATAAAAGCAGCTCCCCTTCATAGCTGAAGCACAGTCTTCCACTGGGCAAGGTAGCTTATGCTTTCAAGAATAATGAGGACTTCTGAGTCCTTCTCACCTGTTTCCCCAAAATGCATGGATTTGCAGACGAACTGAAACCTTGAACTTCCTCCAGAAAATATGTCCATTTATGATATGTTAAATTGTGCAGTCACTCCTAAAATGTAGGCAAAGCAGAAAGAAAGCACCTGCTTTAAACAACTCTAGTTATCAGCTGAAAGTACAAGTACATGCTATTGAAGTAAATCAGGCCCAGAGTTAGATTCCAGGATGAACAGATCAGAATAGCAGAACTCAGGGCACCTAGATTCACACTTCTAATTAGGATTTGTGAATCTAGATAGCTGGATTCGGACTGTGATCTGAACTGGAATTTTTCCACAGTTCATTTCATCTTTTCATTTGTGCTCACTGCCAGCTGAAATAGGAATGCACCCAATTGTCTAAACTAATTGTCATTTTGTTGCTTGCCAGTACTGCTAGTTTTAATGACCTAGTTGATTTTCAAGACCTACCAGGAGTATTCACATATTTTATATCCCTTTACATCAGCCTAAGACTTTCAGTCAATTTGCCCTTCCATACATCAGATATGTAGTTGCACTATTTATTGACTCCTCACTTCTACCCCCAAAATGGCCTATAAAACCTCTCAAAAGAAAGTGTATGATTTACAAGGCAATCTCAGCAAGAAGCAGCAAATGGTCTGATATGTGGAAGAATGGTTAAGTGAAAAGGGGCATGATCTCTTAGAAGTGAGCAATCCTGTCTTCACGATGGAGGGAGCATCCCACGGCTATGTGAACTGTCCTTGAACATTCGTAGACCATTACAAAAGGGGAAGGCAAGTAGTGGTAAACAAGTCAAGGAGGGGGCCGACAAGCCCCTCCACGTGAACAGCAACTTTGCACCAATCATGTATTCGCTTTAGGCGCGTGAACAGAGACTGTAAACCAATCATACAGCTATTGCTAGCACATGCTCTGTCGCCTGCCTATATATACTCTGTGTAAGCTCTAATAAAGGGAGAACGATCATACTCACATTGAGACTCATCGTTACTCCGGGTCCGTCTCCCACTCCGACACTCATACATTCAAATGCCCCTGCAAGATCAAATAAATACCTTAGGCAAAATATAATTTGTTCTATACGGTGCTGAAGTCTGCCTCAAGCATTTTGAATGTGTAGACATCATCTAGTGACTTAATCTCAGATTTAGAGCCACTTATCGTCAGGGACCAAAATGCATTCAAAAATGCTTTACGTAGAAAGTAAAGATTTTTTCTCCTACAAAAAATATGCAAGGGAAGCATTGGATTGGTAACTTAGTCAAGCTTACCCTCATATAGGGTAGTGGCCGCTCCCTGAAAAAGTCATTGTGCTGTAGACATTAGTTATCCATATCACCTGGAACAACATACCCCTCACTTCTCTGTCACTGCATGTGGCAAAACCCAGAAATGTTTATATAATCCTGTTTTGAACAGCAATATCACTCCCTATATGTTTTGAAATGTACATCAGAGGAGTCACAAGTTGGCAAGCATTGCAGGAACCAAAAGTATGAGGTTCCTGCTGAGATCATGGATAAGTGTCAACAATGAATACGAAGTGAGAAAAATCCTCAGGAACACATCAGCTAGAGTTCCCAAGGAAAATTATGTCCTGTGATACTCTACTTTGCCTGATAATCTTACTTTCATGGCCAGTCTACAGCTCTGTATGAAAAAGGAAAAAAATACACTAAATGTGTAAATTGTTTCCTTATCGTCAAGATTTTCTCCTATCACAGCTTTTTACAAAAGATGAAAAAATACGTAAGGTCTGCTGCCTCATATTCGGTATGCAGTATGTCCTGCATAATCACAAACAGCAGAATAGCAGGCATTTGTACTTTACAAGAAGCTGCTCAAGGGCACTGATGACCAGGAATTCAAGATTTTAAAGCTTGGGGGTGTGAATTCAAGTTTCTAAATACATATTTAGGCATTTAATAAAGGCCTGTTGTTTAAGATGTGTAGCTTTCTGTCAGTGGAACAGGGTTGTGAGGTTTTTTTCAGAAACTATTGTGTCTAAAAATGCATTTCAATGTTTCACTTTCCATAGCTTTTCCAGCATAAAACTTAAAAAAAAAAAAAAGAATATTTCATTTTGTTTCTGTTTAGAGCAACTCCAAGCTTATAAATTCTATTTTTGGCACAGTAATTATGAGGCTTCCAAATCAATCTTTTTACTCATTGTATTCTGGAGAAAGTTTTGAAAATGTAATTTTTCCAGTTCACAGCTAGTGGGCATTTTGGATCTTATCAATTTGTTTAAATATCTGAAGAGAGGATGTAAAGAGGATGGGGCCAGACTCTTCTCAGTGGTGCCCAGTGACAGTCCAAGAAGCAATAGGCACAAACTGAAACACGTTAAGCTCCATCTGAATCTAAGAAAAAGCTTTTTTTTCCTGTGAGGGTGACTGAGCACTGGAACAGGTTACCCAGAAAGACTGTGGAGTCTCCATCCTGGAGAGATTTAACAGCCATCTGGACACGGTCCTAGGCAACATGGTCTAGGTGACCCCTGCTTGAGCAGGGCTGTTGGACTAGATGATCTCCAGAAGTCCTTTCCAACCTCAACCATTCTGTAATTCTGTGATTTTGTGATTTTAATATGTCAGAATTTCTTCAGGAATTACTTTTTTTGTTTAATTTCTGATCATTTGTAGCATACAGTTGAAATGGAATTCCAGTTAACATAGGGAAGCTTATTAGTGCTCCTAAGAATTAGGATATTAAATAAAAGTGAGAGTAGGTGTATAAATAATGCACTTGCTAACAATAACTTCAATTAGTCCTAAAAATAATTGCTTTAAAATACTAGAATGATGCAGAAAAACTGAAGATATAATGCAGAGCAAGCGTAATGAAAAATAATGTGGAAAATACGAAGAAAAAGAGACATATTAATGCAGCATTAAAATTTTCATTACAGTAGATAAAACATTCTAAACATCAGGCTATAAATACGTAAAGTTATATAGCTCAATTTTACACAAGGGACTGCAGAATATTTTCAGATCTTAATTCCTAAATAGTAGACACTTTTTTTTAAATGTCTGGTTTAGTCTTGAACGATACCATTTAGGAGTCTATAGTAAATACAGTGAAATATACTCAGTGACACCTATAACACCTCAATGATTCAATGGGCTGTATAGACAAAAGCATGCTGTATTCATTTATTATATCCTTTGGACAGAATTTAATACTTCTAATCTCACTTTCAATATTAAATGGCAAAGCAAATTTGAAAAAGAAACCTGCTGTATACAGAGTTACATATGGATGAAGAGAGTTACAATTCCAACTACTTTCTTATTTTGGACGTGATAAAGGGATAAAATCAAAGGAAACCTCTCAACACTAGTATTATTGGATGATGAAGCTTTTTTGAGAGGGATTGCAAATGATTTATGGAGCTCAGCACCAAATAAAATTTCAAGGTGGATTTAACATTAATCAACTGTCTTAAAACTTTTTGAAAGTATAAAAATATATGATTTTAACCAGCTATTTCCTCTTTTTGGGTCCATCCTTTACTCACTGTTCTATATGATTGCCACTTTGAATTAAACACCTTTTCACACCATTTGCTGTGCAGATGGCAAAGTGCTCTGCAAATGACAGAGCTGAAACCCCAGGGGTTCTGAACAGCACACTAGAAATACCTCAGAATAAGTAGATACGTATTATCTACTCTTGACTTGGCTCTAATCTCCTCCAAATCCTTGACTATCTGCTCTTCCCTTTGTTTTCTTCTCACAGAATACACTGTCTCTGCACCAGTTCTAGAGAGCTCTGGAAAAGAGGTCTCTGTCAATGTCCACACCACCATCAGTTAAGTGCAAGAGTTTGATAATTCACACCTCTCACCCACCGGCAGCCAGGAGCAGGTAGCGCCTCCTCTGTGCTCTCTGCTGTGAAGAGATTTGGTGGTGGTGTGAGAGAAAGAGGTACTCGACTGCTTTTTGCAGCACAAATCCTGTGAAACTCCTCACACCTCTGGGCCACCTAGACTCTGCTCACTCCTGCTTCAGAAAGGGGGCGCAGAAGCAGGAATGTCACAGGAATGCTGCACCGTGCCCTTGCAGCCCCACAGCATTCAGACTTCCCTGCACAACTACTTTCTTCCCTTTCTCAGACCCTTTTCTCCTCATACAAGCACATTTTTAGGACTGCCCAACTTAAAGAAACAAACAAAAGAAGAAAGTCAAGCAGAACAAACCCCAGCACACTTGAACCCATATCTGTCTCCAAAACTGCTCCCATGTCACTCTCATCTATGGTAAACTATCCAAATGTGCTGTTCCTTATCACTCTTTGGGTTACCAAAAGTCAGTCATCACCATGAAACAGCAGTGGTTAACCCATAGCTTGTAATCACCTTTGCAAGTGCATAATGCTGTCTTTATTGAATTAACTTGTTTCTGTGAATCTCTTTGCTCGTAGAGACCTCAGTGCAGAATGCTGATGCTGCAGGATGTCTTTCCTTCATTGACTCTGAGTGGGTATAAGCTGAAAATTGAATGAGAAGAAGGAAAATATGGGGGAGGAAGAAAATGGGAGGACAGGAAAAAGGTCCTTTCGAGAAGGACAGGGAAGAAGACACGGGGCTATGGATTTTGATACTATTGAGCTGAATAGATGAAAGTTAACACAAAGAGTGACAACATAGTTAAGTTAAAGAGGGGACAGAAAAATACTTTAATATAAAATATGCGTGTACTCCCTGTGGGATGTGACATGAGTGACTTGTGCTCAACCAAGTGCTGTTGTAAAACATCCATGTGACACATCGTATGTGCAAGGCCTTTTATAAAGAATACCTCTGTTCCCTGGTAAGCCATGACCATCTTCCAGTTTTGTTCTGAAATCCAGACGCATGAATGTCAGTGTCGTACTTCACTCTGTGCCTCCAGTTCCTTGGGATAACAAGGTGGTAACTCAGTCATGAAATAAAACGATCCAAAGCTTTGCCATTGCTTCTAGAAATCTAGCTCAGGTTATCTTATTCCATTGAAAAAATTGCCAAGGAGCAGATGAAATCCTTGAAGAATGAGAAACATTTTAAGGACTTTTCCTGAAACACTGGCACAGTGAAAGGAACAATATTCAGAGACAATTCATGCAAACGAGTAAATGGTTATGGGCAATTCATGTGAGAGTAGAACATTCTGCTGTGTCTGTCTGAAGTGAATGAGCTCAAATGAAATGGTAGGGAAGGGGCAGAAGCTGTTTGAAAAGTAAAAAAATGCATTGCCAACTTTTCGCTATGAAGGAAAGAAAGATCAATAAATAAATAAATAAATAAAAGGTCTGATCTACAGATTTTAAGAGATGGAATAGACCTGATTCCAATGAAATCTACAGATAGAAGCAATAAGTCAAACCTGCTACAGTGGAAAAATTGTATAAACTTACACAGTTGAAAAATTCCTCCAAAAGTCACATCTAGAAAAACTGACCCAAAAAGACCACCTTCAAAAACACTCTTATTTGTAAGGACTCACAGATAATAATGCATTATACCTTTCCAAGAAAACCTTCTGACAGAAGTGGTCTATGATATGAGGGTATCAAATTGTGCTCCCCTCCTCCAGTATAAATATAGATTCTGAGAAAAGGAAGCAATAAAAATATTATTTAAACTGTTTCTTGCTTTCAGACCTGGAAGAAAATGTGTTGGTTTCATACTGAAGTGAAAAAAAGAGAGAGAAGTGCAACTAATATTTGTACCAAACTCTAATATCTGTAGTAAACAGCTTGGAAAGGAAATTAAGAACTGCAACAACAGTAATTAATAGTGACTTAATTTACAGCTAGTGCAGCAATGAGTTAGTGAACACAGCACTTGGGAGGTTGTTTATATCAGACTCCTGTTCAAGTAAATATGGTATGAGTGAGGTAGGTTTCTTCTTCTCTTGTATGCTAGTCATGGATCCCTGTTAGGAAGAAAAAACTGCAGAAAACTATTTAAATGACATGTATTTTCCTCATGGGAGTGGTAATATTCTTACTTTCTGTTTTCTACCAACTGTTCTTTTTCTTCCTGAAAAAAAATCTGAGTAGGTTCAATCTGAGGTCTGTTCTTATGCTTAACAAAACAGTCTGCATCTTCTTTTCTGACAGTATTGCCTCCTGGTGCCTCACATTGTGTAAAGATATAATTGCCAGAAGTGCTTTTGTTATTTGTTTTTTTTTACAGAACCAAACAGTAGCCAAAAACTAGGGATATCCCATATCTCATTGGGTTCAAGCCTCCCTGTCAGCTTTGTTCAAGTCTAAAAATTCACCTGCAGTACTATGTACCATTAATTATTATCTCTCTTTCCAAGAGCGCACACCTGCCCATTCACACACTAGGCAAAACTTGTACAACTGATTGCCATCACACACTCTTCTCCAATGTCAACTTATAGGCCATAATACCTCTGTAATTTTTTTCCTAGTCTGTGACACCATATACCAGATGCAGCTAGTTGGTTTCAGACAAGATCTACCAGCCAGTTGCAACTGAGGTCCTAGGCCAGGCAGCTTTGCACTAAAACAGGGCACATGTCCCTTAATGTGGCTCCATCTATGAAGAAAACCTGTTGGAAAACAGATTCCCCAGACACAGTTGAGTACTACAGCTCTTTCCCAGTCTGTTCCCCTGCTACTCTCCATTCCCATGACCCATGCCTGACATTTCACACCCCTCTGGCTCAAACAAGGAAACCTCTCCACTCTCTCTCTCAGATTCTTCAGCTGGAGTAAGTATAGGTCAAGTAATTCATGCAATGTGGCTATGGAATTACATGCTGGTCTTTAATGCTAGCAATAATCTGAAAAATAGTACAAGTTTTCATGTATTGTGCATTACTATTTTACTTTGATAAAAGCCATTTTGATGTTAATGAAGAGAAATAGCATGATTTATCTGTATCTAGACGTCTGCTTTAGCATGAAGTTACTGCTGGGATGTATTTACTTCTCTTTACTTGCTATAGAGAAAAAGCCTAAGGTCATTCCATCGTACATGTCCACAAAGCATATATTTATTTGTATAGATGAATCTCAGATCTGTCAACATCATGTGTTTAGCTACTGCTTAGCTGAGACAAGCCCCTTAGTCGCATTAACCATAACTCACACACTGGTTTAGCAGTGCTTTGCTTCAGGTCATTCAGCTTATTCCTCTGTGGCAACGCCAAAGAGAAAGTTAAAAAAAAAAAACAAAAAAAACCCCTCAGTTAGTTCAAGATCCCTAGTTGTATCAGGAAGATTGTACATTGCAAGCTGACCCAGCCAAATCTCTTACCTGGACTTTGAACCAGATGGGAATGACCATTCAGCCTCATCTAACTCTGGAGTGGGACGTCCTCCAATATTTATGGTCAGAAAACCCCTCTCTTTTTTATCTTTGGGACGAAGCAGTGCAAGGAAGTATCTTAGATCCTACCTAAGTAGGACATTGCTATCTAGCTATGTGTGTGGAGTAAAAGGGTCTCATCATTAATTTGATCATGAATGGCAGTAAGTGAATTAGCTAAGGGCTCTGTGTTTAGCAGCATGAACTCAAGAGCAGAATTCCCATCTGTCAGCACCTTGTATTCCTGAGATGAA
This sequence comes from Apteryx mantelli, assembly GCF_036417845.1. Classification (NCBI taxonomy): domain Eukaryota; kingdom Metazoa; phylum Chordata; class Aves; order Apterygiformes; family Apterygidae; genus Apteryx; species Apteryx mantelli. The sequence continues at coordinate 80,953,561 of NC_089979.1, forward strand.
ACAGATGGCAAAGCTAATGGAATTGAAATTAAACCTCTCAGCCTAGGTTTACACCTAACTGCATCACCTTTGACTGCCTTACGACTGGCTGCAGAGGGGAAAAGGCTTGATAACCTGAAGTTGTAAGACACCTAATATGAGCAAAGGGAAGGAACATGACTGTATTCCTCAGGCCATGAGAGCAGCTACGCACCTGAGAAGATACCTGTCTGGATGAATTCTTGGCTGTAATGAAAGCAGGGACCTTTTTCCTCTGAGCGTGTCTACTTTGAAAAAAAAAAAAAAAAAGTATATTTCTAACTCAGATAAGCCAGGCTCAGCAGCAAAATGGGTAGGCACCTTCACCCATTCCTGCCATCTCAGGTGTGCCATTCTGTATGACTGGCTTTTACATCAGAGAGCAACATGAAATCTAGTTTCTTCTTTTTTAAAAGGTACAAGGTGAAATAAGACAAAAACAAAGCACTGCCCCCACCCCCAATTCCATGGCTCGTTTAATCTATTTTACTCAGAACAAGCACAAGGCACATGCATTGTATTTCCAACTCCCATCAGTCTGAACAGGTAAAATTAAGTTCATAATTGCTACAGACATGAAAATGTAAATGTTATTTGTAAAGGGTTCTTCTCTTTCTAATTATTAAAAAGGTATATATGCAAGAAATTAATTTGTGCTGTGCAGATAAATTATGTAAATTTTGAGATTGTAGTATTTTCTACCTTGCAAAAGGAATGCAACATTTCTTTATAGAAAATGAACTCAACATTTATTTTAAGTAATTAGTAAGAGCTCAGTACTGCAGTTTAATGTTTGTAAAGGTTTGGAATATCTTGTCTGTATCACAGTGAGATCTTAAACATTATAAGCACCATATAAAAGTTAAGCATAATATAATTCCCCATTTATAATGAACTTTAGAATTCATAACAGAAGAGGTTTGTTGTAGGTGTGGTCTAGTATAAGGCGTTTTTGTTTGTCAGAAATTTCACTGAATCCAGTAATTATAAAATGTCTGTGATCTTCCTTGAAGATCTGTTTTTCAGAAAGTAGCCATTGTAAGTCTATTGTAAATGCTTTTTGAAAACTTTCTTTTTTGTTGTTCCTTCAACACAAAAAATCTAGTGTAAAATTTTACACTAATTAAAAAGTACTGCAAATACCTGGCTTTTATTAGTCACAGCATTCTTTAAAATGGGAAATTACAGCTCCTTTTCTACCACCTCCTTCCTACAGCAGTGTAATGAAAATAGAACAGCTTTATCTGTTTCTTTTTTTTTATTTTTTTATTTGTTTGTTTTTAGCCTTTTGCCAGCTGTTTTTTACTTACATCATTAAGCGGTACATATGCAAAATTTCATCATTTTGATAATTACTGGAATAGCCACTGAAATCAAAGACTATTGCCAGTAAAAAGATACAACAGTTTTGTCTTACATTTCTTTTCAATTAGTGGCTTCATTAAAGCACAAAGGTCCAGCTTCATTTCACCAACTTTAGCTACTTAAAAGCTAGATTACTTGCCTAAGCTACTGATCAACTATATCAGCAGTCAAGCAAAAGACAAGCACCTTCAGATGTTGTTTAAACCCCTCTGTCTTAAACGCCTGTCTAAAGGTGGAAAGAATCATTCTCTCCAGATGCCTGTCTTCAGCCCAGAAGAAGGTAGGAAACTAAAATAGTCTAAATTTTGAACGGCTAAAACTGGGGGACAAGACTTTCATCTAGAGTTATAATTCTTGAAATCACAGTATTATCCGTGACTTGGAGTATAATGTTTTCTTAGTGCAATATCCAAATACATTCTGCTCTGCAGAGGAAGGCTTCTGGATTATCATAGATATAATTAAGGCATATGATTTCTTAAAGTATAGAGAGTGTAAAATATACAAAAGGAGAGTATCCAAAATGAGTAAAACACTTTTTCATGTTACTGTTCTGCCCTCCTTCTCTCCTTTTGTGCTTTTTTAATGTTAATTCCTGAATGAACCATAAAATGTATTATCCAAAAATATAGTAAAATATATTCTGATAAGGATTTAAAATATATATTGATAATATCCCAAGTGAATATCTGTTTCTGCATATCTATATATTACAAGTCCAATACACTCGTGTTCAGGCATTTAGAGGAGCTGAAGATTTTTAAATTCTCAAATCTTATTCAAATTGAAGCCAAACACCCAAAGATTTTGGTCGCTTTCAAGTATGTTAAGGCTGCAAATATTTTATTTTATTTTATTTTATTTTATTATTATTTTTTTTTTAACGTAATGCCCCATGGTACATGGCAGAAAAGGGGGGCTTTTAATCTTTCCAGAGCAGACGTACCTCAGAATTTCTACCTGTGCTAAAATTCAATATACTGTTGCAGCTTCATAAAGGAAAGCGTTCACAATTCCAGTGGGACCATAGCTACAGTGCTACCTGCCTTCCAGCCCAAAGATCAAGCCACAAAGAAGCTTCTGATAGCCCTTACCTTAATTGAAACTGAGCCACCATACCGTTCCAGGAGTATTTTTGGCTTCCCTGTGTTCCTTCCTCCTTAACTGCTGTAAAACTGTGTCCCCCTCCTGTCCCTCCTGATACTGTTTACCTCCGTTCTGAATCCAGGCTCTGCGTCTAAGTTTGGAGTGAGCTGTTGGTGCGTTACCTCCTTTTAAAAATTCATTTTATCTCTACCTCTTCACAAATTTTTATCCAAGTGACCCCTCTGACGCTAAACACAGGAAAATTTGTTTTTTTTTTCTTCAAAACTCTTTCTTTCCTCACCTCAGCATTCTGCCTATCGGGAAAACAATAAATGCCCTAGAGAGACCTCTGTTTGCTCAAGCATCAGGATGATTCGAATGTCTCACAGGAACAGAGCAGCACCATAGCACTGCAATCTAATCAAGTTTTAGAGCCTTGGGTTTTATGTCATTGACAAAGACCACAAGAGACTGAATTGAATACCATATTAGGGGAGGAAAAAAAGAAAAAAAAAACCAAACCAAGAACACAGAACAATCCCCCACAACCACAGTGATGATTTTACATGAAAAATTAGGCTCGTTGGTAAACTCTTTAACATTTTAAAGTAAGGGGACTGAATTTTCACAGGACTAGCATGCGAAGACCTACCTTATTACAATGGAAAATGGTAATCATAACATTAAAAACACAAGAAAGTATTCCTGCTTCTTTAATCATCCAATATGATTTAATTGTGAGCCTCTATCTGATATTTATCGTGGCTGTAGAGCTAAGCCTTTGTATCGCCATACATTTTCCCTGGAGCCTATGGTTATTCTGATTGTTTGCAGCTTTCCGCACACTCAGCTGTACATTGCTAGTTCAGACACTACAAGTTCACGTTGTTAAGCTTTTCTCCACACGAAGGCTAGAAACTTCCCTTGAAATATAGGCTGAGATTTTGATGTAATCTCATGATTTCAAAACAAAACTAGGACTGCAGGGTCAGGCCCTTGCTTTAATCTTGCCTTCAGCTTCTTTTCCTATCTAAAGTAGGACCTGGGTTATTTGCGACTTATATACCTTTTTTCCTCCTCTCTGATGAGGAGTTAAGCATCCAGGAAATTTTGCTGAGGAACTGACATACAAATACAGAAAACTGCTAGCAGAAGCTGGGAGGCAGCCAAATGGTTGACACCTGGCTATGACAAAAAGTGAAAGCAACATGTATGCCAAATACCAGAAAAGGGCAGAGAAATTTGCTCTGTCAGTGGTGTTGTTCTTCAAGGAGAACTTGCCATGAATGTTCATCTTCTTGTCACAAACAGTCTTCTTCTTGCACATCATTACTGTTAGAAAGTTAACGTTATAATGGTTTTCAGACATGTCAGTCTCTTAAAAAAATGCTTCAAGTTGCTAAATATTCATGCAACTAGGGAACTGAATGATTAATGGGAATGCTTAAGAATAAGAAAAAAAAAAGTAGTACTCATCTGTGATATCTCCGTGTTATTATTACTGCAGAAAAACCAGCTTTGGCAAGATCCAAATCCAAGCAGAATTAAGTTTTCAAATGAGGTTGGGGAAACTTGACATGCTTCTTCAGGTAGTATCTACTCTTAGTTAAAAACATATGCCCAGAAACAGTTTGACAACCTTATTCACAGGCTATTGTTTGCAGTATAAATTTAAAACTAAATTTTACTTTTTAATCCTGATCTATTAATAAAATGGCAACAGCACTGACATAGCAAGGTAGCAAACAGTGGAACTGAGTAGGTATAATTTTCCCCAAGTATACGGTCTCGCTTGGAAGGGATTCATCTCCAACATTAGGGCTTTCGAAACTGTGCACCAGCAATGGAACTATGTGGAACTGTGACTACCGAGATGCAGAGTTTGGACATTTTATTGCATCCTGGGCCACCAAATTTATACCTACCTTGTGGAAACTGAGTGCAGGCCCTGACTCCGTGTTAGAGCAAGGTCTAGCCATACCCCAAGCCCTTCCCCCCCTTCCATGTTCGGCTTTCCATTATAAGGGAGCCTAAAGGCACAGGCCAGAAGAAAGCTGGACTTGCTCCAGACAGGCCTAGATGTGGTTGGTGATGGGACCACAGTCCTTTGGCACACCAGGGCACCCGCACGACTCGCAGTTTAGATACAGTATAAATGCCTCCCACCTTCCTCTTGGCTCAGCTCTAATACTTACATGAATCTTGTACAGCTACCTATAATTCCCCAAAATACTGCATTTGCAAGTGGAATTACCACTTGCATCTTGGAGACAGTTTATGGCCACTATTCTCTGATTGCTTGAGATTGGAGAAGAAGCAGAATCCCCCTAGATACATTCTCTACCCCACCAACACAGATCATTAGTCCAGATATAACTGCAAACAACATAGCCACCTGGAACCAACTCAGCAGGTTGCATTCTCACCTGTTTATTCCAAAATGCACAAAAATGCAGATATAGTGAATCACAGCATGCTCAGGATTACAACAGAATGGTGTTAGATTCCAAGCAAAAAAGTAGTAAAGACAGCATAGCAAGAAAGCTTGCTAACTTTTTGTTTGCCATGCTTTTTGTTAAGGGACAGGTCTATATTTGTTTTCACTCTTATGAAATTATTTAGTTGAGTGTGATTTTTTTTAACTACAATAATGCAGTCAGTACACATAGGAAAGTGGATCCTGCTATATTACTATAAAGTTTTTCTACCACAATAATCAAATGTGAATGAGCTATTCCAGTAGAAATGTTTGCATACCAATTCACCTACATCCACTCTAGAGCTTTTATCATTTTTAACCGTACTGGCTTCAAGCTGATGCAGTTAAAGTGGCACAAACATTACATGTAAACAAACCTCTGAGTGCTACACAGATACCAACCACCACAAAAGAAGCTCTAATGACCTGCAGAACAAGATACTGCTTGGGTATGTAATAGTTTTCACTGGAATGCACTGAACAGTCACAGGCATTAATCCCTCTCTGAAATCTAGAAAGTGAATAGTTTTCATACTGCAGGAGATTTGTAAGTCTGGGCTAAAACAGCTGCACTTCTCCCTGGTGTGTGGTGGGCGAAAAAAAAAAAAACTTATAAAATTATTAATTGTGTTCTTGCAAAGGTGCAGTGACAATTTTGTGAGAAGACAAGCTGCATTCACTTGCCCTCTCTCACAGGAGCACCAAGGGAGCCCCCTCTGCCCACACCCCTGTTACAGCACATTGGCCACGACTGCATTTTCCCAGTGAGAAGTGGTAAGTGGATCTCATGTGACTTACAGCCACAGTTTTTAAGAGCACAGTTGTTGCTGTTGAAAAATCTGGTCCCAAATGCTGGTATACAACATTGGGCAAATTTTTATTTTTTATATTTGTTCTCTGTCAGGATTTGCCTGTCACATGTATATTTTCCAATGTCTTTACATGACTTAGAAACAAGGATCCTACTGATGCGCAGTGGGATTTACACATCTGTGCCACCAAAATGAATTAGGAATCACATCTCGTAGTACTGTAAATCATCAATTTCATTTTTCTGGAAGTTTTACAATAAACAGGTCTACGAACAGAAACTGTATATGCTCCAGATCAGACCTTGGAAATGTCACCAAATATGAACATCCTTCATGCTAATAATAAAGTTACTACAATGGATACAGGCAGAGAATCAGCAAATTAGTAACCCGTGTCATAAGAAAAGCAAAAGGCTTATGATTCTATTTCTTTCCTATTTTTTTTTCTTTGTCTTCTTTTTGAAAAGTGAAGGGAAAATCAAGGGTGACAGGAAGAGATGTCTCCCACAAACCTCCTGAAGTCTTGATTACCAAAGCAACTGTTGCATAAAGGAAAAAAAATGTTCCTAAAGAAGAGACTAGAGAAGGAAATTATTCCACCATCTGAGTCTGACTTTCTCCTGCTGCTGAGATCACTGCAGCAGATTACTGCTGCTGTTTAGACTCATAGTTCACTCTTATTTAAACTATACTTGTTTAGCTTCAAGAAGAGTTTATTGCTACTTGAAGAGTGCTCCATTTGAAAGACAAAACTATGCTTCAATTTATCATTATTATTTTATTGCCTTACTAAATGTGTGGAAAAATATACAGATATTTTTTTCAACATTCTTTTAATAACCATGCTATGCAGCACTAATTTCCCTCCAGTTTTCACTTAAAAAAGCTTTTATTAGTTAAGCTCTGCTGCCATTACCTTGCTTAGGGATTTATTCACTATTCTTAGTGTGCACACAATTTCTATTAATGATAATTAATGAGCACTGGCTGAAAAAAAGAATCACATAAGTGTTTATCATTTTCATTTTTCACAGTAATGATTTCAGCAAAGTATTTAATATTTTTATAGATATACAATTACATTTCTGTTAAGAATATGTTGACTCTAGAAGATTTAGCCGTGTATTTTTTCTTTATATGTTGAGTATAGTATATAAAGCCTATAAAGGATGGGAACATGCACAAAATCAATGAGCTTGGATTGACGATGAATTTCACTGGTGTCACTTGAAGTATGAGTTGTGTCTATTAGATCTGAAGATATAATAGACCTATAACATTCACGGTTTTGGCATGTTCTCAAAGAGACTAGACAGAAGTCCTGGTGAAATTTGAATTCTCTTGATTTCTGAGGCAAAATTCAACCAAAACAGGCCAAGATTTCATCACTCTTCCTCAGAAGCTAGCAGGTAAGAAGGATGCAATCCCTTCACACAATATCACCCCAAAGTGAAAATTTGAGTCCAATGAAAGAGGCTTTCAGAAGCTCATGAAATATCCATATCTGGCATGTTATATTTGATAGCTTTATAGATAGATGTAATTGTCTACTCCACTCACAGCTGTAAAAATAGCCTGTGTTTGCACTCATCTGAGCAGTGGAAAGCAAGTGATACTTGTACAAAGATGTTCTTATACTGGTCTTGTGAATGTGCTTTTAGACATGTAGTTATAAATAAGTGCACTGAAATGTGCTTAAGAATAATGTTGGATGCTTCTAATAGTTTCATCTTCATATTAAGTACATGGTTTTAATCTTCTCTTATCTCTGAAATCAAAATAGATTGTAAGATGTTCAGATTTTATCAAAAATGTTTTCCCTATCACTTATCAGATCTCCTATGCTAAGCTATGTATTTCATAACACAGATGTATTTTATCCTGAGTCCAATAGGGGAACAAGTTAAAGGTTGTGTGCAAGCTAATTTTTAATGTTTTTTTTCCTTTGGGCATGATAAAATACCGCTGGTAAAATATGTTTTTCTTAAAGTCCTTACTACATTCTTTTAAACAGATGGAAACAATACTTCTGAATATGTATGTCTTACAGTACTGTACAAGGATGTGTATGTATCCACTTTTAAAATACCATATATGACTGCACATATACGCCCATATATTCTGGACATCTCCTGAGTTTTCTTTCTTTCAATTTTCTACCTTTTGACTGAAGTTTTTCTTGGGAAAAAAAGAAAAAAAAGTTTTTATAGCAGTAGAACTTATTATTTATTAGAGGAATCTTTTCTTCTAATATATAATTTACTATAAAATCTAATTTTATTGGGGGGTGGAGGGCTTTTTTTGACAAAAAATATTTAGGTGGCAAAGAAAACTGGTGCAATTTACTTTTTTTGTCACAGAGAAATGAAAATGGAAATGCAGAACCAGTATATTATTCAACCATGACTGGTAATAAATGTGGACATTAAGCCCAGTTTGGTGGATAGGTTACTTTATTTTTATGATTTCAGGAGGCTTGATAAATGGGACACACAGATTTCTAGTAAAGCTCCAGAGCTTTGGTTATAAAGCATTATGGTGAGGGCTCTCCTTTACCTTAAAAATGCTCAGAACTTAGTATACTGTTGATTCTAATCATATATTTCTCTAAAATTCATTTGAGGATCAGTATGTTTTTTCTTCAGAGCAGAAGCCGAAAATCTGTCTCAAACTTGTTTCAGTATGCCAAGAGTGTCTCAAGGTATGAAACAGTATTATAGTGTCAACCCACATTTTTAGCTTTTTTTCTCAAGTTTGCATACTCTTCTGATTGAAATGGATGTACTTAAGTTCTACACAATGCTCTGCCAAAGGCTTTTAATAACTGCGCTTATGAAAGAGTGGGGGAAAAAAAAAGAAACACTTTGCTGTGTAAAAATATGAGATAATAAAATGTAGATTGCACTATAAAGGCATTATAGATTGTTGTTTAAATTGAAAATTAGTCCTTAAACTCCACCATATTTTCTATTTTTAGCTATTTAAGTTGTTATAGTTTTACTAAAATGTGATATTATTAAACACAAGCTTGAATGCAGTTTATTCATTTATGCAGAGAATGAGTAAGGATTCCTTAAAAACACAGTAAATAAGATTTTATACAATTTTACGTTGTTAAAGTTTTAGTAATAGAAGTAAGAATGCAGAAGGTAAGAAGTAAGAATGCAAGAAAATAATGAATTTCAGATAGGTATAGCAGGTAAAAGTCTTCTGTGAGGTTGTTTTTGGAGCTTTACCAAGGAAAGCGAGACCAGTCTTCCACTCCCAGTTCGTTCTGTCTCTGCTCAAAATATACTGCGTACTACATGAGCTTCACCTTGCCATCTGGGTAAGCCAAACTAATGCAGATAAACTAAACCAATGGATCTATAACTGTTCATACAATCCAAACATTTGTCTGAAAGAGGTACCCCTACACAGAAAATTACAATGTATGCATATACTTGGCATTTTGTATATATTCTTATCAGCCATAAGATTATAAAAGCATGTTTTTACTCTACGTTTCTATGTCATTTGATTTCTTTCTGTCTTCCTGTGTTAGACTTTATTTTAGAAAAAAACAAAAATTGTACATGAAGGGTGTCTGGAAAACAAAACAAAAAACTTTATAAGAAAGGATTTTAAAGAACAGGAAGATTACCAGTTATTTTACAGGTCATTTTGTGGGATTTTTTTTTTTTTTTCAAATAAAAAGATCCTGAAGGAAGATGAGGGTGAAACTGAGATTATGGATTATACCAAATCATGAAAAACCAAAGATTACATCTTTTGTCTTGAATCTTGATTTCTAACGATGGAATTAATTTTCATTTCAGGTTTCAGACTCCCCATGTTCCAGATACCTAGTCAAATATCTTATATTTTTACTCAAAGCACACACAACTTTGCAGTTTCTAATCTAACCACTTTCGGGAAAATCAAATATCAAATATTTACACCCTCTTGGTAACACTTTCACATATATTTCAAGAACCAACTGATGTGAATTTTAACATCTTCCAATTAACTGGAGAAGTTAAGTAATAACCAGTTTAACACTCCCTGTTTTTGTTTGTTTGTTTGTTTTCTCTCAAGTGAAGCCACCTGATAGTTATTCTTTTTTCACCATTAGTTGCAAATCAATATTTGAAAGTTGTGTGAAAACTAATGATAATAACAAGAGCAGCATGAGAAAGAATATACCGAGTGTGAGATAATATCTAAAATCCTCTATTTGTTCAAGATACATCTTTGTCAAAAAAGTTATCACGTTATTAAGAAAATATGGCATATTCAGAAAACATCAATAGCGAAAGACCAATTATTTATATTCTCTAGATTTCATTTGTTCACTGTTAGTAATAATCTCTTTCTTTGATCTGTAGCCACTGGTGTCTCATTTGAGACCCAAAGCAAAAGAAAAGCTGGATTCTCTCTCTGACGAGAGATGCATCCCAAAGCATCATCTTTGTGACTGAAGGAAACAAGGAGACAGAAGAGCACAGAGAAGTGTACTTCCAGTATTTAAGCATTTGAATAGCTAAACTGGGAACAAGGTATGCAATAAGGCTTTGTCTTATAGGAGATTTGTATATCTCCAGCTTTCTGTGAAGGCACTTCCTGACTTCACACTTCTGCAATGTCTTTTTGTTTTTTTGTAGCACACTTGTTTGTAATTACTGTGTGCAATTATATTTCCAAAGTTTCATTTCTGGAAGAGCGAAAAAAAGAAAGAAATCCCCTTAAGGCTATTCATCTAACTGGGATGGATTTGCAGGAAAGATGGTACAAATAATTAACTGGTTTTTGAAATGGCGTGATTTAACTCTGCATATAATGTTAGCGTATAGCCATCATATATAAATAAAACCATACATAAACTGTATCCAGGGCAGTGGTGTGAGAAACCTTCCTTTATGCTGCTTTGTCAGAGGATATGAATAAAATCTGCAGTACAGTCAGGGACTATGCTGAGAAAAGCGGAGAGACTGTGCCATATATGGATGTGGAGATGGACATTGCTTTCTCCACACCCTTGAAGCCTCCTATCAATCTCCTAACATTTTCTGTAACAGGCAGGAAATTGGTTGCAGTTTTTTAACCAGCTTTCTGAACACACCAGCTTTTTTTTTTTCCCTACCAGTTCTAGCCTGGGCATATGGTGGAACAAAATTGTGACAATTTTATGAAGCTAGTCCCTAAATTGTGACTTTGGCTGTAGCAACACATGATGGTGAAATTAACCAAACTAGGAAGGGTCCAGACTTAAAAACCTCTAGCTTGTTTTCCTTTGTCTGGTTGAAAACCATACCAGGAGCTTGAAGAAACAGGCTAGCAATGACCACCTTAGTCCCCTCAACCGTCTGTGGACACAGTTAAACTCTGCGTTTGAAGGCAAGGGTAGCATTGTGTCTGTTACCAAAAAAAAAAAAAAAAGAGTCAGACAATGAAGATAAATTTTTAAACTTAGGAAACTGGCACTGGACTTCATTTTGAGGGATCCCCATATATTGCAATTTCTAGTAAAGGATAGAAATTACATGAGCAAATGACTTCAGGGATATAACTGTATAAACGGCTAAAGCTAGACATGCTTAAGACCAGAAAGGAAGCCACCCTCAGAGATAACACTAGAACTTGGAAACTCCAGCTTAACACTAGAACTTGGAAACTCCGTAAGACAAATGCTTATGTTCATGTCTCATTTGCCTGCTCTCCCTCCGTAATCTCCTCCAGAGAACCATGACAAATGAGATTCCTTTCAGCTACATAGGATTTCAAACAGTTAAAAGAGAGAAAGCAGAGAGAGAAGAAAAATCTGTATTTTCAAGATTCACATGAGGTATTTTTAACTCCAAACCTATATTAACTATAGTCTTGCTTCTGTGCAATTTAAAAAAAAACAAAAAAAAAACTTTAGTTATGCCCAGATGAGGATATTAACTTTAAGAACCTTTTTAAAGCTGTTTTGCTGGCTTGATAGAAAAGTGCATGGCATGCACTGCATAGTCCTGGTCTAATCAAAAATAATTTCATTAAAAAATTGCTGCACAGGTGTTTTTTTCCACTAGACTACACACAGCATTTTAAGTTACCTTTCACTTTTTCCCTTTGGACTTTAACGCTTACAAATGGAGTTTCATGCTTCATGAAACAAAGACTCACAGGCTGCTTAGGTAACCACAAGCAACAGAACAGGATGTCAATCTGGGGTGGAATCTGAAATTCCGGTCAAACCCACATCATCCTGGGAGTCCATGGGAAGCCTGAGCTTACGATGCTCCAGTGCCCACCCCACAGGGGTGAGGACTAGCAACCTTTATCATTTTACTGTGAGATTCTTTATACTTGTTACACTAGTTACTGGCTATTTTATTCTTGATCACCCAGCTCCCGTAGTCATGCAACTATAGAAGAGATTTGTTCTTTCATGTTTCTAGTTTGTGTGATAATGGAAGAAAGCTTAAAGCTCCAGACTTAGTCAAAAGTGATAGAGAGAGAAAGTGAGAGAGTGAAAGAGAGAAAGAACATCAGACAAGATCCAATCCTCTTTAAGTATCCTATTTTTTTAGAACAATTTTACTATTTCTTGTGTTTGGCAAAACGCCGCTCATCCTGGATACATAGTCCTCTCCCTAACAACTAAAATAAATTTAGCCTAGAGATGCTTCCCTTTGAGAGGATAAAAAAGAGGGCTCCTAAGAATAATGTGAATGAAAAAAATATATATTTCTGCCCTACAGAGCAGACCATCACAAGGTCAGTGCACAATTGCTACGTTGAGTTGCTCAAAAACTAGGAATTCACATTGTCTTGGGGGAATGTTCTTCTAGTCTCCCAGCACACACGTAACACATGCTTGCCCCTTTCCTATTCAACCCAGTTCACTGCCTCATTTTTTCCTGGAATGAATACTGAGTAGCAACTTGATTTGCATGTTTTGTTTCCTGCTTAAAAAAAAAAAATCCTCTGAACTCAGTCAAACAAAGGAGAAACAAAGAACTCCCTCACACAGCAACAATAAGTCTTGAATTAACATTATCCTTAAAATATGCGCCTGTGTTCTATAGTCAAGCACAGCCAGTACTACTGAATTGCTTGATATGGCTTTACATTAAAATGACACTATTGAGACAGTTGAACCCTTGCACTTCTAAACTCATGAGGGACCACCCTGGAGCAAAGCTAACAGGATAAATCAGAAATTACTTCAAGACCAGGAGTAATTAAATTCACAGTGCTGGATAATGTAAGAAAAAGAACTGAGCAATTATGCAGCCAAAGTAAAAATAATTGCTCACACAGCTGCAGAGTACAGCAAAGAATTCACCTGAAGATACACAAAAGAGATTAAGATCACCCAGAAGATAAAGGCATATGTCTGACATAGCACAGGGATGTTCTATACATTACTGTGAAGGATTCCACACAGCCTATATACTATGGATTACACACCTTATAAGAATCTGTCAATGAGTTGCCTTGACAGTGATAGTTCTCAGCTGGGCTTTGCCTTAATGCCTGGCATTTCTGGAAAGCAGTTCATAACTCAGCATGGCTGAGGAAAAAACTTGGCCTAGGCACTGTTTAGGCTTTTCTCCACAGCATTTCTCCCAGCTGCACCCTATCAGCATAACCATAACCACATAACTGTTCTGTCTCATAAGGACAATTATTTTTATTTATAGGGCAAGTAATGTGACAGGAATCAGATTAAACTACTCTTTTGCGTAGCGACACCTTATGTCTATCTTCCTCTAGGAGTTATTCCTGCCCTTAGAGGTCCCACACAGTGTTCAATTCACATAATTGAAATTGCTCTCTCCTTGAAGGTCTCAGATAATCTTTTGCCTCTATTTTATTCCCTAATTTTTACTTAGGGCACAGTTTCATGAGTGGCTTACACTGGCCAAGGCCAGCCTCCCCATAACCCTGAGTTTTCACCTCATTAAGCCCACGAGCACCCTGCCAGTACTGACAAGGCATCAAGACATGCGGTGGAGAGGCCCAAGGGGACAGGACTCCTGCGGGGGGTAAGGAGGACCTGGATCTAAGACAACCATGAAACCTCTTGTAGCTTGCCAGGCTTTCACCGCCCTCAGTCTGCCACCACCCATGAGCAGTTAACTGCCCCATGGTGACATAATTGAGCCTAATCATAATGGCCACATTTGGGCGCTCTACCAGTGCTAAAATGTAATACCTTGTGCTTATAAAATAAATAAAAGAAGCAATCCGCAGTCACAATTTTACTACTTAAATATGCCCTTGTCTCCATAGTGCAGTAGAAAGGTTTTTATCTACTTATTTCTGAGAAAACTGGGATTCTTTGCTGTACCAAGCACCAAAAACTAATTAATCTGGCTTTCACAAACTATAGTACAAATCTTGCATTAAACAAACATAGCTGATTTTCTGTTTTACTTCAATGGTAGAGACTTCTGGAGACTTTGCTACGAGTCTGCGGCACATATCAAGACATACATATTAACTTGTTTGACTTCTCATAGCCTGACTTAATTCCCATCGAGTCACTAGAAATCTTCTGGTTGACTTAAATAGCTTTTTGATCCATATCAGTCTCCTCTGGAGCAGCCAAATTCTGTTGAATGAGAACTAGCCCCTTAAGAGTTTTCACTGTAGGTATTTATTTCGCTGTTTCATGAACCCCCCCCCCCTTTTTTTTTTGCCAGCACCACTAACTTTTTGAAAATGTACTAAGAACTGTTTTGATAGTCATAAACTCAATTTTAAATTCTCTCTATAGCCATCCAACAAAAGACAAATAGATTTAGATTAAAATGAAGAGAGACACTTTGTACAAGAGGATCTGTTAAAAAGATACTACACATTCACAAATTCCACAGTATCTTCTAATTTACATTATTATTTCTTAATGCTTTTGTTTTAAAATTTTCTGTCTTTTTTATCTACTGACTTTATTTACATATTCCTCTCAAACCCAGCAAAACATTAGATTATTAAGAGTATATAACTATCTGCTTACTATTTCCATGTGAAAAAGCCTAATTTGGAGGTTAATAGACCCAAACCAGTCCATATACTTCATTGTGCCGGTGAAATACAAAATTTGGACCTCTTCTATTCTAAAGAAGAACTCCAAGGAACCTATTATTGGCACTTGGCTGTTACAAAGCATTACAATCAAGAAAGACATTAGAATAGAAAATTAGTTCCTGTACTGTAGACTGATCAACCTTTGCACTTAGTTTAACCTTTCTTTTAGCAGGAATTTGCCCCATTTCTGGGCGTTTCATAGTCTTTCATGACATGGAAAATGACAGATAATTTTCTTCTATCAGATGCTAGCAAAGGAATCAGTTCTAAAATATTATCGTTAATGTTGTAATCCCTAGACCAATCCTTTTATTTTCAAACATTACAATGATCATATTCAATAATGTGTTAATATTTTAACATTAAAATTGTTATCTATACAGGATTGTCTCTCCTTCTAACAGCAGATTTTATAAGTTTGTTGCAATCTCTCTCTTCCCAAGGTCTTTGACACTAGAATTCTCTAAATAAAAAGATTAATACATTTTAATTAGAAACCTTCAGAAGATTTCTGCATCCTATAACTGTTGGTGATCTGTTTTCTGTAGGCCAAGCTGATGTTACAATGGTGGCATAATGCATCATATTGCTGCTTTTTAAACAGGATATTGCAGCTTCTCCAAATTTGGGTCTTTCATATAAATGAGCACGTGAACTTTGTTACCAGTTCAATTATAATGTTTGCTGTTTTTTTCCTTTAGTAAATTCTCTGTGAACTTTCAGTTTACTAATTTTTCACTACATAGACTCACTTCTTTCTGAAAGACGTTTTCTTCTGAGGCAAGTATGGTTAAATTGTGTCATCTTGTACTTGTTCATAACTACATCGCAGAAGAAACTGCAAAGGAACTATTTTCCACATTTTTCTAAATGGAAGCCAATAAGCATGCAAAATAGTTCTTTTCATGTTTTTCCCTTTGCCTTGCTCTCTTCAATACTCTTGATGAAAGACAATGTACTTTTCCAAAAGGATTTTAGCAAGGGGGGAAAATCCATAGTATAGATGGTCATAATGTGGCCTGGAATCTCTAATGACCACATTTTAAAATGGGAAAGAATGGGAAATATGATAATGCACAGAGCCCATTGCCATTCCTGGGCCTGAAAGCAAAAAGCTGTGCAGCAAATAATAGCTATTACAAATAGTCATAAGTCCCTTGAAGCCATTTACACAGTCAGGCATATGACTATGATATTCTGCTAAATTATACTTATATGTACTAAACTATGTATAAAAATAATTTTGTTATGAGTGCAGAAGGCAACTAGAGGCAGAAGCAGTAGAGTTGGGCTATTTTGTACATACAGTAACGTAATAGACACTTTAGGAAAATTTGGTCTATCAATCGAGAAAGCTTAAACTTAAGGCCCTGCTTTCACCTCACAGTTGTAAAAACTGTGACGGTAAGTGCCAGATTTTATCTGTTTAGGATATAGAATGTTAGTCAAGAATAAGGCAAGGCAAACAATAAGCTAGTTTTAGAGGTGTGTGATGTTTTTCCACACATAAAATTGTTGCTTATTTGCATACATATTGTATACGGTAGAGCACATTTGCTTCTAGCAAATCTCAAATGTGCATCTCAGTCTGCCAAAGTACAATGAGCCATGCTTTCAGAATAAAATGCATAATTACAAACAATTGTAACCTGTGGTACGCAGATCAATGCATTGCAGCTGAGCTACCTCCTGCGCCTACCAGCAAATATATATCAGTCCCCTGTGCTTTCCAGAGTACAGGAAAAAAAAGCCCAAACCCTGTCATCCATTTGCAATACAAATTCAATATATTTCTCCTAATTACTTTTTAATCTCCATCTTATTTATGTATAGTAGCTAGAGAAGGAAAAAAAATTACATTCCTTATTCTGTCGCTGTCTGGCCTATTTGAACTTAGTCATATTGCAATTTCTCTGTTGCTTGATTGATTCTTCTGCATCATACACATAATTAAAACTATTTCCATTTTGGGTGCTAGGTGGACCTGAGTTTACCTTTTATGCTCAGGGAGAAAGTTTCTAAAAAATAAATGCAAATTAGTATCACTTGTAAAATTTCATATTGGTACCTTACATTCCTAGGCTCCAAATTAATTCATCAGATTATGTAGTTTTATCCACTATCTATAAATTACCTTAAAATTTAAATTATAATGTAATTTAACTCAAACTTTTTCTTTTTTTTTTAATACCAGAAGTATTTTTCCCCTTTTGTTCAGATAATGAAGAGAAGGACTCAAAAGTCTAAGAAAGAAAATATTTCTTTTTTCTTTCTTACCACTACTTAGTGAGACCTTACTCTAACTATTGAAAGAAGAGGCTCACTCAAAGTTTCATACAAGAGAAGTAGGATCGCAGAATACAGATTAACGTGTACAAAGTCTGCTTGGAAATTAAGACAATAGAAATCAGTGACCATTATACGTGTAATTTATATATAGAATTACTCTCTTTCACACAGATTGGACCTCACTTTCCTGAAAGGACCTACTGACTACTGTGTGATCACCTGTAGACTAAGGGACTAGCCAATACAGTGGTGGTTATATTTTGCCTTACTCTGCAGTCTCACCCAGAACACAGACAGACAAAATATCTGTCCCAAACTGCTTGCAATCTGAAAAAAGAGAGACAAGTAGGAAGGACAAGGAGACAGGATAAAATATATAAAGACTAGATACTAAGTATAGAATGCATAAATATAAGATTATGTATAATATACTGAATGGTAAAACAGATGAGTGACTAGCACAGTTATTGTTACTTAACACTTAATTAAATTTCTCTTTGAAATGCTGAGCCTGGCATTCCTCTTGTGGATAAATTATACCTCATTGTCAGTTCTGTGGCTGTGGCAGTGCAGAAACAGCCTTCAAAGGAAAAATATCATTTCAGATGCACTGTATGTACAACAAAAAGTAAATCGAATCTTCTCTCTTGATTCTCTTATGTTGTTTTTCCTTCTTGTGGTCCTCTGCAAAGCAGCAGTATCCCTTGTCAAGATAAGTCACCTCTGTCACTCAGTCTTCGTCTTTATGAAAGCAGTCAAAGAATATCCAGGAGTGAACTCTAGATGACTATTCTGCAGACAAAAGTACAATATTGGTTCTGTCTGTTCATGTGCTTACTTATCAGTTGAACAAAACATTTACTAAATACAGAGTATGTTGTGTAATAAATATGAAATCATGCACAAAAATAATGCATGTCAACAGGTCGAAAAGGAAAATTAACACAAGTTGTAATAATGATTTCACAAAAATACACCCTAACTTATGATCATCATGACATATGAGATTATAAGAATATTTATTCACAAATAATAGGATAACTGTTGCAAAGTCTGTGATAGGGTTTTGCTGAAAACTGTCCTAAAAAAGCACACTGCTTATATGACTTAAAGCTGAAATTTCCATTAAGAAGCAGAGGCAACACCTTGCACCTTCATCATTGTTCACACGTGGCAGAAGGAGCATATTCTGCAAATGATCCGCGAACTGGAGATAACGATTTGAATATACTTCAAGAGCATATCAGCAAAATACCCTCCAACAGATACATTTTCAGAAATTTACACTGATTTGTAGGTAGTCACCCTCACCACTGAAAGAGATAAACTACTTGCTGAGTATGTCAGTTAACAAAGTAAACCAATACCTTTTAGGGAACAACAGTATTAGTTATTCCTGTCATGATGATGTATACTGTGGCTCCTTTTAGCTTCAGGGCATTGTATAGAGCAGAACTTCATGCAACAACCTTGTTGGGTCTCCCAATCTTTTGAAGTAAGAAGGATTTCTTCTAGCTATTAATACCAAGATTATACTTCACAGTTCAGTAGCTCTGATCCTGTCTTGTGGAAGTGAATGGGGCACACTAGTACAAAACATTGTAGTACTCTGCCCTACTACAGACAGATGGGCAGTATAGTACCTAGAGCAACCAATGAGGTGGAGTAAGAATTCTAGGGGTTTAACTTGAACATGAATTATTTAACATTACATCCCTTAAATCTGTGTGGCTCATGACTTTACGGAATAATTCTTGCACAGTCTGATTTGAGCTGCTTCAGTGTACTGAGAGTGATACAGCTGATCTTGCTTACGACTGAAATGATTAGAACTGGCAGATTGTTGCAGCTCTTGGCTTGATCCATATAAAGGGCTGAAGCCTTCCAGAATCACTTGGGAATAGGAGTCATTCCCTAAGCAAAACTTTTCTGGAATTGCAATTTGTGTAGTCACTCAAAACCCAGTTAGGCAGAGCTACTTGAAGACACAGATTCTATTGTCAACGTTACCTCTAATCTCCTAGATAAGTCACTTAACCTTTGTATGTATAATTTCCTTATTCTTTAGAAAAAGGATAACAATATTTCCAGGCTTGTTGGAGTGCTTTCAAATTTGGGGATGAAAGATTCTCTATGAGCAAAAAGCATTTCTTAATCATTGCTATCAAGAGTTTAATTCTACTTAATATAACTGAAATACCACCATATCTGTGATCCATTATATCACTGCATTCCTGTAAAAACAGTTATATGATCTGTTATTATGCTAATTTGAGATCTGTCTTGTAACACAAGTTGGAAGGAACTCAAGTTATGATGCATACTGTGGAATTAATTTTCTCACTACCTTAATCTAAAATAACCCAAGCCTTTGGATATCAGTGTAAAACTTGTCTTTTTCCACATTTGTATTAGTATTGGACATTTACAGCTCTGGTATATATACAGTCATTCATAACTGTTCGTAATGTTTACTTTCAAAAGTACATTCAGACATGGATGTAGAATAATCCCCCCAATAAATTTCTACTGGTAATGGAAAGCAGAAGGAATTCTAGCAGGACTGAGAGAAGATATCAAAAAACAGGCCATCCTTAAATGGGCCTTTTTTTGTACATTTTACTGCTTGCCAAAGGCATGTCTATGCGGTGCCTCTGCTGGGCCTTTGAAGTTATGAGATAAACTTTCCAAAACTACCTCTTCTGTTTAGCTACAAGAAGACAGAAACCTCAGACCAGTACTTTCCAAAAACACCCTCAAGATGTTTGAAAATTCAGCAGGGAGCCGTGCTGCATCTCAGTGCTGGTACACTACCATAGATGGTGTGCCTGTATGGACTTTTGAGCCACACCACATGGTTCTCAGTTACCACTGTTGACTTGTACTAAAAGCAGTAAGATATATTCACAGAATCACAAAATCACAGAATGGTTGAGGTTAGAAGGGAGCTTTAGAGATCACCTAGTCCAACCTCCCTGCTCAAGCAGGGTCACCCAGAGTGTCACCTTCCCAAACAGCTACCTCCTAGAACAATCACATATTTTCGCGGAAGGAGATATACCCAACCAACTACTGTCTTTCTCACCCTAGGGAATATGTTGGTTCCTTGGCCAGCCTCAGGTGCTTTCTTTTCCCTTACCTCAACTCAAGAAAAGGAGAACTAAATGAACGAGGAGACAGCAAAATCAGTGAGCAGGGTTGAGCCATGCTACTGATACAGGCTGATAGGAGAGGTCATTGGGTTAGTGTGTTGCAGCATGAATGTGAGAAGGGACTGCTTTGGCCCACATCAGGGAACAGTGGGATCCTGGCCATCCGTAACATGGTCCTAGCTGGTGTGCAGTGTGGATGCAACAGAATCTACAGGTGACATAGGGGATTGTGGTAAAGCAATGTATGGGTCAGTCTGGCTTGGATTACTGTAATGGAGGCTATGCTCAAGGGCAGCCTATAGCTGTAGTATACACATAGCCATAGAAAGCTTGTTGGCACAGTATAAATCCAAATAAACAAATTATTGCCTCTTTACTTTTCATATCAAAGCGAAGTTGTGTCATACCATCAAATTGTTTGGCATGTGTCACAGAAAAGCTTGTGAAGGGTAACTTTTATGCTTACCCAAATTTCTTTTCTTGCATCTGTAGTTAACAGGTTACACTGGGGCCTCAAAAATGAACCTTAGGCTTGGAGGTGGCAGAAACGTCAGTAGAAGATAATGAGAAGGGCCTCACCCTTGCTGCTGCTTCGTGCATACAATGTACAACAGCTGCTCTTGTAACAGCTGGAAGGAAACAATTAGCATACCAAAGAGACGTGTTACAGTGTTACATTGCAAAGTCTTGAGCAACTGAGACCTTAGGCTTCAAATATCCAGACAAGTAAATATGTTTAAACTTGAAATCTAGTCAGTTAAAAAAAAAAAAAAAAAAAAGTTAACAGTAATTTCAGATACTCTGTATGCCCCGAGCCCTCCAACAATTTTTTTTTTTCATGTTGGTCACCAGTTCACTTATCCTTTGGCCAGAAGAGACTAGGTATAGGTGATAAAAAGAACAGGACAAAACACAGGACACAGAAGAGATGCAATTTACTGTTTCCCTGATTTAGCTGATAATATTCTATGTTTTCTGATGAGTTAGAGGTGTGAGAGAGTGAAGCAGCACAAAGAAAATCAGATATATGACGTTTAGTAAGTAATGATTTTCCTTTCAATTTATTGGACCTTGGGTCATGTCTTTTATTTTCAACATTTTTAAGCATCTTTCCCACTAGCACACATCATCCATACATGCTTATAAGGGTAGAAAGCACTAGAGAAAATTTTATTTTCCTTTCCATAACTATGAATTTCTGAAATTAATTTAAAAACTGTAACCTCAGCAAGAAAGTGGTGAAAACACACATTTTCATTTGAAAAGCATCACATTTGACATCTATTTTATATTCACATCAAAGTAATCACTTTGAGGCCCAAAATGTATTTATTCACTAAGCCACATTTCTAACTGTAATTATTAATGATAGCTTTAATTGTATTAGAGCATGAAAGAAGCTCTCACAAATACGAAAACAAATAAATAGAGGTAGTAAAGAGAATCTTCTCTTATAGTTACTTTATTTTCACTTGATTTCCATCTTTATGTAACTCTGAATTCAACTGCCATCAGCAAAAACATCTTTCAAAAACTGACCTTAAATGTTCCATATGCAATAACTGCCCACTCTCACCGGAAAGTTTGGAAAAATGTCAAAGAGTATTAGTTAGCTAAAGTGGGGGGCAGGCAATCTGGGATGTCCATTTCAGTCAGGTAAGCCATCTTGTGTTGCTAGATGTTTTTGAAGACTGAGATCAGTAGCATCGAGTGAAAAATGGTGTGTTTTTTGAAAGCTATAAAAATAGTGCCACCCGGACTGGAATCCAAGACCATCAGACAGGATGAGCAGGAGACGACAAAACAGCCGCCGCAAGGTTGCCTCACAGCAACGCTACCCAGCTGTACTGACTAGGATGGCCACTCGGTGTCTTTCAGCATCAGTGGAGAGGCACAGGATCTGGCACCTCTTCATTGCTGTGATGGGACCTCCAGGACACACAGAGCAGCTGAAGCACACACAGCAGGCCGTGAGTGCTGGGGCCACATTGGATCTTCTGCACCTACTACATAGCAGGTGCTTGCAGGCATCTCCTTGTGCTCTCTGGCCAAGTGAGCAGTCATGGCTGGATGATGTCCCTGGCACAATTCAGACACCTTCTTCCCATCAGCCACATCCCCCTTTTGCATCCTTGGCCCCTTTCTTATGGCATAAATAACTACTGGGATCCAGAACAATTAATTCAGCTTGCTGCCTACTTTCTGTGCAATCCCGAGAGGGCTCTTTTCCTCAAGGTAAAGGGGTCCCACAAGTGCCTATGATCACTAAAAGGATTGAAACCAATGATCCCAGGACCCTTCTCAAGGGGTGAACCATAACAAGCATACTCTCATGCCTTCTCTTCTCCTTGCTTTTAACCAAACTTCACAGCACTATCCAAAGCTTTTACTTCAGGTTAATGATAAAGTATGAGCAACAGTTTGATAGTCTTGCATATACTTTTCTTCTCAGCCTCAATAATTACATTTAAAAACCAAAACTCTACCTTTTTGCTCTGAAATTAGCAATGACCCTGAACAGAGAACATATAATTGATGAAATGTCATATACTTCACCGACCATGATTTAAAGTTTAATGGGGGGGGGAAAAAAAATCCCTAAAGCCATCCGAAGCTGAAAAAGAAAAGGTGGCTGAAAAAGATCACAAATCAAAACAGCAAATGAGGTAAGCAGACAGCTAGAAATAAAAAGACAAACTGGCAGACAGAGAGATATTTCATGCAAAGGAAGAGCTACTTATTGTCTTTCGGCAAATTTGATTTTATTTCCATCCCAAAGATATTACTGCTCTGGAGAATATGCAAGAGAAAGCACCCAAAGAAGAGTTTGGGTTTTCAAAGCATTTGTTCTTCTGGGGGGGGCGGGGGGGGAAAGGAGGTTAAATTTATTCCCTTTGGAGAAGGGAAGACTTTGAGGTCACCTACTTAGCTTCAGTGGTCTTAGTTACTTGGCAACATATGAAATAAGATGGCAAACAAAATAAATGTGTTTAAGAGCCAACCAAGACGTTTTTATAGACAAAGGGGTTAAATGATATAGTTACAAAGCAGAGAGGTGAGGTTAAAATAAATCTAAAGGACAGAGTCTTACTGAGGCATGTGGCCTTTTCCTGACCAGCAATCTTTTATGTCCTTATGATAGGTTTATTAATTGAAATAAAAGAGAAAGTCTTACATGTGTTGGCTCCAGTAAAACTGTGCAGTAAGTGAAATGATAGGTTTAAGAAAGAAAAATATGAATTTTAAAAAGCAATTTTTTTCATTAATTCATACATTTTATCTTCAGAAGTAACCATGCAGTTTCCACTGACTGGAGCTGGGGAGAGGGGCACCTTTAAATGTATTAGGGCTGACTAGTCCTAGACCATTTCAGATGCCTCCTGCTTCCCATCCCAGTTCTTTCATGTCTGTGAATGTTACTGTTCTAATCAAAGACATATGATTAGTACTCTTCAGAGACAATTAGTGACATCTAGACATAGAACCATTATTTGGACTTCAAAAACTCTCAAAAATGTGCCAAAAGAGAATAGGTTTTACCTCCTGTGAGAAAAAACTAAGGAAGACTAAAGTGATTAAGCACAAAACAAACTTCTAAGGTGGGAGAGCAGAGGACACCTCTCAAATCTTGCTTGACATCTTTTTTCTACATTTTTGTGTTTCACAGTATTTAATTCTCTTAATTGTCAGTCTAGGATTACTCTGCAAAGCATATTTCAGAAGACCAAATGAAGCTCAATCTCAGTGTATTTTACGAAAACAATTGTTTCACAATATTTCCCGTGGCAGTGCCAAGGTGAGAAGAAAGGAGGTAACTTTGGAGGCAGGACCTAGCAGTGACTGTGGACAATGTGATAAAAGCTTGACCTTGCATATGGGATCCAGGAGGATGCTGCCCTCAGCAAGGTCAGGAGGGGTTTGGGGGGCTTTCTCTGGGAATTCACAGCAGAGGTGACATCTGAGAGCAGATGGTGCAACCCAGAAAGCCATGGTTGTTGCCTGCGATTTAGGCATCTCTGACAAGAATTTGGCTGCTGGCCAGGCTGTCTCATTTCCTCATACCTGCTCTGAAAATAGTTGCAGCGTGTCCCCACTGGCAATGCTATTGTAGAAGGCAGGAAAGGTGAGAGGCAAGAATCATGTAGGCAAGATTGGTTCCTGGTGAGTCTGGAGGGATAAATCTCAGTGAGAACTGTAAAGCCCGAACCTAGGTAAAACTGTTCCCTGTATGTACATAAGTGTACATAT
Source organism: Apteryx mantelli (assembly GCF_036417845.1). NCBI lineage: Eukaryota > Metazoa > Chordata > Aves > Apterygiformes > Apterygidae > Apteryx > Apteryx mantelli. Next base: position 80,978,070 of record NC_089979.1, read on the forward strand.
AAATTTTGAGTTGAAACAGCAGCATGTTTTGCATTACTCAGAACTAGTGAGAATTATATGTTTTTACTATCAAGGAAACTTCACCCATTTGTAATCCTAAACAAATGTGACTAACTTTCAACAAAATGTATTTTCTTATATTGTAACTTGCTGGCAGAGGGAGATACATAATTAAAATTACAATTATGTGAAAGCGCTCATATTTTTAGGTGAAATTTCATCAAATTAAGCAAATTAAAAACCATCGAAATATTTACATTTAGTAGAAAATCACATTAAAAAATTACATTTATATAAGCAACATTTTTTAGAATTATTAAGCTTTTATGATATTAGTTTATGATATTGGCTTTTATTTAACACTTTTAGCATAAACTACTGAGGAGAACAGTTGCCTTGGAAAAACTGTTACCAGATTATTATATGAAAAAACATGGAGAGATGCTACATCACTGAAATATAGAATGCCAGAAGAAAAATCATCAAATTCTGTCTTTCAGTCCCTTTTGCCTCCAATCCATACCAGACTGGTCTGTGATATTTTGACTGTTTAAAGCAGATTGTCAGTGAAGGAAATGTAATGAAGAGGATGCAATACTTTGTTGTCCTGTCACAAGGGAACAGAGAACTGGAAAATCATGACTGCTCTATATTGATCAACAATCCAAAAGATGAGAGAAATAATTCAGTGCAATGTTTTTTTAAGAAACAAGCAAGAAAACAAACCAAACACAACTCGGATATACATGCTAATCTCAGTTATACTAGCTTTGATTATCTAAACATCAGATTACTCAAAATTTGGATATAGTGTTCCTTTCCCATTTTGAAACTCAAATAGAAACATATTTTGCTTAAAATGAACTGTAATGGCCTGAATATTTCAAAGGGCCCTTGAGTCAGCTAGATAATAGGGTTTTAGCTCCATTCAGCAAATATAAGAACAAAATGCTCATCCAGAAAAGCATAATGCAGCTTTCACTGGCTCAGACAACAGCAGTGTTTCTTTGCTAGATGTCCAAGCTTTTGTTCCACAAGAATCTTGCTTTAAAACTCCCCATGGGAACACGAGAGCCATATAAGGCTATATACTCAGCTGAAGAAAGTCAGCATAGCTTCACTGACTTTAATGAAGGTAATATACCCTACTTAAGGATATGTACCACTTACATTAGCAATAGCCTGTGATCCAAAGAAATCTCCTTTCTCTGATGAAGTCTGTTCTAATAGTTGATCACCAGTCTGCAATATGGTACTTAGGTGTTGTAATGTAAACGACAGCTTGAATGGTTTAGTTTCACTGGAATTCAGGTTAGTTTTTTTAGCACACCATTTGTGATAAATATTCTAACTTTTATCTGTTGCATAAGAGTTTGCATTTGATCCCTGAGCATGATGGTATTTATGATAAAAATGTAAAAAAAGACAAAATGCTGAGATGGATCTTAAGTTCCCTGAAGGGTGAATTTCTAGATCAGTAGCAAAAAGCTACAGCAAAAATTGATACAATTACACTGAAAAACCTGACAGATATGACTCATGCTGTCTACCTACTAACACATCTAAACTTAAATGTCAAGAGCATTTTATAATATGTTTGGATGATATGTTTTCATCTTAAAACACTAGAAATATATCTTCTAGCTCACAGTACTTATGATCGAAATTTAACATACATTATGCCCCTCTCCCATGCATTTACCAGTTACTAGGAATGACATTTTTTTGCATTGCAGTGTAGGAATGTCAGTATACATGTATGTATATATACACACTTATTACAAAAATGCACTTCATAGGAATAGTTTATCTATAGTTAATCTTGTCTCAGAGAAAGTGTTTGGACAACATTCATATAAAGATTCCCAACCTTTACAGAAAAAGCTTCACCCCACTTTCTTCCCCTTCTCCTTTTCCTGCCAGCACCAGCCACTGCTTCCTCACATCTCTTCGCTGCTGCTAGTTTCTCCCCACTCCAGAGCTACATCAGCATCTACTCCAGGGCTCAACCTAGAAACACGGCAGCGTTCACTGCCTGGGTTTCCATCCCACCCAATGCTTTCCCTCACTTCACCTGTAATGCTGGAATAGCTCACTGGTGTCATATTCCTCAGAGGCCGGAAACTAGAGGACTAAATTTCCTCTCTAGGTCCATTGAAGATTCATTGCTCTGACTATTTGTAATTCATCACACAAACATGTAAACCCAGAAAGAGAGAGTGCATACATGTAGTCCAGATGATTACATTGTGTAGAAGTGGCAAGGCACTTCACTGTACTACTTTGCTGTTCCTACTATGCATCCTATCAGAACTTTTTTAAAGTACTTTTGTGAGCGATTCCAATGGTTAAGATACAACAGTGAAATAAATTTTATAGACAAATGACTCTACCATGTCAGCAAAAAGCTGGATTCTCAGAGGAACTTTACATTCCCAATTACACCACTTCCCCACAGAAAAACAAAAAACAAAGAGGAAAATAGAGAAACAGCTGTTTTTTTGAGTGTGATGATATCAGACAAGTCTTTCTGGGTACCTGGGCCTGTCTGTCAGGGACATGTGTTAGTGATGCCCAGGGAACTGTGGGTCATTTTCCTTATAGAAATGTATGATTAAAGATATACAGATACATGCAGAATAATTTTAACACTGATTGTAGAAATAGCAAGTATGTGGAATAATAGCAAGCTTTATTTTGGGTGGAAAATATATTTAAAAAACATGGAAAGATAACTAACAATCTCACTGATTTATACGTACTATAGACATAAAATATAAGCTTTCCACTACTTTTTTCTTTCTAATGAGAAGAAAGTGTTATTCAATAGAATATATCTTGTGGGGAAAAAAAAAAAAACAAACCCTTACAGGACAGAAAAACTTAAGGCTCAAGAACTGTAATAGCTGTGAATATTAAAAACTCCTACAATCACATGCAGGAAAACAGAATCCAGTGATTTTTAATGGGAAATGAAAAGTGAATTGTCATCTGAAAGGATTAAGTTAAATCTTTAATCTCCCCATTTCTCCATATGGAAAATACCACCCAAACAATTTCTCTTGAAAATGATGAAAAGCCATTGTAATATTTTTCACAGAGGTTACTCTTTTTTATCAGTGGATATTTTTATGGTTCCATCATCTTTAATCCGACATGCATTGCTTCTTTAACTCTATTGGTGCAGGGTGAGGGACTGGACAAGGTCTACTTTTTTAAAAAAAGGTTTCAAAAGTCTTGGTGTTTTAGTACATTCTCAGCTCTTGCTATGCTGTTACAGTACTGAGAATAAATAAATCACAGCTGAGCAGAGCCCTGCTCCCCCATCCTCCAGAAGGAACTTGGAGCTATATCAATTAATCAAAAGATTCCAATTCTGCTGCAGGTAGTGTCTGGCATGTGCATGCCAGCACAATAAAAGCATTTCACCAAGAACCTACACTTTAAAATTAGGTGGTTTTTAGACACATGTTCTTCTAGACTGTTCAGACCTCTGATGTTAGAAATAAATAGAAAAGGGTATTCCTCCTGACAGAAATTACTTCCATGAGCTCTCACTGCTCTGCGTCTGTTCTCTAGTGCAGAAAAAAGTAGGATTTGGGACCAGAAGACATAGAGCCAGAGAAACGTCTTTTGGAGAATCACACAGTTTAGCTCCCAGCAATTGCTCCACACTGACTCTGTGTGCTAGAAAAGCTGTGTGGAGGAAAAGCTTTAGCCCCAGCCCAAGGCTTATATAGAAAACAGTGCTGGATGGAAATGTGTGAAGTCAGCTCATACAACCATCTGTTCCTACATATCCTAAATAATTCCTAATAATTCATGTCTATTCTTAAAAACTTTCAGTGCTGGGGATTTCCTAACCTTTCAGTGCTCTGGAGCCTTTCTTTAAGAAATGTGACCTACAACACACAGGCTGAAACTAAAGCCCACTGTCTTTCATCCTTTCTGCTGACAAGGCAGAAGAGATTATTTCTTCCATCTTTGTAGCTTCCTTTGCATATTCAGAATTGCTATGCCATCACCTCAGCTTTAGCAACTTTCCCAAGTCCTCACTGCTTTTCTTTGCCAGTTGTGTGATGTCCCTAGTTTGTCCATACATTTCTTCAACACCTGCATGGGAAGCTTCTCAATTAAAACCAATAATCAGAATCAGAATCATTAATAGTCAGGTAATACACACTTAATACACAATCGTATTGTTAGTTCAAGTACATGACAAACAGGTCCAAGAACTCTGCTTTGCTATGCTTTGCACAAACACTTAGTAACAGATAATCGTTCCCTCCAGCTGCTTAAGATCCAGTTGGTTAGGTGAGACAATATAGCTGGTCATTAGACTAAAAAACAGGGTACCCATCTCTATCTCTACCAGTAAACTTCTAGTAAACTCATTCTTTCACAGAACTGCACTTTCACAAAAATGAGGCTAGATATTATCTACTCTCTTTTGTAAATTGATTTTAGATCCATAGCTGAAAACATCTCACTTTTCCAATCCAAAGACAAGTACATTTTATATATATGGCCACTATTAGAAAGATGCAATGTGGTTCTTATCAGTATAGATAAAGCTCCAGGTAAGCAGCTGACTTTTAAAACATAGCTGAAGTTTTCAAATATTCTGACGTACTTTACTTAATGCATTAACACATGTTAATGTTAGAAATAACCATTTTTAACAATTACTGAAAGCCTACTGCTAACAAGGATTTGTGATGTTCCTCATATCCTGTGACATTGATAAATGTGACATTCACCTGCCAAACTATGCAAGATGAATCATATGAATTATTCTTGAATAAGCTTTACTACTTGTATTTGAAATAAAGGGTCTATTTGCAGAATGAGGAAGGTGAAGAGGGAAAAGACAATAAAGATAAAAAAAAAACCTCATGTAACCTACAGCTGTTATGAAAGAGGAAAAAGTCCTAAACTAAACTGTGAGACTACAGAGACAATTGCAGTCCAAGATATATGTCAAGGTTATACGAAGACCCACAGTCTTGTCTTTAAAAATGCAAATATAAAACTGAGGGGAAATAAAGTGAACTCCCAGTCCTGAAGCGAACAGTCTCAAGTAAACCAACAGTATTTCTTGTTTCTATCATATCATTTTAAATCCAGAGTAATTCTATTGTGGAAAAACAAAGCAAAAAAGGTAATCTAATTTTACATTGGTTTTGTTTCTTCTGCAATAAGTGGTCATTACAGTTAATTGCAAGCACTAAATGGGAGATGGGACTGAGTCTGTTTTGAAATTTTGACTATTGCATTAACATTTATATTTGATTCAGTGTAAATGATTTTTCCTTTTCAATATATGCACTTCACTTTGAAGTTTTATCCACATACCTATTGACAATGAATCAATTTTTGAACTAATCAGCAATGTTAAACTGCAACAGTTCCACTGGTTACAACCAGTGCTCCTCTCAAAGTAGTTGTTCATCAGAAGCTTGGGTAACTTGTTCACATGGTAAGGTTTTGTTTTATTCTGAGTCAGAAGATCCTGATTTACCTGGTTAACTTTTTGTGGAAATATCGATTTTGCTAAAACTTATATGGAAATGTATTTTCAAGGCCAGGTGGAATTTTGTTTTAAGACCGGAGAAAGAACAATCAAGAGAACATGCTAGCAGCCTCATGGTTAGGGCAATTGGCTTCTTTCTTTGACTTTGACACTCTAACCCAAAGATTTAAATAAAGTGGAACAATTTCTATGGGAAAAAAAGTGAGTATTAGACCATTTGCCTCAATATACTGTGAAATTCAGGTTTAAAACTTTGCTTTAAATAAAGCAGGCTGAGAACTGAAATCTTGCATTAGCAGAGCAGGAGCACCGAAGCTCTGGTGGTTGCTTGAAGTATCATGTGAGTCTTAGCTTCACCTCTCCTGTGAGAGCTATTCACTTTGTATAAACAATTAATCACTGGAGGAGAGAAGCAGAAGTAACTAGTGGCTCTTGTGAGCAGAATCTTTTCTTTCCTCATCTCCAGCTACATCACTGCTTTGCTTCAGACCTCTGACTTCTCTGGCATTTGTCATCTGACAATTCAAGCTCAGGACCCTTGAATAGCAGGGCTGCATCACAGTAGCTATAGTGGGAGAGGTTGAATACCTTCTGAAGTATATTTATAATGCTGACAGCAGTAGTATGTGCTACTTTTCTCATCTCAAGACATCATAAATGACTCAGGGAAGGAAAATATATTTTCATAATCATTTGGAGATAAGCCTTACCCAAAGTTCAGACTCTGAATTCCCCTGATGTTTGGGATGTGCAGAATCTGAGTTTAGATCTTCATTTTGCCCGGTGGTTTACAAGCATTGCTGATTTTAAGTTTCAGTTTTGGGGTCTTCTTTCTGAATAAATGTTGTTCAACTGTAAAGCCATCATTTCTCCCTTCAGTGTACATATCATAGCTCTTAGCATAGCCTGCAGCTCTAAGTTAAATGTAACTGTGCCTTACATGTAGGAGTTATCTTTGGTTTTAAAGAATACCAGATAAGGAGGGCAAACAAGCTCCCATTCCTCTCAGGTGCTGCTGAATCTAGATATCCTTGGTAATAGCTATGTCTAATTATGTGTTCCTGCCTAATTCAACAAGCTGCCCTCATAAGTGCTTCTGGCAGTAGCTTTGTTATTAATTTATATGTTAATTTTCCAGTGATGTTGAAATTTGTAGCCAAAATTTTCTTACAATACTTTTCCTTGAGCAATCTTCTAATTTTAGATTCTGTGACTTCATTAAACTTGCAATTTACTGTAATCCTATGTAAGGCCTGATCCAAAACCATCAAGGTCAACACATACTTTCATTTTGATATACACAAACACACACACATACACATGCAAGAATTTTACTGCTGATCTTTACTTAGTGAAAGAGAAATAAATATGATAGAAATAAGGTTTTTGCAACTGGCAATACTTTCTCTTTCACTGATATTTGTCCCAAAATTGAGATTCCTAACCACGATTTTTTCTGGTTCCTCACATTGCAAAGCCATTTGGAGAAATATTTAATAAGAACCAACCAAAAAAAAAAAAAAAAAAAAAAAAAAAGACCATTTCTGAAAGTCCAGTACTATCCTCCTTACTATTCACTGTTTAATATTAAAGTCTGCATTTTGAAGTTTCAGCTGTAACTCAACTTTCCATTTTAACTTTGACCACTTTTTTAAATTAAAATCCAAGAGCTTATCTAGGATTTTGGAGAGAATATGAAAAGCAGGTGAGAAAATATAAACACATTAATTATGAGGATGCTGTCATATATAAAAACAGGGGCTTAATAGACAGTTCCAGGACTCATTTGAACTGACTCTAGAGAAACTTCTTATGGAATATTGAACAAGTATTATTTTTTCAGTCTCAGGTGTTTCTTACAGTAAGTTAATTGATATTATAGGGTGAGGCATAGATAGATATTTCTCCTTCCCCTCTTATTTTTCATGTGTCTAGTGCAGCATCTTCATTACTTCACTTAAAATGTCATATTGCTATGTTAGCTGTCAGCATTTTATGATGAACTCTGATGCTTGAAGGTTCATAATTATAGTCACTTTTGAACATATTTTAAATGTAGGGTTGGAATATATTGTATGGAATTTAATCACAGAAATATTTTCTATTGAAATTTCAAATCATCTTTCTAGCCATTGTACACAGACGCCCATATGGTGATATCAAATGGGCACAAAAAACTCCAGGTCTCAAATACAAGTATATATTTCTGAGCAGGTACATAGTAGTGCAATAAGAACTGCCCTGTGAACTTACTCAGTTACATTCTAATGCTAACATACAACATGAGCTTGGTTTCAACATGGTTTCACAAAAATATAATGCTAGCATCCAACTTCTAGCTGGAAGCATTGACTTTTGGTCCAGAGGCCTTTCCTTCAAACATTGCAGAAGACACAACCACAAACACTCTGAGAAAAGATGATGATGAATCAGTGGTTTATCTCATCCTGCAATATCTCTGAAAATCTCCCTCAAAGGGAAAAATTATACAAAGAAAATATTCTCATATTCAGGTTCGGTTTTCAAACCTAAAGGGAAGGTTGGTAGTCTAGGGAGTTTAAAAGCCACTCATGCTTTCACTTCCTCTGACAGAAAGCAAAAAGGTGCCTTAACGTTATACCCTGACCATCACATGGACTTCTCTGCAGAGACTGCTTTTTGCTCTGTCTCCTTCTCTAGCTGTGAACATGTCTGTAGAAAGAAAAATAAATTAATTAAGCAATTTTTTATCGTAAAACCAAGAAGAGGTCAGTTTACAATGCTTGGAAGATTTGTCTGTAATTAAGGAATTATGAAATCATAACTAAAAGAGAATAAGTGGCTATGCCTCATAGGACTCTTACCTCAGATTACAGCCCGTATTTTTCACACTAAATATATATATGTGTGTGTGTGTGTGTGTGTGTGCGCGTCTGTATATATATATATACACACACACATATATATAATGCACACAAATATATATTACATATATATTTGAAAGAGCGTGATGCTTTGCAATTCAATATGTGAGCCACTCTCCATCATTTTGTCTGCCTGTCATATTTGAGGCTTGTTTTCTTTTCTTTTTTAAAGCATTTTTCTTTCCCTACATTTGATTCTAAGTGTTTAGTTTTAAAGTGCATAGTCAACCATGGATCAATGTCACCAGCCTAAAGTTTATTATATTAAATATTACAGACTGTGCAGAACAGACAGTTGATAAGCAATATCTTATATATGATCACTGCAAAACAGGCACGTGAAAGAACAATACTATACCAAAAGTGGTCTTAGAAAAATGGTCATTTTTCCATAAATGAAGTAGTATCCACATGCACATGGCACCCTCTTCTGCCACTCTTAGTACAGCATACTTCTCAGTATTGACAAGGGATTTCTTTCAACAAAGTAATATGTGCTGTCCTAGCTGTAGTTACAGAATTCCTTTCCCATTTCCAGAGGAGCTCCTGCTACACATAACAGTTGAGGGGAAGTAGTAATATCTAAAAAAAACCAAAATGGTGAGTGGGAAACTGGAACAGACGTCTCAGCAGAAACTTTCAGCTTCTCCAAACTCCTGCTACGGTGGCTAGCTAAAACAGCACTTGTGGGTAACATCAGACCAAGTCCAGAAGATGAACTGTCCTTATGAAGAAATATGGATTGTTCAACCCAGCATCCTATGGTGCACCTAGGACTAAGCTGGGAAAAGCAAAAAATAGGAAAAATTACTCTAATTCAGTAGACTGATTTACACAAAGACTCCTTGCTTTCTAAGCAATCTCCAGCCTGTTCCTATATTGAGCATCGTAACTTCTCTTCCTGTTATTGAGGTAGTGTGCCCACAGAAACTGGTCTCCCTGTTTGAGTTTGAAAAAATAGGAACTTAATGCTGCTTTGTTTATTTTTGGGTTTTGTTTTGTTTCTGTTTTTTTTAACCCAGGTATAAAGTTTTTGCTAACACTCTGCCACTGTGAGGCTGAGTAAGGGGTAAGAGGACAACTCTTTGCACCACAGATATTTGCATTCTGTCCATGTCTTCTGCTTGGTCTTATCTCCTACCTGCTGGCACGACTGGGAGACCTGTGCTTGCATAAAAGAATAAATATGAAATAAACTGAGTATCTGGGCTTTTTTAATCGCTGTCATCACTACATTCTTCTAGTAAGCCATGAGCAGCGAATGAGCTCTGAAATGGTTTAGTTTGCTGCTTGTTTCCTGTGAAGTATTCACCAGCTTCTGTCGCTGTACTGATACAGCTGTTGTTGGGCTTTTGGCTGTCAGGTAGCAAGAAAACTGATGTAGCGATCAGAATCCGCTCTGCTGTTTACCTGGAGGATGTCCGCAGCAAAGGAAAAATGAGGTTTTTGACCTTACCATTTGACTTGCTTGCTTAGAGCAGGTTGCAATTACAGGCCACTTATCATTTCTCTATACATAAAAATACAGAGCACAAGCGCAAATGCAGTTAATGAGAGCTCAGAAGCAGATGTTGTCTTTTCCCACCTAACACTGTGCTAGAGGTAATATCAACAGTTCTCTATTTTCATGCTAAGGCTGCACAGCGCATTCTTTACTATCTTATGTACTGTGTTTGTGGCATGCATAACAGGGAAAATTAAAGTATTAGAAAGGTTAATTTCTAACAAAAAGCAGAGATATCATACCTGCTAGAGAATGTCCACAAAAATCAGAATCTGACCCACTATGCTGAGTTAGGTTGGGCCAAGTTTTCATTCTAGATCTTAGTAAAGGGGATACTTAGTCTTTCTCGGATATGATTGTCTTGGATGTTATGACCTCTAAACAGACACAGTCAATCTTGGAGTTCTGTAATACTGATAAAAATAGGGCCATGAAGTAGCTGGACTGCATTTCTCATGTCCTGCTGCAGTAAGGTAAAATATTCTTAGCTTTAACCAAAACATTTCAACTATTTTTCTGAGCAAAAGGGAAGATAGATTTATTTTGCAAATGAAAGAACAAACACCTTCAATGGTAATGATCAAAACTTGTATTCAGAAACACAGACTGATGATAGATACTTGTTTTGCTTTAGCAGCCTTTAAAGATGTGAGTGAAGGTATGTATTCTTTATCTTGCTTGAGACAGATATTCTAGACCTTTTACTGGATTAGATTTCCTAATCTGATTTTTTTTATTTTTTTATACCCTTGTTAATATAAAAATATGTTTTAAAAAAAATTGACTTGAAAAATAGTAAATTTGCAAAGTCTTCAGATCTCAGGAAATTATAACTCCGAAGTGATCCATGTAATTATGATTTTTTTTTCTATACTTCACATGGCAATCTCTAATTACACGTTATTATTTCCACAGAACATAATGCTTCTGTGAAGGAACTGAACACACGGAGACAAATTGCATAAATATCAAATTCTGAATTTCAACTAAATTTTGAAGAATGTAGTCTACATCTCATTGTCAGTATAAGAAAACAATAGAATAAGGCCCCAGACAACTTTAGGAACCTCTCTTATCTTATATATGTAACGTGTGATCTGTACATGTAATCCTTCTTGAAACCAGATCACACATTGTAGCTGTTAACAGCAAAATTAGTATTGCCATTAACGGCATAGATTTTGGCCCTATCTATCTAAGCTCCAGGGATAGGAAATTTAAGAAGAAAATAATACAATTTCATACAAGACTAGATCACCAACAGAGTAAATGCACACACAAATAAAGTTTAGTCAGATTCTGGTTCTGGGCACAATTGACAGTTGATTAAAAAAATTAAAAAATAAAAGAAATACCCTTAACTACAACAGCTTTCTTCTTACCGAGCTGCTTTACATAATTTTTTCCTATTTTCTACATAGCAGAAAAGATAAGTGCAATACCTTTATGAATATATTTGTGTGAATATTAAATACGGCAACTAATTTGTCTACTTCAAAATGTTAAACATTATGAAATTATATTAAAATAATATTAACTTAACCAGTAGAATTGCATTTGTTGAATTTTCTGCATGAAGAATTTTCACTAACTACAGTCTCCTTGTTTATCCCAACTCTGCTATGACTAGTTACCAGTGTTCAGACTTGGACTGCAAAAAAAGGATTTAAAGCAGAGTGAAGACCACCATTTTTGTGGTCCCCTTAGGAGGATCTCTATATCCTGAAGGAGGAGTAAACTGTGAGTAGCAAATAACACCTTCCTAATTTGCTACTGCTGAGGATACTGTGACACCAAGGTGAGCTACTGAAGGTGTTAGAAGCAGGGACTAGAAAAATAGCAGAAATCTAAGCCAGGCATGCCCTTTCCCAGAATAACTCCGGGGAAGGAGCTACCTCCTGCACGCAAGGCGTGAACCAGAAGCATCAGCCCAAGGCTGTTAGAGACCTCGAATATCTCCATTAACTGGGATGCAGGAATGAATTCCCTGCGCTTCACAGTAGCCGTTGGAGGCAGCTCTGATGCGGAGGGCGCAGAGCAAGGCGGCATGTGGGGCTCAGGAATGGCTGGACCGCTGTCGAGAGCGTGCGGGACTCCCAGCGTGGGGGCAGGCCGGGAGCAAGCTGCAAGGCAATGGTGCCGAGAAAAGGCAGGCAGGAGGCAGATCAGGCTGTGCTGGTGGCTTCTCCAAAGACCCTGGTTTCAGAGCGGTTTAAACATAGCCCTTGCTGACACTGTGCTGTAATCACCATGTCACAACACTAAAATCATGCCTTTTTTTTATCTCTCCCTATCCACAAGCCCTTGTCCCTCTTCCCTCATTTTTCCTTCTCGATTCATCATCTTGTTCTGAAATCATCATCCTCTCTCTGAAGTTTTCCTTTTTTAATATATAAATACAATGAAAATGTGCACATGTAAAGCATTGAAACAGCTAAGGAAGCAAACGTTGTCATTGTTGCATGTTTCCAATTCATTCAAATGGCAAATTTATTGGAAATCAATACATTGTTTTGTAAGTAAATGATTCAAGCAACAGGGCAAGCTTGGGAAAATAACCTTCTTGATAACTGCAAAGCTAACTGAGCAGGATGAATTATAGTTGATACAGCAGGTACCTTAAAGATCAGATTTATCTTATGCTGCTATCTATAGGCTCCTTTTTTATCCAGTTCAGGGGACACAGAAAGCGTTGGAAACACATTGCGATGTATTTTTTCATTAACAAGATACTGTAAATAAAAAGCTCGCTTATCATATACTATACACAGAATTTATTTCTATTCTCCTTCTTCGGTCTCTTTTTCTTTATGCAGTAATTCACATACAATGCATGTAGCTTCTTCGTTGCTATGGCCAGTCTGATCTAACCTCATCTAGGCTAACAAAACTTACTTAGGTCTACTTAGCAATTGTAAATAAAAATAAATTGCCAAATAAAAATTGCTATGGTACACCCTGGTGGCCATAGACATGAAGATCTGTTTTCTATAACCTTTCTATTCACTCTGGGCAAATTTCCATTTTTCTCTTCAGTAATGCTTCAGTGGATTGCAGCCTTATTCCTCCTTCTGACTAGCCTTCTCCTACAATCCCTTCTTGCTTTGAAATTTCATCCATGGGCCACCCCTCCTGCCAGATAGGAGGATTAGCATTTCTTTAATCCTATTAACTTTAATATCAATAGGTTATTTTCACAGAGGCATCTTTTGCTAAATCCTTTCCTGTGCAGCATTTAAAGTTATTCCTTGACTGTTTGCTTGCTGTATAACCTGGTGGTTGGGCACTCTCCAAAGAGGTAGAAGACCGATCAGATACACTTTCAGCCTGATTTAGAACAGTCACTGGAACCAAGATCTCTGACCTTCCAGGAAGGTACTTTCAACATCAAACTGCAGAAGGCAGTCTCTTTTAAAGAGGCTATTCTTAGCTTTTAAATAGTCCAAATCAAATGGAAGTACATCAGCAGGACTGAGATCAACCTCTGCTCAGTCCAGCTAATCGGCTGCCAATTCAGGCAAGAAGAGAGCAGCAAGGTTAAAGACAGGAGTGGAGGGTTCATGTCCTCTCAAGCAGAGGAGAAAAATTAACCGTGTCTGTTATATCCTGGATGATTCTTTTAATCAGTTAATGGAAAGTTTCCTCCTCTTCCTGAAATTTTGCACACTTTGTTTCATTGATCTTTATTAAAAGTGGTTGACTCTCCTGTTTGAGTATAAAGGAAATGTTATCTGCCAAAGCAAACTCTTGGTTTTTTAAATGTCATTAAAAATAACAGAATGTATTTTGAGTGAATTGGCATCTATTGTTATGTTATAGCTACTGAACAAATACATTCACCAGTCCTCCCTGCAGTATTTCTTATATCCCTATAGCAAATATTCACAGTACCCAAATAACTTGTGGTAGCTATAGAAAAACACAACCTTTCTGCTAGCAGCCTCAGTATAGACCTACGCACTTACTGCAGACCTGTGTACGATTAACACCTGGAGAAGGTGGGGGTCACTGTCTCTTTCAATAATACTTTCTTTTGGTTTCATTGCAGAGGTGATGTAACTAATTTCATTCTCTAATCTGAAAACAACCTGCAGCCATTATATATTTTTCTTTGGCATTCAGTCTAATCCGACTAAAGACTAAGAAGTTCAGACTGGAGTAACTTCCTCAGTTTGTATGACATCTCACATATCCAATACACTGGCATTTTGCTTGTTTCTTGACACCATTTTATGAGTCAGTAAACACTGGTTGTGAAACAAGTAAGATTTCAGCCAAACTGAACTTTTTTTGCATCTTGCTATCACTTCAGCCAATGTATAAGTCCATTTATTTTTCCCACATCCATGTTATTATATGACAAAATATGATGTCAGAATGCATTAAAACTGTTTAGAAATAGGATGCTCACATTCTAATTCTAACTTATCACTCTAAAGGATTCTATCATGGTTGGTAATCTGCTATTGCAAATATGTTATAAATGTAAGGCAAAGAGCTAGGAATAAAATACATAGAAAACAAACAAGCAAAAAACCTCCTTGAAACAAAAATTATATGAGATACTGAGGGAAGAATTTGCTGTAGATGGGAAAATAAAGTTTCTGAAGTTTTAAAAAATGGAGGAAGAATAGGAGAGTCAACATCAAATTGTAAGAAGACTCTTTCAGCAGGTTTGGGGCTGGGGATTGTATATTCAATTTTTCTGTCCTATTTGTTTCTTAGTTTTCCAGTCTCTTATCTTTCTGGCTCAGGACATTAATCATTATAGTTCTAAAACAAAGATTTTAGCTAGATCTGCACAAAACTTTTGTAATGAAACTGAAGAAATTCAGACTAACCTGTTTTGGGGTTTTAGGCTTGCAAGCAGGAACAAGTAATTCAAAGGTAATAAAAAAAGCCTGGTAAAAAGGTGTACCATATGTTTCATTGTTGAAGTCAATAAAAAAATTCAAAGGCTTTAGATATGTGTTCATCTTGCAAATGGCTAAAATGATTTCTGATACCACTTTCTATTGGAAATTGCTGCCCTTACAGCACAGTGAGCAAAGCCTGGAACAGAGGAGTGTGCCTCTTCCAGGTCAGTACACAGCCAGCCAACTTGATCTGAAGCCACCAATAAAGTCCCATATGAACCAGCTGAACTGGAGTTGTCTTAAGCCATACCTCCCATTCTTCGGCAGTGTCATTTTAACTGCTCCAGAAAAAAGACATTTCCTCATGTCCTCAGTTGCACCCATTTCATAATGAATGTGGAAAGGCATGATCCTGTGCTAGACCTGCTGAAATGTGCAGATTTTGCATGGAGCTATCAGGCTGCAAGAAGCCAAATTTCAGAACAAAAGCTAAACAAGAATAGAATGAGGAACAACTCCATTGGAAACAGTGACCAAATCAGAAGTGACAGATTTTGGCAGAGTTCTGGATCTCTACAGCTGGTAGAATTGTTCCAAATTAGACCCATGATCTTAAAAATTTTCTTACATTCTAATTACAATGAAGTTTTCATGATCAACATTGTAAAATACAATTGGTGTGTAGGTGCTGCTTCATCACTCCACATTTGTTTTGTAAATGGCTGTAATGAAAGAAAAAGCTCATTCCTTTCCAGACTATACTGATAATCATTTAGATAAACTAGTTCATGGAGCATATAAGCTTATGAGTAAGAAACCAACTCTGTCCACATTTTTTTAAGTTTACATCTCTTATTATAGTACAAATAGCATTCGTAGTAAGACATTTAGTGAACCTCAGACAAAATACTAAGAAATCCAAATAAAATTAAGTTTTTGTCCTGTTCAGTTCTTTTAAGAAACAGGCTCACTTCATCTAATTAATCTGTTCTGGGCATATGTTTCTTTGATTTTATATTATCTAGTTATCATATTTTCCAGGGATGGTCACCCTCAATTCTCTCTGTTCCCTTGCAACAACCTATCGGCTATTTATTTTCCACAAAAGACTGAGATAACCATCCTGAGAAGAAAAGGGAGGGAACATTGCTCTTGTATTCCTCCCAGGGTTGTCCCAGGGGTGGGAAATGGACTCAGAAGACAAGAGACTTCTCACCTGATGTCAGATGTCTACAGCAGAGATATCTAAATCTGGGCTGGTTGTCCAGACTTCTGTTATAGTTAATAGAAGAATAGGTAGTTTTTAAGATGCAGTTCATTTAACATATTTTAGATGTCTACATTTGGGTGAGATTAACTGCACCCAAAAGAAACCTATTATTTTCCCCCAACTTTACAGTGAGCCTACACAACTTGAAATCCACAATGTGGATATCCTTGTAGTTGCTGTCTGAAGTTAGGTGAGGAGAATGCCACCAAATCAGATCAAAATAAATTAAAACATCTCAACACAAACATTTCTAGAAGATGAAGCTGAATCAAAATCATATTCCTGTGAGCTGATGATAATGTTTGTAAATATTATTTGGAAAAGAAAAACAAAATAATTGATACTGGCAGTTGACTTATGTTCAAATAAAAAGACTAAAATGGCTTCATTTTGATTTTTTTTGGTGATAGCATATTTCAGTCAAATGCTAATAAGATTTATATATATATATATATATATATATATGTTAGAGGTATGGTGTATTTTAATTTTTTTTTTTTGCAACATTCTGAAAAATGAAAAAACACCATGTTATTAAGATATAACATTTTAATTGTTTCAAATAAGTTATTGGTGAAAATTCCCACTTCAAGGGAAATTTCAGAAAAGTTGGTCTTCTATTTTGATGTAGACTTCCTCTTCCCTCCCCCACCCCAAATGCAGGACCCAACTAGCTTAACTCAAGACAAAATATAATATATGAAAAGAAGAAGCCTGAAGCAACAAGAACAACAAAAATACGTTTGAGTTATCTGAACACTCATTTACTGTTGCTACCAAGGATACTTAAGCACATTCCATATTCATAAATATGTAGATATGGGGAAGAGGGATTATTCTGAACATTTATAAAAAATTTATTTCATCATACTTAAATAATCTATTCACTGTTGTTTTCCAAGCAGTATTTAATATGCTGTTACATACAGATTGCCTCTGCTATATCATTTCATATTCCTCTCTGTATATGACTATTAATTTTTGCTAATAGAACCAACAGTCCTGCCTGGAACTGTTTCACTGAATCACCAGCTGACGTCAGCCAAATTGAGCTACACAGTGGACATATCTTAAATAAATAAATACCTTGTGTGTTAAAAAATAATGAATTTTAATGATTATTCTAATAAAGCTATGTATGGCAAATTGACTTCATTTATCTGAATTCCAAACCAATTATAAAGCTTGAGGGAACTAATACGCCTAAGGAAAAAAAGCAAAAGAAACAAAAATGGGGGATAATCCATTTGAACAATCTATCCCTAGAAATACTTTAAGTTATATCTTTGTGTAATTCCAGGGTTTAAAAGCTCCCTTGTTGACATTCTGACATTAGCTCTCTGTAACAAGTACCCTGGGAATAGGATAATATTCCTCGACAGTCACACACACACACTGTCTTTCTTAGACATACCAGTCTTTGTGCACTTTCCAGGCTGATCCAACATTAGGTAAATTTGATGTCAACCATGTCAAAGTGCTCTGTTCTAACTGCAAGTGACATTGTCACTTATGCCCAAAGGTTCATGAAAAAAAAAAAAAGGAATCTCAGTGCAAGATTTAACAAAACAACAAAAATGCTAGTATTTGCCTTTGTAAAGCACTTCATATTTCATGCTGTTCCATCCACAATGATTTGCTGCAGTCTCAAAGTATGGACATGCCAGTTTTCATATAAGGCTAGAACAAAAACTAAGACATTAAGAGCTTTACTGTTTTTATGGACAGCACTGAGCTTTAAGTGGAAGTCAGTATGTCAGCATTAGTCTCCCTCCCATCTGATGTATCTTGGAAGAAGAAAAAGGAAGAGGTCGGAGGGTCACCAAAGCTTCTTGCTTTAATTAAGCAAAATTCTTATTCATTTTAATGGATAGGTTCATGAACGAATAATACTTTCTTCTTTTCTCTCTCTCTTTTTTTTTTTAATAACTAAAAATTAAACAATTTACAAAGCATACCTAAATTCTAGATTGGAAAAAGGTTGAAAATATGGGCCCTCACCTTCAGCTTCTCTCCTTCTCATGATTTGGGCTTACTTCATTCTCTGTTCAGCTTTGGATATCCAAGGATTTTTGCTAAGCAGAAGAATGGCTTATAAATTGTAGTCCCGTGCCCCCAACTACAGTGTATACAGTGTCACTTCAGAAGACGCTTAAATAAAAGATGTTTATTCTTGCCTTAACTCTGCCTACACTGTCACTACTGTTAAAAGCCTTTTACTCATATACTTATATTGCTGATGCATTTATAGTTTTCCATAGGCATAGTTCTGCAGGGAAGATACTGTTTCCATTGCGTGGCTTGTTCAGTGTGGAAACACTTTTCATCCCTTTAAAAATAATGACATAAAGAATTAATTCTGTCATTAAAAACAAGCAACCTGACAGAATATCTGGAATAAAACTCCTCAGTCCCGAAATTTTAACTATACACTATCCAGATGGCAATGTGTTTATGTGGTTAAAATCAGGAAATAACACCTCCTGATATTGTTTACTAATGTAAGAACAGATGCTATTTATATTTATACAAATATGAAATCCTTGGCAAAGTCAAATCATCTTATTTCATTAATAACTAACAGCAGTGAATTTTGATTGTTTGTTATTTATACAAACATACTTTTCCTTTTTATGCTCATGGCCTGTTAATTTCTAGCAAAAAAACTTATTTTCGTACACTGCTCACTTCGTCCTCTCAGTTCTGTAAATAAGCTATTTTATAAGTGAACGTCACATATAGTTTCATATTGTTGTGAGGGAAAAAAATCTGGCACAGTCCCATAACAGATATGCATTTGTATGGTTTTGCACTAGCTACATAAAACTGCCTGACCTGATGTTAACAGTCTGAGCTAATCCATTCCCTCAACATAGCTAATCTGTGACTCAGCTTGATGTAATTTCTCTTGGTTACATGTACCATGTAGAAGAATCACTTCTTGTAGTCACTTAAACTGCTATTAGGTAAACTAAATGTACTCTCTCTTTTTGTATTTCAGACACAGCTAATTATAGTGTTTCATCACTTGTAACAGGTTAATTTATTTTATTTGGCTAAATCTTGGTGGTAATGAATCTGCTTGTGATCAGACTGTAAATAATCATGCAAACCATTACAAAAAAAAAACACCCCACCCTCATTTTAGTATTTGATGTGAATAGGATACTTTAAAAGTTCCTGTTACAGGTAGGCACTTTATTCAGACACGCACACCAACCACCTGGTTTACGTTCCTCTGTTGTTTTCTCACCCAAGGCAACAACCGTTTGCTAGAATTTTTCTGTTCAGTATTTTGCACAGCGCTAGGATTCCTCTCTGGGCTTTGTCATTAAGTGTCTTCTTAAGAAAGACTTCCTCCCCAGATGTGGCTCCGGAGTGCTTGGAAGGTCTCAGTATGGGAATTCCTATGTTTGAGGTTAGACAAAGTTGCAGTTGACTTCAGTTCAGCAAAACAGCTATGTAACTTTAAACATACAAGGATTTTCTTAGGTATCTATAGCATACAGAATACCTTTTCACCCTTTAAGAACTGCACATCTGAGAGCATGGTGATCCCACCTGAGCTGGTTACACCAGACCAGAAAGAGAAAAAAGCTTACAGCTCTCTTCCCAGATGGCTCCACATGCACATTGTTAGAGTTATTAAGAAAGGGGAAAATGCAATGGTATGTAAATCAAGCATCTCTTTCTTAAAGGTCCTGAAAGGGCACAGGACCAGAAATGGAAGTTGGGATGGAGAAAGCTGGCAAAGAAATTAAGAGCAAGACAAAGGACATTTGGGAATGAGAGACGAAATAAGAGAGACAGAACAACAACTATACCTTCATGAATTTGGTTCTTGGGCAATCAGAAAATATTGAAGAAAAATGTGATGTATAGGGAGACTAACTGGATTTAATGAGAAAAAAGCCACAAAATACGTTATTTTTCCTGATTACTGCAGAGTGCGATGGTAATCACATTTTTAATAACAGGCAAATAAGTCAGGTTGAGAAGATGAGTTACAAAAATGTAGTGAAAGAGTTTGAGGACTATTAAAGTTTCATGAATAGTGAAACTTTAAAAGTTTTAGATGGGACTGCAAAAGAAAGAATTCTTTGACTTTTTTTTTTTTGTTACTAACTTGAGATTAAGAGGTTGGAAATGTAACTGCAGTACTTTGACAGACCAAGTCACCAGAAATCAGATGTTGATCCAAAAATCCACAGTGACAGAAGAGACTGATGAAACATAGGGGCTTAGACTTAGGACTAACAGGTTTTGCTAAGTTACAAAAATTACTCAGGACAGAAAGATGAAAAGGCAAATAAGATGTAGCTACAGTTAACCAGCTCACCAGCAGGAGAAGAAAGTGGTAAACAGTAAATACGTAGAGGAATGAAAACTGCAAGAGGATGCAGAGAAAAGGGAAGGAAATATGCGGCAACTTGCACAGATGCAGGCAATGCCCATAATCTGGAAATGTCAAGGAGAGAGAAAATCTTTTTGCAATTATCTGCAATCAAGAGTAGTACAAGCAAAAGAGTGGTGGTGCACAGGCAGCAGTGAAGTTTTACATAGGCACAGTGGCTGAAAAACTGAAAACAGGGACTGGACTCTTTCATGAGTCACTAGGGAAGGTCTAATGAATTATAAACTGAACACCTGCGCTCAGTCATAGCGGTACATGACAATGTTGCAAAAGAGAAAGAATCCAAAATACTATGAGGAAAATGTCAATGGGAGGACTAACTCTTGCCTGAGGATTTCATCCTTATTTCATAAGGATCTTTACTAAACAGATAAATGGAACTGTTTGAGTTTATTAGAGTTATCAAAAATAAAAATCTAAAACTGCATTTAAAAACATGACAAGGCTTATGTTTAAGGGTTGACAGAGGAAGAAAATTGTACATGGAGACAAAAATTAGCCACTGGTTCCCAATTAGAAAATAAAACTCCAAAATGTGTTGAACCTCAAGAAACTTCACTGACAGGGAAAAGCCTCGTGAAGATATACTAGGGTATCTTTGAGCCATCACTTTTTAATAATTAAGTTTAGATATAAATTTAAATATATTCACATTATGATGAAGGCCACATTGCCCCAAGACTGTGTTATGTAACAAATGGGACTACTGTGTTTCTTTATGTTTAAAGTTGTTCACATATATGTAGGGTTTTACAAGACAAGGCCTAACCGTACATCATTATCCTTCTAAAGTGGTTGTCCTAACTTCCTTGCCTGTAAAAATATACCATGTGACTAAGATGTTCAAAGCCCAAATTACAGTCCATAAGAGGATGCAAAATAACAACCAGATTGAAAAACAAGACTAAATAAATTGCAAATATTCAATTTCACTAACTCAAAAAAGCAAATTTCTCCAGTCTACCTCATGAATTTAAAAGAATAATGTGAAGCATTAATTTTGATGATTATTGCATGCATCTGAAGTGGATTTTTAAATGACTTTTCATAGTTTTCAAATAAAAAACCAGCTTAGCTGAACAGCAAGAATGTATAGAGTTGAGAAAAGTCAAGGGTTAATCTGAGATCCAAGACAGTATAGAAAGAACAGAATGAAAGGAAAAAAGACAAGCTAGCTCTACACAGTAGGAATGGTCTAAAAGTGCTAACAAATGTATAAAGGGGAAACACATTAATCATGTGTGACCAGATAGCAGGACCAAATATCTTTGAAAATGTTCAGCCTGATAGACTTTCACATTTTGTATTGGAGAAATACTGAAGTTCTGCAATGGTTCTTCCAGGTTTGGAGCACTGCCATCATCAAAAGCCACAAATTAAAACTAGATTACAGCAAGGAGTAATCTGCTTCTGAAGTTCATAGCCCTGCTGGATATCCAATGATATCCCTGGTTCACAGGCGATTTTGTTCCTTCTGTATTTTTTATTTGTTCATCTCTTTGCAAGGTCATAGTCTCAAGGCTTCACCATTATCAAAATTTCAGGAGGAGACCATGAATAAACCTCCAAATTTAAGTTTCCTCTCTATACTGTATAAATTCTAGTGATCATGAAAGCATGACAAACAAGAATAGCTAAACCCAAGTGTTATATAACTGTCCCTCGAAATTCTACAAATGTACTTCATTACTGGCCTATAACACACTCTTCTCTACTGAAATAATGAACGTAGCACTCCCTGTGGTGCTATTCATATAGATTTTGTTTTTCTAGGAACAAAAGGAAGCTACTTGGGGACCTTTAATCTTACTTCACGAGAGAGCTAACTACATATCGAGTCCTGCTGGTCT
Organism: Apteryx mantelli; assembly: GCF_036417845.1. Classification (NCBI taxonomy): domain Eukaryota; kingdom Metazoa; phylum Chordata; class Aves; order Apterygiformes; family Apterygidae; genus Apteryx; species Apteryx mantelli. The sequence continues at coordinate 81,000,400 of NC_089979.1, forward strand.
GCGGAAGTGAGAGATAAAATATTGAGCCAATACAACATTCCAGTATGCAGAGTACCAGTTTATGATAATTACTTTTGCATCTGCAGTTAGAGTACACGTGTAATTACTGAAGTGTACACTATTCTTTTAGCAATGGCATGCAACTTTCATTAGTGGTCTTGGCAGTCATGCACATGCATTACAAGACCTCTAAGTAATCCTTAGCCCCTTGTAATTAAGTACCCCGCAGCCAGTAGAACAGAGTGAATAATTCACAACCAATGACTTGTGTGGTGGATTTAACTTACTTTTATGTACCAAAACACAGCCAGGTATTCTAGCTTTTCTTCTACATTAAGCTGTTCGCTAATCTCTTCGTTCATCTGTGATCCCTTTGCAACTTTTTGCAAAATATTTCCAATTTGTTATTTGAAAAGATACTGATCATTTACTTAATTTTCCCCTAAAATTTTAAATTAGGTAATTTTTTTTTAAATGGCAAAAGTTTGAAATCTGAGACTTTTCTCTACACAAAGCCACCTGTTTGGAAAATTCTATCTGCAATTAAAGAGGAAACCACTTCATTCAAAAGAGCCATATCTTAAAGAAAACTATTTGCACTAGAACTACTTGAAAAACATAACTTCCATCTAGCAGGAAAGTTTGGTAGTTTGAAATTCATTTCAAGGTAAGGACATACAAGTGGAAGGAGCCTCATCAGTCTTTGAATCCACTTCTCTTGTACTGAGGATGACCATATTATCTTTTTAATAACTTACCTAAATAGCCCCGTCTTAAAAGCCGGCTACATTACTTTCCCCACGACTAGTTCCCCACAAATATATTTCCACAGGCTCAGTATGCATACCTATTTGCTCTTCTGTCAATTTAGCCTTTTATTCAAATAGCTCCTCTCTCTCTCTGATGATCACACACTGTAGCATTTGGAGATAGCAGTCATTTCTCTTTCCAAATTTATTTTGCTAGGCTTAAGTAAAAAATAAAAACAACTCTTCTCATTTTGTCTGGAAGAGTCATCTTTTATCTAATTGGCTATTTCCCTGAGTATCTTATATCCCTTTTCTGCACTTCTTTTACTCTGCATTTGTTTTTTCTCAAAAATGAGTGACCAGAATCTTACACTGTATTATAAATGAGGTCTCATGTGTGTCCAGATCAGAGACAATCTATCAGATATAAAACAACATGGAAGAAAATATACCATACAATTAATCTGGAGTAGTTAAAGTACAGTGCATCATAACAGCTCCTCTACAGAAAAATACCATGATGCTTAATTCTATGAGGAAACTTCATCAATAGAAGGGAACAGGGGATGGAAAGAACCCAAATTACTGCACCAATGAAATGCTTCAGCTGCCTAGGAAGTCTCAGAGGGCAAAAAATACTTAGTCCTTGAGAAGACTACAAAGTACTTCACAGAGTTGAACAATTTGATTACCCCCACTTTAACAAGGTACCGTGAAGTGAAATGCCACAACGGAGATCAGGGAAGACAGTGCCAGGGCTAGCAACGCATCTTTTTAAGTACAACCTAATGTTTTATGCACAATAAATTTCATTTGGATTTTCTGAAACAAAAATTTCAATTGATTTTTTCACAGGAATTTTCAGTTGTTAAGTCTGCTTTTCCAGCATGACATTACCACTCCTAAATACATTTTAAAGCGTAGATTACATAATCTATACTTAGATTAGATTACATGTATTTAGATTAGAAATAGATTACATATATTTAGAATTCTGTAATACTCATATGCAGTGAAATATGATTAAAATATTTTATAGGAGTCAGTCAAAAATACCTTTCTGTTAGAGGATGTTGTAATATTATTTGTTTAGATCAATAATAGCTAACCTGGCATTTACAGCCAGGTTATCAGTTCCTGTTAATAAATTCACTTGTTTCAATTCCATTATCCATCTTTTAGAAACAAGAGCTGAAAACCATGAAAATATACATTACTAAATCAAAGATTTTTGAGTTATTGTATTTTTCATTTTATCAACACAAAATATGAATATATACTTGTGTACAAACTGTGTTTTTAATGGAAAATAATTGGTTTTAGGAATTCTTCAGCTTAAAAAGACTCTGACTAGAGTCTTTTCTACAGAGGAACTCTTGAATTGTCTACTGATGGCCAAACTGAGTTTCTAAATTCAAGTTTCATGTCTTTCTCTATTTTTAACGAAATAAGCAATGATCTAAGGCATCACATTGAACAATGTGGTGAAAAAAATCTGTTTGTCAGACAAAATTTAAAAATATGACTCTAACTATTAAAACTTTCTTTATGTTATCATTGTTCTATAAAACAGAAATTTGCTTAGTAAGAATTTGACAAAATTGTGCTTTAATTATTCACAAACTCTCCATAACAAATGCATGTGTTATGAAATTTAGAAAAAGTATTCTTAATTTTGGGCTTTATGTGAACTGTTTAGTTCAGCTGCTTATTCACTCAAATATTATGCAACTGGTCATTTAAGTTACTTGATGTTGTTTATGTTTTGTGATGGACAAAAATGAAATACTGTAAACCATGCTATAGTAATGAGTCAATAATGTCTCATATGTTCATGCTCATTCATAAATTACTTCATTTTCCATAACACATCAAATATAATGAACAATCAAGTCATGGATTTCTCTCCCAACAGTCAAGACATTTTTAATATGTCTCTCCAGAGCCAGTGCAACACATGCTTATCCTGAAGTATGAGTAATTCTTGTAAAAATCTTATTTTGATTCAAAGTAAAAGGAAATCACAAGTTCTTTGTTGGAGGAGGATTTTGTCTTATACCCAAAAGGAAGTCACAAGTGGAAACTCTAGATCTAGTATTTGAAGCTACACAGAGAGATGGAGGTTATTACTTTGAAGGTCTTTCTTGCTTCATTTTCCCCTTTTCCCTTTCTCTCTTGTTCAGCGTGTCTGACACCAGCCTTGAGAGTCTTTCTAACTTATAATTAATTTCTATTATTAGCAAGTCATTTCAACTTGTCTGGAAATTAGAATTTGATTCTACATTCTCTGAATCAAGCTCCTGGGATAAGGAATCTCTTCCCATGTCCCCCAAACAGCACATGCATGGTAGCATTTAGAGAACCATGATTATGGTGACATTTGCTTTATTTTACAAGGTCACAGGCAATCAGATAAGGAAGGCAGGAAGGTTGTGCAGGGATTTATACAGAGGTAAGGATTGCCCTGCTTTAAAACATAGTCATAAAGCATAAAGATCAATTCCCAACAATGTCCACCACTTGTTGCAATAACAACAGAGAGTCATTTAACCACCAAAATGATTTCAAACCTTTCTCTGACTCCAGACAACACACAAAGTTCTTATGTAGTTAAATATCACTTTAAATTACACTATCCCTATTAGCCCTACACCTATCTATTCATTTCATGTAATGTTTGTACATACACAAAAGCCTAATAACAGATTAAAGGTACTCGTACACAGTTATGGACAGCAAGCTTTGATTTATATGCATTAAATTATGTAGCCACTGCTAAAAAGAAAAATGTTGACATACCCATAAAAAAGTTCAGAGTTTCCAGGATATCTTCTCCTCATTCATGTTCTTTGCTGTAGAAAATAACAAAGTATTATTATTGCACACCACAGTATCTCAGGCCATTTCAACGGCTGAATATATCTGAATGAACTAAATTAAGGTTCTCCTTTAATTGGTTTCAGAATAGGGATGAACACTGTATATAGACTTTGTATGTACAGAATACATAAATGTGCATGTACCTGTGTACTACTCACACTCTACCTCTTATGCATGATATTTACATAAGCTAAAGACACAAAACCATTCATTTTTGATGTTCATTTTAAGACACCAAATATCAACATATCTATACTGGAAGATCAAAAACTCCTAAGTACATGCTTAAAGCATGTGGTTAATTGCTTTGCTAAAGCAGAATAAAATAATAAAAGTATATAGATTACTTTGCTTCTTGTGACATAAATGGAGGTAGTTACTCCACCATGCCTTTCAGACCTCTGCAGGGTTCAGATTTTCCCATTGACAGTGCACTGGATTATTATTTAGAAAATCATATCTACAATTTTGTTGTAGCATATATGAAATAACTTTAAAATAAGCAAATCATTTCCCTGCTTTGAATGCCTGTCACAACTTCTGTTTTCAGTAAATTTAGTGAATAAGACATGGAAATTTCAACATTTCCAAGAAACTTTTTGTGAAATAGTAGTAAAAAGGCAATTATTTTGAAGAATCTGTACAGAAATCTAAATTAAGTTACTACCTTTGGAAAAAAAGGTACAATGATTAATCAATTCATTGATTATGAGACAGAGTACTTTAATTATCTTACTAAGATGTCTAGTGGATACCCATTAGTAACTGAATAATCCATTGTCATTGGGGAATTTATCCATAGCAAATATACACATATATATTGAATTTTCTTTAGTCTTGGCAAAATAGCTTAAGTAACTGGGATGAGGAAGAAGACAAAAGTTTCAGACTATCTAAATGGCAAATTAGATATGAAAAAGATTACTTGCAACAAAGAAAGACTGTAATAATCCATGAAATTGCAAGGCAAATACTGCCAGTCCATACTTACTATATCATAATTGAAGGCAGATTGCATTCTCACTAACTCAACAAAATACATGCATCCAGCTACGTGCAGAGATAACCCTAACAGGTATAAACTCTAACAAGTACAGATTTGGAATTCTGAGTCAAAAATTGCATTTTTCTCCCCCTTACTTGAAATAACTTTTTACTTTCAAATGCAAACTTGATCCTAACTGAAGTTAGTAGAAAGAGTCCCCATTGGCTTTGGATCAGACTTTGAGGAATATTGCTTTCCTGAATCTCAATGCAAAGCACACATCTTATGTACAAACCTCCACCATGACCTCCCTCAGGGGTACTACTCGCAGTCTCAGGCCTCTGTTTCACTGCAAAAAACATCATTCACCAAAACTGAACTGAAGCTGAAACTTGAAATGCATGTGGAAACATCAATAAGGTGTATTGCACATTTTTTTCCCCAAGGGATTCTTTTGACCATTGTCTATCGCTATCGCCATTTCTTTGTACATTATGTCTTGTTTGTTTTGAGTTTTTGGGGGGTTTTTTTGGTGGTAAAACCTACCTGCATCAGTAATAGAGAAACACTACACACATTTCTGGGAAATAGTTACAAAGAATAAAGTCCTCACAGGGGATATAGACTCATTGTGTAAACTTATTTAGATTGAAAATTTTTTTTTTTCTCTGTTCAAAGACTGACTGTTGTGAATCGTTTTCTGCAAGCTGACAAAGTTTGGATTAAAAATAATGTCTCCCTCAACCTCTTTCCGAGCTCCATTCAAAAGTGGAAGTGTTAAAATACAGAGAGGATTATCCTGAAATAGTTTCAAACCTATATGATCTAGCCTTGTTCTCATTACTATAATACAAATAACAAATGTAAAAGAATTAGTGCAGCAATTTACTTTCTTGGGACATCCCAACTCTTTACAATAGCCTTATCTGCTCTGGGACTGTATATCAGAATAGGACAATGGTGTTGAAGAAGCTGCTAGAACTGCACAAGGTAAGCCCTGAGAGAATTTTAAGACTAACTGTAGTCTGTTAACAAGTGTCTAAACACAGTTTCTCTCTCTCTCTCTCTCTCTCTCTCTCTCTCTGTTATAGTGCAGAATCACATTTATCTTCTCTTACATTTCTGACATGATGTGTTTTCAGCATAACATGGTGGAGGGTGCATGCAGTGTGAGATTTTCAAAATTACCTCTAGTTTAGGAATCTTTTAACACCTATAATACTAGCTTCCTAAGTTCCAGATTCATTAAAGTATATGATTTTCCATCACTAGTAAAGCCCAGGATTAATAGTTAGATGTGCATTATTTTTTATGTATTTGGGCTGAAATACCTACATCGCTAAGTTTATCTAACAAAAGGTGTTCATAAAAGTAAAAGTAATCTTAGGGGATGGCAAGAACAGTTTTCTCACTTCATTTATGCTTTCCATTCTAAAATGGTTAAAGTATATCTGTTGCATGTGTTCATATGAACTCTTATTGTGTGAAAATTAAGTTTATTTCAGTTGGGAATGCGGAAAGGTTGATTTTAATATTAGTATTCACACTGTGCATGTATAAAGTGTCTGATAGTCAGACCATTTAAATATTTAGTTGGGCTTCTAGATAGATAGTACATGGTAAAATGCATCTAATACTATTTGTTTGCCTTTCTACAAAATATGTATATTTGACTGTGTTATTTTTCTATTTCCAAATAAACAAAAAATTGTTTATAAGTATCAGAATGACTGTATGGCATGTATTAGGGTGCATGAAAAACCAGACCCTGGTTAGGAATTTATTTTAATTTCTCTTACTCTAGTTTGTATGCCATCAGAAAAACAGATTTTGTTTTTCAATCATTTTAATTCGCTCAAAAACAGCAGACTTAGGTAAGGCATTTACATTCTTATGCACCATTCTTCTCCCTAGATATCAGTTTCTCTTTTGATTCACTTCACAAGAATCAATGTCTCTAATTTTTCAAAGTGATTCACCCTCATGTCTTCTTTCTCAGGTAGGTTTAGTTTGTAGTTGGAGATTATGCTAAATATATAGAATATGTTAAACTCATGGGCACTGAGGTATTTGTGAAAAGAAATGTATTGTCATATGCATATCAATAAACATACTTTATGTACTACATTGATGAGTTACTGCTTACAAGAACCAAGCTGTTATGGAGAGCTGTGAACACAGTCAGTGCCTTTGCTTAGAACTGACAAGTTATCGAAAATAAGTCATTCTGATCATCCTTAAATCTAACAAGCTTTGGTATCCCAGCAAAATTTTAGTAAACAATGTTTGATCCCAGCTCTGCTAAACACTGGACTGATAAATATCAAAGGAATAAATAAGAACTCTGCATATGAAAGTACACTTTCAAAAAGATACGTTTTACAGAGCACCTGCATGTGACCTTGCTGTTCTTATAGTCTTTTCTGTGCTTAAGTCTCTATTCCCTGCTTTTGAGCGTACTGATATGGGGAGCAGATGTACAAAGGCAGCAAGGATTCTTCTGAGAACTGACTCCCTTCTGCTGCTTCAGGCAGCAGACAGGGGGAAAGTATCGGCATCTCACCTTTGTTTCCTTTTCTTTGAAATAAATAAGTAAATACCAAAGAAAAACCAAAAGAATATTGTCATGTGAGATTACTGCCCATCATTAGAGCTGTGAATTCCACTCTTTAAATCTATCCACCAATTAGACCAACATCTCTAGGACATTATATTATTTCACATCTTTGTGGTACTTCCCAGGACCTCAAGTGGCCTTCCTGAGCTGATTAATACTTCAGTGTTGGGAGTGAATTTATTTTCCTGGACTTAATAACTCCAGCTGTCTGCCACCGGCGATAGATATGGATGACCGTCATTCAGCTAATTAACCAAATGCAGACTTTTTTCTATGTCATTAATGAATCTTGCATTTTAAGATGAAAGTAAAATTAATCTTCCTGGATTAACTGATTGGATGCTTTTGTTAAGGAGTCTAACTAGTGGATGGGTAGATGTTGTAGGTTGTATCATGATTTATTGCACAAGCTCACAAAGAACTACAGGAAATGTGTAGACTTATTCCTGAAGCAAGGCAGGTGTTAAAAGATGGAATAAGAAAGGGTAAAAATCCTTTTGGATCATAGTAAGGTATGGAGAAAGTCATAATGGATCAGGAAGGAGAGAACACTCGCAGGCTCATAGCACAGTCTCACCTAGGATCCCGGGCCAGCACAGCATTTAAGGACATGCCTCGCTCTGAGCACATGACTAAACAGCCTTCATTTATTCAGAGCTGAAATGCATGTTTTTCCAAAAGGAAGGAGTGAGGGGGAAAGGAAGTTTAAACTAATGCTTAAAAATCAAATGTATCTTGTAGTGCTTTGCTCAAAGGAAGCCTAGGCTAGGATTTGACAAGGAAGATAACAATTGTTCTGATGATGCTCTTTCTTCAGTCTTCAAAACTCCTGCCCCAGAGCCTTAGATATCAGACAATACAACATCCTGGTGTTGTGTTCACTGACTTGGTACTATATAGGCAGTTAGCAATTGGGGTATGTATATGGAAGTACACAGTGACAATGAGAAGATAGCTGGAATATTCGTTTGTGTAACACACATGTATACACTGTGCAAGCCTTTATTGATTTACAAATTCTTCACCTCTAGTCTTCTGAGAAAAGCAATAAAGAAGTAATAGAAATAATAATAGATAAAATTAATGCAATAACTTGATTGCCTTCAAGATATGAATTAGTCCAGAGATGCATTTTTTCATGTTAATGTGTTGACCGGTGCTCTTTAGCCTCACTATCTTCCTTTTTTAATTACGATTCCACATAAAGAAGAAAAACCCAGGGAAAATATTCAGACTTTAACCGTCATTCTTACATATTAGTTAATTTCCAACTTAAAAGGAATATACTTCAGACTTCAAAGTCCATGAGGTCCGTAGATCTTATCAACTTTCTAGAAATTGAATGGAGTTGCTGCTAGTGACAGGTAGACAATTTAAAGCTGAACTGCTTACAGCTGAAATAAGAAATGAGCAGAAAAAGCATTTTCTACATAATGTAAGATCATCTGGCCTTGAGCATCTGTAAGCTTGTGCCCCTTCCTTCCCCCTCCAAAATAAGTTCCTCCCTAAGAGACACTGCATTTGGTCAATTTCTAGGGTCTACACTGTGAAATATTTATTTAAAATTAAATGAGAAAATCTAGCCTAGCTTGAGATCATTAGTAGATCTCAAAGCACTTCATGCAATTTGATTTTTTTCCTTTATGAATATATATTCCTTTAAGAAAAATTGAATAATACCCATTTCTGTACCATTATGCAATTTGCATGGATTTAACAAGTCAGTTGGCTTCCGGCTGCCAACATCTTTAGGTATTCATATTGCACAATAACACACGCTCTGTCATATCCAACTCATTAAATAAGCGCCTTGTGGTATAACTTGTGATTATTATTTCATTAAGTGAGTCCTGTAATATTGTGAAGAAATGCCTCCTATTTGTTTTGTCCAGCTGCTTTCAGGAGAGGAAAAATCAGTGCTGTAGAGTGCTGCAGTTACATTTTAAAGATTAATACAGCTTTTTTTTATAATGCCTTACAATCAGGATCATTTTTCAAGGTACATGCTAATTCAAGTCAAATCTGAGGACATTTAGTATAAAGAAATTGGTCTTCAAGAATAAACTAAATCTCTTAACAATAAAGAATGAGTATGTTTCTTCAGCTCTGGAGAATGTTCTTAACATTGGCCACATTGCTGGTGAGTTGTGAACCTTTTATACACACGGCAAAAAAAAAAAAAAAAAAAAAAAAAAAAAAAAAAAAGTACCATAATCCTCCTAATAATACCTCAAGATGAATTTCAACTTTCAGTCCTCGCTCTAAAGTTAAAAGTTAGCTTCCAAAGCTTTTTAGGAGGCTGCTGCCCTTTTCAAACCACATTTCAGGTGCATCATTCTTTCTGATTTATACATACTAAGTGCTATGTGCTCTATTCCTTATGCATAAAGCTGGAGAAGTCTGTGTAATTTCATTCTGAACCCTGGCAACCTCATTCAGATCAAGCTTGGCTGGGCAGTCTTAAGGCTAATTATGAGAATATTGGTTATGGTCTGAACTGGGAATAGTTAGGACCTATAACTATTGCACAAGACACATTGCCTGCCACAGACCCATGAGATAAAGGCAAACTTCTTCTTCTGTGTAATAGGTAGGGCTCCCTCTCCTTTGTTCAGAGCTATTGAGATAACACAGGAGCAAGAGGGCATGGCGAAGGAATAAATTGTAAGAAGCCCAGGACAGTTTGAAGTATCATAGACAGAAGTACCTTCCTCAGGTTTCCTTTTTCAAAAGAGGAGATTCGAACTGCTTGGGGGTTAGATGATTCTGAATTACGCATTGGTCATACTAGATAGAATTAATTGACACTTTACAGAAACACACATAAAACCATGCACACTACCTATGCATGCACACCACAATTCAAACAATGCTTAACAGAAACAAGAAATTGCCTACATCGAAACAAGAACCTCCAGAAGAGACAACTAGTAAGATAGCCGACTCTTCAACGGATGATACTACTGCTATATATCTGTTACCTTTTCATAAAAGGTGAGATTATTGGGCAAGATATACTTTGTTTAAACTCCATTCCTTAAAGACTACTATTTGCACAGAATCCATTAGCACTTCTGACAGTGTTGCGGCAGATTCAGGATAAATGCCAGTTAAAAATCAGATTTGAAAGGAAATAGCTCTAGTCCTTTCTTGTCACTGTTGAAATACAGTAGTATTGTGAATCTTGCTTTTATGGTATCATTGATAAAATGCATATTGAATTGTCAAGGGACTGTGCGTCCAGGTCAGCAATGTATCTAATTAGAAATGAAACCAGTAATGGTTTAAAGTTCATAACCCAAAGATATATGATTTTGTTTTCCTGATTCAACTGACTTCCAAGCTCAGCTTCACTAAGAATTCTCATACAGCTGTCCAGAAGAAAAATAAAATAAAATAAAAAATAAAACTATAACACATATAGGTATCCTCATCATTTGCAAACAGATGACTTCCAATCACATCATAGAAGAATTAACAAGGAAGAGAATAGAAGAACATTGTACTTGCTACCAGTCTTTTTACTAAGGAAAGTTATGACTACTTGTGTTATATGACATGAATTTTCTCTTAAGTTTAATTCTCAATATATAGCTGGCAATGCTGGTCTAGCAGATGGAACACTGGTTGGAGGCAAGAAGATAGCTTCAATTGCGAGTTCTGCTACCAGCCTGCTACATGATTTTGGGCAGGTCTTTAAATTTCTCAGCATCTTTATTTCCCCTTTGACCTCCTGGCTGTTTCAAGTTTCTTTATCATCCTTTCTTGCATGTTTTTAACATAAAGGTAGATAATGCCCGCCCAAATAAATGAAAGGCCTCTCTTTTTTTAGTATTACTTAATGTAAGCACTTTTTTGTTCATATTGCGCTGCCTCTGCACAGTTGGTCTGGCAGAAGGTTAGGTGCTTGGAAGTACCTGCAGTTATTACTTGCAATGTTCTAACCAACCTTTCGATTTTTATATGAAATTGATGAAGTGATAGCAGTGACTTCAAAAAGGCATAAACAGTTCTGCCTGAAGAAAATGTTGCTGGTCGTATAGGTGAAACAGGAGTCTGCAGGCACTTGATAGATTTTGAATCTTTGCTTTGTGTGCCAGAGCACAGGGAATATGCCTGGTTCCTGCAGACATTTTGGAGTAAAGATGCCCAACCACAGATCCAGCATTGCAGGCAATAATGAAAACCATAATGAAAGGTAGGCTCATGGGGGAAGGGACCCCTTTGAAACAACCCAGGGAGGGAACAGCAAAATGGCAATTCTCCGTAATTTTTTGTCTATTCAGTATGAATATCCCTGCATGACACTAACTAGGAGATGGTTTGAATGAAATAGGGCCTGCTTTGCACTCTGCAATCAGCTTCCAACCTCCTCTCATCTGCAAGCAGATAGGGTTGGCAAATACCAATAGTTAAGTGCTCAAAATTGAGTGCTGAGAATTTCTGGACAAGAGAAACCTTCCAATGGCCACTTTAATTAGAGTCTAATCATTTCTAAAATGAATATCAGTTCCATTTTGTTCAGCTTAATTGTAATTTATAGACTTACGGTGAGCAGGACTAGAGGAGGAAGAAAGAAGGGAACATTTTGGCTGTTTTATAGTATTAAATTTTGACCAAACAGTTTTCCCTCAGAAATGAGCTGGCTGTTATTTAAACACCCCTGGGAGTTCTAGCAAACTTGCTTTCAAGTATCAGTTTAAGCCACCCACACTCTAAGCAACAGTAAGTAGATATAGAAAAGACAGAGGGAACTTTCTAATGAACATGCTGCTGCCCCATGGGAGAAGGGATTGCCACCTTTCAACCCTTGTGCTGCACAGCACTAAGGATTTGGAGACGTGGAAAACAGGAAGATCAGAATGATCCTTTGGTGATACACATCCTCAGATACACAGCAAAATGTTGCTACTATGAATGTCTCTATTGCGTAGGCTCTGGGTTAGAATACAAGATTGCGCAACATGAGCAATGAATTTGGAGAAGCAGCTGAAAATAGTGACCTAGAGCACAAGAGGGAAGAAAGTAAAAGATCCCCCCTCTCCATCCAACCCCTGCACAATTTTCTTTCATGTATAAATAATAGCCATACTGCATAAAAGGTGCAAGATAGATCATCTGTTACGGCTTAAAATAGCAGCCAAAAATAAAATTTTGAGTTTTTTTTTTTAAGTCCTTTTAGCACATTCTAGGACAAAGCCCATGTCAAGAGGAATAGACATTTTTGGACGAGCCAGCACATTTGTTCCCATAACCTCAAATGGAAAATCCCAACCATCCGTGAAATCAAAGAGAAGACAGGTTCCTCCTACAAGAAGACATTTGTAATTATGCTGCTTAGGATCAGCACTCTCTCTGTTTTATACTCCTATAGATATTCTCACTTGTGATCTCTCACCAGATCTCATTACTAGAGAAGAAAATCAGAAGGGGGAGGGGGGAAAATAAACACCAAAAATGCAATGCTTATCTCACTTAAGCTGACTTACAGTGTGAGCATAACTTTAGTTGCACAGACAGAAATCTCACCTACACTTACTGAGCAAATAATAAAATAACATTTCAAATAAAGTAGATGCTAAAAAAACAATTACTCTCAGCACCAATCAGTGCAGTGACACAGTCAGCAACCTTACAACCTGAAACAATACTTAGGTCCCTTACTTAGTCAGTTGTACTGAATATGTCAGTTGTAATGAATATGTACAGTTATGGCCTGTACACATTCATTTCTGTTATGATTTAAGCAGATTCGTACCTTACTGTAACTTCAGGACTCCTGAGGGAAACGTGTAGTTGTGGGAAACAAAGTACTGAAATGGGCTCTTTTCTTTATTTGAAATACGGTATTTACTGAGCACACAGCAAACCACTACTGCTGACCATGCCTGATGCAGCACAAGCTGTAAACTTATAAATCAAATCAATCACAATGCACACATCCAGGATGAAGGGACTTCCAGCCTGCTGCGTTTCAGATCAGCTGAGCAGCTCAAAGGAACGTGCACCTATATGCACAAAACATCACTTGCAACTCCCTGCATTCACTGAGGACAAAGGGGAAAGGAGCGCCTTGTGTTAACATAATCTGAATAAATCTTAGCAAAATTCAGAATTACAAAAAAAAGGCAAGATGTTTGAAGAAAAATAAATTACCTGTTCACATACTGGCTGGGAGGGAAGCAAGCAGTAAGGGGGAGGAGAAGCACTGGGAGAACTCAGGTTAGGACAATGACATAGGTAGACTATGGGTCAAAAAGTAGCTATCACTTTGTATTTACCCTTCCTTGAGTGTGCGTATGGAGTTATGTGTGACCCCATGTGAATGCCAGGATCTACATGAGCAAACAGGTCTCTAAGGGGCTATAAGCTCTACTTCAGTTGTGAGATACAGTATAGGGCAAGGTATCTGTTCTATTAGAAGGATCTGAGTCTCCTTTCCAAGCCCTGTGTATGTGATAAGATTTTGAGATTATATATTGTACTTGATATTTGGAAAGATATGCAGCACCCTGCCAGTTTTTTATATTAATCAGACTCCAGAGTTTTTTGGAAGTAACCTAATAGCTCTGAAAAGATAAACACAGATATAAGGTGATTGACGCCCTGTGAATTATGGGTAAATGACTTCAGACAGTCCCCAATAGAAGACAGCTTTCTTACCTCTTTACTACCACAGTCTACTCAACAGAAAAAGAAATGAGGCCTATCAGATATTTCAGAGTATGCATGTTCTCCTTCCCTTTTTTCTTTCCTTCCCCTTCTCTCCTGCAGTCCTCCCACATTCCTCTCCATCACAAGCACCGCTCTGCCAATCTGTTCCAACTAATCCCTCCATCAGTTCGATACAGCCACATCTAACAAGGTGTTTGCCTCTGGAGCATTTGCAGATAATTCCCATTGGCTATGGCCTGCTCCAGGTAAGGCAGAATTGAGAACCTCTATTTCCTGGCTTTCAGAAATCAGTATTCTGAAAAGACAGAAAATACACCAGGAAACCTTCCATCTGTTAAAGTTTTTGACTTTTTGTCATTGAATATAAGATGAACAAACAGGCTTAACATGGAACCAAGTTGAAATACTAACATCAAACATCGAAGAGGTGTTTATATGTCCAAATGGGCAAAACAGATACCAGAAGGTATGTACTGAGCCAATGGTGACTGCACCGTCCAGCAGAGATAGGCATTCAGAGCAGGGTAAACAATGCCAACTCAGCTGATTGGAAAGTATTTTCTTCTCAGCAGATAAAATGGAGTCATTACACTATTTTTCATATTTTTTATTACAGGAATAGCAAAGGGTTCCAGGTGAGTAAGAACCTTTTTGTGTTTCCCCGTATCCACACAATCCAGTTAGGCAAGAAATGGGTGATTATTCTTATTTTACAGAGGAAGAACTGAAGTCCAGTGATTTTGCCACTGAAAGTCTGCAGCAGAGCTGAGATAAAGAACTGACATATCTTGAATCCCAAAACTTAATGCAAGGTCATCTTTCCCTGTTCTTACTTCAAAATGAGTTTGTGATTCAATTTGAGGTTTCATCCCTTTTTTTCTTCATAAGGTACAGTTAATTCCCATGATGAATGTATATGTTGTTATTCCTACTCCAGGTTTGACGCATTCAGCCTAGCCATTTCTCCTCTGTGTGTGTTTACTAGCTGAAAGTGTTTCTGAAATCTCATCCGATTGTCACGTGTTACATGATATGCATTTAGGAGATGAAGATCATCCCTTTGCTTTTCTCTTGCCTTTGTGTGATCAATGAACTTTAGGATATGATTTTAAAAATTGATGCTGGGATTCATTTTCACAGCATGACAGAGAGGTAGGTTTTTGAAAGAGTTAAGTGATTCCTTGGTCAGTGAGGCCCAGATAGTTTAAATCTTTCACCATGTTACGAAAACATATCCCCCTCTAACAGAAAGATTTGTTTAATATATATGAAAGCTTTTGGGACTACTGAAGAGTTGAACTGTTATACCCATATATGCTATCAAGCAGGCTTTGTGGGATGACAAGTAAAAGTACTTGTAAGCCACAAATTTTTCTCAGTATTATGCAGAACAGATAGTCTGATGCTTTCTGTTACCTTTATGCACTGGCAGCAAAATCAAAGAATAATGTTCAGTGAGATCACAGTACATGGATTTATTTCCTCTTTCTTGAAGGCAGAACATCTCTAGTTCTGGAACTATTCATCTCCTGGGTCAGCTTTCTCTGTACCTCCTCCAGGGATCTCAGAATTGGACCATCTATCATGAAGAAGGTCCACTTATGTCCAGGTTGCTTTGTAGAGCATGGAGAGAATTGGCTTTAGTTAGGGCAAATCTGGAATAACTCCAGTGAAGTCAATGTGATTTGTCTGTTTTTTTTCCCCCAATATAAATGATAGCAGAATATATCTCACTTAAGTAAATTATGACATCCCTGCATTCCCAGTCTAAGAACAGATGAAATGCAAAATTTAAAGATCAGAGACTTAATGTATCCACGTCTAATGGTCTGTAATACAAATGAGAAACCCCAGTAATGCTCTTCTGGGTCTATTCTCATAGCTATTTATATCAATTTTATACTGACTTCTTTCATTTCTGTCACTCCTTATTATGATTTAACCGACTGAGCAAGCAGCTGAGCTGAAATCTGAAAGGCAAAAAAAAATTATTTGAAGCAGAACATTATTTTGGTCTATGAACAGAAGTCCTGTTTTGCAGCACTGGGATATGTTAGTGTATCTTAGGGACAGTCCTTGTTCCATAGATAACACTGTATAGCAGGACTGAGGAAGAAATCATGACAAGGTTAGGTTTGCAACCCGTATGTAGTAGGGCACTTACCAACATAAGTAATTCCATTTCTTCCTCTGTGCATAATTTTCCTTGAGAGTCTTCTGATTTTCTTTCCTGTAGAAGAAGGGAATAATATCAGTTAGCCTCTTAAAAGGGGTGGGTTAGCTCTCTGGATTAACCAGCTCAGCAATATTGCCTCATACTTGGAAAGGACAGAACATAGCTTTGTGCCCAGATATGCATGACTATATAGCACATATGTCATAAGCTGTGTGCATTTCTGAGTAGGGACACCTTCCTCCCCAGCATGCAAGTTTGGTAGACTAAATAGGATTTAGCCTTTAACCTGTTTCACCTGCAGAGAAACAAATGTTTCTGCGAGCCCAGAAATAAAAACTGTAACATGAACTACTCCATAGTCCCTGTAGGAATATTATCAAGGTAAATAATGCACCATTTTTCCCTTTGTATCTATTTATCTTCTCTCTAATATTATTATTGTTTCTGAGTTGTTTTTTCTAAGCTTCACATTCTGGCATTCTGAAAATGAACATCTCACATTCACATGGCAAAAGAACATTCCATTCCTGCAAGCTCTTTGCCATTCAAGTAACCTCACAGACACTAGTCACCACCTTGGTTTCAACAGGACAAGCCACACAAGCAAGGTAAGAAGCATCTTCACCTCACCGGGACCAAAATCCCACTGAACTGTACATTAACTCCATAAAAATTCTCACAGGCATCAAAGTGAACACTTTTTTGTGCAAAGAACTTCCCACAAGCACAAGAATTAGCCTTACTCAAGTAAGTCCCAGCCCTTTAATGACTTTTATGTGAGTGCTACCCTGCAGCCACACACAGCCCCATTAGCTTCAACAAGGATCCACCTGGGACTCATTGCAAGGCTGAGGCTTTAATGCAGGCTGCCCAGAATAAACGGTTTAACTAAAGGCATGATGTTAAAATGATTTAGATTGACAGCTAAATTAAGTGAAACTACCTGTGTAGACACACACCAGTTTAGTATGCTCCTGTAATTTACAATTTAAACCCCCAGGAGCACCCACACTCCACCTCATGTGTGCTTAATACAGCAACTTAACAACCTTTGTTTGTGAACAGCCCTCCAGAGACACGTTCTACCCGACAATTTCTCCCTGCTTTGTTAATTAAGTAGTTTGTAGCATGACCTGTTCCTGTGGTGCATTTCTTTCCTCTGCCAGGACAGGGCATGGGCCAAGGCGGTCCTGTCTGCTCCTGAGGCTTCTGACCACCTTGCCCAGCTACACAGGGTGGGCCTTCAGCCCTCACCGTGCTTATTCTGCTTGTGATCCTGCTGGATCCATGGGGAATAAGGGAATTTGCAATAACAGTTTCTTGAAATCTCATCGGAGACGCTTCTAATGTGAAGTAGGCTTTTAAAATCACACATAAATAAAATAAAAGATCTTTTCCTGGCCTCTCAATGTTATGCTACCTTCTGTGAACTGCCCTCCATCTGTTGATGAAGTGAAGTCTGAAAACTACTCAAAGAGACCAATCTTGACCTCAAGCCCTCTGCGAGTGATTTTACTGAGCTGTGGAATAAGACCCAATAGCAGATAATTTGTTGCAGATATGACACAACGAACTATTTTTCAAATATTCCTGCTCTCTGGTTTGCTCTTTAGGATTTGTCAACAAACTGTTGGCCCTTGATCCTGTGGTCCTTAATCTGTCACAAGCCTGTGCCAGCAACACACAATATCCGTAAGCCCAGACTATGGTCTGGTAGGTAGCTCTGTAATATCTCTAACTGGTAGATAACCTGACCTGTTTTTTCTTTTTCTTCCCCCACTAGAAAAGGTTGGGTACTGTTGTGTTGTGTCCTCAGAACAAACAGAAGAAAATCATGTGGAAGAATACAGAGTTTTTGTTCGCTTTCTTTCCCCTTAAAAATTAAAACAAAACCAGGCAAAAAAAAAAAAAAACACCCAAAACACTGACATTTTAGACTATATTTCATGCTGGTTATATTAAAGACAGAGAAAGATTTCAAAAAGTGAAAACTGGACAGAGCAAAAAATCAGTGGCAGAATCTCTACTCTCACTTTCAGGGATGTATGTTAAAGTCATTCAGTCTCCCCAGTTCAAACCAACTAGAAACTCTAAGAACTCAGCCCAGAAGTGTCAGCAAACAGGTTGCAAAATTAAAAAAAAAAAAAAAAAAAAAAAAAAAAAGCCCTGCAAACATATGGAAATAGATGGATAGTTGTTGTGTTGTTTTTTTTTAATTGACTTTTCTCTTATTTCTCTTCTCCTTCTGTTTTCCTTAGCCTGCATTTCCATGTGTGCATTACCTCCCCTTCTTACCTGGGGCCAATGCAAAAATTCTCAGGTAAAATTCTGTGGCCTGTGCTTTGCAGAATATTATAAAGAGTCCATTATCTCCAAATTATATACATCCTTACAGGGAAAACTGGATTGTGAGATAATGCCTGGAACCTGTGGCCACAGAGAAATTGCACTGATCCCAGAACCAGAGTAAATAAGTACAGTTCCTTTCAGAATAACTGGCCTCAATAGCTAAGTAATAAAGGAATAAGAATAAGCTGAATACAAACAGTATTAATATATTCAATAATCAATTGTTATCCATTTAAGGCCCCTTAGGAATAGAAACATATGACCTTTACATTTCCTTTAAACATTTTCTTAAAGTTTTTCTCACTAGCTGTTCTTAAAAGCTCAGACTCAGGTGACTATTAAAGGCCTTCTGAACTATACTAGTAGGTTTAATACTTGCAAGCTGGCCCAAACCTAAGCACATGCTTAAGAACTTTCCTGAAGGAGAGCTGAAGACCCTGCACCTGGCAGCAATTTTCAAATCAATGGCCATTTAACACTGTGGAGTTTATGAAATTTACTTAAGGAGAAACAAATATGTAAGAGAAAAAGAAAATGCAATCAAACATAATAGAAAGAAGAAACCACACATAGAAGAAAAAAATTATATATAATAGCTGCAATATAACTTACAGGAAAGAAATCTTTTAAAAGGTATTAAAACCTGTGCAATCAAGTTTTTTAAAAAAGGCTAATTTTAATGTGTATTTGCTTTATGCATTTTTAGCATTCATTGAATCAGCTCAGAAAAGCCCAGGAGGTAACTTGTGGTTGTACTATTTATAGTTAGGGATCGAACATCTCATGTTCTAAGCCTGTCTAATTTCAAATTTTTATTGACAGGAAAAGTATGCAATGTTTATAGTGAGGCATTTTTTCAGGAAAAAAAAAAAAGTCTAAACCCACTCACATCTCACCTCATCAGTCATAACCAGTGTGAATGATAATAAGTTCTCAAAGCTCTCTAGTTCTTCATGACAGCTCTAATAATGCAGTGCCAGATGTTTGAAATGTCTGCAATACCCAGAGGTTGCAGTGCAATGACCTCCATGGTCTCCCATTCAATGGGAGTGGTTGGTAGATGTAAATATAATTACCATTCAATCCATTTATAATAGGCATGATTATAATATAACAAATAAAAGCACTCACAAAACTAAATATATTAAATTAAATATATTGTTTTCTGATTGTAATAGACACTCTCTGGATATTTTTAATACCCCCTAAGAAGAGAATAGGGAAGGAGCTCTGAGCATATTTGAGAAATGGAAGAGCATCAAGGAATGTAACTTCTGTGCTGTTATTCCCAGAAGCTGTGTAAACCTTTGAGTTAAAACAAATATTTCTGAAAAACAGGAACTGTTACTTTTTTAGCTCAGCCTCTGAAGCAGGAGATTGTGCATGTTCTTACTGTCCAGGGTCCTTGACAGATAACTGGAAGAGCACCATTCCCCTTATCGCATTTCAGCAGCAAACTTACTTTAGTAATACTACATTCCCACTTTCAAAATTAATTGTTAGCATGAAGAATTAAGGCATAACCCTTTACAAGCCCTCAAATCTGTCCCAAATTGAATCAAAACAAAACAAAACAAAAAAACTTTATTCTGAATACTAATATTTCCTTCAAAATAAATAAACAGTCCGTGTATTGGTCTGTGTAAATGGATTTTGTGCCACTGGTGTTACTGAAATGACAGCATTAGGCTTGTGATTCTGAATGATTTAATTTTCTTTCAAGACTTGCATCCTTGTGTTCTGTTGATTGCATTAAACCACTCTGGTGCTGAGAAGCAAGTGGAATAATTTTCCTGGGGAGGGTGAATTCTTTGTGTTGTAAAGTAATGGCACCATTCCTTCAGCTGCTGCCCTCATCTTCTTCCTTTGTCCCAGCCCTCCTTTTCTGGCCCATGGCATTTTGCTCAGGTATTCCTCCTCCCTGCTGAATCCTAGCTAAGTGTTTCACCTCAGAGTTTTGAGCAGGTGAGGCAGGTTTTGACTGGTTTGGTTTGGAAGGACTGTCAGATTACTTTAGTTAGCTGTTGTGTCTATGAAAGTAGTAAAAGTTGCTATTATTATTATAATATAGTTATTACTATTAAGTTATTAAAAGATTTTACAGAAAGGAACCGACTTGGTTCAATATTTGATCAAACAGCAAAGCAAACAATGCTGCATGTTATGGATCACATTTCAGTGCTAATGCAGTAATCCCTACAGTGAGACTAGAGCAGAGTTTAGGTGCCTGCCAATTCCTCCCCAGAGGAGGAAATGCAGGTGATGTGAAAGAGAGGAAGCTGGTCGATTAGGAGGTCGGGGCAGCAATTCCCCAAACCAATTCTTCTTATCCTCCCCGTTCCCTTTATGCCTCACGAAATTTCTATGCAGCTACAAATCAAAGCACTTTCCCAGAGCAACTCATCAGATTATTAGCCGTTCGGACATAGCCTGCCCTCTCCCCTGTGGAACGGAAGGGGTTAATTTAATATAGTGAAGTTCCTCTTATGTCCCAGAGACAAAGTTCCCATGACCACGCTTCTAAAATGCCACCCTTAAATTTTTCAAGCGCTGATATTTTCTTTCACTGTGGGAGTCTTCTTGCCTCATTTCAATCCCAGCCAAGGACAGTGTTCAGACCTTTCCCTTCCTCCCTAATTTAGTTATATTCCTAATATCATGACTCCGAGGGGCTCAGGAGAGCCCCCTCCCACCTCAGCTGTCTGCCTTGCTACACAAAGCCATCACTACTGACCCGGTAACCTCCACCTTCCAGACCGTGCCTGGCTCTCCCTGCACTTCCTTCCCCAGCTTACGATTTCCTCTTAGTTACGGTGGAGCCAGCCTAAGTGAACTCTCAGAGCTGGCTTCGCATGTATCTACTGGCATAACTGAGAGCAGCATTTTGCCTCCTTTTGCTGGGCAGAGGCATCAAAAGTGGCCAGTGTATTTTATGCAGGAATAGTGACTCATTCCTTCCCATTGTAAAACAATTTGATATTGGGGCACCAATTTCTGTTCTTTTCACCAAGAAACAAGTACAGCAGTAGCCCTTGTTGAGCTTCCTTGCACTAGAAGCGAATTAAAGCCCTGTTCTGTAGAGGCTGTCCAAACACAGCACAAAATCCTACAGGCTCCTAGGGAAGCATGAAATCTTCTTTACCATCCCTTTGGTGCCTTGTAGGATGAGGGCCCCATCGATTTGCTTTTCATATTCCCCATAAGGCCATCATGTTTTGTGTTATGGATAGCTCTCCTTTAGGGTTCAGGGATAAGTTCATTGTATCCAGAAACTCATCCATCTCTCACTACTCCTTAGTTGGAGAGACTAAGGTGCCTCCAGTACAGATAGGAAAGTGTGAACATATTATGTGGTTCACTAAAAGCAAATAACTTTTGCTTTGTTTGTATAGTTACACACAGTCAAGCTGTCATGAATCTGGAGCTATAGAAAATGAGACTGAACCCTATTTTTACATCATTGAACTATTTTGGAATGCTACATTTAGGAGGAAAAATATTTTCTTTCAAATACATCAACAATCTTCTATTTAATTTATATACCCACAGCTGTCAGCTACCTCCAAACCCTCTTTGTGCAGTGATATGGAAACATTTTTACTGAAAACTTCTTAGGAATACCTCAGAGAGTTCACATTCATATCTATTTAAGCGGGCAGATGAATAGAATCTACCTAACCTAATTGGGAGAGAAAAAAAAAAATCAATAAAGTGTGCTCTCTGCTTATCAACTGTATCCCATTTCTTGTTGCTTGCACTGTGGCTTATTTGGAGGAAACCTTTGTTCAGACTTTAATTTGTTCTGTCCGTTCCATGGTCACATCCCTTGGTTCAGTTTAATAAGTAAGGAATAGCACATGGGAATAAAATGTTATAGAAGACATATGGTGCTGATGCAGTATATCCACCTGGCAAGCACAGTTTCATTTTATGACTGCAAATCCAGAGGTGTTTTGTCCTGACAGGAAAAAATGTTAGCTGTTCTATTTAATTAATTAATAATGCACGTCAGAGGAAATATAACTTTATGTCATATACCAATAATTCCAGTTGTTTTTTTTTAACTATTTAATCTATTTTCATTTTTCTTTTAAGGTCTTGTCCATGCAGACACTATGAGCCTAGTGCACCATAGACGCCTACCGAAATCCACAGTGTCAGTGGAGCTGACACAAAAATGGGATTCACCATCACTGGAGTCCAGGCCCACATTTTACATAACGATTCACGAGGGGAAGAGGTGTCTTAGTTTTGTTTTGGGGAAAACGGGGTTCTCCATACTATAAAGTCTTTGGAATAATTTGATCTGAAAGATGCCATCAGCTTCTGTGCTACCCCTTGGCTTCCCTAGCTTTCTCCTGACATTGTTATTCTGGATCCTGAGCAAATCATACTGCCAGAGCATTTTCTTCTGCGCCATTGCCTTTGTGATGCTCCCTGAATAGAGCTGGAGGGCATGCAAAGGGTGGCAGCAGCTCCATATGAAGCACCCTAGTTTTGGATCGTTCTCCCACTGTTCTGAGTGTGAAACAACCAGCTTGTCAGCTTCTGCCTTTACAAAGGAAGGGTATACGCTGCACTTGACAGCGCAGATCAAGTTCTAGGATAATAGCAGGCAAAGCAGAAAAGTGGCATCCACTCCCTCCTGCTTTGCCAGGCCAGATCCATGATTTAGAAAAACAAAGAGAAGGCAGGGGGCTTGAGGAACCTGTTATGATTATCACAGTTCCAGGTGTTGCAATGTACAACGCAATATATTATTTGAATAGAGATGTCGCTTCAAGGAAATCCCTGTTAGACTCAGGAATCTAGTGTGCAAGTGATGGGAGAAAAAGCGCTCGCTTTGTTATTCTGAACCAGACTGCTGAGAGAGCATGCTGGTATTCTAGACTGCTTGTTATTCGAGACACTAATTCCTCCAAAGATAAGGACTTTCACTGGGGATGAAACACAGCAAAGTGTTCCCTAAATGCTCCCAGTTTCCTCTCTTGTAGTAGAGTGCAGTAGCTTCGTATTTGTATTACCTGAGAAAATAAAATAAAGTAAAATAAAAACTCCCCCTCTCTCTCCCAGTGCATTACTAAGAGAGAAAAGCTGGTTAAATGACTTTGAATTGTGGTGCTATCAATTTTTATGAGTGATGTTGAACAATCCTATTTTTGGGGCACATATTACACATTTAATTACAAAGACACTTTTTTTGTGTGTTCCCCTCAGGCCCCCCTTGGACAAAGAG
The DNA here is from genome assembly GCF_036417845.1 of Apteryx mantelli. Lineage (NCBI taxonomy): Eukaryota > Metazoa > Chordata > Aves > Apterygiformes > Apterygidae > Apteryx > Apteryx mantelli. The sequence goes on from NC_089979.1 coordinate 81,024,067, forward strand.
ACTCTTACATCCATTTAAATGTTTTAAAAAAGAAATAAGTCATAAAACCCCATATAATAATAATCCCTTGTGTTCCTATTAGGGAAAAGAGTGATGAGTAATGGTGTCTACTCTGTCCCCTAATGTATTGCCATTATACAAGCGTCCTTATCTCCACCTTTTTAAACTTTCAGTGCAAAAGCAATTCTCTGGTATGACTTACAATTCAGTTCTCTCAATAATATTTTCTATACTTTGAGAAATGACCCACTCTGCCTGATTTCCATAAGATTTTTTTTTCATTGCTTGTGGCTATACAAAATCAGATAGGCATTTTGGACAGAAAATGGAAGAATAAAATAACCAACACTGCATATCTTACAGACTTTCTCCCTAATTTAGGAAATGGAGTGTATTACAAACTGTAATTTAATTCTGTCACTTTTGTTTAGACTGCTGCCTGTAGCTTATCATAATTTCTCATACAGTGTAATTAAAAGGACCCAAAGAGATTCTGACATATCAGATTTCTGATAGATCTCTGCTGTGAATTCACATAGGTCATTGCTTATAAATTATCTAAAATGATCTGTTTTTACACTAATTTAATTGTTATAATTCAAGTTTGAAGTCTGCATCAGAAACAGACTTCATGGCACTGGTAATGCTGCTAATTCTTCTAAAGCTTTGGCTGTCTAAAGTTACTTATTCATACTATCTGCATAATGAATTGTCCTCTTCAAGGTGATAAATTATTTATTAGAATAATGAACAGATCAATCAGGAGAGCTGGATAAATGAAACACATAGCTTTTGGCAAAGTAGGGTCTGAATGTTTACATTTATCACAGAAAAGCTTTGACTTTGATGTAGACCTTTCAGAGGTGTTTATTAATCATGATCTCATTACAATTTTGGTGGACTAATAGCTTTTTATTTGTCAGAATTGTTTCTGATGATGTAGTGCTGTTGTTTCAAAAATACAGATCTATTTAGACTATTTAACCTTCTACACAGTTGTTCAAAGGTAACATTTATAACATTGTACTTTATATTAAAAAAAGTCAAGATTAATAACAGAAATCACAGTAATTTCAGAGCTGGTGTCTGTGAAGTGTTATGGCTCTCAGGTACAAAACTTGAAAGCATCTCATGGATTAGCTGCAACACATAGCAGTGATTCACTGTAGAATTGAGTATTACTCTGGGAACGGGTCCAAACCTTTTAGAGTGTGGCAGGGAGCCTCTAAATGTATAAAGATACATATTGGGTATATTAAGCATATTTTAGTGTTTATTAGTGAGAGATTTGGGATTTAGATTAGAATGTGCTCTGAAACTAATCTAAATGCACATCTGCTGAAGGGTGAAATGGCATATACTGTAACTCATGAAAATAACGAGTGTGAATTAGTTTCTGAACGATAGCCCTACAATTTATCCCAATCAGATTTGGCAGGAACTTGTTAAAAGGATATGTAATGAAGGGAGTACATTCAGACCTGTGTAGCCACATGTTTGCCATTAAATCATTGAGCTTTACGTGATGAAAAATGCTTTCACTGTTTTGGAAGTTTGTAACCAATGTGTCCGATTAAAAAAAAAAAAGCCCATAGATTAGGACTTTTTTTTTTCTCCAGTAAGTTAGACTGGGGCACCATGTCAAAGGAATATACTGGAAAATGGCATTATGTATTGCTATGGCAGAAGATGATTGGGAAAGTGAAATATGTAGGGGGAAAACCTTCTAAGGCCAAACCTTTAATCTGCCTTATATCAAATATTCAACATAGAGCAGTTGTACCATGAAATTAAATTATAAGACTGCTTAGCCGTGAGACCATATATTAAACATGTGAAACTAGCCATGTTAATGGGTACAACTTTTCCTGAGCCTGTGTTTAACAGGAAGATTGTTTGGTTTGGCAAAATTGTCTCTGCAAATAAATTCACATACACTTAGCTGTACCTGTAACTAATTGCAAACACACCAAAGATTATGAATTGCAGCCCTCAACATCAATTCATCCTGGTGGCACATATGTTATTGATGATGAAATGCCATTGGTATATACCTGGCTATGCTCTGTATTTCGATGAATATATGGAACAATCTGTTTTCTTCATGACATCCCACTGCTGGAGCTGAAATCAAATTTAAGTTGGAATCAGGACATCTAATGAGAGTTCATGGGCAAAGCTCTATCAAAATGAGAAATGGGGGCATGAAGCATTGATCAATGGACTGCTCCCTCTTGAAAAACTAAATACTTTAATCCTGAGGCAGAATATGCACTTTGCATTAGTCTCATGCATATAAATAGCCACTTTTGAGTCCAATTTTAATCTGAGTAAAAACGTCTGCATGTAAGCATGGATGTGAACGTCCTTTCCCCTCCACCCTTCTCCACTTAGTGCAATCAATGGGGAATTGACTTGAGTGGGGGAAGGGTCTGACCAATAAATTCAATTAAACAAATTTCTGGTTTGTTGGTTTCAAGTGCAAGAGAGCATTTTCATTATTTCTTTTAACCCAGTGGTCTATGTGACTATGTGAGTGTGTATCTACAACCTTTGAGCACTAAAACAAAGAAGAATAAGGCTTTATGTCCATTGGTCATGCGGGGATGATGTTTAAACAACTTCTTTTCCTCTTCTAGTACTTCTGGCTAATTGTACATCCTTGTCTGACTTTTAATAGATACTTCATTTTGGTGCAATTTTCCTCAAGATTACAGTCAAAGTATACGACACATATCATCACTGCTGGCCGGTGCTGGCACAGGGAATAATGAAGCATATGCTTCCTTGATTAATATGTAGCTTTTCATCTGGGGGGGGGGGGGGAAGGAGCTCAGTTATAGCAGCCTTGACTGACCACAGGAGGTAGTCGTGGACTGAAAGAGGTCACAGTTACATGGACAAACAATGGAAAAGAAACAGCAGGTGGAACTGGTATTTTTTTTAAAGGGGAATCAATGTTAAAGAACAGGCTTGACTTGCACAGAAAGTTTGTGGCAGACTTGACACAGGAAGCACGTTTACTTGATACTGTCCTCTTATTATTAAATTGTGCATTTTCTGTGCTGTTTGGACTTTTCAGATGCACGTAGCTTCCACTCACTCTAACTGAAATTCGCAGGAGCTGCAGTGTCTTCCGAGAATCGGGTACCACCAAAAAAATAAGGCTGACAACACGGAACTGTAGACTGCAGCGTTACTGTCTTATTTTCCAGTGCCTGCATGCCAAAGTCTAATAAATTCATTTCAGATTGTACACTGCACCTTTCAAAGCCCCACACAAGGCACCACACTGTACTTTAGCCTTTTGTTATCTCATGCTGCAGTCACTTTACCCAATTAACACAGCTCTTTGCAGACTACTACATGGGTACAAAGAGGATTAAATAAGAGGATACAAGATGGAGGTGAGGAAAAAAGCAAAAATGTCATACTCTCTCCTCACCCAGATTCTGGGCTTCACCCTTTTTGCTCACAGACATTACAGGTATAATAAATAATAGTGGTCTCATTAGGACCCCACTGTGCTTAAACTTTCCCTAGTACTTGTGCTATGAGGTTCTTTTTCTTTCAATTGTTTCAGTGAAACACTTTGAGAGCCTGAGCAGTATGTAAAATCAGTCTTTTGTCCTAACTCAATGTGCTTATCTAGGAGACTGGGGGCGGGGGGGGGGGGGGAAGGAGTGAAAAGGATTTGCTGTTTGCTTTTTACCATCTCACTCCCCACCACCTTTGCAGTATCAGTGGATTTTTTTTCCCTGAGTAATGGGTAGTTTCTTTTCTCTGTAATAGTGATATCTCTCTTAATACTTCTCTTATGATTAAACCTGATGCCTATGAAAACACATCACTCTGTTCTTCTTTTCCTGAAACTTTGGAATATCTTGTATTACCCTGTCTGAGGTAGGAGAATAGCTAAACTGAAGTATTCAGAGTTCCTAGTTAACCTGAATTCTATTAACAAACATATTACATTACTCCATAATTTTTAAGCATTTTCTGGAAAAAAGGCAAATACATAATCTTCGTTCTACAAATGGAGAAACTGAAGCAGTAACTAACATGCTTTTTTCCAAGTTAGAGCAGGAAACAGAGCGCCTCAGTTTCTTTGTTCCTGCCTTGTGCCCTACTCACAGACCACACTGATGACTCAGCTGACTACACTTCTGGGCGTACGGCACCTTGCAGACTTAATACAGATAAGATTATTTATGTTCTCTTAGGAGTCTTATCTATGCAGTGACTTAGCTCAGATTTAATATATTAGGAACAACTGGTTCACAAGTGAAATGCAACCACCATTTCAGCAAAAGATTACCTGTCTTTAACAATGCACAGAAAAATTTTGGAGTGAGGTTACAAAAATGGGCATCTGAATAGCTGACAAGGCAGGGCATGCTACTGCTTCTTTTTTTTTTTTTGGGGGGGGGTGGAGATTGCAGAAGAGAACTACACTTTTAAGTGTTTCCACTGCATTAGTTGGCTGCAATGTTACTTAGAAGTACTGAAGCCATAGTGGTAAGTTCATGACACCAATGAAAATGAGTATGAAGTACCTATAATTAAATCAGACATCTGTTGAGAGGTGGTATTGAACTACACATGAGACAATATATGGGTTACCATAATTCTGCTTAAGTACTGTCCTGCTGAAAATACTCAGTAATCAAGACATTGTTACCTTCAGTCTGAAAAAATAACTATATTTTGGGGAGGTTACTATTAAAGTGGCAAACTGGTAGATTACTAATTACACAAGTGCATAAATATTTGCAGGCTCAAGTTTTAACACATAATGATTCAGATAAAATGTTCCTTGTTGCAGCAGGGTAAGATATCACAGATGCTTACCTTTAGGAATGGTATTATTATCAACATTTTGATAGAAATTTTTGCATGCTGCCAGCATAGTTTGAAACAGAGACCTTCATTCTGTTTAGCTACCAGAAAAAAAAAAAAGTGTCAAAAATCCAGATAATTCTAGATCAATTGGGTGGGATACTGGTTATCAGGAAGCAGAAATCTGTCCACAGGCTTTTATAAAATGTACCTTACAGAATAATATAGGTTGGAAAAGACCACTAGAGGTCATCTGGTCCACACCCCACTGCTCAGATCAGGAGCAGTTGGAGCAGTTCCTCAAGGCTATGTTCAGTCATGTTTGAATATCTCTGAGAATGGTCACCCCATAGCCTCTCTGGACATCTCTTCTAGTATCTGGCCACACTCATGATGAAAAAAGGTTTTTCTTGTACTTAATCAGAATTTCTCCTCTTCCAACTTGTGTTCATTGCTTTTCATCCTTCTACTGTGCATCTCTGAGAAGAGTCTGGCTTGGTCTTCTCTGCACTCTCCCATTGCATCATAGTAGACAGCAGTAACATCTCCCCCATAGTCTTTTCCACATCAGACTGGACAAACCCAGGACTCTCAGCATCTCCTCACGTGCCATGTGTTCCAGCCCCCTAACCACCTTAGTGGTTCTTCTCCAGTAGCTCCATGTCTCTTGTACTGGGGAACCCAGCACTGGACACAGTCCTTCAGGTGCGGCCTCACTGAGGCTGAGTAGAGGGGAAGGATCACCTCCCTCAACCTGCTGGCAATGCTCTGCCTAATGCAGCCCAGGACACCATTGGCCTTCTTTCCTGCAAGAGCGCATTGCTGGCTCATGGTCGATTTGTCCAACAGGACCCCAAGGTTCATTTCTACAAAGCTGCTTTTCAGCTGGTTGGCTCCAGCCTCTACTGGTGAATGGGGTTATTCCTCCTCAGGTGCAGAACTTTGCACTTATCTTTGAAATCCATGAGGTTCCTGTCAGTCCATTTTCCCAGTTTGTCTAGATCCCTCTGAATACCAGCCCTGACCTCCAGTAACTGACCAATTTGGTATCATCTGGAAACTTGCAGAGTGTACTGCACAGAGAGTCCCATCATCCAGTCATTAAGAAAAACATTAAACAGTAGTGGCCTCAGTATCTACCCAGAAAACATTACCAAGTAACCAGTGCCCGCTGAATTTTGTAGTGCTGTTTACCACTCTTTGGGCCCAGAAGCCCAGCCAATTTTAAACCCATTTTATCTCACAGATTTGGCTATAAGGATACTGTGGGTGAGAATGTTTAAGCAAGCGGTTAGAGTGCACAGGCAGACGGCCAACTCTAGTCCAAATTTAAACTAGTGTGATAGCAATGTGAGAAACTGCCAGACATTGCAAACAATGGAAGTTGGAAAGTGGTTGACACACCACAAGTTGGCTCTAAACTAATAGGAAAGAATGTGTATAACACGCTACAAAGAGTGAAAGAGGACTATCAGGAACTGCTCCTGGATGAAGGATGTGAAAAGATAGTGAAAAGGAAGTACTGGCTTGCTGAGGTTAATGACTAAGGGCAAAATAAGGGTGGAAAGTCTGCAAAACCAGGCCAACAAAGAAAGTGTAAACAGGGCAGGTTGTTCATCTGGGATCAAGGCAAAGAAGAATACAGACCTAGAAGACAGTCAGGTTGGCAAGGCATGATTTTCCTTTGATAAATCCTTGCTGGCTGTTCCAAATCATCTTCATATCCTTCCTATGCCTGGGTATGGCTTCTGAGACCATTTGCTCCATAATCTTTCTGGGGACTAAGGTTAGCTGATCAGCTTGCCGTTCTCTGGATTCTTCTTCTTGCCATTTTTGAAGATGGCAAGGTATTACAAAGGTTTATCAAGGTACGTTTTATTTATATATATATATATATATATATATAAAAAGAACTAGTTCAGTAGCAGTTTTACATATGTTTGCAAACACATATAGGAAAGAAGAAAATTAATCCCAGATTTCCCCTCCTCAAATAGCCCTCCTACATCTGATTTCCCTTTGCTTTCCTCCTCTCTTCCAGCAGTCTCACAGCCCTTAACAGACTTCTCTCTCTATTCCAGAAATCTGGTACCCTTGATTTTTTGCAGGTGTGCAAGAATGTGAGTTAACCAAGGACTTGCTCTCAAATACTTCTTTTTGAAGGGCTATGTAGGTGTTGTATATACTGTTTTTGGAGGTTGTATGTGTAAAAAGTATGGTAATTCACAGAAAGTGTATTATAATTTTAGTATATTGACCTGAGAATGTCAATGTTGGGAATGTCAATGCTACAGATAAGCTGTAAGGCTTTGATAATATTTGCATTATAACCTGATCAGAAGAGAGAATGATATTAGAAGCGCACAAAAAGTCTCTCTCTCGCATCAGTCCAGTCTACTCAGCAATTTTAGGTATAAACACTGTACTACAAGTAAGGTCCACACCATGTCCTTCACAGGCCTTGCTCTACAGAGAGGGGCTTTAGGCATCCTGAGGACATCAACAGCAGACTTCCTGAAGAGACTGCTGAATCCAGACTTGGGTTTACTTTTTAGCTTTCTTTAGTATGAAGAAAAGCATGGTCACTGAACTTCAGTGTCAATTTTCTCCAAATGCATAATTCCTAGTACTGTCATAAATTTATAGACGCTCCATACGTGGGCAGCTGACTGGCTCAGATTCATCATTCTGCAGCAAAAATTTAGTTGTTGATGGATGGTACAAGGAACTAAGTACAATATTTGTTGCATAACTTCTTATTTACGGGATTTTGTATTTCGCAAATGTTTTTCCTTGAATATATATTATCAATGTGCATGCCAATATTTATGTAGGTCTTTGTGTATGTAGGTCTATATCATTGATATCTGAGTTTCTTAAAATTTAAAGATGGTAGGTACAGGTATTATACAAATCAATATAAAACAACAGTACTCCCGCAGTCTGCTATAGTATTAAAAACTTTACTGCATCTGCCATCCCTACCCTTCCCACACTCCAAATATTCAGGAATACAGAGCTTTGAGATATAAAATATCCATAGCAATTCAACTGAGGAGAATCTCTTGTGGCAGGCAAGGAGAGGAGGGAAAAAGTACAGGATATGCATACCCCTGTTGACTTCACTGCTTTTCCAGATATCCATGAGAAACTAGGCCAATCTGTTGGGTCCCTAGTCTCCTTGGCAATAAAGTTTATTGGAGCTGCATTTTTATATCCTACTTCAAGTTGCTGTCTGTCCACCTAAAGATATTTATGCTTTTCTGCAAGATTGCAAACATGGGCCACCTCAGAAGGACTGATTTCTCTACTACCTAATTTCCACAGAGCTACATGCTATATTCTGTGCAAATGCCAGACCAGCCTCATTTAAGCCTGTTCTTGCATAGGTCCTGAACTATGCAAATCAAATAGCCCAGCATCTAGAGATAGATAGAAAAGCAGTGCTGCAAAGGACTCTGCTGAGATCATTTCCATGCTGACTGGGAGACAACTTCTCATGGATAGAGGGGAGGAAGAGTGCGGGATGGGGGGAATGGGGAGAAGACTGACATGACCACGTCTAACAAGCCTTATTCATGTAAGCAGGTCAAGTAATTTTAGTGATGACACTGAAAGTGGTGGCATGAGGAAAGACCATCTATGTCAAGACTACACACTTGGGTGGTAACAAGTGATGAAAACAATGATTCAGAACATCAGTCCTTTAAAATTTGTTGAAATGGCAAATTAAGAGAGACCTTAACCTGTCACAAACTGACTCTTAATTACTTATAATTTTGAAGAACCATGTTGCTTTATTTAAAGGTCTCCGAATTTAAGGCCTGGTTTAGATCTAGATTTCAGATTAGAAATAGGAAAGTATTTGGGAAATGGGAAAATATAAATTAAAAGAACTATGCATTTTTATTTATATTTTAATTCAGCCAGGAAGCTCTGTCTCTAGAGAAATTATGTCCTGCTAACAACCTGATTCATTTTAACCTGCAGTCCACAGAAAGCAAACAACACTACCCTTCATCTAAAGGTTTAAACCAGTATTTGGAGAGCAGACAGCTGTGATCTTGTAAGCCTCTGGATTTTTTCTTCTCTCAGTGTGCTTAAATAAACAGAAGCAAACTGTTTGCTTTGTGTAAGAAATAGAAGGGTTGTAAAAATGCCTTAGCTCATCTTGGAATTCACCCAAACTAAAGAAATTAAGTTTCTGTCTGTAGCAAAACTGACATTCCTCCCTCTTCCACCCATCACCCTCCCCCCCACAAAACTGCAAAATGTCATCTTGAGTTACTCAGCCCTACTCTTTGGAATTTTATTAGGTTAGTTATCAAAAATGCCTTCATTTGTAGCTGCTTGATAATTCCTATGAAGAAGGAGAGGAGTATACACAGTTTCCTGAGCAGCCACTCACAAGAGATGATGCACAGTTCATATAAGAAATGATTTTCCTTGCACTCCCACTACCTGAAATGCGTTTTTTTTATTACTAACATGTTGCCTTTTTCTTTTAAGCTTTTGTTCCCTATGGGAACACCACACTTTGTTCTACTACAGGGAATTAAAGTGGAAGATCAAACAGCAACAGCATGAATAGAACAACCTGTCTTTTAACTTCAGTCTACTTTAAAATACAAAAAAAACAAAAAAACAAAAAAAAAACAAAGGCAGGAAGAACACTTTAAAATAAGGAAGTAAAATGATCAGAATTACAAACTCAGCTTTCACAATTTCTTTAACTATTTGCTAGTGTTCTTGCAGAGAGCACTCTATAAACCCCAATGTTTCAAGGAGGTCCCAGATTGCTCTGAAGGTGAAGTGAGTCAAATTCCCCTTTAAAACGTGAGAAAATAGCACTGGTCTGAAAAATCAAAGCCAGTGTTCCTCCCTAATTATCCCTTCATTTGGCCAACGTGATTGCTGAGGAGCCCTGCCATGGCACAGTCACAGAGATGAAATCTGGTCTGTACAAGCATGTGGGTGCTAACATATGTGTCTCCTATCGCCATGCAAACATGTAAGGGATTGTCAATGCTTTCCATGTACCACCCGGAACAGATGAGGTAATAAAATGGAAAAGGGAATATTTTCTCCCACACTAGGTCTTTGTTTACACAAGAGACATGGGTGTGCAAAGAAACCAGGGCAGGGGGAGGTGTGAATCCTCAGTGTACTTGTTCAGTCTTAGCCCTTATGAAGCTTAGGCTAGCTGTCAGACTGCTCTTAGCTACGCCATGCTAGTGAGTTGATTTTGTGCTCTGGCATCAACAGCACTGGCAAAGTGTGGAACTGCACTGTATGAAAAAAGCAATCATATTAAATAATACCCATTAAAACACACTTCCCCTCTTTTCAAGCTGTAGCTTCTTCTGTTCTGGTTTTAAAAGTCCTTGAATGCTCTCAATTTTCCCTATCTTTATTTATATCATCATTCATGTGCTCTATGTAGCAAATGCTATGCCAGCTCTGTCATTTCAAACTAGTGCTAATCTTTAAATATTCAGGCTTGAAAATTCATTTCAGGCAAGAGCTTTGCATGGAAGATCTTAGCTTAGAAGATTAAAATGAATTACCTAATTGTAGCCTCTTTTTTCACCCCAAGTTAAACACTCACACACAGTTTGCTGATTCAAAGAATTATTTTTGCCATTTTTTCCTAATTTAAGGCTATAGGAGGGAAAAAATTAAAAAAAAAATGTTGAGGATAGAAACTGCAAAGCTTCCTCCTGACTTTTACCATTAGCTAAATTTTTCAGTCCAAACATAGGGAGTATGATTTGGCTTTGTTAGCAGAATGACTGTTTAATATGCCCTTAATCATCTGGCTGAGTATCAGCTAGTCATTATACCCGCCCCACAGCACTCGCATCTGTGCTTCTCCACAATTCTTGCACTGTTTTGTATTTTGCAGTGTATCTTGGCACTTAAATAATTCCTTGCCAGTAAAACAAACAAAAAATAGAACCCCCAAATAATATTTTTGTGACTGCTTCACTGGCTGTGCAACTTTATTTAAAAAATAAATAAAAAGATATCTGAAAGAAAGTATGAGTGGAATTGCTCTTTGGATGAATGTTGCTAGAAAAGGAGGAGACCATCAAGGGGAGCACAACTACACCTGAGAAGGGATGGAAAGAGCCCTTCTGGGGCTAGATAGCCCTGGGAAGTTTCATTGCAATTTGGAAATTCGCAGGTATGAAGTTGGAACACAAGAACCTGTCCTGCAAGGAAAGAGCAGGAAGGAAGATATTGGCTTACAAGCTTTCTTTTTAAATTTTCTGTTCTGCCTCATCTACTCACATTAGGTTTTCTCAGTGTAAAAAGGAAGTATTGCAGTTTACATTCTAATGAAACATGGCTTTTTTTTTTCTTTGCATTTACACATCTTTGGTTTTCTTTGAGAAAGTTCTTCTAAGGAAGAAGCTAGGAAGATACACCTCAAAGCCAATTCAATCTTCTGAAATGACCTACAATCATCAGTGCAAATTCTGAATTTATGCAGAACATACCTTAGCATGCTTTACCAATCTGCACATTTACACACTTGAAGTACTTCATTTGCATGCATGGTATCTGTAAGAGCATACACAACTGGACCAGTTCTAAGTGAAAACCTCTACAAGTCTTATTCAGGAAAGAAGTTCTTAGTTTTTTTCATTAGAAACATTTGTTTTTTGTAATTTAAACTTTCTCTCCTATCCTGTCAGCTTGCATATTTGTGTATCATTGAGTATAACAGTTTCTAAATCTGGACCCTAAAAGGATATTTATTTTCTGAATTAAAAATTATTATTTTTGAGGTTAAAATTTTTTTATAATAATAATAAAGTCGGTTGATGAAAAATCACTTTTTTGCCATATTTGCAAATAAAAAAGTCATCACAGTGCATCTCACTAGGAATATTCAGTGTTTTATATAATTTCCACAACAATAATATAGAGAATTTTTCATAGTGATGTGAACAGAGATCATTCATTACTTTCAGCCTTAGCATCAGACAAAGTTTAGCCATATTTAAATGTTTCCTTCCTCTGCCACATAAATTCTTTCAGCAGTGCTAAAGATACTCTATGGCAAAGAGGTACAAAACTATGAATGCAGTGATCAAGATTTGCAAGGCCCTGGATTTTAACTATGAATGTTTAGTCAGGGCTGCACTGGTATTTGCTGGATACAAGTTAAGATAGCCCCCAAAAAAGTCACTATGAAAAGGCTGCAGCTACATCTAGCTTAGAAGTGTAAGATGGTGTATTCTTTTTGATAAAAATTGGATTAAACATAACAATTCATTTCAAATTGTGTTTATTTGACCACTTTGATATTATTCATACAACTGCAGACATGTCTATAAGGTAGAAAGTCAGGACATCAGCCAGATTCCCCACCACACTGCAAAAACACATTTGAAGCTGCCTGGTTTGCACTGGTAAAAAGTTTTGGGCTCTCTGCTTGAAAGAATTCATCCTGAATTTGGTATCAGCTACTGCTTCCCACCTCCCAACAACATTATTTAGCAAACTTTTTACTTGCCTCAAATATCTAACAAAAAAGAGTAAGGAGCCAAACAAAGAAAATCTCTGCCTCACACAGCTCCACTTTTAATGACTCATTTTCATTTTTTTGGTGCAAGAGAGTTCCTTTTTCTGTCCCATGTTTCCCCTCATCTTAACCTCTTTTTAAAGGTTTTATAAAATTGCACTTGCCTACCAACACCTTTGCACCCAGAGCAGATTAAGAATGCTGCTCAAAGAGGTAATAATTCTTTAGGCAATTTTGAAAATCAACAGTGTGTCAGATACTTTGTCACTTTTCTGAATGCAGTCTTTTGCTATATAATAGTTAGAAAAGAGATTAATTTTGGATCAGTCTTTTTGAAGAAACTACAAGTCTAAAAATACTTGACTTAGAATTACTGTGGCATGTGATGAAAATGGCAACAACTGTCCTTATTTCAATTCACCTCTGTCCTTTCCCATATTCAAGGATGCAAGTAAAGGTTAGGTCAGATAAGCGAAAAGAGAGCAGGGAGGAAAAATACAAATGCTGTAAGTAGAAATCAGCACTGATTAAAAAAAAAGTCAGCTGTAACTCTTCTGTGGCTTTGGAGAGCTTTACACCAAGTTAATTCCTTTATTTATACAAGTATTTGAGCTGAATCCAACCAGTTGTATTGTACAGTGTGTAACCACGCAATTCAGCTAAGTCAGGTTTTCTTTCCTATCCCATATGGATTCTAGATATTCCCTTTCTGCTCTGACAGTTTCCAGAAGGAGAGGAATCTTTTGCTCCATATTTAGCCTGGTATCTTATCTTCTCTACGTTCCTGACCTTTCTGTGTGCAATGATTTACAGAGCAGAGAGAGGGTAAGAAGAGAATGCCAAGTGCAGCTCAAACAGCAGAAGCAAACTTCAGCTGACCTTTCCTGTAACTGAGCAATGTGAGAATAACTCCTTGCTTGCAGTTCAACATACAAAAAGATTGGTAAAATCTAATTTTTTAAAAATCTGTTCTCGTCCCCATGAAAAGTCCAAAGTTTGGATAGTATATGAAGGCAGTGCGAAAAGCACATATGTCTGCAGGTGATGCAAGATTTCACAGATACAGAAAATATGGGTCTAGTTAGACAATGGAAGTTCCTTAGTTAAATGCACAAGGCTAACATATTCTCTGGTTTCTCTCAGCCCAACATACCACCTGAAATCAACAGCATCATTACCTTATCCCTCCAGCTGTAATATTCCTCTCTGCTGAGCTCTTATCTCTATATGTGGAAGCTCTAGATCAACATGCTGCAATCATCAGTATCCATTACTACAGAGTTTTGCTGTATACCTTAAATGATAGTTCAGTGGGAATATTTTGCCCAAGTACCTTATTCCTTACACCTTCTTTCCCAACTAGTATCTCACTAACTACAACTCCCTGAGTTCTTGGGTTTTCTACTCATCATTGGTATTTCTTATTCCACTGTTCGAGATTCCCTTCTACAATGAAACGACAAAAATGGCCAGAAGTGACTCACTGAAGTGAGTGGTGTGACAGCATACAATCACCAAATAATAAACGTTATACTGAAAAGAAAATCTGGTATTTTTTGTGAGCCATTTATGAACAAAAAGAGAAGTACAAATGCGAAAAACTGATTTTGATCAATAACTATAGTTATCCAAAATATCAATTTTGTCTCTGAATTCACTGAGAGGAATCTCAGAAGACTCTAATTTCCTTGCCTCGTGTCAATTCTAATGATTTCTGTTTTCTGAGAAAAAAACTTAATACCTTAAGTAAAGGCCAATTCTTTGTTTTTCCACCTGCAGTTCCTGCAGTTAACACAGAATGCTTAAAAATTTTGGCAGATTTTGGAAAGCACTAGACATTCAAAAAGAGTATCCTGTTTTAAATTTGTAAATCAGACAGACTATGACTGTGTAAATGCTTGGCACTTCACAGTCTCCCCCGGTTCTCTCTGGAGGCAGGTGCAAAGTATCGCGGCTCCATAGTGGAGGTGAGAATCTTTCCCACAGTTTAAAACCTCAGCCCTCCCCAGGCGTATCAGGATTTCGTTTTGGGAAACAGACCCTTCTCAGTGATATGAAACTGTGTTGCACCAAAATGACTTTGCTACTTTTTCTTCTTTTTTTAAGGATTGTGCCTGTTTCGCCTGTCAACTTTTAAGGAGGAGTAAATGAATCAGTTCAGAAGGCATGAAGGAGTAGGAAATTCTTTCCTAAAGTTGTCATGTTATCTTTTTGGCCTGAAATTCAGACACAACAGGGAACATTTGAGATGATTGATATTTAAAACCCATTGCTACTTCAAGGTAATGTAGGACCTTTTCTGACTTTTGGGGGGAGATGGAAAGGAGGAGTGGGCAGTTTATCATAGTTAAGACTCAAAAGACAGCATTTGAATGAAAACAAGGGATTACTCTGACCTTGACTATGCATTTCATTAACCATAACTATTTCAGATGCCTTTTCATATCAAAGTTGCAGGTCATAGTGAATATGCTTCCTCCCTTCCCCTCGAAAAAATTTATATATTTGTTATTCCTTTCTAAATGTGACCTTAGGGAATCAGTTTTTACATGAAGGCAAATAAAAAGTAAACATTTAGTATTATTAATATCAACATATAATGAGATGACAAAAGTCCTAAAAACCCCTAAATTCTTACTTTGATAAATTATACTTTTGTCATAAGAAATATGAATCTATGATTGTTTAATTATATGAGTTACACGGTGTTAGTCCTGCTTTGGGGTAAAAATACTTAGTAGTATTAATCCTGATTTTCCCACTGTACGGCAGGGGAGAAGAGCCCTATAATTATACTATTTCTGAGTTGGATTTGGGATTAGGGGGTGAAGGTTAATTTCTTCTAAATGCAAATTCAGGATAGAATTGTATTTCCTTCCTTTGTGCCTAGGTGAGTGAAATACTATCCTTAAATAAATCATATACAAGTCCAGACTCTGGTGCCTCTTGTGTTATATAGTATTGAGATTAAAAAAGACAACTAGAAGTAATTTTTATCAACTATGATGGATTTTTAAAGAAGTCCTCAATCAAATAAAGTCACTGGAACTACATAGGATTCATGGCAGCCTATAAGCCTGCCTTCTTCTCCAAGAAACTCAGTCACTTATATTTTCTGACTTTTGTTACTGAGACTGAAAGTGAACATGCAGAATAATCACCATGTCAGTTCTTTACAACTTAAAAAAATTATATATTAATGCTGACCTAAGAAAATTTGACTGCTTTTCTACAGAAGTAATTTGTTAAAAAAAAAAAAAGGAAGAAAATTAATGAGGAATAGAATTAAAATTGGCAGTAAAAAATGTGTGGTAATAAAAAGAGGTATTGATTCAATACTGCTCTCACTGCACACACAACTTACTGTAAAAGAAACATTCAAAACACTAATGAGGTTTATAATGAAGTTCGATATAACTTGTGTGATGTTGGAGTGAGATACACTCTTGAGGTATCTGGCAAAATTAGGCTGAATTATTCATTGAAATAATTGCCTAAAAACATGAGGTAAAATGTTAAAGCATCATTTTAGCAAATGGAACCAAGTGAAACTATAAACTTCTTTAATAACTGGTTTCCTCAACTTTCATACATGACTATTTACAAGACAAATATAACTAGCTCATTATTAAGAGCTACAAAAGTGTGAAGAAAGTCTTCTTGTTTACTTCTCCTTGCAATTTCAACACTGTTGTTAGTAGTTGTGAAACAGCAGGACTGAGTGTACCAGCCAGAAGCATAGAAAAATACGTGGGGATGGGAATTCAACTGGAACTTCTCATTTCACCTTGAAAATTAAGAAAAAAATAAACAAAGTGTAGGCTTAAAAAGACTTCTTTGGCAAGATGTGTATTTGTCAATGATTCTATGTATCGTCTTTCTTAAACTTGAGTATTCATGATTTATTTTTATTTTTAGGACACTAGAGGAGGCTCAGGAGTCAGGATTATTTTTCAACTAGGCTGAACAAATTAGAGCAGACAATACTGGGTGATTTGCTATAAGAATGTACCTATTGTTCCTTGTTGCAACTTTAAGTCCTTCAGCTGAATGACATCAAGATTAATTCTGGTCTTGGAGGAATATGCTTAGATAAATAAACTTTTAAGGACTTTAATAAGCACTATATAATAAGTCTCACTTCCATAAAAAATACACTCCTTTCTTTTCTCTCTTCCTGTGCAAAAATGCCTAGGAAGGTCTTTGGCACCAATTTAGATTTTGTTTGGGTTAACACTTTCGGTTATAGCTCTGTATTTTAGATTTCATTTACCACTCTACTTCTTTGCTATGACTGCTGCTTGTAAATATTTTTGCTAAACCATCATTTGAAACTATGTAGATATACCTTTTCTTCTTTCCCTCTTAAATTTCATTTTCTTAACATTAAGTTTTTATAGTTTATATTGCTAAGCCTTATTAAAGAAAGATCACATAGGGTTTTCGTAAAAACTAGCTTCCACACGGTCATCATTCAGGAAGAGTTTAGCATCCCCTAATGTTATACAGATTTCATAGTACCTGTGAATTAAAGGGATGAATTCTATTCAAGAAAATGATGATATACTTTCTGTTAAATGTAAAATATAAAGTAGATAACAGAATTAAAGCAAATGTACGTCCTTGTCAATCTGAGCATGTTTTCACACATCATCTTCCACAGAATATAGCTTGTCATTAGTATTTCTGTAGAATCATAGAAAAATTTAGGCTGGAAGGGATCTCCAAAAGTCTTCTAGTCCAACTTCCTACTCCAGGCAAGTTACCCCCTACTGTAATCAGGTTGTTCAAGACAGTATCCAGCTGAGTTTGAGTATCTCCAAGAACAGAGGTCCCACAGCCTCTCAGGCAGCTGTTTCAGTGTCTGCTCACTCTCATGGTGCAAAAAAGCTTTCCTTACATCTAGTCTGAATTTCCCATTTTCCAGCTTGTGTCCTTTGCTTCTGTTCCTTCCACTGTGCACCTCTAAGAGCCTGGTTCCATCTTCTCTATACTGTCCCATTAAGTAGTTGCAGATAGCAATAAGAGCTTCTTGCTTGCTGGGCACTTGCTAATCCAGGCCAGTATGCAGATGTCCTCCATTAATGCAAGGGTGCATTTGCTGACTCCTCCTGTTCAACTTGCTGCTCACCAGGTTCCCTGGGTCCTTTTTTGCAAAGCTGCGTTCTAGCCAGCTGGGCACTGAGACTGTACTGCTGCAGGGGGTTATTCCATACCAGATGCGGATATCAGTATTTGCCAAAGTTGACCTTTGTGTGGTTCTTTTAATCCCTTTTCTCTAGCCTATGACATCCTTTGAACAGCAGCCCCTCCTTCCAGCTTTTTTTCAGTTCATTATTATCCAGAAACTCGTGGAGAGTGCACTCTGTCCTATCATCCAGCTTGTTAATGAATGTCTTTTTAAACATTATCAGCTCTGAGACCAATTCCTGAGGGACATCACTGGTAACTGGCTGCCAGACTTGGAGGCTGGTGGTTCAGCCAATTTTCATCCATCTTGTAGAACCCATCTTTAGTCCATATCTTACTGATTTGGTTATAAGGATATCATGGGAGACAATGTGACAAGGCCTTACTTAAGTCAAGGTATGCAAGATCCACTGCTCTCCCCAGTCCACAAAGCCAGCCAGTTCATCAAAGATGAGGTCATCATAAACCTTGGTAAATCCAAGCTGGCTGCTTCTAACCATATTCTTCATTATGTCCTTCATGTGTCTGGAAATGACTTCCATGAGGGTTTGCTCCTTAACACTTCCCAGGTGAGGCTGATCAGCCTGTAGGTTCCTGGATCTTCCTTCTTGCCTGTCTTCAAGATGTGTGTATCCTTGGCCTTTTTCCAATCATCAGCAACTTTGCAACCACAGCAGCCAGCTCCCTCAGTACCCTCAAATGCATCCTGTCTAGTCGTCCCTTGTGTCTGTGTATATCCCTATGGCTTAAGTGCGCCCTCAGTTGGTTTTCCTCCATTGTGGGTAATGCTTCATTCCCACAAAATATGCTAATAGGTTTGAGGACCTATGTGGCATGCAGGCAAACCCTTCCAGTGAAAAACAAGGTAAAACACTATGGGGTACCTTGGCCTTCTCCATATCATTTGTCACCGGTTCTCCTGCCCCTCTGAGCAGTAGCCCCACATTTCCTTAGCCTTCCTTTTGCTGCCAATATACTTACAGAAGCTCTTCTGGCTACCCTTCACATCCCCCACTAGTTCCAACTCCAGCTGAGCTTTAGCTTTCCTAACTCCATTCCTGCATGCTTTGGCGATGTTTCTGTAATCCTCCCAGCTAGCCCATCCCTGCTTCCACCTTCTGTGTTCTTCCTTTATGTGAGTGAGATCAGTCAGGAGTTCCTTGTTGATCCATGCTGCCTTCTGACACACTTGCTGTGATAGTCCTTGAAACACCAACTCTCACATTGGACTGAATTCTCTGTGTTTCTTTGAAATTTTAGCTCTTGATGGTATGCTTTAATTTCTGAAAATTTTAATCACTTAAGGTAGTTTAATTCAGCTACTGTGGTAACCACTGGGAAATCAATAAAGTCACACAACTGTAAAACAGGAGTGACCACAGCAATGAATCAGCTTAGCACCATCTCTTATGATTGCCTGACATTTCTCACAGCCTAGTGCTTAGAGGAATAGAACTTTGCCAGACCTCCAGAGGCCAAAATTTTATCTCTCATGAAAGTTTTGTAGATTCTTCAGTTTCTCTAAGACTAAGGCTAAGAAACAAACAAAAAAAAATCCCACCAAAAAAAACCCCACCACTTTTTCTTTCCTAACTTTTTGTCCTAAATTTGGGCAAACTTCTCTTTGAAAAGCTTAACATCACTGTGTTTAGGTACACAATTTATTTATCATATGGCAGTTTTACTGCTATCTCCCAAATCCATTCAGATACTTAAAAAGGTGGAAAATAATAATTGCCAATGACTGTTTAGGACTGCACCTTGTAATTCAGGCTGTCCCTTTCAGTGCCAATAGCTAGCATAAGCTAAATATCTGGAGCAGGAAAAAGTACAAGGTAGGTATGTTTCCAAACACAGAGGGGCTAGGAGCTAGCACATTATGCTAAACAATGTATAGCTGACCAGCATCATCTTTCTTCTGCAAAGACTGACAGAAGATTTTTGTTCCCAGTGTGTTCCCTGTGGACTAATTGCCCCTGTGGGTGATACACGGACTACCAGCCCTGGTAATGGTGCATCAGGACCCACTTCTCACAGATCCCAACTGCCAGCTGCCTGGTGAATCCCAGTGGGAGCACTTGTCTTCCCTCTGTGCAAAGCAGTGGCTCCAGTTGAATTCCTGTTGGCATTTCAAACATAACCATTTCACAGTAGAAGTGGAAAGACTCTGATGTTTACACTAAAAAAAGGTACATAATCATCATGGTCTCCTCCATTCCAAGCACTGCTGATGCTCTTATAATATAGTCCATAATTACATATACATCAAAATATTTCCTAGATAATTTATGCTATCCCAATGTTTCATGAAACAGTGTTTCCTGAATGTGGTAAAATTTGTCTGATCTCTTAAAAAAATTCACAGATCATTTTGTTAGCTTCTGTAGGTTATTTGACACAAACTCCACAACCAGGAGGGTTGAAAACTTCCCTCTAAATGTAAGTGAAAAGACTCATCTAATATCTCCTAGGTACTGGGCATTTAAGAGAACAAATGGCTGGGAATATTGCTTTAATATATTAACCAAGGAATTCCATTATAACTATGAACTTGAATTATGGCTCATCATAGATGCACCTCATAGATGCACACAGATGCCTAGCTTTAACATAATATAGCTTAGTACAGACTTCAGTGAAGTAATACTAAACTACTTCACTACACAGGTGGAGAGTGTAATTTTGAAGGCTACTGAACACTGAGAATCTCCCATTGTATCACAATTACAGAAACACCTGTGTTAAATAACTTTGCACTGATTCACTATGAAAATGCATGGTGTTCAATAGCCCTTAGCATTAAATGCCTTGCCAACAAGCCACAGGTGTACACCACAGGAGCACATGATAATGTAATTGTGAAGGATGTGATGACAGCTCTCCATCCATAATACCTCCATCCCAAGATGCACTCATGCATCTATTATATATTTAGGTATTTTCTAACTGTAGCTTTAGTGTCACTTAAGCAATAAATAGCAATTCCAAAAGGAGCACTAAACAGGAAAGAAACAACAAAATAACATATAATTCAGGCTTAAAACTGATTGAATACATTCCAGAAAGAAAGAAAGAAAAGAAAAAAAAAAAACGTACTTTAAATAGGGAGGTAAATTTGACCTTTAACATTTGTATATTGAAAGCCTGCCAAACGCTTTCCTTATGGAAAATCCTTCAGCAACTGACAAGATAAATACTTTCAATATGTTGAACACTATAGCAGAATTTTAAGAATCCATTAAGGTCTAGAGATTAGTTTAAAAATTCTGTGGCTATTGATCATTCTAAAGAAATTTAGAGTGATTTTTAAAGAAATGGACTGATGCTAGCCCTGTTCTTTGGAATAGAATTTTTGCAAGGACTACCACTTTAGGAAATGTCAGAGGAGTTAAATGACATGGAAACTCCAGAAACTTTCTGGAGCTTTTAATCAGAAGTTTGTGAAAAGTCAAAAAGAAATAACTAGAACAGCTAGTACAGGACCTTCTTCCGGACTGTTTCAAAATTAGTAAGAAATGTATAATATTATTTATGAACTTTTTAGATTATGTAATGAATATAAAATTATAGTGCTAGTTTCCTAAAAGATTCTGTAGAAAGGATAAAGCTCTCTGCATCAGTTACCACACCACACATCTATCCATACCAACATGTGTACTGCTCATTGATTTAATGCTTTTTGAGGTGCAGAAAGCTTAATGGTTCAGTCAGGAAGGCTTAATTTTCTCATACTTATAATGGTGAGCTCCTGCATTGCCAGAGCAGAGGACTGGAGGAAGCAGGGCTCCATAACTATGTATGAGTCAGGAGTGCATGTGAGTTGGCTTGTGTTGGTAGGGGGAGGAGGGAAGTGAAATGGACTGATTCTTCTGTTGGTCCTCTCTGCTCTTGCTGTGACTTTTAATCTGAAGCTTTTCCCTAACTTTTAGTCAGCCCAGGACTGCATGTAGAGGTACAGAAATTTGCATACCACCTAAACTCTGCAAAATATTTGTACTAGTCCATGTGGCTTTGTTCATTTTAATTCAGAAAATCCAGTGTAGCGACATCCCCAGTAGCTGCAAGTTTGTGACAAGTTCAGTCCAAGATCCTTGTACTGTAGTTGAAACTTTGTCTTTAGCTCATTCCCTTGTGTTTGCCTATTTGCAGTAATGATGACATTCACTCACCTCTTACCTACAGCCTAATTATAAAATGTTGAATAAGAAATTCTATGGGGATACAAATGAACAAATCTGTCATCCCCAAATCTGCAAATATGCTAAAAGAGTGAAGGAATGGGATCATAGAAGAAGCTCTTCTCATTCTCAATAACCGCAGTCTGTCAAATTCATGTCATTTAATTACCATAAATGTGAGTCAGTAACTTCTTCTGTCAATTTGTCTCTAATTGTCCATTTAAATCTGGTACAAGCTCTCTCTTCAAAATGCTGAATACAGACTGATACTGAGATGTCCCCCCACACTGCTGCTTGGATAATGCCCCCTTTCTGCTCTTCTCTCTTTTGTACATAAAGTGGACAACTGGAGACTCAGTCCTCCTCCCTATGTATATACATACACACACACAAACAACACACATTAGGTCTCCTGAACAATAGAATCGAGAGCACTTCTTAGAGAAAAACATTTACCATGCCATATTCTTTAAGGTACTATTGTTTTAACTGTCATCAACTTGATTGATACCAAAGTTTAACGATGGAAGTCCTCACAAGATGAAACCATGAGCCTAGAGCTGAAGCGGCAGGCTCTCTGGTGAGACTGCAGTAAGAGTTGCATCCTCTGTGGGGCACAGTGGTGGTAGGCAACACACTCACCAGTGGATTAAAAAATTGCCTCCTCATTTACTTGAAGGAAATTATTCAGAAATGTCAGACACCACAAAATACATATCCTATGTTAATCAGACCCACACATATACATGGTGGATACTTCTCTGTTCTGTTTTTTTTGCAGTATTGATATTTTATTGTAATACACTCCACTTCTCAGCCCAGCTTCTTTCTGCTTGATCTTGTAGGCACAGCCTAATCCTGTTCTTATGAACATCACAGCCTACAGTGATTCAGTACTATGTCTTCCTTTCCAAGTTACAGAAGAGGATAAGACAGATCATGAGGAAACAAATCTTTGCTGACAAGTAAATAGCTTTGATAACCTAACTGCCAAACATGACAAAAATCAAAAGACACACAGAAATTGATTTAACTAACCAATATTTCATTCTTTTCTCGGATCTTCTGATCAGTGATTTCACTAGGATATAAAATAATAGACCAAAGTTTCTCTCCTAGATCAGATGCAAAGCAAGGCTCAGCTATGGGGACCAAGTAATGCCCAGGCTTAAATGTACATACTGTGTAGTCCCACTTACTTAGAAGACCATGATCATAAAGCAGAAAGTTAAGCATGTCTCTAAGTCCTTGGAGGACTGGGGATCTACTTTGAAGTCAGTGGGGCTGCATCAATTTCTATCCATATTGTCTAGAACATGACAGTAAGGTATTATTAAAGTGCGGTCAACATTTTAGAGGAAGAATGTACAACATACCATTACAATTTCAATAGATACCAGCTTCACCCACTGTGAAAAACAACTCTGTTTTGAGATCTAGTTAAAACACATCCAAGAATATAGCCTATATTCAAGAATATAGCTGTCATAGAATTATGTGTACACTTCATTAATTTATGAAAAACATATACTGGTTTAATTATTGAGGTGGTTTAATTTAAGGGGTCTGAAAGCTAGCAGAAGGAACCTGAATGGTGGTGAGGCAAGTCTCCAAATGATCTGTTTAAGAATATAAACAGATAGTACCTGATTTCTTAGCTTTCATAATTTTAAGTTCTCCTCACCCTTCCTTCCATCCATCCAGCAAAACTAGTTTTGTCCTATTTGGTGTCCCAAAACTGTGAATGCAAAAGCACTGTTGTGATTTTAAAAGACTCTCCCTTTTTCTCAAACAGGTGATTACTCTGTGACACAGGGACCAATACAGATTTTTTGAAAATGTTCATCTACCCTCAGTCCCAATGAAAGAATTAATAGTTTAGAGATTCTTGTGTGCAGCTTGCTTCTTTAAAATCCTTTTTTATCTGCATTCTTTCTTCAGTTAAACACTATTTGATTATATAAATGTTGACTGCTCACTATACATATTGCTGCTCACAGGCTTCTGCATACAAGTAAGTACAATAGATATACAAGCACTGTGTTTAAGATAATTTCTGTTTGAGGACTGGTAGAAGCCAGAAAATTGGTACTTCAGTGGATGCACTTACAGACACCGAAAGAATAACAGGGGTGTAGCTAGACCTGTAATCATGACAACAGTTAAAAATGAATTCATTCTGTCTACATGATTAAAATTCATTCTGTGTCCAGGGAAAACAGTGTTAAATGAGTTTCATAAGATGGTTACATATTGCACTGTTGAATCATCACAGGCAAAGACTTATCTTAAAGTAGCTGGGTAGTTTGGGTAATTTCTCCTGTGGTATCCACAGATAAAACTAAGATTGTATTCTGTTGTTCATTAGATACTACATCAACTGTTTTGATATTTTCTGAAATATTAACTATTAGATATAAATTAAATTTACATTAGCTATAAATTAAAGGTTGTTGTTCACATTCCCAATACTGTAAGGTTACTACATCTATTTCTTGGAAGAAGAAAAACTGAGCACTGTGTTGGTGCACAGGCTGTAAATACTTTTATATTGGCAGCATGCCCAATTTCTATCACTAAGACCCAAAGCTTTGCTTATCAGGATCTTCCTTCTTATCCAAAGAAGTTTATGAACTCTGATATCTAAAAAGAAAGATGCATCAGGTACAAGAGTACACACACATACTCTGGGTGAGGGTAAGCAGAAGATTAATGCATTCTGGATATCTATGTTCAGTTTCTGCTAGTGAAAATGGGTTTGATGTTTTCCTCTTAGTCTTTATTTGCAGTTACCACAAAATATCCATACTACTGGCCAACTCCTCCCAACAGATGACCAAGAGCTTCCTATACAGATCAGGACCAAAGTATTCAGGCAGAACTGTGCAAGCAAATTTTGTATTGTGCTATTTCTTCTATTTCATGAATACTACACCCAGGTGAAACTATATTAAAAACCCAGATCTCAGCAAAGAAAAATATTCCATGCTGTTGCATCTATGGGTAGGTCTACATTCCTGCTGTCATAACAAACTTTGGTAAATTGACAAGAAAGGTGTTTCTTTTGTAGAAAACTGTTTGCACTTTCACTTAAATGATAATGTAGCAGAAAAACACATTTAAGCTTGGGGACTGATTCTTCAGTTTACTCCACTTTTGATTGATTAATCTTAAGCTATTTTCTGTTACTAAAATGTTAGAGAGACAGATAGCAGTGAACTAGGAAGGTTAGGCTGTGTAGACCTATCTCATTTGCCATCATACTCAACACACTTGCACCATCATATCTGAATCTCCAAGGTTATACCTAAGATTATATCTAAAGTGGGAGTTCTGTCATACGTGTCTCACTCCCCAACACCCCTCTCCCTCCTGTATATCCCAGTACCTTGGTTTTAAAAGAAGGCAAGCAAGCCTGGCTACCAGGACTGGCAGGGAGCTGCAGTGTGCTCTGGCAGTTTCCCAGTCTGGATCCTGCAGGAACCAGTCGGGGTGCGCACCTGCTACTCAGCGTAGATGCAGCCTCACAGAATCACAGAATTGCTGAGGTTGGAAGGGACCTCCGGAGATCATCTAGTCCAACCCCCCTGCTCAAGCAGGGTCACCTAGAGCATATTGCACAGGATTGCATCCAGGCGCGTTTTGAAGATCTCCAGAGAAGGAGACTGCACAACCTCTCTGGGCAACCTGGTCCAGTGCTCTGTCACCCTCACAGTGAAGTTCTTTCCTCACGTTCAGATGGAATTGTCTGTGTTTCAGTTTGTGCCCATTGCCTCTTGTCCTGTCGCTCGGCACCACTGAAAAGAGTCTGGTCCCATCCTATCTACACCCTCCCTTCAGATACTTATACGCATTGATAAGAACCCCCTACATCTTCTCTTGTCCAGGCTGAACATTCCCAGCTCTCTCAGCCTTTCCTCATATGAGAGATGCTCCAGTCCTTAAGCATCTTCATAGCCTTCTGCTGGACTTGCTCCAGTAGTGCCACATCGCTCTTGTACTGGGGAGCCCAGAACTGGACACAGTACTCCAGATGTGGCCTCACCAGGGCTGAGTACAGGGGGAGAATCACCTCCCTCCACCTGCTGGCAACACTCGTCCTGATGCACCCCAGGAGACCATTGGCCTTCTTGGCCACAAGGGCACATTGCTGCCTCATGCTTAACTTGGTGTCCACCAGCACTCCCAGGTCCTTCTCCATCCTGTACCTCAGTCGTCCTGTACCTAGAACCCATCTGCAGAGGCTAACACTTTGTGAAGACCAATAAATTGAAGACTGTGAAGTGCTACAGCACCACAGTAACACAATATTTGAGCAATCTGGCTGTTACTGTTACAGTCTTTTGCACTGTTAGCTGCCTACCTCAGAAAATGTGGCATCCAAAGTTAGGTAACTAAGCTCAGTGTGCATCCTAGTTGCCATTTTGTGATAGCTGGTAATGCAGAAAGATACAGACTGTGATGTAAGAGTAGGAATTTTTGTTTTGTTCTTTTTTCCCTTAATATAGAAGAAAAGTCCTTCAGAACAAATGTGTGTAACTTTTTTTTCTTTTTTCTTGTGTGCATATGTATAGAAAATGATAATATGCACCTTGGTAACCTTCATATAATCCATATGTGCTGTGAGATTTAATAGGTTTTTCATGCTGATCTGGTAATAGTATGTTTTTAAGTCTTGCTGTTTTCTTTGGAAGCAAATGACTCGCGGCTGCAAGAACCCAAAGTTAATGGCACTAGGTTTTCTCTTGACCACAGCACAGGTTAACCGGGGGCAGTCAACTGTGTGCGCAAGGGTAATTCTGAGACCACCACAGCTAAGCACTGCGGGTTCATTTGTTATCTATGGTCCCTTTGAGTTACAGGGCTGTAACAATGACTCAAATGTTTCAATAGATGCTGAAAGACAAATAACAATAGCAGACTGGAACAAAATCCCTCAGGTTAAGGAAGCAACTGAAGTACTCATCCACTGGAAATTAGATTAGACTAAACAGAGCACATAAGAATGTTTTCTTGTAAACTAAACTGTGATGGGAGCAGACAAGCCAATTCACTTTCATAGCTAATTGCTACAGTGGTAAGTCTGATACATTATCGCCAAAACAAAAGCCTATTTATTTTGGTAAGACAAGATGGAATTTGTTCTTGGTTAATATTTGTCAGTTCCTGGATGCCTCCTTTTCAACAGATTACTAAAACAAAGAAGCCCTCTGTTATGTCTGGTAACAATTTTGGGAAATGATTTAGCAATGGAAGTTGCAGGACTTTCAAGTCACTTACAGAGGTATTTGAAAAATTCAGTGTTCCAAAGAAGTTTCACTCCTGAGACATGATGCAACCACTGAGCCAGAATGCACAGACAATTTACCACAAAACTGGCAGCAGAAGCAGATGGGACAGAGGTCAGATCAGAAAAAAACCAAAAAAAAACAAAAATAACAACAACAACAACAACAACAACAACAACAACAACAACAAACAGATCTGGAAAGAAGGGCCAAGGTGTGTGTGGGGGGAGTATACTTTTTTGTAAAGGATGAAAAAATACCAAATAGCATGTTAGGGAACCTGAAAGTTTAAGAGCCTGGGAAGTGAGAAAGAAAAGAAGTGGCCAGAAATGGTGGATGAGAAAACAGGGGGGAAAAAAAATATAGAGTAAAAAGGAATTGGGAGGGGGGATTTAATTCTAGGACTCCTTGTTAGTTTGCTTATTTTTATCCTTCAAAATGCTGAAGAATTCCCTGCTTTAGACAAGAGGGAATTAGACACTTTCTTCACAGACAGATGTAGTTCAGGTTTTTTGTAGGTCACATCTGCATTCCTTTTTTACAGCTGACAAGAACTAGATAACATTTATCAGGTCTTCTAGAGCTCGATCCAGTACCACTTGAGTCAACAGAAGTTTTTTCTAGTGACCTCCATAGGTTGGTGATCAGGCAAAGAGAGCAACTTCTCTGTGGGTCTGTGTGCCAATAACTACAAACTCATCCCACACCATGGGAATCTGTCTCACCCAGCACCCCTCTCCTCCCCAAAACATAAAATAAGGTGAAAGAGATTATAAGCACACAGCTACAGTTGTGACACCTTAATGCATCTCTTGTCAGAAGACAATTCAGAGCTATTAAAATGTCCCAGCATAAGTCATTTGCTACTACAGGAAACATAACACTGCTGCTTATACTTCCACAAAACTCTCTAAACAATACTATTGACTCGCAGAAACATGACTGTTCATTTTAAAGTATCAGAATTACCATCTTCCTTCAGAGTGAAAGACAACATAACTGACAGATGAATACTTATTGAGTGGAAAAGATGAAAACAGCAGTCAACTGCAAAAAGCCACTTCTAGGGTAACTGCTGGGTGGCTCTGCCAAATTTAAAGGAGACAACCAGAAAGGTGCATTTGTAATGGACAGTTCCTTAAAACGGTAACTCCGCATCAGTTGGTGGAAGGCATCAGGGTAATTGATTCTACTCTTTGCACGTGACCGTTACGTTGCAGGGAGGAAACAACCTTTTGCCCTTTGAAATTTAAAAGATACCTGTAACCAGATAAATAACTGTTCTTATTCTTTATATATACAATTCTAATTTTATTTTGCTTTGGCCCTGCCTATAATAGTTGCATTTGCTTTATTTTTTACATTTAAATTCACCACACATATAAAGAATCACATCATCAGCTCTGATTTCTTTTTTTTAATTTTAGGAATTTAAATCTTAATTTGAAAAGAAATATTTTCTAATATTAAAATGAATTGTATCATGATTATCTGTGTGTGCTTATTCAAGTTGTATGTCAAGTTTTCCTGAAGTATATTTACCCACATCAATGATTCAGTGTCTATGACACTAATAGATATTATTAATAGATATTAGTGCATTGCACAAAATCTCCATATATTGGCCAAGCATAAGATTATAAAAGTCTACTACTTATTTCAGAGCTAAAAGAGCTCTGTTTTAGCCAAAGGCAATAAGCTGCTGTTAAATGCTGAAGGTCTTAAATCGTCACTAACCGTTTATTATATGATCCTGATTTTCACACTAGGAATTAATGTAAAGTTTTATTTCAGACTCCTTTCTAGTCTAATTTAAACTTATGTAGTAGTAAATGTTTGAAATCTATTTGTGAACTTTACATTGACCAAAAATGAACAGGTAGATAATGTAGCTGAAAAAATTGCTAATATATCATGACTGCCCAAGATGTTACATTTTTTGCAGTTCTTAGAAAAAGTTTCAACTGTGAATTTCCCCAGTAGCTCCAGATTCCAAGTAGAGAAGCAGTGGAAGGAAAGACTCGCTGCTTTCTCACCCTTTACATAGAATGGAATGAAAGGTTCCCGTTATTTCTCTATATTTATTATTAAATCTCCATATGGAGGCTTTCATGAAGGATTGTGTTTAAACAGTGTGTCAGGGCAGTAAGCTGCAGAAACTGTATAAAAATGATATGTCAACAGTGGTGAAATCTAGGGTTTGTGCAACAGTCTTGAGCTGCTTTAAAAGTTCATATATAGTTTAAAAATATTTCAAAGCTCATGCCAATGAAAATCTGAAAGAATTAATGGGCCACACAAGGAGACATAACTTTCAGATAGTAATCTCTGAAATATATGAGCTGGTCTTAAGATGTGAGAAATAAAAGAAAAAAAATATGATAGTGAAATTATTAAAAAAAACCATAAAATATGAACATACCTATGCATATGCTCATATACACACAAGCACACATGTTTACAGACACAGTAGGCATTATTTTGCTGTTAGAACACCACACTCCAGAGGTTTCGCTTCTGCCCTAACTAGTTCTGCACACAGTGGCTGGATCAAAGAAGCAAAATGTCACACACTTTATGCATGAAGTCTCCTATATATTTTTTTTCTGCTGAGGGTAAACAGGCCAGGGAAGATAATATGTCAGTTAGTCTGGGAAAGATTAAAAAAGACAAATGCTTTTTTACTCACAGAATCATTGAACTGATACTGCAATAATTAAAAAAGACAGGGCTACAAAGCATACCCTTGGACTATACCAGTTTATCTTCTGACTGAGCCTGAGTCCTTGCATGTTAGGGAGGTTTTGTACGAAAGGTCAGAGTTTAGCTTGTGCTTTGTTATTCATTTACTTTAATCTGCTGTTTGTCTCTCTAGGACTGATTTCAGAAGTCCAAAAGGTGTCAGGGTTTTCATGTCTTTTGTTTTGTTTGCACTTTTCCCAACACACTGATCATACACAGAGAGGACTTATTTATTCCCAGCATTTCTTATCCAAAATAAACTGCCTTATCTAGTTCTCTAAGGCGGAAAATATGTAAAGATCCATCTACTTTTATTTAAAAGTTAATACAGAAAATACAGTCCCAGCACAGTTGCCACCATAGGAGCACAAGACACATGGGTTGAGACTCAGAACTACACATATCAAAGGATGTGGATTTTCCTTCAGTTTTTCCCATGTCTGTGATTGTATTCATTCTAGAAATAAATGCCTTCCTAAGAGGCAATCTCTAAAAAAACAGACACCTACAACTTCTGACAACATGAAGGACTGCAAACTGGAAGCAGGTTGATTGCCGATGGCATCTTCCTGCACAGAATAAAGAACCGTGTCTGATGTGAAAATCAGCAAGTTGGAATAACTCCCCGAAACAATCAGAAGTCCTGCCAAATTAAATGGTTTTAACTCCACAAGTAAGCATAGGACTTGATCCCTTGTCTTTTATTAAAATAAATATATTTGCTTTTACCATAGTAAATCTTTTGTAATACAGACGTGAGTCAAGCTACCTTGTTGGATGAAGCTTTAAACTTTCAATAGAAAAGAATCCAGCTCAATTTTTGAGGTCTTAAGAACCTTAAAGGGATTGAATTTTCTGGTTTTTATCCATGCTCCCTGGTGGATATAATTTTATATCTCAAAACTTCATACAGAATTGACAAAAATTTCTCTGTCAAGCTCAATCTGCAGACTGAATTATCTCTCACTCAGAAAGAAGATACAATCCCTATAGATCAAGTGTGAATCATGGGCAGGATAGAGATGTTCCAAACTTACCTGCCACCTGTGTTAAGCCCATGGATACATATCAGAGTTCAATGTCCAGTGCTTTTATAATACCAAGAATTTAGATCTATTCTTTAAAGATGAGTCAATCACACTTTAAAATAATGGCAAAAAAATGTGCTGTAAGGCCTTGGGTGTATACATGGAGCATGCTAGGGAAAGCAACAGTTTGCACAAGAGATAAAAATATGTCTGGTAATGTAATATTATCCCTTAAACTGAAATAAATCTTCCTGATTCTGGGGGGGGGGGCGACTTCATCTCTAATGTAGGGTGATTTCTATCCCAGGGCAAGGCACAGGGACAGCTCCTTGTTCCTACACAGTTTCCTCTGTATCAAAGCAGTTTCATTCACACTGCTATGGTCCTTTTCTGGGGTAGTTACCCAGCTACCATATCACAGGGAAGATCGTATTCAACGTGACAAATATATCTACCCCCATGGTTTACTGCAGCTGTGCAGGCACATGGATACAACTGCATTGCACGACAGGAGGGTGGGCATCACACTGGCCCAGGCAAAGGGGTGACCCGCTCTTCTCTCGGGTTGCGGGACATTTATGCCTGCTTCCAGGCACACTGGAAAACCAGGCAAGCTGGATCCCCCAGGGATGAAAATCTTGGGGAACTATTGCCCACTGTGCCTCAAATTTTCTCTAAAAGCTTTGCTTACTCTCTTGAGGCACTTCTACGCTGTGGAAAGACATATGGTGCAGAGATGCCCAAGTTAATTTTGTCCAAGGTTGCCGACTGCTGCTAAGTTCATACAGCACAGTACAGGTTTTAATCTGAGCAGAGTTTAACACCAGTAGGATGATGATACTCTTGTAGTAAGTACAACTACCACAAAAGTGCTAACTTTATAGATCAAACCCAGTTTCCCCATTTCTTTCCTATGAGGATTAAGTTTGTCGAAATATCGAGGTGCAGAGATGAAGGAAATCTGATTGTTTTATTTTCTCTGTTTTAAACATCCCATGTTTTACATTTGTTTTAGGGGATGGAAGGGGAGTGGAGGAAGGAAAAGGTGATCTTTTGGTTTTACTTTAAACAAGAACCAAAAATATTGAAAACTTGATGGAAAATGACAGATGCTACAGGGTGGGTTTTTTTTCTTTTTTTTCCTTTTTTTTTCCCCTTAGGAAAAGAGGAAGGGAAAAACCTACATGAACAAAATAGTTAATTTTCATCATGTGCAAATCTACTTTACCATATTAGTTGATACATGTAAGGCCATATGCCGAAACAGAAATAGAATCGTTTGCTCAAATATGAAAAATACAGTATAACCATACTGATATACTTCTTCCTATATATACCCAGTGGACTCACCCAATTAGAAACCTTGGGCTCAAACCTCTACAAGAACTTATTAGTAAAATCATAATATACCTGCAAAAACATCACTGTCAAGTATTATTTTACTATGGTACTAAGATTCTATCTAGCACAGCAGTTGATCAGCCTTTGTCCTTAATTCATGATAATTTCAAATTATTTAATATTTTTATCCAAGGCAGCAAAATTACAAAAATGGTATTTTTAGAATTAAATATAAAGGAAGGAAAGTTCAGAATTAATGAGAATAGCTAAGTGAGATATGGGAAGCAATTGAAAGAAGCTATGTAGTGAGGCAGAAAAAATTACGAATTTAGCAAGATGAGACATGAAGTCCAAAAAAAGAAGGGCAGCTTAAATGGGAGAATGCCAAAAGGTGACCTGTTAAAGAGGTTTTAAAAATATATTGCAAAAACCCTAGAAGTCTTTAAACTCCTAACATCTCAAAGATATTGAATTTCAGGATAGAGGAAATGCAAGTTAAAGAATGTTGCAGATGTGCATTTTTCCAGAGCACTGAAAATATACGCATATAAAGAAGACAAAGGGAAAACAAAGAAAATAGAAAGAAGAACAAAGATAAAAAGGAGAACAAGCCCAGAACTAAATGCAGAGAAGACAAAATAAGAATCTAAAAGATAGAGAAGGTCAAAGAGATGATATATTTATTTATGGAGAAAATGAAGAACTTCAGGGAGAAGTGAATATTGAGATACAAATGAGTAGAAAATTAAAAAAAAATTGCTGTGCCCCATTAGGCTAACAGGAAGGAACAAACCAGATGTGAAAGAATCACCTTTGAGCAGAATTGGCATAGCCAGAAAGAAAGAAATTCACTATGACTAGAGTCATAAGCACAGCCTATGCACTCCTACGTTCTGCTTCCAAATAACCTTCAAACATAAAAATAACCTGGCCTTTCAAACATTTCACCTACATTCTCTTTAGGGGTGAAATGTTGTTGTTAATGACAAAGGTACAGCCAGAGAGGCTAATGGCATAGAAGTTTGATGGTTAATTATAAAACTTTATTCTTGTAAGTCACACTGAGCAGCACTAACATGGCTGAAATTTCACATCCATTAACAGAAATGAGGAAAATTTAAAGCTATTATTTTTCTAGGAATGCAATTCTTTGGCACAATTTTTTCTTTTTTTCTTTTTAATTGTGGCACCTCAAATCACTAAGGATCACATACAGGGATAGTAAAGGTGTGACTGACTCTACAATGACTTCCAGCAGAACTTACAGCTGCCTGGTGAAGGGGAATCAGCAATGGCTTTCAACTGCCTTTGTGCGTGCTCTTTATTCCGCTGACAGGAGTTCAAGATATGGATAACTTTCCACATGTGGAAGGGCTTGACTTTATAGCTGTATTTAACAGAGCAATGTAACACCACCACTGAGGACATTTCCCCCACCTTCTGTGCAGACACTTTCTGAGTATTAGGAGCCACTGGAGGTGAGGAAGCTACCCCTGCTGTTTAGTGCTGTAATCACCTGGGAAGAAAATAAGCATCGCATTCCTCAGTTCACATCTACTTAACATCACATGTGAGAACTGATGGGAAGCAGGGGAAGAGCAGTGAGCAATTTTGCCTCTTCGCAGATACTCCCCTAAGAGGAAGAGGCACTCCTAAGGACACTACCAAAGGGTAAGGAGGGATCAGACTGCTCTGATTTATCTTCCTGTTCTCTAACCATCCCCAACGTCCTGCTCCCAGATCAAGAGAGGGGGTGAGCTGCTGTCTATAAACTTCATGTGCACAAGGCGTCTGGGGAAAAATAGCCTGGCTGACTGGGCTGCACCCTTCTAACAGTGACTTACTGCTTTTGATTTGGAGTTGGCTCATGTCCCTTTGCATCAGGAGGTAGTAGAGCAAATGTGAATCAGCACACAAAGGACTGCATAGATACACCTTTTTTTTCTCATCGTTTAGTTGTTAATAATGACCATTCATGATTAGATTGATTAGAACATTTTCTAGCCCACGGGACACTAAAAGGATTCCTTAAAGATCTTCCTCTGGTAGCATCAAAATAATAACAATCAATTCACTAAATCTACTTACTGAATTTCCTGAGTATTCCTGAATAACAGATTTACTGGTTTAGGCACTCCTAAACAAGCTAAACTTGTTAGTTAATTACGCACAACAGAATAAACCTTAACCACATGTAAATGCCTCTGTGACATGAACATTTCCATTCAGTTTTCTCTAGTTTCCTTCCTGAACCTCTGTAAAGTTAACTCAGTTTAACTTCATCTTGATTGTAAAATGAAAGGGTTTTCCTAATGGAGTTGAACTGTGGTAATCATAATATCAGATAGTGTAATTATAGTTTAGTTAAAGAAAAAAAAAAGCTCCCCAGTATTGGTAGATTTCATATACGTTGGTTTCTGCACAGAGGTTGAAGTGAGTCGTATCGCAAAAGTGCAATCAATATGATACATGGCATATACTCCCTTCCCCCTTTTACTTCATTTCAAGCACATATTACTGACTGGGTTACTGCTGAGAGAAACATTAATCTTCCACAGTTGCTTTAATAATATGAGATTAGGTGTTTCGCACAGGCCAAGGCATTTTCACCCTCAAACTCTGCTTGTG
Source organism: Apteryx mantelli (assembly GCF_036417845.1). NCBI lineage: Eukaryota > Metazoa > Chordata > Aves > Apterygiformes > Apterygidae > Apteryx > Apteryx mantelli. The sequence goes on from NC_089979.1 coordinate 81,058,835, forward strand.
CACTTGCATGACTTGAAATATTCTTGAAGGAACAGTTGAAAAAAGTGCAGTTCTATCACATGGAAGTGCTTCTTTGATCATCAGTTTTGCTGAATTTGTTGTGTTAATTCTACAGTTTTGAGTACTTATGTTTTAACTTATAACAAAATTTTAATTTATAAATATACTACATATTATATGAATAAACGACAATGTTTAAGCATGATTGAAATGAAAATTTTTCATACCTCCAGGAAATGTTTTTATGAACTTTTTCTTACTGGAAATTTCAAAATCTTACCTTTTCATTCCAGTTCATAATTGAAAATGCATTTTGAAATGCTGAAATGGGAGCTATAAAAAGACTGAGCAACAACAGCTAAATGGCTGTACTGCACTAACAGTTACTTTTAGATCCTTCTGGTTTTCTTCTTGAACTTCTACCCAGTGACTGACTAGCTCTAATAATCAGCAGTAGGAAAATCTCAAAATAACCAATGATGTTTCCATGAGTCACCAAATTTATCTGATCTTTCTAGATTTCCCAGATCTACAAAGAAGTATCATAACAGTCAGCATACATTCTTAAAGTCTTCATAACTTTTTGTTTCAGTTAGGCTATAAATAATATACTTTGGTATCTGTTTGTGTACTAGTGAATAATATGTCAGTTATGAAGAGTAAGATTGATGAAGCTATTAATAATATCAGAAAGTATTCATATTTTTGTTAACTGCTGGAGGAGATTTTCGATATTTTATCTGAACTGTTTTTCCCACTCATCTGGTCTGATTTTTTGTAAACTTAGAAACTTTCTTCACAATGCAATCAGCTTAATTTTAAAATAAAAAGAATGGTGAGCAATGCTAACCCTTTCCCCAGTCACTGTGTTAAATTAACACAAGCTCTAATTATCCCTGACCTCTACTATGCATAGATCCTGCACCTAGTCAGAGGTAATACAAAGTGTATGTACAGTATTTCAGTTTGTTGTTTTGCTCTCATCTGGCTCTATTTTCAAAAATTCTCTGGCAAAGGAGAACTACAGGTACTTACTTAGGGGCCTGGTTGTTTTGAGCTCCTGAAAGTTAAATCCACATTGCATCAATGTAAATGATTGCCCAAAATATGTAACAGTGGGGAATCAGGGTCTATGATATTTTTAATGTGTTTTATGCTTTCCTTATATATTATACTGCTGAGGAAAACAAAAACAAGCATCTCAGAAATCCTGCTGACATGATAGGACAAGTTTAATAACTGAAACAAAATATACACATTTGTTAAAGCTAGTAACTTGGTCTCAGACTATTCTACTGAAGTATCAATGAGGCATACAGACAGCTCCCCAATGGTATATTCCCTGAACTGCACAAGCTCAGCTCACATGAAAAATAGACTTTTACTTTGCCCCTTCAGATGGAGCTCAAGGAGCAAAGACAGGGTTATCTCCCAAAAGACACAGTCCCTGATAGCACAGGCGCCACTGAAACAAAAAATATACTTTTTCATATTGCCCTTTCTTCTGCTTGAAACTGAAAGACTTTCTCAATGTTAAAACCTTACATAGAATGAGATCAAGTGAAAGAAAAATAGCCAAGAAAAACAAAAAAATCCACAAACAACAACAAACAAAATTCTTAATAACCGCTCCCAGCAAGCAAAGAAGAAAGACACAGCACAGGTCTCCAAAATAGCAGTGTGTTTTGTTACTAAATATTAAGGAATTTAAGGTATCTATCCCTAGTAAAGTACACATCTGAATGTGCCAAGTTTTATCTTATATTTGGTATTACTGTATCAGAAGAATTTGGTCCTGTTCTTTTTCTGTCAGTAACCTATAGGAATGACGGAAATCAAATTTCTTGTAATAACAAGAGACAAACAACTAGATTACCAAACACTGGGAGACCAATGTCTGTCCCAAAGAATGTTTGTCTGTAACTTCCCAAAGATTTCCTATAGGTATGCTTATGTTTTTGTGAAACTTACAGACACCTCCCCAATAACCACCTCTCTGCTGGAAATTATGCAGAAATATATTGTCAGCCAAGATTTGTTTTCCACTTTTTCTGGATATAACTGGAAGTGCTATACAAGGAGAACTTGGATATCAGGTTTCAGCCCTGTGATGGTTAGGATGGGTACTTCTGTATTGTATTCACCAGGTTACTCAGACGCCAAAGACTTGGCAGGATCAGGATGAGGCGGGAGGTCCACATTCAGACATCTCAATTCTATCTCAGTTCCACTGTTTCCTCACTGTTGGATTTGCTGCTTAGATGTTTAGACAATCAGAAACATTAGACCTATGGGTTTAGGCTGTCTGAATGTAGTCTAAGTATTTAAGAAATGGTCCATCCCTTCAAAGTACAAAAATTAGTTACCTGCATGTCTTGTGCCAATTTTATTGGATTTATACTGCATTACAAACTGCTGTAGGAATCAGGAATTACTTGGACAACGTTTTACCAGCTAGAGTACAGCTCACACTGCCCTGGATTTTGCCTGTGTCAATCTATTTCTTTTTCTGATGTGCGTGAGGTCATTTAGTTCTGGAAAGATTAAATCACATAATAATATGAAATAGTCAAATGGCTGGTAGGGCTGTAAGTAGGTTTGTATGGCCTGTTTATAGGGAGCTCAGAATCCAGTTCAAATTAGGGCACATTTTAGTTCTAATGAGCCAGAGATCAGGTACGTTCATGAACCAGGACTGCTTATTATTAATTATTGATATTACAGGTCCATGTATAGGTCTCAGCTGATAAGACAGTTTCACTGTGCAATGTAACTACATATATCATGAGACACTCCTCCTCCTAAGCATTATGGTTCAATTGGAAAGATGGATAAAGGTTAGGAGAAGAAGAAGGAAAAAAGAAAGGCACATAGAGGTGAAAATACTTACACTAGATGATACTCCAAGGACAGAAACAGGAACTTGAAGAAGAAACAAGACTTCAGGGCAGAATCGTGAAGAAAAACTGCTTTTCTGAGTCTCAGCCATGTGAGATTCAAACTGAGCCCAAATGCTTTTGCCACACACCAGCACAAGCAGGAACAGATCCCCTCCTGCCTCACTGTAAATTGTATTTGGGCCATGAAATCTCAGAGAGCTCCAAACATATAAAGCCATGGCTTTTTCAATTTTCTCCCCCTTTGTCAACTAACTCGCAATTAGTATGCTGCTGATGGCTTCTTCCAGTAAGAAAGGATTACCCATCCTCTGAAACAAGGCAGGCAAAACACAAACACACTTACAGCAAAAATAGAAGATGAAGCAAGTGCTTTAGCCAATCTTCTTTCAGTCTCTGTCTCTTATATACTCTTGTTAGGGATAGTTAAAGAGCAGAGTAGAGGACAAGGTGTATCTGTGTATGCCACAGTCCTCTATACTCCTTGTAGATCCATATAGCCAGGCCTACCAACAAACCCATCCAAACAGTTTTATCCCACTGAAGAAACTACTGTGAAGCCATAGATTAGACTTGCTACCTTCTGGAGTCAAAGTTTCGCCACTGACTTCTGTAGAAACTGGATCTGGTGTGGAGAAGGATGATTTAGTACACAACATAGTGAATAGCTTTTAACCAGATACTTGTAATTTAATAAAGTGTCTGTGCTATATTTCTAGGTTGATGAGGGCAAACCCTGTTAGGATTGAATTTTTAATTAAAACTGTTACTGCCTCTTTCCCCTTTTGGTGTCAAACATATCATTTACCTTTTCAACATAATTTCTTTTAATATCTAAATAACTCTTCCACTTAATGAAAGCATTTAAATAACTTTTTAATGAAAAAGTGAAATACAATATATAGGATTGAGTCTAATTTTCTTGAGTTTTAAGAGGCATGCGGAACATATTATGAACTAAGGAAAATATTTGGAACCTTATGTGTTGTAAATTATAACCCTTGGTGTATATTCAATTTTTAATTAGTTTTCTTAGTTATTCTCACCATAATCCTAATAGCTACATGAAAAAATTGTAGATGCTGTGGCAGAGGGGGAATTACACACCTACATTTCTGAGATATTTAACAAAAACTCTATAGCCAACAGTAATAAATGAAGAATATAAAATATTTTAAAGGTACTGAGTTGAAATCCTGTTCAGGTTATACTTTTATGTAAAGCCTTTTTTCATTCTATGAACATAGTTAGAAATGTATTTGCTCTTAATGTCCTAAAGAAAAATAGCAAAGAAATATATCTATCCCAGTGCATTTCTTATGTTAAAAACTCATGATTAAGAAATATTACTACAGTGATTAGAGTAAGAATATATTGTCTACCAAAACAGCCATATTAAACCACAAGATATGGTTTAGGTGTTTAAATGACTTAGATACCAAGTCATAATTAGAGATAGCTCAATCTTTTTTTCTCTGTTCAGAAATTCTACCACAGCAGGAACCTACATTAACTCTAAAGAAGCATTTTTAAAGCTAGCTGTCTACATAAGTTGCCTAATTTCTGAAGAGGTATAGTTTTTGATTTTGGTTTTGTTTTTTCCCTAGTCAATGTCATATCTTAGGGACTGAACAATTTTAATAGCTCTTGTCTCTCTAATTACAGATTACAAGCAGGGTCCCTTCAGAATTTCATTTCAAACTGATTTTATTGTTTATGACATAAAAAAGTGCACGAAAGAATACCAAGCAATAATTTTTCACTAAAGAATATATAGCATACAAACATTTCTAATAAGCAACATAGTAAACAGATTCTTTGTATAGTATAACTTAATTTTATTTATACCCTCAGCTATGCTAGAGTTTGCAACCTATACAATTCACCTAGCTTTTCAGGTTCACTTCACAGAAGTATCATGATTCCAGATGAACTGCAGTGCAAACAAGTTCCACTTCATCTTGAATAGTGCAATATCATCTGGGGACCAATTAAATTGACCTTTATGTGGTAATACTGAGATCAGAATTTCCCTTTCCTTTGACTGCATGATAAAGATGTGAATGGTCAAGAATTTCATTGCCATAAAAGAGGTATCCTCTGGGCATACGTAGGAACTGTATGCATAATGAATATTGTTATCAAGAGCATCCAAGTCTCTTAAAACAGCCGAATGTTTTATTGACTTTTAATAGGACTTCATGTACCAAGTGAAAAAAGTGCTTTTCTACCCATGTGGATCCTAAACATCTGAAGCAAAGGGAGCTATTCGGTTACCTCCTATCACCTACAGATTTGTAAGCGGAGCAAAACAGTTTGCTTACCTCACCTCCAAGTGCTCACAAAGTGCCACAATTTCCTGAGCAAAGTTGTTGTGTCTTTACCTTAAAATGAGTTATCTGTGTTGGGTCAGTCTGAACTCTGCACAGAAGTAGCCTTTGGTGCAAGCAGCCTGCAGAATGGTTTGGGTCCCTCTCATTTTTAACACTCAGTAGTGCCAAACTGAGTAGCGAGGATTTTTAGAGAACTGATCACACTGTAGATGGTATCTCACGTTCTGAGAATAGCAATGCTTTAGAAAGGGTAGCAAAATGGTCTCAGAAGTTATGGACCTTTTTATCTAGCATGCAAAACTACAGAACACACGTTGAAAGTAAGAATCAGTAAATGACAAGCAGAACAAAAAGCAAGCATGGTTTTAGCACATGTAGGTTGTGACATTCATCTGATATCTTTATTTGAAAAAAATCAAGAACATTTCTTTGATAAGGATTTGCTAGACAAAGAAAATCTGGTAAACTTAGGAAGGGAACAAACTAAACTAGAGATAACAACAGGTCACATTAAAAAGTGATATATCAGACTCAAAGGTAGTTACTAAAAAAAATTACTGAAGGATCAGTCTGAGGTTCTAAATTAAACATTCACATTCAAGACTGATACAAAATAAAATTTGGTAATTCTATTGATTATGCAAAGTAGAATATTGTTGATACAGAAAAAGATCAGAATCTTACATGGGCAGGGGGGAAATGACCTTGAGAACTGGAACAAAGAAATGGCATGAGATTTCACAGCAAAGTGCAAGGTCATGCTTTTAGGGATTAATAACAAGAATTTCTTCCTTCACATGGGAAGTCATTAGTTGGAAATGTCAGAGGAAGAGCAAGATCTAGGCGTATTAGTCAATTATAAGATTACTATGAACCATCACTGTGAAGTAGCCATGAAAATGTCAAAAGCAATCCTAGGATTTTTCAGGCAAGGTATTTCAGAAAGAAATATGGAAGTATTAATGTCATTGGAGCAGGCACTCCTAATATAGCAACTGGAATGCCGCATATAATACAGGTCAATCATATTCAAGGGTGATGAATTGAATCTCAGGCACATTTCCACTGAATGTTAAACCTGAGCTCACTGCCAGAAAGCCTACCTACCACCCCTGTGAAGTCCCCAGTCAGGCCCTGGTATCAGCTAGAAAGTATTACTTACTCACGGCATCTTCCTCCTCTTTTCCCTTTATGGAGAGCAGGTTCTGGCGTGAGCTGAATTGAAGTACTGTTAACTGCAGCCACTGTTGAGGCAGTACTGTGTAAGCATAACCTTGAATGGGAGCAGAGAAGAGCTACAAGGATGGTCATAGCAGTACAGTACTTATCTTGCAAGAGGAGCCTAAAAGGTCCTGGGTTGATTAACCTAGAAAATTTGGTGCTGAAATGGAATCTTTAAATCAGTTCAGCATGATAACCCACAGGGCAGTGTTTCATTAAAAAAAAGAAAAGAAAAAAAAAAGAATGAAATGATTATATTTAGTGCAGAAATTAGAAGACACTTTAAGATCATCAGAGGAGTGAGGGAAGCATGTTTTAAATCTGACGCTGGTCTTGCTTGCAGAATTAGACCCGGCAGTTTTCAAACCCTCTTTCCATACACACGCCCCCCCCCCCCCCCCATAAACACACACACACACACACACACACACACGTATAGTGTGCAGACACAAGGCTGCCTTCTAATTTTGTATTTTAGAGTTTGACATTTATAAAACTTTCAGTTATATAGTAGACTAAATGAAATATGGTAAGAACTGCATTTTCAAATTGGAGTTGGCTATATCACACTATATAACAGCTGGCATTAAAATGTCACCATGGGTTTTCTTTATTTAGTGTCTTCTTCCAGCCTTAAGTCTACTCACACACCCACACAAAGTAGGTAAAGGTGACTGTAAAATACAGAACTTATTTTAGTGATGGAGGAATGGTTATGGGAATGGTTAAGTGAGAGAGGGCATGCTCTGATTGGGATGAGCAATCCCGTCTTCGGGGTAGAGGAAGGAATCTAGGCCAAGGCAAGCGAGCCTGCTGAAAGCGGCCTTATCTAGGCCAAGGCAAGCGAGCCTGCTGAAGCCTGCTGAAAGTGGCCGTATAGCGGCCTTGAGCACTACAAAAGAAGGTATTCACAAAACTGGTAAACAAGTCTGGACGGAACTAGGTTCCATAAATGGCGACGGAACGTAGACAGCAACCTTGCACCAATCATGTAGCCGCTTTATGCGCGTGGACAGAAACTGTAACCAATCATGTAACTATTGCTAGCGCATGCATATTGCTTATCCATATATATACTTTGTGTAAACTCTAATAAAGAGAGAACGACCATACTCATATTGAGACTCCATCGTTACTCCGGGCCCGCCTCCCACTCCGGCGTCCTCCGACATTTTAGGTTTTGTCTTTGCATATGTTATTTCAAGAGAATTACCAGCTCCCCATGGAAGGAATCTACATTATGTAAATATGGCATTACATTAAATAAAGATGCTTGGATTCTTCTGGAAAAAATATCCTGCTACCAAAACATTTGCCAAGGCTGGAGAATGCTAATACTAAGCTAGAAGGCTAAACTTCACCATAACGTAGGCATTGCCCAATGAAAATAACTGGGATTTATGCCAATATGTTTCAAGAAGAAATTAAGTCAAATTACTTATTATTTACTAACAGCAGCTGTTAAATTCTGAATAATTTGCAGCACCTTAAATCAAATTTTCAAGGCTTCAAGTGAGATGCCTATGAATTGCACTGATCATTTTGCACTGCCTTAATATACAGACAGCAGTAATTAATCTCTCAAGGCTCTGTTCTTGAGTCCATACTAGTTGCACCTTTTTTGTTCCTCCAAAGTTTTGAGCAGCAATTTGGAAGTAACTTTCTTCAGGCTAATAGATGGCACCAATGGAGACCAACATACTGTTTGATATTCCCAAATATTTATGGCTTTACACATGAAGTGCAGAAGAGTGACTTTTTGAAATAAAAAATAGCCAAATTTCCCATATGCTTCACTTTGGGAAGGGGCTGGGAAGGCAAGATAATGTTAATTTGGAAATTAACAGTGTTTTCTATGCAGGATCTAGATTTCTTGATGAAAATGAGGAAAATATTTACTTTTCTTACAGGCCCCAAACAAACTCTTGTTCTTAAGCACTATTGCTGTCATATAAAGCCAAAACACACGAGCTTAAAGAAACAGCGCTCTCAGCTGCGACTTGTAATGCAAGTCCTCATAGTATATAGGCAAAATTAGCCAAAATAAGAGTCTTACAGCAGCCTAGGGAAGCATACAGTGAAGAAAAAACAAGACTTTTCCTAAAGCCGGGCACATGCATAGGATATAAGCACACTCACATCACAGCTCGGGGTGGAACTTAAAACATTATTAACTGCATGAGCTGCCACTAACACAGGCTGTTGGCAGGCCTAAGAAAAGAGTGATTATACACATAAGGACTATTTTAATTGAAAGATTGTATTCTTCATTAGTGAAGGTGTGTAATTACCAAGAATCCCTTCCATCAATGATTCAAAGCACTTAACACTAATATTTTCCATATTCCATTCCTGGCTGTTATTTCATAAATTCTGCTCTGATTTTCTTCAGTAAACCATTCTGTGAAGCTTCCGACCTCTTCCACAATCAATACCCCTACATTTTCCACCTGTTAGCATTAACTTTACAGCTGATATTAGAAGCAAAGGTAATAAGCTTTCCAAAAGAAGAGTGAAGTTAGATTGTTTAACTTTCTCATTGATTTTTTTTACCGTTCAAATTCCAGAAGGATTGAGGGCTGTAATAAACAATTTACACTGTGTAATTAGGTTTAGAATTTGCTATGGGAATATTATATGAAAGGGGATGGAAATGCTTTTAATAGTTTATCTTATTCTGTTGTAACAAAATAGAAGGTTATTCAGAAACTTCACAAATGTATTCCACACAGGCTTATGTTTTCTTGTATTTAGTCTCTGCTTCAAAGGGATTAAATAGCAATAGCAGTGAAAAGTCTACTATTTGTGAGCTCTGTATTTTGTTTTATTTTATGTAACAACTTTGGGTCATTAAATAATAGGGCCTGTCTGAGGTTAAATGATTTATTTTTACAATAAAACAACTATATTTTAAAATACCCAGTGGGACTTTGGCTGAAAAAAAGTCGTGCATGAGGCATGACAAAATATTGTTTTGATCCTCTCAGTTAATCATACTGAATGCAGAAGCTATTTATGTAGACTCTCACTCTGCTCCACTGTCCATTAAGAAACCAAATTAATACAGACTGAGAGAAAAAGCTCCCTTTTTAAATGATGCAATGAGAGCAATGTGTTTTAGTGTAGTAAAGGCTTGGAAGAGAAGACAGTTAAGAGAATTGCATCAAAACAAATAGTACCTGCACCAAAGACTAAGATTTTATCAAGGCAAAATGAGGATAAAAAATAGAACAAAACCAAACTTACAAATAACTAATTAAAAATAGCTTCTACTTCACAGCTTGTTTTAGTTAGAGTTTGATTGTCAAAATTACTGTTGTAATATCAGATGTGCAAAACAAGGAGGATTTCTTTCTGAAGTGTACTCTTAATGGTTAATTTCACTTGAGTTCAGATAAGCTTCAGCCAGCCACTTTGGAAGATTTCTATTAAATGTCAGGCATAATTACATAAAACTTGTAAAAATTTATAATCATACTTTTGGATGCTTTTAAGATTCTGGAGAACCTCTCAAGCATTACAAGGCTGCTACTCAGCTTTCCTGTTAAGCAGCCAGCTGCCTTGGAATTCAATTAAAAAAATGTTTTTCATTCATTTTCCAAGTAATCAATTTAAACTTGAACAAAAATTTTGAATTGACTATGAAGAAATGTGGCTGCTACATTCCATAATAATATATGGTAATCTGGCATGGCCTGTAAGTAAAGTTGGGTTTCTTAAATGACATATTGCAAAATTTCGACTTGAGAACAGGTTGTTGGGTTTTCTTTTCCTTATGTAGGATTATGAATACCACTGTAAGTGATTGTTACAAAATAAAAGTATTGTTTCCAGAAGAATGACAAACGCTGGAGCAGTATCATCACGGTGGTATCTCTCAAAGGCTGTTTTACAGGCCAGTCATCCCAAACTTCTCATCTGTCCAAAGTGCACAATTACCAGTACCTCTGGTCTCAGTTAACACTTAGTTAATAAGCCATATGTATGAATCCCACTTACATGGCTGAATAAAGGGTGATCAAGTTGCATTTTTAGTGGAAGTATAACATTGATGTCAGAAAAGGGTTCTATAGAAGTTTAAACATTGCTTTAGAAGGCAGAAAATAATATTTTGTCTCAGAACAGATCACAGCTCTAGTCACAGTAAGTCCTGGACTTCATGATCTGACTGCACAAGAAATTTTAGTTCCCCCCAAGGTTTGTTCTTCTGAATTGAAACAATCTCTGTAGCCACATAATGAAACTCTTCAAGGTCAAGGCTAGTCCCAGTTCTGAGAGATGACTGGGGAAGAAGTGTCTGGCCCTACAGCACAGGCGCCTAGCCTAGCTGCAGGCCTACAAACCCAGCAGGAGTGCCAGCATTTTATTCAGACGGTAGGTGTGCAAAGCTAATGTGTAATGGAAACTGCACTGAGTACCCGAAGAGGAGGCACGTAACCGGAGCTGAGATGCAGCTCGGTAGCAGACCTGACATCTCAGCTTTTTATTTGAGAGATCTGGTTGTGCTCTCTGCTGCTGCCACCTAAAATCATCCTGAAGCCTATGTCAGAATGTTTTCCCATATTTTCACTTATCTCAGGCTACGTGTGCAATTTTGCTTAATCCATCCCCTCATGTTTGTCTGCCTTGATCACCATCACACCAAGCCGCTGTGCAGTGATGTGTGCCGCAGAGAGGAGCGCAGTGAAGGGGCTGCGACGTGTAGCTTGTGTATTAAGCACTTCAGCTGGAAGTCCAGGGGGTTGTCAGCTTCCAGGGGGTTGTCAGCTTCCAACCCCTTAAAATATCATTTCAGCATCAGTACTGATTTCTGCTTCACCAGGACGCGTTCCCCAATTTCAGGGATATAGTCAAGCAGAGAAATGAATCTTCTTGTTTGGTTATAACACATTGTGTGGTACATAGCACACGATATATACATATTAGAGTAGTCTGAATCAGGTTAGATAACTGCTTACCTGCCACTGTGTTTTCACTGTCCCATGGCTGGTTCTTTCCCTCTTCCAGCTGACCACTCACTGTTACTCTCCTTTTCCACTCTCAGATTTAAGATGAAGCTGTTCCATAAATTTGTCTGAAAATTATGGTAATCTTTTGCCTGATTCTGACTAAGGAAAGTGCCACAGCATATGAGCAGGTGTTACACAAGGAAATACACTATTTCAGCTAACAACAAGTTTTTCAGGAAAAAAGTTATCTTTAGAAAATGTTTTATGACTAACAGGAAAGACCCATGCCAAAAATAGTTCTTAAAAGCCCTGTTAGCTCTAGCAGAGAAAGAAGGGTATTTAAACACCTCCTTACTAAACACTTTATACTTTTGTTTTGTGCCCTGGAATATTCCAAGCAACCTACTTCAGATGACTCATTTCTCAGACTTTACCAGCTTACTTAGAGAGATGTAATATATCAGGAAGCAAATGCAGCGCCTTGCAAAGCCTGATGTTGTGCAATGATAGGCAATGTGGAATCACAGTATGCCACTTTCTTGTATGATCTTATTCTACACAACTGTGAACATACTCCCTGATGTCAGCTACAACGTATGGGGGACTACACTTCCCTTTGAACATCTGCTGACAACTAAAATATTGAATGGAAGCACAAAGCACTTAGTGTTGTGGGTTAGAGCTAGTCAAACAAATCAAATGCAAATTAAATATTTCTTGTAATTATCTCTCCTTTCAATATTCAAATGTATGTGTGTGTGGGGGGGGTTCATTTAGAGTAATGCTTTTTTTTTTTGCTTTTTTTTTTTTTAACAAAACATTCTTCTTCCTGAAGTGGTCTCCAAATCACTTAAGTGTTGTTCAGACAGAGATGTCAAAAAGCTTCTGACAACTTCATTTATGATAAATATTTCACCCTCTCCCTGAACCTTTGACTTTCTACATAATTATGGAGAAGAGGAGGCTACTTTGCTTAGTATTATAGTACAGGCAACTCATCAGCAGGGCAAGAGAATTAAAGCTTTCTTCAAATCATTAATTCCTAAAACTGATTCCTGATCTCTTCAGAAGAACCCAGAAAACAGACCAAATGCTGCATTCTTCTTTCAGCATAATCGGATGGTCCTCTGCCATGATTTGCCTTTGGACATTTTGCTTATAAAATGAGTCATTCCTACCTGGTGTGCTATTTCAGCATTATGTCAAACACAGCTCTCTATCACAAAGGAATGGTGGGCGGAAAGCACAGAGGAAAGGACAAAACCTGAAACTTCACTTGAAACACTTGGGACTGAAGGTACTTGGATAACAAACCACAAATGACAAACAAACAGACAAATTCTTCTGCTCTACTGACAACACAGCTTTGCTGAAAGCTTATTTTGTCAAAATGTGCTAATTCTAAAGAAAAAAACAGCACTGAGAAAGATCAAATACCTTCCGTTTTATATAAGTATTACAACATTTCATTTTCATAAGCTGAAAATTTTAATTTTACCTGTATTATTTTGATATATTTCATTTGACTGTTTCTTAAATTTAATGTCATATTTTAGTAGATCAGAAAAGTCCTAAAAAAATGAACAGACCTTACTGGAACAAAATGCTGGAACAAAAATGTTTATAAAATATCAACATCAATATTTTTTCACTATTAGTGTTCTCAAATCATGCAGGCAAAGTTCCTCCTAACTGATGCATCTTAGAAGGTGAATCCTGCTATTTGCAGATTTAGCAAGCCAAAGTAGTAGTTACCTTGACTCTTGCTTAGCGACATCAGTTTCAACACAGAAATTTAACCCAAATCTCCACAAAATGTCCTGATACTCTCAGAATTTATCTGTAAATAGACTCAGGTTTCTAGTATATTGAAGGTATATAGCTTTACATGAACAGGCACAGGATTTAAGTACTTCCCCAAAATGTGAGATCTAGCAATATTACACAATCATAGAGATTGAAACTAGATATGTACACAACTTTTTTTTCCCTAAAATTTCAATCTTAAAAATGGGCTCTGAAATAGATGGCATTAGAGATTTCTGGAGTTAACTACTTGAAGTTGCTTTATACTTTCTTTTTCATTTGCTTCATCATGGTTGTTAATTATTACCTAAGCCTTTGCAAGTTAAAAAAAACAGTGCTTTCGATTCTATTATACATCCAAACATGAGTATGAAATAATAGTAATAAAAACTCCCACATTTCTACAGCTGAAGGTTATCTTACAATTTCAGTTTTCTATGACTATACAATCATGGCAACAGTATTCAAGTATGAGCATATTCAAGTGCGACCAGTGACCTGTAACGTCTATGAACCCTTCAGTGTAGCTATGTTTCTTAAACCTTTTGTGCCATTTAATCTGCCTGATCTCTTCTGCAAAGATTTCCCCTGACAGACTGGCAACAAAAGAAACAATGGCCTTTCCCTAAATAAAAAAAAAAGATGCAGCTTTGGGCAGTCTGCCTTTACAAGTGCCAACAACATTTCTTTCAAAGGCACCTGCTGTTACACATGAACCCCAGCCTGCAAAGGACAACGGCAGTGACAGCATCCTTTTTTCTGCTGTGTGAAATCAGAGTCATGGATTGTATACAGATGGCTTTAGTTTATGGCATGCAGACAAGCCTGGGTTTTCTTAACCTTCAAAATCATGAATTGTAAACATTACTGAGGAAGGTAAGGGGAAACAAACCATTTCAATAGAAATGAGAAAAGGTTTGCTTTAAAAACATTTGCTGCCTTTCCAGTGCATATAACTGAGGTTGAAGCTGCAAGTCAGACTCCCAGAAACAAAAAGCATGGATTATTATCCATTAGCATCTTTGTTTTTTTAATGTTTATCCAGGACCATTGAGTTTGCCTTTACATAGAGATGAACCTAATGTGATGGTAAGAGGAGAAAAGTGCCATCACAGTGCCGCATTTCAACAGTGCCAATTCCCATGGCAGAAAGTCTGAAAAGACAAACTTGGTGAGAACACATGGGTTCATCACCACAGTGCTGGCAGAGTCAGGATTCTTACTGGAGCTTTCAGAAACTTTCAAGATTTTTTTTTTTTTTTAAAGCTGTCATGCTGGGGTTTTCCCCTCCTCCTTTCCTTTTTTTCTTGTGTTTTCTAGAGAAAAGCATACAGAAAAAAATGCAGGTTTTCATTGCACAGCTACAAACTTTAAAGAAAGCTAGCTCACAGGCTGATGGCTCAGCATGATTATAAATAGACACAGACATATACACGCTGAGCCATGGTTTTTCTTCTTTTTTTTTCTTCTTTTTTCTTTCTAAGAATTCTAGAGTTAATTCTGAGACACACAAATCAATCTGTAAGAGCAAGCACCTAAATCAGAATGCTTCACTGACCTGGTAACTTTAAAAGAACTGGAATTTAAAAGGATTCCTTTGTTTTCTTTGATGAAAAGGAACAAGTAATTATGAGTCAGTAACTATTCAGAGAAATTCGAGTTATATCATTTAACTTCATATAAATGCACTAGTTTACAATAACAGATAAGTAATATTGAAATACATTTGTCAGTTTTAAAGTTTGACATTCAGACTGTGTGCCTGTGTATAAAATACAGCAAATAAAAGTTATTGTTTACCTTGGATGTTCTCTTCATGCTTTTAAGCATAACACAAAGAAGCTTTTGCTCAGATATGTCTTTATCTTCAAAAGATTAAAATATGACTTTTGCCTGCATTTCATTGTCCTCTGAAAAAAAGAAATGATAATTTTATTCCTTTTATTTATGAATAAATTATCTGGTAGGTAGATAAAAAGGGCATTCTTGTATTGGATCTGTTATCCTTTTTCCAAAATTGACAGAAAAAAATTTTAGTAACAAAAGGGAAAATGATGTATGTTATACATCAATGTATAGACTGTATTCAATGTTTAGAATGCTCTTGTATTGTGCAAAGCTGAAATACAAATCTTCAAAGTACTCATGGGACTAGTTTCAGTAATGGATCATTTTGCTGTATCAAAGAACAATTAACTTCTTCATTAAAAATTTAGAAACATGTCTAATTTTATTCATGAACATATCTAACATATATTAATTAAATTTCTCACTTGAGAAAAAAACCTATTCAAGTATGAGCTTAAGTGTTTTTCTTACATACTTACATCTCACTGAATTCATTGAAACATAAGCAGGTGCTTTCATAACCAGAAATATTATCTTGGTAACTGAAAATGCTTTTCCAAAAGGATGACATGTAATTAACTAGCATTTTCTGGGTCAAGCTTCTATAAAATATGAACAAAGTTTAAAAAGAGAAAAGATCTGTTCATTTCTTTGTAACTTTAAGTCATGACTGTATTCCCTAGGGAACATTAGACAAATCAGAACATTCATTTTCTTTATATGTTCTAGCTGGAATCTGAACTTCACAACTCAAGATCATCTGAGCAAGTCAGAAAACATTGCATTTCCTTGCTAGCATAGCCTCACAGTTTGATATTAGCACAAGATTGTATTTGCCAACAGAGACAGCAAACAGTGGAAAAATAAGCTGTACATACTGGAAATTTGTTCGAGTAAATTTTTCCATGTGGTCCCTAATTTCTTTCACATTCACTTCAACTTCAGTCAAACCTTCTCTATGAATGCTCCCTATCCCCACCCCACTCAACTTTTATATAACTATTTTCTTCCCAGTCTTACAGCCAAATGCAATTTATAAGTGCGATATTTATTCAAGATACTACACTGAATAGACACCAAAGAATTATAATTGTCTCTGCTTCACCTTAAAAAGTTTAGTACCCTCTGGCCACGGCCAGGTCACCTCCAAAACTGGCCAACAACAAGCAAGGCTCATTAACATAGTGCTTACCTTGCTATTAAGTATTTTTAAGAAAATGCTTCCTTCTGTCTCGTAAGATAGTTCTCCAACCTCAGCATGTGGTAACTTTATACAATGGAAGCCATATGTCTTGTAAACTTGTACAGATGACAATATTTAATACAAACATGTAATAGAGACTAAAACACAAGGTTCTTAGTCAGTTATGCTAGTAATCAAACAACTTTTGAGCAGCAACAGGCATGGAGTTTGGGGATCATTGTGGTCATGAAGAAGACTGCTTTCACTATTAACTGGAATGATCAATACTGATTTAAGTGCACAACAACTCCACTGTTTAGTCTATTATTGTTTGTATGTAAAATCCCATGTCAGCATGTATTTGAATTTATTTTTTTTCTTACACAACAGGCAAGTTAACCTAAGAATTCCATTAAAGTAAAAAAAAAAGCCCTCGTTCTAGTAATATATAATTTTGGAGACATGGTGTGACATGTCTGTACCATTCCCTGTTTGTTACTTTGCCTTCATTATGCCAACACAGCTGCTGGGGAGCTACACGATAAACATGACTACTGAAATGATCTTTGTTAAGAGTAACTTTTTTTTTGTGGTCCATTGATCCAACTCATTGCCTACCCTGCAAAGGGTTATATTAGCAGTGCAACAGAGGAACTCTTTAAGCTACCTTGCTACCAGTAGAAATGTCTGTCAAACCATAGCCTGAAGGAGACGTGCACTGTCCTCACCATTTTATTTTAATGTACGTTATAGTATGTATTAAGATATATACTGTGTGGGGTAAGACAGATAAGAGGTGCATTGCTCTACAAGCTATGGGCCAAATTCTGTCTTCACCTATGCTTATGATTTGATTTCAGTTGAATTATGAGGGACACAAGCTACAGCAGAATTTGCTCTCAGGAGCAAAGCCCCTCAGGTTCTGACTTGCTCGCCTTTTGTGTGTTAGCTCTGCATCCCTTCACTTTTGTTTTTATCTATGGACTATAAACATTTGGTCATTTGTACCAAGCCTGAGGGTGACACTGATCACAGCATAGCATGAATTTTATTCCACCCTAAACAGAGGATCCTTCCAAGAAGCACATATTTGAAGAAAAGGAAAGAAAAAAAAAGAAAAAAAAAAGGAATGGAGAAACAAACCAAGCAAAATAACTGAAATAGGTTTGTGAAGGACTTTAAAACATTATAAACTAATGACATTGCTGTCATGCTCTGGCAATCTAATTTGACCTGAATAATATCCAGGAATCAGGATGCTTGAACTGACTCAAAACTTTTCTTTAACTAGGTAACATGATGGATTCCATGTGTAATAGTATTTGGCTAAGCCTAGAGGACAAAATAGAAGTGGAAATATGATTAATGACACAAATCAAAGTCTACCATCTCTTCTAGCATTTAACATTGATAATATGACTTTCAACCCAAATTTGCAATACTTAAGAATGATCCAACATTTTGTTGTGTTTAGTTGGTGAGAATTGGCAAAAATAAAAATTTCAGGATAGTTGAGTTCAACCCTTTACTATAAAATATATTCCTGTTTGGTACAAAACATACTTGCAGCACTTTAGAGTGTTTTGGCAGAACCTCATACTATACAAGACTCTAAGGCTACACGTGAGCTGGTAGAAGTACATCATTTATAAACCTGATACAGCAGTGTCAGCTGCGTGACAGGATACCTTATTAGTAGGTTAGGAACTCTACTATATTTTTGCTCTAGTATTGCAAGTTTTTCATTTTGACAACAAACTGCTATGATGGAAATCATATCTTGCACATTTTGATCTTCACTTACTCAAGAACTGATTTGGGACTGCAGAAGACCACAGGAACACTTGATCTGGTCTATCCTCTATCACAAAACCACTCGTTCTTTCTTCCCTGCATAGACTGTGCAGTAGTCAGAAGACTAAGAGGTCATTGCTGAGAAGACTTTACTGGCATGTAACAAAGCTCTTCTGCACTAAATGTGGAGGGAAGTATTTCCGGTCTGTTTCTCCAACTACAGATTCACTGAACCAATTCAGAATGTGATCAACTTTCTTTTTCTTTTCATACAGAACTTTACAGAGGTCTACTTTTTATTTTTAAAAATTACCGACATTTATGCACATCTTGGACATGATATTTAACATTTTGGAAACAGCAGTGTTCAAGAATGTCAGCAGCCCACAGGCATAAAGCCTCTAAGGACCCTTCATATCCCTGCTTCTGGTTACAAATATACCAACTTCAGAAGTTTTTGCTATCCAGCCACTTGCTAGCACTGTCTTTGTGCTAGATGCTATCTGCTCAGATGCTGGCAGAACAACTTGTGAGTGTGTTTATTAACCCATTTCAGCAAAAATGAGCTGGGTTAGTTTAAACGTCTTAAACTGTAGATCTTTTCATCTGAAGCAAGTTAGCAAGTGATCACAAGAGCACCTCAGCCAGAGCATCTAAGCAGACCTCACCAAAAAGCTGGATTAGTTATATTTAAGTTAGAGGCACGGATCTTCCCAGAAGGCACAGACAGAAAAGAACACTTGATCCACCTCCTCAGCAAATTCATTCTTCATTTTGACTAGTTCACCTCCACTCAATTGACAAGGAAAGAGGGGAATCTGGAGACTGCAGAGAAATCTGTGGCAGGCCACAAGTGGTTCTATCCATACATGAATGTACCACCAATGAATACATGAAAAAACAAATTAAAAGAGGACTTTGAATTCTTCCTTGCTGTATTTAAAATGGGAAAATAAAAAGATCTTTAAGAAGCACCTGTTTAATTTATTTATAAAAGGCCCACAGAGTGCAGCACGTAACAATTCTTTTTAGCATAGCCCAGTACAAAGCATCACTTTTATGAAAGAAAAAAGGCTTAAAACTACAGAAAGTACTACAGTGAAATGGAAGGAGACATGACCAGATAAATATACCTCCCTGGAAAGAACATTATTGATTTTTATAGTGTTTGTTCTGCCAGGATTTTTGATTCAGTCCTGGCAGCCATTCAAAATCTGCATTTAAACAGAATTTTTTTTTAAGCGATGATCCTGATCCATTTTCTCAATGTCAGGAAATAAAAGTGTATTCTTAATGAAAAAGGCACTCTAGATATAAAACATTTAAAAGCTTCATGCTAGAACACTTACTGGTTAAAAAAATGGGGCAGAGGTGCGGAGGACGCTTACATTTGTTTTGTATACCAATGCCAACAAGCAATTCAGCCAGGATGAGAGGTAAAATCAGCTCTCCACCACCATCCATCAGGTCCACATTTTTTATTGAGGATGATGTTTGAAAATTATTGTGACTTGAGGTGCAAAGACTGTTTCGAGCCTCCAGATTCCAGCTCATATGATGAAAATGTCACTGCAAAGATGTCTCTCCATTGATTTCCCCCACTCCTTCTTGTGCCCTCCCTTCCCCAGGAACTATGTAGCTGTTAGTGGGTCTTGCTGTATGTCATGTACTAAACAAGTGATGAAGCCAGGTGGATAGAAGTGTAGAGCCTCATTGTTAAAAACATTCTCTCTTCTCACCAAATATTTATGCACTGCAAAGGCTTTCCAAATGCTTCTTCAATGTTGAGTTTTATGCTAAAAAAAAAAAAGCATGAAAAAAAACTTTCTTTCCTCTCATCCCTCCCTTCTTTCTGCATACACTCTGCAAATATTTGGTATGCAAGCTACAATAATTTTGTTTGTTTGTTCACCAATTTGGCTTTTATATTAAGAGTTTTGAAACTGAAAATCACATCAGATTTGACCAAATCTTTCAAACACGTCCAGTTACCATATCAGACCACACTATAGGTATTCTAAACTCTTGAATTAACCTAGATTAAATAAGCCAAAACCACTTATACGGTGATAGAGATAGTAGAATAAGGAGTAAGAGCAAGGAAGGTGCTACAAGGGCAACTGCTGGGAGGGGGGTGAGAGATGGAGGGAACCTCCTCCGCAGAGCAGCAGTCACTGCCAGGTCACCTTTACAGACTCCCATGCACAACCCCTCCTTCATCCTTCCTTGTCTCCATTAGCCTATTCCCCCTGCAATGGGAAGGGCAGTGCCAGCCACTCCTTCCTTCCCTCCTTCCTCCCACACCCGCACAAGCAGCCTGGGAGTTTGGGGGACCTGAACAGGCTGCAATCTCGAACAGACAGGAAAAGAGAACAACCCCGAAATACACCTTGTTTAAACTTGTCTTGCATCTTCCTCAGATCAGTGAAGGGATCGCAAGTTACTTTTGAAAGAGGAGAAAAGAAAAAAAGACTTCTCACCCGTCTAAATCTCCATTAGTTCCCTAATTCCCACCCCTTCCTCAGAGCCTCTGCTTCCCTCTGTCTTTTAACTCCACACTGCTGCCCTACTGGCCTGAAAGTCCCCTCCTTCACCCTTACCAGAATCTGACCTACCACTGCTGCCAAATTCGATTTTATACACACTGTTGAAAGCCTTGAGCCACCTCTTTGGGGACCTACCATGGAGAGAAGGCTTTAAATCCGGACTTAAAGGCAGAAGCAGCCATTCTGCCGCTGCTGCCTATCCTCACTGCAGGAGGGATGATATTACCATTTTCCTCATTTCCTGCCCAAACACTCCCTTAAGTAGGAGCTCATATTTTATCTCGCTACCCTTAATTCTAGAGTGCTTCATGTACATCTCTGTGTATGTGCAAAAGGGAGTATAAATTATGCCATGCTGAAAAAGCAAGAAAACGGTCATAACTAATATTCCATCAAAACCAAGCCCACTTCTGCACAAACCGGTTCTTACTTTTAAGAAGTTTAACTGAATACTCTCTGAGCTTTTTGCCTTTTCTGAATCTATTTATGCAAGGAGCCAGCTGTATTCTTTCAGCTGAATTCTACTTAAAATGAAAGATGGGGAAGTGACACAACAAGGTGGAAAGAAGAAAAAGAATTCCCACAAGATAGTAGTGTCATATTTCCAGCTCATGGTATCGAATCTACCTTGCAAAGACACTTGCCCCTTGAAAAAACTGTTTACATTTAAACACATCCATCGCACTGAAATAAGCTTCAGCCTGAAACACACTGTGGCATTCAACCCAAGTACATTAAAAGTTCATCTAGACTGTAAAAATGTTGTCATTAACAGCAGCAGCAGCAACTACAAAAAGAAGACTATAGATTGTACCTTGCTTAATGGTACATATATTTAAAAATACAAAATTTTATATATTTTGGAAATTATTTCCCATTACATTATTTCTGCCATAACTAGACATTCGGCACAGTTTTACAGTTTTGTACATACATAGCTTAATTAAATCTGTATTTAAATTGGTTTACAGAAATGATTGCAAACCTCTGTACCAACAGTTTTAAATCAGTTTACAGGCTACTTCAAGAAACCAAGACAGATATAAAGAAATTAGACTTAAAATGGTGATTTATTTCACGCCTTAAGAGAAATCTCACTGGTGACTAACACTGGGCTTTACCTGTATACAAAGAATTCCACACGTGTATGTTTTTTGCAAGATTAGCATCTTAATCATGTCCAAATGCAGATCTATTCTGTTTTAACCATATTAAGTTAGTAAAAAATTTTAGCTACAAACAGTGGGGGGACTGAGGGGAGTGTTATGTACAGGCATGGTCTTGTTCTTGACATCTTTTTTCTCGATTAAGGACTCAGGGTTTGCCTCCACCTAAAACCAATACATTGACAGATACTCAACCACAAAATTTAACAACAGAGCTAAAATTCTTCTTATTCCACATTAACATAACACTACTAAATTATACACTTCTTTCCCCAGGAGACTTGTAATGAAATGGTCAAGAAGAGTATTTTTCATGGCATATTATACAGAACACTTTCTTAAGCCTGACGGCAAGCTGTGGTCATTTGATTTTCCCTGTGTGCCTTACTGGACTACATCACAGTGGGAGATAGGACCTAAGTTGCTCCACGTCACTTTGCCAGACAGGGCTGTCAACGTGTTCTTCTTCAGTGGACAGTGGTTTTTAAGCTATGTAATCTGATAGTGGTAGCAGACACAGTAACAGCAGATTTCCCTTCCAGCATGGGGCAATATAATACTAGGGATGCCTGAAGCAGTCCATTAAGTCATTAAAAAGAAATAGCAAAAACAAACTAAGAAACTTCAATAAATCAAATAATGAAATGTTCCTGAAACAGATTGATGAAGATGGAAGCAATAGGTAACATTTTTATTGGTATGATTAGAGTGAAGCCTAGGAGACACAGACATGAGACCGTTGTGATAGCCCATGTAAATAAAATAAAAAGATTGGTTATTTTTGCAAGGAGCTTAGAATTTATATTCTACATCAGTAACAGTGCTTTCTAAGGAAGGGCTTTGAAAATATATGTGCTAATCAATAAGCTTAATTCAAACCTGGAAAGAAGGATATGCCTTTGTAGAATATTTCTGGAGTTCGCTG
This sequence comes from Apteryx mantelli, assembly GCF_036417845.1. NCBI lineage: Eukaryota > Metazoa > Chordata > Aves > Apterygiformes > Apterygidae > Apteryx > Apteryx mantelli. Next base: position 81,081,503 of record NC_089979.1, read on the forward strand.
AATTATTTCCTGAAGAAATGTTATGAATAAAAAACAATCAAGAATGTAAGCCCGATAGCATCAAAAATATGGGGAGGGTAGGATACAGAAGTAACAGCAAGCATTAAGAAAATCAGAAGCTGAAGTGTTATCAAAGGATACTAAACCTGGCTTGAATTGTATTTAGCACCAGTTTTTTTCATTGTTAACAGGAGCTTCAATGAGTGGACTCACTGTATTATTTCCCTGGTGCTCTGGGCTGTACACCCAGGGTAGGAGGCTTTGCCAGACTTACACAGAAGTACATTGTTGGAGTTGCCCAATTAGTTAAATCACAGGGATGTACTAGCCTCAAGGATTAAAGTGCCTGCGAGTCTTTGTAAAATACAAAGCCAAGAGGCACTGCTTTTATTCTAAGTATAGATAATAAAGTCCCAAAAGGGGCTTTCAGTCTCCCAGCTGGAAGTTCCTCCTTGAGCTGTAACGTTGGTGGCAAGTAAGTCTAGATAAGCTGAGAATCTGAAAGAGCATTTGGTCACAGTCATGTGAGGGGACTACGGGGTGTTCTGGAGGCACTGCAGCAGCCCTGTTTATGCTGTTTCTTTGAAGGTTAGGATGTGGTAAGGGAATATATCTAGTGACTTTGCTGTCTGTATTCTTCTGGCTAACAAGAACCTTGTAAGCAGATGAGAAATTCCAGAGGTTTTTTTTTTTTAGGTGGTACTTACTGTTGCTTAACTTGTATTTTCTCCGTGTAAGCATGGTACTCTTAAAACGATTTAGTACTTCCAAAACAATATAGAACAAACAAGAAGGAGATTAAAAGTTAATTTTTGACTCACATTTTACTGGGAAACAGTCTACACTGGACAACCACCTACTTTGCAATAGACAGAACCTAGATCTTGCTGACAAGAGAAAAGAAAAAATAAACAAACACATACGTCCTCATCAGAAAACTCTACTTTTTGGTATTTTTAAAAAAAACAAATATAGAAAAAAAATCGGAATTGAGCCTGTTTGGAGACTTCATTTTAGTCTTTGAGTGGTAATAATCTAGACTTCCACAGAGTAACTCTCCTATGAATAAGACAGTTCTCCGATTAACCTTACATTTATTTTTAGATGACCTAATCTGAAAGGGCTGGAATGGCACCTCAGAAAAAGGGCTAGGAAAGGTAAATTTGCATACTTAACTATAAGCACTATATATATATATATATATATATATATATATATAAATTTTTTTACCTTTAACTTGTTTGGAGCTTTTTGCTTTCCATGCTAAGTAAATTATACTGTTGTTGTTAGTCCAAATGGTAAAACCCATTTTGTAGGACACCTTAGGATCGTTAACTGTCAGACAAATGTTGCAAACGTTCTCTTCCTCCTGGCAGCACTAAACAGAAAGGAAAATGTCCAGGAAGCACACTTTGATGCTTGCATTAAAGACTCACCAAAACCGTGCTTAATAGGAAATGAATCTTTATGCTTTTTAATCTTTTAGTCTTAAACAAGCATAATTGAAATCCTCTGTCTGGAATACAAACAGACCACTCAGTAAGCAGACACAATTACTGCTGCTCTGTCGAAGCCCTGTTACTTAACTGTCTTGGGCTTTCAAATCAAATTATACATCCTCTCCCTCCACTGCACTGAAAAACGATAAAATAAACAAGGCAGTAGCAAAATATACTCTCATTTCTCTACCCATTGGTCAGGCAGAATCCAAAGGAAGATGAGGTTGAGAAAGACAGCAGATATGTCCCCTCTGGACCCTCTGTATTAGATAAAGCAAGCTAACAGAGAGAGAAGTGGTCACTTTACAGCAGAGATGAACTTCTTGCAGGAAGTTTGATAAATTGACATCATTCCAGGCAATTTGAGGTAATACAATCTTCATGTCTGAGCAGTGTAATTACTAGATATGTTTCCAGCATTCAGGCGTGATCTGTATCAATCACCATGAACAGTCTTAGCAGGATCAGTAACCATTTGTTTCAGGAAAAAAGAAAAAAGAAGAAAAAAAAAAAGAGAGAAAAAAGGGAAAAAAAAGCTTAATGGTAATTTAAGGCTCTTTTAGTGTTAAAGAAAACAATACAGCTGGAGGAAACACATAAATGCTACATCTGCCACCTCAGTTTGAGGCCCTGAAGAAAAGACGACCTGATGCAACTGAGATGGGCTCAGCAGGGAGACAGCATAACTGGTGTCAGGTAGATGGCTGTGCTGTAGCATAATCTAATCTCATATTCGCAGTGAATTTGCAGCACTGTTGATGCTGTCAGCATTATCCTAGCCTATGTCTCCCATAAGTCACTGTACCTCCCCGGCTTGCCACGTGGGCATTTGCCCACTGACGTGTGATGAAATGATAGCATCTCGTTTTTGAGGGAGGTGTGGTGACATGGAAAGAACAGCGTAGAAGTGCTCACCGAAATAAATCCATTGTGTGTGCACACCACAATCGGAGTGCAAGAAGGTGCTGCTTGTCACGTATTCTGGACAGAGAGGTAACCCTGCTGTCCGAGGGAACTATGATATGTGAAAACAGCTTAGCTGTTGGGCTCCCCCCACTCCCTGGAAATGTTTGCCTCACCAACGTGCCGGATTAATTTCCAGTAGCATGTTTTCAAATATTTTGCCCTGTTCAGTTCCGTATGGGAGGCATGAGGTTAATTTTTCAAGCTACATGTAAGGTTGCAATTATTCATTTTTCCTTTACAATGACATTTATCAAAGTGACAAGAACCACCATTAAAACTAAACCAATTGACTTTCATTTATTTACAATGTTGGATCAGAAGCAAGCAATGAAAAGTGAACAACTGCTTCATATGGTCCATACAGAACTTATTTGGAGGAACATGAATCACTGGAACGGCTCTGATCATTACAATGGTTTGCCATGAATAGGGTCTGGACAGCTGTTCAGAAATATGGTCCGGACTGAGCTCCAGCTTTTTAAATCCTCAACTAATAGATCAGGCCTAAGGCTCTTGGTTCTTCTCATTGTAAGTTCAGAAGGGTCCACTTTTTTCAGGTCTGCTACTTTGCTTTCTGCATGCTCAGTTTGGAGATAGGCTAGAGTATCTCTGTAATTTAAACAGAATTTTGCTTTTCAGAATGAATCACTTCTGAAGATAAATGTACACCATTTGAGAGTGTTTGGTAAAATTATGACAGATCTTTTTCCCTTGTGTTGCTACAAATAGAAAGTCATTTAGAGCATAAACCACAAATTCATGGCTTGAAACATACATCTTGTCTCTGCATCGAAGACAAAAATGTAGCTAAGATGAGGAATTCAGTTCTGGGTTTAGATTCAAATTCCAAGGTCTATGGGTACAGATCTTTTGTTTAGAATATTATAAAACTGAGATCCAATGCCCAAGTTAGAATATTCTGAGACCTGTATCTAGTAATAATACAACCTTTAGGTCCCAGACAGTAGAACAGCACTACTGAATTCAGGGTAAATGACATTAATCTTGCACCACAAAATAATGCGTAAGCCTCTGCATCCAACCACAGCATCTGGAATGGATGCCCTTTCTTACTGTTTCTTTTCATAACGGGCCTCACTGTTTCCTGAGAAATCAGATAGGGATCACTTTGATCTGCAGATTCACAGCTGAGGAAAAGCAAGGAGGCTTTATATTGTACAAAGGATATTCTTTTAGAACAAACTTACCTAAAAGAACACTTACTCAATAAAGTGATATCGCAAGTATTTTTACACAGAATAAATTCGCAAAAAAAATGACACTCCTCCTTTATTCTGATCTTGAATTTATTCTCTAAATGGAATTTCTTTATCCTGGTCATTCAAAGACAGTAATGAAGAAGCTGAAGTCTGTGGGCAAGCTTTAAAGAAGGTGACAAGAGCTGCCACTAAAAAGATAGATGGCAAAAGAATTTGGCTACATGATAGGGGAAGCATTGCTTCATTTAAACATTCACCAAGAAATATTTAAAAAGTGAATTATTCAAAGAAAAAAGTAAAAGTAGTCAGATAGAAGATTCCAGGAAAGAAAAAGCGTCTACGGTTTCAAATATTTACAGAGCTGCATGTTAGTCTACTGCTGGGCTCATGCAGACAGACCATTTTTCAAAGCTTTGATAAAATATTTTCCATGGGGCTTCACATAGATGTTTAGAGAAGTAACTTTAAAATATTTGCCAGGAATACAAAGAAACCTAGTAGGAACATTTTTGTAAGAAGTATAAATATGCTAGACAGTTCAACAGAATTATTGCTCATCTATGTACAAATCAGAAAAATAAATAATAGCAGAATTTGGGGCATAGGGAGAACTTTTCTTCACATTTAACCATATCATGTAAGCTGTACTCCTACCTTTATTTTGCTACATACACAGTGATTTACCTTTATACAGCTAACCAACAAATAAGGTCTAATACTATCTCTGTCTATAAATGGTTTATATATTCTTAGAGCATCTGAAACACCCTGTACTGATATTGTTCTCAGGAATAAAGTATCTTCTAGTGTGCTTATTGTTTCTTTAAAGTGGTCAGAAAATGATTTTAAGGCATGGTCTGTTTAGAAGCAGCGACAAAGCTTTAGCATAAAATACAGCTACTGTGGATGCAATTACACTGAGTTAACTCCAAATTAAACAAAAACACTTTGGATTCCTCCTCATTACACTTGATATGTATTCAAGACAAGGAAATCATAAGTAAAGCAACCTATTTCACCATCTTCATTATGTATTCACATACAGATATATTTATACACACACATAATTGTGTGTCCACAAACATCCATATGTGCATGAATACAGTCCAACTCTCCAATAGCTTTAGACAACATAGAGAAATACATGCTATTGCATGAACTGATAATGTACATGCTTCTTGATGATTTATGAAATTACAAATTTGGGGTTTATTTTTAATTTTACAGTTAAAGATGTGTCATGCTTGCCTTTTGTTATATAAAGACTTCAACTGGTGAACGCACCTGCTGCAATTTTGTCAGAATCTAAAAACAAACAAAAAAGACATCTAACATTGTGAAATCAGTAAGAATGTATCAACAGAACTTAGAGGACGAGATTTTCAAAGTCATGTCAGAGATTATGATGTCCAAATGCTTTAAGAATCTTTTTCCAGTATAACATTTTTAAGATGATGTGGGAACTTTTGGGGATGACTGTCCTTTCACTGAGACAGAGCCAGCTGCCTCTGCAAGAACAAGTTCTCATCAAAATTACTGCTGGGTAAAATGCAACAATGTAAACTTTGAGTTGTTGGTGAACCAGAAGTAAGAAAGTTTTTCTATTATTGGTTAAGGATTGTCTTTCCAATATTAAACTGGTTTTGATTTCCTTCTTAATTTCAGTAAATCTCAACACTCTTTTGTTGCAATTTTTACCTGAAGTTTACTGCTTGAAAGAAGTATGATTTTGGAAAGTAAGAAAGCTCAGTTAAGATTATTATATGACAGAATAATCTTGAAAATAAAACAGGTCACTTTGAATTTCACATATTTTCTAAATATTAACTTTAATTTTAACTCACTTCAACAGTACCTTTGTTTTCTGAAAAGGCTGAATTAACTTCTGCATACTGTTGCTTGTGATTGAACTATAAGCCATGCAAGTGAAAATTCTGTGTGTTCTGTAAAATTCCTAGACATATTCTGTGTTGTATGAATTAAATGCCATTTCCTAAAATATGTATTTCTTTTTTACAAAAGAGTTAAGTTTGAAGTACAACAGATTAGGGGAGAAAAATATTTGGGTGAAAGAAAAACACAAAATTAAAAATAGTGCCTACATACATAGCATCAAATATGTGTGTGCATCTGTGTGTGTTTACACATACATATATACACATATATATTTATATTTTGTCTGTGTACATGTGTCTGGATATGTATGTGCACTTTCCTGAAATAGTTTCACTGAAACTGAAAAAGCTATGTTAAAAAAGTAACAGAAATAGAAACTTCAAGTAATGGTAATAAAAAATAATTAGAGACAGGGAGTCTCTCCAGCAGAGTGAAGAACTGAAAAGACTGTAATTGTCTAGCTTTAGAAGAAACACAAATACGAGGGGACAAAAAAGAGAGTATAAAATAATGAAAGATGCATAAAGCTAAATAATGATCTTCTATTTCTCTTTCTTGTAATACCAGTATGAGGAACTACTAAATAAAACCAAAGAACCAGATTTAAAATTAATGAAGTAAGTATTATTTTTTATCTAATGAAAAAAGACTAAAAATCTTTGCCTTATTTTTCCTTTAGATGAAGTGATCTGCCAAATAAATAAATAAATAAACACTGCAAAAGGATAAGACATTTATATGATATGAATAACCACAGCTATGATGTTAAAACCACCAGGGAAGGAGTCATCTATAGGTTTAGAAGCAGATTCCTGCCTTTGGGTAACTGTTACATAATAGGTTAATAATTCTAATTTTCAAAAGTGCATTGAAAGCTGTACATTTTTTTCAGAAAAAAAAATACATTCAATTATGGTGAGCTCATTCTTATGGTAAGGGCATAAATGTGTTAGCATAGTGACTAATAATAAATTGACTGAATAACACCATAAAAGTGTCTACGCAAAGATGATTAAATGAGGCAAACATTATTCAGAATAATCTCCCATTATCAGCACAGCATAAAAGATTAAGCAGCTAACCGAACCCATGCATATCAGTGCGAGTTAGGGGACACGAGAACTTTCTTACTTTCATTCTGCATTTGAAAACAGGCATATGAGAAGAGACGATCTAATTTTCAGAAGATACATGAAGAACTGGTGCCATTATCTGAAGAAACACCTTGAGAATGCAAATTAACAGCAACACCATTGCTCCTCGGTCCCAGCTCTTAGCATGGGGAGTAATGACTCAACGCTGTAGGGGCAACGGGGCCACTATTCCTCCCCCCTGCTTGAAAGCCACGCTTATGCTATCACACAGCACGGATCTACGTGAGGGTGGCACTGATAGATCCCGTGATACATGTATGATTTGCCCTGTCCTAGTAACTGAACCTGCCTCCTCTGCGGCCAAGGAGCAACACAGTCATGCAGGCAATCCATCAAGCTACAGACACTCTCCAGATTTCTCCAAGCACCGTTTGCTGCTCACACTGCGATCAGAAGACGAGCATACAGAAACCAAATTAGAGCACGTGGCAATTATTGGAAAGCCTTTAGAAATAAAACTTCAAAAATAAATCACCTAATGTTGGAAAGAACGCGGGGTGTAGCAGCTGTTACTCCCTACATTATTATTAAACCCTTTTAGCACTGAGAGTTTATCAAGATGGCAAAGAGACACATAAGATTTACTGCTTAGCTTTAATAAATGTTTTGAAGATCCAAGGAGTTAAGAGTGAGACATTTTCATTTCTACTAGCATCCACAGCAATTGGGGAAGATCTTCCATTTCATATAATTCTACCTAATTATTAAAATTAGTGTATTTTGATTAAGGAAAATGGCATTTATTTTTTATGATTTTTTTTCATGAATATTTACAGATTCCATCTATTTGAATGGACTGGATTCCCATAAAGCATTTAAATAGCTGGAGCACGTGGGTAGGGTTTTCCAGGTCCCTGGCACTATACGTGTGCATTTGCATATATGTTAGTGGAGGAGGGGGAGGTCAGCCTGTCTAAGCAGTAACCTGTACAATGATTCACTAGTTCTGGAAGTGCTGAAGTTGTAACTATTGATAAGTTACCCAGAAAGAAAATGAACCTTTTTCTTCTTATATATATCATACTATTGTATACAAGTTATATACTAAAGCCTCATTCTTTTTCCTTACTCCCCTCTTCCCTAGAATGTAGGCAATATTCCTAACCCATACAACAGTAAATAACCTTTACAGGTAAGGACAGACACACAAATTACCCTCCATTATTATTCCTAACTATTTAACTCCAGGTGAAAAAAAAAAAATTAAATAAAGAATTAAAGAAAAAAAAAGTTACAAACAGTTTTAATATTCCTACTCTGGGCATGCTGTAGGGCCCTCCTTCCTTCCTTTTCCTATGTTAACTCATACATAATACCCTCTCCCCAATATTTATATAGTAACAGAGTATCATCTGATATCTGCTTATTATCCCACCTTCACCTTTTTTACTGAGGAAGAACTAAACTATCAGTAAAGTACAGTAAACAGCTTATAAACAAGTTTTTCATAAACATCTATACAAATCCCAACTGGCTATTAATTTGAACCTTTTTCAAGCCTTTCCACAAATATTTGTCATTCATAAATTTATACAAATAGAAGTTTGATTCACACTCAAGCCTGAAGAATTATTTTTATTTACCCAAATAGCCATCTTTGAATGCTAAATTAGATACCTTAATAACTTATTAAATGAAATATTCTCCACAGAGTCTTGGCAAACTAAGAAGACCAGACAATGGTAATTAAAAAAAAAAAGAAAAAAAAAAGAACAACAGTGCAGGTTCTCCAGTTACACATCCGTGTTTAAAGTCTGCCCAAGCAATTCTGCTCTTCAGAAGAAATGACTGCATAGCAATTAATTTGATTTTCAGTGGCTGCAAAGGGAACATTTCTTCTCATAACAGCTCTGAACCCAGCAGGTCTGTAGAACATCAGTGGACCATGGTTTTTAGTTTGATTAAACTTTTAAGCCCATACTGCGTGGAGCTCACTAACGATAAGACTTGTGAAACGTATATGCACGTAAAATGAAAGCAATGTGATTTGTTTGGAGGCAAAATAGCTTTCAAATGTAAAATGATGAAAGAACAGGGTTTTTTTCCTTCAACAGATCATACTTACTTTTTTTAATGCACATACACATCCTTAAATCAGTTGCTAAAATGCTCAAGAATATGTAATTATGTTGTTCAGAGTGTTAAGCAATTATTGTCAGTTTTAAGGCTTTGCTACTATATCATGCCTAAGGCAAATACTCTATGTTCATGAATTTTGGAAAGAGCAAGTTATATATATAATCTGAACATAAACATCTTTCAAGCTGCCTGTAGTCTTGGGGGGGTTCGTGGCAGTAACATGTATTTTAATCTGAAACTGCTGGTTTTATTTGCCTCCCTCCAACTTCCTATCTGTCTATACAGTGTTTCTTCATGCAATCATTTATCCACCTATTACTTTCTAAATTAATAAAGGCTACCGAAGAACGGAGAATGACAAGGACACTGTGTGTCCAGTATTATTCACTTTCAAAGATGTAACTACAATGGAGGTTTTGTCTTGCCCTTCAGAAAGGTACGTGGTATACATTTCTGCTGCACCAAGTGACAAATTGCCAAGAGAAGAATGAATTCTTCAATACCATTAGAGCAATTTAAGTTTGTCTAACAGATGTAATATTAGACAAACTTCTGTACTCAAATGTCAGTGTAAGCACAAATAACAAATCATGGAGTTTTAGTTTAGAGATAGTTGCATTATACCCTTCCAGAGGAAAACAGTGGTGATCTTTTCTCAAGCGAATTAGCTCTTACAGATGTTCTCCCTTAGCCCAATCCTTCAGGACATCCAGTATGGATCTGCCCTCTTGCCTAAAGCTCAGGGCTGAGCCAAACATGTTGCGTTCCTTCTTTTGTTCTTACTGAAGAACTAATATTCAGTATTAACCATTGACAGAAAAGGAAGGAGGGAAGGATGAAAGAAACAAACAAACCACACAGCACTAGCTACTTAACATCTCTTTTCTGTATTCAGTGGATATGCTTTTCCCCAGAGACAAAGCAGGGTAGCTGACAGCAACAGGGGGAAATCCACAAGAGACTCTGATGCTGCTGATTTGGAGCCTCTGTCAAGACACCAGGCCTCGTGTCTCAGTGGGGAAATGATACAGTTAGACCGAGGGCAAATTCTAACTTTTTCTCATGCATCTTCCCAGATGAAGAAATAAGAAGACACCAAGAACTCTGAGGCTCTCCTGAAATTTCTTCTGCTCCAAAATCACTCCTCATGAGAAATCCAAGAAGTCAAACCCACATCTCACCTCAGCCTCAATGTGGAGAAACAGATGCAGGAATTTCCCATGAATATAATATGGTCTCTCTTAATGCTTTGGTTAAACAGAGTCTATTACAAAGCAAACAGCTGTGTACTATCATCCATGTGAATTTCAGGGGACCTAAGAACTGCTTTACTTTAACAAGTTTCTCAATATATTATTCATGAGGTACTTTCTTCCATGCGCTCTGGAATGAAATTCTTTAAACGTAAAGAGCAGTTATGCCCCAGACACTCATCTCTGGCAAATCAAGGATCAGACATAGTACAAAACACTTGGAGATTTATGGGAATCTCAATGATTTATAACAAATTCACAGTTATATTTCATATTGCACATAAGAAAACCCTCCCCGAACTTAGAAGAGCTCAAGAGTTTAACCTGGCAATGAAGTGATGCACTGGATCTTAACATTTTTATCCAACACTGCCAAACACACAATGAAACAAACAAACCATAAACCCCAACCTGGAGCTGAGCTTGGTATGCCATCTGTATCACATGATACGTTCTAGCGTCTTCAAGAATTTACAGATTGAATGGTTACTATAGCCAGTAAGGCAAAGTACAGTTTGAAGTAAAAATGTCTAACTCATTCCGAGCATGTACAAATTCATCACTTTTGCTATATTACAAACACCGCAACTTGAGTGGATTAGCTTACACATGAATTCTCTATTTTCCTATGTACAACATATGTAACTAGTTACTTTCTGATCGCATTTCAGACTCAAAGTAAGAATAAACTGCAAACAGAAATGAAAGAACCACGCTCAAGTCAATAGCACATAGTAGTTTTCCTCTGCGACTTGTTAAAACTTCTCTGCCACAAATAGTTTCAAAGGCCTCTCTAGGCCACATGTGAACATTTACTGTAAGGCACAGGATACATGAGCTACTTATTTCATAACGTTATTGCACAGGAAAATAAAAACAGACTAGAACAATTTCTCTGATTCTGTCTTTTTCCTTTACTGAATGCTATCCAGTGAATGTTTTTACACTCTGCTTTATAAATATTATACATTCAAACTCATACAACTGGATCCTTATAAACCTTATGAATTCCTTATATTCTTCCTTCATTCTGAGAATATTGAAGAGGAGTTTGTGGTATGCTGAGAAGGTAAAAATTTAGATATCAAATGGTTTAATACAAGGCAAGGCCCAAGCTTCCAAATGCAGAGAAAATTCTGGTTTTAAACATTTGATTTTGACCATTAGCGGTACTCAGAGCTGGCAATATTTAAAATAAGAATGATCAAGGAAAAAAAGCTAAATTTTAAAGATCTGAACAATTCATATTAAGACTTTTCACTTGGATCCCTCAAAACAGGATGTGCTGGTCCTCTGCACAGGCCAAGACATAGACATTTGCAGGCCTCCAGAAGGCCCCACAGGAATTGTGTCCTTCTGGGCTACAGCAAGAAGTGCTAGAAAACGGGGGCTAGGATTGTAATAAATTCTCATTCAAGTGGGATTGAGTGCAAACACAGAAGAAAGCAAAGAATAAACAGGTTTTCTGAGGACATATCCTTCAATAAAAATAAAATTTAAAAAAAGTGTGGCAGTAAATAGAGACACTATGTGCAAGTGCAAGTGATGAAGAACTTAGAGGTTTGTTAGGTAGCATTTTTCAAAAAGCTGATCAGTGAACATTTCATAGATGAAAGACTATTCAGGATTCAATTCTCACTTAACCCAGTATTAGACAAGGACTAATTTCCCTAAATGTTAATGAAGATCCTCAGTAATAAAGCTGAGGGGATGGAAAGGAAGAGTGCTCCCCGATTCCTATACCCATTTCTTACAGTGAAAACTATAGTATGAATATTCTTTCATTAAAATGACAGCTTAGTACAGGAATACTAGAAAATCATTTTTCATTATTATGGAGTCAAAAACTGTAAATCTAGTGAAAATTGTTTCTGGATGCCATGTATTTCCTTACTTAATAAAATTTTATATTGTTTTTATTATGTATATTTTAAGCTAAAAAAGTGTGTCACAGTATATATTTTTAGGTTTAATTCTTTTTCTCTTGTCAACCTACAGTGCTTTTCTCTTCTGAATTAAAACAGTGGCATATATTGGTTAGAGAAGAGAATATGATATCCCAGAAGAGACAGAGAAATTAGAAAGTAATAGAGAATTCGTGGAATTTGTCAAAGTAAACAGACAAAATAATCACAGCTATTATCTCCTGCATTCTGTAAAGGAAATAATTAGCTTGAAGCCTGACTTTGGTTTTGCCTGAACAGTAATTCTATGATTAATTCTTGTGATTAAAAGTGGTATGTTTGGGCCAAATTATTAAACCTACAACATTCTGCCTAAAATTTATGAGGCATCATTCAAAATTGGTCTCCAAATGTAAGAGAAAAGATCTATAGCCTTCTGTTTAAAGAAAAATGCACCTGATCAACTGGCAGAACAAGGACTGAAAACAAAATTGTAATTCCCAAACTGCATTTTATATATTTGAAAGGTTGTTTTTCCTTATAAAAATTTTCTGTTCAGCCAAGCCTATTATTTCATGTCCAATATCTCTAGGTGGTTCTCTCTTCTGGTTACTGATTCAGCATCTTCCAACATCCTATCTCACTTCCCTATTAAAAGGAAGGTTTACAGAATTTACAGTGCAGTGATCCAAAAGCTGAATTATACATACTGCATACCTCCAAAAAATTCTCTGAAAGCCTGGGCTAGCAAGAACATCTATTTATTTGACTTCTGCACTTATCCACTGTTTACTGTCTTGCCAGTCTGACTTACACAACCGGCTTATTCTCTGAGCTTGATGGAATCTATATATATAATGTCCTACATACTTGAACCTTTTGTGGAGGAAAATGGGTCTTGAAATAATGCTTCATTCTTCCCAAGACAAAAACAACCCCCAGGGAGAAAACTAAATGCTACCTTCTTTGAGACCATATCTTCTGGAATTCAGCTGCTTATTCTCTTACACACAACTATCTTCAGAGTCAGGGGCTGAATCTCACTTTCAGCATAATAGCCAAATTCTCTTCTCAAATGCAGTTTTGCAATTCCTGCTACAGCTGGTAAGAGTTATGCTTATATATCTGGGTGAAAATCTGGGTCAGTATAAGGGTCCAACCTACCATAAATGCTTTTTTATTTTGATTTACTTTCTTACTCATCTGCTGTAAGATGTCACTGTGGGTCACAAGATAATGCAAATTTGTAACATTTTGATATGAAATACAAGCATCAGGGAAATGTAAGAAAAAGCAGAAGCATGCATGCAATGAGAAGTGCAAGTTAAACTGAGAAATAACATGATACATTCATGAGACAGGCCAGAATGCCATAGCTTTAATATCAGCTTGGAACATGCATCCAAGGAAGGTGGGGCATTATGAGAAACTAAATTAATAGGTGTAACATTAAAGAACTGCCTTAACAATGTTCAAAGAGAAAGCTAGGTGATTTCAACAGGAATTGAAAAATAAGGCTTAGGAAGTAGATGAAATGAATGAATCTATTTTATAGATAAGTACAGTTAATTGATGGATGTTTTCAAAGGATTTGCTACTGCTGCATCTTTCAGATGTAAAAGGGGTCATAAGAGGAAGAAAATGAAGTTCTGAGAACATGCTAAGGTGAAGGCAACCAGGGTAGTACGGCTTGAAAGGAGACTAATATTTAGATATGCGAAAAATATAAAGAAGTGGCTTAAAAGACAATGCAATCAGATTGGATTGTTTAGAGAATAAAAATGGTGTGGTGTAAGATCTGCTTTCAAAAGAAAACAAATGCTTATTGGAGACAGATAAATAAAAACTCTTACTAAAGAGCTGCATTCTCAAATAAAGGGGGATGAATTTCCTTGAGAATGGAATTAAAAGCTAACGACATCTGTTATTATAATTATTGCTTATTACCTGTATGACAATAGTGCCTGAGGCCCCAATTAAAGTTGGTTCCCCATTATGTGAAATATTTATAAATACATGATAAAAATAGCACTCCCATGACTTTACAAAATGAAGTAGATAAACAAGGGAAGAATTGTCAGCTCTGTTTTATATTTAGGGAATGAAGGGACAGAGGTTAACTGCCTACTTCATATTGAAAAGTGGAAATTACTGAGGTGCTTTAGAAGATTTTACCTGAGTTTGCAAGTGAGAAAACAACACAATGTAGAGGGAAGATGATTCACTCTGATTTATTTCCCAGCCCTTGAACCAGCATTTATGCAGTGGCTGGACTTTTCTGCTTCACTTCTGAAAGTGAGATCTCTAAGAATGTCCCTCCTGATTGCAGCTCTCTATACAATGAGCAGGAGGAAGAAGGGGTCGGGTTCCAAATATCCTTGTAAGCGGGGGAAGTTAAAATCAGGATATTCTGTTTGATAGGCATCATGGGTGCACAAGAGGCAAGTTTGCCACATGACTTTCAGGGAGCCTCCAAAACTCTAGGAAAACTTGTCAAACAAGTTTGGCCATACGATGAGATCTTTAGAAAAGAAGACCTTATTGCAACCTGGACACATTTCAGAAGCCAACGGAATGAAATTAGTCTTCACTTTTCATCTATCACAACAGATAATGTAGAAGAGCTCCATTAACACAGGTAAGAAATAGAAATTATCCAAAAATATCTACAAACGCCATTGCTTGGAGGCAGTTTTTGGAGCACGTTTTTCAGGAAGTGTCCCATCAGTTCCTGGAAGGAAGACTCCTCTAGACATAGGAAGTAAAAAAAAAAAATCCTTCAGAAGAAAAAGAAAATGTATGGTTGTAAAACAACTAATTGTAAATTTTTTTTTTTGATGTGCCCAAGGTTCTTTAAAGTGCCTATGATCTTCTTTAAAGAATAACACATTGGTACTAATGTCTAAGACAAGAGAGCCTAAGCCTCTTTTAAAAGAGGACTGAGCTCCTAGCAGGTACACTGCTGAAGGGTAATTAGGCACCTAATCAATTCAATGTACCTACACCTCCTAATTTGACCAGGAGCTGTTAGATCCTAAATATATATGCATTAAATCCTATCTGCATATTTATGTTTCTAAAACTTTATTCTTTTAATAAGGCACATCTAAAATTCCAGATCCTCAAAGGGAATTATTCACAGTGATCATGGGACAGACTTTTATTTTCCCAGACCTGCAAAGGGAGTTCACGAGCCAGAATTACATGCCTCAGTACAATGTAAAATGAACACAGATATATGTGCCCAGGGGGTGACAGCAACCAGATTCCTAAATAGGGAAATGCATAAACCAGACAACAAAAAAAATTATCATAGATAGAGACAATCTGCAGTTGTTTCCTACTTTTAAGTGTCTAGTTGCAGCCCAGATTATGTGCTTATGTGAAAGTGGGATTTACAGCCCAGAATCCCATCTGCACTTAAACACCTTTGATTATGGAAAATTGGTTCACTCTTTTCACTTAAAACCTGTCTGTCAAAGGAGGAGGAGGAGAAGGGAATGTTAAAATAGCCTAGTTATTACAGCAGTTTCTAAGGAAACCAGAGTCAATGCCCTCCTCATGCAAAACGAGCTGAAATTCATACCTCTCACCTCTCAGGGGAGTGCCCCATCCACCGCGAACAATGCTCAGCCTAGGGCTAAGACACGCACCAAATACGGCAAGTACAAAGCAGATGCTCTGTGGTAGCTGTCCATGTACACACCCTCTAATTCCATTTTAAAATCCTTTGAGGTGATAACCCTATCCTTTTGAGGTAATCATTTGAGAAAAAGCTGTATCTGCTACTGTAGTAACACTCAAATTTCATATAAAAGCAAAGATTAAGAAAAGTCTAACAGCATGGAGAAATGGAGCAAACAGTACTGACAGGGACACTCAAAAGCTGGGAATGCTGCACACTCCCAATAAAATCACTTCATAAACATGGAAGCTGAAATTCAAATTATATTCTAAGAAAACCATGCAGATTAAAAATCAAGGGAAAGAAATAAAGGAAAGAAAAATAATTAAAAAAAAAAACAACCATGACAGAGCTTTCCAAAACATAAGAATAAGACATTCTTACCAGGAATAATGCTCAAAGCACTGGCAGAACAGATAAAGATATTTGTGACCTTCTAGTATGATAAAGATATATGCTGATACTTACTGTTTAATTTACGGCTGAGAAACAGAAGTTGGAATAAAGCTGCAACACATTACATTCTTCTGTAGAGATCTTAAATATTCCCTAATCAAATACTAAACTACATATGGAATATGTAAAACCAGTTTTAAAATAGTTGAAATAATCAGGTCTACTTTTAAAAAAATGCTTCCCATTACAATTGCTTAGCCCCTGTACATGGAGGTGATCAAAACATTACATTTTTAGAGCAGCATTAAAAAAAAAAGTATGCTGAAGTTGAACGAAGCAAAAGAACAGATGTTCCAAGATGCAGGGCATACAAAGAGCTATGAAGCCAAGAGGGGAACTACAAGGACTTGGAGAGTCCCAAAGCTAGGAGAGAAAAAAGATGAAGCAAAGTATGAGAGCGACATAGAATATGAACAAAACTGGGAAACAAGAACCTTCAGACGTTAAGGATGATGATGACTAACAGACCTCCATGAGTTGATGCTAAAGCTCATACCCTTACAAGTATTGTTTGCCTATGCCCTAATAATTACTGGTCTCAAAAATCAGGCAAATGCTAACCAGTTTACAAAACAATCCCATGAAAAATGAAATGTTTCAGCCTGAGTGGAAGTTAGAGCAGATTCTTTGCAGCAGCTTGAGGGAAAAGCTAGGGATCGGAGGAGAAGGAAGGCGCCCAGCTTCTGTGCATTTGCCCAGAACGCTAGTTGTCCATTCTGTAAATGATTACAATAGGCATCGGTTTTGTTTCCCAAGCGTAAAATGTTTGTGTGTTAAAGTTGCAACCCAATAACTGAAACATAATGTGCTGCAAGGCAAGGAGCATGAAAAGGTATCGCATTGCTTAGACATAAGTAGTGTTGCTACGTATGCAGCAGTCACTCAGTTTAGACTAGGACCTACTGAAAGTCACTGGAATTTTTCTCACTTTTAAATGCCTTCGATCCCATTTTCTGTTTCATGTCAGCCTCATGTCTACTCAAATCATGTCTTTGCATCCTAAATTTTCTTACATTCCCTGAAAGGCAATCTATTTCCTTAGAAGGGCAGCTTAGGTGCACGTCTCTTTAATGACTAGGCTCTTACATACAAAACTAGCAGGGACTGTAAATAGTATCTGCCTGTCATTGAGCAATCAGATGTCAGGAACATAGCAATGGAAAATTCAATAGGAAGATGTTCTAAGATCAAGAAAAAAAAAATCAGACAGAAAGAAGCATGGTATTCTGCTCTTCCTGTATGTGGCAGAGCTGACGTTTGCCTGGAATGCGTTGGACTACGACAAAGTGCCTTACAGAAACAGCCAACATACAAGACCTTCAGTAATTACAACATGCAAAGTGCGCCTAGAAATTTCTGATTAATAATCACATTAGCGTCTAACATTTTGTTTTCAAAGCTAATTTGCCAGCATTGTTAGAGCACTTATTGTACATTGTTGAATGATGATTACTGAGTTAATCCATACCGCAGTAACCTGACATCCGAAACACCCTGACAACGGCTGCACCAATACCCATTAACTAGCTTGCATGTGCAGTTTTCTGCAATAACCAGAAAGATGCAATTCAAGGTCATTACTATTAGAATTACAGAAACCACAGAGAAGAAATAACAAGTAATGCTTCAGAAGAGATGAAAACTGAAATTGGTAGTATTCTTAAATGTAAGCAAAGGTTTTACTCAGTCTAAAAGTACATGGAGGTAGTCCAGATTGTCAAATAGTGTATGTAGCTTACTATATGAGTAAATATCTCTCTTATTAACAGCTGTTGGTGCCTGAGTTATTGAGAATGTTTAGTTTGGCTTTTTTTAATCTTAAAATGTTGAAAAATAACAGATTCACAGACTTGCTAGGGAATCACAAATGGCTAGTACCTGTTTTGGATAACTTTTTGAAATTTTTGATACTTCAGAGTTGGATGTTGTCTCATAACTTTTATTCTCCTTTGTTTCTCTACTATGTCCTCTTTTTTTTTTTCTTTCTTTCTTATATTACGGTTAAAGAAGTGGCTTGTTTCCTCTGAGTACGCACTGAGTGCATTTGCCCAGGCAAACAGAAAAGTATAAGCTAGCTCCACTTTTAGCTTAGTGGCCATGAGGCATATTCAGACTATGCCAAGCAGTCCTGCATACCCTGCCAGTTTGTGTCCTGACTGTTTGAGCGTGGGTGGCACTGGACTACAACCCTCTTAACGTCTAAGAGAATAGACATACTCGGGATACACTGAGAACCTTTCTCGCCTGATCTGAAACAAAAGTTTATTTTCTGTTTTGCTTAGAAATGATGAAACAGTAACGCAAATGTTATACAGTCCAGTTTGCAACAACAAACTGCTCATTAAATACTAATGTTCATTGAAACCAAAAACATCTCTTTAGATCTTTATCTCATTGTCTCCATCCTCACTTATTTTACATGCTCTTAAGCTACTGAATAATAGCAACAGATAAGAAATCATTAAATTAGAATAAGGATCTTATATTTGCATATATTTATAAGCATCTTGCAGAGATGACAATGCAATAATACTTGGAATAAAGATGCTATCCAGTTTCAGGGCATTTTGAAGTTTTTCCTCAGCTTCACCATTTTCACTTCATTTCCAATTAATGTAATTTCTGTGATAAGAAAATAATTGTTTCACCCTTTTTAGATTTCATTATGAAATAACATTGCTGAAGAACAAATAATAGAAACAAAATGGGTCTACCAAAAGATTAAAGTAAAACAGCAAACCAGACGCTATATCTGCAGGTCTAAAGTTTTAATTTGTTATAAATGCTGGTGTGACTGATGAAGTGTTTAAGATCACAACAATATATACACATTGAGAAACTCCATCTGTTTCAAAATGCTATACATTACTATACAGCATGAAGAGACAAAAATCTATTAACTAGCTATGAGAAAAAATGGAGAATTCGGAAAAAAAAAAGCATAATCATTGCAAAAAAATAAGCCAAGACATTAAACGAAAGTTTGCTATTTAGTTCCCAGCATGAAACCCCCAAAATAGTTAACGTTGCAGAGAAGGCTGGCCAAAATATTGTCATCATAACTCTTTCTTCTTCTTCTTTTTTTTTTTTTTGGTGGTGGTGGTGGGGAGGTACTTATGATTCACAGCAAAAACTTTTCCAGAAACAAGACAATTTCAACAAAACATCTATCCAGAAAAGTTTTCAAGTTCACAATGGATTTTTTTGACAAAATATTCACCAACAAAAAATTCTAACTTGCCTCTCAAGCCCTTCATCTGGGATGTGTGAGACCCAAAGCCAAGTACCTGGTGTGAATGGAATTTAGAAAGTTATTTTGGGACAGAGTTCTTTTGCTGATGAAAAAACTTCTAAGAAATGCTCCACATAAGAAGGCCAAGACAAAAAATAAAATCTCCAATAGTTTTGACTGATATGAAAATCATTTTTTTCTCCAAAAATAATAGCAAAATAAGAATTTTTATTTGGCTTCCTGAATTCTTTTTTTTTTCCCCAGACAGTTATCAGTTAGATCCTGTTCTGCTGAACAGAAACATATTTAATTATTTTTTTATCTCATTTACTTTAGACAGAATTCAGACAAAAAAAGGACTGTTGCATTGTCCAGGTTTTACTTTATGCCATATTTTCTAGATAAAATATTTTTAACAAAAAAGTTATAAAATTGTCTCCAGCTACCTGTTAAATAATAATACTTGCTCCCCCTCCCCTCTCCCAACTTTTCATCCTATTGTTTTACCCACATTACACATTATTATCCGTCCTATTTGGTAGAGCTTTGTCTTGCAAAAAAAAATATCCAAAGGTACTCTGGTCTTTCCTCATGCAGTGGAAGTACCAGCATTCGGAGAGCACACACCAGACTTTGCCCACTGCTTCTGTAGCACACGCACTCCCTCTCTCCACCTTTTTTTCTTCCCTACCATTTGATAGATAAGGGGTCCTGTAAAATTTATGGCTTAGCCTGTCTCTGAAAGCTGTTGCAGTGGTACCTTACAGATTTATGTCCTGAAAGATGTGCACAGAGCAGCCTCCCGTCCCACTCTGAGATGACAAAGTCTAGCAAGTTTTCTGCAGCGTCTCTGACCTTCTCTGTCCGTTCATTCTGTGCAAACAATTCATCTTCTTCCATGCAGTCTGCAAGCAGAACTCCATTGAGCCAGTTGACTGGTGTCAAGGATTTCCCTAGCTAGCTACCCCTCTGCTCTTTCCTTGGTGCTGTCACAGCAGAGGAATGACTATATGGCAGGCTAAAGCTGATATTTTGCGATGAAGGGTACAAATTAAGCAGGAGGGGAAAAAGAAATGTGTTTGTGTGCAGATTCCGGGGATGGAAAAACCCTGACTGCTTGTAATGTACAGCAGGCCAATATAAGATCTCATTTTTATGTTATGCAAATTAAAGTTTTGCCATATCTATAAATTATACTGTGCCAATGCATTACAATCTTCAAAGTAATTTTATATCTTTGTGGGTCTTGGCAGGTTTTAATAGGAGTATAAAACTGTTTTTGCAAGAAAATTAGATTACCTTGTTGGTGAAATTTGCTGCATATAACAAAGGTAGAAAATCTTTAGAGAAAGCGTATTAGTTACATCTGCTATAAAAGGTGAATGAATCTGGGACCAAATCCATTCTCGACTTAGAGAGTAATAGACTGAAAGGGTCATGCTACTATAATTAGGTGTTTATTTCAAGAAACCAGTTTGATGAGCCATGTTCTAAGGTATATGCACGCACATCTGCATGTCTGGCAAATTCTCAATTTTGATCCTTATTTATGAAAAAATGACATGGTTGTGTGCATACATGTGCATAAATTTCAGGTTATGATAACACTTTCTAATCCATTACAAATTAAATGAATATACACTGTTGTCTCTGTCCATCATAGTGAGCTGAACACTAGGCTGCAAATTCAGTATACTGGGCCCACATTTGTTAAACAGGAGAAGGTATAGGTTAGTTATATCTGTTTTCAGAGCTTCGTCTCTAGAGCTTAGCCTCCTTGGCATGCTGAATAACTTGAGCCCAGCGACTTCGGTTCACTTTACACAGTAACATTTATCCTACCATTTAACTCACAAGTCAGGAGTAATGTGGTTGAAGAAGTAGAGGTGTTTCTCTTACAAAGAATATTTCATATTTATTTAACCAACATTACAAGAACAAAGGCTGAATTCTCATTTTTTTCTTATAGGTGTGTGAGTCCAGAACAGTTCAGGAAAATGATAACACCATAAAATGATTTAGCAGACACAGATTAGTTTGCATTCTAAAAGACATTTCCTCTCAGATAAGTATGTGCTGCTTCTTGTTCAGTTGCTATGTTTCTAGTCAATATGAAAACTTTAATGTATCAAGAGAAGCTGGAATACATGTGCATTTTTAAAACAAAAATAATAAAAAAAAAGTACACACACCTAAAAAAGAGAGAAGCCCTATAAGAAGGTCAATATAAGAACTAAGGAAATCACCAGTAACAGCAACACAAAGTCCATAGGTCCTCAGAATTATAAAAGATTAAAATTTCAAAAGACTTATAAGACAAGGAGCCAGATCCTCACTACAACCTGATACTGCCTTTGGGAATTAAGTGAAACTAGAATGCAAGTTCAGACGTTTCAGAGTATTAACAGTGAAAGTCCTATTCAGACACTCCTAGTAGCCCTATTCTCTCTAGATCTTCTACACTGCTTCCCAAACATCCTACTTTATCTTTCTCTAATATTAAAATTAATGTGCATATACATGGAATATGCCAAATTGTTCTGAAAGAGTATATTCGATACAGATTTACTTTGGCCTTTTTTTTTTACTTTCTAAACTGAAAGTAAATACTATTACAGAATATTAGGCACCAGCTTCTAATGATTTCAGCCAGACCAGACCACAGCAATAATACCACAAGTGTACACTATATATACTATTGCATTGACTCAGCCTTGCAGAGTTGTATAACACTCTCTCCTGCATGTGGGATAACAAGTATAGGTGGCAAGAAGTGCAGGTGCTGAGCAGGATGAGGATGGCATAGCCGCAGTCAGCAACATGATTCAAAAGGGCCATGTTGTACAGTAACAGTATGGAAACTGTCAGATGAAATAGCTCATCAGACAGCAGCAGACAGGATGAAGCATCACAACAGCAAGGTCCCACACGGGACAAAACAGGAAGAACCAGCCATCAACACCTGCTAAGTTCAGGAAGAAAGTGCTAATTAAAATGACTAAGGAATGAATCACTATCCGTTAAATCCTCCTGGTGATGCTTAAGACTGGAAGAACAAAACAACAACAATAAAAAAAGAACACCCTACTGAATTCAGTATCTTAACCATTGACATTTCCCCAAGAAATTTTCCTGAGAAAGTAGTTTTCAAACCAATGCAAAATGTAAATCATGCTCCCCCATGCAACTCACATTTACATGAGGATTTATAAGATCACAGCTATTCTTTTGACCATATGTCTAAATTAGACAAAGCCTAGCAAAACATTTTGTCAAACTGAACATCAAAAAACTGAAAATGTTTGACAGTCGAATGCAGAACCATACAGCTAACGTGGCTGGAAACTAAAGGTAAATTCTAGGAGATGAATTTCAAAAACATTTTTAGCATGAGGAGAATTGCAAAGAAAATACAAGTGACAGCCACTAGACAGTTCCAGTGCCATTCTGTATCTGTATTCGGTAAAGCATGTTAAATGAATGCTCAGCCTGCTGGGGGAGGTCTCACAACCTGGCCTGCTAACCTTGAAGAAAGGCCCAGAGCAATGTGCAGAGGCCGTCCCATTTCCTTAGCAGGCTGAGGGAGATTCCCCAGGGAAGGAACTGTGTATCCAGCTGGAAGGGCTCCTCTGGGGGGAAACCTCCAAAATCCTCGTGCTGCCAATGTACCATGAATACTGCCACACCACATAACACTAACAAGATGCCAGGTCATACTGATTTGCTTGGTCAGCCTAAAGGAATGTTACAGCTCAGACTGGCCTTCAGGACTATCTATGCCCAAGTTGTAGACCCCAGTTCATTAGTGTTACAAATGAACCAATTCTATTAATTTCAGTAGCTCGTTTGGACCATTTCAGCAGAAAATGGTTAATAAAGGCAAGCCAAAAGAATAAATCACATTTAAAGTAGCACCATCAAATAAACTTGATCTTTGAAACACATTTATTTACATACAAAAGCGAGATTCTTATTCCCAGTTCCAGCTGCTTTGCCTTGTCCTGGCAATCACAATATTATGGAAATAGCATGTCTCATCTAATAACACAGAACAGATGTAAACAACCTAACACTGCGCATGACCTGGATCTACAACTGTACTAAGAAGCATAGTCAAGCTGAAGTGGTAAGCATAAACAGAAACACAAGTTTATACATTACTAAAAATTGAAAATTACAGAATTCTATGGCTCTACTAAAAATTGAAACTTGAGCATGTTAATAACCTCAGTGATGCACAACTATTTTCTGAAAACAATTCCATGTAATAATGACTCAAGTACTTTTAGATATGTTTTATATTTAAATACATGCAACTTATTTTTCAACCTGATTTTTCTTTGCCAGCTAAATATTATTGTTACAGTTTAACCTATTAAAGAAACAGAAATGGGCCACTAATATCTTGGCTCTGTAGTACCACAAAGTATTTTAAATTGATCAAGCATTTTTATCCTTCATATACTTTGCTACAAGCCTTTTATGTAGTTTACTGAGTCAATCCTTCTGGAAATAAGATATACAATAAATGATTATAATTATCTCTCTTTCCTGCAAAGTATGTGTTCTCTTTCTGTAAATATTAGCATGAAATGTCTGTTATATCACTTTCCCCAACTTCACTGAAAATTATCTGAGATGCAAAAGTTATATGAAAGGAAACTAGATACCGGTTGTTTTAGCAGGAATGTGAAAACACATTTGTATCTATTAAAGGGTAAGTGGATAATTTATGGACAATTAATTTAGAAAGGAGACAGTAAGGAAAGAAGTATAAAACAGCAGAAGAAACAGTTGATAAAATGCGCTTTACTGTCACGGAATTCTCAAAATGAAGAGTTTTCCTTTTAAGTTTGAACTGCTTTTCTTGGTGGTTTCTCAACATACTCAATTTCAACATTTTTGATCTTTAATTTAAAGATTAGAGGACAGAATAAATGGTTTTCCTAATGAATACACACGCTGCATTTCATAATGTCTTTTATTTTAAAATGCATGTAGATCCTTATATCTTTTCATAATTAATTTACACATAAATTAATTTTTTTGTTTCTAGATTCAGATTTTTATCATATATTATTAATGTATATGAAAAACAAACACATCATAATTTCAGGTTATTCATTTTTAGGTACTTGGATGATTTTTTTTCCCTATCTTAGACACATATAGCACCTGATACATTTGTTAAGCAGGTAGTGTGCAAATACAACTGTATCTAATTTTGTCTCCTTTTCTGTGCAGCTATTTCTAATTACAGGGAAAAATGCAAATTGCTTATTTTTACTCTCTCTCTCACTGGCAAAAAATGGTAATTCCTTTTTTTGCTCTTTTTTTCAAAAAAAAAAAAAAAAACAGAACTAGATCTAACTTACCTGTCTGTCATAGTAGAAGCTAATAAGCAAGTACTCACTATCAGACATCCATTTTGTTAAAAATCTAAAATGTACTATGTTATTACATATGCAATGAAATACTACCCACTTTTAATGAATCACACTCAGGTAAGATGAATAATAACCTTATTGCAGACAATCTAGATATTTCAAGGAAACAAACAAAATCTTTCTGTATAAGTAAGTCATTGCCCTGTAGATATTTTCCCTCGCTTTCACATCCTCTCTTTTTTCTTTTCACTTTAATTCAAGCAACACTGCCTTGCTTTCACAAAGGATTAAAGCAATAAAGTCCTGTGGACATTTAGAACCCCCTCTGATTCCCATCGTTGTAATTGCTGTAAAGTACTGTTGAAGCCCCTGGACAAGTAATAGGTAAATTAAAATACATTAACAGCAGCTGGAGAATATCCAATAGCTGTTTCTCCCTTGATAATCACCATTTCCCTTCAAAGTGAGAACTAAAGAATTATTTCCACACAAAATATAGTTAGTAGACTAAACAATTGTGTGATGGAGTAAGACTGCAGTCTTGACACAATGATGACATTTGACCAGCACTACCTCTTTTTGAGGTGTTTGAGTGTATTTTGATAACATAATAGACCTTGATTCACCAAGTCCTCAAGCATGCATTAGGCAACCCACTGCTTGCCAGTTAAGTATGTGATTAAGTAGTTCACTATCCATAGCCAAGGATAGTAGATGGAAGGTTGCAAATAACAACTAACAATTGTAACTGAAACCAAGTAGCATTTTCCAGAGATAAAGCTGAGTTATTTTTGCTTCTGACTGCTTCATCAATTTCTCTATTTCTAAGTTCAGATTCTTTGTAAGATATAGGATGCATCAACTTTGTTTTTATTCACTGAATGAAGACACCTCATATGGAATACTGCAGGAAATACCATAAAAATAAGGACGTAATTTTATGTTAACAGCATTACCTTTCAAAATCTTGTTCAGGCCCATTAAGACTTTTCCCATATCTGGTAAAGGAGAAATATAATATACTGTGTGTTTGAAGGCTCAAATCCTGATTTAAAAGGTATTTGCAACAATGAATTTTCCCTAGGTGAATAGAATATCAGGTGAATATCAAAAAATACATGACTGAACTTGTTTTCCTCAAAAATTTTAGTTTTATCAATATTAAAACATGTTCAGATACTTTGGTTTCACTATTTTTTTTTTTTTGACAAAAGTAAAAGATTCTGAAAACATGGTAACATAGTGACATTTTTGGAGCTAAAAAGTCATTTGCAAATGACTTTTGCTTTGGATTTTGTAACATACCATTTCAAAGGAAAATAAAAAAATAAGAAAAAATACATTTTGGTTGATCTAATATTATTCTTTTTCTAAATGACATGAAATACAGGCACATTCAGATTTTTTCCTCTTATTTAAAACAAAGACGAGTTTTGCAATCTTAAAATCTCTATCTTATTTAACTTTTGCTTTTCGTGTGTGCCAAATTTATCATCTTCCACGATACATAAATACTCTCTTTTTATCTTTTTGGTAAACGTGTTCAAGCTGTGGAAATTTTCATGTACCAAATATTTTAATTTCTTCACATTTTTCCAGTCATCTTATTACCTGAAGAGTGTTTCTGATACTACAAAAGACGACTTGCCAAGCAACATCTTTGTAAACATTTTTCAAGGTTCCTGATCTAATTTTCTTGCAACTCCTAAAACATCTGTCATGAGTGATTAAAAAGTGTAAGAATTCATAATGCTCTGTTTGAGAAAAAATAATTAAACTAGCTCCAGTAAAATGAGAATTACCTGAACTTGATGACAGTCACTTTGATGTCTAAAAAAAGTTAGGGTTATGTTTGCTTTTTCCTTTCACATAAGTTTTCATTTGTATTTTTCACTATAATTTCTGATCTAAGTGGAATAGATATATCAAATATAATGATAAAATGTTACTGTGGTATCTCTGACCTCTGAGAAAGAAAACCCCAGAAATTTCATTAACCTCTCTCTTCCTGTGAAATCTAAATCCCACATCAAGAGATGTAGATAGTTTGGATAATTATCATGTTATCAAGGTGATATTTGAACTGATATTCTGGCTATTTTGAAGATTACTTTTCACAACACATTACATGAAAAAAGATATTTTCCATGCGGCGAGATAAATCAAACCTAGAGCTAATTTGAGATCTGAGTGACTGAATATGCAGGTTATTTGTTATTTACAAATTTCTCTCCATTACTTTATCCTTCCAGAAAACAGTATATATTTGTGGCATGGCACAAGCTGGTTCATTAGCTAGCCCCTGCTCAAAAGTCAGAAGGAAAGGACTGTGAGATATCTGACCAATGCTGTCCGAAAGACGCACGCTGGCCCCATGCCCAACCACAATGTTATCTTGTAATCTACTTACCAATCTATTTATCTTGTAATCTATTTATCAGTCAACTTTTTCCAATCAATCTGATTTGGTCTTTTGGAAAGTAGGAGAAAAATAAGTGACTGCAATGCACCAGTTCCTCTGTAAAAGCTGGGTATTGCAAAGCCAAGCTTGCTTATGAAGTGAGATCAAATTATTTTTTAAATTGCATAACCCTTTTATTTTACAAGTGATTTCAACAGTTAGTCCTTTAAGATACTTCTCATGTTCAAGCCGAACTGTTCAGCTTATCTACTTATCTATAGAAGAAACAATCTAAATGTTAATGATAATATTTATGACCACTTTCTGTTATTCAAATCAGAACTCTGCAAAAAGCGCTACATGGATATAGGAGCCTACTTGAATAAAGCTGTAAGCACGTTCACAGTACCCTAACTTCCAGTATCAATCCAAATATCCTGTTTTCAAAATCAGAAGGCAGTTTAAGCTATATTCTCGAAAAGCAGACAGTTTAAAATGACATTTACTTTATACTAACATGTGGTAATATACATGTTGCAAAGACAAGAGGGTTTCCTTGTTTTGCTCTTTTTTTTCAACACCTGGAATATGAGCATTGCAAGAGACACTGAGAGAGGTAGTACTCAAGTAAGTGGTAAGGCACATGTCAAATGGAATTAAAGAAAAGATGCAATAGAAACTTTATTATGACAAACACACTGTATGTACCGAAAGCAATGAATATCCAGATTAAGTGGGATATACACTCTTAAAAGAAAACTTTCCTGCTTTTTCCATGAGAAAACTAGGGGATAAAGTTGAGAATATTCTTTTTGTGGTTTCCCGTAACGTTTTATGTCTGATTCAGCTCACAGCTGCATAAGTTTAATTTGCATTAGATTAAAATCATATGAATTTTTAAGTTGACATTTATTTAAATCTCATGAAACCTGTATGAGAGCCCTATTACCCTTCTCTTTCTGTCTTATTTAATTTCCTTCCCCCCCCCCCTTTTCCGTGCTTCTGCTCCCACCAAAACTTCAGAAATGCTAGGTTTTCACTCCCTAGCTTCAGTGCTCTGGAGCTCAGTAGGCCTATTCATCTCCAGTTTTAAACTAGTTCATACCAAACTTTCTGAATTTATATTTTTTTTCCCCAAAACTCCAAAACCCTATTTTACTTCTGACAAATCTTCATTATTTGGTCCCAAGAAGTGTAAATTCCCGTTGCTGTGCTGCCTTTGTGCCAGCAAGGACAATTTTGACTAACTATTCCAGCCAAAACCCACACTCTCACCTTAAGCCAAATAGCTAAAATAACCTGCTTCTTCTCTGGAGTGGTAGAAACTGATCTGAAACTGTATCTAGGATATGCCAATGGCTTGAAGTTAAATTTAATGATTTTTAGGATATCTGATAGGAAGCAAAGGGCTATTCATTTATTTATTTATTTATTCCAAATATCTGGGTATTGGAGGAAAAGAATTCATTTGATAAAAAGATTGGAAGTGCAAGTTACTATTTTTATACATATTTCTCTCCATTAATTTGTTCCTCTAAAATGCAACAGCTGTTTCTGGCACCATTTAAACTGATTGTTAATTCCTACAATGGAATATTAATGTTTTATCCAGGAAGCAGAAAAGCAAAGCAACAGTTACGCAGGAGACAGGGTCAGAGAAGAGCCAACATAGTGGAACAGTAACTGCAGAGATGTTTTTCAGTCTAGGTAACACCACAGTAAGAAAATAGACCAACTCGATTCTTTCCTATGTCATTACACTGCATTCAATAGTTCATATTTCTTCCTCATAGAATCACAGAATAGTTGAGGGTGGAAGGGACCTCTACACATCACCTAGTCCAACCCCACTGCTCAAAGCAAGATCAACTACAGCAGGTTGCGCAGGACTATGTCCAGTCGAGTTTTGAATACCTTCAAGGATGGAGACTCCACAATCTCTCTGGGCAACCAGTTCCTGTATTCAGCCACCCTCACAGTGAAAAAGTTCTTCCTTATGTTCAGATGGAGCTTCCTGTGTCTCAGCTTGTGCCCATTGCCTCTTGCCCTGTCACTGGGCACCACTGAGAAGAGTCTGACTCTGTTTTCTTTACTCTCTCCTATTAAATATTTATACATGTTGATAAGATCCCCCTGAGCCTTCTCTTCTCCAGGCTAAACAGGACCAGCTCTCTCAGCCTCTCCTCATATAAGAGAAGTCCTTTGTGCCCCTTCACTCAAGTATGTCCAAGTCTCTCTTGTATTGAGGAGCTCAGAACTGGACCCAGAACTCTAGGTGTGGCCTCCCCAGGGCTGAGTAGAGGGGAGGGATTGTCTCCTTTCACCTGCTGGCAATGCTCTGCCTAATGAAGCCCAGGATACAGTTGTCCTTTGCCATGAGGGCACATTGCTGGCTCATGTTCAACTTGTCCACCACGACCCCTCCAGGTCTTTCTCTGCAGAGCTGTTCTCCAGCTGGCTGGCCCCAAGCTTGTACTGGTGGATGGGATTATTCCTCCCCAGGTGCAGAACTTTGCACTTCCCTTTGTTGACCTTTGTGAGGTTCCTGTCGGCCCATTTGTCCAGCCTGTCAAGGTCCCTCTAAAAGGCAGCACAACGACCTGGTGTATCAGGCACTCCTCCCAAGTTTGTATCAACTGCAAACTTACTGATGGTGTATTCAGTCCCATTTTGCAGGTCATTACTGCAGATGCTAAACAGTACTGGACCCAGTATCAACCCCTGGGGATCACGGCTAGCAACTGGCTGCCAGCTGGATTTTTTGCCACTGAGCACAATCCTCTGAGCCTGGCAGTTCAGCCTAGTTTCAATCCACCTCATTGTCTGCTCATCTAGCCCAATATCATCAGTTGGTCTACAAGGTTGTTACGGGGGACAGTGTCGAAATCCTTATTAAAGTCAAGGTAAACAACATTCACTGCTCTCTCCTCATCCACCAAGCCACCTCATCATAGAAGGATATCGGTTTGGTTAAGCATGATTTCCCCTGTGTAAATCCATGCTGACTACCCTGATCACCTTCCTGTCCTTCACATGTCTGGAAATGGTATCCAGGACTAATTGCTCCATCACCTTCCCAGGGATCGATGTGAGGCTGACCAGCCTGTAGGGTCTGGGATCCTCCTTCTTACCCTTCTTGAAGATGATAGGGGTGGCAGTTGCTCACGTCCAGTCACCATGACCTTTTAAAGATAAACGATAGTGGTTCTGCAGTGACATCAGCCAGCTCCCGCAGCACTCATGGGTGCATCCCATCAGGGCCCATAGACTCATATCTGTCCAGTTTAAGTGATCCCTAACCCAAACCTCCTCCACCTTCATTGTAAGTCTTCATTGCTCCAGACTTTCCCACAGGACAGTCTTACCAGTAAAGACTGAAGCAAAGGCAGCATTCTGCCTTTTCAACGTCCTTTGTCACCAGATCCCCTGCCCCATTCAGTAGCGGGGCTGCATTTTCCCTAGCCTTCCTTTTGCTGCTTATGTACTTGCAGAAGTCTTCTTTGTTGCCCTTAATGTCCTTTGCCAGTCTCAGCTCCAGGTGGGCTTTAGATTTCCTAACCCCATACTGGCATGTTCTGACAGCGTCTCTATATTCCTCTTGGGTCACCTGTCCCTGCTGCCACCTCTTGTACACTTCTTTTTGCTGTTTGAGTTGAGGCAAGACCTCCTTGCTCATCCATGCAGGTCTCCTGCTGCCTTTGCTTCATTCCATGCTTGTTGAGACAGAACCTTTTTGAGCGTGGAGAAGGTGGTCCTTGAAAGGTGATCCTTGACCATCAACCAGCTCTCTTGGACCCCTCTTCTCTCCAGGAAAGGGTATCCCATGGGATTCTTCCAAGCAGATCCCTAATGAGGTCAAAGGCTGCTCTCCTGAAGTCCAGGGTTGTAATCCTGCTTTTTGGCCTGCTCCCTTCTCACAGGAATGTGAACTCCACCATCTTGTGGTCACTGCAGCCAAGACTGTCCCTGACTTTCACATCTCTGACATCTCTCTTCCTTGTTTGCAAGTGTGAGGTCCAGCAGCGCATCTCTCCATGTCGGCTAATCGATCATCTGCCTTAGGAAGTTGTCATCAATGTACTCCAGAAGCCTCCTGGACTGTTTGTGCCCTGCCATGTTGTCCCTTCAGCAGATATTGGGGTGGCTGAAGTTCCCCATGAGGACTAGGGCTTGTGAACTTGAGGCTACTTCTAGGTGTCTGTAGAAGGCCCTCATCTATTTCTTCCTGTTCTCATGGTCTATAGCAGACACCCACTACAGTGTCACCCACGTTGGTCTTCTCGCTAATCCTGACCGTAAGCTCTTGGCTGTCCCCTCGCATGTCCCCAAGCAAGCTCCACACATTCCAGGGGCTCTCTCACATAATGGGCAACTCGCCCTCCTCACCTTCCCCTCCTGTCCTTCCTAAAGAGCCCGCATCCATCAGTATTCCATCCATCACAGTATTCCAGTCGTGTGAGCTATCCCACCATGTCTCCATGATCCCAGTGAGACTGTAGCCCTATAACTGCACACAGACCTCTAGTTCCTGCAGTAGTCAAAGATGTATCTATATTAGCCATTTACTACTGCATGTCAATTGCCATTTCCTAGTATTTTTTTCCATTGTTACAAATCTCCTTTCTGTTAGGCTGAGTTTCCAACCCCATCAGCTACACTGTAACATCACTTGCTTTGGACATTACAAGTTCCTAGTAAGAAAAAGGGTTCTGGTAGAATTTTTGCCTTCATGGAAGTTTTAAAAGTCAAAAAGGATTATGGGCATGATCTTTCCAAAACTTCTCAAGGGAGAATTAATTACAAACTCTCAAGAAGAGTGTTTATGCAAGACATATTTATTTATCTATCCATCAACTCATTTGATAGCCGAGCTCTACTAATTTAGTCTTGGTTTGGTTGACAATAAGTTAGCTTTTCTGTCAGTATACATTTTATAAACACTGCATAGTCCTGTCTGTACATGTCTTCCTTTTTCTGCTAACATCATTACTGTAGGCACAACACACAACAACCACATGCTTCTATTTTGGTTCACATCAAAAATATAATCGTAGAGTTTTTGTTGTTGTTGGGGTTTTTTTTCCCCCCTCACCTGCAGCACTCTCAAAGCAATCTATATACAATTAACCAAATTAAAATAAGTAACTACTTAACTCAGGGATAAGTACCAATAACCAAAAGAGCTACCCTGCTGTTTCCTGAAACAAAATCTACTAAGTCAAACTGCAGGAAAGCTATGGCATGGCTTTTCTGTGTCTTTTTCTGACTATCTGAATTTTTATTGATTTCCCCTATTTTTTTTTCTGTTTTTGAAAAGAGGCAGATACCAAACTGTCTGTCTGCTTCTGCCTGCTAATGTGTCAATTACTCAGTCAAGCACTGATCTGCACATAGGCATACACAAAGGCACATGACATGCATGAAATCACTGCTCAAATAGTTAATTAAAAAAATAATAACAACAAACCAAAAAGCTTTTAGAAATGACTGGTTAGTACCACCTTTTTATTTATCACTGACAATAAAATTACCAAAAAGGAATGTATCATAGATGTTCAAGATTGCTTTCAATTGCTATGTAGTGGAGACAGGTTGCACACTTAAAAACACAGAATGATAACATTAAGCGCTCCATCCCTCTTTATTCCTCTGCTCTATTAATTACATAACAGTTAGAGAAGTGCAAGTTTCACATATAACAGTTTTGTCAAATTCATATAAATTGTCAGTGTGCATCCAATAACAAATAATGTACAAGAGGTTTCATTCTTAACATTTGCATTTTTCTTCATAAGTATTAAAATGCACATAGTATCAATGACATCTACAAGTAGTATAATAATATGGATAGTCATATAAAACCTCACACTAGATTCCTTAGCCAATTTAGGGCAATTTACACTGTGCTACTTGTGAAATCTGGCCCTAAATTAGCCAGTTTAATGAGGGGTATCATCCCAATATCAAGAGAAGCTTCTGATCTTGCATACTTAAATAGAGTCCAATAGTTCCCTCTCTCCTCTTTTCCTGATGTCCACTACTGACCAGTTCTAGAGAGCAGAGCTCTCTTCATAATCTCTAAACTATTTTGGCACATATACAGAACGGGCTTTATTCACATACTGCCTGTAGCCCACTGGAATACACACAGTAGACGCTACAGTTAAGACTTGATTTTAATTTTTATCTTAAGCAGCATTCCTTTTTCTGTTACATTTAATCTTTTAGAATAAAGTAGGCAAAACAGCCTTGTTCAGAATTTATTTTTTCACATTTTCAGTACTTAAAAGCAGCACTTTTTTTTTTTTTTTGAATCAGCTCAGTTATTTTCACGTATACTGAAAATCCATATCCAATAAAACATTCTTTCCTACTTCTTTCCATCAGAAATGTTATACAGAAGTACTGGACATGATTAAAATGACTTTTGTGTCTAGATCTTATAAAATTCTAAGGAATTCCACAATTTTTAAGAAAACTAAACTAGTTCAGTATATTTAAATGTAGAAGCAGCCAAAGTGGAAAAAAAAGTGTTTTTCTATAAATTTATCTTTTTTGATGAATGTGATAGTTTGAGGCAGTGAACACTGGAGTTAATCAACTAATCATGCTATGTTAATTTGTCAGTCACATTAGGTTTTTTAAAACAAGGCATGTATGAGAAAACTTTGAATAAATTGCATTCTATTCCTTATGTTCACACTTATCTGCATCACATATGTTCAAGTTTACAGGGTATTTCAGCAAATTCATGGCCTAATCAGAGTATCACCTGTGATGTTTTGAATACCTAAAGAAATTATTTCTCTTGAACTATTGGTTTCTGATCTTCCCTAACTCTCCAAGAGGGCACTTCCAATTTCTTTCAGAGCAAGTGAAACAAGTAAGATTAAAACCATACTAAATCACGTCTCCCACACAGAAGAGGCTCACAAGAAAAAACAAGACAATGACAAAGACTGCACTTATAAAGGCTGAATTACATTGATAAACAGATGAAATCTTTCCCTTAGCTCTAATACAATTGACCTACCAGTGATATAAGACACATGAGATCCAGCTCAGACATTCACCTAACAGGAAATGGGGTGTGTGGGGAGGATACATTTATAAAAAGAGAATGCAAATATATTACTATTTTTTTTGACACCAGGACTGCACGGGAAAGCCAAACAAAAATCAAAAGAACACATATACTCATCTGTATGCCCAATTCAAAAGGACAAGCACAAGTGGAGCCAAAAGAAACATCTTAAATCAGTTCAAGTACTAAAGAAATTAAAAACATCTAAGTGACTTCCTACTGCAGTTGATACTAAGCCAGAAAACTTGTAAAATATGGTGTCTGTACAAAGATGATTAGCTTCTCTAGCAACTGTCAGACATCTACTGGATAAAATTAAATATAAATTTGAGATACATTTGTGTCAAACTTCTGTATTCTCAAATCATAACCAGATTCAGAGTCAGCAGTTGATTCTCTGTTGCCTTTGTTTCCCACTTCTGCAAAACCAGGACGCTAATTAACAGAGTGAGCTATTTTCTGCCAACACATGCACACACAATAAAAACACAGCATGTATTCATATGTACATTGTATAATGAACAAGTGGTCAAAAAGGAGGAAACGAAGCAAAAATAAATAGCTAATTTTCATAAATGAAGAGAAGATAGCAACAGGATGCCAGTTGTTCAATATTTTCATAAAGGATACAGAAACAAGGATGAAAAATAAGTGGCAAGGTTTACTTTGCATAATTTTATGTCATCAGTTATCACACAGCTGACTGTAAAAAACTGCAAAGGGTCTCAATCCTGAATTACTGAGCAATAAAACAGCAAATAAAATTCAGGGATGATAAATTTTAATAAATAAGAAAAAATATTTGTAGCACACCACTCTGTATCTGTAGTTAGTATTCCCTGACAAGAGGTCATAGACAGAAGATCTCTGGAAACGTAGTCAAAGAGGTAAGGGAAGTGTAAGGATTTATCTGGAAAGAACAGGAAAAAGCAGGATGTCATTATATGAAGCACTGATATGCCCGTATCTTGAATACTACACACGGTTCTGATCTCTATCTGAAAAGGGAACTTAAACAGAACAAGAAAAAGAAATAGAGAAGGGCAAAAAGGATGACCAGAAACAGAAGGAGAAAAGTAAATAATCTTTGGGATTCTTTAGAGAAGAGATGAGGTAGGAGAGGGCATAGGTCCCTCAAATCATGAATTATCTGGAGAAGGTACATAGGCAATACACTATGCTTGCTTCGACCTTTCTCTGATCATTTCATTTGATGTCCCTTAGTCCTTGTACTAGAAGAGACAGTAATAAATAATAAATAAAACATCAATCCCTGCTCAACAACCTATTAACACTCATTTTCATAGCGCTCTCTCTCTCTACACACACACACACATACATATATACACACACACACACACGCACGCACACACATACATACACACACATCACCTCTCTCCAACCAGTGGTCTCTAAATCAGACAGGGGAATCTTAGCCTACTTTGTCATGGCTCATTTGGAAGATGTTCCTTATCTTCAAGTACCTTCTTATCACAGCCCTGAGCCTTCCAGTTTTATTTATTTATTTATTTTTCTCCTGAGATGGGGAGAAATGAGAATTGTCAATAATTGTCAATGATCTTCAGAGGTC
Organism: Apteryx mantelli; assembly: GCF_036417845.1. Classification (NCBI taxonomy): domain Eukaryota; kingdom Metazoa; phylum Chordata; class Aves; order Apterygiformes; family Apterygidae; genus Apteryx; species Apteryx mantelli. The sequence continues at coordinate 81,117,310 of NC_089979.1, forward strand.
CCTTCCAACCTCAACCATTCTGTGATTCTGTAATAATATTCAAGATGTGAGCAAACAGCATCATGCTTTCTGCTTTGTTCTCTGTTTCTTCTCTAATAATTCCTGATATGCTCCATTTGCTCACTATCCCCTATCCTTTCCTCCAGCACCTGCTAGTGAGCCCAGAATCACTCCATTTAACTGCTGGAGAGAGAATACAGGGCTGGATTAGCCTTTGATCTGGTGCAGCATGTTATGCATATTCAGACAGTGAAAATGCAAATTATTGCTAGCTATGTAGAACTGCTGAGATCACTGAGAAGCAGTGTCACAAGTAAAGCCTGGAAGATTATAGGAAATCCTTTCCTGATTAAGGCATTGACAAAGAGGAGCTAAGGACCTACATGCAACAATCTTCCTTCAGACAAACTCTTTATCATGCTGAATATTTAAAAAAACTAATTCAGTAAACTTGCAAGTAGGGAAAACTTTCAGATTGTTTTACAGTTTTATCCACAAAAACCTCTGACAAACAACACAGTTCAACAGTACAATGGCTGAAATTAGACAAAGTGATAACAACCCTGAACCATTCCAAAGGTTCTCAAAACTTGGACTCTATAAATTGATGCAAACAAAGAAAGAAACAGGAAAAAAAAAAAAACTGGGGTTAAAGGAGTCAACTATCTTTCACCTGTGCATCTTAATTTTGTGATGCAAACAACGATCTAACCTGTATGCATTCATGTGGCTACAGAAAGGAGTTTGAGGAAGAAGGCAAGCAGAGTGATAAGTGAAACCTTAAAATATATAAAATACATTTTGTTAAAAAACAAAACAAAACAAAACACTAAGCAACAGAGTGAAGAACTTGCTTAATCTTTTCTGAAGGCAAAGTCACGCTACACACAGTTGATAGAAACCATGGACAGCTAACTATATGGCATAGGGATGTGTAGTTTGTAGATTACATACCCTAGAAATCTAAATTCTTCAGGCCCCATTCTGTACTCTTGTCGGAGGATGCCGGAGTGGGAGGCGGACCCGGAGTAACGACGGAGTCTCAGTATGAGTATGATCGTTCTCCCTTTATTAGAGTTTACACAAAGTATATATAGACAAGCAATACGCATGCGCTAGCAGTAGTTACATGATTGGCTACAGTTTCTGTCCACGCGCATAAAGCGGATACATGATTGGTGCAAGGTTGCTGTCCACGAGGAGGGGTCTGCTTTCATATATGGAACCTAGTTCCGTCTAGACTTGTTTACCAGTTTCGTGAATACCTTCTTTTGTAGTGCTCAAGGCCGCTGCAAGGATCGCTTGCCTTGGCCTAGATTCCTTCCTCTACCCTGAAGACGGGATTGCTCATCCCAATCAGATCATGCCCTCTCTCGCTTAACCATTCCTCCAACCATTCCTCCACATACTCTGAATTCAAATCAAGAAATTTTCAGGAAAGAAACAATGTAACATTAGGCTGATTTTAGAACCTGATTTGCACTTGCACATAAGTGGAGCTCCTTTAGAAGAGTATTAAGCACACACCAGTTTCTAATTTGGTTGTTGCATTTTTCATGGTCTCTCTGCTCTTAATTTTTACCTCTACCAGATAGTTAGAGGCCATTACTGGATGTTTTGCAAGAAAAACAAGACAATTCAAGGTTTCTGACTACTATAATCATTATTTATGTTTCCAGAAAGAAATCAAATTTTACAGACTGAAGAATATAATTTATTCTTTTTCTCAACTTGGAGAGCCTTCTTAGTTGTCAATCACCCCTTTTAGAACATGGATCGCAAAGCCAGATTTCCTGTTCCAATAACTTTTGCACTAACGTCCACAGAACTTGTAATACCTTCGTTACCTTCCATTCTGTGTTCACATCCAAGGACCACATTTATTCATTTTCTAACAAGTTAACTAGCATTATACACTAAAGGACACCACATTCCTTTTGAGCTAGTTTTCCTGCCCTTCATCCTATAAGTCCTTTTCCTATGCATGACACCTGCAATAGTATATGAATTTTTGCTGTTTTTCTGTATTTTCTGTATTCTGTATTATACTCTCTGAAAAATATCTGGGATTAATGAAGATAAAAAAAGCTGGTGAGTTTTTTTAAGGAAGATTATTCTGCAGAATAAGAATCCTACCAATTTCTGTCATCTATAAGTTTTACTAGCAATATTTTTCCACATTCTTCCAAATTGTTGACAAAAATAACAGGTCAAAAATGGATTCCTGATTAGCCTGCCAGGAATGTTCTCATTGAATGATGATTCCCTACATACTTCTATTTTCAGATTTATTCATTAGGTTAAAAACTAACTATTAAACATATATTTTATTTCTCTAGTGATTATACTCTTTGCTTTTAATCAGAATGTTGTACAGTACACAATCAAATACTTTATAAACGAAGAAAAGTACCCATCAACAGAAATACTGTTGAAGAAAATTGTAATTCAATGAAGCAAAACACCAAATTTGCTTGTTAACATTAGAACCAAGGTGGTTCTAATGGTGACATTGTGGGATATTATTCTTTAATTCCTTCTGGAAATCAACATATATATGCTTTTCATTGGCTCAATATCATGTAAATAGATGCCAGTTAAATTAAATTATACTGTTAATTATTTCCCTAGCATTTATGGCTCATCAAATTCACATCTTACCCCCTAAATTTGTAAAATAAATAAATAAATAAATCTTTACCTGATTTTCCTAACTGGATGAGGAGCAATTATTTTAATTACTATAAAAGTCGCTTAAAAAAATAAAAGAGGCAGTTGAGCAATAGGGTTTGATATCTAGAGAAGATATCTGATATTTACAGGGCTACGCAATTACTATTACTGTGTACACATAATTATTTTGAAATGTCTTTTCTGGGGGTTGTTGAGTACTGAATAAGCTGTGTAAGTTCATCTGATTTGCTGTTCACCAACACTCACATGGAAACACAGATATTAATTATTTAACATACTTGCTACACACTTTAGCACTTGGATGTTGTGCTGGTCTAAATCTCTGGAAATCAGTTGTCTACCCCCTTCTAAGCAGATCTGTCTTCCATCAGGCTCATCAGCTGCTCTTTGACTGAAGCTCTGAGCTAATCAGCTTATCATTACCAAGGCCGGCAGGGGCTGCCATGCAGTTGCCTTTCATCGTTAACACTATCAGGAATAGCTGCTAGGAAAGGCAGCTGTTCTGAGAAGTGCTGGTCGGCAGAGGCACAGCAGTTCAAAATACTGGTCTAGAGTCAGAAGACTGAACTGATTAAAGATGGATAACAGAGAGCGCTGAATTTCTAAATGGGTGAAAAATGACTGCTGAATGGTCAAAGTCCTCTTCGTATGGCAAACAAAGATACTTTTTTTCCAGGATTCACATCACATGTCTCATCAAGAACACTTAAAATGTTGCATGGGTTCTTCTGGCAAACTTACGAAACTTGGAACGATCTTGCTGCTAACTGAAGGGAGCCCGTACAGGATCATGTATGCATGCTACAAACTAGCTGAGCACACTTTCCTCCCCCATACCTTTAATAATCCCTTTTAGGAAATCAAGTAAAACATAGAAATGTGATAGAAAATATGTTAGCTACTGCCTCTGAATTCCATTGCACTGAAGTTTTCTAAACCTTGGCCTTTAAATACTTATATATATTTTTACTAAACCTACATGCTTGTGACATTTTGGGGTGGCATACGGTATTTAAGACCATAATGTTTTCCTTTCATTACATCATTCTTTAATAGCCAGGAGTCCTGACCCAGTAGACGTCCTCCTAGGCCGGGAGGTGAACTCTGATGAAAGGCTGTGTGGCTGCTGCTCCTTAGGTGCTGGGCCCATGCAGGCTGTACATATGGAACGCAAACTATGGAAGACACTGGATGTGTACTGGCTCTGTACATCAGACTATGGGAGCCAACAGGCCAGAGCATCCCCTAGTTGGTTAGACTACTTAAGCATTAACTCAGCACAGTGATTCTCTACCAAGCTGTGTCTTGGTCCCTTCAGAATATGAGAAAACCTATGGCAGCCTTAAAGACAACTTCTTGAATCCCATTGCAAACAATACTGCCAGGAAGAAGCTTACTATGGACTGGAGAAGATACCTTTGGATGTGTACTAATGTGTTCTTGCAAAGTCTATCTCCCCTTTTCCTCACGACTAAACTCCTCTGGGTTGATACAGATGGAACTCGTCATGCCAAGGGAGTCATGGACAAGGTTTAGCCATGACTGCAAACATGCAGTCAGCAGCACTGAAAATCGAGTGTTACTGTGCACTGTTAGCAGCAAAATTTTAGATGACTGGGGAGTTTGGCAGGGAAAAAAGAAAATTAACACCAAAGGTAACAGAGTTAGGATTCTGAGGATCTAAATTTTGAATTTAAATGTCTAAACTATTGTGTAGACCTGTATGTATGCAATTTGCTCATGATAACAAGCTGAAGGAGGGAACAGATCTTGGATCTCTAATTGCTCCAAAGCCGGAATCTTAATCTTTTCCATCTTCCATATAACAATGCACTTCCTGAGTTGTTCAGTACTATGTTTAGTTTTTCATTTCCATAACTCAGAATCATAGATGTCTATAGCTATTACTTTAACACATTGTCTTGTGTCTCTATCTTCTTTCTAGAGAAAAAAAAAATACAATTCTCACAGGATAAACAATTATTTTTTTTTAGAAATGAAAAATGAAAAAGCCTAGTCCTCTCTCTCTTTTTTTTTTTTTAATAAAAGCTAAATACAAATATTTGTTTTTTTTCTAAATTTTTCTGTTTGGTTTGGTATTTGGAGAGGTAAAAGTTTACCTATAGAACCTACTTGCGGACACTGAAAATAAATTGACATCTTTGACACTGGACAACAAAAGGGATGCAAATATATACAATATGGTTTATTTAAATGATTTCATTAGTTAATAAAGTATTTTGATGCTTTTCTTTGGGGATGGGGAGGATATTTTCAATTTCATCCTATTGCGTAACTAGTTAGGTAATGCAGGGAATTAAAGGTGTATAGAGGGAGTCATCTGAGAGACAAAAAAATTTCCTTTCATTCTCTCTACTGGTCTCATAGACAGAAAAACCCACTGTTTTCATACTGTTTGTTTGCTTTCTTTCCATATTGTGTAAGCAAAAACTGTAATAACTTTTAGACTTTAATCAACAAATTTGAAATCACAATAATTTTTAGCATTTAGGACTCCACAAAGCAAATTGAAAGTACTGCTGTGACGGTAACTGTGAATGAGCAACTTGATATCTGCTACTATTCTTCCATTTGGCATTTCATTTGTTGTTCTGTGAGAAATCCTCAGTGTCAAAGAGAAAAGCAGATGCAACTTGACATATAAACCATAAAAACATACTAGAATATACCACTTAATTTCTTGTGCCAAAGGAAAATGCAAAATTATTCCTATTTTGTACATTTCACACATTATTGATGTCAATATTGCTGATAAAATATTCCACCTTTAGCAACAGTACACAAGCACGCACGCTGTCATCCTGAGCCTGAAAGTGCTTTAGAAAGACAGGCAAGGATTTATTTCCATTTTGAATACAAATGAGCAAAGACCAAACGTATTAAGCAGCCTGTGCAACGTCACATGAATCAGTCACAGAATGGGGGCTTGTGACTCCTAACCATATGCATATTCATTAGTTCATGGATTTCTTGTCAGTGTCTTGAGCTTCTAAAATATTCATCCTTTCCCTACTACTTTACACCTCCATCTTTTGTACTGAAATCCTATCAATTTTCATTATCCTATAGTGTAACCATGTCAGCCTTCAGATTAAAACTCTCCAAATACATTGTTATGAAGTGGTTACTGTTGATGGTAGCTCTTTCCTTTTCTGCTTGTTTCAGATTAAAGCTTTTTATAGATATATGCTTGCAATATATCTTTCTTCTCATAGCTGTTCTTTATATTTTGTCCTATTCTGTGCCAGTATACTGTTGAGATATTTTCTTCCAGAGATGGCTGTTTCTCAAAAGCTGATCCCAAATTTATTTAGTGATTACATTAAAGTTTTTGGAAATCTTTCAATATGTAACTTTTACTAAGTTGCATGTGAAAGGGGTATTATTTCTCACAGGTAGAGCTATTTCTTCAGAGAAAGTAAAAAATGTAAATGTAACCTGATGTTTACTCCTTGTATAAATGACTCCACCTGTGAGAAATACTCCTCTCATATGTAAAAGTCAAAGACAACCAAAAACCTAAAAGACCACAGAGCTCTGAACTGTAGTTTTCATCAGATATGAAACATGAAAGAGGCAGACTATCAATTAAATGGCTGTTTTTGATGCTGTACATGTTTTGGGAAGAGAGGAAAGAGGCAGCAGTTACTAGGAAGTGTTTTTAAAGAGAGAGCAAATACAAAACACAGAAAATCAAAGAAAAAACAAAAGGGAAAATGATTTTTTTAATTAAAAAAAATTAATTGCATTAAATGTAGCTAAATTTATCTTTTAAAATTAAATTTATGATAATTATCATCATCAAGAGAAACCATTACTATAATGAAATAATTTTTCCCAGTGCATTTTTTAAAAGGAGTCTCAATATTATGAGTCACTATATTAATTATGATTAGAGCAGATAAAAAGTTTCAAAATAAAGATACTAGTGCTCATTATAAGAAGATTCACTCCATTATTTTTTGTAATTATTAGAAAATGAATCACATTGCCTGCCTATGAATTTAGGCTTCTATTGAAATGGCTGGCTCAGCCTTTGGTTTTATGGACACATACATCAGAGGCAACACTGTTTATAAGATGCTGGAAGCTGTACAATCAGCTACGCTGAAAACTGTTTAATCACGGTAACTCTTACACATTCAGAATAATTTAGAAAGAAATTGAAGCACAAACAAGAAACCAGCACAGAACTGGAAAGACTGGTGTGCTTCCAAAGAATTACTAATTCACTGACAGCTTCTATAGCACTTCTGATGTGAAGTAGCCCCCAAACAGTAAACAACCTCTTCGCAAATGTCCATGGGATATGTCCCTAAAGGAGTCATGCCATAGCGTGACTCTATATAGAACGATTAAAAACATATAATTAGTAATTATAAATAAAGTGTACCAGTGTTCAGTAACTGAGTTGTTTCTCATGCTACCACATCCATCTCCATCAATTTTTTGTTACTTGGAAAGTTTGTAAAGCCTTTTATCTAATTAAACCAATTAAATTTTCCATAAAAAGGGTTATACACTGAGAACAACAGAAGTCAATGCTGCAAACTAGGCTGCAGATATGATCAGTACCCTGACTAGTGGAGGGAAGATGCATAAGGAAGAAGATTTTAAATAAAATCATGGCCCAATTGAAGGAAAGGAGAGCTTTGACTGTTACTTCATCAGGGACAGGATTTCACCACATTCATTCAACTTAGTAATGTGTTTTTGTTAAGATATATTCCTTCCTTTATGTTTATCACTTACATGTCACATTCCTTGTCGAAACAGTCTTTAACTGTGAATCTTAAAAGTATGGCAATGCTTACTTTGATTATATTTTCAAGATGCCTTCTAGCTAGTGTAATTTAATACAAACACACTCAAGATGTGGACAACAACCCAAGAGGAATTTTCAGGAAGAGTCTGGAGAGACATCTGGATGGTTGTGAAAAAGCAGAGCTCAAAAACAAAAGTCTGCGAACAGAAGCAAATCACATGTTACCTATTGATAATCACAGAGGCAATGGATTAGGCATATCGAAGGTAACCTGAGACATTCTTGCATATTTGTGTAGTTCTATCTTTTCTGTTCCCAATGCACTGCTCCTCAGATCACGTGTTCTTTGAACACATGAAGAAGATTCTTATGTTTTTGTTTTCTCAGTTACAGTAGTCTGGAAACAGACCTTTAAGATGCATTCAGGAAAAGTCTTCATTTACAAAGGAACTATATTCATATGGGTCAGCAAATAATATTTAATCTGTGGAGAATCAAATAAATCTGGTTATTGGAGAGTTTACAGTAAAAATGTTCTTCAGTACAATTTTTTGTCACTAGCATAAGAGTGCGGTAAACCTGAACTGTGCTATGCTAAAGAAAACTACAGACTGAAAAAGGAGAATTAATTCACAAGCATTTAAAGGCTTGTCAACTCTTTTGCTACACTTTGCAGATGAGCAACAGACAAAGACAAGGAGAAGGTGACTCATCTTACATGGCCCCACTGGTCTCTCCTGTTTGACGTCTCCCCCAGGAGGTTTCATTACATGCTGTCCAGAGCCCATATTCTCCTGAATGGGCTCTAACTTATAATTAAGGTTTCTGCCAGAATGAGAGGTAGGGAAAGAAAATCTTAACAGACAGCAAGAGTAGGGAAGGATTAGTCTGTTATGGAACGGCTTGAGAGGGCAGGAGCACAAAGTAGAGATTGGTGTCATATTCAATTCACATAATTCCCTTGGCACCATCTTTACCTTAACTTATTGAAGTAAAATACTCCATTTAATTTTCAAACTTGCATTGAGAACAAGTTTTTATTTTGTCACCAAGTATTGCATTAAGTATTAGGTCATGCTTCGCAATGTCATATACATACACAGGCATGGACAATGGATTTGAACAGAGATTCAGTACCTTTTGGGTTGTTTTCAGATTTCTCTAGTGGATATAAAACACTTGAACACATTCCTTGAGCTGTCCAGCTGCTCCTGAATTTCACTGTTGAGAGTACCAGCTTGCTATTACCATGCTTCTTCATAAAATTACAAGTTTAACTATAAATTCATTGCAAAGATGCTGCCCATTCTCAGGTTTCTAATGCTTTCAATAAATAGATTCAAGTTTTCTTTGGCTTAAAAACTTATGATAAAGAGCACACTCACTCATTTCACCCATCAGTTAACTCTGAACTTTAAACATAAGGCAGTAGCTGGGTAACAGAGAGTGGACTCAGGAGAAAAGTAGTTCAGGGTGGGGAGACTCATTTGCTTCAAAGTCAATCACTCATATTACAGTTTGATCATAATTTATTATTAAATCTTTGTCCTAGCATAATGAGTTGTGATAGACAGCAAAGGACAATTTTAAAACATGGCTTGATTAACTGATACCAAGTCTGGTTTGTGAGGTATATTTCAAGAGGCATCTGTTTCCAAGAGCAGTGATAAAAAAGTTTATGTCTATAAATTAAAGCAGCTTTACATATTCTTTTCCTGTATTAAAACATGAAAACCTTCCCACTTCACTTTATGCTTTCCCCAAGGGAAAAATCAGCAACCCCAACTCCCTCTCTGCACACAAGATGCTATTCTCAAAAACATTTAATGAACTTAGGAGAGCAAATCCCAAACAGGTCAGCAGAACTTCTGCTGCCGAGTTAGATATTACTGAAAATCCGATCTTGGCCCATAATTAGGAAAGACAGGAGATTTGGAAGAGGAAGTAAATTGACCTGCTAAAGTTGCTCTGAACTCCCAGGACCAAACATGAAAACAACCAATCTAAAGAAAGCACAAGAACTTAGCTATTGGAAGATTTAAAATAATAAGATACAGATGCCCAAATGTCTCATGCTGAAGGCAAGCAAAAGCATTCAAATGTAACAACTTCCTAAACACAAAGGATAAAGAGAAACCTAGGGTCTAAAGCGTCATCATGAATTTAACGCCCTTAAAATAAAGGCACTGAAAATAGCCCTGTCCAAAAAGAAAATAAAATTACATTAATACAGTAAAGGCCCATTTCTCCTTTGCCATTCTACCTTATTTTGTGACCCCCTAGGAAAAAAAAAAAAAAAAAGAATTAAATGGGAATTGTGTCTGTTCTTGTGTTTAAGGCATAACTAACAAAATAAGTCTATGATTTTTTTTATTTTTATTTTGTTTTCTGGTCTTAAATAATAACAGTTCTTAGTCAGCACACTACATATCAATTTACTGCTTTCCAATAGTGAATTCAGCACCAGGGAAAAGGAAGGCCACCACTGGAAAACTCCAATCAGCCAACTGCTCAAGCACATGAAAACAGAACTTCCAAGTAAAAAGAAAATATGCACCAAACAATGGCATCTTCATTCTACAGGGATCCAGGACTATATCCATTTCTATTTGTAGATTCATCCAGCCTGGAAAGGAAATAAGATGCTCAAGTCCATTCTCCATGTGTCACTGTCATTGTACGTGTGTCACCTGCTTAACTTGTACAGTATTATCAAAGTGTCCTAGTGACTCTGTATAAGTCACCTGATGTAAAAAACACTTAGCTTAAGGATGCCTAAGGTTTTTTAATGTGAATTTAAGTCTCTGTTCTATGGCAAGTATCTTAGCCATTTGCTTTCTCTGTTAGGAATTATCTTACATTGCATAAAGAACAGAAAAAGTCAAGTAGCTACTACTAATAAAAAATTTGTGTTCGTGTTTTACCTTAAAGGGGAGTGGAATAACTCAGTGAACTACAGACACAGTCTCGCTCACTTTCTCCTCGTGTCAATAAATTATTCATACTCAAACAAGTGGTTCCAGCTAGAAAGCTTAGCCCTGTACACCTAACAGCTTAGAAACAGGTACTCACTTAGGATAAGGATTCAACATCCTTTCCAAATTTGACAGATGTATTCCATATCCCAGGCAAGAAACAACCACTTGCCTATTAGCTATTTGTATTTCTAGGCTTCCTTACTTCTTCCTCTTAGCTAGATCAGCCAGCAGTTTAACTCGGAGAAGCCTCAAAACTCAAATTCCCTGTTAAGAAAGGAGTAGTCAGCTTAATCACTTAAGGGAATCTGGGCTTGAAATGCAGAGAATAGGAATAGACTGTAAAGTTTTCCCCAGAATCTCTTTTTGGGAGTAACTGACTATATTAAACTTGTTTTTTTTAATCTCAAAACGGAGGATTACACTGTTTATCTGGAGATCACGTGTTGTCCTGCCTCAACACTGTAATGCCCCCATATTTGCTTTTTGCCTTTTTGTGCTCAAGTTCCTGATTTGTGAAATAGAGATAATAGCACCTTATAACTTAACAGTTTTGAATGAAGTTAGTTCTCTAAATTGACATCTGTCAGAGACCCAAACACGATGATAATGGTATTATAATAAACAAAAATAATAACAGCCAGTTTTTTGTTAGTTTGTTTGTTCTCTGTTCCAACCAGAAGGCAATAACCAGAAACCCTACTAAATGGTGGAGGGGCCTGTTAACTGATCCAGCACAGTGAAGCACAGACTGTTCTGTGATTACATTTAGGAAGGGTCGGCATGTGATAAGTGCTTTACTAGATCGTAGCCTTTTATCAACAAACACGACTTTGGTAAATATTGACCAGGTAAAGGAAAAAAACATCCCTTCCAGAGTCAGTTATACAGTTCTTTACCGGGAGCATCACCTTCCCTTACATTGCAGCTCCCTCTGAGATGGTTAAGAGTAACCAGCTGCTCTTGCAAGGAATTAACCCAGTCACTCTGCAAGTTCATTTGCTTGTAGCTATGTTACATGTTCACAACACAATTATCCAATCCTTTTAATGAATTATCACATGTTTAACCAGCACTCAAGCTTCATTTTATGGAATCTAATATCTAGAAAATTAATCCAAATGACAAATTTTTCAAATGGTTCTGTCTATATAGGTATTCATAGATCCAGAGAACATCTTTGGCAAGTGCATTGGACATATTTGTTTTCCATGCTGCAGTGCCTGGGCTAAACACTGTAATTACACAGTGACCTCAATCCACTTCCTCTCCCATTCAGATGAGCAGCTTAAATTCAAAATGATTTCGCCTTCCCATAGCAACCAGGCAACCATGCCTGTTATACCTATTACTTTTTTGGCTGCGTAAATAAATCACTGGCTATTATGCAATACAGTGATTCAAACACACAAAGTGTAAACAGAGGGGCATGGTACACAGCACATGTTTATTCCTTGCAGATTACCCACAAATCAATTTGTCTTTAGAAAAAAAATGAAAACAAAATCCTCAAGCACAAAACACTGTATTTCAAGAAAAAGAACAACTAGAAAAATGAACGTGTTGCTTGAAACACTTTCTGCCATTAAGGAGACTAAACAAGTAAGGTAAGACAATGACACTAAACCAAGTGACAAAATGACTTGGAATAACTGAATTTTCTATAATGACCTCAAAGTCTTTTTTGAGCAAAATACCTGGCCTTGACATCCAAACCATCTTAGAAACATTTATGAGAAACTTACTTCCCTTGTTTAGCTACATCTGCATTAAAATGTCCAGCTGTATATGTCTAAATTATTGTTTTTAAAAGGTAAACAGCATCATACACACATATCATATACACAGGTGAATGGGTGGACTGGGATAAACCTGTCAGCCATCGAGAACTCTTTCTAAATCCCCAGTGTCCTGTGCATCCAGGCCCAGGGAACAGCCTTTTTCTCCTGTGTATCACACAACCCAAATCCATCAGCACACACAAATTCTATCAGAGACAAGCGGCTTAATTTAATCTCTGGCTACAATGTCACTTTTGAACAACGAAGACAAGCAGGAGTTTTAAGTATTTCAGATACAGCTGAAGTACATTTCCAAAACTCTTAAATACTATTAGAGTAGAACACAAATATCAACTGGAAAAAATATTTTAAACTCTTAAACAGATTAGGAGTTACATCATGAACCAAAAATGATACAGCAGGAACCTTTCACATGGATTTCCTACTAATACCTTTGTCTACCTTTTAATAGGCTCTCTCCTACACTATGTGCAAGTTAGTGTGCTGAGAGAAAGCAAAGAATATCAGACTTTTGAACAGCTGACAAAAACTCTTGGGCTAATGACCTTCAAAATTTCCATTACTGCCCCGTTCACTTCTATGGAGATAATTCTGTAATACAAACAAAATTGGCTCAGTGTGGTCCAGTCTTTGCCAAGAGAAACCGTCATCAATTTTGGAGTCAGTATTTTATGATAAAATTTTGTTACATATCCGTACGTGCATGCATATTTATGTAGCACAAATATGCTAGTTACACATAATATACCATCATTCATACACAAACACAGGTGAAAGCTTGGGGAAAATCTTCCATGTGCATTTGACTAAGCCCAGGCATTTACAGTTTGCTATGTCTATCCACCTTTTTCTAAAAAGATGCTTCTTCAATAAGCCATACTACTGCCAAAAAAGTGGATGGAAGAAAAGGTCGTTTTGGAAAAAGCATTAAACCAAAGTGCCTCAGACAAGTACTAGACAGTAAAGGGGTAACTCAAACTCATAACTTTGGAAACATATGGCAGTACTTAACCTTTGAAATAAAATAAAAATTGAATTTCATTGTATTTGGAGCTACTGAGGTTTTGCCTCATTTGCCATAAAAGTTATTAGATCTCAGTGAAGTATCAAAGAAAAAATCAACATAGTCATTTTATGGCAAATGGCCAGAATAATTTAATTTAACTACTTCACACCTGGTTATTTGCCCTTACCCAGCGATCACTTTTCTAATGACTGGCCAGCCAATTCTGGAGCTGCACGCATCTCAGTAACAACATACTCTAGCTAAATTAATTTTAATGCTTTGCTGGTTAAAAAAAAAGGGAGGGGGGGTGTTTCAAGCACTGATGTTTGTTTCTGAAGTGCCAAATCCATAACCCAAGTCAAATGGTATCCTCAGAAAAATTAATCCAGCTGTGATTGACAAGTTTCTTACAAAATGAATTTTTTAAACTGAAAAATTTATGCATTAGATTCCTCAAAAAAATTGGCCATAGTTTTCAAAACCAATTTTAAGTTCAGTTGTTTGATTTCACAGATCCTTACTGAGGCAACAAATGCAAGAAAAGCTGTACTTCAGAAAGTCAGGCTACTTTGATAAAAAGGCTTAAAAATAGCCTTACAGCTTAAATTCAGCCTTCTAGGTCAGGATGGAGAGAGCAAATTACTTAAGTACATTAGCTATATGAATTGCCACCCAAAAGATCACTTCACTTCAACACATACTGGACAACATCTTCAGAAATATCTACACAGTAAAATCACATGAGTTCTCTCTTTTTTTCTTTTACACAATAATTATATCTATCTTTACTTCCTTCTGTGCTCAAAAAAGTGGAAAAAAGATCTACACAGAAGACAGATATTGATACAGACTGAACATAATTAAACATGTAGTTTTTATAGAGGGTAATTTTTGAAAGACTGCCAAAGATGACATCATTTGTGCTATCCTTGTACAATTAACATGGTTTGTGAGTTTATAGAATATTCCATTTTCAAAAAGCTGCTGATGTGCTAATTCTACTGATTTAAAATCTAGAGGCTGCCCAGTTTAAACTATGTAAATTACCAACCTTAAGCAATTATTCCATTTTATTGTCATCACACCATTAATTCTCTACAGGTTAAACAAATTTGGATTCATATTTGCAACTTCTACACTGCATCAGCAGCTCTTCCAGCATACTATTTTAAGACAAATTAATTAAGACAAACTGCTATTATAATTAGACTAAAACATGCAATTTTGAGAAGAAAAATGTCTTTTGATATTGCTACTGAGTTACAATATACTAAACAGTCCTCAGATATTTCAATTTTATATAATTACACTGAAGCAGGTATCATCCTTATGAAAACTACAGATTACAAAACATCCCAAACATATGGTTACATCATGAATGTCTCCTATTCTTTACACGCTCATTTTGGACTTTTTGTCCATGTATTACTTAAAATACAAATACATAGCTACACACCATGCTTGCTATGATCTAATCTGCTTCTTTGAAATGCTGAGTCAATTTATATAAAAAGAAAAGATGCACAGGTAGAAATGAGATCTAAAATGTTGGAACAACAGAACTGGCTCTGGATTACAAGGTGGTAATGAGAACCGGATACTGAATGGAGACTTGTTCATGTATCCTCTTCCAGTTAAAGATTGACAGAAGAAGACTTCTCCTCCCACTCTACTCTTTGCAGCTAAACATCACTCATTTATCCATATTATCTTCACCTCTCCAGATCTGCTTTCTGAGCTGTTTGTCTGAACACTCTTTTGCCTGTTTTCATCAAAATGAAGTGAGATAATAGATTAAACAGTCTCTGCTAGCTCAGTTTATTTTGACTAAATTGGATTAGAGAGAGCTGTAAATTCTGGCAAAGAAAGAGTGACAAGCCGTATCAGGTAGGCTGAAGTCTATAATCTTTTCAGCTGATATAATAGCTGCCTGAAGAAAACATTTAACCAGACTTTAAGAATACATATACTTCAGAGCAGAAGGAACTATCAGCCATAACGACAAGCGCAACGTGAAAACGGCATAGCCTTGCTTTGCTCTCCACCATCACAGGGCAGCCCAAGGACAAGGTTCATTAAAGTAACAACCCACTGGAAGAGCGACAGACTGAAAAGCATGGGAGCTTAGCTCCTAACCTACTCGTGCCCTTCCTGTAGTGTGAATCAAGCAAGCATGCCGTATGGCTACCGAGAGAACACCTTGTATCATGTCACAGTAACCTGCATCTGCACTCTTTCTTTCTCTCTCTAAATATTGAGCATATATTTTAATTTTTAAACTGTCGTGGAAAAAAACAACAACGTGTGAGACCATTTCCAACTCCTGTAGCCTTTTATTAGTCTCACTCATACCACCACTTTCACCCATTCTAGAAGCACTAGTATTTTTAAGACGACCTAATTTTAAATTTGATTGTACCCAAAGATTTTCACAGATGATGACCTTTAGGGATTTTTAATAATAACTATGGTTTGCTTTGATAAACTGAGTCCATTAAGAAAAAAAAAAAAGTTACATAATATAACGAAAAGCCTCTCATATTAGCATTCGGTATTAGAGCAAAGACTTATGGAGATTATTTAAAAAAATAATTCTTTTACAATATATTTGTACTAGAGACACCTCATTTCGGTGTTGTATTGACAAATGGCCTGCTTTAGGACCCTGGACTTTTTTCTAGTAGAAGTTTTTGATCCTTGTGTCAAGCAAAACAATGATTTTAAAGACAGAAGCCAGATGAGTCTCTGTATCCTGTCTGCCTACACACAACATTTTTCAGGTGACTAAATGGAAGTAGAAAATACATCCTTTATGATAAAGTGTAAAAATAAAACTAACTAGATGGCAGGAATCCTCAGAAGTCTACTTAATTAATATATGGATATCAGAAAGTGCCATATTGAGCCATATGCTGCTTCTGAGATGAGAAAATGAAGGAATCGCATGGTTATCTCAGAGAAATAGAAAAGAAAACATAACAAATACCGCAATGCTGGTCTGAAATACCACTGCATGCTAGCTTCATCATGGTACCACAGCATTTTATCTTTTTATCCCCCTTCAACCACAGCTTATAACATTTCATATTGGGAATAAACATAATTTAAAGCAGCAGCAGCAGCAATTTAACACACAAAAACACTTCCTTAAACTCTGGGTCATTTTACATAGTTAAGCCTTCATTACAAAAACCTCACTTTTGGCCGTCAAAGATAATGAGGCTCATCCACATACACAGACCCACTGAACAGTGAAATAACACCACCAAAAGCCTTCATGGAGACTGTCCTGCGGCTTTGCAGTTCTTTAGTACTAGGTGCTGGGGAAAAAAATGGTTGAAATATATAAATATAATTAAAACATAAGATGGCATTTTCCCCTCATTTCCTTTATTTTTAATCTTAGTTTTGCCATTTTATAAGCTATAGGGCTGGAGAAATACAAGCAATTTGGAATGAGTTCTTCCTTGTGCTGGAAACGAGAAGCACTATAAAATTTTATTCAGCTATTCATTCAGTGTGACAATGCACTAGACCCAGGACCATAAGACTGGCAATTTAAAGCCTTCAGATAATATTAGGACAACTATTTGGTCAAGGCACCACATCAGCCCATTTATAACTACTCAAACCACTCAGTATGTCTCAGTATGATGCAAGTATGCAACTAGGGGGGTTGTGTGTTATATAAGCCTTCAAAAATTCATATGTTTAATACACTAAAGCTGCACTTCAGGAGAAAATCTTATTAGGATCTCCCCCAAGTTTTTTAAAAATCCTGGACTGGAATCTAATCTTGGTTATCCCAGTACATATCTAGCAACTCCAGTGACATTACTCTGATAAAAAAACAAAACAAAACAAAACAAAAAAACATTATAATAAAGATTGAGAAGAGTTTAACTGTTGTAACAAAGTTGAGACACTTTGGTTAATTAACTTCTGAATAAGACCTTGAGATTTAAGATGCACTATTTGGAACTGAAATTTGGCAGCATGACATCCCTATGAAAGCAGTATTTGTAAGAACAGCAATCCCTTCTAGTAAGTCCCTGCAGTTAATTTCAAAGTTCTTACTTGACTATGACATTTAATATTCCTTTATTTTCATTCAAATTCCAGGAGTTTATACATTCCAGTTACATAGGTATTCCCTTCCTTTTTAAATATATTTACATCTTGTAGTATCTACAACATAAAATTAAATATTTTGTTTAGGCATTTACCTGCACAGTTGCAAATAGCAGTATAGAGAAACAAGCCCAGATTTTAATATTCACTGCAGAATGTAGTTTCTTGCAGAAGGGGAAAAATATTTTAAGTAGAACACAAAGCACACAGAGATTCAACCAGCTTGAGAAAATAGGGAATGCCACTAAATCAAAAAAAAAATTTTAAGGACTATTGCTTCTTGTGACATTTCTATGTCTAAAAACAGAGAAAGATGTTCAGTGAGATTTTCAAAAGTACTGGATTTAGGTGCTATTAACTTCTGACATCTTAGTAGAGGCACCCCATCTAAAAATAGAAATGCATTCTAAAACTACCTTTAAAATTCTGGCCCATGATTCCTAAGCCAGAAAATTTTTTCAAGACTTTCTTAACTCATTTAATATTTTGAAACTGAATTGTTAAAGAAACTCGAAAAATGTAACCAAAGTACATATTCCACCATGAATAAGTTGGCTTTTTTTAGGGACATATCATCATTACTGTTAAAATTTTATGTTTGCTTTTAATTCAAAAATATAACCTATCCCACAGCCATAAGCAAACTTTGTATAGATTAAGTATAATCTTAATATTACTTTTGGATACAGAAAGTAAATGTACATAATGGTTTCTAAGACTGCTGTACAACTGGAATACATAATTTCTCTAGAGCATTGCCATTTTGTTCTATGAAAAGGCTACAGATGCCACCAGATTAACAACAAAAATATTTTAGAGTTTCTAAACTTTTGAGATTTTTAGCTAGAGAGTAGTGCATACTATGCCATAAGTTTTTAAACAGAACTCTTACTAGACCAAGTATGATTTTCAGAAAATAAATCAGCAACAAAATAAGGCTCTAACAATGTCTTCAGATGGAGTTTCTTGGAATAACAGGCTTATGCCACTATAAATACATTAACCACCACGCTGCAGATTTTCTCAAAATTTATCCTAACAATGAAGCAAACAAACCTACATATATCTCCTTCTAACTTCATTTAATATAATCCCATAACTAGAAAAAGAAAAAAGAAAAAGTCTATTTTATTTGTGAAGCTAATGTCAAAAGTGCAATCAAATTAAAAAGTAGAATGCAGGTGGAACATAAAAACTCTCTTCAACCACCCACTGATCGAATAATTACTATGCAAGTGCTGTTATTATCACAGTTTTTTTTTTTTTTAATAAAATAGAAAGCCTTAAACTTCAGGTGATTATGAAAATGTTACCCTTACAAGCTCTGTAATAGAAGAGAGAGAGAGAGACTGTGTTTCAGATCGACCTTTTGTTACTCTTTAGGTTAAAAATTTCTCCCAGTCTATACAACTTTAAAATGGGGAGATGGGAGTCTGAGATAGTAACTATTTTTCTTAGGAAGGGAAATTGTTTCAAAGAAAATAATCTTTGGTAGTTCAAATGGAAGCATATGTTTCAAAACACTGGGATGAGACAATTAATTAAGCAAACATAATAAACATCAAACTGGGTTCTTGTCCCACTCACATTACTTTCATAGCAGTGTAAACCCATTGTCTTTCATAGAATTTTTCCAAATTTACCATTGTCATAAGAAGTGTGGTGAACATCAGTAAAGAGTTTCTTTTCACCCAACATTATAATACTTACCAACAGTGGAGGAAAACATTATCTTACTGTGTTCTCTGGAAACTCTCACTGTCAAATATCATTGCAGCTAGGAGACAAACACATTCAAAACAGAAAAAAAAGAAAAAAGAAAAAAGATCAGGATATGTATCTTAGATAACAATATCTAAAGTTTTAATATTGACCTAAATCCAAAAGCTGTGTTTCCTTTTATTTAGTCATTTTTGATATCTGCAAGCTGATATAAAGCAACTGTTCAAGATTATCATTCTCTCATTAACTTCTTTCCACAGTTATAACCATGTTATATAGTACATTACATTATACATGTAATAACAATCCCTAATAACCACAGAACATGTTCTATTGCTGACTTAGTCAATGTGAAGGGAATGTAATACCGCTAAGCACGAGTAGTTCACCAAACCAGTGACTGTGAGGAAGCAGGAGACAGAGCCTATAGTCTACCTGAAAAAAACATCAAATCTGAAAAACAGCTAGCTTTGGATTAAACAAGTAAACCATAAACAGGCAGAAGTTCCTAGTTATTAGCTCTTTAACAACAGGCTTGCTTTTTTCTGAGAATGGAATTTGGTTTACAGGAGATGGCAGAAAGCACCAGCCCCAAAATTGAAGTAGCAGCCTTCCTGACATATGTAGGATGTCAGGATTAAGCGATCCTTATTCAAGTGACTGAGGTCCAAAAAAGCCAAAATAAGGTAGAAATGGATTTCCTGTGAAATTAATATACCAAAAGAGCTCAATACGCTGCAGCAGAAGCCGGCCTTTAGGAATGTTATACCTGCCGCACCAGCTTCTTAGAACTAATCCTACAGAGGAAAATCTCTATTTACAGCACACATAGTCTCTATATGAACAAAAGCTCAGATACACAAATGATGCAAACTATTGTGAACAATATAGTAATTTATGTGCTTATTTGTTTTCCGTGTAAAGGCTGCAAACTATGCAGGCCGGGAAGCTCCATGGGCTTTTCTGTAACTACCTTAGAGCTGACTGCTGTAAAAATATAAAATGTGTGACTCCAGCAGGACTCCCTGTTACTGTGAATCCTATCATGAAGGCCACTGCAGACCCTCTCAAGTCATATCCTGGCAGATGACACAATCCCTGCTCAGAACCTGTTCCCCCAAAAATAGTAAAGCAGTAAGGAAAGCTCCAAAAATCAAAGGTTAGAAACTGCTACTCTTCTCATGCAAAATCCCACTGCGAGTTGTTTCATTTTATTCTCACTTGCCCATCTGAGTTTCCTCACATGCAAAACAGAGATAACACTGGCCTCCTCAGGTGTGGGGGGGAAGAATGTGATGATAAATGGGTAGTTAGCTAACATTCCTTAAACACTCTTTGTGTGTTAAAATACTCTAAGGTAAATGGAAATAAATGCAATAAGCTGTCAATCGTCATCAAGGAAAGGATGTCATGATTAGGATGCCTAAAAGTTTTTAAACCACAGTTTAATGTATTTGTTTATACTCTGGACAGGAGAATGTACAGCAGTGTGGCAAAATTTGCTGATGACACCAGTCTTTTAGATTAGGGAAGTCCAGAGGAACCAAACAATATTATGCAGTTTGTCAGCACAATGGAAGATTGAAATTGCGCAAGTCAAGTCACGCTGGGAAAATCTGCATGAGTCATATAATTGTTGAGGTTTAAATTAACTGTGTCTACTCAGGCAAAAGTCTTGACATGTCACTGCAAGTGAGCACAGTGAAAACACTAATAGTGCTGAAATAGCTATAATAGAAATATCATCAAAAGGATATTGGGTGAAGAGGTGGACAGAAGACAATGGAAAATATTTTGCTGGAGGAATATTAATTATTTTCTCCCAGATATTATTGTGTTCATCTCTACATATTCCAACTCAAACTGATATATTACCAAAATCAGGAAAGCTGCAGATGGATGTAGAAATACCTCCAGAGGTAAGTAAAGAAGAAAATCATTAGAATAGTTTAGAAACAAAACAAATCAGAAGGGGCCTCATATCCTGACTCTGTACATAGCCTTCTGAAAAGCTTAAAGGTATCTAATGAGTGTCAAAGAAAGAGTCAGGCCAACTCATTCATCTTCATTCAGAAACCCAAACTCAGTAAAGACTGAATAGAAAGAAATTTAAGATTTATTAATGTAAATAGTTTATAAAATGCTACCAGGGATGACAGAGTTCAGGGACTCAGTAGGATTAGGAAAAGAATGAGTATATTGACACCATATAGACACAGTAAACTGAATATTACAATAAGGGATAGAACCTTCCCCCAACTTTCTAACTATTGGCAGTAATAGGGTATAAATATAGATATAGATATAGATAATATTATATTATATTTATTTATTTATTTACAGGCTTTTTATGGTGTAGTTGTTCATTATGGGTTTTATGAAGCTTTGAAAATATCTATCTTTTCATCCTCAAGCCAAGGATAACTTGTTAACAGTTCCTAATATTTTTACTTACTGAACTTGTTTGTGCAAAACCTAAACCAATATGCCTTGTCTGAATCTAGATGTTCATTCAAGGAGACAGTGAATCACTTTAAAGTGTTTCTTTACCAGGTGATGGAAGAAAATCAAATGAAGGTTGAGAAAAGGAAAAAAAAATCACTCCTATTGTCTTCTGCCAGGACATCAGGTCTTCTCTCACTGTTGAGAGGACGGGGCCTTTACGTACAGATGCACTGTAAGAGTCAGCCAAGAAAATGACATAGTAATTTACGTCCAACACCTGTGCACCTGTGTGTATATATTCACCTCATCAGTACTATAGAAAAGTTGATCTTGCCATCTCTTAAAATCAAACAAAATAATGTTATGATTCCTTGCCACTCTTATTCCTCCAGAAGCAATATCAAGATTCACCTCAGCCTTTTTAATCACATGAATTAGAGCTGGGAGAAGCCAAGATTTTCCTTCCCTCTAACTATGATTCTTTCCTGGTCTTTAAAAGTCAATCATTTGCTGCTTCTCATTGATCATATTGATTTCTTGACTTCATGAAAGCAATCTTATTCTTTTTGATTCTTTGGGAAAATTCCATAAGAGAAAGAACTTAAGAGGTGTCAGGTTTTGGAACTGGGAGTGCGTTGGAATATAAAACAAGAATGTAATGGCAGAGTTTCTTATACAAAGGAAAGCTTAACAAACCCCTACTGTACTTTGGAGGTGGCAGGGACGGCAGGTTATGCCTGAAAGGCAGGCGCAAGGGGATGCCTTTCTCCCTTATTCCTTCCACTTTCTGACACCTACAACTTGTTGGTTTGATCCCTTCTTCAGTTAATGTAAATGTCCCCAGATATCCTGCTGTTTCATCTTGTTTTCGTGCATCCTGCATATTTGTGGTTGTCCCCTAGAAACATGCCATTTTTTCTACTCCTCATACTTGGGAGAATAAATAGGTTCATGACTGTCTTGAAAAATTTTCCTCTCCTTTAATTTCTCATGATCTATTAAAGAGTCTATGATCTATTTTCATGATCTATTAAAGAGTCTCATTCAGTCTTTTAAGATATTTTGGGAAAGCAAAGCATTAGCCTTAAACAACATACACAAATATCTTACTCCTCTAGAGAAGGAGAAACAGAGAGCCTGGAAGGACCAGTTAAATGGAAATACACATGTCATTGTGCCTTTGAAACCAGCTTCTGCTGTGATATCAATGTGAAACTGAAAGAAAGAAGCAGAGATGTTAACTGGCAAGTGGAGCTGCCCACCAGTATTCTATTAATTTGACTGAAGAGCTGTTTTAAAAGAGATGCTGGATTGGTTGAGGCAGGCTTCAAAGCTTGATCCAGGTGATCATCTTGTTAAACCAACAGACAAAAATAGATGGGAACAAATGGTAGCGTGCATTAGAAAAAGAATTGCCTAGACCACTCTGCGACAATAGGCATCTCTTAACTTGGCTATGTCTCTGGGTTAATGATATTCGTCTATCTTGATAAGATACTTTGTGATTTTCACATAAGACGCATTATATGAAAATGTTTCTGTCAGAGGGCTGCCTCTCCAAAATGGAAAATGCCTTTCTGCCAGGAAGATCACTAAAAGACATGGTTGTAAAGAGAGACTGTCTGCTGATGCAGTCAATACTGCGTCTACATGAAGCTGCAGAAGCGAATGGGAGCAGGAATCCCTTACAAGAGGGAAAGTTCATTCTAAAGCAGGAATCGAAGAGAATCTTACTTGTCAGATGTTGGACACAACGAGGACTCATCCTGAATTCAAGATTTCAGCCAAGAATGACTGGAAATACACTGCTGGCAGTTTTTCTTGACAAACTGCTTAAGCACTTAAGCATACCTAAAACTGACTGTTTTATTTTGGGGTGCATGCTGACATAAGGTGGGAGCAGTTGTTTCCCTGAGAGAAAGAGACCACTATGATTTCTGCAGTAAACCCATAATAAGCCAAGACTTTTCACAGAACACTTTTGGGGGAAAAGTAGATAAAAAAGACTTGGAAAAACTAGGAATATCTCTCTCTCAAAAAAAAGAACTTTTTAACATGAGCACACTCCCACCCACGATATATGATTAATTAAAAGCAAATATCAAAAGGCAAATCATAGAGCAGAGAAATACTCTGATTATGAAAGAGTCAAACCAACACTGACACACAAAGACAAAAGATTAACACAGAAGTTTAACATCTGTACACTGCACAAGCCAAAGATTTATCTACACAGGGCACCGACAAGAGAGGGAAGAATCACGCTCCCATTTCACACCTGGGAGAATCTGAGGTTCATAGATTAACAGACTTGGAACTTTATCTGGGTGCAGGTCTTGTTTTCCCACAATGGACAGAGTTCTCACATCCTCATTTAGCGATTTAACATTAGGACCGTGCTTCTCATTCTATTTAAAATCATGAACCTGATCTATTCCAAAAAATATCCATTATAATTTTATCCTCCCTGAAGAAAGATGCATTTACTGCTTCAGTCATTCAAGGTTGTATCTTATTGCAGCTGAGGGCTCAGTCAAATATAAACTTGGATTTGTATTAAGTGAATAATGAGATAGTGATTCTTAGGTTAGTAAAAAGTGCCAGTGATTAGTTATCAGGTCCTAAAATATGAGAATTAAATGCAATTTCATCTCCCTTGTTTTCATATATTAAATCAAATTGTTCTGTAATATAACATGTTATCATATAATAATACATTATATATATATAGGTTTTATTAAATGTTATCATATCCATGTTGTTACCATAACCTATAAATGAGTAAACTGCATTATATTCAAGTTGGAGCACAATTTAATGATATTTACCTACTTGGGAATCAAATTAAGTATTCAAATTTTATACATAAGTGAAAGAATGGTAAAAAGGGAGAAAAATGCTGGTAAGAACTGAAAAACATTTGTCTAAAACATATGTTAATGCTGAGTCTAAACAAACTACAAAATTTAGAGCCATAACACATAATCTCTTTTGGAAAACAAACCCGCAAAGGTATTTTAATCACAAAATAAAAAGTACACCACTAAACTTATTCAAGGGTCTTGCTTCTAAACTCTGGAAGAAAACTTAATATTTGACCAGGAAAAAATATCAAAATGACAGTTTGATGATACAAAGCAGAACTGAAAGGATTTTTTTAAAAACATTTTTGGTTAGCTAGTGATTAAATGGTAACATTAATACTTAAATCAGTCAGAAGGGTGTATTAAACCATTACAAAGTTTAATTTAAAATATCCTGAAAGTTTCACCTGTGAGAACACCAAGCAGTAGAGCAGCTTGTACATTCTTTTAGATCTCATTTTGTAAGCAGTACTGTAACACATAGATACTTAATTTAACAAATACTTTAGTTAGTTCGTGGTTTTCCTTAACATAAATTTACCAACTAAATTAAATTAAACCAGGTAAGTCACCCATTGCTTAAGGATCAAACTTAGAGTGGATACATATCGACAAATTGTCCAGGAAAAGATTTACTGCTGCCAGCATTAATGAATCAGAGATCTCATTTAATAAAGAGATAATCTTTCCAAACTCTTGAATCCCACCACTTCAAAGCACAATGGTAATAACCACATCCACATCTGCCTTGTTATTTTAAAACAGTACATCCATCTTGGACTCGTGTGAGGAAAATGGCAGAAACAGCTTAAATCAAGCAATGGCGAAGGGTTCTGAACAGATTTCACACAATACTTGTGCCTCTTTGTCCTAGCCTTGATCTCCAAGGCACCTGCTTGCTAATCCACAGACTCCACAAAGTAAAGACTATCAATCACATCTTTTGCAAAATATGTTTGTTTTTCGCTATGTGTTCAGGTAGGGAACAGGATGAGATTAATAAGCCTGTCATTTGAGCCATTTGGGAGTCCACAGTGTTTAATTGCTAATTTAGGGACTGGAAGAGGGAAGGGATTCAAAAAACAGTATTTTACCATTAAATATGAAGTGTTTAGTGCCAGTTAAATCCATAATATTTTGTATGCGTTTCCAAAATAGAAGCGGTAGTCTATCTTTGTTTGCATTATGTATTTGTGAAAAACGGCTACTGCATAGAACTAAAGCATTTGAAGCTCACACTTTTTTCAGCATTTCCTTTCCACATAAAGATCATAATTTAATCCCTGGTTTTACAAGCGTTTGTATCTCAAAAATTAAGCATGAACACTGTCAGGTTCAGAATTTAACTTAGTCATTTTTGTATTCACTTGTATTTGCTAAACACAAAGAGCCAAAGAAATCTCTTAAACTGAATTTATTCTTGGTGATTTTACTGTGATTTGTTTTTCACAGCTGATACTCATCCACTGACCTTAAAATCACTCTCTGCTTTTGGTTTTGATATTTTAATACTGATTTGTGTGCTGAGAAAGGAAACTGTGATGCAAACTTGATGACAGAGGTCTAATTTCTTGAGCAGTTTTCAGCTTACACACGTTCCTTCAATTTACAGAGATTTTGCATTTTTCCACATACATAATTGCATACACTACAAATCCAAACAAAATTTAATTATGATGGGTAGAAACAACCTGACAAGGAAAGAACAAAATAAAACGTTATGCAGATTTTTTTTTGTTGTTACTAAGAAGCCAGTGTCCAGAGAACACAAAAGTTCCCTGAACTCACTGACATAAGAATACGTACATAGGTGAACACTGAATATTTTTACATCATTTTTCATCTGCTGTGACCATGAATGACAAATTACTGTTAAATATTGGCCTTTTGGACCTTTTATGACCTCTTTGTCCCTCTCTCACTCAGAGGGGAGAAGAAAAAAAAAAAGGTAACTAGATGGCATCATCCAGAGCCACCTTTCCCCTCCACAACAACTTCCTGCTGCTTTCTCAGTAGGAAAAGGCAGGCTATTCACCCATAAGCGCTAGGCTTTGAGATGCACTGCCTCCACATTCATTCGTACTGGAGGCACTCCTCTAGCAGCCCCACCAGCCAAGGCGGTGCATCTCTCAGGGCGCTCACAGCCCATCCCTGGCTGCCCCTCTGGAGGCTGGAGGAGCAGAGCCCTGCCTCCTCCTTGGCCACGGGGCCTGAAAGCGGGAGCTGATGGGGAGGAAGCCCGGCGAGGCGCAGGGCGGTGAGACCCCCATACTCCTGCACATCTATGGGAGTAGCAGCCACCCTTATCCCCCTCGCAAGCCACTTCCATAGCTCGTTCCCACAGGGAGCTATTACAAGTGGTTCCTGCCAGGGAACACCTGAATGGAGAAGTGTGTGGAGTCACTACATAAGTTTGAGCCTTGTGGCCAAGACCTACGAGAGGCAGCAGCTCTGCTCCCCTTCGCCCAGAGAGCTCGCTCCGGAGGTGAGTGCTGGTGACATCTGGGAGATGGAAGAAGCTATGACTTAATGGCACCAAGGGGCAGATCAAAACCATGCCAAGTTGTGTAGGGGGTTTTACCACGTTTGGAAAACATGTCACAAAGTGAGAGAGTTTACAGTTGTGTCAGGACGTTAAAGGCTGCGTTGCTGTAAACAGCGGCAGGACTAAGCAAGCCCAGGGTGAAGAGTCACCCAAATGAAAGGAAATAGATTGCAGCTTCATGGTGTAAAAGTTAGTCTTGAAGTGAAAAGGAAAAAAAAAAAAGAGAGAGAGAGAGAAAAAAAAAAGAGGGAAAAAATGTAAAAATTTTAAAATTAGTTTCCTCTAAGCAGGAAGACTGTATGATGCTTGAAAAATCTATAATCAAGAAAGATGCGGAAAGCCTGCATACTATGCAGACTGTTGCTGAAGGGCTGAAACAGCAGATGGACTGAGGCTCTTAAAAACGTCCAAATGGTCATCTAGAGCATTGTCAAAAAACACTGAGATGGACTGAGCAAGCAAAACCTCTAACAGACCAGAAGCAGCTCACGTTACAGGATCAGCTACCCTGTAGGACAAGTGACAAAACCCAGGGACCTGGCAACTGCAACCTACAATTGAGGTGCTGCTGCAGGAGATATCTAGCATTTGCCTTGCCAAGAAAAAGGCCATGTTTGTATGCCATACAGGAGTCACAGGACATGCATTGTCAGTGCTGAAAAGTTCAGGCTACTTATCTTTAATTTAGTAAAGCAGGTGAGGGTTACTAACACCAGTGCCGAAGAGGATGAGCAGGACCAGATCCAAGCAAACCTCTTCTGATACCAGGCTGGACTCAAAGGTCCCACATGGGTCTATTCTTCCTTTGGATCAAGGGCTTCCCTGCCAAGGCAGGCTGCAGCCAGGGCCTAGATCCTTTCCTGACAGATCCAGGAGCAAACTGAGGAACTGCAGGTTTCCAAGGCACTGCTGCCCACTCGTTTTGGCTCTGTGTCTGAAAGCTAGGAGCAAAGTTAGTGGGGATGTCAGCAGTGAATAAAAATGTGTTGAAATGGAAAATTTGCCACCATGAACAATGTGATCCTTGAAGCCAGTGAGTAAAGTTACAACTGTGCCAGTTAGGCCAGGAAGCCACTTCTGTAAGTTATTAAAATATATTTTAAGGGATGTCTTACAAAACCTCAGCCTTTGGCATAAGTGAGGAATACAGGAGCTTAAATTATATTATAGGAAAGGTCTGCAGTAAAAGGAAAAGAAAACTTAACATAGATAAAGAAACTAAAGTGAACACGAGGAAAGAAGTTCTGACCCAGATGAACAGCTGAAAGAAACTGAGAAGGAAAGCTGATTTTTGCCTCCTTTATTTCTGCATATAAGGCATTTAAGAGTGGGAAAGTTTGGGGCTTTCTCTTACAAATAGGCAAAATTTCTTACTCTTGACAATGTTGGTGTTGGAATACCCACAGTACAAAAGGACATATAAGTAATCATTCAAAGCAGCAGTGTATTTTGGTGGGAGGAAAAACAAAACAAAAAAAACCTTTCAGTATTTCCCCTCCCACCCTTAAACTTCTCTTTCAGAGTGACAAACCCAAGGAAAAGTACATTCCTGGCACTAAAATGTTTTAAATTCTCTTTTAAAATACAACAGACTAAATTCTCCACTGAGTTAAATAAACTCAGTAGATCTACTTCAGATAGTATTTCTCTAAAAATATTTATATATGGAATATCAACTATTATTTTAAAAATAAGTTCTCAGTAAACATGAGAGACTATACATGAGATTCAATACAGTTTCATAGAATAAGAAGGTCAAATTCCCTGCTACAGTCAATGTTAAATGATGCTCAAGTCAATGCAGTTGCAAGCACTTACACCAACTTAGAGTTTTATTCAGTAATTCCTTGTTTTGTATCTGTCATGATTATTCAAAGGAAAAAAGAATGTTCATTAATTTGAAAAAAGAATCTCAATTTAAGGCACAAAATAGAACTATTTTTACTTAAATTAGACAATTTAAACAACAATAGAACATAGGAGATTTCCTCCAGGTTTGGGAAATAAAGTCAGAGAAATTTAGCATTATTATCTTCTATTCATTCTTTTGTGCTCTTAGTGTTACAACTTTTTTTAGTGATCATTTCTGTACTTCCCTCTCTAAAGCTTTCACATAAAAAAATAAAAATAAGGAGCTTGCACTTTAATGTCTTGGCAGCATGCTTGTCAAGTGAAAGATCTAAGTGAATGGTTTCCTTTGATATCTGTCTCTCATGGTATCGTGCCACATCTAGCAGTGTGAAAAGTAAAATTAAAAAATAAAAATAAAAAAAAGTACGTTAAAAAAAAGGCTCATGGTATGGAATAAAAGAAGAGGTATCGTTTTCACCCAGTGTTTTGAGAAAACCAACTTTTTAACATTGCTTTCCAAATTGTCTTCCATAGAGCAATTAATCCTGTCTGGGCAGGAAACTAATATTTTCTGTAGGGAAACTAAATAAGTATTAGGACAACTGAAATATAAATCAGTATGTGAAAAACAAAACAAATAACACTGTTCAAGGAATCTACTATAGTGCAGCACTTTGCCACAACGATGTCCAGAATACTTGATTTTCAACTCCTGACACAAGAAGCAAATTGACTGTTTAAAAATTCTGCTCTAAAGTTAGAGGCATCCCAAGATCATGCAGCAGAAGCTACTTTTTTTCTGCCTCCCCTTTTTCAAACTGCTATACTAACTTTATTATTAAAAGGGGGGGGGGGGACTTCCACAGATATTCATCTGCTATATTAAAGCACTCTTTCAATTGTGTGTTAAGAAAACAGAATAAATCCATGCTCTGATTTATTGAGCAAGCAACATCTGGGTTCATACAATGGTATTTTTTCATTCAAGTAAAACTCCTCTTGAGGTCTATTTAATCCAAATAGAAATATTGTTCTAACACTTATGCAACTTTTTAGTGTTGCTGGAGTTTTGGATCATAAGTTTTGAAATCATTTTCCCCTTAACAATATAGTCCCTGACATAAAATATAGAGAAAAGTTGCATAGATCCCACTCTTCCCTCCAACTTGTTTAGAAGTAGAGAAGATTGTTTAGGTGGCAGGAATTACTCCAGGTTCAAGGTGGCATTCATGCTTCTATTATTAGCATACCTTATTATCTACCTCATTAATTTTTTTTTTGGTTAAAGAATTCATCTGAAGAGGAGTGAGATAATGTCTTCACCTCATTCCCTTCCATAATCACGATCCTGTTAAACTATTAACTTTCAAATAAGAGCTTGATAATGAAACTTTTTAAAAATTGCCATACAGACCAGTCATGGTCCTGTCCAGTCTAGAACCTCAGCTCTGACAATAACCATCGCAAAACACTTCAGGAAAACATAAAAGAAATGTGATTACAGGATAGCATTCCATAGTGGAAACATCTTCATAATGGTCATGGAAGTAAAAAAAGAGAGCAAGATGAAATTTAATTGGCAAATGCCCTTCTTTCAGGAAAATGTTTTCAGCAATTGAGCTTTATTTACCTACATCAGAAACAAAAAACTTAGCCTTATCATGTTGTTATGAATAGCATTGACAGTATCTCTCATTTTGCATTTTGCGATTTGATTTTTGAAGTGCTCATTGCTTTTGTTTCAACAGTGTTCAGAGACAAAGAGACATAGAATAAAAAAATCATTTTTCAAACATAGATATATAAATCTCTATTTAAGAATCTAAGTAAATACACTGATTTTTTAAAACATCAGTTCTCTTCAATACTGTAAGCTACTTATCAGGAATAAAGTAGTGGAGACAAATTATATTATAAACTTTTTTTTTTTTTTTTTTTTTTAAATAAAAGGTCAAAGACATTGTCAGGGTTCCTAATTCTAAATTAATGCAGGTCTGGCATATCAGCCCAACAAGTAGCAGGACAGAGGTACGATGTATAAAATGTATTCTGCTACGGGAGTAGGCTACTTGGAATTATCCAAAGAAAAGTCAATCTCTTGAAAGAAAACATAGTTATTAATGCAGAATCTAAAGATAGTAGTGCATATTTCAAACTAAAAAATATATAAAATTGTTAATATAGAAAATATATGCCCCAGTCCTATGGATCAGGTAAAATAGGGAGGAAAGAGAAATGCCTATGAATCAAACACAGCAATGTAGGTAGAAGTGATGCAGAATAATTGTTTTCAGTCTGGCTTTGTTGGCTTCATAACAGCAATATGTACTCGAATTGCTTCAAGTTAAACACCTGAACAGATAAGTTAAAAGAAAGGACTTAAGGACTTAAAGGAATTAACTCATTTTTTTGCCGTAAGTATCTTTTACAGCAGAGATCAGAACTAAATCTAATCAGAAAGTTGCCCTCACACCAACCTCCCCACAATCCATAAGAACTTTTGAAATACTGAATATTATTCTTAGCCCAGATCATGAAGTCAGAATGGGAAAAACATCTGGAAATAATACACATATATACATACAAAAAAATCATGTCAGCTCTTTGAAAACATGTTCTAAAAATGCAGAAGCTTTTTTATTTTGAAAGTTAGGCCTTTTTGAAAATTTGTTTAACTTTAATTAAAGTTTATAAATTTTTATTTAAAAGTTTTCTAAAGTTTTGAAATGAAAAGCACTTTTGAACCAGTAAATGAACCATACAATTACACTGAAATATGTAATCTTAATTATTTGAAAGCTTTTGCCACTACTCTCTAAAAAATTTTGAATGGAAATATCTGTCAAAATGACACGATTTCATTTTTGATGGATCAGCATCCTGGCAAAAAATAAAAGCCCTCCTGACAAGCCTTACATGGAAGACTGCTATGCTATGTAAAAAGCAAGAAAATACTTGTCTAAAGGGTCATCTTCATCTTTGAAGAAGAAAAAAAGTAAAGGTAGAAATAGAAGGGGAAAGTAATGATATTACCTTTTAATAATCATAATAGAACAAATGGTAGTTTTACTTGTGGGGAGAGGGGACAGGGGACATGGCAGCTTAATGACTCTTGATGCCCCACCTTTAGCTATTGAATTATTATAATTAATTTGTTCCTAACTATGAGTGAGATCAACATAAAATTCTCTGGAGCAGATACCATTTTTCTTTCTGAAAAAGTTTAATATAGGAGTTCAAAACGGATAAGAATGCAATGCAGTGGCCTAATTCTGTACAGTACAGTACCACATTTCCATGTAGTAGAGATTAACCTGGAAACTATCCTGGAACATATGAAAAGCTCTCCTATCACTCCTGGGATATCTCATAGCAGAGTGAAATGACTTGGACAAAGTGACCAAACAGCAGAACAACTTGGAAATAGTGTCACAACCCAAAAGTGCATGTAAGGAGGATTTCCCTCATCCTCTTTTCTTCCTCCTCTCTATCAGTCTGTAAAGAACTTTTGGACCATTTAGAACAACAGATGCCAAGAAAGTGTATAATTAATTACAACTAATAAAATGAAACATACATTCATATTAATTTTTAGATAAAGCAACCAATTCACATGAAACTCCTGAAGTTTTAGTGTTAAAAGAGGAAAATTGCCTAACCTATTATTTCATTCTTTTGAAAATCAAAGGAAGAAAGGAACAAAGTTTTCTCTCAGTTTATTTTTTCCATCACTTTTTGCCTGAAATTTTGAATTCCAGATTATAAAAAGTCTGACAGAAATGTCAGGATCTTGAACTATAGATTTATGACATAAAATGTTCCACTAAGTGGGCCAGTGATAGCAGGGCTTAAGCCAAGCATCAGTTTCCTCAAATAATGTCCACCATTGTTTTTATTAGGTGATGTAATATCAGACATCAATGCTCCTTGTGACCTAGAGGATACACAGGATAAGCCAGAAAACCAAATCACCGACTGCCTCCTATCACAAGAGCTTTCAAGCCAAGTAATGCCAATGATGTCATTAAATCCTCCTTTACCCAGTCTTACTCGAGTCATAACGGATCAGCACAGTACCTAAGTCACTTTTATTCTCTCTCCTGAGATTTTGATAATAGAAAGTTATGCTCATCTGCAGATTTCCTATACTGATGTAGATACACTGTAATAAACCCATTGCCTTTGAAAAATTATGCTATTGCCACCTCTTACTTGTGCCCGTCCTAAACACCTATAATTCTGTAAAGCTAGAATAGCATAAAATGTGTCAAACTATATTTTAAAACTGTGACTATTTCAAACCTTTTAATATGTAATTTATAGGATTTTTTTAATTAAAAAAGGGTATACGTGTATACCCTAAAGCATGTGTATATAGCCATATATACACATGCTCCACACCCAGCCTCTTGTATTACTTTCCTAGGAACAATTAATTTGGCCCAAGTAAGAAGATTTGCATCTGAAAGTGCTCATCACTTGAAACCTCGAAGGATTTGAAGGAATTTCAGGAGCTGATCTAAAAGCAACAGAAACATAGGTGGTTACATCTTTTGTTCCCAGATTGCCAACCAGTCAAGTTTATCGCCCATTTAATAACACTGCCTAAAGCAAGCTATGCAACTGAGTTGGCCAACACTGCTCTGCAAAGCTCTTCGAAAGGGAAAAAGACTATGAAGACCTGTTAAAAAGAAAAGCAAACAAAAACCTTTAAGTAGCAGAAAATCTGCGTCTCACGCAATTCAAACACAGATTAGAATAAATGATTTCAACTAACTGTCAAGGACTAGAAATCTGTCTCTGTGTCCCTGAGGTACACCTTATTCGAGAATTTTCTCCAGGAAGTACTGATCCCTTGCAACCTCAAAGGAGTTGAGGGGATGAAACATTTTTAGAAGACAGTCTTATGTCTGGCCCCGAAAAATATTAGTGCCCAGAGTAACTCTCAGAAACAATAAATGGGAAGCTGGCTGGTGTTGGATATTTTTTCTTCTGCTAAGCCTGAATATTTTTGTGTGGAAATGGTGGTCTTTTCACTGAACAAGGCAAATCACTAATTAAGCAATTATTTATCCAATAGGATTGGAATTACTCACAGAAAATAGCTCTAGCTACTTATCTCAGATATTATTTTATAGCTCATTTACTAAGTGGTAATGACATCTATTGAGATTCTAATGAGAAATCAAATACAGGTATATAACACTTTACTGAATGACAGAAAAAAAACCCTCAGAGTGGGCATATAACATGCAGTGGCTCTGATTTAAAAAAAAAAAAAAAAAAACTACTTACATCTTTTTACATTTGCTTAAACTTAGGTCTGAATATTTTTAACTGATTGATAAAACAGTTTGAACTGAAAATGCAGATTTTAATCCCAAAGAGGTTGACCTTCATGGAATTTATCACACTTAAAGACAGTTTTGTGCAGGCACTGTTCAGTTCAATCACAGCTAAACTCTTCTCACTGTATTGCAAAGAACTTGGCTTATTTACTTTAAATGCAGTACAAAGCAAAGCAGACAGTGCATAAAAGATGGAGAAAAGTAAAGAGAAAGGAGAGAAACTCTCCCACCACATAGACACAAAGTAAAGAAGGAATTGAAAAGGGCAATATCCCTTCGTTCTTTGAATTACTAGCATTTGATACAAACATCTTTCCAGTCGAGCTTTCTCTAAGAAATACTTCACAAACATAGGTGTGTGGGTGTATCCATGTAAAGCTATTAAGCCACAAATATTATAGCTATCTGCCATAAGAGCCTTAGAAGACAGATACTTTATAACTGGAAGCTGTAAAAGTATTGAGAAAAAAAATTAGACTCAATTTTTGGCCCCAATTTTCCCTGGGAGGGGGAGGGGAAAAAAATCCCCCCTCCAAAGAAAAAACAACCCACAAGCACTAGATCTGATCAGAGCTGACCTAGAATGAGACTCAAGAGCTGCTGAAACATGAGTTAATAAAAGCAACAGGACTGATGCACTTTGTGATTTATACAGGCTGAAACTGAGACCAGAGTGGGAAGAAGCGAGTTGACTGAGCTCCAATGCACCACACTGCCTTTGGGAAAAATATGATTTGAAGATAAGAACAGGAAGAGATATGGGAAAGGAAGAAAGCAGTAGAGAAAGATATTCTCACCAAAATAGCGATGTTTTTCCCCATTCCCCCCTCCCCCTCCTTTTAAAGGGAACCAAGATTAACAAAAAATGATATTCTTTCTGAGACAGTGTCATAATATTGAATAAAGCAAGCAACTGAATTATGAATAAAGGTCCTCAACAGCATGAAAGTGGGTTTTCTTGTTTTTTCAAAAAGCACCCAAGAGACAGTCTTGTGTGCACAGTTCTCTGCAATATGGCCCCTAAATGGCTAGGTGAGTTGTGAATTTAGTAAACGTGCGCAGCCTCATCAGGCACAAGATTCTTCTGACTTCTGGAAACAGAAGTTTGGAGAAAAAGAAAGGAACTAAGGGAATAATACCTACAGCCAGGCAACCTAGAAGGACATCAAGCAGCCACAGAGACTGAAAAAGCAAAAAATGCCAAGCTCAAAAACATCTTTAGTGAAACTATAGGGTTTTTTTTTTAATAATAAAAAAAATCCACATTACATTTTCCTACCACGATTTAAATCAAATTACTATACCAAATTAACTGTCAGTCACTACAAGCTCCTAAAAGTACAGGTAGTTTCAGTACCTTTTTATTTCAAAAGTGAATAGAGGAATTTGACTCACATCAGTCAGGTAAAATTCAGTGTTCTGAGACTGAGATTAATGAGAATTCTGAATTGAAGCTTATTGCTAGGGTGAAGCTTTAACTAAAGACATGAAAACAGGGAGCTCATAAGGGAAAGGAACTGCAAGTTTCTCCACCAAGCTGCTAGTGTTGACTAACAACAGATCTGAGCCAGCACCTGAGCCACGCTGTGCAGAAGACCAAATACGCGAGGAGTGTCCACATCACCACCAAGGGCAGACACTTATTTAAGCTTATGAAGAGAGTTATAGAAGCCCAGTTGTTGCTGGTGAGGCACTGGGCTGGATCACAACTTGAGGTACGAGGTTTTGGTCCAGGCTTGCTTGGCACAGTTTTGAGCAAAGGATTTTTCCTTTCTCTTATGAATTTGATCCTCTGTTTATGCTGCCTTGTATACATAGACAAAACTTTCATAGCCATAGTTTTATACATTACAACAGAATCACACATGGATAATCTTGGTTAAAGGACTTTCGAGTCAGAATTAGTAATCCTGAACACAGCACATATTCTAAGCATGCAGCATCTTGAGAACAGTATGTGGGAAAGGTCAGGGACCCTGCTGAGTTCATACTTCAGCAGGATCTAGGAGTGAGGTCTTACTTTCTCAAACAGAAGAAAAATCCCCCTTAGCAGTAGCATCTTGCCCCTTTGAGGGACTGCATCTCCAGCCCCCGTGGAATTTCAAGTAGCACGCTTAACCTCCCCCCTGGGAAAGGAAAATATGAGCTGGCACAATCCTTGAAAGATTTCCAGTGTCTGCTTGAGGTGATTCCCATAATGCAAATCAATAATCATCTTCCCTTGTGCCTTTGTGTTTCCAGGCTCTTCTTATTCCCCTTAAAAAAAAAAATCATGAATTTGATTATTTTAGCAAATTACAA
The DNA here is from genome assembly GCF_036417845.1 of Apteryx mantelli. Classification (NCBI taxonomy): domain Eukaryota; kingdom Metazoa; phylum Chordata; class Aves; order Apterygiformes; family Apterygidae; genus Apteryx; species Apteryx mantelli. The sequence goes on from NC_089979.1 coordinate 81,153,780, forward strand.
CAGCATTTTTATGCAGTTCCCTTCCATCTTCAGTGGAGCATAACATGTCCAAAATTAACATGGCCTGACGTACAATAGAATATTAGAAAAATTATGCATCTTTTTTTCCCTTAGTAAGGCTGCTGCCACCAATAGCAGACTCAGATCTGCCAATTGTAATTACAACTCTAGGATTTTATTGTCAAATACATTTCCCAGATAAATGGCTCTTGCCTTTTCAATGATTTTGACTGATGGGCTGAGGATGGAGTTATCTTTTTTAAAAGCTGGAATGTATAGGGTAATGCAAATTCTCAGGCTATACAAAGCATTTTTATAAATGTATTTTTATTTTTAGCACTTGTCTCTTATCTGTATGGCTTATTTTACATGAATCTGCACTGCTTTGCAGCAAATCAGATTTAAGTGTATCATTTGTGAGCTACATACAAAGACAGCGGTAAGAGCATTAATCTGCTCTTTTCAGCACACTAGGTCTCAAGAAGCTCCCACAATCCAGCATTAACAAGCTATTTATTTAATTTACCATCTTAATGACTAAAGAAAAAAAAATGAAAATGATGATTGCTTGTTTGTTAATGAAGCGGTGCTGTGGTTAACCACCGGAAAGACTATTAAGCATCATAAAATTGCCCTTGAAATTTGACACTTTTAATACCGCATCTGATGTGCTAGGCTAACAATCCAAAAGAAATAAAAAAAGATCAATAAAAGTTTCACCTAACTCCCCATTAGATAATTTCATGGATTTGGGGAAGAAAACAAAAATAAAGTAGAAAGCATAAAAACAGAAATATTAAAGCAGATTAAATTATTGAACAGGGAAAGGTGACACAGATCCAATTTTCAATCTTATCAATGATGTTGTTAGCTGCCCTATAAGAATATGCATCTATATTTTTTGTATGTATTGCCTGGTCTTTTGTCTATCTATCAGTGAACTTGCAGATCCTTGTGATACTAACAATAATCTTAATAAAAATAGAAAGAAAAACAGATTTCTGAGGCAAGCTTCCCACTGTTACTATTTCCCTCATTCTCTCTTAGAATAAAAATAGCCTTTGCCAGCAGATCACTGGAAGTAAACTATGTTTCTGGCTATAGCTATCACTACATTCCCCACTGTTTTCATCCAGTCCCAGAAGCTCTGTTAACATTTTTTTTTTTTTTTTTTTTTTAAAGCTACTTAAATCTGAACCGGTGAACTCTCCAGTTAGCATTAGAAATTTTGTCCTGCAAAGAAAGATACCTAGAGCTATAGTATAAGCTTGATGTCATGGCACCCTGGAGCGTGCAACTTTTTAAGGCATTGGGTCCAAAGGGGAACCCCCAAGTAAGAGCTGGGATTCTGAAAAGGGGACTCAGAAGAGCACCAGATCTGGTAGCAGGCCAGGGTGTAATCTAAACTAGCTAAAGGGAATGCTCAGGAAGGAGACAGATCTTAAATGATGTCACTCTCCCAGGCTCTGGTCCCATATTTTGTGGTATCTAGATAACTAGGTTTCAATACCTCTTCCAGGTAAGATTCTCAGTCCTGAACTCGCTCTCTTGAAGGTAGCGGCCTACAGCTTTGTCTGTCTTCATGGCAGCAAAGTTGTTTCTTCCTTTCTAGATAAAGCCATCAGAAGCTGGAAAAGTAAGTGGACAAATGTATTTCTCCACAGCCTAAGGTTTATCATAATATAGAAGCCAAGCTGTTCAACAGCATCAGGACTAAGATGCTTCCGGAGCTGCATAGAAAGGAAAATAATTATGAAAAGTATGGAGAGTCACTTTTATAATGGACTCATGGACTTTCAGTAGCTGGACAAGAATTTTAAGCATCCAAGTTCTGGACTTAAGTAAGATTCAGGCATCTAAAACCCAGTTCTGATGCCCATGGATTTACACAATACTTACAGAAAGGAAATACCAGATACGTTGAAAATACTTTAGTAGTCTGTGAATATGTATTAAGGTACCCCTGTATGACTACCTATTATGTTCACCAGTTCCTGTAAAGAGGCTGAGATTTCAAATATGGCAAAGGTCAATTCATGATAATGTATAATTTACATATGAAACACCAAAATAAATTAGAATATAAGCTGATTTGGGGAGTTTATGACGTTTATAAGCTCTTTCAATAAATTGGCAGAGTTTATGTTCTCTGTAAACACTTCATTTCATGGCTCACTATTTTTACAAGCCACTCTGGAAAAAGTGGCTGTGCTTATATCTCAGGAACATTATGAATGATGAGCAAGAGATGAAGATGCAACCCTAACAATACTTCTGGCACTATCCCAACTGTCATCCTCACTTTCCAATTGTATCTCTCATTTAAGAGAGGGGAAGGAAAAAACCTGAGACACTAACCCCTCATTTCTTTGCAAAGCTTAGGTCTGCAGTTGAGTAACACTTGAGTCATTGAAAAAGAATTTATGATCCTGCTATAAAAGATGTTATGAAAATATAAAGTGATTCTTGGAGGAATCGAAAAAATCATTTGGGAACCTTTAAACTTTGTTATAACTTCAAATTCAAGAGTCATTGCAGCATCCATTCTTCTGATTTGCAAAATATTTGCACAACACACATCAACCTTTTTATGTTGCAAGACTAGCATTTACAAGAATGAGTAAATTAAGAAACAGTTATTGTTGGAGAAAGGTTTTTTTTTTTTTTTAGGTTTACTTAAGATATTACAGATGAAAGTTGGTTTCTAGACATTTGCCCAAATCTAGCAGACATGCCAGACTGAATATCTTTACTTACATGATTAGTTCTAGCATTGTTTTTATGACCAAAAGTAACAAAGGGGTGTGGAAACAGAAAGAATACTTGGATAATTGTGGATGGAGAGAGACCATATGGAAGAAAATTTAAATATACCCAGAAGTCTTTCCTCAGTATAGCAGCCAGAACTAAAACCAGGTAAGACTGAAAGTTTTAATGCAATATAACCCTCCCGTCTCAGACTAGCTCAGGATTTACATCAATCTTTATAATAGAACAAACAAAATAACTATGCACTACTGGCAAATGAGATATAATGGTCAGGTTCCTATTCAGTTATAGCAAAATGCGAAACCTGAATTAAAAAAAAGTAGGTGTGTTTATTGATAATAGGATACACAGTTCATTTGAGGTTTAGCAAATTATTTTGATGAAATAAAAATTAACCAAAAAGTACGCTTCTAGCCTCCAGCAACAACAAAAAGTGAAAGGTTTGATACTGATATCTGGAATTAATTTTATTGCTGCTATGTTTTCATGCTCTTTGCTCTTCTTGTATGCCATTTTCTTTATAAAGCTGGAGTTAAGTGTCAAAGTACAAGGAGAAATGCAAAGCTTGTTGATTAAGCCAGGGCAGGGCAGAGATTCATACAAACACAAAACTCATCACCACAAAATTCAAAACATTTTAATTTTGCTATCTGATTATTTTATTTGATGCCACCAATCCCAGCAATGCATTTCTTACAGGATTGAAACAACAAACTGAAAAGATAATTTTTCCACCGCCCCATAAACTAGAATATGTGAAACAAGACTATCAGGTACTTTAAAAAATGAAAAGAATTATCTCAGCCCTCTCTACACACACTCCAGAATTAAATTCCCACTCCCACCCCCCTCCAGTCACCACTGCCAGCCATTCTCACAGACAGGAGAGGATGAGTTTCAGTCCAACCCAATATGGCCACTTTTTGTTCCTACAAGTGTGAAGTTTCTACATACATTTTGCAGCTTAGAAGACTTAAAGAAAAGGTCTTCAACACTAATTAATTATAAACTTTTCAAGAGTAACCATGCTGGCCTTGAAGAAAATTGTATGGACTAAAAACCCCACAAACTGAATAAAACTGATTTTGATCAAACTTTTACATTAGTTGTCCTTCTCGATAAAGCTATTTTTATTTTTGTAAGCATAACTGGCTTTGCTATAATCCAGTAATTATGCCATACATAGAAGGGATGTAGGAAGGAAGGGGGAAAGAACATTTTATTCCAACTAGGATAGTTCAGTGCAGGAACATATTATTACTTTAGAATGGAAGGGGCTAATAGTCATGGAAACATCCTCCCCCATGTAAATTTTTAAATTTAATCAGAGCATAGCACGACCATTTACTAATCTAGTGAAAACTTATCAAAAAAATTGCCTAGATTGTTTCTTACAAAAAAGTTACAATATAAGAAGAGGGATATTATTTATATTTCCTTTTACTGAAAATGAGAGATTTCCCTACAGTATGATTTATGTTCTTAGACTCATTCAGAGACAAATAAACAGTAATTCCATATCCTAGGAAATTTCTTTCATATTTAATGAGAGCAGAATATCTGAAGTGTCCTTGTTCTGCTTATAAGAGAAAAATGTCAGTACAAAGAAACATACAGTAACAGATATGAAAATTCCATCTTTGTAATTGAAAGGGCTAGAGACTGGAATAAGTGATCTTGTAACTAGTTCATCTTAGAGTTTCCTCATGAATATATTAAACTACAGGCAACTTATGTTGTTCTCTTTGCCTTACCTTTTGCCAAAGTAGATTAATATTAGCAAGGCCCAGCTAGCATTCGTTATTTTGGTTGTATTAACACTTTTACATGAAAAAAGGTCACAGGTTTACTTAATCAGAAATCTAGAGGTAGAGTAAACACTTGTTTCTTGTCCAAATCAAAACAAGCGTATACCTGAATATTGCATGGTGACAGCAGGGTTGCATGACATCCAGAAACATAACTAAGGAAAGCACCCTTAGCTAGTTAGTTAGTAAGTGCAGAGTCCTGCACCCTAGAGAGGGTGAGACAACCCCAGGCACCAGTACAGGCTGGGGGCTGACCTGCTGGAAAGCAGCTCTGCAGAGAAGGAGCTGGGAGTCCTGGAGGACAACAAGTTGACCAGGAGTCAGCAATTGGCGGCCAATGGTCTCCCAGGTTGCATTAAGAGGAGCATTGCCAGCAGATTGAGAGAGGTGATCCTCCCCCTCTGCTCAGCCCTGGTGAGGCCACACCTGGAGTGCTGTGTCTACTTCTGGGCTACAAGAGAGACATGGCACTACTGGAGCAAGTCCAGCAGAAGGCTATGAAGATGCTTAAGGACTGGAGCATCTCTCATATGAGGAAAGGCTGAGAGAGCTGGGAATGTTCAGCCTGGACAAGAGAAGATGTAGGGGGTTCTTATCAATGCGTATAAGTATCTGAAGGGAGGGTGTAGATAGGATGGGGCCAAACTCTTTTCAGTGGTGCCCAGTGAAAGGACGCGAGGCAATGGGCACAAACTGAAACACGGGAAGCTCCATCTGAATATGAGGAAAAGCTTCTTCACTGTGAGGGTGGCAGAGCACTGGAACAGGTTGCCCAGAGAGGTTGTGGAGTCTCCATCTTTGGAGATATTCAAAAGCTGTCTGGACAGGGCCCTGGGCAATATGCTCTAGGTGACCCTGCTTGAGCAGGGGGGTTGGACTAGATGATCTCCAGAGGTCCCTTCCAACTTCAACCTTTCTGTGATTCTGTGACCCTTTTTAATGAGCTTTTATGACTTATTTTACCTATTGCACATATTCATTGTCAAGCATCACTTAACCACATTCATTAACATAGTACAGTATGATTCTTATTGGGCTCAAATCATTGTCAAAATTGCATCAGAAAATTCCATTACTTATTATAATGGTTATTGTTACCATTCTTTCTTAACCCTACTCACTATTAACAAAAAGTAATTGTAGTACAGCCCTACATCAACAGAAACATCCCACCTGTAATTTCATTTCTAACTAACAATGTCAAGGTAACCTTTCACATTTACCTTCTATACTCTCAACACTGCAATTCAATTATTGCAAGCAAGCTGCTTGAGCCTAAATTTTCCCTACTAACCTTTCTGCACAGTTAAAACATCGTAATATAATCTGCCTTCCCTTATCCTGATGCTTTAACGTAGCCTTTTAAAGAGTACAAATATTTCACCATTCATTTGCATCAGTGCCAAAGCTACAGGCTACACTGCGTATACACATAAGATATATACACATAAGATGGTCCCTCCTCCAGAGGGCTCACAGGAGGAGATCAAATATTATGATAAAGGGGGGGGGGGAACAGCAACAGAGCTTATAGCTCCAGTGAATGAAACTGAACTTGCTATCTTGGGGATTTAAAGAAAATCCACAATCTACTATTGAATGAAAAATACAAGATCAAGGAAACAGACAGCTTTGTTAGTGGAACTTCCAGATTGTAACAAAATTCATGGTGATGGAGGTGGGAAAATTACAGGCAGAGTGCATGAGGCATTGAGTGCAGAGGGGAAGATAAATGAATAGTAGTGTGAGGGCCATACGAGGAAGCCAAAGTCAAAAGAACAAGAGGAATGACGTAAGGTAACAGGAAGAGCTGAAGTAATCGAAGTAATAAAAAAGTCTGACACCTTCAGCATCGTCTTTCAAGAATACCATAGTCTATTTTCAATTAAAATATTCAAGAAGTATAAAGGTAGCTTGACAAAGTTTGTCAAAGCAGAGATTTTTCTTCAAAATTCTATTCATTGCCTACCTTAAATAAGGTGAGAATTGTACAAGTAGGACAACAATAAAACTAGGACATCACTAAAGTGAGACCTCAGCAAATGCAAGAGTGACTATGGAAGAGTTAGGCCCTTTTAACTACATAAGTTTGAAAAATACCTTAAAGATTCAGTAATTCTCTCCCTTTATCCCCCAATAGTTCATTTTAGAGACACTTTGCTTTATACCCAAGAAGTTCTTCAAAAGTCAGGGAGCAGTATCTGTGTTTCTAAATAAACAAGCAAAAAATGGAAACAGCTTCTGAAGGGAAGAAAGCTAAAAAACATTACAATAAGAGATTCCTTCAGCTCCACACTTCAGAGACTTTCATCCTCCTTATAGTTCCTAAATCAGATTTTTTGAATGCAAGGTAGCTTTCTGAAATACCTTCACATTAGTCAGACAAAGTGACAAGGAAAACTCATTTCTAGCCTTTTACAGATGCATTAGCAGTCAAGTAGAATTTTAACACTTTTGCTAGGAGAACATTTCTGAACGATGCGAACTGGTGACTAAATTATTCTAAACAGTTTTTTTGAGGACAGGTAACTAAATATATTAGATTAATTTAATTTATCTATAGTGCCTTTATTTCTCAAATGATGCCACAATACAGCCTCCTGTCTAAAATCAGAAAGGGAACAGTTCCTTCCATAAAGGCATAGAGCCAGCTGCACTTTATTTCATAGATTTCAGCAATAATTTGAACATGAAATTTTAGTGGAATAAATATTGTATTCTGATGCTGAGCAAACAAAAATCACTCATTTATAAACAAAAGCTGAAAATAAAAAAAGAGAAACAGCTTCAAATATTGCAATATCACATTGAGAAAAATTTTGCATAAAATCCTATCACAACTATTGCAAAGATAAAAATGTGAAAGTAACATTAACCAGAGACTTTTTTTTTTTTTTATTAAGTACACAGTAGATATTAAACCAATAATTCATAATAAACATAATAGCTAGTCTCAGGAAAGCGGGAAAATAAAACAGCAGGAAATAGGAAATTATGCATGAAATAATATTATAAGTCTCTCAGTGCTTCTGGATTTTATATTTAGATTATGTAGTATGCTGTAGTAGATACCATGGATCTTTGGGCAATTTGCACTGGACCTAACCGTGCCTCATCAACTGCCAGAAGGATATGAATTATATTGCTAGCCTACTTTTTTTTCCATAGCAATATGATGGCATTGAAACATTAAACCTGTGTGTGGTGTCACAACGGTGTTGGAAAATGCAACTCTGAAACATTTTTGTTTATAAAAAACACTATACCACCTTTGAACTTCACTCCTGCACCTCCTGTCGGGCTCCCACTGCCGCACTGTACCAAGCTCAGCCCATCTGAGGTTCCCTACTTTGTATGTCCCTGGCACTAGATTATCATGCCAGTTCCTCAAGTGTGTTGCCATCTCATTGCACACTAGTGTTCGACTGGTGGCTGCCAGGAATTTTCAGCTGTAAGCACAGACTCAGTAGAGCAGCGTATCAACAAGAACTGCATCTGGGCATTGCCTTTGGCTGTTGCTTCATAGATCCTGTTTGGCTTGCAGACTTCTCTATCTGTTACCCATTCCATGGGCTGGGACCCCAATGAGCTATGCTCAGGCCAACATCAAATTTGTACAACATTGAACCCCCTTAAGTTTCAAGGCTCATTTAAATATTTTATTTTTAAAAATAAGAGTTATGTTTTTTTACTTAATTCTTCATGTTCAGTAGGTGCAAGAACAAGTGTGAAAGTTTTCCACCAAGCGACATTTCCAATTAGACTTCTGTGTAGGAATAGAGTCTGGTGATCAGTGCAAAAACAAGCAGCCCAAGTGCAACATCACTTCTTGACTGAAAAAAAACAATTCAAGTACCATTTGCATACTCACAGTCAGTCCTTTGTGTCTAAGGCTTTATTTCAAAGCTGCCTTCAGCATTTTTCTTTTTTTGAAAAAAGACTTTTTTTTTTTTTTTTTTAAGTTGGTTCAGGTATGGACATCAAAGGTTTACTAGCTCAGACAGCATGTGTCAAAGGTTTCTGACAGCAACTAACTCCTCTTTGCAATTCTTTTCTTCTGATAAATTTCAATTACATAAATGTCACTCCATGAAGGCAATCTTAGAAGATCACCACTATTCTACTCATTCAGTTTGTTAAACATGTTTCATATCAAAGTCAATTATGTTCCAAGTTAACGTTTTCTTTCATTGTCCTGTAAGCAGAAAGTTCATGACATAACAGAATACCTGTCAAAGGGAAGAGTCAATGAATTCTAAGAGTTAGTTTCCATATAGCACTGAATCATTCATAAGATATATACGGATTCCTCAAAGTGTCATAATCAGAGTTCCCAAATTACAAGAGAGCTATGGCACACATGTACATGTTTAAATGCTAGCCTGGCATAACGGCCTGTTGAATATTCATTGTTTCAAATTTAGAAATATCTAAATGTTGATCTGAATATTTTTCAAATAGAGAAAGGCCAGTGTTATCAACCCTGCACACCTCAAAGCCCTAATTCTGATTACTTCTCTACTAGGGAAGTTTCAGAAAGCTTAGCTGAAAGTTTTCCAAAAATATTCCTTATTACTCAGTACCTCAGCATTTGGGTTGCCTCAGCATTTGAATTACATAAATTGTTTTTTCTACTTATATTTCTATAACACAAGGGTGCACAGAATTAGTAAATGTTTATTGAGTTTTAGCTGATCAATTTTTTTTCCCCTCTATAGGGAGGGAAATAATTATATAAGCCTCTAAAGTATAATACTTTTTAGAGCATGTAAATGTCAACAGCTACAAAATAGAAGTATGTAGGAAAGCAAAACTCACATTAAAAAAAAGCAGCTTCCATTATTCAGTATCTCTGCAGATAATGCTGGAGGGTGGGCTAATAGTGAAGAGTTTGAAAGCTTATCCAGTTTTAAAGGATTTGGTCAGGCCTCATGGTTTCTTGTATCTTCTGAATTCCCCTATTACTGAATAGACGCTCCAGAAGATTCTTTCCAAGTAACCTTGTAGTTAGTATTGTTTTATAGAAACTCTCTTTCACTATCCTTTAATAAACTGCTCTCTCTTACAGTATTTTGGGAAATTACTATACTTAGGGATATTTCTCTCTCAAACCCTAGAAAGCTGAAAAAGTATGATGAGAAGAGAAATATAAAGTAGGAACAAAAACAGTATACTAAAGTATTTATATGTCTTCATTAACTCATTTGAAGATAAAAATAATTATGAAGTATCAGTTATCACATTACGAACTGAAGTGATATATGATGTTGAATAGCTCAAGTGTGTTAGATGACCACATATGCTAGGAAATGAGGAAAATGAAGTGGCATTTTCAAAAAAAAAAAAAAAAACCAAAAAACCCCAAAACCAAAAAACTTATGAAAAAAGTGGCTTAATTTTTAAAGGGCAAAGCCCAACATCTTCAATTTCATCAACTAACACATGTAAATACAGAGAGCACTGAATTACTTCTGAATTTACTGTCAAATAAATAAAGCAGTTGGTTTAAATTAATCCAACTTAAAAGTGACAAAAGCTGTACCAGGAATGGGGAGGGAAGGAGAAGGGGACACAACATTGTTGCCTTGCAAAGTGATAATACCTTGACAGTGTTGCTAGCAGGCTCTTATAACCTTGTTTCTTCCACAAACATGGACCTTACTTTAAGATATCATAAATTATCTTTCCTTTGAAACAAATGAGAGAAGTTTAACTACCACATGAAGCACATGCTCAGTCTGTTAAGATACATAAAATATATTTTTGATCATTTTTCATATTTCCCTGAGAAAGGTCTAGTCAAATGCAAGAAATGCTTGCAAACATCAACCAAGAAATGTTTCTTCTAATTCAAAGAATGCTTGACAGCATGCACAGTACATATGTACAGGGGCTGGTTTTGGTCAAGGAATATGTATATATGCATATATGTATATTATTCTATTGTGCATATCTCTGAACAGATAAGTATTGGGACTAATACACAGCACCAAAAACAAAACAAAAGAAAGCAAGCAAAGAGCAGCATGATTCCTGGGAATCAAAAAGTCTTCCTATTGAGAACTGGATATTGTTTCCTCTGGCACTTTTTAATGTATACCAGCCATAGCATTTCTGATGACTCAGATGGTTCTGACCAATTCCCAGATTGAATGCACTGATCATTTAACTTCTTTTTTTAATTCCTTCCCATAGCCACCCTGATTACCCATATAGGTGTTTAGCTTTAAAGTTTATCTCGACTTCCAAGAGAAGCAGCAATTGAGAGGAGGACAAAAAAGTGTCTCTGTGCAATTACAATAACACTTTGTTTTGGACAGCTGACAATATTACATCATGGAGCAGGCATACATTGATGGATTAGAGGTCCATCAGCAACTAAGCTAGAGATAACAAACAAGCTTTGGTAAATTAAACACGCTTCATCTAACAGCAGCATGATACCATGGCTGCCAGGGTATCAGAACCAAGTAGGAAGCTGAAGAGAGAGCAAAGAAAAACTGTGACAATAGTTGCAGCAGAAATACCTCCAGATAAAAAAAATTCTGAGAAAATCTGAACTAATCCTGTCTTCCTGTTACTTCTAATGTCACCTGTTTGAACTAAATAAAATGAGTTTAATCACTAAGTAAAAAATGAATCCGTTAGAGAAACAAGAGTACTGGAGAAAGGATTAAAGAATCTTATTATTACTGCCCATATACAGACCTTCATTAGAGATATTGCAACATAAGAAATACAGCCAGTCACAACTTAATGCCTGTTGAGCACCTATCTCATCGTATTAAAAACTGATTTAAAGTCAGTGGGGTTCACCATAGTATGGGACCCAGTATCTTTAGCTGAATATTAAAACCATTATCTCTCAAAAACAAACAAAAAAGCACCCACGTTTCTTCTTTCAAAAAGTATAATCTCAGTCATTTTCCTTTCGAATTTCAAAATGGTTGGACAATGAAATTTAGCACATTGACATTGCCACGAAGAACAGTTAATTTTATATCCTGCTCTCAATTGCAGTGCTGCTGTAGCTAGAATCACAGCAGAGATGGTAGAGGACAAAGGAATGATATAAATAATGCAAGTAACATGCACAAGTTTGGCAGAGGTTAGAATAAGTTTTACCTGTGGATATAGCTTAAAACTTTCTTAATTCATATTCTAACTTCCCAAGCAGTTCCACTCATGTATTTCTTGCACTCACCTAGAATCATTTAGGGACACATTTTCTCCTCTGCCTTAGAAAGATATGTTATAGATCAGGGGAAGAAAAAGAAAAAAAAAAATCCTTGAAATAAATGTGAAAGACTGGTTTAATTTTCCATAGTCGCGCATTTTTTTCCTTCAGTCACTAATATCTTAGTACATCCATATATGCAGATTTTCCAAGACCTCCAAAACCAAGAAATTTTTAAAAGCATCTATTTAAATTCATCAAAGAAAAAGAATTTCAAAATGATTTGATAGATAGTCAATTCAGTAAAGCAGTAGTAAAATTAAATATTGTATACCAGAACATTGCATTTTGCTCCCTCCTTCCTTGCCAGGCAAGCATGTTAACTTGCCTTACACACTCACTGCATTTTGTCCTCTCTAGTTAATAATCCTAAATCACACTGGATGCAGTTTTAAGAGTAGTTCTGCTTAGGCAGTCTTTGTACAAATAGTCATTCCACATTTCCAGCCATGGATATTATCAATTTTGCTGAACTTCCTCCTAGGCTATAGTTAGATAAAATGAATGAATTCTGCCTTGTTCAAATTAGTTCTTTAAGTTAAAGACTTGGGGGAGAAACTAAGGTTAAGGGCAACACACATTACACTTTATTATGTACAGAACAAGCAGTTTCCTTAGTGCCGTCTTTGAAGCTTTGGGCAAGATTCACCACATTCCACATTAAACAAAACAATAGATTGCAGTTCACATCCTTCTGGTTTCCTGTTGCTAATTAGGTTTTCAAACAAGCTTTTAGAAGCATAAATGGATCAAATTTATAACAAAATGTCCTACACGCACAAATAGATTTTGTTCCTTTCCTGCTGATAATCTCTCTCTGTCTTCAATATCTTTTAGAATAACTCGCTCCATTCCGATGGCTACATCACCTCAAAGGTCTGACCCTCGCTGCGGTGTCGCCGCACTAGACACTTACTTACAGCACAACCAAATTCCCTGAAGTTTTTGGCTCATAAATCTTAACCTTCTAACTATTCATTCCCCTCGCCCTCCCAGCCCGGTACTGCAGAAAACAGTCATTCAGCAGTGTCTAAACACAAATGAAAAAAAAAAAACAAAAACCCCACAAGTGTCACACAAAACAAAGCTATTGTATTTTCCCATGGGAAATATCACATGTTTTCTGGTAAATTTTTTCTCTCTCTCTCTCACACCCAGCATCTGAGGGTAATGGGGATGCCATGACTTGGTTTATTAGCACCTTCCTCCAGCAATCAGCTGCCAAATGACACAGTATAATTTCATCAGACGATAAACAGGGGAACATAACACCTAACTTTGATATTCAGTGTAAGGAAAGAAGGTATTTATTGAAAACTTACTCATTTATTGGAAAACTATTTTCTGTGGGAAAAACATTACTAAACAACTGTGACAGCCACGTAAGTTTTCAACAAAAGCTCAGAAAGTTGAAATACATCATTACTCATGTGGGTACAAAGCTAGATGGCCACTGAGCCACTTGTAAGAACAAATGAAAAAAAAATCACCTAGATCCTAATCATTTAATGGCTTCCATTTGTGGCTCTGTGCGTGTGCAGGAATTTGCCCATACTAATTTTAAATGTTTGGCTGAATCCACATTATGTTCTGCATTATGTTCCAAACAGAAGGCTCCCGTAACTAGCAAAAACAAGACACAGCTTCTGGGAATAACAGCTTGAAATTTAAAATCAGAAAGGAACATAACACTGATGAGCAATTTGCTTAAGAACACATACTTACAAGATCTTCTGCAAGTTGTACAACGTTTATATGAATATTCTTGTAAGACCCTTCAAAATTTAAAGCATTCAGCATAGTTACAAGGTTTGCGGCCATCAGCTGGCTTCTACTCTCACCTACAGCACACAGACTAACTCCGTGACTTTTGGCACAGATCTGTTGCACAAATGATCCCCACCCCCCCACCCCCATGGGATAGGTATGAAAATACAATTCACCCAGTCTGGAGAGAGAAAAAAATAAATAAATTAAAAACACCCTACATGTTTATTTGCAAGAATTAAAAAAACAAGTCTGAAAGACAGTAATCCTGAAATTATTTAATCCATGAAAATTTTTAGTTTGGGGAAAAACAAACAAAACCCCCCACAAATCTATTCTCAAAAATTTGTCAGTAATTTTTAGGGGGGCATAACCAGAGCTGTTCTACTAACATTTTGGGTCAATAACCAACCCCTCCCCCCCCCCTTTTTAAAGAGATTTTATTAGATTCACTTTAGTTTAGAGTGGGAGTGCTTACTCACCAAAATGGAAACCTAATCTAAAACAAAATGGTTCGATTTTATGTCAAGAAGCTGTAACAAAGGTTAAAAGACTACAGAAGGCTCAGGTAGGAGAACCACCACCAAGCTGGTTCTCATCTTCAAGAACTGTATTAATTATCTAACAGACCAAAACACCTAAAATACAAACACTGGTCTGCTGATTTCCTCCTCTTCTGAATATACATTTCTCAGGAAACTGAAATAAATATGCTCAAGGGTATTCTGGGCTAGGTTACTCTCACTTGTATCTTTTAAATTGTTAAAAAACGAGCCAGAGAAAGTTGGAATGGTTCTCTAGCCTAGGACTACAGGTATGATATGGGTATTTGGGAGCTGGGGACCCAGTCCTGGCCCCAGGAGACACTGAAGTGTACTGTACAGAGTAAGTGATACCCTGCAGAGCAGAGAAAAGACAAAACCAGATGCTTAGCCATTTGCTGAGCACATATGATTTTCCTAGGATGTGATCTGCCAGAACTGTTCATCGACATGCATCTGTTCCTGGCAGCCCTCTTTCTCTAGGGACGCGTGAACTAATACTTAAGGTTTCCTGCATATGCACACAGAGCATGCACATCAGTAAATACAAATCTGTTATCTTGGAAGAATGGCACCAGAGGCATTTTTTCTCCAGTCTGCTCACTGTCACCTTCCAAGCTTTTTTTCCAGGAAAGTACAAGGGGAAAAGCAGGCTGCCTGAACTGTGCCATTTAGGCTGACCTCTTTCCCAGGGAGGCATGCATTATAAACTTCAAGCTTTTACAGAGCATTGGACGTCTAGTACCTGAGCATTTTGCTTTTCACTAGACATTCTAGTAAAGTGACAGAAAAAGTGTTGCCATGTACAGTGCTCTTGTACCACTTGAAGGAGCTGTGTTCCCTGCCCATGTGACAGGGCACATCAAGTATACTAGTTCCAGGTCTCTTGGGTGACTGGAGATGTTGTCTCCTCAGGCAGACAAAATAACTCACACCAGGTAAGAGCCCTAACCCGCTTGGCTAAAAACACAGCTCTAATTGTTCCTATTGCACTCCAAGCATGTCTTTCAGTTAATAAAGAATAACAGAATCACACAACTTTATATATAAACAATCTTCCTTTCTTCCCACCAAGCTTCTCTTTTTAATATTAATTACAGCACAGTTTTACTTTTTTCTTTTTTAAAATCAGTATCATCATCCTTCATTAGATTATTTCTCTCTCTGTTCACTTCTGTTTTGGGTGAGATGAACTGACAACGCTTTCTCTCCTTGGTATTCATATTCTCCCAGTAAGCAAGAGAATGTGGTTTGTTGCCTGCAGCTGGAGGGGACCAGACTCTATGACCAACCAGATCCCTGTAGTACGGTGTTCTGCCTTCTTGCCCCTGAACATATCATTAATTCAATTGCAAGGAAAGTTTGCAAATGTATGTTGGTAAATTTGTTGTTTACTGAATAACAACAAAAAATGTTTACTCCAATGGGGCAAGGATTTTGCCTTGAAGCCTGACAGTAAAAATAACATTTGGTGTATTAAATTTGACCTTCTTCAGCACCATTTCTTGATAGCATATATTCATATTGGCAAGGTTCCTAAAAGCAAGGGAGATGGGGGTTGTTTAGATTTGGGGCTACTTTATTCTAAAACAGGTCTTACCTGGAATCCCCTAACCCTGGTGAAGTCTGGAGGCAGATTACCATATCAAGCCACATTCTTAAATACTGTTCACAAAGGACTCCCGTGTTCTCAACTGGCAAGAAATCTGTGGCTGTTTACCCCTTGCCCATTACAAAAACTGCAAGCTTGAAAACAAATATGGTGACAAGATTTCATTCTTCAAAAGCAGCTTCACTTAAGAATAAGCCTTAGAAAATCTCGCTGTGTGAATACAGTAAACAGACACAAACACATTAGTCATTTCCACTTTACTTTTTTGACCAATTTTATTTAGCATATACATGCTTTCAGCTCTGTACCTTTAGCCTCTGTTTAGCTCTCCAAAATCTCAGAACATTAGTGTCTTATAATGTATTTTGCACAGGCACCAGGGAGACCTTGTATAATGAGACAGTGTTTTAAAATAAAATCTGCCAAAGTAGTTACAAAATTGTAGAAAAACTCAAAATAAGCATTCTCAGGAGAGCAGGTAAGCAGTGAGCTCTGGGAGTTGAAGTTTAAATCCGACAGAGGTCAGAAATGGAGTAGTTTAGTTATGCCTGATCATCATAGGTCCCTTATTCCAGGCTACCATATACATATGCCTAATATTGACTATGGATCGGGCATGCTATTGAGTCTAGAAACACAGAGCTCTAGAATACTTCAGATTTTTTTTGGTGTTGAGTTTCACATTTACAACTGTGAGAAATGCCCTAAATTTACTTTAGAAAAGCACCATCTGGCTATAACTGGCTGCAAATTACCAGCTGTGAAATATTACTAAATTAAGAATGTCAGCCAAAACAACAGTTAGCCTTTTGCGCAACAGAAATGCGGTCTATAAACGTAGTAAGATTTTTCTCTATATATCAACTTGAAAACAAAATTTACGCTAATATGTCTTTCCAAGAAAGGCAACATTTTCTTCAATTCTTTAAGAATGAAATACATGTCCTTACAGAGAATGACTAAAAGATTGATTTGGGATTTTTTTTTCCCCAAGTTTTAAAATAAGATCTAAAAGATACATATGTCCTTTGCCAGTTCTTTCCACAGAAGAGATTTCTCCCTAAATTGTACACCACCATTTATTTACTGAGGAGATGTAATTCCCATGTTTTCTCATTATCATTGAAATTTAGTGGGAAATACTTCGTCTTCATCACAGATTTAAGCTGAAGATAGCTACTGTATTGTAATTCAGGACATTTATTCCTCGTTCTCCTTCCCTCCCCTTCCCCCCCTCCCCCCCTTTACTGATTTATCCTTCCACAAGAACTTAAATGCTTCTCTATTTACATTTTATTTTTTTCATCAAACTAATACTCAAATGGAGGGGAAAGCAGTTCTAGGAGGAGGAAAAGAAGCTTTTGATCCTATAAATAGTCTTTTTTTTTTCCCCCCCAGTCCTCTGCTGAGTATTTCACACAGCTACAGATACTGAGATTTTTTGTAAAAAAGTATTGTAAACATTAATATGACTTCCTATAGCATGAAGAGCTGCTGCACGTGAAAGCTTATCTGTTTTTTTTCTTACTATATTAGCTGGTCTAATAGAAGATACCATCTTTCCCTTCAAACTTTGCCGCAATGTATCATTAGACCTTCACAAACACGGCACTATTAATATCAAGGAAATGCAAGGAAAAAAGTGATATCGTGCTACAGCTTAGTAGAACAGCAGATGGGAAACTCTTGAATATTTGTCATAATGGGGAGGATATGAACAGTTGTTTAGGATGGTGTGACAAAACTTTTATCAGGCTGTTTATCAACTACGAGAATAATTCTCCCATCTATTATTCTTTGAAGGTAGACTATATTGTGAAAAAGTAGTCGAAAAACCATGATGTTGAATTAATGAAGCTTGAACTATGAAAAAACATGCTAGACGGCACATTTCTTTTTGTTCTGTAATTGTTAACCATTAATATTAATGAAATATCACAAAGTTTATTAATCCAAAGCAGCATAGTAGTGAGGGCTAAGAACACAACTGAGTAGTCACTCATTAAGTCAGCTGCAATAACTCAAAACATGCAAGCTCTTTACCCAAGGAAAAGCACAAATAATCCTCTATTCAGGTTTAAATTGATGCTCTTTACCTTACATTTGAAAAGGACTATGAACATTTGGCTAGTCATTATGGCTCAGATGAAAAGTGGTATTTCATTTTATGCTATGATAACACAAGTTTTGGAATGAGTCTACATTTTGTACTGATGTTTCTAAAACAGAAAATATCATACTGCCCACATGCTTTTTAGTTCAGATATAAAGACTGTGCTCTACATTCTCATCAGCTGCTACAAGCTTTGGACTTCTGCCCCTCCAAAAGGGATTTACTGTCAGTCTTCGGTTACTGCCTACTACTGACCTGCAGGTTATCTGAACGTAATCAAAAACCTAGTAAACAAGGAATTTTTGAACTACACATTTACATTTGAGAACCAAAGACATATCCTACTGAGCATCTGACCCAGTGCTCTGTCTCCAGAAAGGAGATACTTTTTCGGGAGATCACACAAGCCTGGCCACCTTCCGTCATCCATTCCATTCCTTTTTACTGCCCCAATATTAAGTATTAGGGTAGTAGAAATATCAGCAGGTACACTAAGCCAAAGATTTCACAGTGTTGTCAGTAAGTGTTCCAAGATCTCTTCCCCGCATTAAAACTTCCAGTTTTGAGTTTGGAATCGTTTAGATATGGTTGACATTATTTTACCCTAGATTAATTACTTATGTTAACTTATCTGCATGAAAGTTCATCTGCCACTTTCTTGCTCAGTTTTGTGAGGTCCTTTTGGACTTCCTTACCATTAGTACATCACTTGACTTACTTGAAAGAAGTCACCGTCTATCTTCTGCAAGCCTGGACTTTCACTGTTCATTCCCTTCTCTAGGTCACTATTGAAGTTAAATAAAACCAATGCCAGCACCAACCCTGCAGGGCTGCACTGACGGTTTTTCTTCAACCTGAAAAGTAATTGTTAAGCCCTGCTCCCTACTTCCTCTCTTTTAACCAGCTTTCAGTGCAATAAGGACCTTTTCCCCAAACCCACAGTAACTGAATTTCTTCAGTTAGAAATACATCATATCCACTGGATCCCCATTATCTACATCCTTTCCAGCACACTCACATAAGTGTTACACAGCTGGTTAGCAAGGCAGGCTTTCCCTCTGCAGAAGCCATGCTGACTCCCAACAGACAGCATTCACCCACATGCATTTGTTATTGTAGATACTGCCATCTTACCATGAATAAGTTTTTATATATTTTTAAAGATAGGATTGCTGTGGCAATATCCCATCTGTCTGGTATAGTGGCTATTTGTAATGTTAGGTTACACACCACATTCTGTAACTTCACATGGGAATTCTTTCAGAGTCCTCTAAGGAATGTCATCCCAGCCTTACTTGATCTAACTCGGATGTCTGATCTAATATTACTTGTATATTTACTTGAAACTGATCTAGCTTCCCTGAGCTGTGTGCTCAACAGAATGAGTGGGAATCTCCCCAACATCTTCAGCAGTAAAGGCCAATGTAAACAATTCCCTCTGCTTCTCTGCCATAACTCTGTCCAATTCTTTTCTCATCGAACAGTCCCACCAACTACCTAGCTGGCTTCCTGGTTTGGAAGTATTTCAAGGATTTCCTAATACCAGCTGAAGCATCCTTTGCAAGGCACACTACAAATTCTGGATTAGCCTTCTTGATTTCCTGTTTACATTTGACCTGCCATGCTCTGTGGGCTTTCCCAGTCTCCTTACTTATGCAAGGCTTTCATTTTTTAAGTATTTATTTACCTTTCATTTTTATTAGACTGCTTTGTTTTCTGTTTGAACTGTGACTGACATGGGGTTTTAATAAGCTGGATTTTAACAGCCTCCAGGCTTCTTTCAGCTTCTTGCAGTGCTTCTTTTAGTGTTTTGCGGAGGGCTGTTTTTGACAATTTCTCTAATTTTGTGCATGTGCTGAATTTCCTTGGCCTGTTGTCTCCTGCTACAACATTAAACCTAATTGTACTATGATTACTACTACAAAGCAGCTCTTGTATTAATATCTCCTAAACTGGGTGTGGAGCAGCACTCAACATCAAAACCTGTACGGCATATTTTCTTGTGGTTTTGAGAGTATTTGGCCTCTGAAGCAGTCATATACCGCATCTAAAAGTGGAATTGATTCAGTCTATATATGGGTAGTTGAAATTTCCCACTATTATTACCTGTCTTAAATTTGTAATTTCTCTAATTTAATTTAATACTGTGATCATTATCTATGTTCTAACTATGGTGTGAACAGTACAATCTTAACGCAATCAGTACAAAATTTATTATTAGAGTTCAGGATTTCTACCCACAGGGATTCCATAGTACTTCTCTTTAATATTTGTGCCATTACACTTAACATACTCTTACACACACAGCACCACCTCCCCCCACTCCCACCAATACAAACTACTCCAGTTCCTGTAAAGTTGGTAAGCTGGTAACATCTGCTGATTTTTCTCTTTCTGAAATGCCTGCTATACTGTGGTCATTTAATGCCAAATATTCTAATCCTCCTATCTTACTTCTTAGATTTCTAGCACTGGTGTAGAAGTATTTTAAAGTTTTTGCAGTCACTCCGTCACATAGTATGACTCAACTGGCATTATAGGTGGTCTAATTTGCCTTTGTTACTTATTGCATGCAGTTTGTTTCTATCAGACTTTTTGGAAGTGCATTGAACATTATTTACGTCAGCTTAAAGCAGGTGGTCATCTGTGCCAGCTTTCCTCCAATTTCTAGTTCAAGTATTCCTCTCCAACCTTTTTCGTTTTCAGTGCCAGCAGACTAGCTCCATTATGATTAAGGTGCAGCCCATCCTTCCTGTATAGATTCCTCTCATCCAGAAAGTTTCCCCAGTTCCTCATATAACTAAATGCTCATCTTTACATCACTGTCTCATCCACACATTGAGACACCAAATCTCTGCCTGGCACTTTGAATAGAAACATGAAACCAGAAGGATTTCAGAGAATGCTCCTATGGAGGTTCTGGACCCCAGTCTCTGCCTAGTGGCCTGAATTTGGCCTCCTGAACACCCTTCCCACACCCATGTCTCATCTATGTCATTGGAACCATCACAGACCATAATTTCCCTCTTTTCCCATTCCCAAATAGACATCTTTTCACACCTGCTACCTTTGTGCCCAGCACACAAGTTACATTGCAGCCTTCCTGGAGGTTGAAAACCCATCTATCTACCTATAGTTGAGTCTCCCACTACTACCATCTGCTTCTTCCCTCTTGCTGACATCCCCTCTGCTGTCAGAGCATCTTCAATGCAAGAGGACACCGACATCAGCTGGAGTGTGGGTCTCATCTAAAAAAGCAGATCACTCCTTGCTAGGAGAGTGTTCTCCTGCCCTGAAACTCAGTCCTTCTCAGTAGCACAGGGGCTGCAGCTGCCCTACAACATTGCTCTTGGCCTCTTCCATGAGCCTCTGTTTCACTAAACTGCCTGAATTCAGCAAGTCCCATCTAAAAAGCACAATCCTATTCGCTCAGTACCAGGAGGGCCTTGTACTATGTTCACATATACAAAACCTGCCTCTTGTGGGTCAGCTTATAGTTATACACATGGCACTCTGTAATCAACTGGAAAAATCCCTGCTCTGCTGTGAGACTCCTGCCTGCATCTTGAGATTTTATTTATTTATCTATTGGGGGGGGGGCAGGAGATGACATTGGGGGCTAATACTATTTAGTTTCTCTCTTGATAGAGTGATGATGATTATTCTCCTGTTTCTCTACTGAATACTTAAGATAATCAGTGATAGGTGAGAAATATGCAATAGCACAGAGAAAATAAGGTTAAAGAACGTTATCAGTTATATTTCTCCCTGAACCATGTCAAGGTTTCAATTTTAAAAACTACAGACTTAGTTCTCTCCTATAACTCTTGGGATATCAACTCTGTGGACTTTAACTAATCTTAGCTGGGGATCCAGACAGAAGAAATTCCATGTAAAGACTTGAGCAGCAGCCCACACCACGTGCTGAATATTTATGAGGAAAAAAAAAAAGCGATCAAGATAACCATAGCATCCAACACCCTGTCATGTTCACATTGATTGTGTGTATTTAGACATACTAGGAAAAAAATACAAATAAGGCAACAAACACCCTGCTTATTGGCTCATATCAGCTTAGGTATACATGCACACACTAGGTTATTTGAAGCACATCTAGCTATGTCAGTAATCAGATCACATAGAATATGCCTAGAACACATTTGTCCTGGGACTGATCCAGGGTTTTAGCTTGCGAGCATCCTTACCTGCTGCTGTAATGTGCAAATAATCAAGCAACCACATATAGCATCTCAGCTGGAGACGGCAACTGCCAACGCAGCAGGGGTAAGAAACAGCCTGTTCAACCATCCATCACTTGTATCTGACTGGGTGAACACTTGCCTGCTCCAGTAGCCATTTACTTACAATTCATTGAAAGCATCCATAGCAACAATTTTTATGGACGTGGACTAGCTATAAGTTATAGCAGAGAGACTACTCAAGAAGCTACTCTTCCTCAGGTGCTCCTTATTGCACCCAGCAATCCATTTCTTCCTCCCAATCCAAGTTTCTACACAGCACACCTTGCTGCAAAACAGAGGCCTCAAGCACTCTTGACTTTATTCATTTTCTAGGCTCCTCAGAAAAATGAGATTCAACACATCCTAGGCTTGCTGGCTTGACAATATGGCTGGGCAGTGAGTTAGGGCAAAAGCTCAGACTCAGAAATAAAGTTTTTTGACCATACAGACATACCCACAGATAATTCAATAATTAGTACAGAACATTCCCTGCAGCTTCCCCTCAACACAGCACCAATTGGTTTTACTCTCCAGAATTCCATACATTAAATTATTCTATTATTTTTGAAAGGTAGCTTTAAGTAGAATACTTTAGTAGCCTAGAGCAGAATTTACAAAATCTGGAACAGATTTTCCTTCTTCACAGGAGGTGAAGAAGTCTGTTTTAATTCTCCACAGAAAAATTGAGTTGGCAAGAGCGAGCAAGTGCAAGTTGGCTAAAACCAAAATACAGTAGGAAGAGAAGGGGGAATTAATTAACGTTAAAGATTTCAAAGCCAATTCACGAGGTTCGAATGCTTTAGCGAATTAAAAAAAAAATAGAAATCAGTAGTTCTTTTAAAATTGTCTGAGGCATTAAAAAACACACACACCTTTTTTCTGCACCAAAATCCTGCATCAATATTTAAAATAAAAATAAAAAACACACTCCACAAATCAACGTATTTGACAGTGCTTCTACTAGTCCACTGAAAATCTTTACAAATTACTTATTAAAAATTGAAAGGGCTTATTTTGAGAAAAAAAATGCTGCTATTAAAGGCTATATTCAAACAAACAAAAACCCTAGTGATGATTATATATTTTTCATTTACAAGAAAATAAGAAGCCTGAGTGTAGGTGGATCAATAAATAGAACACATGGTTGATATAAGATTAGTAATTTTAACTAGCCAAATAGTACACAGATATCTATGAATACCCCTTTCTTTTGTGGTTTAGTACTACTGGATGACAACGTCCACAAGTCTCACGACCTCTTCCTGCTGTTACCAGCCACTTCTGGAACAAATATAGCAAGGCATAATTTTGAACAGCCCGAGTGCTCTACAGCTTTTACCAAGAATCAAAACTAACAAGGCACAATTGATTCTACACTCCTCTGTTTCACTCTAAAAAGACCAGAGGACTTACCATTATATCCTGATTTACAGCAAAACAACAAAACATAGAAGGGATGCAATAAGTTTGGCTTTAATAAAAAAGATCCCATCAAAGGGATGAGATAATCAGGATTTTGCATAACTTTTGGATTGTAATGCAACTGTAGAATATCAAGAATAACCTACACAGCCATTGAATTCAAAAGCCCAAGAAAGCCAGCTTTGTAGCACCAAGAATGGAGTAGTACAGCAGGCATTAACATCAGGAATCCATTCCATGAAGTAACAAACTCATGCAAATGATCTGATCTCTTTTTCATTTTCCTGACTAGCCTCACTACCATCCCTCTTTTTCCTACCCCTTCCAAACATGTGTTCTTACTTGCAGGCTATTTCTGTTCACTTTGTCCTTTGCCCTCTGATGAAGCCAAAACCTCTCTCCCCTCTCCCACTCCATTACAGCTCTAGTCCTTGCACCACTCATTCTGTTTCGGTTCTTCTGAGCATGGCTCACTCCAGAGAAATACCGACTCGTTCGCTTGATTTTCTCAATTGCCAGGATCCAAAAACCACGGCATACACCCACCTTTTTATCCTCTGCCTCCATTTCATATTTACCACTTCTTTTCATGCCAGGCTGTTGTAACTTGCTACAATCACTATTATTCCTCCCACTTTGCCTATTTCCCTTTCATACCTTCCTCACCAAGATAGCTGATGTCTCCCACAGTTTTTACACTGGACATGAAAACTGCAGGAGCTCCTGTTCTGTTTGATCCTATGATGTGTGTGTTAAACGTATCAGAGAGACAACTGCAAATGCCATGTTTTACCTCATTTTAGTTTTATAAATAGCAACAGAAAAATGTCAGTGTGTTTATGGAAATTTGCAAAGGTATCAGCAGAAAGATTGAAAGACATCGCCGATACTAGTCAACATACTTATCTTGTCCCTAAACGCATTCTTTCAGTTACAGTATAATTAGCACATTTCTCCTACATTTTCTTTTTCCTTCTTTGGGAAGAGGACTGAAAAAAATACATTTTGCAATGTAAAGGACATACAATACTGTGCAATTAAAACACACCCTATAAATATTGCCCGTATCAGTGAAACTATCAGAGTTTTAATGAACAATTCAGTGTACAATGTCTGACAAGCTAAACTACTTTAATAAACATTTTTATAACACAGACAAGAATCTGAAGTGGACATTTTGGGACAGAATGCAACAGTGACTGCTCTGAATCGTCAACAATTTACCTGCAGACTGAAAGACTGCAGAAAGGAGAGAGTTTAGAAGAGACACAGGGAATGCAGCTGCTTCTAGACAGGAAAAGCAAGTCACTAATAAGTACATGAATTGCCAGTGATGCTTGGGCTCCTGTTAGATTCCCTTTGGGAGACAGCCAATCCAAGGCTCACCCTAAAAATCAAAAGCCCTGTCTGATAAGGGGAAAGGACTAAGGCACAAGATGGGGCTAACAAACTGAATAGGACGAATGTCTAGTGGCATTTTTTTTTTTTTTTTTTTTGAAAAGAAACATTGCACATAGGTCAGTGACACAGCTGGAAGTCAAAAATCCCCCAAGTCAAGACTCTCCGTCCCATCTCTGGCCAGCAGACACTACTTCCTCATTAGGGCATAACAGATACCGACGCTTTAAGTCATAATCTATTGGTACAGAATAGCAAATTAAAAAAGACAATATTCTTCCTATTTTGATCATGCCTGCAAACAAATCCAACCAACACAGCATGTTTGTGTCAAGAGAATACTATATCCTAAGTAAATTCTTGCAAAGATATAATTATGTTAAAAGCCTCAACATCTTTCATGTTAATGATTATTATTTTAGCATAATCTTAAGTACTGTTGCAATTAAAATTTCATTATCAGCTATCTATTGGCCCATCCCTGAACATTTTGTAATAATTAAAAAATACCCCCCCCCAATTTGCCCTCCCTTCACTTGCATAAAGATGCAGTATGTCTATTTAAAACTGAAATACCTAATGGGAGCAATTAAAGCTGTAACAAATCAAATGCAGGAAAAAACAAAACAAACAGAACAGCAAACAAACAACCTCCCCGCTATTTCTTTTTATATAGTTTCTTTATAAACCCAGTAGCAAAACCTGGGACACATGCAGGAAATCAATTAATTTGCCACTGCCTCTTTGCAGGAATTCATTAGCAGGCAAAGGAAAAATAGCAGCAGGTATGGGACATACAACTGCTGCCTGAATCTCCAACCAGAGGAATTTGAGCTGACAAAGAAAATTCGACTTCTAGCTGAGTTTTCCTATTGGTTTTCTATTCTTGCCTAGTTAACTTTAATAATAGCTAACCAAAAGGAAAATAAAACAGCAGGAGACGGTAATCCTACGAGACAAGTCAATCTCCATGGAAGCAGTAGCCACTGCCTGCCCCTATCCCAGGCACCAGAATGCTCAGGGACTGAAGAATAAAACATCAGCAAAGTTAAAAGTCCAAGTGAGGCAATACAGCATATCCAAAAGGTTAGTCATGTCTAATATCTTCTATTGCTAATGGATATCCTGATAATATCAAAGTAACTTTCATAAACATGAAATCTGATTATTTCAGCTTCATTTTTTAAAAACAGTCTTCAACCCGGCCTCAAAATGTTACAGCTTTTAAGATAACTGAAGATACCTGCAAAACTCTTTCAAACAAAAGAATCCGAGTGCCCTCCACGATTCAATCAGCTTCCTCAATGATTCCTGTAGAGAAAGTCTCCTGTGGTTTTTGTTTGAAATCTGGTATAACAAGTACCCATTCTGGAATACAAGATTGGTGTTCAGAGCTGAGGTTTTACCAAGCAGAGAAAGTTTAAAAAAACCTGAATTATTATCTTAATACAGAGAATAGTTAACAGTTTATCTTTGGATTAATAATAATAAAGAACTTTATTCTTAATAGAAGGACCTGAATGGGTGTTTAAAAGAGAAAATCAGAATTAAGAATGATTCAAAACTAGCAGAAGCTCACTCAAAGTCATAACCTACATACTGCCAAAAAATTTATAGTTATATTGACACACTGGATATTCACACCACTGGCCAAGGAAGGGCTTTGAAGGTGCTACAAGGATACCTTATCTTCTCTAGGAGAAAGAAGGATCTCAGCTAGGATAAACTGAGTCAACATATGCCAAGTATCTTCCTTTCCTATCCAGCAAGCAGTGGCTGACACCATGTACTCCAAGCTCTCCTCTTTCTTTTACGAACAGTATGAACAGTGATGGATTATGGGGTATTTAGAATTAAACTCAGCATCTGGATTCAGATTAAGGTTCTTTTCTTGCCTCTGAGAACATTTAATATCAAGGGTGGTATGGCAGTAAATGACCAGCTATTAATTAGTAAGAGTGATAAATTATTTCTTTGATACAGTATCTTTTGGCAGCTCTCAGTTTCAGCTCCGTATTTCAGCTGCTTGGCTGTTTTCCTATAAGAGTTTGCTTCACTAATCTCTTCTTTGGATGCCCAGGAAGGATTTTGAGCTAGAGTCACTACTGATTTCAGTTTAAGCTAGAAAACTAATAGAAAGTAGCATAGCTTTTTAGAGGAGAACATGTGAAGAAGAAACCAGGAATCCTCTATATATCCAGAGCTAGGATGTTGTCGTATTTTATCTGTAGATACAACTCAGTGACACTGGGTAAGTAGCATCAATTAAGACCTTTACAGAAACAATCTGCTTGTTACTTCTGGCCAGTTTAATCCACTCAAACTGATTATTTACCTTTGGCTTCTACAATTATTTATTTGCATACGGTACAAAAATCTGAACTTCTCTGTCTCCAGTAAATATAACTAGTATGTTATCTGTCCTCTTAACAAGGAACACTAGACAATATTCATACTCCCTTTCAGTTTCTTTTCAGCTTTGCTAACACTTCCATTGCTCTGGTGAAATTTTTCATGTTGGTATTGTGCCTCAGACAAGGTATTTTAGGAAGACTGAGCCAAAAATCAGTCAGTCATGTCTAAGAATGAAAAGGGGTATAACTATTATTTCTTATTAAAAAACAAAAACAAAACAAAGCTGTTCAAGTGTGCAGCTGATGATCTCTACCATCTCCGCACATCTGTGCAGAAAATAAAAGTCTATCCAATGGAAAAATAAAAAGAACCCAACAACACTAGCTCTGATATTATCTATTGTATCTCAATGTATACACATAACAGGAGAGAATTATGATTATTTGCATAACGCAACACCACTCTTCAGAATTTCCTGGCTTTTTACTGCTTGGCATAGCAACTTCATTGTTATTTTACATGTTTATTTCTAGTAATTACCCCTTGCTATGAAAATGTTAGGGTTTTGGGTTGGTTCCATTTGGATTGTAAATTGGGAAAAAATTAACAGGGTTATTCTCAAAGTAATTCATTTATTTACAGACACAGACTCAAAGTCCCATTTCTCTGAGCAGCAGTTCAAACATGCAGAATGAATGCACTCACAAGGCTCCCATGCAAGCCTTCTCCTCCTGCAGCTTCAGCAACACAGTTATCTGACTCAGTTTCTTTAAAAATCCACAAACCGCATTCTCTTTCAGCTTTGGTATAATTTATTGTTCTGAAAACCATTTCCTGATCACTTTACACCAGTATATACACCAGCTCCCTGAAACTGGGAGCTGATCATTTGTAGATCTTACTGGTTTTTGCTTTATGTGAACAATTTGAAACCAGCTGGTAATTTTAAGTGGTTCAACTGAAAATGCTTGAATTTTCAGTGGACATAAAAGAAGGACTCCTGTCTTTGTGGGAGGCACATGTGAATATAATAAACAAGAAAATATGATCTGCAGTCTCAGCTGCAGGGAGTAGAATAATAGTTAAGGAGAGCATCAGATCTATTTTTGAAAGGGAGGATGAGAACTGAATAAGCATTTCAGAAAGCAGAAGCAAAAGATTTAGCAATAAAAGTTTCCCAATCTCATTTCACTCCCCTGCCCAAAGAATAAAATGGGAAATAACACTTAAACTTCTTGAAAAATTCCAGTTTCCTGATAAATCACATACCTAGACAAATACCCAATTAAAATGATTCATTGAAATAAAATATGTTCCTCTCCTTGTTCTATTGATCTAATATTTCATTTTATAGTCTCAGTAACATTTTCAGGTGTGTAGTTACTGCAGAAGGATGACACATTTAATATAGAAGCATAACTGAAAACTTGTAATTGGGAACCACTGCAGGGAACACTTTTGATTGCCAGGGAGCAAGACAGAGCTTGGATTCTTGGGAGCCTCCAGCATTATGTATAAAGTGTGTATGTGCACGCGCGCATGTGTGTGCACACATCTCTCTTCTATACAAAGGTAATAGTGGACTAGGTCCACATAGCAGATGAAAGTGTTAGAAAATAAAAATCTAATCGCTTCTTTGTATTGTTTTTCCCTGTGCACTCCCAACAGCAATGCCTGTACAGTTAGCTAGACCAGGGCATAGAAGGCGGCTCAAGAACAGCATTTGGCAGGTCCCATTCTGCACCTATATTTCTGCACACAGAACATCTGCGCTTCACTGCTACATGCCCACACTGATCTCAGTGCAGCTGCAGCTTACGCGCTACACACACACCCTTGCTGCTCATGACACAAGATCCTTTAAAATGTGATAATTCAGCCAACATGTCTGCACTACATTATCCACGTAACATCTCTGCAAGATGGTAGCAGACTTGGAAGAGCACATACATCCACACTCAACCTACCTGCAAAGTGATCCAAAGCCACATTGTGAAGCAGAACCTATTCAGGCTTTCTTCATGTCACAGCTTGTTTCTTGGTACTGAAGCCTGTGGATGGACGTAAGCAGTTTGAGCATGTTGCACAAGGTTAAGTCTTAGCACAGGTTGTTCTAGAAGTTTTACCAGTAATGAGGATGTTGAACAAGTACAGAACTAGCACAGTGAGAGCAAGAGAAGAGAAGAGCCAGAGGGGGTGAGGGAAGGGATAGAAATACGCACATGTTCAGATAGGCAGGAACAGAATAGAAGAATGAAGAGGTATTCAAAATACAACCTAGTTTTAACCAGACAAAGAATAGTGGTAATACATACAGAACCTGAAGTGAGAACTTGCACAGATCTAGAGAGGTACAGCAAAATTTATAGCTGGATTTCAGCACCATGCATTTTCTCTGATAAGGTCAATTATAGCAACCAAGCCAATTATTTAGTTCGTTTATTTATGGGAACATTCAACAAGAGAAAGAGAACATTAAACCCACTGAAATGCATGTGCATACAAATCTATTTCAAATATTTCAGAGGCTGTTACAGCACTTTACAAACAAGTCCTGCCAACGAACCACTACCCTGTTGGAGCTGAACAGCTGTGAGTGAACTCCTAGCAGCAGATTACCCATGTTACCTATCAATCAGTCACTTTCTATGAGCTTGAACAAAGGCACCTGATCTTGTTGTTGTCACAGCATTGTCCCACTCTGTCAAACTACGCTCTCCTGACTGTTTTCAGATCCAAAAAGCTGTGCAGCGGGGCAATGTGGAACAGCAGTGCTGAGAGGATTTCTTTGCAAAAATTGTTTGAGGTAAACAGACCTTCAAGTCATTTGCAGTATCTCTCCCACCCCTCCCCCTCACAAATTTGGAATTTTGTTTTCCCACTGCAACTCATTTCAGAAATGCAGAAGCCAAGGATGATATCTAAAGCCACATATATTCTCACTAAGGGACATTAGGGTCACAATGAGAGGTGTTCAGAACTTCAGAAGTGCCAGATTGCTTTTAATCCCAATTTAGTTCCTTTCTGCATGTATGTTATGACTCCATCTTTATTTACAAACTATTTATTTTCCACAAGATCCCTGCTTAAATCAGAAACTCAGAATGGATAGTGATTGCTTCCTGGTTGACTAGTAGATATTTTGCTTCCTAATCATCATTCATTTTGTGACCTCAAACTTTATTTACTACCTGCTATTCAGACTCTGCTCTGAAAACAGAATTATTAATTTCCTTCATGGTTTTTCTATAGCTCTCATTATTCTGGCATCCAAGTACTTTGCAAACAATAATCATGCTTACAAAACCTTTTAACACAGTGAATTAACATGCTCATTTTATGGAAGTGGAACTGAGGCAAAGAAAAAGTAAGGTGCGTTAAGATTTTAGACACCTAAAGCCAGATTTTTCCAGAGTAACTAATTTCAAATAAGTACTCATA
Source organism: Apteryx mantelli (assembly GCF_036417845.1). NCBI lineage: Eukaryota > Metazoa > Chordata > Aves > Apterygiformes > Apterygidae > Apteryx > Apteryx mantelli. The sequence goes on from NC_089979.1 coordinate 81,184,485, forward strand.
TCTTTAGAGTACAATGCACCTTGATCTCCAGACAGTTACTTTGAGGAGTACTATCTCCAGTCCTTGCCACTGCTCCATCATTGCATGAAGACCAGATATATTATTCCACTAGACTTCCTGCACAGCACAGCAATTGCACCAGAGCTGATCAAGTCTGATTCTGGTGGTTCCCTGCTCTGCAGGTGCCAGTCATTAATAAAATATCTGACTTTATAGGATAGCCTCTTGCTGGAAGCACTGGTTTAGGACTCCCATCCTAAGCTGTACTGAACACCTATTTCCACAGACCCTACAAGCATTAAGAGTTTCATCCTGATGAGTAGTTTTGTTGATGGAAACCTTTTTCCAAAAATATTTAGGAAACACTGTTTTAAAAATTTTGATAAATGATTTTTGGGAAAAAAAAAGTCATTTTATTAATTTGAAGTAGCCTTTCTTCTCTTTCAGCTCCTTGAAGACAAGGTGGCATAACAGGGGGACATTAGTTTGTTCTGAACTATTGCTACACTACATCTAACACTGCTGCTAAATGGTTAGCAAAACTAACACTTGAAACCTCCACTTATCTGTGTTACTAAAAGACTCTTTTTATTCCCAAAAGGGCATATGCAAAGTTTTATACCAAGATTTTTTTCCTTTTTTTCCCCTCTACTCCTAAAAGAAAGCATGCCTGAAAAGAGGGGCATTAAATCAAGCATAACACTACCATAAAATAGGCAGAAGATAAAGACCTGCTAGATTCTTTCACCAACTAGAAGTAGTATTTCCCCTCTCCCTTCTCTTTTATAGAAAATTTCAGTTTTTCAGTTGAAGTTGTTACATGCATGCTTTCCATTGGGTTCATCAGACCTAACTGTCTGTAAGATAAACTCATTTAAGCTAATCATCTATACTCTCTACATAATCAAGATCTGTCAAGCTTGAACACCTTCCTCAGGACAGGATGAATCAACATCTAGAAGCACTTGTTCATTGACTAGATACCCAGGCTTCACACTTTTAGATATCTAAAGATAGAAGAGATGAGCCTGCCTATTTACTTTCAAAACACAAGCAACCAGACAATAGGCAAGCCTAATTATTAGCAACTATATTTCAAGCCACAGCAACTAAATTTCAAGCCATAAATGCCCAGCTAACAACTGCAGACACTGTAAAATGAAGCAGCCCTCTTCAACCAAGACAACTTGAAAAAAATGACTAGCCCCTAGTTCTGTTTCCACAAAAAACTTTCAGGGAAGCCCACTTTAAAAAAAACAGTGGTTCTTACACATTAAGCTAGTCACAATAAAGGTCATTTTCCCCACATTTCACGATAACAAACTTTTTCTTCTGTTCATTGAGTCAGTTCCCTCTTCCCACTACCCCTAAACCAAGGCAGAGAAGCACCAACAGCAGCAGCAAAGTCCTCCTAGTCATTGCAGCAACAGCTAATATAAAGATTTCTAGGAGAATGGTCTGAGCAAAGGCCTGTTAAAACAGCAGAACAGCACAGGTGTGCCAGGAGCAGAGCTAATGAGCAGCACATACTTTCACTTAAAACCCTTAATTTAAAGTCTTTTCTGAGCCAGGAAAATCTTGGGAGCGGCGATAACAGCAGATTAGTGACCTTGTCAGCTTAAAAAAAAAATAAAAAAAAAATCAAGATTTGAATTCACGTTTATTGCCAATATACTGCCAGGCCAGTACTTACAGGGATTTTTTTTTTTTTTTCCTAATGTAGTCCATGGAGCAAAAGCGATGCTTTTATAGTCACATCATCTAGAAAGAACTTCTAAGAGCAATAAGAGAATGAAGAAAGACTTTGAACTGTTGTGCACAGCTGTACTGCTTTACCTTACACTTTATCTCATTAACTTGCCTTACCTATAGGCTGAATACAGCATTAGGGTTATACTTAGAGACTAAATAAAGTTTCTCTTACATGCACCTGTTAATTGTCCATCTTGGATTTACCACACATTATTAAGTTCCATGCCAAAGTCATTACAAGCCTATGTGGGTGATCAAAACAGAGCTGGTCTTGTTCCACTGGTGCACAGACATCAAAATGCCTAGCAGCTTTACACTCTCTAAGCACTTCATTTGGCTCTTTTAGGCCAGAGCTTCAGATAACTAAGAGAAATTATGTCGGCCACCCACTGTGACACAAAACCTTAAACAGTAACTAACATGCTCCTGCGTCCAGTCGTTTTCTGCTTTGTCATTTTAGAGCTGGGGAGGAAAGAACGGAGCACAGGCAGATGGCAAATCAGGAAAACATGAGGCTGTGACAGGAGAAAAAGGGACAAATGAAGTCTGAGAGCTCTCCTAAAGCAGAAGGAAGCATCCACATATATATCTTTCTTCTTTTCGAGAAGAAGGGGACTGCAAATGTATTAAGTATAACTGTCCTTCCTTAAGGGCTTTGGGAGAATAGAATTAAAGTCTTCTCCTAAAGACAGCAGAATTGTTTCTATGGAGCAACAAGTGATTTTTGAAGAATGCTCCCACGTGGTGGGAGGAACATTTTACTTCTGGAAACCTTTCTGTACTTGCTTCCCTTACTATTGCAAAATAAAAACAACTGCAGTAACGATTCTACAGTAAGTACAGTCCATTAGATGCACATGCAACCTCCATCTGACTGAAGAGAAGCCTCTAGAAAATTCTTTTCAGATTCCTGTGTCTCTGCTTGCTCACTTCATTCTCATCAAACATGAAGCAGCTCAGTGACCATAAGCATTTGCTGCATCCTGCTGGTTGATGTTTGAGATAACTTTCTATTTTACGGAAGGTGGCTAATTTCTAAGGAAAGTAGGGATAAATTTAGCATCTAGGGTTAAAGGTGACCACAGACTAACAGGATTAACACTGATGTTAGTAAAGCAATGTGCTCAAGTATTGAATATGAAGGTTGGTGAGGTCAAATCACTGCTGCTTGAATGAACTTCTGGAGCTCAGATCCTTTTAGGATGGCTTCTGCAATTATGTGTTACACTAAAGGGATTACCACACCATCCCATGGTTGCTGGAAGTTCAGGAGACCCAGTGACATGCTATGGTGCTTCCCTGCCTGTGTCAAGCTTCTTGGGAACCAGGAAAACTGTGATGCTTTATCTGGGCAGAGAAGCCGGCATAATCACAGTTTGTATCATCAGAATTCTTCCTCTTTCTTGCCAGAAGAGAATAATAAAACATATCAAAATGAGTTGCATTTCTGGGTCGCAGAAATGCAAGCGACAAACTGATGATAAGCCTACATCTCGTAGATAACTATACTCTGTTTTAATCTCTCTTGCAGGTTTTAAAGGTCCTGGTTAAACAAAGTTTGCATTTTCACCATTAGCTACATTATTAATAAATATGTAGCTCTTCTTTGATTCCTATTTGAGTTCTTTTTCTATTTTGTTAATATTTATATTAGAAATTCACTTCAGAGAATTCCCTGAAGTTCTTTTTTGGTCCATAGAACAGACTGTTTTTGTCAAAGAGGGCAGAGATGATTATGGACTGAAAGCGTGACAATTCGTTATCTAACTTTAATTTTTACATAAACTTTTTTTAGAAAGATGGTTTATTCTTTATGGGATAGCTTTAAAATATATTAAATGCCATAAATCTTTGTCTATAGAGATCATAGTCAGCAGAGAGAGATTCTAAATGAATTGATTTTATTAATGTGGAGAAATTTGAAGTCATGATGAAGTTGCTGCAAATGAAACACTTATACTCAGCTTTTCTCCTGCCCCCTCCACTCATCCAACCCCACTTAATAGAAAGTGAAAGAAGGTCTACCCAACACAGAATTTTCAGACATTAAATATTCTTGTGGAGTATTAGATTTTTACTTATCTCGTCATTTGTCAGTGCTTAGTGCACATGTTGCTCTGGATAGATAAATAGGTAATGACCAATGACTTCAGCTACCAGCCTGAAGATCACTGTCCTTAAAAAGCCGTCGGGTGAAGAAAGTAATACATCGGTGGAAAACACAAACAAATGTCTTCAGGAAAGTGTGACTACTGGGTAAATCATGCATGCAAGCAAATAATAAATCACACGGATGCGCCTTCTAACAAACAAGATGGTAGCAAATATGAGACCTAATAATTTCCATCACTGCCATTTTTATTTAATCCTCCCACTGTTCACCTCACTCAGACCATCTCTTTCATCCTTATTCTTTGATGGAACAATACAGTGCAATAATTTGCAATTCCCTTTTTTATGGCACCAACCTCACAATAAAGTTCAGTGATACTGATGCACTCAAAAGGAAGTAGTGTGCGAGCATAAGGTTGGGTTTCTGTCTCAATATTTTTAGATATGTATGCGCAAAATTCCTCCATAGTGAATAAGGTACTGGCTTATTGGTTGAAGATGAGCTCCATGTTTTTTGCTATTACCAATAAAAGGCCCTGGGTTTTATATTGACCTAGCAGTGCAGGATCTTGGCCTGAGCTGGTGTTAGTTGTGATAACAAGTGTCTAATGGTCAAGTGACTACTGTCTAACCTTTTTCAGCTTCACTCTGTGGATATCATATACCGTAAAAGTCTAACAAACCTCATCAGTCACTGTGTAACAAATGATGGTCTGTAATGTAAATGGGGGCTGGAGGAGGCCATGGTGTAATTCTCAAACTTCAGGGGGAATCAATGAAAAGAAAGACTTTGTTAAGAAGAAACATTAAAAATAACCCCAGACTGCCACCACCATCATTGATCTCCTCTTGCTGAAGAAGCCAGGAGGCTGATGACTTGCTGTTTTACCCCCCTGCTTTCTGCTTGAGGATGACAGCTGCTGTTGGCCATAGGAGCTAGAGGGGGGAGGGAGGAGTTTGCATAATACCAGAGAAAAGGGGTAGATACTAGAAAGTTTTTTGGTATAAAATGTTAATTTTATGAGACCTTTGAGCTTATGAGTGTTACTATTATTGTGACTGGACTTATGATAATAGCTGTTTGCTGTATTTTTTTTTATAAGACTGTTAAAAAATAATTAGACTAACAATAAATCCTTAGCTCTACATATACAGCATATTCCCTTTTGCCCATAACAAGATTTTTAAGTATAACAACTTGAGCTGACCTAAATCTATGCTGCTGCTGGAAGATTCCCTACCTTCTCCTTAAATAAAAAAAAAATCATTTCCAGTCAGATTGGATCCTCAACTGAGCATCCATACTCACTATTGTTAGAGAAAGGAAGAGAGGTGGAGCTCAGGGAGAGAGGAAGCAGGACCACTCCTTGCAGAGCAGGACAGGTTTGGATCAACTCACCCCAGCCCAGAAACCTTGACCTTTGTGGCTTCTCCAAGTAGGGCTCCCCCTGACTCCACCCCCCAAAGAGCATATTTTCCCCAAAATTCATGAAAAAAAAAAAAAATTAAGGTATAATCTCAGAAGGTAAATATATAGGCACTCATCCACAGCTGAATGAAGCTGGAGGGGGGTTTCAGTAGAACAAATTTGTGTTGCTACTTTATTCTCACTTCTAATTTCTGTTCTACTTAGTAAAAATCTTAGAAAACAAAGCAAAAAACAGAGAAGCACACAATATAAAAGTCAAAGTTAGACACATTGCAGGCTCCTTTTTTAAAACAAAACTCTTTGTTCCAAACTATTTTTAGGGTTTTCCACAGCTGCCTTGCTGTAATTAATCAAATGTGATACAGTAAATAGAAAGTCCACTGAGAGCCCATTACCAAATATGGCATGTTTTATGCATAAAATAAACAGTATATCAATAATCACAATTCAGTGAGTGAACCATAGCAAAACAAAAATCCATCACTTACAAACGCTCCTGCCTGAAAAGGAAAGGAAAATAAAACTGAGGGATTTAATGGTATTATTGATATTTAAAATACTAGTTAAGTACCTGTTGTGTTCTCCTAACACATAGTCTACAAAAAGATAAAAATGCTATTGGCAATGGTTATTAAAGATACTTTTTTCATGTAATAGAAGATGATGCTTTGGGATCAGACCTTCAGGCAGTGATTATTTTTCAGTCTTTCTGCTTCCTGAAAACCAGAGCATGAGTACTCCAGTCCCAATGATCCACAAGACACCAGTTGCATGTAAATGAAACTACCTTCTGACATGCACACATGGGTTTATTTCTCAAGAATACCATGGCAAACAAGGAGAGAGGACATATGCGAAGTCTGGTGTATCCCTGTGTTTTACCCTAATATAAGTACAGAATGTGGCCAGGAAACAGACCTGAACATGGCAGCATAGAAGTGTTCTTTGTACCTTCATTTTAGTCAGAACTTTTAAGTTAGCTGTTCTACCCAATTTCCCTAGCCCTGGCTCTTGGAAAGGCAGCAACATGAGCATTTACAAGTTACAGAAAGCCTGCGGAAGTGGACAGGCCAGCTGTAGGCCTGGGAGTGTGAAGGGTATGTTAGAGAAGTATAGAAGCACACAGTACTGCACAGAGATTTTGCAAAGTGGTGATAGAAATCTCTTTTATAGCACATGGACTAATTTTGCAATTCATTTATAATGTAAGTAGGCCTTACTTATACTGCACTTTTAAATATGTTTCAATATTTCTCAAAGCTGAAATACATTTAAATAGACTACAAGTTCTGAGGTTAGAGCACCTGGTAGTTAGAAACTTTAAAAGCTTTGCTAATGACAAGAAATAGCTTTTGAACGCAGAGAAAAAAATATCAGAAATGGTTTCCGCATCCTTTCAGACAAAACCTAAGCCACTGATGCTGTGTCAGGTAAAGGGTAAATTAATATTAAAGATGACGCTTACTAGCATGCCTAGCCTCCAACAAACCTCCTGGTTGTTTCAGTCCTTATGTGGATGGGTTTTGGTGATATCACAGTAAGTGCCACATTATTACTATTATTATTCTTTGCTTAGAAAGTTTGAGCTTTTTTTGTTTATTCTATTAGTTGACTGTTAAAAACCTCAGCTACATGTATACCAAACACTGAAAAGATACCTAACACTATGTATCATTAACTGTTATTTATTATTATTGAACAGTGAGACAGATACTACCTTTTCAGGAAAGTAATTCATTGCCTTAAATAACAGTATGACTAACATTTATTCAGAAGAGCCAGTAAGAACATGAAGCTTCTAACTTATTTTTCTTTTAAACAGAGAACAAAGTGAGCCAGACAATTAAGCTTTTATCCTGCAGACAAAAGTGCTTTTGTTACCTGACCACCTGAGTCACAAACCCTCCACATTATACCATAATTATGATTCCAGAATGCAAGTGGCATACAATACCACAAACTTTAGTATTTCTGCTACTGACAATGTTAATGTAGAATAATAAAGACAACTTTCACAAAGGTAATTATAAGAAGCTTACAACTAGCTAATAATTTAGCAAAGGTTATTCAATAAGCATACAAAAAAACTACAGCACAGGCTATGCCAAAAAAGCAATTTCTGTACTTCAAAAAAAAAAAAAAGGAATGATAGACAGTAGATTCTTAGTTTCAATCTCATATCTATGCAGATACAGTACTTTAAGGTTGACTAATTTATATGTTTAAGAGACTGAGAAAAAGAGGCTTCACTGAGCTTGGAATATGTTACCTCCAACCCATTATTTTCCTATACTTCTTTTAAGCACTCCTACTGGGAGTTCAGTGACTTTGGATGTAGGCATGTTGACAATGAAATCAAGGTAGAAATTCATTGTATAAAATCACAGTGTTTTCTATTTATTTGCTGACATCACTAGTAACACACATGAAATTTCTCTGCTCCTATAATCAGACAGCAGATGCAGTTTTACATGTGTTTAAGTGCAGAAGCTAAATGAATAAACCCAGTCAGTTTATCATATTGCTAAAATGCTTCAAGTCGACCCTGGTTCAACAAAGCAGTTTACCACATGCTAAAGTCAGTAGATATTCAGAAAAGCATTCAAATACATATGAATCACTAAACACACAAATAAATTTGAACATAAACTTTTAAGCATGCATCTGAAGACTAGGTTTCCAAAGACATTTAGATGCCAACATATGAATATAATCACCTTTTGAGATTTGCAGAAGTAGCTAAGTAAGTTGGAGAATTAATTCTCAATTAAATTCCAGAAGTTATCTGCAACTGAGTCATATTTAAGTTAATTACTAGATACCTTGCACTTTACAAAGTTGAGCCAAAGGATCAAAACACAGACCCTTGACCTTCATTTTTGGTACCCATGAAAGTAAAATAGATAATCATTTATACCATTTGCTCAGATATTTACATGGAGAAAAAGAGTGGTATGCTGTGTACAACAAATATAGTGCTGTGATGTTTTGGAGCTTTGTTCTTGAGGAAGATTTTATTCCTGTCTCTACCTGCTGGGATTGGTTCTGGTCTTTCTGTAGAAGGGAGTTGTGGGGCAAGAATTTTTATTCTACAAACCCAGCAATATCCAGAAAGCTTACACACAAGTTAAATCTTTCCTAGCTGAAAGATTAAGAAGGGAGCAGGGATAAGAATAGTGGAACTAGTAAGTGACAGCTTTCTTAGGTTTAAATACCTTTCATCAGTAGAATATAATGTCCACTGCAATTGAAAACATATTTTCTATGGGGTTTCCTTTGGTGTAATCCTCCTAATGAAATGTGAAGTGGTGTTTAGATCTTGCCACGTCCCAAAAGATTCCATCTTGAAGATGCTTGGAAGGTCAAAAAAGCACTACAACATGCAACAACTATATGGGCATATTAGGAATCTAGAGGTTATTTTAAATAATATAGCTTATCAAAATGTTTTATACAAAAACAACTTGGATTTTTTTAAAAATTGTAGAAAATAATAATTGTCATAGAAAAATCTGTTGACAAAAAATACTATTGTTTCAAAAAGAAAGACCAAAATGGGGATGGAGAAGGGAAAGAAGATAACTCAATACAGAATTCAAAATGAGACACTGCATATATTGCATTCCTATAGCATTTGTTATAGGAAGGTGATTAATCCTTCCAGTAAGTAAATTTCCCACCACGCTTCCATCATATCTGTTTCTTTCTGCTTAACCATCTTGCTTTTCTGAATACTGTGATATATCAAATATCAGAAAGGATAAAGTTTATCCCAGCCACACAGATGCAACAAATATTTTTCTTCAAGGCAGGACTGAAATATATTTCAATAAGAAAAAAAAAAAGGAGAAAATATCTCAAAAAAGATTGCAGCAATATTTAAAAGTGAAGGAAAATAAATAGGAGCAACAGAACAGTTATGGCAAGATTACAAAAAGCAAATGCTAGAGAATAGTTTAAGAACACAGAAATCTCAAGGAGGAGAAGCGGAGACAGAGATGCCTATTATGAAGAGTGAGAAAATAACAGTGATACAGTCAAGAAACAGCGTTTGCTAGAAGGTAAATTGAGACAAGCTGGAGTCAAAGATGACGAAAGACGACCCCAAAAGCAAAACCCACAACCAACAACTTGAGAATGGAGATGAAACTGCAGAGCATTTTGTAGAGTGAATGATTAACAGGAAAATGAAAGTAAATCTCAGCTAAACCTGGGAACAATCTGTCATTCTGCTACCCATTTTGTTCAAAACAGTTTAATTGTAACTTGTATGCAGAAGGGTCTCAGAAGCCCAGCTAACCATGTTTCATGTAAGTGAAATAAACCTTCATTATTCCCTACATAAATATCAGAGTACTTTGTGAAAAGACTACAAGATGCTGTGTGCAGTGGTGTCTGGAGCTCAGTTCTATAGAAAGATTGTGTGCATTCAGGTACCTTCTTTTGGCATTTTCTAGTTTTTAGAAAACGCTTAATAACATAAGCAGATTCCCATTGATGCTCATGAGCCTATTATACCAAGAGGAACAGAAGCATAAATTGAAGAAGCCAAAACAACAAGATCAGAATTCAGCTTTTTCTTATACCTTTGTGTTGTTCACCTGTCAGTGAGTTGTCGGTCAAGAAGAAAAGATAATTCCTGCAGTGTGGTTTACCTCATAGCATGATGTGTCTTACATTATAGAATGCAGACATGTATACAGCAAAGGAAGAGGTTTGAGAGAATATGTTTCAGTCCTACTGTGCCCAGCAATCACATCAAATATTCACAAACATTGACGAGATCCCCATGAGCCTTCTCTTCTCCAGGCTAAACAGGCCCAGCTCTCTCAGCCTCTCCTTGTATGACAGATGCTCCGGTACCTTAATCATCTTTGTGGCCCTTCACTGGACTCGCTCCAGTATGTCCAGGTCTCTCTTGTGCAGGGGAGCCCAGCACAGTGACAAGTTGGCCTCCAACCTGTTTCTGTAAAGAAGTGAAGCTTAGTATTCCTGGTGATGTAGCTGGGTTTGGATGGAATTGCTATGAGGGATGGGTGAAAGGGCTTGGTTTTGCAACACTACCCCAAAGTTATTAATCTAGCAGTTTCAAATATGACTGTGAAACCAAAATGAATTGAACTGGTAGTTACTTTGTTTAAATAGAAGTTATGATAATCTTATATATAAAGTACCCCCTTGCTGCAAAGCTCAAGGCACTGTAGATCATAAAAATACGATTAAAGTAGAGTAAAAACATAATAAAAAAACTACCTCATTAAAATTCTAACAGTTTACTGGCACTAATATATAGAGAGAGTTATAAAAAAGTTGAATATAAATGACAATGTGAAGACTGGTGAACAAGATACACAAAGTCACAAACAAAATCAGTGCGGCTCAGGCCTGTCACCCACATAATGTACTCAATCAATTACAGGATTGCTTTCTGTTTCTCTTATGAAGTGTTTTTACCTGCACCACCACTGAGTAACTTGAAATTGCATGAATAAATCTGCCACTGTGATCCATAGACCACGGCAGAGCATTCACACCAGGAAGAACCTCTCTAGGGAGGGGCCCAATCCAAAATCCAGTGAAATCAGCAGAAGGATTCCTGAAGTTTTTGGATCAGGCTCTTTTGAAGAACCTGGTCTCTAATAGGTGATGTCATGTTTGTGGTGAGAAAGGAGGAATTAGTCTTTCCTTTGAACATTTTTTTTGCTGTAGGTGGCACCACATAACATTTTTCATTTGGGGCAGGGATCTACTTCAGCAGTTTTATTATTACAGTGTACACAGTTTTCCATAAAACTCCAATACCTTCACAGTAAAAGAAAATTAAATTTCTCACTACTGGCTAGAGCTGTGTGAAATTCAGCAGTTTCTATTCAGATACTGGTGCCAAATCTTGTATTTAGTTAAACACCTGACCATGAGATTTTCTTTGTATTTTAGGTTCTTGCTTTAATGTAAAAACAACTTGCCAAAACTGAATTTCTCAGGATTTTCCCTCCAAACCATAAATCAGTTATTTAGGCATACTCTCAGGTAAACATAGCCCACATCTGAGATTAGAATTGAAAATTTTATAGAGTTTTATTGCTGGCTGGGTTCTTCAGCTGACTGTGGAACAGTCCTGCTCTGGCATTTCTGTATCTAATTTTCCAGGAGCAAGAAACTCTCCAGATCTTACAGGCAGTACACTAGATCAAACTGATAAGGAGCATTGGTGTCAGATGAAAAACTATATCCACCAAATGCTAACCTAGAATTTTTGATATACAGAGAAGCCAGGGAGGAACATGCATGCACCAGCCTTCCTTTCAGGAATAGCCACTTGATGGGGGAATGTCACACAGTTGGCATGAATAGAAAAACTTTTAATTTCTAAGAAAAAGAGAGGGGAGAAAACATACAACTACCTTCAAATTGCATCCTCCTGAGAATAATGAAGGGAAGAAAACAAAATTTTCTGGTAGGGGGTTACCAGAATTTTCAGAGGCAAGGAGAATACTCTTGGGTATATATCCCACTGAATTTTAGTTGGCTAGGTGAGAAATGCTGATCTCTTAGGGATGTCTTCCTAAACAGCTGTGTTGAATTATGTGAAAGATTTAACAGATTCTACTGCCCCTCCCCCCAAACATTGAAATGCAGCTAGTGTTTTCAGCAGGTGCCTAAATTAGCTTACAGTATACTCCAGCAAGATACTAAGTATTTTCTAATATTTAGTCTTTACAAAGGAGTCAGCTGCCAAGGGCATTCACTTCTAGACTGCAGATAAGACAGAGGTAAGATTACTATTAGATGTCTTTTTTCAGCAGCTTTTAATTCTGCCAGCTTTTCAGTGTTTGGCTGTGTGTTGTCAGCCTGATGTTCAGTTGTTTCTGAAAATTTCAGTAAAAACATTTCTGCAGTTTTTTAGATTTTTGTTAGAGGAAGATATATTATGTTTCCATGTATTAAAAAGTATCATAATGGTTTCAATGAGAAGCACTAGCTACTTTAGGTTTTGGGCCAAATTACAAGGCTTTGAAAACTTCACTGGGGACTTTGTTGCATAGTCTCTTCTACATACATTGAAATCGCCCTTACTACAGTTAGGAAAATTAATCAGGAGTCCTGTTGAAGTTTTACTGTCTGCTTTGATATAGGTATGGAGAGCAAGGAATATGTCCCTTCTTTATGTCTGTCCTTATCAGCCTTTGTGTGGGGTGGGTGGGGGAGGTGGGAGAGGAAACAATTATTGCAAAGCTGAGGAGGGACTGGAAAGGGAGACTAGGATAAACACAGATCTGAAGAATAGAAAATATTAGGGAAATACCTGAGCATGAGGACTTGGAACAACTTTGCCTGCAGCAGAGGAACAACTTAGCTGAGCCCAGGTTAGAGAGGAAATGTGGGAAGAAGGTACTACAGTGTTTATAGCACACCACCTCCAGAACATGGACTACAAGTCAGGGTGCCTCCTGGTACTGGTCCTGGAAAGGAGAATACACTATTCCTGCTGCTCCTAGCTGTTTTGTTAGCCTAAAAGTGATAAAGACTGTGCTAAGGGCCTAAAACTTGTTATACTTTTTGAAATTGATTTGAAATTATGGGAGGGGGTTGTTCCTTTTTTATTTTTATTTTTTTACTATAGAAAATTATACATAATTTCTACTGTACTATATTAAGTTTGTAAAGATGAACATTTGCAGGTTGAGAAATCTTAGAGGTAAGGTCTGTCCTGCTTTAATTAGCCCTTTTGTTTAAGCATCAGGATACAGTCTTTTAATATATAATTGGCTTGACAAATTCATGATCTGCAAGATGGATGGTGCTGCTGTCTCTAAGTCATATTATTGCAGAGGCAGTTTTATGTTCTAAGTGCAGTACAAAAAACATGAGAATATTCTTTGAAACATGAAATAAGCCCTTGTTAAATAGGCATCATTTATAATTTACACTAAAAGAAGCTGGATGTGCTGCAAAAAAATAGCAATTAGTCATGCACTTGAAACTAGAAATTAAGGAATCAGTGTTGAACTTTGAGTGCTAAATTTTGCCAACTGAATATTTTCAATGTGTTTTTTTTCTGTGTAACGCATTCTGAGACTGAATGCTATCTTTTTCAGGTAACAGAACTTCCAGGGAGGACAATTACAAAAGCAGTTGTTTGTCTGAAAACAGAATACGGCTCTGTTTTCTTCAATACTGTAGTAAGGAGAGTTGATAAATCAAGGGGAGTCTGTAAAGACACTCAGGAAATCACCTTCATTATGACCAAGCAGAGGAGTAACTGGTGTTGATTGTAGAAGAAAAGTAAGAAAACCAAGAAGTGAAAACTTGATCCTCTAGTAAACAGTCCCCAGTAAAAATAAATGGTTAGATTAACTGTACAAAAACTAGGAACTAAAAAGGCAATGCTGCCCTGATATATTTTGTAGAACATTTTTTTCATACTTCTTCCATCTTTTTTTTTTCTTAATTCCGAAGTACAAGTCACCATATTATTATCTTCACATTTTAAATGCTCCTAACACAGATAAGAAGTAAGAAGAGGGAAATGGAAAGATGTCACAAGGAAAAGGAATCCACATAGGATTTGGATGAAAAAAGAAAAGGTCAAAAGTAAAGAAGGCTCCCAGAACTAGATATTTTTCACCAGTTTCAAATATATTAAACCTTGTTTGGAAAGATATATAAGTTCCCAGGGGTGACTTAGGGACTGTTGGGGACTGTTGGGTCCAGTGCCCTCAAGAAAACTTTTCTGAGTTTTGCTTTCTTTCTGTGCTAAGCACAGATTGAAGACATGCTAGCATGGATATGATGCTAGTGCTAAGCCCAGCACCACAGCACACCAGAAGAGTATGTACACAGCAGAACACAAAATATTCTGCACCCACGCAGTACAGGTCTGTGGGAATTTTCCTGGCTATCCCCCAAATTTCAGAGAGGGGCATCTGGCAATGGCATTTTAACTTGGGCTGAACACAAAAAATAGCATGTAGGAGAAAGTTATTGGTCTTAGCACCCTGTCTGTCCTGCATTTTGTTTGTAAGGTGAGTGGTGAGAACTTATTGTACAACTGTGCTTCATTCACATTCGTCATAAAAAGCAGGTTTGAAGTAGATGTAAGATCTTCTCCAACTGAAAAGCATTACAACTGCCACTGTAAGCACTTGTATAATTTGCTTGTCTGAACTGTCTGATTTTTTTCATATTAAACAGTAAGCTAGAGACTTCAAAAAATTGCTAGGAAGGAGATTTTAGCAATTCACCTCTAATACTCATGCAGAACTTAAGACTTGCCAAGCTAGAGGTGAGAGGTGGGTTTTGAGGCATGGAACGTGAAGTTAGGTAAGAAAACGAATAAAATCAATAGGAAAAATACTGAAATTTCTTAAGACTTTACAGGGAAGCTTTTTAAAAATGTATATAAGAACTATTGTAACCTCAGTAAGGGAAAATATTTTTCTAAACTGTTATTAATATTCTTTCAAGAGCCTGGTATTAAGAAGCACTGCATAACACACAGGAAAAAAAACAAACCATGTCTGAGGAACCTGTAAAACTATTTTTGGGCTAGGGGAATGGGGGGAGCAAGATGACCCAAACAGGACAGGATAGACTGAGTTCTCATCAGTTTATTGCATAAACGTAGGCTATACTGAATTTTAAAGAAAGAACCTTGAGGCAACTCTGCAAATACACATTTGAAATACTAAAAAATGGGGAAAAATAAGAAGAATTCTGAAGTAAACATTATTAGTTAAGACACCGTATGAGGATATTTTGAATTCCAATGGAGGACAGTATAGCATGGCAGAGTTTTAAGTTCAGATAACCATAAAATGACTTGGTGGAAACTTCTGCTTGTTCTGTGTTGGGAAAATATAAATGCTTCAGCTGCAGAAAGAAAGAAGACACCTGTCTTCTGCATTGTCTCCCCCTGCATTAGGGGAGTTTGAAGATCTGGGCTTAATTCCCTGCTCTGCTGCTGCCTTGCATGACTTTGGCAAGCTACTTTGAACTAGATACAAAAATCTACTTAGAGTTACAATGCCTTACTTGGAAGTGTTTGTCCTTCCCTCACATACAGACGCAAAGTGGATCTGTCCCCTCTCTCTTCCTCTCTTCCCCCTCTTCCTTCACAGACAGGCATTCAAAATCTTGAGATAGGTACATGCAGAAAGTTAAATGCCTCCAACTGTGAAGCGTGAACCAAAATAACAAGTACACTGAAAGAGCTGCTAGAAATAGCCAACAGGAGACTACTGAGGATGGAGCAGGTCATCAAGGTTGCCACTTAATGGGGCATAAGTGCCTTAGTTTAGTCTGGAGGACCTTCTGCCATCTGGAATTTCCTGAATGTAGTAGGTCCTTTCATCCATAATGCAAGAATGAAGCAGAGATCACTCCTTTTATTTTTTTAACAGAGTCAGAGGAACATACCTACAATACATTGACATTGTTGTCCTCATAGAAAGGCCAGAGAAGAACCATTTTTAGACAACATGCAAATGGTGAAAATACTTTTGTGTTAAAATCACATTCTCACCTGTCAGAGAATATTCCAAACATTCCTGTCTTCCATTGTGGAAAACCTTTATCACTAGTTTACTAGGGAGGACGATGGGTTGTTAGGGAACAAGAAGGAAAAGACTTCACTAACGTATCTGTTGAAGCTGATTCATGCATTGTGAGAGAATGTAAAATAGTTGAAGACTTTCTAACCTAACAGCAAGGACATAGATCTGGATGGCAAGGGGAAAGTTCTGTGTATTCTTAATGCATCTTACACAAAACACCTAAAAGACACATGAACTGTTCTTGAAATTGGAACCAAAATCCAATGCTCATTTCTTTCAGCTGAATTTCCTGTTCTAGGTATCTTTAACGTGTCTTGGGTATTTTATTTACCTATTTGAAAACTGGGACAAAAGTATTCCTAGCTGCCCAATTCATCTGGGAGAGATTAGCATGGTATATCCATCCCTGTGTTCTGGGTGATTATTGGAATTGGTTATAAATGTGGCCACTGCCCATTCAGCCACAATACCGTATGAGAAACTTAACGATATCTGTGCAAGTACTCAGGATTGAGTGAAAGGAACATACATTTTCTAGGCTCTGATCTGACTCTGTCATAAAACGCTGAGCTGTGGTTTCAGCCTGTCCAAAGTAAGTCACTCTGGATAGGTCTTTAAGTATCAGATAAAATTAATAATAATAATATAATAAGTCACATTTAGTGAAAATTGAGCATAAGGTTTCAAAATCACCAGTTTCAATTTAAGCACACAAATTCTTCCTACAGCCTATTTTACATACCCACGCCTCTTTCAGATGTGATCTCTCTTATTATAGCTCTATTGCCACTAATTTTTCTTCTGGGGTAGATCACAGAAGATTTTTCTGGAAAAGAACAAGCATGAGTTTAATCCTGCTTGTCTGCAGTACAGAAAGGAATCTATTGCTCTGCTCTGGAATATATTATGGGCTCATGAACTCCTATCTGAGTAGAGTACAGATTCAGGTCACTCCTCTGACTTGCCCCAGAACTCATCATGTGTAGACATTGAGTTAGGTCCAAACAGCTTGTGTACAAGGTTAGTTTGGGATCAAGGCAGCGTAACATGTGTCCTCTGTACCCTAATTCCTGATATGTGGAATGGATGAAGTGCTTTACTGTCCTCAGTCCAGTTACCGTAAAGAGAAGTACATTAGAGTTGGTAATATATACTAAACACATTCTTCCTGAACGTGTATCATCTCTCACACTTTCCAGCATTCCAGAAGTTTCATGCTGGCAGGAAGCCTTTTGTACTAACTGCAGAGCTATGCTCTAACCCAGTGTGGGTGTGTGACAAGGCCCAGTAGCCGGTTAGGTATTTCTATAAAAATATCGCTAATGTGATCACATTTTAGGAAGTGATAAATGAATTAAGTTTGCATTAGGGAAATAATGTTGTAGAACAGGGCTATATAAATGAAGGTACCTGAGCAATCAAGAAATCTCTAACATCAGCTGCTGCAGAGGGAGATCCAAGTTCTGCTCTTGTTGACAACAATTGAAATGTTGCTGTTGACTCTAAGGCTCTATTTTCTGCAGTGACTTAAGCAAACTTAAATTATATACATGTGTAATTTCATTGATTTGCTGTTAAGGTAGTACAGTTAAATCTTCATTACAGTTAAATTAGCTAAAATACTCGTCATGATACTGTTATCCTAGTGAAATCTATGGAAAAGCTGCACAACCTGTGACCATACAAAATGGGTACACCTTAGTTTTTAGCTTCATTCCCCAAGGCTAAAGGATTAATAACTGAAGTATATTGGAAAGAAGAATTTACTTCTCACCCTATTTGACAGAACAAATTGTTTTATCATGCTGATTCCTCTACATTTCTGATCTTCCCGATTTTTTTTTTTCTGTAAAGGAGTATAAAATGTAAAAGCTTTAATCTCACTTTCATTTTAAGATTTTTCTCTTCCTTTCTCCCCAAAATCTCCACTCTGCTTCTGCCAAATGGATGTCACCATAAGCTTTTGAAAAGCCACGTTCTGTCTCAATCTACCGTGCATCCTAATTTATTTATTTTGTGTATTAACAGCAACAGCCTTGAATTAAATCTATTATTTTATACTTTTTTTGTTCCAAATCAACCTGTTCTCTGTGCATGTCCTGGCAGGAGTGGAAACATTAGATATTGTGTCTGCCGGGGCATTAATAAGATTTGAATTCCATTTGTAAATGGTTCTAGTGATTTGATGCTTTGATACAGGGATGTCTACTACAAAGGAGATGTTTACCAGTTATTACTTTGAAGCTTCATTAGATTCACTAGCTCACTGTTGTGATCTTGAGGAATTTTTTCAGGTGTTGTTTAGTCATGTAATCAAACTACATTTTGGAAGAGTGCATTTTCTGAATTAACTAACAAATAATACAGGGATATAAATCAAGATCCATAACAAGACTTAAGAATTTTTGTGCATCTAAGCATACTTCAGCATTTCAACAGTATTTCAAAGTAAAATGTGTGAAAATGAAAAACAAAAGTTAGCTGAGTGGTAACAAGAACAATTCATTAAAATAATTAAAGCATGAGAATATTTGGTTAACTTCTTAAAAAAACCTTCTACCTATACAGTTAGCCAATAGTTTATTTTTGTGTAAGTAATTGATTTCTAGTTCAAAAGCAAAGCATTATTAAAAAAAGAGACGGAGATCTTTTTCTTAAAGTCAACTTCAGTGAATTAGTTAACCCCTTGCATAATTTTCAGCACGTGATTAGTCCCACTGTAGTGTAATGATTGCAGAGTCATATGACTGAACTTTAAATTGTATCTTTTTGGTGAATAAAAATCCATTTGTCTAGATTTTCTTTTACAATAACACTCCATAAAGCCTATGACTTTTTCTGTTATTAATCTTTGTTCAAATGTAGCCATTTCTGAAGTTAAAACTGACTTTAAATCTAATGTTCTTTTGTACCAAATTAGAATTTAGCGATCAAGTAAGTTTTTCCCCACTGTAAAATTTTACCAAGAAAAATATGATATATTTTGCCTATAATTACCGCCCTTTTAAAACTAATCCCTCCCCAAGATATCTTATTTTCTCATGAACTACCAAAACCAAAAGTGTATCAGTCTTCCTGGCACTGTGATATATCTTTGTGTTCTAACTTAAAGTCCTTTAGTAAACAGAGTGTGCAAACGATCAAATAATTTGGTAGAACTGTCAGGGAACAGCTTTTCATAAACAGAAATATACTCCAAATGATTTTTCTTAATAATTTGTTCCAAATAACTAACTACAAGTAATATGGCAGGTGGGAGTTCCTTTTCCAGAAAATATTCCATGAAATGAAGAACAATTTATCATCTTTCCTTTCCCCCTCTCTCTTCTCCCCTCTCATTCTTCTCCTTGGAAATATCTTCCTCATACAGGTCTGTAAAATCATCTTTCTTATTTTTAAAGAAGTAGCTATTAAGTTGAAAGCAAAGTTTCTTCCAAAGTTTCTTTCCATTTAAGAGTACAACTTAGGAATGAATTCCAAGTATGTTTTACAAGAAACCCAGATTCTTAATGCTCTAATTATTTTAATGAAGAGTTTTCCATTACCACCTGGCTTGCATTTTTGTTTTTCATTTTCATTCACTTGAAATATTGAAACAGAGACTTCTTACCTGTTGTTGCATATACACAATCTAATAAGCTTGTTCATTTGTAACCTTAAGATTGATTTTCTCCTTTACTGATTTTGTATAAAAGTGTAGAACTATATAGATATGACTAAAATGCATACAGCAGGAGGTTTCTGAGGGTTGGCTGTTTGTACTTTCCAGGCAAAGCCACTACGGCTACAAAGCAAAAAGACAAAAGATTAGAAAACTTTCTTAAGAATTAACGTACTCCCAATAAAGTCATAGTGGCTCTATTTTTAAAATGAAGGTAGAGAAAATAGCAGGACAAATGGAGAGTCCTATTTCCATCACAGTTTTACAGTAAACCACCAAAAGATAGAAATTATCCTGGAAGTAGCCATGTGTTTCTCACTTCCTTAATAGATGCTAAGCTGAAAGTAGGAAATATGACTTTGAACCTTTTCAGGCTGAAAGGGCCTTCCTCTTATGCTGTTACGCTTCTAACTTCCTGAATGAGTTCAAAACTTCTCAGCTATTACATAAAATGTAGGTGGTGTTGTGATGACAGCTCTTTAAGCAGGCATATTTTGGAAGGTGGGAAGAAAAAAAAAAAAGCTTCCTTCCATCTTTGAAATCCCAAATAGAAAAAAGTGTGTCTCTGCAATCCTGAATTAGGCACCTAAACTTTAGGATTTCTTATTAGCTAACTGACTGCTCTCCCCTCAGTGTCAGTTTGTTTTTGAGATTGTTCTGCTAAGGTTCCTAATCCTTTACACACACTGTGCTGTGAACCATGCATATAACTCCAAGTTTTGCATTTTTCTTTAAGGACCAGGCATATAGGATGGTGCTTGCAAGTGCCTAAGCTTTATTGGCTCTAATTGATGAGTACCTTTTGAGGATGCTGTTTGGTATCAAAAATATTTGATTGTGCCTCTCAATATTTCAAAGTGGTCTCTGAAATTTCAGTCTTTCACAATACACTTTTCTATCAATCTGATGAAACATCTATGTCATTTGCCTAGAAAACTCTTGCTTCACATGACACCTTAGTCTTATGGTTCATTAATTGCCAAATCCTCCTGAGGCTAAAAGTTTAGAACAAGTTCTGGTCACTAATCCCTTTTCTTTTAAGCTTCAAAAATCTCTTTCTTCCCCCACAAAAACAGTACAGAAATAAACACATCCTTTAATAGCATCTTCTGAAAGCAAACCTAGGCAGCACGCTATTGGAGTGTATCCTATAAGCAGCTTCACCATGCCTAGCAAGTCAGCTACAGGAGCACTCACAAGAGATGCCATTAAGCAGTCCACATAATTCATAAGTAGTCAGGCTAAGGTCTTGCAATAACTTACACTTTAACTCCCCTTAAAGAAGCTGATAACTCTGAATGCAAACCCAGGTAAATGTTTTTTTTGTCATCACAATCTGGGTAATTTTTGCTGTCAAAACCACTACAGTGTCTGCTATGCTGAATAATGAAATGGTGGTGGCTAAGAGACTAACCAATCAAAATACTTTTATCTTTTCTTTCTCCTGATGTTATGGGTCTGTTGGCAATCTACAAGTTGCTAGTGACAATCTAAAAGGTTTCTATGAGTCCTTTCAGCTGTATAGCTATGCTCACAAACTGGATTAATTTGAAAAACATGTAAAAATGCATTTTGTTATTTTTAATTACATTTCTTAAGCCAACCAGCTGGAGAGCAGCTCTGCAGAGAAGGATCTTGGTGTCCTGGTGGATGACACACTGAACACAAGCAAGCAGTGTGCCCTTGTGGCCAAGAAGGCCAATGGTCTCCTGGGCTGCATTAGGCAGAGCATTGCCAGCAGGTCGAGGGAGGTGATCCTGCCCCTCGACTCAGCCCTGGGGAGGCCACATCTGGAGTGCTGGGTCCAGTGCTGGGCTCCCCCGCACAAGAGAGACCTGGACATACTGGAGCGAGTCCAGTGAAGGGCCACAAAGATGATTAAGGTACTGGAGCATCTGTCATACAAGGAGAGGCTGAGAGAGCTGGGCCTGTTCAGCCTGGAGAAGAGAAGGCTCACAGGGATCTCCTCAATGTGCATAAATACCTGATGAGTGATAGTAAAGAATATGGAACCTGACACTACCAGTGAAAGGACAAAAAACAATGGGCACAAATTGAAATACAAGAAACTCCATTTAAAGAATAATAAAAGATTTTTTTACTGTAAAGTTGATCATACACTGAAACTGGTTGCCCACAGGGAGTGCAGAGTCTCTGTCCTTGGATAAATTGAAAAGCCAACTGGATGCAACCCTGAGCAGCCTGCTCTAGCTGACCTTGCTCTGAGCAGAGGTGTTGGACAAGATGATCTCAAAAGGCCCTTCCAACCTCAACCATTTTGTGATTCTGTGAAGTTGCAGAGCTCAGATACAGATTGAAGCATCAGGACTGTGGGAGTTAGGGGTTTGGATCTGGGTTCATGAACCAACAGATGGTTGGTATAATGAATTTTATTCTCATAGTGTATTCTCTTTATCTTATCACCTTATTCTCTCAATATCTAAGTTGTCTGAGCCAACAACACTTCTGTTGACAGCTGTTTGAACAGAGCGTCAAAGGAGGAGAGGGTAAAATGTTTGGGCAAGAACTACCATTTTAACTGCAGCACTAGTCTTAAAAATCCCAGTCTAAATCTGGTATTAAGGTAATCTTAGGCATGGAAAATGACATAATTAATCCTCAGAAAGTGTCAGATTCATGAATTTGAAATGAAGACTTGCTTCCCCTTTCCCTGACTCTTTGTCTGATACAGAGGGGACAAAGAAAAGATTTCAGTGCTTCTTCTTTTCCTTCTGTTTTGTCATGGAGTTTAAATTTTTAGAGTGACCATTACTTACTTAAGATGTACTTAAATTTTAGATTGTACTTGAATTGTACTTGAATTTTTAGCTATAGCATTAAAATTACACCTTTAAGAAAATATTTTAGTTGGATTAACAATTACACTTTTGGGGTATTACAAATACCTTTGTTTCATTCCTTCTGCTGCACCTAAAAGTTTAAAATGCTATGAAAGGAAATAAAAAAGAAAATATTCAGTTTAGGGATAATCTGAAACTCATTTTCTCACATTTCTCCTTACCTGGAGGTGAAGGCATTCTGCAGACCTAACCACCATCATTGCTTCCCATTCCAGAAGTAGAGCTCTCACATAAAATGAAAAAAGTCTGTGTTACATTAAAAAAAAGAAATCATCATCTCTGCCTTTTCTTCTCATTGTATTCACCAATCATTTAACAATAAGTGAGAAGACCTGGAAGTATTTCCTTCCTGGTTTCTTACTCTATGGGTGACATAGATTTAACCTATACATCTTCAGGAAAAGAACTGAAGCAGGTAGAATGTTGATTCCAATCAGCATTTAAATACTTATTATTGCTTTATATCTTTATGCCAACAGTCAGCAGAAGTTAGATAGAGGTTCTTGCTCATATGAAGTTTTGCAAAGTCATACTTTCAAATATGGAGATAATGCTTTTTCTTCTCTTTGTACTGCCTTTTCTTTGTGACTGAAAATTCTAGACTTACATGGCAGACTTGTTTTAGTATTTCTAGAGTAGATGAAATAAAACTTTGCAGACTTAAATTCAGAGGCTTACAACCTGTCTCTACAGATGTAAGAGTTTTTGTAACTATCTAAAGGATCTAAATATTAATTCCATTTTCAGTCTTCAATCACCAATTGAGATTAAAAAAGAGTGACTCTTTCTATTTCACTGTCACCTCTAAACAGATTAGCTCAGCAAATTGTCCTGTGGAAATTAAGAAAATACTAGTTCCAGATTCTTTTACACCACTTTACCTAAAAGAATCATCTCTGAAGCCCCCCCCCCCCAAAAAAGAATTTTTTCAGAAGGAAACACACATGTGTAAGTCAATGCATAGCTCTACCCCAACGAAAGTTGATGTTTAATCTACCAGTGAAGGTGGTTTACAGCAAGATAACAGAATTTACAGCACAGCAGCTGAAGAGCAACTCTACTTTGGGGATGGTCCCCTCAGCCAAAATGGCAGCCCTGAGAAATGGATAGATGGAGGAAAATGGAAAGGCAGAATTCCTTAAATCTGTTTCATTAATTCAACAAAACTCATCCGCCAGATGAGTCTTTCTCATCTCATTAAAAAACATCAAGATCCACTAAAAGTTCTAGCATTCTTTTTTTTTTTTAATAAAGAAAATCTTCTGAAAGAAAGCACAGTATCAAAATGGCCAGCAAATATCTGGTGGATTCCATTAAATGGAAGTAGGAGAAATACAATACATATCATATAAAGACACTTCTTGAAATGGGGGAAGCAAAGTATCGAATTGACAGAAGCTAAGAAAGTGCAGGTTTAAAAATATGAAGATGAAAAAAGAAAGTTGAAACTAAAAAGGGATGTTGATTAAAGTTTAAAAGGCTTTTTGTTGTGTTTCCTTGGTCCAGAGTTTAACATTTCCTAGGTCCTGAGAAGCCATGCAAAAACCTTGTCTGGTTTTCAAAGCTTGCTTCTTCTACAATTAAGCAATCTATTGACCCAAATATGTAAGACTGAGCACAGGACAATTGGTTATGGCAAATGGAATTTATCCATTGACCATCCTTATCTACCAGTGTTCCCTGTGAACTGTTGATTGAATTTCATTTATGCCAATGAAAGGATCTTCTGTAGTGGAAACATCCTTAATTCTTTCAGAGACATGAAAACAGACTAGCAAAGAGTGTTGTTGTTTTTTTTTGATGTACTTATGTACTTGGTAGAAAGCCAGAATTTGATGGTTTCCATAGTAACATTTTAGGACAACAGACCAAGCAGGAAGGCCTTGTTCACCCACCCGTGATTTTAACATAATTCTACCTTCCACATCATTGACACAGAAAATATATAGAGAGACACACGGATGTGAAATCCAATTTCAGGATGAGTACATTTTGAAAAAAAAATACTCCAGCAGAGCGCAGGCAGATGATAAATCACAGAATCACTGAGGTTGGAAGGGACCTCTGGAGATCATCTAGTCCAACTCCCCTGCTCAAGCAGGGTCACCTAGAGCATATTGCACAGGATTGCATCCAGGCGGGTTTTGAAGATCTCCAAGGAAGGAGACTCCACAACCTCTCTGGGCAACCTGGTCCAGTGCTCTGTCACCCTCACAGTGAAAGGAGTTTTTCGTCATATTCAGATGGAATTGTCTGTGTTTCAGTTTGTGCCCGTTGCCTCGCGTCCTGTCACTGGGCACCACTGAGAAGAGTCTGGCTCCATCCTCTTGACACCCTCCCTTCAGATACTTGTACACATTGATAAGATCTCCTCTCAGCCTTCTCTTCTCCAAGCTAAACAGGCCCAGCTCTCTCAGCCTTTCCTCATAAGAGAGATGCTGCAGTCCCCTAATCATCTTTGTAGCCCTTCGCTGGACTTGCTCCAGTAGTGCCACATCCCTCTGGTACTGGGGAGCCCAGAACTGGACGCAGTACTCCAGATGTGGCCTCACCAGGGCTGACTAGAGGGGGAGGATCACCTCCCTCCACTTGCTGGCAACACTCTTCCTGATGCACCCCAGGAGACCATTGGCCTTCTTGGCCACAAGAGCACATTGCTGCCTCATGCTTAACTTGGTGTCCACCAGCACTCCCAGGTCCTTCTCCGCAGAGCTGCTTTCCAGCAGCTCAACCCCCAACCTGTACTGGTGCATGGGGTTATTCCTCCCTAGGTGCAGGACCCTGCACTTGCCTTTGTTGAACTTCATGAGGTTCCTCTCCGCCCACCTCTCCAGCCTGTCCAGGTCTCTCTGAATGGCAGCACAGCCCTCTGGGGTATCAAAAAAAAAAAAAAAAAAAAAAATCCTGTCAAGGTAAACAATGTCAAGTAAACAGAATTAATTTCTGAATGATATGTATTACCAATCATTTAATAATAAGCGAGAAGACTTGGAAGTATTTCTTTTCTGTTTCCTTACTCTATGGGTGACATACAGACTAACTGTATATCTTCAGGGAAAGAACTGAAGAAGGGAGGATGTTGATTCCAATAAGCATTTAAGTAATTGTTGCTTGATATCTTTATGCTGGCAGTGAGCAGAAGGTTCTATGTTCATATGAGGTTTTGCAAAGTCACACTTTCAAATGCTGACACCTATCTGGACTGCTTCGATAATCCTTCACAGGGCAAATTTCTCTCCCTCCTCTAGCCACCAGACCTCAAATTGATCCTTTCAACCTGATGGGAAATTTTCTTCTAAGATCCCCAAATTTGTGTTGGATTGCAAGCTTCTGAAGGGTTTTTTTTTGGATTGATTATCTCTGCAGAAACAAGAGAATCTCCAGTTTGTCAGATTCACTTGCAATGCTTTGAATGCTAAACAAGCCTAAAAATTAAAACATGGCGTTTATTCTGGCAAAGCAGAGGTTAAACAGTTGCTAACTAAATTGCAAACAAAATGACAAAATAAACCCACAGAACAACAACAATAAAAAAGAAAAAGCAAATGAAGAAGCTGACATCTGACTCTTCTTGCTGTCACTTAGGGATCTCTAAGGAACTTCTTTCACAGACAATTCAGCAGCATCCAGCTCCAAAGGGCTGCCTATTAGAGGATCTCTTCGAGGAAACTCTTGGAGGCTGGACTTGGCTGTGGGAACTGCTGAAGGCAGCTTATGACAATCTGCCTTCTCAACTGACTTATATTGCCAAATAATGGAAGAGCTAGCAACCTAGCATCAAAAACCAGGCTGCTTGCCTAAAGGAGCTCTCCAAGTCAGTACCTTCTCCCTCTCTTTGTAGAACTTATATTGTTATAACACTTTATAAATACTGTACCCTAAGATGTATTCACTATAGGGTCATTTAATCAAATACACAACCTTTGGATCACCTTGAGGATTTCATAGCCTCCACACAACATGTTACAAGGAATTTTTGTTATCATAGCTTCCTACTTGGTTCTATGAAAAACAGGCAATCACTATTTATAAACATATCATGAAAGCAACGGTAAGAGAACCTTAAGATACCACAGTTGGTTTCATTTAAGACTAAATAACATAATAAGATGTGGATTATTATACTAACTAGAAGGAAGATGATTAATTTAAGAGCATGTGTTTTTATGAATGCAACAAGAGCTGTTACTCCTTAGCATGCAAACATCTTTTATGCTCTGCAATATAACAGCACAATGAAGCCATAAACAATTATACACCGTATATCTTGAATTAGTTGAATCTTCATTATTAAACCTTATCTGTTTTGTTTTTCCTTTTGGTTTTATATTAAATCATACTTCTGCAGTTACTTTTACTGACTTGTTCTAATTCGTTTAATGACTTTTTTAATTCTGGGAAGACAATACTGGGCTGAGGTAATATGGCCAATATACAAGAAGAGTTTGGGAGAAGGGGAAAAACACATTCTTTTTTTGCAAAATATCGTATTTCTTTGATATATTTGTAGGCTTGCAGTGTAAAGGAAATTAACAGAAGCAAAAAGCTACGAAAAGGTACTTGTATCCCTTGGATAGTCCATAGCTGTTGACATGATCTTTCTTTATAACAGATTTCAGAGTTTCATAATCTTCTGTAAGAAGGTTTTTCTTTTGAGAAAGAAGAGGCCACTTTTAAAAATCTTATACGAGATTCTAATATCAGCTAAACACTGCTCACCTAAACATTGTTTTTTATTCTTTGTAGTTTCACAACAATACATACCACTTATATAAGATTTCATTCAATTCTTCAACTGTGTAGACCTGCATCATTATACTATCTCACCTTCTAAACTGTTTATTTCTATTGCTACACTGAGCTTCTCTGTGGGCTATAGTAAAGAAAAATTACGATATTTACTTTCTTCCTTCATACTATTGGGACAGAGAAAAGGCAGCACATGCTCCAAAAAAATAAAAGAATTCATTCATCCACTTGTCATTGAAGTTAGTTTTCTAACTTACACGCATACCCAGCGCACCAAATCTTAATCTGCACAGACTGTGCTAATTCAAAGAACATATTTCAGTAGAGCTACACTCCCACTTATAGTGTATCTTAGCACATTACTACAGAACATGAAGAGTGCTTGATCACCTCTATAAACTCATACTCCAGGGATTCATACTGACTGTACAGTGAACACTTCTCTCAGCAGTTTTCTAAACTTAGTTTCACTCAGATTAACTAAACCAGAAGCACAGTGTGGGTGAGAATCATTTATCTCCATCTCAGAGGTGATTCTCCTTGTCAAAAAAGAAGATATTAATGCAAGAAAGTGCTCTCTCTGGCCACAGGATTTTTATAAAATATTGA
This sequence comes from Apteryx mantelli, assembly GCF_036417845.1. Lineage (NCBI taxonomy): Eukaryota > Metazoa > Chordata > Aves > Apterygiformes > Apterygidae > Apteryx > Apteryx mantelli. Next base: position 81,212,214 of record NC_089979.1, read on the forward strand.
GTGTGCACTAATTTTTCAGGTGAAAATAGTCAAGCTTGAGTGCATCTGGCCAACTGATTTTCAATGATCATTTAGAAAATGTCCAGAATTACATGTGAAGGTAATAGCTCAAAGCTGACTTATTTCCTTCCTTCATAAATATCAGGATTGTGTCTGTGCAGTGAATTAGAGGACTAGTTTTTCATTATCAGAAAATTTACATCTTTTATAATGGAAGTTCCACAGAGAGGGACTCTATGGGCCTCTATTAACATTTTCAGTGCTCAATAAACAACTATGAAATATGCATATTATTTTGTATATTTTATCTTTTAATTTATCTTTTATCCAAATAGTGTAGTTGTAGGTAGCAGAATGTACTGTATTATTACCATATAATATACATTATATTCCCTCTCTCTATATAAATATGTAAAGATACAGACATATTCACATAGACACATACAAACATATTGTGATTAACTGGCTACATTAATTATCTATTGCTGATAAAGTCCTAACTTCAAAAGAGGAGTGAACTCCTGTTTCACTGCTCCATCAAAAAAAATCTTAGAAAAACCAAACAGCCGGTCACTGCTGAAGACTGTCAAAACCATAATTGCAATCGACTTCCATTCCAGGAAGAACACGAATGCTTAGAACAGTAAAATAAAAATCCATAGTATTTTTCATAAAATTCCTATTTTGTTCTACTAATAGTTTTCATAAGCCTCTAGAACAAATTTATTTCATCAGCTGTAGGTGAGAATTTGGCCCAAAGCTCTTTGGATGTAGTTCCATGATTTTTGACCATCTCTAAAATATCATAAATTGCAGACTTCTTTCCAGAAGTATCAGAAATGATGCTAATGGGAGGGTTCAAAACCTTCTTCAACAGTACTAAATCTGAGTGAACACAGGAAACATTATCTAGCCAAAGAGCCTCGTGTCAGAGAATGTAACTGTAGACCACATGAGCAATTCCTGTGAAGTGCTAGAGTCACTGAGGCACTATGAAGGCCTGATGCAGCCCATTCTGATTATAGACAAAATTATTTGGTTAATTTCAGCAAATTAAAAAGCTGAGCTGGCAGTATTTTTGTAAGAAAATCTTTACCAGCTCAAAAAATTAACCTTTTCCCATACGCTAGTGTTATATTTGGACTGAAGACCTAAGGGCCCTTTTCGTTTTTTAAACTACTTTTCTAATCTCCTTGCTTATAATCACAGCCACTATAGTCACTACAAGAAAGTCTCCTTCTGTAATCTGTAACACTTACTTCAAATGAGATATTCCATTCTTACAGGGGTATCAAAGAGCTCAGGCTGGAGGGGTCTGAAAGAGGGAGTAAAAAAGAAAAAAGAAAAAAGAAAAAAAGAAAAAAGAAAAAAAGAAAAAAGAAAAAAGCAAAGAGCCTTTAACAAAATTCTTAGACATCTGACAGATGTAAACATCAAGTAGCATGAAAAATTCTTCAGAGTGCTACAGGGCAAGGTACTATACCAAGAATGCTACAATAAAATTAGAAATAGCTTATTTTAGCTGTAAATCACTTAAAAGCAAACCACCCCACCCCCTTACAGAATAAACCCAACTCCCAAAACCTCACACACCTGTGGATATTATGGAACATTCTCCTAAAAAGAGAAATAAAAGCTTGGAACATTTAAAACTGCATTACAGACAGCAATGTTCACTAAGAAGGTCTCTGCTATTGCTGAAGTATATGAATGCGTGACTGTCAAACTGAGACTGTTTCACAGAAATTTTAAGAAGCAATTAGTTATTACTAATAAGAATTTTACAGCTACACTTAAGTTGGAAAGAAAGGATCATTTTCAGTAAACATGAAAACCAATAGAACTCTGAAACCCTTTCATAACACGGGCACGTATGTTTGTAGTCCTGCAGCTGAGGTCAATCTCCAGGCTGACTTTGCTTTCAGGACAGTTTTAGAATTTTTAACTTAACAGTTTTATACTCCTTTTCCCTTGCTTTTTGATCCAACTATTTTTTTTGGTCAGTGGAAGGCAACATTTGTTTCCTTACTAGACCCTTCCTTCCCTTCTCCACTAGACCCCTGTGGTTATGGCCCTCTCCGGAGGTTTAAAGGATGCAGTGTGAATACACTCGAAGTGGACATTTAAACACTTCTATTTCCTAGAAAAAAAATCTCTAATATCTAGGCTATTATACAAAAGGCCAAAAATCACATTTTCTTCTGTGCCTGAAAATAATATATATATATATTTTTTTTTTCTTTAATGAGGAAACCAATCCTCTCAGTCTGCATTAGATGTGATTTACTGTTACCTACCACAGACTGGGTCCAAAGACAGAGGACAAAATTAAAAGAATACCTATTTTTGGACCCCAGCGATGTGCAAAACTGAGGTAGGTGTCAATCTGCTGAAGACTGTGGCTGTTTTGAGCATGTTCCTGCAGCACTGTTTAACTTAAAATAAAAAGAGAGAGATTAGCTATGACATTCAAGTTGGTATAACTTAATACCTGAATAAGGAGTCTGTGAGGTCACATCTTGGATATCAGGTACCTGAATCATGTCTCAGTCCCACCTTAAGCACTAAAATCCTTTAAGGGATCTAGAAACTATCTCATTCTATTCATTATTCATAATTCAGACATTTACATTTTTTCCTGTCCTTTTTTGTGTCTTTCTTAAATTTTACTGTTTACTACCATCACATCCCCGGGCTTCTAATTGTAGCAAATTGTCTGAAGAGAGTCAGGAAGGTCTCCTTTAATTAAATTGAAAAGAAGACTACACAAATTCAGTTTTCTTTTCCATAGTAAATGAATTGAGACCCTAACTAACATGAAAACAACCTGCTTTTGGGATAAACTAAAGAACGTCATGTGAATCAAAAACATCATTTAGTTAAAATGTAGATTACAAGGGCATGATTTTAAAGATGTCACACTTCTTATTTCTAGACACCAAGGGTAGAGATTAGAGAATATTAAATTGCATGAAAATGTTATAGCATTCAGTGCTTTCTCCTGCGTTCAGAGTCTTTTAAGCTGTGCTTATCCTTAAAGCTAGTAATAATGAGAAATGTGGTGATAATCAGAGAACTGACTGTTCAAAAATGACACCTTCTTATTCAGTGCACTACTTCTAGGATTATATCTGCTTATTTTAATGATGACAAAATAAAGCTTTTACTGCTTTCTACTCTTCTTTAGCACTGAAAAGTTAGAACAGAAAAGAGAAATTTAACTTTATTCTATTCTATCACAGTTATCATAAAATTGTTAACTGAATTTTAGTTATAGAATTTGCTTTACTAGTTATCATGCTCATGTCAAGAATAGAGAGAAACATAATCCCTCTAAAGTTGAAGTAAGTGTTTGGATAAAACTAAAATAGATCAGGTAAGACCTTTTTTATTAAAATACATCTCAGGAAACATCGAACATCTTCAGATTCTTCCATACCTATTCCACACATAACATTGAAGAACATCTTTTCAAAACATATAATTCCAAGTCCTTCATAGTTCAAAAATGGAGTGATAATAAGCGAAAAATTCAGTGCTCTACAGAAACTTGTAGGACTGAATAAAGTTAATACCATATATTGATGAAAAACTTAAATAAAACATCACCCTGATACTTTTTGTACTTGAATAAAACAGCGTATGAACAATATAGAGAATCTCAGTGAAATATGTCATCATTTATTAAATAAGAAAAGGGAAAACAACGAGTATCTGTACAGGATTTGGAAAATAAGGAGTACTTCATCCAACTGCCCTTTTTAGGAGCGTATATAGAACTGTATATAGGTATAGGTAGTTTTTCTGATTTACTGGAACACATGAAAAATTAGCCATCTACATGAAAAAAGTATCATGCCGTTCAATATATCAGCTATTTAGTCTTCTGCTGCATCCCAAAGAAATCACCTAAGGAAACACAGGTCTCCTATCTCTAGAAACATTCTGTTAGAATTTTCTAGATGGTACAACTACCATTAAAAAAGAGCCTTTTTTTCTGGAATGTTGCAATGTGGTTTTTTACGTGTTGCATTGGTTTTGCAATTAGTTTTCTCTTTGGAAGAGCTGCTGTAAGCAATAGGAGGATTTGCCTTCTGCATTAGCCAATCCTCTTCTTGAAGGCACTTTAGTCCATTGGAACTTGATACTAACCAAAATGCACAAAATACAATTCTGTTTCTACACTGGTTTTGTTGTCTGTACCTCTATGAGTAAAGAAAAGGTGCACTAAGAAAACAGCCAATTTCATATCACTGATTTTTCTTCAAGGCAAGTATCATCCTGAAAAGTCTCCATTTCTTATGATTTGGCAAAAAAGAGCAAAAGTATTTCTTATATACATTTTATAGGTGTGTGTGTATATTTATTACAATAGTATCTGAGTGCTCAAAAGCATTTCAAACATATTTCAGAAATCAACTCAAAGTGTTTGTGTCTTGTCATAGAGTAGTGGGCTGAATGCAATAATCCTATTTAGGTATCATGTTGCTTGACACAACTAACAGGCTCTCTCTGACATGTAGGCAGTGAGTCACCAAGGAGGATGTGGGTTCCTATCCCTCAGTGAATCAGGGAGCTGCTAATAAGCCAGTCAAGTGAAAGTGATGACACCCCTTATACTGAAGAGGTATCTTCATTTCCAAAGGCAGTTCTTACTTTAGCTGAATAAGCTTTGAGGGAGAAAGACTGAATTTGAAAGAAAACCTGGTGGACTCCAAGAAAAAAATGGGATACAAAAACAATCCAGCATCTCCAGAAGAGGTTCTTTGAAATGTGGAGAGCAAATGAAGCTGAAGGCCCCGAGTAGGCTGGTAAGGAAAACTTCTGAAGTGAATCAACTAAGGAGAAAGAGAGAGTTACTGATCTTAGTGTAAGTAGACTGAGTGTTGCTTTCCTTCCTTTTCTCATCTATGTCTTTTATAATAAGCATTTACACATAGTCGAATAGGCTATTACATATTTTTTATATGTATATATACATATAACATATAAATATGCACTTATATTTTTACATATGTGCGTGTGCGTGTGTGTGTGTGTGTGTGTGTGAGATCTTTACCTCATTTCAGCAGAGGTTGGCTAACACTGCAACATTTTTCACCCAGTGCTGTAAGGAGTCTAAAAACAGGGCATTGCAACATTTTAACAAATCCCCAGATTTCTTGCACTATATGCCATCATAGAAGCTGCATGAACTGGAATGAGAGCTGTTACCACGTGTCTTCCACTGTCTGGATAACTCAGAAAGTGCTCTGGCATGCTACAGGGCAGGGGAGGGCATACCTATAAACACCAAAGTTCCCAAGGGAGTGTGTGATTTCTACCTTACATAAGGCTTTTGTTTGCTTCAAAAGACATAAAGTACTGAAAAGTAAAGTTATTTATCTGGGGAAGAGAAAACAGGTTGTTCTTTATGACTTTTAAAGGCTTTTAAAGGCCTTTAAGCCTAAATGAAGGTTTTTAAAAGGAGAATGTTTTTAGCTTTCTAATTGAAAGAGTAGTGAAGTACTAACCTCAGATTCAAAGGGAGATTGTCACTGGCAAAACCACACCTCCTGACCTTATTTTTAACTTGATGCAGATCATCCAGTGCTATCATGGCTCATGGCCCAATTACACTTCACTTGTGAGATCTGACAGAATCACAGCACTCGATGACAAGATTACATACTGTATTTTTTCTCTGATTAGTGCATTTCAAAGTATCCAGAGTCCTTTTGATTTCATAATTTGACGGATGATGAAGACCATATTTGTCCCTTATGTATCCTACTGAGGAGCTGTATTCCCCAGTCAGAATGTCAGATCACTAAGCCGCAAGCACAAGGTGAGTACTTGTTTTCTGCAATGCTCACTGACTTCCTTTTTCTTCTGTCCTTGTTTATGAATGGACTCAGTACTCTCAAGGAAAAAGAAAAGGACAAAAGTTCACTTATCTTCAGTAGTTGAACAATATGCCTTTATATTTTGTTCAAAGATTGTAGACCAGCACTTTCTTTAGATATGACTGGAGAGTAACTTTTTATTTTTGTATTGTATCAACATTTAAAGGAAACAGAAGATGAAACAGGACAAATTTTCAACTGTCACAGCACTTGAAATTCCACTAAGATAACCGAGGTATCTTCTGGCAATTTACCTTATTAAAACAAGATGGGGGGAAAAAAAACCCAAAAACATTGATACCTTCTTGATTTTTCTGATACCCACATATTGAACAAGACTTCAGACAGGCATGATAAGGGCCATAAGATTTTATGATCGAATACAGAACATTCAACGTTTAAAAAAAGAAGAGTCAGAGCTAGAGCAGAATAATGGATTCTTTAGTTCAGAGGCTGAACCAAAAAGTTGGAGACATTTTTTTTTTCAGGCCCTTCTCCATTAAATAACACTTCTGTACATGCCTCTGTCAAAATAATTACTATTGAGTCAAGTCAAAATGATTTATTTGATTTAAAACAAAATGTTTTCTTCCTCTGCTGTATTCTTTATTTAACTTTTTGATTTATAAGATATCTTAAGTGAAAAGCTTAAAAGATCAACTTTGAAAAGACTGCACTTTGAAAGATATATTTTGAAGTGTTTCGCAGTGTGTGATTGACATCTAAAAACTTCTGATCAAGGGAGAAAAGAAATATGATGGTTTTCATAGTGGGATCGACTACTGACTGCTACACCAGGATGAGTAAGGTGGATAAGGCTTTTTAACAGTAATTAACAGAATCAGCCAGTGCCCATAAACTGGAAATAACAGGAGAAAAAAATACATGCACATGCAGGGTGTCCAGCAATTCCTTGGAATTTGCGTTGGGAGCAGATTCCCCTATATGATGTTCATAAAGCAACTAAAAGGAACAGTCTTTGAAATTTGATTCAACCACTTTCTCCCTATTGATTAGAGAAATGTGAGCTCTTTGTTGACTTCAAGCATAAGTAGGCATATAGGAAGTGGAAAATTAGCTCAGGTTATTAAAGACATACAGAAAAACATACCATGAACATGTAAGGACAAAATCAGAACAGCTGAGCACAAAATCAAGCACAGTTAACTGTTGCTAATTACTTCTGAGAATGTATGAAGGATGAACAGTTTTTGGAAACCTAGAGAAGGAAAAAAATAATGCCTTTCTTTTAAAATGGGGAAGGGAGTTGCAAAGAAAGGAAGAAGGAATCCGTAGAACTGTAGTCCAGAGAACTAAATTTCAATTCCCAGAAAAAACAGAAGCACAATCTATTTTGGTAAATAGCTGTTAGCTAACAAGGAGACTAATCAAAGTCAATATGGATGTCAAAAATAAATCAAGTCAGACCAATCTGCCTTCTTTTTACAATACCATAACACAAGGGGTTTTGCAGACAGGAACAATGTTATATATCTTGACTTTAATAAGGCTTTTGACACTGTCTCAGAGACATTCTCATAAACAATCATTGGATGTTTTAAGAACAAGCTTGACAAACATCAATCAGCAATGACATAGGTATAGCCAATTTTGTTTTGGACATGGGGCTGATCTTCTGAAGCCCATTCTAGTTCTGTGAATCTAAGTAAAACTGGCTTCTTACAATATTTGGCATTTACTACAACTCCACTAGATCTTGCATCATTTATTCAGTAATCATGTGTATTTGAAAGTCGAGACTTCAGCTTCAAAAAAACTGAAATTTAAAGTCCAATAGATGAAAAAAGTAAATGTTTTAAACTGCTTCTTAGCTGCTTTGCCAGACAGACACTTACACTTGTTACAGCAATTAGAAGGGGTAGAAATTTTTTAAATCACAGAAAAAACATGACTCCTTGAATTGTTTTTTTTAAAAAAAAACAGCTCTAAGAGGTCCATCTAAATTAGCTGGAGTTGGAAATGCTCTCAACATACTAGTGAAACATCATGGAGGCAGGCTTATCAACAACATTCCTCAAGTTTCATATTCTATTAAAAAAATTCACACATATATTTAAAACAGAAATCTAACCGTATGAAAAAAAGAAAAATGAGGTAGCAGACAGCTGGCTTGTCAATTAACATTCATGTCAGAGACAGACTTCTCACTAAGATATTTTTGGTAGAAAATGTTAATTGATTGAAGTGACTTGTGGAAAAGGGTTTCTCTCTTTGGTTGGGGGGGATAAATTTATTGGTTTTAAAACGTGGGAAAAGAAGAGTTGGAAACTATTAAAGTGCCTCATTTTGACCTTTACTTAAAGTAAGTATTTGAGCTGGGAGAGATGAAATTACTGTCCTTTAAAATGTATGTTGCTTCAGAAGAGAGGATGGTAGTAAAAAGGCTGGATGAAATGTCTGGATTAATCCAATTGTTTTTAGTACATGGACACTTACAAAAATTTTACTTTTCAACATGATTTAAGACATGTTTTTCCAATCTTAAGAACTGTTGCTGTATTGGAAAACTGCTTCTAATTTACCTCTGACATACGCAACAACTATCACTGCCATAGATAATCAAAAGGAACTTCTGCAAATCCTGTGTGCTGATACAAAGTTCTGCCTTTCTTCAAGTAGCCTTTGAAGTAAAGGCCTTCAGAGCCTTGCAAGAACACTAAGGACTCTTGTCAGATTGGTGCCCACTGTTTAGTTACTACAGAAGGACAGGACATGTATCTACTTTCTTTTTATTAGGACACAGTTATAACTGAATATCCGCAAGGACTTACACTTTATAGGGGATGAAAGTACAGGAAGCTATTCTGCTTTAAATTTATTGGGATTGACAAGCTGAATGTTATTACAAGTTGAATGCTGGATTACACAGAATAACAGGGGGAAAAGATATTCACACTGGTCTTACCATATTAAAATGAAAAGGATGTTCCTGATTTCTTACCAACAGAAGTACATTTGAAATAAATATTTAGAAAACAGTACTGATATATTAATGTTGTCAAGCTCATTGTCAAGCTACTTGAGATGATTGATCTTACACTTAGGGCTATTCAAACAGAAGAATCTCCTCACTTTGTTCTGGACCCCTTTCACCGGGTCTGGAAACCTTTCAGGAGAAATATATCAAAAGAGACCCAGCCCCAGGGGAACCTCATCTCACTCTTACATTCACCATGCATGGTGAGCCATGCAGAAATTCTAGCAATTAACAGATGAGATGAGGTGTTAGTTGCTACTTTCCAGGTGAGATAAACTGTGTGAGTCCTTCCTGTGCATGCTGTTCAAGCATAAAAACAAGCAGGCTAGACTGAACTTATTTTTTAAATTAAAACAATAGATGAAAAGAGCCTATGGAACCAGACACAAGGCTCAAATGGGAAGCAAATCTAAAAGTGCCCCTTGAAGCCATGGCAGGAGCTGGCTGAATGAACTTTCTCCATTCTCCTTGTCTGGCTGAACGAACTTTCTCCATTCTCCTTGTCCAGCCAGTGATTAAAAGTTAGCTGTTTGCATAGGGAATGGACATAACATCATAGGTGAGGTGCCCTCCGGCAAGGGGCTGGTGGCCAGTCTCAGATGTGAGGTGGTAGTTATAAACAACCGGGATGAGGGCTTGATTCTGTGTTAGCTCCTTGCACTACACCCACTGGTACCATCTGCTCTCTGGCGGGGGTGGGGTGATGGACAAGGACCACACACTCAGCCAGGCTGTTTCAGGAGAGGCATGAAAAGTACCAGCCGCCACTACCTGCTGGATGAGATACCCTGCTTCCCACCAGAGACTGATGCTTGTGCTGAGAGGGGCACCAATCTCACCTGGAGAGTGAGAGGCACTGGTCTGCCTGCAGGCAGTGTGGTGAGTCACCATTGTGACTAGGGCCTGTTGCCCCCTAATTTGAACATAGGAAGAGTAGTGGTTCAAGATGCTTGCTAAGCCAAAAGCCAAGACTCAGACCTTGGCTAACAAGCAAGGTGAACATAACTTACTTTTATTCTCCATACTTATCCAAATCGTAGATTATCATGTGAACTTCTGTAAAAAACAACAACAACAACAAACTGTCCTTGATTTGATGCCTAAAAGTTTGTTCCTTTCTCTTTTATTTTTGTAAGATTAATTTTGATACGTAGGAATACATCTTGCTGCACCTTCACGTTTACTAGCCCAAAGCAGATTGTCACTTTTCCCTTCTGCATTTATCCATCTTCCTCATTATATAATTTTGTCAATGCACAGACATTTAAAAGTTCCAGTTCTTTTCTCTTGCAAATTTGGCCTGTTTTTTGAGGGGAAGCTTTCACCTAAACAGGAGCTTGTAACAGAACTTGAACTAATGAGCACTAAACCTGCATGTCACTGTTGGGATGGGAAGAAACACACAGAACCTAAAAATGTTTTCTTTGGAAGCTAAAAATGACTATTCTTCTACATCTGTTCCTAAGCAGCTAATAACTTGACTGAGCAGAAAGAGCTGGTATACTGAATGTGGGACAAGATGGCTTATGACTTCTGAAAAGCTGTCACTTTTTTTGTTCCTTTTAGCAAAGTGAAAATTATTCTAGTTACAGTTCAAGAAAAGTGCCCCCCCCAAAAAAAACCCCAAAACACCAAGAACAAAACAAAACAAAAATCTGGGAGCTACCTATACTTTTAAAGTTGCTTGACCTAGCATTCATGGTGCAGCCTCTCCCTACAAGGTAAATTTCAAGAAATAAGACGAAACAGTCTCTTTCATAAACTGGGAAATTCACAAGATCCATTCATGAACAAGTCAAGGTAAAGAAATCATAAAAGTCTGATCATTTATCAGAGCTGGATGGATAATTTATTTAGAGAGGAAAATATAAGCATTCCAGAGAATAAATCAGAAGGTTAATTCAGTTGTTATCTGTAGGTTCTATTTATTTTTCTGCAATACTTTTGTGGTGGCTGCTTTTTAAGTCCTGTGATGGTAGAAGGCTTACAAACTCTTGGAGGAATGATCACTCAAGTAATATTTGACACGGAAATAACTGCTGCAGTCATTAAAAAAAAAAGCCTCCTGTGAATTAGATGACAGAAACAAAAGTGCTTTGTAAAGAGAAAGGGTGAGAAAAAAATACAAAAATAATTTTGTAATTCACTTGTTGGCAAGTACATGAAATGTGGTAGCTAAGAAATAGGACATTACCTAGTAGTAGAACATTTTTTCTTAAAACCCCAGGTCAACGATATGGCAGGCACTAAGTGTATTTAATACCATTTGATAGTCAAAGGAATGCAACTGAACTCTGCAAATAATGTCAACATAGGAATGGCTTTTGGAATAGAGTACTAGTCAATGACAGCATAAAATAAAATGGAGGACAATGAATTTCAATCCAGACACTTGGCAGGTGTGTTACTGGAAACCCTGTGAATGAATAATATTGAAGTTGGAAACTCTGTGGATGAATTTACATCTTTTTGAAATGCCATTAGTTGAGCATTCTGGTACTAGAACAACAACAAAGTATGCCAAACCAATGTATGCCAAGACATACTCTAGTTTTCACAGAAAGAACCACATCTATGGAAAGGTTCAATATCAGTATGTCTGGAGGCAACATAAATATATATTTTTGTATATAACCTTTGCTGTACAAAAAGAGAGCACAGAAAGTTTTTAAGTGTCCTAATATAATCTAGATTTCCTGTATCTCTCAGTCTTTGTTTTTTGGCTACTCCTGACAGCTGCAGAGCCCCAGAAATATTGTCGTTCATGCTTGCTGTCTATGTAAAGCTGAGGTATTCAATCAGCAAACAAAGACAATCCCAGATGACACATGACTGAGTGACCAATTACAAGCTGGCTATCTCGTTTTGAACTATAATTACAGAAATAAAAATTTCTAGCAGTTCTCTGCTGGCTAAGGAATGTTTATTAATCACTAAAAAACATCAAAATTTCCAGAAAAGATAATCGTTCTTCTAGTGATTCTCAAATGTGCTATGCTTAGATTCTGCTCAATTGACTTAGATGATCACTGTTCATATCTAGGCAATCCATGTCAGTGTGAACCAGGCCCAGAGCTATTGTGTCCTCACCGCAGCACTACCAGCTCCTTCCTGTACATACACTTATCCTTACCAGTCTGTAGGCACATCCTCTATTTCCATATGCTGAAATGCTTTAGGATTCTTCCTGAGCTGCATGGACCAGTGAAGGAGAACTTGTCCACCATTCTGTTTGTACTTTGGAAAAAGCTTTGAAAGACTGTCAGCCCTCAGGTGTCTAACCTTGCTGACTACCAATTAGGCCACTGCCCCCATCAGCTTAAGTGCAGCTTTTAGTCAGCTAAACAAGTGCCTCTAAGTCCAGATAAAGGCCTGGCTCTTTATACAGAAAGAGGGAAAGAGCAAAGAACAGCATTTGATAAGAGCAGTGCAAAGATGCACAAAATCAGCAAAGTATTTGTATGCTATCCATTAGTATATGCAGAAAACACATTGCATATGAACAAATACTCTCCATAAATTTGACTAGTTACGTTTCCTTATAAAATTCCTTTGTCTTGCTTCCAATGCCCTCATGAAGGGAAACTCAAATGCTGTTTTTTTTTCATATGTCCCCCTGCTAAAGCAAATGTGGAGAAAACAAGACCTCCTCTCACTTTTTGATGACTAAGTCTTTCTTCTTTTCAGAAATCCACCCTGGCCTATTCTTCAAACACACTATTAAACTGAAATACATGTGGGGCCTCACTGGTGCTAAACAGACCTTCACAGATCTTTTAGAATTCTATTCATTTGAGTTCAGTTCTGATTTCATACACTACTTAAATGGAAAGTTAACCAATGAAAAAATCATTACCCCGCTTCTTAAAGCATGAGGCAAAATACATTTAGTTTGTCAGAAAAATAAACCTTTAGAATATTTAATAAAAGATTCAAAGTGTTGGGAGTCAGTTGTATAAAATATTTACAAGGAATTGCATAAATTAAAAATGGAGATAAAAAAATCACATTCCCTATGTATGTAATCAGCATGCAAAGCTTGCTTTTTTTTTTTTCCTTTTCCTTTTTGAATGCATTTTGGAAGTGGAAACATCTCCAGGGCTGGTCAATATTTTGTAGGCTTGAGCTTAGAATGACAAGGGCCAGTTATATGGTTTTCCCACATTATTTATATTCAAACCTCAGATTTCTTATTCCAAAACAAGGGGGGGGGGTTTGAGGAGTGTCATGAGAGGAGGGTCTGCTGTTACCAAAACATTTTTTTTTCCAGTACTACCTAACAATAAAAGTGGACCACTACTTAACTGCAATTGAGACTCTAATCTCTCTGAAATACTCCCATCTCTTAAGGCAAACAAAGGTTGAAGTGTTTAATCTGGCAGTGACAACACATCTTGTATTTCAAGTTCAGTGATTACCAAGAGGAATTCCAAAAGTATTTTTATTAGGTATTAAAAGAAATCTTGCCTACGGATAAATAATTTGGCATGGTAGAAAGGACTGCCACTTTCTAAAGTTAAATTAAAGACTATTATAATTATGTATTTATTTACATTTATAATAAGATATTCACTTTAACATCTTTATCCAAGCATGACTTTATTTCTGCCTACCATCAATCTTTATCAACTTCTTTACAGAGCTAAAATAGACACAATTTTAAGATCTCATGCAGAACACCTCATTTTAAGCACCATAGAAATAAAACCAACTTGACAATCACATTAGGGCTTCAACCTTCCAAAATTCCAGGCAATCAGATATTTCATAACCACGGCTTCCTGATTTCTTTTTAGAAAACAGACAAAGCTCCTAATTGAAGCTCAAGAGACCTACCAAGACATATTAACTAGGTGGGGAACCTATGCAATCATTTTGCTATTTTGGGCTGCTTTCTCTGTAAAACTAGGAAAATGAGAATGAAGTCCTTCAGACCTTGCTTTAAAATCTTCTTAGGAAGATGAGATAGGTATTACTACAAACTAAGGAATGCCATCAGATTGATCCCACTGCTACCTTTTCTGATCATGATGAAATAAAGTAAGGACAAAATTTTCCAATGCATTATTAGAAAGGCGAGAGAACAGCATTCATTTATTTCTAGCCTACCAGAAACTCAAGGAAAATACTTCCTATTTACATAATTATGGTAATAGCTTGTTACAAGAGAGAAGGGCTTACTTAGTTGCACAGAAGGTAATTTCTGCCTATTCCCTCAATGAAATTAAGGTCAATATAGTGGTAAACTATAACTGGATGTAGAACATTTAGGAACAGCAGGAAGGGAAATAATAAAAGCAATGCAATAGGAGTAAATGTAAGTTTATGAAATTGAATTACACTTGTGCACTGGTTCATGCTTGGTATTAAAAATGGCTGCACTGAAAAGAACAAAATGGAAGAAAAGAACGTTAAGTGATGTCAGTTCTCAGAACGTCACATTTCCCTAAGCAAGTCAAGTGTCAGCATCTGAAACTGTACTGACTGTAAACTGGTCCAGATTTAGCAAAGATCAGTGAGGCAGGACAAAAAAAAAAAACAACAAACTTTTACTGGGGAGTACATGTTTGCTGAAATATAGCTAACAGTTCAAACAATTGACATGAATTCACTCATTAATCTAAAGCAAAACATGATGATGTTTTTATTCTCAGACAATATACGTTGGATGATAAAGTTAACCTCTTAGTCCAAGTTTATAGAAATGTAAATCATAAAAAGATAGAAAGACAGTTCACTATGCAAACAGCTACTTGAAAAAAAATACAGATATGTTTCTCCCTTGCTTTACACCTGGACAGTTGTTACTGTCAAATTTACACTACTGTCAAATTAATGTAAAGTAATACCAACTCAAAATAACAGCATTTTTGTCCATTCTTGTACAAGCAGTGAAGCTGCATTTTTACATGTATTACAAGCTCCAGCCCTTTGTTCTAAGTTCCAGCAACATATAAAGACGTTCCCTTCTGTGAGAAACTTACATTGAGCAAGAAAACCCTCTGAAGCGCAAACTGTATTTTCATTGTTATTCGGACAGCTTGGTCACAACAGAAACTATAGGAGGCTTAAAGTCCCTGAGGCATCTCTTCCCCACCGATGGAAAGCTGAAATAGTAATGAACGTTCTCTGGACAGTGTAATCTTAACTGGAAACCCATAGAGGAAACAGGAGTGCTTTCTCCGACTGAGGTTCTTACCAGAATAAATAGTACAGACATTTTCTTCCTATTTAAACAATAAATCTGACCAAGCCTCCCACAGCTCCCCTAAAAAAAAAAAAAAAAAAAATCTGAAAGGATGTAGCTTGACTCTTCAATTGCTTGCTTTGTGTTTGCTCTTTCAAACTCATTTTAAATACAGAATCATGTACATGACCCAGGTCTTTCCTTCAGCCCTGCTCTGGCTCTGTATATCATTCAGAAATCAAATTAGGAATTGAAAGACAGTGAGCTATTTACCCCAGCTCCAACAAATAGTTTTTCTGAAGGTGTGAATCTACTGAAATTCCTCCTGAGAACCACTCCCTTATTATTTATTAAAATGCATACATTACCTTAGTTCTATTAACATGGATATAAGCCAGTATTAATGATGCAATTCTTGAGTTATATGTCTATCTTTGGTGTGCAAATTTTAAATGTATTTCATTTAACATGATAAGGCCATATATATAATTTCCTCATTGATGCAAATCACTGTTTTCTCAGGCTGATATCTGTGAACACACGAATGATTTGGATAAGTCTTCCAAAATAGCATTATCTTTACAATTTAGTTAAATGGTGAATATTAGGCCTTCATTTGATCTGGAACAGATCTTTGTCCTCTGTAAAGAAACCAGATGAGTGGATGAGAGAAAGATACTGGATCCATACTTTTGAATTAGTTTGGAGAATTTACATAGGATTAAAACATCAGCATGGTAAGGATTTTAGTCTGTAATAATGATTAATCTCCACAGAGAGAAAATACTGACTACAAATACATGAGAAGGATGGTACAGAAAATAATTCTCTTTAATTGGTATAATCAGTGAAGCATTTTCTAATCTAATTATTCAAGTTCCTCTAGAAAAGAAAAAATTGCTTAAAGCAAAGTTCATATAAGACTTGCATACATTCACTTAAATCACTACCTTAACAAACAGTATAAGTTCCTGCAAATTTATTTCAAAAATCTTACTTATGCATCACTTCAATGCACTGATTTAAAATGATCTTAAAATATTTAAAAGTTTCAAGTCCACCATCAAGTTTACTTTTGGGGGAGTAAAATATTTTGGGTTTTGCTGATGATGGTGACCAATTCTGTAACTACACCTGAAATACAACCTTCCTAGTCTGACCAGAGTACTAAGCTACATAAATCCTTCAGTGCTACGTTCTGATTTGATTAAGTTTTGAATTATAGCAGCAGATAGAATAGGATATTAAGACTAGTATTCTCCAAAGTTCCAAACCACAGACAGATGAGACAAACAAACAGCACCCAGCAGCCAGTGAAATATCTACAGAAAAGATGCAAGATCTCTCATTTTTTCATGTTTTTGTTTTTTGTTTTTATAAGCAGTATTTTTGATGCTGGTGAAGAACATGCCCATAATATTGAAGTTGCACAGCTGGAGTTATGTACTGTGTTCTAGAAAAAAAAAAAAGAAAAATAAAGCCAGAAAATGCTGGAAAAAACATAGCCTCACATATGAAATAAAAGATGTTATTAGATGTTACGTGTTCCAAAACTTATGCAATAATATTATTTTTGTCCTAAAACAATTTATTCAGTGACAAATTATAAAATGCAATCAATTTTAAACTCCAAAGCAACAGTTGCTCATTTAGTTTTTGGAGGTTTTTTTTTTTAATAATAATTAGTGTACACACCACAGGACAATTTGCCAATACACTTCTAATGAAAAGTTTATATTGAAAGAATCTAACAGTAGAGAGAAAGAACTTTACATGTATTAGCTGGGAAAGAAAACTGATACAGAACAAATGCTACTAGAATTATACCTGCATGGCATAACCAAACCTCTATTAGTTCAGCTAGGATTAATTAGTTATCATCCAGAAAATACCTCAGCAGTTCTTTCAAGGATAGAGGTAAGGAAGAGAGTTATTACTTAAAATGACTGGTTCTTTCTGGCCTCCTTAGGAAAAATGAGTACTTTGGGCAGATATGTAATAGAACATGGTTCCTGGCAATTAAATATGCAATGAAAATTACAACCAAATCAAGGAACCAGGCGAATGGCAGGCAGAATTACTAATTACTAATATTTGTATCAATGAAAGGTCTGACTGCTGTGCTATTTAACATTTGGTTTATGAACACTCAGGACTGAAGAATCAGCAGAAACCTATAGTATTCAATGCATGTCACACATGTAAGGAAAAATCCTGTCTGGCTAGTCATGGGAGCTTTTCTGTTGCCTTAATAGGTTCTTGGAGATGTCATCCTTAATGTGTCCTCTAAGATATTATACTCCCTGTGTTGCACATTGCCAACTCTTGCGATATTATCAGAAGTCCTACAGTAATGTAATTTTTCTTTTTAATACCAGCATCTGGACTCAAGGGATACATGAGAATACTAAGTTACAGTTATTTGAAAAAAGTAAGACAAAGAAAGGAAAGTTTTGTACTTACAGAGCTGTGCAGCGAACCCCCCAAAACATCAGTTGTCCATATTCAAAAGCCTCACACCATCTACGACAGGCAAAAAAGAAACCCAAATGCATTGCTTGAAAAATGAACAGTAAAACTGGCAAGTCTGTATTTTTTTATGGAGGAATACTTGATTTTGAATCACTTTGTACCAGTTTTTATAGATGATGTGCAGATGAACTTAGCATGAGCAACAGAGAAAGGCTCAGAGTAGACCACCAGAAATATCTGCCACTCTGGAACAGGATTTTTTTTTTTTTTTCAGGAAAAGAAAAATATATAAATAACTTCTACATAAGCACAATCGAGGAAGACTTCCATCGAGGAAGATGGCACCTTTCTGAGCCCGAGAAAGAGCAGCGCTACGCTTAGGGAAGGCAGTCTCCCCATCCTCTACAGCACAAAAGTCACCCACAGCGAAGAGACCCGGAGCGGCCCCTGCGCGCTGCAGCCGAACAAGAGGCCGCTAACCGCCACCCAGCGCCACGGCCGCGGCTCCCCCGCCCTAGCGGCCGCCGCCCCGCAACGGCAGTGTCCGCGGATCGCTGGGCCGCCCCTCGCGAGGGGCGGGGCGGGGGGAGCAGAGGCGAGGAGACCGCAGCCCCGGGCAAGCCACACTAGGGAAATGCGCAGACGACGCTCACCTCGGCTTTTGCCACGAGGAAAGGGCCCGGCGCCCGGGCTCGGGGCCATGGCGCCGTGCACAGCCCGCCTTGCCGGCGCTGGCAGCGCAGTGACGCAGTTCAGGGCAGAGACTGCGCAACGGCGTGGCGTTATGGCCGCTGGCCGGGCAGCGCCGGGCAGTGCAGCCCGGCGGGTACCACGCAACGATCTGGCTGTAGTTTCACGAAGGCACTCTTGGTGGTGACGCTGTAATTAAGGCTGGGTTGCCAGGACCGATTACAGGGGGTCCCAGAGCAAAATGGATGAATTAGTTCCCTGCAATGACACGGTCTGTGGCACCATCAGCATAAACACATTCTCGTGAAAGAACTATTAACCATCAGCTTTGACACTGGGCTCCACCACTCTCGCTTCTGGGCTTTCTGTAGCCATCCTGCCATCGTGGGCAATTGCCAGTTGGAAGTGAAAACAAGTTAGCTGAAGAGTGTGCCTATAAGACGAGGAGGTGTCAGTAAACTGGGACTCATCTAATTGATGCTTTCCTCAATGATGAATGCACTTGACCTCCCCAAACCATACATCACAAATATTATTTGAGAGAGGAAAGATATTTGCAGTCATTAGACTTGTAGCTCTCTAATCCTTGCAACTGCACTTGGTACCTTACTCTTGTGACTGCATGGCACATCTGTCTTTTGCGTCCAAATGTAAAGTACCTTAAGAGACTCCAGAATCCAGTATTACTTCTAGTTGTGTCAGAAATGATGCACAATTAGTTTGGCTTAAGACTGGTCATGTTTGGCTTTCTTTGGAATTTCTTTCAGTTTACCAAGTATTTACAGAACTTTGATGGTCAAAGAAATCAGCCACAAGGTTTCATAGCAAAATTTTCATACACATTGAGAAACTTCCTGGAAATATTGAATTCTTAGATTTTGTAGACTAAGGTCTGCCTTCTTCCTCATTTATGCAGCTTCAAAAAAAGCATCAGTTACATGATTCTGAGTTGACAACTCACATACTTAGGATGATGTTTTCTTAGCCGTTCTTCTAATTCGTTTCTAAAAAGGAATTGGACACTGTCGTTCATTCCTTTCATGAGCACTTAGAAACATAAAATCCATGGTCATACATTACAGGCTTTTACACTTCTTTTTACAGTTCCTTCTATACCCAGAACAGCCATTTCACTGTGTGTAAAAGCTTGTGGTGTGTGTAATGGTAGATTATACAGATACAGACTATAGATCATGTGTTGTACAAAAGCAAGGAGGAAACACAGTCCGAATGACTGTACAGAATAAAGGCGGTAATAGCAGAGGGGCACAGAGGAGAGAAACAAGGGACACAGAGGAAGAGGTCAGATTTGGTTTGGCAGTCTGTTTTCTAAATCTTAAAAATGGAATAAACTGACAACAAGATCTTTCCTATCACTAAATCCTGACTGCTGAAAGTCAGAGAGAAAGGATAGTTCACTAGGAACAGGCTTAAGTTAGTCATATAAACCCAGCATCTCAAAAGTATTTATACACCTAATTCACTATGAAATAAATGAGTTTGATTTAAGTCTCCTTATGCCTGAGTTCATCATCTGTGAAATAGGGAGAAAATATGGGTCATAATAAATTTCTGTGATCAAGACTGCATCAGTGTGATAGGGAAACTGAAAATGTGTGCTCCTGGATAGACAGTGAGCTCCAGAGGAAGCTCTATACAGTCCCTGAAGCTAGCACTGAAGTCAAATAAAACTGCCAGGGCAGACCAGAGGCCAGCCAAGAAGAGTAGCCAGTGCATGTCTCACCGCTGTATTCCCTCTAGCACCATGGGTTTCAGATTCTGTTGTTTGACAGCACAAGATACAGTGAAGATATGGACAGGAAATCCTGCTTAGCAGAGGGATAGGCTTGCTCTGCTTTAAAATTGCTTCCCTCTTGTTCTTTCTTGACCGAGGCTTGACTACTTGCACTGTGCAGTGAAGTGTGATCTAGCTTATTCTCCCTTCTTACTTGAAGATATTTCCCTGGTGACAGAGAGAAAAACAAACCCTATCCTTTTGTTTCTCTGAGCATAGGAAGCAGTATAATTTTTATTTATTATTCTGTTTTTGATATTATTATTATACAGTGTTTATACTCTGGATTCCTAAGGAAACAACACTTCTTTGATTTGTCTGTTAGTTTCTCCTTAAAATCCTATGAACCTGTTGGCCAACTTCAATTATGTCTAACAGAGGTCTCAGTGATGTGAAGATCTGGTAAGCATCATAAAAAATAGAGAGCTGTGTAGAGAGAGGCTTTCATAAAGCCTTTGCTGAAGGAAAGAAGACAAGATGAACTCAAGTCTTTTTAGACATTAGAGACCAACATAGGGGAGAGCTGTTATAAATGTCCTAACTGCAGAAAGATTTCAACAGAAATTCACTATATTCACTATGCACCACAGTGAGTGTAACCACAGGACATGAATATTTAAGGAATCAGGCTTCATTACTTCTGCTCAAAATGGAATTACTTGCTTGGTTGTGGCTCACTGGTGTTTGGTGAGCCAGGCATTGTACAAGACACTATATAAAGACAAAACAAATGTGTGTTGCCTTGTCAGAAGGCTCACTATCCTGAGTAATTCCATTACTTTGTATGAAGAAAATAGGAAGGAGAGAAAGATAAGGAAAGAGAAAGAGAGAAAGAAAGAAAGAAAGAAACACAGGAAAGACAACAGGAGAAGGAAAGACGACAGGAAAAGGAAAGACGACAGGAAAAAGAAAGGAAAAAAGAAGAGAAGAGAGAGGAGAAGAGAGAAGGGGAAGGGAAGGAAAGCAGAAAGGAGAAAAGGAAGGAAGAAAGAGACAGGGAGGGTGGGTGGGTGGGTGCAGCATCCATTCCTGAGTTTTTGCAGTTTTATAAATGCTTCTTTATGTTTGTTGTCCTCCTTTAACAGTTATAAGATCATTAACAGATTTCTTTATAGCCGCTTGATTTTCACCTAGTCGTAGTGTGACAAGGGAGATCAATTCTTGGCAGAACCTGACATGCATGTTTCCAATTTGACAGAACTCCAAAATTTAAAATATTGACAAATTTATCCTTGACAGGATAAACTTAAGACCAAATTTACTATTGGGGTATTTGACTGATATGAATAGTCATTTTTAAGAAGTCAAAAACAACTTAATACACTCCAGTCTTAAAAAAGAAAAAGAATTATGGTTCTTTCTTGTGAAAAATGAATTTGTTTAGATTAAAATATTAAAATTTAAAAATAATGTTTAAAAACACATACTTTATGTGATAGATACTTGTTGCTCTAAACAACCCACTAAGTAAACTGCCCAGAGTCACCAGGATTTACCCAAACTGAAAGACATTAAAATTCATACACACAAGAGGGAAAGTTAAAATTTCAGATGAAATAATCTGAATTACATGACTTGTACAAGTCTGCAGCCTCAAAGCTAATGTCATTGTGACTTTGCTTTTTGTGTCTATATATTTTTGCAGTGCCCTAAAGAGTTTCTAATTAATGGTTCAAGCCCTAGCTACATTAAAGATAACATAGAAGTCTTTGAGCCTCTAAGACAGTTGCAGTCCTTTAGGACAGTGAAGATTATAAAACCTAGGATGAAGAACATGACAGTTGGGAGAAGAAATCTCAGTGGGCAAGAAGAGATCTGGCTATGCTAGATAGGCTGCTCTAGAGCTTATTAAACAAATCCAGCATGACCATTTAGAAAACACCAAAGAACTGTGTGATTCCAGGGGGGATTTCTAGCACTACAGGAATGACCTTCAAAGCCATCACCCACTTGTATTTCACTCTTCACTCTTATTCTTCCTGCCCCAAAATCAAATGAGATAAAAACAAAAAACAAATAGAAAAAGAACTGCAGCAAAAGAGCAACCCCCCTCTCACCCCTCACCCTGACTGCTAATAGAACTTCTTCATCCTAGCAGAGGAAAATACATGGCTGCAAATTTCACCAAGGCCCTGGTGATTCCCCAATTATCTAATATAAGTGTTAATTTACTATGATGATTAAGTAGACAGATAGGCAGGCAAACTGGCGCTCCAACTATAAGTTTTATCAAAAAACTTTAAGTTAGTTTCCTTAAAATACTAAAATGGAATAGTCTAACTATTGCTTAAGAGTATTTTGTATGGTGCCAGAGCTTTTCTCAATCTGTTTAAATACACAAATTTGATTTCAAAGCAAGAATTCAGAATAACAGTTTTTCCCCTAATAAAACACACTCCTATTAAGTTACAGTGATTTGCATTAAAAAGTAAAACACCCAAAAATATATTGATGGGTGACTGAAAATGATATTTTTCAAAGTTATTTCAATGTCAATAAAAAGCACACACGTATGCCACTGAAAATTGATTGAATCCCAAATCCTGTAGTACTAACGTTGTGCTAGTGGAGGTCTGTTGTTTGTGACAATATGTTGGAGTGAAATTACAGTAAGTTTGAAGGATCAGTTAAGTGAAGATGCCCGGATACTGAAAATCAAGTCCTCTGATAATGGAACCACTTTTCATTGTATTGCACTATTGCCATGAAAATGCTGAAGTTCATTTGCTGTAAAACATTACTTTCAGCTTTTCTTTGCATAAGCCAGTCACTCACTGCTTAGAAGATTCCCCTACTAAAATGATTAAATCAATAGTTTGACTTAAAACTAAAAAGGAACAATACATGGGACTAAACTCTGAAACACAGGCCAAAAGTGCTGTCATTTAGAGGGCATAAAAATCAAGGGAAAGCTTCTGCTTAATCAATAAGTCCTGAATCAGGACTGAGCCAGCATCAGGAATTTGTACTGCTGAAGGACAAAATCTAACGATATCTTAAAAAACATTTACATTTCCATGAATAATCTTAGCAGCGTGATTTTTGCACACGGCTATATTCAGGAGATTTTAGTAGATTTCATTTGCTGCATGTAATCATTCTTGTTTAACTTTCAAAAAAAAAACAAAACAAAACAGTGCAATGATTTTAGCCAGGTGCAAGCAAGCAAAGGAACTATTCCTAAGATGCATGATACCTAATAGTAAGAAATAATAACAAGATACAACATAATAGGATATAATATAATAAGATAAAATAGATACTGAAAAAATGAAATTCCATCCCATGGAAATGATGAGGTCTTAAATTCTGGGTTCATGCTGAAGTGAAATGAAAAGCCACAGTCAGAATTTTTTTGTATTGCACAAAATATTTTGAATACATTCCATTTCAAGCTAATGGAAATATTTAACTCTTTACCCTTATAATTCTGAGTATTATTGAACAGGTATCAGTATTCCAGTAATATTACAGGAGCATTTAAACGAAAGGGTTCTCTCAAAATGTTTGTTTTAGTCAAACTAGCAGTTTCCAAGTTTTCTTTAAAACACACATTTCAAGCATGTCTTATTCCAAATAAACTTCAAAAACACTTTTTGTACTTTATTTTCCACACAGTAAGGCCATTATAATATATATGAGGAAAAGCTCTATTTACTTCTTATATGTGTGGGACCAAATTGCCTGTTACAGTAAACAGACACTGATTTTGATACAGCTGCATCACATTGTGTCATACAGCTGCTTCTTTCATAGTTATCATAAACATATCCAAGCATATCCCTCTAGAAACTAATCCGGTTCATAGCAGGTATGTTTCTAATTCATGGATTCTGTTGCCACGTGTGCAACATTAATTTGATCCTAAGTTTTAGTTCTTTTGGAATTGTGACATCTGCATGTTTAATTTAAGCCTAATTCAGATCTTATCTTTAAACTATCTGACTGGAAGATAGTTCTTTTAGAGTAATGGGCTCACATGTGAGCTAGCAGGTGTAGATAAGCAAATAGCCACAATGAGACATTAGTTCTGAGCCTTTCTGTTCCTCGCAGGGTCTCAGATAATTCACTCCAGTCACTCTACTTTTTGTTATGATGCAGTTTCCTACAGGGATTTTGAGAAGCAGGCCAAAGTGAGAAAAATCTTTGAAGTGTTTAATTTATATGGATGAACAATAGCTAACCAAAGTGATTGTTTGACAAGATACATGTAGAAATCATCCTGAAATGCCAGGAAATCATTCCAGAGGGGAAGGATAGATAAACTATTCAATGCTCTTCTTGATAAAAAGAATGTAGGGGAAAAGGAGAAAAATCACTTTTTAATATAACATAGTGTGTCCATGTTCTCTATGAAAAACAGCTTATCAAGAGTAGAACCCTTAAATGGACCTCACAGATTCTACCTATCTATGAAAATGATAATTCTTTTTTATGATAAAACCACCCTGAGATCAGCATGGAAGTAAGAGCAAATAACCGTGGGTAAAATGGTTAATATAAAATGAATTCCTAAGGTTTTTCTCCTTCAACATCATTGTTACATTAACATAAGTTAGAAACTGGCTTATGATAATCACACACATACCAAGAACATCCTGCTTTATTTTCTTCTTTTATCTATCGAAGCTTTTTCTGTCTTCATACCACAGTAGCACCTGGTCATTTGCCCTATGAACATTCCTGAGCAGCACTGAAGACTTCAGGGCACTGGGGAACTGAAAATACTGATTGGCTGGAACTGCAGAGATGATTTATAACAGATTTTTCCACTGTTCCTGTTTCTAGCAATCAAGTTTCCTTAAAGAAAAGAGTATAGATATGCCTTCAGGATAATAAGTGCTTCTGCTTCTACGGCAGAACTGGAAAACAGAGAAGTTCTTGAAACAATATGTTTCACTAATTTAATTGTGAAAAAATCAGGAAATATTATATTTATATAAATTCAAATTAAAAATTAGTTAAAAGGAAAAAGCGGTTAATGGAAGATGGACAAATGAAAGTTCAAAGAGCATCAATAGACTTCAGAGATCATGATTCAAACAGAGACATCATTAAGGACTACCACAGATATTTTTATATTCACTGCCTACGTCTACTTGATGGCATCCACTGGCTCATTCATGCTAAGTGATGACTGATCATGATTACATGCCATTCCTGCAAGAATCAGCTTTGGAAACTTATTTTGCAGGCTGATTCTAAAGTACCAGTGAATTGCTGTCTCCCAGAGCTATATTTTATAAACAAGAGACACTGCTCTCTGGAGATGAAAATGATTATGTGAAGCTGTAGTTGTTGGAACAGTGTAGTGGAAGAGAGAAACTTTCTTTTTTGCAGTTATCCAAGCCTTTGCTGTATACCCTAGAATATTCAGTTCTGACTCTTTTTTTTTTTTTTTTTTAATATTTTGGGATGGATGCAAAGCTGCTTTAAATTTCTCCAGCTCCATTCCACTACAATTCACTAAGTAAAGCTTTTTTTTTCTTTTCTGAGTTCAGACAATGGGCCGTTCTGCCTATAATCTCCAAATTAGATTTTGAAGTCCCTTTTAAATTTTTTATTCCTTGAATGTCCGATGACAATGTGATTTAGACATCAGAACCTGACTATCAATTAAATGTACCTTTGAAAATAGAGTTCATTAATGCATATTCATGTGTTTAGATTTTAAACGTTTTAGATGACTGCATGGAATACAGATTATTCATAAGATACAGTTTTCACTTCTGTGTCGTTGGTTTCCAAAACCCAGTTTCTATTTGATAGCTGGTTAGTTATTTTCAATATGTTGATCTTACCTTTACATTGAGAACATAACTATAAAAATATCAAAGTCATTATGAATATTGGTGTTGATCAATGCCAGTGCAAGCAATCAGCATAAAGTAACTTAGGCTGAATAACAACAAACTATTCCCTTAGAAGTCAGCAAGAGAGAGTCAGTGGGCAAGGGAGAATAGACAAAATTGCTGGCATGTTAAAGAAGTGACTGGAATTGTCCTTGTCAAGACTAACCTTGATTTAATCTTCTGGCTGCTATAAAAAAATATATATAATTAGAAAATGTAATAAAAAATATTAGGCAACCTAGACTAGGGTCAAATCCTGGTGTCACTGAAGTCAATGACACCCATTTCATTTTGAAATAATGATTTTCATCTCAAATACTTTTTTGGACAAAACTTAGTTAATTCAGAGTCTCCTTTTTTCCCACCTATTACCACAAGTTCTGTTTTTTATCATTTCCACATCTAGCTATGTTACTGTACTGATAAAGTAGGTAACTTGACATCAGTGTGATATCAGTTCCGCCTGTATGAAGCTACAGATATAAAAATAAGGCAATCAAGCCCCAAATGTTTCCAAGAATAATTTTGCCTGAGTGCTGCTCTCTTGGTTCATTAATTAATGAACTTTTAAGCACTTTTGTGAGAAAAATTGCTTTAGACACTAAGTACAAAATATAATATGACCTGGGAATTTTGCTTCAGTAGCACTCAACTATGAAAATGTCTGTTTTCTGCCTAATGCATTTTATGTTCTAACAAAAAATGTAAAGGCAAAAATAAAAAATACTATTATTACTTTTACAAGCATGTAACAAATTTTGAGTGGGGCATGCTTTCCCTTTTATGTCTGCTACCTTTCCACTGTCAGCTTTTGATGACATGAACAGTCTTCCCACCATGAGAAGCTGAAACCTAAGTCAGCCACAGTAATAAAAAAAATAAATCTGCAATAAAAAAAAACCTGCATTACATTAACTGTGGATATAGTACATCAGTGGGATCTAATATCCTTAAACACCTACAACAGAGGGATGTCCATGATAACAATCAAATATGGACAGCAGTCAAATACAGTTTCCCTTTGGCTTCATGTTTTCAGAACCATTTTTTTCAATTAAAAAAAAAAGAAAAAGTAAAGGACAATCCTGATAATTTCCTATAATTATGAATTCACCTACATCCTTGAAGGCAACATTTGTTGTGTTTGATGGTCATGGCATAAATCTACAATAATTTATGAATATTGTAACTGTGATGTAAGCAAACATATTTCTTTTAATGCAAGTCTCTAGAAAAGCAAACAAGAAAGGCAACAACAGGCCAGGTTTCTCCACAAACACTTAAACTGGTAAAGTTTAGCTTCTGTATTGATCCAGTTTTACCATTTTGTAGTTTGTCATTTTCCAGTACCTTTTCATTTTTATTTGCTTCAAAGGGATGAAAAACTTTCTTTCTTGAAAGCCTTTTTATATATTAAAAAAGTTTTCCAGAAGGATTTCAAGGAAGAATTACAATCTGCTCTATGGTACAATTTCACAATTTCATTGCGGAAACTTTGTTGAGCCTATTTCTCTGGTGTCTGACAGATATCCATGAACTAACCTAAGATTAGGAAAAGTAAGCAGATAAGCCTGATATTGAAATGGAGGAAAGATGAGCACTGTTGTGGCTTATGTCCTCTCCTGAATCTTCTACTATTTTATGGGCAAATAAGGAGATTATCTGCTGTTTTGGGTTACTTTGTTTTTGATCTGAAAGATTTCGATAAAGCAGAAAAATTAAATAAAACAAATCTATTCCTGTGTTATTTGAAGTGTTTTTATACAATTCTGTCCATTAATTTGTTAAACATTTTTTAAAAGGGTACTTTAACTAGAAAGTCCATTAGCAGAATCAGGGTTATCCTTTGACTTTTGCTGTTGGTATGCAATAGCCCTGCTATACACCAGGAAGTTGGGTTTTTTGTTTGTTTGTCTGGTTGGTTTTAACCACTTGGAATAGGCTAAAAAGCCACACCCCAAACCCAGCTAGGCTACATAGATGTATGTTTGTGTTTAGGTAATCTATACTAGGCAAATAAGTCTGAGGTAATCTATATCACTGGAGAAATGATTTAGATAACTTGTCAAAGGAACTCGCTCTTCAGATTTTGCTGTACTACAGTCTTTCTAGGTCACAGATGATGACAAAATCCAGAAAAATCTGTGGATGTGGCTTATTCCTTCCCTTTCTTGTACAAGGTATACTGCTTATTTTTTTCAATGTTTATGTTTTCAAATGGCTGTCCCCATAACTTTAGTGAAAGCAATTCACCTTATCTGGATGGATGAAGTCTTAGAAACTCTGTTTCATCAGGTGTATTCTCCATAGAACTATGTTTGAATTTTAGGGCCAGATTCTGTTTTCTTTCTTTTATACGATAATGTCAAGAACATCTTGTTCTCCTACCCTTTATGCACATTGTCTCTTCAAAGTCAACCTTTGTCAATCTTGCAAACCGCAAAAATGTATTCACAAAGAATATATAGATGTTATTAATAATGTTAGATATATTTTTACTCTTACTTTTACTGAAAGTGCAGTAGCACTTGTGAAATATTTCCACCTCGAATAAGGCATTACTAGTTGATTAGTTCAGATCACTAAACTAACCTATTCAATTTGTTGTGGGTGTTAACTAAAAGAGCAATAAAATACTAATTTTAAAAAATGACTCTCTATTCAAATAATTAATGACAGTGGGTTTTTATTCACACAAGCCTACTTACAAGCCACTTTTTGGTAGTTTATACAATAAAGTAGACTATTAGTAATTACAGAAGCCATTAGGCAGTTACATTCCAAACGGGGAAGGGAGAGAGAGGAATTTTCACATTCAATGAATCTTACTCAGTAAATCTTCTTTACATTTAATAACAGCCATAATCTGAAAGAAAGACCTTTCTTTCTTTGACTGTGATCTTCTGTATTAACTATACTTTATTTGAAATGTGTGTCCTTGATTTTTCATTCTTCACATAGCACTAGTAGCACTATATTTTAAAACATAATTTCTTTGATTGTATTATTATAAAGAAAGAAAATTTCAAATTTGCCAACAAAGTTTTTAATTCTGAACATCTTGTATATATTTGTTTTAATGCCAACAGATGTCAACTACCTTCAGAGAGGCCACGGGGACTAAGTAATCTCTGACTGCAATATCTTGGATCCTCATTGCTCTTTTGCCTTTTCTCACTAGCTTACACTCTAAAAAAACAAAACATACGTTTTCACATCTATTAAACATCTGGTTTACTATTTTTCACTAAGCAAATGCATATTTATTAGGTGGAATTTATGTTGCTAGTGCCCTGAGAAAGCAGTAGCTTTATGGCTCTACCATTCATTGTCGCATGAACAAATCACTTTCCTGAAAGAAAGCTCTATAAAACAGCTGTCCCAGCTCAGCATGTCCTAATCAAGTATAGTGAAGTAATCTTGTTATTTATTCAATTGTCAGTTTATCAGAAATTCCTGTTCATGTACCTGTACCGAAAAACAGAACAAGGAAATATAAAATTCAATTTTAGTTAAAACTATGTTAAATATATCTACTGGCAACAAAAATCACCTTAAAATCTTTCCTTGGACACTGATGAGTTTACAAAATATGATACTTTGGTGGCATACTTTACATTCTTACACGATGATTAAATAATTGGAGTTCTATAGAAGTAAATGAGGAAAAGAAAATCTGATATTGATAGGGCTGCATCCCTTTGCACATTTAAAAATACAAGAAAACCATCATAAAAGAGTTTAAATGGGTCTCATCTGCTAGGTCAGCAAAAAAGATAGAAACGATAAAAAAAACTTTCTAGGTCAAACTGATTACCTGGAATCACACACATCAATTTAGGAACTAACTCTATTCCGAAACCCTCATGTGCAGATTTACATGATCTCCACATAAAACATCAATTCTTCTTACCTTTGCAGACCAAAAGAATGTTCTTGTCTTCTGCTGCTACGTCAATAGGTAGAAACAGGCCAAAAAGCCGACGTGAAATTTGTGCTGTAATATGGGCAGAATAAGGAAGAGTTTTGGGTAGTAATTCACAACACTTTTATAAATTTCGCTTGGAAAATAGGCCATTTTCTTCTCTTCCCTGAGTTTATTTCCATATCTGTTCCACTATGAGGTGTCCATCCCCTCCTTGCTACCATCACTTTTACTCCAGCAAGGACAATCCTGAGACCAACTGTATAACATCATACAAAATAAGTCTAACAGATTTGATTCAGATTCATATAAAAATCATATAGAGCTAAAATAAGTTATACCTGTGCATGTTTAATTCCAAATGTTGGAATCTGAAATTGCTAATTAAAGACATTAGTGAGTGTCAATACAGCATTATTTTAATGACTCCAAGATAATCCCACAGCAATCAATTTAGATCAGAATGAGTTTACTGTAAAGTGCCAAAGGTGGGGAAAAAATGCTTCCTTTGCACTACAAAGTAATGATTTCTCAAATGAATAATGCCTGTTTGGAATTTAACTAGATAATTACTTCATTTGCATTTGCTAGGGTGCTAAGAGGAATGGAAAAGACAGCTCAGTGGGAAATGATGTAAGTGCTAAAAGGTGACATGCAAAAGACAGTTTTACTCAAAGTTCTGGCTTACCAACAGAGCCCATTTTATAAGTAGCACATTTATTAACCTAAGCATCCTGGTGGGAAAGAAACAAAGCAGAACAAACATATAATAGAAAAGTACAATGCATCACACAAAGCTCTGACATGCGATTCAGAATGACTGGAGGCTGGAGCAACCAGCTATATTTCTGTTCTTGTTTGTATATAATGAATTTCAGGAATGACTAGTAGCCAGAACACAGAACTGCTGGGGTCTATTTCCATCTCAGCTATTACAGTCTTATGGAAACAGAAATTGTGGTAAATTACAGGCCAGTCATGGCTGCTCCTGCAGGAATAATATTAATTAGATGCAATAAAAATAATTCTAGCTTGTTGGAGTGGCCCCGGAATAACCCTCTGCTTTATCAAAGGTGAAGAGTCTATATGTTTTGCAAACTCCAAGCTATCACATTTAGTTCTTGCAAGGATGATTAAATACCTGTTTTTCTTTAAGTATATGACAATAACTAGACTTCTGACATGCTTAAAGTTATGTATGTGCTGTGATCGGTGGCACCTCTAATGCCTTGTAGCTCATGGGGATCTTTACAGGCGGGTACAGTGTATTTCTGCTGGCAGTGTGTACCTCAGTGCTGGTTTGTTTTGGTGCTGGGCTATGTGCTCTATCCTGCTTAGCCTGTGAGGATATAAGATTTAGATTTCACTGAAGGCTGTCGAGTTCCAGTGAATATGGACACCACTATTTTCATGTTAAGAACTGTCCCTGGTTGTGATATTTACAAACCAAGTCCCATATATGTTTAAATATGCAAACAATGCAAAATACAGATAAGAACTTTGGAGGTTTTAGTTTTTTATCCAATGGTCCTCTGACATATTTTACATTCTAAAACTGGACAACTTCTTACACTTCAGAATATATGTAAATACCTTAACATTGCAAAATATTTTTCCTTTCCAAGTAAATTCATCTGCCATTAACACTGGGTTCAGCAGCTTTAGCAACAGTTAAGGTTCTGACTCCTGTCTAAAAAGGGGGCCAAACAGAGATTTGAATGAAGGATTCTTGAAACTGGGAAAGAAACACAGAGCATCCAGGTGGAGAAAGAGTGGCTCAAGAAGTTCCCTGGGCCGCTCTCTCTTGTCCCGCCTCCAACTTTCCTCATATGTCTATCATTTTAATCAAATAAGCAAAACTATATTGGTTAAGGGGGGGGGGTTGTTCTTTTTTGCTTTTTCTTGTTTTTGGCTCCTCAAGCTTACTTGATATTTCAGGAAAAAAAATGCATTTTATGCTGTTTACATATTGCATTTCTTTTAATCAAAAATTCCAGTCCTTCATACCCTTTAGTCAAGTCATAAGCATTGTTTAACATATATGATAATAAGCAGGACGAGACCCCCATTTTGAAATGTTAAAAAGCAATAGAAGGATTAATTAAGACAAAGGGTTTCTGTTTTTCAGAGAGAGGATAGGAAGATGGAAATGATAATACATAAATAAATCATATGAATATGATTTCTTCCAAAAAAATTCTGAAACCAACAGTAATGGTTTATATATTTTACAAATCCTTTACAATTATGATGAAAATCTAACCATTTTCTCTTGGGTATGTCCCTTCAGAATGTACCAGGGTTTATGAGCTTTGTTCATTCTGCAAGGAATTCTGAATACCATCTAAACAGAAATAAAGGTTAAGTAAAGAGATACATCATTAAGTATATTAGCTGAAGTGACATTTTTTCGTCTGTTTTATTTCCGAGTTAAATCTGTAAGCAGGGAAAACAGGCGCGTTATACAGCACATGATGAGAAAAGATCTCTAACTGTTATCTACATGATGTGTCTACTAGTCTTTAATGAGACAAGATTAGAAGGCTTGAATGAATAATAACTTGGAAGGCTGGTAAGGTCATTTCTGTCTAATTTCTGAGTTGGTTTCACATTATTATAACAGTGTTCAAACTAATAGTAGATAGTCAAGGAGGCAAAATAACTTTTTTTTTTTTTGGTGATAACACTTGACATTTTTCTTCCACTCCAGAAGAAAAGACTCAAAAAAAAAAAAAAAGTCAGGCTTTCTTTTTTTTTAAGCAAACTCATCTAAGACTAATTACAATCAATGAAAAATTTCAAAGTCATGTGAAAAAGTTTGAGCAGCAAGAAATAATAATGTGAAAGATGAAAAAATGACTAGATCAATTGAAAGCCAGCCTGGTGAAGAGAGAGATTAATGTTGGTCATTACTAATCAGAGAAGGAAAGCCAAAGGCATTGCATGTGATATCAGAAAGTGACAATGTCTGCCCTTAAAAAGAACATTTTACTCTGTTCAATAATAATAGTCCAGACATGATGTAACAGTATAATCAGATGTATGGTTTTGCAACATTTAGAAATTCAGGTTGCAACAGTCAGGTTGAAATATTTCAGAAGTGTTGTGGTAATGGTATATTATAACATAGAGAATGCATAGAAGCAATATGAGTTATAGTATATATCTACCCCTTTTCCCAAAAGTGGTTGTTTCGTTACGATGACTTTCCTTTTCTTTTTTTTTTTTTAGCACTGGATGATATCTGATATATAAATACTTATAATATATAAATACATATATATCTCCCTCCATTTCAGGATTACAAATGATATGCCAATATGTTTCTCTGCTTCTCTGCTAGACTTTCAGCCTAGGCATGATTTAAATTAGTCCAACTAAACTAAATATAGCTGAACTTTAAAGAGAGAAAAACAAAAATGTATATTTTTAGAACATTTTTTATGATGCTGATAATATATGTGTATAATTTGTGACCTTGTCACATGTAAATATCAGTAAAATGTTTGCAATTGGAAAATCTGAAGCTTGAGCGGTATCATGTTTCCCAAAGTCCTTCCCTGGGAAGGGTGCCATGTTGATGTGTTTCTTCTTCCTCAGTCTAATTCTGCTTGGGTTCATTTTTATATGTTCTCTCTGCACCTTAATCTTTCTTCATTGGTCTGTAGTTTCACTTTACATCCCAATTGGCTATCTACAGTGTGTGTTACATACACTGGATACTTCTTCATTCTCTTTGCTACCCCCAAGATTGGATTTTTTCAGTTCACAAGGATGTATTTTTAGATAGGCACTTACTGACAATTGGCAAGTTGTTTATAGCTCTGGGCCTTCCAGTATCATCCTATTCTGTGCTTTCAAAGTCTCTGCTGTCGTCCTGTGTGATACTCCTGTACACTGCATTTTATTCTCGGGTCATAGTTAGTTCATTTCATGCAGAATAGCTGCCTCTTACTACTTTTGATAGTTAGAAATATTTAACAATAAATAGGCATTACACCACACCATTGCACAGCTAAACCAAAGCTAAAACAAAGTAGATAAAAGTTATCATTAGATAATTGCTGTTAAAAGCTAAAACAAATCTGTGGGTAGGCCATGCAGATGTGGCCTTGCCAGTACCAAATAGGAAGGAATAATCACCTCCTTTTACTTGCCAACTACATATTTGCCAATGCACCAATATACAGTCGGCCTTCATTGTCAGAAGGGCACAGTACTGACTTCAACCTGTTGTCCAGAGGATCCTCAGGTTCTTTTCTGCAGAGCCATTCCCAAGCAGATCAGTCCTTGGCCTGTACAAATACACAGAGTTGTTTTATCCCAGGTGCAGGACTTTGCATTTATCTTTGTGTTTAGCAGCCCTGTATAAGCAGCACCAGTCTATAAGCTATTTCTCACCACCCTCAGTTCAGTGTCATTTAACCACAGAAGCCAGCCATGTAACCATAGAAGGCAATAAGGGTAGTCAAGTTTTGCTCATGAGAAATTTATGGTGGCCACTCCCAAAGACCTTCTTCTCCATGTCACAACTTGTTCCATAACCTTCCAAAGGACTTAGGTGAGGCTGACTAAGCTGTAAAAATCCACCTTCTTGCCTTTTCTCAAATTAGGATAGCATTTACCTTTTTCCTGTTGCTGGAGCCTTTCAGAGGTGAGGGCCTTGTTATAGAGAGGGCCTCACAATGCCGTCAGCCAATTCCCTCAGCATCCTTTGATGCAGCTCATCTGATCAATGAACTAGTATATGTTCAATTGGTTCCCATTCAGCAATGGGCCCACATTTGCTTTGGTCTTTCTTTTGCTGCTCATGCTCTTGTAAAAACCTTTCTCTTTAACCTTTAGATCCCTTGTCAGCTCCAGCTCCAGCTCCAGTTGAGCTTTGGCCCTCCAAATTATATCCCTGTATGCTTCTATAACACTTGTATATTCCTCTTCAGCAGTCTGTCCATCCTCCCACCTCCAATACATTTTATTTTTGTGTTCTAGCTCAGTCAGGAGTTTCAGTCAGGATTTGAGATGGTGGAGTTCAGGATCCTGCGAGGAGGCAGCAGGGCAGTAAGTAGGATCACAACCCTGGACTTCAGGAGAGCAAACTTTAGCCTCCTCAGGGACCTACTTGGAGGAATCCCATGAGTTAGGGCCCTAGAAGGAAGGGGCATTCAAAAGAGCTGGTTAATACTCAAACATCACTTCCTCCAGGCTCAAGAGCGGTGCATCCCTATGAGTAGGAAGTCAAGCAAAGGAGGTAGGAGACCTGCATGGATGAGCAAGGAGCTCCTGGCAAAACTCAACCAGAAGAAGGAAGTATACAGAAAGTGGAAAGGGGGACAGGCCACTTGGGAGGAATATAGGAACGTTGTCAGAGTATGCAGGGATGTGACGAGGAAGGCTAAGGCCCGTTTGGAATTAAATCTGGCAAGGGATGTCAAGAACAAGAAGAAGGGCTTCTTCAAATACATCAGTAGCAAGAGGAAGACTAGGGAAAATGTGGGCCCACTGCTGAATGGGGTGGGTGCCCTGGTGACGAAGGATGCAGAGAAGGCAGAGTTACTGAATGCCTTCTTTGCTTCAGTCTTTACTGCTCAGGCCAGCCCTCAGGAACCCCAGACCCTGGAGGCAAGAGAGAAAGTCTGGAGAAAGGAAGACTTTCCCTTGGTGGAGGAGGATCAGGTTAGAGATCATTTAAGCAAACTTGACACCCACAAATCCATGGGCCCCGATGGGATGCACCCACGAGTGCTGAGGGAGCTGGCGGATGTTATTGCTAGGCCACTCTCCATCATCTTTGAAAGGTCATGGAGAGCAGGAGAGGTGCCTGAAGCCTGGAAGAAAGCCAATGTCACCCCAGTCTTCAAAAAGGGCAAGAAGGAGGACCCAGGGAACTACAGGCCAGTCAGCCTCACCTGGAAAGGTGATGGAGCAGCTCATGCTGGAGGCCATCTCCAAGCATGTGGAGGAAAAGAAGGTGATCAGGAGTAGTCAGCATGGCTTCACCAAGGGGAAATCATGCTTAACCAACCTGACAGCCTTCTATGATGGGATGACTGGCTGGGTAGATGAGGGGAGAGCAGTGGATGCTGTCTCCCTTGACTTCAGCAAGGCTTTTGACTCTGTCTCCCATAACATCCTCATAGACAAGCTCAGGAAGTGTGGGCTGGATGAGTGGACAGTGAGGTGGATTGAGAGCTGGCTGAATGGCAGAGCTCAGAGGGTTGTGATCAGCGGTGCAGAGTCTAGTTGGAGGCCTGTAGCTAGCGGTGTCCCCCAGGGGTCAGTCCTGGGTCCAGTCTTGTTCAACTTCTTCATCAGCGACCTGGATGAAGGAACAGAGTGCACCCCCAGCAAGTTTGCTGACGATACAAAACTGGGAGGAGTGGTGGATACCCCAGAGGGCTGTGCTGCCATTCAGAGAGACCTGGAGAAGCTGGAGAGGTGGGCGGAGAGGAACCTCATGAAGTTCAACAAAGGCAAGAGCAGGGTCCTGCACCTCGGGAGGTATAACCCCCTGCACCAGTACAGGCTGGGGGTTGACCTGCTGGAAAGCAGCTCTGCGGAGAAGGACCTGGGAGTGCTGGTGGACACCAAGTTAAGCATGAGGCAGCAATGTGCCCTTGTGGCCAAGAAGGCCAATGGTCTCCTGGGGTGCATCAGGAAGAGTGTTGCCAGCAGGTGGAGGGAGGTGATTCTCCCCCTCTACTCAGCCCTGGTGAGGCCCCATCTGGAGTACTGCGTCCAGTTCTGGGCTCCCCAGTACAAGAGGGATGTGGCACTACTGGAGCAAGTCCAGCGAAGGGCCACAAAGATGATTAGGGGACTGCAGCATCTCTCTTATGAGGAAAGGCTGAGCCAGCTGGGCCTGTTCAGCCTGGAGAAGAGAAGGCTGAGAGGAGATCTTATCAATGTGTACAAGTATCTGAAGGGAGGGTGTCAAGAGGATGGAGCCAGACTCTTCTCAGTGGTGCCCAGTGACAGGACGCGAGGCAACGGGCACAAACTGAAACACAGACAATTCCATCTGAATATGACGAAAAACTCCTTTCACTGTGAGGGTGACAGAGCACTGGACCAGGTTGCCCAGAGAGGTTGTGGAGTCTCCTTCCTTGGAGATATTCAAAACCCGTCTGGACGTAATCCTGTACAATGTGCTCTAGGTGATCCTGCTTGAGCAGGGGGGTTGGGCTAGATGATCTCCAGAGGTCCCTTCCAACCTCAGCGATTCTGTGATTCTGTGATTCACATTCAGTTACTCTGACCCCCAGCTATGCCTGCCCATTTTCTTGCAGATGTGCTTTGAGAAGGTTGTCCTTGAAAACTGACCTGCTCTCCTGGGCTCTTCTGTCCTCAGGGCAGCCCCCCATGGGATCCTGTCTGTCAGTTCCCTGGATAGGTAAGTCTACTCTCCTGAAGTTCGGAGTCTTTATTCTGCTACATGCCTTTCTCTCTTTCTTCAACTTAAACTCTACCATCTCATGGTCACTGCTGTCAAGGCTCCTATCCTTCACATCCCCAACCAGTTCTTCCTTATCTGTGGAATAAGGAAGAATCAGTTCTTCCTTATCTTCCTATCCTTATCTTCCTTATCCTTATTCCTCATCTAGTAGGTCCATACAGCACCTGCATTAAAACACAAAATTTTCAGAACTTCTTACCCCCTTCTGTGTTGCTCTTCTAGGAAATGTCAGGGGGGTTAAAGCACTGCATGAGAACCTGTGGTCACAAGGCTTCTTTCAAAGGTGGTTTTATCCACTTCCTTCTCTTTATTGGCCAGTCTGCCTGCTATGACATCCCCCTTGTCAGCCTCCCACCATGCTCCTAACCCATAACCTATCAAGAGGCCTGTCACCAATTCCACATCAGAGCTCCTTGTATACAAACCACTCCTTTGAACAGACCACATCTCTCCTACTCTCTGCTTGTCTTTCCTGAAGACCCTCTACCTACCCACTGCAACACCCCACTTGTGTGATCTTTCCCACCACATCACTGTAATTCCAGTAACGTCACCTAAAACAATTAGCTTAAACTAAGAGAATGAGTGCGTGAAAGAACACAGACAACTCTTTACGTAGAACTGAAGTGATGAACCTGAAGGTCTTCTCTTTTGTAAATGGTAAATGGGCTTCTTGAGCACACGTCTAATGAAGGAAGGTTCTCAGACAACTTACAGAGGTGCACAAACTACTATTTCATGATATAAATTTTGGCTTATTCCAAAGATGAGAGAAGGTTAAGATGTTTCTGTTAGGTTGAAGCCATTTCCTATGGCTTGTGGTCTGCTTCAGTGAGTATGGTGAAGCTGATGAGGAAATTTTGAAAGCAGTCTCAGGCTAGGTAATTGTAAACAATTCTTTTTTTTTTTTTTTTTGGCTTGTATCCTTTCTCCACGCTGGAAAAAGTTTGCAATATGTATGACACGATTTTAACTTCAGAATTTTCCTGCTTTTGACATGACTGCTCGCAGTTGGTATGACAATATATCAGCTAAGACAATGATTTCTGTGCTTTGCAAACCAGCCAAACTGCTAGGAAGCTTACAGTGTCCTCAATCTCACAAAATGCTCCTTTTTTTTTTTCCCCCCCCAGGTTGTGAGACAAGGGGGTAAAAATTTGTTCTGGTTTCTTTCTCCCATACTAATTCCCAAAATTGTTTCTTCTCAGTTAATGTTCTGCTCAGTAACAGAAAGAGGTTGCCATTTTTTTAATAGATAGCATAGGACAATAACAGATAGTAGTGCCTCTGATATTCAGAAAATTCAGCAGTGCCTCTCATCATGTCTTGACGCTCTCAGTGCGTTCAGTCCCTTTAATTGCCTTCCCATATATCAAATCAGTTTCAAACTTCAGTTTTCTGACAGGCATCGGGTTTCTGATGCCACAAATGGTATGATCTCTTTATCATTTTGTTAAAAAATCTGGTGGTGAAGTTGTACTAGGGCATCAAGCAAAACTTTTTTTTTTTTTTTTTGCAGTCACCATCTTGTTGGAACTCTAAGAAAACCTTGTATCTTTTACAAATGTATAAGAGAGAAAATATTTAACTTACTTACCATTACTGATACTATATGATTTTGCTTCTTTAGTCACTGGGCTTAAGTAAAACATGATCTATTTGTTCTGTGACCCCATCAGACGGACAACACAGTCAACCTGCCCCACTACTGACTTGCTTTTCAGTGATCTGTCTTCCCTTTGGTTGAAAAATCACCAGTCTTGAACAGTCAAATTTAGAAGAGATGGTCTGCATTTCTTCATATGACAATTTAAACTAGAGTATTAGCATTAGATATTATAACCTGACTCTTTTGTGATCAGCTGAAAGTACAGTAGCCTTGGTTATGGTCACTGTTTGATGTTATTCTTCAGATTATGGCTTATTGAGTAAAGGCTGCTGTGTCTCCTGGGGAAGTTTATTTTCTGCACATAAACCAACTTCTACTAATGTGACAGCAGCTGCAGCTTCAGATGTTTGGCTAGGAATTAGGAGGAGTGTTTCCAGTAGGAGAGAACTCCGACCTTTCCCAAAAGGTTGCATTGTGCTCCGCATCACACAATGAAAAAAATAAGTAATTTGAATTAAAATGCTAATAGCAAAACAAAGAAGAGGAAAATTACAGCCTGGTCTCCGAATCAATCTGATAATAGTTGGGTTTCAGCATGTTGAACATCCCATTGCTTCTGAGTACAACAAAGTTTCCAGTCACAATGTTGAGACACTTTACTCGTATACTGAAAATGCAATTACAGACTGGGACAATAGCAACTTCTTTTCTGAAAACCAGAAAATAAAAAACTAGTGAGACAATTCTAATGCTTCTTCCCTGATCGCTAAAAAGCCTGAGTAAGTATGTCTTTCAGCATGCTCTAAATGTCAATAGAGTCAGACATCCTGGGCAAACCAGAAGGTAGTTTGCAAAGTTAGAAACTCTCTAATCATGGAGAAGCCCTATTGGTAGCATTTATTTCTTTTTTATCATGATATAGCGGAAGTATTTTTGTATTTTGACAATTTCATATCTGGCTCTGTGGCATCAGAGACTGCTTTTCTCAGTGTATATCATCAAGATATCACCATCACTTGCATACGCTTGAGAATAAAAATTGACCAGAGAGAAAGACTGCACAGCTGTTTGTGAGGATGCCTTCGTGGACTTTTTGGCAGTGGGAAGTACAAAGGCTAGGTAAAACATGAGCAAAAAGGGCAGTAGTCTGGACCTCAAAACCTTTAATCATTCATTAATTTTCTCTGCAATCTTGGGCATATTATTTTAATTCGTGCTTTGCCTCAGCCTTGCAATTATGATATGGGAATAAAACTTCTGTTCTTTGCACAAGTACTGTGAAGCGACAATTCATTACTGATTGTGTGGTGCTCAGGTAATTACGGTGATATATTTGACAGAAAGAATAAATCCTATTGGCACTGTCAGACCCTGAATGGAGTTTACATACTGGACACTCAGAAAAAAAAACTTTGTTTTTTGTGAAATGGTCAGCTTTGACTTGGGATCAACAGCATCAGAATGCATTTCACTAAACTCCTCTATAGGAATTTTTTTCTTAAAAGGTAAGGACCTGTCTATTTCAAACCATAAAATTGGTTTGATTGGAAAATATGTGTCATAAATGAGAGTGAAGATGATCCTGGCAAAATTGGCCACAGTTGACCGATAAATAATTACCTGAGAGAGAAAAAGCACAATATGACTGACCCTCATCATGCATTTTAATTATGGGTTTTAATTGCCTTTTGAATCCTATAAAAATCAGTGGCCTACATCACTTTACCTGTCTTTTCCTTAGCTGTAGAACTGTGCCAGCATTTGTCTAGAGCCTGTAAAACAGAAGAGGACGCAGTGTCTTTTAGCAGGGGATGAAAAGATTCAGAAAGTTGTATTAGCACATACTCTTGGATTTTGTCCTATAAAAAACTCAATTTGGCAACAAAGTTCCTTAGAAATATCACCTAAAGGAACATCAAAATGAAGATGAACTAAAAAAGAAAAAAAAATGTTTGAAATAAAGAAGAATATATATACAAACCAATATAAAGATCTGCTTCTTGCAGTATTTACTTAACTGTGTGATGAAAAAAAGAACAAAAAAAACCTTAATAGCTGTAAAGAAAAGCAATTAAAGAGAAGCTTTCTTGTTTTATGGACCATTCAGTACCACAAGCACAATGACCCCTGGAATTATTTCTAGTTATAAGAGACCTTTGATTTCTGAAAGCTAAAGGGAGTTAATTCTGTGATGTCAAAGATACAAGTTAAACTGTGACAATTCAAAGATCCTGCAGGGTCCTGCAGATTCACTATGGAACTAATTTTTTTATTCCTTATGTGAATGAAACGCAGTGAGAATTTCTTGGGTTTCATCAAAAAAATGTGTATATATATATATATATATATATTTATTTATATTAAAAACATTTGTATGGGTTAGATGATTAACTCTTATAAAAGGTGATTTTTTTTTTTTTGACAACTAGAATTCAATTTATTATTCTTCCATAGAAAGGTCACAAAAGGGGAGCTTGGATGCTCCCTTTTTGTAGATTGATATTAACACAGGTCTTCAGTTCTAACTCTGAACATTTTTTCTTTTCTCTGAAG
Source organism: Apteryx mantelli (assembly GCF_036417845.1). Classification (NCBI taxonomy): domain Eukaryota; kingdom Metazoa; phylum Chordata; class Aves; order Apterygiformes; family Apterygidae; genus Apteryx; species Apteryx mantelli. Next base: position 81,253,633 of record NC_089979.1, read on the forward strand.
CTGCAAACTGTGCTTCTTATCTGCATGTGTCAAATATTCAGCCTGCATTAAGGGAGTAGATGTTATTCAAAAATAGCTTTGTAAACTGCTCTAATTAATTTAGACTATCTTCAAGAGGCCCTGAGGGGAAAGGGATAAATGAAACAACTGAAAGATGTATTTGATTCAGGTAAGCCTTTTTGTCCACAGTCCAAAAAGAGATGGGTATCCAAACATATTAAAAACTGTTGAGGCAAATACACCACGCTGTGAAAATATTAAATACTCATTTTTATTAAGACAAAAAGACAAAATGCAGAGTAAAAATGCCTGGTTTGATTACTCATCTTTGAATTTTTTGTAAATAGTGGGAGTGTATTTGACTTTCTTGATGAAGGAATAGAAGGAAAGAGGTGTGCCATGCTTTATCAGCGAGTTCAAGAAAAAGATCTGCTTTCCAGAAGCATAAGTCTCCATCTTATCCTCAGGTCAGCAATGGATAAGCTGTGAAAATATCTATCACTTGCCTTCTTTCCAGGTTGGCAAATCCTAAAAGCATAACCCAATCCTTTTCTCTTTTCTCCATGTTCACATTCAGAATGTGACGTGACACTTCTCATAAGCTGTTAACTGAGTAATGGTACATCCGATGTAAATTTGGATGTCTCTTACACATATAAATATTTTCCCTTACATAACATAATTGTAATCTACTGGTTGGCAGAATGATGGAATTTTTAGGTTTTTTTTTTTTTGACATTAACACTACAAACAAATCCTAGCCAAAATTAGTGTTTTCAAAGACCCACTATATCTGCAAACTAGCTAATGCTTCAACAGCTGCTCTCCACTGATTTGGGTAGTTCAGCATATCTGTACAACAGGATGTGTTCCATTCTTCTGCACTGTCAATCACAGTTTCTAGTTGGTACAGCTGAGGGTCACACAACCATTAATTCATCTCCTGTGATAAGGAAGGGAGAGGGACCTCATTATTTTAATAATAATTTTTTCCATTTTGCTTTTTACTGTTAAGCCTTTCCAGAGATCTAACACAGTAGATTATTGTCAAGAATAAAAATAAAATTTAATTTATAACCTCTTTCCCTTCCTCTTTCCTCCTACTCTTAGGCAAAGCTACATCACCACCCTTGATGTCATGAAATTAATGGTGGATAGAGCAGTACTACTTCTTACTAAAAGGAAGCATAGCAATTTATGTGCAAGTGTGGCAAACCAATATGCAGGTGTGTTTCCTGTCTGAAGTTCAGTGCAAATTGAAAGTAAAAAGACTGTTGCTCTGCTCTGACAGCAGATACTGCATTGAGTTGCAAACAGCAGTGCAAAACTCTGAGGTCTGGATATGTTTCCAAGACTGTTCTCTCAAAATGATGAAATTTCATATGTACAGCTCAAATAGAGTTCAGACTTGTATTATAATTTAATTAAATATACAAAAGTTTCCTCTTATTTCTCTCAGTATTCAAAAAGTGTAATAAAATTGTATGGATTTGTCCCAGAAATGTTCTTTTGCAGCTGTTTTTGGAAGAAAAATGGATTTTTTTTTAATGAAAAGTGTTTATCAGATGTTGTTGTTGTTGTTTTTAATAGAGCAAATTAAAGTTCCAGACAAGACATATTAATCCAGTAATCCTTCTGGGATTCCTGCCTTCATTCTTCTATGTGGACTGAGTTTCTTATCCAGTATTATCTCCCATAGTTTATGATGACACAGTGAAGACAGGTAAAAAATGACTCTCACAGTGCAAAATGAGAAACACAGTCAATCATACAGGAGGAACAGAAGGGAAGAACTAAGCACCCAACCAGAATTCCAATGAAGAAGCATGACATCATTTCCCAATTAGGTTTTGGGTTGTTTAGCCAAAGGGCAAGGCCAAGATTTTTCAGTTTGGGGAAAAATATCTTTCACTTTCAAGCTTTTACTAGAAGTAAAATATGGAAGACTTTCTGCTCTGAAAGCAATATGAGAGAAAACTGAGGAGGTGTAGAAAGGACCCATTTATTCCCTTCTGACTCTTAGGTTCCTGAACCATATGCAATTACCTGAAAACCAGGCACAATAACATTAATGGTGAGATTCTCTTTTGCATAGTAGAACACAGTCATATACAGTTTCCCTTTTAATATAAGGCATGGTTCCTAGGAATGTAATTAGTTGACCTTTGTTTCTTCCATTTTTAGAAAGAAAATATATTCATATCCATATCCCACAGATATAAGTACAGATTTCTCATATGAATTATCTGCATCTCACACAAACACAGGTAGCATTTCTTATGACAAAATGGTGTTCCACTTTATATATGTTATGAGTCAAAACTACAGCTAAGAATGACTGTTGGATGCAGAGATTTCTCACCAGCCTCTACACGAGTGCCAGCTGGCCAAGAGTGAGATATATTTAGACCTTTTATCCAGTCAAAGAATGGTAAAAAGCCTTTTGTATTTGTAATTGTTTAAATTTCCATCTTCTTGCAAAGAGAATCCAGTGCTTGCATATTTTCTGACCTCCACTGTATGCAGAGGTGAAAACAAATCTATAACCATAGGCAAAACCCTTATGTTTATTCATAACTAAACTACCTAGAAAGTGCTCGTTAAATGCAGCCATTACTTATTAGGTTGTGATCCCTGGCTCCTAGGTTGCAGAGTATGTTCTATATTCTCCCCCTTGTTTTAATTAATCTTTGCAAAAATTCATAATTCTCTTTAATGTACCTAAAGGTGACTAAGAACACTTCTGAGGCTTGTCAGCGTTGAGAAACTTCTACGCAGCTTTGCCAACTACTGTGAGTCTGTCAGAAGAAAACCAGCTCCCCCTGTAGACCACAACCTTCTATTCGCATGGTGTCTAAGCTTCTGCAATAGTTAACTCAGATCCTCTGTAAACTGAGCAGATCCTAAACTCAGCCTTGCCTATATTCACACAAAGACTCATTGACTGCTCTACAGAGCACATGGGAACAGCCCAAACACCAACTTGCATTCATATGCATTACCTGTCCATTTATCCACTCTGCCCTTTTTGTGTAATCTGTGCCTTGGATCACACACAAGGACATAGTAAGTAAGGGGACTCTGGCTGCTGCCACCAGATCCAGTCTATCCTATCAGCCATTGCAGCTGCATCATATGAGCAAAGAGGGGCAACCACAACAGCTTCATATCCCTCTTGTGAAGACCATCATATATCAACTGCCACCAGATCAGGTGGGATTTTTAGGTGGCCTGAACTCAGGCTGAATCCTGGCAGCCTTCAGGGGAAACACAGGGCCAAGTGAAGTGCCAGATCTTCTGCTCACTCCCATGTTTGCCTTGTCAGAGAACACAATAGCTGTTAACATCAGTGGTGGCTCACCTATGGGAAACCAGACCACAGCTGGTAACGTATAGCATGTGGAATTAACACAGAAACAACACCCTGGAGCTGTACATCTAGGAAGATTTTCTGGTTAGAGATTTTAACACTGATTCATTACTGCAAGAAAGAAAATTATATGTTAGTAATATTACCTGGCTTGCTACAGCAGGCATGAACTAATTCTCTGTATCTGAATACCCAGCAAAAGAGTAGGTAGAAAGTTTGAAAAATGTGGGATGAACATAAATCAAGGGCAGTTTCTGCTTTTTGCTCCAGAAAGAAAAAGGTTTCACTGCAATACTGAAGTTGACTTATTCTCTCTTGTATTTGCTAAGCAAAAGTCCTGTTTCCCCCCCTCCCCCCAAAAAAAAGAAAAAAATGTCAGTGTTTACTAAAGCCTAATGTGAAACTGAACAAAACATCTGGGACAAAAATCTTGCCCCACGAGCACAAAGCAAAAAAGACAACAATCCTGAAGGTGAATGCTTATGGAAAATGCCATTAGTGAAAAATTACTTTGTCACCTTGTAGTGTGTAAGTTGATAGTGCTGGGTTTGACAGATAATTATGAAGTTATCTTCACACATTATAAGAGAAGATGGTGGTTCAAATCTCCTTCTCTACCTAGCTGGAATACATTTGATCAGAAGAATAAAGGGCTTTTGCAAAGGAATAAAATAGTTTTTTATCCAGTCAAAAGCAGAAGTGGAAAAAGCAATTGTCTGTACTAATGGGAAATAGGAGGATTTTCATGACAGGGGCTTATATGAGTGAACAGCTGCTAAATAAGGATGAAATCCTGGCAATGCAAACATTAAATGGAGAAATTTTCCTACTAGAAAACCCTAATCCCCCAGAGCCATAGCTCTTGTACTCTCAAGCTTTCTTTCCGACTGCCTGTACTCAGATTTATGCAGAAGTTAAAATCCAGTACATTCTACTAACACAAATTTTCTGATCAGTAATTATTTAAGCAACTTCTACTGTCTAAGAGTGAAGGACAGTATTAGTGTATCACAGGTTGTCTAATTTTGTTCTGTACCTAGAGGATGTATTAATGACATAAAGGAGAGAAAGAACATGGACATTAAAACAGCAGTAATTTATGAAAGGTTGGGGTTTTTTTTGTTTGTTTGTTTGTTTTTTAATCCGTTCAACACACACAGACATGCCTAAAAATAGTCTTGGTGTAGCACAATCTTCTCATTCCATATGACAAGGACCACAAAGTTGTGGTTCTCACACTTCTGATACAGGTTTTTAGGTTGATGCTTTTTGTGTGGGTGTGTGTGGTATATTAAATCAAACAAAACTGAGTAGGCAAGAGTTCCCCAAATAGATGTTTTTGTTTTACTGTTCAGTTTTTGTTGTTGTGTTATTTTGTGTTTTGCATGATTGCCTAAATATTTAAAGCAAATTGAAAGGGTTCCTGAAATCATTCATTCACAGGATGATTCCTACTCTAAAGTAGATCATAGATCATGGCTACTTTTAATTTATCATAAGGGTTTATTCAGTAAAATGCTGATATGATGAAGTATCATTTCTATTGTTTTCTTTGTTACTTAAATGTTTGCAGGTTCTAAAAAAATAAATTGATCTCCATAAGGAATAAATCAGCATTTGGAAGGAATTTTTTTTTTCTTTTGGTGCAGATTTATTTATGGAATAAAGATATGCAAAGATTTTCTCAGAGCTTACATAGAAAATGTTCCAAATAAATGCAATCTATTGACTGTGCAGGCATTCTGCATTACGTTACTTTTTCTTACCAGTACCAGACAGGAGTCCCAGTAGAAGCTAATAAGATACAATAACAGTAAAACATAACACTTAGATGGTGTTTTTCAATTTTTAAATATTTACACATCTTAATTAACTAAACTGAAACACACCCCATGATATGCCATTTTTTTTGTTCATCCTCATCATTTTGACAACTAGGAAAAATATAGAAATATCATTTTCTTCTGAAATTATCGAGTGTGTCCATGTCAGAGATGAATTTAGAACACTGATATTGTTTTATTTTTTTGGCAGTCTTAATGTCTTTAGAAAGACCTTTTCTGATGTTAGAAAATGGAGCTGAAAATATTCTAGAATACAAAAATGTAGATCTTTTTATTCTTAGAAAGTTTCATCCATCTTCTACCCATGGAATGAAATACCCACTGTATTCCCAACAGTGCATTCTCTTGTACATTAAGTAGTTTAGTATTTCCAAGTAATTTTCAGTTCCTCTGTTCCAGGGACTGGCAGATATGTCCCAGATAAAAACTAAAAGTGTTTCAGTTTCCTCATTCCATGATTTTGGGTCTCTACAAATTTTCCCTTCTTTACTACTTGTGCAATTCTTCCGACAAATACCAAATCACAAGATACATTTTTTGCTTAGGTTACTTTTTGTCTAGTCATTATTTATGCTAGCTAAAGGTATTCCATCATATTCTGCACTAGCTAGAGCTGATTTTAATTTTGGATGCATGTCTGTATTCAACTCTATACTTCTACCAGCAATTTTCCTTCATTATCCCATTGAAAGATCAAAAGCAAATTTGTATATATAAGAAGCTATGATACACAAGCATACTCATCACACCTCAAGATCATTTCTACTTACTAAAACCAAAAAACATTTGTATATGCTGGATGCACATTTACTGCTCTAGTCTGTTCTCACACCACCTTTCAGCAAATGAAAAAGAACTGTGTTCCTTTCTTAATTCCTAATGTTCAGTTTTGCTTTTCTACTGTTGATGAGCAATGAACCGACATTTTAACAGACAATCTATTATAAGCCCAAGATATCAGAACTGAGTGGTAATAGACTGTCCAGAGCCCATTCAAGCTTATTGAAGTTAAGACTGCATATTTCCATATGCATGGCTGACGCTTATCCACACTGAACTTCATCTGCCATTTTATCACCCAGGCTTTGCAATTGGCCCTCACCTTTACCACCCTGACTAATTTAGTACCAACAAGCTTTGACATTTGATTATTTCTCTGTTTTCAGATCATTATAAATATATTGAACACAGTCCCCAGGACAGATTCTTGTATGTCTCCACTGTAAAAAACAGCAAAACAAAAAAAGATCATTTATTTCATTGCTTTGTTTCTTATCTTTTAATAAGTTCTTTATCCATGTGAAGTTTCTCTCTTATCTTATGGCAGCTTAATTTCTTTAAGGGCCTTTGCCAAAGGATCATGTTGATTGCCTTTGGAAATCAAAGGATGTTATATCAATCTTTGCACACATGCTTACTGCTTCCTTTAAAGTACTTTGTGAGTTCTGACTTTAAAATTGCCACTGATTTCATTCTTTACAATAGTTTCCACCTATTTTCCAGAAGAAACAAAGATGAATGTTGCTCGTCTGTGTTACCCAAGTGGAAGCTGCCTGGATCTGCTCTGAAATGCTTTCAGAAATTGGTGACATATCTGCCATCTCCAAGAGGTTGAACGCCTCCGTCAGTAACTCACCTGTCACCAGCCTGAGTTCCTTTAGAAATGTTAAGTGAGTATTTGCTGGTCCTCGTTTACTAATGTTTTAAGAGATAGGTAGCCATTCATCGATTATCTAGAAATATTTCTTAGGCCAATTCATGAACAGGCTGATATGAAATGCAACTGGTAAAGATTTAAAGAATAGTAATACAGTTATAGGTCATTCAGTATGGTTTCTGGAAACATTTAAAAATAAAACTGGTTCAGGCTTTAATTGTTTTTACAGGTTTGACTCATAAAAGCAACTGTTTTGGTATAATAAGCTTCTATGAGGCATTTGATTTAATCCCACATAACAGGCTGAATAAAATTAGCATCATATAGTATCAGTGGAATCCTTATTAAATCCTTTTAAAAGCAGTTTAATGTTAGATCTCAATGGTAATTTTAATGAGAAACAAGGATAATGTTAATACAGTTCCACAGGAATCTATTCTTGGCCTCATGTTATTTTTATCTACAGTTTAAGTAAAAATTGGTAGAATGATACTAAAATTTTAGTACTGCAAGTTGCAAGCTCAGATATCCAGGAGTAAAGAATCCAACTCCTATAGCTAAAGATGGAAGACAACATCATACAGCATCAGTGAAAAGGTTTTCAAAACAAACAATTGCTAGCTGATGGTGTTACACTTTAGATAAAAGGATGAATGTAATGCATAGCTACCCAAGTAGAGGAGTATCAAATAAGAAAGAGGAGCTACTTTCTGTGGAAAAGTCCGTGACAAAGCCAGCACTGATTAAATTATTTCAGGTTTGACATCAATCACAAAAAAGGGGGTCTGAAAAACTGGAATTTAGAAGAAATGGCAGCAGAATAACTTCAGAGCTAGAAAATTTGCCTTCTAGTGAAAAAGTTGGAAAATTCTACTTGCTTAGTTTATCCATGAAAGGAATGAGAGATGATTTTATCTTAGTCTTGAAGTACCAGCTCAGGCAACACATTTCTGAAAGTGGATGACTCTCTAGTTTGGCTGCAGGAAGAAAATATGTAAGAAGGCACAATAGCTGGAGGCCGAACAAAGGCAGACTAGAAACAAAGTATGCATTCTTAACAGTGCAAATAATTAACTTTTTAAAAATTACCTGCACAAATGGCTAGATTCTTCAATATTTGAAGTTACTGGATCAAGATCAAGTGTCCTTGTATAGCTCAGAAGCTATGAACTTCAGACAAGTTGTAGTTCTCTGTTCTGTCTTATGTAGCATTTCACATGGCCCATTCTGGCTTCAAAAATTGTATGTCTCCAGATACTTTGCATACATGAAAAAGAAACTGTAACATGTGCAAATAGAAATCTTTGAAGTCACAAGTTATACCATTTTAACAACTCATTTCCATTTGCTTGCCATTTCTTTTCCTGTTTTCATGCAAGAGCAATGTTTAAATTAATCCATTATTGTTTCACTGGAGTATAATAAGAACAAATAAGAGAAATATATATCCTGAATAAGTAGAACAACGGTGTTGAAAGTAAACTTAAAACGTTTAACATTAGAAAAACCTAGTCCCATTTTTACTGTGTGTCTTCTCTATAATTATTGCTATTTATATTATGCTAGTGCCAAATGATCCAAACAGGAGCTGAGTCCCATTGTTCTAGGTCCCTGAAGAGCTTACAGTTAACAATATAACCCATAAAGAATATTAAATACAAAATTCAGTGGCTGCTTTTTTGTTTGTCTACACTCTTACCAGAGGTTAATGGCTCCTATGAGACCTGCTTCAGAAAAAAAAGTCTTAAAGGTTGGAATCTTTAAGGAAGTTGTGGCTGATTAAAAAGGTTATTGATAGAGGAATTTTAACGGAAGAAATATGAGGTCAATGCTGTTATTATATGTCTTAGATAACCTTATCCATAGATACTGACTGCAAGAAAAATCTTTGTGCTATACCATGAATTTTTATGTATATTATAAATTTCTCTAATGTTACACAGAAGAAACTAAACTGCAGGGCAGGGAAAACTAATAAATATTTGTAATAACTCTGGCTGGTTTTGTCTACAGAAGTATAAAAGCTTTTGCTAAATGCAAGCTGCATTCATGCTCTCTGTATTGCATATGTATGTATCTTCCATAGATGAAACTTGACTTCTGTCAATACCAATTAATAAAACTATATAGAAGCAACCGGAGGATTTAATCCTGATAAATACCATGCAATAAAGAGGTGCCAAATTCTACAGCTGTCATTATGCTGTTCCTGATATCATTCATACTAAGGAAGTGCCACAGTAGCTGTTTCGGTAAGCCCTTGGTGTTGTGATATAATGCTAACACGCACCAGTAAACAGCACTGCTGACTTATATTCTCAAATTGCTATGGTAACATTTTTGGAAGCCTTAACATCTTCTTTTTCCTTAGTCTGATGAAAGTGGCCTATCTTTTTCATCAATAACCAGCTGCTTTACTGGTGGAGAATGTCAACACACCAGAGTCCTTGGTGTCTTACCTGGTGGAGCAGAACACTTGAAGGGCAAAACCTGTCAACAAGAAATGTCAATTCTGAAAGCTAGAAAAGGGTAGTTGCCTACAGCTCTAACCATGAACAAAAGAAAATGTTGGGGAAAGCAGAGCTAGTAACATCAGTAGTGTGCCCAGATCAAACTTCTTTGGTTCTGTCAAAGCATTAGTTTTAGAAAGTTATGGTTTTCCATAGGTTTGTGCGTATATTTGAGTGTTACCACATGTGGAGATATTGAAGGGAACTACTCAAATGCATTTAATCAAAGAAAATGTAGGGAAAAAGAAAGAGTGATCTTAGTGCTCAAGAAGAGCAATACAAGAGATGTGAAGAAAAAATAGAAAAGTTACAGATCAGTCAGAGTTTGTTTTGAAATAACATGAAAACAGGAATCTGAAGAATCTTGAAATATACCATTTATTATATTAATGTGCTGGTTCCCAGCACAGAAATGGCAAGTATTTTTTGCTTGTAATCTGATAATTTTTGAATTATGATATCTTTTGGAGTTGGTATAAAAAACAAAAAGCTAGTGGAAAACAAGCTCTCTTGAATTGAAAAAGACATTTGAGAAAGGCATAAAAGGAGATCCTTGTGATACCTCACTGTTATATTTGTCTGTGCTACTGTTTCTATTTTCATGAGCTCCAAAACTTGTACTGCTTTTACTAGTTTTATTACTTGGAGAGTTGATAAGGAAACAGCTGTAGGGTTTATACCTAAAATGATAACCGTGGCTTTATATCTTTCTCTCTTTAATCTGATATTCTTCCTTCTGTCATTTGTGCTACAGAACCTTTTTCTAAGCACAGTACAAGTATAATTTTGGGTTTTCACCATGACTCATGGCCTCTAACTGCTCTTAGGCATTGCAATTACTTGCTGAAGAGTAGTTTAGTGCAGGGCAAATGGAGATCCTGTAAGGACCACTACATTTGCTGCCACACAGCATCCTTCATATGTTATATTCTAGCATTAGATGTTACTCAAGCAAAAAGATGTACCGAATATACATAAGCTTCTGGATTACAGATATTTACTTCAGTATTGGTGAGAAGGTATTCTATTTATACTTCTATTTACACTGAGGCACATTTTATTCTACAGCATGCTTAAGCATATATTTAAATTCTAATGAAGTTAAGCACTCAGCTAAATAGTAAGCAAAATGATTAAAGATGACCTACCATATTCCAAATTCAACAAAAAAATTAAAAGAGGACAGTTTTGGTGTTTAACGCTTGTAGGATAGAGGAAGAACTGATGGGAAAATGCGCAGGAATGATAATGCTTAAGGACTCAGTCTTTGTTCTGAAACAGAAAAAAAAATTACCATTGACATCTGTGGGGGCTGTGTTGTGCTAGAGTAACTTTCTTGTCAGCAACTGGATAAGTATCAGAAGTCAGTAAGAGGGAACAGAATGCAAAAAGTGTCTAATACTTTTTCTTATGTAAGCATAGCACACTGTAGATAGATTTTAATGGCCAAATAATGCAAAAAATCCCCAAAACAAATTACTGCTAAGCCTGCATCAAAGCATAAGCTAACTTAAGTAATAAATAGTCTTAAAATACTGAGTACATATTGCTTGGATGTGACAGGCAGGACAATCTTTCATGGTACTCTATTTGCATAAATAACAAGATAGCTTGTTTTAGTCCATCTCTGAGAAGGGTGAGTAAAAATTTACAACACGAATGAGTTAGTGTTGCCAGAATAACCTTAACAGTTGGAATTTACTGACTTTGCAGAGTCTCATTTTGCAAAACCTACCTTTTCTTAAACATGATTTACATTCAGAATGCTCTAAAAGTACTGAGACAAATCTGGCTTTCACAGAAGTGGACCTTTCAATGCATGGGAAAAGCTAATGTAAAAATCAGAGGTACCTATGGTCTTTAGATGTCTCCAAGTCTAGGAGACTAGCAGTATGAGAGAAAAGGGGTGAGAAGTTACAGTTTTGAATTTAGGAGCCTAAATTGGGAGATAAGCCAAATCTGGGCATTTCAACATTTGTGAGTTTAGCCCTCAGTTTCTCAGGAAAGGACTAATATCATTTAACATTGGATATGTAAATTTAGTTTTACTGTCAGAGCTAGTCATCGAAACTCCCTCAGTAATAAATGGAGAGAAGCATCTGAGGATGATTTATCCTATGTGAAACATCTATTGTAGATCATGTCTAAAATAGATGGTTTAAATCACTCCAGAAATGCCAGGCTATCTACATTAGCTTTGGAGAGGTCCTAAAGATCTAGCTTGAATTAAACATCTGCTTTTCACATAACTAAATTTAGGCAAGATTAACCCCAACCTTTATGCACCATTTGAAAACATATTAATATTTCTCTATATTACAGGCTTAAAACAGTAAAAGTAGTGAAGATCTTGGATGTTCAGATATTTTGCTAACTGAAGCCAGATAAATATTTAAATATGAATTTGCAGATACAAAGGATTTCTTTATCCATGTAGACAATTTTCAAAAAGCTAGTGATCTGCTATCTTGCTTGGAGAGACCCAAAAAAGATTTCAGTGTTCAGTGACAACTATTTTTAAGGTAACTTTCAAGATTCAGATTTCTGTTTCTACATTTCTATAACCAAAATCTAACCTTGCTAAAATTCAGCCCAGGCATGATTTTGCATACAAAGTATACAAAACTTAATAAGTATAAAACTATATCTTCTAATTATTCTCTCACCTTATAGAGCTAGGCCTAGATAGTCGAAATTCCTTTGCACTATGAAATGTAGTAGATCTAAGCAACAAAAGCTATAGTGAGAAATAACCATTAAAACAGCGTAAAGTGCTCTGTCTGATCAACTTCAGAGTGAAATCCTTGTCCAAACAACAACACATTAACAAGAATCACAAAGTGAGAGAAACTCTTGGAGTGCTGAAGGTACTGAGAGACCTGCACTATACATTATGTTTGAAGATTACTAAGGAAAAGTTTAGAAGTTAACAAATGAACCCATTTTAAGTGAAATTGGAGCCTATCTATTTCCTTTCAAATGTGGTAATTTAACAGTTTTATAGTGTGTTTGCATGTATGAGATAGAGAAAGAAAAAAGGCGTAAAATGTGATCACTTAAGGAGAGTAGAGTTTGAAAGACGTTGCAGAGGTTTGTATGCTAGCTGCAGTGCACCCTTGAAACAAATGTATGTAACTGCAGACAAAGAGTTCCAGTTATCTAATTAGGAAGCAACAAATGAATGTCATAAAATCTTAATTAGTAAATGTAATATAATTTGCTTTTGATAAATAATCTAACATCTACATCAACCTTCTGTATATTGGTAGGAGCTCTACCTCTTTCATTTCTGGATCATAACATTGGGCTTATGTGGAAGAAGAGTCTCCCTTATGAGTCCATCTTGACATTTTCCGTGTCTCAGATTTCTTGTTTGTATTTTTCAAGGAAGCAAGTGGAAAATAAAGTCAGTCTAAAATTAAAGACTTGATTCTGAAAATTAATTTATATTAGGAAAAGTTATTAGAAAAATACTTAAGTAGGGATTTAATTTACTTTTCACAGGGTGAAAATTGGCCTAATTCATGAGAAATTTACCAAGAAATATTATCTTTTTTATCTAAGCACAGATTCTTTCTTATCCGATTAACCCAGCAGGACTATCCAAATGCATTTTTCAGCTGAAAGGGTAGCAATAGGATTCTGTGTACAGATCCAAGGGAGGAAAAAAAAAACAACAAAAAACAAAAACAGACAAAATAAATTGATTTGAACCATTTCTGCTTGCTCACCTCAAACTTACACCAAGCCCCTCAAAATTATACAAGGTACTTGTAGGAATAAGAATTTAGATCTATCTAAAGAGGAGACTGTTCTAGATTCCTCAAATAATACTGTAATGTATTCTTTAAAATACCAATTGGATAGAAAAGGATTTCTTTTCCACTTCCTATGCAGAAAAGAAGGGACTAAAATGCCTGGAAAAGTTTCCAAACCTATGAAATGGAAATTTCCCTACTCCTTCGCATACACATCTCTGCAAAGACAATAATGACGGGACCATGTTGTCCCAGCTGCAATGCTCAGAACAAGAGCAGCAGCCACACTCTTTCTGTGGCAACATACTCCTTGGAAAACAAAGAAGCATTGAAGACGTAGAGCCCACAGGTCATCTTTCCCTCCAACATCTACGTATGTCAGGAGTGAACAGCAAGTGGGCAGGCCATAGCAATTCAGGTTAGCAGGCCTCTGGAAATATCTGTACCCATGCCTGTATGAATAGCACTAGTCTGAGATAGTTCAAAACATACACACTTTTAAAACATGCACAATTGGTTGTTCTCTGAGTGGTCTTTCCAATTAAATAGCTTCAAAAGGAAACTCTGATTTAAGTCTGAATCAAAAGAATTGCCTCCCTTACGATAGACAGTCCTCTGTCAGAGTACTGTCAACGTGAAGTCCTAGTATAAACCTCCTGACACCTTTAGGATGTGCTGATGTATCCTAGTGCTACCACACACAATTAAATTGTAGTAGATTGCAGTCACCTCATGGTAATTAATTTTCTATCAGTTTTGGATGTATATCCTGTTCTATAAGGATATATAATATATCTACTCTAACATTGTAATATCACATTGTGGTACATACACATTCAAACAGCACAGCAGCAGAGATCACCTCCAAGAGCTTCATTAATAAAAGCACATGCCTTTGCTCTGTGAGCTAAAGAAGTCTTCAAGCAGTGAGGAAAAAAATGAGCTGTCTGTCCTGTGAGCTAAAGCAACAGGGAAAAAAACAAAAGGTGTGCATACATTAAGACAGTGTTTGATGCCATGCACACTTAGCCCCTAGTGCTATTTTGGTGTTATGTAAATACTAACAAACCAGGCATAACTTTGATCACTTGAAAGCATTGCTAGTCTTATGGGTTGGAGAGGTCTTTTTCTTTAGAAATTCATAATACACAATGCAGGTACTTCCATAAAGATTGCTACTTTCTTACGAATTCTAAGAAGGGATAAGTAAGCTAGGGAGGGAAAATTGAAGGGATACGAGATCCATAAAACTTTTGTGTTATCTCTTTGTGTGGAAGATGCATACATACAGCATCTACTACAAAATAAAGTTGATCTCAGTTAACTCTGAACACTTCTGGAATACTTCTACTATTGTGTGGAGGAATGGTTAAGCGAGAGAGGGCATGATCTGATTGGGATGAGCAATCCCGTCTTCAGGGTAGGGGAAGGAATGTAGGCCAAGGCAAGCGATCCTTGCAGCGGCCTTGAGCACTACAAAAGAAGGTATTCACAAAACTGGTAAACAAGTCTGGACGGAACTAGGTTCCATAAATGTCGATGGAGCGTGGACAGCAACCTTGCACCAATCATATATCCGCTTTATGCGCGTGGACAGAAACTGTAACCAATCATGTAACTACTGCTAGCGCATGCGTATTGCTTGTCGATATATATACTTTGTGTAAGCTCTAATAAAGGGGAGAACGATCATACTCATATTGAGACTCCGTCGTTACTCCGGGCCCGCCTCCCACTCCGGCGTCCTCCGACATCAACCCTACCAGATGTCGGAGGACGCCGGAGTGGGAGGCGGGCCCGGAGTAACGACGGAGTCTCAATATGAGTATGATCGTTCTCCCCTTTATTAGAGCTTACACAAAGTATATATATCGACAAGCAAGGTTGCTGTCCACGCTCCATCGACATTTATGGAACCTAGTTCCGTCCAGACTTGTTTACCAGTTTTGTGAATACCTTCTTTTGTAGTGCTCAAGGCCGCTGCAAGGATCGCTTGCCTTGGCCTACATTCCTTCCCCTACCCTGAAGACGGGATTGCTCATCCCAATCAGATCATGCCCTCTCCCGCTTAACCATTCCTCCACACTATTGTCAAAAAAAAAAAAAAAAGAGGAACATGATGCTTACCTAATTTGCTGATTTACACAAGTGTCAGTGTCAGACAAAGGATCAAAAGAATGCACCTCAGAACAGTTATTATCTCTCAATTTCAGTATCTGCAATTTAAATATGGATGTGATATCACTGAGAAAATTTATAGGGTTAATTATATCTGATATGTGCATAAAATAACAGAAACTGCTAGAGAAACCAGGAGTGGATAGAGCATTTTCCTCTGTGATTTAGCTTGTTTGCAACCACTTGCTATATTTACCTTCTGAGCATCCAGTAAGAAATTTATTGACTCTGAAATGGTTTCAGCGAACATACACATCTCCTGCAGCTTAATCATGTCCTGACTAGTGACCCCCCCACATCACCTAGCAGAAGAACATGGCAAATTCCTTTTGCGCATACACCAGCCAACTCTAAAAGGGAAATTTGCCAAGCATATTAGGTGAGCGAGTGATCACTTGCAAGCGAGTGATTAAATGGCAGATTATTTTCATTTAGCAAAGAGGAAGAATAATGAATCAGAAGTGTTTCAGAGGGCTGAGAGCAGTGCAAACTGGCACATTGTGCCTGATGCAAAATGAAGTCGGAGGAGCATGCTTTAAAGACAGAACAGCCTGAAGTAATTACTCCCTGCTTAGAAAAACTAGTTAGCTGCTGAAAATCTTTAGGTTCATTTCAAGTCTGAAAATATTTCAGTACAGCTAAGGAAATTATTCAGGAATCATTTTGATTTGCAGGAAATCTGAGCTGCCCGGGGGAGCCAGCTTTGTGCTCTATCTGCCTCCTTCGAAATGTATTGAGTATGCTTCCTTTTTTCAATAGTCAGGTATTCACTATTCTTGCTTTCAAATGCAGTTCTAGCTGTGATATACAATAACACCAAGTCTTGCACTATAACTTTCTGAAACTAAAGAAAGAAGTTACTGATTACAAATTAGGACACAATTTTCACTTTTGTTTTATAATGAGAATTCTGGTGGGTGGGAGATTATAAGAAGTTTATCAAGAAATTATGTAGAGCTTGACACAAATGCTAACAAAATAAGATTATTATCTAATGGAATGTATTTTGACTGCATCAATGGCTCATATATATTTTTTTTCATGAGAATTTTATAGTGAAGATGTTTACAGATAGGAGTGCTTGAAGGAACAGTGAATTCTAATTCATTTTTATAAATATCAGTAAGAATATCAGAAAACAAAACTAATCAGCAAATGAAGAGCAATGGTCAATTCAATACTAGACAAAGGAGCTCGAATTCTGCACGTCCAGCTACTGAGCTGGATACTCAGTACTAATAGTACTGTATACGTCACTGCACTTTTTAATGACAGTGTCCAAAGTCAATGATGTGCATGTGAGATACCCAAAGAATAAATGTGGCATCACTTTGTGGGATTTTTCCAGTCTCAATATACAAACCCCTCAGTCATGATGTTTCCCTGCTGTTCATGACCTGGATTCCTGTTACATAAAGATCTGTGAGGTTGAGCATATTTTTCCCATCTCTAAATTCTTTTCAGAAACTATTCAGTATCATTCAAATCAGCAGGTATCCCTGTCACAACAAGCTGCTTGTGCATATCAGCTGACCATTATTTTTAACTAACTTCAAATAGAAAAAACATTTTAAAATAAAAAATAAAGGGAGTGGGAATGATCTGTAGATTCTAGTGCAAATTTAACAAAGAGAAAATTGAGAAATATGCCCATTATTTGGAACCCTTGTCTGGATTCTAAAGTATTAAGTATTATAATGAATCACATGCTTTGAATTATTTGCCAGTTTGTAGAAATATATTTGCACTGACTCTGCACTGGAAATATTTGAATACTATGTATAGCATATATAGAATATACACATATATGTGTATATGTATGTGTGTGTGTATATATTTATATACACATATAAATACACACACACCACCACCTTCTCCCAAGAGAAGCTTGACATATATTGCTTTATGAAGATCTAAAGTATACTTACTGAATTTTATTGTTTTCCAAAGGCAGCTGTGTTGTATCTTTCACATGCAATTATTTGACTGACAGGAGAAATATCCAAAGTATTTTAATGCACCTCTGTAGTCAGTAGCACCATACTCCGCACACAAGAAGGTACACAATGTCTTTGTGGGCATGTTTGTTTCCAAACAAAGCCATAATTTGTAATTCAGCTAAACAACTTGGGGGAATTTGAGCGTAATCAAATATGACAGAAGAAATATAAAGGCAAATATGCTGGCAACAATCCATGTCAGTGGATATATGTCTGACTATAAGCTTGACTTTCATTTCAAAGCATCTCCTCGCTCATTCATGTATTGCCTGTACTATCATAATTATGTGGAATCAAGCTATTTTATATTCTAGCTCAAATCTATTGATGGTGGTCTACATAAAAGTCAGTCTTGCTTTTACCAATACTTTGCGCATGCTGCATTGTAAGTGTGTGAATAATCCCAAAGACTTTAGCAACTGTGGGGGGTTTTTTACACATAAATACTTGTGCTAGTTGGGGTAGAAATACAGTATGATGTCAAAGGGATGATGCAGTTATATGAGATGATGCTATTATTAAAGTGTTGGAACAACTATATCTGCCTTTAGGTGACCAAGTACTGTAACAAGAGAAGTTATAGCGATTAAGTCTGAAGAGTACAGGGAGCAAGACAGGCAACAGTGGGAAAGCAGAACAATTAAAAATGGAGTTGAAGAGGATTATTCAACCTTGAATGACCCAGGCACAACCTGATAGACACGCTCAAGATCTAAAATCTTTTTTACCTGACTCTTTTGTGCCTTATTTCATCCCCTATTGTTTTCTAAAAACAGGTTTTTGGACATTACGCCCATTCAAATATTTTTTTCTCCATCTTCCAGTGCCTTTTAAAATAACTCTACTCTGCCTGCTTAACCATAGTATATCTTGACCATCTTTTAGTAAGCCACATTTAGATTTGAAAGATTTGGAAAACAATTGTTTCATGACAAAACTCTAATTTTTCAGCAAGGATATCAGACCAATAGTGAAAACTCAAACTGAAATTTGGTAATTTGCAAAAAATCAAAAACTTCACACATTGATATTTCTTCTCTTCCAAAGAAAATACTCCAGACTTTACATGTTCCAATGGGATAAGTTTTTTGGAAAAAATGTTTTGGTGCATTTGAAATGTTTAGGTTTAACATTTTGAAGTGTAATCCACTATGTAATCTCCAGCTACAGGAGAGCCCATGGAGTCTTTTAGAATTCCCCTAAGAGTACTGGGCTGCCACCTTCACAGAAAAATCCATTAAGATGAAATATAAATTCAGAAAGTTAAACAGGTTCTGACTGGGTAAGGGACCATTAGGACAGTCAAACAGTGGATCAGGCTGCCCAGAGAGACTCTGCAGTCTCCATCCTTGGAAGTTGCTAAGATCTAACTAGACAAAGCCCTGAACAACATGGATTGAATTCAGTGTTGACCCAGCTTTCAGGAGGAGGTTGGACTAAACAGTCTCCCAAAGTCCCTTTTGACCTGAATAAATCTATGATTCTTTGACACAGAAAACACAAAACAAACACACACAAAACTCCCAATATATAAAGGCTTGTATTTCTCTCACTTAGGAATAAGCCTTGCAATTTAAATAACCAGGCTGTGTATGGGACCTTGTCATATTTGTAGATCTTCTAACACCAAAAGGTCAACAGATCCAGAGAATTACAGAGTATTACCTAATGATTTGTGCATTTCTGAAAGAATTTTGGCTGAAATGTTCCTGTCAGTCATTACTGACCGTTCAATAAAGAATGACATATAGCTTTTTTTTTTTCCCTTACTTACAGGACAAAGATTTAAATCTATTAACACCATATGCTATCTTAATGTCTTTACTAAATGTGTTTTCTTGTTGCATAAACTTCCATAAACTATACTGTGTGACAGTTAAATTTAATGTACACCTAATAATACCCCCCCCAAAAAATGCAATAGGGTGGCAATAATAAGTAGATGTTTGATAACATTTAATTTCCTATAGCCAGATGATACATCCTCAGAGTTAGAATAAGCCACATTAGAAAAAACACTGCAACCGTAACACCAGCTCTGATCTTGCAGAGATGCCAGGTTTCCAGCACTCTGTCTAAGTCTTTCCTACCTCCATGCCACCAAAACACACACGCATGCACGCGCGCGCGCACACACACACACATACGAGCCTTGGCTTGATGCTTATTATTCTTCCTGCACAGTGCTGAAAGAAATATTATAGTCACTCATGTTCTGAAAAGTATAAAGGGATTGATGCAAGATGAGATAGAGATCATGCAGCTAAGATAGAATATGAATAACAAAGTAGATCTTGTTTGAACAACAACTGTAAAAGACATTATTAGTTTGACTTGAGCTTAATGTTTTGGAGATGGTTAACTGTGTCAGGAGCAGGATCCAACAAAAGGCTTGATCTTTTATACATCATTACACAGAACTTCAGAGGGGCTGGAGTGCCTGTGGGTGAGAGCACCTACTGAGCACGTAGGAGTTCTACCTATAATTGCATTTCAGCTCAAATATACAGTTTTATTAGTACCTATTCAGAAAGCTGGCAGACGTCTTCAATATACGAGTTTAATTCCAGTCTGAATAACCTCACATACAGGCAGCCTAGCTGCTCCATAAAGAGTTGAATTTCTATAGGCTGGTTTCCTCTTTTTTTGCTAGTGCAGTCAACTATACTTACTTCCCATATGCCTTCTCTCACTCTAGCTCCTCATAAAAGGTCCCTATAGAATCAACTGACCATGCTTCCATAGATAAATGAGGATGAAGGGTATATGGGCTTTATTTCTATAAAAGGGATGAATAAAATTGTCAAAGTTGGTGCTTTCATATGCAGACCACTAAAATGGAAATTAGGAAGTAAGAGAAAGACCTGGCTGATCACAGAATGAGCCAATAGTGTAATGCAGTCATGAAAATGGTAAGGTTGCCTTATATTTTAACCAGAATTACAGATATAGTCCTACCAATCAGTAAGGCACTAGTCAGATTTGTAAAGTACTCTGTACATTTTTGGTTATCTATTTTTTTTAAAAAGGTGGCAGGAATGACTGGTTACTAGGGTGAAAAGCAGAAGAGAGAGCTTGTCTTAAGAGAAGAGAATCTTTTTGACCCAATGCCTACTGACATCTTGGTAAATGATGTAGAACAACACTGCCATTAAATTTTGCAGCACTACGGCAAATAATAACAAAAAAGCAGTTCTGCAGAGTCAGCAGAGAATCTATCTCATTTGGTAACTGGACTTCAGTTGAACTTATGACATGCACGCAAGTACATAGAAAATTACATTTGAAAACTAAGAATGAAAATTACACTCACCAGCTAGCTTGGCCCATATTTTGGAAAGCAGGAAGTCTAAAAGGGCTTTGGGAAAATGGCATATAATCAACTGAATATGAGTTCTTGGTGCAATACAATGCTAAGGAAGCAAAGAACACTTTGAAAACGCAGAGACAGAGATATAGAAAGGAGGAAACAGTCAAGGAAAATGATCTTTTCACAAAGGTCATATAGGACAAGCACTGCTTTGAACCCTTTCATGGCTCTCAAGAGCATTTTGGCTACATGTATGTAACAGGCCTCATTTCCTCCCCTTTCAGCCACTCCAGCAGATGGTATCTAGACAATTTCCCTGTTGACCAACTGTTTCAAACCAGCAGAATGCACTCTGTTTGACACTTAAGCATCCTTAAATCCCAGCCATCTCTGAAAGCAGCTTATTTAAGTGATGTAGAAATTGCATTTTGGATAGTAGCTTTTAATTCTCAAAAGGAATGCAGCAGACTACATCAGTAGAGTCCTGACAGCATATTTTCTTACCTTATTTAATAGATAGCTCAGCTACAGCCAACTTTTCCCCCCTCCATATAGTGAATGAGACTAATGGCTGCAGACCCTGGGTCTCCTGCTCAGTCTGTGCTTCACTAACAATGCGCTGACAAGATACTTATCCTGCCTTCTTCCCCAACCAACATTTTTTTACATTTAGGTCCTCTGTGATTTTAGACTTTCAGCTTTGGAAACAATTAACCAAATGTAAAATACGCCAGGTTGTATATAACTATCTTCCATGTGATGGGCATAACCACTCTTATCTCAAATGCTTTGTAGATGCTTACCCCATAGATTATGCCTTTGATACTGTTTGCTTTTTATCTCTTAACAGCCCCCTTTGATTCAGCTCTTGGCAGTCAGATTAATACAAACCAGACAAATTTAGAAACTACTATATTTATAGAAAAATTGCCATGCATACTATCCTCATTTCCATACCCTGGCACTACTGAAATGATCTGTTGGAATGGTACATCTTTTTTTACTGTCCACACCTTAAAAAAAGCTACAGACAAACAGAAACCTTCAGAAATAGCACTACATGAATAACCTGAGGTTAGAAAAAAGTGGTGTGCTAAATTTTTGGTATATCCAGGGAAAGGGTAAGAGATGACTTGATTACAGTCTACAATTGCTTACAATGAGAATATTTCTGATTGTAAATAGCCCTTTAATTTAACAAATGAAGCATAACGAGAGCCAATATTTGATGGTGGAAGCTAGATGATTGATGTTAGACTAGGTGCATATTTTTATCAGTGAATCTAATCAACTATTTGGACTACTTACCTAGGGAAATACTTAGTTCTTCATCACTAAGAAATTTATACAAAATTGTGTGTTTCTAAAAAATATGTAATAGTTCAAGCAGAAATTATAGACTTTGTGTTGGAATCACTTGAAGAAATTCTGTCTTGTATTATGCTGTGGTTCTGACTAGATGATCATTATGATCCCTTCTAGCCCTAAAAGCTAAGTGAAATTTCCTTCCATTAAAGTCAATGTGAGTTTTGCCACTGACTGCAATCAGGATTTACCATCGGACTTTACACTAGACCACTTTGCAGCCTCACTAACACTGTAAAGATGCCCTCAAGTATGAAGAAATGTAATCATATTTAATACCCCTTAACACTTCCAGAGTGATGTAAAAAAGCCCTAATTGTAATGAAAATCAGGCATTCCTAACAACTAGAAATTAGTATCTTTAACAATTGGGGATAAAAGAGTGCTTACAGTCCAGCATGAGATTCCTTGTGTTGAAACATGTTACACTGGAAATTGCCTTGTCTAGGAGATAGCAGACTAGGGTCTTCTGTGTCTTTGTGAAGATAAGTCTAATTTTAAAACTTAAGCAACTCAAAGACATTTGTATGTATAATCTGTGCATCATTCTAAATACTACATTATTTAAAATCCCTCAGGTGGGAGAGATTAAAAAGTCCTACTGCACTACTGCAATGAATATTACTTTTATTTATTATTAAATGGATATTAATGGACTAAAGAGAGAGTAAATATATTTTACATAAAAATCATTTGTTTGTAATATGGGAAATGGAAAGATGACATCCTAATTTCTAATATGAAAAATTCTTCCTTTCACATCTTAGCTGCTTCGCTTCCTTTTATATTGATTTTAGGTTTGCAGACAATGAGATTACATTTTAAAGCATTCACAGAGCAGACCATAAGGAAAAGACTATAACAAAACAATTATATTCATATAAATGAGTCTCTAAAGACTACACTAAAGCATTAGTCTTTGCACAGAAAGTTATCAAATTTCTGCTTTCACCCATCTATCACAGCAGCTGATGAGGAAGGTTTCAATAAATCAGGTAAAGTTTTAGTCCATTAGGGAAGAAATAACTCAGATTTATGATGGCCCTGTGCTGAAATGCTCTGTAAAAATAAATAAATAAATAAATAAATAAATAAATAAATAAAAAAGCTTCAATTATGCTGTCAAACAAATCTTAGACATCGTTCTGTCATTGGATAAATCACATTATTAAAAAAAGATAGAACAGGTAACATTAAATATAACATTAACCAATAATATACATCAATTACAGGACCAAGTACTCATAACAAACACTTGTCTCAGTATTTCCCATAATTTAGTATTCATGCACTTGAGCAATAGGAAATGCAGCAAGAATATAAACTAGAAAAAGACAAATTCATCTGGATAAATTGAGATCATCTCAAGCATTCAGACTCAAAACTGAAGCATGTGCAGGCTGACTCATTTTTTTGAGATTCAAAAAGCTAATTTTGTTACTGAAGACAGAAAGATTTCTTGTATCTCTGCATTTCTTTGCTCTCTTCTACAGACATCAAGAGGCAGTGATGGTGTGGGGCCAAGAAGGGAAGAGGGGAACAGTAAAACCCAGGACAAATGCTATCACCATGAGACGAAGAATTTCTTGTGTGAAATGTCTGCTTCAAACTCAGAAAAGTTTAGCCAGAAAGGGTGAGCCCAGCACAAACTGAATGCAGGAATGAGTGGAGGCTGCACTGCAGTATTGCACACACTGGAGGAGCACTTAGGGCAGTGCCAAGGGAGAGGCCTCAGTCCCATCAGTTTTTTTTCCCCACAGTAAATTTACAGCTGTAGGTGTCTGCACATATACCCAAGATCAAATGGTAGTTTCAAAATTTTTTCAACTTTAGCATCAAAGCCGTTTAGTCAAATTATTCTTGATGTTAATTATTATAATAGCAATAATAGTAGATTGATTTTTAAGTATTCAGGGGCCGTAGAAGCAGTGGAAGGCTGCAGAAAACATTCCCGTTTCCTACATTTGCTTAGGCCTCCTCCCAGATTACTGGTTACAGTTATATTGAGGAAGCAAGCATAAGAAGCAGGATAGTAGCAGATTTCAACAGAGGTCAGATCTATAGCACCTATTCTTACTCCTTCAAGATAGGCACTACAAAACATGAAAAGTAGGCATGCAGTTATATCAGGAATATTCACAAAGGCATAGTTATACCCCTCAGCTGCCTATAAATGCTACCTACAATGCTCCCTAATGCTACCTATGAAACCCACATTTAAGAGAAAAGAAGAAAGAGCTGACCAGTCAACTGAACTTTTGTCCTGCACAGGTACTTGGGACAACAAGGTGGGGATGCATAGCAGGTGCCTTTGTCTTATTCAAGGTATGTTTTGAAAGCACCAAATCAAAGCCCTCAGTACATTTACCAAAATATTCACCAAACCCGAAGCCTTTCAGAGGTAGGTGGCAGAATGCATGGTTTTCAGGCCCTGCTATGGTCTAGGAATAAAATAGGTAGGAAGTTACATAGCTTTGTCAAGACACCCACGACATAGAAGGAGCAGAAAGGCTGGTGCTGGAGGATATGTGATGTAAAAAACAGAGGTGTCCATTGCTTTCACACGTCTGTAGGATTCCTGAGTAAGTGAATAGGGATTTGAGAAGTCAGAGGAATTCTGTATGTAGGCACCATGTTATATTTTCATCTCAGTTTACATAATTTCATTTTGTAGATCTCCACTTACATACCTGCAAAAGTAGAAAAAGGGACATGACTGGCACCTTGGTGAAAGAAGTGTGTGTGAATAAGGCTCATCTTTTATTGTAGCATCTGCATCACCTTGCCATTTGGTCTTCTATCTGGGGAAATGTTGGCTACTTAGCATCAATTTTTGCTTCAGCTTTCTGCTGTATCCCAGCTCAGCCACTTCACCATGCAACAACTGGCTTTGATGTGTAAGCCAACATATGGCCATTAAACTATTGGCTTCAATTATGAACATAAGGACTCAGAATCATGACTTATTACCATGAAATGATTAAGTTTGTTCTAGAAATGTGCCTTTGTCTTTTCAGTGAAGCAAAAATACACACAGATCTAGACTTATCTAAACTCACTTCTCTCAGCTGAGAAGCTCCAATTTTTTTTTTTATTGCCATATTATGGGCATAGTAAAAACCCTCTTCCTTTAATAAAAATTTTATCAAATTTAGATAAATCATTGAGGTTCTTCAAATTTCTGTGCCACTCTTTTGATTTATTATAGATGCTAAACCTTGTTTTGTTCTTCAAAAATAAACTTGTAAATGGCAGCTTATGAAACTTCACACATACACACAATGAGGTTTCATGCTGATTTTTCCCCAAAAATATTGTCATAAAAAGCCCAAACTCTCTACGTCTAAAAATTATTCTCAGAAAAGGAAAGCTGGAAGTACTTTGGTCTCCTGTTGTGGTGAAAGAACACCCCAAGCTTTCAAATTGCTCATTTAACAGTGTTAAACCAAGAATTTTATTTCCTGTAAGCTCTCATCATGTTTTCTCTATTCTTCATAATGAATCTTTCCTGTCAACTTCACTGTTTCCCCTTGGTATCCTCATTAGCATTAGTCATTAAAACAAGATTGGGCAAAATGCTGGAAAATCTACTCTAGGGAAAGATACTGTTTGCACTTTATATCACTTTGTTTAGAAAGCATGTAATATTCTACCACAGTGGTTTAAAATGCTCCAGTTATTTCCCTGCAAGCTTCAGTGTTTTGGATGATTACAATGGATTATTGCAGCATTTTTATATGGCTTGCTAGAACTTTTCCTATCGATTCTCTGCTTTTATGAAGACACAAAGATTAGACACATAGGCATCGCCTACTTACTGCTACAAAACCTGTGAATTAGAAGGGCGTATAATGGAGTAGGTGCCACAGAGCTCAAGAGCCCTTGAAGCTTGATTCCAGTTTCCTAAAATCAAAGAGAATCAGGGTGGGAGAGACTATAAAAAATCACCAAGTCTTTCTGCTGCCCCAAGGCAGGATTAACTACAGTTACACGGTTCTGATGGATGTTGCCCAGGCTTCATCTGTTTCAAAATATTTGTTACCTTTTCCCTAATATATAAAAAAAGATTACTAACCATAAATTAAACACCTTTCTCCATGTGAAATATTATCTTTTATCTTGACTTTTATCTAGTTCTAACTTCTAAACTTCTCAGTTCTAACTTCTAAGCTTCTAATTCCTCAGCTAATACAACTTGGAAAATAACAGCATGCTCCCTTTCTACAGAACTCAATAAATTCACATGGTGGAGGACATGCCAGTGAATGTAATTCTGTGGGAGAGTTAGAAGTCAACAAGAACAACCTGTTTTTGTTCTCTGAAAAGCAAAAGAGAAAAACGAAAGAAGAAAATAATTTATGCTTGTCATTTTTCACTTCCCTCAAATAACTTTTACATAGATTGTGACTGAACACACACTAAAAAAATGGGCTTTGTCATAAACTTCCCAGTAGCATATATTTAAAATAAGCTGATACAAAATTAAATCTTAACAGAAAACCAAATATTTTGATACTACTAACTTCCAAATGCTTCACAAACATTTCTGTCTCATAGACAGGCCTCTCCTTTTCTTTAAAAATGTACTTCCCTGAATTAATAATTTTCAAAAATGCATCATTTAGAATAGAGGGTTGGTCATACATATGAATGGAAGGTGGTTTATATTGGAAAGAAAATTAAGTGCTGCTTACTTTGCCAGCAATAACTGCCTCTCCTCCTCCAAAGCAGATTTATTATCACCATTATTCATTCCTGTATGTTGTCTTAGGGAACACTTTTATGCGGAAATGTCACTTATTTCCAGATGCCACTAACTTAAATTGCTTTACAGTTTCATTAAATGCCCCCATTGCTGCTGGCTGCTTGGTAGACGTCTCAGATGGTAAGCTCTGACGTGTTCTTTGTAGTCAAGTTGAGAGGCAGTTTACTTGTGCTTTCCTGATTCCCTATAAATAAAACATTTTTAAAAGCTAAATGGTCCTGTCTCCTCTTTTTCATTACAGGACTACGAGTGCCTGCTATTTCCAGAACCCTGCAGGACTAAGGACCTTTCCAGTTTCTTACATTTGTAAGCCTCAGCATGACAGCCCATGGCTGTGAGCATGCAACGTGCTCACTTACACATGACATGCTGCCAGTGTAGTGTCTACAGCCTTAGACAAACCAGCCTACCAGGGAACAAGAAATATTTTTCCATTCTGTTTTACTAATTTAAAACATTTTTGTCTGTGTTTTGGAGAGCTGGGAGGACTAGATATTCTTTTAACAGATAGCTTTTTCTTTGACTTGGCTTCTCTGCAATAACTAAAATAGACAGCATAGTCATTAGGTTTCAACTGTAACAAAGGATTTCTTATTGGTTTATAATCACTACTCTGGAAATAAAAGAAGTCATTTACCTGTTTCCAAGTGTAGCCTGATCTTATACATTCAAGACTTAGGTTAGTCTTCAGTCCAAGATCTAATTAAAGAATTATTTTTGGTTATTAATTCATGAATTGTTGTTTTAAGAAAAGAATTGACCCAGAGGGAAGAAGCCTTCCCGAGCATCTAGGACTAATTTCTGTCAAAATTAAATTTTACTCATGATGGATTGAAGTCTGGTTTAATAGAAAATCACACATTTCTATTCTTGGCTGATGAGGGACCCAGGCAACAAGTCCTGTTAAGAAAATTACCTTAGCAAATGGCAGTCTCCTTAAATTCCATCAACAGATTCTTAGTTTGATTCCTAAAAGCATGAAAGTACATATATTGAGAAAAGGTGGGGGAATGTTTTTTGCTTGTTTTTTTTTTTTCTTTTTAATTTTTTTCCTACTGGCCTCAGGTAATCAGGTTAACATGGATTAAGGCGGGTGGAGAGTTTTAGGTTTCTTTTCCCCCTGCACTTTTTCTACTCTTCTGTAGACATCATGAATTATCAACAATTCTATTTTTAAAATATCCAGAAAAAAAATTATTATTACTTCCAGATAAAATGTTGCAAGCCTGAAATTCTCTGTAATAATAATAATAATAATAATAATAATAATAATAATTTCAGCTGTTCTTGCACCTGACAGATGAAATCATCCGAGTCTGTGAATCAGCTCTTTATATGCAGTGGCATCATATGACTTGGTTTGTCGTCTCTCCATCTGCTGGCTGGTTAAAACTCTACAAAGCAGCTTGAGTAGTAGAAATAAAAGAAACAGGGAAACTACAGTGTTTGCAGAAGACTCTATTGACAGAATACAGCATGTGTTCAGTGTATATAAGAAAAGAACAAAGCTGCAGTATGCGTTCAATATACCATAATTTAAATACACTTGCTTTGTTAAGTCGTATCAAGAGTATGATGGGCGATGCTGAACAATAGAAGCAGTTGCGTAGCACTGGCCATAGATAATCTTCATTAAGTGTTATGCCATACCTGGTGATCCTGGGCTTACAAAGTGTATGTTAAATGGGACATTGTGAGCAAAGACTAAAGTGAACACTGAGAAGGAGGGTAGCATTATAGGAATATGATCACACAGGCAGTTTGGAACTCATGGAAAATAACAATACTAGTAATCTGTTCTTAAATGTATTTCTTCATATCACCATCATTTTTGCTTTTTTATAGGAGAGTAAACTGGGCTATGGATCACTGAAATGACAGCAGGTCAACAATAATTACATTAGGCTATGCATTCAGTAGGAGTTTTGTAACTAAATCCATTTTAGCTGGCATGTGTTTATATTGTATGATATATTCTAAAACTAAAAAGAGAAAAGTATTGGAGCATACCTGTTGACAACATGGAAATAGTTAAACCTGAGTAGGATATTAATCTAGCTCAAATGTCATTGAGTCTGGATGACTGTTTATGCTTTGCCTGTAAAGCATTGTAACTGCAAGGAGATATTCCTTTTAAAACATGAGTGGGATACTGCATGTGACATCTTTGCAGACTGGAAGAGGCAAGAACAGCAAAAGTTATGCCAATATTCTCTATCTTGATGCCCATAGTTTGCTTGCAAAAGAGCCACTGGCTTATGTCTGCTACAGATACACCAGCAGGTGCTGAAAACCCATAAGAAACCTTCAAAGCAAGAAGATACACTGTTGAGATTTAAATTTCTGGTGCTGTCATTTAAATTCACATGGCTATTGTCAATATGTCTGATCTGCTGTTGACCACATCGCATGGAAGAACAAGCACTAAGAGAATAAACAGACACCTTAACTGTATCACACTGCATTATGGAAAATTTTGTTCATTATTACTTTCCAGAAAATTTACTGTCTTTATTTAGGACTGAGGACTGTAGAGAGCAAGCCACATAAAAAGCTCTTTGAATCAGATTTGGTTTTATTCATCACATACTATATATTGGCTTTCAAGGAGATAATAAGCCTCAATGAAGTCATGTTTTCTGTGATTTTTAGGCCCGCTTCTTTCTGTCACCCTATTTTTAATAAAAATCATCATTTCAGTAGGCTCCTTGACATGTTTTTGTGGGAATGCTTTTGACATCCCTTCTGAAGTAGAACTGTAGAAATATTTTATTCATGTCGGCTTCTTCCTACAAACACATTTTAAAAGCAACTGGCCTCTTCCCTCACCTTCCAGTACATTTTTCTAGCACCTGACATTTTTATAGTGTTGTATAAGTTAAAGATTGTCTGTGTTCATTTATGTTTGTACACCACAGGCTAAGGTCATCTTACAGTAAGAAACAAGAAATAAGCATGATTATCCCAGATTTACAAGGTGCCTCTGTAAGTAAACAAAAACATTCAGGAAATAATTGACCCATTTTTCTTCAAGTGTAGCGAAGCAGACCACAGAGATCTGTGAAAAGATGTTAACATAAAAGGCTGGTGAAGATGGCTACACTGCAGACTTGGATTGTAAAGCTATTTCGCAATGGTTAACAGTAGAGAAGACAATCTCCAAGGTCCTCTTTGAATGCTTCTCCAAAGCTAGTGTACTCAGCGGATATCACTAAGTGGAAACCTTTTATAAGAGAGAAGGCTTACAGAGATGCTTCCTGGTGAGTTTGAGACTGTATTTCAAATAAAATCTTCTATACAGTTTAGTTATAAAACAGCAAGAATGTTTGCCTATAGACAACCTAAACAACTTGATCAGCCAAAACATATTTTTTATTTAAAACAGCAGTTGTAGGAGATTAGCTAAAAGATTAAGAGCATAATGTACAGCAACTGGAATGTTCATATCCATAGCATAAAATATGGAAATCAAAACATTTCAGCAATGATACTTCTGTGCCTCTGTTGCATCTATCATTCATGATGAGCCATCAATATAAAATTCCATTAATAGCCTCCTGTATTATATGCCTCCTCCTTACCACTGAAGACCAAAAAAAAAAAAAAGACATGAATCAGAAATAAACAAGATACACTGGCAAAGCTTGGAATAATAATAATAATAAAAATGTTAGCTTTCCTGCAATGAAGTATTCATTTATTCTACCTACTATATGAACTTTTGCCCTCAGCTGATATCAATAAAATGTGACACTGAAATGCAGTTAACATGACACATCTTGCACAGATTGTAAAGGAACTCTCTTTAGTATTTCAGCATAAATTTTTGTGGATTTGATGCTAAAGAGAGTTTATGTGAATCTTATGAGATAGATCATACAATTTCATTAGAAATTCCTTTATTCTTTAGACTTCCTGTTTATTGCTTCTGTCATTCGAAAAGATATGCTGCTCAATATATCTTTAAGTATTTTTTCCTCACTATCACAGTCATTCAACCAATTAGTAGTTTTTTAATATATGGTAAAATATTACCCCGGTAGAAAATATGAAGAGTCTAGCAAAGAATGGGAGTGTCAGTTTGCAGACTTAGAAGAACCTGAGATTCTCAGAGCAGGCTTGGGAAAGTGGTAGCTCTGCCCTTGACATTGATGGACAGAGAATGAACCTTTCTTATGAAGTACGTGGTGATCTAAATCTGATGACAGAATCACAGAATCGCTGAGGTTGGAAGGGACCTCTGGAGATCATCTAGTCCAACCCCCCTGCTCAAGCAGGATCACCTAGAGCACATTGTACAGGATTACGTCCAGACGGGTTTTGAATATCTCCAAGGAAGGAGACTCCACAACCTCTCTGGGCAACCTGGTCCAGTGCTCTGTCACCCTCACAGTGAAAGGAGTTTTTCGTCATATTCAGATGGAATTGTCTGTGTTTCAGTTTGTGCCCGTTGCCTCGCGTCCTGTCACTGGGCACCACTGAGAAGAGTCTGGCTCCATCCTCTTGACACCCTCCCTTCAGATACTTGTACACATTGATAAGATCTCCTCTCAGCCTTCTCTTCTCCAGGCTGAACAGGCCCAGCTGGCTCAGCCTTTCCTCATAAGAGAGATGCTGCAGTCCCCTAATCATCTTTGTGGCCCTTCGCTGGACTTGCTCCAGTAGTGCCACATCCCTCTTGTACTGGGGAGCCCAGAACTGGACGCAGTACTCCAGATGGGGCCTCACCAGGGCTGAGTAGAGGGGGAGAATCACCTCCCTCCACCTGCTGGCAACACTCTTCCTGATGCACCCCAGGAGACCATTGGCCTTCTTGGCCACAAGGGCACATTGCTGCCTCATGCTTAACTTGGTGTCCACCAGCACTCCCAGGTCCTTCTCCGCAGAGCTGCTTTCCAGCAGGTCAACCCCCAACCTGTACTGGTGCAGGGGGTTATACCTCCCGAGGTGCAGGACCCTGCTCTTGCCTTTGTTGAACTTCATGAGGTTCCTCTCCGCCCACCTCTCCAGCTTCTCCAGGTCTCTCTGAATGGCAGCACAGCCCTCTGGGGTATCCACCACTCCTCCCAGTTTTGTATCGTCAGCAAACTTGCTGGGGGTGCACTCTGTTCCTTCATCCAGGTCGCTGATGAAGAAGTTGAACAAGACTGGACCCAGGACTGACCCCTGGGGGACACCGCTAGCTACAGGCCTCCAACTAGACTCTGCACCGCTGATCACAACCCTCTGAGCTCTGCCATTCAGCCAGCTCTCAATCCACCTCACTGTCCACTCATCCAGCCCACACTTCCTGAGCTTGTCTATGAGGATGTTATGGGAGACAGAGTCAAAAGCCTTGCTGAAGTCAAGGGAGACAGCATCCACTGCTCTCCCCTCATCTACCCAGCCAGTCATCCCATCATAGAAGGCTGTCAGGTTGGTTAAGCATGATTTCCCCTTGGTGAAGCCATGCTGACTACTCCTGATCACCTTCTTTTCCTCCACATGCTTGGAGATGGCCTCCAGCATGAGCTGCTCCATCACCTTTCCAGGTGAGGCTGACTGGCCTGTAGTTCCCTGGGTCCTCCTTCTTGCCCTTTTTGAAGACTGGGGTGACATTGGCTTTCTTCCAGGCTTCAGGCACCTCTCCTGCTCTCCATGACCTTTCAAAGATGATGGAGAGTGGCCTAGCAATAACATCCGCCAGCTCCCTCAGCACTCGTGGGTGCATCCCATCGGGGCCCATGGATTTGTGGGTGTCAAGTTTGCTTAAATGATCTCTAACCTGATCCTCCTCCACCAAGGGAAAGTCTTCCTTTCTCCAGACTTTCTCTCTTGCCTCCAGGGTCTGGGGTTCCTGAGGGCTGGCCTGAGCAGTAAAGACTGAAGCAAAGAAGGCATTCAGTAACTCTGCCTTCTCTGCATCCTTCGTCACCAGGGCACCCACCCCATTCAGCAGTGGGCCCACATTTTCCCTAGTCTTCCTCTTGCTACTGATGTATTTGAAGAAGCCCTTCTTCTTGTTCTTGACATCCCTTGCCAGATTTAATTCCAAACGGGCCTTAGCCTTCCTCGTCACATCCCTGCATACTCTGACAACGTTCCTATATTCCTCACAAGTGGCCTGTCCCCCTTTCCACTTTCTGTATACTTCCTTCTTCTGGTTGAGTTTTGCCAGGAGCTCCTTGCTCATCCATGCAGGTCTCCTACCTCCTTTGCTTGACTTCCTACTCATAGGGATGCACCGCTCTTGAGCCTGGAGGAAGTGATGTTTGAGTATTAACCAGCTCTTTTGAATGCCCCTTCCTTCTAGGGCCCTAACTCATGGGATTCCTCCAAGTAGGTCCCTGAGGAGGCTAAAGTTTGCTCTCCTGAAGTCCAGGGTTGCGATCCTACTTACTGCCCTGCTTCCTCCTCGCAGGATCCTGAACTCCACCATCTCATGGTCACTGCAGCCAAGGCAGCCCCCAACCTTCACATCTTCCACCAGTCCTTCCTTGTTTGTTAGTACAAGGTCCAGCAGCACACCTCTCCTTGTTGGCTCCTCCACCACCTGTGTCAAGAAGTTCTCACCAATGCTCTGCAGGAACCTCCAGGACTGTTTGTGCCTAGCTGTGTTGTCTCCCCAGCAGATATCGGGGTGGTTGAAGTCCCCCATGAGAACCAGGGCCTGGGATCGTGAGGCTACTTCCAGCTGTCTGTAGAAGGCCTCATCAACTTCCTCTTCCTGATCAGGTGGCCTGTAGTAAACACCCACAACAGTGTCACCCATGCTAGCCTGCCCTTTAATCATTACCCATAAGCTCTCGACTCGCTCTTCATCCACCCCTAGGCACAGCTCAATCCATTCCAGTTGCTCTCTCACATAAAGAGCAACTCCGCCACCTCGCTTTCCTGGCCTGTCTTTCCTAAAAAGCACGTAGCCATCCATGACAGCACTCCAGTCATGCGAGCTATCCCACCATGTCTCTGTAACTGCAATGAGATCATGGCCCTGCGACCGCACACATATCTCTAGTTCTTCCTGTTTGTTCCCCATGCTGCGTGCATTGGTGTACAGGCATTTCAGAGAGGTGATCGAGCATGCAGGTTTCCCAGGAGGGATGCAGGAGGATCCTCCATAGCCACATCCCATGCGCACTTCCCTGGCTGCATTCACCTGCTGGAGGCGTCCTGACTTGAGCTGTCTTTTGCCAGCTACCCTGGCACTATAACTCTCCCCTTCCCCCGTCCTTCCTAGTTTAAAGCCCTCCTTATCAGGTTGGCCAACCTGTTGGCAAAGACCCATGTGCCCCGCTTCGTGAGGCGGATCCCATCTCTCCCCAGCAGTTGTCGATCTTCAAACAGGGTCCCATGGTCGTAGAAACCAAAACCCTGTTGTCAACACCAGCGACGCAGCCAGTGGTTAACTTGGAAAGTCCGTCTCCTCCTCCTCTCATCCATCCCCCTCACTGGCAGGATTGAGGAGAAGATGACCTGGGCTCCCAGACCCTTGACCACCATCCCCAGAGCTCTGAAATCCTGCTTGATGGTCTCCAGTTTGCCCTTGGTGTCATCAGCACCCACATGGAAGAGCAGCAGTGGGTAATAGTCCAAAGCATGGACAAGCCTTGGCAGTCTTTCCATGACATCTCTCACACGAGCCCCTGGCAGGCCACAAACCTCTCTAGACAAGAGGTCAGGTCAGCAGATAGATGCCTCCGTCCCCTGCAGCAGGGAGTCCCCCACAACAATCACCCGCCGCTTCTTCCGGGCGTTCCGGCAAGGCACAGGGTCTGTTTTCCCAGTTGCTTCCCTTGCAGCCATGCCCATCTCCTCCTCATCCTGGAGGTCACTAAACTGTTCTTCAGCTGCAAGTCTTCAGGAGGAGTAGGAGCCTTTCTCCTCCTACAAGCAGTGACCAGCTTCCAGCCTTCTTCTGTGGTGTTATGATGTACCGTTTCACACGGCACAGAGCCCTCTGGCAACTCCATTGCTGTGGGGGGTTGGGACTCCCAAAGCTGCACAGTCTCTGAGAATACCCTGTCCATCTCTTGCTCATCTTTCCAGATGTTGCGCAGCCTACTGACCTCCTCCCGTAACTCCCTTACCCGACGACACAACTCGTCAACAGCAGCACACCTCCTGCAGGAGAGCTGGCTGCCAGCCCCGGCCTCCCGGAGAGGCCCCAAGCACTCCCTGCAGCCTGAGACCTGTAGGGCTGCATCTACTGTCAGAGGGTCGGTCTGGGTCCCAGCCACCGACACAGCAACTCCAACAGCCACTGGGGAACGTGCTGTGCGGCGTGTCACGACCATACTTGAGGAAGCATACACCACAGGGATCAGAATCAAAGGTACCTTTGTGTGCCCTGCTGCACAAACTGGTGCCTCTGTTAGCTGCACTCTGGGCCTGGCTCTTATACAGGCCTCTCCCTAGCACTGGCTAAGAGGGTGCTTGACCCGCCCTAATCAAGGGCCACTGGGATCAAAGGCCCCAACTCCCTCTGGTCAGGGCAACCAAGAGAGCTTGTTAGCAGCAGCCACTCC
The DNA here is from genome assembly GCF_036417845.1 of Apteryx mantelli. Taxonomy (NCBI): domain Eukaryota; kingdom Metazoa; phylum Chordata; class Aves; order Apterygiformes; family Apterygidae; genus Apteryx; species Apteryx mantelli. Next base: position 81,288,897 of record NC_089979.1, read on the forward strand.
TAGCTAGAGCTTTTCCCAGGAGCTTTTCCCAGGAGAAGTCAAGGCCTCCTGCAGTTGTCCTTTGCCTAGCTTCCCCTTTCCTGTTCACAGCAATCACCTGCTAGTTCCTCGGGGGTCCTCAGAAAGCCCACAACTTCCAACAAGATCCTCAAGTTCTAATCAGAGTCCAAACACTGCTGCGCAAACTGCTGCGTCTGTTCGCTGCCTCTGTTAGCTGTGCTGATAGCTGTTAGCTGACAGCTACAGAAAAGCGATTCATTGTTTTTAATCTCCTTAAATTGCTACTACAGTGCTTAACATTTCCCAGATGGGAACAGGAAAAAGAAGTCATTCTTCATATTTCATTTTTAAAACTCATGTGAAAGAGGAAAAACTCCCACCTATCTAACAACTGAGTTAGTTTTCTCCACTTTATTGCCATTCAAGATTTCATCACATCTTCCAACATCACTTCTCAGAGTTTCAGTCCCATTTAAATAAAAAGTGCCTTTAACTGCACTTGGAATAACACCTTGCGTTTCAAAATAGGATGCGGAGTTTATACAAGTAGTGCCAAACACTGTAGAAACAGAAATTCTTCCTTGTTCTAAGAACAAGCTCAGGTCTAATTGGAAAGGACCATTGGCAGTGAAACAACTACATTTATCATGATACGCCAGAAGTGGTAATGATAAGCATGGAAGGCGCAAGCATAAGATTAAAAACAGGCCTGAAAGTGCCTGTCTATTTACAGCACCCTATCTGTGCCCAGAGCAGTCACCAATGATTCAGAAGGAAGCAGAAAGAAGCACACAAACCCCAAACCAAAAAAATACACCCCCCGCAATTCTCCTGTTTTGTAACACAGAAGCGACATTCCATGTTGAGGGGAAAAAAAAAAAAATCCCTCTGGGTGATCAGCCAAACCTGAGGCATAAGATTAATGCAGTTTGGATGCTGGATGTCAACATGTCAGATGTTCAAGGACTCAAATCACTGGGTTACCTGTCCCCCTTTTCTTTCTCTTAAGCAAATCCTACTTTCCACACTCAGAAGCATTTTCCTAATTCACCAAACAGTGTGTTTCTTTGATTCCTTCTCATCCCTCCATGCTGGCAGACAATATTTATGGTTTTACACAATTATGTCTAAAGATATGACATCCCTTGTGGAAGGGGATGATTTCAGTGAGGTAGGTCCTCTTTCAAAGAGGTCTACCTTTCTACCTCCTCCATGCCTGCAGGGCATCCACACAGGTGACGATGTGTGGGGGGAGGAAGAGAGAGAGTCACCACCGTAAGCTGGGAGCCTGCAGCTCAAGGAGAGATTGAAAGACTGCAGAAAGGGGCAAGAAACAAACAGTTTGGCTTCAGGGGTTACAGGAAAGAAAATTATTGAGGCCAGAGTGCACTGAGCAGTGTTTGCTGCAACTCACGCAGACACCAAGCTAACTGACACCAAGGACACAGTGGGCAAGGGAAGAGGTGAACAGAAACTCTTCGTATTTCTACTCTGACCTCATCACTTTGAGCTTGCTCTATTTAAAATGTAAATATTCCAGTTTAAATTCTAACGCAACTTTTTTTCTTCTGTATTGTTTAAAAGCCTCTTTGTAGATTTTGGAAAGATCATGCTGAGGAGAAAGTCTAGGCAGATCTACTCAAAGCACAGAGGTCTTTATACCATAAGTGCCACCATCTCCAGACACTTTTCTTGTTTTCCCTCTCATTCTTTTTCCAAACTGAATTCCACTTGTTTCCTATAACAAATATGCAACAAAAATGCTGCTCTTCCTGCTCAACAGGTTTATTTGGAGACCTACAAAAAGGATTGCTGGGAGCAATATATCTGTAATTAAAGCCCTTCCGAATGCTAGTGGGGTTGGTCCTGAAATTCCTTGTAACAATTTCACTGGAATATCAATTCATCTTCTATGAAATGCTTACTATTATTCAAACTGATCACAGTGGCAGAGCAAGTATCTTACATAATCTGATATGGAACAGCCTTCCTATTGTGGACAAATATAAAATAAGGTAAGATACAGTTTCTGAAGATTTGATAATTCATTTTGTACAAGAAATCAGCAAGGAAGGTAGGGAAGGGATTGTTTTTCTTTAGAAAGACATCACATGAGAGAGTAGAGAAACAGGACTTGTACAGAAAATCAATGCAGTAAATCTCTCACTGTTAAAAGATGGCAGGAATGGGTGGTGCTAGTGATCATCTTCAAGAGAACTACTATTTTAACTGAGAAAAGCCTTAATAAGCAGCTTAAACAGCAACCCGAATTAAACCTCTGATCACATCTGACCACAGTGGCCATTTCAGCCCTCAGCAGAAACTAATCAAGCTTTTTATACTCTTTTCCTTATGTTAAAAAAAAAAAAGACAGTCTGAGGTGCTGATGCAGAAGTAATTGACAATTGCATAATTTGTAGACTGTAATAAATAAAGCTATCTTTGTATTCCCCCCCTCAAAAAGCTTGGATTTCATGGATTCTAATAGCTTAAGGTACTTGTTTATTGTTAACTGTTTCCCATAAGTTGTATAGAAAGACGTTTTATTTGTTGGGTTTTTTTTTCCCTTTTCTTTTTAAATCAAGGGATGTAGGCTATTCTGTTGAAATGAATCACCAAGGAAGATAAAGCCAGTTCATCCCCTGCCAATTAACAAACAAATAAATAAAAAATACATAGATGGTATGTAAATATGTAGAAAGAAAAAGAATTGCACAAGCCTATCCAAGCAGATTTTTCCTCTCTGTATCCTGGAAGGGCATAGTGCCTCAGCCAGCATCCTGCCAGTGAGCAAGAGGACCCCCTGGAGTGGCACACACTTAGCACCATTGGGCTTTCTGCAGGAAACCAGACAACTTTTTGAAGGACATGTTGAACTGTACGACTGTAGAGTATTGTACAGCGGGGCATGTGCAGAGGGATAGCACCGATCAGGATATACTGTGTTATGGTATGTGCACTGTTTGCATAAAATATGAGAAAGTACTCAGGCAGGCATAAACAAAATGTGCCTAACTGACACAAGGTAGAGAAATCAAGGAAGACTGTGTGCTTCCAGTACATAAGCAGCGGGTAACTAGTACAGGCAGGACGCTGGAGAAGAGGAATCCACCAAACAATCCAAAACATCTGGCAAACAACACGGAGGGGGCTTTTTGACAGTAGGAAAGTAGATGCTTACAGAGCAGAGGGAAGCAGCCCCAGGCTGCCTGTAGGAGCCCTGGGGAACCTGCAGGACTCCCACGGACTGGCTCCGAGTGGCTCTGTGTGGGAGCCGTGGGGAACCATTGGCCAGTGTCCTGGTGTGTCAGCATGAGGGGTCACAGCCTCTCTACATCAGTTTTGTCTCAAACCTGTATCTCTGAGGAGGAGAACCAGTGCAAAGCAACACTGCGCAGAGGAAAAATGATATTTAGGAGCCCAATAGTCAAAAGAGATAGCCACCTATCATGGCAGATCATTTCCAGAGATTTCTGTGCCTTTTGCTGTGCCCACAACCATCCCCATGCCTCTGTCTCAAAAAGAGTGATTTTCCTTTTCAGAGAGGAAGATTCAAGGGTGGTTATACCATCTCAGTCTTCATTAAGTTCTTAAAATACTAACTGCTGGCTCACAAAGAGCAAATAGGCAAAACTCAGAATCACTGAAGAGATTGTGTTTTCACTGTGAAATAAATGAGCGTTTAAATTATTAAAGAGGTGTAATATTTAAGTCATTAGGTCATTTCAATCCCTATTCCTATCTTGCCTGGAACTTCACAAGGACAGTCCTCCTGTCCCCTTATCCTGAGAAATGTGACATAAGCAAGAGCTAAGGACGCACTGATTACTCTGCTTGCAGGGGAATATCATAGGAGATAGGGAAAGGAAGACTCCTATATCCAGGTTTTCTAAACAAGCATGTCTTAGAGCTATCTGAGGAAATCTGTAGGTGAACTCACTGCAGTCAGAATTATAAAGCACTAGTCACAGCTTCTTTCTTTTATAGGTAATCATTTTTGTTGTTTATTACTATTATTGCATTAGATTACAATATTTTCACTGTAAAATAACAGAGGCAATGAAGAAAACAGATGAAAGAGGAGCTCAATAAAACAGATTCATCATAAAACCTGTAAAATAAAACAATGTTGTTGGGGAAGTATCCCTACTTAAAAGAGAAACTGATACAATCATCAACAAAAAACACTTGATATGTTAAAAAGAACAATACTACAGCCTGCAATCAGTATGTACATGAAATTTCTATGCCCAAGCAAAAGGAAAACGTCAAGTAGAACAGTTATGACCCAGCATGGTAAGACACAGAATGCATAAAACTGACCACTTCCATTATAGATGTATTATAAAATGATAGCAGTATGCAAATATGATCCAGGTTTGTCCCTTAAATCCTAAACCTTACGTGTATAAATTCAAGCTGAAGATGCAAGAACAGTGAGACTCTGATATTCAAACAACATTAGTGGCAGTCACCTCAAAAGCCATTTTGTGAGATTGCAAACTATGCGATTTTAGTGCAGTGATGTAGTTCTGTTTGTTTTCCTGCTGCTTTCTCATTCTCAGCATTCAGTGCACATACAGGTCAAATTTCCAAACTTTGCTCTGTAGTCATGAGGCATAAAAACTTTCATTCAGAATTAAAAAAAAAAAAAAGCCGGAAGAAAAAAAGTTAAGATTATTCTGCAGTCACAGTGCTCAGGAGTTTAAGCCACACATCTAACATCCTGAAGCTTCTCGAAAAATGTTGAGAGATGAAGACACTTAATACGCTTTGGACTGCCTCCAAGAATAAGCATACTAAAGGAAGGAAAGAAAAACAATAGACTCTGAATTTCCTTCTGAGCAAATACTTCCTTTCCACCACTGTTAGCATAAGACCTAAAACATCATGTCCTATCAGTGATACCACCTTCAGTTTTCACAGACCTTTTTACTCAGCCTTTAATTTGTGTTACATATGAGACACACAGAATTATTTTTCATCTACCTGTCAGTGACAAGATACCATTCAACCTAAGATGCCCAGAGGAGAAATTACAGAGTAGAAACAAATAGAGGTTTTAGAATATTACATTTTCTGTGAGAATTAAAGAAAACCTGCCTAAAAACGAAGGCTAGCTGCACTTTTCTGTAAACTGACTTCACACAGACAATTTGATCACCAGCAAGCACTTGCCAAGCCAAGAAAATGCATTTGATGTTTCTTTCTTGATGTCTTTGACAGAACATTCTCATTTTGCTTTATATTAAGACAGTCTGTTGCTCTCTGGGATATTAGGGTCTCCTTCAGTTCTGTTTTCATTCCTCTCTGTATTCTGATGTGTTTGCAGTTTTACTGTTGTGCAAATGTTATCTTGAAATTCTCTCAAGCAGAAAGTGTAGCATGAATGCTGTAACAATACCATGGCACTGTAACCTTACAATTCCCATACCCATACCGAAGTAGTTCCCTCAACCAAAATAAAGGATTGTGAAGCAGCAAAACCACAACAAGGATGCCTTCATTAAAAATCCTGTGTTAAATTTTTATTGAAAGAAACTTTAAGAAATAGAGGAATATAAGCTTCTTCTCTCCAAGAAGAAAAAAAAGTCTCTACTATATGTTTCTCATTCTAAATGGTTCAGTTAAATGAAAATGGTGAACTTCTCATTATAGAATAATAAAGATAGTTTGTTGTTGTGTTCTCATCAAAGTCATTAATTATAGCATTTTAGTAACATTGAACTGGCAATTTAATATTTACAGAATTTAAATGTAATTAAAATGCACAAAGTTTGTCTGTATAATGTAACTATACAAATAAATATGCATGATGCAGCAATGCTGAGAGAAATATTTTCTTTTTGAGAGTTACTTAGATACCTGCTCAACAAACACTCTTGGAAAATGTATACAGAAAACAGAACTGACCATATAGGGTGATTTCCATACCTTTTTCTAACAGATTCCATATTACATCTGCTTTTTAGATATGGCAGAGCAGCATATTTAACAGTATACAAATACTAAAAAAAAATAGCTTCTTCTATACTGGGAGAAAACAGTACATTTTAGAGAGCATCTTCATTTCCAACTGTTTCAGGCCACTTCACAAGTTTATAAGTAATTTAATGTCCATGTACCCATTAGGCCATAGCTGTTCAGCAGATATTCAACTTCCATGCTGCTGAAGTCAAAAAATAGCTAAATTTGGACAATCAAAGTTTTCCTGACTTTTTACAGCAGCTGCTTAGGTATCATTGCATGAAGCTACTTGACTTTCTGACTCACATAAGAACACAAATAATTGTGCACAGAACCCAGAGACTTGTCTGTCTCCTCCTCCCTACTATAACTTACAGAGAGAAAAAAAATATATCATAAAGTGAGGACAGTGAGCAGAAATTTCAAATCGCATCATTTTGCTTTGGATAACAAGATTTAGGCAATTAACTCAATAGAAAATATCCAACGAAAAACAAATTCTATATTCACAACCATTTTTAGCCTTAAATCTCTGAACTCTGATAAACGGTAATTTTAACTGCTAAGTGATGAGAATGCAACAGAACAGAGTGATTTGTAGCATCTGCCAAACCTGCAGAATTCGACGGTAGCAAAGAAGTGGGGACGGTTGTACTGGAATTAGAGCCAGAAAGGCGCTCTCTGTTTTTAAGAGAAGATGCTTCTGCTGATGTAAAACGGTCAAGCTTTGAAAGCATGCAGGACACATTCACTGTGCTTGGAGGCAGAGTTTAGCCATGATCCTGTCTTTCCTCACGTCCTCCTACTGAAAATAAGAGGCTAATACTTTCTGTGATACTGGTCTGGCAGCTCCACTCCTCGCACACACCAAGACTGTCCCATGATGAGGGCACACTTCTAGGCACAGAGTTGTAGTGGCAGCTGTTCCAGTTTTAAAAAACTTTAGAAGAAGAAGAAGAAGAAGAAGAAGAAGAAGAAGAAGAAGAAGAAGAAAAAGTGCTTTGTGCCCAACATGCACATGCACTTTGCATTGTGCTTTTTCCTTCCTTTAAGTAGTTGCAGTAAGTTAAGTAGTTGCTTCCTTTAAGTTTCTACTTAAAGGAAGTAGAATGCAGATCACTTGCATTGGAGTGTGATCTAAAATTTTTCTTAAATCTGTAGTGGGTTTGGGTATCGGTTATTTTTACTGTGATTTATCCTGTAGTACGAATCGAGGATCAAGGTCCTACCATACTAGGCACTATGCAGAGAAAAAAAGCCCAGAAGTTATTCTTTTTTTTCTCCAGTTCCATAATAAGCAATATTTTTTATTAAAAACAATGAATATACAAATTTGAAATTTATACTGCAGCAGTGAGTGAGGGAAAAGGGCTTTAAAATCTTTAGAATACTTTAATTCATACAGAAAGAAAAAACATAAAAATCAGAGCTACTGTGATGAATACTGAGTAAAATTACCTGCCTATGTATAACAAAGAGGCAAACTCTGTTTAACGACATATGCTCCTGAATTACATCACTGATTAAAACAATTATAGAAGCATAGATAGATTTATGCTGTTTTATCCTGGGATTACACACATCCCTTTTTCAGCAATCTTGCTCCTTCTATCACAGTAGCCACTAGAAAACAATGTATATGGACCCCTGCTACCTCAAGCACTACATCACACTTTATTATCATCTGCAACACGGATCTGTGCTGGTCCAAGAATTAGAGATCCTTTGTTTAACCAGGACATCTGCAATGCAGGCCCCTCTTGAGGCTTTGCCATGCTGCGTACATTACTACTCCTTCTTCCAGTAAAAGCAGCCCTAAGTTTCGTTCATTTTGCTGCTTCTATAAGATTGGATCGAACAACACTATGGAATTAAGAAGTTGCAGTTCATACTTGTAAACCTTTTTTTTAACATGATGATGCATGTCTCATGATCTCAAACAGGTGACTTTTCTGCAATGACTGATTTTCTGCAGGGTAAAAGATTCTGGTTTTGAGAGGCGAGGCATCACGCGACTTTGCTGCTACGTGAGGTCAAGGAAGACTGGCTCTTCCACCTGCCAACTTGGCTTCAGAATGAAATTCCGCTGGGAAAGAGATTAGCATGGGACATTCCCTCGTGCCACAGGAGGCGCGCACTTAATGCAGGGGCAGGCATTCATCTGCTGCAAACAGGCACATGGGGTTAGGGAAAAGTGCAAGGTCTAGCACACCTGAAAATCCCTTGGGCAGGCATGTTAGAGAGCTTTTCATTTCCTCTTGGGCCTTTTCGTATAGAATGCCCTGTGTCTGTATTCAAGTTAATTCCCCAGGCCCTTGATCCAAATCAAGCAGTGACTTTCATCTATCCCTGACTCTTATATTTCTCTACCATTAGCAGTGCCATTCGTAGCAATTCAGAATTACTACCAACAATGTAAACTGCCAAATTGATGGAGGAATGGTTAGGGGAATGGTTAAGCGAGAGAGGGCATGATCTGATTGGGATGAGCAATCCCGTCTTCAGGGTAGAGGAAGGAATCTAGGCCAAGGCAAGCGAGCCTGAAAGCGGCCTTATAGCAGCCTTGAGCATTACAAAAGAAGGTATTCACGAAACTGGTAAACAAGTCTGGACGGAACTAGGTTCCATAAATGTCGACGGAGTGTGGACAGCAACCTTGCACCAATCATGTATCCGCTTTATGCGCGTGGACAGAAACTGTAGCCAATCATGTAACTATTGCTAGCGCATGCGTATTGCTTGTCTATATATACTTTGTGTAAGCTCTAATAAAGGGAGAACGATCATACTCATACTGAGACTCTGTCGTTACTCCAGGTCCGCCTCCCACTCCTGCGTCCTCTGACACCAAATAACTCCAAAAAGTGAATGAGGTGCTACAGTAATATGATGAAAGCATATTTTCAGAGTTAGAAAGTAATGAAAATAGTCCTCACACTTTTAATTATTCACTAAAGGATCCAAATGTTATTATAACTGGCTTCATAGAGCAGGGCTTCTATAACATTTCTTTTAGCCGGCTTAAACATCCCAAAATTTCTGAATTAAATCTTTAAGTATTTTATTATTATTTTATTCACAAAATAAAATATTATGGGCAAAATTACCAAAGTAATTAGGTACAAAAGGATCTCCTATCCTTTAGGAGTCTGAATTTCCATTGACTTCAGGGAAGGGATGTAGATGCTTTTGAAAACACTGACCAAAATGATTTTTCCAAGGTCACACACAATGTCTGCAGCAGAACCAGGGCCTCTGGGGTGATGGCACAGTCTCACAACAAGACCATCGCTACTGGAACAATCATACTTGCAAGCAGATTACATGTTAATTAATTGCCAAGAAGATTTTGTAAGACAACTGATTGGAAACAAGTCTGCAATAGTTTTCTCCTTCTGCAAAGCATCAGTTGAGGAAAATGTCACATGTTCCTATAGAATGAGAAAGAGAATTTTCTCTCTAAACAGAACACGGTGTCATTGCCTTGTGCAATTGTGCTTTGGCCAAAACTGTTGAAGTATTTACATAAAGTAATAAAATAAATAAATTATATTCTAAACCTTATCAGGGCACTACTGTTTTTTCAGTTGTATTAAAGCTGTGAAATACCGGTGGTAAGGGATGCATTCTACCTTTCTGTAACATTTTTTATGTTCTTATCTCCTCAAATTTGTAAAGAGCAAGCTAGAGTATGGATGCAGAGATAAGGTTGGCTTAAGCAAGTATGAGGCAACATTTGGAAGGATAAATAAAAGAACAAAAAATGTAATGTTTCCCTCTAAATTAACTTACTATGTACAGAATAAAGGTAATAATAATTATCAATTATATACACATTTGTACTTTTTTGTAGGTCAAGAGAAGACACATTAAAGCAAAAGCAGATTTGTGCAAAGAGATCTAGATTATAAGTTACGACAATATCAAGCAAAAGCATTTAAATTATTTCTAATTGTCCATACAAGGCCATTAAAAGATATCTACCACCCTGTGAGTTTCTAAATTCATTCTGAACCACTGTCCCTAGAGGTACGCAGAGGAAACAATTCACTTGTTTTCTGGAGTTTGACTCACCTAAAGAAGAAATTCATAAAACACAGATACGTTCAAATCAGACTTCTTCTGCAGGCTTGAACACTTCCCTGGTTACAATGACAGGATTGCTAGCTTCTGCTCCAGATCTTCCATCTTTTTAAAGGCATTCTCTCTGCTTTGTGATGAACTACCATTCCCAGTTTGTCAACAGATTCCACTCAATTATTTCCCAGCAAAATTAAATCTCGATCGCTGCGTGAAGACTTTCTGCCAAGAACTGCCAGATTATTTCATATTGGTTCAATCAAACATCCCCAGGGAAAGCTCTCTGTTTCTCTCTTACTTTTTTGCCACATAATCCACTTCCCAAAGACCTCTCATTTTGCAGAATAAATTTTGTCTCCTTTTTCATACAAACCTGCCTTTTAGCTCCCTAGAGAAGCAGTGCTGGCACCATCATAAGCCAACCAGGATAATGACTCAGATTTGGCCTTCTCTTTTTACTACTTGGGATAAGTATTCATACTGTAAAATACCTAGCTACCTCTAAATACTGGTGGAAAACATGGCCTCCACTACCCAAATTCATGGTCCATCTTGAGTTGACTAGGTTAAGCAAAATTCTCCTTTCTTTTTGCTCAGACGTGTGCTTTCATGCCAAAAAATTGAATGTGGCTATAATTAGACAGTAATAAATTGTTTACTTGCCCTCACTACTCCCCTGTGGAAAAAACAGTAACAGCCTCTAAAAATTAGGTGAGCTAATGGCTTACATAATTTTTTATTTCTTTATTTGTTTAAAAATTATCAAATGATGTTTTGTTAGTACTAGTACCTTTAAGAGCATAAAAAACTGTTTGTACCATAATTGAATATAGCTATTTTATAGATTATGACATTTCATATATTTCACTATTATACCCATTTAAAACTATCTTTACTTTAAAATTTTCTTTCTATTAAGAACACTATTATTAACCTACAACATTGTACCAATATTTGAATGCTGGAGAGAAAACAAGAAGGAAGCAGAAAAGGGAAGAGAAGGAAAAAATAAAATGGGCCACGTGAAGGAGATAGAAACATAAAAAACAGCTACTTGCTTTAAAAACTTTTATCTTTAGTTTTCAGCCTATTGTTTCAATGCCATTGACACTTGTCATGAATCAATAAGACTAAGGTGTACAAATCAAATCTGTTCAATAAATAGTTAGCAGTGACAGTAGCAACGAGCAAACCTCAGAGAAGCCGCAAGTGGAAAAGTGGATTTTGTCCATAATCATTTCCTGGAGATATCCAAATCTGCACGGAAATGTTATCTTTCTAAGCAGTCCTTCAGACTGTGGATCCTGGAAAAAAGAAAGGGAAACTGTTTCCCTGGCCCTCCAGTGAAAAAAAGGAAAAGAAAAAGAAAGAAAAGCTTTAGTAATGAAATGACTCTGTTCCACATTGTACCATGTCGAACATCACTGGAGTAAGCACTGTAGCTTTTGAGGGCAAAACTGACAGCGTCTTAACTATACGTAAAATATTGTCAACAAATAACTTTTGCTGACAAGTATGATTCATCGTACAAGAGACAGTGTTATAAGCGGCCCTTTCTCACTTTGAAGACTAGACAAATACCTGCAGTAATGTGCATCAACCATAAAGGTTTTTTTTGTTTTTGTCTTTGTTTTTGACTGACACACACACACGCAGAATTGCTTGGCTGGCTCAGAGTGCCTTTCAAAGCAATAATGTTTTGGCAAGTTTCTTGACTGATAGGCCATCAAAATTCTCCAGAGCAGAAGGGAGTGCTGTCTTGTAGACAAAATATGTCTCGATGGGATTTCACCTGCCCAAAGAAATGAGTGTGTGATTCTTTGTTTCATCTGGACACACAGTAAAGTTTATTAATATAGATGTTCAGCTGGAGGTTCACTGAGTAAATGTTAAAGCAGAGAACTGTAAAATGTCCTTAGACTTAACAACAAATATCAATGCTCTTTGACGGCAGAATTCATGGTCATCCACGGTCCTGATGAACTTTACTGGAAGACGTATCTTATAGCCTAGACAAGTGCCCCCCAAACTATTAAAGGCTGAGCCCAACCTCAGGAGGGGAGTTACATCAGTCACATCATCATCTCTCTCTGCTCTTCAGTAGTAAAGACCTATCCCTTAGCGTTTGTACATCTTCTACAATCCCCCCCCCCGACAAGCACCTTTATTCTGGCCAGTGCTGGTATGGGATACTTCTTCCTTTCATACTTCAGTGAACTGATGCATATTAATAGTGGCATTTAAAGTATTAGCCATCACATCCAAATTAGTGCCTGTTAACTAAGCAGGGAGGTTGACACAACAGCCTCTCAGACACCAAAATTAAGTAAGACGGTGCTTTCTGGCATTAAGAAAATCAGTTACTGTCATGTTTATTAGCTCAGTTATCTACATTGTATTCATATTTCAGCACTTTGCTTTGTTGAAGAAAATATGATATTAGAGAAAATTTATTTTAAAAATTCATATTTTACTTGTGTTTTTAAAGGATTCATGTTAAATTGAAAATCCAGACTATGCCAGTGAGCAAGCTGATTCAGCAGCTTTGAACTGTAGTGCTTTACAAAAATATCAGGGATGACTTGTAGGGGTAACTGAAGGAAAAACTCAGTTTGCTCTGTTCCAACAAATTGACATAAACACATGACCTTCACAGACTGCCTCTGGCCTTGGAATCCTAAAGCCTCCTAATTCTTCTTGATTTTTCATGTTTATTCTTGCCAATACATTTTTCTGCTGTTTATTAAACAAATATTTGGTCCAATCTGCTTGCAGTCTATTAAAAATAGAAAAGAATCTTCTATCAATCTTGTTTTCATTATGGAATCAACACCTGAAGTGCTTATCAAGTTTTTCTCAACTTTCATTCTGCCTAAAACCCCCATAAACTGCAACAGTAAGCCCTAAAAAAAGGTGAAAACATATTTCAGGATTTGGCTTCCAGTGTAGGATTATTTTGCTGAAGTTATTTCAGTTGCTCTGGGTAAACCATTAATTAATTCTATTAAATATGGAAAATCCACATCCTTTTAAGAAAGTCATCTTTAAAGTGGCAATATATCATCCAGACATGCCAGTGAAGCAGGCAAGTTTACAGCGTCATAGAAAAAGTTCATCCTGCCAGCTCTGAAAAAAAATGTCATATATACAATGCCTTGATAAAACTTTGCCTTGAAATTTTATGATTTGTAAAATATTGCTTTACATAAGCACCTACAATTATTTATTATCTTTAAAAGGATAAATCTCCCATGGAAAATGATGTCTTGCTCGAAACAAATGTATCCCTTTTGCATGTGTGGAGTTATATGTATTTTTATTAAGTAAATGTATTTTATTTCTCATCACTGCACACTGAACACAATTCATGTCCAACCTTAGGTTGTATTTTATCTTGTACATGATAGAAGAAATTATTTGCTGGGTTCATCAGTCCTATCGCATAGATTCAGAAACAATACAGTAGCAGATGGCAGTTTTAAACACACGTGGTTAAGGGCGAAGTCTGATTTACAAGACACCTAATACTGTAATGTGATGATGTATAGAATGAAAAGAACTAAAACCAGCTGTGAAATTATTTTCCATCCTAAAATAATCTTAGGTTAAAACAGTATTCTAGACCAGGTCCATCAAAACTTTACAGCACTGGTCTGCAATTATTTTTACTATAAATTATTTTTGAATTCTTCTTTATTGTCCCATAAAACAAACAAACAACCCCCCCCCCTAAAATATCCTAAATCATTTGTTTCATTTTTTTCCCCGTCTCTGTGAAAGAAGAGTTTTATTCAAACTTTATTTCCTAGAAATGGTTTATTTTTCATGGAACTGGTATTTTCTGACAATCTCGGATTGTATATGCAGGGCTTCAGAGATTTAAACCAACATGGTTTGAATGAAAAACTGCACATACATGGATATGATAAACACCTTCTCACAGCAAAATTTGCTTTATTTTCGCACGCTGAAGTATGCTGAAATAATGAACAGTTGAAACTAAGAGAAACACTTACAAATAGTCAAATTAAGGTACAACAGAAATTATGTATAAAGCATCCAATAATTCTAACTTATAAACACACCAATAAAAAAATCTATCTCTGAGTTCATGAAAAATTTTCAGTCTCCTCCAAAGGTAGCAGCAAAAAATTTTTCCACCTTTCAAGTTAACCAGCCCTCCCAGTTATGGTACCAAGGTGAGTAACGACATGTAATTTGGACTAAATTCTTGCTCATCTGCACAGATACAACTTTTAGATAGACTACCTGGGGCAGGGTCTCCAAATATAGGCAAAACTGCCTTCAGATCAGCTCAGGAGATAAGCAGGATAAACAGGAGTCTCAAGACACCAGACAGAGCTATGATCCTTCTGTCTACTTTATATATATCAGTGCTCTATTATAAAGTCAGGCTGAGTTTTCCCAAGCAGCCAGAAACCAGGGAGCAACGGGAAAGCAACTTTTGTTCAAGGGATGAGGATAGTTTTAGATCAGCCAGAAGCAGCAGATACTACTGCAATGTTAAGACAAATCCATTTCTCCAAAATTTCTCCCTAACACACACTGTCACTTTTACCCCCTTTTCTATCTTTCTGATATCAGGACAACCCAATCCACATCCTTCACGTTACAGTAGTGACAATTCAATTTTGCCTTTACTGCAGAGAAGTTTTGAACCAGATCTGGTTACATATGTGCTTAATTCCCTCCTTGGGACAGGTGAGCAGGATGAGGTGACATTGAACTTGGCTGTCACACACCCTGAAGAATAATTCATTCAGCTGGGAAGAAGAGCTAGATCATTTACACATGACTTTGACAATAACAGTGACAATAATAATCTCATCTGATAGCCACTGATCTTCTTAGGAGAGTTTTCATTTATTTCAGTGGGCACTGGGTTGACCCTTAACTATCCCTATCTGAAAAGAATATTTTTCTCCAAGTTGGATACCTTCCTTGGCTTATGCCAGGATGGCTGATATATAACAGCTCATGGACCATACTCTCTTGAAGGCTCAGTATACAGATTCAGCATAGCATTATGGGCTTATGTTTGTGCCATCTCTACCTTGTGAGGACCCTCCCCCCACACACACACACAGAGAAAGCAAAAGTAAGAATCTAATATTAAAAGCGGTAAGACAAAGTGTCATAAACCCTGCCTTACTGAAAAACAATGAATTTATCAATGGATCAAATCCAGTTATGATGATGTTTTATTTGTATTATTTTTCTCAGTCATCAGGAGCCTCACATCCTGCTGCACATACAAAATGTCAATACCTGTTTCTTTGACTGTCCATTGAGCATCTGAATGATAACTCTTCATCTGTCTTTCTGCATATGTTCACAGCTAGGATTGTAATGCAGCAATCATCTGAGTGGAGACAATTACTATAATAGGCTACTCAAGAAGGCTGATAATGGAACTGTATTTATTTATTTATTTTTGTGCAGAACATTCTTCTGGAGTATCAAAAGTAAGATGCCATCATAAATATTAACCAGGGGCATTTTTAGTTTGTTTAATTCTTAAATGATATTTGCTAGCTCTAATGAGTAAAGCCAACTGTTTTTATCATTATAATTTTTAAGGATTTCTATTAGTCCAGGGGAGGAATTTAATTAGAATAAGACATTATTTGCTACTGCAGGGAGAATTTAGATTCAGTAGGTAAAATTAAATAACACAGTCTTAGCCTTTGAAATGTTTTCAAATTATTTAATTAGCCAATTACAGCTTATTTAAGCCGTATGTGTTATTTACCTTGAAACACAATTCCTACTGTGGTTTAATTCAGGTTTGCTCAGATGTTATTTGTACTTGGTGACTTTGGCAATATTAGGACAGTGATGATTCCATGCTTGCAATGGCCAGTGAGTCCCACGCAAGCATCAGCACAAAGGTAGGTATGACAGCGTTCACGGGTTACCGTATACTCATGGTTCTTTTGGTACTAACAGAGATGGTCGTCTGTCTCTATCCACTTCTCAAGTAAGTGGGAAGTAAGAAGGATTACATAAAAATCTTTACTGCTGTTAAAAATGATTATCTGAATATTGGATGCTACTGTGCCATTATTTTGTATATATTCCTGTACTGACACTCAAAGTTTTATGTCTCTCTTCAGCATTCGTACTATGCTACAATAAAATTTATCTGTTGTCTACCTAACTTTTGTTGGAGTCCATCTGTTTTTTAAGAGAAATATCCAAGATGCCAAATATAATATTACAGAGGAAAAAAAAATGCTTGAGATCTACAGTTGTACTTTGACGAGTAATTTAGCACACTCTGTAAAAAGGTTGGATTAACCATCCTTCCTCCCTCAGAAAACCCTTAACCACACAAACATACCAACATTTTTCTGAAAGCATTCAAATATAGCCCTGTTTAAGCATCACAGCCCAGGTGAAGAGCCACAATCACACAGAGAGTCAGAAGCCTTTTCCAGCTCTTTACCCAACCTATATAGATAACATGAGGTCACTCTCTCACCCTTTGAATACTCTCTGCATATGAGAGCAAGAGTCCTTGTTATGATACTCTTGTGTCCTCGCAGGTGAATTAATTTGCTGCACTCTTGTAGGAGGAATGTTGATTTATAATATTCATGCAATTCAGAATATGATGGTTACAAGACGTGTGTGATGTAATGAAAGAAAAACCCCATCCCTTTGATTTACACTGAGGCTTTGTTCTATGGTTAAATGAACAGCTGAACAGGCACTGATAGTAAAAGGCAAGTAGCTCCCACCCCTATTGCCAAATTACTTTTTTGCTAAAAAAATGAGTTAAAGCTGCTCATGTAGCAGTTCATGGAGGGTTGCTGCTGAAGGTATGCAGCATGTTGCTGTAATTCCCCTCAACCTGTCCTGAGAAACTGCATCCTAAAGGAGTCGCTTCTTGTCATAGTTTAGCCTACCTGACAGCTAGTTATCACCAAAGAGAGAAATCCCTCAGCAACAGCTGGCTTGAAATTAATCTTTATTTCACTTCTTTAGAGATACAAATGTCTAAAAGAGACACCTTCATAAGTGTTGTCTCCTCTACTCGACTAACTAACTGATCCTCATCCTAATGAGGCTTCTCCTCTCCCTTTGTTGACGCATTAGGTTGTCTCCATGTGACATATTCCTTACGTGAGACCGTCTGTTACATCAATTTGTGTTTAAAGAAAACATAGTTTATACAGTTTTCTAAATAGGATAAATGTGTGCATATATAGCTTACTACTGAGATGCATACTACTTCATCAAAATTAATCACATAACAGTAATTAGCTGCTTTTGATTAACAATTAAGGGGGACAATCACCCAAGGGCTTTTCACGAAACACTGTCACACTGGAATATTCAGATTTCTCTGAATATAAATATTAGAGATGTACATTGTACGTATTTAGAATAACACACAAATAATACAACACTTAAGTCGAAAGAAAGGAACACAACTTTAGATATTGAAACAGATGTAGGCTATAGACCATACAGAAAATGAAGTGGTACTCTTGGTCCTGCTGAATTCAACAGAGAGAAATCACTGATTTCATTTTACCACCACATTATACACATTTCTGCTTCCGTTCTGCATTGTTATAAAAATGCGTTCACATTTCTGTACGTAAATATTGAGATACTATTTTAAGCAATGATTCAGCCAGGTGCCTCAGAACTACACAAAATAACAAATTATGACTGGAAACCTTATGAAACATTTTTTTTTGGTATTGTCTAACCTTGCCATATAGAAAAATCTGCTTCATAGAAAATGTATAAAGTGGCTGGCTGTTCAAATAATTTTGTGTAAGTATTGTATAGTGAGATTTAGGTCCATAACTGCAGTACATCTAGATAAAAATAGTAGGTTATCTGAATGAGTGTTTAAATAGCAACTACTGTGCATTATCTTTAGAGTCCCAAGAGACACGCTTTCTGATTGTCGCTAGAAGCCATCCTGCATCTTGCCACCACGCAGGCAAAAATGATGATGGAAATGTCACGTGTTTCACATCCAACTTCAGATGAGCGGTGCAGACTTCGGTTCTCCGGTTTGGTTTTCCACCCCCTTTTGCCCCTGTATTGGGGTGACTTAAACACCCCAGAAACCCTGAAACCTTGTGTTGCTCTTTCACAAAGTCTTTTCTGGTCTCTGTGAGGATCTCAGGATGGGATTCATCCCTGACTACTGTACGGGTTTTATCAGCAGCAGGAATGTTTTACTGTGAGAAGGAGGAAAGAGAAGCACTTTGGAGAGAAGCTGGTTGAGCCTATAAAGAGCTTCAGTTTTCTCCTCTCTTACCCATGTTTTCTATACTGACTTTCCACAGACCTGCTTTCTCCGTAATTGAATATCTTTAGATTCAAACTTAAGAGAACCCCCTACCTTCACTCAGGTCCCCAAGGGCCCCCCAACCCCAGCCCCATCTCCCCCCAGCCCGGGGCCGGCAGTTGCTGCCCCACCGCACCACAGTGGGGCCAGCTCCAGCTCCAGCCCCGGCCCAGCCACAGGCCCCCAGCCCCACAGTGGTGGCCAATGCCCCCCCGAAGCCCTGAGGAGGTATCATGAGACTATGACTAACCCTAAAAGTTTTCCAGTTTTAACCAGTGCAGATAAAAGAGGGATAAAGGGAAAGAATGAGAATGGGGACTGGCTTCAGCAGAGCTGGAAAGAGCATTAGAAAGCTTATGGAATGGCGGGGTAAAAAAAAAAAAAAAAAGTCTTTTTTTCCTCTAACTTTTCTTAGAAATAAGACCACAGAGACCTAAGATGATCTGTGTAGCAGTAATTAAGCAACAGTTCATGCCTGAAGAGCTTTAAATTCAAATAGATTAAAAAGAGGTAGGGTGAAATTATTGTTTCCCTTCCATAGGAGAAAAAAATGAGACAGAGATGCAAGATGTTTAAAGTTGTAACGTAAACTCCAGGATAAAGCTAGCACTGAGCCAGGGTTTTTCACTGCTCAGCAGTAGGATGCAATAATGAGCTCATTTGCATCTTTGTTTCCTTTGGGCGGGAATTTGTGTGTGTCTGTGTATCTGTGTGGGCTGAAAATCTGTGTGCATCTGTATGTCTGTGTTACTTTCTCAAACCTTCCCATTCCTGGTGAAAGAAATCTGTATATTAAAGCCTTGTCTGCAATGTGCAGCACAGAGACTCGTTATCCTCATCCTCTATGGAAACATGCTATAAAAATTACAAGGTGCAATGTTAATAATCACACAAAGTCTAGATGGAAAAAAGATATTTGGCACTGGCAAAATTCTTAAAACTCTCCAGTTCTCTGAATTGTTTCATACTGTTAATTATCTAGATAAAACAGAAAGAAATGTTTTACTCGAGTACATTACACTCACAATATGTTCCTGCATTAGCCTGCAGTGATAGCTGCCCTCACCCATAACGACATCCCCTGTAATGCAACACAGCCATCGCTCCCCCTGAGCATGCTAACAGCTTAGCAAAGGTATCACACACAACTGGAGTTGTGCTTCTGGTACAAAACCCATCCACTGGTACGAATGGCACCATTATGTGTCTGTACTTCTCAGGATCAAAGCAGCATTTCCAAGTAAAATTCTTTTTTGCAACTTGGTAAGACAATAAACGGGAAAAATAGCCATGACTTGAGGATCATGGGCTTTATCACAAAGATCTCAAACAGACAGAAACCGGTGTTTTCCAGGCTAGAGTACTATAAAGTGTTTTTTTTTTTTCCTTGAGGTTGTACTTAAAGGCTCCATTCATACCAACAACAAAACTTTTGTCCTTATGAGTTTCTCAACCTGGAGACTTGCCCCTCTCATGAGGAAAGGTCCAGGAGATGCTCACTGAAGGTCTGAGGAGTCAGCAAAATTGGTTTGCAACACCAGATCCTACTAATTAAATTTAGGTACTCTGAGAAAGCCCATTTCACAATGAAAGCAAAAGAATGAGGTTCTTTTACATAAGAAAAGAAACAGATTAACACGGCGTATCTTATGACAAATACCAGCTACATGTAAATACACATGTGCAAAATATATGCAGTATGCTAGATCTTATCTTTGATGCTGTGTTATATGATGCTTCACAGCTGGTGGCAACAACACAAAGTAAAGCAACATTTCAGGTAAAATTAAGTTTGACTTTTTATTTAATATAACAAATCACAGAGGTAGCAAAACACTTGAGATGCCTGCAGGTTGGCTTATGCTCTGCAAAAGGGTTTACAAGGGGTAACTGAGAATTTCCTTCTTCCATAGCTTACATTCAAAGAACCCTTACAATAGCCTCTTTTTTTTTCTTTTCTTTTTTTTTTTTTTTTAAGAGCTAACATCAGTAAAAGTCAAGTTTCCCTGAGTATGTAAATACATGAGCTCAGGCTTTTTGTGTACTAATGACTTCTGTTTTGTTTTACTGAATTTTTAAAAAGTAAAATGAACATTTATGAACCCACCATGAAAGGGAAATGTAGAAGGAAGCTGCATTATACATTATGAATAACTGCAACTCCGAGAGGTTAATGGTTTAGAACTAGCTCTAATAGTCTGTATAAATGCCTACATAGAGAAGGAATTTTTCATGATTTATAAGAAATTAGATATGCAGTAAAATGAATTCTACATTAATTTAAACATCTGCCTTTGACATACTTCTGAGATCAATGCTCTGCTTATTGGCCTTTACATACAATAGGCTTTGCAAAGCAAGAACTCAGGTAAAATCTGTTCAGGCTGAAATCATTTGTCACTCAAGCTCAGGTAAAACATCTTAACTCAATAACTGGCTTTATGAAAATTCTACATAAAGGGATCTACAACATGTTCATACAGTAGACCACATTATAGGGCAAGTAACTTCATGAAACCATCTTTTTCCTTATTCATGGCCACATGGACTTGTCTTCTAACGTGCAGTTTTGTAGGGTCGTTATGACAATGATACCCATTGCAAACACAGAAAAGTAATCTGAGGATAGCAATTCTGCCAGATGTCACGTTAGTCCATTTTCTCACGTATTTTGTTCAATGCACTTGTCTCCTGATATCTGAGACACCCCCATCTTGAATTTGATCCAAGATTGTTGATACAGAGGGAAAGGGCAGCATCTGCCTACATACAGTACAGGTAGCACCCAGTAGCCCCACTCTTTCCTCTATCCTTCCCATGAGAAGGATAACTTCTCCCTGATCTCTCCCCTTCTCAGGAAGGCAAGAGAAGAGTTTTGCTTTCACTTTGTACAATTCTTTATAGGCTGCTTTCCCCCTGGATGTAGTAAAGCAGAGCAGACAGAAGGCTTTCTCCCAGTGCAGGACTAGATTTTACATTACAATTGAAATTTTGGGAAAAACTCATTTAGGAGGGACTAAACTATGGGAGTTTGGAATACTGTCTATATCATTACTTTCTCTTGTTTCAATGATTAGTATCTGATAATCAATGATTATTTCAATGATTATTACCTAACACAATATTAAAGGCCAAAAGCACAAAACATTCCTGCAGTATTCATACTAAAATGATAGGGAATTCTGTATGAATTCATTTCCCTTGAAATTTCAAGCATATTTAAACAATGCTAGGCCAAATCCTGGCTCACTGAACATTTAAAAATCGAATGATTGCATCTCTGAGTTATTTCAGTAGATTTTTCAGGGTATAATTAAAGACAATTTGTTATGATATAATGTTTGTTATGATATAATTTGTTATATTTACCCCAAAGTCACATTGTCAGCTCAACGTTAAATTGGTGGATTTAGCAGAGATAATCTGGAGGTGTGAGAACATGCATAGGTATGCCAAGAAGCTAGAGAGACAGGAAATGAAGAAGAAAGCAATACATTATATGAAGCAGTCCTTTCCCTGAATTTTCCAATTTGTGAAAATAAAAGCATTCTATGGGATCGCATATCTCTCAGTAACCCTCTGCTGGAAAACTGGGCCTCACAGAATGGGTTGCCCTGGATGCCAGTGTGGCTGCCCATCAGTGGTCCTAGGCTGCTTGCTCTTTTGTGAGCTACTTAAGAGGTTGATTGCCCTGGAAACCTGAAAGCCTTGGTTGTGTCTCTCCCACTTTCCCTTCCAGTTTCTCAGTTATACTGACTTCCCAAGATTAAAGTATTAGAAGGCAGGCAAACAAGTTACATTACTTCACATATAATTTCAGTAGCGCTATGGGCAGTAATCTCAGAGGAAGGTACTCTTTTATAAGGTGACAGTATTTTAACCCTGAAAAAAGAAAGACCCTAAAATCATATTTCAATTCATGTTATGAATTTCTACTAACAGTAAAATGGATTCCAGTATAGCAAGGAAAAGTGAATCTTTTTCAGGCTCAGAACAAGCTCCCTGATTAGAAATTAGTAGTTGTTTCAGCACAACTTTATCTCGCCATGCTAATTTATATAATTATGATGATTTATAGTTGATATTGCTTTTGTCTCACCTTGATGGTCTCAAAGACATCATTCACTATCAGACACTGTGTCTTTTGTCCAATTTTCTAAGTGTCACTACTAAGAGAAACTATGCAAAACATTTTAATTAATACTGAACATAATCAAAGGGAAGAGACAAATGTTCATTGCAATGCTTCAGAAAAAATGGGTTATAATAAATGAACCCCTTCATGTTCCCATTTGTAGTACACTAGTGAACTGTAGAGGTTGTGCAAAAAGGGTGATTTCCATTTTTATCATTTATAGAGTATTTAACTATATAGAATGTATAGAATATTTTCTATTTTTATGCTTTGTGCTTATGCTTATTTTGTTCTGCATTTTCCATACTTTCAGAAAAAAAAGTGAGGGGACAGTATAGAGAAGGAGCATGAGAGAAAATATTAAAAGCTAGTCATGTTATGAATTTTCTAATTAAAGTACTAATAAGGGATTAGTCCAATGCTGACATTGTGATAGATCTTCTGACCTTTAATATATGCATTTTCAGTTCACCTACATATAACTTTCAGCCTAAAGTTTCTGCTAGCACTTTTTACTTTGGTCAGATTATTTTGTCTAGGCATTTGTTTGCTGGGTTTTGCTAGTCTGACAACTCCTATTTATGAATCTGTACCTGGGGAAGAACTTTAATGCAAGTTTCCTGCTATACCAGTGCCACATTACCTTTGTGATAAAACTTTTTATGTTTAGTTCTTTTATACAAACCTATGCTTCTTGCTAGAAAATTGTCAGAGTTCTGACTTGAAATGACCCAAATTTATTGTATAAATATCCTGAGAGGAAAATTCTTGAACTAGAAATGCTGCAGTCAGTAATCATGAGATAAGATTTTTCTCCAGAATGTCAAGAGTTTTCATTTTCACATTGTTCCAATTCTTAAATAGGAATTATAAAAAATATTGCTACCTTGCAGCTTTCTCAAAAACCTTTACATGGAGTTTCAAAGTCTGCAGGTATAGTTATGATGGTTATTGCCATTGTTCATTACATATAAAAGAAGTAGTATCTAAACCTACCGTGTCATCTCTGGAAATTAGTTCACAGCACTGCTCAAACTAAAGGTAACAAAAAAGGGAGGGAGGAAGAAAAGCCCTTTCCCTAACTTAATCTCAGAAACAAAGATCAGTGCAAGGACTATTTTGAATGGAAATTTTTAACTCAGTTCAGACTCCTTAAAGATCGCAATTAAAACTTCCAGAGCAAGCTGAAACTATTTTAGAGGAGGATTGAGGGAAAAGACCAAGTGGAGAAAGACTCACCCTGGATGAACTCATGGAAACACTGCCCCTTCACAGTTTTTTGTTGAATGCTGAACTTTTGTTAACTGACTGGAGTTGAGAATTAGACCTAATTCTACCCTTATGTACACCCAAGCTCACAGAGGTTTAGAGGTATGAGACTGGTCCATTAAAAACAGAAAGCCCTGAGGCTAACTTTAATTATTAAACAGTCTCTCCTCCTCTCCTTCTCCTTTGCTTCTTAATTTAATATTTCCAGCTTCTTTATTTATTTATTTCATATCCCAAGATGCTGAGCTGCTGGACAGAGCCTCTTTGTCTAATGATGACATCAGATAGTCTTTATTCCTTCTCGTTAGGAAAATGAATTCTCTCTCTCCAATACTCTCTGCTGCAACCACAGTGCCCTAACTCTCCTCCTCTGGAGCTCTTTTGACAATGGTGCAAAACAGTGGCGTTCTTCAAAAAAGCTTCATAATTCCTGCTGGGGAGGAACTGTCATAATCAGAGTTTCTCTACAATGCAGGTTGGTCCTTCTCTGTCCTAGAGTAAGCCACCTCCACATACAGGGGAAATTCACATATACACTCACTTATGGAAAAGTTTCTCAGTAGAAGAAGGCACAGTTTCAGCAGATCCTGGAATTTTGATTTATGTTTCTTACTACAATAGATATACAAGACTGCTTATGAATGCGCACACACACACACACACACACACACACTCACACACTCACACACACACACACACACACACACTAGGTACTAGAAACTTTCTTAGAATTAAATTTAATACAGAATAAAAGCTTTGGATAATAAGGGAGGAGCAAACCAGAGCAGACCACAGTTTTCAGTTTTTTTAAACAAAGAAAAGGAGCTTGGAGGAATTAACCGAGGAGAGTGTGGTAGTTTAGCAGAGAGGAAGAAGGTCATTCCCTGTCTAACTGGCAGGACAAAAAAAGCAATACAGGTAAGAGTACAAGGAGATGAAAGGGGTTGAACTTGTGACCTCCCCCTCCACAGAGCTTTCCTGACTACCGAAGGAGATTTCCATGTGTAAATGGGTTGTACAAGCCCCTGAAGAAGGAGGAAAGCTGTGTGATTGTGCAACTGTTTCTCTCTCATTGACCTTGTCAGACAACTGACATTGCTAGGAGGATGAGCTTGTACATGCAGAACAGGAGTTGAGATGAGAAAGGGAAATAATTGCTGACCTATAAGTTCTGGGTGCACTTACCAAACGAAGAGTATGAGTTTGCCTGGTGCAGAGGTAGGCTATGCCAATGGAAATGAAGGGTGGTCCCTGCCAAGTATTTTTACAAGAAGCCAATGGAACTGATGGCAATTCTCTTTTCTTGAGAAGGAATTTGTTAAGTCCAGCTCAGGACTGTTGGTAAGCTGCATAAAGTCTCCCCCCGCAAGCTTGTAATCTACAACTAAATAAGGTACATGCAACACTTGCATGCAAACATCAGCATGATTAAGCCTATTAAATGAGAAATAGAGTGGCATCTCATGTCAGATAGTTAATCTGGGTTAAAAATTAGTTGTTAATGCTCACCCACAGAAACTGAGAACCTAAGGAGGATTTTGAATCATGTAAAAATGAAACAGAAAAATCCTTACAGATTTGATGACCCTCTGAAATTCAAAAATTCATTTTATTTTCACCAAAAATTTCAGGTAAAAACAAGAATACTCTGAAGAATCTAAATGTTTCCACACTGAAAGCAACTTCTCATTGAAATTTTCCATTTCACTTCCTTTTAAAAGATTTAAAGAATTTGAACACTAGCATTCAAAATGTCATATTTTGTCCTCACCCCAACCAGAAGTCAAGTGTTTGAAACTGTAAATGAACCAAAAATCCTTATTTGCATAACATTAGCCAATAAATGACTGTTTGAACACAGTTTAACATGAACAACCTGCAGCTGCATATATCCAAAACTGTTACATGAAATTGATTTGCCAGCTCCTTAATGTAAGCTAATTGTCTCCTTTCCCAGTGAAGCAGAAGGCATGTCTGTCTCTATATCATATGTTTTTTTATAAGGTGACCAACAGTTGTGGGTAGGTAGCCAAATATCCGTCATGACAAACAGAAAAATCTCTTTCATTTTGTCCTCGTTGGAAAAGAAAGCTTAAAACAGGTGAATAATGCTCAGCATCACTGCTTTTGTGATTTAGATGTAAACTATTTAGTCTAAGGGCACATGGAACATGAAAAATAAGTACAAGCATCTTAAATCGGACTAGGTATTCCCCAGAAAGTCAATACAGGCCAAAAGTATATTTGTAATTAATTCCTGATATCTTCTTTTAGTTGTTAAATTACAACAGTAAATTCTACCAAATTGTGTTAATAAAAATGAAAGCCCAGTCTTAGATACTTTGGTAGGTGTACTCTGAAATATATTCAAAGCTTCATATTAAAGCACACACTAAGCAGAAATTCAGTCAGTCATTTTTGTTATATTAATTTGCTAGGTAGGATCAGTACTAACCAGTTACAGATATGATATTCACAGATATAAAAGTCTGTGTATTCACTGTGAATTGAAACATATTAAGGCAGGTCAGCATTGTGACTTCCATTTACCTAACTCAAAGTTGGAGTATGTATTAAACACTTCAGACTAAGTCTTAAAGAATGAACTTAGTAAAAGAACACAAATGAAAATCAAACTTAAAATATGAACATAATCTAGTGGAACATATGATGTTCACCTATTTCAAGTGTTCACTAAAACCTCAGTGAAGAAAGAGTTTCATTAAATATATATTACAGGATAATTTTATCCAAAGATTACACCTTTTTCTTCTTTTGAATTAAAATACAGCCAGTATTGTTCATTATTTGTGTTTTAGGCAAGGTCTGAAACAGATGCATATTATTTCAGCCTACAAAGTAAGATTCAGTCAAGTAAAAGTGAATGTAAGTTCTATATAACATAAAATTTCATTTATTTTGTGTTTTTTTGTATACATACATAAAACACATTGTCTGTGGGAAAAGAGAGTACACTACCATATTTTTGGAGAAGAGTATTTAAAACTGACTTCTTAGTGCAATAACTCATATCACACAGAAAAATCCCATACCGCATACTTGTATGGCTTTTTCAGGGAGTTGGTAGGGAATAGATGAGGCACAAACAGTTGGGGACAGCAATGTGATAGTGAGTTTTGGAAGGGTTTAGGGTAGATTTGTTCTTAGGCATTTATCACAGTGGAGATTGACTCCCCAAAGGTATAAGTTTATTACACTACAGTTGGCCAGGCAGTCCCCAGGTACCCGACATAATAAGAACTAGGTAAAAATTAAAATAGAGGGAGGAACAAGAATGAAGAAAGGCTGAAGGCTAAAGGCATAGAACATGACTGAAAATAATTCAAGATTTGTTCAATATTTGTTCAATTGTTATGACAAACGAGAGGTTAAAACTGACAGTTTTCTGGTCCATGATTGTGATATAAGAAAAAAAAGGTTCAAAGAAAATATTTACTGTAACAACCAATAGTTAGAAGAAATAGCTAGACCTAGATGGAGGAGGAGGAGAAAGACGACACAGATAGCATCATGGTAATTAGTAATGTGTGTCAGAAATGGTTGCTAATGCAATAAATCTCCAAATAGAGAAAGGAGAGGGGTAATCTAAGGTAGTGTAATTAAGAGGAACCAGATTGGCATTCCTGTTCTGCACGCACTTTGTGTTCTAGCTGAGGTAAATCAATATTTACATGTCTGCTAAAGAGTGCCCCCCCTTCCCCCCAAAAAAGAAAAGAAGAAAAAGGGGAAAAGAAAGAAATCCTCCTCCAGAGAATCTGTTAGAGATCATTAATGGAGAAGGAAGATGCACCTGCGGGAGAGCACAAGAGAGTGAGAAAATCTGTTTAGAGCAGATTTGTACCTGATTTAGGCAAGAACCTTAGGAGATTTCACATTTGTGAAACTTTCTGTGATAGTAGCAAGTAATACCGAAGCGAAAGCAGAACAAATTCATTACTGCCATCTTTTGATAACAGTTTCACTGATACTAAGTAATTTTCATCAACTTTCTTCCAACAAAACAAACCTGGCCAAAAACAGAGGAAAACAGTAACGTGATTCAAAGAAAAGAATGTATACATCCAAGGTATTATCATATGGAAAACAAAATCTTTTTTGGACTTGGATTGCCATCTTTTGGTGGAGGACATAACGGACATGACATTTGCAGGCAGGAGAGGAGGAAGGTATAAACACACCATCATTTTCCATTTCCTTTTCAGAGGAAAAGCTTTAGGATGGATCATCTTCAAGTTATTCCACTGTTACTTGCAATGACTACAGTACTGTAATCAGATGCCATATCAGAAATATATTCTTTTGTTGTATAAAAGTCACACTCTGCCAAAGCTTACATCCTAATAAGGATTCTATTAAAAGGTGAGAGCGATGTTTGTTTTATACTCAGGTTCTGCAAGCTACTTCCCCGAGAAATGAGGTAGGAGAAGTGTAGGAGATGTTCAGAGTAGTAGAAAATACAGAGGATACACCACTGAATAGTGAGGATTTGCACATTTCCAAAGAAATCATTGTTCTGAGATGTAGAATGGTGTGGTACCCTAAGAATTGTTAATTTATCAAAATAATAATAATAATAATAATAATAATAATAAACTTTCCTTCTCCAGTTGCCATTCGGCTCTATTAAAATACACAGTACAGCTTTAATTAAATCAAAAGATGATGTGTATCTGTAATTTATTATTAATTAAGCATCTAAATCTTCCCTAGAATCAATAGTGTTTTTCTCTCTGATAGGAGGCTAAGTTTTCTTGGCATATTTTTTCTGGGTGTCACTTTTCACCCCAATTATTTCAAACAGACCAAAGTTCAGACCTAACTCTAAGAAAATTCATTTTGCTTTAGAGAAGAATGGAAAAGATATCTAAAATATTTATTAGCAAACTCCTGAGAATGATAGCAAAAGATTTAATGAGAGCTACTGACAAGGTCTATGCTTTTATGTTTTTTGTCCATAAATGATCAGCTAATAATTAGAAAATTAGACAATAGATTAAAAAGAGATGTTTTGGAGATGTACTCTCCTCACAAATTTATTTAAAGTGGTGTCCTTAAAAGGGAATAAATCACAACTTAATGGTCTAGAAGGTTTTGAGATCTATTCTCTAAAGATATTTTTATTCCACTTTTTCAAGTTTATCATTTGTGTTTCCAGTCTTTCACATTTGAATTGTTACTTAATTTAGTATTTCTTAACAATTTTTTGCTAATACAGAAGTCTCTCATATAATTAAATCTTCTTATTCTATTCACCAGTTAAATAGGTGTCAGGAGAAATATCTTAAATATGTTTTCAGGCAAATATGTGTTTCTGAATAACCTAACAAATCTGCACAATGGTCTACTGGAGTCTATAGGTCTTCCTTTGATGAAAACTTTAACCCACCAAAGAACACAGCAAATGGCAAAATTCTCATTAAATTCCTTGCAGGAAGACTGCACCACAGGGGGAGGAAACAAACTACACTGCTGTTTTCAGTGCTACCATTATGATTCTTGTCTGAACTACTTTGAAGGTGCCTTGACCAAAAATCATATATTACATCCCCCCCGAAATAATTTGTGCAGTAATGGCTCTGTACATCATCAGCTTTGAAGCCTTGCCAGTTTAAATGCCCTAATCACTAAGTTCTTGGATGCACACCTCTATGACTGGCACTTAAAGTCTATCATCTGTATGGTAACAGAGATGGACTTATTCTAGGTTGGGTGTTCATATAAAGCAATATTTTGCATTGCAGGCAGTTTCAGCAACATCAGTGCAAAATAACGTTCTGTTCAAGATGAGGGTGACAAAATCTGGCCCTTCATGAGGGAAAGTGGGAACCTGGACCATACTGCAGATGCGTTTGCAGGTTCTGCAGAAAACTCCATTATAATGCCTTAGCTCTGTTCTGAGGAACCTGCAGCACTTGTAATAAACAGTGCCCCTTTTAGCCTGTTTTTATTGCAAATTATGTAAAATTAATTTTAAAGGATCCATTTCTACACTTTTATGTAGTGTTTACAAACACAGGAATGATATGCAAATTAATGTAAATCACTAGTTTATATGCACAGTAGAAACTACCTAAACTTCAGGCAGCAGGAGAAAAGAAAGTCACAAAATGGAGGAGTGAAAAAAAGTTGACCTAGAGGCTCACACTGTAAAATAAACTATCTGAAAATAGAAAAAAAAAAAAAATATATATATATATACACACACGTAATCTTGGCTCTTAGCCAGAACAATAGCAATAAGCAATAAAGAGACAATTGGCCTATTCAGTACAAAGAAATTCACCAAGGAAGTGTTAAATATTTCCTAGATACATCCTGTTGATATCTGGTGTTGAATACAATGTATCTAAAATCTTTTAGATCTTTCATCTAATAAATTGATTGGAGCAAACATTTTTATACTGGAAGAAAAAAAGAAAGGAAATAATTGGTGAAAGTTTTTTGCTCTCGCTTCCATCAGTGAAAAGAAAGAAATTAACAGAATGCTACAGATGTCTACAGAATGCTACAGATGAGTTTATCTGGGGACTGCATTTGGCACCGTGTTATTAGAATGATTTGTGGCTTACAAGAACCCTCTGACTTTGAGAGGTTTTCATTTTTTGAAAACTATTTTATACACTTGGTCAGAAGTTTCCCCCTAGCATATTAGTTTTTCAGCTCTTTACACATCTTCCTTTATACCACTCCAGCAGCATATAGCATATATATTACTTAAAATGAAAGTAACTTACCTGTAGTTCTATAAAACATGCAAGGCAGAGTATAAGTCACTTGTCAAGAATCTTGAAAACCTAGGATCAGAATCCATTACCCACTGACTACTTTGAAAAACATATATAAAGATATAAGGAAACACAAGGAAAAAAAGAAAGAAAATTCCTTCTCTTATTTAGGTAAAATGCTTTGAAGCAGACACAATAGCAAGGCAGTGTGCTAAAGTTTCAAGATCTTGCACATGTGGCATTTTGGCTTATTAAAATGCAAACACCAGTTCTCTAGTACTGTCTGCATACAGATTATGAGCAAACATGTTAAGTTTGGACCTTGGTCCCAAGCATCTGACACACCGTTCATTTGTTCCTGAGAACATTAGTCTGTTCTCCAAAAGAAATCATCCTTTGAATACATTTCTATCTTTCATATTTGCTGAGGAAAGCTCCAAGACTTATTTTCCTTCCTTTCCTCCTATCCTCATCCTCAAAGAGTGCTGCAATCAGAGGTAAATACACATTGAAACATGAGTGCCAACAGGCTTTCCCCCTTTCAAGTTATTTGCCTGCATAAAGAATTTTCCTTTTATTCAAAGTTCTGATTTTCTCTGTGTTCCTGAAAAAGGTTAGCAAATGCAAAATATGCCATGAATAGGCTATAAGAGCTATAGATCCCCTGCCTTTGTGCATAAACATACCACTGACTAGTAGGTTTGGAAAGGTACTTCCTCTATGTGAAATGCTAAAACAGGTTCATCCAGAAACTATCTGTTAGTGGGGTTCTTAATTTTCTTTACTGAAGCATCAAGTATTGTAATCTATCATCACCTAGTATTATTTTCCAAAAACTGTGTTTTCAGATGCTTTTGTTCCTTCTTTACTAAGATCTTCTGGAACTGGAAGCATTTAATAAATAGCTCATCATTGCCCACACATGAAGAATAAAACATAAAACATAGACATAACAGACAAACATAATGTAAAACATAACAGCACAACTCACAAAAATATTAATGCTAAATAGTATTTGACAATGTTTTAATGATCACATAGTTAATCATCAACTGTATGTTTTAAGAGGGAGAAGAAACTGAAAAGTTGTTGAAGTGCTAAACTAAGTTAGACGAGTTCATAAAAATCAGCCAGCATTCTGGTATTGGATGGGGAGCTTGCAAGGAGTTAATATGTTCTTAGTGCTTTGTATTCTAAATTACTTTTAGAAAGTAATATCCATATTGTACCTTGAAGGAAGGCCTAAGCAGTAAACCTTAATGGCTGCTTGAGTTGGCAATCATTTCATAGAGACAAGACACTGCACTGGAAATTGCTCTATAAATAAGATCCCTTACAGAAGAATTAAAATGAAATTCATATTATTGATGTTCACTAGAAGCCATAAAAAAAAAGAAAAAGAAAAAACACACACACACAAGACAGCCAGGAAGTGGCACTTGTTTCAAATCACTGTCTGAAGCACCTGAAGGACACCCTCAAAGTCAGTTTGATCAATGGGGATGAATACGTTTGTCCGGCTTTCTGTGCAGCTGTAATGCGTTTGGAAGCCTTGAGGACATACAGTTGGCAAAAGGAAATAGGACAACTATTAGATATCCCTACTGTAAAGCCTTTCTAGTGACCATTAATCCAGCAATGCGCCCTACCTTACTGGAACAGAGTCCCTCTAAATTCTTTCCCATCTCCTCCCCAATCCTGTTTGCTTATGGGGCTTGGGATCTCCCCTTGTCCTCATCCCCTTGATACAAGCTCTCCAAAGAACAACTGCCTTCACTGGTGTGAAGCCAATCATGCTGTCAGGACAGAAGTTATAATGTCCACCAAAGTTTATATTTTGCTGGCAGTGTCAAGGAAGAGACTGTCGGTGTGATGGTTGCACTAGACCTCTGATCGCTGTGGATGGGACGCTAATATTCTGTGCACATTTACACAGCGCTGTCAGTACTGGAAAATTGTCTCATGAAGGTTTAAAGGTTTAACCTGTAAATCTAATGGAGAGGATGGTGGGAGGTAGGTGGAGGTGAGGGGAGAGATTGAAAAGTTCATACCGCCTATTTGAACGAAAGCCTCTATATATCATGGAAGAGGCAGAGATAAATGGGAAAAAAAAATCAAATTGCTGGAACCAATGTCAGAAACAAAAAGAATCCAAACTAGAAAGCAAGAAATGATATATCATTACCTAGGCTGAATTGGATTACTGAAGCCCTTCCATGAAAGTCATGATTTATTCTCTGTAATTCAGTCTTTTCTTCAGACACCACAAACGATGAGCAAAATATTCTGAGCTACTATAGAATATGGCACTTTGTGCAGGAGATGATTGATACTCTGCAGTTAACAGTGACATTGATGGCATTGCAAAGCAAGAGGAACCTGCAAATGTTTGAATTTTGTTTAAAATAACACTTATTTTTATTTGCTATTTTTTTGAAAATGATTTTCAGTCAGCTTCACAGCTACAAAAAGTGACAGATTAATGTCACCAGAGCTATCAATCTGCTATTATTGCACACAACAGATATGGCCCTGTCAGCTGCCATAGCTGTGAACTTTAACCACATTCCTTAGGGGTGATAGGCAGCATAGCATTCAACTCACTTCAGTACTTGCTTTGATACCTAAAAAGCATGTTGGGAAGTGTATTCAGAATACCATAGCTGATACAAGAGACTACAGGTAGTCTGCCTGTGCAGGAAAGCAGTCTCTGTCAATTCCTCTATTTGTTGATTATTAGAGAAAATACTGCTAATCAAAATAACTCAAACATTTTAAATGCATATGGAAGGAAACAGAAGGCTCTCTAAATGAGATGTTCAAGTAAAAAAAATTTTTTTCCTTTGATGTTTTCCAATATATTAAGTGTACTGTAAGCACATTTTTTATTATTTTATTGGTGTCCTTAGTTTAAAAAAGTGTAATTCTGAGATTTTTTTTAATAGATGATATTGTATACTTCTTACCATTATAACAGGTTATATTTATTGTCTGCATTTCTTGAGACTAGGTTTTCTTTTTTTCTTTTGCCTTCCCCCCCCAGTAAGTGTTTCATTTGAACTTAGGCTCTCTATGAGCTGTAAAACCCTGCGCATGAACGCTTGCTCACAGAATACACACAATGGGGATTTCAGTGCCACATGGCTTCCCTGTACTGCAGCTCCCATACCTGAATTTGGTAAGTACAGAGAAAACCAGTGAGCAGATAACTAACTGTTTACATCTTACTGAACTGTAAATTGTCCTCAGTGGGACTTGAGGACATCCTTAAAAGTTTTACTAACTTAGGGCCTAAAAGAACTTAACCTTACTAATAAGGCTGCAAACAAAAGCATCAATTAGTGTTAATTTCAGCAATGTAGTCTCTGAAAACTGCTTCTTAACTCTCATAGCCATAGGAGGCCAGACAGACATAAGGCAACAATAACTTGTAGTCCCTTTTGCCTTGTAGCCCCTTTGGCCTTGTAGCCTGATTCTGCACTCTCACTATACTAACAGGAATGTGCTTACTGTCTCCAATCAGTAGGGTGGATTTTAACTGACAGCTAAGCTATACACTTCTCCCTTTATCAAAAGCTGATTTTAACAGATATATGTACAAGCAAAGGAAACTAAAAGCATTTGAGCTGTGTAAATTTATGCACCACCAAAACACAAACAAAGAATTATTATTTACCTTAGGCATTCTAATTTTGGAATTAAATTTGTCATTCTGCAGCTATATTTCCCTCACTGCTGACATATTGGAAAATGATAGTATTTAAGAGTTGAACAAATAACTTAACGATTCAGGGTAAAATCAGTGATTTGTACTGAAAGAGTCAAGGCTCATTCATGTTTTGAACATTCTTGCAAGAGCATTTAAATTCTTGAGAAGAAAACTTTGACACGAATGACAGAGAGTAGTTAGGATCAAAAATAGCTCTCATCATCATGCTTCATTACTTTAAGAATAGTAAGTACTGTATGTGGCTTCCAAAGTTGGTTTATTTTGCACATTAGTCACAACCATGCTCTTTTACATAGGACAATTAAATAGACCATTAGTCATTTTATAGGATATTTATTCACCAGCCAAGGGGAAATTGTTATTCTGCTCTGAGATGAGCTGGGTAATTCCTGACTGATAAAATCCGAAACCTTCTTTGGAGATGTGTACATATCCAGATGCCCACCTCCAATTAATTCCAGCAGCAAGGTTTATTACCTTGTCCTTACAGAGTGCTTAAGAACCTACACAGTAAAGTTCCTTTCAGCTCTGTAGCAAATTAGTTACTGGATCGCAGAACTTGCCTCTCAGAAAAGGCAGTACAAAAGCTAAGAGCAATTAAGTTCTGCTTGGCTTAGCTTACAGATTCACCTTTAGTTCAGCTAGGATGACACAAATTCACAAACCCAAGTTCTGGTCTCCTTAAAATACCATTTAAAAGATGTCTGACATCCTTGTATATGCCTCGTAGAGAGGTAAAACATCACAGACTTTGAATTTACGTCTTCTTTAGCCAAGGCAGGCCCAGGTCTCCCTTTGCAGAGTCCATGGGAAACATCCAGTCACATAGGTAGGTCATTAAAGCGAACCAGACACTGCACATCTGACTGGAGAAGAACTGGTTTCAACATGGCACTCAGCCCAAAGAAACAAGTACACTGCCTAATATAGCTGCCTCTTTTTCACAGAGAAACTGTACCTTGCTCCATAACATAAATACATTTGGAGCTCTTTGGTTGTACTTGTTATACCCCAATTAAGACAGTGTTAATTTGGGAGGAAAGGAAAGAGAGGAGAGAAGAGGATTGCCAGGGAAAAACATGCCAACAAATTTATCTAGATTATGAACACAGTAACTTAACAGGTAATTAAATGTCATTGTTTTCCGTCAGCCACTACCTTACATAATGCAACAAGGTCTGCTGTAATAACTCCTGCTCTTTTTAAACAGAACAATGGGAGTTTCTGTTTTCAGTGATGGCCAAGTGAGAACAGACAATGTTTTGGGAAAAGTCAAAGAAGATATGCTGATTTATGTTGACTGCAGCTAATGAGATGCTTTTGTGCAAGAAATGGTGAAAAATGGTAAAATGTAGCCAGGGTAAGATTATTTTATCGGGAGAGGAGTTATTTGGGTTTTGTTCATCTAGGACAATTATTTCCATAAAGTTCAGAGAAATACTGAAATACCTCAACAAATTTTAGAAATGTATTTATTCAGTTTTAAAAGAAGAAAGATATACTTCATCTTTAACAAGATTCAAAAACCTATCTAGGAATTTCAGCTGGCAAATGCTCATGATTGTTTTTAAACAACAGAACTTCTGACAAATGTATTAGAATGTGTTTGATAACTGGAACCAGCCTCTACTCATATCTGATCAGATTACAGATACCATACAGTCACATCTGTGATCTCTATAGATCTTTCTTGAGCCCCTTTTTTCTTCCAGGATAGAACCACACACAGAACACTTATTACATGAATGCTTTCTTGCCCTGCTCAGCTATAGACCACGACACAACCACCATCATCTATGACAGAAGTTATCTTAATTTGATTTTGAGATGCTGGCTGTTTGTGTTTCTAACCAGCTGCTAACTAGTTCAACAAGTCACCAAGTCAGACCCCACTCCCGGGATTGCTGGCAGCCAGTTCCAGGCCCTGCAACCTGCGGGAAATGCGCTCTGCTACAGAGGAAATTCAGCAAGACATGTTTCCCTCAAAGGCTGCTAAAAATGGCAACAATCTCAGTGAAGAGCTATAGTGAGGAAGTACTCAGGCAGACTGTCTTGATAATTTAAGCTACTAGCTTCAGGCCTCCAGCAAAGCTAAGATTACAGGTAGTTTGAAACTCAACACACCATGCCAGACAGATGCAATATTCCTGAGGACCTAAAACCACAATTATGTACACTTGCACTAGATGAACCCAGAAGAAAGCATCACACCATTAAAACAAAAACATGAATACCCATGTGCTGTTTTCCAATTTCTGATTAATTTAGGATCCGTTAAATATTCATATTTCAGTTGCCCAAGTCACTAACCCTAGACTAATATTTCAAAATATAATACCTTAACAAGTTTGATTATCAGGCATGCTTTACTAGAAGGGTGCTCAGTTTCTGGATTAATAGGCTTCTCTTCCTCAAAGTCCTAGTAAAAATTAAGCTGAACCTGTTGTGCTTAGGAATGATCAACAACAGCTTATGAGCATGTTTTGAGAAAATTGGCTCATACCTCCACTAACATAGGAATTAGGCCTCAAAATTTCATCTCATTGACATGAAATTCTACCCTCATGAGCCCACTATATTCCTTGCAGCATTTCATAGATAATTATTCTTGATCTACTTTCATGACCTACTGAGTTCCATTCCATTAACAATTTTGTTTTTTAGACTCCCTGAGTCTCTACCCATATTTGCTGATCCTTATGTCCTTCTGTCAATCTACATTTTTATATGAGCTGTATCCACAATCTGATGAATGAAGTTCAGAGAAACTTGAAGATACATTCAGAGGCACTGAACATTAACTCTTTGTTCTTATGGATTAAAGGCTAACATTTAAGAGCAGGAGCTACAATCAAATCAATGACTGTGGACATCCAAATTGACTGTGATGTTTAAAGAACGAGCTTTTTACCCAAATCCTTTAACAAAAGGTCAACAGCAAACTATTTTCATCAGTGCATTCTTCAGCCCACCCATTTCAACTTGTCCTGTAGACAAGTCTGTCTGAGATGAAGAGGCAGGTTCCCTGAATTCCACCGATGACCTCACTGTGGAATCACTGTGTTAGTTTCGGCTTCATCCCTTAGGGACCACCTGAGTCACCATTACATTAAGCAGCATTTCATTCCTCAACTAGTCTTTTTGATTAGCTGATTATAAATGTAAGCAAGAATGACAGAACAGATGACAAATAGGTTTTCCAGGATGGTTCGTTAAAATGCAGTTCATTCAAGTATCTTGCTAAGGATGTCAGATAGGTAGAAATATGTAAAATAGGCAAATCAAAACTAATTACAAAAGCTACTGGAGAAATAAGAGTAAGATAAAAGTTGACATGAAAGGTTAAAGCAGTCTCATTGCTTAAATTAAGACTATCAATATTAAATAGTGTTTTAAGACCACTGTACTGAGCTAATCTAACAGTTATTTTTATTTCTTAAAAGCTTGACTGCAGTTTGGCCTGTGGCTTGTGCAGACATGGCAAAAATTGTCTGTAGGTAGCTTGGATTCCAGTGAAGACTTCTTAGCGCAAAGCTTAGGATGGCCACAAAGCTATCAAGGCAACTAAGAAAAAAATGATTGTGTAGCTGAGCTTCAGTGATATCAAGAGCAGACGAAATACACAGAACCAGAGAGAATGGAGTTTGGGGCAGGAACAAGAAGTCATTAAGCAGTTTCCCCTTTTTCCAGGGATCTGAGCCTGTGTGACAGAAGCACAGTCACTTTGTCATCAGCTAAGCACAGATGGCACAGCCCCTGAGAGCAACACAGCAATATTTGAATGAGATGTTGCTTGATGAGCTACATCTACCAAACTGGACAGAACTGCTTCCAGCACTAATCCACCACCACTGAATAAGATAGGGTATGCCTACATTACAGTCAAAGGTGTAATTTAGATGGAAATAGCCAAGGTACCTT
Source organism: Apteryx mantelli (assembly GCF_036417845.1). Lineage (NCBI taxonomy): Eukaryota > Metazoa > Chordata > Aves > Apterygiformes > Apterygidae > Apteryx > Apteryx mantelli. Next base: position 81,327,083 of record NC_089979.1, read on the forward strand.
TATGCTACCTAGATCAATACATAATCTAGGTAGCATATGTAGGCATACCCTAGTTTATTCAGTGGTGGTGGTGGTAACAGCAAAGCTCCTCCAGATTTCACTGGGTCCAGAGCTTTGTCCTGACACTGCTTCTCCTCTAGTTTTGGTAACACCAGCTCCAGAACTGCCCCTGTAGTTCCTAAATTTCAAAGCTTATATTTGTTCTCTCTTTTCTTCTATCATGCCGCCTAAGTATTGCTATGTGGTACAGAATGAACGTCAAGTGTTCCCCATTTTAAGGGATATAGATTTGAAGTACTAATATTCCAGCTATTGACATTTCCAAAGAATGCTGCTGATTGGTATTGCACCCCAGAAGCATCTTTTAAATACTAGAGCAGAGGGGATACATCAACAGTGGCAGTAATCAAACATAAAATTTCGACAGCATGGGACAACAAAGATTATTCCTCCTTCAAGCCACAGAAAATTCAGTTTGGAACCTAAGGGCACATAAAACCTCTGAAGAGTCACTGTCTCTTAGATTTTCATTTCTTGCCCACTTTGTCCTTTTTTCCTACCTGCAGGCAAACATCATCAGCACCTCACAATTTCTTCTTCAGTTACATTGACCCCTCAGTTCTCTAGATTTGCTAATCTATTGATACTTTTCTTAAATACTTTCCAAATTACTGCGTCTTGTCAACCTTGCACTTAACGGCAGACAAAATCCAAACAGTCAACCCAAACCTGTGGGGCTATGGATAATAACAAAGGGAATGAAGCTGACTACAACTGATTTTTTTTCCTTGCCACCGCACAGAGCAGACTGCTTCATTGCTCTACACCTCCTAACCATAGGACACATATCTGAGAAGTGCAGATAAGATTATTTCAATAATTTCTTTCTAATCCTGTTTCCTTTGTTCCTATGATGAACTGCCTGGATCATCTAATGCAACATCTGCCATCACAGACAACCATGTCATATAATCCCTTTCATGAACTTTTCAAGCACAATTTTAAAAGTATTTAGGTGTCTTGATTCTGCTACTCCTATTTTGCTGAAAACTATCGCAGCTCTTTTCATTAGAAATTATCTTTTATTTCTCATCCTTATTTCATTCACAGCCACTTTTTACCCATTTGATCTCTTGCCCAACATTGTGTATTGGTAAATAAGGTGAAGTGATAAGCATGAAGTAGGAAAATGAGCTGTTTTACTTAGGGACAGCCAGAACCATTCAGTCTGGATGCTGGTAGACTAAAATCTGCTCCTTGAAAGTCTGCTGCTTGCTGTGCCTTTTCTATTTCCAGGGTACTAGGATTAGCCTATGCAGACCAGCGTGTCCCATATTGATTCTTAAAGTGTAACCTGTAGGAATATGCATGTGACCAGAATCACACACTTTATAGGTGAATGCAGCTCAGTGACTTGTAAAATAGAATTATTTCTTGTTCTAAAGGTAACATCTAGAGTTAGATTTCCTTGAATCGTATCTTTTGTTTTCATATGACCATCCTATGATCAATTAATGTATCCAGTTCTTGCTCTTCACATTAACTGAGAATAGCTGTCTTTTAATAGAAATGTTTTTCATTAGCTGCTATGTACACGACTTTGCATTCGTAAAGCTGAATTTCATCTCTTCTCCATTACTCACATTTTCAAGGTTGCTCCATTAACAACATCACTCTGAGATGGTGCTTACTCTAAGTAGTACCTGTTTCCATCTTCCTTTTTATCTATCTGCCTTATCAACTTCTTATACCCCTCTTCTTGCTTAAAAATAACTTCTTATTCATCACCATGTTGAATACTTTATGGAAGCTCTGACAGATAAGATGACTGTGAAACAGAAGTCCATGTTTTCTAAAAAAGCTGAAAGGTCAATCTAATACTATTTTGCTAAAGCGTATCACACACACATCAAGCCTTTTTCATTTGACTCAATTTCTATAATAATTATTTCCTTTAAGATTTATTCTAATTGCATAGCCAAGGTCATTCTGACAGTACAGTAGCTGCCTCAGTCATTTTCTTCCCTTTCCATTCATCCAGTACAATTTCTGAATACTGATACATCATCTTTTTTTCCTCAAGCCCCCATCTATTCCGTAAAGATTTAAGTCATAATAACATAATGAATTATCCCTATTTCCTAAAAGATTTTTCTCTCCTTGCTTGAATTACAAATTCCTCTTAGTTTTAACAGTTCTGATTTGGAGAAATTCAGACATCTTCCACAATTAAGGCACCAGTATCTCAGTCAATCTAATTTCACAATAGTTATACACATCTAATGTTAGCAGAGTAAACTTTAATCCGTAGGATAAGGTATTTTATGCATACCCTAATTTATCTTACTTTATCAATATCTAGCTATTTGAAATCAAGAATTTGAGTTACAAAACCTATTTTTCTTATTCTTCTATGTAATCTGCTGTAAAGTGTTTTTTTTTAATAGCTTTCCCACATCTTATGTATTACCGCTGCTCACTGTTTCATTTAATTTATCATGAACAACTACATTAGTTTTTATGACGAGTAATATCCAGACACCACCATTTCTAGTACTGTTTGGTACCAATATACATGGAAGAAGAATTACCAATATTGTTATAATTTTGGGTAGTATTAATCTCTCTCGTAAAATACAGAAGTCTCTATTTATCATCAGCCCTTGAGGCTTATGGAGGACTCTCTTAACACCACCAAAGTAAAGCTTCTTCTATCACTCTTCCCCAAAGCAACTTTGCTCAAAATGAGTTTGTTTGCTCTATGCTGTCTGTTCCTATTTCTTCATGGTTTATCCCTTCAATAAGCAACAATGCTACCCTACAATCTCAGCTTTTATTATTCTTTCCTGAATATCACAAAGCTTTAAATAAGTGTCATGTTACTAGATATTGTCGTCAAACAAAAAGCACATAATTTTTTGGGAAACATATACAGAAGGAAAGCTTAGTGGTCAGAACTGGTCAAAATTAATGATCCCATAAAGGAATTATTACATAGAAACATAACCCCTAGAGTCTAGGGTTTTGAAGGTACATATAATCACAGGTAAAACCAGTTTAAAATAAATAAAAAAGTTGACATCATAAAAGGACTATGCAAACACAACATACACAAAGGATTGAGACAAAGGAATTCAAAAATTAATTCGGTATTGATTTCTTGCAGTAGTTTTACAACTCATAGACTTCGTTTTAAATCTAAACCCAACTATTTTTTAGCCTGAACCCCAACAAGAAAATAGTTAGCAGAGAAGTTAAGAAAATACTGCAGTTTACCTGAGGACACAACAGCTTCTTTGATATCATTTAGTCAGGAATGATTCCCTCCCTCATCCCAAGTAATATTCTAAGCCAGAACTAACAGGATCAGAGCAGGAATCACTTGATAAAATGCTTCTGTTTCTGTGATGTTTAGACTAATTAGCCTAATGGTCCTACTAATATTACTGTATCAGTGCCCCGGGGCCTTGTATGACACTTCAGACACCTGGCATCACTTCAGAGCTCAAATATAATCCAGACACACCCAGAATCCTCAAAACAGATGTTTTTAATACTGCAGTGTCTAACTTATTGATGTCAATAAGCTATCCCTCAGTCTGGGTATCCGTAACCCACCTCATGCTGTGTGTTTGCAAGTCCAGCCTCACAATCCCACTGCTGCCTGCTCCTGAAGGCCATGTTTGGTGAGCCCTCTGCTCTGCTGGCTCCCTCACAGCTGGGTCCAGCAGCCCATGTGGCCTCCTGAACTAGTGAGGATGGGCACGGTGGGAATCTGGCCCCACCCAACCTCACAAAGGTTCTGGTCTTAGGTCTTTAGAGAATGATGCTTCCCTCTCCTACAGGCTACTGAAAATTTCTAAATCTTCCCATCTCCCAAGCGTCACTCTAGTACTATGTCACAAGTATTTCCCATGCTCTCGCTACCTTGCTGGGTATACAGAATGTGCTTACCGACATTGCAGCCTGGCTGAGCTAAACTTAACAGGCTAGTAAACATTTGCAAGGCTCTTTTAACTACGCAATTTAAGATGCAGAGAGTTGTTAGCTCTTTGAGGCCTTGTAAGAGACATTAGGAAATGTTTAACTGTGCATCCTCAGTGATTTCAAAATATATATAATGCTATAATACACACACCATCTGTGTCTACAGTTAGACTGGTATAATGCTCACAAAGTCAACAGGCATCCTTCAAAACGCTTCAACAGTCTTCCTCTAGCTAAGAGCACCTAACTGTTCAAAAATATATTTTATTCACCACTTTCACCTTATCCATAAAGTTTCCTTTACACAGAAGTCAAATAAAAGAACCGTGCTTCACCTGATATCCACCCAAACTGATATGCGATGAATATGAGCAGGGTTGAATGCAGTCTCTGCCCGGCTTACGGAGGTGCTCAGGGTTCTTATTAAAAACCAGCCCAGCACAGGTCAGCAACTGCCCACAGTGCAGTCAAGTATGATGTATAGTAGCTTAATTTTACACATACTATAATTCTTAGAATAGTCCTCAAGTATTCAAACAGCACTATTCTGAGGAAGATGTCATAAACTGTTTTTTATCACCACTTTAAACACAAAGTTTGTGCCAGCCTATGACTAATAAGTCTGTAATAGTATCAATAACATTTGCAATAACAATAAGTATCAGAAGTTTCCTTTTTTTCCCCAAATTAATCAATATTATGTAGCACTTTTCTAAAACGTATCTTCAATAATGAGTGAAATTAAGAATTCCAGCTTTATCTATTTCCAGAAATAATCATGCACTGTGTTAAAATACAGATATTTTTTGAATCAGAATAATCTTTATAAGTATGACAATTTTAAATTTTAAATTTTCATATTCTGTTAAGCTGAAATTATAGTTTTTAGCTGAAGTAAGCTTTAAACTAGGTCTCAGCCTCCTGCAACATTTGGAAGACTGATTTACATGCCTTCTGTAGCCAGACTCTCCTTCTTTATTTAGATTATTTTAAATGCTGCTTATCTATATTGCCCAACAATACCATAGTATATACTGTTGTAGAGATGTAATATTCTATAGGTATGGTATAAAATAATACTATGCTCTGGATCTATGTTATAAATTCTTTGCTACTTCATGCAAATGAATGGTGGTATTCAGTCCAAGAAATAGATTCACTGAACATATTACCATAAGCTAGACTGTAAGTCTACATGTTGGTGTGAATAGGTGACAGTATCTAGTAGTGATGTCCCTGGAGATCAAAGGAAAAACAGGGATCAGAAAGAGAGACAATTTGGCCCCAATAACCTCCATGTGCCATGGAAGAAATAAAATGAAACTGGCATTCTCCTTCTCCTACACAAAGAAAGTGGTTTAAAAAGCCAACAGAAGCTTCCTCCTCTTTGTTCAAGGAGATACAGATAAGACCCTTAACTTTCCCATGAAGTGTTCAGTAAGGGTCATTATCTGAAATTGTATAGAGTATGTAACACATTTTAGAATCATTCAGTTTGAAGAACACTTTATAAGAGCATGATACTGGTTTTATTTTTTTAAAGAGAACTTTTAAAATTTCCTTCTTCTCAGCCATAGTAGCAGCATTTTCCAAGTGAGCAAAAGTCATTTCAAAGAAAGTGAGGAAATGCAGACTCTCTCATTCCAGTCATATAAGGTCAGTCATAGCTTGACTATACTGTGCTAGAAAAAATAATGTTTCAATGACCCACATTCCACATACAATGAAAATCGTGAACTAATAATAATTTCTGTGTCATCAAATGTGCATACGTTTACCCACACAGGCTTTTTGGTTAATTAAGTTAGGCATACATGTAAGTTTTAGAAGGAGCAGGACCTTATATTTGAGGAATGAAGGCTTGAAATGAGTAACTAAGGAAATAAAAGAAAGATAACTTAGTCTTATTATAGTTCTTTTTTTTTATTTGTTGTTTAGCTTTGAGAACAGACTCATGTTTCGGCCACAGTATATTTGTTTTCGGGTTCATTTGGAAGATATATAGTTATCTAGCTGGCTTGAGTACTCAGTACTAGAATGGCTATTTGAGCTGAAAGTGACCAGCTTTTCTTTCGTTTTTCATTTTACAGGAAAAGATACACTACTTTGTTCTTATTAACTTTTATATTATTATCACAGAGAGCTTCATGCTGTTAGTGGATTATTTTTGTTTCCACTGTTAAAACTAATCTTTTAAATAGAATATATTATATAAATTACACTAAAGTGCTTCTTGTGACACTTTTCTCACACATGGGCAAAAATATCGCTGAACGATTCTATTAGCTCTGGAAAGACACTTCAAGAGATAGTGTAACAAATACGCTTCATACACTGGATGTCTTTGAACACTGATGACTGACAACATTTAGTGGACACATAGTGCTGTGTATCCTTTGAACACCTCATCATTTTTCAGTGGTAATCACATATCCAAAGACTACTGCAGATTATTTTTATTGCTTAAACATTTAACGGTGGCGAAAGTGCCTTTGGCTTGTTCATGCCATGCACTTTTAAGATTAGCATGACTCTTTAGTCCATTCTAAAATCCACTTTTTTCTCAAGACTGTCACTCCTTCAGCTGCTTCTGCTTCTATCCTTGTCAGTCTTTCTTTCTCTTTCTCATACTTGTTCTTTGTCAAAAAGTAAATTATATGTAATAAGTGAGGGTCCACATTAAAAGCATTACATTTCCATCAGGAAACAAACACCAACAAGAAAGCAGTGCTAGTTCACTAACAATATAATATAGTGAAGCCAGCTTCACTTCCAAGATTTTTCTCTTTCTTGCTATATCCTACTCAGGCCATCACCTTTCCTGACTTTTGCCATAACCTGCCTCTCTGAGCCAGACATTGTGTAGACATAATTCTTTGAAGTTCCTAAATATTACATATATGTATCACATGTGCTTTGGTGTCCTGCTTGGTTATCTTTCTATCCCTCATTTCAAGGGATAGGCCTACAAATATTTCCTCATGTCTTCACAACACAACCAAAATCCTCATACCCCTGGCCTAGCAGCCCTTCTCTTCTCTTTTCGTCAATTAGGAAGACTGCCATTATGTCTCTCCTTGTTCATTTCTCTTCATTCAGCCTTCAGCCACTTAGCTGTGTCAAAGTTTTAATTTCTGTGTTGAAGCAAAGCGTGCTGATTTTTCTTCATTACATGTGTCCTTGCTCTTCCTAACACTTGAAATCCAGCCTGCTCAAGTATATGTTGCCACAGTCACAGCTGGCTTGAAGAACATGACAATGCTGTGATGATAATGGCATCATGAGAGAACAAGCTATTTCATCTGTTCTCATTTACCACAAATGTAACACTCACCAGTATAAACGGACTCACGGGTGGCTCCTGATGCAGTTTAACATTTGTTATGAATTTTCTGTGGTAGATGCATTTATTTTTAACATTCATGGTCATTTTGTCAATCACGTGTTGGATGAAGCTAGGTCAGAATGGTACAGTGACTCGTAAACTCTACAGTAACTGATAAACATCAGAATATTTCCTTTATATTTACAAATAAGAACAATAAACCCTTTATGCTATTCATCCAATATTTGACTAAAGAGTATTACTGAATATCCTTGCAAAATATTTGATTCCTTTCATTCCCATGACTTAAGTGTGTCTTTGGCACTTGGTCTGACTGAGGTACTTTCTATTATGCATCTTCTGAAGTGCTTCTGCAACCTTTTCTACCTGTGTGCAGTATATCATTCTCCAGTTCAGCTCCCAGGGTCTTAGTACCTTTCTTAGATTATCTTAATTCATCACTTTTTCAAAATACTCATTTTCCAAATTTTATTTAAATTTAATTCATCATTTATTTACATTATACCACATTCGCTTCTAACGTAAGTGAATTTATTCACTTTCATCAGTACCTGGCAAAATTGTATTTCTACTCCCACTTGGTGATAAAATTTATCGCTGCCTGCATCTTTATCTTTTCCTCAGCATTATCATATGCCAGCTTACCATTATTCAAGCTACTCGTTGGCTGGGCCATGAAACACATTTCAAATATGGGTACTTCTAGTGTGCAACCATTCCATGCCATACGCATCCAGAAGTGTGTACATTATCTTTTTTTCTGAAAGAGGTGTGCCCAACTTTTAAGTTTTCACTGCTTGTTTTTTCCAGTCTCTAGGATTTCTGATATCAAAAATAATTGTACTTTGAAGCCCATAAGAACTTGGTACGTATGTATTTTCATACTGAACTCTTTGTCCCAATGCATGCATTTCATATTTGTATTCTCTTTGCTGTATGTTTCCAGTAAGGCATAGCAAGTTGATGAAGAACATCCTATACCTGCTAACTGGCTGTTATATCAGTGGTGTTTACTCATTTACTGAAATTACACATTTACCTGTTCCTCACCTAATTCACCAGTCTCTCAGTCACCCATATCCTCTCTCATATATCCCTACATACTTACATCCAGAATGATTACAGCATGTTTTTTGTAAAGCTGAACTCCTGGAGCAGTAGGTTTTGAAACCTTCTTTCAAACATGTTCCTCCTTTTGGCTTTCACTTGATCTTGAACACAGGTCACAGATATATTCCTTTGCTCTCTTAGCCACTGCATAACTCCAAGCTCCTTCCACTCAGTGTTTCTAGCACTTTTTGAACATGAGGGTGGATCACCCTTATGCTTTGAGGAGATTGTCCTTGAAAATGAACAAGCTGTCATGGGTCCTTATGTCCTTAAGAATGGGATTCGCTGGAAGGGGGTAGCCCCCAAGGGAACCTGCCTTCCAGTTTCCTGGGCAATCCCAGGTCCACTCTCCTGAGGGTTCTTTATACTGCTATTCACCTTTCTCACTTCCTTCAGCATTTAAAACTGCACCATAGCATGGTCACAGCAACCAAAGCTGCTATCAGTCTTCAAATCCCCAACCAGTTCTTCCTTATGGTTAAACAGTAGACACAGCAAGGCATCATCTAGTTTGGCCATCCAACACCTGTTTCAAAAATCTCGATTGCTTGCACCTCTCCATGTTATCTTTCTGGCAAATACAAGGTAATTGAAGTACCCCATGAGATCCAGGGCCTGTTATTGTGAGGCTTCTTCAGGATGTATAAGGAAGGTATTGACCATCTGTTCGATTGGCAGTCTGTAGCAAATGCTCACTGCAGTGTTCCCCTTTTTGGCCTCCCCTCTGATCCTGACACACAAGCTTTCAACCTACCTGACACCCATTCTGCAGGAGGGGTCTCTGCGTTCGAGACCATCTGGTCACATGAGCTGTCCTGCCACATCTTGGAAATTTCAGCAACACTGTAGCTCTACAGCTGTGCACCAACATCTATTTCTTCTGTTTACTTCCCATGTTGTATGTGTTTATGTACAGATATTTGATGGGTCTCTGGTCATGATTTTCTGAGTGGGAGTGTGATAATGTCCCACCATCATGCTGTCTCATGAGTGCTGCCCCCATTCTCCGACTTGTCTTTACACTTAATCTCCATCCCTTGAGCTACCTAGTTTAAAATTGTCCTCTCTTGGTTAGCAATTCTGTTTGTGAAGATGCTATTACCCCCCCCCCACACACACACACACACTGTCACATTGATCCCAAATCCCTCCAGTAGTTCTTGTTCCTTGAGGAGGGTCTCATGGGATCATAAAACCCAAAGCACTGCCTGTAATACCAGTCAGGTATTGCACCTGCAGGGTGCATCCGTTTCTACTGGAGCCTTTTCCATCAGGATCAAGGAGAACACCACCTGGACCTCAGTGCCTGTAAGCCTCTGATCCAGTCAAGTTCTTCCTTGGCATTGGTGTCTAAATGAATGAGCATCAAATCATTATTTACCATCATTACAACATATAAACATAATGTCTGAGAGCTCCAGTTGTAGATATTGTGTTAGTGCATATAAAATGCTCAAAACTCACAGTCTAAATCTAAAAGAAGCCAATATGAATATAGATAGATGGGAGAATATACAGAATCAATATAAGAGAATATTTCACCATAATATGTATTGATCACAGCATAAAAAACAGCCTTAAACATGTCCAATATTTTTGGTTTTTTGTGTGATGATAAAAGGGAGTTTCAGGAAGGAATTTGAAAGAGAATAATCAAATAAAAGATATACATGGGGAGGGTATTCAAAAGTGGGGTAGCATATATGGTATGGAGCTTCCCTAAAAGGTAAGGACTTTGTTGGCTGAAAAGATGCCAGCTGTGCAATGGCTATGAGCATGACAGGAGGACGTGAAACAGGATCGCTTTCTATGAGTGAAAGGTGAATGAGATGGCACTAAGCTAGGAAGAACTTCAAAGCTGCAGCTTTATTGACTGCAGAAGAAGGGAAATCAGTGAAGGGTTCCAGAGAAAGTTTAGACAAGCCCAAAATAACAGCTCAAGAAAAAAAATCTTCACAACAACATTCTGAATAAATGTGAGTGGAACAAGTTTTATTTGCTAGGACTGTAGAAAACAAGTTGTAAAAATGCAAGATGCAACCAGAATGATCAGTATGAACAATAATTTTGTCATATGGGTGAAGAGAGAAGGCTTTAGTGAAGTAATATAACCTTTCTCATCCCCATCCAGCTCACTCAGACTGAAAGTCAAAGTCTAACACTAAACAACTACAGGCTGGCACCAGCCAGCATTTGTTTTCCTAGGCATGTTCTTTGTGTGTAGATGTTATGATTTAACTAGATAAATCTTTTGCTATTGGATGGTGAGGCTGTATTTGATGCATCCAGGCAAAATAGTTTTAATCACTGTGTGTACAAAAAGGTATAGTATCTATTATTTTGATTTCTGACAATTATGTAATTTGTGGCATTTTAAATTTATAGTAAGAATTAGAAAACAGTGGACTGAATACAGAAAATGGCCTGTATCTTGTGTAATTAGTATAATTCCATAAATGCCAGTTTAATCACATGCAATAAATATTTCATCAAACTGACTATAACCAAGTATCTTTTTAAGTATTTCTAAGTTTAACATCAAAGGTAATTTTTAAGTAAGGAAAGAATTTTTAGACAAAACATTCTGTAGCAGTCTGCAAACTTACATATTTTTACTACATTATTCAAAATCAGCCTGACTGCCCTTCAGATGAAATAGGTACATAGTCCTAAGTCCTCCTGAGAAGGCACAGTATTCCTTATATTATTCATGAATAGACAATATGATTTTCCTCATAATGAAAACTGGGATATGCAAGGTTTTTTAAAGTTTTAGCACAAATTTAACTACCTGTCTGAGGTAATTACAAGGGATTAATACTTCTCTGTGCAACTATAATACGATCAAGTTCCAGCAATATTCATGGTAGAGAGGGTTTTTGTTTGTTTGTTTGTTTGTTTGTTTTCTTTGTGAGAACAATCATTTCTGTAACAGGTATGAGAAGTTCCAGTGTGCTTTCTATCAGCCCTGTATATAAACTGCTATAGAAGCCTATTCATCAACAACCAAGACTTTTGACTCTTCCCCCCCCAGCAATCAACCAACTCTGAATAAGAGGTAACAAAACCCCGCAGACCACTACACAGAATAGAAATACTTAATAACATCTCTGTAGACTCTTTAAACCACGGATGTGTGAGGAGTGATTTAGAAGCAAACTATCCAAAGAAAATAAAAAAATATTGTAGGGAAGTCCAAACTATCAGCTTCCCAGAAGTCAGTGAGCCAATAAGTATTAGACCTGTGTGCGAAGGGACCTACACTTATCTGCAGATATGTAATTTGAAAAGTTTGTTTCAGTGTACTTTATCACATTGATGGCATTTTCAGTAACATTACCTTGTTTATGATCCCTCATGTGACAAGATGCAGCACAGCAGAGGAGGATGAGGTCTCAGCAACCTAATTCAAAATGTTTGGAGAGCAGGAAAACAACATAAAAACTGTATTCTGATGATGATGATTATTTTTTGTATTTACAGCTGTGGTTTTGAATGTAGCTAGCTGGGTGCATATGTTCTATGCAGACTTTGTATTTTGCATTTGTACTTTAATTTGGGTGGCATTTGGGCATTGCTACACTCCCCCCCCCCCAAAAAAAAAAGTAAAATATGTTTGTGAGTATTTCCATTTTGCTAGTAAGAAATGTTTGCCAAAAAGTTCACCTCTACCATGTTTCTAGAAGAAGCAAACGTATAAAATAACAAAATCCCTTAACCTCATTTAATGGAACAGTGAATCTACAAACATGCACTTGCTCCTATTTTAAGCCTAATAGCGCCGCGTTCTCTTGTTTTTCTCTGCCACTTTTATTTCCTTAACCTGCTACATTATATCCACATGGCTGGACATCTGTGCCTGCACAGAGCCTTAGTGGTTTCAATTTGCTGCCCTGTACGGGGACTCTTGCTGAAGCAGAGATTCCCGCATATGTGAGGGCAGATCATCCTAGCGAGGGGCAGCCAGTTTCTCAGTGAATCCCAGATCACAAGTTTTTGGGCAGAGCCCCTATACTGTGCAAGTCCCAAATGAGGGTCAGTGTGTACGCATGCCCGAGAGAGAGCAAGAGAGAGCAAGACAGCCATACCTAAGGCAGAGTTTCGCTGTAACAGGGTTTGATGGCAGCACTTGTTCAAGGTCTCCCAATTCTCCACCATGTCACAAGCCAGCTCAGAGAACTGAGCCAATTTACACAAAATAAAATACAACAAAAATCTTTTTTGATGGTTGTGTTTGTTTTTTAAAGCCTGATAGTTCCTTGGTGATACAGCTGAGGGGAAAACACGCTGCAGTGGAGGGTCAGGGGCAAGTATGAGGGAGAAATAATTCAAACTGGTAAACTGTCTCCTCATCCTTTTTGCTTTTGGCAGAGCACATCATGCTTCCACTAGCCTTTTTAGCTCCTGATTCAGAAAAATACTTAAACGTTACCAACTTTAAGCACATTCCATTGACCTCAGTGGGGTAAGTCACGTGAATATGCTTGAAGTTTTTGATGGATCAGGCCCCAGTCTACTAGGCATCTGTTTCACTATGAAAATGTAAGGTATTAAAGAAATTTTTGTTGAAACTGATTTCTGATCATACCCTGGCTACATTTCATTCAGAGTTAATACCTGGATTCAGAGTCTTTTTCTTTATTTTTTTTCTCTCGAGTTACTCATTAATAAAATAAATAAAACTAGGTGTATTACCTAAAAATTAGATTCCTTTCTTTCTCCAGAGAAGTTCTCAAAATTAATTTTATCTGATTTAGCTTAACTGATTTGAAATAAGATTAGTTTAACACTCGAGTAAAATAAGTTACCAGGAAGAATACCGAATAATCAAACTCCTGGAAGTCATTGTGCCTGGCTGAAAAGAAAACATGATAATGACATAGAATTGGACTTATTCATTAACATCTGTTCTTGCAGCCTGTCTTCCCTTGTTTGTCCTTGAAATTTCCCCCATTATAAGGTCTCCCCTTAAGCCTTATTTCTTAGAAAGAGACAGAGCAAACACAGAGATATTTTCCATAGCTATGAAAGCAGAGACAATGACAGGGCTGGATGCCCTCAGCCTAAAGCAATACAGTGCCATTTGATAGAGTCTTTTAGAAAAGCTGGGTTCCGTAATGCATTTACAAAGAAAGTGAGTCATTGCCAATGACCAAAGGAAATGCAGATTTATTGTAAACTCCATACACACACACACACACACACACACACACACAAAACCACTACAGAGGAAAGCGTTCGGCAGGTCTCTGAATGCTGTAAGTAGGGTATGGGTATATTTATCCTCCACTTTTTCAGTGCTCTGACCTGATTAGAAAAGCTTCAAATTTCTCAATCCTTCCTGAGTGAGACTGTCAGCCCTATCGTCCTTTAGAGATTTAATGATAGTTCAAATGGAATGGAATTTAAAATGAACAAACCCTGTAGGTTAATCCCTTATTTTCTTAATACATAAGTCAGATTTTTATTTTTTAATTGAAACTTTACTGTAACATGCTAATACTGGAACGTAATGACAAATGGTGCCTGTAGCAGCTGTTTTTTCTCAGCAGTTTCTCTGAACCACAGAGCTTATTCTGACATAGTTCAGCTCTGTGTCCTGATTCCACATCCCAGACCAGCAAAATATTAAGTGCATGCTTGACAATCAGCATCTGCTCAAGCCCTCTTGATTTAAATTTAAAAGATCTTCCTGTGAAAGCTATAGCAAGGAGATGTTCTACTTAAGTAACAGTATTAATAAAATGTTGATTGTTTGCCCATGTCACTGAGTACAGAACAATGGGTTTAAATATTTTATGCAGAAGCCTGTAAGTCATGTCTTGGCAGCTCATGTCGCCTAGACTAGCTATATTAAAGCTGAAATGGGTTTGCACCTACAAGCTACAAGCAGAACTTTATTTAGCCTTATGCAAAAGGAACAGAGCATGAAAAAGTGCTTTACTGACTGAGTAGGGACTGACATAAAAAGCAGGCTTCAGAGTAATCATGGAGAAATGCCACAGCCTCCTCCAGGAGACTGTAAGGCTGGTGATTATTTCATTTTTACAAACAAAGACTTATCTAATCACCATAGCCACAATTTTATCATTATAGCTTGGTTTTGTTAGAGAGGCGGTGTATGGAAGATACTCAAGTCATGTAGGTACCACCGCCAGGCTGCAGCTGGACACTGCCTGAAAGGCGGTGTTATTGCCTGAAAGGATATAAGTAGATGCAACCCTCATCCACCCTGATACTCTCAATTTCCTTCTGCGCTTTGGCGGTCAGGCAACTGTGGGGCTGCATGGTAAACTGGGTGGCAAAGGTGATCCTGCTGCAAATACCTAAATAAGTATCAAAAAAAAAAGTTCTCAGAATACTTGGATGATATTTTTATGATGATAATTCTAGGAACAGTGTAGGCAGCACTTTTAAAAATTGAATAGCCAGCTGCTGAGCCAGTGTGTTTCTTGTAACCACAGTGCCTTTTATCAGACCTACACTACTGTTGTGCTACAGATTCAGCACACAGCATTTTACCAGGTAGCACTTTGCTTTGTCTGGCTTTGACTGTTGCAGACTCCTCCCCTTGAAACAGCATTTAGAACAGAGCCTTTAACTGGCAGAAACCCCCCCTCCTTATACCCCCGAGTAGCAATCAGATAGCCAGCAAAGGGCAGACCTGCAGACCTGGCCTCCGCTACCAGCTCTGGAATGGAACCAGGGCAGCACACACTGCATTTCTAAAGGCCCACCCTTTGCTTTCAGCATACGGATTTGCAAAGCTACACTGACGATTTACACATGGCTTTACGAAACATCTTTTAAAATGTAAAATCCTTACCACGAGGCATTTAGTCTGAAACCTAATCCCCAACAAAATACTAAATTGTTAGGTTACATGAAAGAGGGAGGGAGAGGGAATTCGTACAGGGAAGAACATTTATCAAGAAACTTCCAGACTTAAAATTGCCCCATGGTATCACAAAAAAAAAATACTATTCATGATCTACAAAACTGTGTTTGACTAGTCCGTCAGTGATTTCAAAAACTTTTGTTTTTGTTGTTGTTCTGTAATAAGAACTTAGGAGTTGCTACTGACTCAGTCCAATATTCTTTCTCTGATTTATTAGGATAAGATTCTCCAGAGATGATATGAGAAGCCTTGTAATGATTGCACAACAACTTGCTTATGGCAGCAGCTGCATTGTTCCTAACAGAAGTTAGCTTATTCCTGCTCTTAACACTTGTAACTGAATAATATCCTGAATTTATATAAAATCTTCAGCAGTTTGTTGTATAAGAACCATGCATTTTTGCAACACCAGTATCTAAACAGTGATTGTCATAGCTGTTGTTCTTTCAACACCCAACCAGATGTCATATAAACTTTACACTGAAATAAAGAGTAGGAGTTTGAAGAGATGACATTATTGACTCACATATTTATCTCCTACAAATTAAGAAGGTCAAAGTCAGATTAGTATTTAATGTTTAAATTAAATGTCATGAGGATAAATATGTAAACACTGTTAATAAATATGCACATTTCATCACTAGCTGTAAGCATTGCTGTAAGTTTAACACACTTTATAAGTATTTTTAAAAATATCACTGAGAATATTATTACTGCTGTATGGGAAAAATCCAGATTGGGTTTCATACTTTGATTTAATTAGCAGATTTTAAAACCCCACCCAAGATAAACTTATGGGCACTTTAGAATATACTGGACTAGTTAAAGATCTGCCTTGCACCTTAGAATTATGAAGGGTTTATAAGAAACACATTCTTAAAAAGGAAAGTGTTAAAAATAAATGATGTTCAGTGTGACAAGAAAAGTAAATATTCCAGTAGACATATCTTGCATATAATAATTGAACTCACACCAAGAAAGGATCCCCTGCACCTAGTAGAAGTACTGATGCTATAGATTTACTTAAACAGCCATGAAACAGACCTCTGTGGAGTGAAAATTTTGATGAATATTTAAAGATCGGATTCGATCTCTGCACTACGTTGTTACATTGAGAAGTGAGAACTTCCAAGCAGAACTCTTCTCTGACCAGGATAAAATCTCCTTACCCCAGACAAGACCATTCCTGTATTGCTGTATGTGGCCAAAGAAACAATGACAATAAGGTAGGGTGAACCTCTTTCTTCAGGAATGAGTAGAACAGAGACAATCGAATACCATTTCTCCAATTATAGGACATCTAAAATACCTTTATATTCTGGATGCAAAACAAATTGATTGTAAAGTATTTTTAAGTATTAGAATAATTAATTGAAGTTCATTTAGGGCTATGCAAACAACATGGGGGAGAAAAAATATAATTTCACTCAAACTATCCTGTGTTTTTTTGTCTTGTGAAAAGAGATCAAACGAGATGTTTTGTTCTACACAGACAATAAACTTAGCAGAGAAATATCAGGAAATTTGAAAGAATGGGGTAACAATAGCACAGCTGTACAAAAAATACACAGTGTTTTCAATTACTAATCAAAACTGACTACATAGCCATCCAAACTTTGTTAGTTCCACTAATGTAAACCACTGCTATTCCAGTTAAATAATTCCTCTGTCTTGGACATGAGAAAAATGAAACACAGTGAAAGGCAGATAGAGAAGGACTGATCTAAAATGCTGAATATTGTAGCTGTCCTCAGAAATAGAGAAAATAAATTGAGTCATGCCATCCTGATATCAAAATCACTATTAGATATTATGTATTAACTCCTCATCCCTTCTATAGACTTCCATAACTCAGCTGAAACCCTGGTTCATTCAAAAATATTTTAACATGATTAAACTCTATAGCAAACCTTTAAGAGGCAAAAAATGTAATATTCCCTGGTAGGGTAAGTTCAGGTATCAGGAAACAGCAAGTGGAAAGTGAGAACATTCTAAAATACTTTTGTTAAATCTTGTGACTTTATCTGCTTAATATAGCACTAGTTATTAATTCCTTCCTTCCTCTCTTTGTAAAATCATCTGTTGGCAGTGTGGAATAGACAAGCCAAGGATACTAGTGCATGTGTTATACTGGCATGTTTGGGTTGGGAGAGTAAACAAACAAAAATCAGTGATAACTCCTAACCTTTCCTAGCCAATACAAGACATACAATATAGCTGATAATTCCACCTGGTTTTCTCTAACAGCATAACAAGCTGAAGTCAGTTCTGATACACTCCCACCCCACTGTGATGTTTTAAATAAAGATGTATGTCTTTACTGTGCAACTCCACAAAGAGTTCAATTATCATAATGGAGTGAATTGCAATGAAGGCAATAAAAAGTGTGACTGGAGGCAAGATGAGTGACCCAGAAGGCCAGGGATATCTTAAGCCAGACTCTACTGACAGAGAAAATTTTGGGAAATGTCTTTCAGTGCAGCCCAGGGAAGAAAACTCCTTCTGGGGGTGGTTTTGGCAGCTAGGCAACAGTTCCCCCTGGTGACTGGTGACATCCCCCAGCTGATGAGTCCTCAGACAGAGCGTGAGGGAAGTTACACAATAGATGGAGGGCTTTTTTTGCTAAAGACAAAAGAAAAGCTGGTGCAGAACAGCAGGAGGAAGCTGCTTGCAGAGGAACGAGAGGGAGACATCACAGCGAAGCCCCTCTGTGTGGAGACCTGCAGGTCCAGAGCCCCGGGGAAATCGACCTTAGCCAGGAGAATCCTGCTGAGCAGGAAGAGCAAAAAAGCAAGGAAAAGTATGTTGGCATTTAGTGCTATATATACCTGGCTAATCCCAAAGGTGATATTTTTGTGGTGGGGAGTGGAGGGACTTCAAAAAGACTATGCTTATTGAAAAGCTGGAGAATGTTCATGAAACAGAAAGTTAAGAAAGGTTAGATTGTTTCATATAGGTACCTGGTATATGGGGAAACATGTCTGCTTTTTATGCCTTCACTTTTTTGAGCTAGAAAGTAAGATAGGCCACCAAGGAAAGAGTGTGAATGCCAGATATCAAATAAGAATATTTACAATAATATAATTACTAGCATTTAAAAATGTTTCAGGTTTCACCAAATAAGGAAATTTGGTTCTAAAAATATATGAACAGATAAGCGAAAGCCACATTCAAAGATGACACTGCAGTTTCACTTTCAGATAGAATAAAGTTTTCAGCACCTGAGAGATCAGCCAATTGCAGTGAAATTAGAAAGCATCACCATGGGTGCAGAAAATGTCCTACCTTTTTTACTGGAAGATGGTGCAGAAAATTGGATTCAAACTAAGTTGGAGAAGGCAACATAACTAATCATCAGTTGTTTCACATTCTGACCAAGTGCAAGAGACACTGAATGTTGGGTCATGTGATAACAGAAATGCACTGTCAGATCCCGCAGGTCAGGGCACATGATAGGAAAAGTGGATCATGGCATGACATGAGCCCAGGATTCCTCTGGAGATTACATCTTCTCCCAGATGCTACATACCTCTAGCATGCACCAGGTGAAGTTTGTCAGTAGGTCAGTCTGCTGTGTCTGGAGTGAAAGAGAAACCATGACTGAACTGGAAAAGCGTTAGCTGCAAACCCTGAAATTGGGCAGTATGAGAGAAACATAAATGTGTAAATTGTGCATAAAGTTGAAATTTGACAGATCTGAAAATAGGTTTCTCATTCTTTTTTTATGATATAATAGCAGAAATTCTGTAGGCACCAGTAAAAAAAGGAATTTCATTGTATCCTGTGTTTTCCCAATAAATATTACCAAATAGACTTGGTAATTATATTCTGTATCAGCCAACTTCAGTGCAGGGAACTGTTCCTATATTTACCATTAACAATGGTGCAGGTCATATATATCAACCTTCTACTTATGTCAAGGAAAATCTATCATCTATCCTCTGTCAAAAAGATGCATTATAGAAGTATAGATGTACACTTTTTATCACAGAAGTAAGTAGGGACTTACAATAGTTTAACTTAACTTAGCTTAGCTTGTTCCACTCAGACTCCCTGTGCTGAGAAAGCCTCGTGTATTTTCACATACTGAGTGTGTGGTTCTGACTGGAGCATTACCCCAGAGAAACTGGCCATTCTGCTGGAATTCTTATTTTTATAGTTGTGACCAAACCACACTGTGATTTCACAAAACACTGTATCATAAAGGAGTTTTCACAGAGCCATGGAGTATCAAAGCTATGAAGTACTGACACATGGAACTTTATAGTTCATAGCTCCTGGATTGTGGTGACCTTTCTATAAGGAAAGAGAATTTTTCTTTAATGGAAAGCCTGGATTTTAAATGAAAAATGACCATGAGGAATTCTTAACATTTTCTTTTCCCAACCTATGCTGAGAAAAATAAAAGGTATCACATTTAAGCAGCAACTGAAATAGAAGGTGAGATATTTTTATAACAGAGTTTTGCTCTACTGGAAAAAAAAAATGGTTTGTAAAAAAAGTAATTGATGCAGAATTGTCCTCTCCTGTATTTAGTCAACTGTTTAAATTTGTTCTTGGGGATTTGGGGAAGAAAACCACCAAAATCAATGGAAAATTTTTTGTAGATATAGCTTGAAAAACTCTTTACTACCACTAGGGACAACAGTTAATGACTACTGATTGTTAAGCACTTAAACTGATGATTTTATCTTCAAAAAATATTGAATAGAATTGCCTGAAAATAAAAGAATAGGAGTGGCATTTTGTTCCAGCTCTATCCACCTAAATGTAGGTGTCTACTTTTGAGGCAGATGTCTAAGTCAATGGAGATAAAGCCCATGCAGTCAATGAAGCCTAAAGAACAATGTGGCAGGCCAAATGTAGATGACTCCCTTAAGATGAGCTGAATACCTCTTCAAACTCCACCAGTACCATTGGCAAGCTCTCTAGAGACCGAAATGAGAGCTTAGATTCCTACATCTGAGTGTCTTTATGTGGAACTAAATCCCACCTCATAAGTGCATGCAATGTATGTGTACAGCCACAAGTGCAGATTGACACAACTTCTGAGTTCTTGCTGGGATCAGACAAGCTCCAAGCCAGAAACTTTATACTGTTTGCAGACACAGCATCCAGATAAGGGGCAGGAAATACTAGGTCATACACAGTGGCACTGACTTGTGTCCAGCTGCCTTTGAATGTGGACAGAAAAGTATGGGTCTGTCTGCACCCCTGAACATAATCTGAAACATAATCTGCTACACTAGCCTAGTCTTGCTATCTAGTAATTCAACACAGATACAAGATTTTTCCTCTGGAGACTATATTATAGATTCAGTGTGCTTACCTCACTGCCTCTCCAGAGGATATAAGCTTAACAGGACTAGGACCTCAGCTCCCAACAGAGATAACACAAGCTCAGATGATGTGGAGCCTGGGAATGGAGGAGGCCATCAGCTGAAGAGCAAAGCTCAAGGTTGAAGAAGACAAGGAAAAAGGTTTTTTTTCACTTCCTCTCTCTTCCTACATTTTAGGATGCCAATATGAACTGAGCATCCATGACCATGAATGCAGCAAAAGACTGAAAGGTGGTCTCATTTAAAACGCACTATGAAGGTAGACACACACATGAACATACTCCACATACTGCCCCTGTCCAGGGCTTCTGCATACCCTAAGTTAATATGGTTGATCTCTGTATGTGAATACAGCATACAAGCAGACATAAATCTGTGATGACAAACAGGTACGCAGGTTCATAAGCATAGTCTTACTTAGGGACTGTGCATCTACGTATGACACTGTGTGAAATTTAAGTTATAATTGTGATATAAGAAGGAAATTACAGTTACAGTTGTGGTATAGCTGCTTATCAAGGCTTTGCCTGTGTGCATACCCAGCATACTCTAGTCATTAATACCCTGGGTGATTGACTGAACTTCTAGATGCATTCAGGTAGACTGCTGCAGAAAAGCATTCAACACATTTTTAGAGGAGCTCTCTAGCTGGGAATTTCAAACAGTCCCAGAGAGTGCCTCACACTGGAGACCAGTAGGCATTACCTGTGTGCCTCAATGTATGCTTCAATTGCCATTCTAGATGGAGAATCTGGCCGTCCCAGAGACTCTCCTAGGCAGCTCTTGCTGCAGAATTCACCAAACTGTACACAGCTAAGATGTGTCAGAAGAACATAAAATAGTCAGAAGAAACTGTTCCTGCAGGTGCAGTAATGATCATTTAGGAGTGAATATTTGTACAGAGATAAATGAGTTAGGAAATGTTCTGTAAGTAGTTTAAAATAATCAATAGCAATGGATCATGCATATGCTGAAATGGTCATGTAGGACCACAGGTCAGCTGGATTACAAAAAATTATTGGAATGACAGTTTGGGGAGTCTCACCAGATCCAGTTGAAGATGTTCAAGGACTCTTGCATCAGAGACAACTGCCACCATCTGGACAGAGGCTGACCATCCTGTTCAGGAGATCTGATCGCCCATGTGAGCATTATCCTGTGTAAAAGCTCCCAATAAATTTGCTTTTTTTAACAACCACAAAAAAAGTCCATGAGTGTCTGCTCAAAAATTCTTTACCAAGAACAAAAGCTTTATATGCAATGTGAAGTATATACCATACCTTTACCTAACAAGAGAGAGACATTCACTTGTGTAGACGAGGCTTTCCTGAAGGCTGATTACTGCTTTCCCATAAAGAGAATTTAAGTCATTCAGATGCCTTGCACTGGCTTTCTGCAGAAGCATTAATTTCCTCCTGAAATAAGTGTTTGTTTTATAACTAATTTATTTGGACTGAAGTTAACAAGGCACATTTGTAAACTTCCACATCTTGAAGTGTTTAATTTGTGTTATGTCTTCTCAAGAACCTTCTGCCATAAAATAATTAGGAAGAACAGAGAAAAACTGTGACAATCCTAGTTGCATTTATAGTTAAAAGGTGTTGTTTCTCATTTTGAGATTTGCCATTTATGTGTCTTAAGAGTCGACAGTTATGTGGAAAAACAGTAACCACTGTGCCAATTTTTACTTGAATGAATTGTGATACATGCTAGAATCTAGAACACTTTATGAATGTGCCTTTTTATATGCTACAGTGTGTGCCTTGGAAATTTTACAAAAATTACGCCATCTGGTTATCCATTTGCTCATTATCAGCCATACAGTGAAGGGGAAAAAAATGTACTTTGTTCAGCTTCACTAGATTTAAACTAAATCAGAAGTTCAATTTGTTTGATCTAGTATAGTAAGATATGTCTGCTGGGATTGATTAAAGTAAAAATACCAAGTGCTACATTCCTAGAGTATATTTCATCATCAAAGATTTTTCATTTAGTTCTTTGAATATAATATGAAGAAAAAAGATAAAACCATTGTGTCACTCTAAATCCTTCAAACCAATCTTTATAAAAATTGAAAGGAGTGAAACAAATGAAGATGCCTATAAATTAATTTACACACATAATAAATCCTGTACACTGGAGTGTCTAACATTCTTTGACAGATTTAGGAATTTTATTTTAAGTCAGTACTAAAAGGGTGTTCATGATGCAAAAGGTATAGAAAGTCTTCAATATCTTTTATATGAATACCATAGAACAATTATGCCACATATTATCCATGACTGAAAGAGACTATTTATTGACAAAAGTAACAAATTAATTGCTCAACAGATAGAGATTTATGAAATTCCACTGAAAATGAAGTAGCTACAGTATATCAGCTGAATATCAGGTCCATGCCTATCTTTAACATATCAGATTGTTTTGTTTTGTTGATTTAAACCTTTCAAATAACAAATTCTTAAAACTGAACTTTTTTTTTTTTTTATGATTAAGTTTTCAGAACTCGGAGTTTCCAAAACAGAGTTAGAAAAACCTAATGAAATACTTCACAATTTTACAGTTGACAAATATATGTTAGTTAGGATGGAATTCATCTCACATACATTTAGCCATCCAAAATCTGGTATCCCATCTCAGCTAGTTAAGGTTAAGACAAAACAAAACAAAACAAAACAAAAACAATGAATCAAGAAATCATTATTTTGGGTCAGTTGAAAAACTTGACCTAATAAATGATTTGGGCCTCTTCCTTAGAACTGAATTTATAAAATAGGGATGGTAGTGTTATTCTCCTCCCACTCCTTTTAGCACTGCAGTGAGGACACCTGCCTGGAATGTCAATAGCTAGTAGCTTCCTGGAAGAACTCTGTTCACCCATCTACTACCTATAGATTTGATTGTAGGCTATAAAATCAGGAGTACCTTTTCTTCACTTTTTTCTTTTTCTCCCCCCTTTTCAGCTGATTTTCCTTTTCCTATTCATCAGACAATAATTTTGAAAAAATATTAAGTATGTTGAAACCACATTTTTCCAGGAAATGGGAAAAAATAGAATGTGTCAGGCCCTAAAAGGCAGATTGTGTCACAAAGTTTTGTGGCAAACCAGCAAGTGTGTGAGGCTAAATTGGATATATTCACCATTATTTTAACACATGAAAACACTAACAATAGTTTTGGGGAGGCACAATAGAAAGAATATGAGAAATAATGTTAATTAATCCTAGCACTGATTATGTTTGAAATTAGCGAAACCCTGAACTGCTACAAAACTCTTATTTCACAACTTATAAAGATTCCAGTTTGTTTCTGGGCAATACTTGCTTAACAGTAGGCTAACACAGATGGGATCACTGTTCAAACCATATTTATGATTTGATTGGTATGTAGTTTTTGTCAAATCCTATTTGCAAGTTAGTCTTTGCTCTTCACGGTGCTCTAATACTTCGGTAGGACAATATTCTCTTTGGATTTGTCGGCCTTAAGAGATCAAGCCTTTCCTTTTTCCCCTCCCCCTTCTCCTCATGAAAATAAATCCAAATGATACTGATATGTCTCTATGTCAGAGGCTGGGGATGGGAATGAAAAATCAGCTTGCTGCGACTTGAATTTATTTAAGACACAGAAGAAATATCCATGCTTTCAAATCACAAACTTAATTCATTCCTTGCATGCTATTAGCAATATATCTCCATAAGACTAATTCAGCTGAACAGTTTTTGTGAAGAAGCATGTTTTCACGTTTCACAGAGGGGATAATAGAGAGATACACTTTTTATTTTTCATAGTGTCTCTCAAACTTCTTTAAAATGTTTTAATCTAAAACAAACCAGCAAACTCCAAACAAACAAACAAAATTTCCCACAAGAGTAGGAACTGCTAAAGGTTACTGCAAAATAAGTATTTTGCTTTTGCTATTCTTTATTTAACTTGTCATTTATACCAGCAGAACACTGACCCTATTTTTGTTAGACTGCCTTGCCATAATATGTCAGACACTCTCGCTTTTGCTATTCAAGTACTGCCTGCTGTATGTTAGGCTAGTTAGTTCTGTTGTCTGACATTAAGTATTTTGTATTTTAGTTTTCATTACATTGCTTGGATGCTTTGTGAAAGATAGCCTAGAAAGCGACAAAGCAAACACTGCTGCTTTATAGATCACAGTGCTGTGCTGTAACTACTTGCTAATGCTGCACAAGAGCACATCATGCTCAAAAGAGAAACAGAGCTGTTAGGCTATAATTTGAAAGACAAAGAGGTACCATTTGATGAAGATAACTAACGAAGGCATCCCTGATTAATGCAGAACTTACCTTGAATACTCTTCAGTTGGCCAACTGGACCTGTGCCATGGTGTGTTTGTATAAAATAACCTGAAGACATCATCTGGAAGCCGAATCTCCCTTGGTAAATTGGGCAGCAGCAGCGCCACAGACATAGATGTTGGCAGGGCTGTTGGAGGCCTTGCTTCCTTCTGGCACCTGGTACTCCCTGCTCTGCTGATATTAGCAACTACTGTAATGACAACCCCATGCTTGCGCTAAGAAAAGGCATACACAACATAAGTGTTGCACTGAACTGATCCCATAAGGAGGGGACAGGAGAAGAGAAGAGAAAAGGACTCCTTTCACTGGATCACAAGTCATGTTTCCTGGAGGCAAAACCTCTGCTCTCCTGCTATCTCGTGATCTTGGAGTCATGTCTGTCCCCTGAAATCTTTTAAAGGAGCTGCCCCCTTGGAAGAGCTGTGCAGTTCCAAGTTAAATGATCCTTCTTGCCATAGCCCAGGGAAATCGCTTGTGAGTGTGGCTGCTCAGTTTTCTACCTACCTCTGGCAGTTCCACAGAGATGCTTTTCCAGGCTCCTCTTGTGCTGGAGGGGACTCGCTGGCTCCAGTACCAGCACAGAAAGTGTCTTCTGCCTCTGATTCATGTAGGAGAAGGAAAACATTCAGCCCACTAAGAGATGCCATGAACAAGTTACCTCACTGTATCTTCAAAGCTTGCTATGACTGAAGAAAAAAATACCATTTCATACAATTTCACACAATTTCATAGAATTCTTGGTGGCCCGAAATACAAAGTTTTCATTGCCATCAAAGGATATTCACAGAAAAAGACTCACTGAATTTATTTTAAACTTAGATCAAGATACTTTAACTAACATTTCAGCAAAAGACAAAATAGCTAAATGCGATAAACATTTTAAAATATTACATATTTGAATACAGTTTATGTTTTGCTGTATACTCATCAAGCCCCTTTAACCAAATGGTTCTGTACAAGCAGCACAATAACATCTAGGGTCTGGGGCTGAGGTGGTAAAGTACAGACAAGTAAATGATAGAGTCTAAACTGTTTTGTTCCTAACTTTGGGACATTTTAAAATTATAATGAGAAACAATATGGTGGATGTCTGACTCTCTAATCCCACTTCTTGGTTCACTGAAAGGACAAGATACATCATATGACGTGTCCTGTGTGAAGTGACAGGTATCTTGTCATCCCTTACTGATAAAAAATGCCAGCCATTTACCTATGTGGATTTTCAGGATGAAGCTTTTGCAAAGGGAAAACTTTAATAATACCTGAAGTCAAGTAAAAGGCTATCAGAAGTTCAAAGGAAATAATAATTTTGCAAACAGCTCTTTAAGAAACACCTTTCGTCCCTTCTTTTTGTGCTCGTTTAGTTCCAAATGTTCCTCTGTCTTGCCTTGTGCTCTCTGCAGCAAAGTAATATGAACTGGATTGGGATATGTTTAAAACTCACACTTTTATTTGCATCTGCAGAGTTCTGCCATTGTTCCTCATGCATTCTTATTCTGTTTATGAAGAAACAAGTATAACATAGAAAGTGAAATCCTGAAGTCAGATGAGATGTTACACTTGACTTTTGTGAGCCCATACACTTGAGAGAACAAAGCCTCACTGGAACTCCATTGTCTAAACTAACAGACATTCCTATGTAAGAATGGGAAGAAAACCAGCTGATAATGAGTGAAAAAAGAGGAGAAAACCAGCCATGTGCACCTTTCTCTCAACCTCCCTGAAGTTTTATCATGACTACTATATGCTCAGGCCTTCATGGCACAGGTCCTTGTTCAGGCAACCATGAAAGACTCAATTTGCATAGCACAGCTCCTGCTTGAAGTTACAGAATTAAACAGGTGCAAAAGCACCATTAATATAACTAGACACAACACTATGAACTGTGTCATAATTGGCCCAGAATTATCAGCAAGATCTATTGCAGAATGCTGCTATAAACAGCTTCCGTATTCATAATATGCAAGTTTCTCCAAGATCAATGTCAGGACAAAATGATGGCAACTCCAAAGGATAAACAAAACAAGGAAGAACAATGTAAACAAGACAAGGAAAAACAATGTAAGTGACAGATTTTTAAACAATCAACCAACCAAACAAAATTAAAACATGTCACAGCAAAAGACTGGGACTGCTAAAATTTGGACACTGTATGTGTATAACAGGATAAATTCTAAACAGATATTATGCAGATTAAAGTAAGAAAATTGTCAGTGACGGTATAAAACAAAGACTTCAATGAATCTGTAATAGGAAGCTGCCTTTCATTGAGAGTTAGAATAAACAGACATGGCAATGATCCGCACTGTAGTCATCATATAAATGTTAGTCTCATTATACTCCTCACTAACAAACCCTCTTCTGCCACAATTAAAGGGTGGAAGAGAACTTACCAATACTGAGTATGCCACCATTCTGCTATTGCAGTATCAGAGCTGATAAAGCAGTCTAACAAAAAAAGAAAAGAAAAGAAAAGAAAAGAAAAGAAAAGAAAAGAGAAAAGAATGAAAAGAAACAAAACAAAACGAAACGAAATGAAACGAAAAGAAACGAAACGAAAAGAGAAAAGAAAAGAAAAGAAAAGAAAAGAAAAGAAAAGAAAAGAAAAGAAAAGAAAAGAAAAGAAAAGAAAAGAAAAAAGAAAATCTGTCAAAGGAATATTTCTGCCTTTCAGCAGATGGTGCATACCTTGCATGTTTAGTGAAGTGAATTTAAATAAAGACTTAGAAAAGAATATCTTTCCAAGTTCCTGTAGGCTTCAGAATTCTTAAACATATTTGATTTAATATTAATACAGTATGTTTTACTAGATGATTTATTTGATGTCGTAAGTAATTTATTTGATCCGGTATCTCCCACATAATACATGACATACCTGCCGTGACAGACAATATATGTAATTGGCAAAATCTATCTAAGGAAAAAGTTTAATTCTACAGCTTCCTTCCTCTTCCAATTTTTTTAATAAAGATATATTTAATTACTTCACAATGTATTAATTTCAGCTTAAACTATATCAAGTCCAGCATTAATGTGCATTAAGATAAAGTAAACCCAGCTCAATAGTGAAAAGAAAAAAATAGAATAAAAGTGCTCTGCAAATGTGCTTGCATATAAACCACTAGATTTCAATATGCTACTCTTGATAAGTGATATTTGCAATGAGGTATATTTCAACAGCTGCTACTATTCATGAAATATCAGCAATTTTTAAAGTGCTGTGAATCCATATTAGCATTCTATTATTACTTATTTGTTAAAAATGTCATGCAGTCAAAGAACAGAAACATTATCATGTATTCATTCACATATATTGAATTTTCAGACATTTGCAATTTACCTGTAATCTGAAAATTGCCATTGAAATTGTTCGATTAATATTTTAGTATAATTAATACTTTTCTAGACATCAGGAATGATCCAAAAGACAGACATAAAACATTCTGTCTGCTCATGCTGTTCAGTGAGATTTTGTCAATATATGCCAGTTGTTTTGTGTGTTACTTTAGATGACATATACATTCATACATATATTTTGTTTTTTGAAAGCAAAATTGAATGGAATGTCAAATTTTGAAAGACTTGTGAAACTTTAAATTTTATTGCATTCTGAATCACAAAGAAAATTGAAAGGCTTGCAGAACAGAATATCTGAAAAACATGCTTATAGAATGATAGGAATTCAGTGGATCAAAAGCATGCAAGGCAATGTGTGAGGGAGTCTGAGGAAACACTAAGTGCAATTGGAAAGCACATTATGTTTAATGCTGCACCTTTAAAAACTTCAGTTTTGACAAAATTACATTTTTGTTTAGTAGGGTAAAGAACAAAAAATTCACTGATTTTTTTTTTTAACCAGCCCTACTTCAGACTTTGCGTATTGGCTTGAAATAATATTAATAATTCCTGCACATGTAGATGGGGAAAATCACAGCTCACATTTTTCCAAATCATAATTTATCCATCAGTCACGAAAGTACAGTAGTTCAAACCTGTAGCATCAATTCCTTGCTATGTATAAGTCTAAGAAGCATTACCTTGTAAATTCAGAATTAAGTGGAATGCAGGCTGTGAGATCAATAAACCCATTCCACTTCCACAATTGGATACATGACTTTTACTGTATTTTACTTGCGGAACCAGAACATTCAATGTCTTTAGCATCTATAAATTTATTCCTTTAGCATGTTATCATTAAGTTTGAAAGAAAGGTACGTGGAACGCCTACGCTTCAGTCTCCACTGACTGGGGCTTACAGCTGAACCACTCTTACAAGAACTGCTTTTGGAAAAACAGCTGTTACACCATCATAGTTATGCCTAGAGCTGTTACGCCTAGAGTTAGTGCTCACTGAATGATAAAATAAACATGCTGAAGCAGAAGACTTAGGTTCCCCAAACACGTTCTCTCAGATGAAACCAGGATGAGATTTAATAAGATAGGTATAATTCATATGCTAAGGAAAATTTCTTTAATTTTAGAATAAGTCAATAAAATGTTAGTAACATAGAGAGAAATCTGCAACAGAGAATATCTATGGAAGCAGGCCACATGCCAACATAAAATCAATACAAACTCTGCTGACTATTATAAACAGAAATATACCATTTTTAAATGTCACCCAGAAAACCTTAAAAGAAAGCTGAGTGAAATTCTGATGTCAATATTTTGTTTCTCAGTAAATTGCAGTAAATTAAAATACTTTCGAGAAATCAAAATTCTGAAGAATGCTGACTAAATAATGCCACTGCATTACATTTCAAGATTTTCATCAAAAGAAAATATTCAGACATTACCTTAATCGAGGTTTAAATTTGTTTTGTTGGGCAAACTCAGCATGCTTCTTTTCAAGGCAAGATATAAAATTTCAGTGCATTCATCATGCTGTGAGAGACTGTCTCAAAGTAAGGACTCCTAGCACTTTATTATTATTGTTGTTGTTGTTGTTGTTATTTTAAAATCAATACCAAGTTTGTAAATTTATTGCTTGGCACGTCTCAGATTTCATCATTCATGCTGTTTGATAAAAGAACCTAGATTTGTATATTTTAGTGGATTTTAATATGAACATTTAGAGATAATACTGTTGTTAAAGATCTAACTAATACTAAGAAAATCAAGGATCATATTGAGGTCACAAATATGACTGACACAATACATTCAAATGAATAGATGATAACTAGTGCAGCAGATAATCAAATGAAATTACGACTCTCATACTCCTAAAGATTTGCAGTATTTTTGTTTTGGAAGTATCTAAGGAGGAAGCAGATTCCTTTCAATCCAAGATCCAGTCAAAGGGGTAAAAGGACATATGAATTAGTGGATGAAATGCAGAGTAATTCATTAAAACTAAGGTGTGTCCACACTGCACAATAAAATAGTAGCAGAGCTAATTAGACCAGAGCATCTTGCCAAGAGAGTTAGTTTGTTACTGGTATGTAAACTACCTGTGACACCTCCACATCATATTTTGCTGTGGAGCAATTGCAATTTTCTTTTCTTTTCTCTTTTTTTTGGTGTGTGCATTTCAGGGAGCATTTGAGAAAGTGGTCTGGTTTAATAAGAACCTTACAAAGAGAATACCATTCAGCTCTAAGTCTATGGGATTTCGCAGTTACATCTCCAAGGAAAGTTCTGTAACCGTGAGGCAAAGGACCATTTTGGCCAGGATCCCTCCTGCTGAATTGGTGCCTCTTAAGAAAAGACCTGATGCTATAAAGAGCTCTGAGTCTTGATTTTAGTGGTTAGGAAACTTTTCTAGAAGTGAGCAGTCCTGGGTGTTAGTCTTTCTCCCCAGTCCAGTTTGTATGTTGTACATATTCTGTAGTAACTAGACCAAATCCTCTCAGGTGAGAAAGGGAACTGAAACAGATTTTTCTAGTACCTGGATGACAGATTAAATTATTGCATAGAAGAGGGTAAGGGGACTCACAAACATATCACTGATGTCTTCCTCCACTTCTTTGGAGGAGTATTTAAACACTGACATAGGTTAGGCATGAGGTAATACTCAAACTACTCAATATAAGAATAATTCTTGGGAGGTAACAGAAGTCTAAAAAGCTGTAGAAGCCTGGGAAGCTTCAGAGATAAAAATAAAGTAAAGTAAAATAAAATAAAATAAAATAAAATAAAAATAAAATACAATAAAATAAAAATAAAATACAATAAAATACAATGTAGATCCTTCTTAATAGTTGTTAAACAAGACCTTTTCATCATAATTCTAGACAGAAGCAACAAAATTCTTCCAAAAATCCACTTTAGACTCCTGTACTCTTTTTTGAAGTCTGGAGTCTGTTCCTTATATCTTTAGAAGAAAGTGATCCAATCAGTCAACAGCATCCTCTGGTTGACCTTAAATATAACTTTAGCAGTGATCCTTTAATATCACTTAAAAGGCTGGAAATCCTCACAAAAATAAAATCTTTTGGCAAGTGGTGCTTTTTCCAGGCCAGTGGGTTAGCCCATCAACTTGCAGTTTCCATCTTATTTAAGAAAATACATTCTTCATAAAATCCTTAATCACAGTCAAATTCATCCAGGCAGAGAATCCAGCTGGTACTGACAAAGCACACGAGCAGCTCTCTTACATCCTACTGAATAAGCATATGACTACTTGCCCTCTTTACAATGATTTTGTTCACTAAAAATTCAAAAATGCACCTCCAAACACACTCTCTACGAAACTACAATCATTGTACAGAAAGGTCTGCATTTATCATGGCAAGTGGGATGCTAATTTGGCTGTAATATTCTACCAAGACTTCCCCTCACGTTGTCAGAAGGGCCTGTTGTCAAAAAAGCTACTCTTTTCTTGCTGGGGAGACTGATCAACTATTAATGGTACCGGGATTCACATTCAGCAAGTCTTTCTATAATATTATGGGAACACAACAGAAACTGATGTCTTTATTCTGTCTCTTGATCCTGACATTAGATATATGAAAGATCCAGAGAGAGTCAGTAACACTTCTATTCAGCTTTACCAAAAGTTACTTTGTGGATTCTCAGACCACTCTCTTGTTTTTTTGTGGGTTTTTTTTTTGGTGAATAAAACCATGGAAATAATTAAAGAATGTCCCTTCACTGTGCCAGCAATATTAACCTCACTCATGATTATATCAATGCACTGGCATATTCATTAAGTTCGAAAACTTGACAGAAGTTAATAGCTAAGATTCTGACACTGTGTTCAAGACTAAGTTCCTAGCATTCCTGGTGAAGGTAAGAGTGAAGCTGAAATGCTCCAGCTCTTCTAAAAGATCTCCAGATCATCCTGTTTTGTAATAATTTTCAGGATTTCAGAAGACCGATTAATCTGTTTAAGTGTTTGAGCAACACCTGGCTGAGAATTATATGTCACTAAAAATCTCATTAAGTAAGGAATGATATTCATATTGGCTTATATTACATGAAATAGAGGAATTAAAATCCCTTAATTGTTTGGAACAGTAGAAAAACAAATACAGATATCTTCTCACTGTGCTCTCTTCCAAAAAAACTGACAACCCATTCTTCCTACTTTCAAACAAAAAGGACTCTTTACATTCAAAAATCTCTTCACTCACTCCTTGCAAATTGGATGTTCCCATAGACTAGTGTCAATGAAATAACCCATTTTACTGTGTAATTGTATTTGATAGGTTATACTTCACACAGTCAGATTTTTCTGTCCCTCAAGCAGTAGTAAGGTCACAGGTCTCAGGCTGCAGGGAGTGCTTGGGGCCTCTCCGGGAGGCCTGGGCTGGCAGCCAGCTCTCCTGCAGGAGGTGTGCTGCTGTTGATGAGCTGTGTCGTCAGGTAAGGGAGTTACGGGAGGAGGTCAGTAGGCTGCGCAGCATCCGGGAAGATGAGCAAGAGATGGACAGGGTATTCTCGGAGACTGTGCAGCTTTGGGAGTCCCAACCCCCCACAGCAATGGAGTTGCCAGAGGGCTTGGTGCTGTGTGAAACGGTACATCATAACACCACAGAAGAAGGCTGGAAGCTGGTCACTGCTTGTAGGAGGAGAAAGGCTCCTACTCCTCCTGAAGACTTGCAGCTGAAGAACAGTTTAGTGACCTCCAGGATGAGGAGGAGATGGGCATGGCTGCAAGGGAAGCAACTGGGAAAACAGACCCTGTGCCTTGCCGGAACGCCCGGAAGAAGCGGCGGGTGATTGTTGTGGGGGACTCCCTGCTGCAGGGGACGGAGGCATCTATCTGCTGACCTGACCTCTTGTCTAGAGAGGTTTGTGGCCTGCCAGGGGCTCGTGTGAGAGATGTCATGGAAAGACTGCCAAGGCTTGTCCATGCTTTGCACTATTACCCACTGCTGCTCTTCCATGTGGGTGCTGATGACACCAAGGGCAAACTGGAGACCATCAAGCAGGATTTCAGAGCTCTGGGGATGGTGGTCAAGGGTCTGGGAGCCCAGGTCATCTTCTCCTCAATCCTGCCAGTGAGGGGGATGGATGAGAGGAGGAGGAGACGGACTTTCCAAGTTAACCACTGGCTGCGTCGCTGGTGTTGACAACAGGGTTTTGGTTTCTACGACCATGGGACCCTGTTTGAAGATCGACAACTGCTGGGGAGAGATGGGATCCGCCTCACGAAGCGGGGCACATGGGTCTTTGCCAACAGGTTGGCCAACCTGATAAGGAGGGCTTTAAACTAGGAAGGACGGGGGAAGGGGAGAGTTATAGTGCCAGGGTAGCTGGCAAAAGACAGCTCAAGTCAGGATGCCTCCAGCAGGTGAATGCAGCCAGGGAAGTGCGCATGGGATGTGGCTATGGAGGATCCTCCTGCATCCCTCCTGGGAAACCTGCATGCTCGATCACCTCTCTGAAATGCCTGTACACCAATGCACGCAGCATGGGGAACAAACAGGAAGAACTAGAGATCTGTGTGCGGTCGCAGGGCCATGATCTCATTGCAGTTACAGAGACATGGTGGGATAGCTCGCATGACTGGAGTGCTGTCATGGATGGCTACGTACTTTTTAGGAAAGACAGGCCAGGAAAGCGAGGTGGTGGAGTTGCTCTTTATGTGAGAGAGCAACTGGAATGGATTGAGCTGTGCCTAGGGGTGGATGAAGAGCGAGTCGAGAGCTTATGGGTAATGATTAAAGGGCAGGCTAGCATGGGTGACACTGTTGTGGGTGTTTACTACAGGCCACCTGATCAGGAAGAGGAAGTTGATGAGGCCTTCTACAGACAGCTGGAAGTAGCCTCACGATCCCAGGCCCTGGTTCTCATGGGGGACTTCAACCACCCTGATATCTGCTGGAAAGACAACACAGCTAGGCACAAACAGTCCCGGAGGTTCCTGCAGAGCATTGGTGACAACTTCTTGACACAGGTGGTGGAGGAGCCAACAAGGAGAGGTGTGCTGCTGGACCTTGTACTAACAAACAAGGAAGGACTGGTGGAAGATGTGAAGGTCAGGGGCAGCCTTGGCTGCAGTGACCATGAGATGGTGGAGTTCAGGATCCTGTGAGGAGGAAGCAGGGCAGTAAGTAGGATCGCAACCCTGGACTTCAGGAGAGCAAACTTTAGCCTCCTCAGGGACCTACTTGGAGGAATCCCATGAGTTAGGGCCCTAGAAGGAAGGGGCATTCAAAAGAGCTGGTTAATACTCAAACATCACTTCCTCCAGGCTCAAGAGCGGTGCATCCCTATGAGTAGGAAGTCAAGCAAAGGAGGTAGGAGACCTGCATGGATGAGCAAGGAGCTCCTGGCAAAACTCAACCAGAAGAAGGAAGTATACAGAAAGTGGAAAGGGGGACAGGCCACTTGTGAGGAATATAGGAACGTTGTCAGAGTATGCAGGGATGTGACGAGGAAGGCTAAGGCCCGTTTGGAATTAAATCTGGCAAGGGATGTCAAGAACAACAAGAAGGGCTTCTTCAAATACATCAGTAGCAAGAGGAAGACTAGGGAAAATGTGGGCCCACTGCTGAATGGGGTGGGTGCCCTGGTGACGAAGGATGCAGAGAAGGCAGAGTTACTGAATGCCTTCTTTGCTTCAGTCTTTACTGCTCAGGCCAGCCCTCAGGAATCCCAGACCCTGGAGGCAAGAGAGAAAGTCTGGAGAAAGGAAGACTTTCCCTTGGTGGAGGAGGATCGGGTTAGAGATCATTTAAGCAAACTTGACACCCACAAATCCATGGGCCCTGATGGGATGCACCCACGAGTGCTGAGGGAGCTGGCGGATGTTATTGCTAGGCCACTCTCCATCATCTTTGAAAGGTCATGGAGAACAGGAGAGGTGTCTGAAGCCTGGAAGAAAGCCAATGTCACTCCAGTCTTCAAAAAGGGCAAGAAGGAGGACCCAGGGAACTACAGGCCAGTCAGCCTCACCTGGAAAGGTGATGGAGCAGCTCATGCTGGAGGCCATCTCCAAGCATGTGGAGGAGAAGAAGGTGATCAGGAGTAGTCAGCATGGCTTCACCAAGGGGAAATCATGCTTAACCAACCTGACAGCCTTCTATGATGGGATGACTGGCTGGGTAGATGAGGGGAGAGCAGTGGATGCTGTCTCCCTTGACTTCAGCAAGGCTTTTGACACTGTCTCCCATAGCATCCTCATAGACAAGCTCA
The DNA here is from genome assembly GCF_036417845.1 of Apteryx mantelli. Lineage (NCBI taxonomy): Eukaryota > Metazoa > Chordata > Aves > Apterygiformes > Apterygidae > Apteryx > Apteryx mantelli. The sequence goes on from NC_089979.1 coordinate 81,362,672, forward strand.
GGAAGTGTGGGCTGGATGAGTGGACAGTGAGGTGGATTGAGAGCTGGCTGAATGGCAGAGCTCAGAGAGTTGTGATCAGCGGTGCAGAGTCTAGTTGGAGGCCTGTAGCTAGCGGTGTCCCCCAGGGGTCAGTCCTGGGTCCAGTCTTGTTCAACTTCTTCATCAGCGACCTGGATGAAGGCACAGAGTGCACACTCAGCAAGTTTGCTGATGATACAAAACTGGGAGGAGTGGCTGATACGCCAGAGGGCTGTGCTGCCATTCAAAGAGATTTGGACAGGCTGGAGAGGTGGGCAGAGAGGAACCTCATGAAATTCAACAAAGGGAAGTGCAGGGTCCTGCACCTAGGGAGGAATAACCCCATGCAGCAGTACAGGTTGGGGGCTGACCTGCTGGAAAGCAGCTCTGCTGAGAAGGACCTGGGAGTGCTGGTGGACACCAAGTTAAGTATGAGGCAGCAATGTGCCCTTGTGGCCAAGAAGGCCAATGGTATCCTGGGCTGCATCAGAAAGAGTGTTGCCAGCAGGTCGAGGGAAGTGATTCTCCCCCTCTACTCAGCCCTGGTGAGGCCACATCTGGAGTACTGCGTCCAGTTCTGGGCTCCCCAGTACAAGAGGGATGTGGCACTACTGGAGCAAGTCCAGCGAAGGGCCACAAAGATGATTAGGGGACTGGAGCATCTCTCTTATGAGGAAAGGCTGAGAGAGCTTGGCCTGTTTAGCTTGGAGAAGAGAAGGCTGAGAGGAGATCTTATCAATGTGTACAAGTATCTGAAGGGAGGGTGTCGAGAGGATGGGGCCAGACTCTTTTCAGTGGTGCCAAGCGACAGGACGCGAGGCAATGGGCACAAACTGAAACACAGACACTTCCATCTTAACATGAGGAAAAACTTTTTCACTGTGAGGGTGACAGAGCACTGGACCAGGCTGCCCAGAGAGGTGGTGAAGTCTCATTCTCTGGAGATCTTCAAAACACGCCTGGAAGCAATCCTGTGCAGTGTGCTCCAGGTGACCCTGCTTGAGCAGGGGAGTTGGACTAGATGATCTCCAGAGGTCCCTTCCAACCTCAGTGATTCTGTGTGATTCTGTGATTCTGTGAGCTACACTATGGAGTTGTTTGGCTGAAATCAATGGTCATATTTGTAGTATAAAATAATACTTAGCACTACTAAAGCTTGCAAAAGCTAGTGCATAATGACTAATACATTTATTTCTACATCAATGCCTGTCTAGAATTCATACATTAAAAATTACCGTTTTTAATAATAGATTTTCTGATTTGAATATGAGTGTGCTCTGCATGCTTACTGTTCCTGAAGAGGCACTCCTCATTTCAGTATCTTTGTATTTTAAGTGCTGCAGTCTTCTGACATGGTCTCAGAATTATTTTTTCTCTACTGAGAGACAGAGAGTTCAGCCTCTAGCTATATAAACTTTTACATCAATGATGTTAATATTCTGCTACCAATGCAACTAAGAGAGGATATGCTTTCATTGACATTTCCCTTTGAAGTGAAATCCTAAAGCTTTAATTTTTATAAATGCAAATCCCTGCTAAAAGCTACCTTATCCCTGGTCACATATGAGGCAATATAAGATCTAAAGGCATCTTCACTTGCACACTTTAATATAAAGCAGCCACTGCCTGCAATCATACAACCTTAGGCTGTGATAATGACATCTTTTATAATGCAGAGTAGGTAGGGACAAACTGCTACTTGGGAAGGAAACTTGCAAAGAAAATTTTGAACTTCTGGAAGATGGTGAAAGGATGTCCAGGTGCTTTATGTAATCTGAACCTTTAGAGGACTTAAAAGGCCAGAAAGCGTCACAAAAATTTTCTCATGGCTGTGCAAAACCCACAGAAGAATATAAGGAAATGGTAGATTCCCTGTGAATATATTCCCTCCAAATTCACAACTGCACATCAGAAGGGCGTCATGTTGCCTGTCCCATGCAGTTCTAAAATAAATGAGATCCTTAATGATTTTCTTATGTTTACAACATCAACAAAGTTCAAAGACCAATAGCTAAATCACTGTTGTCTAAAGAAGTTGGCATAGCTGTCAAAAGCAATGTTTTGGAGAACGGGATTCAGAACGCTCTGAGTACCAACTTCTGGTTGCAATTCCATTTGAGTTGGTAGTGTTGTAATAAGAAGTATATAGTTTTTCTGTGTATCTCATCACACTGTGAAGGCCATTATCCTAGTGAAGGCCTAGAGAAATGTGAATAGAAACAAGAATTGGTGTTGCTACACAGTTTCCCCACATATGCTAGTCTAACCTTAATGCTTTGTACTTCTGTGGAACTTTACAAATATTTAAAAAATATGAAATATCACGTATATGCAAAATAATAATGGCAGACTGAATCTGAACTTCAACAGTTCAGGGTTGTGTGTGTGTGTGAATATATATGTATGTATGTACATTCATATGCATGCATGCATACATACATACATATATATATATATAAAAAAAATTTTATGATATCAGCTGAATTCATCAATGACTTTTGTCAGCTGCAGACCAGACCAACTTAAAGGTGATTGCAGAGGACTGGTAGTAACTCAGCAGAACTCACCATTTTCCTCATTAATCACAACCATTTACCTTATCAGTCAGCTTGGAATATGGGCAGACCAAACTCTTATCTGATTATGAAGAGCAAAATAGATACACCAGATTTATCCTTCCAAATGATGAGTGTTCCCTTTAGCATCACTAGTATCAACAGAGCCCTGGAAGCAGTACGTACTCATCTGTGCACATTATGCTTGTAAACTTCTTAAAGTTTGTACAATGAATGAGCTACATTCAGGCCTTGTGAGCAGGGCTGAATTCACTCTGACAGAATAACTGCTTTAAATTGCCAACAGTTGCATACGTATGTGTATTTAGTGTTCATCTGAGCTACACAGTCATTCTGCAGCAAGAAGAGAGCAATGTGTTTTTTTATTCTCTCACGTGTACTTAGAGGAACATTGGCACACTTTCCAGTAGCTCATAGCTTTCCCACAGATGTTGCAGCATTTCATTCCTCTATGGTGTACTTGTATACAGCGCTCTGCAAATGAGAACTTACGTTACAATATCTGACAGAAGCAAGGTATTTCAGAGTACTTGCACATGATCTGCTTGGTGGAAATAGACCTTTAGATACTTCTTTTGTAGGACATAAAATGCAAACTAACATAATCTTTGAGCAAGTTGTTATACATTCAAAATTTTGACAGTAACAATATACCTCATGAGACATAGCACATGTCTAGTTCATATGTTACTATTGCTTTTTTTTTCTTTCTTTTTTTACATGCAATAGAAACATGATTTTGAATGGTATGGCCTGATTTTTTTCTTCTTAAAACAGAAGAATTTTTTTCTTTGATTTTAGTAGGTGTTGGATCAGCAAGGATGAACCAAATACAGATCAAGTTAAAAAAAAAAAATTATTTACCTTATTGGCAGACAAAGAAATGAAATTTAACAACAGAAAAACAAACACAGACATCCAGCAAAGGGTGGTCAGTATCACCAGAGAGCAAATATTTCCCAGACAAGAGAGACATTATATGTAAGATAATGAAAACACCACCAGCCATGTGCAACCAACCTTGTCTGTATGTGAAAAGATTCAGATGCTTGTAGTGATCACAGACACAGATACTTCTGCCTCTAACTACACTAATAAGTTGCAATGGTCCTATTTACAAATCATTCTGCCTCTCATAAAAATAGAAAGATTGTAATGATCTTTGTTGTTGTCATTGTCGTCATCATTGTAATGATCACAACAGTGATCTCTCCTACCCCCATTCTTCAATAATTTTTGTTAAAAATGAACACACTTAAACATTAAGAGCTTTAGCTGTGCTCATTCAGGGCACAAATATGAATGTCACACCAGATTTACACTAAACACAGTGAACAGAAAAGACTTTCAGTTCTTGTTTTAACAGTTATTTTATGCTGTAGCACTTAACTTGCCACTTTGGTTCCTGTCTTGCTAACATGCTGTTGAACTCTAAGATGTATAGCTATGCCTTAAAGACCCCTATCGTCTCAAACATTTTAAAATATGGTTTTAGGAGAGGCATTTAACCATAACACACTTTACCAATATCATCAGTAGGGCAGAGGCTGAAATCAAAGATTAGCTAACCTTGTAGTAACGCATGCTGGTCTCAATACCAGAGATTTGTTACAGCATGGGACAGAGTAACTAAATTTCAGAAGAAAGTCCTACTGAAGAGCTAGGTATATTTAGCATGATACTGGGAGCTCTGTCCAAATGATACATTGAGTCATTGGAAAAAGCATTACAGAAGCTGATTTAGTGGTAAATAGACGTTAATAGTGCAAATATTTCCAGCAAGATACAGAATTACTTTCTATGCTTTTTTTTGCTAAAATGACTTTGCAACCCCTCTCTGTAGTCCAGAACCATAAGCATCTTTGCTTGTATGTAAGTCAGAAGGTTTAGCAAGGAAAACACTTGTTGAAATAGCTACTGTGTCTGCAATACATCACAATTTATTCTCTGACAAAATAAGGGATTCTCACATACATGCAAAAAGCTTTAAGAGAGCAGGGACTCCATTAAAATCAATTCAGTTTCAAAAATAACATATAATATATGCTGATATCTGAATTTTGAAATTCCAAACAATACTGTTGTTTTATTATTAATTAATATGTTTTCCAGTTTATTCATTTAAATGAAATTCACCCATGTGGGAACAGTCACCAGCACGAAAATGTATTATTTTTCATTTAAATTCTATGCTGAGAATATAGGTCTCGAAAGGAATTGGGACAGACGTTCAAAGACAGTTGGGTAACCACTGTTGCAAGTTATATATGAGGTAGGAAATTCATTATACCAAACTAACACAAAAACTTTCAAAAATCCCTTTGAATGACTGTCTGCTTCATTAGGCAATGTAAATATCTTTTAAAATGTTTTAATGAAGTTATAATATGGCAAAAGCTGCAGAATTTTCTACGCAGAAGGCAACTGCACCATTCAGAGATTAAGTAAGTGGTGGTGGTAGTAGCAGTAGTAGTAGTGTTTTTTTAATCTTTAGAAATGTGGACATGGCGGGGGCAGAGGGGGAAAGTGACAATTTCTCTTTACATGTGAGGAAGATATGATTGAATAACCATGTCCAGGTTATAAAAAAGACAAAATTATATCTTTAATGACTTCATATCATTGAACACAAAAATGCTTTCCTATCCCCTGCTAGAGAAAATTTTGTGGTACTTTAAGCTAGGTTTCTATGGCTTTTTTTGTTGACCCTCTTCTTTCCAGCTTTAGCTTTACAATTTCAGGAAAAAAATCAAATGAATAAATACACTAATTATCTATCAAATTTCAGAAAAATTAAATGAATACATACATTAATTATCTACCAAATTTATATTAACTGCTGTCAGCAGACATAGCTCTTGCTAAAGGTCAACCTGGATGCATCTCTGTCTTGCTGAATATTTATGTAAAAAACTATGTAAAAAAGACAGAAAAAATAGCTTATCATCTACAATTTTTATAGCCTTTCTGAGTTACTTTGTTGTCATGAAGAACAGACACCACATATACATACATGTGTGTGAGTGTGCCTGGATATTTTAGGAAAACAGGGCTTGAAGAATTGACATTTTTCACCCCTTTTTGTTTAGTGTTTGAAGATATTGCACAAGTCTGAACAGCAATTTAGGAATAAAATGGTAGAGAATTGGTAAGCCTGCACTACTTCTGTAATACATATTAGATTTGCTCCCACATTTTGTTTGTTTCATGAGAATAAGTAAGAAAATATGTTTTGGGAGCTTTTGTTTCATTTTAAAAGGATTAGCCCATTCTCCTTTACAGAATGCTATCTCCTTATTATATGTCAGACACTATTTGTGAACAGCAAATCAGTTCAAATTGTATATTTGACCTTCTACCTGTATTAAAATCCTTACTAAATATTTTGACTGTTCAAACTCAGCTTCCTGAAAACCTGCAATAATTTGAATAATTAGAAATTCACTTACTTTTTGTTCAGAGAAGATTTTCTTAGGAAAAAAAACCCCACAGTATCATGGCAGATTGCATTTATGGTGTTAAATATTAACTTTCTATCTCTGGCTCAGTGTGTATGTTTGTTTCTCATTTGAGTATGTGTCCCAAGGACTTTTTGCTATTTTTTTATAAATTTTCTTTTAGTATAGAAAATAATCCTTCAGCCATAATATTCACAATTTTAAAGGTGAGTTTAAATGCAAAATTAAAATTTATTTACAGACATTACTGAAATTCACCAGGCCAACTATATCCCTTCATCGTCATTGGTGTAGATTAAAAAAGAACTGAAGAAGTTTGCAAAGAAATAAGGTTCATAGTTATTTGCATAACTGCTTGAGAGACCCTAATGTATATATACATATATATCTCTCTGACTCAAAATGAACATTTGAATTAAATTAATCATTTCCTTGTACTTTCAATAACAGCAAAGGACCAGAGTCTTTTAGCATCTAGTCGCTGCTTTCCTAAATAATCCTCAGATGAGGAACATGAATCCAGATGCTCCTTCCAGGCAACTGTCCAACAAACCAGCCTGCTTTGTGTTATCCTTCTCATCCAAGAATATCTAACTATTTTATACGAAATTAAGAAGCTTAAGATGTCCTTTGGTTAAACCAAATCTGTGTTCTTCAGCAAAGATTTTTGCTATAAAATGCTGTCCATTTCACTCAAAGTACCTTTTCGCACATTATAGAATTGTAGCCAGCTGAATGCCATCAGCACCCTCTGCCCCTTTATCTTACCTATTGCAAGAGCCACATCATCAAAGGCAAAAGTATGACATACTTTCCTGTTTTTTTATATTACTGAGGAAAGTCCTTTTTTCCCCCCATATGAGTTGATTTGCCTCCTACCTCTCTTTCCTGTTTGTTCCATGTTCACATTAACTGGCTAGGCATTATATTTCATGATGTTAGGTAGTTGCCAAGCACTTCTCACATTGCTCTTTAAAAATCTGATACAAGGTTGTGAGTGCTGGTCAGAAAAGCACTTCAGTATTTGCTGGATTGAAAAGAAAAATGAATTCCTCATTCACTTAAAACTAAGTGCCCGAGCAATTCTGTTGACTTTAAATTAAATACATGGTTAGTCTAGGTTTTACAGAATTTAGCCCTAAGAGACATTCAACTTCTCCAATGTTTGTAAAGGAATAAAGTCCTTAGTCACCAACTTTTCAAGTATATTTTAAAATACAGATTTCCAGGGTGATTCCATGTTCACTGTATTGATGCATCTAAATCTGAAAATGAAAGATCTCACTCTGTTATTTAGATAATATTATGGATACATTAGAAGAGATGACTTCTGATTTATCTACATATGACAAAGTTCTTCTTCCTGTCTTTAAACCTAGTGCCCAGATTGCTGGACTCACCATGACAGATGCAGTCAGTGTCTCTCTTGATATCTTCTTTTAGATCACAAAGAATTCAAAAGGAGCTGCTTGTCCCTATACCGAGGGACAGATACAAATTCGGAAATGCATGTCCGAGTCCACATTCCAAACCTTCTCTCCCTCCCAAGGTCTTGGGTTTGCTCATGATGGAAAAGGAACCCATCCTGAAATCCAAATTTACAGATGTATTGCAATTTCTATTTTTATATCTTATTATTTTCAGTGCCAAGCTTTTTATTTGTTTCCATGTCTAGTCTTAAAGCAACAGCATGGGAGAAGGGAATTGTTGCAGAGGCAAAATAAGCAAGGAGTTGACATAAAAAGCTGTGGAAGTTGAAGGTGAGGAACAATGAGGAGTACCTTAAAACATAGCCAGTCTCTTACTGTAGGTGTTTCTCTGCCAAAGTGTTCAATACTCAATTTCTTCTCAAATTCATGCGATCTTTTTTCTTGTGGGCAGTACTAGATCTAAAATATGATTTGAAATAATTTTAAATGTGTTTTTCTTGAAGTCATAGACATAAAAAAGGCTAGTGGTAATCAAAGCAAATATATCATCTCATAGCATTCAAAAATTATATAGCTGTTTTGGGCATAATAAAGATTTATATATTTTTTCTAGACCAAGTTTTTATCCCATGTTGTGAGCTCTTAAGCAAGTAGAGGTTACATTTTTTCATTTACTGATTCCACTCATTTATATTAATGTAAATAAGAACTACTCTGCTGAGATTCATGGTAATGTAAAACTATTAAGAGAATACTCAAACCATGGATTGGGTAGTTTGCTTAATTCTAACGTTAAATTATTTCCTAACTACTTAGAGTCTCACTGTTTTCATGATCAGTTATTAATTAGTAAAGAAAGACAGATTAAGTCTATTTATTTCTGTGCTATGAGGTTTTATTTTGTTCTAGCTTGGTTTCAATCTCTAACTTTTTGAAATCAAGGAAGAATGATTCTAGTTGTAACAAACATGCAACTGGATTTCCACGTTTTCGAGCTTTTGTGAAAAATGAGGGTCTCTGACACTGCTTAGTCATTTAATGCTCTGGTTTGGTATCATTCATTGTCATCCTTTCCTTGTCATCAATAATGCGAATTCCAGTCCAAAGTCTTTGTGGTAACTCATCAAGCTTCATAGAACTAGATGTTGTACAAAATGCAGTAAAGAATATTACCATCATATATTCTTTTCTACAGCAATGCTAAAAAGACTCCTTCAAAACTAAAGTTTTGTAAGGATAAAAAAATACAGTTTTCTCAATGCTATTAGAAATGAAGAAAGATTTAACATTTTAGCGATGACTAATATTACATAGAAGGGTGTGCTGCATCCAAGCAGATAGATCAGTCAGCAGCGTTTTGCTTGCATTATGTTCTACTATGCACAGATACACAAAAGATTACCAATGTCAAGTTTCAGTCATGCATCTCAGAAAATTGCCAATGCTGGGTAGCATCAAAAGCAGTGGGAGGCTGAACAAGACATGAATACTTTGGATGACTAGTCTTTAATTGTAATCTCAATTCCTGAGCAACGGAAAACTTGGATGCATACATCTTTAAATGGGTCAGGGAGATCACCAGTTAGTATCATTTTGTCATCATTTCATTGATGTTGACAGAGCTTACAGAAATTAAAAATTAAATATCAGCTCCAAACCTGACTGTGTTAGGTCATATTGATTTCAGAGTGTGTTCAAATCTTTGCATAACTAGAAACTCATACTTTTTTCTTAGGATGGTAAAAGATAAATGCTCTTTAATTGGTCTGGATTAATCATACAGAAGATCTATAGATTTTTCTATTTTTTTGTAATTATGCATAATGCTTTCAGAAGACCTTAAAACTGATAGAATCTTCCTGTAATCACCTACTTACTCTTGGCATTTAAAAAAAACAAAAACAAAACAAAAAAACCCCAGAACATTTCACAAAGCTTACAACATTACGTTGATTTCATTTTAGAGCTGCAATGGGAATAGGAAAATACTTTTGTGATTTACATTGTTCTTAAACTCCCTTCTCTCCGCAGAAAGCAAATCCACTTTATAACACATATTCTAGCTGGATATTTAAGGGATTTTGAAAGTTCAGTCCCTCAGGCATGAAAGTTACAGCCAGTACTAGATCTGGGTGACTTGTTTTATATTGCAAAATTTGTAATAAACAAATGTTGTAGGCAAACCCATCATGGTTTCCAAACAATTACCCATTTAATGAATGCACATACCTCCAATGATTTGGATGGATCATTCTGATACCTCTGTCAAATAAAAATGAACCACAAAACCCAAATGTGTTGTTTCAATATACTGGAATTTATCTTGTTTGTTTGTTTATTTGCTTGCTCAAAGTGAGTCACTGTATTGATGTATCTTTTAATTAAAATGTGGTAACCAAACAACATATTTTGTTTCTTTTACTTTAAAAGACAAACATAGTGAAATTGTTTGACACATTTTGTTTGTGTACAACCTGAAACAACTGTTCAATAACCCCCCCCCCAAAAAAAAAAAGTTGTTAAATAATAGCAAATCAGAAAACCTGTTCCTTGCCCAGTTTTCAGGTCAGAGATACAACTTGATCCAAATATGAATGAAGGCAGTAGACTAGGCAGTGACTTCAATCACTTAGTGACCATAGTCTACAATGTGGTTTTAATATTAGTTAAGCAAAATGAATTTAGCAATACTTCTTGTTCTTACACATAGCAGCACAAGATCAGTTACATTCCCGCAGGTGTAGTAAGGAACGCCTCTTCCAAACATCAGATTCAAATTTTTGAACCTAGTTACTTTTGAACCCTTACAGGTTCATTTTCATTCTGTGATTACTGGTAAACCCATAAGAATCATTCTGAAAGCTTGTGTAGCTGGAACCAGATGTTGTAAAGCAAAAGAGTTGCTGAGGTTAAGGTACTAAAACAATACTAGTAAATGGGGAGCTGGTTCCTGAATTCCAGCGAAAATAATAATGTTAAAACATGGGGAAAAAACAATAACCTACATCCATGGTGCAGATAGTTGAAATAAAAAATGTCCACGCATCCCTGTCTGTTTCACAGCTGGTGTCTTATTTTCATATATGTTAATTGCTCATTTTATAGTATCTATTTACAGTATCTGACATGGCTGCCATAGCCCAGAATATACAGAGAAATGTTTATTGACAGAGTTTCATCCATGAAAATCAAATAAAAAATATCTTGACTGTAAACTTTTTCAATAGGAGAACCTGAGAATTCTTCAGACTGGTTCTATATGATAATAATGTCCATATAAAAGCAAGGAGATTGCTATTACCTGAATTACCATTTTGTATATGTTCAATTGCTTCTACAGACTTGGAAAGTATGAGGATATACTCAGTTTTAACACCTTTTAAAAATTAAATTTCTCAGCTCTGATAAGAGCATGACTGGAGATTTGTCACAGACCACTGAAGCATTTAAGCGATATTCTACTAACCTTTCTGTTCCTTCTGAGCCTGAACAGTCTTCTTGCAGCACATCAGTGAAGCAAGTCTGCCCATGCCTAATGACTGCTGCAGGGATACCAGCTCCCAAGTCCTGAAAAATTACAAACAAAGGGTGCAAATTTTTGCCAGAAACCTTTGAAGATGTTTGCAATATACCATCGTCCTAAATTTAACATTTTTAGCTAGTAAATTGTCTGCTACAAGAAAATAGGGAAGAATAAGCACCAGGTAATTCAAAGGTAATTAAAATCATGCACCACGTAGCTTAATGATGAACGTCAGCATTTTAATTTTTCCTGATTAAAAGAATAAATAAAAGCAGGAGACTTAGAGGATTCTAGAAAGAGTGCTGACAGTTTTTGTTTAGGAACTAATTGGAAAGAAAACTATATCGATAGTATGGCACTGCTCAAAAGACTTATGATAAAGAGCTCACTGACATTTTGATTCTGTAAATTTTAAGTGTACTTTCTACAGCTTTCCTTATCTTTACTTCTCTGTAATGACATGAGATTTTTCCAGACGTGGTGACATAGAGTTAGTTTGGCCTCCTTGAGAACAATAATAAAATTCTGCTGGATTCAAAGGGAACAGAACTGGGTCCCTCTATGAAGCATAACAGGAACAAAGTAGAAAAATGGAAAATAGGTTTCCATATCACTTGATAATGTACCAGGTGTGAAACTGTAGATACAAAAAGATGAAGATAAACTTTATATACTCCATCAACCATGAGTTTTGCAATCAACAGGTTCATCTAACACTAACATCTAACACTTCCATACTCCCCTGGGTGATATGTATAATATCTCATTAAGATATGTAGTAACAGCAATAGCAAAGGATTTGCAAAAACCTTGCTTTCTTGGAAAGCAAAGAGAGCAAATTAATGTCTCTTACTACCTCAGCAAGACTCAGTTACCTTGTACTTCCTAGTCGAAATTAACTTTTTTTGATGTTCATTAAAAAAACAAAGCTCTTAAAATTCAGGCAGGCATATTTAATAAATATGCTATTGACACTTTTCAATAAGAACAAAATTACAGAGGTGTTGTAAAACTTGCAAGCATTTAAGCATCCAGAAAAAAAACAGTTAAGCATAAAGAAAAACAGTATGGGATATCTGTTGTTAAAACATTAGAGTAAAGGACTTGTATGAAATTTTCAAGTGTGCCAACATTTGTTTAAAGAAACAAATTTTGTTGTAAAATAACTTATTGCCGGGGGGGGGGGGGGGAAGGAAACAGCAATGAACAGTTGTAGGTCTAAAAAGCAAGGCATTAATAATGTGTTTGTGCAAGAGTATCAATTTTGAGAATGTACATGTCTTTGTTACATGCAGCAAAATATTAAAGGGATGGGTAGCAAGGGGAAAGAACAGGCTTTATGTTTTTCACACAACAGCAGCTCTGGCAGTGGAACGTGGGACTTTATAAACTTCCTGCCACTACCTACGCTGGGTGCAAGCTGAAAGCATCACAGCGTAGACCTAACAGAAAATAGAGTCTGCATCTCCCCAGCCCACCTCACACTCCATCAGTAAATACTAACTCCGTAAGTATGGTGAGCATCAGCTACTTCATCAGCATAGCTCAAAGGTGACAGGACAGCTTGTTTTGTTTTCTGTCCATCTTCTCCTACACGCTCCCTTGTTGAAAAAGTATGAGTTTCCAAATGAGCACTGCTTTGGCCTTTTATTTCTTTTTGTCATTACTTTTTTATCCCTGGCATTCATTTTGTTTTATATTTCCTAAAATATTTTTGGTTCAAAAACTCTAGAAGAATACTAATCTTAATCTAGCCTAGTCCCCTGCAACAGGAGATAGTTCTGTGCAATTTACCTTCCAATGTTTCCCCTAATTTCAAACTTGAGGAATCGAGGTTTTTTACCTGTTTTAGCACACTGTTCCTTCTCTTTCAATCAAAAAAAAAATTTGCCTGAATGTTCAGCCTAATTTTACTTTAGTTCTGTCACATTATACTTAATTATATTCCTTTGTGTGATTCCTAAAACAAATCCATCCCTTCATTTGACATTTACACCCACCTCATACATAAACAGTTATGATATCCCAGGCTAAACCAGCATTTAGCAAAGTTTTAAATGTATCTTGCTGCAGTATTTCTTCATTTATCTGCCCCTGCAGCACCTTAATCATTTTCTGGTGTTTTTTAATTTTCCCATAATTTACATACGTATAATTGAATTGTATAACTTCCCCTCCGTAGACCTTACCAGTCACTCACCTTCATTCCTTTAATCTTAGGATAATGTTTAGGAGCATAGGGTGCAAAGGGAATTTTAAAAGGCAGAGCAAGCTTTTACATGTGCTATTGTAAATATTTTCTCTACTCATCAAACATCTTGTTTCTTCCTACCAAGCAATATTCTAGCATGCTTATACTCTGAAATATCAAGCAACAAAGCTGGCTTGTACCTTGGGAACAGCGGGGACCATCCCTGCCAAAGTATTTTAAACCTTGAAAAATCATTTTTTTCTGTCTTAATAATGACATGCAATGGCCACATAATAGAGTGGTGTTAGCAATGGGGCACAGTGCAAAAAGCTGAAATATGTACCAACCTTTTACAACATTTAACATGTTTCCATGTATAGATTTTTTTTTCAAAAGCTTAAACATTGCAAATTTTTGGCACATTTGTAGCTTTCAGTGGGGTCTTCACTGGCTAGTCTCAATCTTGCAGAAACAGGTGTGCAGCAATTTAGGCTGAGGGCAAAAAGGGGAGGACAGGAGATAGTTTTAAAGTCCTCTACGAAGTAGTGGTCATTTTATCTGTTTTTCAAAATATAACAACTAAATAGTCTCATTTTGTCAGAGGTGCCTCAATAAAAAATGAACTATATTCTTCATGTTTAGTATAATACTATTTTCTTGTACCTCTACTGAGTTATGTGCACATACATGCACACGCACATGCATACATGCATCTATTACAAAACTTCTTGTTGATATACCTACCAACTAAAAATTATTAGAGCCACCACTGAATTAGTTGGGGGAGGAGGAGGGGACACTTCTGTCCTGTGGGTTTATCTAAGATTAAGTTTAGAGAAAAAGAAAGTCCAGGACAATGGCTGGAGTGGAGCCTGGAAACAGGCTATCAAAGGAAACTGAGGGAGGCCAAGAACCTCTCCACTGGTGATTTTTAGCAGTGAAGGGCTGAACTGTGAGTCAACTGAGGGTTAGAGTCAGGACTGAGAAAGAGCTCAGAGCTGTAGTTATAGGGGGCTGGGAAGCATGTCCCCACACCACCCGAGGACTGAGGTTCAGGTTCTCCTCTGGGGCATATTCAGTATCTGGACAGAACAAGGTTCCTGGCCCTTGGCTTGGCCAAACGTGAGAGTCAGGGCTGAGATGGAGAGTGTGGAGCTACTGCTGGGAGTGGGTTTGGAAAGAGTCTTTAGAAGTAAATGAACACCAGATGCTCTGGTCTGCCCTGATGAATATCTAGTCCAGGGTTGGCTCTAGCCTTGGAGACTGAGTGATCTATCTCCAACAGAAATTTTAGAACCTCATTAAAATGTTCCTTTATGGCTCTGTACTAAGAGAGACATGCTGTAGCTGCACAAGGCAGGGCAGCAATTCATAACAAGAGACCACGTATTACAGCTTGGTGCAGCACGTAGCAATTTTCCACTTATATTTTTTACTCACACTGAAACACATCTCAGACTTCTTCATGCATCTGCACAGTAGCTTCCACAGAGATTTTGCTTGGTGTTCTCAAGCACTCGGATTCGCTCATGTAGCAACTTGGGCTGACCATAAAAAGGGGTAGCTAGGAGACAGTAGCAAGGTCTGTTGAAAGGTATTAGCTATTTTTTTCTGTTTTTTTCAACATAGATGACTGGGTAGATTCATCCTGTTAGTAGTATCTTGACAATAAACACTTTATACTTTTCTTGTTTCTTTATATTCTCTTATACCTCCTTTACATTATAAGCACATATACACACATGAGTGCACACAAGTCTACTCCAAAATATTCTGTGGAGATACCCACCAGCTAAAATGCATTAAAATTGCAAATGTCTAGTAGATATTATATTTTCTTCCATACTTTGGAACAGATCCTTTCAGTGAGCTACAACTAAGCAGTTTCTCTTTTGATGATGGTAAACATAAAAGTAAGTTTAAGAGAATTAAATGCTACTCTGTAGTACTAGCAGAGTACGGAGAAATATTTTTCTTCTCCCTCTGAAACATCAGAAATACTGTCCATGAGAACTACAAGAAGAGTGAATTAATTCTCTGTGTAGTATAACTGTAATTATAAAAGGCCACAAAACATTTAACCTTTGTACCAACCAGAACTCTGCTGCTTTTCTACTTTAAAGAAATGCTACTTTATACTGCTTTTTTTTTTTTTTAACAAACTTAAATATGCTGCACTAAAATTGTCAGAATGAAAGGTTTACCTCTAAAGCAAGCAGAATTTATTCACCCTTTGCTCCTAATCAATACTCAAAGGTTAGAGGGTTTTTTTAACACAATGGAAGAAAATTGAAAGCAAACATAAATCTATCATTCTTGCTACATCTTGCAATTTATAGAGGCTAATGGACTTATTCTTTTTCTCGCTAAATAAAATGCTTCCTGTCAGATGATGGTTACCATTTCTTAATTAAGAATTCACAAAACTGCCATGTAAATGTACATAATTTATTCCTATCATATTGCTGGGCTGGGAATTTTGCCAGTGAATGAAAAGGAAGGAAAAAGGAAACTAACACTTCCGTGTCTGATATGAGAGATTCATTCCTTAAACTGTCATAGTCATAAATCTAAATTAGAGCAAACAGCATAGCCAGGGTAATATCTAATCAGTCTTTCAGCTCAGGATATTCAGAGGCTTGGAATGGTGATCACTTAGTAAGGCAAAGTATATCCAAATCTTTAAAGATAGATATGAATGAGCTTTGTTGTCAAGCTACTTTCCTCTTTGGAAAACAGAAGCTGGTGCTGCCACTGATGTCTGCTTTTTTATGTGTACCAGAAGGCAAGTTTGGAGCTTTGATGACTTAAGAGGTTTTATTTGTCATGCTGAAGTTGCCAACAGCAGACTTAGTGCAGAGCCAGTGAATGAGGCAGACGTGCAACCAGATGGAAGAGTAATCTCAGGAGGCTTGACCTTACAGGAAAAAGTAAAGAAAAAAAAAAAGACTCAATATTTCTGGCTTCTGGCAGTATGACCAAAGCATCATATGCCTGTGTCCTTCCAAATAATCCCATCAAGGTTTCACATTGTCTTTAATACCGATAAGTCCATGTCATGAGCTGCATTCATTTCTACCTGGAGAATGACAATATTTCCTTCTTCTTTGTTTCTGTGACAGAAAAAGCATTCAGAGCATAATCTAGACCACTGAGTTCTCAATTTTATCCCTTCTTTTGTTGCTGTATGCTGTAACAAATTGTCTTTCTGTACGATGCCCCAAGTGCCTGACATAAAGTTGAATCAAAGTGAAGAAGCTACATAGGAGACAGTGATGCCATTATCACAGACTCATATTTTACAATGATCTTAGTACTTGCAAGCTGTCTAACCCAACAGAAAACCTTGTGGGGACTCTAGAAGCTAAGCAGGTAACAGTCAGAATGGAAACATGTTTGGCTTAAATCTGGAAGAAGTCCATGCCATAGATTCACTTAAATGCTTCCTGCCTCCTCCCTGTCCCTCTCCACACCTTCCCCCTCCAGTCTTCCCAGTTAAGGAGAAGCTGCATTTAAATCTTTCACCATCAACCTTCTGCAGTATGCCCACAGGTGTACACTAACAGTACAGTTCACCTGAACTTTACAAAGATGTATCCTTATTTCTGTCTTTTGAGATAAAAATCTCATTATTAAAAGAGAACAGATATGGCATTCCCAAGATCTTTTAAACATCTTTAAAGAAAAGATATCAAAAATGAGAACAGGGAAAGGAATTTTTGTTTTCAGATTTTGAAAGTTCAAGGTAGACTTTTCAACTTTTTTTCTCTAATCAACATATTTTAATTTAAAGTTAAGTCTAAACAAAGGCTCCCTCTCAGAAACATTATTTAGGAACTGTGATATTCAGAAAAAGGAGAAATTATGCTGAAACTTGTGACAAAGTTAAGAGAACTAGTCATAACAGAGTAGATTGGGTACTGCTTTCAAAAAATCTGAAGTATAGATTATTGCACCCACGGAAACCCAAGAGAAACATGCATTGCATCTTTGTAGTAAAATGAAATGTGCCTATAGAAGTTGTCTTCCCTGGCAGAATCTGAGCAGAGCAGAGAAGCAATTCCTCTTAGTTATGAACAGTCAGTGAGAAACTAACTCCAAATAAAGCAAAGCTTTCACAAGAACTCCAAGCACCCTGTGATCACTCAGCAGCGTACCTTTAAAGCCAGCTGGGAGCCTACAGGGAAGTTAATCACCTTGAACCTATTCTAGTTATGCAGCAGAGCTTTTGTTGTGCTATGGAGCCAGCTCTCCTTAAGATAGAATGGCCGGTTCAATAGTTCTCATCAGCAGTGGTAACTGCAGCAGTGCTTGTGATTCTATTAAAACATGTAAAACGGGTCAATGTTTGCTGCACAGCTGTTTGGCAAGACTGTTGGCATGGGCTGAGAAAGACAGATAATTCTTCTGGTTTTGGATTTCAAGGGGTGTTTCTGTGCCCCATGTAGATCACTGTTCTGCAGCGAGGGGACAGCGGGCTAGGAAGGTTCCTCTCTCCTTAACCGTAAGAGAGGGGCAGCACCCCTCCCAGCACCCTTCCTGAGTGAAGGTGAGGAAACATAGCAGGGCAGAGAGAGTTGAGAGGGGATTTCTTATCCACAGGAGGGAGGAATTCGACCAATTAGGTCTTCCAACTGAACGTAATAAATTTAGCTGAATATTAGCTTGGTAGATGGTACAGTCATTCATTTCAAAATCTTTGCTTCACATCTGACCCTTTTAAATGCAAAACAAAATTTATGTCCTGCATTTTACTAGATTATCTGAAATTGTTTGTGCACCACAGGGATATCAATGACATATTTGACACTTTTTTCCTTGATCTGTTCTTTTGGTTCTAGAATTGAATAATCTTTGCGTATTTTTCATCATAAAAAGTAACAGTGCCAACATCCCGTCACCATTTGAACATTTGAAATCAAAACCCAATGGAGCAGAGAGATGCCAGGGTCTCTTTCAGCTAGTCTAACAAATGCTGGTAGTATTTAAAGTTTATGTTGACATTTCTAAAATATTACACCTAAGCAGGATGTCATCTCTGTTAGACACCATGCAACATTTAACAACAATCATTTTCCAATGAAATCTAAAAGGAATGATAAAAGAAATAAAATATGGAAAAAAAGTAGAAAGAAGTAATGTAGAAGGTAAAAAAACCCAAACCATACAAGCTACTAATAATTAGAGGTCTCTGCCTGCTTACTCTTTTTTATGTTACTTCTCTTTACATCTGTTTCAAATCACTAATCAAACCATCTTCCTTACAAATAAGACAAAGAAGGTAGTTAGTAGTTGAACTATATCTTGAATGTCTCCTGAGGGAGGGTGGATGAGAACCCTGTATGATATATGTTGACTTACCACCTACCTCACAGAATATAAAGTAGCTGCTGATAACTACAGCAGTAACCTTACCTGAAGACTAAGGTTGCAGCTGAAGGATTCAAGACTGCATGAGGTCAGCACTGAAATCTCACCCCCAAATCAGCAAATAACTGGTGCAGATCTAGTGTAGGAGAGACTTCCTACAAGGAGAGTGCCTTTAATAAGCCAGCAGATACAGCTTGCCACTGTTTAAAACCCCAGACCAGCATAGTGCAACAATGCAACCTTGATTTGACAGTCAGGGATGATTGTAGAGAAACTGTTCTGCAAAATGTAATAATCTTTCAGCTACCTGGAAATGAAAAATAAATAAATAAATAAATAAAGTGCATCACTGGCAGCTGCTGTCACTACTATATCCACAACTTGATAGGGATCTAATAAAACACACAAGTCTAATAGTTCAGGAGAGTGACCTTTTACTCTATACTCAGTGATCCTAATACAAACTTTCTTCTCTTACTGAAAAAGAGGTGACAAATCTGTGAGAGCATGCAAATGTCACTTCCCCTACAAGATTATAAACGTTATTGAGATCCAGCTTTTCCTCAATGGCTGGCAATTTTGGATCCAATTTAACGTATTTTTAAATCACTTGATTTTTTGAATGCTCTGAGCTTCTACTGAATTTAACAATTCACTGTGAAAAGGACCATTTAGTCATCCAACCTAAAATCACCAGCTGCTTCTGAAAACTTACCAGTAAAAATTACATTAATTCTAATGACATGACAAAAGCTTAACGAATCACTTAGGCATAAATGATTCGGCCAGGAACAGGAGTGAACGACACAATGAAATACCTTTCACCCCAATTTTCAGTGACTCAATAAAAAAAAAATTTTGTAAGATACAATAGAAAGTTATATCCATTCGCAAGCAAGTCTGAGTATTTATATACCCTCTTCTAACTCCAGCAGATGAGCTGAAGCCAGTGCAGTAGAACACATGTAAGTTACTGCCATTTGAAAAGGTTTATGAATGAGAAATTCCAGAGTTAAAAAGATGCCATGATATCTGTGTGGTCGTTTTGTGCACAAAGATTCTGGGTACTGCAATATTAATGTGTCTCAGAGAACCCTCCTGTCAAAAATTCAGATATGTAGTACTGTCTGGTGAAAAGCCAGTAAAAGATTGTTTATGTTTTTTCAATTTAATTGCTTGTAAAACTGAATCAATATTAATCATACTAGCTGGCAAACAGGTAAGTGAGATCAAGGAAGTCTACTGTAGAAACAGCAATATAGCATTAAATTCATACAGCTGCAAGCTTGACAGCAGTCACTGCATATCTGAAAATCCATTTTACTTCCTCTCATATGCATATGGTTACAGCTTGCTTTTCGAATAAATCTGATCAACATTTTGTGGTATGTGAACATTTTCCCATCTGGTGGATTGTTCATAAAACTCATTTTCTCTGATTTAGTGAGGCTAGGGACACACCAGCCTGAATGGTTTTAGATTTGTATTTGGAACTTCTGGGCTTTTGCAGTCCCTCATATGTCCCATAATATGTTCCTAATTTTACAACTGATTGATTATTTTATGTTTTAAAGCTAATAAGCCAGGTGTCATGGTGTTTGGCTATTCTTTGCTGCATTAAGGTATTTTATTGTACAGGGTCATGTTCACTGAGTCTCTGTGTGTTTTAAAGCAAAAGATGAAATGACTTGAATTTTTAAAGCTGTTTTACTTCCTTGCTCTAAAGTTTATCCTTCTAGAATGAGTCTGAATATCCCAGAAAGTATTAATAAGGCCTCATGCAGCCCTTACTGGCATAGCACAAACTATTGCTTGCAACCAGTGACTCTAATGGTCCCAAATAAACAATACTTTTGGCATTAAATTAAGACATTAATAATGCTTAGAGTGATTTGTACTTCACAGTCATATTGTGAAATGACCCCCAAATGTTGGCACAGTGCAGCAATTAACACAACATAGGAATATCTTAGTAAATATCTTAGCACTGCACCTGCAGTAAGTCATGCAAGAATGCCACTCTCTCTTGATCACCAGAAGGTACAATAATACGAAGTGTAGAAACCACATATATTCAATGTTCAGTTCAAACCCTAAATCTGATCACCAGTGTTCAAAAAAACAGAGCAAACACTGAAACTTCTTATCTTGTAACTGGACACATTTGCATCCTACACATTTCTGCATCTAATACTTGAACTCAACCCATTTTGGTTATGCCGTGGCAGGTCAACCTGAGCAACCAAAATGGATGCCATCATTGCTTTTGTGCTCTGCAATTTTGCCCTGCATTCTTCTCCTTCTAGGAATTCTGCATATTTCAGACTTTCCTCCTGTTTTGCCATCACACAAGGCTGACAACACTGCCCGTATTGCCAACCCCCCAAATGGCAGCTGGCAATTAGAGCAGATTCAAAGAGATACTGAACTCCCTCACTGGATGACCTACTCTGGGTGCCACCTTCACATTATTAAAACATCAATCATGGCAGAGCCCTTGTGGTGCACAGGGAGCTGCTGAACTAAATGAAGCAAAATGAACCTCTCTGTTGAGCCAGTAGAAAATACGCTGAGCTTATTTCAGAAGTTTCCCTTTGCCTCTCATGTATTACTCAATTCATCAAGATAATTTAACACCAGTTATTTTTTGAATGGGCTGCATAACATTTAAAAAGCTTCCATCATGGAAGTTATTTTACCAATCAATTAAGACTCCAGTCCTTAAAAAAGTAGTTCTTGGTTACTTTGTATATGTGTTAGACCGGGAAATGCCAGAGTTAATGTTGCTCTTTTTACATTATGCAGTGTTTAAACTTATCCTTCCATAGTAATTTTGCTAATATTTGCTTTAAAAAATATCATTAGACATTTTCAGCTAATGTACAGCAATATGGCTTAAAAGATTGTAATGTTTTAATAGTAACCATCTTCCTTTCGGCAAATGTTCTCTTACTTACTGCTTTCTTTCTCTTCAGACCTATGAATATTGCTGTGTTCTTCATAATGGCCTGTCTTCAGCTAGGGAGGGAGGGAGAGGGAGAGGGAATGAATATTTTCACCCAATGTGGATTCTAGGCTGATGGTGTGGCAGTCTCCAGCAGGCTGGAGGTAGAGAGCAGGAGCTGCTTGGGGTGAAAAAGGGTTTTGAACTTAAGTCTTTTATTCACTGGAATACTGGTCTGATCACATAGCAGTTGTTGATAAGAGGTGTGACTGGCACCACCTCATATTTTTAAATGAAAGAGGCAGTGGGAGCTATGTCCTCTGTTAATCTGAGTGTTGCTGCGTTGTATGAAATGGGGTGCAATCACACAACAGATTGGGCCTCACAGAAAATGTAGCTGGAGAGATGCTCAGCAGGCGGATCACACGGAGGCTTCTGGGTCAGACACCATGTTTCTCAGATCAGACACCCTGGACATGTACTGCATAAGAATTATAAATATCTAGGAAATTAAAAGGATTAAAGTAGAGATGTGTATGGATCCTCAGAAAACTAAGCTGTGAGGCCGGTTTTGAGCCAGCTTCATGTGTCATTTAGACACACACATGTAAGTAATAGTTTAAATATCAATGTCTTTTAGTTCTGCCCCTAAAACCTGATTTTCAAGGATATTGAGCTTCTAGACCACTTCACTTTGAAGATCCTACTCTATGATGTCATCTTATTTTATTTCCAGGCAATTCTGCATTCCATTTAAGCATTATTCTCCAAAATTTAAAGTGTGGTGATGGTAGGGAGGGTTTAACTGGAGAACAGTTGAAGGACAGCTACATTTAGATCTTAAATCTTGCTTATGAGGCAAGCTAAAGCTTTAAAGAAGAGAAATAAATCCAAAAAAAAGGCAATAAAAGGTAATTTAATTAGAAACCTGGCAACAAAAGTATGTTTTTTATAGCATCATTCATTGATAAGTACTCTTTCACCTTTCTCTGCATGGGAGGTTGCCAGTTTTACGTCCAAGAATTTTGTGGCATCACTGAACAAAAAAAGTCACACATTTAATATAGACCAAGGCCAAAGGCAGTTTAGCAGGATTAAGTATTAGCACATCAAAACCTCTTGGAGTATATTTCTTCCTTTCATATAGCAAATTAATGCAGGTAGTCATTAAAGAATATTTATATTATAAGGTATATTTATATTATATATAAGGTATATTAAAATGGAATCAAAGCCATGGATCAAATCTTATTGCAAATCTTGGGGAACATACCTTTACAATAATATATGGCTTGACCTTCAGCTTCTAATATCCATTAGACATTTCTAGTTGCCATTCACTTCACATTAGTAAAGTATACAAGATGATTTACTCCTGTGAATTGACATGGCCTGGACCACCACCGGAGACATATGCCTCTCGTATTAAGTACCCAATCCACTTTCCTTTGATAAAGATTTTTTGTACTTACATTTCACTTTATATTTCAAGGCTATCCACAAAGTACTGGAGAGTGCTTACTTCCTAAATAGAAAAAATGTATATATAAAATTTTCACACTGGAAGTTACTGTACATACAAAGTGCAGAGGACAGGCAGCTGGGTACCAGTAGTGGTAATAAGTCGGGGTTTGAGATTTTTTTTTAGAAGGTTTTACAGTATACAATCTAGACTGCCTGGGTATTGTGAACTACCAAAAATCTCCAAGGCAACTAGTGAAAAGTATACAGTTTGTGGGGAACCAATGCCTCCCCTTCCCTCTACCACTGTTTGGTTCAATGGGCTGTTAATAAGGAAGCAAGTGTTATCTCTCACCTTCCAATTTTGGGTAGACAGTATCAAATCCCCAAGGAAATGGCAATATCCAACTAAATTTCTAATATAGCATCAAGGAAATCATCATACAGGAAAAAAACACTTTCTTTTCTTCTAATTGCAGCCATTGTTTGATTTGTTTAATACAGAGTTTTCCGGAGAGACTAGCACAACGTTAGCAATTTATTATTATTACTGGTAATTTCAGTGGCTTAATTTCTTACTAGAGCTTTGTTAAAGAGAAAATAAAATATTACCTACCTCTCATTTTGCTGGAAAAAAAAAACAACAAGGAAGATCATATCAAGTAAAGTTCTATAACTGACTATTCCACCCCAGCTGAGATTCCTTTTCTCAATATTCACTACAATCTTTTACTGATCCCACACCTTAGATTCCTATGTATTTCTGTGAGTAGAGCTTGGATTTAGCTACTGTTTCTGCCTCTGGGCTTTTAGGTCGAGTTCTGTGGTAGGACAGCCTGTCAGGTATTAGGCCTTGATATTTAGGTCCTGCCATCTACCTGCCCTGAGCCTCAAACTAAGTATTCATCACCTCCTCTCTTCCGCAAGTCCTTTGTAATATAGATGAATTTGTGGATACTAGGAATTTATGTTTGGCACTCAGGATTTTTGACTGCTAAAAAAGTAATATCCAGTTCTTCTAAAGGAATTTTGGCTTCACACACGTTACTTAGAGGCATAGTACATGTTATGTAAAATAGACCTACAGGGTAACAACAAATATTTAGAGCATGCAGCTGTGTTGCTGCTTCCCCCGGGGATCCAAAACCCCTTTTGTTTTCATCAGCACTACTAGTGATTCTAGGCTCTTCTCCTTTCTAGTGTTCCTTGTGACCACACATTCTAACACTTCTATTATTGCCTTTTGTTTGACATTTTTCTATTTTTCAGTCATCTGTGGTCACACCAGAATATCAAAGTTGTTACCAAATCAATGGTGTTTGGTTTGGTTGCATTCACTTTGGACTTGGCCAATAGCTTAGTATGAGAATGTTTGATTACCTCATCCATTGTCAACATCCCAGTAAATATGAAAACTCTCCTCAAAGTTCTTGTCTACTAGCACCACAAAAATAAGTCATAACAAGTATTTTATAAAATCCATAACAATAATACAAATGTTGCCTTTACTCTTCACTTTAGTGATACTTGAAGGTTTCCAATTTCTGGAAAAGTCAGAGTTCTATAACCACTATTCTAATACAACATGAGAGCTACCTGCCCTTCTGGTTTAGGGCTCAATCCATGGGAATATAAATCTCAATCATAAAAGTGAAGTAAGCATAAAATGTTCAGAACCATGCAGTTTTAAGATGCAGAACCAAGCTAACCATCTTCTCTGCCCCAAAACAAACACTAATCCAGATTCTGTCATTAGCTCCTGCACATTTTACTGAGGAAATAGCAATTCTTGGTATAAGACCAGAGGAACATTGGAACAGCTGTACTGGGTCTGCCTAACAGACTCCCTAGCCCAGTAGTCTCTCCCCAGCTGTGACCATGAACTGATGCCTGGACCTTATGAGAAATTTCCTCCTAGGATGCTCCCATGTTCCAGCCTTGTCTCAGGGACTTCCCAAGCCATCTGTGTATTCCGTAGCTCTTCATGGATCTCCTTTCTTCCAGCTTCTCCAGTCTCCCTTTGAATCAACAAAATTATTTTTAGTGTCTACAATATCTTTTGAAAAGGAGTTCTGCAGGACAACTACTTGTGAAAGGCATCTGAAGGGAATGAGATGCAGGCATCTAATAACTTTCTGAGCCCTGAATCTGCCATCGCCACGTAAAGAGTAGGTCTGCACCACAGTTAGACTTTTGTAGGTATTCCTTAACCTTGCTTTTATCTAGCTGCTCAGTTTACCAACAGAGCTGAGGCAATTCTGTTCAAAACCTCAGCCATTAGTGTCAGCCTCAGTGTCCCAAACGCAAAGGTGCGTACAGCCAACAGTGCATTTCATACTGTTCATACAGTTCATACTGACTTCACTGCTTCTAATACCCAGAATAACTGGATAAAAGTTACCTTAAGGATGTCTACACATCTTGTGATCACACCTCCTGAATGCTTAGAAAATGAAGATAGTCCCAGAAGCAAAGGAAGTTGCTACTGGATTGGAATGTGATCTAAGAAAAAAATACAAGGTATTAGCTATCCACAGTTATAGAGAACATAAATTTTCATTTGTCTATCCTAGCATTATTAAAGCATGGCTCAAAATTCAGCTTTTAGAGGGCATGGGTAAATAACCAACCTTCTTACCCCCCGCAAAAAAACACCCCCAAAACAACAACAAAAAAACCAATGCTCTTCAAAAAAATTTTTGATTTAATTTAAAAGTTTTCCAAACATTAAAATAATGCATTAATAAAAAATTTTATACCATTCCAACAATATCCTTTGCAGCTAAGTTAATTCTTCTGGGAGAGCAGCAAAATCATGAATTTGTCCAAATAATTCTGCTCCCATGAATTTGAAACTAACACTTTTCTCCCTCTTCAAGTTTGTAGAAAGTACTGTGACTTACTCAGAAATATTGTACTTCAGCCTTTAGACTTTTTGCTAAGTATAGTTAGCATGTATTTATTTTTTCTTAAAGGATACACAGACATTGTCTGTAACTTGTATCATTACTAGCTTTGAAACTTTCATTTTTATGTTCGAGGGATTGAAGTCATTTCAAGCGATCTATGTGCAGTCTGTTTTTGTACTAGCTTTCTGAAATGACACCTACATATTTTTGCATCTAGAGATTAAATTGTCTCTCTTAAAATGATTGTTGTTGTCACACATTTAGCATAACATAAAAAGCGTGTATTTTGCTAAACCATAAACTATTGTTGTTCAAGAATTTTTTAATTATGCAACACAAATGTAAAGCACTAATAAAAAAAAACAACAACAAACACAATTTCAAAGAACAAAGTCAGTTCTAACTGTTGGGTGAAAGGAGTCCTCTTCAGATAAACATCAGTATATAATGTTGGTAAAATAATTAAAATATAAGAAGCTAAAGATATCCCAATATTTATAATAAGACAGCAGCAGATTAAGCTAAACTCTAGTTTTAGATAATCACTACCAACATGAGTTTTCTGTGGAAAAAAAAAAGACAGAATTGCACATAGCCCCAGGATTTGTCGTGAAACTTTCAAAAGCTGAAAACAGTAAAAGTACCACTTATAAACTGCTAGAAGCAGTGTTACCCTCTCAAGTTATAACTCTCAGGTTATGTTCATCAGAAAAAAGCCTGCAGTAATGATGTCATGCTTCTGAATTTTGTCTTCATTCTGCAGTATGCTTTTGCATGATGAAGTAGTCTTTAATTAAGCCTTACAACAAATTGACTGTAGATTGCTACCTTCTGGCACTTATTCCACCAAGAAACCTCATTTCTGAAGGATGTTTACTTTAATAAATGAAAGTAAAGCAGTGGCATTCCAGGGGACAAAGCACAGACTTGAAGACCTGAACTCTTGAACTCTGGCCACATAGCACAGTTCATTTTGCTGCACTCTCTCCTTATGTAAAATGAGGTTGGCTGCATTCTTGATTAATTTTGCTGTGCTGCACCTTACGTGTGAAGACTACATTTCATTGAATAAAGAACAAGAACAACAAAAAAATCTGACAAAGAAAATCATGTTGGCTTTTTTTATTTACATTTTAGAATGGAAATATTTAGCCCCTTCACTTTGGTTGGCCATTTTAAACAAAACACGTAAAATTGTGCATATGCCACCAAGGACATATTCAGCATTGAAAAGGGCCCTTCGTTCATCAGTTTAAAAATGCTGTGAAATGGCAGGCCAAAGATCGATCCTTTGTGTTTAACTGGGTCAAGGACTTTACTGTTAACAAAGAAAATAAAATGTGAAGGGTATAATAAAGACATAAAAAATGACAAATTGCTATGATACTTACCTGAAATGGAAAATGACAGACTACTAACATTCTTACTGAAGGAAAAGGTTGAAGAAGCAGTATAACACATGAATCATATAAGTAGGCAGTATGATGGAAAGCCTCTGTCCCTCATTAGATGGATATAAAATTAGAGGTGTGTGGAGTAAGAAGAAATAAATTAAGTGCTACTACCTTCAAGGACTACCTCTGGAATTTTTTTTCCCCTGACTGCCAATGATTCAGCTTTCATAGAGTCTGAAATATATTTGTGGAAGTATCAAGCCTGGACAGTTGTTTGACTTATTTTTCATCTTGAGTGAATCTTCACCATGGGATAATATTTTCAGTTACTCAACATGAAGTTAAAAGTGTTACATCATCAAGACAAATATTCACTAGGTAGTAATGTCCCCAAGTGTGCAAAATGCTGGAAGCTGAACTGACTTTGTGTGCTTTTTACTTTTTGGAAGCATTATATGCACCTTAGACTTATGGCTTGGTGTCTTCCCAGAGGTAATTAACAAAAGAAATCACTTTAATGCTGAGACTGTTATTAAAAGCTAAAAATTTACTTAAAATGTATTCGTAAATAAAATGTTTAGATTGAAAAAGGACAATGATCCTGGATCATCCATTCAACTCATTTATATTGCCAAATACATAAAAGCTGAACACTTGTTTCAGCTAAGAATAGAGAAAAATAATAGATAACAATTATGCATGTTGTCTTTTTACATAATGATTTATTTTAAATTGTGCCTATGTTTAGTTAAAACAGCTGATCATGAAACAAAATAAGAAAATATAAATTACATTTTGGAATGAACAAAACATTTAGATTGGCTCAGAACAATTATTTTTTCCAAATTCTTAATTTCATAGTGATTGGAACACTCAAGTATTCACTGCTCTAGATAGCTTTAAATTCTTCAGATTGGTCATTGTTCCTGTATTTCCATTCCACCCTCCCATGAGAACTCAATAATTCTCAGGTAAATTAAGCCAGTTTATTAGTAATGGGAAGGTTGAACAGACAGCACCTGGGAACAAACAGTACCAAATTTCTTCCTCTCTGATGCCACAGCAACAATTTGGTCCTTCTGAGAGATGCATTTCAAATGGCAGAAAGATACCATTATCACAGAATCACTGAGGTTGGAAGGGACCTTTGGAGATCATCTAGTCCAACCCCCCTGCTCCACCAGGGTCACCTAGAACACATTGCACAGGATTGCATCCAGGCGGCTTTTGAATATCTCCAGAGAAGGAGACTCCACCACCTCTCGGGGCAACCTGGTCCAGTGCTCTGTCACCCTCACAGTGAAAAAGTTTTTCCTCATGTTAAGATGGAAGTGTCTGTGTTTCAGTTTGTGCCCATTGCCTCGCGTCCTGTCGCTTGGCACCACTGAAAAGAGTCTGGCCCCATCCTCTCGACACCCTCCCTTCAGATACTTGTACACATTGATAAGATCTCCTCTCAGCCTTCTCTTCTCCAAGCTAAACAGGCCAAGCTCTCTCAGCCTTTCCTCATAAGAGAGATGCTCCAGTCCCCTAATCATCTTTGTGGCCCTTCGCTGGACTTGCTCCAGTAGTGCCACATCCCTCTTGTACTGGGGAGCCCAGAACTGGACGCAGTACTCCAGATGTGGCCTCACCAGGGCTGAGTAGAGGGGGAGAATCACTTCCCTCGACCTGCTGGCAACACTCTTTCTGATGCAGCCCAGGATACCATTGGCCTTCTTGGCCACAAGGGCACATTGCTGCCTCATACTTAACTTGGTGTCCACCAGCACTCCCAGGTCCTTCTCTGCAGAGCTGCTTTCCAGCAGGTCAGCCCCCAACCTGTACTGCTGCATGGGGTTATTCCTCCCTAGGTGCAGGACCCTGCACTTCCCTTTGTTGAATTTCATGAGGTTCCTCTCTGCCCACCTCTCCAGCCTGTCCAAATCTCTTTGAATGGCAGCACAGCCCTCTGGCGTATCGGCCACTCCTCCCAGTTTTGTATCATCAGCAAACTTGCTGAGTGTGCACTCTGTGCCTTCATCCAGGTCATTGATGAAGAAGTTGAACAAGACTGGACCCAGTACTGACCCCTGGGGGACACCGCTAGCTACAGGCCTCCAACTAGACTCTGTACCACTGATCACAACTCTCTGAGCTCTGCCATTCAGCCAGCTCTCAATCCACCTCACTGTCCACTCATCTAACCCACACTTCCTGAGCTTGTCTATGAGGATGCTATGGGAGACAGTGTCAAAAGCCTTGCTGAAGTCTAGGTAGACAACATCCACTGCTCTCCCCTCATCTACCCAGCCAGTCATTCCATCATAGAAGGCTATCAGATTGGTTAGGCATGATTTCCCCTTGGTGAAGCCATGCTGACTACTCCTGATCACCTTCTTTTCCTCCACATGCGTGGAGATGGCTTCCAGGATGAGCTACTCCATCACCTTTCCAGGGATGGAGGTGAGGCTGACTGGCCTGTAGTTCCCTGGGTCCTCCTTCTTGCCCTTTTTGAAGACTGGGGTGACATTGGCTTTCTTCCAGTCCTCGGGCACCTCTCCTGTTCTCCATGACCTTTCAAAGATGATGGAGAGTGGCCTAGCAATAACATCCGCCAGCTCCCTCAGCACTCGTGGGTGCATCCCATTGGGGCCCATGGATTTGTGGGTGTCAAGTTTGCTTAAATGATCTCTAACCCACTCCTCCTCCACCAAGGGAAAGTCTTCCTCTCTCCAGACTTTCTCTCTTGCCTCCAGGATCTGGGGTTCCTGAGGGCTGGCCTGAGCAGTAAAGACTGAAGCAAAGAAGGCATTCAGTAACTCTGCCTTCTCTGCATCCTTCGTCACCAGGGCACCCACTCCATTCAGCAAAGGGCCCACATTTTCCCTAGTCTTCCTCTTGCTGCTGATGTATTTGAAGAAGCCCTTCTTGTTGTCCTTGACATCTCTAGCCAGATTTAATTCCAAACGGGCCTTAGCCTTCCTCGTCGCATCCCTGCATACTCTGACAACATTCCTATATTCCTCACAAGTGGCCTGTCCCCCTTTCCACTTTCTGTATACTTCCTTCTTCTGCTTGAGTTTTGCCAGGAGCTCCTTGCTCATCCATGCAGGTCTCCTACCTCCTTTGCTTGACTTCCTACTCATAGGGATGCACCGCTCTTGAGCCTGGAGGAAGTGATGTTTGAATATTAACCAACTCTCTTGAACACTCCTTCCTTCCAGGGCCCTCACCCATGGGATTCCTCCAAGTAGGTCCCTGAAGAGGCCAAAGTTTGCTCTCCTCAAATCCAGGGTTGCGATCCTACTTGGTGCCCTGCTGCCTCCTCGCAGGATCCTGAACTCCACCATCTCATGGTCACTGCAGCCAAGGCAGCCCCCAACCTTCACATCTTCCACCAGTCCTTCTTTGTTTCTTAGTACAAGGTCCAGCAGCACACCTCTCCTTGTTGGCTCCTCCACCACCTGTGTCAAGAAATTGTCACCAATGCTCTGCAGGAACCTCCAGGACTGTTTGTGCCTAGCTGTGTTGTCTCCCCAGCAGATATCGGGGTGGTTGAAGTCCCCCATGAGAACCAGGGCCTGGGATTGTGAGGCTACTTCCAGCTGTCTGTAGAAGGCCTCATCCACTTCCTCATCCTGATCAGGTGGCCTGTAGTAAACACCCACAACAGTGTCACCCATGCTAGCCTGCCCTTTGATCCTTACCCATAAGCTCTCGACTCGCTCTTCATCCACCCCTAGGCACAGCTCAATCCATTCCAGTTGCTCTCTCACATAAAGAGCAACTCCACCACCTCGCTTTCCTGGCCTGTCTTTCCTAAAAAGCACATAGCCATCCATGACAGCACTCCAGTCATGCGAGCTATCCCACCATGTCTCTGTAATGGCAATGAGATCATGGCCCTGCGACCGCACACATATCTCTAGTTCTTCCTGTTTGTTCCCCATGCTGCGTGCATTGGTGTACAGGCATTTCAGGGAGGTGATCGAGCATGCAGGTTTCCCAGGAGGGATACAAGAGGGTCCTCCATAGCCACATCCCATGCGCACTTCCCTGGCTGCATTCACCTGCTGGAGGCATCCTGACTTGAGCAGTCTTTTGCCAACTACCCTGTCACTATAACTCTCCCCTTCCCCCATCTTTCCTAGTTTAAAGCCCTCCTTACCAGGTTGGCCAACCTGTTGGCAAAGACCCGCGTGCCCCGCCTCGTGAGGTGGATCCCATCTCTCGCCAGCAGTTGTCGATCTTCAAACAGGGTCCCATGGTCGTAGAAACCAAAACCCTGTTGTCAACACCAGCGGCGCAGCCAGTCGTTAACCTGGAAAGTCCGTCTCCTCCTCCTCTCATCCATCCCCCTCACTGGCAGGATTGAGGAGAAGATGACCTGGGCTCCCAGACCCTTGACCACCATCCCCAGAGCTCTGAAATCCTGCTTGATGGTCTGCAGTTTGCCCTTGAACATCACTCATTTGAAAATGGTAACTGTGTCTATTAACTCTAGCTATCAATCTTAGTTTCATGAGAAGGCACATGCTATTTTAAATAACAGTAATTAATTGTGGTAACCTTGTTATTCAGGCCAAATTCTAACATTGGCTATGAAAACATCCCCTTGTGATTTCTCAAGGTAGTCACAGTGGTCTACCCCAGAACTGACTGCTGCATTAGAGCATTTTATATTGCTTCTTTTAAATATGGAAAAATTACAAGTCAAGACCTATCACTTCAGGGAGTTCTTACTTAAAGAAAAATAAATCCTTTATCAATGGACACTCTGAATTATGGAGAAATACAAGTTAATGCCTGTAGAAAATTTGGGGTTGGTATTTTTCTTCTGATAAAGAATCATTGATCTCCATTGACATTTTGTATTATGTAGATTTTTTATTAAATTATACTTTTATGTTCTTCAAAATATTTGAGGACTTGCCATCCAATTGGCAAACACCAACAAGTCTATCTTGTTCTGTCAGAGTGGGTAATGGTGAGAGGTTTTTTTAATCTTTTATTCTGCAAAGGGTACATAATCCCTGGTAACGTGAAATGCACTACATTATATCTCCAGAACTTAGATTATTAGTCAGACAGTATTTAGCATAGTGTTTGGTTTTTTTATATATATATATACTACCTCCTGTTCTTTGTCTGCATTTCTTTATTTCTACATTTAGCAATATCAAGTACAGGTGAAAATAGGATTTTGACTGATTAATAGTTACAAGAAGCCAGTGAGTCATCAGCAGAGTGAATGGAGGGGAAGAGAAGAGGGGAAGATACTTACAAAGTTCTTACAAGCTAAAAAAACCTTCCCACAAGAACATGTGCCTCCCCCCAAAAACACATAGTACAACAAACCACAGATGCACTCTGCAGGTACAGATGAAGCCTGTCACTCAAGAGCATGAGGGCATTTCTGAATCCATGACTCTGATACTTCTACCTTGTAGCATATTTCCACACTTCTGGTGTACAGTCCCACTCCTCTTCAGGAGTCATAAAAAGTCTCTAAATAGAATCAGTTGGCAGAAAATAAAAAACTGTTGGGGCATGGCAGACTGAGTCCCAGCTGAGTTATAGACTTCCTAAGACAGCTTATACAGCCATGAAAGTCCAAATCTAACTCCACCTGACTTCAGGTCTCTACCTGGGCTGTTCTGTAGCCCAGGGCTCCCCTCATCATCAGAAAAGAGAAATAACAGGTCCCAGAGGATGACTCAAACCATTGGATTTAAAGACAGAGAATACAGCATTTATACAGTTAATGTAGTTGCCTTGGCTAAGATATATCTACAACTTAAAATTCAGTTTACAGGGGGACTCAAGTACCTGGTACTTACGCTGGTAAGCTTCTAGACATCGGGCATCACATTCTGTTCCAGAATTCTCAGTAAAATGCAGATGTTCTGGGAGAACAGGAAAAAATTATTTGCTTCAGAGTGGGGATTCACAGCATCCCAAGCGCTGAACAAAGAGGTACATAAAGCGGCGGACAGGAAACACTTCAGACAGGGTTATGATTTAAAAGAAATGAATCCTTTTCCTTCTCTGTCTCAAACACTCTTTCCAGGGCTGCAAAGGAGTGCCTCCTTCTACTGGAACTGTCCTGAATCCTCTTGGAAAATCAGACAACTAGGTCTTTCATTATAAAAGTGAGGAAAATCCAGTTCTTTTTAAATATATATATATATATCTGAAACAGAATATAGTAAGAGTAGCTGCCGTCCTGTATTTAGTAACTCAGTGGTTGGAATACTCTACCAATGTGAGGTGATGGAAATTTTGTCTTCCATTTCTTGGAAGGGATTTAAATCCCCATTTCCCGCTTTCCAAGGGAGTTTCCCAATTGCCAGTGTAGGCTGTGCTGTTTGGGAAAAAGGATGGCAAGGTGTCTCTCAGCTTTTCTTACTGAAGCTGTTCCACATTCTGTGAAATAATTAAATGTGTTTGGAGGGACAGAGGGAGAGACAACAAAGCTAGAACAAGAAATAATATGACACTTTAGCCTAATGGATAAACAACTGTCTTGGGACAGTAGAACTGTAGACTGTGGTCTCTGATCTTATATAAACAGTTATTGGAGCATGTCACATTTCAGCCAGCAAAATCACCAGGACAGCAGGACATTTTATTAGGGAGGAAAAAAGAGTTTAATCTATCAAAGTGGAACATCTGGTCACCTTTGCTTGTATTTTCTGATGCTGGATTAAAAACATTGCACATTTAATGTGCATGCATTTAAACTGTAATCTAATTAAGTGTTAAAAGTATTCTGGTACCTCTTAGTCATGATGCCAAAACATTGCTTCTGTTTGCAGTAGGAAGCTGCTGTTTTTACTGATACTGTGTTGATGTACCAAGCTTTGCTTCACCAAGGTCCCATCATCCTACAGTAAGCAGCAGGGGGATACTAATCTTCTGCAATAGCACTTCAGTTTTCTCATTACAAAAATTGGCTTCAACTTCCTGGCTTAGACAAACCATGATCAGTGTCACTCAGACCTTGGGGGCCACTGAATGGGAGCAGCATCAGCAGAAGAAGTGCCAACCGCGACAGCAGATATTTTAGCAACAGCTGTCTGGTTTTGTATGCTCCTCCTGGATATCAGTCTGAACGCTCCTGCTTAGCCAGCTCATGATGTTTGTCTCCACTATGTATTAGCCAAGGAAGAGTACGATGCTCTTTAAAATGAAGCAGCAAGCACTGTCATCTCATAACAGCTCAGCAGATTGTTAGCATCTTTATACATTCTCCAAATCACTGAAAGAGTAATCAGACAGTAATGATAAAAGAATAATGATATAGGTATGCAGTCATAAACCCAAATCATCTTAAAATCATGCTTTGCATTTGTACTGAGGCTTTTACCCAGTGCATTTCACTATTTTTAAGTTTCATAACATACCTGAGAGGTGGGCAAATGACATTAGCATCATTTTAACAATGAGAAAACTGAGGCAGAGAAGTTCATCATTTAGGCAGTATCACCGAGCAAGTGAATGGCACAATGGGAAACAGCAGCCAAGCCTCTTAACTTTCAGCTTAATGCTCTAACCACTGGTCCAGTCAAGTGAATGAAAGGGTCATTTATTCCTGAAGTACAGTTTACGCTTCAGTATTCACATGCAGCTGCTGTGTAGAGAAGAAAATTAAAAACATAGCAATTTCTATTGAATTTCATAGTTTGTATATATTTAGGAAGGTATAGGGTTTCGTCCATGGCAGCCCGTGTGTAATTATGCATAACAATCGTGAGACTTCAGGTACCAGCCAACAAGTTAGATAACTATCTGATTCTTCTTGTATCTCCTGGGTCTGCAAAATAGGATTGTAGTTATCATGAATAATCAGCATTTATGCTTTGGAATCAAAATTTGAAAACAGAAGATGCATGAGTATAGCAGTATATAACCCTTTTGATAAAAAAAAGAAGCATAATAACTAAAATATTTATCCTGTAATGGCTACTGGTTTTACCTATGCTTTGTGGTTTTTAAGGCTCTGGTCTTGTTCAGTAAGACCAGGGGAAATTCTTACAGAGTCACAATTTACTCATTTTGGCAAGGCTTCAAGTTTCAACTTTGTCCATTATTTGCACGTGGCATAAGTATTCATAACAAACAATTTTGCCTCTCAGAAAAATGTCGCCTCTTTACCTGAACAAAATCCTTTGATTTTCAAAGCTCTAGGGATAACAGCTTTTATGTTCTGCAGAAATACTATATAACAATGGAGGTCTAAAAATTGGAATAATTTATCTAATAAAATTCCATACAATTTCTATAGAGGTAAAATGTAATTACCTAACTTGGAATTTATCCAGGGTCTAATATTAACACTCTCCTCTTGTGAAAGCATCAGGAGTAATGGTTCAGAATCTCAGTTTTATGTCCCCTTTCAAGTATGTAACCCCAATAAATAATAATAATACACTTAATATCACTGATTATTGAATATCTTCAGTGCAATACAGATTCTTTCAAATGGTCACCTGAAGATCTCTTTGACCTTGCCTGGATTTATTTTCCTAGAAAGATTCTTTTACCACATTGTCTGACAGACAAAGAGCCAGATGAGGATTCATTGTTCAATGTGCCCAATGATATTCCTTTTTACTACTAGTAATGTACTTATCATAATATCTCTACTTTTATCATGAAACTCAGAGGTGTTCCAGGCAGAGTTCTGGGCTAGAAATGCTCCTTCCACTTTTAGAAAAATAATTAGAAATAAAAATATTCAAGCTACAAGGAGACATGGCAACAAATGTCTAGTGTTAATGAGTTGATGGAAAACGGAACTGAGGGACTTGCAGGACTGTTCTCGTTTATACTCTCTCAGGCAAGTAATGTTTAATGTGACTGTCATGCAATGTTGGCAGACTTTTTTTTTAATTTGTGCAAGTTTACTTTCCCATAACCACTAATCACACACACACACAGAAAAAAGGAGTAATCCTTTGTAGATGACAGCCAACCTACTGCCTCCCTATTCCATGTTAGCTGTGTTACATTTTCAACACAACAAAAAACAAAGACATCCGAATCATCCTTTGATCCCCTAAAGGAAAATCTAATGATGTTCCCCTGACCAAAATCAGTTATGATAAAGACACAGCCTCTGAGGAGAACAAGGGGAGAAAGATATTACATGTTTTCTCATTTGGGTGAATACTAAATGTAAATTCTCAGAAATATTGTGGGTCTAGAGGCCTCTAGAAGAGAATTTCATAGAAAACATGAACAGTATATTGAACTGCTTGTTCAAATCAAATAAGTAATCTCAAATGCATATTATTTTCAAAAGTATCTTTAAATTCTGTTTATATTAACAGAAATTTATGCATAAGACTTCTGCTGTCTTGAAAGTATTTACAGGACACAAAACAAAGTCCTTGGAGAAACAGAATGTAGATCTGCACAAAGACTCACGTGGCATGCTCTTTGAACTGACTGTCTTGAAATTTTTATTTTCTTCCTTCCTATCTAAGAGATACAGTCAGGGAACAGATGCAATACTATACTGTCTTGGTAGCCAA
Source organism: Apteryx mantelli (assembly GCF_036417845.1). Lineage (NCBI taxonomy): Eukaryota > Metazoa > Chordata > Aves > Apterygiformes > Apterygidae > Apteryx > Apteryx mantelli. Next base: position 81,399,467 of record NC_089979.1, read on the forward strand.
CCCCAGATGATTAATAAGTACTATGAAATCACTCTGAAATCACAATATCACTAATCAACAGTTCACAAACAGTGCTTTAGTTGAAATAGTTATATTAAGTGCTTCTCAAAGTAGACTGAGTAACAATCACAGGGTTTTAAAAAGTCTGTCTCATGATAATTTCTTAACTAAAAATATGGCCCCATTCTGCTTCTGAATAGTCTTTAATTACAGGACTTCAGAAACCAACCATTAGCATAGAGCTCCCTGGGATCACCCAGGAACACTGGCATAAGATTATTTTATTTTCTGGATCACTAACAGGATTTCCTTATGCTCTCTCAAGTTTATCTGAGGGGCTCTTCCAAATTTCAAACCAGCCTCATCTTATTATCATGTGTGAAGTGATACCACTGCAAAGAGGCTAAACAGAAAAGAGACTCTTTCTTCATAAAAACCTTAAAGCTTTACTGCCTATCCACCATGGTAGAATTCCTTACAAGTCTTGGTGATACCATGTCTCAGCTAAGGTAATCTCCTTTTCTGAAGCCTTGACAAATAAAAATAGCCCTGCACATGTGTATCCAGTGCTATGAAAATGATTTTCTCATGCCTTTATGACCCTTACAATTATCACTAATTTTACATCCAAGGTACTGCTTCCAAGCAGCCACTTTCCAAATCCAATAGTATTTTTCTTATGCTGCACTGGAAAGAGCTTCTTATACATACTGGCAAACCCACCTTTGCCAGGATGTACAAGAAGATCCAAGATAATAATTAAGACTGCTGTTATGCTCAGAAGAGAATTATTGTTTTATATATATATAAAATTATATATAATATTATATATTATACAGAGAGAATTATTAATGTGAACAATATTTTCTTTCACCTTTTTCTAACTGCTTTTTTCCCAAAGACTTCCCTAGTCTTCTCAATGTACTTGTATCCATAAGCTTACAAAACATTATGTCTCCACATATCCTCACTGGATCAAACTATGACTTAATTTTTCCTTCCTGAAATGAAAATAGTAACAGCAGAAACACCCCCCCCAAAAAAAAATATATATATAGGCTAATTTTGTGATATTATAAAACTTGCTGTTATGTGTGCCAGAACTGTTTACAGAGCTATTTCTCTCCCACCCACCTTGTTTTCTTTGATGTTGCTATCCGGCGGCTGTTGTTGTGTAGCTCACAGTAAGGATCAGTTCAGGCAGAGGCGCTCAGCCTCTTCTTTGTGACTGACGTGGTGTTATGGAAGAGGCAACGCACCGTGCACATGATCTAAAAGAGCGACATGAGGTTGGCTGTTGAAGGAACCTAGGTCAGGAAAGGGAAAGCATTTGGAAAGCCTGGGACAGCTGGCAGATGGGAAGCAGGGGTGAGATGTGATACTTCTTGTAAGTCAGTGACTGCATGTGTATCAATTTCTCACATATGCATTCAACGGCAAGCAAAACTTAAACAGAATATAGCCAAACTTGGAATAGTTGGTTGGGGTTAGAATTTGGGTTTGTAATATGAACTCATATGGTTTTCTTTTTTGGCCAAATGGTAACAACACATGTTTCAGAAGTGAACAATATCACAGCATTACTGATATCAAATAAATTAATTTCTGTAAGTCAACAGAGCTAAAAAAAAAAAAAAAGAGCAGACATTTTATTAGGTAAGTTTTCTTATTCTTCTCAAATCCAAATAAGAATGAGAAAATTTGACTATTTTGGTTCCATGTGATTATGTATATTTAAAGAAACAGAACACAATTTAATTATGTATGTGAATACTTGAAACACATAATTACTGCCCAACAGGCACACTCTATTTGGTTTTTTTGGAATGCCAATGGGCTTTTATTAGCTCAGCTCGTCATTCTGTTGTGAAATGGAAATGAAAAGTGGAAAATATGTTTTCCTTCTCTAGGGCTCATTTCAGTTCCTTTTTCTCTTTATTTTATCAGACTTCATGTTGCTGTGGGGTTCTTGAAGGCCTATTATTAAAACACCCTGCGGTCCTAAGGGAAGAAAAGCAAGCTGGTGCTGCAGATGGGAACAGTGTGAATGGAATAAACTATAAGAAAGAATTCCAATAACTGCAGTAAACTATATGCGTTGTTCTCTTTTCCTTCCAAAGCTGAGACAGGTTTTCATCTTTCAGCATTCATTCTTCATGAGTATCAGGTAACTTGTAATACTATCCAAACATTAAAAACATGAGACGTGCAAGGGACATTTACTAGCCTACTAAGCACTATTTTAACCTATAGGCGGAGCTTATAAAAAATTCACCTGAAAGCAGTTTTTACATCAATTTCATCAACACATTCAAATAAATTCTGGAAAATAAGATAACCATCATGCTCTTCTTTTTAACATGTCCTGCAGGAATGAAAACTTTGATGCAGGCAACACAAATAAGCTTTCTGGAATCTACTTGAAATTGATAGCATGAGTACTTACCATATTTTTATCATTTTGTTTTGATACCTGCAGTAAGGGTCCGATTTTCAATGTGGCCAAAGAGTATCAATGCTCTCTGACTGAGATGGTGATGTAGAACATCTGGTGAGCTGCAGAATTACAAAGTGGTCAAAAGACCTCACTCAGTTGAGTCAAATTACACAACAGGAGTGTTTCAGAAGGAACAAGGACATTTCCTGTATTTCAAAAAATGCAGCAACAGCATCAGAAAATAAAAGATTATTTTGTAATGACTGAATCATTTGCATACTCATCAGCTGTACACTTGCAAGCAACATAGTTTTGAAGACTATGAAAGAAACCCACAGCATAAATTGAATAATCTCTGAAATGATAGGAGCATATTTCCTCCCATAAAGTCCTATGAATACTTTTCAAGAATATTCTCTAATTCCAAAAGACTTGCTGGTTTGATAAACATTAGCTTTCTCTTGGAAATATCTCATTCCTCATTCAAATCTTTGTTCTTAACCTCACCACTGATAGTATATTCATTTGAATCTACTTCATGACTTCAGATAGCCAGAGATTAGACCTGCTCTTTCTATTTTCCATTTTTTGACTGATTTTATTCTTTTTACTTCCTTTGTTGAGCTTGGCAGCTAGTTTGTTTAGTCTAACTAGGCTTCGTGCCAAGAGGCTGTACCCGAAACATATTCACTGCCATCAGCTAAAATCTGCTGCATCCTTGTAAAGCAGTTGGAAGAATTTTGTAAAAATTTCAAAAAGAATTAGACAAACGCATGCACATGTATACGTTTATGCATAGGATTTTTAAGGTACTATATTACGCATCTACAGAGGCAGTATTGCTCTTGAAGCTGTTCCAGTAAAAAAAGCTTTTGCCTGCCTGCAAAAGATCAGTTGATATAATTTTTATATGATACAATTTTTATATACATATTGTCAAAGCAAGTGACTGCAAAATATGAACGCAGTGGCTGCTGACAAGCATAAGAGAGAAAATTAACAAGTCTTACAGAAGTGTATACTTGTAGATTCCCATACCAGAGTAAATATGCTTTTTACATTTATCTTTCTAAATGCTTCCATTGATTCCATTAACAGTTTTTGAGAACATTTAACTAGAAAGGAACAGTAAGCACAGTTTTTTAGCTCTTCTTCTAAAAATAGGTTTAATGTAGGTGACCATCAAGGTTATGTGAATAATGGAGGTTACATTTCTGCAGCTGAACGAAAAGACTGGAGGAAGAAAAAAGGTATTTTGGTTCTGGTCAAAATGAGCATTTTTTGAGACTGTTTTGTTTTGCTTTTTTGAGGAAAACATAGGCACTGGTAAAGTGATACTACAGTGTCTATACAACTATGTAGTCCCAGCTCCATTCAAACTGAGGCAGGATCTACTTCTATAGCACTAGGTACAATACTTCCTAGCCTACCCACCACACACGTCCATATATACTTTATTCATTATACTCTTCATATGGAAATATATTAAACATTTTATTAAAAAGTATCTTGCATGTACCTGTAAGTAGATTAATTGTTTCACTCTTCTCTGCTTCAGAGTGGCCTAAATCTTCACTTAATAGTTTTCTTTGATTTAATTAAAGTACATAAATAGTTGCAAAATGCTGTCACCAACATATTGCTCTGCTCCTTCCCACAAGCGGTGTCCAAGTCTGAGGCCTTCTGTAGAGGAGAGCTCTTTTCTGGCTGACTGACAAGCACATGACATGAAGTTGGTTCGTGAGAGCCATAAATGCTGTTATCTGGCCCCATAGAGTCACACAGATTATGTTCACAGTACCTACCTGTCATTATACAGCATTAAATGTCTCAGACTAAACCGGTTTCATTAACTTTCTTGGATCTAAACTGGAATGGATAAAATACTCTGAAACCTTTATCATAAAAGAAATGTTCTTGAAAGCTAATATTTACATTATACTTTCACAGCACGTATATTTAGTGCAAGACTCAGGATCTCCTCAGATATATTGTTAATTTGCACTAGAACTAGATTAACTCTTGTGGTAATCTAATTCTAGCATAGGCTAAGGAAAAAGCTAGATGTGAAGCTAACATTCGTTTGTGTTTTTCTTTTAAACATTATTTTAGAAAGATTTTCTTTTTTAAAAAAGTGTCATTAGCACCAAAAAATTTATTACTTTTATATACTCCTATTTTAAGGCTGAAGAAATCCAACTAGTTATATATATATAAGTATGGTGAAAAGAAAGTATTCAAAATATAATTTATAGAACAGTAAGAAGCCTGGCTAAGGTGTAAAGCCTTTACTGTCTTGCCATTGTGGAGGCTTTGACAGTAAGGCAGAATTAAAAAGGCCCACAGAAACAGAAATACAGAATGTTTAAATTTAAATCTGAATTGATAATAAAAGTAAGCTCTCCCTTGGTAATATCTCAAAGTAGTGATGGGAGGTTGACATCATTTTGATAAAATAATATGTGAATTATTGTTTTAGCTAAAGTTGTTTCAACACCTTCCATGAAATATCTCCTTTTTCAAAGTATTTTGGATAGCAGGATGAGTATGGATTCTGTTAAAATAACTGAGGCTTTCATGACTGTAGTTACAGATATAAACGCAAGAAAAATAACACTTTTGATTAATGCTTCAGTCCCTCTTCCAGCTTGGGGGTACTGTGGATGGCGATCCTTTCAGGGGATTCTCTAACCTCCATAAACTTATATGGAAAAACACATAATATTCAGTTGAACAAGCTTTATACTATATATTGGTACACTAAGCTTTTGCTACTATTTCTTTGGATTATTGAGTTAAAATAAGGTTAATATAAGAAATCACAGAATCGCAGAATCGCTGAGGTTGGGAGGGACCTCTGGAGATCATCTAGTCCAACCCCCCCTGCTCAAGCAGGGTCACCTAGAGCACATTGCACAGCATTGTATCCAGGCGGGTTTTGAAGATCTCCAGAGAAGGAGACTCCACAACCTCTCTGGGCAGCCTGGTCCAGTGCTCTGTCACCCTCACAGTGAAGAAGTTTTTCCTCATGTTCAGATGGAAGTGTCTGTGTTTCAGTTTGTGCCCGTTGCCTCGCGTCCTGTCACTCGGCACCACTGAGAAGAGTCTGGCTCCATCCTCTCGACACCCTCCCTTCAGATACTTGTACACATTGATAAGATCTCCTCTCAGCCTTCTCTTCTCCAAGCTAAACAGGCCCAGCTCTCTCAGCCTTTCCTCATAAGAGAGATGCTGCAGTCCCCTAATCATCTTTGTGGCCCTTCGCTGGACTTGCTCCAGTAGTGCCACATCCCTCTTGTACTGGGGAGCCCAGAACTGGACACAGTACTCCAGATGTGGCCTCACCAGGGCTGAGTAGAGGGGGAGAATCACCTCCCTCCACCTGCTGGCAACACTCTTCCCGATGCACCCCAGGATACCATTGGCCTTCTTGGCCACAAGGGCACGCTGCTGCCTCATGGTTAACTTGGTGTCCACCAGCACTCCCAGGTCCTTCTCCACAGAGCTGCTTTCCAGCAGGTCAACCCCCAACCTGTACTGGTGCATGGGGTTATTCCTCCCCAGGTGCAGGACCCTGCACTTCCCTTTGTTGAACTTCATGAGGTTCCTCTCCGCCCACCTCTCCAGCCTGTCCAGGTCTCTCTGAATGGCAGCACAGCCCTCTGGCGTATCAGCCACTCCTCCCAGTTTTGTATCGTCAGCAAACTTGCTGAGGGTGCACTCTGTCCCTTCATCCAGGTCATTGATGAAGAAGTTGAACAAGACTGGACCCAGGACTGACCCCTGGGGGACACCGCTAGCTACAGGCCTCTACACCACTGATCACAACTCTCTGAGCTCTGCCATTCAGCCAGCTCTCAATCCACCTCACAGTCCACTCATCCAGCCCACACTTCCTGAGCTTCCCTATGAGGATGCTATGGGAGACAGTGTCAAAAGCCTTGCTGAAGTCAAGGGAGACAGCATCCACTGCTCTCCCCTCATCTACCCAGCCAGTCATCCCATCATAGAAGGCTGTCAGGTTGGTTAAGCATGATTTCCCCTTGGTGAAGCCATGCTGACTACTCCTGATCACCTTCTTCTCCTCCACATGCTTGGAGATGGCCTCCAGCATGAGCTGCTCCATCACCTTTCCAGGTGAGGCTGACTGGCCTGTAGTTCCCTGGGTCCTCCTTCTTGCCCTTTTTGAAGACTGGAGTGACATTGGCTTTCTTCCAGGCTTCAGACACCTCTCCTGTTCTCCATGACCTTTCAAAGATGATGGAGAGTGGCCTAGCAATAACATCCGCCAGCTCCCTCAGCACTCGTGGGTGCATCCCATCGGGGCCCATGGATTTGTGGGTGTCAAGTTTGCTTAAATGATCTCTAACCCGATCCTCCTCCACCAAGGGAAAGTCTTCCTTTCTCCAGACTTTCTCTCTTGCCTCCAGGGTCTGGGATTCCTGAGGGCTGGCCTGAGCAGTAAAGACTGACATCTCAAAATATATGCTCAAAACTAACACAGAAAGACTGATACAAGTTTGCTTATAGTAGAAATAACATCATATGCACTTACTGTAAAACTGGTGCTGGGAAAGAAGGGTTTTAATATCCATCTAGTGAAAAAATCTGTGATTTCAAAAGCTGCTCTGCTTGTCTCTCTGTGATGAAAATAACATCTTACACAGTTTTTCTCTAGAAAACAGAAATACTTACCAACAACTGACAGACTAGTAATTAAAGCACATTTTTGCAGTGATGAAGGGCCAATTTAAAGTTTCTGGAAACTGAACATACATTTCAGATGAATACTCTGACCAGTATGCTACTAGTTTTGCAAGTATGCCTTTTCTGATCCAATAAACTATCCTAAATACAGTTTCCTCAGTCTGCCATCCCATAAAACATTTTGTTGAAAATTCACAACAAACACTTCTCAAATAATGTTAAACTGTTCTTGAACTAACAGAGATACTCGTTAACAAAAGATTCCAGAAAGCAGAGTTTTCATTCAAAAGGAATTCAAACTATTTCAAAAGCTCTTTCCATTATGATTAAAAAAACTCTGAAACTTTAAAAATGTAATTTGGAATTATCTAAATATGTTTAAATAAAGTTTTGAGATAGATTACAATTTTATTCAAATTTGTTTATGTTAAGAGAGCACAGAAGGTAAAACAAATTAAAATAATAAAGGAAAATTAAAATATCTTTCATTAAAATGGAATATTTCAAAAATATAGAAACAAGAAATGATTCATTTGGAAGTTTCAATTCATCATTTTAGTTATAGTTAACATTTTTCTGTGAAATATTTTGATTGGGAAAATGAGGTTTTATCAAAAAAAGGGGAAAAAATGATGTCAAGACTATTTTGACCAATTATCAAGTTTTTTTCAAGATTCAGAAACATGTATGTCACCTTACAAATTATATGCGAACAATATCCCTGCTCAGGGAATATACAATGTTCAGCATGAAATGCAATGAGATATCTATGTATTGTAATTAGATACCTACATTTTTTGATTATTATTTTGATTTTTTTAAAACAGTCTTTCTATATCTGACTGCTTAGATTTCAGCCTTGCACTTCTTCCATATTAAAATAGGTAAGATGACGATGAGTGTTCTTTGCTGCTCTTGCTGGATAGATTGGGTGACCTCACAAGGTAAAGAAGCACAGAAATATGTGAATGAGAAGTCAAAAGGACTGACAAAACCTGAAGATCAGAACATGTGAAATAAAAAGTCAGAAGGACACATGAAGTAGGGATTAGAAAACAAAGATAAGAAAATCACTGCTATGTGTTGCACAACTGGTAACCAAACAAAGTAAACAGGACGAAACGATGATAAAATTATCAAAAGCCTCTGGTTATTGGTTTAGCACAAAATGTTAAACAAATTTATTTTAAACACCCATTATTATCCTGCAGGATTTATGGTTTTCAACTGATTTGAATTTAATGCTACAGCTATTCTTATTTCTAATAGGTAGTATAAATACTGGAGACTGTTCTGTATGCCCTCACTCCAAGACAGAAGCTTTTCATGGCTCCACATTTCTCCTGCCTAGCACAATGAAACAATTTAATCTTTAGGATGTTTATTTCTGTTTCCTTCTGTGGATAATGAGGGGAATAAAGTTTTCAGCCTCTTAATAAACAGCTTCACTACTACTAAAATTCTTCTCCTATGCTTCAGTAATTCTGTTACCTCCTTGCCTCATTGCCTGAACCTTTCAGGTAAGTGCATAAAACTTCTAAGAACTGCATGAAAATCCCTATAGGGGAATAATGTTCTTCGTGCTAAAACTTTTGAAATGAACACTTAAAATGTTTCAGGCTGTTGGTCTTCTTTATCAATGCCCTAAGCATCAATCTGAATGGATTTATGTCTGTTTGAATCATTACCAGTTTCAGCAAGACTGTATTTATGAGTTAGTGGCACTGCATTATGACCACTGTCTAATAAAAAATGGTACTCATTAAGACTGATCCAAAAGTGAAAAATCAACATTTTTCTTTTTTTTTTCTTTTGCCATTTTTGGTTAAGAATACAGTGTGTGGGGGGAGTAACCTGCTTTCTTTTTGTTTTTGTTTTTTTCAATTTCAGTTTCTTATTGTGACAGCTGTTGGTTTCACATAACCATTAAAATCTGTGTATCTATTCTTTGTTTCTTCCAATTTTGCTATAACTACGTTTCATTAACACTTTAGGAAATGTGAACATTTTCTTCCCATCTGCTAGATGTTTTTTAAAACTCATTTACTTTGATTTAGCAAATCTGGAAACAGCTGGCAAAAATGTATTTTTATTAAGTTCCTCAGATTCATATTTCCAAGATATGTGGCTTTAGCAGACTTTCTTAAGCTCTGAATCAGTTTCTATTTCTCAACTGTACTATTTCTTTGTAAATGCTAATAAACCAGGTGGTCAGATGGTTAGTTATCATTCTGCACATTAACCAGTTTAATGTGTCTGAGTTTAAATGCCTCCAGCTGATGATTCAAATGATGTGCTTAAAATTTATAGGAATAGTTATTTAGTTTTCAGTCACTACCTTCTTATTCTTTTTAATTCTGAAGTTAGTTATGCCTATTAAGAAACCTAAAAGAGAACGTGAAAAATAGGACATAAGCACTAGATGCCTGCCTGCAGAAACCTTCATGCTCTGATCTACTGGAAGGGGGAAAGAGTGGGTAACAGAGACCGGTTTACATCCTTCTTTTTAACCCTTTCCCCTTAGTTATGGATTTGAGAGTCTATAACCAGTATTCTTATTCTCCCCCTACTTGCTCCATCTCTTCAATGGAAGGCATCCTGCTGCCAGTGAAATTCTTTTTTACAGTGACAAATCCAGGAGTCTGATTTTTCAGACCTGCAGAAGACATGTCTGTGTGCATGAATCTACTGACAGTGAAAAATGATGCTTTGAGCCACATTCATTGATGTGCTACATCTGTTTAGACCTGTGCCCTGCCAGCAGACTAACTCTTCAAGCTGGCCTAACCAGGCCAGGGAAAAATATGATGGTGTGGAAGCAGATCTCCATTAGAGTAATTTTTAAACCAAATCAAACCAAACCAAAATCCTCTTTTTTATGCCACTTGCCCATCAGTCTGGACACAGCTGTAGTAAAATAGCATCACTGAGATGCTTTGTATCAAGCCATGCCTGGGGAGGTTCCAGATCCATGAAGACATTTCCAGTTGTCTGTTTCAGGACAGGTGATGAGGAATAGGTGACCACAGAGCAGTGCCAACATCTGAGATAGCACAGATGAGGCCTGACTCACCATTACTAAACAACTGTCCTCTATGCTTTCTTTAGACAGTTCACATTATAAAATACAGCCTCTATACTTTATTTTTATTTTTCCATGACCCAACCCATAAAATATACTTTTGTCACTTTCTTAACAACCTTAATTTGTGATCAGACTTTCAAGAGATAATTGATTTCCAGGGAAAAATAATACTATAAGTAACTTCATTTGAACAAGGGTACATAAATCTGAAATTTGTCATAATATTGTGGCAGCAGTGTGTGCATCTTCTTCATGCTCAGTCTATTCCTAGAGATTCTTTTATTATCTTCAATAGATGCCATTGGCATGAGTACAGCCAAAGACTTCCAATACATTTGGGAATCCAGACAGTACAGATAAATCTTCACTGATTTTCTGCTGATGAGGTTAGCTTCTTTGAAATGAGGGAAGTATCTGTGTTCCAAAACAGCCTCTGAAAAATGTCACTAGACACTTGGATACATAAGGCTGACTGATTTGAGTGATCTCTCCCAATAAAAAATTGAGAGACTGACTAATACCAGGCACATCTGATATTTTGAGGTATTTCTTAATAGTGTACTGATAAATAAGCACAACTTTAGCCACTGGAAAGTTCCACATAGTCACTAAAAGCTCCTTTTGCTCCCCCTTGACTTGCACCCTCAGGTTCTAACAGAGTTTGCAGATAATAAGAATAAATTCTTTCGATAGAATATTTTGGGTTTAACATAACCTAGATAGTGGTGTTTTACCACTTGTATGTTCAAATTATGCAAATACGATTCATATGACGTGCATATCCCACCAGAATAAGGCCTTAAGTCATTAAACAATAAGATGCAGACAGTCAACACAAATTGCTAAACATTCAGGGACACATCTGTCATCTCGTATCCTTATCATTTTGTGTAAGTAGTTTTGATACTCTGAGACTTGGCAATTAAAATTTCATTCATGCAAAGCTGTATGGTGTACATTTTTAATAGGCTAAGTTACGAGTACTACAGTTTTTATTGTTACCATGTACTGGAAATGCATCTGTCATGAAAAGCTTCATGTAACAGGCTGACTATATCTACCTGAATCATTTAGCTGTGTGTTATTGAAACATGGCTGTGTGGATTTCATTATGTCATTATCAGCAAGACATGTAGCTTACCGCACTGGCATATGAGACACTGCAGTGACAGAGGATGCAAAACTGGCTTGGCCAATCCCAGGTAAAAAAAGCCTAGTTTTAATTCTATATGTTTTGATTCATATATTCTATATAACCTGGGATATATCTCTGTTTGTAAAGCCCAAGTGTAGGAAACAGATGAATTTATGATGGATCTGCTTTAGAATACATTACAAGTGGTACTTGATTACACTAATCATTTCATACTACCAGTTCTTAAGCTTATGCTATACTTCAGATACATTCCAGATGCTGAAGTGAGGATAGCAGAAGAGTATATGAAACAGACATCCTCATACTTCTTAAACCAGAAAACCTTTCCTATTCAGGTTCTCAAATTCAGGCACGGAGAAGAGCAAAGAGAGACCGAAATAATCAGAGACAGTCATACACCTTATGGCTTCTTCTTCAGGCTCACTTCACCTCCACAGGCTGTTTTCACCCACCTGAATAAACAGGAGCAACAAGAGATGTGTGTTCAGACCTTGCTGCCCTTGCTCTGCTCGGACTGTCAATGATGTTCCCTTCCACCGCCCCTGCTCCAGCAGCCCTCCAGGCTAAAGGGGAGACACATTTCTGAGGGCAAAGGTGCCTCAAGCCATCCCAGTCGGACTTGCTGGTGTACATCTGTTAGAGCCTGAAAGGGTTCTTAAAAGACAATAAACCATTGCAATTATCTGAGTAAGCAGTTCTTGAAGAACATCATACCCTCCTTTTCCCTTCCTTTAACAATGCAAAACTCTTACACTCACCGCAGGGATTCAAACCATGATCTCAAGCATCTTATTACCTTTTCATGACTAGGCAAGTAATACCAAACGTACTATTCAGAGTTAAGTCTGCTGCTCAGACACTGGGTGCACTTCAGCATCCTTCACTCCTGTATGTGAGATAAGATTCAAGAAACCTGATATTTTGGGGGACAGAAATCAGAGTCCCTTTCGCTGTCATAAATCTTAGTCAAAATCTTTTGCCATTTTACAGGCATAGCAACTTTTCGCCCTCTTATTAAGCTCCCCAGTTTGTTCTGATTTCCTCCCCTTGGCTATCCTTCCACACCATTCAGCTGCAGAAGTAGACTACATTTGCCCAATTCTGTCTAAATTAATCCTGTATGCACTGGAAAACGAAGCAGCACAAACAAGTTTTGTTATGTGACCGTTGCTGACTTCACACCCTTAGAGGACGTTTGGGGTAAGAGACTAGAGGGTGATAGTTGCCCGTAACAACTTCTAATCGGCCTTAGATAGAGAAAATCAAAGAGGCCCAGGCCTATATTTAACTGGCAATGCTATTTGGAGTTTATGGCAACAAACTAATTTAGAAAGCAATAAATAGTGAAAACAGCAGCCCTGTGGATGGGTGGGAGGAACTTAGTCTGCGGCTGTCAGGTATAAAGCCGAGGGCTAAGCTTCCGGTGGAGCCACCCCTGGCGGGCTGCCGGGCAGGACCTGGACATGCTGCACAGAGGGAGCCAGTGTCCCATTCCCCTGGGTTGGCAGTGCTGGTCTGAACTGGGCTATGGGGGCTGAGGCCTTGCTTGCTGGTCTTGTTCCAATGTTCCCCCACTGACAGATGTCTTTGTCAGCCTTGATTTTAACATTTTTTACTTCCTTTGACCAGAAATGCCAGTGTTTTACATGATGTCTTTTACCTACAGTTTGTGGAATACTGCACGGAAGGCTTCTAAAATAGAAACAGCTTGACAGAAGAGAAAGTGATGAAATAGCAGTTCTGGCAATATATGTTGTCAGGAGTTGCAGGAGAGAAAAAAAAAGGAAAGGACTACAGGAGAAGAATACGGTTCTCTCACAGGGGTGCTTATAGCAATTTTAAATATAATCACATTGTCAAGATTGCTTGAAACAGACAATAGATAATATCTGCAATCTTTTCCTACAGACTGTTAACAACTTTAAATCAAAATATTTCTAAGAAGGATGAATCCCAGTTTCATTGTAATAATGAGCACAGAAGGCTTCAGAATTGCTCAATACCTTTCATCTTTACCAAAACATACTACATGCTTAATTGCAAATCCTTATGATAATGAGAGCTGTCTACCTTATCATCAATTGTTACAAATCATACTTCCTAAGTGCTAGAAACAAACAGGCCACCTAACCGAACAGATGAAAACCTGTGATCCCAACATCTTACTCTCCCTTTGAAAACCAAATAACAAACAAACAAAAAGCAAAAAAAAAAAACCAACCCACCCTCAAGTGAATTAAATTTGGCCATTTTTAGAACCTCAAAAATCACAATTCATGAAAGACAGGAAATACATCTATAAATGCAGCTCTTGTGATAACTCTGGACACGCACTGTCATTCTACCTTTGAAGAGAGCTTCTGGCCCTAATATGCAGCCTACTCTACAAGAAAAGAGCACCACATTTAAGAGGTTACCAGTCCTTTTTCAGGAGGCTACCCTCTGTCCCAGGACAGAACAGAACACACGTGTGTTGTCAAACTCACTCATTATTTTACTGGTGGATCAAGCTATGTCACAAAACTGTATACTATGTTGAGGTGTGCTATAGGGGTGTTCATGTGTATTTCTTCCTCAGGCCTACTGAAAACAACTAGCATATTCATGTATGTCCCTGGACAAATCTCGTAAAGGGCATGTTGCCTTTAAGTTTCTCCCTCTACGTCCAACACAAGCTACACAGTGATTTAACTCAAATGAGGTATATGGTGTTCCTGAGGGTATGTATGCATTTCTTTCCTTTGATCAGAGAGAGTAATCAGACAGAAGAGCTTACCCCTTTCTCCAAGCTGAATCGTGAGTGTCCCGTTGGGCTTACAAGGCATCTCCAGTTAATCCATCAGTGCTACTGAACACACCCAGGCCATACTCTGAGGTAGCAAAGGATGTAGCAATATTCATATCCTTTCTGACTCCTGGGAACTCCAGGAGCCAGAAGCAGAAGCTTTCTATAAAGCTGTCCAAGAGAACAAATGTAGGGCCTTGGAGCATAATTAAGTAAATAACTACTTCTGTTTGACAACCCTCACCAAAGAATTCATTATGTCCTATGAATTCAAAACATGCAATTAAACAAAACACATTCTCCCCTCTTGTGTTCCCCAAATAGAGTAATCCAACGACCATCATTTTAAATTGCTGGCTCTATTAGCTAGCACAGACATCAAATATTCAGCTGGGAGCCTGTCTGAGCACAAATGCTTTGAGCTGCACTCCAAAAGTCAACAAACATAAGAAAAAAAACCCACTTCATAACTACTATATTCAAGATTATGAATAATTCTCTAGCAGTTATTTAAAGAAGAGAGTATATGAAACCATCTTTTTCTTCTATTCCATGTTTTTATGCTTCCAACTAAAAATAAAGGACAAATACAGCATTTAGTTGAATCTTTTCAGCTTTATAGTGATCTAATATGAATCATTTATGGATTATGCATAAAATGGGACCAAACTGAAGGCTTTCACTTTAACTTTGTGGACTTAAAATCTAATGAGACAGATCTTTACACATTGATATTTATCCTACATTATCTATTTAAAGCATACTTGGAGTACAGTGGCTGCACATACCAAATATACAGCACCAGTCTCAAGTTAATTCCTTTACTGTTGCTGCCCAAGATTATGCAATGATATAGCATTAATGCTACATGGATCAAGTACTTATATTAGTCCCACTCCTGATAACAGATAACGGAGAATGGGGAGAATGTTTAAAGTATTGTTGATCTACCTTTTTTTTTTTTGCATGAGAAAAATAAATAGGTAAACATCATATAGCATAAGATGAGTCCTACTCCTTCTACCTGCAGTCTGATTCACTGACTACACAGTATCCTGGTAAGAGGGAAAGAAAGAAATCTTGGTGAAATATGTCCCCATAAGGGCCTCCTTGAAACCCCCTAAGCTCCTAATGGCAAGATCTAGCGCATCAGATAGACCACAGCTCCCAAATGTCAGGATCAAGAAGTATGAGTGATATTGACTGACAGAGCATTTATGAAAATGTGCCATTTCAAATTAACAAGTTTTTGGAATTCGCCCCATTTTGAGCCCTTTACTGCTAAACAAAGGGATTTGTCTTCTTTATTCTGTAATCTCTACCATGCTGAGACTTTTAAGTAACAAAGTAGATGTAATAACAAAGTAGACGTAAATTAGAGTATTTGCTATTTTATTTTATGACAATTTTTAGATTTTCTTATGCTTTTTGCAAGATGGGATGTGTTTTCCCTATACAGCTGTTAATAAAGAACTTATTCTGAACTCTGTGGTTTTATTTTTGCTTTTCCTCCTTCACTTAGTGGCATATAATAGCACTGGAAATTTATGGATAAAGTGTCTTCTTAAAGTTAAATACAATATTCACTTCCCAAGAATGATAAAATGCAAAAGCTGTTTAACTTACCAAATTGTGTCTAATGTTCATTACCATGATCAAGCAGAAGAATTTGGTGCCAGTCTTATAAAATTATACTTAGCCATCAAAATAATACTTCAGGTAAGATATATTTTCACTCTCACTGTAGTGTAAGGCACATAATTGTATGCTTGGTATTGAGAGGTGAATTCTTAGGACATCTTTGCAAGGGTAATTAACATTATAATGTTTGCCAATTATTATTTCCTCTTTAGAACAGCATATAAGATTCCTTATATGCTATTCTAACATGATCAAGATCATATTAGGCTAGGAACTGCACAAACAAGCAGTAAGAGAACAGTTCATGATATAAAAAGGCAAAGAGGAGGGACACAGTAAGACTAAATGGTTTGTAGCAGATGACAGAGCAGGTTGTTGCTAGATGCAGTTCAAAACTCAGTTAATTTCATTTAACCGCCAGACCCACTGGGACACCTCAGCTTAAGTTCTACATAACGAAAACATTTCAACTATACAGCAGCCTGCTAAAAAAATCTTAACTAAGCATCAGCCTCACAGTCCCTTCGCACAGCTTCCAATGGCATGGCATCTCTGTACTTGCTACCTGATGGCAATGCATCAGACAGATTTCTACATTTGGGACGTTCTTTCAGGCAGTGTCAGCATACAAACCAAAATGTCAAGTGTGTGATACTTTGGTGGAATTGGTTACCTGGACTTTCTGTAGGCTATAACAAGTCTGAGTGATCCTTCTCTGAGGAAAGATGCTCATCGCTGATAGAACTGAGATATGGTGGATTGAGATTTCAAGCTATTAATTCTTCTTTCTGTCCGACAGGAGGTAAAACCTATGTTTTTCAATCTGGGGGCTATGCACATAGCTGAATAAGATGCTTTTTATTATCAATAGCAAGAGAGGAAAGATTATGTAAAATATATCCCTATAGCAAATTACTGACCTCAGGCTAAACACACTGATTATTATGTTTGCAAGTAATCAGACTGCTGCATCTAAAGAAGTTAAGACCCCCAGTAAGACACAGTAACTGACCACGAACTTTTTTTTTTTTTTTTTGACTGATTAAATTGTCCGTTTGGGTGGCATTTACAGTAACATCATCACACCTAGTCAGTTACCACAGCTCACTTAAGACTAACCACTCGAAGTAGAAAGGTTGACATGTTAAGTTAAATGTTGCTCACACCCCAAAGTATTTCACATTATGCCCTAACACAACCAAAATCATGTATTGAGACCTTCCCATCATTTATTATTACATCACACTATAAAAAAAGAGACTTCATATCCAATAAACTCAGTAGCTCACAATACTTTTCAAATGAGAACAAGAAATGCAAATGTTAAAACTCAAATGTCTGTGACAAACTATTCACATGATAGTACTTGTTTACCATATTCTTGCAATTTCAATTGACAAAGAAATTAAAATATGTTATCCTTACAGAAGAAAAGGAATGAAATATTTGAAATCTTTATTCAATTACATATTCAAATACAGTCCAGATGTCTCTGTACAATACTGTCTGAATATGTTGAATAGCTTGTTTGTTCCTTTTGTTTTCTTACTAAATAATGTGAAATGTTGCTTTCCTTTACTTAAGTTTTTCTTCCGGCAACTAGCACTGAATATTCTAACCAAAATCTGATATACAGCTTACTAACTTACAAAGTATTTCCTGGAGAGGATCCATTTTTCCTGCCTGGCATTACTGTCAGGAGATTTACCTCAGACTCTCTATTTTCATAGTTCTATCTGGAACAGATAATACATTGTGCTCCACTTCTGTTGTTCTGGAAAAAAAAAATAGCACTAGCACAGGCAGTAAAATCTGTAAAATTTAATGGACAGTTCCATGATTTCAGTATTATTTTTCTATAGCACTCTATTCGATTGATGGCTTTAATCAAATACCCAAGGAAATCATAACATGCATTTCAAATTACTCTGAAAACAAAGATTAGCCTTTACATCAATAATTTACATCAAATATTACACACACACACAATATGCTTTGCCAATAGCTCTTGTCTCTTTAAAAATTTTTTAGACCTCTACAAAGCCAGTGTAAAGCATCACTAGATAAGAAGGGTATACATGGCTTTTAGGAATCAACAATTACAGAATAAGTGCTACAGAGGAAAAAAAGTATGACATCTGCTGTTTCTAAGTGACAATTTAAAAGTATTGGCAAATGCAATAAAAAAATATCCCCTTGAATTGATGTGAGTGGTAAAATAATTTTATGTCACTGTAAAGTTCATATTGAATTTGTCTTAAAGTGTTAGGTTTGTTAATTTGTTTAATCTAAAAATTTGGAAACATTAAAAATATCATATGTGCTGTCATGTGGAAAAAGATGTTAACTTTTTCGGTACTTACGACTTCAAAAAACACACTGCAGTAAGAGCTCATTTTAATGTAATTTCTAAAAGAAGGCGGCTGGTGCAAAATACATAGTTTTGCTCATATTAACAACAACCTTGTATTGAAAGGTTGCCCCTTTCAACAAAGAGACCCTAACATTCTGGAACTTAAATATGCCACGGAAGATGCACATAGCGATTCCTACGAAAATTTGGCTTAACGTGTTTAATTTAAAAGGTTCTGAGAAAAAAATTACATCTGCACACACTCTAAGCAGTCTTGCTGTTTGGTCATTAAACTCTGGTGTTTCCACCTGGACTGAGTAGGCTCTGCCCCAGGTTACAGCCAGAACTCACACTGCAATTAATGCCCTGTGATGCTGATGGTAGATTAACACCAGGACAGCACTGATGAAAAATGGGATGTGGCTTAGACAAGAGAAGAAATTCAGTGTAGGAGGAGAAGTAAGAATCAGAGCCTAAGTCTGGTAGGAACAGAGAAAGGAAGCCGTTCAAGCTGTTCTCCTACTCTAAAACATGTCCTAAACTATCTTAAAAGTGAAACAAATGAAAGGATTTAGCTCTTCGTACACTTGAAACCAATACATAAGTTTTGTTTTTTAAGAGTCTTAGCAGCCCATATAATGCCACGGGGGACAGAAAGTACTCCAGACCTGGTTATCAGGCCTCCTTATCATTTTCTAGTAAAACAGAAGTCAGTTAGACAAAGAATTGCTGCCATTGTTTCTCAACTACATTCTCATTTTAACTATTGAATGCTTTCACCATTTCTCTAGTATTCTTTAAAATCAGTTTTACCT
Source organism: Apteryx mantelli (assembly GCF_036417845.1). NCBI lineage: Eukaryota > Metazoa > Chordata > Aves > Apterygiformes > Apterygidae > Apteryx > Apteryx mantelli. The sequence goes on from NC_089979.1 coordinate 81,418,446, forward strand.
CTGAAAATACTGGCACAGTACAAAATGTTATTTCAAAGTATCACCAAAATGTTTCAGTTTGACATTTTAAAATGTAAATATTTTTCAGTTTTCACATTCCTTTTTTTTTCCTGCTGTTACTGCAGCAAAACTGAACTTGCAAGTTGTCCCGTGAACTGTCTGCCACAAATACATATTTGGACAACTGCACTAACAGCTGAAAAGATCTCTGCTACTCTTCAGGGTGTTGAGTATACAAAGTTGTATTTTTATGTGGATGTTTCCCTCTTTCTGTATCTCCCCCTTTCCTCCTCCCCACCCCTCGCCCCTTCATTCACAAAAGCTTCCGTTTAAACTTGGCAGAGATATGCATCTGCAATTAGGAAGCAGCCATTTGGCATCAGACTGTTACTTGCTGCATCTCCCTTCCTTCCTGCCTTGTGAGGATCCCTAATATCCTTTCCCTTTATGATGGAATAGATGATGCAGTTATAGCTATAGACTATCATGAGAGACAACTACCAAAAGAGGTATACTGTAATTTAAGTACATACAGTTTAGAACAAACTAGAAACATATTTGGCTTGGTAAAGGCAGCCTCAAGAAATCACAAACTCAAGCCCTAGAAACATGGAAACAAGTTCAAGGTCCATACCCTTTTACGGCAAACTACACCAATGGTAGTATACACCAACAAGTCACAAGTTTTTCTATTCCACCCCTCACAGACTTCAAAAAGCAATGCAGACTCCAACTTCAAACTCACTGTCTCAACCTTAACAGCAACCTTAACAATGTCAAGGTAGAATAAATTCCCAACTGCCTGGAATGTGTGATAGTCAGAGGTCCCAACCTCTTGATGTAAGCATATGAGGTCAGCATTAACACCATGCATTATTTTTGAATCTCTACTTGAAAATCAGTTTCTGCACTGTTCTCTTCTAAGTTATTTATGGCTGCAAGCAAAAGATGATTTGAAGATAAAAATCTCCATAGAAACTGGTGATGGACAAGACCTAAGAGAGGCCAGAAAGATTCTCAACTCAATCTCTTCCTTGAAGATAAATTTAAAAATTCCCATTTGACAGAATTAAAGAAAAAAAAAAAAAGCCTTGATCTTTAACTGTGTTCATTGTATTACTAGTAGCTTTACATCTAAAAATAAAGGGGAATTTTCCTAAAAGACTTCAAACAAAGAAACAATAAAACATATTAATCTGGAATAAAGTCTGTTGAATTTAATTCCTAGATGAATACAGGATAAGTTTCTGTTACGAAAAAGTGCAAATCACTTCTTATTTTTCAAACATTATTTCATTCATTATGTCCATGCATAAGCACAAATAAAATAAATGTTCACTTACCAAGATTAGCTCAGACCATCTTTTACATGACGTTGTCACATGGATTTAACATTACTGTTATGACTTGATGTCAGAAATCTAAGTGTTATCTTCTTTTTCAGAATTCCTACAGAATCCTACCCCCTCCCCCCCAAAATCTGCTTATCCTTCTTTATTGCTATAGAATCTGGGCATGGTGCCATGATTACTGCTACTAGATCTTCAGTACAAATTGATACTGATGATTTGCTGGCACACTATGCCATTTGTGTTGGGACAGCATGAAGATGCAATACAAACCTTATTTGTTGGCTTCCTGATGTTGTCCTGGTGCTGCAGTAGGACTGACAGTGCCAGATAAGTTCTGCCACTGCAAAAATAATACATACTTAAACCAGGTGGTCCAGTTCATATGGAACCAGCGTTCAGACCATGCGGCCTCAGGGTTTTTTAACCCAGAACTCAGAGGCTCAGAGGCTTAGATTTAGATTTTATGTACTGGTGAATAACAAATATACCATTTTCCTGGCCCCTCCAGAGAGCAGCTGAATAGTTGCTTTTTCACCCATAAGTATTCTCTGTTCCTAAAATCCTCAGTTAGTGGACAACAAAATTAGTAGCACTTACTTCCATAATAGTTTCTTTTCAAACAACTGTTCTATCATTCCTCTGCAATCTTCAATGTTCCCCTGAAAAACAAGGAAATAAGCATTAAAATATCCTAATTTCACAGGTGGCTAATCTAAAGTCACCTAAGCAATGAGAACCAGAAAAGGAACCCAACTCACAGCTGATGCAGATGCTGCTTAAAACCTCGTCAGTATACAGCCACCCTTCTCCATCTACCATTTATCACCCAGTCATTTGCCTTATGACGTATAGTAACTTTAAGGTCCATAGGATAATTCAGGTTGGAAGGGATGTCAGGACGGGTCTAGACTGATGGCCTACTCAAAGCAAGTCAGCTACGAGATCAGACTAGGTTGTTTAGGGCTTTATCTATTCTGGCCTTGAAAATGTCAAAGGATGGAGACTGCACAACCTCTCCAGGCAGCTTGTTCCACTGCTTTACTGTACTCAGGGTGAAAAAGTGGTTCCTTACATTCAGCTGGAACGTCCTTTTCCAGGTCACTGAATTGCAGAATGGCTGAGGATGGAAAGGGACCCCTGGAGATTATCTAGTCCAACCCCCAACTCAGACAGGGTCAACTACAGCATGATGCCTGGTCAGGATGGAGGCTCCACAATCTCTCTGGGCAACCTGTTCCAATGTTTGACTACAGTACTCTCACAGTAAAACAGTATTTTTATTATTTATTACATTATTATATTTTATTATTTGTTATATTAGATTATTTATTATTTTTATTATATTATTTTATGCTTAAATTGAACTTCTCATATTTCAGCTTGTCCTGTCACTGAGCACCACTGAGAAGAGCCTCCATCTTCTTTACCACTCAGGTATTTAGACACATTGATAAGATCCTCCCGCCGTGAACCTTTGTTTTCTCCAGGCTAAACAATCCCAGCTCTCTCAGCCTCTTCTCATATGACAGGTGTCCAAACCCTTAATCATCTTGATGAAGATGTTAAATAGGTCAAGTCCCAGTACAGATCCCTGTGGTGCTGTGGTTAGTGATCTCTCCGTAGTGTATGACCCATTAATCACTACCCCTGAGCCCAGCCAGCCAACCACTTTTGTTGTTGTTGTTGTTGTTGTTGTTGTTGTTGTTGTTTTAACCTATCTGGTGGTCCACCTATTCAAACTGTATCATCATAACTTGAAATATTTGGAAGACAGTTTCAGAATATTTCCAAATTTTTCCTTTTAGCCTGTCCCTGCTTCCATCTCCTCTATGCTGCTTTTTGGCCTGGGAGCTCCGGCACAAGTTCCCTGCTTAGCCTAGCTTAGCCAGTCTCCTGCTATGTCTGCTTGTCTTCCTGAGTACTGGGATGGACCATTCCTGTGCTTGTAGGGTACTGCCCTTAAAGCCCTGCCAGCTTCCCTCAGCTCCTTTACCCTTCAGAGCTGCTCCCCATGGGATCTCATCTATCCACTCCCTGAACAAGCTGCAGTCTGCTCGCCTGAGATCAAGCATCTGTACTCACCTACTCTCCTTCCTCACTCCCCTCACAGTCTTTAACTCCACAGTTTCACGGTCACTACAGCCAAAGCTGTCATTCATTACCACATCCCCCAAACAGCTCCTCCTTTCCAGTGAACAGCAGATCCAGCTACAATCACCCATGATTGGCCCAACCAGTACCTGTACCAAGAAGTTATCCCTGACCTCCCAAAATTTCCTTGACTGCTTGCATCCTGCTGTGCTTCTAGCAGATGTCAGGGAGGTTTAAGACCCCCATGAGCACCAGATTCTGTGATTCTATGACTTCCTCAAGTGATTTAAAGAAGGCTTTGCCCACTTCCTCACCCTGATCCTGTATCTGTGACACGCTCCCACAATGCTGTCCCACTCAATGACCTCTCCTCAGATCCTGACTCACAAGCTCTCAACCAGACCATTGTATATCCCATGAGAGCTCTATACATCTGGCCTACTCCTTCATACAGAGGGCAGCCCCCTCCTCATCTTCCCTGCCTATCTTCCCTGAAGAGCTGTAAGATCCAGCTGAAGATTGGTCCATCTCAGCACTCCCACTGGACAAGCCACCACATTTGTTAGCTGTTCCCAAGAGCAGCCCTCCAGGCCTGGCAGCCCTCCAGGTCTCTCCCTAGCACCAGCTGGATGTGGCTTGACACTCCCTGATCAGGAGTCAGCTAAAGACAAAAGGTTAAAGCACCCTTCGATCAGGAATATCTGATAGAGACCAATAGGAAACTACTAATTTCCTGGAAGCAAAAGCCTCTAAGTAGCTATCCTTTCCCAGCAGCAGCAGCAGGCACCCCCCCAAGGCTCCCAGAAGTCCCCACATCTAGAAGCAGAGACCAGAAACTTCTGCACAAGCTGCAGGGCCAGTTAGCAGCTTCTGTTTGCAGCACTTCATTATTGAACAAACCTACAAGTAGTGATGCTAAAAGATGATCAAAAAGTTCAACTTTACATTGAAACAGGCAGTGTTATCCAAATTAAAGTCTTTGGTGGAAATGCTACAATTTACGGGTTTCAGAATGTAAAAGAAATATTTTATCTTTTTACCTCCACTACATTTTAACTTCACTTTCATGTCAAATATTTATGTGAAAAGAATAGTTAACATTTATGATTACATTCAATAGGATTATTAGATATTTTTTCATCAATACAGTGCATAGCAACTTTGTTAAAATTGAACTTTTTAGTGATCTTTTGACTGATTCTTTTATTACTGTTTCTATTCTGTGAATATTTTAGTTATTTGGCTTGATTCTAGAATAAGGGAAATATTCAAATACTGGACTTTTCTAGTGGTATATTACAGAACATTGATCATCCTCAAAAATACACAGCTTGCAGTAAAGGAAAGAAAATACAGAAATCACTTTCAGAGCCCAGAAAGTCTCCAGCAAATTAATACCCCTCCTCCCCCCCCCCAAAAAAAAAAAGAAGTCCACGTAGGTTGATAATTGCATTGCAAAATGATAAATAAGCATGCAAAAGGTATGGAATAAGTTAGAGGCCCTTTCAGAAGATGGTACCATTTTGAGCTTGCAAGAGAATATCTTTCATAAATGGGGTAAACTATTTTAGCTACCCATTTGGGACTGCATGGTAAGAATGAAGGTTTTTTCATGCTGCAAAGAATATCTCCAGAAAATGGACAGGCAGGGAAGGATGCAAGGTCAGCCCTGGGACCAAAAAAGAACACTATTTTGGAACAGTTTATATATGTTGGACTTGTGTCTTTTTAGAAAACGATTTTGAACATTCTACCAATGGTGTTTTGAATGAAAATATACTCTTAGCCTTATCTCAAAATTTTTTGCCCTACAGTCTCTTGTGTGTCCCCACTCAGGTTAGCTACAGCAAACTAGAAATCTTAACTATAGCAGGAGGTTTGTGCTTTTTAGATAGCCTGTGCTGAAATAGCATTTCTATACCTTAAAAAAATACCCTGAATGACAAGAAACACATTCATGCCAGGTAATTTACATCATAAAGGCTATATCATTTAAACATTATTATCCTCTCCAAATGCTTTCAATTCCACCTTCCTAAAATTTGCTGAAATGACTTTTTTCCCCCCCCTAATGCATATTGGCACTCCTTTTCAAGTGTTCACACTAATTGTGAAAGACTTCAGAATGATTCTGCTGTAAGAGTTTCTCACAGTATTATCATATTTTACACAAGGAGTGAGGGACAGACCTGCAATAATGCCAGTTACATGTGTAGGGTTTTTTTTTTTTTTCTCCTTTAAGAAGGTTTTCTTTTTTTTCCTGCATTTGCTGCCACAAGTCTGCATATAGTCTTTAATGCTGGGCTCTTATTTTCTCATTTTCTTCTCCCTTTAACATTTGCCAGAAGCAGTAGTCATCAGTTGTTTTAATAAAGAGGCCTGCAAAAGCTATTCTCTCTTTTTTTCTGATTCCATTTCTAAATTAATAAACTTTTCATCTTATACAGGTATACTTAACTCTTAAGTAATGCTTTCCTTTACAAGGCTCAGATGAGATACTTCAGCTCTTTACCTTATATTATGATGACATAGGTAGTGCCAAATTTTAGCAAATGTGATATAAAAGATTGTTAACACGAGGACTGAAGTGTTTAATGTCAAGTGTTTGACTAGATGCCTTTATATTTAATTAAACATGTAAGTTAAATTTGTTATTTAGAACAGCTTGAGAGGTATTTTTTCTCCTCTTAATGCAAATGTTTACTAGGTATGGAAAAGTAATGTTATAGCTCTGCCGTAAAGGATGTAGGACTGGGCCAGTAACACACATACAAATATTATCAACCTTTACCTGCTGTTATAGTCAGAATCTGAGCCCACCAAATTCAGTTGCACCATGCTCAGGCAAACACAAGTAGAAACGTCAGCTTTTTAACATACGGGAGCTTCTATGCTCATAACTAAGTAAAAGCCTGACAACTGAGTTAACATCAACTGATTTTGCACGTGTGAATTATTCCTTTTTATTCCCTTTTTTTTTTAATCTTTATTCAGTCAATAAGAGTAATTTTCCTAGTCAGAGCACATATGCGACAACTTTAATCTCTCTGTTTAATGACATAAATAGTTTATTTTTAGCTCTTCTGAAAATACTTTAGAAGGTTATCGCATAGAATATGCTTTATTTCAACTGTCTTTTCCATATATTTATGAGATATATTCCCTGTACTACTACCAAGAGTTTCAGTCACAGACCCCTTGGTATCAGGCATCATATGTACACAGACCAAAAGGGTGGTCCATATCCCACACAATTTGCCTTTTAAATATAAGGCAAGAGACAACAGGAGGATATGAAATGACAAGAAGGTTTACAGAAACAGCAAGGTAATACTGACCTGCAAGACAGGATTTGGCCAGTTTTACCACAAGTGTAAGTCATTTTACAGGTTTTTGTAGATAGAGAAATTTTTGAAGAGACTGTGACAGACTAAGGAAGAGGGATGTTTTTAAAAGCAATAAGAGGAGTTTTACACTAATATTCTAGCTAGCTGAGATCTAATCCTCTTCCATCATCTTGGCAGTTAAATTGAATTCGTCAGCACCTTTACTGTTCGCACACTGCAGTCCTAAGCTTGGGATAGCAGCTGCTGGTCGGCGTGTGGGTACATACACGTGTATGCATGTGCTAGGGGAATGTGACTGATACTTGTTTCTCCTGATCAATAATTTAATACTCTTTTTGCTTGCCTTACGGGCAGAAGTCTTTCATAACTGACATTTCAGATTAAGAAGTATAAGCGTCATAATTCAGCACTTTTAAGGCCCACTTCAGTTTTCATGTAGATTACTCCAAGACATAAAGAAAGTCATTAATATGGGGAGCTACTGTTGGAGTGGGGGGACGGGCCCAGAGTTATGACGGAGTCTCAATATGAGTATGGTCGTTCTCCCTTTATTAGAGCTTACACAAAGTATATATATCGACAAGCAATACGCATGCGCTAGCAATAGCTACATGATTGGCTACAGTTTCTGTCCACGCACATAAAGCGGATACATGATTGGTGCAAGGTTGCTGTCCACACTCCGTCGACATTTATGGAACCTAGTTCCGTCTAGACTTGTTTACCAGTTTTGTGAATACCTTCTTTTGTAGCGCTCAAGGCCGCTGCAAGGCTCGCTCGGCCGCTGCAAGGCTCGCTCGCCTTGGCCTACATTCCTTCCCTTACCTTGAGAACGGGATTGCTCATCCCAATCAGATCATGCCCTCTCTCGCTTAACCATTCCTCCACAAGCTACTACTGATCTTCCTTTATCAAAGGTAGTCATAGTTTTAGCCTGTAATCATACTGCTGCTTAGGTCCTGAATTTTGCCCAGCTAATTTTACATATGCTAGTATAAAGAAAGTCGTACTGATAGGGTGATTATGTCTTATCAAAGTAACTATAAATATTTTTTTTGCCCCAAAACATATTATTACCATTAAAATTAAAGAATAGTCTTTATAACTAAACCTAAATGTCAGATGTTTTATAATTACTCTTTAACTGCAGCTGCTTATTTCATTCATAGTATTTTATTGAAAAATTTTTTTTAATACTGCACACAGGTTATTTGTAATAAAGTTTAATGCAGCTATCTCTATAAACCCACCTTCATCTAAGTCTTTTATACAAATCTCTGCTTTATTTGAAGTTATAACCAGCAGGGGCAGGGGGGAGGGAAAGAGTTTGTGTTCATTTTTAATTTGCAGTGCTAATCCCAAAGGATTTCAAACTTCAAAATAAATTTGTGCTGTCGTTTTTGGAGTTATAAACAGAAGGTTCAAAAAACAATCCATATCAAAACTTGTCAGTAGGGATGTACCATGAAACTTTTTGCCCGGAAATGCAGTCATCGGAAAAAGAGACAGTCTGGGTTTCAAAAGTAAAAAGTCTGCCAAAACATTTTATTACAGAATTCAAGAAGAGTTCAGACTGTGAGGAGATCTGCCATGACATTTTCTGGGAAGCTGCAGATTTGCCTAGTCAAAAAAAAAAGTATTGTCTTGAGTTTGTTCATTTTTCCTTTCAAGCTCACAGGTTTTGCAATAAGTAAAGCGGTATAAAACCTAGCAAGTTGCAAATTGCAAGTATAAGCAATCCTCCTTTAGCAATTTTTAGCAGGTATACTAAGCCCAAAGAAGAGAGCTGAGCCTGAAAGAGGACTCTAGCACAACTTAATGCCTTTTTACCCATTTAATTCCCTGCTCCCTCCTGTCCAAAGCAGAGAGGAGGGGTCCACAAAGCCTTTCTCTCCCTGGTGCTGGTAGCTGCAGTATGGGCAAGAAGCTCAGGGATGTTAGGTAGGATCCTCGCCCTGTTATTCACCTCAGTAAACATATAATGAGGATCACAACATCTCTTACCAGTAGGAGAATGTCTCTTACAAGTGGAAATTTCTCAAAAACTGTGTAAATTGAATTTATTACAGTCCTCTGCATCTACTGCTTGTGTCAGTGAAATGGAATCCAGTATCTCTCTTCCTCCCTCCCTTTCTCTCTGCCCCTTACAAAACATATACTTCCTCACAGAGCCAAATTGTCATAGCCACACCACAGAAAAGGAAACAGTCAACTCAAAATGCATGCTGAACCCTTAGCAACCTACAGTGATTGAGGGTTGTATTTTCAATATTAGCTGTAACTGCCTTTTTAGTTGACTGCTGAAATAAAGTTACAAGCAACAGAGTATTTCCTAGCTCTTCCCATTTTTATGCTAAGGGTTTTAAATGACATTCTTCTAACCCCTTCCTAATTTTCTGCTTTTTTCTTTTTAATTACCTAAAGCTAAAACTGGTTTTGATCATATTCATCTGGCTTATCTTCTTATAACTGTCAGATTGGAATTAACTTCCCCATGGCTTTGCTCAGTCCATATATTACTTTGCCCCTGGGAATCTATAATCTAGTCTCCTCACCTTCTTTCTTCCTCAGTTTTCAAAATTAGCTTATGAGATGGATTTAGGAATGATATTCTCTTATCATCTGAGAACCAAAGTTGGCCTTATCATACCTCTCACTGAGTTTGCACACAAATGGCATCTTTACAGGGAACAATGAATGTAAATACACTTCTTAAGCACTCAGATCTCTTGCATACTAAAGCAAACAGAACATTGTGGGTTTGTTTGTTTTCTAAGTGAATGAAACATCTATAAAAATGATAGCAAATATGTAGACCAGATGTATGTAATTATGGCTTGAATGTCAGGCAATAATGTAATCTATATTGTTTAAGTAAGATTAGCATTAATGCCAATACATTCACCACCCATTTCCCATTTCCCTTAGAACTTTGTTCAAAATTTACTGAAGTCAAGGGAAAGAAATTCACTGACGTCAGTGCACTTTGGATCAGGCTCAGTTTGCTTACTTGTTTTGTCTTGTCTGACACTTAAGAACGTATTTTTTCTTATTCAATACAATAAGAACAATGGATGTTTCCCTCATAGGCTCCAACCCTGCAATTTTCAGCTCACTGAGAACCTGACAGCATTTCTGAAACCATGGTACTACACTAGGTTCTGATGCACCCGAAAGCAGACTGCATGAACAGCGTGATTTCTGCTGTAGATCACCCATTCATTTGCAAAGACTGGGAGATTTTTTTTCTTCTGTCCGAGGTGTTGCAAGATGACTTTCCTGCCTAAGCTGTGTTTCACATATAAGTGCCCCAAATTATGACAAGTAACTAGCAAATCTGGGTAAAAAGCTTGTGACACAAGTCAAGGAGCTTGCCTTTCAGAAATGCTAGGTAACCACCTCCTGAAAATCCCACACCCACCTCTTGTTTTAAAATGATTTAAAATTTGGTCACCAGAAAAATCAAAGCAATAAAATTCAATAGTTTAGAATGACAAGTTACTATATATTTCTCCAAGAAACAGAATGTACATGTATGAAACGTCACAGATAGTAATTGCAGTTCACCTTTTACCTATTTCCAGAAATTATAAACAAAGATTCATCAGCTGAATGTAAAGAAGGCTATGTATGTGTACTGCCATTAGAAATGGAAACAACCTGTATAAATTTTTGGAGGCATAACTCATATTTTATGGAGTGTATCATTGTATTTGGTTGTTTACGAGACACAAAATGGCATGACAAACGAGGTGTGACACAGCAAGTCAACTTTAAAATAAAACAAAACTCTTCTATCTCTGGATCTGCAGCTTTGGATTATGTCTAAATGAAACATATCCATAGGAATGGAATAATAAAATATTCAATGCATTTGAAATGTCAAGGGTTGTGGCAGTTCAGGCTAGAGTTAAAGTGAGATGGAAGAAAGTTTGTCCTTCTGGCTTTCCAGCTAAAGAATAGATTTTATTTAGCTCCTCATGCCTAAGTACAGTTTAGAACAGCCTTGAAGAAGATGAATACAGTTACAGTTGTTAATGAAAACAGATTTCAGGTCACTTGTGTTCACTGATTCTTCAATATTGAAGGCTAAGAATTACCCTTCAACATTTTCATCTGTAGAACCAGTTTACATATCAACAACATATCAGTTGAGGGACACTCAGTACTTGCTACTGAGGTGGCACATCAGATAGAAACCACCAGGTTTTTAACCAATCAACCAGTTTGGGGTGTTTTAAATGATCTGATAAATATTGTCTCTGTTATGCTCTTTAAATTCTTACAGAACCGTTACTTAAATGAATAGTTACCCCTACCATCTAAAAAAGTTTCTATGGGAGTTCCTTCTGATTTTGGTATAAGATTCAAGTTACTCGACTGAAATCAGAACCCCATCATTGTAAAACTGTTTAGGAACCACAATTGCGCTTTGAGACATAAAGGTACTTAGATATAGGTATAGCTAAGCTCTATTATATTCCATTTAATCTGTGAACAGTACTCAGGGTTAAGGATTTCTTCTCCCTGCTTCCTTGTTTGCTTGTATACATAAAAGCAGATCTAGAATATAACAGAAATGAGTATCAGAGCACAACACTAGCTTTTTAATATAAAAATCCTTCATTTCAGAATTGTTACTGAATTGTTACAAGTAGTTGAATCTCTTGGAAGCTTACTCTCTTCCACACTCCTGTGGAAGATGCCTCGGAGTCCCTGGCTGTGGGCTATAATATTTCTCTCTGTCATTAATGATAGTAGTACCCTAGAAAGTGCAGAGACCACCAGGTCTGTTGCAAAGTCTGAACTCAAGACTCTGACCAGACTGAGAAACTTGAAGCTAGATCTCATAGTTTTGCAGATGAGAGTTCTAGCATTTGAGAAAGATAGGCACAGGCATACATAAATATGTGCCCATGTGCCCCCAAATAGTTTTTTTTTTTTTTTTCCGGTTTTGGTACTGTTGCATTTTTTTCCTACTTTTTTTGGTGGGTGTTTTGGGAGGTTGTTTTTGTTTTAAGAATAAGGCCAATCTAGCAAGTGATCTCAGGAGAAAAAAATACCATATTTGAGAACCACAGTCAGATAACCCCAAAATTTCAAAACTTTAAGGTGTTTTGATCTCTTAAATAGAAATACAGGTGGTGGGGGGAGGGGATCTAATCACTGACTTTGAAAACATAAAAAGTATTTATAAAGAAGATGGAGATTTTCTTTTCACAAGGATGAATGGTGACAGGAAAAGAGGCAACAGGCACAAATTAATTTATGGGAAATTCTGTTTGGATATAAGAAAAAAAAAAAACAACTTCACTGGGACAACAACTAAACATTGGGATAGGTTGACCAAAGTAAAGTAGTGGTGCAATACCCATTGCTGGAATTATTCAAGACTTGGCTTGACAGGACCGTGGATAACCCAATCTAAGGTCCTGCTTTCAGCAGAGGATTGGCCCAGATGACCTCCAGTGATGCTTTCCAAACTAGGCCTTTCTGTGAGTGTAAGACAGGCAGCATTCACTATCATTCAGGTTAACTGAGCTCTTTGTGGTGGTGGGTTTTGTTCCAACTTTTTCCACTTTAAGGCAGCATAAAGCGTATTGTCATACCAATAATAAAGAACAGCATAGCTTAGTCTTAAAAACCTTACAGCACCAAATGCCTTGCAATCATTACTGTGAGGAAGCTGTTATGTTTTTGTGTCTAACATAAAGCTCACTTGCTGCAGTTTAAGCCTATCATTTATTTTCCTGCCTATGACATATACAATTATTCTTTTCTTAATCATTTTTGAACATATTTTATAATATCCTCCCTCTGTCCCTTTTTCAAGCTAGAGCAAACCTTTTTCAAGGTAAGCAACCCAATCAGCTTTTCTGGATAGGTGCTGGAAATAGTTGTTTAAAATAGAAAAGCTCCTTCTTCTCTCTGTGGAGATACCTAACATAAGAGACTCAGTGCTACCCCCCCTCCCTCCCCATGAGATCACTGGGAATAAGGCACATAAGTATTGCTGTGGAAGTCTGTCCTAAATTTTAGTAATTGTTCAACACAGGGATTCAGTTTCTTTGTTAATTCACCCATTTGTCTCTGATGCCAGAATCTTGCAAAGAGATGCTTTCCTGTAGCTAAATTTGCTTGTTAGTTTTATCTACATATAATGTAAATAGTATCAGTTGTTTTATAAAGATCATGGATTCTCAAATAAATACATATTTTAATGATAGCAAAGAGAAGATTTTATGAAAGACAACTTGAGCTTTGTTTCAAAATTGTGGCACTTTATTTAAAGTGTAGACTGATTTTTCTTCTTATCCGTCTTTGCTGTTGCTTGGCATCAGGACTAAGTGAAAAAAAAACCCAAAACTCATGATCACACACATATGTAACCCCCTATCTAAGGCACTACTGTCAAGATCAGAACAGAAATATTGCATTAAGGTAGTAAGGGTTACAAGTGAGTTAACACACCTTAGCTTGAAATCAGAGTGCAAATGTAAATCCTTGCAGAATACTCATAGCTTTAAGCTTAATAACTATTAAGATTATTTAGCCTATCACTGATTCTAACCTTGTCTAATTCTCACTGAGCCATGCAGAAAGGTACAGAAAATATGACCTAGATTGAACAGTGCAAAGAGAAAGAACACACAGGGGACACTGACATTAGCATCCTAATTAGAAAATGAAACAGTTAATATGAGAGGAAACATATTTTCTTTCAATAACACAGGAATTGCTCTAAGTATGCATAGTAGTGTCATCAATCACTGCCTCTTCCATGGAAAAAAATTATTAAGACCGATAGTGTCCAAAAATATTGAAATTGTTCTTTACTTGAGCAATATGGGGCCATATCTATCAATTTTGTTACAGTTCAGAAATAGAGACAACACAAAGGAGACATTTAAATAAGATTAAAGGTCTGAGTTAAACTGACAAGAGACAAGAAAAGTATTTAAAAATTACATTGAAAATTCTTATGTAAATGTAAATGACAATGTAAAACAGCAATAATAAACCCACGCAACAATTTTTCATTTCCTGCCTTTGTCATCTAACAAAGACCGTTTGTATTATTTAAACAATATTTATGTTCATGGAGCATTACAAAACCCCTCTAAAATGTGGCAAAGTTTAAAACATGCCTGTTTATTAGATTGTAGATTGCTGCTAGATGTTATTTGCAATGTGCCTGTTAAACTGTTAGCCCACATGCGTTTGGCACCCATTAGGAGAATGTGTACAGCTCATTTCATGAAGATACGACAGGCTGTGCTAGCTGGAGGGATGTGCATAGTTATAAATAAAGAACACCAGGTTACATGAGTGCTGCTACTTAGAAGTTAAAAACTCCCATTATTTTCCCATAATGTTTGTGCAATTATTACTATGAAGATTTTATTTGCAGCTTATCTTTACAAAAATTATCAGAAGTATCTTTATTTCAGCAGGTAGCAATATTTTTTTGGCTCCATTCCCACAAATCAATAAATATTTGATGAAATTCAAAGCAAATTCCAGGGCAACTTGGCAATGCTTATAGATAACACGAAATATATTCCTCCTAACAATGCATTAACAATAGGTGGGAGAATAATTTCCTATTGCCAGTTTTGACACAGCAGAACATACAAGCACTATATTATTAATACTGAAGCCTATGGTCTTATATTATTAATATGGAAGCCTATGGTCTATACACAACAGAAGATTAAGTCAGAACAGCAGCAGCAGATGAAGTCAGGGTAACTAAGTCCAGCTTCTGAGACTGTTGCAGTAGGAATGAATCAAAATCCTAAAACAGTTACAATAAAATAAGCAAAAACCCAACAAAAGTTCTTTTCAAATAGTTGGAAAGAAGGGCTGAGAGAAAGAAAAACAACTAAGAGAAGTGTTCTGTCTCTATTCTACTATGGAAAATGCTCAAAGTTTTAACTTGTCAATACTATTCTTCTGCAAGGGTCTGTGCAATACCAACAATACTTCTTAAAAGCCTGTTCCAACTGAGTTTTTTTTTTACAGAAAGTGTATGAGCAGTAGATGAGGCTTCTTCAGTTCTGATAAGCTCCTTAACTCTAGGTTCAATCCTTAAATGTTAGCCCCTCCTTCCCCGCCCCATCTCTGTTTCTCAGATTGAGATTTTAGCTCATTTTCTTGCCTTGAAAACAACACATGGAGTCAACAAGAGACTATAAATGAGCATAAAAACATACCTGCATATTCTTGTAATACCCATATTAACCCATTAGGAAACTCTAAAGCAATTCTTCCAAGTTGGAGGTATGCGTAAAGGATGTCATACAAGATGTTTTTACCATAAAATGGTAGGGAGAATGCTTGAAGGTGCACCTTTTATATTTTCTAGAAAAATCAGTCAGCATTCAAAAGTTTGGGAAAGGTTTTAATTAATAATAAGCAGATAAAGTAATCAAGTTTATTCTGTTTTAAACAGATGCCTCCTAGAGGTGAAGCAAAAAAAGGGAGATATGGAAAGGTTTCCAAATAAGTTATTTTTCAAGTAGTCCAATCCATTAAGAAATGTAGTAATCTGGACTGGAAAGTCTTCCTATACTTTTGAACTCATTCAAACATGACGACTCCCTCAGCCACACACATTCTGTCTATCCTCCCTCCTAAGGAAAGGCACAATGGCATGGATAAAAACACAGAGCAGGAGAATATTCATAGACAAAAAGTGATACTTGCCAGAAGACAATAGCACTGAAATTCAGTAAGAAATACCAGCATTGAACACAGAGACTTGCAGGGAGGAGGGAATTCTTTTCCTAATTAAAATCAAATAGTCCCCATATATTTTGCCCAATTGTCTTAATAAAAGACAAAGAGAGAAGGGACAAAAAGGCTAG
This sequence comes from Apteryx mantelli, assembly GCF_036417845.1. Taxonomy (NCBI): domain Eukaryota; kingdom Metazoa; phylum Chordata; class Aves; order Apterygiformes; family Apterygidae; genus Apteryx; species Apteryx mantelli. The sequence continues at coordinate 81,434,106 of NC_089979.1, forward strand.
AGCAAACTCCAAAATGCCTTTGATCAGTCTGTGATGTCCGAGGATTCACACTATTAAAAAACAAACAAACAAACAATCTTGTTCAGATTGCTCTTCATGATCAGAAGGTGAGATGGGGTTAGGGAGAAAGGAAAGGAAAAGACTTGTTGGTCCAGCAGTTAGCCTCCCCCCCCCCCCAAATCCTACTGTTGCTAGTTCCACAGACACCATAACTCTGAAGAAGCACATGTTTAATACCCATTAACGTATTTTCGTAATCTCAGGATATCATCAAAACGATTGCCAATTCTCCCTTCCCCAGGTGACCATATTCAATCCCAGTAAACATTCTTGCTGCCTCACTTCCGCTGTTTTTAATGGCTGTACTGAGGAACTGCAGCTACTCCCTGGACCTAGGCATCCCGCTGATCCTTCGGAAACTATTCCTTGAAGGGGCTTTGTCAGTGAGCTGCATGGAAAGTGTCCTGGGCCCCTTCCCCCACCCCTGCACATCATATCCAGAAGTCCTTAAAGGGCAAAGATAGACAATGAGAGTGAAAAACATATTCATTGTAGGTCATACGACAAAGGCAAAAGCCCACCCCAAACTGGTCATGTCTTTGAGGAAGTTTAGAGACAGTAGGCAAAACAGCTATAGGGAACAAAACAGGGATAACCACCACAGTATCTTCCCTGAAAAACCATATACTGTCCTAATTTTATAACTTCTGCTGAATCTTCTGGTTTAAGAATCACTATTTTTGATCAATGATTAGAATAATTTATGATCAAGCACTACTGAAACCAAATGACTGCTCACAAAAGCACTAGGTAAAAAATGCAAAAATATTCCAATTTCCACTAGTCTCTCTATCCAAAGTTCTTTAAATTCAAAGGGATTTTGGCTTTGCTTTAAATTCATTATTGTGTTTTGAGTTTCATCTCCTAAGCTTGGGTTCTTATCATCTAAAGTTTGTTAGTGCTGTACATATACCATTGGTATATTATATATAATACATAAATAAATCATATATTCAGTATTAATATTGCATGTATTACTCATATATATAAAATAATACTCTATTTCATTTAAGTCACAGTAAGTTATGGTTACATCTGTTCCCCTACCTCTGTGTTATTTTTTGTAAAAGTAAATTATAATAATTAGGTAAATCTCCAGTAGTCCAGGGTAACTACCAGTTAACTGATCAGGTAGTAGCTAAATGGACTACTTAAAATCATTAAAGAAATTAACCTCTGTTCACGCATGCAACTTCACTTGAGATTGATGGAAGTTTTCTGGAAATAACTGAGGCTATTCTTCAACCCAGCTGTCCCCCATCTTCCCTCATCCTGGTCAAGACATATTTAAAATTGCGGAAGTTGTTCTACTATTTCACTGCGATCAGGCCTATAAACAGCAGAAGGTTACTTTGCTTTGTAGCATCTGAAAAACTCTGCAGCTACATTAAAATTCCCAGCTGCTTCCTAAAAGGCTGGTGGGCCATCATGCGCAAATCAAATTACTTGAGTCATCAATTAATCAGCAGTGCATGGTGGCACAGTAGACATTGACTTTTTCCCAGGAAATTCAACAAAGAAATGTGGTTACCTTTCTAACCAAAAAGCACAGAACAAAAAACATAGTTCCAGCCTAGATGTTTCAGAGGAAGAAAAGAAAGAAATCATACCACAGCTTGTAGATCCATAAGCCACCCAGACTGAAATCACTTCCATGGACAAAATAAAATAGTGCATATTTTGCTACAGTGACCATTCTTTTAATCACCAATAGTAAATCTATACTCAATTTTTATCACAACATGATGTATTCTCTACTACGAAACCCAAATCCTCTTTGTGAAGTTTCTTCTAAAATCTCAGATCAGTCTTACTGCATTTAATAATTTTTCCTTCACTGTCCTGATTGATGTTATCTGCCTTTGTACACTAAACTGCACATAATATCATTGCTAATAAACAGGAAACAATCTGGAACCAAAGAAATCTGCAATGTTCAACACAACAGAAGGATGTGACATACATCATACTGTCAGAATATTCATTAAATCTTGTCAAAACGGGCTCAACGCAAAGGCATTAAGAGTCTCTTCATTTCCCTGAAAATCCTAATGTCACCTTGAGAACCTGTGACAGAGCTCATCTTCATCAGACTAGAAGAACAAATAGGTTGCAAATGTGTAATCCCAAGGCCCCACTCAGCAGTATTTCCTGGTAACATACAGGAGATGGACTGGTGTTTGCCAGTTACTTCTGATGTCAAACATGATGCTGTAGTGTAAGTCTCTCAAGCAAGTAGGTCCCAAGCTTTTTAAAGCCTTTTCTCTTCCTTCCACTTATTACCATCAGTTTTCTCTTTCTCTTCTACTAGTCCAAACCAAAATCATCTCTGTCACTTTTTCCTTTGCCACTGTTAACACGCTAGGAGCATATGGATCAGATAAGAATGCACAATGTCAAAATAGGTACTTAATTTGTCAGTGAATGTTAGAATTGAGTTTTCAAGGCTTTTAACTTCATCCATCATCAATATAACTAATTGCTATTTACCTATTTTTGATGTTTCAATTTTTCTCACGGAACACAAGTAAAGCAACATTTTGACCAATTCTTCTTTGCATACAAAAAGCAATACTGAGCCCATAAAATATTATTATTTTATAATAATAAAAGTTTTTTCTGCCTGTGCTTTTCCTCAGCAGAATCAATTATTGATTTATTTTGATCACTGTCTTTATAAATACAAAAGACATGCAGCTATTGACCATGGGCAGCTAAAAATCCATCTACTCGTGAGAAGCAATACAAATGACCCTATAATTTAGAAATCTTTAAAAAGATCAGGAGAAACCACATTTAATAAGTGAGGTGGTTTAATCACTAAAGGGCTGGGTAACTGAATGGTTTCTAGTCTTCATTTAATGTGGATGAAGCTAGACACAATGTTGAAACTTTAACAATCTTAACTAACATAATGAGAAACAAGATTGTCTCATGTTATATTTATGTTATTCTGCTAATGAAAAAAAATCATACATTAGGAAATGATCTGCAAGACTGGTGCTATCCACTCTGATTTTAGGTTTGTTGAGTAGGCTGCAGATAAAGAAACAACAATTTTCTTTCCCCTTCCCCACTGAAACAGGGCATCTTTTTGCAAACTTTATTTTTCAAAATGTTTATGTGCAAATACAGCACACGCTCAAAAGACCACAAAATAAAATATATATATATATAAACTGCAATTGTTCATAAAACATAAATGGTCTAAAAAATAAGAGGAAATTTCTGGACATTCTTCTAATATATACATTACAGCAAGAGCTTCCACCAAACCTCTGCTTTTCCAAATAATATTAAATACTTGGGACCAAATCTATTTGGCAAATATGGTTTAAGGAAATTTACCAAAAATTTCCATATGCTTAATAAATTCTAAAATTATTACAAATAAAATGAACAAGGTGTAATTACAGTGTTAATCTGGTCATGACCTTATTTCACTCAGAGTAAACACCTAAGTACTACATGCAGTGGCCTAATACACCACAAGAGCAGTAGAGATGCAGTACAACTGTGTATAGTTAAAGTTATGTCAAATATAAGTTAAATACACCTTCTGCAATCAGAAAAAGAAAGAGGTACATATCCTTTGAAGTAGCTTGCCTTCTTTCCCCAAGCCCATCTGTGTTCTCAGAGCTGCATTCATTTGGTATATGCTGCATTTTAATAAATTATAGCTTTGTCAACAAAAGTAAGTGAAAGAATGATCCTACAAAAGCTTTTTTTTTTCTTTTATACAGAAGGTCACCATTAAGATTTTTCAACAACTGTTTTGGTAATGACACCCTTTATTGTCCTTACAAAACTAGACCATTTTGTAGATTTATGGTTCTTCTGAAGGGCCTGTTGCTCATGAAAATTAAAGGCAATTTCCATCAGTAATAAAATTTACTATAAAAATACATTAGGTGTCATTCATGTTTCAAGGTAAGAGTCAAACTCCGTGTGATAGCACAAGAAGAAATTTTACCTTTGGGCATGTTTTCCCAATGCTGTCTTAAGTAGACTTTCTTGCCCCCTGTAGCTTCTGATGCTGTGCAGTTTGAGAGACATGCACGTGAGAAAGAAAAAGACTATTAATGTGATCTATTATGGCAACTTTTATGAATTTGTATTAAAAAAGGGAATTAATTTAAAAGCACATATTTCACAACTAATTGGCATTTATAGTTAATTCTTTACATATTTCCCCATAAGAAAGTTTTCCATTCTTTGCTAGATATAGAATCTGAGCAAATCATGTTTCTGATGTTTGTTTGCTTAAAGAACATAAAGAAAAAACTGGAACTCTGTGGTGTTAAGACAGATAGGGTAAAACATTAATATCTAAATAAAATAAACCTCTGTTAAAATGCAGGTGTGCCACTCTATAGGAAGTTTGCACATAAATGGGCAGTTAGATATATATCCAGCTATTTAAATGACTCCTATAATGTCTGTACAGTCACCATAAATATGCTTACACATTTCTGCCCATAGTAATAAAAAGTCCAATTAATTTTTTTCTAACTATACTCTGCAGTTCTGCTGAAGGTGACATTATATTTCAAGATAACATGGGTGGGATTCAGTTGACTAAACACTGATTTCCTGGTGCCTTTTTAGAGGAACTAAATTCTCCATGAATTATTATTATTATTATTATTATTATATATAAAAAAAACTTGTGTGAAATTCAGTTGCCTCATCACAGATGTCTAGCACCACTTTAGGATATCCCACCTGGCCTTCAGTTCTTCTTCCAGAATGGTGCATATCTGCCAGCTCATTTAAATGCCTCAGAAGTTTGTCACTAGAAGCCTATGGCTCAGCAGCTGAATTTTGACCATAACTTCTTCTTCTTCTTCTTCTTCTTCTTCTTCTTCTTCTTCTTCTTCTTCTTCTTTTTTTTTTAAATATACATTACAATGTATTTTCAAAAAGTTTTCAGGAAAGATAAAAAGGGACCTTAGAAAGGAAGGAATAAGGGATAAAAAAAGGTGTTTTAAAATATCAAGTAGGCAAACATTCTAGCTTAACTGAAATTCATCTCAGGAAGAAAAGTAAAAATTTGAGTTTATTAAGTGGGCATTGATTTCATGTTTTCATTCTTTGCAGTTTTGTTTATATTTTGTCATCAGAAATAAAAAGGAAGAAAAAGTAGAATTTTAAGGCTGTGTAATTCCATTCAACTGAAACCGATAAATTTTTGGTCTTGCTATTCTATAGCTCTAGCTCTAAGCTGATGGTTTTCTGAAGAAGCCATAGCATTGCTTCTTCTGAGGTGTACACCTGAAAATATCATTTTTGCTAGGATTTAAATGCTTCCTTTTTGCTATCTGTTTTTCTTGCTCATTAACCTAAGCAATATCCCTTACAGCAGCTGTCCACTTCCTTTACTGATGGTTAACAGTAGAACTTAACACACTCTATTTACCTCAGTCCCCATATTTCCACCTGGGCATTTTTCACATCTTTCCCACTGCTTTCATGCAAGTAGAAGAGCTGCTGTGAGAATCCTGAGAAATAGCTTGGCTCTGAAGAAGCAAGTCCACTATGGATTTAATGAAAACAATGTTCTTTTGTGGAAGGCATTGAATGGATACAATAAAAGATCACTGCATGTAAAACCAAAGTAAAGACTGGGGAAAAGCTGATGACATAGATTTGAAAAATACGTGTTTAAAACCAGCTGAGAATGGAACTTCCTCTTTACTGCATTTTTATTGACTTCACTGAGGTTACATCAGAGACTCAACTACTGTAACACAAAGAACCCACAATTATTTCTTTTTAAATATTTGCTTTTTAAAGGCTGTCATTAATTTTTAGCCTACTCTGTGACTGTTGGCACTCAAACATGAATTCTTATGGGAGTCTACTGGTGATCTATCTACACAATACTGCTTCAGCATGAACCAGCCCTAAAAAGACGGTAGATGACGCATAGCAGCACACATTGCTCTTTAGAATTTGGTAGTTTCTTTTTCATCTTCGCTGCTATGTTTAAGTATCTTTAAACGGTACAGGGAAATTTATCTTTGTATAACTTTATGAAAAATCATCTGGCCTTTTTCTGACTCCCCACAATTTGTAAAAGAAACTACTGATAATGAGATGACTGAAAGGCAGTACAATATTCCTGGTACAGCTGAAAATGAGCCACATAAATGAAGCGTAAGTACAAGACTTTCCATTTTCTATTCCAGCCTTCTGTTTAGGCCATAGATAGTATTGGTTTAAGTATAAGGCCCCTTGAAAAGAAAAACAGAGATATTCAATCATTGTGCAAGAACTAATAAGTAAAACATATACAGATTTTTTCTGTCCCTTGCTCCTTCCCCTATTTCTATTACAAGGAATGTGTCCTGGTTACACATATAGATAATCTTCTAAACATATTATGTTGAAAAATTATAAGATATACATTCTACATATATAGTGGATCTAGCACAAGTTGTAATTTCCTTTGTTTCTGTATTCCTGTTTGCAAGAAGAATCACCAAAAACAAGACTTTTCCTAGAATGAAATTACATTACAAAAGTCTTTAGCTCATTTAAATTCAGAACCACATGCTAGCACTTCAAGGCTGCAGATGTTTGGTTTTGAAACGAAGCCATTTGCCCATATAGTGTGATCAGTTTACATATGTTGTTATAGTTTAGTCATTGTTTGAGCTGATATCTTACACAAACAAGCCTTTTTTTTCCCCCTCTAACATTCAAAAATTCTTTTATACTATTTATATGATAATACCACCACGACAAGTTCATTTCCTGCTCATGCAATCCTTTCCTTTCCTTTCCTGGTACTTTGAGAAGCATTAACATCACTTGCATTTTTTCCTCTTTTTATGTGAAGATTAAATATCCAGCTGTTACCTTAATTAAGTCTGCCACAGACAAGGATCTGGCTTTACATACCTGCAGAGAGAACTTTCATGGTGTTTTAATGACTAGCTATAGATTGAGCAAAGCGACTCCAGAGCTAATGCAAGCAAAAGCTTAGCTCAAATGAGTGCCAGAGCTGTCAATTTCCAATTAGGAGACTTGTTTGTCTCTGGTGACAGTGAACCACCACAAATTACATGCTCTAGCACTGTTGGCTAATCTTTTGCCACCTGACAGATGGAACTAAATCAGTTGACTTATGTTAATCACTTCCAGGAAGTAGAGAAATATTTCAATCTTGGCACAGTTTTGCATCTGTGAGGATAGCATTAGGAGACATCACAACAGCAACCCATTATTTTCAGACAAGGTGTCATCTGAAGTGGGTGTGGGTTGGAACGAGTGGCAAGGAATATGGGGAATATGAAAGGCATTATTCAACCGTTTCTCAAAAGCTTTCCCACTTGAGGAGAAAGCATTTGATTGTTCATATCTTGCATATTTTATGTTTTGACAAAATTGAATATAATTTTCAACAGAATCAAGTTGTTATCATGTGTGTATATATAGAAGAAATGAATACAAGTTTCTTGAAGCGATGCTTGCTGATATACAACTAGCAACAGTATCAGTGAGAAAAATCTTTCTCTAAATACACCTCTACTAAAACATAAGAAACAAATGTGGCACTGCAAAAAAACACTGGAATGAATCCTATAAGAAAAAAAAAAGGAGAATAAGTTTCGTCATGAAAAACTACTAAATATATAGGAAAACCTGTGGAACATATGTTAAGGCTAACATATGTTAACATATATTATGGCTTTTGAGATGAAGCTGGAAGAAGCCAAGCTGACGGCATAAACCTGCAACTAGTCTCTGGTAGCCCATGCCAACGTAAGAGCAAAAATTTCAAAGCATGAGAAGATCGACTCCCAGTTTGCTTTCTGCAATTCTCCCCTCTTAACACAAGCATATAATAATTTGGAGGACAGCTTGGATTTCCATGGTACCTCTTTGTTCTTCTAGCGATTACCCTGTCCACTTGGTTAAGACTCTGCCATAACTGCAGTAAGGTCTTTGCTGATTAGGGCTTTAATACATAACTTCCTTGTTTCAAACACTTCTAGTTCAAAATGATCTCACTTACCCATTAAGCAAAATATAATTAAAGGGATGTTAAAGTATATAAATATAATTTAGAAGACCTGGTAATAAGTTAAATTTTTTAATTCCTTTGTGTTTTCTAGTAGAAGACTAAACTCAAACTCTTCCACAGTCTGCAGCAGGACTTCAAAATTTGGTAAGGAAAAACACTTTGGGCTAGAAAAGAACCTTTTCTGGGAAATGCCAGCAAGAGGAGCTCCAGAGGCATATTTTTACTGTAAAACTTACAGGCTGGGTACATAATTATAGAACACAGGGTGCTATTTAGACTGCAGGAAAGGAAGCAAGTGGGTACCACTTTATTACTTGGGCTCCTTGTGCTCATGAAGGATGATTCAATCTTAAACTGAACAGTCTCATCCTATCGTTGCCACCTTCCCATGCGCAGGTATGTTCATTCCATTTTCCCTGTGCTCTCACAAACAGAGCTCCTGCTTCAGGCAGATTGCAGGATAGAGGCACTCAGGGGCTGGATTAAGATTACATGGCCTTTAACAAACTCAACCCCCCTCCTGAACTTTTCTAATTTATTTTAATACATTTATCTTTCTGATTTGGTCCCATTGGAAAAGGCTCTTTTCTCTGCTGTGTCGCTCTCTATACTTTTCCACGTGCTTCAGAAATCCTTGTGTACATAGGTAGTATTGTCAGGACTGCTAATTAAAAAGATAGCATTGTTGCATTCTGGGATGGATATGAGTTATAGTAAGAATTCTTAGCCTTTCTCTCTTTTCTCCTCTTTCTTCATATTTTTTTCATGACAAATTTTAAAAACACCTTCTAGACGGGTGCTTTTTATTCTGGTTTACTAGTCTAACTTGCTTGTTTTCCTTTTTATGCACAGTGGTTTTAAATCATGTTTTGATTGACCCACTTTAAGAAACACACCTGGTTAATAAAAAATTAAGCTCATAATACACCCAGGACATGACGTGGTTCCACGTGACTGGTAGAGCGAATTCTGCAGTGCTATTTTACCAAATGAATTGACCACAGGGAAACAGTATCCTAAACATCCCTTCCGAGGTAGATGAATTTTGGGTGCTCCACACCACTCCTCTTTAACATTGTATTGATGTTTTCATTACATGCAGAATGTTGTGTCTTTAAAGCATAATACATAAAATTGCATTTTTCAATACTTTGTGCATATGTGCATATATACATATAAATACACATATATATATTCGTGTGCGTGTGTGCATGCATATACACTTGTTTTTGTAAAAGTTTTTTCATCTACACAGTTGACTTTTTTCCTATATATACCAAGGACTTACATAAACAGTATAAAAAATTACATTTAGTGAAATTGGAGTTAAAAGTCAAGACCCAAGTTACAAAATAAGCCTGGTCATGATCTTTCTGGCCTTCAATTGGTCCAAATATTTACTGCTATATGTAAGCATATACAGCTTATGGCATTTCAATCAACACACATACAAAATTATGTAAACTGCTATAATTTAAGTATGTTAGAATTGGCTCTCTGAGATTATACATGAAATTCCTTATGCTGTAAAAAGATCTTCTAAATTTCCTTTTCTAACATTGAAAAGATGTCATTGGTTAACAGGTAATATCTTGTACCTTTTTCCTACCCATGCATCAAAAGCCTTGTTTCCTCTGCCATATGTTTCCAAAAAGTTGTGTTGAACTGTCATAGACATTAATATCATACTTATGTCCTCAAATTTCAACTTCATTTACACAGAGAACTTAATATTAAAGATAAGACAAAGACCCACCAGTACTGAGCTTTCAGGTAAGGCCATTGTATGGCATTCTGCTGCATTATATTTATCTTTCAAAGCTGTCATTTAAAATGTAAATATATCTCTCAGTGGATTATCTCATTATTGTGATTCATGAATAATTAGGAGGAAAGCAATAGCTAAACTGGAGCACTGGAAATCTGCCAGGCTATGGTCTTGAAAGAGCATATTTAGTTCAGAATTATTAATTCCTCCTCCCCATCCACCCAACTGTGAGGCTTTCAAAACCTCATCCCTTTGTGGGTCCTCTGATGTCTAATAAAGCTTGAGCTGATGCTCTCCCTTTTCCTCAGTGGGAAACTAACTGGGTCTTTCCAATCTCTGGTCACATAGTGGGCAATTCAGATGTTTAAACATTCAGTGTGCCAAGATACATGTGGCGTCTGCAAGGGATTTGGTAAAATTACAGAAGATGCCTGGGCTACCTGTACCTTTCTTAAGTGACTGAAGGCTGAATTTAGCTAAAATTATCTCCATTTTAACCATGTAAATAGATTCATTTATTCAATTATTTTTCTAACCCATGTCATTTGTACTGAACCAGGCTAGGGAACAAATACGTAGTTATGCCACCAAGATCTAATGGATAGTAGCTTCTGAAGGGGAGGAGAGCAAGGCAGTGACAGGCATATGGGGGTGAACTGGGAGTCAATATCCTCATTTGACTCAGCTATGGCCAGAAAAGGATATCTTACTAGGAAAAATAAGTGAGCTCCCTATTTCTCTTTCCCAACCGCACATGGCTTGCCTACATAAAATGATTGTCTTTAATGCTATAAAAGGACTGAAATGGAAAAAAAAATCAGCCTCCTTATTAGCATGAATATCGTTAGTATAAAACGTAATAATAGGTGTGAGTGTGGTATGACTACTTGAACATCCAACAGCTATATATGCAGTAGTTCAAGCTCATTTCTTTCAGTTTATGTAATAAATCACATCCTTACGTTAGTAGAATGTTTGTTATAGGAAGCTATAGAGGGAGCAAGCAAGTCCTTTGAAAAATAATGGAGAAATAGGGGATCTAACAATGGAAATTATGATATATTGTCAGCTTGATTTTCTCAAAAAAATCTTGCTTGACCAAAAAAAGGGGAGGGGGGGGAGTTTTCTGCAAGTAAGGTTCAATTGTTCATAAGTAATCCCTGAAGAGCAGAAGCTAAAAGCTTCAATATTAACAAGCCTAGAAATTGGACCAATATCTCAAATTTTAAAAGGGACTGAAATTCAGAAAATACTTAAAAACTTATTATTGATTAATATAATACCAAAATTAGAAGTATAGAGAATCACATACACTAAAAATGGTAGACAGATATTAAAAATATATATATAATATAAACATGAGACTTGGAAAACAAAGTTAAAGTGAACAGAGTTTGGGTCTTCCACCTTTCACTTTGAGTATGAATTTCTAGCCTTAGAAAAGAAGCCTTGAAACAGAGCAAAAAGAATAATTCAGGAAACCTGCAAAATTTGTAAATCTTTTGCCCATATCAAGTCTAAAGAACACATACCGGCACACTCATGAATGTGCAGTTGGTACAATAGGTTTGGATAAAAAAAAAAAACTTGAAAAGTCTAAGATAAAACATTTTGAAAACGCTTAAAAACCATTGGTTGAAATAGCAGCTCTCTGAGAAAAAGCTAAGAAATACCTGAGGTTCTTGGTCACAGTTTAAACCAAAGGATACACTACTATTCCCACAGTGCATGATAAGTGGAAATCCACAGAATATGTGCCACATCTTGTTGAAACTAATGACACATCAATAGATGCAGGATTTTAGATTAGCCTTGCAGTAAAGAAGGTAACTGTATTGTAAACAAGCATTAAACATAGCTGTGTCATCTGAAACAGACAAATATTGGTTTCACATTTCATCATTAATGAGTTTAAATCCTGCTATAATTGCAGTTTTGACCTTCATGTGGAGAAAGATACAGTAAAGTGGGGCACCACAGAGATCAGTACTGGGACTTCTTTTTTATAATAGTTTCATTAAAAGCATACAGGAACATATGAAGCCAACCTATAATTCCCCCCACCTCCACCCCCTCCAGCAACATTTGAAGAAAAGCAAACATGAGTATGGCAGACCTAACCTGCATACATATTTCATTAGTCTGGAATAGCAGCTTGACTTAAATGCAATTGCTTTAATATTAAATAAAAACCAGCCATATACTGGGGAACAGCTAACAAACACAACCAAGATAAACATCCCTTGACAGCAGCATATGAAAACAAGATCAAGAAACACCAAATTTGGTATGAGAAACAGCCAACTAAACAAGAATTTGCTGTATTATTACTTTTGAATAAACAGTCAAACAAGTAACTGGGACGATCACAACTAAAGCAGCATTATTTTTGCTTTCATGCACAAAATCAGATGTGATTGCATCTCAAAAAATCTTTTTCACAAATAAAGGAACACCACAAACAGATGAGAGTAATTTCCCTTTGTAGTAGGGTATAGTTGAATGTAAGGGGATATGATGATTTTTCATAAATGCATTCAGCAATGTACAACTGTTTTCAAGACAATCATAGACAACTATGGCAGGAAGGGAGCTCATTTAAACTCCCTCCTTCCTCCCCAAGATCAATGTCATTCTTAAAGGACATATTTCTAAGCATATTCTTAAAACTTCCAAGGATGGGGTCTCTATAATCTCCTTTGACAATCTATTTTTAATAATAGAGCATTTTCCCATGTTTCATCCAAAAATTCCTTGTTAAAATTTAGACTCATTAGTTCTTGTTCTATTAATCATGATCACAATATAGATTCTTCCCATCTTTTGGATCAGAACAGTGTAATATTTTTTGCTTATTTGAAAAACATTGAGCTAATGAGAAAAGGGGACACAGTCATATCTTCCTTAGGATAAAGAAGTGAATTTATTCAAATCTTTCCTTATAAATTGTTTTATTAGACATATAATTGTTCTTTTGGTTGTGCCCTGGACTCTTCAATATCATATACCTTTCTTGAGATGCCTACAGCTGTAAATAGTAGCCACGCCTATGTCTGCATTAGTAAATTAAATACTTCAGGGAACACTTTCAGGCATGGAAACTCAATTGTTCATATTGTTAAATTGTTAGAATGGCCCTTGTCATGTTTTGGTTGATACGAACTTGCATTTTCTAAAATGATTCTCAAGAGGAAGGAACAATTCCCAGCAGGCAGTCTTGATGCAGTCATCCTCTCCTGAAAGGCAGGAGAATATACAGGTATGACATCAGCCATTCTGTGCCAGCTGTTTTTAGTGACAGAGGAGGGTCCCCGGCATACTTAGTTTACTAGAATGCACATAGCCTGACTAGTGTTGAATAAAGTAAAGGATTACTATATGTCTTACATAGACAGGAGTACTGCCTTTTGCATATAAAGCAAATGGCATCATGCCATCATTAAGTAACATCCATTCTGTGATTCATTATAGCTCTTCCATCACCCCCCCCCCAAAAAAAAACAAAATACAAAAACCCAATCTCAGTTATGAAACTGACAAATTAGACCATAAAAAAAAAGACAAACTGACTTTGAATTTTAACGCAAGTTTCAACATACCTGAATTTACCAACCAGCTTTTTGTTGCCTCAAATTTAATAAACATACCATCTATTGCATTAATGAGTTCCTTAACTAAATTACTCAGTACTAATTTATCCAAGGCAGACTTCTGCAGATTTTCACTTGATACAGTCATCATTCTCATAATTCAGAATAACACGTCAAGTTATTCAGAAACGAAAAACACATGAAGGTCCACAAATGAAGAAACACCTTAGTTTAGCAATTAACCACTTTGAAAAAAGTGTGAGTGACCTTACATTCCTTTTCTGAAACATTAGGGGAGCAGAATGAGTTAAATGACTTCTTGTAGGTCCCATCCATGCCTACTGTCTGTGAATCTACACATCAGAAAATCCAGAGAAAGTTAGATAAAACAGTACATACAACTCCGCAGTGCTGAGCACTACATCCGGAGCTGGTAAAATAAAAGTCAGCAGTGCTCTTTATGGCTGTACTTTGTACTGTACGCTTTTGGGATGCTGGTGTGCTACATTGCAGAGGTCAGGAAGGACCTACTCTTAGACCAGCACAGCTGGTGAGAGACTAGGCACAAAGACTTTCCCCCAAGCAGGGTTGTGGAAGAAAGGACATTACAGACTCTGGACCCTTAAACCCTTCTACTTGTCCCTAAATTTCTCCTCTTCTGAGATGCACTGGCATCCCAAATGTTTCTTTCCGTGATCCAGAACCTACACCTTTGTAAGGCTCAGCCTCAAACAGCTATTGTTCAGATGAGAGCTCTCCTTTATGAGAAATATTTGTTGGTTCATTCTAAAAAATCTGGATGAACTTTGCTGCCATTAACTACTGCAAACTTTGTGGATTGTAGAAGAGTTTTGTTACTGTCTTTGTTCAAGGCCTACTGCTTTTAGCTATGTAATTTTTCAGGCTTTCATATTAATAGAAGAAATGGTACAAATTAGTGTGATCTTTTGAACTTCAGAATCAGTGTTTCCTTATGGGATTCAGAAAATATGATCTGAAACTCGTACAATGCAGCAAAATTAAGGAAGGTATATTCTTAATACAGATTCTGATGAATAGGGTATAATTTTAGTGAGGTGAAACATCATTTAATAAATGGTGGCTTATATTCTACATCTAAAATTAAAAATTTTCTAGCTAGGCAAAGTGGAAAAACAGAGAAGCTTTTCTACTTTTTTCATTCCATTTTTTTCTTATACCCAGTTCAATCATTTAGTTCATCTTGTCCATACTGTACAATATTTCTATTTTCTAGTTTTTCCACGCTTTTACTTATCACAGCTCAATGATGCAAACATTCTAAACTCTTAGTGCAATAGTGTCCTAAGCTTTGGTCTCCCTAGAAACTGTACTAGAAACAAAAGAAAGGGAACAATAAAGACATTAGAAGTTGTTCCTAGAAGTTAGTTAAGACATACATCCCTGAGGCAGCAGAATATGACTTAGCATATTAAGGGCAAATAGTTAAAGTGGGTGAGGGATGGGGAAGGAAATTCAAAATATATATTGAAACTTTCTGTAATGCAATAAGTAAAAACCTTTCATGTTTTTTCATATTACAGTCTGAAAACTACATTCTAGAGAAGCTTTCAATTTGATATGTAAAATAGACACTTTGAATATTATGTAAGATTCACTTAAAATTAAAGTGTTTTATAATTAGGATAAATACGTAAGCAAAGTGATCGTTGACATTAAGATTTCTCCATAAGTTGTGAGTGTGTTTCCTTTTGCAGGAGCACAACATATTTCTTGATGCCAATTTAATTTAACTGGATGTTCTTTGATACTGCAGCACAACTGAAGTGTTCTTAAAATGGTAAGTTGTATCATAAAAATACAACTAATGTGTTTGGGAAGTTGATTCTAGAAAATACACTTGTTAAGAGAAAAGAAAAGGAAAAAAAATCTTTCAGTGCTACTATTCCAAGTTAATGCAGTAATATGAACTACAGGTAACCAGTGGTAACTCAGAATATAATGACTGATCAACAATTAAACAATGAAACCACTATAACTTTTAAAAACTAGTTGTAAAGAAAAACATTAAAAAAGGCAAAAGAAAGAATAATCTTGCTCTTCTGGATTAATATCTGAAAATAGTCACCATAAAATGGAATTGTGAATACAACTCAATAATTCACAATGAAAATGGAAGTGATGGTAACCTTTACTCAAGGCTTCTCCCTGAAAGAAAAAACTACTAAGTGTCAGGAAAACACCTCTTAGGGGCAAAGTGCCACAGTCCCTCACAAATGAAAACATTCAATTATCATTAGGCAAAATCAAGCCAGGACAATTAAATTCTATGTACAGTAGGACTATAGTTGAGGGAATACAAACTCTTCAGACTCTTAATGGAATCCATTAGTCTCAGCATCACTCACAGTTTCTAGATACAGGAACACTAACATGCAAATTGGGCACCCCTTCAAAGAGAAGTCCAGAATCATCTTTTCAAGATCTAGTGACATTGCTGCTGCCCAGCTTCCCATATCTTTGCCCACCTTACAGAAAGTACAGAGTTGTCTAATATTTGCAGCTTTACACCAGCACCACTTGAAGCAGGAGCCCAGTTCTGTTTTCTCCCAGAGAGCTGTAGGTGGGTATGAGAAACAAACAGAAAGAGTGAGAATGAGGAAGAAGTCACTCCTTCAAAATCAGCAGTCATGTACTTAGTAAGAAACATGGATCTCCTTACATTGCCTTCTTAAAATACAAAGTGAGATCTTTAAAGTTCCTTCTCATCTTTGTGTTCTTAGCTTCCCTTTCACCAAAACCAATGAGCATCATAGACCTTTGCATGTATTTCCCATTCTTACTTATGATGTACCTTTTGGTAAAAAGCTGATTTG
The DNA here is from genome assembly GCF_036417845.1 of Apteryx mantelli. Taxonomy (NCBI): domain Eukaryota; kingdom Metazoa; phylum Chordata; class Aves; order Apterygiformes; family Apterygidae; genus Apteryx; species Apteryx mantelli. The sequence goes on from NC_089979.1 coordinate 81,450,411, forward strand.
ACATTAAGCTTTTATGAAGGAAAAATGCTGATTTTTGCACACACTTACTGTGTATCATGCTCCTTGAATTTTTGTTCATAGAAGGGTTAATTATTTTATTATAGAATTGTTCCATTCCATAAAATGAGCAGGGAGCTTAGTTTTAGAATGTTCTCAAGAATCTCACAATAATACGTAAGGGATTCTGACTGTTTTAAGCTCCAAGAAAATCAGAGCTCTTTATAACCGACTTTAAGAATTAAGAGTGTTTTTTTTAAATAAGTAGTAACTTATGGCCCAAATGGATGAGCAGACAAGTTTCAGTAGTAAGAAGAATTTGTTTGAAAATAATTTGTATGAAACAACTGAGAGCCTTGTAAGATGTTTGGAGTGCCTTTAAATAGAAAAATAAAAGGTTCGCATGGAGAAATGAAGCACTTCTCTTGTTCATGAATAACAGGACATGGGAAACACTCAGCATGAAAAATGAAGTCTCTGATCTCTTATACACAAGAGTGCACATGATCTATGCAAGAACATAATGTAAGAGAGGAGACGGCACAATGCAAAGACTCTCACACTTTATCTAGGAGACTTCTGAACTAGTCATTCCTTTGTATTTGCAGAGCCTGTAATAAATAAGGCTTTTACCACAAAAGAAGCAGTGAAGTTAAACCTATCTCCAAGTTGTGGAAGTATCCTGATGTACAACTTTACAAATTTCATCAAATGTAGATTTTCCAACAATACTACCCCAGTGTTGAAAACAGGGTTTTGGTTTCTACGATCATGGGACTCCGTTTGAAGATTGACGACTGACTGGGAGAGATGGGATCCATCTCACTAAATGGAGCACATGCATCTTTGCCAACAGGCTGGCCAACCTGGTAAGGAAGGCTTTAAACTTGGAAAGATGGGGGAAGGGGAGAGTTATAGAGACCATGCAGTCAGCAAAACAGGGCTCAAGTGGGGATACCTCCAGTAATTGCATGCAACTAAGGAAGTACCTACAAAACAAGGCTATGGGGAAACCTCTTGCACCCCTCCTGGGAAATCAGCATGATCACTCTCTGAAGTGCCTGTACACAAATGCATGCAGCATGGGGAATAAACAGGAAGAATTAGAGATCTGTGTGCAGTCACAGGGCTATGATCTCATTGCAGTTACAGAGATATGGTGGGATAGCTTGCATGACTGGAATGCTGCCATGGATGGCTACATATTCTTTAGGAAGGACAAGCCAGAAAGGTGAGGTGGGGAAGTCACCCTTTATGTGAGAGAGCAGCTCAAACGTATGGAGCTCTGCCTAGGTATGGACGATGAGCAGGTCAAGAGCTTATGGGTAAGGATTAAGGGGCAGATTAACATGGGTGGCACTGTTGGGGGTGTTTGCTACAGGCCACCTGATCAGGAAGAGGAAGTAGATGAGACCTTTTACATTCAGCTGGAGGTAGCCTCACGAACACAGGCCCTGGTTGTCATGGGGAGCTTTAACCATCCTGATATCTGTTAGAAGAACAACACAGCAAAGCACAAGAAATCCAGGAGGTTCCTCGAGAGCACTGATGAGGACTTTCTGACACAGGTGACAGAGGAGCAAATGAGGAACAGTGCTCTGCTGGACCTTGTACTAACAAACAAGGAAGGGCTGGTTGGAGATGTGAAGGTGGGGGGCAGCCTTGGCTGCAGTGACCATGAGATGGTGGAGTTCAGGATCCTACGAGGAGGAAGCTGGGCAAAAAAGCAGGATCACAGCCCTGGACATGAGGATAGCAGCCCTTGGCTTCTTCAGGGACCTGCCTGGAAGAATCCCACAGGATAGGGCCCTAGAAGGAAGAGGGGTCCAAGAAAGCTTGCTAATACTCAAGAATTACCTCCTCCAAGCTCAAGAATGGTATACCCCAATGAGCAAGAAGTCAAGCAAAGGGGGCAGAAGACCTGCATGGATGAACAAGGAGATCCTGGCAAAACTCAAACAGAAGGAGGAAGTGTACAGAAGATGGAAGCAGGGACAGGCCACTTGGGAGGAATACAGGGACATCATCCAACTATGCAGGAATGCGACTAGGAAGGCCAAGGCCCATTCGGAATTTAATCTGGCAAGGGATGTCAAGGACAGCAAGAAGGACTTCTTTAAATACATCAGCAACAAAAGGAAGACTAGGGAAAATGTGAGACTGCTGCTGAATGGAGCTGGGGCCCTGGTGACAAAAGATACAGAAAAGGCAGAGAGACTGAATGCTGCCTTTCCTTCAGTCTTTACTGCTGAGACTGGCCCTCAGGTATCACAGGCCCTGGAGAGCAGGGAGAAAGAAACTTTGCCTTGGCAGAAGAGGATCAGGTTAGAGATCATTTAAGAAAACTTGATATCCACAAGTCCATGGGCCCCGATGGCATGCATCCATGAGTGCTGAGGGAGCTGACGGACATCATTGCTAAGCCACTCTCCATCACCTTTGAAAGGTCACAGAGAACAGGAGAGGTGCCTGAGGACTGGAAGAAAGCCAATGTCACCCCAGTCTTCAAAAAGGGCAAGAAGGAGGACCCAGGGAACTACAGGCCAGTCAGCCTCACCTCCATCCCTGGAAAGGTGATGGAGCAGCTCATCCTGGAGGTCATCTCTAAGCATGTGAAGGATAGGAAGCTGTTCAGGAGTAGTTAGCATGGACTCACAAAGGGGAAATCATGCTTAAGCAATCTGCCCTCTGTGATGGAATGACTGGCTGGGTAGATAAGGGGAGAGCAGTGGATGCTGTCTCCCTTGATTTTAGTAAGGCTTTTGACACTGTCTCCCATAACATCCTCATAGGGAAGCTCAGGAAGTGCGGGCTAGATGAACACACAGTGAGGTAGATTGAAAACTGGCTGAATGGCAGAGCTCAGAGGGTTGTGCTCAGTGGTGCAAGGTCCAGTTGATACCCCAGTTATAATCTAAAGCAATGCATGCTTTTTTCAATTAAACAACTGAATTTCCTTTTTCTCCCCTGGTACAACCTCATTTTGATGGCAACATCATGCAATTTTCAGTGAAAGAGGGGGCTGTTGCCTTTGGTCTTCAAAAACAGAAAAAGTTGGATATAGAAAATGGGAATACATGAGTAAACACAACAGCATCTTTGACATTATGGCTGCTTCTTTCCATTAACATTTTTAACCAAAATATTTTAGAAAAAAGAGTATCATTACTGGTTGCTGGAAGCTTTACATTTATGTCAGATAAGCGGGCCGCAAAATTCATTTCAATATAGAAATGAGACAAAAAAAACGCATTTGTCAACAGAAAAGAGGGACTTGGAAAAAGAAAAGACAAGATGAAAATACTGCAATATCCTCTGGTAGCAATAACATTCCTAGAGAGCTGAGTTCAAAAACTTAAACTTCTGTTCTGTTTTTTGGGGTTTTTTTACTACATGAGTGTAAGGTACATCTAACTGAAAACTATCTTTGATTACAGCAAGAAAGAAGATTGCATTTTAACATAGTCCAGAACATAAAGATCTCATTTCTAAGTGTTTCTGAAGGTACAAGGCACCAAAACTATCCTATCATTCATGAAATTCCAAGGGAATTACTAAAGATGCATCTAGAAAAGCATCTGGCCCCATGTTTGTAGTTGATTTTTCACAAAGATGACTTGGGCTCTTCTCCAAAGCAAAACATTTACAAATACTTGTGCTATTTCATGGGGAAAAACTGCATAAATTTGTCACTGTTTTGACATTAAACAGTTTTGAAAGATGAACATTTTTGTATCTTTTAAAGCACTCAGTTGTAAACCGCAGTAGATTAATCTAAGGTACTTATGTAATTTGTTAGAAGTTGTGTAAATTACAGGCTTCCAGAAATTCATACTTTATATTCCTTCACTAGGTTTTGTCAGACACTATTGGAGAGCTTCTTTTTCCTTATGTAAGCTTCTCTTGGGTATACAGTGTAATGCTCAAGTGCCTCCCTACAGCTATCTTCTGAAGCAAATAATGTATTTACATTTTCATTCCAGTAAATAATGTTGTGGATTTGTGTGAGCAAGCTTGCTTCTATCTGCTCTTATCTCTAAAAAGAGGTATAACAACACACCAAATACTTCACATTTTCTCAGTTTTCATTCTGTTTTTAACCCTTTTACTATTTCACATATGTCAAACAGCCTCCTCCTACTCACAAAAAATAGGGAGTGGGTGCACAGAATCAATATTCTTATTTCATATATGTTGTGTAGACCAAGATACTAGTTGCAATTTTTGAGTATAGGCATACAGTTTATACTTACATATCACATAGGTATATATTAGATTTAAATATAGGTATATAGTTTATGTTAAGCATAAGCCCCAATGACTTGCATAATCCTGAATCTTGTTCTTCACTATGGTTGCCAAAGCTCTAAACCTTTTGTTTAAGCTTTAACTGAAGTCCTGCTTAAACAATTGGGGGGGGGGGGGAGAAAGATACACATTATTCCATGCTTTATGAAAACATATAACAGATTAATAAGCCATTCATGTTGATATACATTCTCATTCGTGCGTGTGTGTGCGTGCGTGTGTGTAGGAACTTCTCTTGAAACTATTCCAAATGGCAGGACTGAATTTGGTAGACCTAGCTGTACATACAAAAATTATTGATAATACATTTTTCTTCAAGACTACCTGTATAAAAAGATGAATGTATTCTAATTCACGGAAACAGAATTTTTGAGAACTGAAGTATGGATAGTTTTAGAAATGTAAAGATGTTCTGATATCACCTAGAAGTAGAAATCCAATTCTTGCATGATAGTCTGTGAAGAAAGATTGTGAAAAATCTTTCCTCTTTCAATGTAGCAGTCAGTAAAACCTTGCAAAGAGGACAGATGAAAAAGCATTTGAAAGAGGTGTGAAAGTAATTAAAACGATGTGTGCAGTTTGAGACAGTTTCTAATAAGTATGGATAAATACAGAACAAAAAAAATTCAAAGTAGAAATACCCCCAAATGCTTCATCTTGCTCCCCCCATCCACTTCTCCTTGCCCTTTCAAATAAACATCCTATAGTCTTTACACAATACCCTTAGTGTTTTATGGCTTGAAAAGGTGTGAATTAGGGATGGTGTGTGGGGTGGGGTGGGGGTTATTGTTGCTATTTTAACCAGTGGAATATCTGTGTGGAAGATGAAATTTGGGGGGGGGGGGGGAAGTGTGTCACAAGATGACTTCAGTTTTCCCTGGTGATCCAGCTACTATACAGAATAAGTCAAAAGTTAACTTATTAGAAATAAGTACTAAGCATGCTAAAGATGACCTAATCTTTCCTTTTATGCTATTGCTCATGTCCTCATTCTGTTATCAAACATTCCCATTATAACTGATGAGCTCTATCGATATACAAAGCAGCAGCATTAGAATCTGCTGATACCTGAATAAGCCTATTACCTATCACGTACATACACTATGATAATAAACTCTCCAGTCTTACCTTGAAATTAAATCTATTAATTTTCCTGCTGAATTGTTTTGGTCCCAAATTCTCTTTCATATGCCAGTCTTTCTCAATGCCAACAGATCATTTGTTTGTAAAAGGAACAAATATTCAACCCTTAAAGATATTTTGTCGCACAGCTTCAATATCAAGTGTCCCTCTTGACAAATAAGCTATCTAAACGACCAACTCGGAACATTAGGAAAAAAAAATATCCTCCTTTGGTGCCTTTGATAGGTAAAACTTCCAGTTTTTAAGTTTGCTGAGACTTATGGAAGGAGAAATAGATGTTTCTGGATTAAATATGTATTGCATCATTGCCTACAATGGGATCATAGCTTTGTAAAGGACACTGCACTATTTTAAGCCATGGACTGATTTCAGTTTCATAAGAATAATATCTAGAAAATCCTCCAGCTGTGTTCTCGGGGCTTCTATGCTTGCTGCTGACAGGAGCCAAACCTTTAATAAAAGCACAGTGATTGCAGAAATTGAGAAGTTGTTGCTCTGGCAGGACAGACTACTCTTGAGCTGCAGAGCTGAAATCTTGTGCCCATCTCCTTTGAGGGCCACCTGGCAGTTCTTCCAAAAATGTAGGCCTCCTAAAATTCTGTAAGTCAACTTTCCCAATAATGCAGCTTCTAGAATATACGGTTGCCTTATCAGCTCCAGAGCTGAAGGCTGGAAGCACTGGGAGCAAGCAATGCAGAAGGCATCTGGGAATGGTTCCCATGCAAGCCTTGATGGTCTGGATGACTGCCTGAGATGTGAAAGGGGTGGCCTTAGTTATGAATCCAGTATTTCTGGATTCAGCATTGGTTCCTAAATGACATAGGCGCAGTAAACTGTCTTTACCTATAATTTCTGTACCAAGATGAAAAATCTATTTCAGTTAGGGTATTTTTCAAGAGACATGCTAACAATTGAATTAAAGCCTTCAAATTATGCTAATTCTACTACAAACTTCCAATAATTTCTCCAACAGCACCGTGCTCCCTGATAAATAAAAGTCAGGTTATCTTTGCTATACACCCTTCACTTCTTAAGGATATCATTTGATGCCTCTGTCAAATGGGACAATAATGCTGCTCTCCTCCATCCCCATTCCAGTGTCAAGTCAATATGACCTTTGAAGCAAGACTTATCTAAAAAGCACTAACAGACACAGTTGTATTCTCAAATGATTAATCAAGACAAGTGGCAATATCATTCTGTATCAGTAAGAAAGCTGAAGATACCTTCAGCTTTTACACTGTAACTAGTCACTGTAGGTTTTCTGCTAGCTTGCTGGCCCCCTTACTTTAAGATGCATTACATCATGATCATCATAGATATCAATTAAAGAACATAATGCTGACATTTTGCATTTGATGAACAGTCATTTAATAACATAGTCCACTTTCTGATGATTTGACTTTTAGAATGAAGAGCATTCTTTTCTTACCAGGCCCAGAAGGAGATAGGAAAAAGGCTATTAAAAAAAAAAAAAAAAAAAAGCAGAATGGCACTTGACTCTGATTGTTCCATATTCTTTACTATTCTCTAACTGAGGAATGACGTTGTGAGAACTGAAATCATGGCCAGACTTTCCAAAATCAGAAGGCCAATCATCTGCCCATGGATTTTTAATTAGAGGACAGTTCAAAAAAACCCCCCAAAACCAGGGAGGGAATTTCTCAAGAGAGCAGGTATTAATCCAGTGTCTCAGGGAAAAAAAAACCTCCCCAAAATAAAAATTAATAAAATACTTTAATAAAATTTAATTGAAATAAAATTAATTGAAATAATTAAAATTAAATAAGTTTAATTAAATATTTCTAAAATGATACATTTTTGGTTAATGGCATGCTTAAAATGACAGTGATGTTTGTTTTTGCTGTTCTATAAGTACCAAAACAAGTGAAAATTACCTACAGAAAAAGAATAAAATTTTCATAGTAATGCTTAAGGTTGGGACTAAAGATGTGAATACCAGCTATGTTACTGGTCACCGGTTTTGTGATGATTTGCCATTACAAGATCTCTCTGACTCAGTCCCAATAGATCCAGGAATGGTCACTGAACACAAGATATTTTTTCCACTAATATCACAATAATGTGATGCTGAAACACATAGTCACCAAATACCTCTTTAGCACATATGCAGCCAAGCTCCAGGCATGACACAGGCTGAATGACAACCCCTGCCTTGGAGAGCTTGCCATATAAATAAGCAAGATAGGCAACATGTAGAATATATACAATCTGAGGTACTGAAGGGTAAGGAAATCTGCAAAAGATCATACAGTAGATCAATCTTAGGACCACAGTAAGAATCGTAGCTTCCTAACCATGACTCCACTGCTCTGTCATGGTACATATGAAAGATACCCCTCAGCTCTGGTGGGTTTTGCATCAAGCCCTACGGATTATAGAACACGGCTGATGACTGTGATTAGTATTTATTGGTTGTTGTGTACCAACAACATGCTTGCAGCAAAAAAACAAAACGAAGACAATGCCTGCTTTAGAGAGAGGGGGGGAAACCTAAACCTGGCAGATAAAGAAATGAAAACAATTACAGATCTCTCACGCTGGCTTAGAATCCATGCAGTTACAAAAATAATAAAGTTAAATAATAAGGTTGTCTGCAGGCAATCTAAAAGGGATTTAATTATTTCTGAATTACCCATCTTGGATGAAAAATTATTTCCAGAGCCAAGAGAATTAAGCATTCTTTTGACCCGAGTATGAATTATATTTTAAACAACTTTTATGGACCCGAGTTGTGTATCCTTGCTTTGTTTATAAAATGTATGACATTGCATCAGCCACAAATTAAATTACATGAAAACACATTTGTAAATACAACATGAAGTTGTGATGTATTTAATAGTAAATACAATATACTGTAAGCAATCATTAATTGTAAGCTGTGGTATATGGTGCTTATAGATTTTACAAAAAAAACAATTTGTTCCAATATTTGCTTTGTTAGCATTATTGTATTTCCCTCAACTTTACTAATGCGACACTTTCACTGTGTACAAGCTATAAAATACAGCTCCGGGGGCAGGGGCAGTGTTTTGTTTTCTTTAGCATAGCCAGTCAGGTGCTGCCTATTAGAACAAAAAAAAGGGGGGGGGAGGGGGAGAACACCCCCACCTGTAGGAAGTCACTGCAAGACAGGCACTGGCTAAAGATTTTGTTAATTCCTGTACTTTAACCACATTTAACAGCCATGCCCTAGGCCAGTTTGTTATTAAAGGGAGCCTGCCTAATCTTCCTAAATGCACACCCAGGTAAATATACAAATGCTGGCTGGAAGGTCCTGAGGACACCTGTCCTTGCCTCAGTAACTTCCAGAGGCAGGCTGCGTTTTGCCTTCCTGTAACTAGTCTCCTACCTGGACTCCTAATTCCTTGTCCAATAGTAGAATTATTTTAATTTCTCTACCTGTTTTGTAGTACCAGCAAGGAGACCCTCCTCTCCTCTTCTCTTCCCTGTTAGCATCTGCAGATTTCAGCCAGAAGTCTCAATTTTGTTTACAGACTGGATCAGGAACCAAGGAGGATTGTAATGCAGAAGTACAAGGAGGCATTTCAGGAAGGTTATCAAGGATGCTTGATGGAAGCGATTACTCTATCTTCTAAAGACTAGAAAGCCTAACTAGCTTCTTGAACAAGTCAGTACAGCCATCCTTATATCCGAAGAGATGCTTAAAGTTTTCTTTTGGAAAAAGACCATCTTAAAAAGGGCCATACAGTACAAATAGTATAGCAAACCCTGAAAACAGTCGATTTTCTTTCATAGTATGCAAATCTCTTTTTAAGAGGTTTTTCAAATATTCTGAGCATGAGCAGGAATTCTTAGAATAAATTATCTAAACTTCTGCTTTGATTTACTATTAGTAAAGGAATGGTTTAACAGTTTACTTCTAAAAATTATTATTATTATTATTATTATTTATTTTTTTTGATGGGATACATCATAGGGGAAAAGGAAATACCACCACAACTCTCTGGTAGTATTTTCTGATACTCTGCTACTTCTTTTTCCTACCTCCAATTTAGGGATGCCTAACAGTCAAGAATTACAAAATTGCACGAAAATGTGCCTTCCAAGACATTTAGTTCCACTGGAGCAGGACCAAGAACAGAGTAAGACTAGCCTTTCATGATACCTCCTGACTAGAACAAGAAAAATACAGATATACAAAACTGAAAGGCTTTCTGAAAGAAAGAGAGTGTGTGCAAGAGAGAGTGAGAGCGAGCGAGATAGTATGTGTAAACTTAGATCAGTTCTTATATGATTAACGTACCTATGTTAAAACTATGGATTCAAGCCAACCGTTTGTTGCAAGAATATTGAACTATTTTTAAATACTATGTAGAGGAGGTTTTTAAATTATCTCTATATCTTATTTCATACAATTATATTACAATACAATAACACGGTTACATTTAATTATAGTGTCTAATGTCACACATGGGGAAATCCAAAAATTTTAAAGACACGTCCTATCTGTCTACAATAAATACTGCACAGCTAGACAGTTAAATTGCCTCTCAGATCTTCTCATGAAGCTTTGATGGGCACTTGTATTTTATGATAGTCTTTTCTTCTTTTTACTTGCATTAGCAATAGCTTGGCAGAACATGAAACTACTTTAATGGTCCCTGCCTTTTGCCTCAGAAGACAGCCGGGCATAAAAATTAAGAGCTCATCCTTTGTGAAAGCATTCTGCAAAGTTTTGTTCACTCCACCCTTTGGAAAAAAGATCTAGATGTATTCATCTATTATAAGCTTTAAAAATATGTATGCACACAGTTTTATGTTTTTAATGTATATCTGTACATATATTTATGAACATCCATACTTTGTATACATTTGCAAAGTAGCCTTAGTAACATCTAAAAGTAGTTAAGGCCTAAAATTGCCTTTATGTATTTTTTGATTGAAAAGATAGTAATACCAACAAATACAAAACTGTAACTTGTTCAAAAGGGACAAAGCTCTTAAGCCTAGAAATAAGATTTACCACTGTTTTTTTGCCAGTGAACAGCAGCATTGTTCTTCAGTCTAATATGGGAAAAACAGCATTTTCCTCTATAATTTCTCCCTGTTTTGAACTCCCAAGACCAGAATGCTTAGGGGACAGGGCCTTTGCCCCCTGACTCCTTTAGTCAGCTGACAGCTGAAAGTGATACAGGAAGCATGGCTGATACCTCAGAACGCTGTGCTGCCATTCAGAGAGACCTGGACAGGCTGGAGAGGTGGGCAGAGAGGAACCTCATGAAGTTCAACAAAGGCAAGTGCAGGGTCCTGCACCTGGGGAAGAATAACCCCATGCACCAGTACAGGTTGGGGGTTGACCTGCTGGAAAGCAGCTCTGCGGAGAAGGACCTGGGAGTGCTGGGGGACACCAAGTTAAGCATGAGGCAGCAATGTGCACTTGTGGCCAAGAAGGCCAATGGTCTCCTGGGGTGCATCAGGAAGAGTGTTGCCAGCAGGTCGAGGGAGGTGATCCTCCCCCTCTACTCAGCCCTGGTGAGGCCACATCTGGAGTACTGCGTCCAGTTCTGGGCCCCCCAGTACAAGAGCTACTGGGGTGAGTCCAGTGAAGGACCACTAAGATGATTAAGGGACAGGGACATCTCTTATATGAGGAAAGACTGAGAGAAATGAGATGGTTTAGCCTGGAGGAGTCTGAGGGGGGATCTTATCAACGTGTACAAGTATCTGAAGGGAGGGCGTAAAAAGGATGGGGCCAGACTCTTCTCAGTGGTGCCCAGCAATAGGACGAAAAGCAGCGGGCATAAACTGAAACACAGGAAGCTCCATCTGAACATGAGAAAAAGCTTTTTCACTGTGAGGGTGACAGAGCACTGGACCAGGTTGCCCAGAGAAGTTGTGGAGTCTCCTTTCTTGGAGATATTCAAAACCTGTCTGGACACAGTCCTGAGTAACGTGCTTTAGGTGATACAGCTTGAGCAGGGGGGTTGGACCAGCTGATTTCCAGAGGTCCTTTCCAACATCAACCATTCTGTGATTCTGTGAGTTGCCCTCTGTGTAAAATAGACGTCTTTTCTAAAATTTGTTATATTTTCAAACAATCTATAGAGAGAATGTAGCTTTAACTACCTATGTTTAAAGATTTGCATCTGAAAGAGCATTACTAGTCAGTGAAGAAGGTGAAAATATCAATACACACTATAAAATATTAAAGTAAAGTCCTGCACCAGGTTTAAAGCATTGGACCAGCGCAGCAACTTTAGGTGCCCTTAGACTCGACAGGCCACTGGTGTGATGCAGTATTCTTCATAGACTGCAACAGCAAACTGGGCAACCTCCAAACGTTTTGAAGTCAAAACCAATACATCCTATACTTACAATCCAGTCCTCAATTTCCATTCAGGCTCTCTCATCACAACAGATCCCACAATCCAGTCTATTTTATGCTTTTTACAATCCACTCAGGTCGTTTTGATTTCTGGATCATGATGATATGGCAGCATTAAAGGTCTTGGCACATGGAAGAAATTTCTTTTGTTTTATTAACTTTCATAAAACCCTTTAAAAGTTACCTATCATCAACAGTGTACATTTTTCTAAGCCTACACTGGAGATAAACTGCATTTATAAGAACATTTCATGTATTCCAGTTTTCTTCACAAACAAAAAATTTGTGTTCTGTTAGTATAATAAGAGGCAGAAAAAAGAAAAAGTTTGGATAAGATTTTTTGTGATCTTTTGTGGGTTTTGGGTTTATTTTCTTTGACAATAACTCTGACTTGCACTGGAGTGAATATTCTGTTTCTTTAAAAAAGTTTAAAAAAAAAAAAGTTATCCATTGCTGTTTCCTCCGTTTGTCTTGGTATCCTGAGCATCTTCTCCCATATCTTTCCTTCACTTTTGCTCTTATCTGAGTTCTCCACATGGGTAAGTGAAAGCCGGAAGGTTTCTGCTTTTGCCTCTCAAAACTACCAGAATTAGACTTGTCTGGATTTAAAACAATGTCTCAGACATCAAGTTAAATGAATGTAACATAACCACTCCAATTGTATTTAGAAAGTCATTAGACTTTTTCCTCTCCAATATTGACATATGCACACACAAATTATTTTTTATTTAATGGCCAGCAAAATTAGAAGTTTATAAATCAAGTTTATTACACACTTCCATAGTCTCAAGCTGATGAGCACAAATTAAATTTTATGTTAACCTGGTTGAGTAGTTAGCACACAATTAAGATCTTGAAGAATTAGGCTGATGGTAATAACAATGTATGAGAATTTGATCCAAATCTTGGGATTTAACAGCAGTCTGTTGATCAGATTGTACGCTATCACCACTGGAAACCAAAGGAAAGGGCATATATTTTTCCTCCCAGTCATCTTAATATGAGTGGAGGTCTGAATAAACGAACCCTTTTTTCCTTTCTTATTTGCTCATGCAAATTCTCATCTACAAATGTTTCACTTAGAACTCATGTATTATCTGCTTTGTCTCACACATACATACAAACACCACAAATTTTAAGAATACCTTAATCAGTCTTGTGGACTGGGACCAGATCTAGACCTAAAGAGACCAAATAACCAAATCTTGGTTATTACAGCTGTGATGGTGTTATGATCCTATGAAGTATTCGAAGATGACTGTCTAAAGACAGAAATACATAATTTGTCAGAGAAACTGAAAACTACCTTGAATTCAGTCCATTTGCCTCTTTTTCATAAGTTTTTTTTTTTTAACTGAAAGCAATGATTTTGCAGATCTTACAAGTAAGAATAATATATTAGAATTCTAAGAAGTGTATGAATAATTGATAGTACAGGTACAAATAAAAATGTAGATTAATTTTAAAATATATATACCTTGATCTTCAATGTGCTGCCATTATTCCTTGCTCTTAGGTTAGCTCACAAATACAGTAGTTAAAAAAAAAAAAAAGTTAGCCCCTAAATATAACCTTGTTCTTCAAATTTTACTTTCCAGCTGCAGCACAGTTGTGGGTCTCTGATTGACACATTGATTTATTCCCAGCAAGGGTCCTGTGATTAATGTGACCTTTTGATAAGGTGGGAGATATGGGGTAAGACAAGTGCTCTCATGAGAGCTATTAGCAACTTCTGAGCAATTGCTAATGGTAGAGAGTTACTTTTTTTTTATTACAGTTTAAAAGATAATTGACAAACCATGATAATGAGTATGTATAGGAAAGGAAGGAGAGCATTAAAAATGCATAAGAACTGTTAATTACTCAAGAAGAGGCGAGGTTTCAACACTGGTTAAACTGGGCATTTTGGTATATGGCCTCAGGAATACAATTAATAATTCCAATAAAATGCAAGAAAGAAATCATAGGTCTACATGGGCCAGAAAAAAAAAAAAAAAAAGAAGTAACAAAACTTCATCTGTCTTAAGAAGCTTTAACTCTGCCTTTACACAGCATAACAGGTGGTTTTATTTCTTCTTGTCAGATGGTATTTGCATCAAGGGAGTTTTCTTATCTCCCTTCCCATCTGGTTCTGCATACAGTGATATAACATAATACCAAGATGACAAACTTCTATTAATGCTGCTTGAAGATTAGCTCTGTAACAGAGTAACTAACCTGTTACTTCATAATCAAGAACCAGTAAAGCCATTAATGACAACAAAGCATCAAATATTTAAACTACGATCATTTTTGAAAGACTAGGTAAGATTAAGCTGCCAAATAGTAAACATAAATCAAATTGGTATCTTTGTACTCAAAAGAATTAGAAAGTTAAAAAGCAACTTGCATGTTTAATGCATGCATATATAAATATAGAAATGGAGATTTGTTTATAGAGAGAGTGTGTGTGTGTGTGTGTGTATATAATGTGTGTCTATATGTATACATACACTCACACATCTAGAATGTTATTTCATCATATAGATGGCAGTTAGCGCAGAACAGAAAATGGCAGAAAAACCTGTAAGAGTGTAAGGAGGGAAGTGCAAACAAACTGAAGAAAAATGGGAGGAGACTGCTCTCAGATCTAAATGAAACAGTAATCTATGACTAAACCTGGGACAATTTACATCACCTTAAACAAAACAAAAAAACCCCACTCTTCTCTGTTTATGGATTTTTGAATATGCAGACTGCCTATGCACTTATTTTTTTCTCATAAATTACAGTCTAGATCCCAAAACAAATATGGCAAATCTTGTGGTTTTGGTTTAACGCAACATCATAAAATTTTGTGAAGCGAAGGAACAGCATCATCTTTTAGCATTTTTCCAACACCAACACTGACAGCAATGATGGATAGCCAGAAGTAAATCACAGTAGATTCTAAACAAGAAACTTACCTGGGGCAAGATTCCTTTAAGCAATGAGTCTTTATAGAGTTGACATGCAAAGCTTAGCCAAAGCAGACTGCAGTGATGGAAATGTAATGGCAGATAACATTGATATCAACAGACAGAAGAAAGTATGTAATAATTTCAGTAACTGTGAATAAAGGGTGTTGCAGATGAATAACTTTTTGGAATTTTGAATTTCTCAAATGGTTTATAATAATAATAATCTATGTCACCTCAGGATCTCTGATTAATACTTTCATTTGGAAATGATTTGGCAGACAGCAGGGTTTGTTTTTTTTTTTTTTTGTCATTTCAGAAAATGAAAATTGAAGTCATTCTAATAATTTTAAAGAAAATGTACAAAACCTAATGATGTTTCACTTTAAGGCATCATTTTAGTTCTCCGTGTTTTAGCTGGGTGTTTTAGTCTGTGTGTGTGTGTGCACCTACATATACACACACTATAAGGTTTTGCTTTTACCCAAAAGTATTTTAACAACTCCAGTGTCCTGAGGGAAATAAGGTGCTCAGAGATGATGGGAGCGGCAGGGGAAGACAATCATGGAGCACTGATTAATTTCCAAGAATCTCAAACTGAGCTGTTCACATTTTTCTATCAGGAAATTTTAATTTGCCTGTTACCACTTTCTCCCCCCAATAATTTTTTCTTTTCTTAGTCTCTTATTTACAAAGAGGATGAGACTTCAGCCATTAATACTGACAGAAACTGATTGTTAATATTCTAACTCTCTGGTATTTAAAGGTATTTGGCAATCGATTATGGAGGAATCAGCACTGCACGCAGTATGCTAAGTTAAAAAAGAGGTAACAATGTATAATACCTTGAGGAGAGAGGCCAAGAAATAAATCAAGGAGGTAATTATCTACTTTTGTACAAGAAGCACTTGAATCTTAGAAATGACCGATTCTGATGCCGGACAGATACAAGGGCGTAAAACAAAACTCTCCCTGCCTGGAAGCAGGTAATTAACATCAGTGGTTTCAAGTAACATTTTTCACTTTGACCAAAACATGAAAATGGTCGTGTGCTGCTACACATAACCAACCCTTTTATCCATCAGTCAGCATTTCCCACTGGAGCACTGGATCTGACTGGAGCACCAGGGATGGCATTAACGCATGCTAAAATGCCAAGCATGGACACAGATGTGGCATGCCACAGTATACTACACAGGAATGCCCTTTACGAGCAAATAAGAATGAACGTGGTGATCTGTGGCATGAAAAGAAATCTCTGAAATGGAACCGCAATTGCTAATGCTTTCTGTGCCTTGACTTTAATTTCAACATTAAGATTGCTCAGTTTACAAAAACAGGCACTTGCGTTTTTCTTCCTCCCCTTCTCAGTAACTCCATTCTGTGTAAAATTCTAAGAAATTCAATTGCAAGGCAATAAAGGTTATCAATCCCCATTTATCATTACATGCAGGCGTCAAGATATTATTTGCCTAGCATGGAAGTTTTTCAAGAAAAAGAAATAACTCATACTTGGAAAATTAGTCTTGCTTTAAAATGTTCAAAGACAAGCATCCGTGAACCTGTCCTTTTTTGGTGATGTTTTAGAAGGCTTTTTTTTTACATTCCAATGAAAGCTAGAAATCTAATTTTAACTATTTACTGGTGTTAACTAAAAACTACATGAAAAAGTGTCCCAGTATTTGTATGACTAAGTAGTATTGGTATTTTTAGTCACTTTGACCACATTTTTAGCTCGTATTACTTTATTACTGCACCTGCTCTTTCTGTGAACATTCTTTAGTTCACATTGCATTAGCACAAATGTCTTTCTTAGATGTTTCTTTTCCTTCATTTTCCTCTGGGATAAGCATGAGGCTGATACAGATAATTCTTACTGCTCCTGAAGGTCCTTAATTTCTCTCTCCACTATGGAAGAGTAACAAGAAACAGAGGATGGTGAATGCACGGCTGAGCTCAGCCCAGCCCAGCTGGCAGATGCAATGCACACACCATGCAGCTGGTGCCAGGACAACTGGTGAACAGTTAGCATGAGTGCCAGAGAACTTGATGTATGTGCACCAGCTAAAAGCCATCATTCATCGAAATTGCAAATGGTCTCCAAACTGCTAAAATTAAATAAATAAATAAACCCACCCACAACAGCAATAAGCAACTGCATATGCATCACCAGTGCTTACTGAAGCCTTGCAAGGAAGAACAAATCACAGATAAGATAGGTGTTGCTATAGGAACCAGCAAGTCCAGCCACGTTGCTCAAGCTGGCTGTTTGGAGTCATGTGTACGCACTCTGCATTAGCAGAGTTTTTTCTATTTATAATACATTATACTGCTTACAACATGAGCCCTTGCAGGGGATAAAGTCTGAGCCACTTTTGATATTTATCATTGTATATTAAATCTATATATTTAATACTATTAATTTGTATGCAAGTGTTGTTCTGTCATCCGACAGCATGAAACAAACTTGCCTAAATGAGTCCTACTTGAGTGTTGTGTCTACATTGTAAAGAGGGTCACAGATGGTAAAAAGTTATTTCCAGAACCAGAAATAGTATAACTGTGCCACTGATGCTCGTTAGTCCTGCTGGGAACTGCCATGCCAGCAGAGGCATTTTGCTGTCGGCATTCATATGCTGCCGCACTGTGCCATGCTGATGCTTTAGCCTGCTTGGAGCTACCTGGAAAGTATTTGCACTGTGCTCTACTGCACAGTGTAGACATACCCTCAGGGTCCAATGCTGCTTATTCACATTTCCTAATAAGTGCTAACCACTAATAACAACTCTTGCAATTATTACAGAACAAGCAGTGCACATCCATTCTGCATATGTTTCCTCACAATTTACCCCATGGCATTCTCAGCTGCCTCAAAATCTATACCATAGCCATCCATAACAGAATAACATATTGGAAAAGAGGGAAGGCTGAAGGGGAGAGTTTGCATTAAAAAAAGAAAAAAAAACACTTTTTTCCCCTTAACTAACTGCTCCTTTTTTCGCCCCTTAACTATTTACTTGCAAAACTACATTGTATTATATTTGGGTGATGAATTACACCAAAAAAAACATTACTCCACTGAACATTGAGCAAACTGGAAAAGTATGTCTAACTAAATGAGAGCAAAACAGAGAACAATAAAAAAGAACAAACAACAACAAAACAAATCCCTGACCTTCAACTCAATTCATATTTCTAGAATCCGCAGAAATTATACTATCATGCTAACACAACTCTCATTAGCTGCAATGAGAAAACTGCTGTATTTAAGTATCAGCAGACATGCACTACAAATGTGGGAGAATAAGAGTTCTGAGGGATTAGTGATCCTAGTGCCTAAACTGCAATACAATTAATAGGTACTAGCTCTAGCAAAGGAATACTCACCTCTTTTAAAAAAGAAAAATATATATATCTTTAAGATATTCACTGTTCAGCCATGAACACTGAGGCATTATGACCTTTTTTTTGGGGGGGGGGATAAAGACTAAAGACTTCTGTAATGGATGATATCCAAATGCAAGAGAAATGGTAGGGGGAAAGGGGGATCATCACAGCTCTCTTTCTCCTTTGCCCCACCCCACTGACAAAAGTACCAACATTTCCCTAAGAGGTCATTATACACTTAAAAGGCCCTGCATGTCAGCAGTTTTAGATGCTGAGACTGAAGGAAAAGCAAGTAGAGTCAAAGATGAAATAGAAAAATGCATGTGGTAATTGCTAGTCACTTACAGAATACATTCAAATTCTAGAGGAATGAGGAATGCATTAGACCCTTAGAACTGTGTGAGACTCTACTGAAAGTTTCTTGTGCGTGTCTTCTTCCATTCATAATGAATAATAAAATCACCTGAAAAGCCAACAGCAGCCTTTTTTATTTTATTATTGCAAAATCAGAAAGCATGGGGCAAGGGCGGGGGGGAGGGGAGAAGGTGTCAGGAGAGAGACCATAGGAGAAAGTCACTGATTTTTGAAAGTTTAAGATATTGGGGGGGGGGGGGGAGGGGGGAGAGAGAGAGGGAAAAAAAAAAGAAGACAAGATGGAATATGATTACAGAGTAAAAATAAAAACGTATTTATAAAATTTAGCTCTTGTTACAGCTAAGGGCTACAGATCTGTTTAGGGGCACCTGAACAGTCTGTTCCAGGTCTGTGAAACAGTCTGTAACAGAGCTTCAGAGACCACAGCATTAGGAAATTTCCCTGAGTGGATAGCTACCCCCCAGCTCATAAAGAGTCTTTGAATGAAAATGTCAGATTTGAAGAGAAGAGACAGAAAGAGGGAGGATATCTGGATCTTTTGCATTGTAGACAGGGAACATTCAGAGCCTCCTGACATATTTACAGGCATGAGCTCTTCACACCAGCATCAAGATGAAAATCTTAAACTGTTACTCATTTGCAGCAACACTAATCTGAGGCTCATTTTAAATCATTTCAGATTATCTCATTCCAACAGATTTTACATTTCAAACATTTAAGGTGTGACTTTTTTTCCCCTTGCAATCCCTTTTTAAAAAAGACTGTCACCACTTAGGAATATTGCTCTCCCTCCCACCCCTTTCTGCTTGCTGAAATTCTTAAAAACATTCTGAATCCAATTATTCCAACAAACAACATAACTAGTAAATGTATCACAGCAAAACCAGGGGGCACCCAGTATCTTATATAGGAAGGAAAATGTATCTCAGGGCCTTTTAAAGAGAAATGATGTTGCTCCTCCCAGATCTGATCACCTCATGGCTTGTGGAAAGTTGTACAAAATCCAAAGTTAAAGTGGTTAATATCACAGAATTTACTCTGGGCCACACATGCAGACCCCACTTTCTGAGAATCTCCTTAAACACTTTCTCGACAAGCCTCAGTTTCAGGTTCTCCTGCTGCTAGTAGGGGCTGGGGCTAGAAAGGGTCCGGGTTACTGGGAAATGGAGCATATCTAAGGAGTAAGTCTTAATACCTCCAGCAGTCTATAGTGATAAGAAACATTAGGCTTCTTTAAAAAGCATTGAGAAAGCGTATTGTATTCAGAAGGAAGACATTAGTAGGTCAGGCTTAGTAAAAATGGGCATTAGTAAGAATAGTTAAGGTTACATTAGAGTATTCCCCTTCATAGGATTCTTTTGACCTTCTAATTACATTCTCGCTTGAATGAGTATTAAGAAAAATTTCTATATTATATCACATTTCTATATAATGCTGTGTTCTGACTCATTACTGAGTACCACATTAGCTCTTGGCAAATGACCATGTAATCCTTCCAGCTTTTAAAAAACAAAGGACTACTATGGAGAACTTGGCTAAAAAGGATCCAGAGGAAGCAGCAGGCTGCTGTCCAAGTATTTGGAAATTCTAGGGGTAGAGTGATTGTTAGAGAATTAATTTATGATCCAGCAACATAAAGGCAGGCGTAAACAACACATATAGAGAAACTTGGCTTGTTTGCATCCATCCATGTTGTTGAACAAGAAACAATGAAGAATGTGCAGAGACACCAGAGCTAGCTGCATGCCAGACAGCCAGCTAAAACCTCTGCAGTCCAGCTACAACACATGGCAGTGTGCCCACGTTAATATTGCTTTGGACCAGAATCACTACATCTATTGTACCATGCGGACATGCTGCCTCAAACCTCTGCTACCTCGAATAATTCTACCCATCTTCCACCACGTAATGTAAATGCTTGTCAGTCTGGTTTCTAGCAGCATTATAAACACTCATGTGCTATCTTGGGTAAGTCATTGAAATACACAGTAACAAAAGGATTCAAGACATTGCAATAGAACACAGTCAATTTACCTTCAGCAAACTGCCCAGTTCCCTCTGCTTTCTCATAACTTTCTCTTTCTGCACACTCTGGAGCTCTCTGTTCCCTCTGCAGTCTCTCAGACTCTCCACTCAAGTTGCAGGATTACAGCACATTACCATGACTCCCCCGGCTCCTTCCTACCACTCCCTCAGCCTGAAACCTCTCTTTCCCTAGGGAGGTTCAGCTGCTCCCAAAGGAGGGGGCAATCTCTCTCTCCCACCAGGGTTTCACCTGACCCACCAACTACATTTTTTAAAGAAAAAGTAATTCACTAACAGAACAAAAAGGCAGGCACCAGCCATCACACCACAGTATATATGAAACATTGCAGATATTAATCATATCAGAGTTTAATCCTCTCCAGGGTCCCAAAGGAATATTGCCCAAGAAGCTTTAGTGACAGACTATCAAAGGAGGCAATAAGTGGCACATGGAAAAAAGTGGAGAAGGAAGAATCTGACACCCCATCTTATCCCCAGAGGCTGGTAATGACTGTAAAAGTATGGGACAGATGAATAATGGCATTATACTGAAAAAAAAAATGCTGGTCCCTCTGAGAACTAAGTGCTTAGACCTAGCCTCACAGCAGTGATTTCCATTTCTAAATGAGCCAATGATTTCAGCCCCCATTACCCATTCATTACATTTTCTAACAAGTGCTTTTGTACTTTTTCATGTGCCATCTCCCACACTCCAAAAGACCTTCCCATAAAGCCATTTCTCAATCCTACTTAAAAATTCCCTGCTTTTCCTGATGTAAAGCTTATAAAAACCTCAGCAATAGCTAATCAGGTGGTAAGCAGTGGCTGCCAATGATCGTGCTGACCAATACTCTTTCTGTTTCCTTGTGTTTCTTGATCTGTTTGTCTGTGTTTGATTTTCAAAGACCACAGACTCTCTAGGCCAGGACCATCTTTTAAACAGTTTGCGCACTGTCTAGCACAGTGGGCCTGTAATCTCTGGGTTTTGCAATTTTGCAATAAAAACAAGAACTACAACCACCACCAAGCATCAGTATACCTGTCCTCCTTGACCTCAGTTACTTAGGCTCAAATGAGACTTCCAGAAGGTGAATGAGATCAGCTTGATGTTAACAATCCCATGTTATTATCCTACCACCTGTAAAAGCTGCTAGAAATAATTAATAAAACTCTGCAGAACTGCATAGTGATTTGTTTCTTTTTTCTTTGAAACAAATCATGTTAACACTTTTTTTGGTTGGTTATATATTGCCTGTCCTATACTGCCTGCTAGTTGGCATACAGTATTATAATTAAAAGAAAGGAGCATTTACTTCCCTCCCAGCCATCTGACTGTTTTCCTTCTCCAATTAGATATTCAATAAATAGATCTCATGAGATTCTTTCTTTTTTTACTTGGTATTGGACCATAAGATTAGAAATTACTATTTCTAGTAAGATTTACTTTACCAAAAGCTTTAAACCCCAAATATTCAGCTAGAAAGATCAATTTAGTAATGTGATAACTTTTATAACCTTTGCAGTAGACTTTCAATTGGCATTGTTCAAAGAGCTGCCAGCTTTTTGACAGTCTTTTTGATTGTCAGCTGAGGATCTGGCTCCTATTCCCCCCCCCCCCAATGCAAATAGATGAATGAAACAAGGGTATTTAGAGCACCACAGTCCTTTATTAAGCTCATGGAAACCCTGCTGACTTAAGTTGGGGTTTCTTGGTTTAGCTTAATGGAACATAACAACGAAAAAGTGAAACTGGCCCTTACCATTTTACACTCTGTAGTGAATTTGGGGACATCAACAATCCCAAGCAATAAAGATTATCAAAAGGAATGCAAATGAAAAAAATATCACATCATTAGATCTTTAGGTATTAATTTAAAGTAATTATTCTTTAACTCATAGTTACTATAATATCACCACACATCTCTGCTACAATGGTTTAATTAAACCAAATACCCACTAGGTTTGAATTCTTAAATAAAGATGAAAAAGATCAAGGCCACAAAGTCTAAAAACTTTGAGAAAAGAATAAAATGTAGGTGGATGATGGTTCAAGTCTACAAAAGTACAGGAGAAATAAGTGACCAATTTTCTGCATCAGTAAACTGAATTCTGGAAGAGTTTGAGGAGATGAACCCAATTTATAACCTTCCTCTGCTTCCAAATTTCACAGAAGGGATTTCACCAGGCATCTTACCACAGGAAGAAGTGTTTAATTGGAAAAAAAAAACAAACAACAACCAAACAACAACAACAAAAAAACATGAAACAACCCAGCAATGGATGTGGAAGAACAAAATTAGAACAAATTCTTGTTTCAATATTTACCTAACAGTTTATGGAGCATTGTGTTGCCAACATTTCTCAGTTTTGCAACCACCACCATTCTTTCACTGGCTTTGCTGAGAAGAGATAAAAAAAAAAATCTTTAAAATAAACATTTCACCCCAAGGTAGCCAGGGAAAAAGATAGCTTGAGACTTGTTAGACTACGAAATAGAAAACACAGGCAACTGTGGGAGTGACACAAGTCAGAACTGGGAAGCCTGCTATAAATATGTTGATCAAAAGAGATACAGCAGTCACAGGGCACAGGCTATTATTTTTTACAGTCTGTTTTGCTTGTTTGTTCTTTTAAATAGCAAGTGGATGAAAATCCCAGTCGTGAGCTCCCATATGTTCAGCCAGAGCAGAGTAATACTCTGCACATAGATCTATTTCTGAAAATGATAGACTTTTATTCTCTACCTAATTTTTACACCTTATCCAGCTGTTCTGAGCCTTTGCAGATACCTGCAGTTATCTTTCAGCTGCCATCTTACAGAACTGTATCTTTGAGAGTAGAGAGTAATATTCATGAACATTTAAATGCCAAAAACTCTAAATGTGACCTGAAACTAATTCCCAGGCAGCAAAAAAAGATAATTCTCTGGATGTAGTCAAATTTCTTATTACTACTACTATCAGGAAGTTGTAGTGTATACTTACACAACTTGTGCAACTCTAACACTGTCCTCTAATCTAGGGGAAAAAATTCTACTCAAAAATCAAAGTCCCATTTTAAAATCTGTGACTGTTCATTTGACTCCTGCTCAGGCTTTGGGGCTAGCACGTGGCTCCTGCTACCCTGATGTATGCTGGGAGCAGCACTATTAGCCTAAAGTGTACGTCAGATACTCAAGGAAGGAAAGAACAGGGTCTGCTGTCCCTGAAGACCTTTATAATAACTGCTCGTCAACACCTCATGAGACCAAAACTCTTCAGAATTAAGAACTAAGTTCTTGCCCAGTAACTGAAATGACCCACAGGGGTGGTACAGACCAAACTTGTGAGTTGGAAGGCACAAACACATCTGCTCACCCAAACAGCCTTTGAAGTGGCCCCACAAGCAGCCAGACTGCTGAGGCTCTCATGCTTCCCGGTGCAATTCAGGGGACACCTGCGTCATGACACCTCCTCATGAGGAGGAAGGACGAGCACTCTCACCATTGGCTAGGTAACTATTTTGCTCATAAGTGTGCAAGTTAGTGAAGTAACAAACTAGGGATTTAACAATTTAGGCTAGTCTATTGAAAAGGGATCGAGACCTTTTTTGCTTTCTATCAAATGAGCTCATGAAATAAAGTTTGATTCCCATAGTACGTTGTCCTACAAATTTGAGAGATCCAAACAAACCATGACAACAATCTCATTTCTTATCATATGATCTATTTCAATATGTTAAAAATGCTAAAATATATCACAAACATTCCTGTTAAGCATCCTGCTTATACTTAATATTATACTCTTAAATATCTATGGTGCAATATAGTTTAATGCATCACCAAACTATATATGTCCATCATTCTTAATATTTTATTTCATCTCAGTACATTGTGTTTTGAATTTTTATTTTTTTGTAACCTAGCATTATTTCCTTAGAAATCCTTACTGCTTATTGAGGCAGATTCAGCAACTGTACCTTCATGAAACTACCATAAAATGAGTAAGTTTCTATGCAGGTGTAAACCTCTGTTCAGGCAGAGTCTAGTATAGGTTTATTTATACACAATATGTGTCCAACCAAGTATATGTATTGTACATTCTTGTATTGACTTGGAGGAAAAAAGTACAAGGATAGAATTGGAAATGTCACATAAACTTTAAAGGAAATGTATGGGACAAATATAAAAATAAGTCTCCAGGATATAGTCCTTAAAGTACACATTCTGTCTATTTTATTGTTTGGGCTTCTACATACAGTAAATTTTTCATACAGGCTATAGTTTTACACTTGTTAACTAGGCATGTACTCCGCTAGAAAAACATATAATTGCTATGCAACAATGTAAAGAATGATGTTTTGTTTATATCAAGATTTTGAAAGCAGGTTGTCCAACCCCTACAAGGGATGGTCTCACCCAGTATGATGTTACTCTTGGGAAATGTCACTGGCATGCTTTGATTCTGCACAACAACACATCAAATTTTCAGATAATCACGTTCACACACACACACACACCAACAGTGAGGACACCACCCTGTGTTCCTTTGGTTATTGTTGTCTGGGAAACTTTTTTCAGTATTCTGTTTTTTGTCCACCCTTGTAGCGTCATTATTTCCTTTTCCAGACCGCTTAATCCACCTCTTCCTTTATTTAGAAAGAAAGACAGCTGGAGGAAAGTCACAATTTTAATACAAGTGATAAACATATTCAAATTAGACTCTACATAATATTCAGTAAAACAGTACTCATTACTGTGAATTGCTTTCCATATAGTAGTTCAACAAATATTTGAATAAATTACAAAAAGCCTAAGTGTGGAGGTACAGTAACATTTCCTCTTTCTCTTCTTTTCACGAAATGTAAATTAAAAAAGAGTATTTTCCATTTCTTATCTAGAACATTTAAATAATAGGGATAAGCATCTGGGAACAAATCATTATTTTCAGAAGAAAGAGGAGTCAGCATTGTGTGTAGACTACAGTTCTGTATGATGATGAATACTTCATCAAAAGAATTATCATTTAGCAAGGCAGAGAGGCCAATATATCAATTATCAAAAATATCTGTATTCTAATCTGGTGCTTTGCATTATTTAACATTTTCTGACACAGAATATATCTTAACTCCCTTTTTTATTCTACGGCCATTAATCCCCTGATGTAGAACACAAATGCCAATGACACAGCAAAACGCTGCTGAGATTAAGATTTAAATGAAAATCAATGTTTCAGTTGGCTGAAAAAATAACCTCTTCAACTTACCAAAAGGTAAGACTGAAAACACAGTCCATAGTCTCATTTCATGTACAAAATTGTGATTTTGTTTTGGAGTTTTCTAATCATTTCAGAAGGAGCTCTGATGAGTAAAAACAAAACAGAACAAAAAAAGTGCATGAAAAATGGTTCCAGTTTTAGTGAATTAGATTAGAACATCTCTAGGTCAAGCATCACTTGCATTAGCACTACCTGACAAGCCACTGTTGCTGAAACTAACTGCATGCATAATTAACTATTCGGGTCCCTTTTTTTCTTATTCTTTTGAATCTTATTTGGATGCTAAAAGGAAGAATTTATTCATGTGTCCCAGTTAACATCTGGGGAATTAGTATAAAGCCACAATTATATTAACTAACTAAAAATCTCATAAATCTGCATTACTGTCACTTACTCTGATTTTGAGATGTCTGATGTGATGCTTTTTCTCCTCTTAAAAGTGGAAACATTAAATCTTTTTTAGCTAATAAGAGCTCTTTGCTCTATGGCTGACAATCCAGCAATAAACCTGAGGTGCCAATGACCCATCTCAAAACTCTGGAGAAGTTTTCCTGTAACAACCTTCAATACAGAAGAACTCCTGAGCTGGTATATTAGATTCCTGTCTTAGTTTGCACGTTCAAATGGTGCACGGGTTCTTTAGACCTGGGCATGAGAATTCTTCCTCCATTCTGTCCCCTCAAATTGAAAAGAAAAGTCATATTCTCATCAGATTAAGATGTCACTAATCCAGAGCTGAAGTCTTTTGGACAACATCAACTGGCACAGTCTGAGATAACATCCACTGACACGAATCAGAGTATACACTTATTTAGGGATACCCATTACTGTCAAATATGAAAGGTCAGTGCAAATGGCACTAGTTTTACTGTTGCTAAAATTACTTCTCTTCTGATTTTTTCTTGATCACCTTCTGTCCAGGGGCAAAAATTAATAGGAAAAATATTCCATGAATGCACACTGCAGGCTGAAAAATTTAGGTTCACTGCAGGCTATACTGCATTAAACAGCTTTTTGTGAGAGTATATCATCAAACTGTACAATGTTATCTCTGTGAGTAGCCTGTGGGATAAAGCCTGCCTGAGGCATTACTTTAGAGCTACATAAAATACATACAGTACTATATACATGCACAGGAAATAGTTTCTTTGGATCCCCAGGCACTGGCAGATCCTTATACCAAATGCTGTCTACATCCCTTCACTACTGTTTTTGCTCCTTTAAGTAAGACTGAAAGGTGTGTAGAACTATGCTAAGAAATAATGTTGCATGTTTTCCAAATGGAAGACAACTGCATCACCACGCTGAAGTTTGCCTTTACACCTGTCTGTCAGAGATCCTCGAGCTTTCTTGTTCCCTTTGGTAAACAACTGGTAAGTACCCTCACTGCCAGCATTATTGAGAAGCTGCCAAATGTAAGTTTTTATGTCACATTAGACCGTAAGTTGCAAGATCAGTTTAAATGCAGTGCATCAGTTTAAAAGCAAGTTATGTTGCAATGTTCTATAAACTCAGGCTCAAAATATTTTGTTTCCAAATAGAATTTGGGTAGAATTTATTAAGTTTATCCTTTTTCAATTCAAAAAATCTTTCTTCTTAGCACAAAATCTCTGCTTTCTTCTCAGGTGACAGGTATTTTATCATAAATGTGATTTGCATAAAGTATCAGAGCAGAATTCTGCTCTATTTGTTTTCAAGCAGTCTCTGTTTAAATGGGGTAGCATCACTAATTTAGGCAGAAATTAGATCTACACATTACTGACTCTGCCACTTAGCAAATAAATTTTTGTGTAGGATTCAACAGAATGAAATCCTGCACCAACATACATCCACAAGGATCATCTCATTCCCCTCTGTGCTCGAATTTTTGTCCTCTTCCCCATGACATGAAAGCATGTTACAAATGGTTCCATATGCTTTGAATAATGCAAAGAATGTTTTATCCTCCTCAGGCATATGCATTAAAATGGTAGCAAAACTGTATTATTGTCTTAGGCACCTTTAAGGGAACGCAGCACTTTCTGTAAAACCCATACAGAGAATACACGTGAAATTATATTTTGACCTATTGAAAGCATAAGCAAAAATCCCTGGAATGTTCTGTGAAGTACTAGAATCCTTTTGCACAAAGAGTACATTAAAGTTGCATGAAATTTAATAAAGTAACAAAGGCAAATAGTATATCAGTAGAATATTAATAGCTAGATATGAAACACAGGTTTATAAATAAATATAAACATGTGTATATTTATAGGTAACAAAACAGAGAGTTGCCATTGCAATTACTAGGGAAAGAAAATTCTGTATCTTTCTGGTGCTTAACATAACACAGGGCAAAAATAAGGAAAACAATACTGCCAGAAACCACTCTGTTGTTTTTATCACTAGTTGATTTTCTCTTTGTTGCACTGGAGTACAAAAAGCGCGGTTCCTACAGTGAAGCAGAAGCTTTCAGTCTTTACATTTTGTCCCACAGAAACTTATGCTCTCTGTAAACAACTTTTTTATTACTGTTACACTAAATGTGAGAGGATGAAGTTCAATAATTTTCCATCTTATTGTGGCAACAGCAAAGAGTTTCTTGAATTAAACAACTCAGCTTACGTGTGATGTACTCTTGTGTAGCCAAGTTTTAATAAGTCTCTCAAAAAATTTTTGAATTGCAAGACTGCTCATTGAGGACATTTCTTCATGTACATCCATGGTCCTTGTATAGGAACTGTCAAATAAAGTGAAGAAGAATCAATAAGACGAATTTTGAGGCTTATTTTCATTAGAATATACACACACACCCTTTTCAGTCATTCTTATACATTTCTCATTTTTCTTTCCTGTACTGTTTTCTCCATTTTCAGGGCCACCATAGAAAGTAGTAATATCAGAAAGGACAAGCTCCATCTCCCAGGAAGGAAGCATGTGATTTCCCAGGTCAAGCCCAGTCCTCTGCTCTCAGAGGCAAACCCCATTACATAGTTTCTTTTATAGTCAGCAACTCCAATTGCTAGTAGTAAAACTGGTTTTAAAATTGCAAAATCAGATGCTATTCCAGCTCTTTTCTACACAGCATTTCAAATGATACCCATATCTCTAATAGTGTCCCCTACCCCACTTCTAACACAGGAACTGGAAAAAGAAAATAAGGAAAAAAAAACATTTTAAGTGTATTGACAGTATATTCTGAAGCTTGAGAAATACACATATAGAATACTAAAGCTGTTGGTGTCATTTTTTCAGGTAAAGCAATAGTTAGATAAGTACTACAAATACATCTGCAGTAAGTTAAGGTGCCACATTCACAGTTATTTTCTATTTACATTGCTGGAAACTGCACCACACCATTCAGCCTATACCTGCCAGGTCTGCCAGGATCCTGAGGTGAATTTTCTCTCCTGAGTGCCCTGCACCAGGACTGAGCTCCCACCAAGATCCTTTAAAGAAGCTACCAATCTCTTTTCTCCACCATTCCTTACTTTAGTTACTTGCACCACCCCAGCTTGGCACACAAAAAGAAAGGCACAAACTCTTCTAGCTATGCTTTTATACAACTCATTTGCGTTGACTTAAAGAGAAGATAAATTTGGTTTGCAATATCTCATCAACATAGCTTAACCTGGACTAAAAGTAGTTGCACAATCCTTTCAGCAACTAAACAAAACTATTTCTTCTTGCAATACATAAATTATTATACCACAATGAATAACATTGTTGGCATTAAAATAAAAATTTTAATAATGGCATTATGAAATGAATTAATTTTAATTTTCTTTGATATTTAACAGGCAACCTCAAATTAGTTTCACTGCTAAATATTAAACACACCAGTAACAGTTATTATTATTATCACTGTTATTATTTTGACAAAATAGGTTTATGTTGTTAAACAGTACACCTGCTAAAGTGCTACTGCAAAAGTAATGATCAACTCCAGATGGAATAATTTATATGCCTGAGCTGTTTATATTTCCAATGCCTTTATTTTAGATTTGAGATTGGATTTTGGTTTTGTGGGGGGGTATTTTGCTTCCTACTGCCTCAGTTGAAACTTCTAATTCCCCTAAGGTGAACAGTGAAAAATGAGTAATTTAAGCATATAAATATATCTGAAGCCATGCAATACAGAATTTGCACAATTTGGAACAACAAATACAGTGAGTTACACAGTACATGTATTTTAGATGCCCTCTGGGTCAGGATCATTCTCATTACATTTTGCAAGTTTTCCTTTCAGTTATTGTTTGCCACCACACTGAAATGTTTCTTAAAATAGCACATTAGCTATATGAAATAGAAACTTTAAAACCTAAGGGCACAATTGTTTTTTTTGTTTTGTTTTGTTTTTTTAATATGGCCACATTACCAATATGTTGCGAAAGGTTATTGCAGCCAGCTGTGAATTTTGATTAATCATGTCCTGGTTAAGAACGTAAGTGGGCTGAATTTAGCCTCACCTTTGGAGGTGACCGAGCATTTTCAGCAACAATTGCTACCCTGGCAAAGTGTGAGTATTAAGCACTTCTCTCTCTCTCTGATTCAAACCCATCTGGTGCTTGTAGAGTACAGAACTGTTGCTTTGCAGAGATCCTGAAGAACCTCAGTCTAACAAACACTACCCATAGAGCTGGCACGCATTTTTATTAGCTGAGCTCCTTCACATCCCCAGCAGCCTTAGCAGCTCCCAGTGTAATAACACGAGGAATACAGTCTCCCAGTGAATTCCCTGGCTGGAGAAGTGAGGTAGCTGGCAGATGATGAGATATCTGCTGGAACCCTTATGGATTTATTCAATTTAAAACAATATCCTGAGATTCTGACTAAGGTCTATAAGGAAAGGGAATTCTATCTGGGATAAGCAACAAAGTTCTTTAGATTTAAAAATTTTAACTTGTTCACTACATTGTAGAAGATTAACATTTTTTTGGCAGCACAATTATTTTATGCAAGTAACTAAGCAGACTACACAAAAAAGCAACACCAGCTTTTTGATTATATGCAGATTGGATGACTGTCTATTCAGATACTGCAAAAGCTTTGCTAAATTGTAATTCATATCTTACAGGATAAAATAAAAATGTAAACTGGCACTGGAACTTCCTTGAGAAACAACCTAATTTGAAAGAAACAAAGACCTTTTTAATACTTACTCCGTGGATTTGATTGTGCAGAGAACCCTCAAAAGAAAAAGTATTTTTTTTCAAACTTCTGATAAGCTTAAACTCCAGAAAACAGAAGTTGTGTTGATTTCTACACAGTTCAGCAGGAAGTGTCCTCTGTTACATCTAACACCAGGAAATTTTCTTGGTTAAAATACAGGTAGAACAACACAGAAAATCTGAGCCATACCAAAATGAAGTTTCAGTACTGCCCAGGTCTAATTTGAGTTCCAACATCCCTATGCTTCACTGGCATCTGTAACTCTAGTGGTGCTCATTTCAAGAACAGCAGCTGTTAAAGAACATGTAAAAGCTTTATGCAATCAATGAAATTAACACTTTTGTGAGGAAGGTAAGTGTTATCCCTTTCTTAGATGAGGAAATGAGATCCAAAATGTTTTAAGCCATCTGACATTCACAATGTCACTTGCAGCTGAGGACAAGCTTTAGCTGCAACAGTTTCTCCTCCTTAAGGGAACCAAGTCATTTACTGCTAGGGAAAATGTGAGAACTTGATGTAGACAATCATTGCAGAATAATCATTTTTAGGTAATCAGTACAACCAAAACATACATGCCTCGTATGCAGATCCTCCTGACACAGTCCCAGCTTCTTTCACCATTGGTGTTCTTCCATCTCTTTTACCCAATAAAACTGTCTCAGTTCCACCTGCTGTTTCCGCTACTTTTGAATGCTTTCAGACACAGCTCACACTCCCCCATCCCAGGTAGAAAGATAAACACATATCTCTCCTGAAGGTCACAGTTAGATATCTGGTTCTGAGAGACATCCACACATGAACTGCAAGGACCCCTCCTGCCAGTTCCTGCACTACAAGTTGTGTTAGGAAATGACACCGTAGACACCATAGGTTGAAATGGGTTGAGAATACACAGCCACACACATTTGCTCATGGAGAAAAGAGGAACATAGTGAATAGTTCTTCCAGCTTCCAGAAACTCTGCTTCTCTTACACTCTCCTGCTCTGTTGGGAGGCTTAAGCCCTTGAAACAGGCCTGTGTCCAAAATACAAAAACGTAGATGTGGTCTTTTTTTTTTTTTTTTTTTTAAACTTCTTCATGGGGAAAAAACAGATTTCATGTGAAATAAGAATGACAGAATACACCCTCATATTGCAGACTGTAAAGAGAAGGAAAAGGAGATAAATTTAGTCACATGCGGACTATTATAACCTACTATCATAGAGGCTACAGTGTCTAGTCTGATATCAGAAGATGGTTACCAGTGCCTGTCATCTTTCTGTGTGAACACTCAGAGCTAATCCTCCTGCTCCCTGGGAGGAAAACTGCTCCTCCAGCAACACTGACACTGGCTTTGTGTTGCTAACTTTCCAAAAGTCTTTCCTGGATATACAGTACCACATATTTTATTTCATATAATTTTCTCAGGTACCTATACAGCACAGAAGTGCTATAACCTGACTCACCAAAAGGAGCTGTCCTTTTTACCACATCAGATTCAGTTCTTCATGGTATATTGACATTCTGGGGAGCGGAACTATGTGTCTGACAGTAAAAGACTGTTATACAGCTCCTTTTCCTCTATATTAGTTTGCTTCATGCTTTGCTATTTAATTATCTTGCTGTAAACCCACACACTAAATTGGGTCAGATTTATAGCTAGAAGGAAGGGTAGAACTGATGGAAAAGCAGATGTTGAATCACTCCTCCCACCTCCGCCTTTAGCCTTACATGAGGTTTTGTGCGCATTTGCAGATATGCTACTGCATGTCTCTCACTCTACTCAAATTTAGTTGTGAGTTGCCTGTGAGACCATTAGGGTTCAACTGTTCAGCAGTTAAAGGAGGAAAGGACAGGACAGAAAATAAGAATCTTTCATATAGCTCCAGCCAAATTTATTAGGTAACCTCCTCAGCTTTCAAAAATAACCCTGAGAGGTATAATTATGTTTTCCAAGAGAGTTTCTCTGTAATCTTGGCCATATCATTAGTCACATATCTTTTAAGTCTCTACTAAGGCAGTCTCAGAGATAAGCTTTTTTTTTTTTTTTTTCCCAATAATCTGGCTGTTTTCACGATAAATCAACGATTACAGAACTTCTTCCCTTGTATAGTTGTGGGGGAGGGAAGGGAGACCAATAGACAAGGGGTATAGAGGACAATATTACAAAAATATTAAGAAAAGACATAAATGCTGTTTTGATGGATAAAATAATCTTTTTTTTTTCTGTTTCAATCATGGTTACTACTACTAATATACTACTGGTAGAAGAAGATAATGGTCTAATTAGCACTTGCCTCTGATTTCATCTTTTGACTCAGCATTGAGAATAACATAGCAACAGAAGTTTCAGAAAGAAGTATAACATTTATTTATTTGTGCTGTTAGGAGAAAAAACTAGGAAATAAAACAATTTTTAATTCCTCATCTTTACAATTTGTCTTTACACAATATTGTTGGAAAAAAACAAAAAGTACATTAAGTTTTATCTTTTCTTTTCCTTTTTATTTTTTAAAATTAACTCTTCTTAAAACACTGGAAAGCAAAGGAAATTTCTTTTGTGTTCAAATATAAATAACAGCATCCTGTAGCCACAGAGAAAGTGCTATGCTCTTGTACTCAAAGATCTGTTATATACACTAATCCAGGGTCACAATAAAGCCTACTTCGGATAGCTCTAAGCCTTTTCTTTAGCTACAGAATACATGATAGGCATTTTATGAAGTAAATAATCTTACTTTTTTTCTTAAGAAAGTGCATTTTGTATCTGAAGCACATTTTTCAGTCCTTAAGAGATATTAAATACTATGTTCTAAAACTGCACGCATACTATGAGACAAGTGGATTTTCTGTTTAGATTTTATTGACATGGAATACAACTTTTTTACATGCAGTTAATAATGGTTTATACCAGCAAGCTTGAGCTCAGGCCCGTAAACGGTCTGAATATCAATCAGGAACAATAGTTAACAAATATTATTATGCCAAAATTTATTTTTGTTCATTATTCTTTGTATCACTTTATGTTATATATTAATTTGGCTTTTGTTCTTTTTGTTTTGAATAGTCAGACTCCTTTTTCCAAAATCCAGTGAAATTTGACATCTAGTTTTACCTCAGTTTTGCAGAAAATTGTCTGAGATTGTTTAAATTTCAAGACTTATCTCTTCCAGTCAATATTAAATTACATAGTACCTTCAGTACATAGATTAGTAGGTGATTAAGGGAAGATAAGGAATACAACACTGCAAGTGATTTCCTGGATCATTACTTCCAGAGTTCTGTTATCATTGGCAAAGCTGCTCAACAAATAAAATTGACTGTCACACATATATTACATATACTTATGAGAGTCCAACCATTAAACTTCCAAAAGAAAAAAAGTTCTGAAGTTAGACTTGCAAGTACGAAGGCTGAAATTTTCAAATGAATGCTCTCTACTGAAGTTACCAGGAATTTTTCATTGACTTTGGAGGGATTAGGATCTTATCCTAAATTAGTTGGAAGTTTTCTAATCAGCAGTTAAGAGACTGCCCTGACAGCTTCTTCTCTTACAGATAATCTTTTACTGAATCACATAAGGTACAAGAACACTGATTACAGTGGGATTTCAGATATTTGAATCAATGGCAGCTGTAGTCCTGCAGCCTTTTGTGAAACAGTTAGTATGAGAGTTATCTGCAGAAAATAAGTTTACATTCCCTTTGTGACTTCTCTGTCCTACCTATGAATTTCAAAGGAAAGTTTATCTTTTTAATTTTATTCTCAGAAATAGGTCACAGTGACTTCTAGAAGACTTAGCATTAAGAAATCACTTTTCCTTTAGGAGATACAAATCTTAATGAAGAGAGCCAAAAATGTCTTACTCTTTAGAATAGGTTTATTACTGATTTATCAGTTCATTATCCTCCTAATTTCCCCATTTATAAATCTGGAAAATCTGATTAACTCTTGGACTATCCTCACGTCACTGTCTACGCTATATTACATTAAATCCTCTGATGACTTACTAAGATCATTTCCCTAGCTTTCCTGAAACCTACAGATATTTTACATGCCTTGAGGAAAAAAAAGAACACTGTAGTATAGATTCAAGGCAACCCCCCCTAAAACTATTTGACACGACAGAACAAATGATTTTAACATCTTTAGAAATTCACTTTAAATAACAACAATCATGATACATTCCTAGAAACGTTCATACTCTGGGCCTAAACCTCCACAGTAAGTTGGCATTAATGTCTATCTAAGGCAAGTGTTATCAGAAGCTGTCAAATGCTATTTGTTCTTCTAATTTCACATCCTGTTTGATATCCCTCTTTCAGGAGTAGGAGAAGGGGAGGGGAAAAAGAAATTTGCTTCAAAGCTATTGATTTTCCCCTTTATTTTATACCACTATTTGTTAAAACAAACCCCATTCTTCTAAGAGAAGACAAGGAGGTAAAATTCCTTGGAGATCCAACACAAATACATTTTAAGAAGTCTCTGTTATAAACAAGAATACATATTAGTAGCATACTTCTCATACACTTCAGAATTACATCTAGTTTTTCAACCCAAGAACTTAAGCTGCTCCATTAGGTCTAAACAGTAAAAGAAAATAAAGTCTTCCCAATTTATTTAGTTTCACTTCAGGGATGGTAAAGTGCTTTGCCAGCTTTTCCATTTTCACCAGTCTGAATAATTAATTGTTTTAAAGGAGATTTACATTTTTTTGATGAAAAGCAATACTTAAAATTTCATAAATAATAAGCACACATAATTTGTGTTTCAATTACTTAATTTACAGTCTCTCTGGATGCTATTTAACACATTGCTAATGTATTTTTGGCCTATAACTTCTAAATGGATGGCTTTCTAATGTATACTTTTTTTCCACTGGAAGTACATATTTCAAGCTTTTCTATATCTTATAACTTAAGAAAAAAAAAATCTTCAGTTACTTCAATGTACTGACCACAAATATTTTATATTTCAGAGTTTATGGCTTATCTGTTTTTTTAAAATGCAATTATAGTCATGCTTCCCCCTTCATCACTTCAGAGCAAATGTTAAATGTAAGATAAATTAATTTTCTTCCATTTTCATTTGCTAGAATTACATTAGATGTTCCAACTAGGCTGGAGATTAGCAACAAAACTGAAATTTTGTTACAATGAATCCAGTATATTCTACTTATACTGAGGGGTCACAGTTAAAAATGGGAGACATTATTACAGGTACCTAATCTTGCTTAAGCACTTCATCAAATGGGAACTATTATAAGATCTCATGGGATCTCTACTGCTAGAGTAGCTGGAAGAAACAACTGCTGAACACCCTCCCCCTATCTTAACCCATGGAACTTGCCTCCTCTCCCCCTCTTCTTCTTCTTTTTTAAATTACTAATTGCTAAGACCGATGTTAGTGTGGAAACGGTGAACGTTTATTAGAAATCAGTCTGGAGTCTCCAGCAATCAGGTAGATGAATATTTACAGTGAAAATACCATCATATAATTTTAACTGAGGGCCTTTGGCAACTAGTTCTTAATTTCCCTGCTCTATCCGACTCTTCAGTGAACAGTGTTTCCAAGTAATTCTCTCCATTTAAAATAAATGTAATTGCTAACAAAGCCATATCTGACCTGCACAATGAATGGTTCGGTGATTAGTAACTAGGATTTCACTTAGGCACCGATTCATATTGGAAGCTCAAGCTAACAAAATCAATCTGATTACACTGCTCACTACAAGGATCAAGCATAGGCTGTGGGAATTAATTTAGCTTCTGTCAGACAAAGCTAAGAAAAGTTCTTTTACTGATGTGATTTACTATCATCAGGTCAGAAATCGAATATCATATAATGTTTCATTTTTGAGATGAAATATCAGTCTGCTCTAACAATACTTCTCAAAGAAATATATTTTTGTGACAGGGTTACCTAAAATCTAAGCATGAGGAGGAGTTTCATAGTCTCAGCAACCCTTCCTTCAAATCACTCTTTTGTTGTCTCTATGTTATATAGAGAGTCTATGAAAAGTTTATAACAACAAAAACATCATAAATCATAAAAGGCTCTTCTACCATTAACATCACTCATTCTGTTTAATTTTTAAGACTATGTATCACCAGGTAAGCCTGAACCTTAATATACCTTGAAATAATTCTACTTCCAGTGGAGACAGTAGGAACTACGGAATCTTCAGGACAGAAATGGTTTATGTTTTTACAGATCTGAAAACTGCATACAATCTATATTTTAATTATTTATTAATGGTAGGCAAAGCTAACTCCATTTTCATAAATTAGAACCAACTATTAAAAACAAAACCCCAGATCAGTCTATATATTTTCTTTGTCTTAAATTAATATAGGTTAACCTTCAAAATAAACCATGTCCTGTAGTTTAACTTATTGGACCAGCATGCTAATTCTGTCAACTGTCTTCCTTATTCTTGAAGTTAAAAAAAAAAAAAAAAGTTTTCCAGGTTTTTAAAAAAGTTTTGAAAGCTCCTGTCTTATCAACATCTTGTAGACATCAACAGCACATCCTTCACTCATATGAGACATCAGAATTATACAAATCTGAGGGGGGTTACTGTTTTTTTTCCTCTAATTTTTATCCATTAAAAGGATCAAAATATTGAGAAGTCTAAAGAAGGAAGTTGTTCAATGATTTGGAAAGTACAACCTTAATCTGAACCATCCCACTGGAATATAAAATATAAACCTCAACAACAATTAAAATATATATATATACACTTTGATTTCTCAATTTAGCAAGCAAGGCTATGTACAAGAACATACAGTCCATAACTGTAACATAACAGTGATCTAGGTAAAGAGATGAATTAGAAATATTTGTAAACTAGTAAGATAGATAGAGAAGGCTAATTAGAAGACAATGCATATTCAGCCCATTCTTCTGGGTTTTTATTTAAACACAATATCTCAGGAATTTGTAGCTATTCATATTTGATGAGCATTCTACAAAGTATTAAAGAAAATGCTTCTTTTTACTGAAATTATCCAACTGAGTATCCTTTTCACTCCTTACAAGAAGTAACAGTTTAGATGTTAACCCCTTGAGTCTTACATCGCACTCAGAAGTGGAATCAATTTATTGTAGTTCAGTGATATACAAAAAGCTACTAGTAAAACAATGTTTTACGGCCATCTGGGTCTGTCTACCAGAATGTCTGTTCATGTCAGTCCATATCAGGCCCTCAAGTTATTTGTCTCTTTTGTATTTAGAATAAAGAAAATCTACAGATATGCATAGCTCAGTTGTTCACAGCAGAAAAATAATATGCCAATTAAATGAGGAAAGAACTAACACATCTCCGACTCTGATTCAGAAAATGTTCGTATCTTCAAGTATTTTCCAGGATCTGTTGTTCCAGGCTACTCATAATTTCCCTGTAACTCATTCATAGCTTTTTGTAGTTTTCATGATTCAAATACAATCTGTAAAACTGTATGTGATCACACAAATTTATAGGACAATTATTTGGCAGCTGGTATACTAAGTTCTCCATTTTACACTTTTCATGAGCACAAATGCAGTAATACAAGGGTTAAAAGAATATCTTCTAACACTGATTCACAAAGATACAATTGTACATTATTTTACTATGAACACAAAGTTGCAGACCTCTTATTCAGTGGGAAGCAAATGCAGAGTCAAGCTTTTCATCCATCTGCATTACTTCATCACTCTTTTGTCAGCGTTTAGTAGTAGAACTGAATATAAATTTCTTAGGACTATATGAAAGTGGTAGATAGCATGAAGAAAAGAATACCTCATCTTTACTTTGAAGCTGTATTTACTACAAAATCGTTGAGTTTTGTTTTGGTTACACTAGGCCAAATGGATAAGACTATTTTGATATTTGACTTCCATCCATGGTTGCTGTGAATGATGGTTACCATGGAAGGTAAACAATCACAGAATCACAGAATCGCTGAGGTTGGAAGGGACCTCTGGAGATCATCTAGTCCAACCCCCCTGCTCAAGCAGGGTCACCTAGAGCACGTTGCACAGGATCGTGTCCAGGCAGGTTTTGAATATCTCCAGAGAAGGAGACTCCACAACCTCTCTGGGCAACCTGTGCCAGTGCTCTGTCACCCTCACAGTGAAAAAGTATTTCCTCATGTTAAGATGGAAGTGTCTGTGTTTCAGTTTGTGCCCGTTGCCTTGCGTCCTGTCACTGGGCACCACTGAAAAGAGTCTGGCTCCATCCTCTCCACACTCTCCCTTCAGATACTTGTACACATTGATAAGATCTCCTCTCAGCCTTCTCTTCTCCAGGCTGAACAGGCCAAGCTCTCTCAGCCTTTCCTCATAAGAGAGATGCTCCAGTCCCCTAACCATCTTTGTAGCCCTTCGCTGGACTTGCTCCAGTAGTGCCACATCCCTCTTGTACTGGGGAGCCCAGAACTGGATGCAGTACTCCAGATGTGGCCTCACCAGGGCTGAGTAGAGGGGGAGGATCACCTCCCTCCACCTGCTGGCAACACTCTTCCTGATGCACCCCAGGAGACCATTGGCCTTCTTGGCCACAAGGGCACATTGCTGCCTCATGGTTAACTTGGTGTCCACCAGCACTCCCAGGTCCTTCTCTGCAGAGCTGCTTTCCAGCAGGTCAACCTCCAACCTGTACTGGTGCATGGGGTTATTCCTCCCCAGGTGCAGGACCCTGCACTTGCCTTTGTTGAACTCCATGAGGTCAATCACATATACACACATACATCACATATACATACGTCACATATACATACTCCATGAGGACAATCACATATACATACTTGATATGGAAACTTCCTGGCTTTTTACCTCTATCCCAAGTGGAGATAGAAAAGCACAGCCACATATCTGATACCAATCCCACTAAGCGTTTAACAGCTTCTTAGGAACCCAGTTAACTTTGGGTCCCTAAACAGACATTGCATTATCTTACAGAAGACGCTTAGCAACAAATGACTCACAAATAACACATACTTGCCACTTAATAGGAAGTGGTATAGGAACTCTTGAGCTAATGCTGACCTGAATTAAACACTCATCCTTTACAAAGCAGCAGCGCTGGGGTAGACTACACTGTCTACGTGTTGCCTAACTCAAGAAAGATTTTGAAGACATTGAAAAGGAGCTCCCCCGAAGTCTTTTAAATATTGCTAGAATTTATTTGTAACTATGAGTACAGTTTGCATTCAATACATTTCTATTTCAGCATATAATTACATCGGATAAACCTGGTTCCTTATTTGGAAGCATCTGAATTCTGGTTTAGATAGAATGCTTGAGAGGTAGATAAATGGATGCAGGAATCAGGCATGAGAATTAAAATACAGATCAACAAGTCATATTTAGATAGCTGTCAAATCATAAAACTTATACCAACAGTTGAGCAGGTACTTCTTGAAACCATGAGTTTAAACAGAACATACTTATGTTATCTGTCACACCGATATATGCACCTGCACAGATATGCTTTAAAAATATCAGGTATCTCACACAGGTGGGGGACATTAATGTGCAGAGTAAGTTCCAATCTAGTGAATAAGAAATTTAAATACACAGTTCTCTAAGTAAAACAAAATACAATCCACTGCCTCCATAATTGCATAACTGCAAAGCTACAGTAAATAAAATCATTCCCTACTTACACTGTTCCACAGTCCATGATATAACTGAGCATAGTGGACATTTTATATTGTCACATGCAATTTTTAAGTATTTATAACACTGTAAATCTGTCAGCCTTATTTTGAGCATTAAGAAAAACAAGTTCTCAGTGAAAACATGACAATGGAAAAAGTTCAAGTTTCATCTTTATATATTCTAACTCTTAAGAGGATTAGGTTCTATTCCGTACAAAAATGAAGTGAAAAAGCTCCCTCCTTCACAACAACACTTATATTATTCAAACAAAATGCAGGCAGACTTCACCCAGCTGCTTAGAGGAAGACACCCTTCAGCTAAGGCCCACAATTCCAATTTGTGTCTCAAAGGAGAGCTTTAGAGAGGTAAGAAGAAACTGGAAAGGGCAGAATTCAAATGACAAAGGCATTTATAACATTTATGTGCTAGCTAGTGCTGAACTAATTGTTCAGGGAAAAATCCTGTCATCATGTGTTGATTATGAATTTTCCACATATACAGGATTTTTGAAATTCAGAATTTCAAGTGAATCCCTATCATCCCTGAAAATGTATCTCCCTTCTCCCATCTTTTACTCTGACTTTATTGCCCATATTTTCCAGTTGTGATTGCAACTCAGCAGATTAGTTCAACCAACACTTAAACCCTATTAAAACAAATGGGACTTTAGTACATGCTTAGGTAAAGCTGTGGAATAGGAATTCTGCTGAATAGGAAAGTTTTGCTTGTTTGGGATGCCTGCTGATACAAGACAAGTGACTTCACAAGCTAAACACTTTAATCTCAATTATTTCAATTTAAGAATTATGACACAACTTTCCAGCTACAAAGATAATCTGTGACTGCATACTAGTTGTGAGGTGAGATATTCTTCAAGTATAAAACATTCAGCAAGCGGATACAGCATATTATTCTTCTCAGTCATTAGTGCAAGACTCGTCAAGTGACTTTATTGTCATTGTTGCTGTGGAAAACCTGTTTCACTGTAGCAGAGTTCCACTGTTCTGTACTTCAAGTCATATAAAAGAAAATTAAATGAAGCTGTAAGAAGACTCTCCGTATCTACTGAAGAAATGAAACAAAAAGAGTTAAAGTGAAATATTACTGCATTTCTTCCTTCCTCAGGACCTGGGGATATTGTATCTAACTATACTAGACAGGATTATAAATCATGCTGTAGAGATTAACTAACTCTTACCAATCATTCACTGCTTTAGAGCATTTGTCTTCCTATGGATAACATTCCATAAGTAACAAGACTTACTGGGATATACATATATTAAAAAGAGAAATGCATTAATGCATAGGCTAAGGTGAATGTTCACTTTTACACCTAATGACATTAATGCTGCAAAATCCATATCAGTCTAGTGTACATCTAAAATTCTATTAATACATTATTGATTATTCACTTGAACTTTAAATTTAGTTGAGAAGTATCTGAATGATTCAAGTACTTTATCAATTTATTCTAGAATACCCTGCCTGTCAAAATGAAGGGATTGGAATGTATTCTTTACTTAAGCAGTAGAAATTCTTTTTCGTGCAGTTGCCCTTGAAAGTACCATATACAGTGCAGTCTTCACTTTACTTAGCAAAACAAAGTTATTGGAAGAAACACTGAGTAACATTTCAGATATTTCATGTATCTTTGAAATATAAACTTTACCATAGTTAATTATTTATTAGTTATTTATAGTTAATTAGTTATTAGTTTTATTTTACAACTACAACACATATTGATGAAAGCCAAAACTTTCTAGTATGCTACTAGAAAAAAATCTATATCCATATTTACTAAAACTGAATAATTCTATGAGATAAATGTATACATACCAAAGCATAAACTATGCAAAACATCCACTTTATTCTAACACATCTGCCAAAAATCTCAGTCATAGAAAGTATTTATCTTTGGCATCATTTCTTATCTGGCAGCTCCTCTATCTAGTTAACAAAACACATGTATCAGCTAAAGGCAATTCTTCATCCTTTATGTGCTGTTGACTAGCTCTGATTGAACTGATCCGGCAGGAGGGCCCTGTAAGAATTTCCATAAGACATGCTGCAGGGTTTTATAGCTGCAGCCAAAAGCAATCAAGTACAGGAGAGTTCTCTGTCTTTGCACAGTCTATGTTACACATTTGTACTTCTTTTCACAATAATGACTTTAGGCAGCTATTCATGGCAGTAATCATGTTCTGAAGGAATGTTAGAAAGTATAATGTTTTTATTGTAAAGTCTAATTACTCGTAAAGTCTAATTACTAATTTTACTTGTGGTCATCTTTGGAAAAAACAGCACAAAGTTCTTTTGGCTTAAAGCTCCATGAGTATCGCATTAACAACACAGCTGTATACAACTCAACACGATATAAACATTTATCAGATCATGGAGGACATGAAAATATTTCTCATAATCTGAACCTTAATTCTCTATTCAGGAAAGTAGGATCATACAAATTGATTTCAATCAGGTTCAGATTTGGCCTGACATGAATTTTGATACAATACAAACATACTGTGACACCATATTGAGAATAGAAACAACAGAACAGAACATGATTTAGGAACGCTGTTGAATTTTGTTTAAAAAAAAACAAAAAAACAAACAAACAACAACAACAACAACAACAACACAAACACACTAAACCAACCTATCAGTGACATATCAACCTCTTTCCTCTGACGTGTAAAAGAAAAATACTGGCCAAGGGACTCCAATCACTTTACTTGGGAATAATTATCCTCCATTAACTTGGTATTCTATCTTGTTAGGTATAACTGTCTTAGCTTTTGAGTAAACTGCTGAAACTGCAATTTTTGAAAATTGTTTATTAAGTTTCCACATCATTCCTAAGTCTACAAACAGTAGAAAAGATACCTAGCTGCAACTATTACATCTACACAAAGATAAGTCTGCAATATGCACATGTGCAGGTACATGTGTGCAAGTGCTTGTGTGCAAATACAGCTT
The DNA here is from genome assembly GCF_036417845.1 of Apteryx mantelli. Taxonomy (NCBI): domain Eukaryota; kingdom Metazoa; phylum Chordata; class Aves; order Apterygiformes; family Apterygidae; genus Apteryx; species Apteryx mantelli. The sequence goes on from NC_089979.1 coordinate 81,493,959, forward strand.
CTGCCTTCTGACACACTAATGTACAAGAAAGAAGGCTGTAACATTGAAATTTAAAATCTTAATTTCATTTTTGATGCTGATCACCTTCAGATTCACTTCTAATTAAAGCTATGCAAATATTTCACTATCTTAGCATCTCCAAATGGAAAAGGTTTCAGTCAGTTGAACAGAAAGCATTTTTGCTGCCTTGCCTAAATGTCCCTATCCCCTCCCACCCCAAAAGGTGTTTAAGATCAAATGATACCTCATTTGGATTAAAAGAATATTTTTATTTACACTTATGTCACTAAAAAAAAATACCAACAAAGCATTTCACATTTTGCAAAGTGTTTGGGTAAAGCTTTTTCAATTTTGTTGTTAAAACACATATAGCAACTTAATGTAAATTTTATGAAAAGTTTTGGTTTAAAAAAACCTGCATTTATGTTGTAGTTGAATAAGTTATTTGCTGGAAAAGATATTGTTCTACTTCATTTTGGATGGATCACCCTCCACGTGCTTACAAAGCTTCCTTTACTGCAATGTGATAACCATTCTGATAACTGACTCACTTAAAGGAATCTCACCTCGTAACCTACAGGGAGAGAGGATTTATTACTTTGACTTCTAGCAGTAACTGTTCTGTACATACTTGTTTTAAGGACCACACCACCCTGAATCTTCTTTTCAGTGAGTCACAACCAGAACTGTTCAAAGACGTGGTTACCTTTAACGACTTTAGAGCTTCAATCTCAAGAGTTTAGCTTGATCTATTTAGGACACACTGTTCCCCATCCCCCATCCCCCCGCCAGATCTACTGAATTACATGACCAGATTTTAATTACTCTTTGGGATGAAACAGACACAATACTTTTTTATTAATAGCAAAACTTGATGAAAATGTGTCTAGACATTGCTTTGGTTGTATCAGATGTATGCTCATTATTTTACTTTCAACATAGGATTTCATTCTCCTTTCCATCACAGCGCTGAATATCAAGAGTAACTTTGGAGGAAACAAACAAACAAACAAACAAAAAAACCCCACTGCAAACAAGGAAGCCTAGAAGCATTGCCAGTGTTGGGATTTAGTACCTTTGCAATCTGGCACCGGCAAACATCTTCACAAGTGATACCCCCAGCTCTCACAGACATACACAAAAAACAAGGAGAGCCTGTAGCTGAAAACCACAGCCAGTCAACTCAATCTACCAGCAGTGACTAATTAAATTAAAGAAAACTAGATTTCACAAGGATTTTGGAACGGGCTACAGCATCACAGCAAGATAAGAGAGTCAATATTTCACTAGCGGACAGAAACAAGAAAGAAGCCACAGTGCTGAGAAATAGAATAGTTTCATAATTTGTGTCACTAATTACCTCTCTTCCATCTCTCAAACACGCACAGAGCTGAAACTCTAAATTGTGCTTCTGTACTGTTAGATACAGTTTTCATTTTTTTCTGCTTACTGTATTTTATTTTCTTTTTCTCTCAGCAGAAATCAGTTTGTTAAACAAAAACATAATTTTATATTAAAGCCAGGAAAAGTGAAAGAGGAAAGGAAACACCAGAGTAACTGAAAATAAATACAAGTGTGATTCACTGTTGATCTAGCATGATGACTCATGTTAAAATATAATTTAACATTTTTAGCTTAGAAATGAAATCAAACGTCTTTTCTCACACAAAAAAAAGAGTACAAAGGTCTTCTATAGCTTTTCTGAGGTACAGCCAATACTGTAAGCAATGGCCTAACTTACTTTTTAATTATTCCAGCTATATAACAGAGTAAGTCCGCTAACTTCAAACATAAGATGACTAAAGTGCAATCTTTCTATATACATACACACACCATTTTTTCTACCTAATTAGTTTATCTCAAAGGCCTTTACAAAAATTACCTTGTACCTGTAGCCAAAACAAAAAAAAGACTGAAGTCTTGTATTGCTAATTTTCTGCATAGATATTATGACAAACTGCATAGATATTAAGGCAAAACAAAGACATTCTGGTTCTTTCTTCTTTATGCAGCCTTTATAAAACTGAGAGAATTTAATCTGTTGCATTTATTAATAGTTGCAAATGTATATTGCATGACAAGCTCTTCTGACATTAAAATCAGAGGGGAGTCCTGCACTGAATTTCAAAATAGTTCTTGATGTTTTTTGGGGGAAAAAATATTGTTGCCTTCGGATTTCCATATCTTCTGTCTTCCCTCTTTTGATGATTATTATGTTGGACTGCAAATTCTTTGTATTTAATGCCTCCAATCAAAAATCCTACACTTCACCAGGATTCAACATATTCCATATTAACTCGGACCTGATTCAATATCCTGCTCTCTATTTCTAAGTTGCATAAGAAAAAATTGCCAAAATCTGTTTTCCCATTTGGTTACGGCTCAGGGTTCAGCATCTCAGGAAGAAATTTGAAATGGTGGAACATTTTTTGTGAGGCATTTCTTGTGGTTAGGTATTTGTCTAGACGGCAGCCACTGATGATCTGTGCACTCAGGGATGTCAGACAGAGAAATCTTTCCAAGTCACATTTTAGGAACCTCCCCCCAATACTAACAAGCATTATCTGTTGAAAAACCTCAAGGAAAATGATTAAGTAAAATGTTTGTATCACATAGGCAAATATCATTCTGACCTGAATTTCCATGACTGCTTCTGAAGATGTTTGATTTTAATTTAATGTATATTGGCTGTTCTGAACAAAATTATGACATTCTTAAACTCTTGCCAATACTTACCACTCAGTGCTGAGAATTAGAGCCTGCAAACCATCTCCTTAATGCATTTTGCTTGCTGCCTGTCAAGTAGTAATCAGTTTACAACTTATTTACGGAAATATGTGTATATCCAGTTGTGTGTTTGTCTATACATACTATTCTTTCTCTGTATAGATCTAGAAAACAGATATTGTATACGGATTATATATGGATGTGCATGCAAATACCTAAAATATGAAAAAAGGAGAAAATCTATTTCACATACTAGGGTCTGAAAATTCCATTTGGTGCCAATCTGTCCAATAGGCTGACTTAACTAAATCTATAATAGAAGCAAGCTTTAGTTATGAAGAAGAAAAATATGGGAGTCTTCCATACACATCACAGTATAACCTATACTGTAAACAATGGACCACTGTAAGCCTGACTTTTTCCTGCTCAGAATCATGAACTTGGAGTTCGAGCCTCCAAAAAGGAGACATTGCTATGCAGTGTGATCCTGAGCAAGTCTAAATCTTTACTCTATATATTCCTTTAATGTATTTTGTTTCATAAAGAATACAAGCTGGTAAGAAGAGAGAAGCTATTTACTGCTGTTAGCGCTGCTGAGAACAAGGCCAAAGATGTCTTCCTGTGGAGGCTGCTAGCCTGTGCAAATATATGGGCTATGGTTAGTGTTGTTGCTATGCTGCAATGATAAATCTGTTTGTTTTTTTTTTTTTAAGTATTTGTATAAGCAAGTTTACACATCTTGGGAATTATCATTTGCTAGGAAATTAAATCTCTCCAGCTCTTCCATCTTACTTTCATACTTGTCAGGTCTTCCTATCAGGCTCCTTCCACCTTTCAGAGCACTGCTAATTCATATTAAAGCCAAGCCTATGTTTATGTTACACAAGGTTTCTGTCTGCTATGATTAGAGAAAATATGTTTAATAAATGCATCATCAAGGATTTTGCTTGTTCTCTATACTGAATACTGTCTAATAGAAGGAGACATAAAATGTTATCTGCAAAAAGTGTTAAAGTGTTTTATAATGCTAATTATTTTAGTCACTTCAGAAGTTTAAACACAATTGCCAAATAATTTACAGAACAACTCATTTTTACATTGCTATATAGTTTTTAGCCAACTAATCACAGGGTAGGAGAAGGGTGATTAATGTCATGTCAGATAACACACCAAGTTTATAAGGTGTGGGAAATTCAGAATTCTACATCCTAATTCTGTTTTTTTTTTTTTACAGTTAGAAATTATGCTGAAATATTATTAATAATAATCTGTCGGTTGATATATATATAAAAAAGAAAAGAATGTGCTCTTCAGCATTTCAGTGGAGAGAACAAATTCATCTGGGTCCAGAACCAAGAAGCCTAGAAAACCAAGAAAACTACAGTCATATTTTCTTCTAAACTAATATTAGAGTAAACCAAGAGAAAAAAGTACTGTAAGAAGTTAGTTGTGAACTAAATAAATCTGGTAGTCAATGACATAGTTTAACAATAAACCCATTGAAAAATTCTGATCAGGATTAAAAGCTAAAAGACAAGTTTTTCAACAGATTTTTAACGTTTCCTTGAACAAACAGGACAAAGTCCCTAAACAGGGACAATCCAGGGTTTATAGCTTTGTATACAGCCCTATGAACTGATTTAGACAGAAAATTGCAATCTGTATGAATACAGAAATGAATCTGAGAATAATGATTTCTGACACTGGAAATTACAGAATAATAATTTTCACTTTGGAAAAAAAAACACAAAACAAAAGAAGAAATGAACCATAATTCAACTTCTGAAGGTCAAAACTCTTCAAATAACCACACACACACACAGAAACTTAGCCCAGGATTGACAACAGTAGTGCTTCTTCTAAAGAGACCATTTTAAAATGATACAATCTCATATTGGGAGAAAGACTTATCTTGCAAACTAACTCTGGACCAACAACAAGCACAGATACATTATACTCTTATAATACTATTATTTGTTTTACAACAATAGAATGTTTTCCTTTTCAAGAACACTTCAGTTTACAGTTAAGTGGCTAAAACTGGAACATTGGCTTTTGGAAGATGATGCATTTTACATAATACATGTTAGATATGTCCAGAAAACCTCCAATCGTTCTATAAAAGTTTGTCTTGTCGGGAAATATGATCAGGACAGAGGAAGTATAGAGAATATTTGAACACTTCAGAGTATTTGAAACTTGTAAAAGTGACTGGTGTCCTGAAGAATGTTCTTGGTAGCCTATTTGGTCTTCTCTAAGTACATGTTTGGTTACAATTTGGCACCAACAACTTAGGTTCAGAATCAAATTAAAAAAAAAAAAAAAAAGGGGGGGGGGGAGAAGGTTAAAATGAACACTTAATATAACCTTTTCAGTTAAGTTTATTTCTGAATCAAATTTGAAAGATGAACTCATATTCTGTAGGAATGAGGTCCACTATACAACCACATCCATTGCATTTCTTGCTTTGTTCACACCAAGACATTACTAATTCAGTTAATCACTGCAAAAACATCACCAAGAAACAGACTCAAACTAGAAGTCAGGCCACGTGAGAAATTCTCAGCAATATTCACAGAAGAAACTTTAAAGCTTACAACATTTAGATGTAAATGCAGAATCCACCCTTTAAAAAACAGCTTCAATAATCAAAAGAATCCTTCCTATTCCTTAATGTGTTATGAGCAGAGAACAAGTGGGAAAATATTTCTTGTTTGTTTAGTACTCCACTCCTTACTTAGAATACACATAACTAAAGTTCCTGATACAGGTGGAACAGCTCATCAAATACAAAGGGTATGTTCTCTATTCCTATTGTACATATTTGTTTCTATTTCTACAGATCCTGTCATTTTAAACTCTGGATTCCTTTTGCCCAACAACTCTTTGCAATATCTGGTCAGGATTATCAAGGTATGCACATCTAGGGGACCAGTTAGACACAGGAAACTGAGGGATAGAGAATTTGCAACAAACTATCACACTGTATCAGTGTCAGTTTATTTCTTTCCACTATTATACTATTTATTCTTCACAGATTTTAAGAAGCCCATCTTTTGTACTTGGGTCTTGTTGTCCTTCTGGTTTGTTTTCAGCTTGAAGGGTCTCATTTTACAGTTTGCTGCCTTAACATTTTTAAAAAGTAGTTGTGCCATTTAATTTATTGTAGTCGGCCAACATTTTGCAGTTGGCCAACCCACTTTCTGTTGTCTTTTTTGACTTACTTGTTCAGAGACTGTTACTGAAGCAGGCTAAAAGCAACCAGAGAATTCAGTTTTTTCAGTTTTCATTAATTTAACAAGAATCATCTTTTCCTACTTACAGATTTTTTTTCCAGCTTATTTGGCTTACTTGTGAACTCTGTTATGGGATTTGGAAGGTATCTGCATTGCTTTAAATTCATTTAGTAAACCCTAAGAGAATTTCAGGAGCAAAGCTTCTTAGCAAAGGATTGCAGACTTATTGATGAGAAAAAGTTCAGCTAAAACTCTCACAATGTCTCTGGTTCAATGCCATTCAGTTACTCATAGAAGTTAAACTTGTTTGACTTATTTATCAGTTCATTATATAGTAGTACACACTATGCAGTGAAAACTGTATGTGGACACATAGGAACATACAGTACCTTTTGGATTGCCAAAACAAAATAAGGTAAACAAGACAATTAAAGGAGACATTTATAGATATATAATGCTTTAATGTGAAAATTTGTTCTGTTTAATCAATAGTTTAGAAACTAATAGCCACAATCATCGCTATGGGAAATATCTTTTGAGTAGAAAACCTAGTGCACTCAAAACTTTCTAAAATACATTAACTACTTTTTTTTTTTTTAACACTATTGGGAAATAAATTGAACAAAAAGTAATCAAATTCACCACATCAATATGAAAACCAAACATCTGTCTGTCAGGGATAACAAAACATGGTTGTTACAAAACCATGAAATTCATCAACAATATGAAATACCACATTTAGCAGTTGTCTAAAGAGAAAAATATACATGAATATTTTTTTTTCTTTATTTTAATTACTATAATGGCATGTCAGACTGTTTTGCAAAACCAGTTATGTGGGTGAAAACAGTCATTAAATATTCTTATTATATCAGTAAGGAGAGCTTTGAGTGAGTTGCTCAAGATTTTATTGAACACAAGCTGAAGGGCCAAAAAGGTTTATCATGTTTTATTCTTCTCAGTGGTAAAGAACATTTCTAGTACTGCGTCTTCCACCTTTCAGTCGTTGAGCACGTAACTAAACAATCTCTTTGTAACACAAGCTGCCTATCCCACATAGATACGTTATGACAGAGCAGTGAATTAAATCCTCATTTTCCAGATGAAGGCCAATGAGCTAAAATACCTTTCCTCTCATAGTAGCAATGTGAAAATTAATGGATCCTAAAACCTGTCTGGCCCCAAACCCAAACCACAATACTAATGATAGTGACACTGAAAAATAAAAATAAGGAACCTTCCTCATGCTTTATTTGAAAACTGTAAACAAGTAAAATCATTGAGCAAAAACATCTTGGCCAAAATAAAGGAAAATCCCCCCAAAAGAACAAAAATTTCAATGCGAGTCGAAACCCAGAACTCAAATTCCAGACAAAGGCCCATTCTTTATCCTGACATTTCCATGTCTCTGGTTACATCCCATTACTTCAAAAGCCAATGTTTTAATAGTAATGAGAAAACAGAAACCTTGTCTCCAAGATTGGAGCTCTGGTATGACAGACTTGAGATCCAGTTTCCCTTCTACTTCAAAAAAATCACTAACACTGTTAACCTTGAAATGTAGCTGTATTTCTGCAATGAAATGAGTAGCTTTCCTTTCAAACTCCAGATTCTGAAAATCCAAGCAATATGCATTTTACACAGTATTTTGAATTTGAAACATTTTGTGCACCTCCATTCTTTACCCTAGACACAGCCTAAAGACCCAGAATTTTGCAGAAGGTCTAAAAGTATGTGATAGAAACAACACAAGAATACTGAGGCCAAAACCTGGAGGAAGATCTGCACTTTTCAATTAAATAAAATTATTTTTTAAACATAATTTGATAAAATATATATGGAGGGGTCTATTCTTAACCCCAACATGGGATATTTAGATAAGAAGATGTAACTGAATTTCCTTAAAATTACTGAGGGACTTAGGGACCTGCCTAAATTATCTCTGTCTAATTTGCCATTTGGACATGAGGAGTTGAATATGAATCTTCATAGAACTGGGGAACTTGCTGATGAAAGAAAAGCCTTAAGTGATAGCTTCCCTCTGGGAAACTATTCCACAGGCTAATGTATCTTCTTGTCAGAATGTTTTTCATGATATTTAGAATAGGTTCTTCTGTTCCTAATTTTATCATATTATTAATATATATCTCTTAACATACAACATTAAAATCACTTCTAGCCTTCTTGACATTTACATAATTATATTCTTATGGACGCCTTTCTTATGTCAAAGCTAAGGTGTCCCTATTACACTGTTAAAAGTTTCCTTCATTCAGTTTGTTCTCTTCCTTTTCCTTCCCCATTAATAATAAACTATTTCCTAGCATAGCCCTTCTGTCCCATTTAATTTCTCATAATTTTTGTTTCAAGAAACAGAGGTGCTAGTTCTCTCAGAAGTGATGGAACTTTTAAACCCTCTTCCCCTTCAGGGAGCAGAGATGTAGTGTGTCAGGTTTTCCAGAGGGCTGTGTAGGAACAGTCCCTTCCTTGGTGGCTCCACACTGCGAGGCTACGGATGCAGCAGTCCCCCTTGTGACAGACTCTTCCCCTTCACCAGCTGCCACCGGGAGCTGGCAGCTGCAAAAATTAATAGGCAGATGGTGCCCATGGTGAGAACATACCCCTTACACTTCTCAGCTTTCTTACTCTAATTTTACAAACTTTTCTTATGTTGTCACACATACCACCCCTCCCCAAAGCGGGGCGGGGGGGGGGGGGAGGAAACACAAAAGAACACACAAACAATCAAATAATAGAAACCAAAAACAGCAGAAGAGTTCTGAGTACAGAAATGTTTTCTCATATATACTCCAACTCATGGGATTTTGGTTGCTTACCTGAAAGGGATGCTGCGAGCTTAGTTAATACTGTAAGATGCCTCAGATTCCTTGTACAAACTGCACCAAAGAAGTGGAGCAAAGTTTTTAATCAAATACTGATTTTATTTAGATATGGAGGGTAGCAAATAAAGAAACTCAAAATCTTAATAATAATGGAAGTACAAAGCAAATACATCACCATGCAAATTAAAATGCTTTCCTGGAGTCTTTCCTTACATCAGAGATTAGAATCTGTGCCTTTCTTTTCAGGGGTGAAAAGCATATCAAGAGGCACTATATGAAGAACATGGTTTAATTAGTGACAATGAGAAATTCTAGTCACTCATGTCCTAAATATCTATCAAACACATTTCTATTATTTGTCCAAATGACTCCTTGTAAGCTTGATTTCTTTAATCCCCATTTGAATTCCTTTATAACTTGTTAAAAATAATGGCTCTTCAGTGCAGGCTTAAGGGAACTAAAAGGTTATCCTTAGATAGCCTCACTCTGAAAACTTGATCCTAATGATGAAACCAGACAATTTCTTGACTCTTCAAAAGAAATTAAGCCAAACAAGTTTAATCGGAGCTTCTCACTGACCAATGTTGAGTCCTGTCTATCCTGAGTTGCATATTGCACCTAAGTAAAACCTGTCATTTGCGGAGACATACATACAAGTCTAAAGAAGGTAATTGTCATAGCTTAGGTCCTCACAAATGATTACAACGTGGATTACTCTTGCTTCAGAGCACATTTAAAGATGGTAAAAGGAACAGGCAAGAAAAAAGAATAAGCTTAAAAGAGCAAAGGTAAAACAGGAAATGGAAATATCTGTGACTATTTAAAACCAAAAATCTTCTGGCATACAAAATATATCTCACTGATGAAATATTCCATCATTGCATGGCTAGAAACTATTACGGGATCTGTACTTAGCACTTTTGAGAAATTAAAGTGGCAAATGAATGAAAATACCTAAGCAAGGAACAATTATTTTCAGAAATGTGTGTTAAAAAGATTAGATGATCTGTTAATATAAATACTTGAAAGAGAGAATAGTTAAAACACCACAAACAGGAATTCAAAGTTTCTGAAATAGAGGCTAGAGAGCTTGTGATAAATTGAACACTAACACTGCTGGCCCTCTGGTCTTGTTTGTAGTCCATAGCATTAAAATCATACCAAAAACAAACAAATTAACCAGCACAAGCATAAAATAAATGAACGACTGCTTTGGACTAAGTATCAGTACTGGATGATAATAGGCTCCATCCAGGGATGGGAGTGGCTGCTTGTCAAGCAACTGAACCATTAGTAGTATAAGTGTGTAGTACTTCAAAATATACACTACATAATTTAATGCCAAACCCTGCTCTATTGTTTGTATGTTTCTTTTAAAACCTTTAAAAAGACTGAAATTTAGAAGAATTCATATGGAAAAAAAGACAGTTAAGTGTCAGCAGGAGTATGAAATATAAATCACATCAGAAAACATAGTTACACAACTTTTTATAAAGCTCTCAATATGATGTTGGCTCCAGTCTGATATCAAGGATATATTTTTAGGTAATTTACACATGACTGTGAGCTTGTTCAATACCTAATTGTTTTGTTCAGTTAAGTTCAATAGAATAGTAGGTTTCACACCTTATGAACAAACATCATTTAACAAGCATCCACTTATTACCATCAATAACAAATAATACCACTTCATAAATAAATACAAGTCCTGTGAAAAACAAGCTTAGGACATTGATTAATCATTTATTTGTAATTTATAAATGATTAGTAAATGTATTCAATAAAAAGAGTTCTTACTGTGTTAGACAGCAAAAAGGAGCAGTAAAATGGATGAAGAAAAAAATGCCCTCTTTCTTGGGTACACAGAGCAGTATCTTTTTATGACATTGAATATGACATTAAATCAAGAATGGAACAGGTTCCCCCTGCCCCCAGCTCCGGGATGTAAAGGCAAGACAGCCATTGGCAGCGATACAGTGCTGCCGACTGGGCGTTGAAATGCTTCCCAGAACAGTGATGGGAAAAAGAATGAGGTGCTCTGGCTTTCACCATTACCATCTTGCCCCTTGCATATTTATGGAATATGAGCGTTTTACTCAGGGTGGGACAACAGCAGGTGGAAAGACAGCAGCTACAGGAGCAAACTTGCGGAGAGCCCAGAAAATAAGCTGGCTGAGCACAGTTTGAGCAGCTGCAGCTATCACTGCTCCAAACAGCAACAGTAGCAGGAGTGCCAACTCTGTGTGATCAAAGGACTTTGGCAGTTGTGATCTCTGAAATCATTCCAAAATGTTGATAAAATGGCACATCAGGACTAAAAAGGGACTATATGGAATTTAATAGTTTAAAAGGGACATTGCGACTTTAATTAGTCCCCAAAAATAGATAGAGGGAGAAAAGCAAACTGAGCTTTTATGAATATTAAGATAAGTACAAATGTTTTTGGTCTACTTTCCTTCCCCTGGGGAAACCATTCTTTAAAACAAAAAGTGCTTTATATGCATTTCACAGAAGTGGGGGTCCCAAAGTGAAAGAGATTACAGCATAATGATGTACTTTGGAAAAGCTGTATGCACAAGGAGAGAAAATAAAAAAATCAATCCATGGTATGAATTGTTTACACTAAGATTTTAAAATTTTTTGAGTGAATAGAGCATTAGTACAGAGAAACTGAGAGCATTATCCACCTACAGTTGTGTGAATAAAAGGTCTGTTTCTGAACAGTTGTCTTTGTATATATTTCCCTGTACATAATTAAATAACATAGCAAAAATGAAAGACAATTTTCAAAGTAAAAGTTAAAATACAGTGTAATAAGAATCCTAAAACTTGCACACTTTCAGAGTTTAGAAAAATTATCTAGTTATTGGAACGCTAGTGTTGAACAAATGCAACCTGGATTATGTTTCCTAACTGGCCTCGGGTGACCTGTTTAATCTTCAGCAAATCAAAACTAGAATTTTAATGGTATTCAGCTACCTAATGCTCAATGATATGAGTACCTCAGATTTTTATTTTTATTTTTACTAGTCTCTCTGGAAAGAGAGATTCAAGTTATCTGATTTTAGGTCTTTAGGCCTTTAATTTAGGGATGCATGGTTCCTAATCTATGAATTTATGTAGTCATTGGAAAGGGGCAAACTCCAAACAGATGACCTATGGACTACACAAAGCCTCTAGACTACATCCCACAAATGTAAGGATTATCTGGCAGATAAAACAGGGTTGGGTGCTTTCATATCTGAACTTTTCTCTGTTCATGTGTTTCTTGGGAAATATTTCCTCGTTTCTGTTGTGGTTTCCCCACTGAATGAGGGTATTTATTTAACATGGAGGGTTTCTTAGTTAAGAATTTATTTAACTCTTATTTAACATGCAGTGGCTTCTTAAGATTTAAACATCCAGTGTTTATACAGCTCTTTAAGCAAGCAAAGCCTAATGCATTCAGTGAAAAGTGATAGAAAAGGGCAAGGTTCTGAGAAAGAAATTTGATTCAAAAAATATCAGGATTGATTATGTTAAGTCATAACATAATGTTAAAGAAAAGCAACTAAAAGGTGACTTGATAAATGTGCATGACAAAGAATAGTTAAAGAACTTAGAGCAAGAGTTTGTGTTCTCTCTGCCTAAGACATGGAAATTTCAATTATATGAAAAGAGGAGAAATTGTCCATGAATAAAAGTACATGTCTTTCCACATCTGTGATTAAACTGAGGAACCCATTTACCAAAGGAAGTTGATAAAAAACAACCATAAACACAGCAGTTCTACATCTGTGTCAGGGCTTAAGGAAACCTGTAGCTATGCAGTTATGAGAATATGATCAAACAAAGCAACATTTCTATTGTTTAGATCCTGTCTATCCTTTTAGCAACCACATTTGAGCTTGCGTACACTCTAGCCCAGTCCAGCTGTGACCACAAAACTCATTCTCACTGATGTTGGTTCAATAAGCCCGCTTTTTCTGAGATCAGGGCAGGCTAACAGCTGAAGCATAGTCACATTTAGAAACCGGTCATTTATTTCTTTGTTTGGTGATGTTTAACCTGTACCTATACCTTTAGAAATCAAATTGCATTCAAATACTGTGAATAAGAAATCCCACTGTCCTTTCAATAATGCTCAGTCACGTTTCACTGTCAGAGACGCCAGAATGAACTGCATGACCCTTGAATTCAATATGGTACAATATATCTTAAATATTAAACTATTATGGATATGATTTTTAAATGCTCAGCACTGATGCTGCACTCAGTTCTCTGACTGAGGTTAACAGGGGACAGTGATTTGGAGGACAGCAGATTTAACTTGCCCACTAAGACCTAAAAAAGCAAAACAGTTCATGCTATCCTACATCTTCTGGCTTCAGGTGCACATCTTGCCATCTGATAAAATGAGACAAAGACACCACTGGGAATCTAATAATCAAGAACACAGACATTTGGGTTTAAGGTGTCATCAAGAGCTACATGGAAACCTGCTCACTGTGTGAAATGACAAAGTTAACAAAGAACTTAGTATTTTTTAAAAGACTCGGAGGGAGAAAATAGTCATGTCATATAAGTTACCAGAAACCTATGGAAAGGTCACAAAAAGTCCTGATGGCAACATTTAGGCTCTTAGGATAAGACAAATAGATAGATTCAGGCAAAGAAAATGATGGAGGCAAGGATTGGATTTTGTATGAACTGGGAAAATTTTAGAAGCAGAATGTCTGTAATAGGGAATTTTTAATGTGAAGATGGGGGAAAATGGGAGAATCAGCATTTGGGATGATAAATTCTCTGTGAAGTCCTAAAAATTCAATACTAGAAAAAAATATATAGATTAAGAGCCAGTGTAATTCAAATAGGAAATACTGCAGGAAAAATATAAACAAATGAAGTTCCAATGCAAAATAGAGAATGAGACCAAGGTGATACTATGCAACTATGACAAATTTCAGGTTAGATGGGTATTCTAAAATATTTAGGTTTAAGTGAGAATATAGTTATGGGACATCTTTAGAAACCAGACTGAAGAAAAACATTGTAATACCACAGTAAAATTACACAGGGGAAAAAAAGGTATATTCTATCGTTGGAGAAATAATGGTATTTGTTAAAGCTGGATACACAGTGAACTCCATCAGGTAATGTTTAGTGACTGGTGTAAGCAGAAAGAGTGCAACAGTAAAGCCATGCTATTACCCCTCTAATCAGGAAGTTCCTGTTGACAGCAAAATGCTAAGGGATAAATGCTAGTGCATAGATTAAAGTCATAGTGAAAATGAGATATCAATCACCCCATTTCAGTCTGGTAAGCCATTCATGATAGGATGTGATACAGAGGCAAAATCTGCAGACACCTTATATGACTCATTTATGAAACAGCTGGTGAGTGAACTCACTGGAGAGAAACAGTTCTTAAGGTAATTGTAGCAGACATACAAGACACTTCCACATTGTTAGCCATTGAAAAGCAAAACTGGTAAAAATGACTGTTAAGATGATCCTATGATCCTCATTTTCAGGGGATGAAAAGAAATATATAAAATACATTTTAAAAATAACTTAAAAAGAGAAACTATGTAGAAAGAAACTTGGTAGGAAAACCACAAGTGAGCAGTTAAATATGTAAAATGTTTGCAGACCACAAGGAGATCATTTAAAGACATGATATTATTGGACACTGCTTTTGACTCATGCTTCCCCTTTACCACTTCCCTTTACCTCTTCCCAGATTCTCCGGAAAAAGTAGAATAGGAGAGTACTAGATATATATAGAGAGATTCAAATAAATGTAAGTCATGGCCTAACAAGGCAAATAGAAAAGAGCTTGATCTCTGACAACTTACATAAAAAGCCATAATATGGGTAGGCCAAAGGGTGAGGAGCAGCTTACTGGTGTTTATGGCTTTAATAACAGTAATAAAAGTTTCCCATGCTAGAACCCACAAGTCAGAAAGCCAGAGGAGCTGACAGATGATCAAGAGGTAAAGGGACCACTCAGTGAAGACAGGACTATTACAGGAAGGCTAAACTAAGTATTTGTATTGGTATTCCTAGTGGCAGTAAGACAGTTCCCATACCACATCTTCCTTCAGAGTTGAGATCCTTCAGTGGATCTATTTCTTGTGAGGGATCTATTTCTCATGAAGACCATCAAGATAAAGGATTCAATTAATACAAGTCATGTCATAAGTGAATATTAAAAATTTTATCTCAGATGAAACTTATAGCTCAGGAAGCCCCTAAATTACTGATTGCTAAAAAGATGTACTCCTTGAAATACTGTTTCTTCTATTGTTTCCCTTGGTATTTCCATTTACTATTAATGAAGACAAGCTACTGAGACAGACTTCAGCCAGGAACAGCGTTGCAATTAAATTTTATAGACTGTATATGGAAACCAAGAACACCACAAATCTAACATCTAAAATTTTGTAGCTGTACTTGGTTAATTAAGGAGTGAGAAAAACTTTCTTCTGCATGTAACATTAATAAATTCCTCAGATGTATGATTCCTTGATGTTAACTTCAGAAGGGATACTGAAAGAACAAAGGTAGCTGGCTCATCCAACTGCTAAAAAGCATTTCTTAATTTCGTGTATAATGTGAAGTTTCACAGTTAAACAGACAGTATCATTTAACATATGCATTGAATTTTTGGTCTCTAAAAACTATAGAATTGCAAAGAATTTTAGATCTGAAACAAAAAATGAAATACAACTCCATTTACAGAAAGTCTGACCTTGATCATTTAAAAATTTTTACATCAACTCACAAACCCATGTATCTTGAACTATAAGGAAAAGTTTAAAACTTTTCATCAGAACAAGTACATTCCTATAGTCTTTTCCGTACTCGGATTTGAACAGTAACTCAATATTTGCTGAATAGAGATGGTAGTAGAGAATAGGCTATAACCAGCTTGGGAATTTATAGCCGCAGCTATAAACTTATCAGTATCAAATACTAAGCAACTGTGTTGGCCATCCTCTACTAATAACAGCGTAGCATGATCATTAATGCAAATATAGCCATATCTGTGTAATAGTACCTCATATACACAAACAGCATTTTATGATTATATTGCACTGGAAACATTCATATCGTAGATCCAAGTATATTCTGTATGCTAAACTTTGTTCCAGTACAGTGAAAAAATACCACTTCTATTTCAGCCTCTAAACCCAAATGAAACCTATCGTGACAAAATAATAAGTTTGCCCAGTGCAATTTAATCTATACATTTTTCAGCAAAACAGAAATCACATCTTTTGACACTCTGACTGGACAGAAATCACTAGCATAGACATTTCCTGTTGTTGGCATTAGAAAGGAAATACATTCTACCAGGATAAGTAGATTTATATAGATATAAATTAATCATACTGTGATTGTATCTGTATAATCACTTCAGTAACTATAAAACATTTCAGTAACTTCAATAAAAGCAAAATCAACACCAAGAGATACTCTTGAGCTAGTTACGGCCCACTGATACCTGTTAAGGTCATTTTCAAAATTCTTTTTGGTATATCAAATAAATATATGTCCTTTCTTTGCAACAATCTCTTGAATAAAGCTAGCATAAGTAGAAGACTCTCCAAGTGCTTTCTAAACACATATATTAAGATTGAATTGTTCACTCCGATCTTCACATACTCTGTCAAAATAGTACAGACCCTCATTCTTCATCTCCCAGGCTTTTAGGGGTTGTAGGCCCTGAACTGATATCCCAGTGCCTCCACTTTATGGTGTCATCCTCCACTAGATTATTGGATACACCTTTTAAATCCAATTTAATTTGATTTTTCCCTCTAGGTTAAGACAGATATAGATTTTTCTCCCATCTGTTCCACAGATGTCTCAAATGGCCAAATGTTAGGGAAAATATTGAATTTCTGAAACTTTTTATTTATTTAGGAGGTGAGAGGTATTTAATCTTCCTCCATATGTTGTAAAGAAGTCAAATCAATCAAAAGGACGAACTTCTATGAGTATGGCTAATGTATCAGAAAAGCTTTCACTGTTCCCTACTATCTCTTAATTGCAACTTCTGCTAGTATTGTCATTTCCAGGCACTGTGTGTGACCTTAATCACACACACACACAAAAATACATGCAAGGGACTGAAACTGGAAATAAAAAACAGTGGTATAAAAATTACTACATCTTTACTGGAGGAAATAATCACAGCTTTGGCATGAAAATGAAACCTTTCAGTGAATATTGTCAAAGATCATCTACCGGCCATATTTCTTTGACAAATGGAATAATTTCAGAAGTTTAACCCCCCCCCCCCCACACACACACACCCCTCAATGGGACCATAAACACCTTCACATAAACTGTCCAAGGTGCACATTCTTAACTCTGTTAAGGTGCTGTAATGAAACCTCAGTCCTGAAAAGGTATTCTGTACATTGTTTAACAGGTCCCATGAGGATGCTGACCATGCAGGGATCTCTTGGTGAGGCAGAACTAAGAGTGGCTTAAAATTACATGGATTCTGCTGCCCAGCGTGGGAGAGAGGGGCACTGTGGGAGAAGGGAAACATCCCACTGAAGTGGGAAGATTTATTCTGACCCTGACTTCAGACTGCCATTCAAGGGCTTCTCATTCAGAGCTTTGTTTATGCTATCTGAAAAAAATCCACAAGGAATTAGTTCAGAAGGAGTAAGATTTAAGAGCATGAGCCTATGCTTCCACAATGTACCTGTTAGAATAGCTTGGAAAGGAGTTAGTTAAAGTTGATATGAAAAAAATCTGCGTAACACAAGTTATTTTGATAGCTTTTTTTTTTTTTAATGATTCTTGTGCAGTTTTCTGAGCATTACAGAACTACCTTCCTAAACTATAATAAGTTTCAGAAATAAGCCATCTAGGATAAGCTGTTGAGTTCGCTTTAAAAGACTTCTCATGTAATTTATAAGATCGAATGCGACTCTTCTCATAAACCACTGCTTATTCCTGCACAAAATCAACCCTATGATGCCAGTGTTCAACAAGAAACGACTTGGCTCAGTGTATTGTATACCTCACTCCCATTTCACCCTGTGCTTCCAGTAATGGAAATCCAGAGACAGATGAGCATTTCCAACACATTTCAAAATTACTTACATATTTCTTTCCTCAGATCATTAGGCACACCAAAAGTTGTTTGCCTCTCTTCCTATCCTATTTATCACTTCTGCTTAAATTGATAAGACATACAAAAAAATCCTGATTGAATGCAGTACAGTATTTAAAAAGCTGGAGAATCATGCAGTCAATAACCTAACTCCAGAGCATCTCAAAAAGTGTGGTAAGTGCAAATAAATAATCTCCATGCTATGAAGTCTTAAACTAAGCTTTTAAAACTGAGAGGTAACATTCTTCCTCCAGGTCAGACTGGTCTTCAGACTTAGTTCAGACTTAGTTCTGCATGACTGTAGAACCATGACTTTAACATGAAAATATTGGCAGTTTACCTTAATTCTTTCCACATCTAATTCAAATGTGAAGTGAAGTGATGTGAAACTGCACAAGCACATCTTTAGTACAGCATTTAAAAGGCCACATAAAAAAGCTATTCCTCCCATCTTTACCATCACTTTTAAAAGGAAGTTTGATGAAGACCTACTTGAGAAGCAGCCGCCACTGATGCACTTATTGGCATTCTGGGAAGCAAAACAACCATCCTCTGCTGATGAAAAAGCATCTCTGCAGATTCTTTCCACTCTGGGCCACCTGATATATTTCCCATTTTCTATATCCTGTGAAGAATATCATTCATATGAACAGTAACTTTACTCTCTGATAGTCTAATCCTTCTAAACACACTCAAGATTTCTCACACCTCAGTGATCCCCGAGGAACAAGCTGAGGAATAAAAGATATTGCTTGAACAAGAATGCAAAGTGACAAATATAGCCATCATTTGTCAGAGCTAGCTATATCACAATAAGAGATTTCATAAGAAACTGTTGGGCTATGCTATCAACCTCATGTTGTTAACATTCTCTAGAAACCTCAGATTTTGTTCCCGGATGGAAATAACCCCACCACTATAATCTGCTCTGCAAACCATGCAAACAGTATTTTTCAACACAAACAAAATACAGAACATATTGCATACAGTTCACTCCACCACAAAGCACCTGCCACAAGAAGTCAAGCTTACTTTATCTCAGATGAGAGGATGCAAAACATAATACAAAGTACTTTTATGAACCAGAGGAATATTTCATGTTTCATCTTTGCCATCCTATTCACATTACCACAAAAAGCATTCTCTAGGAATTCCTCATGCCTAGGAAGCAGGCAATTCACAGCCAATTGCCTAACAGAACTCAGTTCATTCCTACATAGAGCTGGGATATACTTTCCTAGAATGGTGACATGCCACTGTGCAACATACTTCCAGAAGACATGGGAACTTTGCCTGTGCTGGTTTACTCTGGCAGATGGAGCTTTTAAATATTTATTAAGCATTCAGTATACCCTTGCTGTGATGAAAGAAATCTTAAGCATTTAACTATAAATGAGCTACTCACCCAATACTAGGGAGAAAAAATTTAGAAAATCTTGGAAACAGAGTTATTAATGCAAGCATTATGGGGCTAAGCTTATGACACTTATAAAAAAAAAAAAAAACAGCAACATAACATTACAATAGGTTAGAAGCTTTTTGCATCTGTTCTTTGCATATGGCGTTTGTGATCAGATGATTACATACCTCCTAGGTGACTGTTATGTGTTTTATGCTGACAGCATTGATGCCATATTTTTAATTTGAAGGGTATGCTATGCCACTTGGCCATATATAAAACATATGAAACTTCTGAGGCTGGGTATGTTAATCTCAAATTCCACAAAAGGAATATTAAGTGTTTGACATGAAAAGGAGGGAAAAAAAACTTGTTAAATATGAACACTGTAAAAATGTTAACAAAAGGCAAGAGTGTGAATAAAATATTGTTATAAAATAAATATGAGTAGTTGCTACTCCCTGAATGGCTCTTTCATAGGCAGTAGGTTACCACAAGGGCAGACAGAGCACACTGTAGATGAGTTTCTCTTTTCCGCAGCTGAGTGCAGCATATAGCAAAGTTATAACCCAACAAGAGTAAATACTGATAGGCCCTCAGGGTTAACACATACTTTACTGGAGAAGAAAGTATTTCAGCTAAGGAGAGATAGATTGGTTAGCAGGTGGCTAACCAGCATGATCCCAAATTTAACCACAAACATTTCTTTTTGTAATTTCAATCTCAATTATAGTTTTAAACACTTTGGAAGTCAAACTAGATGAAGTGATTTTATATTTCATGGAATGGCTACCTGTAGTTGATCACTGTGGCAGTACAAAGCATCGGGATGTGATCTAGGAATGCTGCTCTGTATCCTTCCATTGAAATTCTGAAAATTAAAGCGGTGATTCTGTGATTCCTTAGGGGCCTAATTTACAGTTTCAGATCCAGGCTGACTTGGCAGCGACTTTTCTTTCATTACCATAGCAGAAATTTATATAGTAACAGCTGTGGAAGAACAAAAATAAAATAGAAAAGTTTGGAATGAGTATATATGCACATGTATGCACACACAAGCTTTTAAACTATTGCTGCCATAATGACCATTTCCATTAGAAAAATGGCTGACATAAAAACTAGACCTTCATATGCACCAATCAGTTTCGACCTTTAACTGAGGGCTGGCTGGGAAAGTAAAAATTTTGTTTGGCTGAATATTTTGTAGTTTTGAAATGTAGTTTCATAACCCATAGAATGGAGCATTTAGAGAAATGGTAATATTCTTTGATATATTTTTAAGTACACTATGTTAAAAGCATCAGTAATTTTGTAAGTTTTACGTGCAAGTAGATGCCCTAGATAGACAGATAACCAGATTAGTGGACTGGAAATACTATACATTACAATGTTTGTTGTTACACTAACATCAGACTCAAAATATTAAAAACAGCTTCTCAAACCCTGAATATGCAAACTGCTATTGTTACATTTGGAGGTAAGGAAAAAAAACCCTGAAGATATTTAGAATAGTTTTGTTGTTGTTTTTGTTTGTTTGTTTGCTTTTACACAATATCTCTAGCTTGATTTTCTTTCTAGTTCTGTAAATAAGGAAGCTTAAATTTAATGTTTCTCAATGTTAGACAGCAATGTTGGATTTAGGCACAGAGAGGCATAGGCTTTTCA
This sequence comes from Apteryx mantelli, assembly GCF_036417845.1. Taxonomy (NCBI): domain Eukaryota; kingdom Metazoa; phylum Chordata; class Aves; order Apterygiformes; family Apterygidae; genus Apteryx; species Apteryx mantelli. Next base: position 81,514,947 of record NC_089979.1, read on the forward strand.
CAAGAATCACTGCCCTACCAGTTAGTTCATCTGGGGTTGTTGGATAGTCGGATAACCTCATATTAATAGTAAAACTCATCTAATAATCCACTATATTGCTAAGTCTTAGTGGAAACTCAAGATTCAATTCAGATGTAACTTGTATACATGCTCACACACATTTTCAACAAATAAAGATTTTTTTTTTTAAGTGTTAAAATGACCGGTATACCTGAAAACGTTTTTCCTAACTTGCACAATATCTGCAGAGTCCTTGAACTTTCTTTAGATTGTACAAGTCCTATAAGTCCATCCTAGCCCAGATAACTCCAATTATGAGCATGAGGCAGACCTTCACTAACATTTACAATGCTGTCTCACCATTACATGAACCTGCAAGTAGAACTTTTTAAAACAAGAGGAACCCATACATAATGTTGTTTAGAAAGTACCCTATCATTACTTTTTAAAGATCCAGTAAATAAAATAAAACAAGAAAAAGATACCACAACTAAATGTCTATCTGAATAAATAAAACAGATCCCATAATATGAATAACCAAAATAAGTCCCAGGTGAAATAGAATTTAGGATCTTTTAAAAATTATATTCTATCCTTGATGAGAACCCAAGTCAGACAGCAGTTTGAGCTGCATCTGTTTCAGCCTTTTTCTTAAAATGGAAGAAGTTCAGCATCAAAAATAACAGAAAAAGTTCTAGTTTGCTAAGAACAAATTGAGACAGAACCTACAGCCTCTGAAGTAAGATGTTCAGCATGATATATTAAAACAAAAGATTTTATAAACAAATCTCCCTACTGCCCACTAAGTCTTAACAGTCAAATCAATTGCCACTTTTTTTGGAGTTGCACTGAACACCGGAGGGAAAGTTTTCTGCTTTTCACCAAGACCATAGCTTGGTGGTAGCTTTGATGCTTGTTTTCCTCAGCAGTCTTCTGTGGCTGTGGGTGCGACAGGTGCCTTAGCTCCTAGCTGAGACCACCCTACATTTCAGGCAGTTTCCACCAGGATCAGTGATTTAGAGAAGGAGAAATTGTTCAGTTTGAAGCAGCTGATACAAACTAAACCAGGCAGCATTCTTCTCAGCTTCCCAGGCTCGCCATTTTTGCTAAAATGAACATAAACTGAAGGAACAAAATCCAGCAAGTTCTACCCATCCTGCAGGAATTCTGTAAGTATTCCTAACTTTGGCTGTGTTGCCTCAAATGAGCAGCAGAGAATGAATGAGAGCACAGATCCTTGCACTGCCCTGACTACTGAATCAAGGCTTAAGCATTCTGTTTAAGATGATTTAAATATTTCAAATTTTACCACTTGCAAAATTTTCTTTCTGGATAACAGTTATAATACACATATGCTTCCTTATAGCTTCAGGAAATGAAAACAAGATCCTTAACTTCTTCTGCAAATAAATGAAGTTTCCAAAACTGTGTGTAGAGCTGCAGTGTGCTTCCTTTCGGGTTTTCTGTCAGTATCACCTATACAGACAGAAACAAAAGAACTGTAACTTGTACGTTATAGCCTCACTTATTTAAAATGAAAGAATACAACTCCCATCTGATTTAAAAAAAAAGTGGAGTGAACGCTTCTGGGAGAGGTACTAGCATCTGAAAATCACAGTTAAAAATTAAATCAAAGAACAGGAAGGAACAAAAAGGCAGTGGGAACCTACCATCTCACAAACATCTGCAGTGGTCAGCAGCATATGTGTTTTGCACAGTATGAAAGCAAATCCATCAGAAACTTGAGGATGAAAATACAAGTCATGGCAGCAAACAATGAGCACAAGAAATATTTGATAGTTTTAGTTAAGGTTATAATTACATGGACTTCTTTATTTCGCATGCAACTTTCTTCCCAGAGAAGAGTTTTCAGAAATAAGGATTCTAGTAAGTGAAAAGCACTAAAAATGGAAATGGTAATATATACTTTAAAAAAAAGTTATACTGGGTTTGAATCATAGGTAGAATCATGTTGATTTCCAGGTAATGCCATTGTGACCATTGATTTCTAAAGAGCATCAGCAGCTGAAGTGAAAAGTGAAAGAATAAGACTAATTTTTATGGAACTTGATAAAAAAAAATCACTGTCTGCAGAAATTTATAGAGAGGTGTGGGGCTCCTGAAAAATATGGAATGCTAATGGTAAAACATGATTTATTAAAATGAAATATTTCAAATTCTTGTAGCTACATGAAATTCCCATCTGTAATGAAAAACTAACTTGAATGCCTGTGTAAAATATATGCCAAAATGAAGTCAAAGGAGACTGGAAATGTTGGTGATCAATTATAAACTGAGTTTCAACAGTCATTAATTTTAAAGTATTTCATCTGTGTACTTCTGAGATGATGCTTTCACCATAGTAAATCCTGCACTCTGAGCTTGGTTATCACTCAAGTACTGAGAGCTGGAAGTGATAAAAATTACTGCTGGTATTGCTGCTATGTCTCATGGCAAAATGCAGATAGAAAGTTGTAACAAAAACAAACAAAAAACAACACACACCACAGAGTTGTTAGTATTTTTTCATTTTAATACAGCTTCAAAATATCAATTCTACCAGAACTTATTCAGATATGAAAAAGTCTCACAAATGAAAAATTTAGGAAATAATTTAGAAGTCTAAACATTTGAATAATAAAGTGCGTATGAAACTAAGTTTTGAATGTGACACAAAACCAAAAAGTCACACCAAATTTGCCCCATTTCTCTTATTCCTCTGTTTGATGAGGTAGAAGACAGCTGTCTGGATTTTACTCTTTGTAAGGGAAATAAAGCTTTTTGGCACAGGTGCCAAAACAGACAGGAATGTTTTACTAGTAATGTGAGGAGAGAAGTACGGTTCTCTGATACATGCCTTACTAACACACTACGAACTCATGGTAAAATGCCCATCTCCTTCTAATTTCAATGGGAATGAGGCACAGCATGCAGAACTGAGGTACAAATTTGAAAGCATTGTCATCTGGCTTGTAAAAGTGTTAAATCTATTTTTGACCTTAGAAAGTGAATGTGGTGATAGTTGTGTAAGAAAGACACCTACAGAAAACTGTAGGTTTTTATGAATCCAGGGACTTTCACAATAAATTAATACATTTTAAAAAGATAAATTACATTTACATTATAAATAAAAGCTCCTGTAAAAATAATATTGAACGATGTAATGAAGCTGATGTTACAAATCTAGGTAATAATGCACTATCAATAGCGTGGATTCATATCAATATCAGATCATTAGATAAGCATTTGCAAGATTCAAACCATGAAGATGGACTGATTCCTATAAACTCTGAAATAAAAAGCACAAAATAATTTGCCTCTTTTTTTGTGACAGACTACTTCCTTAGCACAGGGACAGTCATATTCATGCAGCTAAAGGGCTCTCATGCAAAAACTGCTTGGGCCCTCCTGATTCAGAGCATCTATAGAGATAGCTCACAAAGTTATCTCAACCTGATTATGTAAATGTGCTCATACACACATACCACCCGTTATAGCCTATTAAAAACCACTACTGAAACAAAAACAAAAACCACTCACACACATACAAGTGTTTGCTTGAATCAAAAGGGGAAAAACGAGCCTTAACCCCATTTCTCTTTACGTTATCAGCCTGTAAGGTTTTTTTAGCATTAAAATCAGAACTGCAGTTCAGACAAACAAGTCATGCTGTCCTTTGCTGGTACCTCGAGCTCTGACACCCTTGGCTAGTCAGGCTAGCACAGTTAATGAAGTCTTTTCCCTCTCCTTTTGGTGTTGCCTCAAAGCAACTTAGTGATGGACTCTTGTTTGGTACTCAGTTACCTTTGCTATTCCAGTTGAAGCTCATCCTAGTCCTCCTGCAAGTTCTGAGAAAAATCAAGGAGTGCATGATTTCTGCTGTCTACACTACACAAGAATTTTTGGTCAGAATCAAACCCTTTATCATAGTCCATTTTAGAATATTTAAAACTTCGTTGGTAATTCTGCTATATGCCCCTCCTCTAAAAGGGATAGACAGATTTTTTTTTTTTTTTAAAGGGAAAATTCTGCAGAAATGTTTTTGACTATGCATGTGTGGTCCTTTATAGACCCCCATAAAGGCTGACAGAAAATGGGATGCCCTCAGTTCCTCTGACTTACATGACTTTCAACAGAGCTTTCCAGCAAGCCCAAAAATCAGTTTGTCCTCCATTTTTAATCCATCTGATTTTGTCTTCCATCATTTCTTAAAATATTTTGGAATCCTTTTTCCAGCGAAGACTGAAAGATTTTGTTTACCTTGTTTATCATTACATTCTGACAGTCAAGGTGTCTTTAATCCTAGTAGAAAATGAACAGAAGATTTTGCAAATCATAAATCTGAGCTTGTATCATCTTTGTATCAATGGCTTCTAAAAACCTATTACTTCCTCAAACTTATTTCTTCAAGATGTTTTTCAGTAATAATGACTAAATATTCATACTCTTCTCAGTATGCTTTGTGCTCTTAGGTTTCTATAGGGCAATCAATATGCCACTGTTCAGCACAACTCTCATATTTCTGTTAATATCAGTGCCATCCTACATGTGCTTCCAGAAAATCTAATTCCACTGATAAAATAGCATGACTGTCAGAAAAATGAAATGTTCAAAAAGAAAAAACATGTCTTTTTTTAGTATTATGTTTTCAAACTGAAATTCATTAGTGGAATAAGGTATACCACATGTAAGATATAAAGTCTATGAAATAGTTTAGCCTCCTTTGAGATGGAAAATGCTATAAAATGATAAATTTTATTGCCATTAAAAATTAATGTTATTGTAAATAGTGTAAGGTGCATGACAAACTTATCAAAAGCTAGGTGACTCCATTTAAAATGAAGTGTCAATGAATTCAATGTAACAATTTAAGTAGATATATTCTAGAAGTTCAAAATGGCTTAACCAGGGCTCACCTTAAGCCTGGTGAAGACAACCTGTGTTAGAAGGTCTGCAATATGAAAGTTTAGAATTGGACATGATGTAGATGTGACAGCTGTCATTCTGACTAATTCAGTAGGAATTTGAGCAAAAGACCACAACACCAGTAACGTGCACCAACTTCAGTTAAAGGTTAAGGTTTTCTAAGGAGGATTAAGTCAGATTCTCTCTCCTCCCTTTAGAAAGTCTCCCTTTGTATGCTACTAGGAAAGCCACCACCATCCTAACCACCATTATCAGTGTTTACATAAAATTTAAGAAAAATTAGAGAGGCCAACAGATTCAAGATGCCTTTCAGGCACAGAATATCCCAGCAAATAATTTAGTAAAGTTGCAGCCAATTTCTTCTTAGATTTCCTCAGGGCACTAGTCTTGGATATTGTTTACTGATCTAAAGCCAGAGAGGGATCTTTATAGTGAGCAACCAAGCTCCTGAAAGGGGGTGTTATAGTAGGAATGATGACTGATCTTTAAGTACAGCATCTTCAATGGAGCTGCAAAAATCTTATTTTGATGAATGGTGATTAGCTCTGCATAGATATGGAACTGTTCACTACTAAACCAAGACACTTCTGAGGTGAAAACTCATCCTGCTGACTTTCTGGACTGTATTTAAGGAATGCTTTTTATCAAACTTCTCACTGTTTTGTCAACAAGACTCATTTTGTTGCAAAACAATCATAATCTGTCAAGTACAGATTTTTTCCTTCCTCAGCCTTTATCTGTTCAGCTGACAAAAATTAATTTCAGAACCTGCTTCAAAAATTCAGTCACTATAACTGATGCTTTAAAATATCAACTCAATTCAAGAAGCGAGATATTTGTAGGGAAAAAAATATTTGTCAGTTATAAAAATGTAGATCATATACAAAACTCCAAACCCTTTACTTTGTAACACCTCAGAATGGATGGGCAAGCAATCTTTGTTAGATTATTTAAAAGATCTGTTACCACATTTGTCTGATTTTATATACAAAATGAACAGTGTAACAGAAAATAACTTTGTATGACATGCCACCTCATTCCAGGCAACAAATACAGTTATTAAAGATTTTTTCATTAGGTGGCTGAATGTTAACTTTTTGTATTGTACATCAAAAAGTTCAGAATATTAGTCAAAACTACATACTGACAATTTCTACTAACCCCCCTTGCCCTTCTTTCTTTTCATTCACCTTAGCTGTAACCTCAGATCCATTCCGGACTTAAACCTTAGCAAAGAGATTTATGCCAGGCTCAGGTTATAAACAGCTGGGAGGCCACCCCATGATGGTAGTCTTAACAGACTGTCACCCCCATCTCAGTCCAGGCCCTAGACTTCTTAACCAGTCTCAAAATAACAAAACAAAACAAAACAAAAAAAAACAAAAAAAAAAAAAACAAGACCTAAGCCTAAAATGAACTATAGGCTTAGGTTAAGTCCAACCATGTCTACAAAACGTGAAAGTCAGCATATCCTGGAAGCTGATTTCAACAACCCATAACCTAGTTCAAATAGCCCCCTGAATTCAAACCTTGCATATTCTTATAGTCATCCTTTGCATAAAACCTCTCATCTTACCCAAAAGTCAAGGACACCTGCCAATATCATCTATTAATATAACCAAGAGTCATGCAAGTGACAACCTTCAGTTTTTTGGGTTTTTTTTAAATCTACATGATTTGGAATCTATGTTTCAGCAACAACGTTCTCCATTTCATTGTTTTCTGTTAGCCCAAACCCTAAGTCTCATCCAAACCTGTTACCTAATCCTAGCTGCAGCCTACAGGACTACATTATGTCAAATAATCCCTGCTTACACAGGAGCTAACTGCAGCCCATGAAAGTACCAAACTAATCACAGCTAGAGCACCTCTTCCTGAGCCAAATTCTTCTATGTTTTCATTAACTTCTACGGGTCTTATCCCTAGCTCAGCTCTTAGATATTTAGGTACAAAGTGGACAAATTGCATATACCAACCCTAAATTTAGGGCTGGGAGAAACAGATGGACTAAGGTAGAGAGGTGCAAAACAGATCTCAAGTAAGTTAAGGCTTGATGCCTTAATGGCTTTCTTGGCTCCATTTAAGTCTCCTCCTGCTAAAATTCCACTGATTAGAACAAACACAAGATTAGGATAACAATATAAATAATATAAAAGGCTAAGGTCAAAGTCTGATAGTGGGACTCCAAGAGACATTTGTCTTGTGTTACCGCGCCAAACACCTTACTTCAAAGTTTAGAATTGATGAAGGTTTAACAAAACTGGGTTCTTTTCAGGGTCAGACTATGAGAAACCAATGGAGTTTCTCACTAGATGTCCCTATTAACACAAACTTTAATTTTAGTGCAAAAGCTGCTTCTAAATGGTTATCTACCTTTTAATGTGTACTATCTATCAAGATATGCCTTCACAATCTTTATTACTGATCAAGTTCAGATTAGTAGCAAAAATTCTTGGAAACATCACACACTAATCTATCAGTGCCTGCAGCTGGCGCCATTTTTTCCTTGATCTGAAATATATATATATATATATATATATATATATATATATATATCTTTCACCACAGCATTATATTTTTAAGACAAAAGGAGAGTGCTTTTGAGGGAAGAGCTTTTGGCCAACATGCGAAAGTGAAGTGATAGATGAAAGGCCAAACTCTGCTTCTCTACATTTTGCACCTTGATGAAATGCAACAGTTTTTGGGTTTTTTTTAATAACTCAAGATTATCAACTTTTGCTTCAGCTTCTGATTTGGTTGTGACTCTTCTGTATCAATTCATAATAAAGAGTCAAAGATCACCCTAGCAAAAAAAACAAGCAATGCATAATAGCCTCTTGTTCACTCTGATAGGTAATAATATATTTATCTGTATATTTATTTGACAAGACTGTAACTAAGCCATGTTTTCCCCTGACTGGCTAGTTCAGTCTTCCTCTGTTGGCAGACAGCTTGTATTTCTCAGTCTTTCCTATTTCCATAGATGACAATAAATAAATAAATAAATAAATCCACATTTGACCTGAGGACGACAAAGTTTCTCATTCCTTCTAAAAGGAATGAGAACTCCAAACTCAGAATGGTTATTTGCCTTCCCTAGCTAAACAGCTTTCTGTTCAGGGTATTAGTCTTGTCCCTTAAGGCAGAAATAATCAGTCATCCAGTCAACTAACCTCTCTCATCAGGTTACTTCCTCTCGCATTCTTTATCTCATCTTCTTAGAGTTATTTTACATAACAGATAGTTAGGTGGGGTTTTTTGTTTGTTTTTTGTTTTTTTAAGGACTAAGTTTTTTCAGCTGTTGTCACATACCTTAAAGTGCAGAAGGCCTTCTAACTGCAGCCCGGTCACTTTATCATGAACACATGATTACAGTCATCATACCAATGCCTATGCAGGAATTTCTACTGTGGGGAAATAACAGGGTATGGGGGAAAACCTCAGTGCAAGAAAAGATATGCAACATCCATAATAATTTTTAACAGAACCTACAAAATGGGGGTGCCCCATTCATGTGCAGGAGCATTCAGGTCTTCCTTTAAAATATTATTGCCATTGCTGGTGCTAAATCACCTGTCTCTTGTACCAAGATAATATATTTGGGGGTTTTAAATATGTGCATTTAACATTTCAGAAGACAGACTGAAACAATATTCGATCTTCTCTAAGGTCTGGCTCTCAAAGCCTTCTTCAACGTCTAATAACTGCTTAATGTCAGCAACTGACCAGTCAGCACTGGGCAACAGAGCAATAAAAATATATCCATCTTTTTAAAATGTTAATGGGTTTAAAAATTGCTCATTAATTACTTCAGCTTTCCTCTGATTAACTGATCATTAACCAAAATATTTAGAATTAACATTCTGCAGTTTGCTTTATTACATCTCTGTACATGGAGAAGTTATACTTACATACAAGTATGAAATTAAAAGTTATCCTTTTAATTCTAATGTTTTCTCACAGATTATGGAACCTTATATCTAGCATGTGGAAAAGTATAGTTTTAATTAAGGCATGTTTCATCTTAAGGCATAAGTAAAAAAATGCTCAGAAAGTTAAAAACAGCTTCCGTAATCAAGCTTACTCCAGTAGTTCACCAAGTTTAAACTTAGCATTTCAAAACAGGCAAACAGACAGAATTAATTGTTGTAACTATGCACTATGTTCCTTCTGTCCCGCAATATTCATACAGAAGTAAATTATGTTCTCAGCTATGCAACTAGTGATTGACAGCAATTCAGGTATGACATCTGGATTGTACCATTATATGTGGACCAAAATACTTCCCAGTACATCCAAATATGATTCAGGAAACATATACAAGAGATAATAAACCAATTCTTCTTCCAGACACATGAACTCTTCCAGCACCTAATAAAATTCCCACTGGAACCTGATGTCTTACCCAAGGCTTTTCCTTAAATGTTAGTCCCAGCAAATCTCCACTTTTTCTGATAACTAATTCAATGAATATGAAATATTAGACCTTTCTAAGAGGGAAAGGGGGGGGGGGGAACAAAACAAAACAGTATTTAGAACTCCCATAGTTCTTCTACCTTAATCAGATGATGTTGTTAAAGGTGTTTCGTTACAACCACCCCCCTTCTATTTTAATTGAAAAAATATAAGTTTCAACAGTAATGGTAGGATATTTCCTCTACTTTCTTCTCCTTTCTGTAAGTGTATTTTAAATAAGCAGAACAGAGGATTTTTAATATCTTGACTATTCCCAAATTATTATCTACTCTGTTACATGATGCATTAGCTGACGCTTTACATCTTGCCAAGCATAATCTGAGAGATCTCCCTGAAGGTCTGAAACCTTAACAGATTCTGTGAGAGCAAAAAAGCGATCAGCAGTGAATCACAGTTGAGTTGGCACCTTATGACACTCTGGAAGCGTTACAAGTCCATAAGTTCTCCATGATGGCTTGGAAAGCTGCCACTGTCTTGATTGTTACTTATTATCAAGAGACTCATAACCAAGCTCTAATTTTTTCCCAAGTTTGGAGAGCTAGTGAGGAGTCAGAAACTACTCTACCTGATCTTTCAGAACTTCAGTAATAGTTTCAATTGACCTAATTAAGTCATCATACAGTGCTACTGTACAGCTGATGCAGAAGTATATTATCACCATACATAAATATTAAAAAAAAAAAAAACTGCTGCAAAAAAATCGCGTGACTTGATTGTATCCCGAGACAGAAAGAAAAAAGGCCATTACAGTAATCTATGGCTTCCTCTGAAAAGCTTAGCACAAAAAGAAATCAATCTTTAGGTGCACGTTTGGGGTTCAAGATTATAGCAAGTATATACATTCTTTTCTAACTTGGAAACTGCATAATTTCTCATGAACTCTCCCGGCTTTAAAACACTTCTTGATCCTAGATATGTGTTGGTACTTGAACTGCAATAGTTTCTTAGGATTTCAAATTTTTCAGATCTTGTGATTTGCATTTAATCTTTTTCTGCATAAGAATTAAGTTCAATCTAAAGCTAATAATTCCAGGATCCTATAGAAACTTCAGAAGATTATCTGGTTCCTCAGTCCAAAACAGGTTAATGAGGGTCATTAAATGACATAAAACCACTATAGAAAGTATTGCTATAACATTTTTGCTTGTGAACCAACACTAAATCTGGACTTAATAGAAACTATGCTGCAGGTACTGGGTATCAGGTAACTGATAGAACAAATTCTTCAACATTCTTAGTCATTACAGTTCAAATGAAAGTTCTAAGAAACTGAAAATAGAAGAAAAAAATGAATAGTTTTCTTTCAAGCCAAATATAAAACAGATAAATATAGTCTACCTGTTTTATCTTTTACTTCAGTTTCAATCCAGTGCACATTCTTTACTTGTCTTAGTAAAACATGGACGTTCTCTTTAATCGTGGAAAACAAAAAAGTAGATCAAGAAGTCTATTTTAGATGAACTTGACTGTAGAACCATTATAGCTATATATAAAGATTTGGGCTTTTTATTATTAATTTTTCATAGTGGCTTACAAATTTTTCTACTTGGTCTTTCGCTATATCAGATGTCACATCAGAGGATTGTAATCTACTTTACAATGGAAACATTTTTAACACTATACTAAAATTCCTCAAAAAATTGCATGTCTTCAGCAAACTCTCAAGCTAAAAAAAACAAAAACAAACTAAAAAAAATAAAAAAAACCCAAACACATTTCAAAGTACAGCTTTTGGGTTTGATGTATGAGAAAGACTTAAAAACATGGTTTTCCTGAGATTTAATTTTCCTAGAAAACCTCTTTACCTTTGTTTCCTTGTGCAAGTCATGGAAGACGTGAAATATTTTATCATTTAATGGATTTAAAATATTCAAGATATGGTCAAGAAAAATTTTGCCTATGACTGCATTTGACAGATTATGTCCAAGTTTAGCAACTTTAAGCAAAAAAGCTCTGTCAATTTTAAAATATTTTTTTCTCTAAAACTACCTTATATAAGCTCCTTTGAGGCGGCTGCTGTTTGCACTTTTGTAATACTAGAGGGAGAAACAGTAAACAAAGCAAAATAAATCCCCCCTATTCCTACAAATCCTTGCAATTTTACAGTTCTATTCATCTAGCAGATTCAAAGCCCTTTCTAAAATATATCAAGGAATAACTTGATATATCACTGGAACAGAGCCACCATTATGACTAAGTCACATTCCCTTATCTCTCCACACCCAAATCAATGAACAAACAAATACTAGATTTCTTCAGTATTATTCAGCTAAGGCTAACTTATTATTGTGAAACACTTATTCAAATTGCTGTGAATTACATCAGTAAAACTAGGTTTGCTGAAGCATCTGAATAGTTTGGAGCTATTAAATTTAAGAATAGAGGAAAATAATTTAAACAGTTCTAATTAGAAAACATGGAAAATTGGCCATATAAAAACTCAACAATGAATACTCTCCTTAGTACATACATATTACTTTACATAGATGTTTTGATATTGAGTTATTAAAAAAAAAAAGCTTAATAAAAGCAGCTCTACCTTACTACCTTTCTGTGCTTGCCTCCATTTCTCTTGGCATCTTATGATTTTACACAACTATCATCCCACTCTATCACAAAGCCTACAAGTAGAAATGTCTTGTCTATGTCATAGTAAAATGGTATTCATTTCATAGTAAAACAATACTACTGCACCATCATTTTAACACAGGAAAGGGTTTGAGCCCATATTAGGTAGTATATTTCAGACATAAACTGCTCTCTGGTTTTTCACTGAACTTGCCACAATATCAAAGTTATGCTGCCTTTGTGGTGTTCTTTTTTTCCTAATAAAATTCCAAGTCCTTACTCTGAGGCAGCATTAAAATTGCTGTGAATTAGCAACATTCTTTAAACACAGCAGAATGAATAATGCCACAGAGCCATAACAACCTGATCTATCTTACTTCAGTTAGTCTGAGAGCTCTGAATACCATTGCTATGATAATTTTCATCATCTTGTGTGGAAGATGGGAACCAGTTCCTACCTGGGCCTGAAGAGAATCTGGGATAGTTTTATCTTCTTCTTGTAAAACGAAGAAATAAAATGTCCTTAAGTTAGGAATCAGCAGCCAGTAATGCTTAACCAGTGACGTGAATACTCTGTTCCTGTCCCTCAGAAGAAAGAGGCCAAACATGCAATCCTGGCCCTTCTGGAGTCAAAGGGAGTCCTGCCATTGATCTCACATTCGTATGAGTGGAGGTGATTAGTTGTAGGGAGAACCCAGGAGTGGTGATCTGTAAACATGAAAATAGTAAGAAGTCTCATGAATCTGTTTTGTATTTTTAAGAAATAAATAGTCATAAGTTTCAAAGGTTGATAATTTTGATGTCTACTAATATTTATAAAAAGGGAATTATTTAGCAAGGCTAAACTAATAAGTCTCAAGCTGAACTGAACATGCAAATTGGGAAAGTTATGATTTTCTAGTCTGTGCTGTGATATCCCAGTATTAAATCTTAATGTCGCTATGTGTCCAAATTGCCCTTTGTCAAATACTCACTAAAATGTACTGCTGTCTAACTGAAATGGTTAAAGTGTTGGAAAAAGTATTCCCCTTTTATACCTCTTCCGGAAATTAAATATCTCCCTACAGAAAATTAATAATTGAGATTTTGAGAGTGTTATAATATATTGATAAAGTATGTTCTCTTAGGCTCAATTCATTTTGCATTACAGTGTTGGCTTGACCAGATTTTGGGAAAGGAAATACTTAGCTCTGTCAGCCAAACTGATTTCAGAGACTAATCAAACATAGCTACTCTTGTTGTGTATCTCCATCAACGAAGCAGGAGACTGAAAGTACTGAACACAGACCAGAAGGGGCTCAAAAACTCCTTCAGATAAATGCCACTGTATGGTCACAGATAGTAGGTTGATATATTTTTTAATGACAGTGTTAATATTTGGAAAGTTGCATTGTCATTGTTCTTCATATATTTATTAATTTGACTAAGTATAAAGACTTTTTGCATCTTTTCAAACAGGAAAAAATAAAACAGAACTTACAATGATAACTTTCTATGTAGTATTCTCAAGGTTACCCTGAGAAACCGAATACAAGTAATACATCATGATTAGACATTTTCATGTCTGTCTTTTCAAAGCGGTCTATGTGTCCTATATACCAACACGTGCCAGATTCAGGAAAGATAAGTTTGTCCTCTTGTATCCCTCCTGAGAAACCTGCATGCTCGATCACCTCTCTGAAATGCCTGTACACCAATGCACGCAGCATGGGGAACAAACAGGAAGAACTAGAGATATGTGTGCGGTCGCAGGGCCATGATCTCATTGCAGTTACAGAGACATGGTGGGATAGCTCGCATGACTGGAGTGCTGTCATGGATGGCTATGTGCTTTTTAGGAAAGACAGGCCAGGAAAGCGAGGTGGTGGAGTTGCTCTTTATGTGAGAGAGCAACTGGAATGGATTGAGCTGTGCCTAGGGGTGGATGAAGAGCGAGTCGAGAGCTTATGGGTAAGGATTAAAGGGCAGGCTAGCATGGGTGACACTGTTGTGGGTGTTTACTACAGGCCACCTGATCAGGATGAGGAAGTCGATGAGGCCTTCTACAGACAGCTGGAAGTAGCCTCACAATCCCAGGCCCTGGTTCTCATGGGGGACTTCAACCACCCCGATATCTGCTGGGGAGACAACACAGCTAGGCACAAACAGTCCTGGAGGTTCCTGCAGAGCATTGGTGACAATTTCTTGACACAGGTGGTGGAGGAGCCAACAAGGAGAGGTGTGCTGCTGGACCTCGTACTAACAAACAAGGAAGGACTGGTGGAAGATGTGAAGGTTGGGGGCTGCCTTGGCTGCAGTGACCATGAGATGGTGGAGTTCAGGATCCTGCGAGGAGGAAGCAGGGCAGTAAGTAGGATTGCAACCCTGGACTTCAGGAGAGCAAACTTTAGCCTCCTCAGGGACCTACTTGGAGGAATCCCATGGGTTAGGGCCCTAGAAGGAAAGGGCATTCAAGAGAGCTGGTTGATATTCAAACATCACTTCCTCCAGGCTCAAGAGTGGTGCATCCCTATGAGTAGGAAGTCAGGCAAAGGAGGCAGGAGACCTGCATGGATGAGCAAGGAGCTCCTGGCAAAACTCAATCAGAAGAAGGAAGTATACAGAAAGTGGAAAGGGGGACAGGCCACTTGGGAGGATTATAGGAACACTGTCAGAGTATGCAGGGATGCGACAAGGAAGGCTAAGGCCCGTTTGGAATTAAATCTGGCAAGGGATGTCAAGAACAACAAGAAGGGCTTCTTCAAATACATCAGCAGCAAGAGGAAGACTAGGGAAAATGTGGGCCCTTTGCTGAATGGGGTGGGTGCCCTGGTGACAAAGGATGCAGAGAAGGCAGAGTTACTGAATGCCTTCTTTGCTTCAGTCTTTACTGCTCAGGCCAGCCCTCAGGAACCCCAGACCCTGGAGGCAAGAGAGAAAGTCTGGAGAGAGGAAGACTTTCCCTTGGTGGAGGAGGATTGGGTTAGAGATCATTTAAGCAAACCTGACACCCACAAATCCATGGGCCCCGATGGGATGCACCCATGAGTGCTGAGGGAGCTGGAGGATGTTATTGCTAGGCCACTCTCCATCATCTTTGAAAGGTCATGGAGAACAGGAGAGGTGCCTGAAGCCTGGAAGAAAGCCAGTGTCACCCCAGTCTTCAAAAAGGGCAAGAAGGAGGACCCAGGGAACTACAGGCCAGTCAGCCTCACCTGGAAAGGTGATGGAGCAGCTCATGCTGGAGGCCATCTCCAAGCATGTGGAGGAGAAGAAGGTGATCAGGAGTAGTCAGCATGGCTTCACCAAGGGGAAATCATGCTTAACCAACCTGACAGCCTTCTATGATGGGATGACTGGCTGGGTAGATGAGGGGAGAGCAGTGGATGCTGTCTCCCTTGACTTCAGCAAGGCTTTTGACACTGTCTCCCATAGCATCCTCATAGGGAAGCTCAGGAAGTGTGGGTTAGATGAGTGGACAGTGAGGTGGATTGAGAGCTGGCTGAATGGCAGAGCTCAGAGAGTTGTGATCAGCAGTGCAGAGTCTAGTTGGCAGCCTGTAGCTAGCGGTGTCCCCCAGGGGTCAGTCCTGGGTCCAGTCTTGTTCAACTTCTTCATCAGCAACCTGGGTGAAGGGACAGAGTGCACCTTCATCAAGTTTGTCAACGATACAAAACTGGGAGGAGTGGCTGATACCTCAGAACGCTGTGCTGCCCTTCAGAGAGACCTGGACAGGCTGGAGAGGTGGGTGGAGAGGAACCTCATGAAGTTCAACAAAGGCAAGTGCAGGGTCCTGCACCTGGGGAGAAATAACCCCCTGCACCAGTACAGGTTGGGGGTTGACCTGCTGGAAAGCAGCTCTGTGGAGAAGGACCTGGGAGTGCTGGTGGACACCAAGTTAAGCATGAGGCAGCAATGTGCCCTTGTGGCCAAGAAGGCCAGTGGTCTCCTGGGGTGCATCAGGAAGAGTGTTGCCAGCAGGTGGAGGGAGGTGATCCTCCCCCTCTACTCAGCCCTGGTGAGGCCACATCTGGAGTACTGCATCCAGTTCTGGGCTCCCCAGTACAAGAGGGATGTGGCACTACTGGAGCAAGTCCAGCGAAGGGCTACAAAGATGATTAGGGGACTGGAGCATCTCTCTTATGAGGAAAGGCTGAGAGAGCTGGGCCTGTTTAGCCTCGAGAAGAGAAGGCTGAGAGGAGATCTTATCAATGTGTACAAGTATCTTAAGGGAGGGTGTCAAGAGGATGGGACCAGACTCTTCTCAGTGGTGCCAAGTGACAGGACGTGAGGCAACGGGCACAAACTGAAACACAGACAATTGCATCTGAGCATGAGGAAAAACTTTTTCACTGTGAGGGTGACAGAGCACTGGCACAGGTTGCCCAGAGAGGTTGTGGAGTCTCCTTCTCTGGAGATACTCAAAACCTGCCTGGACGTGATCCTGTGCAACGTGCTCTAAGTGACCCTGCTTGAGCAGGGGAGTTGGACTAGATGATCTCCAGAGGTCCCTTCCAACCTCGGCGATTCTGTGATAGCTCTCAACTGCAGAGCTAACTGATAAGCTAAGCTAGATATATAGTTTAGGTAAATCTAAATAAACAGAAGATAAAGACATCATATAATTTTAATTAAATTATCAGAATTCAGCCTGAAATCAACTGCAGTGTCAGGCTTTCATTTAACTGGCTATAGTAAACCAAAAAAGGTTTTTTTACATCTTTCCCCTCAGTCTGTTTAACTCCAGCTCTTTTGCAATATTCTTTTTAGCAAAATAGAAAAAAATATCTAAAATTCCTGAATATATACATACTCAATTTAGAATTCTTTTTTTTTTTTGCCCTCAAAAGAAACATGCTTCTAAATTTATCAGAATCTAAATACTAATGGAGTTTATAAAAAGAAATTTCCATTGCATGAGACTGTTTATTCCATTCTGGCCTTTTCCCCTCATACTGGGTTCTTGTACTGGGTTCTCCAGTACAAGATGCAATAGCCATATCCTTTTTTGTGAAGCTTCTGGCACTAAGAATAGGGTACTATGTTTGACAGATGTTAACATATACATCAATATCTCAGAATCACTGAAATTATATTATTAACTAATTTCTCTTCTACAGTTTTACTTGGATCTTACAAACAATTGAAAGAGAGAGAGAAGGATCTACTTTTAAGCCTGCATATGTTCACAGTATCTCTTGGTGGTGTTACCAGTAACTGGTTTTGTGAACTTCAAGAAAAATGATGCTCAGTTTTTATGCAATTGACAAGTGTTAATTTATCAAGGCATATCAACAGGATGTAAAGCCAAGAACTCTCATTTTAATATGCATGTTTCATAGTAAAATAGAAATATATTCAAGAAGAACTGCTTTGCAGATGGCTGATTTTTCTTACTTTAATCTTCCAATATCAGTAAAAGTAGTGAATGGAAAATTTACTTACTGTACATGCAAGCTCACAAAAATAAAATCAGCTAGTTTCACTCTGGTAGCTACTAATGTGAGGCAGGAAAATTGTATCAAATAGAATAAAAAAAAGAAAATCTATGTGCATTCCTATACACTTGAGATGAAGCTAACATGCCACAAGATGGCAGATGAAGGCAGCTAAAGTGGCAAACGGTGGAAGAAAATAAGTTTGCGAGTCATTGAAAATAGCCTGCTTTGAAAATAAAGTTTCATTAACCTTGCATACAGGAAATAACTTTTAGAAGCAGCATTACAAAAACGGACATATTATGACCTATTAATGCTTTTATATAATATTTACTGTCTAGAACTGGAGCATCTCAAATTTAACATTTAGACTCAAGACAGTATTTAAAAATCAAAAATATTCTTTGAAATCAGGAAGAATTTTTTCCCCATATGCCCTCCCAGCTCCAGCTCCAGAAAAGATTTATTTATTTTAAATGAGAATTTGCAGCTCTTGTTCTTCTCTTCCACACAAGCCTGCTCAACCACCAGGTTTGGAATTATTATGTGCAACCAATGCAGTTTCTCTCCATACCCACTGTTGAAGTTGTTCTACCTTGCATTGTTAAATATACATTAAGCCAGAGTCTGAACATGACCCCACGTAGTTCTAATTTGTACGCAAATTGTGGGAATAGAGTGACAAGGGGTTTTAGTTACTGATTTAATAAGTACCTGATATAATTTCACTTAAACTGGGCTATTGTTTGGAACGCTGAACTTCTGCATCTCAGGTAAGTGTTACCAAATGCTTTGTGCAGAAGTGCAGAGAGAAGTCTGGAGTAATGGCTAGTTTGTAAACTTCAATGGGCCAAGTTACTCGACCATTCATCTGTTCTCAAACTTCAGTAGTTCTGGGCAGGCTCCAAACTAGACCTTGCAGTGCCAAGACTTTTCACACAAAAACTTAGCTGTTGCAATATTTTAGAAACATTCAACATGAATTATTAGCTGAGGTGGCTGTTTTAGGGATTCCTTCTGTGGCTCTAATCCTAAGTGCCTTCCCAAAAATCATATAAAAATTCAACACCATTGCTCAGCACTGGGCCTGAATTCATTGTTTCTCTTTAACCTTTTCTGCCTGACACTTGATACTTACCTGAATATTTTGCTGAAACTGTGTTCTGGATCTTTCACAGTTATGCAAAAAAGTAACCTTCCTTCATGTCTAAATCATTCAATCTGCACATCTAACTCAGCCAGAAATACCTAGCTTACTTAACAGACCCATTCTTCTCTATTTTGAAATCTATGCATGTAACTTCTGATGGAAAATGGACTGGATCATGAATGAGAAAGGTCAACACTGATGAATTATACCTACAGAATTAGATCACACAACTGACAAGTCACGTTCATTCATCCCCTGACCCTGTTATGGGCGCATACAGGACGGTTTTTCCCCACAGGTAATGTGCCCTAAGTATCTTGCTGCTACAATAACTTTTTTAGTAAATCATTAATCGTACCTGGAGAATTTCTATCTTGTATTTGGTAACTGTTCACAAATATAGGAAAGGAAGCTTCTAAAATTTGAACTATTGAAAAAATCCCAATGAACCATAAGAACTGACATTACAATCAGCAAAACTTGCTTCAGGGGCAAGGAGCTCTCCTAGGTTTCAGTATGAACAGCCATACATTTACATGCTAGGTAATGCAATGGAGGCAGTAGAATGGGGAATCATCTCACAAGCTAAAAATACAGCCCAGCTGCCTCAGCTGTGAAGCATCTGTGAGATAGCTGGTAAGGTGTGCAGCTCAAAGAGATCTGGGGGGGTGGGGGGTGTGTGGAGGGGAGAGTTCACCTGCATTGGGGTAGGCAGTTGAGTCTAGATCAATCATAACAGGGTTTCTGCAGTCCAGCCTTTTTTAGTCACATAAATGCTACTGAAAAATAAATACACACAGACCAGGTACTGACAAATACAGCAGTAAGCATGAACTGAATGTGTAACATTTGTAACATTCACAAAAATATAGGCAGGCAGCTGAGCTGAGATTAAGCATAATAGGGTAACTGCACTCCAGCCTTTTTCAAGCATACAGAAGTTACCCAGAAATAAATATATGCAGACCAGGAAACATTCAAATACAACATTAAACATGACCTGAGTGTATAACATCAATAACACTGAAACACAAGTGCATGCTTAGCACGATGAAATATTAAATCTCTTACAGAACATGTTCTAGTTTTCTTATTGGCCATACACTACAATGTAATTCAATGTGTAGCAAACAAGCGTACATAAGGAGAACCACAGCACGGTGACTGACTTGCTAGTATCCATACTGCATGCTGATTAATCAGCCACATCCCAGGGTTTTGCTTGTTACCTGGCATGACAGCTGAATGCAGGAACCCGAGCGATGAAACCCGTTTTGAGTTGAACGTTATTTCTGGGTAACATGGTGTGAATCTGGTCCATGGAAAAGCAGGATCTGAAAGAGGTTCTGATGCAATTCACTGCAGCTAATGGAGGAAAGGAGGTCTGGGGTCCCTAGGATAACAACAGTGATGGGATACTGGCTGCTAGTGGCACAGGAAGGCTACTGGGAAAGACAAACCAAATGAGTCCACATACAGTCTTAACCCCTTTTATGCTCCGATATGAGCAAGTTTTGGTTTCATAGACTACTATTAAAGGCTAAGTACAATGACATAATAGCAGAACACACAATTTTTGAATTAGGGCCAGTTTGCATTCACTAGCCCTGGGTATGGCAGGGTTACAATTGGTTTTTCTGCACTTATTTTCAGAACTATCCCTACAAGAAGATCCTCAAAGAAAAGGAAAGCTGATAACCACCTGGGTTTTACTTTACAGCATTATTTCAGAGTCAGAATTACTTTTTCCCCCTTAAATATTATTCCCCCTCCCCATAAGGGGATAAGATGCCACCATTTTATCTTTTTGATTAAATATTGATTTAAAAAAAGCTTCATAAGTTTTCACTGCATTCTAAAGGCAAAAATGCAACAATACTAGTAGACTAGTGAAATTGTAGAAAAACAATGAGAATATTAAATGAAAGAAAGTGTTGTCAGCTGAACACAATAGAGGCAGCAGAAAAACAAAGAGAAATGGTTCAAAGCTATAACTATGCCCTGTATTTTTATTTTCTTATGTTATTTGCATTAAGTTGATACTGCATGACAATGCATTTACTGCACATCAGGATTCACCTATGGGCAGAAGCACCCTTTGCCAGCATCTAGAATGGAGGGGAAGCATCTAATTTTCAAGTTGTTTCAGCTCATTTCAAACCATAAAGATCCTTTTAAAATGAATGGACAGGACTGAGTCCTATTAAAAAAAAAAAAAAAAAAAAAAACACCACACATCCCACACACTTTAAAGAAAAAAATTCCTTCATTTTCCAAAATAACCTCAAAGTCTTAAAGTCTTCAAGCAAATAAACATAAACAAAGGCACAAGAAAAAGCCTCATACCTTCAGAAGACTCTTAACAAACAACACACTTTATTGATACAACCATGAATAGCTAATGCATTTTAGTCACTTCCTCAGATATGCGGATTACTTTGCAGGATATTTCATAAACTGAGAGACTAGTGCTTAAAATTCAAGAGCATTTTCAGTGAGAATTGACATTTTCCCTATTGTTTCCAAAGGCAAAGCATCATCCACATGAGAAGAAAAATTTCCATGGAATATCTAATATGCAAGTGTACTACTCTAAGAAAAATTACATAGCGAGTCTTAAGAATTTGTCTTAAGGAGAGACTAGAAAGACTTCATTCTATTAGGTGCTTTCTTTTCTGTCATTATACCACACATAGATATTACAAATGTTAGCTAATATAACAAATATAGCAATTACAGGATGGACAGGAAATTACCAGTTCATATATGAATGAAAAATAATGCAAAACAGGAAGAGATAAGAGAGAAACAGTGGGAAAAGGCAAAGAACTGAGTGGGAGAAGGAGAAACAAAAGCTTTTTTCCTGAAACTTGGCAAAAAACCCACAGCCTGAGGTTTGTCACCCAAAATTCAGCCAAAAATAAACTAATTTGATAGGGGAGGGGGAAAGCATCAAGAAAAGAAAAGGAGGTAATATCAGCCTAATAATGATGGATTTTTTTTTTAAATGACAGAAAACTCAGATGAAATTTCAAGTTTTGGTGAAAAAAAATCTTATTTGTCATAACTTCAATTTTCTATACACCCATGCCTTGCTGGAAAGCATTCACTCAGCTTTAGAAACTGATTTCAGAAACAGCAGTTGACAGAAAAGAACTCTGAGACTTTTCTCTCTAGACAGAAGCTTTTAATAAGAAGGTATATACCTACAACAGTTTTCTGACTATGTGAAATACAGCAGAAAGACCACCCCCCCTTTTTTTAAAAAAAAAAAAAACTCACTAATGTAGTACTAATGGTTCAAGAAAAAACTAATTATTCCCCATAAAGTTTTAAGAGAGGAAAATTTATTGCTTGCAGCATTTAAGTGACAGCAACAGATATAGTTCTCATTATGAAGGCAGTTTTAGGAGGAGTCATATTGTTATTGTTGAACAGCATTTCTCAAAGCTGCTACAGCTACAATCTATTCTTTTATCCGGTATGTATCCACTCATTAAACCAAACTTCGGAACCATTACAAGTTTATTCCCCACTAGCAAAGGGGGGAATTGAGGACATCAGAGGCAGCAAGAGCTTCGGCTACTACATTAATTCTGCTACTACTATGAGGCATGCCTGTACATATACATACATACACACTGTACACTACAATTCATGTTGCAAATGCTTTATTTCCAGCCCAATGGCCAAGGAAGCCAGTTTGCCTTTACCTGCAATGGTGTGCAGTACACCTGGAACAGGTTGCCCCAGAGGTGGCAACACAGCCCTACCATCTGCCATGGCATCATCTACTGAACTTTAAAGCAACAGATCTCCACACAATCTTTCCACTACATTGGTGATGAATTGGGGAACAGCTCCAGGTAAAGTACTAAGTAGAGGGCAACAGGTAATCATTACCCTTCTCAGTGCTATATTTGCCATTAAATGCCCCAAAGTAAGAGGAGCCACTCAAAAAACACAGCTTTTAACTGTGCAACAGCAAGATGGATGGAAACATAACCCATCTGACAAAATTGTTCAGATAAGCATCATGAACCACCCCTCCCTGCCCCCCTCAGCACCCCCCCCAAAAAAAAAAAAAAAAAAAAAGAAGAAGAAGAAGAAGAAACCCAAGTCTTCTGGGTCATTAATAGATTTTGGCATATTCACCTCCCCAGTTACAGCCAATTGACAAAACTTTCACATTAAGTGATTAAGAAAAAAAAGTGTAATTTTAAGAGGGAAGAGGTATAGAAGCAGGCTTTTGAGCAGATCAAGCAGGAGATAGCCCATGCAATCACATTAAAACTGACTCAGGAAGGTAGCATGAAGAAAATGTGTTATATAGCAGTAAGAGAAAGAATTCATTGCGATTCTGGAGTTGTAGCTACAAAGGAGCAGATAATAACTACACCCTTCTGGAACAAGAGGTCTTGGCTGCATATGAGGATGATCTGAATGCCACTGAAGTATTAGACAGAACAACCACTGCACTTATCCCCTAGGCTACCTGCCCTGAATTTTATGATCAAGGATTCAAAATGCTCTAGGGGAAGAGCAGCCACTGCTATGGTGGCTGGCAAAAACGGATCCTAACCCTTATCAAGAGGGCATGTATTGGTTCAAGATCCAGATTGGGATTAGTTGAGTGTATGAATCAGTGGCCAGCAAATCAACAACATGAGGAAGACCAAAACCTTTGGGCTGTTGAGGCCTCAGTGCATGATGAATTAAGCACTGAAAATAAATGACAGAGCTCGTTTGCTGATGGATCCTGTAAAAATCATTGCATGAAACAGGAGACAGCAAGCTGCTGCTTGCGCAGCCACAAGAGAAGCTGCCACCTGCAAAGGAACTGGATGCTCCAGTCAGCTGGGAGAACTAATGGTCTTGAAAATATCCTTGGAAGATTCTTGGGAGCATTAGATGCTCCAAGTATATGCATATACAGACTTCCAGACGGTGACAGTATGGAAGTGGCTCAGAGTGGAATAGTGATAACTGGCAGCAAGGAAGAGCTGTTGGGGCAACAGAAGAACAGAAAATAATACAACAGCTACTCAAAGGAAGACCTACTTTAATGCATCCTGTTAACATGCATATCCCAAATTCAAAGGCAACTCAAGCAGAGAAACAAAACGAATTCAACAAGCTAGCCCAACTTGTTAGCATAGAATTGGGATGGAAGCATACAGAAGAACTACTTTTAGCCAAGTGGGACCATGAAACTGCTGGGCATCCTGGGAGGGATTAGATTTACTGCTAGGGCAGAGAACACAGCTTAGACTTTGAAAGCCAAAATTAGGCAGCATGTGATTTGTGGAATAATACAACACATTCACACAGTACAAGTGAAGAAACAGTATGCACAATGGGAGCATCAGGGCCCAGCAGGGCCCAGCTGCTCCCCTAAGGGACAAGGAACTAGGAGCCAAGCAAAATAACACAGCTAGCAGCTAAGGGGCCTCACCAGCCCAGGCCCTGTTTCACAGTACCTGAGTGAGGTGAGCAAGGCAGACCGAGAAGCGGTAGCCAGGTTCAACCAACAGCCCATGCAACTTCAGGCAAGCTCGTAGTGATGAAGCAAGTCTGAGGTCAAGCCAGGAAGCCAATCTGTAGGTCAGGGTCAAGATCAACATAGCCTACAGCCAGACAAGCAGGCATAGCTGTGACTGAGCCAGAAACCAGTACTACAGCACAGGTCAAACAGGGACTGAAGGCCCTGGGATGGGTTAAAATAGGGCTCCAGGGGTCACAGGCAGGGAGGTGTGGGTGGAGGCACCAGGTGAGGCTGTTCAGGGCAATTAAGGCCTATTAGTGCCCTCAGGACCCTGATAGAGAGAAATGGATGTTTGGAGAAGGCTGGCAAGTAGATTATATAGGCTCCTTCCCCTCCAGCAGCACTCATAGGTGTTATGTTCCCATAATGGCAGAGCTATTACAAGGACAGCTAGAAGTTCTCCCTACTTAGACAGCAAATGCAAGAAACACCTAGAAGGAACAAAAAACACATTTGTTGGCCCTATGGAATACCACTTAAGCTAGAATCAGACAACGGAAGTCATTTTTGAAAAAACACCTTCCTTGTATAGGCTGAAGATCATGGAGTGGAGCAGGTATATCATATGCCCTTTCATCTCCAGGCAGCTGGAAAGGTAGAGCAGTAGAATAGCTTACTTAAAACCATGCTAAAAGCCTTGGGAAAAGGGAATCTCAGGGAGTGGGAATCTCACCTCCAGGAAGCTGTATTAAGACAAAGCCAAGAAGCTGTCATAGTAGCCCCACAAAAAACCTGATAGCCTGAACTCAGTTGGATGATGAATTACCAGCCAGTCCTGGGGTGCTTGGAATGGGAAGAGGATTCATGTCTCTCATCCTGCAGTTGGAATCCCTAAGGAAGGGGTCCCTATCACTTGAGGACCATGGTTTACTTACTGGGTGGCCTTTGGAAACAGGATAATGAAATGCAAACTGTTATGTATGATATATGATCCTACTTTACCCTGTAACTATGTTTTTGGATGTGTATTTTGCAGGGACAAGGCCTTAAGTTTGTAGTAAGTATATGCTGAGATTAGTGTGTTGCTAACCCTACTAGTCTGGCTCCCAGGGGCAAGGGTGTTTTACTGAGTGTATGTAACACACTGTTACAACACCAATCCTTACGGTCTAGGAGAAAGGATATGCTCCTATGGACCCATTATCAGTTGGCTTCCCTGATGTGTACAAACAAAAGATATTAATGGATCATTATCCCAAGTCTATGCCCTGTAATTCTATTTAAAATGTTTTTAAAGATACAGATATGCTTTTTCCGCCACTACTTCAACACAGCTACAAGATTGACCTTTTATGAGAAATCATCCAATTATAACCAGATTTAACAAGGAAACTTGGAGTCTATGGTATAGATTACAGGCATTTCTTCACAAATCATGATCCTTAATGTTTTGGTAGTAACTTTTCAAAAATTATCTTGTAAAGTCACAAATACATGAGTTTTGTTTGAGTGTTTTCTTCTCAGTTATCAGCAAGCCAGAAAACACACACTTTAAGCAATCACAAAGCATTTTTTCCTGCCTGACACATTATTCCTACATTAACAACTGTCAGATTCTAACTGTGGGGTCATCTATAAGCTCATCTAGTCTATCTCACCCCTTGCTTGCTCCCCAAAGGGCCATATACCTATTCAGCACTATCTCCAACCAGTATTTGTCTGCCTATTAGAGAAAACAGCCTCCAGTGATGGATATTCTATAACCTCCCAAAAGAGTAAGTGTCGGTGTATCCTTGTCATTGACATTAGAAAATTGTTTGTATGTCTAATGTGAATCTTCCTTGATACTCTTAATTCCACTATTCTTTGTCCTAGGTACATGGATATAGATAATGGATCTTATTCCCTTTCTCTTTCCCCTGGCAGCAGTTTTAAATGCATCTAAATTGTCATTGTTTTCTGCTCCCACTCCATAACCCTGTCCTCTCTTCCACTCCAATGTCTGACTACTCTAGACCATCTATCCCCAATTATTTCAAATTTTCTAATGATGTCAGGTTTTCTAGACCTCTGATTATTCTCCTTGCTCTCCTTGGGAATCCTCAGAGTTGATCCCTATCTTTTTCAAAGTGCAGTGTCTAAAACCAACAGAGTGCTCTACCTGAGGCTTTACACTTGCTTAGCAGAGTGGAAGAACTACTTTACAAATCCTGCAGACTTTTGCAGAATATGGCCATATACATTCTTCCTTAAATACAATCAAAATACACAGGGATGTACAGTGCAGCATTCCCTCCAAACATACTGTGTATGAAGGATAAGCAATTAACAAGTTTAAAAAGAGACTTAAACCTAGTCAAGTTTATTTCCAGGCTATATTTACATTTCCAAAAATAAATAAATAAATAAATAAATAAATTACCATACTTCTTAATGAGCTGTTAGCCAATGTGCTAACAAACATAATTTTATTTTTCTTTCCAAGCAAATACATATTTTCTTGTAAACAAACAAAAAACCTGAACCTATTTTCCTCAGACTTCTTAGAAGCTTGCATGCAAAATTTCAGTATATAAACATGCACATTTCTCATGTTCTGATCAATTAAACATGTTAGGCTATGACGAAAATCTTTATACAAACTTGACAGCAGCTGTTGCTCCAATAGTTCAGACTTCTTTCCAAATTGCAGCTTCACAGCCTTGCTCCACTTTTCTTTTAATTTAAACTTTGCATTGTGTTGTCTGCTTTTGTTAAGTTTCAAAAATAGTATTTTCTCCTCCCTTTCTGAATCTCAGCTTTCTCCTGACATTGTATTTTTCTCTCCATCTGATACATTACCACTATTGTTTTGACATGTCATACATACTGTGCCACCTGAAACAATTAAGGGCTTGTGTGCTCCTGCAGCAATAATTTGCCTTCCTAGTATGGACTGAAGAGACACTACATCACTTGATACAGTATGTGATCCATCAGTGTTTTAAGCACTGTTTAAACATCACATTAACATTTATAAATGTGAATTCAAGTGACCTCATATTTTGGAAGTTCTTGAGGTCACAAAATTGGCATGCCCATTAGGCACACAAAAGGTTCCCTTCTTAGTAGTTGTAACAGGGTGTTAAATGCAACTACTACACAGTGCACATATTTTTATTTGATTTTTAATTAGAAGTTAGGAGGAAGGAAAAAAAATATTAAAGAGAAGCAGCCCATTCTTCTGCTCCATTGCCCATGAAAACAGCCCCTGCCTAAAAGAAAAGGCAAAATGTTTCAGAAAGCAAAGCTCTCACTATGCTGGGCTATTATTGATTTTAAAATGTGGAGAAACCTATTACACAACCGTAATTACTGCACTGGCAAGCCTTAATGAAACTAGCTTGAAAGAGACAGACTCACTTCACCCTTCATTTTAAAACCTAATTTAGGCAAAACCCATAGAATTACAAAATCACTGTAACAACAACAAAAAAAAAACCCACCATAAAACCCTAAAACCTCACATCACCAGCATGTTTGAGCAAGGCTAGTCAAGCCCTGCCAAGTCGTGTGGTCGAAGAGCAAGCATGGTCCATTTGAAATCAATAGCTCAACTGGGTGCTAATGATGCAATCAGTCTTTTACAGGCTATATTCAAAGTCAACGATTCCAAGCCATTTGGCCTAAAGGAACATTCTCAACCCTGAACATTTTTTGCAGGTCACTCTTCATCAAAATTTATTGAAAATACTGCTTAGTGTTGCTCTGATGTACCATTTACCCCAGTCTGGAACTGCACCAGATTGCTACAGTCCAGAGTCGGAGCAGAAGTTAAGAAAACAGATATGAATATTACAGAATTTATTTTTCAGTAACTATGCCGGTAGTAAACATTTGTGACTCCTCATTTTGTTCAGCTATCCCTTTCTAGACCATTTATCTACATTAACATTAATATTCAGTAACAATGCATATGTTCTTTTATTTAAATGGTTCTTATTTAAATTAATCATTACAAGTATTATGACAGCTTTGATCCTTCAGTTCCTAGAAAAGACAGAACATAAAAATTTGACTTTATCAAGTATCGTATTCAGCCCTTTTTATGTCACTCCCTGCGGTTAAAGAAACTGCACTGCTCTGATGAAGGTTTCCTTTCCAATTTCAGTCACTACACTTATTTTCTAACAGAATGCCCTAATGCTGTACTCACAGACACTAGAGAGGCTATTCAAACACAATAAAAATGAGAAAGCTCAAACGTTGTGGCGGAAGCACTTGACAATATCTCCTGAAATAACATTTTATTGTAATGTACAGAAACACTCCAGTACTACGTCAATGACTGTCGTTTCCAATATACTACCAAGCATCAGTGCTGTCAATTCCAGTGACTTTGTCGAGTGTTTCATGATAATTGGTGTGTTTCCATAAGCAACGCATCCTGGAGCAAAGGTATGGAGGAAAAAGAAAAAAGTGTGATCCAAGCAACTCTAAAAGTTCAGAAAACAAAAGGTAGAAAAGAAGGAAAAAGAATCCTTAACAGTGAAACACCCTCCAGAATGTAGTTTCAAATGACAAGGGGAGGGAAATGGAAAAAATACTCAGTATTCAATATTCCAAGAACATTTTTTATTCCATCCATTGAATTACATTTGTTTGTTTTTAAATATTTTTTTTTCTTACAAATCTTCAAATTTTTAAAAAGGGAAATAGGAAGATTAGTTTCAGGCAAGCTGTTCTGAATAAATTGTCATCCCAAACTTCCGACTTTTCCAGAAATACTAACAATCTAGGAACTGATTAAAGCAGGATTTGTACCCTAAACAGTATTTGTTCACATATTTTTAGGTAACTTTAAACTCCAAATGAGTTTTTAAAAGGCTACATCACTTCATCACTCTTTGCTGTATGCATCTCAGATAAGAGACAGTAAGATCCTCTAAAATTACTGGTTCATTTTGTATAAAAATGTTAGCCAGGCAATAGATTTTACATCTGTCATTTTTAGATCAAAGTCCCTGGCCCCAAGGGTACGTAATTTGTTGTACACATATTAAAAACTAATTTAAACAGTCTTTATAGGTATGTGAGATTTTCCACATAGTTAGCTTGAAAAGTAAAGCACAAACTGTGGGAATTCACTGATCCTTTTTTATAAATGAATGTCTCTTTGGCAAACATAAATATGCTGAACCACTTTCACTGTGGCTGATTCAATAGCATACAATTGGTTTCAAAAAGTATTACATTCTTTTAAAATGTTTTTCCCCAATCACGCAATATTCATCATCAATTTGCAATTCATCAGTTTACATTTAAAAATGTCACTTTAAATGAATACAACACACAAACAGAAGCATTGCTCTTTCTTTCTTGTCTGCAAACACCATCTTATCTGTACCTCCCTGCCCTTTCTTGTAAGTAAATGAAAAGTGTTATTCTCCACACATTCGCTTCCTTTTTAGTCTTCCAATTATCTCTGAATCTTTCCCTGCGCAGTACTAAATTACTCCATTCTCCTATCATTCATATATCATTTCTTCCCATTCCCTCACCTCTCATCTTTCTTCCTCTGCAGGCTCCCTGCCCAGTAACTGCTACCCTGCACCATTTATTGTTTAAGCCACATACAGAAAAGGAGGCGATAAAGCCATTCGTACTAATGACAATCATCTTAATGCCATCAAAAGTAAATGTGACCTAGATGTATACAATGTATGATACGGACAAAAAGTCCAATTTATTACAAAACAGGAGAAATCATGTGTTTAAACATCCCAAAGACAGTGGAAAATAAATAGCAAAAAGCATTCTTGTTTTAGCACTGTAAGACCGAGGCACATTTCTGTAAACCAGGAATGTTTTCCAAACAAAAAGCCTTCTGAGCAAGATGACTCATGGGATGTTAAAGTGACCTAGAAACTTACCTACTTTATGGAATCTTCCCTAGGTTACATCTCTCCAGAAAACCTGCACAGTTTAAAGTTTTTAATGCCAAAGATTTATTCCATCCTTATTTAAAAGAAATATTTATAGGTATCTACACAGCAACACTTCTGAGGCCTTTAGTCTAATTATTACATGGCGTGCTTGATGGATCAAACACCTGAAATTTATAGTTTCATATTAAGTAGCAGAAGCTTAGGAACATACTTAAGCACTTCTCTAAATTAGGATATTTTTGTCCAGATAATCAGCAAATGAGAGTACTCTTGGGTAAAACATGAAATATTATTATGTTCTTGTGATTACAGGCACAGTACAAGAAATTAACTCCAAGTCTTTAATGCAATTTATTCCTCAGGATTATTTTGGGAAGATTAGTTCCTCTTACAAATTCTCATTACTTATCAAATGTACTTTGTTTTTTTAATCTGAGTTTAAACTGATTTTAAAAGGTGAAATTATATTTTATTCATTACAGAGCTGCTGTTTTTAATTTTTAAAAAAACATTAATACTATTGATAACTAGTTTCTATAGGAGAACTTCCAGCCTTCTGATTTCTTATTTTGGACTACATATTTCCATAATCCACACAACAATTGAACCACAAGTTTTTAGCCTGTGTTTGCTGGCCAAAATCAATGTGAGCTAAAGTTGTATTAATATGACAATGCATAAGTTACGTTATGACAGGTATATTATCTATTAACTAAACAGATAAAACCGCTGTGCCAGAGTCTGGCTGTGTTATCATTTTGGGCCTTACTTTAGCGACCCACCTCCTCTCACCTAAACAAACTGTTTCCAGTTAGGTTAGCTGTAGTGTCTGGGCCATTTTTTTTACTATCCTGAAAATAGCTATTAGAGAGTATGCCCTTCTTCAGCCTTACTGGAGCTACACCCCAAGTTTTCTGGCTTCCAGTCTTAACCCTTCACTGAGCGGAAGAAACCAGCAGCTCTAGCAATGCTTTCGCCCAGCCGTCCTACTCACTTGCTCCTGATTTCTGTTCATGCAGAGAGCAGGATGAGTTAAAGTATTTTTTAGGACCTGACAGAAAGCATCAATAATTTAGGATCTGACAGGTTACTCAGATGTAATTCATTGCAATGTTTAGGTATTCAGCAATATACTGGGCACTCAAACATTTTAATTCATTTGCAGTGAATCCCAGCAATATAATTAGGTGCAACAATACAAGTAGGAAATAGGAACTTTTCAAAATATTTTAAATCCAACCTATGTCATGCAACCCACTGTTATTTGATACACATGTTGGTGAATTAGTCCTTCCCTAATAAGCTAGTCCTTAATTTAAGTTAGAAAATAGAGAAATAGTTTTTAATTCTTTTTCCACCGTTTAAAATAAATACATCAATCTTTATTGAAGTCTACCAGTTTCTGTAGGAAAATATCAGTTAAAATGGTTACAGAAAAATCTGATTGGCTAACAGAACACTATATATGTTTAATTTCTACAACAGCAAAGGATTTTTCTGCTTCCCACACAAACACACATTGAAAATATGTACAGGAAAAGTCCTCATTGCTATTTGTACTTATATGTGCTAGTGAATTCTTTAGATCTAGAATCCTTTCTCATTATGAGAAGTCGTACTTCATTTCAGGCTGGCTTCTTGCACAGTAAACATAAGTAAATGTGGCAGTGTCATGAGTTAGTAAACAAGAGTCCAATTTATACTGTAGTTGCATGACAGTGCCTATCAGGCATGTGGTGTAGAGAAATTCATACTTAGTTATCTTCCAGAGTGATTAAGCAAATTGCCTACAAATACATTGCAAATCTAGCGAGAATCAGGAAAATAATTTGTCTCCTATCTCCTATCTGATGGTACAGTATTTTTTCTTCCTCAGCTTGTGAACAACAGGAAAATCCAATGGAAACAAAAAAGAATTTGACAGTATGATTATATTCAGCATGAGCATAATAAATATTACCTCTCCTGGTGAGAGAAATTTGTAGTTTAATCTTCTGCTCCACTGTCAAAGAACAGTTCCTCCTCTCTTACCTAAAAGTGTTTGAACAACTTGTTTCAGTGAAAGAAAGTATTCAGAAAAGACTCATTTCCAACTAATTCTTTTAGGAATTAGCTCATAAATGCAGTGCTGCCTTGTGTGTAAATATGATAAATATGGCCAAAAGCTCACGTCTAGAAAAAAGGCAGAATTTAACTGGATAATGAATGTATTTTTAGATCTGGCGGCCAGTAGCAGTAAGACACTCTTCATACCCTTTTTTTGAATATGAAAAGAGGAGCATTCCTTTCAGCTTAATGGCCCTAAAGTGTGCACAAACCATAAGAGAGAGTGAGAAGTCTAGTGCACTTCAGAAAGTCAATGAGGGATCAAAGCATCAGGACAGCACATGCATTTACTGAAATCAAGAAAAAATATTACAGTAGTTATTGTTAAACTCCAATAATTTGCCTATGAAGTTGTACCACATATTGTTGGTTCCATGAACTGCAGAGCAAAATGAAGCCTGGAAAGATTTATCTGTAGTAATCCTAGGTTCCTCTTTTAGTTGTCCTGTGACTCCCAGACCAACCCAATGCCCCAAGTTGCTCTCCAACATCTGTTAAGCCTTCTCTACCCCCCAAAAGGCTCATCTACTGCCCAGGCAAGAGGCAGCAAACTCTATGGCTAACTCCATACCAATATCGGACCAGTGTTTCCACGATGACAGCTTTTTTGGCCAGCTGTGTGGTCACTTATCTGTTAAACTAACACTGATGGTACTAACCTCTTTCCTCTTCTTCTGTCCTGCCCCTATTTTTAGAAATACTGTAGGAACTTCGTTGAGACTATATTCTTCCATCAAATTCAGCTGGAATTAGCCCAACAGATTCAAAATGCAAAGAGAAGAGGAAAGGAAAATGACTATACAATTTTTCCTAAGCCTCATTTT
The DNA here is from genome assembly GCF_036417845.1 of Apteryx mantelli. Lineage (NCBI taxonomy): Eukaryota > Metazoa > Chordata > Aves > Apterygiformes > Apterygidae > Apteryx > Apteryx mantelli. Next base: position 81,547,826 of record NC_089979.1, read on the forward strand.
CTTAAGAAATAGTCTGAGGAATATTTTCTTGCAGAGATGAACTTGCATACTCCACAATAGCCTAAGACACCATACTGTCTTAGCTTTCTTGTTCGTATGTTACTATTCCTCATAAAACCAGGCACGGAAGTTTGAATTGAGAGGGCTGAGTTTATTTCAGCTTCATGTTCAAAGATGATTAATTAAACTTAGTCACTAAATCCTCAGAAAAGAAAGATGAAGATATTCTTCTGCATATTTAAAGCCTCCATTCTGAGCAGATAAGAGTATAGATTTTTCCCTGTTTTACTAGAATAATTCCTAAAGGATAATTACTAAAATATGACACCTTCCATCTGTGTGCAGTGACAATCTACCTTTAAAAGAACTACCTGAGCACTATTTTGCCTAGAAAGAAAACAGCAAGTTTAAAATTAGGACTATACTCTGCTGAGATTCAAGTGACAGATTCAAACCTTGAGAATGTCGCGCAGCAGAAAGCTTAGTAGTTAGACTCTGACAGTGTGAGATGCTTCCAGCGGCAGAAAGTGAGAACAGGGCAGCCTCCTGTCAGATGAGGAAAGAGGAAATTTGTCCTAAAAATCACGAGGGAACCAGAGTAACAAAGTAGCAATGGGAACAGTGCAAGGCTAATAAAAATCCTGTTTCAGGGAAGAGTTAGTGTGGAGGAAGAGATACGACACATACACAGAAACAGGAATGGTAATTAGGCAGCAATAGTGTGTATGCAAGTTTCTTAAAAAAAAAAAAAAAAAAAAAAAGGTTAAAGAGTGAAAGAGGTCCGCAAAAGAAATGATCTCTCTGATTTGCTTTAAAAAAACAAGCGAGGAGAAAACTCCATCAGCTTCCTATAAGACAGCCCATAGTATTATCCTTTTGTCTTATTTGGATGATCAGAAACTGTCTTTGTAACTCGGTGAGTCTTAAAATGACGTTCAAAAAGCTAACTGCTCAAAGGCCGCAATCATAGAAAGGAAGCTCAAACTCTGCAGCTCTTCTCTTACCCAATGCTTTGTTAACCACCATTTCGAGTTATGGTGTCTGCTAAATTGGGGGAGCCCCATGCCTATCAGGCAATGTAACAGTGAAAGATGCTAAATAATTTTTCAATGCTAACAATGGTACCAAATGTCCAGCCCTTTAGAAATCTTTCACAATATGATCCACCCAACATGCATGCACCTATTTAACATGTCTGTTGTATAGCAGGACAGGTTTTCACAAAACAAAAGTGATGTCTGATTTGAGATTTGATCATCAGATATATGATGAAACCATATGTATAAAATACACCAAACATGCCCAAATACAAAGGGACAAATCCTTATTTCTCTAAATACTGGATTTCAATATAGGCCCTAAAAATTTTCCTACAGAGATGGTGAACCCACATCTAGACTGCCCAAGCCTACTAACCATAACCTTCATTTTTGCAGACCTCAAAGTTCTGTGTAAACCTTAAGTAGAAAACTACATGACCACAACATAACAAAAACATAACCACAAGGTTAAGGCAAATCCTCCTGCATATAGAAACAAGTGAATGATTTTGATTCTAAACACTGGAGAAGAAAATATTCTCAGAGTATAATGCACTTCTCAAATGTATTCTTGCTCTCATAAATGTGTGCACAGACATAAACCAATTCATTTTAATCACCTCCATTTTTTAAGCTGCCCATTCTTCCTGTGTAATTTCCTTTAGGTTTTCACAGTGGATTTTTATTACTATTGTTATTATTTGCATTAGTCCTTTCAGAGGAGGTCTTGGAGTAATCAAGAGAAAAAGTTTTTAATGTTTATTTTGACAACAGCAATGTAATTATTTTAGGACATGGTTATTTACTTTCTCAAAATTATATGAAAATTGTATTGGAAAAATCATAAAAAAGAGCTTCTTACATCTACTAAGTATCATGTAATTACAATACAATTGCTTATTTCTGTACTTTGCCAGCTAAAGAGTTTACCAAGATTTTCCCTCCCCTCCTTTTCTTTTAATTAAAAGGCAGGTTATAAAATGGTCACACTTACAGATCTATTGAAAGTTCTGTTTATTGGTATACAATCTGGAAGTGACAGTCACAAGTAACATTTCATATTTATATAACTCCTTACTACTAAAGGAGCTGTAAGTCCTTGCTAACCATGCATAAACCAATACATCATCACCCTGACATTCAGCAACCTCTAAACAGCCTGGGCATTACTTGATGCATTGAAGAATATACACAGCTAGAGATGCAAGAGAGTTATGGCCAAGGACTGTGGGACATCTCAGCAAGTATTTCTTATTAAATGCTATGGAACCTTTAGCATCTGCAAAGGAATTTTATTTTCAAGGCTTGGCAATAAACTGCACCATTTGAATTCCTACGATCAACGGCAGCTGCAGTTCATAACTTCAGCAGTCCCTGATTGAGACATTCTGGGAACTCAGAACCACTTTCAAGACGTTGAAACAAGTGGAGCATAGATTAATAGAGCAGGGGTGAAAAACGTGCTGATCTCTGTGTCAATTTAAATGGATCAATTTGTCAAGCTCTGGAGACAATGCGAAAGCTTCAGTCATTGCCAGTTTTAGACGACAGATAGTAAATGATACCTTCGATGTCAAAGTCTAGAATTGCAGAGTTAGGAAGTTCTGGAGCCAATAAAAAGAAGTAGAATCCAGAGAGAGAGTGAAAAAATATTTTTCAATAAGCAGAATTGGTGTTGGGGGTATTTTTAATAGTAACAGGGATCTGATAAGCATTCAAAACTTTCAAAAGACAGGACATCAGTTAAAATGTCTAAGTTCCAGCATTTACACTGAAAATCTTGGCATCAGCTCCAAAGCACTAGCACTTGTAAAAAGTGTCCGTCAATGCTGGACACTCACAAATACGTTCATGCTACTTATGGAATAAGACACATGACAGTTACATTTAATCCTGTTTCAATACAGAAAATTAGATTGGAAGAGGTCTTGAAATGTCCTCCACACTTGTATTTCCAAAACATCTTAGGATGAGTCCTCAACTGGTAAGTTGTAACATCCAAAATGTACTTTCATTGGTGAACGCTATTCTGCCCTGTCCACATCCATTCTCTGAACAATGATTTTCAGGACTTTCAGGACTTTCATTAGCAGGAGTTACCCTCATCCCTTTGAAGAATATAGTTTCACCAGATCCAGTGAACAGAGACAGGATGATCTGTCCCGCCTAGCACTGTTAAACTACTCTTTTATTTCAGCTCCCCTCTCATACTTCATGGCATGCATCCATCACTTCATGCCAGCTCTGGTGCTTATGAAAGCCTTACGTAAGCCAATTAACTTACAAGATGATAGAAAATTAATTGAGCCACAAAAAACAGAAAAAGAACAGCAAAGGGGCTATTGCTAATTAAATGAATTAAATACATTCAAAATGTTTGATAAGTGCTAGAGCTAACAAAAAGAACTTGCTGGGCAGCATAGCATGGGGAGGGGAAGCTAGAAAGTAATATATGAGAAAAGGCCTTCCTCTTTCAACTGCAATGAGATGTTAGGTCAGCCTGGCTGCTATGAAACTAATAAATAGGGCTTCACATAATCTGGCATTAATGGGACTGATTTCATGGCTCTATCTCACCTTAGAAAAGGAGGGAAAATATGCGTGTACTATAGAAACCTGATAGGAATAGTTTAACACACTCCATATGTAAATAAATCCACTGACTTCAAATGAATCAGTCTTTGATTCCCAATCCTCCCCACTCCCCGGACAGCAGATTTTTCCAACTGTTTGGGAAGCTATCCTCAAAAGTAATTTCTACAAAGAACCATATGAAAATTGCTATGTCTCCTGCAATGTTGTTATTACTGTTCACTTTGTTTTGGATATCTAGAGAAGCAGCTAAGGGACATTTGGCACACAGACATCTAGAGCACAAAAGAATCTTTTCCTCATATGATGAACATTTGAGTATTCCTGCCAAAACTATCTTTCTATGAGTCTTTTTGCTAGCAAAGTATAAGCTCTTTGCATTTACAGAAGATCTTCTGGGAAAGATACTGAGTGACCTTAGACTTTGAGGTACCTGCCTCTAGGACTCATATTCCCAAATACGAATTCAGTGAGTAAACTCATCAACACTGAGAGGGCAGTCCTGTGCCCACCCCATCCCCAATCCCCATCCTGCTCCTATCCGGTTGTCCCATTTTGGATCTCCTGTCAGCTACTTCAAAAAACAAGCCCACTCAAAGACTAATTTAGCAAAAATGGGATAATTCACTGAGGGATCCAGCAAGCTGAAGAGCAGCAAAAGGAAAGGGCAGGGCTGTACGGTCAGGAACAGGGAGTAAAGAACAAAGGAGAGAGAGGGGGAGACCACGGAAACAAGTCGTTACAAATGCTAACACACTTCAGTAATTGCAAAAATCACAGAATCTTTCACAAACAAATCCAAGATCGTTCTGTCCACCTCCACGCTGGCCAGGCACAGATCAGCTTCACTCCAAAAGCTGTACAATCATTTTATACTCCCCTCTGGGATTTTCAGCTCCAGCCCAGCACAACTCAAGCTAAAACAGTTATACAGTTTTCCATCAGGAGCTGGCTTGCATCATGTAGCTTGAAATATAGGCAGAAAGTTCTTATCTGTCTGACAAACACAATGCTGTGTACACCTTTGAACACTTCTGACTAGGATATATAACATTTATAGAATATTAAGCAGAGAAGATGCCTAAGCCAGTCAATGGACAAAGCTGAAAAAAATATAGTCTGAAATATCTTCTCTCCCTCAGACTTAGATGCCTGCTTTAGAAGTACACCCTGAAAACTGTTAACTGTCATTTAATCGTTTGATAAAGATGGATGACTTAAATGAAAAGTATTAAAAAAAGGAATGAATAAAAATATAAATATGCATAAAATAAATCTATATGCATATATAATAAAATATGTAAAATAACAATAAAGTAAAAATTAAATAAAAATTGTTAGCATTTGCCAGTTAGTTTTCTCCTTGCCTTATTTCTAAATTTAAGCTTTTAATTTTTTGCTCAACCTAGTGCTGAGTGTTGCTTAGTACACCTATAGCACTGTGTCCCTTGGACAGTGTGACACCTACAAAATTTAAAAAGTAAAAACTTAGGTACTCTATGTTCTTCTACCGATCATGCCCAGAACTGTCCCCACTGTGGCCAAGGTATATTGATGCCTATTTCTGTTCAATCTCATTTCAGATTTACAAACAAACTAAATATGCATCTGAAAGTTTTGTGCTTTCGGCTTAAATTGTGCTCAAGCTACTCATGTCTTTTTTTTTTTTTTTTTAATTCAGCCCTTAAATTAATTTCAAAGTAGATTCATTGAAATCAATCTTTTGTATTATTCCACTCTAACAGACACTCATCTAGTGTTTCCTCTTTAGGGTTTCACACTGACACACAGAAATGGTTTTTAGAACCAGTTTTAAGGTGAGACACAGAAAGGAGGAAGAAAGACTTCCATTTTATATAAATGAGGGAACTGAGGTGGGGAACAATAAGATGACTGACAACAATAAGATGACAGAAAATGCCTGTTATAAAAAGGAGAATAAATAAATAAATAAATGACAGTATTCTAGCTGAGTTTGTCTCCATCATCCAGCAAGATTTGTGGTAACGCTGTAGAACGTAAATTCTGCATTGTCTCTACCTGTTAGTAGTGGTTTATTTTCAAAATGGGACTAAATAGCCATCTTGAGTTCACTTTCCCTATGTATTAGGTGAAAGTGAATTAATGAACTTGATGAAGAAAAGTAGAATATTACTTTTGCTCCCTCCTCTGTTCAGTTAGTAGAGTGCAATTCAACTTTTAACAAAAGTACGAAAAGTTAATGCACAGACTTGTTAAACACAATTTCAGTTTCAAAAAAAAAAAAAAGACAGAATTTATCAGACTTTGAAGTGAGCTTATCAGGTAAGTTCATTTGTGCTGAACCCAAAGAATCATTTTCATGTCTCCAGGGAACAGAAAAGATGATGCTAAGAGCCTAGGAAATTTGTTACAGGTTAAAAAAAAATTCCTCAAGACTGCATGAGTCCACTTCCTTAAAGATACATCCCTGATAAAAGCATTTTTTTCTAAAGTTTTATTTTTAAATCATAAAAATATATCAGTTAAAATCGTAACAATGCATGTTCATAGGAAAAGACCATGTAAAGGAGTGCAGCATTACATTTGTCACAGAAATTAATGAAAACTATGACTGCAGACATGCTCGTTGTGGGACATCTGAAACAAAAAGAGGATGAGAGAGAGCAACAGAAAAAGCAAACTCTCCAAAAGAGCCTCTTGGCAGCCAAGTCATCACATTTCAGGCAGCCTCCTTGGAGGACACGCTGCGGAGGTAGCTGTCTCCGGGGAAAGCCCCAAGAGGACAAGCACCTCCCAGCTCCTGAGGAACTGTCATTTCACAGCTCCAGGCAACCGAGAAACTGACTGACACATCTGTGGATGAATATCAAGCACCACCTACAAAGTGGAAAGTTCAAAATGCTCGATAGCAATGGTTGGATGCCTGCATCTGGAGAGAGAAGGTATTCCTGATATATCAGAGAAGAACAACTGAACTGACTACATGGCAACTCCAAACAAGCTAAACAGGATTTTATAAGCAACAAAAGTTTAATTAAATTCTACCTAAATTCTTTCCCTTAATGGAGTTTGTAAAACCTACATTTATCAAGGTCTTCCCTCATTTTAAAATTAAATTTGTAACTCACAGTTTAATAAGAACATCCCAAAATAAAACAATTCTAAATACGCAGTTAAGATTTATTAATTCAATAACTACTGGAAAAGCATTGATAAACCACTATAAACAGTGTATTTGATATATTTCTGATTTAGCATGATTTTAATACTCAAGATTCACACAGTATAGAGACACCAGTAAATCAAAATGTCTATGCTAACACAGTTTTCAAGACAGTTAAAGTCTACATTTAAGAAATCATTTTCATTTAATTGTTAATCTTTGCTTTTTTATATTCTTACCATCAAAACAGGAAGTCTTGACTACTGCAATCAACGCAATACTTAGATACCTGGAATTAAGCATGTACTTTCTAGATGCCAGACAGAGAGCTTGACTGATACTGCTTTTTAGTAGGTATTAACTTCTTATAAGAACCACTTTTTTTGATAACCATTCCTTTTTTTCCCCTTCATGTTTGTTTTCTTAATGGTGTGCAGTGAGTTATCAACTGAATTTTTTAAATACTCATGTAAGTTTTCAAGAATAGCATGTTGTTTACATCTTTTTATATTGTGCTAATAACAAGAAAATCTTTTTTTTAGTACCATGTAAAGCCACTGAAATTTGTGGTAAAGTCTATATTGCAGGGCTGCATTCACTCTCACTTCAGGACATATCCTCGAGAAGAGCAGTATAATCAGATGGCATTAGTAAGGCTGCAGCTTTTCTTTTTATTAGAATCATGTCAACCAGCAAGATGAACAGAACAAGAAAAAAGGGTTTTGACTAAAAGAAAAGTGAATACACCACTGAAGTAATGCAATAGAAGACTGTATATTTTTTCCATCAATCTATACAGATTAAAAGATTGATTATCAAGGGGTCTTGTTTCTGGGACTGAAAAATTGAAATCACTGCTATCTATACAATGTTAGTGTGTAAAAAAAAAATAAAAATAAAAATTCTGTCTTCAGTTTAGCCACATCTTCATAAAAGCCATACATTCAGGCATTTTCTAAACCAAGGATGGAGAAGAGAAAGCTTATTTAAATATATGGATTGACAGAGAACTTCTTGCTTTTATTTCAGTCAACAATTTAATACGTCAGTGAAGATGCCCTGAGAGACAGCCTCACAAATCAAGTAAGCCCTTACTCACCCCTGCAGCACCATTTGAAAGAAGAATCACAGAGATTGACAGGAATTCAGGGTGAGACATTCAAATAAGGGAACGATCGCATCTGCACTACTTTTCATGTTCATGTTGATTTAAATTTAAACTCTACATAAAAGCACATCAATGTTCTAATCTCCAAGATAAATGTATCAATAACATTAGCAAAGTCTGTGTGGAAAGAATTTTATACCCTTCTAGCTAAGCACGGATGCATATCTTGGTCACTCTTTTCCCAGTAACAACAACTGAGAACCAAGAAGAAATTCCATTTTTTAGTTTAGATAAATTCAAACTTTAGAGCAAATTATAATCTTAAAACCCTCTCTTCTTAGGAAAAGATGCAGTTCTTCCTTTATCTTCCAAGTATTTCATTTCTTTATTCCATTAGCACCATTCCATCAGTCTTGCCTGGATTTTACTTCAGTCAGTTAGCCTTCATCATTAGCCCATGTTGTGATTAATCAGGTGAAACAAACTGTTTAGACTGATCACTTGAGCAGGGCACCTTGGACTATAACTGGTGACTCCAAACAGCGAAAGTGAACAGAGGCAAATGCTGAGAGAGCTGTTTAGGAAAATACCCAGCCTGTGGCTCAGCACTATGCTGTTATCAATTCTACTATATACACTCTGACCAAAAAGGAAAGCATTCTGGAACTTCAGCTCCAAATTTCTAAGCTTCACTTTTTCATCTGGTCAAGATGTTTGACCTTTATTGTAATAATTCTAGGACTGGAAACTACAATTCAGGACACACTAGGCACTAGAAGTGCCTAGAAATGAGATTTACCTGATCATGGTCATCAGCTATATACTTTGTTTCCAATATGCTTCTTATTTGGACACATAATCATTCCGTTTACATTTTTGGCCACAAATATATTTTTTCAATACGACAGAGTAAAATATTTGCAGAACGCAACTGCATCTTTAGCTACACTTCCAGACTATGGCATTTGCCTTCTTCCACTCTCCTCTCTCCAGTTAAGTCCGTCATGACTCTGTCCTTTACCAGCCATAAACTGATGCTGAATTTGCCACTACAGACTTACCACAATGGCGTACTGCACTTTTGCTTTGCATACTGCGATATATGAAGCTGCTATAAACTACTAAAACACAGAGAATTGGCAATTTGTCCTTAGAGCTCAAATGTGAGAAGATTCTACTTCTATATTCCTACCCATCTGTCAGAAGTGTACAGTTAGGACATTTTCCAGACAATAAGCCTAAATTTCTAAATAAAAAAGTTTGCATTTAATCAGATAGGACTAGTAAAAACTAACAAACAGCTAATTTTGAGATTGAAGTGATCATTATCATTTTTTTGCTAATGGCTTTACATTACTGTTGAATTCCACATATGTATCTCAAATCTAACCCACATGCTCAAGTTTTTATGACCACGAGGGTAGCACAGACTGAGGAGTAACTTCACCAGTGGAAGAAGACTAGTTTTGGGACAGAGTCCAATGGAAAAATTCTTAAGGTTTGGACCAGACACTATCATTCTAATGTAAGGCTGTAAAACAAACACAAACACATTTGTTATGCACCTAAGCTTATTTACTTTGGGGAACACCTGTCTAGTAGCATCTCACTCAGAAAATACTGCCAATACTCTCACAAATTCAAAAACTGCACTATCAGGAAGTACTATTAGTTTTATAGTAGCATCTACCCAATGACAAAAGCAATCCTTTGAGTATTCATACAATGTGCTGCACTCTGGACACGAGAAAGGCAGAAAAGTTCAAAAAAGACAGCAAGTATGATTTGACAGAGAAGGAATGATTTGTGATGTACAGAAATTGGTATTAGTTTCATTCAATCTTTTCCAATTTGTCAGAGGACCACAGTATTTTTCAATATATTAATCCTGTTTAAAATTCTTGGATAATCCCAAAGTGTAATTAAATAGAATATCTATCTTTCAAAAATGCAATAATATCACTATATTGGAACTATTAGAACTACTCATATATACAATTTAGAATGAATATAGAAGACCCAGACTGAGCCCAAGCCTGTTTAAATTAGGACTAAAATAAATCATTTTTAAAAAACAATAGTTTAAAATTAATTGAGAAATACAATTAAGTGTTCACTGTATAAGAGAAAATGTGAACAGCAAAGAAATAAGAAAAGCTTGGAACTGTGCTTGGATAATACTAAAAATATGCCCTAGCTATTAGTGACAGATCAGTTACAGCGAGGTTATATCCAAGTGTTAACCCCATTCTAAATAGCATCTGATAAACAGTTAAAAGCACAAATTCACAGCCACTGTAAAATGTTAGCATGCCCTTGAGAGTTCTATAATTAAGCATAGAAGAAATATGGCTTAATTATAGTGACTACATGGAACCGATTGTTACAAAATACATATGCCTTCAGCTTGCACTTCTCGCTACTTTTTGCATTTCAGTCAGACTTTTGTGAAGTAGTTTCTTCTAAGCCCAGTGCAGGGCAGCAAAACTCGTAACACTGAACCTATATTGCCGTAATGAAAAACTGCAACTATAATAAAGACTCCCAGATATGACTCACAGCATCTCACTTTCGCGTTTTGAGCCCAATCACGTTCTTGAGCAGAAAGGTATATTTACAGCACGTATATCCTATTTAACTAGACGTCAGTTTCCTGTCTAGCAGGACACCACTAGAGGTATCACTGAAGCGAAGAGGAAGTTGAAAGTTGTGCACAGAATTTAAGAAACTGAAATATTCACTGCAAACATGTTAATTCTTTTCTGCTATACATGAGGTGTGAATAAAGAGAATATGATGTTCAGTAATTCATTTTTATTAGTTCAATTTTTAATTTATTAATTTTCATTAATCCATTTTTTTATTTTTTGTACAAAGTTCTTACACATATCTGAACCTCTTGTTTCCTTCCTGTAGTCATATAGGCTGTAAGTCTTATAGGCTGTAAGTCTTATAGGCTGTAAGAATGAGTTTCAGGCATTCTGTAGGAAATATCACCAACATCAAGGATAACTGACTGTCCACAGCAGGAAAGATGCTATAGGGCTTTCTGCTTATGTGGGGTATGTCTTCAGACCAGGCATAATTCAATATTGAGTTTATTCAAGAAAGCCTCCTTCTATAAACCCATGCAAAGTATCATCAGTTATATTAATCCCTAATGTTATTTTCTGAAGGTTCATATTAACAAAAGAATCAACTGTATCAGCACTTCAGTGATAACATGCGATACCTGAGTACGACATAACCATGTTGCTATTTTATAATCATTATAAAGCATTATTATAACATAAATTTCTTACAAATTTCTATATTTTGTACTTAATCTGCAGAGAAAAAAAGAAAACAATATGAAAAAGCGCTACTGAAGTCCAAAATATGAGATGCAAATTACTGTAGCTGTACAACAGAAGTGAAGTTCTAGAGCATGATTGTACAAAGATAGTGTAAAAAGATACAAAGACTGTACAATAAGAGAAGAACGTATGTAATCCACCAACAGACTAATGAAAATTTCTGCCAAACACTTTTGTGCAGACTCAAAATGCTTAAGTAGTCTTTAAAGCTAAATGAAGCATGAACTGAAAACATGACTGTGAAAACACGACTGGAGCATGAGCACTTGGTGGACTCACGATACAATTGTTATGCTCTCTTTTCAATAGTTAAATGCACAAAAGAGGATGAAAAGAAAAAGGGAATATGCGATACAAGGTATAAGAACTGAATAAATCCACGAAAAGGAGAATGATTTGATTATTTCGAATGAAGCTCTTGGATGATGAGACCACACTGTCTGGTCTGAACTCTTATAAATGATAATTTAACACTACCCCAATCAAGGAATCTGCATAGTGAATCCACTGTTGTTGAGGCTGAGTAAGACTGAGCTCTGTGAAAAACAGACCCTGGAGTAGCTAAAAGTGGACAGGGAGAGTGAGCCATTGTGCTTTACAGTGACAATGTAGGCATACCCACCACCTTTCCTCAGAGTGGCCACTAGGACAGAGCAACCAGGGTAGCAGTCAATTACGAGAGCAGGCAATTACTGTCCTAAGCATGTTCAAGAATAAGTAGCCTTTATAAAATGTCATGGTATGAATTTTCTTTCACTGTTAGGATGGAAAGAATTTAAAATAAAACATTTCCCTAAAAGGTATCCCTAAAATTATTCTATTCAATTTGTTTAATTATTTATTTTATGCAAAGGATATGCACTGTGATAATAGTTTGAAATGTCTGGTCTCATCGAGATGAATACAAGGTCTTAGAGAAGAATTTGTTTGGAGGATTTTCTTTTTTGTGCGTGTATATATATCATTATTCTCAGAGATTAACAGTAATAATTTTCAGATGAACCAATTCAATTAAAAGTTTGAGAAGCACCATCAATGGCTGAAATGTGAAATATTTGCATTAATTGTGTAAATGTCATTTCACTCTTGACAAATTATTTCTTGTATGTATAAAACTGTCTTAAAAGCCTTTACATTTTGAATCTAGTCTATTAAAAAAAAATCCTGGGAAAGCATGATCCCCTGGGAAAGCACCTAAGGGGCATGTGTGCATGTGTTTCAAGAATAAAATTCAAGTTTTAAATATATTGAACTGGGAAAAGTTCAATAACTAAAAAATTTGGGAAAGCTAGATGCAACTGTCAAAAGGTAGCCTCCCTTCAATTCTGAATTTTCACTGATTCCTTTACTAAAGTTAAAGACTAGTAAAACCCCATATGTGACTTAGGAAAGTTCTCATTTGGTAAAATGGTAAATATAGGGGTTTTTTTATATAGTAATAAAGGTTTGCCCTGATACAAAACATTCTGTTTTGAGCTCAGTTTCAGTAATGAAACTGATGCACTCACTCTCTGTCAGCTAAGCTCCCACGCCTCATCAATGGACACAAATAAAATGGCAGAGACTAGCACACTAGGGCCAGATATCTCAGTAGAATATAAATCTGAATATGGCCCACAGTGCTATAGAGAAGACAGCCATATCAGATTCAGTCCTTGGGGAATGGTCTAAATGTCTGTATTAGATCTTTCCAAATGCTAATGAAAACAATAACAAGGACAGACAGTGGAGAATTAGAACAAATTTAGCATTTGAGCTACTAAATCGACACCAACCTTTAAGAGGCACAGAAATAAGTTTTAAACCATTACTCTTACTTTTACAAGTAGAGCAGGCAAAAGGGAAACATCCACTTTATACATGGATTTTCCCATGATACTGTAATTAACAGTATATTCACTACCAAAACTAGACTTGAAAATAATGCTTAGTTAAGCATTTGCACAGAACATATGTAAGATTATATATTCTTTTTAATGTGAAACAGTGATATTAGGCTGTACGTGTGCTAAATAGCTGGAATACTGATACTTTTCAAAGTAAGAAAAATGTTGGATCACAATGCATGAGGAATATATAGATTGCTAAATAACGGTGTATTCTGTAGCTCTAGTTTACAGCTTTTCTGACAGCCTTAAAGTTAGTGAATTTGGTACCAATTTATATAGCTGGCAAATATCATCAAGCTGTAGTAGTAACTTTTCCTCATATCTGGCAAACAAAACATAATTTTATATACAAATACAAGTATTCATCTATGTACTGAAAGCAATTTGTGAGTCAAAAACTCTCACAATTTACCTATAATGAATCAATTTCTTATACTCAAAAGGAAAAATATGTTACTTTTTCAAAATGAAATTGTCATCTTAGTCCAGTGATAGTGGAGAAGAGGAAGGGACATGTCTCATTTTGGCCTAGCATTGAACAGAACTACCAGGTCATTCTGCAATCTGTCAGTACACTAAGCAGTAGGGTTTATAGAGTCAAACAAAGTTCATCTGAATTACTGGGATGAATTGGGTGTCACGGTCTAGACAAAGACTATTATAGAAATTCTACTATGTAAAAGCACTTGCATAAATAAATTCTACATACCTCAACAACAATCATTTAGCTAATGTATTACACGGCAGCTCAGTACAATAAAAAAAAAGCTACACGAGAACCAGTTGACACCACAAGTATGTTTTATTCCATTGCTTCAGTGACACCATGTCTTTTGCTCTTTTAAAAGTCCTGTTAAAGTTGGTGTTCCTCCCAGTTTGACCAAAAGGTTAAGAAATCTAAGATAAAGGAGAAAGAATCTATTATCTTTCAAGTTTGGCTTTCAGAGCATTTGTGATAATAAAGGATGCATATACCCATTAATAAACTCCTTTGACAGTATAACGCCTATAAAATTAAACTTAGTAGAAAGACACCTTCTTGATTAATGTGATTTATACATTACAGATTAATCAAGAAAAGATTTCCAGTATGTTAATTAAACCATCATCTCTCATGTATACTACTTATCACACATTGTAACAGCAGCCAACTCCCTTGATGGTATCATGAGTTTGATGTTTTCTGTAATTGTGTATAAGGTTGACGGAAGTTTGATTTTGATGAAGTCAGTTCCTAGCATAGAAAAGCTCTACTTGTCTGCAAAGTGTTATGCAACTATCTTTTTCTTTTTAGACAGAGAAGTAAAGATACTCTACATGTGCATTATCTATATCTAGCTCTGTATTTTTTAAGGGGGACTTGACATCTGTTTCTATAGAGAGTGCATAGCTGCCCTCTCTGCACGAGAATCTCTGCTGCTGTTTAATCTACCCATAAAGCTTCTAGTTTTCACAAGAATACCTACATACAATCTAAGGATTCTCAGGAAATGAGACAGGCACACTTACAGCATTAATGTTTTGTCTGCCATTTTACAAATTGAAGCAAGCGAGACCTACTCATGCTTCATATTAGATGTGAATCTGTTTTCCCACCACAAAAGCTCTTTATCTGTGTAAAATATGTTGACATTCCTCATAAGGTTTAAGACCCTAATCATTTTATTAGGATTGATGTAGACACCAGGAAGCCAGAATTTCAAAGAAAGACCAGTGAATTCCATGAAGTCACTGAAGTCTTTTTTAAAAATATTAGTTTTATATTGCTAACATATACATAAAATATAAGCTCAAAGAAGTAATCATCATTACCCATCCATTTCTTCCTGAACAGGAAAAAACAACTTTGGATTTAATAAAGAAAAAAAATGGCCTAAGATGACTCTTCTTCTCTGTGTGAGACAATAGCACCACATCTTCCCTTACCTTTCGAACTTTAAGTTCAGCTGGCTAGGAGATTTTCAGCAGTCTAGAGCCTGGAACAGCTTGGAATAAATTTCTGATGGGACAAAAGCAAAACAGTTTCTGAGAAGGGGCTAAATTTCCAGCTTAAATTATAGTATCAGAGGAACACACCCGGCAATAATCTGAATGACTTGTTTTGACATTTCCTAAAGAAAAATAAATAAATAAAATCATTTCAGTATGACCTTTTCCCTTTAAGTTTTACAGAATTTATATTAAAAGCAATCGAAGAAAAAAGGTCAACATCATAATGAACCACTGCAAAAATTCTCAAAAACGAAGAATTTTGGCTGATCCAATGTAGTTTCTTGTCTGCCACTTCAAAAGTATTTCCTATTTCAGTTTCATGTCTTAACTCAGGACAGAAATATTTTTTCATAAGCTATAAAAATTCTCAGTCTCCAGCCCATCTGTGAGATGAAGTTTATCATACTTATGGTTGAGCAGCATGTGTTAGGAAGCCCTTCTGGAGAAACTGCTTTCTTTTTTATTCAAAACAAAGCATACTAAGAGGTACCAAATCTGTACTGTTAGGTTTTGTTTTCTTCAGGTGAGAACAGATCAGTCCTGGGAACTAAATTTAGCTCTGGTTAGAGATTACAACAAAAAGTATGGAAAACAAATCTTTTTCCTCCCTTCCTCTGATACCTATATGGCAGGTCCTTTCCCCTAGTCTTACTGGCAGTCCACCAGCTTTCCAGGACTTCCTGGCTTACAACTGACTTCACACATTGACCCCTCTGGTTTCTAACTAACCCCAAATCCTGGTGGTCTTTGCTTCCTATGACTGCTCCTCTCAGGGATTCACCAGAAGTGACACCCCTGCCCCAGCATGCTCAGTGTCTCCAAGGAACAGGCTTCCCCCCGAGAGTTTCCCTCCATCCCAGGTGAGCAGTTTGGGAGAAGCTAAGAGGCAACTTTTCATCCCATTGTTCAGTCACTACCTTTTAATAAAACATAGCATGCAATACACAGGCGATTAACTGTCGGCAGATACTGGTACACCAGAGGCTATGTCCTCCAAACACTTCTCCTTCATAAGGAGTAAGCAATCTGATTACCTTATTAAAACACCTAAAATGAAGACTTCCTTACAAAGTATGTCATTTTTCCCCACACGCTCAAAGCAATTTTCTTCTTTCTTTCATATATCTTCTCCACACAGTGCTAAGTTTTCATCTTCTCTGAACCTTGTTAAATTTCATGCTTCTGGAGGGCAAAAGCATCTTGAATCATCAAGTTCTTTCACCTCCACCATGTCCCTCTGCCTAGCTCTCCAGCTGCTGGGTGAAGTGGGGAACAGTCTGTACTGTGTCACCTCCAGCACTCAATCCTAGTGAGAACAAAGACTCACGCTACTAGGATTTATTTCTCTCTACAAAATAATCTGCCACCTATTTTTCCCACTTAGACAACCTTCAGTAAAACTCTTTACCTTTTTCCTTCTTGCTTCCCAGCTGTTTTACCTATGTATATCATCATATCTTCCCCAGTACAAGCAAACTGAGACCTGTTGAGAACTGCTCTTGCCAGCTGTATCATTTGGACGGACTGCTGACACATAAGCAGCTTTCCAGGGCAAGGGAGAGTCTTCCCAGAGGTAAAATACTTCAATTACCTCTTTAGTCTACATTCTTTGAGTCCATCACTCTAGGATACACAAGGATTTTCTTAGTTCCCTGTACCCTTTCAACACTGTGTTGGTTTCTACTTGGTTTGTAAACCTTGAGAATATCTGACTTCCCTTAGTCAGGTTTATTTGTTTTTCCTTTATCTAGGGAATGCTCCTCACATTCCTGGTTTGTCAGTGTGAGAGGTTAAGGGTTTGTTTGTTTTTTCTCCTCCATTCCTTCTTCCCAGAGTTAGGAAATAGTTTTACTTTATGTGCTGTACTGTATATAGCTGTCAGGGATCAGCTCTCCCCATGCTTAGCCTATGTCTCTTTCCTTTCAACTTCAGATTGCGCTTTCTTTCCAAAGATGCCTTGAGGTCCTTCTTTTCCTTATGAACCTTGGTTCCCTTTCAGCACAGCTCACCCTCTACTCCCCAGTCCATTTTGCTGCTGCCCACCCTGTAGGAAGGTGTACAGACTTTACCTTGGATTTAACTCAGAACTGACAAATTACAAAGCTTGGCTTGTCCAGTGATTGCTTGAGATGGGGCTTGAACAGCCCCACAGAGAAAGCAATCTGTGTCTCTCCACACTGCGTGGTGGAGCTCTCCCAACTCTCTGCACACCTGCTGAGAGCAGAGGATGTTGTCAGGTGTGCTTTGCTCAGTGCTCCCCTCCAGGATCCTTGTGACTTGTTTTGAGCCCTTGGTCATCACTGCCCTGCCCTCCTCTTTTGTTGGTTGTACCAGCATCAGTAGTCTGGCATTTTAGTTTCTTTTTTGCTCTAACCTTTCCCCACCATGACAGGGCTTGACAGTTTGTTTAGAGCCTGGCCTTAAAAGGATAATGACAGAAGATCCCTACTGAATTTCACAACACACATCTCTTCTGTTTTTACTCTCGGCAAAATAATACGAGCAAGCTAAGTAAGCATCCTGTTCTGCTGAGCTCTCAGACTGCAAATTTGACTGAAAGGTTGTGTTAGATTTCTTTCCAATCAACATTATGCCTAGGTATTTTCAACTCATGGTTTCCCACAGGTGTGGATTCCTCCACCAAGTCAGCTAAACCTCTGACATGACAGAGAGGAAGACTTTCCTAAAGATTTTAAAGTTACTGTATAAAATGTGTTGCAAATTGGGAAGCCACTAACATTTACTGAGCTGAGCACAAGAATAAGAAAAAGGATTTAACTAAAATTACACAATAGACCATGAAGAAATCTGTTTTCAAACCCTTCAGTTTAATTCATTTATTAGATTGTTCTTCAAAAAACCTCTGGCTTTTTAGGTTAGAAGGTGTTTGCATGTTTTGTGGAGTTTTCAGTTCTAGGAAAAGGTGGAACTGATGCTTTTCCAGGTTCTGGTCAAGCTGAGGTCCCATCACACAATACCAATAGGGTACTCTCATAAGAAGTAAGAAGGTAAGAATGGCCTTAGGACAATAGACTTCAAAATCAAGTGCTGCCAGGGTAAACATAAACAAAGTATACTGTTCTGAAATTTGTGTACTGCAAAAAAAACAGACAAGAAATACTTCTGATAAATTTAATACCATTATTATCTGTGTTTTTAACCCATTAAATTATTTATCCTCCCAGAAATGTGTCTCTGCTGCTTTGTTATTGAACAATAAACGCTTGGATATAACTAATCTTTATGCTTCTGAGACTGTTTCTGTAACATCAAGATTTTCTTGCTTTTATATCTCTCCAAAGTAATTAAAATTTAAAGAAAAAGCATTTGAAATTTAAGAATGTACAGCAAACATTTGTTAGCTGTCAAGAAATTGATACAACATACAGAAGTCAATCATCATTTGCCTGGGAAAAAATTCATCACTACTTTGTTCTGAGTTTCTCCATTGCCACAGTACCAATCAACAGAAAATACTGTTTCAGTGAATCCCCTTGTCACAGTGTCAGGCCTAACAGAATTATTCAGATAGAACAAGCATAAGAATCTCAAAAACCACATTGCAAAGAAACCAAATAGCTGTCAGTCAAAAGCAGTGCCAGTAGCCAAGATTTGTCACTTCTCCCTGTTTACTTATAAAGCAGCCAAGAGATGTGCCAAGCAGTCAAATGCAGAGTTAAAAAAAGAAAATGCAAGCAATGGAAAGAAACACAATTAGAGGA
Source organism: Apteryx mantelli (assembly GCF_036417845.1). Lineage (NCBI taxonomy): Eukaryota > Metazoa > Chordata > Aves > Apterygiformes > Apterygidae > Apteryx > Apteryx mantelli. The sequence continues at coordinate 81,566,670 of NC_089979.1, forward strand.
GAGAGAGGAAAAAAAAAAAAAAACAGCTGTGATTAACTCACCTCTTAGTGGTCTACTTTCATCCTACATCACAAACTCTTCAACAAATTCTCCATGTCCATCTCCATGTTTCAGTGGAGGAAATACTATTTTGCTCCATGAGGTGATTGGTCACTGAGAAAAGGTGGAGGAAACAAAAACTTATTATCTCCTTTGGGATCTTCTTGCCTGTTTCCCATATACAGACCCTTACTGCATAATGTAACATGATCTCAGTTATACAATTTTAACCTTATCTATCCTGTTCTAATTTGCCTCAGCATACCTACAGAAAACGCAAAGCAAATGGAAAAAATAAGCAGTAGCAATGATCTGGGTGGTTTTAAAACTAAGTTTGGTCCTGCAGCTGACACACAGATGACAAACTGACAGTGAGAAGCATATGCTGTCTTGATGCTAATTCCAATTATATTGAACATTTTAGCACTAAGAAATTTCAGCCCTTAGTCTCTTTAATATAATACTAACACAACAGGATCCCTCTGAGGAAGAAGAGATCTAGTTTGTAGGGCCAGGTGAAAGTGTTCCATGTTGTCCTGCTTATCCCTCAACAATCAATCAGAAGTGAGCAGTTAAACATTTGGCATTACCTTGGTCAGCAAACAAGTACTATACTCCAACAGAGGTAGTAAGTATTGGCAGCAAATACGCAGTTTCTTCACCGAGGATTTCTAACCCCATTCTCTAGGATAAGGAAGGCCTGAACTTCTTGGAACTTTTCTGCAAAATTAGAAATAAATCTGTTTCTTTTGCACTCTGTATTTCTCTAGGTGGATACAGTATGTAACACAGTCTTTAATAAATCAGATCAGTGTAACTGAATCTTGCACGTTTATTCTCCTGACTGAATGAGAGGCATAAACCTTACACCTTGCTGTGCTGAAGGAAAAATCAGAAGGCAGAAATGATAATTTCAGTGAGGTTTTGCAAGAATAAAATCCATGGCTAATAAAAAATCTGGTGAATACTTTCAGCTTGTGTAAGCATAGCTTATAAGAGAATGCAATTCCCTCCAGTGCAGATCAATGAAATGGCCATTTAAAAGGTCACATCATTACAAAAAGAAAATAGAGGCTATAACTGAACTGTATCCAGATTTCTACTGATAATCCGACATACAAGCATGAAGTTTAGATATAGCCATAAGGACAAAACATCAAGAGCTCAAAGGAAAATGCACACACAATGAGAAAAAAAATGGGTGACCCCACATATCACAAACAGAATAGCTAGTGCCTTCTATAACACTCAAAATTTAGAGGATTTTCTGAAAACCCTCATCACCAAAATGATGACTACTTCAGGATGCAAAACTGAAATCAGTTATTAATCAAAGCTTTACCAAGGTACGTACTGAGACCTATTTTAAAGAGCAACTGAAAGGTAAGGCATGATAAGCACAAAGGGACCAGAGCTAAGCCAGACTGCCTGGCAAAGAAGAAATCATTGAGAGCCTGACCATTGAGTAGCCTTTGACACTAGGAATCTGCTGCTGCCAACAAGATATTCTGACAAGGGATGAGGTCATGGCATGGAAAGGCTGCTTTCATCCACTGAGGCTAGTGGTCACACAATTACTTTTGACAGCTACTTCTCAGCAATTGTCACAGCCACGGTTTGAAAAAAAGTGTCCTAGTAAGAGAAGAGTCTGCAAAAATGTCTATGGGTAAGTGCTGCACCTTCTGAATTTGCTTCTCAAGTTTCATTTGAAGTACCTCTCATTTTATGTTATTCCAAACATGATTTGAAATCTATTTAATCTATAGGGATTTTTTGAAAAGACAAGGAAACATGTTTATTGAGGTAAAAGCTTTTTTCCAGAGGTGTGTTTGCCTTAATTTTTTGCAGCTGGGAAATTGTTACCACCTTATGGTTACTGGTAGCTACTGGTGTTAATTCACATCTGTGTCAATCGATGATGCTTTTCAGCAGCGTTTGAGCACAGGGCTTTATGACAAATGCTCTTAAAAACTGAATAAAATAGATATGCAATGTGAAAATGGAAAGAGAAACAATGGTAGAAAATTTACCATTTCAGCACAGGTCACAAAGAAATACATTAATAAATGGGGAAGTGTGAATGTTTTCAAAAGGAAATTTCTGAAAGGAACTACAACAGAACACCTTGTTCCTTTAGAGTCCCAGTGCACAGATCAACCTAGTACATTCATGGATTGGACTGATCCATAAAGGGATGAATAGCAAACTTCAGGACAGTGGAAGAAAGGGAAATTAAATGAGACTCTGGAAAAAGAGCATTATAGCAGTCTCTGAAGTAGAAGAAATGAAGAACAGTCACATCATAAATACACAAGCAACTTATTTAGTGTGAAGGAGAATTCTGTTTCTTTTGTTCCTTCCCCCTGCCCCTCTCTGCTTACAGGAGCGAAGGGAAACTGAGGTAATACATAGAGCAGAAGGAAGCTCAAAGAAGGTAATGGCTAGTTTGCACTCCTTTTTTTGAGACGCATGCAAACACAAAAAGGAAGTTCAGTGGCAAGGACAGATAGTAGTAGCATTTGGAATAGCAAAAGCAGACCTGAGAAAATCTCCTATGAAAATGAGTGACAACAGCAAAGCCAGTCTGTGCTTTTGGAATACTTACAGGATCAAAAAGAGCAGTAAAAGTATTTTAGAAAAAAAAGGAAATGTGGCTTAAAGCACAGCAAAACAGTGGCCAGTAGAGACAAAGGCAAAGAGGCCAACATGCCAAAAGTCCCTTTGCCATTCATGTTCTATAGCTTGCTGTCAGAAGTATAAAACAAGACCTTTCAGAAGGGGAAATGAATCAGCAGGATGGCCAACATGAAGTGAAGAGGAAGAAGCCTGTGAGCTGAGACCTGTTATGAAGGCTGAGACACTGTAGGCTTTGGAAGGGAACGGTAAGCAGTAAAGGAAGAGTGGAAACTTTCTTCTTTAAGAAGGTTGTCAGCATGGAACCCAAGGGGGAGGATTGATCAAATTGGGCAGATACTAGCACAAACTGAATAGGGATCAAAACCCAGACTGTAAGTAACCCAATGCTCAGTGTGGTCAGATAGATCCTTTTCTCCATATTCTTTCTGTTTGATCTTGGCTAGCTTTAAACTTAGTGAAGTTAGACATACACTATTCACAGACTTGAAAGTGCACGAGAGTTGAACTCCTTTCTAGATCAGGTTCAGAAAACTCTTAGCCTTGTGCAAGACTGCGATGTGGAGCCACAACTAAGAAAGCTTTGAGTACAAACTTAGCTGTAAAAAGTTTCTCTAGCCTACAAAGCACCTCTCTTCTGATGTGCACTTGATTAACCGGCCTCTAGTCACCTACAGCACTTTTGCCATTTGTCACTTACATCTCCACTTAATTCAACAACTTAGCAATAGTGGCTCAAGCTTTAAGCAAACTACGTTGATATTAGCAAAGAACGTGACACTGGAGAGGAGACCTCACTGACTCACTGCAAAAGTGAAGAAACATCCAATAACTTGGATATGTGAGAACAGTGTAAACTTTGATAGTGTACTTGGGCTTGATTCCAGCGGAAATTCAGTCCACAGAAAATGTAAACGGGATTGTTTATTCAAGCTGACTGTTAATCAGAAGGTTTCTTGACAAAGAGTGAATTGTTTCCTTCTGTTATCAGAAAGTTGAAGACAGGCAATTCCAAAACCTAAATTCAAACCTAGATTTGTGTCTGAAAATTAGGGGCAGAACTTTGCATGAATATTAGTTTTGTCAACTCACTTGACATTAGCATTAGTTTATTTCCATTAAGCCAATACTACTGACTGTTGCTTTCCAGTAACATGCCAATATTGAGATCCCTTCCTCTGAGAAGGTGTTCATTATTTCCAAGTATAAGGCAACAATCATCTTTTGAGCATCATAAGAAGTTCCTAATTGTATAGAAGAGATATTATAAAACTAATAGCTAACAATGATTTACCAAAAAACAATGTCATAAGCCTTGGTTTTAACTTCAAATGAAGCAATTAAAAAATATTTTGTCTTATTCTAAATTTAAAATGAAAGCTCTTCAAGATAGAAACTGTCAAGGTGCTCCACTGAGAATGAGACAAAATGACAGCTCAGTGATTTATAGAGTACTTAGCTCATCACTTGATTGACAGATTAAATTGTGATTCTATGGGGAAACAACTGTCCAGAACCCTTTACAAATCATTATAACAAAAAAACAACATTCCTGCCTTTTTTAGGTCTAAAAGTTGTGAAAGGACGCTTTAAATCACCAAACTTTTAAAATTATAACTTGATGGGGGCTGAAAAAGAATATGTAGCTTCCATATCCTATCCTTTTGTCTACTTTAGAAAATACGTAAGGGCAGTAGAGTTCTCATGATGCTGCCATCCTGAAACTAAGAAGTTCAATTTAGTGCCAGAGGAATCAAATGAATCCTTTATTCTGCATTATCAGCTCCAACACACAGTATTTTCAGCTCCATGTCCAAATTAACAGATATATTACTTGCATGAGCAAGCTCATTCCTATGTACCCATTTCTTTACATTCAAACAGGTGCTGTGATGTTACAGTACTAGAATTGGATCTTGGACTCTTTGACAGGGCCCTGAGTGTTCCCATGGGCCTTGTGGCCCTGACCACACTCACTTGGGCCCCCCACCCATGCACCTTCTGCCCATTGCTCCAGGAGCTCCACTTCAGCTCAGGCTTAGGCACCCAGACCGGGTGCAGCAGAAGTGGGGTTGGTGAGGGAGGATGAGGCAGGAGCCAAGGACAACACCAGTACAGGGAAGGCGGCATCCTCACCATTCAAGTACCGTCTCACAGCACCCAAGCAGGGCCAGGCTGGTGAAGGGGTCTATCAACCCCTGGCAATCATCAGATAAAGTAAAGTCATGCATTGGATTTGAGGTCAATCTGGAAAGCTCAGTGAACAAGTCAGGAGCAGCAGAGGACAAGACTGAGCACAGACCTATGTACAATGCACAATATCCGTGCAGGAGACAGGACTAGAGATGAGGTTACCTGTAACACAGCTCTAAGCTGCCTCCAGGGCCAGAAACATGCTGGTGCTGAAGGCCACGCTCAGATGCAGTCCCTGGAGCAAGGGACAGCAAGTGTGTGGGTGGGGGCCCCAGGTGATGCTCATCAGGGCAATTGGTGCCCTCAGGGCCCTGACACAGTTCCTTCTGCATCAAATGCACCCAAACACCACAGGGCTAGTTACATTTTACATGAAAAAGCTGTGATCTGAAAAGTTACTCTTTTTACTGCTGCTTCCTGCTATTACAGCTACTGCCTGCTGAAAAATACTTTGGTTGGGGAGCAACAGGGGGTTGGACGCACTTTGGGTTTCATTTTTATTTAATTCTTGGAATGATAATAAGACATTTTAAAACTCCCTATGTGTAAAACACAAGAATATCATTCACTTCCCAGTGATCAGTGGATGGGACTTGGATGGGGGTAAAACCAATGTATGCACAGCTGTTGTTAATTATCTTGTCTATGCCCTCAGTCAATTAAAACAGCTGTTATGCACAATGGTAGGAAAAAAACCTGCATATTTATGGTTTTTATTGCTTCCTTTAGCAAGCAAGACATATAAGTTTACTAAAGATTTTTCCAGTACTTTTCTTATTTGTCCCTAAAGGACTAGCAATATAACAAGAAAGATAACCTCTTTGAATGAAAGCCTATGTTTATTACACTCATGTGTACATACTTTATAATGCAGCTTTTATAATCCCCCAATTTTTTTTGTTTTCACTTCATATATATTCTATACTTACAAACATGCAGTATTAGCACCAGCTATTGTGACTTGTGCTTTGGACAACACATTTAAGTCTATAGTTCCTTGTTAGAAATACAGTGCAGGTCATAAATCCAAGGACTATTTTCATATAAAAATAGAAAAGCCATACAACCATCATTTTCAGGAACATGACACCAGTTCAGTACATATCTCCTGAACCAGTCCATAAGGCATTTGCTTTCAAATCATATAAATTCACTTGATTTATGATTAAGATGGAGTGATGCCAAAGACCACTTATCAAACGTTAAAAACAGTATCACAGAAGAACACCTTCTCCACTTACCGTTATAGATGTCTGCCTCAGATTAAAACCCTACAAATGTTTTTATTGAAATTCCTTCTACAAAACTTCGAAACCTTTCAAAATAAGAGGAAAAGTTTACTTTTGAAGATCTTTCATTAAAGGTGTCTGTTCTGTTTGTCTAACCCAGGTCCCCTTGAAGTGGTTCCAAGTATATGTCCTCCTTAAATGCAAGACAATGATACCAGATGCCCTGGAGGACTACAAGTTTTGTTTTTCCAGTCTTATACTAGCAAAAGGAATAAGGATATCCAAGAAATCTTGACATCTGAAAATATGGATAAAAGTATAAGCAAAGTAAGGGTAGATAAAAGTGACTGCAGGCTCCATAATGTTCCAGAAAATAACAACACATCATCATGATATATGTATTTACAGTCATGCATTAGGAACTGTTAGGTGATTAATATTCACTTGTGTTCATTAAAACTACATCCACAAAGTCACCTTTTAGCTAAAGTTCATATTCTGGAGCATTCCTTTGGCTGTTTTTAAAAAGAAGGGTGTACTGTTAACATAAAGGAAGGCATAAGAAAATGACCTAAGCGGTAGCTCTTATCCCTCAACCTTTTCCACACTATGTTACGTGGGTACAAAATATATGAATTTCTTGCTTATTTGGTACATCTCTCTGGCTACATTTCAAGGAGCACACACCTATTTATTTTTCTATAACTTATTCAGATTCCATTCAAATATTATCCTTAATCACTTTATGTCAACCTGGGTTCATTTGCATAAAAGTCATCTCCATAAAACTACACAGAAAATTAAGATCAGTTTGATGTAGACTATTTAGGCAGGATGCAGGCTAATTGTGTTATCTCCTCACATAGCAATTTTAAAGATCTTGTACACTGTTTTATAGGGCATGTACACTGTTTTACAGGAAAGATTCTTCAGCGTAAGTTTCCAGTGTTAGCATTTCATGAAGACCAGCTGTACAACAAATGTGAAGTAAATGCAGTTTTCATATCATGATGATGTAATAAGCAGCTTCCTTTATTATTTTAAGTGATTTTAAGGTAATTCTTGACTTTGTAAATACTTTATTAACATACCATTCTAATTTTCCTTTCAAAATTAAAAAAAAAAATAGTAGTAATCACTATATCAAAGATAACTTTGGATGATAAGCTTGCAAGCTACTTGTCTCCTCTTCATATTCACACCTCTGTCTTTTACTGGAAGCAATTAAATATTTTTTGAATCAATTAGACCATTTCCTTAGCAAATTCAGCAAAAGATGCTACCTCCTCAGAAACCATTAGGAAAAAGACAAGACAATCAAACAGAAATGAAAGATTCTAATAATATTTTAAGTTTATATCGTAAACCAAAGACTGATTTTTTTTAGAAAAGGAACATAATAGTTCTTTTTTCTATTTACTAGTTATCTACTAGTTATCTTACGGCAGATAAGAGAAACCAATTACTATTAGTTATTATCATTTGTAATCATGTTGCTCAGTAGGAAGACTCGCATCACTCCTTGGTTGTCTCTGTTCTAACCAGGCTCAGTTATTTAATCTTGGTGGGGAAAAATCTGAAATAAGTAAGTCTCTGAACTGATATTAAGATCAATAATTAAGATACTATTGTGTTTCTTCTAGAACTTTAAAACACATCTGTCCCCTCATTTACCTGGCTTCTGTGAGACACAGAGCAAGCTGTGAATTTGTAGGGTTAGGATATAGAGTTTAGCACTTTGGAAAACTGCTTTATACAGATCAATGCAAAGCCAAAGTGGGCAATCATCTTGCCTGCATTTCTCCTATGTTTAACTGGAAAAATAAAAGAATTTGATCTAAAGAGTGATTTATTTTATCTCAGCTCAAAAATTAAAAATGTTGTTTATTTTATTAACAATTAGTGCTTAATTTCAGCAATGTCAAAATACTGTTTATCAGATGTGTTTGATATTACATCTAAGTAATTATTTTATTAGAATAACATAGGAATTTAAAAAAGAAATACCCATGTCAATTAGAATCTGTTGAAGTTTTTTTCTCCCCTTATGTTTTTATCAAAATAACTATTATTTTGGCTTTGGCAAACGGCATTTTTCCAACAAAAATATTGCACTGATTTTTTCAACCATCTTAACATGATTGTGACAGATTGTGCAGAGTAAAAAGCAATTCCATCAGCAAAACAAACTTTACACACTACGCTTACTATTTTCCCCCTTCTAAAGCATCTGTCACTGCTTTTAAAGGTCACATATTTCATGTTCCAGTGCGTGGGGAAAAAATAACTCCTCTTAACTTGAGGGATTAGCACTAATGGTATACCAGCTTTGTTGTGCATTGGATAATTTCATCTATTCTTCTTACTGAATTCATTTGGAATTCATTTTTGTGTACAGAACAACTTCCCTATGCATAATGTTTAAACTGCAATAATGTAAACAAAACAAATAGGTTAATTAAATGAATGAGGTCTGATGTTTTGTTTCCACTAATTAAAGTATCTTCCTTCTCTTTTTTATGGTACTGCTATGAAGCAAGTATGGTATGATAAAAAGATCAAAGTCTATTTCTAATAATGTGAGAAAAATATTTGTGCTCACCTCAAAGTATTACATTCCGTACCCATATTACAGAGGGGCAAAATGGATGTGTTAGCTGTAGGATAAATTTGGTGATGTCAGAAAGCAAAAATGAGGAAAAGACTGAGAAGAAGGGATTTAAAAAGAAAGGAGCAAGTCTAGAGAAAAAAAAGCCAAATTAAACAAAATATTAACAAGGACGAAAGAAATACACATGTGAAAAAAAGAATGAAAAGTTTTTTACAGAAAGAAATTACAATGACTGTATGTGTATTCCAACCAGTACAGATGAAATCATCACACCTAATTTTGGGTATCTACAGCATAGGCAACTACATCTTAGTTTATCTTTCAAGGCTCTCTTTACGGTCAATGGAGATAAACAGGCATTTTTAGGGATAGGCTACATTGTTGATTAATTTTGACAGATAAGTCTTACTCTTATATTCTTCAGCTCTTCAGAAATTCAGGGAAGGAATCACTGCTGGAAAGTGAGGGAAACCCTTAACAGTCACTTCAGCAGTTCCTTTTCTTATAGGTGTAGCTGTTTCCTTTAATCAGCAGTCTCAGTTTAAGGAAAACCGAGTTCAGAAGTCAGACTTCAGGAAATAAATGTATTTCTCAGTGTATTTAAGGAGTGAATGATCACGATGAACTGCATGACATTTGACTGAAAAGAAAAAACACCTGGAGTCCTGCTCAGGGTATTAAGTAGACTATCTTACTGCCACTGGCCCAGAATGGACGAGGTACCACAGCCTAATTGTGTATAAGATAATATACTTACCAACTGAAAATAAATTTAGAGAAAAAAGTAGATATTTCTGAGCTGCAGCTGACTTGAGAAGTCTGTCATCAAACTGTGCAGAGATGTCAGGTGCTTATCAAAGCTGACTGTTGTTGTTTTTTTACCAAAGTATTTTTTTCCAATTGCTTATGTTCACCTGCCTGAACAACTTTGATATTTTTTTCTCAAAATTCCATAGAAAAAAATTGGGTGAAATTTCAAAAAGTATTTTCAATGTTGCACATGCAAATCAGTTTTGTTCTTTGATACAGTGGTATCTTGAGTTTTATCTCCCAGCTCTAAATGTGTTTTTTGACTCTGACTTCCACTTCTTAAAGCTTTAGTCTTTTGACATTCTCACCCATTAGTCCCTAGGCTCTTCACTGACAAATCAGAAACATTACGATCATGTATGAATGATAACAGCAGTCAAGCATTCAATGATGAAAAAGCAGTTGACCTGGATAGCAAGTTAAAGAATTTAAGATACTGTTTATTTGATCATATTTGTGAATCACAGTGCCTGCTGCAGACCAAAAGATAGAGAAAGCCAGTTTCAGAAAGCCATGACATGCAAAAAGTGACCATTTTAATGTTTCATTGGTTTGATCTCTTAAAATTTCAATTAATGTACTTCACTTACCTGCTATTAAAATGCATTCAGTATGCTTAAATCTTATTAAAAGCCTGCCATTGAGAAAATGTTTAGTGCAGTCTGGTAGTCAAAAATAAGCAGTGAGGCTAACCAGCTTTCAATGTGTATTTTTAAATAATCTGTCTCTCTTAGCCTGGAGAATTTAGTGTCAGTCTAAGACGTATTACCTTCTTCTCCCTTGGTAAATTCGCTATTACAGTTACAGGCCTTGGCAGGGAAGACAAAGTTAGTATCACGAGCATTTTATTTTATAAGCAAAGAGGTCAGAATGTCCTCATCTTAAACTCAGCCAATACAAACTCATTGCCTAGAATAGAGCAATACAGTACAGTTTTCATATCTGATGCATGCCTTTGCTAGTTTAATTATTCCTTGAGCTTAATTTGGCTGGATGTTTTGAAATGTTTGTTGTCTAGTCCTCAGTACTATTTCTTTTTAATCTGAAAAACATGTAAGAGCAGGATGAACTTGTTCAAATCAGGCTAGACCTGAAAGTTTTGGGAGCTGATTTTAAAATTTCAAGTGTAGGATGTTGTACTAGATCTTAGCTTTACCTCATAAGAGGTTCATGTCGAATTATACTCGGTTACTGAGTCTTCCTACATTTTTGGAAATTCCCAACATTTGTGGTTTAATCTATCTCTTAAAAGCAGCTTCAGCAGCTTCCTGTCATCTAACAATGTACCTTAAAAAACTTTGAAGTATACTAGGAATACTCATTGTAGTATGAAGCAAAAAGTAGAATGACTTAAATTACTCAACAAATGCACCAGTAAGCTATTCATGTAAACTTAAGGACTAATACTACAGCCAAGCCATTTACTTTTATGCCATCTAAAACAACCTCACACACAGAAAAAAAGAAAAAAAATTGCCACATTCTGGGACACTCATGAAACTAGCTGAAAGAAAGCGTAAGTATAATTAGGTTTTAATTTTCTATTTGAAAAATATTAAGCATGTAATTGCTCTTGTTATTTTTAACCTTTTTTTTGAACCAATTACAGAGAAGAGTAAATCAGAAAATGATATTTTACCAAAGGCAACACTTAATCACTAGTGTTTATGGGGCCCAATGTCAAAGTGGCCATAAATCTCCTAAGTAGCATAGCTTAGGATGCCTTGTTAGAACACAGTTAAAGTACATAAACAGGCTTAGATGTCTCAAGAAATTAAAAAGTGGTAAATATGATGGTACTGAAGTTCCATATAGCATCTGAGTTGTAAACGTACATGTCCAGGAAATAGATGACATTATTCTAATGACTTCAGCCTAATCCACTCAACTGGCTTTAAAAAGCTCAGCTTCCAGCTCAGGACCCTTTTTTCTATTACTAGCATTTTTAATGGATCTGGTTCATGGAACTTGGTACAGAAAATCTTCCTGGGTTTCATGTCTCTGAAGCTTCTGGACAGATACTTTTTTCATCTCCAGGTAAAGGAAAAGGAGGAGTTAAGTGAAGAGAGAATCAGCTGTGATTTCAGCAAAAACTTCAAACTGTCATCTTTCTTCTTTGTGCTTCACTCATCATAGGTTTTGTATGTCAAACCATGTTCTGTATGGACTGCGTAAATAGTGACGAAATTAAATATCTGGCAATAAAAAGTGTCTTTAAGGGAACTTTAGGCCAGTTATTCTAAAGGTAACCCCAGTATTAGTTTGTCTAAGCTAGCAGCAATCTGCCATAATGATTAAGTAAGAAATGCTCTTCTTCACTGTACTTCTTTACTTTCCTGCATTGTTGCTACAGTACTGTCAGGGGAAGTGGGTTGTAAACCTACTTGTCGGCATCCAGCCACCACAGCAGGTATGAGTTTCCATCTGACAGTGAAGCTGTCTCAGAAGCCATGCAATGCAGGTATGGCTTTACCAGAAAAATTTGGTACATATTGGTTATTCTCATCCTCCGCAGAAAACATTCAAGGATTCTTCACCTGCAAAAGCTAGGCAGTCTTCATTCAAAATGATCAGGACGACAGGAAGAGAATGCTTTTTCCCCTCATTATTTCTTTTGCCAAAACAGTATTAGTTTTAATGCCATTCCTGTAAGCATAGCTTTTGCTTATAGCAGATTGCTCTTGAATAACTTACAAATATTGTCCTCAGCTGTCCAACATAAATTTAATTTTCCGTTTTACTGAGATGATTCACCATTTAATGCTACCTAAGTGTGGATATACATGAATGGAACAAGTCATTATTGCTTTCATCTTAGCCATCTCTAATTTTTGCTTTCTGGATAGTCAGTTCATATTCTGTCATCAGGAGAGCTATCTCATTACTCCTATGTTTCTTTCCTGCCCGTGCCAGAAATTCTTATATTAATTTCTAAAATACATAGAGACATTTTACTATTCACGTTGTAAAACCTGCCATGCATCTTAGTGACAGAGGTCTAAAGGGATTTTCCATCCAGTAAGGTGTAGATGGAAACTGAAGGATCGCCTCATTTTATCTGCATCCTATTCTCTCATGCTAACTGCATTGGCTTGTCTTTAACAGACCCCCTTGATTTAGATGTTATGTTCTCAACATGGATCTGTATTTCTGGGTTTCAGACCAGTCTGAAGGAAGGTTATGTTTTATGTTAGTCTCCTTTGCCTGTTACTATGCTAGCCCCCCTGAATTCCACAAAGCCCTTTTACAATGCCTCAGAAAAGTAATTCAGCTGGGGTGGAGCATTGAGCTGTCAGGGTTACCTTGCTTTCAGAGGAAAAAACTTGTTTGCAATAGCGTAATTGCTACATGGAATGTGAATACAGGCTTTAAGTGTAACCTCTATAAGACCAGACCTGTTTATTTGTGGCAATGCTGGCACATATTAAGAAATAAAATATTATACAAGCCTCTAACTCAAAATACTGGTGTGAGGGATGTGAAAAGCCCAACAACAGTAGAGTTTTTTCCTAGAGGAAAAACAATGAAGAAAAAAAAGAACCTTCTCAGTCTTCTTTACACCTTACACAAGGCTAAAAGTCAGTAGGCAAAAGGAAACCATCTCCTACCTCGGCTGGAGTTATGCTGTCTGGAGCCCTAGCAGGGCACTATAACGCACAAATGCTCGGGCTGTTTTTACCACTAAAGTGTGCAATGCGCGTTTCACAGGGGTGGAATTTGTAACGGCCATACGTTACAGACAGCCGCGGCAGCACCCTGCGGGGAGGAGAACCACCCTGCGCCAGCTGAAACCGGTTCCAGCAGGCCAGGGGGCACCAAAGCTTCGTCCAGCCAGAGAAGGGGGTGTGCGCCTGCGCAGGGGTTGCTCAGTGGGAGCGTTGGGGTGTGAGGTGGCGGGAGCCATTGTGCGCAACAGCCTGGCCACCAGCCCGCCCGTCGGGGCAGCTTGGGCAGGCAGGATGTTGTACCCTGCGGTGAAAATGAGGGGAGTTTGGGCTAGGGAGAGGGGAGGGTGGCTGCCTATGTGTTTGTATTCTTTTTTCTTTTTCTTCAATGCCCAGGTCAGTGATGGTGTGTTTGGGTTGGCTGGCAGGGAATTAACTGGAGTAATTAACTGAAAACTCGCCAATTTTAGGCCATTTTGCCTGTGACCGGGGATGTCTTTGTGGACAGAAATGCCTGTGCCTAGGGCAAGGGGCTGCTAGGCTGCTACCCAGCGGTAACAGTTCTGTGAAGCATGCTGTGCCATCCCTAAAGTGCACCTATTGTCACTCCAAAACGTTGTGTGCGCTTCTGATGTGTTCATGTGCCTGTTACTGGTTACCAATATGGCTTAGCATTCCTCCTGAGTATTGTGCGTTACTGTGGATTTCAGACGCAAGGGTGCTTCTATACGTTAGTGTTAAGGAAGGTGCTAGAGGAGGCTGGAACCCGTGAAGAAAGGATGGCTGGAGAGTGGAGCCAGATCCCAGGTTTAAACTAACATTAGGAATTTCATGGAAAGAAATTATTTCATAGGCATGGAGATGTCAGCTTTAAGATGAATCGGAGAACTGGAAATGAAGTTCAGAACTCTTAGCTTTGTTGAAGTTTCACACCAAAACCTGAAGCTGGATGCATAAGGTCTGTTATTAAAACTACTAAGAATTTGAATGCTTAGTTTTGTGTGGGCTTATGGTTCCCCCCCACCCTTGATTCTCAGTGCAAAAAACTTTACCCTTTGAATTGCTATTTCATAACTGGCTGAAATGAAGGGATTGTGGCTTCATCATTGATAACAGAACTAAAACATGTAATTGCTGCGGATATAGATATATTATTCCATGGAATGAAAAGTGGGAAGAAAAAGCTTTAAACATGACTGTGTATCTGGCAGTTGTGCTTCACTCCTGCTGGACACAGTCACAGTAAGCACACTCAGTCTTCAAATGGAAATGTTGTTTGTGGAAGTGACCTAATTTTGCAGACCTGAGTAACGAATATGAAGTGTTCGAAGGCATATGTGAAAATGAGTGAAGATGGAAAGACCAGATGCTAAGAAGCAATTTCAAAACTAAAAAAGTATTTTATTTATTTTCCAGTGCTATTTGAGCAGCTGGAGAGCAAGAACTATCTGTGTTTTAACCTTCTTAAAATTCCTGGACCATATCTAAATATTGTTGTAATTGATGGGATTCTTTCCCTTAAATTTACTGAACTGCAAAAAAGATTTGTCCAGGTCTGTCTTGCATTTCTGCTGATCATGTAGTCTTCTAAGAGATCTAGCAGGAGACTTTATTACCTTCTTTTGCAGACTTTGAAGTGGCTTTCCTACATTTGCTATACTATGTAATAATCTATTCTAAGAGTCAGTTTAATAGATTTATGCTCTGCTAATAGTAGTGTTCCCTACAGAAACAATATTTGCTTCTGCTTAATTCCGTTACTGAAGAAGTATAGCAGAGCTGTTAAATGGAAATGTATATTAAAAAAAAAAAAATCTCAAACTAGTTTTCATTAGCATTTTTATTTCTGACTGGCAAGGTTGGGGTTTTTCTTCTTGCCCATTCAGGCAAGGCCAATGAGGCTGTTTAGCTGTTTGATTTAGTTCAGCAGAGATTTATGATTACCATCATATCAAAAGGCTTGCTCTAGTAGAGACATAACAAGTGCGTGGCTACCACGTGGCCATGACAAGGACCAATGCTGAAGAAACCTGGGAAGAATTGCTTCTAAAGAAATTTTATCTACTTGCCAGTCAGTCCATGCTTCCTTTTAAATCTTTTGCTTTCTCTGTGTTTTTTTTTCTTTTTTGCCTTTTTGAGAGCTTCCTAAATGATTTGAAGCAAGTTTTTTGAGATAAGTATTTGCTTAACTGTGAAGAAAATGACCTACTTTAAGTAAAAATTCAGTGTTGAATAGTAAGGGAGTGGGGGGAGAAACACAACAAGACCTGTTGTGCTGAAGTAGAGAAATTTCAAACATTTGCTGAGACACTGGAAGTGCTGTGTACCAGTCTCTTCAAGTAACAGCAGGTCAGTGTAGTCTAATGTACTTTCAGAGGACTTACTTACACTGATATGCCAGCCTATAGCAAAAGAAGCTCAAAACTTTCAAAAGTGTTGGTGTACTCATGGATATGCAAACTTCCATACTCCTCCAATTTAGGAAAGCTGTATAGTTGATTCTGTCCAATTAATATGCATTTGTCTCATCATATGTTCTGCCACGCACTTTCAAAAACATATTCCATCCTCTCTTGAAACTTTTGCTGAGGCAAAATATACTTTGAGAAATATAAAATATGCTGTTAAAACTGTTCTCTCCTAAATCTTTTTTATCTATCATAGCAAACTTTTTCTCTGTCGTACCCATGAATAGCTGTAAAAGTGTAAGTGCAGAATGGGAAGACTCATCTATACCTCCTTTATATTCAGCAGGCATATTTTTATACGTGTGTGTGTATATATATGTAAATTTAGAGCAAAACAGTAAAATGGTGCAATGCATATTTTTAGCTTGTGCTTTACTGACAAGGACCCTAGACCATGGATGTTGGGTTGTTAGCTCATGGTGAGCTCATGCTAGCTCTTTTCAACTGTTAAAGCCATAATGTACCCACAGTGCCATCATACTACTATTTGGCTAGCAGAGGGAATGCTGCTTTTCCTGTGTCTTGACATAGAATTGAATTTTTTGTTATAACAGGAGATGGGTTATCAGAACAGTGTCTGAAAAGACCCTTTTTCTCTAGGATTCCCTTCCAAATGCCTTTGTTTTGAAATATCCTAAATAGGTGGCTTCAGGACGAGATCCTTTCTTGTAAGAGAGAACAGAATTGTAAGGTGTCTCTTTTTGTTCAGATGTGAAGCTCGTTAACGTCATGTTTGGACTGGGATAGGCACTGTTGCAAGAAACCCTCAGGTATCTCAGATTCTCTGTTTTTAATTGAAAGTAAGACATCTTAAGATGCTGAACCTGTGAATACAATGAATGTATTTGTCTTTTAATAGCCAAAATGAGAAATTAAGACTCTAAATATCCTGTGGGATTAGGCCTATAAGGAGGAGGTAATCATTCAACAAAAATATTTGTGGAGAAATATCTTACCTTTAAATGTAAATGGTGATATATTTAGCAAATCATAATTTTAAAATGTCATAATGAGGAGAATTTTTACTCTTCTAAAGGAAAAGTAAAGGCAACTTTAAGTTCAAGGCAACGTACTACTTAGCAACATACAGTTAACAGCATACAGCTGAGTAATTCTGATTCTAGCTGTTAAAGGGCAATGATACTTATCCAAACATTACTTCATTAAGTTATTGCAATGGCATTCAAAGATTCTCATCTACGAGGTGCTAATCTCTGTGGAAAGTGCCAATATAGAAACAAGAGCAAACACTTAATCTGTGTGTTTTTTTTTTTTTTATTCACTTGTAAAATACTATTTGGCTGGAATTTCAGTGCTATGGTAATAGGAAACACTTCAAAGCTAACTTGTTTTAATTCTATAGTTAATGATCATCTTCTCTCCTCTGTTTCCCTTCTTCCCCCCAATATACTTTGTTTCCCGTTTACAGCAGCCATCTGCTAAAATTAGTGATGATATTACTTAATTATGCAGCATTCGAATATATTTTTATCATTATGCCATCTCCCATTAAAAATTATGTTTGTGGCTAATGGCATCTTTTTCTTATGTGTCGACAGCTCATTTTGTCAGATTTATTGTGCAATAACTCAATATCTTACTAATAATGTATGTCTACTACTAAGATTAATAATGCTCGTAGAAAACTTGGAGAGAAATGCCACTGTTCTTAATAGCAAACTCTTAGTTACAGAAACATCCTAATTGTATTTAGTGTCATTAAACTAACCATGAATAATTTACACATTCAGGCTGTATTTAAGTTCAAGTATGGCATGAAATTGATTTCATATTCTAGCATGACATGCTTTATACTTAGAGTTTGTGCATGGATCTGTTCTTCTGAAAGCAGCAGTGAGAAAACAAATGTTTTTTGTGGGATTCCACCTGCAAATATGGGCTGTTCATCTGCAGCATAAATAGGTTCTTTGAAAAAGTTCCCTGTCCTTCCCTAAACAAAGAATACCTGTGTCTCTTGTACATTATTTGTCTCTTCCCCCATCATATCCAAGCATCTCTTAAAACTTCTAATCCCTTTAAAATGACAACACATCACTGAAGAGGGGCAGTACTATCATCTTTATCTCATGGATAGGGAAGAAGGTCTGCAAAAGTGAAGGATCCTTTGACTGCAGTAACATCTGAATTTCAGGTACCTCCATCCAGGATGAAAACCAGAACCATATGCTAATGTCAATATGTTTCCTAGAGATAAATGTCTTAGTAGGTATTTGACAAGAGGTAGGAGCTAGCTGGTATCAGGATGTTCTCCGAGCCATCATTGTTCAGCTGTCTCTAGCTATAGCTGGTCAGTACAGAAATTCTGAGGATTCATCAGGATTCTCTTAAATGTTGCATCTCATGTCTGTTAGTAGGTGCTATGGGGATGTATCTGTACCATGTGGGATGCACAGCCTGGGAGTTGCGTGCTATTTTAGGTTCTTGGAGAAAGAACTCACCTGGACTCATACTTTTTCAGTCACGACAAGGATACCCTTTCTTCCCTTTTTTGTAACAGTGTATTGGTCAGAGACATGGCCAGGCAGTAGGAGATCCAGATTTAATTTCCTACCTGCCTAAGGAGTTTCAATCACATTCTGTTATTTCCCTGGAAAGACCCTTACTTAACAAAGTGTTCTACCCTGCTCGGGCTGTGTAACTAGGCAGAAGAAAATGAAAAAAATAAGCCAGAGAGGTGTGTGGGAGGGAGTTCACAATGCTCTGGAGAGCCAGTCTGGGCATGCAAAAGGAATTTATGGAATGAACATGATAACCATAGTATATAAATTCAGAAGTGACATGTTGCTCAAGATTTCAGCTCATGACAGAACTTTGTTGTTACACAAGACACATATTAACATTTTCCTACTTTTCATGAACTCCCTTGTAATTCAGGTGTGCTCCCAACTATATTGCAACAAAACAGAGGGCTTTCCTGGATAAAGATTACCAGAGGAAGAAGTAGGTTGTCTCTAATTTCGGCATTAACAATTCTCAAATTTGCTTATGCAGGTAGGTGGAAATATATCCACTTTAGATATTCTGGAGAAATTTACCCAGTCCAAAGTAGTCAACAAAGTTACAAAGGTTTACAAAGACTGAAGTAGTGGAACTGAAAGAAATCTGTACTTGGTCTACTTACACTAGGATCAAATCCAAATCATCTCCCTTTCCTTTCTGTCCAGATAACAAGCTTACTTCTCCGGTGTGGCCAGAGACTCAGTACTGTGTTCAGCCTCTACAGGAGAGAATTCTGGATTAGTGAAGGATGTTAGCTTTTCTGTCCAGTCCTTTTCTTGGATTCTGTGCAGTTCAAATCTTGCTTTCCATTCCTGAGGTAGCTCTGATGCTCTCGCTCTCCTGTTATCATCTACCCTCTTCTCTTTAGATGTTAATATTACTTTGGCAGGCCAGATGCTACTTGCTGTTTTGCTGTTCTTGAAAAAACTAATAGTAAACTAAGCTAAGTAAGGCTAAGTAGTGAAGTAATAGTAAGCATCGAGAGGTTTAAACACCTCTCCTTCCTCCCCCCCCATCCTAAGTGAAACAATATATAAATCTTGGGGTTAAGCTGTTCTATACAAATATTTGGATTTTTTTTTTTAATCATGAAAATCAAGACTTTTTTTTTAAATACAAACCTATATAGAGTGTGAACGCATGTAGCTTATTACTAGCTATGGATTGAAACTAGCCAGAGTGTTAATTGATCTGGCTGCATGCTGGGTTTGGGACAAGCTCCCAGTTGCATATTTTGGGGATACTGCAGCAATGATCCATAATTTCCCATCTGAGATTGGGAGGAAAAAAAGAAAAAGATATAAATATTTTCAGAAAATCCCACACTGATCACACTTGGTTCATATCAAAACATTTTTAACCTTTGATCTTTTGAAGACTTTTTTTTAGTTTAATGTAAGCTAATCCTCAAAGTCAAACTCAGAATTTTTTTTTTCCAAAAAATTACAAGATACTTGTTTATTCAGGGCTATATAGTACATTTCTCAGGTGGTAAAACTCAGCAAAATTCGATTTTTCTTTGAACAGTACAGATTTTGGCAAAATTGACACTTTTGGCAAGTATTTCAATGACTAATTTCTAACCAACTTTATGAATAGCTAAACCTATATATTCTAGATTATTAATTTTTATTTCTAATTTTTTTAATGATCTCGGTTATCAGTATATGTAGGAAGAGTCATGGACCCAATAATCTTAGGTGTTATATGAATAAAGAGATAATTCATGCAGGCATTTTGCCATCTAAATATAAACCACCAACAGATACAGACAGGTACAGATCACATAGGAACAACAAAAAGAAAGTTTTGGGCAGCTTCCCTGTGATTTGAGAATGTACAAAGTTAGCATCACATTGTAGAGATAAATTCTAAAGATATTTATGGAGATCCAGCCTGTTTACTGTTCATCCTGCAAGATGACTACAAGTATGTATGCGGTGATCTAATAGTTCTTTCCTGCAAAAGGTGCAAAAGGCAACAGTGCCGTTTCTCCCTTTTCCTCTTCACACCCTCCTTCAGCCTTAGCTAGCAACCATGTACTTCTGCCTTCCCCCTTGTGGACTGGTGTCTGTCAGAATCATTGCTGAGCTGATTGGGTTCACAAATCTGATGGAAAACTACTTCATGTTGCCCGGTTACTTTTCTGTCATTTTAAGAAGCTGAAGCAGGTCAAGGCAGGTCTGGCTGGTGCAAAAGAGGGAAGGACAATGTGCATTTGTGATCAGGGAGGAAGCAGAAGGCAATAGAAGCAGAGCATCTACCTTTTAGAGGGAAAGAAGTATCAATTCAGCCCACAGCCAAGTCTTTAAAACCAGCCCTTGGCCATTGTGTCCCATCTACACACAGTAGATTTTTCATGATGCTTGACACCTCTAACTGAAACATAATGCCTATAACTAACAGAAATGAATTTTGATTATTTTCTGTACTTCTCATTTTGAGTATCATTCTTCATCCTTCAGTAATGATCATCATTATGTGTCAGTTTGAGGAAAAATGCACCAGAAGCAGCCAGTTAGAACTGTTTTTGAGATACCAGGAGAAAGCAAAAGTATTGCCTCTCTCCTCCATATCTGTCAGGCAGTCCAGTATTTCATCTTTGTACTTACTACTACAGAGCAACTTTATAAGTTGGAAGCCTTTCTTCAACTGTTGAATTCATCTTCTAACTAGTCAGACTGAAATTAAATTATTGCAAAATGGGAATATGAATGTCTACAAGCCAGTTTGAAAACAAACAGAAAGGTCTGCTGTCCTACATTTTGTTCCTAAGTTTGAAACTGGGCATTCACATATCAGCATGAGGGATACTAACTTTTGAAATTAAGGTGATAGTGTCTAGTGTGTTCAGGTAATAATTAGGTCCTGACCTACATTGTAGTAGGAAAATTGAAGTGAAATACGCTTAAGTGAATTGTGACAATTGGTATAAAACAGACTAACAAGCAGAATGTAGCTTTCCTGAGGACACCATGGGGACACATTGATTCTGGCCTTATTTAGTATCTTCATTAATGACCTGGAAGAGGTAAGAAACAGTGTATTACAATCACAGATACTGCATTGTCCAGTTGTAAATACTGATGAGGACAGAGGTATGTTATGAAGGTAAGATGAGAATGAGCAAGAAAATTACAGCTTGAAAAAAATGAATACTGGTAGTACTTATGGGAAATGATATGAAATATTTTCTACAGGAAGAAAGATCAGGAAGATGACTGCAAACAATAATGAAGTTTAAGGTAGCAGTAGACAATTTGGCAAAGGAAGTTTCACGTGTGGAAAAAAAAAAACTTGAATTTTTTTTTTGCTTCATGTGGAGATTCATAACCCTGTGAAAACATGAAGGTAATAGTTCCTTTTGTGAATTTGATATGATGATACCTAGAATATACTGTTCAGGTTTTTATTGTTGTTGTTTTAACAAGAGGTATTGACAGAAAAGAGTCTAATTGAAATAGCAACATATTGTTTAGTAAGGCAGCTGGAGACATTACCTTAAAACGTGTTCTTTGGCTGAGCAATGCCTGTAGGCAGGAAAGGGCATGAGAGTAAATTAAAAAAAAAAAAAAGTGGAAGAACATACATAAAATGTGGTAACTAAGAGAAATTATTATAAAAAGTTAAGCACTGGCTGGATATTAGGCAAATCTTTCAGAGACTGAAAGTGACTGGACTTTTTTTTTTTTTTTCCATGACATATTTATGATAAGGATACAGGAAGTCCTTATCATAAATATGTTGTGGAAAAAAAAGTCTGCACTGGAATTGTGGAATCTAATATTTTCATTTAGGTCCCTGATTGCTATGACTTCCATCTGTTGCCACAAGTGACTGTGATAGCCATTTTTTTCCACTTACAGTTTGAATTAATATGATGCATGAAAGAGTACTGTTAACTGAAAAATGCCATTTCTTGGGGAATATACAATTATCGAAATTTACTTTAAAACATGTTTCCACCAGTCAGATCCTAATTTGAGCTGGAGTTGATGATCACCACAATCTGATGGTGGAGTTGATTATAATTGCCATTATTGTGGGCTTTTAAAATAGTTGGGTACAGACATTTTCATAACCTCTTTAGGTCTGTGAGTGTACATGTCTTCAGCACTACAGTGGCAAAGTCTTTCCTGTGTTATTTGGGATATTTGTATACAGTATTTTAACACCACTCACCTTGAGGGCTACTGGTGAAGCGAAACTAACCATAAAGCATGTTGAGCATCCTTAGGCCCTTACATGTACAACAGAGTTGGAGCTTACTGATGCTATTAGTATAATTAAAATGGTACAACCACTTCTCAAATGGAGACAGCTGTATCAGCTCACAGCTGCTTAGAGAAGAATATTATTTTCTTGTGGAAAAGAATAATATCACTAGAAATAATTTGTAAGTGTGTTTGGTGGAGTCATAATAATGTTTTCAAGCAATAAGTAATTTCAGTATGGGTCCAGGACAAACCTGGAAGAAGATGGAGAACAGGAACAAATATGGACAAAATGACTGAATGTTTTACTCTGTGCTTGCTCACAAAGCAGGCTGTAAAAAAAAGTCAGGTTGATAGTGTGAAAGAGAAAATGCTTGTGTGTAGGGTGAAGACAGAAAGCTGCAGCCAGAGAGGAACAGAAAATATACGCCATGGCAGAAAGCAGGACAGAAGTCCCAAAGCACAACTCTGATGGGTGGAGAGGAAGTACTGAAATACCTTGATGTAGGAGAGGAGGAGTTTGAATCGGACAGAACTTCTTCCCAGAACACTTATTAAACCAGTTAAAACTGCTGATCGTCAGCCACAAGTTCTTGTCACCATACTATTCTCTGTGTTGCCAAAGCGCATATTTTGCACAGGAAAAGAAGATGAAAAGAGATGATCAAGCTGAGAAAACACCAATGTTTTCGGATGGTAAGTAAGATTACCTTTTTCCCCAATAAACAGTAAATTAACTGAAAAAGGAAGTTACAGGGAAGTACAACAATATGCATATTTACTTACTGTCAGCATTCTCGGAAAAAAATCAAAACTAAAAATACTGATTTTCATTTTAACTTTTATAAGTTTCACTTGAGAGTACATAAATACAGATGTGTTTAATGTCGGCATTTTCCAAAGTGCTTCAAAGACATACATAAAGTGAAAAAGGCTTATTAAAGCCAGGAAACAAAATATTCTGTTTCAAGGCAAACAAAATGTTTTGGGTTAACACACAAACATTTATAATTTTATTTCATGGAAGACAAAAATCTGAACAAAAGTTTTTTTCTTTATTTTTTCCAGTTAGGCTTCTCTTTTTCCTTTAAGATCCCAAGAACTATTGTGTTTGTCCTTCTGTTAATTATTTACACCTGCATAGAGAACACTTTCAAAATAATCCTTTTAAAGAAGCCAGCATCTTCAATTTTTACTGAAATAAGAGGCAGTTGGAACTTCTCAGTTCCTTGGGTGACTTTCTGACCTTTTGTGAAAGACCCTTTCTCTTATTTGACTCATATGTTTCACAAATAAGGGAAAAACTGAATGGATTAATCAAGTCTTTATAGCAGTCCTTAGCAATATAAGATTTGATAAACTTTGTTTTCAGTGTAGAATTCACCTGAAGAAACCCCTTTCTTCCACAACAAAAAAATGTAAAACAAAGGAGGAAAAAATCGCTTTTTGCAGTGTTTGGAGTCTATACTGAATTGAACATGTGAACTGAAAACAGGGATGGAACTACTGGTTTGCAATTCTGCCTGTTAAAATATGATATCTTATTTCTCTGCTTCTGCATTTGTTACTCTTCTTAGAAAAGGTAATGTAAGGAAGCAGTTTTTTTGAAAGATTCACTAATGTTTATAAAAATAGCGTATGCTTGTTATGTATGGGCACTAGTAAAGTTTATTGAAAGAGTTCAGTGTGCACCTTTAGGCTTTGGGACTTGATAGGAAGCCAGCTCTTCCTTGCAGACCTCACAGAGTGTATGGACGTACCTGTCGAGTGTGTCAGGAAGTTTCAGTCCAGACTCTGTTAAGACCTTTTTATGCTGCCATTATATGTCATGAGTTGTTGTGGAAATTACAGGAAGGGCTCCACAACCTGTGGCTGATGGAGCCATCTATACATTTGGAATGATAAAAAAAGCTTATTTGTAGCTTGGGGACAGAATTAGTCAACAGAGAACCCCGATTAAAAAGGTCTTTTAAAAATCAAGGGTTATGACTCCTCAGCTCCTAGGCTGGTACTGCTGACTTAGGAACCTGATAAGAATACAACAAGGAGCTTTAGTTCCGTACTCCCCGAGAGGAACTCCCCAGTGCCTGAAATGAACTAAGTAGCTCTTTGCTGACAGCAATTAAATTTCCCACAGACCCACTGTTCTTTCAAACCAAGTTGTGCATACTAGAGCTTAAATAAATATAGCTTACATTTATGGACCACTTTTAAGAAGCAAAGAACCCTAAATTTCTTTCTAGGCTTTATGCAGAAATTATTTCAACTGTTGCTGAATTGCTAAAAAAAGAGTTTAAAATACACTTCCAATATATCTGTACTATTCTACCTGCCTGAAAATCCTCATGCAAGGGTTGCCCAGTGTATTTGACCTTTTGGTTCTAAAGATTACTTTAATCGATCTATTTAACATGAGGTTAATTTATGGCCAATTATAACCCAGTGTCTGGGAACTATTGGCCCAATTTGCAGAGACTTCACAGCTCACAAGCAATTGTGATCTAAGATTGAACCTAAGTATAGCTTTGCAGTTCTTAGTTTTGTCAAGTTACAGCTCCAAGGTGGATCATCACTGACGGTATCTGTGGTAGAAACATTCCCTCATGAAGCCACAGTACACACACTAAAAAGACTTTGGATTTGCATGAGTAGAAAAAGAATTTTTAATGGATTAGTAAAGGTAACAGTGATCGCTGAAGTTTTTGCAGAAGTTTTTCAGTTTCTGCTGACTCTCTGGAATAAGCATACAAATTGGAGAAGATCAGAAAGTAATTCTATCATAATTTTTAAGTGGAAATTTTTGAAGCTTTTGTGTCACTAAAGACTGTGAAAATACAGAAAGCAGCAGGGTGACTGCTGTCAGAGGTAGAAGTAACAGAAATATATCATATTATTACTTGTTATAAATTCATGTGGATCATTGGATTGTTTCAGCTAATGGGATAGGTGTTTTATTTCCCAAAGGTTGTCATAGCTCCTCACATTTAGAAGAATATACATTAGCTTCTCTTGTGTTGAAAAAAAAAATTAATTGAAATATCCAGGTTTTATCTCAATGGTTAGTGATGCCTTAAACCACAGAAACGCTGTGTTTCTGAGAGTGATTCATTATTGCATCAGCCAAAATGAGAATAATCCATTGTTTGCTGAGTATTTTCAAAACATCAGTGAAATGCTGTTTTGAATGTAGATAATGATTTAAAACTTGAAATTACTAATGCTAATATTAATGTTGGGAGATGCCATTCCATCTAGAAATTAATGAAAACTAGAATATTTGGTTCCAGTTTTATACTCCATTTAATTTCCAGTTCCAAATTTCCACGTTCTAGGTTCCACATGTACTACAGAGAAGCTATCATTTCATACAAAAGATGGCTTAATAAGAGCGTTCACTTTTAAGTCAGTTTTCCATGGGAGAGAGGAATTTTAAAAGATGCTTCATTCCATCAGTCTTAAATTTATGGAATTATAAGGGCTGTTCAAATGTACACTTCACTGAAAAATTTATATGACAGTAAAATGCTGTTTCCTTTAAATACTTGAACCTTCCTCTTTTTAATGTGGTTTTCCTTATCTTTCACCTATAAAGATAATCACCTTGTGCTTAAGATTAAAACATGTGCCTCAGTAGATGTTGAGTGCAACATTTAGAGCCTTAAAACTCTTTATCATCTTTGGAACAAGAGGAGAAACTATTTTAGAGGAAATACTTAAACAATATTGGGCTAAAGCAAAGCTATGAATAATACTGATCTATGTCTCAATAATTTGAGGTTTTCAGCTAAACATGGAATACCTCAATTTTAAACCCTATTGAAAAATGTGCTGAAATAAACCTATTCCAGAGGAATTTTATATCTTGATGTATAAGTGTTCTTTTTTTTATTTTTTAATGATTGTGTATAATCTCAAATAGAATGTAGCCTTTGTCAAGGAACAGCAAGGACTGCTGGCTCCCTAAGCAAAGGGAGCCAGCAGCTGAGTGTGACAACACAGCCAGCAGAGGCAGTGGCCTCACTGGCAAGGGCCCTGTCCCACAGTACATGAACGAGGCAAGCAGGGCAGGTCTGGTGATGGTAGCCAACTTCAACTGAGAACCCAGATCATGAGAAAAGTCGACAGTGATGAGGTAGGTCCGAGGTCAACCTGGGAAGTCAAGTCAACAAGTCAGGATCAGGTCTGGAGATAATAACCAAGGTCAGCCACAGTCCAGTGATCACCAGACAAGTTTGTAGGGATGGGACAGGCCCTCAGTCTGCCTGGTCAGGATCTGGATCAACAAGGTGCATGGCCAAGTAGAGGAATGGCCCTGACGCAGCCAAAACTGTAGCTCAGGAAGGGGTCAAGGGTGAGATCCTCACCTTAGAACCAGATCCCAAGTGAAGGAAGAGTAGCGTAAGGGGAGATGTGCTCAGGGCCATGACTGTCTCTACCCTTCAACCAGAGTGAGAAAACTGACTCTGTGTCTTCTAGGAGTCTGAAATTGGAACTGCTGTTCTGAAAAGAAGCTTGATGAACTGTGTGAGGTTTTTGTTGTTGTTGTTGTTGTTTTGTTTGTTTTTCCTTTTTTCCCCAAGATAAAGATGGAAGGTGTGATCTTACAGAGGCAGAAGTGCCTTTTTGCAGTTCAGGAAAAGGTTACTATTTTCCTAGTGGATTTAAGATGCATCTCTTTGTATCCTACTTTCTACCAGCAGTAACCTGAAAGTACTTCAGTGAATTTAATTGTCCGATGTGTAACTCTTCTCAGCTTTTGTTCAGGAAATCATGGTGCTAAATTGAGGGTTACAGCTACTGCAGTTCTGAGTGTTGGAAGATTCATGTCTTTCATTGGTTTAGTTCTTCATTTGTTTAAAGAACCAGGACTGGAGTTTATAAGAAAATGGTTTTCAGTAAGACAATATGTCAGACCATGTTGGTTTCCTGTCCAAACTGAAAATAGGCCTGCAGGGAAGAGTCGATAAAATTCTGTGTAGCGAAGGGGCAATTCAGAAAACAACATTATCACTTGCTATTAAGACTGTGCCTAGCCCATGCACTACAACAACTTAGCTGCATCTTGTACCTCTTCATGAGACTAATTTGATTTTTGCTATATTTTTAAAATACTGATCTCAATTAAACTGATTTTATCCTGCCTGAATGAAAAACAGAGGGAGCACTAGCAGAAGAAAAGTAACTAGATGGTATCAGAGGTCCCTTATTAAACTTAGTGACACTAATGTTCTCCCATGAGTACAATTAAAGGTAAAATGAGATGGTGGGACACTATATACCTAAGCAAAGACTTGGCTGATAGGCAAGAAATCATTTCAGTAAAATAATGAGAAACCTGTTCCTCTGAGACGTGCTGTGGAACTAACATGCATAATTTTTCATCTGTCTCAGAAAATTTTGCAATACTAATAGACCATACAGGAAAAGAAAATCATTAAATGTCCAGGAATGAATCCTTGCCTATCTACCAGCACTAGGAAGTGAAAATAATCCTCTTTAATTGTCTCATGTTTATTCTATTACACTGATAGTCTTATTAGTATGCTAAACAATCTTAAATCTCATTTTATATTCAGTTTATTGTGAAATTGTGAATTTTAGTTTACTTAGTACAGTTTCAAAACTAACCAAAATTAAAACATGCATAACTCAATTGCAGGTCTGACACTTTGTCCCTGAGGAGTTTATGTTTAGAAGAGCCCAGACTAGGGCACGGCTTCTATGCAAACCACTGATTTTAAAAAGGAATATTAAGAAATCATCCATGTCTCCATTCCCCTTCAGTTCTTTAATGCTTTGCTTGAGTCTTCTGAGGGTTTTTTTATAGATTTGTGTGTGCGTGTATATATATATATAGAAAAAATACTGTGCACAGCATAAATCAAAATATTTGTCATTGTTTGACTCTGCAAAAAGCAATTCTTCCACAGCATTGTAAAAACTGAGATGTATACTCAAAGGAAAATAATGCTTTCTTTCTATATTTACATTGGAATTTGTCCAAATTTACACTATATAACTCAATGATGAATGTCTCTTTCAATCCATCCTCAGTCAGAAAAAATAATCTTACTGACTAAATGGATGTCTGCTCTCTGATTATTCCATGATACCTTTCTAAAGCTGATTAATTGTTCTAGTGGGTCTGAAGTTTACTTTTCTACCGCCTCTTCTTTTTTTTTCTGTCTTTTTAAGGAGCATTCAGCTGGCATAGCTAGGGAAAGCATCTAACTTTCTGCTGGCTAGCTCTTATGCCAGTCTTTTCCTTTTTGTCTAGTCCAAGTCTTATGAATTTGCAATGTCAAGAAAATGTCAGACTGCAAGCAGTCTGAGTAACCTCTGACACTTTTCGATAGAATAGGTCAGGTCTGCGTGAAGATGCAACACAGTGAGATAGCAAGAGACTTAAATTAAACTTTCCAAAAAAAGTACTGCATTTCATGTTTGCTGATAGTTAATGTCCATTTGCATACTTCTAATATTTGCTAGCATTAGGCACAGTAAACTAAGTAGTTCTGCAAAGGTGGCCAGAATATTAGGTTGTTACATGATATGTGGGATGCATCACCATGTGAAGATCTGTTTGGAATTATGTATGGAATAACCAAATTTGTTCCAGACATAAAGAAAGCAGAAAATTGGTTATGCTTAGTATTTCAGTTGTCATTCAGGTGAGTTTTTCAGTATGTGTGTACAAATATTAGTATGCTACCACTTCTAAAAGAGAAGAGGATAGTCTGTGCCTCCTGTTCTTGTTTTTTTACAAACACAGGATTATAAAGTGTATGCATTTCATGTGAGAGCTAATTTTCAGGAGCCAGATAATCTCAGGAGATTGTTCACTGCCTAAGAGTTGTTACAGGCTTTGTAAATTGTGATAGAGCTGGAAGAAAAAGGGAAACATTCCAGTTAGTGGAAGCCAAGGCTTTTTTCAATGGTCTTTGAGTCCTAACAGTGCTGCAACCAAAAGCTTCCATATTTCACAAGTCAGCAGTGCCGGATGACAATACACAAAGAAACTGTGTTTTGAAAATACACTGCTTCCACAACAAAGAATTCTCATTAACCCCTGCAGCCAGGTTGCAAAACCTGGCATTTCTGGTCACTACTGACGGTATATGTGAATCTCACAAGAAGGCCAGTGTCACCAGGCAGCTGCCAGGACTCCAGGATCTGTGACACATAGGAGACCTTCCCATACCAAACTTGTCACGGTGGCCCTCGATCTCTGGAGCCTTTTTCAGTAGCACTGAGCTGTTAGCTTGGTTTACTCTGTCGTGTGAAATGATGGCCTCGGGAGAGTTAGTCAAAACATTTCTAGCAATTTTTTTTTTCCACTGAAAAATCAGAGTTTCATCAAAGTGCATTGCTATTGGCAACTTACCAGTTTTAATGAAGTATGAATTGGGAATGTTTCTCAGAGAAAGAATGCAAACTAGCGTAGCATAGTAAAACATAACACTCTCACAGGAGTTCTGTAAGAGTTTAATAAAACTCCCAGCACTTCTGAGTTTTGGCTTCAGGTAAAGCTATTTCATAAATATTGGGCCAAAGGGGAAAAGGGAAAGAACTTGCAAAGAGGTTTGTTCTATAACCTGCTACAGTATTTGCATAGATTGTCTCGTTCTCCACTGGACAAAGGTAAGAGTTGAACATAAAAATCTTCCCTGCCAGCCAAATACCTTAATGTGCAGGCCATTTTCTCTTTTTATGCTTTGATTGCTCCTTTGCTTTTTTTTTTTTTTTGGGGGGGGGGGTATAGCCCCAACTTTGAGCACGCTCTTACCACTACAGAACAAAAAACAACTATGCAAATTTTAGAAATTTGTCATAAAGCAGGAATGTTTTCTCTTAGTTGTTTCTCTTTTTTTTTTTTCCTAATAACTTTGTGCTGTGTCTTCTTTCAGCGTGGTTTTTTTGGACTCCATTTGTATCTCCATTCCACATTTTCTTCCCTTTTTTTGCTACTCTTGTTCTCTGCATTTTTCATCACCAGCCAGCCTTTCTCCTCTTCTTGTGTATCTCCATGTTGTGAAGGAAGGAGACAAAGCAAGTTCAACTAAAAAATTACTGATGTATCCATGTGGGACTTTGTAGAAGTAGATGCAATGAGCTTGTGATCTGAGGAAATAAAATCAATCAATTACAATTAAAATACCAAGCAGACAGCATTCAATAAATTTTTCAATATTGTAACTGGAATGTGTATTCAGAATTAGGGTATCTGTTCCCCTGAATCTATTTAGCTTTTAACTGTTATAAAATTCATTCATTTCCTTTAAATGAAAAACAGATTACGTAAATATAGTATTTCATTACTGAGATTCATTCTTTTGTGAAATAGTTTTATTTGTTTATAAACTATTTTCCTAACTAGAGCAACTTGTAAACACTATTAGTATAATACATGTCTAATAAACATGTACAAATTGCTGACAGTAAACTTGGAGGGAAGATCCAGTGTGACTTGTATAACCCTGGGAGGTTTAATATTTTGGAATTGTTTGTTTATCAGTTTTTTTAATCATGGGATTCTGTTGTCCCTTGAAATCATTCCAGTCAGGCAGAAACTAGATTTATGAGCAGGCCAATTGATTGGTTTATAATATAAGGTGGGTAAGGCAGAACAGGGTATAAAAATTCTGCTCTACTCAGCAAAATGTTGAAGAGTACATGTGGAGTCGATCTCTTTCTTGCTCTTGTTAACCCTGACTAGCTCATTAACTAATTAGTTAGGCTTGGAGGCAGAGTGGTTGTTTATTTGGTCTGGTGTGTGTTTTTTGTTTTTTTGTCCCGGCCCCCCCGTTCCCCCCCCCCCCCCCCCCCGTAATCCTTTTTTTTTTTCTTTCTTTTTTTTTTCCTTTGTCTGGTAACTCTTCAGCTAGATCAGGTCACTGAACCAGCTCAGTGACTGGTCACATGAACACCAATGCAAGAGAGGGGTGAGAATATATGGACTGAAGGAGTCCGTGGGATGTTGATATATTTTGTCTTAAAGGGCCTTAAGTAGAACTGATCTTTGGTGGAAGAGGCCTTTTGTAGGAAGTCTTCCATCTGAAACTTTCCTCATAGACCGGACAGATTTCATCTTTCTTTCTGATCAGCTGTTTATCTCTTTCTTTAAGACACAGTATGACCATTGTTCTTAATTAAAATAAATATAATTTAACTTCTTTGGAGATGGAAAGGTATCTTTGCTATACGAAATGTCATCTCCTGTACTTTTCAGACAAGCAAAGGATGCTTTGCTTCAGGAGGGGATAAAACTTGTCCTGCCCTTTGATAACTCAAGCTGTATTTTATTAGGGAGCTGAAGGGATGTAACAGCCACCAAAGAGAAGATGTTGCCTTGTTTCTCTCTTTCTGTCCCTTTCCCCACTCTTGGCTGAGTGGGCCCAACTTAGGTCTGGCCTAACTACCTACTTAGGTAGGCCTTTTTAAAGAACTCATTTAATTCACTCACTGGCAGGAAATACAATTTCTTTGCTAAATTAATGAGCAAAATTGGTTCCTGGAATATTTTGATGAATTCTAGAGCTGGAGTAAAGTGATGAGAGTGAACAGTTTGGTAAAGGAAGGTGGGAATGGGGTCTTCCCTTTTGGGCTACTACAACATGAAATTGCACAGAGGCAAGTGAAGAGATGGGTCATCTCAACCAAGTTTATGGGAGAAGGTATGATTGCAAAGGATGGTAGTTATGTTGGTTCAGTTTGCTGTGAAACAGCAGCTGCATTTTGCCTATTTGTGAAATCTCTGCAGTCTAGCTAAATTAACAAACATACTAAGGATTGGATAAAACTCTGTAGCTCATTACCTTTTACTTATTAAAGCAATCCTGACTGTTGTGAACACTTCATGTGACAAAGGATTTGGGGGGAGGAGGATGCCAGTGTCTTTCTTCTCAGGTTACTGTAATACCGTTACATTGCTTTCCTCAACAGGGTCAAATTGGGACAAAATGTTGTGTTTGATTCAAAGTGTATTTTTCTTGTAGGTTTTTCACCATAATAAGAAATAAGACATCATGACATCTTGGGCTGAGTTAAACTTGAATCTTACTTATCAGTGTTGAAACCAAAAATTTCCCCCATCACTTTCTTCCCTTAATTTTTTTCCTGTGCATCTTAATTGCAAGTACCTAAAGGTTTGGAAACGTCCCCTAGTTGCTTTGACGCTGCCAAATGCCAAGAAGATCTAGATTAAATACTTATGAAATAAGCATCATTTTATTGGGGCTTAGGTTAAATTTACGCCTTGTTTCTGCAAAGCAGTCTAGTGCCCTCTTCAGTATCCCAGCTTCCTATTTAGATTAGAGGAATTGCTAGTTACCTGTTGTGGATTGTAGGAAAAACAAGCTTCTGAAATGTTATGACAGATAAAAAGTATTGTTTCTTTTCATTTTCTTCTATGCTAAATAAAAAATAAACCTTTGTAGAGATGCATGATGATAAAGACAGCAACCTATGCCTTAGTAACTAGATTTCTTCAACCAAATTCGATAAAGAATGAGTTATTTGAATTCATGTCCCTGCTTTCCACCCTGAGATGCCAAAGTCAGGATGAGTGAGTGCATGCTTTGAGAGCACGTTTGGGGATAAAAATAGCTCTTGCTCGTAACTTTGCAGGTAGGTACGTAGGCAGAACATGAGCAAACAACCATCAATGAAATAAAATCAAGCTGCAATAGGGCAGGAAGTTTTCACCTGTCTTAAGGCTTTGTTTGCAGAGAAGCTAGCACTTCCTTTGAATGTGATTATGCTGAATGGTGCTCATAGCCATGATCAGAGGAATTTCGGATCCAAAAGCAAATTAAAACCTCGGTAAGGAGGGCAAAGTTGTTGCCAAGTACCCTCTTTCAAACACAAGAGGATGTGTCTGTGTAAGAGTAATGCATTCAGTTGTGCTGAGCAATACCATCAGCACCAAACTACAGAAGAGATCAGAGATTGAGGCAAGTGATGCGTATTGACTCATGGCTTCTTGGCTGTCTTGTGGGGTTTTTTTGTTGTTGTTGTTTTTGTTTATTTGTTTGTTTTTTAAATACAGCTCCAAAATCTGTTTTAACATCATACTCACAATGGCAGATGTCACACTGGACGGCTCAGAGCTAAATCTGTTATGTTGTCAAATGCCTGCCTTTCCTTCAATTTGCTATGGTTTTCTCCCTGTGTCCTTAGCTTAAGATGGATGGATCTTGGAAACGGAAGAAAACCATTAGAGTGTTCAGAAGGCCATGGCCTCTGAATCAGATGGGGTTTGCCCAAGGTTATTGGTAGGGAAGACTTCCTGATCTTGGAGTTTCTGACCATTTAGTCATGTAGGGGTTTAAAGAGCACACAATGACAGATGCACACAATGATGCCTAAGTTTAGGTTCCCACAGTAAGCTTTACTTTGCTAACTGATACATGGTACTTTACTTGTGGGCACACCCTTTAGTTGTAGATACAAAGCAATCCTGTTCTTGCTTCAGGGTTAAACAAAGTCATGCTTCCTTGTTTTGCTGCTGGTGAAGTTCCTGCAGTTCAACTAATACAGTGACTTCCTTGTGTGCCTGGATCTTCAGTTGGCTGGTTTCCCAACCAAAGGCCCTGCAAGGCCCTAGCAATCGGCTCTGTGCTTGGACTTGAATTTCTTTCCCACAGAGAAGAAATAAAAGGGTTTTCTTGTTAGTGCAAGTGAAATCAGCCACCTGGCGAAGACAGACTCAAGGACTGTGTGGCCATCAGTCAACCAAAAACATCTGTTTCTCCCCAGGCTTCTCTCAAATGCTGTATATGTTGAAATCTGTAATTCTAAACCAATTGTTGTTGTCAGTAATGCTGTATAACCACAACTGCTGAAATCTTCCACCAAACACCAAGCTAGTATGCAGAATACTGAGGAGTTACCATGTTTGTCATTAAACTTGAGAAAATGTTAGTGACCTTTCTCATTCATTATGTAAGTCCTTTGAGTTGCCTTTGAGTTTCTTGTCTTTGAATAACAATTTTAAAAAGTTATTCAAACATTGATAAAGGATTTTAAATTTATTTCTTTGAGAAAATTGGGCTGATGGTTACTCGCTATATTGTTGAAGGATTAAAAATGAGAAATACAGGACTGCTACATTGTCAAACAATGTTGATTTGCAAAGATATTACAGTGCAGAAAAATAAACTTTTTCTGAAACCAGGTGTACAGAAGTTCTTATGACTTAATCCTGCTGGGTTCATGCACAATTTTTTGTGGTTTGCAAATTCTTAACAGATGCACTTAGTTATGACAGTACCTTCTCATTCAGGTTTAAGCCTTGTAAGACTAATACCTTGTATACTCAAAGTGTAAGGTCTTTTTATTGGGAAACACAGCCTCCACCACAGCAGGTATCTTACTCTTACTGAACCTGTACATTGCTGGATGGTGTTATTCTATAAGATATGAAACTTATTAAGACTATGTCCTCAATTATTACTGTCTGTTTTCCATTGGAGGAAAGGAATATTGAATGCGGAGGAAAAAGTATAGCTTTGGAGCAATATTTGTTCCTTTAAAAATTACTATTAATCTGACATTATTTTCATTTAGTTCAGATATCTCAATAGTCAGGGGAAAAATTTATTTGGTTTTATTATTCTTTCTTGGAAAATCTGGTGAAAATAATGGTTTGGAAAACTTCACCAAGTGCAAAGAGAAGTAATTACTGACCTTTAGTAATGAATTGAAATAAATGTGCAAGTTTTACTGTATCAAACACTTTACTCTTGCAAGCAACCCTTGTTGACATCTTTGTATGTATTAACTTCAGTTACCTTCCTTCTTAGATATCTGTACTGTTGCTTTCAGTCATATTTATTATAAAGGACTTGACTCCAACTCTTTCTGTCATACACAGAACCCTTAGGCACAGCCTCATCTGCTTGAAACCCATTTGTTCATATAGCAGAAGGTATGGGTGGGAGGCTAAGCCATAGGTTTAAACAGAATTAAAATGGATATATTTTGCAATATTGGTTAGGAGCTAGTAGTTCCTTAGTGCTCCCCAACAGGTTCCATCAAGGAGCTGATAAATTATCCCATAATAAGGTAGAAAGTTTTGAGGGTTTTGCTTTTGTTTTTTCCTCATTTCTGTACTGTGAACTATGATGGACTTTCCTTGTTACCCATGACAGAGCATACAAACTTGGAGGAAGCATTGTCCTAGGTGGGGAACACTCATACTCAGGCTTGGTCAACTCAAGTGCCAGTCACTGACTATTGAAATGTAGCCTTTGATTTTGGAAGTGGGAGGCAATTTATTTGGTGACAGTATGATTTTTTTAGACAGTGTGCTGTGGGGATGCTACCATGCTCCACGTTGTAACCTTCAATCCTGATTTGGTTTAAACCATATTAACCAAGTAGTTTTTCCCTGCAATATTTACTTTCAAGAGTCCAGTGGGTTATGGGCAAAGAAGCAGTGAAGGGTCCTTTTTCTGACTTCAAGTATGTATATAAGCAAGACTTTTTTTCTTTGTTTTTTGAGCCTTTAACTTTTTTTTTTTTTTTGCCATATCAAATGGGATCAGTGCCTTTTACTTTAACAAGAAGGTCTAAGAATTTGTGTCCTTCTTTTCTGAAAAACAGGAAACTAAGTCTTTTCATTTTTTTTTCTGTGTGTCTGCATTTGTGTGTCTGTCCAAGAGATGAAACTGTCATGCTGCATCCTGGCTTTTGCACACTGTATTAGTTTGGTCCTTCCTTAGTTCTACTTAATGGTATGCAGACATGATATTGGTGTTCAGTTTTATTCACAAAAATGACAAGCACTGTTTTGTCTGTTTCTCCAATATCTCTTTTCATTCTCAGAATAAGTTACTGAAACTGGAGACTATCAGTCTGAGTCTCTGAGGTTTTTTCCAATTCTACGTGAAAGAATGCATACTCAATTTTCTTCTCACTGTTATGCAACAGAAAGGGGATTGCCTTTCATTGATTTCATTACTCTGCAAACTTTGCAAAGCAGGACTTGCCACACTAGCAGTATTTACTAAATCATTTGAATTTCTGAATACTAGTTTATTGCAGCTCTTATGCTGTATCAGTAAAATAAAAACACTGTTTCAAAACCTGACACAAGGGCAATTAGGTGGTGAAAGAGTGCTACACATGTGCCCCTTATATCTTATCCATGTGCCCCTCATATCTTATCCATGTGCCCCTTATATCTTATCCAATGAATGCTTAAATGTTCAATATAACCTGTTGGTTGTATGCAGTTAACTAATAAACCCCACACTATTAATGCAAGGGTAAATTGCTGTAAAAATGACTATGGAATTGCCAGTTCTAACTGCAGTATGTAAGTCTATCCACCGGGAAGCTTTACTTTATGGAGCCATTTACCCACTGACAGCATAAGATATGGCCAAAGCCATTCCTGAGTTGTGCAGTATTTTCAAAGTAATAAAATTATGCTAAAATGACTCTGGAGTTTCCTGAAAGTGAGTTAGTCTAGTTTTACTGCTTCTGGATATCAGAATTAAAAATGAATATGTATGGGCTAAAGCAAGCATTTGTTTTGTATTTACAATGTTCAGGGATTTTCTGATGCTTGAAAGAATAAATGATCTGTAACTCTTCACATATACAGTGCACTGTTTACCTGGTGGTTTTCTATACAGGTGTTACTTGTACTCTAATGGCATTGCACCTTGAAAAAGGAAGAATTATTTATATTAATACTGGAACAATAGTAGACATTTCTTCCTAATGATCTGTTAACTGTTCTCTCAGATATTTTTAAAAGATAGATGCATATGCTCCACAGTTTGTTTGTTTTTTTATCATCTAGCTCCATAGTATCTTTCTGAGGGCATCTTAGAGTAAGAATAGATTCGCTTAGTAGCTCTGTGTGCCTTCATTTCTTTAAATTTTGGCTATTAGTCTCCTGAATAATTGCAGTATTGGTAATTACTTAAAAAGAATGTATAAGAGCACTCTGCACAGTGAATAGATTGATGGGGAAAATTATATAACAAAAAATGGTATTTTTTTAGTCTCACAATCTATGATTAATGTTTTTGCTTTAAAAACAAACAGCCAAATACAAATAGCAGAACAGTATAAAGCAGTAACATTTTTTTCTAGAAATGAGTCTATATAAGTGTTTAGCTACAGTGCCATGCTTACAGCTCCGTAAGTTGATTTTTCCGTACAAATATACAACAAATGACAATAAAAGATAGTTAGCTCTACACACCCAACTATGTGTATTGAATCAATATGCACAATGTGATAGTTTAAATAGAAATACTGTCCGTGTAAGCTGAAAGCCAAAGGCATTATACATCCTGTTTGTGAGCATGCAAAATCTTTTCTATAGAAACTTTCCTAATACAATGATTATCATCTAAGGGATTTCCTCCTATAATCTACACCTCTAAAAAGTACCCTTAATTGCAGTGCTGCAACAACAGACACCACAGAGAGGCTGTGTAATTCAAAATCCTATTTACTTAGCCAACAGGGCCAGGTAGTTATATTCACGTATCTCAAGAGGGACTCCGAGGGGATAGATATGATGCAAGCAGAGATTAATGGCTGTAGGATTCATTCATCCTTTGCACATATCTGCATCACATGCAGATAGAAATGCAAATGTTGTAGGATAGAGTTTGCAGTACTGAAGCTTTAGTAAATAGTTGCTCATGTTGGAGCACATTAGGTGAGGGAAGGTAAGAGGCATGATTTATGAAACCTTCTGAGATCCACGTGCAAGCACAGTAGTTGGTACGTGTGCCTGGTGAGTTGTGAAGTTGCCTAGTGTCTCCCACAGGCTTCTGTTTCAGTTGTGGATTCACATGATAAATTCTCTCTCTCACGTCCTTTTTGAAAGGATCTAAAGGAAGGGCAGATATGATACTAGGTAGCTCTTCTAAAAACATTTCACCTTTGGCACATAGAAATTGTCATTTGATTTCCACACGTGGACAATTTATCTGTCTGTTCTTGACATAGTCTGAGAATTTCCTGATATTTATCTTAGTAGAAAAAAAAACCCTGTAATTCAAACTAAATTCAGTTATGCACCAGGGCTGAATGGGAGGGCAGTTTTAGAAGACATGATTAAAAAGCACTTTTTGAGGTGGAAAAAATGTGGATGGGAAAATTAATAAGTTTCCTTTAGGTGTACATCTTGCATTGATTAAAAAAACAAAAAATGAAAACTCTGTAAGCAAGCAGGATACTGGACATCATGAGCCAATTCAGAACATTATAAGAATTGAATCAAATTACTACAAATTTCAGTGAATCCAGAGATACCTCAGTGGGATATTTTGATAGTTTGGAATAGTACTAACATTGTCTAACATACTAACATACTACTGTCCACAATCATATTATGGCCAGCAAAAGTGAATGACTCAGCTGCAAAATCAATGATAACTGCATGTACTAGATAAATGCTTTTGAAATTGCTTCACCTGACTGGTCATCGTCATCATCTTCCGTTCACCTTTTGTGCATCATGGTGTGACCTTTATCAACAAAGGTAAGAGAGGGCACCTTCTTATCAAATTATACAAAGTTACCCTTACAGCAAGGGCAGGTAGCAGTGTAAGTCTGTGAAACAACCTTGTTGTGAGTGTAATGACATTCTAGGAGTATAGCTGAACAGTTATATTAATCTTCAGTTGATAGTGCAGGCAGAGGTTCAGAAGATTGGGTATATGCCATGCTGAGGCAGAGCAAAGCTCCATATGTTCCAGTATCCTGTTTGCAACAGTGGCCATTAGCAGGTTTGTAGGAAAGGATTTAATTCAAGGCAATTGTATTTCTTTTGAATAATCTCTCGGATCCTAGCGATGTGTGTCTCAGATGCTCCCGGGTGTGGCTCCTTTGTATTTAATAGTCCTGCATGGGTTTTATCTCCATTAATTTGTCCAGTCCTATTCTGAATGAATATTAACTATCAGCTTCTACTCTGTGATATGGCATGGAGTTCCACAGCTTAACCACATATTTTGTTTTCCTTGTTTTGAACTGTGCCCCTGTTACTACATTTGGCAATTCTTAATACTTGTGTTGGAAAACAGTGAACAACTGATTCATATTCAACCTCTCCTTTCATTCATGATCTTGTATTCCTTTATCATTTCCCACTTAGTCATTTATCTTCTAGGCTCAAGAGACCTAATCTATTCAGTTCTTCTTTGTATGAACTGTTCATAGCTTTTATCATCTTTGCTGACCTTTAGTATACCCTCTTTGAGAAAGAAAGGCTGGAACTGCATATGCTATTCAAGATTTGATACTCCATGGATCTGTACAGCGACATAATGATATTTTCTCATCTGTTTTCTCTTTATTTTCTAATAACTTTTAATATTGCATAGTTTTACTTCTATTGAACTTAAGCTTTCCATTCATTTAACTGCTTATTAAAATGCCAAGAACACTCTCAGGCCTAATAATTTGGAAGCTGTCAGCATATCATTGCATAGATAAAAATTAAGCTTGTTTTTATACATCAGTACATCACTTTCTATATTTATCTACACTAAATTTCAGCTTCCCAATTTTTGCCCAATTATTAACAAGGGTATTCCTTCAGTTCTTTGCAGTCAGCTCTTGTCTTCTCTATTCTGATTGATTTGTATTGTTAACACACTTGGTTACCTTTCTGACATTTCCTTATCAGTGATGAACATAATGCGGAGCACAAATCCCTCCTGGTGACTCCACTGGTGACCTTCCTGCATCATGGAAAATGAAAATTTGTACTGTGGCTTCTATCTTTCAACCAGTGTTTTATCCCTGTGAAGGCTTCTTATCCCTTGGCCATTTCATTTCTTTAAGAATTATTGGCGAAAAGTCTTATTGAAAACTTCCTGGAAATCCAAGTAGATCTCTCATATTCGTGTGCATACTGACTTCTCCAGGGGGCTCCAGCAGGTCTGTCATGTCTTTGTGTCATATAAAAGACATGTTGTCCCTTTCCAGTACATCTCACTTATCCACTAAATTCTGCTCATTATTACAGTTTCTAACAATTTGCCTGGTGCAGGCATCAAAGTTAGTGATCAGTACTTCCACAGAACTCCTTGGGAAAAGGGGTTAAAGAAAAATGATTTTACTTTAGCCACCTTTCAGCCTTCTGGTACTGAAGAGGATTGAGGCAAGGGTTTTACACCACAGTAGTTGCTCATTTGTTTCAAGCTCAAATTCCTCTAGAAGTGTGAAATGGATACATAAATCGGCAGTTATCATTCCCCATCACTCTACTCTTTTTCTGTCACCTTTGTGGTTTTTCTTCCTTTTTTATTCTGTCATTTTTTACTCCTTTCCATATTTTGCTTATGCCTATATTATAAGCTCTCCAACATAACAAAAGTCTGTCTTGATTTGTTGCATGCAATTATACATTGAAAACAAACAAAAGTTGGAAAGTTGAAAAAAGATGAATCTAAGCAAAAACACCTAAACTCACAACTCACTTCTATTAAGCAAAATAAGTGTGGAAATGAAAATCAAGGGACCAAGGCTTATATCCTGGATATAGACTTAACTGATAAAGCAAAAAGGGTGAAATTCTCTCTCAATTTGGGTGTCCCTAGTTTGAAACTGATCCCAATAAGAAATTGCTTAGTTTCTTATAGACGATAGCAAATAAGCTTTTCAATCACAGCTGTCATGTCCACCACTTTGTGGCACCTCAGGATCTAGCATGAGAAAATGTTGCCTTCTCTGTACCATTCCAGAAAGATACCCTGAGAACAACAACCTGCACAGAAGGACCCAGCTGATACATGGCACTGCTGTTGGCTAAAGCTTAAGACTGTGTCCTGAACACGTAACGTTTCATGTCTAACTCCTGTCTTCTAACCACCTTTTCACAACCTCACCATATTTTCTTTTTTTCCTATTCCTTTGTGTTTTGTTTAATATGGATCTGATATAGTCAGTCAAAACTATTGTGAGCTTGTGACCAGAAAAACAACTACATGGACTGTCTTAAACAGTCTGACACATATAATTTTGCTTGTGGCTGCCTCAGTCTGAAGCAGCGAGGTTACAAACAGGAGTAAGCATCACAGACAAACTGCATTTTACTTCTTTTTTCTCCCCTTCCCTGTGTGTCTGTCTTCCTTTGTCTTCAAGGCAGCAGGGTAATTTTTCAGCACAGCTCCAGCTCATCTCAGCTTACTTCTTTGCCTCAAAAA
The DNA here is from genome assembly GCF_036417845.1 of Apteryx mantelli. Classification (NCBI taxonomy): domain Eukaryota; kingdom Metazoa; phylum Chordata; class Aves; order Apterygiformes; family Apterygidae; genus Apteryx; species Apteryx mantelli. The sequence continues at coordinate 81,608,237 of NC_089979.1, forward strand.
GGGCAGTTGTTTTCATCCACAGCTCTATCTAAAACATTGTCAAATTTTTTTCATTGTGCAATCTCTGAAGTGCAAGGGAAACAAGACAAAAGATGTTGTCAAAATAAAAACATAAATACTTTATATTTCAAATTTTAACTGTTTTTTCCATCTTTCTCTAGAGCTGTACCTCTAACAACTAAGCCGGCTGAAACCTGTATTCAAAACTCTGAGTCTTGTTTAACAGTTCATTGTACAGTGACAAGGTTGTCTTCACATCTTTGAATGACACTCTGCTCCCAACTACTCCATCAGAGCTTACACACTTCCTCACATTCTTCTTTCTTCTGGGCAGACATGCTACTTCATTGTCAAGAAATAAATATTTAGAACAACTGCCTTCACTAGCTGCTGCTGGCTTAGATTAGGTTTTGCCACCCACCTAGAACAGCGGCTATGAAAATAGGAAGCAATAGTCTTTAAAGAAAACAGGCCCTAGATGGCCTAGATTTCACACCCTGAGGCATACTCTGATAGTAAATTTAATAAGTAAGTAGAAAAGTGTATAAGGATTGCGGTCTGACAGCTCTCTCATTCTAGAATGTGAGTGCAGGATGAAGGGAGACTGTCTAGAAAGGACATTATTTTACAAGTGTCAACAACCTCTATGTTGACTGGCTAGTATAGCCAGCCTCTACCCTGTTTATGCTGTGTATACCCTATATATACAACAGAGTTGGACCACCATTTTGTGGTTATTGTAGAAAGGACAATATCTCTCGGTGAACTCGCAACCTAATTAGTAAAAGATGAGTCAGAACCATAGATACAACAAGCAGAAACAGGAGGAGTGGGAGGATGAAAGAAACCACAGCGTGAACATGGGTTTTTGTGCAGCTAGACTTGTTTAAATTCTGAGATAAATGACAGCTCATGTGCTGGAGTGAGTATGAGCAGCTGTTCTGCTAATTGTACTTCTTCCCATGTATGTTAATGCTAACAGTATTGCATTGAAAACACCAGAGGTAGAAGCAGGAATGTCAGAGTAAAGAGTTTTTCAGTGATTTCTTCCCTTTGCAAGAAGAATCTGCAGTAAATTGTCACGAAGTGCTTTGCCGTTTGGTTCAGTGCCATAAAAAAGGGAACCAACTCTAGATAGTCAATGAAAGCACGTGCTATTGTTTCATTGAATATTTTTGCTCTCCAGTGTTGATGTATTATAAGAATATGGAGCAATTCATATCTTACAGGGATTTTTTTCTCCTCACTTGTGATTTTCTCAAACCCTTAGTGGTCTATATCATCATAGTCCTTCACAACTATTAATGTATTTGTTTTCAACCCCCCATGATTGATACGGGAAAATTTTTAATCTCTGTTTTATGCATAGTGAACGGATGTAGTGAAGGGATAAATGGGTTGCTCAATGTCAGAGGAAATCTGGAGGTGCAATAAGGAATATATTCAGGACACCCTGGTTCCTGAAACTACTACCTTGCCTTTTTTTTTCCTGTGCATATGGTGAATAAGAAAAGGAAAAAAATAAAATAAAAAGGCTGATCCAGGCCAAAGACCTATTTGGTTTCCTTGGTAGTATCCAGTAGTACGTGTTCAAATAAGATAATTGAAGGCAGCATGTGGTATTGCATCTCTTGAATACTTTTCTAGCCTTCAGCTGTTCGTGGCTCAAAGTGGTTTTGAACCAGAGAAGGTGTCTTTCTATCTCATACTACTTCATGGAATTTTCTTCCAATAATTAGTCCAATTAACATTTGAGCAGTTACAATATCTTGTAGAAATGAATTACAAATTTAAGTACGCATTTCTGTTTTGGATCTGGCACCTTTAGTTGTATCCAGTACTCCCTTGTTCTTGCTCTGCTGGACTATGAACAATAATTTCATATTCACCTTCTCCAAGTCAGTTATTTTATTAGTAACTAGAATGGCTCCTTGATTGTCCCTTTTCCAGCTAGAGTTCTTGTCTCTGTAATCCTACGTAAGAAATTACTATTGCTCTTACCTGTTTCAGCTCCTGTCCCACTCTATCCTCCTTGAGAGAGAGGGCTCAGCACTGCATTCAGTATGCATGATGCAGCCACAGTATGGATTTACATTGTGATTTATGCTGTTCTATGCTCAATTACTTTCCTAATAAATACCTATCAGTCTGCTATTTTCTCAAATAATCCAAATACAGGAGATACAAGGAGGCAGTCAAAACTACAGGTCTTTGAATCCTTTTGTCATTAAAAAAACCTTATGATACTTTGAGGAGATGATACCCTCTTTTTTTTCAAAGCACTATGTAGGAACTGGAATTTTTTCATTCATTTTCATGAAAAATGAATGATTTTTTTCTAAGTTAGAATAACAATATTGGACATAGTGTAATTTTCCAAGAGAGGGATTTCAAAACATCAATTTCTTTCTAGAATCTTCCATCCATCCTCCTGGAGAGTCAGCAGGGCAAACTGGACACCAGCCTGGAAGCTTAAACTAGGCCAGTTTTCAGAGAGGGACAAGGATAGAAAGTCAGACTGGTTTGCGTTAGAAAACCTCATTGAAATTGGCTTGTTTTGGTAAAACACTTCCCTTTTTAACATTCAGTATTTTCTATAAGAAAATATTTGTAGGGAAAATACAGTTCTAATTAAGTTTTTACAGAGCATTTTAACAGTATTTAATGGTATTTTCTAATGCTCTGTTAAGTGAAACTTCCCAATAAGATGTAGCATGTCAGCATTGAGTTCAGAAGTGAGACCAGAGGCCATAGCACCCAGCAACCACCTAAATCACAACACCCAGGAAAAAAAAACAAAGGCCATGCCATACTGGTGCAATGCAGGAATGCTCAAGCTAATGCAAAAGAACTGGTTCTGGAACCAGAGTTGCTCCTAATCGCTATATTAGCCTGATTGTTTCCCTGAACTGTATTACTGCAAGATGGTAACTAGTATCTGTGCAGCATATTGTGGTGTGCTACTAGCTAGCTGAAGGTCAGCTGAGGATCTCTACAACAGGCTGCATCATGTTCCGTTTTATCTCTGAACTTCTAAAAGTAGAGCTAAGAGCATATACTGCTACATTCATATAGCTGTTTTTCTTTTCAGTCCTACAACTATTTTGGAACTCATTTTAATGCTAAAAAGCATTGCCTGGATTTGTGCTTTCTAAATTTTAGCTCTTTTTTATCCCCTTTGTGCATTCTGTTTTTCGGTCTAGTATATATTCAAGAAAGCTTTTTGATTTTGTTTATTTTTAATTTTTAGTCACAAATGTAAAATAATGAAAAAAAAAAAAAAGATTATGCCTTTATGTTTGCACGCCTGGCATTGAGGAAATTTCCAGTGAAGACAGAAACATAGTGGAATTAATACTACTGTTTCCGCTGCTTATTCAGTGTGTGCTCATAAAAGCCTTTTTTCCCCTCATGTGCATCATTTCCTATATTAAGTACATAACAATGACTGCCTCCCTTAGTTTTAAAATCTCTTTGAGATAATCAGCTGAAAGGTGAAACTGAAGTAGAAAGCATTGGTGTTTTTAGTAATGTTGCAATTATTTCAGTATCATTACTAAAAGAGAGCACTTTAAATGGTTCTTCTAGCAGGAACTGCAGTTCCATATAGTTGCAAATTAAGTGCAACTATTCTAGTCTGTGGCAATTGTTTGCCTTTCATGAAATGAACAGAAGAAACATAAAATGCATGATCTAGATATCATTTGTGGGAAATGCTGTACCAAGATGTCACATATTGTAGCTATTTTTCTAAACACATTCTTGGTAAGACTTTTAGTTACAAATTATTTATGTTTTGTAGCTCATTACTTTCAAATAATTGATACCAAACCATGAAGATATTGGCAAACTAATTTTAATACAGAAATGCTAATATTCTGTGCAATTTTGATTCGCATTCATTTATACATGCACACAACCTGGTATATCCTACTATGGACTAAATTTATCTTAGGCTGATTGTTAACTATGATGAGTTTTCATTTTAAGGTTCTGTTACACTTTATTTTACACATTTTGTATATATGAATATTGTCTAATATAGTCAATATGCATGTGGGGGGATGCTCCCAGCTTCCCCCCCATACACATTTGGTGCCAGTTACAAGCAGCCTGAATTCCTGTGCTTTACACTCCAAAAGGGAGGATGTCAAGACTTTGAGATAAGGCCTGCTTGGGCCCCAGGACCTTGAGAAACAAAAGCCTCCTCTTACTGCTGGGACAGTGTTAATTGCAGCCTGGACTATCTCCACCTGGACCTTGAGACAAAAGCCTCCTCTCACCGCTGGGGCAGTGTCAATTGCTGTGGTCAGGACTGTCTCCTCCTCATCAGGACCCTGAGAGATAACACCTGCTTTCACGGCTGGGGCCCCATTGCTGACTGGAATTAACTCCTTCGTAGCCCAGCCATGGGATCTCTCCTTGGGCCCCCCACTGCAAGAGTAAAGCAGTCATCCACAGTCACTCAAACTCCTCTCTTCAGTGCTGAAGAGTGCGCGAGGCAGCTAGCCTGCCCTTGGGGGTGCTCGGCCACCCCCCACCCCTCAGCCTATGACTGTGGGTGCGATGGTCATAACAACGACGGAGGAGAGTTGAACCCTGCAGCAGCCAAGAGCCAGCGACTGCGCCTGCGTGAAGAGAACTGTAACTGGCCTCCGACTCCACCTCCACCTTCCCCCCAAGGGTACAAATAGGTTGGCCCCAGAGGCCATCTTTGGCTCTTTGCGGGTGACAGCGGGTCTGCCAGTTTGTGGAACCCCTCGGGACTGCGGACGCCCTCCCGCAGTTACTTCCCTGGGATTGAGTGTACGTTGGCTGCTGAGGCAGCGCATGGGTAAGATCGATCAGAACTGGTTTGCCTAGTTCATTCATTTGGGTATTTACAGTTAGTATAAATTAGCTATCCTTTTCTGTTTGCTAAGTAGTTACTGTTAGCATAACTTTTAGTGTAATTAGAAATAACTATTCTAGTTGAGCTGAGTTTCTGTTAACAAGAATTCTTGCTTTGTACCATTGCAGCTTCTGTAGTAAATTTTGGTCTTTGAAACAAGTTGTGGAGTCATGCAGTAAATCTCCTCTTCCCCTCCTCTCCTCCCTCGTGCCACATGAAACCCACGCGGTCCGGGACTGTAAGATAGTCGGTCTTCCCATGACAATGCATGACTGATTTTTGCCAAGCAGTGAGTCAGATAAAATATCTAATGAATGGAAATGTTTTCCAGGACACTGCATCTTGATAAAACCTCTTTCACAATGCAGATCATCAGCCTCGCTGCAATTAATGATGGGAATCTGTGAGAACAGCTTTTGTATTACCAAAGCTTTTTGAAATTTGTAAATATTTTGGGGTAGTTGTTAATCTTCCTGGCAAAGACGGGGTGAAAAAACAAACAAACAAAAATTGCACATCTCCTGGGGTATTTCAGCCTGATCTTCTACTGCAACCTTCTGCCCAAACTGTATCACTGCATGGAAATATGTTTAATGTTCATATATTTTGCTGAAGTTTATTATCAGAGGTATTTCAGTTGATAACAAGTATACAGAACACTATTAGAAGAACATGAAACTTGCAGTGAAGATAGAAGCAGAGTGAGTTATTTAAATGCAAAATTTGGCTGGCCTTGATTTTCTGGAAAACACCTATAACACTGTATGAAAGACTGAAGGTATTTCTTCACAGAACTTGATGAGTTTGCTTATTCTATTACTAAGATAGCTTTATCTTCTTATCTGTACTTAATGCTAAGCTTGGGCTCTTTCTCTGCTTTGGAAATCGTTAATCACAGCCCAGGTATGCAAGCTCATTTCAAGTTACCAGTTAAGAATTTAGTTGTAGCAGTACACAGTTCAGTGCAAGCTTCACAAACCCTTCTAGCCCTGCTGGGTAAGTATTAGGTGACTGAAATTCATACTGTTAAAGGGAGATTAATAAAGAGATCAAAGGTTTTTGCTCTATACTGAGAACTCTTTGCAAATCTAACAAGAAAGTCCCTTCAACATTTTGTTTGGTAGAACCACTCAAGACTGTGATGAAAGAGGAGGGAAAGCCTATAACTGTGAAGGGGAGAGTTAGTTAATAGTCAAATATATATGAATTGTATACATAAGCCATATAAGAAAACTAATTAGCTTACTCTTCTACATCCATCTTCCTAGCAGTTCTTGGTTATAGATTGTTATACTTTCCCTGGGTCCTAGCCAGCCTTGCTCTCCAACAGGTGATGAGTTGTCAGAGAGGCTTTGCTTACCAAAGTTAAGACCACATCCAGACTACAGTTTCCAAAACATGTGTTGCATTGTGAAAATTGGCTATCTCAAAAGTGACAAGTTAGAGCCTGTCACTTTTCCTGGCTGAAGTGTCTTCTGTCAGACTTCCTACTTCGTTCTGTGGTCAAAACACACTTCCATCTATGTGGAACAATCTGTTGCTGAAACAAATGTTAACTGCTGTCCAATGATCTCAGTCAAAAAAATAAATTTTATCATAATTAAATCACAAAATAGAAAATTGCTTGGATTCTGTCATCCTGTCAAACAAGCGTAATGAATATAGCCACTCTGTCCATGAAACAGATTGAGGCATTATACTATAAATCTTGTGCAAAATATTAGAGGTTTTTCCTCTTCTGGTATGGTAGACCTTAATGAAGGTCATTTTGGGGATAATGTGTTAATCTTACAAAGAGTACTCCCACCCAGCAAGATTTTTTTTTATTATTGATTGGAGTCAGTATAAATAGTGTCTTCAAGTTAATAGCTTACATCACATTGAACCTAAATACAGTATATTTCACCCAAATTATCAAATAATTATTTGATAATGTATTTAAAATACCAGCTTAGTTTGAGTTGCAGGTATGATTTTTGAATGGATTACAAGAAGTCTTTTTGCTTAAGTTTGTCATGCAAGTTATGTTGTGAGACTAACATAAATACTGAGTGGTTCAGTACTTATAACACCTTTAAAAACCCATTTTTGCCGTGTTCTGCCTAACTTTCTTCTGTCTCACTTTAAGTTACATTACATAGTAATGGGTGACCTCCAAAACTGGTCAAATTCAGTGCAGACCAATAATCAAATGGTGGGATATAAATTACTCAGAATCGTTATATGAGATTTTATTTGAGTCTGTTCTTTTAATTTTGAAAGATCATTTGATTTTCCAGGAAAAAACAGAAAACTTGTCAATTTGTTCCCCTTCTTATTTTTCTCTTAAAAACAGAACAAAATTATTTTCTCTCTTTGATTACTGTGCTTCCCTATGAAATATAAGTAATAATTTTCAAGTTTCCAACTCCTTCCCTGTTTTTTCACATTGAAGGGTCTCAGAACATCTTTACTCCTGAAAAACGGCAAGAAAAACATTTCCCTGTGGTGAGGAGGAGGAAGCAAAAATAGTCTAGATGGGAATGTTTTGTGTTATTTTACAAGCTATCCTGTTTGTATTTATGTGTTACTCTGTGCCTTGCAGTACAGCATCTTGCAAAAACAATTTTGTTATCAAATTCTGTGTTTAGATTCTAGTCTGTTCATATTTTATCAAAGCTATTTTACTATTTCTTGGTATCTTAACAATATTTTGAAATGTGTTGTGCTGTTATAACTACAGTTATATTCTGGAACTTATGAAGGTAAATGCGGATATCCTTGAATAATGGTGAAGTAGATGCCCTTGTGGAGTGAAGAAATGTAAGGTAGGAAGAGAAGAAAACAGGAATGTCATCAGTGAAATAATATAACTGTATGATCTGAGACCAACCATCATATTCCTTTGAATATAGGTAATTCTACTTGTGCTGTTCCATCTCATGGCAATTACTTTTGTAATAGGAATGGATTTTTCTTGAACATCATATAAGTTACATTCTTTGCAGTGAAGGCATGTCCTTTAGCTCATAAGTTCTCAAGTGTCTAGAATTTCTGACAGTACAAGCATGTGTAGAAGAGAAAGCCATTCTTCTAAGACTGTAATGCAAAATAAGGCATATTATTGCAAAGTATCTAAAACTTTGACATATATGTGAATTTAAAAGTTTATTTTTTGCTTCAGGCCAAAAACTAAATTTAGTTCAACAGTATATGGAATAAAAAAAAAAAAATCAGTCAATGTCTAGGTAGTATTCCTGCAGGGAAATAACAAAGTCATAAAATGCAGAAGATACCCCAGAGTGACTTTTTCATTTGGCTGAAAAAGCACAGAAGAGATAACACTCACATAGGACTGCAGTGAGCACCCTGAACTACCTTGTATCCTCTGGATGATTGATCAGTCTCAGATATAATAGTTCTGTGTTACAGATGAGGTGTACAGTACTGCATGCTTTGGGTGCCAAGGAGCAGAAGGTAGATACAATTAGGTATAAAAAGTTAAGTAAAATGTAAAAAAACTTGGATCCTCTTCTCTGATTATTCCTTAACTTCTAACAGGTAAAGAATACAGATAAAGTGGTCCATAACTGTACACTTATGATGTAGCAATCCAGAATTTATTCAGTGTTAAAATATTCAAAACTGAAACTGCTTTGGCTTCTTTGCACATAACTTCTTAGGGTCTGTAGCAACAAGAGTCATAAACTTCATGAAAGCAAATACATTTATACCTTATTTCTTACAGAAAAATACATACTGCCTCCTGGTAAATGATTATCAGTTTGGGCCTTGGCTTGTTGCATTTTACCTTAGGATGTATCTAACATTATGTGACACTCTCATGGCCCACGCCGCCTAAAGTTTTAGCGGGTTGAGTTGGAATTTACTGCTAAAATGTCAGGGGAAGGGAATGGAGAAAGGAGAGAGCAAAACTGGAGGGGAAAAAAAGAGGTTCATCAGAGTGCTATTCATGTTGAAATACTAAAACAAATATAACAGTAATTAGATGAATTCTAAAAGTTGAAACATTTTAGAAAAATATTAATACAAATTTCAGAACTTATTTTGGAATGTGAACATTTTGAAGCAAAATTTGGAAAATTTAGTTATTTTTCCATTTACAGTAAAATTTAAAATCTGCTTTGGAGTTAAAACAAACTTCAATACAACAGAACTTCCCTGGAAATCTATTTCAAGTTTTAAGAAGCTATGATTAGTTACAAAGCAGTCATATGAAGGATATTGCAAGCATCATGTCCCACTAATGGTGGGACATCCATACAAAAGGAGACCCAAGCTATTTTCTAATTGTGTCTAGGATTGGAATCATATTCCCATGGCCATGTCTCAGAACAGCATAATAGCTTAAGGCTAAAAGGCATTTTTTTCCTCATTTCTCAGCCCCTCCCACATTAATGAAAAAGTCATATGATTAGGATAATTTCAGACAGTGAAATTATTAAATAATACCAGGTATTTAGACTATGACTGGTACTCTTTTTTTTTTCTCCTCCAAAAATCAGATCAAAGATGTTGCTTTTTCTCATTAATTAGACTTAGTTATCAAGACTGAAATAATGAAAATCTGAAAGTTGTCTGGAATAAGATTGTATACTTTGGTACTGGGAAGAGAGAGAGATTCCTTTTTTTAACATACATGATTTAGATGGAAAACTGAAAAATGTTCTTGGTGGAGGTAAACCTCAGCATTAGGTTTATTGTTTTCCAGTGAAGAACTATAAGCACATGCTTGTAACTGTGAGTAACTGACACGTTTTCTTACTAGTTTAGCTAAAGGTTTGCTAGCATGATCAAGGAAGTTTCATTAAGCATTTTAATTAACTTGGGATTCTGAAGGATTTGAGGATTTTCAGTACTAGTCTGCCTCTCTGTCCCTGTAGAAACAGCATCTTTTGTTGTGCTCGTTCTGTAAAAAGGAAGTAGATTTAATCCCCCTAGAATTTTCTTCTTTGCTTATCATGAGTATTAACATGTTCCATAGGATTATATATCTCCATTTCACTTTCAGATGCATGTTGAAAGCAGGTAAGAAAATTAAGGCACTTCAGTGCTCATATGGATGTCTATGCTGCAATGATTACATATTAGTAATACTAATTTATATTACAGTAGCACCTGGAAGCCTTTACTGCAATTAGTATCTTATTGTGCTAAGCATGGTACTAATGTACAAAAGATAGTTCTTGCACTTCAAAACTTGCAGTCTCAACATGAAAGATTGACAAAGGCTGCAAGAAATCAAGAATTAATTAACCAGGTTTTTCAGATTAAAAACTATAGTGCAGAGAGGTTTAGGGTATTTTTCTCCCTGACAAAATTTTGCTACTGTGATTTAAAATATAAATTCAAACTGATACAGCTTAACTAGTACAAATTTCCTGTAAACAGTCATAATAAAATAAGACTGGCATATTTCAGTTTAGTGCCAGTCATTTGGGAACAGATTTATCTTAGCCCAAATAAGCCAGTTTTTTATTCTGAAAACATAATGTCCACACAATCTTTTTCATTCACTTAATTTCTATTTAAATGATACAGTTCTCATGAACACGTGTCTTCAAGTTTTATGTAGTCTTAGATCTGAAGGAACAGCTGTGACTTTGGCCTGGAGAGACCTTTATTTAGTTTAATGTGTTGTCCATGGGGCCTTCTTTCATTTCATATGTCCCCACTTCAATATCAAGATAACCACCTTTTAAGTTTAAATCCAAATCTGTTCATCAGCTGAAGCAAAGTGTTGAAAAAGACTGCCCAATGGACTGGCCTGCACATTGCTTAGAACCCCATGTGAGATCTTTCCAAGATGTCATCTGAACTTCTAACTAATTTATTTCAACTTCATATAAACTACATAGGGGTGAACTCAATAGAATTGATTTCAGTGGGACTGCTGGCACAGTAAGATGCAACTTAAACATGATTGAAGATGTGTTCAGAGTCTGTTTTAAAATTTAGAATTGAGCAAAACTTAGAGCTTCCTTCTAGGGACTGAACTTAAAGGTTTTTCTTCAGTTCAGGAAAAAAATAACAACATGTTTCTGAGGGATTAGAAACATCCAAGAAATTGTGTGCATTTGTTTGATTTCATGACGCTCTATGTTGTGCAATTGCAGGTCATTTGAACATGGGGCAAGTAATCCAGTTAGAGACACCGGACTATAAGAAACACTGGGGCAAGCCCCCAGAAACTGCAGTTCAAATGAGGCAGTGGGCCAAAAAGGGGGAGGGGGGAAATTGCCTTTAATACAGCATTAACATAAAATGCATTTGATGTTGTGCCAAGGCAAAAATGACTGATTTTTCTCAACTGCAAACTAATAAATAGTTAAACAAGATATGGGTCTGAAAATTTGTAATTGTGCAGAATCTGTGTTTTCCATCAGGAAAACAATCTATTTAGGTGTCATCAATAGCTGCAAACATTAAAAACTGCAGAAATTTTCAGAACTTTTGTACCCTTTTAAGTCATAATTTGGGCAAAAATACCATAAAAAGGTTTCTTATGTAGATTTAGCCATACTTTCAAGAGCTGATACTTACACTGCTATGAGAAGCTTGAATATAAAAAAGGTTCATTGTACAGTCCAAAGAAATTTTGTTAAATCTCCAAAAAATAGCTGTCCAGAATTTGGTAAACTAACCTCAGAATGGTTTGGAGTTTTTCCATTGTGTACTGTTAACATTTCAGTCCTCATTTTGAAAACTGTTACTTGCCCATCTCTGGCTCTGTCTGAAATCTCTTCCCTGCTCTTTTTTTTTTTGACATTTGTTTCCAGCAGATTAAAGAGAATTCAATGGGGCAAAATTATTCTTTCTCCCTAAATATTTTTGGCTATTTTAATTTTTTTTTCAGGACATCCCCCAAAATTCCACCACAGTAAGGTATATTCAGAGGAAAAGCTTCTTTCTCTTGCAGACTTTTTCTTGCACTCTCATTATCTCCTGTCTCCCAGGCTTCCCTCTGTATCTTCCTCTTCACACCTCTGTCTTCCTGCCATACATTCTAGTTGGAATGATTTCTCTCTTGGATGATGTATATCCACATGAATTACCTCTGTATTTAGAAACTCTTAACTTCTCTCCTTCAGGAAGGCTTCTGGTTATAATGACCGCCTGTGTGTGTCTGAATGTTTGAATGGCTGTGTTGTGATGAACAGATAATAGGAATTCTAAAAATGGAAGATTATTCTTTGGCTGGTATTTTATATTTGTTGTAAATCACCATGTGTTCTCCACGTGACTGATCTGTGTAATTTTGTCTTCAGGCAAAATGCACTGATAGTTTAACTGGGAGCTTCAAAGGAGTCTGGGCTGGAGAATATACCCATATAGTATTAATAACAATGCTTAATAGGATACAGATGAGTTTTTTTTCTTTTGTCTGCTACAGATGAGGAGGGAGATTTTGAGAAATAAGAGACAGTAAATGAACAATGAAGTGTACTAACATGTGCCAGATCTTTCTTAGGAGACTTGTTTAAAACTGCTATTGGATGCCTTCTCAGTAAAACTTGTAGATACTGTAGCAGTCACCTGTATTTGTTATTTTGAGGAAAATTACCTCATATCTCATAGGAAAAGTACATTTGGGGGCTATGTAATAGTGCATTTGTGTGGCGGGTTATTTTCTCTGTGGCTTTTGCAGCAAGTTAAAGCCACATAGAAGGCAAAGCAACAAATGCGCTTCTCCCCTCAGTAACACTTTCTTAACTTTAAGACTATTGTGAGCTACAATACAGCCAACGGGCAGAGTCAGCAAAGTGTGCCAATGCCTTATCTCTCTGCTGAGCTCATGCAGGATGTTTGATGAAGTGCACTCAGTAGGAAAGAACCATGAAGATAACAACAAAGTGCTGCCACCCTTTGAGTTTTGCAAATCTCTCCCATTAGGGGAATGTGGAAACTGGAGAGAGGGAGAGACCTTCTTTTTAAAAGAAAGTTTTTTCTTTATTTTTTTTTGTTCAAGACACTTTAATCTGCCTGTAAAACAGGACAGTTTTATATCTGGATCCAATGTGAAATATTGAACAGGATTTTAAAATGAGGGGGTTTTATGCTGGAAAGTCCAGAAAACTAAACAGAGTTGTAGTTTATAAGAACAGTATAAAATTAATGAAATTAAAGATGCCAACTGTTTCTAAAACACTCTGTAAATGTTTCTTGGCAAACATGCTTATAAAATGGTGACAGGTGTAGGATGAAAGGCAACCTTGTTGCTTGATTTTGCAGTCAGCATTAGAATAATGTACAGCTTAACAGCACATTACCATTTTCAAAAAGAGTATGATTTCTATTTTTTATCATAAAACAAAACCTCATAAAAATACATAACAAAGGAAGATGTACAGAAAGATCATTAGTTAATGTATCAATTACCTGAAATGCTGAGTGCAATTGAGTTAAACTTTTAGAAACATGAATCACATGTCAGAATGAAGTCCACCTCTGCAAAGATTTGCTTTCCTTCAAGCTTCAATTTTAATTAAAACATTCTTTTAATGATAGTCATTTCTTTGTTAGATGATGTAGGACATAATTTGTAAATACATTTTGCACTAATCTCAACATTAGTACTGGTGGTATATTGCAGGATAAAAGAAAAGTGAGGTAGAGCAGAGAAAAACTATATTGCCTATATTCTCTGCCAAAGCTGCCATCAGTTGGCATTGGTGCTTATACTATTCTTATGCTGTGGGCCTCTGGCAGGTGCAGTTCATAGCAGAAGTGTAACTGAAAATATTGATAGCGGCCTTCATTTGAATAATAGGAAATAATAGGGGAAATATTTTTTTCCCCTTTAATGTTTAAGTATGTTCTGACCATTTCTCAGAAACAAAATTCTCTAGACTGTTTCGTGCTCATGACATGGAAATATGGGCTATGTTGTGTAAAATCTATATAAATGTTCTTTAAGTTATTTCAGTTGGATCTGATATAGAAGCTAGGTTGCATATCAGGACTTGCAGTCACACTTTTAAGCATTAACTTAGCTGGTGGTCCAAAAATTTCAGGACTTATTAGATTGCTTCTGCACAATAATGTTGCATGAAAATAAAAGTGAAATAGAAAGTAAAGTAATTGAGGCAGTAATCCAAATGTTCCATATTAAGTTTTAGATTAGTAACTAGTGTTAATATATTCTGCTATACTATGCTTGTGTTGGGTCAAAAATGCTATTGGCAAATTATTTCCATTAATATTCCATTAATATATTTCCATTAATGTAAAAGAATGAGATTACCATTAAAGGTAGATACTTAATAATAATGTAAGCAATAAGAAGATTATAAAAATTTAAAAATATATATATATGACTGAATATCCAGCAGATGGAGCTTCTTACCTCTCAAATGTTTCATTTTATCAGAGTAAATTTAACTTTAAGGTGGCTGCTTAGATGTGGTCCAAAGCTAAATTTAGAAGTCACAGCAGAAATTATATCAAAACCAACTAAGATAATGACATGGCTAAAAAGCTTAAACTATTTTTTTAAAGGCCTATTACATGCTGTACATCCCTTACAAAGACAGCAGAAATGCAAAAAATAAGTATATTGTTTAGAAAATAGTAAGCAAATGGAGGTTAGTATAGTTTCCCATCCCCCACCCTTTTTTTTTCCATACATAGATTTGTACATTCAAAGGTTAAACAGTAATTCTGATTAATTTCTACAGGTTTTAGTACCAGAAAGTACTAAGTCATATTTTGGAGATTTCGGAAAAACATACTGAATGCTGAGTTGAATACAAGTTAGAGAAAGGCTTTCACAGACTCCACATATAATTAACCCTGATTTCTGGTGAGATGTCTGGATATCAAGGAGAGAAGAGAAGCTACTTCTATGAATTTTTTAATAAAATATTATAATTTGAACTTGTATTTTTGAAGAAAACTAGGGAGGAGAAGAGCAGAGAATAGACTAATAAGTACTTACTTCAGACTGTAGAATGGTATTTGAACTAGCTTCTAACATGATAGTTTTGATGAAGGAAGATATTTACCCTGTTCATGATATATAGCCTCTTTTTCTAGAATGCTTGAATAGTGCCATTATGATAGAAAGTTACTTGGAGAGGAAAAAACGTTTTTTGAAAGACAGGCTTTTCAAACCAAGAGAAGGCAGTTATTGCACCTTCTTATTTATATTCTACTGGCATATTCAATCATTCCCTCTGTGATAGGTGCTAGTTTGTTACATCAAATCGGGAAGTGATTTTACGATGAAACTAGGCGCTAATTACGGGCTAAAACCACAACATCCTGCAATGAGGGCATGTACCCCGCCTGAGATAATTAAGTGGAGCCAGCGAGGCGGCGATGTTAGCTTAGATAGCCTAATATGGCAATGGCGAGGTCACACAGTTGTAAAATATATGCATGACCTGAGGGTCACCACACACAACGCAGAGGAAGACTCCAGCCTTCATCCCCACGACCACCAGAAGGCTGAAGAAGACCCCCTAGCAACAGCCGGCGCAACCGCAGAAGTTACAGGAAGTGCCACATATACCCGGAGCTGGAATCGCATATAAGGAGACTGTGAGGGGGGGATCGTGTGCGCCGTTGGTGGAGCAGGAGACTCCCCGGCCGCCCAGCGCTGTTTTGCTTACTTGTGACTTGCTCAATTATTTTATTAAATTGGAGTTTATGCAACCCGGCCCGAGTGGTTGTCAATTTGTCGCGATTACCTATAACACCTCTGCAGTATTTTGGATTCAGCTTCTGATATTTGAAAAGATACTAAAACTCTGCTTGTGTTAACAGAATTCCAGTTGGGGTAGGCACAAGGCCAAATCCCAACCTCATGTATCTGTGTCAGTCAGGCCTACCTATTGGTAGATGCTAAACAGCTCTTAAGCAGTATTCAGAGTTCGTTAAGAGTGACAGTAACTCAGCAGACTGTGGCTATGGCAGAGGTTGGTGAAAATTAAAGGTTAGGTTTTATTTTGGTGGCGGCTGATTTGTAAATGATTGTTTTTCACTGCTTTTGTTATTTAAATGTGGTTTATGTGTCTGTTGTGGTTTTGCAGTTAATATTACACTAGTCTTTATGAAATCTGGTACTTCTGGAATGGCACTAAATACAATTCAAGGTCCAATTACATTAAAGCATGAGTAACTTAGAATTTCTGCATATATCAGCCAAGCTTTCACTCTGTTATACTCAAAGACAGAAGTCACAGTACAGATGTAGAGACCCATATTAACAACCCAAAATGACAGTGGAGAACTGGAGAGAGGTAGGGTGCATTAGGCTGGACATGGTGTGCCCTTAAATTTTATGGAAAGAGATTCAGTCCCGTTCCAATCAGCAGAGTGACTTTCTGACCATCTATGGCTGTCAACGTAGATGTGACCTTAAGTGTTTATGGCTTTTAAGCCATATATTGGGTATGTATTTGCTGGGGGTGAAGATGGGGTGGCAGTCCAGACAGGAGGGAACAGTGTGGATTTGGAGATGGGATGATTTGTAAATGATTTCAATAACTAATGGCAAATGATCTCTGGCTTTGTCCCCCCTCCCCAAAACCCACCCAGTTTTGTGTAAACCCACCCACTTTTGTGTGAGCACATGCATGCTCTTGCAAGTTCAGAATGCTCTCAGCCAGGAGCATGAAACTAGTACAGATTAAAAAATGCATTAAAAATGTCAGTTTTCATTTGGAGCACTGATTAAACTTTCCATCTTCCATTTCATGAACATGCTTCTTTTTTGTATTAATGTACACCTACTCTCTACTATATTTGTAAACTTAGTTTCCCTCTTTGGTTATTTAAATCTCTCCCCCACAAATAGGAATTGCTCCTGACCCCCAAATCCACATTTCTCTTCCCAGAAAACTTTTCTTCCCTACTTTAGAGAAAACTGGTGCTCTTCTCTCATTCTTTTTTCCTCTTCCTCTCCACATTCTTGGCTTTCTCCTTAGAGAACTATTTTCTGCTTTAATGGAACATCCATGCTTCAACAGGTGATTTTTCTCCTCCTTTCCCTTTAGGCAGACTGGCACCTTGAGGAAATCTCTTGTGGGTTTCTGTTCTCTGTGTGAGGCTAGGAAAATCCCATGGAAAATTCTGCTTATGGAGCTCTGCACCAGTGAAGGTCGGGAGAAGATGCTGGGAAGACTTTTCCTTGTTCTGGTGCTGTAGGGCTTGGCAGTAACAGGACACAACGGACACTGTAGGATTTAGGTGTTCAGCAAAGAAGGTAAGGGTGACTGGAGGGGAACAGTCTGCTTCAGTGTCTTGAGGTAGATGATAGAGGTGCAGATAATAGTTCAAGCAGCCATGAGCTGTCTCCTCTCTGATTCCAATTCCTACATGGCCCTTTTGAACAGAGCGTTGGCAGAAGTCTGCAGGGAAGGTGGCTTTGAGGTTTGCATGAAGTTTGCAGGCTAGAAAGAACAGAGAGCTAGAATTGTCAATTGGAATGGGAAATATTGTATGACCCTTTGGGTGTCCCAGAGGCCTCTGCTTTCAAATCATAACAAGAATAACTGTATGTGAATGAATAGGGGCCAGCTGTATTCCAAAGTGAGAGAATGGGCTCCTAAGGCTCTGCTGAATGAAAGGGGAAATGAAAAGGGGGGAATGCTGCTGAGAAAGCCTATTCTGTTTGCTGTGGCGTTCAGCACCCTGCTACCAGTTCAGAGTAGGGGATTGTGGCATGATATGACAGATTTCAAGGGGAGACCAGAGGGCAAACTGAATAGCCACGGATATAGAAGTTTATGTGTAAATACATCAGTGATCTCCCAGACACTACATCCTCAATGGTGGTGATGGCAGAAGAGTGGCTACTCATGCAAAGTTGCTGAATGGAATAATACTAAGTTGCTGAATGGGATAGGACACTTTCATCAGCTCTCTTAAAATACACTGAAGGAGACAGAATATGCAAAGCAGATGATACTAAATAAATATCCTATTTGCAAAAAGCATCTGAACATGGACAGAAAGGAAAGCTTAAAGATAGAGGAACCATTTATTCATATTATTAACTCATAAAACAGCAGAAATGAAATTGTGTGGAAAGCGTATGACATTTATTGTTAGTATTCTGGCTTTGTATAAATCCTCCGTTACTTGGTTCAACAATATACACAATTGTTCTAGATGTTTTGAAAACCATAGGCAAACCACAAAACAGAAAACCTGGCCCCAGTGGTGTGTGTACTTCAGATGATATCACTTTATTAACAACATCTGAAAGAAAATGCAGAAATGGATGAGCTACCCATTTAAATCACTTTACAGCACACTCAGTGGTCTACTTGGATGAATGAAATGCAGTTAACCTGACTGGTAAAGTTAACTGCAGTAGGCCATTTCTTACATGACAGGAATCTGCACACTATAGCTAGCTGTATTTTAGTGACATAGTGAACATTAAATAACTTTCATTTTATAGAATGACCCTGCCTTTGTTGTTCTGTTTTGTTTTTTTGTTTGGAAACCTGCAATTAAAAATACTTGGTTAATTATTTCTTTGAATAAACGTAGGTAATACTTGACTGAGAGCAACTCACAGAAAAACAAGCCTGTGAAGATGTAAAGGGATCAGAACAATGCAAACACAGTAGTTAAGGTTTAGTGCGAAAACAGTTCAAAGAAAGCAGGGCTGTAATTTAAAGTAACATCTCATTAGTTGGTTTAATTACTCACTGCCAGCAATGATTGATTTTTAAGGCTGGAAACAGAAACACATAGTACTAAGGAAAAAGAAAGTAATTTTACCTCTGGTAAATTGGACACAAGAGGAAGTTTCCATTAGGTTTCTTAACTGCTTTGGATTATATGGAAATTAATTTGAAATCAAATAGCTACAATATTGGTGATATCTTTCTATAACACTTCACTTTTCCTTATTTGTAGCAAAAATAATTCAAAAGTAACTATTCTTAAGGCTGCTGTTTAGATTTACAGTTTATTAGGTGGCAACTTCATGCTTAGAATGCTTCTTTCTCTCCTCACAAAATGAGTAATAATGAGAAAACTACGCTTATTTTTGAGTTTTATTATCCCAATATGAAGTCTGTGTTAAATCTTGAACCAGGGTTCAATACTAGAGGTCCTTAACTATCAGAGTAGGGAATTGTAGGACTTTTCTAGTCAAAACTGCTCTGAGGAAGTATTCAGTTTTCTCCAGTTGTAGACGAGTGCAGTTGCACCCTGAGATTTGTCTTTTGGTTTTGGGCCTGTCAAGCTATGGCATTGCGATACTCTGTTACCACAGTGTTGCAGCAGCTCTGAGCATTAGCAGAAGTAATATTCTGGGCAACTTGGGAACTTGAAAGTTAGAAAGTAGAGTGTGAGGGGGTTTTTTTTGTTTGTTTTGTTTTTGTTTTTTACAAATCTTCAGTTAAAATACTTAGTTTTTTTCTGATGTGAAAGTAGATATGTTTGAATTTATAATAATCCATAGAATGCAAGGCTGAAGATACAAAGGACTAGAACAACAGAGGTCTTCTATGAGGACAGAAACAAAAATTCATGTTTGCTGTGTTCTGTCCTTCTCCAGAAGTATCTAAAACATGTATTCAGATGAAGCCTTCTTTTCTTCTAAGCAAAGCACATGAGTGCATTTTTCTTCCTTTGTTTTTGTCACATAATCACCTGTCTGTCTTCTAAATAAATTTTTAGAGCTAAAGCTGTCAGTAGTTACTCAATTTATATAGGCAATGGGAATACTGTGGTGCTCCCCAAGCACTCTGCAGCCTGTATGCCTTATAACAGGTGTAATGGAGTGAGGTACAGTGGGAGTGACAGTGTCTCTGCCCTGTCTTCTGCGATTTGTGACTCTCAGAAATGGAGATGTACATGTAGTTTTTTTCATAGAAGTACTAAATTTCACTTTCAGATACCTTTTCACAGGAATGAAGATAAATTGCATGTGTAGTGCAGGCAGAAAATAACCTTTAATGTTAAGATGAAATCAATTTACAACTTTGGGTTTTTTTTGTTTTTAGTTATTTGAAAAATATTCTACTCTATTTTAAAAAAAGGTTGGGCAGAGTTAAACATTTTATTTTTGAAGTGGCAGGCATGCAGACATGTTCATGCAGTCCCATGCCTCTTATAAACAATTCTGAATTGTTTGTCAACATGATACATAAACTCAGTGTGTCATTTAAAGACAGCAGTGATCATGCTTTAAGTGGTAAATTTCCTAATGAACATACGTATGTGCTGGGGCTTCTTCTTTGCACCCCAGTCTCTCTGATTTTGCGTTCTAGAGGATGACCAATTAAAAAACAAACAAACAAAAAAACGAATAACAACCTATCCCCTTTCTGAGAAAGTGTTGTCCATTTGGGCCTGATGTAGACCTTACTGGATTTGTCTCAATTAGCTTTATTAGCCAGTGTCTCTGTTCTCCTTTTAAAGAAAGCTTATACATTCTTTTCATTCTGGGTGCTGGAGCTTTCATAAGAACAGTGAATAAGATAACATATTGACACCACAAGAATGAACATAGCACTCTATTATTCTCTGATAAGAATCTCCCAGATTGAGATGAACCATGAAACAGTGCTTTACCAGCTCCAAAGATTTCATAGCTTTCTCTAAGAAATTCAATTTAAATGGAGAGAGTTCTTGGAAAATCAGGGGGGAAATGTATAATTGCAGCTTGTCTGGTCCTGAAGTGGTAAGTGGCTTTTTCCTCAGCTGCCACAATTGCAGCTGGAGTGTTTCGCTGCTGCTGTTGGCCCAGGTCAATGTTGCTTATGCTTCCCCTGAACCAGAGAGATTATGTTCATTTTCTTATGGCTGATAGCATGGGAGAACTAGGACACTTCTGTAGTCTTTCTTCCTGAGTTTTCTCGTAAGAAAAAGTATTTATCCTGAGGAGATTTCTTTGTTCGTTTTGTCCTGCTTTTGAATGTATAGAGGGAGTTGAAGGAGATCTTACTGAGGAGGCAGATGTTTTGACTTTGATGCTGTTTGGATCTGTAACTAAGTCTTATCTTACTCAGCCATTTATTGCCTTACTTGGCAGCTGGAGAAGATTAATGAGCTCATATGGTCTGGATGACTAATGTTCATAAGGATTTCTGTGCACATACTATTATTTAGGTCTGCAATATAGGGTCTCGATAAATATCCAACATTATGCAAAAGGTAGTCAAAATATTTTTCTCAAACATCTTTGACTTAAAATAACTCTTCTAAAATTTATATGAAGTAGATGTGGTTCATTTGAGTTAACATTTTTTTGTGTGCACTTTCTGAAACAACATTAAAAATGATGGTTTTGTTTAATATTTAAGTTTTATTACTTTTTGTGCATGTTTTTGAAAACTGAAAGTGTCTAGGAAAATCTTCAGTACACCAAGATTTCATAACCTGCCGTTTTTATTTTGAGTGGAGTAACTGGTTTGGGGCCTTTCGTTTCAAATGTCTGTCTTTCTGCACATTCTGAGCTGCTGCAAGTGCAGCAAAAGCTAGTGGAGGACCTCAGTCTGGAGCCCTGAACTTTAATGAGTCAAGCTTTTTCAAGGAGCAGCCTTGACCATCAAATTAGCTCTGCCATTGGCTCCAAAATCTAAAAGCTATTGACTTTTTCAGAATGTTTCAAAGCCAAGCTGCTTTTTTATGTCTGTAATGTGAAGGTGAGAATATTGCTTATTCTGATTCTTTGCTGATTCAGTCGTGGTTGGTAACTGTAGTGATGCTACCAGTTATATATTGGTTATGTACATAACTATTACCAGAAATGCCTTCATGTGGTAATAGGTACTTAAAAAAAAAAAGCAGTGTATACATCAAGATAAAGCAATGTTTCCCTGAAGCAAAAGCAAAAAAAAAAAAAAAAAAGTAAGGGGGGGGAACTAATTATAGTTTCTTCCTTGCAGCTTTTAGATTCTCTGAGGCACCTTTATGACCAATCATGATATCTCCTCATTTCAGAGCTAGTGAGGCAAAAAGATGAAAGTTGCTTCAGTTTTTATTCTTTGACTTCCACCTTCATGATTGTTCTTCAGGTCTTCTAAAGGACTGAATTAAATGAAACATACATTTAGCTGCTGAAGTTGCAAAGCAATATTCATATGAAAGCTGATTGCATTTGTACTAATGGCAGCCCATTATATAGTTGCTTGTATCTGTGAATTACGTGGAGAAAAAAAGAAGGCAATTGAAAAACAAAGGGTTGCAAACAGATTCTGGCACCTTGAATCTTGCAGGTTAGCTCCTGTGAAACTAAATAAATATAAGTGTGTGTGTGTTTACATAAAGATACATACACAATGTGATGAGAGATTTCTTAGACAACATTCCTGCTTCAAGGAAATAAATTGATATGTTTAGAAGCCGTATTACTCTTTTACCCATAGCTACTGGATAATGTCCTTATGGGTAATTCTAAGACAAAATATGTCCCAAGATGTTAGTAGAGCATGTATTTAGCTTTCCAGAAACGTTCTACATTATTTTGTTACCAGTTTCAGTGACCTCTGAAATGGATATGCTGTTCAGAATACTAGAAACTAGAAAACAAAGAAAAACATTTTAAGTATCAGAAAGAAAACATGCTGAGTAGAGTGGGAAGAGGATGTCTCTTCCTTATCTGTTCTTTTTCCTTTCTGTTAAAGACAAAATATTTATTGTGATCTATATCTGCTCTGAATATCAGTGTCATTCTACTTCAGATTTTTTTGGTGTTTTATAAGTCCACATGGCACAATTATTCAGAGTAGAAAGAATGAAAGTATCAGTAGTTAAACAAAAATTGGGCTACAACATGAGAGATTTTTTTAGGGTAGCATTAGAAAGAAACAAGCAATGATGTTTGGCATTTGTATAATAGTCTATTTTTTTTTCTAAACTCTCATCTTCAACTTTTTCTACAGCCCATGCGCATGACTGCTTTATTGGGTATGTGTAATCCTCCAAGCATAAGATTCCAATGGGGATCACTAACATGGCTAAAACTAAGCTTGTATTACATGCCTGATTACTTGGGAGACTTGATCCATCCTTAGCAGCAAAGCTGAATGAGGAAGATATTTTTTATTGTGAGAGTTCTAAAAAATTCTGCAAAGGAGTTTTGGAGTAGACTGCAAGTGTGAAAACGGACCAAAAAAGCCTTAATACCTATTTCTTCAAGCCACTTTGTTAACTTCACATTCCTGTATTTCCCTCTACCTTCTGAGCAGAAAGGCTCAGGATAAGTGGTAATGGGAGAAAGATTTCCCGGCCATATGCCACGGAAGAAATTTAGGCCAGAAATTGGTTGTATTTCATTTTGAAAGCAGAATGCTCAGAAGCAAGCAAGATTAAGTATTGATGAGAAAGGAGAAAAAGACCTGACAAAAGCTGCAGTAGAGCTTGCAATGTCCATTTAAGTTATTCCTCCCCCCCCCACAAAATGCCAGTAACTATTGACTCAGTTCTTCAGGACAGCAACTTGGTCATCCTTTTTTCCACAGCAAGCAGTAACTATGTCACTGATTTTCTAAGTGGTCTGGGAAGTCTTCTAGCTAAGTATGTCCTGTATCTTAGATCAGATTTTTGCTCTGGATTTAAAAATAAAAGGCAAATCCATGTGAACCACTTAAGTCCTATTAAATTGGTTGCAGTTGAACATTGTACAGTGTTTCTGGAGTGAATTTTTCCTGATATGTATAACCAACCTAATTCATTGTCTGACTTTAAAGAAATTTTCTTGAAATATTCTCTTTATTTTTTGCAAATCTCAAGATGATCATAAAATAAGAATTATGAAGTATTATGCAGAGATGCTATGCCTTTTGTAGGATTAAGAGATGTTTGCTTATGTGCATGACAATGTGCCTTGGCTCCAGTTGGGTATAAAAATAAGCATCTCATGGGACAGCAAACATATGATATGTTTTTTCCGTCTGCCTTAAAGAAACATAATAAGTCAATTTGCATTTTGAAGTCTAGTGAGAGCAACTATGGATCATTAAATTCTTCTGAATTCCACCTCATGGAGCCTGTAGAGAAGTCCCCTGCAATATCATATGGTGATACTTTCACTATCTGAACCTATTTTTGTATGCAGACCAAACTACTTCCTGTAATATTATGGTCTCACTGTGCACTGTGTGCATGGAAGACTGATTCACGTTGTTACTCTTGGGCCTTTATGATTTACTATGACTTGCTGAAGTCATGTGTGTGTACTAAGGTCCACTCTGGACCTTAGTGGGCTATATTATTGTTTTGATATTAAGTGTATGAATATGTAAGGATAATTTGGTAACAATTTCTTAATTCCATAACTTTCTGTATATTCATGAGAGGATTGTATTATGGTGAACAGGTTAAAAAAAAAAGCTTTTATATTTGCATTTTAAAGTAAGTGACTTAGATAAGGATTTAAATTAACTCCAGTAATTACTGTTACATACCATTAAGTTCTGTAAGCAATAGTACAACACTGTGCTTTTCAATATAGTTTCATATGGAGAACTGTATTTGTGGGTTCTGTTTTCAACACCCAATTTAAGACTTTTAGAATGTAGAGCAAAATCATTTTATATTCACTCATATTTCCTCTTGATGTTGCTAGCAGAAAAAGAGTGCACCTATATTGCACACTCTTCAATGAGCTGATACTGTAGATTTAAAAAAAAAAAAAAAATCACTTTTCTAGAACTAAACTCTTGGTGCTGGTCCTGTCTGTGATGAAGGACTAAAATCATACCTACCAGGTATCAAGCATGGGGATAAAGAAAAGAGCATCTTGAGAATTTGTCCTCTTGGAAAAATGAGCAATTCTGGACTCAGGGGGACTATTAAATCAAAAACTAAAATGTATTTGATTTTTTTCTTTTAATTTTCTCACTTTCCTACAAAAAAATATAGGCATCAACATGTCTTTTACATCTAATTTTCACTCTTGTTTATTTCAAAGTTTATTTTCAAAGGGAATTAGGCATCTAAATATCTTTGTCACTTTGTCACTATTTCTTATTTATTGGTGTGGCTCCAGTTACACATTGAATCATAGTACTCAGGTGAGTTTTCCTGTTGGCTTGCCTGGGACTAATCCCATAATAAAGATGCTCAGCTATTTTTATGGGATTCACTCTTACACTTATGAAAAGTTTCCAAATGTTTTCTGTGACTTTCTTTTTTCTTTTTTTTTAAAGAGAGAAATGGGAAAGGAGTGCTTTTTCTCTTCAATACCTCAGAAATATCTAAAAATATTTGCTGCTTAGAGAAAAATAAAACAGAAAAGATAAAGCCTCAGAAATAAGCCTGGGGGGAGCAGAAGAAGGGAATGTTTTTGAGTTAGCAAAAGCAAGAGAGTAATTTTTATTTATATACACACACACACACACACATATTTATATTTATCTTAGGTCATATTCTCTGATTCTTTCTCCAAGGAACCAGCACTTCACAAATAATTTCCAAAAACAGTATTAAAAATTTAAATGGTGATCGTACTTGTTATTCCTTGGGATGCCTTGTAAAATTGGCCTCCATTTTGTAGGATATAATACCAGCTCTTTAAAAAGATCAATAACTCAAGAGTTCTCCTTTTTCCTACTTCCTTTCTCACTGTTGTGTTAAAATTGCTTCCCTTTAAAGGAGTTCTTCCCAAAACTTAAGTCTGCCTTGCATTCAGTTTCCCTCTTGTTTGAGTTTTCAACTCTTAGGCTAGCTGCTTTTAACCAAATGCATATTGATGACTGAGTTAATGACTTTATTTCTTTTTTTTGTCACATGTACTTGAGTTTTGCATTTGTTACTAATTAGAGATCAAATGAATCCCATTGAAGGGTTCTTGTAACCTTTCTCTACAATGAGAAAAGGCCAAGAATTTCTCATCTGAAAAACCTTACAGCTGTCAGCACCTAATGGGTTTGTCGATGTTATCAGGAGTAAATAATAAACATAGAAAATGACTTGACATGAACTTTTGTGAGGATCTAAAACGAGCTTCAGAACATAGATCAATATATTTCCAAGAGAGTGACTATTTACTGAAGTCACTGAAAACTTTGAGAGAACAGTAACATTTTCCTGTTCAATTAGCTTAGATTGCTTTCCAAAAATGTGAAATAGATAAATGACAGCTGATACACAATATCAAACAATTACTCATTTGTGGAGTCTCTGCCAGTGCTCTCATTTTGATGTATTTCAGTAAAGTATATTTTCATTTTCTCTTGCTTAGATAGTAAAGAATATACTGTAAACTAACTATATTTTAAAAATGCTGTTAATATTTTTTTTTTACTCATTTTGGTGTATGGTCTTTGCATGTCATTAGCTTTGCATTTCTAGTTTCTCCAGAAATTGCCTCCTCTTCTGTATGATATTATTATCTTTATTTTTTTCAGCTATTTGCACACATCAGAATATGGTAGAGGAAATGAATGCATGTTTGTGAAACCTACCTGCCAGATAGTAACAGGGTTTGGAAACATTAGAAGAGTTCAGGTTTCATCTTCTGTGGGGTTTTGTTTGCTTGTTACTTTCTACAGTTAATAACATATACCTTGAAAACTGGAAGCAGTATGCCCTTGTAGGGGGACTGGGAGTAGCTGTTCCAGTTTCAGCACTGGTTAACACACACACAACTTTTGGCCAAATCTGGCTCACAACTTCAGTAGTGATATTGCAAATATTTTTTTTATATACACTTTCCCCTATTCTCCTTGATCAAAAAAATAAAGACTTCAGACTTGGTTCTTGGAATATGGAATAACATTACAGTTTTCTGTGCATTGCTTTGAAGATTTAAAGTGTTATATAATTTGTAAAACCATAATTATTAAGATGAAACAAGCTTTAAAGGAAATCAACAGCAAAGAAAGATCAAAGAAAATGTCTGGTGTCCTTTATACATTGCAGGATCACTTAATCTTGTTTTAAAAACTGTACATATATAATATACACAATAAAAATGCTAATTAATTAAACTAATTAAAAAAATAGTGTTTGCCTATAAGCAGCAGACAAAATAAGGCTGCCTTATTAGAAAAGTGTTTCAGTTGCTTGTAAGCTGTTTACAAGTCTGCCAAAATTTAATTGTTTGGGGAGGAATACTGAAGGCTGAGTTTCTTCCTCAGGCTAGCTGCTTGGAAAGTTTCAGCAAGATGATCGAAACGTTTCTTCCAATTAGTTTAAGGAAATCACATTATTTTTCATCTTAAAACCAAGAATATTTTGTTCCATTTTAAAGAAACAGAGCTTTGTAGCACAGACCTGATAATGAGCAGCTGTTTTGTTCAGGAGCAAGGGCTGAATTCTGCTACTCTACAGACATTACACTTAAGCTACTACCTCTGCAAACTGCAGTTTGTATGTGCCCAGTAGTGGCTTGTGTACTCCGTGCAGCTCCCATAAAAATCCTGTGCAAAGATAAGGCAAACAAATACAAAGATAATACAAAATTTTCCCTAGCAGCTGCGCCTCAGGAGACTGGGAAAGTAGAAGGGCCTTGGAGGTGGCCACACTGGTACTGAGGCACAAAACAGGAGGGTTGTCTTTTTTTGCTAGTGTTGCTTTCAATGGTGCTTGACTAACACCAAAGAGAAAATCCAACTTTCTTAAATATCAAGGAGCAAGAGACTGAAGAGGAGAAATCTCACGTTGATTGGGAAAAAGGAGGTTCACAGGCAGTCTGTGATGGTTGGATACAGCAGGTGACAGCTGATAAAGGCAGTGGGGATGAGCCAGACCTGAATATGTTGTACTGGACAGAGGAGACAGAACTGAGTTTGTTCGTGCCTGAGAAAAGGGTAAAGGAAAAAGATGCACCTATGTAAACAGTGAAGAAAAATATAATTTTGACATTGTCAAACTAGCTCGTGCATCATTTGCAACCTTGTTGGGCTTTCTTTGTGTGTTTATTACTTACTATATAGTACCAAACTGCACTTTAATGGAGGAAAAAAAGCCATAAGTTTAGAGGCAGTTTTCAAGCTAAATTTCAATATGTGCTTTTATACATACCAGTCAGCTTTGGTTCTGAAATATTTTCCTTCAAAGCAAAAGAGTACAATAACATATTTCCACAATATTTTCTTGAATCTAAATTTGTGGTTAAATACCCCTTTATGTATTTCCTAAACAATTAAGAAAATGAGTTCTTCTGAGAATGTAACTATGCAATGACATACGTGAGCACAACAGACTCAGTGCACAGGCAGATTTAGATGCGGACACAGTAACACTCAGTGAGGCAATATTTTGTACAGGATGCTATCATCCTGACACAGTAAGGAACCAGAGAAAAGAAAACACCTCACTGAATTTTTAGTACAGGAACAAATAAAGATGCTAATGTCCAAAGTATGCAATAATTTTGGTTTAGTCAGAAGACAATATAAATTCTTGACTCAGAAAATTTGATGTACCCTTGTTTTCCTTGAAATGATGCATCACAAAGATAATATAGAGAAGACAGCAAAGTTACAGACTGAATTTTGCACTGATTTTTTTGAAAGATAAGTTAAAATAATTTTCAGTAAAACATCTTGCTGAATTTTGAGCTTTAAATCACATTACCCTGATTTAAGAATGCTTTTCTTGCTCATGTGTGAAATTCTGCTTCAAACAGAAGAAATGATTATATGCAAATAAGGAAAAAATAGAAGGAAATTACCAAATCCTCTATCATTTATAAATATTGTCTGTATTAATGTTAAATCATTTATAAAAGTTGAGATTTTGAGGCTTTGTTATTGTTTGAGACTTTCTTTGTATCATGTGATTTTAGACCACTGTCCTTTCTAAATTTCAAGAGTTTAGATTTCTCTAAACTTGCATCTTAAATTGTTGTGGATTTCTTAGTTCATTCAGTACTGTTTCTTTCATGCATTTTCAGACCATAAAGGTTTCTTCATGCCTTTATCCAAATGAAACAAAAGGGAACAATAATATCTGACCAACAATATCTGTACTCAACTGACCAGAAAAATTCAAATTTTGATGTTGAGCATCTAATATTTACTGTGAACTCCTCATTAATTTAAAGGCTAAAAAAATGAAGATTACTCAAATACATATTATTAACATAAAAATAGTAAAATAGCATTGAAGCAGGAAAAGTATTTCCAGAAATTTGCTGTTCAGTTCCTGTTCTCACCCTTAAAGCTTGCATAGCTCAGAATCCTGAAAAACTGGACATCCCAAAAGAAAATGTTAGTATAATGATGGAAAAAAAATGTTTGTGGGAGACATGGGAGAACTATTTGAAATTATTGAAGGGAATTATCTGTTAATGATTTATTTTATATTGTCTTTTACAACTCATCATGAACCAAGACTTTATTTAGTTGTGTGCTGTATTCCAAAGTGGGCAAGCTTCCCAGGTTTTAGAGGTTTACTGTGATTGTTTAGTGCAGTCTTAACTGATGCCTGATGATGGGATTAATGATATGGAAGACAGCCTTATGAAGGCAATCCCCTACCTATCCTCAAAAGGCTATGAATAGTTTCAGTTATAACTCCAGTTAACATTCGCACTCTAGAAAATTAATGTTAAGAATTCCATAGTTAACTCTATGCATTTTGTCACTAGTGAATCTTTTGCTGTGACACAGGGTTACAGATACTCACTATATGTTTCTTATATCATGTTTGTTTATATCCTGTTCTTGATAAAGAGTAAACAAGACTCTGAAGTCCTCAAAAAAAGGTTAAAATTTTGCTGCACAGCTAATCAAGCTGTCATCTCTATATAGAAAATTTTAACTCTTTTTTTCGTGTTTAATATTATACAGTGACACTTGTGCTGCAATTGTTTTGAATTTTTGATAAAATGATTTAGGATAGCCATAGTAATAGTTTCTAACAACAGGCCTTGCAGTGCTCCTGCAAAATCATGTTTTTAAAGACCTAGCTAATCAAATGAATATTAACTTATAAGGATATATGTTTGGAAAAGACAATTCATTAAAATAAATTATTAAAACTCTGTCTTAAGATGGGGTGAGGATTTCAAATTACTGAGGTTTTGCTACTTAGCTTTGCTATATTTCATTTTACTGAGAGAAATAAATATCCATAATATACATCTACCTGTTAATGCTTAATTCAGTCCTGTTAAGTACCATAAATACCATTATGGGTAAGCAATTAGTAAGTGCCATAAGCAAAAGCAAACAGACTGACTTAACAATATTCTTTTCTTTTTTACTGTCTTCAACAGCTTTCATTTTTTCTATCCTGTAAATTTCTGTAGGATAGTTCAAGGATATCTGTTGACTTTTGGCATAATTTTGCATAAAATTCTGGTGGTCCCATATTCATTTAACACGTATGATATTCTAGAAAATAGATTTTAAAGCTGTTATGAAAAGAACTGGATATAGTGGATCAAATTTAGACTCATGTAAAAATAATAGATATATGGTACACAGGTGCATTATTTCAGTACTTCTAAGTAGAAGCTTATGATAAGGTATTTTAAATATTCATGCTACTTTGCATGGAAATTGTATTTGCAGTGTAGCATCATGGGAACAATCTCAGGAAACTGTTTTGCCAAAAAGTGGATTGTATATTCATGACCCATGAATTCCCTCAAACTCCAGTTAATAATGACATTCCATTGACTTCTCTGAGACTATTCATGCTTATAGTTAGATATGTTCTGTGAGATCACTCATGCTTACATTTACATGCACGTAAGCTCAGCCTAAGCCAAGTAGGAAGCACAGAGGACAGATGATGCACTTTTAAGTGAGAATGATCTGTGAGCAGCAGAGCTGAAAGACACACATTGATTTCGGTGGTTCTTTTTTGGATTAGGCTTCATCAAGCTGTAGGGACAAGAGGAATCTTAGTGTGAAAACGTATTGTTGTAAACCTTTTTTTTGGATTCAATAAATTCAGACTTTTTATCTAAAAATAGTGTAGATAAAACCATTGTTGATACATTTTTTTCACAGTTGTTCAAACTAGTGAAAGCTGTACAGTTCCCTCATGAAAAACTGTGCCAAATACATGATTCCTAGACTAATGCATCCTATAAAGTGACTGCAATGTACCCTCAGCCGATTCATTACAAAGCAGTATTTAACATTTACTTAGTCATGTTTTTGTTCCCCGGATAAGCTTAATTCTAGCTTCAGAGGCTTATCTACTTTGTTTGTAGCCCTGGAAGGGTGCAGAGTAGAGGAGGAGACAACTGGTTGTATTTTTGACATCTCCTGTGTATTCATAATTGATGGTGTCTTAAATAGTCCCATAAAACAGCTGTACATGTAGTCTATTTTTCCTGAACCATAGAGGAAATTTGATTGATCATTACAATTGCAGTCTCTCTTTTAACAGTGGTCAAAGTTTTCACCAACTTTCTGTTCACCATTTGCATCTTACTATACCATTACAAGTATGTATGATTTATAATCTACTTTGCCTTGATCAAATATTAAAAAGGTCCTGAAAAATGCAGTAGTGATGTAGTCTTCCTTAAATCAAAAAAGTCAATAGTCATCATGAGTTACAACAGAAGAAAACAGTTTCCATGCTCTTAGTTTGAGGTGTCCCTTCGATAATACTAAA
This sequence comes from Apteryx mantelli, assembly GCF_036417845.1. Taxonomy (NCBI): domain Eukaryota; kingdom Metazoa; phylum Chordata; class Aves; order Apterygiformes; family Apterygidae; genus Apteryx; species Apteryx mantelli. The sequence goes on from NC_089979.1 coordinate 81,639,624, forward strand.
CGTTCCTTTATTCATTAATTTCTGACCATCAGTCTGCAAGATACTCTCAGTTATACTGAGTATTTTTGTCGATGGATGTTGCTATGGTGTCCTTGTACTGATACCCAAGACTTGAAAGAAGGCTCTAGTGGATGGTTTCCACTTTCCAAAAGGGGTTATTCACACTGTTTATAGTGATGCTAAAATTCCATTTGAAAGTAGTTGCTATGAATGCAAAACAGACAATTTCATAACATACCTACCTCAGCTCAAATGCTCCCAGCTAACAAAGCACAGCGAAAGTACTTTGTGTAAGCAATTTGACTTTCTTACAGCATTATTGTTATTGAAGTGCGGCTGTCCTCATCTCTGAGGAAGTGCAGTTGTAAGAAAATCTACCAATTTGAAATATTATATGGCAATATCACCTGAATCTAAGATCATTAGCTTTGAAAGAGCTAAATTATAGCAAAACACATAGAAAGGTAGAATCCAGAAATTCATTTGGTCTAATCAGAGCAGCTAAAGAGTTAGAGTGGCAGAAACTTCTGGAGCTATTTCATAGATCATAGCAGTTAGTTATATAGGAGTTTCTAAAAGGTAAGCAAATATGATGTCTTGCCAGACCAATCATTTAAGCCATTCACGCATGGAATTACTGCTAAAGCCAAAGGCAATCTTCCTGAATTGATCTACTAATGACTTGTGGGGTTGAATCATTATTAGTTATAAATCAATAGATATTTTTCTTGAAAGCATATCTGACAAGTCAACAAAGATACTTGGTGTTTGCCAGTTCTTTCGCAAAGAATGCCATGAAAATTAAGTAGCTATAAAAGTATTTGAAACATGAAAAGAGAAGTTAGAATCTACCATTCTTTGATAGTAACTTGGGTAATGCTTATATAAAACTCACTATCCATGTTGGTCCATTTATTCAGCGTACATAGTTCAATACCTATGCAATTATTATTTATAAATAATATATATTTACATATAAGCATATAAATAATTTATATTATTTATACCTACACAACGAAAATATATTCCAGAGAGGAATTCAAGTAGGCTATAACTGCATTACTTACCCACTAAATGTCCGGGCCCTGAGCGCATCTTACCATCGTCCTGGGGATTTGTCTGCCTGGGCTCAAGGCCAGCTTTGGCACAGCAGCTCTCTGCCCTTGACGCTGTCTGAGATGCCTTGCCAGGGGCTGGTCCCTTTTCGCTCAGGGGCTGCATTTCGGCTGCACTCAGCCTTGGTCCCTGCCTGAGCGACCTTGCAGCCAGCCTGTGCTTGGCTGTGTACCTCCCTGATCCATCCCGGCTTGACCTTAGACCTGCGTCGTCACTGTGAACTTTCCTGGCAATCACTGGCCTGTTGGCAGACCCTGCTGGTTCCTGCTCTGCTCCTCTTGCTCAGGTGTTTTGGGGCTGCGCCCTTGTCAGAAAGCCTGCTGCCCTGCCTGCCTTGCTGTCACCCTCAGCCCCCAGCTCGCCTTCCCTTGCACAGCAGCCTGGCTTTGTTGCTCCCGAGCGGATGCTAAGTCCCCTAGTGTATCATGATAATTTAAGCTCCTGAGCAGAGGACACAGTTGCACATGCATGCACACACACACACACACGTGAAACACTTCCTTTTTGCTCTGAAGAAAGGCAGTATTTGCCTCTTCCCAGATTACAAAAAATAGAGGGCATGTAACATTAAGCCTTTGACTATTGTATGTGTAATATATGAATACATGTGCAATACATACATCAGGAGAGAGAGTAATTCAGGAACAATGCGAAAGTTTTGGTGTATAAGTAAAGATCTTGCTGAAGGAGAAAAGTTAAGCACAGAGAAGTAGATTTTCTAAATGTCCACTGCAGAAGTAGGAATATAATCCAGATTTAATGAGTATCAGTCCACAACCCAGTTCACTTAGCACTGCAGCCTTCCATTTCTGCTCATGATCTGCTTATTGCTCAGTTATCTGAGCAGAATAATACCTTTCCAGGGGTGGTAGAAATAGTTGAAATTCTGAGGAATAAAGCAAGAGCAAAGAGAAGCTATGAATTTCAGCTAACATGACTTCACTGCTAAAGTACAGCCAGCTGGAGGTAAGAAAAACCATGCTGAAGACAGGGATGAGACAGTGATTGATATCCTTGTTTGAGAGATGGATGAGATCAGTGTGACAGTTTCTGGCACAAATTGCATTTCCTGCTGTTCAGGCAACTTAATTTCATTTATGTTCATTTATGCCAGCTGGGTGTATCTTATTCTTCTCTCCTTCCCCTCCCCTTCTCCTGTCTCCCTTCCGTGTGCTGTAGTTTCACTTTTTTTTTTTCCCTAAATAACATCTCTACTTTTGGAAAACAAGGTAATTAAAAGACAGTTATTCACTTAATCCATCTGTCTGATGTTTCTTTTCCCTTTTGTGTGCTCGGTAAAGGAGAGCTTTATGAGTTCTTTATTACCGTGCTACCTGGAGACATACAATCCAGACCACAGGCCAGTGTCAGTTTACTCGCACTGACCGGGAAAATACTTGTCTGTGGTCCTGTTATCTGTCTGTTGTTCTTCAGCTTTCAAGGTCTGCATCCCCTGGACTCTGAAGTTATGTAATCAGATAGCAGTGGGATTGCTACCCCTGTGAGCAACAAATATGCCATCATTAGAGATAAATTATGTCCTTTTGTGAACATTTCAGACTGTATTTTTCAGTACAAAAAAGTGTTTGAATTAGGATTTAGAATGTCGTGTAAACGCTGGAAATAAATTGATTATTTAGCATACTTTTTGGCAAGGGTATTAAGAGGATTCAGACTACTGTTTTCTGTAATTTGCATTTCTGTTGGAATACCAAAGCAGAAATAGAATGACAGGAAAAGAAATTAGAAAAAATATTATACAATGGCAACAGCGAGGTTTTTTTCTTTTTTTTTTTTCTCTTTCTTTTGTGAGAATTTGTGTTGGAATTATACACTTGTAACATGCCAATAACCATGTGAACTCTTAGCCATCCTGGTATGCCTTCTTAAATGTAATTGGTCCTAAATCTGAACTGATTCTCAGTTGACACTCAGATAAAATGCAGAATACAAGTGCTGAAAGTATTTTACGGTCACAACAGTTAAAAAAAAAAAAAAAACACAAAAAAACACACATGCACTTTTTTCATACAATTTATTGCACACTGAATACGTGCACAGATGTGTGAATTTATGTAAGCATATGCCTATGTGACTGTTACAATGATTGCTGATCAAATTGTTACATATAGAAATAACTTCCAGATATTAGGATTAGCCCTGGAGTAATAAGATTCTAGAATTATATTCATTTTACATTTGAAAGAGGAGAATAAATGTCTCTGAAGGATGGCCTAGGCAGCTTTAGCTTCTCTTAGGGTCAGGGAATAGATGAAAGACTAGGAGGTGCCTTCCAGGTTACATTTCTGTGATATACCAAGTGTATGAAATGTGGCAACTTATTTTGAAAGTATACCAGAGAGATTTACATCTGCAGAGGCCTATCATCCCTTCTTTGTGGAGGGCTCCTTACTTTTACAGGGTCAGTGGCCACAAAAATGGGCAAGCCAGGTCTGTTCACACATGCTTCTCCATACACACAAAAATTTTGTCAAAGGAGGGGAGGGAAGCAGGAAACGAAGCAAGTGAATGTTTCCATTCTTCTTATTTCTCAGTCGGCACATTTGCTTAGGCCAATAGCATGGCTTACTTAACTGCTATTATCTGGAAATATGGAAGAAGTAGGGAAGAACGGAGACCAAACAACTCTGATCCATAACGGTGAGTGCTCTTGATAGGGGCTTACCCCTACCCCTGCTTGTGTTCCTGTTGAAGCTGCTACGTTCTTTCATTGCCTTCACTTACTGTTAGAGAGGCTTTGGAAACAAAACAAGCTACTGCTACAGGTTTGATACAAATGTAGAATTAGATTGACTCAAAAGATTAAAATTCTCACTGTAGAACATTATAGGGTTACTGGACAAATGCATTAATGAGGTAATAAAAAAAGATTTCCTACTCCTCTCTCGGAGAGCAATAAATAACACATGATTCAATAGGCTAGGCCTTTATTGTATTATGAATCTGTGAGACATATTAGTTTTCCAGCACACATTGAACTCAGCATGGGATGTTCACATTATGAAATTGCCTGTCTGAAAAAACATTTCAATAGCAAAGTTGTGGTGTCAGCTTTGATGGCTGCCTACAGACATTCTAAAATATGCTGTTTCCCACCTCAATCCCCACTATCCCAGATTTCCTTTAAAATTACTACTAGGTTGCTTGCTGCTTTTTAAGTGAAGAAAAGTAGGTTCTTCCCCATCCTTATCTTTGAACTGCAGGAAGACATTGAAACTCTTGCCAGAGTGGGAGCACTCATTAAAGATTTCAGCAAGTGTGCATTTGAATATCATCAGAATAAAAGTAGTGTATAAGATGCTTAATTTTCAAGGAATACTGATTTATATATGCCATAGGGTACAATAAATCAATAGTAACATTTAAAAAGCCTGGCTTGTCTAGTTGAGAGTTGAAGCTTGTTAGCTGATAAGGCCAAAAACTGATGGCTTGTTGGACTCCCTAGAGGAGATGTCATCCCTATTTTTGTGAGGTGACCCAATTCATTGCTCCAGAGTAAGTTACGTGAGAGATGAAGTTTGAGATCTTGTATTTCAGAAATAACTAAAAATTAAAATATTCCTCAGCTGCTCATGAAAAGAAAATCATTTTCATGTGCCAGAAATGAAGCATCAGGCTAGTCTGAAAAACAAATGATGAAAGTTCCAAAAAGTGAGAACAATACAACATGAAACATAGTGTACTGGAACAAGAAAATGTTGCAAGATTATTATTATTTTTTTTAAAGTATTTGTATGGTTTTCTGGACATCAGTTTTATGACGACAGACATAGGCATACTAGAACTTGATGGATTTCTCTCCCCCATTCTTCAGAGTATGAAATTATCTCTACTGGGAAGTGAAGTATTCATTGATAAAGGACATATTTGAATTCTGACATGCCACAGTATAAGAAAGGTTTTCATGGTTATGGTGCTTTGTTTCGTTCCCCAGGTTAGTCTTGGTAAACATCATCTTCTATAGCATCAATTTTTAATAAAACCTTCAAATTACTGGCAGCTTTAGATGACCAGAAAATATCAAATGTAGAACCTATAGTGAAAAAGAGGAAAAAAATAACAGTAGGTGAGTATAAGCTTATTAATATAATCTCAGCATTATACAAGATTCTGGAATACATTCTGATAGAACAAATAACGATGAGAAAGCAAACAGAAAATAGGATAAAATGCAACAAGGGTATACCAAAATTGAAATGTTTTAGATTACTCTGTCACTAACAAGTTTTCTAAGGGAAATAAGGCAGGTCTAATATATTTCAGTAAAGCACTTGTTATGGTGTCATATGTAAATTATTTAAAGGGGAAGAGATAATGTTTAATACAAGACTTGTAGGTGAATAATGATTTGGTAACAACCAAATGTATAAAAGGAGAAAGAATCAGCTGAAGGACATTATTTGTGAAACTCTTTAACAGGCTAATTTAATATTTTCATTAATAGCCTTATTGCAAAATGTAGTACTGCACTAACTAAAAGTGTTGACAGCTGCAAGTAGAATGCCTTGTTACAGGGGAGGATCAGAAACTTGCACAGGAAACCCATTTTATCCTCAACCTATTTTAAAGACTAGAACACTAGAAATGAGGTGCAATACAACTGTCCAATGGATTTTTACTGAAGGGTTTTTTTCTGTTTCTGTTTCAGTTCCCAATAAAAAAAAATCTTGACATGTAATAAATATATGGATAGAATACTGTTGGTGGTGGTGATGGTGGGTTTTTTTATTTGTTTTTAACTGTGTCCCTAGTGAACCTAAGAGAATAAAAGAAAAACTACTTAGGCCAATGACAGTCTTGATAATATTTTCTTTATGTTTTGAATCAGTCTATGTGAATAAGGTGGACTCTTAAAGAATTACACTGTAAATGAATTGGGTCCAATGGTTTTAAGCCCTTGTTCAAAATTTTACTAGGACATAACTAAGCATTTAGGAAGGATTTCTGATGGCCTAATCTTTGCAAAGCTTAAATTTTGGGATAACAAGTGGGACAGATTGTCAACTGCTTCATCTACTACATTTCAGCTGAGAATTTGGACTGTGTGATCTGTTATGCTAGCCTTATATTATGTCCTTCACAAATGACTATGTCCATTGAATTCAGGAGGTAATTTTTCAAAGATGTTTACTTGCCTGAATTGTCTGTAGGTCCAGGGTCTCAAGTAATGATAATAATAGGCTATAGAATGCTAATATTTTTACCACTCCTGCTTCATCTGCTATACAAGTAGGTTGAAAGAACAATGCATTGCCAACATTTCTGTGAAACTTTTCCTCCAACATGTGGTACTGTAAGTTAAAAGACATAGCATTCATGTGAGTGGACTTGTCAAAAAGCTCCATTTTCCACTCCAAGGAGTTCTGAAGTATAGCATCAGGAAGATTCATTTGATGATGCACCTCAATGATAGTTTTGGAAACATGTTTCATGTCTAAAAACAAAAACATCTCTCTGGCAAAACTACATTTCTGCACCTACCATTGTACTAGAAACAGTTTGAACTGTTTTCTAGAGCCGCAAACATATTTTCCTAAGTATCATTGGCCAAGAATAATTTTACAGCTGTTTTCCTACAAGAGATTGTCTACTAAGACAAATGTGTAAAACCAGAACTAAGAAAATTATTTTCTAGATATTGAGAGAAAAATTGTTAAAATGACAGCATAAAAGGTTATAGGATTTGTTCCATGTTCTGCCAGCTGCTGTATTAAGAGGAATGAACTAGAAATTTAATGAAATATTAATGGTCAGAAAGTAAAATTTAATTGGGTATTAAAAACCTCAAGCAAATTTTATTACATCTGGTATGTTTAACAGTCTCAAAGAACCATGATTACTACTTACACAATTAAAGGAAGATTAGGTAGCAAAAGAACTGCAAAAATGGTAGTTTTCTCATCTGGTAACTTGCTCTTGATGAAATTAAAGGACATTATATGTTTGTTAAGGATTTTAAAGTGGAAACAGTACAAGGAAGGGAAAATACCAGGTCTTTTGAAGGAAAAAGGAAAAAACAGAAAATCTTAAGATTGCATTAAGGTTATGAGCCAGGAGGATGGAGAAGGCATCTGAATACTAAACTGAGACAGAGAATATAAGGAGAAAGGCAAAGGTTTAAGATTGTCAGAAACATTTAGACATGTTGTCCAAAGAGAGACTGGACTTGTCATTAGAACTACACTGTGAAAGCTCTGTGCCTTGTCACCACGGCTTCTTATAGTTAAGGGTAACTTGGAGGTTGATGGGTATGGAAGTTGACAAATCTTTCCTCTCCATCCATTTCTTCAGAATTCTGCTAAAAAGAAATAAAAATAATAATAAAAAAATCACACAATATGACTTTTACTTAAGCTAAATTCATCTCTCTCTACTTATGATGCTCCAAATCCATGTAAACTGTGTCCATATGTAGGGATCCCTGCATATTCAGAAAGTAGAAAGCATAATATCATTTATCTCCCTGCAGTGAATCTGATGTATAGTGACTGTGGACATTTTGCAAGAGCAAGTCTAGGGCTAAAAGATGAGAATGTTTAGTACCAAGTTGTGAACATATTAAACAAGGTAGCACAGGCCTTTACAGTGTCATTCTCACATTGCATTTGTGGGTCACTAAGAAAAAAGAAAAAAGCTTTAGATTCTACAGTTTGCACCTACTTGCTTTTTACAATCTTCAGAAAAATTAGAAGAAATGGTATAGGATAACAAATGCATAACCAAAACTAAAGAATACAACATATTTGATCAGCAACAGAACTGTTTTTCTGGTATGCTTATGCTTTTCTGCGCCACAGAAATTTAGATCAGTCCCAGAAACTAGAATAGGCAGCTGTAAATGGGGGAATGGCTTTAGTGAAAGAATTGCTACCGTTTTAACATTAAACTAAATCCTGCCATGGTACATACAAGGCCTGGAAGCTACATCCACCCAGGTAAACACGGCTGGGACCATTCCTTTGCACTGAGGACAAGTGACAACAAGCCAGTATACATCCATGCTATTAACTCAGCATGGAAAACGGGCAGCCGCACACAAGCTGCCTGGTGGGAGGCAGCCGAGCCACTCTGGCCCCTGAGCCAGGCCAGGGAGTCACGGGAGAGCGCTGCCAGCCCCAACCACAGCACTGCCAGGCACCGCCGTAGCACCTTGCCAGAAGACGCAGACAAGTGCCAGCGCACAGCTCTGCTTCACCTACCAATGCAGACAGTTGGAGTGCCTCTGCCACCACCCCCCCTTCTTTCAGCTATTGCTAAGGGGGGCAAAGTAAATACAGCAGATTGCAGAGACTGATAAAGAAAACAGACGTAAAAGAGAAGTTCACTCTGTACATTTGTTTATACTGCAGGTCCCACCGATAGGCAATGAATGATTCTCATGTAACCCAAATTCATCTACAATATCCTCTATTTTGCCAAAGAAAGCAAAGAAAAAAAAACATAGTTTGTGTCATTTTTTGTTTATTCAGTCTACTTAGGTTGTAAATTCTTTGGGAAGGGATTTTTTCTTACTGTACATTTAATGAAGTGACTTGCACAGCAATGTTATTGATGGTGGCGTTCCATTTAATGGGACTCTATCACCACATAACAAAAACTTGCCATATTCTGTTGGAAATTTTAGGTGTCCTTTTATAGGGCCTGATCTTTCAAAGCACTTAGCAAGGACACAAACTTAAGAAAAATAAGTATTCCCATTTTAATTTGAAAAAGTGCCTTTCTGGATGGGAACCCAGAAAGCGTATGCATAGAAGGACAGAGTGAAGCTTGCAGTGGGATTCTTAGATTTGCAGGAGGACATGAGAATTTTAGCAAGCTTTTAATGTGTGCTTTCCTGCTAAGTTATAAATTTTGCAGTATAGTAAAGGCTTGTTCCTGTTAGACAGGAAGTAATTAAATAAATAACTTAGATCATTTTCTAAAGTTCTGAGCACTTGTGTAGCATAAATTGTCTAATTATAATAACTTTTTTATTCCCTTTGAGGTCATTTGTAAAATATTCCTGCAAGATTTAAAAGAGAGAAAACATAAAGTTTGAATTTTTCAGCAAAGAAGGCTCTTATTAATTTTCTACCCTTACAATCATTGTAAAAATACAATTCTGTTTCATCTTTAATACATGGTAGAGATGTGGAAAGTGAGTTTCTGCCTTAGCAAAGAGATTACCAATAATGAAATTACTGTCTTCTTGCAAGTACCAATTTGCTATTTAGTAATGTGCTAACACATTGTTTCAGTCTTCTATAATGTACCATACCAGAAGGGAGCAAATAATACTGTCATTTGAATTTTTGCTGTAACTCATCGTATTATATTACATGAAATGCAGGTGAAAAGCTTCACGTAGGCAGATGACATAACACTAATGATAACATCTCCCCAGATCTATTTGCTTTGAAAAATGCATGCCTGATACCGAAAAGGATGATCCCAGTTTCCATCTCTGAAGAATCCCTTCCCCTCCTGCCTTTCTCCAAAACCTTCCCAAACAGTATTATGCTTCTCCTGGATGTAGAAGGGTTGATGAGGGGTGAAGATGCCATGTTCTCTTTCTTGAAGCCCTCTATTTTTAAGGGGAGCAAAGAGGCCATGGGGGGCCTTCTAAGGAAAAATTATGTGGCTGTTCAAGGTCTCCATCACGTACCTGGGAAAAGTGCGTATACTGTGGGTTTTCTCTTGGGCTCTGTCACATCTCACATTTGAATTTTGACTCTGTGGGCAAGGGAAGGTCAGCAAGATGTGGAAGACACACATCAATGGAACCAGCTCAGCTCCTTTAAATTCTCTTCACGCTCAGGTCATGCCTGAAAGAAAGTATATATTAATAAGGTCTCAGAGATAGTCTTTGGCACTGCCTCTCTAAGGCAGAAGCATCAACTAGGACATTCATATTCTCCATAGCCCAGGATGAGCCTATGTGGCTAGGACATGATCTGAATCGAGAAGAGAAGCTCTTGGCTTCTGTGATAAGAAAAACATACATAGAGTAACGGGCACAAGAAAAGAAACATCCTGTATAAGATATATTTAGAAACTCTCTGAATAGAAAAATGTTCCATTATATTGGATCATCACAAGTAAAGGAAAACAACATTTTTATTACTGTTTTCATCACATTTTACAAATACCTTTACTACTGTTTTCTTCAGAACTATTTTAGCGTTGGTATATTGCTCAATTTTTTTTCTGGTTAGTTATCAGCCACATCAAATTCTTTTTGTTTCATGGCTCTTCCGTTACTTCTCTGAGTCCAAGCCAGCAGATAGCAAAAAAATCGTATCAGTGACACCAGGCCACATAAGGTCTTTTGCCAGACTTCAGTTAAGCTTCCGTGCCATAAGCTGCCCATTTTTCTGCAACACCCTACCTGTTGAGATGAAATAAGCTGAAGCTTCCCTGAAAGATTTCCCCAAAATAATTTGCTGTTTATAATGAAAAATAAGTTTCTGCATGTCCACATAATACTTCTACAAGGTATTCCAGATTTTGCCAAATAATACATTAAATAGGAAAAATTTAGCTGCTTGATGGAATGAAATTTTCATTTCTTATGCATAACAGTTGTGCAAGGAGAGCATAAAAATGGCTTTAGCAATCATATTAGCACTATATCCGTATATGACTGTAAAAGAAAGGCCAATTAATTTTTAAGCACAATACCTTTTCACATAAAAACCAGCTCAAATTGTAATCATTATGATCAGAAGTATCCACATTAAGTTTCTGGAACAGGAAGAGATAAACCCTCCTAAAGCCCTCCTAAACCTGTGGAAGATGCAATACCCTCTTACTTTTGACAGACTAAACAGTTGTTCTAGACTACAAAAGAAACGGCTAGGAGCAGAGGACAAGCGATTTCTTGTAGGATTCATGCTTGTCCACTTGTGGAAGACCACCTTCCAATATAGACTACGTATATGTCAAGATTTTCACCATTGTCTGTTCTGTGTCATCCACGTTAATCCCCTTACAATACTGACATGCCAGGGTATTTATTATCTTGTACTCTGACAGCAAAGACAGCTTGGCCAGCTTCATCCCAATTCACATTTTATCCTACATTGCCAATAAATTTTGCTTCAGACTTTGGATGAAATGAAATACTAAGTCCCACAGAGGCTCAGAGATGGTTTTTACAGAAATAAATGTTCTGTTTGATTATCATTTTTCTGAGTTTCTGCTGAAGAGAAAAAGCAGATCAGTACTGATCCCTTGACATGCAACCAGTTGGATTTGCAAGAATATTTTCATGCAGAAGTAAATTGTTTCTTTTCTTATTATTAGCATATCAGCAGCTTTGTATTTCATTTTTGTTAATACCTTTAGAGCCACAGAAATGCACTGACCGCAGTTGCTGAAGTTGCTGCGGTGTGTGTTTCTGAATCAGAGTTACTAGTCCTGAAATGTTCCAGTGTCTTTTACAAGCTGTCAAGTTCTTCAGTAGCACATATATTAAATATTTTGAGCTATTTCACTAGGGTTTTATGAAAAAGAATTTGGCATCTCCTCTAAATAATGTAGCTATTGTGTGAGAAAACGGGACAGTTCTGGGAGGGGAAATAGAGAAGGGCTGCACAGTTAAATCCAACAAAACAAAGCCTGAAATTGTTTAAACAAACAGAAGCAAAGTGAGTGTACAGCAGATAGATGAACAGGTGCACAACTGGTCTAGGTTTAAAAATGCTAATTATGTTAAAATAATTGTGTCAGTAAACCAGCTCTTGGCCTTAACAATACTCATGTAGTGAAAACAGATTTCAGAAAGCATAGCCTTATTAGTAAATGCAGACAGATGGCCCCTCTATTTACCATCAAGTTTCTTCCAATTCCCCAAACAGCCTGAGGAAACTATGGCTTTACCAAGACCTCCTCAGACAGCATTAGCAGCAGAGCACTACCCATCGGTATCAGAATCACAGCCCTGTCTTTAATGTCATATTTTGAGCACATCCAGTAATATGACCTGTCACAGCACGCCAGCCAAGTGGAAATGACAGTGAATGGCGATAACAGATCAAATCAGATGGCTACCAGGAGTGCAGAGAGACCCAGGGACCTCAATCAACTGAACCACAAATCCATTAAATGATTTAATTTTGTGTATCCAACTGTGGGACAATGTTTACAGCAGGAAAGAGAAACACGCACATGAAATAAAAGCATGTGTATGAATAAACAATTTGAGAAATGGAAGTAGCCCATGAAGGAGTTAACCTCGCATGTTGGATTATTCCCTTTTTTGGAAGGTGCTACAGAAATCACATGCACATGGAAGAAACTGTTATGTAATATCACCTTACATTTTAGAAAACATTTCACCAATGAAATTGCTTTTGACTGGTAATGCTGAAAGGTAAAAATGCCCATGTTCCATGAAAATAGGCTAGTCAACTTGATTTTTGAAGTCATTTTCCAATCACTTTTACTTTCTGGCTGGCACAGCAATGGCTGAAATGCAAAAATAATTTGCTTTAACTAGAATTAAAAAGTACAGTTTCAATCACATATACTTATCTGTTCCACACTCAGCCTTGCATCTCAAATGAAAACTTAAAAACAAAACTAGAATTAAAATTATGGTACAGTGCTATATGCTTTTAGATATTGGAAAACTTGATTTTCCTTTTCATCTTCTGTATCAAAAGCTGTATTTGCTCATTTTATACTAATTATTTCAAATGCAGCTAATTCGAGTTAAAAACATAAATAAATGAATCCCAGGATATGGCTACGCTGTGTTTTCTGAGCATCTTAGAAGTTATAAAAAAAAGTCTTAATTCATAGAGAGGGAGTTGAGGTGAAGACCTATTGTGTACCTCCTTTTCCATGCCAGTAATGAGTATGGATTTGATGTCTGATGAATCTGGACATTAACTAATGTCAAAGTAAGGTATTACATATCAATGATTATTAGACACTATTTAGTCAGCCACATAAACTGGTTGTAGCTGGAACAAATGTTTAATTTCATACACAAAATACATACAAAGAAGGAAACGTAGTTTCTAATGTATTGTATCTGCTTAGGAAGGCAAGTTAATTCACTTTAATAACAGCTAGATGTGCCTAGCAAAAAAGAAAGTCAGCATGGTATTTCTTTATATGTGTGTGTATGTATGTGTATATGTATGTAAATATATATATGTATACACGTGTGTGTGTGTGTGTGTGTGTGTGTATATATATATTTTTTTCTTCTTCTTCTTCTTCTGGTTGTAAGAAAACCCTGATCAAATACCCCTGTATAGTGTAGATGCAATGCGACTGGTAGGACTCCATAGAGCACTCCAGACCATAGTCTATTCTAAGGCTGGAGACACTCATTAGATCAAGATTGAACAAAGCCTCTGTGAGCTATGAAACCGTATGATCACACCCTATTACATGTGCTGGTACTAATGAGGAGGTTCTTCCTCCCAATGTAAACTCGTAACTTCATTAGATCATTGAGTCTGTGCTTCTGAGTAACAAAGGTACAGAATTTGCAGTTGGGTTTAATAGGAAATAGATTACTAATAGTTTTGTTCTTTCAAATTATTTCATTCTGAAAGAGGGTTTTTAGTAAGCAGCTAAAAAAAAACCTGAAGGAAAAATGTCATTTTGGTTTAAGTTGATGCAATCCTCAGTTCTCAGAAGGGCTCTCAGACTTTCTTGCCTTTTGAAAAAAATTGTACGTGACTGATGTGTCAAATGGTACTCTTGTGTTTTCAGAATATGCCACTAAAGTCAAAGAGTACATTCTTAATGATTTGAATACAGGTCAAAAATCCACATTCAAGTCCAAATTGGGTTCAAGCATGTGCTGCATAGATGCAACTCTGTGCTCAGTTAGAGGCTTGAGATGGGCCCCAGAATATGCTTGGGGTAAAAGGAGGGGTAAAGGAGGGGTAAAAAAATGGAAAAATGAATGTACAGTTATTTGTAACTGCTGAACATTTATTCTATCATTTGGATGCAGCCGCAGTCAGATACGCTGGTTGCAAGGCTTTTCCTCAGCTGTCTGATACAAGGCCAGTAATATTCAAATGCAGCAAAAGCTTGAACAATTCTTATAACACTGTGGGTATATTACAAAGTCCTATACCTTGAAATGGGGACATGCAGCTCACAGACAAGAAGCATACTGGGTTTTAGCCCAACACATGGCCTGGCTACCTGTGAGATAGTATAAAGATGAGCTAAAGAACCTAGAAGAATAAAGAGATATATTTCTCATGTATCTTAGTTGTGCAGAGTAGCTGCACATACTGCCTAAATATCTCTTTTTAATTTGTACTCAGGAATATGCAGATACACGCACTCAGATATTCATTTATTTTTTCCTTACTGAAAGCTTTGCACAGGTCGAAAAGGAAGCTTTGTATTGGTCCAAAGGAAAAAAAAAAACTTTTACAAACGTAAACTGGGATTTTTGTCAAAAATTCTATGAGAGTTATTTGCTTTCCAAAGAAAATACAAAAATCTTACTTATAAAAGCTAATGGCGGAGCCAATAAAACCGTTCAGTCTCATACTGAAAGAACTGCTACTATGGTGGTTTTACTTGCTTCTAGCACATATTACAAATATTCCCCTATTTCAACAAACAGTATGGAGCATATCATTAGATTCAGGAATATTTCTGTTTGTGGGTTAGCTTCTTAAAGACCAGATTTCCTCTGTGTATTTTTTTTTCTTTTTGTGGAACTATAAATTAAGCCTTCTGAATGACCATTTACACTTTGATGCATACTAATCCATATACACGTCACTTTGTAATCAATTCTGAACTAATTAGCAGTAATTAGCTGTGTCTGTCAAAAATATCAGCAGTCATTTAGAGTATATTACCTGTCAGTCAAGTATATTTTAAATAAATTCTGATAGCATTTCTGGCTCCAATTAACAGAGCATCAGAATCTCTCTATGATTTTTGTGGATGTTTTTCTAACATATGTGAGGAAAGGACTGCAAGCATATTTATGGGGCAGTATTTCCAACTGTGCTACTAGTATTATGATAATCTGAATCAAGAAGACTGTGTTAACCTCACACAGCTAAACAAACCATTATAAGTTGAACTACAGTTTCAATAGCTAGTAAGGGAAGAAATAGAGATACATGAACTACAGTGTTAGAGCCTAAGCCAGAATTAGAGAAAATCATTTTGTTTTTCTTTTTTTTTTTTTAATGGTACTACTGGTTCTTCAAATCTGTGAATCATAAATCATAACCTTACAGTATCTGAAAATTAGAGTTTTTGTAGATGGCTTAAATTTTAGCTCCAAGATGGATTCATACCTGGGTCTGGGTACTTTTCCAACCTGGTAATGGTATCAATATCAGAATGACAATTCCATCATTTCCATGCTGTGGCTAGAGACAAAGCTTAATTATATTTGGTAGTAAATGACAGGAAATATTTTTACTGATTTGACAGTAAAATACAACAATGAATAAGTAAGTATGTGCAATCATTCTAGATGTAGACAGGCTCCTTGTTTGACTGCATAGTTAGATCATGTTAACCAACAACTTTTTGACTACACATCTATAAATAAAACACCTCTTCAACAAATAAATAAATAAGTACAATAAACTTTTTCAAAGACAAAGTCTAAGCAAGCGAATCCTCTTTACAGAGCTGTAGCATGGCTATGGGGCAGGAGAGCACTGGCTGTAACAGAAATGTCCCTTGTAACATGGGCTGGCTCGATGAGAATCACCTACCTTTCCCTTTAGCGGCTGTTTGTCCAAAAGATGAGGCGAAAGAAGAAAAGAGAATAAGAAATGATTCTCGGGGCTGAAATCTATGCTGTAAAAAGGACAGAGAGAATGAATTGAAGGTGGCTTCAGCTCTAAGAACGTTGTTATTTGATGTACTTGACCGCAAACTTCACACGGAGCTAACCTGCTAAGAGCACTTATGGGGACCGCTTGCAAAAGCAAAACAAGAAAAACGTCCCAGGAGGCTGCTCTAATGTCTTGCCATATTGGGCTGCTTGAAGGTGAACATGTGGCCTTCTTTATAGGTAAGAGCATATCTCATGCTCCTAAACTAGCAAGTGAGTTTTTTTCTACAGAAAGGCACATACTTTTACTTTCTTCTGGGTGTCTCCTGTTCCATATTATTTTCTACATTTTTTTATGAAAGACAGACAATCTGGTTTAAAGTATTTGACCATTAAGCTGTTAATGGCCATTAGGTCATTAGACAAATCAGGAAGGAAACCTCCTTTCAGAGAAGGAAAATTGATGACTGAGCAGGTAAATATATTTGAAAGGCTTCTTTGTAAGATCGTACAGTGGAAAACCTGCAAATCTGATTGTTGTGTTGTTTTTATTCTTTCCTACAAAAGGCACATCTCCTGGATTATAGTTCCGTCTTTGAGAAATCTACAATACTCTGGAGATTTAGATGGAAATAAATGTTTTGTTGCTATGTTTATCAGGAACTACAAGAAAGAAATAATACCTCATGCTCTAATTTCAACACAGACGTGAAATGCCAATGCTTCTCTTCAGGGATTTGCTATTAGAAACATGTCCAGAAAATATGAAATCAGATCTTGAAGGCTGAATATGACCTTAGAACATAATTGGAAAAAGCTGTACACATTCTGAGAGAAAAATATTTCCAAAAAGAAAAAAAAGAAAAAAAACTTCTCTTTTGTTGAAACCTTTAAATAATTTTAACTGTAGTTGCATCCCCCAAAACCCCGATTCTTTAAAAGTGAATTCTGGGATCCCTCCCTCATTCTTTTTTCCATGTTTTGAATGAAAGCTTTATTTAAATTTTTAGACAAATTAACAAGAAAGTGGTTCAGAAAAAAATAAAACGAATAGAAAGATGTTCCTCATAGCATATAGTCATCCAGAAAAAAATGGAAAAAAAATCCAACTGTCAGCCAGCTTTTTTTTAAATATACTTCATGAACTTATTTGAAAAACAATAATAGAAGAAATGCCAGTACAATAATGTAAACCAAAACTTTGATATAATTTACATACCAGGATACATGCAGGTTATAATAGTGTTTCTTTCTGTACTCAGGATTTTTTCACATTTCTTCAGTACAAAGTATCTGTTTTCCTGAACTTGCAAAAGAAAACATCTTAGGACTTTAACTCATGTTTACTTAGCACACAGTTCTGCTAGCTTAAGATGTTACTGCATGAGCTGTTTGTTATTCTTTTTCTCCTTTTCCTATGTCCTCGCAGGAAAGCTGGTAAAATGAAACACACGCTCACAGCACTCTGCAGTACAGAGGCTCATCTTGAGCTGCCCATCCCCTTTGCCAGTAAAGGGCATAGAATAATCTGTGACATTGCTTTCCACGAATACCCATCTGTAGTACAGAACACTTTGCTAATATACTGTCTGACTCTTGATTTGTTTCATTTCCTGCTATTTATTAAAAAGTTTACAACTTCAAGCTAAAAATTATAACAACAAGCTAAACTCAATGTACTCAGTCTGCAATTTTTTTTAATAAGAAAAGTGAATCTCTAAATAATTGCTTCTAGGTGTAATTAAGCGGTTAGATACATATGCCATCTGTATAGCAGCGACATTGCTATAGTGGGAATAGTGGTTTTGAAGGTTAGTCACTGCTTCTTAGTGTTTCTATTTAGTTAAAAATTAAGTTTCATTGTACAGTGATACACTGAAATGTTTGGCTTAAAAACAGTCCCCTCCTCTTTCACTTGGAAAAACCTCCTTTTCTCACTTACTTTTCTTACTCAGGAGAAGAGCTTAGATGAATCTGCACTTCAAAGCAGGGGGAAGGGAGCTGCTGTAGCACTGCTGAACTTGCACTGATCTTTCATTCTTCTGAGCTGCATTCCAGGGACCACAGCAAGGCACATTGCTAGGAAGAAACAGTACTAATGGATGGACCTCCACAGCCTGTTAACCGACAAGACCGAGCAGAGTGCAGGAAATGGTAACTAATGACAGCTAAGTATGTCCTCTCCCAGGGCAGTGTGCCAGGGATAGACGAGCTGGCCACCAGAGACAGGACATTTCTTCACCCTGTGGTGGCACACCGAGGCAGGGCTCTGGTTCTCTGAGGAGCAAGGTTAAAACTGGGTTACTTCCCCCCACTTCTGAGAAGGGCTAGCAGGCTTAGGTAGAGCACTGGCCTAATGCAGCTATAATGCTTTGATTTCAGGAGCTAACAGCTACAGCTGCCTCAGCATCTCTGCACGCTACCACCTTCATCCTGCAGCCATAGTCTAAGTCTCAACCTGCTTTTTCAATCTAGAAATTCTGAACTCAAATCCAAAGACCTGAACCACAGGTGCTTCCCTATGGATGAGAATTATAGGGACATCATTAGCACTGTTTTTTTCGCTCCATTGCCTCTCTCAGTTCCATATTTCTGCTGTATAGTTACATATGTAAAAATTTATTCCCTATTATACCCTATTTACGTCTGGGGAAGTAAAGATAATGTTTATACTTATCATCATGATAATTTCAGATCAAAGGTCTACATCTGGATCAAGACACAGATTTGGTATTCTGGGTAACTATATCCTGTTCAGATCTTCCACAGATCATTTAAACATGGAACCAAATAACCTCCCCAACTCCCCCCACTCAAGTCCATTTGTCTCTGAAACCAAAGTATCTCACATAAAAATGAGCAAAACAGGTGACAACTTTTACTTTACAGATCTGTGGTTAGGATGCCTCTCTGTGATTGAGATTCACATTTTCCTCTAATACGTATTACATTCTAACGGGTTCATCTTCAGTTTATGGAACATTTTGGTTAAGTTCATGGTAAGCTGCCAAGGAAATCTGTAACTTTCTTTGAACTCTTTCTGGAGTCAAATGTGTATGCTTAATCATAAATTGCTACCATCTTTTTTCCATTTGAAATTCTCTAACAATACTAATTAGGCTTCCCCAAAGGTCAGAGAACATTAACAGTTTAAGCACAGTCTGGCTTTTACAAGTGCCTTTTATAAATCTGCTGTTAGTACTATTTGAGGAAACTTAAGAAAAACACAGCTGCCCTGGCTGGCATAGAATAATTAATAATAACAGCTATGCAGTGATGACAGAACCAGGTTAATTGCTTACTAATTAAAGGCTATGGTAAAGCAAATCATTGCTTGCATTTGAAATAAGGGCTTGCGGCCACAGTAGTTCACAGAATTGTGCCATATCCTCTTGGCAAGATTTCAAGATGGGAGTGAAATTAATCTGAGATATGGACACATGATCTAGTCTGAGAAGTCATGCACTTTGAGGTGCTAGCTGCACTGAGACAGCCACCGAGTCTTTAATGAAGAGGAGTTTGGTATGAGCCAAAGTTAAGTTGTGAGAGGGTGAATGGAGAAGAGTGACTAACAGAGCTGAGTCAATCAAAAGATAATTAATGGACAACACGGAGTACGAGGATCTATTCAGCATGAAGAATCACATCTTTAATTTGGGGCAAACAGAAAAGGAGCCAGGAGGGTAGTCTCTCAGTAAGCTATTTCTGGATGTTTAGAAAGGAAATCAAGGAGGAGCTCATCAGGCAAAGGATGACTGGTTGAAAACTGTGCTGACCAGCTAAGGACTATATGAGCACTTGGTGCTACTCACTAGTTTGAGGTTTTACCTGAGGGGGTTGTTTGTGTGCTGCGAGAAAGACAAAGTCGAAGGATAGCAAGCTATTTCCGGGGAGCTAGGACATCTGATACATTAAGTGATCAAAGGCTAAACTGAACACCCTGAAAAATTTCTTATGTTAGTTCATTTGGGGAAATAGCAAACTTATCTGGAAAGACAGCTTGCAGCCAGGCCCTAGTAAGGACATAGGCTAATTGTAGGTTGCCATCCTGGATTTCTGCTATGCCTGATTCTCATTCGATTTTGGCCACATCCAAACAAGAGCCATTCTTTCAATGAGAGTGAGCAAAGGAAAACAGGAACTGGGAGAAAAAAGAAGTCCTTAGATTCGTATCTAGTGGTCAGATTCAAATATGGTTGAAATACAAAGGGTTTGGGGTTATATATTGTTTTATTTACAGAACAATAGAATACAACAATACAAAATTTGAAGTATTAACAAGTACTGAAATGAAGTATTGACCCACTGCATACTAAACAATTAAAAACAAAATTATAATGATGTTTACTTGTGTTCAGTTTTAACCTACAAGCTCTAATGATACGCCTCAAGGACCAGATCCTTTTCCTTGAACTTTGCCGGGATACACAGCCATACAGACCACCTATAGTATTGAGAGTAGGACTGAGTCTTCCCTCTAAAATAGTAAAGGATATCAGAGAAGATTTGCCCTGGAATTCCTCATCCTGGAAAAGATATACTTGAATATCTGTTAATTGTAGATACAAATGGAATCAATGATATTTGACTGTAAACAGAAGCTCCTGCTAAAGTTTAGATCAAAATCTAACCCTAAAATTAAAACTTAGTGTAATTTGGATGCGACTGCAACTGTTAAAGCACATCATATATATATATTAATATTAAAAGATTTTAATCTGTATACTAGATATTTACTTATGTGCATTTTAGTATTTCATTGTTCAATTGAATTAAGAAAATAAAGACATTTAAAATGATTTGTGATATACTGGAATAGGCAAAATAATATCAGACTGATTAAGAAGTTGTGAATATTCTAAATACTATATTCTGTATGAAAAAAGAATTTTGTGGTTAGCTTTCAGAGTATCTTCTGCCTGAGCAAAATGCTTAATCCAAATCAAGTTCTGTGAGGATGCTTCATTAATCAGGTTTTTATAGTCCAGACTAAGATAACTTTAAATACAATTCTGTTTATATTTGGTAATAAAAGTAATAAAAAGACCAATAACTGTAAATTAGAGCTGTTAGAGTTTCAAAGAATTTAGCCATATAAAATTGCTTAATCAGGAATAGACTTTAAAAAGGTCCTTTATGGACAGAATAAATTATGTTAAAATATTTTCTTATATATGTATCTATAACTTTAGCAGGGGGGATAGACCTGCAGGTGATGGCTGATGTAAGCTGACACTGTAAATGGACTTCAGTAGTGTGATGATGGTTTATATCAGCTGAAAATTTGGCCCAAAGTGCTTAGCAAAATACTAAATGCAACATGTTTCTTATATATGTGTCTTGTTTTGTCTATAAAATTATCCAGCAACCAGCTACATGTTTTTCACTGTTTTATGATGGCATCTTCCTTTCAAAGGGAAGGGAAGTGACTCAGGAACCAGCTACATGTGCAGTGATGCACAAAGGCATTCATTCTAGGACAGGATGAGTGCAAATAAATATACCGTGCTTGAATAACAGTGTATAGACAGGTTACTTTTTAGTGTTTTCTCATACACTCTTGGGGTACTGGAATGTACAGACAAATTTTGTGTCCTGGTCCACATCTCCAGATACATCACTCTGACCCCCAGGAATGGCTGACTCCTAACCATTTCACAGTCTGTTTCTTAACCTCTTGAATTGAAACAGAGTAGCAGATAAAATTTTTTGGCCAACATCAGGATCTCCAAAACACTTTCCTGAGAATTTTCCCCAATTGCTTCACTGGGAAGTCCAGGAACTCAAATGTGTAGCGCACACAGCTCTGACAAAACTTCAGTCTTTCTTTGAACACCTATTTAGCCCTTGCAACTCATATAGTATCATAAAACACTATAGGATTTCCATATTTTTCAGGTCTGTTTCTTCACTCTGAGAAATTTGAATAACCAAAAGTTGCAATGCATTTCTCAATCATCTCTCCTTTCCAAAGAAATACTGGTTAACATCAAGTGAATCTTTTTCTTTATACTTACCACTGCTGGCCCCCAGCACTGCTGCTCCAGCTGCTTTCAAAGGTGTCCCAGGGCTCCAGGTAGCCAAGGAGCTTCTCAGAAATACCTCAAGAGAAATTAGCTTAACACCAGGTTACCAGGTTTGCTGGACTTAAATTTTACATGCCAGACAAACTTGAAAATGCTTAAAAAAATCTCATGAAAATAAAACTACAAGAGGCTGCTAGTTCCTGTATTTTTATCAAATATGACTATTCTGACTCATAGCTCTCTGGGATTGGGCTCTTCTCACTGTTCCTGACTGAAAGCAAATTGTGTCAGTATAAAACAACATCCCAGGCTGGGGCAGTTCTCTGAATGTACCAAGCTAAAATATCTCCTGATTGAATAAAAGAACAGTTTCATATCTGTAACAGAATTTGCTGATTCATTCAGTGAACACACATGCTCATTGTTAATATTCCTGTGGATGCTTGTGAAACACTAAAAAAAAAAAGCATTGGAAATGTGTCCATTTACAGCAAAGCCCAGAGTTCTATTGAGGAAACAGATCAGACAAATGGAGAATTTTGTCTTTTCATGTTATTAGGAAAGCTTGAAACACTAGATTTTTTTTTTAAGCTATATATATATTGAAAATCTTAGAGAGAAATGGATCTTTTACAATTTCATCAATATCTCTAGACCAGAAAAATGCCCCAAAATTATAACTTACACAAAGTCAATCCTCAAGGCTTTTCTTGTTGTTGTTATTTGCCCAGCCCCTGGGCAAAAGTTAATATCAGTCCTTCTTTCCTTACTCTTACAAAGTGACACAGAATATTAATTTTGCTTTAGAAGTTACAGCAGTTAACACTGCCATGGAATCACATTGGTAGATTTCTCCCTGGAATTAGCAATTTTTTCTTTGCATAGCATGGCTTATTTTCTCCCATAGTAGGATTTTGTTCTACAGTGTCCATTAATTTAGATTTCCTAAATTTCTCAATGTATGGGCTCTGCCAGCCCCCCTGCCTCCCTATACCTCACATTTGTGATATTGAAAAATGTGATCTAGATGTTTACCATATCTAGATAGGAGAGTGAAAGTTGAAGGAAGATATATTTCTGTAAACATATGAATAGGACTTTTTCTTTTTCCCCATTGCACTCTTTCTAATATTTGGCCAGAGTGGAAGGGTTGAGTTGATCAATATCTTAAAAACACTTAGACAAAATTGGATGTATTATGAGTTCTTGCTAATAACATGACCTGCCTGCATTTTTCACTGAATATCTTCAGTCCACAATTCATCACCAGTTCTCTTGCTCACCTTGGACTTTTTGGCACATATCAGTACAGTGGGGTACAGCTATGTCTTCCTGAATGGTGACTACTTGAGGGAGTAGTTGATGAATGAGTTTTGATACACTTAGTATACTAAAGATTTTATAATGCAGTCATTCATTAAACTAGATATGGAAATGATGAAGGAGCCAGCAAAGAAATCAGAGTGCACAGGTGGATATTCATGTGTGCACTAATTACACATTTTTCTGTACAACTTCACTGAAAAAATACCAAACAGTATAGGATAAGTGATACCATCTGCTAACACCATATGGTAACTCTTCCCCTGTAGTTCCTGTGTCCCAGAGGATAGTAATAATCAGCTAACAGCACATCCTATTCCTCTTAGCCCCTTCTACCCCCTACCCAAACTAACAGACTAGACGTCTTGGGAAATGATTGCTGGCATTCATAGTCGTTTGGTCTTTGAGCCTGCACCTTACAGTTTTGACAGACTTCTCAACTTTGCTACACCTTTTCTGAACTGCATAAGTTGTCCCACAGAAAAAGTGTACCTCCTGAATAAACAATAGGCTAGATGTTGTGCAAACAAATTTAGTAGTAAATTCACCGTTGGGTTCAGATAGGACAGAAAGTTTTCCATACCACACTTTAAAAATATCTGAGCATAAAATGTAAAAATCTTTAGGTTCTGGATACAAATAAATAGTTGTGACAAAGCCTAGCTTTACAAAATAATAAATGGAAATATTAGATGGAACTAAATTTTTTTTCCTTTGGAATGTATGTTGAAATTACTTCACACTGAAAAAATTACTGGCATTATATTAATGTCCATCCATTGATGAATGGATCTAACAATAATTTATACTCTGAGTAGGCGATAAAATACTAATTCAGTATCTTGACTTTTTGCATAAAGTGTCCTTTACAGTAGAAAAATGTTATTTTAATGAAATGTTTATCTAGTCTGTTTTATGGTGCAGATTTTGGCCCAAAACACAGACAGCTTAATGATCAGAATAAAGTTTAACAAATATATAACACATCTTCTCATAAATAATAAAGATGGTAACAGGTATTACCAATTTAAATTAAACCAATAAAATACAAAGGGAAGGACTACATGAAAAATTGCTTGAAATGGAATGAGAGGGGTACTGAAATTTTTGGAAACAGTACGGGTATTTTACCTCCTCTTGAAATATTTAAGTAGCAGTTATCTGACAGCCTGATAATATGTAGTGATGAGCCAGCCTACTAGTATGAAATCTGATCTACTCAGACCAGTTTTGGTCAATTTAATTAAATCCCATTTTGCCAAGTCAAGTATTATGTGGCAGGTAGCATAAGGATAACTTACCTCTGCTCTTCACTAATCCATCTGTAACTCTGTCACAGTGGAAATTTTCCTGTTCTTTAACATGTTTTCTTGGAAAATTCATCTACCTGGCAGCAGATATCTGCAAAGTCACAGAGATATCTGCAACCAAGCTATTTTTTCAAAATTCCCTTTATAGAGAAAAGAAAGATACAGGCACATCTACAGTGCAATTAATTTCAGCCTAGAACAGGCTTCTAAAATAAGCAAGATGAATTAGGTTTGAAAAGTGAATAATTCTTTCCATTATCAATAAAGGCTGACTAGGCTGACCATTTCTGTCTATGCTGTACGTATGGGAAGTTAGACGAGAAAAATCTTACTTTTTGCATCTGAAGGTGTTGCAGGATAGCCATCATTATGTAGCACATTATATAGCAAAGAGGGCAGGTGCAGTGCGTGGACTAAACATTGGTCACAACATCTCAGTGTCAGTAAGGAAGCCAGTGAACAGGAAATGGTTGCTCAAGAAAATAACACTGGAATATGTTTGGCCCTGTCCCTGCTGCAATGGTAGCTGGGACAATTTAAAAGGAATGTCATAGGTGTGAGGAACAGTTTGCACAGAAAACATTTTGCCTTTGATTGGTTATCAGAGCAGCCCTTGTTTGCCAGTATGAAGCATTTATGGCCAAGCTACAGTTTTGTTCCATATTAGAACTAAGTTGGAAGATATTGACAGTTTTATTTTTCATCGTCATATTAAGAGCAATAGGCTTTACAATCCCACTGTATTATTCAAGCTTTTTCCCCAGATTCTGTGTCAGGTCCCCAAGGACACCCCCAGCCCTGTGGCAGGCAGAGCGATGGGTCTTGGCAGCGAGTCCTGGCCCTGCCCTGCCGGGAGCCCCCATGGCGCACTGACATGCCATGCTCACCTTTCATTAATTTCTCACATCAGAATACATCCTGCCCCCACCCCAAAACCCCTCTTGCTCAGGCTAGCTATAACATACACCTGAAGTTTTCAAAAGCAAACAAGGGAATGAAAATAAATGTCTTTTTCTCAAATGAGATCCACACTGTCACGTTAGTTTATCTTTCTTAAGGCAATGCATCTAATTGCTTAGAAGTCAGTAAAGCTACTCTAGCTTGCTTAAACACACATTAATCTTTCATAGTGACATGAAATTTGCAAACACCTTGGGGAAAAATTCTTCAGTAAATCATTTGTAAATGTAATAAACATTTAACCTATAAAATAACAGAGGAGGTAGAATACTTCAAAGCAGTTCTGGTTTACTATTTTTTCTTGATGAGAAAAGTGAGATCAGATCTGTTTAATAATTTCATTGTATTGCTCATATGCAGATTCTCCTGTGTTACATTTTATTGAGGGGGAAAAAGGTGTGGCTTGTTTCTGTTGCTTCTGAAAGAAGCAACAGTACAAGAATCATTTAAAAGAATACCTTGAGCCTGCAACTTAATGTACAAAGTCACTGAATCTTACAAACTGCCAAACCTGTTACTAACTTACAAAATGTCAGGTGATAAATTCCTCATTCATAAGTTCTTTTGCTGCCATCTGGTATGCTGACATCCATTAATAACCTTTATCATGAGGCAACATAAGTCTTCTGATGATAAATCTGGAACTAATGATGCTATTGTCATTTCTTTCCTACACAAGGTAGAAGTTATATGAAACAAAAATAAGACACTGAAACATTTTGTGATATTTTAGACTGGAAGCAAAGCCAAATACTCTAAGAAGCACATATGTTTTGGTAAGTTCTACAAGAACTTAAAAAGAAACAAAGAAACATATTTAACTGGAAATATAAAATGAAAAACGCAGCTTATTGTGATGCACATTGGTTAGCTGAACTGTCCTCCACTCAGTTCTCATCAGGTTTAGTTTATAGCTGGTCAGAGTGGTTTATAGCAGCCATGTTGTATCACAGTAGATCCCAGTCAGTAAAAACAGAAGAGCTCTCGGGTATTGTGTCTTACATCCAAACCATAAAAGCATATTTTAAAAACTCAGATTCTCCTCACTTTATTATCTCATGTTATACTCCCTAAACTGTAGAATCTGACTTGTTTTCCTACTCTGAGATGGAAGTGGGAGAAACTTAACTGTGGTTGGAATAATGGTTATCAGCAAAAACATACAGCTTTTAAACTGTCATGCTAAGAAATACTACTTTTCAATGCTTATGGCGTGGGACTAGTCTTAGTGGCATGAACAACGGTGAAAGGCAATAACTCTTACCTTTGCATGCAATCCGAGTTAACTTTGCCTGCTGTTTCCTCTCAGGATGAGGCAAACCATGGTACAGGACAGCTGCACAGTGAGCTTCTGCCACTGAGGCTTGGCACAGTGCACCTGGGCTGTGCAGCATGGCAGCAGTCTCCTCCAAGCAACACTTCAGAGGGAATTTGGCAGCAGCTGTGGCTGCTCTGTCACACGTTTGCAGACCCCTCATCTCACCAAATTAGATTCTCAGTGAGCAAGAGCAAAGTGGTACCAAAAATTTCAAAATGCCATGGTATGTTCTGAAATGAGGCAAGTGGAAGATATTTTCTCTGGGCATGTTCATATATTCAAGACATGTTTGCAGTTTACAGGCATTCAGTTTTCTGCAAACAATCTTTTGAATATCACTTTTTGTATTTGTTTCATGTGAATTCATATACTTGTTCCTGTAAATAAAAAAACCCACATTGTTTTGTATGTGTATTGCATCATTTATTTGTGCAAGTGATGGTGTGAAAAAAATAAGCCAACTAATGACTATCTGTATCTAGACTGAATAGCAGCTGTATGCTGGGTTTTTGGTCAATCAGGGGGATAGATACTCCACATACTGTGTGACCTGTCCAGACCATCTTTCATCTTCCTTTTAACTTACACACTAAGATTTCTTTTCTACAAATCCCAGAGTGAAAGTAGGACACAAACATGACCTGGGAATGAGAAGAACTCCTGCATCCTGCAAGTCTGTGGTTACAACTGTATTAGTAAGCAGTGTGGACCAACAGAGGTAGATTTGTAGCACAAGGTTGAATTCATCTCCCTTATCTGAGAATGGGAGGAATTATCTTTCGGATGCAACAACCTTATTTCATTGACTTTAGAGAAGTCAAGAGCAATGACAAGATGCCTAATTTTTAGAAAGCTAAAGAAAGATGAAGCAAACCAATTCTAGGAAGGACTTTTCAGAAATGGCAGCAACTTTATGGACTCACTACTTCCAGCTGATGTGCCATCTAGAAGACTTTAGGCTGCCTAGAAAACAAGAAAATCTGTGGTTTGCAAGTGATATCGGCAATTTCTAATTTTTAGAAGAAAACACAACCCTTTGGGGTGGGAGGGGTGGAATCTATCAAAACAACCAGCAGTCCAGTTGCTTAGCTGGTATGCCAGAGATGTTACTTCAAGTCCTTTCTCTGAACCACTCCAAAAAGCAGTATTTTGTGGACTATTCATTAGACTAGAAAGATACCAGATAGGAGAGGATTTTCTACGTTCCTGATGTGCATTCTCACTCTCAGGTTAGGGCTCATTTCTAATCCACCAGAAGATTTATAAAAGTGGAAAGATTTAAACATGATTAACTAAAGGGAATATCTATTTTCCTAGCCTACTTTACCACAAACATCATGATAATTTCAGTGGCAAGTCTCAATATTTTGAGAGTCACCAGATGGCATTACAGTAAGTGGACATATTTTGTGTTTCTGACTACACAAGCAGTTTGATTAGGAAGAAATGCTTATTGTCAGCTGCAATGCTATTGTTTCATAAAAATGGTGACATTACAAGTGACTTTTCTCCTGTGATAGAGTCTTATATTTTTTCTCATTAGGGTATGTTGTTTGCCTATGAGTTATAGGCATACAATCAAAGAAAACATTACATACTGTCAAAACACTAGAGTATTCTTATGCTAAAGTTTAGAAACCAACTTTCAGATCTGTCCTTGAAATGTTCACTGAGCAATGCCACAAATACTCATCTCTTTCAAGTGTTCTTGTGTCCCAGAAGCCTTTCAGCAGCTTTGAAAGTATGTTTTCAGTCAGTGTTGCTGTAGCTTGTGTTGACTTTGCTTTCAAACTGCTTACGCTTGTTTTGAAGAAAGAGTCAGTCCCTAGCTTATAGAACTTACATTATCACTGCTGACTTGTCCTTTAAATATGACTGAATTGGCAACAATAAAAATGTTCCAGAAAATGAAGTTAAAAGAAAATATCTAGCTTTCTTTGCTATGGAACAACACAAGTTCATTCCATCACATTAAACTTCTGATAGACAGAAAAACTCGCTCTGACTTGATCAAAATCTCTAAAACTCCATCATGTATATCAGTTCTACTGAAAACCAGTTTTTTGTACTGAATACTTGAAATAATAAAAAGTGTTTCTTTTTAGCTTAGTTAAAAAAAAAAGCCACTCTAACATTTGTCAAGTCTGTTTACCTAAAAAAGAATAACAGAGTTGCAAAGAAGGAACACAGAAGTGGTAAAGACAATGTGGTAAGAAGAGCCTAAGCATAAGGCTGAAAAGACTGTGCCCCTCCCCCCAGTCTATCACACAGTTCATGAGTAGGTATTATATTGTAAATACACCTAGCTTTGTATATCACATCTTTATGTGCCTATTAGTTCACAAGCCCAGGTAAAGCCAGGAAGGCTGAGGACAAAGTTAAGCTCCTTGTCTAATTCCGAAGGGGGAAAAACCCACAGTGGTTACAGAAGTGAGGCTGAACTGCTATTTCAGTATTAAAACAAAACAACACACACACACACACACCCCACACGGGGTTGTTCTGAGAGAATTCAAGATTTTCCTCAAATGTCATCTACGAGCTAACTAAGAAGTAAACTGGGCTCATGGCTGAAATGCTATTATTAAACATTCATACATAGAAGTACCACAAAACTTCAGATGCAAGGGAGGGCCCATTGTGTGAGGTTCCATACAAAACTGATGAAACAATAACTTCAAAAAAATTGCTGTATAAAAAAAAAACTTTTTCAAAGGATACTTCCTGGGGCACAGTTTTCCACTTATAATAATGCATAAAGGATTCTGAGGCAGTAGTTCATATCCTGTTGAGCAGAGTTTCTCATTTCAGATGCCTGTTAATCAGTCATAGTGTGAACACAATGCTAGATCTCCCTAGGACTCCTCAATTCCAGGTTATTGCACCTGTGCTTAAGAATGCAGTGATTAATCTTTTCTTCTCCCTTTTCCACCTGACAAAAGACTTTGTCAAGACTGGTGTGTCAAAATGGTTCAGCTTCAGTGAAACAGCATTTTTTTCCTGTCTGACCAGCTCTATTTATCACATTCTTGTGAATATTGAATTTGCTGATGAGAAATTCCATTTGAACTGGTGTAAAGTTTTATGAAAAGCTCAGTCCAGAACTAGTAACTGAAAAAGTGTTTTGCTCTCTGTAATCCTCCCTTTTAGGAACTCAAGTCTGTTTCAGAAATTGAGGAGACGCCAACATTACTATCCACTCATACATCCAGTGCAAACCTACAGTGAGACATTTCCTAACAGTACTGCAAGTTCTAGAGCATACAAAGGATTTACAATAAACAGAAATAACTGCCAAGGAGCAGCAAGAGCAGGGCTGCTCCACAGGGGAAGATAAGCCAAGAGCTGGGAGTGACCACAGCACACATGATACCCTCAACAGCTGGGTACAGCCCCACAGTACCTGAGCCAGCCCAGGCTTGTGACAGTGATGGGGTCTATCAGCAGTCCTGATGGCCATTAAACAAGGCAAGATGATGAAGGAGATCCAGATCAGCAGGAGATAAAACTGGGTAGAGGTACAGCTACAAAATAGCTCCTGCAAAGGCTGAGGCAATGTGGAAGAATGGTTAAGTGAAAAGGGGCATGATCTCTTAGAAGTGAGCAATCCTGTCTTCACAATAGAGGGAGGATCCGCGGCTACGTGAACTGTCCTTGAGCATTCCTAGACCATTACAGAAGGGGAAGGCAAGTAGTGGTAAACAAGTAAAGGAGGGGGCTGACAAGCCCCTCCACGTGAACAGCAACTTTGCACCAATCATGTATTCGCTTTAGGCGCGTGAACAGAGACTGTAAACCAATCATACAGCTATTGCTAGTGCATGCTTATTGCTTGTCTATATGTACTCTGTGTAAGCTCTAATAAAGGGAGAACAACCATACTCATATTGAGACTCATCGTTACTCCGGGTCCGTCTCCCACTCCGACAAGGCAAGAGGGCAGGGACCCAGGCCTGTGCTTAAATGGTGCTTCTGAAGCAGTGGGCAGCAGCTGCATGAGTGGAGGCCTCAGGTGAGGCTGGTCAGGGCTACTAAAGCCTATTGGGGCAGTCAGTGCCCTGACAGTAACCTAAGAAATATCCTGCATCAGGATGTGATAGGTAATAATTTGTTACATCAACTCGTGAAGTGATTTTACCATGAAACTAGGTGCTAAGTACCGGCTATCACCACAGTGATTGTACTGAGTCAGCAGAGCGATATTGTATTGTGAAATGTATGCACGTGACCTGAAAGGCACCATGTACAACGCAGAGGAAGACGCCAGCTTTCATCCCGACCCCCCCCAGCAACAGCCGGCGCAACCACAGAAGTTACAGGCATATAAGGGGACTGTGAGCGGGGGATCGCGCGCGCCGTTGGTGGAGCAGGAGACTCCCCGGCCGCCCAGCGCTGTTTTGCTTACTTGTGACTTGCTCAATTATTCTATTAAATTGGAATTTATGCAACCCGGCCCGAGTGGTTGTCAATTTGTCGCGTTTACCCATAACAATTTGGTGCCGTGACTCGGATGCAGGCTTCCCTGGTTTCGGGACTCTGACTCAGGGGAGGCGCCCCATCCCGTCTTCGGATGGCCCCTGAGTGGGTAGTTCCCCTACCAGAACCTGTATTTCCGAACCCTAAATCAGGACAAGTAAGCAAAAGAACTGCAGTATCCCGTAAACTTTGTGCACGAAGATCCGAACGAAGACTCAGGATTGAGTAAAGTATTGGTAAGTGGTTCCGTTCGGTTGGGGTGGGATCCCCGGAGCACGTCTAAGTGAGACGTCCCCAAGGGACGAAGCGAGAGCGGACCCTACAGTAGTGCGGTTCCCATTGTCCGCGAGGGCGTGGGCCACGACCTAGGGGAGCGATTGAGCGTGTGTGTGTGTGCTCCGGAAGATGGGACAGAAAAAGAGCAAGTCTTCTGATCCCATAGAGGGCTTTACAGTCGATAGCCCTTTAGGATTAATGATTAAGTATTGGAACGATTGGCCCTCCCGAAAAGGCAAAAGTCGAGAGAAAATGGTACATTACTG
This sequence comes from Apteryx mantelli, assembly GCF_036417845.1. Lineage (NCBI taxonomy): Eukaryota > Metazoa > Chordata > Aves > Apterygiformes > Apterygidae > Apteryx > Apteryx mantelli. The sequence continues at coordinate 81,671,486 of NC_089979.1, forward strand.
CATGCAAGTATGGGGTGGGAAGCAGATTAGAAGAGACCCCCTTTATTGGCCAATATACGGGTCTTTTGAAAATTGGATATGTCAGGCCCCAAATATATATGTGAATTCAAAGGAGCCCTTTAGTTTAGAAGAAAGTGAGTATGCTAGTTTATGGATAAGACCAGATACTCGAACCATGATATTTACCCTGAAAGAGAAGGGTTCGAGGAAGAAAAGCAAAATATTGGAGGAACTTCCCGTTTCTCCTCCCCCCTATATTCCCTCAGCTCCAGCTCAAAACCCAATACCAGCCCCTCCTCATAGCCCCCCCCCAACGACCCCGGACTGGGATCTAGACCCTCCTAGTTCCCCAGAAGAAACCCGAAGGGTCACGAGGAGTCAAACGAGGGGAGGTGGGCGACCTGATCAGCTGTACCCCTTGCGAGAACTCCCCATGGGAGGACCGCAACCAGGGATGGGTTTTGTGTCCGTGCCCCTGAGTTCAGGGGATGTACGGGATTTTAAGAAGGAAATGGGGAATTTATTAGAAGACCCTTTAGGGGTGGCTGAAAAACTAGATCAGTTTTTGGGTCCTAGCCTTTATACATGGGAGGAATTACAATCCATCTTAAGCATATTATTTACAGTGGAAGAAAGGGAAATGATCCGTAGGGCTGGGATGCGGATTTGGGATCAACAGCACCAACAAGGTCCCGCAGCAGATATCAAATGGCCCACCCAACGGCCGGACGGGGACAATCAGAATGCTGAGCATCGGACACATATGTCCGATCTAGGAACCATAATAGTTCAGAGAATCAGGGAATCTGTTCCCAGGGGGCAAAATATTAATAAGGCCTTCATGGAACAACAAAAAAGGGATGAGACACCAACAGAATGGCTTGAGAGACTTAGGAAAAACCTGCAACTTTATTCCAGGGTAGACCCCAGTACCCCTGTGGGACAGGCTCTATTGAAAACACAGTTTGTAGCAAAGGCCTTTCCAGATATCAGAAGGAAGTTAGAGAAGTTAGATGATTGGCAAGATAGAGGACTGGATGAATTGCTGAGGGAAGCTCAGAAAGTGCATGTGCGAAGGGAAGAGGAAACTCATCGGCGGCAGGCAAAGATTCTGGTGGCAGCAGTCCGAGAAGGACAGAGAGGGATCCAGGCGCAACCTCCTAGGTCGTATAACAGACCTAAAAGAAAGCCACCTCACCAAGAAGGACAACCCAGAGAAGTCGTGATGAGGGACTTGAGGCAGGTTGAGTGTTTTTATTGCCAGAAGAAAGGGCATCTGAAGAGGAATTGCAGGAAGCGAATGCAGGATGAGCAAATGTTCCAAGAAGATTAGGGGGGTCAGGGGCTCTATCTGCTGGGGACTCATAAAGGAACCGAGCCCTTGATAAAATTGAAATTGGGTCCCCAGCGACAAGAAGTAGAATTCCTTGTGGATTCTGGGGCAGAAAGATCTACTGTCCAAACGGTACCCTGGGGGTGTAAACCATCCCCAGAGAAACTACAAGTGATAGGAGCTAAAGGAGAACCCTTTAAGGTCCCAGTAATTAAAAATGTGAAAATAGAATCAGACTCTCGATTAAGTGTGGGATCCTTTTTATTAGTTCCCGAAGCTGAATATAATTTACTGGGCCGAGATATGATGGTTAGTTAATAGAATCAGGGACCCTAGACAAAACTTGGTCGGCCCAGGCTTGTGAATTGTATGCGGTTTTTAGAGCCTTAGAAATTTTAAAAGGCAAAATAGGGACTATATACACCGACTCTAAATACGCTTATGGAGTAGTACATACATTTGGGAAAATATGGGAAGAAAGAGGACTGATTAATTCGCAAGGGAAGAATTTAGTGCACGAAAAATTAATTAGAAAAACTTTAGAAGCTCTGAGGGGACCTCGGAGAATCGCGGTAGTACACGTTAGGGGCCATCAAAAGGGCACATCTTACCACATAAGGGGAAATAATCTAGCAGATGAAGAGGCAAGAAAGGCAGCTTTACACCTATTGTCTGAAGGAAAAGAGGGCCAAGATAAGCTAGATACCAGGATGAGTTTTACTAAACAGGAAACAGATAAATTACGACAGATAGGAGCCCTAGAAAAAGAAGGTAAATGGGTGTTGCCCAATGATAGAGAAATTGTATCCAAAGGTGTGGCTTGGAGAATCATGAAAGAATTCCACCGACAGACTCATTGGGGAGTGCAAGCATTAGTAGACCAGTTTGGAACCAAGTATATGTGCATTGGAATATATGACATAGCAAAAAGACTAGTGGGAGAATGTTTGACCTGTCAGAAGGTTAACAAGCAACACCTCAGAGAAAAAGTCCCAGGGGGACGATCAATAGCCAAGAGGCCATTTGAGAAAATACAGGTTGACTTTACAGAACTCCCGAAAGTGGGCAGGTATAAATACCTATTAGTTATAGTAGATCATTTAACTTACTTTATAGAAGCCTTTCCCGTAGCCCGAGCTACTGCGAAATCGGTAGCCAAGATATTGCTAGAAAACATCATACCCCGGTATGGGAATGTATCGGTCATAGACTCAGACAGGGGGCCACATCCAAAGTCATTAAAGAAACATTAGATCCTTTAGGGATCAAGTGGGAGCATCACACTCCTTGGCATCCTCAAAGTTCGGGAAAGGTAGAAAGGATGAATGGAGAAATAAAAAAAACAGTTAACAAAGCTAATGATGGAAACCCAGATGAATTGGATCAAGTGTTTACCCTTAGCCTTGTTGAATATACGAACTCAGCCCAGAACTGACACAGGAGTCTCCCCTTTTGAAATGTTATATGGGATGCCATATGATTTAGAAATACCAAAAGAACATCCTAAAGCAGAAGAGAGATTATTACAGAAATATATTACAGAGCTTATGAAGAGAAGACAAGAATTGATAAAGAAAGGACTAATAGTACAGAGACCTCCACTAGATGTAGCCATTCACCGAGTTAACCCTGGAGACAAGGTTTTAATTAAAACCTGGAAAGACTCATCCTTGACTCCCCACTGGGAGGGACCTTTCCTTGTCTTGCTTACCACAGACACTGCTATTCGCACTGCAGAGCGAGGATGGACACATGCCAGCAGAATTAAAGGGCCGATCTCAGAATCATCGTGGGAAGCCTTTGGAAACCCGGACAATTTAAAAGTAACCTTTAAGAAGAAACCTAGAAACCTCGATAAGTAAGACCACATTTTGTAAAACCTCACATTGTATTTGTTATCCCTTTGTGTGTTATAAATATAGGATTTGTAAAGAGAAGTAGTGGACTCATTGGTAGCACGGGTACCTCCCTAGCGGCAGTTGTCGCCTTTGTTATGGCAAATTGACCCATTTGACATTAAAAGGGGATCTCAAGAAAAGATCGGTGGAATGGTGGGAAGCTTTTGCTAAAGGGGTACAACCAGAGAAAGGTTGTACCTACGCCAACCACCCCGATCACATAAGGCCAAAATTGAAAACACCAATTGTAGGTGGACCGTGCCGTATGTTGAGTGTCACTCTGGAGAACTGGGAAGCGTTTAAAAAAAAGCTCATACAGGAGGTTCCCCTGAAGAATACGGCTGCTGTCGAGAAGACGGTACACCCTGCTGCTCTGAGCAAAAGAGTAGGCAGAGGAGACAGAGACGTATAGAAACTGTGGGGATCGAGGCCGACAAGCCACCTCCTAAGCAGGGATACCCAAAATTGTAAGGCCCAGACTCTTTAAAGTCCCAGAGACACTTGGCATCACGGATCGCCCCTCCAAGGCATTAAGGGTTCGTAAAATATCCGTTAGCCCAGCCACGGGTCCACTACTCCTCTGGAAGATGATTGTGCTAGGCTTATTAGGAAGACGAATCAAAGGGGGAACATAATATACACCAACCCCTTAAGTGGTCATTAATAAGGTGGGAGGATCAAACAGTGATCCAAGTACGAAGTGTACCCGGGAGTCCTACATTCACAGCTACTTTATGTGAGTTGGTGCCTATTGAACCATGTCTAGATCATATGGGGTTTTACTTTTGTCCTAGTTCTAATCCTGGGCAAGGATACTGTAAACTCTTATTATTGTGCTTATTGGGGATGTGAAACTATAGCCTCTGATTGGACTCCAGGAGCAGGATCAGATAAGTTTTTATCAGTAAAATGGGGGCCTTCTGGGTGTATCCCCCCTAAAGAGGATTTCCAGCTGGGGTATCGGGGAAGTCCCCACTATACCCCCCTGGGAACTTGTAAATATTTAATGATAAATATCACCCGTCCGGAAGATCCGGGATGGTTCTTGGGAAAGACCTGGGGAGTCTGGTACTGGGAGACCGGGACTGATAGAGGTGGATTAATTTTCATAAAGAAAGAAAGTGTGCGACCTACTCCTCAAGCAATAGGGCCGAATTTAGTTGTTAAGGGAGTAGAATCAGGAATCCAACCAACGGGTGCGATCATGAATTCGACAAGTATTCCTATGAATCACCCCACCTCGAAAGATACTGTTGTAATCTCAGAAAGTAAAGCCACAGAGAGGATAGACAATCCTCTGTGGAAGGTTGTGCAAGCAACCTACAAAGTATTAAATGCTACAACCCCTAGTATAACTACCCATTGCTGGTTATGCTACGACATAAGACCCCCTTTTTATGAAGCAATAGGAGTAAATATAACATATACCTTAAGCAATGATCCAGCTTCACAGTGTCAATGGGAAGATAAGAAGAAGGGATTGACTATGGAGCAAGTTACAGGAATAGGAATGTGTATTGGCAAAGTGCCAAAATCAAAGAAAAAGCTGTGTGGATCTATATCATTGCAAAACCACATCCCTAAAAATGGATGGGCTATTCCCACCAAAGGAACTAGATGGATATGCTCAAAAACCGGCCTGACTCCTTGTGTCTCCTTAAGGGTGCTTAATGAGTCCCGAGAATATTGTATACAAGTAGAAGTAGTCCCCAGGATCTTGTACCATCCGGAAAAAGTGATGTACGATCATTGGGACACCCCTCATCCGGTCCGAGTAAAGAGGGAACCAATCACCGCGATTACTATAGCCACCTTACTGGGCCTCGGGGCAGTGGGAGCGGGAACCGGAATTTCCTCCTTAGTGATACAACAGCAGAGCCTTAGCACCCTACGGGCAGCTGTGGACGAGGACTTAGAACGAATAGAAAAATCCATCACCGCCTTAGAAAAGTCGTTAACATCACTATCAGAAGTGGTGTTACAGAACAGAAGAGGGATGGACCTTTTATTTTTACAACAGGGAGGATTGTGTGCAGCCCTAGGAGAAGAATGTTGCTTTTATGCAGATCATACAGGAGTTGTCAGGGATACTATGGCGAAACTGAGAGAAGGCCTTGAAAGACGTAAAAAGGAAAGAGAAGCCCAGCAAGGGTGGTATGAATCATGGTTCAGTCATTCTCCCTGGCTAACAACCCTATTGTCTACAATCGCGGGTCCATTGGCTTTATTAGTACTTGTGTTGACCTTCGGACCGTGTATAGTAAATAGAATAATTAACTTAGCTAAAAGCAGACTCGAAGCTGCCCACCTACTGTTGATAAGAAGTCAATATGAACAACTGAATGAAGATGAGAGTAAGCATAACCCTATGCTCCTCCTGGCACAGGAGGCTGTTGTTCGATTTGATGAACAAATTAAAAAGGACCAAAACAAAAAGGGGGGATTGTGATAGGTAATAATTTGTTACATCAACTCGTGAAGTGATTTTACCATGAAACTAGGTGCTAAGTACCGGCTATCACCACAGTGATTGTACTGAGTCAGCAGAGCGATATTGTATTGTGAAATGTATGCACGTGACCTGAAAGGCACCATGTACAACGCAGAGGAAGACGCCAGCTTTCATCCCGACCCCCCCCAGCAACAGCCGGCGCAACCACAGAAGTTACAGGCATATAAGGGGACTGTGAGCGGGGGATCGCGCGCGCCGTTGGTGGAGCAGGAGACTCCCCGGCCGCCCAGCGCTGTTTTGCTTACTTGTGACTTGCTCAATTATTCTATTAAATTGGAATTTATGCAACCCGGCCCGAGTGGTTGTCAATTTGTCGTGTTTACCCATAACAAGGAGACATCTTTTAGTTCCTGATCTATAGAATTTGTAGAAGGATTCTTATGAAGTTGTTTTTAGCACAGCCTGTCCTGGACTGTATTTAGGGGTTTTAAGAATATTTTGTTAAATGTCAGCCTTTTCACCTGACATAATGACTTTAGAGCAAAGGTGAGAATCTCATGCTTGCTTTTTGTATTAATTCTAGGCTCTGTTGATTGCATTATAGCTAATGATAAAGCTCCTAATAATTAGTGTCACATTGTCTAAATTTATAGTGTTATAATGGTATAGGTATATCAGCTATTACCAGTGCCATGATGAGAAATACAACTGAAGCTTCTAATTTAATCTCTTGGGTTTCTGTTTTATTTGCTTTAGATCTATTATTTGCTGTTTTGATAGTTAGATCTCTAGCTGTACTACTTGCAATTAGTTCAAGAAATTCTGTCTTTCTGACAACTTGATTGTACCATTTGGGTTGATAACAATAAGGGACAATGAATTTACAAGGAGTACAGGCAGACTTAATGAGAATATCACTGCTTTATCTGTGTCTGAGTTACATTTTACTCCTCGTGCTTGCACACAGCAAGGTATTTGAGCTGTTTACTAATTATCCCTTTTGGGACACAGCGCACCCTTGAAATTTTCCCGGGTTCTGCCATTCCATTCAATCTACAAGTGAGCAATGTAAGAAAAACTCCCTACTAGTAACCTAAAAGGCTGTACAAAGTTACCCTCGCCATCATGTAGAGCTAGACAAAGTAGGGCTGAGCCTAGTGTCTTCTTCCTGGAGAACCACCTGTTAACTTCTGAAAACCCTTTTTCGTACAGCCAGTAAAATAAAAACAGCACAACAACAACAAAACAATCCCTCTTACCCCAAAACAACCCTCCAACAGCTAAACAAACCCTGAGATCTGAAAATTTTCCTTTTTTTTTTTTTTTAAATCTATTGCAGGATTTTCATTTTGTTGCTGAAATTGGACACATAGATAATTGTAGCTCTTGGTAGCTCATTAATGGCTCTGTCTTTAAATCAAAACATTTAAATAATGAGTTGGTCTAATTTGATTTCCCTGTTGACTGTCAACAACTGCTTTTTTTTCCTTTCTTAATGAATGACTGTTCCTTAATTGGGAAATTAGTTTCCTGGCTAGTCCAAGGGGTAGATCTTTCATGATTGCACATATTACACTTTTCTGTAGATTTCTCATAAATCATTAATTAACGGTATCTTAACTCTTTATCCCACTGGAAGGCTTAGGTAAGTATAGATAAATATTTCCATTCCATATTTCCATGGATGTGGTTACATATGTTTACTGTAAAATTTATTCCAACTAGAGATAAGGAGACTTATAACAACCTTTTAAAACCATATCAGAGGTGAAACCTTCAGAAATGAAATAAAGTCAATAGCAATAAACGTAATGACTGCTCTACAATATAGCAGGGTCACAGTCACAATTCATAATCTCTATTTGAACTGACACATAAACCCTATTTTCACATGCACTGCCTCTTTTTAGCTTGCTCATTTTCGAAAACCCTCAAGACCTGTTTCTGTTAATGAGATATGGACACATCCTTTGATACTTAGTGAGGTGAGTGAAAAGGGGGACTGAAATATTCCCCAGCCCTGCATGTTTAGATGTTTCAGAAGGTTGTAGAATGGGTATTTTGAGTTTGTCCCTTTTGGCTGAGGCTGCCAGAAAGATAGACCATGCTCAGGTGAATCTTGCTGCAAGAGTTAGAGATGTTGCAGCTCCTTGTTGTCTGGCCTGCCTCTCTGCTAAAAATTGTTACCTGTGTCACGGAAGGGGCAAAAGGTTGTGCCTGAGCCATTTCAAGATGTCTTTTCAGTGCCTAAACTTAAGACACAGATGACTGTGAATTTGAACTAAAACAGTGGGCTATGAATAGCGGTGACTAAGATGCAATTACCCTCCTGCTGCCTTTGCTAAAAGAGCTGCTACTGCTGACACATGGGCTACTATAGCGAGGAGTGTTGGCGCTTGTCTACCAAAGACACTGGAACCAATTTCTCCATTGCTAAGTTCTGCCAAAATGGCATAGTTGTGGGGGGAAAAAAGGCATTCCCTCTACTTAATACAATTACACTTTCAAAACTCTTGATGTAGGTGCAGCTTTGCTGAAGGCAGAGTACTTCTGTCAGTTTAACTATTTTTGTTTTTTCAGGAAGATGCTGTAGCTGAGCTGGCAGAAAAACTGGAAGCACTTATTTCCTCTTTACTAGGAGGAACTCTGGCGAATGACCTGTCCTGGAGTCTCTGGTGAAGTCAGTTATGCTTCTAAGAGTCCCTTTGTATGTATCTGTCTGTACATATCAAAATAACTTGTATCAGGCATATGGGATTGATTCCAAAATTAAAATACACAAACACGCAGAAGAGCCCTACTGGTGTCATTTGATATCAGCCTACTCACATGAAAGAAATCACAGCAGCGAGGAGGAAAGTGGGGAATATATTTAGCCCCTTTCATCTATTTAGTGGAATCATGATTTTCAGAATTTTGTCTGTAGGTGAAATAATGGCCGAGGGCACCCATTAATGAGCACTATTATGACAAAATCTGTTTCTCTATCTGTTTCTCAGAGCTGCCTCCTGCCAGTAGGAGTTAACAGGTTGACATTTGAATTACTATCTCTCTAGCAGAAAGAAAAACAGAATGAGGAGGAAAATAAAAGGTGTAAGTGTGGGACATGAGGAGCTGCATGCAGCCCCTGCTTGGGATGGGGAGAAATGCAAAAGAAAAGGTTGGAGAAATGTAGAACTGAAGAGAGGGGAATAGCAGGCCTCAAAGAAATCTGTAGTATGTGAAGAATGGGGGAAGAAGGGAAACATGTGCCAGCAATAAGATTTCTGGGTACAGTGACATTGACGTACATGTTCATGACTGGCAATCAAATGGTGGAGGACACACAAAACCCTTTGTAGAAGAATTCTAATGGTACAGATCCCTGAGAGTAAGGGCCCACAAAATGTGATCCAGCACTTTTTATCATCAGTGTAAGAAAAATGAAAAAGATTTTATATTAGAAAAACAAACAAAAAACAAAAGAAACACCCCCCACAAAAACCCTTAATATTGCAGTCTGGAAGGGCTTTCAGGTAAACATTTGCTTCATAACCCTGAATAAAAGGGAAAGTAAGAGCAAGCTTAGCTGGTGAGCTGCCTTTCCATTTACCTAGTCCTGGAGGTTATTAAAAAAAAAAAAGGGGGGGGGGAAGAGTCCCATATAGGATGTATTTAATGAAGCACTAGAAATATTGTTTCTGATTCTCTGCCAGTGTCAAATGCAGCTTTAAATGATAGGTCTTCCAGGCTTCTCTGCATTATGCAAAAGAAGTACAAATTATTCTGGACAGGGAAACTGGGGATAGAACAAAGGCTGGTAAACTTGTCAGTGATAGTTTTATGCTTTGTGTTACCTGTTACTGTTTGAAGAGTGAGACATGGGTATGCCTATGCTGTGTAACTTCCAGTGATCCTCAGTGGAATTGCCAAATACCTGATCATCAGGTTCACCTTCGGCATATACCAATATCAGACAAGCAAAACTTGTGTAAGTTAGAGATACTCTGCTTTCCCCTGGTCTTTCTCTTGGATTCTCCATCAACTACAGCTCTGCTGAATCTGGGATACTGCCCTTAACTACTATAGCTGATAGAATTGAAAATTGTAATATTATCATGTCTTAAAGTGGTTTGCTGTTGCTATTAGTGCAGAGTACTTTATCTTTCTATACTGTTTCAGGAAACTTTGGAAGGTGGTTAAACACCTGCTGTCATACTCCCCTCAGAGCAAGAAGAAATTTTGATTTGCATTTCTCAATTCTTAGTGCTTTTTTGGGAGGGAAGAGTTATTTTTCTTTAACAGCTACTGTAAACCTTTGCCAGACATCAATGTTTTAATAAGGTATGGATTTTAATAAGATCTAATGAGTAAAGCATTTTGAACCATTTCCCATGACATGCTGTACAAGCAGGTCTGCTGTAGCTTTTGCAGAATTATCTTTTTGTAGATTAGATAAACAAAACCAGTCCAAATGTTATTGCTATATTAAATTTCATACCATTATTTTGTTGAAAAAATTTTCATTGTAAATTCTTTGTACGTTTCATTATTTTTATGAGCATTCAACAGTGCAGTGATGCAACTTTGGCTAATATGATCAGTCAAATACAAATTCATGCAGAATTGTTTGCAAATATTCAGAGCTCACACTAAAAAGCACATGACAGAAGGACAATAACAGGAGAATGCTACAGTTTGGCCAACCATTTCTAGTAGTTCAAATAATATACTCTTTGCCTTTTTTTTCTGAAAATTCTATGTGCAAATACTGAATCGGACTCTGGTTTGGCTGGATTGTACTTTGAGTCCTAAATTCTTACTAAAAGGCCCAGTGAAGAGGAAAATAACTATTCCTTATGCCTGTGCACAATTGAGTACAAGTGGAAATGAAGGACCTGTGTTCTGTGGCATGTTCTCCTTCACAAAAGTATAGCTGTTTCATGTGAAAAGTAAGAAGGTAAATAGTGCTGCCTAGGTAATCTGTGACTTGCCTGCACAAAGCACACCACCTGTGAGTGTGATATGAAAATAAGCTTTTCCAGGGGTGGAGAAAGATATAGAGATATAGACAGACAGAGACACTTGTGTGCAGACCCTGATCTCCCTTCTGACTATGAAAAAAACCCTGTGAGCTGAATTGTTTATACCTAATAGTGGGAAGAAAAGGGTGGGAGAAAAAGGGGGGGGGAGAAGAAGAATTTGTCCCACTGTCAAGTTTAGCAAATAAATAGTTCTCTGATATTAGACTGACTCTCAATTCTAAACTTTTCACGTAGTTCTTCATGTAGGGACAGTCATTAGGCTGAGAAATATGCATTCTTTTTTAAAAAAACTGAACCCCAAAGAACAATATTACCACGATCTTTGAGATTACCTGTAGGGAAAGAATAAAGAGGGGAAGAATATCTGTGCTTCCAGAACTGCTATACCAAAGATTTTCTTTTTAATACAGTATTTGTCTCTGTATAGTCACTCACTTCTATTGGTTTTTCATGATAGGGATGTAATGCAGCTGCTACTAAGAGGAACAGAGAGGGGGGGAAAAAAAAAAAAAAAGACAAGACTAGAAAGTGGACTTGTTTGAAATGTGAATAACTTGGTTTAGCCCTAAGGGGTGGGGAGCTGAAGTGCTGAGCCCATTAAAATTCATTGGACTCATAAATATTTATACAATTCAAAATCTTATGAAGCAAATTGCATATGGCTGATGAGGTACCACATGAGTAAAAGAGGGAGGACCTTCAGAGAATAGCCTGCTAAGAAAAAAAGTGAAGTCTGAAAAACTGGTATATTGAGATTGAAGGTTAAAATCATGCCTAAAGAAATGTAACAACTTTTATTTCAACTTTCCTTTCTCTTTGTTGTTTATGTTATTTAATCCCGTTTAATTAGATGTCCACATGATTCCAATGATTCAGATTTGTCACCAAATCTATCTTACTGTTCATCAGCATTAGGTTAGCCTAACCTCTAGGTTAGGTGCATTAGCTTAACCTCTGGTACTCAAAGACATTTTCGGTCTCACTTTCCCCTTCCTTGTCCTGTGTCACACAGAGGTGGTTCAGTTCTCTGCTTCCTCTCTGCTTTGGGTCAGGTTCTGGAGTTTTCTGCCTCTGCTCACTATTTGTTTTCCTCTTTCAAGCAGATAGGACTAATAGGCCTAAGTAAGTGAGAAAGTGTCAGTCAGCCTGAATAATGGTCACCGAAACTGGTCTTTAGCTTTTTTTTTTTCCACTCAACTGTATTTCTTTCTTTGTTCTTTTTTAATTTCCTTTCTGTTTTCTTTTTATACTTATTCTCATCTGTGAGTCAGACGTTAAAAAAAGTTAAGTCTTGCTCAGCCTTTGCACATCATGTTTATTCTGTTCCAGCTACTCCAGAAACTTGTCATTCACTACTGTTCTGCTATTGTATCTGCAACTATTGAGAGAGGAGCAGAAGTCTTGGCAAAGAGCCATGATTGCTGAAGTAAAGCTGAAATGGGAATGCAGAGCTGAAAGAGGGACTGGTTGGTATGCACAGAGCTAGGTTTCAGTAGCCTTATTTGACCAAATAATAACAACATACAGAGGCTGGGACCTTCCTCTGATTTAATGGAGGATAAGATTGCTACCTTTTTCCTCAGGTACATGGGGATTTAGCCACACAACATTCACGAATTTTAATTAATGAAGAATTAATCACGAATTTAACTTCCGAAAACACATCCTATCTCTTTGGGGTTAAATTTTGCCTTCAGTTACATCAATATAATGCCGTTGTCAAGTTCCTAAAGTATTGTCAGGATGAGAGAATTGTGTATGCAAGGGCAGATTTGTGTTTAAAGACTGTGACTGTAAATGAAAATTGTTTTCAACTGCAAGTAAACTGGTACTCTACTGCATAATATCCTGAATTTATTCACAGAGGTAAATTTGCTTAACTGAAAACAGATATCCAAGTTAAAGTACTTATGTATAATTGTTGTTTAAGACAAGAAAATACATTATCATACATTCTTTCCTGAACAAAAGCAGAGGAATCATGTTTCAAAGTGAGGGGGGGAAAAATAAAAAAAAACCTGTACAAACGTGTCTATGCCATCACTATAATGGTGTTGCTGTGACTTGCATTTAATTCAGACACTTTTTAGAGACCTTCTAGAACTTCATTTAACTTAAATGTTTACTTTTTCCTGGATACTTGTCAAAAGCAAACTGATATATGAAGGGATACCAGCAAGAAAGAAAGTCTTGATTTGAATTCAATCAAATATCAGCTTGTCATACATTAGGTAGCGCTGTGGGAGGACTGCTTTCTTGTGAAATTAAACTTGCTCATTGTTAAGAAGAAATTTTTACAGAGAGATTGAAATATTATCTGTGATTTAAACATGTTTAAAAACTGACAGTGCCTTCTCCAAATTGTTTCCTCTAGCAACTGTATTCATCCATACAAATTTCATTCAGATTCCTAAAATCAGTATCTTGTCCAGAAATATGGATCGTCTTTGCCTAAATAAAATGTATATGCTTACTTATTCCAGTTTCAACATTTGATATTCATCTGCATTTTACCTATAACATAAATTATAAAAAAAAAATTTGAACCTTTGGGATATTGGAGGGTAATAAGAATCTCTGGAGTCATCCAAAGTGTTGCCCCAAAATATATCTAGAACTGAAACATAGCTAAACAGAAAGAAAAGTGGAACAAACTCTCAAATCTGTGTCTGCCACATAAAAGTGTACTTTTGCCAATTTCGGTGAACAAATGTGGATACTGACTTCAGTGGTGGGAGAAGTAGATCTGGCAAAAAGAAAAACAAACCAGAATGTGTTGGGGCTATTTTGTGTTGTGTACAGCATTACAGTGATGTTCTGGATGGAGCTTCTACATATCACAGCAAATACTGATTATGACTTTTTATATTAAAGTATCACAAACATGGATAAATGCATCCAACATAAGAGTAGGAAATGTAGACCTTTCAATGTCTAACAAAATGAGGAAATTTGTTCCACTTTATTTTTTGTTTGTTTGTTTACTTCAAGCAAACTGCCATTATTTCTGTTCTCTCAAACTATAGACTGAGGATGTATCCATATCTTAACAGTTTACTAATTCTTGAAGAAGCAGATCTCTTCACTTAGGTATGAACAAGAACACATTAGCTTTGGGGAAACTAACTGTTACAAAATTTTTCCTGACACTGAATGCCGAAAGGAATACTTAGCTCACCGTGGAAGTGCTGCAATGCTTGAGACCGTTACTCTTAGACATTACCAGAGGAATTAGGAAATACATGTAATTAGTTTTCAGCTTCTTAAACAAATGCCCTAGCTCATCACAAAAGACACGTAAGCTTTGCACCTTGATTTGTGCTATGTTGCTTAGAGATATTGTAAAATGTGTCAGGAAAAGAAAAAGTCCTTGAATTTCTTCTGCTTCAGTTGCAAGTCTATTAATAGACTAGGCAGAGAATTGTAATGCTTCATTGCTTTTGGTTGATGGAGGGGAATGCAAGAACCTTCCTTCTTTCAAAGTGGCTTTGAAATAGTATTACCATCAACAAGGCATCAGAGGAGTTCAGCACTGTAAAGTAAAAATGGCATCTAAAAAAAATAGAAAAATGCAATTTTCTCCTTACTTTTACTTTATCAGCAGGAAACTCAGATAACTGGCTCTGTCATTTCCCTCCTCATCTTCTGCAGCTTTAAATGAATGGGGTCATAAAGATATACTAATAAACATAAAATGTAATAGTAGAAGCTTTCTGGTAATTGTCTGATTAAAGTGGACATTGCGAGACCCTGTAGAATAATCATGATCTGTTACTAGTCTAGTGACTAGGAATAAACTGCTGATTATATGATTACAGAAGGTTTCAAAAATTTCATAGCAGCTGAATCCCCAGTCTATTTGAAATGTTTGGCCTGACCTTGTAGAAGATATTATACAGTGCCATTCCTGTAGGCTGCTAAGGTCCTGCAGTTTTCCATTAAGCTAAATGAGAAAGTATTGACCATCACAGTTTGCACCATTGGGTCCATTATGTTTTGCCCTACAGGTGATTTGCTATGTGCTTTATTACAAAAGACAGAATAGTTGAGAGACTATTGTCCTATGGACAGCAATGTCAAAGCTTATCCATTTATGGGTACAATGATATTTTCAAAGCTGAACAGTAGACAATGTTGTCTGATTTTCATTAATGCTTGTAGGAATTAAATAATTTAAGATTCACAAATGACTCTGAAAAGGAATTAGAATGGTTTTATTGTTGAAACAAAGCATAAAAATGCATACACACATTTTTAGTTGCTTTAACATAATGTCTTTGACCCTGAAAAAAGAAAGCTGGTCTGTTATAACTACTCACATAGACTGGCATGTACTGGCACACTAAAATGTTCATGTAAGTACAATCAATATATTAAAATGGCTGCAATTGTACAGCATTCCTTAGAGCAGATCTAAATAACATTTCAGCTGGCATTCTTATTTATTTTCTTCTGACAGGTGCTAAACATCTCAGTGTTCACTGATGAACTGCTATCCTGTGAAAAATGTTGACATGTTACTAGCCTCCTGTGGCTCTGTTTGACTTAATTCTGTGAATTTGTGTAGCAACAACACAGTTGATAGCAGGCAAGGTGAGGACTGTCTGTTTGTTAATCTCCTCAATTGCCAGCAGGGGAAGCTGCTGTATTGGTTTTCAGCGTGACTCACAATAATAAAGGCTGGTTATTTTTAAATCAACTGATGAAAAGGCGGAGTTAACTTAAAATGAGAGAGGGAGAATATGTATGTTTGCACAAAGTAGTTTTGTTAGAGTACACTTGGGATGACTAAATTACTCACAAGTGAGAAAACAGGAAATGAGTGGTGATCGATGTAACAAACAGGTGCTGTTTAGCGTCAAGATTTAGTATCTCCTATATATCTACTTAGGCCACTTAATATAAGAGACTTAAAAAGACTCTAGCTGTCTACTGTCTTTACACAGATTCAGGTTTTTAAACAATCATTAGGTGGTGGTAGTCCTTGCTGCATATACAAAAAGACAAGTGTTTCTGTGGAAAAGATGGTGGACTGGGACACACCAGCGCTCTGTTCTCAGATTTGCCACTAGAAGCGTGATCTTTAGAAAGGCATTCAGCCTCAATTCAAATTACTATCCTTAAGCACATGCATATGGGCTTCAGAGAATTTGGCTTTAATCTGTCTGATGTTCAGTCTTTCATCTTTAGACAATACCACAATACTTTGCCCTTCCCATCTTTATTTTGATACTGAAAAGGAGATCACCTTTGATGGAGAGGAAAACTACAATCCTCCAATCAGACTGAAATGTCAAAACAAAGTTTTAGCACATATTGTTACTTTATCTTTAAAAAATAACGAGGACCTTATGAGACTTTCAAGTTATAAGCATAAACAACATGAAACTGGTTATTAAAGAGAGCTGTAGAGTAAGAAATGTTCGCAAAATTTGTTAGCTGAATTTGGACTATGTATATAATCCTAAGAGCAATACTTAATTTTTTAAACTATTAATCTGTCTTATTTCTCGGGTGCTACCAGGAGAGAGTTGGTATGAGGGTCATCACATTGGTAAAACGGGAATTTCCCTTCATGTCTTATTAATAATAGAGGATATGGCAGCTACTGTAGCAGAAAAGAGGTTCTAAGGGGTCATGCATAGAAGCTTCGCAATTAAATGGACATTGGCAGTTCTAGCATAAGCCTAGCCTTGAGGTTATATTACTGTTCTGCCAACCAAGAAAGTTTCCTCATGAAATATAAATTTCTTTTTAGTCCTAACTAAGGATGTAGTTCTACTTCTAATTTAGTTCTACTCCTAATGTAGTGCTAATTTTACCTTTTCATTGGCATAAAAGCTCCTCAGAAGGGACCTGCAAGATTCCTGACATCTAAAATAATTTATTATTTTCATCTAAAATAATTTATTAATTTATCTGTAGGACATTTACTAGTTTAGGAGCGACTCTTTCCTATCTTTAATTTCAAGTACAGAAGTCTGTTTTGAAGACACTTACAGATGTATAGTAGGGATTTACTTGTGGCCTTCTCCAAACTAATGTGTTTCTATGGCAAATAACAAAACACTGAAGTGTACTCAGATTATGATGCTCATAACCATATGTGTGGCACATGTATATGCATATTTATAAGTTTAGTTCTTCCCTCACAGAAACTGAGGAAAGGGCCACAGTTTGGTCCTTAAAGTGACAGAATCAGTTGGTAACTTATGAGTAGAAAAGTGAAATTCCTATCCCATTAGCAGTTATTTTTATGATGCAGACCCTCATAAGGATAAAGATTTGTATTACTCATTTATCTTCAAGGGGAGTTAAACTTTACTTTAGAAAGCAGTTCAATGAGTGTTTCAGTTCTAATGAAGGATGCATACTTATGTTTCCAGAGGAGTCAAGACCTCCAGAGGTACTGCCATAGAAAGCTTAAACACTTAAGTTCTCTGTTAGGGAAAGCTTCACCAAAAAGGCTAAAAAATAAACCAGAAAAGGTTCAGTTGGTGCAGCTCAAGAGCATCTACTTTTATGGGACTTGTTGCATCTGTTATCTCCTAAATTGTCTGCTCTTGTTCAGATAACTAATGCAATGTTGGAAGCATAGAAATAATAAATACAGGATAGTGGGAAAGACTTCTCCCCAAGAAAATATGGATACCAATACTGGAATACTCTGAGTTATGGCCTGGACACCTCAAAAATTGTAAGGCTTCAGAATACAAAGGAACTTTAAAGGAACCATAGTTCTGGGAAAAAAACAAGCCCTTAAGCATGATATTTAGGAGAGTCAATCTATTTAGTTTAACACAGAGAAATGTTCAAGACCTATACCTTGATTATGATCCATAAGTACCTCTAACAGAGGAAAGACTTTTCATAATTTACATCTCTTTAAATTTAGCAAGCAGTAGCATAAAAGAACTAATCCTGGCATACAAGCTTCATAAATTAAGGGCAGAAATAATTGGTGTAATAACTTATCCCTTAAACTGTATATGCTCCCACAAGATAACACACCTCCCAGCTCCAGGCTGTCCTGTGAGCTTCTCAAAATTTAGCTCCCAGTCATTTTTGGCAGTGGTGTTATAAATTTCTAGAGCCTAATCTATTCCAGACAGAAAGTCAGATTAGACAAATATAGTAATCCCTTCTGATCTTAAGAATCTATAAACATAGTGGTATCATTAGTAAAAATATTAGCATTAACTAAATGATATTTAGAAATAACCCTCTGTCACTGCTTTCTTACAAATATTCCTATTTCTCTCATTCCACAACAACTGTTATTCTTTTTCTATCTGCACTGTAAGATTTCTAGTTTCCTGTCTTCCTTCCAATATTCATCAACTTTCCATCACCTTTCTAATGAACCATCCTTCCAGCACTTCCATCACACACAAGGAATTGTCAGCTCACTTTCCTGGATGGTTTCAGAAAAAAACATTCTGAAGTATTGCTTTGAATTCGCTTCTTTTTTTTAACTTCCATGTTATACTATATTTTATTTATAACTACCATTTGCACTCCAAAGACAACTACTTACTTCCATCTCTTACTACGTACAGGAATATATTAGCCTTTCTTATTTTACCTCAGCATTCATCTGTTTCATCCATGTGCTTCTTGTTATATCTTGTGTAACACGCTATAAGTGAAATATCTCCAACACATAAAAATGTTGAAGTAAGTACTCAGATACTCATTATGTTTAACAACAACAACAAACACCACACACACACCCACGCACACACACACACACACACACACACACCCCTTTTCATATAACTTTACATAATTCCTATCCTTTTAGTTTTTTATTTTTTACTTCTTACTTTTTTCTAAGTAACTGAAATCACTGTCCATTTCAGATGAGTTGTGGAGTAGTTTATAAAATATCAGCTATAGAGTCAAGTTAGGTTAAATAAGCACCATTTCTCCTTCACATTCTTCTGCAGCTCTTCCTACTTTCTAACTCTTTCAACAGGCAAATCTTATTAGAAGAAATTTTTACACTCCTTTTAAATAGATGGTGAATGGTTCCATTTACAGAGCAAATGTTTAGCCAGAGGCTAAAATCTTTAAGCAATAAGAAGTTTTCCTTTGGAGCAGTAAGACAAAAAGTCTCACAGGGAGGAAAAAAAATTGTCTAATTTCAGAAAAGGTAGTGCTCAAATGAACTGGAATTTTTCTGCTGAGGGTGAGCATTTCATATCTATACGTTTCTTTAAAGGATCTCAGGAAGTTCAAATTTTCATCATTTGACTAGCAATTGATCCTAACTATGCCACTGGAATTAGTTCCCACAGACTTGATTAGGATGAGTCTCATGATCACAAGCAGGATTGAACCCATAGTCAGTAAATACCAGATGGTAAAACTCAGCTGAATACATTTGTAAACAGCTCCCTAGGCTAAATCTCTGCATCAACAGCTGGAAGAGGGTATCCAATATTGTTAGTGTCTTTTTCTGCATGGATATCAACTG
Source organism: Apteryx mantelli (assembly GCF_036417845.1). NCBI lineage: Eukaryota > Metazoa > Chordata > Aves > Apterygiformes > Apterygidae > Apteryx > Apteryx mantelli. Next base: position 81,690,672 of record NC_089979.1, read on the forward strand.
CTACTGGACATTTGCTGTGTTTACTGAATACTGGAAAAAGCTTTGGTGTGTATGACATTTTATATAAAAATATAAAAATATAAATATATAAATATATATATTTTTTTCCTATTTGGCAGATGTTGGCTGAAAACAATTAGGCAAAAAGCAAGAAGACTAAAAACTTCATCCATAAATTATAATATAATTTAAATGAGAAAATTTACATTAGACATCTTCTCAGGATAATTATGAAACAATTACCTATTAATGAAGCTTCCAAGCTTTTTCTAACAGATGTTCAGAAAGCTGAAATATATTGGTTTATAGATAATTAACAAATTTAATATGCAGGATGAATGCAACAATCTCTCATCTTGCTATAACTCACTGTACTATAATGTACTTGCTATCACTTCAAGATCAGAAGAACATTTCAGGGTCTCTAATCTAGTATAGGGACGATACAGGGTTCACAGACTGCATTTGAGAAGTTTTCTAAACCTGTAGCTTTACAACAATTACATTTTCACTTACCACACTTATGTCACCTTAAAAACACTCTTAACACAACTTCAGGTCTCATTATCATTATGTTTCACATCCAATTACTGTAGGAGTACAAAATTACTTGCTGTAGGCTGTCATTCTTGACAACGATAGCTGCTTCTTGTTCTGTGCAAACTTTATGCTAACTCCTTTATAAAATGTTAACTGAAAAGTAGGAGTATGTATTACATATTAGCCAAATAAAATAGGTAATGTCATATAGGTGTATACCAAAGTCATTTTCGAAGTCTAGTATTGATGACCTTATACAAATGAAGAGTTCTTATGCCTTCAGTATGTCTCACGAATGAACAGGACCTTGTAGAAATGCTTATCTACAATAGTCACAAAGAGTAACTGCCTATAAATAAGAATATTTGAGCCAAATTCTGTCTCACGTTACAGTCATATTGTCTCTACTATGCTGAAGTTAATGTGGTAATGTGATTCTTTTACCTCCTGTATGCTTGTGTCTTGATTCGATATGGTTTATTTTGCTATGACTAACAAGCAGGTTGAGCTTCTCTGTCTGATTTTACACTTCAAAGCTAACAGTAATGTAATGTGAGAGAAGAGAGCAATCCAGAGTAACTTAATGAGCAACTGTTTCTATCTTGAGCAATAAGAGCAATAGAAGGCAGAAATGAATCTGAGGAGGAGATGAAAAAATTCAAACTAATGTTTTTTTTAATTCAATATCAGCATTTCTGATAAAAGCTAAAAGTACCTTTTTGTTTTTGTTTTTTAAGTTTACTTTTTGGCCATTTTGAAACAGATTAAGTTTTCCCAGCTCAGCTATATTGTTTAACAGTAATTGCACAGTGTCATCCAAAAAACCTAAAAAGGTTAGTAAAGTGAGCTGACTTCATGTTGCTGGAAGGTATGCCATATGTTTAATAGCAGTTTCTGATGCAGAACTGAAACAATCAAAACTTCTACAGAGAAACTTAAAAAGATCTTTTTATGTAACTGAACTGAACTTAGAAATTTAGTTGAGGTTATAGTTTCAGTGCTAATGATCTGAGCTGTAAAATATTACAAAAGATCCCACCAAATTATGCATGTCCTTACTGTGACAGGATCACATATAGTTGTATTATAGGATCTTTGCCAGCTATTAGGACTATTTCTGCCTGTGAATAAAGTAGGGACTATATACAGGACAACATAAGAATCAGCCTGCTTAAATCAACCCTATGTAAAGATGATCTAATATTTCTTAAGGTTTACTTTCATGTAAAACATAGAAACCTCAGCATGATCCTTGATGCATCTCCTATGTGTACTGCTAAACCATCCAGCCTGCACTTGAGAATCTCTTAAATCAGAACTCAGAATAATCCATTACCCCAGTAGGGTCAGCTGGGCAGGGTGAACAAATAGTAGCATCTATCTGTATTTAAATGATCCTGGGGCTTGATCCCCATGAACAAGATGGTAAGGGAGGAAATATGCAATCACATTAAAGTGTAGCTAGATGACAGTGCTACTAATTACTATCCTCTAGCTAAGACTTGCTCCAGAAAGTATTAATAGACTATCAGGACTAAAATCCAAAGTACAGTCATGGTAAGATATACAATATAAATTGTACACAGTTAATTACATCAACTTATTATCAATATATTTACCAATATAAAATATTTATTAACATTCTGTTATAATTTGTTAATATTTATTATAATAGTGCAATACTTTTTACAATATAAAATTACCACACATCAAAAAGGCTGGCCTTAGCTGATGGGAACATAAGAAGTTTCAAGTCTTCTGCACTACACAAGGTGCTATTCTATTGCAGCTGTACAGTCAGTTACACAGTAAAGCTGGCAGGATAATCTAGACTTTTAACTTCCATATTATTAAAAAATTGTTTCTTAGTAAATCCTTGATTTTATTTTCTTGGTAAAGTACACTCATTTCCTATATGGTATTATAATCACTTCTACTAGGTATTGCATCATTGCATTCATAGGCAGATTCAGAGGTCACACTTTCTGAATGTATTTTTCCTTTTATATATATAATGGAGAATCAGCGAGCAAAACATTTAATACACAGAATTATAGATGGCTTCAGAAAGGAGAAGGAGTACTCGAAATAATGATGCAGGTGTGCAGGTGTCTTACATAGAACACAGGTTAGCTTAAGCATGTATATCCAAAAAGCCATCCAAAAAAAAAAATAAATCTCTTTTACTGTGCACCTGCAAGTATCTAAAATTTGTAGGAATCTTTATTTTCACCTTTTGCAAATTCTCTGGCAGCTAGCATTTTTTTTTGCTTGCTCTAAACTGCCTTGATGTGAGCAATGAGGTGCCTTTTCCCATGTCAAAATCCAGGAACCAGGCAAAAAGAAGCCCAAGTCTCCTGAGAACATCTAGTAGATGAATTCAAAACATACCTAACACAAGCTTTCCAATAGGGATCCCTGAAAATGCCGTTAAAGCTATTTTATTTTTTTAAATAAAGATGGTACATAACTTCTGGAGTGGAGAAATTCATGTTGCTCAGGAGGTGGAGAGTCTATTTCTGGTGAATTCCATATTCTTGAAGGAATTCAAGCTTGCGTCTTCCAGGAGAATGCACCAGGCATTACCAGGCACTAGACTTTAGCACAGACTTGGTGGGAAAACTATTCACCTTCCCTTTTGATGCTCTGCACCTACGTAAATGAAATACAAATTAATAAGACCAGAGAAGAAGAATTCAAGGGCTGATAACTTTGCAGTTCAGTAATTAGGAGACCTAGTAGAGGAGTTCTGGTTTCCAGTCTCTGCTCCCAGGACTGTTCCTGCTTTAATCCAGTAATTCTTCAACAGAAACAACTATCTATATGTAGATGAGTATCCTAACCATAATACTATAGAATTCTTTTGCTCTACATCTTTTTAATTTTTTTCTTTTTCAACATTGACCTAGAAAAAAAAAATGAATAAAATATTTCTATTATATCAGCTTCATGAGCTTCCTTTCAGCTCTTCAGAAGGTAAAGACATATTCAGCGGGTGCTGCTTTTCCATCTAAATCCTCAGGCATAAAATTATTAATCTAATAACAGGACTATATTTAGCAGGAATCTGATGGAATGGAAAGAACACTATCTGTAAAGAATTTTATGAACTTTTTTAAGATGTTATATATTCTTAATTCTAGAATGGTGTGTATAAGAGCTTTTGCATAAGAGCATGGCTAGATAGCACTACCATCTATGCAGCTCCAAGTTTTTTCAAGTTACCCCCTCACTTGGCTAATAGAGTTTAGAAACAAAATCCTCCTTTTCCACTTACTGACAGTTTTAATCATGCTGGGAAAGCAGGACAGGACGACATTTTACTTATTTTGGTGTCACCACTTCAGGCTCATCTGAGCTTCAGAGCTCTTCTTTTCTAAAGAAACACGTTGCTAGGTGAAGCAGCTTTGGCATCCGAACAGCACAGCGCCCATCACAGCCCGCAACTTCGTAGCAATAGCCTTGAATCCACCTCTACTCACAACTCTCTAAAGCTGCTTTTTTAGGGGGCCCATGCTGCAACCTGTTCAGCTGCCGGTCACTGCTCTCTCCTGCAACGTGCCAGCATGAAACAATGGGAGGAGGCCGTGACCTGCCCTGGGACTGTCACAGCCAGCCCTGAAAAAAACATAAGCACCCCACAGCTAAAAATGCCACCAGGCAGGGGAGCACGCGGTGCCACAGTGCTGGGGAGGCCCTGCCTGACCAATGGGGACACTCCTGAAGGACTGCAGCCCAGGCTGCCTGTTCTCCCAGCACTGCCAGGGGCAACTTGGAAGGACAGATGGTCAGAGGACGCATGGGGACACTCCAGGAGGATGTGCTGGCTAACCCAGCCAGCATGACACCTGCTTTGGGGCTGGGAGGAGGGTGGAAGCTGCAAGGACCTCGCTGGGCCCCAGGGGTGGTGAGGCAGGGGCTGGGCATGGTTGCATTCCTCTAAATAGGCTTTGCGCCACTGAGCACAACCCTCTGAGCTCTGCCGTTCAGCCAGTTTTCAATCTACCTCACTGTATGCTCATCTAGCCTGCACTTCCTCAGCTTGCCTATGATGATGTTATGGGAGACACTGCCTAAAGCCTTACTGAAGTCAAGGCAGGCAACATCCACTGCTCTCCGCTCATCTACCCAGCCAGTCATGCCATCAGAGAAGGCTCTCAGGACCTTCTCGGGGCCATAGAAGGTCTTTTATGTGCTTGGAAATGGTGTCCAGGATTAGCTGCTCCAACACCTTCCCAGGGATTGAGGTGAGGCTGGCTGGCCTGTAGTTCCCTGGGTCCTCCTTCCTGCCCTTTGGGAAAACCGGAGCGATTTTTTTTTTGTTTCTTCCAGTCCTCAGGCACCTCTCCTGACCACCATGACCTTTCCAAGACGCTTGAGAGTGACCTTGCAATGACATCAGCCAGCTCCTTCAGCACTTGTGGCTGTGACCCATCAGGGCCCATGTGTCAGAGGACGCAGGAGTGGGAGGCGGACCCGGAGTAACGACGGAGTCTCAGTATGAGTATGATCGTTCTCCTTTTATTAGAGCTTACACAAAGTATATATAGACAAGCAATAAGCATGCGCTAGCAATAGTTACATGATTGGCTACAGTTTCTGTCCACACGCATAAAGCGGATACATGATTGGTGCAAGGTTGCTGTCCACGAGGAGGGGTCCGCTTTCATATATGGAACCTAGTTCCGTCTAGACTTGTTTACCAGTTTCGTGAATACCTTCTTTTGTAGTGCTCAAGGCCGCTGCAAGGATCGCTTGCCTTGGCCTAGATTCCTTCCTCTACCCTGAAGACGGGATTGCTCATCCCAATCAGATCATGCCCTCTCTCGCTTAACCATTCCCCTAACCATTCCTCCATCATTTCCCCCTCTTGTTTTTGAGCAATCCAGGCATGATTCACTACCTTTAGCAGAGCGTTCTTAAAGCAGCTTAATACTACACATAAGCACAAACCGACAGCTACAAGGATTAGTAAAATGCGTAAGCCTTCAGTAAGTAACCCTGTTAGCCATTGCGGTAAATTTCCAAACAGGTTAGTTAGCCATTCGTCGAATAGCCCATGGTTCTGACGGATCTTACTTGTATGTTCCTTCAACCACTGCAATTGTTTGTGAATGGATTCACCATGATCAGACAAATTCATGCAACACATACCGTCAAAATCCTCACAACCATGGCCTTGAGCTAATAGCAAAAAATCAATTGCAGCCCTATTTTGCAGAATAGCATGTCGCACACTACCTTGGTCCTCTAATAGGCTCTCTATTATCTCAGTGGTGACGTTAGCTTGCTTCTCAGCCCAGCAAGCCAATCGTCCTATTTGGTTCAGGGCATTGCCTGCCGCTGCTCCAGGCACGAAGAAGGACAGAAACACTCTTTCAGTAGGACTGCGTAGGGAAACTTGATCATTACAATCAGGTGAGAGCCCTATGGCTGCCCGTTTACTACGGACGGCGGTCTCGTTCTTCATGATATGTTTCCACCAATTTTGATCCGGTGCCAGTAATGTCAGCTTACCAAGATAACACGGACCACCCATTACGCTTTTTGGGATTCCCTGCCAGGCCCTGTCACCACATATCAAAAAGACGTCTGGCGGCAAGGCCTTTGGGGTACCATTGTTCCAAATTAAGTGGCCCCTTTTGGCCTCAGCTCCAAGGGCTCCCAGCCCCTGGCGGCTGGTGCCATTGGTGCCACAGAAGGAATCACGGTTTTGATAGTCATAATAGACTGCTGTTGGGGTGACATTCGTCCACCCTGTCCAGTTAAACAACCGGTAAGGGTGCACGCGTCCCCCAAAATATATGCAGGTTTGAGTCCAATTGCCTGACGTGTTCCCAATTCTCATGGACCCCAACAGGTTTAGCTCCTGTGGGTCCCATGGCAGTGTTTTGTTTAGGCCTGCAATGAGGGTGGCACTGCAGTTAGCAGTCGACAGACTGCCACTGCAGCTTCCCGTGCTGTACTCCTGGAAGCTGTTGACATTATAGCTGGGGACCCCTATTAAACAGGTTCTAAAGGGTTGGGTAGCAGAAGCTAAAGACAAACAGAAAGCGTGTTGCCCTGTCTTATTCGCTCAGGTAACCCACATATTTTGCCTGGGCTCAATCTTGTAGAGAGCCATTACCACTGGGAACAGTATCCCCAGAATCAGGATCTCCGCCGTCTTGGTCGATAGATGAGTCATGGCGAGTCAAGACAGGCTTCACATTCTTGCTGGGTACCCACACTGGACCACGATCTGTGGAAACACACATATAACCTCGACCATTAAAAATAACAGGGGCAGGCCCAATCCATATTCCGGAGACTGGGTCCCTATACATTACTTTAAACTGCAGTGAAGTTGTTGTATTATTAAATTTAAGCTGCTGATGGTGAATGATCACTGGGGGTTCCTCACGGTCGCCCATGAGACAGAGATAATTCAGGGTGAAGAGCGCACGGTGCAGCCTCTGCTGTGCGTCCGTCTCCTCACCCTTTTGCTTTCTGAGATAGTCTTTTAATACTTGGTGGGTACATTCTACTAGCCCTTGCCCGGTAGGTGAATGTGGAATTCCCGTAACATGATCAACCCCCCATCGAGATAGAAACATCCTAAGCTTTTGACTGACATAGGCAGGTCCATTATCCATTTTTATGCGCTCAGGCACGCCCAATACAGCAAAACAGGCCACAAGGTGTTTGCATACATGATGTGCCTTTTCTCCGGGTAATGCAGTTGCCCATATCATCTTCGAAAAGGTATCAATGGTTACATGTACGTATTTTAATCGACCGAACTCTGAAACATGAGTGACATCCATTTGCCATAATTCTAGAGCTTTCAGCCCTTTTGGATTTACTCCAAGCCCAATGCCTGGGCCATGGTTTCCACATCTTGGACAGGCCTGTACAATACCTCGGGCCTCACTTTCTGTCAAGCCAAATTGCCGTTTTAAACCCTTGGCATTGTGATGAAACATGTCGTGACTTTGCCTAGCTTGCTGAAACTTATCCATAGGGGGTAGATGACATACGGAGCTAACCAGGCTGTCAGCGAGCTGATTGCCTTGGCCTAGCCCCACATCTAGCTGGTGACTACGAATGTGGATAACACAGCAAGCTGCTGTTCGTTGACCCAGCACAGAGCGCAAGGTGATGAACAGGCTTCCCAACCGCGGGTTAGATGTTTCCCTTATTAAGGCGTTCTCCAGTCGTGGTACTATCCCTGCTACATACAGCGAGTCAGTCACTACGTTTAGAGGGGTATTTAACCAATTTGTTAGAGCCCAAACTACCGCAGTTAATTCCAAAGTCTGAAGGGAATCCCGAGGCTGTCCCTCCATGACGTGTTGTTTCCATTGTTCACCTTCTTTCCACACGCATGCGGCACGTCGCAAGCGCTTACCCACATCCGTGTAGACAGTAACGCCATCTGAAAGGGGTTCCCTACTTACTTTGGACTTTTCTATCCATTGATTTCGCTGTAGCACCTGCCATAACTTTCCCTGAGGCTGACACGAATGTACCTTACCACAGAAACCTAACAGAGCATTTTGTATGGCCACAGCATTTTGGAGCCACCACTCTAGGTCAGCCATGTTAACAGGTATACTGATATCGTTCGGCTCTTGACCACTGATCTCTAAGATTCTTGATCGCCCTTTGCGTATCAATTCACCTACTGCTTCGGTTCGGGTCTGGATACTTGTTTTTGGTTGTACACTCAAAAACACCCACTCCAAGATGTTAAAGACATCTCTGCGATTTTTGCCTTTGTCAGCGGCATCGACCAGAACAGGGGAAAAAGATTCCCCGTTGCTGTGTTGCCACTGGCAAATAACTGCATATGGTGAGTCTTTCCCATTGCATATGAGTAAGGATATGGGCAGGTTTAGGGGGCGCCGCGAAGACCATGACAGATGTAGTTTTTCCGTAATGCGCTGCAATACCGCATGGTGTTCAGGTGTCAGGATAATCTTGGTAGCAGGATTCGTGCCGCGCAATAGGGCCGTCAGGGGCACAATATCAGTGTTAGAGATACCAACACAATGCCGCACCCATTGGATATCACCAAGTAAGGTTTGGACATCATGTAAGGTACATAATTGAGTCGCAAGCTCTGTTTTCTGGGGTTGAATTTTTGACTCTGCAATGGTCCATCCAAGATATTTCCATGGAGCCGTGCGTTGGATCTTTTCTGGTGCAATGACAAGTCCCTTGGTAGATAAGATGTCGCCTAATTGTTTTAATGACTGTTGTGTAAAAGGTTCTTCCTGACAGCAAAGAATGTCATCCATATAGTGATAAATGATGGTGTCCGACCATTGGTGTCGAAGTGGCTGTAGTGCCCATGCAACATAAAGTTGGCACAAAGTCGGTGAATTTTTCATTCCTTGTGGTAAAACAACCCACTCATAACGCTCCACGGGTGCAGCCTTATTTACTGTTGGCACGGTAAAGGCAAAGCGTTGTGTATCTTGAGGGTGTAACGGGATGGTAAAAAAGCAGTCCTTCAAATCGACTATCAGTATATGCCATCCGTCTGGTAGCATACTGGGTGACGGCATACCGGGCTGCAGCGCTCCCATGGGCTGCATCTGCTCATTGACCTTGCGGAGATCATGCAGAAGTTGCCACCTTCTGTTCTTTTTTGGAATGACAAAGATAGGCGTATTCCATGGACTAACAGAAGGCTTGATGTGTCCGGAGGCAAGTTGTTCGGCAACCAGTTGCTTAGTGATTTGCAGTCGCTCTTCAGTCATGGGCCACTGGTCAACCCACACGGGTATGTTGGTATTCCAAGTCAGCGGCAGGTTGGGTGACTGCTCCCCAGTGCCCAGGACTAAAAAAGCTTCGTGGTTAACACTGCTCCAATTTGGCTCAGAACATCTCGGCCAATTAAGGCCTCTAATGTTCCAGGTAGAGGCAATACATACACCTTAAGTTTAGCTTGTTGGCCTTCTGGGAATTGCAAAAGGATAGGCCGTTTACTAACCTGAGGAAGAGACTGTCCTCCAACGCCCGCAATAGATGACATGGGCAACTCCACTGGCCAGCTTACAGGCCATACGGTTCGGCTAATGATCGTGACGTCGGCTCCCGTGTCCAGCATTGCATCAACTCGCCGTGACATGCCATGCTGGGAGATGACAACACTCATTGTAGGACGTTGGTCCATTTTCGCGGTAAAACAGACGGCAGGACCAGTAGACCCGAAGCCACGGTCACCTCGATAGGGATGGGGTTGCGGCGGATGGTCCAATGAGGCACCAAGGGCAACTATCTGCGCGATCTTACTGCCTTTAGGAATAAAAACAGGCGGGCAAACAGTATAGACCATGATGTAAACGCGACCTGTATAGTCAGCATTGATTACTCCCGGCAACACAATAAGTCCTTGAATACCGGCGGAGGACCACCCTAGCAGCAATCCTCCGACGGAACTATCTTGATGGAAGAGAGGCCCTATTGCGTTGCTGGGGACTTTCTGAACAGTGGAGTCAACAAGCGTGACATCTACTGTGGTTTCCACGTCGACTCCCAAGCTCCCTCGGGTTGCGGGTTGTTGTCGCTGAAGAAAACCTGCATCTGACTTCGGGGATTCACTTGTGTCTGCACGCGGCCTCCCCCCGCGCTCGGTTTCCAGTTTCCCGTACAGGCTTTTGCAGCATGGGTGCTTCTTTGGCAGTGGTCACACCAGATGGCGGAGCGGCAGGCGGATTTTACATGGCCGGACTCACCACAGCGGTAGCACTTTCCTCAGAACTGCCCACTGGGAGGACGCTTCAAAGGTGCGTTGTTTGGTGGCTGGTCCCTTCGCACTACAGCAGCCACTGCCCCCTGGACTGCAGCAGCAACCGTGGTTCTTTGCCTCTGGGCTTCAGCTCTTTCCACTCTCAGCAGCATCTCTTCCACTCCAGCCCCTTTTGGCAGGCTGGCCAACAGTTGTTTAGTTAATTTGTTGGCATTGTTGAAAGCCAGCACCTTAAACATTTGATTTTTGCTCTCCTCAGGCAAATCAGGGTGATGCATGATTGCTTCTCACAGTCGATCCACGAAGTTGCTGTATTTCTCGGTCGCCCCCTGGAGCAGATTGCCGAAAGATGGGCTGCTTCCTCCTGGCAGCCCGAGGAATGCATCCATTGCTAAGCGTGCAGACAGTTGCAGCAGGTCTGCTGGTAAACCTGACTGAACCGTATAACTCGAATACTGTCCATCACCAGTTAGCATATCGGGGTCATTCCCCTCAGCGGGTCATTAGCCCCTTGTCGGCACATCGCTGCCTCAGCGCACCGCTGCTGCCAAGAGGTGGCCCACAGGAGATACTGTGTGGGAGTAAGCAGGAGTCTCATCAGATTTTTACAGTCATATGGACACATGAGATCGGCCGAAAAAATCCAATTGACTATTTATCGAGTGGCTTCCGATTTGACCCCATATGTAGAAACGGTGTCATGGGCCTGTCGTAAAATCTTCCAATCATGCGGTTCCCACTTTCCCTGTCCGTGTTGGAATACTATCGGTAAGGCCAAAGGGGCAGAACCGCCCTTCTCCCCGGTGGCTTGCCACTGACCTTCCGCTATGGCCTCTTTAATAATATCGCCCCAGCAAGACTCCCAGCAAGAGGGGTTCATTAAGCAGGGAGATATCCCTTTGTCTTTCTCTTGTGCCTGCAGCTCTACCTTTTTCAGGCGTTCCGATAGTTCCTGCAGCATTCTTACGGTTTCCCTTGGTGACGGCGGTACCCTACTCTTGTCCGGTGCACTATTCTCCAAAGACTCGCTGGACGAAAGCAGTGGGGGGTGCTCTGATGGAGTCTGACATGAACTGGTGGTATCGGTAAAGGAGGGGTTAAGCGGCCGCTGAGGTGGAACAGGCGGCGGCAACGGCGGGTACAGAGGAGCTACGCGAGACGGCGGTGAGGGGGGAAAACCGGGGGGAGGTCGGCCCTCCTTTCTGTCCAGATTGATGAGGTCAGCAAGGGGCGCGGCCACCGCCCTTTGTGAGCCTCCTCCGGGTGCACTTCCGCGTTTGCCTCAGAGCTCGGACCGGTCGGCTCTGGGGAACTTCCGCCTTCTGGGATGGAGCTGGCAAAGATGCCGGCAGCGCTTCCCCCCCAGAGTCCTCCCGCACCCGTTGCAGTACCTCCGCGACAGTCCGACACGCCGGCACCGTTGGCCCTTTGATGGGGAGTGGTCCGCCGAAAAATCGCGACATCAAGCTTGACTTACTCGGAGGGGGTCTGATAACGGCGGCTCCGGGGCTCAGCATTTTCGCAGCCGCGGACGCTACTTCCCTCTCTGCCTTCATAGCGGTTAAAGTTTCCAACACAGTATTCCAAAGTACGCGAACGGCTTTTATCTCCTTTTCCTCCTTCTCACTTCCCCCGATCGTCTTCTGCCACATTGCTCCCCCAAACTCTTGCCACTCAGACACCGAAAACAACAGGTGGGGGTCAGAAAAGTGACCCCAGCGCCGTCCCAAGCTGATCAGATCATGTACCTGCTTCGCCGGGGCTTCTATCCCTCTCTTAGAGAGGATTCCGACGAGCAGTGTGGCCGCAGCCTCAGTTTCCATGGCTGCGCCTGAGAGGTGGGGAGCGACCCCACAGACCGGTGTCTGCCCTGCTACAGTTTAGGTCAGCGCCTTCTCTCAGCCGAAGTTTCCCACTCCCCTCCTCTAGCTGCTTACCGCAGTCTCGGAGATCTTAATGGAGCTGAACCATCCTCTGCTACCAGATGTTGGAGGACGCAGGAGTGGGAGGCGGACCCGGAGTAACGACGGAGTCTCAGTATGAGTATGATCGTTCTCCTTTTATTAGAGCTTACACAAAGTATATATATCGACAAGCAATACGCATGCACTAGCAATAGTTACATGATTGGCTACAGTTTCTGTCCACACGCATAAAGCGGATACATGATTGGTGCAAGGTTGCTGTCCACGAGGAGGGGTCTGCTTTCATATATGGAACCTAGTTCCGTCTAGACTTGTTTACCAGTTTCGTGAATACCTTCTTTTGTAGTGCTCAAGGCCGCTGCAAGGATCGCTTGCCTTGGCCTAGATTCCTTCCTCTACCCTGAAGACGGGATTGCTCATCCCAATCAGATCATGCCCTCTCTCGCTTAACCATTCCCCTAACCATTCCTCCATCACCCATGGACTTGTGTATGTCCAGTTTGCTTAAGTGATCCCTAACCCAATCCTCCTCCACCTTCCTTCCTCCAGATTTTGCCCTGGGCAAAATCCTATGGCCTGGGATTTCTGAGGGCGAGACTTCCCAGGAGAGACTGAGGCAAAGGCGGCATTCAGTCTCTCTGCCTTTTCTGTATCCTTTGTCACCAGGGCCCCTGCCCTACTCAGCAGTGGGCCCACATTTCCTCTAGTCTTTCTTTTGTTACTGATGGATTTAAAGGAGCCCTTCTTGTTGTTTTGACATTCCTCACCACATTAACTCCACAAGGGCCTTTTCCTTCCTAGCCCCATCCCTGTCTACTCGGACAAAGTTGCTGTATTCCTCCCATGTGATCTGTCCCTACTTCCAGCTTCTGTGGCTTTCCTTCCTCTGTCTGAGTTTTGCCAGGATCTCCTTGTTCATCCACGCAGGTCTCCTGCCCACTTTTCTCGACTTCTTGCTTGCCAGGGTGGACAGTTCTTGAGCTTGGAAGAGGTAATCCTTGATTATCAAGCAGCTTTCTTGCACCCCTCTTCCTTTTAGGGCCCTATCCCATGGGATTCTTCCAAGCAGGTCCCCGAAGAGGCCAAAGGCTACTACCCTCGTGTCCAGGGGTGTGGTCCTGCTTTTTGCCCTCCTCACAGGATCCTCAACTCCACCACCTCATGGGCACTGCAGCCACGGTTGCCCCCAACCTTCATATCTCCAACCAGCCCTTCCTTGTTTGTAAGCATAAGGTCCAGCAGAGCACCTCTCCTCATTGACTCTCATGAGTCAAATCCCTGGGTTTGCCAGTGTTGCTGATATACTGCTGCTTCCACATGCATTTCCCCCTCTGCCGTATCCATGCACACTGCTGCAGAACTGCTTTCACTTTCTCATTTCTCTGGTAAATTAGAGAGTGGCCAGCTGTGTCAGCAGTGAAACACTGCTCCCTTTCCCTGGCCTGCTTCGTTCCTGCTCTCTACGCCCTTCTTACTTCCCTTGAGTGGCTGGAAAGGAATGAGAAGCCTGTGCCACCTTTGCCAGTCTTGCAAAGACCTCGTGTGGCATGAAGTGACTGGGAGACACACAGGAGTGCTGCTCCTGGAGGACAGACAGAGCCCAACTGGGCCAAGGCTGATCTCAGAGGAATGGTCTGCGCCCCGAACCTTGCTGGGTCGGGGTGGGGAGGCAGGGGGCAGAACTCAGAGCACCTCTTGCAAGTATCTGACATGGTTTGAGGTGACCGTGAGAACAGCAAGTGTGGGGATGGTCTTGGAGGACAGGCAAACTGGGCCAAGGTTGATCTCGGAGGAGCCGTCCGTGTCAGAAATGGGGTGACCCGAACTCAGAGCATCTCTGAGCAGAGGCCTGAGTCAGGGCTTAACCTCAGGTGAGTCCTACGCATAAAATGGGGTCTGACTCTGACATGAGTGAATGCTAGAGCAAAGTGCTGAACAGGCCCTGATCTCAGGTTAAGTGTCAAGAGTGGGGACAGCACACTCAGAAGAACAAATGCAAAACAAAGCTTGTGGTCAACCTGAAAGTACGCCTGAGCAGCAAGGCCTGGTTGGAGAGAATCACTGCTACTTCAACTGTGCCATTGGCTTGGGCTGTGAGAAAATTTGCCTGGGCAGCAGGCATAGGTGGGACAGCGAGGGCAGCAGTGCCCAGGTCACCTTGGCCATAGGGGAAGGGATGCCCAGAGCAGGTGGGATCAGGCAATGAGGGTCTCTTTCCAGGGTCAAGGCTGTCTCTACTGCAGTGACGTGCCAGGGCCTGGCAGTCGGGAGGAGAGCGCCCTAGTCTGGCTCAGCCCCACCAGCGTTGGAGACCAGTGGCAGGCAGAGGAGGACTGCAGCCACAGGAACCCCTGGGGACCCCATGGGACCAGCACTTGCCAGGGCAGTGCTGGCTGCAGCCCAGCCCCCTATTGCTGGGAGGGGCCCTGTGCACAATAGGAGGCAGTCAGGGCACTGCATGCGGGATGTCCCTGGTGGTGGCTGGCCAAGCAGTAGCTGTGTCCTTTGGGTGAGTGTCCCAAGAGGAGTGAGAGAGCCTGTGAACCGCATGGTGTAAGAGCTGCTTCCTTCCCTCCTCTGCCCCATATTGACAAAGAGGCTGCAGGGAGCCGGGCTCGGGGCTGCCAGGGCTTCAGGGCTGTGGAAAACACTGGTGCTGCATGACTTGAGAGGGCAGGGCATGTCCCCCATCATCATGTGCCAGCTAAGAAGGGAATGGGAAGGGTTATCCTCCCATTGGGGGTAAGGGCTGCATGTGAGGTGCTTGATGTGATCCCCTTCTTGTGTTGCTTTAGAGAGAACAGGGAAGGTGGAAACGCAGGGGCAGAATGAAGGCCCACCACCCCCTGCAAGACCCACCCACCTGTATGAAGCTCATGGGCGCATGCTCCATGCTGGAGCCAAGAAATGCCCTGGGGAAAGGGTTTGGGGTGGCCATTGCCCTAGGCAGTGCCTCGTCCTCTAGTTTGATTTGGTCTAGATGTGCCCAGGGTGCTGCAGAGGTTCCTCACACCTGGAACATGTCCCGTGCCTAAAATGTCCCAGTTTCTTTCTCTTCCTCCTTTACCTGGAGAGGCAGAACAGGAAGCCTTTGGATGCCTTTGCCAAAGCTCCAGCACTGGGTCTGTGTCCATTAAGTGTTTTTAAACAACGAGTGGAAAGGCCTCTTTCCCTCTCTCTCTCCTCCACTGTTGAATTAGTTGGCACATACCGACAAACCTTGCCGTGCTTCCTCCCAACACCATTCCCGCCTGAGCAAACAGGCCCACCATGTGTGTGCCACAAGCTGGGTGTGGTGAAGCCCAGAGGCTTGGCTTGGTGAGCCTGTGTGAGCAGCCCTCAGGTGGGAGCAGCTCCTTGGAGCAGCAGTGCCGAAGGGAGAAGCTGTTCCTGAGGAGGAGGGTTGAGGAACGGCATGGTCATGGGAGCCTAGCAAAAGCCAAAGTGTGTGGGTCCCGAAGAGTGGGTGATGTTGGTGATGGGAGGCTGGGTGGCCATCCTGGTTAGGGTGTGCCCTTTGCTCTCCCAGTGAAGAAGTACCTGTGTGGAGAGAGGCTGTGGCTTTCAGAGAGTGCCTGATGCCATGGCTGGTGGAACGCAGGCTAGTGTTGAGCCTGCTGAAGAGGGGATGGTGGTTTCCCCGGGGTGGTTGGTGGGGCTGCGTGTGTTTGGGAGGTAGTGAGAGCTCTGGAGCTGACACAAGAGGTCCCAGATGGGAAGTAGGGAAGGGGTTTGGATGAGGGAGGGACCAGAGGGAAGCTTGTGATCTGGCACCAACCAACAATGTTTTCTTGCTCTCGCCTGTTGCTGGGTTTGCAGACAGTGGATATCCAAGGGCAGGAGCGTGAAGGTAGAGCGTTTGTAGAGCTCTTGCCTTTGGAGCCTGCAGCTGCATCCCTTGGTGGGCAGGTGAGAGCTTTGCATGCGCTTGGGAGCGTGCTGGACTACTGCTTTCCTCTGCCGAGCTCTGGGCAGGGAGACCCCTGGGTGAAGCAATTCTTGCCCCCACCCGAGAAACGCTGAGAGCAGGTGAAGTCCTGAATCTTCTGGCCGCCTTCATCCATGTCTCCTTTTCTCTCCCTTGTCCTCCTCCCTCCCACTCTGCCTGCCTCCTCCCATGCCTCTGGCAGCACAGGGCGCTGTCCCCCCACTAGGAAGACCCTGGGAGAGGCAGGTGGGCCACGCGAGAGCCCTCCTGCGCCTCCTGGCTCCTGTTGCCTCAGTATTGGGGACAGTCTCCAGGGAGCCATCCCCCACATACCCTAGGCTGTGTCCCACCCTCAGTCCCTGTTCATGGCACCCAGAGCTCAGGACTAGGCATCTTTGTGGCAGGGTGTTGGGTGCTGGAGGAGGTGTCCCTCCCCGCGCAGCACCAGCAGCCACAGCAGCATGCTGGGAGCCCTTCTGCCCCTGGGAGTAAGTTGTGCACCCGTTTTCACAGTCTGCGTGGATCGTCCCCCGACCTGCTGTCCCTGCAGGCAGTGGAGGAGAGAGGGACTGTGACGGAGCAGCTCCACCACCCAGCAGGTAGTGCCTGAGGAGGAGGGGAAGGTACAAGAGTCACCTGAGCATCCCTGGGCAGCTCCAAGGCTCGTACCAGGTCCTGGCTGGCTCTGGAGGAGCCTGGCTGGGGGTGGGCAGACAGAGGGCTCTTTTGGACCTCTGGCTCCTTCCTGTAGAGTGTGTGTGTGCAGGCTGGGGGGGGGGGGTGCACATGCACGTGTAGTGCTGGCCAGGGTCCCTCCTCAGTGTGCCTGGGGGCAGAGAGGAGAGAGACTTTTAGCAGAAGGCAAAACTGAGCCCAGACTCACACTGGCTATTCTCTGTTGCAGGATGGAGAGAATGAGGTGGAGGCTGAGGATGAGGAGAATGAGATTAGCAAAGGTGTCCCCATTGCCAGGGGTGGATGGCCTGCAACCTGCTGCTGGGGAAGGCCAGTGTCGAGAGAGGACACCAGAGAGCGCAGACCCCAGGCACAGCGAGCCCTCATCCGAGCCCGCAGGGCAACGGCCCCGGATGGAGCAGAGGAAGCAGCACACCACCGCACCTGCAAGTTGGTGGCAGGCAATGTGGGGCTGCTTTCCCTGCAGACAGAGATGCCAGGAGGCTGGCAGCATGCCAACCCCACCAGTGTCACCTCCCCTGGCAAGAGGGCCAAGGGATGCCTCCACCTCAGGGCAGCAGGTGGAGCACCCCTTCTCAGGTTCTGGCAGCACCTCCACCCTGCAGTCTGCTGCCTCCCTAGGACAGGACAGCAGCTGCCAGCCCTGTGAGCAAGGACACTTTGTGGTGGTGACACACACGGTCACCCTTCCCTTTTATAAAAGCAGGGAAACAAGCTCGCTGTGCAGCTGGGCCAGTTCAGACAGCGAGAGCTGTGCTAGGGACTGCAGCTGCCTGGCCTCGGAGGATGTGGAAGTGCAGGGTGAAAACCGCACCTCCAACTGTGTCCTGGAGGTGGAAAGTGTGAGTACCTGGGGGTCCTGTGATGACGTAAAGGAACATGTTGTGACTCCCACCCGCAGCTCAAGCCCAGATGTTGGTGGGGAAAGAAGCTCACAACTTTGTGGGCACAGAGAAGACCAGGGCATGAGCTGCACTGCTAGCTCGGCTCAAGAGGCTGGCAGGGAGTGATGTTCCTTGCCCTGGGAGGGTGCAGAGGAAGAGGGTCATGATGTGCACCTCCAGTGCTGCCATCAATGTTGGCAGTGAGGAAAGATCCCTGTCTGCTCAATAAAACGTACTGCGTGGCGGTTGCCTGCGACTCCAGGTCTGTCTCTGACGTGGGCAGTGCAAAAAGCTGCATGGGCGGCGGGGGTCACTGAGGGCAGGGCCAAAGACTGCAGCTCTCAAAAGGAGCAGAGGCCTGAGTCAGGGCTTGGCCTCAGGGGAGTCCTATGCAGAAAACAGGGTGTCAGGCTGATCTCAGCTGGAGCAAAGTTCTGTCCAGGAAGTGATCTCAGAGAAGTGCCCGGCACACCCGAGTGGGCACAACCCACTCAGAAGAGCAAGGGGGAAAGAGATCTTGGGATCAACCTTGGGTGACTCTTGAGCAGCAAACATTTGCTGGGGGTGGTCGCAGGCCCGCCACTTGGAGTGCTCTGGACCTGGGAGAAACCCTGAGGAGATGACAAAGTTGGATGGGCAGACAGCTCCCCTGTGAGCCCCCAGCTGGGCACTCGTGGCCCGAGGGAAGTAAGGAGCAGAGGTCAGAGAGGAGGATCTCCCTGCAGGTGACCCCTCGGGAGCACAGGGGCCCTGGCTGACCTCAGGAGACCTCAGTTACGCCACCAAGGCGCAGCTGGTGCCAGAGAGGAGCACAGGGGCGGGTCCTGCAGCAGCAGCCCAGGCCTGCAGCTGACCGGAGAGGGCCTTGGAGCTCTGCCTGGGCACCCTCTGAGCTCCGAAAACCCTGACACTGGAAAGCGTGTTGGTGTCAGACTTCCAAGAACCCCCAGGGCCACGTCCTGGGTGCAGAAACTGCCTCCTTGAACCACAGCTCAGGAGGTGGGTGGGAAAAGGCTGGAGGCAAGTGATCCGGGGCTGCTGTGCTCATGGGTGACTGTGTCAGGAGCCTCGAGCTAGCAGATGGCGGTGCACGGCCCAGAAACTGCTGCCCAAACTGCTGTGGGCGACAGGGCTGCGGAATCTGGCTCCAGAAGGGAGGGCAGGGCTGAGGTCCGGAGGGACGGGCAGAGAAAGGGCTCCCCCATGAGGGCTGAGACCCTTTGTGTGCAGGTCTGTGTGCAGGGCGCACCCAGGTGGGTGTGCAGAGGCAGCAGGAAGGGGAGGACGAGCTGCCAGGGGGCCCAGCTCTGTCCCCTCCCTGGTCTCCCAGCCCAGCCAGGGGCAGCTTGGAGGCACGAGCGGGCCAAGGGCATGCGGGGACCCTCCGGTGGGACCTCCTGGCTGACCCAGTGGGCACAACACCCCCATGGGGCCGGGAGGAGGAGGAAGAGGGCAGCTGCTGCAAGGGCCTCGCAGGGCCCCATTGGGTGTGGGGGATGTGTGGGGGAGGGGCTGGGCGTGGCTGTGGCCCCGCCCCCGATTGTTGGGTGGGGCCCTGCGCACAATAGGAGGCAGCCAGGCACTGGCAGATGTCCCTGGCGGCGGTGGTGGTGGCCGAGCAGGAGTTATGTCTGTGGCGCGAGCGTCCCGAGCGCAGCAAGAGCCTGTGAGCCGCACAGTGTAAGAGCCGCTTCCTTCCCTCCTCTGCCCCGCGCGGACAAAGAGGCTGCAGGGAGCCGGGCTCGGGGCTGCCGCGGCTTCAGCGCGGCCCCGGCCACTGGGTGGCCAGAGGGGACGAGGAGGGGACGAAGAGCCACATGCTCTCTGGTCTGCTCCGAGACCCAGCAACGGGCTCTCACTTCCAAGGAGAGGATCTTCTCCTCTGGGTTTTGGGACCTTCTCTGCGACCTCCCTCTTCCCTTTGGCCAGTGCTTGTGCTTCGGGGCACCAGGGAAAAGTATTCCCCGCCTAAAAGGAGAAGAAGAGAGTCTCCTGGCACAGCGCCCCTGCTTGGGAGATGCAGAAGAGCTGCCCTTTCTCAGCCTGAGAAGAAATCTCGGCCTGAGAGGGCAGGGGATATCACCAAGTGTCCTGTGCAAGCAAAGAAGAGGATGGGAAGCGTTTTCTTCCCAGGTGGAGGGTAGGGGTTAGCGAAGCACGTGGCATACTTGACGTGATCCCCTTCCTGAGTTGCTTTGGAGAGAAGAGGGGAGGTGGAAACATGGGGGCAGAAAAAAAGCCCCTTTCCCTCTGCCCCCCTAGAAAATGCCAGCAGCTCATTCACTCTGCTGTAGTGGAGAAACGCCCTGGTAAAAGGGCTTGGGGTGGCCCTTGTCCTAGCAGGTGTCTCCTCAAGTTCAGTTTGGTCTAGATGTGCCCAGTGTGCTGCATAGGTTCCTTACATATGGACAACATCCTGCACCTGAAACGTTCCAGTTTCTTTCTCCTCTTCTTCTTCTTCTTCTTTTAACTGGAAAGGAAGAACTGGCAACCTTTGGATGCCTGTGCCAAAGCTCCAGCACTGCAAGAGGCTGATGTTCAGCCTGCTGAGGAGGGGACAGACGGTGTTTTCCCTGGAGTGGCTGGGGGGCGGGGAGGCCTCAGAGTGTTTGGGAGATCCTGGGAGCTCAGCGACTGCCTCAAGAACCCCCCACGGGGGAGGCAGGGCAGCGGTTTTGGTGAGGGCGGCAACCGAGGGAAGCTTCTGAGCTGTCCCCAACTCTCCTGCTCTCCCTGGTTGCTGGGCTTGTAGATGGTGGACATCCAAGGGTGGGAGTGTGAAGGAAGGAGCCTTTGCAGAGCTCTTGCCTCTGGAGCTTGGAGCTGAGTCCCTTGGTGGACAGGTGAGACCTTTACTGGAGCTGGGAGCATGTTGAGCTGCTGCCAAGTGCTGGGCAGGGAAAGCCCTGGCAGAAGCCATTTCTGCCCCTGCCCACCCTGGAAACGCTGAGAGCAGGGGCACTTGTTCTGAATCTTCTTGCCGCCTTCATGCCTCCTGCCTTCTCCTTTTCTCACCCTCGGTCCCTGTTCATGGCACCCTAAGCACAGGACTAGGTGTCTTTGTGGGAGTGTTGGGTGCTGGAGGAGGCGTCCCTCCCTGCGCAGCACCAGCAGCCACAGCCGCGTGCTGGGAGCCCTTCTGCCCCAGGAGTAAGCGCTGCCCCTGTTTTCACAGCCTGTGTGCATCGTCCCCCGACCTGCTGTCCCTGCAGGCAGTGGAAGAGAGAGGGACTGTGAGGAAGCAGCTCTGCCACCCAGCAGGTAGTGCCTGAGGAGGAGGGGAGGGCACAAGAGTCACCCAAGCATCCCCGGGCAGCTCCAAGGCTCATACAAGGGCCTGGCTGGCTCTGGAGGAGCCTGGCTGGGGGTGGGCAGAGAGGGCTCTGCTGGAGCTGTGGTCCTTCCTCTGGCATGTGAGGCTCCGTGCGTGTACGTGCACGTGTGTGTGTAGAGCAGGTCCTGGTCTCCGGGCATGGCTGGGGAGTGCAGGGACAGGCAGCCAACACTCACGCCTGCTCCACTCACTTGCAGGATGGAGAGGCTGATGCACAGACTGAGGAAGAGGACAGCCAAGGTGTCCCCATGGCCAGGGGCCTATGCCGTGCAGCCTGTTGCTGGCGAAGGCCAGTCTCAGGAGGGGAGAGAGGAGAGAGCAGCTCCCAGGGAGGGCAAGTCCTCCTGCGAGCCCACAGGGCTGTGTCCTGGGAGGCAGCTGGGGGAGCAGCACCCTGCTGAGGCTCGGAGCTGGTGGCAGGCAGTGTGGGGCTGCTTTCGCTGCGGCCAGAGGTGCCAGGAGGCCAGCAGCAGCCTCACCCCACCTGTGTCACCTGTCCTGGCAAGAGGGCCAAGGGCTGTCCCCACCTCAGGGCACCACGTGGAGCAGCCCCCCGTGGGCCCCAGCACACCTCCACCCTGCAGCCTGCTGACTGCCTAGGAGAGGAGAGCAGCTGCCTGGCCTGCGAGGACGTGGGCACCTGCATCCTGAGTCTCGCGTCTTACACGAGCAGTGAGACAAGCTCCCTCAGCAGCTCGGCCAGCTGGGACAGCAAGGGCTGTGCCGGGGACTGCAGCTCCCTGACCTCGGAGGATGAGGGCAAAAGCCGTGATTGCAGCAGTGAGGTGCACCTTTGAGCCCATTTGGGCTCTGCATGAACCCTGGATGTTGTTTACTGGGACTTGAGGCAAGGCTTTGGACACTCTCTCCTGTAACATCCCCCTAGACCAGCTGAGCAAGTACAAGCTAGGCAAGTGCTCGGACCGAAGCACACTCAGGCTGAAAGCGGGCTGAAATGCCGGGCTCCGACAGCTGTGATCAGTGGCACAAAGTCCAGCTGGAGGCCAGTCACTCGTGGCGTCCCCCAGGGGGCCAGCACTGTTCAGCATCTTCATTAATGGCCTGCAGGATGGGACCAAATGCCCCCACAGCAAGGTCGCAGATGATACAAAACAGGGAGCTGTGGCTGATACGCACCAGATGGCTGTGCTGCTTTGAGCAGGTCCCCCTCTGCCAGGCTGCAGAAAGGAGCAGAGGGGGACCTCATCAAGTTCCACCATGGGAAGTGCCAAGTCCTGCACCTGGGGAGGATGCAGCCCTTGCATCAGCACAGGCTGCCACCAGCTGCAGAGCAGCTTTGCCGAGCAGGACCGGGGCATCGTGGCGGACAAGAGCATGCCCAGCAGCATCCTGGGGCAGGTCCTGTAGCAGCAGCCCGGGCCTGCAGCTGCCTGGGAGGGACTCAGAGCTCCCCCAGGGCACCCTCTGAGCTCCAAAAACCCTGACGCTGGAAAGCGTGTTGGTGTCAGACCTCCAAGGACCCCAGGAGCACGTCCTAAGCACGGAAACCTGAGCACAGCAGAAGATGTGGGTGGATGAAGGTGAAGGTTGCTGGCAGGTTATCCCTGCAGAGAGCTGTGTCAGGAGTCCCAGTCTCCCAGCGTCACCTCTCATG
Organism: Apteryx mantelli; assembly: GCF_036417845.1. NCBI lineage: Eukaryota > Metazoa > Chordata > Aves > Apterygiformes > Apterygidae > Apteryx > Apteryx mantelli. The sequence continues at coordinate 81,713,333 of NC_089979.1, forward strand.
CCACCAAGTCTAAGTGCTGCCTCTGCCTCGGGGCAGGAGGTGGGGCATTGGTCCTCGAGTTCAAGCAGCATCTTCTCCCTGCAGTCTGTTGACACCCAAATTGATGAGAGTAACTGCCTGCCCTATGGTGTTGGAGAAGCAAGAGCTGCACCTTTAGCTCTGCTTCCACTGTTGCCTTCAACAGTTAATGAATGTGAAAACAAATTTTTCTTCTTTTTTATTCTCTTCTTCTTCTTTTTTTTTTAACACTTATGACTAAAACTCTTAAAATATGTTCCTCAAAATTTGAAAGGAGATTATATATAGTGGTCATGATCTTCATAGGAGTTTCCTTTTTGGATTATGTTATATCTGTAATATTATGTAAGTGAGTTTTTAATGGGGGAAAAAAACCAAAATAAATTACTTCTATCTTTTGTCATCTCCCAAATTTTCCCATTAGTAGTTTGTCAGTAGTGAATTTTGTTTCCTTAGTCAGGCAGAAAAAAAAAGGAGAATCGTGTTTCATACTGTTACAAGAGAGGAAGTGTTAATTTTATTATAGTCAGCTGAAGACAATTTTATGAAATAATTTCTGTTAATATTTGTTACTCCTACTGAGTCTAGTGAAGGTCAAGGCTCTGTTGTATTATAGACCATAAATATAAGCAATAAGAAATACTTGGGTTTAAAAAAAATCGACATGCTAAACAAGATTTGTAAGCACAGAAGACATTACTGTGTTGGATTATCAATATGCAATAATCAGATGCTAAGAAGATTAACTTCATAATCAGAGTCAGTCTGATTCTACCAGAACTGCAGACGGAGCCCCGGTCTTTAGCATCTGTCTGCAAATATCTTTCCTCTCTCGTGTACAGTGGCCACAGGTAGAGCATTCAGTATAGACTGTTATATGCCAAATTTGAAAATTCAGCCATTTTGTTTGAATTGTATTTGGGGAAACTATGGAAACTATGGTGTAAAATAGAGCAGCCTTTTTTTGCGTGTTTCTGTAGTGGCTAATAAGATTTTCTGAAATCCTATTCTTTCATTTCAAATATTGAGATGGTGGTAATTTTTTCATAAAAAAATATACATATGTGAAGTCAGAGAGCTGGTAAGGTTAGGCAAGAAGATAACTTATAATTACTATCAGGAAAGAGTGTTCTGATGTGTTTTTATCAAGCAGGGGCTGTTAGTTTTGTTGATTATTATCAAGTAAAGTTATTATTGAAGTATTTTGCACCACTTCCTGGACAAATGTGTTTAGTTCATCATCATACCCAGACCAAGGGAAAACATTAGGGAAAACAAGGAAACAAGGTAACTCATTATCATGGAAAATGTTAAATGTTTAATCTCTTACTCTATTCTGATTTTCCCAGCTCATTAAAATAATTCTGTCATAGGTTAAAGTTTTTGGCATATTTGCTTCTGACTATGAAGAGTTATCTCAAATTGTGACAGTTTATTTCATTATGTAAATGAAGTATGAAGGAGGCAATGATGTATTAAACTATAAATGCACCTAAATGTCATAAAACCATAAATATTTTTTGCTCCTAGTTGTCAAAGACATGGAGAGCTAGATCTCTGACTAGTGTCAGTTAGTATAGATCCACTAGAATAAATGCTAGATTCCTAATTGATGTCAGTTCAGAATCTGGCCCATAGCATTTATATTTCTATTGCTTTCCAACTTTTCATCAAGGTGTATTTGTTCTTTATTTAAATAAGGGTAATAAATCAAATCATGAGGTAATTTTCTTCCCCTGATTTATGACTCTTCAGCAGAATTAGCAGGTAGAAAGCATAAAAGTAGTTTGCAGTTCAATCTAGAGTTGTGGGAAGGGTTCAGAAATCTTTGTACAGTCAGAGTCCCATTGACTCCAATAAGTTTCAGTTGTGTTAAAATGCAGTCTGTCTGTCTGATCTTGCAAAGGAGTAGAATAATAGAACAGAAATAATAGAGTTATTTCCAATTTTACAAGAGCATATCTAATCAGGCAGACTTTCTATGTCATCTCCGATACATACAAAACCCAGCAGATAGTATTTAAGATGTCAGGAATCATTAAATTTTCCCATTTGAAACAATCTATGTAGGTTTTATACAATATATTTATAAGCCATATTAAAAATGTAATTGTAAAACAGATACCTGGAGACTTCATTCTCTTTAACCAAAATATCTGATCATCAGCTGGTGAGATTTTACAACTTAATGTCCCGAGGAGACAAAGATTGTAAATAGTTTTAGTTGAATGGGTGGTAAGTTTAAGCAATGAGTCATAGTGCCTGGCATAAGGTAGTGTATGGATACTACAAAATTTATTGTCATTTTAAGCATGCATTTTGTGTAGAAGGAAGAAATGGGAGCATTTTTGTGAGAATGAGCATCAGTTTGATACAGAGTCTTTGGGAGAATACCTTATTAAAGTTAATAAATTAAATGCAAGTGGGCAGGTTTCAGTGCTGTGTTCAGTTCATTCTGTGCTACCTCACTGAATTAAAGCTGACCAGTTCAGCTTTATGAAGATCATGAAGATCACACTGTGAGGATTTCCCTGTTTCTGTTGAGGCTGCTACGTCAGCTTCTTATGAAATTTCGAGCCATCAGCAGGTAGGTAAGTAAATATCTGTGGTTTTCATTCTTCTAATGATTCTTACCATCCCTTATTTCAGGTGTTTTCTCATCTTTCTTTTTCCCATCACGCCCATCTCCATAATTCTCTCCTTTCACCTTTTCCAAGAACCAATTCTGTTTGTTTGTTTTTTTTATTCTCTTCTTGAATTTCTGTGGTGTTGTGCTTGCTTGCATTTTTGCTCGCTATTCTGTATAAGTACTAGAGCATGAAAGTATAAAATGTTACTGGGGAGATACAATGAGCTTCTGCCCTACAGGTTTTCTTCATGCTCTAAGATAATAAAGCACAAAAGGATAAGAGAGCTCAGGAAGGGTTAAAGTGCCTGCAGCTATAGAAGCCATTGATAACAGTATCAGCTTGCCCAAGAAGTTTTTTATATGAATAGAGACATCCTTAGCTGAGGTCATCTAGCCTGGCTCTTATACAGTCAATGGAAAGGCATGTGTTGGCTTTGTGTCAAATATGGATGATGCTTCAAAACACCATGCTTGATGGAAATAGTCTCACCCTATGGGAAATGTTAGAAAGGAATCTCACAAGGCCAGGGTAGCTTATGTTTGAACAGGGGAATGAAAAGATAGAGAGTTTAGATATTATCTACTTATTTAAACTGTATTCAAATGCTTGATGGTCCTTTCCATCACTAGACTTCTGAGAAGCTTCAATCTTCTGAAAAGATGTCAGTGGCAGCGCTGAAATTCTCTTGAGTGCTGAGAGTCTCTTGATGGCCTGGGATGGGCTTTGGAGTCCTTCTAGGAGTGAGTGTTGCAATTGCTCGTATACTTAAGCAGTCAAGTTTCATTGCTGTATTGATTTATACATATTCTGCTGGGACATCATGATTGTAGTGAAAAAGATACAGGGGTAAAATACAGTAACCTGGAATTTCCAATTTCCAGATGTCATTGAAATGATATGTTCAAATCTGTCAAATAAAAAAATGAGGACAGTGGAGATGAATTATTAAATTGGAGCAGTGGCAAAACCAAATTATGCTGGTTTCTGTTTCTTACATTTTGAACCTATGGCAAGTTGTTAAAGGGGCTTGACGTGGCCTTCAGTGCTTTTACGCCTTCTCTTCTCTGTACATCATTATTCCTAAAAGAATGATGAATATAGTACAGGTGACTTAATGCTATTACTCACTTCTTAACTGAGCAGAAAAAAAATTACATAGAGAATGAAGTTCAGTTAAACATAGCTATAGCAGTATAGGCAAAAGAATTGAATGGCAAAAAACTGCTGCTGCATGAGAGGAAATCTGGAGGAAGGGGGATAAACATAATGGATTGAGCACTGCAGAGGCAGATTGCTGCACTGGTTGTAGGCAGAGGCTAAGGAGAGAGCAGAGAGGTGTCTGTGTGCAGCAAGGGATGACTGTTTATGAACTGAGAGAATAATATCTGAGGAATGAAAAATCAAAGAATAGCATTTAAGCTAGAAAATGAATTACATATTCAGATACATGCCATGTGTGCATGGAAGAGCAAAGGTTATACATTCAGTAACACAGGAGGAGGTACTTAGAGTAGTTACTGCTAGGCATGTGGAAACAGGCCTTTTTTTGGAGAAGCAGTAACTTCTTCAAGTCAAATAGCACTGTGAAATTCATGTAAAAATGTAAAACACCTTGCTACGTGCATGAATGGATAAATAAAGTACATGTAGTTGCATGCAATTGTTCTTTCCTGATAATCTAAGAAGTGTAAGACACTGATTCTTAGTATTGCAACAATGTTTTGTTTTTCTTTTTAAACTTTGATTCTAAATTTTGTCCTGAACTTTTTTTGTATTGAAATTATAAAATATTTTGGTCTATGATAGTTGAAACATTTCAGGTTGCCTTTTGCATTATACCTTTGAAAAGAAACATGTCTATGTAGAGCAAAACTCAATTCAGTACTTTAATAAATGCATATTACATATTAATGAAAATATTTTATATAATACAAAATATATCTAAATAAAATATTTAGATACTTCTAATACAAATATTTCCTTTTGGTCCCTAAGATTTAGTGGATAGTAACATGTTTCCACAAAACCTTTCAAGACTGTTGAATTTGCATTTTTACACAAGATACTGCCTTGCAGGCATTTCTTCACCTGCTCTTATAACTTCATGTCTTTCATTGTTCAAGAATAAATAATTAATTGTAATCCTTTTGCATAATATGCAATAAGAAATTGAGCAAAAGTCTTAAACTTCTTATAAGAATGATCTCAGGAGTCAGCATTCATTAATACATACTCTTTCATGATGTACCATATATTGACACTGGAGGCAGAAAAATCAAAAGCTTCTCTTTTTCTCCCAGTGAAAATGCTTCTATGAACTGCTGGAAATACTAATATCATTCTGTGTGTCCTTAATAGCTATGGCTATAAACAGCCATAGTCTAGTCCGCTAGGTAATTTGCGGGAGACAGTAAAGGGCACTTCAACAGCAGCCACAGGTCTAATCACAGTGCTTAGACAATCTCTTCCTTAATTTTTTTTTTTAAATTAAGAGTGTGCATGCAGGTGTTTATTTTGTTTAGCTTTATTTTGTTGAGCTTTTGTTTATTTTGTTGAGCTTTAAAAACAGTGATACTGTTATCTTAAAGTTTCTGTTAAATTATTTTAAAAAATCTTGTGTCTTGCAAAAAAAGTGAGTCCTCATTAAAAAAAAAAAAAAAAAAGCATTTCATCCCACTTTTTTCACAGTATCACTCTGTTTCATTTCTTGTGCTTTGCTCTTTTTGTGGAGTTCTGCTTGAAGCAACCGTGAACTGTAATTAGATAATTAAGATTCTATGACTCAAGCATTACTGACCTCTTCTTGTTTACAGTATTGGCTGGCAAGATTAAAAGGTTGTCCTCTCCTCATCTACCTGGAGCTCTGCAGGGTGTGATTTCTAATTACTTTCTCAGAAATTCTCACCCCGAGTAATCTGGATATAGGGCACATACCATTACTTCCTCCTTGCATGTATGCCATTTGCTGATCTAGCAAGCAGAAAGACACAGAACTGGGAAAGGGTTGTGAATGTATATCTTCTGCACAGGACACATCATTGTACTTACTCTCCCTATTGGTGTACTCAGCAGAGGAAAACAGCATTTGATATTCCTGATATTTTTGAAGGAATGCACCTTTTCCTAAAGAAGGCAAAAAAACCCCTCACCCCAACTCAAACTGTACATCAGAAGCAAATTAGAGACACAGGCAGATGTTGTTCTTCCTTCATAAATCACCTTTAAAGAGACATTTTTATTCTGACTATTTCATTTGCTTTTTTATTTATTTATTTTTTTTAACTACTAAAATCAAGTTTTATACCACTGATAAAAGTTCAATAGCATACAGCTTAGATGTCTGTACTTTACCTCTGAGGCAAGCGGGCTGTTTCTATTTAAGAGATTTTCTAACTTGTTGCGGAATCACCCGCTCTATTATGCACAGGAGAATCATTACTGTAGTATTTACAGTTGTCACAATAGTTGATGTGATCTAGGCACAGCTACTTGTTTACTTGTTCATGTGATGTGACATTTTAATAACAACCACCATAATCATGAGTATATACGACCAGAAATAATTTTTTACTCCTAAGGAGTTGTTGTTTTCATCTTCTACCAAGGGCATTGTATCTAGTCTTTTAAATTAGTGCACTTCAGTGGAGGCGTTAAAGGCTGTCTTCTAGCTTTATCAGCAACTTAAAGACAAACTGATTTATCTGTTTCCCTAAAGAAGAAGAAAAAAAGGTGGCAAAGATTTTATTTTTTCAAATGAAATAGAGAATTCAATGGTTAAAAAAAAAAAAGTCCTCCAGCAAGATGAAAACTAAATACAATCAGCTATAAGGGTGTTAAATGCTAGAACAAGAAAGGAAAAATTGATGACACACAAGGATTTACTTTGATGTAAAAGCAGAACAGTTTCCAGCATACTTAAATGCCTAAAGCATGGATCATTTAATTTGCTTTTCCAGATACTGCTACATTTTGTCTGTATTCTATCAGGTTCAAATTAGAATAACAATCTTTAGCAATCTTTTTCATCTTCTTGAAAGGAGGACATTTTGGTATTCAAAGGACAAGGTTCCTATGGGTACCAATTTGGATATTTTGTATGACTAATCCCAAATCTCCTCCCCTCACCTGCCTTTTAATGGCATACAACACCCCAGAGATGGGAAAATGTTAGACAGCCAGACAGTCCTTCATTTCTCTTTCATAGCATGGTGAAGCAAGAAACTCTCAGATGGTAACAGAGCAGACCATTGCATTTGTTAAGCTCTTAATCTTAGTGTCAACCAAAGCCTCACCAGATGAAATGAAGTTTGACTCTTGCAGTTGCGTGAACATTTGTATTGTAGAAGCTCACCTGAGACACTGTAGTTGGATCTTATGTCTATCCGAGACTGGCACATTAAAAAGCCAGAAATAAAGCCCTTGTGTGGCTACTCAGTGTGAATGTATTGACAGATCCCTGCAGGAAAGAATTAAACAGAAGGCTTTAAAAGAAAAGGCAGTGAATTTATAACAGGATTATACAGCTGTTGGAATCAAGTTTGTACAATGTCGAGCTGAGAATTCAAAGAAAAACAAGAGAGGGCACAAAGAATTGGCATTTATAATTGGCTAACGAGAGCTTTCAGCGATGCAAGAATTTTGCGGCCGCAGCAGCAAATTTTCATATAGTTAGGAGGACTGAGGAGGATTTTAATTCCTGTGCTTCACCAGTTAGCGTTACTAAAAGATACATCCCCAAGTGGTAAGTTACACCTAGTTCTTTCTGCTCCTCAAAACTTGGAGATATTTTCAATTAAAGAATTCTTTTGGCTATTCATGTGCATCAAGTCTGGTCTAAAGTTCATGGTGATTTAAAGGCTATTATCAGTTGATCAAACTGTAGTGGAAAGCCTTCAGAACTTTCCTAAATTAGAGGAATTTCATACCCAGAAGGTTCATCTCCTTTTACTTGCTCTATTTTAAAGGTGAATTTGTGGCTTCTTTCATAATGGTAGAGTTAGACTTAAATAAAACATTCAATATAGAATTTTGCATACAAACCAAAGCCCAGACGATGCAATTACCAAGTTCAGTGGGAAGATATAGCAAAGGGAGACAAAAATTAAGAGGTCCAAGTTAGGCAGGATAAAAGCACTTTCAGCTGGGATTTGAAATGAGACGGAGAGTTGATGAAGCAAAAAGACACAAGAAGGCTGTCATTTCAGGTATAAGGTACATATTGTTTCAAAAAATAAAAAATAAAAAAAAAAATCACATTTTACTGCACAAGCTTTCAGCCGTGTTTACCCTTCAGCTGTCATCTTCCTTGACTATTCACATACTGTACCAGACTATAAAATCATCTCTCTGCTGCTATAGAAAACCTTGCCAGAGATTAGACCTTGGGGAAATACTGTCTTTGGTTATTTCACACCAGCGCTGCATACAAAAAAACCTTTCTATTGTAACATGTAATGTAAATTTTTGGATTATCACAAAAAATCACACACATACACACACATATGTATACGCATATATATGTGTGTGTGTATAAATATATATATATATATATATATATATAAAGTAACTGAGGAGGAGGGGTCAAGCACCTCTGGCTTTCCATGGCAGTCTCCTGTGTCCTAATAAACTCGCTACCTGGAGATAAAGCTGTCCTTTCCCCTTGAAAAAGCCTAGCTCACAGCCACAACCAGAAATTTATGGGAACTACCATGCTCTCCAAACTGTATCTCCACCTTCATTAGTGCTTCCCAGACCACTATCTCCTCCTCTAACAAGTCACATAATAGTTATCTCATACAGCAGTTTTAGAGCAGATATCCAATTATATATATTTTCCTTCTCCATCATCAGCCCCATCTGAGCCCTTTTGCCATTCATCTTCAGTGTCCCCTTCTACTCACCCTCCAAGCAACAACCACTTGGTCAAGGCCTAAATCCTCACCCTGCCTTAAACTAGCAGCTTCTTCCACAGGATGCTTTTTGTCTTCAGTGAGACTGCTGCTGTGGGTAGCAGCTGCAAATCTGACTCTCTCATTACAATAAATTGGAAGTAATCAGACTTGGTAAATGGGAACATATGCTATTACATTTTGAAAATGTGCATCACTCAAGAAGCTGGAGTAACCTCCCACCCTACATTTTTTTAAAGTTGATGAGAGAGCACAGGTATTACTATAAATAATTTAAAGCTGCAGCCAGTTCAGTGTTTTGTTTAGTTTCTTTTTTTTCTCCTCCCTTTCTCATGCTCCTAGTCTTTCAGAGAATTTGTGATGATTTGCCCACTTGAAAATAAAATGATAGTCACAAAACTTGGGCATGCAGAGTCCATAAATGTTCTGTTCGGCTCTAAGAGGGATCATTTAGCTGAGAAAGCTAAGGCTGTGTTTAGAAACGATTAAACCTGTCACTTTAAACTGTACCTACTCTCACTTTGACACTGATAAGGAAGCTCCTGCTGCCTAGATGTTCTAAATTAAATTATTCTCTTGAGGAATGTCAGACCCGTTGCTTTAAATGTTGCTTCCCACTGCAGTGTTGATGAAAAGTCTGTGCTTGGCTGAGTTTGCCAGGATTATGCAAAAAAAAGTTCTCTGCAAATTTCCATGTAATTTCCTTTCCTATGGATGTGCATATCTTGAAATGTGTCTGCATTTTAAGTTACCATGTTAAATGTAATAAATGATGCTTTTGTTTCATTAACCACTGCAGCACACTTTGGTCTGGTGGGACACCAGCAAATAAGCTTCACAGAAACCAGTGGCATGTTTCTGAAGCTTCAGTGACATGAGAATGAACTTCAGTAATTTTATTTTATGTCAGGCCTAAATGTTTAAAAATTTTCACAGCAGTCAATCAAGCCTTTTTCTCTTTAGTTTGTTCTTTCTTTCCTTCTCTTTCTCTCTCTGGTGTAAATTGGGAGCAATCCTCCCTGAATTCAGTGGAGTTATAATAGTCTAATGTCTGCTTAAGGAGAGAAAAAGGCCATTCTTGTGTTAGCCTTGCTTTCTGACAGCTGCCTTAAAATGAGCATGAGAGAATCAAAGAAAAGCTAAACCATACTGACAGGGTATGATAGAGGCAGCCAAACTACTGAAAGTCAGAAACCCTGTCAGTCAGTGTGATGACAACTATGACTGTTTGTTTCTTTGGCCTGGTATATGGTCATTTTATCACGACCTCAGGTTACAGTGCTTGCCTAACATTATACAATACCCAGAGGTATTGACAGGCCAGGTCCGTAACCCCTTCATGCACATAACTCTCACAGAGTTTTTTGGGAGTTAATTGTTTAGAATTTTGGTGGACTGTGACTACTATTTTTGAAAAACAACACTTGGGCACTCATTATGTTGTAAATCATCAGATATTATGAGATGATACCAAATTTTCCTTATAATTCTCTGTGTAGTGTCTCCTTGTTTATTTTTAATATAGATATTGTACCATGGGTTCTTCTTTATGGGTGTGTGTGTGTGTGTGTGTGTGTGTGGCAGAGGTTTGATGTATTTTGCCTTGTGATAGGGAAATGGAATAGATGACCTTTCAGGGTACCTAGTTTTCATGTTTCCCTATTTAAAAGATAGAAAGCTTCTAGGTATTTACAATATACTTTGCAGCCCAACTTTATTGTGTCTGCATTCAGCTGAAGTAATATACATATAACAGGAACTTTAGAAGAAATTCATAGATATTTGCATTGCTAATCATTTATAGAAAAGATTAGGAATGTTACAATGTGTTGGTGATATTTGATTCTGTGAAGTAGAGCTGAATTTTAACTGGCTTCATTTCTGCTCTTGAAAAGCAGATATATGTAATCTTTGGTTAAACATTTTACATATTCTAATTTCTTTTATACTTTGATGGTGAAAGTGATTTAATTCTTTAATTAAAATATAATTTTGATTAAATTTTATTGGCTTGTAAGACATTTTTCATTGTTAATCTTCATTAAATGTATTCATTATACACTCCTTACGTTTGTATGTTTTTTGTATACAGACTCTCCAGGTTCTGCTGCTCATTAGAAGCATTCTAATGAGAATCAGTTTCTGCACAGCATTAGAAATTGAACTGGTCACTTAACTTATGAGTGTACTGATTCTTCTTTTGTTTCCAGCAAATTGATGGAATGCATAAGCCACTTGCCTATGATGTAAGGTTTAGTCTCCTTTATAAGTTACAAAGTGTCACTTTTTACACTGTAAAAACATAGTATGGTAAAAATGTCATTACTATGTGATTCTGATACACTACTTAGATGTATGCAACTGGAACTTGATTCTCTTTTAATTGAAATCTCTATTTTGTCAGTCTTCTGTGCTGCTGCAGGCAAAGGAAGGAATATAAGCGCAACCCCCTTCATGTTGTTTTTGAAATTCTTGGCTTTTCTCTAGGTTTTAAACTTCAGTGTGAAATTTACTGCACAACATTTTTTTTCAGCAAAATGACAGTGTTTGGTGAACTTGGAAATACTAGTTTTGAAGCATCTTTGGTGAAGTGAAGTGAACTTCTAAATCCAGGACATCATTCCAAGGATTCTCATCCTGGTGCACTCTGGAGCCTTGCACTTTCCTCCAGGGATGATTGGCTCTCTAATGCTGCTTTACTTTTTTTTCATATTTCCAGAAATCTGAAAGGAAATAATTTTCATGGAGCAGCTGACAGTATCAGGAAGTTTCAGGTCTGATGAAAATCACAGCTTAAAAAATTGCAATGGCTGGTCTGCTCTTGTATCATGCTTTTAACAGTAATCATTAACATATGCTTAGATGTAGGTGTATAGCTGCTTATAATAATCCTAATCATAGTACTGTCACAGGTGGTGTGAACCTTGCTACCATCAGATCCACCTTCTGAGTCATGAACATAGATGGTGACACCTTACATGTTGCTTCTTTGTAAACTTCAAAAGTTTTTTTCTAGGCATGTAATAGAAAAAACTGCCTTTTTCTTTTCTTTTCCTTTTATTTTTTAAGAGTTGGGAGAAGATTACTTCCCACCTCACTTTATGGCAGGTGTTTAGGTTAAGTATTTAGGGTCCCTACTCTGTGGGCTTTTGCAGAGCCAGGGATATAAGGATTTCAGGAGTTGTGCTACAGAAGCAGAATCATACAATCTAAGTGACTCTTGGAGGCTCCTACATAGCCTGCAGTATGTCTCTAAGGTCCTGAAACAGCCCTGGAGTGCTGACAATCACCACTAAAGCCAAATCTCTGGCTATAGAAACAAAATTTCCATCTTCTACTGTCTGGGTTTTGGTGTGCTTAAAGAAAAAGTCCAAAGTGCAATGCCTGAAAGCACAATGTGCTTTCATTTCTTTTTTCTTTCTCTTTCTTTTTCTTTTTTTTTTTGCTAAATAACTCCTTTTTATTCCAAAATGAAAGATGTTTATTTTTTCCAACATTTCATGTTGAATGGAGATTCTTGCTTCGACTCTGCTCTTGCTGCACAGAATTAACCATAGCCTTCTATAAGCCTGATTTGTTTTGCTTTGCTGTGAATGAAACTCACAGGTCTGTTTTTTCCAGTTCTCAGAAAAGGGGTTGTGAGAATGGGGTTAAATGTACACATTCCATGAATTTCTATTTTGTGTATTGGGCTTTCTCAATATATCTTCAAAAGAGAAAGGAAAAAAAAACCTTCCTATTCCACTAGTTGAACAGTTTATATTATTTATTTATTTATTTATTTATTTATTTTATTTTATTTATTTTATTTATTTATTTGATTTAGGTTTATTTTATTTACATTATCCTATTTACATTAGAAATGTAAAGTATGCCTGATTTTCAGAATACAACCACGATGCTTTTGGTTGTGCTTTCCAGATGCATGCAGCCAAAGTATTTGAGCTGCTACTCTTTGATTTGTAGTAAAAAATCAGAAAACAAAGCAATGAAAGCTTTATTCAGCTGTGATTACTAGTATGAGCATAAATATTCCAATATCATGAGGTAATAATGGATTGTGTTAAAATATTAAAAATATAAAAAATAATTGTAGATTAAAAAATACGTGGATTTTTTTAACTTATTTTTGACCTTTAGGCCTCACAGTTTCAGACTCTGAGTAATCTTGATGGCTAGATTTGTAAGTAAAGTTTCGTATATTCACAAGAATCCGAGACTTTAAAAATCAATTAAATTCACAAGATTTGGAATAAAATGTCAAGTGGTGTCAAATGTTGTCTCAGGCTCTTATCAATATCTCTTATGCTTGTAAAACTGAGAAGTGTCTTACGACTTAGTACTTGTCATGCCAGAAGTATAGGTTCATCTGTAAGGTAAAAAGTTTAAAAGATGGTGTTTGTGACATAGTATTCGGGTGAAGACTCTCTTTCTCCAACACACAATTCACCAAAAAACGTTTCCATTGATTTATTGGGGACTATAATGTTTCAGGGAAATACAAGCATCTGTGAAGTTGCAGAAAATGACCAAGAAGCCTGAGAAACCCAGAGAACAGGAAGGTGCTGAGTTTCTCTATAATCAGATTGAAAGGCTGCGTAAAAGGTAGGTTTCCACAGCTGCAGAACAGGCCAATCTTGCAAGGCTTCCATGCTCCTTGGTCCAGAGAAGTGCACATATTCCTAAGGACTGTAGATGAAGAGAGTTACAGGTTCAAGGAAACATATTGGCTTGGTGATCAGGCTTCAATGGTTGTAGCTCAGCTACCTCACCTTTCATTTTTTCAGCTTCTCAGATCTGAAAATGAAAATTTTTTTCCTCCCTTCTTTGGAAATTCTGAAAAGTATTAGAAAAGTCAGAACTGTCATAAAGTTTATGACCAATTCTACTTCAATTACTGTTTAGAATATCTTTTTTTTTTCTTTTTTTCCCCTCTAGTGATCAAAAGAATGTTGTATTCAAATTACGCAAAGTAAAGAAAAAGCAATACAAATTTCCCTATGACTCTTCAGCTCACTGCACTCAGATTAACCCTGGAGTTAGAAGCCCAGGAGATGAGTTTTAGGTGCCTGGATACAGAATCAATATGCAGATCATGCTCCAGACCTGTGTAATATGGGCATATTAGTCTGGGTTAACACAAGTTTGGGACCACTTCTTCATGCTTCACACTGCTGAATATTTCAATCTGTGTACTTCAGTATGCAAACTTCAAGTCTATGAATACTTGAAAAATATATAAACTTGAGGAATAATATCTTAATGGCAGAATTTGTCTCAAAACTTTTACATTTTGTAGAACTGTAGTATCATGATTTCAGGTCAAAGAACGGTGTTTAAAGATACAAATGACTCCAGTTAAATCTTGAAATCAAAACATTACCCCGGAGTTTGTGATTAACTTCCGAAAATGTGCCATACAGTGCTATTTCTTGACTTCTAATATAACGTTGTTTGGCTCACTGTTCAGATATCCTTCTCCACTTCCCATCAGTGGAGGGAAATATTCAAATATTCCTCAAAATATCTGGACATGTATAATACACGTTATAATAGCACAGAATAAGACCACCTTTCCAGAGTATTTGCTTTTTGTCCTGGCTTTAGGCTGCTTCATTTTGGATCTGACTGAGCATGCTGTAGCGTCTAAACTTTCTTCTGGGCTTCCAGGATCCATATGTAGAAGGCAAAATGTAATAGAAACTGAGAATAGGGATAGAAATAAATTACCTATTTAGATTAAACAAAATACAATGAAATGTGTTCCTTATATGTAAATTAACCTTTTTAGATAAACTATCCTCAATTTGACAGGTTTAGGTTTTTGTAATGCAAGTACTTCAAGAAATAAAAGTGAAGAGGCTACCCATTTGTGTTCACTTCTATTAGATATAATAACATTGTGACTGAGACTAAAATGAATTATAGTCCCTGAAAGGAAGTAGTCAACCTGAGTCATTCCAAGTGGAAACCGCTTAGCACCTTAGATACTCACTTCTAAAAGCAGTAGATCAACTTTCATCTTAGTTTCAGATTAGTGTTTCTATGGCTAAAAGTCATTTCTTTGTTTTACATAGAAGGAAAAATATAATCCAGACACTTTTTTAAGAAACTATGTTCATCCTGCTGGATATCTGGGTATTCTTGGACCAGAAGTAATCAGTTCAATAGCTGCTCTGAGAAGAACAGTGAGGAATCATGCCAGTTTATCGGTGTACAAATTAGTTTAAAAGAGATTATATCAAAACTGTCAAGTCAGATATTTAGTTCAGGAAGGTGATAATGGGAGCTGCATAGAACAGCCCTACCCTAGAAGAAATGTGAAGCTGCTCTAGCATTTTGGAGTAATGGCAAATTATGGGATTAATTTAAAATCACAGTCCAAATTTATGGGACCTTACAGAAGCCTACATAAGGCCAGACAGATTTAATTTACTCTCTATTTATGACACATATATATAAATTCTTCTCTTTATAAAGTACTCTGCCTCGGTGAAATGAGTGTATTGGGATATAGCTATATATGTCTATCTGTGGGCACAATGTATTTATTATGTGTGTGCAGATAACTCAGATTTCAGATGTGGAAGTCTAGATCACTAGATACAACATGCTGTCACATCAGTAAGACAGTGTAAAAGAGATGGTTTTGGCTAGCAGAACTCCATTATGAAAAATTAAAATGATGCTTCCATGGCACATGCATTTTAGTCACTATCTGAGGCCCTGAAGTTAGGAGCCTAAATCCTCTATAATCCTTCTAGAGTCAGAGGGATCACCTCCATTTTAGGAATGGAGGGACCACCAGAATTTTAGGTTGGCTGAATTGCCAGCTGGAGTTCTGCACTGCTTGAGTGACTTGTAGAAGTAGGCTAAGATAACCAGGCTCCTAACTCTGGCATTTCAGCTGCCTAGAGTGCAGCTGACAGAGGCAGCCAACAGATGCAACACTTTACACAAAGGGGCACACAGACTGGGTCAGCAGCTCTGCTGGGAACAGCATCCCAGTGCCCAAGCAATGATGGTGATGTGCCACAGGGCACAGTTCCCAGTACCAGCTGGAGCAGCTGTCCCTGTAACATAGACACCAAGACCAAGCTCCTGAGGGAGAATGCAGCCCTGGAGGCTTGGGGCTGTGGGCATGCCTGGGACCTCTTGCTGAGGCTGGGGCAGTGGGAGATGGTCTCCTTGGCTGCTGGAGGGGCATGCTGGTGGATGATCTGCATTGCCAAGTAAAAAGCTAAAGGAGGAAGTCAATAGACACTGTAGCATCTGAAATGATGAGGAGACTGACCAGATCTTCTCTGAGATCTGGCGTGTACAAAAGCCTGAACCCTCAGCTGTCCTGAAGGAGGGACAGACAGAGTCCATGCTCATTGGGCTGGGAAGTGGGGACCTCCATGAGGACAAAAGCTGGAAACTTGTGACATTTGGCAACAAGAGGAAGGCTCCTGCTTCACCTGCAAATCTGCAAACGCAGAAGGGGTTCAGTGCACTGGTAGCAGAAGAGGGCCTGGGAGCTCAGTCCAGTGAAGCATCTGAGCTGGCTGAGACTGAGCCATGCAGCAGCACCAGGGGGAAGCAGGGTATGATGGCAGTGGGAGACTCCCTGCTGTGGGGTATGGAGGCCCCACCTGCTGACCTGACCTGCTGTCTCAGGAGGCTTGCTGCTTGTCGGCCATTCAGATCTGGGATACTGTGGAAAGACTACCAAGGCTTGTCTGCCCTCAGCCTATTATCCCCTGCTGCTTTTCTACATGGACACCAACGATTCAGCCAGAGGAGAGCTGGAGCATATGAAGCATGACTACATGGCTCTGGGGGTGAGGGTGAAGGGCTCGGTGGGCCAGGTATTTTTCTTCTCAATCCTGACAGTGATAGGAAAGTCTTGAGGAGAATTGGAGAAATCCTGTGGGTCAACAAATGGTTATGCAGCTGGCATTGACAAGAGGGAATTTTTTTTTATGACCATGGGACTCTCTCTGAGGATTGAGGGCAGCTAAGAAAAGATGGGATCAACCTCACTAAGTTGGGCAGAATTATCTCTGCCAACAGGCTGCCAAACCATGTGAGGAGAGCTTTAAGCTAGGAACAATAAAGGAGGGAGATGGTGACCCATGGTCTACTGAGAAAGTGGTAGATCAGGTTGGCAAGCAAAAGGTGCCGGGTGATGTGGCCATGAGAGACCTCATAATTAGTAAAACTGGTCTGAAAGACCCCCAGCTCAAGTGTATGCACACAAATAAGGAAGAGGCTACAGGACAGCTTTATGAAGCAAGCTCTCGTACCTTTTATGGGAAATCAGCAAGAATGGGTATCTCTCTGAAGTGCCTGTACACTAATGCAAGTGGCAGAGAGATCAAACAGGAGGAATTAAAATCTGTGCAGTTGTAGGACTACGATTTCATTGGGAACACAGAGACATGGTGAGATTGCTCTCTTGACTCAGTCATCCTCTATGTGAGAGCAGCAGGAATGCATGAGGTTCTGCCTAGGAAAGGGGTGATGAGCCAATTGAGAGTTTATGGGTCAGGATTAGAGGGCAGACTGACATGTGTGACATCGTGAGGGATGTCTGCTAAAGATGGCCTGATCAGAAAAAAAAAAAAAAAAATAGATGAGGCCTTCAGACAACTGGAAGAAGCCTCATGTTTGTTTACTTTAACCAGGCCGATATCTACTAGAAGGGCAACACAGCAAGGCACAAGCAATCCAGGACGTTTCTGGAGTGCACTGCTGACAACTTCCTAATGCAGGTGATCAAGGATCCAACAAGGGAAGGCACTCTTTTGGGCCTAATATTGCCAACAAGGAAGAACCGGTTGAGCATGTGAAGGCTGGGTAAAACCTTGACTGCAGCAACCATGAAACGGTGAAGTCAGGATCCTGAGAGAAGGCAAGAAGGCAAAAAGCAAAATCACAACCCTGGACTCCAGGAGAGCACCCTTTGGCATTTTCAGAGATTCACTTGGAAGAATCCCATGGAACAGGGCCCTAGAAGGAAGAGGGGTCCAGGAGAGCTGGTTGATTTTCAAGAATCACCTCCTCCAAGGTCAAGAATTGTCCACCCTGACGAGCAGGAAATCAAGAAAAAGTGGCAACAAGCCTGCATGGATGAACAAGGAGCTCCTGACTAAACTTAGTCATGAAAGGAAGCATACCAGAGGTAGGACCAGAGTCAGGTGACCCAGGAGGAATACAGATACACTGTCTGAGCATGCAGGGATAGGTTAGGAAAGCCAAAGTCCATCTGGAGTTGAATCTGGGGAGGGACATGAAGAGCAATAAGAAGGACTTCTATAGGTGTATCAGCAGCAAAAGGAATACCAAGGAAAATGTGGGTCTGCTGCTGAATGGGGCAGGAGAGCTGGTGACAAAGGGCATGGGAAAGTCCAAGGTATTCAGTGCCTTCTTTGCTCTGGTCTTGACTGGTAAGACTTGCCTTCAGGAAACCCAGACCCTCGAAGCCCATGGGAAAGTCTGGAGCAAGGAAGACTTACTCTCAGTGGAGGAGGATCAGGTTAGGGAACATTTAAACAAACTGGACATAAACAATTCCATGGGACCTGACAGGATGCAGCTACAAGTGCAGAGGGAGCTGGTCAATCTTATTGTGGGGCCAAGCTGGATTACCTTTGAAATGACAACTGGGAGAGGTTCCTGAGCACTGGAAAAAAGCAAAAATTGGTGCTATCTTCAAGAAGGGAAAGAAGGAGGAGCTGTGGAACAACTTGCTGGTCAGCCACATCTTGATGCCCGGGAGGGAAATGGAGCAAATAATCCTTGAAACCCTTTCCAAACATACTAAAGACAAGAAGATGATTGGGAGTAGTCATCATGGATTTATGAAGGGAAAATCATGCCTGACCAACCTGATAGCCTTCTATGATGACGTGACTGGCATGGTAGATGAAGGGACAGCACTGGATATTATCTTGACTTCAGTAAGGCTCTTGATGATGTCTCCCATAACATCCTCATAGACCCACTGGTGAAATACAGGCTAGATAAAAGGACAGTGAGGTGGACTGAAAACTGGCTGAACTGCCAGGCTTAAAGGGTTGTGATCAGCGGCATGAAATCCAGCTGCAGGCCAGTCAGTAGTCAAGTATCTCGGGGGTTGATGCTGGGCCAATACTGTTTAACTTCTTCATTAATGACCTGAACAGTGGGACAGAATGCACCCTCAACAAGTTTGCAGATGATACAAAACTGGGTTGATACACCAGATGGTTGCGCTGCCATTCAGACGGACCTCGACAGGCTGGAGAAATGAGCTGACAGGAACCTCATGAAGTTCAACAAAGGGAAGTGCAGAGTTCTGCATCTGGGAGGGTGAGAGAACCGCATGGAGCAAGGACTACCTGCAGCAGGGTGGAGCAGTAGCTTGAAACCTGGCCTTGCTGCCTAGTGAGGCTTACCAATCCCTAACTGATATGTGAGGAGTAGCTATAGGAGGAGGGAACCAACTACATGACCTGGAAGTTGTTTCAGGTGAAAAAAAGACTGTGAAATAATTATAGTTATACTTCAGGAATTACGTATTGTATGGTATGGTTTATCTATTTTGTCATCTTCTTTTCTCCCTTAGTAAAATATTATTAGTTAAGCTAATTGATTTAATTGATTAGTATTTGTGAATAGAGAAAATTAGTTCATTAAGTACCAGCAAGTTTAGCTTGTTTTCCTGGGTTTCTGAGTGAAAATTCAAGCCACTGTTTTGTCAGCAGACTGTTCTGTTTTGAAGTTAATTCAAGTTATTGCCAGTCCAAACCTGGGAGGCGAATTATATATATGGATTTTCTACAAATCATTTACCTATTTAGTGCTCATTACAGTTGCTGATAATTTCTGCTCCCTTTAGATATTTTGGGACAGTGGATAGACTTGTAGATAAATCCTATGAACAGGACCTAGTAATCTAACTTCCACCAAAATTAATGGGAAGTTAGAGTTTTCGAGAGTCTTCCTAATTTTTATTCGTATCTTTAGACACCTAAATTCCTAGGAAAAGAGTCTTTAAAAAATCATCAGAAAAACTCACAAGACAGCATCATTTTCTCCCAATAAATTACCAGCAAGGCTCTTGTAGGTTGAGGAAATCCTCTCTCAGATACAGAAATGATCTGTATATCTCTAAAAAGATAGATGTAAAAAAATAAACAGTGTATGACAACTAATAAAGAAGGGAAAAATAAAGGGGGGGAGAAGAGGAAGTGTTCATTGAAAAATTATTTTTTTTCACTGAGAGGGTCTACCAGCAGGCTTGCCTGGATTACTGTTGAAGTAAACATTCAGAAAGGGAGTAAGTTTGAACTCTCTAGTATGCATATACACTCTTGGGGCAATTGCACCTGCACACATTATGTCTTTCAGTGCAATGGGTAACTGGATTAATTTAGTTAACAGGCTGATGCTTTAGGCATACTGTTCCACTGGTTTGCTAGCTTTAATACTTTCCTAAAGTTTAAATTAGAACTTTGACTGCTGCTGAAATATTGAAATTACTTCATCTGATATATAATTTCAGTAGCTCAATGCCAGTAAAAATGCTAATTATTACTTAAGTCCAAATGTAAGTGGAGTTTGTGAAATACAATAAAGTCAGATTTTCTAAGTGTTTTTATAATGTCCTGTTGCAAATGTCATAAAATTTTAAGATACTAATAATTCTACTACTTGACAGCATTATGAATTATGAACAAAGCATATCCTCCTTTCATACCCCTTTTGAAGGATGTTTTTAACTCAAGTAATAAGCAAAAGTTTCAAGTTCTTAAAATATAGCTTCCTTGGTCAAATTGGCTTTGAGGAAATCAAGGCAAGTCCACTCTGTGAGCTTCAACAGAATTATACAATGGACATAAAGGAGAAAAAATAAATTGACAGAGAAAGAGATGTTGAAAAGAAAAAAGGGGAGGTAGAGAGTTTTAATTAATGACAATTTTACTATTGCTGTAGTTTGCAAGCCAAAAAACAAGCAAAAAAAAAAAGAGATCTGAATGAGATTCATAGTGTTTTATAGTTTTCCTGTTATTTTCAATTTTTTTTACCAAAATAGAGTACCAAACATCTGAACCATGATAGTGATGGTTATTAATGACTTCTGATGTCTGCTTCAGCTGTTTAGTTTAATTAAATCGATTCTGGGCTGCCTAGGAGTTCATATTGGTGTACTTCCTGCGTGTGCTTTTCCAGTTTTCTCAAAAAGCAAACCAACGTGCTGAACAGACTTTACACCTCACAGAGAATGATAGTGAACAATAGTAAGAAGGTTGGTATTTTTGTGTCTGGTCTGAGAACAGTGGTCACATCTGTCTTAAATCTCGGGCCAATATTGACTACATTTTTAAATAAATGTCTATTACTTTTATTTATCTGAAAATCTAGTAGAGTTTGAACTGTGCATGAGACCCATTTTATTCAAGTATTCCTCATCTTCTTCTGCATTAAAAAAAAACATTGCAATTTCAAGTATTTCTAAGCTAGCTGTTATTAAGAGGCAACTAATCATTGTTTCTATTTCTGGGCTTTAGGATACACCATCAGGTTCAGTGTAAAGCAATGCATTTTGGGGGGATGAGAGACTCAGCAATCTCTCTAACATCCCAGAACCACAAAAGCAGTGCCTCTGATTTTCCCTTTACTCGCCAGCAAATCATTACCGCTTTCTCCGCAATTCCATCTGCACCTTTGGGTACTCCCGACTCCTCCTTTAACTCTGCGGCCACATGACAGGAAAGCAAGGAATGAAGACTTAGCAGAAGAGTCTTTTCATCACTTCCACATTTTTCTTTGACCATCTTGAGAGTCAGCCAACTGAAAATTAACAAAAGGGCTTGTCTAACTCTCTAACTTTTCCTCTCATTCGGGCTCCTCAGCATTTCAGTTCAGACAAAAGTCCCATGTTCTTTTTCTCGTATGATATGGATGTCTGCAACACCACCCAAAAGCCCCAGCTACGGACCAAGACTGTACTACACAAGGTGCAGTATAAACACAGATCCGAAAGACGATTCCTAACCCAAAACGCAAATAAGGAGCAAAACAGCTAAAAGACTTCTGTAGATTTTTTAGTTGGTCTTTAGATGCTTTGTAGGAATATATATTTAACACTTTGGAAATGATAAATTAAGCCTTTTACTTGAAATGAGGTCCCAAGGGGTATCCAGGAAAGAAGAATCAATGGAAGTGGTCATAGCTGAGAATCTGTAAAAGCAGTGTACTTTTTGTCTATAATAGCTTCAAGTAACCACAGACACAAAATCAGACTACTTTAGAAAACTGCATGGTTACAAAATTAGACTAAAAATTGAATCTAATTTTCCTGAAGACACATAACAAGTTAGAGATATCTATTTGTCAATTTATATTAAAGCAGTTTTCTTTTAGGGATTAGGTAATAAAAGAAGGACTGGCATGATGTTCCTCATATTCACTCCAGGGTTTCCACCTCAGAGACAGAGAAGAGACCCTTGATCTTTTGCATGTTAACATCTAAAGCTTGGGCAAGACTTAACAAGGAGATAACCAACTTGTGATTTTTAGAACTTATATGTCTTAGCATTAAGAATGCTTTCTTTCTGTTAAATCTGCAATATTGTATTTTATTTTGTATTTCTATTGTGTTCATTTGCTGTATTGCATAATTAATATTTTCAGAAACTTTTGGAAGCATTTCATTGGAGAGCTTAGCTTCTTTGAATCAAATACCCCAAACTCTTGATAGGCAGCTCATGCCTATCAATCAGCAATGTGCTGCTTCTATGTGATGGCAACTACCTCTCCTTTCAAGAGTCGTACTCCAGTCTTACAGAGATTCTCCCTATCCTGGATGGTTTCAGTCCCTTCAATTATTTCTTCTGGCTTTGAAACTATAGACAAAATGTCCAGTATGCTATGTGACTGGCTTTATAATTAAAGAAAATTGAGTCACTAGGTCCATGTGTTGGTGTTTTCTCAGCTGAGAATGAGGTATCGACAATGGCTGTGTAAAGTAAATCTATGTTGTTTACATTTAAATGTTTTCAGCATGAAGTTCAAAATTGAAAGTTTAGCATAATTTGGAGCTCCAAGCATGATACAGACTGATCACAATCTGTAACAACAATTAATGTCAGTCAGATGCAAAAATAGTCTGAATTACTTAGTCAGCTTCCAGGAGAATTCCTGAAAGAGGAAATGTTAAATCAATGACTGGCTATACTCAGGATAGGCTTTAATAAGAAAGAGTAAATTATCTTGACATGAGTAAAGTGAAGTCTAGAGGGAGATGAATTAGCAGTAAATTAGTAATTAAAATATTTCTTTTAACATTTTAAGTGTCACTAAATTTGTTTGTGGTTTTGATACAGAATAAAGTTGTTGACATGCCTCCTATGAAAAATTAGGCATTACTCTTAGAGTTTTTCAGCTCAAGATTGATCTAAGTTTAACTGTTAAACTTCTTTTCATGCTTACTCAGAAATGCTCTTTCCAAAATTTAATTCCATTAACATTATTCATGGCCACTGGGATTAAGATTAGGTCAAGCAAGAGATTTAAGTTTTTGATCTGATTATCATAAAATCTGTTTGACTTGCAATAATTTGTGGTAGATATAATGCAGATTTATAATCCCTCAGACTGAAGGGAAGAACAGTCTGTGAGAAGTAAATTGAAATTTATGATTTAATGACCTGATAGACACACTGTTATATTAGTTCCCATTTTTAAGCCTGGAAGAACAACAGATATTTTTCTTCTGTTTTCAAATATCTTAGACCTAAGATGTTTATGAACTCCAGCAGATTATGTATGCCCCAGCTAATATTGTTTTAATAACATAAAGCTGCCCTGGAGTAAAAATATCCGTTTCTGTGGCAGCTTACTGGAAAATTCTAGTCAAAACCAATTATCTATGGTTATTTTCTAGCCTGTAGATCATTCATTATTAATGGATGAGTTAATTAAATTAATTTCAGTGAAAACATCAAGACAGAGCAATTCCTGTTCAGGTGATATGCCAAGATATGCCAGGAGATGTCTGCTTCTTCATTAATTTTGTCTTGACTGAAGTTAGGTGAATCCCTCTATGAGTCTTGTACCAAACCTAAGTCCTATAGATGACAATCAATTTCTACTAAAGGGACTCTTTGGTGTAGCGATGATTTGTTTTTCTCTTAGCTAAAAGAAGAAACTGAGAGTTATATTAAGCCTTCCTATATTATGACTGCTTTTAATTTGTTAAGTATAAACATTAAAGCTTCCGGCTTGTGCAAAATATATCAAGTGCTGCTCCCTTCATGTCTTCTGGTGAGTGGAAAAATTTTTATGGCCTTGAATTAGGTTTGAGCCCTGGCTTCATATTTTAGGTTTTCAGTAGCTTCTGCTTCAAGAACAGGCAAGCGAAAAGTGAAGTAAATTTCTATTAGCAGGAATGGAATTCCCCTGTGCTCCAGCCACTCTGGGCAGTTAGGAAGGTCTGAGCAACACTGTGCAGACATCTCATGATACCCCTTAGAGAGAGAGTTTTCACCATTTAAATTTCTCAGCTTGCCTTGTACAGCTAGGCAACATGACCTAATTATTTGCTCTTATGTTTCTCAGTTCAACAGGAAAGATAGACTGAAACACCAATATAATTAGATGTTGAAATACTTTTTAATAGTGACCAGAACAGGATCTGTGAATATGTTGGTGGAGATTTCATTCCATTCCTGATGGACCCAGTTTTGTGTTTGGAACACACTGGAGCAGAATAGTTCTACTGGGAAAGATCAGGGAGAAGATTCTGTGAGTAAATACCAGGATCCAGCTCCTTTTTTACTAGCCATGTCTAGAAGCATAATTATCTGCCAGACAGAACTTAGTCTATGTGATCTTGTCATATAGCCCTTGCAATCAATACAAGCAGCTTTAACTCCTGCTTGTCAATGGAGAGGATGGAAGAAGTTGCCTCCGTACTGAGCTCTCTCCAGGGCTGGGGGTGCCCTCGGGGACCTGGCAAGTCCTAATACAGTTAATGCAGTCTTTACATTCAGTATAGTTTTATGTGGAGCTTTGAAATTGGCATTTATTTTAAAAAGTACAGTGTGTTGACAGAAATGTTTTATTCCAGAATTCTGTGTTTATTATGTAAAGGTGTTATTTTTATTGAAGGAAGAGCTGTCAATAAAGAGAAAAATTGTCCAAAATACTGTTGCCAGCTGTACACCTTGTTTTCCTTGTGTAGGCTGGCCATATTTAATTGCTTGGGATGAAGCTGTTCAGATGAGGTGTCTTTGCCAGGTTGACTTGTAGTTTCTAATAAAGAGGAAAGTGAAAAATAGGAGGTATTTTGCCCAGCAGTTAACCTTGCACCTATCTTATCAAAATACCTCTATGCCTACAAACAAAGACTTAAAATGTGGTCATCTTAGTGTCAACTGTGCCTTTTTTCTTTGTTCCCTTTTTACAAATGAAAAGACAATAACAATATTTCAATGGATAACCCTAAGAAAACCTGCTGCACACAGACAATTAAAGCAAGTAATAAAATAGTCTGAGGTTTTAATCACCATTGGCCAAAACTTGGCCTGGAGGTCCTGAGCAGGATTTATATGAAACAGACTGGTGGCTGGTCATGGTGGTGGTTGCATGACAGAAGTGAAAGTGACACAGTGTTATTGTGAGAATTATCTGGGGCAGAGCTGCTTTCTCCCCTTTGCTCTCATCGGAGAGAGTTGTATAGAGGGGACAGAGGAGAGCAAGGAGCTGAGGAGTGAGGTAGTTCAGGAAGATGGATCTGGGAGAGAGACCTGCACTGATGGGAGAAATACCAGGACTTTAAAAAGGAAATGAGACTTTTTTAGATGGGCAAAAGTTGGGGCTGTTTCCTTTTAACCTATCACTGGACACTAGGAATAGAGATGAGAGCCAGGGTGAAGGAGGAAAGGGTAAAGATCGCTACTTTTGCTGCTGCTGCATAGCTTTCATCTACCTATTGAGGCCATAAAACTACATCCTGGGAGGAGTGAGAGGAAGTGGGTGGAATGGCAAAGGTCTATTGAATGCCGTGGATGGGTTTCTTTGCTTCTACTGTAAAGAGAGGAAATAACTGCCGGATTAATGTCAGAAACATATATTGATTTAGGGGTCCCTACTATATATACACAAATATGGTGAATTCAGGAATTATTTGTGATGATTTAGCTCTGACACTTTCTACTTTTTGACCAGTTGATTTGGAAAACAATGTTCTTTAAATGTAATAATTTTGTATGAAATCTCCTTGGGCTCATTATGCTTCTCGACATCATTGTTTGCTAAAAACATGGGAGAAATGTAATATAATTTTCTGCTTCTCTAGAAACCTAGCAAGTGTCTGTGGGAACCATTTACCACCTTTAACATAAGTGATTATAGAATTAAGAGCACTCTCCTAATAATATTAGACTTCTTCACAGTATGAAGATGAAGAATTTCATTGTATTTTTAAATGGTATGACATAAATATCTTTATTCACTTTGAATATTACATATAGATGAGCTCATTTCACATAACTGTGAAATCTGAAAATAGTATATAATAACACAGGATTGCTTCAATGACAATATGCTGTTGCCATGTGCATAATTATTATGAAAGGACTGTAAACATGGAAGGTAAACATGAAGTGGAAGGCATAAAAATATCTCATTTTTTGAGATCTTCATTGTGAGAACGTGTGCTGTTTCTTCAAATTTCAGTCAAAATCTCTGCAATGAAGACATGATGTACGCTTTTCTTGTAATGGGATGTACCAATTTATATTAGAAAAATATGATTATTCTGCAGCATTGCATGATTTTTGAGCCCACTACCTAGATTCTGAGGTATCATGCTTGAATTACATCAGTTAATTTCATTTTATTAGAAAATCAGCCATAGTGTCCAGGTTCGATTTTAATGACAAGGGTTCTTCAAAGCTTTCATTCAATAGAAATTCCATTCAGTAATCAGGTACACTCAGTTTTAAAGCTTACAAATCCATTATCATATATAGACAGCAATATTCATCAGTTAAAAGTCTACAGTATACTAAAAACATTTCCTTATTCAGTTTGTTTAGTGTTTTTATTAAAATCTATTTTAAACTGATCAATAGGAATTTATGTATGCATTTGTTCATGTGAATGTAGATAACATTTAATGAAAGTAAAAGCTCCTAAACATTTAACTTAAATAAGAAGCCACTTAATGAGCTACTTATAAAACCCAACCTACTTAGCAGAAATAATCACATTATGATTTATTGCACTTTTGCATAGTTAAGCGGGCAACTAAAGAAGTGATTAATTTATGTTCTTAACTTTAATTTCTTCACAAAGTAAATATTTGCACATAAAAAAATCAGTATATTCTTATATTGATTGTTGTAATTATTTTTCATAATACAATCACAAATTCTAATGAGTCTCCAGTCTTGGCCTTTAGAATAAATGACTTTGATAGATAAAAACAGGTAACTGTATTGGAATAATGGATGTCATTAGAAAAGATAGAAACACTTACATCTATTTAAAGAACCTATGCCAGTACTTGGAGTACAAAAGTAGGAAATCTGCCCAAGTAATTGTCTCTTTTGGGCATATGATGCATTAATAGTTCTCCTAAAACATCTGAAATCACCCATCCCCTACGGAAAAACATATCTGTGGTAGATGAAGGTGTCTCTTATTTGCGTTCTTCTACCTATAGCAACTTCACACTTCATAGAGACATCTTATGCAAACGGGAAAGCTGAGAACAAATTCTTTCTTATGGTAGAGAATGGTTGAGGTTGGAAGTGACCTCTGGAGATCATCTAATCCAAACCCACTGCTCATATCAGGGCCAACTAGGGAGCAGGTTGCTCAAGACATTGAATATCTCAAAGGATGGAAACTCCCAGCCTCCCAGGGCAAATCTGTTCCAGTCTTTGACCACTCTCACAATAAAAATGTTTTTGTTTTTCTTGTGTTTAAATGGAATTTCCTGTATTTCAATTTGTGCCCATTGTCTCTTGTACTTCCATGCAGCCCTGCTGAGAAAAGTCTGGCTCCATCCTCTTTACTCCCTCCCATCAGGTATTTATATGCATTGCTAAAACCTCTCATGAGCCTTTTCTTCTCAAGGCTAAACAGTGCCAGCTTTCTCAGCCTCTCCTCCTGTGTCAGGTGCTGCAGTCCCATAGTTCTCTTCATGGCCTTTTGCTGGATCTGATCAGGTGTGTCAACATCCAAAATAATAAAAGCATCTGCAGTGCTTGCCGGTGATCCCCACTGTCTATGCTGTGTGACAAGTTAGGAGAGAATCAAGATTGTACAGGCATTCTGTGTTTCCTCATTTTCAACCATTTGAGTTATTACTGATGAATTTTTCAAAAAAGTTTAGGTTTTGTTGCACGTGATACTTTCAGAATGTACTAGCTACCACAAACAATTTTAAAGCTTTATAAGCAGCTTTGTTTTGATATTAATTATTATTAAAGAGTTTATTAGAGGTTTGAAAGAATCAAACTCTGTCAATGAAACCTGTAATTTAGCATTTAGCTTATACACAGTGTAATTTATAACTGTGTCATCACTGATTCATATCTTCGTAGATACAGACTTGACCTGAAAAGCATGTAAGTCCCATCGCTGTTTTATATCATCTGTCTTCTACTAGAGGTAGTGAAGTAATGAAATAGACTGATATAATGGGAAATAACAAATATATTGAAAACTGCAGAAGGGATAACAACTATCCTACACTATCAAATAGCTGTAATTAATCTTATGATGCATTTTACTTTTACCAAATGTGCTCACTATGTCCAATGTTTCTTTTATTTGAATTATGCAGTAGTTGAAAGCACATATCTAGGGAGTAAAGTTCCAAACCCCCCAAATAATAATTTATGACAAGGATCATCAACTTTAACTCAATTTAATTTCAAATCCCAAAGTGTGCATTGAAATTTCAATGAATATTTCTAGTGCTAATTACTCAATTTCTATATTTATAAGGGAACTGGCACCTCATAAATATCACATTGTGCTATTATCTCCATGTGTGCCTCTTCCCTCTAAATATAGAAAATCAGCAATTAGCACTAGAAATACTCATTAAAGTTTGAAGGTAGATAAATAACAAGCTGGAATGCCATTTATTTATTAAAATTTACAAAGCAAAGAATCTAACTGCTTCTCATTTGATTAATGTGCCCCATACCACCAGTTACACTAAATGCTTAATCTGACTAAACTACCACTAGATAACATTCATATCACTTAGTGAGAAGATGCAGTACATGGTTTGTCAACTTTGGCATGGAGTAATACACTTTTAAGTTTTGATTATCCTCACCTCTAATGTAAGGATTGCAAAACTGTCTTAGATATACATTCCCCCCACATATAGGATTAGTTCTTTTCAAGTAGAAAAGAATAAAATGGAGTGTGCCTGGGCATGCTGTATGTCAGGAATATTGTTTCTTTCTGTTTTTGAGAAGCTGTCTGTCAAATCAGTGCACCATCTCTACTCAGAGCCAAGCCAAACTGGAAGGGTCAGAATGGAGATTTGACTTCTACATGCAGTATAATCTCTCCAAAACACATTCTCATGATTATTTCTGTACCGTGAACGATCTAGCTAGCTGCTCTTTGCACATGCTAACTGTTCCTATTTAGATGTTGCACTTCTTACTATGTAGAGCAGATTATATCAAGATGTTTCTATACCTGCCCAGTTATCAGTTTTTAGTACAAAGAGGACTGAATACAAAGCTCTAAGTTACTCTAACAGTATTCATACCTCCCTTTGTACCAAATCTCAGTGCAGGAGAAATTTCAGATCTGTACGCAAGGGTATTTGGGGGTTACTACGTTGCCTTTCCTACTGTTTCTCTTTCCTTTGATTTATGACTTAGATGTCTTGTCACATTGCCTCAGCTATTAGTGATATATTTGAAATATAAAATGATTCTGCTTTAAGCAAGTCATTTTGTTTTAAGCACACACTCAATAGAAAACGTTAAAACAAAGTTGATTTCTTAGGTTCTGGTAAATGAATTATTTGATTACGAAAATAAAGGTGAAGAAACATTTAAAAGTATTCTTATAATCTCAGACTGATTTTCATATGGTTTCAAAGTTTGTTTTCTTTTTTCAAGTTTTTCTATTAGTGCTTAATATGCATGTATTCATGTGTTTCTGAGGAAGTCATTTCAAGTTAGATCAGCTTCATGTCTCATATAAGTCAGTATATTTAAGCTGGATATACCTGCTTCACTCACAGTAGATTTGAATTTTTGTGTGTGTGTGTACGTAGATTCTGGAGAGTTTTGTAAAGTGATTACAACAGATACCAGTTACAAAAGGATGTACATTTTAATCATTTAAAAAAGAAATCATCTGAATTTGTCAGGAGTAGGAGGTTCTTCCTAGTATTCTGCTTATCTGCTCTGAATACAAATCATTCAGATTTTGACTGGAAGTACAGAAAGAGGAAGTGTCACCTATTGGTTATTATAACTAATTTCTCTACTCACATGAGCCTGTCAGTAATGGCAAGAGAGCCTTGAAATTGGAAAGAATGAGAATTGGAAAAAAAAGTTTTTGTGATAGAGGATACTGTTCTGTGAAAGCTTTGGCTATCCTAGAGTTGGTTGAGCTTTTAGACAACATTTTCTACTATCTTATACCAGGAATATGTCAGATATTACAATATATCAGATTTAATGGCACTAAAATCTTTGTTTTCTCTCGTTCAGTGCAGAAATCCATTTTGGGACAATTATTTTGGAAATATTTATAATTACCAGCAAAACTGTAGTAAGGCAATGTCAGCACTCACTGTGTGACTTTATTCTGCTAATTGAGAGGCAGAAGTTCTAAAAAAATGAAGGCATATTTTTATGACTACCTAGCAATCTGAGGTATCTAAATCTGACTCCAAATTTTCACAGAAACAGATAGCCTGGCCATGCCCCAGTTTGGGAGGCAGGCAGTGAGCTCCAGAGATCAGCACAAACAACCTCCATAGCACACTGAAAGACCAAAGGGGCATCCATGACTGTCATATATTACACAGGAAGGAAGATAAATAATTGGCCAATAGCAAAGAAAACCACTTGGGACCAGAAGCCATACAAGAAGAGAGATCAGGATGGTTTGAACAGAACATAGCAGCAGCTCAGGTTTCATTTTTATATAATGCTCAAGAATACTGCAAGCTTTGCTACAGATGTCTCTGTTAAATTTATCTGTGTTTTGTTTGTAGTTGACTTTTACTTTCTGTAGTGCTACTTCATGACGTGTATCTGATAAAGCATAATACTTACATAAAGCAAATGTTACCATGCAATGATTTTATTTCTGTGATTTATCAACCTTGTTCATTCATGAGTAATATTCTCCACAGATATTGTCACCTCTGCTTTGAGAAACGGAGGTAGGAGACCTGCATGGATGAGCAAGGAGCTCCTGGCAAAACTCAATCAGAAGAAGGAAGTATACATAAAGTGGAAAGGGGGACAGGCCACTTGGGAGGAATATAGGAACGTTGTCAGAGTATGCAGGGATGCGACAAGGAAGGCTAAGGCCCATCTGGAATTAAATCTGGCAAGGGATGTCAAGGACAGCAAGAAGGGCTTCTTCAAATACATCAGTAGCAAAAGGAAGACTAGGGAAAACGTGGGCCCACTGCTGAATGGGGTGGGTGCCCTGGTGACGAAGGATGCAGAGAAGGATGCAGAGTTACTGAATGCCTTCTTTGCTTCAGTCTTTACTGCTCAGGCCAGCCCTCAGGATCCCCAGACCCTGGAGACAAGAGAGAAAGTCTGGAGAAAGGAAGACTTTCCCTTGGTCGAGGACGATCAGGTTAGAGATCATTTAAGCAAACTTGACACCCACAAATCCATGGGCCCTGATGGGATGCACCCATGAGTGCTGAGGGAGCTGGTGGACATTATTGCTAGGCCACTCTCCATCATCTTTGAAAGGTCATGGAGAACGGGAGAGGTGCCTGAAGACTGGAAGAAAGCCAATGTTACCCCAGTCTTCAAAAAGGGCAAGAAGGAGGACCCAGGGAACTACAGGCCAGTCAGTCTCACCTCCATCCCTCGAAAGGTGATGGAGCAGCTCATCCTGGAGGCCATCTCCAAGCATGTGGAGGAAAAGAAGGTGATCAGGAGTAGTCAGCATGGCTTCACCAAGGGGAAATCATGCTTAACCAATCTGATAGCCTTCTCTGATGGAATGACTGGCTGGGTAGATGAGGGGAGAGCAGTGGATGTTGTCTCCCTTGACTTCAGCAAGGCTTTCAACACTGTCTCCCATAACATCCTCATAGACAAGCTCAGGAAGTGTGGTCTAGATGAGTGGACTGTGAGGTGGATTGAGAACTGGCTGAATGGCAGAGCTCAGAGAGCTGTGATCAGCGGTGCAGAGTCTAGTTGGAGGCCTGTAGCTAGCGGTGTCCCCCAGGGGTCAGTACTGGGTCCAGTCTTGTTCAACTTCTTCATCAGTGACCTAGATGAAGGAACAGAGTGCACCCTCATCAAGTTTGCTGATGATACAAAACTGGGAGGAGTGGTGGATACACCAGAGGGCTGTGCTGCCCTTCAGAGAGACCTGGACAGGCTGGAGAGGTGGGCAGAGAGGAACCTCATGAAGTTCAACAAAGGCAAGTGCAGGGTCCTGCACCTAGGGAGGAATAACCCCATGCACCAGTACAGGTTGGGAGATGACCTGCTGGAAAGCAGCTGTGCGGAGAAGGACCTGGGAGTGCTGGTGGACACCAAGTTAAGCATGAGGCAGCAGTGTGCCCTTGTGGCCAAGAAGGCCAATGGTCTCCTGGGGTGCATCAGGAAGAGTGTTGCCAGCAGGTCGAGGGAGGTGATCCTCCCCCTCAGCCCTGGTGAGGCCACATCTGGAGTACTGTGTCCAGTTCTGGGCTCCCCAGTACAAGAGGGATGTGGCACTACTGGAGCAAGTCCAGCGAAGGGCTACAAAGATGATTAGGGGACTGGAGCATCTCTCTTATGAGGAAAGGCTGAGAGAGCTGGGCCTGTTCAGCCTGGAGAAGAGAAGGCTGAGAGGAGATCTTATCAACGTGTACAAGTATCTGAAGGGAGGGTGTCGAGAGGATGGGACCAGACTCTTTTCAGTGGTGCCCAGCGACAGGACGCGAGGCAACAGGCACAAACTGAAACACGGGAAACTCCATCTGAATGTGAGAAAAAACTTCTTCACTGTGAGGGTGACAGCGCACTGGACCAGGTTGCCCGGAGAAGCTGTGGAGTCTCCTTCTCTGGAGATCTTCAAAACCCGCCTGGATGCGATCCTATACAACGTGCTCTAGGTGACCCTGCTTGAGCAGGGGAGTTGGACTAGATGATCTCCTGAGGTCTCTTCCAACCTCAACTATTCTGTGATTCTGTGATTCTGTGAATGTGTAATGCGCTTAGCATTTTCAAGTAGGATAATCAGAAAAAAATTATAAAATAGAAGAAATTTAAGCACACAGGGCCAGACTGTGAAGCTAATAGTATTTAGAACAGTTGATGACAATAAATACAGTTTTGCTAACTGAACTAAGGGCAGAGTTTACTCCAAAGGAAATGGTACTTTGGATATGCTTTCAGGAGCTTTGGAGTGTGTAATGATGCATGGACTCATAATGTACTGCAGCACTGCCCTTAAAATAAGCATAAACCTTGTTACAACTTAGCATTATAACTTGCAAGGGAGTGGAGACTTAGAGGTGTTGTATAGCTTTCACCTTTACACTCACTTCATGCTGTTGCATTATTGTATTTTATTGTGCGTCAGATAAGAATGCCCCTTGACTTTGCTTTAAATTTATTGTCTTCTTTTTAATACACTCCTGAAGGTGAATAGATGTCAAGAATGATACATTAGTTAATGTCTAAATGTATTCATATTGAGAAATTGAAGGACAGTTAGCAAAATGCAGCTGGACTGAAGGAAAATAAATGACAGAGTTCTCAGAGTGTCAGTTAGAATTTCATGGTTGTCAGTCACCAGAATAAATTCGCATGTTTCTATAATAGGGACTCTAATTATATACATAAGAAGGAAGCTGGTTTTCTATTTTGGCTCTTAAATTAGAAAAAGATCTGTCAGTATTAACTCTTCTTATGACTTATAACTTCTTACATATATATAGGAGACATCTGTACTGAGCTTATGGCATCTGAGTGATTTTAGTATGAATGCTCATTTTTCAAATACCTCTGCAAGTCCATCATACAGTTTAATTATTAATTGATGCATTCTCTGATAATTCATGATGTATTAGTCTTGTTTAGCCATCATTCTGTAAGAAGATTAAATTAAATGTTTTTATTTTCAATCACCTACCAATAAACATGGTTATATTACTACTGGCAGTTACCAGGTATTACTTCTACTCTAGATACAAGATTAATTACATTGGATCTTACAGAATGTTGTGATCCTACAGATTGGTTGCAATGAAGTTCCTGAGAAGAAGTCAGAGGATCCACCAAGAAAACATTCTTGGCCAGGACAGTCTCTGCTATGAAGTAGGCACACAGAACACAACCTGAGAGCTAGCCCTCATAAATAAGGGTCATGGGAGGGAGCCTTCTGGTAACTCTTAGTTTATTTGGAAGTAATGGACCCAGAAGCCTTTTTTAGGCCACATTTCAGTGCTAACTGATTACTGAAAGACAGAAAATGCAAGCACACACCCTATTCTAGCTTGCTCTTTAAAGTCATCAGGGAACACAGAATAGCCACTGCAATACCAAAATATACTCAAAGCTAGTCTCTCACTCATCAGTTCTTCCACACCCTCTGAGCCCCTTTGTTGACCTGTTTCTACTACAATGACTGCTTTGGGCCTGGAGTGACCATTTTCAGTGCTGGGAGCCTTGAAAGTTTCCTTCAATGCAAAGTTTGACTAGAGTCGTCCCTATTTCAGGGATGTGGGAGCCTGCAAATTCAGCTGTCAATGTCGTCTGTGTGACCACCCTCCAACTGCTCACAGGGGATTGTTGGTGAGGTGGGTGATGATGCAGTAGCAAGCCAGGAATACACTACTGAAGCCAGTGGTCAAACTAAAGATGTCGTGTTGGACAGTCAGGTTCTTCTTGTGCCACTGGTGCTATCCCTAGAGGAGCTCCTAGCTGTACTTATCCTCCAAGCACAGAGGTCACTAAAGGAACTGCTTCACTGCATTATGGTTGCTGGGTTATCTTTTCTGCTCAGGCCCTTTATGGGTGAGCTCCTCCATGGACCGGTAGAAATCATGATGGATCTGCTCAGCATCAGGCAAGAGGGTGCATACTCCCTTTACCATTTTAGGAAGTATGGCAACCTTGTGATAGTATGAACATTTTAAGTGTCTGTCAGGGAATGTAATATGTAGTCTCTGTCCTGAGGTGTGGGGGTAATCTGGGGCCCATCCCTGACTCTGGCAATGATATCATTTTGTGGAAGTATTTTTGTAGAAAGACGTTACATGTGAATGAAAAGGAGAAGAAAGGCATTGCATGAAGGAGTGTTGAAAAATGCATTAGAAGGCCAATACTGCTCCAGCAAGAGGTTAGTCCTTTTTCAGCTATCTGAAAGCAGTGCCATAGGAATTAGAGAAGACTTGACAAGACTTGTGGCCTTTTACTAGTGATGGAGAGATCATATGCACTGGGCTACACCTCTTAGCATACTCAATGGCTTGTTTCTACCCAGTGGCTCCTAGCTTACCTAACTTGTTTTCTTTTTAGCGTTCTTGATGGCCATTAGAGTCAGAACTGAGCCAACATTCTTAGAGGACAATGTAGATTTAGACCTATACAAGAACTGTGTAATTGCATTGTGATTTCTACATCTTCTTTCTAATGCAACTAATTTATAACAGGAGTTTTTTTAGCAATATTAATGCAGAACTCTTGAAAAAATATTTTCAGGCTTGATCAGCGCTTTGAAAAATGACATCTTTAAGTTAAATATGCTTAGCTTTCATCTTCCTGCAGAAATGTTCAACTATAGAGTAATTTGGTTAATTTACAGTGCATATTTTAAGAGCAAACCTATTATCATGTCAATCAGGACTTTCCATGTTTTCTTTCCTTTCAAGCAAATAAAACACTGCAAATTAGAACTCCTTAAAATATTTGCAATAAAATGTGTGATACAAGGTTAAACAACTGCAGCTAGTACTAAACAGATTATTTTAAAGTTTTCCAGAATTATTGCTCCAAAACCCCTAATTACTTCATCTAAGCACTTCTGAGGTGGCATGGGATAGAATTTTTGAACTATTTCTTGCTTGTAAAAGCTTTTTTTTTTAAATACTGTTATTTTTGCTTCACTGACAACAGAGTCAGCAAAGGTTGTGCCAACCTGTTGTGTGATGAGAAATGCACAGGCATGACTCCATTGTATCAGAAAGTCTGACAAAATTCAGAAAATTGTACTACTATACTGCAGGCAGTAGTACCTTTCCTCAGGATTGTCTCACTGTCTCCTACAACTAGCTTTTCATTGTCCACTGAAGGCAAATCAGATTTTCTGTTCTGACCTGTTAGAAGGCACAGAGGTGTCCCTCAGCACAACTCATTAAAGGATCTAACCACGTGTAGGATTTGATCTTGGATTAATGTGGATTAATGTGACCTGGGTCCAGCAAAGTGTTTAGGCAGATGATTAACACAATGGATTTGCCCATGTTTTCAAATAAAAGTTTATGTTTAAATTGTATGCTGCATTGGATTCCAGCAATTGGAAAGCTCTCAATGCTTTACAGTAGCTAACCCTTTAATATTCTGTGCTCAAGGTAACATTCTGTTGCCAAGCAATTTGATTTGACTTTTAAATACAATATTCACCATGTGCTTTTGAAACTCAGCTTTTACATTCAATTGGGGAAATATATATATATTAAAAGCTAATGGGCATCTTTGACATGACTTTAAATCTTAGTTTTTCTCATTGGTGCCTCTTGGGCTCACCATAACTTCAGCAATCACAGTTTTGTTTTGCTTTTTGCATTGGTTGCTACAGCGAACTGTTAGGAAAATGTGTGGCTGACTGAAGAATGAAAACTGGGAGATGCCAATTCACTGCAGATGCAAAACATTTTACAAACTGCAGACTCAAGCATTATGATCTAAATTTTTATAATTGCAAGGGGCAATTTTAGAAGAAGCAAAATGTGTTCCATCTGGCTTGAAGAAAAAAATATCTACACTAAGGCCTAATAGAAACATAGGCTTAATTCTGCTCACAAAAATGACCATTTTGGGTGAGGTCTATGGAATGTCTAACTTACTGTCCTGTCATTGGGAGTGTCCTGTTGCAGACTCTTAAGAAAAGAAAGACAGGGCAATCATGTAGTAATACTTTCCCAGGGCAGTCAGACCCACCCAGATGCAAACATTTTCTGGCTTAAGAACTTTCTGAGGTTATATCCCTATTGCTGCTTTAATAACACTGGTATTTTTTTTCCCTCCCTAAATGTGTCTAATTGTTTGGGTTGAAACTCCCAATGGCTTCCAAAATTTATGGGTCAAACCCATGGTCAGAGAGTTTGTATAATTGCATATAAGTATGTCAAGCTGGGACTTTTCCTGTATTATTAGAAACAGTTAGATTTAAAACAACAACAAAAAAAATCTAATTTTATCATAAGAAAAACAGCTCATTTGTTCAATGCTGTAATTTAGAGCTAAGAATCAAACAGATGGTGTATAATATGCTTATTATAATTTTAATTTCTTTTACCTGACAAGAATTTTGGGGGAGAAGAAAAGCTTAGCTATTCTTTCCTGTATAGTCTCAGTGGAACACAGAGCAAAATGGAAATGGGGACATTTAGCTGGAAGATTTTTGCATACAAAATAAATGGCAAAGTTTTAAGGGCACATGCATTTGAATAGTATAATCAAAATGTCATTTAATGCAAATTCCAAAAGTAGTATCAACACAGAATTATAAATTTGACAGTGAGGTGCCTTTCATGAATAAATAGTTAAAGAAAGGTTAGGATATTGCTGTCTCTCTATGGCTTCTGTTTGCTCTTCAAAGTTCCTGCTATTTCAATTTGGTGAAAAGTAGGCGGTGTTATAATCCTTTTTTTTGGGGGGGGGGGGCCGCTCTGAGCCGTCAGATTTCAGTATTTTGTAAGGTATTCCAATCTGTCATTGTCCTCTTAAAAGGGAGCTATAACCACCCATTTAAAAGTATGCAGTCAAGAAATTACACTTAGCGATTAAAGAAATAGTCAGTCGAAGCACTCTAAGTGGGAAAAGAAAGGAGTTTTATTTTTAAGCTTGACAAAGTGCGTATTTTAAGATGGGAAAAGAAAGTAGACCCATCCTAATTCTGTGGTAATGCATTCACTGAAGAAGGGCAACATCATAAGATATATTTAGATACTCCATCTGTACTGATTTTTCCTCATTGGATGCAAGATAAAAATAATTCCACAGAAGCTTTTATCGAAAGTCCACTTAATGGTGGTGTGTGTATTTATTTCCTGTTAAGTTCAAGGAGCACAGAGCAGTTACGTTGTGGGGAGCCTGCGCAGCCTCTTCCCCGCCAGCGCTGGTGAAGTGTCCTGAGGAACAGCAGCCTGGCAGATTTGTGAAGGACATATATAGGGTGGGATCTGTGATACTGAGCATGAGTGGGACACCCAAAGCTGCCTGAGAGGGCAGTTTGCCCCCAAACTGGTAACTCTAAAGAGGAATTTAACAATAACAGAGCTTGCTTAAAGTGACCATCAGCCAGATTAAATGCTATCTGGGGACCTCAAGGGGCATCCTCCCGATGCAGCCTCATTGGGGGCAGGAAGGGTCCAGGGCGGAGCTGGAGCCCACCTCGGCTCCTGCAGGTGGGGTGGGTGAGGGGGGACCCTGCACCCCTGACAGACTGTGGGCCCTCACACGCGCTGCTGGGGGGTGCTTGTGTGTGTGTAACTGCATAAATGTGGGGTTAGGCCTTTGTGGATTAGGCGTGGAAGGATGTCGATAAATTTTCACTCTAAAGCTATGAAACAAAGATCAAAACCAAGACATTAATAATTTGCTGCTGTGTAGATGTGCTTTGAGATGTAATTCATGTATGTATGCAAGAAATGGATAATGCTGAATTCTTTATAATCACAAAGCATTTGTTACTGTTGTAGAGGCAGTAATGAGATTTTTAACCCCACCGAATATACGGCCTTCTGGACTTTAAATCTGCCACAGAGTTGTCTGCGAGAGTCTGGACTTGACAAACTAGGTGCTTACTGAGCAAGGGAAGCACATTATCTCAGTTGCTAACTCTTAAAAATGGGCAGTTTGCTTACTATTTAGCAGGTGGTAGTAATAATGCATCACGTCACAGGGAAGTGGGTCATCTTCAGTCACCCATAAGGAACTGTAGACTGGAGAACTAGAACCGTACGAGTCCTGTGGTGCTAGAAGGGGTGTTTCAGTGCCTCCAGGGTTGGCTGCATCCTGGTAAATGTGTTGGGTAAAACAAGCAAAACACCTGGAACATGTACGAACTATAGTTTCATTATCTATTTAATATAGCACATTATTTTCACAATCTACATGACAAAACGCGTGATAGAGCAAACAATGGAAGGAAGTAAACAAAAAGGAGCAATGGAAATGATAAGGTTTTGCATAGCACATGATGAAAGTAAATCATATGAATGAGACTTACAAAGGAATGGTATCAGTAAATTAAGGAAGATTAAGAAGGTGAGAAGTTTACTGTACATATGCTTAAAAATATTACTTAATGTCAAATAAAGTGAAAAAAGCATAAAAATGGCTTTAAAATTACCCTTAACTGAGGTCAAAACCTTATCTCACTAAATTTTTTCAATTAGCTCTATTAGTTGTTGACAATATAACTATGTAAAAGAAGAATGTAATCACTGTTTGGGCTGACTACTTTGTTAAATGGTTTCCACACTGAAATATATATGTTTTTTTGACATTTTTTCCCTATCACTCTATAGTTATGATCTGTACTATGTTTTTGTTCCTGCCTATTCCCTTTAAATGCTTTCAAACACATAACACTTTTTCTATTCCAAGTATTTTAGTATGCAGAATTGTAATTTAAAGGAGAAACACTTTGAATGACCCAGAACAGGCAAAGGTCATGGAAAGCTTCCCATTTGTTTCAGTCAATGCTATAGTAAGTCCTGTACCACAATGACTGAGTCTCTCAAAATTTCAAATTCCTAGTTTATTGTTAGCTTTGTGGACTATGTTCCTTCCATCCTAACACTATGATGACTTTTTTGTTTATGTGTGCCCATAAGCTTTTAATACTAAGAGTTGTTGCCTCATACTAGCTAATATGATCCTTTTGTGTTGTTACCTTTTTCTAAGAGAACGTCACAGGGATCAAGCTTCCACCAGGAACATAAATTTCAAAACGTGTCAGAATTTATTAGGATTTACAAGAACCATGCCTGATTTTTTTCTTTTTAATTTTTTTTATGGACAGCTCATTGTTTATCTGTTAATACAATGATTCAGTCTACTTTTATCTTGGAGTATACATTGTCTTGCAATGACCTGATTGGTGATGATTGTATCACTATTTTCCTGGTCAGACTAGAAATGCCAACACCCAAACACACCCAACTGTAGGCCCAGAACTGCTTTAATTTGTGTTCTTTTTAATATTAAGTAGCAACAAACTGATATTTCGGATATTCAGATTTCTGATAGTGGTGAAGGAAGCTGAGGAAAGTATTTGAGATTGTCGTGTCCCTAAAAGAATATAAAACTACTTTTTGAGATCTTCTTGGCATTGGAGACATGGAAGAGAGAGGCAGGTGAATATCAAGATTCTATATTTTGATGATTAGTGCTGGCAATCTAGAAGTCTGGAAATGCTGCCAATATCATAATTAAGTGCCATACAACAGCAACTTTAACCCCTTTCAGATTAAGTGGTAAGTGCTTCAAAAAGGTGATGAAAATCAAATTTCGCAATTTCTGTAGTAGCCTGTGTCTTAGCATAAGCTGAGTCCTGAGCTGCTCAGAAATGCAACTTGCAAGAAAATTAGCAGCAAGGGTTGACTAATTTGAGTGCTCTCCCCATCCTGCTATGAAGGACAGACAGTTTCAGAGAGCGAGGTAAACAGTAAAAGAATCGCTGTTTACCAATCTGCCCTTCCTCCTTTCAGTATCACAAAAAGCAAAACAATAATAAAGTCCCTTATTATTCTGGCAGAGCTAGTAGGAAGGCTAGAATAACTGACAAAGTATTTTTGTCGGAACTTAAAAAATGAAGTCAACGTTTCCGAAGTAAATTTACATATTTATTTTGATCACGTTATGTAAGAAATGCTCAGGCCTCTGACCTTCACTGTGAAAAACTAAAACAGTTAAATGTATATACTCTTTAAGATTTTTCTTGATCTTTCTCAAGGTGGAAATACAACGAAAAATGTTAGAAATTTTGCTAGAAGATGATATCCCATGAGGTTTCAAGCTTCTTGAAGAGACTGAAGAGCTTCAGGTAAGTTTGAATAGATTAAAAAATTAAGTTTAAATCTTTACATTTATCTATGGCTTTTCATAATCATTTTGTTGTCTTAAAGAGGCCAACAAAAAAAACCCTGAATAAACTTATTTGAACCAAACTAAACCTTTGAGAATGTTATGGTCCATTCTTTAGTAACTATAGCCTGCTCATGGCTACTCTACTTAAAAATTACAAACCACACTTCTGTTTGAAGATGAAAGTGGTATCTGTAGTAACTGAATGACATTACATTAATCAGAAGATAGAAAACAGTATTTTTCCATCAATAGCATACATTTCTCTGGAGACAGAATACTGGAAATATGCTTTGACAGGGATGATAATATGGAATTTGCCTTTATCATAACACATGTTCAGCTTGGCCACTAGTCCTCATCTTGTCATACTCTTATCTTGTTTTGTTTTTGTTGAACGCTTCCAACTCCTCCAGCTTGCAGGAAAGTGTTGTTTTAGTTTTATACAGCTAGAGGAAGCACACAGAAAACATGCAAACAGGAGCATGTGTGACGAATACTGGAGGGCTAAGAGTACCCTGAAATTCCTGATAGATATTTTAGGAACTCATTCTTGTTAAAATTTATACTAACACAAACCTGTTGGTTTGATATCAGAATGCTATGAGGAAGCTTCATCAGGAGACTTTCATTGTTTTTTCAGTTCTGTAGTTCAGCTCCATAATATATAGTAGTTGCCCATGCAGCTTATAACAATACCTTAAGTCTTTGCAAAATAGAACAGAAGTTGACGTAGTGGAGCTGATCATTCTTACGAAAATAATAATTCTTACTAATTATTTATGACAAACTATTTTCATTGTAATATCACCAAGGAATCACAATTGTTGAATGGGACTCTACTGTAGCAGTCACTATGAACAAAGCCTAGAATAATAGGACAGTCAAATGCAGAGATAAAGTGATATGTACAGCTGAGTTTACACCATTAGGTTTTTTGATATTCACCCAGAATAAAATCTTTATCCTTCCAGATGACATTAAAACTCTCTCAGGTACAACTGAGTCAGTAACCGATCCCTGCTTACTAGTCAGTTAACACTCATTAAAGACAGGAAAGAGTTTAGTTATGGCAATGGTATGTATCTTGGGGTTTGGGGGACCAGTCTTCATGGAAGGCCCACTAAGTACCTCTGCATCATATCTTTAAAATAGGATATAACATACCCTTAAAATGAAGCAATATTTATCAAGACAGATTGAAAGTAAAAAAAATATTTAATTATCTTGTTACGGTGTGCTTCTTCCTAGGATAGGGTTTCTGGGGGAAAAAAAAAATCTTCCTAAGAGTTAGCAAATAGCTTTAAATAACAGAAGGGAGAAGTGATTGGTATGACCTACCCCTACTTAGGCACAGGACATCTGTGTACTCCATAACCTATTTTGCAACCATTAAAAGCCTCAGAAGTTTTTAAATAATAAGAGAAATTTAAGAGACATTTAACGATGGTATAGTAGTATAAGGGCTATTTGTGGAAATGTTTAGAAATGCCACCTCAGTATGCTTTTGTAAGTCTTGTTTTCCTGGTGGAGAATTTTCAAGATCCTTAGCAGTTTATATGCCTGACTGCAGCTGGCCTATAATAAAACCAAAGAATCTTGCTTACCAAGATTGCTTTAAAATATCTTCTCTAGTATTTTAATTTGGCAGTATTTAAGATCTTTTCTTGACGCTTGTATGTAGCTGGCATGATCTTAACGACAGTATTTCCAAACTCTGGAATTTTCTTTTCATTAGTTAACACAGTTGTCTGTATGCAGTGTTTAAAGATCAATAGCAATAATCGTAGCCTGACTGATTTGAAAATGATGGAGCACCCCATTCAAATTAAAAGACAAATATATCATGTACCATCTTTCCAGATAACACAGTCTAGATGCAGTTGACAGCATTTGCCCCAAAATATTGTATAATTAATATGTCTAGTTTTATTCTACATTTCAAATCAGGATGGGGGAGTGCAGTTAGTGGATCTTGGCTTTTAAAAGTAAGAATCCTATGATTATTAATAAAATAAAAGGAATCAGTAACAAACCCATTGTCAACATTCCACCTCAAGACACAATTTAACAACTTGTAATAAAAGTAGAAGAATGTAAGAAAATGTGGCAGCTCTAAAGTGTGTTTATATACATGTTTCACAAATAAAATTGGCTGCAAGGAAGTAATTAATTACAATACACCTACGGAAAGTGAATCAATATCAGTCTGACTAGCCAAGATGGCTGTATTTCAAAGTACTAGAAGTGCAAGAAATCAAATTAATCAAAATGTAACTTTATTTTTCATTTGTTTTATGATAAGTTAGCTGATAAAACCATAACTGAATAATTCAATATTTCTATGTTAAATAGTAAGCATTAATTATTAAGCTTAAATTTCTCTACTTTTATAAGTGACAAACAACAACTCTCCCTCAAGCCCAGTGACTAATCAATTTAATGTGAACAAAAAGATTGTTGAATTTAGACATATAGGTTTCATTCAACTTGAAACTCATCAGTATATTTTCAGCTGAGATAACAAATGAGATACTAGATCTCAAGCCACTTTATCAAGGTAGGAATGTATTTTCATATGTATACTGCAGAAGAAGAAAGAGATATAAAGAGGTACTATTTGCATTTGCTTTGGAGTGGAAAAAAATGTGACATTCAGAGACTCATCACAAGTTACACATAAAGCCCATGGCAGATTATGAACATTTTGTAGCATTTCCTAGCTCACAGTCAGATCATATGGTTCAAGCAGCATCCCATCAAAGTTATTGATTTAAAAATGAGTCAGACAATAAATAGCAACAATTTTTTAAAAAACATTCCAGATAAAAGCTAAGGAATGTGTCAAATAAATCTAACTACTGTTGTTAAACGTCAATTCTGTTTCAATGATTAATATTAATTAACAGATTAACTATGCTTTAATTCCAAATGGAACATGTTAAGCTTATTTAGGACAGTTAATTTAGTGTGTTTACATAATTGAATCACTA
This sequence comes from Apteryx mantelli, assembly GCF_036417845.1. Classification (NCBI taxonomy): domain Eukaryota; kingdom Metazoa; phylum Chordata; class Aves; order Apterygiformes; family Apterygidae; genus Apteryx; species Apteryx mantelli. Next base: position 81,757,417 of record NC_089979.1, read on the forward strand.
TACATAAACAAAGCCAGAGCTGGTACAGAGCCAGACTCCATGTGCATGTATTATAGAGATGGAAAACGGTGTTTCACATTAAAATCATTCCATGCATATTATAAAAAACAAGAAACGTGTAACAAGACTTCAACAGGGAAGTGTGGCAATAACTTCAAATGAGTTTTAGTTCAAGAGAGCTTGTTGAAAATGTGTTGATTGTTTTCTACCTCAAAAATGTGTAATTTCAGTTGTTTCCGCAACTAACATGGCCCAGTACTCCATTTACAACTCCAAAGTGTTGGAGATCTGCTTTTCTCCTTTCTTCCTTCTCAAAAATTTTAACCAACATCTCCCAACTCCTAGAAAACTCTCAGGGCATTTGAAAGCAGGAAGGGAGCTTGTTTTTCCCACTGATGTTGTTCACTACAAATTTGCTGTTTACTACAAATTCACCTCCAATGTGAGTCATTGGACTCACATTTTCTCCTTTTCTCAGAGAAAAGATGAGTAATTTATGCGTACTGACCATACCTGACAGCAGGATCTAAGGGTATCGTCAAAGGATAGTACCTTTCATGCTCAAGATCCAAACCTTCTAGCTGGTTGATCCTGGTTCCAGTCTTCTTTAATTCAGCAGAGGTATTTGAACAACTGCACCACACTTTTCTATCGAGATATGATAGGTATTTGAAGAAGAGTCCTTCTCAAAATTCTCTGATGGGCATGATGTATTTTGTTTAAAATATTTAAACACTCTCTTTCTAGCATGATGGTTATGACATTCACCTAAAGATAGGATGCCTGGATTTAGCAGAACATTGTGAAAACCAAACTGAACCACAACCAGCAGGTATCTGCCCCGTCTTCACAAACACATATATTAGAGTATGCTGTGGCTTGATGGTTGGGAAGCTGCCCTGAAGAGGAAGTATGTGTGTTCTGACCTTCTCAAATGGAAACCAGACTCCCACATGCTCTACAAATGCTGTGAGTAGCAATTATAAAAGGAAACAAAGCCATCCTAGGAACTGTAGTTGGAATTTTGATACTTTGATAAGACAGAAATAAATTAAATTTCTTTTACTGGTATTTTATTCAAACTGCATGATTTCATTTCACTTTTACTGACTTATCTTGCTGGGTTAATATAAAGAATATAGAATATACAAGAAATTCCTTTCACAGACTGTTTTTCAAGAGCAATCACAGAATGATAGAATAATTCAGGTTCGAAGGGATATCTGGAAGTTATCAAGCAAACCTAACTCAAAGTTTTCAGTTGGAATATTATGCCTTTTCACATGTTTATCACTTAAATAAAACTTGCATTAGATTTCATAGACTGCACTTATTGGATGTTTTAGTTTTCAGCTGAACTGGTTTTCAGAAGTCTCTTTTTCCTTACTGCCTGATTCAGTGTTAGGTCATTAACTGAAATGAGATCGTGACCATATGTATCTATTTGAGATTACAGAGAAGGAGTGTAGTCAGGAGCCTTTTGCCTATGTTTAGAAATAATGTAAAACACCATTGACATGATGGCTATACATGGTTAGACACCAATGACATAGAATGACAGCCAAGATTGAGACTGCTGTTAAAATTTTCATTTAGAATTCGGTGGTAAAAATGTTGCATTGACATGAGAATGGATGCCACGCTGATATGAAAGAGAACACATGATACAGAACTATCAACAACAATACTTAACAATTTTATCTCTTAGCAATATGTCACCTTCAAACCAAACAAACTGGTGATTTGAAGATGACTTAGTTATAGCAAAAGTTTAATAGATTTTTAACAAGAATGTTAACAGTTTTGAGCTAGGAGCATATAAGCATTAAGCAAAAAGTCAGTTTCACATTCAAGTAAAATTTTTATGATTTCCACAATAAACAGATTTTCTTTATAATTCACAGGCCTTTAGGGCCTTAAACAGAATATATCTAGCTGTTTTCAGGGTAGCCAACTCACTTTCCAGCTTTAAGTACTACCAAAACATCTCTCTGGGTTGAAGGACCGTGACTACACACATTGATGAATTCTGTAGTAAGCTCTGGACTTGGACAAATTGCAAGAAATAATGTAATTTTAGTAGGGTGCCTTTTTCTTAACATTATGTCTAGAAAGTGCATCCTGCAAACTATAATGCAAGGTTTTATCTCAGTAATAACATGTAACACAAACAAACATAACAAACTGTTATGCTACACTTGCTTAGCAATTAATGTGCTATTCCTTGCTCAGAGAAGTCAGGTAGTATAGACATTTGACTTGTCTCAAGGAAATAAGGCATTGTTTAGCTCTTACATTAACTACTAAAATTATTTAGTATTGCTATTTGGAGTTGAAAACATAATTTCTGGTAAAGATAGATGGTGAATACAAAATAGACCTAAGCTCTTTTTGATTCAGATTTGTTCCTAGAGCAGTTCTCCTGATGTTAGTTCAGTTACACAATGGAATGAATTTAACCCAAGAATTTTAAACTGTAATACATTGCACAAAACCACTGGTTAAGAAAGTTTACTTGAAGACTTAGCAGTCCTTAGAAGTAAAAACTTTTTAAACTTCAGCTTAAAAATTTTTTTTTAGGAAACGTACTGACTGAAGTAATACGAAATTCTTTTCTTATTAAATGTAATTTATTTTAAAGTTCATGAAAGAATTAAAAACTTGATCATTCAAGAATATTAAAGTGTTATCTATAAATAGTTTGCAAGTTTTCTTAAAGGTATTTAAAATATCTACATAAATGGTACTACTGAACATGTAAAATTCATTCAAATACAGTATTTTCTTAGTTGTTTATATATACAGTCCACTGAGGCAAAAAATATTTGATTTACTGTACATTGCACTAAGGTACAATACTACAAATACACACTATGTATCGTTCTTGCTCTCAGTTCATGAACTTTACGTAATTTGACACAAACAGTAAGTTTATGACTAAGCTATTTCATGAACTCCTCAGGATAAAGGGCTTGAGGCTTAGTTAACTATTCTTCAAAATATGCAGTAATTTACACTAGAGTGAACATTTATGTCTATGTTTATAAAATGTTACTGTTCCAATCTGGGAACATTATATGCTTACTTCACATGCATTACTGATGACTGTACAATGTCCACAGGAATGATGATCAAGGAAGGGTTTGCTGTTGTAGTATCTGCAGAATAAGCCTACAGCATCCTGAGCTGCATCAGGAAAAGCATCGCCAGGAGGTCAAGGGATGATCTTTCCCCTCTGCTCAGCCCTGGTGAGACTGCACCTGGAGTGCTGTGTGCTGGGCTCCCAGTACAAGAAAGACATGGACCTGCTGGAGCAAGTCCAGCGAAGGTCCCAGTAAGGGGCTGGGGTATCTGTCATATGAGGAGAGGTTGAGAGAGGTGGGACTGTTTAGCCTGGACAAGAGAAGGCTCAAGGGGATCTTAGTGATGTGCCTAAAATGCTTGATGGGGGGCAGTAAAGAAAATTGAGCCAAACTCTTTCCAGTGGTGCCCAGTGACAGGATGAGAGGCAATGGGCACCAACTGAAACAGAGCGAATTCCAGCGTTTAGAGTGAAAAAGCTTTTTTACTGTGCGGGTGATTGAACAGTGGAACAGATTGCCCAGAGTGGCTGTGGAGTCTCCATCCTTGGAGATATCCTGGGCAACATGCTCTAGGTGACCCTGCTTGAGCAGGGGGGTTGGACCCGATGATCTCCAGAGATCCCTTCCAACCCCAATTATTTGGTGATTCTGTGAATAAGCGCCCAGGACTGTGGTCTTGCTTGGTATTTACAAAGAGCTCCTTTCAAACTACTCACAGACTAAGAAAGAGATGGTAATTTTCAACAATTCTGAGTGACAAGTAAGCTTTAGTAATTTGATATAAATTCATCATGGATAATATGAAAGCAGAAAAAATAGGTCATATTCATTAGATAAATTATTAATTAGAAATTCTTTTTCATGCTGCAGTATTTAAAATTACTGATAAGAAAACATGCAATAGCCTCAAGCATTATTATGCTTAGCATATCAGTTTTTAAGAAAATCTGTGTTTGTAAGTTTGTAAGTTTCTGAGCAATTATCTTGTTTGCGCTTTTTAGTTCCTGGAATGTATGAGTGGATATTCTTATATATAGAAAAAGGAAAACAGTCAGAGGGGAAGGTCTTCTGGATTTGATGTTAACTATTAGGAATGAAGTGCCTGAGTATTTGGAAGGTGACAGAGTTCACAATCCCTAGGAAAAAAAAAGCAGAATAGAAATAATAGACTTCAAAAGGGTGCACTTGAACAAACTCAGGGCACTGTCAGAAAAAAATCTTAGTGAAAAAGGAGCTAAGGAGAGTCAGCTGACATTATTAAGGGCACAAGTGCAAGCTGTCCAATTACAGAGGAAGAATAAGAAGTATTTTAAGAGATCAAATGATCTAAAACATAAAGGGAACCATACAGACTATGGAAAATAGGTCACATCATAACCTGGAAATACACGAAAAGTAGCTCACATAGGTAGGAACAACAGCAGGAGAGATATAGCTCAAGAAAATGCAATTAGGAATTGACGTGCAAGAGTGAGGAGAAATCATTCTGCAAATACATTTTCTTAGGAAAAAGAAAGCCAGGGATGGCAATGGTCAATCAATGCGGGATGAATGTGTTTTCTTTACATCAGTGTTCACTGAAATGCTCTACTTCACGCTTAGCTGATGTCAATGAAAAGCTCTTACTCTCAAACATGGAAAGTATACGCTGGAACATATTTGGAGAAGAATCTTCTAAAATCTCTTTTTCCTGATTATACTTACCTTAGAATGCTTTAAGAACCATCTAAAGTAATGTCACAATTGTTGGTCATTATTTCTGAGGATGCCTGAAATATGGATGAGGTGTCTGAAGTCTGGAAAATAGAAAATATAGTCATGTTTTTAAGAGACATGGGAAGAAGATTTGGGAAATTATTTAGTTCAGTTTTGCACTCTGTTCAGTTCTTTCCCTTCCTCCAAATACTATCACAAAAAATCATATGGTTTCCAAGATTGTAAAAGATAGTGAGTAACAACCAATATGGATTGAAGAAATTTATTTTCACTTGATGCCAGATAACCAGTTTTATGTATAGTAAAGGTTCAAAAGATACTATCTATGATGACCTTAGTAAGACTTCCAACACAATTTTACATATTACCATAATTAAGCTTAACATATATGGTGTAGATGAGACTGTTATAGCATCATAGCAAAACTCATCACAAGACAGTATTGAGAGAGATACTATCAATGGAAGGGTGTTTTGAGTAAAACACTTCAGAACGTCCTAGCTTGATTTCTAGTTGATATTTCACTGGTACCCTGGATGGTGGAATAGAAAGTATGCTTATTAAGTTGCCCTAGTATAAACTGCTAGCATATTAGAAGATTGGATTGTAATTCAAAGTGCTTTTGACAACATGGAAAAAATGATTTAAAAAATGTATGATTCAGTTCAATAAGGACATGTACAGCATTCTATTTTTGGGTAGTACTATTTGGGTAGCATGAATACAAGACAGCAGTTCTACATGATTTAGTTAGATAGCTATTCTGTCTCAAAGGGTATGAGGATAATCCTCAGTAGAGCATAAGCCACAGATCGATCAGCAGTGCCATGCTGCTGTGAAGAAGAGCATTGTATATCATACTGGGATATGTAAATGTACAGCTCACAAGAAATGCTAAGTAATCCATCTGCCTTGTTCATCATGTGTGAAGACTTTGCTGGAGCTAGTAACCTGTTTTGGGGAGCATTTGGACCCTTCAAGAAAGATACAGACTAATACTGCAAATAATTCAGAGGGAAAGAAAAGAATATAGTCAGAGAGTTAGATGATATTTCTTGTGAGAGAAAACTGAATTTCTTGGGCTGTGTTCTTTGAAAGAAGGCTGTAGAAAGACTTTAGGGTATTCAAATATGTAAAATTCTAGTTGAAAGAGGAAAGTAGTTGTCAGTTCTCCATATTAGTGATGTTAGGACAATAGGTAATTAATAGATTTAAACAGCAATCTAACTTAAATGTTGAAATAATACAGATAGTGAAGTACTAAAACAGGCTAGATTTGGAGGCTGTGGAGTCTCCAGTACAGAAAGTCTTTAAGGACAGGGAATGTAAACATCCACAAGGATGCACAGAATTATAGTTCTTTCTGTCTTAAAGCAAAAAGATGAACCAATGACCTCCTGAGGTCCCTTCCAGCACTGCTCTGTAACTCTATATTCATTAATTTTAAAGACCTTATAAATATCTATATTTTTACTATGCAAATGGAAGTCAAGAAAAAGTGGTACAGCAAACTTTCCAGCATAATTATGACACTCTAGGAAAATGGAAAACTGTCAGTTATTTCCCAAAGTTATTTCCCCAAAGAGCAGGCTTTTAAGTTGGCTAATTGATCTACATTTGCAAAGAAATGTAATTAAATCTTAGGGCAAATACATGCATTCAAATCCTGTTAGCAAATAATGACATTCAAAGGTATAATTTCTCAGCTCCTGCATACAGCTTTGAAAATATACCTCGAAGTGTAAACATAAAGGTATCCACAGTGACAACAAGAAAGTTTAAAAACAAACATTAAACAGTTTTATATATGTTCACAAAACAAGATGCCACTTTTCATAAGGCCCTGCTTCAGGTGTAGAAGTAAAGGGAGTTATTTTTGTATCCAAGAGTCTTTCTCAAAAACTAGTCAAACTCAATAAGCTGAATCCACTCTAAAGCAGATGACACCAAACTTTGTAGTCACTGCTCAGTTCTGTGGGAGACTTCCACTCACCTCTGTTTTTTAATTAGAAATGACTGATTGGCTCTGTTTAGCATAAACAAAATGATGGCACTATAGAAGAAAACCCTGAACTTCAGAACTATCAAAAAAGCTGGTTCTTTCTCCTGTGGCTTCATGGTTTTGAGGCTGAACTCATCACATGTATACTGCTGAGTGGCATAAAAGCATAGAAATTAATATTAAGTGTTCAATTGAAGTAATGTGGCATTTTCATGAATTAAATCAGCTAATTAAGCAATTAAGAGCTTGCAATGTTATCAAGTAATTGTATAGTAGGTTTTTACTGGAGTTTGTCCATAAGCTTATCTTATATGCATTTTAATGAATTTCCTAATTGTACTGACACATTACACAAATTAGAATCAGATCAAAAATGTGGAAAAAGCCCTGGACAACACTAATTCAAGCTTCTTAAGCATTTATAGATAGCTTAAAACAATTCTTATTGATTTAACTAATTATATTTGCTATTTAATCTAAATGGAATACTTCATTGCAGCCTGAATTGCAAGTTTTATTGGCAGTTTTAACACAAAATGTTATGCAGATAATTGCTGGTTTTAGAACTGTTGATACAAGAAGACTTACAAAAGATTATATGCAGCTTTCATAAAGCTTTAAAGTTGAATTCAGAAGAGAAAACTACTTTTTTGGGTCACAGTATTGAATACTACAGCACAATTATCAATGTTTTATCGCAGAGTTTTAAGCTTTCATCTTAGTCTTTGATCATTTTATATCAACAAAGGATTCATTACATTGTGGAAAAAAGCTTTTTGTGCAGGTTTTATGTCACTGGAAAGGGATGGTATTTGTGTGTGTTAATGAAGAAGTTATAAATTATTGATTTAGGAAAATAAAATTTAAAAAAAATGCCGTAACCTTCTTCTGCCTCCTCACTTCCCTTTTACTCCTGCACTACTGTCTATGTATTCAAGAACAATGGAATCCGATGGCATTCTCCCTTTTTTGGAGATAGAGCCTGTGGTCTTGCTGTTTCAAAGATTCACTTCTCCTTTATTAAAAAAAAAAAGAAAATGAAAATTACTCCTGCATGTAAACCAAATCTTTTCTAATGCGTATATTGGAATCTGCTTGATCCTAAGAGGTTCCCCTCTAGTAGTAAGTAATATTCAGCATCAGACTATTTCCTCTCTAGCCCTTTGCTGTTCTCCTAAGAATTCAAGGAATAAATTTCTCGTAAGACTAGTGGAAATCTGTTGACAGAAAATGTTAGCCTAGTTTGGGGGTTGATGAATATCAAAACAAACTGTAAAAGCATTTAGTTATTTAATTTGATTTTAAAATACAAACACAGCATTATGCATACATGTACAAGTGCCCAAACGATCAGGCAGTTGCCTACTGGGAGGAGAGATACAGAAGGGCTGTTTATGCATTTACTATAAAATATACTATATTATAAAACGTCATACATACAAATGAGAAAAAATACTTGAATAGTAATGGGAATGTGTTCACAAGAAACTCAAGGTTCCCCTCTTTCATGTGAGAATTCTGCTCTTTAGAACCAACAAATTAAACAAAAAGTATTTAGAAAGACAAGTGCTCATTCCCCAGAAAAGAATAGGTATTGATTAGTGATCAGGCACATTTCTTATAAGAAACAGATAAGAAAGCAGATAACAGATAAGAAGAATCTGTTTAAAATCTCACCCAGGTAACTTAGACGGTGTTCATCTTTTCCCTAACTCATGTGCAGGAATTTTTTATCCATCAATCTGCCACAGAAAAGGAGGCTGTTGGGTCTTCAAATGAAGGCATCACCCCCTCCCAAGCTCTTTAAAAAACAGTTCAAAATAATTCCTTCCAGAAAAAGTTCATAGCAGAAAGCCCTGTGTGGACAGTTGCAGAGTAAGGAGTCAAACATGAGAGGGGCAGTATGTAAAGTGAAAGCCTTGTCTGCTGTTTTTGCAGCTGACTAGGTTATAAGGGACTTCACTCAATACTACCAGATGTGATCAACTGTGTACTGAAGCACTCTCCCTATATTGTGTATGAAACAAAGATTTGGGTCTACGGCTCATATATATGGCATATATATATATGTGTATATATATAAGCCCATAAGATAGGAACTGCAGCCCTAACTATTGAGATTCCTTAGTTCTTTTCTCCATCTAAACCTTAGTTTGTTTTGATGCCTCTCTCCTCCTCATCTATAAAATGGGAATTATAAACAAACAGTGCAAGATAATAAGACAGTGAGGGGATCTGCGTGGGTAGCTAGGACAGACAGTTGCTTTATGTATTTCCTGAGCTCTCCTCTAAAGGAGGCTAAATATCAATTTTATGAACACTTCTGCTTCAAAATATAATCTCACAGAAGGTTTTCCAATAGGACTGGTTTCTCTTCTTTTCTGCTTTTTTGTTACCTCTTTTCCTGAACGAAACTGTGTATTAAACAGAACTGGCTAACTCCTTTGGGAAACAAGGCCTGTGTTCACAACATGACTCTCAGCATACAAAAGCCTCTTTTGTCTCACTGAAAAGATCATTTTTGTAATTCAAATAAATCTTATAGACAAACTGATTTTATAAGCCAACATATAGTGTTGTAATTTGGTCATTAATGAGGAGTCTGACTCCAAGCTTATAGCTATGATGTCATTGATATTAAAGAGTTACAGCAAGAAATACTGGGGGAAAGAACTTGTTAGGAAAGAAAAGGATCTGTGTCTCATTCAAACTGTTCATTGTCTAAAAGCAAGGAGTCTGTATCAAAACTGTCTGGAGAATACTATATTTCAGAGTAAGACTCCTAAAGGACTAGTTTTCTTACAGCTAATTAGGGGTGTGGATGACACAGTTTCAAAATTTTACCTTTCAATGAATTTGAATCACTCATACTGCAGATAACTGCTCTGCTATCAGTTATGTAGGGTTTACCTCTCTGATTTTGTCCCGAAATTTTATTATGGCTCAGAGACACCTTTCTAAATGAAAATTTCACTGAAGAGATGCATGTGTTCTTGAAAAGTAGTTCTGTTTTCAGGTATTAAAAAGTATTTCATAAAAAAAAAAAAAAAAAAAAAAAACCCTACCCCCAATCTAGTAGAAATGCTTGGAAATGCTGACCCACTTCACTAACAGGCTCTGGAAGAGGTGTGCTTTGGACAGCTTTACAATTCCCTTTTCACATTCAAACTATCTTCATACAGCTTTAGCATTTAAAGCTACCCAGATATGGCAGAGGGGTAGTTTCAAAAAGTTTCAAGGGACATGAGCACTCTCCCTGGCCATTCCTGGCTCCCAAACCAGGTTTTCAGGTTTCTGCCCCACTTTGTTGGCATTAAAGAGAAAACACCCGATACTTCTGCCAGTGTCAATAATTCAAAACCTTGCAACAGTGACCTAAGAGCTTGAAAAGATTTATGCTACTTAAAAAATCTCTGGAACATACTGTCTCATTCATGATAACCGGAGAAGGTAGAAAGAAATCATTCCAGAGTCATGAAAGCTGGAAAAAACCCACCTCATGAAGTGATAATAATTAAATATTTAAAAGTCTGACAGTCAATATGAACCAAGTGAGCTAAATTCTAAAGTTCAAAAGAAAATATGAAACATTTTGTTTCATAGAACTATAAATTGATACCTTTAAAATAGCATTTAGGGATAGATGATTGGAAAGGAAAATTGGAAAAGCATATTATTTAATACAGAATGTGTAATTTTACCAGACTGTTGATATTGACTGAGATATAGAATAGATTTTTCATCTGGAATCACTGAAAAACATTTTAAAACTGAGAACAATTCCACCTAGGCTACATACAGCATGTGACCTGATTTGTAAACAGAAAGAAGTATGACTGAATTTATTGAGTGGTAAATATTTTCTTTTGTGTGCCTGCCTTCACGGGGATTTAGCTTAATGTTTCAGACCTTTCTGCACAGCAAAAAGCTTTTATAAGTCAATCAACTTAGAGAAAAAAGTATTCGTTATGCAAACTTACTAAATGTTACTCACAGTTACAGGGATTCTATAATAACAAATATTGGTTGTTTAGTTGAACTGGTCTTTCAGTAAAGGTCTGAAAAAACTTTAAATATTGGGGTTATTTTAAAGTGATTTTTTTTTTCAAAACCAGAGAATAAAATGAAGTTCTGACTACAGGCTGATCTTTATCAGTGGGCATTATATCCCATTTATACCTTATAAATTAAACAGTTTTTTTTTCTTGAATTATTTCCGAATTGTTTTGAATTTCTTTTTAAATATGAATCTTTCTACTTGACTGAGACTATCTCTTAACATTATACAACACTATGGATATAATTTTTCTATTCTATTTCGCACACATTAAAGGAGATAAACATCAAGGTTCTTAATAATTTAATACCATAGTTTTGGTGTCCCTAAGTTGTCAGTGTTTAAGAGCTACATAATGTCCACTAATGGTGATTTTGTCTGCACGTTTTGTGCAGAAAATAGTGTTGAGTATCCAGAATTTCTGCAGTTTCAGAATTTCCTTGCAGAAATAAATTAGGAAAGTGAATTACTTCAGTTTCAGAATGACTATCTGTAAAAATACAAACCACGTTGCTTGGTTTAAGAAAATGGTCCTATCATTAGATCTGTGATTGTAAACTCTACTTAGTGCCATTGTTGCCCATTATTGCTCCTTTTTGGTTGGCAAGCTGCATCTCAAATAGCAGGATTGGAGCCTGAAACTTTGTCCTAATTAGGAAAAATTATCAAATAGAAAAAAATAGCCAAGTCCGTTCTGAAACTTGGTCTTTTTCTTTGTATAAAATCAAGGTAATGCATTTTATTTTCACATGAGACCTGCAATTTCTTGTTAGAATCAGATTGTTAATCTCAGAGCTTCCTTTTCACCAGTAGTCCCGAGATGTAAATCCTTTATAATCTCATTATTCCTCTTCCCAAAGCCCCTCATCTCTGATTTCTATGTCCTGTTGAAATTTGGGCTTATTTTCTGAAAGTATGTGTTGTCTAAGAAATTTTAATGTGTGGGGGGTTTTTGAAATACAGATATATAAGTGAAAATACAATTCTTTTTAGTGGCATAACTTTTTTCTCTCTGCATTTACATATTTGCATCATACTAGAGAAAAGATACATTTATTTAAGTTGGCATCTGTTGGATTATGACTAAGACCTACAAAATGAACCCAAATCTATGCTAGATATTAAGTAACCATAAAGTATCTCAAACATTATAATACTCTCCCGACATGAGAAGTAGAAGTCTTTTGTTTGAAACAATTACTGTTGTCCTGGAAAATATTCTTTAAAGAGAAGTCCTATGTGGAATCAAGTACATTATTTCCTCTCTGATATTTATAATTTACAACTCAGTATTGTATTCTAGAAGTCTGTAAATTATTTGGCTTTAGCTTGAGCCATCAATTCTACCTGCATGTATTTATAGGTATGATTTTATAATATGTCAAGAAAGAGTATCATGGAACAATGAAATTGGTTGTAAAACCGACAGTAGAAATCCACAAAGGTCCATAAAGTGTACGACATGAGTACTTAACTGAATATACATTATCATAGCAGTGTGTTAGCAGTACTACTGATATTCTGCAGAACGGATCATTAAGCATCTCATCTGGATATTGTGAAAAGTATAAACAAATTCTAATGTTCTTGAACTCTATAGTTCTAGGTAAAGTAAGAAATGCATACTTTATCTAGAAAATTGCATGTGGAGGTTTGTTTGCTTTCCTTTAATATTCATTTTAAATATATTGCTTAATCTTGATTAGAAATGAAACCTTCAAAATTAAAATGGTATTTTCTCTAAGGCTTAACAACCCTATATAAATGGTTTTAAACAAACACCATTTATGTATTATTCTTAAATCCAAGAATTTAAAACAGCATTCATTGTACTTTAAACAAGTTTCATTAATAAAGTTACAATAATCTCAAAAGCATTCTAATTCTTCTTCATAATAAAGAAAATAAAAATATAACATTTTTTCACAGTTAGCAATCCTAAGTTTGTGCCTGTTTTTCATCAGCACTTTTGGAACTATTAATTGAAATTAAAAAGTATAAGCTGACAACTCTCTGAGGATATTTAAATAAAAAGCTATTATTGCCTTTACATGACAATCCATTAACTTCTGGATTCTCAAATCCACTGAAAAACAGATGATGGAAAAGCTTTAACAGTCTTCAGTTGTGAAACTGTGAATAAATATGTAAATTGTGCAAATATGTGCAAATTGTATTAATAAAAACATTCCTGTTCAGAATGCAACAGCGTTAATCAGTTAAGGAAAACAAACTTATTAATTTCTTTATTTCCTCATCAAAATCCCACTTCTTTTTTTCCCCTCCTTCCTCATCTTGTCACTTGGAAACCAGCTATAATGCTTGAAATATTAAAGCAGCTGGAAGTTACTAGCTTTGAGACCCCCTTTGTTCCTAGCCAGAAGACAATTCTTAGCACACTGTTTTGTGGTCTTTATGCCCGGTGCTGCGTGCTCCCAACTCTCGTGGGCTTCTGCAGGGTGAAGCGTGGGAGCACATCTCTCCTGAGCTGGGCCGGGACTGCACTGAACATGCCTATCACCAGCATGACTGTGTTCTGTAAACTCCGTTGGCTTTGAAATCTCTGTGAACTTCAAGTCCATGTTGAAATGAGCATGAGTTTGGGCGAAAGGATGGTGAGAATGAGTTTTCAGGACGGGATCGCTGCATTGCCCTTTGGGAAGTCTGAACTGTAAAAGCGCCTAGAACCAGGTTTGCAGGCTGCTGCAATACCTTGGCATTTCAGCTAGACTTTTCCTTATAGGATCGACAGCACCAATGGGATGATTTTTTTATAATGGGGCGTGTTGGAACTACAGAGTGAGACTGTTCTAGAGAAATCCCTATATTCTTGCTTGTAAAATAAAGATACTGCTGGTATGGCAAGTTGGACCGAGTCTTGAATGAAGGCCATCTCTAACTGTGCCAAAAGCACAGACGTGTGCCGCATGCGTGCATGTCAAAAATGATCAGACCTCTGGCTTTATGGGAGGGGAACTGTCTTGACATGCCAAAGAAAGTTTTGAGGGCTGTACTTTGTCCTGAATTTTTATCTAGAGCCATGATTTTTTTCTCTCTTCTTTTTTTAAACTGTGTCCCTACAACCTAGTCATTTCTAATGCTATGGCAGAAGAGACAGGAGGCAATGCTGAGTCCTGTAGCGAGCATGTCTTCATCACGACACACGACAGTGTCAAGACAGAGGGAGGCATACCTTTCCCTGCAAGCGAGATCTGTGGGCACACAATGGTACCACACTTTTAAAGATTTCCTTCTGCTTCATCAGGACACATCAAAACACATTTGAAACACTTTTAAAGTCTTTTTTATAACACATTATTGACAGCACCAGCTGACCGCCATGCAACTAGCAATGAGTTCATTATCTCAAAAGTTACAGCCTGTAAAAGAAACGGCTTGAAATGCATTTTTCCCTTACGACATTGCTGGTTTCTACAAGTATAAGAAATTGACTGTAATGCCAACTTTTTTGTTAGTTGTTGAGGAAGATGTCAAAAGTGTTTTTTTTCTTTAAATTGGCCACATTTAATGTTCAAACAAAATGTGGGGTTTTTTTAAATTTATTTTCATAATAGTTCCATATTACTATATTTGAGAAAGGCTGTACTTTGAAATACGTTATAGAAAATATGCTGTGGAAAGGAAGGGTATTTTAAGAGAGTGTAAAACAGTTTTCTTTTTAAAAAAATACATTCTAAGTAAAAATAATATTGTTTTGCAACAAATCTGAAGTTTTAGACTTCAGTCAAATTCTAATATAATGATAGCCTATGTGACATCATATGAACAGCTAAGATAGGCCCTCACACGGCACATAAGCAAAACGACCAAGCTAATTAATCATCTATTGCATCTAGACAAGGCACCACAGACATTATTGAAGTATCCTGATTACGTAGCCAACAGCTAGACACAATTCCAGTAATTGTTTGGAGTGTCTAAAGTTGGATTCAAAAGTTTAATAAATGAAATACTGCATTGTGATATATTTCAGTGTCCAGAATACTAGTTGGCTGACAGCTGGCATTCTCAAGTCATTTGAGGAGCAGTAAGAGTGGGTGAGTAGGAAAGAAATTCCTCCATTTTTGCAAAATAAAATATAAGTAGTATTGGAAAATATATTTCCTATTAGTAATTTCATACCTCTGCTTGAAAGTAGAGTACTGGAAAATCTCATGTGCAATTTTTCTTTGTAGGGAATTTACATTGATCAAATTTTAGATACACGTGAAATCACAGTTCCAGATGAAACACTGTTAAATTTACCATATTTATCACAGGAATTAACCCTTACCTTTGCCACTCCTTCTATTAGTTTCTCAGCCAATGTGAGTTCTACAGTTCTCAACAGGACCCTGAAGATATTCCAGTTTTCACAAATGATTCTTTAGGCTTGCACTGTGACATGAAACGTTAAGACATTCACTGTGCTACCTGGAGCAACTTACTGCTTTGGGTTAGGGACAGCAAAGAATGAAAAGGATCAGTATTTCTGTATTGGAAGCCAGTATCAATAGCAGAACAGAGGAAGGAAGCCTTTTGCAGAACACAGCAAGAGATCATTTAGGATTTGCTACGTGTTCTGTAGTGCTGCCTACTGGTTCCTCATTTACATGGAAGACTTCTTTACTGTATTTGAAATTCTCTGTATTTTGTATATTTATATTAAGATCTAATTCTGAATTCTCTGAATATATAGCTTTTATCTTCTTCCAGTAGCTAGAAAACATAGGACGCAGAATCTCATAGCTTTGAGCAGCACACCTTGGTCATAGCCTTAGTAATTCACATCCCTCTTTTAAAATTGCCCATCAACTTGAGCAAAATTAACCATATAAATACTTTCTCCTAATTAGGCCAGTACTTGCTACCAAAGCCAATCCCATTGTCTTCAGTGGAATTACTTATACAGGTAAAAGGAGTATTTCTTGAGTTGGTCTGACAACCAACCATAGATGATGAAAAGATGAAAAGTGTGACATAAATGAAAACAACTAGTGTTGCTTTGTAAACACTACATTGTTATGGTCAGGAGTTTGTGTATGCTTGTACACACACAGATACACACATGCATATGCCTTCCTTGTCTTTCAGAACTGCTAACTATTATTAGGAATTACAAGAAGAAGGCAGTTATGTACAAAGAGAGAACACACACATGCACACAAACAACAATTCAGGTTTTGCAGTTCTTAAAGTAACAGTTCTTCCTAAAAGTAAATAACTGCTTCAGGTTTGAAAACAACCTCCAAAAAACCCAAAGTGATCAAGGCAGAATTTATTGTCTCTCCCAATCTTTCTACTCACTCCAGTAAAGTATATTTGACAGAGAAGCTTCTATGCTGACCACATAAATACTGGGAATGGAATTACACTTCCACTGGCATCAGTCACTGCAAGTCAGTGGGAAAAAAATGTTTCCTGTAAACACAATAAATCTCAACATGTTGTGCTCCGCTTCTACTCTTCTTTTGCTTTAGTAAAAGTGGAGGGCACGAAAGATGTCCTGTGAACCAAAGTTTGAGTGAGTTCTGTAAACACGAATGGTGAATTGGCAACCAAACCTGAAAGCACTTGCTGTTAGCTTTTCTGCAAATATAAAATAGTGTCTACATGTTTCAAAGGCCATTCTGGAACAGAATACTGTAAATTACTGAACATGCAATGAAATTTGTAGGATAGGTCTAGAGGAAAACATCTTATTTGAAAGGACTCAAAAGGTCGTAATTTGAATGTTTTCTCAGAGCTTTCTTAGGATTTGACTAATTATTTATCATATATGGGATACAAAGGATGGCTTTACACATGCTACATTAATTTGTAAGCTTCAAAAGTATTGTTGATCCTTAGCAAAAATGGTATATCTCACTTTTGTTTTACTTTCTTCCTCTACTGATTTAAATTGTCTTTAGCTTGGTCTCTTTTTAGATCTGTTATAGCTGAAGAGAGATCACTACTCAGATAAGCATCGATCATATAAACAACAAGTTGTATGCAACACCTTACTTTCTAACTCCACTAAGGTATTAGTGAGATGGTGTATTCACTGCTTAACCAAGTCAATATAAATAAAAGAGGAATGGACAGCTCACCAGTTGTCTGTAGGTTTTGATATCATACGGTGAAGTGACATAATTGCTGCTGAGAAGAAAAAGGAACAATGGATTCTTGCAAGCGTACAAAGCTTTTAGGCAACAATCACATCTGGTACCATGCAGAGGAGAATGCCTCCATTGCTACACCACACTACCTGAGTTCCCATATCTAAGCACCTGACAGTTAGGATGGGAGAAAATATTGATAAGATCAGTCTTGCTCTGGCAGCCTGTGTAAAGCTGGGAAAGTCTGTGACAAGGCCTCCTTTGTCTCTTGGTTAGGGAAAAGCATGTCTCACTGTTGCCTTCTTGTCTATTCAGAAGGAAGGAAGGAAGCAGCAAGCAAGCGAGGAAAAAAAGCAAAATAGTGAAGTTCTGTTGAGGATGTTATTCATCCTATTCAGAGGCTAACGTTATTCCAGGGACTGGGAGCAATTTGGAAGAACAATGTATATCCTAACTGTGCTTTTCCTGCTGTTGATTTTCTCACTTCATTTGAGTTTTTCATCAGTCAGCAGAAAAGCAGAAAGCTGGGCAGCTGGAGGGAAAAAGAGCGGAAATGCTGCCTTTACTGATAACTGAAGAGCGGCAGAGAAAAGGAAATCTTTCCTATTCTGGTCATGCAGAAAGTAGTATATATTACCACTGTAACACCACTGTATAATACTGTAGGAGTGACAGTGTGAGTTGGAGACTACTACTTTCTAGTCCCTTTCAGCTGACTGGATACATTTTTCAAAAGCCGAAGCACTGTCACACTGTGAGGTCAGTGCCTCACTACCTTTAATGCTTTCTATTATGCATTCGCATTCATAGGAAAACTGGTCTGCTAAGCGCAGGGATCTTTCGAGACTGATTCTGCAATGTGCAGGTAACTTATATTGCTATCCAAGCCTGTTCTACTTTTCAGTGAATAGACAAAAAGAAGGTGAAAATCCCTAGTTAGAATATTAGGTGTTATTCATACCTTTGCATATCAATAGCAGCACATTAATTTTTCTTAAAAGTCAAGCAAGAAAAACAAGTATCTTCACCAAATATAATAACATGAGAGATTACTATTGTTAGACATCACAATTCTTCATTTAGTCTGATCAGTATTGTCATGATTGTTGCACCTCCATTTATTGCCATCTCTCATGACATTTTTTTTCTCCCAGATTAGGGTAAGAGTTGACTTAATCTATGTTTGGCTTCATTTAAATGTCCCTAGGTCTTTTTGGCATATGTTGCTCATGGAGTTTTTGCTTTTTTTTTTGTTTTGTCATGGGAATAGGAAGGCATGTTTCTTAGGCCACTATCATCTATAAAAATAATTTCCTCCATGGCCCAACAGCTTTTGTAATAACACATAGGTTAATTAGCATTAGCATCTTTTTGATTCATTGACATTCCAAAGAGTCTCACATAAGCATTAATCAAGAGAATTAATCTTGATAACCAAGCATAATCATGTCTGTTTTTTCAGTGCCACAACTCCCTGATATGCTCAGGTTGTTAACAACCTTGACTTTTATGAGCAACTTGTTGAAAATTTTCAGTTGTCCTGAGCATATATAGGGCTTTCACAGTACGTTGCTGCCAATCTAGAGCAGTTTCAGCTGTCTGGATGTGCAAAGCAGAAGTGGCATTTTGGCAACAATCTCTTTTAGTCACAGAGCAGAAACAGAGGAAATTACAGGGAGATTAAAAAGAAACAAAGTTCCCTTTGGGTTCCTTCCCATGGGGTAGAGGCACCCTATGTGCACCCTTCTGAAACCCTTGCTAGAATTTCAGTGCTATCTTGTCAAATTTAAACAGAAACTTACTTAGTATGACTAATTTTCAGAACTGAACTAGAAAAAAACACCTTTAAAAGTCAGATTTGTGATTTATGTATCTGTTGTGGGGGCATAGTGGGAAAAATTTAAGGTGCCCCATATGACTGCGGAGGTATGATAATCAAACCGTTTACAGGACATGTACCTTTATACATAGTTGTCTAATCAACATGAAATATGAAAGACAGATATAATGATGTATATTCCTTGCTTCTGTAGGAACAGCAGCACACTAAGTTATGAAGTTAACATAACAAGCAAAAAAGGTGTACTTTGACCTTTCAGTACAACTGTTTTAGAAGGAACTATTTGTTAACTGTCACGGGGATTGAGTGCTCCGGAGCATGTTAAGCCTTGCTAACGTACTGGATTCGTTTCTGTAGATCAGACTGAACATGACAAATATGCCTATCAATATATTCCTTGGAGCTACATGTGCTTGTGTGTGTATTTTCAGGATCAGCAGCCTTGTTAAGTGAGAAGTCATGGTAAGTACGTATTCAGGATGTTGCAACCAACTGGTTTTACAACATAAGGCTGAATGTATCATTTATTTATTCATTTAGGAGAGTAGGGAGGACAGATTACATTTTAAACAGTTTGGCTATAAATATATTTTTATGCCCAGAAAAATGGTTAAAACAGTGGATATAAATTTTATTCTTGGTGTTACAGTAAATTGCATGGATTCTTTCCTGAATATGTATGTAAATTAGCATTTTTATGTATTCATAATGTGACCTTTATGTTTTAAAGTTTCTTTAGGAAATAGTTCTCCTAGAATCTGTGTAGTTTTTACCAAGTCCTTACAGAGAGGCAAGCAAGTGAGTTCTGTGGCATCTGTCCTCTACAATTTCATACAATATTGTGTGCAGTCTTGGAAATTATAAACCTTCCTCTTTTTGACATTTTCCATCAATGAGCTTTTCAACATCAAAACTATTTGTGTTGTTGTTATTGTTCTCGTTGTTCTTGTTCTTGTTTGTGCTTAAGAAATACACTTTTCCAATAGAGAGATGCTGCTGTTTTTTTCAAAAATGTTTATCCTTGGGAGGGAGTAAGCAAGTGGGGTATCAATAGAAAATGCTTTTTTCAGTTTTCTTTTTCCAAGTCAATGTGGCAGTGAGCTGTTACAACACAAAACAAGATCAGCAAATGATTGTCTCCTCTTTTGGTTGTCTTTCATGAGCTTGGATGGGTGGATTGAATTTGTTGTCTGGAATACAACCCACTTAATACTCCTCACTGAGCCGAACAGTGAGAATCATAAGACTATTATGCTGCAGAAAGTGCACTTTTCACAGAATGTATACTTAGGAAAACAGCTAACTATGTTGACATTAGTTTCTTTGCTGGATAGCATAAATCTGTCACAGAAGTATAATTAGGTTCATATTTATCTTTAGCGATTTTTATTTTTACATTAAATGTATTATTGGAAAAAATTGTGAATCCAAGTACTAAAAATAATAGCGCTCAGACTGAGCCTGATTTCTATCAGTGCCTATCTGCCTAGCAGTCAAATGGGAAGCAGACAAAAAAAAATTTTTTCTTAAGATATCTTTATTATACCAAAAAGATGTGAGTTAGGAATCTTGTTATTGAAGTTATGGGTGGAACACTTGAAAAGATTATCCATATTACTGATCAGCTCATTGTTTATCATTAAAAATATTTGTCAAACTGTGAAAAAAAAACAAATACTTATTTATTTTCAGCATATTAGCTAAAACATTAATTATTTGCAGCTATTAGAACATCCTAATGAAGAAATTATATTAATTCATCTAACAAAGTTCACTTTTATTTCAGACACTCACCAAGGTAATTAGTAGACTCCCTTCATTCATTAACATTTCAAATCTCATTAAAATGTAAATGGTGGGTAAAGGTTTTGCATATTAGAGGGTCTTTATCAGCATTCATCATAGTAAGTAATTTGGTCTTCATTAATTATAAAGAATATAGTAAATAGTCATTTACTTTTGTGAAAACAGATGCTTAAAGGTTGTTGTACTTATGATTTTTAGTGTTGCACTCAAAATGGATGATTCTTTGTATAGATATAATTAATTCTGAGCACTGCACTAGATGGTGTACAGAGTTGAACGGACTGTAAAAAGGGTTCCTGTTCATTGTGCAGCCCTCTATCTGCAAGACAAGCACCTTGAAGTGAAGGAATGTTTCTAGGCAAAAAGATACTAATCTACAGATTACCTCCCACAATTCAGACTAAGACTACCACACTATTTTTGATAATGACTCTAATGCTCTTATTCTTCTTGTAAAATGGTAATTCAGAAAGGAAGAGAATAGGTTTCATTAAATAGACAGATTTATTGAATCTGAAACCTTTTCATATGGATGCCCTTTACATTTGTAATTTTTTTTCCAAGCTAATAGGTAATGGTGAGCAACTATTTAACCTCTAATTTACATTTGTATCTCTTTGTGAGCTATCTTTAACAATTTTTGAGACTTGCATGGTTCTGGGCATAGGAGCAGAGAGTAGGCAGGGCAAGAATGGAACAAAGGGAGTAAAAAGATGCAGATGCTGCAACAAACCTGGACTGATGGAGGCAGGATACACTCTGAAGCTTCACTGGTGACCAGAAAGCAGTCACCAGCTCCTGTAGTGAAGACACACTGAGTCTCTGTGGTTCTAGTCCTTTAACAACATGTAGCTTGACCTGTTGCAATAGAAGCCTGTGCACCTGATCCTCACTTCTTTTTTTTTTTTCCTGAATTTTG
Organism: Apteryx mantelli; assembly: GCF_036417845.1. Classification (NCBI taxonomy): domain Eukaryota; kingdom Metazoa; phylum Chordata; class Aves; order Apterygiformes; family Apterygidae; genus Apteryx; species Apteryx mantelli. Next base: position 81,778,941 of record NC_089979.1, read on the forward strand.
ACTATGTTTTTATTTTGCCAATCCCTAAATATATATATATATATATATATATATATATATATCCTTCCTATCATAATTTGTAAGGTTTTCTGATATGTCTTTTAGGAGTAAGATGTCCAGCCGGACCTAATCATTTAAGTCTCACTGGGTGTCATTGTTATACTGACCACCCATCTGCCAAGATATCGAAGGAATTCTGTATCAGATTTTCAGTCTGAATCACATAAAATCTGATTTGTACACTAAAATTTAACAGGCTGCTTGAAATAAACTGTTTTCTATTATTGTTTTAATCTAATAAAGAAACAGGGCTTGCTTTGGCATCTAATGCTTGACCTTCACATACTTTTAATTTGTTTTTTGTTTTTTTTTTCTGTCCTAGCATGTATATCTCCATTCTCTTTATGTTGATGCAACCCATACAAATACAGAGATGAAAGAAGAAAAAGATAAACAAGAGGAACAAACTGAAAGACATAAAAGTGTTAAAATTTATGTACATTTCCATAAGTTCAATTCCAAATTAAACTGTTCTTTTTTTAGAGCAATTTAACTCCCATTCTGTCAGCTTTTTATCCTTATGTCAAGAAGGTTTGGTGCTTGTTTCATCTGAATCATTTTATGTAGGTATAATAGTTGGATAAATTTGACCAACACTTACTAGAATAGTTGGATTTTGAAGAATTTATTTAAGGTTCGTTTCTCTATAACAGAGCATTTATCTCAAAGTATGTGGCAATAGCTGGCATTGCCGCTCAGCATAATTTATAATATACTGAGAAGACAAAAACTGATGCTTATTTTCCTTTTTTACAGCAACACTTGGAATGAAGCATTTTCTTTCACACTTAAGAAAGCAGCTTTCATAAGCATTCTGAAGTGCCATCTTCAAACAAAGCATTTATAAGCCAATTGAAGGAACACGCATACTGTAAAATAAATGAGTGGCTTTTTTATAGAAGAAGAGCATAATATGTCTTTTTATTTGATAAGCTCTAAAAGAATCATTGGGAACATATAATAAATTTGGCAAGGCACCAACCTGTGAAACTTACCTGCTGAGTGACTGAAAACTAAGAATAAATAGTTTCATGATCTTCCTAGGTACTATAGAAAAGATTGCCTCAATACAGGACTGCATGCCCAAAGTGGGATTTAACTAGAGTTTGGGTATCAAAATGTTCACAGAGAAAAGTTAACTCAAAACTTCTGGCCACCTGAAGTCCAAGACTGAGGGTGCCAATGCTCTAAAACCTGCTGATTTCTCTTCTTCTTTCAAGTTCTCCAAGCACTTTGAGTTGCACCTCTGCTTATCCTTGGTACTGTCCCAGGGTAAGTAGCTTACTACCATGTTCCTCCTAATGGTAAAATGTGTCATTTATTTATCCTACTACACCAGTCTGGAAGGTGTCCTGCAACACTCACTTAGGAGACAGGCTGCCACAGAATGCCTTTGTGGTCAGTACTTTTTATGCCATCAAAATTGTGGTAATGACTCAATCCGCTTTTTGCTTAAAAGACTGCTGATTAGAGGTTGATGATGTGCTCAGAGTCTTCATTTCAATGAGAAGGAAATTCATTAATCAGTAGCAAAATCATACTTTTTCTTATCTTCCATTTGTCTTGCTCTATACATTTTTAATTTTTATGCTGAAGGTTGGCACAGCTCCTTCAAAACAGACAGAGAGATCTTTCACCCAGTATGGGCTGTATCCTGGAAGTTAGAGCAACATCTGGTTAGTAAATGTGGATGTGAACTACCCTCAGACTAATAAAACAGTTATATCCAGGCCTCTTACCTCCTCAGTAAGTGTTTTGCTTGTTATGCTCCTGTAAACCAGTGGATGGGTTTCTAGAGATATATCTAACCTCTGCTTGGTTCTTTGAAAGAAAATACCTACATCTGCAAATATGGGGGACAGATCACAAGTGCAGGATTTTATACTTGGTCTTGTACTTGGTATTTCTTTACTGACAGCTCCAGGCTGACCCTTTGCTCAACACAGTGGCTCCTCTAGATCCCATCAAGAGACATTTACTGCCTTGTAGGAACGGTGTGTGCTGTTCAGAGAGGCACCAGCACAATATATTCCACACTGGGGCCAATGTGCAGAAGTTTGAGATTACAGTGCCTAATTGTAAGCATGTATTTATTTCACTGAATTTAGTTTTACCACCATCTTCACTGCAGAATTCCTCAAAGCCCAGCTTTTTTTATTGCTTTTTTTTTGGCCTTTGTAGGTCATATTTTTAGCAATTCTCTTAACTGTCTCTAGGATGAGTACACTAAAGAAAACCTTTCTGTAGTGATTCAAGCAAAATGTATAATATGTTGCTCTGCTCTTCTTTTCAAAATATTTCCTGCAATGAGCCTGGCTCTACTGCAGTGATCACAACAACCTTGTTTTTATCTGCTGTTCAGTCTGCTGTTTGTTATAACAGCCTGGATTTTTATCCCATGCTTCCAATGTGCATCGTTCATGATAAAGATCATTACTTGTTGTGTTTTCATAAAATACTAAAAAAAGTGATCTGGGAGAGGTATTCTTGTAAAACAAGTAATGATGGTAATAATTAAGATACTACAACCAGTATAATGCCAGAAATGATAGTGACTGAACTATTAACTTGAAAACAAGAACCATCTCTGGTAGAGTCAGTACAGTATAGTAACAGAAAGCAATTAAATGGTAGTTTAATTAGCATTTCAGAGTATATAGCACCTGTGTAGAAGTAGTCTCTGAGGGACTTACCATAGTTTCAACAACATATTGAAGTTTCCTTTCCCTGAAGTAAGTCTGTCATTAGAGGCATGAAGTTGATAATGAATTCCCTAAGTACCGAAGTAGAGAGAGATTTTACATCTTTGAAAGAAACCCACAGGTACTGTCTCGCTTGTGCTTGTCAGGAAAAGGCACTAACTTGTGCCTCCTCTCTAAGTAAGACAGTCTGGAAGTTGGCTTAAAAGAGAGGAAGATACTGTGTTTGCAGCTAAGAAGATAGAGCAGAGAAAAATTTATGTTGGTCCTCTAACACTGAGTTTTTGTCACTGATCTCTGTTCTGCGTTAATCCTTTCTCCCTCTTTAACTTCAGCTGACTTAGCAAATACTTTGGCTACCCATATCTGGATTGGTGAAATATTTCAACTTAATATGATTCAAACACCTATTCCAGCAAACAAAAATAAATATTCAGGAAATAGAGTTCATGTAAGCAAGAAACTTATCAAAATCATGCCACTAGCTTGGTAATGAAGTTTAAGAACAATTTACCTGAAGATGTTCTGCCTCTGTCAGACAGCTGATCAGACTTCATGGCCACTATGTCTATAAACTGATGGATGTTCTGCAGTGAGCACTCCATTACCTGTGACTGAAATTCCCAAGTTGTAGATTAACTCTTCTTTGATCGCACTTGTCCACTTACACAGTCTAGAAAAAACATTATATGAGCTTGCTTGAGGCAGCATTAGCCTGGGAATTTCTGTTCTACATTCTTCCATCTTTGAGAGCTCTTCTCCTATAACCTAGTTTAGATGTTCTTTTCATCATTCATGATGTAGTTTTTCCAGGTTATTTATTCCCTCTATCACACTAAATAACTGAGCCTAGAGTATTACTTTTTTTGTTTTCTTTGAGAACAAATTTACTCAAGTGTTTTTAAGTTATGATGTGCAAGTGTTTCTGTTTCTGCATTACTCAATTACATATATGCCCCAAAGGTATGTATCTACAAGTATATGAGGGAGTAGGTTAGACTGAAAAAGACAATCATTTACGGATGATTTAAATTCATTATTTTGGTTCACAGGAAATGCTGGTGATGTTTTGATCTGATTGCACCTAAATCTTTAAAAATCTCAAAACAGAATTTTTGAGAAACAAATTGACAACAAAATACCTGCCTCCTGCCTGTAGGGCAAAATCTGTTGGTTTTGACTCTTTGACTAATGCTCAGTAGGCTGCAGAAATTCACCCTGGTGGGGTCTGCAGAAGGATCTCTAGACCTCAAGCCTACCCCAGGATTTCCAGGCTCTAACTCCTGGGCCCCATAGCCAGACCATCCTGATAGCTTTATTCTCAGTGACTTTCTAAGTGCTGCCAAGCAACCAGTTGCAAGGCTGTGAGACAAGACTGTTGCAAGTGGGCACTTCCAAGGGCTTACACACCCCTTGCTCTGTGGCATTGAGACTGTAAGCTCTGATATGGCTGGTTGCTCTCAGATGCAAAAACTGAAAGGACCTGTATCTCTGGCCCAAAGAAGACAGCCAGGCTGCCTGGGGACAGCAGGTTTGAGTGCTCCCAGGCATGGGGAGTGCTAAAGGTTCTGCAGCAGGGGCAATCTGGTGGGCAGCACTGCCAAGCAGGCTCTGCAGGATCCCTGACTTCTGATTTGCCATGAACAAATCAATTCGGAGATAATTCCAATGCAGCATTTTTGGCTTTGATGAAGTGGCATTTTCCAAAGCAATTCAGTTTCACTGAATGTTTCCAGTTAGCTCTGCATCCATGCTTCCCTTAAGTAGTTCAGTTTGCAGATGGTACATCATAGGCTGCAGCAGCTGAGGTAGAAGGAAGAAATTATGAAAAACTGCTACAGAAATGTTGTCAGGTGCTGTTCTCTCAGAGTGGGGCTGGAGGGAGGTATCTTTTTATATCCAGTACCAACCTTGTACTGCCAGTTTTCCATGGAAATGAGGCTTGGACAATTACACAGTATTTCTGTCTGCCTACGAAAGATACTATTCAGGGTTTTACTCACTCCATGCACACTCTTGATGCAATTTGGCTGTATTTTCCAAAACTACTGCTGGGTTCTCTCATCAAAACTTCATAAAAGAGGTTTAGGGGTTTTTTTTTACTCATTATTGTCTCTTAAAAAGGGGTAGTGCTGTCTGATTTGTTTCTCTGATTTTTGTATGGAGGTCCAAACTAATTTTGTTACACATTTTCATGTGAAATCTTTAGATTGCAAATTTGACTCCTGGTGGTGCTGATAATATCTGAAAGCAGGCATATGCTTGCGTGATTGCTATTGTCAGTTTGTAAAAAATTAAGGGCAAATCACATTCCGCAGTGTATGCATGAGGGAGACTGCAAACAGAGCATCTTTCTTTCCATGTGCAATTCTGATATTACCAGCTTCTGCAAAATAGGCAAGAAGGGATAAAAGAGTCAGTGCTGCATAGTTCCTAAGGCTGAGAATCAAAAGACCTGTCTTGTATTTCTAGCTCTGTCACTTACGTGCTGTGTGAATTTGTGATCCTTTCTGTAAAGGGCAACACACCGTGTTTGGAGTTTGACTACCTTTGTGTATTTGTCAGCAGTCTCTGCTTCTGCTCTGTGACAGGTTGCTCTGCAGAACAATGACATCTTTCTCCCAGGCTTAGGCAGAGCTTTTCCTCTCGGCTTTTTGATTAGAAGCCTTTTATGATTCCTGAACTTCCTCTGGGACAGAACTCCCAATACAGGGCTGTACTTTAAAGGGCATAACAGAATTCTTGATTTTATAACGAATGTGATTTCCCTCTAGCCAAACTTTTCAATGTCTTAGCAGAGCCCAAGAATGTCAAAACAAAACCTAATAGAAACTGCGCAAACTGCTTTATTCAGACAAGCAGAAGCTAGTATAAAGCCAAAAATAATGTACTGTGTATTAGCTTACTTTAATGAAAATAGGACTTGTATCAGAAAATGAAACATGACATGTTAAAAATATTAACAACAAAGTTTAAGATTTTCATTTTGAATACCTACTTCAAAAAGGTATTTGGGTGTAGAGAAAATATTAACTTTTTCTAAAGGCAACTGAAGTACATTTTCAAATTAGCTTGCAGAGAAAGGGAATTATGAGAGGGAATTTGGTTATAATTTTGATTTATGTTACATACACTACACAGCTCCTTTTTGTTTGGAAAAGCAGATATGGTCATTCTTCCACTTACCTGACCTCATTATCCTGACAAGTGTTGACAGTCATCAGGTGATATAGAAATTAGTAGGTAGCACAGGCACAAAGGAGAATATAATATGAACTTTTATGATTTGAATGAATTTTGCTTAAAGCATTCCACATTTAATGGATATAAGTGAGTTTCATTCTAAAGTACATTTTTGTTGTTGACACTGCTTATTTCAACAGCTGGTTCTTTGTCAAATTGGATGATATTCAAAACAAGATTTTGTTGTTCTTTTTCTTCTTGCCATCTGTTGCTGTTATAGGCATTTTACAAGAGAGAGCTTCTAAAAGAATTAGGTCATATTGTAAATTTGTTCTTCTTATGAAATGCTTAAAGTCAAAAGCATAAGGAAAATTACAGTATAACTTAATTCATGTACAAATTTTCCATTTTTAAAACAACAACAAATACATTTTTAGATATGCATGTTCAACTGACATAGCTTGTGACTTATTCTTATATTAAAAAATCTGATTGCATACAATCCTATAATTCAGTTTGCTATTTGAACACCAGGCAACTTATATGAAAGATATAATTAGGTACTTAAATACAATAAAATAAAAACAAAAGAAAAATATGATCCTGAAATCTTCTTTTAAAACATTGTTATACATCCTGATTGTAATGTCATGTGAGACTTTTCACCCTCATTGAACAGAGTAGATAAATTACTTCAGATCCTGATCTCAGCAAATCTCACCACTGTATGTGGGTCTCTAAGCATGTGAGCAGCTTTTTTTCACCTCACTCTACGTGACATGAGTTCCTGCATGTTTTATTTTAAGGATCAACCATTAAACCATACTTGAGAGAAGAATTACACATGCAGAAAATTAGAGGTTTTCATGACTGTCTCTAGCACAGCTAAGCACTTTTTCAAAAGGAAAGCTAGGATATTTGGTCTGGATATTTGGGGCCTGAGCAAACATCTGATTTCATCTTCAGAACACAGTGTATTCTGAGTCCTGAATGAAACACAAAGATGCAAACAAGGTATATGCACCTATTGTTAAGTACAGTGTCTTCTGCAAAATTAAAGGCCAAAATCATATTCACACTTTCTAGTCTTTGAATGCTTGACGTTCCAACTTTAAACATGTTTTTACTTTAGCATTCAGTATGTAGCATATTCCTAAGGACAGAGGATGTTTGGACTGCAATAGGTTTCCTGGGACAATGTTCACACTGTGTTTGTGACCTGGGTCAGTACCCAAGGTTGCATTTGTAACCTTTTCTGCATACAAAGAAAGGAAGAAAAGGTATGTAGCGAAGCCACTATGAGTGGCTAATCATTTGCAATACCAGATAAATGCTGTTAATGTACTCTCAAAAAATAATGTTTTCCAGCTGTTGATCACTGGTTGGCAACTAATTGCAGTTACAGGAATTTATTCCTCTTGTGGCTTGAAATCATGGTCTATCAGCCTAAATTCTTTCACGGCCAGGTTATTCCCATTTGTTTAGTATCAGTGTTGTTCTTTAGCTTAGATAGTTCTCCCTTCCTGGAGTTTATTCCCCTAATCTACTTACGAAGACCCTCATTTTAATCTTTGGGTTGCTTGCTAATTTCCATACAATAGCTTCCCTGTTCTCTGAGAACCTTACTAACTTTTCTGTGTACCTGTATCAGCTTGAATTCCTTTTTTTAAATAAGTGATCATTGCTGTAAATTGAAGTGATATCAGTCTGTTTTTCGAGGTCCCCATGTGATATACAGAGCTATGACAAGCAGTCCTAATTTGAACAGTATCACACAACTCAGTATTGCATGTGGTTACACTGATAACACATTAAAAATTTAAAGGGTGGTAGTCAGTAAGTCCAAAACAGTTTGGGAGTTTATTGTACACACTATTTCATACAATCTCTTACCAGTGTCTTGCACAATGGCATCAACAGCTCCCTGTTACTGCATGAAACATAACGTAAGTTCATCTCATTTATATTATTCCAGTCTTCAAGGTCACTTAGTTCTTTCTATATGGTTTTTGAGGCCCCCTTTTCCACTGGAGGGACCGCACAGCCTTATGGTGTCAGCATATTTCATCAGTCTTGTTTCTGTGCCATAGTCATTAATGAAAATATTAAAAATTATACATTTCAAGGCCAAAACTTCAGGAACTGCTCTGGTCACCTCCAGCCATCCAGGTAGTTATCCTTTCAGTATAATCTGATTTGCCTTAGATAATTCCTTACCCTAAAGTTCTTTCACTAACCCCCAACTGCTCCAATTTAACTAATGATTTCCCATGAGAAACCATATCAGATACTTTTTTGAAGTCGAGGTAAATTAGATATACTACATTTACCCTTTTACTGTGTTCTCTGCTGGAAATCAGTGGTATATTAGCAGTGTACTCTGAGTACACATCTTATTGCTGATAGAAATGAAGGCATTTTTATCATCAACATTAGATGTCTTTTCCCTTTATTAATAACCCTTGTTGTTTCAGGATTCTGGTGCTTGGGGAAAGATTTCTTGCCTACCTAAAGCATTTGATAAACTCTAATCTTTAGATAATAGCCTATTATCAGTTCAAAACCATCAGATCAGAGGCTATAATCAGTGGTAAGAAAATAAAGCTTAGGAATCTTCATCTGTTTTTCAAGGTTCAAGTCTGCAGAGCGTGGTGTGTCTTCCAATCTTGCTAAGGCAGGAAGTTAAGCTTTTTCTGACAGAATCAATCTTTGTAAAAAATGTTTGGCTTCTGAGAAAGCGGCTATTTTATTTGAAGCTTGTAGGGGCCATAATGCCAATTTCTGTTTCTCTGAAGGTGGACGTAATAGCATTTCCTTCTGCATGTTAAGTCTACCTATAATGATATACCTAGTTAGTTTTTTCTGAGATGTGTTGAATTCTTGCTTATTGGCATATTATTTCATTACAAAATCCTGTTCATCCAGCAGAGCTTTTCACTGTGGGAAAGCAAAATTATTATAGCTGTAAACTATTGCGGATGGCATAAGGAGATACAAATTGCCTCTATGAAAGATTTTACTATTATTGGGGATAGCACTAATTTTAAGTGCAAATAAAACCTATCTTCTTCTTTTTTTTTTTTCCCTGTCTCTGAAGTGTAATAATAACCACTGTAAACTTTCAGGGTTGATGACTAAATAAATGCTGGAATATCCAGCCTCACAGACTTCAAAGTGTGCAGAGCAAAGAAATATTTCAGGGAAGGCAGGAAGGAATGTAACTTGTATTCTGCATAGAACCATAAGTCAAATAAAAACAGCAACAAAAATAGAACTAATTAAGAGGTTTCACACTTCTTTTTTTTTGTTTTAAATAGTCTAGTACACCATTTGCGACTTAATCCAAACCATGACTCCATGTTACAAATAAGTTTTGAAAATATCTGGGTATGCTGCTATAACTATTGTGATGGGAGTTTGCAACCTGCTATAATTTGATGGAAAATTAATGTTCTAAAATATTAACCAATAATTGTGCTCTTATCAACATTTTTTTTTCTCTGTTTGACTTCTCTGCTGCAAAATGTATTATTTTTCAAGGCCTTCACAATGACTGCGGGCTCCTGTGATTGGTTGGTAGATGTAAATCGATATTATTTTTAGACACCAAGGTTTAGTGTGGTACATCTAATTTCCTGTCAGAAGGTGTATTCATTAAATAATTGGATAAACTTATATTTGAAGAATAGAACTGTGGTTCTGACAGTTTTATCTTTTATTAATAGAATTGTGAGTTTCCAGAGTGTTTAAAACTTATGAAACTGTGTGGATTAATGAAAATAAGTATAACAGAAATATAGATGACCCCCAAATAGGAAATTAAGTGTATGTATTCTATAATTCTACATGCTCTAAAACTAGAATATGTAATTGTTTTGGTTTTTCATTCCTGAAATTGTTTTCTCTAAACTGTATTTTCAGTTATGCACCTGATTTACACTTATGGCTGTGTGCAGGGTTCATGCTTTGGTGTCAATAAACAGCCTGCTTATATAGGTAACTAATCATTCACATCTACATGTTACTCTGTGCATATGGTGATACATACATATTTGAGGTAGCTTTCACAGTCAGTTTGCTATTATATTTGCTCAATTAAAAAAAAAAAAAAACACTTTTATTATTTTTTTCCCAAACTTTTAAACATAGCTTATGGCAAAACACTAGTTGAGACATCAGGATGCATTTATGTGAAATCACACTGAATATCTTTCAGATATAATTTATTATTCATAACTCTTCACCATAATCTCTGTCTTCTTTGATGAGCAGGAATGACAGTGACTGAGCTAGATCACAGGTCATTTCTGGTGGTAAATGTCAGCGTCTGTGAAGTAACACAAATAAAAATATTTGAAAAGATCTATCTTCTCTTAGCCAGACTAGTTAGTTGGCAAATACATGTATATGCTTTTGATGTGACATGCCACTTTTCTGACTTGTCACTTCATATTTATGATACACAACAGTATTTTTAATCGTTTCATGAGGAGTCTTGCCATGGTAAATCACCTTAATATAAAATGAAATGCAATGTAGCATGTCTAGACACACAAATGCAAAACGCAGAAAACATATAATATGCCAAGACTTTGACATGATTAAGTGTAACACTGACAGGTAGCAGAGCATGTGCAATAAAATTAAAGATATTATCTTTGAAAGGCAGGAAGGATATTCTTGCTTTTCAAGTGGTTTCATGCATTCAGTGTACTAGCATACGAATTCTCTATTACAAGGAATTTTAACACATATAGCACTGGACTTGGACTCAGGAAACATAATTTCCTTGTACGTGTCTTCCACTGGGCTTGCTGGATCACAGTCACAATAGCTAAGGAGTATGTTCATTCTGTTGGCTCTTCTATTTGAACCATAACTCCTGAAGGATGTGCTCCAGCAGCTCCTCTTTTAGCATTCAGTTAAAAAAAGAACGTTTACTAAGTATGTGATTTATAGGTTTGTCGTATTCCTACCTCCTTAAGACCTCTCCTATACTTTGAAGGGAATTAGAATTCCTCCCCAGTTGTCTTGGGCTCCTGTTTTTCAAAGAGGACAGGTTGTTTGCCATTCTTTAATTTGACAAGAAAAAATTCTGTTTCACTGGAATTATAAATAATATCTTTTCATATTACCCATTCACTTAATTCCTATCCTTGCTTAGCAGGAATAAGATCACCTTTGTAAGCCCCAAGTTTCATGTGTTTACTTTCTATTGTCTTCTGTTTTTCTTTCAGTGTTAACCATTATCGTTTCACTTCACCAATTTGTGCCCAACATTTAATTAATGTTCCATTTACTTTTGGTAAATAGTTCATTCACTTCTGCTGCAACTTTCTCCAGTGCTTCCTCTGGAAATAGTGGCACAGCTTTCATTTCTTTTTGTATGCTCTGCATATCGCCAAACACTTGCAACTTTTGCAAGGTGCTGGAATCCACGTGTCCTTAGTCTACATCTCGGTCACAATCCCTCTTATCAGGTTTTCATTTCTCTTCTGTCTTCCCCAAGCTGCCCTCCGCATAGCAGACTTGTAAAATTGGTTCTTTTGGACTTGTACCAGTCAGAAGCTCTTTTATATTTTCCCTTTTGTATTTTGTTTGAAAATATCTCTCTCATCTCTCTCTTTTTTGTGAGGAACACAGTGCCTTACTTTTTCTTTTTTCCTTCTAGCATCATAATTAGCATCCCCTGCTTACACTAACTGAAAACTATTAGAAATGTCAGGTGCCACTGAACCAACAGGAGGCACTTTTTACCTGTCAGTTTTTGCCGGCACTCACTGTGTGAAGATACAATTGTTTCTGTATCTCTGGGGAACTTTAACCTTGGTAAAGCTTGTAGGTACACTATTCCTGCTACCTGGTGTATTTTCTTAGTTTTAATACTGGTGCCTTGTATTGTTTAGCAGTCACACAGAGCAACGGAGACAAAGGAAAATTTGCTTCATTCAGTGTCTGAGTTAAACTGATGTGTAATGGGTGACAACTTTCCTAAACACTTTTGGTATAATTTTATTAACATACATAAAAAACCATTCCCAATGACAGCTATTCTTTCCAACCATGCATATATTTAACTTACTTTTTTTCTAAATCTTCACGTGGAAGCAAACACATTCTCTTATAGTAAATAGGTTTGGGGAGGGTAAATAATTTTGCTTATGAAACATTAGCAGATGTCTATCCTGTGACATATTAACTCTAGTCAAAAGCTCAACATGCAATCCATTGGTCATAAAAGGAATTTAGGAAGCTGAAACTCCAACAGCCTAAAATATGTGTCACAACAATTTGTAGCAGACCTTGATGCAAAATGGAAGCAAAGCAAGAAGTGTCGCTTGTAAGGAATGAGAGTGAGAGGGGCAGAGGTGTGTTCGACTTGGTGGGTACATGGAAGGGGAACATGGTGGCTCCTTCTCAGTAGGAAGTGGAGAGGAAGTGGCTCAGATAAACCCCTGGAGACCCTCAGCAGCAGGAGCCAACAGAGTTTCCAAACCAAAGTGAGCTTAGAGACAAGTCCTTCTCCACTTCACATAGCAGGCAGGAGGGAGGAAGAAGGCAGAACACCATCAAGGCTGCTGTTTGTAATCAGGCCAACTGGGCAGATATTTATTTTACTCCTCTAATGTCTAGGAACAACTGATAAGCTTCTGTCCAGGTGTTATCCTTTCATCTTCTCCCAGTTACGGCCAAGCTGACTTTCCTCCATAATGAGCTGTAGGAGAGGTGATCCCATTGCTGCTACTCCTGGGGCACATGACAACCTTAAACGCTGGCAGGCTGGATGATCTGCAGAACAAGGTGTCTTGAGACAAATGAGAAAAGTAAAGATAATGCTAGCTCATCCTGCATGTCTGCCTGCCACAAGACAGTAAAGTAAGCTACATATAGACTTAGCTGAATGCCACAGGTAGGGAATATCATGTTGCTATACTGCATAAGAAACAAGACAAGGGGAAAACTATGATTCTGTCATAATAATTTTTGGGGTTCAAATCTTTAAACAAAGATTGGCAGAAAAAAAGGAAAAAGAAAGGAAAGAGGTCTTTCATCCTTCTATCAGATGACAACTGGCATTATCACTTTCTCATTAGACTAGTCAAATTAGCCATGCAGGTGTGTTTCCCTTAGACCTTGTCTCCCTGTTGCTTCCCTGCTCAGTTCCTAAACAGATGGAAGGAGTTAAAGATGGCAAGCAGACAGCTATTACTCTTTGCCCAAACTGACACAAAAGAAGAAAACACAAAGGTGGGAGAACATATTTTGAGGAAAGTGAAGGGCTTATAATTCACAGCTATATTAAGGTATTCTGGCCCTAAATTACTCAATTGATTCAAGTAAAAGTGAGTGACATTAGGGTAAGTAAATGTTCCCAGAATACCTCTGCAACAATAGGCAGCCACTGAGCTGAATTTGCATTTAAAGTAGAAATTACTTGCATGCTAAGAATAGGGAGAACTCTAAATTGTACTGTTCTCCACATGTTTGAAAAACACTTCTCGATGGGCACAGTGGGGAAAAAAGGAGGATTATGAAAGCTAAAACAGGAGTCAATCTCTGGCTTCTATGAGAACACATAAACCCGTTCTTAATAAAAATACATCCCTATTTTTTAGGACATTGAGTGCCACTTATTATACTGATTTGTAATATTACTGCATAGTATGTTTGAAAGTTACTTATGAACCTGAACTTGGTTTACCAAACCCTATGTTATTACTTACCAGCATTAGGCATTACTTTGGCTACCTTCTAACTTCAGGAAGAAGCAAGGAGTTTCTTATAGAAAATAAGACACAATTGCAGAAGAAAAGATTTTAAAAACATTTTCATAGCTCATGTTTGCTGCTAATTTCTTATAGAAGGACCTTATTCAGGCTTGGAATCCAGATACACTGGCTACGCAACAAGCGATCCCTCTTTCATGTGGTTTGATTTGACTACCTACAGCTTTTTCTTGACTTTGGGGAAGTTTAGGTCTTCTGCCCCACCCTGCCTGAAGGTAACAAGCTTCCTACTTCAAGTACAAAGGTTGAGGCTTGAAATATTTTTATATAATCTACAGAATTATTGTGTAATTTAAATTTTAATACCTGCTGAAGGGCTAAGCCATGCTTGAGAGAGAAAGAGAGAAAATAAAGGTGACTTCATTATGTCTGCTTTTAGATATTGCCTTTAAAACTGCACTATGTGGGAGACAAGACTTAAACTCACAAAGATATAGGTCAATAAAGCCTACCACACATTATTTCTGTCAGAGTACCTGTTTCATCATATCATATACCGGTTTCATATATATCATATATATATCATCATATTCAATGTTTCTGAGGTCCAAATATATATCATATCCAATATTTGGGAAACATGGTTTAATGGTAAAGACTAAATAATGAAAATGAGAGGAAGGTTTATGAGTAGTTAGGATACTCTTCCTTTTTTTATGAAGGGATCTTTAATGAAAGACAAAGTAGAAGGGAAAAAAGTGAAAATGTTCTTGTCATACTGGCAAGTAAAATATTGTCACTTAAACTAAATGGAATTTTATGTTGATTAACTGGCAACAAATTTTGGTTGTTTGTGTTCAATGAAGCAAAAGACTGATTAGCTCCATCAGTTCTTTCAGAAACTCTCTACCAACTCAGGAAAGTGAAGGACACATCTTATGTATTGAGAAACTTAGAGTAGCTGGGCTTTGAGCTATTTTTCCTTGCCTAGATCTGAAGATAGGTTTCATCTGCCATTTCTAAATCTTTCTAAGTCCTACCCTGCACCAGCTCCAGCTTTTCCTCTGTGAAGTGCTCCCTCAAGCAGATTTATTTATCTTTTTATATTTCCTGATGTTTATTGCCTCTGTTCAGTTGTGAACCTCTAACCCTCATCATCATTCCCTTTATCTTTCTTTCCTTCTTTTTTTTTAACTGCGTAAATTTTAGCACTGTTTTACCATATGTTGTTGACAAGAATCTGAAGAGTAACCTTTTTGCTTGCCAGTCTTATTTTCCAAAATAATTTAAAAATCTGTCATTACATTCTTTCTTTTTCAGAACCTTCATTTCTTCTGAAGTGGACAATTAGATGTTGCAGATAGTCAGACAATAAAGTAAGAAGTTATGTGTAAAACCACATTATTTTAATCACTTAAATGTTCAACCCTGCATCCCATTTCAAGAAAATGGGTAAATATTTGTTTGGAGCTAATCTGAGACCTTGCCTGATGTTACAGCTTCTTTCTTTCCCATGTTGTAAGCCAGCTGTAACTGATAATGAAAATATATGAGACAAGAAGATTCCTACCCATGTCAGGAATGAAAACTATGGAAACTTAAGACATTAATTGTTAAGAGTATGCAAACAACAAGATAACTAAAAATAGATAAATTTGAATTTATTTGCTCCAAGGAAGATAGCTAATCTGGAAATTCAATTGTCCAACAGTTAATTCCTCAGATAAACTTGCTTGAGTTCCTAAATTCGAATATAACTTTTAGATCTAGAACTCTTTAAGGTTAGAAATGAGGACATATAATTATAAACATTCTTTTTAAGGCAACATTTTGAAAAAAGCAGCTAAAATGTTGGTGGGATTCGCTGATATAAATAACAACTATTAATTTCTTTAGTTCTAAAAAGCTACTATCAGAATCTGTTAGCAATCAGTCCTGACTTTAACTATGCAAAGGTACACCATTTGAAATAAACTCTTCTATCCTTTATGGACATGATATTTTAATATGCTGTCGTGTGTTTATATACCCAATAAAACATTAAAAGTTGAGTGTATCAGAAATACAGAAATATTAAGTAAAATAAGTAAAGTAGTGCCCTTCTATGTGTGTGTGTGCTTATCTAATAAACCAAAACTTATGATAGAGAAAGAAAATCAAGAGACTGAGGTCAAACATTCAAAAATAAGAAAGCACCAGATTTATTGCAGTCCTGTCAACTTCAATTTTCTTGTTCTGGCCACATGCATATTTCAGATATGTCTTCTATCTCAGTGATGTCAGTCAAAATAAGTTTAAAATAGGACTTCAAAGCTTTGTCTAATATAAAGATCATGTAATGGTAACTATACCAGTCCTCATTGGAAGACAGTGGAAAACATTCTGGGATAGGGAACCTTTTTGCTGTTTTTTTTCTCTTTTTGTTCAATAGGATTTCATGACGGTTGACTTAGAAAAAAAATCCCCTAACCAGACTCCTAGTTGATAAAGAAAACCTCTATAGCTCTAATAAAGGCTATTTGTTTGTATGAGGCTGAAGAAAGGTTTTTTTTACTTGAATATTCTCTATGGAGTTTATTAATTAATCTAAACACCTTAACTAGTTTTGTTGTTGTTGCTGAGAAATGAGTCTCTTTATATATGTATATTAAAAATATTATATATGTATATTAAAAATTACTCTCAGCTTTTTGTGTTTGTCTGGGATTTCTTTTCATATTGTCCTATTGCCATACAGGGAAGAAAAGCAAAGCATAGAGCCCATATGTTTTGGACAGGCCTGGGTACAAATAACTAAGCATGAGAACTAGACATTCAACACCAGGATACCCAGTTTAAGTCTGCAAGCAGAAAGTGGTTATCATTAACAAAAAGTATGATAAAGAGATGCCAGTAACAGTATGTTGGATAATTCTAGGGCTTTCTTCCTTGCTAAATCAAAACTCTTGAGCTGGCAGGAACCTCACAAAGTTCAACAAAGAGAAATGCAGAGTCCTGCACCGGGGAAGGGAGGAATAACCCCTTGCCCCCAGCTGGGGGCCAACTGACTGGAAAGCCACTATGGAGAGAAGGACCTGGGAGTGCTGGTGGACAACGAGTTCACCATGAGGCAGCAATGTGCCCTTATGGCCAAGAAGGCCAATGGTCTCCTGGGCTGCGTTAGGCAGACCATTGTCAGCAGGTGGAGGGAGGTGATCCTCCCCCTCTGATCAGCCCTCGTGAGGCCACATCTGGAGAGCTGTGTCCAGTTCTGGGCTCCCAGTACAAGAGAGACATGGACATACTGGAGCAAGTCCAGCCAAGGGTCACAAAGATGGTTGGGGGCTGGAGCACATGGCTTGTGAGGAGAGGCTGAAAGAAGGCCAAAGAGCGATCTTACTGCTGTCTGCAAACAGCTAATGGTACAGAGAAGTACAAGGAAGATGGAGCTAGACTCTTCTTCAAGGTGCACAATGATAGGACAAGAAGCAGCAGACACAAACTGGAACATAGGAAATTCTGATTAGATGTAAGGAAAAAAAAATCCACTAAGACAGTGGCCAAACATTGGAACATGTCTAAAGAGGTTATAGAGTCTCCATTCCTGGTGATGTTCAAAACTTGACTGGACATGGCCCTGAGTGACTGCCCTAATTGGACCTGCTTTGAGCAACAGTGTTGGACTAGATGACTTGCAGAAGCCCCTTCCAACTGAAAATATTCTGTGATTCTGCGTTTATTTCTGAAGACAAAAAAAATATGTCTTTGTCTGAAATGCAGCACTGAACCACATAGCAACAAATTTCTGTTAAAGTTTTTATGCCTCCTACAACCCTCTCATCCGGCCCTTCCTAAATTAATACTATTTAGAGCATAAAAAGAAGGGAATTTTGCAGTTAGAAGCCAGTGAATACACACTGCTACTAAGGAATGATTGCTGTTCTGTAGATTACTTTTTGAAAATTTATCTTTTAATCCAGATGTACATTTTCTGGGGAAAACTCCATCAGCTTATAATTTTCATCTGCATTAAAAACTGAGTATTATTAGCTTATTTCTCTTAATATGCCTGGAAGGAAAAAAATCATTTGGTTTGGCCAGATGGACAGGGAGCAATTTTACCACACCCAGTTAAGCTTTCCGTCTGCTTCAGCCATGGTGCTCAAGGGATGGATTATGATTTCATATTCACAAAAAGCTCAAACTTCATTCCTCTCAGAACACATCAAAATAAATAAATATGGATGCTACTCTAACCTTGAACATGTACAAAAAGCACTCAATCATATTACATGCATTTTCTTGTTTCCTTTTTACCTTTAGGTCTCTTAATCTTCAGTCCAAATAGTTATAAGGTAAAGGATGTGCAATATAACAATTGTTTATGCCTTCTACCAGGTAGGCACGTTCTGTAACTCAAAGTCCCTGAACCGCTGTAGGGTGTTTCATTACAGTGTATTTACTGACTCTTTAAACCAAATTTTATTTACAACAGCTCAGCCCTTGGTAGTTTGTGTGCTGCAGTAGGACAGTTTCCAGGGACATAGAACGGAAGCCTGCCATAACTAATAATTACAATCTCAAAGCTACTGAGAACTGAGCATTTGTGTGATTAAAAAAAATAAAATAAAGGGTAGACTATAGCCAAATGGAAAACTAAAGCATGGCTCTACACAGAAAATGAAAGCAGAAAATGGTTCATTTCCTCTCTTTCCATTTGCACAATGGTAATAAAAATGCCAAACAGATTGATTTTCAGGCGAACTCTAAACTTCAATAAAGTCAAGAATACAAGAGGAGATGTATTAATACACCATATTTTTCTTGCAATACTGCATTTCTACCTCTCTTTTAGGGATGTGCCTATGTATATGTTCATTTTAGATTTAATTGGGTGCTGCCATTTGATTTTTAATATTTACACAGAATCACAGAATCACTGAGGTTGGAAGAGACCTCAGGAGATCATCTAGTCCAACTCCCCTGCTCAAGCAGGGTCACCTAGAGCACATTGTATAGGATCGCATCCAGGCGGGTTTTGAAGATCTCCAGAGAAGGAGACTCCACAGCTTCTCTGGGCAACCTGGTCCAGTGCGCTGTCACCCTCACAGTGAAGAAGTTTTTTCTCACATTCAGATGGAGTTTCCCGTGTTTCAGTTTGTGCCCGTTGCCTCGCGTCCTGTCGCTGGGCACCACTGAAAAGAGTCTGGTCCCATCCTCTCGACACCCTCCCTTCAGATACTTGTACATGTTGATAAGATCTCCTCTCAGCCTTCTCTTCTCCAAGCTAAACAGGCCCAGCTCTCTCAGCCTTTCCTCATAAGAGAGATGCTCCAGTCCCCTAATCATCTTTGTGGCCCTTCGCTGGACTTGCTCCAGTAGTGCCACATCCCTCTTGTACTGGGGAGCCCAGAACTGGACACAGTACTCCAGATGTGGCCTCACCAGGGCTGAGTAGAGGGGAAGAATCACCTCCCTCAACCTGCTGGCAACACTCTTCCTGATGCAGCCCAGGAGACCACTGGCCTTCTTGGCCACAAGGCCACATTGCTGCCTCATGGTTAACTTGGTGTCCACCAGCATTCCCAGGTCCTTCTCCGCACAGAGCTGCTTTCCAGCAGGTCATCTCCCAACCTGTACTGGTGCAGGGGGTTATTCCTCCCTAGGGGCAGGACCCTGCACTTGCCTTTGTTGAACTTCATGAGGTTCCTCTCTGCCCACCTCTCCAGTCTGTCCAGGTCTCTCTGAAGGGCAGCACAGCCCTCTGGTGTATCCACCACTCCTCCCAGTTTTGTATCGTCAGCAAACTTGCTGAGGGTGCACTCTGTCCCTTCATCCAGGTCATTGATGAAGAAGTTGAACAAGACTGGACCCAGTACTGACCCCTGGGGGACACCGCTACCTACAGGCTTCCAACTAGACTCTGCACTGCTGACCACAGGCCTCTGAGCTCTGCCATTCAGCCAGCTCTCAATCCACCTCACTGTCTAATCATCTAGCCCACACTTCCTGAGCTTGTCTATGAGGATGCTATGGGAGACAGTGTCAAAAGCCTTGCTGAAGTCAAGGGAGACAACATCCACTGCTCTCCCCTCATCTACCCAGCCAGTCATTCCATCAGAGAAGGCTATCAGATTGGTTAGGCATGATTTCCCCTTGGTGAATCCATGCTGACTATTCCTGATCACCTTCTTTTCTTCCACATGCTTAGAGATGGCCTCCAGCATGAGCTGCTCCATCACCTTTCGAGGGATGGAGGTGAGGCTGACTGGCCTGTAGTTCCCTGGGTCCTCCTTCTTGCCCTTTTTGAAGACTGGGGTGACACTGGCTTTCTTCCAGTCCTCAGGCACCTCTCCTGTTCTCCATGACCTTTCAAAGATGACGTGACATGACATGCAAAAAGGACATGACTTTCTCTGAGATAGCGGCATAGAATTTGCCTTTCACAATTCTATGTATTAAGGGTTCTTTATGGGATAACTAAGATTTTATTATCCAAAAAACTCCACCCAGATAAAGAGGGGAGAAAATACATGTTCTAATGAACTGGTCACTGCATGCCCTGTACCATTTATATTGTATAAAACTGTTATTGACTCAAGCCCCCTCAAAGACAGAACATGGCAGATAATTTTGTGGTTTGCTCTTGTTTTATCCCAGACAGGCCTCTGATATTATCACCTTTTGGCATGCAGATTGGTAATGAAATGCTCTAAAAATCAATGAAAAGTCTATATTTTATTATACAGTTGCAGTATTAACATAAATGTCTTTAATACAGAAGTTAATATAAAACTCCTTATCCATACAAATTAACTTTTGTCTGAGACTTGGTATGCAGAGTGTATACCACAGTGAAATTAAAACAAAAATAAAAGCCACTTTGTGATTTGATTAAAGGCCATAAGGCTACAGCTTGAAAAATCCTGTAGGCAGATAAAGGCAAAATTCCATTTGGAATGACAACAGGGTGTCAGCTAATCTTTTCAAAAGTTGGGAGGAAGAGAATTTCCTCCTGTTTCCCCTTTGGGTGTGAAGCCACATGCACACACATTGCTGTAAGAAAACAATGTTATTTCTTCTTTTATAACAAGTACCTGAGCGTAATTTTTTTTGTAGATTCATGTTGTAGAATAAGATTAAAATCCTTCAGGTATTGCGTTTGTTCTTGTCCTTAACAATGCCCATGTGTATGAGATGTCAACAGAACTAAAATGACAGTATTTTGGAGGATTTTCTAAATTATTCTAAGGTATATGGAGGCACATGAGAGATATGAGATGAGAATCATAGCTACATGAACAGTTAAATGCTTTTCCATGATGGAAGTTTATGAACAAAGTGGAATAGTTACAAATTTATATTCCACAAGAAGTCCAAGAGAGCAGTGAGTAACAACTGCAAAATTCTTCCAAGCTTGCAGAGTTGGAAAAAAAAAACCCACAAACAAGCAAGGGGTCACCTTCGAGCTCCCACACCTCATTTGTTTCTTTGAAAGTTCATCTTAACTAGAACTTGATTAGTGAGTGTTAGAGGAAACCATGTCTCCTTAGAGATATAACATATCTAGGTAAGATATTTCCCAAAATGAAGGAAAATGTGCAAGGAAAGAGAAAAAACTCAAAAAGCTGCAAAAATCAAAGCATGCAAGATTTATTGGACCAAAGACACGGGGAAAAAGGGATAAAATGTAAGAGAGGGTCTCAAGCTGTAGATTGGTGAGGGAAGGACTTCCCCTATGAGGACTCATCCTGGAGCCTGGGAATTGATTAAACATATTCTATTGAAGAAAAATTGAATAAGTGCAACTGTAGTAAAGACAATAACCTGGGATCCTCCTAATCAGTAGTTTACAGAATCATGCCCCCTCTTGCTTGCTCCCCCTACCCACATAAACTGGGTATCCTTACATGCACAGCAGCAAATCTCAACAAGAAAATGGTCTTCTTCCTGGCTATTCTAATAAGGGGTACAGAATGGTGTCCTGGAAAACTGAAGTCTGGATTCAACCCTTCCTCCCCATTCCTGCCTCGTCCACCCCATAAAGATCTAAAGTTCCTAAAGATCCAAAGTTTCTTGATCTAAAAATCAAGAGCTTTTCTTTCTCATTTAAATGCACTAATCATCTTGCAATCCGATCCAAAAGTGACCCACCCTATCCCATGAGCTAGCAGACATTGCTCTTCTAAAGAGAATTTGGAGTCCTGAATCTCAACTGGACTGGGGAGTAAAGGACAACCCAGAGACAAGGGACACTCATCAGTTGGTTTCCCAATCAGTATGTATTTTGTTTCGTAATTAGCTATACTGAGTAGCTCTATGGAGGTATGCATCAAAGAGAGAGAGATGCTTCTGTTAGGACCTCTGAATTGTTCCTCAGAGGTGCTTCCCTCTCTGTTGACAAGGCCTAGGAGTCTATGGGTCTATCTTATGTTCTGAATTACTGTGTTGAAAACTAGGTACCTATCTTTTTTTTAGGCTTTTTCAGGTTTAAGTATGCTTCGTTGAGATGGTCAGAAGCTGCCCCACAGGATTTAACAACATGACATCTTTTCTTGTGTGATGTGATGAAGTCTTATATGAGAAACAGTATTTTCTACAACCTTTTTATGTATACTACTATAACCTTTGCCTAGACCCAGACTATGTCTTTATTTCCTTTGAGTAGTACCTGATTTCAATAGTCACATTAAAATAATTATAAAAAAAACTTCACACAGCTGCTTCATAGCTTCAGCTTATTATCAAAGAGCTATAACAATTGTCTTCAGATGGAAAACCTTTATTTTGTTTGTATGTTTATCCTCTCCTATTCTCCTTCCCTCTAGCTACTGTTCATACTGTTATTAAACAACCTCATATTCAAGGACATCTCTCTAGAAAATGACAGCCAGATAGTTCATCCATAGTTATCCAGAAGCAATCATCCTATTGAAGATAAATAGCTGACAGGACAGACTGTTCAGTTCACTCCCAGGAATGGAAAACCAGAGTCCTGAATATTTGCAGAAATGTGGGAAATACCAGACCTGCACTGAATCCAGATTTGATGTTAGTGAATATGCTGATGAATACACATACTCTTAACTTAGCATATGTTAAGATACTAACGTATGTTCTATGTAATGCTATCATTCAAATGAAATAATGTACAATACCAAACACAATGGCATATACTTGATAATAAGCAGAAAACTACCCAATCAAGGCTTCAGTTCTGAAAATACATTTCATTTTAACCTTATGATTAATCTGGACTGTTTTGTGACACTACCTTTTCTTTAAGATAATCAAATAACACAATGCCTAACTTGGTAAATTTAAACTTTCTAAAAAACTGTTTTTTTATTTTTCTTTTGAGTGATAATACTATAGAATTCCCTAGCTATTTAAACTTGGCAGTTGTCCTGGAGATAAATCTATAAAAAGTATGACTTTCTATGTTCATGGACTGTGACATCGATGTACATTCATATTTTTGTGTTGTCCTTTTATTGGAGACAGAGAGATAATTATAATTACATAAGCCAGAATCTCTTGATGGGATAAGGTTAGGCAGTCAAGGAGAGAAATTATGGCTAGAATGAAAAAAGTATGATGTGTGTTTAAACCAATTTGAGTTATTTAATGAGCAGCTTCAGAAAAATGGATAGTACCCCATCATGCCACTTAAACATATTGAATAGCTCAAGGGGAAAATGTTGTGTGTAAGCTTTAATTAATTTCCACTTTCAAATCCTCAGAGATACCAGAGGAAAAATGTCTGACACATGCTGTTGACACTGTGCACAGGTTCCAAGGGCATACAGTGAATAGAGGTATTATGATCACGATAAAATAATTTTATAAAAAATTTTATTTCACTTACTAAATTTGTGTACATGAACCAATAACTATACGGACTTTTCATAAATTAATAAAGGCTCTCTCTTTTTTTTTCCTCCAATCAGCACAATTTGATTACTGTAGCTCCCACTTTGGCTGATTATACACCTGTGATGGGACCCTGAGATGTCCAGAATTTTGGAACCGCCCCACCTCTTTTCTGAAGGGAGTTCACTAAAAGGTAGCAAAAGGTATCTAATCTCTAAGGCTAAGGCTAACACAAAATAATACATTAGAACAACAAAATCTTTTACATGGGGAAACTCAGATGAGCTCGATAAGCAGGATTGAATACAACAGCTTAAAACAAATGTTACCATTGCCAACAGTCTTTTTGTAGGGTGGTCCTTCCTACCAATCCTCATTTTAGTCCAGCAATTTTTAGAAGTTTCACTGGTTGCAAAAACATCAAAGTCCCCTTGGGGTCCCCAGAACAGTCTCCTTTCCCTCACCTTTGATGCTAGCAAAATCTGTCCTCCTTTCGGGAAACTCCAGGTTCTCTGTGTCCTCCACAACCCTGTCCCATTCACAACCTGCCATCCAGACAGCTCTCTCAGGTGAGCTCATACTGCTATTTTCAGAAAA
Source organism: Apteryx mantelli (assembly GCF_036417845.1). Lineage (NCBI taxonomy): Eukaryota > Metazoa > Chordata > Aves > Apterygiformes > Apterygidae > Apteryx > Apteryx mantelli. The sequence goes on from NC_089979.1 coordinate 81,803,059, forward strand.
GGCAAAATTCCTCCCTTACTCTGTAAGTTTTCTCCTACCCCAAAATGCCACAACCATTGCAAGAGAAAGAAATAGCTTTCCTTCTTATTGACCAACCACGTCTTTCGGTAAAACAATGTACACTATGCACAGAGCAATTGGTGCATAAAGAAATTTACCTCAAAGTCTGTATTTGCTAATCTTTTCACTGAACTGCCATCCAGATAATGCACCCTAATGTATGCATTAAAAATATCTTAATTTTGATTTCTAAACAGGAAAAGCTGCAAAAATGCTAGCCAATTTTTGTCATGACACACTTTTTGAAAACAGGAAAATAGACTCAAGGTGGGGGTGGGGAGGACAATGGATTCAGAGCAGCAGCTAATCTAGTAGCAATCCCCAGTGCACTAAAACTCTGCTCGTTTTTTCCCTCTGTCTCCTTGCATCCTAATTCTCAGTAAGCCCTTTCTGCCTCCAAAGGCTGCATAAATCAATGTGCTTAGCAGCTGTCTTCAGTAGTTCTGAAATTCCTATTATTGCAGCCCAGGTTTTGAGGAGCAGATTTTGAAGAGCAGGGCTTCTTATGGGTTGCCTCTCTGTCATCCCAGAAGGGACATGATATCTCTGCTGCTATATTTGAAGTCAAATTCCCTGACTGACCGTAATGGCTTGGCCTCCAAGCACATCAGCAGATGAGGAAAGTCTGAGGGCGTCTGGTCTTTACACAGCCCTATAATGCCCAGCTTGAACAACCTCTGTGCTGCAACACTCCTGCCAGGAGAAGCCTACGTCCACCGAAACATGTCAGTTAAGTTGTATGGCCTAGAACTCTCCATTACAGCTCTCCAAAAAATGCTTTATTTACAGAGCTGCTTCTGCTATCACACTGCAAGAAATCACTCACCAGAAATGAGGGATACATCACCCCGAAGGTATCCCATGTGAGCGTCTCCCTACACACAGCCAGATCTAGAGATGTCTTATGAATTAGGTCTTTTCAACACTCCCTTCTAGAGTCCTAGATGCACACTGAACTGCATCCAAGAGAGGATATAAACATCTCCTTAGTTTTTAGCACACTGGGGAAGTTCCAGAGCTGGAAAATTTCTTTTCTGAATTGTGGCAAGGGTTCACAGGACCTTAGATGGTAAAGACGCTTTATGTAGGTTGAAACCACTCCCTTACATTTGATTCATAAACAGAAAGAAGGCAAGATATTTGCTAGTGCACATGTTACATATTCCTATTGGGATATAGAGTTTAAAAAAGGTAATGGTATGCACATAACTAATATACATTTCAGTGTATTATCTCCTGGCATAAACAGCAGTGACAGAGACTGCTACAGAAACAGATATGACTTGAAGCTGAAGTCATGCTTAAAGGATCAGACTTGTATGTTTATATTGATCATCTCCAAACATGTAGGACAGATCATAGAAATCCTGAAACCCCATAGCACTTTCCACACAAGCTTGACATTTACATAATGGCATACCTAATACCTCTTTCAATCCTCCAGATTTTTACATAAAAAGTAAAGTTCAGTATCAGCTAATCTATATTTAAATATCAATTGCACAATATCGTTCAGAGCCTTGCTATCAAAACATAGGCAAACACACACCTGGCCATTATATACACAAATATATTATTCCTACTTCTTTAAAAATATTTATTTACATGGATAGAATTTTGCAGGATTTGGGCCACAAGCTCCCTACATATTTAAGATCAAATATTTTTAAAGTATATAGTATGCTACTCATCAAGTAGAAACTCAGTTTTATTATAGTTCAAATGTTCCTAGTAATGGTTGCTTTAGCATAGCTACTACAAATCCTGTTTTGTCCATTCTTAGTTGTTGTATGGAAAAAATACTTTTCTGAAAATAATTGAGCAGTGTATTATTTTAATGCACCAGGCATACAAAAGTACTATTGTATAATATTTCTAAAGTACTGAAGTACTATAATATCACTGTTAAATTTCCATGTGAAATGTGAGCAATCTGAATGAATTGAGATTAAGAAAATATGTCTGTTTGCAGCAACTGAGAAATTTTCTATGAATAACTTAAAGATGATTTATATTCACCATAAACTTGTACTGATAAAAAAATCAAGTTAAGGTTTTTCAGGTAAAATTCTTTTATACATTGTTGTGAAATGCTGACCTGTAGTAGTGGTAAGAAAAAACAATGTCCTTGTAAATCTTTAACTCTGCTGCTGAATATAATTTTCAGTTTATATTGCTCATGCAATTGACTGCTCTGCCATAATCTGATTCCATAAAAGAAAATATGTATGTTGAGGAAAAAGACAGAATGACAACTAAGAAGGAATGCTATTAATTTAGATAATGTCTAATGCTGTGAGATGAAGAGCACCCTCAACTTCCTTGATAAGAACAGACAATTCTAGGCACCATCTAAGGATGCTCAGTAGAACTTGTAGAATTTGACTCAAGGATATAAACAAAAACATGCCTCTGCTAGATAGCAAAATGAATTTAAGAAGGTGGTTATGTAATGCAGAATAGCCATTGTGAAACATGTCTGCTAAAAGAATGATGGTGGTCCTATAATTTAACATTACTTAAACAATATTTTCAATATATAACAATTCTGTTTTTATTGGTGGCTTGCTTCTGCATCATAAAATGAGTATGTTCCATCCAGAGGACACAGTTAGTTTGCTCCATTTGTGGGCATTGTTTTCTATTTAAAAGTGTTTCTGGGAATTAATGGATTTTACATTTTATAACTTTGTGGTTATTTTAGTGTAAATGAAAGGTTGTGAATCAAACCGATAGCATAGGAAACTGTATTGTTCTATCCACAGAACAGGGTTAACCTAAGCAATATAAAATTTTCTGAGGTACTCAGAATTGGCCCAAAGTAATCAACACCACTTACTTTTACTAGAAACAGCATTGCAGTAACTCTGGTGCAGTAACTTTGAAATCCCACTAGAGATGAAGATCCCAGGTCAGAGATGTCACAGTCTAGTTCGGTGGTGTCTGAGTTTGCTCCTCAAACAGATGTAGAACCTAGAACTTAATGTCACAAGTCTGCCTATGACATCCACAATCCCAAGATTTTGAAAAGATTGCTGGTACTGATGGGTAACTGCATCCAGGCATGCCAGAAATGACTCTTACAGGTAGACCCAAAGAAGCCAATTGTAAGAATAACCTCCTTGCTCCAGCAGAATCAAGGAACAAGCAGCAAGATATCTATGCTACCAAGTATATTGGATGGAGTTATTTGGATACTACAGATCACAAATGTGTCTGTTGGAGGATGAGTTGGCATGACTGCCTGCCTATCATTTGTAGGATTTAGGTCGTTGCCACCAGATGTGCATACTTTTGAGGGCAGGCACACTGAGCGGCAGCTGATTGCACAGACAAAATGGGGATTGCTGCCTCCTATCTCCTTCAGTTGGTCTTCCTCCCCCAGGTAGAAATAGAATAAAAGTGAAAGCCTCAGGGAACCACTACTATTCTCCACCATTTATGGTTTCTGTAAGCATACAGACATTACATTAAAAAAAAAAACATACCAAATAAAGGATAGGTCATGAAGGAGGTAGGACTAAGGGTGTGACCTCATGAAAAGTTTGCTTAATTGCTTTCATAGGTATAATGGACCACAATGCGTGGCATAAAAAGATGTTCCTGCACTCCAAACTTTCCTAGACAGTGTTTGACTAGTGTTAAAATTTTAAGCATTTAAAGGCAGAAGAGGTCTGATGTCTTTCTTAATTTAAATGTTGTCCTGAAAAGAGATAAAGGAGTGGAAGATGACACTGGGAAAATACAGATGGTTGAGTATCTCCTAACATATAAAGACCTTTCAGAGACACAGGACCCAGACCCAAGTCTATTCTCAAGATGTAAGTTTAGAATATTTAGCTCTTGGTCCTGCAAATTTTGGCATCCAATCCAGAATTGGAGTAGACTGACAGTTAAAACCTTTACATATATGGATTACATACATGGATGAAATAATTCAAAGTAGTGTTTTAACTCTGTTCACCAAAAGTCCATGAAAACTAATAAATCCAGACACTGAGCATTAAAAGAATATATAAAAGGCAAAAGCCAAGCTAATATTTATAGGGAAGTAATTTAAAAAGCAGGCAACGCTAAAACATGAAAAACACTGAGGTATAAGAACCAGACAGTTGCAAACTCAAACTCAAAACATAGCCCATGGGAAAATATAAAAAACAGATGCACCTCCAGCAAAATGACAGATGTGTTGTAAGCAAAAGCCTGTCTTTATGCACATCTGTGCAAATCAGAAAAAATGTATGAGGTTAATGAGGAGCATACATTAAGTTTCAGAAGAATCCCTCAGAGTGTCAATGCTTTCAACAATAGGCCAAGTGGCTAAATGTCAGTAGTTCATAGAAATGGTCCATGGGGAGAGAGGTCAACAAGTTAAGATTAATTAGACATGAGTATATGCAAATTAATGTAATACTCACAAAAGTATAAATGTAGACAAAGTCAACAAACTCCTTCCTGTCTGTCCTTATGCATTAGTTGCATGCAATGCAATAAATAAACACAGGATATACGTAAAGTTATTCAAAATAAATGCCAAAGTACATCAATACGGAACATTTGGGTACATGCTGAGGAAAGTATCACTTTTTACTCGCCTTGTGTTTATCTCATGTCCTTAAACCACCAGAGACTGACACTATCAGAGACAGGACACAATTCTGTGGATATTGGATATTGTCCTTTAGGTATTTTCATGTTTTTATATACCTGTGTTCTGATACATTAGGTTCAGAACATGTCTCTACCTCAGGATCATCAGCTATCACTTGGGATGATACAAAATATCCAAGATCTGGAAGCTATATTAATCTTAATGCAGTTAGACGGAGATAATAAAAAAGTAAGATGTACTTTGCATTTTGCATCTAAAACAAATATCTATGAAATAAAAAATATAACTCTAAGGATTCCATAGAGGATCATCCACAATTATAATTATATAGCAACATAAATGATAATTCAGTAAGGGGGTTTTCTAGCTCAAATTCTCAAAGTCCAGTGATTACATCTGATGTTTTCTTTTCTTTTTTTTTTTTTTAGTAGAGTGTGCTTTTTAAAAAAACACATAAATGTGACTGCAGTGTCCTCTCAAAGGATATTAAGTAAGCATATATAAGTATGCATCATACTTTTTTTTCAATCTTAGTTCTTAGTTCAGAAGCTGTTCTCATAATTTTGGGTCTTGTTTCTTGGATATTATCAAATTTATGCTCTTTGAAAAATCTCCTCTGAGCTGAGAAAACTTTTGATATTTAGGAATAGTATCAATCAAGAAGTTCATTTTCTACCTCAAATAACACCTTTATTCCAGGAAAGGAACTTACAATATGTTTAATCACAAGTCACATTTTGTTCAGTCATAGACTACATTAGGCTGATTTAGAACTATGTCTAGACACCAAACAAGCATAAGAAACTCTCAGATACATCACAATTTTACATATGTTTCTGAAATCTTATATTTTGAAACTAAATCTATTCTCATTCAAAACAAATAGAAGATTAATATTGGATGCCATCTGAGGTTATGATTCAGCATAACAAAACTGGAGAGATTCTTCTTAATTGTGTTGCGGTTATTTTTAGACTTTGAGAATATCTATTTTGCTGAAGTGATTCTCTAAGAATGATTATTTTGTGTAGCTGTTACTAATGTTACCCTTTGAAGCAAATAAAGCGTTAAATGCTACTTATTATTACAAAGCATGCAGTGAGTAGCACCATGAACTGATTAGTTTTTTGATCTACATAGAGAAGGAAATAACACCTACTCATTGCTTCGTTTGATTTTGACAATTACAGAAAAAAAAATACACATATTCCCGTGACTCCACCAGCCGACCTTCATCCACATAGTCAGAGCTAACCAGGCAGAAAATTGATAGATCGAAAAATACATTCAGTCTTCCCATGAGCAAAAATCTCGTCATGTCACTCTCTCCTGAAAGGTTAGAAAATAATGAGATCTGCACCGTCTCCTAAAGCTGGACTGAGGTCCAGAGCCAAGGAAGATCAATCCACCAGCAAACTCAGAAAAGTTTTAAACTCAGAATATTTTCTTTATCATAACTGTGGAAATATTGTGCAAAATGGGAAATTCTTCTCTATCTTGATGCATAACATTTAAATATTGGTCAGTGAGTACAGGAGAAGACCTACGCTGGAATCACAACAGAGGAACTGAGTCTCAGAGTCACAGAATGGTTGAGGATGGAAGAGACCTTTGGAGATCATCTAGTCCAACCCCCCTGCTCAAGCAGGGTCATATAGAGTATGTTGCCCAAGACCCTGTCCAGAAGGCTTTTGAATATCTCCAAGAATGGAGACTCCACAACCTCTCTGAACAACCTGTTCCAGTGCTCAGTCACCCTCACCATAAAGTTTTTCCTCATGTTCAGACAGAGCTTTCTGTGTTTCAGTTTGTGCCTGTTGCCTCTTGTCCTGTCACCAGGCACCACTGAAAAGAGTCTGGCTCTGTCTTCTTTACATCCTTCCTTCAGATATTTGTACACATTGATAAGATCCCCTGGAGCTCCAGGCTAAACTGTCCCAGCTGTCTCAGCCTTTCTGCATATGTCAGATACCCCAGTCCCTTAATCAACTTAGCAGCTCCTAATGGAGTCAAAGAGGAACCTGATGGCACCTTGCTTGGGGTATGTACTGTCTAGTGCAACTATTGGAGGTTGAGTAGTTGTGCTGTAAAACATTCCGTGGGTAAAATGAACCAGCCAAAACATATCTGTAAGTGAATTAAGTAAGTAACAAATTCAAGTTGTGCTGAAATCTATGCTGGTACCACAATTCTGCTTCGGGAGTTTGAGCTGGCTGTTTTAACTAATCATCCTTCACTCCTATTTCAATCCTTCTACTTTCAGGAGTGACCTTGGTGAGTGTTTCAGGGGAGCCTAGCAGCTCTGTTGAATTTGGTTCACATATGATTTGGTAATCTGCTCCTGAGGGCTTATCATAGGAAGTAAAGGAGTGTAAGCTGGAACAGAGTTACCTTCTGTGAATCTGTGAGGTATCTTTTATTCCAACTTTAATATTAGAATTTCTGTTTCTTTCTTTTTTTGTGGTCTTTCTTTAGTTTCTCTTTCAATTCCCTTTTGTTGTTTCTTTTTTAAATACTTTTTCTAAGTCATAAGTCTTCCTTAGGAGAAGGAAGCATTCACCCATCAATGCACTTCTAACCTACGGATATCACCATTTTTAATTAGTGGGGTTTTTTTGTTTTTCTTTAGGTCATAATAATTGGGCACCATGTAACGTGTGATCAGGTAACAAGAAATGAACTGGGTACATTTGCTGTTGTGTCCTCAAAAGCTGGCACAGCTTTATTTATAAGAAGACAACAAATCAGCACAAAATGAAGCAGTTTATTTATTTTAAAATGCTCTTCTTGCTCCCTGAGTTAATTTTGGTGTGACAGGAAATGACAATATCCTATTTACAGAATTGCCCTCTAGTACTGGTATCTGCTAATAAACAATACTGTTGCAGGACACTCATTCTTGCTTTGGACAGATAATGTCACACTATTGCATCACAGATAACTGTGGAATTTCTTTTATTATATCAGTCACAATGCCATGCTAAAAAAGCCTTTATACTACACAATGTTGGTAATAGGACATTGTGAAAATCCACTTTAATCATGAATGTTACTTTACTTTTTATCATTTGTTAAGCATTTTTATCTGTTTTTTATAAGCACTGCTTCAGAAATGTATTTTATGCTTTGCTACTTAAACCTTTAATTTAGGGATGGGCAAACCAGAGACTTGGGGAAGAACACATATTTTATTGGTTTACAGTCAGATGGATGTTGCCCAGATAGAGTCCAGTGGTAAATTTAGGAAGGAAATGTAAAAACTGAATGAATAGGAATGACGCTCGACAAAAATAATACAAGGATTCTAGAAATGACTGAAGGAAGATAAATTTGCACAGTACAGAAATGAAATGAAAAGACTCAAGGTTCATGATTACAGCCTATGAATTCTTTCAAGGTACAAATAGTAAGGAAAGGCAGAATGATTCACTGAAGGCATATGGAACTTGCAATTCATAAGCAAAAAGGTAAAAAGAAACCAAAAAGGAAGAGGTAATTTATGCATCAAGCAAATCATTAGTTCAATACAGGTCAAATAAAAGTATCAGCATGGTTTTACTTAGACAATTTTCAAGTAAATGCCCATATAACCCTCCTAGAAACAGATAAAATTAAGTCTAAAATCAAGTAGAAAAATCTCAAGAGGCTTATTCACATTATAAAAAAAAAATAAAATAATAAATTATCTTAATTCAGCTGTGAGCACTATTTGCTCAATATTTAGAGTAGCAAGTTTAAGTTTTACTCATTCTTATGATAATTTCTGTTTGCTTCTTTTAAGAAGCTGTACCTGTGAGCAGTAAACATATGTCCAGACATCATATATTTATATAAGAGCTTTGCCCATTAACGATCTTTTCTCTATCCCGTTTTATCCCCCATTTTACTCACAGAATAACAAAAACAAATGATTACTTTCTTACCTCAACTATGACTATGACTTGAGACAAGAGCATAACAAACCTGCTCATTTTTCTGCCCATTCCAGAACATATTGTCTTCTGTACCCATTACCATAGAGATGAAACCTGAAAACTCTTGACTACATTTATTCTTACAAGTTTATGCTGTCTTACTGCTTCAGATTTGAGAAAGGGGAAGACAGATTAAAAAAAGGGAGCTTAGATTTGGGTTCACTGAAAATTGGATCACCTCCTTAGGAGTGCCAGGAGTGAAGAAAGGACCCCAAACCACTGCGTCTGACACCTATGGTCGCCATCAGAGAGGCTGCGTATTGCACAGCTGGCTGATCGTGCTGGACCTGCCTACTGGAAGGAGAACAGTGCGCCAAAAGAGTGTGCTGAGGAAAGAAATACTGGTGGAGGAGGCAGAGACTGTGGGTGGTAGCAGACCAGCTCATGGCTGGGTGGGCGGGAGGCGCGTGGAAGACGGGACTCAGGGAACCTGCCTGACAGGCTGCAGGCGCGCGGCTCCCAGCTCTCAGGGAGTGCTGTAATTACCTGAATATGAGCTGTTATAAAGTGAGAAATAGGACTGTGTTCATGCCTTCGCATTAAAGCTCCCTGCAGGAGAGAAACAACTCTTTCCGATCTGGACTATGTGCCAACCAAAGGCTGAGCAGCTCCGTGCTATCATGACTGAAGGATTTCTCTACATGCTCAAAAGCAGAGCAGGTGCCAAGGCAATATTAATAGCAGTGTTTGGTGTGTTTAGAGTTTTTAGGGTATTTTGATTTATAATTTTCTACTTAGCACTTAATTTCTTCCTGAGACCTTCTTTAAGAACCTGAGTCCAGTCCTAGGCAATGTGCCCACAGTCATATTCAGAGATTTGCCAGAGGTTTGAAACTGACTTCCAAATGCTAGATAAGAGCTCCAAGTTACAGAAACAGCTTTGTTTTCCTCCTCTGTATGGTATCTTGTGCCATGATTGTTCCACAAGGATGCCCCGCTGATGAGATTTCTGCGTGGTTATCTATCCATTAGGAATTAGTCTCAAAAACATGAATTCCAACAAAAGCTTTCTGGCTGCTACTGAGCTGGACACAAGTCATCCTTCTGTGATCAACAAAAAAACCATGAATTATTCCTGAGGACATTAACTACTGCCATTGTTATTTATAGGATGGTTCTAAATCTCTATGTCTGAATACACAGTGTGGTGGTATCAAGGAAATGCATTCTTGCTGCAGTGATGTAACATCTAGAATAATTATGGTAAACAATTTATTTTCAAGCAAAATATTATCAGCACCTCAATAGCAAAAATATTTTTCCCCCACAGAAAGCATAAGCAAGGCATAATCCAATGATCAACTGCTTTGTTCTGTTAGACAGAAGTCTGCTTCTCAGATTCTTTTTTCTTTCAATTAGAAATTGAAACAGTGAGATCCTTCTGTGTCCTCTCATAGGAATACACATTTTATAACAGCGGCAAAAGAAGCGTAATGTGAAAGAGACATTTTGAAATATTAAAATTTCACTTGAGAGCTAACATTTTCACAACAAATTGGGCAGCTGATGAATGTTTGGTCCCCAGATCTCAGAGAGAGAGTTAAAAATCACAGTGTCTGGATACTAGGAAAAAAACAATTAACAGAGCTTGGCTTGAAATAGAACGATTTGCTATAAATGCTTGTTGTGAAGACCCATATAGGGGATTTATTTATTGCTCCCCACAGGTATTTTGCCAGTCTTTTCCAAATTTAGTTTTTTAACAGAATCATGCTATTTCTTTGCTTTGAAATTGCTTTGAAATACAGACATCAGTGTTCCACCTGAATGAGTTGTTATGTTTCTGTTTTGGAAGTGGAGGGGGAAAGATAATAAAAACTGTTTCAGTTCTACCAGAACAGCTTTAAAGGCTACTCTGTGAATTAGTTTTTTATTCAAATATTTTTATACTTTCCTCATGATTTGCAACAATGCTGTCCAAAGCATATATAGCATAAGCCAGCAAGATATTGATACTGGTAGATTAAGACAAATACTGTTTTTCATCAATTACTTTTATAGTTTCTTCTTATTTTATATCACTGCAGTGATAACAATTTCAACAGTGATTATTAAAAAGTTTTAATAGTTTTTTTTTTTAATTTGCACAATAGCTTTCTCACAGGCAGTGTAAAGTATAATAATAGACAGGCTCAAGCATCAGAAAATATTTACAACTATTTATCTTACTCTTCAATCTTTAGTGAACTACTTCCATGCTTTGCCTTACATTTACTGTTGAAATAGATGTATGTCTATTTTTTACACTTGTTATTATATCTGTGAGCTTCATGCTGTGTTGGGGATGGAAGTAGATACATAGATTATGAAATGCATTGTGCTAAGCTAATTTATGAAATTTCCTGTCTTAAAACTTCTGTACCCAAACTGGAGCATCAGACAAAAATGAAGCTCAAACAATCTTGATTTTAAAGTGTTCAGTGATGAATGATCTAACACAAATTTGACATGATTTTCCAATGATTAATTACCTTTGCTGCTAAAAATTTGTCTTTATTTGTAGTCGGGCTTGGTCTAGTTTTAGCTTCCAAGATCTTCTTATATGCCACTGCCTTGTGAAACTGCAAAGCATTTTATTATATAGATAGTCACAATCCAATCAACTTTTTCTTTGATAAATTAAGAAGTCTGAGCTCCCTGAGGCACTTGCTGTAGAAAAGTTTCCCAAAACTTTCATTATTCCCACAGAGTTCTTCTGAACTCTCTCTGGTATTTCAAAATTCTAATTGTGAATACTGGCAGGCTTGTAACAGTTAAACCTTTGCCAAAGATTAAGAAAGGGCATTGGTTCCACACTGCACCTTTTCCTATTTGTCTATAAATTGCTGTAATCTTTGAGCCACACAGCAGAATAAATTCCACAGATTAGGTTCTACAACTAAGTTCCACATGATTCTCTTGTTTGTATTTTGGAGAAATCTGTTTTCAAAATCTTCCCAGAGCATTTTGTAAATACAGCCAGGTTTCTTTGCTGTGAGAGAGGACTGACTAAGCATTTTAAAGCAATATTATACCATGAAATGTGAAGCTGAAATGATACATTGCAATCAAATTATTTGACTTTTTTTTTAAAAAAAAAAAATTCTTCAATCCAACATGGAATTTCAGGTCCTGAAAAGAGTTCCCCCTCAGTAAACTGGTTATGAGACTACTCAAAATGTAAAAAACACAGAGTCTGTTCCCTCCTCTTCTTCCTTCAAGAACTGGATGTAAACAAAAACACCACAAAAAATATCCAGAAAGAAGTTTTATTGCAGCATTTGTAATAAATCTCCAATTTCCACATAGAAATGGACCTAAGCTGATCAAAAGCACCTTATCTTTTTTTTATCCATTATTTGGGCAGCTCTTGATTTTTTCCTAGGTCCCCTTTCCTCCCCCTCTTATTTTTTAAGCACTTTCAGATCCTAATTATTTTAACTATTATCAATCACTTTCCCTTTCCCCATTTGTCTTATCTACTCAGGTGGCATAGATAATCACTCAACAAAATATGACCCAAAAGGTTACATGCTAATGTTTTTAGCTTAATGTCATAGAAGAATGTCTTTATTTCAGTGTTTGCTCTCTAGGTCATTTTGAGTGTATCGTTAAAAAAAATTTTCCCCCAATTCATAGCTTACCCTAATATATTTAGATACGGGATGTGACAGCAAGGCAAAAATGACAGTTATGAAAGATCAGATGTAAAGATATATTCAGTTTGTTGTAGAAAGTATGCTAGCCAACATTATTACACAGTTTTCAACCATACTTGATCAAACAATATTTGTGGTTGAATATATTAGGTTTTCTTGATGAGTTTCGTAATCTAGCTATATTTTTTGCACTTTTCATATGATGACCACATATGTCTCTTCTTCTGTTTTTGTTTATCCATTACTCATAGGAGATACAGCAAGGTATTCTGAAGAGTTTTTACAGAGATTTCCTCAGGTTTGTGAATAATTTGTTCAAACTCTATTCTTAAATGTTTGAATGAAATAATAGTTATTTTAGTTTTGATTTTAAAAGCAGTCTACAGATATATATAATACAACATGTTACAGAACACCCTTGTAGCATTCCATATGGTATCGATGCTTTACCTCCCACAGTTTTATTCCCAAGTGCCAACTTTATGAGTGAATTCAGCCTCATCTGAATTGGTCAATGATATATTATTTATATCTATTATTTATATCATAAGTGTAACCATAATTTTTCTAATGTATCAGTTTAACAGCATCCTTATTTTTTTACCTCTCTTTCTACAAGATAATTATAAATTTTACTAATCTAATTGAATTTCATGGAAGTGTAAATAAAAACACAATTATGCCAGTCTTTAAAGTCCTTTAATGTCCTTTAAAATGATTGTATGATAAGACATTACAAAATTATTATAACTAAATTATCAAAAGCATAGATAAAACATAACTAGTTTAGTCTGCAAGATGTATATTATATGCCAATAGAATAAACACATGAATTAAAAATAATATATTATAAAATCTGGGAAAAATCAGTAATTAAATCATACTTAAGTATATACAGCCAAATAATTTAAAAATAATAATGTTAATTGATTGCATGTTCTTTATTAACCTAAAAGGCAAATATTTAAAGTTTGCAAAGTAGTGCTAGACATTTTTTCTTAAGAAAGTTAAAGAGGATAATTAATTGCATAATTGTGCTCCTTCTGTAAAATGCAATAAAGTTTAAATAATTTATAGAGAAAATTCTAATTGTATTTTTAAAGGCAACTATATATTATGGCCACAGTTACTTCCATGTATACCATAAATGTGAAAGGCTAGTATAAATATGTCCTGAAAAATAGACAAAAAGAGAAGAACCAGGTCTCTCATTCACTAAAAATTGTACAAGTGCCTAGGCAAGAGCATGGAAGACTTACTAACAAAGAACAACTGCCCACAAAGTAACACTTTGTACCCAAGCATGAAACCCACAGCTAAATTTATTAAGAAGAATCGCCTAATACCAAAGATATGTAAATCAGGCACCTCGACTTCCATCACAAAGCCAGAAATTGTTATATACACATATGTTAATTTTAAATATATTTATGTGATTGTAAATAGATCACAAACAGCTTTACTTACCAACAAGAAGCATCAGAAGTGGCAGAAAGGGAAGCCGAGAATGTCCAGAAAGAGATGAACATGACTAATGCCCTCAGTTATGCTTATTAAGTAGCTGTAAGGAACCAACAGAGCATTACAGAATTTCACCTCATGATGAACAACTCACACTGGTATTATGAAGGATAATTTTAGTCATATTTAAATTCTTTAATAAAAAGATTATCTGTCAGTGGTAGTCTGCTTCAACATGCACCTCCATGCATAAATGTATATATTTCTTTATAATCCACAAGCAGAGAAGCAAGCTGGATTACAAAATCTACTTTATTATTTCATGATACTGTCATAGTTGCCATTAAATTAAAATGAGCTTCACAGGATGCAAGAAATAAGCCCACCATTAAGAGGTCAAACCCATCTGATTTTTTCTTTAAATTCACTAAATGCTCTGTTGCCTTCTTCTCAAGAGACTCATTTTCTTTCTAAATAAACTAACCCCTCCCTGAGAAATGGGTGTCAAACATTTTTTCTCAGTAGGGTCCAGCTAAAATGTAAAGGCTTATAATTTTTCACAAAAGACCTTTTAATGATCAGGTTTTAACTCCCAACTTAGAATATAATGGCTGACACCAGACTGATTCCTATCAATCTTGCCTCTCCCCCTCCCCCCAAAAAAAGTCAAAATATTGTGCTATAATCAGTTCTTGAAGGCAACAACTCCTCCTACTAATATTCTGTACTTTCTGGGAGGAATTATAAAATGAATGGCAAACCTTCAAGGAAATTCATCAGAGTTTAGCACAGATGTGTGCAGAAATGTGGAGGAGCAGAAACATGACATGCTTGTTTCTGTTACTGTGGTTGGACAGGATGCAGGACCTGAATTCACCCTGTATTTCTGAGAATGAAAGCGCCACTCCCTAGCTCAGACCCCCCACGCATGAGCAGAGAGCTCTCGTTCCAGCGGAAGGACAGAGGGACGCATCTCCCTTGCCCAGGTAGGATCTCTCCACCCTGCAGTAACTTCCCTTGAACAGCACCTGGCGGGTGTGTGAATCCTGCAGTCCTAGGAGCACCCAATAATCATTTCACACTAGTGAACTTCTGCTGGAGGAATACCAGCGTAAATCCTGATTTACCATTACTCTTAACTTTTATCCATAATGTCAGCGATTACCATGGTTCTTAAAGGAGTATTAACTGCTTTGGCCAATTGACTGTGGGAGTCCTACCTAAAACTGACTGGAGTAGATTGAATTTCTTTCCTTACCTACAATGGACTTTGGATCAGACCCTTGGTGTCCACTCTGAGAAGCATCCACGCAAATAATTTCACCAAAACAACAAAATCATCTTCTATTCAGATCATTTGATAGTTATTTGAGGGCACTCTTGAAATTGCATGTGTTCTATTATTTTGTTGAATTAAACTGTGCTGAAATAGAGGGAAACACAACACAATAAATTGATACAGGACACTCTGATCCAAAACAAAAATGTCCGCATGGAGACATGTACCAAATTAGAAAGAGGTGTAGATTCAGGCTGATGTAGTTATTTTAGTAAAAATTTGTGTTGCTTACAGCAGGAGAGCAAAGAAAGCTTGGGGACTGTGCAGGTGACTTACAAATCTGTTATACGTTTTTCAGCGAATGTTTCACAACTCTGCCCAGCGTGAACCAGTGTTTTGCTGCTGAGGCACTTTTCACATTGAAAGGTTTTCCTGCCAAGAAGTCCACTGCTTCCCTCATCTTTATATTTCATTTTTGTCTATTTGTGGCTAAAAGCTCAAAGAATTTGCCAGGAAATTACACTCAATCAAGTGTTCCTTTCAGATATCTTTAAAACATATTGTTTCATGCTTTCTTTTTCCCACTTTGTAGATCATTAGAGAGATGCTGCTGAGCAACCCTGTGTCATCCATCCAAGCTATGTGCTTAGTACATCACACCTGGTCTTTTATTATTAGTACTTCAGTGGATGCAGGTGGCATTCTGCCAATTTTGGTGAAATCTGTCAGCAGGGTGCAAAGATGACTGATGTAAAACTTCTGATCTGAGTCTGATCTGAAGTCCATTGTAGGCAAGGAAAGGAAATCACTCCACCCAGCTTTAGGTAGGAGTCCTACGGTCAGACTGGCCAAAGCAGTTAATATTCCTTTAAGCACTATGATAATGCTCTGAAATTATAAATAATCTTTAAATTAAACAGAGTAGCATGCTTCTGTTACTGCATCTAAGTGTGTGCACTAGTGTAGGAGGGGTAAATGTTTGCTGTTAGCATGGGGGAAGAAAGAAGATTTGATTTCACATTGACTACCTAGCTTTCTGGATAAAAAAAGGCTGCTTGTCCATAAGTGTTGACCTGATCATTCAAAACATTTTCATTGCTAATTACTCCTATTCTGGTTGCTGAGGCTGCAGTTCGATCTTCCATTAGCAGAAGATCCAGTTTCAGTGCGCACTCATTGGCAAACCAAAACTCCTCTGTGACTCCTTTGGTAATCTCAGACCTACACATAGTTTGGAGGAGCAAAGCATCCCTCCCACAGTGCCAACAGGAATCCCAAGCCCATGTGGAGCTTTCAGATCTACTTAACCAGCATCTTTAAGTAAATCATGAAGCTAGAAAAGAGGCTAGAAATGATTCTGACAATCTTTGTTCTGGCACACACAGTATGTTCCTGTTTTTATGAAGCCAGCAGAACAGCCAGCTGTTTCCTAAATAGCTGAGTTTTCCTCCGAAAATGCATGTTTTCCATCAATTCAAAATCCAGGTCAGCTCACCATGTCAAAGTCCCTTTTCATATCAGAAAAACCTAAACCGTTTGCTTTCAACCTTTCATGTGACTGAGCTACAAAAAAAGTTCAAGTGTCAACATGATCTAAACAAAGAGTTCTGTCCCAAAAATGCACAGAAAATGCTGAACATAAATGAAGATGATTATTCTATTTTTGCTTTGAATGCTACAGATTATTGAAAAGAGAATAAATATCCAGGTGCCTATTAATTACCAACTGTTTGAATGCCAAGAAGAATAAAAAAATGATATGACAATGAAGAATTCTGAAGGGAAAGTAAGAGTGAGATTTTAAAAGAAGATAACAATATTAGCATAGAATTTTATATTTGACTATACTCTCAAATGGAAATTCACCCAGAGGCATTTCCTAAATTGGCACTAGATCATGAGAACAGTGAAGAGTTACATCTCTCAATATCCACTAAGGAAGCTATAGCTGCAATTAGATACCTTATAGCTCAAAAAAGGCTCCTCAGATTGACAGTTCTTTGCCAGTTTTGCCTTTCCTATAAAGATACTGTTTCTACTAAACTCCTAAGATTATACTCAGATTCTTAGTATAAAACCCCTCTTGCTTTTTCATTGAACATTAGACAATTATTTGTTTAGAAAATAGCTAAGATAGAATCAGCTGACTGAAGAAAAGGAAAAGAGAAGATAGAGAAAAAATAAAGAAAAGGAAAAAATTAACAGCAACTTTGATAGCAAGATATGTACTGTGTTTTTGCAGCAAAGTTGGTTGTTATTATCCAGGATATTTTATATTCATGTCAGTTTATTCAAATGTATAATTGTATGACTCTATTAGGAATTCACAAGAGCAACTTAATCTGGAAAAGGCATTTTACTGTGTTGTAAAGGCAAAAACACTATGTTTTTTAAATGTCTTGACTTGGAGCAAACTTTTCCTGATTCCATTGTTGTATAATTATAGTAGTACAAAAAACAATATGTGAAATTTATATTCATGGGATACTTACCACATTGTCCTCTCTTCCACATTGCCCATTGAGTTTGGTGACATTGGCTTTGGCAATCAGTTACAGGATGGCTGATGCAATCTGGACAGACTAGATATCTGGCCTTCTTGTTTTCACTGATTGTGTCCAGGTGATGCCCTGCTGCTTTACTGCATCAGTACATCAAGGGGGTAAGAAGTCTAGGTCCAATGCTTTGTCTCTCTTGTTTGTGTACCAGTATATTGACGGCTACCAAAAGAGATGCCATATAACAGCTAGTTAGAAATCAGGATCGTGAACTCAGCAGTGAAAATAAAAAGGGGGTAGGGAGCAAGCAGGTCTATGGACAAGGAAGATGGAATGGGGCAACATCTTCAGCTATTCCCATGGGTCTCAGTTTCTTATAAGCATTTTTGTCTCAAATTCTGTGTAAATCACCAAGAAAGGCTGAATTTTCACACACACTTCCAGATATTAACATGCAGGAGAAAAAAGGAGTTGAGATGTGTCTGAGAAAAGACTTCCTCTTTTCCACTGACAGAAGAAAACTATTGAAATTGCAGGAGTTAGCAGTCTGGACATAATGACAGACCTTTCGCCATTTACTTGCATGACAATATAGATCTGAGCAGTCATGCACAAAATACTAAAAGGGATCTTCAGGGTCACTGTCTTGCTACTCTAGGCAATAAATATCATGAAGTGCCTCTAATAAAGGTATTCAAATTATTTTTTTCTCCCTTCTGTTGGAAAGCAGTATCAGAACCTCACTCCTCCTGTGATTAGGATTCTTAGTTTCTAGGCTATGTTCAATGAAATATCCCCATTCATTCCTGTGGCAATTGCCTTTTGATTTAAATAACTGAATTTTCTTCCTGGAGTTTACACAGCTGTGTAAATAGTTTATACAGAGCAATCTTGCTCTCTCTGAGCCTTTGCTTTTCTGGATAGAGCAGCAAAATTCTTTTAATCTCATACCACAAGTTTTTGCTATCCAGTTAGCCCATGGTGTACAATTTCAGTTGTAATTCATCTTTCTTGAACACGAGTCACAGATGTCATATGTGCTCTTTTTGGATTGTTTTGCATAGTGCCTCTAACACTGCCTTCTCTCTAGTGGTTTTATTTTGTCTCATATGCCTTTGGATGTTGCTGCTCTTCTGACAGTTGCATTGCATCGATAATTCACCATCTTCCTGTTATTTGTTTCTAAAAAAGGAGTTTGAGTTCACCCAGAACTCAGGACCTCAGGACAATTGTCTTCCACAATGTGCTATTAACTTTTTTTCCATTCATCTCTCTTAATTTCATTCTCCGTCTCTGTTGATGGTATCTTCCAACACTGTAGCATCAGCAAGTTGTAGTATCTCCTGTCTATATTCTTCTGCATCTTGTTTCTATTAAAAATATCAGATAAAATCAGTCCTAAGACTCATATCTGAGAAACTCCACTAAATTCTTCCTTCTGGCTCAAAAAACAACTTTTTTTTTTTCTTTTCAGCACAGTGCATTCTTGCTTTCATTTAACCTCTTCCTTGTCTACTTTCAAACTCTTACACAAAATCTTAGCTTCTCTAAATTAACTTATAGTACTGAAGTAATTTACCTTGTCCAAAGAATTGAAGCCTTCTTTAGGTTAAAAACAGTAATTTTAAATCTATCCTCAAGGAATTCTTTTTCTGTGATATATAAATCAAATATTTATTCTACATTTCTAGATTCACCTGTATTTTTATTTCTCCATGTCATGACTGTGCAAAAATTGTTATATTATAAAAAATTATTATCCAACCAAGCAAAAATTACAGTCAACTGAAAATAAATACTTAAGGATATACTTAATGCATTTATTTTCCCTTTTTGAATACTCACACACTGTAGAAAAAGGACTGTCACTCCAGTTTGGTAGGTATGAAGATGAAGACACAAGATCAAGCAACTTGCCTTAAGTTTACAGGTAAGCAGTCTTTAGCAGTACATGAATTTGAGCATGGAAAAATCAAGTCTTAAACTTACAGCTCGACAGTATTTCCTCTCTCATTTATAAGCAAAAGACATTTTGCATTTCTTAAGGATATGGGAGATGAAAATGTAAGTCTCACCTTGCATCTTTCTGAATATGATCTGCTCATCTCTGAACAGGAGGCATGTATCATCATTTAATACTCAGAGGAATTAAGTGTTCTTAAAATTGCACACCAAGGAAACAGAGAAGATTTATATCAGATGCTCCAAATAGTATTAGTAAGAATAATAATATTGTGCAGCATTATTTGAAATAAAACTGTCCCCCCTTAGGAACAAAATAAATATTGTTACTGACTTCACACCATTGAGAAGGTTACAGTAACTTCTGAGAGATTCACAATTCTACATTCTGAATCTATTAAAATGTAATACATTGGGATTGAATTTATTGCTTTTTTTGCCATGCAGTGTACAAAAATATTTATAGAGTGAGATTCTTCTTGCAATAAATTACCTATGCCACTAATAACTTTCAAAAGGGGTACATCTGAATTTGGGTTTTATAAGAAAAAAGTAATACTTAGCTAAAGTTTTATCCCTGTTTTATCTTTCTGACTGGCATATTAATGCATCTTAAACTCAAATAACAAACACTTTTTTGGCCCTGAAATAGGTTTTTGTGACTAAAAGTCACATAAATATGCGCTAATGACCTGTTAAACCAGTCAGAACAACAAAGGTAAAATAAAAAATTACACCAGCAATAGCACATAATGTGTTTCTCCATTTTACCTACCAACACTTTGTCAAGAACAATTTGATTATTTACATTATTTAATCACTAGCAGCAAATTTTACCATTCCATCTTAATTAGCATGTCATCACTAAGAAAATGCACAATTCTTAGAGCTAAAAAAATTAGCCAATTACCTAAAAGAATCAAAGTTAACCATTTACTACCTTTTTACAATTTCAAATTATTTTCTTATTATTCTGTGACTGTACATTGAGGTAGGCTAACAGAATATCAGTTTTCATCTATGTAGTTTGAAGTAGTTTATTTTACATAAAAAAAATGAACTGAGATATAAGCTTTAATCCTTTTCCTCTTTTTGGAGAATTGTTCTTTTGGATGTATATAGTGAGGGCAAGTCACTTTATTGCAAGCGGTTATTTTGATGTGCAAGGCTGTCTACACAAGAAAAAAATAAGAATCAATAATTGAGCCATCAAAATAACTGAGAACAGAATGTTTGTTTTAGCTCTGGGTATGGCATTTTATTCATTTGTGGTGCATAGACATTAACATCTTTTTTATTTGGCTGAAATGTCTTATTTTTCTTCTGTTATTTGTTGTACTTGTGTGAAAATGGTCAAATAATATTAACTGTTGCTGAGAGCTTATATAGAGCATTGTTTTGAAACATAGATCAAAACAGATGTCTGCACACAGAATATATACAGATGATGCTCTCAGATAATAAAAATACTTTGTCTCTATTGAATGTCTATATACCATTCAGTAGTTCATTATGCACCCAACTGTAAAATCTGAATAAACATATACACCATTTGAAAGAATTGCAGTGAGCCATATAAGGAAGCCGGCATAGCTTCAAATAATGCACTTTGTCTAGTGTTCAAAGCGGAGAGACAACCTGGCCCATAAACTTAAAATTTTGTCTTGCAGTCCTTCTCATTGCTCTTGGCATGTCCAAGTGAAAGGCAGAGAAAAAGGAGGGATCAAACAAATGACATCTTGCAGTATAACAGACCTGAACTCCTCTCAATAGCAGAAGTGAGTCACATCAAAATGGTAAATCTAAAATCTTTATTTTATATCTAATCTAAAAAGAAAAAAGTCTTTCTAATCTAATTTCAGATTCTTTAGTTTCTAAATCTAAGTCTCGAGTGCCTCAGCTGACTTCAGTTCTTACAACACTACATAAAAAAAACAGGTATGTTTCCGCACCCACGCATTTTAATGTCTTCACCTCAAATTATTCCTCAAGGTGAGTGAAAATCAGTGTACTTCTTGAAGCAGTTGTGCAATATATCATTTGCAGAATAGTTTCAACATCCTATTCTCAGTAGAGGTATGGAATATTTAAAAAACAGTTTTTCAAAGCAAGAAAATTAAAATAAAATAAGTGCAGGAAGAAGTAAAGCTATTATGATCACTGATGCCAACAAAGAGACTAAAGCTATTTATAGTTGCAAAAGATCTCCCACAAAATGAACATCTTTAGTGAACATTGAAGAAGTCTCTTCAGCAGTGGAAACAAAACCTTTTTCGCTTATAAATTCAGAAATGTCTTTTTAACTAGCCAAGAACACTTCTGCTGTGTATGAAGCTTAGATCGGTTCTCACACTGCAAACTTGGCTAGTCACTGGAAGAGGAAAGGCATTGAGTCACCCGAGTCTGACAAAACTGGACTGAGGGATGTTGGGAAGAGCTGTAATCTTGGAAGCTGCCTGAGACAGGCACTGTGTTGTAGAGAGGGGAAGGAGTCTACAGACGGCCAACTCACCCTTCTGAGAAGACAAATGGGAGAGGAAGGTTAAACACATGATAAGAAAAGGGGAACAACCTAATATCCTCCTACTCTTTCTCTATCTAATGCTATATACCACCTCTTACCACATTAATCACATACCTTACAATTAAAATGAATCCTAAGTTTTTAGCCAAATTCATCCAATTTCTAATGTTTCTTACTTTTTTACTCTTTAGAAGAGAGTGCAGAGGTTCAAAGTTCTGCTTCTGTTGGGCTTTCATCATTACTGTCTGTCTGTTGATTTTACCAATACCTTATGTGGATTCAAATAGATGACAAGTATGAAAGTAATGCTTTGTGCTAAATCTTAAATAAAGGCTTATAGACGGTTAGATTAAAAAGAAAGAGAAAAACAGCAAAAGAGTCTAGGTGACTACAGGAAGCTGCTGGAAAGGGAAGAAATCTATAATAAATATAGCATGTTTGGATCACAACAGTAGCGTAAAAGTTAATTTAAAGAATTTAGAAAAGTGCTTATGTAGAAAGAGAAAGTTAGAAGACTGGAGCAGAGAATGAAACCAAGGAAACATGATGTTTTATTACTTTGTGTAAGCAGCTATGTCATCAGTTCAGAGCCTGCTCCTGTTCATAACTTCCAGGGTTTTTCAAACATTGCAAATTTCAATAATCTTCAAAATACTAAAACAACGGCATTCAAAACTTGTCCAGTGACCTAGTCCATGAAGACACCGCTAGCAGCCAGGAAGTGACTGAATACCTGGAGTGAGGTCTCTAATACAGTGTGAGAATATCATCTGGAGTTTTTCCCAGAAGCCAGGGATGAGTCTCCAAAACTGTATATACCAAACTGGAAGGGGTAAGTAGTTGCTGTCCTTGTACCAGTTACCTTTCTCTAAAGAGCTGTTGAATGGGGATCTTTGGATACCACATACGGGTTTTCACACCTTTTTCAAAAATTTTTATTTCTACAAGAGTCCAGATTGAGATGCCAGCACGATAAAACTCTTTGTATTGTGACAGTAAATATTCAGTGCAGACCGCAGGTTTAAAAGTAAGAGGGGTGTAAAATATTAGACTATTATTATGCTTCATGTCCTCCCACTAGCGAAGCCAAACGCCTTCACTGCCTTGGGTGACAGAGCACCTGGCAGAGGCACACAGTGAAGACACCCCGAGCCAGCACAAGCCCATGCAGATACACACATGCAACACAGCGGAGCTCCAGCCTGAGACTCAGAAACAGTAATACCACCGCAGGGAGACATTCAGATCAAAATAATAAAGCCTGCTTCTAAGCTGTGGGAGTGAACACTTCCAAATGAGCTTTTTTCAAATTTGGGTGCAGCTCTGAGGTAACATAAATGCACTGTTTCCAGTTTGGTAGATAACTGAGTGATAGTTTGACTATTTCTGTGCTTCATTGCACTATGTAGACCATATACGTCCAACTGTATGGGACTTGAAAGATATTAAATTTATTTTTAAATGGACTAAAACGATTTTCATTTTTAAATACAAAAAGATATTGTGAGTATCTGGTCACATGTCTTGTCTTCTGGAAACTGTAGTGTCGCCCTCTGGGAAGTGGGTAGTTATTAAAAAATACATAAATCAATCAATTTTAATCCTAGAAGGCCAAAACCACAAAACCTTAAAGCCCTTACTGTAAGGAATTTTGCTTCTAATGAATTTCCAGTCAGTTGTGTTCCTGGAAGGGCTGACAGGATAGGGAGATAAGAAGTTCATGGAAAAGAAAGAAACAGGGCTTGTTTCTAATGTAGCAGTCAGATATTCATGGAATATGAATGTCAGAGACGGATTAGTGGAGAGAGGGTAGTAAGAATAAATAATGTATGAAAAATTTTTTTATAGCACATGTAACGCATAGCATGTATTAAAAAAAAAAAAAGAAAAAATAGACTGTCCAAATCATTATTCTACTGAATATGCTTTACACTTCTTTCTGAACATTTATTACAGCACGGTTGTTTGGAAAACTAAATGCATTTCAGATATAACTTTTTAACTTTTTTCTTTAAAAAACAAATGCAATTAATTTTTTTTTTTTTTAAGAAATGCAAAAGCATTTCCTACACAAATGAGAATTAGAATATTACATTCTGGTCATAATGTGTTCTGGTCATTCATGGCCCACCTAAGTAAAATGAAGACTCCAAGTGTGAAATCCAGGTCCTGCCAAAAGGGATGTTTTGTGTTTTTATATTTGTGCAGTGGAGAAATGCTTCAGATCTATCATTTTGAGGTTAACTACTGGAATTTATTTTGTGCATTTTTCTTAAATTGTAGCAGGAATTTTCAGAGATGCCTAAGAAAGATATATACCCACTGAGGTTTAGAGTTGATACCTAATTTCTACAGGCTCCTTTGAAAATCCTATCTGTAGATAGTACAGATTTTTTTCTGTATATATCATAGGAATCCTGATGAGGTCTTGAAAACCAAAATCTTGACAGTCATTTCATCATAAAGCTCCATGCTTTGGAAAGGAAATTCTGTTTCTACCTGGGAAAAGAGGGCATTAACTGAGATGGAAGTCTAGCCACTGACTGAAGGGACTTTTTAAAAAGAACAGTGAAAATGTCATTTGCGCAAGTGCTACATGAGGGAGTCCATACATATGGCCATTCCTAGGCAGCAATCATGGTAAATAAATATACAGTTTGAAAGAATGTGGAGTTGAGGGGGAATATTCAAATGGCATCTATAGAACAGGGGATATTAAGTTTAATCTGCAGCTGTAACTCTTGTGGGAACTTATGATGAGAAACAGCAGTGATTATTAAAAAGGCTTTGTAGGATGAGGGATTACTCTGAATGAAAAAATGATTATGTTGGTAGCATAAGCACACTGAATTTCACAGTATAATGTAAGCTGTCAGCTTTCTGTTATTTATTTATTTATTTATTTTGTTTGTTTGTTTGTTGTTTAAAGTAAAGCTGTTTGCACTCATTTCCAAGAATAATTTAGTATATTTTATTTCATCTAGCTTTTGCTGTGTTTTAGTAATGTTATTTATGGTGCTATACTATAAATGCAGGTTTGCTGTCATTTCTTTTATAAACCTCTGTTTTCAATTGTTTATAACTCAACTAAAAAAAAAAAGGAAACATTCTTAGCTCAGACTTCAAATACTGTGCAAATAGGTTTTTGACTAGTAAGGGCCATAATTTTGGGGTTATGCTTTCTCAGTCATTTGTGCATTTACTTTTGCTGTACACTAGAGTGTTGTTTGAATGATAGATGTTCACGCATAAAACTGTTAGTGCCCTCCTTGCATGTGTAAAAATCCACAGACAAACAAGTAAGCAGGGTCAAATATTGAGTTTTTAGATGTCTGTGCACTTGCACAGAGGGAAGTTTCATCTTTAAAATCGGTATTAAAGATCAATCAGTGAAAGTGATAATTTGATGTGTTCCTCTGTATGGATGCCTATTTAAGTCACTGGTAGAATTTTTGTTTTATTTTCAGGATGTGTTTGAAACACAGCTATAATTGTGTTACACAGAGTTTAGATATTTATATATAAATAGCTGAAAATCAGCTATTTAAAATTAAGCACACTATATTGCTAATAGTTTTTTTGAACAATCTTAGCTGCAATTTTTAATAGGCAAATTATGTTACTGCTTTGACATTAGAAATGTCGGACACAGGTAAGGAAGACATAACTCAGTGTAACTCTTGATGTGCATGAATAAAATAATTCACTAAATCATTACAAAAGTTAAAAGAGTAAAAATGAGCACAGTCCACAAATGAATTACCTTGATGAAGTGACAAACATACCACCATAGCGTCAGGACTCTTTTTAGCAGAGTGAAAGACACTGAAGAAGCAGGAGGAGAACAGAATTCAGATTTGACACCATCTATGAGGCCCTTTGAGATGCTGAGGACTAGTTTGACCAATGAACAATTTAAGAGCAGCCTCAAGATTGATATGTTTCTTCCTTCTTGTGTCAGATCCTGGAGAATATATCACATTACTCACAAACTGCCAGAGCACCGTGTACTCAGCCCACACACCTGGCACACTTTGGACCCTCTGGGAGGATTCTGCCACATACGAGAAGGCAGGCTTTCCTTTTTGTTTTTTCAAGGGTTTAGTTATTTTTTGTAGCAATGAGGTAAACCAAAAAGACCAGATGAGGGGTTATGAATCATTATACTAGAAATAAGTAAACAAACAGAAGGTGAAGCAGTTTTTACGAAAATAAATATTTGTTTCTTGAATAGCAATAGTAGATTTTAATAGTTACATTGTCTGTTTTTTTAGATATAGACAACGGCAAATGGATTATGTTAAAACCATCATATGTTAAAACTAATCATGAATCCCTGAACACCCCCATACATATGCAAATACATACATACTTGCATTTCTACTTCATTTGCTTAGAAACACATACCTATCTATGCTGGATTCCAGATCTGAATCAAAATCAACCCCAAAAGTAACGTATTCCAGAGCAATTTGTATACACTTAAGTAATGCTATGCAGGCCAGCTAACACCTGGCAAGACTATTCTCATGTTTCTAAATAGCACTATTTTTTGCAGTAATTTAAGCACCATGTGCAATTGAAATAACTACCACCACTGTTTTCTTTTGCCGGTTTTGAGAAATTCCACTATTGCACAATTGTATAATCTCTTTGTATCCATTGTGAACACATGATCCAATAAAACATGGGTTATTCTTACAGTGAAGAAAGACATTTCCAGAAGAAATTTAAATTTGTCCTATTTTCTTGAGATGAAGATCCATTATTTATTTTTACTGAACATAATTGCATGCCTCAAAATCATAAAATCTACTGTCCTGTGGACCCTTTGAGAATATGTGTTGCTTTGTTATGCTTTTCATTTTTGCCTATGGGAATGCGATAAAGCCTCAGTTGCTTTCAGGAGTGTTCTGCTAATTAAATAGTGTCAGCCCTTATGAGGATATGCCTGGACACTATTTCCATTGCATTTTTATATAGCAAACTTAATTGTCTTTTTTCTGGATGGGTTTTAGACCACTTGTATTTAACTCTGCCTAGACTAGTGAAACTTTTTACAACAAGTAAAAACTGGATCAATTCTTCATAATCAAATTTCCCTTTGTTCCCAGAGCTCCAGGATTTCCTGTGGGAGCAAGGGTTTCTAATGTTATCCATAAGTTTAGAAAGCAGACTCAAACAAATCTACCATACTGTTCTGCCTGGGCATGCATACTAGTGAGCCATTCTTTTCCTGACAGTATTTTTCTCCCTGTGGTGTGTCATTTATGCTCAAATCTTTTTTCTGAGTACATGTACTCATGGTAAAAAATAAAAATAAAAAAGTTCTACCACAGCCTACTTTGCACAGCTATCTTCCCACAACTTTTAGTTTCCTAAAACAAATAATAAAAAAATTGATAAAAAGGGAAAAAAAAGGGCGAAAAGTTAGTTTGTAGTAGTTTTAACTACTACCCATCTCTTAATGTTTGCTTTTATAACTCCTTTGGTGTCTGTCTTCTGCCAAACTCATGGGATAGCTTAACGTGGACTGAGATTTCTCTTCTCTTTAGTTCAATGTGTTAATTCACAGCTTCAGTGTAATTATGTATTTTAATATTTACTGTATTTAATACCTAGAATTTAGGGATACACCCTGTCCAAATATTTTTCTAGTCAGAATTAATTACAGAAACAAACTAGATTCAGTGTTCATTTATCTGTCTGTTTATCTGTCTGTTTTTGACTATAATATCAACTTGTTACATATAGAGAAAAAATAATTCTGTCTTCTACATTACAGGACTAACCCATTCCATGGGGTTCCTTTCCTTCTTCTCCTTTTCCTTTCTTTTTCAGACTACTGAGTTCCTTTTCTGGTTTTTGGTGAAAGGGTTTCAGTAACCTCATTCCTGCATCTCACTGGTTCAGGTTTGCACTTTTGCATTTTGATTTTTCTGTTGCTTGTGACTGTGTACTGTGCTCTCCTGAAATTTGGCTGCTCCTACAGAGAGACATGTGAATGAGAAGGTTTATCCATCATTGGTAGAAAAGCCAGAAGCATCTCTGTCCAAATACCTTTTATTCAACAAAGCCTTATTTATGCACTCATAGGTGTGCCAAAAGCTCTAAAAGAAACCTACTTCCCCCCCTCCCGACATTGTTGAAATCTCTCTCTGTATTGCAGTTTCTTCAGAAATTTTCTAGTTATATTCTCAGCAAAGATTTGTCTGTTATGTAATTAGTGGGCCCACTTACTGGGTGACAACAAAAGTGCCATCAGTTGTGTTTGGAAGCCAGTGTAACGCATTAACACTTGGATACTTCATGAAAATGTACTTCAGCATCTAATATCTTTCTACATTCTCATTGTTGAAAGTGTCTTAAAGCGTTTCTTTAGTGATCAATTTACATTAGAAAAAAATCAGATGAAACCCAAATTCTACCTTTATTCTAACTCTATTCTACCTTTCTATTGTACTCTGTATTCTTATGCTGCTTTATCACCATCATAACCAAGTGTCATTCAATAGTGCACGAAGTGTCATGACAAACATCTGCCATAGGTGTTTTTTTTCCTCGCTCTCATTGTCTCCCAACGGAGGAAAGGACAAAAGGACAGATGCTCTGTGCCACATAATTTATACATTCATTACTGTGTCTAAAATTAATAACCAGGACTAAAGACAGTATTGAAAGCCTTAGTAAACTCACGATACATACAACATCCACTCTTTTTCCTTACCCATGAGGCCTGGAATCCTGTCACAGAGGAAAACCAAGTTGGCTGGTCATAAGTTTTATCTGGAGTATCTTTATGGGCAATTATGTGCTCCTAGTTATATTTTAAGTACTTAAAACAGTTTGAATATTCATTCCAGTATCAGGAAATCACAGAATGGTTGAAGTTGGAAAGGATCTTTGGAGATCATCTGGTCCAACCCTCTTGCTCAAGCAAGGTCACCTAGAGCAGAATACTCAGGAAGCTGGCCACACAGTTTTTGAATATCTCCAAAGATGGAGACTCCACAACCGCTCTGGAAAGTCTGCTCCAGTGCTCAGTCACCCTGACAGGAAAAAACATTTTTTCTTAAATTCAGACAGAATTCTTTGTGTTTCAGTTTGTGGCCATAGCCTGGTGTTCTGTCACTGGGCACCATTGAGAAGAGGCTGGGCTTGCTCCAGTAGCTCCATCTCTCTCTTGTACTGAGGAACCCAGAACTGGACACAGCTCTCCAGGTGGGGCCTCTCCAGGGCTGAGCAGAGGGGAAGGATCACCTCCCTCCACCTGCTGGCAATGCTTTGCCTGATGCAACCCAAGAGACCATTGGCCTTCTTGGCCATAAGGGCACATTGCTGGCTCCTCGTCTACTTGTCCACCAGGACTCCCAGGTCCTTCTCTGCAGAGCTGCTTTCCAGCAGGTCAGCCCCCAGTCTGTCCTGGTGCATGGGGTTATTCCTCCCTCCCTAGGTGCAGGACCCTGCATTTCCCTTTATTGAACTTCATGAGGTTCCCCTCTGCCCACCTCTCCAGCCTGTTGAGATTGCTCTGAATGGCAGCACAGCCCTCTGGTGTATCAGCCACTCCTCCCAGTTTGGTATCATCAGCAAATTCATTGAGAGTGCATGTTGTCACCTCATCCAGGTCATTTATGAATAAGTTTTAAACAGTATTGGACCCAGTCTTCACCCTTGAGGTACACCACTAGCTACAGGCCTCCAACTAGACTTCATGCCAGTGATCACTACCCTTTGAGTCCAGCACTTCAGCCAGCTTTCTGTCTACCTTACTGTCCATTTATCTAGCTCATACTACATCAGTTTGTCTACAAGTATGTTATGGGAGGCAGTGTCAAAAGCCTTACTGAATCCAAGATAAACAACATCCACTGTTCTCCCCTCAACCATCGAGCTAGTCACTTTGTCATAGAAAGCTATCAGGTTTTCTACTGCTCTTTTTTCAACTTGAAACAGTTGTTTTCATTAATTATTACTGCTTTCATACTCAAACTAGATGAACAGATACTTTTTTTTAATGAAGTAAAAAGACAAAGAAAATGTTTGAAGGTATTATTCATAGCAAGAGTAGGCTTTTGGTCCTTCAAAAGAAGCTGTGTCGGCTGACTTTAGAGACATAACAAGGGGAATCTGGGAAATACAATATGTAAGAGCATACTTGGAATGGGAGTCTGGGAAGAAGCAGTTTATGCAAAACAGATTTCCTATAGCACAACAGAGAAGAAAAACAGTTTGTTGTGAAGAGTTCCTGGAAAGGAGCATCTGAGCAGTAGTTGGGCACCAGCTCTTTTTGGAAGGGAGCTAAAGAAATCGTACAAGCAAGGCAGATGGAAAGAAATGCTTGAAATTTTGTCCCAAATATGAATAAATACACATGTTGTCAAAGAAAAGATATATTCTGTAATGAATTTCTACCACTTCAAAAAAAGGAAGTATGATTAGGAAAGAAGAAACAAGTTAGTGGCCAGGGTACAGTAAGCAATTTGTGAATTTAGCTTTACTCAATGTTTGGTAAGACTCTGCAGAAAGACTTATCCTTTCAGAGATGATTATAAAGCCCTTACAGAGAAAGACAATTAAAACTGCTTTAAATAGACTCATCCATGTAACATGCATCTTAAGCTCCTTCATGAAACCAGAAAAAGCTTGCAAATAACTGTTTTAACTATAGCTGTTCAGAAGCCAAACAGTTGATATATTTGCATCCTGGTAGATTATCAGTCCATCATTTATTTCAGTTTGTGCAAGAAAATATTTAATTAGATACCTGTTGGAAAGAATGAAAAAAAAAATCAGTCTTGTGTATAATTCATAGTAACAGAAATTTTTATATAATGTTAAGTTTATTTTCTTGGTTGAAAAAGGTGCTATAACAACACAGAGAAGGAGGAGCAAGGAAATAACAAAGATATGAAATGCATAACAGTTTGACAGGGGATTATTTTTTCTTATTAGGCCAATCTCATGGTATGGAATCAGGTTACAGTTAATTCTCTCTTTGATGTTGCAGGGGCAGTATCCATGGATTGCAGTGATTACTCTTACAAGGTTGGCAGACATTTGATAACTTGCTTTGGGGTATTTTTTTGTGCAGGATATGTAAAGTATCTTTTTCTGGGTTAACAAGGGCAGTATATAATTTTTTTTAGAAATGTTGACTGAAGAGCTCTCTGTTTATTTGCAATTTTCACTGATAATGAAGGCATTTGCAATGCAAACCATTTTCATGTTGGTAATAACAATAAAGAGTAAAAGAGTAATAAAAATATAATGGCCTAACAAAAGGGAGTAAATAGTGGTAAAGATATCTATTCAAAGTTAATAACAGTAATAAGAAAATAAATAATGTATAATAATAATTATAATCTCAGAGTATCTGGACAAAGTTAGTAAAAATAAGTAGGTCCATTGTAAAGAGTCTTTTGATGGTACAAAAATTCTTATTAATTTACTGTACTTGGTAAACAGTTTTTCCATATATTGTGCATAGTAACCTAAGTATATCCATACAGTATATAATCTTACAATGCATATCGTACTGTATATAAAGAACAAAGCTAAACTATACAAGGACTATTGCATGAATATTAAATATCTCTCAACATCACTAGGAAAGTCTAACCACATGACCTGTTTAATGAATTCCTGGTGAATCCCTATCTCTTGTTTTATGAAGAAAAAGGTCTGAGGTTTGAGGAGTTTTCTAGCTGAATTGTAAGTCAGTTATGAGGAATGTGATTTAACACCTTGCAGACAGATAAAAGTCAACAGTGTTTCCATCTTACATACAGCTTGAGAAACAATTTGTATTGACACAGCAGCTGGCAAAGAAGAGAAAGTTAGAAGGTTGCAATTCACCCTTAGTAACTGTGGTTGAGAGTGAAAAGATGGAGTAGCTTTCTGACAGCATCTGGATAAACCCACATGAAATGCTGCTGATTTCTAGGAACTGTTGCAACAGCTGGGAAGTGACATTGGCAAAGAGCAGGAGGAAACGTGAGACACAGACTGCACTTTCGGAAAGAGACTGAGCCACGTGGCAGCTCTTCGTAATGCTGCTGAGCTCAAGTAAGTGTACAAGTGCACGTAGACTCAAGCCTTATTCTCATGGCCCTGCATGGCACACTGTGCACGAGTAACGATCTTCTAGTCTTCAATAAACTTCAGGAGGTAGAAAAGATGGGATGGGGTCCTTGACTAAAATAACCAATTCTCAGCATCTCTCCATGCTTATTATCACAAAGAGAAGCAGAGGAGGAAGGGGGAAATCAAACAAGATAGGTGTGCAGGGAGCAGATATGATCATCACTGCTCCTATCTCCAATCTCTTCTTGCCATTTCAGTTTTTTGTAAAATGCATCTTACTGCCTTCATTTTGTACTTTTCTTGTTTTATTTAGAATTTTGGTTTTATTTTCTCTGTTTTGGTTTGTGTATCATTGGGATGTCTATATATTCACTTTGGGCAGTTCCTTTTCTTAAATTGTTTCTATTTTCCTCAATTTATTTGAACTTTTCTGTTTGTTAAAGGTCTTACTTTTATCCACCCAGATTTAAAGAAAGGGGAAACTGTGTCCTTGCAAAAAAAATATTTGATTGAAATATAATAGCAAATAAAGCACTTCACAGGAGCCATTGAATTGATGCCCAATTAGTTGAAAGTAGTTATCATAAAGAGGTATAATTAAAATCATTATCCATTTCAGCAGATAAATCAATACTCTACCTATATGATCAGTTTGTTCCTCTCAATCCATAAAATTCATCAGGGGCAAAATGGCACTTACTTCACCCAAGAGATGCAGTGAATGTTCAGAGCAGGCAATTTTTGAAATAGCAGGAGTATCCAAGCAATTACTCTTCAGGCCTGCCATCTGTGACATGGATGTGAAATTAATTGCATTCCTTTTTCCTTCAGCTTCCTTGATCTGGGGTGCTCTCTGTTTGTGGGTCAAGTCCACCAGTGTCCATTTTCCATGGCAGTCTCTCTAGCTTTATAAGCAGGTCATAGGAATAATGCCTTTCACACATCAGCTTTCAAGAAGTTTTGAAGGCAAGATTTTTGTCATCTTCAGTTTTCCAGGTATGCATTTCTGGTTGATACAAGTGAGATGGAGGTTATATACCTCTCCAAACAGTAAGGAAATGGATTTTCACATATATCGAGTAATGTCTGCTGCCAACAAACCTCTGGGGAAGTATGGGGAATCTAGTGTCCTCTATGTGTCTCGTATTGTAATTACTTGCCAGTATTACCAAATGCAGAGTGATTGAGAGGAAACAAAGTCATATATCATTTAGTTCCCTCTGATTTGCCCTGTCTGCTGGGCTAGTTTAGCAGGAAAAACAATAAAACAATATAAGTTCACCTGCAGCCTTCCCCTTCTAAAGGACTATATTCTGTTTAAAAAAGGTAGGTTTCAAATAAAATTCAGGATGAAAACACACATACTTTTGGTTGCGAGGAAATAGAAAGCCTAAAGACATGCTAATTCTGTTGGCCAGCATCTTAATCAGCGTGTCAGGGACTGAGGATCCGATCCATGCAATGTTCACATAGTCTATGGAGCGGTGCCATGTGAACTGGGGACTGGGGCTTCCTGCTGATGTTCCGACCCACTGAAGGCTGGTCCAGAGCAGGCCGGAAAGAAACATCCACCAGTGAGATTTGGGGTTTTCTCACCATACCAGGGCTTCTGCAACACTTTCTTGTGCCCCACACCACTCTTGGAAGTCACCTTGAGATGAGAGGCAGCGACTGTGTTAGGGGCTGAGACACAGTCAGATGAGAAGGTCCTAGCAACAATGAGTTTCCCCACTTCTGTTCTTTGTGCTCTCGTAACGTGGCAGGCTGGCTAGTCCCAGTTGTTACTGGCTAAAGGGAACTTAGAAGATGAGCAAAGCAAGATGAAATGTTGACTATAGTGAAAACTTGACTTTAGGCAGACCAGCCATAACATCCCAAACATAATCTGAGTGTTTTAAGTCTGGAAAATGTAGGTGTAGGGTTCTTGGTCAGCTGGACCTAAATACTCCATAACTTAAAAAGCTGTTAAACAACAAAATACATGTGTTATATTGAGGTATTTCAATGTGTGTATCTACTACTCAAGTCAGTGATTAAACCATGATGGGGGGAGGAGTTTACAAGTACCCAGGTGATTTAAGAACATTGACTTTATCTTGCTTTGCTCAATCCTGATCTAAGGATTTTTTAAAATGTTATTTAGTTATGTTACAGGCATGGGAGAGAAATAGTAGAAAGTAAAAAGAGCCAGCTAAAACTTGACAAATAAGCTAAGATTCCAAAAAAATGAAGTGTAAAGTTTTTTAGTCTTTGACAAAGAGACTGAATAACTTCTGGTCTGCAGGTGTCATTGTGGATACTTGTGGAAGACAAGGAGTTAGCTTAGGAAACCTTTAATTTACTGAGAGAATGGATTAAAATTGAAAATCTTACACCAACATTTCTAGTCTAGGAAATGTTACTGTGTCAAATAGCCTATTTAATAATTTAGCTTCCTTGCTTCTCCATGAAAAGGAGACATTTTCTGAGAGGATAAAGGGTGATAAAAAAGTTTCATTATACAGAATGATCTGTATAGAAGAAATCAGTAGCTATGAGAAAATGGGAAGTATTTCATTATTTACCTACACCTAGTTTCTGACAAGGCGAGATCATGTGCTGTGATCTCCCATCTTTTCCTGAAGGTTTAGCAAATGACCTTTAAACTTTCAGACTCTGTGAGAGAGGACAATTTAGCTTAAACTGTGAAGGGAATTAACAAGCTTATACTTGGCATATTTTCAACAGAAAAAAATTGCTCAAAGTGGCTTGTGAAATTTTTGCCTTAATTTTTGATTTTTACTTTAATTTATTAATTCCACCAAATTAAATTAATAAAGTTTTACTTGAACTTTACTCTCTGCCTTTTTGGGTTGGAAAAATACCATATTTATATAAAGAAAGTTTTATCTTTGCACTGGCACTCAGTAGATTTTTTTTTTTTTTTTTTTACTGAGATTACTCTTTGCAATAAGTAGAAATTTACACTGGCACCTCAGTAGCAAAAGTACTTTTAACCACACAGTTCACATGCTGTATTGCAACACTGGCTTCTCTGAATTTCAGAAAGGCCTGGGGTACCTCAGCCCTCCTGAGTACTAACCATATATGCATGACGACTTAGTGCAGAAAAAGTGGTGCTCTTTAATCCGTACCCTACTATTCTTCACAGTAATTTCTCTGCATAATTCTGCAGGCAGGGTCAAAACTTACTTCTTTGCTATGCAGTCCTATAGCAGGCCTGTGCCAGCTCCAAATTAATCTGAGTGATTGATATTGCAGACAGTTACCTTGATGGAGGGAGATAGATGGAATCTGAACCCAGGCTGGAAATTTCATTAATGAGAATGAAATTGGTGCCCTGAAGGCACTTGTCTTGTATAATTTCTGTAAATCTTACCTCCACTCAACCAGTGAATTATAGAGGTTTAAGGTCTTGAAGAAGAGGATATAAATGGTGGGGAGGAGGGGTATGAAAGGGAAGGAGGAGAAAACCAACCCCAAAGAAGTTAAAAATAAGTATGTTCTGGAGAGGTTTTGAGTATCCCTGCAGACTTCCTTTTCTTTGTCTCACTTGCCTTGAAATCATGAAATTTATTGGTTGTGTAAGCATTGTTTGGAAACAAATCGCCACATGGGAACAATCCCCAGACACCAGCTTGTCCAGGGTCTGGACTATGGGGTGTGTGCATGTGTATGTGTATGTACTTACATACATATACATAATAATCTACAGATGCCTGGCTTAGGTGCCTGGCTTATGGTTTTCCTTACGTTTCCTTGTTATCAGTAAAAACCTAAGAATGTAAAGTCAAGTGAGGTTTTCAGAGGAGGAGAGCACCACACATTTTTCAACAGGTGATGTGTACCTTACCATTCGCAGTGACTAAAAATGTCTATGCAGTTGTGATAAGAATAAGGCTGAATAAGGCAGTGTGATCTATTCAGTGTGCCCTAGATATTGGCTGATTAGAGTATTTTAATTTTGAAACATTGTGGTGATGCAACAAGAAATGGGGTTTGTTGTTGTTTTTAATCAACCAAAAGATTTGTAAGCCTGATGCTGATTTAGAGCACAGGCAAGTCCTCACTGGTATGAGGCCACTGTATAGTGCAGATTTTTTTTTCCCATGGATAGTACAATGAATGATTCTTCACCATGTTGTCTCACATTTCACCTCTGAAGGCTCCTAAAGGCTTTTGGCTCTTCCATACACCTCTTCATTTGAAATTCCCTCTGGAATGAAAAATACTCACCTTGCAGCTTGAGTTGTGAATGCACTGTGTGATGAGAAGAATACATTATGAACTTCTGAAGGGAAAAAACAGTCCTTCATTAAGTTTGTTCACAGCACTTAGAACAAAGTGACGTCAGTCTCCTGCTAAAGCCTCCAGGAACTACCACAAAGCAGAAAATGCTTTAATAAAACAAATCTATTGAGATAAGAAAGTGAAATTTGCTGACCTGCAATATACAGGCCTTGGATAACACGATCTGACAGGTCTTTCCTACTTACTCTTTCAAAATCTATGATTAAAAAATGTTTTTTGTAAAGGTAACTATTTTAACTATGTTTATATCAAGGAGTTTTCACAAGTAAATTAGTGATTTGTAATTATATCAGTTCCCAAAGAGGTTAGTATTTTTTGTTCACTATTGTATTTGAAAATAACATTCTTTTTATTTTTGTATTTTTAAATTGGCCCCATTCTGTATTAGTCACTCTAGCTCTTCTTTCATATCACTGAGAAATTTGCCTGCTTAGCCACTGAGAGATATGGTCTCTGAGTTTATAGTATAGTCTTATAACAGCTTGAATAGTTTTATTTCCACTAGGTGGAGCATTGTTATCACAACAGAAATTTTTAAGTTAAGAAGCAGCTTTTGAAGTCAAGAAAGAGAAAAAAGGAACCAAGCTGGAGAATTTGGATCAAAATCTAAATGAGAGATTTTGTAAACTGTGTGAGAGGGAATATATGCAAACTTCTGTATTTCAGCTTGATTGGTCTGTCTCTTTATCTTGTGCACTATGTCTGTCTAGTACATCATTATCTCTTGAGGGCTTTGACTGTAAAAGTTTAAGGGAAAAGACATGGGGATCTGAGACTTTTTAACACTTTTAGGAGAAAAAAATCAAGATGGCTGTTATGGTGCAGATTTAGGTGCCTGACGGTGGGTTGGCAAAAGATGAAATTAGGAAACTGAGTGGTTATTTTAGTAGACTATATTTAAGGACTAGTTTTGTAAATATGTCGTGAATCATATGCCAAATTCGCTAGATTTTAGTTCTGACAGACCCCAGAGGGAGTAAAATTCAAATTTACAGCTGAGAGATGCCTTTTTAGAAACTTGGGGTAAGATGCAATTGAAACTGGAACATGCAGAGGAAAGAGTAAGGATCACCCACAGAAGAGCAGCCTGGATGGGGCTTCTCAGCTATCCTGAGCTGTCTGTGATCAGAGCTGTAACACATCACCACTAACTTCAGCTGCACTCAGAAGTACAAAATCTCTAAAAAATTGTGACAAACGAGGGACAAAGCACCAAAGCTATATCAAACTATAAGGAGAGTTGCATATGGATTCTCATGGCTATCACTGTTGTCACCTGTCTTCTCCTGTTTTCAAAAACAATTTAGTTTAATCTTGACTAAAATCAGTCGAAAATCAGTGGCAGATCAACTGTTTTTGCTGTCTCTGTGATGAAGCTTCATACTCCCTGAGAATGCCCTTTGTAGGATTGTGCTGATGGTTTCCTTCTCAATTTTTAGCCAAGTATATAGCAGCCCGAGATTTTGGAAGTTTTGTGTAACTATGTAGGTGTACTGAATGATCATAACGCTTCAGTATGTCCACAGGAAGGTGGGGTTGCGGCAGCGTGGTTGAGTCACTGTAGAATTTCCCAAGGGATGAACCTGGCCACAAAGGGACTTTTAGGTGCCAATAATTTCAATCAGAAATGGTGCCTGCGGCAGAAAAGCAATCAAGAGCAGCTGTTTTGTGTTGTGTTATTAAACAAGCTGTTCCATATGCTGCAGCTGGTGAGAAGTGGGCTGTTAGAGTTGGAGTGGGCTGTGTCTGCTTGGCAAAGTAGATGGCAGGTTTACGCTTGCTAACACTGTGTGTGTGCACAACTACACTGTATCAATAATTTGAATGAGTTTGTGCAGATAAACAAAAATTAAATGTAAACTAATTAGTTCAGGTGTCAATGGCAGCATGGACTTCAACCTAGTCTGGCTGTCCATGAATGAACTGTTACTGAGATGTATCTGGAGCCTGTGTGGATGGAGCACTGAAGACTTTTCTCCTTTGAACTTGTGGCTTTCTGACTCCAACTGAAGGCATGATCTACAGTAATAATATCCATTAGAGAATATTTCATTGTTGTTATAATATCCAAAATGTTTGATTTGGAGTCCCCTATCAAAACTAGATGAGTCTCCTTTTTTAACGGGATGTGTATGGATCATCTTCTTAGGGTCAAAGAATAGTAATGAAATGATAAATTGAAAATTAATATACTGAGGTGTAGTAATTTGAAATTCAAGCAAACTTATTTATTAATTATATTTCTCCTACACGTTCATATGCCTGAGGAAAAGAAAAATATGTATAACAACTTAAATATTGCTTAAAATATATCTTACATCAGGAACTTACATCTGCAATACTGCTCTATGTGGAATACAGATCCAATCTGAGGGGTGACTGACTGGAATGTCTGTACTTTAAATGTAACTTCTTTAAAGATTGTCAACCATGTTCTGTCACCAAACAGTAGACAAAATGGAGGATATCAGTCAAAACACTTTTGTTGAATTCCATGTGCTTTACTGTGATATTCATTTCGATAATTTACCTGTCACTCTAGCGTAACGGAGGGCTATTGAAAAGGAGAGCAATATTTTCAAACGACTTCTTCAGTTATGGTTTTGTAACTCACTTAAATTGTCTTAAATTGCAGGAAAATATGTATTACATATTGTGTGAATAGTAGCTGAAAAAAGATTTAGGTATAGATCACATTCAAAATGAATGTTTTGCCAGAGGAGAGAGGCTCAGTGTAAAGGAACTTTTCCACAGCTATCCGTGGAATGACAAGGCTGCCAATACACAGCACTCTGGGAGCTTGTTGTGTCCCCCGACTTTCAATCCTGTTATTAAACCAATAGCATCATTTTTCTTTGTATGAAACCTAATGAATAACAAATGGTAGGTTAAAGAAAACACTCCATTTTCCGTAGCCATTTGGGTTCCTGTTTGCATAGTGTTCTGCTCATTATCTAGTGACAATTGAGAGCCATTTTGTTTAATGAGTTGGAATACAATTAAATCAATAAAATGTTTATGGACATTGTTAAAAGAGTGCATTAAAAGCGTGCACTACCTACCACCTATTGAAATCTAATTGACAAGCTAAAAGTTAAGTATGAAAGACTATACTAAAATACACTGTCATTCATTTTTGTCTGTGCAGTTCCTAAATGTGCCTTAGAATGTATAAAATCTGTGTGATCTGTCGGTAGGACATAGTGAAAAGACAAATCATATGTTAATCTATATGATAAAGATACCATATATGAAACTGCATCAGGATATAGTCCAAAGAGGTTAAGTCAAACCCAGACTCCAGTGAAAATGACTAATAAGGGCAAATTTTAACATGAGTTTGAAGGATTACATGGGGTTGCTAAAGAAGTTAGGCATTATAGTTTAGGGAGAGCTAAACCAGACCATACCATCCTTTTTGGCTTTACAACGTGCTCCATGAGGTGTTTTAGGTGCTACTCACTAAGTGTCCCCTCTGGGGCAAGCACAGTCCCAGACCCTAAGTGCCTTGGGCCCCAAGCGTGCCCTGACTCCATCCCAGCTCCATACTGGGAGGAGACGTTCACTTGTATGTCCAGCTTCTCTCACAGACATGCAAACAAGAATGAGTGTATGAACAAGAAGGGAGATATGTTGCCCCGGTAGATCCTCCCCTGGGTATGGTCAGGTTATTAGTATTTCAGGAGACACACAGCGCACTGTAGTGACAAACTGGGGACTCAGTCGTTGTTGCCTTCCTCTCTTCTTCATCCCTTGTTTACATAAAATTATTTGGAGCTTGCATATCCCTTTCTAACTGGATTTTTTTTTTTTTTAAATTCTGGCCATTTATTTTCAGAATTTTAATTCTCAAATCCTTCACATTTCTGTTTACATTTCCGCCTCACCTCAGGTTTGAGAAGATGACTCCTTCAAAGAGCAGGGAACAGAGCACTTACCTCCCTGCCACTTGTCAGGGTCCCCGGTTGTTTTATGGCACATAAAGGAAACAGCTGCTGAGGAGGCAAAAGTTTTGTTGAATTCCATGTGTTTTTCTGGGATATTCATCCTGCTGCAGAGATTAGGCGATGAAATGGTCGGAGAAGCATCTTCCTCATCCTTGTGCCTAAAAGATGGGAGCATCTTGTGTGGCTTTTATTTACCTTTTCTTCTCTAGACTAGGGAAGAGAAAAGCTGTTACTTCTCTTTCTTGACATGCACCAGAGCATGGAGAGTGCCATTCAGTAAAACACAGGTAGCACCAACAGTGAAGGTAGCACCTTTTTTCCTGTGGAGTCAGAGTCAGAAAACCTGACATCACCTCCCTTGGCCATGGCTGCGAGCCAGTGGAGGGCAGCCGTACACCCACCCACCAATCAGTTATTACACTATAAGGTATATTTTATTGATGTCTTAAAATGGATGGCTTGCTGTATTTATGATAACACTTATTACAGGACATAGAGTTCATCATGCTGGAACAAACCATTTAGTTCATCTTGTCCAGTAAGCTGTTGACAGTGGCAGTGAATAACTGATGTCTCAGAACAAGCATAAAAATAAACAAGATGCACTCAGCCAATTGTGCAGTGCCAAACTTCTGCAGGCGATTAGCTAACACCCTCAAGCATGAAATCTGATTACCTTATTATCATCTTAGCTTTCCCAGGCATAGGAATAGCAATGCTATTAGCTATACACTCCTTTTTAAAAGATAGCTATAGTGTTTGCCTCAAAGAGTTCCTGTGGCAATGATTTTCAAAAACACATTATGCAAGCTTTCTTCCTTTTGATTGGTCTTGTTAACCGAAATTTAACAGCAGAAACATTTGTTCATGCCAAAGATATAGTAGCTGATACTTAAATAGATGCTTACTTTAAATAGATTTTTAGACTGAAAATTTTAGACTGAAAACCTCAATTAAAAGTCATATGCCAGGTCCATAACATGACCTTAAAAAATGCAGTGCAGGGGTTCTTTTTCAAAGCAGAGAGAAAGAGTTTTTCTTCATGTCCTACAAGGACAGAAATTCATGCTACTTTTTAAATGAATGCTCATGTGGTCACATGGAGCTGAACTGAAGATTTAAGATAATGATGAAACAGGGTGAGACTTGCAAAATTCTGCAAGTTGATAACAGCAGGTTTATAACTACACAAAAGGGAGCCCATCCTAATCTACAATGCCCTTGACAAACTTAAATACATTTAGTAGTCCTAAGCAGGCTTGATCGATTAACCACTGATAGCCCTTCCAAAGCAAATATGCCAAAAACCTAACAAGACTCGCAATCTAAACAGCTATAGCCTCTCAACTTCGATTCCTTCTCTCCTCCCCTTTGCAGGCAAGCTGGGAGAAAGGATAGGCCTTGAAGAACAACTTATGTAAAACTGAGACTTCTGTGTAGTTAGACTTATTATATTACTGTTGATGAAATCTGAGTACTAGGATTTTTAAGACAGAAATGATTGTCTGCTCACTGTCCAGTTTGTCAGAAAATGGCCACAACTCAGCAGCTCCCTCTGAATCACCCATGTTTGACTATGAGTTTGTAATCACACATGGTTAATTACTCTTCTCACAGGTTGCCATATGCTATATCTTCTCCTTTAAATGCCAGTGAAATAGCACTTTACTGTAGATTTTACTGTACTGCATAAATCTAGCATCATCTTCTGCTGTAAAGAAGCTAAGAAGTGTCAGATGTCAGATTGCACGTGATGTCATAAAAGGTCCATGCAGAAAAGGCAATGGCAAGTTAAGCATCTGGTTATAGGAATTTTGGTTTTTTTGTTCTGTTTTGTTTTTCTATAGGTGCACTGCTAAGACAGTGCAGAAAATGGCTATGAGAATGAAACAGGAGGGTTTATTTGAATTGCACAGGGAGAGAGAGAATCAGCACATGCTGAAAAGAAATCTTCCCCTCTTTGTACCAGTACTTCAGAGAAAAGAGAGAAGCTGACAAAACAGTGTTTGTAATATCCCAGAAATAATGGAGACAGTCCCAGATGACAAGCTGAAGCACATTAAAGAAAAGGGGAAAATGAACAGTACACATCTCTGTTTTACCTGCTATACATCACCGCTTTCAGCAGCACAAATACCAGAAAAAGCAGACACAGTCCTGTTGATTATTCTTCTGGTTCCTGTTCTCAGGACTGTATGTATTTTACATTAAACAGTCATGGATTAAACCCCAAAGCAGTACTGGGATGCTCGGAAGAGATCCCTGTTCTTTCACCTGAGTGTAATAACCACTGGGACATAGAGTCGTATGCTTCTTTTCTCACCCCACCCTAAGGAATACTGTGTTCTCTTCTGCATAATCAGCTATTTGGACAAGAGTAGAATTTTCTCATAGTTCTGCAAGCACATACTACTGGGAAAACATAGTTTCATAATGCCCTCAGGGTACTGTGTGCTGCTGTCTCATCTGTCATTATTTGCTATATGCATGTCATCTGACTTGGTCTCCTTTCAACCTAACAGGGAATATTACACCCATTGTCATGATAAAAACCTTTGACAGCTTAAAATGTCAGCTTCTACAGAGGTTTGTCACCTGTATACATAAAACTTTGTCCTTAAGTCATATGTCACTCTGCCTTATATTACAAAGTTAATTTCTGCAGCCTTTCCCTGGAAGCCATGTTTTCGTGGTTGTTTTTTGGGGAGTTTTTAGTAGCCTTTCCCATGACATAGAAATTGTGGCTCCATATTCCATTAGGATCTTTCCCCTTAAATTCCAAGCTAGATGCCGCTTGCTGGAAGGTTGTTTCAGAACCTTGCATTTGTATGTAGGTCATATTTTTGCTAGTCTGGCCGCTGCTGGGTTTAATCTGGCCAATCTGATGGGTGAAATGCCCAGACTCCTGATACTGCCAGCAGTAGGCTCATTTCTCTGTGTCATTTGCTGCTCCACTTCAGAGCCTGCTGAATCACAACCAGGGCGCTGCCTGGTGCCCCTCCGCTGAGACCTGCGTGTCTCAAGCTCTGGTTGCTATGGAGTTTCTTGCTGCCTTTCAGTCTGGAGATGCCTGACTTCCTTGGCCACTG
This sequence comes from Apteryx mantelli, assembly GCF_036417845.1. NCBI lineage: Eukaryota > Metazoa > Chordata > Aves > Apterygiformes > Apterygidae > Apteryx > Apteryx mantelli. Next base: position 81,846,500 of record NC_089979.1, read on the forward strand.
CTTCTGAGGCATTTAACTCCTGTGTTGATGCCTTTGCTCTTAGCGCAGTGACCCTGAGCCCTGTGTCCCCAGCCCTCAGCGCTGCTCCTTTCCAGCTTGTGGATCCCTTCCATTTTGCTTGTTAGCGTAATGGCTTTATTAAGCAGCACTCAGCCATGTGAGGCTGTGTAACAGCTGCTAGGAGAGGACTCTGGGTGAAAGAGATCTGCATTCCTTAGGAGGTGAGGCCACGCATTTCTGAACAAGTAGGATTTACGCAGAATCAGAAGTTTGTTTTAAAAAGTCCTCTTTTTTTTTTTTTTTATTTTAATGATTCGACTTCAGATGGAATAACCAGAAACATAGGAAGGACATAACATACAATACAGAAAAATAAGTGGGAACGAGGGGAGTACTTTGAGAAGAAAATTGAAAGCTTACTTTTTGAGCTCTATGGCTTTGGTAATTGTCTTCAAGAATGTAAATGCATTTGATTTCTTCTGAGGGAAAGAGAATTCTTTTTAATAAAATTTACACCATGGAAAAAATAATTTCTTTTTTTTGTAAATAATGACTCTTCAATACTTCAATTTATGCCTTGCATACCAGATAGTCTCATCTTTCCATTATATTTCATACTAGTGCTGAATGGTTTTCATTTGCTAGCTTGCTACTGTAAATGGAATTCATTAATCTGAGGCAAAAGTAATTATAACAAAGAACATAAAATATCAGATTATTAAGATGATATCTTTCTCTGTTGAGATGGGTTACTTCAATCCATTCATCATCTCATAGAAACACTAAGTTACTTTAGAAGAAATGTGTCCTGAATTTAAATCTGAGAACATACGTAAGAGTATGTCTTGCACTAAAGAAAAAAAAGCACTCAAGAATGTTATGTGCAGTATGTCTGATGTATTAAAGACTGATTGCTAAATCTTTTGAAATACATAAAATGTCCAGATATTTCACCTCTGTTGCTATTCATTTTAAAACGTGACTCTCACATTGAATCAGACTTTATGAAAGTGAATTTCAGCCCTGTCCAGACTGTCACAATGAAGCATGAATGATGTGAGGATATTTGACAGACTGTGGTAGCAAGCGTTTTCAGTGTTGGGGAAAATCAGTATTTCAGCCTCTACCTTCCTGTGACTGGGAAGGGATCTCCTCCGTGGTCCAAGGGTGCCCATGGACTGCCTCCAGGTACTTGTCACCCACTTCCTTTGAATTGCCTCAAAACCTGGTTGTGCAACCCGTTTCACCTTCCCTTCCACACCTTAGTGCCGTTGAAGTGATCTTTTCAGTGTTGCTGCTTTTGTCCCTGCCAGAGCACGGAAACAGAGCTCAGCAATGTCCCCGGCCAGCCTGTATTCTCCAGGGCGTTAAACTCGCTGTGCCCCAGGGGAGACATGTGGCCTCACCGGGGCAGGGCTCTCTGGGAAGCCGGCACAGCCGCGGCATGACGCTGTGGGTCCCAGGCACGCTATTCGCTGTGTTAGAGACAAGCCTGTGCACGTGTGCCTATGTATGTGTGCATGGCACCCTGCAGGTAACAATTGCTTCCCCTGTTAAAAATTCTTTTGGTAAGTAGAGAGTCATGGCTAACATCACCATCAACAACATCATGTATGGCATAAGTTTCTGAAACCTTCTTTTTTCTCTGATTTATTTGGATCCTGCATAAATTGCATGTAGAGCCTTTGTGCAAGATTTTCGTTTTCTTGTATTTGACAAGTCGTTGGTAATAGTGTGGACCTTCTCATTACAGCAGAGAACTATATGCTCATTTCACGTATTCCCAAAAAACTAATGCAAACGATATACTCTGAAATCATTTTAAAGTGTAGCTTCCAGTCAACCACAAAAGTTGTTGCTACTTTGGGGAGTATCCGAAGTACAAAAATATAGCTGACAATCATGCTGTTTGTGATAGATCTATTACTACTTTTCTGTGAACATCTAGTTGATTATTTCTGCATGTCAGTGAGTAGTTAAGCATAACTGAAAATTCAGATGTATACCCTTGAAATGTTTACCCTTGAAATGTTTACCCTTGAAATTATTGCTAGCTTTGATAGTGTTAAGAGAATGTCTTCAGAAAAACTTATTTTGCTGGAAGATCTTGCTCCTATTTCCAGAAGTAAGGCCTTTTTATTATTATTATTATTTTTTTAAACAATTGAAATGACTGCAGGAAAAAGAGCACTCTTCTCTGCCATTTGGCTGGGAGTGTTCTAACATCATAAACCACTTAGAATTAAATCTTTTGAAAAAAAATGGTTTTATATGGATCAGGCAGAGAAAAGCATGATACGAAGATAGAAGTGCTGCACTTATATGAACATATTCAAAGCAATATATAGTTCAATGTTAGCAGAGAGTCTCTTGTTTGTCATAGAATTTTCTAGTTTGAGAAGGGATGTGCAATAATAATGTTGCCTGTCAAGCTATCAGGAATCTTGACCATCCAGAAAAAAACAAAACAAAACAAAACAAAAAACCCCTAAAAACATGATCTTGTTTAGAAATCATGACAAATTAAAAACCTGTAAAAAATTTAAGGATTCTTTCCTTCAGCTTTTTGTATTACAATGAGAAAAACGTTTTTATTTAATATTGTAGGTGAAATTCTAAATTTACATGAAGTATTGAAGAGAAAAGCAAGTACCATCAGTATAACATTAAAATATCAAGAATTAGCTGTTATGGGTAGATTAAATGATCCCAAACCAAGTGGGGTTTTTTGTTTGTTTTTTGTTTTGTTTTTGTGTTTTTTTAAGCTAAGTTCATATGGTATTGCAGACTCTCAGAGATCTGCTGCAGAACTGAGGGACTGCTTCACTAGGAAAAGAAAAAGAAAAAGAAAAAAGAAAACTTCTATATTTACATTTTTAGGAAGGGTTCAGTTTGTGGACTGCCTTAATTTTGACTGTCTTTGTATTGAAACTAGAAGCAGAGTTCAGTTAAGTCTTCTTATCTGTAGGCAATCACCTGTTAACTTCCATTTTCTACCCCTGAATGTCAAGAATAGATAGAAAAGTATCAACAGCATCCACTGATAGTTCAGCCAGGCGAGAATCAGAGCTGAGTCCCTCAGGAAAACCTGAGACTGACATTTTTGTCAGCCCAAAGTGGTTACTCAGACTGTTTTATAGGACAGACTGTTCAGAAAGTTCATCAAGTTTATGATTTAGAAATGACAGACCTGCTTGTTTTAAGTGAATTCAGTGCTCAGCTGAGTATCCCCATGGGGCTACATCACTGCATAAGGGCACTCCTTATGCTTTCCTCCTCATGGGTTAGTCTGCGCTCTCTCGTGATGTATCACATGGCTTTGTCAGATAAGACATTTTAGCAATGTTATAACCTGGCCCAGGAAGGTCTGGAGCCATAAGAAACCCACACAGCAATTTATACATAGCACTGTGGCATCATTGGTATATAGAATTAAATACTGAACAACTCAAATGAAAACTGTACTTGAGACCAATGATCTGAAATATTTTGAATTGATTCCAATTTATTAAACTAAAACAAATTATTTCTTCATTTTCAATCAGAAAAAAAAAATTAAAACTGCCACAGATTTTTGAATTTCCATGGAGGAAATTTCAATTTAGAAAAGACTTCATTTACTCTTCTTTACTTAAATGCAAAGTTCTTGTCCAGCTTTTAGGTATCATAATAGCTTGTCACAGAAACAGTAGCATTGAAATTGAATTATATTTCAGTGACTCTAGGTTTTTATAGAGACTGTTGGAGAGAAGAGCAAACCTCTGTGCAGCCCTGGTGTCTGATTCTGTTCTTTGCTGGATGTCAGTGGAATTGCAAGGATATACTGGTGTGTGAAAGGGAGACAAATATCAAGCTGAAGTTACTTTGGGGGACAGTACAGCACAGTGCATCAGAAATTGTGGCTTGGTAAACATGCTGTGGACCAGCCACATCCTTGTCAAAGCAGAGACCAAGATCCTTCTTTTGTTTATTTCTGTGTACAATTGCTAACTGTATTACGTCTTGATAGGACTTTCTAAGGATGACGTTTGTACCATTTTTCCTAGCAAAAGGCTGGTCCTAACAAAAACCAATACATAAACTGACTGAAATTTGAACCTAAATTACATGTAAAATAAAGATATATTGTATTACTGAGACACAGCTTTAAAATTGGCAGTACAATATGTTTTCTCTTAGTCTTTCTATCACACATATGTCTTAGGAAAAAAAAGCTGAAAGAAAGTTTTTTTTTTGTTTGTTTGAGACATCTTCTTCTGTTACTGTGATTATTTTGAGAGGAAGAGTTTATTATTTCTCTATTTCTTTAGTTGCACAGTCCAAGAAACTTAAATTTTCTACTTGAGGTATTTCTTCTCTATCATTTTTGAGTGCTACTTTGCCACATGACTTATTTGGCCTCATGCCTTCAGGAGTCTGATATCCTCACTGACTTACATAGTATAGAACTATTTTCACTTCTACAAACTAGAGAGGGAGCAAGAATCCACTTTGAGTGCTTTACATAAAAGAAGGGACTTAAACATGTTCAAAAAGATCCTTTTTGGAACTGTAAAATTATGAAATTAACACTATTTCACACACAAATCTTGCAGCAAAAAGAGATTGAAAAGGAAACTGGAAACAGGTATCTGCATAATCATTTGGACTAAAGTTTTAAGGCTACTGTAAACAGTGGAAAGATAGCCGCTGATTTTAAATCAGACCCTAAAAGCAGCATCCTTCAGCCTATATATTATCCCACTGAGGAATGCTTCCCACTTTTAGATTTGAGTACATACTCCAGCTTTGTCCAGACTGCACACCAGCTCTCACTTCACAATAACTAGATTTCCACTCACATGAAATAGTGCTTTCACTCCAGATGGGATGAGACAATTTAAACAGAGGCTGATCTGAATAGCTAGAGGACTTGACCCCTAGGACAAACATGCATTGAAAGGTACATCTAGATACAACATCGAATTGCTAAGCACTCTGACTCTAGTCCAGCAAGGCATTTTAACATGCTCCCCTTCCTAGATTGGCTCTAGAATACTTGGCTCTTTACAGAATAAAACTTACCACAGCTTAAAGACCAAAGACCATAGAAGTTAATGACAGTGGATAACACCATAATTGTGAGGAACATAATATAAGGAGTTTAGTTTTGATTGAAAAATATTAACATCCCTATAAAAAATTCATCACAGTAGATAAAAAACACCATGGCTGAACAGTTAAGAAACATGAATAAACAGTATGATAAAAGATACAATCAACTCTCTTCATTTTTCCATAAATATTCAAGAAGGCCATTATTTGTAAGCATCATTTGTTATAATTGCCATACCATTGACAAATAATTATTGTGCTCAAAGGAACAAGGAGCATTTGCAGTGAAATGCTGACAAACATCTTAATTGTAAATCTCTGAAGATCTGATACATATTAATATGGAAATTAAATTTTAAAAGGCTAATGCTGGACTTTGCAGTTTGTTATCCTGCATCCTAAGCACTTGCAACTTGACATAGCTCAAATGCTTCATCAGTATTCCAAACGAGATTGTTCTTTATTTTAGTTCAGAAAGTAATGGCCTATTTGTTTAATATATGTATATTAGAAGCCTTACTGTTTCAGTAAAATACTGGAAATTGCATCTCTAGTAAAGCATCCCTGAAATCACTGTATCACACCTGGGTCAGTGTTCAGTGGGTTGAATCATACAGGTCTCATTCAAGTAAAAGGATTGCATGTTGCCTATGACTAGTTGTATGCCGCTGGATTTTCTTCCGCTAATTCATACTGGATATGGCTACTCTGAGGGACTGGGTTGCTCTGCAGTATGTTCCAGATCCTCTTAGCCAGGTCAGGTACTTGGCCAGACAATGCATAGTTGTGGTGGAGAGTTCCTTCTCCCAGAACCAGAATAGGGCCATAGGGTATATCTGGTTCCAGTAACCAGGATGCACTCCTACCTCCCACAGTTATTCATAAGATGGTAAAATTATAATAACAGATTTCAAAATAGGGATATTTTTATATGAACAGCATCTTTCACCAAACTTGTCAGTTGCCTACCTATAGCTAGGAAATGGCATCCAGTCTTTTCTCGCACTCAGCATTTACTCAAAAATTATGACACCTTGTTTCAGCACTTTAGAGAGACTAATGGGAAGGATCTGGTACACATGGAGCTTGTGTCATATTCAGAACGTCACCCTCACTGTGCCATCAGTGTGTATTGCACTTTGCAAGATCAGAGGCAGAGACTCGTCTTGCAGACCTAGTGATGGAATCAGCCTGCATGACTGCAGTTGCACACTGAAATGGAAATCAGCTTGACACTAATATATCTTAATGTGAAAACACTATATCTCTGTAGGGAGCTCTGATCTTCTTCGGTTGAAGAGGGTGCTAGATGAAAACACACGCCTCAGAGGAGTGCCAGGTCTTCCTAATGCACATCAGCATTATGTACCAAGAAATTAGTCATTGTCTGGGCCCCTTTCTGTGGCTAAACATTTTGTTTCCCTTAAAAATATCCAAATTTTCCAAAGGCATATCCTTTACAAAGGAGTGGATTTTACCTGGAATGCAAAACTCTGGAGAGAAAATTTTCAGAAAAGAATCACTATCATTTGCATCTACAGCTTTCTGAGGAGATATTCTTGCTTTTAAGTGTTCCTCTGACTGAAATTTTTAGCACTCTGCAGATTCTTAAGATGTATCTTTAGAGAAATTTCAAAGATATTCATTCAGAAAGGTAGATCATGTACACATCTTCATGGCATGTTTCATTTTCTGTCTTAAGAATCATTCATTCAGAAAAGATAGTATATTATAATTGAGGAAATCTTAGTGGAAGAGTAGTTATAATTAGCAAGCCTGAACTGCAGACTTGCCGAAATAATACTTTTGCGCTCACATAAGTCAAGACAAGATTCTTTCCTTTGGAATCATTCTTTCTTGTTCTCTCTTTTTCTCAAAAGCAAAACCTTCCAAGTAGCTTGTCATCAGATATGTCTAAAATATATAACTCTAGTAGATGGCATTGAATAAATTCTTTTCAACCTTTTACAGTAAAGGCAGCTGCAGCAAGCAGCTGCAAATTGTTTGAAGTTTTTAATCAAGGTTTCATTAAAAGAAAATGGCATATATACAGGATATGTGTGTATTATCTATCTTTGAATGAGTATTTTTGATAATGGGGCGTAAACATTTTTACACAGTTGATGAAATTGCATAGAAAGGACTACTGTTTTACTGGGTAATGGGGTTTATATAAACATAGGCTAGGCTAGCTCTTCAGTTTGAGACTGATATTCTGAAGTTTCTTCAAATTGTTTGAGTTCACATACAGTCAACAGAGAAGGTTTGGTGTGTAGACGAATAGTAAAGGATTTCCCTACTGATGGTTTGCTCCAATATGATGTTTTTTAAGATTTAGAACTCCTCTGTAGTTCAAACAGGGGGACATTGTGGTAACTGATACCCAAGAGAGGGTTGAATGGCAAAGCTGCCTTTGTGCTTCCTATACAATCCTAATCTGTATGAATTCCATCCTGATTCCATGAAGTTCCATCCCAAAGAGCAAGGAGTCAAGCAAAGGGAGCAGGAGACCTGCATGGATGAACAAGAAGATCCTGGCAAAACTCAGACGGAAGAAGTAGTACACAGAAGGTGGAAGTAGGGACAAATCACATGGGAGGAATACAGTGATGTTGTACGAGTAGGCAGGGATGGGGCTAGGAAGGAGAAGGCCCTTGTGGAGTCGAATGTGGCAAGGGATGTCAAGGACAACAAGAAGAGCTCCTTTGAATCCATCAGTAACAAAAGAAAGACTAGAGGAAATGTGGGCCTGCTGCTGAGTGGGGCAGGGGCCCTGGTGACAAAGGATACAGAAAAAGCAGAGAGACTGAATGCCGCCTTTGCCTCAGTCTCTCCTGGGAAGACCGGCCCGCAGGAATCCCAGGCCATAGGATTTTGCCCAGGCCAAAAGTCTGGAGAAAGGAAGACTTTCCCTTGGTCGAGGAGGATTGGGTTAAGCAACATTGGAACAAATAATTAGACAAACATCAGTCCGTGGGCCCTGACGGGGGACAGCCACAAGTGCTGAAGGAGCTGGCTGATGTCATTGCAAGGCTACTCTCAAGCATCTTGGAAAGGTCATGGTGATCAGGAGAGGTGCCTGAGACCTGGAAAAAAGTAAATGTCACTCCAGTCTTCCCAAAGGGCAAGAAGGAGGACCCAGGGAACTACAGGCCAGTCAGCCTCACCTCCATCCCTGGGAAGGTGATGGAGCAGCTCATCCTGTATTCCACTTCCAAGCACGTGAAGGACAGGAAGGTGATCAGGAATAGTCTGCATGGCTTCACAAAGGGGAAATCATGCTTAACCAACCTGACAGCCTTCTCTGATGGAATGACTGGGTTGGTAGATGAGGGGAAAGCAGTGGATGGTGTCTCCCTTGACTTCAGCAAGTCTTTCAACACTGTCTCCCATAATATTATCATAGGCAAGCTGAGGAAGTGCAAGCTAGATGAGTGGACTGTGAGGTGGATTGAGAACTGGTTGAATGGCAGAGCTCAGAGGGCTGTGATCAGTGGAGGAGCCTGGATGAGTGGCCCCGGAGGCCTGTAGCTAGCAGTGTACCTCAGGGGTGAAGACTGGATTCAGTCCTCTTCAACTTATTTGTCAATGACCTTTATGATGGGGCAGAGTGCACCCTCTGCAGGTTTGCAGGTGATACCAAACTGGGAAGAGTGGCTGATGCAGCAGAGGGCTGTGCTGCCATTCAGAGCGACCTCAACAGGCTGGAGAGGTGGGCAGAGGGGAACCTCATGAAGTTCAATAAAGGGAAATGCAGAGTCCTGCACCTAGGGAGGGAGGAATAACCCCATGCACCAGGACAGACTGGGGGCTGACCTGCTGGAAAGCAGCTCTGCAGAGAAGGACCTGGGAGTCCTGGTGGACAACAAGTAGACGAGGAGCCAACAATGTGCCCTTATGGCCAAGAAGGCCAATGGTCTCCTGGGCTGCATCAGGCAAAGCATTGCCAGCAGGTGGAGGGAGGTGATCCTTCCCCTCTGCTCAGCCCTGGAGAGGCCCCACCTGGAGTGAAGGGTCCAGTGCTGGGCTCTCCAGTACAAGAGAGAGATGGACAGGCTGGAGCGAGCCCAGCAAAGGACCACAAAGATGTTTAGAGTGTCTGAGAGAGCTGGGAATGTTCAGCCTGGGGATTAGAAGACTTGGGGGCAGGGGGGGGAGGGAGTTCTAATCAACATAGGGACCTTCTCAGAACTTATAGGGACTTCTGTTCATTTCTTTGTGGCCAAGACAACACAAACATTATACAAAGATGTTTTATAAAGATTTCTAGTCCCAAAATGATTAAAGGAGTGAATATTATCAAGGAAACACTAAATTTATTTGATAATTACACTGAGTCCATAACTGTAAATTACTGACACTAAGTATTTCCCTGCATTGATCTGAAATGTGCTACCAACATCAGAAACACTGGAACTGACTAATTGAGATAACAAGTATTAAGGCACCAGGGACTGAAGTGTGAGGGAAGACACTGACACCATACTAACTGCTGACAGGTAGCTTCTTAAGCAGTTGTTAAAGGATATTAATATGATACAGGATGTCCCGTTCCTTCAAAGCTTCTGCAAGAGCTGTTTTGGATAGGAAATTCCTCAAGGCAAAACAGACATCTAATGTGCTAATTATTAACAGGTATTCCCAATAATGTATTTTTTACTTTGTAAAAAGGATTAACTAAAACTGGGACTTCTTGCCTTTAGTCCAAATGCTAGGACTTTGTTGAAAATAGTTAAATATTCCAAAACTCCTAGAGCATAGGAAGCAGATCTATCCATAAGGATCTAATTTTATTTATCATGGCCTGATTAGCAAAAACTCAAAGGTAATACTGTAAATAGTTGGGTTAAGACACGAATATGTTATAATTTTTGTCATGTGAATGCAAATAATGGAAAGGAAATGAGTGATGGCCAGGATATTTTGTTGTTTATGATGTTGCATAACTTCCTGCATAGCCTCAAGAAACACCATGCTGCTCCTCTCTGAAATCATCCTCTGGCTAAGCACAAGGCATGAAAGAAGAGTATGCATGCCCAGAATGGACTATCTATACATAAGTATTCCAAGGAGAACCTCTGTTCCAGGAAACAAATTCCTAATTGGAATTCCTACAAAATTTTATACAGTGTTTATCAGGTTTACTTTGCACCCTCCCCTCTCTGTTTCATTGAGAAGTCAGTACATCTAGCAAATTTTTGGCATAAAATAAAATTAAAAATTATTTGCATACTTTTCATGTATTTTGTGGAAAAGGGGAAATTTTCCTTATCATTGCATGAGAATTCTGCCATTTCAGACAAGAGTTTAAACAAGTGTGTCAAAATTCACTAGCTCTTTAAAAGGAGGATTAGATTTAATACATGAATTTTCTGCATTCTGGTCAGTAACAGAGAAACTTGTAACATGTAATCCTGAGGAACCTAGGTTATATAAGTAGGAATTTTATATAAAAAGACTTAAATAAGAAGGAAAGACCTAGAGAAAAGAGGAATTTATTCTCCTAATGGAAGGCCTAATAAGAGTATGGGTTTTCTTATATCCATGAAAGTCTTGCAAGCAATATCAATGCATGACATTATTACATTTTCCTGTCTAGATTTCCCTGTAAGCAAGGTGACCAGGGTGGGTATATCTGGATAAAAACCTAGTCTACCTCATGACAACACAGTACAGTGTTTTGTAAAGCTAAGTCAATAACTTGAAAACAGAAATTTTAGAAATGAGTACTGCCTGAGATGGTAAATTCTAATGAAGTCCTTCAAAGACATCTGTCAATAGACTTTGTTTAAAATAGTCTCTCTGATTCAACCATTGCTTAGAAGCAGATATTATTTTCTTATCCTCCCATATAATTTATTTTTATATTCTGAAAAACTTTACACATTTATTTCTTGAAAAGCAATTTAAAATTAAAAATATATTATTAGTTTAAGTGTACCATCAAAAAGGAATGCAAGCATGTTACTTTTTCTAAAAGGGAATTTTTAAGGACTGGATGCTTCAGACATAATTATTCTTCTCCTTTTCCTCCCATTTCTCCTCCAAATCTTCACTTTAGCTATCTCTTATAACCTCCTCCTATTGCCAATGTCTAGAGAAAAGGATGTAATGGTATTTCTCAAATGTCCCACTCTCTGCTTTGAGCAACAACAAAGATGTTTCTAAATACACTCCTGTCTGCTTTGAATATAACTCCCTTTTCTAAGATATTCACAACCCCTTTTCTGAGTTGCTGTCTGCAAATATTTTAAGAACATCTGGCCATACGGTTTCTGTGAAGGAGATGAGAATTTTCTCACACTTGAGATGATTCTTTTTAAAAGCATCATAGGCTTATCCCTCCTGTGACTTCATTAAGTCGTCAGCAACATCTGGTGGGGTTAGCTGACCAGTTGATAGACTGGTAAGGTCTTTCTGATAACACTCACTAGATTATTCAGTATTCTCAAGCATTTCATGCAAGATTTGAACATGTCCTCGGTCTTTTCAAACGTTAGGTCCCTGGAGATTTGCAGGAATTTGGTGTTATTCAGTTATGTCAGATCTTTCAGTTGTCTCAAACAAGTGCTTCATTGCTTAGCAATTAAGCAATATCTATTAACAAATTCTGCTTAAGACTAATTCTTACCTGGAGTGTGTTTTTGTTTGCTCTCTCTTCTGTTACCTGATATATTGGGATTCTCCAGTCCGAACCAACAAGCTACTGAATAACAGATACATTCATACATGCATAGTTGCGTAGTGCATAGCAGACGTATTTTGGATTGTATATCAAAATGGAGGGTATCATGGTGGGGATGGAATTCAGACTCAGCATCCATACCCTTCCCCTCAGTTGTCATAAATCCAAGCAAAATGTCAAATTAGTGTAAGAAATCCAAAATAGTGAAAGGTTTCCATTAGCATCCTCTCTTTGATAACTGAGGTACCCTTCAAATAGATGCGTGCTTTGTGAAAATGAGTAATTATAAAGGACTTAATCAAAAAACACTTAGCAGATGTTATCTCAAGCACTGCTGAAACGTTTAAGTGCCTCTTCCAAGTGGGCAACATCAGCAATGTAATTATCTTGTAGGCAAGGAGGAAATTCACTCCATGTTAATCTAAGAAGTGATTATATACAACTTTGTAGCTTCAGTACTTGCATGTTCTCCAGTGACTGGCTCATAACAGCTGGAAAAGGGCAGCTTTATTTTAGGGAAATGAATAGGGGGCAGATAGAACTTTCTTATAAAAGTTCACTGAAACAGCACTGCAAGCCAGCAAAGGGATTAACTCATCAAACCAGACTGGGATTATTTTGATATGAAAGCAGGCAAACAGACATACCAGATCAATCACCTTTCTTCCATGCATTGCACTGACACTATTCTTTTCCTGTACTGGAAACGCAGAAGGTTCAGTCATTTCTGAACGTTGTAATAGGACAGAAACAATATGTTTATACAGATTATTCTCTACTTACTTTTTGTAACATTAGTCAATGTCTTTCTGGGTGATGATCCGGTGAAAGGAAACAGAAAAGAAATTTCATCTACACAAGGCAATGTTCTTTCCTCAGGTTTGCCAATTTTGTTCCAAGGTGGAGTTCTATACCAGAAAGGTTGACTATTTCTGACAAAATTAAAGGGATGTATCTTTCTCTTTGATAATTCAATGACATAAACAATGTTCCAGATGTTTTATTATTCAGAGAAGTTCCATTTTGCCTGTTCAAAACAAATTATTTTTCATTCTAGGCTATTTTTACTCATGTGATTGCAAAGTCCTGGGTGAGGAATATTACAGGTTGCGTTACCTGAGCTGAACACTTCCTTCTGTCCTTATGACAGTGTTGAAAGCAAACATCTATCTGAAGCACTTGTATTTATTGACTCTTGATTCAATTCTGAGAGTGAAGGAGGCCATGACTCATTCATATTCATACTTAAACGTCATCTTTCAACTATAAAGTTGCTTTACTTAAAATTACTTGGATGACTGTTACTTTTGATTTGTCTGCTTTCAGCTCTGTCTTTAGTACTTTAAGCAAGTTTATCCATCAACAAGGTTTCTAGATAAGCAATAAATTCCCTTTGTTCAACAAGGGAATGTGTAACATGTCTGCAAACTTCCTTCTATTTCATGACATATATTCTTCTTTTTTTTTTTTTCCTATTTACTGACTTTCATGTGTCTTCTGAACAACACTAATCCTTCTGAGAGGTCAGTTATTTTTATTATTTTCAAATTAGCAAAGAGATTATTTCTAATGAACACAAGCACTTCTTGACAGGTAGTGTTTTCTTTTTCATAATATTCAGAATCTGGATAATCACACTGTCTTCTGCATTGTTATTTTGATTTCTTCACTTCTGGTGCACAAATGATCTTTTTGATTGCAAGAGCTTCTTTACCAACAATCTCTTGTGTAAGTTGAAGAACTCATCAGCCTTTCTGTTCATCATACAGATTTTCACTTTTCCACCTGCACAAAATGTATCTTACTTAATGGGAATCTCTTTCCTCTTTCTTTCATTTAGGTACTTGCTTTTCTTAGCCAAAATGTCTATCCCACCTCTTATGTTAATTCACTTGGTGCCTCATTGACTTCTTAGTGACATTTTTCTAGTCAGTACTGTTTCAGTCTTGCACTTTTGACAGAAGAGCATTCAAAAGTTGCTTAATGTGAATATGCTGCTCTGTTTCTGATGACATTGCATCTATGTTATTTCTCACTCGCTTTATTTTTTAGTAATGCCAAAACTGGAATATGACTGTGAGTTTTAGAAGAGGATGCCATGAATTTATGTCCTAAAGTGACATTACGTTGATACATGAACCTTCTGAAGTCCTGTCAATTATTCATGTCTTTCATGCATATTTGAAAGATGTATGTAGGCTCTCTCTTCACCGTCTAGTTCCATAGAGGAGACACGCTTCAAACCTGCAATAAAATATTGTGTTGATTATAACTAGCATTATGTAAATAAGAGTGATAGTCCAATATATCAAAAGCGAACTCTTGTGTTGTGACATCAAATTTTAGTTCACATAAAATAGAAACTCTGTTAAAAAATACAGATAATCCTTCCTGACTCAGAGCTTGCCACCTCAAACGATACTTGTTACAACCTCCTCATTGCCTACCGCTCTGGGTGAGTTAGAGAGCTAGAAACAGTATAACTATAATGAAAGTGCATTAACAAATCCAATCCAAAAAGATGTTAACAGAAGCAATAACACTCCTCTTGAACAATTTCTGGGATGAGATTCTTAAATTCAATTTATTTCATGTGGTCTAAGTAAATATAAAAAAGCTGGAAAAATTGCTTATCTGAATCTAAGCAATTGAGTATGATTTCATCTATGTACTGGAAAGAACACAGATTCAAGAAAGCTGCTTTTCCCTTTTGCTTATAGCCTATACAATGAAGGTTTTGAGCAATGAAGAAACAAGTCTTTTAACATTTGGCCCAATTATAATTTTACTCTGAAAGAACATTTCTAATTTACAGTGAATGTACATTTTCGATGTCCTAAAAGATAGGTTTCCACCTGCTAAGTATGTTACTTTATAAAGAGGTCATTTTTCTTTGCAGCAAAAATCATAGGAGGTATGAGAAGAACTTTATATAGTATAAAGGAAAACAAACTCTGAAAGAGACTCTACAGGCTACCAAGCTTGATAAGAGTGCAAATTGGCTGAACAAAAGTCATAGGTCTGTTAGGACTGTCTGCTGACCCATTAAGGGCACAACAGCATGCAGCCAAGCTTTTCCTAAAGTCTCCAGAAACATCACTTTTATTTGCAACATTTGCTTCTGTGGAGACAATTGAAAAAGAAAAAAAAAAATGTCCAGAAAATGCTTACCCTCCTGTCTATTTCTTTGAATTTCTTGGCCCTGAAAGCCGCACAGTGGGTGATGTGTTGCTGGTGAGGCATCTCAGCGGGCAGGCTCTCTGCAGGGTGAGGGGCTGCCTCTTCAGGCATGTGCGGACAAGAAGGGGCAGAGCTGAGCTGGCCTAGCTGCATGGCAGCCCTGGAAAAACTTAAAGCTTATGCTGCTGTAGGGGGGGGAAAGGATGGCTCTGTAGCAAGAGCTGCAAGGGGTATCAGGCCTCCTGTGGACAGTAGTTGCCACCCATCACTGCCTTGAGTGGCAAGAGACACAGCAGTAGCAATGTGCCTTTTTTCCAAGGTCTCTGGCATTAACATTTTTGCATTTCCTGTTTCGCAGTGTTTGGCAGCCAGTTTGCTCTTATCAGTCACCTCCTTTGCCTGTGCCTAAAGCTGGCACTGAACAGAGTTTCTAAGTTTGTATACATAAACATGTAGCATTAGTCAAAAAATAGTATTCAGAAAGATAGTGGTAAAGTGGAAACCAGCACCTTTAGTAGCAGTAAAATAGGAAGACCAGTCCCTTTCCTTAAGATCCAGGCAGGGGCACGTCACAGACAATTAGGACGTGAACCATATAAAGGAAGGCCATATGCAGTGGGATGAACTTAGTCACACTGCTAAGCCATGGAGATAATTTTTCCTGGGCACTCTGCTCGTGTTTGGGCTTCCAAATTAAGAGAGATCATGGGCAGCTGTCAGGGATACATCAGGGTAATGAGATCAGCCATGAAGTACAAGGATTTTTGCATATCTCAGGATGTGACAGCAGAGAGCAATCTAGGGGTCAATAATGTGGAAGGCTGTGTACAGGTTGCATTTAATTGAATAAGGGGAGTAAATTCCACAGGGGGGTGTTTAGGACCTTTCTCCCTGTAGGTATATACTATTTTATTTAGATCTGACATTGACCTAAAGTTCCTGTTAAAGTGAAGAGAAGCTTAGCTACTCTGAAGTGGTTTTTTTGGAGGGGTGGGGGGAGGGAGAGAGGAGGAAAATCAGGTCATACATTTCAGGCAAGCAATTAAAAGCTATGATTACACGTCCTTTTACTTCCAAACACAATCTGATAACATATGGCCTTCCTGATTAGTGCTTTACAAATCACTGTTATGTTTGATCATAAATGACACACGAGAGGAAAAGATGGTTTAATACTTTACACGTACTTTCATGTTGTATGTCTGGTTCCTCTCAAGGAAAGCAAAATGATAAATTCAGGTTCTCATCTCCATGCCAAAATTAACAAGCTCGTATAAAATTCTAAACCAAGCAAAATGGACCATATTGGCAGGTGTTTATATGAGGTGATATACTCCAAGAACATAGAAGCAACTGGTAATAATACTGTACAAGGCTGCTGGTGTCATATTGGTCAAAAGAAGTGTTAATGTATCTGAAGGAAGATTGAAAAAAAAATGAAGAGGAATGGAACAGTCATGGAAGAGTTGCATATAATTTGGATAAACCAAGCTTTGGAAGCTAGTTCATCCGAATGTGTACACTTTTACATATCATTAGCTTCATAAGCTAGTCTTTAGCGAAGTTCTCTAGTAGTGGCTTGCATTTGGAACCTAAACTAATCCATATGTTTAATGTAAAAGTTTATTGTACACAAGTGAGATTTTCAACTTTTCACATGATATGTTTGGATCTGCTATTTGCAGATTCCCTCACTGTTCTTTTTAGTGACATATTTGTACCAGCTACTGAAAGATTACATCGAGTACATCAATTGGTGCATAAATATTTATGAATACTTAAGTGGAATAATCAAGTGTAATAAACTCTCCAGAGATACTGCTGGTATCTGAAGAGAATTTTAAGAATCATATAATATGTACATATGTTCTGTGAAAAAGGTTAACATTTACCTTGCCAAAGTCCCTATCTTATTAGTGAAGTTAATTTGCTTTCGAGATTTCCAAATGAACTTTTCACTTCAAACTTATTTTTGGAGTGGGGAAGAGATCTCTGGGCCAGTGAGAATAATGTTCGTCCTGTTTTACTTCTTGAGAGATGGCAAAGATAGCAAACTTGTGACTTAAACTTTTATTAACATTGCAGACTTTCCCTTCAGAAGTACAGAGCTCCTCTAATTTCTTACAGCATGCATGGGCTTATTAACAACCTAGGGTGGTAGCCAGTCTTTCTCAGTAAGAAAAATAAGCAGTGCAGTAGGCATGTACAAGGGACCTGATTCCACCTCATGAGGAAAGATACTTCCATTTCAAATGAAGAAACCTTGTACAGTACAAGGTGGGGAGAGATGTTAATCCCTTTACTGGGGCAGCAAGATATTGCTGCTGGATACCTGTAGGAAAGCAAGAAGGGATTTGCCATTGTTGTTGCTGTTAAAGTTGTGTGAAGTTGCCCTGGTTTTGGCTTGGACTGAAAATGAAGGACAGATTAAGAAATTTTACACCAGAACGTCTGACATTCACTGGCTATTAGGAAGCATGATTAGCCTACAGGTAATGATTTTACCACATTATATATAAAATATAAAGAGCTGATTCTGCATCATGATGAGGTCAGTGGAAAACTTCATGGAAAAATAAGTTTTTTGCGTATTCTAGCTAAAGCAAAGAGCTGCAACGTAGGTACAACCACTCCCACATGCTCTCTCTCGCTGTTGGCATTCCTAACCTCTCTAATTCTTTAGTTTGATCCTCCAGTCATTCTAAAATCTTACTATTCACTTGTCACTTCCTGACCTGTCAACTTTTAGGCTAGTTAGATCAAGCTGTTTGTAGCATCTCCACCTCAATGGAAAGGGAGCATTACTGAGGAATCCTGCCTTTAGTCTTTGGGATCACCTCACTGTTCCTAGACCACAGTGCTGCCGGGCTCCTAAGGGCTTGGATTGCAGTCCATTGAATGATATATTCCATCTCTAGTCCAAACGGATTGATACATTAGACTTTAAATCTAGCAGTAAGACCTTTAGTACTGATAAAAGTCCTGATCTACATTCTGTAATAGACTCCCTCCAGTCCCAGGCTTTTGGTACACAGACTGGATTTTTCATGCCCTAAACAGACATCCCCCCTGCTCCAAAGCCCCCCCCCCCAGCCTTTAGCTGATTTAAATATTAGAACTAGTGACCCATTTGACTTTTTCTTGTGTTACTCTGTGAAATTTATTTCATTGTGCTCCCAAGGTTTTGAGAGCCTGGAACATTACATTTTTAATAATACAGAACGAAGTTGACAGCCCAATATCCTCATTCAATTTTGGGCAGTTCTAGGCCATGATCTTGCAAAGAACAAGAGGGAAATCAAAGTAAAACCTAAACTGATCAGGACTGCTGGTGTGTATGCACGAAAGAACTGATTCATGTGCTTACATCCTATTAACTTTTAATTTAATGCTAAAGTGCTTTGCTGGGTTTGGTTCTGAAATGTTGCATTTCAGTCCATACAAAAGCATCAGCACCATAAGGTGTTTCCACTATTCTTACAGAAATTTGGAAAAATACTGTTGTTCAAAATGGGCCAGATCATTACGTCAAATAAATCATAAACTTTAGAGGTTTTTCATGATAACCACACAATACATTTTGCACCACATCCTCTCTTTATAGTTCATGCAAGTAAGGCCAGTATAGGTAAAGCACTCAGAGGAAACTGTTACTGCTTGTGCTATCCCTATTCACTGAATCAGAGACTCCAGCATCCAGAGCTTGGTCTTGCATATTTCATTACTGTTATACACACGGAGATAAATAAAAGAGACCTCTGATGTTCCATTTTTATTTTAATTTCCAAAGGCATTTCATAAAGCTCTGTAATGTATGTTCACACAGTGATACAGACTCTCTTTAAATACCTTTCAGTATTAGTAGTGACATGATAATCTTTTTTTCCATTAAAAAATGTTTTACTCAGTGATAAATAATCAGCTTCAATGTCAATTATTTATTACCCTAAAGCTGTGACTCCATTTTGTGGAAAGCTGCATAACTAGGCATAGTAAGATACTTAGTTTCAAAACAGGGTCTCATAAATGTATAACTTCATTCTGTTAGCACACATTCTTAAATAATAGCAAATGTATATTTGTAACTCTTTTTTCCTACCCCTCATATAGGAGAAATGTCATTTAATGTGCTGCTTTAAAAGAGAGGAAAAGAACTACATACTAACTAGGCTTTTAAGCCTTCATTTAATTTTCCTTTTCTCTTGGGCCATAAAATAACTCATGAAATATGAGACATTTAGTATGACTAATTAATCCCCCATCTGATGTTTTTGCTAATATTATTACCATATTAATTAGCTAATTACCCTAACATTGCCAATGGTAATAAAATGAAAGCAATACTGCAGCCATTCTTGTTGAGCTGTAGGTTGGCAAACCTTGTTACACTTAAAGTACTTCTGAGACAAACATATAGTTATAGAGAGGAAAACAAGGTATGAGCTACATCCTATACTGAACGCATTTGTTTGTTTACAACAATAACAAAAAGTCTAAACAGCAAGGCAACATGCTGCTTTTACTGATATGTGTAACTATGGATGTTTATTTTCTCTGTCCCAACTATGGAAATAATCCAGGTACTGAATAATAATCTTTATTTATAAGACAAAGAGGAAACAGATGACTCAAAGAATCAGGGTATTGCTACTGAATATATGTGTATCTTTCTATCTATATGTATTTATATATAAACAGATAGATACATATCAGTTAGAGAATTAAACATTACTGTGATGGGATTGCTTAGAAGACTCACAAATTAGTCACTTCTTGCCAATGGTTATACTTACACATTATTCATCATCGCATTCATTACATATACAACACTGTTAGTCTTTAACATTTTATTCTGAATTGTCTGCTAGCTACAATACCATGGAGCTGATGCCGTACAGTTGGTACCAACAGATGCAGTTCTTAGTTGCGGAGGTGCAAATGATCAGGCTGGAGAGCTCTTTGATAACAGAGGTCAAAACTGAAGCGTGATTGTCGTCTTTCTTCTCTGATTTTCTTCACTTATGCCTGATGTTTTTATGCTATCGATCCTAATCTGTCCTAATACTGCTTAGGCATCCTACTGCTCAGGATGCTTAGGTATCCTAATCTGTCCCAGTACTGTTTACCCTATTTATTCTGTCTTGGCAGTCATCCTTCTTGTGTATCCAGAAGGAAACATCCTACTTGTAGTCCCTGATCCTTCTCTTTCCTCTGTCTTGCACCATATTGTCAACTTGCAACTTCATGCAACTACACACAATTACGCCGCTCTTTGTTTGCCCCTTTGGTGGTCATAGTGCTCACACACTTAGTAAAACGCTTATACGTGTACTGCATTGTACACAGTCTGACTATGTCATGTTACAAAATACTCACCTACTGTTGTTAGTTAAACAATTTTAGTTTGCTTGTAATTAGGTTCAAGGCAAGTTAATATTAATTACAGCCTGATTAGCACGCTTCTATAGGTGTCTCAGTGCTCTGTTTTAGTTACAAGGGTAAGGCCGCAGAGTGTCAGTTCATGTTGGTTGTGACTGAAAATGATTGCCTTGTGATTTTTCTCTGGTGACTGTGCAAAACCTGTTTGGTCAGCTCACCTCAGTGATTAACTAAAAAGTGTTTATGTGTATTCTACACCTGAGTGCTGAAATATGAAATAATTTTATTTCACTGCAGTGTTGACAAAATGAGCAGGAGAGGTGTAAAGTCTGAAAACATCATTTTCCTTTGATTAAAGAACTTCTTGTAACATCTGCTTTCTTCTCTTTCTACCTCTACAAGGTTAGTATTAGACTCAGTTGTAGTTTCAGACTTTTAGAGATAGCAGAGAGCTTCTCTGATGAGTGCAGGCTTCCTGTCTGATAATTTAAACCAACTCCATGAAAATAGCCTATTCTGTGTAATCTTGTAAACAAGAGTGTGGAGGGTCATGACAGGGTTAAACTGGTGGAAAGTTGCAAGTAGCAAGCAACAGGAGCCTCAGACAAACGTACCCAAGGACACCGGTGCAGCTGGGAATGATACATCCTGAGAAAGTACAGATAAACTAGCAGAAGCCAGTGGGAACCAAGGTTAAGGGCAAGACAGCTTTTCTAAACAAGTAGCAAGGTACAAGGCATGATCGCTGCGTGCGTGATCGGTGCAATGATTGGCGACCTGTGACATAATCTGCATGATGACTGGCCTAGCAAAGTGTGTCTGTGAAACCACTGAAGCAGCTACCTTTTTAAATATGCTCAGAAATAAACAATAAATGTCTCAGGACGCAAATCCTCCTGAGTCCGTGCCATTCATCCGCCACACAGGAGACTGTGTCAAAGTGTCAGCTTCTCTGGGCAACGCGGTACCAATTAATGGTTCTACGCAGTCTCTACCCATTACGCTGTCCAGGCAGTTCCCTAACTGCATTCGAACCGCCAATACAAACAAGGGCTCACCGCAATGCAAAAGGATCATGCCACTAGAAAAATGTTCAGTATATACTTCCCAATTTCAGAGCTCTCCTCTGCAGCAGCCTGAATCTCAGCAGGACCCCTTGGAATGGGTGATACCACATTATCAACGCAGAGCACATGCACTACATTAGTCATGCTACAATGGAGTTTAAACTCCGCTTGCTTATCTTAAGAAACAACTTCACAAATCCTACCTTAAGCTTTCCCAGAACTTCTTGCTTCTAGCTTTTTCCCTGCAAGTCCACCTTTATCATCTTTTTTGCTCTAGTGCTTGCTCCCACTGACCGATAAACCTGGGACCTGATGTACTCTCTCCACAAGCACATGGCAAAACTTGCTCTAAATGAAATGTTTTGCTAGGGTCTATGTTCCATTCTTGTGAACAGCCAAAAGAGACTCTTTGAATAAAAAATGTTATTCTCCTTCATTATGTTCTTTAAAGTACTCTGAGAGAGAAATTCTTCTGTGCTAAAGAATGCATTGGTCTGAAAGAATCGTGAAATAAAACACCACAAGAACATATAGCCTATTCTCTGCCTTTTTTCTAGGATGACTTCAGTGAAAATATGGTGAATCTTGGCTACTGTTTTTGTGCAAAGCTATTTTATACTCCTGTGAGGTATCACGGTTAGAATTCACTCATTTACAGCACTGACAATATTTCTTGAATACATCTAAAACCCAGCACGTGCTGGAAGTGAATTTGGTCTTTCATTATAAGCTATACAGACTATTGATTATAGCCTAATTAATGCTTTATTATCAGTGATTATGCTGTTTTTCATTTAAAATATTGGTATTAAAAAACTTTGCTTTTGAAAGGTAAAAATGCATTATAAAAGTATGTTTATTAACTTTTTTTCTCCACTTTACAAATGGGAAAGTTATTATGCTGTCCTTATAGGATTTCCAGGGTAATTACCATTTCACTCTTTGTTAGATGCCAATTTATGCAAAGGTAAAAAACTATGCTATAACTAGCAAAGGCCATTGTCAGACTCACCCCTCTTGAATGCCAGCCCCATATCATATTTTTCTCAGTTAGAAGGATTTCTAAAATCTTGTAAAAATGTTATTCAGTTTGTTAGATAACATTCTAAGTTGGAAGAAAGTTTTTCTTATCTGCTCGATACTGAACAGTGTGTTTATGGCTGTCACATGATGTATATAGATACATACCAGATGTTGGCTAATTAAACTTCTTGAGTTTATGGAGAATGAAAAAATATCTTTAGTGGACTGAGGAAGAAAAGAAGTGTTGTTAATATTAAAGCTGTTTTGCAGAATGACGGTCACTTTCAAGTTAAATGTTCATTTTTTTAAACTACTTGCTGAGGAAGGATGATAACTTACTCCCATGCCATGTATGAAGTCATTCCTTCCCACTTGTGTGATATGCCAGAAGAACATAAGAAATGCATCATGGGGTTGGACTAAGGGGTCCGTATAGCTGAGTATTCAGTCTCCAGCAGTTGCAAAAAGGATGTCATTATATCACTTCCTGCAGTCTGTTCCCATCATACTTCCTACCACCCTCACCTGTTGGATCAGGGATGTTAGAAAGCATGTAGAAAATCCTAGTCCTAGTTCTTTTAGAATATGTGCATGGATCTGCTGACCATGAAGTTGTCTAAATGCTTGCTGAACCTGCTGGTGCTCTCTAACTCCAAAACCTCCCATTGCGGCAAGGTCCAGAAGTTTACTACCTGTTATATAAGGTATTTACTTTTATCTGTTTTAAACCAGCCTCCTATTAGTTTCCTGTGCCCCTAGTTCCACTGTCCAGGGTTAGATTTTCAGTCTATCCATCACCTTTATGGTTTTGTAAATCTTAATCCTATCCCTCTCAGCTGTCTCCTTTCCAAACTGGAAAGATTCTTAAGATAGGCAAGACTCCAGTCTTAGTCTTTCAGTCTGTCCTTTAAGACAGCTGCTTCATCTCTTTGATCACTTAGTTGCCCTTCCCATAATGTCTCAAACTCCTCTACATCCTTCTTGGACCAGAACTGTACACACAGTACTGTAGATGTGGGCACAACAGATTGTTATTCAGAAGCAAAATAATACTTTTTGTTTTGTTCTGCATACCTTTTCTGATTATGCCCAACATTTTGTTGGCTTTTTTGACTGCCACAGCACACTGAGCTAAGGATTTCAGAAAATTGTTAATAACAGCTCCAAGATCTCTTTCCTGAGTTGTAATTGCTAGTTCTGATTTCAGGTTTACATAGACATGGATTACATTATTTTCCCTAGATGCATTACTTCTCATGAGCTACATTGAGGCTCACTTCCTACCTTTTTGTTGAGATACCATCTAGTATCCTTCTGACAAACAAAATAGGTCAAATCCAGGTAGTTTTAGCAAGAAAGTTACCTTCTGTAGTTCTTTTGGATTTAATTTTAACAGGTTGTTGTCTAAATGATGCAGCATATATATTTAAGCTATTCTTTTTTTTTATTGCAGTAATCACTAATATGCAGACTTTTAAATCAGGAAGCCACACCTATTTAGGAATAAGCACAGGTACTTTACATACTTTTCTTATAGGTGTAGCATACAAGGACACTTGGTTCTTCAGAATATCAAAGCAGAAGCCTCATTTAACTTTATGCCAGTAATTCTTCTTTGTCTTAGGAAGAACTTGAGTTGGAGGAATGACAGTATTTTCACTAGCGGATAATGTCACACAGAAACAAGGCGCTCAGTTCATTTCCCTTCCTAGTGGTCATAGAGAAACTCTTATTAATCTTATTATTATTTAAACAGATAATAATGTTGAATGAAATCTAAGAATTGCTAATGCCTATGAACTCTTCTTAAGGTTCAGTCTTTTTCACACAGAACACACACAGACCCCTCTGTATCTGTAATCCCTCTTTCACTGAAGGTATTTAAACTTTATCTAGAAAAGCACTGGTAAACTCACCATGCATTATAATGATCCAGCAAAATAATCTACCGAATTGTTCTATATGCCTCAGTGCATAAAAGGTATTATAACAGCGGCTGCCCTGTGACCAGCTCCACTTTCCCTGGGGACCATGCAGGATATTTCCTTGCCTTTTCAGAATCTGACTAATATCACTTCACCTACAGGACCAGCCTCCAGAATTGCTTGGAGTGCTAGTTCATTTAGCAGGAATATAACCAGAAATAGAGTATTAAGTGAATATAATCTTAGCTACTCCAGGCATCTTTGTCAAGGATTCACAGAACTCAAGCCAAATGCCCATCCTTGACACTGTGAGTGCCACCCCACCTCTCAATATGGCCAGTCTAATCCAGACTTTGGATGAGAAAGATGAATAATTCCTTGTCTGCTTAATCTTCTCAGGACAGATATGTTCTCAGATCTGGTAGAAGCTCACACGTTGTAATTGTTAGAGAGAGAGAGAGAGAGAGAGAGAGAGAGAGAGAGAGATAGTAAATCGTTACTTGAGACTTCATTGCTATAATGCTATATTCTGCTTCTGTTACACTGATGTAAATCCAGAGTATGACACACAGTAAGCTCATGGAAAGCAGAACATGACTCATACTTTCAATTACTTGGTGTTTTTTCTAGTGTAGAAAATACAACAACCTTCTGTATTAAATGTGACCTTTTATTTTTTCTGAGTTTATGAGTGAAGATCTCCTGATTCAGTAACTCCAGCTACCTGTAAATTATTATATGACTGAAAAGTTATTTCTAAAACTTTTGAATTCACTTAGAAGTATCTCATTAAAGCTTAGAAAACAAGACCATAGTATCTGTGAGGACAGATACAACCCTGGAAGACGAGCCCAGAGCTCCCAGAAACAACACAGAATTCACTTAATAGCTCTGGATAAAAAATCTTTTCTAAAAGGAGATAATAGGTCTGTTGTCGGTTTCAAAACAGTTCTTGGAGGCCGAGTGTCTTGAACTGCCACAATGTTGCATCCATCTTATCTATTAACGGCCTAGGGAAGACCATTTCCAGAATGCAAAAGTTTAAGACTGGAGTTCACTTCTCAGGGTTACAGCTTTTAATGGACTGGCTGTCACTGATAAGAAAATGATGGAGGAGCACAATGTTCTTGCAATCTCATTAGCTGGATGTATTGTGTGATGTTAAAGTTACCAACCTGCAGCATACTAACACACACCAGCTGCAAAAGAGTGAAGAAGAAAGCAATTTAAAGTTATACATGAAACTTTAATACTCTAGCTGTTGATTTGAAATAACAGTTTTCAATGCATTATACTTTCAGAACTTCTTCTGCACCATTTAAAAAGTTTACCTGATCCTCTTTTAGGATACAGTTCCATCAGTGTTAATACTAAAATACTAAATAAATAAATAACTGCAACACAAATAGAAACAGATTATTTCCTGGATGTGTTTTCTTGTAACAATGATGCATTTTTTTCATATGACAAAGATTTCAGCAGCACTGTCTTCTTTTGGAGAAAGAGACGTGAATATACTCAATAAGGAACACAGAGGGATTTACTCCTCATAGTTGCCTAACAGCCTAATACAGTTATTGGAGTGTAAATGTGACATTTTAAAATATTTACCTACGGGAAAATCTAACCAGAGAGACTGACCTTTAGTCATTCACACATCTGCAGCATGTCCGCTACTGATATTTTGTAATTGTCTGTCACAGGCATTTTTAAATATTATGTAAATACCCCTCCACACACCTCCAATCCTGTCACTAGTTTTCCTGTCAAGACAAAACCCTTGTTACGTGATAGAAACTTTCATTCATAAGTCTTTCCTTCTAACTAGGATGCAAGCTGGCAATCCTGTGACAGAAACACAAATGGAAGACAAGAGATGCGGAAATATTTTTTTGATTATGGTCCCTTCAAATCACTCATTATGAAGATGTATGAAGAGGGGTAAAACAGACATTTCAGGCCATGCCAGATATTAATTATCAGCTAAGAACTGTCTGTGGTAGTCTTGTCTCCTCACTAACTCTAAGTGCCCTTGCCCTCTTGTATTTCCTGGCAGGCTAGTGTATGTTCTTAAGGCTTTTGCTCCTGTGGTCTTGTTGGATCTTCTATTTAATGGAGGCAACATATGAAACTTCAGGAGAAGTTAAATTTCCGAACATTTCTTTAAGGTTATGATTATGGCTGTTCCTCCTGCTGTGAGATGGTATCATTTCCAGCATACACGGATGTCTAGATGAAAATGTTGATGTGCACTGGAGATCCTGCTCCACAGGAGTGCTGCTATCCTGGCAGCAGCAGCTAATGCACTTTCACTTTCCACATGGTCCAGGAATGACCCATGGAAAACACTCGAGTAAAGAGGAAATGCTCAGGTTAGTAGCACGTAGGGTATTTAATGCTCTTTGCTGGTAGTGAAGGAAAACTCTGAGTCAAAATAATGGATAGAAACCTTTTTTATAACTACAGTGAAGAAACACACATCTCAGAATGTAACCCTTGAGAAAGCAGGGGAATGTGTGCAATTAGCTCTCTCGTGGGCTGCTAGCACTGACAATCACTGTTTGGAAACAAAGTGGTTTAACAGCTCACCCATACTCTCCACAGATAATCCCGTAAAGTTTTTTAGCATCTGGTGGCAAATTTGTTTTAAAAAGCATTGTAGTCCATCATCCCTGGGGCCATAAAAATACCTGTAAATATCAAATTTAGTTTTCTACCTGTAAAAGCACCAGCTGCACCCGAGTACACTCACCTGCAAGTCATTGAACCATAAAAACATAACCCTTTTCAGAGCATAGATGGTTTTGACGCAGAAATGAAAAAAATGCAGCAGTAGTGAAACCACATATGGCAGTACACAAACAATGTGTCAGAGTACATAGATATTTATTTCCTTTTCTTCTAGGTAACATTAGAGTTGTGGAACCATGATTTAAGTTTCCCCTTGATTCTCACATGCAGAACTGTGTGCCAATGCAAGGAACTTTAGAAAGAATTTTAAAATTTAGCTTTCTGGATTAAAATTTCTCTACTTATTGTGGTTTAGTTTGTGGTGATTATCTAACTCTGTTTTCTAGACAATTCTTTGAAATATCTTGGCTGCTTCCATCAAAATATGGATAATGAACTAGAAATCACCGTCCTACTCCAGCATAGCATTTCTACTGGCACTTCTAAGGTAGTATGAATTCATTAGAATAATTTGTATTATCTGATGTCAGAATTACAAGACTATAGGCCCTCAAAGTATTGCTTCTAACAGTTTTGGGGTGCATGTGTGGTTTTGTTCTTTTTCTTTTTACCAAGTAGGTATGATGAGATGGATTACTTTACAGAAACAGAATAAAATTAGAGGTCTAATATACATAAATGTCACAAAAATCTTACCACATTCATAGCAATTCTCCATTCACCTTTCTTCTCTTGATTGTTCTAGAACTAGAGAAAACCCAGTTCCTACATGGACACAGAAAAGAAATAGGGAAGATTTAGGAAGCCTCCCCATACTTTCATCACATCCTTCTCCCTGCAAACTGGGCATCACATACAGCACACTGCACATTCGTGGCAACGTGCAGGTCTGTTTCTGGTGGCAGACTTGTTTCTTCCAAACACCAGGGAGCTGGAGGAAGGATTTTTCCAGCACAAACTAGTACCTAGAGGTTTTTTGAGCCTTAAATATACAATAGCAATAAAGAGGTAGAGAAGCTGAAGCCAGTACTTCTAAAACTTATATTTTGATTTGTATTAGTTATCTGAATTTAGAATTCAGTGCTTAATTTAAGGAAAACTTCCATTAGGGAAGGACTGGTTTCCCTTTCCAAGTGAAAACGCCATGAGTTTGAATAAGGTTATAAAACTAAATGGAAGGAAATTTATTATGCCTTTTGGAGGAAACACTAATATGTAAACATTCTTTACTCTGGATGATTTGTTTTATTCACAGACTCAGCTCTTCCTTCAAGTATTATGAAAATTTCCCAAATTTCCAGAATTCCCCTTCTTTTGAACTTGCCTTCCAACTGCTTTTGTCCTCTTTTGACTGGATCTGGTTTAAGGTTTAGTTTTGCAAGGACACATTTGCTCTCCTTTCTTTGGCAGTGAGGCCGGAGTCCTTAAAGTCTTGAGTGGTGTGAATTCATTGGTGTGAAAGTGTAAGGAGAATATCAGAAAATCTTATGAACACTAACCATTCTTCCCTGCACTTTTAATGAAAGTGTTTTAGCAAAGTTTTGAATGTGAAAAATGCTGACAAGTCTTATTTTAAATAAAGACTCCACTTTTTTTTTTTTTTTTGAGGGATGGGGTGGTTTGTTTTTTGGGGGGATGGGGGGTCATTTGCTTGTTTAAGGAGCTTTAAAACTCTTGTGGGAATAAGATGAAGTGCTTGTATTCAATGCTAATTGAAACTAGTCACTGCATTTTGTTAAGTGAAAATTCCAGATCAAATGTGATTTAAATGTTTCAACCTTACAACTGCATCTCTGGATGGCAGGAAATATGTTTTCAAAGGAAACCTCTTGGTTATTGATAGAAGGTGATTTACAACAGTTACATGTCAATTATAAAACTTTCCATTGGATGACTTAAGTTCTTTTTGTCTCTAGCTTTTGATGTATTTAGTCTCGCCAGTGTTTATTATGGTTTTGCTTGCTGTTTCCTTTTTTTTTCCCTTTTGTTTTTGGTCATGAAAAATCAGTTAATTCAGAAAAAAGAGAATGGATGTGCTTGAAAATGCAACAAACCCCACTGTGTCATGTCTCATTACACAGTAGATGTCCTTCAGCAAGAGAGATGTATGGAAGAGTATTTACATGTAAATCATCCTTCTAAGTATTTCTGTTTTTATTTTTGCATTCTGGATTGCTTTCACATTTGAAAACATCCCTCCAGTCATGTCACTAAAGGAGGAAACTCAAACCATGCTGTGAGATGGTTTTGCTCTAAATACAGCTGCATTTCTAATTTCTCATTTAGCTCATATCTTTTTCTACAGTCCTGTTAGCCATTTATGCTGGTGTACTTGCTCTCAGTACAAGGCTTACACAAACCTACAGATTTTTAACTGGCAGTGTTGGAAACTGTCCTAATTTTTTGTAGTCATTTTTACACAACCTTACATATGAAACCCCAGGTCATAAAGGCAGGCAATTCTGTAAAAGTCTTAGCTAAAAAAAAAAGCTACCACAAATTCCGGTAAAACCTTCATATTATGATCTGTGTGTCCTACCTCTACTCAAAGACCCAGGAAACAGAAGATGTAAGTATTTATATTTAAATAGAAAAGCATACAATTGCAAGCCAATGCAATGATCTGAAAATGCTTTTCCTGAACACTACATTAGATGGTGATGTTTTAACTAAAGGAATTATAGCTGCATCCTTGTGTGCATTATCCCCTCTGTCTTAATAGTTCCTCTCTTGACAGAGAAGGGAATAAAAGCATCCATTAGCAGTGTTTAGAAAGTGTGGAAGAGCACAGTGTATAATAAGAGCGGAACCTGTATATAAAAATCCTACTTCTTTATCTCTTTGCTAGATGGTTGTGTCTTGCTGCTATTGTAGGGCCTTGCCAGCTATCCAAAGTGCCCGGCGCATCCTGGCAGCTGGATTTCCAGCATGGGAGGTAACTGATATGCTGCATGAAGCACTGTGGCATCGCAAGCTCTTGCTGGCTGATGGGACTCTGCGCGGCCATAAGCTGTGTGGGGCGACCCCCATCAGGCACCCAGGGCAAGCCTAGCCTGCCTCTTTTCTCACCTCACCCTTCACTGGAAAGGAAAGTGGAATTATCCCAACTTTCAGCTGTCTGTCAAGTGATGGTGAACTGATTAACTAGGTTTACTTTAAAGAAACATCACCCGAGCAGTCTTTTTACCTTTACAATCTCCTTCCTGTGGACCTTCCACATAATTTTCAGGAACAAAGAAACTTGTATTGTACACTCATCTGGGGGACAAACAAAATTTTAACCTTCTGTCTAAGTACACTATGATTTTGCTAGCAGGTCTGAGAAAAAAAAAATCCATTTTTAAGCTACTGTTAATTATCACTAGGCTAATATCAGTAAGAGCAGCTTCATATAACATGATTATTAAATGTTGATTTTTAATTAAGAGGTATTTGCACTATAAAAGGAGCTTTCATCTGTGTAGAAAGGATGTTTAAAATATTTTAATCTCTACTATTTGCACTGTTCTATTTTTTAATTACTGCCTTTTCTTTTATGGTGATTTTTTGCAGCACATAAAATTCAAGAGATACTCCTTCATAGCACCTTCTTAATAGTTACTGTTATAAAAAATGGGTACTCTGACCCTAATTAATGTAGTAAGTTATTTTGCACAGTACAAAGATACCAGCTAAAATTTTCTTACCAGTCACAATCAAAAGCCTGTTTGTTTAGCAATGGGTATAATAAAAAAGAGAGAGTGAGAAAGAGAGAGAGTGTATTTTTATAACAGTCTCCCTGCCTATATCACAAAGAGGTCTGTATTTCAAAGCAGAGCATCAAGAAAAAGCTTCTCAACTCCCAGTGATGCTAATGGAAGTTCTCCAGCTAAAATCCCTGAACATCCCTTTGAAAACATACCCCTAATGTAGATAAAAGTCTAGTTCTCTTCTTTCTTTCAGCAAAGAGGAAGTCTAGCAGGATTTATTTTGCCCCTCCTCTCATGCTGATATACTCTCTTAGGTGGGCTCTGCGAAAACTCTGCTTAGAGATATATTTACTCTCTTCCTACAAAAACAATTCCCCTTGGTTCAGAAATAAAAGCAGGCTTCATCAGCTTTCTTCTTCCTTTTATGCTGGTAAGCTCCTGCCTTTCTTTCTTTTCTTCTTTGCTTGCAGAGGGTATCTGCAAAGGAGAGGTGAAGCCGTGATATAAACTGCTGTCACCTCTGGGGGAAGAGCAGCCACCTCCTTCGGCCCTCAGAGGCTCCAAAACAGAGCCCCCCGGGGCAAAAAGCTTCCTGTCTTTATTGCTCACGTGGGAAAAACTCTTCCAGAGGCTGCTGCGATGAGGCAGATCCGAGCGGGTTGCCCCTCCTAACTTGCCAGGGGCATGCACGGCACCAAACTCCTGCTCACCAGGCAGACCAGCGTGCCCCCTGGGCCTCCACTCTGAAGAACGGCTCGATTTGTATTACATTTTCTACTCCAGAAATTAAAAAAAATCACATTAGTGTTCTTTCAGAGTACTTTAGTAAGGTGATTTAATTTCATTTCTGCTATCAATTTCACTTGTGTCAAATGTGTAAAACAATTTCTTTTACTGTTTTTGTTTTCTACTTCATAAAATATCCAGTTTGGAATGGAACTAAACATCAAGATGGCAAATTTTCCCTGGCAAGGCAATTCTGCTGTTTTGGTCAGTCCTACTTTGTATGAGTGGTTTTGACTCTCTGTGCCAAAATAATAAAGTCCTGGAATTTATAGAATAATTATTTCAACTAAGAAAACAAAAAGAATATGAGGAAGTAAAAGAAAACAAAACCAAAACATTATTTTCTTTAAAATATAACATCAACAGAAAGATGTGTTTTTCATGTCATGGAGCTTTAATACAGCTATATTTTCATAAGATAAGGTTTGATTCATTCTGTTTATAGCTCACGGCTAATTAGGGCAGACTGAAATATGGCACAGGAGCTGCAGTTTTGTTTATATTTAGAGCTGCTGCTCAGTAGAATGAATACAGCAACTACACTTTCTATTTGAGTTGTAAATTTACCATATAATAAAGTCTATACGTATATGCTAAATGAATATTAAACGTATACAAATAAATACATATATGCTAGTATACCTCATTCCTTCTTAATGCCAACACTATATGGAGAAGTAGAAATCTTGATGTGCAAGAAGATGAAGCTATGTTCATTTGCATACTGAGGAAAACTTTAGATAGCAAAATTGATCCAGCCTGCACACTTCTAGGATTACAGCCAATAAGTAAGGAGGATTTCTTTGAAAAGTGGGGACTGTTCAAAGTATTTTTTAATTTTCAAACATCAAAATAAATACCTTTCGAATTAAAATTCTGCCCTTCCTTCAATGCCTTGAAAGTACCTGTTTTGTTTTTCTTACTTGTAGGCACACATTCGCAAAGAGATACTTAGATTTTTACATAAATATAGACTACAATTAATCAATAATTTTCTTTTAGGTAGCTACTTTGATGATAGGTTGGAGCTGACTGAGTGCAAAAGGCAGCATTTATGCTGAAGGCTTTCTGATTTCTGCTTACAGTTTATGGAAAACAGCCTGTGCTTTCCATAGTTTACCACTGTAAAGGAATGCCCATTAGTTCAAGTGCTCACTGGTTTTGTCTTTATTCATTTGCCCTTCATCAAAAGGAACAGACATCAAGTGTTCAAAATGCAGGTTTGCATTTGTTTTTTCTAGTGATAGGATACTTGTCCCTCAAACTTAGATTCAGATCATCGCCCAGATATGTCAATCTGCTAAAGTTGATTTTTTTTTTTAATTATGGCAACTGCACTTGATGTAAAAATATTCACTGCATAATTTAAGAGGAAGCAATCTTCCGGTATAAGCCTTGTACTGTTTTTCTTTCGGTTTTAAAGAAAGTGAGTTCCTTGATCATTGGCAGCATATACTAAAAGGCTGTAAAGACAGTCAGATTATTTGTCACAAATGTTTCAAGAGCATTCTTAAAATATTTAAAGGACATTAAATCAGGATATTAATATTAAATATTAAAGCAGGAGTACCCAAGACCCAAGACCGTTTCAGAGCTCCTATTCCAGCTGTTGCACAGCCCAGCTGTGTTCCAGCCCCATAACAAGCCGAGACCTCACAGTCCCTTCTTCCCTCTTCCTCCTCTCCACCTCCCTGCCTTTTTAACTACATACAGTCAGAGCATCTAACTTTACTTAGGTCTGCCCAGATGACACTATCAAAGGTACAGCTATAAAGTATCACAGGTTTACACAGAGCTAAACTGCACTAAGATTCATGGCACCATGATGACTTAAAAAATATTTATCCCCCCCCCCCTTCATTTTTATTTTTAAAGGCATTAAGAAATCCATCTATCCTAGTGGATCTTAAGTATTTGCTCAGGATAGGTAGAGATGGTGGATTAAAAGCCTTCTCGGTGGTAACTGAGGTCATGGCAAACCGGAACTCATATGAGTCACTAGAAATGCCAAACTCCTCGCAAAGCCTCACTGCAAATGGACCTTATTATTAACTTCGTAGTTATTTCCTACTACGTGGATGTCTGCAAGGTCTTCTGAATTGTAAATTGGGGAGCAGGACACGACAGAGTTAGGTAGCATTATCTAATTATCAGAAAGAACCAGTAAGTCACTGGCAAGCTTCTGAAACTCTCATGCTACAGCTCAGGCCTATTTTTTGACTCGGAGTTATACGATGTACCTCAGGCTAACCTGTAAAATAACATTGCAGCTCATAAATTTGTGAGGGAAATTCTGGCCCCACTGATGAAAAAATACTGACTTCAAGTATTTTATCCCGAAAGTTAGCTTTTGAACAACTATTTGTAAAGAGAAATGCATTCTGCAAGCTTGTTTTTCCCTTTTGTTCTCAAGTAAAAAGTGGCATAT
This sequence comes from Apteryx mantelli, assembly GCF_036417845.1. Taxonomy (NCBI): domain Eukaryota; kingdom Metazoa; phylum Chordata; class Aves; order Apterygiformes; family Apterygidae; genus Apteryx; species Apteryx mantelli. The sequence continues at coordinate 81,880,447 of NC_089979.1, forward strand.
CAGACTGTTTTACTGAAGCAGATAGATGGAGTTCTATGGCTTGTACCTCTAAGTGGTCTGGATATGATCTTTGTGGAAATATGCTCACTTTTCATTTATGGAAATCTTATCTCTATTCTTTTGATTGGCTTTGCTTAATCTAAAATAAATCATCTTCACTGAAACTCAACATATTGCTTGGGTATGGCAAAATATATATATATATAGATTTCAATTCATTGAAATTCCTACCATTTTTTCTTGAATTTCCTGTGATACATATTATGAACTTTTCCATTTCAAACGGTGCATAAATATTATTTTAACATCGCAGCACTTCTAACAACAGAAACTGTGACAGTCTGCTTTTTCCATCTTCAACGCTACAAAAGGTCACCTAAGACAATAATGTGCTCAGCACCTAATAACAGAGCACTGTGTTTTCTTAGCACTTCTTGAAACTTCAGGACAATGAGTGACAGAATAAGGTTATGAACCATGGCTTCCCAATACACGTCTAAGCACTGCAGGAACCTGACTGCAGTTATTAATAATGACAAATTCTAACACCTGCAATCTTATCAGGTGACAGAGATACCACACACACACACACACACACACACACACACACACACACGATTGTCACCATCCCTGCAAATAAATGTGAAATGAGAAATCATACAGCTCTTCTCTGTTCACATCATTATAGAAATAGTTGCAATTTTCCCCTGCTCAAGTTGCCAGGTATGCACTGCTTTATTACACTGCTACTCCATTCTTTCTGTAAATATAAAAGAGAAGTTCAAGGTGCAAATGAAAAATACAATCTTCAGGTAAGCTAAAGATGGAGCATTTGAATCCAGATCGTTGATGCTGCCTCAGGAAATGGGCTGGCTTATCCCTTGAGACTGAAATCAATGAATCTCCGTGCATTTATAGCTTGAGTACCTCTCACTTATTTTGTCAACTTCACTTGAGGATCCTGGCTTTTCTTTGTTACCCAGAATTTTCCTGTTCCTTTCCCCTCTTTTTAATATTTTGTTTGGATATGTAATCCAAGTAAAGGTAGACACATTTAGAATGCATTTAGAAGCAACTAGGGAAAAAAAAAACCTCCCTTTGAAGGGTGGATAGTTATGAATTGGTAGCACAGCAATGTTCAAAGAGGACAGAAGAAAGTCTCCCCCCCCCCAACTTTTTTTTTTTGCTTTCATAAAATATAATTTGATTTTCCCAGAATAAATAAATAATCTCTATTTTCCTCAGATTCTGCCTGATAAGTAACCTCCTTTGCAATTTCATGAAGGTACAAATTTCTAAATTATCCAGCTTATTTGGATAATAGGAGTCAATTAAATTTCTACTACAGGGATTCTTCTCTGCATGCGACTTTATTCCCCATAGGACTTTTAATTTAATAAAAAAAAAAAAAAAACCTTTTATATAAATACAACAGACCTGTCTAAATCCAGAAGAGTCTCAGTACAGAACTGCCACTCAGCTCACTAGTTGCCTTATAAACCCTTTCAGCTCTCTAAATGACAGTGTATTTCATTAGTGCTTTAAATTTTTGAAGGACATTTCACTTAAAACTGTTCTATCTCATAGATATACGCATCTGGGCTTTCACACTAGGTACAAATGGTAGCAGCAAAGAAAAAAGTGCAAATGAGCAGAATCATTATGAAAGATAATTTAATGCATACCCTCTGTTTTACTTATGTGATAGTGTGGTTTCTTGCATGGTCAATCCCACAATTTTGTCCGATGGCCTTGAGCAGCTCTTGAAATTCCAAGTTAGACCATTTCTATAGACTGTAGGCACAATGTGGTCATTACCTGAAATAATAAAACTATAAAGGTGAAAGAACTTTTTTTCCCCCAACAACACTATTTAGAAATAGATTTTAGAAATATATCAGCTTATAAAAAAATAGTACTGAATTACAGTGAATGTGAATTTGAGTAACAGTAATGACAGTACCTCTCTTCCCTCACCTGTGTCACTTCCACCGCTTATACTTAACCAATTTTTATGATGAACAATGACTAACTCATTGTTCAAGTTTACCAGAATTGTATTTGCTGAAACAAAATCAGAAACAAACAAACAAACAAACAAAAGCTGGGACAGTTTTTTCCATGAGCTTCAAAACTGTTATTTCTTAACTCATGTAAGGAATACACAAAGGAAAATCTAATGATTTTCTTCAGCACTGAATAGTACATTTTTTCCAGTGTTCATCACATCAAAATAGACAGCACTAGATATTCTACACGTGTATCACTTCAATTTATATTGCTTTTGCTATAATCTGGCCATGTTCTTCTTCTTGATTTGCCTCTACGCAGAAGCGCCAATCATTTGCTTGTTATGGTGGCTGCTCACAAGAGAGTCCATGTAACCTACTTCTTTCTCATTCTCTGTAGCTATGATTTTTCCAAAGCTACTGTAAGAAGGATTCAGTGAGACTTTTGCTGATAATGTTGCTTGGAGTCTGAAAGGATACCCACTGGTTACAGTGGCACCAGTGAGAAGCCCTTATGATCTACTCCACATTCTTACCCTGTAAACGTCAACACACGGGTATCTGCTTTGCTTTCCCCAATCATATAATTGACTTCTATAAATGGGAGCAAATCCCTTTCAACAACAATTATTGTGCAGAATAAGAGTTTTCATCTCCTCTCCCTCTTCATGTAAAGTTGCATAAAGTTAGCATTGCTGTATTTCTTGGCTGCATTTCATAATCTAGTTTTTCTTGAGATAGACATCAATTTTTTTATTGCTCTTTGCATACTGTGACTTTTGAGTGGTTATGATATTGATTATTCAATTTTTATTAGTACCACTACCAGCACAGAAAATCTCAAACTGAATTCAAGCATTTTCAACTAACTCATTTTTTTCTACCCAAAGAGACTGGACCTTCTTCTTGTTGCTCTCTCAGGCGTTGATATAACAAAGTATTTAACCTGGAATGTTAAGAACAGGAATAGCTCCCTTGACTTGTAACCTACTGAATCTAACAAAAGCAACACCTCTGTGGTCAAATAATATTTTTCTTCAGCATCTCAGAACAAGCTTTACCCATCTACTTTCTGAAATAATTTATGTTCTTCCTGTGCATTTCTATGGCTGTGGTGACTTCAATAGCATTTCCACTTCCCATCACAGAATTGCTACAGTATATTTCGACACAATCTGACATATTTGCCAATTCCATGGTAATTTTAAGGGGCTATTTTCATTATTTTGCTTAATAAATTCTGTTTTTCTGTTATGTGAGTATGTTAAGCACTTTACTGAAGTTCAGTAGAAAGTCTTCAATTAATATCACTAACTTTTCTGAACCACAATCCCTTTTTAGTGACCCCAAAACATACATTATTTAAAAATGGCTCTCTTACGCATACTGCAGTAAAATCTTCAATCGTATGTTTGAAGCACTTCATAAAAGAGATACAGTTTCACTTCAGTCTTTCTGGCTGCATTTATTCTGATTGACTGCGTGCACTATCATATACTCTCAGATCAGTGTGTCAGTGTGTCATTTCTCTTAGTCTGGCTGCCTTGCAAAACGCCTGCTTCTTGCCCCAGCATGCATGTTGGGCACAGCCAATGTGCATACCCAGCATAGGTAGGGGAAAGCTATTCTTGATGTCCTAATCTCGATATGGCTAGATTACTTTACTAATAGGATAGTGTATAGCATATATGTGTGTGGAGAATTCTGTATGCAGTAAAACATCTCCTTCATGGCAGTGATTTTTTTTTTTACTTTTTTATTCAGTTTTACAGGGTATACATGGTACATGGTAAAATTCATTCTTTTTTTCATAAATAAGCTACATAAGCAAAAAAAAAAATATTTACAGAGCAACCAACAAAAAATGTGTTTCACTTTTTCAACAAAACAGAGAAACTGGAAAAAATGAGCTATGCTAAAAAGATACTTTTAATGAAAAAAAAAAGTCAGTAATAAATTCAGTATTATAAAACAGATGTTGTGGGATATAAACCAGAAAGTTCAGTTACTGATGAGATGGCATTAATGATGAAGCAGCTAAGCATGGACTAACACAAGCAGTAATCTGGTGAAATTGTGGTAGCTTTTACAGGTGTGGTTTACCTAGTCATCTAGACGTCAATTTGACATTTTTCAGTGCACAGCTTTTAGCAAAAGCCCTTACTGGATGTACTTAATTGTGTGAAAGCAGTAAAATTATGAATAAATTTGCTTTATATCCATTAAAAGAGTCTAAATACTTGTGTATTTCCACCCCTGACGTGGGTGGGGGGCAGTGATACACTGGCAAAAATTATGAGAAATTCAAGGAGCACGGTAAAGCACATCTTGTTTGCCTGCTTGGTCCTCTCTTTGATTTGCAAAGCTCACTCAGTATTACACGGACAAATCAAGCAGAGGACAGTCTCTCTTAAAAACTGAAAAAAACCTAAATTGATGATGAGTCATTACTTAGATGAATGTAATGAAATAAATACCCGGCAATTAAGCTGAAGCAAAGACTGTGTGTACAGTTTGTGAAGATATAAACCGATAGATTTCTCTGAGGCTCCTGCACACACAGGATTTACCGAGTTAAATCACAGCCCCACTGAAGTCAATGGGAGCTTATGACAAGTCCATTATCTTCCTCAAAGAGGAATAACAGGAAAATCATAAAAAAATTAAGTATATCTTTAAAATTAAACATAAGAAAGAGGCTTCTGGAAAGCAAAAATCAGCCTGAATTCTTGCTAATGTGAAGCTGCTTTCTTTCCTCTATTGTTTATACCATGTTCCTAGTGATATTCCTGTTGCTGGAAGGCTTTTTTACATTTATTAGCTACTCAGGTTTTCCTGTATCATGTTCCAATTTTCCTTTCCTGATTGGACACTTGATCTACCCTGCCAAATTTTTTCCTTTATTGATTTTTCTAACTCTAATTATAGCATGGGACACTTATGGATTTATTCTATTAAGACTACCTGCAAATAAAAGCTTCTGTAGTCCAAAGAACCATAGATTTGTACCCAGTTATAGGCATTAATCATAATTACAGGTTTTTATCGACTAATTCTCCCTCATTTTAGAATTGACGCCAAAAGGATTTTGGTTTGGGCATTTGTTTCTTCTAAAATCAATCCATTTAAAGAGCCTTGCGGTTGCAAAACCAAGCTTAAAGTATTGGTAAGATGACATCTATTTTTCAAATCAAATATATTGTTGAATCCTTACAAGCACGTAATGAATATGATGCATAATTATATTTTCTCTGTTGCTAAATTATTTTCTCTTATTCTACTTTGTTCCTGAACAAAGCATTCCGGGTAGAAAACATTCTTTAAATGCCTATCACAAATTATAACTTATTCAAATAGATTAATTTATTACAACTGCACAAAGGGATTTTATTAAATATTCATTTTCTTCTATCTGCACTGATATTAGTAATTTAAGTTTGCCTATAGTGTAATCAAAGTGAAACATGCTATGAGAAAGTGAGCCTAGCACATTAATTTAATCTATTTTAGCTACTCCTGCTGTCTCAGAAATCATTTCTATGGTTACAAGGCATTTGTCAAAGATTTCTAAAAGAAAAACATCCTGTGTTGCTGATTCTTCTCTAAATAAGGCTAATGTTTTATTATTTTCTCTTGAAATACCTAGTCTGGGATTTCTGTATCTCTAAACATTATTTCCCACATTGTAGAAAAGAATTAAAATATTCTCATCAATTGACGCTTTCTATACACAGAATACACGGTAGATGCATGTAAAACAGGTACAGGAAACTTGCAAATCTTTATGAGTAGCTAGGAGAACTTGATGTGTTTCATTTGAGATATCAAAGTACTCAGTTTCTTTTCACCCTTTCAAGAGACATGCTGACAGATTCCACCCTGGGTTTTAGAGCTGTAAGAGCTTACTTCTAGGCTGAGATGAATATAAATTCGAACCCATAATATCAAAAAGGGAAGAAGGAGAACGCTTGAATGGTAATCTTTTAACACAAATCCAGACCTATGGCTTTGGTCCTGCATTTGATATAGCTCCCCTGTGATCCCAAGTGGTAGAAACTCAGAATAAGAAGAGTTATCCTCTTTATATTTGAATGCAATTGGCATCAACCTTATATGAATTGCTTTTATGAGAAATACATTTTTTTCAATCATTATTTGAGAAAAAAATCATACAAGCTGCTCTGAGCTTCTGATATGAAATATAACCAGTAAATAGTTTAAATTTAGTCCAAGACTGCTGGCCACTTTAATCTTGCATAAATCTGCACCGCTGCCAAAAGGAGCAATCTCTGCCTCTTGCTCTTGCTCTCTCCCTTGTGCCAGAACAAGAGTTTGTGAGGCTGAATGGCAAGCTGGCTGTAAAACTCTATTTTATGTTAGACTCTGCATAAAGAAATCTTATAGCAGTCACCATAATTGAGATTCAGATTGGAATGTTGCTCTTTTATCCTTTATTTTCAGAGAAATTGAATCTTCACCCTCCAAATAAGTCTCACTGTTGACAACTTAATGTAAAATAAGCAGAATTTGTCTTTTTCTGTAAAGAAACTGTGCAATCTCCTATTGTCAAGAAGGAGGATCTGGGGAATTACAGGCGGTCCGCCTCACCTTGATCCCTGGGAAGATGATGGTGCAAAATCCTGGAAGCCATTTCCAGATACTTGAAGGACAAGAAGGTGATTGGGAGTAGCCAGCACAGATTTATGAAGGTGAAATCATGCTTAAGCCCGCGACGATGAGATGACAGGCTCAGTGGATGAGAGGAGAACAGTGGGTGTTGTTTACATTGATTTTAGTAAGGCTTTTGACACTGCCTCCCATAGCATCCTCATAGGCAAGCTGAGGAAGCTGAGGAAGCGTGAGCTAATTGAGTGTTAATGAGATGGACTAAATATACTGTTTAACCTCTTAATGACATGGATGATGGGACTGAGTATATCCTCAGTAAGTTTGCTGATGATACAAAACTGGGAGGAGTGGCTGGTACACCTGAGGGCTCTGCGGCCATTCAGAGCGACCTCAACAGGCTGGAGAGATGGGCAGAGGGGAACCTCATGAAGTTCAATAAAGGGCTGACCTGCTGGAAAGAAGCCCTGCAGAGAAGGACCTGGGAGTCCTGGTGGACAACAAGTAGACAAGGAGCCAGCAATGTGCCCTTGTGGCCAAGAAGGCCAATGGTCTCCTGGGCTGCATCAGGCAAAGCATTGCCAGCAGGTGGAGGGAGGTGATCCTTCCCCTCTGCTCAGCCCTGGAGAGGCCCCACCTAGAGTGCTGTGTCCAGTGCTGGGCTCCCCAGTAAAAGAGAGACATGGACCTGCTGGAGTAATTCCAGCAAAGGGCCACAGAGATGTTTAAAGGGACTGAGACATCTCTCATATGGTGAGCAGCTGAGAGAGCTGGGAATGTTCAGCCTGGGGATGAGAAGGCTCAGCGGTGGAATCTTATCAAAATTTACAAATTTTTAACGGGAGAGTGTAAAAAAGACAGAGTCAGACTCTTCTTAGTGGTACCCAGCAACAGGACAAGAGGCAATGGGCACAAACTGAAGCACAGGAAATTCCACTTGAACACAAGAAAACACTTCTTTATGATGAGGGTGATTGAATAATGGAACAGGTTGACCAGAGAGGCTGTGGAGTCTCCATCCTTAGAGGTATTTAAAACCTGAGTGCTCCATTCTGAGCAACCTGCTGTCATTGACCCTGCTTTGAGCAGGAAAATTGGACTAGAAGATCTCCAGATGTCCCTTCCAGCCTCAATTATTCCGTAATTTTCTGATATTTTCAACATATACTTTGTTGTTTTTAATGTGTTCACCTGGGGAGTGGAAGACTGTTTTTATTTACTTGTGTGATGGTAGTGCTCATAAATCCAGTTGATGATTTACTTTGCACACAAAATCTCAGAATAATTTAGGTTGGAAGGTACCTCTGTACCACGTAGTGTACATCTGCTTAAAGCAGGACTAACTTCAAAGTTAGATCGGGTTGCTGAAGACTTTGTCCAGTTGAATTTTAAAAATCCCCAAGGACAGAGATTTTATAACCTTTCTCAGTGCTTATCCCAGTCCTTAACTGCTCTTATTGTGATTTTTATTTTTATTTTTATTTAGTTGGAATTTGCCTTACGCAACTAGTGTCTGTTGCCTCTTGTCTTTCCACTGGTATCTCTGAGAAAAGTCTGTCTCTCTCTTCTTTACGATAACTCATTAGGTAGCCGAAAGTAACAATTAAAACCTTCTCCACTTAAAAGTCTCTCCTCCAAGCTGAACAAATCTACTTCCCTTTGAATTTGTCACGTGCTCCAGTCTTCTAACCATCTCAGCAGTATGGTACTACTGAGTTTATCACTGAAAAAGTAAAGATGATCAAAGAAGAAAAAGAAAAGTAAAAAACAAGCAAAATGACCAAGGTAGTGCTAGGCAAAGCTCTCTAGCTGGAATGAAGAATTACTAATGTAATATTTTACTGGAAAAAGCAATTAGGCCATTTCAAACCTTATCCTGAAGATCGTCGGTCTTAAAGGAATTAGGCATTAACTCTCAGTCTTTGGGCAGTAGGCTATCTCCTTCACATGATCAAGCCCCAGGTTTCTGTATAAAGAGCCAGGATTGTCTCCAGGACATTTATATGGAGCTCAAATTCCTTGAAAGAGTAAGTAGTGAGAATAAAGCTTTTCCTAAATTTGTTGTGGCTACAGTTTATAGTCACTGTGCTTCAAAATAGAAGATTGATTGAATGAAGATGGGATTTTATTTCATCTGCTTCTTAAATATTAAATACACATTTGCTGGAAGGCATCAATGGCAGAAAAACAAGAAATTAATGGGGAGAACAAAACTCTTTCAATACAGGAAGCTTATAAGATAAGATTCACTTCTCACTGTGCGAATTCTGACTTTATTAAATAATAAGGTAAAAATAAAAATCAACTCTCCCAACCCTGTTTTATAAAGCAAGCACCAGATGTACCTTCCACATGCTAACTAGCCTATTGCCTAGATTAACATCCATGCTAGAGACGCAAACACAAATGACAAGTTTTATGAAAATTAATTATTACTTGCATTAGGTCCACAGAGCAATGTCTCTCTGAGGTCAGGTGAAAGTAAGGCTATGAATAACGCAAAAAAGCTGGCAAGAATCCAACCCTAATATTAAAAAGAGTGAAGAAAATTGGAACGTATTTATAGAGTGGGATTTTTAGCTGCTCCATTTAATGGCTTTTGAAATATGTGGAATATGGTTAAAATGGCATTAACTTAACCAAAATGTTTGTAATAATGGAAATATTAGCTTCCCTTCATAATAGAAATTTTGGAAATATAAAGAGCAGTGCTCACCTCCTGTGGGTGAATGTAAATACCTGGGAAGAGGTAATGCATGACTAACTCTTCAATTGTACTGCATTTATCTGAATGATGAAAATACTATCATCTGAATACTCATCAAAAGGCAGTAAAGACCACCACTTTGTCACTGAAATTTTAGCAGCAGTCACTGTAGAGCATGCCAGGGAGACCATCTTGGTCATACTATTTCTATTCTATGATTTACTAGAGCCAATTTCCCAAGGGATTTGTTATGATGAATAGTTTCCATGGATGCAAATGTTCCAAAATTCAGCCAAACCATAAAGTTACAAATACACAGAGCTGGGATCTAAATTTGCTTATCCTGGTCTTTCAATAAGTAAAACTAAAAACTATAGATTGAGGATTAACAATCTGTTGGAATTTTCAAAGACATTCTAATACTAATATAGCTCCACTCCTAATGAAATCAATGGTATATTTACCATCCTCTCTGGCTCTGGAACAAAGGAAAGCAAATGTTGAGTACTTTGGAAAATAATATAAAGTTTTGTTAATGCAGTGAATTTGTTATTTGTGCAATGTAGATTCATTATCAAAAATCACAAAAGCTAGGCTCTGCATGCTTTAGTCCAGAGAGAACCCTACTTTTGCAGAAGAGGAATCTTATCTGGGAAAGAAAGTCAGATCTGGGTCTCCAATTTTCCAAAATAAACCTGGTTATTTGAATTATTATGAAAATAAAGATCTTTTTAGAACTAAACAGTGTTGTATAACATGCAACATGTTAAGTTTGGATTCCATGGCACAGCAGAACATTTTTTCTAGATATATAGATTTTCTACTGTTCTATGATTTTAGCACCCTTCTCTTCAAGTAAGCAGTTACACTTAAGAAAATACACAGTCATACTGAACACTTGACCACAGTCCATTGGTCAGAGATCAGCTCATTTCCTTCCCTCTGGTCTCCAGCAGCATAATGCAAGCTGAATGGCAAAGGAGGCCACTGCCTGTACCAGGTGCTGCACTGCAAATTCTGGGTATGCTAGTCCTCAGCTGCATCAGGTTTTAACAACTGCAGATGACTCTTGTAATGGGTATGTTTTGTCAATTGCTATGTATTTCCTAGCAAACTATGACTTTCTTGGTTGGCAGTTTTATACTTTCTACTTTATACATATCTGTTATTACTCCTTTTTGGTCACTGAATCACTTGCAAAGAAAACTGATTTTGGGAACAAATGGCGAGCTCATGGATGTCACCTGGAGTTTCTTTCACTGACTTCCACAGGATATCAAATAGCTAAATCCACCCACCCATGAATTATCAATGGTTCATTAAAAGATCATGGCAAAATATATCTTCTTTCAGTTATAAGGCAATCTTGAAAGAAGACGTCATTTTCTGTCACTTTGATGTAAAAGGTTCTGCATCTTTTTCAGCTCAAAAAGCAGAAATTCACTCAGGGGACTTGACCCTAATTCAGCTAGGAATCCTGATTTAAGATTACTAATTGCTTTATGACTCAAACTCAATATGAAAACACTGCGAAAGCAATTTTTTTTAATTTTTTCTCTGGCATTTATACACTGTGAGAAATAAACAGCTGGGGCAAGCAGCAGGCATTTCAATATGTTTTATTTATTTATACGCAGAACTTTAAGCATATGTCATATTGATGGCATTTACATCATAATATATGTTGTTCCCTATAGCTGTGCAAATTCATCAGAAATTGTCTGAATATCTACTGAATGTTAAGGCAGGAAGAGCTTACCAAACTTTTTTCTCCATCTGGTTCGTATCCTGCAGGCTCAGCTTTTCTGCATAAAGCACCCAGTGAAGGAAATGTGTGTTTTAAAATGTAATAGTCTTCCTCTGAAAGAAAGTGTTTTTCTCAGCCCCAGCAAAAGAAGAAAAAGACATGAGAATTCTGTTTGTGTTAGCCATGAAAACAAAAAGAATAGGAAGGAAGTGTCCACAGGGAGGGATAAGTAAAAGGATTACACCTAGATTAAATTAAATACATTAGAAAATGTGTTTTTGTACAACACCTTATACAAACAAACAAACAAACCTGTTCAGTTGTATAATTCCGTTATAGATTTTATATATATATTTATTTATATATTTATATATATATATATATAAAACAGAATATATTCAACAGAATTATTAATACAGAAGTTAAATTCTTTATTTTTATGCTCTCCTGTTTGTTAAGACTTTGACATTCACTGTATGGTTTCTGAGATGTAGGGCTACCAAAGCCCTCAGCTGTGGGGCAACAGCTTGAGAATTCATATCAGGAAATATTATACCAAGCTTCAACTGATATGTAGGACTGAAGTCAGTTCATGCATGCTCCAGTCATGGGTCCCAGAGCTGTTAGCAGCACTAGCCAGGCTACATATTGCTGGAGATCTATTCATCCAAATTAGAATTTGTCTGATTTTGATTCTGTTCCAAAGTCCGCCAATATCCACAGAAGTCTTCTGTTTGATTTTGGTGGGTCTAGGTCAAGCCTGCTCCATGCCTACCTGGATATAATCAATTTCAATAGAAATTGCACAGGTTGAAAAGAGTGGGTGTCTTTCCATGTTGAAACCTCAATGTACTTGAATTCTGTGTTGTATTGATTTTTGTTCTAAAAGATGGACAAAGACGCTTTATTCTGGACAGTGAGTGAAAATATATATTTTATTCAGTGGGGCTTGTCTGAAGAGGGAAAAAAAAAGAGCTCCTTCTTCATTAAACTACTAAGATATTTTTCCTCAAGCAATAGACATACTTGAAATATATTTTACATGGCAGCATAACTGTTATGTACCATTCACTATCTTCTACAAGCACCATAATCCTTAAGAGCCCACTTAATACTATAAAAACAAACAAACAAACAAACAAAAAACAGGCAGGAAATATTCAGAAAAAATGGAGCCAATGAGTAGTGACATCACTGTAGTAACAATTGTCTGGTATTTCTGGTATCTATATGCAATATAGAATGAGAAGAACCATACCTTTGTTTCTAGGTGGATACATCATCCAAAGGCCAAGGACTCATCTCATTCTTTCTAGTTCTTCCAGCACACAGAAGAGTGATGGGTACCTTTTGTTAAGAAAAATACGACAAGTCTGAAATATGACAGATGAAGTGGAAACCTAGACAAGATAGAACCTCCCCTTTATTCCCAATAGATATACTCTGTTTCTTTCTTGGCAATGTTAAGATTTCCAAGACTGAAGATAGCACATATGTAGGCTGGAACCATGAATCTTCTATAGAAATAATGTTATCTTCTCAGCGTAAGTAGTTCTGTGATATGCCTGCTACCTAGGTTGTAAAATTATCAGTACTCAATAAAAAGTTTTTCTTAGCATACCAGCTTTTAGAAAGCATACAAATCATTTCACATATTTCTTTATTTGTAGAAATGTCTTGATTTTTGAATTTCTGACACTGCTTTCTGGCCTCCAGTAGCAATTTCAAGAGTATCCATTAGTCACTCACTGACTATTTTAGTATGTTTAAAAAAAAAAAAAAAAAAAACAGAAAAAGAACCTTGGTTCCAAATACATGGTTGACACCTGAAGTTTCCTTCCTTGGGCGATAGTATTCCAAGTTATGCACTTGTCTTGTTACACATTCCCAAGCCCAGTGCAAAGGCTAAAAAACAAGCATGACATTTATCCTTGGCAAGACAGATGATAAGCTGGAAGAATTCCTTTTTACCATTCCAGCGTCATTCTTTGTTCTCTATTCCATGTTTATTTCTCAATATAAATAATAAAAAGAAAAAACTCTGGTTTCAAAATCACCTAGTAAAATACAGAACAAAAAGCCATCAGCTAGAGAAAAGATTGAGTCCTTGAGCTTACTCACAGTCCTATAATGACGTTGCTGAGAGTGGAATTCTTCCTCTGATACATAAGATTCCACATAAATGCACACATAATATAAAAATAGTTCTATGCAATAATTCAAATGCCACCACCAATTATCATGAAATTGGCTTCTCTAATGAAAATTGGCTGGTATGCATCCCACTTAATAGAAAACACAAGACTATGGGGAACACCACTGGATCCAGTAAAGCTAGAGAAGTGGGCAGAATGCTGGCAAATGAACTTTACTGTACATAAATGCAAGAAAATGTCCAGTGAAGAGAGGATATAAAAAAAGAGATATTAGCATATTGACTTTGAAATACATCAGAAGAATGAGCACTGTGCCTCTCTAGATTGCTCAGCAAAAACATTTTCTCATTGTGCAGTGCTAGAAATCAATCACAGAGGGATTAATGAAGAATAGATAATGAAGAATTTCTTCTAAAATGAAGAATAAATAAAAGCTGAATACATTATGTAAATCCTATAAACATAATGTAAACCATGGAAAACAGTAGCACACCCTTATTTGAAATGCACTGTTCTGTTATGGGCCTACTACTTAAAATACATATATATTCAAATAATAGAAATAAAGGTGCTAGTATCAGAAGCATGATAAGGACTGTCATATATATATATATATATATAAAGAATAAGATGACTGTGACTAATTTGACTAGAAACAGGACAAGAAAATAGGCAAAATTAAACTCTTTCAAGAATATAAATGGAATCTTGCCATCCTAGAATAATAAAAATAAAACCTTTCAGTTAAATGGATATTTTTATTCTTCTGAAATGAATTTAAAAAAAAAAGTATGTTTGTGGAACATAATTATTTTGTGGAACTTTCTGTCACAAGATTTCATGAAACCAAGAAATTCAGTAGTGTAGCAAATTGCTGAGATATGTGATACGGGTTTATGAAAATTTCCATAGTTAAATCACACTAACTAAAAAAGTTGTTCTTCCCTGAATTTTTATGATTCAAGATATACCCTGCATTCTAACTGATTGTCAGAGAAGTAATTTCAGCTAAGCACAAGTTCAGCCATAACTGTCTGTTGTGAATTTTCTTGTGCCTTTCTCAGAAGCAAGTCCCACTGACCATAATGAGATGTAGAGCAGTGTAGGATAACACCCATTCTGAATGGCAATTGCTATGTCTTTTTTTTTGTTTTTTAGTTATTATATCTAGGAAAAATATGTTCTTCCAAACTTCATTTTTAATCAAAAAAATGCAGATTTGGTGACATCCAGATGCTACATAAAATTAGCTAAATCTTGCTCAATCATCCATTTAGAGAAAAAAAAGGAATCAAACTAGAATAGAAATTAATTGACATTAATTTCAGCCTTTAATTTCATTTCACTGTTATTTAAAAAGCTTTAGTACTGTTTGATATGAAAATGAAATACCTCCCTCTTGGGCTAAACAACCAAATGATCCCTTCTAAATTGCTATAATGGTTATTTGACATTTAAGCTGTTGCTTTAGCATAGTTGCATGCCAGGGAATGCTACTGCCCTGTAACCACGTGCCCCATAGGACAAGAATGAGGGACAGAGAGGTCTACTCAATTCTTCCTCTAAAAGAATGCCTTCTTACAGCCACATACCTAAGCTAGGAGACAGCAGGACAGAGCAACAAACACAAATGGCAAGTGTTTGCCATTGCTCGTTGCATTTACTCAGTCACACTGGTCCAGGATCAACTTTGCCGGTGTTATTACTAGAGTTACACGAAGAACTTCTCAAGTCCTTTTACTTTCTGCCATAAGGGCACTTAGAAATCTACACAGCACTTTTTTATGCTAGTCCCCAAAGAAAACCATTCCTCCCTGTGTCTATATATGGCAATAGTCTACTGAAAAATATTTGCTCTTGAAAAGCTGTCTGTCTGCAGGGTCCCTGCAGGAATGATTTAGCAGTAGCCAGAAAGCAAATAAGCTTCATCAGAGGCATGAAAATTAACTATAATCGTACCTTGATTTGGTTTGTGAAATTTTAACAAGGGACTCCATACAAATCCCAGAGGCACATCAGCACTTTAATTGTTTAATTTCTGATATAAAACAGATGTTTTTCTTGGTAACTTCATCTACCTGAAAATCACTTTGAAACATGTGCTAAATGACCACCTTGCAAATAGGTCAAGTGATTAAGAAGACAGCCAGATGGTTGTTTAATCTAAATGAATAATGTTAAGACTTTTTTTTTTTTTTTTTTTAGAAGCATGTTTAGTAATTATTATGCAGTTTGCACACTCTGTTATTTCAAGTCTGGCTGATAGATGTTGGTGCTGATAGACTTTCAGTACAGCGGGAGAGGGTTAACGTTAATTTCTTTACAGTAGCTCCTGTTTGATATTAAACTCTTTCCTCTCCACATTTTACTTGACTCTTGTAATGGTGGTGTTAGAGAGCAGCCCTAAAGAAAAATGGGCATATTGATACATTATTTTAGAAAGGCAAAGGGGGAAGTGTGTCTCCATGAGAAGTGAAAGTAATAAATTTGATCATTTAACTTGTTTTTCAGTGGCATAGAAACTTGCACTTCACATGAGAGTTGTACCACCATCAGACCGACAGGTTGAAAAATCATGACTCAGACTATCCACGAGATCATGAGGTTGACTTCAAAATTATGAAGCTTTTATACATGTGTGTATATATATATATAAATATAGACAGATATTTATATAGATATCTTAGTATGAATTTTGAGCTTAAATTCATTCTTAAATATAAGTTTTCAGCACTGTTTTGATTCAAACTCAGTTTCCTATTTCCTAATGTCTGGATCTGCTGCTCTTCTATTTCTTTCAATCTTGCTCATGGTTACTCATGACAGGAAGGTGTGTGGAAGTTCCCTGAATATATTCCTTTGTCAAGGCAGATTTTGAGAACTTTCTAGCTTTATCTGGGATTTGCAAACATAGAGCAGAGAAATGCACAGCCACTCCAGACAAACTGCAGCTTCTCGGGAAATCACAGCTACGAATCTGTTCGATCAGCAATCAATTATACAAGCAACATACTGCACTTGCTCTGCACATTTGCAGTATGGTCAGTGTTTCCTGAAAGCAGCAGAGTTGCAATCCATGAATAGGATATACAGGTTTGTGTGTCCAAATGAATCAGAATTTACACAACATGCATACCATAGCTCATATACACCTGTTGCTGCTGAGGTAGCCCTAAACAGAAATATTTTAGCCCTCTCCCAGCCTCTACTTTAAAGACTACTGGAAAAATTAAAGGAACCATTGAATTTAACCCAAGAATACATTTTTATCTGCTCAATAAAAGTAGATAAATGAAGTCATTAATACAGTAGTACTAAGAACAATCTAAAATATGAGAAAAAAAGCTCTAAACAAAGTTCTTCATCCTGGGTTCTTGAAACCAAATTTTGTCCATTTCTGATCTACCAATAACAAACAATTTCATCCTAATACCCAAGTAGAAGCCTGAACCTGTTGAGCAGAAATTGTCTCATTGTTAATCAAAGCCATAGTTTAATATGATTTAGAGCAGCGAAATAATGCTTGCCTGTAGAGCTTGATTACTACTACTGACAGCACCACTTTTATTACTTTTACTGCATTGGAAACCAATTGACATTCAGTTCAGAAATAACTGTGTTTGCTCAGCCAAACTGACTTCAGTGATCTCCCTGTAAGCTGACAGCTGGCTTGCAACAGATGATGATGAGTAATCAGCTGATCATGGCTGAAAACAGAACCACGCACCTGGAACCATCTTAAACTTGTATTTCTATTATGTTTGGAATTGTTATGGAGGCCTCAAGAATCTACAGAATATAGTAATCTCTCTGTTCAACATTAGCTTTTGTAAAATCAGTTACTTCCAACTAAATTTGCATAGCTGAGTTTACCTGTGCCTATTTGGGGAACTTTTTCTCTATTTTTGAAAACTGAGCATTCAAACTACCTCCAACATCCACAGATTTTTTTTGTCCAGAAAGTGTTTCATCGGACTGAAGCAAAATAAAAAGACAGTTATCATCAGAGGTTCATCTCTCTGCACTTAAATGAGAAAGCCTTCTATAGTCTGGAACAGACTAGTAGGGATTTTTCATTCCAGTTAGTACCAGAACAGTATTTTTTTTTTTTTCTATTGCAACTTTTTTTAGTTACCAACCCAATTATTTGCTTTCAGGATTTTTTGTATAATCTTTCACCATGTCCTTCATAAGCATAAATCTTGGTCATTTTGGCATAAGTGTTTGTCTTAGCCACTGAAATGCTAATGCTGAATAATTTTTCATAAGAGTTGCATGTACATAAAATGGGAAGGTGAAGTATGAGTTGATTTTGTTTGTTGACATGTGAAATAACAAATGGAATAACAAGCTTTTTGTTCCATGTATTACTCAACTTAAGCAGTCGGATTGCTGCAGCTTATGCCTAGACACATACTTAGAAAAACTAGTAAACAAAGTCAACAATTAGATAGGTAAAGAGGATCAGCATATATGCCCCGCTATGTGATATGCACCAACCAAGATTTTTGGATTTGTCTGAACTGCAGGAAGAAGGAACCTACAAAAAAGGAAAGCTGTGACATTTGATTATCCAAGGACATTATGACTGACTGAACTGCTGAGTGACACAGTAATTATTGATATGGTATTAAAATGGGTATTTATGGTATTTGCTACCTCGGTATTATGTATAGTCTCTGTTGATTATACAGCAGACAGTAGGCAGTAGACATATCTCTCTAGCAGACTCTAGAAATCCTACCTGGGGTTGCACTCCAGGTGTACTTTCTAACAGATACTTATCAGGAAGTAAAATGTTTTAAGGGAAGGTTCTGTCTGACTAGACAGAAGGTGGTTGCTAGTGAAGGAATTAATTTTTCTTATTTTAAATATTCAGATAAGACATCTCATCTGGGTGTTTTAATGGACTTGAAAAAAGCTGTCCTTTTAAAAGCAGTCTGTGAGAGCCTCTGTATTTAATTCTCAGCTGTTCCCAGTGGTGTTATACTCCTTTTTGAAGAGTAGGTTGGGTGGCTAAGGGTGGGATTTTATCAATGTGTACAAATACCTGATGGGAGGGAGCGAAGAAGGTGGAGCCAGACTCTTCTCAGTGGTATCCAGTGAAAGGGCAAGAGGCAATGGGTACAAACTGAAATACAGGAAATTCAATTTAAACATTAGAAAAAAGCTTTTTACTGAGAGAGTGGTCAAACACTGGCACTGGTTGCCCAGAGATTTTGTGGAGTTTCCATCCTTGGAGATATTCAAAAGCTGACTGGGCACAGCCCTGGGCAACCTGCTGGAGTAGGCAATCTCCAGAGGTGCCTCCCAGCCTCAACAGTGATTCTGTGAATGCCATGGAAGCACCTCTGAAATGGGTGACATTGCACTTTTCCTGGAGGCAAGCAGGTCTACTCAGGGAGAAGAGCTTCTAGAGACTGTGGGATGTAGTGAGCAGAAGATAGTCAGAGAAAGGAGCTAGAGGTCTGCACCTCATGCAGGGCCTGTGAGGGATGAGAAGAGAGGGAGGAGCCAATAGCCAGGCCTCAAGGACAACGGAAAGGACAAATATAGGTAGCTTGGAGTTGGTGTGGTTCTTACAAATGAACCTAAACATTTTATTTTAGTGACCTCATCACATCAAGGATTTTTTGCAGTTGTTGATCTTCAGATTTATATAATTGTATATTTAAATTCTGGCTGCTGATGTGCCAGCTACATTATGAAGTCTAATCAGCTCTTCAAACACGTGCATATCATCATCCATACATCACAAACACAAAATCACTTACTTTCTGTTCATGACTATTTCATATATTATTGCTTTATCTATTATCATTGTGTACCATTTCCAGAAATCTTCTCAGAAATATCCTCTGAGATTTTATGAACCATAATTTCCATCAAATCAGTATGAAAAACTGGACTTGTGAATTTTCCTTGACTCTTTTTCAGTCACTTTGAAATATCAGGATCATGTTTTGCATGCAAACAGAGCAGATGAATAATGTTTCAATCAACCTCTATAATCAAAGATATGTTTTCTGCTTGTTCACTATAATGGCTTCACAGTGCTAGCAGATAACATACACTATTGTTTTCATTAGAGTATTCCTGTTTTCTTCTTTGTTTTGAGAGTAAATGAAAATTTAGCATATCATTAGCATACTCTGTGGCATTTTGAAGAACATCAACTGCTTTGTAGTGACATGAAGAAGCTTTGTTCTCTCTTAAATTTATCTCAACACTTTTTCAACGAGAGAATCCCAACTGTATGAAAACTTCCTCTGTGTATTTAGTCAAGAATGGATTGCACTTAAGATGAGAACAAACAGAGGAAGCAAAATACAGTGTCACTAGTTTTAGAATAATGGAACCATTGCAATACATCAGGCCAGGATAACTGAAAAAATAGCCTTGTCTTCCAAAGTTATGTTTGGGCAAGAATGTAATTTGTGGTTCATGAGGTATCTCAGAAATAGTAATGCTATAAAAAACTAGCATTCAATTGTTGTAGGCAGTAGCATAGAAACCTTAGTATCAGAGCTACCTGATATTGATTACACAGTCTAACATATTCCTTCTAACACAAACACACTTTAGGTTATTTCACCTTATAACTTCAAAAATGTAAATTTTGCTACTGTATTTGCACTTGTCACTGCTCCATGAGTAAGAATGGTACAAGATTGAAGAATTAAAAATGCATACTCAAAAAAATGCATAAAGAAGCTAAGAGCTTCTGAATGCTACTGTCCTGGTTTGATAAAGCCATTGTATTCTTTCAATAGCAGCACAGAATATGGGAATATTGTTTATTTTAGTCTAGAAATCAATTGCCTCTCACTTTTCTTTCTCAGAGAATCACAGGTGTTACTCCACGCTCTTATGCAAGCACTTGGACAAAAATATTGCCACATGAAATTACAGTGGAAGGCCCTGTGGTTTCCAGAAATGATGGGATTCAAAACACAGTCTGCAGAAGATGAGGTGAAGTACCATGAGATCATTTCATCTAGCCTCTTTACTCAGCCTTTCCTTTTTCTTTCTTAAAAGAGTTACACAGAAAACTGCTGAAAGGTGGAAAGAAAAAAAGAGCTAAGGAAGGAGGTTAACTTCTTAACTCTTCTTCCACAGAAAAAGGGTCACAGGCTCATATTGAAAAACCAGTAACCTCACAGCAGGAAGATGGGGTGGGACTGAAGCAAGAAGAGAGAAATCCTTTTCAGAAGAAAGAGGACTGCTCTTGATCACTTCCTCAGCAAAAGGGGAGAGAAAAAACATGTAGAAGAAACTTGAGATGAATGTTAGCTACCAAAGAACAGGAGAAAATAGAAAAAGAAGGATTTCAAGCAGCTGGGACCATCAGAGACTAAGGAGAAGAAATTGTAACTTAGCAGAGGGACTCTCCTTACTGCTATTATAATTTAGGATAGCCATCTTCAACGTACTATTTTATGAATTAATTTTCACATCTACTTCTCCCTCCCAATACCCAAATCTCTCTTGCCTGTTCTTTTCACGATGGTTAGTTTCCCTCTGCAATATTAAGGTTCCTCATCTTATTTTTTTCCAATTTTATATCCACAACTCTCTTTTCTCTTTAAACCTCTCAGTCCTGATTCTACCCCTTATTTTTTCCACCACATATGTTTCTCTCCTTGCACCTCTGGGATTATTAACTTACACAATTTTAGAGATGCTCTCGAGACACTGTTGCCTTCTTTAAAGCTTCAGGCATTAGGATCAAATGTCTGTTTCAAAATCTCAGTTTTTACCTTTTATTTTAATTATTTTAAATTACATTTCTAATAGCCAGGGCTGCAAAGACAGAATGTGTCAGGCAGAAACAAAGTAAAGAAGGTGGCAACAGAGCACAGCCCAACTTGTTTATTTTAAAAAAGGGGGGAGGGAATGAAAAAAGAGAGAACTGGGATTTTCTTAAAATGGATTTCACAGTATTTGTGTAGATAAAGGCATTGGGTTTATTACTGCTTTGAGTTACTTTGTTTCCCAGTGCTGTTTTCTTCTTTTTCATGTATTCTTGTTTCATTTTCCTCAGTTTCCTAAACATTGCATTATAATTTGGTTCCTAACATTCTGAAATCATTTTTGTATCCACCGTCCTTTCTTCAGACTGTGTCTTCCCTCTGTCCTGTTTTGGGAGTAGACAATGCCTGCATTAGCCAAGACTGAAAGGCAGAAAGCCAGCAGTCATGCTTTATAAGAATACTGATAATGAAAAAAAAAAAAAACACAGACTTTTTTTTTTCTAAACTACTCAAACATTTTTGACATTTACTGACAATTCTGGAATAACAGGTTCTTTCTAGAAGGTGGATATGGCTGAAAGGGAGAAATTTTGCTCTGTCATAAGAGAGGAATAATCTGTCCTTTACTACAGCCTTAGCTGGAAAAAACTAACTGGGTAGGCTATGCAAACCGTAGCAATTTAAAAACAATCCTTTACTAAGTAAAGTAGGATCCATTTCTATATTTGGGCCTGAATGTCTTAATGCTATCCTAGCATAACTCAGGAGAAAAAACAATAAAGTGCAATCAGATTCTAGGCCATTTTCTCAGTTTTTCCAATTTATGATGAGCCTTAGCAATCTAACAGATATTGGGTGATGACTGAAAATAGACAGCGGAAGATGCTGTTATCACCTGGCACTGGGATAAATATTTCTGTAGATCAGCTATGCCTGTGCTGGAAAGGCAATATCTGAGAGAGAAATGGGGAGACACCTAGTGATGTTATCAGCTTCCGCAATCTAATTTTAATCCACTGCCAAGGTCTACCAGAGCCCTTCACCTGCTAAGAATACGCTTTCTTCGGTTCCACCTACGCTCTTTACAACAAAAGGATGTAATTAGCTGGCAAGATGTGATATCAAACACCGCTGTTCTGAGCACTGTGAAATCACTTGCACTGTAGCTAATCAGAGCACAGGTCGAGTCGTGTAGTTTGTATGCACAATGTGAGAACCCAGAAGGTCACTTTTTATGGAGAGCTTTAATCTGGAACTTGCTTCAGAGGTGGGCAGTGTAAACATTATACAAGCAATCTTAACTTTAATCTTTAATCAGTTATAATACTTTGGAGTGCGTAACTCCAGACTTCAGTGGCAATGATTTAGTTTCTTGAATCTGAGGACATGCACATGGATTCATTGGAGCAGCATACATGCAGAAAGAAGAGAGAGAAAATTAGCAAACAAGCATCAAATAACACATCCTTTTTATATAAATATATATATTATATATATTCTTTTTTTTTCCATCTCTAGTAAATAAGCATTACCACTTGAAAAAAAAGGTAGTCTTGCTTTTATGAATTATAATTGCTGCTTCTTGCTTTTCTTTTCTTTAAAACTCTTTTCAGGATTTTTAAACTTTTTTAAAGATTTTGAAGTCAATCAGGATTCTATCTATCTCCTCTATGTCTGGAAAGTTTAATTGCTTAGTATAATTTCAGGATTGCCATAATCTAAATACTAAGACAACAAAAATATTTTTGATTGTAGAACAGTGCTTAGCAGATTGATACTTAATCCAAATTCTATTTTTTTAATAAAACTTAAGCAAACTTTTTCTGTTTGGCACATTATGCCAGATGATATACCGCTTTTATGCAAGATTCATGAGAAGCACACAACTATTTGCAGTATGCAAATAATATGTAAATACATCCCTGCTTTCTGACAGAGTCATTGATGCTCAAGGATATACTGCCTTCCCCCAATGAGACGCAAAGAATGAAAAATGCTCCCAAGTCCAGCAACTTCCTAACTTTGCGCCTAGTACAGCAGTGTCTGGTTTTCCTGACTCTACAAGCTGCATACCAAAATCACTGCATGGCTGAAAAGCACAAGACATTTATTCTGTAACTAAGAAGGGCAGATGGGTCTCTGTGAGCAGTTCAAAGGTAGAGGAGAACAAAAGAGAGAGGAGACTGCCCCAGGAGGTCTCTCTGCTCTATCAGGGGAAGGGGGAGGGACGCACACCTTGATCCTTGAAAGACATTATGATTTCAGCCCCTTGTGTCTTCGCACAGCTGGGGATTTGGATTGCCCAGGGGCCTCTGTGTTACACTGTACTGTCATGTTGTGTACCCCTGTCAATGGAAACCTCACTTGAAATTACATATTGATCTTAAGCTGGCTCTAGAGTTAGTACTTAAGTAAAACAAGTAAATACGTGTCCAGCCAGTCAGCAGGCATCAATTAGACTTAAAATTGAAAATATGAAAAAAAAAAAAAAAAGGATCTTAGAATTCTAACATACTTAAGTTTACTCATCACAGGACCTGTCTGTCAAACTAGTATTAAGATCCTAGCAAAAAGATAAATAGCAATAGCATTAACAGCACAAAAGTATAGCTCTGGACAAACAGGAATGACATCAAATGTTTAAAATCCATGAAACACAGAAGAAATGAGGAGGGCTGGGGTAGTCCTGAGTCTTCAATGTTTATAATAGCAGTAACACATAATGCACTTTGAGTGTCCATAACATATTCTTTCTCTCTTTCGCACTTGGAATTAAGGACGCAAGAAATATGACCCAAAACAATTCTGTTCTGAGCCTATAGTTTAGGCACCAGATCTTTTGCCTGCTGAAGTTAATGGAAGTCAGCTCATTAACATCTTCTGAGGTATTCGCGCTAAACATTATATGAGATGTTTTATGTGTTCGTCTTCTATATGTGGCACACACTTCACACAAAGGAGATGTAAACAGTTTTCCCTTCTGCTTGTATTTAAAATTTTATGTGCTGAACATACAGAGAGACTCAGTTTCTTTATTTTTCCTTAATTCCTTCCTGAATATATATATATATATATTTTTTAATAGCACCATATGAAATAACATGTAATATGGAAATGAAATATATCTTAAAACGGGCTCATTATTTTTCAGCAACCACATATCATTTCAGATTGTGTTGGCAATATTTTTTACTGCATTTTCAAAACTCTGTTTCAACTGTAAGACAAATTGTAATTATGTTGCTGACATAACTGAGGCTACGTAACTATCAACCACTTAATTTTTGCAGTGAATTATCAAGAGAGGTATCTACCTTTATAGCCATTTATTAATCTGCATTCTTTTTAGTTTCCATCTGTACAAGAAAGTTGGCTTCCAAATACCCTGGTGGTAAAGAACATGTGTTTCAGACAATGCTGCACACTGAACAATGACCTTCTCACCCAGCTGCTTACTAAGCTAAATTTAAGTGCAACCTGTGTAAACGGTGCACTAGAACTTCAAGCAGCTCGCAAAATGTTCCATATTCGCAGCCCATTTCAACTTGGATCAACCAATTACACACTCAAATTCAGCAGTTACTCCCTCATAAACACACCGATTTTGGAAAGAATCAAGGATAAAGATAAACAGGAAAAAAAAAAATCAGTCTATTTCTCCCACCTGGAGATATACTGGAAAAATATTTCTCCAGGCTGCTTCACCCAGTTCTTTCCTCCTCATATCCCTGTCCCAATATATTAATCCAGACACTGTGACTCCCCAACTTCATCTCTGCTGCTCTACTTCCATATATTTTCTTAGCCGCTTCATATATTTTCTTTCCCTGCAAACCTAATCAGTTAATGCTTTTCTGTTCCAGTGGCTTTTCTCCTTAGTGAAATTCAACCACTCTGGATCAGTTGTAAACTCTTGTTCCCACCGTAACACCTAAAAGCAATTTCTACTGCCCTTTTAATTCACAACATACCTTTTTTTCCTCATTTCCTGTCAAATGTGTCTCAGAGACCCGCAATAGGAGATGATTATCACAAACTTCCACAAACAACTGATGTGTACCTCATAAATCTGGAAGAAATAATACTTCTCTCACCTCATATTTGCAACAATTTAATATGAAATTAGGTGTTTTTAACACTTTTCATGAGGTGACATAACATTGCATCATGAATGAAATGAAGTGCATTTATGTAATGTTTCAGCTGCTCCTCTGTTTTTAATATAAGTCTCTTTATACTGAGGTCTGAAGGATGCCAGATTGCTCGGTGATTTCACTGTCTTACCCCGGGGAAGGATTGGAGGCAGCTGAATTTCAGCTCCAGATTGCAGCTCCTCATGCTTTTTCTGTACTCTTGCCACTCATCTTAGAGAGACAGCAAAGACTGGGAGGAAGAACTGCTGGAAAGACTTACTTAATCCAGGAGCAAGACCCAGTTTGCTTGCTTGTACAGATGCCTCCCAACATGTGGCAAAGATATTCAGAGGGGAAATATTCCGGCTGATGGACAGAGAGCCAGTGGCTAAGCACGGTGAACTGGAGAGCAGGAGAAGAGGTGCAAAAGCTGGAATGTCTTACTATAACTTGAAGGTTTTAGGACCCCTTTTGGGACAATGCACATTTTTCTTTTAGGATATGCAACTGCTATTTGTCCCTGCTACAAGCCGAAATCCCCATGCAATCTGCTAGTTCTTGTGCATCCATGAAAAAGACAATTCAGTACCACCCTGCCTGGCAAGTGTTGTTGTGGTGTCCGCTAAAATCTAGATCAGTTTACAGCTAGGATTAAATTCTTTCCCATTGAATCGACTTCAGAATCCTCTTTAAAAAAAAACAAAAAAAAAGTTAGGGCTTAATGAAAAAGAAAAAAAAACCTAAGTATGAGCTTTGTCACAGAGCTATAAAAAGCCTTTCAATTTTATATTTTATGGCTAGGAACAGAAATAATAAACTTCCTTTTTGTGCCACATCCCTATTTCCATATAAAATTCTCACAACATGCAGTAAATCAGCTCAAAGATAACTTGTTAATACATTTTGCTTGTAAAGGGCAAGCCATTAACAGAAAGTTTACTTTAGGCCTTTAAAATTCTTCTCCTGTCTTCTGCTCTCTCTGGCTCTACGACCTCAGGGGACGTAATCCCTTAAAATGCAGCTCATCTTCAATTAGCAGAGAGAACATATGTACGTTCTTCATTGAAATCCCCAGGTATCGCACAATGCAGTTCACTTCAGATTTTACAGTTAATTAAAGCCTCATACACATTTTCTGATTCTCCAGCTGGCACTGGAGAGTTTTAAAGCTTAGACCACTTTAGTTACGACTCTGCTGAAAAGCTTGCTAATAAACATTAATGTCCATGCAGCTTTCTTGCTGACCAGTCCACTATAATGAGAAGTTTATAGCTACAGCTTTCCTCATAACAAAAGAATTAAAAAAACAGAGGTTGAGGCATGGGCAAGAATTGGAACTGTCCCCTTAAGGATGATCCCTCTTAGGAGTCAGTAATCAGAATTCACTTGGAAATTGCATCTTGAAAATGTGCAACGTGAAGGAGATATTGGAAAATATTTCCAGATGTTAATCCTGGAAAATAAAGTGATCAGTTCCTATGGTAGGCAGACGTGACTTGCTGAAATGCGTATGAATAAATGGTATCCTTTTTGAAGGAAATAAAGTACTTTGTTTTCTTTCTGAACCCTTCATCAGTCACTGAATGTACAGTATGTGTTCAGAACCTTTCTTTTTTATTTAGTATTCTGTGTAAGGAATCCATATGTAATAGTCATCTCACAGCTGGTCTGATCTCTTGGGGTGACGATTCAGTGCTGAACATTTTTGTCTTAGTAGACAACTGCCCAGTCCTCTTTCTATTCTGAAAAGTAATTATGAATAACTCAATGATCCTTTCTCTTTTTTTCTTTTTTTCCCCTGCTCAGTTAGTACTGATTCTGCTTTACCAGGTTGTTCCCATCATATTTTAAATCCCTCATTGTCTTTTTCCCTCTTCTTATTGCTGATTTTCTTTTCTTTACACATCTCCCATCTCCCTTAAATAAGCCCTTTTTTCTTTTCTTTTTTTTTAAACATTCATCTACCTCTCTACTACACAGCCCTTCATTAAGGTGGCTTAGTGGCCCTTGATCATGTCATAACCTCATACTTCAAAAAATGTTATTCCCTAAGGAGTGACTTTGTAAGAATGTTACTGCACTGTGATTCTCCCATGCATTTTGATGTGTTGTTGATCTTCACATCAATTGTACTTTCACTACTAATAAAAAATATTTTTATTGCTTGTATTTAAAAACAGCACATAGGCCAGGTGATTGCAGGCAGCAGGGTCTCTTAACTGGATTCTTTGATTTCTTTGATTTTATTTTTAGTTAAAGTTAGTAATTGGTAAAGTTTGCCAGTCAAATTCACTGCATTCACCAGCATCCCCTTCTCTGTTGAGGGGGCTACTTACAATAAGGTTTCTGCAAAGACCAGAGAGAAAAAGATCATCAGCTGCCAAAGGAGACACAAGGGTTCTGCAAGAAGAGGAATGCACATTGCAAAATAGATTTACATTCCTATGTATCACAAAAGACCCAGGGGATATAAAGCCTTACTTAGCTTAATGCTCAGCCTCTTTAAAGCTGAGAAAGCATGTGACAGAAGAATGAAGAAGTATTTCTTATATTTGAAATATTTCTATTTCTGTAAATGGTAATAATCACATATTAATAATTCTATTGATATACAAGCAGAATGGTAATCTACCTTGCTCTTTCCTAGCTTTAATGGCTTTCCATTGTTAAAGGGAATTAAAAAGGCTGTATGTTTCTGAAGCAGTTCTTTTTGTGTAGTCAGTATATACTTGACTACATGGGGAATTCTTTTCTTCATAATTTGTTTTTAGATAAGCCTACTTTTTAAAACATTGCCAAGCTGAAAAATATCTTACCAGTAGCACTAAAGTTCTGTGCAGCCTTTCTGGAATGATTCCTGGATATGTATTACTTTCACATCATTCCTATTATTCCAGATTCAAAAGGTTTTTGTCCATTATTTTCTTTTGGTGAGTGCCCCTTTTTTAGGGGGCATTGCATTCAAAAGAGATACTGAAGGTATCTTTTGATGTAGAAAGGGAATCTGCAAAAGCTAACAAAGATTCATGACCAGAAATTTCAGATGATATAAATCAGCATATATCTATTTATTCCACTTTTAACATGCCCTGTTTCTATATCTGCAATAACTTGGCCTCATTTATTTTTCTAGACTTTTTTTTTTTTTAAATTACTGACTGTGGTGAACTTGTACTTTTGCTTTGTCTTTGGAAGTATTTGGAGTAGAGAAAGAAAAAATACATTATTGTATAAATTTGAAACTGGTGCATAAGAACCTACCTTTTGCACAGAAAAATGACAGTGCTCTGCAGTTGCCTTTTTAACAAAAGCTTCTAGTTTTCATATGTCATCACATAAATGAAATGGCTTGTAAAGCCTGGCAGTAGATAGCTAGTGTTTCATTGCTGGTCCCTGGAAAACAAAAACAAAATCAAAATCAAAACCAAAACAAATTGTTTAGTTCTGTGATTCTTTTTACTTCCAGTTAGAATAACAAACCCCTTGCAACACGACAAAGTGAAGCAGAAATGTAGGTGAACCTTGTATATTCACCCTTAACAAAACAGCAAGTTTGTTACACAGCCTTCTCTACAAGGTCAAGGAAAAAAAAAACACACACACGCACACATACACACAAACACACACAAAACCTTATATTTTTACTGTACAATAGTACAACTTCTTACAACTTCTCCACTGCACATTAAGAATGCTGAGCAAGTTTATTACAGATTCTCATTTAATAGCCAGTTGGGAAGGAAGACAAGGAAAGGAAATACTGTATTTTTCATTTGAAATGGGTATTTTTCTGCTCACTCAACTATAAAGTTACTGCTGAGTAAAGAGAAATTGCAGAAAGAAATGTTTCCTCTCTATCAATCCATGACAACATTTCATCTATATATATGAAAGCTGGAGCACTTGCTGCAGCAATTTTCCTATTAGTCATCTTTGATTTTTTTTCAAGATTCTGGGGAAAATATGAGATTTTTTTTAAGAGCACTTTCAGAATTTTATTTTGGGGGGCATTTCTTTAATGCACTGTCAATTGATAAAATTCTATTTAATTTGGTGGCAATACATGTATTCCAGGGAAAGGGCCAGGCTTTAAACTGTTCAAATACTTTTCATGCATGATAAAATACACTGAGTTTTTCCTTTCTCAACATTTATTTTTCAAAATTAACAAATTCACCATAACATTTTGTGTGAAAGCAGCGAACATGTTAGCAAAATTAAGAAAAATGACATGGGTAAATACTAAATGATAAAGAAAAGCTTAAGTATCATTACAGCATTATCAAACCTGCAAAATGACTAACCACCCAGCAAAAAAAAAAATACACTGAGATCATGAGATCATGTTTTAATATCTTAAAGTCCAGAAAATTCGAGGAAATATTGTATGGGAGTTCTCCCTAATCTATCTAAATTGGGTTTAAAATCTCTCTCTCTCTCTTTTTTTTTTAATCTGTACTGTGTCAATACAAATGTGCCTACATGTTTTTTACAGAGGAGGATTAGTGATTTAGGCTTGTATTCAGCTGTATCAGATATAATTATAGATGGTGCCCTTACCCCTCAGTCATGCTCTAAAGGCTCCTCACATGGTTGGCAATATCCATGGGCTGCCAGAAACATATTTTGCTAGGAGGGCACATGATTGCTGATGTAAGGAGCCGAGAAATGTGAAGGTAAAGCGTGCTTTACAAAAAACATCTATTTTCTGTAATTTGTAAATGTATTTATGACAATCACCAAGGTTTTTCCTCCCTTGTTAAATTCCTATTGAAGAAAAAGGATACATTGTATCTGGGACTGTGTGTGAGCAACAGAGGGAAAAGGGGCTTGGAAATCACACACACATAATGTCAGTGTTTTGTCGGGGTGGACAGTCGTCTGGCAAAGTTTAATCCTGCTCTGCCCTACTGAGTCCTCCTTTGACTCTTAACTCTTGTCTCTAATAGCTTGTTCATTTTTGTACTTATATGGAAGAAAAAACCTTTGACTTTAACAAATCTGTGAATAATTTCTTAAGTTTAGGGTCTTCTTTAGGTGTTAAATATGTCAGCTTTAGAAAGCTGGTCAGAGAATAGTAGAGTGAAGGAAAAAACAGTTAGGAAGTGGTATATAATAAGCCATATACTTTATGTTTTTTAACATATCCCTAATAAACTATAGTACTTTAGAACTTATGGTTCCTCGCAGTCATTTATTTATGCCTCTGATTTCTTTTTAACTTTTGATTTTAGGTCCCATTTTAATCTTCCCTTCACAGGGAGATTTTCATATTGCTCAGAAAGATTACAAATATTTCCATCAGCATACAGTTAAGCATTTAAAATCTGCCTATTTTGTGAGAGCTATAAATATTTTTTTCACTGTTTATCACAGCATCTTCAAGAAATCATAATCAGTGCAGAATTAAGTTGAAGTTATTTTCTGATCATCTCACATGATATCTGCTCTTATTCAGTCACTTCATATAGAGAATGTGATCTTATTTTATAGTTAGATCTGAGAGCCTTAGGTCCTGAAACATCCATAAATTTCCATATGGCATGTGTCAATGAAAACACATATAACTGACAAATAAAGAAATGGGGTCACGTTTCCTGAGCAGTGTCAGCCCTGAAGGACACTGCGTAATAGCTAAGCTTAACAAACATGTCAGTATGTTTAGATCCTCAACATTAGTTACAGTGAATAGGCAGAGACTCTTCTCATAAAAATTCTAATGTTTTCTCCTTGTAAATGTGCCAGATGTTGAGTCATATAATGTAGGCGGTTTAACATTAATTATTTAGATCATTTGTCTGTCATTATATTCCCTTATGCCATACAAGTTTGCAGGTAATAAATATGACAGTTAGACAGAGTTTGAGCTTTTTCAGAGGGAAATAAGTTCATACCATTCTTGGTTCGTTCTTTCGCAAAAACACAGCAAAAAGTGTGTGTGTAAGCATACAAATGTTTGTTAGGCAATGGGTGTGCACAAGTCGTGCAGCTGGAAAGAGAAGATGACTGCTTCATTCTGAGAAGTCTTTCTGGTGGCATTTCAGATGAAAGGGACAGATCAAGAGCTTCCATATTTCAGAGTAAAGATCACCGAAAAAGCTGAGGGAAAGAGAGCTCTGCCCTTTGCTGCAAACGAAGTCTCAGCCATGCAGGGAGCTGGGAGACCGAAGGGGAGACAACAAAGGGCTCCGCTGCTCAGATCCATGCTGGAAAGCTTAGTGAGCTTAGTGTTGTAAGAAAATAGTCATAGACTAGATGACATTTGGTAAAGAAGGAAGCTAGAAGGAAAAGCAGATGATGGGAGAAAGTGAGAGAGAGTTGCTATAAGAAATGATTGTCATAAAATCAAATGATCATCTAACAGGTTATGATCTTAACAAAATTCTGAATTATTACATTCATTTTATGAGATAACCTATAAAAATTGCTCTCTAGTCATTCTTTTGTATGGTATTTCCATGGGATAATTTTACATACCTTTGGGGTGGAGGGGGAAGGTAGAGCTCCAGTATTGTACCTTTTGTGTTTGACCAGGCATGTCAGTAAATGGAAAACCCAGATTTGGTCTTTATGAATGCACTTAAAGCAATTACTTAACAGAAAATGATAACAGTAAGATTTCTAGCACAGAAAAGAATGAAGAAAAGTTTAAATGACAAGGCATGTTTATAAGAAGATTGACCTAATATTCTAATAAGCACTACTGCCCCAAGATAAAGATGAAAAAAGACAGTTTAAAGAAGAGCTCAGCTTTGGAAAGAAAGAGGGCAAAAATTATTCTGAAGTTTGCACTCAGTCTTTTATAGTCTATCTTCTAATTTATACACTGTGAGTTAAAGTTACAAGCATAAATAGGGCAAATAATATACCTTTTACAGAACATATCAAAGTTCTCAGGAAGCCAGATTTAAAGCTTATGCAAAAATATACAGTAATCTATTTCTGCAATAGTCCTTGCTCTCCATTCTTAAAGGTAAAACAAAAAGGGAAATGGATATTCAGGAGTTGAAAAAGGAGATGATCCACTTCCTGAGTAATAGTGTCAGCTGAAGGAAAAATTGGTTGCAAAACCTAATACCATTGAATATCAGAGCTCCCAACATCAATGGGATCTACTACTCATATTCTAGTAATATCTTTCCAGAATATAATGGCAGTGATGAGAAGAGTTTGTCAACTCTAATGTGACGGTGTAGATGGTATATTGAAATAGTTAGTGCTTCAATGTAAAGCAACATTATATGAAAGAAAAATGACGGGAATCCTGAAAGTTTGGAAAGATAAGAAATTGACGGTTTCCATCAGTTTTATGTTGAGCTAAGCATTGCTTAAAAAAGGTTATGGACAGTGAGGACCCACAGAAGTTTTTTGTCCTTCAACATTAAAAAAAAAAAAAAAAAATGGGGCAAAGGATGTAACATACTCATAAGTCTTTCTAATATATTAGTCATATATTTGGCATATGTATGTTATAGCTATGTAGTACATCTAATTCATTTTTTTTTCTTAATGTTGAGGAGTTCCTCTCAGAAGTATTATTTATCTGGTTAATGGATTTCTTACATTGGGGTTGGATCCTGAAGAACTCCAACTCCTATTAAAATAAATACAACTATCATGTGATTAAGATTCACTTTGTACTAAGTACTTGTGTAATGAACAACACACAAGAAAAGGTCCAGACTTTGCAGATAAATATGAAGTAGAAAGAACTGAAAATGTTTATTCACAGATATTGTAAAGTCACTAATTAACCTGCGTGACTAAACACTACACAATAAGCCCTAAAATTGTTATCGAAAAAATCCGTGATTCCAAACATGTAAAAAAAAAAATGTTTACTAGATTCTGTAGATTTGTCATTTTTAAAGACATTACCATTTTACAAATAGATTATGTTTGCTTTAATTAACACCATGTTCTGATGGCAACACACCATGCTGTCCATATGCTCTGTTTTGACAATAAATGAGGCACTAACTCATTTCCTGCTTGGTATTATGGCAGATGTTACTCTCACCATTCATGTTTCTTCACTCTGTCTTCAGGTTTCTTTTTCTTTTTCTTTTTCTTTTCTCTCTCTTTGCACTCATGCAGATATTTGTTCAGATGTTTTTATCAGAAAATCCTGATTTAAATGAATGATTAGGGAAGGAGGAGATAAAGGGAAAGAGAAAGGAAAGAGGGAAGGGACAAGGAGGAAGAGGGAAGAGGAAACAGGGAATGGGAATGGGAAGAATGATTATGATTCAAGGCAACTAAAAATGAATGCCATAAACAAGGAAATCTGTACTCTCATTGCAAAAGTTAGTAACCTTTGCATTCTGTCAAATGCATCCAATATTGTTCTCTCATGAAAATAAAAACAACACAAACCCAACCATTTAACGACAACTAGAGGATGTATATGTTTGAAGGCCTTCTTGCCCACAACACACTAGTTCTGTATTGTCTTGATTCACTGGAAAACTGCATGATGATAACAGCATTTATTGGACATGTGGCTCACCTCCATTTTGAGGGTTTAATGGCTTCCTTATGCACGAAAACTCCTTGGTTCTTGTCTGATATTTGTCCTCGATAATGTATACAATACCTACAGTTCTCAAGTGTGAAAGCCATCCTACTCAAAAGAACTGGAAGACTTGAAGTTGAAAAACAAAAAGAAATATAAAGAGAAGGCAATTAGGAAGGACAGGAAGATACAGAACAGTCAGTAGTAAGTGTCTCAGACACTGGACCACTTGCAGAATTCATAAAGTCAAGGACAATCTTTCTATTTATTTAAGGTAATGTTGGATTAGGTCCAGAGAGAAAGAAAATGAGGAGAAAGATAATATCCAGGAAAAAAAAAAAAAGGTTATAAAAGATATATTGGTGAGAACATTTTAAAACTTTTTATAAGAATGGGGGGGGGGAGAAAAAAGTTCCAAGCAATATGTGTTCACTAACACTTTGAAACAGTTTCACTGAAACCCCTACTGCTTATTTCACCTTTTCTCTGAACCAGCACAAACGGTCATGGTTGCAGATTAACATAAACGTAACTTAGCAATGCAGACACTTTTGCAACCATGTTAATTAGAAAGCTGTTCCTGATATTTAAGTAACATTAGTAGGAAATCTTTTTTGAATCAACAAACATAAAAACTGAACAAAGAGCTCTTTAAGATCTAGACAGAAAAATCTGGAATGAGAAAGTGGAAAAAGAGAAACACAAAATGTAATAGGGATGGGAGATCCTGAAAAATGTGTTGTTTTGTTCAAAATACACAATACAGTATTTTGATCCTTCTCTTTTTACGGTGGCTTGTTCATTTTTGATTTCTAGAAGCCTGTACACTTGTTTGGGCTTTAGGGGAAAAAAAAAAAGCATTAAGATACTTTTTGTAGTACAGAGTTTTTTAAAAATAACTATTCAAAACTTCAAAAACACTTTTGGGGGAGAAAGTCACCATTAGAAGCAAATTACCTTCATTTTGCTAGTTTTATCAAAGACAGACCATGTAACTTTGAATTTCTATCTGAGGTCATTTACCCCACAGTGATATCTTGTGAAAGAATCCACCTTGCAGGAGGAGATGGGGAAATATTTCTGCCACCAGACACTACCCACAGAGACTGCATGAGAAGGGTTACGTGCTGTTCTGTGTTGGCTCTAAGGTGCATTTCTACACACTGTGATACCACAGAGCCCGGACAGCACCGATATGATTCAGGACACCCAGAAATGCTTACATCCTAGTTGTTTGGCTTTTTCTCCTGGTGCGTTGGCAGGTGCCAGACAGGGGCTGCCGGTGTGGAAAGGCTCTCCACGAATTTGGGCTAGCCGGCAAGCCAAGGGCTGAGCACGCTCAAGAGCCGCCCTGAGAGGCAGCCTGCTGCTGAGGCACATCCCCCCCTCTGCGGATACGGCAGCACGAAAACACACCAGGTCAATGAAAACATGAGAGTAAACATATGAGACTAAAGATTTAGGTAAACTTCACTCAGTGATTGTGCAGATATAATTACCAAAGAAGGAGTAACAAACAGGCAAAAATACCTTATCCTGAACAGATTGATACTGTTCTGGGGGAAGACATCATCAGGGACACTCATGCCCTTTGGAAACTGAGACAGTGTCTAGACTTCAGCACAGTAACCAGACAGTAACTCAAATGGCAAAATACAGAATGCTTCTCCTGTAGTGCTGTTCAAATCAATTGAAAAATGTGGATCAATAATGCCAAATTAAATTGCTTAGGGATTTTTTTAAAGACTTTTTTTTTTTTTTTTCCCCCAGCAGCCATGTGTTTTAGGACTGTCACAAATCGTTCCAAGTATTAGGAGCATCAACTAGGCAAAACAAATTTATGCTTCACAACTATGAATATGTTAAAAATAATAGCTAAATGTAAGTAATATTAATTCATGCCCTGACAGCTGCATAGCTAAAAAATGAATAAAGCTTGTTCCCTCTGGTCGCAATGTGCCCTCTATTTAGACTATTCTGGAAAAGTTGACTCTGCCTGGGGCACTTGGATAGTTTTTGATTTTTTCAAGGACTTTAGTGAAACCAAGTTTTTCACTTCTTTGCTATGCTGCAAGAAGTGTTGGAGGGGGTTGCAGTAACCTAACATCTGACCTTTCTTCTGCCCCTTTTTTCAACTGCTGTGGTCAGAATGCCTGTATTGTCCTTCGTTCCTTTTCCATGTTCTGGGCAGTGCGCTTTCCCTGTCTATTTGAGGTGGTACCTCTGCAGTGCTGCCAATTCTTATTAGTCTTATTATCATAAACCTAGGCGTTACGAAGTATTGCATTGTCTGTCTCAGGAAAGGGTGATACAAAGCTGTCAAACTTTACTCATAATGGCTACCATCTCCCATTAATTAATAAAATGGCTGCTATCTGCTTTTGTTTTCAATTATGCAGACACCATCCACGACTAAATGCGAAACGACTATTCCTCTTTGACCTGGGGCGGGGGGAGAGGTGAATACAGACTAGACACTAGGTCAGGTGAATGTATAAGAGGATGGGGAGGGAAGATTTCCAAAGCTCCAGGGATATTAATTAATACAGATGGAATTCATAAAGGAAGAAACGTTGGAATCTTTTTGCGTGAACATTTAAGATGGGACTTCTCCTTCAAAGGATTTCATATGTTTTTGGATCCGTGAGTATTCCTCAAAAGTAAAAACAAAACAAAACAAAAACCCACAGAAGGCTATCGAAAATTAAAGATTTCAGAGTTATTCTTTTCAAAAATTTCACGACCTTTGAATCATTTCAAGACTCACAACACTACTCCAATACTATGACTGATGTTAACGTCACTAATTCCATTCTCCTAAGCAGCATTTGTAGGAGAAAGAGAAAAATTAAACAGATAAAATTGAAACACAATGAATCAGAACTACTGCAGGGGTAAAGAGCAGCTTTCTACAAAAGATAATTCTTGCAGTTATTATTTAAAAAGCTAGATTAGCTATCCTTCAATCTTGTGCCTGTGTCTCTGCACTTCTGCTGACAGGTCGTTCACTCTGGTTCCGATTTCCAGGGATTTTACCTAGAGGAGACTAAAATACTCTTTCAGCTTCTCATGGGAATCCCTGAGCCATATGTTTTGCCCCTTATCTGGTTACTATTTCTTGTTCAAGTGTCAACACAGCTCATGAATACATTAAATAGAAGGTTATCCTTCTAACCTGAACCTCCTTGTACAATTAGCACAGAGACATGATTGTATTCACATAATTACATTTCTACCAGTCTAAGATCTCCATTGTACCATATGTTCCGGTATACAAAACATTTAATGTAGAACAATATCCCTTGATATTCATCCTCTCAATTTCCTCCTAAATAGCATGTTAGCATTATCACTATTTCAGAAAGACTTCTGCTTTAAAGGCTGCCTTCTGAAGTTGCATACAATTTCATATCTGTAAGTATATCCCTCCTTCCCATTTTGTGTAAACACCTTCATGCCAGTTCAACTACTCTTTCAATAAAACACTCCAAACTAAGAAAGTAAGTGCAGTGGATATCCCTAGAGCTTTCAGGGGTGCTTTAAGGCAGCTGTTTTCTCACTTGGGAGAGCCTCTGGCTTCTGTTAGGGATGTGGGCCAGCTAAACATTTTACACAAGCAGGTGCAAATATTTCCTGTCATGGATGCAGGCAAGGTATAATTCTAAATTCAGGAAATATAACTCCAAATCATGGAAATTCAGTTCATGACAATAGCGATTAAGAAATATATGTAACTACGCAAAAATACTGATAAACTTCCAAATTAAGAGATTAACCCAGGTACGTTGAAAAGCTGATATGACACAACTGCTATGTAAAAAGTAATGCAAAACAAGTAGGAACTTCTCTCCCTTTTCATAGTGTTAGCAACATTCACTCTGTGAAATATGATACAGAACTCTGGTCTGAGAGAGCTCCAATTTTTTTTCTTTCTTTTTACAGGTGCTTTGTTTATAAACAAAGATAAAATGACTTGGGAAGACTGTGCTTGTACCCTTTTTTTCCTTCCATTTGTTATATCTTTTCCCTTTTTATAGTTCTTTCTTTAGTCTTTGTAAATGTCATTTGTCAATGTACTCGCCAGACTTGGGGCAGATTGGATAATACCAAGCAGCATCACCTTGTCAGAGCTGAAAGCACTCCTTAGCCATCATACACCAGACGGTGCGTAAACATGAAACACCAACACAACTCTGCTTGCTCTACGGGCTGTTTCTCACACTATCGCTGCTCAGTCAGTCAACCTGCAGGGAGCAATTAAGGGTGAGTACAAGTGACGAAGGCTGTGAAAGCAGGGAAATCATTTTACTAGGCTGATATTTTACATTATTATTATTATTATTATTTATTTTCTCCCTGCTGTAACAAAATAAGTTGCTTCACTTCCCCTGTAGCACTGGTATTCAAAAACAGTGAGGTGGAGGCAAATCAGCTAAAGGTCAGTCCTGCTAACCAGAGAAAAGCCTCAGGTCACCCACTACCGTGATCATAATTAAGCAGTATATCTTGGAGCTGGTTAAAGGCTAAACGAGTGGGAAGAAGAGGAATAAGTGCGCTGAAAAACAAGGAAACAGAAAGAATGCAATCTTTTCAGAAGGTTAGGGGTGAGATGTGGCATGATTAATTGTATATGTATGCACTCACACCTCTGAAGAGCACCTGAATACAATGTAGACATTTCCCCAAGTCTGAACTAGGACTCAGATACTGCAATGGGGAAAAGAAATTAATTCTACAAAAAAGTAAATTATTGTTTAATAATACATTAGTGCAACAGTCAATTAGATGTGCTAGTCATTATTAGCTGGCAAAAGCACATTTCCTTTTATGTACCTAGAGCACAGCTTACTGAAGCTTTAACCAACAGAGGAAGGTTACGTTGAATCAAAAACACCTGGATTTGCTAGAGCAAAAGGGAACTGCAGGTTGCCCTTCTACACCCACCCACACCCACACCCACCCACCCACCCACCCACCCACCCATCCATCCATCCATCCATCCTGTTTGGTATTAAGAGTCTGGTATGTCCATGCTCTCCTGAACCTGTGAGGTGGTGGAATTCTCCTTCCCCCCTCCCCATCCATACTTACAGATTAGCCGTGTCTCCTTATGCGTTTCGTAAAAAAATACAAGGAAGAAGGGCTATTGCTTTTTTGGGGGGGGGGGAGGGGCAGGCTGCTTCAGTGAATAAAACCCCAAGAAGTGGCTTCTTTGAGCAGAATATGCCAGTCATGCATTTGTTTAGCTAGTCTTGTGCCGAATGCTAATCATTATTGCGCCCTTGCTGCATAACAGACATTTGTTCTATAGGCTAAATAACTCAGAAGCACATTCCTAGTGGGCCAAGGAACATTTATGCATCATTTATTTAATCATCTAGATATATACACGCGCTAAAAAAACCATCTTGCTGATATGCCTAAATGCACCTTCATAAAAACAAATCCAAAGGTAAACATATGTGAGGTACAGCAGTGCAAATCATCAGAACCCACCACCTGCAAACCAAACACCTCTAAAACTTTTCTTCATCGACCAACAATATTATGTACACCTGAGATGAGTTGGAACTAAAGAGATAAGATAGAAGAAGGCATGGCTGACATATAAAATCTTTTCTGCTTTAGCTGAAGCGACAGTAAGGAAAGGTTTTGCTTGGGGAAGGAAAGAGAGGGGAGCTACGGAGCTGCTGAGATCAAAGCAGGTGATGTGAATGTGGAAGGGCAAAGCAAAGGATGCACTTGCAGTAGGAGGTTCTGGCCCAGCGCTGGGACAAGCAGTATCGGGGACCTCCTCCAATCGGGTGAACCAAGTGAAGTTCTCCAGTGAACCGAGGCTGGGGAGATGCAGAGATGGGGCCTCAGAGACAGGCTCAGAAGTTCCTGGCACCTCTGAGCTCCCCTCCTGTGTTCGTCCCCTTCCTTTCAAACCACATTTGACATTTTCTCCGTGTTTCCAGGAGTCATCAAACTGGTGCAGAAGTCCCACCGCAGGTGGGACGGGCAGGGCCACAAGTTCACCCTGCTCATGCTGTCTGTGCTGTTCAGCCTTTGGCCATTCCCCATTTATCTCAGCTGCACCCTGCTCCCCCATTGACGCCCCAAGACACCTCCTCCAAAACATGGTATGTGCTTTGTTGCCAATAGTCCTTTCCCCCATCAATTTGCCCATCAACTCTTTCCCATGCCTGTTCCCCATGTCCTCTTCTGGCAATAAAATTATCCTCAAATTGAGTGAAAATCCATATCTTCTGTTCTAGAGCTGAGCTGTTTAGACGTGCATACTCTGAGGGTAGAAACTGTGCAAAGGCAGTTTGCACCTGCAAAAGTAACTTTAGGATGAGGCTCAATTACATTTCTAACCTTTTCAATCTTTTTTTGCAACCTAGGAATTATTTAGTACAGGTACATAGCTGTAACCAGTTCATTCTCTAGAAAGCTTAATGTTTCTAACATCACATAACAGCTAGCTAAAGCATAATTTCAGAGTCACATAATATTTAACATGCTTTCAATAGATATCTTGTCCTTAAAATAGAAATTTCAGGATGATGTCACTGCAACTTTACTTTTCTGCATTTTATATACAGTGCATAAATACATAAGTACTGGCTGATAGACTCATAGAAATGTAGCGAATGATGGCACGGACTCAAGAAATGGTGCATCTTGAGACATTTATTGTGTGTTTCTGAGCATATTTATACTAAGAAGTTAGCTGCTTTAGTGGTTTCACAGATACACTTTGCTAAGCCAGTCATCATGCAGATTATGTCACAGGTCGCCAATCATTGCACCGATCACGCACGCAGCGATCATGCCTTGTACCTTGCTACTTGCTTAGAAAAGCTGTCTTGCCCTTAACCTTGGTTCCCACTGGCTTCTGCTAGTTTATCTGTACTTTCTCAGGATGTATCATTCCCAGCTGCACCGGTGTCCTTGGGTACGTTTGTCTGAGACTCCTGTTGCTTGCTACTTGCAACTTTCCACCAGTTTAACCCTGTCATGACCCTCCACATTGAAAGTCAGAGTTTTTTTGCATATTGATAAACATGAATGGTCTATGAATATTTATTAATTTAAATACATATAAAAAAATATTTTTAATATAAAGTGGCTGAAAAAGACATCAACGAAGCCTGAATAATTAAAATTTAGGGTTTGTTTTATTTTTAGTGTTATGTGAATTAATGTTTATTGAAGATGATGAATTTTGATGTATAATGACAGTACTAGAGATTATCCTCTCTGCATATTAGCCATAATATTTCTGCTGCTAATAACTTCTATCACATTAGTTTCTTGAAACCACAATAGATTACAAAACCCTTACTGTGCTTTAATTGTCAAAATTCTTATTGAGGCTGCCCTTTCTCAAGTAATCTAGTAGTTGCAATAAGACCTAGAAAAGAAATATCATCATCCCTATTTTTCAGATGAAGCTTTGAGATGAAGAGGGATAAAAAAAGTTGACCAAGAACACCTAAGTACCAATCTCCTGAATTCTGACTGGATTCAGATCTTTTGAAGCACGATTATCTGGTACCTTGATGAAAAGACTGTTCTTTTCTGAGAGAGGGAGGAGCAAACACTTCACTGTACTACTTCCCCAGATGATTAAGTTATAGCCTGAAGCTGTCATGTCTACATCTTTAAATGTAGTAATGTAGTTTAGACTCAACATCTTTAATCCCTGCTCTGGTTACTCAATGAGTGGATTTACACCGGATGAAGAATGATTATTCGGTTATGTAGGTGATGCAGACATGAGTCCAGTGTTAACTGGGTGGACATGAAGGTTATTCTATAAAGGTCCTTAAATAGTCCTTGGGAGACATTAAGTCTTTTGGTTACTATCAACTATATCACCAGTATGGAATGTAGTTAACTTCTTTTTCTAACCTGAATGGGTGATTTTTTTTTTTTACAAGAAAGCTTTTAGAGCCTGTAATGCATAAAACATCAGAGATACTTTGAGTATATTTTAATTTACTCATCATTTAAATATAACAATTAAAAAAAAACCCCTCTAACTGATCCTTGATATTTGCATAAACCTGTTAAATACACAAACTGTCTCTCAGTTGAACTCCTGACTTTTAAGCCTCTTCTTTCATCTTTTTTTTTTTTTTTTTTAAACTCTAGCTCTGTCCTGCTGTAGTGATTCCTGACTGGGATGCCTGTCAGAGGAGGGGAAAAACAATGATTCAGGCTCCAAAAGGCAACATGCCTGCATGGTTCTTGAAGATCACTTTAAAAGAGGTAACAATACAGAGGCCCTCAAAAAGCAGTGTAAAATGTCTAAAATTAACTTTTTAAACTTTTCAAAAGGAATTTCGGAGCCCAGGGTAGGAAAGCTTTTCCTGTCTGTCCAAATATGAATGTCCCTCTCTTTCCCCCTCTATACAGAAAGAGACAGATGGAGGGCTGGAGGGGGGGGAGTGGGGGAGAGAGGGAGAACTACACTGATGTCATACGCAGGACAGTCAATATTAAGTCCTGGATTAGTGACAGGTTTATTTTCAATATTTCACTAGCCATCCAATTTCCAATGGATGCTTTATCACATTAGAAAGCAGAGAGTCTTCCCTTCCAATGAAAGATGGCAATCATTCCTGGGCCGGGCAGCCTGGAAGATATGGAGTCATAAAATCATGACACTGGAAAGCAATCTTAGGTAATATTTAGAGGCCTGCACTGTCTGCTGTTTATAACTTTTCTCTTTGTCTAAGTCTGCACAATTGAATTCAAGCTATTAGTTCAGTTTTGGTCTAGAACAAATAAAGAATATCCCTAACATTTAGTAAATTTTTAATGCTGTGCTCTTGAAATATGTAACAGAAGAAAATTACACCTAATTCAAATATATAGGTCTTATTAGCACTTGTGTGACTTTATCTTTTTTGTTTGGAATAATGGTGACTTAAAGCATGTATCAAGGTGTACATGCACACACGTGTCTAAAAATGATACAGCTCCAGCCACTAGCATCCAAAAAGCCTACCTCAGAAGAGAATCAGACTTGAAAGACCTACATTTGAGGTTTGAACTTCATTGAATTGCAGTTAAAAAAATATTAAGGTATCATGTCTAAGGCTTAAAAGTTGGAAAAGAAAAGTTGCCTAAGACAGGACAGGGAAGTAAAGGTGACAAGCAAGAAAAGAAGTGAGAGCAGAGCAAAAGCAGAGAGCAGAGGGAGTCAAACCTCCCTTTGCTTGTTAACTGAAATTTGCTCTGGAAGGCATCAGGAGACATGAAACATGGAGCCTTTAGAGTGTGTTTCAGCAGCATGGCTTTTCAGATGACAAACACACTTGAATGTATAGAAAAGCTTCTTTTTCAAAACTGAACATAACCAGTTGGGAACCTTAACAGCTTTGATTTTAAAATCAACCTTTGGATTGACAATGAGCCTGGGATACATCATCACACAGGATATTTTCTTCAAATATGAAACACGAGCTCTAAGGGAGGTGCTTTCTCAGTCACATCTGCCGTATGGTATTAAAACTGTGGCAAGATAATAAATTTAAAATATAAATAGATATTATGGTAAGTAAAAAAATAAAACTCAAGTACATTTTTGCAATACTTATTACTTATATGACTTATATGAAATATATTTCCTATATCAAATATACAAATACCAAGGATGAGACA
Source organism: Apteryx mantelli (assembly GCF_036417845.1). Classification (NCBI taxonomy): domain Eukaryota; kingdom Metazoa; phylum Chordata; class Aves; order Apterygiformes; family Apterygidae; genus Apteryx; species Apteryx mantelli. The sequence continues at coordinate 81,923,754 of NC_089979.1, forward strand.
TACACATTTTTGTATATTCACTGATACACAACAATTACCAAAAAAAAAAAATTAAGTGTGTGTATGTTCAAGTGTAAATGTATATACACATTTATGTATGTATATAAATATTGGATTAAAAGACCGTATCATTTATAAAATATTTTAAAGAGTAATTCATATAGACAGCTTTATATATTCATTCATACTCAGAATGATAAGCAGATAGATTGAATACCTTTGAAAATGTACTGAACCAAGTTCTGGGCTCACTGACACTGATGCACTTTTATTTAGATAAATCCGAGCAGAATTTCACCCCACTAATACATCTTTAAAGACTAATCAAATAAATCTCTTTACAAGCCGCATCTGGAAAGTTCACAAACCATAATTAGCTGCTTCTTTGAAAGTGGTTGTTAAAAGTGTAGTTTCAGATCAGATTACAGTAAAAATCTCACATGTACATGAAATAATTGGTTTGTACTAACATGCCAATTTTAGGCATTACACACAAATGAACATTAAAACCCACATGATTTAAGTATTTGTTTTGATAGCAGGAATAATACTAAATAGTAGTCTGACCTTTAAAAAGAAATTGTATCTGATACCAAAATTAAAGAACAGGTTTTAAGATTTACTAATCTTTATAAAAGGGAAGAAAGAAAACAAAACCCACACCCTTGAGTCACAGTCTGTCATTGTCTTTCAACTATTCTTTTGTATTTTTTCCCCTTACACTTAATTTCATTACATGCAGCAAGACTAATTTTTCAACTACCCCTTTTGATTCTGTAATCTAGTATGTCCCACTTCAACCATTAACTTTTTTTACCCTGAAGTATTTTGTAACAGAATTTGTTTTAATTTAATTTGTTTTATTAAACTAAGGTTTTCTAATGTTTGAAATGTAAGAGAGATTAAATAATGTTACTTCATCTTGTGAGGTCCAGTAGTCAGATGAGATCCTGCAGAATACTTAGATTTTACAAGTGATATGGGTTTTTTTGTTTGTTTGTTTTGTGGAATACAGTGTGAATTGATTTATTCCATTCCATTTTACATTTTCTAACAATCTATGTCTTTTCAAAATGCTTGTTACAATGAGTGTCATTTTCCCCTTTCTCTCCACTGAAAGACAATTGCTAGAATTTTCAGGAAAAAAAATATTTTGCCTAGGAATACTGATATGAAAACATCAGAAAGGAACTGAAGTTCTGAACTGACAAACTTCAGGTTCTTCTTCTTCTTCTTCTTCTTTTTTTTTTTTTTAATTAGTAAGTGATGTGAACAATGAGACAGAAACAAAGAAAGAATTTATCCTAGAGTCCTGCCTTACTTAGATAATTTGTCCCTTGATTTTTTTTTTTATGTTGGCTATGTTATATGATACACTACCATCTCAATTTATCACCATCTCCATTCTTCTCAGAAGCTCTGAGGAAGGGAAAAGGAGAGCTATCATTATTCTTCACTCTCTTTGTAGATTGGCTTGGTGGTCTAGTAAAGAGGAGCTTAAACTTTGTTTCTGGTGACTGGTGACAACAGCCCATAGAAAAATATATACAATAGTTATTCAAACAAACAGACATAAACAAAAAACAATTTGGGCAAGTCAGACTTATCATAGTATGATCATATGAAAACAAAAACAAAGACCAGTATTAGCCCCAGCTCTGCTAATCTGCATGCTAGCTGTAATACTACGTCTTATAAACAGAATAAACAATAATGATAATTAATAAACAGAATAATAAAGAGCTAATAATCAAGAGTCAAAAGTTTTAATACTGGGTAAGAATATGATTTAATAAGCATAACAGGGATTTAGTGAAGAGATTAACATTAAAGATTTAATATTAGATGGGGAAGGATATTTTGGAGGGATAGGGTTAAAAGAGAGAAGTTATTCATTTGTATATCAAGGATGTGAATGCTCCGATATACAGAGGAAATTAGAATTGAAGAAAGCCTGTGGTAATACAAGAAATAAGGTACAAACACAGTTAGCAATGTGCCGGGGATCTACTATAAACCTTGAAACCGGAATCAGCTGAGTAAGGCTTACTGGTGATTTCCAGCACAGGATAATAGTGTTAATTAAGTAGCAGAAGCTGCAGGACTTTTAACTACAGAACCAGTCTAAAGATAAATAAACACCTAACTTATTCTGTTTCATATATTGTTGCATTGTTTAATGAACTGTACCATTTGGGCTAGGTGAATATGGAATGAGATACATTTTATGCATCTTGTAACTTTATAAACACAGCATATATTCAAGAGGTTCAGCAATTCATCTAAAGCATTACTTCCTTCAGGGCAGCAAACCCCTGTATTGAGAAGACTGACTTACTTTTTTATTTACCAAATTTACTAGATGGGGATTATTCTAGCCTTCATACTAAAGCATACAACTCATATTTCCCTGACAAGCAGTCTCAGACAGTTGAAAAAGCTTAAAACAGCTTGACTCGTTCTCCTCTTGTTAAAGGAGATTTAACTACTGAGGCATCTCTGGGAATCAAAATAAAGGACAAAAGCTATCTAACAAGTTCTTGTTATTCATCAGTGACAAGTTCTTGATGTAAAAAAATTGGAGAGTACCACTCTAGGTGTGATGGTCACCAACCTGTTAGAAGAAGCTGGTCAAGAAGGCAAAGATCGGGGTCAAGGCAGGTGGTAAAAGAAGAACGGTCAAACAAAAGCAGGAATCTTCAAGGAAAGTTCAGAGCGTGTAGGTGGAACTAATCACCTGCAAATATACAGGATGTGGGACAACTGGCAGTACAGCAGAAAAGGAACTGGAAGTCACAAAGCTGAGCAGGCATCAAGAAGGCTATGCTATAACAAAAAAAGGCAAAAGTCATACCCAAATATATAAACAGGAATATTGCCTGTGAAAGCCAGGAAATAATCCTCCTGTTTCAATGCTGTTTGTGAGACACTGGTCAGAGTCATTACTGAGAGTATGATGTTCAGCCTTGGGAATCCCAGGTTGAGAGAGCTGTGGACCCACTAAAGAGAGTCCTGAGAAGGGGAATAAGAGTGATCACATGCTAAGAAAGTGCAACTTGGGTGGAATGATAAGGAAAAAAAAAATCCTCTAGCTGGTCTACAAAAGAGTAGTCTGAAGGAAAGGCCATCTCATATCAATTTTCAGATACAGTACAAGCTCCTGCAAAAAAAGCTCTGTGACTTTCCTGAATGGCTCTCTATAAATATGTGGTTCTCCATGTCCGCGACGAATAGAACAGGAAGTAATGGGCTTCAAATTCAGCAAAGGACATTCAGGATAGATGAAAAAAGAAAAAAAAAATCTTCACATCAGTAAAGCACTGGCATGGATTTCCTAGAAATATTACGGTTGTTTAGAGTTTTCTTATGGCTATGCTAGATAAACGTATCTGAAATGACACAAATATAATTGGCCCTATATTAATATAGAAGTATGATAATATTTCAGTTTAAGCTATTCTCAGATTTATATTTCATGATTTTTATGTGTTGACAGAGGTTCCAAATGGAATAAAATCTTTTTTCTTTATATACAGCAGACTTTAACAGACACAGAAAATGAGCAAAAAGTGCCCATAAAATTCACTGAACACAACTGTATAATATCATTTTCCAAATTACTGTGTCACTCTTATGACTCTACATGCTGCCTCTATACAGTCCACATAGCTCAGCTGAATACAAAACCAACCAGGAAACAATAGAAATTTACAGTTATGCAACCAATGAATATTTAGATTATGGAATTAGTCCATTATTAATGGACTAATTATTAATGGACTATTGAGACAGAGTCTGGTACAAGGTAATGTACATCATGTCCATGGATAAAGGAGATCGGGCCGTTCAGCTTTATTCAGTTGCACGGCCTCTGTGGTTTGATGCAAACAGTATCAATTCAGAAACACTCTTTAGAAGCATTTCTTAACATCCACCCATCCCACCACGGGCAAAGATGTTGGCTGTGGCTGAATCTTCATTCACTAAGGGGAAGATATAATTTGCTATTACTATGCATAGTCACTGATTACTTGCATCAGTGAACAAGAGAGCAGTCAGGGAAGGAAATGTGACTTCAAAAACACTCAGGCACTGTTTCAAGTGCTCTGACTTCCTGAACTGTTTATTTTGGCTATGTGTTGTCTTGGGAATGCACAAAAGCAGTAGGTCGTCTTCTGTACCTGTGATCTGCTTGGCACAAGGAGCATTGATTAGCTATCAGGGAGCCTTGAATAGTCTCCCAGTTCTGTTGACCAGTTAATGTTTCACCTCAGTGGAAACTAACAAAACCACTGAAGGGCCTGTGTGCGCCAGAAGTTTATGATCTGCCTATTCAAACAGCAGTATCCCTTCCCTCTCCCATATCCTGCTTTTGAAATATTCCCTGTGCAAGAGCCAGAGAGTTGGTCTGTTAAGGGAGTTATAGGGTTTGCCATCTCTGGTAGCCTCCAGGACCCGGGAATCCCTCCTGCCTGGCTGCTGGAGTCCAGCTCTTGGGCACCTGAAGGTCCCTCCATCCCTGGCTGGTGGATATGGCTGCTGCTCTCCCACTTGCAGGTTCAACCAGTAGCGAGGCTGAGCATGTATCCCAGACACAAACACACACACACACAGGACACTGACAGGGTCAGCAACACAGACTGCCACAGGCAAGATGCTGCCTTCAACAACAGCCGCTCATAATTACCAGAATTTATAAGTATAGATAGTCAAGGCCCCTTCCTCATCTCCAGCTAGTGAAGATTAAAGTTTACTAGTGAAAGCACACATGCACTCACTCTCTAGTTCACAAGCATATGCAGATTTGTGGATACCTCAAATATCAGCATGGTCCTTCTGAGATCCCTGCCCAGATCCTGAGCCCCCTTGCCTGCTATGCAGGCCTCCTACTTGCCAGCTAGTCCAGCTTGATGCTCACTAGCAAACAGATGCATGCACTCACACCCATCTCACAGTACCCACACACTCACAGATCCCTCAAACATCAGCACAGGCCTTCTGTCCATCTGATATCTCTGCCTGGATCCTGTGCCTCCTTACCCACTATATGGGCTTCCTACTCTACAGCTAGTCCAGCTGAGAGTTTGCTAGCAAATTACACACACCGATGCACACCAGGTTACAGGAAAATACAAACTCTCTGCTCTCCTCCACTGCAGCAGCTGGTGTCCAGGCACATGGGCGCTACGACTTGTGATCCCTGTTTCAGCTGTTGACACTGACACCCTCCCTTCACTTTCACTCCCCAGTAGCTGGGGGGGACACACGCAGAACCCAAGAATCCTCCAACCCCTGGTTGCGCACCAGTGGCTGATGCCAGGACCCTCTCTCACTCCAGTTGCTGGCACCACGCATATGGGGGTCACCATCACCCAAGGTCTGACTCCAGTTGCTGATCCCAATCCACTTCGCTCTGGTACCTCCAGTTGCTGGCACTGAGATTCCTACTCACTCCAGTTGCTAGCACCACAGGTGGGGGGGCACCATCACCAGAGGTCTGGCTTCAGGTGCTGGTTGTTCACTCAGTCGTGTCTCTGCAGTTGCTGGCACCTAGACCTTACAGCACTTGCATATGGGATAGAGAGTGAGACTAAAAGGAAAGATAGTTAAGAATGGATTTAGTAAGAAAATAGTATAGACTGGTGATCAGGTGTGGGTTTTGGTCAGACAAGCATACTGACCAGCAACTCGTTACACGCAACCGGCCCTTTTTATACCCCCTCCTCACTATTCCCCTCTTTATTCTTTTCCCGTCCCTCAAATTTCCTTAGAAAGTTTCACATAGTCCCACAGGCTCCCCTTCTAATCTAAAAATCCTCATGTTCCTCTTGTTTCCACTCTCTTATCAGTTACAAAGTCCGGGCTGGCCATGACTGCAGTTTCTTAATGGTCCATCAATCAGTGACTGAAGGATTCGCTCCTTGTCCTTGCCTTTGTTATCCCTTGTCTGCCAGGTTTGTGTGTCTGTGTTTTGTTCATGGCTTCTCCCTTTACTTACTGTCCCTTTGCACTGAGAAAGGTCGTTGATCAGACAACCTTAATGAAGCAGCTGCTCTCACATCCCCCACACAGGTTCCACCAGCTGTACAAATTATGACTTTCCCACCAGGAGAAGCAATTGCTCCTTTCTGACACAATCACGCTGACTGAGATATGCAGACGATATGGCTGTGTGTGCATCTAAAAGGTGTCTCTTGAGCTTCTAACAGACTCTTAACTACTGCTGAGCAGTTAAGGTCTGCTGTTAATGGTTACAACAGGTAACAGGTCTTCCATTTGGCCTGCCACCTTGAGAAGGGAGAAGGAAAGCAGGTGACACTGAAAAAGGATGTTTGCTAGAGCAGAGAAAATGAGGACCACTGCTCTTGAATAGGAAGAAACAGACTGCTGCTAGAGGAGACGTCTGTAAAAGGGTCCCAAACCTGGATCCAGCTGCTGCAGCTGGTAGCACTGGACCACCCTGCTCTAGAAACAGCTTTGCCAAGTAATAAAAAAATGACTGCTTAGGAACAGAAGTTCATGGGCATGTATTATAGTTAGCTGCCTAACAGCTAACAGTGTTGGCTGTTACCATTGATGCTTAAGCATCTAGTTGTCACAAATCTCTGAAAATCTACCCCTTACACAGCATCTGCCTGCAGGCTAGTGAAGGCTAGTGAAACCCCAAACATATGAAGCACAGCAACATCCTCTCTGTTGTGTCTAAATTCAGAAATGCCCTACTAATTTACTAACTCTTATTAAACTGAGTAATGAATGAGCGGAGCATGTCCTCAATGACATTTTGCATATAATAGTCCTTTTTACTTAATACTTTGGTTTGTTCAAACTTTTTTTTTCTTTTTTTTTTTTAATCCCTGCTGTCATCAACATGTATTTTAAAAGCTTGTACGGGATTTATTCTTTTTGCTTCCATGGCAGCGAGAAGACTGTATCCTCCAATATGGAAATCTCCATTTATTCTGAAAAGCGTTCTGTGGCAAAATTGTTTTGGATCAGAATCCAGCCATTGAATGTACAGGAACTACATCTTTCCATATATCATATATAGATTTTTTTTTATGTGTAGTCAAGGACAAAGATATTTGGCCTGTTGAGTGGGATATCAATTGTACTAGCTGAGTTTTTTATTGTGCATCAACTTCTATTCTGTATTAGGAGATAACTATTTTGCTGGCTTTCAGAGTAGTATAACCATATTTCTGGATGTGTAGCTTGTAGCATTTCTGTTTCCAGTGAAATGAATGCAAATTTTGTTACTTACTTCAATAGAGATGAGCAAGAGCTCATCTGCTATTTAGAGTATTTGATCCTTTTAGTTGAATGATGATAGACTTTCCAGATAATTATTTATCTGGCTTTGTGGATTCATCTTCCAACCAATTATTCAAAAAGTTACAGACTTCATTTTTTGTTGTATTTATGTTTGGCCCCATTTTACTTTACAAAGCTCTTAATTAATCTTGCAAATCAATAGAAAAAAAAATCCCAAAGACATCTATTTTGTTTGTAATTCCTTCTTATCCTTGATTAAAATTGAAATCAGATAGATTTGCCTGCAAGCATGAGGGAAATCAAGCTCAGATACCTGAGCAGAAGTGAAATTGGGTCAGGAGTAATTGCTTCTAGGTTAGCAAGTATTCTGAGATAAATGACAGAGGTGGGGGGTGAAGAAGAAGAAGTTCTGTGACTATATTGTAAACCTTTTCTGTAGTCAGCATCTCCAGCTTTTCCTTTGTTCACTCTGTACCCTTTCAGCCCCTGACACAGCGATAGGTTAAGCTACGAAATGACACTCATTTACATGGGGGAAAATACTCAGATGACTTGCAAAAGGAGCTTAAAACACTATAATTAACCCATCACAAAATGTAATATACCACAAATGCTTTTTAAAGTTTAATCTACTAATGACGCTCAGCATGCATTAACATTTTCCCCATTTCTGTGTGTCATACATCAGTGGCAAGATAAACACTCTGATTACAATCAGTTTTATGTCACTTTGAGAGTCCAAGTTGATAACTGCCATTAATCACCATCTCAGCAGCGCGGCACTTTGAGCACCTCTACCACAGAGCTCTGTCAGCGGTGCCCAATAAGCATGTAACATGTTCTGGTGAGTACAGAAAGACCTGCTTCACCACTTTATATCCTGGTACTGCTTCAACCACAGAGAACTTCCAAAACACCACGACTATTAGAGAGGCTGTTTGTATGCTTTGTACTTGGGATAGGGCTTTTTTCCCGCCTTGGGTGCTAAAATAAAAACTCCTAGTGATTAAACTGAGAGTGGCTTTGTTCATTCTCATTCATATTGTATCAACTACGATAAAAGCCATCTGGCCTGTGAGACCATGTATTTTCCAACTGAGAGTTGAAAAGAGAGAAGCTGTTGCAGAAACAGTAAATTATGCACTAACAAATAGTGTAATATGGAGAAAGTTGGGCGAAAAATATAAGTGCTGGGAATATCATTGTAAGAGACTCTTGATAGTGGCACTTAGGTCCTGATTCAGCAATTTTCATAACATTCTCCATTTTGCAATGAAACAACTGAGTATAAAGCTTATAAGCCAAAACAAATTTCAGCACAAATTACTATTTTAAACTTTCCGATTTTGATAGCTTGTCCATGATTCTTTTTTTTTGGAGGGGGAAGGGAGGGACTGGCTTAAGCTTTTTTTTTTTTTTTTTTTTTTTAAGGCTTTGAGTTGCTGTTACTTGCAGACTGCATATGCTGATGATCTGAGCTATTAGATCTGCTATAATTTATCTCTAAGAAAATGTGTGTTCATTCAGGGACTACTTGAATGTTCACGTACATGTGATAATTCCCTTAGCATATGTCAAAAGCATGATACATTTAAGAGATTTTTTTTGTAATTCCACAACTCCTCCAACAGTTCAGATGGAATATTGCCTATTTATAGGTCATTGAGGAAGTTATGAACAGAAGCTGATAGCCTAATGTTTCTCTGTTAATCAGTTATGCTACTATCACTCAAGATGAAGTGAATCATTTTTAATGCTATTGAGAAAATTGGGGGAGGGAAAATTAGTTAAAACAATTGAACTGTATTATGACTTTATATGTCCTATGTTAAAGAGATTTCATATGTTATATTATATGTTGCCTATATTGGCAACAATTATTCTACTTAATACTAAAAAGTCTTCATTTTATAAACAGATTTAAACTATAATTTCTGATATTCAATCATTACTACTCTTGTAAGATGAATGTTCCTGCAAACAATATAAGCAATAAACACAAGAACTACAAGACAAACTTTCAGATTTCAAAGCCTTATGGGATAAACTTATGGGATATATTTATGGGATATATAAAAAGGCAGAAGAAGTAAATGAAGTTGAAATGTGTTGTCCTCAAAGGTGTCTAAAATCAGGAAATATGTCACTATGGAGAGAAGCTGGGTTAAGCTATATTCAGTCCTCTTCAGACAAGACATTCATTTTTTTTTATTTTGAATATCTACATCAATTTTCCAGTTTAAGAGGCTGGCCTGCTTCATAGTTCATTAATGTAGAACTTTTTATTGTTTTTTGAACTGACTGCATTTTTGCCTTGACACAAAAGGATAACAATTTAATGGCCTATGATATTGAGGAGGTCGGACTAGATAAGCTAAAGGTCTCTTCAGGCCTTAAAATCTACTAATGTAATAGGGTTTTTTTTTGCTGGCAAATGTCATAACAACCTTGTCCAACTGCATGTTATTAAATTAAATGGCTACTGAAAGTTAACTTGTTTCTAAAATGTACAACTAAATGTAAAAATACCACATTTAAACATAAGAGACAAAATCTGAGCCCTCTTTCCCACCCTTTTCTGACTAGGTTTTTACTTAGCATCCACAGTGACTGTGTTTCTTGCAGGCATACACCAAGGTATGGGATACGATTCTCGTATGAATCATCTCTACAGGCAAACAAAGGTGTGTACTTTCTTTATTGGAGTAATTTTCTTACTCAATGTTTTTGTTTCTTTGCTTTGGGAGGTTCTGTTTTTATATGGTGTTTTATTTCAAGTTCATATGTAGCTAATAATTTGTTCTGTTAGAAAGGCAACAGTAAAAAAAAAAAATCCACACTCCTCATTTGAGTAGAAAATGCTAAAATATGTAATAGTCCTTATCTCGTCAGAGAATTTGGCTAGTGGTAAAGCTCTTTCTCCTTCACAAGACAACCTTTTCCACTTTGAATATAAGAAAACTAGTTGTTGATCATGACCTCTAGCCTGGAGGTAGTCTTTTTCACCATCCTGAGCCCAGGATGTGCGGTTTCAGTGGTGATAATGGCAAGATGCCAAAATTTCAGTTTCAAAAGAGAGTGCACTCTGTCACTCCAGAGTCCTTTCCTCTCCTTCCGTCTTCCCTTCCACAGATTTCTTTTTTTCATGAGCAGATCTCACACAAACACCAGGTCAATCTTGCAGTAAACTGCATGGGTGCATGTTGCAGTGGACAGATAGCCTTACATGGCACATCCCAAGTTCTGCTGAAGGTTACATGTAAATGTTGAAAAATAATCAAGAGAATACTTGATCCTTGTGAGAAGTCTAGTAATATGAATTACAGGATCCTATTACAACACACAGGATGGCCCTTTATGGAGGATCAAAACCATTTCTAACCTTCTGAATTTTCCTTTAAAGGGAGATGGTAGGACTTCCTAATCAGTCAAATCAAACACTACAAAGATGATCAAGAGAGGAGAACTGATGCTTGCCATCTTTTGTTCACTGGATGGATCATCCAGTAGTGCCATCCTGTTTCATTTCCTAGTCCTGGAATGAATCTGGATTGTACCACAGGCAGGTAATTGAAATATGTGAATATAGGTATATATTTATATATGATTATCATGTATGAATATGTAACTCCAAATATATGAAAGGGAGATCTTTGGTTAGCTTCTTCGTGAGCTTGCTCAGGAGCAAAAGGCTGTACATTAGAGAAAAGGCGGTTGAAACCTATGCATAAGCATATTCTGCAGTTGAAATCTGCTCACTTACTCTCATAGCTATGAATTCAGTCACCCCATAACTAAAGACCGCAATAAAGGTATGGGTCTGTATTACACATAATTAGTTCATTCTCTGTCTCTCTCTACTATGCCATAGAGAATGTTCTTGAAAAGTAAAGATACATCAAATAACAGGTATTTTATATATTCATTCACTCCTGTTTGCTCATGCATTCAAAACAAAAGCTTTTCAATTTTAATTATGCAGTATACAAATTTATGACAGAAACTATTGTGTAAAAATCAAAAAAGAAAAAAAAAGCCTTCACAGTTTAGAATTCCTCCTGCTTGCATTTTCCCAGAAATTCTGCTCTACAAATTAGAGTTGGAGAATTCCTTTTTTTATTTTTCCTTAACTGAGGCTCAGACTCTCAGAAACAGAGAATCTTGAGTACAGAGGAGGAAAAAATAGCACCTCACATTGAAAATTTGATTCAGTGTAAAAGAATAGTCATTTTTCCTGAATTTCTCAACAAGATATAAGCTAAAGGCACATAAGATCACCTCACACAAAATCATAAGAAATATCATACTTGAAAATTTTGCCCAAACACACTGCCTTTTTTTTTTTTTAGAGAGAGAGAGAGAGAGAGAGCGCGAGCATGCTTTGTGCTTGCATTCATTTTTGCAGTTTTTGAAAGGTTATATTTTTGAGGCTGTGAGAGTATTGCTTTGTGGTGATTTGGTCCTAACACAAATTTTTATAATAAGCAGTAGAAGTTTTAATTTTAGTTGTCACTATCAAAAGACATTTAGATGTCTCATATAAGACTATTTATAACCTTGCTAAAGGCATACAACAGCCTTTAAAACCATTCTGCTTACCTGAGGTAACTGAGCACTAACATTTGATCTAGTTTTTATTTTATCCAAATCACTTCACATGTCTGTTTGCCAAAAAGGCAAACATATTCTCAGTCAGCCCATCATTCCCGTTCTGCCTAAAGTGCATGGTGGAGGACTTACTGACTTATTAGCAAATTCTCGGATTGCATATCTGTACCTTAGGTACCTTTCTGCTGCCCAGTTTTCCACATCTGGGGTTACTCCCTCAAGGAAAGGCATCCAAGTTAGAATGGGTCTCATGATGCCTTAGCTTGTGTTAATTGCCTGAAACAGTTAAGATCGCTCAGAGATCCCCATTAAAATGTGACCTTTTCTCACTTCTTCACTGTCTCCCCTAAAGATATGTTGACTGTATCTTTCCCAGAGCAGAGGATTTGGCTCACAGTTTTTAAATGCTGTAAGCATTTTGGTTCTAAAGATTACTATCAACTCAAGTTTGATTGCTTGGAAAGATAACTTTGCGAAGTGCTATGGAGTATTCTATGTGAACATGATTAGCTCCCCTAATAGTGCCATTTGGTTTTATTTGGCTTTATCGATGCTGTGCATTCAGCAGACTACTACTCCAGCACCGATAAGAAACTCCCTAAATGAAGCTTTTTGTGAAAACCATCAGAATTTGAGATCAGGTGCATGAACTGTACTGTTGGAAATACTATTATCTATCTAGTAATACTTATCTTACATTTCGTCTGCCTTGTCTCAACTACTAACCTTCCTATCTAGGATATTCTCCAGCATAACTTACAGTTTCTCAGTCAAAGGACATAACATGTATGAGCATTTTTCATTAAACCTAGTGAGTTGTTTCTCACTCTTGGTATGGTACTTCACCTTTGAAATAACACATGCTGCAAAGGGACTGAAAAGAACAGGTTTTCCTGTTTCAGCTGCTGCCAACCAACTGCTCATTTTTGATTCTGTAGAGTGTGGTAGATAAAAAAAGATTATATACCATGTTTTCATTTCTTCCCCTTAGGGTAACTACCATCTGGTAAAAATTGATAGAAATGCTGCTGCATTCAGCACAGCAGAATACTAGTTTTACTTTAGCTTATTTTAAGATCCAGTTTTTGTTAACACCTAATAGTAACGTAGCAAGTTGTCAAAGATTAAAAAAAAAAAAAATCATTAAGTCCTCAATTTTCCACGTACAGTAGAAAATACTGTTAAATGAATCAACCCCTGAAGACTCGTTATCTTCCTGGGGCACACTCAGGCATTCCTGTACCTCCCAAAGTCTCTGCCATTTCTACATGTCCAAGGAGTGATTTTCACCTATGTCACTAATAATACATTCAACAGAAAGCATTATAGACAAATAACACATTTGATTATGTCATTCACTATAGAAATATAGTTGCATCACACAATAATACACAAACATTGTATCTATGTATCTAATGTATGGACTTCTGATGCCACAAGTTTTCATAAGGTGAAGACAGAAATCAGTGTGTGTTCATGCACTTTCATCTCTTCACATTTGTAGGTAGTATTATTAGTGTATATCTTGAGATCTGAACAAAACTATTCATTGTGGCCGAAAGGCACTACGAGCTATTCCTCTGTATATACTTCTCCATACAACAGGTTATCTGTGGAAAAAACTCAAATAACTTTCCTCTAAAAAAGGAAGAGGAGAGAGCCTGTGGTATCAGCTTAGTCAAGTGACAATAAGTTAAAACTCATTCTTACTTTACTGAGGGATAATGTTATCACTGCAATGCTTTCAGTCAGAGTAAGATTATTCATCCTATATATCCTGGAACATGAGACGTGTGAACATCACAATAACACTTTTAGCACTCAAACTTGTACAACTTATGTTCAAAACTGTTGCAAGCTTGGCAGCAGAGGCCAACAATCCTTCTTCAATAGTCTTCTCTGCTGGGCTGCTGTGCCCTTAAATTAGGAGTGATGAACTCTGTGAGCAATGTATAATTGCAATAACTACAAATACAAATGTAGAGGTTAAAATATGCATAGGTATAAAGCCTCATCTTATAAAATGTTGCTCCATCATATACCTTATTACTTGCCAACATGAATTATCTTTGTTATCCTTGATGTTAATCCTGCAAAAACCACTGAAGTCATTAAATTAACCTGAGATTTTACCTCCTGAAATAAAAGCCAATATGTATTTTTTGTATTGATAATTAACATATAATCTCACCATACCAAGTATTAACCCAATCACTTTTACTGTATTGATTTTTCTAAAGTAAGTCTCCCACAGAACTTCAAAATTTACCCTTTCCTTTTCAGAAGCGTGCGCGCACACACACACACACACGCGCACAGAGTTACAATTGCATGAAGTGAATTCTCATCTCCATCCCAGAAATAAAGATGATTGTGCGAAGAAGAATTTACAAAAGCCTGAAAGGAGAGATTGCAGGGTGAGACACACCTATTTTTGTTTGTTTGTTTGTTTGAACCCTTTTTTTGTGCAGTATCTTCCTTTGGGTGACTAAAGGATATTTTGGTTCAACTAAGTTCTGAGTTACCGTAATTAGAAGTCTCTAAAGGCTTTTGAAAAACAAAGGGTCTGCGGGTATCAAATATATCACAGCTGATGAAATGGAAAGTCATGGGCCAGAGAAAAGAGTGTTCCCACAGGATTGTGTTCAGAGGGATGCAGAGAGAAATAGCAAAAGCTGTCACTGAGAGGCTAAGGCATAGCTTTCCCACTTACCCTCATTTTTTATAGATAAAGAACAAGGAAACAGAATGATCAAGTGACTTCCCTGAGGTCACCCTGGCAGCATAGGTCAAGCAGATATGTGAGTGCTGGTCTGCCAGGTCCTGGGTTAGCATTGCAGCTGCAGGAGAAGCCCTCTTCTCTACACAAAGACAGGAGACGGTGCAACCTTGATTGAATGTCCAAACTGCAGAACTGCTACATTTTATAGTGTGCCATGACAGATCGCTTCACCTGGCTTTTATCAAGAAAGCTTGATTTTGAAGCCTTTACCACCTTTATTATTTACTTTTTGATTAAACACCACCCACTGTTATATATTCTGAGAAACAGCGGCCTTGAAGCAGTTATAAATCGATAGCTGGATGTGGAGGAATAGGAAGGGGAAGAAAAAGGGAGAAAAAAGTTGCTTACGGTTAAGAAGAAGAAAAGTTAATAAAAATCAGACAGACATTTTCAGCCCTTTTTCATATGAAACAAATGGGCTAATCCTAAGTAGGAGTCATAGATCAAGATCTTCAGCGTACCTGGAGCTCATCAGGAAGTGACATACAAGTAGCAATATGAAAATCCTTATTCATTGATAGCAGGAAGGGTTTGCAGGATAATAGATTATCCTGCAAAGAATTTGTATTACATCTGGCTTTTTACCTAGGACTGAATAAATACTACAGAAATTAAACCGATTTGTTACCCAAGTCATGTACACAGCAATGATTAAGATGAAGAAGTACATCTGAAGATGCCAGAAGTTTTGTTAAAATCTGTGAAACTAATCTAAATAGAAATAAAAGGAAAAGAAAAGGTGGGTTTTTTTGCCTTTTTTCCCCCCTCTCTCTCTGTCATCAAAGGACAATCACTTAAGTTGTATGATTCCTGGAAACAGCTTAAATCCTTCCATAATATAATGAAACAATGTCATAAGTAATTCAATTAAAAAGTCTACAAATTGAGAAATTTCTACTTACCTCTCGTCTGTAATTAAATCAATCATGCAATCATCACAAAAAATACATATTTAAAAACGGGGGGCGGGGGGGGGAAATGAACCTTCAGATGCAGGCAGATAAATAGAAGACGACATTCAAGCAGAACAAAGTTACCATTCAGGAAAGATTTTGCCAGTTGTATTTGGATCACAAGCTAGAGCAACTGTTAGCATGTGTCACTGCCTCTAATGGTATATGGGTTCAATCAGAGCACACACGACGCCAGATGGGACTGGAGGAGTCTGTCAGAGGAAAGAAACTATGGTCTCTGATTTTTGCATTCCTATGCAAAAAGTCACTATTGTCAGTTGTTTTATCTGTAAACGCAGTACTTCTGTATCTCGGTGCGATCTGGGATTACAAAGCCAGCAAGCACCAGATGGCTAAAGGGATTCAGGCCAGGGCTGCACTACAGCCTCCTGCCAGGCCTGTTTCAGCAAGTGGGAAGACACCGGTGCCATCCCTGTTCAACATGCCTGGCTTGCAGACGCTTCTCACTAGAGTTATGCATACATACAGCAAGTTATAACACCACCATCTCCTTTTATCTACTTAACTCTCTATTTTGTCATGCCTGCTCCCCCTCAAGCCACCTTGAGCCCTCCCTTTCCCCACCTTTTGTTCTTCCCAGTGATAGTTCATCCCAGTCCAGACGGAGAGATACTTTAATTATTCTATAACCTCCTTACCGAATTTACCAGGCTGCCAGGCTCCCCAAGCAACGCATAACAAAGCTGTTATCTTTTGTTACCACTAACTCCAGCATCTAGCCTGGGTAGGGGTTGTAAAGCACCTGGAAATATTCTTTACCTAAAACAGGAGTAATATATTGAATTTCACATAGAAACATACTCACATGTGTACGTGCTAATATCCTTCAGGAAAGAGCTGAAATGCTTTAGACAGTATTTCTCCTGTACATTACTTGTTAGCCAAAGGGATAGCAGTAGGTCAGTAACAGGTTCAGAAGGGAAAAAAAAGGCAGAACAGCAGAACAGCTTATTAAGTTGTCTTTGCAAATCAGAAATATGCTGTTGGGGGGCTCCACCCCTTCATACCTCCTGTAAAAAAGTGGAGATGATGGAGTATCCCTGTTATGCATTAATAACAGAGGTAGCAAGCATGCATATATTCTGTTTAATTCACCATTTTCTTTCCAACAGAATATAATTCAGGAGGATGAATGTCCTGTCTTAGTCAAATGAAATATCATTCACAAAGCTTCTTATGTATCCTATCTCAAGGGATAGGCCTGTTGTAAAGAGAGGTATACCATTGATTAAGCTTTAGACTATTTCAGTACAAAGATAAATGCATTTCTTATATAATCTGCATTATCAAAACTCAGCCAAAATCTGAAGTCTTCTGTAGCTTTGCTAACATCCACTGGAGACAAGTTTTAAAAATTTAATTTAATTGTGTGATTGTTCATTAAAAATAAATGTATAAATGTTTGTAAAAGTTCATATCTCAAACCAAAAGAGGCCATCATCAACAAGCATCAGCTTGTTTTGACCCTTTGGGATCATATATAATATTAATAGCATGTAAGAAAAGATTTAAGGCAATAGTATTGCACAATATAGATACCACATAAACCAAGGGGTGAAATCCTGACTCCACTGACACCTACAAGGAAACTCTGCTACCTCCAGCAGAGCCAAGGCTTCACCCAAAATGTTCAAAAGCAACAGAAACTCTACAACTGAGCACCCTTTACAGTAACATATATAAGTCATCACTACACTGCCATATCCTCTGCTACTTTTTAAAATACAGGTCCCACTTAATAAGAGTGCTGGAAGGGAACAGCAAGGAAGCCGTCCCCAAACATTTTGCAAATTCTGCCTTCAGTGGCCCTGGATCCCTCTAGGCTGTCAATTGAGCCAGCAGATAACTATAGGCACATTTCAGAGAATGGATGGACCTGCTACAAAGCATGCCACTGTTCCTAAAAAGGGACCCATGCACTTCAGAAAGCCTATGTACTGCGAAAAAGCCAATTACTGAGCCATACCTAGCTTTCTCTACCATCTGTCTTTGTTGCTTCTCAAAGCTTCCACTAACCAGTCCTCAACTCTAAGTTTCCTTCTCTTGCTTTATAAAGACACAGGCTGTTTTGATGAAAAGCATAAGATTGGGGTGTAAAATGCACAATTACATCAAAGAAGTGGCCCAGATGTGCTTCAGGCTGCTTTCTTTTATTTGGGGGGGGGGGGGGGGGCAGGCAGGAGCCAGTGTTTGGTACCCTCAGAGTAATAGTTCCTATAGATTTCCATTGAATTTGTTTTCTCTTTAGCTAGTAGGAAGAATAATTACCCTCTAATATGGTTTTGAGCCGCAAAAGTGACTTTAAATTTCAAGAAGAGTATACAGTATGTGATTATGTTCCATTTTTATTTAAGGCTATTTTTTCTTCTTTTCCTATTAGAGAAAGAATAAAGCATAGAATGTCATGATAATTAAGAAAATAAATACATCAAACCTGTACAGACTAATCCCAACACAACATTAATGAATCTTAACAGTTTGAGAACCCTAGTGTTACTGGACTAATAACACCTTGTGTGAGTTGTTCTAGCTGACGTCAGTGGAGCAATGGTAATTTCTACCAGCTGGGAAGATAGCCCACTGTGTTTTAAGTTATTGCTTTCTATATTTTAACTAGTGCCAAAACACTTCTGTCAAGAGCTTCTCAAATGGTTTCAGATGATTACGACCACTCACAACTGTTTTTTAGAAAAACTTAATGGAAAGGCGATGTGACAATCATTGCTTGCTCATGTTAAATAAAAAAACAAACACCCCTCCTGTCTTTTAAGGAAATAGTCCCAGTTGGTATAAACTGGCACAAATGCCGATTGACCTGTATTATTTATCCCCCTCTCATTTCTGTTTAGGTAGCTCTGAGTTTAATTCTCCTTGATTTTTCTCAATCCTACACAGCAGCTTCTCTCAAAGAAGCTTTTTTTAAAATATCTTTTTTAAAGGTGTACCCTTTGCAAACCAGGATCAACATGCTGACAAACCAAACTCTAATGAGCAATAAAAATAACAACAACAGAAAAACTCTATTAGGAAGCCAGCACAATGATAGGTGAAGTAAAGGTGTGCTACAGAAATGAGTGCCATAGTTTTATAAAATAAGCTGAATAGCTCCTGATCTCCAAAGGTCTTGTTCAGTGTAAACTGCCTCTGGCTTAACCATCACAGAAGACAATATAAATCTACAAAGGCTGAAATTTGGCACCTATCAAGACACATTCCACTTTCGGGGAGTCCCAGTGAACAGCAGAAATTTCAGCCAAACTAATGTGTGATTATATGTAGGGAGATATTTCTAATGCAGAACATCAACAAAGTGAATCGGAGAAGATGTTGACAATTACAGATTACATTATGCAGTTTCACATACGAGGCATTACTAGCTCCATCATAAGTAAGCTGAGAAAATTAAAGAGACAGAATGAAAAATTGTGGATTTATGTATGTAAGAATGATGCGTCCTGCACATTTTACAGTGCAATAAGTTACATGAAACAGGAGAGATTTGCTGCAACTACAATTTTTCAAAGAAAAGATTACCTTAGATTGTTCCCTTAGAAAAAGGTGGGATCTGTATATCAGGGAAACACTGCCTACATCTACGCTAATAAATTAAACCATGACAAATATGTATACACAGGAACTCAGTCACCTAAGCTGTTAAAATGGTTTCTGTCATTGTTTTGGCTGAGAACCCTCCCAAAAAATGCCTAGGTACATTTAGGTTATTGCCACTGCAATAAGTAGGCACTTGAGTAGGCACTTTACATGTGGACATACCAATGAATACCCTCTTTTGGAGGCTAGGAGGGTTTATTAGTATGAACATGGGCCATTATATGTCAGTTCATCTCAGGGAATGGGATATTTAATTTGATAATAATACAGCCATAGCCATATACCCTGCAATTCCTGCTTTGTCCTTTGTTTTCATACCAGATTCACTCTGCAGTTCACCTTTGTCCTTTATTTTCATACCAGGCCATTCATATCACACCAGGTAGTGATGATATGATCAAGCTGTGTGTGTGTGTCTGCCTGTTACACCCTAAATACTTTTGCTCCAATTGGCAGGTTTCAGCCAAATTCAACTGAATTGTCCTAATGATAATTAAATGCCTACAAGTTTAATGAAAACAGGCAATTGAGTGGAGAAGTGAGACCTAAAATTGCCTCCTTTTACAGAAAGATATGAGCTTACCCCTCACTGATGTTGGGCAATCTACATAAAAGATCAACTTTGATAAGCCAATGTATATGAAATCTGGCTTCATAGGCATTTTCGCTCACTGAAATATTTATTGACTATTTGTCCCAGGATCTTTCCAAGAAAAGGATTTAGATTCCCCAATTTTTAATTCCTTGATTCATCCCCCTACCTTCCTACTCTCCCCCCACACACACACACACTTAAAGGAAAGCACTGTGTGTGTTTGTGGCTCCAGCTTTCACTATCTTTCATGAGGTTTCAGAGATGAAAAGAAGTTTATAAGTGTTTCAACCACGGAAAAGGATTCACGAGGCACAAACCGTATGAAACCAAAGATTATTGTCATTCAGGTTTACTGAAATGTTATGCTCCTTAGCTCCTCTGCAGGATAAAAGGCTGAGAAGTGCCCAGATATAATTTACAGCTCACCAACCTCATGCAGTTCTGTGTATCACCATAGGTATATCTACTTCAGCTATACATGTGTATAGATATCACACATGTGTAGATGAAGTTTAGGCTTCAGCTGATCCAGGATGATGTCACATGACTTTGAGTAAGGGCCTTACGGAGCTGCCCTCT
Organism: Apteryx mantelli; assembly: GCF_036417845.1. Taxonomy (NCBI): domain Eukaryota; kingdom Metazoa; phylum Chordata; class Aves; order Apterygiformes; family Apterygidae; genus Apteryx; species Apteryx mantelli. The sequence goes on from NC_089979.1 coordinate 81,944,182, forward strand.
CTTTAAGGACATTCAGGAAAGCCCTGGGGCAAATATACAAAAGTCTTCAATTTATGTGAGACTATGTTGATGTGGAGAGGTGACGGAGGAGTTGTTTGACTCACCTTTCCCATCTGTATGGGTATGTAAAGAGGCATACAAGCTGTTGCACTGTAACTTGGTTTGGGTGCAATTCTGCCAGATGGTATCAGGTAGCTCATTTTGCAGATCCAAAGTAAGCTCACTGAGGTAAATGCAAACACTCACATGAGGGCTAATTCGTGGAAATGTTATGGGTATGGATTATACTGTTACTTTCTCACTCTAATGTTAGGTTTTAACAGTCTAATCAAAACACAACAAACAGTTATCATTATTAGTTCAGCTCCAACAATTCAAACGCTTTCAGTTAATAACACAGCTGAGCCTGGCAGACACAAGCTTCCTACTGTCTACCCCTCTTCTTTCATGGTGTGCTTATCCCTCCACAGTCCCCCAGGGCAACAGCCTCCGCCTCCCTCCAGCAGGACCATGTCAGGAGAGGGTTACCATGAGCCACCAGCATTCACAGGGCTTCACTGAGAGGAGGAAAATGTGGCTGATAAAAACTTCTTCTACCTCTTGAGCAGAGGTGCAGTCCTGAGCTGCTCAGCATCACCTTTCCCAACTTCTAATGCAGCCAACTTGCTTTCCCTTTCCCTGGCTCCCAGGTGAGGTGTGACTCCCTTCACCTGTCTGCCGTTAGTCACATACTCGCTCTTCCCCTTCCCAGGTAGCACCGAGGGCTGACAGCTGTTGTGCACCGACAGCTTTTCTGACTGCTCAGAAACTGTTGTCACAGTGAAAGGAGCTAAAATCAGCTCCGGTAAAGACAAGTCCTGAACCCCTGCACTCCCAGATCAACACAAAGTCTGTCACCTTTTACTGCTGCATAAATCATATTTACTGGGCTACCACATATGCTTAATATTAGCTAGGAGAAATGAAAAAAGGCACAACTCTTCTTTCTAAGTAACATTTCTCTATTTGAATAATCTACATTTTCTTCTTTATTGCTCCTTCTACCTTTACTGCCTCCAGGCTTTTGTGTCACTCACACTGTTTGGGATGATTTCCAAATTAAGACATTCTTTAAGAGGTGAAAAGGGTGTGGCATTTCAGGGAGCCAAAGGCTCATAACTAAACTCTTGGGTGGGCAGTGCTGTGGTGGTTTAAGTGAAACTGTGGCTGTCTTTATCAGGTGATAAGTTCCCTTAAGCTGAACAACGCTAATTGTCCTTGTGCCCTTCAGAGTACAGGGACCCAGATGTCACAGCCTGAGACTCTGTCCGTGTTCACATGTAATTCTTTATGGACTTTCTCTCCTCTCCATTCTCAATGACTATGCGTGATTTAATGCTTTATCACATACAGCCTGGAAAAACAAGGCTAGAAAAGACAGCAAGAGGCAATCTACTTCATTTTCCTTTCCTAATTTTACCTGTGTTGATCCTGAGAGACATTTGTCTGATTGTCATGCTGTCATGCTATGAAGGTTCGATAGCAACGACTGAGACAGTAATATAATAATAATAAAAAAGATGTTTATTTCCTCACACAAGTTCTTGGATTAGTAACACCCATTAAAATAATGCGATTACTAATTTAGGAAGGATAACACAAAACCAGCAGTTACTAATTTAGGAAGGATAACCTGAAACCGTCGATTACTGCGTTATTAATTGGAAGCACTGCTTATCCCTACTTGAAAGCTTTCTTGTTCACTCTCCTAGTGAGAGGGCTCTCAACCTCGAGGAGTTACCTTCACCCAGCGTCCCAGGAAAAGGGGAGGGGGGGGGATACTCACGGTCCAGCCGGAGAGGATGGTCAGGTCACGTTCCCGTCCCTGCTCAAACTCTCCTAGCTCCCAAGTCTCTTTTTATACTGCTGGGGCTCTGGGCAAACACTGCTTTTGCTGACTTTTAGCAAGTTTCGCAATCACAGGACTGTCTGTTTGTCTGCTTGGGAGGACCCTGCTAGCGAGGCAAGACCACAGCACCTCCGCATTGTGTCTTCCCTCCCCGGGGGTCCGTGCAGATTCCAGGTGGCAGACTTCACTTCTCCAGTCTTGTTAATCATTCCGCAGCCTTGCGCATATCAGTCCTTGCGCATATCGGTTGGTAGACGACTTTAGTCCTGTTAAGTCCTCTGTTCAGCAGCTTTGTGCACGTCAGCTCTTGTGCTATCAGTTCTTCTGCATATCAATTGACAAACTTCAGTCCTGTTAGCTCTTCACTCGCCCGTCACTGATCTATTCTTAAAGACCTTCACCAACACAGGTTGCACAAACTGCTCTTCACCTTTTCATGTCACATGTGCTGAGTAACTTCTGCAATGCTTTCTAAAGTGAATATCCACACAGCACTCTGTAAGACTCTGAGTCTTACTGTTTTTGTCTTTCAATTATTAGTTCCTCAGAACAGAGTTATTGATTTTACCAAATATTTTGTCTGTTAAAAAAAAAAAAGTGCTCCCTTTAATTTAAATAATACAGGGACAGCTATTATATTGTAAGTCCTAAGTAACTCCCGTAAGTTTACAATGATAGAACTGAGAGCACCCTTTACAAAGGTATAAATGAGAAAAGAGTTAGGCCCAGAGATCTTGAATGCTTAATTGCTTTGTATGCAGCTATTTGAACACATGTTAAAAAATATGTCAAGAAGTTATTAGAATTGATATCGAAGTGGCTGTTTTTCACTGAATTTACCTCATATTAGCTGTTTACTATGCATGTCTTATCTACAGTTCCTTGAACTTAGAAAAAGAAATTAGAGATGTAGATACACAGCTCACATTTTGGAGAAAAAAAATGCATTCAACCTGCATTTGCTTTAGCCTCTGTGGGACACTGAGACACTTGCCAAAGCCCAACAGGCTTACTAAGCTTCAAGGATTCATAGGATTTAAATGACTTGCTTTGGGGGAAAACAAGTGTGTAGGAGACCCCCTAGGGTCGAACCGTCTAATTAAAGGGAGCTTTCTTCTTGATCATCCTTGTGTAAATATATGATAAACCATCAGATGACAATTGTTCTGTTTACATATCATCTGCCAGTCAGGAAGATCAATGATGAGAGCACACATTTTATGTTTATCTGCTAAATATGTTGCAGATCACCTAACAGATTTCTTTTTGAAGAGTTGATCTCCATATGCAGGATGGGAAGCCTACAGCAATTCTGAATACTTTTAAGATGTCATTTTCAAAAGGGAGATAGATGTTTGAGTTAAAAAGCCCCAGGAAACTTAATTTTTGGAAATAAGAAACTATTTTAATTTTGTATACAGAATTCTTAGCATTGTAGCCATGATTACACTTTTCAGAATCAGAGATACTTTAAAAAGTATTCCTTCATGCACAACCATGCCCATAATAAAGGCTTTATCTTTAGCACTATGTTTTTAAACATGATGCTATCGGCATCAGTCATTGAAATGAATGAAAGCAGACCACTCTAGGGTCTAATGAAATAAAATAATTTCACAGTAACAGGGTAGCAGGATCTGTTCTGAATCAGCACTGGAGTAAAAAAGTGACACTCATTTCATGAATCTTCAAAACTGTATATATTGGCATATTTGCCTATGTTTGAAAATAGTGTCTTTAAGCCATTTAGAAATGAAAGAAAAGGCTTTTGAGATAGGTCAGGAAGATAACAGATCTAATGTAGAATTTCATAAATGGTCATATCACAGTTCTTATAAATGATTATATCACTGTTCTTATTTGGGAGGACTCACTGTACACAGAGCTACACACAACTAGCTTTCATTTGCTTTTGATTGCTTCTCCAACTGCCTTCCTATTACCCTCTATTATTTCGACTTCTTTTATTTCCAATTTTATCACCATCATCAGACTTCCAGCTGGTTCATGATACTCTTCCCTGCTTTTTAAATTCCCTTTTCATATAAACAGGACTTTTTCTTTCCCAGAACAGCCTAAAGTTTCTCAAAGGCATGGAAATCTAACAACAAGTGAGGCATCTTTTGAAGATCTACAAAGGATTATACGAAATATGAATGATACTAATTAGATCCTATAACTTTAAAACAGTTGGAGCATTCAGGAACTTCTAAAGGCAAGATAATCTCCTTTCTTCCTAGCTTGCCTTTTAACCTTTAGTGATTATTCTTTATTCTCTGTCTGTAATCAAAGAAATAAATCCAGATAGACATACACAGTATTTAGCATTTTTACTGGGGAGAACTGCCAGTTCTTTGGTGTACACTGTTGTTAAACTCTTTGCTTTGCTATTAGAAAATGTGATTCTTAAAGCAAGCCTCTATTCCAGTTCTATACATCTTGCTTTGTGTTAGCAGAGAGACTCAGCTAAAACACAAGACTGTTTCATTAGTGAGGGAAGTCCCTTAAATGATATGAGTACCTACATTAATATTATCCAGTGAAACAGGAGTTACACTTTCACCTTTTTTTTTATACAATAACAGGGGATGTTCATTTTCGTCTTCCACTGGAAGAAGAAATTCTATAACCTGTGTTAGACAGACCAAACTGGATGGCCGCAGTGTCCCCTTCTCCTTTAAACGCCTGTGTGATTAAGAAGAGACCTAAGCCCGAGGCCCCTGAAGGGAAGGAATGACGAAGGATTAAAACTTACATTCAAAATAATAGCACGAGATCAATGCTGTGCCATTCTATCATGTCACTTCATCATGGCCTCCTCCGTCTGCTGCCCTCTGCTGTGCTTATAAACTTGGCAGTCCTGCACTTGGAAGGTATCTCCCTGAATAACTGGGTTTCCTTGTCACTGGTGAGTTAGTACTTAACTTTTGAGCTAAACTTCCCCTGTCCCGTCCCCGAATGACTCATTTCTGACAGGATTTTCCATCTCAACAGGCAGTGTTGTTCACACGCCAGCCCTCACGCCTCCACCACGTGGAACAGGGTGAGGACATGTTTAACTCGAGCAGCCGGCTGTTGGCGAGAGTGCTTATTCCTTTGCGGCAGCTTCCGTTTCCTCTAGGCCATTCACGCCAGCTGTAACTTCTCTGTGATTTTCTCAGAGCAGCCCTTGTCCCCCATAGCGAAACTTCTCATAGACAACCATCTGTGTTTTTCAATGTATTGCCACCTCCCTTAACGTCTCTACAGTTCTGCACTCCTGCAATCTTTTTTTTTTCCTTTTATCCACAGTAATGCTCAGTTTTAAGCATTCACAAGTCCTGCATGCTCGTTTTCTGTGTGCAGCAAATTATTGACGTTAATTCTACATTTATTATGTTTTTCAAATCTCCTTACTGTGCACTTTTCCCCTGACATGTCTGGTGATAACAGCTTCATCAGTCTCTCAAGATAGATCAAAAAGTCACCAGGAATCATTGCCTCACCCTGACTGCTGCCAAATATTGATTTTAAATAATCCTCCTTGGTGATTACACTGCTTTCCTCCTTGGTGATTAGGCTGCTGACATCTTGCTAACATTTTGCTCACCTCATACCACTTCAGAACAATCTGCAACTCAACGCATGAGCTCAGAAACCTTCTGAAGTGCATTTCTACTGCATGTTACGGCCAGAAGTGAATGAGCAACAAAAGAAAGAGCAGCATTACCACAGCACTTACCACACTCATCTGAGCTGATAAAGCCTGCTTGGAAAGATGTACAGCCCTCATACAACGTCACACAGGATTACTTTTTCCAGCTCTAAGCATGGCTGAGTGCATCTGCTAAGAATACATAATCTAAATCATAGTCTTGGAAGCCAATACTGAAGATGTTCTTTTTAAATCTCTTTGCATCTCAGGCACAGAGTTTTCTACCGTACCCCTCATTTTCTGACTCCTCTATCTTTAATGCCTCTTTCAGCTTTACTTCTTTTGGTGACCCCTTGCTGCTGTGACACTTTGAGCCAAATCTAACTCACTGTTTTAGCTCACCTCTTTTGATTTGGGATCTTCTGCTCATAGTACATATGTACCTGCTGATTTTAAGCATCATCTTTTTGCCTTTGGCATTGTAGATTTCATCAGCCAGACTGAAAGTGTCTTACGAAATCCATGTTTTCCTAGCAGCCTCCTTGTGCCCGAATACTACTGGAGAAAAATTTATCTCTTCAGATGGTTCCTAAGAGCACTGGCCTGAGCTGAGTCCTATAAACTTCTGATTAACCTTCCCTTCAGACTTTCCTTTTTCCTGTAGGCTTTTCTGGTACCTCCACACTGAATTTGGTCTTTTGTGCCCATGCCTCCTACAGATTTGATTCAAGTAAGAATGATGTCACAGCATGAGCCACTCAAAGGACAACATTTAATGACAGTATCAATTTATATCATATGTATGTATTTCATTAAATTTCTTGAATAAATTGCATAAGCTAGGAAAAATCACTGAAAATAATTCTGGTTTTCTTATTCGCTATTTTTGGGGGCCTAGCTGGCAAGACACATCAGCATGACTGCTGGATCAGTCTTGAGCAAGCCAAACCTTCCACCTCTCTGCATCCGTGCCAGCAACGCCAAAAGGGACACCTGTTCATTCCACCACTTCATATTCACAGCAAAGGAAGGGCGGGAGAAATAGAGACTCTACTCAAGAGATCCAGCCTAAATTCAGCTTATCAAGTACTTGCACGGATGGCAGTCATTTATCTAGCTTTCTTCAACTATGACTCAAATTTAGGGTTTAACAGGAGCCAGTTAGTAAGGCATTAACTGGCGTTAAAGAGATTGTTGTTATTGTTTCCAAAGGAATGAGCTTAGAGTTTTCTCCTGGCTTAGAAAGACATTTTAGCATGTCCTGAAGCCACCTTGGAAGAAAGAGAGTTCAATAAATTGGAGTGCTGAGAATGAAACAGTTAAAGTAATTGAAAACTGTCATTAAATTATAAAATGATTGACATAGGCTTAGAACATCTTATTATGCATGATAATACCCCAAATAACAAAATTCTTGTTACACGTTATGCTGCAGGGTTTAAGTCAGCTCCTGATTGCTAGGGGTGAGGAAGTGGCTGAGTGTGCACAGATTACCCTGCAGCTGCCTACTGACAGGTTTCTTGTATCTTCTCGCTACCAGCTACCGTCAGACAGAATATTGGCTCTGGGTCAGATCCAGGAGGGCAATTCTTATGGGCCTAACTCAACCATGAATTTATACATGCGTTGTATTTACGCTTACAGAACCTGTGACTAAAAGTTTATTTAAAAGTCATACACTACCTCTGCTGTGGAGAAAAATGAGAAGGAATAACGAATAATGTCATGGAACACAAATTTAATTGACAACTCTGAACTAACTGATTACACCTTTTCGTCACCTACTTTCAGAAGTCTCTGAGGCTAAAAGATGAGCTTTGAGCTCACATATATCCTCCATTGCAGGAGCCAACACGTCTAGAGAACTCGCTGGAGTGGCATCTCATTGTGCAGGAACGGTACAAGCACAGAGGACAGTCTCTGACACAAGGAGAAATATAAACTACAGATGCAGGAGAAAATATGACCTCAAGTTATTTAGTATTGTTATTTAATTAAAAGTCCTGCCAACAGACTGATAATCTTTCTTGAATAAATTTGTCTAAAACTCGTATTACTAGAAGGGATTAATTATACACTATACAAGCTGCCTCCATAAAACACTGTTGTAGACTTTCTTTATTCAGATAGCTTCCAGCTCCCTGTTACACTGCAAAACATGTATAAAAGGATCCCAATTACCCAGCTGTTGCAGCTACAGGAGTAGGTGTCTCTTTGTCCCTTTGCTGATGTCCCAGCTGGGGAAACTGAGATTGGAGAAGTACTCTATGGCATGCCTTGGGGCCATCAATGTGGTCAGAGTGCACCCCAGAGAAATTACACCAGGGCATCCCGAGGTGTCTGGGAGATGGGATGAAACTGGTTTTGCACATAGACTGAAGAACCAGATGTGATCTTGGGTTTAGTGGTCCAGATACAGGGTCTCGGATAGAGTCTCTAAAAGGTCCTTTGGCTGTCTATACTTCTGAGCTTATGTAATGAATTCCCATAGATTGTGCTATAGGATCTTAAGTGTCAGTCACAGTTATCTGAAAGGGTTGCGATTCTTTGTAGGGTCAAGACTCAGGGTCTAATGAGGGAGAACTGAGTAAACAAGAAATTTCCAAGCTGATTTCCTATTTGCATTTCGGGATTTTTCCATTGTGATGGAAAGCCCTCTAAATAAATTCAAATAATTAAATGCTAAATAAAACTAAATTATAATAATATATTATCCACATTATATTAATATCTACAGTTCTTTATTACTGATACTGCAGTACTTCATATATGTACAAACAGAGCAAAATACAGTCCTTATCTGTATATATTTTGCTGTCTAAGGCAAAGGATAACAAAAGTTTGTTTTCTATGTTACATAGCATTTTGCTTGGCATGTCACTAAAGGCACACACCATCAAATGATGCTCGGGGTTTAAAGACTATCTGAAGGTACTGTTACTCTAATTTGGTATTATTTATAACATTTCAATGAACTTTGATATTGGAGCACAAAAAGCAGATATAATTCGGTGTCAGTGACCTGGTCATTTTCTTGCTGGTTTTAATCATTATCAGCATATGATTGTGCTTATCTCAGATCATTTTCAATTCAGGGAAGAAACTGCTGCCATAGGCCAAGAGCCAGAGTGCACATCTGAGCCCAGCCAGAACAGTGTCTAATATTTTGGCCAGCAATATATAAACCTGAGTAAAACTGAACACTGACAGCTGTCTCTCTAAAATATACATGTTTATACACACACACAGACACACACACATATATATATATATATTATATATATACATGTGACACTTAAAAAAAAGAAAAAAGCAATCCTGGATATACTGAAAACATTCCAGATTTTAATGGTTCATTTGGAAAGTTACTAGCGAATATTCAGGTGACATCTTCAATAAGCATTCAGATGTTACTTGCAATGTCTGGACAGTTTACAGACTTTGGAGGTGCTGCAGTGGAAGAAAAGATGACTCATGAAGCAACGTTTTCCTAGCATAATCTATTTGTTGGATTGTCTCTTTACCTTAGCCCAGCTGTTGCACTACATTTAACCCATAAAAACAAAACCAAATAAATCTGAGCTTAACCTGCTGAATTTAGGAAGGTTTTGGATACCTGCCTAGTAAATACTTTCTGTCATAAGAATCTGACCTGCGGAAATGGTTAGTTAAAGGGACAGTATAAACATTAAAAGAAAAAGTATGTATGTGTGTGTGTGTGTGTGTAGTGTAGAGAGGAGGAAACCAGCAGATTCGCATTAGCCCCATAATGCTAGTTCAGGGTTTGAGAAGCAGGAAGGGAATCTCAAATCACTGTTCCAGATGAGAGGGGAATTGCTAGGTACCGGGATGTGGGCAGTAGCAGTCAGGCCAGCTGTGGCTTTACCCCCGCAGTAACTCACACACAGGCTCTGCTGCGGGGCTTGACGAGAAAGGAGGTGTATGAGGGGCGCAGGGCTGTAGGACACACAAACCCTGGGCCATTATACAGTCCCCAGGGCACACTACAGAAGAGCTGTCTAAGCTACATCAGCTCTTGAACTTGCTCAAGTGTGGGAGGACACCGAGGTTACTGAGACCTGTGGTGCTGCTCATTTGGCAAGCTATCGCACTCAGGGAAGATGCCAATCCTTCACACTTCACTCCAAAGTATTTGTGCCAACATATTCCATAGCACTTATATAGTACTCTGCAAAAGTACTGCAACCTACAAAAAAGGGACTGAATAGAAACAGCATGGACAATAGTGTACATTTTATTTCAGATGCCTACAACACTAATGTAAGAATGGATGCCCATCCTTCAAAGTCTGATTCTGAATTCAGAGCTGCTCAGGGACTTGAAACGAGAGCAGCCCCAAGAGTGAGTTATGAGTCACCAGCTGGTACTATTAAAAATAGTCTTATGAGGGGCTTTTTTTCGTTTAGCAAACTGAAAAATGATCATTTTTAAATTCTGATATGGCCTTTAGAAAATTCAGCTGTATAATTAATATATTTTGTTGATGGCTTCAATTTCCTATATTAAAATTAGTAGACAACTGTAGACCTAACTTATGCAATCAAAACTCACAGTCTTACAGATATGTAAACATTTGTGCAATTTTCCCTAGGCAAGGAATATCAGTGACCTCTTTATGAGTACTGAAAAAGTAAAAGCTATATAGTCATATGCTATGGATATGAATTTTTTTGTTGGATTGGGACCAAAAGTACTTCACAGGATTGGGAATCTTACAATTGGCTTAATGCATGAGCCTCAAAATCAAATTCAGAACAACATTTTTGACTCTTGTGTTCCAAAGTCCACATTCAGAGAGAGAGAGAAAAAAAAAAAAAAGACTTTCATACAGTCTGGTTATCTGCACATCCTAAGGCTTTCCACCTAATGGTGGATGCCCAGCCCTTCTGAAAATCAGACCCTGAACAAGTAGTCCCAAGTTGACACAGACGTTTTTGTTATGGTGTACTTTTGAAACAATATATAACATGATTTGAATTATAAGAAGTCAGATAAAAAATCTACTGCATTTTCCTCTCAGCCTTTCTTCCCTCTCATTCTAATGCTTTAATAAATCAGACTTATTTAGAGACTAGTGAGGAAAGTGGAATTCATGAGTGTTTCTCTGTATTTACAATACTGCATCTTCACACCCTGGCAGCTCAGTGTCATTCCTCAGAAATCAGACAGCAAAGCACAGATTGATTTTCTGTTTTTAATTGCATCCCTGCCAAAAGCCTTTTGGGAATGAAAGAGAGGTATGGACTCAGGTTTTTTTAGGTGCACTGACACTGGCTTATTTGTCAGAGATCAAATCTCCAGTGAACAGCTTGCTGTAGCTTTTATTTCCAAGACTTTGATAATAACATCAAATTGATGTTGCACTGGTGGGCACTGAAACAGCAAAGAAAACTGCAAAGGTATTTGAAAAAGTACAGCAAAGAAAGGAAGAGAAGAGGGGAAAAAAGCTGTTTTCAAACAGCTTAAAGACAAATGTTTAATACTTTTCAAGACATACTGCTAAGCATATACTTTATCAGGCATAATTCAGCAAAAACTAATTTGTAAACAGCTATAGTGTTTGTTCGATTCTTCTAAAAGTTTAACTTTCTGGTTGTAGAATAGGATTTCAAGACGTTAATGCAAACCTTTGACACTCTGGAACATGGTTAAAAAATCATGTGTTTGTCTGAATTTCAAGCTAGATGCTGTCATCTTTACTCAGGGAAAAAAATCTGTCAGCAGGAGTTGTTTTGGCAGGGATGAATGACAAGGGCCTCTAATTATTGACAGTGTTTTGAATCACAGCAGAGTATATTTTTAAGTTTCTTAAGTATGAGTCTCATGGCAAGAGAATCCTGCCAATTTTGAGAGCACTGGAAAGGCAAATGCCATATCCATTATGCTGCCTACACTTCTTGCCAGCATTTGTGAAATACAAGCTTCATTTCAAGCATACCTCCCCTTCCTCCTTGCCCTCACACCACCTGCCCTTTTAGGAAATGAGGCCACCTTCCTAGCACAACTAAAACCCTCCTCTCTGCAATTTCAGAAGTAGGCTCTAACCACCTGACTATATATTTTAGGTCACTAGACTTTTCTCATCTACTTGAAACTGTGCTGCTGCTAGTAAATAAGGCTAGTCACAATGAGCCAGAAAAAAAGCAAGTCTGGGAAAAAAGTATCAAGTTACTGTGGCCAACTTCCACTGAAGATGACACTGCAACTATTGGTCTCTGGCCACATTATAGGATCCAGCCTGTAAGAGGTTTCTATGCTTCACTAATGCCCATAGCCCTTAAAGGTGAGTGAGGGAACAGCAAAGGGAGTATAGCCCCGATGCGGAAGAACCAAAAGGCAATAAGGAGCCTCTCACCTCATCCTTTTTCTGCTGCCTACCCCACGTTCCTTCTTATGTCTGGCTCTCATTCTCTAGATGTCCCTTGTTACTCAACGTGCACCAGGCAACCTTTATTTTGGCAGTAGTAACTTAAGACAACAACAGTGTGCCCATCTCTTGGCTTAGGGGCTCACTGTTTCTATGAAGGAAAGTTTTTGTATTAAAAAAGTAAAATCTCCCATTAAGTACATGTGCTGCTTCCAATTACATGTGCATGCACACAGACGTATGGACACAGACAGACACACGCTCATACACACACTTAATTTGTGGCTCAGTCCAGACAGACATTTTCTCAGCCCCCTTCTCCAGACATGTAGGCTACTGAGGCAAGGAGAGGGAGAGGGACAAGCCAAAACAAATAAATATTCAGGAACTGTCATCTAGCAACTTGAGAGCTTTCACATGCTTACACAAGCATTTCAACCAACAAGGCCAAGGAGATGATTACCTAATGATATTCATCATGCATTGAAGAAAGGGAGAGTTATGATCAACCAGCTTATCACACAAAACTAGATCTTCTAGAATAAGAGCTACTCTCCAAATATTTTAATCCCCACTGAAATCTTAGCTTCTAGAAGCAGATGGTGTTAAATTAAGTTGCAAAGCATCAAGGAGCTCTACTAAACAAGATGCCTTGTTAAAAAGGTAGCCAAAGGGACTCTTTCCACCTTTCCCTGCCTTTCTTTCTGAAAACTTGGGTTTGAGTTGGGTACCTTAACAGTCTCCAAAAACATGGCACCTGGAAATGACTTTATCTTTAATGTAAAATTGACCCTGGACTCCACAGAGGACAGGAAGTTATCTTCTACCCATGTGCTTAGCTTTCAGCACAGAAAAGGAAAACAAAACAGCCTCAGCTGAAGTATCTCTAAATATGGCACTGTTTAGTTCAGACGAGCACACTTTTTTTGTTTGTTTGTTGTATTATATTCTCTGATGAAACATGAGTAGTCCAAAGCATTCTTAAAGTGATTTCATCCAAACTGCCAAAAGCAGTGTTAGACTCAAAAGTTAATAGAGTATAAAAGAGATCCAGAAATGTTTCAATACAGAGATAACTCAAAAATAGCTTGAAAAAAATGGTAAGATTTGTAACCAAAGCTGTTGGTTGTGTTCCTGTCCTTTGTGTCCCTGAAACTTTCCCTTTAGCATTGCCCTCAGTGCAGAAAGTTTGTTACTGTTTAAGTTACAGAAACTCCACATCATCCCCTCTAGAACCCCAGGAAAAGCCTTTATTTGTGTTTATTGCTGCTGCCCGGCTGTGCGGAGACTCCCTGCTCTAATCAACTGTCTTTGCTATGTTGCAGTCTCCCTCTTTTCCCTTCTGTCTTCCACTTTCTTTCTACTGTGACACTCAAAATCCTGCTGTGGGCAGAAGGAAATACACTTTATGTATAAAACCAAGAATTTGTCATTAATATAATTGAAATCTTAATAGTAGAATCAAATAACTATTGTTTGTCTAGATCAAATTATTACAGAAAGAAAAAAGAAAATACAGTATTTCAGAAAAAGCCTCAATAATAACACAGTTAAAATTGTTATACCATTGTCATACAGCTAAGAATCTAAAAAAATCCCAAACAAACCTTTAGATAGGCAAATACAAATTCAGATAAACTAAGCCTGAGGCCTACAAAATTAAAACTAAGTCTATGGCCTGTTACTAGCAATGGCAATACTGTTTTTACTGGGATTCAGGGCTGCACTACCTACTCCCATCCTGCATTTCAGAAACCTCTCTCTCTCTCTCTCTCTCTCTCTGTGCGCAGTTGCTGCAGGGATAGCAGCAGCCTCCACTGCTTCCAAAAGGTGGCCCCGGTCGATTCACTCCCTTTCTCACCAAGTCCAATATGAATGAAAAAAGACCATCAGACACCTACAGTGTCAGAACAAAAGGCAGCTTGAGAATTTTCAATTAAAAAAAAAAAGATATAATCTTATCTTCATAATCAGGGCTTGTTTCCTTAGATTTGTAGAGATTTCATAAAAAGAAATCTCTTATGCCACATTTGGAAATGTCTGTGAGTTAGATTACCATGTAGGCTCACTTTTTTTCTAAATTCTAATGAATGATCACTTAGTTATCACATACTGTTGCTTTCTGTAGTAGACAAATGCTCTTCACTGCAGGATCTTAGTGTTTGCAAAAGTTGTTTCTTTTCACAGTTTCTGGCACATTGTGATATCGTTTTCCTCCTTAGAAGACATCTATCCAATAACATCAATTCATGATCCCAAAACAAGTGTGAATGGAAAAAAAACCTGGAAAAATATTTTCTTTGTTGGGCCACAGAACCAACCTATGGCAAATAGGGTATTAATTAGCACAAAAAGTGATAAATAATTAGCATTCGGAGTTCAGTATTCATCAAATTAGTTGCTGTGCGGTATAAACATTCAAATTAATCTATTGTTTTTCCATTCTTATAGGGCTGTCTAGCAGTTCAAAACTATGTAAGTGTCTCAGCTGGTGCCAGAGAACTGTGGTGTCCATCTTAAAAGACATTAATTGACATTGTTGTCGCCAACATTATTAGCAAAAACCTATTGTTGTAGGTCTGTAGATCTCATTATTCAAAAAAGGAAAACATAAGGTAATGTACAGATAAATTTCATATTGATTTTTATGAGAATTAGATCAGCCTTTGATCACCTGATAGTTAAGGTCTCATTCTCATTACAAACTTTGTAACAAGAGCTCAGTTAGTTTCCTTCCTTTATTGACTTACAGGGGCTATTAAAAGACTGTTAAAATACAAGTCAGCACAGATGTTACTTTTCACAATGCATCTTGGGTTTTTTGGGCAGACAAAAGCCACTCTGCTGTGCAATCTTCCATATCCTTTTTTATTTTTAGCTTTAAAATTTTATACTTCCAAAGTAGTACATCACAATACCTGAGGAACCAAATCAAAGTCTATTGTGGTCAGTAAGATGCTTTTTGTTGACTTCATTAGAGTCTGAAATAGGCCTATAATCTCTTTCTGTGGCCTGGTGCCTTCTTCTTTGTAACCTGGGGCTATGAGCTCTTACTTTCTCATAAGAACTTTTAAGTGTGAATATGAGATAACCACATTATAGAGATGACAGTAACACACTGATAAAAGCTAGGCATTAAATTCTGTCTAAACAAGAGTACTGTGGATTTTCCCCCCTCCCATGGTAATACCATGAATGCTAGGGAAGAAGAATACTGAACTGGTATTTGTTTGGAAATCCATTGACCTAATATCCCTGTTTTGGGGGGAGCTATTTTCTCTTTTTTTCTTTTTCTTTTTCTCTTTCTCTTTCCCTTTTTCTTTTTCTTTTTTTTTCCTTTTTCCTTTTGTCTTTTTTTCTTTTGGAAGCATAGTAGATATTGTCTATAATTTATTTTTGAAAGGGCTTTAATCAGTTAAAAGGTCTGAAAGGCATAATTATATCAGTTGAAAGTGTTTAATCACTTTTTAGAGAATGAAGTGGACTTGATGGATTTCCTTTAATTAAGCTTTCCATATGACTCAAATACTATAAATATTTTTTGAAACTTTCCTTTATTATGTTTTGCAGCAGGTAAGTTAGCTCAGTAAGTATTTCCAGAGTTTGAATTAAGAGAGCAATATATCACTCTATCATCACAAAAGGGAAAGACTTATTACACAGATAAACAGATTTGCAAAAACAGTTTATTATCTCTCTATATTAGATTATATTCCCTTCCCCATCAAGATGAGCTAACCCCAAGGATACTTCTTATTAAAGAAACAAACAAACAAACAAAAAACCCCCCAAAACCCCCACACATACACATGCACAAAGAAAATGAGAAATGTCATTTTGAGGACATAATCTGGAAGTATAGTACTTGAAGTGGAAAAGGCAGGTGAAATATCACTAGCTTATTAAAAAAAATGAAAATAATTTATTATTTCCACTTTTGTTAGTGAAAAGGGATAAGGGCAGTTTTTGCCAGCATCCAATCTATCTGGCATGACAGAATTTGATGACAGGAGGTGTATGGATGCTGTTTGTCCAAATGTTTTGTACTTGCTGCCTACTCGGCAAGCGACTGATACAAAATTTTACACTATATTTTGCCATTTAGTGGGAAAGATCTGTGATTACAGCCATAATCCGTTCCTTGATTCCTCATCTGTTGCTTTAATGAGAAGTATTTTACTTTTGGTTTGTGAAATTAGTATTATACTCCATTTTGCACTGACTAGTTCAGCACTGTGGGCTAAAATGTATCCCCCTGCCTTAAGTTTTGAAAAAAAAGGAACATAAAACTTTCAGGAGCATTTATTAGGTACTAATACTTAGCATTAAATGCTAAATAGAAATGTTTGAATAGAACCTATTCTCACTAAAGGCATAACATCAACATTTTTATTAATACGAAAAATGTTTTAAGGATAAAAGTTAACATATGCAAAGTATATATCGCAAGTATTTTTTCAGACCATTTAAAAATATACAGTGTGTACCATCATGGGGTTAGTAATTATGTTGGAAGGAGTTAACAAAACAAACCAATTTTAAATGAAAAGTCACTTGGTAATATAGAAGAAGGAATCATTTCTAGAAAATTATTTATTACATAATTAAGTCTCTTTTTCTGCTTGACAAATTTGTGAGCAGACTATGGTTTTCCTTAATGCATCCTTTATTCAAATCTATTCAACAAGTATCTTTTTAAAAGTTTTGCTTTATAGACTGTACATCTTCAAGATGCACTGGTTGATTATGATTGACCCAATAAGTCAAAGGAAATTGCTTCTTTTCCCTGACTGAATGTCCCTACAAAAGTAACTATCTTTCTTTCAGGCAGTAAAGTTCCAGGGAAATTCCTCAGCTAAATATAAGCTGTTATACTTGCATTTAAATGAATGGCACTGGTTGGCAATGGTTGTATATATTGTTTATCTGCCCCTTGCCTTTCAAAGGCACATGTATGATTTTTGGAAACCATTATTACTGATATGTACTATAATTTAAACACAAAAAGGAAACTAGGCATGGGAATAGGATCTCATTAAAATATTTAGTGAATATTGTAGAGGTTTTTTTTTCTCTGTCTCTTAATGAATACTGCAGAATTTTCTCTCTTTTTTAAGGTCCTATTTAAAGTTTTATCTTGAATTTTGGCTGGAAGAAAATAATGGTATGAACTCATCGCATTCAGCATGTGACTTTCTTCCTAATGGCACCAGAAGAGCAGAAACAGGGGAAAAGAGAATGAAGGAAGGATTATACCTACATACGTGATCTAGCTACCACAGAAAACCTGTCGCTTCATAGAATAAAGAACTAAGGTCTTATTTTGTTTTTCTGTATTATTCCACAGAGAAAAATGTTTTAAAAAATCTTAAATCAAAATATGGTTGTTCATGGAGAAAGATTATTGAAGTCTTGAAAAAGTTGTCTCTGAGATTCATGAGTAAATCAACAAAAACACACATAAAATGAATTAGCAGACCTCACAATCAGACATCTATTATCATGCAGCCAAATGCATTACAATTACCTGTTTTATTAGATGATTCTCTTAATACGCTACTGAATTTACAGTCAATCACTGCTATTAGTTTTTATAGAAACTGTGTCCTGATTTAACTTGTTAGAGACTGCCCTTTGATATGTAATGTATATCTGCTAAACATATCTTAAAAGCTCAGACCCATGCCCTGGAGTACATAGAGAGCAACAGTTTTCTACAGCAGAAAATAGTTCTAAGGAACAGATGAAACTGTAATTACAAGAAGACATTAAGAATTTCACCTTTAATAACTTTTCTTCTTTATACATTTTCATTTATTATCAATAATCAATATAGTTATTCATATAAAAGACATACTATGGAAAACAAGGCAGAATGGCATTCATATCAACCACAATTATTTTTTTCAATATTTAAAGGAGATGCTCAGTTACTTTAAATCAAACTTGAAGGCATATCTTCAAACTACTTCATTTTGTATATTATTTTCACTAGAAATATCTTTCAATATTACATTTTCTTAAGCAATTACTATAAAAGAAACTGTACTTTTCCCTTATAAAGGAACCACTGTCCATTTACCTCCATGGGTCCTAGGCTGGTTGGTTATATGTCCACCTATTATAGACTTTGTTATAATGATACATCTGACAAACATCGAATATAATTAAACCCAAAGCACAGATAAGTTTTATACCAATATATAACTGATACAAAAGAAGACTCTCTCAATATGTTCAAATAACTATGCAACCTCTTTGAAGTGACCTTAAACATCAAAGAGATTTTTGCTACTGCCTTGGAGGCAGGGAAGAGAGCGTAAAAGCACAGGATTTCATTCATGAATTTGGGCCTTTCAAGACTGAGAGTAAGAAAGCCCAAATGCCTTTAAACATTTGCCCTTTAGGTCCCAAGAATAACACTGCGTTTGTCTGAGTTAATGATTTTTGCTCTCAACATCCTCTAACAGAAAGATTTATGTTTACTGATAATTTTGGTACTGGCACCTTTCATTTTTTTAGGACATCTCTTTTAGTCTCCATAATTCACAAATGTATTTTACCTGCTACTTTTTCCCTATGTGGCTTTTTAAGTACAATTTTTAAATACTCAGACTTTTTTTTTTTTTTTTTAGATTTATAGATGAAATTTTAGTTTTATTGAAGTCAAGGACAAAAACTTCAGATTTTCTTAAAGTCCTATCATTAAATAATTTTGGTAAGTGAACACAATTTTTTTCCTGTTTATTGTTGAAAGTTTGATGCTAATCTGCTTTAACACACTGCCAGGCAGCTAGGACATAGAGATACCTCCACATCTACGTCTTACAGTATTTGTTCAGAGGAGTGATTTAATCAATTAATTTCACTGTAAAAATAATCAGATAAAATAGTTCAGAGAAGCATTCCCTCACTGTTTACATCTTTCTGCTCTTGAAATAAGTATAGTTTTTACAGGATGAGAAGTCCATGGATCATTTTCAGGGAATGGTACAGATCAGTTTGAAAACTGTACAAACCTGTCTCAGCCAGATTATTTTACCCTATCAAAACAGAAAGAAAACCAAGAGCCCAAATCCTCAATTAAGACACATCAGAATAAATCCACTGCTAAAGCCCTTCGGTAAACTGAAAATCTGTCCTCATTGCTTTTTGCACCACTGACTTGCCACATGGATGAGCAGTTCTTTAAAGTACTCTTATGAAAGCTTTGCATAATTGTTTCTGAGGAGATTTGGAACTGTTGCTTTAAAAATGTTTTGATTTGCTAAATGCAACTCAAATAGCCTTTTTTTTTTTCCTTTGGTTTGGTCTTACATATCTTTTTAGGTAAGATTTTGTTGTATGCTTTAATATTCAAGCAGTGATTTCTCATATGAAAAGTTATACCACTGATTCATAAATTCAGTGAAAGCCCCTTAAGATCTGTATTGTTTAGTCATTCTATGAATAGTACAGTAATAAACCTATTGATTCAAGTTTAGCACTTAGCTAAAAGGCTTGTTATAGTGCTGACAATATTTCAATAGGTCAATAAAATAAGGAAATACAAGATAAGTAAGTCAATAACTTTAACAATGTCAATTTGTTTGCCTGCCAAACCTCCAAATCAATCAAATGTGCATGCAAATAGCTCTATTAAATCTAATCTGGATTGAGAAGAGAAGATACTTAAGGGTATAATGAAAATTGAAGCTCTTCTTTAATTATCTGCATAAAGTGCATCGCCATCAGCATTAAAAATACAGTTAATGCTCATTGGGTAACAATCTACTGCTTAACCAATAACAATAATACTAAGTTTCTTTTAAGATTTATAGTCCTGATTCAGCCAAGTACTTAACTACTTTTCTAACTTTAAGCACAAGACTAGCCTGGCTAAAGCTAACGGAGCAAGCTATAATGCTGTCACAAAATGTAAATGCTTAAGAAACTCACTGAAATGCACTCCATATCATGGAGAAATAGGTATTCTTCCCATAAATGTTTAATCAGTACCCAAACATGGACCTCGATCCTTCAGGTGAGTCCATTAATGTCAACATTTGTGTATTTGGAAACCCAGCAGAGAGCATCTTTGACACGAGCATTCTCAGAGGACAGAGGTGTCAAACAAGCGAAGATAAAGGAAGAATACCTGTTTATACTCTTTACTACTTAACGGTATAAAAATCACCTAACTCGCTTTTGGGCTTAGTATCTCTTTAATTGCTGTTGCTCGTCATTTAAGACGGCAGCTTCTGAGACTGAACTTCCACACAGATGTGAAAGCCATTAGAAAGCATGAATGAAAGAGATATAGTTGCATTCTAACATGAAGGAAGTAGCAAAAATAACTGCTGTAGGGCTATATTTTTAAGGGTAAGATGGTAACCTTTCTAAACAGTTTATAGCTCCTTATATTTTATCCTGTAGAAAATCTAAATAAATACAAAGACTGCATTGATAGTTATTTTTCTTCTAAAGCAAAGGTATTAAAAAGCAGAGTAAAAAAATACCCTTGAAACTCTCCATACAGTGGAAGAAAGCCCATGTTACATGCTGTAGGAGCATTTTGAAAACTCACAATATTTTGATCATTGAGAAACAGCATTAATGCTAAGGCAATAAAAATACTGGAATGGAAAGCAAGGGGCAAAGTATGTACAAGGTCATTACTATTTTATTTATTCTGTGAAAATTATGAACTAAAAAAAATCAAAAAAAAAACCATGCAAAGGAGCAAGTTCATGAGCCAATGCATCTGGCTCAAAAGAGAGAATAACAAGGATGGAATAGTATTTTTGTTTCTAAAAGCTCTTCAGAGATTAGCAGCCTGTCCGAACTGTCTTACCCCTCCCTTACCCCCGCCAAATGTGATTGAAAAACTCCCTTTGACACATGAGACATCTGATCAGCCTTTAAAGAGGCTTTGGACGGCTCCATCTGTGGGCAAGTACGGTAGGAATGGTAAGCATGACTCAGCCATCGAGGGGGAGTGATTAGCTAAAATGCACATACTTAACTTTACATGCTTGAGTAATCTCACTGAAACCAACCGGATGACTCATGAATAAAATCAAAGATGTATTTCAGTGGTTGCAAGCTCTGGGGAATTATTCATTCTAGCTCTGGAGGAAAGAATTTTCAAAAGTGACTTAGCATAGTTAGGCAACTAAATTATACAGAAATCAATGGGAGAATTAGCTTTGAGAATCTGAGCTGTATCAGTCTAAATCTTATTGAAAACTGGTGGAACAGACTCGGATTCTTCTTGTTAGATCTATGACTGCTCTCAAGCACCTATGTCTCATGCAAATGTTTGCAAATACGCCTAATCCCAAAATTAAGATTCTCAAAAAATTTACTTGATCACTGTCTAAGGCTTATAGGTACCCACATTTATAAAGTGCATTTCCCTACATTTCTACTCACAGACAGACCTATTGTATAAATCCAGAGCAGCTTGATACTTCAGACCTCACTGGAAAGTAATAGATAGTTCTTGCAGTTAGACTTCATGATACTCTGATGATGTATCTTCATGCTACTCAGTTAGATGGACTTCATGATACTGTCTGTATAGACTGAAGCAACTATAGGATCAGAATATAAAAATGAGAAAAAGAAGATCTGTTGACCTATAGTTTAATCCAGGAGTTCAGTGCCTAGGATGTGGGGAAACTACCTGCAATATTTTTTTTCTGTGTGAGTAGTCTGAATCTGTGATGTAAATGTGCTCCCCAGTAAAGTACAAAGTATTTTGAAGATAGGGAATGGGCTTTCTAATTCTGCCCTCTCGAAATTTTAAGTATATATTTATAATTAAATATTTACTAGATTGAAAATAAGCTGATGTAATGAGAATTACTCTAGCCTTATGACAGAAGGAGAGACCTGGGTTACAGTTCCTTTTCCAGTGAAAGCTTATGATTTCATATTAAAGAACTACATATTAAGGAATTATTAAAGCAAAGGATTAGAGTGCAATTCTTATTATTCCTCCCTAACCAGTAGGCAATAGAATCATGCTTGTTCTCTTTCTGATCCAATGAATATTTAATTATTTCATGCAAAGCTGTAAACTTCAACAGGATTGTGCCCACCCTCATTGTACTTGATAGCCATAAGTATTCAGACCGTTACATAGGAGGTAAAGATGTCCATAGAAGATATTACTTTTCATTCAGTTTTTCATGCTTGGAAAAGTGCTGTACCAACTGAGCTTTAGAATAAAAGTATGTGATACCACACAATCTTTGTCCCACGTTTTCATAAGATAAATGCCATGCTTTCGCAGATTTTAGCCCATAAAGCCCCACTGGAGAAAAGTTGTTCTTGTCAAAAGGGTGTGCTATTTTGTGGGACATATGTAAATCCAACAGCTAGGTAAAACTTAAAATATGCTCTTGTCCTCAGCAATTAACATCAGTGGCTTCTTGCCAACCATACCAACATTTTGGGATTCCAGTCAAGCACTTACTTCTCCCTTTTTAATAATTTCCCTGGACATTGTGGAAGGGATGTTGTTTCCTCTAGGCATTATGAGGTCCAAACTTTGCAGGAAAGTGATGTGCAGCCTGGCTTAAGCCATCCTGTTTTCTCCTTTACACCACATAGGACATTTTTTTCAATAACAGTAATACTGAAGGCACACTGTCTTCACAAGCTCCACATTTGACTTTTCAGTAACTGAGTTTACACTGTAGGGGTGCATCCTGTAGAGCACACTCAGGACTTATCTTAAGTGCATGTCCCCCCAGTTTGTCCTGATTCCTGTGGAAGGAAACCTAGATTCACAGGAGGGGAGGGCATTGATATGTACTTCTGACCTGCAGATGAAATAACCACCAGTGCCTACTATTGAAGTTAGTTGGGTAAAAAGGGACCTAGAAATGTAAAGGAAGAAGAAAAAGAGCTAAGTTGATGAATTGGAGATGATAAGAATTATGGAGCAGATGAAATTCTTCAGAAGTGTAGCAAGTGACTGGAAAAGGTTCAAAACAAATTATATCTATTCATGAGGATGAGTAGAGCTACTCAGAAAGGCAATGAAAAGAAGGAATCTCCTTAATCTGCATATTGTGGGGCCAGCAGCATTAGATTTACCACTGTACTGTTGATCAAGGAAAAGCAAGGCAGTTCTCAAACTGTACTCTATGAAAAATGTGCTATACAAAATCACCCTAAAAGGGTTTAAAGATAATCATGTTCATGATAATGTTTCCATGACCTAAAATGGAGCAGCTTGGAGAGAGCCCACTACCTGATATAGTCTCAATGAAAAAAACAATGCAGAACAAAGTACATGAAGCTTCAGAACCTATATGGCAAACTAGATCAACTAGAAGGTGATTTATAACAATTGATATAGTGAGTTGGGCTGTCAGCACAGTGTATTTCTTCTCAGGAATGGAGAGACTTATGAATAACTGGCCTTTAAGACACTTGTGCTGAACCGTAATACTCCATAATGAACACTGTGGAACATTCTAATTGTACTTAGTATTAACTGTGTGATGGATTATTAAGAAAGAAATTTCATTGTGTGAAGGTCACCATTCCATGAGGATAAAAGCTGTGACTTCATTACTGTTCTCCTAAGAACTGCACCTGCATTTGTAACACCACAATCCTGGATTGTCCAGGATCAAGTCCTCAGTAACATGTGAAATAGTATCACTGGGAAATCTCTAATTAGAAAAAAAAGTGTGGAACACCCCATTTTGCTTGTCTTGTTCAGTTTTCTTTCACTATTTTTTTGATTCCAGATAAATACATCTGTTCTACAGTTAAAATAAATAGCATTACTTTTCTTAAAAAGAAAAGTGAAAGGAGTGTGAACCTTTGAATGAGACCTCAGCAAATATTAAATGGCTTGTAAATCAGGGAGGTAACTGCATTTATTACAAGATTATCACATTCTTTATTCATACAAATTGGAAAACGGATTAGCATTTGGAAGATGTTTGGTCTGCTTTACTCAGTTAACTTGCTGCTAAAAGGACAGAGTACAAAACTGAAAGCTTCCTTAAGCTTTTTTTCAGTACACAAATTTCATATAGTGTAATTTTCTGATAACTACCTTTAGCAATACAACCTACCTAAATTTTCAATATCATGCTCAGTACTTTGGTATCTAAGTGCCTTTGATGGCAAATTACATTTACTTTTAATAACTTTTATTCTTTCCAATCATAAGAGGAGTCTCTGGTATATCTGAAAGTTCAGACCTATACTCACTTGTGTATGAACATTTCTGGCACTGACTTCCGCAGTTGGAAAAATCATAGATAATGACATCTCTGGTGACCTAAGTTTTATCTTTGCATCAAGATATGCCTTAACTGATTATTCCTAAACTATATCTAATAGCTACTATCTCTCTCTTCCACTTCACAGTTATCTCACTCTACAATTTATCATTGCCTAGATGTTCTTACATGAGTAAGATTTCACCAAATATTTACTTGAACTATTTTCCTCTGCATTTTAAATTTTTGTTCATGTTAAATTTCTCAGTCCAAAATCTACCTTCTACCAAAAGCAAATGCTCTTTAAACTTATCTGCCTAAACAGTTCAGTAATTGCCCACAACAGAACAACTCCTGCTTGCAAAGGGAGTATTTTTAATGACAGGTTGGTAAAAATGTATAGAGGTTAAGGGACTGAATACTTAGGGGAATTAGTAAATGTCATTACCATCAGAGGACAAATTGATGGCTCAGCTGAAAGAAATCTGATGCACTTGTGCACTGCTCAGAAGTTTAATTCTCTATGTTTACTTACCCTCCACAGCAGCACAGAATGGAAATGGGTTTTGCTCTCCTCTCTCGTTTACATCAAAAGCTACTCCCCGTTCCCTTCCACAGAAGCAACATTGAGCATGTGTTAGCTTAGGAGTATTTTCAAGATAGAGACCATAAACTCATGGTTAGATAATCAAAAAATGTATTAAAATTTTCTGTACTGTAAGGAGATTGGGCAGTGCCCTCAGTGAAAACCTAAGCATTGGCTTTTTCTTTCACATTTAGTCACCTATTAGAATATCCAGTTTTTAAACTTGATCATCTTTCCATGGACATTTGCACATTTAGCATTTAGAAAGCAATTTAATTTTAAATATATAACCTCCATTAGATTCAAACCAAGATGTGAACATTTTCCTAACAATCTAGTATTTTTACCAATGTCAGTACAAAGCAAAAGGAGTTGAGCTGGAGTTATAGTATAACTCCATCTCAAGTAAACCTGTCAGATGCCTCACTTGAGTCAAGACTTCTACTGATGACTAAAGAGCCAATTGCATAGGTAGCTGTCATTAAAGGAAAAGGAATGAAGTAGAGTTATAAATTTATCAGATGTGACCTAGGCATAAAACACAGAGCCTTAAGGTAATGGGTTTATTTCCAATTATTTTCATAAATTTTTGGCTAGTATTTTAAACAAACCCAAGGGAGTTAGGCACCCAGATCCCAGTGAAATTCTTCATCTTGAATATAATAAGATTAAATCCCTCAGGCTATTTTGGAAAGCTTAATCTTGATGTTTTAGCTTAAACTACAGTCATTGAATATATAATACAAGCTGCCTGAAGGCATAATGGTATTCTTTTCAGCTAATAAAGGACTGAAGTCTAAAAAGAAATGTACATGGATTATTTAAGAACCAGTGGAATATTATCTTTCCTTACTGTATATTAGAAATATGCATTAAAGCTCAAATGGTTCTGCACTTAAAGTATAAAATTAAAGTAAAAAAGTATAAAAGTCCTTTGCCCCTCTCCTCCAAATATTGACAAAGCACTTGAAATAAACTGAAATGATGTAACTTTTTTTTTTCTTTTGGATGATACAAAAAGAGAAAATAAACTCTGCTTGCACTGCAAATTACAAGTCAGTTATTATGCGCAGATGGAGATTTACCATTTCAAACAAATAAACAACATAGGCTGTATCTGCACTTAACTCTTGAGGTGATTCCTTTAACCACAAATTTTAATTTATTCAGAGTTTTTTTCATTTGATTGCTTCTGGAGTGACTATATTTTACTTTTGTGATTAGAAATACTTTCAAAGGTCTTGAGCAAAACATAACTGCCAAAAGTCAGCAGCAAAACTCCCAGTGACTAAAATAGTGACTTAGCCCCTACAATGCCAACCCAGTTCTAAGCTATCCAGCCTCATGCTCAGTTTCACATGAACCATTCATTTCTGTATTTTTGCTCCCTGCATCTTCAGATCTCAGGTATAAATCTCAACAGAGTGGATTTCCTTTTAGGACTCCACTGTGTCTTCTCCTTCTGTTTGAGTTGGCAATGAAAAGCATCAGAATCCCGTCTAGCACTTCAGAATTTCCTCCCTGATTTTAATTACAAATAGGTCACATCTGATAAATGCATGACTCAAATTCCTTCCTTTTCTTTTAATGTCAGCTAGCTATGCAATTGGCTCTTTAGTCATCAGTAGAAGTCTTGACTCAAGTGAGGCATCTGACAGGTTTACTTGAGATGGTGTTATACTGTAACTCCAGCTCAACTCCTTTTGCTTTGTACTGACATTGGTAAAAATACTAGATTGTTAGGAAAATGTTCACATCTTGGTTTGAATCTAATAAGGGGTGCAGGGCTGTTCAAGAACACAGGGAAATTAACTAGCATGCAAAAAAAATATAGCATTATCTGGGAATACTGGGAATACAGGAAATCTGGATTCAGAGAAGAGCTATTCTACTCAATTTAACTTGGTCTATTAGTTTAAGAAACATTTTTTTTCCTGTTAATTCTGTATCCAATAGGTTGTCTTTTGTATTATGTTCTTACCTAGACCAGTAGGTTGAAAATGGAGTGAAATCTAATTAATAATATGGCTGGTAGTTTCCTTGGCCACTGTCCCTTCCTAGGGTGGTATTAAATAATATACATCTTGGGGACTGTTTCCCGTTTATATGGCTTTTGGTAAATTCCCAAACTGACAAGGACAGCATCACAGACAGCAAACTCCGATCTGGATTTCCAGCCTAACTGTGGATCTTGGTAATTCCAGCAGGTTTGCCTGAATCTATATTAGTGTTTCAACTAGGACGTGAAGTGCACTTTGAAATGAATCTGTTGATTGTACCCACTGTGCTTTAGATCATCTTATAGAGAAGTCTCAGAGCATACAAACTGTTGATGTTTCATTCTTTAATTCTTCTGGGTGAAAGTAAACAAGATGATATGGTCTGGGAAGTCTCCTAAAGCAATCCAACTTCTAGTGGGCATTTAGCCCATGGGACCAGACTAGAGCTAGAAAAAAATAAAATCAGTAAAGCATGTATAGATTGCGGGTCCTCAGCACCAACTGTTTTGTTCTATAGACCTTTTTGTGTCGTACTCCCTAGCTATTGCTTCATACAGATCTATTGATTAAATAAATGATCTTTCTGTCTATCAGATTTAGTTGTGTCACCATAACATGCTAAAGAATTTCAAAATGAAGCAAGGAAAAAAAGAATTCTAGCAAAACAGCTAAGTTCTGCATTACAAAAAGTCAGAAGCATTGTTACAAAAGAAAAGCATCAAAGGAAGAAACAACTAAGATACACTTAAAACCAATCTCTTCTGTATACTTTATATAAGTATCATATAACAGAAGAAAAAAAGACTGCATATAATAATACTCTCTGGCTCTACTCAGTGCTGAGAAAATTCTTGCTTGGAAGAAAAGGTAATTCTAAAGATCAAAATCCCATAACTTAATTTGGCTCTTTTTTTCATTTTTCCCTCCCTATGCAAAGACCAGAAAACCTTTGTGATTTGCTCTTATTTCACTTTTCTACATTCAAGCAACATTTACAGCAAGCTGGAGTGTGACAATAGAATAGAAGTAACACAAAGCAGAGGCAAAATCTGGAAGAGTTAGAGCAGAGCAGAGACTGGTGTTGAAAACTGCATTTACCAGTATGTCACCTGGATGAGGAGGACATGTCATCAAATGAGTCTGCATGCAAATGCACGTACAGTCTGTGTGTGCATGACTGCAGTTCTGTCATATTCATTAATAAATTTGTGAGTATAGTGCCCTGTAAGAGAATGATCAGGCCACAGGATGTAAAGGCAGCCCAGAGATTTCTAGGGACAGTGCACACTCTCTTCAGCTTTGCTCATACCCTGTTTGAAGTCTGTGACTGTTTGAGAGAATGTGTGCACACTGAAGCAGCACGGAAAATGATCAAAAAAACACAAGAAGGCATTGGAGAGAGCAAGGAAAACCATAAGCAAGGCCATACTACAGAAGAGCTGCTTTAATAAGAATGTAAGAATACTTCAGTAGAGTACTGAGGCGCAGCTAGAAGCCTATACTACTTAGACCCTTGACAGCTAAAGAAGAGAAAACACTCAACTGTTAGAGAAGCTACTGGCTGTGCTTTTTTTGGAAGGGAATGGTTCTACAATTAAAGGGGATTGATAAGCAGTCTGATAATGAGCCATTAGAAAACCTCTTTAAGAAGTGCTGCTGATGACTGTACACATCTGCTATGACTCATGACACTGTGAGGTGAGAAAAAGACACCTGTGAACAGTCAGAAGGGATGCCACATACACCAAGCAAGGCGCAGCCTTCCAAATAGCACACAGATGGCTACCAAAATGTCTGAAAGCCTTTTTGCATTGAGGTCTCCAAGTATTCGTAAGTGTGTCTCTCAACAGTATTCAGAAGTGGAATAGTGTGGGCAGAGAAAAAGAAAAAAAAAATCGCATATTTCAGGCTTTATCAGATCACAAGGAGGAAGTGCCAGAGGATCATTCTCCTATTAAGGTATGATGGGCAGAAATTGGTTTGTGCAAGACTGAATTTCTGTTTAAAAGAGGATTGAACACTAAACACAGAAGATTTTTTAAAGCTGATATCACAAGCTAGATAAAGCCCATACACTTGAGAACAGCAGGTCATCTGAAACCTAAATACAGAGCATGCAACTACTGGTGAGGTTTGACAGCTCATTTGCAAAATGTATAGACTAGAATAAGGCGTGCAAAATGGAAAGTGACTGGTTAAAGAAGGAGGCTCTACAACCCACTGAAATTCCAAACCTGATACTGAGAAAAGGCACCATCATATTGAGCGACAAGTATTACATAGGTACCGTAGGTTACTGCTCCTTTTCCTGAGAGGGTGCTCATTTGGAAAATACTTGGACAGGAAATGAAAGGCACACTTTGCCTGTATCTGACATGACAGTCATAAAAGAGGACACAGTATATCACAGCAGATGGTGAGAAGCTGGGTACCAGATGCTTTCTTCTGGACACTCCAAGAGCAATAGAAAGGTCATTCTGCAGTAAAGATACTGATAGCAAAAGCAAAATGAAAGAGAGAGAATAGCAACCTGACAATATTTAACCACAATGAATTCTTCCAAAGTCCAGATAGTAGGATAATAAGAATAGTAATAAGGATAAACACTCTGTTTCCTAATTAGAAGAAATACTCTCAGGCTAATCTAAGTTTATAAGTTAATGACTTTACAGATCTTGTTCTGCATCGACAATTTTTAAGGCTCTTTAAAGGCTGAACTTTTGCATATCACAGTCAGGTGGTTGTTGTTATGAATTGTGTAGTCCCATTTACAGCAAGTTCCTTCCTTCATCCTTTTCATTTTTATCCTGTTCAATAGAAGTCTATAATAGTCAGTAAATGTGCTAAGGCTGAAACTACCTTTTGGATGGCACTGTCACTCTGTCACTGAAGCAAGCTGGCAGAGTGCTGGTTTATACTTAAGCAAGGCTTAGAACTTCCCACTATGCATCATAAGTAAAACTCACCCTTCATTTTGCTCATATCAATTTGAATAATAAATCATAGTTCTTTCACTGTGATAGAACTCGGGACCATTTTCTCATTTAATAGCTTTCATCTTTATGATGTTCTATATAATGGATATCACTGTACACTAATGAGTTTGCCAGCATTATCAGAAGATGTATCACCATCTACATAGTTCCTTTTTATCCCTGGAAAGACTGCGTGAATTTATCAGTTTTATGATTTCTCTTTACTTATATGGATAATATAGATTAAAATTCATGGTTCTTTAAAAATACTTTGAACAGTTCTTCTTATTTAGTAGTGTTCTTAGCAAATAGATACCTTTATATTTTCTCATTTACAGAGATATATTGTATCTATCTCAGTCAATAGTCGGTATTTGCCTAAGGAGAGTGTGACCGCACACAAAGTTATTTATTTTTAAAAATAAAATTAAGAACTGATCCACAGAATAAGAAATCTCATTTATTTTATTCACAGGATATTAATGTCCATATCTGAAACACAATACTCAAAATAAAGGATTGAATTTCTAATACCCCTTTTTTAGAAGCATCATATTTTTTTGTGAGGATGTAGGACAAGGTCTTTTTTTTCTTAAGCAAAGTGTGAAATGCATCAACACAGATTTGAAATACAGAGATATAAAGAAAAGAGATGGGTGGTGGCTCTTCTGCAACAGACCCCTAAGCAAGCATCTTTGCTTTATTTGAGATAAAAAAACAACAACAAAAATAGATACTGAAATTGATTATATAGATTCACAACTTAAATTTTAGTTATACTATTCATTGTGAGACTTATACAGAGATTTTCTACCTGAGGGAAGACTATAACTGCATGGTCAATGAGCCAAAAATTGTCCAGCATTTGCTGACAACAGGTAAGAGCTGAGAGACAAATGGTTTATAGCACTCATAGCTCTTTGAGGTACTTTGATAGTGTATTGAGCTTTTGTAAAAAACTTTGATATTCACATTAGAGACACAGAGAAAGAAAAAAAAACCCTCTGAAAATGGGGAAAAAACAGGAAAAAAAAAACCATGAACCATATGGTCCATGATTTTTTTTGAAAAATATTTACTAATGTTTGGTTTGGTTGTGTTTTATACCAGCCACAGACTGATGCGCCTTCAACACAGCTCTTCACTCCAGCCTCTGTTCTGCACAGACTTCATACATACTCAGCTTTATGCACTGTGAATAGCTCCAATGCTTTGTTTCTTTATGTAAAATTAAGTACGTACAAACACCTTTGTGCAATCATGGTTTTAGGAAATACCTTTTCCTTAATAAGGAATCTACAGCTATGAGGGTATGTACTATTATTTTTCATTTTCTACTGCTATCAATTAGAAGTTCCTATTCATGTGAGTAGATCTATTAAGCTTTTTTTCTTGAGCAAAGACTGCAAGATGGGAGGCTGCTCCCCTTCCTCCAAATGGCTCTGATTCAAAGAGGTACTCAGGTGCTTCTATTTAACTTGAGCTGTAATTTCAGTGGCTAATACTAACAGAAAAATTCCCCTAAATTACCTACCCACACTGCTAGATACCTATTTTTCCTCAAAAATATACTTAGGAAACCAAAGTTTAGTTGTCACGTGCCCAGAGTGACACAAGGCAACAAAATAAGAGAAGAAAAAGGTTTCTCCTTTGCAATGAGATTTACAAAGAAGGCTAAAGGATTGAGCAATCAAGTATGAGAAAGATGTTACAGTTGAAAATGGACACTACATTGCCAATTTTATGGTTTCCCAAGAGAGCTAAGGTTTAGCAGCAGCTGCCTTCATTGGGTTTCTGGCTTTTCCAAAGGTGGGGGAGGCAGGAAACACAATTATAATTGCATCTTCCTTCAGAGACTTGGAGCATTTAATCTGAGCTTAATATTACTGAAAATCAGCTAATTTGAGGAAAACAAGAGTAAAGTCCTCTTCTGTGATTCCTCAGCCACTCTGCTATCAGGGCAGAGAGCAAAGTCTGAGGAAAGAGGGCCCAGTTTCACTGAGCAGTTATGAGCTTGCCCACATAAGGTATTTGTGGGCAGGACCTTATTTTCCTTTTTACACTCAAAGGCTCTATTTGAGATGAGCGCTCGGTGCTTATTGTGGACACTATCCACATCACAGTTAAACAAACAAGCCCTCTAGCAAAGAGGGATAAAACAAAAAATGGTGGGAGGAGAAATGGGCACAGAAAGGTGAAATAACTTGTCCCAAACTCCCCAGCTAATTAGTTACAGCAGTGCAGAGAAACTAATATTCTGAAATCAGTATGTAACCAGTAGACATTACTGTCTTCTCTCAGGATACTCTCACATATATCATACTCACTCACAGCAATTCAAGATATGGAGAACAATGCCAAGAAAAATTTTGTTACCTCTGCAAAAGCTATATTCCTCCACTATTATGAAAGAACCACTCATGAAAAATCACAGCTGAAATACAGTTCTTTGTTGTCATTTGCATAACATTTATCCAGCTATTTCTCTCTTGCATGTGTTTTCCCTTACCAAGAGTAGTATTTTAAATGAAAGTGATATATATTTAAATAAAACAATTTCCTGAAAAGTAATCTACCCTTCCTACTTTACTAGCCATAAAATTCAGTAGTTCTGAAGTGCTGTACATAATGAATGCTAACCCCATAGGGCTAAGCAGTAATTGTCACTTTTCTGTCTTAAAGATTGCAGCTATTACTTATTTATAGTATAATACACTCAAGTTGTCATTCACCCCATGGCCATGCCACCAACCGCCTTTATTCTACAGTGTAAAATAAAACTGCTCAGGGGAGAGATTTCTACATGCAAATTACATGAAAGCTATTAAAGCAACAATTCTTCATGATGCTGGTATAGTGAGGATGGTGAGACAAAGGCCACTAAAGACAATGACAGAACCTCAGGTCACTTCAGCAGGCTCTATCTCAGATTTTATTGTATCTTTGTGTCTCAGATCCACACAATAAAATGCACCGTTACTCTTCACTACTTATTGCGGAGATGCTTGTGCTGGTCAACTATCAGTGTCTTTCAGCATCTCTTTGGTAGCGTTACAGGCTCTGATTTGAAGAACTGAAAAGAACAGCTCAGGCCCAGCCCTGCAGGAGGTGACGGTCTGGACTCTTATTGACTCAAAGGGCTTCCAGACCACACAGCAGTGTGGCAGGAGCTCCTGGTCCTCTGTAGGAAAATGAAAAACTAAATCTTAAACTCAGCTGCTTAAAGCTTTTTTTTTCCAAATTAAACACACAAACATACATATGAACACAACTGTATGAGATAACTGAGTTTAGTCATATGAGAGTCCTCTGACTTGTGAAATGATTGTTTTCATCTTTCTCTGTAAATAGGGGGTCTCCATCTATAATTTAATATTTTCAGTCCTAAGAAATAGTTACTTGCTCTCTCTAGAATACATGAAAAGCTATTAGTGTGTCATTCTGATGAAGAACTGTAAAAAAAGAAACAAAGCAACAGCAACAATCTCAGCTTCTGCACCAGTACCTTACAGCCAGTTCAAAAGTGTCCTCAGGGGCTTCAGTACATTTCCTGAACTTCAGGACTTTATTTAATAGGAGTCTATTTCTATTTTTGAAATAAGGATAATAGAAATAAACAGGTCAGTGGCAAGTTCTTAGTGCTAATAGACCTTTAATTCTTATCCACGATAATTTTTACATGTTTACATCAATAGATGTATTTTACATCTACTGTTGCTTAGAATGTAGGAATTTAATATTAAAAATATTAACTTTGGATGCCAAACTTCATCTGTATTGATTCTAGTGCTGCAAGTTGCCTAAATACTAACCTCACAAATGGATAATGAGGTACCTAAATAATCTTAAAAGACTGCAACTTCTAACCTGATTTTCATCAGCACATTCCTGACTGGATCTGAGAACATCTGATACCTTGCAAGATAGTGTTTTATGTCTAATACTTAGGCATTCAAACAAAAAAATTCCATTAAGAAAAAAAAAAAAAGGACTTTAATTTACATTACTGAAATCATCTTGC
Source organism: Apteryx mantelli (assembly GCF_036417845.1). Classification (NCBI taxonomy): domain Eukaryota; kingdom Metazoa; phylum Chordata; class Aves; order Apterygiformes; family Apterygidae; genus Apteryx; species Apteryx mantelli. Next base: position 81,977,907 of record NC_089979.1, read on the forward strand.
TTAAGAAATTACTAATTCATCACACAGAGCGCTGGACCTTTCCTCAGTATTTACTTAGTCTTATGTCAGGAAAGCCATTTACTTACTGAAGCGAACATATGACTTGTACAGTCTAATTCACAGAATCACAGAATCACAGAATCACTGAGGTTGGAAGGGACCTCTGGAGATCATCTAGTCCAACCCCCCTGCTCCACCAGGGTCACCTAGAGCACATTGCACAGGATTGCATCCAGGCGGCTTTTGAATATCTCCAGAGAAGGAGACTCCACCACCTCTCTGGGCAACCTGTTCCAGTGCTCTGTCACCCTCACAGTGAAAAAGTTTTTCCTCATGTTAAGATGGAACTGTCTGTGTTTCAGTTTGTGCCCATTGCCTCGCGTCCTGTCGCTCGGCACCACTGAAAAGAGTCTGGCCCCATCCTCTCGACACCCTCCCTTCAGATACTTATACACATTGATAAGATCTCCTCTCAGCCTTCTCTTCTCCAAGCTAAACAGGCCAAGCTCTCTCAGCCTTTCCTCATAAGAGAGATGCTCCAGTCCCCTAATCATCTTTGTGGCCCTTCGCTGGACTTGCTCCAGTAGTGCCACATCCCTCTTGTACTGGGGAGCCCAGAACTGGACGCAGTACTCCAGATGGGGCCTCACCAGGGCTGAGTAGAGGGGGAGAATCACTTCCCTCGACCTGCTGGCAACACTCTTTCTGATGCAGCCCAGGATACTATTGGCCTTCTTGGCCACAAGTGCACATTGCTGCCTCATACTTAACTTGGTGTCCACCAGCACTCCCAGGTCCTTCTCAGCAGAGCTGCTTTCCAGCAGGTCAACCCCCAACCTGTACTGCTGCATGGGGTTATTCCTCCCCAGGTGCAGGACCCTGCACTTCCCTTTGTTGAATTTCATGAGGTTCCTCTCTGCCCACCTCTCCAGCCTGTCCAAGTCTCTTTGAATGGCAGCACAGCTCTCTGGCATATCGGCCACTCCTCCCAGTTTTGTATCATCAGCAAACTTGCTGAGTGTGCACTCTGTGCCTTCATCCAGGTCATTGATGAAGAAGTTGAACAAGACTGGACCCAGTACTGACCCCTGGGGGACACCGCTAGCTACAGGCCTCCAACTAGACTCTGTACCACTGATCACAACTCTCTGAGCTCTGCCATTCAGCCAGGTCTCAATCCACCTCACTGTCCACTCATCTAACCCACACTTCCTGAGCTTGTCTATGAGGATGCTATGGGAGACAGTGTCAAAAGCCTTGCTGAAGTCTAGGTAGACAACATCCACTGCTCTCCCCTCATCTACCCAGCCAGTCATTCCATCATAGAAGGCTATCAGATTGGTTAGGCATGATTTCCCCTTGGTGAAGCCATGCTGACTACTCCTGATCACCTTCTTTTCCTCCACATGCGTGGAGATGGCTTCCAGGATGAGCTGCTCCATCACCTTTCCAGGGATGGAGGTGAGGCTGACTGGCCTGTAGTTCCCTGGGTCCTCCTTCTTGCCCTTTTTGAAGACTGGGGTGACATTGGCTTTCTTCCAGTCCTCGGGCACCTCTCCTGTTCTCCATGACCTTGCAAAGATGATGGAGAGTGGCTTAGCAATAACATCCGCCAGCTCCCTCAGCACTCGTGGGTGCATCCCATCAGGGCCCATGGATTTGTGGGTGTCAAGTTTGCTTAAATGATCTCTAACCCACTCCTCCTCCACCAAGGGAAAGTCTTCCTCTCTCCAGACTTTCTCTCTTGCCTCCAGGGTCTGGGGCTCCTGAGGGCTGGCCTGAGCAGTAAAGACTGAAGCAAAGAAGGCATTCAGTAACTCTGCCTTCTCTGCATCCTTCGTCACCAGGGCACCCACCCCATTCAGCAAAGGGCCCACATTTTCCCTAGTCTTCCTCTTGCTGCTGATGTATTTGAAGAAGCCCTTCTTGTTGTCCTTGACATCTCTAGCCAGATTTAATTCCAAACGGGCCTTAGCCTTCCTCGTCTCATCCCTGCATACTCTGACAACATTCCTATATTCCTCCCAAGTGGCCTGTCCCCCTTTCCACTTTCTGTAGACTTCCTTCTTCTGGTTGAGTTTTGCCAGGAGCTCCTTGCTCATCCATGCAGGTCTCCTACCTCCTTTGCTTGACTTCCTACTCATAGGGATGCACCGCTCTTGAGCCTGGAGGAAGTGATGTTTGAATATTAACCAACTCTCTTGAACACTCCTTCCTTCTAGGGCCCTCACCCATGGGATTCCTCCAAGTAGATCCCTGAAGAGGCCAAAGTTTGCTCTCCTGAAGTCCAGGGTTGCGATCCTACTTGGTGCCCTGCTGCCTCCTCGCAGGATCCTGAACTCCACCATCTCATGGTCACTGCAGCCAAGGCTGCCCCCGACCTTCACATCTTCCATCAGTCCTTCTTTGTTTCTTAGTACGAGGTCCAGCAGCACACCTCTCCTTGTTGGCTCCTCCACCACCTGTGTCAAGAAGTTGTCACCAATGCTCTGCAGGAATCTCCAGGACTGTTTGTGCCTAGCTGTGTTGTCTTTCCAGCAGATATCGGGGTGGTTGAAGTCCCCCATGAGAACCAGGGCCTGGGATTGTGAGGCTACTTCCAGCTGTCTGTAGAAGGCCTCATCCACTTCCTCATCCTGATCAGGTGGCCTGTAGTAAACACCCACAACAGGGTCACCTCTGTTAGCCTGCCCTTTGATCCTTACCCATAAGCTCTCGACTCGCTCTTCATCCACCCCTAGGCACAGCTCAATCCATTCCAGTTGCTCTCTCACATAAAGAGCAACTCCACCACCTCGCTTTCCTGGCCTGTCTTTCCTAAAAAGTACGTAGCCATCCATGACAGCACTCCAGTCATGCGAGCTATCCCACCATGTCTCTGTAATGGCAATGAGATCATGGCCCTGCGACCGCACACACATCTCTAGTTCTTCCTGTTTGTTCCCCAAGCTGCATGCATTGGTGTACAGGCATTTCAGGGAAGTGATCGAGCATTCCAAACTAAGGTACAACAAGCCCCTTTTTCCTTTGGGAAATTCTGGTGAAAGAGGAATTCTCAACGAAAAAAAAATCCTCTGGAAAAGTTTTGGCTAAATCTTTTGAGGAAAGAACAAGGGACAGTCAGTTCCATTGCTGAACAGGTGGTAGATTCCTCCAAATCTTCTGCTCTCCCAAGCCGAATGTGAATCCCTGTATCTGTGAATGGAGCACGGAGCCCTTTCAACTTTATCACCTGCTTACATGGTGACTACCTTCTCTGATTACCTTCAGAAACTATATCTCCTGGCTGCGTGTACCTACTTAAGCCCAGCTCCCTAAAACGTTAGTTCTGCTTGTAGGAATTTACCCAAAGAGCTGAAGACCAGAAAAGGTCTTCAGCTTAGGCTGCATTGTCCTCAATACCATGAACTCTTCAAGACAGGGAAACAGTAATAGGTAGTGCTTAGATTTACTCCTTCCCACTTCTGCCGTGAAGATCTGGAACCCTACAAGGAATTCTTTGAGGAAGGAAAAAAGGAAAAGACTTATCTTAAGACTAAATTATAGAGCCCCAAAGCACTATTCTTTTCAGACCTTTTTTCAAAGGCTTACAAATTTCACTGTTACATTCTATTTAACTGTAGATTTGTTGTCCTCACAGATACATACAGATCATTTGCAATACTAAGGTCACAGACCAAATTCAATAATTAAACTACAAATCCAAAGCATTTTACCCCTACATAGCCTACAGGGCAATGTGACCTTCCAATGTCTAAGAATATGAGAAAAGTTCACTCCTTAGCATTCACACTTTCAATCACAATGAGCAGCCTACGCATGATTCTCCAGGTACTGAAAAATGAGAAAAAGACTGATTATTGCTCTTCCTTTTTCTTCATTTCTTACTGATTTGGTAACAGTAACTGCACAAATGTCTTTGCATGTTTCATTGTCATCATTTTTAGCTTTTCCCTAGCCTCCTTTTTGGATAAGACTGGCCTAATTATCTAGTGATGATGATACATGTTCTGAGACTGAAAAGACAGAGAGATTTGAGAGCTAAATAAATCGTCTCCTTTAACAGTGGCTACTACTGATATGGGCTATGAATTTTATACTCTGCTTCAACAGCAAGTGATGGTTTGCACCCTAGGCTCTGTTTAGGTGATCCCCTTACTCAGCAGTTTGAGTGAACCACACAGTGGTCAGCTGTACACATGGCAATTTTAATACCAGCATATATTAAGAGTTTAAAATGACTGCACCTAGATTTTGTCTATGTATTAAAAACCACAAACTATTCTGTTCCTTGCTGTCTTGGTAATCCTAGATTATTTTACTTGACTATTTCCTAGTAGCTGGATCTGTGAAAGTTAATTCAAGTATCATGTCGATATATTAAGGACATTTGCACTGGCATTACTCCATTTTGGGGAAAAAAATGAAAGTAAAATCAAAATAAGTAAATAAACAAAACTTCTTCCAAATTAAGAAGCTGGTCCTAAGTCCACTGAAATGCATTTAGTAAGCATGAAATTCAGAAACACATGTGGGGGTGCTCATGTGGCTCACCCCTGGCAAACGGCATAGATAACAACGCTTGTTAAAACAGGAATGTTAGTGTAAACTGTACAGGTGAATCAAATACACAAAGCGACCTGGGTGGGCATTTACCCCACATGATCATGCTAAAGAGGAATACAACCATCAGCTAGGTTAAACAGTAACTTTGGAATTACAAAGGGAATTCTGCAGCAAAGGAGGAGCCAGATTGAGAATAAGTATACAAGAAGCATGGAAATTGTAATGTGGGGGAGACGTCAGAGTGGAAACAGCAGCAGCCGACCCCTGGCTGGAAGCTGCTGGCAGCCCCCCAGGAGCATCGCAGTCTCTGCCTGGGCCGGGGGGCACAGCCTCCCCATGGGGCACCGAGAGCAGCCTGTGCCCCGGTGGCAGCACAACACCACGAGCAGGGACCCACCTCGGGGTGCAGGGGGACCTCGAGGGGTGTCCCCCTTCTTGGCAGGGGGGCAGGAAGGAGCCAGGGCCAGGAGAGAGCTGGAGCCCCCCAGTTCCCACGGGAGAGGTGTGAGGGGGAAGGAGGGGAGCCCGCACCCCTGATGGGGCTAGGGAGTGCTTATAATTCACACTGCCTGGAGGAGGGATGAGCGTTTAACTCTATGTCTGCAGGATTCGAACTTTTGGGTATTAGTGACAGAAAGATATTTAGAGATTTGTAGGTGTTTATTAACATTTTGTTAGCATCTAGTATTGTGGTTTAGCTGTTACTAATCCTGATCCTGAATATAGTTCACTGATTGTCCGTAATTATGCGTTGTGTTGCTAATAATCAATAAAGTGCTTCAATCCTGATTGGATCTGATTACAAGAACGGACCAGGTTTTTTCCATGAAACACACATGTACTGTCTAAGATGGAAAAATGGGGTTTAACTGATGCATAGGGTTTGTGCTGTCCACTACTGCAGCAGCAAATTTCACTCACTATCAGAGCTTACTTCTGCAAGAAATTTTTACGCTACTGAAAACTATTCTTTCTTTTAAGGTTGTGAAGTTAAGCATTTAGAATTAGACAATAACAAAATCACGTTGGCTTGCACAACTTCTGCTTTTGCTGATCAAGTAGAAAAAGGCCAAAAGAGAAAAGAAAACTGATCAGAAGTATATATATATTTATATATATATATATAAATTACAAACTCATAAGAAAAGATTGAATAAACTGGGTTGTATAAATTAAGGAAGAGAAGGCTAATAGGGGACATGATATTATTTTCAAATATATAAGGCTGCTACTAGGAAAAAGACAGCATTCTATTGGCGGCGTTGTCAGCAAATAGGTCAACAAATAAACTGCAGGAAGCACCAGATTAGGCATTAGAAAAAATGTTCTACACATTTCTTCTTCACTTCTAAATAGTACAGTAGCAGAATGGATTGCTGAGGAGTCTGCAGTTCCTCCATCCTCGGAGGTCTACACGAACAGACCTCTGCTTGGAGCAGGACAATGATTTGATAATCTGCCAAGGTCCATCCCTTTTCCATGATTTTATGCTGTCACTGTATGGTTACATCATAAAATGTGCTTTAAACATGGAGTTGTAGTGCAGGTAGAATAGGACTATGTCCTGAAGGAGACTTGTCCTGAGCATTTCAGCTTCTAAACTGAAGCTACGATATATGCAGTGAAGAAGGCAGAAGACTGCAAGGTGATCTCACATTAAGGAAGCTGAATAAGGCCCCTGAACAGCTGGCTGCTTCCTCTGTCTGTGGTACAGAGATCTTGTCTAATGACAGGCAAAATGCAAAGGTTGCTGAATTGTATTCAGTGAGTAACCCATGATGGCTTTTGCCTTCCTTTCTACCCTATTGAGCTTCTTGGTTTTTTGACTTCCTGAAGGTTACCATCCTGACAACAGACTCAGCAGAACTGAATGTCTATCAGTATCTCAGCAGCTCCAGTACACTGTTGAGCACTGTAACGCAAGCCCACCTTCCTCAGCGATTTAAATTAATTCACTGCACTGTGATCGGTGATGGCTGAAGTGGCAGCAGACGTTCTCTTCTGCTGACTCTTTGAGGAAGGGACATTTTGGGTAGACAGCTTGGTGCAGTAACATTTTACCTTCATCTCCTGAGATGAGCAAAAATTTTTACACTACACATTTCACGGTTATGAACAACTATAAAGTCTCTATCTTCTGTGCACCTAATTTGAGGTTCGGTTTTGAGAAGACTGAACACTCTCTACCTGAATCAATCTGTGCCTTTTCTTCCACTCTGTAAAGTGGGGCTAACTTCACTGCCTCTCCTGTGACCAAACTATGTACCATACTCTAAACGAGGCAGATAAAAATAGTATGTTAACATACACTCAAATTTATATAGGAGCAGACAATGTGAAACTGCACTTATTACAGCATTTTTAAATACCATGCAAGACATTCCCACTGAGTTAGGAGAAAATAGGCCATTTATTTATTTATTTGCCACAGGGCTTTATGGATATTTTTCCTGAGAGCAGGGGAGCTTTGAGACTCATAGTTCTTAAGTATTATTCTTGATCCAAAAGTTGGTGTTCTTTGGCGGGGAGGGGGAGTCATTTGCCTTCTCCTGGTCTCATCTTTCTCTAATCTGGCCTACCACCTTAGTAACCATCTTTATTCCCCTTCCCAACCTCTAAATGTCATCTCACTCTCCAGTCTCCAAACTGTTCTGCCAGCTGATTACATTCTCTGCATACACTTGAGTCCAAGTCTTCCCTCTCTCTATATATATACCCAACACCCTTTTTCTGTCTCTCTGTCCCCAAGTTTCTGATCACCACCTTGACACTCCACATCTTTCTTTTCCCCAGATTATCTAGCTCTACTCCTAGATACCCTCAGACTGGCCAACCTACTTCCTCTATGTTACTTAAATCCAGGAAGCAAGCACCTCTGAGGCAAACAGTGATGCAGTTCTCTGCCTTCAAAACTAGAACTGGACAGACATGTTCCAGATCTGCACAGCTACAGTTTCAAGGGAAATCTTTGAATCTGAATCAAGTCTGCAGGACATAAGCACATGCTGGTTAGGCACAATCTTTGAGGAATTTTATAGTTAAAATTTTATAGTTAAAAGCTAAACTAAAGCATGTTGAAGCTGTGGTTTTTTGTTTTTTTTTTTTTAAGTTAGGACAGATTTTCATGGGGTGACAAAATGCCCATCCCTGATTTAACAATAACTCTATCTCAGCATATTTGATCTAAAGATCAGAGTATTTCAGATAAAGGGGCAGGAATTGTTTTTCAAATGAACAATATATAAAAATATAAGAAAATATTTCTTATAACCTCACCACCCTGCCAGTTCTATCATCTAAAAGGTTGAAGTTTTTAAATGAAGATGCCCCCCAATTTCACCTAAGCCAAATAACAAGGAAGGAAAACTGCATGCAAATGCTTACAAGTTGGTGGAATGAAAGAAAGTTTTTAAGAGAAATATTGAATAATGCTATAACAATACTTGTCCAGTCTGTGGGAAACTCCATTTTCTGTGGGACTATTTGTGTCCCTGAAATAGGACTATTTACTTAAGTGGGGATGTCAGGATCAGGACATGGCAGTGTGTGACTCCTCTAATCACAAAACTAAGATGGGCAAAGGCAACTTCAGATTTTCCACAATGATACAAAGGCCTGACTCATTTCAAGAGGTCCATGCAGTTTTCACTCATCTACTGATGTTATGTCTGCCACTGACATTACCCCTCTGACATCAGTAATACTGGTGACCATCAGTGACTAATAATTCATTTTTCCCATATCACTAGACATAGTTTGTATTTTATAGCTGTTCTCTGTCACCTACAGTAAATTATTTCCTAGCTAAACTTTGTATTGTTGGATGTGTTCAAGTATAATTTCATTAAAATGAATCTCATGCCTGCATGTAGGAGGGAAGCAGTCTAATGATATTAGCTAAAGAACTTACATCTGGTTCTTTTTGCTAATACTGCCTGACACCTGCGAAGGCAAAAACAGCTGACATCCAGGATATTAATCTCATAAAAATTTTTTTTCAAAAGATCTCTGAGCAGGAAATGTACATTTCATAGATATTGCCTTTTTTGTATACAATGGCAACAATCATTTTGATCCCTGTTTGATTAGATAACAAATCTAATTTTCAACTCCGCTTTTCACTGCACAAGGAATTTGTAACATTTGCACTCACATACAGAGAATCAATTTATGGAGAAGAGTACAGACAGTATGTAAGGCCCCAGAGCTTAGATTCACAAAGGATTTCTTTCTGTTTTGGGGGTGTGGGTGGGGAAAGAAGGTGAAAAACTATCATCTGCTATCTTTGGCACCCACATGCAGTCTATAGATCCTGAGTTATATATCCTGAAGATACCCACTTAACAATGAAGCCAAGTAAGCTCCAGTGCAAAATCAATTTACTGCAGTAAAGGTCTCTAAACCCACATCTCTGTTACTTCTGTCAGCTGTGCCTGAAGATAGTCTTAAGTTTGGTATGCCCTTCAACACAAATCACTTTTCTCCATATTGCTCACAGGGGTTAGGCTTAAGCATATGCCTGCCACCCCCCTAAGACTCAGTTTCCCCTAACTCGTGAGCTAGTTGGATTGCTCCAAGTTCAGCACAGGAACAATATGTGGACAGAGAATTTGGACTCAGGCATGAGTTAATATAACACTATGGATGTAGCTTAAGCGCCAGAACTCTGCAGACATTTGATGGTTCAGATTTGTTACATATCATAGAGTCACAGAATGGTTGAGGTTGGAAGGGACCTCTGGAGATCATCTAGTCCAACCCCCCTGCTCAAGCAGGGTCACCTAGAGCATGTTGCACAGGATTGCATCCAGGCGCATTTTGAATATTGCCAAGGATGGAGACTCTACAACCTCTCTGGGCAACTTGTTCCAGTGCTCTGTCACCCTCACAGTGAAGAAGCTTTTCTCATATTCAGATGGAGCTTCCTGTGTTTCAGTTTGTGCCTGTTGCCTCGCATCCTGTCGCTGGGCACCACTGAAAAGAGTCTGGTCCCATCCTCTCGACACCCTCCCTTCAGATACTTGTACATGTTGATAAGATCTCCTCTCAGCCTTCTCTTCTCCAAGCTAAACAGGCCCAGCTCTCTCAGCCTTTCCTCATAAGAGAGATGCTCCAGTCCCCTAATCATCTTTGTGGCCCTTCGCTGGACTTGCTCCAGTAGTGCCACATCCCTCTTGTACCGGGGAGCCCAGAACCGGACGCAGTACTCCAGATGTGGCCTCACCAGGGCTGAGTAGAGGGGGAGGATCACCTCCCTCCACCTGCTGGCCACACTCTTCCTGATGCACCCCAGGAGACCACTGGCCTTCCTGGTCACAAGGGCACACTGCTGCCTCATGCTTAACTTGGTGTCCACCAGCACTCCCAGGTCCTTCTCTGCACAGCTGCTTTCCAGCAGGTCAACCCCCAACCTGTACTGCTGCATGGGGTTATTCCTCCCTAGGGGCAGGACCCTGCACTTGCCTTTGTTGAAATTCATGAGGTTCCTCTCTGCCCACCTCTCCAGCCTGACCAGGTCTCTCTGAATGGCAGCACAGCGTTCTGAGGTATCAGCCACTCCTCCCAGTTTTGTATTGTCAGCAAACTTGATGAGGGTGCACTCTGTCCCTTCATCCAGGTCATTGATGAAGAAGTTGAACAAGACTGGACCCAGGACTGACCCCTGGGGGACACCGCTAGCTACAGGCCTCCAACTAGACTCTGTGCCACTGATCACAACCCTCTGAGCTCTGCCATTCAGCCAGCTCTCAATCCACCTCACTGTCCACTCATCTAACCCACACTTCCTGAGCTTGTCTATGAGGATGTTATGGGAGACAGTGTCGAAAACCTTGCTGAAGTCAAGGGAGACAGCATCCACTGCTCTCCCCTCATCTACCCAGGCAGTCCTTCCATCATAGAAGGCTATCAGATTGGTTAAGCATGCTTTCCCCTTGGTGAAGCCATGCTGACTACTCCTGATCACCTTCTTTTCCTCCACATGCTTGGAGATGGCCTCCAGGATGAGCTGCTCCATCACCTTTCCAGGGATGGAGGTGAGGCTGACTGGCCTGTAGTTCCCTGGGTCCTCCTCCTTGCCCTTTTTGAAGACTAGGGTGACACTGGATTTCTTCCAGAAAATATATCCTCTCAGACACCGCAAACAAGGAGTTCTCCTGACCATTGCTTCCAGAGTGCCCAATCTGGAAGGCTTTGGCAGAATGTGTCTCATCAAGCAAACTCTGCTCAACACATAGCCAGCGAAGACAACAGTGGTCTTGCCACCTCTTTTTCACTGAGCAAGTCAGCACTTAAAGTCCAACACCATTTCTACTAAAAATGCTCCCTACCATTGCTGTAAAAAGTGAGAAAGGGGCTCTGCCTACAACTCAGCCTCCCGAAAGTCTTTCACAGTAGGATTTTTATCTGTGGTCAGTGAATGATTAACTAGCCTGCTTCCACTTGGTTGTAGTCAGATCTTTCTTGCTGTGAAATATCTTCAGCTCTCTTTGCAGCTCAAAATCCCTTATATCTAGTGAGAATTCTCAGCTCCTATGCAAAGGAAAAATGCTGACAGATCCCCATGTTGTTAGTGATTTAGATTTTTCAACATAATTCCCTCAGCTCTGAGGCAATTTAGTTTTACAGTACTCAAAATACACTGCTGCAAGAAAAATTCTGTTAGTAGGAGTTGAGTTTCAGATGCAGACAGTCAATTTTTTCTTGGGAGGATCCCATTTTGCTGCTTGGATCTGAACATTTCTAGTGTTAGGGTGTCATCCATAACATGGAATGAATTTGGTTGGTCTTAGACCAGTCTCAGCCCCTTGGTAAGACAGGCAGGCCTGGCTGCATTAAAATGTAAATCTCATGTATATCACAGACATGGCTCTCCACATTTCCAAAAACAGCATGGTACTCCATTGTGGACAACTAGTTTCTAAAACACAGCATCAATGAATGTTGAATGAATGCTAGCTGTCATCTTGTTTGCCCTTTAAGAACCTTCTCCAGGCTTTATTAAGGCTGTGTACACAGGGCAAGATAAACTTTTTGGGATGCTGCACTACAAAGCCACTTCCCTCTGAAGAAGCTTCTGCTGAAATAAAAGTATTGTGGTATGCGATTGTATTTTAAACAATCTAAAAAGTATTTTTTCAGTATGCTGTACTTCATGTGCACTTTCATTCTTTAAATATGAAAAAAAGAATTAAATCACCTTGAATATGTACAACTATTCAGGTACATTCCATAACGGATTTTCAGTTTTATTATTAGTGAAGGTCATACAAGAATTTTGCTTTACCCAGTTGGCTTCTAAAATATTGAAGGTTAGAATTTTCCCATCTAAGAAGTTCAAGAACAGCACATAAGGACCAAAGAATACTCCAGTCTCATTAATTAATCAAGTCATGTCACAGCAGATCTTGTTAATCCATCCTCAGAGGAAACTCGAATGATGTTTCAATTCTCTATGCAAGAATAGACAGAATAGTGAATAGTGATAATGTTATAAAATTATAGAGAGATGGGCAGCATTTGGAGACACCAGAAACTAAACTAAATTATTTTTTTTCCCCGCCAGCAACTAAAAGACGTTTTTGGATGTTATCTTTGTGAGCTAATCTTTTTAGAGTACACTAGCAGGATTATATTTTGATGTTAAATATTCTAAGGTGATTGCATTAAAGACTCCATTAAAAAGAACAAGAGTTAATGAATTTTAAGTCACTTTGATGTATAAAACTGAGAAGCATATTTTGGTGTCTTTTATCTGTTTGAAGTCAGCAGAAAAATGCAGATGTTGACAGTGCAGTGGAACAGTGACAAAGACTGGGTACACAGTAATAGCTGCTACTTTTTCTTTTTTTTTTTTTGGCTAGTAGCAGCTTTTGCTTTCTGGTCCTAAAAAACAGCAGATTGCTAAATCCAGCAGTCAGGCTCACAGTACCATAATTCAGTTTTTACACTTCAAGATTCAGATTTACTAGCAATACTCTTCAGTTAGTCAAAAGACCCTGTGCCCTGCCGGAATGCCCGGAAAAAGCGGCGGGTGATTGTTGTGGGGGACTCCCTGCTACAGGGGACGGAGGCATCTATCTGCCGACCTGACCTCTTGTCTAGAGAGGCTTGTGGCCTGCCAGGGGCTCGCATGCGAGATGTCATGGAAAGACTGCCAAGGCTTGTCCATGCTTTGGACTATTACCCACTGCTGCTCTTCCATGTGGGCGCTGATGACACCAAGGGCAAACTGGAGACCATCAAGCAGGATTTCAGAGCCCTGAGGATGGTGGTCAAGGGTCTGGGAGCCCAGGTCATCTTCTCCTCAGTCCTGCCAGGGAGGGGAGTGGATGAGAGGAGGAGGAGACGGACTTTCCAAGTTAACCACTGGCTGCGTCGCTGGTGTTGGCAACAGGGTTTTGGTTTCTATGACCATGGGACCCTGTTTGAAGATCGACAACTGCTGGGGAGAGATGGGATCCACCTCACGAGGCGGGGCACGCAGGTCTTTGCCAACAGGTTGGCCAACCTGGTAAGGAGGGCTTTAAACTAGGAAAGACAGGGGAAGGGGAGAGTTATAGTGCCAGGGTAGTTGGCAAAAGACTGCTCAAGTCAGGATGCCTCCAGCAGGTGAATGCAGCCAGGGAAGTGCGCATGGGATGTGGCTATGGAGGACCCTCTTTTACCCCTCCTGGGAAACCTGCATGCTCGATCACCTCCCTGAAATGCCTGTACACCAATGCACGCAGCTTGGGGAACAAACAGGAAGAACTAGAGATCTGTGTGCGGTCGCAGGGCCATGATCTCATTGCCATTACAGAGACATGGTGGGATAGCTCGCATGACTGGAGTGCTGTCATGGATGGCTACGTGCTTTTTAGGAAAGACAGGCCAGGAAAGCGAGGTGGCGGAGTTGCTCTTTATGTGAGAGAGCAACTGGAATGGATTGAGCTGTGCCTAGGGGTGGATGAAGAGCGAGTCGAGAGCTTATGGGTAAGGATCAAAGGGCAGGCTAGCATGGGTGACACTGTTGTGGGTGTTTACTACAGGCCACCTGATCAGGATGAGGAAGTCGATGAGGCCTTCTACAGACAGCTGGAAGTAGCCTCACGATCCCAGGCCCTGGTTCTCATGGGGGACTTCAACCACCCCGATATCTGCTGGGGAGACAACACAGCTAGGCACAAACAGTCCTGGAGGTTCCTGCAGAGCATTGGTGACAACTTCTTGACACAGGTGGTGGAGGAGCCAACAAGGAGAGGTGTGCTGCTGGACCTTGTACTAAGAAACAAAGAAGGACTGATGGAAGATGTGAAGGTCAGGGGCAGCCTTGGCTGCAGTGACCATGAGATGGTGGAGTTCAGGATCCTGTGAGGAGGCAGCAGGGCAGTAAGTAGGATTGCAACCCTGGACTTCAGGAGAGCAAACTTTGGCCTCTTCAGGGACCTACTTGGAGGAATCCCATGGGTTAGGGCCCTAGAAGGAAGGGGCATTCAAGAGAGCTGGTTAATATTCAAACATCACTTCCTCCAGGCTCAAGAGCGGTGCATCCCTATGAGTAGGAAGTCAAGCAAAGGAGGCAGGAGACCTGCATGGATGAGCAAGGAGCTCCTGGCAAAACTCAACCAGAAGAAGGAAGTCTACAGAAAGTGGAAAGGGGGACAGGCCACTTGGGAGGAATATAGGAACGTTGTCAGAGTATGCAGGGATGCAACGAGGAAGGCTAAGGCCCTTTTGGAATTAAATCTGGCTAGAGATGTCAAGGACAGCAAGAAGGGCTTCTTCAAATACATCAGCAGCAAGAGGAAGACTAGGGAAAATGTGGGCCCTTTGCTGAATGGGGTGGGTGCCCTGGTGACGAAGGATACAGAGAAGGCAGAGTTACTGAATGCCTTCTTTGCTTCAGTCTTTACTGCTCAGGCCAGTCCTCAGGAACCCCAGACCCTGGAGGCAAGAGAGAAAGTCTGGAGAGAGGAAGACTTTCCCTTGGTGGAGGAGGATCGGGTTAGAGATCATTTAAGCAAACTTGACACCCACAAATCCATGGGCCCCAATGGGATGCACCCACGAGTGCTGAGGGAGCTGGCGGATGTCATTGCTAAGCCACTCTCCATCATCTTTGCAAGGTCATGGAGAACAGGAGAGGTGCCTGAGGACTGGAAGAAAGCCAATGTCACCCCAGTCTTCAAAAAGGGCAAGAAGGAGGACCCAGGGAACTACAGGCCAGTCAGCCTCACCTCCATCCCTGGAAAGGTGATGGAGCAGCTCATCCTGGAGGCCATCTCCAAGCATGTGGAGGACAAGAAAGTGATCAGGAGTAGTCAGCATGGCTTCACCAAGGGGAAATCATGCCTAACCAATCTGATAGCCTTCTGTGATGGAAGGACTGCCTGGGTAGATGAGGGGAGAGCAGTGGATGTTGTCTCCCTTGACTTCAGCAAGGCTTTTGACACTGTCTCCCATAGCATCCTCATAGACAAGCTCAGGAAGTGTGGGTTAGATGAGTGGACAGTGAGGTGGATTGAGAGCTGGCTGAATGGCAGAGCTCAGAGGGTTGTGATCAGCAGTGCAGAGTCTAGTTGGAGGCCTGTAGCTAGCGGTGTCCCCCAGGGGTCAGTACTGGGTCCAGTCTTGTTCAACTTCTTCATCAATGACCTGGATGAAGACACAGAGTGCACCCTCATCAAGTTTGCTGACAATACAAAACTGGGAGGAGTGGCTGATACCTCAGAACGCTGTGCTGCCATTCAGAGAGACCTGGTCAGGCTGGAGAGGTGGGCAGAGAGGAACCTCATGAAGTTCAACAAAGGCAAGGGCAGGGTCCTGCACCTGGGGAGGAATAACCCCCTGCAGCAGTACAGGTTGGGGGTTGACCTGCTGGAAAGCAGCTGTGCGGAGAAGGACCTGGGAGTGCTGGTGGACACCAAGTTAAGCATGAGGCAGCAATGTGCCCTTGTGGCCAAGAAGGCCAATGGTCTCCTGGGGTGCATCAGGAAGAGTGTTGCCAGCAGGTCGAGGGAGGTGATCCTCCCCCTCTACTCAGCCCTGGTGAGGCCACATCTGAAGTACTGCGTCCGGTTCTGGGCTCCCCAGTACAAGAGGGATGTGGCACTACTGGAGCAAGTCCAGCGAAGGGCCACAAAGATGATTAGGGGACTGGAGCATCTCTCTTATGAGGAAAGGCTGAGAGAGCTGGGCCTGTTTAGCTTGGAGAAGAGAAGGCTGAGAGGGGATCTTATCAACGTGTACAAGTATCTGAAGGCAGGGTGTCAAGAGGATGGGACCAGACTCTTTTCAGTGGTGCCCAGCGACAGGACGCGAGGCAACGGGCACAAACCGAAACACAGACGCTTCCATCTGAACATGAGGAAAAACTTTTTCACTGTGAGGGTGACAGAGCACTGGAACAGGTTGCCCAGAGAGGTGGTGGAGTCTCCTTCTCTGGAGATATTCAAAAGCCGCCTGGATGCAATCCTGTGCAATGTGCTCTAGGTGACCCTGGTGGAGCAGGGGGGTTGGACTAGATGATCTCCAGAGGTCCCTTCCAACCTCAGCGATTCTGTGATTCTGTGAAATTGATTGTATGGCCTCAGTCCTGAGAGTTAATGAGCACCCTTGCCCTAATCCCACCAAATGTCTGAGTTCTGTATAACTGTTTATAGGTGAAGAGTCTCTTGGAAGTCAAGGGATTATTCCTGTAACTCCTGTTAAACATGTTTTAGTAAATGGCTGAGCTTAGTTCAGTGACTCTTACAAAACCGATGCCTGTATATAGATAATGTGGGGTCTTTATGTCAAAGGAAAGGACAATTACTCTATATTTAGCCTAACAGGATAGAATTGATGCAAAAGCTGTTGAGGTGGCTCTATGCACAGGAATGAGTTTTACTTTTTCTAAGGCAAGGTGTCTGTTACAGGTTAGCAGTAAAGGAATATGTTTATTCAAATTCTAAGTTCGAGAAAAATCACTGTGGTGATTTTTAGAATTGGTATACTGCTCACATCTCAAGGTCTCTATCCAGACTTAGATGTTCTTTCCCAACCTTGCCTAAGGCTTTTCTGGTAGCTCTGACAGTTATGTGTGAAATTAGCCCTCAGAAAGAACAGTGGTGTATCCACAGCGTGGATCTGATCCAAAGATCAGTGAAAGCGATGAAAACCCCCCAACTGGTGTACTGACTTGTGGATCAGATCCCTGAATTGTTAGTGATGAAGCACAATTTAAAATGTCAGACCCAATTAAGCTGTGGCAAAATTCTTTAGGGTCAGGACTTCAATCACAAAATTTTCACAGTTATCTATACTTCATAGACTCCAATTACTTTCCAACTTAACATGTCTCCTGCAAAATCAAAACTTACTTGTAAAAACACTCATCATTCTTCCACTAATCCCAATATTTCTAGCAATGGTGCTGTCTGTAATGAGTTCCTGTTTCTTTTTCATTTTTGCTATTTTTGCCTCCTGTTCAGGAACAAAGTTCAGCAAAAATATGTGCTCATATGCGCTCTTTCCTTATATTTCCCTCCCTCTTTGACTTAGGCATCATAACAGTTTATGTAACTAAGTTGTCCTGTGCATAATTTGAAATTGAAATCATAGATTTGTAATTCAAATATGTGAATATTTATATCAGCAGCACCTGCATACTTCTTTAATCAAGAAGAACAACAAAAAAAAGCCACAAGATTATAACCAGTAATCTGTGCAGTACAGTTCAAACAAGGAATCCTGTAGGCCAGGTCCTCAGGTGATGTCAGCAGATCTGATTTCATTGACTTCAGTCAACTAACCAACTGAGGACCTCTCCCTGTCTGGTCTCAGACAGTTCTTTATGCCCTTTCTATGGAATTAACATGTGGAGAAAAATAAAAAATAGCTATAAAACTGAATAAATATGAAAACACTTTTGTTCTGCTGTCAGATGCCTTGTGTTTGGTAAAGTGAGGTAAGTTTACTTGAAAAATTCCTACTTCTGATCTATACTTTGCACATTTTTAGACTTAAAACAAGTCCCCTATCTGTTCCTTTTAAGAATAAAATTTCTATCATGACTAGTTAATTAGCTCACTAAAACACGCCATTCTGACATAATTTTTCATCCAGTTACTTTACTCCCAGGTCCCCATTAGGCAGTTTCAGAACATAAATGCACAGTCTGTCTACAGGTTCACTGACTACCTAATCTTCTTGTGCCAGGTTCTGACCTTTTCAGGTCTGATCAGAGCCTGTCTATAGTTGTGGTATAAACACTTTCCCCTGTGATTAGAACTAAGGAAATCAGGACTAACTGTGACCAGCCTGGACGAAACTCTGGGACAACCCTACTGACTACATTATAATATCACACACATATTTTATTCCTACAGATAGCAATGCTCCCGTTCTCTGGCATCCTCACTGTTAATTGCAGTTCAATAAACAGAGCTGGAGTTGCTGGTTATCCTTCCCCTCAGCAACTTTTCTGCATCACTCCATTCCCCTTAATTAGGTTTCACTTGTCTTACATACCATCTCCCCAAGTCTTCCTACTTAGCCTAATCTCAAGACTCAAGACAATTTTGCTCCTACCTCAGGGCAGAATGGAAGCTGGGAGAGCTCTAGACCAGTCCACCTCAACTTACAATTGAGGAATCTGACTGCTGGATTTGTTCTTCCTCTGAACTTTACCCCCACTCCCCACCCCCAGCTCGAATCCTTTTTCTCCTCTCGGCTTCCTTCTCACAGCTCTGTGTGCATGTATGCTGTCCATAATAAGTCTCTTGTATAGAATTGAAGATCAAGAAAACAACGGATGAGAGAAAGGAGACATCCATGCCTGCACCTAGTAATGTACATTTACTTTGCCGGCCAGTTTCCCCATCACCTTGTTTTATTCTGAAAATATGAGAAAGGTGTTAGTCTTCCTGGCCATAACACAAAATTGTTCACAGTAATGTATCTGTCAGCAGCCACATACCTGGGGTGTTCTCTGAAATTCTCTTAAGTATCTTTTCCCCATGGCATTTCATTGTATAGATACCCAACACTGTGTATATTTATATAGTCATGACTAAAATATATATCCCTAGGTGGTTAATATCTTTAAGATAGGCCTGGATTTCCCTACTCTGCCTCAGTATTACAAATATTACAGAATTACTGTTTAAAGGATCTTCTGAAGCACACAAATTAAAGGCACAATAAAGTTCTTAAAAATAACCCAAGCAATCTGCCTGACATATTTGAACAACTTTCAGTATATGTTTTTAAAATCTCTTTCCTACAAATAGCCACATTGGATGGAAATTCATCAGAATTAGCAGACTTCATTGCTGCAAAATTGGTGATAATGAAATGAGAAACAAGTCCCTTACACATAATGTAGAAAACAAGAAAAAAAAAATATTGTTAACCAACTCCCACATAATAGTTCATTAAAACACACACACACATGGTATTTCAAAGAAGAAAGGAGAACTCACTGCCGAAAAGCTAGCTCATCACAGCACTCTGTAGATTTGGATCTACTTTTCCTCCCTTGTACAAAGCTGTTAAGTTTATGTACTGGTGCTAACTATAAACAACAAAAACAGGAAAACATAAAGAAGTTATTTCCACATCATTTACAGTTTGCTGGTTTATTGATTTCCCCTCTTCCCCCCGCACCTCACATTTCATTTGAGCCATTTGGTTTACATTTTAAAGGAACAGTCGTACAAACACAGTTAATTTTACTAAGCCTTTAACATATCATGGGCTAGTTGGTATTATATTAATCTTTCTAGTGCGGATGATTATAAAGCAGGGGTACAGGGCCAAACCTTGATTACCCTACTAACACAATCAGATCCACTGATTTTAATAGCACTATTAAAAGTAGTAATGCCAGCAAGATCTGGCTTCTTACAGCTGTCAGCATGTCTTTCCCAACCAGTTTTCTTGTAATTCTTCCCCATTTTAAAAAGCAGTGCTTTTTAAAACTGCAGTCACATTGTTTTGCTCATGTCCATGCTTTTATTGAACTGGGCATTTGAAGGAATCATGGTGTTCTTAATGTGCATTTTCACTGTAACAACTGAATCAGGAATATTCTAGAAAAACAGCATTTTTTTTTTCTGGCCTGAGGAAGCTTGCATTTGTATGCTTCTAATTTTATTTTATTTTTGCACAACTCCAGCTGGCTACTTCATCTGCTATTACACAGCATGCCCGGCAGAGCACAGGCAGCTATGCATGCCTGTACATCCTGCTGTGCACCACTTTCTGCAGGCTCACCAGGTTCGCTGCTGCATTTGTCCTCATGTTGTGCAGCAAGGTACATACACAACCTGGGAACTCATTTAACATTCACTGTTTACTCCATAGTGACATGCATAATTACTCGGATTTGCACAACTACTCTTTGAGCCAGCCTGAAGCAGAAGAGAGTGTTTACTGCCCCAAACAAGGAAGGGAATTAATAGGATAAACCACTGCCTACCTAGGCCAGAAGTCAAAGAAGTACTGGTACTCTGTGCTAGGACAGGATATTTATTTTGTTTTTTTTATTTTTTTTTTAAACAAAATGCAAAGTGCATGTCTCCCAACCGAAACTGTTTCCTGGATCAGAAAACTGTGTCCACAGTGGGACCCACAGGCTCAGCCCTGCCACCTACTTTCTCGCCATTGCTTGAGATGGGGAGAAGCAGAGAATCTAATGTCCTAGACTATATACCTATGAAACAGTTATTTGCTTTGTCTCCAGTTTCTAATGCTAGGATGAAATAGCAGTGTTAGCACCGGACTACAAAACCTAGGACCCATAAGCTTCTATCATCCTTTGAGAGAGAGAGGTGCAGTATTCTCTGACCAACTTTTTCTTATTTAAACTGTGAAATGAAGTGCATCGGGTGCAACCCCAGTGTCTTATAGCAGGATTCCCAAGAGATGCAGAAATACAATCTTTTTTGCTTGTTTTGACTGTTTCCTCCCTTTTGTACTTTATGACCATGACCAGTTTTCCCTGTCCTTCTAAGGATATTTGGTATTTCTAAAAATAAAAACTGATATTATTTTAAAATATTTTTCTTGGCAAGCACAACTGTAACAAAAATAAATCAATAACACAATTACAAATACCATTGTGAAACAAATAAATCATCAGAAACACAGATTTGTGGTGACTGTAACAAATATGAGACCAATAGTAATTATACTATATACACAGTGAAACCTTGTGGCCTAATATTTTTAGCATTTATCACCTACATTATTGATAGTATAGTATTATAACCAGTTTTATGTTACAACATAAAAAGAGGCCATCCACACTAAATACACATTTCAATGCTTCTTCAGATACTTACATGTACTGGGGAAAGATGGCTTTTCAAAGTACTTTAAAAATTGAGAAAAGGAGAGACATCAGGAAAGATTCCCAGATGCCAACACTCACCGCAGTGAGATGTGCTAAACTTAATTACCTCAAATGCAGTGCTGATTTGCTGAAGGATGCGTAGTGTTGGAGCACAGTTAATTAGCACAGAAAAGCTCAAGGGGCTTCACACCAATTTATATCACTTGGGTAATGAGGAACACAGGAATGAAAGACTTCTTGGGTCACGGACTACTCCTGTGCAAATGCAGACAAGCAAATCATATAATCTTAAATCCAGCAGCTGCTCTGGGTGCCTCCTTCCATTTTGTGATGTGATTTTCCAGATGTAATTTTCCAAGACTTTTTGCACCCTCTCATGCCTCTGAGGAGTCTTTATATTTGCAGGCTTTACTCATGGCCTGTTTATATACATTTGCTCTTCTGTCAACATTGTCCTTTAAGCTTCAAAAGTTCTTTCCAGTGTTTATTCCTGCCTCAGTGTACAGAAATAAATCCTAGCCACTTTCAGTCTTTGTTTTTCTATGATAAACAAGCCAAGCACTTTTAGCATTTCTCAAGAGATGGGCTTTCCATTCTCTTTTTATTCTGGTGGACATTTTCTTTATCAGCTCTAGAGTCTGAAACTGATCTCTCTTGAAGAGAAGTAACCAGAATTTTAAACAGTCTTCCAGAGGTCTGATCAGTGCTTTGCACAGTGGCATTAAAACTTCCTTTCTCTACAAAAATGCCTCTCCAATATACCTAGAACTGTGTTCAGCCTTTCACAGAATCACAGAATCACAGAATCACAGAATCGCTGAGGTTGGAAGGGACCTCTGGAGATCATCGGGTCCAACCCCCCTGCTCAAGCAGGGTCACCTAGAGCACATTGCACAGGATTGCATCCAGGCGCGTTTTGAATATCTCCAGAGAAGGAGACTCCACCACCTCTCTGGGCAACCTGTTCCAGTGCTCTGTCACCCTCACAGTGAAAACGTTTTTCCTCATGTTCAGATGGAAGCGTCTGTGTTTCGGTTTGTGCCCGTTGCCTCGCATCCTGTCACTGGGCACCACTGAAAAGAGTCTGGTCCCATCCTCTTGACACCCTGCCTTCAGATACTTGTACACGTTGATAAGATCTCCTCTCAGCCTTCTCTTCTCCAGGCTGAACAGGCCCAGCTCTCTCAGCCTTTCCTCATAAGAGAGATGCTCCAGTCCCCTAATCATCTTTGTGGCCCTTCGCTGGACTTGCTCCAGTAGTGCCACATCCCTCTTGCACTGGGGAGCCCAGAACCAGACGCAGTACTCCAGATGTGGCCTCACCAGGGCTGAGTAGAGGGGGAGGATCACCTCCCTCCACCTGCTGGCCACACTCTTCCTGATGCACCCCAGGAGACCACTGGCCTTCCTGGTCACAAGGGCACACTGCTGCCTCATGCTTAACTTGGTGTCCACCAGCACTCCCAGGTCCTTCTCCGCACAGCTGCTTTCCAGCAGGTCAACCCCCAACCTGTACTGGTGCAGGGGGTTATTCCTCCCCAGGTGCAGGACCCTGCCCTTGCCTTTGTTGAACTTCATGAGGTTCCTCTCTGCCCACCTCTCCAGCCTGACCAGGTCTCTCTGAATGGCAGCACAGCGTTCTGAGGTATCAGCCACTCCTCCCAGTTTTGTATTGTCAGCAAACTTGATGAGGGTGCACTCTGTGTCTTCATCCAGGTCATTGATGAAGAAGTTGAACAAGACTGGACCCAGGACTGACCCCTGGGGGACACCGCTAGCTACAGGCCGCCAACTAGACTCTGCGCCACTGATCACAACCCTCTGAGCTCTGCCATTCAGCCAGCTCTCAATCCACCTCACTGTCCACTCATCTAACCCACACTTCCTGAGCTTGTCTATGAGGATGCTATGGGAGACAGTGTCAAAAGCCTTGCTGAAGTCAAGGGAGACAACATCCACTGCTCTCCCCTCATCTACCCAGGCAGTCCTTCCATCACAGAAGGCTATCAGATTGGTTAGGCATGATTTCCCCTTGGTGAAGCCATGCTGACTACTCCTGATCACTTTCTTGTCCTCCACATGCTTGGAGATGGCCTCCAGGATGAGCTGCTCCATCACCTTTCCAGGGATGGAGGTGAGGCTGACTGGCCTGTAGTTCCCTGGGTCCTCCTTCTTGCCCTTTTTGAAGACTGGGGTGACATTGGCTTTCTTCCAGTCCTCAGGCACCTCTCCTGTTCTCCATGACCTTGCAAAGATGATGGAGAGTGGCTTAGCAATGACATCCGCCAGCTCCCTCAGCACTCGTGGGTGCATCCCATTGGGGCCCATGGATTTGTGGGTGTCAAGTTTGCTTAAATGATCTCTAACCCGATCCTCCTCCACCAAGGGAAAGTCTTCCTCTCTCCAGACTTTCTCTCTTGCCTCCAGGGTCTGGGGTTCCTGAGGACTGGCCTGAGCAGTAAAGACTGAAGCAAAGAAGGCATTCAGTAACTCTGCCTTCTCTGTATCCTTCGTCACCAGGGCACCCACCCCATTCAGCAAAGGGCCCACATTTTCCCTAGTCTTCCTCTTGCTGCTGATGTATTTGAAGAAGCCCTTCTTGCTGTCCTTGACATCTCTAGCCAGATTTAATTCCAAAAGGGCCTTAGCCTTCCTCGTTGCATCCCTGCATACTCTGACAACGTTCCTATATTCCTCCCAAGTGGCCTGTCCCCCTTTCCACTTTCTGTAGACTTCCTTCTTCTGGTTGAGTTTTGCCAGGAGCTCCTTGCTCATCCATGCAGGTCTCCTGCCTCCTTTGCTTGACTTCCTACTCATAGGGATGCACCGCTCTTGAGCCTGGAGGAAGTGATGTTTGAATATTAACCAGCTCTCTTGAATGCCCCTTCCTTCTAGGGCCCTAACCCATGGGATTCCTCCAAGTAGGTCCCTGAAGAGGCCAAAGTTTGCTCTCCTGAAGTCCAGGGTTGCAATCCTACTTACTGCCCTGCTGCCTCCTCACAGGATCCTGAACTCCACCATCTCATGGTCACTGCAGCCAAGGCTGCCCCTGACCTTCACATCTTCCATCAGTCCTTCTTTGTTTCTTAGTACAAGGTCCAGCAGCACACCTCTCCTTGTTGGCTCCTCCACCACCTGTGTCAAGAAGTTGTCACCAATGCTCTGCAGGAACCTCCAGGACTGTTTGTGCCTAGCTGTGTTGTCTCCCCAGCAGATATCGGGGTGGTTGAAGTCCCCCATGAGAACCAGGGCCTGGGATCGTGAGGCTACTTCCAGCTGTCTGTAGAAGGCCTCATCGACTTCCTCATCCTGATCAGGTGGCCTGTAGTAAACACCCACAACAGTGTCACCCATGCTAGCCTGCCCTTTGATCCTTACCCATAAGCTCTCGACTCGCTCTTCATCCACCCCTAGGCACAGCTCAATCCATTCCAGTTGCTCTCTCACATAAAGAGCAACTCCGCCACCTCGCTTTCCTGGCCTGTCTTTCCTAAAAAGCACGTAGCCATCCATGACAGCACTCCAGTCATGCGAGCTATCCCACCATGTCTCTGTAATGGCAATGAGATCATGGCCCTGCGACCGCACACAGATCTCTAGTTCTTCCTGTTTGTTCCCCAAGCTGCGTGCATTGGTGTACAGGCATTTCAGGGAGGTGATCGAGCATGCAGGTTTCCCAGGAGGGGTAAAAGAGGGTCCTCCATAGCCACATCCCATGCGCACTTCCCTGGCTGCATTCACCTGCTGGAGGCATCCTGACTTGAGCAGTCTTTTGCCAACTACCCTGGCACTATAACTCTCCCCTTCCCCTGTCTTTCCTAGTTTAAAGCCCTCCTTACCAGGTTGGCCAACCTGTTGGCAAAGACCTGCGTGCCCCGCCTCGTGAGGTGGATCCCATCTCTCCCCAGCAGTTGTCGATCTTCAAACAGGGTCCCATGGTCATAGAAACCAAAACCCTGTTGCCAACACCAGCGACGCAGCCAGTGGTTAACTTGGAAAGTCCGTCTCCTCCTCCTCTCATCCACTCCCCTCCCTGGCAGGACTGAGGAGAAGATGACCTGGGCTCCCAGACCCTTGACCACCATCCTCAGGGCTCTGAAATCCTGCTTGATGGTCTCCAGTTTGCCCTTGGTGTCATCAGCGCCCACATGGAAGAGCAGCAGTGGGTAATAGTCCAAAGCATGGACAAGCCTTGGCAGTCTTTCCATGACATCTCTCACACGAGCCCCTGGCAGGCCACAAACCTCTCTAGACATGAGGTCAGGTCAGCAGATAGGTGCCTCCGTCCCCTGCAGCAGGGAGTCCCCCACAACAATCACCCGCCGCTTCTTCTGGGCGTCCCAGCAAGGCACAGGGTCTGTTGTCCCAGTTACTCCCCTTGCAGCCATGCCCATCTCCTCCTCATCCTGGAGGGCACTAAACCTGTTCTTCAGCTGCAAGTCTTCAGGAGGAGTAGGAGCCTTTCTCCTCCCACGAGCAGTGACCAGTTTCCAGCCTTCTTCTACGGTGTTATGATGTACCATTTCACATGGCACAGAGCCCTCTGGCAACTCCACCGCTGTGGGGGGTTGGGACTCCATGGCCACTCCTTTCCATGGCCACACCACAGAGGTGACTCAGAAACATTCAAAGACTGAATACCAAGCCGTCTACCTCCCTCTTGCCTTCATTTCCACCTTGTAAAGTCCTCTGCATAACAGATGTTCTTCTCATTAGTCTCTAAGTGCATGTCTCCACACTTTATATTATCACATCTTTCCCATTTTTATTACTTCATTTCTGAAGGTCATAATCCTCTCTCTACATGATATTCCAGTTCTACCTTCATGTTGACAATGTTTCCTGGTTTCAGTCATCAGCAAATTTTGTTAACACAAATCTACCTTTTTTCTGTCAATGCCATAAGTTTAAATATTTAATTACCAAAAAACCCCAAAACTGTTTTGAGGTATATCTTAAATAAAGAAAAAGGCCCTCTCTATGGGCAGCCACCCTATAACCTAGCAATTCTCCTGTCAACAGAGTCTATTTAAGCACTTGTTTGCTCACTTCAATATTTTTATACTAACTCCTAAATTCTTTTTCTAGTAACTCCCCATGTGGCACTGAAATACTGCAGAGCAGTCCCAAAAGATTATGTCTAGAATACCAGTTGTCTTATCTAAGTAATATATCAGATCAGTTTATTCTGGATCTGTTTAGGTAAACTTATGTTGTATTCTAGCTCATTTACTTCAAGCCAGTAACTATTCTTTCTTTCAAATATTATTCTAAAGCCTTATATACTACTGAGATGAAATATATATATATATATACATATTTCCTTATCATTCTTCAGTTTGGGAGCACCTTCCCTGACTTATGCCAGTTTTTAAAATTTAAATTCATTGTTATACACACAGTTTCATGTGTCAGCTATTTATCTCTCTGAGAAGTAGTTTATACTGTCCTAATTTGAGCTAATTGCACTGTTTTACTTTCATCTTGGATATATACACTTCCTTTTCCATTTAAGTGGTTTTTTAGCTATCATCTTGTTTGCACTTCCATTCAACATTAGTGACCTTACTGAAGCAGAGCATTAATTTAGCTCTGAGTCTTAACACTTTCCTTGACAGCAACTTCAAGGCATGGTGACCTTTTCTGCTTTTCTTGTTTTTGCTTTAATGTAGAAAGAACTTTTCTATATTTGTTTAACTTTCCTTTGCAAAGGTTTAGGCCTGAAGTCCTTCCCTACATTTTGCCCGCTTGCTTAGGCTGCAAGTTTTGGACTACCTTTGCAATTTTCACTTGCAATTTCCAGCTTCCTACCTATTCATATCTTTGAACTCTGCAGTCCAGTTAACTTCCCTGAATGGTCACATGACTTTCTTAAAAGTCCTCCCACCCCCCCCAAAAAAACCCCTTTTTTTAAAATTTATTCCTGCATTTCATTTAACTCTAGTCATGATCAGTTACTCCAAAATTATTTTCTCTAATCATCTCTCATAAATAATCATGTATTACCAAAAGGAAAAACATCAGTACTAATATCTTTTTCTGGTTTGGCAACAACATCATTTTTAAAATAGTAAAATTATTCATCTTAGCTGTTGAAACATGTTTTTAAAAACATGAAATTGGACAGAGTATAAATACTACTTATTTCTCTTAATGAAACCATAAATGGAATAAGTTCTTTCTTTAGTGAGCAGGTTAAGTTCAGTGGTTAGTTTACACATATGCCACCAAAACACTGGTCTAACACAGTGACTTAAAGAGCAGGCCAGAAACAGGCTGCAACCAGACCACAGTGCAGCCTCCATCAAACATGGGAATTCTGATCAAATCAGGGAACGCAACAGTGCAAGTCATACAACTCAGCAAGGACTGCAACACTGCACACCAGTATCTGACTGTGACAGACATCAGTGATAGATGCTTAAACCTATATGGAACTGAAAAATTAGTTTGGGAAGCTTCAGAGTCTTCTTTGATTTAAAGAGTTCTAACCTATTTATTAAGGCAACCTGCATATATTTTACTATTTCTGGACGAGGCAAGTACGTGCGTATATGCAGGTCCTTCTTTCTTAACCATCTCATGCAGAGAGTTTCCTTCCTCTGTGCAGATGAGAGCATTGTTTCACTGCTGAGTTCAGCACCTTTTTTTCCAGAGGTTCATTGCTGCTATCTTCAAAAGCTGTAGAAAGCAACCAAGGAGTCTGGGCCTATGAATGAGCATGCAAAGGTTACTCAAGAGTGGGGTCTAGGACTGGGGATTTACTTAACTGTGAAATTCTTACTCCATGCAAGGGTCAAAACTTATCTGCCATGCTGAAAACTTAGACTTCTAGGCAATTTATATTAAACTGTATATAGCATTGATCTCTCTAAAGTTAATAAATAAAAAGGTTTATCCTGTCTCCATTTCTGTTCTGAAAATTAGTGCTATTTCTCTCCTTCCTGGTCTCAAAATTAAACCTCCAGAATGATGTCTCTATTCCTTCTTTCTTTGTTCCTTAAAATTTTGGGGGCATTGAGAAGGAAGACTGTAATTTGTAGCTGGCATTCAATCAGATTGCTTCAACAAACCACCCTACCATTTTCAAAAGTGCTACAAAATATTTAATGGTTTAATGTGGGCTAGATCTCATTTTCGTGATAGTTCAGCACTTATGTGTGCACGAGTACTCTCCAACGCTGCATCAGGAAGCAGGTGGGTGTGACAAAATGTGGGAGATGGGAGAAAGGATTTTAGGAAGAAACTCTTCTGAAATAAACAGACCATCTTTAGAGATTAAATAAATCTCTCCATTAGGAGGAGGTGATTCCTGTGATTCTCCACCACTGCCTCATTATATACCTGCCAGCAGACTCCTATAGCACAACTAAGTGAAGCAATAATGCAACATTGCAGTCTCCAAATCGCTAGGAGCTCTCTCTTGCAGCACACAGCTCTGCCCTTAGCACTTTCTCCTACCCAGATTCTGACCCCACAATTTTATTTATTACTTTTAAGAGCCCTACTGTTTTCTGCACATCATTAAGATAACAAAAGACTCAGGTTCTCATTTCACACGTCAGTTTTTCATATTCATTATTTCAAATACTAATTTCCTCCCAATGTATCAGTAGTAATTATTGCTCATCTCAGCAATGACTACCTCAGCTTGAAAATATGGTCTTGAAAGAGCAAAATGATACTGTGATCTAAGGATCCTGCCAGCAACATTAGCATTACTAGTTTACATGAGTAATATGAACATCATCTTTTTTTAAAGGATTATATTTCTTCTGTCCTCCTCTGGCAAGGCCATACTTTAAAGGAAAAAATGTGTCAGAACAGATAAAGGACCTTTTCAGAGATTTATTGTGTTATATATGTTAATGGAAGATATCAGTTCTATAACAAGACATTAACATTGATTTGTTATATCCAGCAGCTTATGGAACTGGAATGAGGATTAAAGATATCAAGCAAACAACAAATAATTTAATTCTTAGCATTTTCTACAGATATGATCCTCCTTGACTGAAATCGTGTCACTTTCCTAAGCCAGAAACAAAGTGTCTAGGTTGCACAGATCATTTGGTATCATTTTGGGTGTATTTTAGTAACATGAAAGTGACCTAAAGCCCAACAT
The DNA here is from genome assembly GCF_036417845.1 of Apteryx mantelli. Taxonomy (NCBI): domain Eukaryota; kingdom Metazoa; phylum Chordata; class Aves; order Apterygiformes; family Apterygidae; genus Apteryx; species Apteryx mantelli. The sequence goes on from NC_089979.1 coordinate 82,006,916, forward strand.
CAGAAACATAACCTTTGCTGTTGATCAGGAAGACAAAATGTTTCGTTTAGCATTATGTTCAAGACTGATACTTTTCTTTTTCAGTCTTACTAGAGAAGTCCTGAAATATGTAAACACAGCAAACTGCAGAATGCAAAACATATTCTGCCCAAGTAATCAGGTCACAGCTATTGTTTCTACTTCTTTTCTCCATACTGCTGCCATTCCTTTTTCCACACATTATCTTCTTTATTTTTTTTCTCTTTTTTTGTTCTCTTGCTTTTTCCTGACTCTCTTTAAGGATAGAGTCTGGGGGAAGAGCAGATGTTGGTCAGACTGAGAATAAGGCATATTTGTGTTGGCAGCTGTGTTGCAGTTTTGCCAGAGCCAGCGAGTTGTTGGCAGAGATGGACACCATTTCATTCACACACCTGTTGTTTCAGCACCCTGTAATCAAGTCCTGCAAGGAAAAATCCTCCTCTTGTCCCTTCTTCAGTATCCTCCTCTTAGTTACTTTACTCCTTCCACTGTGAGTGGCCTGAGCAGAAAGATATGAACCCAACAGCCCGTTCAGATGAATACAAATTTAATGTATTTTTTTCCTCAGAGCTTATTATGTCCCCTCTTCTCTGTAACCGGTGAAAGGTCCATTGAAAGCTTTGCAAAATATCACACAACTGATTAATTAGAAGGCCCTCAAGTTTTTAAAATGATATTTAAAGGGAAAAAAAAGCCAAGGTAAGTGATATGTTTGACTCTCCCTGCTTTCAACATTCAGGAAACCTTCTCGTCAGTTCAGCACTAATCAGCTCTGTGTTATTATTTACAAGTCACCACAGCCTTTTCTCAAGAGATCCACAGCATAGAAGCAATGTCTGTAAGGCAATGGTTAAGAGACTGCACAGTTAGTGCCTCAAGGCATTTCATAATTAAGGTAAAATTAGAGAAATGATTCTTCTGACATCTGTAGGACTGAAGTCTTCCAAATGTGAAAATGCATTCCCTGATTTATTTTCTTTCTTATTCAAATATACTAGGAACTTCTGCAAACACATTGGGAGCAAGGATTTCTTTTCAGGATAAAACCAGTCTCCCTCCCGCACTTATAGCAAGCAGGGACTTTTTTTCATTTACTGGAAAAAGCAGTGTATGATTGATATGAGAGGAATGGGTGAAAACTGCAATAGCTTTTGCTATGAATACAAGCGTTATCAGATGGCTTCTGTACTTGCATCACTCTTTCACAGAAACAGGGAATAAGCAAAAACTTTCCTCTGTGCACAAAATTCCGAATGAACAAAATTATTTCTTTCCAACATCATTCTTCTCTCATACAATCCATATGTATACACAGGGTCTCCAATAGATGTCCACACTGTTTGAGACAGAACTGATTTTTAGTGTGCACAGTAATTATAGAGATAGTTACACTGTTATGTTATTTTAATCTTTTCCAAATAGTCTCTGGATAAGTAATTTTAGAAAGCAAAGACCTATGCATGGTTCAGATTAAGCAGGTCCTGACAACATGCACTGAGGACTTCTTCCTCCCTGCCCTGCCTCAAGTCCTCCCAAGTTCCACAGAAAACTGCCAAATCAGACAAAAATTTAGTTATATAAGAATATATTGATTCTTGCATCATAGTCATTATCATTCAGTTGTTTCCTGTTTTATAGAAAAAATCCTTATACCTGGTAAAATTACTTTAGCTTTCACAAGGGAATCTTTAGCTGGGATTCTGCACTTGCTAGGGGGAAGGAGACAGCTGGCTTTGAGTCTGGATTTGGCTTCTCTCCTTGACCTGCTGTTTCACCTTGGCATTGCATAACCTTGTCCGGGGTAAGGAAGAATTCTTACCCCCATCTTCTCAAACATTATTCCCATTAGCTTTCTTGTTCACCCATCACCTGGAGGGAAGCCCACAACAATATCACCAAACCAGCTGTGTGCTGTGCACTTTCCCTTGGCGGATGACTGACCCACACTACTGATGCATATGGGAGTACCATGCTAATCCGCGGATTCAAACAAGTAGAGACATTGTTGTTTCTGGCTATGCTCTTTTAAAGAGTTTTCAATCTACTCAACAGCTTACTTGTTCAAGCCAATTTAGATTAATTTCTCAATTATGATTTCTCAATTAGGGGATAAAATTTATCAAACATTTACTCAATTAAATTATCAAATGCTTTATTAAAACTTGAAGAAAGTAGTACATCCTCTCTAATCCTCTGATTTCACATAGCATAATGATAAATTAGAACTTCATATCTGCACTTAACAGATGAGGATTCCACCTTTTATCTGTTTTCAGGCACTCTATAAACTGCAAGCATGCTAATACTGCAACTCTAAAATTAGTAGAGGCTTTTTTTTGAAAAACTAATAATTTCCCATACTCTTCCCCTATTTCCTTGAAAAAGGTAGCAGCAGTTTCTAGCCAGACAAATGCTAAAAATGGTCATATTTCACCTATGTGTATGACACAACTTTGTAAATAACTATATCTCAACCAATGATAAATAACCTGTTTTAAATCTCACAATTTAGTCCAAAAAAATCATAATGCATTATGTATTTTGTAAAATATCCAATGAAACAAATGGATGGACTCCTAACTTTGATGGGAAAATCTATTTATTTATTTATTTATTCTAGTTTTTTTCCTGAATTTCTTCAGAGTAGTGTAAACAATGTATTGAGCTATTACCACTGGGCACCTTTTACACAATGAATCAATACGTCATTTTTAGAAGGGTTGTTTCTAAGCAATTATATTGTTTTTGCCCATGGGGAAAAAAGATAAAATTATTTTTAAACAACACAGGGCCTGGATTAGGGAACGATTTATCATCAAAGCAAAGCTCTATAAAATGTGAAAAGAAAGTTCATTTAATACTCTCACTTGGACCTGAGGGAATTAATGTTTAAGCTTGTTCTTTTCCACCGACTCCAGTGCAAAGCTCAGAGATCATCCGGCTTTCAGTGCCATCCCTTTTCACCTCAGTGGTGTGCGAATGAATGCAACAAAGACTGTGAGGCACTCGGATGTGACATAGGAAACGAAACATAAGCAGACTGAGAAAGTATTCTCTATAGGAAAAAATAAGAAGCACAAAACGCTATCATTCAAAGATCTTGAGTGGTGTAAATTTTTTCTCAACTCACAACTACTTGAGCAGGGACTTCCAAAAGTAGAAGGGCTATCTGAGAAAGGAGGGCAAACTGGCCAAGTAACCACTCCGTGCCGTTGAAAGCCTGCTCTTTGTTCTGCAGCTTGGATCCAGTATTTGAACAAAGATGTTTCCAAAGGCTCGACTTGCCATTCCAGAGTAGCGTTAAGGGGCCAGAAAGGCAAGAACATTAACCATCTTGTTAAATGAGATATTTCATATTTTCACATTATTCTACATCTTTACTCTGCAAATTGAGCATTACTTCTCACTGTAAACTAGCTGCTAACTACATCTGCAAGATTAGTAACAAGATTAGTAACAATCTTATTTCTATACTGTTTATACCTAAATTATCATCTAATGTTAATATTCAAATTCCCAATCTTAGATTTCTTAATAAAAATGTTCTAACTGAATTTATAACTTGCATATCAAACGGAATATACGCATTATTTAAAAACAGCTTCAGTGCTGAAATTCTAGTATCAATTTGGAGCAGATGTCACCATCTGGCTGCCTTCAGTAGTATCTCTATGAGACCATTTACGTCTCCTGACTGGCTTCTACACAGAAAGTAATTAGTGTGAAACACAAGGGATAGGATCCAACTGTGTTAAAGTTAAGGTGTTTTCCTTCATTAAACTGAGCAATGATGATAAACAATAGACAAAACAAATGAATAGAAAATTTCAATTTGATGAACACCTCATTCTCTTCCCTTTCCTAAAACAGCAAAAGATGTGCATTTAGTATTTATCTGGTAGTAGCTACATTTTTTTTTGTTTCCTTTTTAAAAGTATTATTAAAACTTTTGATCCTATCCTTGAAATTTTTCTCCACTATATTGTTAGTTTATATCCTAAAAGTTTCCATTTATTTATACATTTATTTTAGCTAGCATTTCCTACTATTTACATCAACTTATTTTCCAAATCCTTGATTTGGAAGCAGAAACCTTGTGACTTAACACTTTAGTTGTGCTGTTGTGTAATTAATATTTTAAGATGGCAATATATTAAAGCAGTGTAAAATAATGATTAAGCCGACTTGGAAAAATCAGAGGATCCACAAAGAAAACAGCAAGAACTAAGGCTACAGGTTTGAATAGAATTGTCTTAAGACCCAAACATTTCATCTCTCTTCAATTATTCAGTGAGGCAGGAAAAATTAATTGTGTATTAAAAAAGAAACAAATGAAAAGCAGTGGGAATAGAAAATACCACTATAACCATATCCTTCAGGTAAAAGTTCTCCACTGCACTACACCCTCAGAAGACAGATACGATGAAATTGTGTACAGATTTTTATATGCACATTCTAACATATATACACATAAATACATAACTATTTAAGTATATATGCTTTGTTTTTTGGTTTTTGGTTTTTTTTAGAAAGAGTTCTTGAGTGTGCTTCCAAACCACCAGTTCTCTCTGAAATCCGTTGTAGGAAGGAAGTATCATGAACTGGCTTTGCTCAGATTGCTCAGATTTCTTAGCAAGTTGCTTTCTTATTTATGTTGCCCTTTCCTAGAAACTAAGATGTGAATTTTCACAGTTTCCTACTCTGGGGTCCAGTAATTAAATTATGTAGGATGGGTTAACTAACTGGTGCACTATACAGAACATCTCTGACAGGTGTTGTGACATTTTTGTGTGGTTGTTTTGTTTTTTTTCTTTTTACTCATTATGGTACTTGGATATATATATTTTTTCCATTCACTAGAGTACAAATGGAGCTGCACTGTATTTCTAAGCCATTTGCATTTCATTTTTTCTTTTTATAAGCATTCTATACAGTTCAAAAAAATCACAGTGATTTGCAATCAATAATGCTAAACTAAAACTAGGAGCAGCAGTAATAACAAACATGTAGAACTTTACCAGAAAGATAGAGCTGATACAGTGTTCTTCTCCAGGAGGACACAGATTACCTAAAAAAAGTTTCACAGCTCTCGACAAACCAAATGATATTTTGCTTTACATCTTCATTCTGAGCTTGTGGGAAGCTCTGTAAAGCATATGTATTGTGCTGGCTACCCTAATAAAGAAACAGAAGGTAATAGTATTTTCTGGCATTCACTATAAATCTCTCTCGAGTTAGCCAGTCTGACAAACATACTCCTTAAGCAAATAGCTCAGTACACAATAATTTTGGTTATGAAAATATTTTGCTGTTTCTGTTAAAGATCCTACCATGACAAGTCATACTACTCTAAAACAGTACCTTTCAAATCTTCTGCACAAATCTCAGTAGACAGTTTGTATCTTTTTGTCTATCAAACTGATGGTTAGTGATGATTTATTCAGCTACTAACTGATAATATCTGATAATGCCAGAAAAAACATTTCTCTGATGTTTCCAGATAGTTAAAAACTACGGAGAAAAGAGTGCATCCAATACTGGACATCATATAAGTGTATCTACCAAGTGTGCTTTGTTATGGAGAACCATACATAGTATGCTCAACTGTCCCAGTATTTTTATCAAAAAAAGACATGCCTACTGTATCCATCTAAATGTTATTTTGAAACAAGAAAATATACCCATCATTAATTTATATGTATATCACTTTGTCTAGGAAAATTACTCATATAATGTAATATCCATTTATTTTCAGTACCACAAACAGTGCTCATTCCCCTGCTCTCTTTTCATGCCATGTTCTAATCTCATGTACTGTCAGCCCTTTGTACAAATTGTCTTAAGATCAATGCCACATTTTGGGTATGTCCTATGGCTTGTGGTATGTGAAAGAAAAAAGAGATCTGGATGTTCTCGTGGTCCCTTTCAACTTGCATTTCTCACATGATACCCAAAATTGCAAGCACCTAGCTAGCTAGATACATTACATGGATCTTTCTTCATATATAATTTACTTTAAAACATACAAAACCTACCATGGCAACTGAAAATCAAGAGGCCATATGTACAAAATTTGCTAAAATAGGAAATGAGCTATACAGTATGGTATCAAGGAGAAAAGAGATTAAATCTGGATATATTATATCCTGAAAGTATTTTATTACTTAAAATTTTTAAATTAAAACAAAGTCATCTTTACTTTAGTCTTATTAAACCTATAAAAACATACTTCAGTTAATCTACACCTACAGCTGGGGTAGCCAAGAAGATTCCTTTAATATCTGTTTCCATGTTTTGCTGTATCAGGACACAAGGCTGCAAGCAACAGGGAGATATGCAACCTCCATGAGGACAATAAATTACACGCTGGAGCATCCAGTCAAATAGCCTAATCTATACTGATCCCTCTTGGTGGTTTTCTTCCACAACTGTGTTCACAGCTGATTTTACATGGAGGGCCCTTGAAAATGACACTTATTTCAATAATCCTTATGGCAGTCATCACCAAGTCATCAATACCATAACCTATGATCCATCATCACTGTATATATTTAGGTCACTGTCTTACAATATCTGCTCCACTAAGTTTCTCAACAGACACAAAATAAGAGAGAGTCATCATTTAGTCTTTTGATACTACCTTGAAAGACACCAATTGCTGGATTTGGGTTGATCTTGGCAGAGGCGCACCTAAGAATGCCACCCAGGTTACCAAGGAAAGAGAGCAGCTAGCACAGAGTTGTCCATCCGCTGCATTTTCCTTACATATGTCTTGTACTCTGCTTTTCTGATATCTATTACTGCACTTGGCTTATGGTGCTAAGGTCAATCCACTATGGAAAATCAGGGCATTTAGCCTTGAAGATGATTTGTGGGGTGCTGTTACCAAAGACTGCTTAAATTGTCCTGATACAGCAGTTCTTCAAATATGGGGCAATTTAAAAACACAGCTGCTGTCAGAGACAGCCTTTGGGATGAGAGGAAACAAGTTGTACCTAGTGGTCATAAAAAGGAGAATTTGCATGACCATGCAGTGCTGGTTTACCTTTATCCCCATCAAAGCCTATCCTGAGACATCTTGAAAAATCGTACCTCCAATATACTCTTGGATTAAAATAAACAAACAAACAAAAAACAAACTACAACCCAACTCCTGAGCATTTGCCAGGTGACAGAGAAGATAGATAGAAAAAATCTTTACCAATCTGCAGAAACCAGAGACTACAAGGTAGTAGCAGGGTATATATGCATAACCCTTTTGTACTGTATATGGGAAACAGCACTTTTTTCTTTTGTTAGCAGAATGAAAGATCCACCTTATTTATTTTCTCCAACCCTTTTACAAGATCGACTTTCTTCTTCTGCAGTATTGCTACCATATTGACTGGCGGAGTGACAGGATGAAGTGGAAGCAAGGGTGGGGGGAACCCATGCTTCTCTCAAATTCCGAAGCAATATTTGCCATACTTCTAGGAGAACTGGATGAAAACTTTCCAAGCTGTTATCTTGCTTCATAAGTTTTCTTTTTGAAAGAAAGTCTGCTCCTTCATTACTTTCCTTTTACATTCAGAGAAGGAATGGAAAAATGGAAAAATGAACCATACTGTTCACTTCATATCCCTGATCTGTATCTAATATAACTGAATTATCATATGTGTTTGAATATAGATTATATAGACAATCTCTGTTGCAGCATTCCATAGAAGCACCTACAGTTTGCATGGCTAGTGTGTTACAAAGCAAAGCACCATTATTTCATCTTAAACAGGCTGGTTCATCTATAGCTATAACCATAATTTGAGAAATTTCATATCTAGTTTGCTGTACCAGAGACATTGGCACTGTTTTATTTTCAGTTGTTCCCAAGGATGTTATAGCACGTACAATATTAATATTGTCTTCCTAGTATGTTTAAAAAATGATTAACAATTTTTCTTGGGTTACTGTCACTTCTGGTAGCTTTGCAGCTAGAAATTTTAGGCTTGTTTTGCTTTTATCACACAGTGTCTTTGGTCTTGTGTTCCATCTCTACTTTCAATTCTACTTTACAACTAATTGCCAAAGAATTATTAATCAAATCTGCACTCACTATGCATGAAAGCCCTTGGCATAGTGTTACCACTGACTTTGTGATAACTTCAGCATCTTGTTGTTTGCTGTGCACTGGCATTTGCACTGCCTTCACTAGATTTAGTTGTATTTGTCCAGTGGCTTACAATGCTTCTGACACAAGCTTCTCAATTTTATAAATATTATCTCCTAAACCATTTATTTACTAACCAGCGCTGTTAACTGTTCATTTTTACCATCCCTGCCTTGTGACTTTGGCTTTTTGACTGCTGATTGCGTTCAGATCAATGACCACAGACCTTGGCATCAATAAAGTATTATTAAATACTGTATAATGGGGTTAAGTAAAATAGATCTTTTAAAAAAAACAATGTGCTTGTTTCTGCTCCAGCCTTCCCACACAAGATGATCAACACTGCAACAATAAGCCAGAATAAGTATGGCTGCAACGTATTTCTTGAAATGTGTTTCTTTTACAGTATCTGCAAGCCATTGGTCTTGTATATGTGTACCTGTAAAATTATACACCACTTATACTGAAATTGTCCAATGTGGATGGAAGCCATCTTTTAATAAGCAGTATTAGCATGAACTACACCCACAACAACCATTTTGATGACTTAACCAAATCATTTTTGTGGGTCTCACTAAAACTTAAAAAAACAAAAAACAAAAAACAACTTTATCTTAAATTATTTATGGTTTTTTTCACTGCAAACTTAGAGCTGATTTAAAGTAAATGCAATTTGATAGTCTGCTGGGAATTGTTGAAATGAGAACTGTATATTTAAACTTCGAATTTGCATCTTTGTTACGACCTTGAAGTTTAAAGGTGTTACGGTTTAAAGATATTAAATAATTTTGCAGGCTCTCTCAAACACTTGAGTAAACATTAGACACAAAAAAATTGCTTGGAAGAAGAGAGCTGAACAGGTATCCCTTGTGCGTTTCAGCAGTTGGGTTCATAATTTCCTGCTGTCCATGGCATGCTGTTTTCAACTTTAAACACCTTGGATTTACTTCCAGAATAAACTGGAGCTTGCCTCTGATAAATGAGGATTGCAGTGGCTCCAATATCTACATTATTTAATCACTGTTGAAATGAGGTCATATAATAGAAGTACTCATATAAGAAAAAACTTGTGTTAAGCTCCGGTTTGTAAGCAAAGCAGGTGTTTGTGGGTTAGGGATCAACTCAAGCATACTCTTAAACACAACATGGCCCTGTGACAGAATAAAGAACATCAATGAACAGCAAAGAAACAACAGTAAGCATTTAAAATGCCGATACCGCTCTAAATACTACTGAAAAGCTGGCTGAGCACAAGCAGTGAATAGTGTTCTTTGAGTGACCATGTACTGCAAAGGGTTCCAGTATATTGTTACTGCAATTGAACAAAGAGTTCCAGCTGTATTGTTACCTTAAAACCACAAAAACACAATGGAATCCTGTCAAGCAAACTCAGTTGGAAACATTGCTCAAAAAACCTCTGTAGAAAGTGGGGGAAGATCAGATTTGGCAAAGAGGCTTGCCAAAGGTGAAACACCTAAGCAGAGGTCCCTGCTGATACCAGACACAAACAGCTGCAATATGCTGTTTTTCCAAGTAAAACAAAAATCTGCCAAGGCACCAAGGAGAAGACTGATGCAAAATCCTATAGCCACTAACCTGCACAGAATAGCAGTCACAAGGCCCAAGCTGAATTTGCAGGTGTTACACATCTTACGCACACATGGTTCGTACATGCATGTGTGTACATGCAAACAGGTATGATGTTGTAACATAAGAGGTGTTGAGGAGGCAGCAGGCGCTTCCATTATTTGAGAGCACTATCTCCACAACATTTGTCCAATATTTTGAACTGCAGAGTTACCGTGACTTCTTCATGAACTCTTCATGATGTGTATCCAAACTGTAGCTTAAACCAATGATTAATGTTCAGCCCATGAAACATCAACCTTACACCTTACTGATATGAAGAAGTGAAGCACAAAGGACCATTAAAGAAACAACAAACCAGTCCCACATGACAACACTCCTGGAATATATAAAACTGTGCTGAAGCAAAGGGAAAGTAGATTAACCATGGAGATTCCACCTCCCCTCCAGAAGATGATGGCATCTGGACAGTGACATATTCTGACTGATGATTCAAGGAGCAAGAATACTAAACATGAGCTGGAAGGCACCATGCTGCTAATGGCTTACGACGTGTGCTGTAGCTGTGCAATGTATACACACGCTCAGTTTTTGCCTCTCTCCCCCATAGCTGCACTTCAGTCCCACAGTATGACTACTTGCATTGCAACATTTACTATGATCACTGCAAGGACTCCAACCTGGTTGTTACTGCGGACGTTTTGTTTTCTGATCAGTGTCTGAGTTTACTATGACTCAGATCTTGCCTTACAGTGGCACTCAGTCAAGGGGATGCTTGCAGGGGTCTCTAGAGTTTCCTGTCCTTTATCTCCATTTTCTGTAGCTTCCTATATTTGCAACATACAATCCAGCACGGCAATAGTGGAAAACATAAAACATGATCTAAGTAATACAACAGTGGGGTGCAAGACAGTATTTCCAATGCCTGTGGCCAAGGGGGAGTACCCCAAGAGGGTATTCCACAGCACGTGCTTTGACATTTTTGCCAGTCTCTTGGCAGCTGATTTATGGTTATTACATTTTGATTGAGAATAACCATGGTTTTCTTGACCTGCTCTTTAGGTAGGTTCTGTGGTACCTTTTGCAGTTAGCTTGCCTCTGGAATTATCATCAGAGCTGATATATTCATTGCATCATATTTTTGCTGTCAACCTCAGACTTCTATATATATCATGCAAACACTGTGCACAAAATCACACCTCATCTGTATATCAGTTTTTACACTACACATACAGAAAGTATGTTTATATGTTGGCAGAACTAGGTATTGATTCATGCACACATAGAACAGTGGTGGGTCAACACACATGTTGATAGCCTGCATTGTTTATTTTTGATGTGAAATGATTCCTTTTATATTAAAACATGTTTTAGATAGACAGTTTCCCAATGGTCACTAGCACTCCAGGTCCATTACAATCCAATGTAATGTTAATTTTTGCCCGGATGTACAACTGGGTAAATCAAAATCCAGATCCTGAACAGGAATAACATTGCAATTTGACATCAGCTTGCAGTTTTACTTCTCATGCATGCAGATAAACATATACACACACAGAGTTTCAGAAATAAGCTCACTCCTTGTGTAGACATACAGAGACAATATACATCTTGATGCAGTTCTCACCAAACTGGATACAGGGACTCACACATACACTCATATTTCATAACATATATAGAAAAATCATTAGCTCCTAACTGGTACCACATGTAAGTAATCCCTGACTTATCAGAAGCATAGGACACTTCAGATGATGTTTCAATAGGAAAAATCCATTGGTTAAAATTCTCTTTTCCAAAATACATTTCTTGATCTACCAATGCATCATTACTAATCTACCAAGCTTTTATATCAGGTATAAACCAAGTGATGGATGGTTAACGCTGAATAATGCTAAAGAAGGCTGCACATATATCATTTGAGTTATGACTATTTCTCAAGTGCAATATCCTGGCTTTCACTTCTCCTAATAGTCTTCTGTCATCTCATTTTGGTAAGTGGAATGTAAACTAACTTGAACACCAATTTTCCCACAGTGCATGTTTAGGTCATTGATATTTCTGTGGCTACAAACCATTATCTTACTATGGTATTAGGTGCCTTAATTGCTAACAATTATATCTGAGTACAAGCTATAGCAATGACAATATCATTTTTCATTTCTAACACTTTTTCTTCAGCAAAATTATACATTTTTGTTCCGCTGTTCATATTTTGTGATCACAATATGACAATATTAAAACTTGAATTGAGAGAATTCCAAAATTCAATATTCTATTATAATTACTCTGGGTTACATTGATTTTCAACCAGTTGGACTTAGAATATCTTGTTCAAGTCAGGTTAGTATTATTTTTTAATCCACACATAATACACTCCTTTGAAATCAGAAACTTTTGTCAGTGACACAGTATCATTTTCAGCATCTTGAAACACAAACAATATTACTGATTTATTGCAATCATTTCCCACAATCCTCAAAGTAGTGGAGGCAGATACACTCATTATTTTTGTGATCACAATCAATAGTAGAAGTACATCCATCCCCACTGAGAGAAACAACGTTTCCTTTGTTTGGAGATGAAGACATTTTCAAATTACATCCATTTTTCCTTATTACCTTAGTCTGTTCCTATTCTTCTGTTTTCTAACTTCAGCTACTGCAGCTAGTCTGTAAAAAAACCCCAACATATCTTCCCCATTTATTTATACACATGATAACAAAAACAAAAACAGCCAGAGCAAAACTAAGCAATACATGTTAAAAAGTATCCAGATGGTTGGAATGAACTATTTATCTTCTGGGATATGGAAGACAAAATGACAAAGAGCAGTACTGATAGTCCAAAGGTTTCAACTGTGACACATTCTCATTTTCCATTTGCTCTTTTCTTTGACAAGAAAGAAGAATCATCTGGCTGCTACCTGTAAAGTGCTCTTATCATTTACTCTGCAAATTATGCTGTTTGGGTGTTAATTTCAGCTACATGACACAGTCTCCTACATTCTATAAACGCATCTTGATAAGAAAAAAACTTTGCTTCTCTCTTCTACTCTATTCAGTTGCCTGCTCTATTTTTTTGGAGGGAGGGGTAACTCTAACCACCTCTGATGCATCTCAGGTCCCCAGGCAAGAATACCTCCATCTGTAGGAGTTGCTGGTGATGTTGAGAGTCCAGCTGCGTTTTGGTTTCTGGACTCTACCCAATTAGCCAACATTCTTTAATCGTGGTTTACCAATCTTGTGTCTGTGTGTGCTCTCCACTCCATTTCTTCTTTATAACAAAAAAATGAGCTTTACATTTCAATTTACCATAGATTTGATGATTGCTAATTGAACACGTCAATCCAGAAGGACAGTGGTTAAGCTTCAGTTACTATACAAACAGTTGTTTTCTAATACTAATATATATTAATTTCCTTCAAGGTTAAATTTATCTCTATTTAATTATAATTTCATAATTCATGATTCTTCCTTGAACTTTCACATACTCATGTTTAATCCCAAATTCTGCAAACTTTTAACTACTTAAGTACTGACAGCATTTAGTCGCTCGTTTGGGGGGGAAGGGAGGGAGGAAGAGATAAGTACATAATTATTTTCATTCTATCCTACTCATTTTTCACCTAAATTCTTTCTATATAGTTACTGACATTCTTACTTGAAAGCATATTACTAAAGCCAACAATACTAACACTAGACTGGAGTTGCTAATTTTTATGCCAATGTCCCTCAAAGGATCATCCATAAAATAAACCATAAAGACTTGCTCAGATTTGGAAAATTGTTGATAAACTTTTTGTTTGCTGTTCCCTCCAAAGCTTTAACTGAAAAATAAAAATGAAACCACCTATGTTAAGGTGATCTGTACATTGTATCTACTTGATATACCACTAGATCAGTTCACATTTAAATATATATAATTGTTTGCATATAGGAAATAATATGAATACTGTTGTTTGTTATGTTTGTGATGTGCACTGTCTAAAATTAATTTGAAATTCAGTTTACAATCAGTAGTTACTGTACCAGCTCCTGTAATCTTATCAGAAGAAGATCCCTCTTTTTAGTTTCTGTTCTTCTAAATAAATGTTCAATAATTTGGAATCTCAGCAATGCTTCCAATACCTCTGAGTCCATCAGTGACCATTATTTCCTACAGCAGGGTGACTTTCCAATGCTAGTGATATAAATGCAAAATTTGAAAGACATGTACATGCTTTTGCAATACTGCAAATCCTATTATTTTAGGACTCCAGTGAACCACTGGACACCAAAAGATTTGGTCAAAGTCCTTCAGAACTGTAACATGGATATTATTTGCCCTAGGATTTGATCAGCTGCTACTAAAACTTGTTCTGTTTCTTATACCCATTATTATGAGCTCTCAAAATTATTTGGATAGCACGTGAAACCATACTTCAGAAAAGAACATAGAGGAAGAAGTGGACTGTAGCTCCAAAAGTTTTGTGAGTCGTGAGAAGGAGTATCTAGACCAAACCAAATTCTTTTAAGTCCAAAGGGTTAACACCTCCCTCTCTAGGCTTGGCACTGAAAACTGAAACAACCTCTTGCTTCCCCTCTAATATGTTCTTCAAAGATCAAATTAAATCTTCAGAAACCAAATAACATGGAACAATAAACTGCATTTCTTCTGAGTCAAACTCTAGTTTTAAGAGCTCTATCTCTGCTAAAAATCTACACCATTTAGCTCATCTGCATCTCTTGCTTAAAAACTACTTTGGTAATGCTAAAGAAGCTGCAAAGTACATACAAAACTCTTTCCTTCTGTCACCCTGTGCAGTGTTTAATATTGTATCCTGATTCCAAATGACACAGATGTTAGCCAAAACAGAATTTCTAGTCCAAGGTATCTCAGACAAGGTGTTTTGGACAAAAATCCTTGGTTTTGCCCTGCTACCAGCCAATCCCACTGCTCCTTCACAGCTTCTCAGCCTCAATTCTTCACCAATATCCACTTTTTGAAGTTCTGCCCTCTTCAGCACACCCAAATCCTGTTCACACTGAAAGTGGCAAGTCCACACAATGTGCCACAGGGTATTCACTGCAAATCCATTCTCAAGATCCTACACACCTGCCTCCAACTCAGAGCAGCCCTCAGCCCAGTGGTCCAACCACTTTTCCCAAGAATGACTATTGAGCCCTAAGGTTTCCCTCTCTTGAAAAATAAATCATACAAAGACTACCGCAGAATTTCTCTCTCACACCTTGAATTTTTTACATTCAGTGTGAAGAGGGGCCAGATATACCAGATGGTTGTGCTGCCATTCAGAGGGACCTCAAGAGGCTGGAGAAATGGGCCAACAGGAATCTCATGAAGTTCAACAAAAGGAAATGCCAAGTCCTGCACCTGGGGAGGAACAACGCAATGCACCAGTATAGGCTCAAAACCAACCAGTTTAAAAGCACTTTTGCAGAAAAAGACCTGGGGGTCCTGGTGGACAAGATGAACATAAGCCAAAAACGTCCCCTCACAGCAAAGAAGGCCAACAGCATCCTGGGCTGAGCTAGGAAGAGCATTGCCAGCAGGTTGAGGGAAGTAATCCTTCCCCTCTATTCAGTCCTGAGGAGGCCACATCTGGAGTGCTGTGTTGAGTGCTGGGCTCTCCAGTACAAGAGAGACAGGGAGCTACCGGAATGTGGCCCCAGTGAAGGGCCACAAAGATGACTAGGAAATTGGAACATCTGACATATAAGGAAAGGCTGAGAGAGCTGGGACTGTTTACCCTGGAGAAAAGAAGGACTCAGGGTGGGGGGAGGGGAGGAAGGGGAGGATCTTATCAATGTATATAAATATCTGACTGGGGCTGTGGTGGTGGGGGGGGGATAGTAAAGATGATGGAGCCAGACTTTCCTCAGTGGCTTCCAGTGAAAGGGCACGAGGCATTGGGCACAACCTGAAATACAGAAAATACCATATAGACACAAGAAAAAAACTTATTTTTTTCCTGTGAAGGTATTCAAACACTGGATCAGGTTGCTCAGAGAGGCTGTGGAGTCTCCATCCTTGGAAATATTCAAAATCCAGCTAAGTCAAAGTCTTTAGCACCCTGTTCTAGTCGATCCTACTTTTGGATTAGATCATCTTCAGAGGTCCCTTCTAGTCTTACCAATGATTCTGTGATAAGTCTTCCTGTGCCTATCTTCCTATCTCCTTCTGACTCACTGCAAAGCCCAGGTTCCTCACAATTTTTTCTTAATTTGATTCTTCTTGTCAGATATCACTATTTTTAAGTGTCTTTCAGAATAAGAGAAGTTGAAAGGAAATTAACTAATCTTCCACAGCTTTAATCCATACTGGGCCACTCATTTTTTCCTCAAGCTAATGCTTTCTCTATCAACATGCTCCGCTCACACAGGTGAGTCTCACAATGTTATGAAAATTGAATGATCCCATTTGTGCTTCATCGCACAACATTTTATATTCCTAGTTTGATCTGTTCACTATTTCATCAGACCTTGGGCTCCTATATTAGAACCAAGGGTGCTGCATTTTTCACCAGTATGTTGCAACTAAGTTCAGTCTGTCATGGTGCTGTCGTATCTACCAGTTTATGTTCTATGATGGTTGAAATAGAAACACTTACTTACACACAGAGCTAATGAAAACACTTATTTACTTAACCTAAATTATGTAGTAAGTGATAATATTTCACATAGGACCGCAGAGTCTACAGCTGCAAAATCTTGAGCACCAAATTAAAAATGACCATTAGTCCTCTGTAGAAGGTGAGAGAGGACCTACCAGCATTTAATTAGCAGTGTTGATCAGGCAGAACATCCTTAACCAGGAGACATAATGCTGGAGCACTTCTCTTTCATTTGTTCCTGTAAAAGCTGTGACTGCTTTTTTATACTTTTGTTATCTATGATTTGGCAGGCTTCAACAGATATGCTGGATGTATGTTCTTTCTTATGCCAGGTTCTAGCCCAGGATATTTTATTAAATTGATGAGTAACTGACCATTTTGCCTATGTGTATATCTATACCCTTCACTGTCCTTTCTACAAATGCCAAGCTTTATCTGGACATTTTACAGGCTTTAAGTGTTTATTTTTCTTCTTCTTTTTCTCCCTTTTTTGTCCAACACAGTTCAAATAAATCCTTAATTTAACAAGTAATTTTGTGATATAAATTAATACATTCTGATATCATGTTCCATGACCAAAACAGGATGCTTCTGATTTAGAAACACTGTTCTCTAGATCAACACAGTTCTTGAATTGCTTTTAATAATAGCTAAAGAACACATTCTAAAAATTTTGAGAAATTATTAATATTTATTTATAAATTAATATTTCCCCCCATTATTCATCTAGGCATATTTTACCATCAGGCAGCATTGTTTTGCTGTACGTGATTCATTATAATAGACTGCAAGTTAAAATGTTTGTGCTTGGAAATCTGCAGTGGAGGTGCATTCACAGATGTTCTATATGGGGGAAAAATAAGACTAGCATTTTCCTGAAATCCTCAAATTTTCAGTGTTCAAAAACATTCCCCCACACCTGTTCTCCCCTGAGAATCAAGGGAAGTCTTAATGTTTGACTGCAGCAGAAAGTAGATGATGAGCTTAAAAAAGAGTCACTAACTGAACAACATTTACTTGTTAATTTATTTTTAGAAAGTACGAAAAATACAAACTGGTAAATTATGTTCTGATCATATTGAATCATTCCATTTTTTAGTATCCTGCTATATTTTATGCAGTTATTAGTGCTAGCACATTTATTTTGCTGCAGAATACAGAAATACATGATTATATATTTTTATATATATTATTTAAAACTAAATGTGCATATACTTCCTCCTCAGGAAAGCATTAATAATTACAGAAATGCAGCTTGTTCAGGGAAAAATCAAAAACCAAACCATACAAAAAAAACCCAACTCAGCACTTTGAATCACGACTACCACTTTTCTTAATTTTCTCTGCCCTTTTACATATGGCCATAGAACGTTGTATACCTTGTAATTTGCAGGAACTTATCAATTGTTAAGCGCTGAGTTTCTAGTCTGTAAAATTCAAACCACTTCAAGGTGAGTACCCAAAAAAGGTACTTATGCTAATACATAACACTAACCCTCAAATATATTTTGTAGCTTACAACAGCAGGCCAATGCTTCATTCCTTTTAGGAGACAAGAATATGCTCTTAGTCTAGCAGTTAACATCTTTGCATGATCAATATAAAAAGTTATGCATGCAAAAATTCATACTATAATTTGTTCTTGTAGAATGATGTACAATATACTAAGCAAGACAATATTTAAAATCAAGTCAATATGTGTAGGGGCACAAACACACTTACGGGTGCCCACGCAGACAATTCTGTCTTAATTTGCATTTAAGATTTCTCTTGTTATTCAGGGTTAAAAGGATTATGAAGCTAGGAAGGTCAGCTTCAAATGCTGTTATTGGTTCCCTAGGTGACACACCTATATGAAACAAAGATAGACTTCATTGAGGTCTCTAACAAAACATAGTAGATGCATTTAGTCCACTACCAAAACAGAATATGCTCATGATCTAATACAGCCAGGCTGACCTTACAATACTGAACTAAAATCTGAAAATTGTCTATTGTTGAGAAAGACTGGATTTCAAGGTACTAAAAAGTAACAATTGGTACTCAGACACTTTAGCACAGACACTATGAATAAATCCATCCCAAATAACTACCTAACAACTGCCCTCCTGAAAGCTTAACCCACTGTGAAAAACATGTATTCCTGACCCACCAAACAGCATTCTTAATAAACTGGTGGTCTTTTGATGATTTTTGTCCCATCTTTTTAAATAGATCTCTGAGCTACATGATATGCTTTTGTAGTAAGGAGAAAAGGGGAATAAGAGAGGCAAAAATGAGAGACAGAAGACTAAGTTAATGCTTCATTTCAAAAAAGAACGGCTTACATGATCCAAAGCCCACCAAAGTTGTCAACAGAAACAGTCCCATCCAGCCTTCTTGAAAATTCCTCAGTTCTTTATTTATGGTAGTAAAAAGGGAAAACCACCAGCTCAAGCCAAAGAGAGATGTAATGGATAAGGAGAGCAAAAAGAGGAAACCTGCTTCACTGCAGTTCTTTGCTTACTACAGAGTGCCAGAGAGACCATACACAGCAGTATACAAGGGTCACCTTTCTGCTTTTATGACACCAGATTATCTAAAGTGCTTTATGATTTATCTAAGTGGGAAACGGACTCTCATAACCACTTTTAGAAGAGACCCAGAGCAATTGAAAAACTGCATATATCAATGCCTTTGCTGTCACCCCAAGGGCATCTCACCTGATGATGCACTTCTGAAAGGTGATATTGCAGTGGCCAGGCCAGCCTTCTCCTAAGCCAAATACAAGTAACAAGTGAAGTGCAAAATCACCTACATTGGAGATACAGATTTAGCAAAGGAGAAAAGCAAATCTATTTAGTAAGTGACAATCAAAACCAAAGATGGTGAAATCCATTTCCACTGTGCTACAGTTACTGCTAACACATCTGTAGCTGATGCACATTTCAAACAATAATGCATTTCTTTATAAAAGAGCCTCTCGGTGATCTGTGTGCCATCACAGACGGTATGCAGGTTATTTAGCTCACTGGATTTTGCCCCAATTTATTTCACTTAAACAAATGGCTCTTGTGCTTTGATACCTGCTGTTCCTTCTTATTGACTGCTGCTTTGCAGCCATGAGCTAATAACAAGTCATTCATCAGCTCTGTCAGCAAGGGAGCTCTGGTCATTATGACTTCATGACTCTCATGTGCGGGACTGAGCTGGCGTGTCTTTGTCACCCTGTGTTCCAGTCA
Source organism: Apteryx mantelli (assembly GCF_036417845.1). NCBI lineage: Eukaryota > Metazoa > Chordata > Aves > Apterygiformes > Apterygidae > Apteryx > Apteryx mantelli. Next base: position 82,026,498 of record NC_089979.1, read on the forward strand.
AAATCTAATACAAAGTGAAGGACCTCCAATTTTACTATATGGTATTTGCCTCCTATAATTTTTCTGTGACTTCATGCATTTAAATAAATCAAGCATATTTAGTGCCAGAACTGCAGTGATGATTCTGTTCCATTTTGGTCTGCAAGCTGAGCTATGCCAATTTATGACAGCGGAGATGCTGCTTTGGACGTGCCTCACATTGCAGAGGTTCCCCAAAATACTGTGAAAAGTTTGCTCTCTTTTGATCTCTGAACAGCGCCCCTGCCTACATTCTAAATTGTCAAGACTCTGCAACTGCAATCTGTACTTACAGTAATACATGTTTTAATGTAAGTAAATTTACAATATGTCAATATCTGAACAACTTAAGTTGATTACTGAAAACTTTGAACAATCAGACAAAAATAAAATGTAGACTCAGTGGATAATTCTTTATTTTTGCTTTGTAAAGCAAAAAGAAACATGACAGGCACCATGCAAGTGTTACAATTTTTCTAAACAAAGTTACCAAGAACTTGGGAATTATGGACGGTTATATAAATCTGAGATGTTAACTACTAAAGAAAATTGCAGCATACACTGATCTTAATTTTCTCTAGAAACAAAGGAGATGAGAAAACACCAGCAATATTAGAAAGCTCTTTCTTTTCTGCTGCTACGAAGATGCTATTTCTAGATACTTTATGAATGACTAAAACCGTAACACTACAAGGTGGAGGAGTTGTTTTTCTTACTACTTAATGAAAGGAAACATAACAAGTGGTTTTGTTTTTAAATGCAATGCAATGGTCCCAGTGGAATATAACTTAAAGGTCAACAGTATCCAGGTGAAATTAAGTACATAGTTATGCAAAATTTAAGGAAAAAAAAACAAAAAAACAAAAAACAGAAAACAAAGAACTGTTGTGTTCCTTTTCCGCTTCAGTTCACAGCACTTGAGAAAATAGATTTTTGTCTTCTGAAGTTTGGATATGTAACACCATGGCCAGTTTAAATTTTGGTTTTTATATGTTTATATAGACTGACACATATATATACATAATTTCAGTAAGCCTATTAAAACATTTTTAGAGTAAGTTTCAATCATAACATTACATTAATATTATTAGGAATGAAAAACAAGAGGCAGTCAACAGGAACATTTAAAAAGGGTAAAAACTGAGTTTTAATTATGTAATTTTGACATCAACTCTGACACATTTTATAAATATTGAAAGTACATGTCAGATTATAATACATCAGAATAATAAAGGATTAAATAAACAACAATATCACAATACCCACTAAGGCTTGGGCCCCTGTTACTATATTGAAAGTATAAAAAAGAGATAATATTTCAATGTTACTGCAAGAAACAGTTTTGCTTAGGACCTTAACTAATACCTGCCTCTTAACTGGCAGGTGTCCACTGTATTCCAGAAATTATGTCAATCCCAGTCAAACTAATGGGTTTGGCCACTGAAAAGAAACAGTGCAACTTTTATGGTGGATATACTACACTTGTTTGAATGTACCTCTGGCTACCCATCACAGGAAGAGCAGACCTTGCCAAGAAGTCTAGAGGCAAGAAGTGGAACCTACCATTAAATAATCAGTGATACCTTCCCTCACATTCTCCTCTTCGCCCAGTTTGACTAAGCCTTGTCAATAGTCCCAAAAGGTTTATGCCAATAAAGCCTTTACAAAATGACAGGAGGGCAACAGCAGGCATAACAGCTCAGCACAAGATAGCAGTTTTGGCTCTATCTACATTATTCAAAGCAGTGTAGCACAACAGGGCTAGGGTGCTGGAAAAACAGTTGGTGCTGAGGACCTGCATCAATACTACCCATATTTGTATATTTGCAGGGAGAGAGGTGCAAAAGGGAGAGGGTACTTCAGACTAGCTCCAGACTGGCCCTAGGAAAAGGACAGTCATAGCAGCTGGAACTCATCGGGCTCATTCCAGAAGTGCCTCTTTTGCTTTAGTTTTGCACAGAAAGCACACAGCTCAAGCATTACCCAATCACTGTGACACAAACTGAAGCACAGTAAGCAGGGACAGGCAGGATATTCACTTCAGCAGCACACTTCCAGTCCAGGCTAACACACTGATGAAGACATACCACTAGAAACAGTCTGCAGTACCCCAAACTGCTCATCAGCTCCAACCTGGACACTAGTCCACGAGACAGCAAAACCATCCAGACAGGCAACATCTGTAAGAGCTCCCCTCATGGTCCAGAAACTGTGTAAGCACATGAACTCTGCATTGAACCCAACCTAATGAGCCCACCTGAGAGATACCATAGTTCAGGACAGAGCTATACTAACTTTGACAAAGCTTCCAGACTGAAGCCTCTTTCCAGCCTACTGAATTAGGTATATAACCGTCAGTATTCATCCATGTTGAGGCACCCTAAGAAATGTATGTAGGAAAAGTCCAACGACTGCAAAAATGATAAGACAGAATACATACCTACCTACTAAGTCCCTTGAGTACATGGTAACTCAGAGGTCTTACCATTTACTGTTCTTTTGTTTGCAATTATTATTTTTTAGCATGATTCAGGTGGATACTGTGCCACCCCTGAAAACAAATAAGGGAACAACTATGGCTAAGATTTTAAAATAAAATACCAAATCTTAAAATTCAAAGATTGAGAAATGTTAGCAGCATTCAATCTGTTTTCGTGTTTTTCAATCCACTCCAAGGTCTTTAAGTTTTGGTTACTCTGAATTTCCCTAAAATTAAAAAGGGAGGTTTCTCTCTGGTTTCTTCTCCTATTTTTAACCAGACTACTCATAACTTCACACTGAGGATTCCCACAGAGAGAATACAGATGAGTTTCAACTGTTCCTTTAACAGGAGGAGATCAGACGTTGTGAAGTCTATTTCTTGGGATACAGAGAACTGAATGTTCTTCCTTGTAGTGATAAGAACTAGCCTGAATGTCCACTGGTTCCTCTCTTCTTGACAACATGGTGCCTGTTCTTCATCTACCTCAGTTTCCCAGGCATACATGTATCTTAGGACCGAAAATCCTCAGAAAAGTAATCTGCCTTTTCTAGCTATTAAATGTGGGCTATTCACACACTGTGAGTAGGAGCAGAACAGTGACTAAATTGAGGATATAGGTGAATGTGGTTTAAAAGATGTGGGAAAGTCAGCATTTCTTCACCTGTCACTAAAATGGAACAAGCTCTAGTAATGAAGCTACAAATGCAAATAATCAGAATAAATCAAAATAGAGTCACCAGAACCTGTTACACTATGGAGGAACTCTCACTACAGGTCATCACCATCTCTGGAGACCTCAGATGCACCTCTGTAGACAGAGGGAGGAACTGAACACAAATTTCAGTAAAAAACAGGACCGAGACTAATACAGCTTCCAAAATGCAGCAAAAGGCCCATCTCTGAGCTAATATTTGCCCCAATACCCAAAATGGTCAAAAGTGGAAAGAGATAAATGTCGACCTTTGTACAACTGCATTTACTTTCTTTTGTCACCATTTTCCAGAAAGGTTATATATTTTGCTATATTTGAAAGGCTACTAGTATCAACTGAGCTAATCACACCAGTAGAAAAAAGGTGGTGTTGCTGTACAAATGAAGATGAATTAGCTAAAGCCTCCGGACAGTGAGATAAATCATCAATTGTATTTCAACTAGAAGCACCAAAAAATATTCAAACTTTGGAATTAAGACTCCCAACACTGTATCATTTGTTTATTAGTTAGCAGAAAACAACAACGACAACACAAAAACCACAGACTTGTGGAAAAAGCACTGCTTATGTTTCAGATTTGTAACAGATTACTGGGTCACTTGAAGACTTACTGCCTCTACGGATAGAACTTTCCAAAGTGATTTAGGCTTTTAGGAGCTTAAGCCATGCCAACAACTCAGCTGAATTAAGCATTTTTGGTACCACAGTAAAATAACTAGGCCAAAATGCTCTAAAAGTTAAACTGATCTTGAAAATAATCTTAATTAAAAAAAAATATATATATAGACTTTTGCTTTAAGCTTCCCAACATATTTTGCCAGAAACATGTATTTCATTGTGTTCATGAGACACCAGCATTGGCTTCAGTGACTGCATAGATTTATTTCTGTATATTCTGGATCTGTAGCTGCATTGATTGTAATGCCAACAATAGAACTGCAGTCTATGCATTGCTTCTGAAAAAACCCTTCAGATTTATTCATCTTTTTAATGTTATTTGACTAAGGAGTAGACTGAAGCCACTGAAACCACTACTTCATAACATCAGTGAAAAATGGATTCCAGGAAGGGACCACCAGTTAGTTTCTAAAACAGTGAACCAACAAAGAGCACTCAGAAACCTGCATTACTACCTGTCTGCAAGACACAATGTAACATAATAGCATACATGCTGCTATCTAAGTATACATACTTAGATGTTCTGCTAACTCTCATATATGTCTAACTCTGCTTTTGCTGGGCAGGCATATCTGTATGGTGATTTTATCCTTTATGACTTGATCTTCCCATTCATACAAGAAATAATAAGATCTTCTCTCCCACTCCAGTGATTCATTATGGTAAAAAGGGCTGAGGAACATAACAGAACCTTAATCCTTGTTGCAGTCAAAGGAAGCTAAAGGATGGAGGTCCTGATTAGTCTTACCTAACTTTGAACATCTAATTGAGATATCTAAGTTAATAAGCAAAGTTAATAAGTAAGTTATCCTACCCTCCTTGTATAATCTGAGGAAAAAGAAAGATACTGGTGAGCTGGAGCTCAAAGGAGATAAGTCAACCTGTAAAGGAACACAACTCTGAACTGATTATGGAGAAAACCTGGGGAAACTTTCAACCTCAGCTATGTGTTTCAGGCTAAGTGAGATGAATTCTAGCTTAAAGACACAGCTGTTACCTTTTCAGGCATCTCCTCCTAGATGTCTAGATGTTAGCCAAAAGAGAACTCTGAACCCTTTCCCAGCGTTTCCAAACTCTATCTCCTTTCACAATCACTGTTTGTGCAAATCAACCAAATTATCACTCCAACTCTTAGAAGAACACCATATCTTCAGTGCTTCTCATTCTGTTGTTTTTACATCCAAGACAGATAATCCAAGGTTAGATTACTGAGTGACTTGCTTTCACAGGTAAGAGTCAAAAAAACATGAGAAATTCTGGCTAAACTAAAGGATGTGGCTGACAGCTGTGAGATATCTAAGCTCAAGTTAAGCGTATTCTTAGAATCCAGCCCATTCTTGACTAAGTGCTCATTTAATTAAAATGAGCAAGTTCTTACTGCAGAATCCTTCATTGTGTGTATGCATATAATGAAGCCTGTATCTGGTGAACGGAGCTGAAAAATATATAAATAACTCTACACAAACCAAACCAAAGGACCAAAAATGGCCTGCTCTGTATACACATTTTTCTCAAGTTTTTTCAAAACTTATCTGAAAAAGTTTGTCTGGTTATCTCTTGTGACACTAATAAAATCCATAGTAATGGAAGCACTCTGACAGAGCCTACTAAAAGTTAGATGTCTGCTTATTTCAAGCCAAAGGTATCTTTTCTTTTCTTCTATGTTATTTTTCGGTTTCAGATACAATAAACTATCCTTATTATGATGACTGCTTTTGAAGTTAGTTATCTTGTAATGCAGACTGCTACATGTCAATTGCATAATACAGAAAAGATCAAAAATTATGAGGCAGAGGCTTCATAAATTTGCAGTGCTTACTGCTTGGGGAATACTCAGAAGTACACCAAAGATGGCACACAATTAAGCAAACATAATTGCAGCTTGTCGAAATTTAAAGGCTTATTCTGCTGTCCAAAGAATGCTGTAACTAAAGGGACTGCACCTGAAATGGCATTTGCATTAAGTTACTTCAAGAGGAAAACATATAGCTATTAATACTCATCAAAGCAAAGATTGTCTTCCAGAGTGAGCATAGGAAACCTCATTAGAAAAGGCAAAGTACTGTTGCAAAGTTTTACATGAAAACTGATCAGTCTGTCCATACTATATATTCTTGACATATAAAGTTCGTAACAGATGACATTTATAAGCCATTATAAAACAACACATTTATATGTTCTATGACAAGAATTTTGAAAGATCTGTAACACAGGACAGGAAATGTTTAGGCCACTTTGACATCTTTAAAAAGGCAAATGATTTTACACAATGTTCTTCTCATGCCAAATGATATTTTAAAGACAGAGTCTAGCTGTTAAATTTCAGCAAAAGAATATTTTAATGATCTATGATGTTTAACATGACAAAAATATATCCTTTGTTACCTTTAAGCAGCTCATTACTTCATGAGCATAATGACTCAGAGGAAGCCTCCATCTGAGCAAGAAGGAACTTCGGTGAGGTAAGGATCCATTTGCTCAGTATTGCTCTAATCTAACCAGATACTGTGTGTCTAATTTTAAAACACATGACTTCAGTGGAACTTACATGTTTAAAGTTAGGCACCATTAAAGTTACTAAAGTTACGCCATTAAAGTTAGGCGGAAATACCATTCTGGACCATGTGAGCCATGAGAATGCAGGTATCACCTTGACTAGCAGAGCTTGCTCCATAAAGTAAAGACTAAAGTAGCATACTGCAGGTTATTATTCATCATAACAATCAAGCAACAGACACACGCACTTGGTTTGCTAAGGCAAATGATGCACCATGAGTTGTGCTCATGCTTTATTATTAATTACAGCTGGTACTATGACAGCTTTACAGTGTGTTAGTAAAGCGTATACAAATGTATACTCCCTTTCTCAAAACATATAGAACATAAGACTCCTGTTCATCAATATTTACAGGAGCACCACATGAATATGAATAATGCTACCAACTATCACTAGCTGCTAGAAGCAAAATTGGAATCATGAATAAAGTCAAGTTGTGTCAGCGCAAGTGCTAGAGAGCTCAGGACAAGTAGAAAATACAAATTAGGAATGAGTCATTGTAGACTAATAAAGAATCAGAAGAGAAAGCTTTGATAATAATTATGAAAGGAGTTTAAGGGGTCAGCAGAGTGCTTTAAAAATAAAAAGCAGAAAAAATATTTATTGTAACAATCTTTAATGCAATTCAGAATACTTTCTTTGAAAGTGTCTTCATTATTCTATAAAACAAACTGTTCATGCTCTAGTAAGGACTTTCTGACATGTCCAGTGCACCCCCACTCCACAGCTTAGTTTAGCTAGGCATCCTATTAAGACCACTTAAGAACTGCAAGATCTTGCTCTGAAAAGATTAACTAGTGTCAGTTGAATAGGATTTAGACCATAATGCTTTCACTTTTCAAGTAGCCAGCATTTCAGACCCAAACTATCCTCTGGTTCTATACAGGATATGATATTTTCTTTTTTTTTTATTTTTGAAAGTCATCTCTATTGCAAAGAAGGAATCATGAAACTGAGAATATAAACACAATTATTTATTTAAAGGAATGACTCTCACAGCAACTTGTTTCTTGCATGAGTGCTTTTTCTTGTGTTTCTAATCTAAAGTCTTTACTGCACACTGTGTCCTACATCTGGGCCTCAACAGGTTCAGAGGTACAAGCTGACTACAACTGGTATTTGACCTGAATAAGCTCTATATAGGAACCTAATCCCAAATGGACATAAACTCCCACATAAAAATCAAATCCAACTAGAGTTACTTAAAGCTGCATTAAAAACAACAACCATAAAATTCCCTTGCCTGGGAGATTTGCCACTGATTACAATAAGGGCGGGACTTTTTCCATTGTATTTTCCTTTTATAAACTCATGTATTTTTCTCCTTCTCAAGTATTTTGTAAATGTATGATATTTATTTGTTATAATTCAGTACAATATAATTTCAGGACCCATACTAAAATTTTGATTACAAACACACACACACTTTGACAGAATTATTTGATGCATTAAAATTTGTCAAGGCTCCACTGAGACAGCTAATCTATAGTCCTACACTATTACAAAGAAAGATGCAACACAATGATTGTCTTTTGCAAAGTTTACTGAAAGAAATAAAAAAGGAAAGAAAGAGAAAGAAGGAAAACAAATCACCAATAATAATAATAATAATTTCTTATTAAGTTATTATACTTCTAAGAAAATTAAATATGACATTCTAATGCCAACTTATATATACAATGCTGGTGCTCTGTAAACAAAAATATTGAAAGAAGTTTAAACACAATAATAAATGCACATCTCTAAAACATCAAAAGTTGTTATCTTACATTTATGCGGTTGCCCAAAATGTGCAAATATTATTTGAATAATTAAGCTAATATAACTAAACATCACTGGATATCCACCTTGCTATTAACAGTCTTTAGTGAGATGGATATACAAGCCATTCCTTAGCCATTCCAGAAAAGTCTGTATTCCTTAAAATATTTATTTACTTCTATCAGTTATTATGTCTCACCTGCATCTTGTCCAACTTGCATTCATCACTGCCACAACAACACTTCTATAGCTGAAATAGTTTCAGCCAGCTTGACTGTCCTCATGGACTGGCACAGATGCTCATGTCCTCAATGTGACGAACCACGAAGCCCCTACAACGGAAGAGGCTCTGAGGAGATGGGCCAGGGCCACGTGACTGTGAAGATCAGGGAAGAAGGGAAGGAGGGATTGACCACAGCTCTTGCAAAGAAATCTGAATTCATCTTGATGCAAAGGAGACTGGAAGGTGGTCTTTCTTCTAGATAAACAGCTCTACCAGTTGAGTGGACCAATTGACTATATTACAGTTGAGTGGACCAACTGCTTGTGTACATGTTGTAGCCTGAATTAATCAAAAGAGTGTGACTGTCTCCCTGAGTTAGCCAAAACCAGCACAGGGGAAGCGTATATGTGGCTCAGCCCAACATAGAAAACTGAACAACTAACAAGAGAATTTTGGAGAGAGCCACAGGCTTGAGCTGGTTTCAACCCACATGTTCCTTCCTGGCAACCGGGGACCCCAGTGTCATGATGGTGAGCATGTCATAGGCACCAGTAAGGACAATCACATTTGTACTGTGACTCAACTGTGGAGTGCAAATGCTATATTCTGCTAAGTGTAAGCAGCACTCATATTGTGATTTCAGTATGTTGCTGTATCACTCTGATAATAAAAAAAAATCCTGTGTAACATCAAATATCTTAAAATAAATAAATTTTACATTTAACCCTCTATGTGTGAAATATCTAAAAGAAGCTGGTCTGACATCATATGGTCAAATTTGGAATTTCTGTCTAAGATGCTGAACCAACTGCTCTCCAGGAGATCTGAAATGAGGAGAAAAAAAAATCACAACATACAAGATACAACACACAGTGGAGCAACATCATGAAAAAAGACCTAAGATTATGAATGCCTTTACACTTTCCATCACATTTGTAAGATCCACAGTATCACAGTGCAATCCTCCTCAAATATATTTCTGCTCAACTATTATCGTTTTCACTCAAAAGAAGCACTAAAGGAGAAAAAAAAAACAGATAAATGCTGCTTCTTAGGAATGATCTACTGTTTTTCTGGAACTTGAGTGATTGGAAGACAAGAAAGCTTCAACAACAAAATAGAGATATTCCTCATTCCAGCTATTCTCCAGCTCATCTTTACAAAATCTCATCACACTCCTGGAAAGTAAATATTAGAGGGACAAAGTCATTCTCAATTTTGATGAATACCATTAAACATCATACTCAGCATGCAAAGGCTAATTATTCCTATTTGATACATTGGAAAAGTTAGACAAAGATTATTTAAGTGAAGGAACCTAAGAGCATCAATTTTTATGAGAAGTTCATGGCAAATGTGTAGCTATTCCCACACAGAAAAGTCTGATTAAGAGGATAAACAATAGACTCACTTCTAGAGTGCTACAAACTTACAAAAGAAAGTGCTATGTTTTATAAACTTACATAAGGTTGATTAATTGTTTAAGAAACAACTTCTGAAATCAGATTTATATATTTAAAGCAGGGCCTAATTCTGCAAATATTTCCATGCAAGAATTATTAATCAGATAAGCACCAGTCCTATTGCAACAAACTGGGCACATCAGTGAGGTTATCCATGTGCAAAAATGCTTAACAGGTCAGACCCCCCCGCAAGAGCAACCAGATATCTGTATGCCATCTGAAGTTATCCCAGATAATATTATTTCCTGGCAAGGTCAATGAGTTTACAGTTGACTCACTGACTCTTTTAGAGGCTGTCACACTGATGACTTCAACAGATTCCCAATGAGGAAAGAGCAAGAGCCTGTCATCCCTGTCATCGCAAGGGAACAGCCCTCCATCAGGACACTGCACACACACACACACACACACATATGGTGCCAATCATCACCTTAAAACTGAAAGCCCATTGATAAGCATTGGCAAACACAACAATACCAGAGAGACCTGTTGTTTGAAAGAATGATGCCAGCTGCATAGATTAATGAACACTGCAAGCAGCAATTAGTAAAGCCAAATGGCAGTTCAAAAAGAGAGCACACGCATGCATTATTTTATAAACGACAGTGTTACAACTGGAAGGGTCATTTTAATACAAAATGGAAACCATTATTATATCTAGATGCCCCACTTTTTGTTAGTTTTGGCAGTCCATGAACAAAACATGGTAAGAAAAAAAAAGAAAACATAGGAAGAACCACTCAGAGGGAAAGACATCTCCTGCTAACCCCAGTGTGCATTCTTCCTACCCTTCACAGGGCACACACCAGCCTTTTGTGGGCTGGGTGCAATAGCTCACCTCCAAGTTAATAGCAAAGCCCTGTCTCAGTTGCATTTTGGATACCTCAAGTGTAGCAATGAAAGAATTTTGCACTGAGACAGGAATTTTAAATTTATTCCTACTTTCACTGAAAGGCAGCAGGTTTGATCACTGTATTCCCTTAGGCTCTTTTAAAAATCCTAAGATGCAACCTCCTCCTCCTGATCATGTTTATTCTGAACACAGAATAAACTGATATAATTGCTGTAACCTGAGGAGAAGGGGACACTTTTTCCCCCTTTATTTACAGCAGTATTACCCTTGAACATATGATTGGTAATTTTGTGATACACAGTTCTGAGAAACATGATAGGAAGTCAGGCCTCCTTGCTTCTAGCATTGTCTTAATGAAGCATAAGTGCATAAATTACACACTGATATAATTTATAATACAGCTAAAAAAATTTTCATATAAAAGGGTTTTTCCATTGAAATGCACTTTTTAAATGAAATTAAAACTTCCCCTGGAAAAGCATCATCTTCTAAAGTTACTAGCAGCTTCTGTGTGCTGTCTTCTTACAGGGCACTTTAAATTATATAGATACATAATCTATGTCTGCATAATAAGAACTTCCATTCTTGTAACAAACCTGAAGTGAGCTTTCCAAGAAAAGAGAACAATTCTGAGCTTTTGGACTGTTTTCTTGTTTTAAAATACAATTATAGTAAAAAATGAAATGAAACAATGAAATTGAGATTGCGAAAATATTCACACTGATCCTAAGTTGTTTTCAGTATTTTAATTTCTCAGGAAGTCTGGGATAGATTTATTTCTGTTCCAAATTAGAAAGAAGTTGTAATTGAGTATTTCCTACAAAATGGAAATTCGAAATGCCAACTACACATAAAGCATAATTCCACATTGTTTTCAGTGTTTCTTCCTCCCCTTCCCCTCCCCCCACCCCAGAGAAAAGGAAAACAGCCCCCTGCCTTTGAAATAAGGTCTACTGTTCTCTAGTATAACAGAAAACATTTTATATGCTTTAAAGGAACCGTTGTTAAAGACATTTTAGACTGTATTGACACCAGTGAATGGTACCTGCTCCAGGGCAAGGTGGAGTGGAGGCAATAGGAAAAAAAAAAAAAGAAAAAAAAAGGATGTTCTTTTTTTGTAGGTCTGAAGTATAGCAGACCTGACATTTATACTAATTCTACTTTAAAACACTTTTTCAGTTTTAAATGGCCGTCAGCATTGTCAAAGTGGTGTAAATTGGCTGTAAAAGAAAGTCAGAACCATTTCTTTACATTTTCAAACCAACTGGCTGTGTCTATGCAAACAGTTTAACTTGCTCTCAGACTTTCAGAAGTGCCTTACAAGAGTTTCCACTAGCAAGTAACAGTCTCTAGATCATCTAAAACTTAAGTCAAGTCCTTGACTTCTGATTCACTGGGAAGACTAGCTTAGCACATAGGACAGAATTCCTGGCACTCCATAGAGTGTCGTGTGGACATAACTATACAGGATTTGAAGTATCATTAGAAGCATTTTCTGACCTTCTGTGTTTGTGTGGAAGTTGGCAAATAGTTGTCACAATTTCCCCCCCCCCCCTCCAGGAACTGATTCTGGAATTTGCAAAACAGTCCTCTACCATGCAAAATGCATATTTTCCAAAGCAGAGATGGAAACTTGCTTTTGATGCCTGTTGACCACATGGGTCCTGTTAAAAGTCCAAGCCTGAACTCACGGGTATTCCACCAAATTCAGACCATGCAGCCTTTTATAAGTAGATGGGAGCAACTTCCATTTAAATATATCTGAAACATGTCTAAAAGAAGGGAAGATACACAGCCTAGTCACCCACTAAAGTTTATTAGATTAGATGGGAAGAGCAAGTAGCAAACACTTGCTTGCAATACCTGTTAACTAGAAACTTAGCTGTGTCACTCTGTTAGGGGAAAAACAGCATTAACACAGAGAATGTTTAGTACTAATCACGGGGTGGTGATTTTTGTAACATTTTTAATAGGAAAGCCATTCTGTTTCTGCTTCAAATACATTCCTGGTCTTGCCTAATAGAACTGAATCTTAGAAGAGCTGCGCAAATACATTACAATGTTGAATACGATCAAAACAAAGCAACTCTGCTTACAGTAATTTAACCCTCGAGCTAAAGTTCTTTTCTATTTTTCTATTTAAATTAGCACTGAAAGGATTTGCAGACATACGTTACAGTTTTTAGGTTAAGTCATAAAAGAATAATATCAAAAGAAAATAAAATCTACTGAAGAAGAATCCATGAGAATACCAAATCATTATTTAATAAAACCTGTTTGGATGAAAACAAAGAGACAAATAACAATCTTCAAGGAAAACATATATTTATAGAAGCAGATGGGTGATAAAAAAGACATACAAAATAAAGCAGCAGAGGTGCAAGAAAAACAGAAAAGGTTTTGCAGTAAAATAGGATTCTTTTTTTTTGTTTTAAATAATAGCAATCATTTTCAGAGAGCAAATTCTCAGGAAACTACAGAATCCACAGAACATTTTTTTCTTTTGCTTTACTACATAGCTTCTCCACTATCTATATGAAAAGAATATTAAAAGTGAGAGTACTGGAAAGGACTACCCAGCCACAAATGTCAAGAATCATGCTGGTTTATTGCACCAGACTGATTTTTTTTTTTTTTAAATATGGCTTTCATTGCCTATTCTTTCAGTGCTTAGAATATGATCTTGGTCAAGTCATTAACTAACTCTCTTTCCTAATGTAGTTTTATAGCCTTCATTTAAGTAATCTGCAAATTGAGTAGGAAGTTTCCTTCTGTGGTTTGACACTGTTCAGCCTACAGAAGTCCTCCCTGCCTTAGCTGGACTGTCTAGGCACTAACATGACAATAACTCATTAGCAGCATCACTGAATGTTACCAAAATTTGTGCATCTAAAAAATCTCTTCCACATATGTTCTTGCTCCTGTCTCCATCATTCAAAACTGTAAGGAGTAGTTTAAGACAAATGCCTATTAAAGTAGTAGCAGAGTTGTGCTTTCTTTGCGAAAAAGAGATTACCATTTACAGATTTTTTTTCTGTAAATTCATAATCCTTAATCCCTGCTCCTTTTTTTTTTTTTTTTTTAAGATACACTGTAATATGTGAAGAAACCGTTTCTTCAAAAACCTCTAAGCTTAGGAAAAAGGAAAGGCAAGGAAGGAGTATGGCTGTACCAGGCTACTCATCTTGGGAGGTCTGAGATATGAGGAAACTGACTGCAGACCGTGGTGGAGCTGGTAGTACGGGGGAGCGCAAAGGAAGAGAACTGCTGTGTTGGTTTACCCCAATGTACTACAGTGGAATATGTAGCTTGAATTTTCCATGCAAGGCACACCAGTCTTCAGCAGTGCTGGCTGCTGTGTTCTCAGAGGATCCAGGACCATTACAGCATTCCAAGAAAAAGGACTACAGAATACAATTATCTTTTTAACCCAACGATTACAAGTGGCATATTTACTTCCAGCTGCTTTTTAACTATACAGTTAAAACTGTACAAGACATAAACCAGGACAAACCAGTAAAGCATAAATGGAAAGGGAAAGATAATGTTGGTGTAAACAGAATCGGTAGATGTTTGGAATAAGTTATTGATAGCAAAGATCAATCATCATACACTTCATGACAGTGAAAAGGTAAGAAGAGTCAAATGCATACAGGGAGATAAAATAAATTGCTAATTTTTTCAAGGACATGTAAGAAATATTCAAGTGAAACAACATTAAGGATGTATTAGAGATAGCAATCTGTTATTTTTATCTGATCATTTCTTATACAAAACTACACATATATTCTCATGCAATAATAAATCAGCAGATCTAAATAACAGGATTATCTTTCTTATGTTACCATATGAACAGAAGTACACACACACAAACACACATATATATACATATATATATATATGTTGTTTGAAACTAAATGTTAATTTTTTTTCTGCAGCATTTCAACTATAGTCTTTCATCACCCTAGAAATCTATGGGATCAATTTTTTATATCCATGTAACAACTGGTGAACTTGGCAGAATCTGTGAGAAAAATCTGGCCCATTATAACCATACTATGAAAAGATGCAGTTGCAGATTTAAAAAAAAGGGGGGGGGGAGAAATTGAGAAATGTTCTGAAAAAAGGGTGCTTATTTTGACCTTAAAAAGCAAGGTAAGTCAAAAACACAATCAAAACATACTCTCCTGGTTAAAAAAAGCGAGGGTGGGGGGGGAGTTATGGTGACAGTTATATTTCTCAATAATTAGACAACCATGTCCCTTACAGAAAAACAGTAACTAAGAAGGCATAACAATTGTTAATAATTGTGAACCTTAATACACACTGTATTTGACATTAGAGAATGTAATATTCTCAGACTTATTAAGCAACCAAATGCTATGAAATGGCACCTGTATTCTAACTAATACAACAACTACCAATATAACTCTCTGATTTATCTAAAGTATTTCCTTGCAATACTTCCTTTGTTAGTGTGTGAAATAGCTTCAGGTTACTCTGCTTATGCTGCGCTCCACCACCCCCAAAATACAAGGTGCATTTTTCTCTTTCTTTGTGTTGATAGTCTCCTTCCAACTTTTCCATTCTTTCCCCTTTCCGCCTTCTGTAGAAGGGTTATAAAATGCAAGTGGAAAATTCAGAAGCACAAAATTCTCTTCCAATATATCCTGTACACCAAGAAAGATTGTTACCAAGAAACAGTTTCCTCAAAGTCAATAACCCAACAGTTATCAAGAAGTTAACCCTACTCATCATTCAGGCCTTCACAGAGCAGTGTGACAGCACATATCCCACTAGAGATTTGTTGGCTCTTCTCAAGTTAGCCTGCTCAGGTACTACATCTACCGTTCGTTATAGGTAGGCAATGCAAAAGACAGGTTCTTCTAAGCAAATGCCAGTCAGCTTGTGAAGACAGCTCCCAAGGAATATAATCATCTACTACTCTATCTGTTTGCTATGGTAGAAGATGTTTCAGCCCTCTTATGGTTAAGAACTTCAAAAATGGTTCCCATATTTTCTTAAGGAGGTCCGAGAAGAACCACAAGAGCTGTGTGCTTAAATGCAGTCCTTTAGGGCATAAGAATATCTATTTTATGAACATCAGCATAATTATGGTGTTCCCCTCAAAGAACTCTATTTTCTAACTAACCTCACTTTGGTTATTTCTTATGAAACAGATTATGTTGGAAGCACCCACAGACAGAAAAACAGCAAATCACATTGCTCATGTATATATATATATGTGTGCACACACACATGCACACACACACATGTATATACATCTGCTGCTCCTACACGGCCTATAAAAGACTACAGTTGTCTTTTAGTGAATGGTTATTGAGTTTCTGTATGAGCTAGTTGTAGGTAAGCCACAAATCAAGAAAGATTCACACCTTCATCAATCTTTAAACAGATTATTGACACATAAAAAGTAGAAGATGATTCTCTAACTTTATGCTAACAAAGAAATATTTACCTTGTTTGGTAAGTGAATTTTAACAACACCTCCACTCTTGTCTAAGAGAGCGCAAGCTACGATATGACTAAGGAACTATTGGAAAGCCTCATTAGTCAACAACTTCACCTCAGGGAGGGAAAATGTTTTTAACCTTCTTGATGCTACTCAGTAGTTACAAGGCCTGTTATAGTTAAGAGTTGCTGCTGTTCTGGTCCTAATAAGATCTTTCTGTTTCCCCATGCAAGAAATGCACTGAAAGGCTACTGGTTCCAGCAGGAAGGAAAGAAAACATCAGAGGAGCCACTGCATCATTAAACAAATCTCTTGCACAGAAAGACAGCACTGGAAGTATGAAATCTGCGTTCTGTGATTAAGCACACTTCACTAGTTCTGTGTCATGTAAGGTTTTGGTATGCAACTACCTATATGCTGTCATCTGCAATCAGAAAAAATATATTTGTTTAGACTTGGATTCTGCCACCCTTATTCACGTCAGAAAGTTACAGTGAATAGGAACAACTCTGTGACTAACTGCCATCTACCAGGTCTCATGTTTACAGAATTGAGACCATTTCAGAGTGAGCTATCAGACATTCCTGACCATTACAGACATGAAATCACCACCCTTAGCAAAAACACGAGTGGCCCCATGCTCCCACAATCAGGAGCTTTGGTATGTTGAGGTGAAAGACAGCATGTTCAATGGTGTAAGGGACAGCAGTAAAGAAAGTAGCATTGATACAAGGCACTGAGATTCAATCCATTTTGTACAGCTCATTGCTCTAACATAACAAAAAAAAGTTGGTTTGAGAGGCCCTGCAATGTTATCATCCATACAGTATAACAGAAAATAGTGCACCCGAGATTCACTGCTCAGCTGTTTCCCTTGACTCTATTAGCCCTTGAATCAGACTAAACATTCTGTGCTGTTCATTAGTTTTGCAACTCATACTTTAAAAAAGGTAGTCCAACTAGTCATATAAAACTTTGATTCCTGAAGCCAAAAACAACACTAAAATTTTATTAAAAATCGTCTGTGACTTTGAACAATGGAAATGTTTTTTTTCCCCTCTGTATCAAAGGCAGTAAATTGACAGGTGTAAGAGTGAAAACAGAAGTTTCCAGCAAAAAACCTTATGAACAATCCTGTTACCTATCCCAATGCCTTACTGTATCTCTTAAGTAGAGCCATTTTAAAAGCAAAAACTGCATTTTTCAGAAAAGCCTAAAAAGTAGCTGCCCAAATCCTATTAAATGTCTCTGGTTAAGCTATTTGAAACAGCCACTAAGCAATAACATGTTTTGAATACCCATTCTCTACTAAACAAGTACAAGTGAGAAATAGCAATACAAACTTCTTAATGCTGTACTAATTGCCCTCAGATCTGCCTCTCCGTGTGACAAGCTCCACGAGAAGCCGTGAGGGACCTGCAGGACAATCTTTTAAGAGCAGAGCAGGGGGAGCAGCTGCGAGGCAGAGCCGCCTTTCAGTATCAGAGTGCAAAATGCCACGTGGCATTCACTGACACAGAACCACAGAAGTTGGTGTAATTACATCCAAATAGAGCGCTGAAGATCTAGCACCTCTTTTTTTTTTTTTTCTTCCAGAGAGTAACACCTGTAAGCATCTTTAATACTAATAATTTCTCTTACTTGAAGATCTATATTGCTAGCTAGCAGTATTTATTTTGTCATCTAGTCTCAGAAAAAGTAATTGTAAACATCTGGCAATTATGCTGTGGAAATAATAACGTTTAATTCCCCAGACAGGTTTTTCTCTAACTTCCTTTCTTGCTACCACTGCTGAATATTCCTGAAGACTGGAACAACCTAAAATATGATCTGCCAGGCAACCACGGAACAACAAATAAGGTCCTTCATCACAGTAAGAACAATTTCAGGGTATTAAAACAAACCTAGAATAAAAGGCAACAATGCTTAGAGTGCAATGTGAAGAAAAAGAACAGCTACTGTAGTACCCATGCAAACAGCATGGTAAGAGACTTGTTTTTGCTTTGAGTTGTTTGTGCCAACAAAGAGCTTATAACTGAAACATGATGACAGAGAAAGAAGAGCTGCTCACTCAGAAGCTGTTGAAGTAATTGTCTTGGATGTTTCTGCAAGATATCATACGATTCCAGCTTTCAAGCTGTCTCGTACGTGCATATGGGTGAGGACACCTACAGACACATACCCCTCGAAACAAAGCCAAACAAATCTGAGACTGTCTTCCAAATCTTTGCTCCTTATTTCAGCAAGGAGAGCCAACAAAAATAATTAAAAAAAAAAATCCTCCCTGACCCCCACAAATTTGATAAATTATTTTAGATGATCAAAGGGTTGATAGTCTATGTAGATGTTGCAGATGCATAAAATTAGAGATGTGTTTCTTAACTACCTGTGGACACCCTAAATGCAACACAGCTTACTAGGTGACTGTGGTTAACTGGTAACCAGCACAACTAGGAAAATGCCATTATATAATGTTTGCACTACACAGAGATATCTAATGTTAACTTGATTATCTTCAGAAGTGTAAGCAGAACAGAATAAAACTGGGCTATTTTGCAGCTAATGAAAATCCTCTATTCTTTGTCTTAAAAAATGTGACTCCTGGTATTTTAAAATATTGCACTAGGGCTTTTATACTAAATTCTTTCAACATCTTAAAACTTGCTTACAGGATGACATAAAGTTTCATATCTAAAAAGTGTACAACAGTTTTAAGTTTCCAAATATTCTTGAATTAAAGCGATCTTGCCCTGTAAATGGACAGTTTTATTCCACTCATCTGTCACCAAGAGACCTGTAACAACTATAAATTATAAATGTACTAATCAGGATATAATTAATATTAACTTGCCTTGAACTCAAATACAAGCATACTAAAATAGCATAACTAATAATAGTGTATAAGTGTTTTGTAACACCATGATTGCACAGCCAGACACAATTTTACATAAGTATGTGAGCAAGAGGGGCAAAGATGGATGTAGCTGCAGGTAGGAGGCATCCAAGCAACAGAAGTTGTTAGAAAAAAGGAAGATAAGCACAAGGGAACTCAACCGTGTGAAACGGTACAACATAACATCATAGAAGAAGGCTGGAAACTGGTCACTGCTCGTGGGAGGAGAAAGGCTCCTACTCCTCCTGAAGACCTGAAGCTGAAGAACAGGTTTAGTGCCCTCCAGGATGAGGAGGAGATGGGCATGGCTGCCAGGGAAGTAACCGGGACAACAGACTCTGTGCCCTACCAGAACACCCGGAAAAAGCGGCGGGTGATTGTTGTGGGGGACTCCCTGCTACAGGGGACGGAGGCATCTATCTGCCGACCTGACCTCTTGTCTAGAGAGGTTTGTGGCCTGCCAGGGGCTCGTGTGAGAGATGTCATGCAAAGACTGCCAAGGCTCGTCCATTCTTCGGACTATTACCCACTGCTGCTCTTCCATGTGGGCGCCAATGACACCAAGGGCAAACTGGAGACCATCAAGCAGGATTTCAGAGCCCTGAGGATGGTGGTCAAGGGTCTGGGAGCCCAGGTCATCTTCTCCTCAATCCTGCCAGTGAGGGGGATGGATGAGAGGAGGAGGAGACGGACTTTCCAGGTTAACGACTGGCTGCGCCGCTGGTGTTGGCAACAGGGTTTTGGTTTCTACGACCATGGGACCCTGTTTGAAGATCGACAACTGATGGCAAGAGATGGGATCCACCTCACGAGGCGGGGCACGCGGGTCTTTGCCAACAGGTTGGCCAACCTGGTAAGGAGGGCTTTAAACTAGGAAAGATGGGGGAAGGGGAGAGTTATAGTGCCAGGGTAGTTGGCAAAAGACTGCTCAAGTCAGGATGCCTCCAGCAGGTGAATGCAGCCAGGGAAGTGCGCATGGGATGTGGCTATGGAGGACCCTCTTGTATCCCTCCTGGGAAACCTGCATGCTCGATCACCTCCCTGAAATGCCTGTACACCAATGCACGCAGCTTGGGGAACAAACAGGAAGAACTAGAGATCTGTGTGCGGTCGCAGGGCCATGATCTCATTGCCATTACAGAGACATGGTGGGATAGCTCGCATGACTGGAGTGCTGTCATGGATGGCTACGTACTTTTTAGGAAAGACAGGCCAGGAAAGCGAGGTGGTGGAGTTGCTCTTTATGTGAGAGAGCAACTGGAATGTATTGAGCTGTGCCTAGGGGTGGATGAAGAGCGAGTCGAGAGCTTATGGGTAAGGATCAAAGGGCAGGCTAATAGAGGTGACACTGTTGTGGGTGTTTACTACAGGCCACCTGATCAGGATGAGGAAGTCGATGAGGCCTTCTACAGACAGCTGGAAGTAGCCTCACAATCCCAGGCCCTGGTTCTCATGGGGGACTTCAACCACCCCGATATCTGCTGGAAAGACAACACAGCTAGGCACAAACAGTCCTGGAGATTCCTGCAGAGCATTGGTGACAACTTCTTGACACAGGTGGTGGAGGAGCCAACAAGGAGAGGTGTGCTGCTGGACCTCGTACTAACAAACAAAGAAGGACTGGTGGAAGATGTGAAGGTTGGGGGCTGCCTTGGCTGCAGTGACCATGAGATGGTGGAGTTCAGGATCCTGCAAGGAGGCAGCAGGGCACCAAGTAGGATCGCAACCCTGGACTTCAGGAGAGCAAACTTTGGCCTCTTCAGGGACCTACTTGGAGGAATCCCATGGGTGAGGGCCCTGGAAGGAAGGAGTGTTCAAGAGAGCTGATTAATATTCAAACATCACTTCCTCCAGGCTCAAGACCGGTGCATCCCTATGAGTAGGAAGTCAAGCAAAGGAGGTAGGAGACCTGCATGGATGAGCAAGGAGCTCCTGGCAAAACTCAACCAGAAGAAGGAAGTATACAGAAAGTGGAAAGGGAGACAGGCCACTTGGGAGGAATATAGGAATGTTGTCAGAGTATGCAGGGATGCGACGAGGAAGGCTAAGGCCCGTTTGGAATTAAATCTGGCTAGAGATGTCAAGGACAACAAGAAGGGCTTCTTCAAATACATCAGCAGCAAGAGGAAGACTAGGGAAAATGTGGGCCCTTTGCTGAATGGAGTGGGTGCCCTGGTGACGAAGGATGCAGAGAAGGCAGAGTTACTGAATGCCTTCTTTGCTTCAGTCTTTACTGCTGAGGCCAGCCCTCAGGAACCCCAGACCCTGGAGGCAAGAGAGAAAGTCTGGAGAGAGGAAGACTTTCCCTTGGTGGAGGAGGAGTGGGTTAGAGATCATTTAAGCAAACTTGACACCCACAAATCCATGGGCCCTGATGGGATGCACCCACGAGTGCTGAGGGAGCTGGCGGATGTCATTGCTAAGCCACTCTCCATCATCTTTGCAAGGTCATGGAGAACAGGAGAGGTGCCCGAGGACTGGAAGAAAGCCAATGTCACCCCAGTCTTCAAAAAGGGCAAGAAGGAGGACCCAGGGAACTACAGGCCAGTCAGCCTCACCTGCATCCCTGGAAAGGTGATGGAGCAGATCATCCTGGAAGCCATCTCCACGCATGTGGAGGAAAAGAAGGTGATCAGGAGTAGTCAGCATGGCTTCACCAAGGGGAAAGCATGCCTAACCAATCTGATAGCCTTCTATGATGGAATGACTGGCTGGGTAGATGAGGGGAGAGCAGTGGATGTTGTCTCCCTTGACTTCAGCAAGGCTTTTGACACTGTCTCCCATAGCATCCTCATAGACAAGCTCAGGAAGTGTGGGTTAGATGAGTGGACAGTGAGGTGGATTGAGACCTGGCTGAATGGCAGAGCTCAGAGAGTTGTGATCAGTGGCACAGAGTCTAGTTGGAGGCCTGTAGCTAGCGGTGTCCCCCAGGGGTCAGTCCTGGGTCCAGTCTTGTTCAATTTCTTCATCAATGACCTGGATGAAGGGACAGAGTGCACACTCAGCAAGTTTGCTGATGATACAAAACTGGGAGGAGTGGCCGATACGCCAGAGGGCTGTGCTGCCATTCAAAGAGACTTGGACAGGCTGGAGAGGTGGGCAGAGAGGAACCTCATGAAATTCAACAAAGGCAAGTGCAGGGTCCTGCACCTGGGGAGGAATAACCCCATGCACCAGTACAGGCTGGGGGTTGACCTGCTGGAAAGCAGCTGTGCGGAGAAGGACCTGGGAGTGCTGGTGGACACCAAGTTAAGTATGAGGCAGCAATGTGCCCTTGTGGCCAAGAAGGCCAATGGTATCCTGGGCTGCATCAGAAAGAGTGTTGCCAGCAGGTCGAGGGAAGTGATTCTCCCCCTCTACTCAGCCCTGGTGAGGCCACATCTGGAGTACTGCGTCCAGTTCTGGGCTCCCCAGTACAAGAGGGATGTGGCACTACTGGAGCAAGTCCAGCGAAGGGCCACAAAGATGATTAGGGGACTGGAGCATCTCTCTTATGAGGAAAGGCTGAGAGAGCTGGGCCTGTTTAGCTTGGAGAAGAGAAGGCTGAGAGGAGATCTTATCAATGTGTACAAGTATCTGAAGGGAGGGTGTCGAGAGGATGGGGCCAGACTCTTTTCAGTGGTGCCGAGCGACAGGACGCGAGGCAATGGGCACAAACTGAAACACAGACACTTCCATCTTAACATGAGGAAAAACTTTTTCACTGTGAGGGTGACAGAGCACTGGAACAGGTTGCCCCGAGAGGTGGTGGAGTCTCCTTCTCTGGAGATATTCAAAAGCCGCCTGGATGCAATCCTGTGCAATGTGCTCTAGGTGACCCTGCTTGAGCAGGGGGGTTGGACTAGATGATCTCCAGATGTCCCTTCCAACCTCAGTGATTCTGTGATTCTGTGATTCTGTAATAGGCTGAACAGCCTGCTGGATATGCAAGAGGAGTGCCTGGCAAGACAAAAGCAAACAAGATAAGCAGGCTCCCAATTTTGGGAGGAGGGCAATATCCTAAAAACATCAGGTATAGGTGAGGAAAACTAGGGAAGAAAGAAGACAAGCTAATTTGCATTCTGACTTCTCTCAAAGAGCTCTCAAGCCTGATCACCCTGATCGCTGCCACTAAGGACCACCAACTTGGCCATCAGTGCTAAGTTTAGGGCACCAACTCTGTGATATTGTATACTCACAGCTAATTTAGAGGATAATAGTTTTGCATATGTAGTTATGATGATTAATATTATGTAAGAACTGAGCATTAGCTGAAAGTGTGTTTCTAATGAGAGAATTTAGTAAAGTTTAGTTTAAAAACTAAAAACTGGCCTAATTTGTCAGTCTTCTAAATTCTCCCACCCTAGAGATCTCCAATTCCCTAAATGATGTATAGCTATATTCAGTTACAACAGATCATTCATTTCATTGTTACTCAACTCTTTGTGCAAGCACCAGATACTTACTGCAGATTGGCTCAATTTGAAGAGTTGCCCAAAATGTAACATTTGTACCCGGAAAAGCAATTGTTTATTTATGTGTTGTTAGACCACCAGCACCCCCCCCCCCGAACATACATGTCTTTTTAGTTTAAACACAATCTATCCTATGTATGTTCATGCTTTCTAGAGAAAACCAATAGGTATATGAGAAGACACGTCTTCTCCAAAGATTTCCCCAAAACATTAGTTCCTCTAACTTGCCTGATACCTTCAGAAAGCATTACATCAGTAATATAGTGGAAGTCTAACCACAGTTTCTTCTGTATTAAGCTTGCTAAGGGCTAGGCTCTGCAAGCAAAAGCAATCTATGTACTCACAGAAGTTAAACAGAGCACAAGAGCTTTCCTAATAGTAGAGTTGGAAGCCTGTTGCTCACAGCCAGCACACAGGGACAGAAGAGACAGACCTCTCACCATTCGGTGGGTTAGCCCTTTCTTCACCTTCCCCTGCACAGACTAATCTTTGATATGCTATGGTTCTCCTTTAACTATCTCCTTTAAGATTTCTTTAAGATCCTCTAAACCTTTAAGATTTCTGTAGCTTCCACATGCGCTTGGAAAGCTAAATCTCTTTTGCCATTCATCTTTTGCAACAATTTACACTTATTTTTTTGAGTTGGTAGTTCATTACACTGTCTTCACCACCACTCTGCAAAGATGTAGATGATTCAAAGGCAGTCAAAAAAGCAGGCCTATTTTATGCTTCAGACTGCTTTTCTGCCCAGAATTACTTTAGCATTGTTGCTTTGAAAATACTTCATGCATCAGGTTTGCTGTTGTCTCAGAAGTAGTCTCTTTGCCTAGGAATATTCTCATCTCAAATGATCAAATCTACATCCTCAGCAGAAAAATCCCATCAGACTGAGCAATTCAGTGTTTATAACTTTAAGGAGCTGTACTGCTTCTCTATTTCTAAAAATTATTTTCCTCTTAAAACCATTGCTGCTGACTGCATATGGCAAGTAGTCCTTTTACCCAATATTGCAAAGCATATACTTCTACTCATGCCACTGTTTAGCAAATGTTGCATACTTTTTGTGATATGATTATATCTATTGGAAAACATCATTCCAGTTGTGTCATAATGAACTTGAAGCCTTGTTCACAAATGCATTATTTCATATATAAACTATCAAATTTCCACCGACTTCAGTGACACATCTCAAAGCTAATGACAGTATTATGCAAGGCAACTCTGAAGCTACTGTAAACTGCAAAAATGTTGCAACAACTTACACAGTGTAATGCAATATCTTGAATTTCTTTGTGGCAAGCATCCTGCCAATTGTTCAAGTTGCACAGATGCAGAAACCAATTTCACCAAACTTCTCCTTTTCACTTTGTTTCTTTCTCATGCTTCAATATAGCTGTGGTTCCCAATATACTCTTCAGTGTAATTACCTCAAGAACAGAAACTACAATTAGATTATTTTTCCTGCAGGTTGCACTGGGCAAAATTAATATACACTGAACTCAGATGAACTATATACAATTCCTGCTAAATTCAAAGGTCCTTAGAACTCAGTAGGGAACATGCCAATTATTTCAAAAGAAACCTGAATGTTGCATAAACTGTAAAGTTAAGTACACTGCAAATACAAATCTACATCCTTTCTCTGAAGGCTGAGGCTCAGGCAGTATCCTCATGTGACATTAATGTTTCCGTCCTTCAAAGACCTTGCTATTGTTCTCTGGCAAGAAGGAGGAAATGAATATCTAATACTTACAATTTTTTTTTAATGGCAAAAACAGCTCTGGTGTGAGGAAAAATAAAACTTATTACACACCATAAAGGAAAAGGAAACTTTCTCTCTCCAATTCATCTTTAAGGCAATAACTGTAAGTAACTGAATATTGAAATGCAGTTAGTCCTTCACATGCTAATAAGCTCAGTTAGAAATGCTTGGTTTTTTGTTTTTTTGTTTCTTTGTTTCTTCCCCCCCCCCCCCCCCCCCCCCCCGCTCCAGGCCCCTAAGCAGTTTTTCATCAATGTCTGGATATCCTGTGAACTGCCTGTTACAATTCTTTACTCTATGTTAGATATTTTAAGCATTCATTAAACAAAAAAGAGCTCCTGCAGTGTGTTAACCTTTCCAACCCAGACATTAAAGTCTGTTAACAGGCTTTTAAGGATATTTTGAAAGTGTAAAAGGTTTCATAATTAAAATCTCAAAACAAAAAGTAAATATGTTAAAGAGTAAAGGTAAGTGAAAATGAATACCCAGTAGTTAAAAAGGTATGAAATAAATACTCTCATCCTGTCAGTGGGCACCACTGAAAAGAGTCTGGCCCCATCTTCTTTGCACCTTCCCTTCAGATTCTTATACACACTGATAAGATCCTCCCTCAGTCTTCTGTTCTCCAGATGAAAATTCAGAGAGAGTTTTTAAAATATAGTTACTATAAATTAAATAGTTGGATTAATTCAAAAAGTGTAAAAGCATGGTTGTCACAGAAGGGGATCATCATAATATTGCCATACAAGAATTTTGCACAACTCATTATACAATTCATTTACCAAATGTGACCACGCATCCCCATGGCCTGAAAGGTGGAGTTTTTATTCTTTAAATAAAATTCTTTTCTGAAAATGGCACTCTCACTCAATATTGAATTGAGCTTTTCCTGAAGAAGTACCATAGAGCAGGAAGACAATTAAAAATATACATATATATATATTTTAACACACAAAATACTTGTGTGTCAGTGGGACCTTCTCCAAAGTCTCAAAGAACCCACAGTATAAGCAATTAAAAAAAAGCTGCAGTGCTGATTCCATTCTGCCCATTTCCCTCACAAGAAATTTGTGGTGGGAAAACCGAGTGTGCTTGTAGCATAGAAGATATCTGACCTTTCCAAAGCACAAAAATGGGAAGACATTACTTGCTGCAAACGTGTGAAGGGTTCACAGACTGGATCTCCATAAACATTTCCGTCATCCTCTCTAACTTACACAATGTCCCTTTGCATTATTGAGAAACGTGATGTTTCCTAGACTGAGCCTATTGGCTGCATAATCAACACATGGAATGTGAGTATGACTATTTACTGGTATTTTCACCATCACTTCAGACATCACTGGGATTTCTGAAGAAACCAGGGAAGCATTTCTTAATCTTACTGGAGTCCAGTGGGCTGCCATTACATTAATCCACTGGGAAAGAAACAGCTAACAGGCAAAGAAGGCAGGCTGTGAAGTTGTCAGATGTCCAGGTTAAAACAGTCTCACTGAGATGCATAGAGCTAGGGTGACCGTCAAAGGAAATTAACTCAAGAACTTTCTTACCAAAAGGCCAAGACAGCTCAAATGAAAGGAGAATACAATTAGCTCAATGGTGCAATTAGACTTCATAGTTGCTCAATCAAATAGCAGAGAAGAAATTATATACAAGGTCCAGGTGTTTCCTGGCCATAATAGCTATCACAGTATCTAATTTGGCTGAGACAGTACCAAAAGTCAAAGGGTTTTCTTCTGGCTACCTACGCGAAAAAAGATGAAAGGCATTTGAAGATCTTAGTAGGGAGAACTTTTAAGTACATCACCCAGGAATGCCATGTCTCACCCATTATGAACAGAAGCTCAGATAGAAAATTACTATCATTAAGCAACTATTTACTTTCCCTATGTTACTCTGAATGCTTAGTCATATCTTAAATACAGAATACGCCTTAGAAAATACTGCCAATATTCTTCAGTGGAAAAAAGTAACCTTGCCTTTGTGGTCGTGCAATACTCAGGAAATTGTAGCCTTGCCAAAACTGGATAACTATAGTCATAAGCTGTTAAGTAAATTTGGAATAATTCTCACAGAATCACAGAATGGTTGAGGTTGGAAGGGACCTCTGGAGATCCTGCAGTCCAGCCCCCCTGCTCAAGCAGGGTCACATAGAGCACACTGCCAAGGACTGCGTCCAGATGGCTTTTGAATATCTCCAAGGAAGGACACTCCACAACCTCTCTGGGCAACCTGTTCCAGTGCTCGGTCACCTTCATCGTAAAGAAGGTTTTTCTCATGTTCAAACAGACCTTCCTGTGTTTCAGTTTGTGCCCGTTGCCTCTCATCCTGTCAGTGGGCACCACTGAAAAGAGTCTGGCCCCATCTTCTTTGCACCTTCCCTTCAGATTCTTATACACACTGATAAGATCCTCCCTCAGTCTTCTGTTCTCCAGGATGAACAGTCCCAAAGCAACATCAAGACTAGCAAACTCTAGCTATGGCAGCTAAAGAAGCCCACATATTTTGGAGGACATAAAGGTAAAATAAGAGGTAAAAGTAAATTAATATACTAAAACAGTTATGAAAAGTATGCCTAATGCTTCCTTCAATATTCTCTCTTCTCCTTTTGTTTGAGAAACATGGAAAAAAATATAGCAAAACTATGGAGCTACAGGTTCAAGAAGATAATTTATTCTGGGCTGGTCATTAGGATGTTACTAGGCCATATATTGGGTACTCTGAAGTCACTTCTAAAACTATTTAAAAACAGCAAACAAAATGGTTTTAATAAGACAACTTTCCTCCCATATAAAAATCCACATCCACATTTCTAGAATAGGGACATCTACTTTTGAAACAAACAAACAAACAGAAAACAACAACAACAACAATGCAGACAGTGAATGGTCATGCTCATCTGAGGACAGCTTGTTGTTAAAGAAGGAATTAAGATGGCTGCTGCTGTTTGTTCTAGAAGTATTTATTCAGCTACTGTCAACCATCCAATAAGGTATCCAAAAAATAGTCCGGAGCAAAATTCACATCACATTTCCAAATACTGAATTAAAAATTCTTTAAATTATAGTCACAGTGGATAGTTCTAGATGAGCCTTTGAAATGTAACACAAAGAGTGCTTGTACTTTATGAACAGTTTGTCAGGTTACATTTGTAATTGTTTCTGTCCTTTCGGGATTATATACTAACAAAAAGTTATCTATAAAGCTCAAAATATATTGTTTCATAGGAAATATATCTTCTGTGCAACAAAGATCATATCAGAAACTAGCATGAATCACCAACTGTCATGTACCCTGCTAAACTCTTTGGCATATTCATAGAATCACAGAATTGTGGTTGAGGTTAGAAGGGACCTCCGGATATTACCCAGTCCAACCCCCCCCAGCTCACAGTAGGTCAACTAGAACAGAGTGCTCAAAACCTTGACTAGTCTGGTTTTGAATATCTCCAAGGATGGAGACTCCACAACCTCTCTGAGCAACGTGTTCCAGTGTTTGAACACCATCACAATAAAAACCTTTCTTCTTGTGTTTTAATTGAATTTCAGTTTATGCCCATTGCCTCTTGCTCTTTCACTAGGAATGACCAAAAAGAGCCTGGCTCCATCATCTTTACTCACCCCCATCGGGGGTGGGGGGGGTGTACATGTACATGTGTGTACATGTGTACGTGTTTATACACATTCATAAGATCCCCCTGAGACTTCTCTTCTCTGGGCTAAACAGTCCCAGCTCTCTCAGCTTCTCCTTATATGTCAGATACTCCAATCCCTTAATGATCTTTGTGGCACTTTGCTAGACTTGTTCCAGTATGTCCATGTCTCTTGCGGTGGTCTCACCAGTACTGAGTAGAGGAGAAGGATCACCTCCCTCGACCTGCTGGCAACATGATCCCTAGGGCAGCCCAGGATACTGTTAGTTTTCTTTGAAGATGAGCCAGCAATGAGCAACTTGCTGTCCACCAGGATACCAGGTCCTTTTCTGACAAGCTGCTTTCCAACCAGTTAGCCCCCAGCATGTACTGGGGTATGGGGTTATTCTTCCCAGGTGCAGGACTTTGCATTTCCCTTTGTTGAACTTCATGGGATTCCTGTCTGCCCATTTCTCCAGCCTGTCGACGTCCTTCTGAATACCAATGCAACCATCTAGTATACCAACCCCCTCCTCCCAGTTAAACAGTATTTGCCCTGGTATTGGCCCTGAAGTATTCCAATAATGACTGGCCTCCAGTTGGACTTTGTGCCACTGATCACAACCCTCTGAGCCCAGCAGGTCAGTCAGTATGCAGTCCACCTCACTGTCCACTAATCTAGCCCATACCTTATCGTTGTTAATGAGCATGTTATGAGAGACACTGCCAGAAGCCTTACTAACATCAAGATTAACAAGATTCACTGCTCTTCCCTCATCCATCAAGCTAGTCATTTCATTGCAGGCTATCAAGTTGGTCAGGCATGATTTCCTCCTTCATAAATCCATGCCAACTACTCCCAATCATCTTCTTGTCCTTCAAATGTTTGGAAATGGCTTCCAGGAAGATTTGCTCCAACCCCTTGCCAGCAACTGAGATGAGGCTGACCTGCCTGTAGTTCCCCAGATCCTTATTCTTGCCCTTCTTGAAGATAGGATATGCCTTCTCCCAGAACTCAGGAACCTCTCCTGATTTCCAGGACCTTTCAAAGATAATAAAGAATAGTCTTGTAATGACATTGACCAGCTCCTTCAGCACTCAAGAATCATCAGGTCCTGTGGCCTTGTGCATGTCCAGTTTGTTTAAATGTTCCCCTACCTAACCCTCCACTGAGTGCAAGTCTCATGCTTCAGACTTTCCCATGGCTCTCAGGGACCTGGGATTCCTGAAAGCAAGTCTTACCAGTAAAGACTGAGGCAAAGAAGGCATTCAGTACCTTGCCCTTTTCCTTGTCCTTTGTCACCACCCTGTTCAGCAGCTGGTCAACATTCCCCCCAGCTTTCCTTTTGCAACTGATATAGCTATAAAGGCACTTGTGGTTGGCCTTCACACCCCTCATCGATTCAACTCCAGGTGGCATTTGGCTATCCTAACCCCATCCCTGCATGTTCAGACAGTGTCTCTATATTCCTCCCAGGTCACCCAACCCAGCCCCCACCTTTTGTATGCTTCCTTCTTATGCTTGAGTTTAGTCAGGAGCTTCTTGTTCATCCACACAGGCCTCCTGTCACCTTTTCTTGACTAAATATTATTCCCACCTAATGTACAAAATGTCAGCTCAGCAAACCATGCTATTTAGCTTCTGTTAGTTAACATGGCCACAGTAAACTTGCATATTAGCTAGAATGCATGAAGATGAATTGCATGTGAGTGTAATTCACCAGGCTTAGTCTTGCTTTTGTTCTCTTTGTAAAATAGAATCTACAGCTGTTAAATTACTGTTCCTGTCCCAAATTCTCAGCTGGCATTAACTCCATTTCTCCAGCCAGTGAAGCCTTCAGTGGCAGAGCTCCATGAAAGGCAACTACAGCTACTCTAAACTGTACCTGTTGAAAATACTGCTCATTAGAACCTTTACTGCATTACTCATAAGCATGAATATGAATGATTTCTTTCCTAATGAGAATTCAAGCTCCTCTAGAAATCCTAAATTCTTTTTAGAACACTTGGAAGCCTAGGTATCATGTTCGTTTAGTAGTTACTGTCTCAGCCACCACTGCCCCCAGCCACTGGGCAGCTGAAAGTAGAAAGGCTCACATGTGACAGTAAATGCTTGCTGTACTAAACCATTCTTCACTAAAATGTTGAACAGAGTAAGGCAGCCCAGTGAACAATCAATACTTGATATGCCTCACAACATTAAAAAAGAAAGTTTTAATCTAGGACACTGAGGAAACCACATCCTTTATGAAAGGTAGAAGAGGTTTTTGTTGTGTCAACATGGACTAGACAAAGCCAAAGGAATTAAACACTTAAACCTCATGGGGCACTAAACCAGTACACCTTTTTGAATCCTTTAAATAGTATTAGTGTCTAGTAAAATACCATTTTTTAGAGCTATTCAACACAGTTATAAAATACAAGATATCTTTTCTAAATAAATTAACTATTCATAATTCACTTTTATACAAGGAATATTGATATCTCCAGGTCTCTCAAGTGAAAAAGCCTTTATCTTTAGAACTATGCTCATTGCAAGTGTCAAAGGGCTAACTTATATTTCTTTGTTCAGACAATGAACTATCAAATAAAAATAGTTTTGCTGAGGTTCAAAAACCAAAAACCAAGATGGAAACCCCCAATAAAAGTTAACTATGAGAAGTTAAACCAGTCTGAAAAGTCTAAGTGACAGACAAGGGAAAAAGTATTGCTTCTCAAGGATGAACAAGATTAACACAAAGACCAAGTGACAGACAGATCCCATCAAGGCCAAATCTGGAAAACCCTTCCAAATACTGAGAATATGAAGACTGTAGGAGCTCAAGAAGCTCTGAGGAAATCTTTGTACACATGTAAGCGCTGAACTGGGTTCTAAAGGATGAAGTAATGAGCTTTATTACAGAAAGCTGATATTAATGACTGACCAAAAAAAAAAAAAAAAGTGAAAAAATGTCACTTTTGAAATAGATATTTCTAGTTTCTTCAAGATTATTGTAGAATGAAAAACTAAAACTGCAAGAATATAAGTTAATTACATTGTTTCAAAGCATTTGTTAGGAAGAAAACACTGTCCCAATCTTAAAATGCTAGCTAAAAACTTCAGAAATTCTGATGCACTCCTTGTGTCACCACGAAAAAGTTGCTTGAAACATACACAATAGTTGTAGATCAAATTGGTTTTGTTAAACTTGGAAAATGTGCTCAACCTGGAACTGAAAGCTCTGAGAACTGTATATTAACACACAACTTGGAAAGGACATAAGAGCTTAATTACAGTGCTATATAGACAGATTTACAGCTTTCAGAAGTGAATCAGTGCAGTTCTGCATAGTATCATGATCATTGACTCTGACAAGTGTTAACTGAGGGATCTCTACATAGCCATAGCCTCTCTGAGCAGAGTTTTGATCTGACTCCGATCCGGCCTCCAGGTACAACTTGTATAACGAAAGCACCTCTCTGAACCATAAAGGTGTGATGCTCATGTATCTATGAGAAACTGAGATGCTCATGTTCCCATCATCACCACCACAAAATACCAAAATAGCTTAAGCTGTCAGATTCTCAGCTTTGTAAACAGGCACAGATATTTCAGCCTGGACTTGTGTGTCCTCCTCTCTGCTAAACTGTGAAATACTGAAGGAGAACTAAATTCAGGAAAACAAGCAGAAAATCCTTCAAGTACTGTATGCAGTCTGATAGGGCGAATGCTGCCTCAGCATCTAAGCAGGGTGGACTATCTTATGTTGAAAAAAGTAGGTATTATCAGAGAATGTACTGAACCTAGCCTGGCCCTTTTTTATAGACTCAATAAATTACCTACTTGAAGTAAAAAGCTGTATTAACACAAATTACCCTTTAATTTCACTGATCACTCCAGTAAAGAAAATGGCAATAGTCAGAGGAAAAGAAATATTCTTAGAGATTTTTGCTGAAAACACAAATCACCAGCAGATTCTGCAGTCTTTGATAGCTGTATCTCTAAACCTCATCTCCTAATTTCACACTTCTCCCATTTCACAGGGACTCCAACACGCATCTGGTGGCAGATTATCCCACCTTGCTCTAGCTCATCAATTTTACATGGAGTACTTAGCCCATACTTGACCCTTTCTTTCCCTTATGCAACTCATCTGCAAGATGGAAAACCTCAGCATATAGCCTTGCTTCTCCTTGAATGCTTCTAAGAAGATTTCGCTCATCATGATATTCCCTTTATAAGTTGTATAAGGATAACTCAACTAAAAATGGTGACAAAAATGTTTGAAATACAATAAAGGTAATCATTCAGATCATAACTCTGTAACTGGACATAAGCCTCTTTTTGGATGGTCCACTGAGAACTAAAAAGACTAACTACAGATGACCTTTTTTTGAAAACCTCATATAGGCTGGACTTGACTGACACGTCCCGGGGTGGTGGTGGTTTTTACTGACCTTAATAAAAAAAAAGGATAAAAAGAAAAGATGCAAGTTAAAAAAAAATATATATATATATATATATATATATATATAAAAATAAATAAAAAGAACAAAATTCACAACCTAGAAATCATTAACCCCTTTCCCCAAACATCTTGAGGGGTACAATGAACAAGTGATTAAGAAAACATTTGCTAAGAGAGATGAGGATCTAATGGCAATGTTTCATTATGCACACACATAACAGAGACGGGTTATTCTCAGATGTGTAGGAAAAGGAAGAGAAACAATGGTCACAAATCACAGTATGGAGATTTCCAACTTGACTTAATGAAGAAATTATTCACAGTAAGAGTGATTAAGCTTTGATGCAGGTTACCAGGAAGGCTCTGGAATCTCCTCCCTGGAAGATTTTTTTAGAATTGATCTGAACAAGATCCTGGGCAACCGTGAAGCTAATCGTGCACTGAGAGCAGCAGGCTAGACTAGGCGACCTCCAGAGGATGACTGCAATCTTAAATTTCCTATAATTCTTTCACAATTATAGCCCATAAAATTATCTTCACAAAAGGCAAACTTTTTTTAAAAAAAGAATAATCATTTAGTGTAAATCCAACCTTTCTAGGGACTTATTCAAGTGCATATTTCAGCAGACCAAAACATCCAGGAACATAAGGCAGCTCTGGACCAACCTAAGTCATCAGAACAAAGACTGAATTGTTAGTGAAAATGAATGCATCGAATACAGAAAACTAACATATGAAAGCCAAATATCTGACTACATATTTTTTCATGTACTGTTTCTCAAATTAGGATTGATACTACATAACAGGAGGAGGTGTACCTTTATTGAAAATAGGAAAATTTCATCTAGAAGCCTTTTAGAGGCCTGTGAGCCTAACTCTGGGCCTTATTCCACTAAGTCAAGGAGTTCTTAAGATACTGAGGAAGCTGGAAAACAAGATAAAATGCATCTGTATCTAACATGGAAAGTTATATGTTAGTCTAAGACTAACTATATTTGGTTGAAACTGGATAAGGACTGTACGAAATAGTACTAAATAGAAAGTATCAACTTAGGGGGAGGTTACTACAGACTTAAGTCAGCCATGGTGTCTACTTTTAAGTTTTTCACATTAGCCATAAAATGCTAATGAAAATTAAGATGAAATTAATAGCAATGACAGAGGGTAAGATCTTACCTAGAAACAGAAAGAATGTTTTAGATGACTTAGATATTTTCTTCTCAGTTATATCTAATGTACTTCACCTGTTCATCTGATGGACACTCATAAAATTGGCAGAAGGAATACTGGAACAATTAGCATCTTCCTTTCAAAACTTGCAGGGGACAAGTAGCATTCTAGAAGAACAGAGCAATCACTGTGCCTATGTTTAAGAGGGTAAAAGAGGAAATAAGAAATTATGGAAAAGGCATCCTGTCTTTAAATCCAGGCGAGTTTTGGGAACAAATATCAGATTATCAGTACACATTTGAAAGACAACAGGTGACTAAAAGCAAATATGGATGCATTAGGGACAAATTGCATTCAACCTTCTGTGACAGAGTAAAAGCTCTAGTGAACAGAACAAGTAGGAGATGGCATACATCTTGACTTTAAGTAGGGATTTTGGCACCACCTCACATGACATTTTCATATGCAAATAAAGGAAGTGTATTATAGATGAAACAATTATGTTTTATGGGCTGTGGCTCCCTCTTTCACTGTAGGGATTTTGTGAAATTTCTTGAAGAATCTATCTTGAGTTCAGTTATGATCAGTGCTTCAGTTACTGATTTGGTTGGTGAAATAAACACTGTGCTTATTAAATTTGCAGTTGATGAAAAAAGTTGTGATGGTTTGCAAGTATGCTGAAGATCAAGATCAGAATTCATAATCACCTAACCCTCTTCTTTTTCCCCTGACAAATGGTCCAAGAGCAAAAAAAGATCATGAGTCAATAAAGACAAGGCAATTTCTACACAAGTAGAAATAATCTTCTGGCCAAATACAGGACAAAAAAACCCACAGTTCTTCAGAAAAGATTGTGGGGTTTACAGTGGATCATAAAACTAAATGTTAGTCAGCCATGTCATGACGCTGTGAAAAAGACAAACTTCATAACAAGGTATATAAACAGAAATTTACAGTCTGTAAAACACATGGACTAATCTCTTTATTTTCCTCAGTGCTGACAAGATGTCAGCTGGAATCTGGTGTTCAGTTTTGTGCACTGCATGTCAAGAAGGATGTAGACTTACTGGAGAGAATTCAGTGGAGATCAGTGTGCGCTTTGGAAAAGAAAAATGAATTAAGTGTGTTTAGCCTAAAGAAAAGCAGATCAGAGTGGATACAGCCTTGAGTTATGCAAAAGGGTACTGCAGCAAAGAAAGAAGGACCAATCTTTTCTCCATGTCTGTGATGGATAGAAAAAAAAAAAAGTAATGAATATAAACTGTAGGAAAGGTTAGACATTAAAGCAAACTTTTATATCGTCTGGGAAGGTGGTGGATCTCCCATTTGAAGGTTTTCAAAAGTGACTTGTACAGGGGATTGACCCAAACGTTCTCTTCAAGTCCCTTCCAGTACTACATTCAATTCACTCTGTAAAAGTTGTGAGATATCGTCAGTTGAGAGGAACACTGGAATAATCAAGCAGGAAGAATGAGGTGGGTATGAGAACTTCAAGAAAGAAATGGGATGAGACTTACTGATGCGAGTCGCAAACACTTGGATTTAGGGACTAATGGGAAGAAATTTAGTTACAAGCTGGAAGTTCATTACCATAAGAAGATTAAAAAGACTATTGCATCCTTGGTAATTTTATGATAGTCTTCTGTCATCACTTTTTTGCTCCAAAGAAAAATGCTGTCCTGGGATATATATATATGGAAAGTTATTTCCAGCAGAGAGAAATTACTACTAATGCTACTGTAAAAGACACTGGTGACAGGCTCTCCATCTACAGAACTGTATGCAGTATCTTTTGATCACCCTTAATATAAGAATCATTTGATTTTCACTACGACACAAGCATGGAGTGCCTGTGAGGATAATCAGAGGAATGAAAAGCTTTTCTTACCAAATGGTCTGAAAGTACTTGTTTTGTTAAGTATTTACCAAACTAAGAGCTGGGAGTAATAACAACTGAGTTAACAATCACTACGGAAGAATATTTAGAGAGTGTTTACTCAGGAGCAAACAGAGATTAGATCATCAATAGATTTATGCCAGGAGTTTTATAAAAGTTTTTTTTTAAACATTAGTGTGAATTTGCTACAATAACAAAAAAAATCCTGCCAATAAGGAAGGCAAAAATCACCTGAATGATGATGCATTTTGATGTGTTCATGATAGACAATGACTCAGAATCATCATTTGAACCAAAAAAGGCCAATACATTCTGGGGACGTACATAGATACGTTTAACCCATACTTCCAAATCTTCACTAAATAAAGGGTCTAGTTCTTTCCTTAGTTAGTCCCTCTTTAAAATAGAGCTTTTTATATTTACTTTATACGTGTATACACATACGTAAACACATTTTGTCCCAAGGCTTAACTCGCCGTGATTATTGGCAGCTCTCATTTGATTCCTACATCTTTGATCATAACTTTGTTAGCCAGTCTTCCCTTCCACCTCCCCCTTTCCTTGCTGACTCTGTGCCAACACTGTTTAAATGGTTGTTCATAAATGGAGTACTTACAAATTCCAACAGTTTCCTCCCTAATTCCTCCCTCACACACAAGCACACTTCAAATTCATTTTTGACATAACTGACTTAAAACTAATTGTTAGCTTTCTGCTAAATATCTCAATGAAAATGGTACAGATGTAACCCATGAAGATGGATGCTGATTATTTAGAGAAAAGAGGTGTTTTTTTCTGTTGATTACTGACCTTCAATGTGGCAGCAACGGCCTAAAAATCCCTGTTCTTTCACCACTTTTCCCAAATGGGAAAGCTTAAAAGAATTTTGTGCGCTACTTGAGTGACAGGTTCCCATCACAGACTGATCTCTGATCTAACCAATAAAATGGAAACATAGCATCAGTTTTATTATTATTATTATTATTATTATTACTCATACACTTTACTGTAGAGTTCTAGAAACAAGTCAGAAGTGCACTTCCAAATCAGTTGAAGCCATATTTCAGAGTTAAAATAGGACGAATAGGTATTTTTAGGTATTTTTAATAAGTATATTATATAGGCAGCCTGT
This sequence comes from Apteryx mantelli, assembly GCF_036417845.1. Lineage (NCBI taxonomy): Eukaryota > Metazoa > Chordata > Aves > Apterygiformes > Apterygidae > Apteryx > Apteryx mantelli. The sequence continues at coordinate 82,064,105 of NC_089979.1, forward strand.
GTTATTTCTGAACATTTCTTTTAGCTCTTTGAAGTATATCTGGAAGTAGAGTTCTGCATTATAAATGGGCTTAATCTGAGCCAATATGAAAATAATATTTTAAAATTACACACTATTTCTCATAAGTCACTCAGAGAAAACATTTTTGTACTCTCACACTCTCATTATGAATAATACAAAGAGCCAATTAATGGAAAATGTTCTGAATTATGAATTAGGACCAAATTAAAAATGTAAAATTACAGAAAAACAATGGATGCTTGTTTTAAATTCCCTTCCAGACAGGTAACCATTTTTAACTATGTCTGTTATCCACTTTTGATCTATATCTTTATCTATTCTTACAGCTAATGAGGAACAAATTACTTATTACTCATGAATGACACTAACTACCCACTCTTGCACAAAAGAAGAATATTACAATTTACATTTAAATGAGATTTGAAATGTTAATGAACAGAGCCAGCATTCTAATTATCTATACAAATACATTAAATTAAGGTGAACTTTAGTAGACGAATTACTTCAGAATTATATTCTATGCTTGCCCAGCAGCACTAGTGAAGAATATCTCAGTATTTTCAGGATAATCCCCAATAATCAGGGGTCAAGAACAGGCAAACGATGCCACTATATATTTAATATAGACTACATATGTTAGAAGGGAGATGATTAATATTTACCTTACACACACAAACATAGCTAAAGAAAGCACCTCAAAGACATTTGGTATTTTCTTGTGCTTTTCTATCTTTTTTGCTGTTTTTCTTAAATTTATCCTATTCCCCCCTCAAAAAAAAAAAAAAAAAAAAAGTATCTCTCTATACATAGTCAGATGTTTAAACTCGTGCAGAGCCTTAGCCAGATTCAGGGTGTGTTTCTTCCCCAGAATTAGAGATTTAGGCCCAGATGGACATGGAATTTTGGCCTATAACTTCAATTTCAATACTTAATTTCCAATTGAATTTAGTTGCCTAAATCCTTTCATATATCTGACATTTAAACATTTAAGAGCAGGAAGCTAAACCAATACACAGGGATGTTTCGTGCACCTGAGTTTAAGATGCTTTTCTGTTGAGTAGACTTTTCTGTTAAAAAGGCCAAATTAGCACATTTTATTTCTGACCAGTCATACCGATCTTACCAAAATCATAGCTCTATGTCAGGAGAAATCATGAAGCACATTAATATTCCTTTTTTTTTTTCTGGATCAAAGCAAAAAATTACTTCATCTATCTTAACAAGCCTAGAAAACCAAGCTGGTACTATAATCAGAAATATCAAACTCAGGACAGCTCAAAAGAATTCCCCCTGAAAATCTTTCTCTTTTTTTGGCCTCATTTATTTTAACTCTTCTATATATTTGGAGATTTTGCTAAAGGATGAAGAAATGAACAAAAAAATCATTACAAACAAGAATCCTAAGGCAACAGCCTGCGCCATGATCAAATCTCTATTTTTATTTACAGATTATTTAAACTGTTTTTTTAACACTGCTTTATTTTCTCATTTCATCTGAAAAAAGGGTGGTTGTCAGTAGGGATTAGTTGAGGAAATCTGGTAAACAATGTTGAACAAGTGGGATTTTAGTATTAGGGTATCTCAAACTTTGCATGATAGCTCAAAAAGCCACTTAGCAACACTAACTTTCGATAATGTGGCCACACACAGTGAAAAAAAGACAGCAAAAACCAAATGGACTTAATATTCGGCTTATGACAACATTCCTGACAGTAACTCTTATTAAGAGATACCTTTTAAATGATATGAAAAGGGCATACATTAGTTGGAATCCCCTTCTGTTCTGACAGCAAAATACTTTTCCTAACTGTGGCACTTCCTCCCAGTAATACCCCTGGGAGGGTTAAACCCTTCTGTTAATGTAATGATCTGCTCAGAAATTGCAGCTCTGCTGTTTGTTACACCTCTTGCTCATTTGGAGCACAATCTTTCTTTCAACTTAAGTGCAGCAGCTATTGCTGATACCTAGAAACATTTTTTAAGCCAAGCAAGGTTTTAAATAAGAACATCAAAATGAGTCGCTGATACTGAATTATGCATAGATTTAAACTCCCATCCGAGTCCACTTTTTTAATCATTATCACTATCTTCGCTTAATAATAAGTCAAATAGGGATATGTCAGCTAAGAAGTTTCCAAGATTTATTTTTAGGAGGGTGAAAAGTTCAGCAGGCTCCAGGTAGACGAAGTCAATACCAGTTCCAGCTGCAGCATCCAGCGAATGAGCTTTATGCGAGGGGAGCAGAGCTGCTCATGATTAAAAAAAATCAGAACGTCACTTGCCGGTTAGCTGTTAATTACTCACAACATTTGGTTCACCTCTTCTGCACTGAAGACAGACAGACAGGACTTATTGTCCATGACAAATTACAAGAGCATGATGGCAAAAGAACTTTAAATGTTACAGCAAAAAAGTCCAACTTTATCTGAGACTACTTGCTTGACAAACTATTCTAAGCAGAAATTCCCTATCACCTGCAGCTGACAAAATGAACAGAAAAAGGAAAATCCCTCTCTACCTTTACCCTTTCTGTAGCCATTTACTTCTGTGAAAAGAAATTAGCACTCAGTATTGACAGTCTGAATTATGCACAGGACCTGACTACACATGACGAAAGGCAGGAAAGGGCTAGTCCTACTGGATCAATGCCAGGTTGGCTAGTAAATAATGATTTGGCCTAAATTTTGCAAGACTGAGTGAAAAGCTGTTGCAAAAATCCAGAAACTTTTCAAAAATACTGTTTTGGGCTTGAAAGTTGGGAATATCTTGAAAAGGATTTTTCAGAAATCAAAGTCAACAAGTTAGGCACTAATGCCTGTATTTGGACCGACAAATAGCTACAGTACAACCAAATGAGGAAGTTGGAAAGATTTTCACGTAACATTTGGTATTTCTTTTTAAAGTGAACTGCACAAGAAGCAGGCTAGCCAAAGGCCAAATCCTGTTCTCAATGCAAATTTAAACCAAGTTTTTAAAAATATTTTTGAAGGATCACTTATTAGTTGCCGAAGTTTAGATACAAACCCTTTTGTGGTAGCTGCTACCTGCCCTAGGGAGCCCTAGGAACCCCCTAAGATATACCTATATCCTCTACATAGCTGCTACCTAGAGGTGTGTTCTAGGGGATATCTAACCTTTCTGCATGTTATAACTAGAGTAGAATATACATTATCTTCCCTGCTGTATGTTTTATTTCTTTTCTGTTTTAATTTCACTGTTATCCCTTTCTCTTCGTACCTCCACTTTTCTCCATCCATTTTTCTACCTTTCATGCTTTTATCAGGACCACTTTGGCCTCAAGGGTGAAAAAGGGAGCCAAAGAGTACCAACCTACCCTCCTCTTCCCCTTCTTCAAAAATGATTTCATTTCCAATGAAATAACATTTCTTGAAAGGACCATGTTCTAGAGCACTTCCAGATCTAATTTTTCAATGTATATTTTTTGAGCATTTTGATTAAAAGCTTTTTATTGCAAACTCTTCAAGGTTGGATCCTTTTCCTGAACTGCTTTGCATTGTTTAAACAGGTTGCACTAAGCCTATGACTCACAGATGTTTTCTTGAACTGTCAAAGGCTATGTCGTGTATTTGGGAAGATTCATCACATTTCTTCATTTCCAGCATTTTATTTAGACACAGTTGTTGCTATTACCTTCAACACGCATATGAATTGCATGCCTGATTTATGCCAAAAAATAGAATTTGACATGCACAGAGGATCTATGTTTTATACTGTCATCAAATTGACACTTTACATACAATCACAATATCACTATCGACATTTTATATCTGAGACCATATTTTTAAATGCCACTGGAGTCAGAGTATCACATTTACATCAGAAACCTCTCTCCAGGAAATATGGAAAAATAAGCCAATTTTCTTATACCATCCATGATACATTCCCTAAATTGTACTGTAAGTAGTTTTTTAAGGAAACAAAGTATCGCTCTGTTCTCTAAACTCTCCATATAAAACTGGAACTACTCAGCTGAAACAAGTAACTAAAAAAATCTTTACAGCCAACAAGACAAAAATGAAAGTTTTAAGTCTCTTTCAGTGTTCATATATATATATATATGTGTGTGTATATACACACATATACACATATACACACACACTGTGTGTGTGTGTGTGTGTGTATGTGTAGCTTCATTTCATTCATATGAAAGAGGGTTTCTGAATTAACTTCTCTGAAAGACTGCCCAAAGGACAAATTAGAGTTTGGACTGAACTTCCATATGCAAAAGAACAATCTCCAGAAAGTACTAGTGGAGGCCACCATCTGTTTTGTATGATGAGTGTCTGTATTTTACCTGTGTTGTCTGCATGCAAACTGTGCTGCTACTATAACACAATGAAGGAAATGCAGAACATAGCTGAACATTTTATCCAATACAATCATGGACTTTACAAAGTATCAGCTGCTGAATGACACCTCTGGCTTTGTTGACAAAAGCACAAAATACTTCATATTCCTACTGTTCCCCCCCCCCCAAAAAAAAAAAAAGTTAACGGTGTCATATGCTTTTCTGACCTTTGCAGCACGGAAAGTTCATCTTTGACACACTTTTTTTTTGTGAACGTCTTTATTTTGTAGTAAACAAAGAATAGATCCAACAGGCTGGTTTTGTTTGTTTGTTTACAAGTACATTTTTTTTATATCTGAATACTATACATTTGTTGATGTCCCCATGATGCTGGTTGGGACATTACCTTTTCCTCTAAAGAAGTTTATCTGCTTCATTTATCTGTCAGAACTATCTGTTTTTCAGAGACCCATCTGCATAAACTATAACTTGATCACAAAGACAAAGGGGCAGGTTTGAATGATTAAAATACAACCATTTAAGAACACAGTATCCCCTGAAAATGTATTTAAACAAAACTCATTTCCTTTAATTCACTATTTCCAAATATTCATATAAACTTAAATTTGTGTACTATCTTGTCCAGAGATATATGGATAGGTATTCATGTACCTCCATCCTAGAAGACTTTGGGAACTAGAAAGCAGCTCTCACTTACAGGAGCCTTGGGGCTTTCTACAAAATGCCTGCAGGCCACGTAGGAGCCTGGAGCAGCTTGGACTTGCCGAACCGCTGAGCCACGGAGCTGTTCCCCCGCAGGCTCCTACAGCTGTTGTCCACCCACCTCCCAGCCCTGTGCTGGGAGCAGGCGTCTCTAAAGCCAACAGCCATAGACCTGCCGCCGCCCTTGACTGCTCCAGGCCAAAAAGCTTTTTTAGGCCGGCAGCATTCTCTCAAAAAACCCTGCAGTGCATTCAGCATAAATAATTCACTCAGTGTGAGAAAGCCGCACTCCACAGTTATGTGATAAAGGAAGGGACAAACTGGGTTAAAGCAGCACATTGCAAAAAGGCATGGACAACAGGAAAAACTGCGACACTGGAGAAGAAAAAAAACAAACTGTTCACAAATACTAATTTACATTTAATCTGAAAAGCTAGTTTTCACTCAGCCACATTCCTGACTGTCTCAGATTTACTTTATGTGAACATTTCAATATTAGAAACTCACTAAAATGAATGCTCAGATCAGTAAAGTTTAAGCTTAAATGTGCAAATATTTGCCCCAAACCTAGTTTTGGACTACACATGCATTCAAAAAAATTAAATAATCTTTGAAATGGTCAGTTAAATGAGTCACCCGAACTCAGACAACTGAAATAAAATAGGTGAACTCTGTAGCTGAAAAACACTTCATGATTTTCAAATCAAACTCTTCAGTTGCAACGTACAGAGAATTATTAGCTAAAATCACATATACTTGGGCATGCACACAGAGAGATAGATGTACACCCATGCAAGAAATTTAGAACTCTTTTGAGCGTGCACCAAGGCTGCATTTGCTGAATAGCTACATCTCAAGTATCTGCACTAGTGGTAATTATCCATTGTCAGAGGCTGATGTGGTGCAGTACGTTCTCTTTCACACCACAGAACCTAATGGTATGAATTTAACTTATCAGATGTTAAAGCCACATCTCCAAGGTATTAATTAACTCAGTATCAACAGCTTGTACATTTATATAATCCTTCAGAAATATACAATCTTTTCTGTAAAAACTTGGATACTGTTCAAAAACAGTTAAATAAATAGTCACTCAGCTGTCAGCGAAATTACACGAGTATTATTATTCTACTCAACATTGCATGCAATACCTCTACTATAAATACTAAAGCACTAAAAGAAATTTGAAAGATCTTGAATTTAGGGAGCATCTGTCTCTTCCTTATTTTGTATGAATGAATTAGACAGTAGCAGAACTAGTTCTTATTTTATCAAATTTGTCAATTACCAACTCAAATCAGATAATTTGGTCATTTCCACAGAACTAGCAAAGTAGCTATATTGTACTATATTACATTATCCTCTACTTCTTTTACTCAAATTCATTTCAGTTGTCCTCCCATTTTATTACAACAGTATCTACAGAAATGTAAATATTTTGAATGAACTGTAAATGGTAGCAGGCAGTTGAATTACAACTGAGTCATGATGCAGAACTTACTGGTGTACAGAAAGTATACTACATGTTTTTAATGTCACGTAGACAACACTGCTGGTGTTACCGGCTGGAATCAAGCTCCTATCTTTACTGCTTCTGACTATGTCTGTTACACAACATGCTCATTCTGCAAATGAAAGAAAATGGGTAATGGAAACAGCAACCGAAAATAACTGTAAGCTGTTTATTTCATTTGGCATTCAAGCAAGTTAAAAAAAGGAAAGCTGGAGATGTTGATAGTATAACCTGATATCTAGAAGGAATTTTGTGATCATGGAAATATGGGACACCAGGAATCTTGAAGGAATCTGGGTGTGTTGAGATCAGACTGTGCCATATTCAAGTCTATTAACGGTCTGCTCTGCTGAACTACGACAGCTCTCCTGTGCAAATTCTGGACTGAGAGCAGGAGCAAAATATGAAGCAGCACAGACTACCAGTGCATGTGCATCAAAGTAGGGTCATAGTGAGTCCTGGTGGTTAAATCGTAACACCAGGCTGGAGCACAGACACACCAAATGCCACAAAGGGGATGCAAGTGTCAAATCTTCTCCCTGAGTGGAAAACAGCAACTTTCTTATGACTTTATGGTTGAGTGAATTATGGCAGTAAAAGTGGAGAAAGGTAGAAGAAGGAGGACTGAGCATCTTCAGTGCCACGTATGAAACAAGCTTCTCCACAGCAGTCTTGCCCCTGATGAGCAGGTGGCTAAAACTCATCAAGTTTAAAGACATTTTACACAGGCACTTCTTTCAAATCTCTTGGCAGTTTTTGTTTCTCTCACATCCTTCAAGTTTTCTCTCCTTGAAGAAATTCAGACTTTGAAAAGAGGAAACTAATCAAGATAAAGACCGACTTTAAATCAGGCTTACCGTGCATAGAGTAGAGGTCCATAAATCATAATCCCAGACTGTGGTCAAAGCTAGACTGAATCTAATACTCTGTACACAGAAGAAGAAAGAAACACAAAACCCTGGGTGAGCAGCATATGCTATATTCTTGTAGCATGGCACAGGCAGACTACAGGTAAAGACATTTGGGAGAATGAACCAGCCTCAACATAACAAAATTACTTCCTCTGTAATCTCATGACAGAAGAAAGATCTAAAAGTTCAGTACATGAATCTTGATGCTGCCTTTTCCTATACTCATTGGGACTCATTCTGCTTTCACACCAATTTTATAATAGTGCAATTACACTGAGAGCAGCCAAAATATAGCTAACATAAGGATAACAAGAGGATAATGAGTCCCTATGTTTGCAAAAGCAATATTTAGTAGATCTAATAATGTTTGATCGAACTGACTCCTCTGGAAAGGTCATGAGTGTTTAATGTATATGAAGCACACATATTGTATTAACACATTTCGCATTACATTGTTATCTAGTTTTAGAGAATAAAGGTCATTTTGTGCATGACAATTCATGATCTCATAAAAAGAGTACATAAAATTTATTCACATGCTTTCATTACACATACCAACATTTAAATTCTTATCCCTCCTAATGATTTTACGTATTGTGTCTCAGTGAGCCAAAATAGGTAAGTTGAATTTATAGGCAGTCATAAGCCGATAGTGAACACGAGTGACATGCAACAGCCTCCAGCCTTCTGACTTACTCCACAGCTGAACAGGCATGGCATTATTTTGTTATGATTACTAATTCAGAACATATTCACAGCTAGCAGATGTTTTCCTCTTGGTTGTTCAGCAATTAAAGGATGTTGCTGCAGCTGAATTATGCACCTGGACAGCAGGATGACGAAATCAGTTCTGTAAAACCTTTAACTTATGAAAATAGTCCCCTAATGTGAATGATCATTTTGAAACTAACACTAGATAAACATGTCAAAGGTAAAGGATTAACCCTGAATTACTGGTTAATGAAAACAGGTAACATTTCATTTTCAGCTGCTATGTGATTATATAAAGAATAGAGCTGGAAGAAAAGAGGTAACATTCTCCACTGCTGCTGCTGATTATAGAGAACTCAGTCACATATATGTTCAGTTTCAGGCACGCTATTACATTTTTTCTCTTCAGCAATCAAATCATCAGTTTGTATCAACTGGACGCAATTTAACATGCAGCTTGCTAGATGAAAGCTATTTTTTGCTATGTGCCTGCAGGGGGGTGGGGGTAGGGGGATAACAAACAAGCAAACAAACAAAAAAATAAAACAACAGAGCAAACAAACCCCAAAGCTCTTCCTTGTTAGTAATTACAAAACTATAGTAGCAAACTGATTGTGAAGATCCACCCTTAGAATAGAAAGTTAAACGAACAAAAAAATTAAGTTGAACTATTTACAATAAGAATGATGAAAAAGCACCAACATTGCAAACGGGCATGCTAACCAACTTGCACACACACCTACCAAAGCCTGTAAGCAAGGATTTGTGCTTGCAAAGCTCTCACCAAACATATACACTACTTAGCCAAGCCATTCTATTTGGAGAGCAAAAAATGAGGACCATGGTTTCCGATAAAAACACACTAAATATCAATCACAAGGACTTCTGTGCTGTACTCAAAAGCCTATGACTGCCAGAACTTCAGACACTATTCTGAGGTTTATTGCATTTCAGAGCTATATTTCTGTTAGCCAAAGACCTTAATGTCAAGGCACAAGTGTGCCTCTTTGCCCTCTTTTTTGAAAACTAAAACAATCCATCTTGCTTTTGTTTTATTCAGGGGGCTAACTAACACAAGGCTAGTAAGAGAACTATCCCTTACTCTTTCAAAAACAGTATTTAGAGGGTCTAATAACGTTTGATGGAACTGACTTCTTTGTAAAGTCACTTAATATATGCATATTTAATGCATATTGAAAATACATATTGCAAACAGATGTTAATTTCTTTGTATCAAATAAAAAATATTTATATGAAAAGAGCTTTATAGATTATGGAAGATTGTTTCTTTACAGAATACCAACGTGAAGTACAGCTAAAGAAAAGGCAGCCCAACAGTCAGTTGGCAACTAAATACAGCCTGCCACATATTGTCACTTAAAGACAACTCTGTGTGTGTGCATATGTGTGTGTATGTATGTGTATGTGTGGAGCACACTAACACTTTCTGTGTCCAATCACTGAACTCATTTGTTATTCATGGAAGCATCCATCAAAGATCAAAATAGATTCATTTGCTATTCATGATGCTCCCATATGCACTTCTGCAGGTCTTGCACTGTATTTTAGCATTTAAATGACAGATCATACAGTTGGAAGTAGCATTATCTATTAAGGCTTTGAATACCACCTTGTGTGTATTCAGATGCTGGTCCAGAAATACATAAGCATATGTTTAAGTCTGAACATACTTTAATTGAGCATAATGGAATCTGACACCCATTTAAAGTTAAGTACATGCTTAAGCACAAATACAAAAGGAAGAAAAAAACCCTAGACCTCTGCTGCGCCCCTCCCCCTCATAATACATGTCAAAAGCTGCTTTTGCTTTAGGACTTGGCTGATTCAGGGCTTCAGAATCCACCGAGTTTCACTTGCCCTCACCTGGAGCCCATGCATAGAAAGCTCAGTACAGAAAGCATAAGGCAGGCCATAGATATTGCAACACTTATCCAGAAGTGCTATTTTTTCTGAGATTAGTAATAGATATTAGTAAGACAAGAACATTATGATAACAACGTTATCATATCAACATATGCACTGTGTTATACTTGCTGAGGAAGATGCCACATTTTGGAGAACTATTAGGAATTTCTATCCTTTTTTAAAAGGGGTAACATAAAACTGCTTAGAAAGTTGAAAAAAGATCTTTAGGCAAATGGAATCATGATCTGGATCTTTGCAGCATAACCAGTAACTAGTTAGTATAAAATAAAGGAAATTGTGGAAGCAAGGATCAGAAAAAAAGATTTCCCATTTGTGTACCCAGCCATTAGGTACACAGTATAAACAGAGTGGGTTTTTTTGTGCGTTGACTGTCTGGGCCTTTTTACGCTGCAACACAACTGAGATACAGATCAATCCTCTCCTTCCACGACGCCTTGTAGCATGCAGGAAGACAGAAGAAAAATTTTAATCTCCTCCAGACAAAGAGGGAATAAAACTGCGGTCTCCAGTATTCTCAGCCAGTATGCCAACCATCTATAGTAAAGATAGCCACAACCACTGCTTGACACAAGTTTGTGTCCCTCTCCCTTCTTTCAACAGCAGTATGACAATTAAACAGTATGCTGTGTAAGCACTGCAGCTGTTTGATGGCATGTTGCGGCGCCCAGCTTCCTAGCTGCGTTTTGCTCCGAGCCCCTGTGCTTAACCCAGGACTCTGGACTCCACCTCCAAGCCAAAGCACCTAAAATCAGGTTCTGGGGGACCTCAGTACCGTAGGCCTCTTTCGCTAGCACACTGCAGGAGCAAGACAGATGTGAGGTGCCAATGATCAGAAAGGCAGTATTTCTAACTTACTTGGCACAGCAGTAAATCACTGTAAAAGCCACAAAATCAGCATGGAGGATCAACTGACTTTACGTTGACACATTCCTGAAAGCGGGAAGTCTGCAATATAATCTTAGAAATGGAAGGGAGAGCAAAAGAAAAATAACATTTGCCTTTGTAATTGCTATGAGAAAACGTTGGTAGAAAGTTCGAATAATAAGCATCTTGTTTTAAGATTTTTAGATCTTATTTAAAAAGTAAATCCTTAGTGTCTCATTTACAGGAGAATTCTCATGCTAGACAATGTTAAAAGTTTAATCATTAGTTATATTTAAAAACACTCCAAATACAGTATGTCACAAATTATTTTTTCAAGTTTCCTACTGACATGTGCATATCTGAATTTTTCAAGTGCTTTGCACAAACCAAGTTTTCAATTACTTAACAGCTTAAAATGACAAAACTTAAAATTTTAATATATATATATACACACAGACACTGAATTTTTAACATGTTTGAATAAAATGAGGTACTAAATCTTTGAGTAAAATATTTATTCATATCAGAAACAGACAAAAGAGAATAGCTCATGCATAACTCAGGTTAAAAGCAACCATATTATGCAAAGAAAAAGTTTTTCTATTACTTGACATTTCATCACATTTTATAGCTGTTTATTATTCATAAAATAGAAGGGACAAACATAATAAAATAAACATTAAATCTTTGTCCTGGGATGTTCTGTCTTTGTTTATGCTTCACTGTAGTCCATTTTAAACACCTCTTATCTAAGAATAATTGTTATGGTATATAAGTCTAAAATCAAAGTTAAAATAAGTTTTACTTAATAAATAGAGTGAAGAACATGCTAAAGTAGAGAAAATACTATTTTCCTTTTAGATAAATGAAAAACAATTTCCAGCATCAACTTTTATTCTAAGCAATTCTGGCTGAAAACACTGGCAAGATCTACTGAGCTGCCAGTCTGTTCCTAGGAGATATTAGTAATTTAAATATTCTAAAAAACAGTTAAAATGAAAAGTGTTTTGTCATTAGGCCTGAATTCAGGAAACAGCCTTCATTCTCCACTCTTCTGCCCCAAACCACAGCGCTCCACAAGCAGGTTGTGCAGTAATTCACCATCCAGCAAGGGAAGGGGAGGACACATTCTTACCAAAATGCTACTGTTTCAGACAATATGAAGATATAAATCACTGACGATATGGCTACCCAGCTATCAAGACCCACGTCTAGTTTAAATCTAAATCAGGCAAGAATATGAGCTAATACATACCTTGAAGTTTGACCTGATTTGATAAGTTCTGAACATGCATGTTGAGGTTTTGACCTGCTTACTTAAGCCATACATAGCTCAACTGCTTTTGCAAAGCTTCTCTGGCAAGAGCTCCAGCTGTAACCTTTCCCGCTGAAGCTGTACAGGGTGGCTTGACCCTCCGTTCTGCTGCTTCTCCTCCTTGCATTCGTGCTGAAATTTACTCTTGTGCACAAGTCTGCCTATTCTGTAGAAGCACCCTAACTTTCAATTGGTCCATTAAACAGAAATTTAAAAAGAAAGCAGAAGTGACTTTTTATACAACCAAAGATGGTTAACATCAGCTGCAAAAATAAATATCTTTCATTTTTGCATTGGTAGTAATCACAAAACTGAATCACTTCTTTGACCTATGCAACCATATTCATTTAATGAAATCATTAGCAAGTTTCTATGACCATTTAGTTCCTCATCATGCATTTCAGCTGGGTTTGTCTTGAAGGTTCAGACCACTGGTATTTTGACATGTGAATTGAAATATTTTATTGACCCTCAACAGAGAAGACATTGAATAAATAGTGAAAAAGCACTATTAATTCATGAACAATGACTAAACGTGGAGCTATGAGAGCCTAGCAAAAAAGATGTTTTTTTCAAATAAAAGTTATGTGTAAAAATATTTGTTGTACCCACATCTACACAATCATACTGAAGCTTAAAAACCATGTCTTAAAAATGCACATTTTTGTTCCCATAGGAATTTCAATTGAAATAGTTATTTTACTAGCTAACTACCTTCCCCAACACTGCAAAGACATTCTAGATTCTTTCAGTTGTCAGTACCTGCTAACTCACTTAAAAAGGGGAAATCGATGTAACATCTAACGGAGGCCAAAACCACATCAGGAGCACAGCTGGTAACAGAAGTCTCTCAAAACCTCAGTTAGTCTGAGAGCTCTGAACCAATTTTTTTTTTTTTTTAATCAAGGTGTCTCACTTGTCATGTTCACCATGTGTTTCAAACTCAGTAGAGCTGTATCAGATACTAGAGTGGCCCCTTAATACCTTTTTTTTTCCCCTCTCCCCCCAAAACTGCTATTTCTGCAGCCACATCTGAAAGTCACCAAATCTGAAACAGATGATTATAAACCTGACAATGCAATGTATAGATTTCTGCATATATATATGTATATATATTTTTATACATGCATACACACACACAATTTCTTAAACAAAACACTAGGGAGAGGTTGTGCCAATATGCTAAAGTCATGCGAGATCCTGAAGGGCATGACCTTGTAGGAACATAGACCAGCAATTCCCCCCTACCCACCAACCCCCAAGGAGGGTAAAGAGAAGTGACTCAAGGAAGAATAAGATCAGTGACAGGCAGCCCTGCAATCCTCAAAGACATGGCTACAGAAACAGCTAGTGGATCCTTGGGTGTGCCTACTTCATTCTTAACTTTACATAAAGTGGGGAAGTGGATAGACCAGAGAGAAACTTCAAGAGTCTCATGCTTACTTCTTGTCAAAGGAGTGGCCATGCTTACAGAACCTAAGTTTATTTTGTCCAGCTCTGCTGTGAGGAAAATGAAAGGTACCACAGGAGGGAGAGGAAGAAAAGGATGAAGCAGCTCCTTTCTCCCATGTGGCATGCTGGAAGCTTTAAGATGTAGTGCCCAGATCATCCCAAGGCTGAACTTTGGCAGAGGCTCTGGTCCAGCCAACAGAACCCCAGGAAGATGGGCCTGGGTGAAATAAGCTTATGGAAAGAAAGCTCTTAATCCTCAGTGTCCTCGGTTAACACTGCTGCATTCCAGGAACAGATGACAACCTTACACATCAGGATGTTCTTGCATCTGTATTCCAGTTTTACCTCCAGGGAGGAGATAAGGGGAATTGCAGTCAATGGAAGACAATTTATACACTGGGATTTCACAATACAAAATCACAAGTGACATCAATTTCTATCAAAAAAACAAAGCACTTGAGCAGAAAGTGTTGCAATTAAAATACATAACAGTGCTTCAAAATTTATGCAGTAACACATGTGCTTTGTACTGATTGGCCTTCTCTGCTCTTGTGCAAAGTGGACATGTTTTTCTTTAAGTAAAGGATCAAATACAATTACAAATTACTACAAAAGACTATTTGAATAACTTTTGCAAATGCAGCTGTTACTCCTGAAGACCAGGAGGAGAAAGATGCAGACTTGATGCTGGAGGATTACCAGGATACGGATAAGATGGAAAGACAGTAGTTCCATTCTAGTAAATGGCAATTGAGAGAGAAAATGTAGCACTTTAACTGCTGGTGCACCATCTGCCTTGGTCTTTTTATTCAGCCCAGTTCTTTCAAAAATGAAAAGCTACAAGCTTTATCAAAACTTCCCTGGAACTTGCTTTGTTTTGCTCTGTTTCTGTTCTTAGAAATCACTACATTTAGAATTGTGAACATGAGCACAGAACAGGGGTACATTTTCCTTTCTGTATCACAGCAGTGAACTTTTATTTGCTTCGACAATAGGACATGACTACAATGGAGGTAATTGGGGAGGGGGCAATAATGTGTCTATTAAAAAAGCTTTCCCTTTGCAAATCATCATTAAGTATCCATTCCTTCTTCCTCTTCTCCATCTGCAAAATAGACTGCCTACAATACCACTGAAAAATATATATTATGAAATTCAGGACTGACTGAAATAGAAAATCCACACACTCAGGCAGCCAGTTTCATTAGGAGCATGTCCTAGTGCTGCTACTTCACTAATCCAAGATGCTATATATGCTCCATACAGGTTATCCAATGGATTGCTGATCAAGCTACATTGTTACAAGTACCATCTTAGGCCAGCACAGTAGGTCTTTGCTGGTACTCCACGTCTATACTGCTACATCAGTGTCAATGCATCTGTAAAGATTCTGCCTGTGGCACAAAGACTGTGAGGAATACTTACTAGTCTACTTATGTTTTCTACAATGCTTCTCAACTTCAGCCCCTCCTGCACTGATCAGGGTGGGCAAACAGAAGAGAAAAACAAGGATGCATAAGAGAGAAGCAGTAAAAGTGACAGATACAGGGCAAGTAGTAAGGAGCACAGAGTTGTGAGCTAGAGGAAGAACAGATTGCCCAGTGAGAGATGGAAAGACCAAAGGAAGGAAGGAATGACTACAGTCACTGAGAGGAGTCTTGCCATGGGAACTGGAAGCTTCATTTCTATGTCTAGATGATCCCTTGAGTCCCTCAGGAGCAAAGTGCCAACCCAATACACAGACAACACTTATTCCCATCCCTTTTAATATCCAGGCACATATCACCTCTGTTCTGTGATTTCAAACACACCTTGGGACTGATTTTGATATTGTGTCTGACATTATCTATTGTTTCTTTTCTCTTTTCTACTAACAGCATCACAGCCTCCTCCTTTGATGAACAATCCATGTGAGCTCAAAGATTTACTCAGTCAGGCTCAAACTACCACTGGTGCATACCTGATGCAATCGAGCTGCACACAATTGTCTGGAATCACTTTCTCTATGCTGTACAAAATTCTTAAATCCAAGCAACTGAGCAGGCCCTCAAAGCCTCTGTGAGGCAGAGAGAACACAACCCATAGTGACACAAGGCCTGATATGCCCAAAGTGTGGTGAACAGAAACAAGAGTGTTATTCCAAAAGCACAATACTGCCTGCCAGGGAAAAGCAGCCAGAAGTACATAAACAATTAGAGGATACTCATACAGTGGTTAGCAATGAAGATTCAGAATTAGAAGAATCTTAACTTCTGGCAATTTATAACACTTTAGGCTTCCCATGAAATACTGCTGCTGTCTGTGTGCAGAGCAAGAACCACAATGTTAACATCTTCAAAAACAGTGTAAGTAACTGAGGATGCCATTCTTTATTTGCAAGATGACTTGTGTATTTCTGAAAGCATCAATCTGTATGCACAGAAATTTAGCTCATAATTGAAACTTATTACTACACGTAAGATCGTCCAACACTGTCATTTATAAGACGTTGTCACCAAGTATTTAAGACCCTTAAGCATTCCAAGAAATATCCCATTCTAGGTTCTGCCCAAACCTTCCTTTCAGGTGTTCTTCAGGCTGCTCACAGGATTGGCACTCAGAGCAAAACAACTGTGAGACCACGGAGACAGGACAGAACTCCCAGGTCCCAAAGCTGAGCCCCTTGCTATTAAAGGCACTGTGTCATATTAATCCCTTTCATAATCTTAGAGTTTTATGTTTAAAAAAAAAGAAAAAAAAAGAAAAAAAGAAATAGTAAGCAAGACTTCTCTCTTACACTTCTATTTGATGGAGGGCTATTCCAGACTTTCTTTGCCAAACAGCTAGGAATCTTCCAGTTTCCAGATTACATTTATTCAGGGTTAATGCAGGGTTAATTTATTTTTCTGTCAACATGGCCCTTTAGTTAAGTAGCTCTTTTCTTCCCAGCATTTATACCTGACAAATTTGCAAATTTCCACTCACATCTCTTCTTCTGCTTTACTTTGATAGACCAAACAAGTCAAGAGTTTTCAGTCCAAGGTCCTTTAATTGGCTCATTATTTTTATGATGGTATTTTTCTGCAGCTGTTCTGGTTGCAGCTTTTCTTTACCCTTGTATGTAACGTTTCAGATGTTGTTCATCAGGATATTAAGAGTAGCATTCCAGCCCCCCCTTTTTTGTAGTAGTAGTAAAATAGTTCTAATACATCTAAGGGATTGCATTTGCCCCTTTTGCAGATGCATCACAATGGCAGCTTACAGCTGCACCAGCATACTAAGACCTTCCCTGGGTCACTCATTTCCAGATTAGGAACTCTCAGTGGAAAAAAACCAAAAACAAACAAAAAAACCTGACAGCTGGAGTAAGAGCAATGAAAATAATAAAGAAACCTAATGACATGCATCTAGAAGCTAATAGCAAAACATTCACTCTGTAACATATCAGTCTGCCTTTGTGTCCTCCAACTTCATTTTGTCAGCAGATTACAATGTTTCCCCACTATTAATGTAAAAGTCATTAATGAAAACATTTAAGAAAATTACTCCCAATGCTAGCCTTTGAGAAACACTAATGATTTCCCTTTGCTTGATACTTCTCCTTTCGACACTAACGGTTGCATTGACCAATTCATTATCCTCCTTGTAACTTCTTAATAACCTCCATTTCTTCTTGTAACTTCTAATTTAACACACAATCATGTAAATTGTTCTACTGAGAGCAAAAGAGAGGAGGTTACCTTCTTTTCACTGGGGAAAAAAAACACCCACGCTATGATATAAACCAATTTTCTCAAAATCTTTACTTTTCCCTTTCTGTTCAAAGTTTCATGATTCCAGCAGCAGCACGCAAGCTACGTGGAAGAAAAATGACTGAAAAGCAGAAGTGAATGGTGTTAAATGAACGATCATGTTAGCTCTGCTGTTAGCTGTTTCTGGAATAGTTGAGATACTGTCCTTCAACTCTCAAGGCCGCATGTGCTGATACCTTTTCTACAGTGACCAGAACACCAGCAGGAGAAAGTGACTGGAGCTGGTGAACAAGAGTCTCACCTCTACAGAAAGTCATGATGCAATCAGATATGTACCTGGACTTGGAGCTGGGAATACCACATCCTTCAGTTTATATGTAGCTTAAAGAATATAAAGAAGAATAGACACCAAATGGGAGACCAGAATGCCTTGAGCAAGGAACATAACTTGAAAGGTGGGGCACAAAGGATAAACTGTAGATCATGGTCTAGCGTGCAACAACACAAGTCAGAAAAGATGACTGAAAATGATACAATATCGTGAGTGGTGGAATGTGGTAGACAAAGATCAGGATGAGAAGCTAGATGTGAGGTTAGAGAAAATTAGGAAAAGAAGAGAGATATATGAATCTGTGTCCAAAAAGGGCATCCTCTTCTCAAAAGTTCAAAGCGAAACCACTATTTCCAAGCCTCAGCTGTCCACAAGTATCTCTAAATCCCATTGGTAGCTGGTAATAGGTAAACAACTGCTGGCTCAATTGCTATTGGTGTGTCTAGACTGTGGGTCAGGTGCACACTCTAACTGTATTCCCACTGCACAGTAAGATGAGACACCAATGCCTATGGGGTTAGTTAGTTTTGGAAAGGGAATTTGGGGGCATTGGCAAGTGATGTTCCCATCCAAAGCGTTGCAGGATGCTCCAGTAGGTCCTTCAGCCTGGGTACTCACTCAGGGTAGTCAGTATGGGGAGGGGAGGTACATCATGGACAGAATTTGCCTCATGGCAAAAGAGTGTGTGTGTGTGTGTGTGTGTGCGTGTGTGTGTGTAAAAAAAAATATATAATATATATATAAAACATACCTTTTTTTTTTATATAGGTATATATCCAGGGCACAGGACTGCAAGGGTAAGCCACAGGGTACACTTGCTCCACAGTATAGATATAGCTAAGGACAACATGCTACTCTGTTAAATCAAGGGGCCAGAGGTCTATGTTCTGGATATGAAAGTCCCCAAGCTAATCCTACAGGTGTTATTTCACCTTTTAAATATGTTTCTTTAGCCTAGCTTTCTAAAGAAATGCTGCCTGTGTGCATACATTGCATATATACGCCTGTCAGTCAGTCAGAAAGTCCCACATTTACCCTCTGAAACAGATGACCAAATTGGTTAAAATTACTGCCAAATTTGAGTCAGCCAAACAGATATACTACCAGTGAACAAAAGGCCAGAGCATGAGTTTAATCTTCAGTAAAATCAGAAAATCTACACAGTAATGAGATAATACAAGTGGCCCAAATACAGACAAAGCTTAAACCCATTTAGACTTTTATTTTATTTCTCTTTTCATGTCACCAGAGACTAAAGTGCCCAAGACACAAACCTATTAATTTTACTGCTTGTAAACCTCTCTACTTGAAAAGAGGGGAGGTATTAGATCCAAATAACTACATATTATTAACATTACAGTCAGCCACTCCAGAATCATGAACACACATAAAGATGGCAAGAATCCTGTGGGTGAGGGGAGTGGCTGGGAGAAGTCTCCTATAAAGGTAAGCAGGTATATATTGGACCTGTTTCTTCGACATACCCCTATAATTAAACATTCTTTAGACACTAATTTTATATTCATTGCATCAAAATAAAACGCTCAGGTTTCCAACTTTCTTTAAGAAATAGTCTTACTTTAAAAACTGAATTTATATTTCCTAAATAATATACAGGTTTACTTTCAAATTTCCATTTCAAAGAATCGGTTAATTCAAGTGTAACCTATAAAAGCTACTTGTCATCCAATCTGACTTTATCAAAATGTGTAGGGGGAAAAGCAAATTAATTTTCTACTATTAAAGTTTTAACAGGAGAAACAGGTTCACATCAGATGAAAGCTTCCATTCTTTCCAGGTTTTATTCTATCTGTCCCTAGCATACAAATGAAATTATGGCAAAAATGTAATAGGTTCATCAGACTCACAAAGATCAAAATTACAGTTACTTGGGTGAACTCTGGACTTTGACCAATGACTCAGGAAAAAAAGTATTTCCAGAAAACAAAGCCTCTATTTTATCTTAAATCCTTCTGGATAAGTGTCAGACAATCCTCAAAGGTAGCAGAGTTTTGGTAAGGTTTCCTCTGCATTATCCTAAGCTGCTTTGATTTATCTGAACTTTTGAGGGTCCAGTGGCTCTTATTTCCTTGATGAATCCTATTTGGCACCCAGTTTGCTGCAGGAGGCACAAGTTATGGGTCTGCATAACTGTGCAAGTCCTCCCTGTGGACTGGCAAATCAGGAGGAACAGAGTAGCCTTGTTCCTTGTCTTGGTCTGGTAGCTCAAACAGGACTCCCAATTCTCAGCATATTGAAATTTCCTTTAACGGGAGAGAAAATAATGATTTAAGTGTTCTGCAAGGGGAACTTAGCAGCCTCAGTTCTATTATCTTTCATTCTCTAGATGCTCAGCATAAAGTATACACCAGTCACAATAAACATTTTTCTAAGAGATTCATAAAAAAGAAAAAGTACCAGCCTTGAGCAAACAGACAGTGAAAGTGTCCAGATGCTTGCTTACAGTAAAGGGTGCAGAAACACTGGACAACAGTCACTGATCAGGAGTCTGTCAAAAGGTCACATAACCATGGTGTTTCACAGCTGTGAAAATAATGTTCAGTAGAAAAATACAAAATAATACTATATTCCTAAAATCAGTGGAGTAGCAAAGAGGGAGTAGAGACCTGTGAACTAGAATCCCACTAGTGCAAAAATATGGAGATGCCTCATTTCTCCTCGTGTAACTCGGGACCTCCTCATACCATTCTCTAATTCCTCTGCATCATGAATGGTCAGAGACATATCCCTGACCCTGACTTTATTTCTGATTTCCACACAATCTGAGCCACCAGTAAAAATTATGCCTTTTACAAATGTGGGAGATACATGAGTCAATCACTTAAATTGCCTCACATTTTAGAAGCATCAAGTTTCTTTCCAACTGAGGAAAGGGAACTAATTAAATTAAAACCAGACCAAACAAAAAATAACTCCTGAAGTTTCATCATAGTTTATTCTTCTCCCTTTCCCCTTCCCCCCCCCTTTTTTTTTTTTGAAACTCCAGTGATTTAAAATAATCTATGACTCATCCTAATTGGCTGTACAAGTGAATGTGTATAATTCATTTTGATGGAAAACTCCCTAAGCAGCTCTAATCTTAAACAATACAGAATATAATACAATTGCAGCAGCCAACAAATTTCATTATGTCATTTTAAAGATGTGGTCACTATACTTCTTTTTTTTTAATTAAAAACGGGGCCAGCAAAACTCCAACTAAATCTGAAAAAAAAAAGCTTCTAAAGTCTGATAATCATTCTCATAAGAACTTGAAGTTAGATGTTTGTTTTCAGTATTTACAGAATTTAACAGAGTGCAAAAAGTACTTAGAGAGGCACTGGTCTGGCAAAATCACAGGACAGATTCAGCAAGTTCTGAAACTTGACATTTTACACTTGAATAAGTGTTCAGATGAACCATTGATAATCATGGCTAATTATCAGGAGTATTATGAACTTTACTAATATAAATAGCTTAGGTGCTGAAACTACAGGACAGTTTCACATTCATTCAAGCTGAATTAAGATCTATGTTAATGTAAGCTCTTATACTTAAACTACAGTTAGTTTCAAGTGTAGTCTGAATGAAATTTAAGCATTTAAGACTAGCCATGCTGTTACCAATGTTTCAAATCCTAATAGATGCTATTGCAAACACACGTGCTGTCAGTCACACTGATATCAAGTATAATTAGCACGAGAAAGCAAACTATCCTTCCCCATAGTTCATGTATAGAGTAATAAAGCAGAATTTAAAAAAAAAACACTCCAAATGAGAGCACATAAAGAACATATTAACAGCAGGATATAAACAAATCTCAGTGATGCTCTGGAACAGGCTTCAAATCCAACCACAACTGGCTTTAGAGCAAGACTTAAAGGCCAGAGAGAGTGGATCCTTCCTTGGATTTTGTATCATTGCTAGTATGTCACAAGCTGCAGTTTTTCTCAGTGCCCAAGCCAAGAGCATTACGGGGCTTCGAGGCCTGTGACACCTTCCACATGCCATTTGTGTGAAAGCTCTTCTCTTCCTCTCAGACTAATTCAGCATCCATATGTCTTTTGTTGGCATGTAGAATATTTTTGAAAGAAAAAGAAAAGAGGGAGGGAGGAAGAGAGGGAGAGTTCTCCCATATTAGACAAGGTTTCTCTTCCCCCATCCCTTGTTCCCTGTATCTTTCCTTTCCTAACCTTTTCTTGACCTAAACAAGTTTGACAGATGATGGTACTAGAGTGAGAAACTATCTTTGCGACAGTTGACAGACAACATCTTCAATCAGTAGTGTCAGTAATCAATATCCTGAGGATCATTCACAATAAAAAAGTAGAAATATCCCTTCAGTCCAAAGCTAAGGAATCAGATTTCAGATTTTCCATAGGCTGCTTTCCTTGGCAAGTAAATGGTCTAAAACGAACATTTAAAACAGGGGTTCATGATCCTTTATGACAGGCATAAGACTAAAAGCTTAGATTGAAGTACACCAAGAGTCCAGATGATATCCACAGGAACTCCCTCATGGAGCCAGCAAGGCTATTAGTAAACGCTAATATCAGATTAGGTCAATTGAAACAGAGAATTAAAGACTTCTTTTAAATAAATGGATCTCAATTTTTCATCTGTATGAGCTATTTAAGAACCATTAGCCAATTTTCTTATATACATATGTATAGCAACATAATGAAGGAAGGGTTGGTTGCTTGCTGTTTACTTAAGAAAAAAAAGAAACTATGCATGTCATGTAATCCATTATCTTACATAGAAGTACAATTAGCTGCCTATTGATCCAGTAATACTGTTTAACCTCCAGCAACAAAGACAGACACGGGATTAGAAGTTTAAGATTCTGATGGAATATGTATTTTCTATCTAGAGCTATTACCTCCGAGCAGCAACTGGCAAACCAATAATCTTTTTCACCAGCACTGAAAATAAATTCAGCCAAGGACGGTAACCGGCCAACCATGAAATTGTGCACTTAAGCAGACTTCACACTGACAACAGAAATGCCAGATGAAATTTATATAGGCCTGCTAGTATCACATCTGCTGAGTCTTATTCTCCAGAATCTTCTTACCCCAAATCCATTTGTAATGAAAGCAGCAGTCTATCCATTTGCTGTATCAATGTCACTTTTCAGCCTTATATTGATCAAATTCTTGTTCCCTAAAGTTTAAATAGCAGAAATTATTCCTCTCATTCCAAACTTTTAAAGGAAAGGTGGCAGCTTACATTATGTCTGAATGTCAGGAACAAAATACCTACCTCAGAGGAACTACTGTACTACTTTGTCTGTATTTTGGGGATCTGTGATAAAGCAAAATGTACTAGAAAGCAACATGCTATGCAAAGCTGGAACACAAAAGATTTATTTTATGAAAAACAAAGTATGCATTCATATGTTCAATTTAAAAATATACTCTGTGTTAATACATTCATATAACTAGCAAATATTACTTAGATAAGTAAACATGGTGTTAAAAAAAAAAGCAAATCTTTTTCTAAAAAAGGGGGTGTTGGTTGCATGTGATTTGTTTTGGTTGAGTTTGTAATGTCCATTTTAGCATTTGCTTGGAACACAGGAAAAACCTTCATATGAATATTGAATAAATGCTGAGTTATCTACCTCACTAATCTGAAACAATAAACAAGAAAATTACCAGTTTTCTGAAAATTATTGTTTTCTTGAATCCCATTTATACTGGCAGCATCATAATATCCATAAGATTTACAGAGGATATGGGATGCTACATCTTAAATTACATACAAGGTTAAGGCAACATTTTGCCATTCAAACATAATGCAAATGATGTGTGAAAGATTTAATATAAAAACAGACACAAACAAGTCTATTACAGTGAATAAATATATCCTGAACGAGGTTTTCTCCCTTCATCCCCACAACATTTAGCGCCTCTAAGAAGAGCCAGTTTTACTTATATGCAATTGTAATTTTCCTACCCCCCCAAAAAAAATCTTTTACCACCTAAGTTCAGTAGTCACACATCTAACTACCCACACAGTATGCACGAATTTGACATTCTGACCACTTTCCAAAATTAACTCTGAAAACAGCAAGTACAGCTTTACGCCTCTAACTCTGCAAGTTGTAGCATCTCATCTGGGCATCTGCTGTGACTACAGAGAGCATCATGGAAGCCAAAGGGTCTCCCTTCACAGGCAGCAATCCACCGTTTCCCTCACCCAGCTACCAGCATGTACATGCATGCATGCACGCATACACACACTTTATCAATTGCCAGACCAAGGTTGCAGAAAAGAGAACACTGTTCTGAAATCTTGACCCACTGGACCAGATCAAGCACAATGGACTGCCAGGTTTTATTCATTTAAATTGATTTTATGCTGCCTTATATTACCAAGGAGCCAATCCATTTTGAATTATATTTTATGAAGTGAATTTGGTAGGAACAGTTTCCAGCCCTGCCAAACTCAGCACAGTATCTTTCTTGGTGGAAGTATTCCTAGTTACTTGTCACCTACGTACCATAAAGATCCAAGCTGAAATCTATGCTCTAGACAAAAAATGGGAGTAAAGGAACCAGAAAGTATTACTTGCTTTTTCATTATAGCCACAAGCAGCTCAGATTACAGTCCAGGATTAAATAGCCCTCCCAGAAAATCTTCATTTCCGTATTTTGGACAGGGAGCAAAGCAGTCTAAACTGTCATTGGTGCTCCTCCCAGGTCAGTAAAACAAGTTTTTATTTAGCTTTTAAGTTGGATAAAGAGAAACCATTATCATGAATGTTAGTTTTTTGCACTTGAGCGGAGCTAGTTACCGTATGACTAGGGAAGTCCAGCCTATTAGCTGAAATACCGTTACACATGCATAGTAAGAATCCATATGTAGCCTGTACTTTTTCTGTAATCCCTAGCTGTTGGCTATGGGTAACTATCTCATTCAGAGTGTGACAGTTTGGTTCCCTGATCCAGAAGCTGTTAAAGCCTGGATCATTACCCCAGCAGATTTTGCTATGCTGCCAGCAGAATTGAGTGTGGGGAGTAGCCTTCCTTCTCTATGTCCCAGCTGATTTGGAGCGAAGATGGAAGTCTCATAGGGGACTGCACTGTGATCCATACTGTGGATAGCTTGAGCATGCTTTGCATTCTTACACCTTAAATAGCCATAACATAGTCATCAATAGTCACCATGACCTCATTCCAAGGATATTACTAAGCAACAAACTCTGATAGTCTTGGAAATGCCTTTCAGTATACAAATCTTCATACTAAATTTCAGTAAACCCATTAAACACATGTCAACACTGGCACAAAAGTATACAAACTATTTTAAATTGGCTCCAAGCATATTCTTAGTAGTGTAGACAGGAGCTAGTTGGCACAGAGAGAGCTAGATGGCAGATAGAGCTCTGTTTCAAGAAGGGATGTCATTACGCTTGCATTATCCTCTGCAGCTATCACAATATTGAACTTTTATATGGCCTCATTCAAACATCTGTAACAGCAAAAACAATTTACTACAACATCCTATACTAATCTAAGATAAGAAGGGGAAAATATTAATAACCTATACCAGGCCTGCCAGTTGGTTTAGTGCTATTTTTAAGTGTTTCCACTGACACATTCATGTAAGTGGGACACTGCAGTCAGCAAAGTGATGCTGATATAAAATAGAAGGCCATCAAGGCAGTAAGTAGCCATTGCCATTTCTATTATTACTCACTAATAGAATTTGCAGTCTAAAAATGAAAAGACTACCTTTAATTCTTGGTCCAAATTCTATCACCTCCCTAGAACCTTCAGAAGAGGGTGTATTTCTAATCTTTCTTGGCTCCATCTGGTGTAGTCCATCTCTGGCTGTCAGAATAACTCCCTCACTCCATCGAGCTGCAAGATTCCTAAGGGACTAGTAATTCACACAGGAGTTCCTGCTAGTTAACATGTATTCACACCATCAGCATGTTACCCATGACATTTGTGGGGCCATATGCAACAACAAAAACAAAACAAAAAAGGTCACCCATAATTTAAAGTAAAAATTTCTAAAGTTAGAAGACAAATAGTGATAGTTGATATGTGCAGAATGTTTCATAAACCAAACAATTTTATTTCCACAGCTTTGGCGAGTCCCTTCTTTCTTTCATTCATAGCGAATACTTTCACAAATTAAAAAAATATATATATCAATAAAACACTCCCCACTAACTCAGCATAAGCTTATGAAGACCTTATGTCCACGAGATGGTAGAGTTCAGAATCCTGCAAGGAGGGGAAGAAAGCAAAAAGCTAGATCACAACCCCTTCAGGGGAGCACACTTCAGCCTTTTCAGGGACCAGCTTTGAAGAACCCCATGGGATATGGCCCTGGAGTTTGGAAAAGGGGTCCAAGAGAGCTGGTTGATATTCAAGGATCACCTCCTCTAAGCTCAAGAAGGGTCCATCCCTACAAACAGGAAGACAAGCAAAGGTGACAGGAGGCCTGCATGTACAAGCAAGGGGGTCCTGCCTCAACTAAAACAGAAAAAGGAAGGCTACAAGAGGTGGCAGCAGGGACAAGTGACCCAGGACACTCTCCTAGCATACAGGGTGGAGATTAGGAGAGCTAAAACCCACCTGGAGCTGAAACTAGCAAGGGACATTAAGGGCAACAAGAAAGGCTGCTAGAAGAACATAAGCAGCACAAGGGAAAATGTGGGCCTGCTACTAAAGGGATGGGAGCCCTGGTGACACAGGACACCGAAAAGGCAGAGGTACTGAATGACTTCTTTGCCTCAGTCTATACTTGTAAGACCGAACCTCAGGAATCCCAGGCCACGGAGACAAGAGGGGGAAGTCTAGAGCAATGAAGACTTATACTTGGTGGAGGAGGATCAGGTGAGGGAACACTTAAACAAGCTGGACAGACACAAGTCGATGGGCCCTGGTGGGATGCACCCACAAGCGGCTGCAGGAGCTGGCCAGTGTCATTGCAAAGCTACTCTCAATTATCTTTGAAAGGTCACAGCGATTGGGAGAGGTTCCTGAGGAGGGGAAGAGAGCAAATGTCACCTCTATCATCTTCAAGGAGGAGGATCTGGGACACCACAGGCCGGTCAGCTTCACCTCCATCCCTGGGTAGATGATGGAACAACTAATCCTGGATGCCGTTTCCAGACACATGAAAGACAAGAAGGTTATCAGCAGGAGTCAGCATGGATTTATGCAGGAGAAATCATACTTAACCAACCTGACAGGCTTCTATGATGAGAAGACTGGCTTGGTGGGTGAGGGCAGAACAATGGATGTCGCTTACCCTGACTTTAGCAAGGTTTTTACACTGTCTCCCATAACATCCTCATAGGCAAGCTGAGGAAGTACCACACAGGTAAGTGGTCAGTGAAATGGATTTAAACTGGGTTGAACTGCCAGGCTCAGAGGATTTTGATCAGCAATACAGCATTTAGCTGAAGAACAGTCACTAGTGTTGCTCACCAGGACTCGATACTTGATCCAATACCGTTTGACATCTTCATTAATGACCTGGATGATGAAACAGAGTGCACCCTCAGCAAGTTCACAGTTGATGCAAAGTTGGGAGGAGTGGCTGATACACCAGGTGGTTGTGCTACTATTTAGAGGGACCTTGACAGGCTGGAGAAATGGGCACAGAGGAACCTCATGATGTTCAACAAAGTCCTGCACCTGGGAAGGATTAGCTGCTTGAATCACTACAGTCTGGGGGCCAACCAGCTAGAGAGCAGCTTTGCAGAGAAGGACCCGGGGGTCCTGGTGAACAAGCTGAACATGAGCCAGCAATGCACCCTCACAGCAAAGGCAGCCAACAGCATCTTGGGCTGCATTAGGAATAGTGTTGCCAGGTCAAGGGAGCTGATCCTTCCTCTCTACTCAGCACTGGTGAGGCCACATCTGGAGTGCTGTGTTCAGTGCTGGGCTTTCCAGTACAAGACAGACAGGGATTTACTGCAGTCCAGTGAATGGCCACAAAGAGAATTAAGGGATGGAGCATCTTTTTCTCATGAGTAGAGACTGGGAGAGTATAAATACCTGATGGGAGGAATATGTCAAGAGGACAGGGCCAAACTCTTCTCAGTGCTGCCCAGAGGCAGGACAAGAGGCAAGGGGCACAAACTGAAACACAGGAAATTCCACCTGAACACAAGAAAAAACTTCTTTACTGTGAGGGTGGTTGAACACTGGAGCAGGTCGCTTGGTTGTCACCAGGAGCTGGTGACATCGCCGTCCTTGGAGATATTCAAAAGCTGACTGGACATGGTCCTGTGCAATCTGCTCTAGGTGACACTATTTGAGCAGGTGGGTTGAACCAGATATCTCCAGAGGTTCCTTCCAACCCCAACTGTTTTGTGACTCTGAATATATCTAGAACTAAAACATTACTACTTAAAACGAAATCAGAACACTAAATACAGGAAAAATAAGCAGATTGGTAATTTACATTAAATATTATTTTACCTTTGGATTTTATATATTTGATTAACATCGCTACTGATTTCTGGGAATTAACATTCCCATGACAGTGCTATTAGTATTCTACAAGACACTTCACCATATTTCATCATTTATAGCATTTAGTATAAGCAGGGAAATAATTTCAAAGGAGCTGGCTTTCTATAACATCAAATCTTTATTTACCTTATACCAGGTTATAAGGTAAATAAACAAACTCTTGCAACCATTACTGTTTAGACACACCTAGCATTCTTAATTTTTTGAGTCTCTGACTTGAGAAGCTCAGTTACAGAAGTTTTCAGTGCTCACAACTGAAAATTTTATTTGGAGCTGTGCTTCAAAAATAATGTTCTATATAATGCTGCATACTCAGGGAAAAAAAAAAGAAACACAGTTCCTCTGTCTCATATTGGATACTTACATTAAAAAGATAATTTTCACCTTGTTTTTAAAAAGGAGGAACTGAGGAAAAAGAACCACCTCACTTCACAGGAGTGTCGTGAAATAAATACCCATTTGCACAGTATGTTAAATCCTTCAGTCTCAGATTAACAACATAAAGAAAAAAAACATACATGAGAAGGAGTTAATAGCTGTTTCCACAGCAGAATCAAATTGTATATATATAGTCTGTGGCTCCTCGTTGAGCAATAAGGATACGGCATTTTCATTAACTTAACATCGCCCAGCCTGTGTACTGAATGAAGAAAAGAACATCCTTCAAAATTAGTATGTGATCATGTAATAAAAAACTACTACAAATTTAAGAAAAAAAATAACTGAGGAGCTGTTGAATACAGTGTTTTCATAAGCCAGATTTAAGGTCTTTCGCATATACATTTAGAATACTTTTAACTCTAACCAGTTAAACCAGAAGCAAAAATTAAATATTTGGGGGAGAAAACAAACAAACAAAAAAAAACAAACAAAAACCCCTTAAACAGATAAGAGTCAAGGTTTGTTCCATCAAAATTCATATATCTCCAAAGATTACATTCTTAACTTTCTGTAGAAGTCAGTTTTGATACTCCTCCCACTAGGTTTTTAACTCTCACCACATCTTCAAAAATACAAATGTCAGACTGGCATATCAAGTGCCATGTCCTCTACTTGATTAGAAGATTAGTAAATTGACTTCTCATTGCTGGATGAAGAGAGAAGACAACAATTGTTTTTCTCTCGTATGATCAGGCATTGAGTAAATTTCAGCTTGAAATCTTCTGAATGTACCTGATTGCTGCCAATATGATCTGGAGCTTCCTGATCTAAAGATAGCAAGTCAGAATCATACAGGTAAAATTTCTAGGATCTAGCTTTCTGCTTCTGGACACCCAGTCTGACCTGATGCTCTATTTTCAGCTATAGGAGGGACTGGTGCTCAGAGAAGTGTAAGGCACCTTTCAAGATTCATCCTGTGTATTATAATTTTTTGTCCTTGTTTGTGGTTGGGAGTCTCTCTGATCCCTGTGCAGGCCATCGTCTGAATCCCTGAGGCATATGATTTGATTTTCCTTACTATCTTCCCTACGCAGAGCTACAGGTTAACGCTGTGGAATTAAAATGGAGGTTAATGTTCTACTACTCATGTGTAAGCATAAAGGGGAGGCATGATATGAAGGAGGAATGAATTTATCCTCATATTGAGAAAGATTATACATCCTTAATCACCTTGAGCAGCACTTCACTAAAAAAGCTTGAAATTCAAATTTGATACACAGGGAAGCCATAATTTTCTCTAAAAGAGCAGAATAATGTTCTTTGTACAGCACCACAAACATCCTTTTATATTATGATGGGTTAAGGCAAGTCTATTTTGATTCTCTAAATATTGTTGGCAGAAGGCGGTTTCTCTAGAAACTCTAATGAAACTGCACAGTATTTTGCTCTAATGCTTTTTCCCAAACCACTGCTCAGAAAGAATGTGGGATGCTGTGTTCTGTAAAATCTGTGGAAAGAAATCCTATTAACTTTGTCAGATTGAACCTTGCTGTTGGTATAACTAAATTTCTCCCCTATTCAGCCTGACTTTAACAGCAGGTCAATTTCATTAACAGCAATAGGAAGGGCAAAAATAAATAGCTGACACTGTCTCCATTGGGACACACCAGTTGCATCACATCTTGTAGGGACAACTTTTCTGAATTTTACCTAGGGAACAACAATACAGCATTAGGACCTGGCATTTACCACAGTACATTATTTGGCCCTCTTTAATCCATCCGAATTCCATTATTTGTTTTCAAGTTTAGAACATCTGATGCACTTAAAGGAGTTTTAAATTATTAATTTTGCTGACATAAATGACAAGCTATATTGATAAAGGTAAAAGATATGACAAAAACAAGATGCTGGAGAGTGGAAAAATTATGATATGGGAGAAAAAAATACAAAAAAGAAAGAAATGTTGCATTTTAGTTCTATTAAATTATCATGCATTAACTATATTTTAAAAATTTAAAAAAAACCAAAACAGTAACAATGGTTATGTCAACCATAACTATCAAGTCAAACTAGTCCAAATAAAAACTAAATGAAGACACCTGGAATCAGTTCCCCTCTTTAATGACATCAGGGATACTGAAAACACAAAACAAAACAAAGCAAAGAGATGACTCGCTTATAGTAGCCAAAGGAGCATTTCCAAAAATACCTCAGAAGATCCTCTCATTTGAGAAAGTAACCAGAATGAAGTGCTTGAGCTGGACAAGAACAACGGCACAAGAAGCAGAGTTGAGATTAAAATGCTCAAAAGATATCCAGCAAGAATGCATGATGTCTATTTTTAGCTCAGTATGCTTGAAACTCACAGTTGCCTACAGTTTTAGCTTCTCATACTACTTGCCTAAAAAGTGTGTGGAGGTGTTTTGAGATTACTAGTTTCTGAATGGTTTGTTTAGGTCCTTAAGTACACTATGAAACTGTGTGTATTTCTTTATCAACTGCAGTGTCTCACATTCTTAAAAACATTATTAAATTTACTATATGGAGACAGATAACACGCCAGATACCAGTCAGTGAATGAGTCTACAGGTCTGGGAACTAGAGACTGCAATATACTGTAAGGGGTCTTAAGCAGATTTTGCCATTCAGCAATGCAATGACTATTCCAACATGAAAGACATTTTCCTGTCTCCAGTCCTGATCTCTAGTTTGGAATCAAGCTGGTACATTTTGCAGCTTGCTTTTATGCTTCTAATCCTGATTCTTATCACATTCTTTTTTTCTTCAACACTTGTAGCAGAAAAGAGTTCAGCACGAGAGTCCTTTTATGAAATAAAATTACAGTACAAGCTCCAGAACAGAACAGGCCCTAATCTCTGGCTGTAAGAAATTACAACATATAATAAACTAACCCCTTCCTAGGAATGAACATTTGGCTATGGTTTGGGAACATGAAAGCATAAATGTTGTAATTGGAGAGAAAGAAAGATCTCACACCATGCAAACACTCTATAATTACAAGGCAATACTGAGCAAATCTAATCATTATCAGGAAAATAAAAGCTCACTGGGAGAAAAATTTGTGAGGAATATGACAGGCCACAAGAGAGGCACCTCTAAGTCCATCAGCAGCAAAGCAAGACCAAGGAAAACACAAGCTTGCTGCTGGATCAAGGTGGAAGAGCTCACGATGAAGGAAGGTCATGAAAAAGACTGAAGTATTGAATTTCCTCTTGCCTTTGCCTTTACAGGTAAGGTCTGTTCTCAGCACTGTTGCTCCTGTACCCGACGGCAGAGTGTGAGGCAATGAAGTACTACCCACAGCAGAAAACTGAGGCCAGAGGCGAAGACCCCTCGAGCAGACGGGACATATGTAGGTCCACAGGACTGCAAGGGAAACACTCAAAGGCATTCAGACAATTAGCCAACATTGCTGTGAGGCCACTATTAACTTTCAAAATTTGTACCTTTGTGGTACTACTAGTATTACAAAAGGTAGTTTGCAAGGAGGAGGGAAAAGGAGGAGCGAATAGTCAGAGTGAGAGTCAAGTCCAAAGATTTCCCATGTGAAATTGGACCAAGTATTTAACAACTCCAGAACCTGCTTCCCTCTGTCTACGGGTAGTACACCAACACTAGTCTTGGTGCTTGATGCCAGACAGCATTGCCATAATACAAAAATAAAACACTGCAGGAATCTGCTCATCGGCCATAAAAGGCCACCTTTGTCCTGTACTACGATCCTAATGTATCATGAAGCATTTCCATAACACACACCTACTGTCAGGGTATAGATGGAAAGAGGTACTACAGAAAGCCATGGGACAGGAGGTCAAGGTATGCACCCACACAACAGAAAGCCCAAGCTTTTCTAATGGGTGAAGTAAGGCCCACAGAGAAACAAGAATTCTTATTCCTTTATAACCTAGCTGGGATTTTTCCAGAAACTCTAAAAGCCCTGGGGGGAAAAGGAGCAGACCCCCCCGCTCCCCCTTCCTTACAGATTCAAGGTTTCCTCTGCTTTTTAGATATGCTCCCACATCTGAAGTTCTGACAAGAACTGGAACATCTACAGCACAGACTCAGTTCCTGAAACCAAAGTTCATTTACTTCTTTCCAGATGAGGAATGTAATATACATAATTTAGTTAACACACAAAGTACTGCATTAGAGATGGAACTGGGCTGCACATTAAGGTACTTAAGTGCACTGTTCCCCTGTGGATGCAGCTCTGAAGATGGGGTGGCGAGCAAAAGAATAAAGTGCCAAAAATAGGAAGCATCAGTACTGTTGAATTATAAACAAAAGGAAAGGGAAACAGTATGCAAACAGAGATGTGCTGGCTTAATGCAGATATAGGAAAAAAAGATTTTAGAGAAAAATGAATTTGACATCCATCCATATATTATGCATATCACTGCACAGTGTTAAGGATCACTGTAATCTGGAATATGCATGTTAGGTTATCATTGTAAACATCTGATTCTTGAATATTGCTTTGTCACCATATATACAGTGCCATTATTACAGATTGGCTAGTTATTTTTACACATTTCAAAACATTTCACAAAATTTTTTGTATTTTTAATAGCTACATACCATGATTGCCTGAAACTGTAAATACAAAGCAAAATAATTGTGTTTGAAAGGAAAACTTTGAAGAACAGGAATACAATAACACCAGTTTTAGCATTCCTCTAAAAGGGATTGTAGTGTTCATTGGTATTTGACACATTTCATAAAATGTTATTTCCAATATTAAAAAAAAAATTGTGTTTGGGAAGAAGCAGAAAAAAAGGACAGAAAAAAAAAATCAGATTCTCTCTCAAACCTGCTTTTTATTCCATACTCTAAGTATCTATTCCCAGAATCTCATATCTCAAGCCCTAATGTACATACATAATCCTTCAGAATATCTGTAAAAGAGCTCATTTTTCTGCAGGAACTCCCCATCCGAGTTTCCTGGAACAGTCTTACTTATATGTCTGAAAACTAAGGCAAAAGTAAAATATGGAAGAAAAGTCCCTATGTTCCCATACACCCAAGTATGGATTTGATCTGCAAGGCTGTATATACAAGTATTTCTGACAAAATGCACTAGGCTTAGTCACTTATTAAATAATAGTGCAGTGTTTAGCACCTCCATTCCACTTTGTTAGGTTCAGATATCTCCAGAAGTTTCATTTAACTATTAAAATTTACATACATATTCTAGGCACCAGAATCCATTCACATTTTATCCAATGACTTTTTAGTCTGTATCAGTCTTGCCGTTTTACTTTAGTCAGCAATTGCATACTTCCCACTATTCTACTTGATTAAGTAGGAGTCAGGTACAACTTTGGTAGCCTAAGTGTAACTGTAAGCAACTTCTGCAGTTACTCATCTTCTGCACTTTACTCAAAACAGATAATTCACAAAAAGATACAAAGATGCTCTTTTCATTAATAACTCTAGCAGAGCATTCACCTCTCCCTTTTTAATATGTGAGCATGTGCAGTGCTTATGCATATAAACATAAATAAAACATCATTTAACTTTCATTGTGCTTCATTATGCTTTTTTCTTTGAGTTTTGGAGCTCAGAGATTTTTTTTTTCCACTTAGTTTTTAACTGAAGAGTTCTTTAAATTAGATATAATTAAGGAACACAGACAAACAAAAAACAAAGAAGAAAAGCAACATGGAGTAAAATTCAGTATTGATGCTAGTGATAAGGGAAAAAAAAGGGCATGTGTTGGAAAAAGAGGGTGAAAAAATATTCATAATTTTGAAAACTGTAATTGCAGGAAGCCTCCATAGAAGGAAAAGTCAGTCTATTCTAAATCTCACAAGAAGCAGAATGGCAACATTTTTTTTTTTTTAAATCAAATTCTTAAAATACTTTAACGATCTTGTATTTTTATTTTGCAGCTAATGTGTAGGTAACTGAACCCCAACTACACAATTTGCATCTATAAATAAATACAAATTATATAATACACATATTTGAAGAAATTACATTACTTCCAAATCAGTAAAAAAAGTTACTGAAATGAGGTTATAGGGATGCCTGAAGTCAATATTTTAAAGGATTTTTGTTTGTTTTTGGGGGGAGTTTTCTTTTTACGCATAAGTAAGATTGCATTTGTTAGCACATTATTGATTCCTATAAGTAAGGGAGATGGAAATGGCATACTTATTCAAATGCTGCACTTACAAAGTATGTCTGTCAAACACAGAGAATAGGTCTGACTCGAAGAGGATTTCCGAAGAAAGCTGTTCTTCAAAAGGCAGCAGACACAACTGGACCCATAACTTCATCTTTGGATGCTGTGGCATAAAATGTTTGGGTAACAAACAGACCAAAGGCTGTTAATGATAAGAGGACACTTCTATCAAGAAGAGATTTTTTTATGGGCATTTCCAAAAAAGAGGTTCTAGTCTGCTCAAACTTTCACGCTGCCACTTTTGCTTCCTATGAGGAAGTAGCAGTACCAAGTATTTATCAAAAACCTGCCCAGGAGATGCTGGGAAGGGAAAAATCAACAATTACAGAGAAAACAAACAATCTGGACACAGAAAGCTCAATGTTCTGATACCACCCCCAACAGTTAAACAAATAAAATATTACCACATGTTGCTTCAACTTCATTTTGAAATATGCAAATGTTACAGCCTTTTTCACCCATTTATATCTTTTTCTTTCATTATTATTATTATTATTTACAATCAATAACAATTCAGGGCATTTGCAAGGGAACTCATGGTTCATTAAACCACGAGTACTGAACAACTAATGGTAACGGTGAGCTAACTCGATGGCTGGAGTCAGTGAGAACACAGCTCAGGTTGTCCACAGACACCCACCTTGCTGTCCACTCTCTCTCTCCTGCACCCACTTGGCAGGTAGGGAGTGCCCCACAGCCAGGAGCAACTCACCACTGGGCTCCAGCAATCAGCAGCTGCTAGAGTGTAAAGACCCAGAGGGCAGTGAGGAAGGGGAGCAGCAGAAGACAGACTTCAGGAGAGCAGCCTGCAGCCTGCGCAGGGCCTGGCAGGACCGACCCTGGGCACAGCTGCCCCAGAGGGCAAAAAGGCCCTGCAGAACTGGTCCACCTTCAAGAACAACCTCCTCAAAGCACACAGACAGCCCTTCCCCATTGCACAAGAAAACAGGAAACCTGCCAGGAGGCCAACTGGGCTGCACAGGCATTAACTATAAGGTCAAGCACAAAGCAGAAGCCATGGGGATGGCCTCCACCCAGCAGCACAGCAACACTGCTCCCACGTGCAAAGGGGGAACCGACAAGGCCACGGCCTCATGCTGGCACAGGCAACAAACACAACAGGCAACAAGAAGGGCTTCTTCTCATGGGCTGCCAAGGAAGACCAGGGAAGACTCAGGCCTGCAGCTGAACACAATGGGCAACCTAGCAGTGAAGGAAGGCTGCGGTGCTCAAGCCTTCCCTGGCCTCAGCCTTCACTGACCAGCTCTACGCCCTCACCTGCACACCAAGGAGCAGAGCTTGAGGGAGCCAGGCACTGCCCACAGTAGAGAAGAACCGAGTCAGGGACTCCTGAAGGGAAGGTGGGCACATACTGCATGGGATGCAACTGAGGATGCTGAGGCAGCTGACTGATGTCACTTTGGGAAGGCTACATCCTCTGCAAGGAGCTTCCCAATGACTGGAAAGGGAAAAATGTTATGCCCCTCGACAGAAAGGGGAAGGCAGAAGAACCAGGAAACTAAGGGCCACTCAGACACACCTCAGGCCCCTAGAAGAAGATGCAGCAAATCCTCCAGAAAGCCCTTTCCAGGCACAGAAAGGACAAGCAGGCAATTGGCAGCCTCCAGCACAGGTTTGCCAAGCACAAATCCTCTGCCTGCCAAACTCTGTTGCTCCCTGAAGTCAAAGGGCTGATGCCGCGGGTGAGAAGAGAACAGTGAGGGCTGCTCACCTAATTTAAGCAAAGCTTTCAAAACAGCATTCCACAGCATCCTCAAAGCTGCATCAGGGAAATGCAGACTGGATGCATGGACTACAAAGAGGAGAAAAACCTTGCTGGAGCAACAGGCAGTGGTTCAAAGTCTCACTGGCAATCAGGTGTCCCCTGGGGTCAAATAGGGGGGCACATGCTGCTTAATCCATGCAACAGAGGCCAGGCCCATGGGATGAAACACCACCATCAAATTTGCAGCTGACACAAGAATGGGGGAAGCGGTTGAGACACTGAAGGATAGAGCTGCCATTCAAAAGACCTCGACAAACTTGGGGATAGGACCAAGGTGAACCTGCAAACTGCTACAGACCCAAGTGCAACATCTCACATGTGAGACAGAATAACACTCTGAAACATTACAGACTGCAAAAAAGGATGTGAGAATCTTGGTGAACAAGCTGAGAAGGATACCTTTTCAGGGTTAAAAGCTAACTAAA
The DNA here is from genome assembly GCF_036417845.1 of Apteryx mantelli. Taxonomy (NCBI): domain Eukaryota; kingdom Metazoa; phylum Chordata; class Aves; order Apterygiformes; family Apterygidae; genus Apteryx; species Apteryx mantelli. The sequence continues at coordinate 82,101,244 of NC_089979.1, forward strand.
GACTAGGCTTCATTCACACAGGGAGTTAGAGAGAAGACAGAGGCTCTTTTCAAGGTGCACAGCGCAGGGAAAAAAAATAAAAAATAAACGCAACCATCACAAATTGCAGCAAAGGAAATTCCAATTAGATAAAAGGAAAAAAAAATTCTTCAATTCCTTTCACACGCGTGGTGTAACGCTTGGACAAGTGCCCAGAACCTCCATCTTGTTGACATTCAACAGCCAACTGGACAATGCCCTGGTTTAAGCTGGACCAAAGTTGGCCCTGTTTGAAGGAGGCTGGACCATCAAAGGTCCCTTTAAACCTGAAGTATTCTTGGACCTTATGGTTATGTTCAAGCTTGCATAACTTATCAGTGGGAGACAATGTCCAAAATACCAGTGTTGGCCCACAGAAGTTTTCCTAAGACTTATGATTTGTTAGTCCTACTTTTATTCCAACCCTGATGAGTCTAAATGAGGCAATTTTTGGCTAGTTCCTGACTTGTGCGACTGAACATTATATTTAGCTTGAAATGAAATATGCCTTTCAAAAATAAGTTTTATTTGTTGTTTTGGAAAGTCAGGATGAGCAAATTGAAATAAAAATCACAAGCTAAATGTTACAGGGAATATTAAAAATCATATGAATTATGAACGTGTGCAAAGCAAATATGAAAACCTTTAGACCAGCTGTTAGCTAACATTTGAAAACCAAATAAAGCGAGTTTGGAAAATAATGCACCAGATGGAGGAAATATGTATACCCAGGGAATAAGTGTTTCTTTATCTGTCATTCCAACTTACTTTTGGACATGTGCTTATCAGCAGATAAATGCGAGTTTGAAGACTGCTTTACTGTATGTAGCAACTTGAAATGATGTATTCTTTGTCCTGGTCATTTTTTTTCCTTCATTGTAGGAAGGAAAAAATAATAGAAGAAAATACTACAAGCACCTTTATTTCAAGTATGAAGTATCTGCTTATGATAAACTATTATATATAATTATACTATATATATAAATGTAGGAGTCTTAAAAAATTAAATTAAGATTGTATATATATATATGTGTGTGTGTGTATATATATAAACACACACACATACCCCTTCTGTTTAAAATTAATCATTTCCTACATTTGGGATTTTTTGGATGAGCAGATTTAACTACAAACTATATAGAAACTGATTTAATTGGCAAGTATTTCAGATATGTCAGGCAGTTTTGCCAATACATGCTTAAATACAAAATGCATATGTTGAAAATGAAGCTGTCAAACAGCATATTTAACTGGAACCTGACAGAGAAAGTTGTACCAATATAAAATGTGCTAATAGACTGATGGGAAATAAAGATGTTCTAACTTAGTTCATGAACACTAGAAACAGGAGAATATTGTGGTTTTATTTTTCATCAGCACGCCTAGAAAATTGATAAAGAGATACTACTCTACACACAGAAATTAATTTTCTAAATATGAAAACTATATGAGGTCCTCAGTTGTTACAAATTAGTCTAGTTTTATAGTGACTTACACTGCCTTTTTCTTTTTCTTTTTTTTATTTTTTAATGCATTACTGCTTCTAGGCCCAAGTTTTTCAGTGGCAAGTTTAGCAAACTTTGGCATATACCAAAAGTGTTAGTCATATGCACATATTGTCCATCTTAAATGAACAGCAAAATCTGGTGAACTTATTTGCCATCTGGCTTCTGTTACCACAAATCAAAAAATGCTTCCAGTGATATAAACTATATGGCAAGAACTATAGAAAAAACAGTGTATAAGGCAAACAAAAACTAATATACTTTCCCTCAGTGTTTTGTTAACCTAAGAATGAATTTCTGTGTTGTCAGTATAGGTTTTAATGTTGCGGCGAGATGAAATTAGCATCCAATGTATAGAGATAAAAAAGACATTTTTCCGTGTTTTGCATTATGACTGTGTAATGACTTTGTGTAATCACTGCAGCAAGTTGTGAAAGAGGCAGAAAATGAATAAAACCTGCCAAGTGCGCAGAGGATAAAGTCATTGCTATGAATTTTCAACTGTGCTGCACTATGTTATTTACTGCACAGTACAAACAGATGATGTTTAGTTCAGATCTAGCCAGAAAATAAACATCTTCCAGATCCAGATGTCTGAATGTTGAGAGAAAAAGAGTTAAAAAGCTGAGTTTTACAGTGTTCATATTTTATTTTTAAAAGCTTATTTTAATTTCTCATCCCCTAAGGCACTTTTCTCTTTTCCTTGACTGCTTTAAAGCAACCAAATGGTTTGAAACTTGTAGAACAAAAGCTGTTTGCACACTTTCATTCTCAGTTTTTACCATTTTTGGCATAAAACTTGACATTGTTACTTAAGAATAAGATTGCTCATTGCTCAGAACAAAAACACCATCACAAGAAAGCTAGGTAGGAGTCAGCCAGCTACATCCATTTCTCCCCTCCTCAAAAGCTTGGATCCAAATCCTTGACTAAGGAAAGAAAGTTTTCTTGCCTGGGTTATCTGTGACACACAGTTCAACAATAGCTACAGTGCAGTGATATTATGAAGCTGTAAGAAGGAGGACTTTCTGAACTATAAAATCTACAGCAACTCCATCAAAGTAGTGCCAAAGTTACATACAACTAACGTAAAAATCAGACCAGAATCAAGCGTTCAGTGGCTGTGGTTCATATGGAGCTAAAATGATTTACACCACCTTTTAAAAAAAAACACGTAAGCAGGCAGCAGCTCAAACTGAATTCTGAATCTCGGAACGAAGCAGAGCTATCTGTGATTTGGAAGCAAACAACCCTATTAGGGATCGTCAGAGGTGTATTTTTAGCTTACTTCAGCTAACAGGTAAAAAACAAGTTTACAGTTTTCTCACCAGTCAGCAAGTCAGGCCTAGGCTTTATCTTGATCTGATAATTTGGATGAAAAATGCATACCAATTGTGCAACAGCTATACAAAGTTAGCCTTAGGAAGAGAGAAAGGGGAAAAATAATGCAGCTCTGTCTATCTCACCTTTTGAACATGGGTCTAAAACAAACTGTTCTCTATATAAAACTACTTTACAGCTACACAGCTGGAGGTCAAATTTATGCTCAGGTATATATGTTTAAGGAAAGCTTCCAGGCACTGCAGAGAAGAAAATTCAGGCCTGCACTATGCTTTCACACAAAAATAAGCACTCACTCAGTGCAGTGTGGATGGATGAGGCACATCCCTGACCACATCCTCCATCAGAGGATGCTTCCTTTAATGTCACTCTGCAAACATAAGCTGACAAGTCAGCTATGTTACTTCCTAAATGCCCTGATGTTATGTTCTGCAGAGTAGTATGGGAGCTGCAGTCAGTCAGCTAGAGGCATCTGGGCTGCTGTAACATGGGTAGATAGTCTAAAGCTCATTGCACTTTTCTATTTGACATCCCAGGCTCCTGAAGTCAGTCTAAACCAAGCCTGTGCCATCAGCCAGTATTAGTCCTTTGTTTTTGTGAGCTCTAAATTCTCTCTGCGCTAGAGGAGGAAAGTAGGAGAAGGGGGAAAGATGGATATATATAGAAACATAAACAATTCTACACTTTTAACTGTTACGGATAGGATTCTGCCCAGTTCCTTCTCTCAGGATTCAGCACTGTGTCCCTATCGATAAGTTTCTAATCCCTCATGCACCCTGCCTATCTTCCTCTGATGAATTAATGCTCAAAAGTCTCACTACAAAATTTTGTCCCCATCAGGATCAATGCTTGTGGAAGACTTATCATAAAGCAGTACAACACTAAATCTAAGTGGGGCTGTGATATTTATCCTTCAAAACAAGATCGAAGATATAGACCAGAGAGGTCAATGTAACTGCACTCCAATCAACCACCACCCTTCTTCCAGCAAAGATACAAAAAACAACAAACAAGCCCCACCCCCCACCCCCCCCAATCTCCACAACCCATGTATTCCAAAACAAAAAGCCTGAACAATAAGGAACCTAACACTAAAGGATCATAGATTCAGGCTGGAAGGTCCCTCAGGAGATCTCTAGTCCAACCTCCTGCTCAAAGCAAGGTCAGCTACAAGGTAAGACCAGGCTGATCAGGGCTTTACCCAGCTGGGTCTTCAAAACCTCCAAGGTTGGAGACTGCACAACTTCTCTGGCCAACCTGCTCCACTGTTCAGCTGTCTTCAGGGTAAAAACACTTTATCTTACATCGAGTCTGAACCTTTCACTTAAACTTGTATCAGTTATTTTTTGTCCTTCTGCCATGCATCCCTGTGAAGAGCCCGGCTTCTGACATATTGTATATAAAATTCATACACAAAATCAGTCATGGTATAAAATATAATAAAGCCTGAAGTACAGACTGAAACTTTGAAATTTTCAAGTTGTGGAAGGACAGTAGTCTCCCACCTTCTCTTCCTAATAAGTTTTAAGAGAGGCCACCACTACATTTTGTGTAGTGCTTACTTTAAAAACATCGTCTTGAGCCCCACAGGAAATGATGGATGGAGAAACACCAAATTTCTGAAGACAAATTTGCCTGGCTTAAACATAAGGCTTCTCAGAAATAAAAGCATCTATAAGCACTTGATTCTAGCATCGAATTTGCTGCAGATTCAAAGTATAGGCAGCTTTGAACCTACATAATACAGGTGTTCTAAAGAGTACACTTTCTGGATTAAACTTTTAAGTTCCACTCCAAAGAGAACTGCAGTCATTTGTTACAACTACTCTGTACTTCTTCATGTTGCTTCCTTCGTCAGCACAGACCCTTTAGGCATTTTGTAAGTATTTAATTTATAGAGGACCTACAAAGTACCAAACCATTTCTTTTTTTCCAATGGAAACCAAAGGCAGACAGAACACCTTTTCCAACTTAATACAGAAAATCTTCAGCAGAGCCAGAAACTGAACCTACATTCCTCACTTTGTCAGGTACGCTGAAGGGCAACAGCCTGTTTCCCCTCTAGACCACACTACTACGTTCAGTTGGCATGAATTTTTGGAGGTCTGAGATTAAATGTTGCAGAAGAAACAAGGTCAGGAAAGAGATGTCTAATTATCAAATCAATAGAAGGACCAGTGACCATCCCTGTGGACTCCAATTACCTTCCCTAGATAATAAAAATTTCTGCTCAAAAAAACCCAAATTGAATGTTAAGAACGAAGCATTCTAAATGCATTACTGACACAAATGAAGTCAAAAGCAAGTTCATCTGATAACTCCAGAATATGCAAGCCAACAAGCCAATCGGTGGTGGTTCTCCACCTCCTTCCTCAATTTTTTCTTTTTTGAAGCTGGACACATGGTTCAGACTGGGAAGAAAAGACAGCCAATCAGACAAGAACATTAAATTAAATCAATAGTTATTAAATAGTTATTAAATCAATAGTTGCATACCAAAAATCTCACTCTATGAGAAGTCTTTCTGCTGATATACACAGATTAACATAGACATATTTTTATATAATTTTTTTCTTTTAAGTTTAAGAAGCACTGCATATGGGGCTTTCCATCAATAGCCTACTCTTGTTCCTTAGCTTTAATGGAACAAAAATATATATTATAATCAGCCATTCAAATAAAAATGGACAATTGGTAAAATAGTGCTATATAAATTCAGTTATTTTATTAACACTGTGTTTTGTTTTCAAAGTTTTTTCCACACATATTTATGAAAAACCCATCCAAGTTAGCCTGCTAGCACCACTCACAGCCTTTCACCCTCAGAAGACTTCTTATTCACAGTGGTCTTCTACATAGCATTATACAGTTAAGACTTCCATGATGAGCACATGAACTAGGGAGGGGGAATGCTTACCTCCATATAACCTAAATATTTTCCACCACAGAGAGAAATATGGGACAGGGTGGCATGTTACCACAGCTCTACCCTCACCAACACCTGATGGAGCGACAGTGCAGACTACAGCATGCTGCTTGCCCTTAGTAGACTTGACAAGTTCACACAAGTTCCTCGTATCAGGGAAAAGGAGAAGACAGTGGAACAGTGAACACTGAAGTTATGAGAACCATGGAAGCAAGCAGCAGCAAACGCTTGTTCGGTTCATGGAACCTCGCTTCTGTGCTGCTACTCTACGTGCCATTCAAACACACCGGCTTATTCTGCCAGGCAGCCTCGAAGGAAAAAGTACATATGTAGTCTCCTATTACTTACACATTTTTTAATTCGGTCTGGATTCTTCTTCTCACATCCTGAACAGAAAGAAAAATAAAGCAAACAACAACAAAAACAGATGCAGAGCTCTCAGTCTGTCAAACCAAACTACATAGCTCATTCAGTGTTAAAAGGTAACATCAATAAAGTACTCAGCTGCTAGAAAATTGTGCCAACTCCAGATCAGAAAGTGAATTTAAAAAGTTATTTTATCCCAAGTCTGCACAAAAGGTGAAACTTCAATAGAAAGGAAACCACAGACCTGTCATCAAAACTTAAATTTTAGTACACCCTGGCATACTTTTCCCTATGTAATGCTAGTGCTATATCATAACTAAACAGAGATAGAAAAGGGTAAGAATAGCAGTTTAGCAACGTATGAGGAACCAATTATAAACAGCTGATGTCAGCTTTGATGTTTCCTGGCCATTTAATTTCTGGTTACCCTAACTAAATCTGAAACACAAGACTGAAACTATTATAAGCTTTTACACAGGCAAAAAGGTCAGTGGAAACATCCTGACTTCAAAGTAGCAAACAGACATCATACCTTTAAGATGGTATGATCATATTCAATTAACTTATTAAGACATTTTTAATAGTAAAATAAGAGTTTAAAATCTGTCCTTATTTAGAGGCATCTGTCTAAAAGGAACCTCCAAACCTCTCATGAAATTGGATCTCTAAATTTGGATAAAATAAGTTATCTGCTCTTATTAATCCTCCACTACCCTCTTAAAAGGAGAAAATAAAAATCCCCTTAGATTACCTTTTTTTCTTACATTCATTTTTTTCATTTAGCAGTCATGTAATCAAATGAATGCATTTCACACTGGCTACATCATCTCTGTATGACATCTTTTATTCACTGTACTGAGTGATTAGATTAAGAAATTCCTTTCAACCGTTATGACAAAAGCCTAGTCTTTTATTGAGCAGATTCCTTCCACTGGTATTGTTCCCAGCTAATGTCTGAGGGTCAACAAAATTCCTCAGTACTTTACAGTTCAGAAACACCCATTTTTTTATGTATGGAAAAAGTATTTTCAAGCTTCTGAGGTCTCCAAAAAGCCCTGAGATCCTTCATTCTAGAGAATGGTGTCAACTGAACCCCAGAAAGCACAGCCTGCAAGAACACTAGTAGCAGCTCTGTAGCAGGGTACAGGCTTTCTTAAATTTGCTCGAAAAAAATATCTGTTAAGATAAAAACCACATACAGTAACATTCTCAAGGAATTTCACTTCCAATAGAACAACTTTACCTGGAACAAAAATGCTCAAGTAAGCAGCTTTCAATACCCATTAGGGTAGAGCAAGAAGTGGATTAAAAAATATCAAATAATTGCAAAGCAGAAAGGTTTTTACTTGGCTGTTTCAAGTAGCGTGGCATTTGCTTTCAGCGCGTACGTTTTATTTTCTCCCTTGCTTAACAGCTTTGCTATTCAAAGTAGTGTTTTTCCATGAAAGGAAGAGGATTTGTTTTTAAAAAAATATACATGTTTTTACCACACAGTTAATCTTACATTGAAACAACCATCTTTACCATTCCCTTCTGCCACAGGAATTACTGGGTGAAATTGGCTGGCCTAGACCATACAGGAGGTCAGAACACATTGTCATAACAACCCTGCAATCGCTCAGTCTCTAGCATCCAAGAAACGGTGGTAACAAGAATATATTGTGACATTTTGCAGAGAGGTGGTTTAAATAGCCAGGGAGACTGCATTATCCTGGCGAAAGAGGTCAAAGCTGAGGCACATCGTCTGGTCAATCTCGCATAAAGTGCATTACAGTTGTTCATGCTAGTGTACTTTATAGATGCAGAAACAGATTCTTTTGCTGCTATCCTCATTCTGCAGCTCTTTACAAACAGCATATTTCAAATGATCAAATAAGCAGAAGTTTAAATTGCAGTATTAAAAGACCTGTAATTTCAGAGGTTTTTTGAAAGAGCATTTCTGAAGTAGGGTGCCCATCCCTGTAGGCAACAGCTGGTGATGGAAGAGGAACAGCTGGCTGCTGACAACAGTCACTGATCAGAGAGAGACTACAGCTTTTGATAAAGAATAGAAACTCCACCATTGCTTCTAAACACTGCAAATACTGCACTGGCAAGGGGGCCGTAACCGATTGCGTTGTTATAAATGTAGGGCATACCAATTGCTTGTAATAGAGCAAGAACTGTTCAAAAAAAGGACACTCATTTGAGTCCAAAATAGATTCTGGCTTTGGTCTAAAGACAAAATAGCTGTGTTAACACAGCACTACACCAGATATAACATACTAATAAATGGGCAGATACCAAATTTGGCTGTAGGCAGCTCTGAGCTTTCTATATCTTGCACTAATACACAAGTAAACACATACTTTGAAGTGTTTTCATCTGTCTGACGAAGTCCTGTTAAATCTGCAGCATACTCTTCCCGTTTCAGGGAGGCTGTACACAAGTACAGCTGTTGGTATACAAGCTCATTTAAAGCACATAATCACAGTGGCCAAATACCTACTTCTAGGTACTTTTACTTAAGGACAGACTAACAGCTTCTGAGCATAAATATTTTACTCAGTTATCCAAAACTTCCTGGAAAAAAAACAGATCACCTCAGAAGAGGCCCCAGAATTATTCACTAAGTTGGAAAATAGCCAAAAGAAACATTCATGCAATACATTTCTGTAATCAGAAACTACTTCATTATAATTTCTATTACCTAAAAGCTCCAACCACAACTTGTTGCTGGGTCTCCAACCTGCTCTGACAAGGGAAAAGATGTTCCAAGGCAAAATACTGTAGACTCCTGTGCAATACAAATATTGGCTTTGAGTCAAGCAGAAAGATTTGAATTAGAGTCTGGCAATATGAAGTGAGGTAGAAGTTCAGTTCCTTCTTATTAGTTTTGTGAAAGGCATCCAAATAATTTTAGAAACCAAGAAGTAGAACAGAAGTGGTTCACCTGACATTCCTAGCTTTTATTCATGCCTTTTCACACAGAACTATTTGAAACTTAGCCCTAACTATAAACACTCAATCCAAAATTAGATTATTCAATGGATAAACTGCTAAATATATTAATCCATTCAATCATCCAAATGATAGCTTGATATAAGCGATATCCTTTACACAACATGGACACTAGCCTTCATTTTAACCATCACTTCCACAGAGCCTAGAAGAACACATACTGAATGCCCAGAAGGGCAACAGAATTGAGCCTAAGCCCATCTGGTGAGGCAAGCAATTTTTTTTTTCCTTTTATAATATGCAATAAGGCTTCTGTTTTTTCAGTAGATAGTGTCAAAGGGACAGCAGAAGTTTCTCTGAAATATAGTAAATACTTAAGGAAGACAGAGTCATTAGTTTATTGAATCAAAAAAAGAAAAAAGAAAAAAGAAAAAAGGCCTCTTGAAACAAAAATCTATTGAAAAAAGGCAAGCAGTAGCTACAAGTTCTGGAAGTGTTTCCTTGCCTCTCCAGTAACTGTAGATGCTAATGGTTTAGCTTTAGCATAGTGAGCAGAACTGATCGAACACCCTGTTCCCACAAGCAGCAATATGCCATGTGCCAACAAAGGCACAGCTAGTTTTAGCCACATTGTTTCCCTTAAATACTAAGTACTGATTTCAGAGCACCGAATGTAAAAATACACAGACAAAAAACATGCAATGAGGCATGTTAAGGGCATTCTAGAAAACATGGTATCCAGTGGACTCCAGGACCCAGGGGATTCCTCCTGCTGCTGCCGAAGCCCAGTTTGATGAACTTCAGGACCCAGGAGACCTCTCACACCCCTGTGCCATGGACGCAGCTGCTGTTGTCCCCCTTGCAGGCCAGGGTAACAAGACTGCACATGTATTCTAGAGACACGTACACACGCACAACCCTAACATGGCCAGCCACACAGACAGAGCAATGCCTTTACCAGCACTCCTGTAAACACCAGCAGTACATACTTGCACAAAAACACAGCCAAGCCTTGTTCCTCCTCTCAACAGGATTGAACAGGATTGAAGTTCACTTGGCAAAGTGCACACACCCCCTTCACTCTAGATTCACAAGCACACCAGCACTCAAGGATTCTTTGAATATCAGCATCGTCTGCAAGTCCATCTAATGCCCAGTCCCAGACTGGGCCCCTTACTCTGTCACTGGCTTAGGCCTTGAGTCTCTTGAGATGCAGGTCTCCTCCTACCCACCAGCTAGTCCTTTGCTACCTAATTACAGATAAATACACACATGCAGAAATGCGATTCATTAGAGAAACTTGTGCACACCCTGGTGTCTCCAGTTGCTGGTACCTAGACTAGGGGCCCTGTGAACTGGTGGCTGCTTCTCCAGTTGCTGGCACTCAGACTTTTCAACACATGCACCCATCCTTCCTCCAGTTGCTGACACTGAGACCTTTCAGTGCACACACAGAGGACAGAGAGTTAGATTACATAGGAAAAAGATAGTTAGTAATAGGATTTATTAGGAAGATAGGATAGACTGCAGTGATCCTGTGCAGAGCTCAAGCAGACAAGCATACTGACTGGCAGCTTGCTCACATGCAGTGGGCCCTTTTTATATCCCTTCTCTCCATTTTCTTATGCTTATACTTCCCCCCATCCACCTTGATCCCTCCCTTTCTCCACCCTTGCCTCTTCCTAAACAAACAACCTGCCCCAACTACTTTTTCTCCACTGATCTCAGTTTTACTACACCCATATTCAAATTTGGTATTTCTGACACTGTTACCTAGGTCATCGCGATCTTGCATAGTATTACTGATAATGTTCCCTAGGTATTGTGGGCCTTGAAAGTTTATACTCCCCAAAAGGTCCCCAACACTGCCCTCTAAGATTCTGTGAAACTCTGCCATCCCTCATGTACCTGTGAAATCCAGCCATTCCTCATGGCAGTACCTGTAACTTTTGTTGGCTTCTCACTTTGTTTTGTTTAGCAGTCTGTCGTGTCACATCCAGTAGTTTCTCACAGTACATTCAGTTACCTAAACCTCAGACCTGGGCCTAGTCAATTGCCCATGTACCTTAACAGTGTGTACACACACACACACACACACACACACTTGCAAGCTGCTTTCAGTTAATCACCGGGGAGCAACCAAAAACATAGCCATGCTGTGAGCTAGCAGGCAGGCTTTCACTCATACAAACCGCAGCTGAAGATCTAGGTCTCTCCTAACTGCGGTTATTCATCCTCTCGATGGATGTAAATTACAGCCGATTGCTGCAGAGGCTGCTGAGAGCTCGGGAAAGCATTGTTAGCTGAGCACAGAGAAGCATAAAAATGAAATACAGAAGTGTTGCCTGTAAACAGGAGCAGTTGCCAGGGCACTGCTCTTCTGGCCTTGGGGGTTCTCTGATAACGTGCTGCTCTGTTAGAGGGTTAGTGAGCTGATCCCAACAAGTCACAGAGGAAAAGTTTTGTATTTTTGGTAAGGTCACACTCCCACATTCTAACAATAGACTAAAAGCCTCAGGATGATGAATATGTTTGAAGTCCCTTTTATATTGCCAAAATAGCATATGGAGACTTTAATGCAAGTGAAAGTTCATTACCTTTTGATTAATATTGCTTCTGCCAAAGTCACAAGTCTCTGGTCTGGCACAGAAATATAGCAAATCAGTGCATTTGTGTCCTAAAATAAAATTAAGTTTATTAGACACGAAAAACCTTGCAGATTCACGACTAGAAGTGGGTTAATTAGGGAAACCAGAATGAAACTCAAGAGAGAAAAAGGAGGCAGTGTCTATCAGTCAAGGGCTTGCAGACAGGTACTGTTGCTGAGCATGGCTTACATCATGTTCTGTAAAATATGACATCTGTTATTTTCTCCAAAAGTAAAAATCCATTAATAGATTAGTAAACTTCATCTCCATTAAAGCTCAGTGAGGTCACCTTATGCAGTATATGGAATGTATTAGTTTGGGCTGGAGTCCAGCCCAAACAAGTGCAGGACAGCCAAATGTCTGAATCCTTATCGACTGTGCCTCTGGAACCTTTACAAGAAAACGAAGCCCACAAGAAGGAGCTCAATTTCAATCCATCTGAAGGCAATAACATCTTTCTTAAACCACAGACTCTTGAGGGACTAATCCGCCAACAAGCAACGTAAGCTGGGGTAGATCATGTTTGGTTGCTGCTAAGCCCATTATCTTTATATCTACTGAGAACGTTTGTAACTGTTAATCCATACCCAGACAGACAATTGTCTGTGGATTGGGTCCACTAACCTCTAACAAAAGAGGGAGCCAATGGCTTCCTTGTAATGCTCTATTAAAACCACACTACTAATGGCCAGAGAGAGCTTCAGAGTATCAAAACCACTTTGCAGAGATCCTCATCAGGAGGAGACTCAGCTACAGCTTGCCAGGTACAAAGCAGAATTTCTACAAGTGAAGCAAAAAAAAAAAAAAAAAAAAGCATGCTCACAGGAATCTCCGACTAGATCTGCTTGCAGAGTTTCTCTTATAAAAGCTGCTCTAAAAGCCATTAAGTGTGAAATAGAGATGAGATATGGATACACAGGATACTGATACACACCATTTGGAACATGAATTAGGAAAAAAAAAGCTCATTACAAAATGTTTTTGGGAATTTCAATCTGACCTTGTATGTTGAACTTTAACTGAAACAAGTTTTAATACAACTAAAGTTATAAACCTTCAGAAACCAAAAGTTATAATGAAAATGCTGAGTGACCTGTACTACAGCAGCAGCAGCAGACACTGTTATAATCTAATTTCTCCTATTATTCAGAAATGGGTTTAATTTTGTTTTCTTAATGACATTCTAGTCTGACCATTTAAAGCCTACTTCCCAGATACAACATAGCCAGATACATTTAAAAAATTACCAATTAAGTAGAATAATTTTATCACTTTAACCCTTCTTCACTCTTACTGTCCCTTCTGCAAGCTGACAAAGTTTTATCTTTCCCAATGCAGCTGTTTACTTTTTCTAATGCAGATGTTAACCCTTCTTAAAACCAGTCAGATCCAAGGTCAAGAAGGAGAGGGCAACTGCACTTTCAAACACTTACTATATAAATCAGAGCAGTGAAATGAGTTGGACTGTAGGGTCCCCCCCTCCCCCCCCCATATTAAAAACAGAAGGCAAGAAATAAGTGAAGTTTAGCTGTTAGTAGTATTAGTAAGTCAGTCACAGTGGTAAGCATGCCAAATATACAGCCTTAAACCCTGTCCTTCTACCTGTCCGATGCAGCACTTTCTTTAAACATTGAGTTTCTACAAGCATTATTTCCCTCAGCTTCCATGTTTTACCTTGCTAGGGATTGCACAGCAGCAGACTCTCATAGATGAAAATACAGAAGCCCACAGACAAATATTTCTAGAGAGATATCTTCATGATTTGAAAAGTAGCTTTGTTTTAAAAGCGTGTTCTCGCAACTTATCTTGCTAACACATTTTAACAAAGACACCAAGGCAAATTCAGCTAACGCTTCAAATTCCTGCAGAACGGTGCCCCCCTGAACTCCTTCTCAGAGTTCATCAGGATCATGCAAGGTGCGAGCAAGCGCTCATGTCTCACATTGGGAACCTGCTTTTTGATGGTGCAGAATCCTGCACCTTGCCAGATGATTTACAGCTGATGCAGTAATTCACAAAAATGTTTCTTCTTCTACATGAAGAGTCTACCCACTGCACAGAGGTCCTCATACCACAGTAAGAAATAATAATTTTGATTTAGTCTTCATTATGGATCAGTTTGTTTTTTAAACCAGCTCTGTACCTCACTTGTATTGTTACTGAAACAGATTTTTGATGAATTTTGAGTCATCCTTGATTTTTTCCTAGTGCAAGTACAGGCGATGGTGCTCACTATGTTTGCCAGTTTAATAAACAGCTTCCCCTGGCGCTGTAATAAAAGGTCAATTTACACAGGCCATTTTTCTTCCTCAGAATTCTTATACTATCTGCAATGTGTTTGACATTTTATTTCCTACTACCTGAGAAATAAAAACATTTGTTTCCTACAGCTCAATGTAGCAGATTATTTTATGTGCTACTTACTACTCATGATACTAACCCTCTCCTCCCTCCCTCTCCCTACCCCAGGAAAAAAGCAGTAAGGTAAGACCAGAAGATTAAATTAGGGACATACAGTGAGATTGAGAAAATATTCATACTTTCCATTAACTCCAGCCTGGTTGCCTGAATTCTTTGCAACTAGTCTCAACTCTTGCGTTCTTCCAGATTTGCAGGCACCATTAATGAAATGGGTAATCAAGCTACTATTCAGAGTAGAAAAACTAATGTCCCTTTTAAAATATTCTTCTTTTAAAAGCAAAAAGCAAATATATCCCATCTGTTGTACTATCTCCATCTCCCAAAGGGCAGCTAAATACAGGATGCCAAGGTGAGCGCTACAACACAGCTTTCCCTGTAACCTATCCTAAAATACAGAGCTTGAAACTTGGCTGCTTCATCCAAATAGAATGTGGAACGTGCTGGATATTTTTCATCAACTGCTGTTTTTATAGACCTAAACATATTTGAATTTTGACCAAATCTTCAGCTCAAGATGTTATAAAACACAAATTAATGATTTTGAAATTTGGAAGTTAATTTACATTTTGCATCAAAAGTATGAATTTCCAAATGGTCCAGGATACACTACTTCGTATGGTCATACCCTGGCATGACCTATGCTGAGGATTCACATGAAGGAGCCGAGAGACTGAAGTCCACCCAGACTGTGGGACAGCAGCCAGGTGCGCATCACAGAATGCAAGGTTTCAGATGAAGGTAACTTCATGGCCAGAAAGGGAAACTCAACTAAGTACCTGCCTGCACGGTGACAGGGACACACTTGTGTATGTCCTTCAAAGTTTGTCTTCCCTAGTTTCTTTGAGGTTTCTCTACTTAAAAACAACTAGACAGACAGACATACACACACACCAACCACTCCCCCCCCACACACTTCCAGTTCCAGTTTCCATTTGAATAAAAATTACATGACTTTAAAAGCCCTTCAGTCTTCTTTGGGGAGCCCGTAACAGAAGATGATTAGGTAGAACCACTTCAAAACTGTGGTTAAATCAGGATCCTATTGCAACCACTGGGCAGGGGGATCCACATTAGATAGATACCTGGTATGGTCCAGCATGGCTGCTATTTAGAGCAGTTGGATAAAATGCTAGACTGAAATTTTAAATAGAAACGGGTTCCTGATACTCTGCTTGGTTCTAAGGTCACTTCATTTGTCCATCAAGTTCCCAGCTGCAGGAACAGGACAGTATTTCCATCTTCCTCAGAGGCACAGTAGACAGAAGATTCTTCATACCACAAGAATAGGCAATGAAAGGGAACAAAGATAACATTAACTCTTCACAGCAACAACGGTGTTGCAAGGGTGATGCGGTACATAACCATAAGGCTTTATTACTCATTATGCAGGCAAGGTACTTGGATTCATACCTGACCGCTCATGGTTGACAGTACAGGAATAAGGAAAAGAAAGATTGAGGAGTGACATTAGCTAAAGAGGTGGACGCATTTACACCTTACTCCAGAGGCAAAAGTGATCACACTACAACACTGCTATCAGAGCAGATGTTATTGCTTTCTTGATATCACTCATACGTGATAAAGCTCCCTTTCCTCCCACAAAGGAACCACAAATTCCAAACTTTCATTACAAAAAAGGTGAAGATCCTGAAAAAATCTCTCACTGTCCAACTGCTGCTTTAAAAATAATTTTAAAAGTAATTAATAAGAAAATTATCTTAAAAAAAAGAGAGCTTGGTATCAGAAAACTAATGCTGCAGTTCATATGTTCTAGTATTTTATATATGCACGAGGACTAACACAAGAAGAAGGTGCAGTTTGAGTCTCATTTGACAAACTTCTTAGTGTGCTGAAAGATTAGTATACCTAAACCAGATCATATTGAGGGTTACATTATTAAAAGCATGTCTTTGCGGAGTTGTCTCATGTAGTGCAAGCGGCAAGTCAGTTTCATGTTATCATTAGCCTGTTTTTTTATTTTGCTAAAGAGGTACAATGGTTCCTTTTTTAAGCTCCAGGGCACCTCTCGTAATGAACAGCAGAGCTATTACTAAATGAGGTTTTAGCTTTCTCCAGTTCCTGTTTGCTCTCTTGGTGAAGGAACTAGCAATTTTCATCTGAGAACACTATCAAATATTAGGCAAGACAGCTGGAGGGATGGTGCACATAATCTCTCTACATATGCTACACGTGTTATACTTATCTGATTCTGTTAGATCTGCTCTTCCCTTATCCAGATGACTGAATCCTCTAACCATGCCTAGTTTTATGATTTTTATTTCCCCTCAAGGCATTCTCTTTCATTTCTTCAGTTAAAAAAAAAAAGCTATTCTAACTTCTTATACAAAATGAAATTCTAGGAAGCTTTAAAGAGGGGGAAAAAAAGAACAAAAAACAAACAAACAAAAAAAAAATGCAAGAGCATACAAGGCTATCAAGGAAGAATACAGAAGCACCATTCCAAGATTGTGGAAAGTTAGAAGGTCAAAGCTCAGGTGTGGCTGAAACTGGCAAGAGATATGAAGGCAACAAGAAAAGCTTCTCCCTGCCACATTTCTATTCTGCAAGTAACTACAGTACCACAATCATCCTGCCCAGGAGATGCTAGGAAGGGAAAAATCAACAATTACAGAGAAAACAAACAATCTGGACACAGAAAGCTCAATGTTCTGATACCACCCCCAACAGTTAAACAAATAAAATATTACCACATGTTGCTTCAACTTCATTTTGAAATATGCAAATGTTACAGCCTTTTTCACCCATTTATATCTTTTTCTTTCATTATTATTATTATTTACAATCAATAACAATTCAGGGCATTTGCAAGGGAACTCATGGTTCATTAAACCACGAGTACTGAACAACTAATGGTAACGGTGAGCTAACTCGATGGCTGGAGTCAGTGAGAACACAGCTCAGGTTGTCCACAGACACCCACCTTGCTGTCCACTCTCTCTCTCCTGCACCCACTTGGCAGGTAGGGAGTGCCCCACAGCCAGGAGCAACTCACCACTGGGCTCCAGCAATCAGCAGCTGCTAGAGTGTAAAGACCCAGAGGGCAGTGAGGAAGGGGAGCAGCAGAAGACAGACTTCAGGAGAGCAGCCTGCAGCCTGCGCAGGGCCTGGCAGGACCGACCCTGGGCACAGCTGCCCCAGAGGGCAAAAAGGCCCTGCAGAACTGGTCCACCTTCAAGAACAACCTCCTCAAAGCACACAGACAGCCCTTCCCCATTGCACAAGAAAACAGGAAACCTGCCAGGAGGCCAACTGGGCTGCACAGGCATTAACTATAAGGTCAAGCACAAAGCAGAAGCCATGGGGATGGCCTCCACCCAGCAGCACAGCAACACTGCTCCCACGTGCAAAGGGGGAACCGACAAGGCCACGGCCTCATGCTGGCACAGGCAACAAACACAACAGGCAACAAGAAGGGCTTCTTCTCATGGGCTGCCAAGGAAGACCAGGGAAGACTCAGGCCTGCAGCTGAACACAATGGGCAACCTAGCAGTGAAGGAAGGCTGCGGTGCTCAAGCCTTCCCTGGCCTCAGCCTTCACTGACCAGCTCTACGCCCTCACCTGCACACCAAGGAGCAGAGCTTGAGGGAGCCAGGCACTGCCCACAGTAGAGAAGAACCGAGTCAGGGACTCCTGAAGGGAAGGTGGGCACATACTGCATGGGATGCAACTGAGGATGCTGAGGCAGCTGACTGATGTCACTTTGGGAAGGCTACATCCTCTGCAAGGAGCTTCCCAATGACTGGAAAGGGAAAAATGTTATGCCCCTCGACAGAAAGGGGAAGGCAGAAGAACCAGGAAACTAAGGGCCACTCAGACACACCTCAGGCCCCTAGAAGAAGATGCAGCAAATCCTCCAGAAAGCCCTTTCCAGGCACAGAAAGGACAAGCAGGCAATTGGCAGCCTCCAGCACAGGTTTGCCAAGCACAAATCCTCTGCCTGCCAAACTCTGTTGCTCCCTGAAGTCAAAGGGCTGATGCCGCGGGTGAGAAGAGAACAGTGAGGGCTGCTCACCTAATTTAAGCAAAGCTTTCAAAACAGCATTCCACAGCATCCTCAAAGCTGCATCAGGGAAATGCAGACTGGATGCATGGACTACAAAGAGGAGAAAAACCTTGCTGGAGCAACAGGCAGTGGTTCAAAGTCTCACTGGCAATCAGGTGTCCCCTGGGGTCAAATAGGGGGGCACATGCTGCTTAATCCATGCAACAGAGGCCAGGCCCATGGGATGAAACACCACCATCAAATTTGCAGCTGACACAAGAATGAGGGGGCTGGGGGGGAAGCAGTTGAGACACTAGAGCTCAGAGCTACCGATCAGTGGAGCACAAGCTGGAAAAATGGGCCAACAGGAACCTCATGAAGTCCAAGGCAAAGAGCTGCACACCTTGGATTAGATGATCCCTATGGATCAGTACAGGCTGGGGACAGACAGCTAGCCAGCAGCTCTGCAGGTGACTCCTTAACACACCCTCCTAGCAATGAAGGCTAACCACATAAAGGACAGTGTCACGGGATGACCAACCGTCTTACAGTCCCGGACCATGTGGGTTTCATGTGGCACGAGGGAGGAGAGGAGGGGAAGAGGAGATTTACTGCATGACTCCACAACTTGTTTCAAAGACCAAAATTTACTACAGAAGCTGCAATGGTACAAAGCAACGATTCGTATTAACAGAAACTCAGCTCAACTAGAATACTTATTTCTAATTACACTAAAAGTTATGCTAACAGTAACTACTTAGCAAACAGAAAAGGATAGCTAATTTATACTAACTGTAAATACCCAAATGAATGAACTAGGCAAACCAGTTCTGATCGATCTTACCCATGCGCTGCCTCAGCAGCCAACGTACACTCAATCCCAGGGAAGTAACTGCGGGAGGGCGTCCGCAGTCCCGAGGGGTTCCACAAACTGGCAGACCCGCTGTCACCCGCAAAGAGCCAAAGATGGCCTCTGGGGCCAACCTATTTGTACCCTTGGGGGGAAGGTGGAGGTGGAGTCGGAGGCCAGTTACAGTTCTCTTCACGCAGGCGCAGTCGCTGGCTCTTGGCTGCTGCAGGGTTCAACTCTCCTCCGTCGTTGTTATGACCATCGCACCCACCGTCATAGGCTGAGGGGTGGGGGGTGGCCGAGCACCCCCAAGGGCAGGCTAGCTGCCTCGCGCACTCTTCAGCACTGAAGAGAGGAGTTTGAGTGACTGTGGATGACTGCTTTACTCTTGCAGTGGGGGGCCCAAGGAGAGATCCCATGGCTGGGCTACGAAGGAGTTAATTCCAGTCAGCAATGGGGCCCCAGCCGTGAAAGCAGGTGTTATCTCTCAGGGTCCTGATGAGGAGGAGACAGTCCTGACCACAGCAATTGACACTGCCCCAGCGGTGAGAGGAGGCTTTTGTCTCTCAAGGTCCAGGTGGAGATAGTCCAGGCTGCAATTAACACTGTCCCAGCAGTAAGAGGAGGCTTTTGTTTCTCAAGGTCCTGGGGCCCAAGCAGGCCTTATCTCAAAGTCTTGACATCCTCCCTTTTGGAGTGTAAAGCACAGGAATTCAGGCTGCTTGTAACTGGCACCAAATGTGTGTGTGTGTGTGGGGGGGAAGCTGGGAGCATCCCCCCACAGACAGCATAAGCAAGAGCACAGAGAGCAAGTTAAGGGAAATATTATTTCTCTCTGTTCAGGGCTTATGAAACTGTATATGGAACAGTGTTGAGTTCTGGGCCCACAGTACAAGGGAAATGTTGACTAACTGGAGAGAGCCCAAAAGAAGGGCCACAAAGACAGTCAGGGGCCTGGATACGAATAAAGAGTTTTAGGGGAAATGTAATTGCAGTTTTCAACTCTGTAAAGAGGAGGGGGAAGGGTGTAAGACAGACCAACTCTTCTCAGAAGTGCACAGCAAAATGATGAGAAGCAACGGTCACCAGCCACACCAAGGGGCATACCAACCAGACATGAGGCACAGCATTGACTCAATAGTACTCACTGGGACCGCTCCACTAAGACAGCTGACGAATCTTCAGAGCTGTCCGTGCCAAAAATTTGACAGCAAAGGTTGTGGCAATGATCCAGCTTTGGAACTACTGTTTGTCATAACACACTAGGATGCTCTAGATGCTGCCCTATATGCTTTGAATGAAGCACCACACAAACTTCTCTTCATTGAGCATTAAGGTTTAAGTGGACTGAAGTTTTTCTAGGTTCATTTTAAGTTTCAATAGTCTCCTCCCTTGATTTGTGTTTTCCTTTTAATCAGACCTCCAAAATGAAGAAAGCACCATAATTTAATGGTGATGTTCCTTTTTCTTCATTAGTCAATGGGAGGATCTGGGTTAATCTTGGGTTATTGGGATATGCTGCACTATCCATAAAGCTATTGATCTCTTCTATTTCCTTCCTTCTTGCTTTTGTACCGCTTCCAGCTCTATGTGCACAATTATCACATTTATTTCATGAAAAGGGAAAGGTGCTGCCATTCCATATGGGTCATTTTTACAGGTCCAGATTACTGCAAATCTGCAAACAAAAACCTGATTTTGCCACTGAGTATGGATCATGGATACAGTCTCTTCTAGGTAACCAAGTCATACCAAATGCCAATACAGGTTAAAAGCTGTTATCTGAGACCTTGGAGATTTTGGGGAGGATGAGGAGAAGGCTGTAGTGGCTATACTGTATTTCTTGTCATGCAACACTTTAAAGAAATGAAGATTTAGACAAAAAAAATAAAAAAATAAAATAAAAGCAAAGCAAACAATGGAGATTAACCTAATAGTGCAGATATACCTACAGTGCTGTCGGGAAAAATGTGGCTATTTGGTTTACTTTCCCTGAATGAGATGTAAAAATCTGAAATGAATTTGTGTGTATTCAGGCTATCTTAAGAAATTCAAAATAAGACTAAGGCACTGATAATCAGCTCCAGATTGAGCACACTTGCATTAGTGGAATATAAAATGAAAAGAATTGCTTATGTCTACTTCTTTTGTAGAAAAATCTGTAATAAAATCTGCTAAAACACCAAAGAAAAATTAAAAAAAAAAAAATGAACATGTTATCTTCAAATGGGATATGAATATATTCTCCATGGCTCAGTGGCATGTGAGATCATAATGAATCTCTCCTAAATACATTGATTTATGCAACAGCATAGTGCACCTACAGCTCCACAGGAACAGTATATTATTGAGCCCACTGAACAAGAACGTTTGTCCTGCTTATCAAATACAGGGAAAAAGCTGATTCAAAATAGATATTCTACATAGAAAGCAGCAACAATACGACATTAACAAAGGAAGACTACAGACAGAGAATTTGTTTTCGCACTCAATACTAATTCCAGTGACACATCAGGGAAAGCACTACCCCTCAGACACTTCCACATTTTGCAGAATCAGGTTGCAGTTTCTGAATCAGTATGAGCTCAACTTAACTGTGGTAGGATCACTAATATTTATGCATGTGCTTACATGCATTGAACCCAGCTAAACTTCATGTTTGAAAGAGAAAGGGGATCAAAACTTCCCTCTGACCTGAAACCTCAAATAAAGGTCACTTAAACAGATGATTTAGGAGGCCAGGTCATTAATTTTTTTCTGAACTGAATCTGACCTATGGCAAACAAACTATTTTTTTTTTCTTTCAGGCAAAGTTATAAGCCATAAGAACTAAAACATAAATGAGAAGTTGATTTAAACAATTATTGTAATAGAATTAACTAGTACTACTTTACTGTGTAGTATGATCTAGAAACAGGAATTAGTTTGACTTCATTGGCATATTGAGTCAAAGTGGGTCATGGAGTAGTGTCAGCAGTAATGCAATGGAGAATTAATGTAGAAGACTATTACTTGTGCTTCTGAAGTTTAAGTTATTGTTTTTCCCCAAATAATCTTGGCCCACAGCATTCCCATCCCAGTAATGGAAAATGAATAGTAAGAATTTTTAGGAACAATTCCTTTCCTACTTGGAAGTCTTTCAGTAGCAGATTTGACTCACTGACTCAGCTAAGATGAAAATTGGATGATAAAGGAAGAAAAGAATAGAATTACAATGGGGAGTCAGGTGTATTCCTCAGTAATTCTTTCTTCAATATTGAGACATCAAATTATTTAGAAGGCAGACTTAAATGCATCAGTAGTGCTTAAAGATATGCATTTAGATGATCTGTTCTACACTGATGTAGTTGAATTATCCTGTTTATAACAGCAACGAGTTAATACCAAAGACCAGAAAATGAGCGAACCTATGAGCTAAACAAATAGGTCACACCTTCAGTTAAGTCTCAGAAGGTTTTTTTCTTTGTCACTGGGCTGCAGAGGCATCAGAACCTCTACTGTAGGGAGATGGCTATTGAGTGGTTTTACGTGATATCCAATTTTGAGGTTCATCTTCCTCTCTGCACCAGTCATTCCGCACTCTTAGGCAAAATGCCAAGCTCCATAACACCCTTCCAGTGGTACTAGAAAAGCAGTCAATGTTTTGGGGGTTTCTTTTTAAACCTCACATCGATTTGGCATAAAAACCTCATTAACCTAGCCCAAAAGATACTAGGCCTTAAGATAGTGATGCTATTTTAACCATTATTTTTATGGGGAAAGCACAAAAGCCTAGGCTCATCCCTACCTAACCAAATGCACGGCCCAGCATGCTTGAGTTCAGAGTCCTGGGAGTCTCAGATTTTAAAGGATGGAATCACTCACCTTCAGAGGACAGGTCAAGTTTCAGGAAGCGTCCCTCTCCCCCACTCTCCCTCTGCATTAGCTGATCAAGAAGGAATACTTATCACTTGCAGTTTGTTCTAATCTTAGGCCAGTTAAGTCATCCTCTGGAGGATCCTCTCTCTGAGGCATCTAATTTAGGAGCTCAGAGTGGGACAAATCCCAAAGAACCACATGTAGGAAGTGGAGGCAAGTCTCAGGATGTCAAGTTACTCATCCATTTTTCTTATTTGCAAGAATGCTGCACTCATTCAAATACATAGCAGACATGTTCTGTTAAAAAAATGGCAGGGCAAAAGTATGAAAAATTTCAAAGCATGAAGGAGTATGAATGAGGTCAGCCTCATTCTAACCAGTCAACATCTCAAAACAAATTCTCGTGTAGTCCAGACTGGCTCATACTAAAGTCTTCAAAAGGCACAGGTTCCCCACAACTGTGGGGAACTCCTGCAAGGGAACAAGGCTCTATAAACTTTTTTCATATGTACACTGACTGAGGACTACATATGCTCTATTAAGTAATAAAATACTGCTTCACATATCCTTATTTTCATAAATATCTACAGAAATATTTTTTTTTGTTCATACTTTCCTTAAATCCATCTATATTTTCTTAATACAAAAAAGTCAGTTCCCCTCCCTGACCTCCCCCCCCCCAAAAAAAAAAAAAAAAAAAAAACTGTAAATGACTAAGGTTTAGAAGTTATTCTTTAGTTGTACAGATTTCACTAGCACTTTGGAATTTTTCATCTTAATAAAAAATGACAGCAGCATACTTTGATTAGATGAAGGTTTCTGTGCCTTTATTATTTCACTTTATTTTACCAATATCTATGCAGATGAAATGTAAAATATTCAGTGAGAAGCAGAGAGTTCTTCTGCCTCCTTTCCAGTTACTGATCAAGAAGTTAGTCTGAATTATTGCTGGCATCTTATTTAGGAGTTTGAATAATTTAAATCTTTCTCTACACCCTCCCTACTTCATCTTTCAGAGGCACATGTTAGCAGCAATCTACTTCTCATCTCTCCTTCCCCCCAGTACAAAATAAGTTTAGTCAATGAAAAGTTACAGAAGCAACTCAGACTAGTTCTATAAAGTGTAGTTAACAATCATTGTTTTTTAATATTCAGTACATGCTTTTACATGAACAAGTTTCATTGCCATTTTCTAAATAAATCATTAGAGGGTTCTGCAGTTTGTTTTCACTCCCACAGAGTTGAGTTCTGATCTCCTTCATTACAGTAGAGCCATTTTACATAGAAAGAAACTTCACTGACTTCAGTGGAAGTACAAATGGAGCTCATTAAAAGATATCAAAACTGGCATGTAAATCTATCAAAGAAAGATAAAAACGTGAAACTAGAAGACACTCAAGGGACAAATGAGGAGAGACATAGCCTACCTGTCCACTATCTATATGTAGCTACAACAGAAACTAACCATGGAAAATTATAGGAGGGACAGTCTAAAATGTAGCTTCTCTAGCCGAAGAGAAAGATGCAATTTCAACTTTGAACAGCATTATAATAAAGTACAGAATTAAAAACATGAGGAGTTTTGTCATCCAACTCACAAGAGAGTTCATTCAAATGTACACACCATAGCAAGAATTATAATAATAATAATAAAAAAAACATAAGAACATTAGGATAATTTCACTTAAGAGTTTGGAAAAACTGATAACGCATCACATGTGGTGATACAGCATTTTGACTCTTGTGGGAAAAATGACTGCTTTTATAAGAATAAGCAGTTCCTTTTCAGTAATCGCATCCTGCAGTTATTCTCTGTACAATATGCAAGCCAGAACTGTAAAAAGCTTTTCACACCTTTCGCTTCTGCAGCTTTTTGGAATTTATGTGGTGCTATCTATGGCAACCAGCTGTGCTCACATTGGATATCCTCAGTTAAGCAGAATCAGTTTTTGGCAGTACTATTATTAGCTGTAAGTATTTGTTTATTTCTTTAGTGCCAATTATGCCCTGTTGGGACTGCCAATGACAGTGATTCACGCGGCAGGTTTAATAAACAGATTTGTATCAGTGACAAATATTTCATCAAGGAAAGTGAGAAAGCATTGTGTTTTTAAGATTTTTTTTTTTTAGGTTACAGTTAAGAACTTCTAGATAAGAGGAAACCAATTTTTAAATATTTGAGCCTCTGACTTTCACATTAGCTGTAGATATGGAGTAGTTAAAGAGTAGCCACCCAGTGTCACCAAACCACTCCTCATTAGAAGCTATAAAAGCAATCGTACTGGATGGCAAATGGGAAAGTCTTTCAGCTTACTGACTCAGAACCTGACATAAAAATACTTTTTCCTTTGGTGTTTACAACTAGCTACAACATTAGGGCTTTTGCCTTCACAAAGCTCAGATAGACAGTGTGAGCTAAACTTGAAGTTAGGAAAGAAACAAGCACAACAAAACTCCACTGTCCTATATTATACTGGAATAAGCCTAGTGAGCCAGACAGAAATAAGAACAGATGATTCAGAGAAGCTTCAAAAAGCTTTAACCACTGTAGACCAAAAACAGAAGTAAGTGTTGAATTCAATCTTGGAGACTTGCAATCTTCACTTCAGGCCAGCAAGGTAGAAATGCTAGGACATAACTGAAAAAAAGCTATGCTTTGGCTTCAATAAAATTCTATGCCAGGAAACTTGGGAAAGCAAGGAAATAGTCAGCTTCAAGATCAACCACTTTTAAGAGCTCAGATAGTACTGATATTTGTTTTTTCACCATAAAAGTCTTAGCTTGCTCAACAGGGCAGGATAACTGAGCTAAAGACAGCTGGCAAAAGACACTTTAGTTGTCAAATATTAAAGATTTTTCAAGCATCATTATGACTGCATTCAACACTCTCTTGTCTTAGTGCCAAGCTAGAAAACATCAAGATCTGTATTTCTCTTCGTCAGACTGGCAATACAGAGCCCAAAGTTCACTTAATCCCTATCCTTTAA
This sequence comes from Apteryx mantelli, assembly GCF_036417845.1. Lineage (NCBI taxonomy): Eukaryota > Metazoa > Chordata > Aves > Apterygiformes > Apterygidae > Apteryx > Apteryx mantelli. The sequence continues at coordinate 82,127,107 of NC_089979.1, forward strand.
CCTTAGAATAAATAAAAAATAATCCTGATACTGAATTTGTAACTTGGCCAAAGCACATCTACTGATGTAAAATTATTATGTTATTCATGGCAACCTACTATCATCCTCACAGTCAGGTATGGCAGAAGGAGCGGAAGGTGGTACTCTTTGTCATTCTCTTGCTTTAGAAGAGTTTTGCCGAGTTTATAGAGATATCATTCTTGTCACAGCATAGCCCCTGACCCAGACTTAGAAGTCTGAATAAATACTGTCTGCCAGCAAATGTGGCAGAACCACAATTTTGCAGCTGGAGAGACTTCCTTGTCCTGATAAGCTTCTTAACCCCCATTAAAAAGAAAGAAAGAAAAAAAAAAGGCATTGAAGCAAATAAGAATCTAGTAAGAAAAAGAAAGTATTCTTTGAGAGAAAATTAGAAAACAAATAGTCAGTGATGGAAGGAATTTAACTATATGGAACTCTTCCTAAGTAGCATTTAAATGAGTATTGCGTCCCCCTCCCCCCACAACTTAAGCTAAAATGAAGGGAATGTGCTTAAAAGAAAACTCACACTCACTATCCATAAAGCAGTCAAAACCTTTTTTCTGACTGCACTTACATTTATATGGTTACAGGAAAGGGAAAGCTCTGAAAAAAAATAAATCTATTTTTGGAAGATTATCTGTTTCATAAAATATCGTCTGCACTGGATATTTATTCAATCCTTTTATATGATGAGATTTGGCAGCTGAATATTATGTATAACAGACTTCTTTCACACCATCTGTTATCTGTAGCAAATCAGAAAGCATTTCTGCATTGCTTTTTGTGCAAGACTGTATATACAATTTTGAACATTTTGAAAGTTTATTTGCTCTTCATTTGAAGAGGAAGAAGGGGCAATGGCTGTTCAATGCTGGGGCTCAACACCTTGGTCTTCAGAGAGGCTCCTGCACACTAGCTCATGTTGCCAGAAAATTCTAAAGGTTATGGAAGTAGGGATTGCGGGCACACTCAGACTACAGTTAACTTTAATTAGACCTTCAGTGAAGATATAACCAAAATTATAAAACAGAAAAAAAGGTAAAAAAAAAGTTAGGTGAACACTATGTTGTTTTTGTAGACATCTGAAGACAATGCATAGCTAATCACTCACTTGCACACTCTAGGATTTTCAACATCTGTTTCTTTCACTAACTAGGAACACAAATTTTTGAGAGCCAGAAGTGCTTTGAAAATAGATCAACCATTACACATGTATCATTCCCACGGCAAAACTGCAGTAAATCCAGAATAACTGCTCTTACACTTGAAGGGAGCTAGAACATCTGGCATTATACATCATCTATGTTTCATTCTCTCACAAATTAGGACAACTACATGACCTTTCCCAAAGCAGAGCTATAACCAGACATGGAACTATAAACTTAGCTCAAGATCACTGGTCTCACACCAGGTTTACCCACCAAATTCCTCTAGAGGATGAAGTTTTATACTGATATTCCCTTCTCTGAATGGGAAAAATCACTGGAAATTCCTGGAAGCATGAGAAATGTAAGAAAACATTAGCAGAAGAGTGAGGACCAATGCAAGCTTTCTGTCTTTTGTGTGATCATTATAATCAAGCTGAAGCCTTTTTACTGTTGGCAGTGCTATGTCACTAAATATCTGCGAAAATGAGCCAATTTCACTCATCAGGAGGTTGACTGTCACTCAATACACATACATTCGCCATCTATTTAATTTAGTTCTATTTAGTAACTGTAGTAATCCATATCTATCAGTTTTCTTCCTCCATATTTTAGTTCCTCTTTGCTACTACTAATTGCCTTTTCTATTTTACAAGCAGGGAGGTTGCAGCAGTACCTTCAGTTTGTGAAGCTGAACATGCATTCTGGGTAGGTGTGCATACACACAGCCAGCTGCAGATCAACACCTACCAAAAACACTGTCCAGTGTCTGGCTGCCAGACCTCTTATTCTACTCACTGGGGAATCCAGCTCAAAATCCGCTAGTGAATTACACATACTTACACACAGCTCTTAAGTTCCCAGTGGGGAACAGAGACCTGCACCTTCTGCTTACCAGCACTTAGAGCTCAGCACACAAACGCACAGAGCAGAGCAGAGCAGTCTCACCCAGGAAAACAGTTAGCAGTAATGCTTAGTGAGAAGATCGGACAGTCTCTGGTGATTAGGTGCAGTGCTAGACTGCTGGTCAACATGCTTGTCTGGACAATTCACACAGAACTTTTCTCCTCTTTTTCCATGCTTGCTACCCCCCAATTCAACCTGATTCCTCCTTTTCCCTCACCTTTGGTCCTTCTCCTAAGCAGCCCATAAGAAGTCTTGCACAGTCCTACAATAGTCCCCAAAACATTCCATAGTTCTTACATAATCCAAAAAAACCCACTCTTCTCCTGAGGGTGCAGAGTGATCTCACTAAACTCATTGCAAGGCTGCACTATCAACTTGGAAAGGTCATGGTGATCAACAAAGTTCCCAGTGACCAGAAAGAGGCAAATCTTATACCTCAAAAAGGCTTAAGGACCTGTGAAACTACAGGCCAGTTGGCCACACCTCAGTCCCTAGGAAGATTATAGCGCAAGGCCTCAGCAAAGCCATTTCCAGGCACATAACAGACAAGAAGAGGACTGGAAAGAGCCAGCACGGATTTACCAAGTGCAAATCCTGTATCTAACTTCACTACTTTCTGTTATGAGATGACTAGCTGCAGATACAGGGGAAACAGTTGTCTACTTTGTGTTGCTTACCCTGACTCTAAATAGGTTTTCAACATGGTCTTCTAAAGTTTTCTTGTAGCCAGACTGGAGAGAGATGGATTGGAGAGGTGGACTATAAGGTGAAGAAAAAAAACCTCACTGAGATTATCAGGCTCAGAGGGTGGTGATCAACATTTCAAAGTCTAACTGCTAGTCAGGTACAAGTGGTGACTCTCAAAGCTTCAATTCTTGAGCCAAGGCTCAACAACTTCATCTACAACCTGAAGAATGGGATGAAATATACCCTCTTCAAGTATGCAGGGGACAAAAAAGGGTGAGTGATGTGCATCAGAGGGCAATCTCATTAAGTTCAAAAAAAAGCAAAGTCCTGCACTCAAAAGCAGACTATCCCTAAGCGGCGAATACAAGCTGAGGACCGCTAGCTAGCAACCAGCTCTGCAGAAATGGACTTGGAAGTCCTGCTAGGCAGTCAATTAAACATAACTTATTGACATACCCTTCCAGCAATGAAGGATAACCATGTAAAGGGCAGGAAAAGCTCAGGCAGACACTAGAGAGAAAGATGATTCTCCTCTCTTCAGTGCTTATGAAACTGTATGTGGAGCAGTGTTCAGTTCTGTGTCCACAGTACAAGGGAAATGTTGACTAACTGGAGAGAGACCAGAGAAGGGACACAAAGATATCAGAGTATTCAGGTAACTTGGTGAAAAGGTACAAAGTTTTTCTTAACACCCCTGCATGACTAGGTGGTAAAGCCACATTTAAAGGCTGAGTCAGATAACGCAAAATTGTTGAGACTTTGTGCAGAGGAAGCAAACAGGTATCAGTAAAAAGCTGTGTTTTTTGGGTTTTTTGTGTTTTTTTTGGTCTTTTTTTTAAAAGCAAATCACAGACTAGCAGATGCAGAGCATTACACATCTGCTTATCATAAAATAGGCACCAGTTATCATCTTTATTTCTTTTTTCACCCATTTCCATGGTCATTTTAACAGTGCTGAAGTTTACCCAGAACCTAAGGGCAGAAAGCTTCTCCTTAGAAAGCATATCTGTTTATACAGCTCATAAGTTTGGTTCCTCTTTAAATTCCACTTCAAGAATTGCACTAGAAAACCCACTTAACGAAATTCACAAAAACAGTCAATACTTCAAGGGAAAACACTTTTATTTTTACCTCTAATGAATAACATGAATGCTTGGTATGGCATTCATTTTGTCTGGTATTGTACAGTTCTGAATTTTGTCAAATACAGTTGCATGTATTTTACCAAATGAAAAACATTCAGAAAATATGGAATGCTTTCTTTTAATAAATGTATTTACATTACTGTTTGAGCTTCTTTCTTCCCAAAATCTTTTTAGATTATGACAGTATGGATGCATCCAACTATACGCTAATAATTTCTGCATCTCACACTTGCTCAAATACATGGCAACAACAGGGAATGAAAGATGCCACTTATTACCTTCCTTCTATATGGAAGGTTACTTGTTAATAAAATCTGTACGTTATGCATACACTCAAGGAGTAAATACAAGAGAGCATTGATTGTGCATGATTATAAGCCTAAACTTCATTTCCCAATTTTTCACTCAAGCTCTTAGTGTGGGAAATTTTCCCAGAAAAATATAACCCAAACTGTCTGATCTGTACTGTCACTTTCTGGTATCAATACAATTTTTCACCCTCCCCTCCTGTGGAATACCAGTAGAATAATTGCCACTGCTGTTCTTGGGGAACAGTTCAAGAACAGGGAAAACAAAGAAAAACAAATAGGAAGAAAAATGACAAGCTTCATATATACATAATCTATCTCCCAGTTCCACTAAATGCCACTTATTTCTAGGGGGCCTTTTTACCTGAACACTGATGCATTCCAAACTATAAAAAGGTGAGAAGAATGTTAAATTAATATATTGATAAGAGAAAGTCTTTATTATAGCTGACTGTCCTTCAGTCTTACTACAACAGAATCTTGTATTTGTGAAAAAGCAGCACAGTAGGACATGATTTGCCTTCAGCTCACATTGTGCTAGTGTCACCCAAATTCAATTCTATCAATAATAGAATCAAGTCATTAAAAATTGGACAAATCTAAGGCAGAAACCAGATAAGCCCCTTCCTTAATTTTTCTCAAAGATAATTTAGAGACAGTTCTCCTTACAAACTGACTAGTCATCAAAAGTGGGCGAGACTCTTCTAAATCCATCTCCCCATTCCTGTTTTCACACAGAATAAGTATCAGGTTACAGGCAAGTCTCTACAATCAGAGTGTGCATCAGGTGTTACAGCACTCTGAAACAGAAGTTACCCATCATCTCACCTGCAAGAATTTGAGCAATTTCAAGTTTTCAGTTTTTACTTCTACTTCAGATGTTGCCACTTCCACTGCCTCTCTCATTAGTGGGCAGTCTCCTTGCCTTAAACTCAACGTCACTACCAGCATTAAAAAAGCCCAAACATTCATTTTAAACCTCAGATTAATTTACCTCGAATCAAAGCAACAAACTGGCAATTCTTGACACAATTCTTCTCACTTTACTTTCTTTATGTGGACAAAAACATTTCAAGCAAGCAAGCTCAGGAATAAAAAGGCCTTGCAAAATATGTGCAATACCACTTTTTCCTCATTTTATCTTTGGACATGCAAAACACTGCTTGTGATACCCAAGATTTCAAACACTAAAGAGAAATGAACCAAACAAGAAGTCCGAAAGGCCATTTTCTGAAAAGGTTTCCACAGCACTGGACTTTTCAATGTCTTTAAATGGTCCTTCATTTTTCTACTTTCCAGCAGAAGTTACGAGAGCACAATTACAAGTAGGTGTTGTGGAAAGGACAGTTGAATCAAAGAGTTTTACTTTAGTTAATTTATTACCAGCTGACATGATCAAATGATTTGGGCATTGAAGGGGACCCTCCCTCCAAAGGAAACCAGCTTCTTCTCCCATACCAAAATAGCACTGTTTCAAAACACAACAAAAAAGAAACTATGCACCACATTCCCAAAACAAAAAGTCCACCACACACACTTGTGCAATGTGTGTCTTGGAAATATATTCACCACACCCACATGCTTCCTGCCCCACACGGAAAAAAATCCATTCACAGTCACATTTAGGTCATGAACTTAATTACAGCCTCAGCAAGTTTTTTGGATTCGTTTCTGTATTGTTTTGTTAGTGTCTAAGTGAATTTAATCACCAACACTGGACTCTTACACTTGCCAACAGTTTTCCACAGAAGTCAGAAAAGAGGATAAATCTCTTTATCAAGACTGCATCTAGCAGCTTTGTAATGGTTATCTTCCACATGGGGAAAGGACGCTAGTTCAGGTGAAATGCTTCTGTGTGTGGCAACAGGGAAGAGCAGAGCTGTTACTGAAAGCTGGCATCCAACGAGGTGGTGAAGGTGATCTGACAGGCAAGGCAGGAGGGCCAGGCTAGTAAATCTTAGGGAAGAGTAAACTTAGAGTTGCTGTAATAGAGAAGCTGAAAAGGAAATCAAGGGTAACAAGACAGTTAAGAAACAAAAAGATTCCAACAGCTGGGCAAAGACAAATTCCAAGTATGCATGGCCGCCTTCCCTTGAAGCAGGACTGGAAAAGGTTCTCTGAGTACCACCACCATCACCCAACCCTGCCCAAGATCCTTAAGTCCTGTTGGCCAGAAATATTCCCCGATTCCTTACTTTGGGAAGACAGTAAGTCAGCTGCCTATTGTGTGTGCCACAAAACAGTGCTTTCAAAAAGCTACTGCAAAGCATTATATGATCCCAAGCTTAAACTTTTATATTTTCCTATTGTCTATAGGATACTAGAAAGTGTAAAGCCCTTTTAAAAATAAATAAATAAATAAATAAATAAAACACAGCAGGTAAGGCATGCACAAGTCGTCCCCCCCCCCCCCTTTAATATTCTCTTTGCTAATTTTCAAGGCAGATTAATGTGGAAGGAGACTGTGCCAACTTGGGTACTGCCTGCAGACAAAGTGGTAGTGACCATGCACCACAGTCATAGGATGACATGTTGACAAGAACAAAAGCAGAATAAGAAAATTGAATACATCTGAAAGGAGATAAACATTCAGACTCTTACTTGGAAATGTTATGCAACCTGCAGAATGAATGGAGAGAACCCTCCGCACAAAGAAATTCTCACCTCTGGTCATATTTGCTTTCTTGAGGTAAGAAATGGAGTAAAAGAGATTGCTATAATTATAGCAAAGGAAGAAAGTGTTTGTCACCTTCATAAAGAACTGTTATTCAAGATATTTAAAAATGGGTATTGCAGATTCTCAAAACCATTTTCTGAAGGACAGCTGGTTAGAGAACAAGCTATTGTTCACAATACTGGAAGTACAGAGAAGTGGTCTCATTTTAAATAGTGTTTTCTGTTGCATTAAACTGTATTCAGGGACAATCTTGCTGTGATTACTTGCTCTAAAGCATTTAGCACACATCCTAGGATTTGATGCTTAGGGAATCTAGATCAAGTTCTACTGTAGAGTTGGGATCTAACTGTTTTTCAGCTTTAACACTGGTGTAATTACAATGACTTCAGTCGTCTTCTCTTACTTCACAGTGAGATAGGAGAATCACACTGGCCAAATGTAGTTCAGAAGTAAGATGCTCTGAGATCAATCCCTTCATTGTCAACACTTCCCTAGGTAATGGAAGAAAAATGTGCTGACCAGCAAGTCCAAATTGCTAAAGGCTTAAGTGAATCCAATTTGCTAATGGTTTTCATGATAACAGCAGAATTTGATTTCATGATTTTTAGCTCAGAAAAACATTGTGACTGAAAAGGAGACAGTGATAGAGGTGCAAAGTCTCTGAAGTTTATTTTAAAAATATCAGACCATTCTGTTTTTATTACAAGCATTGAGTGGGAAAACTTGAAAGAGCATGAAAAAAGTGTAATACTTTGGGGTGGTGGTGGGGGATCTGGATTCAGTACTGGACCTTTTAGCCTGACATGCAAAAACCTTAGCTTATTCATCCAATTAAATACTCAGAATCACTTAAAACTGGACTAACTGAAACAACTTTAGTGAGGCTTAAATTCTTCTGGCAGAAGTGGAAAGGCATACCAGAACTCTGACCACCCTTCTGAATACAAGTAACTTCTATAATCACTTAAATACATTATCGTTACAGGGTCAATCTAGAAAAAGAGCAGGCAAGAAAGAGTGAGCCTGAAAGGGAACAAATTTAGATAGGAAGCAAGGAAGGGGAGCCTGGGATACAACTTTTACTTTAGTGCAAAAGAACCAATTTATTCTTGAGGGAAGGAATAGAGTAGATTGAACAGCTTATCTGCAAGATGATTTATTATACACAAGCATGTAAGGCAAGAAAGAAAAAGGAAGTACGGTACAATGATTAAGACTAAGATTCTTCCAGGAGCAAAAATTGATAGGAATCAAGTTTCTCCCGTGTGGTTATATCTCTGCTGGCCCCATTCTGGTTCTGACAGAGGCAGCTGGCTTGGACTTTCTCAGTAGGGTGACTCAAGAGACCAGCTCATAATTAACCTCTGTTCCCACAAGCAAGCAAATGACTGAAGCCACCCAGCTCTGGGAAATTGGCCTCAATGACTGTTCAGATTCAGAGGCAGTAAGACAACCCATTTTGTGTGTTCCTTGGTGTTTGGTGCCAGATCTGAATTTCAGCAGTTCTATACTTTAGATTTCAAAGCACTTCCTGTTCAGCCAAGGTCAAGGAAACGCATGTTTTGAACTTTTGAATCAATGCAATATTAGTAATAATAATAAAATCACATCCTAATCTCAGAATGCCTAAAATAACTGCATATTTCTAACCTAAGCTTCATCTTGGATACCAGCCTCTGCTGTAGGGAGAGCAAAACTCTCCTCCTTTGGAATAGTACTGTGCAAATTAGTCTGGAGTCAGACATTGCAATCACAGAAAGTCCTGTAAAAATACTAACTAAATTGAGGTGTCACTGAGAATGCTCAGAAAGCAGTTTAGGGTCACACTTGACCAAATGGACAAACTTGAGTTATCTGTAGAATAAGTAAGAATTCTCAGTTCGGTGAATTGAAACAGAAATGCACAGGAAAAATCACTTGATCACAGAACTGAAGGCTGTTACAATGAACGAACAAGGAAGCAAAATTAGGACTAATTTTAATTTTGTTACCTTTTCAAAGTCTTAATGATCTTGTTATACAGTCTGTCTGTGACTATCTATAGGTTAAATGCTTTCTAAGTGTTCCTTTTGTTATTAAGGGAATACAAATTATATGTTCATAAAATAATTCTTACTTACATTAGTATTTAAGTATATTTTAGTGTTTCTCCTTTTCCAACCCAGTACAATCCACAACAACATGTCCCAATATATTTTCCCCCAAGGCACTGTATTATACTTCTCATTCAGAAGGAATGATATGTACAAAGCAAATGTTTAATCTCTTCTGGGCAAAAGGTCACTTTCATGGGAAATTCATTTCATAATAATTTCATATCTGTGTTACTTAAGAATGATCTTCCAGGATCACAGAATGAAACAGAAATCTTCCTGGGAAATGATATTACATTTCTTAAGATTTAGGTCATCTATGTTTTGAAGAACTGTGTTTCTGTCAGAATGTAAAGGTGTCCTTAGTGAATTGAAAAGGGCACAATAATAAAACTATCTGAACTGAGGAATGTGTGCAATAGGAAATAATTTCAGTAGAACACAATAGAACATAAATTGAAGGTTAGAAATGGAAGCATTATAATAACTTCTAAAGAGAAGTTACCAGATGCATATCACAAATTATCCCAATACGACAAGGGAAAAGCTGAAGAAAAGAAAAAAGCGAGACTTGGAGGTAAGAGAAACCTATTTCTACAAATACCCTTCCTATGACCTCAAAAAAAAAAAATCATATCAATGAGAAGGCAGTGAGCCCCTACAAGGAAGATACAGTACTATTTTGGAATTCAAGATCACAAAACTGCTGAAAATACGTAAGGCTTCCAGTTAGGAAGTCTCTTTCTGATAAATTTATTGTTTTTTAATTTGTTCTTATTTTAAGAGGTCGATGGTGAATTTAGTGTAGAAATAGTGACGTAGAGGAACGTGAAAGAACAATTTACAAGAAGTTTGAGCACCCTATAGATGTAATAGATTTATACATTAAGGGACTTGCATAAGCTGCATATTCCATTGATCCTTATTATCCAGCCATTTTTCACCTCAAATGACTCAACGCCAACAGTTAACTGAAGAAAAGATACCCTCTTGTTCTGTTCTTGACCCGAATGCTCTAGCCTAAGTTTAGAATAGAGGCAATAAATACAAACAGGAAGCAATACTACCCAAGATATTTACTTACGAGCCAAAGGTCACATTGTATATGTCCCAGTTGAGAGTATTCTCCATATGAAATATCCATGACTATTAAAAAATAAAAAAATAAAAAAATTGGTAAAGTCATATGTGTTTCAACACTAGACAATTCCAAAATGTATCTTTTATAAGACACATGCTAACACACACCTAATTTTGTCCTTGTTGAAAACTGCTTGATTGATTGTATTCAACAGGAAAGACTGTTCAAAGCTGAAAATCCAAGTATGAAAGATAGTATTCTGTTTATTAGTCTATCTGGGGGCCAGCATACCTGGGATTTATTCCATCATCACCACAGATTTCCTCCTTCATCTTAAATAGCTTATTCAGTAAACAATAGGTCCCTAGTCCCAGAGGGGAAGGGGCATACATATGCTGGAGTAGTATTTTGGGAAATCAGCTCTTATGAATTGCAAGATACAGTCTCTGATGCTACTATAATGAGTGCCATAAAAGCTCAATGCCAAGAAGAAAAGTTATTCATCCAAAGGGGACAGAGTGAAACATCATTTTTTGGTGCCATTCTAATGCCTGTATCAGTCATTATACAGCTTCAGTTTTGTCCTTTTGTCACCTAGTCACATTAGTATTTCCATACAGTAAGTTTCATCTAACATACAGATACACCTTTTATTATTAACAGAAGTAGTCTTGCACATATGAATAACTGTGATTCTACTAAGCAGCAGACTGCTTTCTGCTGACATGACATTTCCAGTTTACTTGGAATTATGAGTGAGCGAGCTTGTGAGAACACAAACATTTAAAGAAATACACTCATTTATCAGGCTGATCACTTCCTTAGCCACTGTAACTTTTTTTTTTTTCCTATAAGTTAGAATAGAATTGTTTCAACTTGTATCAGCCAAAAAGCTGGTCCATGCTGGTTCAGCTGGTCCTTATCACTGAGAAGGAGGAGTTAAACTTGATAAAGCTTTCATAATCTGTAATGAAATATTCTAGTTGTCAGACTGACCATAGTTATCCATCAAATACATTCTTAGAAAGTAGCCTTTAAACCCAGAACAATTTTCAAGGATTTTTCAGAGTTGGAGGGGGGAAGGAAAAAAGAAAGAAAAAAAAAAAAAGCAGCACAGCATTTCATCAGTCCATGCTTAATCCTCATTAAAGTCTGTTAATTCACTACCATTAAAAATATCATGCCCAAAAGTATAGCTATGCATGTAGGGTATTGGCCTCGGCAGGAATTTAGTACTGGACCTTGCACATTTCTAATAAATAGTGGGAATGGCGGGGTCCAACAATTCATTGATGTGGCCCTTTAAGTTGGAAGGAAACTCTTTGCATAATACAGGGAGGCATGGTAAGCTTAAAAGATTCTTAAGATGGTAATAAAGCTCACTATTTTTGTCATCTGCATTTCAATTCTAACCATGCTATGACAGTTGTAAAAAATAAATAAATAAATAAATAAATGCTATTTACAGACAAAAACTCTGCAAATTATGTATTTTTTCAACACACTTTATACCCCTTCTCACTTACGGGCTATTGCATATTTGTAGAAGACTTGTTTCAAGTCTGATTTGAAAAGAAGCACAAGTCAAAAGGGCCAAAGGCAATATTGACTGGGAACCAAATAGCAAGTTCTTCCTAGGGAATAACATCTTTATTTGAAGTATTACTGCAAACACCAAGATATAATTTCCCTTTTGCAGTGTTTCAGACCAACAGGGTTCATCTCATGCTGAGTTTGAAGTCTGCTATCAAACAAGATACATGAGGGAGGACATTGTTATAGATGCTTTCAACCTGTATTAACTGGAGAGTCAGAAGGTAAATTCTCTTTTAAACTATTTGGTCTCAACAGCTTTATCATTTTCTAAAAGTTGTAAGATGCAACCCTATATTAAGAGGAATGTGTCTATTGGTTAAAAATAATTCAGTAAGTCGTTAATATTCTTCCAGATGGCTGATCAGAAAACAGCCTTCTTCTGTCTCCACAGCCCAAAGGGGACAACTGCAGCTGCTGAGGTAGGGATGGGTGCTTCCTTGCATCTGCCTGTTTTCTGCCTCAGCCACCTTCTCCCTCCCTCTCCTCTTGGAGAGGGAGTATTGGTACTCACCTTCTTTTTCCTCACCTAACTACAACCCAGAGGCCAATCTGGAAATCTCCCTCAAAAGAGAGCTGTTAAAGGTACCAGAGACTGGCTAGTAGGGAAGAAACATTTGTTGTCAGCAAGAAGTAGGCTACTGTTGCTGACCAAGGTGCAAGAGTAGAGAAAGCATTTCATTTTTGCTCCCCATCACCAAATTAACTGCCAATAGGCCTCACGCTGCTTCTCCCTATCTGTTCTGACCTGCCAGCACCCACCTTTGCTAGTGGGAGTTACACCTCCCTCTTCCCATAATTGTGTTGGAAATCAGACCAGACTATGCTCACTCCAGTCTCATCTCTGGACAGGTGAAAAACAACATTCCCCGGCTCCCCAGAGAAAGTCAAGGGGTAAAGCTGTTGCTCTTTCCATCCCTCCTCTTTCAGCTGCCTCCCAAGTAGCCATTAGTAGCCATTACAATCCAAGTTACAAAAAATAAGGAAAGGACTTCTTCCTACCTACCCCACCCAAGCAATCTTTCCCAGAGGATCAGTCATTGCAAGACTAGCGACCAGACTTGTGAGATTTTGGCTGAAGCCAAAGTCAACAGTGACACTGTGCTTCATAGGGATAATCCAAACTCTTATCTCTGTTTCTGAAAGATTTGGTTATACTTCTGCTGAATGAACATACTAGAACAAGTAAATACTGAAATCTTATCTAATCTGGGACCATAAAATGCTCAAGTCTATTAGAATTAATATTTTTCCCCAAGTTAAAATGCAACACATTAGACTTTTACAACTCACTTCATTATATCATCATGCAAAGATTTACTACCATTACAATCTTGATCTGTCAGATCTGTCAGCAAGTACTTGCATTTATCTACTGCAGCTGATTAAGCACCTATCTATGGCCCTATTTGGTACTAGAGCTTGTAAACTGCATACTGCTATTGATTACATTTAGTACAACCCTAAAATGCTAGCATGTCTGCTTGCTTCACTGCAGAGTATATATTACATCCCATTACAGGGAAAGAAAAAAAATTAGAAGTTACAGGTGGAATGTACTATAGCTATCTTCTTTCCAAATGCCAGTGTTTTGAAGCACCCTAGAGCAAGCATCTATAAGAATTAGGTATTTTAATTCATTGCAAATTTCATCTCTTACAAGCAGCAAAATAATCAGTCTTCCCCAAATCTTCCATGGTTTTCCTCATAATATACTCCAGTTCACTGTCACCTGCAAATTTGTGCTGTCATTTAAGACTCAAAGGTTATTACAATGCTATATTTTGCATATTGTCACTTAGTGCTTTACTGAAATGAATAATAAAGTTGCACATTAGACGGCAATTAACAGATACCTGCATTATCATAAGAACCTGCCCTTCCAAAAACACATTGATGTTTTATCATTACGTGGTGCTTTGTTTACAGATGTCAGTCAATTTTCAGTCCAGCCAATCTGAATGGAAAGTAACATTGACAGATATTGTATTGTAAGTTTTACCCTTTTTTTCCCTTCTTAAAAGAAAAAAAAAAAAGAGCTGTTTTCTTCATTCTTTTATAGTGAAGCAGATATATAATAAGAACTTTGAGGTAGGAGACCATTTTAAACAGCAGGTACCATGAAAGTGAACATAGTTAAGCATAAGAAAAGGAAACAAGCTCTTACTAGAAATAGTTGAGAGGAACATAAGTGTTAGCAGGGGTGATAATGAAAGTGAAGATGTTAGTCAAGGTACAGCCAAGATCTTCACATTCTTGTTCAAGAACACAAGAAAGATCAGAGACTATCAGGAAAGTAACTGGAAATAAGTAGCTGCATGGTTAGGCAGTGGGAAGAAGAATAATTTTAGGACAGTACAGGAGTTAGTGACACAAGATAGGAGTTCTGTAAATGGATTAATGCTTACATCAAAGACATTGTAGCCATTTTTTTATAGCAATAGAATTAGTTTTAGTTGTAACACTTGCATATACTTTAAAAATAGTGAATACTCCTTGCCACACAATGTGGACATCTGTTAAAGAAGAATAAGTTGTTTTTTGAAGTTACAGAATTGTCAAGAGATTAGAATCTCAGTTTAAACTGTCGTGGATACGGACAGATACCTTTATGGGAATTCATGTTCTGTAAAGTCAGTCTGCACCAACTGTGTCTTTGTATAATACACCTACACAGTCTTGCAGGCAGATCTGCACACACTGTGCTTCAAACTGGAAGCCATACAGCAACAGCTCTAGAACATTTCCACACTGAACTACAAGCTTGCCGCATAACCAGAACGTTGAATTGCAAGTGACTGAAGACAGGCAGGACGAATTTAAGCTTGTCTGTAAAAGAGTACATTGATTTATACTCACAGGAGTCACTTCAGTCAGGCTGCGAAGTGCAGGAGCTCACTGCCTAAGGTCTGCCAGAACTCAGTCACCCCACAGAGCCACATGCAAGTGGTGCTTACTGACAGTTAAGAAGTCCACAGTACTGGCCATCAGTAGTGCATCACAAAGCCTAGCACACAGTAAGAAAGAGAAGAAAGCGAAGAAAGCTAGTGCACAGTAAGACCACCCAGAAAGGAACATCAAGCATTTCACACACAGAGAGGAGCCTTGCACTGTAAGAGTGCAGAAGCAAACTTCAGCTCATTCATACATTTGCTTTTACATACAATCATGCAAAGCTTTTGATGGCTCAAGCAACTTTCTTGAATCAATCTGCAACTAAAGGTCAAAAAGAGACCTGACCCAAGAAGTCTCTTCTCCTAGAAAAAAGTATTATATAGATATCTAATCTCCCTCTTAAGAGATCCTGTTTTGAAAGCTAAGTACTTAAGTGAAGAACCACTATCCTTCCTCTTCTTCCCCCGCCCCCCGCCCCAGCCTCTGAGGGGGAAGTTATCTTCAAGTTACATGAAAACCGAGATGGATTTTCTTTCATTTGACTGTCACTTGGGAGTCTTGTCAGTTTTACTTTCTGTTTGCATGGAGAATGCAAAATACCAAAACCCTTCTTGGCAAGAAGCTATTTTCTGGGGGGCTTTTTGTTTTGTTTTTGTTTTGTTTTTCCTGGCAGGTAGTTTTTTCTTTGATTAAAACTAATATTTTGGGGGGAGGGGGGGAAATTTGTCAAAAATAAGTTCTTATCAGTTGTACAGTTCTGGGTGAAAAACCATATACTGCCTGGTACCTTTGCCATCTGTCTGTAAGAAGCTACATCTCTTGTGCTAAATGCTAAGTTTTCACACACTGGTATGCCTATAACTAAAGGAGTAGAAGCGAACAAAGCACCTTTGAGATCACTTTGTAAAGTTTTTTCTGATGCAAGTTGCAAAAGTGGCAACAGCAATTCAACAGTTGGCGATTCCCTGTGAACAGAAAGGGATTACTGGTATTTGGAAGAAAGTTCTCAGTCTCCAGCATATGGAAGTCTGAAGGAACCTCCCTAAAAATGACTGTCTATTTGAGAAGCGAGAGGCTTGACTTAGGCCATAGTGTTCATCAAACAATGCTCAGTCCAACAATGCTTTCTGATGGCATGCCTGTAATATACCTAATAAGACAATATGAAATATATATTTAGACCTCAGACCTCTTTTTTTTTTTTTTCCAAAAATTAAGAGAGCTTGGCTTTAGTTAGCTAAAGCTACCTTGTGCCATATAAAATGACTAGGAAGAACTGGACTTTTAACCATTACAATTGCTTCCAGACAGAGAAAGTAAGTGGCTGTTCTGCATAACAGGAGACTTCTATTGACGTGCATCCTCCAATATATGAAAACTGTTTCAGGCATTTTTCGGTGGTAAAAGTTAGCATGACACTGAATACTGTAATTTTTTTCTGGAGGTTCATCAAATGAGGATAAGATGACTGCAATCTCTTCTTAAGGACCAATCTTTCCATAAACATAAGCTGGTATACATGACAAAGTAGGGTGTGTGTGACTGACAAAGGGAGAAGGGAAGCAATGGGATGAGGGAAGAGAAAGAGCTAGTTATCCCCACTGTTTTTCAAGTGATAAACAGTAAGAAACTAAACCAAGTAGGGATTTGTGCCTCCCTTTCTCTAAACACTATAAATACAATGAATGGAAATGAGGACACACTGCTGCTCTAAGTAACAAAATGAGCTCTGCATACTGCATGAAATTTTATGAACATTTGCAACACCTAATTAGTGTTCCCTCCAGCAGAAGCAACAGCCAGTGGTTGCAACAAGGTTTACTGTGCTGAGTCACACTATAGTTCTGGACAGTCAAATCTATAAGATGAACAATGTAGAAGTTTGGGCAAAGTGTCCCATGAAAGCAGCAGAACAATTCCCCTTTTCTCATTTACAACCAACTCAGGGTTGTTTTGCCAGTTAACATAACTTAAACATCCATTCATCATTTAATACTTCATCTTAATATTCTCCTTGCATTCCAGTTCTCCAAACTGGATCACCTGCCCCTGGGAATCCATAAGTTTTGAGTATTGTTTCAGTTCACAGGGTTAAGGACTTATTTACCTTAAGGTATTCCTAAGCTTATAATCATGGACAGTACAAAATTTAATTTTTACAAGGACGACTTGAATCCGGTAGTAGTCCAGTATTCTTTTACTTAAAGTAAAATTATTATTCCAGATGTCCAGTGGAAAAAAAAAAAGGATTTTTGAAGTAGTGGGTGGAAGGCAAAAAAATGAGAACAGCCATTTATTCCCAATTCCTGCTTCCACATTAATATGATGCAGCAGTACTGAGAGAGATTCTGGGGGCTGTACTAATGCAAGTTAACTTAAGTCAAGCACTCTAGTCTCACGGGTTTATTTTTTTATTTGTTTTAACTCTGGGAACGTCTCTGGTGGCTTTTGCCATTTGCATTTCTCATTTTCACAGCTTTTACTAATGTTAGCATCTAAATTCAAATAGAAGAGGATTTCAGCTTTATGAACATTTACAGTTTAAAGGTTTAACTTCTAAAGTGGCATAAGTAACAGAAATAAGGAACCCTGAAAATACAGGAGAAATTCTTCTAAATAAGTTGGTATTACCACAAGCAGTCAAGCAAGTGTTGAGTGTTCTAGCAGTATATGCCTTCATTTTGCCATTACATACTCCAAAGCAGAAAAAGGCTAATTTGTCTGAAGCTTACCTCCAATTTCTTTTACTGAAAGAGATGTTCTGATCTATACAGTCATGAACTCAGAGAACAGACACCCTCCCTCCCCCCCTCCCCCCCCCCACTTATACAGTTAGTTACTAGATCAATCAGAACATACTTAAGTACTAAATTCTATTTAAAAGTATTAAACATGATAAAGATTATACAGAAATATTTATGTTTCTGCTCCTGAAAGAGTCTTATATCACAAAGAACACACTCCAATACATTCAGCTGTGTGCCTCGTACAGCCCTCCCTTGTCCTCTAGTTCATTTGTCATCCTTTTTCCTAGGTCAATAATCTCATTATCAATAGCTTTCTCCTTTGCAATACAGGAAAGCCATCTCACTGTCTTTGCATCTGTGTTTCAAAAGATTAATTTGGGAAACATACTATAGGATTGCTAGCATGAATGAAGGCTGTAGAAGTTACTATAAAACATTTATTAAAGCATGCTGACGTTAGACTCAGGACAAAGATGTCCTTAGCTTATGTCACTTAAAGCTTTAAAAAAAAAAAAAAAAAAAAAGCACTATTTTGCTCCAATATTGAAGTCTTTACTCAGAATTTTTACTCCTGCAAGAAGACTCAACTGAAATATGATAAGATATAACAATCAGCCACAAGAAAAAGCTCTGACAATTAACATTATGTAATTCCACTAACACTTACTCCAGATTATATTTGGGGGGTTCTGGACTTCAGTTTTCATGTATTTTTTCAGTAGAATGGCAATTAATCAAAAAGCCCGGAAATGACAAGTCAAATATGGTCACTTACACTGCAAGTAAGACAAAACCTGAAGCTTCAGCTAATGCTGGAAAACAGCAAGAGCACTGACATACCTTAGTTTTTGTGTGCTGTAGACTAGTAGAGGTTGAATCATACTTTATATGATCCCAGTAAACTGCTTTTAATCTAATAAAATGTTCTTTAAAGTGAAAAAAAAACTTAAATTCTTGAAGGCTGATAGGCTGTTTTTCTCCCACTGTCCAAGTTTAGAAAATAATCAACTGTGAACAGCATTTTCTTATGAGCCATTTAGTATTAAGACAGCTTGAGCTAAGGTAACTGCTTCATTATTCTAGAAGTAATGTTTACAATATATCAAGCTTCATTATTCTGTAACCAAGGAGAAGTACTAAACTGGACTCAGCCTTGGTGATCTCAGGTTCTAAGTCATTTGCATATACTTGCCCAGATGACTGAACCTGCATATAATGAGGAATGCAGTTTCCATTATAGTGATTGCGTATCTCCTGTATTAAATCGCTCATCTACTTCCATTCCGCTCAAGGCTAGCTCAGCTGCTAAGGTGAATGACAAGTATTGCACAGAAAGAACAGCCCTTTGTAAAACATTCAGTAGATACCTACAGCATGTTAAAGGCAACTGAGGACAAACTGGAATATATTCTCCAATTCTGTAAACTGATGCCTTTAGTGCAATAAAGCTAACAACTTCAGAAACATTTAGATTTGTGCTATGGGTGATGTTTGTTTTTGTTTGGCCTAAATCTGTATTACATTCCTTTAAGAAGACAGATGGGTTCCCATGGAGCCCCTAGAAAGAGAAAACTGTTCTTGAACTTCTGGAGGTGTCAGGGAGAGAAAGATTTTGATGGCATGGTATGTTACCCATAAGAAGTGAGAAAGCATGAGCATGATAGAACAGGCACAATCAAGTCTCAGAGGCAATGAATAATTCTCCAGAAACTAAGAGGAAGTTATTATGTAGCCTGAGACTCACCTGCAAAGGCAAAGTGGGCAGGTTAAAAAAAATAAAAATTAAAATTAAAAAAAAAAAAAAAACCTACCTTATTTCTGTTCTGTCTGACCTGGTCATTGAGTTGTCTCCATTTAACAAGTATTATAGTCGTTTTAAGCAGTTATATTAATTTTAAAAGCCCTTTGGTCTCCCTTGGGGAGCTTATAATATAGACATCTAGACTTGTATGCTGTAAAGTTCTGGTCAGGCAGTGTCCCATCACATTACTTCCTTTGTTAGCACCTCATAACAGAAAGACTCAGTTGTACTTTCTCAACATAATCGTATACTCTCATCAAATTGAGGATACCGATTTTGTTCAGACATTAAGAAGATTTAGTAGTGTAGGAAAGAGAGGCATGGGGAACTGGTGGGAAGTTCTACAAAGCCAGTTTTGCAATTACTTCACAAAGTATGACTTTTCACTCCCTCATCTACAACCGATATGGTTACAAAGCATTTGCCAGAGAAACTTCCTAGCAGAGGCCATTACTAAGGTGGTAGGGATCCCAACAACATCAATGCCCCAAATATTAAGTAATACCTTAATGGAAAAAAAAAAAAAAAAAAAGCCCTCACACACACTTTGTCTCCTGTTTAGGGCCCCAGGAAGGCAACAGCACCTGGGTAATTTCTATAGTGCTCTAGTGGTTGCTCTAGATAGGGGGAATAAATAAATAAATAAATCCACCTGTAAACTTTTTATACAACAGGTGCCCTGAACTTCAAAAGGGCTTTTGCAGTCAGTTGCTACCACCCAACTGGTTTATGAGGCTCCCTCCCTCTGAAGCAAAGAGCTAGGGCAGATTGTCTGTCCCTGCTTGGGGGTCACAGCACCTCCATGCTCAAACACATCAAAGTCTGAAAAAGAAGAAAGCTAGAGCAACTGTTAAACAGCTTACATTTCACTGTGGGAAGTCAGTACACCAGAATTACAAGACATTGTTCTGTGGCTATAGACAGAACATACATAAAAAGATATATAGCTGGCACTGATACCTCTGTGAGCTGAGGGCTGGATAAAGGTAGTAAGCAGCTGACATTTTCATGTGATGGATAACCTCTGGCCCAGATTTTTACATGGTTAAACACAACAGTTTCCCAACTACTAATGTCCTGAATCAAAAGCCATATCTACTTTTAATGAAATTAGAATCTTGCAAAGCACCAGAAGACTGCACTGACCTTTAGAGACCTGTTTCAGTTTATTTTTCTTCCCAACAGGGAAAATAAATGAGAACACTTGTACACATATTTTGTTGTAAAGTAGTTATGACAGGTGTCACCCAAGACAACGGGGAAGTTTGAAAAATAGATCACCTTCTGAGCAGAGCCCAAGTCTGGGATTCAGGAATAGCCATTTAATCTCTCCAAGCTGGTTTAGCCTTTAGAGATCTGTGGCTAAAGGCAGTTGCTAGTTAGAGTTACCTGGATGATTTATTTGAAGGTGCGGAGATCCAGTTGCATGAGACAAAATTTCCATTAGAAATATGGTTAAAAATATATGGAAGAGCATTAACTTTATTAATGGAATAATGCTCTATTAGCTATTTGTATGGGTCACAGAACTATCAGTGAATGAGAACCTCATTTTGCATTTTAACAACTAATTTCATGGTATTTTTTCCACGGGAGCTACAGACAGTAAAAGAACTTAAGTAAACTGAAGTTTGACCCAAAGATGAGTTGTGGAGGACAAAGTTTAAATTTAAAAACAGTTGAAGGAAAGAAACTTGCTCTCCTGCAAATGTTCTTTACAAAGTATTTCTACTCACTCAGCTGGCATTAAGAAGCATTTTCTACTGAATTTGTATGATTAGCATAATCACTCACTCAGTTACCATTGTTCCTTACATCAGTATTCCCAATAAACATTACACAGCATAAATCCCAGGCTCTTTCCCATTGAAAAAACCTTACTGCGAAAGTGAATCAGAATCAACTACCAACTGTTTCAACACTGCTGAAATTCTACATTTGAGGTCTAATTAATCTGCCTTGAGCTTGTGCACCCTCATAATGACATTTTCAAAGTACTATTTACAGCATGGATAGTTCTTTATTTAGCACATACTATGCCTGTATATTAAACCTTGTTTTAATAGAGCTATACAAATTATGATAATGATAATACACTGCTGGACTATAAGCAACTGTAATACTTTAATCCCCTCAGTGTAACACCACAGGCATGGGGGGAAAAAAACCAACAAGTTTTTGTTTTAGTGGCTGCCTGGCTGTCATACAGAGTACGATTTTGTTTCTTTTCCAGAACATTTGTAATTCTGAAAATAGAATCTAAGGTCATAATTTAAGCAATGTAGAAGATGCTAATAAAATTCAGCTATCAAGGCAGCAAAGAATCTAAAGTGAGCAAGGGTAGAGAGTTTAAAGGAATAAAAAGTGCAAATGGATAGGGTTACGCTACTGCCCCATAGCACAGGGTCAAACAGAACCACACCAAATGAACTCTGAGAATTCATGGTAAACATCACAGGGAACATCCAGCAAAGAACAGCCCTGCTTCTTATAAGATTCACGTGACACCATGTCATGGTAGTCTATTAATGCTGAAGGCTAAGGTACTGACTTAAGTTATCCTAGGCCCTCAATATTAAAAAAGTTACCTTTTCCTTTGTGTGCAAATAAGAACAGATTTCTCCTCATTTTTATTCCCATTTTCTTCCATGTTGATCTGCTTTGAATAGATTTCTTAGATTAGCTAGAATATTGCTGTACAAGTATTCACTAATTCACTAATCCCTAATTAGCATTTTTAAATCCTTACATTTGGATTTACACATGCATGAAGTCAAATCTCTCCACGGCTGCAATTAGAATCTCTTAAGTATATTTTGTGCTAATAAGTGTATCATTCTAAAATTTATCACCAAATATTTCACAGAAGAATAATTGAGACTATGGAAACGTATACGGCAATATGTATTTGGAAAACTTTCTTGGCAACAAGCTTCCCTCCCCCCCCCTTTTTTTTTCCCCCTCAAATTTGATTTAAAACCAACATTAGGCCTAGAGAGAGGTGATGGCAACCCAGCAGTTTCTCCAGAATAGCACAGTACAATTAAGATTGATAGCTCTCTGTCTGCAATAGAGGGCACTCTGCCATAAAGCTATGACTGTGACATTTCTGCTTATTAAAAAGCAGGTTCTTATTCCCTTCTTTCAATTAGTATTAACATTTAAAACAATGAGGAATTGGCACACTGATGTAAGTCACTGTACAGAGTGTAAAGTTCTGCTCACTTCCTGCTTTTAAGGGTAATGTGACGTCAGCCTACAAAGTGCAGGTTTTTCTGTAAAGGTCCTTTTATATAAAGCAAGTTACTGGCCAAAGCAAAAACAAACAAACAAAAAAAACACCACGAAAAACACACGCACGCACACACACACACACACACACTCACCCCCCACCCAAACTCAGATCTGACAGTCAGCTAAGACAATGCAGGTGCAGTGAACCCAGCAGGTTCCCACATTTCCTAAAGACATATCTGAACAGGTTGTGCTGCCAAAGCCTTCGGGTGGGTGTCCTTTGCATGTTAGGCTTGAGCTGAGGACAGAGAGAGTCAGAATTATTGCCCTCCTTGTTTGCTAGGAAGGCTCAAGAAAGAGGAATAAGTTCCCAAAGACTGCTACGTCCTCTAGTAGGTACCTCACCTGTTGACTACACAGGAATACACAAAGGAGGCCAAGCCTGCAGCTCTGAGCACCTGTCAGAGAGTGACCTGTTTTGGTGAAAGGCAAAAGACCTAAATGGAGGAGCCTGTCTCAGTTGCACATTTCTGGTCCATAACGAAGGTGGTAAGACAGCCGCTCATTCAGTTGTTAGAACTCGTGTAGCCCTGGGACACCCTATTGCCATTGCTAGTAACAGACCACAGGTGTTGTGCTGAGTTTGAAGGGCCTCAGGACTAAGGCTTGTTTCTACCCGTCTTCTTCTTGACCTTCCCACAGCTTTGTTTTGCTTGGTTTAGCCAAGACAGCACTTTCTTTGAGTGACCAGGTGTCTACGGCTGACTTACTTTTACCTTTGTTACCTTTGCATGGTACAGCCCCAGTTTCATATGGATAGCAGTAACCAGCAGTTGGCCTATGTAGAATGAGATATTTGTGACCAACAATGATGTAACATAGAGAAACAGAGGCTCCATATGATAGCAGAGGCCTTCAGAAGTGGGGATGGGATGAGGTGTAGATAACAGGCACAGGGCAACAAGGGCTGGGGCACAGGCTTGGCACTGGGGACACCACAGCTATAAACAACTTGCCAAGGGTCACCTAAAGAAATGCAGATCAGAGGTGGACAAAATTGCCACCTCTCAGAGGTCCCAGTACATAAAATAAACAGACTGAGAACTTGAATTACAATTCCCATGAGAAATTACTGCAGTTCAGGAGACAGAGACTAGTTTCAAACTAACCCAGGATGTATTCCACTGGAAACAACACTTTTCAGCATTTCTAAGTCAGTTTGGTCTCTAATTTCTGTTCTTGAAAAGGAGTATTCTTATTTTTGACCCAAACTTGTATGAATGTCTTGGGCTGGTGGGGGGGGAGGGGGGGAAGTACAACTGGTTATTTATAATCATCTCAAATAATAAAAACAAGCATACAAGCATATAACAACACAGTAATTTCAGTAAGCTTGTGGAGGTATTTTAATTTAATTTAATTTTATTTAAAAAGAAACCTCTATTTTCAAAAATTGGTCTTCATTGTAACATGGGAAGACTCTCTTTCAGCTATCAAAACTTTGAGAGGTGCTCTTGCTTTTATATTAACTAGGAGTGAATACAGTTATGAATACTATTTATTTGTTTTATTCCTGTTTTAAGTCTAGCCAAAAGCCTGATGTGCTAAGCAAGGAATGGCCGGAGTCCGTCCCTCAAAGCAGTACTCTAAAGCTTTCATAAGGTCAACAGCCATCCCTGCCCACCTTCGTAACATACACTGTAGATATCCCTCAGCCAGTGCTCTGACCCTTCTTACTAAATAATCCCACCTCCAAAAATTTGACCTCAAATCCCACACCCAGTGTTTTACCTTCTCAGCTTTGTATTCCCAGGTATGTCCTGCTGCATCCTGAACATGCAAACTGCACTCAGACCTCCCATTTCTTGTGTTCCCCACATCTGGCAAGCACAACGCTCACCCCTAGTTCTTGCACTGCCTCTCCTACTCAATGCCTTGCAGTCTTGTCTTATGTTGCTACTGATTCATGAGCAGCAAGCTGCAACTTCACCTGAACTAGTCCATACACAACTCTAGAAACCTACAAGCATGCAGATGCTGTCAAAAACAAGCCAATTCTCCTACAGCTGGCTGTCTTTGCCCATCTTTTTTCATAAAAGCACTTTATGGCCAAAGAATATAAGAGGACATGCTGAAGACAAACAAGGTTAAGCACCTACTTAAATAATGGTAAGAGGGAAGTTGAAATTAATTTTTCCCCATCATTCTGTACACAATGTCTTGATATCTTGGTTTATGTGAATTTTTTTTTGAAAACATTCAGAAAACCAGTTCCAAAAAAGTGACTGGAGGAAAAAAGAGCTAGTTTTATTAATGTCTTAAAGTTAAAAAAAAAAACAAGTCACTGTCCTTCCCCTCCCCAAAATCCATTTATACTTCAGCATTTCCTATAATTAGAAACAGCAACTAGAAGTAATGAAAGTATTTCACCTGATCTTCACAGTGAAACATACCTCAGTCTTTTTAAATTCATGAAGAGGCCACTAAAAGCGCATGGGGTGGAATGATTTGCTGATAACAATTAGGTGGGAACATTATCTTGGAACTTATCTCAGGCATTCCTTAAACCGCATATGGAACAGAGGGAGGAGACCTTTCCCCTTTACATCAGCAATCAAAGCCTTTTTACTGTATTTCTTTCTGATTCCATTCCACTTGTAACCAACAGGTTGATGCTCCAAGACTTCCTGAGCCTGAGAAAAGCTACTTGCACTAAGTTCCCAGAAGCACAAGAGATGCTGCTTTGAATAGGGTTAGGGCTCTAAGCGTCCCAGAACAACAAGGGTCAGTGTGTCCGGACAACTGGGCCATGGCCTCATCCAAGATAACTCCTTTCTCTTCTCCCATTACCTCCCACTTTTGCACAACTGCTTATAACAGTCTGAGGGGCAAACACCTGCAGAAGTACCTTACTTAGGCATTGAGAGGTAGGCCAGAGCAAATACTCTTTTTAAATAAGAGGAAAATCTGCAAATTGCAAAATCTGCAAGAAGCTTCACTAAAGCTTCCATTGACTGCAAGTAGAGATGGTGTTTATGGAGTGTCTCAGACCTGGCCAACAAGAAGAAAATCCTAAGCTTTGCCCCTTTTTGGAAATTCTTCTGTTAAGTCCTCCCTTTTATTGTCTCTTTTTCCACTTCTCCCTCCTCACTACGCTTCTAGTTTTTGACAAACAGCTGTGAAGTTCCCAGGAAACAGAACTGTTTACACAAGCACAGTGTCTTATCTTTAAAATAAGCAACAAGCTCAATGAACAGTATAGTACTTCTTAGAGGAGCAAGTTGTACCAAAAATGAGTTACATCAAATACAGCATTGAGTACTGATTTATAAGCCTCTAGAGTCTCACTAACAGTGTCCAGGTCAAGAATCCTGGCTAAGGCTTCTTGGGAACAGAAAAGGAAACAAAGCAAAAAAGAAAGGTGGGGCAGGGAGGAAGGAGAAACAACCACACAATCTTGTTCCAAAGCACAAACTGACCAAGTCATACCTGCAACAGAACATTTTCAGGCCGTGGATATAACAGGAGCATGTTGATATATAAAAATAAAATCCACATATGTATATATATGGATATAATACAGAATGTGGAATTTGGTCACCTTTGTTGAGTGACATGTAAGAAAGTCCTCAAACATCAGTATATAAGAAAACATCACCAGCCTATACAAACAACTCCATCCAAGAAGCTCCTGCAAAATTAGGACAAACTAAACAGTTCTGAAGTTTGGGGGGGGGGGGGGGGAGCAAGGGAAGAAGATAGCCCTGGAAAGAGTGAAGACCCTTCGAGAATTCACCCACATTTTCTGTGGGGATGAGGTAGGATACCAACAGCAATTTAAAAAAAAAAAAAAAAAAGACCCACAGGAATTTTTACAGACCTGATTGTAGCTGAAGTCATCAGGACTGATTCATGTTCAGGATATTGCTGAGAGTATGGCAAAGTCATACTAGACAAGTTAACAGCTTGAAGGTGTGTTTCTTCCTCCCCCTCCCCCAAATAGTGTTCATATCAATTTCTTTAGGAATTTCATTGAAAAAGGTCTAAGACCATCCACAGTCCTCCACAGGGAAGAATTTATAAATCCATTTTCCAACCATCTGCAGTGAATCTGCATAATTTAATTAACAGAAGCCCATTTATTCTCTATGGAGTGTTTGAATATTTCAAAAGATTGATGCAACTCTTTAAAAACTTTCAAGATTTAATACAGAACTCCATAAGCCATCAGACCCTACTGAAATGACCATCAAAAGATTATTTCTGCCAATAGCTGTCTATGCAATAGACCTTGAATTCAATTTTTGTACAAACTCCAGGTAAGCTTAAGTAGTCTAGAAAAAAATATATGCTTTGAGAATACTGACCAACAGAAACTTATATTCTTTACATAGAAAGCAGTGATATAAAAGAAGTAATAGTGAAAACGATATCAAGAAAGATTAGTTATGCAAGCCCATAGCATATTACAAAATAAATGTGAATGGATACAAAACAGTCCCCTGACACAAAGTTACTTTGAATCTGGTTTGCTCTTAGGAATCCTGTGTCGCTTTTGGTTTAGTTAATTGGAATTAAATGTGCTATTACGAAAGCACTTGACTGTGAAGACGGATTATTTTCCAAATGTCACGGACCAACAGCTCTTCCAAAAGGGTCTGTCAAGTTATTAAGAACCAAGAAGCCACCAGAGATTATGCCCCAAGGCAGAACGCTATAGGGTTCGCTAGTTCTCAAACTGAAAGACAAGGGATGTCCATTTTCAGTTTTTAGACTGGTAACAGTAACTTTGTCTTTAGAATGGAGTCACCTTTATTGGACAGGCAATCAAAAAAGATGACACAAGACAACAGACACTACTTCTATTGGAGGTGGTCACAACTCTGGCTCAAGCCAGATAGTAAGATTTCTTCAGGACATTCCCTCCTGCTTCACCACATTTTTCCTGTCTACATCTCAAATGCAATATGGCAGCTATGGGGAAGAGCTTACGCTATGTTCCAGTTTAATAAGCATCTGCATAATTCAGTTCAAAAAAAGTTAATTGGAAAAGTTTAATTAGCTTGTAAGCATTCTGAAGATGCAGAGTGCAATATCTGAGCTAAGTGCTAACAACCACTGTAGTCATATCACTTTGCAAGGATAAAAATAAAGATGTAATTCAAATAAAGTAATACCTGCATCATCCCTGTAATGAAGCTGGTATTCAAGAATGTCTCAAGGCATCTTACATTGTTATTTTTGTAGAATAACACTGATCACAAGTTTTCCACTTTGGTGGAAAAAGGCAGAGAGATCATCTTGGGCCCTTGGTTACAGTTAGAAGTGTCACTCCCACATACTAAAGTAAGATCAAAACAAATTAGCCCAGACCTAACTCTGAGCTACATATAAGAGAAGCAAGATGCCTCAAACTAAGAGGCATAAAGCCTGCATATGGAACAAAAGCATAAAGTTTGCTTTCAGGAAATGTCGAGTACAATGTGTATGTTTTTTAGAAGTTTAACTCTGGGCAAAAAGTTTTAGAACAAAGGGAAGCAACTCACGTGTTAAGGCACCTCCTAGAACTCCACTCTGCCTTCATGCCGAAAGTTTACTTCAGTGGGTTTTTTGTTTGCTTTAAATATGGCTGCCATCCAGCAGGTTACTTGGGGTAAAAGAGACTTCACTGAGTTGAGCTCATTATCCTTTAGAATGCCAATTTGTCTCTATTTACAGCTGAAAGTCTGGATCTTGTCCAGGTACCTGTAAAGTCAGATAATTGATTTCCGACTATACCGAATCCTACTGGTTTCAAAGCTGTAAAAGATCTTTGGATTTGATCCAATGCTCACCGAAGTGAGGAAATAAAGAAAATCCCACCTCCCATTAACTCCAGTGAATCTTGGGTCAGACCCTATCCTTACACATTTAAAGCAACAGTGTTTAGAGCTAAGCAACCATTCTCATAACAAGCAAGTCCTCCTCCTCCCAGCTTCCCTGCTCAACATCAGGAAGTCCTCAAAAAAAGTATCCTGCCCCCTCCCACACCGTCCTGGGCACCTTTTGCTAGCTGTTGGGAATGAATCTGAGTAAAGAATCACAGAATCACAGAATCGCTGAGGTTGGAAGGGACCTCTAGAGATAATCTAGTCCAACCCCCCTGCTCAAGCAGGGTCACCTAGAGCACATTGCACAGGATTGCATCCAGGCGCGTTTTGAATATCTCCAGAGAAGGAGACTCCACCACCTCTCGGGGCAACCTGTTCCAGTGCTCTGTCACCCTCACAGTGAAAAAGTTTTTCCTCACGTTCAGATGGAAGCGCCTGTGTTTCAGTTTGTGCCCGTTGCCTTGCATCCTGTCGCTGGGCACCACTGAAAAGAGTCTGGTCCCATCCTCTCGACACCCTCCCTTCAGATACTTGTACACATTGATAAGATCTCCTCTCAGCCTTCTCTTCTCCAGGCTGAACAGGCCCAGCTCTCTCAGCCTTTCCTCGTAAGAGAGATGCTCCAGTCCCCTAATCATCTTTGTGGCCCTTCGCTGGACTTGCTCCAGTAGTGCCACATCCCTCTTGTACTGGGGAGCCCAGAACTGGACGCAGTACTCCAGATGTGGCCTCCCCAGGGCTGAGTAGAGGGGGAGGATCACCTCCCTCCACCTGCTGGCAACACTCTTCCTGATGCACCCCAGGATACCATTGGCCTTCTTGGCCACAAGGGCACATTGCTGCCTCATGCTTAACTTGGTGTCCACCAGCACTCCCAGGTCCTTCTCTGCACAGCTGCTTTCCAGCAGGTCAACCCCCAACCTGTACTGGTGCAGGGGGTTATTCCTCCCTAGGTGCAGGACCCTGCACTTGCCTTTGTTGAATTTCATGAGGTTCCTCTCTGCCCACCTCTCCAGCCTGTCCAGGTCTCTCTGAATGGCAGCACAGCCCTCTGGCGTATCAGCCACTCCTCCCAGTTTTGTATCATCAGCAAACTTGATGAGGGTGCACTCTGTCCCTTCATCCAGGTCACTGATGAAGAAGTTGAACAAGACTGGACCCAGGACTGACCTCTGGGGGACACCGCTAGCTACAGGCCGCCAACTAGACTCTGTGCCACTGATCACAACTCTCTGAGCTCTGCCATTCAGCCAGTTCTCAATCCACCTCACTGTCCACTCATCTAACCCACACTTCCTGAGCTTGTCTATGAGGATGTTATGGGAGACAGTGTCAAAAGCCTTGCTGAAGTCAAGGGAGACAACATCCACTGCTCTCCCCTCATCTACCCAGCCAGTCATTCCATCATAGAAGGCTATCAGATTGGTTAGGCATGCTTTCCCCTTGGTGAAGCCATGCTGACTACTCCTGATCACCTTCTTTTCCTCCACATGCTTGGAGATGGCCTCCAGCATGAGCTGCTCCATCACCTTTCCAGGGATGCAGGTGAGGCTGACTGGCCTGTAGTTCCCTGGGTCCTCCTTCTTGCCCTTTTGGAAGACTGGGGTGACACTGGCTTTCTTCCAGTCCTCAGGCACCTCTCCTGTCCTCCATGACCTTGCAAAGATGATGGAGAGTGGCTTAGCAATGACATCCGCCAGCTCCCTCAGCACTCGTGGGTACATCCCATCGGGGCCCATGGATTTGTGGGTGTCAAGTTTGCTTAAATGATCTCTAACCCGATCCTCCTCCACCAAGGGAAAGTCTTCCTCTCTCCAGACTTTCTCTCTTGCCTCCAGGGTCTGGGGTTCCTGAGGGCTGGCCTGAGCAGTAAAGACTGAAGCAAAGAAGGCATTCAGTAACTCTGCCTTCTCTGCATCCTTCATCACCAGGGCACCCACCCCATTCAGCAAAGGGCCCACATTTTCCCTAGTCTTCCTCTTGCTACTGATGCATTTGAAGAAGCCCTTCTTGTTGTCCTTGACATCTCTAGCCAGATTTAATTCCAAACGGGCCTTAGCCTTCCTCGTTGCATCCCTGCATACTCTGACAACGTTCCTATATTCCTCCCAAGTGGCCCGTCCCCCTTTCCACTTTCTGTATACTTCCTTCTGCTGGTTGAATTTTGCCAGGAGCTCCTTGCTCATCCATGCAGGTCTCCTGCCTCCTTTGCTTGACTTCCTACTCATAGGGATGCACCACTCTTGAGCTTGGAGGAAGTGATGTTTGAATATTAATCAGCTCTCTTGAACGCCCCTTCCTTCTAGGGCCCTCACCCATGGGATTCCTCCAAGTAGGTCCCTGAAGAGGCCAAAGTTTGCTCTCCTGAAGTCCAGGGCTGCGATCCTACTTACTGCCCTGCTGCCTCCTCGCAGGATACTGAACTCCACCATCTCATGGTCACTGCAGCCAAGGCAGCCCCCGACCTTCACATCTTCCACCAGTCCTTCTTTGTTTGTTAGTACGAGGTCCAGCAGCACACCTCTCCTTGTTGGCTCCTCCACCACCTGTGTCAAGAAGTTGTCACCAATGCTCTGCAGGAACCTCCAGGACTGTTTGTGCCTAGCTGTGTTGTCTCCCCAGCAGATATCGGGGTGGTTGAAGTCCCCCATGAGAACCAGGGCCTGGGATCGTGAGGCTACTTCCAGCTGTCTGTAGAAGGCCTCATCGACTTCCTCATCCTGATCAGGTGGCCTGTAGTAAACACCCACAACAGTGTCACCCATGCTAGCCTGCCCTTTGATCCTTACCCATAAGCTCTCGACTCGCTCTTCATCCACCCCTAGGCACAGCTCAATACATTCCAGTTGCTCTCTCACATAAAGAGCAACTCCGCCACCTCGCTTTCCTGGCCTGTCTTTCCTAAAAAGCACGTAGCCATCCATGACAGCACTCCAGTCATGCGAGCTATCCCACCATGTCTCTGTAATGGCAATGAGATCATGGCCCTGTGACCGCACACAGATCTCTAGTTCTTCTTGTTTGTTCCCCATGCTGCGTGCATTGGTGTACAGGCATTTCAGAGAGGTGATCGAGCATGCAGGTTTCCCAGGAGGGGTAAAAGAGGGTCCTCCATAGCCACATCCCATGCGCACTTCCCTGGCTGCATTCACCTGTTGGAGGCATCCTGACCTGAGCAGTCTTTTGCCAACTACCCTGGCACTATAACTCTCCCCTTCCCCTGTCTTTCCTAGTTTAAAGCCCTCCTTACCAGCTTGGCCAACCTGTTGGCAAAGACCCGCGTGCCCCGCCTCGTGAGGTGGATCCCATCTCTCCCAATCCATAGTCGATCTTCAAACAGGGTCCCATGGTCGTAGAAACCAAAACCCTGTTGCCAACACCAGCGGCGCAGCCAGTTGTTAACCTGGAAAGTCCGTCTCCTCCTCCTCTCATCCATCCCCCTCACTGGCAAGATTGAGGGGAAGATGACCTGGGCTCCCAGACCCTTGACCACCATCCCCAAGGCTCTGAAATCCTGCTTGACGGTCTCCAGTTTGCCCTTGGTGTCATTGGCGCCCACATGGAAGAGCAGCAGTGGGTAATAGTCCGAAGAATGGACGAGCCTAGGCAGTCTTTGCATGACATCTCTCACACGAGCCCCTGGCAGGCCACAAACCTCTCTAGACAAGAGGTCAGGTCAGCAGATAGATGCCTCTGTCCCCTGCAGCAGGGAGTCCCCCACAACAATCACCCGCTGCTTTTTCCGGGCATTCCAGCAGGGCACAGGGTCTGTTGTCCCAGGTATTCCCCTTGCAGCCATGCCCATCTCCTCCTCATCCTGGAGGGCACTAAACCTGTTCTTCAGCTGCAAGTCTTCAGGAGGAGTGGTAAAAGGCTGTCTCATCAGATGCTCCCTCCTATAACCCTCAGACAGCCTGTAGGCCCAGGAGTTGGGGGGAAGCAGCAGGGAAATCAGGTCTCCTGCCAGGATTTAAGCATTCTGGCAAAGCAGCACACACCCATAGGTTGGCCTCTCAACTAACCAGTATCTCATTAGTGATTAAAAATGTATACTCTAAGAACACTCCTGAGTGCGTTACAATACTGTTTCTAAAGCTCTTTTACATATCAGAAGCCCTCCTGAAGGATCTGGTTTTCTAAGAATGGTTCTGGTCCTATCCCCTACTATTTCCATCAAAAATACAGACTCTTCTGGTCACACTTCTAATAAGACCCAAGCTCCTTTGGTAATGCCAGTCAGCAAGAGCCATACATGGATATTATACTACAAACATAATGTGACTATCAGAACACACTGTGTACGCTTACCATTTCTACCATGATTCTGCTAGTAACTAGCAGGATCAGTGGACACCATATGAACACCGGCTCTCTCAGAGATCCAGTCACAAATACACAAGCTGAGTACTCAAACTGAGGGGAGATTTTGGAAGTTCCTTTCTATAAAAAAAACTGAGAATCAGAGTATTTCCCAAGTTTAACACCAAAGTCAAATGTGCAAGACTATTTTCTATTGAATCAAATGTCTTAATCATATTTATTAAAATATAAACAATAACACCTTTTCCTCCTTCATATCCGTGAGCAAAGTTATTTTCCTCTAATAAGTGATGCTGAAGAACATTTTCAACAGAGAAAATTAGTGTTGTCCTCAAAAGATACCACATTAACAGATCCTGTATTTTGTTTTCTCATTTAACTATAATATGTAACAGTAGGTAGAGAACTCATCTAAAATGCCTCATTACCTCAAACAGCCAAATCTCTTATCCCCAGTTCTCACACAGCCATCACAACAGCTGAATGCCCCAGATGCATTCTTTGATGTAATGCATTTATTCCCCTTACATGTCTCACACCTGATTATCATCAGCCTCATTTAAAGATACAGAAGAGAAGCACAAGAATATTAAGAGCCAGTGTCACACAAGTCCTTTTGTTGCTCTGTATTGACTATTATGCTATATTTTCTGGTCAATTGGCTTTTTTCTGCTCATTTGTGCAAGAACATCCCTATGGACAAGCTTTCACAAGATCTAACAGGTTAGGGCCTTCAGGTAATGCATTTTTCACTTGTAGATACTGAAGTGCCTTCAGTACTCTAGTAGCCAGTTCTCTGGACATGCCTAAAACATATTTGTGAACTTAAGAAACAACCCTCTAACCTGCATGGCCAGCTAGATGTGTTCCAAGAAGGTAAGTTTTGCACTTAGAGCATATTTAAGCCTGGGAGCATTGTAGCAGGGACACAAAGAACATTAAGAATGGGGTGACAACAGAAGCCACCGCCAAACCCCAATAGCATAAGCACAAATGCAAAACAGTGAAAGCAATCTCTAAGGAAGGCAACCTTGAGCACTGGGTAGAATCAGGTTTAGAGATTAAAAAAAGAGCATACATTCAACATCTATGTTTTGGCACAAATGAGCAGGTGTAACAGTTGTAGCCCTCCAGGTATGGAAGAGAGACAGAACAGAGGAATCACTCCAGCATTGTTTCCCACAGTTCAGGACACAATGCCTGATCAACACTGCTACTCTAACCATAGATTAAGTCATAGAGGATGCCAATAGCTACCATGGTCTCCCCCTCGGCAGAGGAAGAGTTTCACTTTTCAATTTGCCTCTCTCAGCATTTTGCTACTGCAGATTCAGCAATCATAAGTAAATTTGAATTTTAAAGAGCAGTACATGTGCCTATTGCAACCTTCCCACAAGACAGGTGATTGATACCACAAAACTGTGCCAGGGTGAGTTCAGCTGCAGCAAGATAGGCTGTTCACTCCACTTGACTGTGCTAAACTAACTATTCCCAAAGCTGCTTAAGTATAGAAGTCCCTTGCAAAAACTATTTCCTATTGCTGATCTGGCACCTGAATAACTTTTTAAACACAGAATTCATGAGTACTGAGGAAGATTCACCCATAAGCTTGTTTGGGGGGGGGGAGGGGGAATATATTCTAAACAATGAAGGAGTAAAAAAAATCTGCAGAGAATCACATTATTATGGCGATGCACATGTACTCCATGCAAAAGGGACTGCTGGTATAAATATGAACTTATCAGTAAATACTTGGTGTTCAAGTAGCTTCCAGGGGATCTGTTTTTGGTGTTCCTCTCAAAATACTGTAAAGCAAAACAAAATATGGCAAAAAGATATGAAACAACCCCAACACAATACAACAACAAAAGGTACAAGCATTTAGAGACAAAGCTAGAAATGCTGCAGAGACTGGTGAACAGAAACCATCAGCTCCTGGCAGCTGTCAGAATGTGAACAAATCTAGCATAAGATCCATACACTAAGCACTGAATCACTAAAGAAAAATTTCAGTCCAAAACTAATGATTTATCTATGAAGGTTACTGACTACATGAAGAACCTTTGATCAATAAGGCGGGGGGGGAGGGGAGGGGAAATCACTGTGGGTAGCAGATTAAAAAAATATAGAGAGAACTTTGTGCCATTAAGTTTCACTTTGATTTGACAGAAGCACTGAAACTTTACACTTCAATACATTAACAATATGGTGACTCTTCAACTGCCAAGGATTTTCAAGCCAGTAAAGGGCGATTTGAAAAATTTTAAGAGAGACAGTCTCTTCCTAACGAGATTTACAGTGCAGTCAGCAAGTGCCACTCAAAAGACTCCATCTCCTTTTTACTGAGCATTTGAAAGATAGGGTCAGAGGCTGCAGACCACAACAGACACTCAATGCGAATGAGGCAAGCCTTTCAGAAACACTTGCCACCAAGAACCTTTCTTCACCAAGAAATGTAAACTCAAGATTCAAGGCCATCAAGACCATCCAACT
This sequence comes from Apteryx mantelli, assembly GCF_036417845.1. NCBI lineage: Eukaryota > Metazoa > Chordata > Aves > Apterygiformes > Apterygidae > Apteryx > Apteryx mantelli. Next base: position 82,162,123 of record NC_089979.1, read on the forward strand.
TTAATGTTATGCAGCCACAGTGCTGGCAACTTTAAATATAATTCACTATTTGTTTACCATTCATAAAATTCAAAGGTGTCAAAAGACTAGAGCTTATGCACTTGTTTGGTCACCAGCATTTGAACAAAAATGCCTGGCTTAACTTCAGTATTATGAAAGATTAGTTAGTGAACTGCTTTAGCCATGATACTGAGCTGTGTTTCTATGCAAATAACCTGGCATTTAAAGCCTTGCTGATCCTTCTGAATGCACCAAGGCATCCATCTCTTTGCCTCTGAACTTTCCACTTATGCTTTTGCCAAACACTACCTCACTTTTGCCACTGTTAGACCAAGGAGTAACTGCTAATCTTAGGATGATTTATTTACAACAGACATTGATGTGTTTACTTGAAGTGATTGACAAACCACACAAGTCATCAATGCATGTATTTTTGGAAGAGCTTCAACATACAATATGCCTTCAAATACATTCCTGCTGCATGTGACTCAATTACCAGCAATGCATTCCTTCCAAACACCATTTGCTGTATTCACAACTTCGAAAGCTTTGCAAAAACAAGGCTATAATGTAGCTCAAGTAGTAAGCCTTGGACAAAGCATTGGGTTTGATGAATTGGAAGAGACAGATACTCTAGAGCTTAGATTCACATAAAAGACTTGCAGAAAAATGAAGGACAGCAACTTGCTGAAGAATAGCAAATGGAAAATGGGCTTGGAGAAAACAATAAAAATATGCAACAAAAGCAGTTGAAATTTGTTCTTCCTAAAGGGGGCAGAGCCATTTGTGATGGAAATGGATCCAAGCATGAATCAAAGATAAATCTCATGATTAAAAAAGAAGAAAAATAAAGAGAAAGATGAGGCTGTAGGAAGTAACAAAAAAAACCACCCCAAAGTGACTTACTCTCTTACAACAAGGTCACATCACCCTCCAGTATTGCTTACATTTCTTCCGTTTCAGGTGGAATCAAGCTGCTGCACTTGTTTCTTCTCTGCCTTGCCTACTGCACTGCCATTCCTAAGTCATCTGTGGCTAGTAATAACCTAGGCAACCACTCATCACCTCTACCAACCCCAACAGCTCTCCAGTATGGTTGACAATATCTTTATGATGTCAGGAATATGCACAGAGCTACACTTTTAAAAGATACAATAATAATATAATAAATTTATTTTCATATAATCTGGTTAGTCATTGCCTTACTCTATTTAAGTTCATTTTCATGAAGTATGTAGGGGTACAGCAGAAAGTTTAGTGAAAGGGGTTCAAAATCCCCTTATCTTCCACTGATAGTCTGAAAATGCAGATTTCCCTAACAAGAAGCTCCTTTAGGGAGGCATCTGCCAGCATTAGAGACAGACTGCTGTATATTAACTTGAGCACAGTGCTGCAATAACATCCTGCCATGGCAGGACGTGTGAGCTTCAGCACAGTGGCTCTGTGGTTGCCAGGTGTCCAAAGCTAGCTCACAACTAACAGGCTCCAAGTGCTAGTAAATGTATCTAGATCATCCAATTACGTATCATCTCTTTAGGGTCCGCGAGAGAGCTGAAAGTATGTAGTTGCACAGATCTTTTCCTAGATCTAAATCATTAGTTCTAAGTCACAGAGCCATTTAGTAGAAGTTAATTCTCAGATTCCTGTTTAAAAACATGCATTTCTAAACATGGTGGCAGTACAGCAGATGCAGCCACTTGGGAATTCCTTCAGATACAGTTTAGAAATAAAGGTATGTGAACACAGGAATAAGAACAGGTTAAACACAGCATGTACTAGACAGAATTTCTCTGTGAAACTGCAGTTTCAGACATGTGAGTAATTAACTAATAAGGCTGAGTGTTTGCATAAGTGTTTTACAGTCACAAACAGCAGGAAATTTAGCTCATTGTGGAAATATACAACTAAAAGCATAAACCCACACAAGTTACTTGTACTCGGTCTTAGAAGTACAACAGCAGTTGAAAGTTTACAATCAGTGACTTCAAATTCATTCCACAACCCATATCTCAACTTCAATAACATTTCATGCCAAACCAGGTGAACTTAACTCAGTCTAGTCATTCAAGACAAGCCAGTTCACAGAGAGCAGAACACCAGCCAAAACCAAGGCAACATTAGCAGAGATGCCTATGAAACAAAAGCCACCCAACTGCATCTTTTCTTAGCCACCACCTGCTTACCTAGCATGTGCCAGATCCCTTGGGCCACATCCATTACACTGCTCCAAATAGAAAGTAGAGGCCCTAAGCACACCTGCACCACTCATTTCCCACACAGTCTCCCCAAATTCACTTAGCAGACAACTTCTTACACTCTTAGTTCCAAGCTACAGTTCACTCACCTCATGAAGGCCAGGTCTACCCCATACTCCTTCCATGCTGCCCTTCAAACAGAAAGCAGGACTTCAACTACAATAAAAAGCAGTAAAGCCTTCACACCGAAATTTCAAAATGCAGTGAACAAAAACTCAAACTACCTCTTTCTAACCAACAGGATAAACTAAACTCTCCAAGTTGCTCTTTCCCTTTTAACTGCCACAGGACACCTGGTGACCAATTGCTACAATTGCAATACAAACATTTTCACCGGCTTTTTTTTTTTTTTTTAATCCCAAGAGATTTGTCTTTTTGTATGTATTTTGGCTCAACTCTATAAAAAATGGGAAAGGCATCCCTCTTCCAAGAAGGCATTTGTTTTCCTTTGTAAGCCTTTCAAGCTCCTCCACTGTCTATACAGTGATAACATTACCTGATTACAGCTACTCAGTACTTGTTTGAATACTGCAGTATTTCATCTACTGCATCTGTTCTAGTGTCAGGTGATACACTCCATTATAAAATAGAAGGCACCTGATGCCTGACTGAATTATTTCCATGCCCTAACACTTTCTGGAAGGTAATAGTTTCAAACAAACTTTCAAACAAAATCATTTATTCTTACCACATACTCTGCAATTGGGTCAAGAAACAAATCTGCCTTTATTCTGAACTGTGTTGTGCTAAAAGATCTAAAAAGTTCTTTAAACATGTAAATTAAAAATAGTAAATAAAACAACCTTGATAGTAAACAGAGAAATGGCTGAATGTTCCTTATGTCTATTGACTCCTTCAGAAGAACTGTGGGGCAAAAACAGGACATTTTTTTTCTAGATCATGCTACATCTAAAAGCAATAAACCTGGGGTGGGGAGAAGAGTAGGGGGAATGACAAAACTAACCAAAACAGACTAGTTTGCCAGCACATTTACTGGATTGTTTAGATGATTTACAGCGAATTCTAGTCCTTGAAACCAAAGCCAAACTGCTAATTTTTAATTAATGTGTATACACACATATATAGACACATATGTAGACACATATGCACATATAAAAAAGACAACAAAACAGAGCTGATTTTCACTTTAGAAAGTGTTACCTTATACAAATGTCACCTTAAAAAAAAAACAGAACATGCTTGTGTAAAGACTACAACACAGTCCTTCACTGTCCTGACATACTGATGGGGAAGGGTTCATGGGATGAAGAGCTATTTAAGTTCTCATTTGGTCTTACCATCTGTAGTCAAAATTTCTAGAAGTGATTAAAAGTTTTGGATAACCATTTTATGGCACCTAAAGTGACCCAATTCTAGCCTTCTACCCTCTGCAAATTAAGCCCTTTCAAGGGAAGGACTCTCCAATATTTAAAATCTGGACTAAATTTTGCACATCTAGCAGGCGCATCATTACTATAAATTATATAAAACATTGTGGCTTCAAAGTATACTTGTGTGAACATGATTTTATAGTACAGTGGCAACATGAAGCAACAACTAACTTCTTTGTTTAATTGTACTTGAGGCTGAACACATAGTAGAACCCCTTTCCCTAAAAAAGTCTATGGCCAAAGCAGACTTCATACTGTGCCAGTACCACATGTCAGTACTGCTCATACAGAGGAGATCTTCCACAAACGGATCTATTAAGACTTCCTAGGGCCCCCACAGACCACAGACGAGTGGGCACGTGCTTGAACTAACTTAACTACTATTTAAAAAACATGCAGGAAGTAAATAGGAGTGGGTGACAGCCTGAGATCAGAGTTGTAGGCTGAAGAGCAAAAATTTACACCATACAGCTGTACGCATTAAGGATGATGCATAGCTCAGTCCTTCTGCAGTCAGGAGTTATCTGCATGGCTGGTAGCATTCATTCACTGTTACTGAGGACTCAATTCACAACAGTAAGTTAGGGAATTGCTATACTAGATGAAAGGGCAGAAGGAAGAGTTTACTACTATAAGTCAACCATTCTCTCCAGAAAGATCATATGTTGTACTAATACCAGATACACACAGAGTATTTTGTTTTGTTAGCTACTTCTCATTAGCACAAGACTGTCGTAGAGCTGGTAACTGAGTTGGAGTTCCTCGATCTACAACACTGCTGTTTAAATACAAGGTTATTTGTCCTTTACAGAGGTCTGTTTTTTTTAAATAAATGAGCTAATAACCACCTCTGGTAATTAGTCTTGGAAAACTGATTAAAGACCAAAAGCAAGAGAAGATGTCAATAACCATCCTTGACCTATGTTCTGATCAGCCAGCCAATGCTTAACTATGTGAACTATCAACGTCAGCCGTAAACTTCAGCCAGCACAAGGGGAAAAAGAAAAAAATGGGGAGAGTGCTGTTGAAGTGAAAGCTTTTAAATAGAAGTAAGAGCCATAATAAAATAGACAAGCTGTCATTCTTATGATTCACTTACTTCATATGCAAGCCAAAGGCACTAACACACAGAACCCCTTGAAGCAAGATGACAGGTTTTAATTAAGTGCAATTTCACTAGGTGTGAAGTTAGATAAGGCTTTTTGTGTGCAGTTTCAGATACAGATATGTGACCATATCCCAGAAAATGTGAAGCTTGATTGCTTTATGTACATGCTATAGTATGTATTATTAGTAGTCTGCTGTGGTTTCCATTATCTAATAGGAAGGTGGATAGGAGGTCTAATAGGAAGAGATAGAATATCTTTATTGTATTAAGATCTCCATATTCTAGAACAGATATGTCTTTTCCTTAACAAAATGTATTGCAATCCATGTAAAAAAATCAATGCACATAAACATTTCAGAACACTGAGTTTTGATTTTAAATATTTTGGGCTTCATTCCTTTTTAATTATTAATAATTGCTACTATTGCAAAATGCTGACCAGCATTAGTATTACAATCGGAAAAGATTAATCTTTCTGTCTAGCTTCATGATCAGCTGTTAGTAACAGCTATCAACCCTGAGAGAGTCACAGTCCCTAGGAGCATTTCAGAAGCAAAAGGGGGCAATAAGATAAAAATATTAGGATGTACATTTCTGGTAATAGGAAGTTCAGTTAGTAGAAGTCAGAATATCAGCTGATGGGTTGCCCGAGAAAACCACAGGAGACAGTATGAAGATGCAAGAGACATCAACTTAACTAAGGCTATGTGTTAAATAATACACTACTGTAAACCAGTGCATTGATTTGGATAATGAACAAGCTGTTCATATCACCCCTATGTTTTCCTAAATACAACCACCATCTCCAATTCCCTTAAACACCAGCTACTTAAACTGCCTTGTATTGCATGTATCATTGCAAGGATCCCTATAGGACAGGGGTGTCAGATCTGTCTCCCTCTTCCATTGGCACCATCCAATTACTACTGTAAGCAGAAACAACTCTTTCAAGCGATTTGAATTTTAAGATTTGCACCAGAAAAGAATCTGGGGTTCTTTCCAGCTATGTTTTAACATATCAATTGCAGGAGCCAAGTCAGAAAATTTATTCGTGCTACATGTTTTATAATGGCAGCAGTCAGTACTGCTGAACATAGAGGAGAAATAACAGTGTATCACTCAAGAGACATGCATTCACCATCAGGCCACTTCCACAGATGATAAAGCAGAACCCCTGCCTCCTTCTCCTACCTCCAATCCTATGAAATCCTATTTATGTCTTCCTGGTGATGCTTGTAATCACTTCTATTACCCAGTGTGGTTTTTTTAGCAAAATGACCTTAAGTTAATGATTTTCCATATGCTTTCCAAAGACAGGATTACTCATAAATTTTGAAATTTTACTTTTCTTTTCAATGTTAGAAAAAAGCACCTTGAATTAATACAATATGCTCATGCCTAGCCCTAGGGAGAAGATAAGGGTTGAGTTTAGATTCAGACATACCATTCTGAAATGTAAATTAGCAACATTCTCCCAACAGCTGTAAGCTACAGAGCAAGACATGGTTATGAAAAAACAATCTTCCAGCTCTAGTGTTGTCCAAAAGCTAACACTTCTTTTCATCTCCTTTCCCTTCCACACCTCCTATAGGTCCGTTCAATTTTAGACACATTTCTCTTTCAGTTTAGGAGTACATTTAAGCAGGTGTTCAAGTCTCTCTCTGAAAAGCTCTGCTTAGGTCTACATAAGCTACTGACACCCAAGTATGAGCTTAAGGCCTTTGCTGACTCAAGATCAACAAATAAAACTAGGAAACTAGCAAAAAAAAAAAATTACTTAGCAGAAAGTTATTTATAAAAACAGGGAAGGCAGCACGGCAATTTCTCCCCACATTTCTTCTAGAGATTATAATTGCTGAATGTGTTAGCTGTAGAAAAAAAATGAGGAAAGGGAAAAGACACCAATGTTTTCCTTGCAAGAAGACATTTAAATCTTCTTTGATGGCAAGCATTTTTCCTAAAAAGAAAAAAAAAGCATAAAGTAAGCAAGATCTATCCTAACTGAAGTGGGGTACAGAATGATCCGTGCATTGATGACCATTGCTTCTCTTTGTTATCACCAAGGAAGAACAGATATCTTGAAGGATTAGGAAGCCATACCCAAAAATGAAGCAGCAACAGACAGTAACCAGCCTCACTACTTCTGCCACTTGTCAATCAGAGCCTGAGGCCTGCAAGATGCCAGGTACAGAGTAAAAGAGATAGTAATTGAAAGTACATTAATCTTGAAAATGCAAACCTGGATAGCATCCCAATGTCAGAGGTACAGCACAGATATTTCAGGAGGGACTAGATAAGCTACAGTCCTACCTAATAGCATTTACTATTGTAATGCCTGGTTTTGTGTCATATTATGCAGATCTAACCCTTCTGTCCTCCTTCAGACAAATCAGGGCTGTATGTCTCAATAACCATTTAGCTGCAGACTGCATAAAATGCCGTTACATAAGCAATATAAAGCTGAGCTATCTTCCATCTAAACTTTGGAGAAATTTAAGTAACCCAAGGACATATGCTCCAACCTTAAAGAGAGAATGGCACTTAATACATTAATTAAAGAAGTCCATTTTTTCCTGCTGGACCTAGAGAAGCCAATATTACAATAGAAGGGTTTATAAATACACAGCAGCTTGTACAACAATTCTTGAATCATTCATAAACCTGAGTATGCAAGAGTCCTAGTAGCCATGTCTGATAACATTGAAATCCTCACTGAAGAATTCTTTCAGATACAGCTGGGTTTCTTGTTTTTTACTTTTGAAGGCTTTGTTTTTAAACAAGAAAATTTTCACCTGCCTCTTAACACACAGGAATTTTCAGGGTGATAAGCACACTGTAGTTGTGTAGAAGATGTCATTTTCATCACTATTCCAATAATGAAGTGTGGCTATCTTCTTTCTGCTATTTAAGAATAAAGTAAAAAAAAAAAAAAGACTGAAATTTAGCTCCTTTAAAAGATTATTTCTCCTCTCTTTCTCATCAGCTCATATACTTTTTTTTCAGCTTTGGCAAGTGCTGCAAGATTCAGCTGCCACTTCTGGAGCATATATGTAACACTGTTCTTCAGCAACTTCCAGCAGTAGGAGAATATAGAAACTTCTGCTATACTTTCTGGGTCAAGCCTTCACCAACAGCCTTAGCTGGGCTGGTAAGGGACCCTCAGCCTTATCTATTGCTTGTGCTTCTATACACATGTACTACCTCTTTGTAGAGACAAAGTCAGAGATTTTTAAATGCATATTAATTTTCCTGAAGCTACACCTATTACGCAGTGAAAGCTTTTAAGTATGTGCTTCAACCACATGCTTCCCACTCCAAGCAAAACAACGCTTCTGCTTCCCTTTAGCCAGATTAACTATCCTTCAGTTTGTGTGGAGAAGCAGCCAGCTCTCCCTCTCTGAAGCCCTGCACATCTTGGAAAAAGCTAATAAATCCAGAAGATGGTTGCAAACTTTTACTCTATTCCTACATTTAAAAACTCCAAAATTTCGGTCATCTCTTCCACGAGGAACAGGCTGCGCAGGACCCTGTACGATCCTCTCTTCTTTTGAGGATGATAAAGTGTTGTCAGCTCATAAGTAAAAAAGTTTCCCCACCTCAGACCTTATCTATCAGAGTAAAAAGTCTTAGATCTACTAGAAACTCACGGTTCAGACCACAAGTGACGCTTCCAATTTCCCCCAAGTTTTAAGTGATCTCAAAATTTTGGTATAAAATTTGAGAAATAATTCCCAGAGGATTTCTATAGGTCTCACTCACCCCAGTAAATAAAATAACATGAAACCTACACAGCCAGCTTTTCACTTTTGGGGCTTGTGTTTTAGTGTTTTAGATTTACTTTTGGAAACACAGAATTTCAATACAAATAAAGGCAAAGACCTGTCGGATAGACAAAGACTATTGAATAGATACTATTTCTCCTTACACTATGCACTCTCTCTGCACGCTTCACACTCAGGACTCCTGACCGTTTAGGAAAGGGTAAATAGCAAACAAAATTGTTTTCTTTCAAAAGAAATTATAAATGAATTGGGTCAAGGGCAGAATGGGAAAACAGCCCAAAGAGCCTTTAAAATTGCTTTAATCACTTTCAGCAACACAAAAAAATCAAAACAAAACAGAAACATAGCTGTGACTCTCAATGATTTTTAAAAGGGCTAGTAAAGATTGTTAAGATGGCTCTGAGGAAAAACAATGTTTCTTCTCCTTCTTTAGAAGACAACAATTTTTCTTATTATTATACGAACAGAACAAATAAAGTAGCAAACAACTTTGAAAGCACTCCTTTAGGCTGTGCTTGGACCCTGAAGCAGCCAGCACTTTGAGACAGCCATATTCCTTACACTCTTTCTCTGGAGCAAGTTCCCCATGGACTAAATGTCCTTAAATGTAAATAAATAAATAAATAAATAAATAAGTATATAAAGGATAGAAAGTAGAATCCCTAACCTTCTGCACAGAGACAGAGTGACTAGACTAATTTGAACAGAAACAAACAAAAAAAAGATTATAAGCATAAACGCCTATTTGTACCCAAGATGGCCATGAGAGATTCCAGGAAGGTCCAGCTGGCTCCTCTGGTGGCCCTGCTCCAAGGAGCCAGCTGAATTATGAAGATGGGCTTAAACACACAAGCAAGAAAGCTCACAAGTAAATCACTTAAAAGAAAATATTTCTCAGAACTTTTGCTCCATCTATGATCTGACTAGTATTGCAAGAAATGCTTTCTTCTTCTAAAGTTTTATATTAGTTGGAGTTTCAATTTTTTTAGGGGTTCAAGAAACAATAAGGAGCACACAGTTTATTTCACATTATATCTTTAAGTAGTTGCATGTAATATTTTAGTAGTTAACTGTTTTCTAAGTCCTTTTAGCTGACAGTTCGGTCTTACAGTGCCTTCCAGTATCACAGCAGATCAGAAAAATACTATAGACATAATTTCAGAGCTAGCAGAGGTTAAATGGGCCCTGGTATTCTTGTTACATCCTAATGCAATGGCAATGTACTCCTCCAATTGCAATCACATGGAACCATATGCCTGCCCTTTTCACATTAGTGTTTTGTCTATGATTTCCAACAGGAACACTTTCACAGTAGAAAACGGTAAGTTATTTGAGATGTATTTTTACAAATGTTTATTCAAAGACTGGGTTTTCATTTCAAGCCTGACTGAATTTTTACTTTGGAATGCCAAAGATTTGAACCTGACTGGATGAACCCACACCTGAAGCATTAGCGGGATCCTCTTCATCCTTTACTCTCTAACTACTCATGTTCATATAACCCAACCACTTGCAAATTCCCCTCAGTAAATAATTCCTCCTCCTTTGTGGCCTTGTCCAAGTGGAAGAGCAAGCCTCCAAATCTGTGCCAGGACCTGTATGAATTATTTTCTGCTGCTATTCACATTCCCAGAAGCACATAGGTCCCTTTCCTTATCTTCCTTATGTCATTCATTTTTTTCTCTTAGCCCTGCAATCTCTAAACTCCATAGCCTTATTCCACCATGGCTGATTCTGCAGCCTTGGTCTGACACAAAATACTTCCCCAGGAAACTGGTGTTTTTCTGAAATCCACAGCTTGATTATCCAGTCTTCTTTTCTTATGATCTTATGAAGGTCAGAGCTGACAACTAGACAATTTCATTAAAGGGCTTGTATGATGCTAAAACTTGTGTTTAAGGCATCCACAAGCAGGCATCACAGGCCACTGTGTCCTCATAAGGATCATAGGATAACTTAGGTTGGAAGGAACCTCTGGAGATCATATAGTCAACCCCCTTGCACAAAGCGACGAAACTCAAACTTAGATGTGGGTGCTCGGGGCCTTCTCCAGCTGAATTGTGAAAATCTCTAAGAACAAAGGTTCCACAACCTCTCTGGATCCCTCTTGCAGTGCTCCTCATCTCCTCATTGTGAAAACTTTCTTCCTCATGTTCAGTTGGAATTTCCCTGTTTGCAACTCCTAACGTCATGACTTCTTGTCCTTTTGCTGTGTATCTCTGAGGACAGTCTGCTTCCACCTTCTATACAGTCCTCCCTTTCGGTGGTGGCAGGCTATGATCAGATCTCTCCTCAGCCTGCTGTTCTCCAGGCTAAACAGATACAGTTCCCACAACCATACCTCTGGTGTCATGTGCTCCAGACCCAGACTATCTTGATGGTGCTCTGCTGAACCCATTTCTGTTTGTCAACTTTTTTTTTTGTACGGAGGACACAAAGCTAGACACCATAGTCTAAGCATAGCCTCATGAGTGCACAGCATTTAAGATAATGGGAATCCACAGACATACAGGGGTTGTTAAATATGATCATTATTCATGCTTAACACCACTATGGACATGAGTCTTAGACAAAGACCATCCCCACTCTATAAGACGATACAGAAATAAAACCCAGAAGACTCCTTTCATGAAGAGTTTCTAATCTGTGTAAACAGAGACTACAGCTAGACAAGAAAGACTGATGGGCGTGTAGACAGAAATAATGAATTAACAGTGGACTGTATAATGGGTGACTGTGAAAGTGTTGTAGGACCCAAACCACTGCAATTTCTTTGTAGATATTCTGCGCACCTGGTTCCAAGCCCCCTTTTCCTCTTTGTGGAGAGGGTGTGTGGATAAATATACTAAAGATTTGGAAGTGCTTATACACTATACAAAGAAGAGAAATAAACTACCTGAGACAGATAAGTCTTTCAAATAAATGTTAAATGAAGAAAGACAGAGGAAAATGGAGGGGATTTATAGACAGGTTTCTATAGATTTTCAGAAGGAAAACAGACATCTTTGCAGTAATAAACATTTTTTTTTTTTAGTGAAGTATTACGGGTTGGAGCTGGCTAGAAAATGACAATTTAATTTCGGGAGAAAATTTGAGGTGGCAAAATGTGTAATTCTTCCACATTGGAATTGTGTCAGGTACACTTTTGTTTTGAAACACTTCAATTTTCTGGAACTTTTAATCATTGTCCTTATTTCTGGAAGGGACTAGAAAGCCCAGCTAGGCTTCAAAAGCTTTCCTTTTAAGAACTTCATCAGAATCAGTGTTCATACAAAATGTGTTTTCCCTTAACAGAACAGCAAATTTAAGCCAAAAGGTGTATTTTTTTTAAGAGGGTCTGACTATATTATATATTACATAGGCAGGAAGAAATCAAATCAAGGGGGATACTTATTCTCAGGAATATCTAAAAGTGATTCTGAGTTGCTTCAGAGGATTCAGTCATGCATTATGACATGGATATAGGGGTTCAGACAGGAAAAAAAGAAGAAAAAAAAAAGACCAGGTTAGATGGAGAAAAATTAGTTTGCAGTTCCCAAGTCTAGAGAAAGAGTGTAAGACACAAGTACTGCTACTAGAGATGAGCAACCCTGGAGAAGGGAGGCGTAAGCTGGTCAGATGAGTTCATACCAAGTTGGGTCACTGTTGCCTCCCCCATCGCCTACTTTGGGGTTTAGCTGACTGTGATCCAAGGCCTAGTTTTGGTAGGGTACAGCTGCATCACCATGGCTAAGGCTTCTGAGGCAAATGTTACTTGGTGAGAAAAGTTGTGAGAAAGTCCACTGAGTAGAGCCAGGCAAAATATGGTAAAAAAGTGAGTAGAAGTAGGACTGTTGAGTCAGGAATAGGCCTCAGCACAATGATGCAAGTGACAAACACCAATACAGAAAGGTATAAAATGTTAAAGGAAAAAACAAGGACATAAGTCAACACCTCAGCAACTCTGAAGCCCCATCCAAGGGAGCAGCAGAAGCCAACTCTTCTCCACCTGATCAGTTCCTGCCTGCTAGCAAAGACTCATCAGAAGCATTATCATAGTGATGAGCATATTAGTGCTTAGCCTAGTAGCTTGTTAATCCTACTTATCTTTTGTGTGTGATACTCAATAAACAATTACTTTATACCTTAAACTTGTGTATAGCTGCCTGTAGAGTCTTTCCATACATGGCAAAAAGGTACTCCAAAAAATGACCCAGAGATAGAGGGTTATATCAGTTACCACTGCTGATGTTTCTGTCATGTATTAAGAAAAAATACATATATTTTTAAGAACTCTAGTGGAGTTCCTAGAGACAAGTGGAAGTGTAAGTAAATTTTTGTGACCTCTGGAGTAAATCTCCTCTGAAGTGATTCATTACTCATTAGTAAGAAATATGCGTGTTGTCGGGAGGCACGTCCTCTATGACAGGGAGGGAGAACTGCCCCTCAGTGTCCTTACAGTTTGCTCAGACAAGTCAGTCAAAACTTTTAAGGTTAGAATAGGGTTCATTACAATGAAAAGTTATATGTAGCTCATTTGAAATTTGCACACATCATAAAATGCATACATGCGTTCAGTAAATATACATGCAAATAATAAGACTTGTTTGCATGGACATATTGCTATTCAGTGTGGTAAGGCATTACACCCTTACTCCGTATAAATACTTGCTATACCCACTACTCACGATTCAGCCATCAGCAAGCCTACGAATGATCGCTGATACATGTAGGGAATTGTATGGACAGTAATAAGAAAATATACTGAAAATTGGTCTGGAGAAACTGAAAGACTAGAGGTTATAGGCAAGAAATAGAATTAGCACGAACATCCACAGATCCATGCAGCAGACAGATAGTAAGTTACATAAATACAGTGTCAGGTTAGGAAAGACAAATAATGAAAGTTGTAAATAGGCCACCCTTAAGCACAATAATGGGCTATACTGGTAAACTGTCATAACCTGAGGGCTTCACCTGATTTTCATGTGCATTTAGATTTCTCTCAGGAAAGTAAGCTTTAATTACTGCTAGGTTGCCCCTGGCTTAATTACCACTGTTATTATAAAAGGCGGGGGGAGGGTCACAAATTAAAAAATATATATATATATATTTAAAGCAACAGCCAACATAAGATCTCATGAGCATTACAAAATGGAACATAAATTATTTAAACACTTATGTGTGGTAAACATTACATAAAACACCTGTTCAGAATCTGGTTTGGACTCAAGAAGTAGAAAGGAGAAATTGCTTTGGTGTTTAATGAAATCCTTGATATATATCCATTTACATATATTCTTTTCCAAATAACTACTGAGGCATGAAGCATTTGTTCGGTATGTGCTCATACACTCTTTGACAATAATAAACCACTTCTAGGACTCATTTCTGTGTTATCCATGTTGTGCCACAGCCAGAAAACTTCCGTTTGGTTTGCATTTCACCCCTTGCGAAAGAGAACTGGACAGATGAAAAGAAGAAACAAGTAGGTGATGGACTGTCTATGGGATCACAGAGAAGACATAAAATTCTCTAACATCAGCTTGCGGAAAAGATGTTCTGGCCCTTACCTATACAGCTTCTTATACCACTTAACAGTACCTTACAGCCAGCAGTATTTGGAGAAACCTGTTGAGGTCAGTATACCCTTGGCAGTTCTCTGATTGTCAGCGGTCATTGTCAGCAGTCTCTTGTTCCTGTTCCTCAGAGGAAGTGCAATGGACATGACCGACACCCTTTGTTCCTCTCTCTGACTCTGGGAGAAGGCAAAGCTCTGGGGAGTCCACCCTAAACTCTACTGCTAAGAGAACACATTATCACTAATGAGGGCCAGATGTGATGTAGCATATTTCCACCATGCTGCCCTCAGTACCATCATACTCTAGCATGTCTCCATCCTTTCGAAGTCAGGCGGCAGAGCTCTCCGTGCTAGCCTTCCTGCAGTGCCGGCAAGCCAGGAGCAATAAGAGTAATGCTGCGCTCAGACAACATGTTGACTGCACGGTGTAAAAATCTTAACAGAATATGACAGAACAGGATTTTTAATTCTACTAATTAAATTCTAATTTAATTCTATTGACTAGTTTTTAATTCTGTTAATTTCTGGGTTGAGAGTGAGTATTGCTGGAGAAAGAAATATGAAATTTGAACATTACTTCGGGATTTAAACAAGAGAGAGTATCTCATAGTGTAAGTGCAGGTGGAAAGGCCAAATAGCAGACTTCAAGTAACTGATTTTTAATTTTAATATTGCAGTAATGCTTTTTAATTAAAGAATGAAGAGCACAACATCAGATACTACATACTAGAGTATCACAAATTAGTCCTCCTGAAACAATGAAGAAAATTCAATCTTACTGTCCCAAGTGGCTTTATACGATGCTATTAATAGCTACGCTACAATGTAGTGCTATTTCTTATGCTACAGACACATATTTCTACTATGGTATTAAAATACATGTTATTTTTCAAGAAAATATGAGAAGAAATTGCAGGGTTCTAATAACTCTAGATTTATCATAACTGCAAGCAGATAGTAAAGGGGAAAAGGCCCAAAGTAACAAATAGATATAAAATATTCTGTAAGATAGAGAAATCACATCTGAAAACTTAAAAGAATTACACTCTTCACTGCATATGATAGAAAGCTTTGCAAGGAAAAAGTATTTTCCCAAGACGCTAAGAACAGTGAAAAACTTTTTGCTTCTGAGTGATGAGCATCCATCAATTATTTTCAAGGGAAAAATAGGAGAAAAGAAACAGAAGTGAGAAGTGATAGGTTGCCACCCAAACTGAAATATAATACACATTGGATCTACGAATGTCACTCATTTTCAGACTGTTAGTATATCAACGCGCCTGGATGCAATCCTGTGCAATGTGCTCTAGGTGACCCTGCTTGAGCAGGGGGGCTGGACTAGATGATCTCCAGAGGTCCCTTCCAACCTCAGCGATTCTGTGATTCTGTGAATTAATTACAAAATATATTTTTATTTCTAGTATTTTAAGGTTTAGCAAAAATTTTTGCTTTACTAATGGAATGGTATGTCAAATAAAATACACCATAAGATACCCAGCTACGAAAGCTAACAAGAACTATCTGCAACCAACAAGAACATCACTGTATGAAGACAGCTTTGTCTCTTAGAAAAGGCAATGAATCTGAAAATTGCAGTTCCCTTTTCTTTCATTCATTCTTTCTTGTTTATGCTGTAAGAACAATCACTATTTCTTATTGGAGAAAGCACAAAACACTTTGGAAAGCTTACTTTTTTTTCCCTTTGAGTAACACCAAAACACGAAATGACACTGGTGTAGTCTTGGCCTACCTGAAGTCCATAGTCAAATCTCCGCTGACTTCAGGGAAACTAGTGCTGGGTCAGCGCTGTTGTAAGGTCATGCTATTTGCCCTCCAAAGGTTTGTGAAATGCCATGGAGAAATGACCAGTTCAAACTTCCTAGTATGTGCCTGACCTTTCCACCTGTGTCCTGCCAGCTCTGCTTTGAAAGAGGGCCCAGACCTTCACTGAGTCTCTTCTCTTGAAAAGGCTCTGAGAGGATCTCCCATCACTTACGTAACTCTAGCAGTTCTCTAACATGAGTTTTGTTTCTGCCTTCAGGCAGATATAAGGTGATAGAGGTGATCCCTACCTTCACATGGCATAAAACGCAACCAAGTCATTAGTGAACAAGGCACATCACAGCAATCATCTCAGGCAATAAATCTGTTTGCAAACTTGTCACGCTGTCATGCTATGAAGGTTCGATAGCAACGACTGAGACAGTAATATAATAATAATAAAAAAGATGTTTATTTCCTCACACAAGTTCTTGGATTAGTAACATCCATTAAAATAATGCAATTACTAATTTAGGAAGGATAACACAAAACCATCAGTTACTAATTTAGAAAGGATAACCCCAAACCATCGATTACTGCGTTATTAATTGGAAGCACTGCTTATCCCTACTTGAAAGCTTTCTTGTTCACTCTCTTCGTGAGAGGGCTCTCAACCTCGAGGAGTTACCTTAACCCAGCGTCCCAGGAAAAGGGGAGGGGGGGAATACTCACGGTCCAGCCGGAGAGGATGGTCAGGTCACGTTCCCGTCCCTGCTCAAACTCTCCTAGCTCCCAAGTCTCTTTTTATACGGCTGGGGCTCTGGGCAAACACTGCTTTTGCTGACTTTTAGCAAGTTTCGCAATCACAGGACTGTTTGTTTGTCTGCTTGGGAGGACCCTGCTAGCGAGGCAAGACCACAGCACCTCCGCATTGTGTCTTCCCTCCCCGGGGGTCCGTGCAGATTCCAGGTGGCAGACTTCACTTCTCCAGACTTGTTAATCATTCTGCAGCCTTGCGCATATCAGTCCTTGCGCATATCGGTTGGTAGACGACTTTAGTCCTGTTAAGTCCTCTGTTCAACAGCTTTGTGCACGTTAGCTCTTGTGCTATCAGTTCTGCATATCAATCGACAAACTTCAGTCCTGTTAACTCTTCACTTGCCCGTCAAAACTATACTACAAAGATGCTTATTAAACACAGAGCGCCAAATCCAACCTGCATTTCAGCTGAACAACTGCCAGTGAGGAGAATATTACACAAGGATTGAACTTGACTTAGAGTCCTTGGAAAGATCATTTCAGAAAGCTGTTTCTGCAAAGTGAAATGGCATAGGTGCAGCAGAGAGACATAGATGAAGGAAGAGGTAGTAGTTTACACTCTCCTGTATGAACAAAACTCACTGATTATATCCTGGAGATCTCTTCCTATTTTAAAATTTAAATTAACCACACAACACAGCCCTTGTTCCTCATAATAGCACTTGGTTGCCTTAAAACGTATTCCATAGCCAAGCTGATTAGAAAAAGAAAAGCTTTTTTTCTTCACCCCCATCTCACGCAAATTCATTTTTCTTGAAGTAGAGAGACAAATATGACCTTCCATCTAATCTCTACAATAGAATTGGAGGTTTGGTTTGCCAGCCAGATCTGAAAAATTCTGTAAATTTCTTAGAGACGTATGTATCTTCTGATGAAAGGAAAAACAGGGAGACAAGGGAAAAAAGACACTATTAATATCAGAGTGGCTACTGAGGTAAAACCTTTCACTTAAATGAACTTGTTTCTGTACAGCCTAGCTTGAAGCTAACATCTATGTTGCATAAAAAGCAGAATGGCCACCTGGGTAGAGTTTCTGAGAGAATTTTTTCCCCTCCAGATTCTTTCTGATTTTTTTAGAGGACAAAAAAAAAAGTAGTTTAAACAGTGCTGTCTTAAAGCCCCAGCCCAAGGGTGAAACCAAAACACTAAAACACCACAAAGCACCCACTAGAATGCCAACTCTAACAAGGAAACATAGCTAGAGGGATCTCAGGGCATGGCCAATAGAGGCAGGGCACCTCTATGAATTCACTGCTATTCTTATAGGGTGAGTAGTTTCTAGGATGTTTTGTATTTATGAACTGGAATTCATTTGAGGTATCTAACAGCCAGAATGCTTACATTTCACCTCCTAATGGAACGTGATAATGGTGGAATTCTCAGAAATCCAGGGAAAATAACAAAATATTGAGGGCATGACGTCAAGACACTGAGGAAATGGGGCTTATAGAAACAAACAACTTTCCCCCTGCCTCCCTCCTGCTTGCCAAAACAGAAAACAGCCCACTCAAGCCTTCCTTCTGAGTTTTCAAAAACTATGGTTAGATGTCCCATCTTCTCTTCTTGCCCTAATTTTTCAGGTACTATCTCAGTCTCTGACTTCACTGTGAACAAATCTGATGATCCTCATTTCTATGATTTGCTCCCATATTTCCATCACCTGTGTCTTCCATTAGCTGCATCTCATTTTCTTTGCAAGCTTCCTTGTTATGCTAACATCCAACTTCTTGACTTGCAGTTATTCAGACTTATACTTCTCCAAAACACTGAGGAGCTGCAGCATGCTGGGTAAACCAAAGTCTGCTACAGACTGTTTTTTTTTTGCTTAACTTATGCTGCCAACTTAACTTTATGCTGCCAAGAAGCATAAAATAATTACTAGAACTCTTCCAAAAATTCTGCTAGTTAGTTTTAGCACTTTTTAAACAGCCAGTCATCAAGGCACACTTATTTTAATGGAGGGAAATGAACATTTCATTTGACTTCACTTTTTCTGTTTAGATTTGGATTGATTTTTCCTTCAGAAATGGAAACATCTCAACAAACAATTGGAATAGAAAAAATCAGTTAAAAATTAGCTTTTTCAGTTTGGAGGGAAAGAAGAGAATGAGAGGTTGAGAAGGGCACAGAATTTGGCGAATTTTAACTTGTACTCAAACAGATGCTCAGTAGTATTTTGTTATCATTTGGGGATTTGGGGCAAAATAAGCTGTACCTAAGAATTTCAATCAGGTGTAGCCAGAACACTCAGTAGACAGAGAAGATACTCTGCAAAGCCAAGTCCACAGCAGTTCTCTGATCACAACTCTACTGAGGTCAATGAAAAGCTAACTGTGACCTTCAGAGGGCTCTGGCTTGCAATCCTGATAGCAGGTGTACAGGAAACTACGGTCAGAGATCACCTCAGCTCACACTCACCAGACAAAAGGCATAATAGGGTCGTAGCAGATGTTTCCTAGAAAATTCATATACTGGGAAGCAATATGGGATGGAATGAGTCACTGCCAGACAAGAATCTATTATTAGAAAAGTAGAGGTATACAGCACAACTGAGTGACTTAAAAGTGTGTTTTTAAGAATGTAGAACAAATTACATTCAAATGATTTTTATAAATGTGGCACAGGGTCCTCCAGTCCCAGGAGAGGGTCCTTTTAATTTAATTTGATTCATTCAGATCAGTATCAGCACTGATACAGCACACAGGAATGATCTCATGTTGTTTAACTTGGACCTATGTTCTCTTTTGCATTCCATTAAAAATTTATATGGCAGAAGAGTAAGTTGGTTCAATGAAGGTCTTTCAGTCGATGCCGTGGAAAACCAAGCCATGAAAAGAACGGATCAGATTCCTGGTTGAAGCTCCTTGCTAATTCAGCTCACTCACTAGGTTCATAAACACCAGATTAAGTGCAAAAATTGGGTAGGAATGTGCACATGGAGAAGGGTTGGAATCTTTCACTTATCTTTTCTTAACCAAATGTAATGCTATGTATGAGATGTATGAGATTTCCCCTAGTACTAGAGAAAGAATAGTTAGGGCCTTTTGTGAAAATTACTATTACATTTACCTAATTCCCAGTTATGGCCAGAGTCTCTCATGGAATTGAATCTACTTTCTCCAAATTCTGCTAGACTGATTTTGACTGAGTTTCTCTGTCCTGAAATGATTCTTTGGACTATTTGAGTGAGAAATGAAAAGCCCAAGCAAAAATTTTAAGAGAAAAAACTGGGTGACTAAGGAACTATCAGCTATCTGTGCTTAGCACACACTAGGGGACATGCAAATTTGCATCACAACAAGCAGCAAGTACTTCTTACTAGGATATCAAGAGAATAGACAGAGTTCTGCAGCTGCTTTGATTGTATTATATCACATACCTGTCTATTCTAGTAGCACATAATCCTGAAATGAAAAAGCCCCACAGAAATATTCAAATTTGAACAATTTTTGTGCAAATTCTGCTGGAACAGCGTAACCATGTTTCCTTTATTCAGAGGATGCTATTTAGACTGTATACCTTTCCATGCAAAGGCATCTGTATTTTGTCTGTATGCAGCCGTCTGCAACACCTTAATTTCAGACAGTCAATATCAGCAGCTCACAGGTCTGCAAGTTGGCCAAAATATGATTTATTCATTGTCAAATTCTTACACTACAGGAATTTGTTATGTAGTGCAAGTTTTGTAACAGACAAAATCTCTAATTTTAACTGCCAATACCCATTTTGTTTCTAAAGTGGTATTTTCTTTTCAGAAATTAAGTTTCATTATAACAATTTCCCCCTTTTTTAGATACTTTGCTTTATTACTCATACTTGCATGTACAACAGCTCATTCACTGAATCTTTCCATTTCATGCCCTCCTATTTTCTCCTTTCATCAGTCCATTTATCTGATTATCATATGGTAGATGCTAGCCGCATAAAAGAATCCAGTTAAACCTCAAAACAGGGCTTAGGTAACACAAAGTTTGTGCACAGGTTCTGTTATTCTTTAAAATATCTCTCATATGTAGCCAATAAACAAACACAGATTTCAGAGATATATCCTATCATTGATGCAATTTCCATTTGTCCATTAGACAAGAAGATATTACATGACAAATTGTTTTTCTTTTTCTGACCACATAAAGAGAAGTACTACCAGTAATTAGCAAAGATGCCACAGTGGAGTGTATGTGGAATGGGGGGCTAATTGCATTGCAGCTTTCTAGTTAATGCTGTCAAGTGGAGAATGCACACTCCCTCATCATACAGCGTAATGATAGTTGCATGGCTGTGAACCACTTTGTACAAGTGATGAGTCAAGCATATCTCTCATGGAAAATGAAGGTCCAAAGTCTTCCAGTTGGGAACTAAGGGCATTGTAAAACCAGTTCCCAAAGCTATGCTTTGTATAAAAGCATTACTAAAGAAGCATTTCTCTCTTGAAATGGAAGATTTTGAGATTTTGTAAAATTTATAGGTCAAGTTCTTCCAAAGCTTAAAATTCATGCAAGAAACTATACTGTAAAAAAAAAAAAAGTATGTGTGAAATGCAATAAAACCTATGCAATCTCGTTTCTGTGATAGAGGGAGTAATAAAGGAGTATTGTTTGTCAAGAGTAGCTACTTTTTCTGTTGTGTTTATGTGCTTATTTACATATCCAATGAACTAGATATCAAAACTGGTTTTCTGACTGCCAGTTCTGAAATACCTATGAATTGACTGAGTACACAGGATGTTCATGACTTCAGCGTTTCAGCTCAGATCTTTCCTGATTTGGGGGAGAATCCAGTTGCCTGATTTAGATCTTTCCATGTTATTCTCCAGTAAAAGAGGCTTCTTGAGAAGTATTTGTTTTTCATCCACCTTTTTGCCTCTTTCAACAACTTTCTTTTTTACTTCATTCAAGTTTGGCATATTACATCAGTTTTTCATCATCACTGCCATTGGAAATAAAAGCAAGCTGAAGTTACACATTGTGAATTCTGCTCTTTTGTCTTTACATATCAATAAACATTGAATATGTATTTAATGTACTGCATTAAATAGTCTTGAAATCAGAACTGGGATCTATATACAAATAGTTCTAAGAGGTGACTGCCTAACAGGTAACTTCTGTATTCGCAGTGAGCTCGAATCTCAAACTCAGTGTGTTGACTTGGGGATCATGAGTGTGGGGGAGCAGAGCAGAACACTTTCAGTTCTCCCACTCAGATGAGGAGTGCTCATCAGCCATTCAGAAAATTCTTCCAGGAACTCTTTCTGGATAGAAGCCAATATAATTTACAAGTCATTAAAATCCACAAAGTGATGTCAGAGTTTGCAAGTACTGTCCTTTAGAAAAGCAGGATATATGCTAGGCATAATATGATCTGATTAGGGCAGTTTCCCAGCTGGGACAAAATTTCACTGAACTATGACTATTTCTTTCCAGTGAAGATCTGAATCACAGTGTATTGAAAACTACAGATGAAGTCTTTCCCCAGTGAATATACAGAAATTTTGCCACAGCTTTCGGTGAAATGAAGTTTTCCTTCTCTCCCCTTGTGCCCTGGTCACAGCTGTCCCTAACAGAACTGCATACCAGGACATTATTAAGATCAAGTTGGAAATTCAGTGCTGAAGTTTCCTGACTCTCATAGAAGTGGCAGAGTCTAGCAATACATTTAAATAGATTTTCATATGTAGATCTACTGCAAAATTTCTTCACGGCCGGGAGTAATAATGTAAAACAATATATAGGGACTCTAAAATTACTGAAGTATTCAGTTTGTAGGTATGGAGAAAGTACATGCATTTTTTACCAAAACCTGATTTGTTATTGATGTTGCTCTGTGCTCCTTTCAGAGAAACCTGAGGTAGAATTAAATCTAAAATGAAGAATTCATTTTGTCTCAGTCAAAATGATAGCTGTGTAACCAAGCTACAGATTTTAGTTAGATGTTATTGTGGATAATGAAATATTCATCACCTCCTCAAAGATTGCACTTGACTTAGAAAATATTATTAAATAAATTATACATCCTCTTCCTAACTGCATATTTTATACATTTCTACCAGATGTATTTCTATCTGACACTGTCATTATCAGTATTCACTTAGTATTAGACAAGAATGTAAAATTTTGTATTATAGATGCAGTAGTACGAATTCTGTAACCATTAGCCTTTATACCATTGTGAATTATAGTATACTAACCATGCTTTTGTTTTCTATTACATGTACCCTTCTTAAGATACCGCTTAAAAAGTCACTGGCATCCAGAAAATACCACATTTCTCAAGTAAAAAAAAAAAGTTTCATTTCATTTACATTAATGAAATACAGGAAAATCCATTAATTTCAATATTGTCTTCCTGAGTAGGATTAAATTCATCTAACTTTGTCATTTAAAAGTTCAGTGTTCTTGTCTAAGGTGGTCCTTTAGCTTTCCTCTGTAGTCAATGGAGGAAAAACTGGTACAGCCAAAGAGTTATTCAGTCTATTCTTAACTGGCTGGTAGGAACTGTCCTCCAGAGGTATCTATCTCTGTTGTCTAAGATTCTAAATGACCAACTTCAATTTAGACATCTTACCCAAACTGATAAATTTAGATGAGCTGAATTCTATTTTCTCTATTTGCACTATAGTTCAAGGCCTTGGAATTAGTCTTTCTGCAGCTTTGGTAACATTAGGTTTAAACAGAAAGGACAGCTACCTACTTTGCTCTCCCTACATCTACCCATTGTAGTCAATACTAGTAGCTTCAGTTACCAATGAGTAATATCAATGGGACAAAATTAAAGAAAATTTCTGTTTTTAACCTGCAGCAGGAAATACTTCATTAGAGTGAATTTTCATGATGCAGTGCAGAAGTTTTTAAAATAAAGTGAAGAGGTATCACAAAACTAAGTATTTATAACTGGAGGAACTGTGGCACTAGCAACTATAATTAAAGGAACAGTAAGGCATTCAGGCATCAGTTCATCAAGACGCCATTTCACACTTAGTCATGTGAGGAATCCCAGTACAAACCCAGATTGAAAATCAAAAATGTCTAGAAACAACTGCATCAAAACTGGTAAACTATATTCAATAAAAAAGACTAACAGGTTTCCAAAACTTGCAGTCAAGTAGCTCAAATCTGAAGATGGTTCTTTGCAACCCTTGTACACAGATTCATGTTTGACTTTATGCCTGAAAGCATGACAGTTCATACTCTCATAGTAGCAGCACAAAGCTCAAGAGTTTTTGTTGACTCACTGGACAGCTCAAGCAGGAAAAAAAATCTCATCTCCAGAAGACACATCAATAAGCAAAACAAGAATGTTTTAATTGAGTGAAAATTTTCAAGAAAAATTGTCTTTTTTTTCAGCAAAATGAAAAACTGACGAGAAATTTTGCACAAATGTCATGACTACTTCAAAATGAGAATTTTTGGACTAGGTCAGGAGAGAATGGACAATACAGTATTCTCTTGTTATTAGAATTTTAAGAGTTTCTATTTATAGTGAAGGAGTGTTTTTGTCATTCCTAAAGAAGGATTGTATTTTGTCTGCTTATGTTTAAAAACTGCCTGTGTATTTTTAAAGGCATTTCTCTGCTTTTTGTTATCTCTAAAACTCAAAGATTGCTCTTCTATTAAGACTGGAAGATACTTTCCTTCCCCTTTTTTAAAGAAAAGCTTGTCTCTGATTTTATGTGTCCCAAATGCCCGTACTGAATTGATTTGCTTTAGTTACAGTTTCAAGGCTATTGTTAGTTAACAGAGAAGTTAAATATATACATATTCTTAAAGAAAATTGGAAATCTCCAGTATATTAAGGTGTCTCAAATTGTTGTTTGTGACAAAGATGAGTTGTTAACAGATCCCCCCACTTCCATCCCTATGATTTTTCAACAATAATACTATAGCAGACTTAGATATAATAGTATGTTAGACAGCTATGGTTTGAATCAGAACAAAATATTAGATGCAGAACCTGTCATCTGAAATACATGTGAATTTGAACTCTGCAGCTTTCCTTCTCTTGAAAAAGTTAAGAATTTCTATAATGTCCTTCCTTTAAGGATTTAAAGTAGGATTTGATCTTGCTGCAAGCTCTTACGAAGCAGAGAGGAAAACTGGGAAGGTGGTGGAACAATCTGTGGGAAATCTGAATTTGCCAAGGGTGCTCACTGGTGGTCAGAGGGGTTTCACACTGCAGTTGCCCTTTAAACTCTCAATGGAAAGCTCTTTTGACAAAGATCAGCTTCATAACACTGTTTTTGGATACAGAGGTTTATATAACAGAGAAATATATATATTTTTTTTTTTACTGTGTGTTTTCCCAACACACAGCGAACAGTCAAGATAGCCAAAGCATGTCACAGCTATGAATAGTCAGCCTGGCTTTGCATTCATAGCTCCACTATGAATTCAGCCACTCAGAAAGGGGACAGGGAGCTGCACAGATTCTTGGTAACAGAAAAAGCGAACTCTTTTTGAGGGTCACTGCTCCCTAGGGATTTCTGTTATGCCATTTGCACACCTGTGTTTGAAACCCTTCATTGCAAACTATTTCCTAGCACTGGTATGAAACACGGTAATCCAGGGCAACATCAGTGGGAGGTGCTTTACACAAAGCTTGAGGAGGGTGAATTATCAAACTCAGATATAAAGCAATAAGGTTTTAGCTCTTTCAGGAAACACCACCTGATATGAACAAGAAGAAACTGTGTGCCTAGATTGTCTGACAAACACTGGGGACTCCAAAAAGCAAGCTTTCTTTCTGAATAATAGATCTAGTCATTAATGGAAATAGCTGCCTTTAGCAGACAAACTCATTGCAGTAAATGGATACTACTTTTTGGCATCATTCAGTACATCCATTCTCTTTGCAACTGAATTATATCAGGAAAACATTATAGAAGTTTGCCCATAATTCAATTATGGTATATCTGGTGGTCATGATATAATTCAGATTAATATCATTACTACAAGCTTGTACATTCAGGTGAGTTCAGATCTGTTCTTGCTACTATGCAATTTCCAGACACAATATCCAACATTTTATTGACTACATAATAGACACAGTAATGCAGGCATTTGTTTTTGGAAAAGCAAATCACATTAAAGAAGTAGAGGCAAAACTTGTTTTCCTCAGACAGAAGGGGAGAAAAGGGCATGCTGGAAGGGGTGTGCGTTTGTTCACCTCCATCATACACATTTGTATGCAGCCCCTTCTAAAGGCTGTTGCTGGGCAGCACAGAGGAAGGCAGCGTCAACTATCTTCTTATCTAGTCATCTGGGTTTCCCCGCAGTTCAAGAATTCATAAAATCTAGCTGCAGAGTTTAAAAAGTCCTTCTGTCATTTTGTTGTGCTCTTTTCAGGGAAGAGACATAAGAAGATCTGCTTCAAAGCTTTGGGCAGTGCAGAGCCATCTCACACAGAGAATAATTTACAACTTATCACACTCCAAATCAGTTATTTTCTTTTTGTGTATGGCACATAGTTCAGACCCAAATTGTAGAATACCAGTTAAACTGCTAAACTGGGTCAGGAGAATTTCAAATATCCTTCTAAAAGCAGAATTTTCCCTGTGTTAAAAACAACACAAGATCTTCTCTCTAGTTGTTTCATGAGAAGAAATTAACAAAAAGATGATTGAAGCATAGCTACTTCTGAAATGAGCTTGTGAAATGTGAATCCAGAGCATTCAACCTTTTTTATTCATTGACAATTTCTATCTGCTCTAATAAACAAATCTGATTTTTTTTCAGGTTTGCAACGATTTAGACATAAGTATTAATATTTTAATTTTCACCATGTAGTTTAGGGACAAAAATACTAGCATAGCAAAACTAGAACTCCTGTTTCTTGTAGTCCTGAGGGAAATTAATGGGGATGAGAAGAAAGAGAAAAAGAACATAAAGGATAGGTTCAAAGCTCAGAAGTTTTTGAAAGTCAGGTCCCTTGTAGGTGCTCCATTTGAGTAGCTAACTGCAATTGAATTAACCACTCTTACAGTGTCTGACTACCTTACCATGTAAAACAAAGTCAAAATGCTAATGAAGTTATTGATAATTACCATTTGAAAATACTTCAACTACTAAGAAGAAATCTCTAGAATATCATTAAAGTTGAGATTTTCAAACTGACGAATCAGAGGAGAGACCAGTCATACTCAGAGGCAAACCACGGTCAGGAAGCTAACCATGACGAAGACAGGTAGTGTTCCTGAGGGCAGACAAAGGTACAGACAAAAGGTGGTTCAAAAGAACAAAACCCAGGGAATATAGCATGCAGGGTCCAGAGCAAGATGATGAAACAAGTCTTGAAAGAGCCATCAAACATATGCTCGCAAAAAAGAGCTCATTCTACGTCGTTAGCTACCCACTCTTAGGGCCGTTAATCTTCTTGGAAGCTGCTGTTGCAAGAGCAAATCAAAGTTAGGTCCTTTAAATCTGATAGCTGGGTGAGCTGTTGCCTCTGACTTACTGGTAAACCTTCAACTGTTGTGTCTATTAACACATAATACAAAGGTCCAAATTCTAGTCAAGTCTCACTGTACATAGTATTCATTCTCTGGCAGTACTGCAGTAAAAGGATGAAGGCTTGGGTGAAGGAAATGGAAAAAAATAATACCTTTCCTTTAATATTCTTTGCTTTTAATTTTGAGTCAATTAATTTGTTTCACTTATGAAATTATATTTTTAGCTGTAGATTAATTCTATTTACAGAC
Organism: Apteryx mantelli; assembly: GCF_036417845.1. Taxonomy (NCBI): domain Eukaryota; kingdom Metazoa; phylum Chordata; class Aves; order Apterygiformes; family Apterygidae; genus Apteryx; species Apteryx mantelli. The sequence goes on from NC_089979.1 coordinate 82,189,489, forward strand.
ATCTCTAATTGGTAACTGACTGCCACAATTAATTCCCATGTTTGCACTGAGTGACTTGGAATTCGGTGCTTTCATTTCTGGGCTCATGCGTTTGAGTTGGAAAGTGCTGGATGGCAAAGCACTTTCAATTTTTCTATAAAATGTGAAGCGCTTGATACACTATAGAACACTTGAAAGTTCAGTATTTGGAAGGCAGCCAATATGACTGGTGAATTTCAGGATTTTTATTAGAGAAAGATAGACAACAGAGCAGGAAAAAAAAAGGATGAAAGAGTCTCATGGAGATTGTTTAGGGTTGCCAACATGAACCCTGGCTTGAATCCAAATCATTGACTAAAAAAGACAAAAGGCCACAAAAGGACAAAGCCCATCCTTGAGCATTATTAAAATTATAGGGAAAAATAATTAAAACGGGAAATAAAATACTACAATATAAATGCATGCAAGTGCTTTGGCCAGGATTCCTTGCAATGACTTTCATTATGAGGAATGATTGCCCATAGGTTCAATTCACATCTCCTGGAACCTGCTTCTGCTGGCCACCAGCTACTGCTTGTGGATGGGCTATCGTGGACCAGTAGGCACTGACAACAATCAAGGTCTTCCTCCCTCCACTCTGTCGCAGTCCTGCACTCTCTTCAGGTCTCCTTCATGGGTGTGGGAGGTGAGGGCACAAGGCACAGCCACACTTCTCTCTTCCCATGCTCACCTTTAGATAGTTACAGTCTTCACTCTGTCCTTGGCTCTCCACAGGATGGAGGTTCTCCTTTGCCAGACACTGTCCTCTGCTTGTCCTGTCCAGCCATCTCCAGGAGCTCCCTGGTGATATGCTGGGATCTTGACGGCTTGCAATCCTCTAGGTGCTGTCTCCACCTGAAATGCTTCTTGTCCCTTTTCCCTACCTCCTTTGGGGCTGCAACACTCAGGTGGTCCCCTCCAAGCTCCAGTACACCACAGGCTTTGGAGTCCAAGTCTCCACAGCTGCAGCACCTAGTTCATCAGAAGTGGGCAACACTGCCTCCTCAAGCAAACATGCATGCATGCATGCATACCCCAGTACTTTCTTGGCTGACTGACTTCCTCAGCAAAGAATCCACTACCTTCCTTGTCATTCCTCATCGCATGGAGACACCATGTGTGAGACAAACACACCCCTTCCATCTCATCTGAGCTTAAAAACATTGCCCTCTGCCACCAGAACACCTCAGTCGGGGACTAAAGACCAACTCTGCCTCAGAAATCAATGTCACATGGAAAATACCAAAGACAGAAGAGACGCATATAGGAAGGAAGAACCACAACAGCTAGAGTCCTGTGCCTGAGTAGGAAGCCATGCTGCATGCAGGAGGGAAGCTGCTACCCACACCCTCCTCTTGATGCTCCTCAGCCTGGAGGCTCCGTGTCAAGAGCAGAATGGTTTGAGTCCTGCCCCCTCTGCCTCCACTGCCCATCTCTAGATAGGCGCCTGGCAGGGGGCTCACTGCAAAACTACACAATCCCTCCTCATTTCTGCTGCACCTTGGCAGCAGGATTCAACTATCAAAACACTCTGCAAGACCAGCAACATGCTCGACCCCTGCCCTCCACCACTGTACAAACTCACAAGCTTGACCTTTTCATCTTGCAGAAGGAGCTTGTCCACTGAGTATGGCTCCAGCTAAACCCTTGAAAGGTTGAAAAACCTATCACCTCTTGTTGTAAGTCATTACATATATTCTCTGAAGTTATTTTTAACTTAAGTAGATCTAGCTGCTGACAAGGCTAACAAGAACCACAGCAGTGGTTATCAGTCTCTCCAAACATATTTTATTGAACCAAACCCACAGAGGTCTTATTTGTCAGCTACATAGAGAAAGTAGGATAGAAAGAGAGAGAGAGATGCCACTGTAGTCTGATGCTCCTCCAATGGAGGGAAGTTGAGCAAGATAAGCCCAGATCATGGTTTCAGGTGCTCAATGCTACAGAAGACTCGAAAACTAGCAATCTTAACATTGTTGTCATCTCTTCAGGTGTCCACTGATTCCATAAGTGGTCAAAATTTCACAAGCCAGAGACAGAGGAGCAGGGAGGGAAACAACTTAATTTATCCGGCCATATTTATGACCAGATAACTTAATTTATCTAAATTAAAGGGCTTAATTTATCTGAATGAAAGGGGGAAAACAAACAAACAAAATCTCTTCCTGATTTTTGCAGAAAGAGAATCAGACAAGGTATGAAATTTCATTATTTGTATGTCACTAATAAAGAATGCTTTGGATCCTTAGAAAAGAGCTTCATCCTCTGCTTCTCTGTGAGCTTTGGATTGAAGAATGTTATTTACTCCCCCTGCCCCCAGCCGCCAAATCGCCTTCTCTCTGTGAATGGACTGTGAGTACTTTATGCACTGTTGGGGCATGTGAAAAGAAATACTATTATAAAAGGTAACTCAAATACCTCTAGCTAACTAAGTCTCCCTGCTAATGTCAGAGAGTCTTTCTCTCTTAAGTCATTCATGTGTTTGGAAGAGGTGGGGGTGACTGGTTGAAAGGGAGCATTAAAACCATTCACAAAAGATGTTATCATCCCCATTGTGACATTCATGCAAGCCACTGGATGGTTAAACTTGTCATTGAATTTCCTTTCAGTTCTTTGTTTGGGCTTGTTCCCTCATAATGCTACCATCTATATTTTCCTTAGAATTTATTATCAGTTCAGTGGGAAAATATTCAGTTCCATTTCAGACTGACTTCACTAAAGATTCTATTTATGCCTAAAAGGACACTGCCTCTAAGGTGGAGAAATGAGACTATAAGGAGACAACACAGGCACAACACAATAAAGCAAGAACTAATGTTAGGTAACATTTCCAAATGTGAAAAAAATCAAAAGAGAATTATGTGGATAAGACTAGAAGAGGATGGAAAAAAAAGGGGGAAGGGTAATGGAAGCTCACAAAATGGAGACAATAACAGAACTGTTGTGACAAGAGTGCAGAGATCACTATCACACCCTAACCCTTGAATAAGACACAGCTGTATTCTGGAGTTTTTCAGATCATCATTTCAAATTTGTTGCTCGTTCACCATCTGAAAGATCAATGAAACGCCGCCTAGCACAAGCTTGGAAAAACCCTGGTCTTTGCCTCCCTTTGCTTGTAAAAACAGAAATGCAGAGCTTATGTAAGCATGAGAGCAAAAGGTCGTCCACAACATTTCCCACCCTCAGAGCACCTCCTTGAACATCCTTTAACTTATCTCAGTACAAGTAGGATGAACTTGTGCATTTACTGAAGGACTCTTTTCATACATTGTCACATTGTCACTGTAGTAGCTATTAGAAGGGGTCACACACCAGCACTTCAGATCTATGGAGAAAACAGTTTTCAGAAAAGGACCCTTGGTCTATGCCTATTTCTGTGTTGGGGCCAAGGATGAGTTCTGCCCGGAAAGAACTTCTGTGATAAGGTGTGAGCACTCTGGCACTCTTTGATCACTTCCCCTCCCCCCCCCCCTAACTTCTGCACTGCTCCTGGCCCCTCCAATTGCTTATTTTAAGTGTCTTTACAGTTCGTGGCTCTTGCCTGCTTCATGCACCTGACTAGCCCTTACATTAATACAGGCTCCTTCATTATTTCTTGTTTCCTGTCAGAACTTTATTTGCTTTACTTGGAATCACAGAATCACAGAATCGCTGAGGTTGGAAGGGACCTCTGGAGATCATCTAGTCCAACCCCCCTGCTCAAGCAGGGTCACCTAGAGCACATTGCACAGGATTGCATCCAGGCGCGTTTTGAATATCTCCAGAGAAGGAGACTCCACCACCTCTCTGGGCAACCTGTTCCAGTGCTCTGTCACCCTCACAGTGAAAAAGTTTTTCCTCATGTTCAGATGGAAGCGCCTGTGTTTCAGTTTGTGCCCGTTGCCTTGCATCCTGTCGCTGGGCACCACTGAAAAGAGTCTGGTTCCATCCTCTCGACACCCTCCCTTCAGATACTTGTACATGTTGATAAGATCTCCTCTCAGCCTTCTCTTCTCCAAGCTAAACAGGCCAAGCTCTCTCAGCCTTTCCTCATAAGAGAGATGCTCCAGTCCCCTAATCATCTTTGTAGCCCTTCGCTGGACTTGCTCCAGTAGTGCCACATCCCTCTTGTACTGGGGAGCCCAGAACTGGACACAGTACTCCAGATGTGGCCTCCCCAGGGCTGAGTAGAGGGGGAGGATCACCTCCCTCCACCTGCTGGCAACACTCTTCCTGATGCACCCCAGGATACCATTGGCCTTCTTGGCCACAAGGGCACATTGCTGCCTCATGCTTAACTTGGTGTCCACCAGCACTCCCAGGTCCTTCTCCGCACAGCTGCTTTCCAGCAGGTCAACCCCCAACCTGTACTGGTGCATGGGGTTATTCTTCCCCAGGTGCAGGACCCTGCACTTGCCTTTGTTGAACTTCATGAGGTTCCTCTCTGCCCACCTCTCCAGCCTGTCCAAGTCTCTCTGAATGGCAGCACAGCCCTCTGGCGTATCAGCCACTCCTCCCAGTTTTGTATCCTCAGCAAACTTGCTGAGGGTGCACTCTGTGTCTTCATCCAGGTCATTGATGAAGAAGTTGAACAAGACTGGACCCAGGACTGACCCCTGGGGGACACCGCTAGCTACAGGCCTCCAACTAGACTCTGTGCCACTGATCACAACTCTCTGAGCTCTGCCATTCAGCCAGAGCATTATCAATGGAAAGCATTATCTATGTTTTTGGAGGTTTTTTTCTTCTTTCTTTTTTTCACCTATAGGTCTGTATCAGCTAATAATGGAGCGAATGTGTTTTATCTCCTTATCTGACGTGATTTGGGGGCAGGGTGAAGGTTTCAGGAAGCTTTCAGACCATTCACTTCACTATATTTTTTCCTCTGCCTTGAGTTCTCTTTTCATTTAATATATTTGCCCTTTCTGTTCCCTCTTTTTCACTTTTCTTTTGCCCTTCTCATAATTTTTTTTTCTAATTATTTCTAAAGAGTCCTCATTTGCCTTCTAAAATTAATTGGCATCCCACTGTTTCACTGCTTTCCTGCTCTCCTTTTATAGGATTCTTATTTCCACCTTCTCACTGTTGCTTTGTCCTGTGGGATGAGCAGCTTATTTGTTATGGCACTCGCTCTTCAAGGCTTGGGGCTCTTTGGCTCAGTTTGTGTTACACCACTGCAGAGTTCACACTTTGTGACAGTGCTGCACGTGAATGTGCCTCCTGTTGTTGATTACAATGCATAATAACAGTGCCAGGAGCTCAGACTTCACCAGACTGGAGAACTCCTCTCTGACCAAAGTCAGGGGAGTGGGGCTTTTTTTTTTCTTTTCCAGAAAGATTCAGAATTCATATAGGCTCATTTTAACTACAAACACTTATTTATGAAGAGCTGTTGCGAAAATCTGATTACTTATTTTTCTGTATATACAAAGACAGAATTCTTCAGAAAACTCAATTAACATCCCAAATGAGGCTCCATTCTTTCCACTTCACTTGTCTGTATGTCTTTACACCTGCAAGTTTTCAGGAAGTGATTGCAGTCTCCTCTGATCCTTTTATTTTTCTGTGGTGTCTGAGGCAGACTGGAATGGAGGAACAAGTGAATTTCCAAAACAGCTTAGTGGCTCAGCAATTTTAAGGGAGAATCATGCTTCAAAGTTGCTTAAGAAATTTTCAGGCCTTCAAAAACTCACAGAAGACCCACCCCCATTAACTCGAAAGTTAAAAAAGAGGGTTCCAATTTAGACAAATATTGTTATTCAGACAGGGTGCTTGTATACTTTCCTGAAGTGATATCTTACTCAGGAAGAAAACTAATGACACTGGATGCATATTTTTGTAAACAAAATATTACGGATTCTAAAATTTGGGGGGAAAAAAGTTTTTTCTGTTTGATGGCATGAAAATAGGTTTCTTTCCTGCTGTTTCTTTCATTTGACAGACTATGGCATTAAAAGTTATTTGGCCTTATTACTGCATTAATACATTTCATTTTAGTATATGTGTGCATCTGCACTGAGAAAACCTATTCGTAAAAGCAAGCCACATGTTATGAGATCCACAAAATTTGTGAAACAGTATTCAGGGGACTATACCTTTAGAGATGAAGTGTAGGTTAGATGGGAAAGGTGAGCACCAAACACTAGCAGTCTAGAATGTATCACCTTTGATCTTTTTTTTCCTAAAGCTATTTTATTACTGGTTTTACATATATGCTTATTTTCTAAGTATATTCCACCTCTGTATCCATTTTTACTTATTTATTTTTGCATGAATGTTACAGACTAAAACTGCTGTATAGACAGTTCTAATGTAGCTGAGAAGGCTAAAAATGCTACAGAACAGAACCGAACCTGCCATTTCAGTGGGGTTACCTGAGCTTACAGCATATGCCTGAGCATATTGAAGAGTCTTTGTACAACTGGAATCTGAACATTCTCTAGTTTAGGCTATGTTAAAACTGCAAGCTTGAAGAGAGTTTGCCATGTCTCAGTTCAGCTGCATACGTTTCAAAGCAAGAAGCGGGCACGCCACTCTCCTGTTGTGGGCTGTAACACTGGAATTGCAGGCTGAAAGAGATCTGCAGCATGCCCTAACCCCGTCCCCTGTCAAGCTGATCAGCACTGCAGAGTGTCCTCCAACGTGCACCTCCTCTGCTGATGAGAGCTGGTTGGGAACTTTCTATTACTATAACATCCAGCAGTGTGCAAATACCAGCACTTCCCTGCTTGGCACATCTACAGAGAATGCTGAATAGATTTATTTGTAATGTCTGCTGTATTGTAAATGTATATACAGGACTTCATAATATGCATATAAAGAGAACATCAGTTTTCTACAGGAATCAAACTGACCCCATTACTGTTACATGAATTGCACTTACTAAATAAACATTGTTTCTTGATATTTTGTAGAACGTTAAATATTGCTATAATTACTGATTGTAAAATCTAATTTTATGCTTGAATTCAACTTGTGCATAACATCATTTTTTTTCATTCATAAGGCAGGACCATATTAATTATTTGGCAAATTTATACACTGACATTTGTTATATACTGTTACAAGAATTTCTGGCAATGAGGTCAGAAAGAGAAATTATAATAATTTGTTACCAGATAAAAGCAATTTTATTTTCAATAGCATCTTTCTCATTTTTCAGCTTCCTCTTACAATAACAGTCTCATTTAGTGTTATTGATTATTCTGCCCAAAGAAAATTCCAGGATGGATTTGTGTGTTACTGCTGTTGCCTTTTCTGAATGGCCTAATACATGATCATCTGAGGTCACATTTTTGGAGGAGTCTTCTTCAGAGATCTCTATCTAATAAATCAATACAATGCTCTTTGCCTCCAAATTGCAAAGCTTTACAAGGATAAGACCTTGCCTACTTAAAACCACAGAATTAAATTTAGAGAGAGATTTGATAATTTTATGCCTTTGACATGTTAAATAAAGAATAACACTTCATTTTCTCTCTTCACTATTAAGTGGAGAACTGCAGTAATGCCCAGATAATTCTATATGGGGCAGAACAAGGTATGTGCACACAGATATATGTGCTTACTTGATCTAATTTGTGAATATATTGTGAGAGTCTATTCAGAATATAATGCACTTGATATATCGAGAGCATATTTAATAATTATTTCTACAAAATGGTCTTCTGAACTAGTCATTCATCCAGGGAAACAAAGATACCTCCTGGGCTGATGATATTATTAAAATGCTAATGAGATTTACTCTAGCAGGTATGGGAGCTCGTAGTCCAGCAAAGAGTTGGTATCCCTGGGACAGAAAAAAAGGTGTTTCATAGCCTGTAAGACAGTTCTAAACTGATTGTCAAGGAAGATGTGATATTCAACTTCAAAAATTCAGATTATGACTCTCAAATCAGGAATTTCAAGTTCAATCTGTATTTAGCTACCAAACCAATAAGCACAGTTACTGGAAGTGCTAAACTCTACCCATTAAGTCAACAACTGGATGTCCTTGTAAGTTTGTTGACTTAGATATTGAGATAAGAATACAAATTATGCATGATTTCTTACCAATAAATTGTAGAGAATCTCTCTTCAGGGCCTAGGATTTTTAACAGATATGCTTTATGATTCTAACTGAGCTATGGAAGTCCCAAATTATAGGCAAATGTGTAAAAATCTGTGCCTGCTAAAGACCATAAGGATTCATCACAGAACATTTACAAGGAAGTGGTGGGTCATACTTTTCATCAGAAATATATTTAGCCTGCAGTGGAACTCAATGAAATGGAAAATCACTGGCTGACCAAAAGGTCAACACATCTAAACCACCCACATTGATAATCTATAATATTGGGAAACATTGACTCTGCATTCCAGGTTGTTAACCAAATTTATGGTATTAGTGGAAAATTTAAGGGATCAGAGAACTATAGTACTCTAATGGGAAAGAACTGAAATGACAAAAATTGTTTCTTAAGGTTAATCAATAACAAGCACAAAAGAAATGCCACTGGACAAAATGCTTTAGCAGTCTATATAAATATAAAGAGAGGCCATTATAAATCAGAGCCAAGATTTCAGGCAGAGAATATCAACTAAAAATAAATCCTCAACAACTCAAGAAGGCACAAAAATTTATGGTTTTCTGCAAAAAAAAAAAAAAAAAAAAAGCAATATAATGTGAAAATATGCAATGTGTTAGCTTTTGGACAGCATGACCTTTCGTAGCATACATTTAGAGTACTACAGGTATTTAAAGCCAGAACGTGGTAATATCAGATTTCAAGACAATCTTTAAACAAATATTCTGAAACCTTTTTAGTAACAGAACTCGAATGTCCCTTCCTAAGTTTATAATATTACTTAGAAATGTAATATTGGATCATTTTTACAGGGAGATTTGAATGTACTAATCTTATTGACAAGATAGTATTTGAAAGACATTTAGCTTTTCTCATGTATTATGCACACACATATTTCAGTTATTGAAGTAATTGGCAATAAACAAGAAATACACAGTTTGGGAGCTTCCATAACGTTGTAGGAACAGGAGAATTATTGCTCACCAAAAATAAATATGGCAATAAATGATGAGTACAGAATCACTTCTCGTGTTTTGATATGTACTTGATAAATATTTGGAGTCCAAAACTGACAGATAAGTATTTATCATTGAATTAAAGAACAGAGGAGACCACTGTATTCTATTCAGTTTGACATATCCTGTGTAACACAGGTCACAGGTCTTCACCCAGAGAAAAATATACATTGGAGCTATAAGTACCGGAGAACACTGATTTATTACATTGTGACAGATGAAAGACTTTGGAAGGGCAGAGATGTCAAATAATATTATATTAATGTGTGATGTATATTATGGATACACGGATCTTTCAAAGTTATTGAAGTGCAGTTGCACTGCCATGGTCATAGCTAGTGGCAATTAATGCAAATCATATTAGCCAGAAGAAGTCTTTTTTTTTTCTCCCTGGAAAACAAAAAAATAAAACAAAACAAAAACCTACTTATATCCAGAGGTCTGGCCTATAATGAAGGTAAAGGATATAAAGAGGCAACAGTGATCTTGGGTCAAAGGATACATTCACTGTATTCCAGAGCTGACATAAAGTGAGGACATAATGAAACAGAGTGACTAATCTGCATCTGCAGTAAGGATTCAATAGGGATGATGGAAAAAAACATAGCTAGTTTATTCTATCAGACTTTATGAGACAGAAGAAGCCTGCAGGTGTTGAACTGTAATATAGCTCATATGCCTGCTGGGCATAATCACAATGAATTACAAATGGACTAAGGGACCAAATCAGTGGTCTTAGGGAAATGAACCTAATGTCTCACTTGAAAAAGATTATCCAACAGCTTGACATTCAAGGAGTATTTCTGAGAAAGCCTGAATGATCAGTGGTGTCATTAATCTGACACAAATACATTATGACATTGTGTAAAACAACAAATATTCTGGAGAAATATGAATCAGATAATGAGGGAACTATCTGAACATTCGGGTACTACAAAAATATTCTTTCTACAATGTATAATTCATTTGTCAAGTGCATGGCCATGAAATTTTAATAATTAGGGCCAAATATATTCTTCCAAAACTGAAATCATATCCCCTTTATGTAACTTGAAAAGCCAGATTCTGGATATTAGTTTTCACCAACTACCAGGCAGAATGAGTACGTTTTGACAAATGAAACAAACAAATACTACACTTAGAGTTTTCTAAAACTAACCAAAGAGGAACCACAGGGTTTGCTGCATCAATGAACTGATACATTTTTATGCCTTTTTTTCTTCCAAACCTCATCATTTTGAGTGAGGCAGGCAGATGAACACTCCCTTGCAGGAGGACTGAGTTCATGACTGCCACAAAACACTAGAAGTCAGCACGATAATGAGCCAATTTCTGTGGAAATGAACTCATTAATGCTAATGTTTTGCTGACTCCCAACTGAACTCCTTAACAAGATTCAAAACAGAAAAAGGAGGGGAAGTTCATGAGTTTTGGAAATGTTGAGTGAAGAAACAAATGTGTATCTTCCTCATGCATATTCCTAATTCAGTGCTCTACCTTGAACTCTGATAATCCACGCCAGTCCCAGAATATGCGCTGGGTAAAGTACCACACAGAGAAGATCTCATAGCTGAACCATATAAATTCCTCTAAGATGAAAAAGAAACCAATAGAACAAAAATTATTGACTCTTTCCAATTCTTAATTCTAAGAAAGCACTTTGCTTTCAAATTAGTAGGTTTTCCAACCAGAAGAAAACAGGACATTTTATGTAAGCGATCTCAACAACAATTCCTCAAGCTCTTCATTCTTACATAATACTTCAGCGGTACCACAAATCTATCCTTGATGTGGTATCCTTGATACCACAATTGACATTACCACCAAGGTGTCCTCCTGGTACACTTTTTCAATATCACAATTAACTCCTACACCCAACCAAAAAAAAAAAAAAACCAAACCTCTAACACCTTACAAATATCTCAGAAGCACCAAACTTTTTTCTTAAAAAATAAAAAAATCAGGAAACAGCTGAAGTCTGCAGCAACGGTAATATATGAAATTTCGTTATCTCAGAGGAGTACTGGGAAGTTTATCATTATGGGCTGCACAGACTTTGGAAAACTTCTGCAAAGCATATTGGAAGAGCAGGAGTTCACAAGGTACATGCAGTTTAGATAAACATCTCAACTCTTAAAAAGATTAGGCTAGAAATCTTGTTCTTGTGTGCAGGAACGAGGAAGTGCAGAAGTACATCACATAAAGTTGCAACTATTTTATGATCATTAGAGGAATTTTATTAAGAGTTATGGAGAGAAGTTGGCATGGCTTCTTTTTTTATTTTAGGACTGCTAATTATTAAATTAGGTCAAAATGATACAGGGCCCAATTAACAATTAATAATTTATGATTATTTTATCTGCTTTAATCCATACTTAAAAACTGTAATTACCTTAATTAAAATTTTAGGATATCACTCTTCTTGACAACAGAAATTACTTCAATCAAAATTACATTAGCATTTACTATTATATCACCATGCACGGTCACTTTAAGAATACAATTTATTTCATGGCTATCCAGCTAGAAAACAACCCAAACAAACTAATTTAACCAAAATATGCATTTATTTTCTTTTCTAACCAATAATCAAGATTTCTAGTAATCATTCTAGCCATGTGACAGTTATACAACAGCAGTACCCTTTGGGCAATCTCCTCACACTTATCAATCTTTTTCACTGAACATTTTTCCTGTTTCTATTTTTTTGATAAATTGAAACACCTTGAGAGGATCCAAAGGCTTCTGATTCATATCTGAAGTAGGATATGCAGGAGAATGATCACGTTCTAGTCTAAGACCCAGCATTACCTCACAGTCCTTTCTCTTTTTGTTAAGGTAAAATATCACAACATATTTTCTTTTCAGTTCTGCTTAGAACTTAGATTTCCAAAATTTTAAATTTTCTGGTAGTTTGAATGAAGATGAAACATTTTGTGTAGTTTGGTGAAATAAATGGTAGTAATAGAATTACGTAGGATTTCACGTATTTCATCTATGATTTCTGAAGGCTAGTTTTTAATGATGGGCACAACACTGAACTGTTGGTGTGTGGCTGAAGTGTCAGTCCAGAAAATGTCTTGAACCTGCAGCATAGCTCAGAGATATCTGAGCTAGCTTTAAGTGAGTCTTACTCTAGTCTGGAAAAAGCAGCACATGCAGAGCTCCACATTGCATCCAGAGTATGTTATTTTCATTAGTGAAGTAAATTCATTTTAATCCAGTGGAAGTATCTCTATCTTACTATATTTTACTGATGTTCCTGAGAGATATCTGAATCCTATTTATCCATCTTCTTCCTCCTCACTCAAGAAGTATAATCAAATGGAGACTGCATTTTCTCCAATCGGCACTATTCATCCAGCCCCTGATCTGTTCCCAAGATCCCTCTTTCTCAAGTGAGAGCAGACCCAACTACAAGCAGGTTGCAAAACATTAATTGTGTTGATGACTTACAGAAAGTCCTTGCCTCTGGAGCTCCAAAGCCTTTTTCCTGGCACCTGGGCTTTCCCATCCATTATATCATGTGACAGAAGATGAGCTAAAGGAAAAGTTTGGTTAGAGATATGTTGCTGCAATCAGAATGCTTAGCATAGCTTGCATCCTGCTCTCCACCCACCTCTTTTTTTAGGAGAGAGACTGTTTGGAAACCTCTCCAAGAGTACAAGGTTGCTATGGATAGCTTGAATGTAGAATGAGAATTTACCTGTGAGCAAACTACTATCAGAAATATTGTCTTCCCTAAAGAGCTGTCATTGGGATTCTACCTGTCGATATAAAGCAAAGATCTGACCGTACATATTATTCGTCCCCCAACAGTCAGGTAATGATCACTATCTTAGGTTATTTTTTCAAGTGCTATTAATATATCACCCGTCATTCAGCCTTTGTAGCACTAAGTGGGTGAATAAAGGTTAAATTTAATTTCTTGGAGCCTCTGAAGGCTATTGCACTTCAGCAGAAATGTGCCTGCACATAGAGCAGTTGATCTACAGAGGCACACTCTGCACAGATGGAACACATTAAAATATAAAATGTTTTTTCAGTGATCAGTTTCTCCCTTGCAAAGAGAAGTATGTTCCAGATAAGCTTCAAAAAGACATACTTTAGCACCAGAGCAGACATAGCAGTTTATGCAGGTGGATAAAAGAACTATAATCTTGTTATAAGGAGTTGTATCAAAGATGGAATTTGAGTATTTAGGCCTTTATTTATAAACTTCATAAATCACCTGAATAGACAATTCAACTTTGGAAAAATTAAATTTGCTAACACAAAACTGCATACAATGAAAAAACAGAACAAAGAGTTAAGTAAGCAGCTCCCATTATAGAAAGAGAAAGAATAGGATTAGTATGTGCACCAGCTGACTATGTCATAAGAAAGCAATATTGAGACATCTAAGAAAGTTTAAAAAAAAATCACTGATTGCTTAGTGCTTTTGCTTTGACCTTTTCCAATTATTTTCCTTTTCTGTGTACTATGCATGACCATTCTGCTCTTTAGCTTCACCATGAAACACTGAAGTATTGATGCAACTTAAACCCTCATTCAAAGGACTCTGATAAAGATTTTCAGTACCTGGAAATAGATGCATTATTTAAAATGAAGACTACCTTTTCTAAAGTTAAAAACCTGCAGTTTAAAATAATTAACAATACAGAATCATATTAAAAATTCAATACAATATATAAACAAATGTTTTTCCTTTTTTTTAGAAAACAGTTTTATCTCTGTCCCTTTTATCTGCCAGAGATGGACAGGTGCATGCCTGACATATAGTACAGCATTGTCAAAAGAAATCTCCATGAGAAAAGCCTCGGATCCCTCAAGCAAACAACTTTCTTCTTTCTGTTATCTTAAAATATTGCTCTACCTATCCTTAAAATCATTCAGGTCCCCTTTCTTTTTAAAAATACTTCTTATCCTTGTGAACCAAATGTAAAAATACAACAGTAACCAGCTTACCTAAAAAAAAAAAGAAAAAAAGGTAATAAATAAATAAATAAATAACAAAACAGCCCACCACCCCAACTTGTCCCCAGTGTTTCCTGAAAGACAGTAAAAAATTAGATTTTAAAAAGATTAGGTAATTGCATCCCACCCACTCTAGTCTATAGCTTTATGAATCCATTCCTTAACTCCTGTGATCTGACAGGAAAAAAAAAAGAGAACCTTTACTGAAACATTCAATTAAACAATTTTATTTCCACTTAGAAAGGTCACTCATCACGGTCTCTTTGTTGAGGTAGTCATTTTCTTTGCCTTGTGTCTAATTAATTTAAACTTGGCATATATAATTCTTGAATGACAGCCCTTAACACATTTCAAAACTATGGATGGCAATGGACAACCACCCTGCCTCTCTAGGGATTTCCCTACATAGAGAAGATCACTTGCAGCAATCTGAGGTGTAAATTTATAGCACAGTCATCACTTCCTATTAACTTCACCTGCAAGCACCCAGTGCTGCCCACCCATGGGGTATCTTACCAGACTTTGCAAGTGGAGTAACCAGCTTCACCAAAAAGACACTCATAGTAGGCACTAGAAGTTTCCAGACAGTCAGTACTGAGTATTGAGAGTGCTGTAAATTTGTGGTCTAATTCATATTCACAAACTTGCTGGCATAGGCAAACCTTAGTATTTCAAATCAAAGCATTACACAGACCAAGATTTTACTGCTGGCCACTGCTGTCACTTCATTGATTACATTATATATACACACACTGGTTGATTTTCTTTCCTCCTGTTTCAGAGTTTCTCTAAGTGTGATACTATTATTCTTTTATTGTGTTAGTTGCTACTGTGAAAATTACTTTAATTCGTAAAAAATTACTGAATATATGCATATATTTTTTTTATCTTGATTTAAATAAGGTTAAAATTGTGTTTATCAGCTGCTTTGCAATCAGGCTATTTCTTTCAACTTTAACCTGTGGAAAACTCCCCCTCATCTTTTTCTCATACTGTCAATTCTCTAATGATTATTGTATACTATTTCTTATATCATCTTATGACAATTACTATTCTCATGCCTAATTAAAGAGTTAGAAATAAACAATAGAGCCTCTGTATGTTTCCAGACCTGCCGAGAGCACAAGAGTGAATATGGGTGTGGAGAAAAGTTTATCTGTCATCCAGAAGTCTGTTTTGTTTTGAAGCTTATGGGTAAGTGACTATGTGAAGGACTGCTTAATTTTTTGGGAAAGGTTCATTTCCTGTCTGAAATGCAACTGTTGATGTGCTCTGCAGTTGTCAATGGTTTAGGATTTTGGTTTATTTTGTGACTGAACATCAGATCTAAACTGAAGTATGTTTAAACCTTTAGCTATTGAAGTCTGAAGAGACATTGGCAAAGTATATTAGCACCTAGCTGAATAAATGGAGAATATTGCTTCTTAAGTATTTTTACTGTTTCGTATCTGTATGTAGCTCACTGAACACTTAATCTCACAGCATATTTGTGATTAAGGTATACATATATTTTTCCATTTTTAGGGGAATGAAACACAACATTCAGAAGGATTTCATCAGCTTTAAAAAATCAGCTGAGGTACTTCTATCTTCTACTAGTATATGTATCCCCAGTGTCACTAAGGTAAAGTTTAATAACTTCTTTCATATGAGAATACCCAGTTGAGCTCTTCTCAGGTTCTTCAGCAGACAGAAAATTTTACTACTTCTTCTATATAACATATCAGGGAAGAAAAAAAAAATCATAAAATGTTGGAAAATGTTACTCTAAACTTACAAAAACAGTTTATGGATTTGTGGAAAGACATTGTACTTGAAATACTTTTAACATCCTTTTTAGTAAAGCACAGTATATTTTATATACTGATGATTACAGGTTTCTTTCAGATGAGCCAGAGTATTGTAATATTTGTATTCAGCTGAATAAAATGGAAATAATACTTCATACTTGATGTGTTTAAATGACTAGGAAAACGGTAACTTCATATTTTCATTTGTTATATCTACTTGTGTTAATGTTTCCCATTCTAAGGCCACAGGCCATTTGCAGATCACCAGGCCAATTCACTGGCATGTGGCCCACTCTTGGATTTTCTCAAATGCGACCGGCAGCCAAGCTGTGGTCTGACTTACTGGACGGGCAGAGCATGGTGGATGTGGTCACATATAGCAAAGCTGTTGCGGCCAGGAAGCGCCAGAGCTATTGCACATGGTCAAACAAACAGCTCTGCGTGTGCACAGCCAGTCCCAAGCTGGCAGGAAGGCTTGCTTGGAGGATGTGCTCATTCCTTCCCACGGGGAGAGGTCCGGTGACGTGACAGCCTGAAAGATTGGGGGCTAGTGGTACACACGATCAAGTACATAATAATGGGTTCAGCTGCCTTTTTTGTAGAAATCTTCTAACTGGTGGGGTGAATCTTGTTTCTTCTGGTTCATTTCACTGGACTGTCTGCATGCTTTGAGTATCAAGTGACATATTTCTATATATTTTAAGTAAAGGAATATCTTTGTCATGCTACATTCTGCCAACATTAGCTCATCTGTCCAGTTCTGACTGAAGCTAGTACAAGGAGAGCCACTGCATTCTTGCAGGTAGAGCTCAGGGAATTTACATGTATTTCCCCTTACTGTCAACTTCTGTTATGTACAGAAGAAACAGTAATCTTGGAGGCATAAAAAGGTAGAAAATTGCAGCAGTAATATGTGCAATGCGCTAGAGTAAGCGAGTAAGGATGAGTAAGGGAGCTTTTCTTATAATTCTTATTTCTTATAATTGTTATTCTTTCTATAATTCTTTATAATCCTTATTTCTTAAGGAAGTAGTTGACCACTGGTACAAAAAGCAACCAATTGCTTTGCAGATCAATTCTTTTATGATCTTATAAAACTTTCCTGTATTTTTGTATTATTGATTTTAGGATTGGGAAGCTGACAAGCTACCTTTGTTCCTGAGTTTAGATTTGGTGGTTATATTTTAGCTAATAAATAAATAAATAAATTATTTCTTTAATAATTATTATTCATATTACTCAGGCCAGGCTGTGCTGTTTAAACACTAATTAGCTGTTCAATGCAGTTTCAGAAAATGTATTCCATTGAGAAAAACAATATTAATATAAATCAACAATTAATGACATTACAGGAAGTTTATTTTCTGTGTTATGCTGAAGTCTATGTATGACAATGTCAACACAGATTTAGTAGAAATAGCTCTCATAGCAGTCACAGATATTCTGTTCCTTTTAGGAGGATTATAGATTTTCACTAATATTTATATCTTAGGATCTTGTGCTTAAAAAAATAGCTATGGCTAAACAAGGTATGAAATTTTGGCCTATTGACCTAGCCTAGAACTTCCTGATTCTGGGAGGAGCTCGAGGGATGTGGCATTGCTCTCCCACATATGTAGAACTCATCTGACACAAGACTTCTCTAAGTTATTCTCAGGCTAGGATATTAAGTATGCCAGAGAGTGAACAAGACCTACAAGAATAACTTCCATAGGCTGCCCCAAGGATAATTGAAATTCCCTGCTGATACAGGGTCAATCAAATCATCTCTGCACAGTATCTGGTTACAACCCAAATTCCAAAACAGATTTTTCTTTATTCCAATAATTTGTATAGAAACAGTTACCTTAATGGTACTGCAGCTTTGGTTCTCTAGTTTACCACTATCATCACCATTTTTGCTGCCCCTGGGCCATAGACCTTAAGAAAGTACTTTTTAGATGCCTTTTTAATGTGAAAGCAGTGTTATCTGAAATAGAAACAATAAAACAAGTCACTGCCCAGCAGAATGGTATGCCACAATATCTCCTTTTCAAATGCAACAAGAAATACCTTGAAGTCACTCTTCGGTCTATATTGCAGAGCTATACTGGACCAATACTGATAGAAGAGAGAGATTTTAGATTCTCCACAAGCCCTGGAGGTTGCAGGAATGTCAACACCTGCTCAGGAAAGCGCTTTGGGCCATTTATTTCACATATACATGGTCACAGCTGGGCTGCTTATCTTAGACAGATGTCTGTTATAATTAGTATTGGGACATCTCCAATCTGTTTTGACTAACCTTTTCTTAACCTCTCTATATCCATATTATTTCTATCATCCCTTTTAGGTATCCAGGGATGCTATGAAAAAAAATCTCATCCCTTTTACTATGTCTTCCCCCTCTCTACAAACTACTTTATATATTACATCCTTTTTAGTAACCAGAATGATGCCTGCAATTTCCACCAAATCTAATTCTTCATATAAACAAAAGAAAAAGGGGGGGAAAAAAATAAACAGCTAGTTATAGCTGAACTGCTGCCAGACCGCCTTCCTTTAGGAGCCTTCAGCTGTCTGAAGTTTATCACAGTAGCCACTGATCAAACACCAGCAGGCTCCTTAGATAATAGTTAAGGATTAAACAGATAATCGAATTCACACTCTTCTTATGGATTTTATTGACTAAGATTGACACTGTTCTTCATCAAGATCCCTTCTAAGGGGAGAGAGATCCAGAGATCTATAATCCTACCAGGTGGTATTTCCATTTGAGCTGAGTTTTCCCTTTTAAATCTTTTATTTAGGTCTGGCATACCTGGATGGTGTGACAAGGTGGATCAATTCAGTCCCACTTCAATTATTTAATTCTCCCTTTCTTGGTATGAATGCTAGTAACCCTTTTGCAATTGCTAAAACTGCATTTCAAAGACTAAAAACAAACAAAACAGACTCATATTTGAAGCTAGTATGCTGACTGCCAATCTGTTTAACTCACACCTTTCATAAATACAGTCCTTATTCCCTATTTCAAAATTGCCTGGACAGTGATTTTAAGGGAAGTTATGATGTTAAAATTCCATGCACTGCAGCAAAAACATCTGGGATTTCAAACTATGTGTACGGGTTGTACCTCTATGATACACTGAGGATCACTTTATGGTTCATTTAACTAGGAGCAAAGTCCCTAGGTCCTTCTGAGACTTTGATCTCATGATGTTTTGTACTTCTGAGTCATGAGTTACTTCCTGAAATCATTTGCTGCTATTATTAACTCAGTATAGTTTTTTGCTCTGAAATGATGCCACGATCAAAATTAAAATAGTCTTTTTTTGTTTTACTTGACAAGAAACAAATGTAAATGAACAGTAACCTTTTCTCTTCCTTCCACCACACATATTCTACTAATACAAATATCCTAAACAAAAGCAAACCAAAGAAATTATCCTTCAATAATATTGTTTTCATTTTTTTAAGTAACCCTAAGAAGTAAAGAGAATAAATTATAACAGTGGTAAAAACAATATATTGTTCTTATACAAAACTAATCTGCTGGTTACAAAATTGCTTTAGCAAAAATAAAATTAATAATATATGATTTCCATTAAAACCCTACAAATTTATCCATGACCAATTGGGTTAATTTGTGAAACATTATGGTCAAATTCCACACTGAATGCAGGCCATTATGTGTTTCTTCATTTTGTATAGAAGAATAGAGACCATTTTCTAAAGTGCTTTAAGGATGAAGAGAAAAAAATCTTGCTAATGTAAACTGTTTTACATGGGTTATATTAGAGCTCAGTTAAGGCTATGTGCAGATAGGAAGAAAGGGTTAAAAGGTGATAGCTGCTCCTAGCCTTAACACTAGTGTTTCTTCAAACACTCTGTATTCTGTAGATTACAAAATGTATTATTTTAAGTATAGCTAAGAATTACATAGTCCTGTATTGACCTGAACAAGTTTTATAAACATTAAAATAACACTTATAATAAAGATAAATACGAACATGTATAAGTGTTATGGGAACAGGAATTAATTAGTGTTAAGAAATAAAATCTGAGTTTTAATTTCTTTTTGCTTCTCTAATTTGAAAATTAATCCTTAAAGTGTTCATGTCTCCATTTCTAATAAATAATGAAGTATTATTTAATGCATATGACCTCTGATATATCTTTTGAGATATATTTATGTAATTTTATGTAAAAGATGTTGTTGGAGTGGAGGCATCATAAGCTTCACTATGAGCAGGATTTCTCCATTAACTTTGTAGACATAAACTACCTACATTTCAAATGTTAAAATAAAGCCATTTTTAAGTTACAGGTCTTGTAAGTCACTTAACATCTAGAGAATTTCAAGTGGGATGCAATTTAATTGTTGTCAGAGTCCGTTCTGGAGACCATTTAAATCAATGGGAGTCATTTTATTAGTTCCAGTAGATTTTTTCAACAGTCTCACAAATGCCTAAACTACTTTAAACTTTCAGAAATTAAAATTTTACCCTAAGGGTTCCTGTAGTTACTTTGCTTATGATCAACATATATTTTAAACTTCACAAAGGAGATTAAAACATTAACTGAATGACTGCAATAAAACTAACTGAAATCTTAACTGAGTTTGCTACCATTTTTGCCATGAAAAAGAGAACAGCAGCAATGAAATTCTTCATCAATACATGAACAGTCACTATGACTGAGAAAATGTAAAGCAAATTATTTCACATCAGTTAGTCATCTAACAAATAGAAATGTGCAGTGTATAGAATATTCTGTCTTCCCAGATTATGAGATTTATAGAAACACCTGCTTAAGTAATTTTATGCTGATTCACTTGAAAAAAACAAAAAATAGATTGAAGACTAAGAGGTTGTCAAATATATTTTTCCCCTTACTCTACCATTTGCTGTCTTTTATTCCTCTGGAAAACAGTATGTGAAATCAGTAAACATGAATTTATTTTTCTGGCTAAATGACGGTCAAGTTGATTTCTTATTTTGACATAATTAATTAATTAATTAAATATTCTCAAGAGGAGAATTAACATGGCTGGTCTTGGCCTCAAGCATATTTCACCCTTGTGTTATAAATCCTTGAAGTAGCGCATAACGTTGCTATTGACGTTAGCTATAGCTCTGGGAATAATGCAAATTGCAGAGGGAGGAATTAATTACGGCTCCCCATTCACAGCCTGGCAAAAAAGAGTTAATTAGTACCTTCTCTCTCAATATAGGAATTTGTAAGAATGCACGTGAACCTATGTAAATTAATTAATCATGCTCCATTAAAGATGTGCTTTATTGAGATGGAGTTAAATTTGGCAGTAAGATGGAAAGAAGAGTAATTCTGAAAAAGATTTAGAGTTGACAGCTGTAGTCCTACATATTTTCTGTCAAAACGCATTTTCAGGAAGACTGTCTGCTCTTTATAGAACAGTTAAGTTTTTCATTGAAAAAGCCAACTTTGCAAAATCTGAAAACTTAAAAAGAAGCTGATACTTATACAGTATATGAGGTGAAAGCTGTCCAGAGAGTCCTGAATACAGAACAGAACTACAGTCTGAAGCACCGGTACTGCAGTTTCCATGGGGCACTGTGTTAACCAGGCATACATCATGTATGTAACTACAGTGCAAAGCACAGGGGAGATCCAGTCTCAAATGTTATGCTGGAACCATAAACAGAAGTGAATCCTATCATCATTTTGAGATGGAAAACTGAGGCAGAGATTAAATAAGTGATTTTCTAGGCATGATAAAAGGTTATGTAGACTTTGAAACTGAACCTGCCTAATTCAGCAACATTCCTAAGAATTTAGTATCACTTATGTTGCATTAAAAGTTGTGAATGTTCTTTAATACCATTACTAAGACATCCTCCTCACCTGGAGAAAGAATTTTCTACGTTCTTGTATTCTGTGCCCAATTTAAGCAGCAATGTGCTATACAAAGCTGGACAAATCATTAAATTTCTCCTTAACTAATTACCATGAAATACAGGTTAATGATACTTGCCTGGCTTTGTGATGCCCTTTCAGATGAGCTGTGTTCTATCACTGCTAAGAATTACTGATCATTTATTTTAAAATAATTCCAGAACGGTTTTAAATTCATGGCTGTCATAAGGAGGGGAAAAAAAAGGGGGGGGGGAGAAAAATCCTCTGGTTCTCTCTTTTAGTAATCCTTTGCTGTACCATAAATGTCACACAAATTATACTGACTTATATTTATTTTTAATACAATATCAGATAGCTTGGCAATTGCCAGCAGAATCTAATTCAAGAACTTTTAAAAGCTTGTGCTGTAGAATGATTTATGATATATAGTATTAACCCCAACATAACTATAAAAAAGAAACAGATCTTCCTTAGCTTTGAGAGAGAAAGAGAGGTATTGCTAAACTGGAATAACCAGTGTGATGCAGTAGTGAAAGAAAAAAGAAAAAAAAAATCAATGTCATCCAAGGATGCAATGAATTTAGGAAAGGATAAGGAAGTTCATATAAGATAATTCATTAAAGGGTTATTTGAGTGAGTGTGTAGGGGGGAGGGTTCTAGGTTAACTACAGGAAAGACATTACTGTATGAAGAGAAATGGAAAGAACTTTGTTTAGCCAGGCCAAATAAAAGTTGACAAAACATTACTGTAGTGAAGTATAGCATCAATAAGAGATTCCTGTAGATCCTGGAGATATATACAGAGACATACAATGACAATGAATAAATTTAGGCTTAAATTTGTAACACTTAATAAGTAAAATTCACTATTTGGGGGATTTTACTCTCCTCCGTGGCACAGGACATGTTCTACTTTGTGAGATCACCCAGGAATTTTAATTGGCAAATATCCTGGCATTACAGGATCTCAGAATATTGACAACATCCCTGGTATTTTCTCTTTCCTTCCTATGGTTAATTATAGTCATGAATTTTGGTCTTTTACTACATGACTACATGAGTTCACTGCAAAGGGTGAATTTAGTGTGTGTTGTATGTATTCTGTAGACCCCTTTTAGACTTCTGTTGCCTCCAGTTACAGAATTTTGGATGGTAAGATACTATCCAGTTCTGTGTTCCTAGATGAAGAAAATTAACCTAATAATTTCCTTGAAAGATTTCCAAACTTGCTCCAGATTGTAGCTGTTGGTACATGTGTCACCATGGAAACAAAATCACAATACTTTCTGCCACCTAAAATTTGCTGCCACTAACAGCAAACAAAAAAAAAAGACACGCCGACTTTCAGTGCATTTCAATTTTTTTAAGGTAAAAATAGGAACAAATACAACTCACTAAGCTACTGTAGTTACTCAGCTGAGTTACTTAGTTATTGGCAATGCTCCTTCTTTTAGCTTTAGCACTGCTTTGTAGTGACAAAGTGAAAATTGCCTTTCCTCACAAAGAGTACAAAAATAGCATTTTCTTCTCTTGGAGCAAATAATGAGATTGAACTCAAGTTTTTTTATATATATTTTTTAAATGTTTAATTGTTTCTGAAGTGCCTAAGAGGAAAACTTAGTGAAAACAGCATTTTTGGACAAGACTGTATGATGTGATATACCTGGCAGTACCCTTGCAGCCTCCCACTGGCTAAGCTATTATGCATAGCACTGCTGTTGTCTTCAGAGGGAGATGATCTGTCACCTCCTCAGCAGGAACTATGGGAAATAAGAAACTATAGGAGGTGAAAAGAATAGTTATAACAATAATAAAGGAACAAAAACAAGAAAAAAAACCAATAATAGTAAGGATTTGCAAGTCAGGGATAATGTGCTCTAACTCCATCTTGCTGAGTTTGCAAGCCTTGCAAGACTGTATTTTGACACATGCTGAGATTCAAACCATTCAGCAGACAAAAGATAAGGAAAGAGTACCTAGTTTGACTTTCTGCAAGACCTTTTCACAGCCACTAGCTGCAAACTGAATTTATATGCTGATTTAAAAGAAAGGAAACAAAAACTTGAAAATAATATTAAAGCTACAGAGACTAAGGTGAATGATTCCTTTCTCCATCTCTGATGGTCTCCACTCCTAGTTTCTTTAGGATGCTGCAGTCTCACAAGCACACTTTTGCAGAGTGAACAGACTGACATTCTATTTTATCCCCAGAATTTGGCAGATCATAGCTCTTAAGATTACACTCTGCCTTTATCTTACATGCTAAGGTATGATAAAGCAATAGGACAGCAACCTGCCATGTGTTACACATCCCCATCTGCTTGAAAGAGAATATAAGAAAGTGGAATTCAGGTCAAAGTAGGAAAAAGAGTGAATTCTGCCTTTCCTGGAAAGTTGCACGAAGAATACCACCAGGAAGTATATTGCTCAATGTTTTTCAATTGATTTGCTTCTGTTCTGTGGCTACTTGGTGGATAAAAAAAAGCCCTAAGGAAGGAGCCTCAAAATTACTATTTGGAGTTATATTTCCCTTGCTTGGCTGATTACACCGTTCAGCAGCTTATCCAGAGTGCTATGATGTTTCAAAGTCCACAGGCATTTCAGCAGTTACCAGCAGTTTTACTCTCACTGAACAGCTTCTTCCAGTGAAGTAATAATGACCCAAAGTTCACAGATATTGTTCAAGGTTTACAGCTCAGGCCAGAGACATGCAACATTGAAAAAATGATCCTTTCCAAATGTACAATCATGTGACAGCTTTCCTTAGTATTTAAAGATTTTCAATTTCACACTAATGACAAACCAAAGGCAGCGCATTCCACTAACAGACAGTAATGGTGTCAAGGAGGATTTGCCTTTGATATTAAAATGCCTGTGCATGTGGCATAGAGTTGGAAGAAACTTCAGTACATCCTCTAGTCCACCCCCTAGATCAACATATACATAAATCATGTCAAGTAGCCAGGCTGTAAAAACTTTAGCTGATGAAGATCCCAAAATGTCAAGGATATCTGATCCAGAGCTTACCTAAAGCTATTACAGAATATTTGCATGAGGAGTTATGAGTGGTATTCCTTCTGATTGCTCAAACCCAGTATTAGGGTACTATATTGAGACTATGGAAACACACCTTGGTACCATTTTGCTGCTAACTTTAAATGAGAACAGATTCTTGTATTTATTCCTGAGATAATGTTACAGCTCCATCCAAATGTAAAAGTTACAGATAACTCAGTCTCATAAGAAAAGTCTCGTCCCTTCCTTAAGATGGTTTTGATACAGCTGAAGATGCAATCATGTTATGATCCTACACAAAGACATATTGCTACTGGGAGAAACACTGGTGATTCAGAAGGTCTTGGAGGAAAACCCAGCAAACAGTGGATGCAAAACACAGGGCAGGAGCACATAGACTGTAAAAGTGACCTGAAGAATCTCGCATACTCATACTATCTGACAGAAAGTGATAAAGATTAGTGCTTTGAATTTCATCAAGAAAAAAGAACTATACATTTTTTGCTACCACAGACTACTGTGTAGTTCTGCAGAGTTTTTACTTCACTTTGGACCTGCAGGTAAAGAGGCCATGAAAAAACTTGAAAAGTTAAAAGGCATCTGTTTTCATCTGGGCATTTCAGAAGAAGTAGTCAATAAGAACAAGTCACAGTTGGCTGCTTTGGCTGCTTTTTGTGATATTCTATCATGTCAAACATATTACTTCCAATAACCAGCATCTACAATGAAAAGGATTGGCTGAGAGATCAGAACAAATTACTGAGAAAAATCAATAATGAGAGGACTCCATGTATAAGACATGCTAGCGACATACTTGAGGGTAAAGTTAAGTTCAGAAGACTCAGTTCAGAAGACTGAGTGAACTTCTGGAAGGATATTGCTGCCAACCATAAGCACTCATGTTTAAAGGATGACTGGCCAGAGGTAACCCTCAACTCTCTTCTTTAACTGTCAGAACAAGGTCTGACATTTCCCCACATTCAACCTCAAAGAGAATCCTAATAAAACTGAATAAGAAAGAAATATGAGAGAACAGGTATTGCTACTGAGCCTTTTTCTGCACAGATATTTCTACATACTTGACACCAAAGTTTGTTAGTACAAAAGAAACAAGACGTTATTTGATTTAGCTCTGAGGCTAGCTGAATTGCAATGTACAGTCTTAGATCAATGTTGCTCAAAAACAAACCTCATAAGTGTAACTAATTTTTTAAGATTGTCCAAAAGACTAATAAAAGTCTTCATAAACATAATAAACCCAATAAATAGATCAAAACCAAATCACATCTAGCCTGAATAAGTAGTAAAATTGCTAAACTGTCCAGGATGATTATATATTTTGTTACTAATTCCTAATGGAGAAGCTGGAAGATATGAGGATATAAAAGAAAGCGTAACAGAGTGGTGCTGGGAATAATACATTTTTTCCTTATGCTAGCCTTAGTCAGCACTGAACAAAGCGATTTTTATGTGATTATGTGTCATTATTCAGAGAAGAGAAGCAAATAAGCTTATGAAGAGCAGCTTGACTGCTTCAGGAACCTGAGCTAGCTCCCTTTACACTTACCTGAGGTACAACTACACTTCAGTGCAGACAGTGGAAAACCACTTGGAACAATACACAAGTACTTGTTTTTAAAGTAACTCCAGACATTTTGAAGAGGTTAAAATGTCCTTAGTCAAACTACTTCCGATAAGAGTGTATTTCCAGAAGTCAAAACTTCACTTACCCATATTACCCCACTCACACTGATTTTGCCCATTGCTGGCACTCTGACTTTCATACAGGCTATTTAGTTCTATTTTTGCTTGATATCACTTCTAAAGAAAAAGTGCCTGTGATTTATTCATAGCAAAGTAAGCCTATTAAAGTGTCAAAGGTTGAGAAATGAAAAATACTTGTACACTCATCAAAATGTTTTTAGTTAGGACAAGTTGTGTTATAGTTTAAAAAGAGATTAATTGAAAGGGATTATTTATAGTGACTGTTTTCAGATAGCCTGATTGTAATTTAACTTACTTGTGTAGGGTGCTTTTGGGGTGGGTTGGTGGGAAGTTGATTAATAAGAATCACAGCTGTCTTGGTGGTAACATGCAGTTTCTTTTAAAAATCATTACTGTATTTATATTTGGTACCACCACTATTGACAGTGATTAGGAAAAAAATCTGCTGCATCTATGATTAAAATTAAATTGATAAGACATTTTTATGTAGTGCACATGGACATTATTTTTAGCATAGTGGTTTATGGAATTGTGTCAGTATTTGCTGATATTATGAAGTGGAAAGTGGCTCTGAACATTCACTGATAGTTCTGTTAGAGAACTACCTGTCTGCATTCCTTTAAAGGGCAGGCTAGAAATCCACTTATATTTACTATGTTTGTATCTTTGTTATAATAATGTTTGCCATAAGGGATTTTTTAATTTTCTTCAGGAATTTAAGTTGTGAATGATCACTACAGAATATGAATTGTCAGATCAGCCCCTAACCTTTCTTGCAGATAAGGATTTACTGCTACGAAAAGTTTGCTGAAATAGACTGCTGAATTAATATGGAGAAGGTCTGGATGCCCCTGGCCTTTATTTCAATAGCACTTGTTGTTTGAAGCTATAGTAGGCCTTCAGCATTTCAAGAAAATTGAAGTTTCATTTATTTACTTTTTAAATCAACAGCATGTTGAATCAGAAAACTCAGATAATCAGAGAGGTAACCAATATTCCTCAAATAGAAATGGTCATGTATTTTTTTTTCTTTTTAATTTTTAACTGTTACAGATTTATTATTTCTAATCGCTGTACTTCTCCCAGCTTTATAAAACCATCCAATTAAATCCACACCACCACTGCAGTTCTATAAACTCAAAACAGTTCTTGTAAATCCAAGGAAAGGAAATTTTGGATGAAACATTATTTATAGGTGATAATGAATTAGATTTGAAATGTTGTTTGCTGAGCTCCCTTAATCCTGTGAAAATTGGTTGTCAGGGAAAAAATAAGTTCTTTTTAACATCATGTTGTTTTTTCAGACTGTGTGTCCTACCATGTCAAGTACAACTGCAATGCAGTCCTATGCCTTATTTTGTGGTACTACACAAAACTTGATTAATTTATGCTATTTTTTACTGGGTTGAAGTTCTACTCCAACCGAAATCAGTAGCAAACCTCTTTTTGGCTTCCAGAAAAGCCAGCTGTTCACTCTTGGATCTAATACAAGGAATAGAATGACTCTCTTTTCTCGGGACTATTGTTATACTCCAACATAGTATTAAGCAGCACTGACCTGTTCCAGATCTTTCACATCAGATGTCTATCCAAAGTCTTAACTATTCAGTAGCCTCTGGCAGGCTCATAATGATGGGGTATTACCCCATGGGCATATTAAATTAGAACTCAGACAGTTGTGTTCTGTGTATCTAGTTTACCTCAGCAATACTGTGCACATCCCATTCTAAGCTGTTGCTTCATGTTTGTTTATAAGCCTTGCTGACAACACAAGCAACTGAAATTGCCCTTGTTTTAGTCAACCTTCAGCATAGGTATTTTATTTTATAGATACATAGGTATGAAAGATTGTATTTTGTAGAATAAGAATAGTAACTCGGCCGTAATTAACATATAATTTCACAGTCACTGGCTGAACAAGGCAAACGCTGGCCCTTCAAAACCAAGCCTCCCTTTCTACATCTCATTTTTTAGTAACGTATATTTTCCTTTATTAAACCCACACTGGCAGATATCAGAAAGTAATTATGTGATACAAATATTATCCTGTCAAAGCACATAATGGAACCCATGACACTCATGTTGTTTTGCTCTTCCCTGAATTCTTAAGGTCCCCCTAATTATACCCCTTGGGAATAGAAACCACAGGTCCTTTCTCCACCACTGACAAGAAACCATTTGGTAACTCTGACTGGTTTAATCCGACTCTAGCATGATGTGTAACAGTCCCTCAGAAAACATCACATCATTAAGAGCATTGGTCACCTTTAGTTTTCTCAAGCTAATCTCAATATCTACATTACAGAAAATAAAAAAAGGAGATAGAAATGAACACTAGTGTTGATGCATACCTCCTTATCCCAAGGATTTTTAGGAACATTCAGCAAAGTTAATTTAAAATAAAATACAATAAATTAGTTCAGTGCTTATTATGCCATCTCTTGTTCACAAGGCAGTCAAAGTCTGAGTCAGTGAGTACAACTGATTGTCCCGCTTACCTCTGAGTTACCTCTGGGTGTTCCATCACAGTATGTGAGCATCCCAAGAAAGCATGTCCTGCAGTAGACTCATAGAAATTAATGTCTGTTTTATTACAAAAGAGGCAAGTAAGAATCTGGAAGAACTCCACTGAAGTTAACAGAATAATATCAGAATGTAAATGTTTGAAAAGATGAGACTACACCCCCCCTATCCCCAAGAAAAAAAGAAGTAAGCAGAAATCAGCAGTCAGTAAATCTGCAGAAACTGTAATGCTTTCTTTGAAAAATAATAATCTGAAAACACGCAAACTCTCCAGACCTGTGTTCTGAGGTCACCATGAAAGAGTAATTTGTCACTGGATTTAAAGTTGGTGTTGGTTACAGGGATTCATGACCACTATTTGGTCATGCTTAGTGTCAGTGAAGAAAGGACAGTTTCACTCAGTAATATAGATTATGCATGTACACAGTCATTCATATGAATGCTGTTTTCCTGAAGCTGAGAAAATGTCTGAGAAGAAGTGACTTTAAAAATTTTTGAAGAATAACGTATGGAAACTGAGATCTGTAATGCAAAACAAATAAAAAATAGACAAGATTGTAACAAACCCAATGATTCCATAATCAAGAAACAATACAATTTTCACCACAATTCACTGAAGCTGGGTGGTGATATGAAGGTAGAGATTAGAAATTAATTTTAAAAAGATCTAAAGCAAAAAACAGATGTTGCTAATAATAAATATCAAGGACTAGCTACGGATTGCACAAACTGATAACCAAGGACGTCCGGCTGTCAGCCATTCTAAAGGTGTTTCTGGAATTATGCCAGGGATTATACAAATCTTATGAAAGCCACTGCACTAGATGAAGATGGTATATTACAAAAAAGAATTGAAATGCAAGAGTGCTGAATTAATATTTTTGTTGTAAACATTTATTTTCCATATTTGCAACAAAGCAATGATAATATTGTACAGAAAAAGTATTTTTTTCACCATGGAGTGACGAAAAGTTAGTCAATGTTTATGAAAGATAAGCATTTTTAGACACCAGACCTGAATAATTAGCTCACTAGTGTCCAGTAAGATAACAGAATACATCTCAAGCCCAGTTACGCTAATTTTTTCAATTAGTTTAGATAAAAAGTTTTAGAAAATATCCCAGGGTAACCCCAATATCATCCTTGGATGAGATAAAAAGTTTAGCTGGCTAAGTGGTCTAGCTAGAGGTAATAGGCTTGTAAGGATTTGGGGTTGCATGACATTCTGATTAAGATACAGGCACAATATAATATGGACAATCTCACTCACAAAGATTAAGAGGTGACTGAAAATATATCCCCTAAAGCAGTGATCACTAAGGAAACCTCAGGAGAAGGGAGTATTTACCATGTGGTTGACAGGGGCTGTGAAACACCTATTGTTTTTCCAGACTTTCCCCGATAAAATAGATTCAATACAAATTGCTGAGATACAAAAAATAGCAGAGCAGTAACTAGAGAGGCATGCATTCAGAGTGATTTGGGTTAACCTGGGCCTATTCAAACGAAATCTCTTTTAATATCAAACACAAAGCGTTCACCTAGAGAAGAAGTAACACAGGCCACAGTTACAGAAGTGGTAACTGCTCCCGGAAAGGCTTTGAGAGCTATGTGGAATGGTTACTTGGCTGATTTGGCCCAGAAATCTTTCTCAAAGTTGTTGCCACAGCAGCCAAGCAACCATTGCACATGGCTCTGGATGTGTAAACAGTGGAGTAGTGGATAGAAACAAGAAGATAATCACTACTTTGCATATGATCTTGGTGACACTGGAATACAGGATATAGTTTTTGTGTATTTAAGGGAGGTGGAAAAAATAGAGAAGTTGCAGAAGAAGGTTTTGACAGTGCCTTACAGTGAAAGGCTTAAAAACCTTAATTTGTTTACTTCATAAAAAAAAAGAAATACAAAAAAAGGTGATTTCATACACTGCTTTTTGTATGTGCTGTTTTTTCCTCCCACTTTGGATTTATCTTATAACTTTGTTCCCTGGAGACAAGTAATTGGATAGTTCTTCAAGAACTGCAAAGATTTTTTGTAACTTTTGTTTCCATGTTATTAACAGCAATTTCTTATAAGACAAAAATAAGTATTTTTCCACCTTATAGTTAAAAAGATGTTAATTAAATATTTATTAAAACTCCTTGGCTACAAACATTTCTCATTTCAGGAACAGGCATTATGATCCAAATTGTAAGATTTCAGCATTCAAAGGTGTGTAATAGTATCTGAATAGCACCTTTGACCTCTTTGAAGTTTTCACAGATGAAAAAAAAAAACAGCATACCCCCAAAAAACAACAGTGGATATGCTTTTGCTCACAAATGCTTGTTAAATAGCTTGCCAACAACAAGCAAATCTCTAACTTGAGGATTATTAAATATCTTAATATTGCAGGCAAATTCAAATTTATTATCTAAACAGTAGTCTGCAAGCCATTTAAAAGTCCCTAGACTTCTTTTCTCTATAGGCTTCTCTATAAAAATCCACTATAGAATTTTCATTATAGACATACTCCTGTAAGAGGAATAATTCAATTTATGAGAAGCTAAGACAAAAATTCAACAATGCAGTCTAACCTGCTAAGTTGTCCTACTCATCAATCCTCAGACAGCAGTTTCCCTGTGCTTCTTACTACTGTGTGACCTTTGGGTTTCAGAAAATAATATACATCAAAGGTAACAGTGGCCTACTGATTGATGTAGTCTCCATGTGATGTCTTGACCATTCTAGGATAAAGCTTCCTGGCCTAATTTTTTCTTCAAAAGTTTGGGAGCACAGTTTCTTCTATCTAGCAGAGATCGTAACCAAGATATTAGGAAAAAAATCAGTCACAAGATGTGTTTTGAACTTACACACCTTGAATTCTTTGAAATATGCCATCCTTTTCTGGCATCTTTATAGGAAAAAAAAACAACACACAAATCAGTGATTATAAAGATAGTATGTATTTGTGAAAAAGTTGGAGAGTTCTTATCTGGATGAAAAAGTTTTGAGAAACACTGCATTAAGAATTTATGAGCAATTCAATGCAATTCAATGCAGTCTCCAAAACTATGTAATTCAAAATAAATCTAGCAATGACTAGTCAACATTTGCTGTTGGCAAAACAAAAAAATAAAATTGGTTGTGTTAGTGCAAATTTAGGAAAGAACAGGTGATGAAACAAGATTTTGAATAAATTCTGTTTTGAAACTAGATAAATACCCAAATAATTATTTTCTGCAATCTCTCATTCAGCTAGAGAAATGTTACTCTGAAGTCCTCAGATGAAGCCCTCTAGAAACAGAATTTTAACTAAAGCATATTTCTTTGCAAATCTTTCCCATCACATCACAACATTGTGAAAGTTGACCAGGAAATTAAAGTTGACCAGGAAAAACAGAGAAAAAATAACATGCATTTTAAAATGATTGTAATTACAAGCTGCAGAAAAGTATCCATATCTACCCTTTGCATATATGTTCTAGCTACAGCTATTTTTCTGAACACAGTAAGGGACGATTGAATTTCAGTCTTGCATCTAGCTAGCAAATCCTTCAATAGCCTAATATTTCAGGAATGATGCTTTGAGAGAGGTACAGCACTGAAAGAAAGCAGTTTGAAGTGTTAACTCTTGTGAGGCATGCTTTATGAGTACATTCACCTTGCATTTTTGGATGGATATGGCCTTTAATTTCTGTACTAAACTGAAGTGTGGCTGCACAGCTAATAGACGTAGATGGATGAAATTATCCTTGTGTGCAGAATATAAATCAATTTGTAAAGCCCTTCAAGATGTTCAGAGGTGAAATAAGTCATAGAAAATTATTATAGTATTGTATGAGTATCTGTCTCTCTTTCTATATTATTTCTATAAGTTGTCCATAATAGCATTATTTTATGATCAAACAATGACAATGTATGTTAAGCACCAGGACAGTTTTTACCTCAGTACAGGGTAAGACCAAATCTCTTTTCAGGAGTATTGATTAATTTCACAGCCTTCGAGCTATAGTTTGGATTAATGACAAAATAAGAGCATGCTATTTTAGGTTATGAGGAAAAAATTGAACACACCAGTCTAGTGTATAGATATAGGAAGAAAATACAAAGTAAGACATTGTAATATATTGTGCAGAATTTTTTAGACTGCCATCCAAATGGAATATCATCAGACAAATAGACAGAAACAGGAGCACAGGCTGAAGATCAAGGAAAGTGGTTGTCCCATGCTATTTAGCACTACTGAGACCATATCTGTGTCCAGTTTGGGGCCCCCAAAACAGCAAAGACATTGACAGTGAGTTCAGCAGAGGGCCCCCAAGTTAGTCAGGGCCTGGAGCATTTTCCCTTTGAGGAAAGTCTGAAAACATCACACAATTTGATTAGATTTTTTTTATAGTCTTTTCCCTTTTATCTCCTTTTCTGTCACCCACAGAGATTTAGTTGATTTTTTTTTGTGTCTATTTATCCATTTCTGGGGTGGAAAATGGACTCTAAGAATGTGTCTAAGGCATCCAGAGAAAAGATTCTTCACATAGACCAATATAATTTGTCAGGTAAACTGAATTGTGCAGCCTTACTTTTTTGTTGTTGTTGGGTAAAAGGTCTCTTAAGAGTGAGCAATTTGATGTTTTTGAGGCATTGTCGAAGGAGGCTGAAATTCCTCAAACATATTCTGCCACTGTTACAATGGTGTTCAATCATTATTTATTCGTTAAGAAAACATATAACATTCATTTCTAAAATAGAAAATTATCTTACAAATGACAAGATGATTTTAAGCATACTGTGGTTTTAAAGTGTGCTGCTGAAAAAGTTGCTTTTTGGACTGCAAAACTGGGCTGTCTTTTTTTATTTGTTTGGGTTTATTTTTAGCTGATTAGTTTTATGAGGCCATGAAATGCATATGAGGATATCAACCGGTGTATTGTCTTTGGCTTATGGGGTTTTATAGTCTGCATTTCCTGCAAGAAATCTTTAGTTAAGCATTGTTCTTTTAAAATAATATTACCCAGACATTATTTAGCTTAAAAAGCTACCATTTCAAATTGTTATATATTTTAAGTTTTGTAAATTTTCCTAAATCCCATTCTAGAAAGATATTTAAGCACAAATCCTAAGTGGAACTACTCATACTTAAACGCTTTGCTGAACCTGGCCTAGGAGTAAAATACTAATTTCATTTAATTCAGTAATGTTCTGGAGATTGACATCTACTGGACCAGGATTTTAATGACAGAGCCTCCCAGTTATTTCCTCCACCAATGTCAAGCAAAGCAGATTATTGCTTCCTGTATTAATTAATAAAAGCTTTTTATGTGTTTGATGATGCAAAGACTGGCTCACAGTAAAAATATCCTGTCACTTGAAAAGATATCAGTGACGCTACCCAGTCAGTAACAAGCCCTGACAATTTTCTGTTTCAATAATAATTGAAGATATTGAATTTAAACTGTCCTTCACTGATTCAAACAAGAAATTTCCAAGAAGTCTGATTATAATTTTTAGTTGGCACACTATAGATTGTATTGGGAACCTAGGCAACATGCTCTCTTTCTGTAGGGCTCTGATTTACACTGCTGTTAAACAGGATAATAGCAACGAAACTCTCATAAGCTCCACATGTCTTCCTGTGAGTGAACGGATATGATAGCATTGTCATTCCCTTGATTTCTGTGAGATTTTGACAAAAATATCAGAGCAGGTCAGAACATAGACTGGGGTGCATGGTTTGTTTTTTGTTTGCCTGTCTAAAAAAGAAAAAAGAACCTGATTTTTATTGAAGAGTACATAATGAATCCACACAATTGGAAGTAAATATGGTTATATGGTCTCTACGGTTATAAACTGCTCTCCTTGACCTTTAAACCTCTTCCAGAGCTAAGTGGTTTGGTCCCATTCCCACCAAGCACCTAAGCAAGTGCTTACCTTCCCTCTCTCCCAACTCTTACAGGACTTCTTGCATGCTAAAAGTTGATTTGCTGGATAAAGATAAGATTGTTAAACATCTTGAAGGACCCATCATGCATTTTCTTTTCAGGCTCTCCTATTAATCTAATTTACAGAGCAGCCACAACTTCTAACCTTAAAACAGTTAATACAATCCAACTCACAATAATTAGTGCAGAATATTGCTATATTTAATAAAATGTGTTCTCAAATCATGAGACTTTTTTATACCTTGTTCTAACACATTTAAAAAATAGATTCCTTAGGTAAAAATGCCAGTAAGAAATTAAACTCATAATTACTATTAACAGAATACAGTTATGCTTGTTTCTTAACATGTACCAGATTGCATGCATAGTTAACTAATAATTCACAGATGAGTAATTATCTAACACTAGGGAATGAAAAAGAGACAGATAAGTTCAAATGTTATATACAGTCATTAATGGTTGAGTATATTGAAAAAAATCATCTTTAAAACAAAATAAAATCTACTACTCTAGAGAGAATTTGGTTTTGAACACTCCCATGGAGAAAAAAAAGGATTGGGGGGCAGGGGGAGGGACAGAAATCAAACCTTACTCTCTGTGGTATTTCTGGCTGCACCAGCAGTTGAGTGGAGACTGCAGCGGAGACCTTCAGAAGAGAATTAATTCTTGGCTGGACGCCTTCTGTCCCAGCATGCTGTGGCAGCAAAATGCAGCCAGGTGGGTGAACAGCTATCAGTAGCTAAATGGTTAGACAAGCACTTGCTATAGAGTAGGTGAGTGCTACCACCTGAACCTACACTAGCACCAAATTTGTGGCTTAGATTCCCGTATGGCATACTTCTTTTCTTAAGGAAAAGGGGGG
Organism: Apteryx mantelli; assembly: GCF_036417845.1. Lineage (NCBI taxonomy): Eukaryota > Metazoa > Chordata > Aves > Apterygiformes > Apterygidae > Apteryx > Apteryx mantelli. The sequence goes on from NC_089979.1 coordinate 82,225,264, forward strand.
GGGGGGAGGGGGAGAAAAAAAGAAGTTTTCATAAAAAAGAAGTGGACTTCCTACAGGTATTTTTGAACATTTCCCTCTCCCTACAGCTCTGCCAGAGCATGGGGATGAGTGTGCATCATAACTTCAGATAGTCTCTGGGAAACAGAGTGAGGCAAATAGGCAATACCCAGCTCCCAACGGGACAGGGAAGACCCTGGGGGCAGTTTGCACCTCGGTTTGTGGGTAGGAGAACTCTCCCCAGGCACCTGTAAGCAGGAGGATGTGCCTTACTTTATGAGCCAGAGCACTGCTGCCCGCAGTCCAGGCTAGGAGGTGGGGGGGTCACCTTGTTTCCGTCTGGAGGGAGGGTTTTTCCCTCCTGAGCCACTCCCAGCCTGTCAAAATTTTTCGTTGAGAGTCACTTCAGAAAGAGCGAGGCAACTAGTTTAAGAAAAGAAAAAAATAAAAATAACCCCCAGAGTGCTGGGCAGGCCGCAGAGCCCCGCAGAGGCGGGCAGGGCAGGGCAGGGCCGGGCCGGGCCAGGCCAGGCCAGGCACCGCGGCGGCCCCAGCGCGGCAAGGCCGCACCGCCGGGCGATGGTCGCCCTCAGGGACCCCAGGCAGGGCCAGGGGTGACCGGGGCCAGGGTGGGGTCCGTCCCGGGGTCCCGGGGCCGGGCGGTGGCGGGGCGGGAGCCGGCCCCGCTGCGGCGCGGTGGGGCAGCGGCTGCCAGCCCCGGGCTGGGGGAGGCCGCGGGGTGGGGAGCAGGGACCGGCAGGGCTGGGGGCGCCTCGGGGAGCTGGCAAACGCAATTAGCCACTCCTGGTATCTGAATGTATAAAGTAATTCTGCCCAGCTCTCATAAGTAACATCTTTGGCAGGAAATCTCCAATTCTTGTATTTTAACACACAGAAGAGACCGTATTCTTGATTCAAATTGCATCATTAGAGAAATAGCAAAATGGTTGTTAGTATAGCTTGTGGGCATAATTTCTGTATTTTTAAAAAGTTGGTTATTTTAACAAACTTTATAAAATTCATTGAAAATTCTCTGAAAGAGCGTTTTCCTATAAATATTCCAAAGCTACAAGTTTCTAGCAGGCTGAAAATGCCAAATTTACAACCTTTCTCATGGCATTTTTTTTAACACAGCTTCCAGTTCCAGAAAGCCAGGAACGATGAAATACATAAAAAGAAATTTTACAGTTTTTCATGTGTTACCCACACTTTTCATGTGCTTAATAACAGTATCCCTTTAGTTTTAAGTGAAACTGGAGGAGAATATTTCAATTTTAACCAAACTTTACTGTCCATAAAAATTTTACTCATAGGTATGTAAAAAAAGAAAAATTCTTTAACCACACATAAAATTAATTAGTTTATAATTAAAATAATTTGAGTTACTTAAATGCACATACCCCTTGTGTGATTGGAGGGGGGAAAAAACAGCAAAAATATATTTATAAACCGTAATGCAAAAAAGGGGAGATTAAATTATTTGGAATGCATAAATATAACAACTTTATTTCATTTTAATACAAAATGCACATTTTTACTGGTAAAATGTGTTTAAGAGCAAAAACTAATTTACCATGAAAAATAATGCCCATGCATACCATTACTTTTTCCAAGACAGCAGAGGGAAAGAAAATAATGCAATACATATTTCAGGTTTAACATTAGAGTCTCACGCTCAGAAAAAAAATGCCCACCTATTTTCTAAAAACAATGGGAAACATATACTACTGAGCTTTACCTAAGCATTCTTGCACATCAATAGTTCTAAAAGTGCCTTTGGATTAATAAAGATATATGATAGTCACAAATAGACTTTTTGCTCACTTATATTCTTAATTGAAATTTGAGATTTTGCCGTTGCCATCTGATGAGAGAATATACATGTCGGGATATGGCAACTTTCCCTTCAGGAATCCAGTGCAAACCTGCAAAGACTGCCTTAGTGTTTTTACGCAAACCATTGAACCACAGTTGCCAACTGAGTATGAGCACCTTATAATGTTTGGTTGTAATGAACTAAACTGGCTACTTGGTGTCTGGTCTGTCTGAGTCATGGTCCATATGGGGGAAAAAAGGAGCAGGGAGAAGTGTGGTAACATCATTCTGTGGACTGTGAAATTTGGAGCTGTGTAAACATCAGCTACATCTGTAATATGGGCAGAATGGACATGGTTGAAAAAATATATGCAAGTTAACGTTAAACTGGCTAGCCCAGGTACTGTAAACAATGAAGATCCAGCATCATGAAATTCAGAGGGAGCTACTTTATCCTAACTTGCACAAGTACTTGCAATTGGATGTCCATATTCAGCAAAATACACATTTCATAACAAGAGTAATCCACTTCATCTGTTTAAATATTTTGCTAAATCAAGACCTTAATTATTCCTCTGCCAAAACCTCTATTTAGACCCACCCATAATATGAGCTAAACATAATATGAGCTCCAAATTTAATTCTACCTATATAATCAGCTGTTAATACAAACGTGACAGTTTTGTCTTTTCTCTTGCAAATCTTACTTCAGTAAATTCACATGCTTTTCATATGCTCTAAGGAATCTGAGAGAAATGACATTGAGCACTCTCAGATAAACTCACTCTCTACAGGGAGCTGTGGACTTCAAAGTATTTCTTTACCTTTTCAGATTGCTACCAGTGTTCTACCTCATGTAGAGCAATCTTCTCTCCCTCCCTTTGGGGAACGTCAAGCCATTCTAAATCCCAGCTTAGAGAAGCCTTTAATACACAAGGAAGTCAACGGTCACCTTTTTGTTTTGTTTGGCAGACTTTTGATTGAAGTGCTTAAGGTAAGAGTATTTTTTAGCCTTATGTTTTACCCATCCCTGCTTTGCTGATTCTATGCAATAACATGGCCATATCGCAGCTGTGCACTTCTTCCAATTAATACCAGATTTATAAAGGATTTTGACCTAATAAGGGCAACTGTCTTACAGGTATCTAGCTATTCCCTGTCACTTTTCTAAAAAAACAGCAACATGCATAGTGATCTTTTATGTTCAGATGGCCCAGCAAAGGCTGGAACTACTTACTTTATAATTTTAGTTTTCTTAATATCTAGTTTCCAATCCAAATCTACAATCTAAGTCACAATTTCATTAACTCTTATCCATATCATTCTTATCTAACCGATAGGTGTGGTCTTGCTCCTGTGCTGTCAGCTCCCCTACCTCCTTGAAAGCCTAGATTCCAACATGCTTAGGGATGTTGACTTTTTCATTAGCATAAAGCTTGTGATAGAATTTGAGTCAGTGGAAGCTCAAGGGTTCCCAACTTTCAGTGAGGTTAAACGACAGGCCAATAAATATATGGGAAACTGGGACATACATTATTTTAGGGGTTTCTGTAAATAGGTTTTCAACTCAAATACTTACAGTTAAACATTTGATGCTTACCATTATCTTTGTGTCTAGAATCCATTATTAACATGTAACTTTTGGAGGTAGTTAAGCTCTTTCAAGAAAATATGAAAGTAAACTAGAAAGAATATTATAAACACTCTTCCAAGTAGTGTCAGAAGTTTAGCTCAAGCAAATTTATATTTTTCAAAATTTTCTATCTTTTTTTTTTTTTTTTGTATTCGGATCCTACTTGTGTGTAGCAGTTTTTAGCGAATATATTATTCAAAGATAAAAAAGGAAAGCGTGACCATGTTAAAATGATATTTCTGATTTTGAAATAAATAAAGAGCTCTGCATCTTCCTCATGGTTCATAAGGTGTTAAAGAACATGGCTATTTTGGTTAGTGACGACAGCGGCGTTCTATCCATCTCGAGAAGTAGGTTCTGCAGTTTGTCAGTTCCTGCTATCTCTGATCTACGTGTGCTGCATCTGACCGTGATTATCAATAAATATTCTATGAATCTGCAAAAAGTACCCATGACACGATAGGATGCATACATTTGATGCATGAAAGAAAGAATATGTGAGAACAGGGATCTGTACCATGGCCTCAGAGCATGAAAATTATATAAATCTGCAATCAGATATTTAAAATTTCCTCTTAATCTGTGTTTTATCTTATAATGCAGATATGTTTTAAACCATATCAGATGTTTTCTTTGTTGCCCAGATGTTTTCTTCATTGCCAGTGATCTAGCTCAAGCTTAGAAAATAATGGATTTTTAAGTATGATAGCCAATGTAAAAAAAAAAAAAAAGTAGAAAATAAATTAGTCTGAACCAAACTAAAATATTTTCAAAAAATTCTCAAAAACCTTTAAGGTCACACAAAAATATTTGTTTGAATCTGAAATGTGCTAAGCGCCTTTTATCTTTTTTAAAAAATTCCAGTTTTAAGTAAGAATACATTCCCTCTTAAAATGATATGTTATTTTAATAACGAAAGATGTAAAACATCCTAAAATAAAGCACTCTTTTACAATAATTCCAAAAAGAATGCTTTGAAATTTTCAGACCTTTCTGTTCTTTCTTTTAAGTCCAAACCAAGGATGCCTCTGGCCTAATTTAAATCTTTCTGAAATTATTTTTCAATTAATCTGCTATTAAATTGAAAAGGCACCAAGTCCTATGTGTGTCCTCCAATGATTGTAAATCAATGATTTACATAAAACAGACTCATCTTCTTAGATGCTATCTGTATTTCTGAAATAAATCTCAAAAATCTCTAAGTTATAAATAACTGAATTTAACTAAGAGTTCAGTAAGAAGATTAGTCTTAAACTATATATCCTGATATCATTACCCATAGATTTCAACTATTATTTATTTGAGATTTTTATGTTAAGATTTTTAGTACGATGAATGAAATGGTTTGCTAAAGCAACATCCAAATACTTTATAATTTCTCATCTGTTACATTTGTCCTCTCTCTTGAGGACAAATATATTCAATATATTTTTTAATATATTGAATCCTCTTATCTGCCCTCCCCCCTCCCTTTTTTTTCCTTTTTTCTTTTTTGAGTCATTTCAGTGTTTAGACCTATTTTTTTGCTATGAACCTTTGACCTAAAGGAATCTAGGACCCTCCAGCCCTGATTTTCTTTTAAAAAACAAGTTTTATGAACAAACCTCATTTCCCAAAACACACCAACAGTCCTATTATTTCCATGAGGTTCTGTGCAGCTTAGTCAGATGAAAGGTAAGATACTGTTTTCTGAAGAAGTGGTTTTCCTTTTATACTGGAAAGAGTGGCTGGAGGGTGAAAATTGTAACATCTGTAAAAGAGACACACAAATACAGTTTAATGCTTTATTAAACACAATAAAAACAGACTCATTTGCATAAGTCAACAAATATTTTAGTTATAAGAATCTGAAGGAGTTCTTTGAGTTCCATCACTAATATAATTGAAAGTTATTACACATAAAATTTTAATTTTGAGGAAACTGCATTTTTCTTCACAAAATTCTTTGAACAGACAGCTCTAGATCAGTTTTATTCTTAAATTGGAACATTGAATTATGTTGTCTTCATACATTCTTGAGTGATGACACATCCATTCTTGTTCACCTCATCTGATATCCTGAACAACATAAGGAGAAGAAACAATCAGAATTACACTCTTCTAGGCAACATAATTTGCAGGGACACCTCCTATGCTCTGTGGAGCAGTTGTTTCTTGCAAAATGCAAGAACTTCAGTGCATACTATATTACTGTTTAGATTTATAAAGAAATTCATTGAGACATATTTCTGCCAGCTCACTGCTGAAGACAGTAAAGGTTTGAGTTCTTTCACTTCTAACCAAAGAAAACAAAGTGATATGCATTGTACTAAAGGGGAAAGATACCACCATGATGCCTGATAATAGAGGAAAAGAAAACACTTCTAGGCACTGTATCTTTTGCACGGTTTCAAAAATCACCATTTCTTATTCTCTATTTAAGTAGTCATGCTGTTTTCATAACAGGGAATCTCTTTTGTCAAAGTATAAATGATGGTAGTAAGACACCATTCTGTTTTCCAAAAGATAATAAGATCTGAAGGTTACACAAAAAAATCTGATTGTAGCAACCCCATCAGACTTAAAGAAAAGTGTGTATAATTACCACGTGCTCAGAAACACCCTTGAATTTCAGGTCCTCTTTCCACTTTTCTGTTGGTTACCAGCTGACTCTGGCTAGCACTTGTCAAGACAGGCTGCTTTTCATCAGCCTGACACACCGCCAGCCATCTCCTGCAGCTTGCAGGTGCTACGCTGCCACATGCGCTTGCAAATTCCTGAACCTATGACGCTCAGTAACATGTACATCCCAGCATGTTCCCCATCACCCTCTACTAGAAAAAGAGGTACCAATGATGTCATAAAGTCCTATGGGATTTCCTTGGACGTTTAGCTGCGGAAAGAAATTTAGCAAGGGTGTCATCTTACGACTTACCTAGCCTTGGAAAGGTATTCTTGGTCTGATACATAATGGTGCTTTTGAAATACAATTTGCTCACGGGGCAAGCCTAGATGTTGATATGAACAAGCTAGCCAATACACAGTCTGTTCATATGATATAAATGCAGCTCCTCCAGCACCTCTGAGTTCATGCAAGTTTAAATACAGTTTAAGTACATAAACTTAACACATGATTCAAAGTGTTAGGGCTGCAGACAAATGACTAGGTCATTGATAGGCCATGGCTAGAGGTTAAGCTAACTGATAACTGCTGGCCATGACAGAAAGCAGTGTGAGAAGCTGACAAAAGTTACCAGTAGGGCTGTGAGGCATGACTGGGTGTCACTGGTGGTCAGGAGGGACTTACATGAGAAATGGCTCAACCTCACAGATAGCTGGAAGGGACCATTGGGGACCTTTAGGGAAGCAGAGTCTTGCAAAGCCAACAGCACCTAGGTAACCATGCAAGGAATACCACATAAGGCTGAGACTACCTAGGTAACGGTATCAGAAATACCAAATTCGGGTACGGTTGTAGCAAAACTGGGAACAGTGAGGAAAAAAGTAATTAGGAACAGGTTGCTTATTTGGGAGGAGACTGGACTGGAGAACAAGAGGTACCAGGGTGGTGAAAAGGAAGTTGAAGAAACAAGAAAAGGGATAACAGGGTGTTCAAGTCATGTGCCTGGTCCTCTCCGGGGGTACCTGTCAGCAGCCGTGGGCATGATAACAGAGCAGGACAATGAACCAAACCCATTTTCCTGACCACTCTGCAAGAGTCAAACCTGCTGCCATGGTCAGGAGGACGACAAAGGGTGGAGCAGGGTGCTTTCCCTGGCCAGCAAGGGAACACACGGATGGAGAGATCAAGCAGCCTGGTATCACGGTGTCGGTGACCACTGCAGGCCTGACAGCATCAGCAGCTGCCCACCATTGATAACACAAAGAAGAACTTGCACAAATGTTTCACTGATAGTAAGGCGTAGAACTTATTATCAGCTCTAGACAGAGAATAAACAAGAAAGGAAATTAAACATATTTGAGAACAGGAATGGATATGAACTAATCAGTTCATCAAACAGTCTGCTGACATGAGCAAACTTCATTACAAATGTCAGATGCTGAAATGAATAACGTGGACCGAGACCCTACTAGTTAATGTCAGCACCACTAGTTGAGTAGCATCATAGCTCAACAAATATTTCAGACAAGGACAGTCTGGAACTGCTGCCACAAAAAACAGTTCCATGATCTTCCTGATCTCATCAGACCAGGATTAGAGAGACAGGACTTTTTTCCTTCATATGTTTAATTCTGGCATAAATCAGCTTAAAATGCTCCTCAAACTATGTAAGTCTGCATTGTTTCTAGACTAAGGACCAGACAAAGGCCAAAGCAGAAGTTCCACATCACCAGATGCAGGAAGCCTATACTTTGGGTATGGTGAGAGCCTACTATTATGAAAGCAGCTGGAGATCTTTTTCTTTCTTTCTTTCTTTCTCTCTTTCTTAACTGTAGATTAAGTCTAAAAATCTCATCTTGTTTACTTCATAGCTCCTCAAACTATTCTAATTCCCCCAAAAGATACTGAGGCTTGGATCACTGTATTGTCAATACATTTTGAATAAAAGAGGAGTGAAAAGCTTATACAGTTCTTTGTTAAAAAGAAGAAGAAGAAAAAAAAGCCCCCTACTTGCTAGGTGAATATAAGACCAAGATTAACCAAATAAATTACAATATGATTTCTGAAGGTATAATGTTCATTTTTGTACCCTCCCCAGATATTTTACCAACATAGTCTGTGTTTAAAGTATCCAAATATTTATCTCAAAAGTTTTATTACATCTCCTCCAGGAAGACTGTTAGGGTCAGCTGTAATTTTTCAGCAGAACAGGTATAAAATTTGGGCCATATTGTCTTGCTTGTTGAATGGATTACACAGGTCCATTAATTTTAATAGTTTTGTCTTTGAAAGGTCTGATTTTATTTCTGTTATCTATTTTCCCTAACTTACAAACAACACAAGAATTGAAAGTAAAACCTCATTGCTTATGGGCAGTGTATCCATAAAGATATGTCAAGACATTTAATATTCTGTCTGCTGACCCTGGAAGAAAACTTGATTAAGATATAAGGCATTCAAGCACACATTCTGTACCATATTTGTAGAAGAGTTAGAGAGCCTTGTATTGATCTATTTGCTCACTGCTGCACTGTTCTTGAAGTATGCACTGCAACAAAAGTGAAATGTCATTTAATAGAGCAAATCAAATACATGGGTTTGTGTGTGTGTGTGTCTGTGTGTGTGTGTCTGCACACACACAGACACACACACAAAGCAATGGAAAATTAACTATAGAAAGCTTAGCTAAAGAATAATATTTTGACTGAAACTTCATGATTTTAAAGCAATATCAGTAAGTGAGTGTCATTAAACAGAGCTCATTAGATAAGACTGCAGGTATGAGTAACCATGACAAACTAGCATATGAAACTCAAATACTTTCCAGCCTCTGATGGAGTAGTGTTGTGTAGGAAATGCTAGGAGAAGGGGCGGAGGGGACTAGAGACATTTAATGATTAAACAAAATCATCAGTAGAATATTCTTATTCTCATTTGCAAGTATTTTGTTTTATTTAGTTTTAGAAATGGGACATTTACCCTATTTGTAATTTGTAAATTTGCAAAACAAAACTGAAAGCCCGTATTACCAAATGATCTGCTCCAAATTACAAGGATGTTATATATTGCACAAATGGATTAGAAAACGAGATGCTCATGCATTTGTCCTGTCTCTGGTGTCCCTTCTGCATCTGGTTGTTTGTAGCAGCAGTTTCTGGGGTTTCTGTTTGTTATCCAAATTCTCATTTATACCTGTGAGAAGTAGCCACTGGTTGGTGCGGATAGCAATTAGTCCAGGAAGACAGAGAATAATTGCTCCGGGTTTGCCAGCTAGTTTGCCAGTAGAGAACCAGGATAACCAGCAGCTTATCAAGAGCAGACAGCAAAACAGAAAAAGTGTCCAGTAGAAGATGAAAGAGTAGGAAATGTCAGGGTAAAAGCTGCTGCTGCTGCAGAGCCTGACAAGCTTTGTGGTTTGTGTTTGTTGCTGAAGTTCTGCTCTGTAGGAAAATGTGTTGTCACATCTCTGAAAAAACCTGCAATTTATAAGCTAACCTTACTGCACAAGCCAGTCCTGTGACAGCCTAATTGACATCACTGTCAGGGGAATTATTTAGTCTAGTAAAATACGGTATATCTGGGAATAATGGAACTTAGACTGGGACATATCATATCCTATTATTCCATTTAACATCCCAAATAATTTCCATCTTCTGAGTGTTTTCTTACCCTTCACATATTAGTAGACTTTTGTCAAGCATCCAAGCTATGCATATTTAACACTTCTAATCTTTCTTCCTAAACGATCCCTCTACCTCCCTAATTGTTTTTAATCCTCTTCTCTGAAATCTCTTCAATATTTTTCTGGCAATGAGGTGCCTTATATTTAATGCATTGCTCCAAAAATAGTCACAGTGGAGCTGTATAGAAAATAATATTCTCTGTGGCAAGACACCTGTGAGAATTTAGCCCCAAATTTTATTAGCTATTTTTGCTCCAATATCACGTTGCATACTCAAAATTATCTTGCTGCAACTGTGACCGTGACATTTCTTTGTTATTGCTTCCTAGACTCCCAAGGTATTAATCCTGCGAAGGTCTGCACGGTGCTTAACAGGGAATATGGAACTGCCTCACTCCTCTACTGCAGCCAGAGAACTGCGATAAGGTGGGCAAGAAGTGAAGGAGGCGGTTTAACAAGGCTGGAGCTTTACTACCTTGTCTCATTTGGGAACTATCCAGTAACAATGGAGCAAGTTGTGTTTCTATTCATAACCATTTCCAGCTGTTGCAGGGCTGCTATGCATTCACCTCCACAGCTGGTATCTGGCCGCTGCTAGAGTCTCATAGCTGCTTCACTTGTTACTATGGTCTGCAAGCCACTGCTGTCACTTCTCTTGCACACACCATTCCCAAAGTTCCTCTAGTCTACCAGGGAACTGAACTTCCTATAAAAGAAACTACTTGTTCTGGATACTTTTTAAGAGAGACCACCGGCAAAATACTCATTTGCTTCTCCCCTAGTCCTACCATGGTTCCCTTATAGGTAACAGTTCCATAACAGTTCATTCCAGAACATCAGATAAAATAGAAAACTGCTCCTTTTCTGAAGAATTTTACACCACAAGGCATGCTTACAAATTAGGTCCAATATTTTTGGGGTAGCTATCAACCCTTTTGGTTACTGAGAATTCGTAATTTTTTGCTTTCCTTAAGCAATAAAAAGCTGGTAGCTGCCTGCAATATCCTCTGCTGCACTATTCTGTACTATCTTCCAGTCACCTCCTGCTGGGAAGATGCCCTGGATCTGCCCTAAATTTGTTTGTTTTGCATTAACCAAACTCCATCAAAAATTTAATAAGGGGTTTTTTTACTCATGTATACAATAATGAGTTCATCCTGCTAGTGTCCTACTTGTTCCTTTTGCCAGTCAAACATAGCTTTGTCTGCTTCTGAGACCACACAGATGCAAGCATCAGTCCTCATGACTCACTCTCTTGTTCTTCATAGCTTGTCTCTCTATCTGACCCTACTGATACACTATTGAGATTCTGCAGTGAATACTTGGAGAATGTTGGATATGCACCTCTGAACCAAAAGCCTAGCGTTTTGTTCAGATTCACATGTTTTCTACAACTCATTTATGGGATTCTGAAAAAAAGAGAAGCCAGAATACTCAAGCATATCTGAACCTCTGAACTCTCTTCCCATTACCCAAATGAAACAATAGATACTCTTGGACATTATAAAAAACTGAAATTTGTTTTTTGAAGTAGGTTTCCAAATTTATACTCTCTTCCTTTAATTATCCTTAAATTGACACTCAGAATCAGAATAAACCTAATTTGTGTAAATACCCAAATCCTACCTGAACATCTACTTGCTGAATCCCTTACTGGTCCTGGAAGATGTTGTCACTCCAGTAGCCAAAGCATCACAAAATCAATTTTCAAGAGAATTTCCTCTGCCCGCACTTTCAGTAAGTGAGTAAATTCTTCCACACTTTAAGGATTCAGTTGAATATAGAATGTATTAATGTCTTGCCCCAAGACAAAACTAATCTAGAAATAGTTTCAGAGACTTAGCTGTCTCCAAGGGAGCTCCTTGCTGTCTTTCAGAAGCATTGTCATATTCCACTTTACAATTCGAGTAACCTGGTGAATGAGCAAGTGCTATCACTGCTCACAGAACTTCACTAACTGGTGCTATAAAATGACTACTCTCACTATGGATCCACGTATTTATCAGGGAAGAGCATGAATGAGGAAGATGCTAAGAAGTCTTTGCATGATCCTCCCCACTTCCATTAGCCTCTGCTTTCTGCACCTCTCTCTCCAACCCACTCTGGTACTGGATATTGCATAGCTCTGACTGCTGTGGAATGCCTCAACCTTTCCTTAGAGCCTCTAAAACCAGAAAGAAATTTCTGAGGCATATATGTCTTTCCTCTGTCCATCCTGAGCCCCTGTTTGTATCATTATTCCCCTTAGATTCAATTAGCACCATTTTCTTCTTCTGTCCCCATATTGCTTTCACACCATTTTTCAGGCCCAATTCTGACCGTGCAGTCTTATCTGTGCAAGGACAGTATAATGCTGGTTAAAGGATTGTTCCACACCCAATAAAATCCCTGCCTTTTCATTTGCTTTTAATAACAAATTGCGTCTGGCTATGGTTGAGGAGGCAGCCAGTTATCAGATGCAAAATACCTATCCCAAGGACATCAGACGCGTGAAATTGAAGCTGGCTGATTGTGTTGCTCAAAAAAAGTCTCATTCTGTAGTTGCTCAGCTTTTTTGGCTAGCATCCACAGTCCTGCTGGTTAATATATTCATTCATGATATCTACCTCCATTTTTCATTTGGGCTCCAAGTGAACAAGCCTACTTGGGTGACAAGGTAGAAGTATTTTGAAAATTTAATTTGTTGGAAGACTCCTGCCTTTCCAGCCACAATATAATTAGTTTACAGGTTTGTATTCTCCCTTGTATCCAGTCTTGCTGCAAATAAAAAATTAATCTAGAGGCATCCCTCCTGCAAAACTGATTTTAATCAAGAAGTGATTTGTAGTTTGATATTAGCAGTGTCAGGTAGGGAAGGGATTCACAGTGTCCATCCTGTTCCACATACAGGAGCACAACATGAACGTTAGCTCCACGTGCTGATCCACAGCAGGCGAGCGTTGCTGCACACAGCTGTTCTTTTGTGAGCCGTCTGTACTTCAAACCTCCTGCCTGGCTGCCTATATTCTGCCTCTAGGATGATACCATTCAGTCCTTACTGGGAATCCTCTTTGAGGACACTGGAGAGAAAGGCTACACGGCCACATAGATAATCTTGGCAGGCTCCTTTGCCCTTTTTTTTGTTGTTGTTTGGTTTGTTTTGTTAATTCAAACAGGTAAATAGCAGGTGCAGGCATACCTTAGCAATCCCCATATTCTTTCAAATGTTTTTTACCTTTTCTTGACTCCCCACCCTATTCCAACCCATAAGGGAAAGCTCTTTTAGGTCATGTAACTCCTTTTTCGCAATAGCCCAAAATAAAACTCCTATACTATCTTGCTTCTGAGGTTGCAGAGGTTGCAGTATGAGTTCGAGGTTTGAATGGGAGCATGTCATACTTCTTTGCTGGTAGAATCATAGTTCTCATTGAATTTGTGGGAGTTTTACCACCGATTTTGATAGGGTAGGATTTCTTCTTAAATCTCGCTTGCACTGAAAAATTTCACTTTCTCAAGAACTTATTTAATTTCTCTTAGTAGTTTTATATTAAAAGAAAAAATAGAGATGAATAAGGAGCATGTCTGAAGACACCAAGTTTTAACTGTGATTCATATCATGACAAATTAAATGATATTTTCTTTCCTCATTCTCTTTAATCCTATTTCTAGGTAGTGGTAACTTAGGTCATGCAGCAGAAAGCTTATTAATGCAAGATCACATTTACATCTTTCAACATTCTCATGCTTTTTATTTTGACATTTCATCTGTTCTGTATAGAATTTACATTTCCAGGTCAGGAAAAAACTTAAACACGAGTTTAAGATTAAACTTATGCTTAACTGCTTCATTATTCAACACAACACACGAGCTTATGATTAACACTTACTGAAATCAAAGACAATTAAGAATCTGTATGAGAATTTTGCTGGACTGCAGCTTTGCCCACAAAAACTGGATTTTGGAAATTTTTACATAAAATCTGTTTGTTGTTATTTTTCAGCTTTTATTTAGGATTCAAGTTCACCTTCTGCGTTAAAGTGCAGAAGTACACCTCAGAGCACTTTAGCCTTTATAGTTCCTCCCAGATTAGTATCCTCTGCAAATTAATGTGCTGTTTATTCCCTCTTCTAAGTCATTAGAGAAGGAACTGAATATAACCTGACCTCCGCCTCTGGCAATAACCCAGTAGTCATTTCCTCCTAAGTTACTATTTTGCAGCTCATCATTTCCCTTTGTTTACTGTCTTCCACCAGTGGTTACTCCACATAACATTTATATTCAAGCTAATTTAAATTAATTTCAAGAGAAGAGGTTTTATAGAATGGAGTATAAAATGCTTTCCTTAATTAATTGCATGTGCATATCATATTTTGTTTCTCTTTCATCCACTAATTTTATAATTCTATCAAAGAACCAATCAAGTTTATCTGGCAAGTCTTTATTAAATCTTAGCTGCTTAGCTCTGAAAATATGAGAAGGAATCCCAAAGCTCTTTCTTGCAAACATTCTTTACTCATCCAAACTGGAATCAATGGATGATATGTCACAAGTGAAAGTGGAAAGGGGGGGGGGGAAGGCAAAAATAACCCAAAAAACACAGATCTACAGTGTTCTGATATTATAGGTATATTATAAGAAATGATTTACTGAAAGAAAAAAAACCCACAGAATATGGATAACCTAATAATTAGGACTCTCTTCTTTGATTCTGGTGACGCTGTTCTACTAAAAATTTTCAGGTGATCACTGGTATACCAGCCATGCTTCTGTACCCTAGCTCTGCATCTGTAACATTTTACTCCTTTACATACCTTTAATCCTTAAAAGTACGTCTCTCATTATACCCCTGTGAGTCATATTAATTACTGCAGCATCACTCAGATGCTACCAATATGGGGTCATAGCTAGCTAGAGAAAAGCTATATTTCTAAAAGCCCAAATTCTCATCAAGTGAAAAATGTTTAATGTATATAGCTATCATGTATTGTATCAGCATTAAGGTGGGGCAGAATATGGCATCAGGGTAGAGATAGGTACATGTATAGACAACACCAATCTACACTTAATTTAGCTATTTGATGTACAGACAGCAATTAAGCTGCAGCAACCTGAGTCTCGCCACTGCCTATAAACGACCAGAGTCAGAGTTGGAGATGCTTGAACATTACCTGGCCTCTAGACTCTCCATCACAACTACTTCAGTACGATCACTACCCAAGCGACCTTTAGGTGTGACCATAGGTGGTGCAATTATATCCACTGATGTTGAGTGATTTAAAAATTTTGAAAGGATAGCGGACAGTTGTTTGGGAAGAACGCAAGCGTATTTGGCACAAAACCTCCTGCAGCAATGATGTAGTTGCAGCAGACAAATGTACACATCAAGGGAAGCCAAACAAGGTGGAGACTACAATGCCTGAACTGAGAGCAAGAGTCTGACTCAGCTAACCTTCTAAAAGGCCCAGAGTAAAGACTTCATAGAATTAGCCTTTCATGTCTTGGTGCAAGTTTACACTTTAGTTTTGGAGTTTAAATAAACTCAGGTGCAAGTTTTAAGATACTAGTACTTGTAACCTGGTCTCTACATTTTGAACAGAAGTTTCATCCTTAGCAGAAGAGGTACAGCAAAGTACAGACAGCAAAAGGAACATTAGCATACAGAATTCAGAAGGAATCTATGAGTTTTACAGAGATACATTACACAAATCACTACTGAATCAGAAAAATATTCTTAGTATTTTCCAGTAAATCAATATTTCTGGCCTAAGTGAGTACTACTCAAAGGATAAAGACTAAAGTATAGAGCCTTCTGTTAATACCATAATGCCTTGCGGCATTTTATATGAAATTGATATCATTAAAAACAAAGAAATAAAATTAAGCAAAGAAAAATTCATCTTCATACTTCTCAATATTTTCTGTGTCTTGACAGTGACGTAATCCAAACTCAACTAGAGACAGTGGAAGGACTTTCTCCCTATACTAAGTTTCTGTTTTTGCCTATGGAGAGGGTCTTTCCATTGACTTCAGCTCTGTGTTTTGTGTATTCCTAGCTCCATACCTTTGGAGTCCTACCACTAATGTCCCTCATTATATCTGGGCTATGTAATCTTACAATTCCTCTGCTATCATGCAGTGTCATAGCAAATCACTGATGCTATGTGAGCGTACCTTTACTAATAAGGGAACAGAGCTCCGTTCAAGCAAAATAGTTGCTTCACATGAAAGAAAGACAACACTGGTTTACACAGTGTTGTAGGATCACTGCAGAACTTTCTTTCAAAGAACTGTTTGCCCTTTGGACTGGAACTCAGTTCACATACTGCAAAGAGAGTACTTACTGCACTAATGAATTCCCATTGTTATAACAACAAAAAAGAGCTTTTAATTTAATCGTATTTAATTGGCCCATGGCATAGTAGGGTTTAAGTATTTGTTCAGCAGTAGCCTAAGCCTCACGAAGTCTTCAGAGGTAACAAGATACAACAATAACAGTAAGAAAAAAAAAAAACGTAATAAGACTATTCAATACAAATGGCCTCATGGACAGTGATTAGGCTCAAGAGCCATCAAGCAAGAGGTCTTTTACCTTCAGGCTGTCTAATATGTCTTTCAAATTAAATTTGCAATGCTAAAAGCAACCCCCAACCCAATTATTTTAATTTACCTACCCTAAAGTTACAGTAGTGATTTGCTAAATCCTGGATGAACTCTTAAGCATTTATGTAACTTCTGAAACAATAGTCAAAACTTTTAGGGAGGACTTAGGGATCTTGGGGATTGAATTTGATTTTTATAGGTGGAATTTAATAAAGACGTAGCCTACATGTCCTTTGGGGAGGGGTGGTTTCTTGCCTTTTTTTTTAACTCTTATTTTAATATACTTTTCCCCCAATTATTTTTTTTTCCACAATTTAAAAAATGATCTTTATTCAAGTCATGATAATCTTTGACCATTAAGGTGTTTACCTTCCTGCATAGCACTGAACTGCAGACCCAGAAAGGAGCTCAAGAAATTGTCTCATCCAGAACACCTGATCCAAGGCAGGACTGAGTGTAAGCATTTATGACCTTTTTTTTTTTTTTTTTTTTAATAATGTCTCATTAAAATCTCGCTCAGAAGGAGAGGACAAATCTGGGTGATAGGTAGCTTTGAGTACTCTATTATCCTTAGAGTAGAAAAAATTTTCCAAAAATCAAATCCAGATTTTTTTCTAGAAAATAAATTGATTTCTCTTTATTGTAATCCCAACTGAAAGCAATCATAGACTTTATCTCACCTGCCCCTCTAGCTTCCCCCTGCTAAGACTAAAATGAGATCTTAAACTGTTTGAATTCAGGGACTAAGTTTTCTTAATATATTATGTTTTCTAAGAGTCTTATAATTCTTATTTGTTTTAGCTTTATGAAACCCTGGTTCTTACACTGCATGAACTTCAAATGAGATCTTATAGCTCTTTGATGAGTAGAGCAGAATAAGTATCCTGGTTTCTCACATATGATACATCTATTGATACATCCTGGATGAGATTTGTCTTCTCTTGAACAGCATTACTGTAGTCCTGTATTCACTTTGTGATACATTTTAACCCCCAAATCTTCTTTTGCTGTGCTTCCTAGATGGTTTATTTTTCTTAATTCAGCATTTTGTACCTTACTTTATGAAGATATTTTTTAAACAAATGACCTTACTTTTTTTTTTAAGTCTCATTTTTATTCTCTAGGTGTTTATACATTGATTAAGAATATAGTTTAGAATGCCTTCTGGGATGTTGTAGTTAATCTGACTGGTCTATAGATCTTTACTTCTTCCCTTTTGTGACCTGTGACCATACTGAAGTAAAACTAGATTGAGACTTAAGATATACATCCCTGGAAATGTAAGGCTCAAATTAGCATAAACAATGTTTTTCTACTGGGCTAGGCCTTAACTGTAATTTTAAAGTGCCTACAACTTCCGTGACGTATCTTGTAAAAAATAAACAAGCCTTACAATGGAAAAAATACACAACGTACAATAACTGTGTATAAATTGTACGTACAATTCACAGTATGTCTTAATATGGGTCCTTTAAAACAGATTCTTGATCCATTGGGAATTCAGTCTCAAACCCTGCATTATTTTCTATGGACCCATAATTTATCCAAATATTTTAGAGCATCACTACTTTAAAAATTCACTTATTTGAAAAAAAAAAAAAGTCCCAGTGAGATAATATTTTCTTTTGAAAGCTGAAGGCACAAGTTGATGAATTAATATTTATGTTACTGGATTGTTTTGACAAACACATAATAATATCCCAGATGACTAAGTCATCTTGCAATAACTTTTGATGTCTAAAGTAAAGAAGACTAGTAACACTCTTGTGAGTTGCTGAAATTTAAGAGATATTCACATATGCTATCTTGCTGCATACCATTCCAACCTGTTCCAGTTCTTGTTAAAGCAAAGAGATAGAGAGTGATTTGTAGTGGAAAATTAACTTATATTTACAGTCATATTCTGAAGAAGCCATCTCCAGGGATGACAGAGAACCCAGTGAGATTAAATTCAGTAGGCCAAAGTTAACCTTGTGTATATCATCCTTACTAGGTATCTCAGAAAATACACACTGCTTACTGAAGAGGAAGGACTAATGAATCTTTTAAAAGAGACAAGTTCAACAAAATATTAACTACTGGACTTATGTATGTATTTACAGCCAAGAGTTTTAAGCCTAACTAATAAGCAACTCCCTTTTGTCAGTTGTCAGGAATAAGAAGGAGAAAAAGCAAATGTAGACAGTAGACATCAGTAGACTTCAGAGAACTTTTCCTCACTTTTCTTGTATTATTTCATGAGTTTTCTGGTCATCAAAGCATCTTTTAAGCTAGATGGGGAATTTGAAAACAGCGACAACAAAAAAGTAAAACAATCTAGAAAACAAATGCACGCAAACGTCTGATCTTAATTATCAGAAATTATCATTCATCATCATAGAAAGAAAAAAGTCACAGTCCTTTTATTTTCCCACCTTCATCACCTGAAACAATTTCACCTAGACATATTTAAACTTTGATTAGAGTTAAGAATTTCTCATGGCCCATCCTATACACACAAGCTGTATCAATTGGGGTTATCAATCATTAAAAAAAAAAAACAAAAAAAACCTAACTCATTGTTAGACTATGATCAGCTATTACAAGTTTTGTGTTTCTTGTTGTAATTTGTTGCTGGGAATTGCTCTGACTGCTTTTACAACTATTAATACTGTTCAAGAGTTAACTTTTCACAGAAGTAAATAATTGTGTGTTCCTCCCACTGGCATTTTCACAACTGTCCACCAGCAAGGAATGATTATCCAGCTATTTTAGTGTTATCACAAATAATAGCTGAAGGATGGTTTCAGTTGCCTATGTACACTAAAGTCATTCTAATAGAGGGGCAAAAGATAAAAGTCTTTCACAGATTTATAGGGGCTAGCCTGTTTCCACAGCCAAATAACACCACAGAAATACTCCTTTCATCCCCTTCTCACAGGTTATTCTTTCAAGCAAGAAAATATAGATTACCTCAAAATGAAGCTATTTGCATATTCAGCAGAGACTTCAGAAACCCACATTAGCTCCACTTGCAGTGTTCTTTCCCTGGCAAACCACACCGGCCACCATCCTACCAGTGAAGTTCTCTTTCCTTACAGGCATTTGTGAACCCTCAAGGCTGCATTTTTTTTTAATGGGAATCGCCTGACAGCTTCCAGGTAGATCTGAAGACAACACAGAGTTAGGTGTTCCTGGGCTGCTGACTCTTCAAGGCCAGACTATCCAAAAAAAGAAAAAAAATTTTTAAACTATTCTACAACACCAGTATGCATAACACAAACTAGGCACCGTGACAGAGAAGTGGCAGGGCCAGAAGAGAATGTTAGTGTCATAACTCGGTGATGAAGCCTGCCAAAAATAATTTGCAAATATTTGTTCAAATATTTAATCAAAGTGTGCTTGCATTCCTCATTTGTATCCTTTCACTTTACACTCTAGCAATCACACATTTACTGTTGGGAATGTTTACTGAAGAAGTGACTTCTAAGCAACTCTTACATAATTTTCATATAAAGTGGATTGGGAAGCTTTGCCCTGATATTATAATTATCAATTCAGCAAACAGAAACTTTAATTCAGTCTATTCAGAATAGATAAAATGTGAATGGCAAATATGAAGATAAATGCTTCCAAAAAAAATCTAAAAAGATTGTGGGACACAAACACCTTTGAAAGATCAATGGGGTTTATATTCTGAAAGTCTTCTCCCACAACACACATATATGCAACTGAAATTCTTTAAACATATATGCTCTTTAGGATACAAAGGTATTTGAATGCCTTTCAGCATCAGTATTGTAGTATAAAACATTTATAGGGCCATTTTGTTTATTAAAAGAACTTATGGCTCTTGTGACTTGTTTAAAGATATACCTCATATAGAAGAAGAAGGTGCTCTTTTAGCAAGCAGGTATTTTTTTGTGAAGACCTTTTCAACTTCATAATAATTTTTAAATTCCCATAATCTAAGATCTTTTTTTTCTAGGAAATGTTATTTTATTCTCTTATACAAGAAGAAGCATAAATGGAAACATTAAATATTTTCTATCAATATGATAGCATATGAAGGGATCATGAAATAATTTTTCATATTTTTTCCTAAGGTTTATTTTTAATGTTTTTCAGAGATTTTCAGAAGTGAACACTGATTTTGACACCTAGCCCTCAACATAACAAATTGTCTTGTTTTGAAGGCTGAATCCCAACAGTTTATGAAACAGTGAATAAAGATGTAACTTTTTAGTCTTGTAATTTCTTCTAGTTAATTTTCTGTCTGCATTTATCTTTCTGCTGGCAGAATACAAATTTTACTTGGTTTCCCTATTTAGGTCCCAGTTTTGTAAATATTTGCAACACTAGCTTTTACTTTTCTACCATGAGTGAGCCTACTGAAATCAAAGGAACTGTATGCATCATTAAGTTGTGTATAAGTATCTGGAAGACAAAGGGCAGACTCACCACTTTAATTAGCATTTCAATGATTTTAATCACCATTTGATTCATTTTTTAAATACTTTTGAAAAAGTCATACATATTATAAGCTAAGTCAATAAATTATAACAATGTAAGTGCAGCTATGAGGGATCTAACCTACCTTCTGATGAGATAAACTAAATCAGCATTAATAACATTTTTACATCCATAATTAATCATTATTGAAAATGGGACAGTTACCTACCTAATTACCTAAATGTTTCATCAAATCAGGTAACTAGATAATTGGACTCCTAAATCCAGTCATGTATGCCTTTAATTAATTGTTGTTAACTGTTATTAAGTGTAGATTAGCTCCTGCCAGACACTTTCACCTACACTTTAGAAGCTGTTTTATGGTCATTATTTATTCTGCAAATGAGGTGGGTTATTCTGCCAGTTTATATATTTGATGCATTTTATAGTGTTAAAATGAAATAATTTAAAAACATTTTAACAATCTTTGTTTCAGCTGTGCTTCAAAAACCTTGAGTCTTCCACCTCCTCATGCAAATGTCTCATTTCTCAATGTATTAACCAGTTTATGCTGATGTCAGCCATATTACATTGCTAATACTTCATAGTTTTAAGGATTTGCCATCACATTGGAATAGACAGAGACGTGGGTTTATTAACCACATTTCATGAGGTTTTAATTGCAGCAATTTCCCTGTCCTTTTTTCTGATAGAAAGCTATAGTGGTTTCTAACTGAACTTCTTTTTTATTAAAAAAGGAGAGAACCTCCATTAATGTGAAACTCTCAAAGTCTTACATTGTTGCTTTAAAACCTTTTTGACAGTTTACTTTGTTTTGAATATAGAACACGCTTTATAGAGAATTTAAAGCTAGATTAGCTGCCTGTAATGTGAATGAAATGAAAAGAGTAACTGAGGCTTTTCCCAAGTGAAGACTGACTAATCTCCACTTGGAAAAAGCCTCAATTACTCCTTTGAGAATCATTTAAAGGGAAGAATATCTATTCCTTACCATAATATTGTACACCCGTCTGTATCTAAATCCTATGGTGATAGACTCATTAGAATTACCAAAAGCAGATATGTATACCCATTCCAATATTCTATATTAACCTTTTGGAAGTCTGATGAGGTGGAATGAAATGGACTCATAGCGATGAATGAAAAAAAAATCAGTAAAGATAATAAGCTATACAGAAAAGAAAAGAGGAAAGAGTAGAAGCAGTAACACAGAGACTGGCATGAAGAGTAAGCTTCAGAAGTTACTTTTAATGACAGAGAGAATGGGGAAATTAAGGGGAAGGGCTTAAGAGGGTAAGATAAAGTGCAGAGCAGAGAGAGGAGAAGGAGAAAAGATTGGAAATGGCAGTTGGGAGGTCAAGTACCAAAGAAACTATTGTGCTTCCATAATAAGGGAACAGCAGAGAGTTCAGCAGTTAAGATAAAAGCAACCAGCAGATGATGATTCTATTTTTAAGATATTTAGAGAGTTGACTTTTTCAGATCTGTACAAACCTGAACACATTTGGAACTTCCCACAAAGGCACAATTTGCATATATTTCAGGTTGGAATGCAATATTTAGAAAAGCACCACAAAATACTTCAAAAAAATGAAAGACATTATTTTAATAGAAATCTGTTGAACTTGTGCTTCTTACTTTTCTTATTTTTAATTATTAGAAAACTGCATTTTTATAATGCAAATAGTTCCATCACTTTTTTTCCAAATGTCTGTAGAAGTATTTCACTAATAGTGACAGAACCTCACCCCCAAAATCTAATATGAACTGAAATAGATGGAGGTGTAAAAATATGTATGCACATGCTATCTCTTGGGGGAGGGTGGTTAGGCCAAAAAAACCCTTTGGAGCTAGCTAATTATAGGAACCTTTGGTGCTGTGAGTAAAAAAAGAAGGGGAGGGAAGAACAAAAGGGGGGTTAAAGCAATAAGTAAGAGATGGGACAATTTAGGATAGTAAAAAGTAGGTTGTATACAGAATAAACTTTTAAAGCAAACCTACAGAATATGTATACAGGGTGTAATGGAAAGATATGTAGACTAGCTCTGAACATGGTAGCATGCCTCCAAACAGAGTATGCTGAAAGACTGTACAGAAGGAGCAGCTCAAATCCTGAGAAAGGCTTGCACAGGCTTTTGCAGGGAGGGAGAGGAGAAAGGGAGTTGGCTAATTAGCTTGGGCAGTTTTACTCAGAACATGCAAGTCTGGCCCTTAGCAGCTTTGCTTAAAAGATCCATATTGGCAAGTCCTGGGGAAAAGTTGCAATATCCATGCAGTATTACTTTAGAACAGTGTTTTGGCTGATTCCCAATTTTAGATGGTGGCTGGCTCTGTAGCTGGCTGAAAATAAATTCTTTTAGTCTGGTTGAGCTACAGAGCTGTCTGAAATCTTCGGTAGAGATTTTGGACTGCTGGTCTGTACACTGGCTTACTAAATCCTCTAATTCTTCATTTGCTCCAAGTTTGTGTTATATATAGAAGGAATAGGTCCGGCATAAATGAGATAAATTGATTCTTTCATGACAGTAATTTTCTGTACTGTCTCTCATTTCATCATCTCAGTGACATCAATTGAGAGAGACTACTTTTTTAACCTTTTATCTGAGGCAGACTGTACCCTCACTCAAGGTTCATATGGCCCTTCCATAAGGGGCCATTTCACAAAGCTCTGTAGCAAAGAATGATGCTTTAATCAGTTTGAGGCAACAATAAACTGTTTATCTCTCTCCTGTATTGGTTTGTTTGACAGTCAGATACATTTGCTGTCATCTGCCAAAGCTACTGACAACAGGGGTCTGCTCCTGCTTACACTGATGTAAATTAAACAGAAGTCTACAAAAGTCAGTGGGCATATGCATGTGTAAAGCTTGTGCAGGAATTACATCCTCAATTTGTTGAGTCCCTGAAATCTGAGCTATGGACATAGTCTCTCAGCAGTACTACTAGTAGACCTAACTAAAAAATTTCAATAGATAAGTTTGCTGTTTGAAAATGATGTTCTGCTGCAGCTGAAGTATTTTACAAGAACATGCTGATTTTCTTCAATACTTCCTAAGGGAATAAGTCAAAATAAATCATTCTGAACTCCTCCTTTGCTTCTGTCATCATAGTTAAAACCAGTCACAATTTTCTGATTAAACAGAGCTTTGTCATTAAAAGCCAAAGAGTGAACCTGAAAAGTCTCTCATGAAATATCATAGGCTTTAAGGTGTTTCAGAGAAGTGTTGACAGTATCTAAAGGAATCACGCTCTAGATCCCTCATGCATTCTCGTGGTGACATTGCTAAGAGACATGTGAACCTAGGTTTTGGACAGCCTACCTGGCAAGGATTTTCAGATTCCTTGCCACGGAGCCAGCAAATGAGCAACTAATTCTAACTGAGAGTTGATTTCCAGACCCATATCAGGGAGTCCCGAAGCCCCAAAGCCTTCACTAGGCAGGGTGTTCTGATTTTAGGTTCTGAGGGCCACAAGAATCCCAGGAACCTACAACTAAATTATTCCCGTGCCTCTTTCCACTCAGAATTGCCTTTTCACTGGAAACATTGAGATATCTGACTTGATTTTCATTTGCCTCAAAATAAAATGTCAGTCCCACATATCAACCAGTTATAATAAACAGCTTTTTCATAATGTGATAGCATTATTGCTTGGAGATTCTTGAAATAGAGAAATGTGATATATTGTTAAAGTATCAACTATTGCACTTTACTTAAATCTGAATATTGTGTTTTGACATAAAAATTGTAATGAATGAATAGTTGTAAAAAATAGCTTTGTTTCTGAATATTTACTTTCTTCACCATTTCCATTTTCAGAGAAATTACAGCTTCTAATTCTGTTTTATTTTAAATCAAGGTCTGGGAAGGAATTTGCATGTGTGTGTATTCAAGGAGGGAGCCTCGTTCCCTGAAATTTTATTTCTTTGCAATATGATGTTCTCTACTGACAAACCCAGACTTCTCCCTTACCCCCCAGGTTCTCAGCAATTTTCTTAGTCATGCATGTAATTCTTGTTTGGTTCTTTCCTTCACCTTATTTAATCATATTCCTTTCATGCTGCAGATGTCTAATAGTTTTACCATATAAAGGTTTCACAGGTTTCTCTGAAAACTAGCTGGGCTTTTCTAAGAGTTGGCATTGGATTGATAAACATAATAGATAAAGTTCTTACTTCAACAAAAGGGTAATTTCTCCACTATGAGCACTAGAACACATATGTTGCTGCTTCAGTGAACAGCTATGCAAAAATTCTACCTGTAGAGATCTGAGCTCTAATTCAACAAGCAATTTAAGTACCTATCTAATTTTCAGCTTGTGAATAGTCCCACTGAAGTCCTAAAATTATCCACTGATTATTTTATAGATTAATTTATCCTCAGAATTTCTCTAGAAGATAGAATTTTGAATTTACTGTAAAGAATAGGGATTCTACAATGAAATGATCAACAGCATGCAAAGCATGTATGGAAAAGCTGAGGACAGAATTCAGCTCTCCAAGTCTAGCTTATTCATTAAAACCCTGTGCTTATTCTCAACACAGCAAATGCCTTCGGGTGAAATGCTTTTTCTTTTTCTTTTCTAAGTATCCTACAAGCCCTTCCTCTGTGACTAATGAACGTGCAAAATGTTGCCACAGAGATTAGCAAGAAGTAAATAATCACAAGAACATGTAGCTGTATAAGCTTCAGGTGTAAAAAGTATACACTCTGATTCTGTTAATCTTTTGTAGTTATTTCCTTTTCCGCTGAGTCTTCTTTTGCTAAAGACTGTTGACATACCCAAGGTAACTTTCATGCAAAGGAAAAAAAGTAATCGTATAGTTCTGCATGGCATTGGTCGAACATCCTGCACCCAGTTCTGTGCCTATTTTAAGAAAACCCTGCAGAAAGTTCATATAGACAATGAAAAAGATTGAAGAGCTGAAAAGCATGTTGGGAAGGGTAATAGCATGTAGGGAGGATTGAAGGGTGCTTTGTCTCAGTGTGTACATTCTCACATCTAAATAGCTGGGACTTTTCACTTTCTGGAAAAGACATAACAATACACAAAGGTTGAAGCTAGACAAATTCTAAGAAAAAAAGACAGGGAAGACGATTTGAAAGTTTATACCACTGACAGTAATTACAGGTTAAGACCTTCCTCTGATCGTCTGTAGAGGTCAGGATAGATGTGTTTCCTTGATTTGCAATTGAACAGATGTATTTTGATGTATTTAATTTTAACTTCCCTGAAATATCAGGAATTGACTAGAGGAGATGGGACAAAAAGATACCATATAATGTTCCTTTCTTCCATGCTTGTCTGGGGAATCACGTTTAGATGCTTAAGGTCAAATTGATTAGCAGATTGGAATAAGAAAGCAATTTCCGCCCAAGTTGTACTGGCCAAACAAACAAAAACATTTCATCTTTTCTTCTCCTTCCTTTGTAGCACGCTTTGCCTGCTAGCACCATCTGGATATATGCCACATCATCAATCTCTTGCTCTTAGAGATGTCTCAGAAATATATGTCAGTTCAACTATTTCACATGTGCCTGACACGCATACTTGCTTAGTTTTATCTCCAAGACTGAACTATTTTATTTTTATTAAAATTTTATTAAAATAGCAGTTTCTGGATTAGCTTCGCTGTGAGATTAGACTGTGTGATCTAAGGATCCTCTCCAGTTGTTTGAAAAAACACCTAGAGAATTTGAAGGATTTTAAATTAATAAATACACCTTGAATTTGAAAATGTGCTTTGAAAATCCCAACATGCCAGAAGAAGACATTTCCACTATTGTCACTGATGGTTCCTGTAGCAACTTTTGAACTGGACTCTTAACCAACCTGTGAGAATGGGCTCAATCTTTTCTCGAGTTGCAGCTGTGATTACATTTAAACCATTGTTTATTTAACAGATTGAATAAACAGCATAATATAATAATATAATAATATTAATATAATATTTTTTTCAAACCCTTGCACTGATTTGAAGTGGCTTCTTTGAAACAAGTGACTTCATGGCTCTGTGTTGGATTGTTCAATGCATTTATCCATGGCCACTCTTTGCACTGCAAAGCAGCAAGGAAGAAAATCTAGCTGATTGCATTGACCTGGCTGCTGTACACATGCTCAGGTGGAAGCCTTTGGAGGCAGGGGAAACTTACTTCCCTTACAGCTAAACTGAACATGTTTGGAAGGAAATACTTCTGTAATGCAGGGTGGGAGAAGCAGAGAAAGAGAGAATTAGGAAGCCTGCTGAGAAGAGCAAAAAGCAGACATGCTTTCAGGTTTCAAAGGCAATGGAATGAAGTCCTTCCTATGGTGCCTGAGGATACCATCAAGAGTTCACTGGAACCAGTAAGCCACTGAAAGCTGCCGACTGAGTGAAACTGAAAAAGAGGACCCATTTTGCAAAGCTGCAGTGGGAGGAAAAGGTTGCCTATTGCATTTTTACTTCTATCTTGTCTTATTCTGAGAGGGCTTTTTCCTATTTTAAAAAGTTTCTGGTGGTAGTTTCTGTTCTAATAAACAAAGCTAACTCAGAAGTTAAAAGTCACTGGTGTTTTGGCATTCTCAAATGGGGAAAGGAGAGAGCAGGTTTACGTCAGAGCGCTGGTCAACTCAGTACTCATCATAGTCATAAAACAAACACTGACACTAGTTGACTTTAAATGCACCAAAAGGCATGTTTTGTTCTCAAACTGTATTTCACATTGGAAAATAATTTTTGAAAAAATAAAATACAGCTATTTGCACATTTAGTTTTGTTATACATCTTCTGTGCAGAAATTCATTCATATAATTTTAACAAAGTCTAATCATATGGTGACTAGGAGCAGCACTGCAATGATGTTAAGATAAATGTAAAATTTGAAAGGTTTTCTTTAAAGTGGTCTAAAAATCTCTTAAAAGAAGAAAAAAAAAAAACACAGATGAAAACTTAACTTGAGGGAAGATATCAAAACCTGGGCAGGAAGATATGGTGTGACTGTAGAGTTCTGAGGTGACATTTAATGGCCCATTTGAGTTACAGGTCAAGTCCTGTAACCTCACATCTTTAATGTTAGAAGAGGTAAACTAATCAATACTGGAAGAAAAGTTTGTGGAGAAAGGAGGGAGACCTGTATATCTTTCTATCAAGTTGTGAAGCAACAACAAGAGGTCTGAACAGAATGTCCAAGGCCACGTTATGCTTTAGCAAAACGTCTTAAGGGGCCTGTTATCTTTACAATGGTTGCTGGCATATTTGTAGAGAAAGGAATTGTAAATAAAGGAAGGAAAGAGGGTTAGAGTAAAGCTAGATTCTGATAAAATGTTCTCGTTTGCAAAGCGGGCTGAAGAGTGATGAGCTGTTTTCAGGACTAACATTTCTGAGGAAAATTTCATTTATTTCAAATTTGTTACAGAATCAAAATAAATACTTTCATTACAATGTTTTCTTCTTTTTGTTAAAGTAAAATACATATTAAAAAAAAAATCTGAACCCTTCTGTCTGTTGTCTCTCTCCCTCACCCCCCCATCTCTTTTTTGGGGGGTGGAAGGGGGTACCAGAAGGCAACAAGGGTGAACATCTAAGTTTAATTGCTTACAGAAGAAAGAAGGTAAAGCAGGAAAGATTCATAACAAGAATAAAGTCACTTTTCCATAGCAAAACCACAGCAGAGAGGAAAAAGGGTTATTTCTACTCTTACCATTAATTTAAACATATAGTCATGTGAATATTTATTAGCTTGAACTTATACCAGTTGAAATAAGAAGGCAATCCACTGAACTACTCTAGCTAATTACTTACTGATATTTGGAAAAAAAGTAATTGTGCATTTGATTTAAGTAATGTCTAACTCATCTGCCCTCAAAACCCCGAACTAATGTTCTTATACATTTTTTATTATTTAAATACTATTAAATATATCCATTTTATCACTGTCCCGTTAATCATTGTCTGTCCTGCCTGTCTCTTTTTCATTATTTATATCCTGGAATTCATATCACACAAGAAGATATCTCAGGACCAAGGATACGTTTCACAAATCAAAACTATATACAGTGTTCTGTGATTCTCTACTGCCAGTAGAGGGTCACCTCTGTTTTTACAAGCACAGCATTTGAATCAAAGACTGAATTGCTCATGAGAAGACCCATAGCCAAGAGCTAGCTGTGTGCATGACTTCAGACAGTGTCTTAGATCTATTTGGTCCTTAGGAAGGATTTTTTTTTTCTTTCTTTCTTTCTTTGACATTGAAAGAGAAACCAGAAAATGAATTGCACCTATTAAAGTCTATTCCATGAGAAAAAATCTCTTGAGTCCCGGTGACTGACACATACCTTTTTCTTCTCAGGTCACAAAGTCAGAATTCCAGTGGGAATGTCTTGCCTTCACCTGGCATCTCAGAAGCTAGTGCATTCACCTGAGAAGTGGAGGTGCTAATCCATCTTCCTATGAATATTTCAATGTAGGAAGTAGAACAGGGACAACAAGACTCACTGAAAAAACTGATTCCAGAGGGCTCTTTAAATCTTCTAGTTCAAACATTGTCTTCAGAACGGAAAAATGTAGTTTTAAAATCAGCTCAGACAGAAGGGTAAGTAGTTTCAAGTGCATTTAAACTGACACTAAAAAAGAAACCTCAACTTTCAGCTGCTTGTTCCCATTCCTCTGTGTTGAAGCTGCTGAAAAGGACAATCAAAACATTTCCTTCCCATCTTTCCCCTTCTCTCTCCACCCAGTGGCCACCAAATCTGTTTAATGGGAACTTGTTACATCTTCTTTTGTCATTACAACTTGTAACAAAAAGTCATTTCAGGGTCTTCTCCTTACAGGATAGAAATTTAGCTTTCCAAATGTATGTCTAACCTGTGTGTGGGTATGTGTACCTGCATGCACACCTGAGTGCACAGCCACATGTAAATATATGTATATCAGAACATGTCAAAATAGGCATGCTCTTTCCAGTTCCTTTTTGCTCTTTGAGAGCTTAAACACTGAATGGAAGATGAAATACTTTCACGGTCCTTCCAGATGCATCATTGCACCATCTTTGTAGCTCCGTATTAGGAATTAGGTTGATAAAAAGCACTTTAAGCCTTCATAACTGTCATTCATATAGCTCACAGAAGCACCACATCTGCTTTTTACAGAAACACAGTACATTTTTAAAGGTACAAAGAAAACAAATAAGAAGCCAAAAAGACAGAGCACATGGGCAGAGCTGGCTGAGTAGGTTTCCAGGTTTATTTGACATTTTCCATTTGTAATGCAAGTTCAGATTTTGGATTTTTCTATCATACCACTTTAAGAAAATATAGGTTTTATTAAATCTGCCTCTGAGAGACAACTCTCCGAGCTTTTTGAAAGTTATACCAAAGTATTTTCTGAACTATGGCCACATATCTAAAGCCTGGATGGTCTCTGGCTTTAAAAATATTTTGATGTTACAAATGTACATACTTCCAAGAGCACTATTCTCTGACAACTGATCTTTTCAAGTCTCTTCTGGGCTATCCAAACCTAAAAGTGTCATAAATATTTTTGATAGTATCCTGTAAATTCCATACTATTTTTCTTAAGCCTGTCTTCTATTTTATCTTTTTGTTTGTGATAATTCTGATCTTTTTCTTCTCTAGCGGTGTCAAATTGAGAACACCTGGAATCTCATTCTCACAAGGGGCTGGAGTGACAATAGCACACTCTTAAAGTAGATGAAATATATCCCACTCTCTCAGCAGGCAGGAAAAGACTCAAGCAGCAGTGGGTGGAAACAGAAGAAAGAATCCATTAGAATGGAAAAGAGAAGAGAGGGAGGAAGAGGGGGAAGAAAAAAAAAACTAATCTCAGATTCTTCTGGATTTCAGGAAATTTACCAATAATGCTCTAAATAATAACTATGCTTTGTATAAAAAGGAAGATCATAATTTCCTAAATGTTCTTTCAGTAAGTACCCCAAGTATGGTATTTTGTACTTTACATTTCCTTAAATGCAAGCAAAATTTAGGGCCTGGTTGGAAGTACTCATTCATATGGGTAGTCCTCACTGAATGAGTCATGAGAAAAGGCTTTGGTAGGAGTCTTAAAGCAAATGAGACTTTGTAAAGCAGGCCCATTTTTTTGTGACAGGCAAACCTGTTTAGCTTAAAAGCTGTGCTTTTTTTTGTATCCATCTGAATACTGCTTCCAGCCCAATTTTGCTAATTCTAAGGGCAGTTTGGCACAGGTGTCAGTTTTTAAATGGCTAACTTAGCTTTCAATACTATTAGCTGACTATTAAAAAGCAAACCTAAACTTAAAGCAGCTGTAGTTTGCATAGCTTTTAGAAGTGAATAGATTATTTGGTGAGACAGCACAGTTGATATAACAACTGCTTATTGCTCCTCTCTATAACGTGTTTAACAACAAGGTTGATTTTTATGGCCAAGATATTCTTCTATGGCTGACTAAAGATGAGCCCGAGAAGAAAACTGAAATCTGTTCCTGAAGTCTGTACATTTATAAAACAAAGTTCAGAAAGAAGTTCTAAAAGTCTCATTCTCTTCTCTTGTTTACACAGCATTTTGCACATACAGTGAGGCTAATAGATTATAAAAGATTGAAAGAAGAATAATTCCTTAGGGAACTGGTATATGTACAACTAATTATAGAATTTTAAGTAATCTATAGCCAATGCTTTTTTCAGAAAAACATCAGAGAATCCTAAAGGCTTTACAGTATTTTTCACAGTTAGGAACTTGTGATTTGTAATACAGTAGATTACTTTTTCAAAGTAACTTTAACCACCCTACTGAGTGGGTAATCAAATAGTGCCTCCTCAACTTTCTCCTTCTAAATTTCATATAAAATTTTAATTCATGCATTACATTACTTGAGCTTTTATGCAATTACATGATAAATTATTCACTTTTTGATGTTATGTTTTAGACAGATGTTAAATCAAAGAAGTTAATGATTAAACACATTTTAATAGATTTGCCACTGTAGCCTTTACTCACTTTAAAAATAATTTTTGATTGAATTTTGGTGCTCATGAAAGTGAAATGCGAAGGACCATGTTTTCAAGGGATCTCTACAGTCTCTCACCTTAATCACACAATGCTGTAGACACCAGCAGTTTTATCCATAAACAAAAACTTAGATGAAAAGGAATTAAGTTGCATTAAGCATGACATTCCCCTACAGTAAGCCTGAAAGACTGAAGAAATTACAAAGTAAAGGACACCTGTTAACCTCAGCCTGACAGCCACATGATTCCAGAAACAGATCCCACAATTTAAAAAGGGCATTTCCTCTGCTTTCAAATGATAAAGACACCTGCTAAATGCTAATCACTATTAAAGTGTAATGTAAAGCTCTAACCATAGTTTCTCTGTGAGCTCTACTCCAGCCAAGCACTGTTGCAACTCAGCATCGCTCTCTCTGTGCTTTCTCCCCAGAGCTTCTCTTTGGAGAGTGGTGCAATTGTGAGAAAATGGCAGGAGAGGATGCCGGAGAACTGATTATACCAGTTTCACTTCAGCTTAGATATTTGCTACTCAAAAAATGACCCTCAGCTGTCTGGGTCCGGCTTATTCTGCATTTCTGAGGCAGTGCAAAGCCACCAAAATGGGGGGAAAAGATACAGTTCACTGTAGATGTTTGTTCTAAGGAGAAGGAGATGTTAGTTCTTCAGCGATATACTTTTACTTACATTTGTGCAGTTACTTCTGTGCTTGGGTGTAAATAATGGGAGAATAAAACTAAAAAAATATGGATAATAAGAGTCAAAACATACAGGCAGGGCACAATGAAAATTCCATCCGTCCATCTTCATTCATTTGCCATCAACTGTTAGAACTTGCTTCTTCAACCATAGTGATCTTTGATCTCTGTTTGGTACAAAAAGTGGGCAAAATGAGCATAAAAAGGCAACTGCCCCAAGCCTTTAAGACCACAGTTCTTGGTGGCTTCCCGCCCCTTGGCGCAGGCCCAGTGCCTCTCCTTATCGACCCACCACCTCCACCACTTCACGTGATCCTCACAGAACTTGGAAGTAATTATAGCACAAGAGGAGTCTAGGTTAGATCCCTTCTCTATTTGATATATGCTATTGCAGACAGTGGGGTGCATATATAAAAATCTTCCTGCCAGCTCTTCATGAGTCTGCAATTTCCTCTCTATGTAGCCAGTGTCGAGCGAGTGAAGGGTTAACAGGACTGAAAAAGTCTGCCAACTAAGGAGTCTGCATGGACCCTCAGGGAGGGAGGAAGCAATGCGGAGGCGTTGTGGTCTTGCCTCGCTAGCAGGGTCCTTCCGAACAGACAAACAGCCCTGTTGTTATGAAACTCGCAGAAGTCAGCGAAAACAGTATTTGTCCAGAGTCACAGACGTATAAAAAAGGAGACTTGGATACTAAAGACTGTCTCAAAATTATTATTATGAGCCCACAAATTAATGAAATTAGAGAAGTTAGGGACTGAGTAATGAGCATGGTCGGGTCAAGCTGTCTACAAGAAGATGGTGGCGAGACAAACGAGGCGAAGGAGGAAGCGATGTGAAGACATTGCAGTCCACCTCCCTGTTTTGCAAGGAGCAAAAGACCATGATCACAGAACTTAACTCTGACCCACGATAACCTTCAGCTCATTACACCCCATTTTAATATTATCTCGCACACCCCCTCCTAATTAACATATCAGGAAGGGGCAGGAAACGAATAATAAAGCAAAAAGGGGCCAATGAGAAGTGGCTCTACGAATATGCAACTATGTATGAATCATCATGGATGACATTTGCCCAGAATCCCAGCCAGGTATAAAAAAGGGTCACCGAGCAGGAGAGTTGGAGCAGGGACAGGAATGTAACTTGACCATCCTCTCCGGCTGGACCATGAGTATTCCCCCCCTCCCCTTTTCCTGGGACGCTGGGTTAAGGTAACTCCTCGAATTTGAGAGCCCTCTTGTTAAGCGAGTGAACCAAAAGGCTGGCCAGTAGTAACTCCTTGAGATTGAGAGACCTCTCGCTAAGAGAGTGAACAAGAAAGCTTTCAAGTAGGGATAAGCAGTGCTTTCAGCGCAGTGACTGACTATTTCGGGTTATCCTTTCTAAATCCATAATTGCATTGTTTTGGTTTATCCTTTCTAAACCAGTAATTGCATTGTATCAGGTTATCCTTTCTAAATCAGTAATCGATGATTTTGCATTATGCTTTTGAATCAATAATCGATGATTTCAGGCTATCCTTTCGGGCTATCCTTTCTAAATTAATAATCGCATTATTTTAATGGATGTTACTAATCTAAGAGCTTGCGTGAGGAAGTAAACATAGTTTTTATTACATCACTGTCTCAGTCGTTACTGTCAAGCTGTCGTAGCGTTACAGCCAGTAAAGCCTGGATTCAAACTGTCTTCAATTGAATTAAAAATCATCACAGAGATGCCCAATTTTAGAAATAATCTTCAGAATGATGGCCTCTTCTAGCATGGGAACATGGAAAGGCAGTAAATCAGTATTTATTTATCCCATGTGACATAAATAGAGTTGAGGGGACTAGAAAAGGGGGCACTACAAGAATAGATAGCCATTCCCCCTTCTATTTACAGTATCTGTCCATCTCAGAATACCTGTATCACAAAGATAAGGCTTCCAAAATACTTTAAAACTTACAAGCAATTTTATTTAAAGACCAAGTAGAAATCTATCAGCAAGCACAAAACTTGTTCATAGATCTAGACACATTCAGGTTTTTTGATATAAGTGTTTTCCTTTTGTCTTCAGAATTATTATTTTTTTTTGATGTGCACCTTCACTCCTCTCCACAAGTGCGAGTAATTTCTAAGTACCTTTGTCTTAAAATACACAGTCCATGTGGAAGGATAACACCTTCACTATTAAAAGTAATTAACAGGATGTTAAGTGATGTGAGAGGAAAACACTGCTGTGTTCAGTCCAAAGACTATTTATAGTTCTTTCCATTTGTATTCTACTGATACATAATACATATAGCTGCTCTAGAAACTTCTCACACACAAAACCACTCTGCACTAGTAGAGTATGGAAATGGAAAATGGAAATATAAATATGGAAATATAAAACCTCCCCAAAACATTCAGCATTATGTTCAAGCTTACAAAAGCTGTTGTTTTTCTGTCATGAAACTGTCTGACACCTGTACTTTAAATATTATGATCAGAGGGCAGGGAAGCAAAAAATTCAAAATTGACCACCCTTGATGCTGGCTAGAATACCAACTGAGATATAGATGCTAATTTTTCAATTTTCCCCCTAAAAAAAAATGACTCCAAAATTCCAAGCATGTCACAATCTGAACCACTGTACCGTGTGGATTATACTGCAAACTTTACTTTAATGACAAGCTATAATACATTGCTCTAATCATTTATGGCCTGTGCCTGCCATTTTTGAGAACTGGAGATGTTTAAAGCTTACATTTGGCTTTGTAAAATGTTTCACTTGTGAAAACCTGCGTGGTTTTATATATAAATATAGCATGTCTGAATTGCTTTTTACTTCAAGTGGGATAGGTCATCCTTCATTTCTATGAATAGAAGGAGTGCTGATTTAGGTGGCAACATGAAATAAAAGCAATATTAAATCTGATTTCACATCTTACTCCATACAACTAGGCTGCATAGAATATGAGGTAGAAAAAAAAGGAAGGACAAATAAAAGATGTAGATCATCACCCCATAAAGTGTTTTTTTCAACAGTTCCATCAGCGTGTGTTTTTGTGCCCAACTAATGATACTGCTCCAAAGTTGATCAGACAGAGGAAAAAAGGCACTAACAATGCTGTAGAAATGGTAATTCTACCAGAATCTGATGAATGGTTGCCTGTACTAATAACTAGGTACCACAGATTTGGGGAGTCATATACACTTTAATACACAATTTCCTGATTTCTGAGGGTAATTTAAAGGAAATTTTGTGAGATCAACTGTTCTAACTACTGCTCATTTTTTAATCCTTATATGTGTGTGTGTGTGTGTGTGTGTGTGTGTGTGTGTGTGTGTGTCCAAGCAACATATTGCTTCCTACAGCACCTTTTGTTCAAAGATCTCCTCTTACCTTACAGATATTAATGCAGTTTAAAAATATCCCTTCTTATATGCATTTTAAAATCAGAAACAAACATGTTTTTGTATTTTCCCCTAGGACATCACACAATAACCTTTACCATTTTAATCTGATCAGTTTCCTGACTGAAGAACTTCTAAAAAATGAGCTTTTTCACACTCTGAATAATCAAAAAGTGAAAAGTTGCAAGTCTGGAAGTGAGATATTTCATTTGAAATAAAAGCCTACACAAATTCACACCTCTAATACATACTGCTTGAAATAATAAATGTACAATTATTGGATAAAATAATTTATCTTTTCAGGTTGCATTTTTGAAATGTTGTTATTCACCACTGGAAAGCAGATGTCTTTGAGCAGAAGATTGTAGAAGTATAACAGCACATTATCGATCGTATATATGCTTATTTTGCACTTCATGTCATTGCTGCTATTGAAGTTGAATCCATTAATAATATTAAGATAAAAATATTTGTTATTAAGAATTTTATTGAAAAAATTGTCTAATTTGGCAAGAACATCTTGATTTCCATGATCTGTAAGCAGAAATATTTTTTTCATTTTGTATTGTATATTATCAATATAACATAAAATGAAACAATGATAACATTATGCATATATTTAACAGTTTAATAAAATCTAGAAGCTTAAACATTTCAACCATGAAAATAAATCAGAAATGAACACTGTAATATTCTGATGAAATTTAGCACTTTGATCATTTCTTGAAAGTTTGATTTTCTGTTGTCTATACTTCTGATCAGCTGCAAATGAAATAATTGTGTTGCACTTCATTTGGTATTGTGTTTTGAATCTGTGTGCAGCCTCAGGGGCAATTCTTATTTAGGAGGCAGTCCTTCAGGCTGTCTGGAAATGCAGATTACATTTCCACCAATACGGCAAAAGGTTGCCATAAATCGTGCTGCATATTCCACTCTATATCCTGAGCCTGGAAGTGGGCTGGAACAAAGAAGAATCTCTCTTTAATTGCATTCAGTATAAACAAGTTATATTGTAACAATGAGGGCTGTCTTCCATGTAATAACAGAATGGCAGCACAACATGAAATGGTGAGAAAGCACATGAAATGATCTGGAAACAAAAATCAAATAATTTTGGATGAATAAGCAAATTGGTATTGTACATAACATTCACTTCCTTATCTACTGGCTTATTAACAAAGATCTTAATAGATACTTAAATTTATTCTGATAACCTTTCCAGAACAAATAACTGCAGGATAAGATCACTGTTTATTTTTTAATGTGTTCTTAAAAGAATAATCATGTGGGGTGGAGAGTATTATAAATTTCTAAGTTAGTGAGCCAAAATTAGTCTATTGAAATCCTCTATGAACCATGCAGTTTTGCAATGGTTTCTGTTTGGATCAGAAGAAAATTTCTCCATGGAGAAGAAATGCCATTGCTATCTCATGGAGATTTTCTACTAAACATTGAGAATGAAGGACTTTTTATTGCAATGTCCTTTCTCTGAGCAGTTCTTTTCTACTTTTCTACAGAGCTTGTAACAGAGAATATAAATACATGTGTGTATATATGTATATATGTATATGTATATATATGTATATACGTGTGTGTGTGTGTGTGTGTGTGTGTGTGTATAGACTGATCTTGCTCACAAACCAAAGACCTGAAATTCTGCATTTTTGTAAATTAAGAATTTTCATACTTCTCTTCTTCAGTCTGAAACCCAATCTTGGTGCTGCTGGGAATCAAACTCCCCACTCGAAAGAACAGTGGAAAAGTTAGCAAAAGCTGTGGCGAGACTGAACATGAAAGCAAAAGATTTAGAGAATTAATCAACAGGAAACTGTGTGATGCTGAAGAAAAGGCAAGATATAATCCTGCTGTCTTTATTATCAAGCTCCAAGCATCTCTCTCAGTGGGTTGAAACATTGTTTACTT
Source organism: Apteryx mantelli (assembly GCF_036417845.1). Taxonomy (NCBI): domain Eukaryota; kingdom Metazoa; phylum Chordata; class Aves; order Apterygiformes; family Apterygidae; genus Apteryx; species Apteryx mantelli. The sequence goes on from NC_089979.1 coordinate 82,263,003, forward strand.
TTTGAGTCCGTCTACCTTTTCCACTCACAGTTATATGCTGGCAGGAAGCCTGGAGAGCCTGTCTAGAAATGAACAGACGTTTCTTGGATTGAAATAAACACTAATAAACCTTATTTTGGAATGGAATTAAGGACTATCTCAGAGGAAAACATTGATGAAGGAGCTAGAAGTTACTGGCAGGAAATTTTTTTCTGTCCATAATTTTTACACAAACAGGTAGGCATTTCCAACAGATGTGTAGATGTTCTACCCATGGTTTTTGCTTCCCATTCCTGAGTGGCATGTGTTCAGGATCATACTAGTGTACAGGGTCGGTCAAAACTTCTTCAAACTTCAAAGGAACTTTAATCTTGCAATAGAATTGATGCATCTCTGAGCTAAGCTTTACTTGCAACTAAGAGCAACGGTGTTTAAAACACAGTAAGAATTAGTCTGCCATTGCAATGTATTCAGTAGAACCCCTCCCAAACATAAACTCCAAAGTAATCATTCCTAACAGATTAAATTTAGTGGGCCGGACATATGCAATGTGAGTTATTGAAGTTATTTTTTTCTTTAATGAATATAAACTCCATTTCAAAAGATTCAAAAGACAGGGTTTTTTTCCATGTAAAATAGAGACTTAGATACAAAATGCTAATGATACAGTAGCTCAAGAAATCTTAATTCTGTCCTTACTGTGATATGAATGAGATACTGTTCTTTGGAAAAAAGTAGTGTGAGCAATTCAAGTTGATCATCATGAAATTGAAAAAAGGGGTGAAAATATTGTCATAAGCAACTACAAATCTGCTCTTTCCTAACCTTGCACGTAAATGGCCTTTTCATGTAACTTTTTGCATGTTCTACCCTAAGCTTTTTTCTGTTCATTTCTTTCTTTCTTTCTTTTTTTTTTTTTAGCCTGGAAAACACAGTTGTACATGATGCAATTTACCATGCATTAGTAAAGGAGGACTTCAGCAATGCAGTTTGTAACTAGGGCTCCAGGGCTAGATACCTTCACTAGCTGGTGGTAGATGATGGGGAGGTACCTGTTTCAAGGAAAGAGGTACAGATAAAGCATGTTTTGCCTTGGGAGATTTGTGGGTCTCTTCCTCCTTGTGGGACACCTGCACTGTCCCCAAAGTACAGGACTTGGTACCTTGATTCCAGTAGAATTACTCTGATTTCTGATAGACAAAGAAAAAAAAAAGAAGAAAAAAGTCTAAGAATTTGTGACTTATCAGAATCAGCTGCTGAGCAAAAGAAATACATGCCAACTTTTGGATTGAAACAACAAACAATTCCCTCACAATTGTGTTTTAGGCTAGTAGTGGATCAATTTTTGGTAAAGACAGGTCTGTGTCATCCATCCCATGGTATTTAATAAAACATTTCACAGCCACTAGCATCCTTTCTACAGTGGCAGGAAGATTATGGCCACTCTCCTACAGTCACAATACACCTTCTTTATCAATGAAAATCTGGACTGCCTTTATGATATCACCTATTTTGCAGGTAATTTCAGATACATAAAGTACGTGATAAGAATACTGAAATATTTTTTCTGAACATTGCCATTGCGAACTGTACTTTCATTTTAGATACTACTTATATTATGAGAGGAATCCAGCTGTACTTCTGTACCAGACAACAGAGGTATACTCTTTGATGACATACATTTTGGAGAGAATTTTTATTTAACTTTCATATAATCATAGAGTTTTACTGAATAAATAAAGAAGTTTCAACATGATGGTATTTAATGCTGCAATATCAAGCACCACATGTTGCATACTGTATAGACATTAATTTTAATCACACAGTTTACCACTTTGTTTAGAGATCACACTTTTAGGAATAAAATTACTTATAAATGTAGAGCATTTTATTACTGAATATGCTAAACTAATTTTTAATTATTCTAATTTATTTTTATTTTCTCATAAACTAACAGGAAATGAAATCCTCTTTGCCCATAGATGCAAGACTTGTCTAATAAGATCTATATGCTGACATCTTTACTCAATGAAATTAATTTACCTTATACATAACTAGTCTGAGATTAATGGCGAAGCGAGCTACTACTTAAAATGAGTAAGAGTAGCAGCAAGTTCTTCTAGGTGAAATTGTTGGGGGGTTGCATATACTATGTTTATATTATGGAATTTGCATATAAAAGCAGGCTGAGAAGTGCCTTCCCTGACTGGCCATACACCAGGCTATGAGGGACTGACATATGTTGTTTCTATGATGCATGCATTGCTCTATAACTAGCTATTTCACCTAAGGCCATTCAGGTGACCTCAAACTACGGCTCAGCTAAAACAATGGACTCTAATTTGCCACTCGAAATTGTGAAATTTCATACTTTTTGAAGTATTGGAGCAATGTAACAAGGTTATTAGGGATTTTTGGAGGATGCATTGGGGAGGAGTGGGGTTGGGCTAAAAATCATGATTATTTTAACAGAAGTTATGACACTTTAAATTGTGTTTACTTTAAAGACCAAAAATATATACAAATGACAAGTAACAACTGCAAATATAATACAACAGAAAAGAAAAATCCCCACTGAGTTTTCCTCATATTTAGCTGGAAAAAGGATTCATCTGTGGTGCTACAAACAAAATACATAACGTATTTCCATTGAGAATTCTCTGCATACCCAAAACCAATTCTAAACTCCATCAAGTTAAAATAACCAAGATTTGCTGTCTAAGAAGAGAAGCTTTTCATTAATCTTCATTAAGATTGGACTCACTTGTATCTTCAAATATTTATCATCTTTTTATTTATCATCTTTGTTTTTGGAAGCTTAGATAATAAAGAAGAAACTTACAATCTGAAAAATCATGCTTCTTGTCCTCATAAATAATTTGAAACTTCACAAGATAATGTATTGCCATCTTTGGCCTATTTTATCAACATCATGTTTTAAGGATTTAGGATCTGATCCAAAGCATATTAAATTAATTAGAGTCTTTCTGTTGACTTCAGCTGACATAAATTTGATATTTCAGTTTCTATCTATGAATTCATAAGAACTGGAAAAAATGTAAACTCTAACTCTTTCTTGATAATCCTTTTGCTTATAGCATTTAATTTCTCCCCTTCCCCCCCAGGACTGCCATTAATCCGGGTGATATATCAATAGTTAAGTATGAAGTGTTTTTTTTCCATTTGGGGGATTTTTTGAGATTCAAAAATATTTTTGTCTCAAATTGGGGCAAAAAGTCAAATATGACAATCTAGCAAAAAAAATACTTCATGATATTCTGACAGCTTTTATATCTTCAAAATATTTTGTTTCAACATTGTTTCATTTAAAAATAATTGGCTAAAATTTCTGAAGATACTGTGCTAAAGTTTTTTTTTTTTTTGAAATGTGAAAATATAATGTTTTGATAGTTTCTCAAAGGAAAAACAAAACATTATTTTTTTTAAATAGGTCCTTTTCTGTTTTGCAGTTTTCATAAATGGATTTTGTCCAGTGAAATACCTCACATGAAAAAAACTGATAACTACTTAGATGTTCAACAGCTGTAAAAAACTTAATAACTGCCTTCAAATTCAGTTAAGCAAAACCCTTCACTTAGACTGAGATTTTTGACTGATGTTCAGCATATCTCCCATTGTTACCTTCTACAACAGAATGATGTGCAGGTAGTCAAGTATCTCTATTATATTGTAAAATTTCATCTTTGTGTCTATTTTGAATTATTTATTCTCTTTTAAGAAAAAAAATCACATGATTTCCTTTTTGTTGTTTTTATTCTTAAGAGTTCTGTTGTTCCATCTGGGTTTTTTTAACCCTTCCAAAAATAACAGTGGAAAAATCTCACCCATGAAGTTCAAGTAAAGAAAAAACAAATATTGGAAAAATCTTCAAAAAATGACTGGAATGATTAAAAAAAAAAAAAAGTAACCTTCCAAAGAAGTCAACTGAAAAGTCCACCTTTGCTTTGAAATGTCTCAACGGCTTTCCCTGAGGTTACAAATCTTCTGTGGTGCGGTGGCACCTACATTTCTGTGCCTGGGCAACCATACAGTCACATGTGTTACAGTTGTTCAGATGTATCGAATCCTTAAACCCTAGTACCTTTCTTAAACTGGTCATTTCTTGATTTCTGTTGTGTGCAGAAATGAGCCTGACAGCAAACCACACCATACACCTCGTAAAGAGAGAGGTGAAAGTAGCAGAGTCCCAGGTGCAAATTCCATGACTATGCTTGGAAATGCAGTTTTGATTCCCAGTCCGTACCCTCTCTGAAAACATCCCAGATCTTAACTGGAGGAGGAACTAGAACTCAGGGCTCTGAGGCAAGCAGTTACCTACTATGCACCACAGTTATTCTCCCTCTCTCATTCAATAAAGGGAATATATTTGAAAAATTTTATATAACAGGAAGACATTTTTGGAAAGAGATAAATGCATCTAATAAGTAAGACCCACTTATTGGTGAAAACAACTCAGACATACTAGAGAATATAATGAAGATTTTTAAATTTTGAAGCTATGCAATCCTACCAGCTTACCAAGAACAAACTTCACATACTGTTATTTTTTTATCAACAGTATAGGTTTTCAGAAATGTTCCAAAGAAAGAAATAATGTATATTCTTTAAGACCCCAAAGAAAATCAGAATTTGCCAGTTTTCCACTGCATGCAAAATGCACATATCATTTCCTTAGAATTTGAACTAAAGGTTGTCAGTCAAAGCACAGAGAGAGCTGGTAGTTAGCATCATCTACGGGAAACATGCATAAATTTAGTTTGCTACACTTTCTCTGTTATGGCTGTATACAGTCAATAATGAAAAGATCAAAACAAAATATGTACTTTAGAATAGCTGAAATAGCCTTTTCGCTTCATCAGCAACAGCATGAAATCTGTCTGCAAACTATTTTATAAATGGATTCAGACTAGAATTCACACCAATGTTCTGGCTGCCACTGCTCTATGAGAAGACATTAATGGGGTGAGACTGAATGGCTCCCTTTCAGTTGTTTATTCACATACAATAATAAACTGCTGTTGGTTAAAAAAAAATTACATATTATACTGCTAGTGGTTCTAGTAGCCATTAGCGTTTTTTAAAATAAATGTAGCTCTAACAAAAATTAAATAGCCACTTTTTTTCCCCACACTGAACAAGAGCACTTTTTCCCATTAGGTCCAGAGTCCACTAGATTCTTAATTAAATTAGAAATTCCTGGTGTTCTCACTTCATTTCACAGCAGTAGTTGGTACTAACTTTGAAAGTGGATAACAGGGAGCACTGTTTAAAGACACATTTACTCACAAACAGATAAATGCAGGCAGATCCAAGCTTGCTCTACCTGTTGCAACGCTCAGACCAAGAGGAAAGGGAACAAGACACTAAGACACATAAGACAGGTAAATCGGAGACCACTTGAGCCCTGGTGCAGTACAGGAAGGGAGCAGGTGCTACATTCAAACCAATAAGACTTACTCAGACTTAATGCTTGTGCATAGCACTGATTCAACATGATTATACCTCTTCCAGATCCAAACTGGCAAGTTTGCATTGTATGGCATGGGAATTTAACAATTTTGATGTTCACTTGAATTAAGCATCTTTGCATTGTGCTCCATTACTTGATGTAGACATGATATAACCCTGTAGTCTGGAAAGTACTCTTTTTTTGGTGTTAGCATGTGAAGACTGAGAGTATGAAAAGGCAGACGGGAGAAGAGGAGGCCTTGTCTGCTCTTGATGGACATAGTTACCTGATTATTTTCTCTCACCAGTACCATTATTCCATTGAATTTCTGATAGTTACTCCCAATTTACCCTACTTGGAGAGCTTCTTGGCTCCTAAAGATGCCATTCCACTTTCCTCAGCAGCAGGGGCTTTCCATGATGTACTAAAACTACATTTTCTCTCCACCTTCTTTCCGGCACCGTGCTGTGCACATCAGCTAACTAAAAGCCTTCATCCCAGAGGAAGCTGCATTTCATTAGTGATGTACTGTGTAGATATATAGTTCAAATCTGCTCTGAAGATAAAAATATTAATAATTGGAGCAGTAGTGTTTTGAATTCTTTATGGCCTCTATTTCTATAGTGTCGTTGGCTCTCTGTGCAGTACAAGGAGGATGTGCAGGAATCTGTAATATAATACACTCTTTCTATCCTGAGCAAGCAACAAAACCCTGCAGGGTTTTGAGAGACCATTTAATTTTTTAAAACAAGCTTTTAGCTTACTTCATTGCCCCACTCTCAGGAAGCTTCACAGCCATAGAAGCTGCCAGCTTCTCTTCAGGACTTAATAGGAAGCCTTTGCCAGCACACAGATCAATGTGGATGAGATAATGATTACTGCTGTCACACTACTCATTTTTAAATGTGAAATCTGGACTGTCTTTTGTTTGGTGCACTATATGCAAGAAACCCCATTTTTCATGTGATCAAGGACACCTTGATGGATAGCGCTTGATATGACATTAAATTAAGTGCTTCTTAAAGGCACCTTTAAAGGAAACTATTACCTGACTAATGAGGTACAAGGGATTGAACTTGTTCACTTCCCATCTGTGCGATGGCATGGCGACGAACCACTCGTTTCACAAGGAGACAATAGCATGTGGCTGGCAGTTAATGGAAGCAGATTTTGGCCTGGCAGGAATCTGTCCTTCTTGTTTTAGCAAAGCTTCCTGTATTCAATTTTTAATAATAGCTAAGGGTTTAAAAAGAAAGACTTAATTGTATCAGATATTTCTATCATAATAAACATTCTGACACTCTAGGCACTTCAGTTCTTCAGCAAAGTCATTAATATTAATTTACCCAGGTCATTTCCTGAACCCTTCCTTATATTGCACCTTTCTAGTGATAGCTATCTTTCAATACACCTTTAAATAAAGAAATAAATAAATGTTCTTCTTAATAGGGAACTAGAACCTGAGAGGAGAGTTAATTTCCTTTCCTAGCCTTGCCACCAATTTTCTGAGTGACCATAAACAAATTAATTAATTCCCCATGCCTCAAGTCCTGTCTTTATAATAGAAATTGCATTTCCTTTGTACATCTCCTTTGTTTAAATTCATAACTCCGCAGAGAAAGCACTATTTTTTGCTCTGTGTTTTTAGAGTGCTCAGAACAATAAGATGTTCATCTCTCCCATTTCAGCTAAATTCTAAAGATGTTATTATAATGCAAATAATTCAATAAAAATACATATTCAACTTTTACATTGAGAAATTCTTCTGCTCTGGCTTTCTTTACCTGCTGACTTTTATCCTAACCGATAAGCTATAACTCACATGTACCTCCTCCTAGCACTACATGGGGCTTTATGGAGCTTGGGATGAACACAATATCTGGGTGCAACCACACCCTCAACTCTCCTCGCTCTCCCCTCCAGTCTCTGTTTTTTACTCTCATTCTTTCTCTTATCAAAACATAACACACTGTTAGCTGCAAACTACTTGAGCAGACTAGAAAAAGCAGGAAAATATGCTCCTGAGATAGAAAGAGGACCACCAGCAAGAAAAAGAGGATTTTCTGTGCTCATTCTTATCCCCAGATCTGAGGGAAACAGTCTTATTTATTTTCCACTCTTAGCAGCTTTGGTTCTCCCCTCTACTAGACAGAATCACAACTGCTCAACTGAAAGGCAAATTCCATTTTGGGGCAGGGGCCTTTGCTCTTACCTTATTCTTCTCCTCCCACCCCACGACTGAAGAGCTGGGTAGGTCCCACTAATAACTGAGAGGACAGTGGTGGGATGGGATGGTTGCTTTCCTGGAGCACTGACATAAGAGACAGCTAACTATAACCTTACATTTCAGATAACATTTCATCTAGTCCCCTGCCCAAAAGATATGGAAAGAAGTCACAGTTCCTCATTTTTAGCAGGACTGCGCTCCAAATTTTTCTAGCTCCATCCACTTTCCTACACTGAATCACTACACTAATCAGAGCTACTGCACAGAAGGAAAAGGAAGCAGGGAAAGTTGGAATTACATATTGCACTTTATAAAACTTGGTAAGGTGGATTAAATTAAAACATTTTATTTAATCTACCTTCTTTAATAAGGTAAAACTGCAAATCCCAACACAGTTTTATCTTCTCTAATGATGTAAAGTCAATGTTCAGCTCTTAATCTTCCACTTTACCTTGTATTTTTTTAATTCTGAACAGTTTCCCTTCTCTCTCCTAGACATTTGATAGTGCTGGGACTGGGTACGTTGCTGCAGGTTTCCATCTTGTCTGGACCCATGCCTCACTGATAGTTTGAATGAACATTCTTTGCTATTTTCTAGGATTGCCACTTAATATAAAAATTGTAGCAATAGAAATGGTAAAGGAATTCAGAATGATGCATGTCCACAGGTTAATTCCAGCCTAATTACATAATCTCTTGCTTATTTTATTTATTTACCAGGACTTCTAATGTTTTCAAACAGCAAAAGATGGGGGGAGAGAAGCTAGATTTACACATAATTTTGACTTTGTTGGGAGAAAGCACTGATAGATCTGGTACTAGATCCTGCTTCCAGTGCTTCTACTGAGAAACCTCACACTGTGTCCAGCGGTACAGAAGGGAGGGGCATGTTGGTTCTGTTATACAGAAAATACGTCTTACCTGAGAAATATATTTTAAACCAAAATTAATAAGCCCAGGTATGGGTTTTATTGGCTGATCCAACATGTTGCTCTTATATTGAAGTTTGTGCGCTGATTATCATGTAATTCTGCTGACTTTAAGTCTGCACCCATGGAAGCTGAATATCCACTGTGGAAAAAGTGCTGCTTATGCGGTAAATCTTGAGACCTTCCTCCTTGTTCCTTCTAACTCTTGGAAAAGAAGTTGCTAAATGTTCTGGGGTTTCACATGAAGTTCTTTAGGGTCAGATCATTTTCCGCCATTTGCACTCCATGAAGAGTCAGTATCTGTGTCATGAGCAGCACAACACTGCTAACAATTTGTAGGAGTAAAATCCTAGAAAGGATGCCTGGCCTGTGATTGATGTTGGTCCAAAATGTCTCTTACTTTTTTATGGACCACACACTGTTGTTAAATACAATGCGAATACCCATCTGGGTAGTGTGATGTAACATGTTCATACTTACAAAAGAAGATTTTGGTTTTTTGTTTGTGGCTGTAGTTTCATGAGATGGGTTAAGGCAACATAACTGCTTCTGAGAAGGGGATCTCCTGCTCCCTTTTCTCATCTTACTTCCAGGAACATACCCCTTACCATTCACCCTGCACCAGTTCTGGCAATAACCCAGGAGAAAAATAAAAAGATCATTTTTGCTGGGTTAGTGACTTGAATTGATCCAGAAGGGTCTAATGAACACCTCAGCTGGAGTGAGGGAAGAGGCAGGACTCAGCTCAGGGAGCAGGGGAAGGAAGGACCCTCCCATATTGGCAGCAAGAAGCTGATGGATTGTGTGTGAAAATGCACCTTAAATCTGAAATCTTAATAAAGAAAGAAATCACTACTTGGGTGGCAGATGGTAGAAATCTACCCATTTAACTCAGCATTATGAGGCCATTATCTAACGGGGTAAATTAAAACAAAACAAAAGAAAACAAAAAAAAGCCCTAGAATTTAACATTTTTAACATGTAGTTAGTTGATTGCAATCAAGCTGACAAGTCCTTTTTGTGAAAACATGGTGAATTTTCTCCTACCTACTTCAAAATGCTAAGAGCTAGGTTTATAAACACCTTTTCTACTTGTCATATGACAGCATGACGGTAGACAAATAATGGCTAGGTAAGGCTCTCCCCCCAATAACATTTTTTTCTTTCCCTTAGCCTTATTGCACAGATGAAAATCTCCTGTGGTGAAAGCCAGCCCAATACAGTACACCACAACAAGCCCTACGCATCATTCAGCTCCTGCTTACCCTCTCTTCTGTAGCACGATTTAAAGAACAAGCTAGGGAGGAACAGACAGACATGTCAGTTGTTCTAAAGCCTCAGATTTCGCATTTTAAAATAAATGAGGAAATCTGTTACACGCATTACAAGAAAAAGCCTTCAAATTTTAAGTTAGTATATCTCCTTCATAGATTCAACCAATGTATGAAAAGAATAAATCCAGTAATTTCTAGGATGTGAATTTATCCCTTCATTTCATTTATCTTTTCATTTCCTCATACACACATGAACTTAGGTGTGTGTGAGGAAGACAGAGAAGAGGGCAGCAATCAGCTAGATAAGCCACATAAAGCATCCAAAATATGTAGGACTTTAAACAAAAAAAAAAACCAACAAAAAAGAAACAATTGCAGAAGACATATCTTTTCCTGATAAGGGAGGAAACTTTCAGCAGCTTTGCTTTAGGGGTGTTTTAGGCTGTGGTCTCACATATTGTCCTTGCTGCAACTAAGCCAAGAAAAAAGAAGTACGATCACAAACTGCTCATTATCATAGCTGCACAATAAACTCAATATCACACTAGATGGTCCTGTCTCCTCAAATCTGCCAGCTTAACTGCACTCTTGGTCACTCTGGGTTAGCCCAAACACTCAGGGTTAGAAAAGACTTACTGTTCTACCATCAGACCAGGATGTGTCACCCTCACCTAAGCTGTGTCTCTCCTCACTAGAAATGTGAATTTTACCCATAATGAATCAAAAAGCAATCCAAAATCACCACTCTTTTGTGCCTGGCCAACTTTGTAACATGAGCGTTTTTTAAATTTCTAGCTAGTGCATGCTTCACAATAATTAAATTCTTCTGCTTTGAGACACTTCCATTCAAAAGGAAATTTAATTCCAGTTATATGAAAAGATTTTTCCCTAACTACGATTCCCAATGTGCAGTCCTTACAGTTGGAAGAAACAATTTTTAAAATACCTTCCCTTCCCACCCCTCTTTTTTGAAAGAGGCATCTGGAATGTATCAGAATTGTTTCTTGGCCCATTACTGAGACAAATTTGAACTGGAAGAGTCTTCTGAAAGCTGCATTTATTTCAAACCTTCCAGCTTGTTCTTCCCCTATAGACCTTCACCAATTTGTATTGTACACTTGAAATCTATATGTTTCTCCCTTTTACATTCTGTAACTGCTTGTGAAGAGCTCTGAGATTTCAAAGAAGGCAATAAATAGAAATGTATTAAGATATATAGCTCATCCGCATGGGTCCAAAGCTCACGTTAAGTCAAAGGGTAAAATAAAACTTCACATACTATTTTCTCCACCAAAGTAAATACTGATGTCTCAGTGTGTTGCCTGTGTGTTATGTTCTAAAACATAACTGAATTTCTACTGCAATCCTAAGCAGTTGATGGACACCTGCCATTCTGGTACTTTTTGTGAAATATGTAGCAATCTGCTATAGATTGTAAATAGGCTTCTTGCCTTTTTCTTGACCTGTTGAACTCTCTTGATGATGCTGACACCCTCACTGGGTTGCAAAAATAACATAAGACAGAAGAAAGTTTCAGCTAAAAGTATCAAGGATAGATAAAATGGATTCATTTTCAAAGAGAAAAAAGGGAGACTGACAAGACTACCCGATATCTCTACTACCTAATATTGTTCCTGTATAGCATGATTTAGTGTCCTACATGCTCGAGACCATTTGGCAGTGCTTTGGTTCCTGAAGGATCATTATAGTTATTCTGAAGTCAAATAGTATTTGACAGGAGAGAAACACCTGTATGACAAAAATCCAGATCTTTATTATCTACTCCTTTATGCTTAATCAAAAAACAGACCTAGAATTTTCTATTGTCATGATTAGAAGCTCGTTGCATGTGAAGCAAATTGTCCCCAAAAAACTGTGATCACAAAAACCTGCTCTCACAGCAGCTGCTGTGGCAAAGAAACAGTCTGATAAAATATGCCTTCATCCTTCATCTTTGAGAGTGGTACAGAGTACTTCAGTTGGCAAAGAAATTTCTTCAGAGACTATCTTCACTGAGACCCACAGTTCTACAGAGAGATGCCAGAACTATCTCTTCACCAGAGAAGATATGTCAGAATGACTCTTTACTTGCTCTGATTAGCTTTTCTGAGAAAAAGCTATATTACAGCTGCTTCTTGTGCCTCAGACTCGCATCTTTAGAGCTGTGCCTGTAAAAATATTAGGCTGACAAGTGGATATTCTTGGTTATTGGTGTCAAAACTAGCATCCCACTCATCAGAAATGGTTGCTCCAGAACCAGCAACAGCTGTAGAGAGAACAACAACAACAACAACAACAAAAAAGTATTGTCGATACATCTCTTGGCTATTAGGTATATTAGGTATATTAGGCATTGATTTTTAGGTATCTAAAAATAGCTGATGACCTAGAAAAACTCATAAGCTGAGAACTTTAAAAACTAATCATAAATCTCAACTATGTAACGTTCTTTAATTTAGGTGTTTCCCACTAACCTTTGTCAATTTTGCATGCCACAGCTAAGCTAGATAGTCCTCATCTATGTCCTTTTATGTTGATACCTGTTCTTCGAAAGTTGGGTCTGAAAGCCACAATACAATGATGGAAGCTATTAGCATGTTGACAGCAGTACAAAACATACTGAACTACCAGATAGTGTTGTGCAAAAGAAGCAACAGAATACAGTCCCAAAAGAATAGGGATATCCTTGGATGCTTAGCTCTCTTTCCAAAAGCTTAAGGTAATCCTCAGTCAGGCACCTTTCCTGCTGGTGAAGAACTCACCAGGAATGCCGCTGGTTTACCATGAGCTCCATATAAACTGTGTCGGCAGTTAAATTAGCAATGATACACTCCAAGGTTGACAGGAAGATGCCATGCTGATAATTTTCCTAATGTCACGGGGTTTTGTGACAGCTACCTGATACCATATAAAGATAGACATACAGAAATAAATCTGTGAGTCTGGCACACAAAAAGAACTGCATATTGTTTAAGGCACTAGCTTAACTGAAACACTTACTATTGTCATTTATGAATTTAGTCTGAAGGTAGTGCTTATGTTAGACGCATTAGAACATATCTCAGTAGCAATCTTGTTTCACTTTAACACACTTATAAATCTCTTTTATATATTCTCCCTGCACCTCAGATAACAAACGTTAAAATATAAAAATAAGACTACTTACAACAGACAATAATCACTGTTATATTTTCTCAGCTTTTGATAAAAAAAATAAAAGAAACCTCGGCAGCTCTTTCTGTAGTATTTCATTTCATGAGATTTCAAGGTAGAGCAGACTGATCTTGCTCTAACACAAATCTTGTTAGCCTTATGAGTTGAAACCTTCTGATACAAAATCTTTGATGGGAAATAAATAACGTGGAACATGTAGATGACATTTTACAGGGTTGCTTTTCCAGGCTGTTACTATAATTTAAAAGGTAATTCCTTCACTGTTGCCTATTCTTTGCTGTTTGGCAATTTCAAATGTTCTCACATGTGAAATGAAACCATCACTTGCCCTTTACTGGAAAGAAAAATTGAAGGAAAAAGTGTACTGTACTAGAACTGTCGGAGCAGATTCTGATATTATATACATTTAGACAAGGCGGGGTAAATCTATAGTAGTGTGTACAGTGATATTTGTACGATCTCATGCTCAGAAAAATCAAAACTGGACACGCATTGTTCACCAATGTTTTATAGATATGTTCCAACATTTATGTAGAAAGTGAAAAATTAAGTGCTATTGCTTCTCTTTTAAAGTTTCGCTTTTAGGCAAGAACTAGAGCTTGGAAAGAAAATAAGCTTCTTAGCAGTTGATAATGCTTCCAGTGTATTGGAGAACACATCGTAAATGAAAAAGGAACGTAGCTTTCTTATCATAATTAACAAGTGTCAGCCTTTGTATTTTACAGATTAGAAATCAGTTGAATAAGAGCGCTGTATGAAATAGGTAATTTTTGGCCATGTAGTCAACCTGATGTTCATTCTTATGTGGAAACTAAGCCACAAAACCTAAACAAAGGGAAGAAAGCAGTGTATGTAATACATAGCGTACATCACCCTGCATATATCACCTGATATATCACTCTGCCAGGTGCATAGAGCAATTTCAATGAAGACCACTTATTCAAATCTCAGTTTGTAGACAGTGTATTGAAAATTTTCAGAGAAGAAATCCTTTTTTCTCCCATTGCTTTCTTGTGATCTCTCTCTGCTCTCCCTTTTCTTACATGCTTTGGGCCACAGACTCTTATTGAATTTGGTTTTCTGATCTCTTAAAAATAAACCTATTAAATGAAGTTTGTGCTTACAAAATGTATTAGAGAACTATCTTTTACCACGCAGTCTAAATAACACATATATCCTCAGCTGTTGGAACCAGATCTAGGAAAGATATCCCAAAGCAGTGTAAAAAGAGTCAGAGAAAAGCATATGAATATGCCAGACAAGATTTCCCAAACTGATTTCCCAACATAAAGCAAGACTTTCTGCAGGTTACCTGAGAAAAATACAAGTTTTAGAAATCACATTTCTGCTGCTACAGCTAGTATTTTTTAACTCATATATTTCATGCTTAAAAGACCATAATGGGGAACTGGCAAATCTACTTTACTTGACAAGTTGATAAGTTTAACCATACAGTCATGCCCATGCATCAGCTTCATTAATATAGATGTGCAATTTACTAGAAAAGGGGAAGAAAAAGAGGAAGAATTTTCTTAGTCCAGAGACATTTCAGTGTCATGAAACATTCACAAGTTTAATGAGTACATTTTGGCCCTAATGAGGTCAATGGCAAAGCTCACACTCATTTCCCCTATGCTCCAATGCAGATGGGAAAGCCTGGCACAAAGATGGAGTTCTGGGAGGATGACAGGGTGAGTTTAGCACTTGCTGAATCCAATAGGTCCAAGAAGGAGCCAGCAAAGGTCTGTTTCGATCAGAAGGAATCAAGGCAAGCCACTGTTCACTGCTTTTGAAAAACCTGTCTCAAAATGGGAATGTTAGGGAATGTATTAATACAGATGTTCATTTTTCTCTACTGAATTTCCCTGGAGGAAGTGCCAAATACTCACGATTCATTCAAATATAAACAAGTTACCCAGAGGTTTTAATGAGGCAGTTTCTAAATCTTCATTCTCCTGAAAATATATGGATTAGATTTTTAAACTACTCAAACAGATCCAGTTTGATGGAATCAGTCTTTAAATTCGGGGGAGGGGGGAGGGGGGCGCACCTACTTAACACATTTACACAGCAAATATACGGATTTTCTGAGGTGACTGTAAACTGTAAAAATATAGCTTTATAACAATGGTATATTGGAGTTCAATGATTTTTGGCTCAGAGTAGAAACAACATTAAAAATCAAAACAAAAGAAAAAAAAAAACAGCAGACACACCAAGAAAAGAAGCTGAGACCAAACAACTCTTCCTTCCCACACCTGGCAAACAGCAACCAACCCCACAAAACCAACACTTGATATGAGAATAAAGCTGTGTTAGCTGATTCATAGTTATCAGTGCTAGATTTTTAAACTCTGCAATCCTTCCACTTAGAAATATGCTGCTACACTGGATTCACGAGAGTTCCTCAATGCTAAAGCGGAGCAGAATTTGAGCCTGCTATTGAAATGTCAATACCAATACTCCTGAGGCTAACGGGTTTCCATTTTTCCGTTCCAGCTTTCTCACTGTTTTGTCTCTGCTGTGCTAACAGTAAAAATGTAAAGCAAAATGCAAACAGATAAGACTCTGATTATACATGGGGAACAAATCAGGAAAAAAGAAAGTGCCATTTTTTACCAGTAACTTATCAGTGCAGAGCCATTCACAGCCGAAAATAAAGGGAAAAAATAATAGCGCCAATCTGTTGTAGTCTTTGGGGGCAGGAGGGGAGCCTCCCCAACAACAAACAGCTTTTCCTGTGGTGAAATTCTAGCTCATCTGGCAAATATACCAGAAATGACAAGCTGGGGGAGGGGAGAGTTTGTGTTTTAAATTAAGGCTTATTCCTCTGTGTGCACAAGAGTCTGTATAGTCTATTAAAGTCATTTAGAATAATTCTTCCTACTAGAAAGTAAATCTGGACTACCACTAGTAAATGTCAGAGCTGCATTTACTATTCTTGTCAAGAGACATACTGCTGAGTGGTGAAAAGATGTGTAGTAACATTTTTTTTTAATATATATAACAAGTCATTAGGAGACCAAATTAGAGTCCTTTTTAAAAGTAATTTATAGTAACCAGAAATCAATAATTCAAAGCCTATAAAGAAGAAACTTTGGTACAGATCCATATCCAGGTGGACAGACAGATACAAATGGGTTTAGAGTTAATTAGAATAATGGGGCAAAGACTGTGGAACTGAGGATTTTGAAGCCATAAGCAGAAATAATTTATATTTCTTCTCTTATTGGAATCCCCATTAAAGCCAATAGCCCAATTATAGTACGTAGTGTGGTGCTTGTGGTAGATGACTTATTTATGATTCAGAATTAAATGGTGAGGAAAGCATAATAATTATACCATATGATTCTTTCCACCAGTGATTTTAATGCTAGGCACAGCAAAGTAAAGTAAAGTAAAGTAAAGTAAAGTAAAATAAAATAAAATAAAATAAAATAAAAACAATCTAACTGAAGACTTAATATGATTGAATTTTCAGACAAATTAGACAAAATAAATAATCTATTTTACCAGGGAAGAAAACAGCCAATCCAGAAAGTGCAAAGATTCCTGCTGTCAATAATTTAATTTTCTACTGTATCAAAAATATTTTTTACAGATGTAGGTTCCAGGCCCATCTGGCAAGACCCAAGCATAAAATGGCAGAATCTCTAACATGAGGATAATTCCCACTGAGATAGCCAGATGGAACAGTTAGTTCACAAATTTCACCTAATTTTTTACACAAGAAAAAAAAAAGCTGTCCCTGTTTAGGTACTCTCTGCCATGGAGCCTTTAACTGTGCATATATAAAACACAAGGAGCTTTGGACTCCTGCATAAAAATTGTCCAGTGTCCCAATGGGCAACATAGTCCGTGGTTTTTTAACTGTTGCTCCAGGGAACACAGGGATTGAAAGACAGAATAATGAGAATACTGCCATGGAGCTATGCTTATCCTTTCTCCTCATCTCGGACTGGCTTGCTGAGTTCGGCTGAAGGTGGAGTATTTTGCACTTTATTCAGGGATTCTGGTAGACCCATGAGAATGGTGACTGAGGCTACCAAGAGTTTTTCCTAGAGAACCCCTGTTTAGACCACTGCCTTGTGTCCGTACTGTGACTTGCGGAGGCTACGATACCAACCACAGACTAGCAAAGACACACAGCAGACACAAAAACAGTTCGATGCTGCTCTTCTCAGCACATAGCAGAAAATTTCAAAACATCTAACAAAAGTTTAAAAAAAAAATCAAAAGCTGCTAACATCTAAAGTTGTTATCAGAATAATCTGGAGGGTAAAAAAGGAAAAGAAGAAGTTTTAAATGTATGGTGTTTAATAGCAATAATGCAGCTGAAAGATTCTTCATTTCTTTGGAACATTTATGGAAAATACCTTTCAGCTGGCAGGTTCAATTAGACTTTGATCATATTAAGGCTGAAAGCACCAGATTCCACTAAATTTCATACAGATATTGTGTTCTCCAAATGCTTTCCTAAAGGCTTGTGAAGTGCAGTCCTAGGGCCTTGCTCACAGCTCTCTCCTTTCCCTTCTTGTAACTAATTGGGGTTTCTTTTCTTTTCATTTTTTAAGGACCAGGATAAAGATGTCCCTTGACTCTGTGACTCATATATAGCATAGCTATGGACAGATCTAACTTGAAACAATCTGTTTGGAAATTTAAAAGATATCAGTAAAATACTAATGTTCTAATACCAATACAGAACTTTTGTTCACAAACTTATGTGTTTGCACAGAAGCAGAAAGTGAACAGATTTGCTTCCCAATGAAAAAAAAAATATATTTTTACCCTGTTTGTGTGCATGTGGTTACTTTTCACTTCTTTCCCTCTCACTTTCTTTTCTTCAACAAAGTAATAAGAGGAAAACCTCCACTCATCTATATGTCCCATTCAGCTGCTTTGAAGCTAAACCTATTTTAAAAGGTGATTTAAATCATCTTGTCTTTGAAATATAGCCAGTTGTTGATCCAAATGCATAAAAATAAGGTTCACAATTTTCTGTAAAGGCCACAGCACCATTGCTAATATTTCCTTCAGTGACTTTCTTCTCGATTGCTCACTATTTCTGCTTTAATATAAGCAGGCGCATAAAGACTAATAAGCCATTGACACTTGAATAAGAGAGTCTGGTAGGACAAATTCAAAGCCAGCTTAAGCCCTACAGACTCCCCCTGCATTTGATGCCCAAAGCAGCCTGAGACCAAACTCAGAGCAAGAGCAGCACTTGGCAGCTTTACCAATGAGCAGAGTCACTTCTTCGCCTTAGCTGAAGTTTCCAGAATTCAAATTCCCAGTTATCAGCCTGAGTCATGTTATCCTTCACATATTTTAAAGTTCACAAGAAACCTAATTTCTACAATTACTTCATGATTTAAATCAATCCCCAAGCTATTAGATTCAAAATAATGGGCTTATAAGCCTGTAGAGCTCTACTCAGAGATTCAGAACATGTATACACTACTAGTGCAAGGAAGAATCAGATGGCAGCATAAAGGGCTGGCAGCATCAGGTCCTGTGGTACTATGGAAGAAGAGTGGTAGTCTTCAAAATCTGATGAAAAATCCTGTTGAAGAGAGAAGGGAGAGAAGAGGGAAGAGGGAAGAGTGAAGAGGGAAGGGAAGGGAAGGGAAGGGAAATGAAAGAAGGAGAAGGGGAAAGGGAGAAGGGGAAAGGGAAGGAGGAAGGCAAGGAGAGGCTTTTGTGAAGAAAATCAGCACAATTTTGTGTGAAGGATTTTATATATTTTTCTCCTGTGCAAAAATACAATATTGCCAGAGTAGAAGTTTCCAGTTCTTAATGAATTGAATTAAAAACATTAAATCACATTAGAAAACATTAAATACCTTTCTCATTTCAGGTAATTAGTTAAACATCTAAACATATCTCGCATTTCTCACTCTCACTCTCTCTTTTTTTTTTCTTCCTTTAAATATTAGAAAACTTTTAAGCAGCTACACTTGCATTTTTACCAGTTGCTTCACCTACTAGATACAGGCCAGGATAACCCAAAAGTCTAAGGTCACAGTAAATTGATGGAAAAGTGCTACGGGGATTTCAACATTGGAAAAAAAAAAGTCCTGAATTAATTCTGCTGTACACAATCTTGCTAACATAATGTTCCAACATTCTGAAATGTTTTGATGTGATATTGTACCTCCTGAAAATCACCTTAAAAGGTAGAAACTATCTAGAAATCTCGATTTTTTTTTTTTTTAAATTTTAAATGCTGTATCCAGCAGGAGGAATTCATGCTTGTGCTCTGTGAGGTCAAATCCAAGGCTCTTCTTGGTAAATGTATGAGGATTTTTGCATGGAAGCTGTTACTCAATATAAAGAATCAGGAAAAAAAAAAGTATTATCATTAAAGTGTTTTCCATTTTCATTCTACTGCGGTTCTAGGTCTTTGTCCTTCTTAGATCAAGCCAGATTTCCACAGAGTGTCTGGCATTAAAGCTATTAGTTGTGCCATATCAAAGTCCTTCACAAACCTCCTTCAATTGCTTTTATAAATGTTGCACCTCTCTGCAGAGTATCTTGTTACGTAAAGCGAGCGTTGTGTTTTGATCAGTCATGCCTTACTCAGTCTAAATTTCCACAGGCTTATGTTTCTTGGACATAAATATAAAAACGTTTGCCCTGAGTTCCTGCCGAATGTTGTTGAGAAAGGAAGGAATACATCCTTTGTTTGTTCAGCCGACTGGGAAGCTGGCAGCTGCTTAGGGAAGTATTTCAGTATCATTATTGTAGTTTGAACCTTTGAAAGGTAATCAATCCATTAAAAGCCTGTAAAATATCAACTGAGACTGACTGGCTCTCTCTCCTCTTTACCTCTGACATTTCAGATCAAGAAGTGCACGACACCTTTTCAGTTTCAGTGCAAGCAGCAGTACCTGGAACGTATTTTTCCATCTGGATATCTAATACATCACAGTCATCTTCCTGCAGGCACACGGGGTCACACTAAAATTGCAACAAACCACGATTATTAGTAAACCAAGATAATTCCACAGTCTTGATTATTTTTATGTTTTCAGTTGGTCCTCTACCTGTCCTCTTCTTCCAAAGGTAGTGCTGAATACATTTCATCCAGCCTAGAGAAATACAGCCAGGGGAGTGCGTCTCAACCATACCTTTCAGTACTCACATTGTACACCAGCTACAGCCATGCTCGCAGAAGTCTGCCACTTTCGTCCCGGCCCATGGCTCGAGGCGGCATCCGCGGCAGTCAGCTGTTCCTCTCCAACACAGCCCAACGCTGGGAGGTGTCAGCCATGGAAGAGCTGACACCCTGAACTGTCTCGCCCGTGTTTTAATGTGGAGATAATGAGATATTTCACTGTTCATTTAAGTTTCCCCGTTCATTCAGTTTGTTTATGCTCTCTCCTAGTTTGATAAAAGTTCCACTCAAAGGCAAGTCAGGTCTTGAAATAGTCTAAGCTGATTTTTCCTCCCCAAAAGCTTTATAGTAGATATAATTTCTTCTAAGCATAGATGATTCATATTTTGCCATACAGTCTCTCCGAACAACATTAAGATATTTTACTTTGGAACAATAGTCTTTTTTTCAGTATTTCAGCATATTCAATGTTTGTGTCCTCTCAGTTCCTAAGAGCACATGGGGTCACACTAAAATTGCAAACTGTTAATTACTAATTTGCTCATGATGCTGATCAGCATCAGTTAGATTACAGTTAAAATAAGAACCATTAGGCTAGTGAATTCACTTTGACAAAAGTAATGAGGATGAATGACATTATCAGACATTCTGTTTGTCTCCTAGAATTGCCACTAGAAAATAGAATGGGGAATGGAATTTGGGGGAAGAAAAAATACACACCATCCTAAATAGAGTTTGAAAGGCAAATGTGGTAGTTTACATAAATTCAAAATCTGAAAACATTTTGCTGAGTCCATTATGAAGATTGCTTCAAAATGTTTTACTTTTTTTTTGTTATTATCTACATTTAAAAATGAAAAATCGCTCTTGAAAATGCTGAAATGGGAACTTTCAAATATTTCAAGATATTTTCTAAAAATTATTTCAAAAGGAAAAAAAAAGGAAAAAAAAATCACCAAATCCAGCCCTCCCATATGTAATATCTTGGTTCCATTGCACCAGAGGATTTCAACTGTTGTTTTTATTTCAGTTTTCTTATATTGTATTAGTAAATTCTTGAAAAGTGCTGGTTGTAACTTCCTTCTATTTTAATACCCTGAAAAGTAAAGGCTGAAAACTTAAAGCATAACCCAAAATTCTGAAGTGAAATATATGATATTATATACCTGTATGTTCTGCTACAACTGGTATCAAAGACAATAAATTGAAATATTTTTTACTACTGCTAATGTTCTCTAACTAAATATTTCTCTCTCATGCTGCATTTGTATTGCCTATCAAACTTTTCTGTGTGAAAATTATGCCTATGTTTGCATTTTTACTTTATTCTTATTTTTGTAGTTTTATATTTTAATATATATTTTACATGTATTTATTATAATCTATTATTCTACTTACACACAATGTGTTGTAATTGCATATTCTTAGATAACTGATATTATAGCTGTTCTGGAATAACTTAAGTTTCTGAGCTCTTATATGTCATATTTTACAGGTTTCTTCCAGGAAATTTGATGAGACAACATTTGTGCTGTTGCTATGTTTCTAGTAGTAAAGATTGTAAATTTTCATATATATTCTGCTTTATCTGCTTTTTAAGAGTAGTTTGAAATGCAAACATTTCATTCTATAGACATGAGAGTTTAATAGAGCTGTCTTTCTTTTCTTCACTTGCACTATTTGTTTATTTTTATTTTTACTGCAGGTTATGTTTCTGTTCAATTATTAATTTTTCTTGCCTGCCTCATGGCTTATACAGGTATCACATTTTATTGGAGTGGCTTTCAGATTATTGGTGTGAAAGACTTATGGGATTTGTTCATAAATGTTTGTCCTTTCTGGAGTCTCTTGCACTTTCCTCTTTATTGCAATTCTGGCTGTGCCTCCAGACCATATGTTCGAGACTCTTCAGTTTTTTTTATTTTATTTTTTTTGAGGGCAAATCTCATTACTCTTTTCTTTTCATTTATTCCTATTTTCCATTTCCTCTGGAAACTCCAATGACAAATTATCACAGACCTCAAAGGCAAACAAGTTGGTACTTGTGTAATATATTAAAAAGGCCTGTAGTAATATCCAGCGGAAAAAGAACAGCCCACTTCAGTAGTTTTATGCATCTCCTTTAACGGATGGTTTCAGCTCAGGCATAATTTTTATGTATCTCAAAGAACCTTTTTAATATCAATTACACAACTGCTGAATAGTTCCTTTTCCCTCAATTCAGTAAAAAATTCAGTGAAATGCTTGAGAATGTTCTTCAATGTTAGTAATATTTTATGATGGATGATAGTTTTATATCTGAGTTTTTGATCTTCTATTTAAAGATAAGTAAAATCTGAGTAATGAAAGACTGTGATGAAATGGAAATTATATACTGTACAACAGCAATATTCTGCCCACAGCACACTTAGCTCACTTTATGGCACAAAAGCAGAAATGTCTTTTGGTTCATACATTACTGAAGGAAGTTCTGTAGTGCAGATCACCAGATACCTTTTATACCATATGAGCTACTGGCTCAATACAACCCCCAGAAGTCAGCAAGCTGTTTGCTTTTGAGAATATATTTTTATGAAAATACAATTAAGACCAGAATTTCCTCATGTTTGAAGCAATGATTGAAGGTAGGACAGTTAAAAGGGATATAGGTTCCTTGGCGCCTGTACAGAATTTTGCAGAAGATGATTTGAGGGAGTCAGAAACTCTCTAGTCTTTTGGACAGAGGCAATGAAGGGAAGGGGCAAAGAGCTGAACAACTGCAACACTTTGGCCCGTAAGAAGTATCTAAGGGTCCTTCGGACCCTTAAGTGCCTGAGAGTCCTTAAGCCAGCACTATCTTCTCAGTAAAGACATCCTGGCAGTTTCACCTGACAGCCACCTCTTTTGCAGACCTTGCTGCATATTGATTACAGGGAGCATAAACACATATGTAACTGCCTAAGGACACTAGTGGTCACTGAGGTGCATGACCAGAGAGACGGGCTTGTGATGCAGAGTGCCTGTAAGCCTCCCTGGCAGGAGACAGAAGCATTATGAGAAAGAAAAGGAAATTATGTAGCAATCAGAGATCACTCTATGCAGACTGAGGTACAAATAACCATGTTTTTTTGTATAATAACTTACATTTAATACAAATAAAATCCTATTCCTACTGATTTCAATGGGATTATATATGAAATAGTATAACACAAGAAAAATTCTTAAAAACCCCCTAAACCCGGTCAAGCATGAATTTAGCATCCTCTAAGATTCATAGCTTATAGATGAACAAAATAGTACATAGACTAAAAATGTCTACTGCTATAATTCCACTAAAGTCTTAGAGTTTCAGCAATGGATAACATGATATAAAATCTCATGTCATTTATTTATAGTCTTTTTTTCCAATGTTTTGCATTATACTGTATGCTAACAATATATTTAATATTTTTATTCAGTCACAGAAGCTGGGCACATACTTTGATATACTAGCGGAATCTTGGTCTCATGCATATTTTCTGTTTTTTTTTTTTATACAGTTATCATTTATTTTTCCAAACTGACAGCAGAACCAGGGCAATTTTTGATTTATGATCTGAAATCTATTCTTGAAACCAAAACTACTCAAATCTTCACTTCTTATAAAAAAAATGAAACTGTAGATTTTGCACTACATAGGAAAACATACTGTTAAAAAATGAATCGAAGGGAGTCATACGTACTTCCAATTTATTTTCCTTTTTTAATTTAATAGTGATTTCATGGTTCTATGTTCAAGTAACCTAAAAAAGACTTGCATGAATGTGAAGTAATTTTGTGCCAAATATTACTTGAGATTAGCAATATAGTCATAGTCACTCGTAACTGTGATGTCTAACTACTAGATATTAAGGTAGTGGTCAAAGGGATTAAAGTGACTTCAGCTTTTGAAATAACTGCATTAAAACATATTCATTACAACACCCCTCCCACCCTCTCTCCCCTCTAACCCTTCACATCTGGACGAAGAGCATGTGATTACATCAGAATCTCTGCAAATACACACACATGTACGTACACAAGCATGTACACATGCGCATGTGTGCACACACACACATTTTCCCAGGTCTCATGCTTCTAAGAATAAACTAGAGAACAGGAACTGAGCACCACTGTTGCAGTAAAACGAGTCTTGGCTTACAGGCAGTCTGAAACATCAGCTATGAACATGAATTATTCCATTCATCTAAATGAGGTTCTAATGTCCAGAGGATTGATTCCTGGAGAAACCCTTGCATGATTTTGTGGGACTAGACGGACAGGACAATCAAATCTAAAAATTATTTGAATTAGGTGTTTGTTAAGAAAAAATAACAAGATTGTCATACACAGAACACGTTTGGAACAGTACCACAGAGTTGGGATTTTTGGCATACTAAGGAACTAACACTAGAAGTTTGCACATGTACGAGTGGCACTTCCTTTATGTTGACTTTCAGCAGTCCCTGACAGAACTGCCTTTCTGGTCTCCTAATTTATGATAGAGAAAGTGATCTGGATGGAATCCAGCTAGTTTAGACTTAATCTGGACAAAATGGGTATGATGAAGACTGGCAGAGGGAGCAACACAAAAACAAGGGGCTGAGTTTTCACTTACACCTATTCTAAAGACATGTAAATTTTAGCTATTCAGGCAAGTACAAGAGGAGAAGCAGGCTTATTATCTGACCTGACTACTGATTAATCTGCTAGCAATCTTAAATTATGTCCACATTAGAGAACAGCATGGATCAATAAATCTGTAGAGAAAAAGAGCAGAATACCCGATTCACATGCTATACATATTTCAAGGCTTCTTTGTTTGGTTGGATTTTTTTTTTTTTTTTAATGCTTTGGACTAGCTCTAATCTGGTGCCATGGACCAAACACCCATTTGAGGTAGGAAAGCATTTGGCAGAGTCCATCTTCCAGCTTTGTTTCACCCTAAAGGAATCCAGTTCATGTACTGTGAGACGACACCACCGTGTGAGCCAAGGCACAGCAAGTGGGAGAAGAGGGAGATTCTCTTCACTAGAGCTCTCCCAAGCCAGGCAGAGACACTAACGTGTGCGCACCCGTGGAGGCTAGCAGGACTTGGAAGAACTGTTGCACGCATGCTTGTGTGGTGCCAGCAGCAATCTTTGGTTGCACAGTGAGTTATTGTCATTCTGCATCTTTTGCCATGGTAGTGCCTCTCTGTGCAATGTGAATGATAGATGATAGGACCATAATTTGCATAAAGATAAACTTGGTCAGCTGGAAGCCCCAGGTCACTTGTTCTGTTGATAATTATCCTTGAGGGCAGGAACATGCACAGCCAATACTTATGGATGCTATCTTCCACTCAAGAGCTAACTGGCTCCAGCTGAAAGTCATATATCTCATTCTTCTATAAATATTTAAGTGTTATTTTAATTGCATTTAATTCACAACTTGCACCTACAGGTAGATTTTAGCCTTAAGTCTTACTGTTCAATTTGGCACAGAAGAGAGAGAAATTTCATACTTGCTGAACAAAACTGCTCAAAATTAAACAAAGATAAACAAATGAGAAATAGCGATATCAACAAAAAGATTATGTCAGATCCGATAATAAATTATTTTGCAAAAAATTACTCAATTATAGGGAGGGAAAGATGTATAATACGTGAAAGATTAATATCTTAGAGCATTACATTTACAGACAGCTAAATAATGGCTTAAGTCAAAAACTGGGTAAGGTGTCCCTTTTCTGAATACATTGAGAAAAGCATTGAAAAAATATTTGAAACTACAGCTTTGTAGTTGTTTCTGTATAAGAGAAAAATGTAGTTTTTGGACTGAGATGTTACAGACAAGAAAAAAAACTCATAAATTTTGTGTCTAGAAGAAGAAGAAAAGAATAGTTTCCACTTCATAATGAATAATAGAAGCCTAAACCCAGAATATTTAAAATTAATGTTATTAAACTATTAGAAAGAGATTTGTAATCAAAAATATTCTCACAAGCAATATGATACTAGGAATTAATACTAAACATCCCAACTGAGAATGAAGTCATATTACCACCTTGTTTAAATTTTTGAAGGACATCAATGTCTTGAATACTAATTTGAGATCCTGAAAAAAAAATGTAATTTCCAAAAAGCCTTCAATACTCTGAAAAATGAAACTCTTTTTAAACATCTCTGAATGAGAATACAAAGTTGAAATTGCAAGTGGTTTATACATCTGTAGAACTAGATAAAATATACTGAATTTCCATTTCTTATTTTAGGTATAGAAAAAAATAGCTAAATTCTTTTTTTGCAAACAATTCACAAACTGAAATATTAGAAATGTAGACCCTAAATCTTCTGATCAGACCCAACAAAAAGAGAATCTTGCTATTCCCTATTTATATTAACCCTACTCAGATGCCTGGTACATGTTGTGTAAATATACCCCTTCCTACCCCTTCTCTTTTAAAGTAGTCAAAGCACCAGCATCATAAGGAACTTCTCTTGCAACTCTTAACTAGGCTATAATCAAGTTTGACTGGAAACTGTTTTTTGTTTTTGTTTTTGTTTTTTCTATTCCTTCCCAATATTTCTATAATGGTATTTGTAAAATGCATTTGCTTAGTGAGAGGAACTCCCAGATCCTTTTTAAAGGAAGAATTTGGGGACTGTTTTCATGAGGGTTACAATTTAGCTAAAGTACACAAAGAAATGCTGAAGTTTTGTGTAGGCTCTTCTTTGAGGGATTCATTTTTTCCCCTTGAATTGATCAAACTCTGTGCTAAAATTAACTCTGGTTATTACTATCAGTAGGAGCCTAAATCTTCATTACTTGTTTACTATTTTATGCAATTACATGATGTTCATGATGGCTCCCAGCTTGATAGGAAAAATATATATTCTTCAGTTTGCCCAAGAAAACATGATTGATTAATATTACTAGTAAATAATATCTTGTTAATCTTAACAAAAACAACAACAAAAAGACAACAGCAACTCAAAGCTAAGCTGAGGATAAGATAAGCTAAATTAACTACCTTAATTCTCAGAGGAAGAGTTTCTTAGAATTTATAAAACTCTTGGACAGCATTTCAGAACATATGATACTTCATAATTATTATAATTACTGTGACAAGCTGAACTTATATTCTAATTCACTCTTCCTTAGAAAAACATTTTTTTCAAGGGTAAAAAACATTGATATTGCAAATTAGATCACTTGTTCTACAAGGTACTACTGGAAGTTGGGTACATACATTTAGGATATTTTTAATGATATGGTTGTAACACAAGTAATCTTATTAATTACATCAAAGCCAGATCCATCCACAATGAAGCTGTACAGCCATTCCTAAATAAACCAGAGGTGCTCGGAAAAGCATTGCTAAACTTAGAAACTGTATTCCCAAAGAACAAGAAGTGTGGAAAGGAAGATGGTGGATACTGAACAATATGAATAAGTGAAATAAATAAAATAACTGCTTTTATTAAAATCAGGCACTGTGATAATGCATAACACTTCTGAAAATCTATAGTTATAGAAAGAGATTAACATCTCCATCCATTGGTGAAGTCTGATGACAGTATATCAGTATGAGCCTAGCAGTTATTTGTTTTTGGAGCCTTTGATAAAATCCCATTTATTAACAAATTAAAGTAACATTAGTATGCTATTTCTGAGTGGTTACATTTAAATCTTTCTATCATGGAGGCTGAGATGAGAGGAAAAAAAAAAAAAACGAGCTGAAGGTGAGTTTTAGCTTTGATCTTTCTTGCAAACTCTGCAGTCCAAGACTATCTCTTGCTGCTATAATGGCTAGCTCACTTTTCTCACGTTTCCTCAGACGTAATAAAGAAAAGTTAGATAATTCAAAAGGACATGACAACAATATAAAAGCTCCTGAGACCTAAGTTTTGCCCATGAGTAATAGATATATTCTTTTAGCAAGGAGATGAAGTGAAATATCTACAACACTCCCAGGGCACAACATTGCACTATGAAAGGAGAATCTGCTGGGGATACTCTTTAAAAGAGATGCCCTGCACACCTGGATCACTGACTGAAAGTATTATTTTCTCTAGGAAGCAACACCTTCCCCAGCACAAACTTCACAACCAAAAAAGATAATTTTTTTGATAGAAACTTAACTGAAAATAAATGCTATAAGTTAGGATATAAAATACCCATTTACATATATATGTTTTCAAAAGCTATTAACATATTTTACGCCTACAATGAATGAATCAAGATCATTACAGAGGCAGCTTCTTATTGGAACTCTCACCTTTAAACCTGAATGAAGACCTTGCCTGATTGTACATGAGTCACGGTGGATTATAATTCTGCTCTTCCTGATTAAACTGATCTTCTAATTTCATTTGATATGCAAAGGTTTTCAGCATCCCTTACAGTCCCCTGGTTTAATAGTGATCTCATAATGTAAAAAAAAAGAGCCAACAACAGAAGAAATGGTGGGGAAAAAAGGACTCCTTAGGACTTCTGAGAATGCTGTCATTTCAAGCATCTTTTTATTGCAATAATTATATAAAAACAAATCAGTCTCTGATGTCTTCATTTCATAATGGGAAAGCATTTTAAGCTGCAACCTTTTTTGATCAATAAGACCAAGACTGATATAGCTTTAGGAAACATTTAAAGAAAAACAAAACAAAAACACTCAGTATTTAGGAAAGATTGCTCTTTCCCAGCAAAAATACACTTGGTACAACATCTCATTCTGATCAGATGTTTTATTGAGCCTTGATTATTATTTGCTACAAAATCCCAATATGCTGCTTGCATGCAAGTGTTTCGTAAATTGTACCACTGTTATTAGTGTTCAGGAAATCACCCGCTCTGAGGATGAAAAAAAGGTATGAAAAGACCTTGCAACTGGAAAGTGACACTGTAACTGGAAAGTGAGACTCCAAGCTAGGTAAAGCATCATTATCTTTATCATGGGTACTGACAGCAAGAGAGTCAGAGCAACACAGGACTCAAAACTGAGTACAGATTTTTCAGATGAGGCTTATGTTTCCCAGACTGGCTCCTACCGGTTTTCGAGCTAACTAGTTCAGGTACATCCATGCATGCTGTAATCAAAGCTGAGCTATCAAGATAGATATGTCTTCAACAGGCAAAGTTAGGAACTGATCATCTGCTCCTGCAGTCATTACTGAATGTAAATGTTTAAACTAAGGTCATTGAAAAAACTGCTCTTACAAAATATTTTTTGTGAGCAAGGCTTGCCAAAACATAATGCCCTGAGGACGCCTGTGATGCGGAAAAGAATTTTTGTTCTCCCAGGATGACCCTGGAAGCCTTTTGGAAGTAGCAGTGCAGTGCAATAAGAGTACATTTGTAGAGTGAAATGGTTGGTGCTAAGGACCTGATATCCGTATGATATGTGCTTTGAAGGGTTTTAATTTCTGTTTGAGCCTACGGACTGAATGTCCATTAGTGGTTGTGAAGTGCACCCTTGCCTCTTCTAGTTTCAGCTTCATCTTAAAACAGTCCAGTTCATGTGCTCCAAGACCACTTAGTGATGTGAACTGAAGTCCAGTGTATGGGGATGATTGGGAGATTTGTTTCAGAAACTTAGTTCTGATTTGAGCTAAAATGAACCCAAGAATTGCTCTGAATTTCTGTTTATAAGAAAGAACAAATTACTCCCAAAACATAAAAGGAGATATGCCAAGTTGACTTCAAGAATTTGTACTCAGGAACTGGCTTTAATACAAAAATCACAGGGAGGACTTATTTTCTTTCCTCAGATTGGGGTGAATTTGGATTCCAGTAGAGTATCTTCACCAAACCTTAGCCAGAGATGGCCATTTCTCTTCTGATTTGAGCCTGTAATGAATCTCTCTTGTTTCATTACCCCAGATTTGATCATTTGCATATCTAAAATAATTGCAGCTTGGATTCAGATTAAAGGGTATTTTTAAATAGCACATTATACACACATTAATGCTGTACTATATTATCATCAATGAAAGTGTTCATTTACATCAACAGCGTGAAAGTCAAACAGGCACTCGTAGGAACAGTATAATGAACAAAAAGAAAACCACCTCAGCTGCTAATAGGAGTAAAGCTTTGTAACAAGAATGGCCTCACTAAATCCAATCAGGTTTCATTTTATTCATCCAATGCCATTCGGATTAACATTTTCAGTGTTTATGATGGATAATATCTAAAATAAGCATGAGATTTCTTTAAACTTTTTTTTGCGGAAGGCATTTGTGATTCATTATTTGTTGTTTATGCCATGTGACTGGTTGCTGTGTGTTGAATCTAAATAGTTGGACTGTTATATTATGTTCAAATCACCCATAGTAGCACACTTTTTAAAAATGTTAAATCAAGGGAATACTGTAATTACATGATACATCTTCTACTCTGGTTAAATATTACATTAATGAATTCACTGTTCAAAATGGTGGCAGAATGCTTATTGTAGAAGTAGTCCTATCAGCTATTATTAGCCATCATAGTTGCATTCTTACATAATTATATAATATATATATATAATCGCTACACTGGGTCAGGACTATGGCCAGTCTATTCCAGTATTCCTTATCCAGGAGATGGCAGTAAGCAAAGAACATAGGAACATGTCAAGTGCAGAAATGTCCTTGCACTGATATATTTTTCACAGCACCAAGTCATGAGGGATTTCTGAGCTACAGATTGCATTTGTAATGCTGGATTTAACAGGTACTGATAGCTTGTTTTATCTATTTTGAAGTAATTTATGCCTGTAATTATAGGTTGTGTGCAGAAATATTTATTTCTGTTTTAAGCTTGCTTCCTGGTAATTTCACTGAGTGGACTCAATTTCCTGCAATTAATCATTCTCTATTTGTCATCTTACTACCATTCATGTCTGCATAGGCCTATTCTATTGCCCCCTCATCTATTACTTTCTCAGATTGATAAATTCCGTTCCATCGGCCCTTCCTGATTCTACCCTGAATCATTTTTGTTTTCTTTCTTTCTTCTGCTCTGCTGTATCTGAATATCTTTTATGCATGTCAGTGTCCCAAGCCATTTTCTGTGGTGACTGGTGGATCCATATCTAATTAAGATATGGTGCATGGCAGAGCAATAGGCTAATGACCCTTTATAAGGGGGTGATCAGAGCAAATCTGTAGCTTTTTAGTATTAGTGTCACAATGTGGGAGATTGAACGTAAAGACCTTTTATTATAGTAAAGTCATATATTAATGACATCAAAAAGCAGACAAAACAAGACATTCACCATGGAAGGCACTAAAGAAATACAATGAGCGCAGGAAAGTACATCTTAACACCGTTCTGTCTCTAATGCACTTTAAAATAAGTTCTATGCCAAAAGAAGTCACCACAAATAAATCCTTGTTTGTGCATCTGAGGGGAAGTTCCATCAGCATACGTTTGATGAGAAGTACGTACAGAGTTTAAGATATAAGGATTTGCACTGCTTTCTGCTTTGTATTATGCTCTAGTTTTTTCTTAATCATTGCTAAAGCTACCTTTGCTTTTTGGCCACTGCTGAAGAGGTGCTGATTTTATCACAGAACACCCAGGATGACTCTCAGATTTTTCATGAAAGGTTCTTTTATAAACCATTATTATAGGTGAATAGATAGGAACAGGGATTTTTCCTTTTTGTTTCCTTCCCCCCTTCTCTCTAGCTTTCTTCTTTATTAACTTAAGTCAAGGATTGCTGGCCTGTTATTATCACATCTCTGGAGCTGTTTATTCATACTTAATGTTTCCCAATTAGCTCCCAATTCCACAAAACCTTTGTCTATTCTTTTCTATCCTCTGTTTTGTCTTCTCTTCCTCCTCCTTTCCATAACTATCAGAATAGTCATTTACATGAGGACACATTCTTTATAACTACATATTAAAAAAAGAAAAAAAAACTCTCTCTGGCATGAGGAAAGGCTCTATTAGCACAAATTTTTCTGGCATCCAAACATTACAATTTTGTTGCTGCTGATTTTGCTTTTTAAATCACTTTGTATTTTTTGAAAAAGCCACTTTTCTAAAGCTTGTCTCATTCTTTTTTCAAGTCACATATGCCCATGAAAGTAGGTATGTCTTCCACCTATCTTCCCACAGAAATTAGACCTTTTATTTTCAAGTTTATCTACCACATTACTCCAAAGTCTCAGTGATTTTTATTTGTCCTCTCATGAGGACAAAATCATCTTCATAGCTCATTCATATGAATTATGTTGATTTATGACTGTAGGCAGTAATAATAATAAAACCCAAACTTTCAGAGTATCTTCAGATCTTGTTCATGTCAAGATCACTATTTTTATCTCAGATGCATGAAGATTGCACACTCTTTTCCTATTCCGTACAACCTATCACCCAAAGACTCCGGTGTTTCTTGAGAGATGAAGGTTTCTTCTATTATGCCATCTGAATACCTAAAATTATTGATCAACCTGAGCTATATTTTATGGATATCTTTAAGATATTCCTGTTTTATACTCATTGCCATCTCCAACAGAGAATTTGAAGAGAGAAGGTAACAGTGTATACTTTTGCATTTTATTTTTGCTGACTAAAAATATGTCTTATATTACCCATGTGTTCTTATGGGCAATTATGCTTCTGGCATAGCCACTAGTTAGATGCTGTGGAAAGCTCATTTAGAACATGATTCAGGCATAACTTGTCATACCCCATAGCAAAAAAATGCTCAGAAGACAGCAAACAATCAATCAGATCATAACTCCTCACTGATTTTGTTTCTGAGATTTATGTGGGAGTTTTGTGTCCCTCCCACTTCTGAATCTGGCCTGCTTAATTGGTACTTCTTGTCCAAGTTTTCTTTAAATTCTTTCTAAAGTGACTTAAGTTTGACCTTCCTCACATGCAATAGCAAAGAAATTGTTTGATAGTTTGTAAACTACTGCTAGGAATTTTTTCTTAATGTTAGTGCATGGTGCAGTTTTCTCAGTGTCTGACCACAGTTAATGCAGTAAGCCCCATTTAAAAAGTGGTCTTGGGCTATTATCAAATGTGAAGTTTTTCTGTTCCTGATCCTTTCAATTAAAAGTGCAATTTAAATTTTAATGCTGGTGGTTCTATTCTCCTGACCAGTCAATAACATGTAATAGTTCATTATCTTTATATAGATCCTCATAATACTCTTTCCAGCTATCCATCTTTTCCTTTCTATTGTTTGCAACCCATGCAATTTGATTTAATAACTCCAGTTTGCAGTTTAAAAGTCTACCATAATGCACCTTGAACCTTTGAACATATTTGCCAATTACACTCCTTTTTGCTCTCTTGCAATTCCTGACATATGCTGTGGATCTGCTATTTTTGATCTTTTCCAAGTAACTTTGGGATTTGTTTATTTAGCCTGGATTTACCCTTTGGTCTTTGTTTCCTTCCATAATTAGTCATTTTCAACATTTTTCTTGTTGATTCAGTTTTCTTCCTTGACCCTTTTCTTCTTTCATAACATATTCATAGCCACCTCCATAAAGGTTGTCTTAGTAACCTACAAAAGGTTTGGTGCTTGCTCCTCATTCAACGCTGACAGTGCTTTAAACCTGTTGTTTTTCTCCATGTGCATTAATCTGCATGCATTAACATTGAATTTCATTTGCCATTTTACCATTCAGGCACACAGTTACAGGAGATTTTTCTGCAACTCTTCATAATCAGCCTGAGTTTTGATTATACCGGATATATGAGGCATCAACAAATGTCTTTCTAACATTTGCTCCTTTTTCCTGATCATTGCATAATACTGGTCCTAGCACAGATCTCTTTGCTTGTCTACATTATCAAATAGGACAGACCTATGAAAGTGGTTCTGTAGAGCAAAACCATTAGTACTGAGGCTGCAATACCAGTGCTATAAATTTCAGATGTTTTTGTACTTGGGATTAGCTCTAGTCTGAATGCCCTTTTGTGGCTGGAGTGCATTAAATGTGCTCCTGAAGTGCATCCTCCAGTTTGGTTTCACCTAAAAGAAATACCATTTACGTGCTCCAAGACCACACCATGACACAAATCCAAGCACTTTAAGTTGGGATAATCATGAGATTTGTTTCAAAAGGGCAATCTTGATTGCACAAAAACACACCTTTTGGGACCCTACTTCATGGACTAAATCTTACCCCCTTGCTATGAAATATTTATCTGATGCCAGTGCAGATTATCTAGAATCAAAGCTAAAGTTATATTTTTCAACCTTATTCATATGACACAGAGTTGATTTTGTCTCTATTTCCGTTTGTTTCTCCATTCTTCATTGAATGAAGAAAAATTGGTTGCAGTTCATATGGGAAGAATCTGTTCGTTACACCTTGGCTCTAAGCCATTAACCTTCCCGTACTATAAAGCTGCAGTATATATTTACATGAGATTTTGGTACACTGTCCATACAAATAAATGTGAGCATTATCTTCTACACCAAGTTGACATGAATGAACCATATTTCCAATATCACAACCTCTGCTTATGTGCAGGATACAGAATACAGTGTATTTATTTATCTTTCATCTTATTCCCTCTGACCATATACATTTATCACTTCTAACTTAAATTACTGCAGTTATTTTTGGTTATCCTCTATCTTATTGCTTTCATGAAACATCAATGAATTTATACCGTCAGTAACAGAGTTATTGTATCACCAGCCTAAGGCAAAGCCGAGTTACCTGTCACCTTCCAATTTTTGAGTTCTTGTATTCATTTCTGGCACATTTTTGTATTTTAAATCTTCTTGTCCCTGCACTTTATCTGCCATATTGGCTCCTCATCCCCAGTACCACAATATTCTTTTCTATTATCCAGATTTATTATATAATTATTCCTATCCATTGTCCAACCCCCTCCCTCTGACAATATCACTGATCTTTTCATTAACTTTTTCCAGAGTTATTCTCACTCTCTAGTTTTTGCCTACTCCAAGTCCCAGATCTTCTAATGCAAAGACAATAAAGCCATATTAATCGTTTTCTGTGCTCTATTTATATTTTTCAGCTAAAACACAGAAATTACTAAAGGAATAATTGATATGGTATTGATATGAACAATGAAAATATGAATTTCTGTTCACTCCTTATATTTGCTCACAAAATTATAAGTGAATAATTCTATTCAAATTAATTTATGCTCTTATGCTATTCTTCATGTCTTATGGGTATTGTTAAAGTTCCTGATTACTGTTCTGCTCTAACATATGAAACATTCTCCTAATTTTTATGCAATTATTTGTATGAATGCACTTTTGATCCTGGCTCCTACTGCTATGTAAGCCTGATAATATTTAGCATATAAGTCTATATTTATCTATGTATATACATGTATTTCTATATTATATCACATTAACTGGGAAAACAACAAAAAAAATCATGTCCTAACAATGTCCTAAAATCAATCTTAAAGTAGTCTTTAAGAACTGTGATGCCTTTTCGCCTTAAAAATCTGGAATAAAAGTTCTTCAGAGCCTTTTTGTTACTTATTTTCTTTAATGTACTAGACTAATCCATGTACATATATTCCCGTCTGAAAACATCTCCAATACTCCCAATTTTAAAATTTCAAGGATGCATTCCAGTACCTCTGCTCTCTCATAATACAACACAACTAAGTTTTGTAGTTGAAAGAGGACAGAGACAGTAAATTACCAATAGAGCAAAATTCTGGCCTCCATATGAGATACTACTGCTTCCATGAAAAAAGAACAAAACCATTCTGTTACTTAGGGATTAGAGAGAGAGAGAAGAAATCATCTATCAAGGAAAACAGTATACCAAACCAGGTAGTAATGGCAGCCAAGAGACAGGACGATTCTCATCCGTAATTTGATGAACTCATGGAAGGTACACCACATATAGGTGTGAGTAGAATGTGAAATTTCAATTAAAAAAAAAAAAAAGATAAAAAAATTAGACAAAGCTTTTTTAACCTCTGCTTCCTTGCATTAGATTTGGAAATGCTCAGGATTTTTCTGGGGAGAGGGGTCTCCATTTTATAAGAAAAATAGGTTACGAAGTATATAACCAATTGGTTATGGAATTTCTCTGTTCCTTTGATCAGTTGTTTTTTAGCAAGAGGACAGACTGGAAAATTGTAAATTAATGAGTTTATTAGCCAAAAATAGCTTTGAAAGAAAACATGAAGCTTACAGGAAGCAAAATAAGTCATTATTTTTAATGCACGCTTTTTTTTTTTCCCAAAGGTACTGTCAAACTTCTTGTACAAAAAAGAGTATATGTTATTTAGACTATTTTTTAAAAAACACAAATGTATTACTGAACAACCAAATTGTCATGCAATTCAGGTATGCATGTGTGATGCAATGACTTAGTGAACTTAGAGTGCAGAGCGTCTAGAGGTCTGTTCATTGTTATCCTACTACACAGGAGAGAGAAAGCAGGATAATTTAAGAGTCAAGGGAAGAAGGGCATGCTAACTTGCATCAAATGCGAG
Source organism: Apteryx mantelli (assembly GCF_036417845.1). Taxonomy (NCBI): domain Eukaryota; kingdom Metazoa; phylum Chordata; class Aves; order Apterygiformes; family Apterygidae; genus Apteryx; species Apteryx mantelli. Next base: position 82,299,613 of record NC_089979.1, read on the forward strand.
ATATGCATATGCTTGTAGGTAATGACTGCATAGCCACCAGAACATGCTGAAAGTCTGCTCCACAGCTTGCCTCAGTTAAATTTGTGGGTCTATAACCTCAACTTTCATGTGGGAAAGGCAAGATTCCTACTAAAAACAATATGATATTTAATTACTATAATGACTTCCTCTATCTACAAAATGTTCAACTACTGATTTACTGTCATTTTGGTACAATTACGACCAAACCCTTCAAGCAAAACAATAGGTGCATTTCATATATTGTATACAATAGGAAGGTTTTGTGAACTTTGGTACTTTGTAAGCTGGAGGATTTGGACTTAATGGGGGAACGGCCATATGGGAAAGAAGATATCGCTCATTCACAGTAGCCTACCTTTACTTTACTGTTTCTTAGTAGAGCTAAATATTTTTAAAGTTACTTACTTGGGACCAGCTTCACACTACTTAATCAAATTGATTTCAAAGGAGAATTTTACTGACTAAGGAATCCATATCTGAGCCCTAGTGTTAAAGGATAATATACTGCCAAATCTATCTTAAACTTTGTAAAAGCAGTGTACAAAAATGTAGCTACAATACTTTCAATATCAATTTTTGCAATTACTTTTTTAAATTCATTTTTTCTTGGTTGGCTGATTTTTATTATGCTAAAAATAAAATATTATCCAACTGCTTTGCTATAAAAGTGAAGAGATTTCCATGGTCTGGTTTAATCTGGTTTGGCATAAAGTTTCTAAGCCATTGAATTCACCTAATTTACTACTTTAAAAATTCTAAATAGACTGTGATTTTTCAAAACATGCTACAGAAAAAATTATAATAATGAATTTCAGACCTGATAGAGATAACAGGGTTGATTCTCTCATATAGAGCCATGCTACCAACAGAATTGTAGCAATCCTATTATTTCAATCAAACTATTTGTGAACATATAGTAAAAAGAAGTTTACCAGAGCAGGCTGTATGTGCAGCCTGTGTGTAGATTTTAGATGTATGTACTTTTTAGATGTGTATTGATTTTAGATGATGAGCAAAAAGCATGCATATTCAGGGTATTGAACAAAAAGTTAACCTTCCCATTAACTTTACAAAGCTAATATTTGGAGATGTCAGATAATTAATTGGTTCTGTGATATAATTTTTAAAAGTTTAAAAAGTACTTTCTCTTTTCTATATTCTTTTAAGTCACACAATTATCAGTTCAGTGCTTTAAGTGACATTGAACTCTGTAGTAAAATGAAGCATCATGGAAGATGATGCTGTATTTTGTGCAAGGGTGGAATGTGGTTATACAGTAATTGGTTAGATGTAATTTCTTGCCCAACCATAAAGTCATTTTTTGCACTTGCTTTTGTCTCCTCAGATCAGTAGTAAAGGAGTCCAAGACCAGGCAATCTACACCACAGTAAAATTTTAAGGCAAAACAGCTTTGCTGACGGTCTGTAACTTGAGCACAAACCTGTATTCTCTCTATAGGAAAAGGGTAGCAGATGCCTGAATGTGGAAGCCCAGTTGACAGAGGTAACTTAGCCCTCTTAAAATCAAGCTACACACAATGAGATCCTGCCTGGCACAAGGCTGAACACAGACAAATGTGTAGATGCAGTCAGAGACATTTGCTCAAACTGCAGCAGCTAATTTAATTTCAGCATAAAATTCTTTTTTTGGAACAGATGAGTAAAGGAGGTCAAAAGCTGACTTTTAATGACTCCTATTGCTTTCAACAAGGCCAAGATTTTCACAAAGGATATTATATCATCATATTTAAAAATTCATAACTATTACATACAGAGAAAAAAAGATGATATTCCAGAAGTTTTTTGTTCTGGTCACATTGTAAAAACAAGACAAGATCATAAACACATTATGAATTCTGAGCTAGCAATGAAACTTTCATTTAAAACCCCAACATTTGTCCACCAGAATACAGGTAGGCATTTTCAGAGGTTGGCTTTTGGAGAAACTGTGAGGAAAATTTTGCTTATACGAATATTTAATTAATGTGGAAAGATATTTAATGGTTTTGGTTCAACTTTAAAAAAGAAAAAAAACACCCTTACAGTCATTACCACGGTTCACTTCCATAGCAAAGGCTAGGTCCACAAAGTTACAATGCTTTTTAGAGGGTCCCTGGACTTAGGCATTACATCTGCGCAGAGTCTTTTACCAAGTGAAAATACAGAATTTGTAATTTTGGAAAAGCTGTCAAGGACTGAGGGAGTATGAAAACTCAGCTGACTCTGATTTCAAAGGAACAATGACAATTTACAACAGTAGAGAATGACATTAAAGATGAATCTGTAATGTCACAGATACTTGTCAATTAATGTGTCAAGTGCTAGTGTCTGAACTGTTCCTGTATGTGAACAGCCTTCAGCTCCCCAAGGTTATCAGTTTTGCAACTTACAAGAACGCTGTTTTCACAAACAGGTTTTGAAGGAAAAAAAGAAAATCAAAAAAAGTGTCCCAACAATATGGAACTCAAATGTGATACTCCCACATTGTTTTTTTTTTTTCTCACTGTCAATATAACTGAGCAAATAGCAATTTATTACAGATTCAAAACCATTTCATTTATCATGCTTTCACTTTTCCCACCCTGCAGCTTCCCCACGTAATAGATTTCAAAGTTCTAGTGCCTACAAAAACTTAAATCACTTGTTATTTTTTAAATGGTTCCTAATAGCAAAAGCTCAGAGGTGCTTACGTATGAGATATTATTGTTTGATAAATATCCTGAGAGCTTGCACTAATTGTCCTCACAGTGAGCTCTTTTTTGAGAATTATATTCTTTAATTATCTGAAGGGTAAGAACAATCAATACATTTTATAACTGTCATATTTTTGCAAAGCGTGGCTGCTAAAGCCTCGATGACAGACATATTCCAAACACATTCAACTATACTTGTTATTCCAAATCTGCTTGAAAACATTTTAATTGTTTGAGCAGTGAATACATTTCAGTAGCTGTCCTACAAAATGTTCAGCTGATTTCTATTTAGTAACAACGGTTCTAACTATCCTAAGGCTGGTTCAAACCTCCTGAGTTTATCAAATGCTAATATTAATGACACCGTGTGCTACAGATGAAATGCAAACTGCAATCAGTTTATATAAATCAACTTAGTTGGCTACTGGACATTCCAAAGATCTAAACTGGTTCCTTTGGATTTTTATTTGCTGTGTTGCTGCAATACAGGGAATCTTGATCTTTTAGTTGTTCCCTGACAGGTTTAGTAACACGTTGGACCTCTGTGTTGGAACAGTTGGTTGCAGTCTTATTACAACGGATCTTCCCATTTGGTGGCCAGTCTACCTCTGAATTCCACAGTACTTAACACTAACACATGAAGCACTGAAACAACACAGGGAGAGATGTGAGAAACCTGCAAAAAAGGAGCACAGTATTTTAACAGGAGAGAAAGTAACTCACAAGTTTGCATTGTTAAAGAGGAACAAAGAGGCAGACAAATTACATCAAGACAGAGAAATATATTAGGTAGTAGTAAATGATTTTCTGGGGTCCTGTGTACCATTTTCTGTTCACTGCTGGTACTTCATGATTGCAAAGTTATTTGTAACATGAAGAGAATTACTATAAAAGTGAGATTACTGGGAATATTATGAAGTTTTAAAGAGTAAAGTATGCATTCTTTGGCTCTGTTAAGAGTAAGAGACATCTAGAAAGAGAGTGAGTAATCTACACATATTTGAAGGCTATTTACATATAAAGCTTGTAGGAATTATTTAGAGGCATATGCAGGAGTGGGAAGCAGGAAAGAAACTTGGGCAACTGAATTATCAGCAAACTTAGAAAATCTATCAGTAAATTTTCTGACAGCACCATTGTGAAACAAAGAACAGTCATGTGAAATTTGTTGAAAGTCAATTATTTCCGAAGTTAAGACAAAAATAGACAAAAACACTCAAAAGATGTAGAATGGATCCTGTCATAAAGGCCCTCTTTATATCAGTTTGTATGAATAACTTTCACAGGTTTCAATAGATTTGGAGCAATAGTTACCAGAAAAAAATGGCTGAAAAGCACATGCAGAGTAGGTAGTGTATACAAGCTCAGGAAGAGATAAGCTCTGGAAACCATCAGCCCTGTTGGGTCTGCAAGAATCAATGAACTCAGGACACCAGAAGTCTACCAAATCTGCAGGAGCCCACTAGCACACACCAGGCATCAACAGCGCGTTGTGCAGCTCAGGCGATGTCTGACGAGTGTGTGGTGGCTGTTTTGTCCAGAGGAAGGCCACAGGGGTAGGCATGCACCCCTGAGGGGCTCCCCACACCTCCTGAGAAGCCGAGGTGCTCCAGCCTGCCCCTCTGCTCCTGAGGGAACAGCTAGGCTGGCCTCCCCACAGCTGGTCCAACCCTGCAGCCGTGAGGTGGGGGGTAGTAAATGACTGAACCCACTGTGTGCGTAGCTACCTGTTATTAATAACAACAGCTTGATTCTATTAATAATAGCAGCTTAATGAATAAAAGGCTTCATAGAAATATTGTTGTGATCTGTGAACGCCCCCACCCCAACTCAATCCCCTCTCAGGGAAAAAGCAATTTATAATATTCCTGATTCAAAGGAAACATAAGGAGAGGCATTTACATAGGATATTTGCAACAAACGCACAATTCAGTAAAAACTATAAAAGAAAGATTTCACAGCAATAGTTCAATTAGCAGAAATTCACCATAAACATACGGCCTTCAATTTGGTGCATCTCACACCATTAAGTTTAAAACCGTTAGTACATCTTTGGTACTCAACATGTCAGGGAGGCAATGTTGGCCAGCTGACAAGCACATACAGCTGGCTTGGCTCCCAGCTCTAACCGCAGGCTTCAAAGGGTCTGTGACAAGCTAGTCCCTCAAGCTCTCCATGTTTCATTTTTACAGAGAAGGAATGAAACAAACCACTTGCATCTCCTTTGTGAAGTGCTTTGATGAAAATGTTTATAAGCACTTAACATTATCCTTTTTTTCTAAACCAGAAAGACATGCTGAACTAATGTCTCATCTTCTTGCCTGAGATTCTCCATCCAGACAGTTAAAAGAAATTATTCATTCCTAACCTAGCCCATAGAAAAGGACCACTGCCTTTATGAGCAGAGTTTCAGTGTTGGCAATGAACAGTTAAATAGGCATCATATACCCTGGACTCTGCTAAAGTAACGCATTGTAATCACTCTCTCGAATTAAACCTTTTTAGATTTCAAGTCAGATATTTTGTTTTGATAAAACTTAGTGTTTTTTTGGGGTTTTTTTTACATTTCCATTAATGTACATTGAAACTCTCTGAGGAAGAAAAAATAATAAAAAGCTCTAAGCATGAATATATGATAAGTTAAAGGAGGACAAGGGAAGGGTTGTTTTTTGACAGCACATTTAAGCAAGCTATTTTATGTGTTTATTGTTCCTCTGTCTGATTTGCTTTTTATATATCTTCAAGGTGATTCCACTGTCATGTCCCTTCCACTTTGCATTTTGCTGGAGAAGATTTGCATGTGATAGAAAATTATTCCCTCTGGTATTTCCTTCCCTTTCTAAAAATTTCCTCTCTTCTTTTATGCTCTGTATGAGGTTCTCCCCTTCCTTGCACATTTATTCCTCCTCTGTACAATTTCTTACAATTTATTCTCTTTTCTTCTTTTTTTCCTGGGGATTCTATTGACATTTTCTTTCTTTAGACCAGTTCATTGTAGTTAATATATGATTATAATTCTCTAACTTAAATAATTATTCTTATTACTACTCCCTCTGAACACCCAGAAGTCTTCAAAGCCCAGGAATTGTCCCCAGACTGCCCACACAGCTTACTGATGGAAGTTTAGCATATTGGGTGGCTCAGTTCCTCCAAAGCTAAACAGCAGCTGAGCATGCATCTGAAGAAAGTAGGTTCAAAAAGGGACATTTTGATATCTAACTGCTGCCAAAATCCTTTGTGTAGACTTTACATTAGCAGACTTCCCCTAGTTCACACAAGAAACCTGCAGCAAAGCAGAAAATTAAATTCACCTTTCAAAAATGTCTCAGACTTGTATGCTCATGCCTGGTTATCTCCAAGCAGCCGAGATACTAGACCTCACTATCTTCTGAATATAAAAACTATCTGAGACTTCCTGTGTGTGACAGCATTGACTGATGCTTGGGAGACACTGCAAAGACTACAGTCAGTATCTCCTGACAGAGGACTTTCCTTGTGTATCATATGCAAACTGCACTTAGTTATTATTTGTACTCTTTAAGGTTTACAAGGCCCTAGAGGGAATTAGAGACCCCATGTGATAGGCACTTCTATAGGTCACTCACTGGTTGTTATTCCTGTAACATTTTTGTGTCAATCTTCATGTGTAATGTTGTACTGTAAATTCCCCCCCCCCCCTTTAAGTTCCTCCCTTCTTTCCCAAGGAAGCTCTTGAGAAATGGTTGCAAAGCATTCCACAGACTTCATGGCTTTATGGCTGAGCAGAAAGCTGCTCAGAGGAATGGCAAAGGATTGCTGTGCAGCTGAGGCAAAGGTGAACACTTTATGAGAAATGAAGTTTGCAAAACCTAGCACTACTTTTTGCCCTACATAAAGCACACAAGTTAATAATAATGGAATGGATAGGATCACAAAAAATGTAGCTGACAGCAATTAAATTAAGTCTATGAGATGACTTTCATTGCTGTTAATGATGCTATAATGTAGGCCTTAATAAGCTTCCATGCATTTTTAAATCTATAAATCATTAAAATTTGGTATTTTTATCCTACATTTTATACCAAATTTTAATTATTCTTTCTGCTGTCATCCTATACAGTATGATAGAATTCTATTAAGTTCTATAGAATTTTTTTCCCTCCTCCCATTCAAACATCCCAAGGCCTTTTAGGGAAGTATCAAAAGATATTGATATATATATATATATATTTTTTTTTTTTGAGGAAAAGACTAAAATTTCCTATTTCAAACATTCAGAAACAGCGATCAAGAATTCTACTACTTGGAAGATATGCATTAAGTCACTGTCTGAAGTTATGTAAAAGCAGCTAGAAAGTAAGACATCACAAGAGTCAGCAACACTGACTAGTCTTTGCTTGAAAAGCAGAAAGAAGGAAGTTGCCTCATTTTGCCATGGTTTTTCTTCACCTGCTGAGCACATAATAGCTCTTTTGCTGTTATGACTAATATGGTCAGTTATTTCTTTTCACTGTAAAGTCTAATTTTCTCTTGGTAGTGCTCCCAGATTTACCTTACTCATGATTTTTCCAGAAGCACGTTCTTTTATGCTCCTTTTTAACTCTGACAGGTCTTCCATTCACAGAATCACAGAATCGCAGAATCGCTGAGGTTGGAAGGGACCTCTGGAGATCATCTAGTCCAACCCCCCTACTCAAGCAGAGTCACCTAGAGCACATTGCACAGGATTGCATCCAAGCGCGTTTTGAATATCTCCAGAGAAGGAGACTCCACCACCTCTCGGGGCAACCTGTTCCAGTGCTCTGTCACCCTCACAGTGAAAAAGTTTTTCCTCATGTTCAGATGGAAGCGTCTGTGTTTCAGTTTGTGCCCGTTGCCTCGCGTCCTGTCGCTCAGCACCACTGAAAAGAGTCTGGTCCCATCCTCTCGACACCCTCCCTTCAGATACTTGTACATGTTGATAAGATCTCCTCTCAGCCTTCTCTTCTCCAAGCTAAACAGGCCCAGCTCTCTCAGCCTTTCCTCATAAGAGAGATGCTCCAGTCCCCTAATCATCTTTGTGGCCCTTCGCTGGACTTGCTCCAGTAGTGCCACATCCCTCTTGTACTGGGGAGCCCAGAACTGGACGCAGTACTCCAGATGGGGCCTCACCAGGGCTGAGTAGAGGGGGAGGATCACCTCCCTCCACCTGCTGGCAACACTCTTCCTGATGCACCCCAGGAGACCACTGGCCTTCTTGGCCACAAGGCCACATTGCTGCCTCATGGTTAACTTGTTGTCCACCAGCACTCCCAGGTCCTTCTCTGCACAGCTGCTTTCCAGCAGCTCAACCCCCAACCTGTACTGGTGCAGGGGGTTATTCCTCCCTAGGTGCAGGACCCTGCACTTGCCTTTGTTGAACTTCATGAGGTTCCTCTCCGCCCACCTCTCCAGCCTGACCAGGTCTCTCTGAATGGCAACACAGCCCTCTGGTGTATCCACCACTCCTCCCAGTTTTGTATCGTCAGCAAACTTGCTGAGGGTGCACTCTGTCCCTTCATCCAGGTCATTGATGAAGAAGTTGAACAAGACTGGACCCAGGACTGACCCCTGGGGGACACCGCTAGCTACAGGCCTCCAACTAGACTCTGTGCCACTGATCACAACCCTCTGAGCTCTGCCATTCAGCCAGCTCTCAATCCACCTCACTGTCCACTCATCTAGCCCACACTTCCTGAGCTTGTCTATGAGGATGCTATGGGAGACAGTGTCAAAAGCCTTGCTGAAGTCAAGGGAGACAACATCCACTGCTCTCCCCTCATCTACCCAGCCAGTCATTCCATCACAGAAGGCTATCAGATTGGTTAAGCATGATTTCCCCTTGGTGAAGCCATGCTGACTACTCCTGATCACCTTCTTTTCCTCCACATGCTTGGAGATGGCCTCCAGCATGAGCTGCTCTATCACCTTTCCGGGGATGCAGGTGAGGCTGACTGGCCTGTAGTTCCCTGGGTCCTCCTTCTTGCCCTTTTTGAAGACTGGGGTGACACTGGCTTTCTTCCAGTCCTCAGGCACCTCTCCTGTTCTCCAGGACCTTTCAAAGATGATGGAGAGTGGCTTAGCAATGACATCCGCCAGCTCCCTCAGCACTCGTGGGTGCATCCCATTGGGGCCCATGGATTTGTGGGTGTCAAGTTTGCTTAAATGATCTCTAACCCACTCCTCCTCAACCAAGGGAAAGTCTTCCTTTCTCCAGACTTTCTCTCTTGTCTTCAGGGTCTGGGATTCCTGAGGGCTGGCCTGAGTAGTAAAGACTGAAGCAAAGAAGGCATTCAGTAACTCTGCCTTCTCTGCATCCTTCGTCACCAGGGCACCCACCCCATTCAGCAAAGGGCCCACATTTTCCCTAGTCTTCCTCTTGCTACTGATGCATTTGAAGAAGCCCTTCTTGCTGTCCTTGACATCCCTTGCCAGATTTAATTCCAAACGGGCCTAGCCTTCCTCGTCACATCCCTGCATACTCTGACAACGTTCCTATATTCCTCCCAAGTGGCCTGTCCCCCTTTCCACTTTCTGTATACTTCCTTCTGCTGGTTGAGTTTTGCCAGGAGCTCCTTGCTCATCCATGCAGGTCTCCTGCCTCCTTTTGCCTGACTTCCTACTCATAGGGATGCACCACTCTTGAGCCTGGAGGAAGTGATGTTTGAATATTAACCAGCTCTCTTGAACGCCCCTTCCTTCTAGGGCCCCAACCCATGGGATTTCTCCAAGTAGGTCCCTGAAGAGGCCAAAGTTTGCTCTCCTGAAGTCCAGGGTTGCGATTCTACTTGGTGCCCTGCTGCCTCCTCGCAGGATCCTGAACTCCACCATCTCATGGTCACTGCAGCCAAGGCAGCCCCCGACCTTCACATCTTCCACCAGTCCTTCTTTGTTTGTTAGTACAAGGTCCAGCAGCACACCTCTCCTTGTTGGCTCCTCCACCACCTGTGTCAAGAAGTTGTCACCAATGCTCTGCAGGAATCTCCAGGACTGTTTGTGCCTAGCTGTGTTGTCTTTCCAGCAGATATCGGGGTGGTTGAAGTCCCCCATGAGAACCAGGGCCTGGGATTGTGAGGCTACTTCCAGCTGTCTGTAGAAGGCCTCATCGACTTCCTCATCCTGATCAGGTGGCCTGTAGTAAACACCCACAACAGTGTCACCCATGCTAGCCTGCCCTTTAATCCTTACCCATAAGCTCTCGACTTGCTCTTCATCCACCCCTAGGCACAGCTCAATACATTCCAGTTGCTCTCTCATTCAGTTCAAAAAATTATTTAGTCCTCATTTTCCTCAACTTAGGGTCAGGATAACTGATCTAATAAACAGTGCATCTACCTGCTTTCTCAGTTAATGTAGCTCTGTTGATGACCAGTAGGGCTGGTTAGAGCAATGATACCAACATCATTAATCCATTAGATTTTGTGGTTCTGACAAAAAATGGAGACAATTTCTATGGAATCACAAGTGAGAAAAAACACATTGGCTAATAACCAAAGAACATCTAGAACTTTTTTTTTTTTTAATGCAGTATGTGGCTTTTGCTATCACTTGTTCAAGCTAATTCCCATAGTCTTTTGAAAACTTCTGTTTGTGATTGATTGCTTCCTGAAAAAAAGTCAGTCTCTTCTCTCTTGTTGCCTGCTATTTTCTTTTGTTACCCTATGAACTTGCAATAACTGACACTCTCCAACATAGTTTGTGATTTCATTCATGCTCTTTTTGGTTCATTAGGATATGGAGGCAGAGTCCTAGGAGCAATGAAATAATGCAGGAGAGAGAACCTTCTTGCATATATTGTTTACATATATATAAAAAGTATATTGCCTATGCTTTGTGTTTGCTTTCTTTTCTTTTTACTTCAAGGGAATTCTGGAGATTTTTTTTTAAATGCCTCTATCTTCTTACAGGCTTACAATCCAGAAAGCGATAGTGAATAAAATTGAAATCTACTATTGGATTAATGTCAAAACCCTAATTTCCTTTAGGGATAACTGTTTTGTATATTATAGTAAAAGAGGCCTGTTCTGAAAGCCAAGTCCAGATGGAATTTAGCCAGCTCTGCAAGATCTATTGGATTTGTTTGACTTTGGAGTGGAAGGAAGTTATTTTAAGGGGTTGGGGGTTTTTTTGGATGTTGAAGGAGAGAAAGGAAATCTCTTTTCTTTCTTGTTGGATCTTGTTGATTCCATTCTTGAAAAACAGAATTCAACACAGGTCTCTATAGCTACATCATATTTAAAATATGTCCATAGAATCTGAACCACATAAACCTTTAAAGTAATATTATAAATTAATTACCCAAATAATTCTCCCCATGTTTAAAATATCACTCAAATTAGAAACCAAAGAGAGAAAAAGTATATTTTATATATAAAATTTCTTTTACAGAGATGCTTTTCTTTCAGGAAAATTGTGGAGTCACAAAATGCAAGAAGTAGTTTTGAAACCCCTCTTGATTTCATTAAAGGGTTTTAAAAAATCCCCAAGGCCCTTAGTACGGTGTTTTTAACATGCTAATGTGGTACAGTTCTGTCATACAAAGAAAAGAGCAAGATTAGGTGATGCAAACCTGCATTTTGTCTCTAAAACTCTGCCCTTCTTTTCCTACTCCGGTCTCCACATTAAAAAATCTGAGGCAAACTACTCTGTGATAGGAGGTGCTATAACTCTGTGTGGTTACTACAGCACTGGAGATGCAGAACTGGGGTCTTATGTTTCACCCAGGCTTGAGTTATTGAAGAACAGTCAGTCTGCTGTTTTTACCCTTACCCATTTCAGCTAGATCAAAATTAGCTGAGGTTTGTCTACCTGTACTGTGATTGCATCTTCTGATAAAGTATTGTCGTACCTTGTTAATCTTCTGGCAGAATATTACTGTGGACAAATTTTAACGGGGCTTTGAGATAAGTAATATTTTTTCCCCCTCTTCCAAATTCTTAAGAAAAAACTTGAAAAAAAATACACACATATACTTGTACCCATCTTTCTGTTTCTGCTTCTTAAGTTAAATATTATTTATCTAAATAGCTGCAACATTAGAATCAAATTAAAAGCTAATTTTGTGTATTTGTGGAGATTAAGAACCGGAAGCAACCCTGAAGTGTAGGATTTCCATTTCATTATTTCTTTTACTTGCTATGTTTACTCAGCTCAAGGACTAATTCGGGGCCTATGTAAAGCGCAAAGTAATCCTAGATGTGACCAACTTAAAATCTACTTATTTTCCCTCATCATCACCAGCATGGCAGGAATGTCCCCAAACTTTTTTTTTTTTTTTTAAAACCTTAGTGTAATATAAACTGGGAAAAAAATTGGGAAAGCAACCTCCCAGAACATATAAGTTTCTCTGCAGCTTAAGTTTTAAATAAACCCTTTAAAAATGGATTTGGAGGATTAGCTATGAGCTTAGTGATGTAATGGGTTCTGGTGAAGCGTCTTTATTGGAATGATTGCTGCTTTTCCTATCTCTTGCTTTGTCAGCAAGTTAGAAGAGTTAAATATTACCTCTTTTTATATATGTATTAGCCTAATACCAGGACTGAGAAAAACTATTAGGAATAAAAATGATCTTTTCATATAAAATAAAAGTATATGTTGAAACAATATCACTCCAAGGTTTCAGCTTTCACTGTGAGTACTGATTCTGGACTTTATTTGATATTACAGAACTATAGAATCTCAGGATAATTCAGGCTGGAAGGGCCTTCAGGAGATCTCTAGTCCAACCTCCTGCTCAAAGCAGGGTCACCTCACAGACCAGGCTGCTCAGGGCTTATATGTTCATATAATCATAACTTCCCCCTCCGTCTTCCTCTACAATAGCTATGAGTAGCTATTGTAGAAGGTAAGCAGTTGAAATTGCAGGTTTGAAACAGAAGCTCTTAATTTTTTCAGTCCATAACCCACATTTCAATTAAAAGCATTTAAAGTTGAAATGATTATTTCACTAAGATAGAGGGTCACTTTTATAGTTCCTAATCTTGCATGATCTAAGCACAGTAACCTTGATTTATAATGCCATAAGTTGATATTTAAGCAGCCAGTGTTCATTCATTAAACACTCATTTTAAATTCCTTTGTAATAAGCAATTAGCTTGCCAAAGCCTTGTGCGCTGTCATATATTTAGGCCACTAACATGCAAAATTCCCTTGTAGCCTGGAGCAGGTGGGGGGGGGGGGAAGGCAGGAGTATGACACTGTGCACACAAGTTTCTCGAAAGATTGACTTTTGCAACAATATAAAGCTTAACTCTTATGAGCTATATTAAAGAACAAGTAATGCTCCCTCTGTACAGGACTTTTATTAACATCTTGTGACACAGTAGAGAGCAGTACTGGATTGCAAGTACTGAAGCAGTACCACAAAAAAAGCAGTCAAGGCTTCAAAGCACTTGGAGGCATGCAAACATGAAAAAAAAAATTTTGTGTCAGATTTCTGGCTAAAACTTTGAATGAAAGTTATATTCCATAGGGATATTTGCCAACTGAGATTTTTATATATGTGCATGAGCACCACCCCAGGCCCCTCCCACACCCACCCACATTGTCAGCATATAGATCATTTTTGTATTGGCATAAGAGGGAATGACTGATGCAATTCAACTGGCAATAGCAATCCTAGAAACCATAGCGTGAACTGAGCTTAAGTGAGGACACAGCAAGATGGAATTTAAAGCTGCACCTTAAAAACAGCCTTATCTCAAGTCAAACAAGAGTGGTGATTACATTTACTGCACTGAGACAGAAATTACCAGGTGCTTTCCAGGCACACGCAAGGCATAAAGGTGCTGAGTCTTGACCAATCTTCACTACCAAGAGGAAAAGAGATACAGATTTCAGGGAGAAAGTACGAGCATCAGTTTGTATAGGCTTTACCACTGAGGCACTGAGCAGTTTTAATTGGTGTTAATTTATCTATTCCCACACCTGGCTTTCAGCTTCAATGTGCACATGGAATCACATTATAAGGGAGGGAGGCATTTGCCACTTCCATTTATCTGAAGAAACACAAAGGAGTCATGAAACTGGAAAAATCTGTGACAGACGCTTTCACGTAAATCACACTGGTTGGTAGGAGAGAGGACTTTTCTGAAGACAAAATCAGAAACAGCTTCCCAGCCTTTAAAACAGAACTGCACTCCGTATATCAATTGTCACAAAAATCTAGGGTTTAGCGTCAATAGTGTTGCCAAGTAAAGGAAGCTTACTTGGGCAGAACTGAAACACCTAATTGCCATCCAACTTCCTTTACAATTAAAACAAATCTTCTTTATTTACCCTCTATTTTTGCAGTTCAAAGCACATATTAATGCACAATTTCCATATCTTCTGCCTGCCTCCTTAGCCACTACAGAAATGCATCGTTTATGACTCCAAAAACTTGCTCATCTCAAGTGTTCCTCACCTCAGGGAAAGCTGGTTTATAGTAGAAAAATCATAATTCTTCCTGGGACTAAAAATGAAAAAAAAAAAGAGAGAGAGAGATAATTAGACTAGCATTTCACAGAAATTAATTCATACAGGGGGGAGGAGGGAGCAGCATGAAATAGAAATTACAGCTTTGGATATATCAGCCATATCAGCCAGGACAAAAATGACAGCTTCTCCCTGTTCTCATATTTCACAACACAAATAAATAAGCTTCTTCTCCTCCCCTACCTCCCCCTGTGCATTCCTGTAAGTTGTAGAAAGAAGACACCTCAGTAAATCCTGTACACACAATAGCCTGAAGAAATTTCTCTTCAGCTAAGTGTACAAGGTGAAGTACTGGATGAGCCACTTACACAGAAAAGCTCTACAGAACAATCTTGAAGAAGAAATAAAGCAATCAGGGTCAGAGTTTGTCTTCAGAAACATGTTATGAGGCTGGGTTTAAAGTTTTTTTTTCCCCTCCAGAAAAAAAAATAAAAATCATTAATAGAGCCCAAAAAGATGTGTGTGTGGGGGGGAGGAAATTATACTCCCTTTTTTGTCTCTTCTCACCACAGTGAGAATGCAACAATTCTAGCTCAGTTAAGCTTGTCTTAGTTTAGCTAAAACTGATTCGATCCAAAAAAAGTGACTTTCCTATAGCCAAGATAAGGCCTTATGACCTTGCTGCAAGAAAGCAAAGAGCAGAGGCATGTCAGGAGTCCTGTATTTCTGAAAGGGCAAGGGAAGTTACCAGTGTGTGCCTAGAGAAGTATGCGTAGCAATTCAGTGTACGTGACCTGCCTGCAGCCTGTGACTCCGATCTGGCATGGGGAGACGGAGGAGTGCCTCCCCAAGCCCCCTTGGTCTACAACCATTCTCCCTCCCAGGACTGCTGGACTTCCATAGCAATTTCCTAATCCTTTCTGCCCTAGAGGCTGAGGCACATTACCCCAGAAATTCTCTACGTCTATGTCCTTTCCTAAACCCGCTCTCAGATGTGCCATGATCTCCACAGATTCTCCCATTCACCCCCATCACCGTCCTTTTTCACCTGAGAGTCACCATGTCCTTAACAAGCAAAACATATACATCACACACAAACTCTTCTCTTACTGTGTTTTTTTTCCCCCCCTCATATTCTGAAAGAGACCACATAAAACTTATCACAGAATCACAGAATGGTTGAGGTTGGAAGGGACCTCTGGAGATCATCTAGTCCAACCCCCCTGCTCAAGCAGGGTCACCTAGAGCACGTTGCACAGGATTGCATCCAGGCATGTTTTGAATATCTCCAGAGAAGGAGATATGGTCTATGCTTTTGCTAAATGCATATGGAAATAAGACACATAGCTTGCCTGTCTAGTTCTCCGGCATTTCTGTAGTGCCCACAGTCATACTATGCAGGCTTTAGGTAACTTTTTTGTTTGTTTGCTTGTTCTGCCACTTAAGAGCCATACAAATATCATATCCAAATGACTAGTAAAAAGGTGATTTGAAAATAGGAAACTCTTATTACTACTATTTGCTCTTTACACAGTGTCTAAATTTGGAACTTACTTTGAATTAGAATCTGGAGAAAGTTTAAGATATAATAGCTACCTGTGAATAATTTCACATGTCAATGTTTCTGCGGTTAGAACATCTCCCTGATGTTTAGTTTAACACACTCAAGAATAGATAGTGATGCATAATTCCACAATTACATAGACCTTCAGTCTCAAAGCTCTGTAATTTGTGAATAAATTTCATTGTACTGCTACTTTTATTGTTCAAAAGCAGAGGATTTAAAAAAACCCTTTAAATTCTTTAAATTTTAACTTTTCTGCAACTTATCTAGTTTCTTTCATTATTTTGATTATTTCTGATTTTGTATGATACACACTTTACAGTTGACAGGTATAACAGTGGAAAGTACTCAAAATATATGGGAAAATTTAATGGGCTACATTCTTCAGAATGGTCCCTTTCTAACAAGTCCAGTTTATAGTGACTGTGTGGCATTAAAGCAAAATGTGATCTGTGCCACTTCTGAAGCATATGGTATGGCCTTTTGGTTGAGACGGGGAATGGCTGGGCTAGGCCAGCAGACAATTTAAGAGAAAGAAAACCAGCTATGTTTGTAATAGTGCTAAGGCGCTGTACTACTATCCAAATAATAATAAAAGTTACTGTCCAAAAGCCCTAAAACATGATACAGCAGTAGACAAGTGAGAAAAGGGTCTCTGTTCCCAATCTTTCCTTATAAAATACAAGTTAAAAAAAATCACTTTCCATCAGCACACTGTCAAATTAAGGTTTTTGCTGTGATCAACAGACCACAATTCTGATCCTTAAGTCACTAACCATGCACCAGCCTAACTGCACTGTGGACAGTTACTTGGAGGAAATAAGGTAACGTTCAGAAACATCAGATTTTCTAATATTCAAGAACTTCTACACGTTTTAAGCTTTCCAAATTTCAGATTCTTCAAGTTAAAAACAAATCCTCCAAAAACCACTGATAGGGAGATTACCAATATGCATTTAAGACTTTGAAAGTTTTATAAGCTTACAAAATTGACTTCTAATCTGTAAATATCTGTTCAGTAAATTTTGGTAGATAATCACACTAATGAATAAAGTAACTGAATAAAGAACCCTACTTTGTTACAGTTGTGATTTTTTTGTAGGTTACAAATTACAGGAAAGCATTAAAAGAGACCTGATGAAACACTCGCTGGCTTTCATACTCGTGTCTGTGTGCTGAAGTTTGTGTTATATCTTTGTACAATTTTATCAGAGCTTCACAGCAGCTATTCTATAAATAGCTTCTACCCACCACCCTGTTTTTTGAAACAGAGCTGTGTTTAAGCATGACACATCTCTTTCAAAGGATGACTATTTCTGTGTAAATATGTTTAAAAAAAAAAATTTAACAGAAAAAGTATGTCCCAAATATCCGATAGGTAAATGCATTGTATGAGTAACCCAAATGATAGTATGAAGAAATTAATGAAATTAATTTCAAAACTAACAAACAGACTACATAATCAAGGTATTTTTGATAGGAAAACACTATTGCCTATCGAAAAAGAAAACTGGCTTAGATGTTTTGGGGCAATGCAGCAATCCTTATGTTAGTTGCCTGGTAACCTTGTTCAGAGTGGCCTTTTCAAACAAATACCCAACAGTCAGTGAGAGACTGAATTGTGCTCCAAAAGAAACAGTTTATCCTTAGTTCCATTGTGCACAATCTATTAAATGGCTATTAAATTTAAAATGGCAGAGGGTTGAATGTTTTCGTTTTATGTACCATTCGTTTTCTTCTAGGCACTCAGAATAGTTAGCTATACATGAATAAATATCAAGAGTGGAAGAACAGTACTGCTTCATTTTTAAACGAATGTGTTTGTCTTTTGCAAGCCCTGGAGTCCACTTCCCACTAGAAAAAAAACTTCCTTGCTCCTAACAGTCTGGCAGAGAAGAGAGCCATGTATAAGCTCTTTATTTGTATTTTATCTGACCTAATGATTTTGAGTTTGCTATTTTTAAAAAAAGTTAACTATGTTAGTTTATCAAGTTCTGGTAAAACTTTGCTTCAGACTCTAAAGTGTTTCTTGGGGAGATCACTTCACAGAAAACTCTAGGCAAATTTGGTTCAAAGCTCTGGCTGACTTGATATCCTCCCACAACCCTCCCCATAAATAGTAATTTGAAAAAAAAATTATTTTGTTGGCAGAGACAATTCTTTTGTTTGACTGATACTGGGGGGAAAAAAAAAATCCAGTCTTTGAGTACAATGGCTCTTCTTCCGCTTGTGCTGCCAAGGCTTTGTGAGTAGACTTGCACCACAACGCATTATCCCACAAGCATTACTATTGCAATAAGCAGTTTTCATGCATATCCTTGATAGCATACCTGACCTGCAGCTTCAAAAACTAGAAAAGAAACAAGTTAGTCGCCTAACACACTCCCTAGCTCCACTTATAAACGCAGACTTTAGTCTTTTAGTCTGCACTGAAGCTATTGTACATCAGAGACCACATAATTTGGACTTATTCTGGGCCCTGTGGGATACCAGATTTGCATGGTACCTCCTGCTAGCTCTGCACCTACCCCTCTCCCCACCATTGCACACAAAAGTGACCACACCAAACACCTTCAGGACCCGGTGCTGGGGACGGGGGAAGGGTCTCTGGCAAGGAGACGTGAAAAAGCAGAGAAGAGTGGCACAGTTAGAATTGCAGAGCGAAAGGAAAAGATACTTCCACAATATGCCATGACTGTTTTTTTCTTTTGTTTAAAGAGTTTGTGACACAACCTATATTTCATAGCGACGACAGCATGGTGAATCTTCACCTGCATTATAATCTAATCTCTAGTCTATTTCACAGGCACATTTAGATACCTAAAACTGTGTATCAGTGGCTAATAGGATTTTAAAAAGTTTTTATGCAGATTAAGTCCCTCAAATCCGTTGAACGATGTTATGAGTAACATGTCAAATTCAACCAGGGCTGTGGAGTTTGTGGCACCATTTCACCCTGTGTGATACACAACCAATTTAACTAACAGCTTTTGTAAATCCTCCTAGGTCCTTAAATGTCATATTAAATATGGCCCCCGATAAACATTTATCATGAAGATAATTTTTATTTACAAATATATTTGGATTCCATACAATCTTAATATAGCAAACACATTTCATAAATGCTTCATTATACAAGAAAACAGGAATGGACAATAAACTTACATTATAAATAGTCTCATGGAATCCTACATTGTCTCAAAAAATTCTTTGTAAGTGTCTGCCAAGTTATTTACAAACAATGTGTAATCTATACATTGCCTACAGATGCTGCCTTTTTTTTTCTTTTAAATCCTCATTAAAAAAACAACAGTTTTAACAAAAAGATCTCCTTCAGACTTGAAGCTCCATGCAAATACTTTATTAATTTATTCTTCTGGAATGCCTTTTCATATAAATTGAAACTTTTTTATGATCAATATTCTTTGTTAAAGAATTAATTTTGCATACATTTTGTTTCTTAAGAAAATTTCAGAGAAAGTTTGCTTTTTAAAATTCAAGGGAATTGTCACCTATAATTTTCTTGCATATCAGGATCAAGGCATTCTTTGAAATCACATATTCTGTGCAATTGACAGGAAGTTTTAGATAATGCAGATCAGAAACATGTAACAATAATAAACCTAATGAATAATAGCTTAGCGGCAGGATTATTTTAGGATTCAGTAACACTACCATCTTATTTAAACATGATAGTTTCCTAGTTTTTGCAAAATACTTTGATGTAGGAAGCTGCTTTTTCTTATTGTCAATGCCGTACATGTAAAGAAAGTGAACTATCTCAAATGCGTCCTATCTTGATGATCAAAATACTAAGTTAGTATTCCTCTTCCATTAAACCATTTTCATTTTTCTTTTAAAATTCATGGTTTATTTGAAGAAAATTGTCAGCATCCTATTCAGATCAGATTTGAAGGGGCACTAATTTGCCGTTCAGTATGTTTAGCAGAAAAATTAGCAAGAAGACAAGATAATAAGTAAATAAATTATTCATATTTGCATTATCTTTCCTAAAAGTAAATAGCTAGGGTGAATCATAAGGGGGAGGACCTCAAAAGTAATTTCATTATGGTAAGTATCTAAAAATTGGAATGCTTGATTTGGAGAACATCATGAAGTCTCTGCATCTCTTCAGTTTATAAAATCAGGGACAGCTTTATTCCCAAAGCACTGATGGATGTGGGTCTTGAACTGGAATATTCACAAAAGCGTCCATTGTAGATAACTTTTTTAAATCTAAAACTGCAAGGATTGCATGAATAAAATCAAGCTTCCCCCCCCTCCCCCCCCGAAAGAGGTCTAAATTGATGCTTATTTTCGTTTTACAGTTATAATGACACAGGCTTTTTCCAGAGAACAATTTGCATGTCTAACACTTTTACTTTCATTTTTTCCTCCCTTAACTGAATGTTCCTTAAGGTTTCAGGTACAAGATAAACTATAAGCGAAAATTTGAGCAGCTAAAACTTTAATCTTAATATAGGAGCAAAACCAAAGTGTTATTCTTTTTGCATATTATAAACTGCAAACATCATTGGGAAAAACGTTATTGCCAGACATTAGCAAGGATGATTTAAATAAAAAGAAGTGGAAATGAGCATTTCTAAGTGTAAAATCTTGTGAATACCAGTGATACACAAGGCAATTGTAAATTCTGACATGGAACCCACCCACTAATCGTCTCATTGACTCCAGGTACCTTCGCTGTGCACAAGGATACTGCAGAATATACACATTATTGGAGTATTAAGCAGTTGTTTAGCAGTTAATACACAAAAAAGAAAGATAGCAAGGATTAAAAATCTTCTAGACTAAGCACAAGTATGCTCACCACCCTGAGAAGACACCCAAAGAGCCTTTGCTGGTAGGCAATCCTCAGTAAGGTGAGGAGGGGTCAACTCCCACTACCCCCAGAACATCACTCAGCATCACTTAGTCGCCATCCTCCAACTCCCCATTTTTTTCCTTTTAATATTTCATATATTTCTGTTAGTGTTTTTTCCTTCCCTCTTGAATCCTTGAACTCTATCTATCCCCATCACAACAAACTAACCTCAGGCTGCAGTTTTACTTTTCTCATCTTGCACAGGACACCTCTGCATCTTAGCCTTGGTCTGAGTCAAGGTTATGCAGCGGGGCCATATCAGGCCTTGGCCTGGGATCACACAGAACCCAGCTTCAGGAAGAGGGAAGGTTACACTCAGCCCTTCAAACACCTGCTCCAATCTGCAGCTCACACTGCTAGCTGCTTTCCTTCCTGTTATTGCTTAGCTGCCCTATAACTGAAACAGGATTTGAGGACAGAGAAGAAGTCTGCTAAAAGAACTAAGCAACAGGTTGACGAAGGATGCAAATCTTTGTGGCAAACTATTACCAGGATTATACTTCTACATTTATGCAAAAATATCTGTTTTTTTTACATTGTGCACGAACAAAAAAACAGCTCCAAAAATTTATGAAACAATGCTGAAGTATACAGGATATAGGAAATTCTGTATGATTAATACAGCACTGTAAAATACATACCTATCATACGTTTCAAATCTACATACAGCTCAATAACCACTACTATTTGAACACAAGCCTTTTTCTTCATGACTGCAACATGGATGTCTTTTTTCCTCTGTTTTTTTTATATTAGAAAAAATACAGGACAACTTAAAGCAAACAAAGCTTTGTACTATTAGCCTGATTCACATATTTCCACCCCAAACCCCAAGATTCATGTTTGTACATTTCCTCCCAATAAATTTTGAGTATGTCTGCCAAATCTAATGAAATTTTGCAAGGGACAAAGGATGCCAAAAATGTTTGTTTCCTACAAGTTTTGTTAAAACAGGCAGCTAGCTAGAGGAGAGAGATTCTCAGGTGAGAGGCTAAGTATGACCTTCATTCTCTTATTAGGCATCAGAGAACCCATATACACAGAACTGTGCAAAACTTCACTACTCATGAAGCTTATTTTCCAGCACCATGCTACCACTTCATTAGTTTGTCAGTACCTGCATGCCTTTTCTTTACATGCTTTAGTACTTCCCACATCCCACAACTCACTACTCAAGGGAATTTAAATAATCTAACCAAAGGTATACTTACTATGAGATCAAGATAAAAGTAATGCAAAAGCAATCCATCTTGCTCCCCACAGAGCAGGAGAAAAATGTTGTGCTTATGTCTAGATCCGCAAGTAATACATTACTTAAGAAAAGGAATATCTTTGGAGAAGACTACTACAAAGTACAATTAATCTTGCCAGCAGGACCAGCTCTTCCCTATTATTCCACAGGTGAAAGAACTATTGGATTTCTATGGAACATTTGCTTTAATGAACAAAAATGGAACAAAAACTTGAGGGTTTGTTCTATTACTATTTTAGTACTATAAAAATTTGTAATATGCAATCACTACAATATCTAGAAGAGCAATACCATTTAAACATGTTACAATCTTTTTTCTCTGAATTTCTTACCAACTATGCTAATATTTTTATTGAAGGGCATAATGAGAGGGTAAATAACTTCTGTAGCAGTGCTAGAAATTGTGTATCAAATATACCTTTCAGTGTTTGTGAAAGCATGGATTTATGCTCAATCTAAGCCAAAGCTGCAAAGCTCTCCTGAAGCGAAATGGAACAATGCCCCTTGAAACCAGTGGAGTACTTGATTTCAAATCTTTTCTTATTCAAGCACAACAAGCAGCTAGCTATTCTATAGGGGACAATTTACTGAATAACAAATTTTCCTTACTTCTTTATTGTGATTCCAAATGGACCTATAATAATACTAATCACACATTTGCAATGTCTGCAGTCATATCATTGCTTTCAGTGGGAGGACTATGTATAAAAAAGATATTTTTTAAAATCATTATGATGAGCTGCCCTTTTATGTAGCTTGAGCCACGTAACATCAGTCCAGCATTTTAGAACCAAATCTATGACCTCTGAGATTTCACAGAATCAAATTTGAGGTTGGAAGGAACCTCTGGAGATCATCTAGTCTAACCCCGCTGCTTAAGCAAGGCTACAGCTGGTTGCTCAGGGCCACGTCCAGTTGGGTTTTGAATACCTCCAAGGATGGAGACTCCACAACCTCTCTGGCCAACTTTCTCCAACATTCACCACTCATACTGTGACAAAGTGTTTTCTTATGTCCAGACAGAATTTCCTGTGTTTCAGTTTGTGCTCATTGCCTCTTTTCCTGTCACTGAGCACCACTGAGAAGAGTCTGGCTCTGTTGTCTTTACTCCCTCCTATCAAATATTTATACACCTTGATAAGATCCCCCCGAGCCTTCTCACCCCCAAGGCTTAACATTCCCAATTCTCTCAGCTTCTCCTCATATGACACATGCTCCAACCTCTTAAACAGCTCTGTGGTCCTTCGCTGGACTTGCTTCAGTATGACCGTGTCTGTCTTGTGCTAGGGAGCCCAGAAGTGGACACAGCACTCCAGGTGTGGCCTCACCAGGGCTGAGTCAAGAGGAAGGATCACCTCCCTCGACCTGCTGGCAATGCTTTTCCTAATAAAGCCCAGGAGACCATTGGCCTTCTTGGCCACAAGGGCACATTGCTGGCTCATGGTCAGCTTGTTGTCCACCATGACCCCCAGATCCTTCTCTGCAAAGCTGCTTTCCAGCTGGTCAGCCCCCAGCCTGTACTGGTGCAGGGGGTTATTCCTCCCTAGGTGCAGGACCTGACACTTCCCTTTGTTGAAATTCATGCGGTTCCTTTCTGCTCATTTCTCCAGCTGCTCAAGGTCCCTCTGAACAGCATCCAAACCCTCTGATGTATCAGCCACTTCTTCCAGGTTTGTGCCATCTGCAAACTTGCTGAGGGTGCACTCAGTCCCATCATTAATGATGTTAAACAGTATTGGCCCCAGCATCAACCCCTAGGGATAACCTCCAGTTGGACTTTGTGCCACTGATCATGACCCTCTGAACCCAGCAGTTCAGTCAGTTTTCAGTTCACCTCACTGTTCAGTTCCTGAGCCTGTACTTCATCAGCTTGTCCATAAGGATGTTAAAGGAGATAGCATCAAAAGCCTTTCTTAAGTCAAGATAAACAACAACGTCCACTGCTCTCCCCTCATCTACCAAGCCAGTCATCTCATCATAGAAGGCTATCAGGTTGGTTAAGTATGATTTCCCTTTCATAAATCCATACCGACTAGTCCCAGTAACTTTCTTGTCCTTTACATCATCTGGAAGCAGCATCCAAGATTAGTTGCTCCATCACCTTCCCAGAGGTTGAGGTGAGGCTGACTGGCTTGTAATTCCCCTTCTTGAAGATGATAGGGGTGACATTTGCTTTCTTCCAGTCCTCAGGACCCTCTCCCAATCACCATGACCTTTCAAAGATAATTGAGAGTGGCCTTACAATGACGTCGACCAGCTCCCACAGCATTCGTGTGCATCCAGTCAGAGCCCATGGACTTGTGGACGTCAAGTTTGTTTAAGTGTCCTCTACCTTGACCCTCTGTCGTGAAAGGAGTGATGCACTTCACTCCTAAGAGGGAAGCAGCACTACGTTTTTTGCAGTAAGACAGCGACTTAACAAAGTTCAATTGTAAATAAGAACAATTTAACGAGGTTCGATTGGCAAGGTTCACTCAGTTATTTACTGCATGAAGGACAGGGTCAGGTGCATGTGCAACGGAGACCCTCCCGTTGAGTCACGAGGTTCAGAATGGACCCCCTTGCTTTCTAAACTCCTTCGGAGAGGAGCCTAGGTGTGGCTGGATCCAGTCCTAGTCTCAGACTTGGTCAACAGTTTATGTCTAAGGGATTATGTGCACTGTTAATCAGAGATATAACTCAGCAAAGTTTTGCAAAGTTCGCAAATGTTCAGCATGCTATTAATCACTTCCCGAGGATCTGTCGCGGGTAAGAAATCTCTCAGCCTCGAGGAGTAACCTTGAGGGGCATCCCTGCTCAAGAGGAGGTTCTGCAGTGCAGCCTGCTGCTGTGCAGGAGAGCTCCATGGGCTCTGGGCTGCCCCCTATTTATGGTGGGGGAGATGACTGACTCATAGTCATATTTGCATACTAGACAGGTCTTAGTTGGCGCATGCTCAATTAGCTCCTGCATACGTGCTGTTTACAAGGTGGTCAGGTTGAGGGGGAGAGAGCACATCAGTGGGGGAAAGGAGAACACTGTCACACCCTCCTCCACCAAGGATAAGTCTTCATTGCTCCAGACTTCCCCCTCTGGACTCTGTAGCCCAGAATTCCTGAGGGCCAGTCTTACCAGTAAAGACTGAGGCAAAAAAGGCTCTGCCTTTTTTGTATCCTTTGTCATTAGGGCCACTGCCCCCTTTAGAAGTAGGCCTGCATTTTCCCTAGCCTTCCTTTAGGAAGGCAGCCTTTCTTGTTGCCCTTGATGTCCCTTGCTAGTTTCAAAGCAGGTGGGCTTTTGCTCTCCTAAGCCCATCCCTGCATGCTTAGACATTATCTCCATATTCTTCCTGGGTCACCTGTCCCTGCTGCCACCTCTTGTAACCTTCCTTTTTTTGTTTGAGTTAAGGCAAGAACTCCTTGCTCATCCATGCAGGCCTCCTTGCTTGATTTCCTGTTTGTTGGGATGAGTCCTTCTTGAGCTTGGAGAAGGTGCTCTCTGACCATCAACCAGCTCTCTTGGATTCCTCTTCCCTCCAGGGAAGGGTATCCCATGGGATTCTGCCAAGCTGGCCCCTAAAGAGGCTGAAGTCTGCTCTCCTGAAGGCCAGGGTTATGATCCTGCTCTTTGCCCTGCTCTCTCCTCACAGGGTCCATACAGAATCCCATATAGGATGGCAAGGTCCTCAGCCCAATAATGAAAACCACCAAAGATCAGGGAACAAGAAGAAACGTATCTGTAGGTCCTGATGTAATTTTACTAGCTTGAATGCAACATATGCGACCTTGGGGCACCTGAATGTTGAACAGAGAATGAAACTTGAACCTCAGCACTTACATTCAACCTGGAGTACTTTCTGTGGATCTGGGCCAACATAATTAAGAACTCTAACTGATCCCACATAACACATCCAGTGAATTTTAACTTTCATTTTCAACTTTCTAACCATGTATAAGGTAATGCACCCAAGGCAAAGAAATAAATCCCCGAACTTCAGGCCAGACTGACCTCTAACTGTCAAGAGCTGGGAGGAAATTTTGTCTGAATAAGTTGTGTCTTAATTGTCTCTTGCAGGGTTTCTTGAGCTTATCTCTGAAGCACCAGCAGGCACAAATTAGTAGTCTGATTCAGGAAAGCATCGCCTGTGTCTATACTGTCTTAGCTTTTCTAGGTACTGTCTCAAGACCTGGCACCTAACTTTCAGTTGCCTAATAAAAAATAAAAAAGTTAAATTCAAAATATTTTTAATGATCCCAGAATGATACTAAGTAAAATGCTTGTCTACTTTTAATTTCTAAATGAGCTCCAGAAATAATGGGAAAGTTTTTTTATTATGTTTATTAAACAGTGTTCTCCCTACAGCCCTATTATTCTATATAGTTTTAAGCATGAAATATTGTCAAATCTGACTCAATATTCATTCTTTTACATAGGTGTTCTGATGTACTGCAATGCGATTAGGGAAGAACCTCAAACACATGCAGTCTGGGCACGGACTCAAGCAAGCAATGTTTCTTAATTTTAAAGATTCCTCTTGCTTTATGAGCTTACCTCATTGGTGCTATGAACACTACCAAAAGCATAACATGCAATTACAATGGCTAGTTTTGTATCAATTTTTAAAATCTTAAAAGATTTAAGACTTAAAATTTTAATGTAGAACTAACAGTAATCTGTTAAAGAGGTTAAGTTTTTCATTCATTGTTATTTTTAAAATATGCTTTGCAAAAATGTTATTGAATAAACAACAGAATTTCCAAAAAGTAAGGCAACTAGGTACATCAGAAATTATTAAAAAAACACACTTATTTATCTATATTTTTTTCTTGAATCTTTGTCAGATTCCATTGGTTGCACAAAAATGGTGAAGATAACTAACAGTCTGTTCATAATTTTAAAATAATTAAATAGGATCACAAGCAGTACCTCAGAGGAAAGAGTTATGGGTCTAGGATTCTTATGTTCCAACAAGATTCATTTGGTTACAGCTATAGATTTGCACACTAGTGTTATTATACAGTATTTAGGTGATCCATAATAGGCTTACTTAACATTATAGTTACTATAATATTGATAATTTTATAGCATTATACTTGTAAATACTCATAAATCAAAGATAATATTCAGACACTGCACATTTAATCTTTTCTAAGTAAACAGTTAAGGGACTTAAGGGAAAGGTATGTTGGTCACTGTTTCCCAGTGGATTTTCAGCTCTCTGTTCTACTAACACCTCTCTCTACACTTCTTATTGCTGCTTTCTTGTGCTTTATAGGGGCACATCAGACTCCTGAGACATTGAAATGCAAGCACTGAAGGAGCAGGGTTTACAGTGGGGGTTGTAATTATCCATCTTATATTCCTATCCCTTATTGGTATGAACACATTACTGAAACACTTTTTTTTTTTTTTTTGGTTAAGAAATGAACTATTTTATGAACAGACAGACATTGGGAGGAGTTTCTCATGTGCCAGAAAGACTGTTTGTCTGATGAGTAAGGCTGTGAAAACATCATGGGCAAAAACAGCACTCTGAATCTTTGCTGTTTTTTTTCCTCCTCTTTCTCTTTTTTCTGTGGGAACAAGAGAGAATTCAGGGAGAAAGATAAGGGGGCACACGGGAAAAACAGTACGTGGCAGCCAAAGCACATCACCCTTTTGCAACATGAGTAACGAACTAGCTGGTGAAGGCCAGACAGTTTGTTCCAGCTGCACGGCGGAGGTGGGAGCGATATGGAGGTATCATGGTCCGCCCCGACCACAAAGGGTTGCATCCCAAAAAATAATTGCTGCTCACAGACTAACTGTTGACCTATAGTACCCCTAGCCTCGTTATCCCTGCTTACCATATTAAAAATCACGCCCTTTGCTGCATAACGATATGTAAATAAGGGGGGCATACCCTCAACAACCACGCAAATGGCAATCTGGCCAATGAAGTATGTCTGCCGCGCTTCCACATCCCACCTTCAGCCACTATAAAACAGAGGATAGCTCACTAAAGTTTTTGGAAGGGAAGAAAATTGAACTGCTGACTTGTTCACTGGAGATTGCTGACGAGCGAGCCTCCTTCTCCCCTGCCCCAAACAGGGACGCCTCTTTGGTAAGACTTGCGCCTCCGACAAACGTTGGACGTTACCCGGGAAAATATATTATTATTGAAAGTGCTTAATTGTTAGTTTGAGCTCGTAGAAAGAAAATTTGTAGCAGCAAGTGCATTTATCAACGGCAATTCTGAACCTGTTGTATCTGTTGCTTTAATAAAATCTTATTCTTTTTACTTTGCGAAACTGTCTCAGGGAAAGTCTTCAAACAGGGGGGCTCTGGCAGGCAAACGTAAATTATAAAGATAAGGAAGGGCCTTCCGTCCCTCCCTTTCACGTGACATCCTGTTTGACTAGTGTGTACTAAAAATCAAAAACAAACAAAAAAACACAAAAAAACCTGCAGGTTTGACTGCAATATCAAAAAAACCAGATCCATAGCTTCTCATCTAGTTTCATTTTTTCCTACAAAAAAGGCACTTAATGCAGTTAGCTGCTCTTACTCCAGGTGGTATTCAATATCCTTATGTTGTTAACACAACCAGTTCTATCTCCATGCTAGGCAAGAAGTCCAGTTTTTCAGAAATCAACATACAAATACAGAAAATGGGTTTTTTGCTCACAGTTGTCAAGCGTGCCTGTCCAGTGAGACTTAATCCCCCAAGAGCTGTCTGCTTCCTTCCAGGGACACATTCTCCACTGTTACTCTGTCTTTCAAAGTACTGCTGGAGCACTGCAGAGTACAGGGTTCTTTCCATTTAAGCACACAAATCTAGTGCCTTATCTAAGTCTCCGCTCTACGTACAATGGACAATTACCGTATTTGTTAGCAGTCAGACACTTGACAATATCACTTTTCCAAAGTATAGCTCGACAGGGGTTTCCTCTATTCTCTTTCTTTTAGTTGTACAGGTATTATAAAGCAATAATAGTTTGAAAGCCATGCTTAAAAATGTGTATTCCAAACAGCAACAAATCCCTTAACACTTGTGGATACAATGAAAATAAGCTAGCTATAAGCACATATGAAATTTACAGATAGCTGTTTAATGAATTAAATTAAGGTTTCACTAGCAGCGGATCTATCATACAGATAAAATTTTCAGATGTGTCACGTAATGTAGGAAGCCTGAGGGAAAGCAAGGAAGTGCTCTTAATTTCTCCATATTCTGCATTAGCACTATAACCATTGTATGATTGTTTCATTACAGTTTAACTAACAGTTATGCTGGACCCAGAAAAACTAGGGGGAAAAAAGAAGCATAGAAAAAAGCAACATATGTCACTGGAGATGTGGAATAGCTTCCATATGAAAATCACTAGAGTCCTGCTCAGCTCTGGAGAAAGAGACCAAGATCGGTAAGGGCAGAAGTAGAAATCATCAGTAGTAGAAAGTAAGAAGTAGAAATCCATAAACATCTACGAAGTCACGAATGGCACAGAGAACACAAATATGAAATACTTATTTAAATATTCCATTAAAAAAAAGAAGTTGTAGAGGACAACTATAGAATTTAACAGTCAAAAAATATGAAACAGACTTGCCACATGATGTTGTGGGGCCAAACAATAGAAATGTATTTAAAAAGATATTAGACAAATTCCTCAAGGATAGGACCTTTGGTTCTGAAGCAACTTGTAGCTTAGAAAGTCTGTATACTGATGAATGCTGGAAGCTGAGAAGTTATACCTGAGAAAGCATCTGCTCAATGGTTGGCATGACTATCTTTTCTTAAAGGATCCAGGGCGCTGAGGGAGGGTGACTTCTGGTCTGATCCGTAGGGGTGGTTTCATAAATGAAATGTTGGTTTCATATTTTGAAGTAAAGCTTGGAAAGTTATGCTGCTAAAAAATAAAAAATAAATAAAAATAAAAATAAAACAATCCCTTGTAAAACAGAAATTCAATGTGGGGATAGGACAGAGATGCCAAAGGTGTCACAGGACTTCTATAAAAATTAACACAAACACAGAAGTCACCATACTGTATATCTCCTGAATTCCCAGGTTATATATTTGCTGCCTAATTAGCTTGCAATAACATATTTTGCATTATCCTGGTTTTGTTAAACATAATTATCTTAAGAAATCATGATATTAACATTCTCTTGGTGTGTTAAGAATATGTTGATCATTAAAGTTTCTTAATTTCTTTGCCGCAAAAATATATTTAATCTAAGTTCCTTTTCTCTTCACTGAGCTTATTTTTGTTTCAAAGAGTATTATTTAGAATGATGAAAATAACACAGTCTCGTTACCGAAATTCAGCCTAATTCCAATGAATTCTAACAGACGTGAGTACTAATCCTGTGCAGTGCTTCCAAACAAAAAACATCAAGCCATGAAAAATGTGCCCAGTTTCAGGGTCCAAAATGGAAATTAGACTAGTGAATTTCACCCAAAATTTTTGAACTGCTGTCATGTAAGCCAGGCAGTAGCAGGAAAAGGTCGGTATATATTGACTACAGCAGAGCTACTAGAGTAGCTCATGTTCATGAGTTGATGTTCCATCCTAAATTACTAACACATACATCCGTAAGAGGAATGGGTATATTAAGAATGCCTACACTGATATCATGCCAAAGTCATATATTAAATCCAAGTTTGTTAGAAAAATCAATGGGCAATTAACTTCCAGGTACCAAACAACATAGCCTTCAACTCCTACGTATTTGCTAGGGAATTGCAATCTGTTTTATTATTCAGAATTTTGAAATCATTAACAATCTGAAATTTAACATTTGTTTGCAACAGCTTTATAGATGTGACACATGTCAATATTCCTACTGAAGCACATTACAGAAATTTTCTTCTCCCTTTGATCAAAATCCAGCATCTTTTCCTCAAAATAGGTGCACAGCAATAGAAGTTCTATGCCTTTGCATAGTAATAGCTTTAAGGTAGCCTTGATCTTCAATTGCAATTAAATACTGAGACTTCACTTAAAGATTCCTACTTCTTACAACAATTTGTAAGAGCTGCCAAGGTACATTACTACTTTTTAACGATGATAATAATAATAACAATAATCACATTGAAG
The DNA here is from genome assembly GCF_036417845.1 of Apteryx mantelli. NCBI lineage: Eukaryota > Metazoa > Chordata > Aves > Apterygiformes > Apterygidae > Apteryx > Apteryx mantelli. The sequence continues at coordinate 82,330,501 of NC_089979.1, forward strand.
AAAAGCCCTGTATTCTGGTATTTTCCTTAGGGTTTGGGGGGGGTGGGGGTGGGGAGGTTGTTCTTTGGAAATACAGAAACCAGCATTTATCAGAAGCATCATATAAAAATACATTAAACTTTTTTATACAAAAGGTGTTATTCATAATAAATAAAATCACATAACCCTGCCTCTATGAAGGCAGACCACTGCCTCCATGAAATGTCAACTTTGGCAGATATTTCCTGCTGATTTTGAATTTTTTGAAGTTTATGAGAAAGATGTCAATGGAATGTTGTTTAATGACGTATTTCATAAAGGGCAGAAATTGGAAGGCAGCTCAAAGTCTACATTTACTTTGCTTTTATCCTGCCATAAAACCCATGAACACAGATTCCAAAGAAAAGGAAAGCTGAGGTGGTGAAAGTGAACACATACTTCCTCAGAAAATCACACTAAAAAATCATTGTTAACCCTCTAACTAACTAATTGTGGACATCAAGCACAAAGACCAAGGATTCTGCAATGATCACCAACTTCAAAACTACTTTATTCATAACAAAAGTTACCTGAAATTGCTGTCAAAAACATATGGTTTATATAGGTAGTCCCCACCTTGGTGGCATTACACATTTGAATGAAGCTTTCCCATCATTATGCTGGAGTACAAAACTATCTGTAAGATATCCTTTATCTTCTGTTAGACACATTTAAGTTTCCAAACTTTTTTTTTTTTAAGGCCTAGTTTTAAGGTTAAAGATTAGCTTCAGTTAATCAGAAAGCATACTCACCTTGCTAACAGAAACATGACTTCTCTTCCATTTATATTTCTTGCAACCTAACAAGAAGAGGAGGTCATTTTCATGCTGCAAATACCTTTTGCTATGGAAGCAGGATTTTCTTTAGCAGCACCACTGAAGTCTGGATCAGCACTTTTTATTTGGTTTGTTAAAGATTAACCTATTTGCAAGAGCCAAATCTAGGTCTGGATTTAATAGTTTCTCCAGATAAGTAAGATAATTAAGACCCTCCATGCAACTGTTATGAAATTTTTCCTTTATAAGGTATTGCATTAAAAAATTGGAAGTACTGCCAGCAGAACGTGCCTCTCTTTACACACATTACTCTGCATTAGGAGAAAAGATTCAAATCTGCTCCAAATGCCCTCAGCAGGTGAGGAGTAATTTCAGTGCAACTATATCTGGAATTCTCTACTTGCCCTCCCTTTGCTGGTGCCTACTTGAACTCTTCCCTTCTGCAGCTCTGTGGAGGGGACCTTCTCAGTCCCATGGGGGCTGCTGGTATTTTCCCTTTTGACAGTTACATTAGCTCTCCACAGTCTCTATAATTAAAAGTGAACAAGGTCTGTTCGGAGTCCTTCCAAGGACTAGAATTGGGCAAGACATCGGAGACAACCCTGGAGGGTGTAAATGCCTACCTTGGCCTGACTGTGCATGCTCTCAGCTAGTATCAGTGTTCAGCCCCTCTCCTTGGCTATTTAGGATCTGCTAGGGAAAGCTGTGGTCTGCTCCCTTTATAGCAGTAGTAACTCACAGACTTTTTCAGCAGTATTATAATATACCTCTGGCAGCTTCCTTGTGTTGTAATACTAAAAGACTTGTATTTGATTTTTGAATCTTTTCCTTTCATATAGGTATTTTTATATTGAAGACAAGTTCATGCTACAATATGACAAATAATCTATTTCGAGGACTTCACCAAATTGATGTAAAATACAGATTTCTGTGTTTTGAAATTGTTTCCTGTATTCTTTGTTTTACTATTTTTTCAAAAAGATATGTTTCCCTAATTTGAAATTAAAATATATCATGAGATTTTTGTAGAGGATTTCTATTTTTTGCTTAAATGTACATACGCATACAAATTCTAATAGTGATAATACAAATTTAAAAAGGAGAGCATTTTTGCCTCAGCTTCCAGCTATGATCTTATAAAAGGACACAGCGATAGCTTAATTTATTTCTTTATTTATTTTCCCCTCTGCTAATCAGAGATGGGACATATGCTGTTTTTAGCCACTTAGGGTAATTTACAATGGACTGTAGGGTGCTTCCAGCTGTGCCAGGTGTTGAACACCTTGGGGGGAACACTGCAGAAGCTGCACTTCACCACAGCCCAGGGGAATTTGTTTCATGTCCTCTTCTCTTGATGTCCCTCACTCTGGTCACGATTCTGCTGCTGGCTGCCTACCGACTGAGTGATGTAAGAGCTAATACCACAGCACCATCTCAAATGATCCTGTCATGTTGGGTGGTCTGCTAGTTTAGGGTCACACTGTACTGATATGAAGGGGGGAAAAGTCACACTGAGATGAGTAGCTGAACTTCACTGTGTTTAGGACCAAGTTTAATCAGTTACATTATCTACGCTGTTTATAGACCATTGCATATATAGGTAATATTTACATGGACAACGATGCCCAAAAGAACCGAGACAGTATGCTTTTCCTGCTTATTTTTGGAGCAGTAATAAAAACAGGACAATAAAATGTACTACAAAATACACTGAACTGTGCATAATAAGGCTATATTTTCACTGCAAGTGCTTTGATAAGACAATAAAAAAGGACTGTGAAGTCGGAATGGTTTCTTAATGTCACTGGAACCTTGACATAAAATTATGTGATTGAATTACAGCCTCACATCTTTTGTTTTGATGTGTACGATGCAGTTTCTTTTAATAATACATTGAAAACTAAGTGGTGATGACAGCAAGTAATTTTTACAGGTTTTTTGTGTTTTTTTTTTTTTTTTTTTTTCAGGGGGCACAATATAATAACTCATTGAGCACTGAAAAAAAATATATTTGTCAAAGAATTTCAAAGCCTCCTCTTTCTCCTAATGCTTAAAAGCATTTTTGTTATTTTGTACTAGGTTACTTTTACTAAGAAATCATTCACTTCATTGCATTGTGAAGATGTTATTTATGAATTTTGAAATATTTTGTAAACTGGAAAAAATATTTCTAGTAGCTATTGCAATCCAAGACTTATCCTCAAATTAATGTTTTTTTTCATCCAAAAATCTTTTTTTAACTACTAACAGATGCATAAATGAATATTAAGAGATAGCTGGTAAGAAATAAGGACAGGAAGACTTTACAAAATCACAGAATGGTTGAGGTTGGAAGGGACCTCTGGAGATCATCTAGTCCAACCCCCCTGCTCAAGCAGGGTCACCTAGAGCACATTGCACAGGATCACGTCCAGGTGGCTTTTGAGCATCTCCAGAGAAGGAGACTCCACAACCTCTCTGGGCAACTTGTTCCAACCTGTTCTGTCACCCTCACAGTGAAAAAGTATTTTCTCATGTTCAGATGGAATTGTCTGTGTTTCAGTTTGTGCCCGTTGCCTCGCGTCCTGTCGCTCAGCACCACTGAAAAGAGTCTGGCTCCATCCTCTCGACACCCTCCTTTCAGATACTTGTACACATTGATAAGATCTCCTCTCAGCCTTCTCTTCTCCAGGCTGAACAGGCCAAGCTCTCTCAGCCTTTCCTCATAAGAGAGATGCTCCAGTCCCCTAATCATCTTTGTAGCCCTTCGCTGGACTTGCTCCAGTAGTGCCACATCCCTCTTGCACTGGGGAGCCCAGAACTGGACGCAGTACTCCAGATGGGGCCTCACCAGGGCTGAGTAGAGGGGGAGGATCACCTCCCTCCACCTGCTGGCAACACTCTTCCTGATGCACCCCAGGAGACCACTGGCCTTCTTGGCCACAAGGCCACATTGCTGCCTCATGGTTAACTTGGTGTCCACCAGCACTCCCAGGTCCTTCTCCGCACAGCTGCTTTCCAGCAGCTCAACCCCCAACCTGTACTGGTGCAGGGGGTTATTCCTCCCTAGGTGCAGGACCCTGCACTTGCCTTTGTTGAGCTTCATGAGGTTCCTCTCTGCCCACCTCTCCAGCCTGACCAGGTCTCTCTGAATGGCAGCACAGCCCTCTGGCGTATCAGCCACTCCTCCCAGTTTTGTATCATCAGCAAACTTGCTGAGGGTGCACTCTGTCCCTTCATCCAGGTCATTGATGAAGAAGTTGAACAAGACTGGACCCAGGACTGACCCCTGGGGGACACCGCTAGCTGCAGGCCTCCAACTAGACTCTGCACCGCTGATCACAACTCTCTGAGCTCTGCCATTCAGCCAGCTCTCAATCCACCTCACTGTCCACTCATCTAGCCCACACTTCCTGAGCTTGTCTATGAGGATGTTATGGGAGACAGTGTCAAAAGCCTTGCTGAAGTCAAGGGAGACAACATCCACTGCTCTCCCCTCATCTACCCAGCCAGTCATCCCATCATAGAAGGCTATCAGATTGGTTGGGCATGATTTCCCCTTGGTGAAGCCATGCTGACTACTCCTGATCACCTTCTTGTCCTCCACATGCTTGGAGATGGCCTCCAGCATGAGCTGCTCTATCATCTTTCCGGGGATGCAGGTGAGGCTGACTGGCCTGTAGTTTCCTTCTAGCCCTTTTTGAAGACTGGGGTGACACTGGCTTTCTTCCAGTCCTCAGGCACCTCTCCTGTTCTCCAGGACCTTTCAAAGATGATGGAGAGTGGCTCAGCAATAACGTCCGCCAGCTCCCTCAGCACTCGTGGGTGCATCCCATTGGGGCCCATGGATTTGTGGGTATCAGGTTTGCCTAAATGATCTCTAACCCACTCCTCCTCGACCAAGGGAAAGTCTTCCTTTCTCCAGACTTTCTCTCTTGCCTCCAGGGTCTGGGGTTCCTGAGAGCTGGCCTGAGCAGTAAAGACTGAAGCAAAGAAGGCATTCAGTAACTCTGCCTTCTCTGCATCCTTTGTCACCAGGGCACCCACCCCATTCAGCAAAGGGCCCACATTTTCCCTAGTCTTCCTCTTGCTACTGATGCATTTGAAGAAGCCCTTCTTGCTGTCCTTGACATCCCTTGCCAGATTTAATTCCAAACGGGCCTAGCCTTCCTCGTCACATCCCTGCATACTCTGACAACGTTCCTATATTCCTCCCAAGTGGCCTGTCCCCCTTTCCACTTTCTGTATACTTCCTTCTGCTGGTTGAGTTTTGCCAGGAGCTCCTTGCTCATCCATGCAGGTCTCCTGCCTCCTTTTGCCTGACTTCCTACTCATAGGGATGCACCACTCTTGAGCCTGGAGGAAGTGATGTTTGAATATTAACCAGCTCTCTTGAACGCCCCTTCCTTCTAGGGCCCCAACCCATGGGATTTCTCCAAGTAGGTCCCTGAAGAGGCCAAAGTTTGCTCTCCTGAAGTCCAGGGTTGCGATCCTACTTACTGCCCTGCTGCCTCCTCGCAGGATCCTGAACTCCACCATCTCAAGGTCACTGCAGCCAAGGCTGCCCCTGACCTTCACATCTTCCATCAGTCCTTCTTTGTTTCTTAGTATGAGGTCCAGCAGCACACCTCTCCTTGTTGGCTCCTCCACCACCTGTGTCAAGAAGTTGTCACCAATGCTCTGCAGGAATCTCCAGGACTGTTTGTGCCTAGCTGTGTTGTCTTTCCAGCAGATATCAGGGTGGTTGAAGTCCCCCATGAGAACCAGGGCCTGGGATCGTGAGGCTACTTCCAGCTGTCTGTAGAAGGCCTCATCGACTTCCTCATCCTGATCAGGTGGCCTGTAGTAAACACCCACAACAGTGTCACCCATGCTAGCCTGCCCTTTAATCCTTACCCATAAGCTCTCGACTCGCTCTTCATCCACCCCTAGGCAGAGTTCAACACATTCCAGTTGCTCTCTCACATAAAGAGCAACTCCACCACCTCGCTTTCCTGGCCTGTCTTTCCTAAAAAGCACATAGCCATCCATGACAGCACTCCAGTCATGCGAGCTATCCCACCATGTCTCTGTAATGGCAATGAGATCATGGCCCTGCGACCGCACACACATCTCTAGTTCTTCCTGTTTGTTCCCCAAGCTGCGTGCATTGGTGTACAGGCATTTCAGAGAGGTGATCGAGCATGCAGGTTTCCCAGGAGGGATGCAGGAGGATCCTCCATAGCCACATCCCATGCACACTTCCCTGGCTGCATTCACCTGCCAGAGGCATCCCGACTTGAGCAGTCTTTTGCCAGCTACCCTGGCACTATAACTCTCCCCTTCCCCCATCTTTCCTAGTTTAAAGCCCTCCTTACCAGCTTGGCCAACCTGTTGGCAAAGACCCACGTGCTCCGCCTCGTGAGGCGGATCCCATCTCTCCCCAGCAGTTGTCGATCTTCAAACAGGGTCCCATGGTCATAGAAACCAAAACCCTGTTGTCAACACCAGCGACGCAGCCAGTGGTTAACTTGGAAAGTCCGTCTCCTCCTCCTCTCATCCATCCCCCTCACTGGCAAGATTGAGGAGAAGATGACCTGGGCTCCCAGACCCTTGACCACCATCCCCAGAGCTCTGAAATCCTGCTTGATGGTCTCCAGTTTGCCCTTGGTGTCATCAGCACCCACATAGAAGAGCAGCAGTGGGTAATAGTCCAAAGCATGGACAAGCCTTGGCAGTCTTTCCATGACATCTCGCACGTGAGCCCCTGGCAGGCCACAAACCTCTCTAGACATGAGGTCATGTCAGCAGATAGATGCCTCCGTCCCCTGCAGCAGGGAGTCCCCCACAACAATCACCCGCCGCTTCTTCCAGGCGTTCCGGCAGGGCACAGGGTCTATTGTCCCAGGTACTTCCCTTGCAGCCATGCCCATCTCCTCCTCACCCTGGAGGGCACTAAACCTGTTCTTCAGCTGCAAGTCTTCAGGAGGAGTAGGAGCCTTTCTCCTCCCACGAGCAGTGACCAGTTTCCAGCCTTCTTCTACGGTGTCATGATGTACTGTTTCACACAGCACAGAACCCTCTGGCAACTCCACTGCTGTGGGGGGTTGGGACTCCCGAAGCTGCACAGTCTCCGAGAATACCCTGTCTATCTCTTGCTCCGCTTCCCGCATGCTGCGCAGCCTACTGACCTCCTCCCGTAACTCCCTTACCTGACGACACAGCTCGTCAACAGCAGCACACCTCCTGCAGGAGAGCTGGCTGCCAGCCCAGGCCTCCCGGAGAGGCCCCAAGCACTCCCTGCAGCCTGAGACCTGTAGAGCCGCATCTACTGTCAGAGGGTCGGTCTGGGTCCCAGCCACCGACACAGCAACTCCAACAGCCACTGGGGAACGCGCTGTGCGGCGTGTCACAACCATACCTGAGGAAACGTACACCACAGGGATCAGAATCAAAGGTACCTTTGTGTGCCCTGCTGCACAAACTGCTGCACCTGTTCACTGCACTCTGGGAGCTGCAGACTAGGCCTGGCTCTTATACAGGCCTCTCCCTAGCACTGACTCACAGGGTGCTTGACCTGCCCTAATCAAGGGCCACCTGGATCAAAGGCCCCAAATCCCTCTGGTCAGGGCAACCAAGAGAGCTTGTTAGCAGCAGTCACTCCTAGCTAGAGCTTTTCCCAGGAGAAGTCAAGACCTCCTGCAGTTGTCCTTTGCCTAGCTTCCCCTTTCCTGTTCCCAGCAATCACCTTCTAGTTCCTTGGGGGTCCTCAGAAAGCCCACAACTTCCAACAAGATCCTCAAGCTCTAGTCAGAGTCCAAACACTGCTGCGCAAACTGCTGTGGCTGTTCGCTACCTCTGTTCGCTGCGCTCCAAAAGTTTCCTTGCTTTCCTTGCGCTTTAAAAGTTTCCTTGCCAAATTCTTCAAGACAGATTATGTAAGTACAATAAAAAAATATATTTCTTGATATAAGGCTCGAGACTGACATTTCAAGTACAGTGTCAGACAATTACAAGAACTATAGTTGCACCGGTATGCATGAATGGTATCCAACAGCCAAGTAAAACAGTGTTTGTATGCTCCTTCCCCCAATTTCCCAAACACACACAAAAGGTAAGTTATGGTAAAGGAAAAAAAGGCCAGTCCCTACTTAACCTAGTTTATGTCTGTACAGTTATAAAAATGAGTTTTAAATCTCAAGATCAGTGATGGCATATCTGTCAACCCATCAAATAAGTATTCTCATCCACACACGCTAAGCCTCACTATCAAGCATCAAACCTGAGTTAAGAACCTGTTAGTGACAGCCAAAAGGTAGTGACACAGTTTTTCTTAGGATGCCTTTCAGCTGTACCTGAATGTAGGAGCCCTTGGTACCTATCTTGTCAAGTTTTGGTAAGACAACTCGCTGTTATTTATTTGTTTTGTGTTTTAACCAGTTTGACCAGAGGCAAGCAGGTTACCTCCACCAACTGCTCAGCCTCTCAGGTGTTAACTTTCACATCTGAATTTTCCTTGGATATCTAACAACACAGAAACTTCCCTTCCAACCCATTCCAACCCAGCAGAGCAAAGCCACTGGATCAGCCACCTGTCTCGAATGAGACAAAGCTTCTTGATGCTGAAAAGTCACAGCTGGTGACTCCTGCCACAGTAGAGGGCAATGTCTGCCTGTGCAACTTCTCCTGGCCTGCTCTATCCAGAGTTTACACTGGAACAGAGCAGAAAATTGCTCACAGCTAGTTAGTTATCTGCTCCCGGCCAAGGCTAAGGCAGTGAACTGAGAGGATGTAAAGAACAGAGCTCTAAACTGACAGTGTGAGTTTGTTGAGCTTATTTCAAGGAAAACCAAGTAATTTGGGCAAAACTATTTTCCAGGGAAGTTTAAGCTAGCCTGCTTTTCCGGAATAGCTCACACAGCCTGTTACAGCACTTAAGAAGGTAATTTGGGAGACATCTCTATTTAATAATCTCACTAGTAAATATCTGTTGCGAGCATTTCTAGACCTTGAGGTCTCCGAGTACTGACCCATTCAATCAATATCCAAATAGTGCTGTATACAAACAGTCCAACAATTAGAAAGGAAGGGAACTACAGCTATTTTGTTACTTTACTGGCATTCAGCTTTAGCTTAAGTGCTTCCCATGGCTCTTTCTCCAAAGATAAAAGGGATACTAAGGTGTTTTTGTAACCTTGAAACTGGAAAAGAAACTTATGAGTCTTCTCCAAATAATGAACACCACAGACCAATTCTGGTTCATCAAAAACAAAAGACATCCCACCTCAAATACACCACCTCACAAATGCAAGCCATTTTAACCTTCCTGTAGCACTTATCTGCATATAGGTATCTCCTTCTCTTCAAGATTTCTAATGATGCCTATTTAGTGCTCTATACAAGCAGCAGAAGGACACAGAGATTTCAGGCTCTGACGCTAATGTCATGATCAGGCTGAGCAATACCTTCCCCGATTGCATTAGACACACGCATGTCTGGAGAAGGCCTGATCTAATAAGCCATTTAATAGACCTGTGGGAAAATTCTACAGTTTACATAGCAAAATAATATTTAATAGATTAGGATGCATTCATTAATACACCTTAGCTTGAATACCCAACCTTTTAGATAATAAATATTTGTGAAACAAGTTAAACAAGTATAAGTTTCTTACATGTGGATATGCTGGTGGCACCACAACAGTTGTCCCAGTATCTGTGTTACCGCATACATAAGTGTCCCTTTTATGGTAGAAATAGAACGCTAGATTATAACCTGCCAGGAAGTCAGGTTAGTCCACCTTGAAATGCACAAGTTAAGTTTTGAGAGCTTTACAAATCACCTTAGTGTTATCCTTTCCTTTTTTAATCCTGTTTTCATCTCCAAGCCTCTCCTTTTTTCAAATTTTCCACTCATTGCCATCCCCTGGACCCTGTTCCCTACTGAATTCCTACTTATTTTCTAGCCTTCTCATTACTCTCCAGTATCTATTCAAAACATGAGACTACAATGATGGATGCAACAAATAGGTAGAAGGAGGCAGAAGCCCATCTGTAAAAGCAAAAAAAAAAACCCTGCAAAAATGCTCATGTTATCATTTATGTTGAACATAATTTTTAAGAATGACAACTGGAAACCATCCTTACAATATGTTCAAAACAGAATATTTTCATATTGTTGAAATTCTTTTGTGGCTTAATTTTTAAATACAGTTGCATCTATATTGAGAAATCATGACAGTGTTCTGAGTGCTACAAAACAGTATTTTCCAGTAAAAAGATACTGTCTCAGAGCTTTTGTACAGGTCTATTTATGTGCAAATAACTAGTAAGAAAAAATGTCATTTTTAAATGAAATCATTCCTCAAATGTATTTTACATGCCATTTTTTTAATTTTTGAATTTTCAGCTCACAACAATGGAAAAAAATGGAGGAGAAAAAAAAAAGATCAGAGAGAACTAATGTCTTGACAAGTTTTGAGGACTACAGGCTGATCTGAATTAAAGGTACTCTAGAAGGACCTCACAAAGTAAATGAACAATAATAGGTAGATTCATTTGTGCCATGTTAGTGACAAATTGTGAGAGAAGGTATTGTTTACCACTTAAAAGCAATAAGGAAAACTATATAATTTAACTCTTCATACTAATACTAATAGTTGTCCTATTGCAAAGAACTATTTTGGTGTTTCTGTAGATCCATGTAGAAAGAATGAATCTCCAGACAAAATGAATATTATGTAGGGGATAAAGACATTCTTGTGCTAACATCGTACATTAGCTGTAGTAGCTCCTCTACTCTCCTAGTGTTTTTATTCCAAGAATGTGGTTATTGAGAGCAATCCCATCTCAGCTTTTAATTTGCTGGATCAAAGGAATAAAGTTCTTCTAGTCTTTGCCCCTGTGATAAACTTTACAAATTCCTGATTATTTCAGCTCTGTACTCATTTTGGTTTGAATACTACTTCATTGAACATGAGCGATCAAAATTACGCACAGAATTTCAGATGATGTTTTACTAACACCTTATACAATTGTACTAATATTTCTCTCTACTGAGGAAAGACACATGGTATTATCATCTGCAACAAAGTGGCCATTCACATCATTCTGCTATCAGCTAGTGTAAGGAAGTCTCTTCGCCTTGGTCGTTTCCACTGATGAGTTTAATGCATGAGGCTTCTGTAATTAGATTGAAGCATAATCTTGCATCTTCTGCTATCAACTTTAAGCCTTTTTTTTTTTTTTTAAAGTTTTCAAAAATCAAACAAATCCTTCTGAATGTTATTCCAAACATCACATCAGTTAAGAGTATCTGTAACTTAATATTTCTGTCACATCACCTCTGAAAATATTAGTTACTACTTACCTCTGAATAATCCCATTTTTAATCTCAGTCTGATGCTGAGGTTACAACAAATACTAGTCCCCTCTTAGTGAGTTAACCATTTCTCGATTCCTTTACTATTTTTCTGTGTTCTAAGTTGACTAATTTATCTTGCAGTACTGTACCAAATGTTTTTAGACAAGACAGTAGAGAGATTCATTTCTTTTGTCTAGAAAAGTCACTTAACTTGTAAAATAAATAAATAAAAATAAGCAAAAAAATTAGAAGTTAGTTTAGCATGATCTACTTTTCCATTTAATCTCCTTTCAGTGTTCTTCCTCTCTAAATTTGTTCAGGAGTATTGCTCAGTCTCGGCCAAGCATCAGTAGCACTGTACTTTTTGTTCTTGCTCTTGCCAATTTAGATTTTCACCTAGCAACAAGGGGTGCTATTTGGTGCCATCACATGAATCTTAATTATGCAATTTAAACAGAAAACTCTCACCTATAGTATAAAACTAAAAAAAAAATCTATATATAATTAGTGTTATTTGCAACCTTAAGGTTATACAACATTCAGCTACAGCTTTAAATACACGTAGTAGAACATCACTGGAACTGATTAAAAAAAAAACAAAAAACACACATACACACACACTTTAGACTGACAAACAGACAAACTGATGGAAGAACTCACATCCTTATATAATGATGAAAAGAAAGTTCAAATGACTGCTTTTAACACAGTATGACCCTTGGCAAATATAAAAAGACTGCTTAGTCGAGCAGAAAGATTCCTGGTAGGACTCAAGCCACCGAGATATTTTTGGATAACAGAAGATATCTGTTGTGAGTGCAGTTCACCAAAATGTTAGATTTAAGAATAACTCTATGTGGTTAGAGTTTGTTATGAAATAAATTTTGACCATCTTTAAAGCCTAGTTGTCTTGCTATGTTACATCACCTTGCACTGTATCATGGCAGAGATAGAAGACTGAATAAAGTCATAAAGAATGGCAGGACCGTTAATGTACTCCGCAAGTCCTTTAAAAATAAATGGAGAAAGGTGAGGGGGGGGGACCTAAAAATTGAACAGGCTAAATCCTATTTCCACTTTTAACGAACACCAGTATTTGAAGAAATGGTCCTCAAAAGATATCTCTTTCCTGTCTCCATGCTGAAGGTTGTCTCCTAAGTTCACTCTTCGGAAATTAAGCCATTATAAGTAGTAAAGCATCCTGGAGACACAGCCAGGAATGACAGATCCAATGACTATTACTTGGAATGCTGAAGACACCTATACTATGCTGCAGTGAAGTTTCTAGACAGGCAGGTTCCCAAAAGCAAGAATTTACCATAAAACTTTGTGCATATGCACAATAATGCAGTCTACACTAACAATCAAAAGATGCTGAATAATAATCAGGTGCTGATTTAAGGCAAGATCCAATGTTAACAGCCAAATTGGAGCTTTTGAAAAGCTGTATAGCAGAAGTGGCTACCGTTCTGTTCAGCATTATGTGCTCGGGATGCAACTTCTTAGGATGTGTATTTTTTCAAATGACTTTTCATAGATTCCACATGACAGGCTGCTGATTAAGCCTTGGACAATTTAGATCCAGGGTATAGCATGACAATAAATAAAAACCTAATTGAAAGACAGAAAAAAGTGTTTCTGAGAGAACTTCAGAAATGTAGGTCAGCTCTGGAAGTTAAGGTGATTCTGTGCTGTTTTTTTACATTCTATATACAGCCTTAACACTTAAAGTTACTGGTGAAACAAAGTATGGGAAGGACAAACACAAGAGTCGTAACCAAAAAGGGCTGGACAAGGAGTAGAATTACTCCATAAGCTTTTCCCAGGTAAAAGAAAAAAAAAAAAGAAAAAAAAAGAGAGAGAAAATAATCAATAATAAATGGTTTATATTAGTGTTTCCACAGAGAAATGAATGATGACTGAAGACGCAGCTAGGGAAAAGGGTTAGGGAGGAAAGCTGGGGGTGGGGAGGGAATATTAAGATGCCCTTTATATCACTAATCTCTGCATCTCTATAAGTAAGAGAAAAACAGAACAAGAGAAAAACATATATGTTTAGTGCGGTCACTAAGTACCAACTAGCCCTAGATGCTGTAAATCTGCTATTGTAGGTCATACCAAATTAAATTCACTCCTAAAAATAACACAAAAGATAATATGATGGTGATGATACGAGAGTGGCTCCAACCAGTGGCTTATCTAGTCTAAGACTTTTCCTCCAACAGTATCTGATGGCAGGTGACCCATAGGAAGATGCAAGAAGTCATCACAGTCTTCCCCTAAATTATTATTTAAAATCAGTCACTCCTTCCTCTCTCAGCAGGTTTCTCACATCCAGAAGGAGGAAGGTCCTGTCCTGTCCAAAACCAACGGGATTTATGTCATGCCATGACTTGGATATTTATTTCATTCACTCCACTCTCCAACCTTTGCTGAAAGCCTTCCAACCTGTCAACTTGCCCAAGACCTTGTGTAATGAGTTTTCCAGAACAGTTGTGTATTTCAGGAAAACAAACACTCTCGTATTTACTTTAAATCAGATACTTTACAGTCAATTCAGAACAATCTCGCTTTCCTACTATGTGAATGCAGGGGCATACATGCTTTTCTTCCTCCTACCCTCTTAGTACCTCTTAGCACAAATAAATGTATCCTCTCTAAATATCACTTCCACTAGCTGGTGTGAAGCCTTCGGTGTAGAACAGCAGAAATCTGGCAAGAGTTGCACAGGGATGTGCTCTGGGATCAGGGACCTGTATACAATTCCCCAGGCTCTTCATCCCCCTACCTGCACCAGGGAGTTGCAACAGTGCCATTTAGCCTTCTTCCATCAGCCCTGCTGATGGAGGCTGGAAAAGAAAAATCCCATATAAACAAATTTACTGTCAGTTTCAACAAGCCCAAAGACCAGAAATTTCCCCAGCCTTCATCATAAGAAATCCACCAACTAGCAGAAACACGAATTTTGAAACAAGAAGCCAGCGATGGCTATCCTCTTGAGGAAATAAGAATGATCGGCTCTCCCTCCCTAGACCTCAGCACTTGTTACCTATCCAACAGCAGCACCAGTGGGAAGGAAAACAGCTGAGATACCAGCTGAGAATCATGCCAAAATAAATGTGATGAGTGGACCCCATTCAAAAACACTGTTTTTATCATTACTCTGTGGATTTGCATTTTGTCATTTCCATGTCCCCCTCACACAAATACTATATGTTTTGAATCTCTCTTCATCTGAACATGTTTCCATGTTTTCAGGTATTTTCTTCATTCATCTCAGTTCCTCTGCTCTCATGTAGAGGACTAGAAACAGCATTCCAGGGAAGAATATAAGGCTGATGTGTTTTGCAGCATTTACCAGTATTATTCTTTATGCCATACAATCCCAACATTTTGTTCACCTTTTGACTGCTCTCTAACTTACCAACAAGGCAAAGCAAACTTTGAAAGACTGAGTTACACATGGCACTGCTTATATTTATGAAGTATAGAGAGAAATGATTAAGAGCAAGTATAACAATCACATAAAATCTTAAATGGGACAAATAAGAATTTGAATAGCATTCATTATAGCTCAAATCAGACAGACTCAAATGCAAAAAAGTGGGAAAAGATGTCACAAAACATTTTTATGTGCAGCAAGTAATAAGTGTAGAATCTCTGCTAAGCAAAATGATTAAGACAAACAAAAAGGCCACTTAGTGTGCTTGCACACCATTCTAAAGACAAAACAGTAAATAAGAAAGCTTTGCTGTGTTTAGTTATCTTTACTCATTCTTCAGTAATTTTATTGTATGCCAAATTTGCTTCTCTGTTTCTTTATGAGATATTTGTAGGCAGTTAAGCAACTACTGCCAGTAGCCCTTCCACCTGAGGGTGTTTATTTTCTAGTTGTGGAAAAATTTATTCTAAAACAAAAGAAACGCTATAGTCACACAAACATTCATCTGAATGGCAATGATATTTTGGGGGGGAAAATCAAAAAAAAAAAAATCACTATGCCAATTTACCTTGGAGCAGTTCCTCTACCTAATTCTCCACTTTGTACCAGCACACTTGAGAAGGCATGAAGGAGTAAAAAGCAGCAACTAGGGTCACAGACACTTCTCGGACTGCCAAGAGGTGTACAGTCACTGGCCAACGTGGCTGGCTTTGTCATAGCCCAGGAACTTAAATTCTTTTAGCCTAGGTACAAGTAATTACTGAGGTTGCCTATCCGTGAGATAAACTGCATTTAAGATGCAACATGCCTTATTGTCCTTTAAATCTAAGTCATGACCAAAGGCAGTTGCCATCTCACTACAAGGAACACATGGCCTAAATGTAGGGGTGGGCAACACCTTCTTATCCCTCCTCAGGCAAAACTGACTGGCACTTTAACCTTGATTATCCTCATGGCTCAAGTGCAATTCTCAAAAGTGCCCATAACATTTCTTGGGATGATCAACTTGTTTCAGCTACTCCACTAGGATGATACCAATTTTCCATTTTTTGTTGATGTTTCCATTTTGCTTATGCATTTGCAACTCTAGAAGGAATTCTGCATTCTGAATTTCTCCTCAGGCCCTTGGTGTGGTTCAATGTAACTGATGATATATGTCTGTTATATTTCCAGCGTCAGTGGTGGGAGAAGTTATGCCTGTAAACAAAGAGTTTATTCCCCCAGTGGATTCTTTGAGATTAAAACTAATATCATAAATGGAATTGTCAGCTTAGAGTGTATTGCTTGGTGCAAAGAAAAGAGAGATATTTTACATGAGAATAGATTAGAATATGGAGACTGAGATACCTCATTGTGGGTCCTAAGGCAGCAGCTTCCTTGATGGCTTCCAATGACAACAGCCATTTTCCCCTCCCAGTTTTGCACGAAGATACACTTCAGTTCTATTTCGTATGATGTTTTTGCCCACTCCATTGATTTTGCTACATTTCTTATTGCAGAAAAAAACCAGAAAATTCAGAGAAAAAATACACAAAAAAATCATCTCTCAAAGCATATTCTTGCAAATAATCATCATTCTTTCTCTTCACGAAGGTAAAACTTCGCTTGGAATTCACTGGAAGTAGAGTAAAGCTAACACCATGCTTTTGAATAGTGTTACCCACACAAGATGTAACAGATATTATATGACAAAGCATTAATATAGAGCCACTGTAATACTGTTACTATTTTTTTCCCCTGGTTCATTAGATGATTAACACCTGCTCAAGATACATAAGACAAGATAGGAAAATACCCTGTATGGACGCTGTCTTGGAAGAGGCACTTCATCTTGTAAGATTGCTATATGCAAATTAAAATTAGAATTAAATTACAAAGTGAAATTAAAGCAAATCCTAAGGTGTAGAAAACGCCTCTGAATGTACACTGGCATCATTAAGAACAGAATTTGGCTTCACTGATACATAGCACATGCCAGATATCATCTAGATGTGTTGCCTTAAAATGTATTTTAGGTGTGCTCATGCTCAGTACCTTGCACATTGTCAGTTTACTGAATGGCAGTCATCTATATTATTTATAGTTGTGAGAAGGGTAAATAATTTCAGTCAAATATGTTCACAAGCATTCCTAATCTCACACTCCATGAGGCACTTTATTTATGCTATAGTACAAGCTCTCACCCTCAAAACAATGGTGGTGTTATCCTATTCTCTTAAAAAGAAGGCAGAGTTTTGTCTTTGAATGCATCCTAGTTATATTTGATATTTTTATTTCAGTTCATTCACTGAGAAGTGGCATGTTTCATATATATATAACTACCATTTTTCATTGCTGGTTTTCACCCCTACAAATTAAATCACAGGATGCTTGGACTTTCGTTTTCAAATAGGCTTAAGTCACAGTATGACATGTAGAGTGATTTAAAATTATTGGATGACTTCAAATTTTATAGGCACTTCAGTATGGAATTTAAAGCACTCCAATAATTTTAAATCACTCTACATTGCACAAAGCAATTTAAATTTATTGGAAGTGAAATTTGGAAGTGATCAGAGTTCTGGGCATTGCAGCATACACTGGTTTAAAATTACTAGAGCACTTTAAATTTTTATAAGCATTTCATTTAAAAAAGATCAGGGCTCTGGCCTGGGATGGTGTATTTTAAAGTTGTTAGAGGTTTTCCCAACTTGAATTCTAATTAAAAAAATAAAATAAAATAAAAATGAGCTCTTCTCAGAATACTCTAATCTTATATTATTTTACTTGACAAGAGATCCAAAATCCAATTATGAAGAAAAAAAAGCAAATAAGGTACAACTCTGTAAAAGCTATATCATCCTGTTCATTTCAGAGAAAGCTCTTGAAAGGTCTTTTTGTTATATTCCCCTGATGGATTCTTTTTCTTTTTTTTTCCCCCCTCCTAGCATAAAGAGTAAACAAATATCAGAGAGATTTCAGTACACTTTATGCAGCTGAAATTTTCTGTACCTTGAAATGCCAGAGACATTGTTAAGAAATCAAATGTCATGTTTTAAACAAAGGCCCTCACTCCATCAACTGTGGGATTAAGTTTGAACTGTTAGTTTGTTTTAGCATGATAATAGATCAGCTGAGATGTCTCTTCTACTTTTGAGTATTGCTGAGCTCTTTCTTGGCCTCAGACATCTTGACCTTCCATCATTACTTTTGTTTCTTTCTGACCATCTGTTTAGTTTTTCTTGGGGGGAGTAGGGAGGTGTTTGTTTTTAAATGCAGACCCAAAGTTTAGCAGTGAGAGAAAATAACAGTTGAGACACCATATGAGTATCTGTTGGATCCTTTAGCATTTCCAAGAAAAGGGTGTAAGCTCAGTTTACAAAAATTTAAGGAAGCCTAAGATGAGTCAACAAACTGTGGTAGGCAACGCACATTATGGAAAAGATCCCAAGAGGATCCTTTCATTTAGGAGCAAAACCATCTTAATCTTCCCTCCAAACAAAGCCAAGCTCATCACAGGTAAAATTAACTACTTTCAACTCCTAATATATTCAAGTCCAGCCTACCTCAACTAGTTGGAGGTTTTGATGCTGGAGTGGTTCAGGTACAATTTGCAGGAAGAGGAGACAAGACAGCTGCAGAGGTACATAGCTTCTCCCATCACATATCAAAGACTGCACACAGCTACCCGTTAGTGTCCCTGAATAATGCATCATGCAGTTATTAGTGCAATTCAGCAGGTTTCTGCTAAACAGAAGGTCAGATGAAATGATTTTCATGGTCTATCATTCTCAGATGTTTAAAAGTGCTTTGCCTTACGCGCTAAGCATGTAATGAAAATGATCAGCTACATAAATACACCCCCACTATCCCTTTTGCCTCTGTATCTCTGCCTCATCCAGATTAAACTTGTAGGCTTCACAGAACAGTAACATGTTTTCAGCTCTACTGTAAGAAGTCTGGTGCATGTGTTAATGCACCTGTTTGATGCAGGTGTTAATGATTATAAACACATACAACCACCCATGGGAGCAGAAAGTAAATGAAAGAGTCCAAAGATGCTTCAAAGAATTTTCAGTGAAACAGTGACTTTGGAAAATATGAACTTAAAGGGAATCTCAAATAGCAAGTCACAGAGAGTGATTTTGGCCCATGTAAACTAGAAAACTACATCTCTGTACGAAGCAATAGTTTTATACTACTGAGAAACCCTTGCTCCATTTCTAAATGCAACCTGTAGTTGTTTTCTACTGGGGACTGGATGAAGCGCTTTATAGGTTTTGGGCCACTATAGAGAAAGCCTTCCCCAAACTTCTTCTGAGTGAAATAGCCAAAATGCTAGATTAAGCATGATCTGCCAAGTACTTAAATGGTACCCTGGGCAGCCTACAAAGTCACCCTGCTGGCACAAATAAATACATTTGTAAAGTGTTTTTTATAAGACGTCAGTTTAACAGAAAAGAAGGCCCATCTGTACATACAGAAATTTATAATTTGTTCAGGTTTTCTTCTTTTTGTTTTCCTTCCTACAGGAGTCATCCCTGAAGCATATTGTTAAGCACTTCAGGAGTAATGAATAAACTAGCTGGAAGCACATCTTGCATATATTCTGATTAATAGGGTCTATGACCCCACGAGACTTGCTCAGGTTCAGTAAGATCCCAACTTCTGGTGACTGAACTTCCAGTCCAATAGGCACCTCCACTAGTGAATCCAAAAAGGTTGTTCACGCTAATTTGCCTCCAGCACCATTCATTGTAATTGAATCATAAATGAAGCAGCTGTAATGTAAAAAGATGCGAGACTCTTCCCTCCTGCTTCCCATCCCCTACTTCTGAGAGGCTGAAAAGGCAAAAATAAAATTCCTCTTTAACAAAGCTACATGTAACCTACAGATTAACTTTATGTCTTCATACAGACACACCTCTGAATTTGTAGACTTGCAGAATAGTTGGGGCTGGAAGGGGCCTCTGGAGCTTGCCTATGCCAACCCCACTCCACTCAGAACTGTTAAGTAAAGCAGGTTGCCCAGGACCACCAGGTGCTGAATATCTCCAAGAATGGAGACTCCAAACCTCTCTGGGCAACCTGTTCCAGTGTTCAAACAAGCTTTGTAGTAAAAAAAAAGTTTTTTATTATGTTTAAATGGTATTTCCCGTACTTCAGTTTGTGTTCCTCGCCTCCTGCCCTTTCACTGAATACCACTGAGAAGAGTCTGGCTCCATCTTTGTGACTCCCTCCCATCAGGTCCTGGGGCTACACAATCCCAGCTTTCTCCACCTCTCCTCAAAAGTCAGATGCTCCAAACCTTTGATCATCTTAGTGCCCTCCCCCACCCCCAAAACCCATTCTTTTTAAAAAGATATGCTCAAATTATATTAAATTAATTAAAGTGTAATCAGATTAAGCTATATAGGATTTTGAAAAATGAATGTTAATAAACTTTTTTTAAAAGCAAAAATAGAAAAACAAATGCAGACAGAAAGCTTGGCAGAAGTTCTACATCTCTAATGCAGTGTGAAGCATTCAGCCATCCTCCCTGGGCAGCAGAGAGAAAAGTTTGTTTTATACTCCTTGAGCTCCTACATGAAGGAGACTCAGCCCATAGAATGGACATTAAGGGCTTCTGGGTTTGCCTTCAATAGGCAACAATATAGATCACAATAAAGCAAGGATAAAAGAAAATACTACAGATCCTAGAATGCAAGACAGTAGGTGACTGAAGAAATTGATAAAAGAATGTGAAGATCTGCTCCCTAGGATATAGAAAGCATCAGTCAGAAAGTGGCCTATTAAAAATACAGGAATTTATATTAAGCCCAAGCTGAACAGTGTAATTCATTTTTCTTCTATTCAATATCCAGTGCTACATTTTCTTTCTTTTTTTTTTGAATTCCTGAAAAGATTACAAGTGTTATTTCTTAATGTGTGTTAGTTCTTAAAGCTTATCCATGCTTTCCTGCTCTACTTAAGAAGTTTCTTTTATCTAGTCATTTAAAAAAAAAAAAAAAAAGGAGCAAGAGACAATGCTTCAGAGTTGTCCCATTCTGAGTTATGAATAACAACAACTGACTGGCAGAGAGATGGGGAAGGAGGAAAAAAAAGAAAGAAAAAAGGGCAAGATTAACTACTAAGCAAGGCACAAAACCACAACTAAGTTATCCGATTTCTTCACAACTAAATTCTTTTCCATTCTGTTCTCCATATCTCTGAAGTCATTTATTTCTGACTTCACCATCTATCAAACCTTCCTTTCTAGTGTCTGCCAGCTTTGGCTGCAGTCAGCCATTTAGGAATATCAGATCTGCATATTTTCAGATCACTTGGAAACAGGAATTTAGTCTACCCAGATTGCATTTGTGCATTTCTATTGAATTACTCACAGCAGAGAGAGCTACGAGTATATTGTTTAATACTCTCGCTGGATTGCAGCCTGCCTCCTACTCATCTTTGCTCATGCTTCCCATAATCCACTGCAGAAACATGTATGCACAGCACCTTTAGGGAGTCAACCAGCATCTCCAAGGTCTGTTATTGCTCTAGTAAAGCATAAGGCCATGGGCAGGATGTCACATCACTAACAGAAAGCCACAACATCTTTCCTTTTCCCGAGTGCTTTTTGCAGACTCTAGTTGAGGTAGACTGAACCCTTTCCTTGCTAGGGAGTCTCTAAAGAAACTTTTGCCAAGCAGAGGCTGGTGACGTAGATGTGTGCAAGCTTCCTGCACTGGGAACAATGCCACTGTGGCCCGTGTTTAGAAACTAGGGTACAGACAAGGGACAGCAAGACGACCTGGATGCCAACTACTGATTTTCCAATTGCTGACAGAAGTAGGTGAATCAGGGCAAGCATCTTCCATCTCCATCCCCTACAATGACTGAGCCTCTGAAAGGAGAGAACTCATGGCAAATACAGGAAAACCAAAAGCAAGGAAGGAAGCCCAAATTTAGATACCAACGCAGTGCAGTGACTAGAAGCCTTGAAAAATTAGCAGTGGCCATGGCTGGGTCTGAATCTAGTGAGCATACAAGGGAGGGAAAATTAGTTCTGCTATACACCCTTACATAGCTGAGGACAGCTGAAAACCAGAACTTTAGGGCAACAAGATGACAAAGGGATTGTGGAAGGAAAGGAACAAAAAAAGCTTTCAGTGAAGTATGGACAACCCAATCAGGTACATCACTGGAGCTGCACAGACAGGTAATGGAAAATCTGGCAGAACAGATCAGAAGTTAAAATTACCCTGATTTTCTTTTTCTTTTTTTTTGGGGGGGCGGGGAACAAATTTGAAGTGAAAAGTGAAACATATGCCCTATCAGAAATGTACATAGTGTTGCTGAGGGGTTTTTTTGGATCCAGTCCTAGGCTCCTTAGAAGTAATTTTATTGTCAAAATTGACCATGATCTTTGTCTTTCTCACTCTCTTAAAAATAAAATAAACTAAACAAAAACAACACAAACCTGAGATCTATACCTATTCAGGCCAGGTCTATTTCAGTTAATATTTTCCCACCAAAAATTTTCTTGGACTTATTCATACCAGCTATTTTAAGGTCCTTGTTTGGCATGAGATTTCATACCATACTCTTGAAATAATTCACCTTCAGTTCTCTGTGTTATGTTACGAGTTCACTGATCTTCTAGCATCTGCACCGATGAGACACCTGTGCTACAGTATTCTTCAGTATTGTACTGTTCTTTTATAGCCACTGTAGAATATCTATAGGGGGTACTATATGTTTTGGAAATAGTACTGAAGGTGGATATGAAAGATATCAGGCAGTGATGACATGCCTCATTTACCAGTACTGGAAGTTTAATCCTGTTCTTGGATAAATGTAAATGCATTATCTAGTTAACTGCCATACTGGACTTGGACACTGAGCTCATCTGCCATACAGTACAGCTACAGATTACAACTTCTTCCTCTTTAGTAATTTTAGCACTTTTCATCTGCACCTTACATACACTGGGAATCTGCCCCATTTCCAGGAACAAATAGCTGATGGTAAGGATTAAAGATCACCTTCAGTGGTTAAAATTGTAGCCTTCTCCTCTTCTATTGCAAGACCTAACAGTATATCAGAGATTATTAAATGACTTCACAAATTCCTGAAGGTATATTTTCAACAAAATTTATATGCTATTTCTCCTGTGTGACTTCTTTATGAATCTTCCACTTTGATTGTACATGCTCATAAAGTGCTGACTGCATATATTTTAGGTTCCTTAATAGATCTGCTGTTTCTGGGGAAGATCTCAGGTACAATACATTCTTCTTCCTCCTCAAAAAATTAAAATAAAAAAATAAAATAAAATCTGAACTTGCTTTTGCTTTTTAAACCCTGTTCGCCTCTCTACTGCACTTTTATTAAGCTACCTGGAAAAATTTCCCTCATTCACTTTGGCTTCTTAAGATATTCCTCTTAACAGATGTATCTTGCGAATTTAGGCGACTGTCCTGTCCGTTAGCTTCAGTTCCTCTGGGGCCATAATTACGTATGAAATATTTTCCGACTATCTTATATGCCAGGTCTCAGCCTGATAAAACTTAGAACTGTCAAGATACTGTTTAATTAAACTCCATTTTTCAAAATATGGTTCATAGTGAAAATGCTGACAGATGCTTAAATATAGTGACATTAGCCAATAAAATGCTAAAGTATACTCATTTTAAAGTATTCAATTAAACATGACCTGCTGTTAGCTAATTCACAGTTGCTGGAAAATCTAATTCTGTCAAATAATGATTATGTTAAACTCCAAGTGTTACTCTCATATGACACTTTTAATGCCCCCTCCACATACCTTCCCTCCCACCCCACACACAGCTGGGCAGATTATTACAAAGCACCAGATGACCTGAGTAATGGGAATCCAAGTTCTGTGAAAGTTCAAAAGAATATTTTAGATGCTGAATCCCATGAGATGCATACAAAAGAAACACTGAAAAAAAAAAATCACTTAGCATTTTTAGGTGTCTTAATACCTTGGAAAACTCTGGACACAAGTGGGGGGGGGCAATTTAAGAATAGCTGCAGACTGCTTTGTAACACTTGTTAGATTCAGGCTACCAAATCTCATTTTTCAAAGATTATTTAAGAGCCCAAATTTTTGGAGTCTCTATGCAGACCTTTCTTTTTTTACTGTCACAGACAAAGCCACTCACAAGGAAGAAAGGGAGCAGAAAACTAAAAAAAAAAAAAAAAAAGTTCAATTCCTCCATCAGCAACAAATTCTTCACTTATCTCCTTCCCCCTTCATATATGAAGCTGTCTATTCATACACACCATGCACCTCCAGAGATGCAGGAAACAGCGGAAGTCAATGGTTACTACCATTTTACTATTCAGGCCTGTGGTATTCTAGGAGTTGTAGTGCATACCCTTTCCATGGTTCAGCCCATTTCAACTTGAATGGCATCCTTCCTTACAAAGGGCAAGAGGCAAAAGGAAAGATGACTTAAAAAAAAAAAAAAAAAAACCACCCTCCCAGACTCCCAGGAATAGGTTCCATTCCCTGGTCATTTACACAAGGTTTAAGTGATTTGCTTGAGGTCATAAAGAAAGTTAATAGTGGGAACATAGTGAAGGTCTCCTTATTGCCATTTTTCAATATCTGAGACACTTAATGCTACAATGCCAAGGCTGACATGAAAATTCATTTCTATTTCAGTTTGTTTTTAAAGGACAGCACTTAATGCTCATCAAGAGCACTTGACGAGCTCCACACCTGCTAGAAGAAATTGCCAAAGAACTACACTGTATCCCCAAAACTCTCCCTACTCAGATGTAATTTTTTAAAATCATGTCTCTTTGAAACCATATCTGAAGTTGTTTCTTTTTTGCTTCCATGCTTGAAAACTACTAAGCACAGTTCCTGCATTGCTTATTCAAACTGTCCCGTGTTGGGAAGGAAGATGAATTAGGGAGAGATGAGTTAGGCAGATACCATCTACCAAACAGCTAAATGTATCAGTGTGATTTATCCAGAAACATGTGCAGAAATGCTAGGGAGACCTTCAGAGTTTCTAAGTAGCTAAGATAGACCTGCAAAGCAATTCTTTGCATGCAGGAAGTCAGCACCTTTTATATTTTTCTTGCAAGAACTGAGACAGAAATTAGACAAAAAGATAAGGTACATTGTACAAACAGGTTGAGATCTGTGTTCCTTTTAAATAGCCCATTTTGTGGCCGTTTCAAGTACAAGAGCTAAGAAAATGAGTCGAGCTCTCTACCTGTATACCAACTATATACTCAGTTTTGCTCAGCAAGCACAGTTTCAGTCATGCACTTTGGCTGCCCCTACCCATTGAAAGGACTAGAAGGTTTTTTTTGGCTTGACAATACAGGTAATATGCTAAAGACAGTATCTGTTGCTCATGTCAATAGAGAAGAACTATTTTCCTAAACCTAAAAGAGCTCTGTGCTAAGAGAACTTCCTTATGAACATACTAACTTTAGGGAGCCTTCAAATAATTTAACCGACTTCCTGGTGCTACATCCACCTGATTCCCAGAAAGGTCTCAGGAAGGTTTAAAAGAAATACCAGTAGTTTCAAGTTGTAAACAATGGACTACAGCCTCCCAGTGTCAAAACTATCTTTAGACATGGAGTGCAACAGACTACACGTAGAGGCCTAGAGTCAGAAAGAAATCCTGTTTTGTTATGATCTGACTCTACTAAGCATGTAGGATCCAGGAGCTAAATGGATATAATAACAGAAGAAGAGTTAAAATAGCACATATTCACTGGCATGTTACTATTTACCATGTTTTGGACTTTGCTGTTGTTATGTCACAGAATGACAGAATGGTTGAGGTTGGAAGGGACCTCTGGAGATCATCTAGACCTACTCCCCTGCTCAAGCAGGGTCACCTAGAGCATGTTGCACAGGATCACGTCCAGGCAGGTTTTGAATATCTCCAGAGAAGGAGACTCCACAACCTCTCTGGGCAACTTGTTCCAGTGCTCTGTCACCTGCACAGTATAGAAGCTTTTGCTTGTATTCAGATGGAACTTCCCGTGTTTCAGTTTGTGCTCGTTGCCTCGCGTCCTGTCGCTCAGCACCACTGAAAAGACTCTGGTCCCATCCTCTCGACACCTTCCCTTTAGATATTTGTAGACATTAATAAGACCCCCCCTCAGTCTTCTCTTCTCCAGGCTAAACAGGCCAAGCTCTCTCAGCCTTTCCTCATAAGAGAGATGCTCCAGTCCCCTAATCATCTTTGTAGCCCTTCGCTGGACTTGCTCCAGTAGTGCCACATCCCTCTTGTACTGGGGAGCCCAGAACTGGACGCAGTACTCCAGATGGGGCCTCACCAGGGCTGAGTAGAGGGGGAGGATCACCTCCCTCCACCTGCTGGCAACACTCTTCCTGATGCACCCCAGGAGACCACTGGCCTTCTTGGCCACAAGGCCACATTGCTGCCTCATGGTTAACTTGGTGTCCACCAGCACTCCCAGGTCCTTCTCTGCACAGCTGCTTTCCAGCAGGTCAACCCCCAACCTGTACTGGTGCAGGGGGTTATTCCTCCCTAGGTGCAGGACCCTGCACTTGCCTTTGTTGAACTTCATGAGGTTCCTCTCCGCCCACCTCTCCAGCCTGACCAGGTCTCTCTGAATGGCAACACAGCCCTCTGGTGTATCCACCACTCCTCCCAGTTTTGCATCGTCAGCAAACTTGCTGAGGGTGCACTCTGTCCCTTCATCCAGGTCATTGATGAAGAAGTTGAACAAGACTGGACCCAGGACTGACCCCTGGGGGACACCGCTAGCTGCAGGCCTCCAACTAGACTCTGCACCGCTGATCACAACTCTCTGAGCTCTGCCATTCAGCCAGCTCTCAATCCACCTCACTGTCCACTCATCTAGCCCACACTTCCTGAGCTTGTCTATGAGGATGTTATGGGAGACAGTGTCAAAAGCCTTGCTGAAGTCAAGGGAGACAACATCCACTGCTCTCCCCTCATCTACCCAGCCAGTCATCCCATCATAGAAGGCTATCAGATTGGTTAAGCATGATTTCCCCTTGGTGAAGCCATGCTGACTACTCCTGATCACTTTCTTGTCCGCCACATGCTTGGAGATGGCCTCCAGCATGAGCTGCTCTATCATCTTTCCAGGGATGCAGGTGAGGCTGACTGGCCTGTAGTTTCCTTCTAGCCCTTTTTGAAGACTGGGGTGACACTGGCTTTCTTCCAGTCCTCAGGCACCTCTCCTGTTCTCCAGGACCTTTCAAAGATGATGGAGAGTGGCCTAGCAATAACGTCCGCCAGCTCCCTCAGCACTCGTGGGTGCATCCCATTGGGGCCCATGGATTTGTGGGTGTCAGGTTTGCCTAAATGATCTCTAACCTGATCCTCCTCGACCAAGGGAAAGTCTTCCTTTCTCCAGACTTTCTCTCTTGCCTCCAGGGTCTGGGATTCCTGAGAGTTGGCCTGAGCAGTAAAGACTGAAGCAAAGAAGGCATTCAGTAACTCTGCCTTCTCTGCATCCTTCGTCACCAGGGCACCCACCCCAATCAGCAAAGGGCCCACGTTTCCCTAGTCTTCCTCTTGCTACTGATGCATTTGAAGAAGCCCTTCTTGTTGTCCTTGACATCTCTTGCCAGATTTAATTCCAAACGGGCCTTAGCCTTGCTCGTCGCATCCCTGCATACTCTGACAGTGTTCCTATATTCCTCCCAAGTGGCCTGTCCCCCTTTCCACTTTCTGTATACTTCCTTCTTTTGTTTGAGTTTTGCCAGGAGCTCCTTGCACATCCATTCAGGTCTCCTTCCCCCTTTGCTTGACTTGAGAAGCAGGGCCTGTGATCATGAGGCTACTTCCAGCTGCCTGTAGAAGGCCTCATCAACTTCCTTTTCCTGATCAGGTGGCCTCTAGTAAACACCCACAACAGTGTCACCCATGTTAGCTCTTTGCTCCAAGTAGTTTACTTTCCTCCTGCTTGCCCCAGAAAGACACCCTGGGAAAGGTGTCTCCCTGAGAACACCTAGTTATTTCAAAGGAAAAGAACAGTTTCCCTGAGCCTGTATAGGACAAACTGGCCAATTTTGCCCCCCTCCCGCAAATAAAAGCCCAACACAATAAAAAGGAAGCAAGCCCTTCTAGGGAACAAACAAGAGAACTATCCATCACAACTACTAACACGTAAAACAACCTTTTAATACAAAACCTATGTGCCAGCAATAGTCACCTGCAGTACTACTGATATGCAACATAAGACACTTCTACCCTCCATATGTCTGTCACTGAGATCCCTTCAGCCTAGGGACTGAAATGACAAATGGCCCAAAACTTAGTCATGATAAGCCTTATTTTATTAAAATTTTCAGACAGGAATCCTTTCTCAGCTATCTTTGCTCCTGTTTTATCACCTAATATCTACCAACTACCAAAAGATATTTTTCACCTGGAGATACTACTTGTTCAAACCATACAACATACAAAAATAATTTTATGACCTAGTCATAATAAAAATGAAATGCTTGCTTACTTCAGAAATCCAAAAGTCATTTTTCCCCCCACTGAACAGGAGCTGAAAAAAAATACCTAAATAGGACTAATGGATGTAGACATTAAGATTTAAATCTCTGATATCTCTAATAGTTTGTTTTTACAGACTCGATTCTGTTTTCAATTTTGCTTTATCCAGAGCAACTGTATTTTGTAAGAGCACAGAAAAAAATCTTTTTAAACCTCTGATTGTACCTCTAGTCTGCAAACAGGTTTCCATCCTAAGAGTATATTGCAGATTTTTTTTTTCTCTGAGAGAAATTACTTGATATTGTATTGGAGACCACAAAAAAGCTTAGTGGTTAGAAAAGACATAAGGAGGGCAAAGATTAGATGGTCTTGCCTGATGATTAAGGTCATGAACAAAGAGTGGGAAGAAAACAAAGAGTCAAAAGCTAACACTCAGGGTCGGGAAGTCAAGCTAGAGTCAGGAGATGAGATCACAAGTCTGAAGCATTTATCAGACAGAAAACAACTAGAAACACTGTTCTACATAGCCTTATTGATCAAATCCAAATATGATCACACCTACAACCTCTATGATAGGCACACTCAGAGTAAAGATTAAGATGACCTGTGTGAGGCTGAGGATGTAATGCTTCTGACAGCATTACTCTGCTATTACTCACATGTTCAGCTTCCAACATGGCTACAAACAGAATAGTTCTACCACCTTTGGGTTGCAGTTTAATCATCTGTTAAATCATTAAAACTATATTTTGTTTTTAAGAGCTCTATGGTATGTCTAAAATACCAAATTCACACACAATTTACATAGAATCAATGGATTCATGGGTTTTCGCTTTTCTGCCCTACTGATAGTTGCATCGGATAAGAACTTTCAAGTACATGGGTTTCTCCCCCTGCCAAAAGACAAGTCTCTTAGATGATACTTCCACTATTAAATAATTGTGTGCCTGCACTTGATTTTGACACAAAGGGATACCATATTATTTAAAGTAAAAAAAAAAAAAAAAAGGAAAAAAACCTATTTTTGTTGAAACCGCATGATAGTTAATTTTTCTCTGCCAGAATTCCATCTAAAGTGGTGTTAAGTAATAATAAAAAAGAAAAAAAACCACCACAACAAAAAGACTAGTCAATAATTATTGGATCTGAGATTTTGTACTGTTTCTATTTAAAACAGAGGAGGATTATCTTATTGACATAAAAAGGAACTTATTTAGATGCAGTTATTTATCATTCCTCAGTGTTAAATAGGGCATCATTTATAGCTTAGAATTTTGCTATATATCATTTCACATTATCATAACACTGTTCTTTCAAAGGACAATTTAACTTTTTGTGACTTTAGAAGTTTCCTGATTGGCCATATTTATTGCATCATAGTCTTGATATTCTGTTTACAAAAGTGAAGTTCACAACGTTTGTTTCAGCTAACCTGTTCTTTTTTGAAGCTCAGTTTCCATAGGACACAAGACTTAGCTGATTGTGCCCTGACTTCATCGATCACAGATGACAGCTACTTTTGAACTTGTTGGTGAATCTCAATGAGATTTGGCAGAAGAATAGGAAACTCAGAAACATGAAGTGCCTACTCTCTTCATGAAAACTGGCAGCTGAGTAAGGAGGAGAGACCTAAATTAATTTTACAGGCTGGAGAAGGCAAGCAGAATTCTGTTCCTAAATCCAGTCACTTTGAAAAGTCATCCTGTGAAGTAGCTTCCAGCTGGCCAGTCAGCACAGGGACGCAGCCAAGCAAGCCACAGCACGTGCTAACTTTTGCCCAGTAAAATATATAGGGTATATAGAAAGACAGATCAAAATATCAGGGAAGGGATGGTTTGGAAGATGTTAGACACAACTGGGGAACAACAACCAACAACAATGTCCCCCCCCCCCACCCCTCCTGTATTTTTATTTATTTTTATATACATACACACACATACACACACCAATCCCTCTTATATTGACACACACACACTTCAGTTTGACTACTTGTGGAACTATTGTCCCCACTCCCATTCTTTGCTTCCATTCTCCTTAGCAGTCAAAGTTCAAACAATCATACAAATGCCTTTGTGATAATTTTATGCCTGTTATCTTTAGATTCAGCATCATATTGATCACATGCAAAACAGCAGCTTGGTGGATGTCTAATCCATCATATCTTTGATACCATCCACCCTATCTTTGATATCTTTTCTTTTCCACTGTAGACATGGGAGGGGGGATTTCCATTTTATTGTTACTGCCCTCAGAGTAGATTCAACTTCATCTTTTCACAGCATAGATCTGTTCAAAGAAGTCATTATTTCTGTGTTCACATATCAAAGCAAAACCTGCATGAAGGAGACAGCAAACTCAACCTTTACCAGCAAAGATGCCATAGGAAGGTAATTAATATGATTTTGTTATAGTGTACTCTTCCATTAGAACATTTGACTTGAATTTCTTAATGAAGCTTAAATAAGTATCTATTTTTAGACTAATAGCTGTGCACTTACAGCCATTCAAAAATGATTTATGCTTTTCATATTGAGGGAGTGTCTAGAGTTATACAAGAAATGGATTCATGCTTACTATGCCTCTGATAGAAAGATGAACCCATTGGAGCAGAGATCATAATTTAAGAGTGCGAGAGGTAGTTCAGCAAGAAACAGTCAATGGGAGTGATGGGCTTGGAATTTTGTATGATATGGTCCAACACATTGGCTTCAATTTTGAATCCAATTTTAAATAGTTTGCCCTGTAAGAGTCCCAGGTATGCAGCAGGAACAGTACCAGTGCCATGAAGAAATCCATTTCATGAACAGCAGAAATTAATAGAGAAGTTCAGAGGCCACAGGCTTAATTAAGTTGAACACCTCTGAATGTTCTGATGCCTAATAAGAACCAGAGTCCTGCAGTATTTCTGCCAGTGGGACATTAACAGGGTCTCTCTTTACTCTAGCTGACTATTTTCTTGAAACATCTGTGAAAATGACATCTTTAAGACTTGGAATTTTTTTTAATTTGCTTTAAATTGGTTAGTGGGTTCAGTTGGTTAGTCTGGAATGAAAAAGGGGGATGGGGAATGATAGTGCAATTACATATACCTCACACACTTTATAAAGAATCTTAATATTTATATTAGAAGCTAATAATCAGATATACCTGTTCATTAGACTGTAATACAATATACCATACAATGTCCTCTAAATAAGTACAGTTCAAGGGATGTTCTCCCAAAGAACATGTAGCATCTATCACTCTTAAAAGGAACTGAGTATGCCCTCAGACACAGTTTTGTGACAACAGTTATAAGACATTGTCTTTTGACTATTCTCTAATTAATGTTCAGCTAAAACTAAAAATAAACAGAAGTAAATAACAACAATGGTTTCTACTGTCCTTAAAAAGGTTCTGGTGATGCACCCTCACTCGCTCATCTGGATCAAAGCATTTCTTCTTAATAAATGGTATTGTCTTTGTACTTGAAGGTCCCTTAGGAAGTTTTATAATTTGCTGCAAAAAGGCTCAATGCAGTAATGTTCTGTTTAACTTTCAGCTCAGCTTTAAATGATTTGCTGAGTAAGGATGGACTTAAGTACACAATTATATTTAAGTACATGCTCATATGATTCTGTTTTGAATGGAAAGCCATAAGAGATTGAGGTTAGAAGAGGAAAAAGATTGTCTGCTTGCAAAGTTGAAAGATTAGCCTACAGGTCAAAATACTGACATTACTAACCCTGGAAAACTGTTTGACATGAATACTGATCTAATCATATATATAAATATATATATAAAAATACACAAATGTATAATGATTATATATATTATATATATATACAGGGCGAGTGCATTTATATAGAGATATAAATGTGTGTATGTGTATACACACACACACAATCGTCATACAGCCAGGACTGGAAGAGATACCACAGACTTTGAAATGTAAGAACAGAAAAGGTATCTTGATTCAAGCTCTACAGATGTACCAAAATAGACATGCAGGATATCATTATGAAACAAAGTTATCAAGATACCATCTGAAAATGTCACACACAACAAAAATAAATCTGCTCTCCAATTAGCTATATTTAGATGAATTATGTAAAATCATAAGCAAAATGCTAAGTAGTACATTATAGTATCTTGAGCAGAGATTATTTATATCTCATTAAGAATTTTTTGGTAAATACACGTGCGTATATGTATGTATATATATAATATTTTTCCCTTCATTATCATCCTGGAGAGGTAAAGAACTGTGAAGGATAATTGTACCTTACAGAACAAGGCCGAGCAAGCCAAGCATATACATTCATCATAGCACATCTGCATACAGTTTCAAACTTGCAGTCTACTCACTAAAACATTGCGCTGCCAAAGGGTCATTGTAATTTTATGTGGGATTTCACAGTCCATTTCTTCTGTACTTACTTAGATGCCCCTGGTAAGAAACACTCAGTTGGTCAGGAGAAAAAAAATATATATATAATTTACATATAAAATTTTATATATATATATCTATATATATCAAGGAGCCACACAAATATCAGTAAAGAGACCAGCAGTGTTATGAATAACTGCTAACACTACAATTTAAATGGTGGCAAAAAGTGCCTATTGGTGGGATTTACCAAGTTTGTCAAATCTTTTCAACTGCACTTACTTAGCATTCATTCTTGCAATAGATTACTTCATAGCAAGAATGTATCGACTGCAGAAGGAATAGAGGAATTCATTGCCCAAATATCTATATTTTCTTGACAAACCTCTCCTGCTCAAAGCCCCCCCCCCCCCCCCCCCCCCCGCAACAATAGAACAGCTTGATGTCTCCCTGATCTTCCAACTAATCAGGTCATTCTTTGTGAAGTTTGTTGACCTTGATGTCAGCTACTGCAAAATACCCTGACTGGTATATAAGCCCAGTCATTAAATTGCCACTGGATGGAAACACCTTTTGATCACTGCTGATCTTCAGTAAACTAGGAATAGAGACATAAAGGTGAAGGGTCACATATAGCCTTGTCTGTGCTTGGAGCCACTCAGCCACATTGTTTCTTAGAGGTAAACATTAAACCATGTTACCAATAGAAGGCTTTCTTCTTCAGGGTCACTTACAAAATACAGTGAAAAACCTGCTTGTTACGATAAAACAACATAATAAGACATGACACAAGCCCACCAGCTGTCATCCAGGGATTTTGTGAAGGGGACAGAAAGACTGAGGAGGCTCTTATTCTGGAAATACAGTCTAAGAAACACCATGTTGAAAGCAAAAGTAAGAATTTTAACATTTACATTTGTCTAACACTTGGAAATATAACCTCAAAATTCAGCTTTAAGGATGTAAAAACCAGTGAATTATTTTGGAAAAAAGCCAGTGATCAGATTCATTACTCCAAAATAAGAATTAAAACCAGGTTTTAAGATTCTTGTCCATTCTACTATCTGTTATTTTTAATATCAATATCAGTCAAGATTAAAACCCAGGGAAAGATTTTGCAAACCTCCTCCTGTTAGAGAGGGTTGTTTATGCATGGAATAAACACTGGTTAAGCTCAGGATCAAGCAAAGATCTTTGGCCAAATCCAGACCTCTTCTGCAGATGCTTTACTGACTGCAAGATAGTCTACTTTTCTAGGCATCTTAAGTCAATAAGCACCTCTACCATCTTTGTAGTCTTGAGGAGTGGTATTCATTTTACTAAACTTTAAGGTCTACGATGTAGGCATCCAAATCCGAGCTAAGAGTCTACCTTCCCTTCTCTGCCAATGGAGTACAATAAGCACTTTCAGACCTTGATTTGTCCAACCTGTGCTTTAGGATGTAATGGATCATGTCATAGACTCCATTAACAAGAACATCAGTGACTACAAAGAAACTTTAGAGCAACTAGCTCATACTGCAGAGATTTACAGTACAGAAATTACATTAGTCAAATCACATTCTTGACATTTGGAAGGATGCAATGTTTATGCTGAGGACAAAGCAGAAAAAGGTAGGGATGGCAGTTTTCTTCTGTTCTCCATCAGTTTTCTTGGCTTTTTAGGTGTCTATTCTCAGCAAAACATTCTGGGTCCCAGGAGAGGGCTCAGCCCTCATCTGCAGATGCGAGGTGGGAAGGTAGTTTCAAGCAAAGAAAAGAGTTCAGACAGAACCATACTCAAACTCCAAAAACTCACCATTAATAAACATCTTTTCAGCCTATGTGTTCTTTGGAAAGTTTGCAGATTTCATTAGCTCACTCCATTGAAAAGTTTTAGGGAGACACAATGATCTGGCTTATTCTTCCAGGACCAAGCAGAATGCTGCTTTTCTTAAATTTTAAGGTTAATGTAAATATTTGTATCTAAGTGTTTGAGATGTTTGAGTAAATTAACTGTCCTAAAGCTTTTCCTAGGAAGATAACATTCATGTTTGGGGGGGGGGGGGGGGGGAGAAAAAAAAAAAAAACCTTTCCTACAAGTGTTTTTAACTTCCACAACTTTTTACGGAAGACTTTGGCCAAGGAGAAGGGATGGGGTGGAGGTGGGGAGGTGAAAAATCAATCTGTGAATTCTCACAGATTGAACTTTTTCACAAATGCATGAAGACTAAAAAAAAAAAAAAAATACAGAGTATGCACACCCAAGCTAAAAAAAAAAGTCAGTTTGTTCAACATGCAGAACAACATTCACCTGGACACTGGGAAATCTCCCCTTAAGTTTTTTCAGTGAATGAGGCAGAGTAGGCCTCATGTCAATCCATGTGTTCTACTTCCCAATTAAGTTTCCAGCTTTACTAATTAGAGAGTGACATAGAATATTTGCAATTGCTTTTGTTCCACTCTGCATAAATGAATGCAAAAACACTACTGTGCTTTAGTCCAAAGGTTAAGACATACACAAGACATTAGAGATCCTAGCCCAAGTCCTTGTCCCACTGAAAGCCTGAAAGAACTGCAGACTACAGATTCAGTAGCAAACACCTTTAGAAAGATAATAACTATCTCAGCTGGGAGTGGGAGGTAAGTGCCACTAAACTCCAAATCCAGCTCTGATTTGCACATGCTGCAGCCTCCAGCAATTCATTCAAGGTTTTGCCATGTTCGTTCTCTTGTGAAATAAAGTAGACCATTTATTTGTCACTGTGCAGAAAGATTACCAAAAAAAAAAAAAAAAAAGAAAAACCACCCCTAATCCAGCTTCTGTTGATAGAAGCTTTGCTTAAATAAAACATCATCAAGTCCCTAAGGCCTTCCACTGTATGGGATTCATACAGGCAGGAGATGGGAAATTTCAGGCATTTGCACCTGCAGCTTTACCTCTTAATTATTTTATTGTGCAGTAAGGTCTGTCCTGACATACTCCTGTAGATGCCAGCCTCTAAATCCACTGACTTAAAATAATCCTCTTGCTCATTTGCACTTTTTCTCTTTGCTACCAGCTCTTCATTTACTACAGAAGTCCCTTGATAATATAGCTAATGTTTCGGAGTGTCTCTGACATCTTTCTTTAAAGACTGAGATTTAGTCCTCCCATAAAGGAACCGCTGCACAGTGTTGATGGACTACCACTAGTAAAGAAATTAAGGATGTTTGTGTGATTTAAAAACAGAAGCTTCAACAACTATTATTGTAATTTGTGTTTCTAAAACCCCACCCTCTGCAGTTTGTGCTTTCAAGAGCACCACTTTTATTTTATAATTGGGCTGAGAACACACAGGCTACTGAAGATTGAGGCTGGGCTCTGGGCCGTCTCAACAAATTCAGAACGGAACAAACAATAGACAGAAGCTTTCACGGAGTCAGGGAGAAAACTGTGAATGGAAGGAAAAGAAGAGATGATAATGGACAATTCTAC
The DNA here is from genome assembly GCF_036417845.1 of Apteryx mantelli. Classification (NCBI taxonomy): domain Eukaryota; kingdom Metazoa; phylum Chordata; class Aves; order Apterygiformes; family Apterygidae; genus Apteryx; species Apteryx mantelli. Next base: position 82,366,349 of record NC_089979.1, read on the forward strand.
AAATTCCATTTTTTCTTGTTTCAAGGGGTTAAGCTTGATACAATCCTGGCATATACACGTGTCTGTGTGGGGAGAGAAAGGAAATCTCAGCATTAAAGGAGAGGTAAACTGCAAAACCTTGCAGAAGGCATATACAGTTGTTAGGTGCACCTTGGAGGCATTTGGACATGTACCACCTTCACTTACAACTCTGCAACCGAACAGATACTCACTAGCTTTCAGAGCTGCAGAAAAGCAGGTTTGGGTTCACTTTAACTGTTCATGGCTAAACTTCAAAAGTTTTGCTGTCCTGCTTTCATTTGAATGCTTTGAAATTAATCACAGTCCTCCAAAAGAACTGTGAAACAGCTCAGGAAATTGTTGGTCCCTGTGCTTTCAGTAATTGCTAAAAATACACTATCTAGTGCTACAAAGGCATCAGGATCCTCCAGAAAGATGCAGAACACCCCCAACTCCTGCTGCCTGGCCTTTCAGGTGAAGCAACACACTTGTCACCAGTGCTCAAGATCTTCCCAAATGAGAATCTCTTTTCCACAATATTTTGAGGAACTGGGTTTGGTTCAAGACTTCAAAAAGCCCTGACTGATTTTAAGAATGATTCAAATTAAGCTAGAAGGATGTTTGCTTTATTGCACACCCATTTATCTTTCATTTTAATCTCTTTCTAGCAACACTGCTTCCATGGGAGACAGCGTTTGCCAGATTCCTGGTGTCCCAGCAGTGTCTGCCAGCAACCCAGATGAAACAAAGAAAGTTTTATAAATGTTTCCAACTTTGAGCATACTGAATCACTGTTCAGACTTGAACCACTGAAACTGCAGTTCATTGCCATGCAAGTTGCTTGTTTTCCTCAAGAATCAATACTGAATTTCTGGATCTGACTTCCCTCCTATTCAAGCGTTGTGGTAATTTAAGAGTACATGCAGTACCAGATGATACAGTGTAACAAGATTTTAACACTCTGGTGCATGAGAACAGATAAAGTGCTGATAGCATTGTTCATTTTCAAATCCTGCTAGCACTATAATAACATTCTCAATTTAAAAGGTTCATAAAGTGTGAAACACTAACTGCCTTCAGTCTAGTCTTTCTATTGCCATAATCATTCACACTTATAAACTTGCTAAGCACCAGAAGTATCTTGTGAAGCAGCTGTGGGATTGCCTCAGTTCTTCAGTTTGGCAAGGTATATTCCTCATCTTGAAGAGTGTTGAACACTTCAGATTCCTGTTGATTCCCACTGAACACAAACATTGGGGGGGGGGGGGGGGAAGGGGAGCGACCATAAGGTTCTTGACTCCTCATTCTGGGTCACTTTCCAAAAACTTTTTTTGGCCATTAGAACATTCTGAAAAACATTCTTCAAAGATTAGCTGCACTTTTAACTGAGAGCTCATCTGCCCCTGTAACTCTTCCCATTTTGTAAACTCACACAGTAATCAGCCATAAATTTACCATTTATAAAAAATTAAAAAAAAATAAGAAGTACAAGCAAGCAGAGAACCTGTGTTTAAGTCACTTCAGGAAATGTCACATTCCCTATCCTTTTTTTCCTGCAAGATAAAGAATCAGGATAGAGGAATAAGCTAATCAACAAAATTCCTTTGGAAATGAGCTTGGGCATACTAATCACCTCACATGCCTGCTTAACCCACCACATAAAAACCCATAATGTTTAAAACTGACTTACAGAGAGATGGAATTAGAGTATGGGGGAGGGGGAGGAAGGGGAACGCTACACTTAAACCTTCAGACAATGGTTTAAGTCAACCCACAACATAAAACTGATGCTATGCAGCAGCCTAGAAAGTCTGAAGGTTTTGGAACAGTGTTTTCCTGAGCCACTATTTGCTGCAAAGGTTGCCAAATAAAGTTAGCAGCCAGTAAAACAGTAACAGGTGGACTTTTCTGGTGGCCTTCTTTGAGTAAAAAATAGACTATAATTTTAAATAGGGAGTGCAGCACAGATTTTCTGCTGGTAGTCTTGACATAGCACTATCCCCTCCCTCTTTCTTTCCAGATATACCAGGTGGACTCAGTAGTTCATATTTTTCCATGACCAGCAAAACACCAGGGAACAGAAGCTAGATAAAGTTGAGGAGCCCAAAGAAGAGGGAAATTAGTGCTCCTTGTTTACCCTCTCTAGATTTAGTAGATCCTGACTATATTTGTCCTGAGGTACTAGCCTGCCAACCAGCTATTTTTTTTTTTCCCCTGTCATTCAAGGTATGTTGGGAGTTTGATAACTTACGAGCTCTGATCTGCTTGTTGCTATATGGTATAGAGTTTGATACAGTCAAACATAACAAAACACTCTTTGCAGATTTCTAGAGTAAATTACAATTTAAAATACATAGCTTCATTTCAAAGCATCTAACTGAAATAGCACGGTTTGCTCTCTAGAAGCCATTTAGATATATATTTCTCTTGATCATTGACAAGCGAGTGAAGAGTTAACAGGACTGAAGAAGTTTGCCAACTGATATGCTCAAGGCTGCAGACTAAAAGAGCTAATGGCTAAAGAACTCTGCTGCCTGACAAGGCCAAGGAATCTGCACAGACCCCCAGGGAGGGGAGAAGCGATACGGAGGTGCTGTGGTCTTGCCTCGCTAGCAGGGTCCTCCCAAGCAGACAGACAGACAGTCCTGTGATTGTGAAACTTGCTAAAAGTCAGCAAAAGCAGTGTTTGCCCAGAGCCCCAGCCGCATAAAAAGAGACTTGGCAGCTAGGAGAGTTTGAGCAGGGATGGGAACGTGACCTGACCATCCTCTCCGGCTGGACCGTGAGTATCCCCCCCATCCCCCCCACCTTTTCCTGGGACGCTGGGTGAAGGTAACTCCTCGAGGTTGAGAGCCCTCTCACTAGGAGAGTAAACAAGAAAGCTTTCAAGTAGGGATAAGCAGTGCTTCCAATTAATAGCGCAGTAACCGATGGTTTCAGGTTATCCTTTCTAAATTAGTAATCACATTATTTTAATGGGTATTACTAATCCAAGAGCTTGCATGAGGAAATAAACATATTTTTTATCATGTTACTGTCTCAGTCATTACTATCGAACCTTCATAGCATGACAATCATCTTAGATAGGTCCTTGTGGTATATACGCAAAATGGCATTAGGATTTCAGGATCACACTTTTCTAAAGGGCTTTCCATCACGTAGACCACAAATTAGATATATGTTTCAGGGAAAACAAGAATAGTTTTCATGGACTTTCCTAAGATAAGTCCTTGCCTTTGAAAACAGAAATTGTTTTAGTTTTCAGTTTGCTTTTGTTAGCATTTTCTCTCATACTCTCTTGCCAACTCTTTAAGAACAGCAGATCTTCTATAGTATGACTTTTTTGTTTTTTTAAAATCTTTCTCTAAGCAACTAAAGTGATCTAGCTGTTTGCTTCTAAGAGGGGAGAAAACAGATCACAGATTTTTCCTATGAAATTATACAATTTGTGACATAGACAAGTGCCGTCAGTTCTGATTAGGGTAGGTACATTTCTCTCTTCCTGCCTCCTGAGGTAACACTTCCAGTTTAAGAGGTTAGCTGTAAGAACTGAGCCAGTTTCAGACAAAGTTCCATGAAAATAAAATACCAGTGCAAAACAAACAAGACACCTGTATTAATTCTATTTTATTTTTAACAAGTTGTTGTGGGATTCTTAATGTTTCACAATGAACTTTGTGACAATTTAGATCTTTCTGAGAGCACAGCTGCTGGGGCTGTATTTGAAAAATAAATACAAGTAATAAAAATAGCAACCCAAAACATTCTCCTAACAGATGGAGAGCTGCAGAATTGAAACCTGTAGGAATTTGAACAAAAATATTGCATGGATTTCAGAATACATTGGGGTCCTGAATTATGCTGTGTTTTGGTATTTGGAGAGAAAAGTAAGTGTGGTGGAACTAATAATAAGCAGACCTAAAGTCAGGTTTGGATTAGATAAGTTCTTTGCCAAGATGTAGAAATACATGTTTTCGAAATTTCATTATTTTGCTTTATCCTCGGTCCCCAGAGGAACAGCTATTATTTTAGGCTGGGGAAACAAACACTCGCTGAATGCTCTGATGTCCAGAGGAGTGATGGAGTCTTCTAAAGGCAGCAAAGAAGTTCTCCTTCCAGAAGAGCTCTGGACTTACTTTTCTTTCAGCAAAACATGAAGAGACAGAATGTGTTCTGGGGTATTTCTCTGACAAGGGACAAGGTTTTAAAGTCAGGCAGTTGGTAAATTTTGTGACAGTAAAAACAAAAACAAAAAAACTCCCAAAGAAACAAAAAAAAACAACCACACAACTCTAATTAAAAGACAGTAGATGTTCTGTCTTACTCTGTGGCACACAAAAGAAACAATCCCATACTTTTAATATTTATTGCTCTGAGACGTTTTTAAAAGACAACAAGAGAATAAATTTAACACAATGACTTCAGAGATGCAAATTGAATATGGAGGTAAAATCCCTGGGATAACTAAGCTTGTTTCTTGGAATATCACCATTGATTTCAGCAGAGCTGTAACCGAGACAGTCCTTTCAATGAAACAAGTGTTTGTGGGTGAATTGTTTCATTTCTATTGTAAAGAGAAACAAGCTCATTGTCAGTAGGCCAATTAATCTTGATAAGTTATAGATAACCAGTACTGCATTATATTATATATTACGGGAGACAGTTCAAAAACTGGGAAAAGCTCTTAAAGCAGACAATTAATGTGAAATAACTTCCTGTTCACCAAAAAAAAAAGTGTTGTTTGTTTGTTTTGTTTTTCCCCCGAGCAGATTAACACCTAAGCTTTCATAAGGAATGATACATCACAGATCTGTGCCTAGATAACCAATTACACTGGCAGAACTGCATTAACATTGTAGAAATGTATCACCCAGTAGCTGTAAGGCTCAAGGAACACAAATTAATGGGTACTAAGCTATACATATAAAAAAAAGTGCAAACCCTGTACAGAAAAGCCAAGTCATCCCTTACGGTTCTACCACTCAGAAGGGACAACAGGGTAAGCTAGCTAAAAGCAAAGTTCAGAAACACCCCCTCTGAATCCTGTAATTTAATAGAGCAGATATTCAAGTATTTCACGATACACTGATTGTACTTCCTGCCTATGACACTAAAATGTTGTAGAAAAATACAGCTGACATCATCAAGGATAGCTAATAGCAGAATACTATGCTTGGCTTTAGTATGTTGGCCACCTTCAGCTGCAAAGTACATACAAGTTACACTTTGTGGAACACAATATTTTCACAGTTGCAAAACATACTACTGTGTAACAGAATAGCTATTTTCATCTCAGCTTCTATACAGAGAAATCACCATAAATTAAGATATTCCCTAACATCTAGCTCCTGATATTCTTCTCAGTACTAGTACCTCCCTTTGGTTAAAAGGGGAAGAAATAACTGTTTTTCATGAGACTTCTATCATAAACATAAGATCTATAAAAGTATTTAATATAAGGAAGTTCTCAAAGGTATTTGAGGACACAAAGTTAGTGAAAAATAGTAGTAACACAGACATTGTTATCAATCAGAACAAAAGCATTACTGTATCTTATTCTTTGTTAATAAGCTATCACAATAACTAATACTGCTGCTTGCTTACATAACTCTCACTCAGGGATTCTAACCTACTTTGGACTAACAATACATGTTAATCTTATACCACTCCTAGCAAAAAAAAGGCTACTTCAACCAATAGTCAGAGCATAAGAACCTGAAAAAATAAAACACATACCTACCTATTCACAAGAAGCACCAACTCACTACATACCTCCTCAGGAGCACAGCCTTCTTCTGTCTTCGACTAATTAAAAGGGCCATTCCCAGAAAGGCACTGTGGGAAAATGTGCTTACAATCAAAACAATCTCAACTTTGAGTTAGGCTATGCCGTGATGATAAAAAGGGAAAAAAAGAAGCTTTTTCACGCCCTTTGCATGTTTAACGTAATTCATAAGACCTCCTATAAACTTGTTTTGCTTTGAGATGAGTTTCATACAGAAGCCTTAAGAAAACTTTAATCATAGTGCATAGTTCACAAAAACAATAGATGTGTCTCCAGTGGGGTAGCTTAGGTATGAGCACTATATCAAAGAATGATTCTCTGAAAATCGCCTGCTCCCAGCTTCCTCATATTTAAATCTGACAGCTGTGATCTCAGGGTCCTCAATTGCCTAAGTACATGGAAAAGGGTATACTGAAAACTGTTTGATATGTGAAATATGAGTTTAGAAAACCTTATTCACATTTATAGTTTGTTTGATTTTTCACTTCATATCACTTCTGTAAGAAGTAAGATATTTATTTCACGGTTTTCTATGAATCATTATTTTAGAGTCGAGGCCAAGTAGTAACTAAGTGCAAATTAAGTATGGGCTATCAGGGCTTAAACAAAAGACATTGCACATTAGATTGATTTGCATTTTTTTTAACAGATTAATGAACACCTAGACGTGTATGAGACACAAAACCTTAAGATCCAGAACTGAATTTTATTGAAGTTTTCAGAAATACCTGATTCTGAAGCCTTTTTTTGTTGTTATTGTTTTCAAATAGTCTTAGCAGAAGCTTAGAGTGCATTTTGGGAGGAGATTTTTTTTAACTTCAACTGCTCACATCCCTGAATACTTATCACAAAGGCTGCCAAAACTGCAGCTGATACAGAGTATTCTAATTGCAATGGTCCATCTTTTGATGTTCTTCTCTTCACAATTGATAGACTACTGCTCAAGAAAAAAAATTCTTCTTGGATATTGTCCTGAAGCTTAGAGCCACTGCATTCAAGAATCAAAAATACAGAATCAACATCTACCCCATTAACTTCTCTAACAACTAGAGAACTTATCTAATATGGTCAGCCACCCGTTCTTTATTTACAGCTCTGCCTATTAAAAGCAGTCTCACAATACACTTTGACTACTAGTTTGTATATTTGAAAGTAGTCTTCATAAAAAGCATTAATTGTATAATCAGTGAAAGTAATTTTCAACCTCGCAATCTTTTATTACAACAAGCCAGTGGAGATGCTTTGAATTTTGCATTTCTAAGAAATATGTGTTGGCATTTTCCTCTTATTGAATATTTTATCCTAATGTTAATTACACTGAAGTTCCTAATGAGCGTTGGGTATCTGAAGAGATCTGGCATCATGATAGTTTTCTGTCAACATTATTTGACCCTTTCTGTTCCTCGCAGAACATCCTTTACGTTGTTTTGATGTAGGCGTGTATACCATATGACAGTTTTGAAAGTATGAAATATTAACTTTCTTTAAATAATCTGATTTCTTTCATAGCAAATAAAAAATCCTGATTGTGAGACTAATAAAAATGGATAATAAAGAGAATTTAGTCAGCAACTCTATGCTTGGGCATAGTATGGATATACATTTAAATCTATTAAATTATGAGATATACCTTTATGTCTGTGATTACATTCAACTGCTAAAAAAGAAGCTGGGGAAGAAAACAGAGGAAAAAAAGAAGGGATTGCAGATCTTGACATCTGCAGAGGGCAAGGAAGTATCTACAGAGATTTTTGTTTCTGTCATAACAGATAATAACTGCATGATAACAGAGTGTAAACTGCAAGGTAAGAACTTTAATTTCTTTTGTAAATCATAATGCAACTGTATCTGTTTCTGATACTTGGTGCCAGGCTTTCCTGCCACCGAGTATTTTCTCTGAGCATATGTCAAGTGCTGTTGAAGGTATCAGCAAAGCTGACTGTAAAACTCTGCTTTGAAAGAAGAGCATTAAGCGTCTCATTCTTTGAAAACAATATCACAACAAGGCTCCTACTTTTAACTCAAAGATATGAAAACTTCTGTAAAGCATGATAGGAAACATACCATCTATGAAAGAATCAAAATTGAATGGAGGTTGTATTTGAATCTCTTTCTGTATTTTTGCAGAAGATACACCCTCAGGTTTATTCTAATGGCTAAAGGGCTGGGTTTTATGCACATAATTCCTGCAGAACTCTAATAACTTAAAATTTTGCACTTGGCCAAAGCTTTTATTTTCCGGATTATAGTTCTGTAGAGATAGTATACAAATCACAACTGGAAATGTTTTTCATTATTTTTTCTTTTACTTTTATTGATGAACTACACTGTAATATTAAGAAAAGGTACACAAGACCCAGATTTCTTACTTGCTAACTGTTGCAGCTTTGTGTATACTAACATACTTAAACCACAACCAGTTCAGCTGACTGGTGAAATGTTTATCTAAAATGCTCTAGTTCAGATAAGGACAAAGTTTTTCAGGATACTGGGTACAATGGACTCTAGAAGAATTGTATTTTAAAGCTACTTGATTAAAATCTCTTCCCAGTGCAGTATTCCTCTTCTAGTTTTAGGCAAACTAACCCATGCACCTAAATTAAAAGGATAATCTCCAAAGTTTTGCAGGTAGTGAGTGAAAAGAAACATTGAAAGAGTCTGCTAGAAGGCAATTCACAGCAAGTGCCTAAATTAGGTGCTCTAAATCATCCTGTGAGAAGCTGTTCTTTCTGTAGTTATGGCTATAAATAGAGACTCATGAATGCTTCTTGGGATAAATACCCTAAAAGTGTCCTTGTTTCATGATGGAATGAGATGAAGCACACTTCCCTTCCCAGTTATGTTCATCTATATGCAGAATTAGTTTTACCATAGTAGTAGAATAAATGTGTTACTCAGGATATACCCCGAAGTAAATGGTAAAAAAGCATAGTTTAATAGTTCTGCAAACAGACTTATATTATGGATATACGAATCAAGTTCAAGCGAGGTATGAAAGAGAACTTCTACATCTACTTTCTTGAAAGTGTTTATGGTCCTTGAGAAGAAAGTCAGTATTACAAAAAGGCAATGGGGAAAGGCAGAAATGCCATTCAATTGTCTAGTTTGCTTTGCTGTTATGTGGGTACTATTAAATACCATAAATCTCTCTTTCTCTTGGAAATGTGGACATCCATTCATAGGTGACTCCCAGTCTAATTTTGCATGTCTAAAATGAATTGCAACTAGTTCTGATAAAATGTATATACAATTCAGTTTCTGAAGACCTATTTGACAGAAGCTCAACCTCCTTGTGTAAATTCCTCATTATCAAGCTCACTCATTTTTATATCTCATTCTCTTCTTGACACTTACTCCTGATTATTTGACAATTTATGCTGCTGTGAATTCAGAAACCAAAGTAATTTGCAATAGATTCATTTTTCAACACTGCACATGACCTAAGAGTCTGATTTTATAAGTCACTTCCTTTGCAAGTACATGAACCGTTCTTTCCTATTCATCTCCAGTGGAAAACTAGGAAATGTGCAGAAAAGCGCACCAGATCACTCATCTTAGAAGAGAAATCAAGAGTTTATTTCACATTTGCTAGATGGAACATGAGCATTTCCATCAAATATCTGGAATTCAAGCACATTCTTTGTAAGGATCCAGTCATATTCTTTCAGCTACATTCCAGTTTGAGTTTTCTCCCAGGGAAGGACATCACTGATCTTTCTGTAAGATTATTACTTTTCTATTTTATTGCTTTGACTCAATAAGATTGCTTGAACGACAAGATGACAGGCATCTAAAAAATAGCAAAGATGGAGACTAATAGGTCTGACCTTGGGCCAGAATTGCTCTGAAAATAAATTCACTGCAATTTATGTATGGATTTTTGGTACAGAATTCGTTTGAAATTTTGTCATCCCAGACATTGATCAAGGAGTTTTAATCTTGGCTGTTTCTCAGTATGGAGAGTCTTATGGCTTAATGATGATCTCCAAGAGTTAAAATGGTTTAAATGAACATTATCCATGTAATAACATGAACCTTTTAAAACAGTTCACCTTTAACAAAGAGAATTCTCTCAAGAACTTAAGAGGGTTATGATGCATTTACTTCAAGATCTGTAAGATATTCATGCCATCAATGGCATAAGGCTTGAGAAAATTTTAGAGGAGAAGACATCAGATGTCAAAATATCACCAATTTTAAAAAGGTCTTCAGTTACCTCCTTCAAGTACCTAACACTTTGTAGCTCAGACTGACTTTACCTGGTAGAATGAGAAGCAACCTGTCAGCACGAAGGTCATGAGCAGTAAGTTGCTTTAATTGTTCTTAGCCTGGAGTGGTCAAAATCAGATTTTGAACTGGTATTAGACCAAAGACACCCACCAGTTTAGCTATTACTTGCCAACTCTACTCTAAAAATCTTGTGAACAGTATTCATAATGTAAAAGTCCAGGAATCTAATTTGGTATCATTCAGGTTTACAGGAATTTAACAGGATTTGGGTTCAGGCCTATGACCAGTGCACAACATGCTTTTGAAAGTTAAGATCTGATCTCCCCAGTTAACAAGTCATACAGCTCCAAAACTACCAACAGTGATAACATGCTTGCTGATAGAAAAGTTAGTGCTTTCAAGGACAGCATTGGTTATCAGGAGTTACCTGCATGTGAACAGGAACTGCCTGACTATAAAGCTGTGAGATAACCATTGGAATCCAAGTCAGAAGAAGTGAAATATATTGATTTTGTCAGCAAATCATCCTTTTTGTTTAAGGAACATTTTATGTCTGCCAAACTTTGAATGAAATGCATGACATACTTCATTCTCTTCTCTCACAGTAATAAGAAAAGTACATTTGGCAAAATAGTGAACCTGACTGAACAAATAATAAATAATGATGATGATGCCTGCAGAAAATCCATAAAACATAAGTATCCTGGCTTTTATCCAGCCCATATAAAAAGCTTGAAACACATTTCTTTGCTGAAGCAAGATGCTTCTGAGTGACAAATATCAATAACTGTATTAAAATCTTTAGGTAACATTTACATCACATGAGAAATGTAATTCTTCAGAAATGTATTTAGCAATGCATTTTGCTGTCCTAATAGAACTATAGTTCTACTAGTTTTGAGACCCAAACTTGTTAATAGGAATACTTTACAACAGAGGACAATAATTAAGACAGAGCTTGAGGTACAGTAGGAGCCAAGAAATAGCACCACAGAGACTGACAATAATGGTGTGGTATATGTCACACCTTGATTTTATTAGACGTAACACAATAATTGCAGCTTACTAGGGGGTTTAAAAGAGTGAAGGAAAGGAAATGGAAACAAAAATTCTTTTTTTTTTTTTTAAGATTCAAACCAATCAAGAAAATGTATAATTTTAAAAATTTATGAACTAGAAGTTGACAGTAATTTTCTCAAGCACTCAGGCACATTGCCCTTTTATATTACTATGCTTTATGAATTATGAATTCTGGCTGACGAGAAAGCCTAAGGCTGACAACAGAGCTGCAGTTTCAGTAATGCATTGTCATTTCACACTGTGAAAATGCCTACTACCCCTAGCTGGATTTTTCAAGTTTAAATAATGTCACTGACTGCCAAAGATTTCTTTGAGAGGTGTGATGAAAATACATGCTCTGTTGGTAAGATGCTAATCCCTAGTAACTAGAAAAGGGTCAAATACTTTGAGTACCATCAGGTTTTTTGAGTACTGTGGGTCTTCAAACGTATCTTTATTCCCTCACCCTAATTTACCTATTTGAGTCAGGCACTGAAGTAGATACCCAGTTTTCCAAGGGGACTGCATTTAGCTGAATGAAACTAGAGTAGAAAAAACAGGTGTTCTGTAGGATTTTACATGGCTCCTGTTGCCAAGGAAACCATTTCTTTTGGTTTTGTAAGGCTGGCTAATGTTGGCCCTGGCTGCAAACCTGTCAGTGTAGAACAAGGAAGGGTATTTATCTAATGTAATTGAGTACGCACACACATACGCACACTTACCCTCATATAGAGGAAGGAAAGATTTAGCAAAAGTGAACTGCAACATGAAAACATTCAAGTTTGGAAAACCTGATGTGAATGGCTCAAGTCATTTGAGAAATCTGTTGATAGAAGGGGCATTGGCACTGGCTTAACTCAACTGCATAGCTACATTTGAGAGCCTACCTGAAAATGTGATACTCAAAAATGTAAAATAAAGGTAAAATGCAAAGTAAAGGTTCTCTCGAAGAAAGCTCATACTAGGCCTCAGTCCAGCCAAGCACTTTACCAGGTGCTTAATATTAAAAGTGCAGATTAAAAAGACAGTGAAGAATGCTTACAATTTGGAAATTTTGAAACTCAAATCCTAAAATTTGGGTTATCATGTATTTACGTTTACTTTAGAACCTCTGACTAAGCCTGAATCTGAAAATCAAATCCATGGTATTATATGTAATTTTAATATTTTACTGATATAATTCAATATAACTATTCCAGGAATCTTATTTGAGGTAAAATGAAAAGGAAAACTCCTAAGGATGGGCTTTTGGACAAAGGAGGAGTATGAAGCAATGAGGAGAAAACAGCAAGACAAAGTTAACCAACTGACTGAAGAATTGATTAATTCTCCTTTGATCAGAAAAGGGGAAGGGTTTGCACAGTGCTGATGGGAGTAGGAAATACAGGAATATCAAAGCAAAAAATTGGGTTCTATACAGAAAGTATATATCCATTTCAATTATGTGTCCAAATCTCACAATAGGTTAGGGCAAGATGGGGATAATAGCTGGCACATAATATCTCCCATAAGTGCTAGGTTTGGAAGCTGTAGTTAGAAATCAAAAGGTAAAAAGAAATCAAGAGGAAAAAAAGGAGGAAACTGGGTACAAGCCTGAAAGAGAGAAATGCCATCCGTATAAAGGATTGTGGCTGTGAAGCAAAAAGGATTCACTAAAGCCTGTATCAACAACACAAACTTTGCCTTCCTTAGAACAGAAACATGTTCTATGAATTAATTCATATGAATGATTTCTCAGATTTCTCTGAGAATAAGTGCCCTCTGAAAATGACTAAATGGCATTGTTTTCTTCTCTCAGCAGGAAGTGTCTAAGCTTCACTATGTCTGTGAAACAATATTAATTGTTCTAAAATATGGTTTGTTTGATTTTTTTTTTTTTTTTGCAGAATACTTAAAGCATCTTTAAAAAGCCTTAAAAAAAAAGCGTGATTCTCATACAGAGTTTCAGCTCGAATATGGAGGAGAGCTGGTGAGTGAATGAAAACTACTATATACTTCGACTCTTTTTAATTCTATATAAAAGATTCTCCATTTGCATAGTGACAAGCAGCAATATGTAACCTTGAAAGGAATTTGTTTTGCAGTCTTGAGGGCAAGTATTCTTTTTCGTCTATAGCCAAAATAAAGCTCTACTTTTCTGGATCTTCTTCTATTTAATTGGCTTTCTACCAGCTCATCACTGGCATAATGTGGGTAATAGGTCTGTGTTACCTCTGTGACCACAGAGGAGAGCAAAGAACAAACAAAGAACTAGGCATTGTACTACCTTCATGGTGTCATATCAAAAGGAGGGGAAAGGGTAAATAAAGATAATATATAGCATCTTGTTCAATATCATTGCAAGATCAGCATGGAATGAGAGACAAACTGTGAAAGTCAACATTTTTATTAATCTAAAACACAGATTTGTGTCCTTCAGAGCTCCAGCCAAAAAGATTTGAGGCAATACTGTTTCTTAAGGAAAAAAAATGCAAACCCAACATTAATTTGAATACTAAGACTTCGGAGTTTCCTTTACCCAGTGTTAAAATGAAAGGTATACAGTGTTGGGAAAAATGGTAGTTCTAGAGGGCAAGACTGATGGAGTAGAAGTCAATTTTAGAAGGCCAGCTGAATCATCTGAGTCTTGATGAAGTATTTAAAAGTGCCTGTGTCAACTGAATACAGTTAATTATCTTAGAAGAACTCATGATGGGGTTCTTTCAAACTCAAGCACAAACAGAAAATAATGAATGTTTACACTGCCTTAAAAATACTAATAAAACAGGAAATCATTTACATTGGGTTTTAAGGGGTAATTAAATAAAACAAACATATAAAGTTACAATCACTGTAATCTTTATCTTGCTCCTTTCTGTAGTACGAGACAATAAGGAAAAACAAAATACTGTGAATATTACATGGTTCTTGATGGTAATGTGGTTCTTAGCTTATAAATGTGTTTTATTATCCTGTTTCCATCTGTCTAGTAATTATTTTGGCCCCTAAAACAACAGTAACACTAACATAATAAACCAATTAGACTTCCAGCATACAGTCTTCCTCCACAATAAAAACTGCTTGAATTTCTGTGAAAGCTTGCATGTAAATATTTATAACTTTATTTTACTTCTTTTCTTTCACTTTATTATTTATTGAAAGCCTTTGTTATAATTTAGATAGTCTATATACCTGAGACCTTTTAATATGTACTACATATGAGAAAAAAAAATTATCCCAAAGCATTCAGAGATTTAAACCAAGCCCTAAACTTCCACAAACTTGAGTGTACATTTCTTTTAGTAAACCATGTTAACCGAAAACACTTCTTGAATCAAATCATTCATCGAATGAAATGAGACTTTTACTCTTTTGTAAAATGGAAGCAAACAGTCTCCCTTAGATAAGAACAAAGAATTAAGCTTATTTTTTGCATCTTATTAGTCACTACATGTGAAAATATTAGACCTTACAATTCCATGACCTGTCATCTCACCTTACTAATTTTGAAGAGTTCCTCTGGAATGAATAGCACTCTGCTAGACTAAAATTTGATCCACTATGAACATAGGCTGAAGCAGAGAAACAGCTTTATAACAGTGGCTTTAAACAAGATGTCTGAATGTTTTTATGTTCGATGTAGGCAACACTTGTTAACATCAATATAGTTGTGACGGCAAGTCTTAAAGGACTGAGCACTGTGGATTTAGAATTATGCTGATGTCCAACACACCTAAAAATGGAAAATAAATACACTAAGTCAAATTATTATCCAATATATTCTGCTTTACACAGCATTTTATGCAGTCTGTCTGCAGTGGATTAGTAGTACTGAATAGCTAAAAGAGACTCAGATGCCAAAAATCAAACTCCAAACAGGGCTAGGTAACATGCCAAGTCTGGTTTCTCCCTTCAGATAAAGCAAGTAATTTTGAAGGAATTTAATATGAGTATCTCTTAAGGACTAGACTGGTGTCTGTTGTTACTGCTGCTAAAGGTGGAATGTTTAACAGTCTCCAACTGACTTAGTGGTAGAAGTCCCAGCAAATTACTGGGAGTTTTGTGTTTAGGTAAAAAACTTGTCAGGGGACTTCAATATATAGCTTGTAGATTCCTGAGCATTACTAAAAAAAAAAAAAAAAAAACCCTTTCCCCCTAAACTCCCCCCACCAAATTAACAAACCCTCCTTTCCTCCCAAAGTATTGTCTGTGGACATGATATGCTTACATCCATTTGCCTCTGTACAGATGGACATTTTTTCCAGGAGCTGAATGAGTTGGGGTGGAGGAAATAGGGAACAATGAAAAAGTTGTCCCCTTGTCCTCGTATTAATGTTTTTCTTCTAGTACTGTCTGAATTGTTTCAGTTTTTTTGTTTCTGCATTGTTGTTAATGCTACACATCAGAAAGGTCACAAACAGAACTGGCTGTCTGCACAGGTTAATTGTAAAGGGTGCTATGGAAAGACGAGTGTTTAGACATAAATACAGACAGAGGGATAATCTCATGAATACAAAGCATTCTTGAGAAAAGAGAAATTCTTTTGTGTTATTTAGCAGACCTAGAGGGGTCTATTTTAGATATCATTGGAAACAAATTTAGTATTATGAACCAAACAGGTGTCTATTCATTTAAAATAAAAAGAAGGAAAAAAAAAAACCCCAAACATCCCATAGAATTCAAACCACTACTTCCAAGAAATGGACTGGAGTCCATGAGGTAATATATCACTGGTTACGAACAAGCAACATTTAATTTAATGCCACTAGGTGTCACCATATAAATATTCCTAAAGAGATTTATCTGCCAGAAAAAGTAGTTGGTAATAAACAAGATTGCAGGTAGTTGACCATGTCCTTTCAAAGCCATGGAAGAAAGCTTTAAACTAATCAGACTCACTACTAAACATTAGAGTTACTGAGAAGTAATTTTCCACATGAGAAATGACTCTTGAATGTAACCTTTCAGTGATTAATAAAATGCACTGGATATTTTAACTTTTATAGGCCTCTAGTAATTACACTTCAAAATAAATGCTTTCCCAAAAATACCTTCTCATATCAGAAGATGGCTTTGTTGTCATGAGATGCGATTTCACACAATGGTTCTTTGTTGCACGTTCTTTGAGCCACTTAGTCCTTGTACTGCAATTCTCCAGTAGCTTTCTGTTGTCACTGAGAGCCCAATGTGGCCCCACAGCCCTGATGACATAGCCTGCTGGGAGCATAGAAATGAGGGAGATAAATTTAACTCATTTATCTTATTAATGATTTGCTATTAAAGTAGAGTTAATAACTCAAAAGAGCTGGATTCTTAAGCCAGGTAATACTACTTTAACAAACATACAGAGGTAACAGTGTACTTCAGTAACTGTGGACTGGTACTTAAGTACTCTAGTGATGCTCCTTCTTTGGATGTAATGGGGAGTTCATGTTTCTAACAGAGGAGTATGTGACCAAAACTGTTTAGTACTCCTGACTCATCCCTAGCTCTTTCAACTGTTAACAGACCCCTGGCATGTGACCTCGGGTAATTCACTTAAAGCTCTTTGTTATGTTGTTGGTCTAATACATAGTGACATTTCCTAGAATTTATACAATACTATTTATTGGATATACCGTAAATATCTAATGAAAGCCACAGATAACCCTCAGAGAATTCAGAAAGCATCTGAAGACTTTAAATAGCTATTTAACTATGATTAATGAAATATTTAATTGACACACTAGTATGAAAGTGATACAGACTTAATAGCCAAGCCTATAGTGTGCCATAAAGATTACACATTGATGTTAAAAGCTTTGAGTGTTTATTTTAACTATTTTCTGCATAACTGTCCAGATTGTGTGACTAATTATAGTGAAGACACTCTAAATAAAAACAAGGTGGTCTGTGCTGAAAACTAGCATGAATGCCTCCATTTTTGTCAAAGCATAGAGGATGTTTTTAGGCTTAGAGCAGCATGGTGATGGCTGCAGAAAATAGTTACAATAGATCCAGAATCAGCTCCCACATATGGTGAGAATGTACACAAGGCTATCTCCCAAAACTGAAGTGGTACAGAGAGAAAGAGAATATGACAGTACATGCCCACAGTAGCTCTGGCAGGTGAAGGAATGACAAAACCAGAAAATAGCTAACATCCCTGGCAGCCTCCTTTGAACCAAAATTGACAGAAACTCCCACCAGCTTTTTTTTTTTCTTTGCACTTTTTGACTGCAGCTACCCATCACCTGTGTCCCTAGGTACTCTATTGTATATGTGGGGGCTAGTAAACTTAAAAGTATAAGACAGTGGTATTTAGCATCCTGTCTTCAGGAGATCAGGCTGTCCTACTGTCCCCTGTGCTGAGAGCTAGTCTAGAAGAGATGTCTTACAGGAAGAAGTAACATCAATAGCACTCACATTACAGATATGCAGAGAAAGTTTTTTAAAGAGAACTCTAGTTGCTAGGTAATAAATTTGTTTTTTTCATTCCTAAAATTGCCTTCATGATCCTTGTCCCTTAGACACAAGCAAGAAGCAACTTCTTTTTTTTCCACAGGAGTAGGGCTAATAAATAGAAATAAATAATAAGTAGAAACTATAAAAGTATTTTCCTAAAGCAAGCTCTTGACCTTCCTTTCTGCTTCTGAATCATAATGCTATGCAATTGGTTTTATGTAACTTTACGTACTGAAGCATAAGTACCTGTTGTGAAAAAGTTTGGATATTGACAGACCAAGCATTCAAAAATACAACGCTTCTAAAGAAATCTGCTGAGAGATCTTCTGAGCCAGGGACTGATGATTTCTAATGGTAGCTATTGGCATAGTGTATTATCTATTTCAACAAACTATCGGACAGTGGTAGTTTTCCTCTCTTGCATCTTTCAGCATAGCACCAAAATAGATGAGAGGATTTACAAGACTCTCCAGTTCTTTCAAGGTAAAAGCAGGGAGCTCATTTAACATCTGTCCTCAGAATGACAGCACCTCAAGAGCTATGAGGCTTGTTGAGTAATACTGCCACAAAAATGAACTGATTTAGGTGAAATCTGGTGACCATGTAAGGGGGAGAAAAAAAAAAATACTTAAGATTGGGGCATAAAACAAATTCAGCTTTAAGAAAGATAATTAAGAGAACAATTAGGCCAAAAGAACTTGCACTGTGGCAGGACTGAAACAATTTCCGCCAGGACAGGACTTTAAAGGACAGGAAAAGACAGTAACATGCCTTGATGATACTGAAACATCTACTCCGAACTAACATTTTATCTTTAGGCTTCTTTGTTGATTCTTTCTCTTTCCCCCTGTGAAGCACTCACACACTTTGGGTGACACAGGCAATACTCTCCTGCCGGGGTACATGGGCAGACAGAGAATATCAGATTTGTTTTAAAGAATATTGACATTTAACATTTCTGTGGTAGCATGTTACATTATACATCACATTTAGATGTCTCCAAATGGTACTATAAACCTGGATACTTTTAGCCACATACTGTATTAGAGGGAAAAGACAAAACAGGCAGATCTTTTCTTCCCTACCCCTTTGGTTTTTACAAGGCAGAAAAAACACAAAAAGACGGTTTTATCTGAGCACCTGGCTCCTATCTGAGGCCCCTCAGGAAGTTCAGATTTGATGGCTCTGATGACGACAAACCACAAATTTCCTCGGAGGTCATTCAAAGCTCAGTGCTGTGCTGGACCCTCCTCCAAGGATTACTCTATCTGCGCGTTTCAACACACAGTGAAGAACTGATTTCTCTCTCTGCAGCTCCATCTTCCTTCCAATCAGCAGTGACGAGTCCTCGATAATACCACCTTTTATAACCCTCCCTTTCCTTTAAAGAGCAAAACCTGAGCTATTAACTAGCTAAGTCCCCTGAGCAGCCTACAAAACTGCTTCAGTCCGTCAGATCAACTTCCTCTCTCCCTCCTGCCGCTGGTGATTTCTGAGGAATCTGCTGGAGCACAAGGGAATGTGGTGGGTTTCAGGTTACCTTGGCAGAGCAGCAGGGAGGCACTCAAGAGCCCTCCCTCCTCTTGAAGGAGCCAAGTCTGGGGAACAAGACCAGCAGACATCCAGGTGGGGGGCTTTAACTGGTCTATATTTCCATGTGATGCTTTGGTGCCCCTGCACAATAACGATGATCCGGTTTCGCTCCTCGCAGGTCCCCAGGGGCGGGAAAGCATGCACCCCACGCATGAGCGGGCCCGCAGGGGGCAACGCTGGCCAGATGCCCAAGGAGGAGCCGGGGGCTGGGTGCCCCTGCAGCTCAGAGGGACAGTGGAGACCTAGGGCTGCAACCGCCCCCAGAGAGCAAAACCGGCCCGGCGGCGCGGGGCTCAGCGGGTGGTGCCGCTGCAGGCTGCGCCTCAGGCCAGGGCAGCACAGGGCAGGGGAGCAGAGGGCAGGGCAGGAGGCTGCAGGGCCCTGGCAGCCAGGCGGGCACCACTGCCCGCGCCGGGCCTCGTCCCGCTGCTGGCCAGCTGGGCCCTGGCAGCAGCTCATCCATAATAGACCCTAAAGGCACAGGAGTGATGGGTGCAGCTGAAGTGGTTTTGTCTCATTTTGGAGGATATGTACAAGGCAAAATGGCGGCGCCACTGCCATGCCATTCCTTTCGCATCCTGTTTCGGTCAGCAAAGCACAGGCTGCAGCTTCTGTGCTTTCTTAGTATTCTACTTGTGTTTGGGGAAGATGAGCTCAGTGGAGAAGTGGGACCTTCAGCTACGGGGTGAGGGCTGCTGTGTCCCCTCACCCCCTCCGGAAAACCTAGTCCCGAGAATGAGGGAGATGTCCGCAAGCTGTGAGCGCAGCAGTGGTTGCGTGAGTGCATTACTGAAACCTCCAGGTGGATCTGGCAGGGATGTTTTTAGCTACAATTATTTTCCAAGTTAACTCTTCACTCAGATTCACAACCTGGAGTGATTCTGCTTCTTCAATCCTAGCTAGCTTCATGGCAAGGGACGTGCCTTTTCATTTATTTGTTTTTAATCTGCCTCAGAAGCTGCTGTTTCCCCCCCAATACAGATGTCTTGCATCAATAATTATAGTTCCTTAGCACAGCGACATAGTCCTTTAGCAAAGGATACACTTCAACATTATTTAAGGGTTGCTATTGATTAACAGAGCAATTACCCCTTTACATGAGGAGAATAGCTGCTGCAAGTGCTTTACTCTTAACTGCTCAGCGGTGCCTGTTGTGCTTCGGAGCGGCCAGAGCCTCATTCCGCAGGGGCTGGGCCGTATCCGGACTGGGAAGCCCCCCGCGCTGCCAGTCTCCTTGACTGCGCCACGGCAGCGAGGGTGACCAAGGGTGCTCCCCCCAATGTAGAAATCCCAAGAGTCTGAGTAGCTGTGGGCAGTAGCCAGGTGTCTTCTGGGAAGAGCCGGAGCAAGTTCTCTCACTGGGGATCGGATGTAGTGCTGACCTTCAGGTGCAGCACCAGGCAGATCCCTTTTTCTTGTTTGCTTGTCCGCAGGGAGCGTAAGAAGAGCGCTGTTTGCTTTAGGCAATTGTTCTTTTTTTTTTTTTCTGACAGATGTAAATGCCACAGGGTATCTGGGTGGCTCTGGATACCATTTAATGTCACCATTCTTTTGGTGATTAACAGAAGCTGTTGGTACATCTATAAACATCATGCAGTGGCCCTGCGGAGGCTAATAGGCATGGTAAATCAACTGTGTGCAAATTTCTTCCCCTTGACAGCTTTTATGAGTGGGGCCTGCTGATTAGAAAAATAAATAAAAATAAAACCACCTTGCCTGATGCTGTTGGTAAAGTAGCCCTGACCATAGGATCCAAACCACCCTAGTTCTCAACATCACCTTGGGGCTGGAGAGTAATTCTAAGATCAACTTAATTGCATCCACCAATATCTTAACATGGGAAAACACAAGACCTGCCCCTGAGCTACAAGAACTGGCTCTTTCATTCAGGACATCTGTTCAGGAGACATGTGTGAGGTATATACCTGCATTTTGCTGGGATGCTATGCACTGGCTGTAGTTCTTCCTCTTGCACGCTTTACGCAATCCGTGCCCTTACGTATTGTGAAGCTTCTCAACAACAGCACAAGCCCTTTTTGCCAAATGCTTGATAATTGTAGTTTTCTCTTAGCAGGGTTGCCAGCAAACTGTCTGTCACTGCAGCTGGTTTAGAATGCATAATTACACCTGCCTGGGATAGCCCATATTGCCTGTGTAAGACATGATGGGCTGATTTTAAGCTTGCCTTTGTGTGTGTTTTTTTGTTTTGTTTTGTTTTAATTATTTTACAAAATGGAAGAGTGAAATATATTCCAGGCATTTTTCTTGAGCCTTGTCTTGATGTAGCTGAGACAGCTTACTCCCACCACTTGAAACTTTACTCAATTCATTTCTTCTGGCATTTAAAAAGCACATTTAGATTTTTATTCTCGAAACACGTTTAATATATCATTGTTGGAGTAGTATTAATCTCTTCCATGTCACTTGCTGCCTTTTTGTATGCATCCTTCTCTCCCCCTCTCTCCTTTTTCATATGAATTTTAGGAATCTCACTACACTGTATATATTTTACCTTTACAGTTTTTACATTATACAACATGTGAGTACCTCATAAATATAATCAATTATCTATAGAAATACTTGGAGAGGAAGAAGATAATTTTCTGGAGGAGACTCAAAACAAAAGGAATTTAACAAGAAATGAATGAAGAAAACCTTCATCTATGATTTAATCTTGGAAAAATATAGCTGAAATTTTAAAGCTCAGTTTCAAACCTGACATAACAAGATGAGCAGGCAATCTACAATCAATAAAATAAAGGAAGACAAGGAACTGAGAGATCCTTTCCCTCTTAGTGTTAACCAGAAAGGACAAATACTCTAATTTAAAAGCAGGAAGCTTACTCACCGACTTTTAGCATTGCAGATTTATACACTATACTACAGCAAATGTATCTGGTAAAAATACACTTCTGCAGAACTCAGAATTCACATCAGGTTATGACAAAATGCTCAGAAACAAAAAAACACTCTCTCTTTTTTTTTTTTTTTTTAAGAAATGGTCACTCAAGCAGCAGTATATCTGCAGGTTTAAGAAACAAATATCACCTAAACTGAAGTACATGCAATCTCAGTCTTCCTCTAAATAGTAGCCTTACTCTAAAGGCTTCCTCTTTATTTCCAGAGAAATAAAAAAACTACAAAATAAAAAAAAATCATCAATACAAAAATACAAAAAAAAAATCATTAAATTATCACTCTTAACATAAGGTTACCATTAAAAAGTACCTAAAATAATATTGCATGGAACAGAAGGTAATTATGATAATACTATCATAATTAGAGCTTATTGAAGGGATGAATGCATTTTTCCCCAAGATCAGTTTAAATTTGAAAGCAAATTTCATGTCACATTTGTAACATTTTTGTTTGCTTTTCTTGAGCCATCAAACTTAGCTGGCTGAAATAATGAATGTAAACCTGGATACTTAAATATTTGGTAAAATCAAAATTCACTTCCTAATATAGTAGTATTTTTACTATACTGTATGACTGTACACATGCAAAGAGCACAAACAGTGGCTCACAGTTTAAAAATCAGTTCTCATGGTAAGGTCCAAAACCCCCCACCTTTTGGCACATACCTCAGTAGAGGATGACTTCTGATGCTCTTTTTTATGGTCTCAAACATTCCTGCTAATCAAGAGGTTAATCAAGAGAAGGCAGAGCCACAGCAAGATGGTTTTGGAGTCTATGTTGGAGTCCCACACACACTGTGGAGGGCCTTTTCTCCTCCTCTTCTGGGCAATATGCTGTGGGGCTGCTACATGCTATGTCCTTTTCGTACCAGTTGCCTTCCAGCTGACACTGTGCTAGCAGCCGTCCCCCCCACAAGTAGAACTCAGGCTGTCATCTTCATCTGGTGCCCCTCTTGTCCTCTCTTTGCTATGGTTTTGCTTTTATCCAACTACTTACAAGCCAAACCAAACTAAACCAGTAGTGATAGCCAGAAACTATTTTTTCATCTGGAAATGCAGGTTTCACTGAATTGAAACAAATAAATATTAGGACTTCCTGCAAGGTTAAAATTTCTGCTTTCCATTTATTTCTACCCAAGTGAAAACAAGACAAAACCAAGCACCTTTGCCAGACATCTCCTTTGCTTGTATATCATTCCCCATCCTATCTTTTGTCCCACCAATTTGTGTCTCAGGCATTCTCCTCTCCATTTGCAAAGAATCCACTGCAGTGGCATCCTCAGACCCGTACAGAATCTGTTGGAGTTAATATAGTATAAATGTATATTCATAATCAAGGAAACACTTTATGCAGCAAGCACAGAACAAATGATGTTTCAGTTCTGATTATCTGCCATGAAGTATTCACAGGGCTCTCTAAAAGGGGAAATATTTCTTAATTAAAATTAAGAAAAGAGGCTTATGCTTTCACTCCAGGCAATTAAGTTGTAACATTTGCATGCATATAATTCCTTGGGAAACAAAACCCGGGAAGTGGCTGTTTGAGTGTTGATTAACTAAAAAATCCAACACTTCACTGGGCGTACTAGCTGGCCTTTTATACAATCTCTGTAGGTTAATAATTGAATTAAAGTGTGCACAAAAATTTTACCAGTGAAGGACTGCTAAAAATGAACCAATTTCTGCTTATAGTAATCACCTGATTATTTTAGTTCCATTAATAGAGTTGCATAATTAAAAGGGGTATATCATTCCAGAAGCAAAAATTTCAAATATCAGATCGACTAAGTACCCTCATCAGAATACCACATCGTGTGTACCCAGTGATAGTAAGAATTAGTAGCCTGCCCTTTGTGTTTTGCACAATTCTTTGCCTAGAAAGTGAACCCATCAGAAACCATTATATATATATATAAATATATATAAATACTTCAGGAAATGTCTTCTGTAAAAGAAAATGGAATATTGTTGAGGAAAATATTGTCATCTGCTACTCAACCTGCAATTATCTTTAGATAGAAAGCAAATTCAACTAAACCCTGTGAAGCAACAGAGTGCAGAGCCAACAGTCCATTAGTGTAGCAAGATCAATATAAGGGAAAAGAAACACGGGCTTCATTTCACTCCAGCACTCTTGAAGATGACCTGCTGAAGATTTATCAGTTTTATAAAGGAGGATTTGGCCTCGTCCTCCTCTTTATTTTCTCCAAAATTGTACGAAGTGAAATATAGCAAAAAGTCTAGGAAAAAAACAAACGTATATGGTTGAAGGCGCTAGATGTCACTGCTTATCGTTTCTGTCAATAGAAGAATATTAGTCAAGGGGGAATTTGTAAGCGATTTTTAAGTGTGTATTTTTACCCTATGACTAATCTTAATGCTTTTTGTAATCCTGCACTGCTCCTCAGCTATGTTGCTAACTTTGATTGGCTGTTTTCTAAAAATTTACCTTAACTTACCTTAAACTTACTGGGCAGCATTTTATGCTCATTTTACCTTGGTATCATAAAATTAACCATACATCATTTAGGGTAAAAATGAATCTGGACTACTGGGTGAATGAGAAAGGGTCTAATGGTGGAATTAAAAAGGAATGCATAAATGAGAAATGTGGAGAGAAAAATGACGAGCAGAAAAGAGTAGAGAGCTAGAACGAGAAAGTAATGGTAGAAGGAGGTGGGTGCAGCGAAATGAACGGACTGGAAGGCAAATGGAATGGCTAGAAAGAACTAGAAAAAGCAGAAACTTGGCTGACAGAGGAGTGGAGTTGGTCAGGTTTTTTTTTAATCTACCAAATTTTCAGTGTTTCAATAAACTGTCCATCTCTGATAGAGAATGTTGTTAACCTATTTCCTCTCACCATATTATCCAAATAAGTAGGAGAATGAAACCTAGGATCTTCAGACCTACTAGAGAGCTCAATGAACTCCAGAGATGTGTTGCGTGAGTATGATCTTTGAACTCTGACTTATATTTGGGGTACAGAAAAATACCTAGCTATAGGCACCTTTTAGCAGGACAGCTAAAAAATGTTAGTAGTCCTGACACTGTTAGACATTCACTATTGCTTCTGTGTACAAATGCAAATCCTGTTTGAGATTCTGATAGAGACAGTCTTAATTTCCTTTACATTTTTTTTTTCCTTAGTTAAAGGGCAGTCAGTCCACACTAGACAGAAACAAGGCAATAAGCTGTATTTCTTTAAAAATTTCAGACTGACGTTGAAGCCTCAAGAAACCATGTTCTGGTCCAATTGTATCTATATCCATAGTAGTACGGCATTCTTGAGTTTAAGCCAGCACTTGAGACCAAAATCAAACTTTTACAAAGGATACTAATGTTTAGCAGAGTGCCTTTAATAAAATAAATAAATAAATAGCCTTACACTAAATTTGCTGGCTTTTTAAGCAAGTACAGTTCACATTTTTTTATTAATTATAATAAAAGACAGATATGGTATGTTTGTCAGCACCATAAATGTTAAGGAGTGCTTTTTTAGCACTGCTAAACAGTACTCTTAGTACTCTCTTCAGTTTCCTTTCAACATTACAGCTGCCAATAACATGCAATTGGCAGAGAATGTCTGAAAAAAAAATCAATTTTATTTTCTTTTCAATTAGATCGTATATATTGTGTTCAGACCTCTACTCTAAGGAAAATTACTGAAAGTTCTAGATAGTACTGTAATAGGTTTCTAGTATAAGAATTCTTTAAATATTCCACTAACAGGCTGTGGATTAGCTATAAACACATGCTGAAAAATAAAATAGATAATACATAGAAACTCTTATAGTCTTGAAAGGCTATGAATAGTTATTTAAAGCTTTTTTTTTAATAAAATCAAAGCACTGATTAACTTGTCTCTTTGTGATTGCAAGAAGAAAAAGATGAGTAAAATCACAGCATTTTAAAGGACTACCTTTCAAGTTACTGTAACCAGACAGTGGGAAAAACCCTTCTGAAATAGGATTTCAGGGACTATAAAACCCATCAACATTTCTGTATCAAAAATTAAAACTAGATATGATGTCCCTAACCTCATTTAGAATTGGTTTGGATGTTATCATCATCATATTGAATATCTTTGCTGCCTTTATTCTACTGAAACAGGAAGCAAAAATGCACTTTTAGTGTTCATCATATATGCATACATGCTGGATTTTTGCATGCAGGTTCCTCAGCCATCCATGTTGGAAGAGTATCATGGAAATTATATTCTCCATTATCACTTGCTTCTGGGAGAAAAATACCATGTATCACCTGATCTTGAGCACTGAGCCTAAAGAAAAGGTTACACACTCCAATTCTACATGTATATACATGCATTCATGTGCATGCAGAAGTGTATGCACATACACTTCTGCAAGTGCATACAAAAAGAGCAAGCTTGCTTACTCTGTTGTGCCTTTGTTTTCTCACAATTTATTTGTCTGTAACTGGGCTGTTTCTCTAGTTGGTGAGTTTATGTAATTCTCCACTGTTTTCCCTCTTTTGCTTGGAAAAAAACAGAAGCAAAACATGACAAAAGCCCGACACTGGAACAGTTAACTGCATCCTTGTTTACAAGAGTTGACATTTTCCTTGTCCCTGTTTAAGTTAAAGATGATTGAGCTGTTAACTTCCCTAAACAGTTCTGACAATCCCTCAATAAGTTGTTTTCTGGACACTGACCCTTTACACTTGGGTACACCTGGGACAACTACTGTTAATTCCTGTTCTTTAATTTTTAATCTTGGTTACACTAAAATGTAATAATCCAAAGCCTAATCGCTAATATTCTTTTACTGGCATTCAAATGTTCACCCTGCCTTTGCATACATATGAGAACCAAAACTGCTTTCTTACAGCAACATAGCACTTTAAAGTTCCTTCTCCTTTGATCCATGTCACCTAAAGTCTGCAACATTACCCTTCTTTAGGGTTTGCTTGTGTGTGGCAAATAACATTCAGGATGGGGAACTCTTTTTTTTCTTTTTTTTTCTTTTTTTTTTGTATAACTGTCTTTTATGCTTCAAGTTCTTTTTTGAGAATTCCTCAGGTTATTACGCTCTATTTGTTTTTTCATCTTTCTTTTTCTTGATATAATTTCACTTTCAGCAACACTCAGCAAAGTGATCCAGTTTTTTAGCTGTTTCTTTTCCTGGCTGGATCTGTGATATCCACAATTATCAGGGAGCACCTGACCTTATGTGAAGAAATTTGAAAGGAATTTTAAAAGAGTTGTTGAAAAGATGAAGCTACTTATAGTATCAAACAGGGAGCATGTTAATTGAATTCAGTCAGTATAGCAAGGATAAAAATTACTATCAGGCTTAAGGTATCATAAATGGAGCAAAGATTTAAGTCAATTTAAACTAACAGAGCTCAGAAATGTTATTAATTAACATCTACAGAGACAGCAAACTGTGGCTTAAAAGGAGACACTGGGCTTTCTGTGGTAAGGAAAAAAAAAGATTTCAGCATGTTTCTAAGTGTCATTAAACAGCACATGACGTCTTGCTAGGTCTGCAACAACATATGCAACAACAGTATATTTGAAATCTCTCTCTCTAGTTTCTGGGTTTAGCGGTATTTAGATATTGAAGAGCTCCGCAAAACTGAAAGTGGTAAGGTGAAAAAAGCTGCACATTAGTATTTAATTACATTGAATTGATTAGAAAAAAAACAAGTTCTTAATTGGGAACATACTAAATTCTGTCTGTACAGTGTACAAGCTAGTTTGCGCATGAATCTAACTTGTTAAAACATGAGAAAGATAATGATATGAAGTCTAATTCATAGTTCAACGTATAAGCCAAGGACCACTCAGCTATTTCACTGGCTTCTCCAGTTTAGCAAAGAAAGGCGATTCTCAGGACTTTAAGGGGAAAAATCCATCCAGTCACAGCCAAGAAAAATAAAGTATTCCTTGCTATCATGAATACAAACTGAAGCTGTTGACTATATTTTCCCTTGCTTCCATCTGCTCATGAAAATGGCCTCTGAAAACACCTTCTTCCTCAGCTAAAATAGACACTTAAGTTGTGGTTTCAACATATGCACAAATAATTTCATAAAATATGCATGTACAGAATATGTACTCGTATATGCAAACTGGTGTTTTTTACATGGTGATAACATTTCACAGATTCAGTCAGAAATGATTCATTGTTCAATATTAAACAATGAGTTTTAAATATTGAACAATATTTAAAATCCAGCACTTCATCTAAAAGTACGTATGGATCTAGCCTTAGAGATGTGGCACACTTGAACAGACTTGGGCAAATCATCTGTGCTTTGTATGTCTCAGTTTTATAAACAATTAAATAATAATGGAGGGGTAACACATATAAGCACCTTAGAGGGATATTATGAGGTTGGATTTTTTAATGTCTGCAAAGGGTACCTTGGCTGAGAGCAAGAACAATGTAAGTTACATGAGTGCATATTTCAGTGCTTCTCCCCAAAATCTAGACGTTGCTTGGTCATTGTGTTACTTTAGATAGTTCTTTAATCTATTATTGCCTTCAAAAAACCACCACTGTTTTTCATTTTTAATACTACCCAAAACTATCTTTTGAATAGTCTGTTCACTATTCAGGACAAAATAGGGCATGTATGACTCTTCGTGTACTGGATCTTTCATTTCAGAGTGGCCTCAAACTTGACTGATCTGAATGAAGAAAAAATTGTCAGTACGTTCTGTTCAGTTTGTGAGGCTGGCAAATGTAGAGGTCTGTGTACTATCATCTCTCTAGACAGTTCAGGAAAGAGATTTTAGGAACACTCCTCAAAATCTCAGAGTGGAAGCAACTCCTCCTATTATTTTTATATTATGATTTGTTATGTAATGACAAGAATAATCTTTATCACTTGTTCCTTATTTGTCATAAAATGACTTTTTGGACTGATCAAACACCTCAGGCTTTGCCTCAGTGTTTAAACAGTTTCAGCAGCTGCTCATAGCTTCAAATGCTATAAAGTACTAGAGTTTAATTGCTTAATTAAACTCAAACCTCAGTTGTCTTTCTAGTAGGCAGTGGCCTGCCTACCTTTAGGATACTGAAAAACAATCAGAAAGGGAGCTGATGACATTGCTCTCCTCTCAAGGATGGTCGATGTAGGAGTGTTATAGAGACACTGAAAAGGAAAAGCAAAAGACCTCCTCTGGGAAACAGTCAGGACTTTTGTTTCCTATTTTTGGCCTGAATTATTGATTTTATATGAACATAGCTACTGTATTTTTACAAAAGATTTGTTATAGGCTGACCAGCACACATAAGTTAATTGAAAAACTTTAGGACAAATCTTCGAGCAGAGTACACTGCCTCATTGAGCTTGATTTGTCTTAGTCAACTTTCTAACTCCATGGGGCTTTTTATTTTATTTTCTTCTTCCAGTTTTCAGTGTCAGCAGTTCAAATAAGCAGACAAAAATGTATTTTACCCAATAAGCTGCTTTCCAACTTCAGTGCTTCTGCATACATATGGAGCACTGGGGTTTATATGTGATGGTCGTGGGGTTACGCTGGAGCTTAACCATCAAGAGCTACGGTGATTTTAAAGGGTAGGGAAAATGGCATGGGATTACAGCTTTGTCTAGTAAGTTTTCAGAAAAACAATTTTTGTTCCATCTTGTACTAAGGTAAATCAACCCTGCTGAGAACTACTAACATTATGTTGAGAATTGCTAATTGCTTGAAAGAACTTCTGACTAAAAATGGAACCTCATCTCTTCCATTAATTCTGGTTCACATTTAGGACCTCTTTTAAGCAATAAAATAGCCTATTGCAGGAATTTCCTCTTGTACTTAATATTGAAATCTAATGATAATATTAATACAAGACACCAGATTCAGGTCTCAATTTTAATATTTGAAATATTTTGGCCTCTACATTTACAATTAAACCACTAAAATTTACGATAAAACTGATTAGAACATAAAGAAAGTGCCAGAAGCAAAAGAAATTGCAGTCAGGAGGCATGATCTTAAGCTAGATAAAACTGTATAGAAAACTTACAGAATGAATTTGGTGGCCAGCTTCTCAATTACCATAAATCAACATAATTTCATTTATTTCAGAGGAGCACTGCCAAATTTACTAAAGCTTTGTCATCAGGTGAGGATCTGTCTGAAGCACCTGTGTTTTATCTTCTATCATAGTAGCTCATAGTATTTCATACAATTTTCCAACATGCTAAGTAGCAAAGTATTACTGCTTTTTCATCCAGGAATGAAAAACTAAGGGCTACATGTTAAAAGGCGTTTATATGTCTGAAAATTCGGGCAGTTAATTACTGCAATTCTCTAAAGTACACAAACTCCTTAATATCTTAAATATGTGGTCTTAAATTACTGAGCATGGGCCACATAAAAAGACTTTGATATAGACAGAAAACTGAAAATACAGAACTAATAAAATGCAAAAGAAAACAAATTTTGAGCAAGTTTGGGTATTTATTCAAGATCTTAAACTTTGGTAGCTTTTGTGGAAAATATTTAACTTTTTTTATTATTTCCTGTTAAATGTTTATGTATATAAGTACTACTTAAACATAAATACACAGCTAACAATTGCAGATCATGCTTCATATATTGATAGTTTTTGATCCTGAAGGGCTTTTTCCTTACAAGTGTATGCCATGCTTTCTAAAAGAAACATGAAAATATCAAACATTAATTTTTGATGATGAAACTACCTTCCATGGACGGTCACCCTTCACATAGTGCTTCACTTCAGTAAGAAAGGTATTCAGAACCCATCTGAATTTAGAGTTGAAGGGATCAGTAATTTGATATGAAAGCATGAAAAGTCTTTCCTGAGAAAACAAAAAACTAGGTTGAAAGACAATCTTCTGTGATTATCAGGGAGCCATGTCAGTGTATTGTGGGGCTTGCCAGCAACTTAAAAACTGGCAACTTTGTATCACAAATGTTCAGATGGAATTTTTAGAAATATCTTTATTAACATTATAATTGTCTTTCTCATATGCTACACTTCCATCCCATTTAGTATAAAAGGTTCAATTCCTCCAGTATTTTAATTTCAAGATGCTATCTGAACTCTGTGTATCCTCAAAGGTATCGACGTTTTTAAACAGTCGCTTGTAAATTGTATTACTTCTACTTATTACTAGCAATATATTAGACAAATATTTTACAAATATGGAATTGTTAGTGTCCACCATAGTTTCATTATGGTTTTATTCCATAACTGTAATCATAGGCAAGCCTGAGTAGCAAACTACATATATACACACTAGAATGACTCCCTCACTATTGAAAAGTTTCCATGTGGATCTGAAACACAAAAAAAAGCCTAGCAAATATGACTCTCTTACGACAAGAAAATTGCAACACTCCCCCCCCCTTACTCCCCATCTCTTCTATAATGACAGAAAATGACAGAATGGAGCAATGTGAGATATTGTATTGAATAGTTGAGTTAATTCCTTTATTCAAGCACAAAGGGCCACAAAGCATAGGTTCATATGTACAGATGCTGTCCCATACTGCGTGTGGAGCTTTCTGTGACGCCCAGAGAAGTTCTGTACATGACTATGAAAGAAGTAGGCAATTCAAACCATATCTCCTGGCGTGCATGGGGGTAATCTTTCTTGCAAATGGAAGGACAACACAAAGAAGCTTTGGGGGCTGCCAAAACTGCACAATGTGGGGAGCTACAGTAAGAAAGAAAAACATATATTATGTAATAAGGCTGGTAAGAATCTGACTTCCATTCTGTGACAAATGTGTACATTCTTAGATCTATTTTCAGCCTGACCTGAGGTGGGGTGTGTTCAGTGTTGAAAAAGCCTTGGAAACACTAAAACAAACATGTAAAGGCACTACAGGATTACTGAATGCAATTATGCATGCATACCTTTGCAGCTAGGATTATGTAAAGGTTACAGTGAAATATAAATAATGAACTAATATATTCTGTTTCAACTGGGTTAAAAAGTTATAATTTCAAAATAAGCTAATAATTTAATAATTTCCCCCAAAACAGCTGAAATTCAACAAGGAGGCTTTGTTTCTGACAGAGGTGTTGCTAACAACTTTTGACCAGATTTATTGATTACACTTTGGCTTTGGGAAGCTAACATTGAAAATCATATACAGAGCCAGACTGCAGTATGTTTTTGGCAGACCTACTGCAGCTGTGATGGCAAGGGGCCAGATAAACTGCTGGCAGCTAGAGATACAAAGAGTTACAGGACTTGCATGAAATACTTCTCTTCAATCCCCAAGAGCCAAATTTTTCCCTCTTGTGAGATAAGGGAAGCGAGGATAACTTCAGAAGTTCTTTACAGCAAATTTCACATAAACATGCCCCCTTGCGCTGATTGTGCACCTGTGACAATCTGGACCTACTTAAATAGTGAGCCTTGATCTCATTCACTTTGACTCTATAGTTAATAGTAAATGTGGTCAGTAATTTGGGCTGTGAGAAACTGGTTTAGAAGAAAATAGCTTGATATGCGATATCTACGTTAAAGGGGTCTGATGATCAGCTGCAGTGCCTTTTGAAATAAACAGAAATTCTGGGAGCTCAATGTCTCCACAAATATGGCTAGCTTTATGGATGTCTAAATACAGACCTCCATGACTAGCTTTAAAAACTCCTTTTTGGAAATTTTCACAGAACCAGTGCCTCATTTCTTTAAATAAAACATTCAGAAGCTGTTCCAACTTTTTATGATGTTCAAAAATAGCAGTGTGACATTAGCCAAGAGACCTTGCAAAGAACATTTTCATTGAATGGGATTTTTTTTGTCCATGCATCTCCTACTGTACTTTTGACTGACTTTACACAATTAAAGCCTTGTATGATGGTTGACCCCCAGAAAGGTATGGCAGATTTCAGTCCAGACAAAAATTTATGTAGCAGAATTGTTTAAATAAGCTTCCTACCATGCCTTTAGTTATACTGGTAATATCAACAACTTAATATAAAAATCTTTATTAAAAGTGATAAAAAATTTGTGTAGAAAAATATGTTGGAAAACATGGACAGGATCTGTAATTGCAAAACTTTCCTTTAAAGGGAACCTTTTACTCTTTAATTTCATGGATGACTGGAATTTTCAGTCTGAAAATATATCCAAACCTCCATAAAATTTACTTGTCTATAAAACGTCCACTCCTGTTAACCTGAATAAATAGGTCTTCACTAGCCTTGGTTACATGTAATTAAACAAGAAGTAATTTTGGTCTGACCAAAGTTTCACACATGACCTCCAAAGGACAAAATGTGTGATGCTACCTCTTTAGCAAGGAAAAATGCAAATTTTTATGTAATGGTTTTGGTTACTTTATAAGTTTTCTTTTTCCTTTTTTCATGAAATGCTTTTAGGTATAACCCAGAAAAGCAGAAGCCCTGCAGACATCTAATAAAATATATTCAGCCAGAAGCTGGATGCTATTCTTTGCTAATACCGCTGTACAAATTTAACCACAAACTTAAGTTAATGAGAGTAATGAGTCCCATAAATGTTATTATGACAGAGAATTAAATCTCCTATCTAGAAACCTACTAATTAGAGCTGTCAAAACATCTTTAAACCTTCTTTTGCCAAACTGAGATTAGTCCTATCTTTTGTGAGGCTATCACAACTGCAGGGTAAGTACACAGTATTCATAAATCAAGCCATCCAGACTCAGGGAGCTAGCATCTTTCACCTGTGCTTTAGAGGATGAAGAAAGGTGAAACTTAAGTGAGAAGAAGAATTTTATTTCTTTAAGAAAGAAATCTGTGCAGTCTACCAGTCTGCCAACATGGGGTCCCCAGCTCCCCTTTGATTTTTGCAATTGGTTTCCCTGTGTATGTTATTAAACCCTGTAGGAGGAAAAAGGTTAGGATTCCCAGGCAGACAAAAGAAATATATCTCTTTTTTCCTCAGCTTGTACTGTCTGCTGTTCTTCATCAACTGAAGACTCAGCTTCTTAAGGTATGCACACACAACCAAATTAACTTGGAATAAAGAAATAGCACATATTAGGGTTTCTGAACTAAGTGCTCCTAGGGATATTATTGTCACATGGTGACATTGGATTGACCTCTTTTGCACTGCAAAGCTAAAAATGCACTCACTAGTATGTCCTATGTTGTGGTCACATTGATGGCCAAATGATACTGTTACATGAAGAACAGAATATTTTCTCAGAAAGGAACAGACCCTTCTTGAAATGAAGTCTATAATGTTATCCATATGCGTAATTATAAGTAGAACTTGTCCAAAGTAAAAGCAATACTTTTATATACAGACTTATGTATTGGACAAAAGCCTAAAACTGAAAAGTTTGGGGTCACCAACTGCCTCTGTTGTGCGTATGTACGCAGCACCTAGCAAAGTTCAATTGCAGTTTTTCCACAGAAAATCACATTGCCGTTGTCCAGGCGTCGTGAATGGTTACCTGAAGAAGGCAGAAAGATAACAGTGATTAAACAATCTACCAAATTTTATTTTGGGATGGGGGACAGCACGCACAGCTTTCTACATTGGCAAACGGAAAATTCTGGAATAAACTTTGCCAACTTGTACGCTGGAAATGCGTTCCTGGTTTGAGAAGGACCCCACCTCCCCATACATAACACTGTTGCTTGCAACATTTTTCTCACTTTGGAAAATATAATTAGAAACAAATAAGCCTTAGGCAGCAGAAATTTTGCTTAGTTGTCCAGATAAGATCATCCTTGTCTTCATTAAATTCTATTCCCTATTTTCAAAGAACTGCCTGTGCTTTATTTTTGCCTGTAGTCCTCATCCCAACCACTTCAGTGGTGGCAGTCCACTATTCCTTATGGTATACATTTTTTCATGTACTCTGTCAGAAGCATAGTGTGAGCGATGGTCCAAGCAACCGCCACATAGAACAGAGACTTATAATTAGCCCAGCAAAACACAATAGGAAGAATAATGGTTCGTGTCTTTGCAAATATATGTGAAACAAAATTCCAATGCTTCTGGCCAAGAGAGTTCTAAATCTATATAAAGTATTTAAATAGACACCCTTTCCCTGCTGTGAAAATTT
The DNA here is from genome assembly GCF_036417845.1 of Apteryx mantelli. NCBI lineage: Eukaryota > Metazoa > Chordata > Aves > Apterygiformes > Apterygidae > Apteryx > Apteryx mantelli. The sequence goes on from NC_089979.1 coordinate 82,401,378, forward strand.
CTAATTACTGATCTGATTATACTTTAGAAGCCAGTAACTTTAACAAGTTTAAGCAATGTAAAAATCACTGTGCATGTTATTTCCCATATAATCCTGCTTTTCTTCTTTCTTTACACTTTGTGTATTGGCAGTATTGTCTGACTCGACAGAACCAGGGCAGAGAGTCCTGAGGTAAAGCTATACAGCAAATACTCACTGACACATGCACATTAGAGTATGTTGATTACTATATACTCTTTGCAAAGCAAACAATGTGTATCATTCCATGCTTATTTTTTCTCTTTGTCTTTTTTTATATGCGCCGAAGACATTTGGCAGTAAAAATTACCCAATACACCATTATGGACATTCTAATTAACTTTCTAATCACTGGTCCATGTCTTTATCTTGCTGTGCTCTACTGCTCTTTTTCATTTGCTTCATACTCTGGAATGAACAACTTCACAAGAGTGACCTCCTTCTACGTATGATCTCTTAACCAGTCATTTTCCAGCCCTAGGGAAAGATTATTGTTATTAGCACACCTGTTTCTCAAAACTAGAGTTTTAATTAGATTCTGTTTTTTCTCTTTCTACCCATCCATTGCATCTTAGGTTACAGACTGGGTGGGTAGGTTAAACCCAGGAGGCTGTCAAGCTAACACAGGACTGGTGAATCTTTTCCTCAGTGAGGTCAGAATAGAGTTTTTAATGCAACTTAACTAGGGCCACATATTAATGCACATTTTTATGTTCGTATGCTTTTTTTTTTCCCTTAAAAAAATGACTGCTGTAGGCCACATGGACTGAAGTAACAGGCTGTATCAAGCTACCCATCCCAGTTTCAAGCCGGTGGCCTTTTAGCCCACCATTTAACCCATCAGTATTTATGTGACAACAGATGTTAGAGAAAATAGTTTAAAATACACAATAGAAGTATATTTTGTCACTGCTCTCCTATCTAAAAATGAGATGCTGGTACTCCACTCAGGGGATGTTCCACACATACAGTTCCATCCTTTAGACAATTATACAGAAAAAAAAAGGTTGAAACAACTCCATATGTAGCTCTGAAATAACTGACCGGGAATATCAATGGCATTTGTATGATGAGAGCTACCCACAAGGAAGCATAAGAAACTGCCAAGGGAAAGTACACAGCCCTCCCCCAAAAGTACGAGTTCTTTAATTTACCTGTAGTAACTCTACCTGTAGTGATTTCCAATCCTCTTCTGAAATTCTATAGAGAATAAACATATCTATCAGTACTTTGTAGCCTTCTTTCTTTCAGGACCTTTTACCTTTAGCTGCGTTACTATTTAAATTTAGATAGGCAGAAGGTGTAAGTTTATGATTACTACTGAGAAAAACTAGAGGCAAACCTGAAGAAAAAGATGACTTTGGTCTGTTGACAATTTCAGAATTTTATGGAAAAATATGTTCTAGCTTAAAACATCCTTAGATTTGTAGTCATCTCAAAAACAAAAATGATGTTTTAATAAATCAAATTGGGTTCTCTTGTTTTTTTAAATTTATAATATTAAGGGAAATCTGTCAAGAAAGTTGATTCAAAGAGAAAAACTTCAAACAGAAAATCATCTCCCTTGAGATTACTGAAAAGAGCGCTTTTAAATTATCTGGAATTTTAAATATTATAAAAATATTGCTAAAAATCAAAATGCTTCTGAAATGCTGCAGTACTTTAAAATCTGATCTTTCTGGGGAAAATGAAAAATTAAAAAAAAAAAGGAAAATTCGGTGCCAGTTCTCCCAGCATTATATTTACTCCTTACAGCATATAGAAATGCTGGTATCATCATTAAGATATAGCTAACCTCTGTGTGGAAAGTTACAGATTGCCTTGTACCCATGCTATTCATTCTGCAGAGCAAACTGTCTGCATTCACGCTGGGCAACGACTTGCAAGCCCTGTGGCTCCGAGACATCCTTTTCGCGTGTGTATTTCTTCTGTTCAGATCACTTGAAATAGCAACAGGGGTGCAGCACAGACTGTGAGGGTGGATTTTCACAGCACGTCAGAGGTGTGTTTCAAGTCTCTGGGTGGGAGAGTCTGGAGTGTTTGACGTGCAAGGTGTTGGCTGTAACTGCTGGAAGACTGTATGAGGTGAAGAAAGATAAAACTGGTGCAATTTGTATAGGATCAACCATTCCCAGGTTTTCTCTTATAGCAACTGGTTGCTGCGCTCTGGAAAGGAGCCAGAGAGTCAGTTAACATGCATGTGGTCTGAATGACCAGAGCTATAACAAATGATAGTGTAGACACACACTCTTATTAAGAGCGAAGCAGTAGAATATCTTCTGCCTAAATGGTATTTAAATTCACCTCTATATTCTCCTCTCCCCATTTTTTTTAGGGTAGGCTCTGAGAGAACTGTGTGAAACTAATGGAAAGATATAAAGGAAAATCTGGGTATAATGCTCTGGTATTTCCTTCTCAAGATCTTGATGGGAGAAGTAATTAGTGCTCTTCTTTTCCATGGGAGATGTAATACAATTTTTAAATATTACACCTAAAATTGCCTAAAATCCACCAGTTACCTAAAATCTTGATTATATTCTCTATCTGCTTATAGAAGGAGTGTACAAAGAATCTTTTTAGACGCTGGATACCACTAGGAGGTGAACACAGTGGCAGTGCACGTGGTCAGAGGAACAGAATTTATTGTTGTGCTGCTTATAGGAGCAAAGCACACCACAAAAGGCAGGGACTCAGTGCTAAAGATGTAGGCAGAGACAAAAATGGTACTTCTTTGCATTAACATGTGCCAATGGCTGAATGAGAAGCATCTGCTCATTTCAAGAGTATTACAAATACTCTTCTCTTCAGACTGGAGATCATTGGATCATTGTTTTGGGGTCCGTGGCTGGGCCGTGGTGGGGCTGGAGCCAGCCCTGCTGCAGTGACTGACGGCTCCAGACTGGGCTGAGATGGGGCTGGGGTGGGAGGGAGGCCCCAGGAGGCAGGGACCGACAGGACTGGGGGGGCCCTCAGGGTCCTGACAAACACAGGTCACATAAAACATACAGGTCCAAAATAAAAAATAAATATTTCCCATACAATTCATCCATTTTATCTTGCATTCAGTGAATTCTGGGACAAGGGTTCAGAAAATAAGCCATTGCTTTGTGGTGCTCTCTCAAGTGCAGAGCTATTCAATAACAATAACAATTGTGAACTTTAATATCAAGCCTTAGTGTTTCATTTCAGGGAGGTCCCTGTGGTCTTCACTGGGACACAGTAGAGGCAAAATGAATAGTCTGCAGTCTCTTTATAAATTACGTTTGGATAAAGAGAGGATAGCAAGAATATGTGAATTGAACACATAGGCAGCAGAAGAGTAGTAACTGTGAAAAAAAAAACAGGAAAAAAGGGGAGCTTGGAGAAACTATTGACAGTAAGAGCAGAACACAGAAAATAAAGGAAAAGTGCACTTTCATAAAAAAAACAGGTATCCTGTTCACATTTATTTTTATTTTCTTTGCTGCAAGTAAATTTATACTAAACATGAACAGTATTAAACTCAGGCATCCATAATACCAAAATCTTCATATAGAAAATGCATTACAGATAGCTGAATAAAACTTGACAAGAGTGACTGGATATCAGCCTGTGTAGATGAATTCTCTTATTTTACAGTATTATCCAGAAGCATCATTAAATTCATAACTCCATTGGTGCCAGTGGAACTGTGCCAATTTCTGCCAATAGAGATATTCTGGAATCAGAAAACTGGACAAAGGCTGTTTTGGTAGCATCCTACAGCTCATCTCTAATTAAGAAAAATTCTCGATGTTCACATGGCACAGCTGAACACTGCTGCTATGGCCCTGCTTTGTATCTATGGAAACATTTTCAAGCTTCCCAACACCTCCTACGCAGGAATCCTAGTAGATTCAGAGTGGAATAGGTGTGCCACAAAGTGTGACCTAAAGATAATTCCAAAAAAGAAAACAACCTTATCATGCAACATGCTAAGATTTTACACTTCATTGGTGAAGCATACAATGAATTGTGGTCAACACCTTCCTACAGCAAAAAAGCTATCTAATTCAAGACCAGGGTTTCAGAAGCTTTTTTTGTCAAATACTTAACTACACAAAAATAGGAAATACTGCTGACTTTGTGGATATTTATTAGATTAGTGGATACATAATTTCAGAGCTTCCTGTTCACATAACTTAAAAAGGCAAGAACGTTTTGACTGATTGCTTGTTTAAAAATAGCTCCTTCTGTCACTGACTAAAACTTCCAAAGTGTGATATAATGGCAAGTCAGGACTAATGTAGTACATTAGAAATAAAATTATCCAGCAATTCACAGTTTTAACTTTTCTCTTAATAACATCAACATTAAAATAGCCAACATTCTCCTACTCTTTATTGGTCACTATAACCAGAAATAAGTTAATAGAATTATTTCAGAAGAAAATTGCTGCGATATATGATATGACTCCTACAAAACAAGAAAAGAAGCATCCACCCACTCAGGCCATAGGCTCTGTGGCAGCATTGGTCTTCTCTACATCAAACTAAATGCCAAAAAGAGCTGTACAGAAGGTGGTACTGGGGAATAGCTTCCAAGGAGGAATAAAGAAGCACTGTCAAGGTACACAGGAATGGAATTAGGATAGGAAGGGCAACAAGATGGGCATCTGTGAATACACTAGAAAGAGGAGGAAGACCAAGGAAAGAGTCATCCCACAGCTGAAGGCACCAACAGACCTCATGAAAAAGCCTGAGATACCCAATGCCTTTTTTGCCTTAGTTTTCACTGGTAAGGTCAGCTCCCAGGTCTCCCAGGTCTTTGTGTCTAGTAGCAGAGCAGAGGAAGACTGAGTTAGCACTAAAGAAAACTGGACACATACAAGTCTCTGGGACCACATGTGATGCATCCCAGGGTGCTCAGAGAGCTGGCTGATGTCTTTGCAAGGCCACTCTCTAACATCTTTGAAATGTTGCGGTGACTGACTGAGGGAGTCTCTGATGACTAAAAGAAAGCAAATGTTATTCTCATCTCTGACCACGGCAAAGAGAAGTATCTGGTGAATTACAGGCCAGACAGTTCCACCACAGTCCTCAAAATTATGGAAGGCATTTCCAGGCACAGCAGGGGACAAGAAGGGGATTTTACATAGCCAGCACAGATTTACTAAAGGTAAATCATGGCTGATTGCTCTGACTGCCTTGACTTCAGCAAGACTCTCAATATGATCTCCATAGCATCTTTGTAGCTAAACTGGGGTGATATAGGCAGAATGGGTAAACTGCACAGTGAGTGAAAAACTGGCTAGACTGGTGAACTCAAAGGTTAGTGGTCAATGTTTTGAAATCTAACTGGCAGCCAGTTATGAATGGCTTTTCTCAGAGGCTGATACTGTTTAATGTCTTCATTGATGCTCTGGATGATGATGAGGAGTGCACTTGCTGCGTGTTGCAGACAACACCAAATTGGATGGACGTTTGATACAATGGAAAGTAGGGAGCTATTCAGAGGGACCTCAAAATGCTGGAGAAATAGACCAATAGAAACCTCATGTAGTTCACCAACTCAAGGCAACTCAAATATCTGCTACATGGGACAGAATAACTCCATGCAACAGAACAGGCTGGGCACTGACTGGCCGGGTAGCAGCTTTGCAGAAAAGGACCTGGGTATCCTGAAATGAGACAACAGGTTGTCCTTGTAGCAATAAAGTGGATGAAGTATGGCATCCAGATTTGGGTCCTTCAGTACAAGGGGGACATTGACAAACTGGAGTGTCCAGCAGAAGCCTACTAAGGTGATTAAAGGGTTAAATAAAGCACAAGACATTCAAAGAGATGCTGAAGGGCTGGTTTTATTAAACAACTTCAGTCTTCACCTACCTAAAGATGGTGTTAAATAAAAGATGGAGCCAAACTCTTCTCAGAGATATATGGCAAAAGGATAAGAGGCAACTGTCACAACAGCTGTAGTGAGAAAAATTCCAACTAGATAGAAGGGAAATAATTCCCAGGGATAGTGGTTAAGCACTGGAAGAGGTGTGCCAGAGAGTTTGTGCAATCTCCATCTTGGGCGATATTCAAAGATCAGTCAGACAAGGCAACCTGCTCTAACTTCAGAATTGCTCATCTTTCTGCAGGAGATTCAGTTTGAGACCTTCAGACCTCTAATTACTCTATGACCTCAAAGTTGAACATTTTCTAATTAAGTTATCCAGAAGTCATCTAGAAGTCATCCCCAAATAATTCAAGGAACAAAATTTGATTTTCTGCATAAACCTGTGAGAATTGAGAAGCAAGTTTTCTCACCGATTCTAGGGTTAAAACAGCAATTCTTGCTCTCATTATGAGCAGAATAAGTACATGTGTACAGAATGTTGTATGTAGTTAAAAGGAACAAACAGATCCCCTAAGGTCTGTCATACATATAACGTTTCTCCCAGTACAAAAAATATATATACAGTTATACTGTCTATTATTTTATTAAGTGTGGTTTGAGATTACTTTTTCTTCTCTAAAATTGATCCTAAAAGAATGCCAATAAATATAGTGGCCTCCTGGGTTTTACAGTTAAAATTCACTTAAAGCAAAACACCATTCCTGTAGGTCCTGTTAGTATAGATGGAAAATCTGGTAGTTAAAACAATCCCTTGTGATTTTTTTTAATTCAAAAACAATGTGTATGAACAACTCTATGAACTGTGGTTCCATAGGAACTCAAGACTGAAAACTGAAGTGTATAGATGGTGATCTGATTTAAAGTCGTATCTGGATAGCTATGTTACTGTTCTTCAGAACAGACAAAAACTCCCTGCAGGACACATTAAAGACAGACTTCAGGGTGCTGAACATTAATTCAGGCATATCACTAGTAAATGGACAACAGGGAACCAGAAGAACTCCTTACCAGAAGGGAAATCTGTTTTGCCTTTTTGCTCTGTAATTTCTCTGACTCTATGACCACAGTGCAGGAGCAGTCTCTGCTTGTAGTGACTGAGGGAGTTCTCACCTTTCCTCCTCAAAACAGCTTCCTTTGCACAGGACATTTCTATTCTAAATCCTGTTTCACACTTCTTTGAACCATACAAGTGGGAATGAAAGATATCATGCGTTTAGTGTGATTCTGGACACAGAAATTTAAAGCTGATTCTGCAAGCAGAGAGACAAGCAAAAGATGGGAATCTAGGGCTAGGAGGGAAGGAAACCAACAGACTGGCTATATGAATGTAACAAATGAAAGAAGGTTTGTTTGTATTTTCTTTTTTTTTTCCTTTCAAACTTACTGTGATTGAGATCTTCGGTTTAAACAGAACACATTAAAAATAGCATAAAAAAACTATTTCCTTTATTAAAAAACAAAAGTGACAGAAAGCCAAAACAAATCAGTTTGATTTCTTATTAATATACAACATAAAAGCTTAAATTCTGAAAACTTTGAAAAAGGCTGAAGTATATGCAAGAGGACAAAGATTAGCATAAATAATTAAGGTGCCTATTCAAATACAAAGAGTAAATCCAGGGTACTATTTCCAAAATACATAAATAAGAACCCTGTACTGCACTTGTCATCAGTGAGTCTTACACCACTAAGTGCTTAAATCACTTTTGAATTTTAGGCTTAATAATCTGAATAATTCAGGTACTTCTGGCAACTTTATTTCCAGTTCCCCAAAGAAAACCCTTTATTAAATGCTGACTGCACTGAAATCAATTACAGAACCTCCACTGATTTTAACGAAGCCAGGATTTTACCCTAAGTCTATTAAAATAATCTGAATCAGCTTTGTGACATAAGAGTCTCTCAAAAAAGAGCTCCTGTTCACAGAACTGGTTGGGTTTTGCAGAACCGTTACTTCACTGTGACCTCGCCCCAGAGGGGGAATGTACTCCAGAATGTGAGGTTCTTTTTTCTTTAGAACTGTTGTTGTAGCAGTCTAGGTTTCAGCATAAATTCTAGGAATGCAGCATGTGTAACAGAAGCAGTGTCTTAGCAGGGACTAGTATAGAAGCTGTAATGTTGATACCGATGGGTTGTTAAACCAGTAGTCTAAAAACTTTGATCTCAGAAATAGTGAAAATTGATCCTATGTGACAGCATTAAACAAACTCAGTGTGAAGTAAATAAAGAAGAATGCAGCAGTGAAAGTACTACTCATTAACATATTTCACTTCAGAAACAAAAACAAGTCTTCCTGATTTTCTCCCCCAATATGCAAGAATATGTATAATATATATAAAATACCTCAAACTGTAGCAATTTAACAAATTATCAGAGAAGTCAGAACAGTCTTGCTGTTGAGTATATAAGACTTTACACAAAGAAAGTCATTTCTGACTGGATATTTTCTTCTTTTGGCTTCCTATTGATACAGGTGAGATCTGGCACATTCTATATGTGCACCATTGTGGTAGTAACACTTAACAATCATAATTACCTGTCAATCCAGGATACTACTATGATTTCTCAGATACCCATTCCTTCATTCTTTAAACTAAGTTTTATTTAGGAACCTTGGAATTTGTTTTTCTTTTCAGCCAGGTTGCTGCAAGGAGCCTTGTAGAAGACAAGGTAAAGTTTTATTTACTTTGGAAAAAATCCCCTGTTTCTAGAAAGATGCCCTTTTTCATGCTTTAAGAGATTCTATAAATGCCCCAGAAGCAGGATAGATGTGGTACAATTTGTAAACTTACTAAAGGCAGGAGTCCAGATTCCCCTATGCTTAGCTCAGAAAACGCTGCGGTTCCGTGCAAGACGGGAACAGCTCTCCAGTTCTGTGGGTCTCATGGGTTTTCCATGATACAGAATTACTAGCATCAAGTGAATAATGCCCTCCCCCCCCCCCCAAAAAAAAAAAAAAAGGTAAAATTGTTTAAGAAGTGTCAGAACAGCTGGTCTCCCAACAGTTCTTCCAGTTCTGTATTTATTCATGTTATTCATGTGAACCCCACATGGAACTTAGATACTCTTCTCTTTTGATGATTAAAGAAACAGTGGGGTTAGCTCTTTCAAAAAAACAAAACAAAACAAAACAAAACATGGAGAGATCATGCCAAATATTAAAAAAATAAATAAATTGGGGATGCAGGACACATAATCTTTCTTCATGAGCTCAGAAGGAAAACAAGCTAAAGAGAGTTCTGTCTCCATTTTATTTTATCTTATTTTTTTCACCCCCACAACCAGGAAAGATTTGGGATTTAGAGGAACATATATAGAATGATGACACAATGTTGGCAACTATATATATGTACACATATATAAAGTGTGCAGGAAAAAAAGTGCAGGAAAACAACGTGAATCTCCTTTCACTGGATTTTAACTACAGCCAGAAATTTCATCCAGTCATGTTACCTGGGTTATTTGCCTGTATGGTATTACTGAACAAAATTTACTGACAGTAATTTTAATAACTTTTTAATTAAAACCACATTCCCTCTGAAATATTCTGTTTTTTTAGATGCTTCCTTCTCCATTATCAGCAGTGTCTTCATAAGAAGGTGAACACCCTTATAACTCAGTAGGCATCATAGTAAAAAAAACAAAAACAAAAAAACTGAGATGTATGTAAGCATGATATGGAGAAGAAAATGTAAATACTGTATGGGATAATGTTGTCTTCTGTCAGACCGGTTATGGAAGTGAATCACATGCGGGAGTATCAAACCATGTATCTACAGCAGTAGAGGTTGTGTGACCACCTGAAGCTGTCAAATCCAAGGCTGTTTGGATGGACATCTCCACGTTCATGGAAGGAGCTCTAGGGGCTCTTGATGCTTGGACCTGCTGGGACAGAACAAGCGGGTTGGCAATTTGTGGGCAGAAGGGAAGGAGTTTGTTAGAAATATAAAGCTAGTTCCCACTTCTAGACAGGGGGGAATATCTTATCCGATGGTATTTACTATTTCTTTTACCAAACACTCTGTGATAGATGGCAAAACCGTATAGATGTACTGCATGGCCTGTTTGGGGTTTCTAGGCGGTACAGCTGAGCTTCAGGGCTGGAGAGCTGTGCGCCTGGTCTGGGCTGCTGCCGGTGGGTTGGGAGTGGGAGCGCTGAGGGAACAGGGCTCCGGGGGCTGGCCTGGGCCGAGACCGGGCCTGGGGGGTGCCCGTGGGTCGGGGGCCGTGGCTGGGCAATGGTGGGGCTGGAGCCGGCCCTGCTGTGGTGCAGTGGGGCAGCGACTGCCGGCCCCGGGCTGGGGGGAGATGGGGCCGGGCTGGGGCTAGGGAGGCCCGGGGGTGGGGGGCAGGGACCGGCAGGGCTGGGGAGGCCTGCAGGGCCCCAACATGCGTTTTGTCTGTTTCCCTGAGGAGATTTGTTTTTTCACTAGAATTATCTTTCTCCAGATAATTATTTTTGTGGTCTGTTAAAACTTATTAAAAAAAAAAAAAAAAAGCCAAGTTCTGTGGCCAGCTTGAAGGAAAACTGCAACGTTTTCATTTCACAGCTCTGACTAATACAGCATCTCAGTGCAGTCACAAACCACTTTGCATAGCAGATTCACATGAAACTGAAAAAATAGGTGGGTTTATAGAGAAAAGGAGAATACATTTCTTCAAAGATGATGCAGAGCTGAGGGTGTTTTCTCACCGTGTTTGGGACAGCAGTGGCCCCACCAGGGCTTGTGGATAAGATGAGTGTTCATCTGATGCCAAAAAAAAATCTTCAGAGGAGATAAAAGCTGTGAAATTGTTATCATCCTTCAACCACTTGCTCCTGTGAGAGCTGAGTTACATTTTACTTGTATTATAAAAAAGAAAGAAACAAACAAACAAAGAAACCCCCAACTTTTAGAAGCTGTAGAAACGAAACAGTAATGCCCAGTGGTATTAATCAATCCGTAAACACCTCAGACCTCTGTAAAGGGCTTCCAGAGCGACCTGTGTCACATCTCCTATGCACACCACACTCCACAGAGCCTGCCGATTCTCGCTCCCTTTCCTCTTACGCTTTCTCTTTGAAAGCTTTTGCATGCCAATTTTGTCTTTTAGCAAATGGTTCAGATTGGATCACATTTTGGACCAGACTTCATTACTGTGCTGCATTTAACACATTTCTGTGCCTCAACAAGTTGGTACTTCTAGAAGAGCTGGATTTCAGGTTTTCATCCCTTCTAAAAATCCCAGTTGCCAATTGTTTACTCCTCTGTTCTTTGGTTCATTGTGTCAGTCTTCATTTGCATTCATTTACTGGTGCTGGCTATACTAGTGGAGAATTACTTAGATGTATGCAACTATGGAAAAAGTTACTGTAGTAAAGCAAAACAGCAGGAAAAAGTTGAAGAGACAACCAGTGTCTCTGAAGCTTGTCATCTGTGTGATGGGGGGTAAACAGGGGTCCATAGAAATCTATAACAGTGTGAAGAGATGAAGCTGATGTGCATTACACTGCAACACTACAGAATTGTATAGTGTTTCCTGAGGGAGAAAAAAAAAAAATCAATTCTATGGTGGATGAGTTTCAGATTCAGTAGGAAATGCCCAGTCCAGGAAATCTGAATCAATCTATTTACAATCAATTGGAATAATTATGTGATAGTTCATAAAATATATCAGAATAATAGTTGTAGTGAGAAATACATTTTATTTAATAGGTACAATACACATCATAAGATTCCTTACAGAGTCTTGGCCTTCATCTCAGCTCTTTCTTGGAAGAATCACCTCAATTCACAGGTCTCCAACGTCATTCTTTTCAGTCTTTCTACTCAAGCTCTCAAGAAAGGAGGCCAATTAATACTAGTGACCAGTACAGATTTTCAGAGACACCGTTTATTCCTGTGTGACATTAAGCTAGACATAGCACGAGTTATCCTTTTTTTCAGAACTTCAAGATATTTCCTTTGACCCTGCCTGGAACTTAAAAGTACAGAGGCAATAAAATAAAATGTTAGGAAACGAAAGGTTATCCAGACTATTTCAGCACTCAAGGTTGGTTTGCACAGTACTTGACACTGGCTGGGGATAGGGTGAAGTGAAATCTATTTATGAGAATTAATATTTTGTTAAAAGAGTGGAACATCTCCTTATTAATAATCCTTATGATGACATTTAAGTTTGTAAAAAGTCCATGGTTCTTTTTACAAAAGAGGGATTTGTCCACTTCAGTCTTAGTGAATACTGAAGAGAACATTTTTTGAAGTATATTCAGTAAAGGATCAGGCGAGTTACTGAAATGGTTTAATCTAAAAAGCATATTGGGGAAAAATTAGCAATAAAGCATACACACTAAACAAGAATGGATTTGAAATACAAGTACTGACTGCTTTACATTAAGCAAACAAATCAGTGATGTATTCTGAAGATCACTGGTCTTACCAGTCCTCGCAGAGTCATAAATGAAGCATTCTGAAAGACAGATTCCTCCATTTGATCAGTTAGTCTCATTTTGTTTGTTTTTCTGGTTTTTCTTTTTGTCCAGGGAACAAAACAAATATATAAAAAACATTCAAGAAGCAAATTAAACCAAGAGTTTTATCCATAGTCTACAGAATGATAAAACTAACCTTATTTAAAATTTAAGTGAACATCTCCTGTGAGCAGAGAACAAAGAAAGAGCAAGCAAGATAGAAATTCCCAGTACCTCTTGCAAACTCAGAGGGAAACTGTAATGCACTAGTATTGGAAAAGTGTAGATAAAATTGACATCTTGTGATCCTGCACTGCTCTGTTACAAGCCAGCCCAATGCTATTTTAACTCCATTAAGTTCACCAGTTTACATGACACAGCACAAACGTAATGGCCTTTAATATATACCTACTCTCAAAAAAAAAAAAAAAACAACGAAAAAAACCCAGAAGCTACTTCAGTTTACTTTGGGAATGATTATACGTACCTTGGAAAATTCACATTATGGATGAGGATGTGTTAAAAAAAGGCATTATATGGTAAGCAAAGTAAATGAAGTGGGGTAGTTCACCAGTTAGTGAAAGACAGACAAAGTAGCAGGACATTTCCTTGTGAATAAAAGCATTGGCAATTTCTGCAGAATCAGTGCTGCATTAGATGTTCATACCCTGATATACTTTTCATTAATTTGTTTATACACTAGTAAGCTGTGCTTTTTAAATATTTATTTCTCACTAGAAAGGGATTTTAGTGCTTCTGTATACAATTTAAAATATGATGCAAAAGATGAAGAACTAATCAAGCTTTTCAGAATGCTGGGAAACAAACTGAATTTGCTTTAGTTTAAATTTTGATTAGAGATTAGTTTGGTTTCTAATTACAGCTTGTAAATTTCCATCTTTCTGGGATCACCAAAAGCTAACTGATTTCATCTGACAGACTGCACGTACCTTGGATAGCAAATGACATCATGATGTGGCATATCCAAGGTGAATGTCACCACTCGCTAGCAATAATTTGTGCTAATGTAATGCCTCATGTAAAGCCCCAGATACTCCTCCAACTATAAATAGTGATGCTAGACTATGGTAGGCAATTTGACTGACAAGCAAGGACTCGCAACAGCAGCAAGACACAATAGCTCAGCAAGGGCGCTGAAGAAGAGTTCAGGAAAGTAGTACTGTTATTACAAATCTGCTAAATTATACTGACAACAAACTCTTCTAAACTTTGGCAGCAAAGGTAAGTACTGCAGTCCCACTTCTTCTTCCCTATTTTCCTGCAACTCATACGAAACAACATGGGACTTAAAATGATGCTAAACACCTAACTTTCAACAGCTTGGCCCTCTATAAGATCAAGTTGTCTGGCCCCCTTAGTAGCATACATGGATGGAGTTAGACACCAAAATCTCTGTATACAACCTAAGAAAAGGGTTGTCACAGTGTTGAAAAGGACAGCATGTAAGTAGTAGTTGACATGAAATGCAATGCCTTAAATCCTGCTCCTCTCAGAGATTTAGTTATCTTATTGTGGTACAGAGAGAAACTTTACCTTTAAGAACGTTTTCAGCAGTGTAAACCCTGACAAAAGTAGTTGATTAAACCTTTTCTTTCTAAAAAATAAAAGAGAAATGATCCATTTCTTTTAAAACATACTCACTGTTTTACATACCTCTGGAAATCTAAAACTCCTTTTTGTTCAGCTTATGAAATTATAAAAACTACTGATTCTGACTTCAATATGAGGCAAAAAGAAACAGTGTACTGTGTAGAAATGCAGTGAATTTCATATATTAATCAATCTGAAGGGTCACTCTTTCCCTGTATTGCCTCTGAAAACAAACTAACTGTTTTCTACCCTTTTCTACTCACTTTTTCTTTGTTCATACCATCCTTGAAATATGAGAAACAAAAAGCCTACTTAACATGGAGTCTTAAAGTTTCATAGTATCAATAAAAAGTTCCAACATGGAACATATTGCAATGCTGAAAACTTCAGGCATTCAGAAACTTAGCATTTGGTCCATCAAATCATAGTACTAAACAAATCAAAGACTTTTTTATATCTTTTTCCAGTTTTCAACCTTTTCTCTACCACTTCAAAGATTAAAACACTCTTTTACCATTAAACAAACAGGTTAAACTGAAATGTTAATGCAATGAAAGGTCTGTGGTTTTAACTCATTTATCACAATGAAATAGCAAAAGCAATAACAGAAATACTTTCCTAAATAATCTAGACCTAATACGGCCTGTTCTATGCATTTAAGAGTAGTCAAAGGAGTCACAAAGAATGAAAGTGTAACTTTCCGAATTTGACCTTGCAGTCTTACCATTGCATTCAGGTAGGTTTTTTTTCCCACTATTACAAGAATAAGAATAGAAAGCTGTTAATGTGTGAGACTGTGGAAGTGATCTTTGTTTTCATCATAGGTCCTTGAGTCAGCCAGAGCTTTGAGGTGGATATGTCTTGATCTGCTCCTTAAAGTGAGCTCCCCAAGGAAGACTAAAAGACTTTCAAAGTAAAAAAATAAATGGGTTTCATTAGAATATAAACTAGAATTCTTAACTGTTTTACACAGGCAAAATTTAAAATTACTAGGCCAGTAACAGAAATAACGGTTCAGTTTTCCCATTCCTGCTGTAACTTTCTGGGTGGGTCCTTGCTATCAGGTTAGGGTGCTACCAACTCAGCAGCTTTCTGAGGTGCAGGAAATTTTTCATAGACCCCAGTCAAGCTTCTCTTTTTCCCACCACTGAAGCCTGGTTATCTGCTTCCTATTCTTCTGTGCAATCCCTCTTTGCTCATCTGCAGACTTTCAGCCCTTTGATCACTCTGTCTTTCTCTCTCTCTCACACTTCTTTTCTACCTGCACATCCTGAAGTTTCTCAGCAGTCATCTTTCCAAGGAAGACTCAGTGGCTGCTCAGAGAAGAAGTACTTTCCTCCCTCCGCAGACACTTCCACTACTCCTTCACTCCTCCGGAAACGAAGGTGAGCTCGTAAACTGAAAACAAACCATACATACCCCATGTAATGGTGATAGTTATAAATTGCTGGCTGGGTTTTAAATCTATAGTCTGTGAGTGAGTGGGTTAAAAATCTTTACCTATGTGAATACCATCTTACTGGAGGCAGCTTTCTGTGAGCTTTGGTTAACAGAAAGAAATCTGAATGTACCTGTCTATGCCAAAGAAAGGAGAAATAAATAATCTGTACAAGGGTAAGGTTGCATTTAGTAGAGGACTGTAGAATACAGCAAGAGTTTCCACCAGAAAATAATTTTAAATGGACTGTGCACACTCAGAGAGTTTAGACTGCCCTGGATTAAAATGCTGGCTATTGCTCATATGCCCAAATGTGTCATAAAACACTTGTTCCTCACAGGTAGTTTCAAAATATTTTCTGGTTACTCAAAGAAATTCATGTCCCTTCTGTCTAATTCTTTACTCCCTCTGGATAGCAGAACCTTCAGAAAAGAAAAATCAAAAAAGACCCTCCCACCACCACCAAAAAGAGAAAAAAACAACACTGCTGAAATAAACCCTTTTGTAAAAGCTCTCGTTGATTTAACAATTCTGACCTCTTAAGCTTACCACTGCCAGTCCTGCTGTGTTATGTAACAGATATAATGCTACATTACATGTCACATCTGATGCAAGCTGATGTTTTACATTTCCAAGATGAAAAGCTGAATGCAAAGATTTTTTTTTTCTTTTAAAGAAAACTTACTGAAACAGGTTTCGTAAGAAAATTTTTATAAGCTATTTTGGGGGCAGTAAAAGAATCCCCAAATGAACATAAATATCTTTTGCAAGCTTTCTATCAGTGTGTGATATTGTTTTGTTTTGTCTAATTACGTGTACAGCTAGATATAAAGAACACAGGTATAAAAGAAAGGACACTTGCCTTTAGCAAACTTAATCCAGTCCTGGAACAAGCTAGTGCAAATTCACTGATTTAAGAAAGGCTACATCCCTTTCATCCACTTCAGCAGCTAAAAAGATGGGAGATAAGTAAATTAGTATCCTCCTACATTGGGAGTATAACCACAAATGAACAAATAATAGTAATTACTGAGATCAGCTTATAGTAGAACTGATTCAGTGCCAGCACAAATGGCCATGGAGAAACCTTCTTAGTTACTCAAGTTATTGGAAGATTCATTCAAGTTGATCACTGTAACTATAAGCTTGTCAGCAAATATGACAGAAGAAAATTAGGCAACTTGATAAGAAAATATTGTGCTCCAAGAATATTTGGAATATTTAGAGAAACTTTTAATTAAGAGTCCAAATAAACAGTTGGCTCCTGTTGGCTGATCTAGTAGAAAATTTTAGTTTTTTTATTCCCCTTATTGGTCTAGATGGAGTTTATAGCTAACCTCAAGCTCCCAAAGATTTTATGCCTGTTGTCTGTCTACCAGCCACCTTGGAGACCTGTCAAATCTCAGAACTGTGTAATTTCACACAATTTACTGCACACTGTCGTCTCCCTGCCTCTTCCTTTTTCCCTGTCCCACTCCATAGCTAAACTGAAATACAATCCATTTTCAGTTTTATGCCATAGTTTCTTTCCCATTTCATGACTCCACTTGCCAAAAATATATATACAGTTAGCCAGCAAGCTACTGACAGGAGGTGGATGTAGTATAGTGGCTAAAAGATAGCATTTTTTAAGATTATTGCCCACAAGGCCCCATGCATGAGTAGTGGCTTTACTCAATAGAAGATTTTACAGCAAACTGATGTGGTGGTGTGTGTGCACATACATGCACATGTAATGCAATAGAAGCTGAGGAGAACAATACTGTACAAAGAAGGAAGAGTATGGGTTATTCATCATCAGGATAATACTAGCACAGAGAAACAGAGAAAAAGTCCATTATCTTCTAATGTTACATTATAACTTCTCCTACACATGCTTTTAAATGTTCAGCTCAAGTTGTCGCATCCCCATTGCTGTGAGCTTGAGGATAGCCAATGAAATCCCCACTGAGGACCACTGCAGGTGCATGAATGTGTATAGGCCTCTGTAACATCTTTAAGGGTTAATAACAAAGAAAAACCTTAAAAAGAAAAAAATCAAAAAGCTTGTTACATGTCATGAGCCTGTTCTCTTAAACCTCTTTTACCACCACTAAATATTACTTTAAAGATGGAACAGCAAAGAAAACTTTTAGCAAGCTTTGTAAAGTGCAGGTGAGGATGGGCTCTGCTGTCCCCAAGGTAAGAGCCATCCAAAAATCAAAAATTCCCTGCTGGTCATATACTCCCAAACTGTGGTCTAATGTTGCAGTCCTGTCACTGCTATGTGACAAGCATAGCTAGCAGGTCAAGGGAAAAGATTATTCTATATTCGGCCCTCCTGAGGCCACACCTGGCATACACTGTCCAGTTTTGGGCCCCTTGTGTAAGGAAGATATTGGCAAACAGGAAGGAGTTCAGTGGAGGGCCACCAAAATGGTCAGAGGGCTGGAGCACCTAACATAGGAGGAGAGTCTGAGAGAAGTGGGTTTGCTTAGCCTGGAGAAGAGGAGGTTGTGGGTGGTCAAGCTGCTACGTTCAGCTGCCTAAGGGGGGTTACTGGGAAGATAGAGTCAGATTCCTCTGAGAGGTGCAAGGTGAAAGGACAAGAGGTAATAGTCACAAGTTACAGCAAGGAATATTCCAACAAAACAGAAGGAAAATATTCCGTAATGAGAGCCCTTAAGCAGTGGAATTGCTTACCCAGACCTGTGGTGGAATCTCCATCCTTGGGTATATTCAAAACGTAACTGGTCAAGAGCCTGAGCAACCCAGGTTGACTTTGAGGTTCACCCTGCTTTAAGCAGAAAACTTCCAGAGGACCTTTCCAACCTCAGATACTGATTTCTGCAACTCCTACTTCAGAGGTTATCTAAAGCTCTTTACTTGGTGGGAGACTGTAGAAAACGAGCCTCAGTGTGTGGGAAGCTGGGCTCTGAATTTCTTTCTCAGAAGCTATAGACACAATCTAGGGAGCCTATCCTCCTAACGCATCCACTTCTGAGAGAGGCTTGAACTTAGCGTGAAGTTTCCTTGCACAACCTGAAGCTTGCAAGTCATCTTACATTTAGCCATGCAGAAAGTATACCGTAGTAATCCATTTGGAAATGACAGACACATAAATAATTGTGGTGATGGCTATATCTATAGATATATATAGATATATATAGAAAAGATACTAAATTATCTTTTGTAAATGCAAGGAAGATCAGAAAATCCCGTTAGTACATTTTAGCTGAAAATTGAGATAGCTGCACATTATTTATTTGAAAAAAATTATCAAGTTTGAAGATAAAAGGAAAATTAAATTTCATAGTAACTCAGTGACAGTAGAAGCAATGGCACATGTACAGTTTTACTTGGACCAAATAATTGCCAAGAATGGTCATGATGTGGGTCTTTTTGCCTTTCTTTTCCCCTCTTAACAAACATCAATCAATCAGCTGTACAATCAAAGCAGTAATAGCAAACAAAACAAAATCAAACAAAAATCCCCCAAATAATAAACAAAATCAAGTAAAAACTCTCTTTGTCATACTACTGACTTTTTCATGTTAGAATTGTAAGCTATCAGACTGAAAATTGAAAATCAATCTAAACTTGCATTGTAAGAATGTCTCTGCAGATGTTTCACATTATAGCTTTCCCATGAAAGGTGTCTCTGTCATAAAAAAGATGTGCCTTAAGTAGTACAAAATACATATGCATATGTATACGAGGAAAACAAAGGCATAGTTAAAAAAAAAAGTGAGTTCAATTGTTTTGCATAAGACTACACTGTAAAGAAAGGGAATATAAAATAAGTATATGATGTGTTCTGACAACAGAGCAGCAGCGATTTAGGCTAAGATGTGTGCTCACCTAGTATAAGTGTGTTTCATGTAACTTCCCTTAATCTACTGAGCAAGAACAGGAGTCACTCCAAGTTATTTCAGCAAAGAAATGTTTCTCCTTTCATTGTCGCTAGTACCATTCCCAACACTTTGCAGGAGAATAAGTCAGCCATTACTCTCCTACAAGACTCTTGCCTCAGGATAGAACTACTGTCAAATTATCTGCCTCTCTGTACTGCAGGAAGGCAGACAACTTAAGCTGGAAATAAATGAGTGCAACTGAGCATACACTTGCAAGAATTTTAAGCTAGCATTTGTGCATCTCCTTCTGTTCATTCAGTAAAAACAGAGAGCTGCATGCTTAGCCTCTGGCTCTGTTTGGCCCTGTGACTATTCAATGACTTCAATGACTGCCTTTTTTAGCTTAGTAGCCAGACTGTATTTTTACAGTATTTTTTCCTTCTAACCCTACAGCAATGTTCTGATGTGGATGGGGCCCCCTGCAACAATAATAAAATGTGCCACTAGTACTAGCAGTCCTCTCTAATTCCAGTTTGGTTGATGAGCCATGAGAACCTGTGGGACCAATTTTCTCTTTCACAATTTTTCTTATTCCATTAGATTTGACTGAACGTTATTACTTACAGTCTATTAGTTCATAACAGTTGAGTAGATGAGACTACACCAAGCTTTTTAGTCCCACAGAGGTTGCGATTACATTTTCATTAACATTTTAACAATACACCAAATTACACATTTCAGATAAATCATTATGATATACTAAAATTAACTTTTTGTTTATGTTCCTACATTCAAGAGAATAGCTAATTACTGGCAGAAGTAGTGTTAATGCCAGTTTTGAAAAATTTAACATCCCAACACTATTGAGTTTCAGCTATGACGGCACTAATTTACACAAGCAAACACATACACAAAACAAGTAGAATTGTGCTCCTAAGGAAGTTAGTATCAAAATAGTAAAGTTGTGCCAGGATTCTACCCAATAGCCATCAGACCTTTCACAGATAAAAGAAATTAAAATTGTCAACATTACACTTGAACTGAAGTTGTATGGGATAATTAACACAGAGTGTAAATAATGCAGGCAAAGGAAAATCTCTGTCATTTGGTACATGACATACAGTTATTGGGATTTTTAATTGTTTGTTTTATCATCATATCATGGCAATGCGACTATTCCAATGCAGAGTTAAATCTGCTAGAGTTAGTGGAGTCTTTCAAACCAGTGGCAGGAAGGAAAAAAAAAAAAAAAAAAGTTACACTATACTCTTTGGATCAGTTGAAAGCAGGCCCCATTGTGCTAATCACTGTAGAAGCACAGAACAGAAGACAGCGATTGCTTTGAAGAATTTACCTAAAAAGAAAATACAGACCTATACAGAGGGAAAGGAAAAACAAACAGAAGTAGTTTGGAACAGCACAGTGGAAATAAATATTGTGCCCATTCCATAAATTTACTTGTTTGCAGGTGGAGCATACCTAAGTTCCATTTCTCCAATGAATGCTTTCAGTTTGAAATATTAAAGTACATTTCAGAGAGAGAGAAAAAAAAAAAACCTACTCTTTTGCTTCCACTTTCTTTGCCATGACCAGAGTCAAAGTCCTCATAAATCTCATTTTTTTCAATGTCCTAAACCAGAACTAGAACTGGTGAGTTCTTCTCCCACACCCTTCAGTCAAATGGGAAAATAATTAGATCATTTTCCACATACTAATGAAGAGGCTTGTCCTGATAATTTCAGCTGAAATTGTAAATATCCCAAAATAATAAAAGGAAAAAAAACCCTGAAATATCTATTAATTAATAAAGCAGTGAACATTATAAGTTGTATTTACTTTACACTGTCACTGAAATTTAAACAGTCCACTTTTTTTTGAGACTCAGTAAGGATCTTTCTTTTTGCTATGTAGATATTTAACTTAAATCCTGCTGTTATCTGAATGCAATGTTTTGCGGTTAGAAAGCTATTAGTTTCAGACAAACCTTGAAAAAGCTGTATTATGCAGGCTGTATTGAATGCTTTGAAGTAAAATATATCTAATGTGTTTCAAATTTAAATATCTTTCTCACTAAGTGGCTTAGTTATGCACCCCCTCAGTTAATGCCAAAAGATCAATTTGGCTTTCATCTTGAAACACTAATGTCATTACTGACATCGAAACAAGCTTGAATTCTTTTAGTAAGTTGGATGAGAGTCATCGGTATTTTCCGTCAAAGGCAGGCAACTGGAGCTTCTAAATCCACGAAAATAAATTCATTCTCACCATGGTACTATTAATCTACTCAGGAGAGCTAACTCAGGTCCTGGGAAGTACATCTAAGGAGCAGAATGGAAACGAAGAAGAGTTTTGGCAACAACGCACTCAAAAAAAGTATCACCAAACACTGGCCTATGTTCTAAGTAGAACTCTTGTCACTTTGTGTGTTTATGAGTAATGTAAATTACAGTTACCTTGTATTAAAATCAATCTTTTCCTTTATAATTGCAAACATTTTTAATCAGCTTTAATAAATTGTGTAGACAGTTGATATTTTGATCCATACAGCCACATACAGTCATTCCCTTTCTAGTATGGAAAAGAGCACAGAGCATTGACTATTCACAGAGCAATCAGTTTTAAATCCCTCTCTCAGAATAAAAATGATTAAATCACAGCTACTGGCCTTCAAAAGCTGAAGAATCCAGATATTTATTTCTGTTGCTGAACCCTGAAATTCCCATTATGAAATAAAACTCTGAAATTTTAGAGGCTATTATATAAAATGAATAGGAAATTTAAGCGAGTAAAAATTATGTATGTAAGAATAATATATTTCAGGACTAGCTTATTATTCAAAATCCAAATCAAAAGCATTAGAAACCCTTTTAGGCAAAACTGAGAAGCACAATAAGAGCATACAATGGATATAAAGTTCATAAAAAAAAATCCTTTCAAAACTACCATGAGCACTTGAGCACTTAAACCTGAATGCCTCTAGTTCTTCATCTGCTACTGGCAAATCCTATACCTCAAAGGCCAATTATCCAAAGATGCTGAATTCAGAGGTGAAAAGCGATGTTACCTAAGCTGCATGTTATTCGGTGCGAGAGGGATAAGACTATGACATGGTAGCAGCAGTGCTGGTCTCTGGTAAGGACAGTGTGAACAGATTAGCTTATGTTTGTTATTCTTAGACAGGTGTTTGACAGATGCATTTTCTTTTAGGAGGCTGACAAGGGTGACCAGCACAATGGATGCAGATGAGGAAAATGAAAATGTTGTGAGCGTCTGTACTGAAGAAAGTGAAGCTGCATGTCTTAAAAAGACCATATATAGTCAGGCTTCTGGCTTAGGCATATGCTGTTGAAGCATGTGGGTTATGGAGCAGTGCAGGAGACAAAGACATTTCCCTTTCCATGGAATTAATGGAAGACTCTAGTTCTGCTCAGAAAATGTCAGCCATTCTCTTGTGTATGTGTGTCAATTTACAGATCTTCAGTTCAGGCAACTGTGAGGCAGAGGAACCAGTAGGTGCACTGATAAATATGTTAACATATTCTTTACAGTGATGGTGATGTCAAATAACCTTGTTAGGGGTTTACAAACACAAACCATTCTAGGGTTTGGAACCTACTTTCAAGCTGACTTATCTATCTACAGCTGCATACACTTCTACAGGCAATTTTTATATTTTTTGGAGAAGTATTAAAGTAAAAGAGGAAACAATTCAGCTCTGACTACAGATGTTACACTGAATAGCTCTTCAGTCAATCCACAGGAACATGCAGCTAATGAAAAGCCAGAAGTCCAAAACATGATTTGTAAACTGACATTCCACAGAAAGGGGGGGGGGGGGAGAAAACTCACTTTCAGCATGGGAGCATTCTTGAGTTTTATTATTGTAGGTGCCTGAATGAGATTCAGATGAAAATATTTTTTATTTATGCAAAACTGACAGCTATGCCAGGAAGTGCTTTCCCAGACATTCAAAAATGAACAAGTGGAAGTCAATTGTACTACAAATAAATAGCCTGTTTCATCTTTTCTATCATATACAGTAAACTCTTTTATCTACAGATTTAGAACATGTATTCTCTTGTAGGACTGTTCTGTTTCTATATGCAGTCTGTAACAGGCAATGATAGAGTGAATAACAATATCATGTTTGTATACTGGTTTAGTAGTTATGTTTGAGGATTTTAAACTTTTCTGCTCCACCAGCTTGCTTAAGCATTGAGATGGTGGAGTTCAGGATCCTGCGAGGAGGAGGCAGGGCACTAAGTAGGATCGCAACCCTGGACTTCAGGAGAGCAAACTTTGGCCTCTTCAGGGACCTACTTGGAGGAATCCCATGGGTTAGGGCCCTAGAAGGAAGGGGGGTCCAAGAGAGCTGGTTAATATTCAAACATCACTTCCTCCAGGCTCAAGAGCGGTGCATCCCTATGAGTAAGAAGGCAAGCAAAGGAGGCAGGAGACCTGCATGGATGAGCAAGGAGCTCCTGGCAAAACTCAATCAGAAGAAGGAAGTATACAGAAAGTGGAAAGGGGGACAGGCCACTTGGGAGGAATGTAGGAATGTTGTCAGAGTATGCAGCGATGCGACAAGGAAGGCTAGGCCCATCTGGAATTAAATCTGGCAAGGGATGTCAAGGACAACAAGAAGGGCTTCTTCAAATACATCAGTAGCAAGAGGAAGACTAGGGAAAATGTGGGCCCACTGCTGAATGGGGTGGGTGCTCTGGTGACGAAGGATGCAGAGAAGGCAGAGTTACTGAATGCCTTCTTTGCTTCAGTCTTTACTGCTCAGGCCAGCCCTCAGGAATCCCAGATCCTGCAGGCAAGAGAGAAAGTCTGGAGGAAGGAAGACTTTCCCTTGGTGGAGGAGGATCGGGTTAGAGATCATTTAAGCAAACCTGATACCCACAAATCCATGGGCCCCAATGGGATGCACCCACGAGTGCTGAGGGAGCTGGCGGATGTCATTGCTAAGCCACTCTCCATCATCTTTGAAAGGTCCTGGAGAACAGGAGAGGTGCCTGAAGACTGGAAGAAAGCCAGTGTCACCCCAGTCTTCAAAAAGGGCTAGAAGGAAACTACAGGCCAGTCAGCCTCACCTGCATCCCCGGAAAGATGATAGAGCAGCTCATGCTGGAGGCCATCTCCAAGCATGTGGAGGAAAAGAAAGTGATCAGGAGTAGTCAGCATGGCTTCACCAAGGGGAAATCACGCTTAACCAATCTGATAGCCTTCTATGATGGGATGACTGGCTGGGTAGATGAGGGGAGAGCAGTGGATGTTGTCTCCCTTGACTTCAGCAAGGCTTTTGACACTGTCTCCCATAGCATCCTCATAGAGAAGCTCAGGAAGTGTGGGTTAGATGAGTGGACAGTGAGGTGGATTGAGAGCTGGCTGAATAGCAGAGCTCAGAGAGTTGTGATCAGCGGTGCAGTCTAGTTGGCGGCCTGTAGCTAGCGGTGTCCCCCAGGGGTCAGTCCTGGGTCCAGTCTTGTTCAACTTCTTCATCAATGACCTGGATGAAGGGACAGAGTGCACCCTCAGCAAGTTTGCTGACGATGCAAAACTGGGAGGAGTGGCTGATACCTCAGAATGCTGTGCTGCCATTCAGAGAGACCTGGTCAGGCTGGAGAGGTGGGCAGAGAGGAACCTCATGAAGTTCAACAAAGGCAAGTGCAGGGTCCTGCACCTAGGGAGGAATAACCCCCTGCACCAGTACAGGTTGGGGGCTGACCTGCTGGAAAGCAGCTGTGCAGAGAAGGACCTGGGAGTGCTGGTGGACACCAAGTTAACCATGAGGCAGCAATGTGGCCTTGTGGCCAAGAAGGCCAGTGGTCTCCTGGGGTGCATCAGGAAGAGTGTTGCCAGCAGGTCGAGGGAGGTGATCCTCCCCCTCTACTCAGCCCTGGTGAGGCCCCATCTGGAGTACTGCGTCCAGTTCTGGGCTCCCCAGTACAAGAGGGATGTGGCACTACTGGAGCAAGTCCAGCGAAGGGCTACAAAGATGATTAGGGGACTGGAGCATCTCTCTTATGAGGAAAGGCTGAGAGAGCTGGGCCTGTTTAGCCTGGAGAAGAGAAGGCTGAGAGGGGGGAATCTTATTAATGTCTACAAATATCTAAAGGGAAGGTGTCAAGAGGATGGGATCAGACTCTTTTCAGTGGTGCCCAGCGACGGGACGCGAGGCAATGAGCACAAACTGAAACACGGGAAACTCCATCTGAATGTGAGAAAAAACTTCTTCACTGTGAGGGTGACACAGCACTGGACCAGGTTGCCCAGAGAGGTTGTGGAGTCTCCTTCTCTGGAGATGTTCAAAAGCCGCCTGGACGTGATCCTGTGCAACGTGCTCTAGGTGACCCTGCTTGAGCAGGGGGGTTGGACTAGATGATCTCCAGAGGTCCCTTCCAACCTCAGCGATTCTGTGATTCTGTGATTATGTTCAAGTAAAAATCCCTTATCTTGTTTTAGCTGAATAATTTTTGTTTAATTCTTAATATTCTTAGTAAACTCTGGACAGATATCAAGAAAAAATGTGGCATCACAACAGAATAAATTCTGACACATTTTCGATTCATACAGCCCCTCTTACCTGAAATATTTCTAGCCCTATACTAAGATAATTAAGTGCTCATCTGGCATAATTTCATAATAACTTTATGATGCACTTTTTAACACAAGATTCCAGTAAATTAATTTGAAGCCTGTTCTCTAGAAAGCTATAATTAAGATCCCTTCCTTTCTTATATGCATTTGGTGATTTCCACATCCTGCTTACGTCACAAAACAGAGTTCTTTACCTTCCCTTCTTCTTCCTGTGCCATTTGGGATGGGAAGTTCTGGGACTGAAAATCTCTTGCATTCTTACAACCTGCAAAGCAGGGCAAAGTGGTCTGAAAATTCTCTAGAGAAGAGAGATATACTTCTCCTTATACCTTTGCTGAACAAATACTGTTAAACCCCCAGGATGAGACATCCATCACTTAACTAGCAATTTTTTTTTTCACCATAGAGGCCTCTCCAGTTTCTGTACTTTCAAGAAAAGCAGTGGAGGTCCCTATTTCTCTACTTGTTAACATATCTTCTTCGTAGAAGAATATCATGTCTCTCTCAGAATTTCCTGCTTTAGTCCACTTTTCTCTGAGGGGGCAGAATGGGAGACTCAATGAGGCAACTCCCAACTTTTTCTCATCCTGGGATTTTGATTTAATGCAGTCCTCCTTCATCTGCTCTTGCTTCCTCTTTAGAGCCAGAGCATTTGAACTTCTCTGTTGTTTCCTTCTTCTTACCCTGGAAGTATTTTTCTGCTAGCATTTAGTCATCAGCTAGGGCAAAAGGTATCTCTCCCTTTGTTAGAGGTTTGCTTTTTCTGAAATAAATTATTCTTTTGCGAAGAAATATTGTAGAACATGAAGTCATTTTAGAACAGCTTTCTCTAACAGAGCGAGGAGAATTTACTGGGCAGATACTTAATGACACTGTAAAAGAATGGTTGCCTTCCATGTTATTACAAACAAAGGATCATAGGAAGCTTACTGTCTTCACAATTTTTTTTTCTTATCTATTGTACTCATCTTCTATTCCATCCTCACTTTGTTCTCCCCAATCAGAAAGAATGAGATACCCAAAGAGATCTTTAAGCATTTATTCTAGTTCATAATATTTAAACTATTCAGCCAAGGAAGAGAAAAAAAAAGTCATATACCTTAACTGTCTACATATCGCTTGAATTAATACATCCAAACAAGAAGAATGGCCCTGTAATTTCTCACATAAAATGAAGTGTCTAAGACAAACATTTCAGTCACTAAAATTCTCATTTAGTCTTAGCAGGCAGTGGTTTCACTAGGTAATACTTGACTTCTTTAAGTAATTAGAAAGGCCGATAACATCACCTAGTCAAAAAAATTGGCAACAGTTTCCTCCATTCAAAATTTTCAGAGTAGGCATTTCTCTACAACATTTTCCTGGGGGCAGTCAACAGGGAAGGGAGTATGCAGTTCACAGCAGCCGCAATTTGCTTCATATAAACCACAGAAGCTACAGGTACTCACATTCTAGAATAAACCTCCAGATCCCATATAAGATCTCATTTAAGAAGCTGATATTTAGGTTTTAGCTCCACTTCAGCCAAAGGGGAAACTGATCTTTTTTCTCCATTTTCTCTAAGACTCTAATAACTTGGCAATAATCTAGTGAGAGGGTTGAAGGCTTTCTCCTGTCTGTCTGTTGTATGGTGAAGGACTGAAAAGTCTTGGAAGTAATAGTAGAAAAGAAAAATGTAGAATGAATACTTTTAGTCTAGTGGTTACTATACTCCCTCACAGAAAGAAGAATGAGACTTTAGTTTGTGATGGCAAGATTGCATCCAGATTCTTGAATTATGAAGTCACTGGCTAAAATACAAAAATGGGTATGGGTTTGCAGGGGCCAGAACACAGATATCTTCCTCAGAAGCAAGGGACATCTTTTCCCTTCTGCTACAGAAATATAATCCCCCCCCCTTTTTTTCCCCCTTCCTCTTTATTATTCCTCCATTACCGAAAATAACAACTTGATTACTTTGCTCCAGGAGATAGTTCCAGACACCCACCCCAAGCCATCATGGGTGCTTCCCTGAAGCCAGGAAGTGATGTTTAAGGGCAAGAGACCGCATAAACCCTCTGCAGTTTATCTCTAGACTAGTTTATACTAACCAGAGCCCTCGTGTCTCTATGTCCAGAGAAATGATTGCTGCGATTTCCATTCTGAGATACTTGCCTTCATGCACTGCATAGATAATGCAGGCATCTGATTCACGACTGTAAATTTTAACTATAGATTTTATGTACATAGTGAGATTATATGTACAACTTATGACCAGATGCCTAACCGCTATGAATGACAGACATGCTTAGATGTTTCTACAGATCTAGTCTTTTCCATCAGTCAGGGTCTCAATTCTTCATTTGTACAACTGAATAAACAAAAACAGAAGATATAGCTATTTCCGTAACTCACAGAAATGTTATGAGATTAGATGTACTAAATATTCCTCTATGCTCAGAGAAAACTGCAAGAAACAGCATAATAAGCACCTTGTTAAAAATATTCACATAGAAAAATTTGCAGATAAGCCACAAACTACATTCCGTCTGCTTAAATAAATTCTTGAACATTTGCTAAAAGAAAAACAGTTGGTAAAAACAAACAAACAAAACATGAAACAATAACAAAACCCTACAACCAATTTGGAGACAGTTTGTGAATGTGAAAGGGACTACAGCCATATTTATACTTAAATTTGTGGATGTAAAGAAATTGAGCTAGTACTAAACAAATAAGCTGAGCAGTTGGAAATCTGGTTTTCTTATGTACCATCTGTTTCTAGGTCTTGACCTAAATAGTTTAACTGGTATGTCTATAGTGTAAAGAAAATTGTTTTAGAAAAATCATACAGCACTACTGATACTCTATACTTCCTGTATATGAATTATTCTTTTCAATAAAAAAATAAGATGAAAGATCTAACTGCATCTGTAATGACCATCAGGTTGGCTAAAATCCTGGAGAACAAACCAGCTAATCCTAGTAGTAAAATACATGCAGAATCATACACTCATCTGCATTTCACTAGCCTGTGGGGACCTGGATGGACTCTGATGCCTCCAACAGTGCCAAGATGTAAGACAGTACAGCCATTTTCCCCTTCAAGTTTAGTTCAGTCTTTGTTCAGATCCCACCTATCTTTATGACATACCTCTTGAGGAACCTTCTAGGAAAGAAGGTCTCTTTGTCATTCTGAATTTACTTATGAGGTTTTGCTTCCAAAGCAGATAAAACAAGCTGAGGTGTCCTGACACAGTGTTTTAGCCTGCCCTAAGATAAGCAAGCACATGAGTATAACTGAAAGCATAGGTGGTAGCTGAAGCTTTCCTCTTCAAAATCCTTGCTGGATGGCCTAGCCAGCACCTAGAAAGATACAGCAAAGAAGTGATTCTGTGATTCTGTGAGCAGTGAATTTAATCAAAAGTTTAGCCTCAGGGAAGCTCCTTCCCAGTAAATATTGTCATTCTGCTGGAAAATCCAGTCTTCTCAGGTCTGTAGTACCCAGACTAATTACGGTTGACAGGGTTCCTCGACAGGTCTACAACAGGGCACTTGCACTTGGTGTCTGTAGGTTTACAGACATGCAACATTTCCAGCTTCCTAAAAGGAAACCTGGAAACCCTAAGATACAGCAGAGTTTCTATGACCAAAGGTGCTGTGCAGCCCCCAGTCTGAGACAGAGCTATAGAGTCCAAGAGCCATGAAGGTAACTGACAAAAAGGGAGGCAGGTTCCCACAGGACCCCAGAGTGGTTAGACTTCTGCCAGAGGTATGCATGCTGAGCACTGAAAGTTTATCTTAGTCAATAATGCAAGATTTCAGTTTTAATGAACTGATATTTTTCACAAAAAATAAACGAGCAGCCCCCCCAAACCAATTCACTGAAATGCTTCTCATCAATTTCAATAGCTGTGGACCTAGATGAAGATGTTGCCCATTTGGATTTATTCCTCAGCTTGTCCATAGATTCCATTTGTGACCTGTTGAATATCAGGATGTCTGTGTCTCACTCTTCTATGGGAATAGGAATAAAATACCCACTCCTTTTATTATTTTTTAGCTTTGTCTCCTTACATAGCAAGTGCTTCAGGTAAAGGATGGTAACTTGTGTATGTTTGTAGTACAGCTAGTATAATGAGTACCAACCTCAGCTGAGAACTCCAGAAACCATGGTAGTACAAACAAGCTAACTGTACTGTAAGTGAAATACGTCCAGTATTCAATTTTCACCAGACTTCATTAAACTTTTGCCACCTGGCTCCTTGTGAATTCATGTAGTTTTCCAATGTATTACTGTTACAAAATGTTAACTAATTAAAGAAAGGAAATCAATACGTCAGAAGATAAAAAACACTGAAAATGCTTTAAATTTATACAAGACTATGCCACTGCTTTCTCTAAGAAATGAAAGACCTCTGGTTACCTTCAGTTCATTGACTGTTCATGTCTGTCCAGCACTGGCATTGCTAATAAGATACTGATGTCTCCCATACAGTGAAAATCAGATTATAGCAATCTTTATCTGAGTAATAATCTTCTCTTTCTCAGAACTAAGTATTTATACTCTTCATTAAAGAACTGACAAAGCAAAATAGTATGAATAGGATATGTCTTTTGGGCATGCTGCCTCACCCAGTGTCTAATGTGGTCTAATCTTGCAACACATCTTGGGTGTATTAAGATCTGAAAACTCAGGTCTTTGCACATTAAACAGTCAGACAAGGTGAATGTAGTATTTTTTAATTTAATCCCTCTTTATGTAGGGATTAAATATAAATCCAATTTTCATTCTAACTCCTGATTATCAATAAAATATTCAGTTTGCATACTAATTCAAAGATTAGTAGAAGCAGAAGAGAGAAAATACATGCTAAAATATCCCTCAATTTATCCCTCCTTCTCTGTGACATCAGCTACATCATTCTGGTCCACTGAGTGCAAAGTGTTCCCAATTATTATGTGTGGCAGCAATTAGAGGAGGCTATTACAATTAGGAGCTCCAACAAAACCAGTAATACCTGAGATAGGTTAATCAAATCAAAGGGGAAAAAAATTAAATCAATTAAAAAAAAAAAACTTTGAAAATTTCCAGAAGGGTGTGAGAGTACAAACCTGGCTAGTGTGAAAATACCTTGCTAGAGATATTAACATAGAATAAAATAAATGCCTCTAAGCTCAAGATCAACTGCCTGTTCTTTCTCCTACTGAACATACTAAGGGTTTGTAGAATTTCTCCTAAGTGTGCTCATTTCAATTAAGTATTACAGAACAGGCATCACTTTTTTCTCTTCCTGCCTCTCAGCATTTAGAAATTGTTTTCCCTTTGCTAATGTACCTGCAAAGAAACCACTGTGTCAAAATCGTTTGACATGAAAGGTTTAAATGTACTCAGGAAAATAAAAGAACATTTATTAAAAGAGAAGCAAGAAAAGTCAAATCGTAATATAGTATTAATCTGAAAATCTGCCAAAGCTTACCTACCTACATTCAGTCCATGTCATTAGATGAAGCAAATATTCTCTTGCATATCTGGTGACCCAGGACTCCCACCACTGTCCTAAATTTCTTCTGCTGCCTTCTTCTCTGATATTTTTGCTCTTCAGAGATGTCTCAGTTCTGAAGGCAGAAATAACTACTTCCCATTTTGCCTCTCCTGTCCATCCTAAAAGACATTTAGCTCTAACTCTCTGTTCATAAAAGTGTTTAGGCAGAAGTGTCCTCCACTGAGATATGAGAAACTGTTATTTGGTGTCTACTTTAGGTTTTCCAGTTGTACTTGAGGATTGTGGTTGCTGTGTTTCATAAGCAGGTCCCTATTTGTAGTCTCCTACAAAGAACAATAGTTGTCTCAAAGTGCATCTTCCTATCATATTTCTCAAACAAGCTACTTTTGTCCCAGTGCCATTTCTCTTTGTTTTGGACTGATGACTGTGATTTGTCATGTTACTTATTCTGACAAGAAGCATCTACCTGAATCCAGTTCCCTTTTAAAGAGGCAGGAGTAATTACTTCCTTTGACTTCCCTCCCAGCTGTATTATTTTGTTTGTCAAATCTAAATTATTGACAAATTAACATAGTCATGCCATAAGAACGACTTAATTTCAATAATGGGATAAGTCCAAACAAACATAAGGAAGAGCAATAAGAAAGGCTGTTGATGGAGACACATTAAGACTCTGTGAATTTTCCTATTAACTTCTACTATTAGCATATGTGAAAGCACAAATTTAATTTTGAAATGCTTCTATATTAAATCAGATTTTTCTGCTAGAACTTACAAATATTTTTTATGATTCATACTAAAATATGACTCTCTTCCCTTCTTTAATCTAACTGAAATGTGTTCTGATGTGTAAACAGACAGATTTGTGCAAATCAAGCATGTGTGCAGCAGATGACCAAACTACTTTTTAGTTTATTATCTGCAGGCTTGATCACTGTCATTATATGTGCATTACTTTTCTTAATACTGTCTTTACTTTTAAAATAGGCTAGTTGCTTTCGTTTGGAATAGCTAAGGAGTACAGAAGAGGCTGCCTTAAGAGGCTTACCTTAGAGAAGAAAAGTCATATGTCTGATTATCCTTCTGGTGCACACACACACACACACACACACACACACACACACACACACAGCATGATATTTAAGAATCATATAGAATTCAACTCCAAGAGGACAACTCAAATCATGGAGACCCTCTTGGTTAGATATTCTGCAGCAATGTTATCCTAGCAGACAGCACATTTATGTTGAGCAACATGGCCAAGAAAATGTCTTTGTAGTTGTTCTGAGCTTTTCTTTACAGCTGTTTTGCTTTAATGTTTTTTACAATATGGTTTTCATTTCCATCTTCTTTGAAACATGAAAATAAAGGGACTAGTTACCTGGAATAGACTTCCACCATGCTGTTGAGAGCCCTGGATGCTTAGTAGGTGGAGTCAACTCCAGAAATGAAAAAAGGTGATTTAAGACAAAATTACCTTGGCACAACTAATGGAGAAACAAAGAAATAGGCTAATTGATAGCTCTTGTAGAGAAAGAAGAGGCCAATCCTGCCATTAGTGTGTATTTAAACCAACAACATGAACATAAAGCATCCAATAGATATATCTTCATTCTCTTTTGTTTTTTTGATATATTTAGAAATAAACGAATAATCTTACTGTGGATTTTTATATGTTCCATCTGACACGGAATGATTGGGCCAGGTATTACTGGTTCACAAGTTGAGTCAATGAGTTAATGAAAAAATATATCTGAAAAAAAAAAATGAAAGAAAGGATGTTGCATGTTGCCTACTAAAAATACAACCCAATTAAATTTGGCACAAGAATTTTATGAGCAGGGACAGAGAATCAGGGACTGCAAAGTAAAAATAAATGTGTTTTTTTTTTTTCCTCTCAGGCACAAGCAGCCCATGTAGAAGAGTATAGAGATGTATCCATTATATTTAACACTCTTCTGGTATGTGCAGGTTTGTGGTGGTTAGAACACAACCAGAAATGTCTGTTAGTACCTCACTACAATGTGATTGCTAATGAAATGATGTGTGTTAATGAAATTACTCTTTTTTTGCATGGTTTGAGAAGATACAAGATCACCTGTATAGGCAACCTCAAGAACATTGCCTCTGTAGAGTATCAGTCAGTACCAGGTCAAAGTCATGTTCTCTGATCTGAGTTTTACAAAAGAAAGGCACAAAAACTTGAAGCTGTTTGCTCAAACTTGGGCTCCGCAGGAGCTGAGCTTTGGATCTTTACAAAGACCCCATGCATTACTGATGAAAAGAGTGCTTAAGCTTCAAGGGAGTAAAGCTCAGCAGGAGCAAAATTTTCTCATGTTCAAAGTGTTTCCTGACAGTTTCTTTTTCTCCATGGCCTGTTCTGTCACTCTATCACTCTGTCAATCCAGTTAGGAAGAAAGATATAGCTAAAGCAAGTGGACTTGTAGAATTTAGCTCCTTTTTAGCAATTAGAAATATCCACTGGAGCCAAATGGAGACTATACAAAGATATTTTGGTACAGTTGGGCACCGTAGATTCAGACATTTTCAAACTACACAAG
Organism: Apteryx mantelli; assembly: GCF_036417845.1. Taxonomy (NCBI): domain Eukaryota; kingdom Metazoa; phylum Chordata; class Aves; order Apterygiformes; family Apterygidae; genus Apteryx; species Apteryx mantelli. The sequence continues at coordinate 82,435,241 of NC_089979.1, forward strand.
ATGTAAGGTTCCAGTAGAAATTACAAATACATGGGTAATCCTATTTGCATTTCTATGAGTTCTGTTTTCTTTAAATCTTGCTTAAATCTAGCAGTTTAGTTGCAAGGTGCTTCCAGGGAGTTAGTAGATATTAGAAACAAAAACAAGAAGGATATATACCAACACAGTCTACAGTCAGATGAGAGTGCCGACTTTTAATTATAACATAGTTTCACTACTATGAAGACACCACCCCCAGAGCTAGCAATTTTAAATGAAAAGTTGTTTAATGGACTTGACTAATCTGCCAATTTTGGTAGCTGATGAATTTTCAGTGGCAATGCAGTAAAACTATGGCTTTTGTCACAGAGGTTTTATTTTTGCAGTAGAAATATCACTGAACATCTTATTTGCCTCATCTTCATAGATATTCCTTCAGCTCCGTTAGGTATTAATAGGAGTCATATTTCCGTTTTGGAGGATTCTAAGCACTCCTGCTTTGCAGAAAAAAGTCTTTTGGCTTTAACGTGCCTGACTGATACTTAAAAAAAATCTTAAAAATCAAAATCATCTTCAAAGGAAGGATTGCTCTGCCTTTACAAACCTGAAGATAAGATGTACACAAAGCATTTAATTACTTACATAGCAAGGTCATCAAGAGGTTATCAAATTAGATACTTGTATTTAGAAGCAAACACCCAAGATGGCAAGAGTTCTTGTAACTGTTAATGAGATGAAATCCATCACCTCTTTTTATGATTTTAGAAAAGGATTGATCAAGTTTCTTCACATGAGACAGAGGTCTGCTTTTTGAGAAGAACTCGTGAAGACTACCTGGTTTTCAACACAGTTTGCAAAATTAAGAAAGTAGTGATTATGTAAGAAATAGATTTTCACTGAGCAAAATCGCATGATTTCAGACATGTCTTGTTTTCCATTTGAATGAAATCAAGTCTTTTTAAAGTTTTAAATAAAAGACACTCAGCAAGAAAATGTTGCAGAATAATCAGAACAGTCACGCAGGATCCCAAAGATCAAACACCTCATTTAGAATAGTATTTTGTGTCAGAGAAACTTAATCTAGGAATAAAAACATTAAAAATGGGTGTGGAAGACCCAGCTGTGTAGTGTCTGCACCAAAGCAGAAATTAGATTGAGCTATCTAGTTTGCATGTCTTTCTTTTGATTGGAATCTGATTTTGAAAGATCTGAAACAGAAAATGTTTAGAATTTAATTTTGACAAATTCACATTTTCATACAAACAAAAAAAGGTTTTGTGGATATGTTTTATACCACTGCCAAAATTATGACTCTTTAATTTCAAAGCTGTACGCTAAAGTCTTACACATAGAAATGATTTGCTGGATTTATGGGCAAGTAGGAAGTGGGATGGGAACTTTTCATACCTGTCACTTACTGGGACAGAACAGAGAAATCCCTCAGTTTCTTCAACCACCTTAGATGTTTCATTTTCATACTGAAAATAAGTAACCAAAGACACTAGCTTAGATGTCCACGGAGAAACCTGGGAAAAGTAAACAAGAATTTTCTGACACTCAGTGAGCTAATTTTCTTTGATCATAAACATGAATCAGTTGGCTTAACAAATGTTATTTTTATTAAAGGCAGAAGAAACTCTAACATGTAGATAAGCAGGGTAATTTGCAATTCCTACATCCTAAAATTTAATGATAGTAATTTTATAATTCTCCTTTCCTACTATTGAGGCAACTGTTGGTTCAGCTGGTTGCTTTTCTTTTCTGGCTGTAACTTTAATTTACAATTTAAGAGTATTAAACTTGCTGGGTAGAAAGACCTGATATAAATCACAGTGACGTGGTAGTGTGATTGTTCCTGTTAGCTGCTTCTTGCTTTAGTAGCCACTTCCCTTTCCTTACATCGTGCCTTGCATTACTTGTTAGCTGTACCTTATGCCGCTTCTTGATCCTCTAGCTATGCCTGGGCTGCTTTTTTCTTACCACTCTAGTTAAATCTAGGATCTTTATTTTGTTAACCGTTTCTGTTAGGCCAGCTCCTGAAAGTATGAACATAGTACTAAAACTAAACACAATCTGCTATCATACAGAAAGACCTTTAAACAATTTATCAGTGCAGAAGACATTGCTCGAGCATTTGCAACCCAATGTTGGAAACTAGCACATCAGGTTAAGTTGGTCACTTACTTACACCAAGCATATACTTGCCCTAAAAACTATATTGTATACTGTTACAAATACAATCTTTTCTCTACTTTTTGATATTATGCCTTTTTAACAGAAAACGTGAAAAATATACCCATGAAAATATGAATATAAATATGAAAAATCAACACATGAACAACAAACAGGATATATGTCTTCCCATTGGTCCTTTTCAGTCTTCTGCCATAGCTCTACTACATGTCAAGAGAGCAATCCTATTTTTGGAGCACCCTTTTCTCAGGAATTTTTGAAAAGCTATAGGAGGAGAGGAAGCTCCTGGGGACTTGCTCTGCTTTACTTATTAAGCTCACATGTATGACATGAAGAGAATAATGGTTTATCTGTATAAACTTAATACTAAAATTTCTTCCAATTGAATAAAGGCAAGGAACAAACTGGTATCGTCTTATAAAATATCTTAATAAAATGTAGTAATGTTGTTAATGATAATATGTACATCAATCTTAAGGTTGTTCTTCACATTTAATTCCACACATATTCCTTTATGTTCAGGCTTTGCTAACCCTGAGCATAGTACCATGTGATCTACCGTTAGCTTAAATAATATACTTTCCAATGAGAACCATGAAGGGCATTGCTGCTTCTAGGTTTGGAAAGAAAGGCCGAGATTTTATTGGGTACATTTTCTAGCATATCTATTTGTAATCAGTGTTGTTACATCCTAATTAATTTGTTAACATATGTAATTTTGACATTTATAGGAGAAGAATAGGTACTGGAACCCACAAAAACAAATCCACTTGAGCAGTCCAGTGAAGAACACAAAATCACAAGGCACGTTAAGAAGATGCCTACATTGGATCCATCATTAAATGCTTATAAAACATTCATTTTTGTCCTTCATGATTGATAAAAAATTATCTGCAGTAACAAAAATACTAGAAAACCAAGTGCTGGAGGAACCGTTGTATGTTGGCAATAAAGAAGTATGTAAGAAAATAATAATAAACGATAACTGAACAGTACTGTTCACCAGCAGATGCTAGAGCAGGTCCATCAGTTTCCCAAAACTGTCAACAACAGGCTTCTCAGAATGACCAAAAATAAGATTAAAGGTATATCTGCCTATAAGACAGAGGGAACAAGAGAGTATAGAAACTGAAGTTGCAAAACCTCAGGAACTGATTTTTTTTTTTTCCTTCTCAGGGAGCTTGGGCTAAGGTATCCAAAAGTTCTAAGGGACTTGTATGACCAGCTCTCATTAAACATAAGAATTGTGTCCAAACCCCTCAGGCAGCTTTGAAAAAGAGTCTCAGTCTTAATATTTGTTTTCACTGTTTTTCTTTACTTTTTCATTTATCTAATGTAAAAACAATCCAGATTGAAAGTGCATGACTGAATCTTTGGCTGAAATCCTTGTTTCAAGGTAGTCAGTTGTGAAAAAAAAAATGTTTTGTAGTTTCAGTAAGCCAAAGTTTTCCACTTGTTAAAATTAAGTTGGGTTAATCTTTTTGTTGGAGTTTTGTTTTGTTTTTTTCCTCACACATTAGTGGTGAAACTAATAAAGATTCCAATGGTAAGGGAAGGCAACTGATAAACAATGTGAAATGTTACAAAATTAAAAGAAAATAATAATGCAATGAAATGTATTTTTTAAGGGTACAGTATATATTTGAGTATCTGATTTGCAAAACACTTTTTGATTATTTATTTAAGCAATTTATCTGGACTGATACTGAATATTTTATATCCTGAATTTGTATGTAGACCATGAAGTAAATATATTTCTTCATTATATCTAGGAGTCTGGTGGGAAGCATGCAGGCCTGGTACAGTGTGATAGATGACAAGCAGTCTTTTTTTTTTGAATAGTGGGGAATGCAAAAGTTACAGCTCCTAAAAGAGTGCTTACAACCATGACATTAAATAAGAAAACAGAGTATGACATGAAGCTAGTGTTTCCCCTTCATCTATGATTTTCTTCCATGTATCTGCTCTGTATCTGTATTTTCGCCCATCACCTGCCCTAAACATAGTGATATATGGGCTTTGGCATGTATTTCCAATTATTCTAGGCAAGCTATCTTCTGTACAGTGATATGGTTCTATTCATGTCATAAATGGAGTAAGTAAAGGAGACTGTACTTCACCCAGCACACAGCAAGATCACAGGGAACCTAGTGCTAAATTCTTTGCAGGCAATCTGGTTTGGGTGTTTGAGACAGATGGAAGCTAAGTCTGTCCTGAAGTTCTCCCAGTCAATTTAGATGCTTGGTATAAATTCTAATATATGTTCTAGGTTGTAAACAGTAATTTGCTCCTACTCATTTCACAAGTCACAGTCATATAAATTTGCAGTGCAACAGAAAGCAACACACTGCACACACATTTTTTTTCCTTTGCAGAACCACTCGAAAAGTTGAAAATAAAAGTTCCTGTTCTGAAGCATGCAGGAGAAAAAAATTGCAAGACATTCATTTATGTAAAGTCAGCTATAAAGCACAGTGGAATTATTTCATGCAGATGACTTTGTTTCATATCATATACTTTGCTTGCCTTAAAAAATTAAAAATCCTATTCAGCACATCTGCTCATTCAGGTTGTACATTTCCAAACTAGTGTGATTTCCATTTGAATAAAGTTTCCAATTTTATTGAGTGACATGGAATGTAATTAGATCCTGCCTGTAAGAGAGGAGTGTCAATTATAAAAAATAAGGCTCTGGAAAATCAGCCTAAATAAAATTTTACTGAACAGAACATGCAATTACAATCAACACCAGAGTGCTTCAGTTATTACCTCTAGATTTTTATTTTTCATTTTATTTTCTCACGAAGGAATAAAGAATCGCAACTGGACTATTAGAGGTGTGTTATTGATGGCATTAGAATACCTTATGATATTAAATGGTGGGAAAAGATAGTGTGCAGTTTTAGTGGTATTAGCAAGTGTGAAGTATCTGTCTGGAAGGACTCGCCTATGAAAACAACTTGAAATATACAGGATTTGATCAATAAAAGTAATATACAGCATACCATATACAATTAATATGCAACATGGATGACATTGTTGTGGGTGTCTGCTACAGACTGCTTGATCAGGAAGAAGCAGTAGATGAGGCCTTCTTCAGACAGTTGGAAGAAGCCTCACATTTGCAGGCTCTGGTCCACACAGGGAACTTTAACCACCCCCATATCTGCTGGGGGGACAACACAGCAGGACACAAGCCACCCAGGAGGTTTCTGGAGTATATTGATGATAACTTCCTGGCACAGGAGACTGAAGGGCCGATGAGAAGACATGCTCTGCTGGACCTCCTACATACAAACAAGGAATACCTTGTGGAGGATGTGTAGGCAGGGGGCAGTCATGGCTGCAGTGACCATGGGATGGTGGAATCAGAATCCTGAGAGGAAGCAAAAAAGCAGGATCACAACCCTGGACTTCAAAAAGGAGACTTCGGCCTGTGTAGGGACGTGCTTGGAAGAATCTCATGGGATACTCTTCCCTGGAGGGAAGAGAGGTCCAGGAGAGCTAGTTGATTTTTAAGGATCACATCCTCCAAGCTCAGGAATGGTCCACCCTGATGAGCAGAAAATCAAGCAACAGTAGCAGGAAGCTTGCATGGATGAACAAGGAGCTTCTGACAAAACTCATACATGAGAAGGAAGTGTATAAGAGGTGGAAACAGGGATCAACCGGTGACCCAGAAGAATATAGAGACACCGTTTCTAGTTAGTGTGTAGGGATGGGTTTATGACTATACAGTCTCCAAAGGTCCCTTCCAACCTCAGCTATTCTATGATTATACTTAAGAAATAAGTCTGTATTATTATATTTTATTTTTCCTACCATGTCCTCATTCATTCACTGCCTTTTTATATAGCTCATCTTTAACACAGAATGATATTCTTTCATCTCCACAACATACATTTTATATTGCCAGTTCTCCAATTTTGCAAAATCAATAACGTTATAGTTATACAGGAAATAAAATATCTCTGTATCGATACCAGTAACTTAAGCCTAAGAGCCTCTACCCTGTAATATTTCTTCACTGAGAAATTCCATTGTGGATTAGCTGGATTCAATCTGAATTAGAGCATCAGGAATGACATAGTGATGGGATGAAATGGGAAAACAATTTGTACTGAAAAAAATAATCCTCCATTCACTTGAGTCGGAAAAGAGCATTTTATCTGAGTGTTAGATACCACCATAGTCTAGCTCACTAGTGTTCCTTTTATTTTGTTGAAACTGCATAAGCTATTGTTAAATTTTTCTGTCCACCTGACACAGCACTCTTATAACAAATATTAATATTAACTTCAGTCAGTCATTCAGGTTTTCTTTCCGGCAAGGCTGCAAGTGTAGAATTAAATATAGAAGTTTCTTAGATATATTTAGCCATGTTGTTCTTGAAGAAGTAGATATTTTTTAAAGGCATCAATGTGCAACAGTATGTTGCAATGATAGTATTTATAAAATTTTTATACAATTTTCCCCATTTTTATGGGTTATGGCTAAGGAAACCCTCTGGCAATGTCCTTACAATGCTGCAGAATGTGAAACTGCATGCAGAATTATTTCACTCCTGATCTATACCATTTGCTACTACAATAGTAGAGAGGGATAACAGTTAAGAATAAACCATCATTAGAGTATACAGACTAAAATAAATGTAACTATGTTAAAAGTACAGATGTTTCTGAACTACTGTGGTAGCTTGTCCTCTTCAGTTCCTCTGAACTTTGATTCCAGGTTTAAACTTCTCCAAAGCTAGACCTTACAAATACATAGTCCATATTTGCAAGGAATTCATTTTCATTCAGACTCTGGAAATCTAAAAGACAGTGAAAAGCCACAGTAATTCCAATTCCCTGCCATGATGGAACGGGAACTGTTCAGGGAAGAAAAGAAGCTAATTTACATAAGGGTCAGTTTCTCTGTACCAGCTATGCACCAGAATGGAGTGCAGGAGGTAAGACATAGCTAAACATCATGATTTTGTATTTTAAGGATATGTTACTTTGGCATCATCTTTGTTAATAAAATCACAAAGAACACCACAGGTGTCCCAGCACCCACAAATTAAAAGAATTATCTACGGACCTTTTTCACATGAGGAAAGAAAGAAGATAATGTGATGCATAACAAATGCTAATCATGCTTTGGAGTGAATTACTGTAAGAGGTTCAGATTCCATGCTAATAGGACTTTTTAAAACTTGATTAAAGTACATCTGAACTTAATTCCTCAGTTTCACCTCTGAATAAAAATAACAGCAAGACAAACCTCCACTGTAACATATTTGACTTCTTTCTTTCCTGGTAACTCTAACCTATGCCTTTATCCATCCCTATTTCCTAAACATATGCAATACATTATCTTAATCTTCTGTTTAGAGCAACCATTTCCAGCCTTATCCGTGACTTCTCAACCTAATGAGAACCTGAATATTTTTTTTCCTTTCTTGGGTTTGTCGTCACACACTTCAACAAATACGCAATGCCCTTTCTCTCTTCTGCTCTATCCACTCTAAGTTTGGCTCAATAGATAGTGGTCAACCTTGCATATATTCTGCAATAAGCAGGCCCAATGAGAGTTTTGTGAAATCACTGTATTCACAATGACCTTACTTCATGGACTTAAAGGGTGCAATAATGGGATTTGAAGCAGGGAAGCGAGCAGAATCTGTTCTCTTGAATGTAAATCTTGGCAAATGAAAGTCGTCTGTATATCAGTAATAAGTAATAACTGAAAAATAGCTTTTATGTCTCTCTCTTCATACCACTGGGTTGCCTGGCCACAGATCCTAGCAATCCTGACAGTTTGATCCAATGACTCCGTATGTGAAACTGTATCCAATGAAAACGTACTTAGCATCAGAGCAATTCAATCATTTGCTGACTTGCCCTTCAGATATGATAAATGATGGATCAGAACAAATTCCCCAAGTGCTTTCTTTGGAAAGCCAAACAAGGAAATCATAGCTTGATCAAAGAGACCTTCTGTTCTTTGACTCTAATTCTTTTACTACTCCCTCTTAATCACCGGAGGCCACATGCAGTATAGTTGCTAATTGTCAACCTGCTTCCTCTTGGTGTGAGAATAAAAGAAAAAGCATCCAACAGATCCTCTCTACATTGACTACAACTCTACCATTATCAGGCCTGTATGCATCCAGGGAATTATTCCTTCTGATGTCTTCAGGCCCAGTATTTATCACATTGTTTCTTGGTTCTTGCTATTGCTATCTTTTGGCTGAGTCTTTATTCGCTATTCCTAACATACAGAAGAGGAACTAAACTTCTTATGGCCTTGAGCATTTCTGCATAAAAAGGTAGAATTTTTTTTTTAATGTCATTTCTGGCTGTTTTCCAAATACATACATGCAGCTTAAAGAATCAGCCTGCCATTTCAGAATAAGCAGTCTTTTTGTCATGTGTTGAAATGCTCATGGTCTGTTTGGCGTTACTAATACTAACACATAGAACGGTTTTCAACTATGTTAATATTTTATGCTGGATAGTTTCTAACCTTATTTATATATAAAAGTATCATTAAATTCCTTTCCTATCTTTGTGGCTATTTTCTTCCAGGGCTGTATACTGAACTCAGGTGTTGATTCTACACTTAGTCTCATACTCAGATAAATTATGAGGTGCTAATTTCTTGTTTTTTCATTCATCAAACTAGCAAAGAACAGTATCTAAACAGTAACTGTTTAGGAACTTCTCTCATTTCTCTTTCTATCTACTTCACAAGAAGCTTTTGTAGGCTTACCTCTTTGTTCCCTCTTAGGCACTAAGAAATCATCCAGGAAGTTTTCTAGCCAAGTGGTTGGTAAGGATTGCCTATACATAAATAAGATTTGAGTGCAATCAGGGTTACTAGCAAAGACATTATACAAATTGATAGCAACTGATGCTGAGTAGAATAGAAGCAGTATCAGTACATGATGGTCAGCAGCATATATTGTATCACATGCTACTCTTCTACCAGATCTATATTACCCTGATTATTTCCACTAAGCATTTGCCACCTTGTGACACCTGTATAGTCTTTAAAGGTCTGAAACTACTTTATAACTACCAGTTTTGTTTCTTTGTTTCTTTTTAAGAACTGGTTAACAGTGCATAATTTTAATTAGTGGCATGCCTCTGTACTGCATGGACATTTTGGAGCAATCAGGTGGCAGTCAATCCGCAGAAGATATAGCGTGCAGAAATACCAAGACAGACTACTGATCAGATGGCAACTGACTTGGAATTCAAAGGATAATTCTCAGAAAAGTAGTTCTCATTTTTGCAGGAGTAATTTTGTGCTGACAAAGAACAAAGAAGAATTTTATCTCTCCCTCCCTCCTCTTCCACTCCTTATCTTAAAAGATCTGGCAGATACATAGGACATACTTACAGAGTAACAGAAGAGTTGAGGTTGGAAGGGACTTCTGGCAATCATCTGGTCCAACCCCCCCTGTTCAAGCAGGGTCAGCTAGAGCAGGCAGCCCAGGACCAAGTCCGGTTGGGTTTTGATTATCTCCAAGAATGGAGACTCTACAACCTCTCTTGGCCACCTGTGCCAGTTCAAACACCCTCACAATAGAGAAGTGTTTTCTTGTGTTCAAATGGAATTTCCTGTGTTTCAGATTCGTGCCCATTGCCTCTCATCCTGTCACTGGGTGTCACTGAGAAGAGTCTGCTTCTGTCTTCCTAACACTCTTCCATCAGATACTTGTATGCATTGATAAGATCCTCCTGAGCCTTCTCTTCTCCAGGCTGAACAGTCCCAGCTCTCTCAGCCTCTTCTTGTATGTCAGATGCTCCAATACCTTAATCATCTTCATGGCCCTTGATGGACTTCCTTCAGTATGTTTCTCCTGTACTGGGAAGACCCGACCTGAACACAGCGCTCCAGACATGGCCTCATCTTCCTCGATGAGTGGCAACGCTCTGCCTAATGCAGCCCTGGATGTTTTTGGCCTCATTTGCCACAGATGCACATTCCAGGCTCATGGGCAACTTGCTGTCTACCAGGACACCACCACCACCAGGGGCTGTGGAGGAAAGCTATGATCTCGGGAATCTTGGACCGTTCTAAACAAAAGTTTTTACACTAGGCTATGATCTATGCCAAAATGCACCTCTTTCCCTTTGTAGATGCCTTTCCTTGCTCAAGCAATGTCACTGTGAGATTGTCCTCTATCAACTTAGAAAGGTCATGGTGATGGGGGAAGTTCCTGGTGACTAGAAAAAGAAAAATGTCACATCCATCTTCAGGAAGGGTGAGGAAAAGGATCCAGGAACCTATAGGTTGGTCAGCCTCACCTCAGTACCTGGGAAGGTTATAGAGAAAATCCTCTTAGAAACTATTTCTAAGCACATGAAAGACAAAAAGGTGACTGGCAACAGACAGCATGGATTTAATAAAGGAAAATCATTTCTGATCAACCTGATTGCTTCCTGTGATGGGATGACAGGCTGTGTGGAGAAGGGGAGGACAGTGGATGTCTTTTTCTTTAGCAAGACTTAACATATACAGATATATCTGTATAGATATCTGTAGACATAGATACAGTGAGCAGTGCACCCTTGCAGCAAAGAAGGACAATTGCATATTGCACTGTATCTGCAATAGTGTAGACAGATTCTTATCTCCATTTGGCACCTGTGAGATCACATCCAGGGTACTGTGCCCAGGTTTGGGCTCCTCAGTACAAGAAAGACATTGACATACTTCAATGAGTCCTGTGAAGAGCCATGGAGATGGTTGGAGGCCTGGAAGACATGACATATGAGGAAAGCCTGAGAGATCAGTTTTGTTCAGCCTGGAGAAGTGAAGAGGGAATCTTATTGCCCTCTACAACTCCCTGTAGGGAGGGAGTAGAAAATCTGAGTCAGAATCTTCTTGAAGGTGTAGAGTAATATGGCAAGCAAAAGACAAGTGGATTCAGGGGAAATTCCATCTATAAGAAAAAAACTCTTCACCGTGAGAACAAGTGAATATTGGTATAGGTTGCCAAAGAAGTGGTGGACTCTCCCTTGCTGAAAATATTCAAGACTCAGCTTGACTATAATCTGATGCAAGGCCCTGCTTTGGGCAGAAAGTTGAAGCAGATGCTCTCCTGGACTTTGTGATTCTAGGATTCTCATTTGGAAAATGAAAAATTCCAATCAAATATAAGAAAAAACTTTTTCACTGGGGTGTGAAGAGGTGCCCATAGAGGCTGTGGGATCTCCCCCCACCTTTGAGATATTCAGAATTCAACTGGGCACGGCCCTGAGCAACTGTTCTGACTGGTCCTGCTTCTAACAGGGAATAGACAAACTCCAGAGGCCCCTTCCAACCTAAATAATTCTGTTATTCTAATGTTTTCCATATCATTATCACTTACTTTTGGAACTGACTAATTTTTCCTCCTTGACTTTCCATAAATGTTCAGATTGAAGCCAGAACTACAGAGATTCCTGGACTTTATCTGTGTAGCTACAGCTGTGCAGTTTAAGCATTTGTGAACAGAAAGGTGAGGTACTTCAGAGAAAAATACAACTTAATTTGACATCACCTCTGTTCTGTTTTCCATACAAATACTAATGTAACTGAAAGAAATTAAGCTAATAATTTTATATCACATAGCGATACAAATTATTAAATTAGGGAGGTGAAGAAAATTGCTTTCAATCCCTATCAGTAGAATTTGCAATTAAACTTGACATGTCTTGCAGTTTGAAGATAAATTACCAAACACAACAGAAAGAATTAATTGCTCAGTTCCTTAATAGGCTATACAAATACAAGACCAATATGTTTATTAATATTTTTAAGAATTATATATTGATTGTTGCCTAAACAAGAGATTTTTCATCTTACAATGAAATAAAAAAGGGGAAAAGCAGGTTAGAGTTGTAGGTAATAATGTAGAAATTAATAATAAAGCTTTATATTGTTAGCATTTTCAGTTACTTCCTTTGTAGTCATAACAGATTCTCCAGGAACTGCCTGTTTATGCTTATATAATGCACAGAGCCAAATCAAAGGTTACAACATTTTTGCATCTCGTTTGCAAAGTAGCCCTAAACATAAAAATGTTGTTACAAAATGACACTCATACCTAATAATCTCAGCATTAAATTATTGAAGAAAAAAGTTAACTAGCTTAATAGCAGCCTGTCCAACTACACAAAGACAAGCTCAGATTTTTATTATTATTATTTTTTCCTCATCTACAATGCTGTATTATAGCACCCTGCAGACAGTAAAGTATCTCTTGCTGTGACAAATTATTGATCTTGTTTTCCTCTGAGAACCCTAAAAAGTCAAACTATAGCTTCCTAAAATACACAGTTGAAGCAGTACTTTGCAAGGGCCATAAGTTAAGAAGAAATTTGTTCTCCAGTGCTCAGCAGAAAAATTAAAATGATATCAGTATAAATGTATGCAGTTTTGTCTGGGAAAAGGGAAAGAAGCTCTAAAGCTTAGCAAGCCTATTTAGCCCACCAGTGGTGATACTACCTTCTCACCCTCGAACGGTAAGACTAACCTAATATCCTAAATTCTGAAAAGGAAGGAACATGGTGGGGCAAAAAAATGTGGTGTTGTCTCTGAAACTTTTAACAGGATTGGACATAATAATGCTACATAGAAAAGTAAGTACTGGGATCTAGATGCAGTTTTGCTCCAGCTAGGATGCTCCATGAACACCTATATATTCAGGGAATAAATTAGACTGAAATAGAAGAGTTCTCACTCTACCAGGGAGAAAAAGAGAGAAGCGTATAGGGAAAGAAAGTGGTTCTCTCGAGCTAAGAAAAGAAGGAGAAGGTCTCTTCTGACTGGCACAGTACAGTATTAGAAACTGCTGTCATCCCATTTACAGCTACTGCTTTAACATCAAAAATGTGATTTGACTGTACTTGGGACCTCTTTGCTGAGATGTACAAAATAGATTTTGCTGATGATCAGTAGGTGGATCTGAGTGAGCTAGAGAAGGACTTGTTGAGTTAACCTGCGTAACAACCTACTGAGGCAGTCATTACTCCATTGCCAACAGGCAGCATCATCAATTTCTGCGTAAGGTTTCTCTTTTAGTGTTCTTTCAACTGTGGCAAGTATAAAGGTTACTTAGATGGAAATGCACAATTTACCTTTATCTCCAACAACACTCTCTGCCCTTTCTAACCCTGCAGTTAGTGGACAAAACTATGTGTCTACTAAAGATCCTTCTACTTTGAATGCTGTTGTGGCCCATCTTGATTCCCTCATATCACAATTTGGGCTTTTAGAGAACTGGGAGAGCTCTTTCTCCAAAGCAATGGTATATTGTCATACATGACTAGAAATGTCTGTAATTGTAGGCAAAGTGATGAATTGACTATATGAAAGTTTTTATGCAATTCAGTACTATCAATCTGTTGGGAGCTCAGAGAATGCTACAGTTATGTGTAATCCTGGTATTAAAAGTGAAAAAAAAGTTTTCTTTTAGCACAAAGTTGCCTTTTTGTTGTTACAAACCACCTAATACTTGCAGATAAATTATCTTAAGCAAACATTCAACATGTATTGATTTTTAAGACAGATGATAGATTATAATTTTAAATCTACAGGAAAAGCCTTAAAACCTAGCATTACTGAATTTGCCCAGTATACAAATTCTCTCTCTACTTAACCCTTACAGTAGTAATTAGATTGCAATGTCTTTGCAAGCCCAATGCCAATACACAGCCAAGGGTGCAGACACTTTGCCAAGTTTTTGCCAGATTTCCATTTGTGAGACTGAAGTTCAAATGTGTCATATCTACTATTATTATTCCTATAAGTATTGATATAGAGTTATATATTATTCTGTCAATCTAATATGCTAAGCTAATATTTGAGGATTCTCATTGCCAGGTAAAGACATGAAGTAAAAAGGACCACTACTATGACAAAGAAGGAATAGTTGTCTTTTGTGACAAGATGCGAGAGATGGATGATGCAAACACTTGGAGAACTAGCTATATAGGTGTGAAAGAAATGACTGTGAAACAACATACTTCACACAATCAGTTAGGCAATAGTCTCAACTTGCCTCCTGCCTAGCAGTGCTAAATGCCTTTGGAGGCATCACAGCAGAGGAGAATCTCAAGGAAGGATCTGAGCCTGGATAACACGCGTTTTTGTGTTTTACATCCATTAGAGGCATTGAAGGTGAATGAGCTTAGACTTCTTTGACAGAGAAAAGTTATCTGCTATACGTTAAGGCTGGCAGCACCAGGGGGGGGGGGGGGGAGCACAGCTAAATTATGAAAGGTCTAAGGTTTAAAAACAAGAGATGAAATCTAACCGCGATGAAGTCAATAGTTATTCCTCTATTGACTTCTTTGGAGTCAGGATTTTATCAAAGTCTTTACACGATGTGGAAGGTGAAAGGAGAACATGTGAAGAAGCTTAAGTCATCTGAGTAATATGAAAATTGCTGAAGTCATTCAAAATGCTCTTTTTAAGTGAATTATATCCTCTTCTTGAGAAGAGAGTGTGAAACAGTCCCCACAGGGTATTTAACTTGTAAGAAGGAAGTGCATAGACTACTGTATGTAGAGTATCATCAGAGCTTCTTAACAGTTCACCCTAAAAATCGTAAGATATTCTTCAAATGCACCCAGGTTCACTCACTGCAGGCCTGATTTGCAGAGTGTCAGTTGCCTTCTTTTGATATTCTGGGAGTTTTGTATCCCAAAGAGACAAGCCAATAACCCGGTGGAACTGCGTTTCTCACAAACAAAATATTTGCTCTTGGGTTTGTCAGCCACCATAAAAGTATGACTTTGTATTAAAAAATAATGATATTTATTAAAGGCCAATTCGTGTCTACAGAATCTTTTCTTTTTTTATATTACTTAAATTTCCCATGTCACTGTGCACGCAACTGTATCAGCACAGATAATGCAGATATACACTAAAATTCCTGGAGTCTGCTTTAACAATCTCCAGTTAAATTTTAAGATCTAATTAGAAATTAATAGTCTAATTAAAATTGATTCAGACTGTATTTGCTTGCACTTTTATTAAGGTTAAACTTATTTAATCCCATAAGTCTCTGGTATAATGTCAAAGATGGTGGTACCTCAGTTTTCAATGCAAAAGAGAAGACTTTATCCCTTCCACTGTTACTAAATATTTCTCCAGGGGAGTGCATAAATTTCCCTTTAACTTAATACTTATGCTATGTGAAACCTTTTAGAAACAATCACAAAGTCAGATAAACAAAAAGTTTCTGATGCTGGTCTAACATCTTTAATACCCAGCCATAAGGACAGATTCCCAGATTAGGAGCCATTTTCCCCAGGCACGTGTCCAAGGTTTGCAGATAAAACACCACAGCACTCGTGTCTTTTGGAACCATCTGAAAAGCCAGTAACTTGTGGCACATACAATTTACATGATCTTACATGAAAAGCAAAACACTTTATGTGGGCAAAATATTAATTGAACTGGAATACGGAAAACAATTATCTTCATGTCAGGAAGTTCACTTACATAGAAACCATTTTGATTGGGGCATTTACTGAATATAAAATCTGAAGTTTTTAATTTCTGACCTGTACTGACACACAAGTGAGAAGCGACAGAATTCAGTACTGCAAAGAATCTGGTAAGATGGGTCTAGTAAAGACTATACTGGACACCAATTACTTAAGAAAATGATGAGTTTTCTTTGGGGACACAATCAGTATCCTAAGATGTCCTAAAAAAAAATAAAAATCAAGATTTAACACTTTGTCACACATTTAAGGTGATCAAAAAACAGAATGCCACAGACTAGGCCAAAGATAATGGCTTGAATCTTTATTTAATTTTTCCTCTTTCTTCATTATCTTTCAGTTATGCAGCTGGCTCAGAGGTCATGCTGTGTCCTCCTCAAGAGGCTGTTTAATGAGGGATGAGGGAGCAATGGTTTTGTGAGAAATAATGTCGGCAAGATTATCTCCTCCTTTCGTTTTTAATTTTTGCCCAAACACCTTCCTGTTCTATAAACTTTTCCCACGTATCCATGCATGCAGTCTTCTTCAGGCTCCATGTGGTCCATTGTGAGACCGAGACACAGTGTATCCTCAGTGCTTAACTGTGGTTCAGGGTTCAACTTCCCAACTAGACAGCACACTTTGGAAAATATCGCATTCTCTACGCACAGCCTCCTAGTCTGAGGATATTTTGGCTGAATGGGCAAACCTGTGGGTTTATTTTCAGAACCCTTTCCTTCTCTACCAGGTCTTTCATGCCTTATGAAAAAGCTAGTCACAGAAGCTAATAAAAGTCAAATCATTAAATAGAATCAGAAGTAGCAAATTGCTTCTTTTTGCAGTCCATTTGTCTTAAAGTTTTGATTTGAAGTAGCAGATTATTGTGGGACATCACAATGATAGTGCCACATCTCATGAAGAAACTGTTGGTAGGGTTCGGGTTACTGCAGAGTTCTGAATGCCAAACAACATCCTTCCTTTTTGCTTTCATCGGTAATTCTCTCTCTCACTCTCTCTCTCTCTCTCTCTCTCTCTCTCTGTGTGTGTGTGTGTGTGTGTGTCCATTGCCATGCTAAAGACTAAAAAAAGCAAAAACTGGAGATGAGTCACTTCGGAAACAAAATAAAAGAGGCAATTCACATGCATTATTACTAAGCAGTGTTTCATACTGGTCAAAATTTATCAAGCAACACAGACTACAGGATATTGTATTATTCTCTAAAGTACAACCAAAGCCCAAATATGGGTATTGTTACATTGATCTGACCAGCCTTTCTCAAATATATCTACATAAACACATTATCCCCACTGTTGTCATTTTGCTTCTTACAGTAGAGGGGAACAGATCAGTGGTTTGAAAGGGAAAGGGAATGTACAAGCTAGCACCAGCACTCTGCTGCCTTCTCTGGCTCATATGACAGCAGTGGGTCATATTTCATCCAGAGCAAACATCCAGGACGTTTCTATAGTAGTAAACAAGACTGGGGCACAGGTACAAGAGATAGCACGCAATCGTAATACCTCACACAGATTTGGCCTGGTGTGTTTTGCACTATCCGAACCAGGGACCCTGTTCTGGTGGGAAATAGTTGTATGGGCACAGACTGCACCATACTGAGTGACCTCAGGACCAGAGAATGATTATTGGCCCTACTTACTATTACTATCTCTTGCTCCATTTGCATATGTCACCACATATCTCTGGGTTTTTTAGTGCTGGTGGAGGGGGCCAGAGAGTTGAAAGAAGTTAGTGGATTTGTGCTAGGAGCTGTATGCCTGTTTCTCAAATACTATGTGCAGCCGGTCCCTCCCATCTCAAAAATAAAATAGAAAAACTAGGAAATGTTCAGAAGAAGGAAGAAGAAAGATTAGATGCAGTGAATAGACATTATAAGAGGAATGACTAAATACTCTATGACTCTTTGCCTTGGAACGACAACAGCAAGAGGGCATTTCAGAAATCTGTAAAATCATGAACAGCCCAGAGAGGATGAATGAGGAGCTCTTGTCCATGCCTTCCTCCCATACAAACCCTTCGGGCGTATATTGCAGTCAGCAGGAGGGAGGGATGTTCAGAACAAATGAAAGGAGTTCTTCATGTAGCATGTAGTTAAACTATAAAACTCCTTGCTGTTGTTAAGCTAACAAACTCCTTGTCATAGGATGTTTGCATCATTTCAAGAGGAGCCTGGAGAGATTCCTGGGGAGAGAAATTCTTTGAGGATTGCTAAATAGGAACTATTTAGAAGATAGGAACTACCTCTGGCTCAGAAAGCCTCTGAACCACAGGTAATTGGAGCCTGAAAGACCTTTCAGAAATATTATGTGCCTGACCTGATCCATGCTCCCTCATCATCCGTTTCAGCCAGTGCTGAAGACAGGAAAGGCGGGGGGGGGGGGGGGGGGGGTACCTTGGCTCTGACGTAGTTCTTGTATGTTCTTACTAAAGTCGAAGAAGTCAAAGCTCCAGTATGGGGATGGTGCATGGAAAGAGGGCAGCCAGGCTGCCATGTGGAAGATCCCCAAATCTGCCTGTGACTGAGATGGGTCAGGCCAGCTAAGGAGCCAGTGTGTCCAACCAACATTTATATACCTGCTCAAAAGTAACATAATCTAATGAGAAGTCTGAAAAGGACATGGATATCACAATAGTACCAAAAGAAGCCAAAATCAATGGACCCGTGCTTACTGCCCACAGAACTGTAGTTGTGCCCATGGAAACACACATACAAAATAGTGCTGATAGACTACAGTGAGGCACTTAAACTAATGACCCAATCCAGAGACTGAAGCTAGTCATTTCGCACGTTGTTTTGCAGAATTTCTGGTGTCTTTCAGATTTATTGATCAGTATCTTGTTTTATTCATTAGCACTCCTAACCTCATACATTAAATAAAATGTACACCACTATGATGCAAACAATTTTGAATTTTTGATTGTATCATTTGAAATTAACTATAGAGAAGATAAAATTTTCTTGAAGAAAAGATCTGAAATCTTTTTCCATAGATTTTATTTAAAACTCATACAGAACCTCAATGACTCCTCTTTGTCCAAGATAAACTAAAGATGTTTTAGTAAGCAGAGAATACCAAAGTACATTGGTACTTTCCACACATTCTTTGAACAATCTCACTAGAATGAAATGTAAGCTTGTATGAAGTAAACATTGCATTAAAAGTATGGTTATAATATTATGACTGATAAAAGTCAAGTGATTTTGTGATGTATTGTAATCTGGCTGTAAAATAACACTAAACTACTACCTTCTGAAAGAAATGTGCAAAAAGAAAACCATTTGCATCAAAACTTCATGATCACCAGTTCAATTTTACCTATTAATGGATTAAAAAAAAAAAGAAAAAGAAAAAAAATGGAGGGCTAATTATAAAACAAATATTGACCTTTTCTCACCAAACTATTGCTCATGAGTAATAAAATTGCTTTTGACCGTGAATTACTCTCATGTTATGGCCTTTTGTTGTAGGCACTGTGGCAAAGAACCTGTAATTGTGTGTTCCAGAAACAAATTCTTTCACTTTCTTCAATAATTATATTTCTAGTTAGCTTCTCCCTTTTTTTCCCCATATACTTCTTGTAATTCCAGAAACATGCGCTGAAACATAAAACCATATTCTGAAGAGTAATTATGTAGTATAATAGTGATTATCTGTATTATAGATATAAAAAAATCTAAATGGGGATTCCGTCTACTCAAGGGATTTTTTTTTTAAGTGAAGTGAATATATGCAGCATTATGTATGATTCCCAGAACAATATCAATTTTTTTTTTCCCCCAAAGATATCATAAGCATAAGGAAAAGAACTGGAAGGAACATAAATGGTTCCACAGAAAAGAGAAAATTTTCTTACAGAATTTGCTGGATGTCTTTTAAATGCCTTTGTTACCTTCTAGGAAGTTGAGATGTACATTTGAGTCCTCTCAGATGAGAGGACAAATTAGAACAAATATTTCCCATCACCACATAAGTCAGCAGGGCCAGCAGGCTACCACATTAGAAGGTGGGCACCATCTCACTACATCCCTCTGTTTCTCCATGGGCTGGCCTTTGAGGTGCATTTAGTGCAGAGCTCAGTTTCACGTGTAAATTGAGTGCATGCATATGTGTTCGTGTGTGCACTTGTTAAAAACACGCTGAGCACAGGTATGGGAACAGGCCCTTTGGGGGCTTAAGCACACAGATTCCTATTCTGAGTACAATGCATTAAGTGGTAAACACATGATGAGGTAGGTGTACAGCTTGGTGAAGTAGAGGTCTTTCTGGACATGTGCAGGAACTTTTGTTCCTTCTTGGTACTTAAAAATATTTTTACTTTATGTTCACTTAAAAGCACGTGATCAGATTTAGTCTTCTGGTTACACTTTAGTAAAAGAAGTCATGAAATTCAATGTAAATGAAAACACTGAAGTGTTTAAGAGCACTAATTTCTACAAGAACTGGAATTCATGCCAGGATCATGAACAAACCAAAATGAGCAGAAATTCTAAGCGAGAAAGAGATTAAAGGGAAAAAGTAGCTACTAATGAAATAATTATTTAGAGATTACCTTCTAACATGTGAAATGTGTTAACATTGATGAAATACAAATAAAATAAAGTAAGTGATAAAATGAAGTAATGATACAAACAGATATTTCACAAGCACACTTGTAATGAAAAAGTCCCTTAAACCAAACCATGTAATGAATGCATGGCTTATTACTGGCAACAAGAATGTGAAAGTTATACTTAAACAGAAAAGGAAATATTTGCCATTGTGTGGGGATCAGATGGTTTATCAGTGCTACCATCAGGAACACACAAAAAACAGATTACAATCCCATACAGAACACTCTTGACCAACTTTTGGATTTTGTGCTACCAAAAATTCAACACTTGCGAGCAAATTTGAGTTGAAATGCCATAATAGACATTCTTACAGTATATTTTTTGTGATGAAATGCCACAGGATGTGGTGCAAGGGAGGAAGACTTCGAAGAACAGATGCACGTAATAATTTATGTATCAACAGAAACAAGTATTATTTACTTATCAACAGTAAACAAATAGAAAAATGAGAGAAACAGAAAATAATGATGCAAGGGCTCTTTTAAATCAAACAAATCAAACCAAGGCATCCTGCAAAGAAATGACACATTCTCTTTGTGGTTCATTCCCAGAAATCTCTGGTAGCAAACAAAAAACAATTGGCACCAAAGAAGACAGTAGTTTGAAAAGAGTAAAAGTTGTAATGGATTTAGAGAGTCTGAAAAGATAAATAAGGCCATAATTGGTACAATATGAACATGCAAGCAGAAAAAAAAAAGTCAGAGATTATTACATTTGGATGAAATACCTGATGTAGAACAGAGAAAAACAGGTGATAATTCACGATGCATCTAGTTGATCCAGGCAACAGTTTGAAACTGATTTATGAATACAGAGGTATCCATTAGACTCTGATACCTGATAATTACAGGACTTTTTTTTTTTTTTTTTAATAACTCTGCTGCATAACATATTAGCTGGCAATGTACCATATTAAACCTAGGCAATATTTACTAGGCACAGGTTTTGTAGTGAGTTGCTTCTGAATAACAGAACACAATACACATCTGAAAAACTGTGAACATCTGAAAAAGATTGATTTTTGCATATAATGAGCAATCTATGCTACCAGCAATCCAATGAACCGAGCAGTTGAGAAACACATGCACAAGTAGCCAAAAACTTACCAATGAAGCCAAAAGAAGAGTCACAACACTCCTTTCAATTTACTTAGTTGTCGAAATTCCCACACTGTCCAATACTTCATTTATATAATGGTTAATGAATGGAAGGTGCAGATGAATAGCAACTGCAAAAGTTCTTTTTTCAATGTCCACCATTATAAATCAGGAAAAACACTCTCACTGGATAAGGCAGGAATCCTACAACTTTTGACGAGTAACTCTGACAGAATGATGCAATGTTAAATAGCTGATGGCACCACAGCATTGCGCCTGAAAAGTAGAGGTCATGGGTGCTGCCACATGGAGTAGGCAGCTAGGTAGATGAAAGTTCATATACTTGAAGTCTTCCTCCAATGGGGTGGCCACAGCTACTAATGAAAAGGCCGCCTGTGATAATGAAACTGTGACTGAATTGTGGACCTCCAGAGCCTTTTGCACCACCTACTGAAGATAAGGAAATCACACAGAGGAGGCAGGACAAGCACAGTCAGGAGCAGTACAGCAAGAATGCTATGGAGAAGAAGAGCAGATTCGACTCAGAGAACAGGACTGCAGTATGTCCTGATGCTGCTGTTAACTGAAGGTGTTAATACTAGCCCCTACAACCTGCTGCATTTAGAAAGGGAGAGCAGTATTCTCTAAAATACTCAAGTCATAACAATGGCATAAGAAATGACTTGAAGATAGTGTTTCTTGGTCACTCTCCCATTTTTTGCTGAGCTGAGCTGCTGAAACATTATGCGGATTCTCCATGGCTTTAAGCAGCCTAAATGCTCCCTCCCCTCCACACTTCTCCTCATACACACATGCACGCTTATAGATAGAAGTAAGACAGAGGATACTGTCTCAGATCAGACAAAGAACTGGAAAGGAATAGGAGCATAACTAAAACATTTACAGGGCAGATCCTAATTTGGTGGAAATCAGCTGAAAGCTGAAACAGCAATTTCCACTAGCTAAACAGCTGAGCCTTATTATGTCTTCCACAGTTTAGAGGGAAAGGTGGCTTAACTTCAAGAACAACCTGTCAGCTTGAATATTCTAATGCTACTGAAGTATTTTTAACAGATACATTCTGCACTAAACAATTGATGCAACTTAAAATAATTCTCAGCATGGAAACAAGAGAACACTTGATTCCCAATATTTTACAATTAATGTCATGGTCAATTATCCAGGCTAGTTATTTGATAGAGTTGCTAACCCTGAGTGCTCCACTAAAATAATATTTTTTTACTTTAGGTGTATCTTACTCTAATAGTGAGACGTGAACACTAAGAGACATTGCCATGTCAATTATGCTTCAAATGCTTTAATGCTAGATATAAAAGAAATATTCTGAAGATTGATAAAATAAATGTTTTTATGTGCATGAATGTGCATGTTTGTATGTATATATTGAGGATTTTAGTCACAGAATTACTCAATTAGATAAATCAATAAATGAGTTAATGAATTTAGAGTGTCTGTATTATTTTAATGACTAAACTCTTGACCCTTCATACTTAAAAGGCTCACAGTTTTCCAGCAGTGGATTAAACATAGCATGCTTTAAGGTGCAGGAGAGTTAGGCTGCTCCTCTGCTGACCTCTACACTGGGATTCTGTCATAAGAATGACATTAGTTATGTAGGTAGGTATATAATAAACAGTCACTATGATTAAGGGGTGCTTAAAACAGTCCTTACAGTCATCACTGCAATAACCGTGTATTAATCCACCTGTCCTATGATGTGAACAGATGCGCAATTGTGTGTACAAATGGCTAGTCAGGTGTGAAGACACAGAGGATTTGACCCCACTTCCTTTCAAAGCAGTGAAATAATGGCCACGGACGCGACTCGAACAGCATCCTGTGCTTCTGCCCCAGCCCAACCAGCTACTTCAGGCAGGCAGGACCCTGTATTTACAGATGTGCAAGCAGATGAGTGGTGCTCCTTGTTCAATGCCTGACTGACATGTACATCTTCAGCTCACAGTACTGATCCCAGTCATTTTCTGTCCTTGCACAAAGAGAAAGACAACACCAGAAATAACAAAAGGCATTTTTATCAGAGCTTATAATACTTATTGTAGAGAATACTAGTAAAGATAGTGTAAGAAGAAGGAACTTTCCAGATCTTCAGGCAAATCCTACAGCTGATATTCAACTCTAAAACACAGCCCCAAAGGGATCATAAATACAGCCTGTGTAACTTGAATTGCTTCAAATTTAAAAATAGATTTTTACTTGCAAAATGATTTGTTCCAAATTTAAAAATAGATTTTAACTGACAAAGTAAAAGGATGGGACCTATGACAAGGTTGCAACAGCGATATATAAAACACGCAGAATTTTAGCAATCCTATGGCTGTCTAGTTAAGATTAATTCTATGTTTGTGTCACTGTCACTAGTTCTCATCACTAGAAATGAGATTGCTTGGGAAAGTCAACCAGAAATTCAGAACTGCACTGTATCTTGGAAGATCAGTGACATCTTTAAACTTCCTCTTAAAGATAACACATATTTCTTTTTAATTTTTTTATTAATTCCTCAATTAAAAAAAGATGGAACAAAAGTAGAGCATAACAATATCCTCTATACACTTTTTAGAATAGCAGGTCCTAATCTATCATAATACAGTTCCATCATAAAAAGTATTATATCCATGTTTTAACAATTTGTTAACACTTTCACATAGGCCAGAATGTGAGTAATCCATGAGACTGTATGTTAAAAAATGTATAAAGTTTCACGAAATCACAGAATCACAGGATAATTCAGGCTAGAAAGGACTTCAGGAGGTCTCTAGTCCAAAATCCTGCTCAAAGCAGGGTCAGCTATGGGGTCAGACAAGGTTGCTCAGGGCTTTACCCAGCTGGGTCTTGAAATCCTCCAAGGTTTTCAAAATGTTGCTGTTACTATTAGTGGATGCCTGTGGTTTCATCTCTAAGAGAGTTCCAGGGAATATAATTTTTTTCATAAGTATTCTAACTTTTTCTCTTTCCTGATGAACTTTCCGCATACTAACTGTATATTTTTATGTGCTGATATTACATTCTTTTAAAACCTGTTTTGGCTTGTCTAATCCTGTTGTCAGGATCACAGTTACTTATCGTCTGTTGGCTCTCTCTCATATCTATTAATAGAGTATATATGCAACTATTACTCTTTATAACAATGATTTCTAAACTGCAAAAACATGATTCTTCAGCTAAATGGTACTCTGTATGGCCGTTCATTTGTAATGGTGGCCTTTTATCAAATATGAACTTCACTCCACAGGAATGTTTCAAGGTGCTTAAACACAATTATATGTTCCACTACAATCGTCCATATTTTTCAGTCACCTGAATCGCTCCCCAAAATTCCCTAGATTATTTGTCTGTGGTATCTTACTCTGAAATAAATTTAAAAAAGAAATTAACTTTTATCAGTCACCAATGTCAAAAGACTTTGTAAGAATTTTTTTTCTGTAAAAAAAATGTTGAAATCATGTTTTATGCATTAGATCATTATATTTAATCATTGTGGAGTTTGCTTTTTTTTCTGCTGCTTTCTTCAGCAAGATTCCACCCTTACTCACCTCTTCCTCATTGCTTTATAATTTATTCTTAGAATAACATTTCTCCATCTCCATTTTTCAGTTAAATTTTCTTAAAATGCCTTGCGGATCCCAACTCCACAAGCTTGCCATGTGACAAAGCTATGTGCTTGAGCCCTGGTTGATGAGCAGATGGGCAGAGAAGAGTTGATTTCTCCACCTTCTCTCATGGTCTCCAGAGAAATTCTCACTCTTACTTACTTCACTCTGTTATTTCTTCTTTGAGGATGGAAGTGTCATTCAGAGAGACACCACATGCCATTACTCTGAAGACGCAGGAAGTCCAAAAAGAGTCTGAGCTCAGAAGGCAAACACAGACCCAGGAAACAGACTGGTACCTGTGAGTCTGGATATAAGAACAGTTTCCAACCCAATCTGGAGGAGTTAGCTTAACCTAAGCCCAAACGTTTTTGATAGAGATTATATCTACACTTCAGGAGATGTGATCTCAACATGGATGAATTCACTTGAGCTGTCTTTAATTTAGATAATTTGGACAACCATAGGAAACAGGACACCTTGGACTCAGTCTCCTGAATAAACACTTCACAGTCAGGCAGATTTCTACAGCACAGGCTGAAATCTCAGTGCCAAGAACTTTTTTCCCTGTATTATTAACCAAACCAGAGAGATTAAAATTTGTTCTTTCTTTTCCCTCCTTTCTGCAAACTTATCTCCAGCTGTGGTGTAGCCAGAGTTAATGTTCCTTTAAACATCTTGGATTTTGTTTAAAGTTCCATTAACTAATTTTGTTATAATGCCACTGCCCGAACTGATAAAGGTGCTAGGCTAGAGTATTTGACAGAGTGATTCCCATGTTAATCTGTTCATCTCCAGAAGTTGCAAGGGTGGAAAAGCCTATAAAAGAGGCTTTCTCTTAAGCAGAGAACCGCAGCATTCATAACCTGGAGATATCTGTAAGACAACAGCACACAGCAGTTAGGAAGAGGACAGGATGGGAAGTATAAAAGGGAGGTAGCATTCTCTGGTATCCTACCAAAGAGAGTTTTCAGTCCTGGTTTCCTTCAAGAAAACAAGCAGTACTACTACAGAAGGTCTATGCAGAATTAAGCAGACAAATGATCTAGGCTTTTTTCAATTTCTGTGTACCTTGTTTTGTTGCTGCTGTTATTCCTAGACTGGATATCAGTGGCAGCCATTCAAGTCCTTTGAAACAGTACATCTCCCAGTCCTTCTTTTGAAGGAACTGTGGAAAATTTGATCTATTTCAGCAAGCCAAAGAATTGCAGCTTTGGTACTGATGTCAGTTCATGCTTCAAATCCATGAACTCTCTTTCAGGTTCTGACATCCATTCCCATAGCCTTTATACATGACTTTTTTCTTAGATGAGTTGATCAAGCTGTATACTTGGTTAGGAACTTAAGCTAACTATTATTATTTTTCAGCTAATTCAATTTGACTTTCAGTCTTCATGTTGAAACTTAACACTTTTTTGGTACAATCAGCCCTAAGGCAGGGTTTTTGGCTTTTGAACAGACTTTTTTTTTGCTGATGAATTAATTTTGAGTTTGACTACATTCACAGAATGCTAAAGAGCTTACCTCTAATAAACTATGCTTTATGATATACTATCAAAACTAAGAAATTCTTTAACTCAGGGATTCTTACCTGTTTAAAAAAAAATAATCAAAGAAAGACTGCTGACTGATGAGAACTCAGTTAGCAAAAAGTAAAGATGATTTGAAAGGAATAACTTTGAAGTAGATGGCAAAAACTCAACAGGTTCCTATGGGGTCCAAACAATTTCACCAGAGAATTTAACAAAGTTTCATTTGTTCCACATAAGACTACTTCAGCGCTCTCAGATCATGCATAATAATATCGGGGCTCTAAAAGGAAAACATTCTTTTTTGTTCATTTTTTTCCACCTTACGAAAGAAAAAAAATGGAAAAGTGTGTTGCAAAACACAGTGGAATCTGGAATGCCTGGAATCAGAAGAAATTATAATTTTATTCTGAGAGAATGTCACTGAATATATGCATGGTAACCATAATGAATATGTGTATAATACGTGGGTTTTGAACACCTTGATAAGGCAATGGTTCTGTTTGGTATCACTCATTGTTTGGAATGAAGTATCTAGGATGGTACTGTGCATGAGATTTTTTTCCAGAGAAATACTTAGAGACAAATGATCATTTGAAAGAAATGTAAACTTACAAATTTGAATGTAACTAAACATTAAGAGATGATCTTGTACTCAGGATATATTTATGTAGTATATATCTGAACATTTCAAAGAGACTTATTCATATATATGTCATCAGGAATACTGCTGAGATGCTCTCTTTTTTCTGTATTTTTGTTACCATAGTAACTATATTACTTTTGTTAACAAGAAAAATGCTGAAAACTTCTGCAATAGGCCTGAATGTCCTGCCTCCTTAGAGATAATTTCAATATTGAGCCCACCTCTCTAAAAAGTGCTTTGTTGGACCTCTTTGAAACATTTTCAGTGTGTTTATATAACCAACCTATTATTTGAATTAAATAGATTTGTTCAGCCTTTTCTGTTCTTTTAGAACACAAAAATGTGTTGCGTCTGTTTTGACTGTGCTGTACATAATGCTCCTAAAACAAAACCTGAAAATAAACAAAATGAAAAATTAGACCAACTGTGTGTGTCCTTGTGGTAGATTTCAAGCTGGCCTGAACTTTGAGGCATGTATGCCAAGACCTTCCGAACTGAGTGATTTCCACAAAGAAAAAAAAGGCTTTTAATCTGAAAAAGTTACATCTTAGAATAGAAACCAAAATTCATAATTTCTAAATAGAGAAAACTCAGAGAGACTATATTAGACAAGCAGAAACAAAATACAACTTATATGCAACTATCCCCTGACCACTCTGTTCTTGCAGGTACCATGTTTAGTCACCTAATTTGAAGCAAAACTTTCACCATTCCCCTTGGTTCCTGGGAACTTGTTGTTCAGTCACTGCTGAGAAACGACACTGTTCCCTGCTCCTCTCAGTAATCCCACTCTTTTGCCTGACCTGCTCCTTGCTGCATTGCTTTCAGTGCCTTCTTCTTCCTGCTGCGTCCTGTGATCTCTAGAAGCTTTTGTTTCCTACGCCTGCTCCATTGTTCCCAAGAAAGGCAAAAATATCTACCCCTTCAGAGGGTTCCCCTGAGCCACGATTGTATTGCAATGAACATGACACTGAAGATGAACACGCCAACCTTACAGAACTACACAGTCCTATACGTCTGACAAGAGACATATGTTTCCCCAGCTTTACACAAGAAATATATCACAAACTTCTCTCTGCTCTGATAAGGACAAGAGTCTTCCAGATTTATTTGCTGAAACTCTTCCCATCCACTCTCACTGCCTGTAAACTTTTCTCCTATCCTTACACCATCCATCCCCGTATGTTGTACATGCTGCACCCAGTTCGATTCTTCAGTTCCTAGACTGAACATGCAGTTTAAGTGGTTATGGTCCTGAGAAATGATCAGCTACTTTATTAGAGAACTCTTCCTTAGATATCACACAGAGAATCTACCAAAGTTATTTCCCAGTGCTTTCAATTCAATTCATTAAATCTCAAACAGACCCCTATCAATTTCTTGAAACTTCAAATTTTCTCTCAACCATACACTTAAAATTTAAGTGAAAATACATTTTTTTTTTAACCAAACAAATAGGTTGGGTGCCCAGCAGATTGAAATTGTGGCATCAGAGCTATTGTGAGATATAAAGTCAAGCCAGAATGTCTGCCATAGAGTCAAGCATATGAGAACAAATCCTGGTCTCTCTAACCAGATTTTACACAGTATCACATCTTCCCTGAGACTGAAGCAGAAATTTATCATTTAGTTCACTGCACAGGATTGCTTAAAAACTCCTTTAGGTAAGACTCCTATTGATGTCCATTGAAGTTTGGTTCAGGTACCAAAAGGGTTGAATTATGCCTTTTGTCTAGTTAGTTGCTAGGAAGCTGAGATTATCATCCGAAAAAAAAATTCAAAAGTCAGATGGTAGTTTATAAAATTAGTCCTCTCTCAGTGCTTGATTCAATCCTGTTCCACCAATGGGATTTTGACTAGTTCTTATTAAGCACTTTCCTTCACTGTTGTTGTTTTATTTTCTTTTAGGCTGTCATTGTTTTGTTATTTTTAAGCGTTTATGTGATGTTTTTAATTCTTATACCTACCTGTAATGAAAGAGATTTTACTTCAAAATTAAACTTACATTTTTCCAGAATTTAAGATTATTCACAAACCTGCACCTTTGCTATGCCTTTGGAAGGGTTACTTGCACTTTAGAAGCATCTTAAATTGGTTTTGGTATGGATTTTTGTAGAAAATAAAAAGTATTGTCCTCCTAAAAATAACACCGGAAAGAAGCAGCAATCTTAAAGTGAACAAAAAAACCCCTCCCTATTCATCTTTAAAAAGAAGAAATCCGTAGGAACAATTGTCACATCATCATCATTTGTTAAAAAGAAAAAAAAAAAAAAAAAAAAAGCCATCTTACCAAATAGTTACAGTAAAAGAGTTAAATCTAGATACTATTGTGGAAACACAGTGGGAGAGTAAAGTCTGTTTATGGCAAGGTACGTAGGCACACTGTGAAGAGCCCAGCTACAGTTAAATGTAGACAAGTTTTATTTCAGGTAGCCCACAGGAAGCAATAATGTTCATTTCTTTGGGAAGAGTGGGAGGACTGTGACAGAGAATCAGAGAAAAAGCAAATATTCATTACTGAGGATACGGCTAAAGTACATACCATGTTCTTTAGGCAATAAGGCAAGCCAAAGACTGTACTGATAATGTGTTGGCTATTTTCTGGTGCCTATCCAAGTCCGTATGCTAACTCATGGTACACGTGACGTGAGTTAGCCCATTTTAACTGGAGAGTATTAATGTGCCTCAAATCCATGGTCTAGTTTGCATCACAATCGTCTGTGTAATGAGACTCTGAGAGACTTCAGGAAGAATATGACAGTGGAGCAGTGGAAGTCTAAGCAACACAGAGAGAAAAAGAACTTTTTTCTCCCCAAATTAAAAAAAGCAGATTCATGTCAAATGAAAAATTTGTCAAATTTGTGTTCATAGCAGTCTTGGTTTTAAAAATCCATTTTTAGAGTTCATATTTTTCATTGCTATATTTTGAAGACAAAAAACTTTATTTGAATTTTCATTTTAGTTCAAAATTTATCTGAGTTTTATAAATACCTATTAAATGTGTTAAAAATTCTAAATCTAAGTAACCCATTCTGTTTTTCTTTAAGAGCTGTCAGCAGAGAAAGACTAGATTTCAGATCTTTGAACATTCCAAAGAATCTTCATTTTGGGTAACCTAGAATAATATATAAAAGATTCCTTTGTTGATCCTTTCAGGAAAGTAAAACAGTGATTATGCTCACAGATCTAACTGAGCTCCATGAGATACATGTCATTTCTTTCCATTAGACATAGAGGAAGGCAATATCAGACGAAAGCTCTATCAGGCTGGAGGTTGTTAACCCCACAGTGTAAACATAAACACATATGAAAAAGTATCACACAGATAACACCACATAATCTCTGAACCATTGGCACATCAATAAACTAATGAAACCAATTATATATTACAAGAGTGTCCACCACTACAGTATCTCAATACTCTTTCTCTGTTACAGGCTATACACACGTATAAAAAAAGAAGACATGCTGAACATGAATGCTTCCCCTTTTGAGTAGCTCAGCTCAAGTTTGTTACAGAAGTTCAGATAGGCTGAACGAGCCAGAAAAAACAATTAAACTTGAACCATATAGTCTAGTGGTAGAGCACACTTTTTTACAGGCTGTTATCTTGATTTGCTACTCTTTAGTTTTGATAAAGAGTTAATGCCCAATTATAGCTTAAAAAAAAAAAAAAAAACTCGCCATGCACAGCATTTTGCTTTTAGTGCATTAATTTTAGTGCATCTTCCCCAACTTCAGCTTCTGAATTACAAATTTAAAAAGTTTTTTAAGAACAATTCTGTGCCTCAATGCTTTTCTCTTTGTAAGAATAAGAAATCTAGTTGTGAAGCTCCGTTTTTTTTCTCATGAACTAGCCAGGTTGGTTGTTAATCTTTCCTGTATTTTCTAGGCAGCTGATAAAATAGTATTGACTAGTTTTATCAGTATTTATTTTAATATTTTTCTGTCTAAACAGGGATCTCTTTGTTGAAGTTAAACACCTCTCATAGGGTTTTATTGGGCAACTCTTACTACCTTTACAGAGAAATAACTCACACTTTGAGATCAATGGGACTACTCGTGTGAGTAATTGCATCCCGGTTGGAGAAAAGCTGCACCATTTATTTCTTACATTGTATCTGAAGTCATAAATAGTGCTTTTTCTCACCACAAAATTTGTTTCATTGGAGAAGTACAAAGGCGATATCTTCAGTGTAAACAGGAATTAGCCGTCTCATTGCGGTGAAATCAAACTTTTCTCAGAGCAGAGACTGGCAATATAATAAAATATGAGAGCTTGCTTGCTTTATGCACTGAGCCTTCAACTGTTGGTGAGCCCTAACACAAAATAAAGCAAACATTTTTTGCTCTTTAACTATTCTATAACATTCTTGGTTTGCTAAAATTTATTCTCCTCATCAGAATCAGTAGACAGACTTCTTCTTGTATATAAAGTGAAACTTTAGTGAATAGCAGGCTAACATGAGAAATTTGATGAGTAGCAAATTGACTAGAGAAGTACAGAATTAGAGACAGACAAATTAAATGAATACTTTTCCTTAATTTTCTGTGAGGATGATAATGTTGAACAGGAAAATTGGCATTAAAAATAGGAAGTGATTTTCTAGAGTGCAATAAAATAACTATTTGCTGTTGCAATAAGGAAATATTAATGCTTTCTTTGACAATTGTACCATTTAATCATAACAGTAAGATTAAAAGTTTATGTGAAATTCTAGTTACTCAGGTTCAAGAGGAATAATTTCCAATGGGAATCATCTGTAGAGAAAGGCTAATAGGATATTAAGAAGCAAAAAGATCCGACATTATGAGAAGACACAGACTATTGTATACGTGATAAATAATATGCCAAATTGCCTAGCATTTCTAGGGTGAATTTGAATATAAATATGATAAATTTTAGCCACCAAATTCTCACCATCACCAGAATAACAAGCCATATGATTTTAATTTGCTGTTTACAACAGGTTGTCTTTCCACTGTCATAAATAATGAAAAGCCTACAACAAACAAAAACTAAAAACAAATGAGAAACATATACTAGAGCAATAAAATGAAGAAATAGAGCAAACAGACTAACACTCAACGTTCTGATCTCTTTAAAGATATCTGCTCTCTGCATAATGTAAGAATTTCTACACAGCCCTATCAAAGGTCCACCTAACCACACCCTGTCTTCAACAGAGCTCAACACTTTCATGTTTTCTACAACCTCCTCAGACTGTGGTAAGACCAACATATCTTTGCTTTACCTTTTTGTTATTTCTTTGCTTGGATGCTTTCCTTTTAAATTCAGTCTATACTTTAGAAATGCCAGAGCCTTTCCCACCAGAAGGAAGCAGAGGACAAATCTGTACTTTGCCAATAGTAACAGAATTAAAGTGCAAGACAATAAAAGAGCTGATAAACATGTGGCTGGATTATGACTCCTTCTAGCAAAGGGCCATATGACATAGCGCCTAAGAGCATGCAAGAAAGAGCACTAAATAAATACTTCATCAATCTGGCTATGTTCTATCTTCAGCAAAAGCCACACCTCAGAATAACGCATACGGCACAGCAGATATCTGAGAAACATTTCAAATCGATTTTCAAAGCATGACCACTTTAAAATCTAAAGATCAGTATTAGTTGATTCAGCACAGTTTGCTGTGATTTGTATAAGAGAATTTTGTCTTTCTTATTTTTGATATAATTGAATTTAAAAAGGGTAAGAGAAAAAATAGGAATATAGTATGAGTAGGTGCTCATTTACAAATGGATTTTTTTGCTGTCTTTACATGCTCCATTTCTGAAACAGTTATGCCAACATGGTGTAAAAATGAAACAGTTGTCGTTGTCTCAGATTCAGATGCTTCAGAATAATTTCAGTGAGAAATAGTAAAGAATGGAAATGTTTTCTGCTAGTGGGGGGGTATAATAATTATTTTGGAATTTGTAGGACAATATAATCAACAAATGCGAAATTTGCAAAATATGTAATCAGCCCCAGTATGAATAGTTGCCTTTTGAGTCAGTCCTTGAAAACACACACCTAGTGCTAAGTAAATGATCACTTAAGAATGCCAGAGATATTGAATCAACATGGCACAGTTTTTCTTATGTTCTTCAAATGCTGAAAAGTGTATTGATGAAGAATAATAAACGCATTCCTATTTCTGTGGGGAGGAAATAATATAAAACCTTGAAGATTTTTTCTCATCTACAAAATATCAAAATCTGGTGAAAAATAAATTAGCTCTACTGAGAGGTTTAAAGAAAAAGAAGATCTGACTGTCAGTCTTCTTTGATAAAAGAATACTGGAAAGAGGAAGAATTGAGGAATCTTTTTAATATAGGCTCTTCTAATCAACTGTTTAGGAAGCTAGTGGCTAAGTGAAAACAGAAGTCTAGAGGCTTTGGGATAGAAAATTCTGAAAAGATAGAGGAAAAAAGGCCACATCTTGGGAAAAAGAAGAAAAAGAGGGGAAGAAAGTAATTTATTAGACATAGATTAGATTAGTAAAATGTTTTGGATTAATAACCAAAAATGTTGTGGCCATCTAAGATTTTTGGAAATTGATAGTTTATTAAAAATTGCTTTTTTCTCCCTTTTTCATCACTTTATTTATTTTTTTTTCCCCCTGACCAGAAGAACACCTAGAGTCTGGGTAGAAGTCTTGGAGCACCAAAGCTTTCATTCTTCTGTGAGGTAACAGGAAAGTGCAAGGAAAATGGTTGACTATATAAAATATTGGGTATATAAATCAAGCATACCAGGGTGATTTATATAAAGAGGAAATTCAGAATTGGTAAAAACAAGATCAAGATAGTAGGTCATGGGCAGATCAGAGATGGGATACAATAAATCAGAATTAAGGATTGATTACAAAACATTTTCTTAAACATTGCTCATAAAAAAAAAAATGTTTCCAGTAGCTGTTGAATAGTCTGTGTTTTTGTGCCCAGTTTTCCACTTTGCTTACAATTATGCTTTGTTCTTTGAAAAATGGTAAATTCCTATGTCATGTGGAACCCTTTGGTGGAAGGGGAATTTTTTTTCTTTGGGAGCAACTCAAACTGTTCAGAAAGAGAAGCTACAAGGCTGCACATGAGGCTGACAAAAGAAAGAGGAAAATCACAGGGAGGAGCTGGGAGTCTGTGGCTCAAAGAGAGACTGTTGAGCAGATCAGGGAGCAGAGAAGGCGGCCTCAGGAATGATGAAGACAACCTTCCTAGGGAGCAGAGGGGACTTGGCAGAATTTGATGCAAGGGAGAAAGCTAACGAAGACCTGCCTTTAAAGGTCACAATAAGAGCTGTGCATAACACCTTTTTATTTCTGTTGTATCTGACATGGTTCCTTTGAGATTTTATTATTAAAAAGTTAAGAGATTCCAGTTTCTATTCTAACAAGCCTGGCTGTTTTAAGTTTAAAGCTTTCTTGGTCCTCTTGGGGAGCTTGTTCTACGGTGAAAATCTAGGCACATCCACTTCAATGTTCTGGGCAACTTGGGGTCCTGCCACAAGCAGGTAGATGGCTTGGATGGGATTATGCATCTAATTCAAATGTAATTTAGAGTATTCAGTGGAATATTTGAACAGAAAGCACATGCCTGTATGAATAAGTTTGATCATACTTCAGCTGCAAAGTGCAGATTCTGGCATTGGCATCTACTAATGCATAATGATCATATCAAAAGGAGTATTGTGCTGTCACCATATATTCTGACAATGTTACACCTCCAAGGTTCTCCACATCAGATGACAAAAAAAGACATTCTAGCATCTGCTGATCTCTGGTAGATGAATGTGGGGGAAAACAATGGGGTGGAGGGGAACACAACAGGTCCAGGCTGGACCATGTGGGACAACATGAAGATGAGCGCAGGAGTGCCATGGCAGCAACAGTGCCTTATAGTTGCTGTACTGTTTGGTATGACTTACATTCAGGATACCCACACTGCCATGGCATTGCAATGCCAGCCATCACTAACATTTGATCGATGAAAAGATCTCCCAAGCTGCATCAGGGAATTATTTTCTTTTCTTAGAATATATTCCCTGTGGGCATCCTTATTTTTATAACTTCATGGGGTTTTCAGAAATCTATGTTGACCATAAAATGAATCAAATGCCTTTAAGCCTTTATATGTCAGTCTCTATTATGTACTTTATAAGTATGTAATACTTTATAGCATGATAGGTATTGAATATTTAAACTAAAGGAAAAAAAATGAAAAGAATTACTGGCATTTTATACACAAAGTTAAAACATGTGAATAAATAATTAGTAAATGGTATTACTGGTAGTAATTAGTATTGGTATGATAGTAATTAGTATTAGTAAATAGTTAGAATTGTTAAAGAATGAGATTTTTCAAAGTTCTTGTTTTGTATGGAAGAGGTGATAACAGCCATTAAAGAGAAAATAACCAATTCCAAATCAAACAGAAATGTATTTTGCTAGGACAAAAAGCATATAAATTGAAACCAAAGGTGGTGGCTAGGGGAAGGGTAAACAGATGTTCTCTCATCTGGTATGTATAATTGTAAAAAAAAAAACCCTTTTTTTCTTGCAAGTTGGGACTGACCTAGGGTAAGGAATGATAACAACGAGGTCATATAATTGAGATCTGAAAACGCATTCATTTTGGTAACTGAGAATAATCTTGATAATATTCATTTGATTCCAAAGATGAAAATGGTTCTTTTTCTCAGTACATATATTTAATCTATAGCTCAAAACATAGCTCTGATCAGTGATAGATGTGCTGCCATCTCTACAAGCCAGCTTTGTCTCCCTGTGTGTGCTTCATCCCATTCATACCTTGCATACAGGGATCATCAGTTAATTTAAAATGTAGCAAGTCAAAAGTGCATTTTCTGACAGAGAAGAAAAGTCAGGCTATGGCTGGCAAAAGAGTGGGAGCAGAAAACCTGCTGAATCTCTGGAATGCCAAAGCTCTGCAAGGTAAGGAAAAAAAGATGTATAGCAGCAAGATATTAATGGTGAGATTTTTGCAGTAATAAAGAGATGCAAACTAGAAACAGCGAAGGAACAACACAGGGGTCCCTGGGGATTCATATTTTTCAGAAAGAGACCAGACAACGGGAATCCGGTGGAGCTTTGAAGCTTTTTACTTGCTTGGATGCCTTAAAAAGCATAGAACTTAGCAGACAGAAGATTATGTTAATACTAACAGCAATAATGTTTATATATGTGTGAAGGATCACTCAATTAAGAAAGGTTCATGCACATGAGAAACTATACAAATTGAGTTTGATATTTATATTAAAAGTTTCTTCTTTTTTTAATATCTATCTTAACTAGAAGTAGACCATGCCTTTGGGTCATATGATTGCTCATCCTGAACATACATAAGGCTGCAGAAGAATTCTAATGTCTTATCTAGATAAGAAATTGGGTGTTTTTTTTTGTTTTTTTGTTTCTGTTTTGTTTTTATAACAGGGTGGCAGCAGCAGCGTAACCCCTGTAGTAGCAGTACAAACTCTGCGTGGGGAGGGGAGGAGGAGTTCAAATTCTTATTTTGCCACTGGTGCCCCTTGAAAGCCTGTAGAAAAAGTGTAAAAATCTTCTGAGATTATCGTATACTTCTCCAACTAGTATTTTCCAGACTAATGTGTTTTTATTTTCCAAGTTAAAGATGAAAATAGCTGTTACTGACAGAAAGGAGCAGTAGAGCCAAATATTAAATGGATATTATTAATTCAAAAGCTTGTAACATCTTTAAATGTTCAAAAATGAGTGGATATAGAAAACTGAAATCTCCAGAAATGATGGGCCTTTAGGTGGAGCCGTGCTTCAGACATTCAGATGAAAACACATTTTGAGTTGGCTAAACTCTACAGACTTAAGTAGCAGTTTGTGCATGCAAATTAGGTAGTACTTGCAGCTGTCACCAGATTAGCTGTGTACTGAAAACACAAGAAAATTCTGGCTTTGTAGGAGTCAGCGTGCAATAACTGTAAAGCACATTAAGCAATAAGAGTTGAGTTTCATTCCCTGAGAAGTAAATATAAGTTTAATAAATTGATAATGGCACCAAATACCCCACCCTGGCAGAAATCTATATGCTGATATCCATGACAGTTCAATCAGGCAATTGACTTGCCATTTAGGGAAATGTCCACAAAGTCTCACCAGTTTTATTGTCATTATGCAATTGTTAGGAAGACCATTCAGTCTCCTGTGTTTTCTTTTTGATTTTTAAATGTGGAAAGACAGGATTCATGCCACATGTTCAGTAGTTTTGATGGATCCATGAACCATGACAGCAAGAGTATCTGTGCTTCAGATCTGCACACGTGCAGCAATTACTCTCTAAGATCATTGGTGTTATTGAAGCAGAGTGGAAGCAGGACTTAAACACAACCAAATACATTAACCTTGAGGAAGAAGACTCTCTTCTTGTTGCCACATGCTTATAGCATCTGATTGCTTGTTCTTATTTTACACAGTATTTTCCAAATTTTGCCTTTTATTTGGGGTAGTGAGTGTTACAATCACTGGGTGTTTTAAAGACACCCCTGTCAGGGAGGTGCAAGGGTGGGTGGCTCCTTAAGGGCAGGACAGGGACCAGCAGGGCTGGGGCTGCCCCCAGGGACCTGACAGCCACATTAAAAGCAATGAGCTTACGTCCTTGTTTTTTTTAAAGCACTGCTTACCGGATTTCCCACCTACACTGCACTGGGGTGGAGGAAGATGGTCATTCCCATCCCAAAACTAGGCAGCACTCACTAGGAAGGAGACATACAAATTGGTCAAGTACAGGGTTTTGGCAGGGATGCTACAGAGCGATTGCAGCAACAATTATGTTGCTCTATTGTTTGTTTTTCCTCTATTTTTACCTCCACACTTGTTTTAAGTGTGAGCTGATCAGATAGATGTCAAGAGACTATTTTCAGTTTTCCATGGTAAGTGGACAAACGGTCACACAACCAGAGCCAGTATATTGTGGCAGAGCATCTGTAAGTATGTAAAACAAATGAGAGATGAAGCAGGCATGAGCAACGACAGACATTGCTTCAAGACCATAGGGACTCATGAAATGTACTTCAGTTTTACTAATTTAAACCTTTTTTTTCTAAAGAGGATACAATAGGCTTATCTACACAAGGAAATGTATTGACATGGGAGTATAATTTAAACTGTGCATAATCTGCTGTAGAAGCAGATTAAGCTACATTGTAAATAAAGATACTTGTCCTTGAGAACGCCTGTTCACTTTGGGAATTTTATTCCAAAGCTAATAGCACTGATTGGATCTTGTTGATGTCATTATTTAGGCTGTAGCTTGAGTAACTACATTAGTGAATAAGTTCTGGTAGCAAAGCCCTTCACATAGTGCAGTTTTGGAAATAAAATAAGCAGAACAAAAGCGAAAGGCCAAAACATAGCAGAAATAAACTTGCAATGATACAGTGTTTTAAATGCAACAGAACAGGGCACTTGTTGCATAAACGTCTTCTGC
Source organism: Apteryx mantelli (assembly GCF_036417845.1). NCBI lineage: Eukaryota > Metazoa > Chordata > Aves > Apterygiformes > Apterygidae > Apteryx > Apteryx mantelli. The sequence continues at coordinate 82,473,892 of NC_089979.1, forward strand.
GTGCTGACCTGAGTGTGTTTTGCCAAGCCAGCCAGGCAACGCACCACAGTAGTTAGCAAAGCACCGAGACTTCCCTAATAAATCCAGCTAAGAAACTGGTATATTAGCTCAGAACAATATTGTTCTGAGTCTTTTGGTCAGCCCAGACTGTGGGCAGAATGAGAGATACATCCATAAACATAAGTCCACGTGACATACAAACTGAGATGTGTAAGTATTACTGTTGATAGCAGTGAGCCAAAGGGCCCAGGAAGAGGCAGAAAGCCCCATGAATGTTTTAGGAACCCTTGCACAGAAGTGCATCCCATGCTGTCATTTTAAAGGCACAATTTTTTCATGCTGCTATACACACTGCTAGAAAATGAATATGCTCACATACCTTCCAGATTGACATCTAGGCTGGAGGGTGATGGTCAGACAATTGAAATAGTTATTAACTGTCTTTTAGAGAAAAATGTGGAGTTATGAAGTGTCAGTAGAGAGCTATAAAGCAAAAACAAAACCCAGGCGGCAGAAAGGCAAAGGAGGCTTTAGGTTTGCGAGAACTGCATTGTGTCACAAAACCCAAGACCGCTGAGACAAAATTTCAATAGCCATTGAAATTGTACTCTTACGTAACTGGTAGCCATATGTACCATTACATAAAACTCCATACTCTGTGCTATATATGAATCTTGATACATATACACACACACTGTACATATATAGTGAGAGAGAGAAAGTGCAAGCAAATATACATAAAACTAAGCCTTTTTTTTTTTTTTTTTTTAGTTTGAGCTAAACTTTAGAGGACTTTGTAGGGTAATATCAGTGTAAATCAGTAGTAATCTATGGGGTTACTTTGGCATAAAGCTGCTGCAAAATCTGAATGGAGCTCAAGGTGTTTACAGACCATTAATTTTTAAGAAAACAAGCATTTCCTCCTTAAGTGTGAAATGTTTACCTGAAAGCTGTCTGAGATTTTGCCAGCTATTTGATTTAACTTATTTAACACGCACTTTTTGAAAAAGATACACCTACAGGATTCAAGCAGCTCCAGCGTCTTCTGTACAAGGGAGCTGCGCTGGCTCTGTGGGGGAGGCAGTCTGACATTGATAGGGTGCGGGAAGGACCGATTCCTCTCCAAAGTGTCAGTGTTTCAGAGCCCTCTCCTTCCCCACCACACACACACACACGTACCAAACCACAGCTTTTTCTCTTCTCTGTGCTATTTGCAGACTGCAAAAACTATGGCGTTACAAAAGTGACTTAGAGTAACACCCCAGATGGTTGGGGCTGCTACATAAATAGCAGAACAGGGTGGGCCTTCCGTCTGCATGAACTTAATGAAACCTGGTGCTGCATTCACCTCAATTATTTTCACAACACAGATAAACTGGGCCAAGTTTTGTGGAAAACTTTGAGGCCTGCCAAGCTTCATTTGAAAGTTACTTCTTTTTGTCCCCGAGGCATCGATCTGTGTTTCTTGTTCTTAAAGCAACGTGTGGAAGTGAATCACATTGGCAGGTTTTTTTAGCCTGGTTCCTAATCTTTCCTTTGAGATTCTCTTTGTCCACTGAAACTTAGGAACTCCTTTCTTGGGACCTTGCATTTATCTATAAGCACAGATTTCACAGACATTTTAAAACTTGCATGGCAGAAACTCTTTTCCCTTCCGTCAGGTATTGCAAGTGACAGAGTAAACAGACTGGTATCTAAGCTAGGAGCTGGATGGTAGGAATTGAACTTATTTACATAATAAGTGCAGAGCCATAGAAGGATGTTTTAAATATTTAGTACTGTCAGTCATCAGTGGGTTTTTTTGTTTTTATTACAAGGACACTTGCATAACATTCTTCGACACTGTTCATAGTTAGCATGACAGTCTCACTACCTGCGAAGGTAGAGTTCAATGTTTAACTTAATGTCTAAATAGATGAAATAGGAGGAGAAGAAAAAAAGAGATGTAGAGAGGTGAAATGACTGAATAACACAGCAGGTAAAAAATGTATAGAAAAACAGATTTTAGAACTGCTATGGTCTTATTGTGGTGTCCTACTAACTAGTCTTTCAATGCAAACTTTTATATAAAGTGCATTAATATTAAAAGTGAATAGTGTACATTTCCAGGTAGTTTCCAATCTTTCTATGCTGATCCATGCTTACTTTTCTACTTTAGCCTTCTGCTTTCTGAGCCAATAGCGATGATGACCTTCTACAAGTACATAAATGTAAATAGCATCTTTCTAAAGATGATTCAAACACCCACATTTCTTAAAAAAAGAGCACATATAAAGCTCATACCTCTCTCTCATCAAAGGGAATTTTTTTCTTTTACCACAAAGAGCATAAACTGCCAATAGAAATCCAGATGTGGTAAACAAATTAAAAACTAGAAAACTCTTCTTAGTCACATTTCAGATTATATGCAGGTGTTACTGGCATGAGTAGCCTAAGGATTTCAAAATTGTCACTGTGTATTTTAAAGGCTTGCTGTTACAAAACAGGTCCACTCAGCTACTTTTTTTTTTTTTTTTTTTTTAATATTTCAGAATATCATTTTCTAGGGAGACACATTTTTCAAAACAACTTTGGCTAAAAAGGTGGATAGTGCTTAGCCTTTCAGGGGGTCAAGTTTTATACTGCCAGTGAATGGCTTGAAATCAGACACCAGAAAATTTGGTCCAGTATGTGAACTGTGGCAGACAACATGCTGCTACTACTGTCCCAGAGGCTCTTTAAAGGAACTGTAAAAATAGTCCCATGCTTCTAATAAAGTAACAAATATCTGTCATTGCATCTGCATTTCTGAAGACTAGTCAACTTTCTTGCTCTTTGTTTCGCTGCACCCCCTGCCCTAGCACATTATTAGCCTGTGACAGTATTTCCTGTTGTTATATTTTTTGAGCAATAAATGCCACAGCTAAAATTCTGTGGGTCCACCACTTAAACTGGAAACAAAGCCTGGTCACAGCAAGCCCAGCTGCTGTTGAAGATGATTCCATTTAGTCAGCAATTTGCTGCATCTGGTTTTATTTGTTTGTCAGAACTGAAGAGGGTACCAACCTCATAAATACAGGGCTAAGAATGTTTTTGTTCTGGAAGCCATCCCAATGCTTATTGCAATGCATCACACAGCTGGATATAGATTTTTATACCTAACGTCAATCTGGATGAGTTGAGTGACTCTTAGACTTTCTATTTCCCTGTTGTTTTCTGGGCTATTGAGTTTTTGATGATTGATAGCTATACTGCAGAATTTTTCTGGGTGGTTCTTCACGCTTCTGATATACATTCTTTCCACCCTCACAAGGAATTTTTTTCTTTTTACTGCTAAACTAATTTCCCTTATAATCTGATGTAACAAAATGGATCAGCTAGTAAAATTAATTTTGGCAAGTCATTTTTTGCATCTTGTTAAATATAATCCAAATATCTGAACTGTACGTTCAGGTGTTGTGCAGACTTCTCAGATTGCTGTTAAGGGACAATATAGCTTGAATGGTGAATGCAGACCATGGCCACTAACCCCCAAGAAAGGTCACGGCGAAAAGCAGCACAGCACGAACAGACACAACTTTTCTGCCCGACTTTCCTGGACAAACAGCGAGCTCCCTGCAGGGAAGGGAAGCCAAGAAGGAGGGAACATAACACTGGGGGTGGGCAGGTAGCAAGTGAGCGAGGGTGTGAGGTAACCGAGTAAGGTAGAAGCTGTCATCTCGTTGGGTCTTAAATTAATTGCCATATCCAGATCCACTATAGGCTTTTTGCTGTGTCTCCCCTGTGACAATTGCTCCTTAAATTCATGTGTTTCCACCTCAAAGAAAGCTACATTGGTGATGAGCATATTCATAAGTTCAAGTATGGCTTTTTTTTCTTTTTTTAAATAAACATGAAAAGAAAAAGAAAAGGGGGTTTCAGTGACTCTGGCTTTCACTTCTATAACTGTTTCAAATCAAATTCAGGTGTACAGAAATGAAGCATGATTGCCATACATCTTGCAGGATATGATATGGTCAGCAGAGCACAATCAATAGATTGAGTATTTTCACAGTTTATAGTTGACAGTGTTGCTCCATGGATTAATAGAATATTTATTAGTGCTGCTGACAGTGCACAACATAAAAAATAAAGATAAAAATAAATGCTTGAAAATCCTTGAATAAGCATTCTTCACTATCCTCACTCTTTCACACTCCTCAGAAAAAGGAGAGCCTGAACCCACTCCACTAGTTCTGAAACAAGTTTTCTGGCTTCACAGCTTTCTTATTAGCAGTAAAATTGGTAAAATATGATTAGCAGCTCTCACCAAAGGAAACACCTATGTTAAAACAGATTAGGCAATATAATTTTCCACTGCATCTTAGGAGTTATATCTTTCCCTGAATTTTGGCTTTTTAAGCTATACACTTATCCTGAAAAACACTGAGTGCTTTGCAGCACTGCACACGTCAAGGCTGAATTCTTGTTGTTCACACATAAGGGTGTTTAAAGAGAGATATAAATTCCCTGGTGACTCTCTGGCTTCTCGATGCGTCTCAGGCTGCAATCTGGTTGCAATTACACACCAGAGAGTTCCTTGCGTAGGGGAATTCTGATGAATGCAGGTTTTGACATGCAAATTTGCCTAAGCCCAGGGGTGGGAAGGGTGTCTGAACCAACTAAATACTGAGCTTTGCCACTTTTTTCAGTCTGGTCAACTCCCTTTGAAAATAAGATGACGACCCCACTAATATTAAGAGCAACAATATACAAGGATCTCAATAAACTGCTTTATCTTGAGATATATCCAGCCTCACCCGTTGCTATGCTCAAAAGTTAACAATAAAGACTAAGGTAATAATGAAGATAACAGTAAAAATATTTCCTAACACATCTAAAGGAAAAAAAGGCCATCTGAAAGTATAACATTTACAACTTTTTTCTATTATGAATACTGATGCTTCTGCCTACTTTGTATATTTGCCCTGAAAAAAACAAAGCAAAACAAAACAAAACAAAAAGCCCTAAGCTCTGTGATTCTCAGCACACTTGAGGCCATGATTTCCAAATGTGAATATTATGCTCATTTGAATATAAAATAATTATCAAGAGCAGGTGCTTAAATGACAAACTGTAGTTACAACTGTCCTCTAATTCCCTTTTGTTCAAGCTGAAAAAAAAAAGTATGATTAAGTAAGTGCCATTGTGGTTGCAAGCATCACTAAGGATGCTTTTTTTAGAGAGGAAGTGAATGGAATTTTCTTATTTTTGCTTAAGACAGCAGTATTTCCTTATTTATGCATAGAATATAAGGGAGCTGAACTTTTTAAGAAAGTCTAGTGATTACAATAAAAAGACAAATATTTAAAAAAGGAATTATTTCTGATACATATAATAAATATAACTCAGTTTGGATTTTCTTTTTTCCTAAAGCAAGTCTTTCGTGCCCTTTTTTACTTAATCCTTATGAAGAAGGTGCTTTTAGATAAGAGGATATTCAGGAATAACTACTGTACTTTAATTTCATGTCTGGATTTAACCTGGGTTGCTTTTTATGTTTGTACACCTCACCTTCATGTTTAGAATACAGAACACTTAAAACACACTTTTTAATACTTTTGTTTTTGTCTCCATTGGGTGTTGTGTGATAATTAACAACTGCATGCACAACAAGACTTTTTATAGAATTTGCTTCCCAAAACCTAAACTAGGTTTGCAAGAGTTTGGTGATCAAGTTCAACATCACCAACCACCTTGCAGGGAGTAGTGGCTATAGTCATTCCAGGACATGCTAGGTGGCTCCCAGGTCTGAGAAGATCTCTTTAAATGTTGCAGTGCAGGGGTATACAGAAAACTTCATATAGTAGCTGTCAGCTGTTTCTGGTTCCTGTCAGGTAGTATCGACCAGAAACAAGCTTTCCTTATCTTAACATAACAAGAATCACATTAGAGAGCGTGAGCTTTTAACAGATGAAGCCTAAGAAGCCTTTGGACTGTCTGCATAAGGCTTTCTTACATGTTTGCTTTCTCGAAACCCACTTGCAAGCTAAAACTTAAGAGGCTGCTATAAAAGTCCTGATCAAAGTGTCCTGTCTTCGCTGAAGGAGATGTGGGATTTCACATAACCATACCCTACTGCCCTGATGCAGAAAGGATTTTACATAGGCTGTTAACACATAGGCTAATTTTAACTCCACTGAGCAACAGGGTGGATGAAATAACTTAAAAGCTATTTTTGCCCCTTAAGTTGGTGACAAGAGACACATGCTGTCATGAAAAAGGAAAGAGAGAGGGAAGAGAAACAAACCTGGAGTGATGAGAGAGTAATAGCATGAAGAAAATTAGCAGTGAGAAATAAAAACTATTTGATTTGATGCTTCCAAGAATTTCCCATACAGAAATGAAAAGAAGTATGAAAATAAATGCACAAAATAAGAATAAAAACTCATAGTTTTCCTAAGTTTGTGTCTCTGAAAGGATGCAAAACTTGAGAGAATATAACCTGTTCATGAATCAGACTGCTTTCTCCATGGCTAGCATAGGATACCGCAGCGAAGGGAGTCAGCTTGTCATACTCTAAAAGGCAGACTGGTTTAACTCAAATTGTACACATATATGCAGTGTTGCAAAAATACAGAAACTTATGATTTACTATTTGTAGGCAGAGACCTACAGTGGGGTCTCTTCCTCTAAGCAATCATTTTACTTTCTGTATTGAGTTCTTAATTTCAGTCTAGACTGAAATTAGTTATTCTCCTTGTCTCCCAGTAATAAGGAAGTTTTCACTCATTATGAAAGATCCTGTGCATCAGTTTTCAAAATATGCAGATGCAGAACTAAAATGTTACTTAAAGATGTTTATTCAGGTGTTTATCATATCCAAGTTTGACTAGAGACCAAAATCCATGGTTTCCTAAATCATATGCATGCACAGATTCACTGAATAATTCAGGTTGGAAGGGACTGCAGAGGTCTCTAGTCCAACTTCCTGCTCAAGCAGGGTCAACTCTGAGGTCAGCCCAGGTTGCTCAGGGCTTTATCTAGTTGGGTCTTGAAAAATTCCATGGATGGGGACTTCACAGACTCTCTGGGCAACCTGCTGCAGTGCTTGGCTATCTGCAGGGTGAGAAGGCTTTTCCTTATACCAAGTTGGAACCTCTCCTTTTTCAATTTATGACAACTGTCCGTTGTTTTCCTACCATGAACTTAAACAAAGAGCCCAGCTCCGTCTTCTTGCTAACCCCCTTGCACTAGGGTACTGGGGGGCTGTTATGTCCTGCTGATCCATTCTCAGCCTGTTGTCCACCAGGACCCCAAAAAGCAGATGAGTTGGTTCTATGAAAGAAAAGAAGCAGTTTGTGATTTTCCACTGCAGAACATACCAAAAGTTATTCCTGGTAGAAGAGAGCTTTTGAGTGCTCAGCTTTAATATGCAAATATAAAGAGAACATCATTGTTGTTTTCAAACTGTGAATTATTTTGTGTTATCAGTCTCTCTGTACAAAGCCTAGCAGAGTCATCATTGGTGACTTAGTAGGCCCTCGGACGGTATGATAATAAAAAAGCAATCTGATTTTTGTTTTATTAATAGCAATAACAAAATTGTTCTGTTTAACTGGTCATGGTATAAAGAGGGGACAGAACATCTTTTATTTTACAGGGAAGATGCAACTTCTTGTTCAAAAGAAGAGATGGAATTCCACTCTTATCAGATATCCCACAAAAGCCTTCATTTCAGTTGCCATAGTTTCAAGCTTGACCATGGTGCAATTCTGGGCTATGCCAAGTCTGTCTGTGGTACCAGGGTCTCTAGAGAATCATAAGGGGTCAAGTCATAATGTTTGAAAGTCTATGTTGCCCAGTAGTTGTGGCAACTGTTGTCTATAAGTAAACTACCCGGACTACTATGGAAATCAGAAGCAGCTGTTGGCAGATAAGTATTTTAAATGACATTTGTTGCAGTTCAGTTTCTCACTAAAAGGCCTTGCCAATCATAAATCCCTAATTTACTCCAAACAAATTTCTCTGTGCTCTTTCTCATCTCAGGAGATGGCTTAAAAATACAGGAGCACAATTTTAGTTTCATCAAGATTTTGATCTCTTGTATAGCAAAATATTTCTTGACAGTGCATTGGCACAATAAGTATGAGGAAGTGCAGTACCTCAAAGTAAAGATTGATCTATGCAGCAGAAATCCATAAGAAAAAGGGCAAAATATGGATTTTCAGGAGGTGCAGCTTGAAGGGCTATCTGAGTGTAAGAAGAAACATGCTGGAATATATTTCCCTGATTCTACTGTATATCAGCAGTCATTCATTCCAGGAGTTAGACACTACTCATCCTTTTTATCATCATCTCTTCATGATCATGACTTCTGAAACAAATTCCCACAATCCTTTTCAAAAAAGACATAGTAATGTTTATCAAGCCACTAAAAATGCATTTGTCCTCATTAGAAAATTGAACTGTCCTATCTACAAGCCTGAAATACCAGTTGCTGGAATGTGGAAGATAATTTGCGTGTGCCAAGGAGAGATGAGAGAGTTTGTACGAGTCAAATGGAGAAGCACTGCCGGTATGCATGTCTTCACCCAGACTGAGTCACACTGAAATCCTATCCACAGCTTTTTAAGAAGCTCATTAGAAAGTCATGGGCGACTGAAGTGCTCTAGCCTCTGCCAAGGCTTACATCAGCTCTGCACCTCCAGTGCAGAGTGGCCTACCCATCCATAAATTAAATTGTGAAATCTTCTCCAACTGACATAGACTGATATCTTTTGGTGATAATACCATAATCCAATAATATAGCAAGTACAGACACCCCTGTGGAGCTGCATGTCAGGGTGCTGTGAGGGGAGGCTGCTCCCAAGGGAAGGGGAACCAGGAGCCAAGGGTGACCCCCACGTGGGCAGTGCCCTCAATGCTGGGCACTGTTCCATGGGTCGGACTGCGGTGGGCAGAACTGGGGCTGTTGATGGGGACGCTCGAGGGCCCCAGGCACAGCAAGGGGTGACCAGGGCTGGGGTCCCTCCAGGGGGCCCTCTGGGGAGCAGCAGGAGACAGGGCCAGAGATCAGACCAGGGACATGAGCAATCCTATTGACTGAGATGTTTCTCCCTCTTTCCAAGAAAACTCAGAGATCAGTGCAAAATCATCCTCCCATGCATATCTAACTATTGGACCTGCATATTAACATTCAGTCTCTGAACAAATTGTTTTCCAGTTCTGAAATTTAGGAGTTAAGTTTCACAGATAACTTGTTTTTTTTAAACTCACTAAGAAAACCAAACCAGGTTGAAAAAACCCCACCCTCCAATTTGGAGAGGTCACTGTAGACCATTACAGCTATGATTTCTGGAGACTCAGTTGTCCCCAGAAATAACATTTTCCATGCATACAGAACAAGTTTCTGATTCCCTGAGAGCACTCCAAAAGCCGATTGCATCTCCAGTGCCTCTCTGCATTCACTCTTAGATTCAAAGATACAATATACTCAGAGCATGAGACACAGAGAAACAGACTGAAGGATTCAAAAAAGCAAAATACCTCTTGGATATTTCTCATATTTGTTCATTTTAATTTTAAGCTGATAAGAATGCCGTTTGAAGATTAAAAATTGATTGTTTCAAATAACTTTAAATTCCACAGGGCAATATTATTTTTTCATTTTGTGTATCTGTCTGAGCATCAGCTCTTCTCTGCCCTACAATAAGCAGCCTGTATAATGGCAAAGCACAAAGACACCTCCACTGGTTCTCTGCCTCAGGGACTTGCTTTTGCCACCACCCAAGGAGAGAGGGAACTCAGGATTGTATCTTAGGCTGGCCACTGGGGCGATATAGGGCACTAAAGGCTGCAGTGCTTTGTGGCCTATATCTGCTCACCTGGAAGTTCCCAGGAATACTTTGCTTCCCAGCATAGAGCTCTATCATTGTGGCAATTTTAATTTCAAATATGAAGTTAAATTTTAGTTGTATCCAGCTCCGTTGTTCTGTTTGACACACCTGGAGGTAATTCACCTACCTGGCCTTTGGGGTACTTAATCAGCTGCAATTTTGAAAAGGATTGCAGATATGGGATACATTGCATCCTACCTGTCTGGAGCTCTGAAAAACAAACAAACAAAAAAAAGCAGCAGCATGGAGAAGATGTTAAAGAAATAAGTGAAGGCACCAGCCTAGGAATATGCATTTAGAAGCGGACAGTGACTTCACCTCATTTCAGTGACCAAACCCAAAATATATTTTAAAGCCAGGTACTTTCTTCTGTTTTTATATGAATTGCATGGATGGAACTCTTTTTTTCCCCTCCCCCTCCCTTTTTTTTTTAATTAAAAAAAGAGCTATAGAAAAGTACCTCTAATTTCTAATTGCTTTCTAATTACAATAATGTCCCCTGATGTCACTTCATTTTTGGGGTGCTCAAACTGAAAATAGAGAAAAAAAAAAAGTATGCACTTGTTACATCTATACCCATTTTAAGATCTACTTCCTGTTAAACCTGTGTAAAAACATCTTAATATAAATAAAGAAAAACCTAATTTGTTCCTTTGAATGATCAAATACAAAGATACATTACTTTTTAATTATTTAGGTTACGGTCTCACAGTCTGAAATAAGGAGAATCCAAAAATAACTTCTCCTTTATCAAACAATAATACATAGCTATTAGTTGTTCCCCCCCCCCCCATCAGCTATATAGTTCTTTGATTAATTTGTGAGCAACAATCTATAATAAATGAAAATCAGCCAACTCCAGCCACAGGTTTTCAGAAAAAAAGCGTAAGTTTTTTATTGATTCTGTATAACATGAGCATATGCAATGATGACATGCACTATAAATAAAAATAGTAAAACATTAATAATATTATTTAGCATGTTGTTACATAGTGATTACACAATGATGACTATCCTTATCTCTTTCAGAGTAGAGATTTAGAATTAAGGTAATAGAAGAAATGAAAATAAAAGATGCTAAAACTGAATATAACACTATTATCAAAAAACTTGCAAGTTTTTGATTCTCTCAGATTTGAGAGTTTTGTTTTATCACATTATTTGTCTTGAATTATACCAAAAGAATTGTAGAATTAAATTTTTAAGAACTAATGCCAAAAGTTTTCCTCACTCTTTTCCCCTACCCTTTTTTTCTCCAACCATGTTGACACATGTCCACTTCTAGATTAAAATCCAAGAAACAAAGTCTAATAGTATAAAAGAATCACTAACGGATGCACTCTCAGAAGAATTTTGTTTCCAGTTGTTGAAAAGAATACACATTTTCCGCACAAGAACTGAAAAGAACTAAAAAACAGGCTTTACAAGTATAAATCCCTAATCAACATCTCTTAATGAGAATTTCCAAGTCCATAAGCTGAAAGTTACTAAGGTATTTCAACTCCTTTAGTGCTTCAAGATGCTCATCTAATAATAGATCCCTGCTCAGGTTGTGGATATTCTTCTAAAGTGTATGGTCTCCAAACTGAGCCAGGCTGTACTATTGGTGTATCTTTCTAGGAATAAAAAATTCCTGACATCCTTCTCACTCAGGTTCTGAGGCTTTTCCCCAGACAGACTGAAACTCTGCAACTTTCTGACTTCAGCAATACTCCTTGGCAAGTTGGTTGTTGCGCAACATAGGTAATTCCCTACAGTCTAACCTTATTTTACTAACATTTAATATACAACATCTAAATGTGTGCAATTTCAGTTCTTTTCAGCAGTGCATATGCCTATTTCCACCTAAAGAACGTGCAAAGGGCATTGCTGAATGAGGACTTGTAATACCCCTTTTGGATTATCAGTCCATCTCTTAGTTTCCCATGATACATTCAGTATCACAGTAAGTTGTTTTGTTGTAGAACTGGTGTTGTAAATCCTAAGAAGAAATGAATAGTCATTTTTGAAAAATAGTTGTGGTACATTACCATCTATTGTTTCAAACAAAATTTGAGGGGGATCTGAAGTCAATGCATATCTTCGTATAGCGTCTGTGTACTTTTGTTTGAGATCTGACAACTAATTAGCCATCTAATAGAACCCAATACTATTCTGTAGTCAGTAACTGTTGAGAAAGATCCATTATGTTCTATCATGTGAGAAACTTGTGTACTTAAGGACAGTTTCAAAGACAGCTTTCACACAAAAGTCATTAGTCAGCAAGTCCCCAGCCATGGATTTCCATGGTAGAATGTAACAGTTCTGAAGAAGCTGTAATGGTCTATTGGGCCAATAATTTGCATTTTAAGTAGGGCCTAAATATGTATTTCTCTGACAGATTGGAGCTGTTATGGCTTACTGGGTCAATAATGTATTTTGTAAATACTCCCCAAATAGACATTTACATAATTCGTGTTTTTAAAAATCTGTAATTGAGTATCTACACAACAGACCATAATTACTCCTTTAGAACTACTATGTTCTATTTTTGTGTTGCTTAAAGAAAGAAAAGAGATTAAAAAAAAAAGTACACTATAATATTAATGAATGAGGGAGATATTAAAATGTTGAAAAATCAAATTCAGTAAAGACATGTGTTTTTCCAAGTTCCCCATAAATACATGTGCTTTTCAAGTTACCCTTTTGCTATGTTCTCTTTGATTTACTGCACTGTAATAGATAGTGCTGTGTGCTATTAAATCTCATTCTGTGTGTTTTATTGGATGGGAAAAAAATGTTTGGCAGGTCAAAAGCCCCATCAACACTTTCAGAAATTCTTTTTGACCAGAAGACCAATTTTCATCATAAGTTTCATCACCATTCAGCTTTGTTAACAAATGCTTAATTGAAAGTACTTTTTAAAACAGTTCCACAAATAAGTTGTGGGGCATTTAGCCTGAACAGATCTCATTTAAGCTCTGCCTTCCTGAGAATTAGGCTTCTAGTCCAAATTATTACCTAAAATACCTCTACAGTCCCATGAGTGAGTACTGGCATCGTAGAAGGCAATTCACACTACTTGTTTTAGTCTGCCCCTGCAAATGGCACGAGTCATTCCTGGGGCCTATAGGCAGCTTTCTCTCCTATTGACTGTGGCAGGAGCGCAACTGGTAGTTTAGAGCAGAGATCTACCCTTCAGCTGACCAAAATTAGCTGAGATTAATCCTGCCCTTACAGGAGCCAGTTAGGGGAATCTTCGTCCTAGTCTGTTCTGCTTTTGCTCAAGAAGTAAACAAGGCAAATGACATGGGAAATTTCAAGATTTCTTCATATACTATTGCTTATTGCCATGTTTCAACTATCATAACAACTCTGACATGCTACCTTCTTTCTACATATTGATCATAAGCCACATACATAATGTTATTTGTTGTATTTTCTGCAACATTATTAAAGTATTTTTACTATTTGGCTTGTTTGCATATAGGAAAAATTTACATGTTTATCGTTAAATTCTGTTCACAGATTGCAAAAATCGTAAAAATAACTTATTTCAAACTGTCACTATCTCCCTCCAAGCATCTGCAAGCAGTTCAGTAAGAAAACTCAAGATGTGAGCTGTTGTAGGTTAGTGACAAGTGTCATGTGGGCTTTTTGGACTGAACAACTTTTGTAACCAAAAGAATTTTAGTTCAAATTCTACTGATGTATAAAATTAAAAGTGAATTGTTATTGTAAGTCAGCTAAACAGTTCAGCATTTTTAGCTGACATATGAGCAACACTGCCTCAAAATCAGCTTTCATGGTATTAATAATGCCCGTGAAAGATAAACTCCTTCTCAATGCAGAAGGTGAGCACAGGCTCTAATTAAGTCTTCAGTACGGGCTTAAGAAAAGCTTACATAAGGTATAAATCTTGTTTGGGGCTTCTCTACAGGGAAGAATTTCACCTGCAAAACTGCATGGAAAATGAACCCATAACAGAACACAGCTGAACCCACATTGTCTAAAATTACCAGTGAATATTTGTGTAATAGTTTTTGTTTCCATCTCTTGTCCAAAGTCATTGTCTCCATATCCCTTAAATGCACTGGGACAAACTTTTCCCATCTGTGATACCGGTGGTTTTAATGAATAAAAGTGACAAACTCATTTCAGTCACTTCTGCCATGCAGAACTGAAAAACAAATTACAGGTTCATATTCTTGTATTTGTTGTCCTTTTCATGCATCAAAATCATTTCATCATTAAACTACTGTCAATTCACAATCACAGTTATGCAATGAAAAAATTGCACCAGGGCATGCCTATCCCCATAAAGAAACAAAGCCCAAAGCAGCATTTCATAGTTTTTAGCTAAATTTGTTCTCATATTGGCAGAATGGAAGCTGGCCATGCTTCACACAGCTGTCTAATTAGAACTTCCCTAGAGTGATAATCAGTAATGAAATATAAAGGGAGGTTAATACTGAGCTTGGCAGAACTGTCACTGATGATAATAGATATGGGCAGCTCCATCACTCTTGAGGACAGATGTGATTTTTGGTCTGTTCAGATTTTCTGGGGGTATGTGCACTGATGTGTCTGTGTGCTACAATTTCCACTGACTATCTTCAGCAGCATATTTGTGTGCTTGAAAAGCTTGGAGAGAAAGTTTAGACTCAGATTAACAAATAATGATGTTCAGACTATGCTAAATAGGAAATAGCTGATTGCAAATTGATCCAATTAGAGAAGCTGCATTAGCAAAAAATGCATGATGTCATACTGCTCGTAGAGATTCCTGTCATACCAGTTGACTTGTGATGAAGCATTACCTCTTCTGTTCAGACCTGAGAAAGAATAGGACTGTGTGGAATATTTTGCATGCAAATTGAAGCTCAAAACAGTGGGCTCCAAAATGGAAGAAAATAAAAGGGAGACTGACCTTCTGTGATTTTTGCTTTGATCAAAACAAGCATAGTCTCTCTCTCGCTCTCTTTTTTTTTGGGGGGGGGGAGGGGCGGGGTAAGGAAAGTGGAAAAACTGTCATTTAAAGGACAGGTTCATTCACTTCTGCACTTGTACAGATGGACATTTTGAGTGATGTAGACATCTTTATTTCCCATGCAGCAACCTTTGCCTTCTGTCACTTACACTTTCTGTTACTGAAGTAATCTTCTCTAGATGTCCCTTTCTCAAGGGAATCTGGTCTGAAGTATTATACTATGGAGCTAAATTGTCATTTCTTTTTCTCCCACTTTTCACTGACTATCACTTTCCCTGGTCACTGTTTTCTCTATTTTGAAGTAGCTGGATATTCTGTTATGAAATTAAAAGTTATAATAATGCCAAAAAAAAAAAACCCAAACCCCCTCATTTCTTCCATAATGTGAACCTCCCCCCCTGAAATCTACTAGTTTAAAATATACAAATCAAAGAGATATTTCTTAAATAAAATACATGTGGAAACCTAGCAAAGTCTGTGCAAGCCAAGAATATGAAAGGACTAATAGCGGTTTTATGTCAAAGTTATAAAAAATTACTCTTATGTAACTTGAATGCTAGCAAGAGATACAGCCAAATTATGGGCTAAATTTTCATCTCAATGAGTAGAGAATTACAGTATAAATCTTCTTCTGCTCAGAAGACTCTACAGAAACAGTTCTCTTCAACTCTCTAGAGTAGAATTCCCGATTTATCCTGATCCTGCAGAAGCTAATAGGCAAAACTCACACAGTCTTCAAAGAGATCTTGCTGGAAGTGTTTGTATGTCTTATTTTGCAGCAATGCTGCTATTTCTCTTGCAGTAAAGCTGTCCTCTACTTTAAAATAGAAAAATAAATAAATAAATAAACAGCCTTGCTTTTCTCTGAATAATAGTATAGTATGACACAAAAGTGAAAAGATGAGGGAATTATGAAATGAATCACTCCTCACCAAGTTCTTGAAAAAGTTTTATGATTTTTATAAAAGACCTGTATTTTTATGGGTGAGTTTCTTTATAGAATGGAAAATGAAAAGATATGCCATATGACCAAATGTATAGATTCATGATAGCAATACAAAGGAAAAAGACCAAGACTCCAGTGCTAGTGTGCTGCCTATAATATCTACAGTAGAGGAAATATTCAATAAACTCCTTCCTTTAATAAAAATTCAAATTACAAGTGAAGCTATGGGGAAAACACAACAAAACATAAACAACAAAACAAAACAAAGGCTCCTTTAGCACCTTCGACATACTAGTTTAACTTCTCTCAGCTCTCTATTCCCTATAGTTCTAAACAGCTTTTCCCAGATGCTCTAATGCTATTGTTCAGTACCTGATGCTGTAATATAATTTATATTAAATGACAGACTGCATAATCAAAATGCTTCCAACACTTCAGTCCTTGGGGTTTTATGAAGATGTGCTTCAGGCAGCAAAACATCCATTACTTGCAGATAATTTTACTAAACACAATATTCTATTACTCACCAAGAATTAATACTGAGGTTCTGAAGTCTCAACCTCTATTTAGCAGTCATCTATACTGTCTTACATTGCCTCTTAAAGGCTTGCAATTTCCCATAAGCAGCACTTCTTCCTTTGGTGCATTACACCAGCTGACATCAATCATGACAATTTACACGCAAGTAGCCAAAAACCAGATGAATAACCTCAGGTTTCTAAATTATATTGTTTCAGAGGAACTGTGGATGGGAATAAGATAATGCTTCATAAAAGAATCATGAATGTAAGTAATCAAGTGGTCAATTGCCTAGGTTCCTGCATATCATATTGAACTATATTGGGAGCTGAAAATTTAAAGTTGGAAGTTGTTCTCATGGCTTGAATCCCCACATAACTTGGGGCATCTGCTCTTTTACCACGCTCTACAACTTCCTTGAAAAAGATGCCAGTCCTTAGGCATTTTTGTCTTGTAGCAAGGGCTAAAAGGCATTGTATCCTCACACTGTGTCAAGTTTGTATTTGGTGTAACTCTACTGAGGCCAGTGATATTACACAGGTACGATTTTGGCTCCTTATCAATGTCTTATCATAAAACAAACAAACAAACACCCCCCCCCCCAAAAAAAAAAAAAAGTTTGCCTACATCCTTCATTTTGATCATTCTAGGATGGAAAGCTTTGCCTCACATTGCTGAACAGTCACAGTGGCACCATTGTAAGCAGCTATTTTCAATGAATTTTAAAATGTCCGTCAACTGAATACTTTAGCTGTGAGTTATTCTTCCAGCACTTCTTTTCTTCAGATAACATAATCCATGACAGTTCACTATGGACAAATAATGTGAGCTTCTGACTTTCCAATGTTGTGTTCAAAATGTCTTATTGCTTGCTTGCATGTGCTTGCAAGAATTGTAAACTTAGAAACACCAAATACTGAGCTTTACTTTGGAACTATACTTTTAGGTTCTTGTTTTGAATTCTTATTCAATTTTCATTCTGAAAGTAGTGACTTTAATGGTATACTTTCAAATAACTATAACATACTTCTTATTACTTCATGATTTTATCATGCCTTCATGACTTCAATTTTTGCCTGTTTATTTATTTTCCTTAAATAATATTTGTGTCCTTCTTTAATTTATGTAGATATCCTCCAATTACAATTCACTTAAGAAAGGAATTCATTGGTAAAGCAGTGTAGCTTCTGATGTTCAAAAACATGAGGATGATCCTGCTGAGTGAGAAGTGATCATAGTGGTTATGGGTAAAAAAACATTTTCAAGGACATTTTCAAGGCTGGTCTACCAATTTTAGATTGATTTAATATGAGGTTTTCCAAGTTTTTTAGGTATATGAGAGCACAGACAGATGCTTTTGAAAACCCCCAGTAGCTCCTCACATTCTTTGAATTTATTGGGGATCAGGCATTTCTCTCTCTGTTTTGAAAATGCATGAGGTACCTATCTGCACCTTTAGACATGTGAATTCCTATGAAATTTTGGACCTAACAGACAGTTTTTGGGGGCATGTACTCCTAACAGTCCAAAGCTGCAACTGCAGCTCGAGTAAACATATCTGAGTCAGCTTTAAATTACCTAGAATCAATAACACATAGAAACAATAACTGGTACTTCAGCTGTAGCTGCAGATTTGCTCAGTGTCAGGACAGCCGGGGCTGAGTTTCAGACTGTTGTGCATACTTGTATTTGAATTACTTTAAAACTAACACACAGATACTACCCAAAAGCCAAATCACACATCTGGATCTCAATGTGGACATGAATTTAAAGCACTTTGTGTATGTGCTTA
The DNA here is from genome assembly GCF_036417845.1 of Apteryx mantelli. Lineage (NCBI taxonomy): Eukaryota > Metazoa > Chordata > Aves > Apterygiformes > Apterygidae > Apteryx > Apteryx mantelli. The sequence continues at coordinate 82,491,975 of NC_089979.1, forward strand.
AAGAGCTTCCCCAATAAAGGCTGTTGTCCTGAAGGTGGCCTACTTGTTTCTGGTTCATGTTGAGAAATCATGGCATAGATGATCCAAAATATCTGTTATAAAGATGTTCTTGTTAAGTTTGTACTTCATTTCAGCAGCTGCAGGGTTTTGGCTATTTACTTGGGGTCAGCTGTCAAGAAGCTATTGCTGAAACTACAGACACGTGCAACTGTTAGAGAGATGTGTAGTCTCCTTGTATAGCAAAATTAGTTTTTATCGTGTTTATACTCACAATTTTTTTCCCAAGGGAGCTCTTAGAGAATGCAATAAAATAAGAATGAATCTTCTTGTTGTATTCCTGGTTCTTATAATGAAAATATTTCAGATTTCATGATTTTGATCCAACAAATGACTAACAAGGTTATTAGCAAGCCAACAAGAAATTAAGACAAGTACTGAGATATGAGACTTTATTTCATTTTCTCAAGAATATCTAGGTTAACTTTAACACTGCTGCACTGAGTTTATCAAGTTCCTAGGGAACCTCTGGTCCTCTAAGGAATAGAATATGAGACACAGCCTTTTTGCTGCTCAGTTTTCACTGAAGTGCAATCAATCAGAAGGTACTTTCTGAAAGAAAGAAGCAGTTTATCTTGACCTCTAAGTGACTAAAGAAACCCCTATGTACTATCAAAGGTTGTCGCAAAACTGACATTGACAAAGAGCGCAGTGCCAGCTCCAAAATGCACTATCCATTCAACAGCATATATTTGCATAGATTTTACAGTTTTGCATACATTGCAATATGCATCTATGGTGAAGTTTGTTCTGAAAAATATGTTTTTATACACACAGTGCACATGCCTAGCAAAAAGCTACATTCTGTATATCTCTATTCCTTGCATTTTAGCCCTTTTATTTGATCTTGACCCTTAAGGTGATAATAAAGTGGTAATTTCAGACCAAGTCTTGTTCATCTGACCCAAACTAATATTACTGCAGTGCTTTCTGTTGCAAGCATCCTTCAAGCATCAGGGAAAGATCATGTTCTATTGGTAAGCACCACAGAGACAAACATCCCAGGCTCGAAAACATGTCGCCTAAATGAGATCAGAAAGAGAAACAAAAATCAGGTATCAGAAATTAAGGGCTAGATCAAAGAACCCTTTGGTGAAATGATACAACTTATACTACACAGGGGACCTAACAGACCTTATGGGTACAAATTCTACAATTTTATGAAATAGATGCTAAAAGTAGGGAGAGAACATGGTAATAGAATTATGAGATAACAGAAATATAAACTGGCTTTTGTGAAGGAACTAATGCTTACTCTCTTGTAACTTTGTTTTCCATGGTGGCTGCTGCTGGAAAATTTTTTTCGAGCAATTTCTGATAGAAGAAAATGATCATGAAAACAAATCTATTCCCCTTTTTTACTTTTCCAGATTCCTTTCTTCCTCCCATCTCTTTCCAGAAACTAAAAGAATTCAGATATTCTACTTCAATCTTTCCCTTTTGTTAGCCATTCTCATACTCCCAGAGCAGTGGTCAAAATGATGCTTTCATATTCTTTGTCAGAGACACTTTAGTGCCACTGCTTTCTTCTTTTTCTCTTTCCTTTTCTTTCTATCCTTTTTTTTTTTTTGTGCAAGACCTTCATCTCACTGTACATAGTTACTGTATATGACCATATAGTGCGTGTTGCTTCTCAAGCTTGCTGAATAACAGATTTTCTAGGAATGGCAAAATGATGGAGAATAAGAACGTATAGCTTACAGACCTTGTTGGAAAGGACTATCTATTCACTCACTTCTTTTTTTCTTTTGTTTTCTTACTTCAGAAAGAAATTTGATAACAAAAGGAACATATTAAAAAAGTGTGTGGCAGAGCAGTTTAGTGGATGCTGGACATGGACTTCCACAAATGTTTTATTCCAAAAGACCTGGAATGAAATTCCTCCTGATTGAGAAAGACCTGCCCAATAACAAGTGCAAGGAATAAACTTTATTTACATCTAGAATTTTATCATATAATCAGTGGCAAAACAGCTAGTCACTTCAGTGGTATATGCTGTAGGTTTCTAAAACATAAGTTTTAGTGATACAAATCATGAGCACTACCACAGTATACCACAAAGCAGGATCTTCGGGAAAGTACCTCTTCTGCATGACCACAAACATTTATTTGGATTTACTATTAGAATTCATACTTCTAAAATTCAGAAAGTGCATTACTACTTATTAAATTTTAAAATAACTATCACCTTTCAAGATTCCCTTCAGTGTTCAATTCCTAAAAGAAAGTGTGTTTAATTTTTTTAATATATTAAAAACGGCTGAGTCTTCACCACTAACTCTCACCCGCTAACTCTATGCTAGCTAGCAATACATCATAGGAGTGATGTTGTTCTGATAATGTATTACACTAATATATCATCAGCGTGACAATACTCAGTGATGGATGAGTAATACATCTTCCAAACAAAGATGTCAAATACAGACCTGCTTGGAAAAGGAACAGCTCCCCTCCCCTCATATTCTTCTAAGTTTATTATTTTAAAACTTTATAAAAAGCTTTTAAAATTCTACTCAAGTTATTCATTTGGGCAGGCAACACATTCCCACATAGACGGGGAGGTTTGTCACAACTCTGAGATCTGTTGATTCGACAGAGCTTCTCTTCACTTTCAGCGTGAGAGATGATGGAAAGTAACTCCCTTTACATACAACATATGGTATTGCATAAGGCAATAAATGTCACCCAATAGAAGCTCATTGCTATATTAGAAAATGCACTCACTTTTTAGGCCGTCTGTAGTTTCTAATTCTAAGGTAATTCTTTTTCTTTTTTTCCTCTACACAGTTTTCCATTTCTAACCAGTTACAGCAACTAGATTTTCTCTTCTTTATGATAAATAGAATTGAGGTGGTGAAATCAGAAACCAGACATTTTAAGCAATTCTACATTTGACTCATCTCTTCTTATTTCTGTTAAATTTCATTGGGAGAGTTATAGTTTAACTGAGGGCATTATTTTTTCCACATCTTCTCTAGTATTATTCCTGTACATTTAATTTCTAGGCACCCATGATTCCATTTCTCTTAAAAGATTTACATTTTCTTTTTTCCTTTGGTATAGAATGACAGGTCTATAGAGAACGAATATATTGTCATATACAAATACACTAGGAAATATGTTGCCATCAATTTTTAAGCAGACAAGCTGACAGGTACCAAATATGACTTTTGCTAAAAATGATGACATCATCTAAAGTTCACAACACTTGGATTTGCTATAGGCTGCAACATTTACCACTAATAGTAAAACAAAATCTTCCAAAAGGTCTAGCCTTTCCTCTCTTGTATAATAGGTTGACCCACCAACATCACTAAAACTATATATAAGAATATCCTGAAGCAAAGGTGGTTTTGTAATTGGATATAGTCCTCAGTGGGTCTTCAGGAGACTGGGATTCAATTGCTAATTCTGCTATAGATTGCTTCCTTTGCAGTCTTATTTAAATCACTTCTTAATAAGGGCCTCACATATTACAGTGATGACCATGATGGAAAAATAAAAAAGAAAAGAAACAGGATGTGGAAATAACTATTTTAAGAATCTAGCTAGTATAGGAGCAAGAGGCACAAAGTTAGGACATTAATACCAGCATATAATCAGTTAGAAGAGGTAGCAGCCACCAGAGAATATGTCAAGACACCTAAATTACTTGCCTCCCTTATCTTGCAGAATATGGTACAAATGTCCTCCTCAACATCATAATTTCTTTTTAATTTCTCAGAAGTGCAGTCATTATTGCTATCACTCTAAGGTAGAGACATCTACCAATAAGATTCAAAACACAAGAATAAAAACTGCAATATATTACAGACAGAAAATTGGCCATGGCTGTAGCAACTAGAAATAATTATTTATGGTATCTGTATGTGACCTGTATGGTATCTGTATGCATTTTGTTTGAAAGGAGTCTATCTGCTCTTTATGTTCTTATACTACAGGAATGAATCCTAATTATTTGGATCTACTTTCTGGTTATGCACACTGAAAGGCAAAGGGAATTGTGATAGAAAACACAGTTGGTTCAATAAATCATACCAAATACAAAGAAATAAATAAAATGGAACTGGCAAAATATTATTTTACATATTCCTGTAGTACAGTTCAGTAAGCTACCTACTTACTGTAGAAAATATATTAAAATATTTCAAATTATAAATATAGAAAGTAAAATGATTAATTAACTTTGCAGATACAAGGTATCTTTATTAATGCTTAGTCTCTCAGAAGAATAGACTTTTAGCAGAGTCTAAATGAAAAGTTACTCCACGTGTATAGAAAATATTCCTTGATAATTTTCTTAACTGAAAAACTATTACACCTATAATTCTATTCTCTTACCTTATTGAATGCTATTATCTATTAGCCTTATTAACTTTGTATCATTGCAGCAAGCTTAAATTATTTAAGAGAAACCATACTTCATTTAGTTTAGCATCATTATTAAATTTAGAATCTTTTTAGCAGAACAGAGATCAGATGTAAAAACTCTCTAAGGAAAGTGACACATCATTTGAGAAATGCTTCTTGGGGATCATCATGAATAAGAACAATTTATCTGCCCTTTTAAAATGAGCTCAGATCTTAAATCTTATCTTTTACCTTGTATTAAAGCACCGAAATTTCACATCACATATCACATTTTAGAAGATCTGGATACCTAGGATCAATATAAGGCTTTATTTATGCTTTCTTTATAAAGCACTGGTCTTCCAAGACGCTGAGTATTTCCAAGAAATATCGAACAGCCTCTGAGCTCATTAGGAGTTAATGAAATTGGTACCCTTTCCTTGGCAATTTCAGGGTCAGACCCATAGTGTTGGAATTTAGTTCTTTCATGTTAGTATATTAAAGATTTGATATAAATATATATTTGATATATACCATATATATAGCATATTAAAGATTTGATATTTAGATTTAGGTGGAATATACATTCAAAAAAATTGGATTCCCATCTGAGTGATGTAGGATGCTAAGGCTGCCTGTTTAGATTTGTAAATTGTAAGATTAAAGATGGTTATGAAATTACCTCTGTTTACCAATGGCCTCTCTTACAAAATTTTAACCTTCCAGAGTCCAGGCCCAGATTAAATATGCGAATGTATACATATACATACACACACACATATATGTATAGATACTATACACACACACACACACACACACACACACACTCTCTCTCTCTCTCTCTCTTTCTTTTTGCCCAAAGAACATCTTTTTAAAAAATTTCCATTTAAAGTTTAGTATATAATCATTTCAAAAATAAGGGAAGACTGGAATTGGGGAGGTGGGAGGATTTTGTTTCAAATCCATGTCAGCACATCCCACTATGTCTTTTTCAATTTGAATGAAGTAACGTATAATAAATGAAGACATCTTTGAAATTATTCCATATAGGCATTTCAACATTCCACATTAGCTTTCTTGTTTTTCACTATATGTTTGCAATGTGTTAAGATAAATCAATGGTATTGTAAAAACAATAATGTACTGTCATTACCCGTTTCTAGTTTTAGTACCAAAGGACAGAAAAGCCATGTTTAGCCTATATCTGAGAAAAGTTTTCAGCATAAAAGGCTTCCCTCACTCATGCAATGCTAATATAGCAAGCAGTTTGACCAATTAAATGTAAAATAATGTGGATTTGTTCTCCTAAATATCTTTAAAGATACAGAGAATCACTTGTCCATAAAATCTAGGGCAATATAATTTTAACATCACTGCCTCCAAAAAGAGATAACCCTAAAACAACCTAAGATAAATCAAAGGGCTGTCTACTTGTGAAGTCAGTAACACTAAAACTGTATTATCTTAAATTTTAAATGCAGGCAATTCTCCCTCTCTCTTCCACCCAAGAGCAACCATTCCTTTCTTTTTAATGGGAGTAAATCCATATCATTTTTTACTTCTGAGCATTTATATTGCCTTTTTTATTTACTGTATGAGAGGAGGTTCCTTATGCTGAACAACTTTAATCAGATACAGTATAAATAAAGCATTACTGTACCCTAATTTGAAGCAGGTGCCTTGTAAAAAGAATATTCACCATGGGAAGTAACATTAAATAGAATAATTATATATAACCTGTAAAGAAATAAACCTTTGTGTTAAATATTACACAAGTTTATAGATCTTCTGTTAAAAAGCAGTGTTAATTGTGCAAGATAAAAATGCAGATTAAAATTATGTACAAAAATGAGGGAAAAAGTAGTTTTAAAATTCCCCAAGAATGTAGACTCATAAATAACAATTAGAGTCATTCTAAGGGCTGTAGAATAGAATATACATAGGAAGATTCACCTGAACAGTAACTCAAATTATGGAGCAGTTTCATCTTGCCCTGCCATCTGAGCCAGAGCTTAGGCTCCCATTTTGTCATCTTTTTAAAGAAAAAGCAAAAGTAAATCCTCATTTAGATAAGTACAGGGATTACAAGATATGAGTTGGGTGGTAAGCAGTTGGTAAAACTGTCATTAATCTAGTGGTGCTGAAGGACTAGAACGCTTAAACTACTTGCCTGGGCTGTTGTTTATTGCAAATATGTACAAATAACATCTGATATTAGGATTACATAATGTAAGGTAGATCACACTGTTGCTTTGCCTGTGCAGATGTGTTGTGGTCTGGTTTATGCTTTGGAGAGAGACTAACCTCACTTCGGTGTCCACACAGCGTAAGCTCCCAGAGGTCCTAGGGGAGTCAGACACAATAAGTTAAGGGGGCTTAAGGGTTAAGGTGCTGGCTACCTGTTTCTCGCACATGTCAGCGAGGCAGGCAGGAGTAATGACACTGTGGGACCTGCGGATCCTACCAGCCTTCTGCGGCCTGTGGTTAAGGTAAGTGGCTGAGGGAAAGAGAAGCTTCCCTGAGCATAAATTAGGCCAAAGTCTTTGGTGTGTAGGTGTGCATGTGTATATAAACATGAATTTCCAAGTAAAAATAGGGCCGTTAATGACATGACCCAAATAGTGCAGTGAAAGAGAAACAAACACCTTAGTACTTCTAAAAGTACAAAATACTATTTTTCTTAATAATGTGGAGATTCTTAAAGAAAAAGTCTGAGAGTGCAAACACTGACAAACAAAACAACCTCAATTAATTACTGACAAAATGTTTGGGATGTATGTAGTTTGAATACACCTTGTATGCTATCCTAGCTAGGAATCCTGTCTACTTCAGAAGACATCTAAGGCTATTGACCTATTGACCAGCTGAGTTTTATCTTGCTGGTGAGTCAACATCCTGACCAATACGTGACCTCCATTCCCCAGCTTGTCTGCTGCTCTCTAAAGACCCATTTCTTTAAGAGAACCATGACCAGGGGAAACAGCTCGCTATTATGTGTGATACCCTCCCCACGCTGAACACCATTGCACTGTACAACCTAAAACAAGCTTTGGCCCTGTAAACATTTCTACTCACACGTTGATGCAATGATTTTGAAAGAAACAACAAAAGTACAAAAAGGCTCCAAGCGCAAGACCTCGTACATCAGCAAAATACATATTTTGATTTGACAATTTCTTGTCACACAAGCGAGAACAACAAGCTTACATATTTTCATAAAAAAAAAGTATTTTTCAAAAATGAGCTGTCAACAGCATGAAGAACTGTAAATTTGGCTTTTTTTGTGTATCTGTGAGCTTTTTTTTTGGCATGGACTGCTATCATCAGTTTCTCTGGTTTGTATTACAGTTGTGACATCCTCTACTGCACTGTTTTTTGATAGGAATCCACAATAATAAAATTCTGAGGCCCAATAACATTTTATATTAAAACATGCAATGTTAGATTTCAAGCCTGATCTTGTGTGAGCCAAGTCTACACAAAGTATCAGTTAGCCAGATAGTCCTCTCATTTCCATGTGAACATGTCTACATGAATGGGTGTAGACTGACTTAAGCTCTTCGGCTCAGATGCCAAGCAGGTCAGGGAAAAATCAGCTGCAGTCCAGGGGCTGTATAACTGCTTTAGTGATGGACTTTTTCTATGCAAATGTACTGAGAGACAAGCACAGCACTACTAACATAACTGCCTTGCTTCTAAGTGACCTGGCTTCCAGGCAGACAACTTGGCATATAATTGGAGTATCAGCACAGGATCTGGGAGGTGAAGGAGAAGAGCTACCCGCAAATCCTCTGCTCAAGTCAATGGACATTTGTATGAGGGGGGAAAACAAAAAAGAAGAGAAACTGATATTAAAAACTGAGTGTTGCAAACTGACGTCAATTGATATTTTGATACAGGAAGCCACTATTAAGAATGCAGGCTATGAGTAATAGGGTTATGACACTGTATCAGCCTTTTCTCTCTTTCTTTCCCTCTCTCTGCGTCTCTCCCACTTTTCCAAATGTGCCTCAAGGAAGATAACATGTAATACAGTTACACCACAAAATAAAGAATTAAAAGTCTGCCTAATCAGCCTATTATGGAAATGGCTATAGAGTAGCCAAACATTATCACAACAGGGGAAGAATGCCCTGAAATGCTCTGGTCTTCAAATATGGAGATATGGACTTCCATGAATCTGTGTTCTAAAAGTTTTCACTACAGATGTTCACTGATGGACCAACTGCCACACCATCTCTTACACTGCATTTATCACCAAAAGCTTTGTTCCTCTGAAAGTAGCTTTAAAGAAGTGAGAAAATATTGTAGATTATTATTTATGGTTCCTTTCACAAAACCATTATTATTGTCATGTTTTAAGTTTCCACTGTATTGAAACACCCAATTTTCTATGGCTATAAAATAATTCTAAGAAATAACTTCAGCACTCACACAATTCTCCACTACTGCTATAGTTTTCTGTGGCTTTCTCAGGCTCTTTTCCTCTTTTCAGATTATACTTGAAATAACAAAGAATATACTGTGAATATATATTCATTGTCTGTGGATAGATGTCACCTGTAAAATCCAGGACACAGGCTCAGTTTCTAAGGAGAAGAGTTCTATTACTTTTTGTTCCATGATATTAGATCATATCACACAGATCCAACACAAACCAGTGTTCTTATTATTTCATAAAAGAAATAAATAATAGATACACCCTTGACATTATTCTCTGATGAGATTAGCTAATAATTTGCTATTAAAAAGTGCACAGAAAGATTTGTGATGTACTTCAATGTCTTCACATCACTGCTTGCAAACTCCTTAATGTTCAAAATTACAGACAAATTAAACAATTTGATTCAGCTTACAGAGTAACAGTATTGATGGTGTAATTTGCACGAAGAAATTCTTTAGAAGATTTATGTTTTTCTCTCCTATATAGCTCTATATTGGCCTTTGAAAAACATGTATCTGATGAAAAACAAGTACAAATACTTATAGTTATCATTACCTGCCTTTTAGCTTATTTAATAAAACTAAGCAGGTTTTCTGTTCCATAAACTAATTCCCTAGAGTGGAAATAGTGGCCTGTGTTCCCCCCCATCCTGGCATCCTGCACCGAATCCTGAACCAATGCAGTAGTAAAATTGATTGGTATAATGTTGCAGTATGTCAGCTGTTAGGCAAAATGTACTTATTTGGAATTTCTTTATGGGACATAAGGCCACAACTTGGACACATTACACAGCAAACCTGCTAAGCCCGGCATACCAAACGAGGCAGTGAAATTAGCCTTTATCTTAGGCCACTTTCCCCTTGTGGGTCGCCCCTAGACCTGCCTCTATTACTCAGTCCTCAGTGTAGGCTCAGCACCCCTGGTGTGACCCTACGCATATTGCAGAACTACACATATCGCTCAGGCAGCGTGCCACCCAACATTTGTGTAACAGTCTGAGAAAATGCACGTCACTCCTCCATCTCTTCTCTTCAGATATATCCTGCCATCCCATTGCTCTAATGGGGGATCCATCCCACATACCAACTCGCTATTCCAGCCAAGCTCTCACCAGATAGCTACCAAGTGAAAACACAGCAAGGAAGCATGTGAACAACCTGTCCCCTCCTGCCCCGCTAGACACTCAAATGATTGCAAACAGTGCCAGATGGAAGTACTGGATGGTAGAAAACTACCCACTAGGTCAAACTTCCACCAATTAATATCACACTGCCATAAAAGATCCTCATCAATTACTACAGCCGGCTATACCACATTTCCAACATTTAAGTGGGTTTTGTCAGAGTGACTTATAATAGAGAGCACTGCAGATATAGGAACATTAAGGCAGGGAAGACAAAATTCACTATACAACAGAATATGGGACATGGTTTTCTACTTTATTCCTGTAGCTTCTTGTTCAGGGTCACAGAGTTTTTCAGCTGGCCCAGCGTGGCCTTCCTCCAGATCAAACAGCCCAGAAAAAGAGCCATGACCAGAAGAAACAGGAGCCTGAACACTTCTTGCGCTATCACACATGTCACAGTTTATCTGAAACTAGTGCAAGAGGTAGGAAAACAATCTCTCCTTGAGCACAAAATAGTTGGAAGTGCTGCCTGAGAACACCCGTACTGTCACGGACAGAACAATCAACAAATATCGGTTAAGTTACTGTGCAGCACTTGCCTTTTGCTTTCTCTCACTGCAGTGTTTAAAGAAAGATGGACAGCAAAGGACTGTTGTTACCATCAGTTCTCCTCTTATATTCATGCAAAGATTGCAAAATTTGTAAGAGGGAAGGGAGGAGAGAGGAGAGAAAGGAAGGGGGAAGTGGCAGCAGTCATTTATTTTTTGCATGATTACTCAAAACTGATATTCTGGCTTTAGGATCTGTAACCCAAGTTCAGCATTTGTATTTTACATGCTTATATCATTGTCATGCTCATAATCTAGGGGACAAAAGCTGAAATTACTCATCTGGTAGGTTAAAAAAATAGACAATTTTATTACAGGAACCTTTTCCTGATTGTCCCATTAGACAAAGCACAATAATAAAGTACTGGATGCATTTTGTAAGGCTTGTCTCTTCTGTGCCATGATATGGCAGCAGTAACTTCTCTCTGCATAGATAAAAATGACTCTATACATTTAATAGACTTCTGGTTGAAATGATTTGGTCAAAAGGTTACCATGTGCTTCTGGCTGGCAAGCTAAACTCTTGTTTTCACTTCAGTAGAAACTTGTTCAGAGGACACAGTTCAATTGAGCAAAACTAGAGGGTTATGATCATGCATAATATGGTCACAGTGATAATGATAGTTATACAGAGGTGATCTGAAACTGTTTCTTCTGCAACTTTGACCTTAATATTGTGCAACAGAATTCTGAATTTCTATAAATCTCAAAAATTCATTATCATCATACAAAACCTTCACATGGACTTTTACTTTGAATCATTCAGTGTCTTTTAATATTAGATCATGGTTTTAATTAAGATATGTACAATATATAGAATTTCACTAAGTGTCTTTCAAGAAGCTTTGATGATAATACAAAATGATGCAATGGAAAGTCTTTGGTTTTAATAACTCCAAAATTATATTATTCTGGGGTACATTTCTGAGGGCTTGATTCATTTTGTGGAGGAGGGGAGGAAGAGGTATTTCAGTATTGTTAATTAAGATGAAGATTCTCATTAACAGAAGCAAATGTTAAATGGCCCAAGGGAGTGCATAAATAATAGGCTCACTAATAAACTATAGTATATTGAAGCTGAGGAAGATAACTTTAACAATGCTTTTGCAGATTTACTAATTACAATAGCTTCCAGCAGTGCCAGATCAACCTGCAAAGAACTTAAACTACCATTTGTTCTCTTTTCAGAAGTGCTTCAGAATAATTATGCTATTTGAATCAGAGCTGCTCAACCTGTTTATTAAAATAAAAATAAGCAAAATAGTTGGTGTAATACTGTGGACTCCTGGTGACTATATATATCAGAATTGAAATTGTTCTTTCCTAAAAGGGCTGTACTTCTGGAAATGAAACACGTTAATACACTTACATTTTATTCTAATTAACTATAGTGGTTAGCAAGTGCTTTATTTTTACAGCAAGATGATTTTTCTATTATGAGAGTTATCATGTGGGAAACAGTGGCACTCATCAGTAGTTCTAGTCTTTTCAGAATGACAGCTCTATAAAAAGTCAGTATGTTATGCATGGATCTTTACATAAGTAACTAAAGGCTGATCTGTGTTTTGAAGCATTTTCTTTTTGAACATGTAAAAATGTACCACTATAAACAATCATTTAGCATGGAAAGATTGAATAAGTTCCAACAAGCTCAAGAGCAAAGCAAATCATAGAATCATTGTATGATTCTAGTTGCAAGGAATGTATGGAGGTTGTCTGGTTCAATCCTCCGCTCAAAGCAGAGTCTGCTCCAAAGTTTAGATCAGGGCCTCATCCAGCTGAGTTTTGAAAACCTCCATAGATAGAGATTCCACACCCTCTTTCACCAGTTGATTCAGTGCTTAACCACTCTCATAGTGAGCACTTTTTCCTCATATCCAGCTGGATTTTCCCTTTTTATAACTTATGACCATTGCCTTGTCTTTTCACTTTGCATTTCTGAGAGGAGTCTGCCTCTGTCTTTTCTATAACTCACCACTGGGTAGCTGAAAACATCAATTAGATCTCCCCCACAGCCATCTTGTCTCCAGGCTAAACACACCCAGCTCTCTCAGGCTCTCCTCAAATGCTGTGTTTTCCAGAAGCCTGGCCATCTTAGTGTCACTCCGTTGGACTCTCTGGTTTGTTGTTCTCCCTCTTGTACTGACAGACCCAAACCAGTAGGCCAAATGCAAGCTCACAGATGCTGAGTAGAGCTGCCCTCAATCTTCTGTCTATGCTCTTGCTAATGCAGCCCAGTATGCAGTTAGCCTTCAAGTGGCAAAATAAAAAATGCTATGTTTATTAGATGGAAGCGTTTAACTTACCCTACCACTGGTCTCACCTTTTTGAAAAAAGAAGACATTTAAACAAATACATGAGCACAAAGCCTCCTTCCTTCCAGTAACTTGTTTCTTTTATGTGTTGTAGTGAGTATGGGAACAAGCTTCTCTTCACATGAGATTTGCTTTCAGGGCAATGGAATAATAAGGGGAGATAAACATGCTTCCTAACTTACTTTCCTTATGCTGTATTGAAAGATAATCATCCATAAACCAGACAGCTGCCTACCCTTTTTCCAGCCTCTCATTACAAAATTAATAATCCTATTCTAACTACTCATGTGTGCTCTCAAAAGCTTTAGAAATATCTATTGCCTGCAAGTTGTACGACATCTTCTTACAAGATAAGCAAGAGAGAAGGAAAAGAGTTTACTCCTACTTCTTCTGTATGAATAGACCCATTTTAGAAACTCTCTTCATGAATAACAAATTGTCAATATTTTTTTTGTCTCTAGTTCCTCTCACAGTTTTTCCTACATTTGTAAGAACTATCTGAAACATCTCATTAATCTGCTCTTCCTCTGGTGGCTTAGTGTGTCCTGCATTTTCCACTGTCAATAAGCCAGAAGAATCATCAGCAAACAACCTGCTGAAATTTCTGGAATTTACCTTTCCAGAACTGAATTTGTTTCTCAACCTTACAGATGTTCCTTTAATTTGATATGACATCCTTCTGATCCTTAGTTCAATCCATTCCCTTGCACTTAATATAATCTAGAAGGCTCAAATACCAACGGTAGTGCAAACAGAGACTCTGGAAGGCATGTATTCATGAAAACTTTTAGTTTAGTCGTTAATTTTGGTATAAGCTCTAATCATTATTCAGGGGCAAGCTTAGGATAAACTTAAGAATAATAATGAAACCTAAACAGAAATTTTGATGGAACATCTAATATGGCATTTTTAAAAGCACATGGAATTGGTCTACTTTTGTTTCCATTACCATAACAGATTCTTTTTGTTGCTAAATTAATAAGGAACAGAGCTAGGACCATTGTTGACAGTTTTTAAATAGCTTTCCATTTTTTGTTTAATGTTTAACACTCTGTGGAGATAGCCCGATCATTTATCTACAGCTTCATTGGTGATAATGAAACTTAAAATGCTTTAAAAACTGTGGAAGGGGAGATCAGAATCAGCATGTAAACTTTACTTTGAAATGCGGATTCTTATCTACTGGGAATTTTTTTAAGATAAATTCCATAAGGATTTCCACATAAGTGTATTGGAAAATTGGAAACACCACCACAAAGAATGGAAATAACGCTAGATATCTACAGGATAGATATCTATAGGATAGATTAAAATGTTAACCATGAGGACTTGGCAGAAGTAGAGATATTTCTCCTTATGAACTTATAAATGGTGGCCCTTATAGATGATAACATCTCAGTTGTATATTCCAAATAACTTATATTTTGGAGAGAAGATTTTTTTCTACACCATTATCTTCCAAGTTTTGCTATATTGAAATGATTTCATAAATGTGTGTGTGTGGGGGGGGTTCTTTGTTTGTTTTTGTCTTTTTTCCTGGCAATAAACTGCTACAGAATATCTGCTATTCTGGTCTGATGAAGCTGAGCCAGGTATATCTGCACCCTGGCTTTTAAAGAGCCTACACATCTCAAATGTCAGGCTTTTAGAAAGCCTACTCGTCTTTCACTGTCAGAACTGTTCTGTTTTACACTTCCTTATCATCAAATCTATTCTAACTATCCTACTATAAGAAAAAAAAAAGGATAATCAAAATTGAAGTGCAGAGTTGAAAACAACCATAAACTTCATTACACAGACAGCTTTAGATACCCTTGAACACCTCACTCAATCAGGCACTATTTTAAGAAATAACAAAGAACAAATGTTAGTTTAAGACTGAAACCTCCATTAAAGAGTGCATCTTTCTTCAGCAAAGCAGTCAGAAACATCCGCATTTCAAATGCATGACTATGCCTTATTGAGGTCAGTAAGGAAAAACACAAATAAGGCAAGCACATGATTAAATATTTTGTTAAAGTGGATCTCTTATGGTCTTTCACTACATTTTCATAAATAAAAATAATAATAACTTCAGACCATTACTTTTCATCTGCTGCTTCAGTTTCCATTTGTCCCTGTTTGGTTTGTTTGTTTGTTTGGTTGGTTTTTTTTTTTCCTTTTGGGGAGGTAGAAGGAACATGTAGAAACCAATCACAGCTGTGGACACCCGCACACTGGCTCATCCTGAATTGTACTGTTTAGTCAGGGAGCATGATGGAATTCAGGTTCGCAGCACATTTTCCTTATCGGAAAATAACTAGATACTTCGTTTTTAAGCATGATGTAAATTACAGATTAACAAACATTTTGCAGCTAGCAGGTAGGTATCTGTAAGCCCCATACTGTTGGTAAAGTACATTATAACTAGTTTACTGTATTTATGCTGACTCTACAGCTACCCCGAAAAGCTGAATCAGTTGAATCAATAGCCATCTGATCTTTTCCATTAAACCTGATTTTTTTCACTAAGTGATAGGAAACCCTGGTCTACAAATGTCTATCTTTGCTTGGCCAGGCAATGTCCTGTTCACTGTGGGATCTGAATCAGACTCAGATCTGTCCCAACCCTCTGCCTCAGCTCCAAACCCATGTATATCAGCAGTCTCTGACATCTTGGATAAACAAGATTCACATTGTGACAAGACAGGCTGATTGTAAAATATTGTGTGTTGCTGACTCTTGAAACAGCAAAGAAAGCAATTAATGTAAACCAAGCTGAGGAAGCACCTGCTGTGTGTGTTTGGAGAGTGGTCTTTTCCAGGCAATTAATTCAATTGCCCAAAATGTAAATATCTGAGGAGGTAAGGGTAAAAGAATATGAAAACACATACAGTTCAAACTGCTCCTTTTTCTGTCAAATGTTGAAACATGCTGAGGCAGATTCCCCAGCTGCTGTAAATTGTATACGTCACTGATTTCAACTGATAGTTTTCCCCTTTTGTTATGTGTCTAATTCAGTTTTCCACACATAGGATGTAAGTAGGAATAGAGAAACAGAAATACGTGCTGAAGAACGTACCTACACCACAGCTTTCTGACATTTTTGTATTAAAATGAACACAGACTGGTAGGGTATGATTATGTGCATGCTTTTTTTCCTCTTCAGAATGGGCGCATCATATATAATGGGAACAGGAGAGTTTTTCATAGGTCGCTTACTCCATCCTCCTGTCAAGACAAGAGTTGTGATAACTAAACAATTCCAAGCAGATTTTTATCTAACAACGTAAAAACCTGCAGTGATGGAGTCTCCACAGCTCCAGAGGAAATCTAGGGAAGCAACTGCTATATCAATAAAACACAACACAAGCCCAGTAAGTGGAAGTTTTACTGTGAATTTAATATGAACAGAACACACTGATAAGAGGACTATGAATCAAATCAATCCATAATTTAATCACACTGAATCAACTGGAAAAAAAAAAGGGGGGGGGGATTGTGGCTCTATCTTGCTAGTGTAACTTCCATTATTATTATTTTTTTTTTTTTATCATTGTCTTTCTTTAAAATTGTTTGACTTTCAAAATGAAGATTTCTTTTATTTGACTAATAATCAAGTCTACATAGGTCACTTCAAGACTCACTTAATGTTAATCCACTAAAACACCTGTAGTGAGAACACCTGCAGAAGATCTGGTGAGGAGTCAGTGACTGGCAGAGTACGTGATAGCAGCCCCAGCGTGTGAAACTACACACTGACCAAATTCCCATCAGGGCCAGGCACGCATATTCTGCTTCATCAGCAATGTCTAGCTTCTTGCTGGGCAGTAGCTACTCCAAGTTAGCACAGCTGAGATAAGGAAACAGTTCGAGTAGATTTAAGGGGCCCTTAGGAACAATGAGTTGGGTCCTGCCTGTGCATGTGACCTGTGCCTCCAGCAGCCTCCTATTGGTGACCCTTCTTGCAGTTCCCAGGGCTCCCCATGCAGTCTGTTGTGTAAGTCCTTTATTAAATCTATCCTATTTAACACCTTACGAACCTTGAGTGTCTCTCTCCGCCGGTATCTGACCCTCTTGCCTGCCTTGCGGTCACAACACCTGAGTGCATGCACAGGGTATGCAGTATGTCAGTGCCCTGAGCCTTCCCGGGGGTCTGGTTGGGGGCTCAAGCCCAGCAGAGCTGCAGCTGCCCCCACCTGGGTCCCCCCAAAGAAGAAAAGCTGTCAATATACTACAGAGATATGGATATTTTCAGATTTCACATTTGTTCACTGAGTTACATGTACTACCACACCAGTGTTTGCCTTGTAATTAAAATGACACACAGACTCAGGTGTTTGAAACAAAAAGCAAAGGCCCAGGGGAATGAATAGAAGCACATTTAAATAACTTTTAATACTAGCTCTTGGGCAAACAACATTTTGATTTGTTTTACATCTCAGCTCTCCAAACTGCTATGAGAACCTACCCCATACCAAAGTATTAGAGTGAGTCAGAGAGTCTTTTGAGCCTCGGATTCCAGTGGGGAAAATATCTTTTTGAAAGAACGTCTTTGCTATTCGCTAATGTATTGCTCCTCCACAACATTTAGTTTCTTTCCTTCCTTGAAATTGTCTTGTTGCAGATATTGCACTGATACACAGTAGCGTCATGACAATAGTCTATATGATGAACTTTAAATGTGACGTTTTCAGCAAATTGTCTTGTATGTAACAATTAAAATGTCTTCAGTGGGAGCTTTGGTAAGAACCAGCAAGAGAGCAGATGAGAACATCTCAGTACATTTGATATACAGCTAGCAGTTTTCAGAATAACAGCCTAACAGTTTGCAGGTGCTTGTCTCCACCAAAATGCATCAGGTTAGAATATACAGATTCAAAGGTCCCCATAAACAGTTAAAAAGCTTTTATCAGAAAAGCTGACTTGGAGGAAGATTCTGAAGACACAGTTATATGAGATATCCCCACTGCCTGTTTCTTTCTTCCTCTTCCTATTCTCCCACACATGAGGTCCCTAAGACCATTAATAGCCTCTTTTCAGCATTTGTAATCCATCTAAAGCCCTTCCTCAGTCTCTCCTGCTGACTGGATAATTCAGACTTCCTATGTTCTTCATAAACACATTTCTACTAGCTCTCCACACAGGGAATTGTCTCATCGCTGATTTCTCCACTCCCTTTGAAGCTACCAGTAGGACTCCACACAAAAGAAACACAGTGGTAATGTGGTCTTGGCCTCCTTTTATCCTATAGCTTGCTAGTTAGTACAATCCCTTTTTCATTCAAAGGACCTGAAATCTGCATTTGCTGTCCTTCAAGAGAATGCTTTACTTACAAGACACGATGTTCTTTTAGTTATTTCCTCTCTCCATTGCTTTATCTATTTCATTTTGCATAGAAGAATTACATAATCTTTAGCCAGGGAATGGATGTTTAAATAACAGGCATGCCTTTGTGGACTAAGTTTTGGCACTTGTACATCTTCTGGATGTTTTGATGTTTAATATAACACAGTTTATTAACTGGAGTCGTCTCATTGAAGTTTAACAGTACTGCAGCTTTAGCCTTCTCCTGAATTCAGCATGCTCAGGAAAACATCTGCTTTAGGTATAACACATCAGAAGAACTGTGTTGCAAAACTGATGCCTGGAGGTTCATAACGGGCTGAGCTACCCATTTTTTCATGGCATATGGGATATAAAGTGAAGTACATGTACCAATGGTACAAAACAACTGTAAATTACACAGAAATTATTGTTGTCTTTCATTAAATGATATTTAGAATGAATCCAAAGGTTTGTAATTCTATTCCAAACTTGGGGGACTGAATCAAAATGCAGAACCAGAAAACAGAAAGCCAGGATTGGACTTCCTAAGAAATATGATTCAGTTACTCTCTGCCATTACTGCCTATTCCTACAGCTGGCTCACAGAAAGGAAAAAATTGCAAACACAGCAAATTAGGTCAAATATTGTTTACATAAAGTGGTCATGAATTGTAGGCTCTGTATATAAACTCACATGAGAGTGTATGCCAGGAACTATGTCAGCTGTTCCGTGTCCACTGATTCCCACATGCAACAGTGTGGATGACAGAAGCTTTGAAATTGTCAGCAATTTATCTTTACCTCTGTTTTTAATACAGAACCAACATCTTGCAAGTTTTGTGCAAACCAGCCCGTAAGGCTGACTGGGATTCTCTCAGTTCCCTGCAAGTGCATAGGCAGAGGCAATGAGAATCAAATTATCACAGACCTCAGCTATGCCCAGAGGAGTGCTCAGTGCTGGGAGCAATTAAAAAGAACTGTTCTGCTCCTCAGTACTGTCATCCCACACATTGACAAGTCTTTGAAAGCAAAGAATAAAACTCCTCACACATAATTAGCTAGTACAAACTGATGAAAGAATTAAATATAAAGTGTTCTGCTCAAAGACATGATCATCAATCTACAGTTCATTCCATCACCACTGATTTGAAAATGCAGAAAGATAGGCAATTTATCCCATCTTCCCACACAGTCCTTAAGGGGCAGAGAAGATGGTCTCAGATCCTTCTTAATCCTTTTATTTTATTATTTTTTTTATTTTTGATCTGGTTAGCTTAGCTTGATTAGTGCAGTCCCAAGTAGAATAGACAGAAATTAAAGGACTTCTAAGACCTAATGGAATTCTTCTGAAAGTTAAGTAAAACATTTAACCAATCACTTAAGATGTGATGACCTTTAGTAGGATAAACAGTTCTAGGTGTCAAAACAACCCAGTTTATACTTTGGCCCATTAAAGCCAACACTGGAAACATTTCAGTGGGATAAATGGCTTAAAGAACTTGGTTCTTTCTGCTCCTAATACAGTAAAATTGTTAATTTAGCAATACAGTCAAATCTTAAAATATAACCTCTGCCCAGTTTTACTTAATGGAGTGTTTGCTATTTTCTTGAATGAGGTGCGAATTTTGCCTCTCCGTTTTAATTCACCTGTCACCTACAAGTTTCAGATACAAACTGTTGAAACAGAAGCTGAACATAAAGAGAGTTTTAAGCTTCAGCTGTAAATCTTCAGTAATTTTGCCTCACTTATACCTCACTCACTTATATAATGAGACTGGACCATATTCTTTTCACTGTTTCTTCAACAAAGCTAAACCAGGCTCACTGACTTCGGGAGACTGCAGAAGGGTAATTGGAGGTACATTTTGTCCCTAAATGCCTCTACAGCTAATCTGTCAGTAGAAACCTGCATAATTTTCCAATAAATATGCAAGATGAACAGCACTGGCTGAATGAATTAGAGAAACATAAGTGCCATACTCTACAATCAGTTTGTTTTTCATTTGCTGTACACCTGTGGCAACAGTATTTATAATGTAGGTGGTGTATTTTGGTGGAGTGAAAAAAATCAGTAGTTCATTTTGGATCCTGATAGTATGTTTTCTCTTTTCAGCGTATATATTCAGCTTACAGAAGTTTATAATTATTATAACATGAGGTCTTCATCTTTCATTTGAAATTGAAATTCTTTAATATGTTGAAGAAAACAAGATCAAGCTCATAATTTACACTTTTGGGGGAGATGGGTTGGCATCTGTCTCCCATGCAGGAGTACCTGAGACCATGCTGAGTTCATCCATGTAAACGTGCACTAATTCTCCTCATGGACTGTGTAGGGAGACCAGGTGCTTAACTCTTGATAGTGGATTTTAGACTGGGATCTAATAGATAGATACTGCTGCATGGCTTTCAATTTGTCAATTATTCTGTGATTTCCATAGGAATATATTTTTTTCTTTTTTTTTTTACAGACACCATAAAGATTTCCCATTGTCTCCCAAAGGTGCAAGATTCTTTTCTTATTTCTTCATAATGAACTGATTTAATTAAGTGAGGGTTTATCAGGATCATCCAGGGCAACTAGCTCCTGTCTTCTATTGCTCCCTCAGTTGTGGCTCTTATTTCCACCATAGTAATGCTATTTCTATTTTGAGGGAGAACAATTCATGAGCCCCAGGAACAATTATCAGGAACTAGAAAAACACTGTAGTGCCAAGCTAGGAGTGCACTAAGAGAAAGAGGAGGATCAACACATTTGCTTAGTTTCCTCTATGAATTTCACAGGGTGCTGTTTGTTCCTTCTCGAGACATAATTCAGGTTTATGCAAAGCAGAGACTGACTGGACTGGAACAAGAAATCAGCTTGATTTACCATTGCTAAGATATCCTGGTGATGGACATTCTGCAAAAATTCACTGAAAAATGGAAGAAAAATGGAACACATGATTACTCTGTTTTCTGAGTAGGAACATACTGTGCCCCAGCCTGCCACTTGCTTTTGGCAGGCGTTCTAAACAGACCAGTCCTCAGATTACTTTCTTTAGGAATCTAACATAGAATTCAGTAGGTTATTCAGCATCACTGTTTTCAATTATTTTGCTTAGGGAAAGAACCCAGCCACCAAATTTTGTCAAAGAATCCTCTTTTTCTTTTCTTAAAACATCCATCAGCCCAGCCCAAGTAGGAACACAATTACCTCAATGGAACTATTGAAACTTTGCAATGCTGAAAATAAATCAAACACACACTTTTGACCCTTCAGCTCTTTTAAACTCTGCCATAGTAGAGAGATATTTACAAAAGAGCCTCCTTGAGGTTATATCAAAACATTTTAATTAGAAGCCTAATGAAATAATGTTCTATCAAATTATGCTGGACTGAAACTTACCGTATGTGCCAATTATAGAAAATTAATTGCAATTCCAAAATTAGATTAACGTATATTAATTTTATTGACAAAATAACAAATACAGATGCTTGTTTATGAATTTTTAGGTAATTAAGTATTTGTAAAGGAATCAATAGCATGTTAAGAAGTCTTGAAAGAGCAAAATTAACAGAAATATTTTTGAAATTATGTAAATAAAATTGTAATTGCATCAAGTCATGCAATGAGTTTATTAGTGCCCCAGATAAAAGGTACATTGCAGTTTTAAAGGGACATTGCTTTGAAGACTATAGCTCATTGTGGAGCCTACTGACTGACAAGCATAGGATATGCTGCAGAGTATATCCAGGATGGATAATGGCTCCATTCTCCTTTATGAAAGTGGATTAAAGCCAAAAGAGAAGTAATTCCTTTGGCTCCAGCAGAGTGCTGTAGAAGAAACTCTTTTCTCTCAATAAAACAAAACAAAATAAAATAAACCACCCTATCTAGAAGAAACCTTAAAAGTGATTGAGTGTCTCTGAAGATCTCATGCGTTAGTCACTGAGTGGAAAATCTTGCTTTCCTTAAGTCAATGACAAGCAAGTATTGGTGACACAAGCGACAGAAGTCACTAGTAAACTTTTATCGTGTAATGTCCATCCAATATCAACTAACAAATGAATAAAACGTAGCCCATATTTAAACAGGGGAATAGAAAGCTACTGCAGTGCAAAAAAATTAATTCTACATTGTAATTCTCTCACTTATTACATTTCTTCTGCATTTTTAAAGTGAAGTAACATTCTTCTTCAGCAAATTCTTTTTTTTTATTTATATTATATAAATTTAACATTTACAGACTTTCTTCCTTCCCCTCCTTTAACCCGTTCTCCCAAACATGTATCTTCAGTTGGCTGTATATAAATTATAAAGTATAGCTACAAACTTCAAATATTTTAAATGTTAAAGGAAACCTTTGTATTTCTCAGTCAGCACCTTTGCTTTATCCCCATGATTTTGGCAGATAGATGCATGCTAGGACAAATGTCCTGCTGCTGTGTTAATCAGATGAGAAAGACCCTGCTGGGAGTTGTGGTAATTACAGTGGGATAGCTTATCTCTTCTTGAACTCTCTCCAGGCCTTCATTTTTCTTAATAGCAGCAGTGATACTAATTAAAAACAAATGTTAATTATGTCACTTTATCATGTCCCTCTTTCTTGACAAGTTAGTTTAATGGTAACTACCAATGTGCAAGGACTCTGCTGACATCTTTTTCAGTTCAGCGATTTCCTCCTTCTTCTTTGATGTCAACTAACTTTTTTCTTTTTTTTCTCATAACACAAAGGTTAAAACAAGCATAAGATTTTCACATATATCTTGTTTGCTGATATTCAAAGCATGTCTGTCATCTATTGACCTTACAGTGCCTTTTACAGACTCTTGCCTTTTATTTATATATTCTACATTTTTTAGAGACAAGTTTAGCAGTGAGGCTTTAGGAAATGTAAGTCAGAAACTCAATACTCACACAAACTGTTTTAGATCTCCTCTACCCATATGCAAGAGAATCCAGTTTGATGCAATCTACACATCAAGGAACAAAAGAAATTTTAATTTAAGGTAAGACCAACATAAGGTAAAGTATTCATTCAAGTCATTTCTAATGCAGAACCATGTAATTTGTACTCAGATTCCCTAAGAAGTGAGTAACATAGGTGCAAGACAGTATACATTATTCTGATTGATATCTTTTTTATCAATTCTGAATATATTTATATATTTCTAATAAGAATGGATATTCATTATCCATTAATAACTGAAAAGTCCCAATCCTTGCACAAATATAAATTTGATAATCAAAACCTTTCAATGACGTTATGCCTTCCAAATCAAATTAATGAAGATATTCTACTTTGTTCATTACAGAATGTCTATTTACTGTATAAGTACCAAAATGGCTGTTCTTGTGAGGAACAGGTAGAGAATTAAATTCAAATTTCTACAGTAACTAATGTTGATGATGTAAACATAAGATTAAAAGCTTTAATCTGCATCGCTGTGCATGTTAATTCTTCTATAACTGATAATATTTATGGGGGAGGGAGTTTAAGACTGGATCCTTACATTTGTCTGCACTTGTGAAACAGTTAGTAGAAATGGATGTACATTTGAAGAAACAAAGGTTCTGGATCTTGGTTTTGCTGCTGCAGCCAAAAACAAGAAAAGCAAACCCAAAAATCTGTCAAACATTGCTTGTACTACAGCATCTGCACAATGTGCTTAATCATGACAGTATCCAGTGGTCCTGTCTGATAAGTTTGTCTGTCCCTTCACCTTTACATTTAATCTACAGAATTTATCAGTTTACCTGTCAACACTGTATACATATTTGCTAGACAAAACACATACCATATCAAAATGGGACTCCAATATAGGCAGTCTGAATTACCAAAATTGGAATCCAGCTAGGGGAATGCTCTTCAATAAAGGCTTCTTACCATTAGTGATGCAATATAATCACAGATTATTTTGGAGCGTTTTAATTCCATAATTAAAAAGATCAGCTATGTGTAATATAAATGTGTGTGTGTGTGTGTGTATATGTGTGTGTGTGTGTGTGTGTGTGTGTGTGTGTGTGTAGTTACAAATGCCAAGCAATGGCACACACTATATTTATGATAAAAATATAATAGATTTATGTTTCCAGTAATTCTGTGATTAAATTGTCTTGAACTTGGTGTGTAAAAGTAATAGCATTAACCTTTAGTCAAATTGTGTTTTGCATGAGTCTGCCTTTTTAAATGGTCCCTGAGGTCTCAGCTGAATATCCTATGGACTTCCTGCTCTCGATATTTTCAGAGGTAGCATGTTTGCTGAAAAATGTGCAAATGAGGCATACAGACAAATGAAGGAATGGTAGGACAAATGGCCACAATGTACAATCTTTATGCTGTAAGATACTGTGTAAATGCTGCTGCTTGGCACAAAAAAAAAAAAAAAATTAGAGGTTTAGAAGTCACTGAATTCTCTAGTCCATCATAATATAACAAGGTAAAAAAATTGTGGGTTTATGTAAATATGGAAGATACATATTAATTCAATTTGCAGTCAAACAGGTTTATGTGACAAGTCAACTTAAAATCATTTCCAGGTTAATTTAAATTTGTAGTCAGATTATTTTAATATTTTCCTCAAATTAAGTAACATTCTACTCCACAACAGAGCTCAGCTCACAGAAAAAGATTTTGTCCTTTGAAGAAAATAATCTGAAGGAATACACTATTCATCAATTCCAAGGTATTACAGATCATACAGTTTCCAAAAATGCCCGAATAGCTTGGGACTGAGTGTCACTTTCAAAACAATATAAATTACTTTGAAAGCAAACAGGATTGGGCTCCTTAATGACTTGGACACTTTGAAAATGGGACTTTTTGCAAGCATTAATCTAGATTTTCTAAGATCTCTTTGTCATGGTCAAATTTGATGCTTGAGATTTAACTTTTGTTATTACACTTTTGTGTCAGTGTGATACCACTCAAATAAAAGGCATTACATCAGTCTCAATCTAGTATGTTGAATTAAGCATTCAGTATTCAACTGTGTGCATTTTTTTCTTCCTTGCTTTTTAACACAGAATTTATTTGCATACCAATCAGTGTATTCACATCTTCAATCTCAGACTATTTTATTCCATTCCTCTGAGGTCTGCCTTTTCCATCAGCCACTGATCTCCAGATTTCTAGCCAGGGACTTGACTTTTCATTACAGTTGTCTTCTATTCCAGCAGTTTGCAAGGAGCAAAACATGGTAAATTAATAATCCCTAAAAGTCTAATTATACAGAAGAAAGAAATTGGACATTTACAACTGTATCTTCATTTAGAGGAAATCTTCATTCTGATCCAGAGTTCTGCATATCTGCTCAATGCTAAAAACTGCATTGAGGCACATACGTACATATCAGTATTGTATCAGGACCTGATGGCTCATTTGGCACACATATCCTTTATATGCATCTATTCCATCTTAGAGGAGACCTCCTGAACTATGCTATCCTATAGGTTTAACTTGGATCATTTGTACTTCACCTTGTAGGCAGAGATTCCTTTAAGTTTTCTGCAGCACATGGTAAGTTAGAAAGCTGCTTCAGTAAATCAGTGGGAGGCACTCTTACTCAGTACTGGAAACCCCAAAGCAAACTGGCCAGATAAGTTTGGAAGTGAAGAAGTAAGAAGACTAACAATGCATCTGACCTAACTTAGCAATAATTTCAGGCAATTTGAAGACCATGACAAGCAGGAGGGAATGTGATGTGGCAGACATAACAAAGCCCTTGGTTGGATGGAAGAAATTACTTCTGAATAACATCTAGGAGTTTATAAAGGCTGCTGGGGTAGGGAATCAGAGAAAAGAAAACAGCAAAAAGGTCTTGCCCTAACCTCATCAATGAACAGCTTAACATCAAGGTAAAGCACCAGATCCCAAAAAGCACCACAAGAACCTAGAGCCCTCCACAGCATTTTGTAAGATCTTATGAGAGCTCCCTCAGCCTTAGCTTTGCTTATTCATTGTAGATATAGAGTTAACTTAACATACCCTGTAGTTCTTGATAATGAAATTGCACCTTAGGGGACAGGTGACATGGTCTGTCACTCTTACTCATGCTTTGAAAGGTTATGGTAAGCCAAAAGGGCTATTTGCCCTCACTGCAGGGAATCTCTTGCCCTCTTCCTCTAACAACTAACTAGCAAGTGGAGAAAAATTATTCTCTCAGTCAGCTGGCCTGATTGGTGAGTTGCCGCAATCCTCAGCTGGTGGGTAACAACATTATTCAGTCAGTATCAGCATTGCCTAGCATCGTTCAATTCAGTACAGGGCTTCTGTTAATGTAGTTAATACAGCTGTTAATACAGTTTTCTTGTTGTCAGATATAATTTCTGTGATCAGCTATCAAAAGTAGGAAACTTCCATTTGATTCAGAGCATTTATAAAGCCCATGGAGAGAGATGGGCACAGAGTGACTTGGAGAGGTAAGCTGCAGCGAGTGCCAGGTCAGACACCTGAAGGTTGACAGTGATTTTCACGTCCCTATTGTCCACTAATGAAACACAAATGGTGTTTGAATATGTAGATACTATTCTTAGCGCGATCCGAAACAGTGATTCACTCAGATTGCAGTTGCTGCACTCAGACTGTAGTTTCCTGTTCTCTAAAACCAGTTAGAGTTCAAGCAACTTTGGCAAATCAGTGGAAATCCATCTGAATTTTTCACAGTAGAATGTGGATGGCATCTCATTACTGTCAATTTATAGTCAAAGACTATATCAAAGCTAGAAGTAAAAATTTGCCTCTAAGAAACTGTAGTTTTCCGGAAAGCCTCTTATTGTTGCCTACACAAGGAATATTTTTCAAGATAAGTTTCTGAGCATCTCAAGAGCTAGTCAAACAGTCATTTTTTTCTTTATTTTGTATATAGATTTTTAACTGTTTTCTAAAAACAGAGGAATAATGAACAAATATCAGCGTTATTCCTTTACCCGAACTTTCAAGATTGACATTAATTTCACAGGAAATGTGTATAATATCATATGAATATGATTAAAACTGCTCCTTTTAATATCTTAACTGACTTAGTAAGGTCTGTTTAGCAGATGTGCTGTCCTCTTCAGCATTCTTCTACGGATTATACATTACAGCATAGCTTTTAAACAATGGAATGAAATGATAAAGTATAACAAGTTGTCCATGATAAATGCTGCAGCATCTTATGATAATGAGTGAAAACAGTTTTACTGCTTTTCAATTAGAGTAAGTATCATTTTATTGTTTAACACAGTGCCTTTATCTTTATTAAAAACAATCAGCCATTTATCTCTTTTTATCTGAATGGTGCTGGGGGGAGATGTGCTAAGTATTGATATAGAAAGCTGAACTCTGTCTTCAGTGGAAGCTGTTTATGGTAGCTGAAGAGCTGGACTTGACATTAAAATAGAAAATAGAAGTATAAACTTCACAGTAAAATTCTGCAGTAGTACTGGCTTCTGCAAAGTGTTTTGGCAATAAAATTATGGAAACCATTGAATCCTTATTTGATGGTAAAACACATTGCAAACAATGTCCTTTCCAGACTAACACTGACGTTTCCTGGGATACATCAGGCTGATATATAACAACCCACGTTGCAGCTAGAGAAGTGTCCCTGCACTTTTTACTTTCTCAGTGACTTCCCAGCAGGATAATCCCAACACTACAGATGAGGCCATTTCCCGTTTTGAAAGCTGTGCTTAATTTCAAGAAACTGCAATTTCATTCATGTAAAAATGACACAAAGATAGATATTTTTCTCTATCTAAACCATCGCTATCAGGAAATGAAGAGTAGAATCCTTACTGCAGTCCTGTCTTTGACACAAATGTTCACTATCTGGACAAAGGCTTCACCTCTCCATCTTCTGAACGGACAGACCAACCAGTAACAATGTGCTCCTCAATTTTCCTTGATGATATGAATGATACAAACGAGGGTTCTGAGGCTAAGTATTAGTGGTATATTCTCTTTACAAGAAAAATAAAATCTTTCAAAATAGGACAAAAGGTTATAATCTTCTGCATCTTTGCAAACAGATTTTTATTTTGCTCATGTCAGTCAAAGTTTCTTTTCAGTCATTAAAATAGCTTCACATTTATTTCTGTCTTCTGATTGTTATATTTAGCTCATGTTCTGAAGCGTATTCCAGGCAAATAAATAAATAAATAAATAAAATAGCAGACAGAGACACCTCATTTTAATTTGTTTTTATCTTTCCACTTTTTGAGCAAAGAAATGTATTGACTGCTCCCTGCAATGAGTTTTTTCTTTTAACCAATGGAAAACAGTTCTTCAGGAATTTTCAGCCCAGTCTCATCTAGTGTAAAATGTATGTTCACATACTAACCCTAATACATAAAGACTAGATCTGTCCCAAATGTGTATCCCTAACTCACAGGGTAGGGGTAAAAAGCCTATATTCTTAATACATGATGAAAGTTATGTCACAAGGAAAGTTGTTTTGGCAGTCCAGATCCTCACATCATGAAACAGTCACAGATTAACAGATTTATATCTAGAACTTCAGAGACAATTTGAATTTCTTTAAGAAGTTTTTCCTCTCTTACACACCTATGAATCATTTATTTTAAAGAGCTGCTGAATCACCCACTATGTGGAAGTTGGACTGGCAGCATAGAAATACATC
Source organism: Apteryx mantelli (assembly GCF_036417845.1). NCBI lineage: Eukaryota > Metazoa > Chordata > Aves > Apterygiformes > Apterygidae > Apteryx > Apteryx mantelli. The sequence continues at coordinate 82,520,790 of NC_089979.1, forward strand.
TTTAATAGGATAGTGATAGGAAACAAGATGATATTTTACAAAATTTGTCTTCAAACACTAACCAAGATAATTACACACACCTTGCTCCTGGGTTTCCATCAACCACATTCTTCTCTCTTTTTCTGATTCAAGTATCAAAGGTCTCTTGTACTTTCAAATAGCAGAATGAAGACACATTCTTTTTCTGTGGTCTTTGGCTAATCATCCCTGGTACTGGTTTTAAGACTCTTGTAACATACATATTTTGAGGCACTGGGGAAAAATCACAGGGCTTGCATGGCTAATATATATAAATATATAATTAAAATGACAGGAAAACCAATAAACCCCTGCAATTTGGAACTATTCAAGCTGATTGATATAAATGGATAGTGCCTTGTTATTATAATACCAGTATTGGTACCATAGTACCAATAGTGTATTTTTTTTAAATTATCTGCAATCAAAGCAGCTAAAATATTTTGCAATTAAAATAAAGAATATTTTCACCAAAATAAAGACTCACATCCTTTGGAAAGCTTTTCCTGAAAGGTAAATTTTATGACCTATTTCCATAATGGTGACCTTGAGCACTACTCTGCACAACTAAATAGGGGTAAGAGTACACAAGACCTCCAGTTTTTTGGAATAGCTGTTTTAGAAGATCCACAATGAGGTTATATGCTAAAAAAAGGAGTTGGCATATCTGATTTAAGAACCTGATCTCAGTAATGACTTCTGATGATTGGTTATACAAAAGCACCCATCTGGAATCAGGATCCCATAAATCTAAAGTTCCCAAAGGTACATTTACACTATGAAACTATAGAAAGTCTGGAGGCATATTTGAACACTGGGACACAATCATCTACACCAGTTCTTTTTTTAGTTTGCTGTCTGGGTCAGCTGTTAACACATCCTCTAAGAAAATCTGGCAGAATTAGGAGCATATTTTACTCTGTACAGTCTTGCTCCAAAAAGTCACAACGAAAGGACTGCATCAGTTTTGGATGCTTTCACAATATACTGTCTTCCAGCATCCTTCCTTTTGCATATCCTTGTGCCATACTCCAAAACTTACAATACATACTTTCAGGTTCACGCTCATGCTCTGGTGGGCTAAAATATAGTCCCTGCATTATTTCAAGCAACTTAGAATTAAAAAATAAAGAGAAAGAAAAGAAAACAAGCCACAAAAGAAGGTGATAATTATGACTTGAGGCTACAAGGATACCCTGTGAGACTCCCTGGGGAGCTATAGCCAAAACTATCCCACAGCTGGTATGTTCTAGAGGGAGACAGATGGACATTAACCAGTCTTTGACGCTTGGCCTTAGGGACAGGGCTGTCTTATCTGCAGCAACATAGACATAACAACAGAATCTTTACTAGGTATTTGGACCCCTCATACAAATTAAGATCAGGTAGCCGTGCTGATGAAGAGGAGGAGGGTAAAAAACAGTAGAAAATCATGGTTACATATGGTAGTGATATGACAAGTAGTTGCAACTCTAGTAACTTCTGAGCCTTTAAATCTGAATGGGCTAATGGAAAGGGAAAAGTTTCCTTTTTTTTTCAAAATTATGTTATCTAAAAAAAAAATTTGTTTGTGTCAAACTCTAAAAATAAAACCAAATAAAAAACATCCATTTTGGAAAAATGTGACTCCAGTGATAATTCATTAGTTTTGATTAAAGATTACATTTCTTAGGAACAGTAAATTAAAATAAGCTGCATAGGTTATTGTTATCCTTTCCTTGCTCTTGCCAAATACGTATTTGACTTCTTTTTTCTATTTCATATTTACACACATGAAAAATTACCTAGGCTCTGATGACAACGGTTACAGTCAAAATATCAAGAGTGCTCATGGCGGTGACTTGGGACTTATTATGGTCCTTGTAGCTACTATTAATCTCCTATGTGTCTATTTTTCAACAGAAAGTTCTTTCAAATTTTGGTGTAATCTGGTGTTTCATTTCCATATATTTTGAGCCAGAATGAGTCTCAAGCCAGTTGAATTTATCAGCCAAGAGCTAATGCTGTTTGAAATATATTTTTCGAACAGTTTTTGGTAAAGTATATTGTTTTAAAACTAAAAAAAAAAAAAGTCCAGGCAAAGTGAATAACTTTTTCTGACACTTCCTTATTTATTATTGTAATACCTTTGTTGAAGAAAGCAGTTTCTGTCTTTTCCTGAAATAGTTTTTCTATTGGCCAGGCATGAGACTTTTTAAGAAGTCAGAGAACTAGGCTAGGTGATTACAGGGTTGAAACACTCCTGCCACACACTAGGGTTTCTTCTTTCCAATGACAGCAGAACAATAAAGTCTGTTCTGGATTGCCTTGCTGATAGAACAGAGTTTCTTCAATTAGCCTCTTACAAAGTATGTGTACAGGTAATCGACATTAAGACCCAAGACCCAAGAATTTCTTTCACAGAAAGTAGAGAGTTCTCATTAAAAAAAAAAACAGACTTAAGGTAAAAAGAAGAATATGTATAAAAACTAAATATAAAGCAAGAAAAAAATCTCATCTTTTTACTTAGCAATATCTGTATGTGGCTAACTTTATCTTGTCAATGAAAATAAAAAAAATACACATAATATATTTAGTGACACAAACCATTCTATTGTATATTCTCCATACTGTATCAAAACTCAAGTTGCAGTGTTTTATTCTGCAAATAAAAAAATTACCATAGTGAATACAATTTTTATCTTAAAGGATTTAGATTGTAAATCATTAATTTAGGGAGAATGTATATTCAGTGAAGGCCTCATTCAAAGCCTATAAATATTAACATGAGTTTTCCATTGTTTGTCATGGGTTTGGCATCAGACTATTAATCTATATTTATGGGAAATTGCATACAATCATCTGAATTTACTCATGCCAGATTATTTATTTTGCATGCCATGGGTACATGTCAATATATTAGATGAATCAAGTCTGACAGGATTTATTATCCGAGCAGGAATGTCCCCTGCACATTCTCAAGTTAGAGCACAATGTAGAGATGCACTCTGGCTCCGTGCTAGAGGAGGTGTCAGCATGCTTCATTTTTCTGTCAGTTGAGAGAGGACCTTTCACACAACGTTACAGAAACACAAATATCTGTTTCCCTAGACAAAGTTGCTCTGTGTATCTGCAGAATTGTGGTAATATATTAGACCATGTTTTTATCTTCTATTTCTATGCTCAAATGTCATCTTGGTTTCTTCTCTGTATCAATGATTATTCCATTTCTTGACCTGAATGGTCACATGTTTCAGCATGTTTGACTTTAAAATACAAATATAATCCATTTGGAGGAGGGGAAACATTTTGTTCTCTATTTCCTACGTACTGCAAAAATATATACTGCAAAAAGAAATTTTAGTAACAGTAATAAAAAAAGATAGCTTAAAAGTAATTGAAATCCATTTCAAGCTCATGAACCTGGACTACATTTCATCTCTGTAATGATGACCCTGCATGGTAGATTGTCATGAGAATGTTAACAAAATTATAAGTAAAACCAGAAATTCTCTCATAGGAAAGTCTTGAAGCTATTTCATTCAGTCTCACATGCAAAGCTCTTACAATTTTGACTTGCAAATTAAAAAAAAAGTGCCTGTTTTTACTGTTCTTTCTCTGATACAGTAGAATTTGATGTTCCTCAAGAATCTGGATCAAAACCAGATCATAAGAAGTGGAACATTTTTCAGCCTGGTGAGAACCTTCATGACTTCATGACCTAACTTGATTTTCACAATTCAAAGTCAAAAGCAAGTATGCGGAAAAACTTAAATTTAAGACATTAACCAGGTCTTTGCTCAGGCATGAACCTTTACATAAATCCATTTCAGTTTTAATACTCTTTCCTTGGCTAACCTCTGCCTATAACGTGACCTTACTTTGACTTCCTAATAAAATAAATCTCCAAATATCCAGCTCAACCAATCCTTCAAACTGCAGAATTATTATCAACACTTATTAAATGCCCTAGTTGTTATATTTGCACTTTCAGAAGAACCAGTATTGGCTCTCAAAATTTTTAGTTATTTGATACCTTCCTTTTCATTGGTTTGTTTTTATTATTATCTAACTGCAGAAAGATTCAATGACAGTGGAGTAGCTACATGCTACTCATTATTATTTGTTTCATCAGCATTTTGAACAGTTATGATAATGATGTCAAAATGGGAACTAAAAAACAGTGGCTATCTTGCTAATATAACTGCTCTAGATGGTTGGCCGATATTGGACATCCCTGAAAGTCTCCAATATTTTACAAAATATTTCCTTGTTAAACCTGCCTCCCCCTCTGAAATACATACACCAAAATCTCTCATTAGAATGAGAGGATTATGGTAACTCATGAAACAAAGCTGTTCAGAGTTAACAAAGCAGCTCCTTCTGCCTAGATCTAGGTATTTCAGAGAAACAAGCAGCAAACTGTGCATACTACAATACTACAATTCAAAGGTAAGTCACGCTGCCAAAATGACAACCCCCAATAAGCCTCTTTTCCTCTGAAGTATTAAAAGACAAATTCTTTTAAGCTCCCATTTTTGTGCTTGGATGTATGTTTATCTGATTCTCTTCATCAAAACACACCAAGATGTCTTTTTTATTTAGAATATAAGCATCTTTCAGAAATTGTTATTATTATTTACAGGATAGGTGAACTGTAGAAACACAGAGTTCCAGGGCCTACATAAAAAACAGTGTCAGTCTAAACAGGCACAGTAGGCAAGACAGATATAAGTAAAAAGAGATGAAATGACTTCTCTGTGGTCATACAGCTTGTGAACAGAATGTTTGATTTTGTGATATCCAACTTTTCTCACTAGCCAGCCCACATAGCTTCTTCCAGTGGAAATTTTCCTGAGGCCTCTTCCAATTCAGGCACAGCTGGATGAAGAGCTGTGGTAGGGGCAACGTACTCCTTGCCGCCATCTGTCTTGTGCTCATCATGTAATAGGCTACAAGCCATAAGGTCTTATGGCAGCTGCCATATGCTATGACTGCCTTTAAATGACTGTTCATTCATGTTTCTGCTTATTCCTCAGGGACTGGAGGGACAGAGGACCAGTGGGAATAGGCCAGTGTCTGGCTTATAGTTCCTGCTGGACTATACACAGGCAAAGGCTGAACTTTGAATGTCACAGCTTCCAGCTGTAGACCGCAGCACAGCTCCACCCGAAAGGCTGGTTTTACTGGTAGCCCATTGCTAGGGGGGCTGCCAGAGCCAGGAGGGCCCAGAAAGGCTATCAGAGAGAGGATCTGGAGTTTTAACAAGCATAAACTCAGCAAGTCAGGATTTAACCTGAAGTATGAGCTGAGATTAAGAACATGAATGTATCTAAGGGCATAAAGCAGGAAAGCTGGAGATCTAACCCAACATAACTTTTGGCACCCCCAGAGGCAGGTTTGTACCCACTTTAAAACCATTTGTAGCTAAAACTCTTGTCCCCTAGCTCCAGTTTCACTAAACAGTATGACTGAGCAATTACTGAAAGATCAGCATACACAGATTTAAAACATCAGCAAAATATTCAGAAGAGAGCACTATTAAGATCAGTGCTAGCCTGCCAGTTCCTGAGGTAGTATTGATCTTCACCATACACATTGAAAAATGGAACTCAAGACAGCTTTGCCTTGAATTCTTATCTTCTAATCATCACAGGACAAAGAAAGTATAAAACAACCAGAAGACTAATGCAAAACTGTGCACTGATTGTACAACTATACAACTTGATCGCAGCGAAGGTGACCACATATCTGCACAGCATTCACTACCTAATAAACTTCACTGTTTGACTGAGCCTATTTTTCATCAAGCAGCAGAAAAGAGATATTCTCATTGCTTAGACCCATGACTGATTCATCACCTTAGAACACATTGTTCTTTGATACATTTATCTCCCACCTGAGTCTCTCAGTACCCCAAATCATTCTTGCCTGCACTTTTAGTCAACAGACACCCTAATCACAAAGTTACTATTAGGAAGAAATTTAGAAGCATCGTGGCATGCCCTATAAAACACAGATAGTTGCTAAATGTATGACCATAGCAGTGGGAGCCTTACTACTTTTATAAAAAAATCACTCAAAAAAATCCTCAGTGTTTCACAAATTTTACAGGGAACCTGAAATCAGTTTCACAAACTGTTACAATTTATTATTTCAGATTTACCTTAGATGGCTTCTGAAGTGATGATACAAAGTATATATTTATCAACATTATTTTAGAATATACTACAACATTTTATTTTCTTATTTTTTAAGGAAAAAAACCACATATGTGTTTGAACAACTGGGCTTCTTTTATTTTGCTGGCTGAACCAGAACCCTGATGAGAAACAGTGTTTAGTTTTCTCAAGAAAAAAAAGGAAAAGAAAAGAAAGGTTTCAGGTTCACTAACACTTTTCATTTAGCCCAAGACAAAACATTTCATTTTTCATGCAAGAGGATATATTATGCATTGTTCCAAACACAGGAACACTGCTTCAGACTTGAATGTGCTATTATAATAGTTACTATGCTTTTGTTGCCTTGGCACACTTTAACAATATTAATATTGAAAATGTGATTTTTTTAAATTGTTTTCATAGGACAGTGTGAATGGAAAGTGTGGCAATATGTTTGGATTAACAAGGAGTTCAAACTGCTACAAACATTCTTAAAAGCTTGTTTTGACAAGATGCAATAGTGAGGTCATTTCTCATATTTGCCAAAGCTGGAACACCATGATTTCTATGGGAAGGTAAAACCACCCATGTGAGCTTCGAAGCTTACCTGTGGATTATTTCTAGCTGCAGACAGTCCTGGATATCTGACAGCTCTCCAAGTATCCAGATGCTTTCTCTGCCATTCTTTTTTGGTAGAAAGAGCATTTTTCCTCTGTTCTAAGGGGCAATAATTATCTGGTCCATAATTATCTGATCAAAGGATCAACACATCCGATAGTTCTAAACCAGTAAATTGAGTTCTCCTCTGTTAGCACATCAGCAACCTGCTTATCAGCATTCATGGATTTTGCTTCAGGAATGCCACAAACCAACAGAAGTAGCCTAATCAAGTCCTTTTGTATATGATCGTCCAAGATGTAATACACTTTCCTTCCTATATTTGTTTCATACTGCTTGTGTTTTAAGTTTCAGTTCTTTACTTCTGTGAACTTAATATATTTTCTTTGGTCACAATTCATTCCCAGTGTTTATGGGTCCTATTGGAGCCATTTTATCCTCCACACATAAGCCATGATACCAAAACTACTTTGTAAAATTTACTACAACCCCTGGCTCAGCAAATCCGTTCTTGTAACTGCTAACTGAATAGTTGGTTGGGGGCTGGTAGCAGTTCCTACTTGATGGATTGTATATTCAGATGTTTCCTCCTCTTCTTAGTCTGATATACTTTGATCAGACCTCGAGGCAGTTTCCAGTGGTTTGTAGACTTTATTTAATTCTTGCTTTTTCTGTGACTGCAACTGCTCTGAAATTTTCAAGATTGTTGATGACATACATCACTTTTCTCCTTATTCTGACATATACTTCTACAAATGTTATTGTGTCTTTTCTTTCTGCAAGACAATATTCCTTGTGATGATACAGTTGACCGTAGTACAGCAGGCCACTCTGTTGGAGTTAAGATTAGGAAAAGGTTTTTTTCTGAGGTTGTAGAAAAAAAAATTATTTTCCTGTTGACTATGAGGAGGATGCTTTATTCTGAAGTCTTTATTATACCAATTACAAAAACTTGAGGAAAATATACCCTTTCCTACAAACACATTTTGATGGAAATGAATCACTGCAGCTGATATTGAATATGGAACGTGATGTTTAGGCTACTGTTTTCAGGCAATGAAAGTGTTTCTTTTCTGATTCATCATTACATTGCTCAGTAGATATAAAATTCTCTCAGGTAAAATTCCATTTTGGTGCAAAATACTGGGCTTTGTTTTATGGAAACTGACTACATGTTCTACTTGTATCTCCTTGCACATTGTCAAATACTTCAAATAATTTGGGTCCTGATACTAGCAGTAGTAAATGTCTATTTTCACAGCCTTTGGTGGTGTCATTGGCTTCTCAAGCTCAAACTTTCTGAGACAATGGTGTCATAATTCTACTGCCGCTGGTGTATCAAGCTGAGTGGCAGTCTGCAACACTATTCTTTGATGAGTTTTCTTTGATGCCTTTGGCATGAACTGGTGCCTTACTCCTTAGGTCAGATTCTCATTTTAGATGTACCAATATGAATTTAGAGCATCTCCTGGGAAGCCAGCTGAATCATTACAAATTTATGCTGATGTAAATTAACCCAGAACTTAGCTGTTTGCATGAGAAATACAAGTTTAAAGAAGTTTATTTGATCTTCCGGTGCTGAACAGGTTGTGTGAAGGATTTCTCCTTATTTGCAGTCTTGTCTTGTCACTTTTAGCAGAGACCCATCAACAAAAATATAACTTCAAAAAAAAATTTTTTTTTAATTCTTTCACTGGCAGCAACATGCTGGTTACCTAGTAACTACTCTATTGTGGCCTGTAGCTCTGTTTTGATTGTATCTAGTTAATCATTTCTGTATAGCTGGGTAACCTCTCCTGGATAACACAAAAACGGGAAAAAATCTGATGGATGTCAGTTCTTGTGTCCTATAGCACGTGATTTGGTTTGTGACTAGTAAAACAAGGTTTCTTTTTTCTTGGTTGGTTTACCTATTTCAGTATCACCATGCCAGGGAGAGAGAGGTCACTTGATGCTCAGCATTACTTTTACGTGCTGTAGCAATACTGTTTGTTATATTCGTGTGACTTGCCTGCAAGTTTTTGCATCGTGGGCTTAACACGTAGAAGCTATATTTTTTCTGACATTTTTATTACCAGTTGACAAGTTTTTGGCTGGATGTTTAAGTCAGTAGATATGTTACTTTGCCACAGTAAGCAGAAGTTGATATACTGTAATGAACTGGCCAGTGTGTAAATATAAATTTGGAAGAAAATGGTTATAATCAGAATATCTCTGCTATGCCCGAATCTGACCACTATTAAAAACTAGTATAGATTCACCTTAACCATACATGCAGGGCACTTTTGAGGCAGAACTATCGTCTTTGTGAAATACTAAGTGCCTTCTACTTGAAGAGCAATGACAACCACACAGTTCCCTGCAGCCAGAGATTTCATATAATATCATCATTAATATCATCATTATTTTTGTTAATAGAATAACAGAAAATTGAGCTACAAGTGACTGTCCTTAAATAGGACTGCTGTGCATTATGCCATTCCTGGCAGATGTTTGTCTAGCCTGCTCTTAACCATTCATAGACAGAGATCACAAGCAATCTATGCTGGTGTTTAATCATTTTCACCTATATAAAGAATTTTTCAATTTAAAACCATTGTTTTTGGGGTTTAGATGTACTCACGATTTGTAGGTTGTTCTAACATTGGCTGTTTTGAGCATATCTTTGTGTCCATGGTCTCAGACGAGCATCCTCCAAGCTGTCTGCAAAAGATAACTACATGACTTTTAAGCCACAGGTATTCTGCATCTTCTGGGGCAAGACGTCTCTGGTGAAACAACATGAAAATGTTACGCAGTATTTGACAAAAGGGATAATTTAATTCTTAATGAATTTGATTAGCTACTTGTGGTTGAGCATATAATATTTGAACAATCCAGGAAAAAAAATCAATTTCTAGAAAACCTATTTTATGTAATTTTTATGAGTTTTAAGCAAACCCTTCTCCCAGGACTTTTGAGGTTAGAAATCAGTTCAGATGCATGAGAAGTAATTGTGAAGTCCAACTGTCTATATGACACAAAGATTAATATTGTCCTTTAGAATGTATTCTCAGTATTTTCCTTTAAAAAAGAAATTTTTTTATGGCATCCATTCTTCCTGATTCTGACAGGATACTGGAAAGAAATTGCCAAAATTCTGACAGCTCTTTTCACTTAAACAGATGCAGTAATTGCTAGAAATTTCCTGAGAGAGTCAATTCTCCTGAGATTTCCTACACATTTGCCAATTAATATGGATAGTTGGAGAAGCGGCCAAATCTTTCTGATGCCTATCTGAAGCAAATCACTGAACCCAGGGTGGTTCATCCATTGCTAATGAAATACTTAAATTTAAGCTTGTGCACGAATACTGTTGAGAATATTATGTATAAAATCTGTACTCCACAGAAGTCTGTGTCCAAGTGATCATTAATTTCAGTGGGGCCAAAATTTCATCCCCTGTATAAAATCAAATGAGATATGGAAAAAGCACTGTATAAAGCAGGTGGTCTAAAATGACACTGCAATCTGTTGTTTGTACTAACATTCTTCAATCCTGCAGGAAGATAAATTACATACAAGGAAAACGGCAGTAAAGAGTATGGAACTCTAAACTAAACTCAGCTGGGATGTACAAACTCTAAATGATGTTTCCAGAATTATCTGTAATTACACATTAATACATAATAGTCTATGTTACCTTACACACTGGAGAAGCCGTATATAATATGTAAATATGACAACTGTAGAGAAATTGTACACTCTGCTTCCGTCAAACAATGTCAATTGTAGGGATAAATAAGTAAATTTGGACCTATCAAGTTACTAAATTATAAAGATTTTCTATATTCTTCCCACATCACTAATTTTCTATCACCAGTTGTCATAAAGATACAAGCCCTCTTATTCAAGACTTCGGCATTTTGATCCACTTGCCCTTACTCAACTTCTGCATATTAATTAATGCAATCTTCTGCCATCCAGGTTTTCCTAAACATCCCTAAATTTCATCATGGGTATTTAAGCTATTTCATTAACCTGGCCTTCAGGATTTATTTTGTCCCATTTTTGGTCATATCAATTTATATTCACTATACTGCAGATACATAAAGCCTATTCTCATTATGTAGTAATAATATTGCTTCATCTTCAAATCTCTTCCTCCTAACCAGCTTGATTCCAATAGTTCAAAGACTTTCAACTCCAGCATGACTTTGCAATGTCCTTCCGCATGAGATCATGAACAGTGGGTTGACTGTATTTTCCAGTTAAAATTAAAAACCCATTCGTTCAGCTTGACTTATGCTTCGTGACAGCTCTGTGTATTTCTCACTGTGAAGTGAATACATGAAGGACACAGTATAAAGATGCACTGAATTATATTTCATTGTGTGGTAAATGTGATTGGAGTAATTACCAGTGTCTAAGTTTTTATCTTTTTTTCATTAATGCTGTTTAATGCCAATGACAGAGATAAATAATACAAGGGTTTTATTAGTGTCTGTCTTAGCTAAAATGTGAATGGCAAAAAAGTAATAGACAGTAAAAATATAACATAAATAAAATATTAGCACATCTTAACAGTGCAGATATAAAAGTCAGTAATGAACCTAAGAACAAATATGTGATGTTAATTATCCCAGTTTACTTAAGTGCAGATCAGAATAAAAAAGGAGTGTGTGGGGGGGTGCTTTTAAAAAGGTAACAGTCAGACAAGATAACCACCGTATTATATCATGTACTCGGTTGTAGACTGTATATTCATTCTTCTACATAGTAAGAGTCCCAGACAAAGTACGTGTACTGTTGCGCTGTGCATCCCATTCCCACTTTTTTTTTTGGAGTTCAGAACATCACTCTACAATGTGCACCTCTGTGCATTAATCAAGTGCGTATATTCCCACAAAACAAATCACTGAAAGGTCACCAATGGTCTTTTTTTTTTTTTTTTTAGTCCTGTGTAGTCCTGTGTTTTGTTCTCAGCTTTCTCAACTGTTATAGAGTTCTGAAATTAGTTACAGAGCCTATTATTAGCTGTTGTTCACAGGCTCAGATTCACACCAACCTATGAAAAGACGAAACTCCACATAGGGTAGTGGTATTTGTGAAACAGCTCAGTGATTTCACCACTTTTCTTCTGCATATGCACAATATGCGAAAAAAGTGCCATCATGGGAATAGCCATTTGTATCGTTGACCAGGACTTTTGAACAGAGAAAGAGATACTTTTAGTAAAGAATTTCTTCCAGGTTTTACAAAGTCAAGTGTAGGACCAATGAAAGCAGTCAATAAAACTCATAGCAATTCACAGTACCCAGTTCCTTTTTCCCATTGCTCAGTGCAAAGTGACTCTTTAAAAGAGAAAGGCAGTAAACTAGTAAGTATCAATATTCACTATGGGAAGTAACCTCAACAGAATTAGACTAAAACAGATTGTAAAGGGTGTTGACTGCATTTTTCCCTTTCAGTTGACAACTAGATAATATTGATTCTCGAGACTGTTACAAAAACACCTTTTATACTGTTTCATATCATTCACAACTTTTCAAGAAATCTTTTTTTATTATTATGTTTTATTGGTGTAATGTTATTTCTGGATTACTACTTATATCCCCGGATGAACCACAAAAATATTCTATATTCGTCCTTATCTTAGCATTTCTTCAACTATGGGGTGAATCTCAAAGTCCAGATGATAAGTTTAACTGTAGACTTATTATTCTAGTCTGGGAATGTAAAATTATTTTAAAGTGGACATAAATATAATTCACAACCAAGCACTCATCACAAAACACCATTAAGTGCTCTAGCCACAGGTGGACTGTGTAGGGGCGTCACCTCGTTATTTATGAAAGCAGTTTTTTCAACATCTCCTGCAGATCCTGCTTGAAAAACAATCTTTCATGATTTTTTTTTTCCTTACACGGAAGTCATGATTCAATAGTTTGTTCCAATTCAACAAAGTGTTTAAATGCGTGCTTACAGGCTTTTCCAAATTGAGACTAGTGTTAAATTTAAGTTCATTTTTAAATGTCCTAGTTCTGTTGAAATGAGTAGAGCTAGGCTAATTTACACCAGCTCAGAATATGCCCATAATGCTTATAGTTTCATTCACTAAATTACCATCATAGGATGTTGTTTTTGCAGAGTGATTAAAATTACATGTTAAGAAATTTTGACAAGAAAGGGAAAAAAGAGGCTTTTGAAAGTTTGAAATCAGCATTTCACTTTAAAACAACTCAGCAAGGACCACCTGCTGCAAGAAAGCACCAAGAAGAGCTCTTATCGTATATCTTCATTTTCTGAGATGCACAAAAGCATCAATATTTAAAGTCTATTGTTCGTTAATGTCATTGTCTAATGAAGATGGAAATAATGAGTCATGTGGAGCACCCTTCATGTTGAATGGCAGTAGTAATAGAAGAGCCACAGTACAAAACTCGAATACAATCAAAATATTCAAGTACTTATTCAACTAGGAGTAACATTGGCAGCTATGTTATTAGAAGAACATTGCACTCTGGGAGTTCCATTTTGGGAAATAATCATTTCTTAGAATATTATCATGGCATAACTGGTTCAGTATTTCCCTCTGTCCAGAATTAGTTTCTGAGGACAATAATTCTACTTAAAAAATACAAAGATAAAGACTTTGCCAACACACTTAAGTTTAATTGCTAATATTTAGTTAATACTTCTTGGCTTATTTCTCACTACTGTTCTGGGAAAAAATTGTGTCTAATATCTCTCAACTATGACATGGAATCATCTCACAGGATTTCAATATTCATATTTAAGCAACTGCATACATAGGCTGATTTTCAAATGTATGAAACACTCAAAGCTTCCTTACAGAGGTGCAACTGCTCAAAACTACCATTAGCAGATCATTCACATAGGTTAAATACAGACTTAGTTGCTAAATTAGACAATGGTCACGCAGAACTCAAAGACATTGATAAAGAAGCATCAAAACAATGAGTAAGAAGTGACTTTGGTATGCTCCCAGTGTTTTAAAATTAACATCACAGCTGATTAAATCGTAAAATATCAATAATATTTTTCCATTAACACTTTTCTGATGGGGGAAAAACCTCATAAAGACGAAACAAAATAAAGTTTTTCTTTTCATATGAAAGGAAGAGCACTGGAAAATAAAAACAGCATGATTCTCAGAAATGATCAATAAGGTATGACAATATTTCAAATATATCTAAACTCTGCTGGAAGAAGAAAGGGAAAGTCTTTATAATCACTCAAATAAGTGATTTGAATATAAAGAGAGACTCAGAAGCTTTAATCCCTTGACACTTTGAGACTTTCATAGCCTCTTAGATGTCTAAATCACATTTGCAAACTTCTCTTTAAGTCTGTTACTGAAAGTGAATTTGTGGTTTCATTTCTAAATCATTTAGATGTGTTTGAAAATGTTACCTCTGGACAAAGAGGTTTCTAGAGCTGTTTCATTACAATGATTTCTTCTTTACCATTTTTTTTTATGGTGTTCTTAAGCAGTAACAAAAGATTAGAGGGAAAATATAGGTCTGCAAGATCATTTCAAAGTTAAGAGGTGAATTTTATTTTTCTTATCAGCCGGACACTAAAATTTCCACTGATCTTGGACAATGTTTTTGTTAGAAGTATACTGACTGTTATTTTCTTCATTCACAGTAAAAACAGAAAAGTACATTAACCAATGCTTTCATTTTCAATACATGAGTCTGAGTGCAGAATTCAGTCTTATAAAGAACTGCAGTTGCTGACAAGAATTAACAGCATGAAGGATATACTTGGCCTACAGTTGGAAGCCTTTTATATTTCAGGTTAGACACAGATGAGAATGCTGAATATTCATTCAAGTATTAGATTATGAGGCTGATAAACAACTAGATTCTACTTTAATGTGGAAAGTACCTCAGACCCTCACAGTGAACAGAGGAAATAGATAAACTCAAAAAACCAGCAGGCTGTACCTCTTCTTACACTTCAAACCAAACCAAAAGGAAAAAAATAGCCCCATCTGTGTTAATCCAAATGCAATGTAGATTGATAAACATATAACTCCAGAAGACCAGACATATCCTTTAATTTTAGGGTTAAGGGTGCAGAGGAGGGGGAAAAGAAAGAACAATAGTAAAGATTATGTGGTATTATCATCCTTAGATATATGTAACTGGAGGTAAGCAAGGCTATGTGGGTAAAAACTATTCTTTCTTTCTTCTGTGGCAAGCATATTTTCTTTCCTGATTGCAGAAAAGGGAATCTTGTACTACATGAAACTGCAAATCCTACTCCAGATATTCAATCCACCAAATCTTAGAGGACTCAGTAGACCTGGAGTAAGGTCTCCAAAAGGTAGCTCTGAAGCAAAAAAAAATGAAGGGGGAGGGGGACATAAAATCATTTAGGATATTTTTAAAACACAATTAGGTAGATTCCCGTCACCTTTTCCCAGAAAGTAAAAATGAGCTCTCTCCAAACCTTTGGAAAACCTTTCTTCAGAGTGATTCAAGCCCTGTGAATGTCAGAACATTTCTTACCCACTGATCTGCATGGGAGACCAAAATTAAACGATGAACAATCACAAAACAAAATACAAATATGCTGGTACACCCAATGGAAGTATTGTCCAGCCTGCTGTCCCTTCCTGGCTAACACTGCCCACCACAGCACTGAATGCAGGCTCATGGAGAGAGTGAAAGCCTTTCTCTGAGATAATGTTCTACTTTGTGAAAGCCAGGGCTATGCCATCAGAAAGTGAACACAGCGTCATTGCTGCAGTTCAACAGCTGAGGCCACAGAAAGAAGGGTCATATAGATAGCAGCCTTGACTTGTTATACCAGAGGAGAACCAGGTGCCCCAAAGGAAAGCAGCAAAGTTTCTCAGAGTCCTCTCATCTGGAGAAGCCTAGCTTATCAGAAATGTGGAGCAGCTGGGAGAAAGTTAATATTGGAGGACAACTTACTCAGATCTGGCCAGAGAACAGGCAAGGGCAGAATTCCCCTGTTTCAGAAGAACAGCAAGCAAGGGCTGAAGGAAAGATAAAAGCAAAAGGCCGAGATATGTGAGGAAGTCCTATTTTCTTCCATGTTTCTGTTAATACCTTGCCTTATTGTTAAGATTTTCCCTTCTGATTCCGGAGCTTTTGTTCATATTCAAGACAAACATAACCAGTAGATCTCTGCTCTGGTTTGGCAGCTCATGTCTTCCAAAGACAAAAGGAATCGAGGTGGAGAAATGTCTTTTTGTCATTAAATTAAGCTCTGACATATGGTTAAACATATCTGCACACAAGCACTTACAGTACAAAGGAGAAAATGAAATTTCCTTCATCTTCCATCTGTGTTGGAGGGGTTTGGACACATGAGAGCCACCAAGAAAACTTCCCTCTGGACTGCAAGCAGACATTAGAACATGCATCACCACAACTGAGACCTCAGTAAGGACCTCTAATTTCTATAATCCATATATTCTCTTCATATTCTGTATGTTCATTGCATCTAGCATCATCTGTCTGTGGATTTTGAGGCGCAGATCAAAGGTTTCAAAAAACAAACAAACAAAAAAAAAACAGTGAGTGCCCTGAACTTTGGCGTGATCAGTTTGAAATATCTGGAAACAGCCTGATTTTTAGCAGGTGGCAAGCACTCTCCTTTTAAAACTCAGAGTCCTTTAAGGCCTTCCTCTCCTTTCTTTTCAATTAGGAAACCAGAAAAAAAGGCACCATCGACTGTTGTCTGAGTTTGGGGACAGGTGGAAGCTTCACAGTGGGGTACGACTGGAAAGAATTTTATTGCTGCATTATCATATAGAATGTCATGTCCACATTAGAAAATGAAGCACAGAGAGGCTATCTTACCCAAAGAAAGAAAAATGTTGATTAAATAGACTGATAGTGCCTTCCCCACTCCCTCAGCTTTAACCATTATACTATGTTTCTTTTATGACTAAAGCAAAGCAATGAAATCTTTACCTATTGAAAAAGTAGGAGCCAGCAGTTTGTAATTGTTTATGAATGTTACAACTGGAAAAAAAATCCCTGTAGTACTTCTGATTCATTTTCATGATCCATTGGCCAGCTGGTATGAGAAGCATCATTAATGAAGCATGAGATTTCATGCAGTTTGGCCACCCAGCAGGAGATATGCTTCACCTTATGCTCATTCTCTTTTTACTAGCTCCTACAGCCAGGAAAATGAATGCATTAAGGAGACATTAAAAGTAAGATATGTATACATTATTCAGTATTCTTTGGATATCACTGACAACTATCATACTGCTTCTTAGAGTGACAGCTTTCAACAGAGCATTGCCCTGTGAAATAAGTACAGAGCCACACACTGTGAAAGGAAGAATGTAAAATCAAAGGAGTTTTGTAACAGCTATTATTCAGTGAGGTTTCAGATATTTTTAACAATAGCAAACCAGGAGGTTTTCTCTCTAGTAAGAAGTCAGTACTGGAAGCAATTAGTTTTGATATATCAAGTCAGTAACAGCATTAAAAACACATTAAAATATCTTTAAAAGAACAGTTTCATATATGCATGGACATATGAGATGGAGCTTTTAGGGATGCCATTATACATATTATTTTTAAAACAAAAATCTCATTATAAGGAATTTTTATATATATACCCCCCCCAAATACACCTATAGTATATACCTATAATATAAAGTAAATATATATGTGTGTGTGTGTGTGTGTGTGTGTGTGTATACACACACACTTTTACACTATAGGTATAAAACAACAACCAAGGCCCCAAATCCAGTTCAGTCCCCAAGACTCTTTGTAAAGCACTTCGCTACCGCCACTGCATACTGTGGCCACTTCAGATGAAGGATGGGCCTAGGAGTTTTGCTGAATTACATATGAAAATGAACAAATAGCATCCAAGTAACTTCTTACTTAATTTTGACATTCATTTCCACTTTAACATCCCGAACTTGAAATTTCACAGTGTTGCTGAATTACTGTCCTGAATCTGCACAGCAGAAGCAGAGCAACTGACAGAGGAAAATGTCAGAGTGGGAACTGATGTCTGGGACACATGGATGCAGGCTGCAGAAGAGCTGGCTGGAGGATTTAGATGCTTCAGTCGTGGTAAGGGGTAGTTACACCTCCTCAACCTGAAATGTCAGACTGTCTGCAGTCAGGAAGTCACAGTTTTATACTCAATTCATTGCAGTGGGAGCAGAGGATGTTCACCACTTTGTAGGATAGATTTTTAATGGTTCGGGGAGGGATAGAAAGAAGTAATTTAGTTACAGTAAGTAGGGCTTTAATATACCTTATGTTATTACAGAGATTCATGTGTGAGGACTTTGGGTGGACAGGAAGGAAACCAAACAGTAAGCAGCAAGAAACTTCCTAAAATGAAGTCAATAAATAATATGGGAAGAATATATCTTACCTAATAAAATGTATTCTTCATGTTAATGTATGGAAGACTGCCATTCTCTGGTCTCAGCTTGTTCATTCTATACCAAAAATTGCCTATTTATTCCTACAGAATCTTTAACTTCCAGGGATAATTTATACTGGGTCAGATGGTCTAGGAACAAAACACCACTAAAATTCAAAACAGCTCCCTTTTTACATCAGAAGCCCAAACTGAACATGTTGTCTTCACTTCTTTCAACTCTGTTATGAGATGTGGAAGAAGTTTAGGACAAAGGTAATATTTAAGCTGAAAAAATGTTCAACATCCCAAGTTTTGACTAGGCAGAACTAAGAGACAGGAAAAACAAAAAGAGCAAAGTTTTACTCATTTTTTATATATATACCAAAACAGAGAAATATAAATTATTTACAGAAATTACGTTATATGTCTTCTGAAGAATGTTAAATACATTTGTAGAATATGCAGTAAATATTACATTAAGCCACAGCCATGTCATTAGGAAATTATGGAGGTCACACTACCTAAGCAGAATCACAAATGTGTGATATTAAACCTCTTAAAGTGATGATGGGAATTTATATTTTAATCTCAGTTAAACCTTTCTGAACAGATCAGTATTAGTGACAGTAGTCCCAACCCTGAGACATTTTTGCATTTCTTCCAGGCCCTCCTCCTGCCTAGACAGGCAATGGTGCCAGAAGACTTCTGATTTCACTACCTGCTCGGTGCACCCCACTCACAGGCTGGATTCAACTTGTCTCTTTATTTGTAGGTATCATTCACCATTTTAATGTGCTAAAAAAAAATCTACTGAAGCAACAGGTATTAAAAGAAAAGTAATAACTTCTTTTTTGCTCCATCGGAATACCAGGGGAATATATAAAGTGAAATTGGAATTTGCCAGCCATATTAGCCTATCTGAACACCCCCATTTTCCTAGAAAGTGCACTCAGACTTTAAATGGCCACAAGTAGCCAGTGACTCAATTTTTTCATCACTAAAATACATTAAAACTAATTATAGTCTAACCTGTATTAGAGTTACCAGATTAATTGGTGGATAGTGATCGTTTGGGGTTATTTCAGATTTATTCAGTAAGCTAAAAAGACTCATCACAGCTGTTAGGGTTAAGAAACACCTGCCGGAAATGATATTTGAGGCAAACTGAAAGCAATTTATAATAAGATGACATTAATAACATATTATAAAGGAATTCCCTTGGAATTACATATTGGAACCAAACAAACACCAAAATAATACATGAATAAAATCATGATGAATATAAAATGAAATAATTATGGTTTGCCACTTGCTTAACTTGAGATATTAAGTGGGTGATAAGACAAATAGTATATTATATGGACTAACATATATAAATATTCTCCAATAAAAAATTAAAAAAAAAGAAGAATATGGCATTAATATGAATCCAGGCTTTCTCTGGGAAAGCAGTGAATGAAACTGTCTTCTGGAGGGCTAAAGTTAAGCAATAGGTTTAAAAGTATGTGAGACTATAAAAAGAAACTGGATATCAGCAAAAACCTCTCATTTTAAATATATAATTCCTAAAAATCTACTTCGGTACCATTTGCAGTAAATCTGACATAAAAACAAGCATATCAAATATACTGCCTTACGGAAAATTCTCTAAATTCAGAACTCAATTAAGGTAGAGATCCTTTAGATATGAGATTCACTACAATACTACTTTGATAACCAAGACAGCTTCAGCATCTCTGCAAGGTGATGCAATGGGCTATGTAAATGAGCTATGAGTCTGCAGACATTAAAAAAAAGAGTTCTGAGAGCTATGAAATACCCCAGGCAACTCCCTGGAGCCTTGACATGATCTGGAGAATGTCCTGTACTGTCCTTTCCATTTCAAATGTTTCTGGTCTGGAAAGCAGAGAGATGAGACGAGAATTCCACAAATTACATTTTCTAATGAAACACTCTTTAATGGAGAACTACCAACCAATTTAGTTAATGTCTTCATGAACTGTCACCTTAAAAGACATCTCTGACTGGTTCAGAGAAGGAGGAATGATGGTTGCCCAGTCCATTACTTACATAAGCACAAGCAAAATAATAATGGACCAAACACAGTTTTATTGTATATTATCCTGAAATATTCACAGAAATTGAGCAGCAGACCAGGGAAAGATGTTATGGAGATATCCACATTCAAAACACCTCTAACATTTGACACGTGGGAAAGAATGATGTGGGCCTCTTCAGTGAAATCATTTTGGCTGAGTACAACAAAGACCTACGCTTACATCTGAACAGAGCTCTTAGCTTTTTAGTGAGGTGGCACCTGGATATTTAGCACTATTTGTGCAGTGAAAGCTGGTCAAAACGTTGGGTTTCTCATTCACTACAGATGTCATTTTTATTTGTATTTTTCTAATTTGTAGTAAATAAAGGCTCCTTGACTCTTTTTGATCAATGACATGGACATTTTTTCAGTGCTAAGGAAAAATGTCTATTTCATTAAGTTCCTTCCAGGTGAAAGGTTGAAGATTTTCATCTGCTAATATGCCAGAAATCTTTCAGCAGCCTCCTTAAAGGTTGATTAAAAAAAATATATCAGACTCAAAATGTTTCAAAGAGAAGATTATGAGCTTAATAGACCTGCATTTTTCTGAACCAAATGTTGGTTCAGCAGATAATTAACAGTCATCTCTATTCATTGACAGCTGAAGGTCTCAGCCATTATAAATTCAATAAAAAAATCTAATACCTTACCAAATATTGAGTGTAGAAATTTTAGATCACTTTCCTGTGATACTTTTCTTGAGAGCTTAGACTGTATGTAATATCTAGATGAGCTCTAACGAGTGCTGAGTAGAGGGGGATGATTCCTCGCCTCAGTCTCCTGACCATGCCCCTGTGAGCTCAGCCCAGGATGTTGCTGGCTGTCTCTGCAGCCGGAGATGCTGCTGGCTCATGCTCAGCTTGTGCCTGCCGAGGGCCCCAGGTCCCTTCCTGCAGAGCTACTCTGCAGGCAGGCAGCCCCAGCCTGTGTCTGTGCATGGGGTGTGTCCTGCCCAGGGGCAGGGTTTGGTGTTTGTACGTGCTGAATTTCATGAGATCCCTGTTGACCAACTCCTCCAGCCTGTCTAAGTCCCTGTGGATGGCAGCCCTGCCCTCCAGTGTGTTGACTAGTCCCCCCAAGTTTGGTGACAACTCCAAGCTTGATGGGAGTGCCCTCTGCCACTCTCTATGCCATCAATAGAAAAGTTAAACAGGATGGTCCCAGTACAGACCCTTGCCAGTAGCAGGCCTCCAGGTAGAGTATGAACCTTTAGCTGTTTTACTAACCTTTACTCACTGAGCCTGACCATCCAACCAGTTATTTACTCATCTAGTGGTCAACCCATCCAGACCACAGAATCGCAACTTGGATACATGAATATTGTGGGTAACAGGTGGTTTTTCAGATACTCATGAGAGGAGAGCATTTGATGTCATTTACTTTGACTTTAGCAGGGCTTTCAACACCATCTATTTCATGCTGTGTTCTTACAGCAATGAATTTTGCAGTTTTCTAATGAGAATTTCAGCCTCATTTATACCATAACCTTTAGTCTCTTTGGAAACACAACTTGATAGCCAGTATGTACTGTACCTATTTCAGTGTCATCTCAGCTGAAGAGCAAAGTTCTCACTGGATGCATATCAAGAATCTTATTTAATATGTAAAACTCAGCAAACACTAAGTTTGCACCAGTTACTAACTTTTCTAGTATTTGTCTGTTTTAAACATTTGAAGATTAGTATCATTAAATGATAAAACCTTATTACCCCTCTTTTTGTCTACACATTATGGTGTAACTTTTAAAATGGGATCATACACTATTTTCTTCCATAGGTGGCCTCCCTAATTGATTCAGAAGGCTGGTGGTGATCGCAGAAAAAGCAGCTGTTTGATACTGCTTTGTATAGATCAGCATGTAGCATTAGATCTGTTTGCTAATCAAATCATGCTGTAAGAAATCTCCATATGCTGTTCTCTCTGGCATTCACAAGAGTTAAACAAGAGTTTTTCAAACACGAATGAATTCATTTTCTTGTGACTCTGGTCAGACTCATAGATACTATTACTGCTATTTTACAAATGGAAAACTGAGAAATTAAGGACAAATGCATTCTTTTATTCAAAGTGCCCAGTCTGAGATGTTCGGATGCGACTGCTTGGGGCAGGTAGCTTAATACAGAATTTTACATGTTCTTAGTAACTTTATCTGTTGTTCTAAGTGTTTTGCTTTTTTTCCATATTAGACTGGAGGGTCTTAAGCAGAGCATTTGAAAAAAAGGGTGTCCTGCAGTTCCTAAAAATATATTGATTTAGGTGACTGGCCCAGCAAAACACATAACCTCCATTGTACGGATAAAAAGAGGCACAGTTTTCCATGTCAATATCCATTTACCTGGTCTCTGAGATATTTTTTTTTTCTTCCTTTCATTTCTAACTTCATTCACCTTACAAATTAAGAACATGCAAATCAGTGAACACATGAGGAAAAAGTCCATTTGTCTAATAGTATCAGATATTAAGTGTCTGGACTCTGTCTGGTTTTAGTCTGCTCTGCTTGGCAAACCCATTTCCCTTCTCCTGCTACAGTGTCTTATCTGATCAGTCTCACAAACCGCTCGTCTTCTTTTTCTTGCTTCCACTGGCTCCTAGTTCTGATCTTTTCACCCAGGCAACTCTTGCCACTCTCCACTCAGTACACCCTCATTTCTTATATGTTTTTCTTCCTTATTTCCAGTTCTAGTAACTCAGTCCTGGTCTGCCCTAAAACCTTCATGGACAGCTTCAGTGCTTCCATCTCTCATGAGTCTTCAGACACAGCATTTATTTTTATCTCCTTGGGCTCTTTACTTTAATCTAGCTCACTCTTTCTTGCACTCTGCTAAGATCTGTCTTCTTCCTTAATTTACTTCATTGGAAATACAGTTTTCCTAGTGTCACTGTAAGACCATGTTCTAGCAGACAAACAAAACTGAGATATAGCTGCTGAGGAGAATGGGAGCGTTCTCTGAGGAAGAAAGGGACGGCGATGGTTCTGCTTAAGAACATCTCTACCAAGGTTCTCCTCCACCCCTCTAAAGAGAGCATTGCAAATCTGAAGGAAGGAGTTGATCAAAGAAGCCACAGGCAGCGGGCCACCAGGAGACTATATTTGTTGGTCGATTAAGACAGGACAGTTTAATCATGTTTTAGAAAAGCTTGTTTATCTCTATTAGTTTTACAGGAGAATCTACTGACTATACTAACAGCATTCAACTGAGAGATGAATTCCCCCTGTAAGCTCGTTCTGGAGAAATGCCTGCATGAGTATATTAGTGGGAGGCTATGTTGCTCTTAACCCTGGGAAGACAGAGGAATTTTCACATGACATGACCAAATCTTCCCGTGTCTTATGTTTTGAGGACATTTATTTATAAGATGTGAGTCAACTTAAATATTCTACATGATGACATACTGACAGCAACATATGCCACTGTGACCTCTGAGTTTGTTTATTATGATTTCTTTTTCACTGAAGTATTAGTTAGTCTCATTTGCCACTAGCAGCTTGCTCAGGATATAGCATCATGATTGTCTATGAGCTTGAAGCACTGTGATAATATCCTCCCCAACCTTGAAACAAGTAATTTTATGAACATTGAAACTAGCATAAAATTTATGTCTTAAAGTGAAATGACTATAGTGTCTGAACTGCAAGCCCTGCAAGCTTTTCCTACAGCTGAGGTGAGTGTACATTGTAATAGAAATCAGAAATATTTATGAAACACATGCATAAAATTTTTAAATTATGTTTTAAAATTCATTTTTTGAATCTCTGCCTTTCTCAGCTGCATTTGTCTTACTACTTCATTTCCTCAAAGACTCACACATGCCAAATTTCTTTCTTTCAAAGAGGTACATTTTCTTCTGATAGAATGCTGCACTTACTTTAGACTTACACTGTGACATTCTGATTTCTGAAAGAAAACCCTTGTTTTGTTCATATTTTAGAGTTTTCTAAATACTTATGCCTATAATTTCTCTCCTCTTGAGTTGAATACATGGTATTAAGAACATCACTACTTTTAGAAGCAGAAAGAAAACAAACAAAGGAACCTCACCTCTTACCAATTCCTTGTTTATTTATTTATTTATTTATTTATGTGGCCCCTGGGACTGAACAACAAGTTTTGTTTCTCTAAGATAGGAGGCATATGTGAAACAGAAGATGCTATCATTCCACATACAAATGTTCTTATGATGCAGTTAGCTTGGCTTTTTGGGGATAATACTGAGTGTTGCTTCATTTTTAGATATACTCTCATTTTTTTTACAGAGTCATAGAGAACAATTTCCTGTTTCCTAAGGTATCTATGTCTTAATTTCAGTCACTCGTGTAGTCAGAGAAATAGTACCTGTGATCTCATAAGTGTTATAGTAGTTTCTGAAAATAGGAGTTATGCTTCAAAATCTTGTAGGCATTTTGAAAATGTTACTCACACTTTGTTCATCTCACTATCAATTTCTCCATCTATTCAGAAAATAGGTCAATGTCCAAGGCTGGATTATGGACTCCTTTCAACTTGTGGAGAAAGGAATTAACCTTTAAAGATAAGATTAGATTTAGAGCCAGGGATGCTTATGATAATTTGAATTGGAAATGAAAAATATTTATTTTCCACCTTTTGTTGAAAGGGTATCCCATGAGGACACGTGCATTTACCAGTGTTCATAGCTTTAGAGGTCTGAAATGTCATGGAAATAATGGCTCTCACAAACTTTCCACTAGTGAAGAAATAAGCCTTATGATATCTATTGACATGAGATCCAGCTGTCATGTTGGGCTGAAGTCAAATAAGAACAATTCCCCACATCTAAGTCTTAATCTTGCTTTTCATTTGGGTTCAAATTTTCTCTGAAGTTTCAAATCCCTGACCATGGTGGCATGGCTTAAATTTAATGGTAGGTCAAATTACAGAGCTTTCAAAATGAGATTTTAAAATCTTCATGAAACAGTGCAAACACTTTTTTGAATGTTTTCCAAGGCTATTGATTACAAAAAAAGTGACAAATCCCTCTAATACATTCTCTGATCAAATGGAATTTGTAAGACAGCTTGACCTCTGCTTCAGCAATAATAAAAGTAGGAGTTATATGGTCATCTTGTTCTTCTTTCTTACCAATGGAATACCCATTTGATCTAAATTAATGCTAATTTATTACTCTGTAAACTCAATAACCAGATAAATTAAATATATGTCTTCAGACTAGATTCTTCCCTGTTTAAATTTTGATCTACTTGAATGTTCATTGGCATAATTTGCACAAATGTTGGCAATTCACTGAATCATTCTGTCTGCTTAGCACTATAGTCCAGAGATGTCCATAGGAAGAGAAATTTTCTCCAAACCTATAATTTAACATTTAACAGCTTTAGCTATGCAACAGTAAGTGGGATCATCTATCATGAAAATATGCAGCTTCATGAATTAAACAATAGCTACCATAAAACAAAACTAATAGAAGAACTTAAGTAACACAGGCTAAAGTGAAAACTAAATTCATCATCCATACTTTCATACATATGGCCAAAATCTTGATCTTCCTGAACCAGAATTAATCTGTCATTCAACTGATCAAAATATGGTGCAGAAATATACAGTACAAAACAAAATAAAACAAAACAAAAAACCACTTGCTATTGCATTTTATCACAACAATGTATCTGTAAACTTATGTGATTCATACATGCATATGTGAGGGCTGCATGCACATCTGTACACGTACAACTAAATCATCCACACTGGAAGCTCTGGAGTCAGGAAACTACTCAAATAATTTGGGAGAGGAAAGATACAGTATTTAAGCTAGAATCACACTCTGTTGGTGCCTCTACAGATGACAACCATAGCCTGGAATTCATCATTGCTAACTTTATTTAGGGGAGCACAAACTGAAATCCTGGCTGAAATTCATCCTGTGATTTATTTCTCTTTATTCTGAGGTCTTGCTGATATCACCTGACAGAGCAATAATATTTGTGCCAAGTGAAAATTATTAGCACTGAACAGACCATAAAATATCAGTACCCAGAACTTTTAGAATGATATTGAGAAGTCTTCTATTCTGAAAGAGGACATTTCTCACTGTAACAAAACCAGTGTAAAGGAAGGAGACCTCCTGGGATGAAAGAACTACATCAGAAGTCTTCACCTCACCTACAAGCAGGTTTTATTGTGGGTTTCAGAGAGGACTGCACCTTTTGAAGATAGTCAGGAAGATGCCTGCAAATAATCCTCCCTGCTGTCTAGAATTCAGAAGATTAAACTTTGAAGCAATAAAAAAAATGGATTGTGGGGATTAGACATAGAAGTTTCTACCTGCAGAAAAAGGGTGTATACTTCAATTGAAGCAGAGTGATGGAATTTGTACAATGTGGTCCAACACTTGTAAAATAGCAAAGTCTTGAAGGTAGTTCACAGGAGGCCTTATTAATAGAGCCAGAAATTGTACACCATCAAAAAAACCCATACCTTTCATGTTTTACAGGAAAACATGGTACTGATCTTCCTGAAAACAACCTAGAGAATAAAAAACAGATATAATTGCTAAGTATGAGAGGAAGAGAACATTTCTGATTTTGTATCAAGATGCTGGGATGTTTCACCTTCTCCATGCGGAAAGGAATCCCGTTAGCCCTCTCCCCAGCTGGAGAAATGATGTCAGACTAGACGACCTTTTGGTCTGATCTGGTAAGGCTGTTCTTAGGTTTTTATTCTAGGAACTACGATCCCCAGGGTTTTGAGTTTCCTAGTCTAAAAGACTGGCTACCAAAAAGGCCTGCCAGACTGGTAACCAAAAAGGTCTACTGAGGAGCTGCATGAACATAATGCTAACCTGAAAGGTTTCTGCAGAAAAGTATCTTTGATTTCTACTGAGTGTTTATGGTTTTTCATATTACCTTAATGTTACAGTTCTGAACGAGCATCACATTAGGCAAAGTGATGCATAAGTATGAAATAATTAAAACATCTATGTACTACACAACTCACATTCCGCTTTATAAAACAAGAAATTTGAGATGAATAAGGCAAAAGGATGGGTACGTGCTGCTGACAGGCAGTGATTTCTACACATTAGGAGACTAAATATGGTCAAATTTCCTGTAGCAGTTTTTGGCAAATGAAAGAAAAGGAAGATTTTGACAAGTAATAATGCAATAGCTTGACTCATACTTAAGTTAGAGGACAAGCATAAAAAAGAATTTTGAAGATGCTTCTTTGAAATATTTAGTAAAATAACAATAGGATCTAACATTTGGTCTTATCAGGGGTTCCAAGAAACTTTTTGATAGAAAATAAGGAGCGATAAGCAGGGTGAGAAATTGTGATTGACAGCCATAAAATCAAAGCCTTTTTAGACAAGATATAGCAAGCTATAAGCAAGGTAAGCCAGAGGAAGGACACGCACACAAAGAAAAAAAAAAAAAAGGGGAGAAGTGTTTATGGCCATGAAGACACAGGATACAAATACTCTATGTGGTGAGATTCTATATGAACCCAGGAATCTTTTTGCTATTATTATTTTATTTTTTATTTATCAGGGATAAGTAGCATGATGTTGCAGCAGCTGAGACATGAGTTTACCTATCTGGAGATCCATTGAAGGTCTTGTCCTAGAAGCATTATACAGAATAAACTGAAAAATTTATACCCAGTAAATTTCTGAATTAATGATGATGTTCAGATGGAACTGAGTGACAGTCAAGATGATGATGATGTCAACAAAACACAAGAATGGCCTTGTCAGATAAGAACTGTTTTGAGAAGCCTTCTGGACTGGAGAGGAATGGGAGAAGAAAAGCTCTGCAAAATGTTTGCAGGCAATGTATCCACTTTCCTTAATAGTGAAAGAGCAAAAAGGAGAGCAGATGGTTACTGGAAAAGCAAAATGGTCACTGAAGGACTTTTTGAGAGGGAAGAGGATAATGCATGCTTTTATCACAAGGAAAAGGAACCAGAAAAAGACTGACAACCAAGGAAAAGATTTAGAGAGAAAACAGAGTTGGCACCAAAGAGATCAGGGAAAGAAAGAGAACAGGCTAAAGGGAGAAAATGAAGGCATTGGAGGAGTAGAACAGATGAGAAGAAGATGGTTGGGTGAATCAGGCTGGGTGAGCATTACAGCAAGAGATAAAGGCAAAAAAACAAAGCATGAAATGTGTAAGAGGGTGACTCAACAGGTGAATTAGCATTCTCCAAGAGCAACCTTCCCCCCAAAACCTTCCAATTCATTCTAGACTAATCTGCACATTAAAAGTCCCCATTCATTTTTGAAGTCTTACCAAATGTTCTGTCTGACTCATGATCTTTGAAAGGGTGAGATGGGCAATGCTGCCCATTAAATCACTTCCCACAGTACCGAAGCATTCCTTTGATGACTCCGTATGCACAGCTGACCAAACTCTTACTTTTAAGATCATTTTACAGAGTGGCATTGCTGCAGAACTGAAGCAAAATGAAAATGCTGAAGGGCAAAGTCCAGGGAGAATGAAACTTTAATTAGTAGGATTCTCAGCTAAGGCTTGCTTCAGCTCTCACTGAAGTCAGGAGAAAGCCTGCCACTGATTACAGTGGATTTGGATCAAAGCTGCATGAGAACATGAAAACTTTGTGACAGTTTTATTTCCCCAACTCTGTTTAATGGAGAGGTCAAAAATCATAGTTTGTCTTTGAAGGATATGTTATGGTTTGGACTTATTTTCATATATTTTGTAAAGCAAAAACTAAAACTGAAATGCAAAATGGTTTAATTTTCTTTCCTCTGCTTTGTCAGTTCTCTCTCTCTTGTTTTTCCATTAGACTAGAAAAAGAGGAAGCATAATAATTTAAAAGAATCTTCAGCAAAGTGATATTTAAGTCTCTCTCTCTTATTTTAATGATTCCCTCCCCCCATCCTATTTTTCCCTCCCCTATGATTATTTTTCTTGTCTTTCACCTGCTAGGGGTTAGTTAGTTTAGGCAATTGCAATACTTTCCCTGCATGTGAAGAACCCATGGATGTTGTATATTCCCTGACCTCCTGTTATGGATAGGGGAAAGGAAAAATCCTCTATTCCCTGCCTACTACTAGCTCCTGGAACAGCCTGCTTCTGCAGGTAATTGGATATAAATATACTAATGTTAATATTTTCAATAAACTAATGATAATCAGAAAATTAACAGTTATTTGGCAGTGTCCAAACTGATGGCCTGAAAACTTGCCATTTAGGTAGATATACTCTCTGTTAGCTGTATTGATCTCACCAGTTCTGAATTTTCACAGTCATACCAAGGAACCATTGATTTAAATACAGCAATACAGAGCGCAGCTAACAGAGGCAGCGAACAGACGCAGCAGTTTGCGCAGCAGTTCGCGCAGAAGGGCGCGCGAAGGGACCTTCGTTTCTGTTCCCTGTGGTGTACGTTTCCTCAAGTATGGTCGTGACACGCCGCACAGCGCGTTCCCCAGTGGCTGTTGGAGTTGCTGTGTCAGAGGCTTGGACCCAGACCGACCCTCTGACAGTAGATGTAGCCGTACAGGTCTCAGGCTGCAGGGAGTGCTTGGGGCCTCTCCGGGAGGCCTGGGCTGGCAGCCAGCTCTCCTGCAGGAGGTGTGCTGCTGTTGACGAGCTGTGTGGTCAGGTAAGGGAGTTACGGGAGGAGGTCAGTAGGCTGCGCAGCATGCAGGAAGCGGAGCAAGAGATAGACAGGGTATTCTCGGAGACTGTACAGCTCCAGGAGTCCCAACCCCCTGCAGCAGTGGAGTTGCCAGAGGGCTCTGTGCCGTGTGAAACGGTACATCATAACATCGTAGAAGAAGACTGGAAACTGGTCACTGCTCGTGGGAGGAGAAAGGCTCCTGCTCCTCCTGAAGACCTGAAGCTGAAGAACAGGTTTAGTGCCCTCCAGGATGAGGAGGAGATGGGCATGGCTGCCAGGGAAGTACCTGGGACAACAGACCCTGTGCCCTACCGGAACGCCTGGAAAAAGTGGCGGGTGATTGTTGTGGGGGACTCCCTGCTACAGGGGACGGAGGCATCTATCTGCCGACCTGACCTCTTGTCTAGAGAGGTTTGTGGCCTGTCGGGGGCTCGTGTGAGAGATGTCATGCAAAGACTGCCAAGGCTCGTCCATTCTTCGGACTATTACCCACTGCTGCTCTTCCATGTGGGCGCCAATGACACCAAGGGCAAACTGGAGACCATCAAGCAGGATTTCAGAGCTCTGGGGATGGTGGTCAAGGGTCTGGGAGCCCAGGTCATCTTCTCCTCAATCCTGCCAGTGAGGGGGATGGATGAGAGGAGGAGGAGACAGACTTTCCAGGTTAACCACTGGCTGCGTCGCTGGTGTTGACAACAGGGTTTTGGTTTCTATGACCATGGGACCCTGTTTGAAGATCGACAACTGATGGCAAGAGATGGGATCCACCTCACGAGGCGGAGCACGTTGGTCTTTGCGAACAGGTTGGCCAACCTGGTAAGGAGGGCTTTAAACTAGGAAAGATGGGGGAAGGGGAGAGTTATAGTGACAGGGTAGTTGGCAAAAGACTGCTCAGGTCAGGATGCCTCCAACAGGTGAATGCAGCCAGGGAAGTGCGCATGGGATGTGGCTATGGAGGACCCTCTTTTACCCCTCCTGGGAAACCTGCATGCTCGATCACCTCCCTGAAATGCCTGTACACCAATGCACGCAGCTTGGGGAACAAACAGCAAGAACTAGAGATCTGTGTGCGGTCGCAGGGCCATGATGTCATTGCCATTACAGAGACATGGTGGGATAGCTCGCATGACTGGAGTGCTGTCATGGATGGCTACGTGCTTTTTAGGAAAGACAGGCCAGGAAAGCGAGGTGGTGGAGTTGCTCTTTATGTGAGAGAGCAACTGGAATGGATTGAGCTGTGCCTAGGGGTGGATGAAGAGCGAGTCGAGAGCTTATGGGTAAGGATCAAAGGGCAAGCTAGCATGGGTGACACTGTTGTGGGTGTTTACTACAGGCCACCTGATCAGGATGAGGAAGTCGATGAGGCCTTCTACAGACAGCTGGAAGTAGCCTCACGATCCCAGGCCCTGGTTCTCATGGGGGACTTCAACCACCCTGATATCTGCTGGAAAGACAACACAGCTAGGCACAAACAGTCCTGGAGGTTCCTGCAGAGCATTGGTGACAACTTCTTGACACAGGTGGTGGAGGAGCCAACAAGGAGAGGTGTGCTGCTGGACCTCGTACTAACAAACAAAGAAGGACTGGTGGAAGATGTGAAGGCTGGGGGCTGCCTTGGCTGCAGTGACCATGAGATGGTGGAGTTCAGGATCCTGCGAGGAGGCAGCAGGGCACCAAGTAGGATCGCAACCCTGGACTTCAGGAGAGCAAACTTTGGCCTCTTCAGGGACCTACTTGGAGGAATCCCATGGGTGAGGGCCCTAGAAGGAAGGAGTGTTCAAGAGAGCTGGTTAATATTCAAACATCACTTCCTCCAGGCTCAAGAGCGGTGCATCCCTATGAGTAGGAAGTCAAGCAAAGGAGGCAGGAGACCTGCATGGATGAGCAAGGAGCTCCTGGCAAAACTCAACCAGAAGAAGGAAGTATACAGAAAGTGGAAAGGGGGACAGGCCACTTGGGAGGAATATAGGAACGTTGTCAGAGTATGCAGGGATGCGACGAGGAAGGCTAAGGCCCGTTTGGAATTAAATCTGGCTAGAGATGTCAAGGACAGCAAGAAGGGCTTCTTCAAATACATCAGTAGCAAGAGGAAGACTAGGGAAAATGTGGGCCCTTTGCTGAATGGGGTGGGTGCCCTGGTGACGAAGGATACAGAGAAGGCAGAGTTACTGAATGCCTTCTTTGCTTCAGTCTTTACTGGTCAGGCCAGCCCTCAGGAACCCCAGATCCTGAAGGCAAGAGAGAAAGTCTGGAGAAAGGAAGACTTTCCCATGGTGGAGGAGGATCGGGTTAGAGATCATTTAAGCAAACTTGACACCCACAAATCCATGGGCCCTGATGGGATGCACCCATGAGTGCTGAGGGAGCTGGCGGACATTATTGCTAAGCCACTCTCCATCATCTTTGAAAGGTCATGGAGAACAGGAGAGGTGCCTGAGGACTGGAAGAAAGCCAGTGTCACCCCAGTCTTCAAAAAGGGCAAGAAGGAGGACCCAGGGAACTACAGGCCAGTCAGCCTCACCTCCATCCCTGGAAAGGTGATGGAGCAGCTCATCCTGGAAGCCATCTCCAAGCATGTGGAGGAAAAGAAGGTGATCAGGAGTAGTCAGCATGGCTTCACCAAGGGGAAATCATGCCTAACCAATCTGATAGCCTTCTATGATGGAATGACTGGCTGGGTAGATGAGGGGAGAGCAGTGGGTGTTGTCTCCCTTGACTTCAGCAAGGCTTTTGACACTGTATCCCATAACATCCTCATAGACAAGCTCAGGAAGTGTGGGTTAGATGAGTGGACAGTGAGGTGGATTGAGAGCTGGCTGAATGGCAGAGCTCAGAGAGTTGTGATCAGTGGCACAGAGTCTAGTTGGAGGCCTGTAGCTAGCGGTGTCCCCCAGGGGTCAGTCCTGGGTCCAGTCTTGTTCAACTTATTCATCAGTGACCTGGATGAAGGGACAGAGTGCACCCTCAGCAAGTTTGCTGACGATACAAAACTGGGAGGAGTGGCTGATACACCAGAGGGCTGTGCTGCCATTCAAAGAGACTTGGACAGGCTGGAGAGGTGGGCAGAGAGGAACCTCATGAAGTTCAACAAAGGGAAGTGCAGGGTCCTGCACCTGGGGAGGAATAACCCCCTGCACAAGTACAGGTTGGGGGTTGACCTGCTGGAAAGCAGCTGTGCAGAGAAGGACCTGGGAGTGCTGGTGGACACCAAGTTAAGCATGAGGCAGCAATGTGCCCTTGTGGCCAAGAAGGCCAATGGTCTCCTGGGGTGCATCAGGAAGAGTGTTGCCAGCAGGTCGAGGGAGGTTATTCTCCCCCTCTACTCAGCCCTGGTGAGGCCACATCTGGAGTACTGCGTCCAGTTCTGGGCTCCCCAGTACAAGAGGGATGTGGCAGTACTGGAGCAAGTCCAGCGAAGGGCCACAAAGATGATTAGGGGACTGGAGCATCTCTCTTATGAGGAAAGGCTGAGGGAGCTGGGCCTGTTTAGCTTGGAGAAGAGAAGGCTGAGAGGAGATCTTATCAACGTGTACAAGTATCTGAAGGGAGGGTGTCGAGAGGATGGGACCAGACTCTTTTCAGTGGTGCTGAGCGACAGGACGCGAGGCAACGGGCACAAACTGAAACACAGACACTTCCATCTGAACATGAGGAAAAACTTTTTCACTGTGAGGGTGACAGAGCACTGGAACAGGTTGCCCCGAGAGGTGGTGGAGTCTCCTTCTCTGGAGATATTCAAAACGCGCCTGGATGCAATCCTGTGCAACGTGCTCTAGGTGACCCTGCCTGAGCAGGGGGGTTGGATTAGATGATCTCCAGAGGTCCCTTCCAACCTCAGCGATTCTGTGATTCTGTAATAGACAGATGAAACATAAAAGGATGAAGAGCTCCCAGCTGCTCTACAAGACCTGCACAAACCTCTAAGGAAATAATTATCAAGACATATATCCACTTTTTATCAAAGAAAACCTATCTTAATGAAATATATATTTTATATTTTTCAACATTTAAATAGAGTCAGACAGGAAATGTTTCTTCACTCTGTAATAAATCAATGATGTTTAAAATTTGAAAAAAAAAAAAAATCTTGTCCTCAAGTGGAGAAATGTTTTAAAACCTTGAAATTTTTAATTAGCTTCTCCATCTGTATTTTTCTTCATCTCACTGAAAAAAAAAAGCCAAACAAAATGAATTAATGTAAATATTCTGTTTTAATTTTCATAATGCTTGGTTTCAGATCAATAATGAATAATTATTTATCCTGATTTTTTTCCCAAGTTTCAAATCACATTTAAAAGGAAAAATAATTTTCAACCATAAAAAATATTTTGGAAAAATTAAAATAGGATCCTTTTCATCTAATTTGTAAAAAAAAAAAATTTCTCAAAAATGGGGAATTCATTTACACTATCCTTTCACCTACAAATTTCATTTTCCACAATCAACATTTTATCAGAAAAATTAGATTGAACTCA
Organism: Apteryx mantelli; assembly: GCF_036417845.1. NCBI lineage: Eukaryota > Metazoa > Chordata > Aves > Apterygiformes > Apterygidae > Apteryx > Apteryx mantelli. The sequence continues at coordinate 82,555,147 of NC_089979.1, forward strand.
AGATTTGACTAAGTTTAAGAACCTCAGTTTTCAGTTCGTTTAATCATATCTGAACAGCATTCCACCTTTCACTTAGTTCTAAGAGTCCAAAATTTATTTATCATCTTCCTCAAATTCATTCCCATAAACCTGATCTGGTAATTATCGAGCTGAAGAGACTCTCTGAGAGCACCTCCATTGCCAGCAAAGCATGAAGGGTCACTTGAAAGGGAAATGCTCTCTAGGAACTATTATGAATAAATATTGGTAATATGAAATAAAGGTAAACTTTAACACACAGGGGAGTGACTATCTTTACAGAAGTCCAGGAGTAAGTTAGATGGCAAATTTTTTAATGGTTTGATAAATGGAGTGCCATAACAGAATAACTACAAGGTGCTTCCAGTGCTTTTGGCATTGCCTTGTAAAAGCAAATTAAAAAGAAAGTCATCACAGACCTAACAAAATCAGCACATTTCCACCAGAATTCAGGTGGAATACATATGTAGACACATATGCACACAGCATAGACACATATGTAGACAGTGAAAATTCCAGTAAAACATCAACAACTAATGTTACACATCCATCATTGGAGAAAGAATCTAAATAACAAAGTGGAGAAATCCTCAAGCTTGTTAATATTTTCAAATCTGCAGATTTGTCACCAGATTTAACAGTCACAAAACAACAAAGACAAAATGGAGAATTGCCTCCTTATTTCTCACTCTGCAAATGACACACCTCATGCAGATCCACCATCCTGAATCATTCACGTCTTACATAGCCGTGATATAAGAATTTCAAAATATATAGCTTTGATGCATCCAATCAAGTTCAAATTAAGACCTACCAATAGGATTTCAGAAAGTTTCAGAAAGATATGTTGTCATTAACTTCAAAATCTGTGTTGACAGAGCTAAGGAAAATGGATGCAGTTAAAACAGTGAGGAGCAATATCAAAAGTTCATTGCAGAATCCTACCACACTACTGACAAAGTGATCTGTCATCTACATACTATTTACCTTAGAGCTCTTGGGAAGACTTTGGAGTTCACTGGGAGATCAAAACAAGTTTATCAGACTGACAGGGAAATTGGGTCTTGTCTTTAAAACATAAAAACAATAACTGGTGAAATAGTAGCCTGAGCACCTAATTCAACATGTTTCAATTCCACTCAAATTATTTACATAATTTTTTTCTGTCTTTTTTAATTTTTACATGAGCAGAAGAGTTTTTCAAGGATCTGAAAATTACCTGGTTTCATTGGCTACCAAAAATGTTTTTCTTTTCTTCTTCTTTCAGGTTCTTCATGACCAACTGAAAGACTTTATTAAAAAGAAAAAAGATCATCAGCTTTATTCTTTTTTTTTTTCTCTCCAAGACACAGTGATCAAGAAATATGTAAAATATTATCTTCACTGCTTTTCCTCACTGTTCTTGTTTCATGCAGCAAGGCACTGAGGACTTCGGATAGGAACAGGTTCAGGGAAGTTAATCCAAAAAAAAAAAAAAAAATCCCTCAGACATGTCAATACTGAAGGTGCCTAGAGTCAAAAACAATTAACATATGAACTGTTGGAATGTGTCAATATAGGATATTTACCTTGAAGTTTCTTGCTTATTCTGTAACTGCCTCAGGGACTAATGCTTCAGTGTTGTTGAAAGTCAAAGGCATGAAAAGGAAAGGTATATGGAAAGCTGGATAGTCTTTTTGCTAGATTCACTTCTTCTAGGCCAAGAATAGAAAAAAAAAAAAAAAAACCCACACAATTACTAGAACTGGGGTTATTCAAGATCTGTAGGATAAATTGATCATAATTAGGGATGTAAAGACACCTCAAAATGAAAAACATGGACAGCAACATGAAAAAATCCTTCATTTCCCTCCAGCAGGCACATTCTGCAGCTATCGGCTGCATCGCTTCTTATACAACTCACAAACAAATTTTAGCAGAAAATTTTGTAAGGTACAACTATAGCTTCTGGCACCTTACCTCCAAAGTTCTTTCACTACATGATTTTCAAATGGGAACAAAGTGTAATGTGGAGAGTGATTGGATCTAACTATCTCTTCTTGCTTCTGGCAACCATGTGCCTTCACCAGCATTCAGCTAATGTGAGAACAAGACAAGCAAAGTTGTAATTTTCGCATGAGTAAACGTGTCAAAGTAAACTTTTTTGTCTCCTTCAAAATTTTAACCTGAGCTGGTAACTCAGATGAAAACTACCAACCACTTCATTTTCACTGAAATTATTCCTTCAACTGAAAAAATAAAGAAACACAAGACTTTTTCTTACTTAAGCAAAGGTTAGAATAATTCCAAGAGGGGAGCTTCAGCAGTGTCGTAAGGAGAAGAAAGTATCCTGGGGTCACCTGATTTCTTGACTGTTTTTCTTTTGTGTTTCCAGCCTATATTTATCTCCCCCTGTCTAACAGTTAGGAAGTGTCTGCTATTGCCTCCCAAGCAACAATGACCCTAGATTAAGCACTATACCTTTGCTCACATAACAACTGAACCCCGCAGAAAATACTATCGCAACAGATATTCAGTTATGAGATGGCACTTCATAAAGACGAGGTCTCCAACTCTCTCCCTTAGCTACACTTCAGTTTGAAGAGAACCCAAGCAGAGGAGAAAATAAGGAGGAGGAGGGAAAGGTAGGTTATGCTAAGAACAAAGAGGATGCAAGGCAGGATTATATATGACCAAGTAGTATTAATGCAAGCAAAGATTTTTTTCTAATATATGAAAAGTAATTTAGCACAGGAGAGTAGTTTTGTAAAACACTTTTGTTAAGTGACAGTGAAGTCTTAAACCCTGGTGATACAGATTACAATAACATCCCAAACTCATTTAAATAGGTAGGACTCTTTCCCTACTCATCCTGACCCGAGGCAACTAATAGCTCTAAATCTTTCTAATTACTTCCTAGGATAGGATTACTCTCACCTGACTGAGTAAACTGATATTTTAAATTCTTTTTTACATTATAGCTGGATGTGTTCTGTTCAATCCTGCATTTCCAGTGTCTGGCAGAAGCATATTGTGAATTTCATTCAAAACATACGTCAGGTGTTTAAACAGATATCGCAAGCTCCAAAGAAAACACACCAAAACCCAGCATTTAACTTTCAGTGAGGAAATAAAAGCAAAAAAAAAAAAAACCATGCTAACCTGTGCAATCCTTAAGACACAGAATCAAACAGGTGCTATTTAGACTTTCATCAGATTCATTTATCTGACATGCAAACCTTGTCCCGAAGTCATTTTATTTCTGTAGAGCCACATTTTCGGTGAAAAATCACATGCTGACTGCAGGGATTGGCTCTGTTGAATGAACATGCTCAGGCATAAATCCTGACGTTACTAAGGTGGAAAGGTAACAGTTAAAGTCAGCAAAAACTCTAAGGGCCAGAAGCTGGTGACAAATGCAACTTTTATAACCAGATATAATATAGGTGAGAAATAAATGAAACTTCTCAAATAGTTCTAGGCAATGCAACTCAATTACAATAATTGAAAATGTCCTTGAAATTTCAAAATTTGGTCTGGTTACTCATATATATAAAGATCAATGGCTTTGCCCATCGAATTCTTATTGAAGAATGAGGTAGAGAAAAAGGCTTCAAGGATATCGATTTGGCAATGCACGTGAGTAACCTTATATAGCTGAGTCATCTCACAAAGTCAAAGGAACTATTCTGTTTGCAGCCTAAAGTTTGTGATTAAAAAAGTTAGAGCCATATACAGGTCAGCCAACTTCTTTCCTTTAGTGCTTCATCCTAAAATTTATTTCAAAATCCTTTTTGGTGGAGCTTCTCTAGGAAGTCCAGCATTTTCCAGTGAAAGCTATTAGCTGCACAAGGTCGACTCCAGAGAAAATCCTCACAGAAATAATTATTTGCAAAAAGAGTTCTCTCCAGATGGGAAGAGGCTATAGTAAATGTATTCCCAAGCCCAGAGAACATACCCTGCACTAACACATAATCTACATATTTAAACTGTTTTAAAAGGCATTGAGATCGTTGATCAGTAATTTGGGGTTTAAATGAAAACAAAATATATCAAAAAGAGTTGAAAGTTTGGCTCCATGGAAGTCAGTATGTGATTTGTCACTAGCTCCAGTGGATGCAGGATTTCAACCAAGAAGTTAGAACTACTTCCACAAGATTCTCAGGCTTAAGTGTACCCCTAAAAAAAATGAAGCACGTTATTAAATATAAATGAACAATCAGTGCTGCCAAATAACATCAACTTTTCTTTTTTAAATTGTACAACAAAAATACAACTAAGAGTAATGAATAAACTTGGTTGGGTCTTTCCATGAAACATTCGTTATAATTTTTTCCCCTCTAACATCATTACAAAGAGAGATTTAACACTGTTTCAGAGTCTTGACTTGCACATTTTAACACACTTGTATTTCTTTTAAATTCAATCTTAACTATAAGTTTTTTGAATGTGTAGTGCTTGATTTTGTGATTTATATCACTGTAATATTTTCTACTCTGTAATTATTAACACCTATTTCTAACTTTACTTAGTTTTCTCCGAAAATCCTCTTTGAAAATCCTTTTAGTCATGCACAAATTCAAATAAAAGAAATTTCAGAGGAATATGCTACTATGAAATAGTTCTGACAATTTGAGAATTTGCAGTATAAACCTTTTGGTTAAACGAAACAACAAAAAAGACCCTGCTGCTACTAGCTTACCTGTATTATCCGTGGATGTTTTGTTTAACTCGTAATAATGCAAAAAATGAAAGCATACTGACCAAATTAAAACAGGTTTACAGCTGATTTACATGTATCTGCCTGTTCAAGGCCGAAAAATTTAATATACTGCACCAGAAAACCTCACAAAGATTTACTCCTTCAAATAATGGGGATTGAATTATAGGACTTTTATAAGGTGATTAGCAGGGAATAGCGCGCTCTATTTGTCCAGAACCTGGGATATTAAATGTAATTCAGCCAAAGAGATGATTTCTTCTCAAAAGATATTCAATTTTGTGACTTCAGCAGCACCATCCCAATTATGAACAATTGTACAGTGGAGTAGATGGAGTTTTCCACAGAGAGAGCATCAGCTGATTTCCAGATTGATTATTGGGAAGCTAGGCTCACAAAGTGGTTGCTCAAGGGGGTTTCACAGATGCTGCGAGAGGAGAAGAAGGAAAAAAAAATGTTTTGCTAGTGAGATGGGAATGTAATGCTTCTCATATAACAGATGACTGGATTAATCTGAGCTCTCTTGCCAGCAAAGCTTCATACTCCTATCTCTTGTTTCATCTGTCAAAGACACTGGTAAACCAGGACCCACAAGGACGGCACCTCTAAGGAAGGGCAGTGTGAGCACATAGGCACCAGTAGCACTGAATGGCGCGTTGGTGTGAACATATCCCCTCCCTGACATCTTCTCTATAAGTAGGATGTGCATATTTTTGTGAAGAGGTTAACTATTGAATTGTTTAGCTAACTTAGCCAAATCCTTCAAACATTTTAAAAGGTAGATGGTTCATATAATCATGATCTGGAAAGTGTTCTCTATCCATTTTGTTTCTGTCCTGACTTTAAAAGTCAGCACAGAACAACTGAATGGACAACTGAAAATTTTCTATCAATTTTGCTTGAAATAGAAACTTTGTTTTTCATCAGAAATAGTTTCCATGAAGAGTTATGCCTTTTGGATTTTTTAGTTTTAATATAAATAAACAAATAAATAAACTCTAAAAAAAGAAGGAACTTCAGACTAATAACAGAATTGCTTTGCTAAATTGCCTACAAATTTTAAGTTTAAAAAAAAAGTTCTTGTTTGGTTTGTTACCTAAATCAAAAAGTAAGCCACTTCAGACCACTTTTGATGGTGCTATTTTCAGACATTCAAAAAATGAAGCACACAATTAGAAAAACATACCTTATTTATGTAGCTTTTTTATACTACCATATGTAGAAAACAATAGCATGAGTTCTCCTACTTACATGACCAGAGCTGCTGTATTTTTTGCTCATGCTTAGGAAATCATGCTGTCTAATGCATATGCTCTACACCCAGCTCTTGCACACACAGCATGGCCAAAGCACATGAGACATACTGAACACATTTAGACATGCTGCTCAGCAGGTCTGATGCATCCGGAAAGCTTTGGACCCAGTGCACACATACTGTACTGTTGATTTATTTGTGAAGAAGAAGATTGATGCATCCAATCAAGCTATAGCAGGCATGCCTTCTCCAACTGGCTTCCAGATGCCAAGAAATCATGGGCAAGTGACTAAACCTCTCAAATTTTGCATCTTTTTTTTTTAGTTGAAAAGCAAACACAGCCAAAAACCTGATGCACAATTGTCCTATATGTAATTGTCCTAATATATCCATAAGCTAAGAAAAACCATGAATCAGTTTATTCAGAAAAAATGTGTATGACCTAAAATCCAATCATTTAGAATGGATCATATGTATATAGTTTGTCCTGAAGCAATTAAGGTTATTATATGCAAAGTATACTTCAGAAAGCAAAAGCAAGGAAATTCAAAGTTAAACAAAAGAAATATAGATATCCTGCTGTCTCCCACAAAGAGGCACCCAGTTTCCTCTCACACAAATATCATGCACTCTAGACCACTCATTGCAACCTTCACTCCTATTGTTATAGTTTACCAGCCTACATTTTCCTAACATTAGTATTACAGATGGTCGGTAAAAAGAAGTTGTGACTTGGACAAAGATTCAGTACAGAAATGTGATCACAGATGGCAATGTAGAATTGTTTTGCACGTTGCAGTTGGAATACTATACAAAGAGTTGGAGAAACTTTCCAATATTTTGCTGGGGAACGCACTTCTTGTTTTACCCCATAATCCACAGCAATGCTACAAGGTGCAAATGTGCTTAGGTGATAAAGCATTGACCAGCCAGTATGCAAGAAAGAATTGGGTGTCAAGTTGCCTCATTAAAATTTAGTGAGCAAGAATCCAATTTTTACTAATTCATAAATAAATTAACATTTCTTGAAATGTATGACCTACTTTCTTTGGCCAGTGTGAAAGATCTTCTCTTCTTGCACCTCTCCTCTCATTCTGTTTGCTGTATTTGCAGTGTGATATGGTTAATTCATTTCATTTCCTTCCTTTTTACACAAGTTTGTCATCCTTGAGGAATGTTCTCATCACGAACATCCAGAAAGCCAAATCATGTAGCGTACATCACAACCTGATGTCTTCAGACACCTCCCCAGATGCTGTTTGAGGAAGGCTACCTGATTTGCTGTGGTACTAGAAGAAAAACTTAAAAAAAGGGGGGGGGGCGGACAAACAAATAACCCCCACACATGCACTCAAAAACCTCTGAATATTCTCACTGAGAGACCTAAAAATACAATGTGCTCACTATGTAGAACTTTCCTGTCTTTCTTTGCTAGCATGCATTATTTCCTCTTCTGAAGCTCGTGCTTTGTTAAAAAGCTGCTTTGTGTTTAAAGAGGCAATAATTTATAATATATTCCTATGTATGTGAGAAGAAAGCAGCTTTATTATTACCTTGAACAAGTAATTAGATAGAATGTGATGATAATGACACACTGACAACGTTAGTATATATAAAAAGGAGAATGAATTAATCTTTCAGTGGCACAGAAAAATCTTGTTATTGTGTTGCCTTAACCAGTAGGCTTAAATAATAACACTACTACAAGGTGAAGTTTATGCTCAATTTTTAAACATATATTTTACTTAAAATATATAATATTCGGTTAGTTTGTATCCACTTACTATTTTTCCATCCTACTTTATAAAATATTCTATACTATTCTGTCACACAAGCATTTCAAACAGTTGGAAAGATATCTTTAGCCTGAAGCTATGTAAACCTGATCTTATCAGTAGAGCTGTCAAGAAACAATCTTCCTGTGCTTTGAGAATTTTCGACATAGCAAATATTTTCCCATCCAAAATGAAGTCAAAAACTCAAAATCCCAATTAAATACTGAAAACTGATAAATCCATCTATCCATACCCAAATTTTGTTCCATAGTCACTGTTTTGTATATGCAACAGAAAACTGATTGCCTTGAAATACTTTGTTTCACTCCACTGATTTTCTTTTCAACTATTCATTGGTTTTTAATTAAACTATTTTAACATTTTTTTTGTTCTATAATATTAAATACAGCTCTATTTATTAGATCTCCAAATCTATACAGTGGACAGGTGTGGTAAATTGATTCCTCTTCTGCAAGGATATGAGAGGTCTGCAGCTGTGAATGTGCTTAAAGGCAACTTTTAAACTTGAGAGAAATTGCGCACAAGCCAAACAGACAATGCTTCCACAGAAAAACAAGAAAGAAAGAAAATCAAAAGTTTTGCAAGCTATTGTCTGATTATTAGAAATCCGCTATAACTACACTTTTCTGCAGCCCAACTCATGGTTACATCTTTAGGTTCGTAATTCTAAAAACACATACATTCTGAGAAGACAGGAGAAGAGACACTATATATTCAGTATATGACTAGAAAACACTAATCATAGTCATAGTAATAAATCGATAACAAACAGTTCCTTAAGAGTGTTTTAGACATACGAAACTCTGCTACTCTAAAAAAAAAGACATTTGTTGATAGCTATTTTCATGTTGACTCCATGTTTATTGTTTACATTTCCTATGTTAAAAATCTAATTGTTTATTAAAAAATGAATTAATGAAAGCAAACCTTATGGCAACAGAGGAACATGCCAGAATGAAACAGAAACTGTCTGAATAAAACAATTTGCCCTGAAGCCTTCTTAATCTAAGGCTTTTTGATTTCCTGCTGCTGGTGCTAAGATGTCAACAACCAAAGTCCTGTAGGTTTGGGATGTTTTTAATCTCTAAATGCAACAACCATCAGTCAGAGGAGAAATTACATTTGAGTAAATGACTATGGCTCTCCTTTGGGGTAAAGGGAAATGTGACAGAATTATCACAGAGAGGCTGGCTTAGTGGCTGCGCTGAGTTAATCTGTCATGGAGGTCTTTTAACGTCTCTGGAGCAGCACTGAGTACAGACTGCGTGCCTGTTCTGACACATAAGGGATCTCCCACGTGACCTCCATTTGGACTGCACTCCCCAAAACAGTTTTAGGCAACTTGACACAGACTGAATTTCAGTAGTGGTCTCACTTTGCCAGGATTTACGTTCTCCTTAATACAAAAACACTATCTGCCCTTGAGAAAAGTTGCAAATAGATGGATTTTCTTTTCCATTAGGATTATGAATGACACTGTGCTTAAAAACAATGACAATCCATAGTTTAAAGCTAATTAGTGACATGTAGACTATCATCAAATTCTTTTCTCACTCTCACTACATGCCTAGATGGAAAGGAGAGGTAATTCAGTTTAATCTTTTAAGAGGCTTGGCAGGAGGTATATAAACTGAAATGAGACAAGACAAACAATTTAGATCCCATAAAAGAGGAGAAGGGAGTCTTAAAAAAAATCCCAGAGGGTAGTTTTAGGAGAATGCAGCTTACACTCAAGGAAATCCTGCAGTCATTTCTAAGCTCGTCCCTGTGAACATATTGATTCTGACCATGGGTCTGACAGACAAAAGATCATTGCATCTTTCCAGACATGAAGGACCCTTTGCCAGCACTAGTACTGTAGCTTACCAGGAGAGAATTAATTTTACAATACTAGTTCTTCAGAGTTATACTGCAGAGGAAATTCTTTTAATTCAGACTCACCTCTTTAATAGCTCTCCAACTGCTTGGGTTTTTTTGTCCTCTAAAACATCAAGTTTCCAGCTAAAGGGCAGCAAAGTGGTACTTAGGGATCAGACACCAGGGAGGAGCATGAAAGCCCTGTCTGTACTTCTCAGATGAAGGAGGCAGAGAAGAGAGCAGTAATAGAAAAACAGTTCCCCCGGCAAGCGGGGAGGCAGGACCGTGCCAGGGCTCTGGATTGAAGGGGCCCAGCTGGGCTCTGCAAGGAAGACAACGAGGGCCAACAAAAGGGTGGCTGCTCCTGTGTAGTCTTCCCGGCAGGGCCCATACCAATCCCTCAAGAATCATGAAAGACAGTGTGGTAGGAGCGGGCGAGCAGCTGATTCCACAGACTTCACACACCAAAAGAAAAAGTTAACGAAACGTTGTAGTTGAAGCTGGATGCACTGAGATTAAAATATAAGCATTGCTTTTAATCTTACACTCTAAGTTTTACTCAGAGTCATTTTTTCTAAACAACTGAATTATCAGCTAAACTCACAAAATTATGCTTTTCAACAGAATAGTTAGAAAATCCCTAGTTATAACAGCAAAAGACATCATTGTAGTAAAGAAAATTATCCTTTGTTTCCTAATTGATTCTGCTAAAAGGGATTCTAACCCGAAGATTTCCTTACCACAGTGGCCTCAGTTCTCTGCTTGACTTGGCTTGAGAGAATAGAAGAGAATTCACTGTATTAACAACCCATACACTAAATAGCTAAGCTTTTGCCTAAGGCAATACAACAGTTTTTATACATATAATGAAGATGGTTTCTTGGTAGCAATTGGACAACATTGCCATTAAAGCATTGTGACAGACAACACTATTCAAATTTTATCAACAATAATCCCTGTTCAAAACTCTTAATATATGAATTCATCACAGCATATTTCTGCAATTAAAATTACAGGCTAAATTCTTGGAAATAACTAAAGCTACTGGAAAATGATGTTCTGTTATTTCTACAATATATACCTTAATTGCTGAAAAAATGTGGAAATTTTGGGGAAAAATTGTTGCTGACTGCTTCACTATTGCAACACATCATTCTGGGTTAGTATTGCTTATTCTTATAGTTTACCGCAGGCTTTCCAGAAAGGTGCTTTTGTGTTTTAATTTGCCCTACTGCTACAGCTGATGTAGCTATAACTTTAAGTTCTGTTCTTTATTTGTTCCAAAGCATTTCTATGTCTTTTACAAGTGCTGTGCACAACAACTAAGCTCAGAAATAATACCGCTTAGTTTGTTTGGCTCATCTGTTCAGAGAATGATTTCTTTGGACATGGTTTGTTTTAATTCCGGTATCTGGCTTCATAAGTTTCGATCTTGGGGGTTGGGAACAGTTCTGAGCATTCCTGTAATTTAATAATAAATAATAAACTCAAAAAGAGAGAGGCTAGGAAGGGTGAAAATTGGGAAGCTGGTGGGATTTGAATATATTCCTGTGGATTCTGTGATTTGCAACTGGCCAAAATGTGCAAGCAGATGGAGCTATATTATCACTGCTTTAGCTTCCTGGATAATGTATGTCAAAGTCATTTGGCCACTGCATGCAATGGTTAGAGCGGAGAAAGCCTGAGTGTCTCTTGACAAGATGGAAGATAGCACAACATTGTAAAAGGTATGCTACATTCCCACAGATGGTGGGCAAATGATCTCTGGCCATTTAAGGAAAAAACCCTTATCTAGGTGCAGGTGGCCCATTGGATCCTACCAGGGGGAAAAAAAAAAAGAAAAAAAAGTGTCCCAAAAGATGGTGCTGCTCAACTGGCAGGCAGCACACTACTGAAGTGCTGACTGAGATATAAGAGAACACAAGGTGTGCATCCATCTCTCTAGTCAGGGCAATGCAGTCATGATTAAACTTCTAACAAGTTTCAGTAAAGAGGTCTCAAATCAACATGATGGCCTAGGGGTCATACAGCACTAGAGTGGGAAGGTGTAGAGCTGAGTCCTCTCCTCCCTTCTCCAACCTGCTGTATGATTGTGAGAAATCATTTCAGCCTAGTTTCATATCTGCTATTCCTTTGCATCTCTTTCACTCATGTTAAGAGGTCTCTGGTTATTTAAACTGTATATTCACTAATGCAAAACCACCTTCTTACAGCATGCTTTTAAAGCATCTAGCATAGTACAACCCTGAGTTCTACAGAAGCCCTCTTTTCACTATGAAAATAGAAATAAATGATACTAATAAAGACTGACTGTCACAACATAGTGTTGGAGACTCATTCAAACACAAGTGCTTGTATGAAGCTGGCAACATCCAAACCACTGTGTTGTCCGTCTGCTGAAGTAACCCTATTATTTTGCTGTTTGGAGGAACGCAGTAACAAACACTTCTCCATCTGGACCTCATCCTAAGAGTATACCTATTCACTCCAGGCCAGTATTTTGAAGCTCTGGCTGCTCAGTACCTCTTAGGATAATGCATTTTTTGGAACAGTGTATATTGCTTTTCACTAAAATGCAAATAATTTGGGGATTTTGAATAAATTCTAATTTTGAATACCTTTTGGATGCTGTGCTAGTCAACAAAGTAACCAGATGATCAGGCCTCAAATTTGGATGTATTTACCTAATATATTTTCCTCTCATCTGTCTCCTCAGTCCTTTCATATTCATCCTCTCCTCCTATTGGTGAGAGCAATGTTATTAGCGCTCACTGAAACAGAATTTCTGTTCAGTAGTTTAGGGTTTTTTCAAATCAAAACTAAAAGCAGAAATAATAAAAATAAAAATAAAAAAATCCAGTGGATGAAATATTCTGAATAAAACAGCAACTCTCCAGAAATTCAAAATGGTTTGATTTTTGCAAATGTAATGAGGCAAGAGGTTTCTCCAAATACTTTAAACTGTTTTCCTATTAAGGAAGCCTACAAAAGGCACCGGAAAGAGTTTCTGGCAGACAATACCACCTCTCACTCAAGCCATACATGCCCAGCCCATGCTATGGAAGCTAATTTCCCTCAGCACCAAAGCTCAAGCCTGGGGCTCCCAGGTCTTGCAGCCTCCAACGCTGTTGCTGAATCCCTGGCTCTGAATCAATTCGTACAGCCCTGCAGTTCTCCAATTGCCTTACAAGCTACCTGAAAACCAAACAAGATTTCATTAGCTTCCTGATAGATTCCTTTGGTGAAATCTTGACTAAATTGTTTCCACAAAACCTACTGGTATTGTCAAACTATTTTCTTTTCTATTCCAAAATATTTTTAATTAGAAAACTCTTAATCATCACTATACTTTCTATGAAGACACAGCTACTGGTATCTATCTATGGACATGTTAAATCTAACTGGCTTGACCAGGTGAAACTGGTCAATAGTACTGCAAATTCTTTCAGCGTGGTAACTTTTTAATGATCTATATAGATACCTTTGTGTAAGTTAGCAGCATGGCAAAGTCAAGCTCTGAGAAAACAGTGAGAAGCCACTATATTTTGAACCAATAATAAAATTTGGGGTTCCACTTTCATTTTTCCTTCCAATCATGGTAGCTATAAATGTCCTTTACCAACAAGTAGGGGAAGAAAAGAATCAGGAATAATTGGCATCATGAATCACAGACATTTCATAACTCTAGGAGCTCGACCTTTGAGAAAAGGACTCATTTTGCCTATCATCAGCTGTTGAAAGTTAAGCAAACAGTTGAGCTTGTCAGCAGGGTTCCCTCTGTAGTCATTTGAGAGAGACAAAGAAATTCCAGATGGGGTTGCTTAGCAACTCCAATTTTCTTCAAATATCTATCTTAAAATGGGATGAGTCTTCCTCTGGAGACCTCTTCCTCCTTCCACTGATTACAGATGGAATAGCTTGAAGTGGCTGCCTAACTTCTGAATCACTAAAATAAGTGAAATGAATTCCATCTCAAGATCCAATTACAGTGCAATTACAGATTTTGGTGATGCTCCAAGGACAGCAGTGGAAGGGAACTTAAGTATTACCACACAGAAGGTGAAGAAGTTCCTCTAAATAACCTGACTTAAATGGAAATGGTGTTTGCAAAACTGGAGGAGCACAGCAATTTCATGTGCTGTAAAGATTATGCATTTATGCATTGCTGTAACATCTATAAGCAGAAAGCAACATGGGAGTGGCCCAGAGATGTTCTACACAGACAGCCTAAAACCCCTGTTCACACTCTTTTTCATGTGTGTACATTTATTCCAACAGAGAAAGGATGCAAAAGAATTCATTCAGTTTTGAGATCATTCTTTACCTTTGCTATATCAAGGGGCAAAACAAAGTCTGGTGGAGCTAGGAGAAGCTGTAGAAAGGGAATTAAACACTGCATAGATAAGGAGGCTCAACCCAGTAGCCCAATGGAGTGAGGCCGTGGCATTTCCATGTCCCCAGGTCCAACCAGCAGCAAGTCTGAGACTGTATTCACAGTAAGCACCCACACCGGCACACATAAACAACATATATACACATATATGTGGCTGACCACACAGATCAACATGGACAGACACATGCAGCACTCACGCAAACACAGACAGCACCAGCAGCTTCATCCTGTTCTCCTCTCTGGCAGATCAGGAGAAAGGTCCATTAGTGGGACATATTTTTTTTTATATATATATATACTTATATATATATTTATATACACAACATGGATCCCTCCAGCAGCTGGGCTTGGACACTCAGTCCACCCAGTAGCTAGCCCAGACCCCTAGTCTCCCCAGTTGCTGGCACCAGGACACATGAGCCCCTGAGCCCGCATCACAGGGCATGGACAGACAAGTGCACTGACCTGCCTATGTGGGTCCAGCCCCTTTTATCACCTTATCCCTCTGGTGTCGCACACTTGTTCCTCCCCAAATCACCTAGATCCCTCCCTTTCTCTGCCTTTGGTTCTTCCCCTAAACATTCTATAATGAGTCTTGTGTCCCCACCCTGTGCTGGTGGAGATGAGTCCCTGATGGGCTGATCACGCTATTCAGGTTCTCCCCACCTGCCACGGTCTTTCTGTGTACCTTTGTGCTTGTGGAGACAAGTTTTCTATCACATAACCTAGCAGGAAGCTTATTATTTTCTTTATGCTAAATCAGTTCCTTGTTCAATGCTAGAGGAAAACAACTACCCTCTCACAATTTTTCAGTCACTCTTCACGACTGTTGTAAGTCACACGCCGTAAGGAAAGATTTTTAAGGATCAAGCTTAGGAAGCAACGGCAGTGGAAGGGTTATCAGTTCAGCTTGATAAATATTTCAACACACATACAGAGCTCATGTAGACTTTAGCTAAGGAACTAAGGCTGGAAATCTCATGTGAAAAGCTAAAGACTTCCATGTACTTTCTAGCTGTAGCTTAGCAAGTCAGAAATATCATAGTATTTTATATCCTTTTCCCAGAAAATAAAGACCTTAAAAAAATCGGTAATTTTCTTGATATTCTAAAATTCCAGGCAAATTCATGTAAAATGCACTTTCTATTTTCTCTATATTAGCATTTTTCTGGGCCAGATTTACAAATTAATTTTAAACACTTAAACATAACTGTACTGTTAAATACTTTGTGCAAATACCATAACTTGCATCTACACTGCATAAGGTTCATTCTCTCTGCAGCAAGCTGGCTGCATTCACACTGTTTAGCATTTGGCTTGTGCCTCCAATGAGCCCCATGTGCTGCCTTTGTTGCTCTAAAGCAGTTTGTGTGTGCAAGTGTGCGCGCACAAGCGAGAGAGTGGGGGGGTGGAGTGCGGCAGCTGCAGTTCAACGAGTGAGGGCTTGGCTGTGCCCACCAAAATGGTGGTTTTATAACATCAAACTGAGGACGGATTCTGCCTGCCTGTGGGAGTGGGACGGTTTCGAGAGGGAGTTAAATGTTTTGTTTGTATACTTCCTTATTTGCTCTGGAAGGTATTTAAATGCCATGGTAAATATGGTCTTCTGTTCTGTAAGTAGCATATGTGGAGGTCCACCTGGTGTTTGAGCATACATTTTATTGGTCTGTTCAGGAATGTTGCATATTTTTATTAATATTTAAGAAGTCCCATTTTCTTAATGTAAGGATCATGTTGTTTTGAGTAGAGAATGGATTCAGGATACCCAAATCAAACTGTTACATTAACTTTGTTTACCGCACCACATAATGTTTAATTCAATTATTTCATCCCTGCAGTGGAAGCAAATGTTATCACAGGAACATCTTATAAGAGTGCATTAGAACAAGGGATATTGCAATTAATTGGATAATTACTTTACAGAGGTCAAGGAATTGTCCATTCAATTTGATTTTTCAGGTTTGTGAGAAAAAAACGTCCTGTCCCCAAATAAAATAGTTTCAAAATGTTCTGCAGACTGCAATGAAAAAAAAAAAAATCAGTTTGGATCAGGTCAATGAAAACACTTCATCTGAATCATTTTGAAAGGTTTCATTTCATACAGGAAGGGTATGCTCACAGTTTCCTCCCCAAAGAGTTGATAAAGGACATAAACAAGAAGCTACCAATACCTGCCAATAGTTTTAGCAAACCAATATTACCAAGCAAAAATCCGTGTTAAAAAATCTTGACCAGTTCTAATTATACATATAAAAATCAGTTATGTATTGTGGAGAAATGAAGTGCTCAGTAAGTCAGTTCATCAAACAGTTATGATTTGAAACTCAGTCTGACACACTCTCATGTACATGATTTTTTCACTTCCTTGTCATGTCATGACATAAAATTATAATTAAAAAAAGCATGTTTGGACCTTCTAGAGATTGTTTTAAATGATTTTCTACATATTTAATGTATCAAGTCAAGTTAATTTATGTTGTTTTTTTAATCCTGACTTTTTGAGATAAACAACCTTTCTCATAGGAATAAACAGAGAATAAGGTGTGTGTGTATGTGCATATGCTTTTGCATGTATGTGCATGTGTGTATGTAAATAGCTCCAATCATTTTGTGCCAACTGTCTAAAAAATTTACCACTGGCTTTTTGCCAAGCTGGGAAAATTTTGAATCTAGGAATTTAATTTACTTAAAAATACTGTGAAAAGAATATACAGAGTAAGCTGTGGAACTAACTGTAGCTTTTACTACTATCTTTCTCAAACCACAAACACAATTACATCTGGAGACACAACCTAATCCAGTGGGCTCTGTGGCACAGGATTTCCTGATGTATGCATTTTAACTTTGCTTTGTTTTAAACAGCTCAAAATTTAGCGTTGGCTAATTGTTCTTACCATGTTTTGGCCTTGTTACATGCTCTTACCCTTCCCACACATGCATCTTCCCTCCTCTTTTGCCTTTTTGGGGAACTTGGAGCCAGACACAGAATTTTAATTCTTCCTCAGACAAGACAGAGTGGCTGTTCCTTGCATAATCATACCAAAGAAAGAGGTTAAAAAGGGGAAAAGGAGCAGAAGATCTCTTTCTCTCTTCTGCTCTATCCTATATATATCAAAGGGGTCCAGCCAAATTCAAGTGCTTGTCAGGTCTGATTTAGCAAAATTCTGTCAGTCTTTCAAAGTCACAGACTTCATCATATCCTTTAACAAATGAATCATTTAGTCTTTCACAGAAAGAGAGAAGAAAGCTTGGAGAAAAACTAGGAAAGCTAATAGTTTTCTTTTGAAATGATTAACTACCTGAAAATAAAGATGTGTTTAGAAGCAATTTTTCAACTAGTGGTAATTATTTGATCGAGTTTCTTTGTGATTCTTTCAGAATCTTGAAAGCTCCAGTGAAAATGAACAGAGCTCAAGCTGCACAACTGTTAGCTTTGTTCTTGTAAATCTCGGGGAATTTTTCTTATTTATGTGCTTCTTGATTGTTCCATTCTGTTCCATTCTGTTCTTTTTTGGCATCACATAGTGTCTCCTATTTGAGAAAGATTAAATACTTGTTTAGCCTTTCTAACAATGGACAAAACCCATAAAGGTGGCATAGTGAAGGCAAATTTGTGCTACCAAGCCCCAGACCAATTTCTCTTTACAGACTCTAGGACATCTGCATGAACACAGATTTGTGAGGACTCAGTTCTGCCCCAGCTATCAGGGGAAGTATGGGAATAGATTAAATGAGTTATCAAAGTCTAACTGGCAGATTTCTAGACATCATCTGCTGATTATATGTAGGTGGAAACACCTAGGGATACAAATGGATGATTCCCTTCCTCTTCTGAAGTTTTATTTGCATTTAGTTTTGCCTAAACAATTTAAAGGTAAACATATGAGGAAAAGAGAAAATGTTGGGAAACAGTGATTGAACTCAAAATGAGTTAACATGACAACCAGCCCAAATTCGTGCACTGCTGAGCGACCTTAGCCTCTGTGAAATAAGGAAGTGCTCAGAATTTCAACAGAGATTGGGTTTATAATCAGTACATGGACTCCGACAGACCAATTTTTAGGTGTTTTCCATTAAGAAGGAAAAGAAAGGAAGATGAAGAAGGATTAGAAGGGAAGAGGCTTGATTCCAGCAAGATTTCATAAAACATAAAACTGAAATACAGCCTGTCTTGCAATCAAAACAATCCTGCTTTAAAATTTTGGTGCACTTTCTGCTTTTTCATATCTCTTTCCATTGCCTACTCTTTTACAGAAGCCATTTTTTCCCCTCCCCTATATGGGGTAGCCTTTTGAGAGCTACAGCATGGACTCTGATTTCCACCCATCCTTTCCTTTTTGCCATCACACCTACACTTCTTTTTTAGCCTCCTATTGGTGTATATTCCCAATAGTGTTTTACCGTGGTCATGCAATGATGCTTGCATTAGAAGTGTCTCTTGTTTGTGAATGTATAGCATATTATTTCTCCCCCGCCATGGTAGTTATTGGACTATATTTACAACACCATGAAAAATATGAGAGCAAGAGAGCAGGCATTATGCTGTCTAATATAAACAATGTTGTTTGTTTTACTACTAACTTATAGATGGCATCAACAGAAAAGCAGCCTTTCCCATGTATCTGAGTGTTCAGTGCCTGGTATTGAACTGATTTATGCCTGGCTTTAGAGCAGAGGTCAGATCCTCAGCTGCCACCCAAGAACCCCTTTTGAAGTTCACTGAAGGACTGTGCAAAGATGCCCTGCATATTTCTCCTGTTTGGGGAATTCCTCTGTACCTGAATGATCTCCGAATATTGATTAGAGCAGCCACAATGTTCCCAAAGAACAGCCAAAAGAGTTAAAAGAGCCAATGCAGTGAAAAAGAAGAGCCATTACTCATGCCTTTTGACCATCCTGTCACCTCTCTATTAGAAAAGGATCTTCTGGGATCCCCAAGATTCAAGGTTTCTCTGCGACCATGGGGCATCAGAAATATACATCTGTCTATCTGTAGATTTTCTTTTTACATTCCCATGTAATTACTGAAACAAAAATTCTACTAAACATTTTTTCCAGCAGCTCTGCTGCCAAAGTGGACTGAGTGTGAGATAAAAATGCTGATTGAAACTTTGCTTTATACATTTTTAGCTGAGATACAGTAATTGATTTTTTCTGGTTCTGGATTTTGCTTTTTAACTTTCAAAATATTAGGCCAAATTCTGCACTCAATTACACATATGCAAATATTGTTTTTAGCATTACACTGATCCTCAGAGAAGGCTTAGACCATTCAAGGCCCAATTTATCTCCCACTAAAATCAATGGAAAGACTCTGACCAATGTCTGTAGGCATTGCATCAATCCCTTAGTCATTTCAAATGGGATGTAGTAGTGAAATGGTTCTCATCAGGAACAGTGTACTGTGAATAAGGCCCTGCTGAGTTCATCAATGGTCGTATTAAAGCCATAATAAAAGCATAAAAAAAGGAATTATTTACCGAAGTTTCTTAATTGTCTATTGATGTAAACATTGTTTTTTTGTTATAGTAAAGTTTCTCCACCACAATAAGTGGATTCTTCCTCTCACCTCAATTACTAAACCCACAGCCCAAATGATATTTCATAATTAGGAATTGGCATCACAATGCTGATACTAAGTTATTTATACTGCAAGCCCAGTGAACTATTCCTTTCAACATTTCTTATTGTTCTATTGCTGCCCACAAAAGACATCTGATGAAGGGTATCTTCAGGGTGAGTTGGGACAGAAAGTGATTGTAGAGTAACAGTTCCCATGGGGCCCATTAGAGATATTTAACTTAAGTCAGTGGCTGAAATAGTAGTGTCCAGAAATCCACAAAAATGCACGAATATCAGACTCAAGAGTGGGGTTATGACACTTTGGTCCATCCATTTTAATAGCCAACACCTGATGGTTCAGTTGAAGATGATGCTTTTCCAAACAAACCACAATATTCTTCAATATTGCACATCTGGGGACAGAGCAGGGAGTACTGATTTCTTCCTGCTCATTTGTACCCAAACAAGCTGCACCAGGAAGCAGGAAATTTTATTACTGTTGCCTGGAAAAAACATATATTTCTGTGAATGACCTGCATGTTGTAAGCCGTAATACGTGAAACTTCCTTTGCAACTTGGTATTATGTCCACTTTGAGGTACAGTGACAAGCCTATCATTAGCAATAGCTATAAGTGAGACTAGCGTTATAAATGTATTTCATACAGGGGGAAATTTTCCACTATTTGCCTTCTTTCAACTTAAAATCATTTGTCACTGTACCAGTATGGGATAATTTTGCATACCTCAGTGAATATGTGCACACAAATGGCACTGAATTGCTAGTGCAGATAATTAGGGGAAATCTTTTCTCCAGATAATTCACAGGTTATGGACATGCCTTCACCCTTATTATTAAAACCGAAAACAGATCAAACTGGGCTGGTAGGATGAGTCTCTGTTAATAAGTCTCTGTTTAAGTCTCAGTTAATAAGAGGGTCCTTAGCAAAGCCCTCCTCTCCGTACCCTCCCACCGCATACACTTGCAAATCGCTGTGTGGCTGGCAAAGCCTGCGCCCCCCCCAGCCCCAGACCTCCTCATGCTGAGCACTGCAGCTCTATCAGCAGCAATATCTCTCTCCGCGAGGGATGTTTCTGATTAATCAGGGGCACTGAATGGAAACCAATCAGATAGAGAGTCCCTTTTGGCTTCAGCTCCCTGCCTGCCTGAATTAAAAGTGATGCTGGGAGAGAGGGAGCCCTAGTTCGACGCAAGCAAGCACAGTGGTGGAGATACTGTGACAGGCAGGGGAGAGGAAGCAGGTAGAGAAGCAGCGCTGGGCAGAGCTAGTCTCACACTAGCAAACAAGGTAAGTAGATGAACTTTCTTTAGCATTGAAATTGCTGACAACAAAAAAGTAGATACTTTCTTAAAAAACTGTCAAGAACATTAAAGATCCCTGGTAGATACATTTTGTGGGGGTGAGGAAGGGGTCAACAGAGCAGCTTGTGGAGGATTTTTTTTTTTACACAGTAGGGAAAGAAATAAAAATTGTACTGAATTGCTGAAACCTAAACTTCTGTTACTGTATACATGACAACTGCTTGTGTATATTAAGAAGCTATTAACGTGTATGCTAATTGCTAATACCACTAGACAGGATGTTACTTTTATTCCATTTTTACTTCAATACCATAGCAAAAATATAGCCTAACTTTTGTGCAGAGTGCTTTTCTCCTGTCCAGATATAAGCTGTCATCCTTTTCTGTCTTTCTTCTCATTTTTTATTGAAAAGGTCTAGGCAAAACAAACACAAGAATGAAGTACTGATGCTTTGTTTTGTTTTTCTTCAGTAGGGAGAGTGAGATTTGTATTTTTTAAATTTGTTCTGGGGGTAAACGTGACAGCTCAGGGTTCAGCAACAGTGAGAGCTGAGGGAGATGCTCCACAGGATATTCAGAGCACTAAGCAAAAGTCAGCAGGCTTAAAGTATAAGGCTGTTTTCCAGAAGTACTAATGAACAGCCTTCCTAACCTGATATTTATAAACAGAGACTAGCACAGAAAGCCAGGCAGAAAGCATAAAAGGCCAACCTGACCACTTGATTTTGAAGTAACCAGCAGAATGCTATTGCCCAATGGATGACGTTTTGCTTTTTTTTCCACATGCACGAAACATGCAATCATATCCATTCAATTTCACTGAGCACACAAGCTTCAAACAGAGAATGATGCTTACAAACTGTAAAGAAATCAATTTCCTTTGCTGTTGTATGGCATTGTGCAAACTGTAGCCATTTGCCTTCTCACAGACAGGTTTAAGTAGTGAGTCGGAATAAGAGAATGGTACTTTGGTAAGGAAAACTTCCATTTGCAGTAGACGAGTTTACAACCAAAGTATCAGTCTTGCTCTGATTAAAGTCATTGGCAAAACTCACATCTTTCTTAAATCACAGCAGGATGGTTCTCCCTTATGTGTACTGTACTCCTAGTTTCTCATGATAAGGACAAATATGGATAAAACGGCAAGTGCAACACTTGCAAAAGCTATGCTGATAGCATCAAATGCTTTGTTTAATTAATAATATTGGTGGTAATGATAGGATTTGATAATGACAGGTCTTTAAAATCATTGTTTCCAAGTCATTTTCATGTTTAAAATGTTAATTTGCATTGCAAAAAGTGAAAATGGCTTAATTATTTAGATGTTTTGTGTTATATTTTTCTACAATTATTAAGAACTCGGTAGAAGAATGATGTTAGTTTTAAAAAAAGACATACTGTTATCCATATGTCAATCTGACAGATAAAATATATTGTCCTGTCATTTGACTGCACTATCTAATAGTATGAATTCAACAGAGTTGAATGATACTTTGACATCTAATGCAATTTTCTATTAACAAAGGTTTAAAACTTTTAGAAGATCACGTTATATTATCAAATGCCCATGAAAGAAATAATTCTCTTTTTTTTTTTTTTGAAGTTAGATAAATAAGATTAATTTTAAATGAGGACATGTACCTGTATCAATATTACATACCAGTTGTACCTAAAATTGTTGTCAAGTCTTTTTAGTCTTGATGGGGTGATTTCAACAATCAGCTTTTTCCTATGTTTATTTGTGTGAATAAAGTAGAATATTTCATTTCAGAGGCTGTGTTGTGGCCATTATTATGGAAAATTATATTACATAAATATCTAGTACGTATACTCTCAACCCAAAACGCAGTTTGGAGACACAATGTAGAATGGAACAGTCCTGCCATATGCTTTGCACAGCTTTATGGTGAGAGGGCTTCAGTCTTTCAGCATTTTCATACCTGTCTGCAGAAGTGACCACTCTGGATGAGCTGTCCTCACTGCTGGGCACCAGCTCATCGCAGGGACCAGCACTCTCCTTGTCTGACTGCCTCTCCCCAAGGATGTTGCATGCCATGGCAGTTGCATGAGGTTGGCAGAGACATTCCCTTATGATGGGATCAGCCAACGAGGATCATTTCATTCCCCAACTTATCTACCAAAACAGAAAGTAATTACTGATAGCAACTAGTTTAAACATTGGTGCACTAAGTTATTTTCCATAATGTTACAGAAAGAGCCATACAACTTACACCTGACATTAGCTCGTACCCTGGCATCATGAAATGGTTTCTGAAGCCCCACAACAGGTTGCAGAGAATCTACTGGCAGAAGCCTTCAGAGGTAGAAAGTAACAGGGTTCACAGTTTCCTCTGAGGAGTACTTTGTCCAGAAGATAAAAGAAGGTAGACTGCTGTCTCCTGATGGCTGACCAAAACTTGATGATAATGGGGCACATGAAGGGACAACCTCTTACTTCAGAATTTTTATTTGTTATAGGGTAACACAGAAAAAAATGTTGTGGCTATTTTCAGAGATATACAGAGACACAGAACAGCTCTCCTTTTCCTCCCTCCTCCCCCTCCATCTTTCTGGAGATAGAGCAAGACAGTACTGGAAATCAAAACTCTGTAATGATCATTGTTTAAAAATTCTCCCAATTCCTGCACAAGCCTTGTGCTTATAAAAAATCTGGGCTATACAGACCCGGGTATAGGGCAGCAGCAACTATATGATTTTATAGATGTTTCTTTTGTGCACTCAGTGCTATTTAACTGTAGAATGCAATGGGAGCAAAAGCTGAGACAAAAATGCCTCTCCCACTCATATCAGAATGCCTTCTGAATTTCTAAGGCTTGCAGCAGGTGTTACATTCAAATGTTATCTGCAGAAGCACAAATATTTGAACATGAATAGGGATGGCTGAGGGGAAGCTGACTGCAATCTGCATGTGAGTGAGAGTTTATGAAAAGTCATTCTGTCAGAATAAATCCAAAATTTCCCTAAAAGCGGATAGGAGGGGAAAAAGAAAGCAAAGGAGAGTGATTCTCAACTATGAACAAAAAGAATTCTGCTCAAAGCAGTCAAGCATCATTTTAAGAACTCTCTCCTTTGGCCTTTTAATCAAATAGCAAATTGCTGAATGGCAAAAGGCAAGTGACTGCGCTGATTTTCAGCAACTGACCATGACAAAAATCCAATGACATCAAGGCCTACTTGTCTAGCATGACTGAACAAGAGAGACATGTTCTGACCAGATCATATTTTGTGCTTCAAAGTGGAAAATTCTAGTGAAACTAGGTTTTGGTTACCTGAAGGAAAATGTTGTTACTAACTTCAGGGAAAAAAGAAAAAGACTGAGGATATTCTGTAGCTTATAAGAAAGCTCTAAAATGATTAAGTTCTAGAAGGAAGTAATTTTTGAATGTATAGTATGTAATGTAACTATAGAAAAGTTAGCAAATGAAATATGTTATTTACAATCTTAATTCTGTAATCTCAGAAAGACTACAAAAAGAGAGGAGTGGCACTGTTGTCACCCTGTATGCAGAGATTATTGAACAGAGAGTGAACAGAATAGTGACTTGCTCAAAGTTACGCAGTAGCTCAGTGTCAGAGCCAGGTGTAGACCTGGGCGTCCACTTTACCAGTCTTGTAATTTCTCCATATGACTGCTCCAATGTTCATAAAAATAAATATGACTTGAGTTCTTAGATAACACCATAAATAAATGTAAATATTGCTCCAGAAATATATTTCTGTAACCGCAAAATGGGAATGTCTCAAGTGATGGCCAGTGTATTTCTTTACCATTTAAATGCAAATTTCTGTATTTAAATTTCACGTTTTAGTCTTAAGTGTAATAGCAGTGCGAAGATGACATCACATTAGACTCAGTTTTCCCTGTCTCACACACGCATAGCTTTGATATTAGAATCCCCTGATACAAAAATGCAAATGTCAGAGAGGTTTATGTAAGTACAAATTTTGTAGACACTAAATGTTATTCAGGTTGCTTTGACCTCACAAAACCTAGTCAAGGGAAATAACCACTAGTTTCACTGGAAATTATGCCTGAAAGAATTTTATAGTGTTGGGCCATGCACATCATTGCTCAGAGACCCCAATTTTCCAAGCTACATTGAAAGCATTTTCCCATCATATCTAAGTACGTTGACGAAGAGCTCTTAAATTACTTGTCCAAAATCAAAACTCTTTTTTTTTTTTTTTTTAATAAATGATACCCAAGAAAAGATCCAGTGAAATCAAAAAAAAAGTCATGGGTAGTGCTTCTATGCTCAGGGATGGAAGCAGCAGGTCTTTTCGTCATTATTAAACAAATTACACAACAAAACTCACAAGAAGTTAATCTCAACTTGCATACATTTTCTTACTTCCATTGAAGGCAATTAATAATTTCTACCAGCCTATCTAGCAACAAATACAAGCATTACTAGGTTTGTACATTATTTTTGGAAACTGATGATCAATTACATTGATAATCAGTGGGGCAGAATTTGACACTTATATCCTAAAAAAGAATTCAATAAAACATCGGGGTGTGTAAGATTGTTCAATAAAGGAAAGGCAAAAGTTATACTGATTTAGCATCTTCAGCTCAAGATCTTACCAAAATAATAATTCTTTATTTCCTCTGTCTTCCATCATTCAATATATGCTCTTGAGAAGATGACAAAGAGGTAAATGGAAAAGCAAGTCATCTGGGAAAAAGGAAGAAGATAATTCCATAACTTCTGATTTGAAAGAAAAAAAAATAGGCATAATAAAAATTAAATAAAATATTTTAAACCCAGAAAGTATACATCATTTGATGTATATATAAGCTATACATCATTTGATCACAAGATATCAGTAAACTACTCATACCAGAATATGACAAATCAAAGCAACCCCACTTCACAGATAGAATTTGTTTGTTTGTTTGTTTTTTACATAAAGTCAAGTATAATTCAGGCAAATTATAAGATGAATGATAAAGCAACCAGTAGGCTAAAATGGGTTTGCTGAAATTCACAGTGTTATTTTCTGTCCAGCTGGATTTGTTTACCTGCTTACAATGTTCTTTATCAAAATACTTTCATATGATTTGCATTGTTCTTATCATAATTCTTTATAATAATGGATTCTAATTGTAAAGTTTTGCAGTGGGAAACTATGGTAAACAAACAAGTTCTTCCTTCTGTTCTGATTTTTAAGGCATAGGTGCCTAGGTGGGAAATCTCAGAAATGTTTTGCCTTTGTAGGGAAAAAAAAATCAGAAAAAAACAGTTATTTCCAAAGGAAATTCTTGTAATTGTTTAACTTATTTGTCAGGAGAGCTGTTTGTGCCTGCACCAGATGCTGGAGACCTTATTCAGAATGAATAACATTTTGTAATAAGACTAGTCCCACTGAAGCCACTGAAATTACTTTTGTGCATTTTCCTACTCAGAGTAAAAATGAGTGCTGAATCTGTGTTTTTATAATGATTCTATCTGACAAAAATATATATTTTCCTCAGAGTAAAAATAAAAGTGTTACATTACAGAAAGTTTTTTTTTCTCGTTTCTTGCAAGATTTGCAATAATTCTTACATTTACTTCCCTAATGTGAAAGGAAATTTCACCTCTAATGAGAATTTAGACATGATGAAAAATGGAATTATATTTAAAACTTAATGTAGACTTTGCATTCTTTGCTGTCATCTGCACCCCCATGGGTTATCTGCAACTGAGCCAGATCCAGCCCCAAATGGTTTTACATTTGTGTGATACACGCATTCTTTACTAAGACACATTTTTGGATTACATTTGTATGTGTTGTAGGGGTAAGACACAAAGTGGAACCCCTTGTGTTCTAAAGAAAATGAATTATTCTCTTAATTTTCCTTCATGAAGATGGAACTTCTCTATCTATAATACTGAAGATGTTTCTATTTGTTTATTATTTTTATTACAATGACTGAGAACTCACATACCACTTGCAGTGAAGGTTTTATACTATTTCAGTAGCATGGGTCACATTTTAACCTAATTTGAGCTTCTGGTGCCGCCTGGTCTTCCTTTGATAATCCTCCTGATAAATCCTTGCTTATCACAATGGCAAATCATCCCTTCAGCAAACACTGCAACTTGCAAAACAGGAAGATGTTAATCATGTATTTTAATATACTTCTAGCTACTCTTTAAGGCAATCAAAGAAAAGAAGTTCTCTGAAAAGCTGCTACAGCTGCTCTCTGAGCTACAAGTGGCCAAGAAACTACTGTTTGAAAACCTTTCCTTTAAGTTTTTATTCAGAATGGGGAAAAAGCACTGTGGAAAGCAAAAAGGGGGGTAAGTTCAGAAGCGGCTAGACTGCACCATGGATAGATATATTTAGAGAAAAATGTAACAAAAAGTAAAATAAAAAAGGCTCATTCATATTGCCTGATGTCAATCTGAAAATGTTGATTCTAATAGATAAAGTCTTAGGAGTGTATTCAATGTTGTTGCACCTCCCGATGCATATATTTTAGCACTGATGAGAGGGAAAGATTTAGCACTCCTGCAAATAGTGTTGACTCTAGCTATTATTTGTTTTCAGTTTGCATTTATATTCAGCCAATTCACATTTACATGTTGGAGCAAATACACCTAACAAAGCCGTACAATATAGATCCACAAAGAATGAATTTCTCAAGTATACAAGGGTTTACTTTGTTGTTTTTTTGGTTTTTTTTCTGTCCCAAGGATGTTCAGATTTTAGTTCATAAAATTATCCCAAAAGTAAAAGTGTACATTTTGAACATTTTAAACTATTTTTAAAGAATAGTTTCACCCAGGATTTGTTTAGATACTGAAGTGCGCTGCTATCCACGGACACAGGATCACAGTAACCATTGACTACTCAAGAGATGCACCCAATAATAGCAGGTAATATATGGATGATGATTTCAAAGAAAACATACGTCTGAAATAATTTCTCAGCAATGGCAAATAAGACCAGACAGTTTTTCTATTGTTTGTGTACAGTATTTGTGTAAGTACCACACTAGGAGTAGTGTATGTTCACAGTTTGTGTTCTGAACAGGGCTAAAACAAGACTTAAGCTCTAACCAGCTCAGGCTTAAGGTTCAAGGTCTCAAGACATAATGAGGATCTCAACTTCCATTAAAGAAGAATGTCACTATTTTTGGCAGGCAGGAAATTATATAAGCTTAGTATAACTATTTAAGTGATATTTTTCTGAAAGTGCAGGCAGTTTGAAACAGAAGCCATGCCCCAAGCACATCACCAGGAACTTTACTTGGACCTACAAATGTGGTTCCAAAGAATACCAAAATCATGGCAGAAATATATATTGCAGTAACCAGACGTAAGTGTTAAAGAACGTGCCTACAGCCACAAGAAGAAGGCCTGTCATCTTGACCCAAAGAAGTAACAGCTCCCTGGAGAAAGGAGAAGGGCAGGCTTCTTTTGTCTTTCCCTCCAAAGATTTGAGAGCAGATTCATGAAGCAGAAACAAGATAAAGGTTCATGTAGTCCAGCCTAAGATTCCAGATTGCTTGATTTCAGTTCTTTTTAAATACAATACTATGGGCTGCTACCCTATAGAGGGAACAATATGAACTACTGTTGAAAGCTAGAGTTTGTCTTTATGCTCTCAGTACCAATAGCATCAGAATCATTGACTTGTTCAGTATGAAAGCTGGTATCTGAAAATACATGTTTTTAAGGAACATAAATAGGGGGACATTGCTGTAGAATGGAAAATAAATGAGTCACATTAATTTTCTGCTTCTTTCACCTCAAGTTGATTAGCGCAAATTAAATTTCATGCTAGTCAGCCTGTGAGTTTAGTAGACAATAAAGAAATCCTGAAATTTCATTGCCTGTGGTGAAAACATATATGTGTATATATACAGATATATACACATAATTACATATACATAATATACAAATATATAATACATATATACACATATATTTGTTTTTGTGCATATCATCACTGTCATGAAAGCCATGCATGTACTTGTTACATAAAATTATGGCATTATAAAGACTCCTGCGGTATATATTCTAGCCAATAACATGTAAGGTAAGATACTTAAGTTCTCTGTGCTGGGAAGAGCTCTGCAGGCCGTTTCAACAGTGCATTCTTTAACAGCAGACCCAGGCTGGTAAATAGCAAAGAGGAAATCACAGAGAACCAGCTGTTCTACTTACACCATCAATGCAGAAGGAAAAGCTTGAAAAAATAAGCAATGTCCACTTCAAGTCAGTAACTTAATACTGAAACCAGAATTCCCTGGAAGAGGTACTAATGACTAAACCACCCAGATACAATGATATGGCATGACAATGATATGACATTCAGTGAAGCATCTGTGTTTACTCTAGTACCCATACAATCTCTGCCTGTAAAGATGTGCTGCCAAAATTCCCACCTACAGAAAATTTAAGCCACTATTTCAGAATGGGATTTTCAGGCTGTCTCACTGTTTCTCACCTCAAGGGGCAGTCAGTCATTCAGGACACCTGGAATCTTGTTGCTACCACATAGTTTTCTGAATGTTCTTTCAGCCTTATTGTATAATTATCTAAGTGGTCAGCCTGGAGGTGGACAAAGCAATATATGTGCTAAATTTTATTTAAATGCCCCTCTACAGTGCAAATGCAAAGTTGACTTCTTATTCCCAATTTACTTAATTGCTCCTAAGGTTTAGCTTTATCCCACTAACTGACAGGTCAAGGGATGTGAACAAAAATTTCTGACACAGTGGACATTGCTAGGTATCTGAAGAGAAAGAGGAAGACACAGATGTAGTCTCTTATCTTTCCAGTTAGACTGCACTGGTTAATTCTGAGGCATGCTGAATGAAGTAGGAAGGATTTAGAACTGTCACACAGCATCCAATATTTCTTATCCTATTGATAAAATAGATAATTCTTGATGTTAAGCTTTAAAGAAAAAGGTCTTCATAGGATGCAACTACCACTTCCATTTACAAGCAATTGTCTTCTCAGGTGCCGGTGACACACAACAGTACATTTCCCAGTCACAAGATGAAGAACAATTAATTGTCCTGTAAATACAGTGGTGTTTATCTTTGGAGGCAACATGTTATGTTAAACTGCTGTACGTGAGAATCAATAAATCTTAATGCTTTGCTTGCCATATTCATTATTGCTAGGACTAGATGTTAAAACTTTTGGTTTATCTCACTTAGAATTTAATAAGAAGCATTTGTTAGTGTTCATTTGGTCTACTGTCTACAGCTCTTTTAAATTACATGTGAAAAATTCAAACTTAAACAATGTAAAAATATACAGAATTTAAACACAAGAACATACATATGGTTTACATGTGTACATATATGTTCATGGACATATGTAAGTGTCATTAAAAAGTTGCAGTTAACTTACTAGCAAGAGTTAAGTGCACTATAGTTTCATAGAGTGCATCAAGTAGTGGAATACCTCAAGATCCCAGTAAAATCTTAATTATAGATTAACATGATATTAAGTACAAAAGTTGTTATCTGCCAGAATGACAGCACTATCACAATATTTCCTACATTCATCTCTTCTTATACCATTTACCCCTCCCTAGGGCTGGGCCCGACTGTGTTCTGCAGGAGGTGGCCTTGCTGTAATTTGAACTGAGTTTTGTGGGTGCCATAGGGATTTGCTGATTTGAGGAGGGAAATGGATATTGGAGGGGGCAGAGGTGCCTGTATGGTGCCCCATTCTGAGAAAAGTGAGGAAAGACGAAGAGGTCTCAGCTGCTTTGGCACCTGTCACCATGAGATGATGTCTCAAAGTCCTTTTCCTTTGCTCTGGAGACCAAATTGGGTTAGCAAGCAGAGGACAACATCCTTCCCCTCATCGCAAATGTCACTGACAACTTGTTCAAAAGGATTAATATCACCATCAAGCTTGTCTTGATATTGATATTGACACAATGAGTGATTCAGAGGGTCTTAACAATCACCAGTTTCTGTACTCAGACATTAAGAGTACAGGCCAAGGACTGGGCTAAAGCCTAGGATCCAATGTAACTTGAGTTCATGCACCCACCTCACTGGGTACAAGGCGTCCATAGTTTGTCATCCATACAAGCACACCTATTAGGGCAGTCAGTGATCTGGCCACCTACAAATTACATACTCTTCTATCACATTTATGTCCACTGACAGTGATTGCATGATGGAAAATAATATTTCCACATTCCAGCAGTATGGAAAATATTACCAATTCTTTAAGTGAGAGATAATTAACTTATCATTTGTAATTAAAGATGCCAAGCCCAGTTCTTATAGAACAACACAACACTACTTAGCTCACTAGAAATACACTGGTTTAAGTAAGTGTTTTTTACCCTGTGAGTCTGCTGACCTCTAAGGAGCTTGTTTCAAAGAGTCCCATAAAAATGAACATTTTAAAAAAAAAATCTGTCTATTACTAGTATGTTTAAATTTGTCAAACAGAAATCCACTTTCCTGATGGAAAGTGTCTGTAAACCACAGTAATTAAAATGGAAACAACTTAGAACAAAATTTGCTGACTGCATTTTCAACAGACTTGAGGTTTACAAAAAAGGCATGTAGGCTAAGTAGCTTTGCTTTCATATGCTGGAAATACTGGAGGCAAACAAAAGGAGAGGTTGTGGCCCTGAGTGGAGAATTTTTTATTCAGAATAACTTTACGCTTTCATAACAGTAATAAATGTGAAGGTCATGGGGGTAGAGATGAAGGCGTAGATACAGTTATATGGTTTTAAAACTGTAAAGCATAAAGACTTCTAATTTTAGTTAATGCAATCACATATGAAGCTATTAACAAGGTAGCTTCTGTGGATGTAAATCTGTATTGCTGAAGTTCAAGTTTTGTCTGACTTCAGTTGAGATAAGATTAAACAAAGAATTTTATTATACAATTTGAAGCACTGTTAAATTGCTGGTACAACAGGAGGATATAAACAGAGACATAGCTTACTGTCCAGGAAAAAAAGACACTCTTCTAACTTGAATAAATTGAATTCTCTTTGAGTGAGAATAAAATACTGAAATTAAATCTTGAAGGAGAAATACTAGGAGTTGAGAAAATTATACAAACAATATTACTGCATTGTATGTAATGTCTTGGTAATGATACAGCTTCATCTCACTATGACTGAACTGAAAGGAGGTCAATATCGCACTAGACCAAGTAAATTGGTATTCATATGGTGTCCATCAGAAATTATCAATTACCGGTTAGTAATTACAACAAAGCCCTTCAAGGGTTCTGAGAAAGCAGTGAAGTATAAGCTCCAGGTAAACAGCAAAAATGCACATAGTCCTGGTGAAAAGCTCAACACAACCTAGATGTGGACATTCGCATGGACAGTAGTAACATTTAGGTCCAGTCTTTTTTCAGGGAGGAAACCCTATCATGTCCGTTCAATAAGGGAAGCAAATGATATGAGAGCTACAGAGAGATGCAAAGGGCAGAATTCACCTTGCAGCTGAAGACCAGCTTTTTCAAGAACACATGAAGTCCCTGAGTGATATTACATATGTGGGCTGGTCTACCCCACCTGGAAAAAGGGAGGGAATAGTCAACCGTTTTGAAATCAGGACTACTGTTAAGTGATAAGAATTTTATCCTTCCAGCCCCTTCATGACCTTCCTCTTGCATACAGGTAGGTATGTGCACAGAATCTAAGAAGTTAATGTACATAATACGTGCATATAGCTATAATGTGTATAGATTCATAATATTATATGACAAAGCCACTATACATATAATACAGGAAAAAGACTGTCTGACTTGAGTATTTTTTTAATACATTTTCTCCTGTATGTAAGTCATCAGGGTTTGACCAAGCAAAGTGGAAAACCTCCATGCTCCTTGCAAGGTGAAAGTCAAAGGAAACAATACTGCAAAATGACATCAAATACTGATTTCTGATACATCAGACAGTAAAATTAGAGGAAAAAACAGAGATGTTAAAGATGCTTCTTTATGCACAGGTTGGAAGAAAAAACAGATAAATTATGGCTTGTTCAACCTTCAAATGAGACTGAAGTATAATCTTAATATAGTTTAAAATGGGACAATTACAATTAGTTTATTAAATAAATTATATATATATATATGCACACACACCCAAAAGAACCCCAACAGACAAACGTGCAATACAGATTTTAAAAATAGTACACAGTGCTAGCAAATGTTTGGTTTAAAAAATCAAGATCACATGTATACACTAATGTTCCTGTTAGAGGAACCATTGCTTTAGAAGCCATTAAAATGTCACTTAAATAGAATTTCATTAAAAGACAGACAGATCCACTGAGTGGCTAATGCCAGACAAGATGCTGAAAAACTACAGAATACAATAAAGACCTAACTATAAGCCACTGAAGACAGCAGAATCTTTTTCCTGACTTATTAAACTTCAAAAAAGTTCTCAAATTTCCTGCAAAGACTCTAACAGCAAAAACTATGAACAGTACGAATTATTATGCACACCTAAGCAGAGCAAATACCATGCACTTAAAAAAAGGAAAAAAAACACCCCAATGATAGATTCACTGATTATTGAAAGAAAGTATAGAGGAAAAAAAAGAATGTTTAGAAATAAATAGTGCCTTATCACATTTAGGCTTTGAATGCTTTGCCAAAGTAAAGATACTACTGAAACAAACACGTCAGAAAAATCTGGAATACACTTGACTTTCAGAAAACAAAAGCAAAATTATAACAGTGAGAAATTACCAGTAACTGGGATTTTCAGCTATGAAGTAATTACATAAATTCTTATTAAGAACATTTTTTTAGTGTAGGTGCAGATACAGCCTGCCTTAAAAACAAATAGTAATTAAGAATGAATATTAATTCACTGTATAACAGAGGTCTTACATGATCAAAACAAAATGATAAACTGGAAGTATTAGAAATGTTTTTGACTAGATTAATCAAAAGCACATTAAAAATTAAAGTTATTAGAAAACAGCAGTTATTGTTCTATCAAGGAAGAAAGACTCCTATACCTTGTCCTGCTAAAGTGTCCCATAACACCTCCACCTTTTTTCCCTCCGCCCAAATAATCTAATAACTGCAACCAAATTCTAAACACCAATCACACTAAAAGATCATATTCTTCAGATGTTTTTGAAGTTACGAATCATTCAGTGAGAGAAATGACCAAAGACTCTTGGTAATGGATTGATAAAAGGAAGCCTGATAGCACAGAAAAGAACTTCCATGAACATAAATGTAAAAAGGGGAACACACTTTCAAATGCCAACAGAAAAAAACAGAAAGTAGAAATATGGCTGGAGTAAGCACTTTCATTTTTAATTACATTTAATATGTTTACATCTAAAAGAGGAAAGTTCTACCTACAGCATATTTTCCAGGCATTGCATATGCATATGCATTGCATAACTTGAACAATCACAAGCTGGTGTTAACAAGTGCATTTTCTTATTTAGCCTCCAAGACCAAAAGGGAGAGCTAAAAGGTCAGGAAATAGGTTTAACCTCGAGCTCTTCATTTTTTTCAAGATGACTTAATGGTAGCTGATAACACAATTTTTAAGTCAATGAAATTAACTTCTGTGCAAAATTACAAATTCTGATTGTAGCACAAGCATGGGTGCTGTTCAGTCTGGAAGTAAAGATAAGGTATTTCAGTTGGTATTAGATAACAAGAGCCTTCAATAATTTAAAGAATACAGTAAAATGTTTCTACTAACTATTTTATATTAACCATTAAAGTATACCATCTCACAATAGAAGTGGTAATGCAAGCTCTTTACATATTGTGAAGCAATATAGTAAAAGCTCATAAAATATTTGTACTAAAACTGAAGGTGGGAAATCTTAAAAATTTAAAATGTTTTGCTGAACACAACTATGAACAATCTTGTACTTTTTTCTCCAAGTTTTGAGTCCAAATGTAACTAATTACTGGGAGGGCGAACCACAAGGTGTTCCCACAAGGCGCACAATTGGCTGAATTGACCTCATGTGATAAAGAGTAAGCAAAAACTGTCTAAAGAATTTCAGAGGGAAGAAGAAACTGAGTATATGCTTTGTTCACCTAAACTATTTTAAGGACTAAGAGGGGAGCAAAGTGGATTGTTTACTCTGTTATGCTTTATACAGTTGACTTTGTTTTTCTCAAAAAAAATTACAGTCCTACATCTCTACTATGCACTTGAGTAACTCTTAAAATTTATCATAATCCCAATAATATAAGAGTTTTCCTAGAACTTATCTATATACTATATTTCAGTTGAAACTATAGGGTGGCTTTAGATACCACTCTGGTAAATACTGATCTTTGTTAAGGATGCTTATTCCCAGACACATGTATATTTGAAGCTCCGCAAAAAGTAGCAGATGCTCTTAAAACACAGAAAGAAATTACTAAAATTGCATATTTCTCCAGCGAGAAAAAGCTAGGAACAGAAAAGTTAAGTGGATCTCAAAATAAATGAAATGGTAGACCCAGAGTAACAAATAATGTTTTCAGAGTTGTTGAGCATTTATAAAACTAGTTTAATTCCTGGACCTGCTGATTCTCAGCAGTCCTGAAAAAATCAGATCCATGTGTCTTAAACTGAGTAACAGAAACTACAGTGATATGAAATAGGACAGATACTAAAAGGATAGCTGAACTTCATCTAAGAAACATATGCTATGAATGGGATGCTCACATTTAACTTTAAATAAATATTTCTCCAGTGAACACCACTTATCCACTTTTCCTGTAGCTTCTGATTCTCAAGTGTTTGTATCTTCTCTGTTGTCCTCTTTCCTCCCCTCCAATGTAATTTGTTTTTCCCTTTTCTTATCTACCAAACATTCATTTCACTGAAAAAAACCCTTGTGTTTTAGATGACGTACTTTATGTTGGTTATGATGTCTCATATTACTTAAGAATAAGAAAGAAAAATAACAAAAACTATTAAAAAATTATACTCCATAACAGCTGTAACAAGTATATTATAAACTTGGTGGGAGTTTCAACTACAGCATTTATATTTGGACTTGCATCTTTAGGGTTTTGACCTGACCCTGGTCTTCCCTCTTACAATATAGACCTATAATACCAACATTACCATTAAATTTCTGCCATCTGCGTTGCTACCAAGCAATGAGACATGATCATAGCCAAACCAGCAAGAGAGCTTGTTTGTAAAGGAACAGGCAAATCAAACCTATACTTCAGATCTAAAAGATTATAAAGAGATTAAACAACTTTTAGGTACAACCTATCAATATTCCTCTGTTGTCAAAAGCACCAGGAAGTCCCTCCTCGCATAAGGCTGTAGGGATGCGTGGAGTGGAGGTGAAGGGGAATTTAGGCATACTGTGTTCCTCAGAACAAAGGCTTCCTGCAACTGGGTGCCTCCTCAGTTGAGTGATGTTTTATGTTTCCACCTCACTTGCTACAGAAACAAAGAATCAAAGCTTTTTAGCAAATATTTGCCTTGAGCACTTTGAGATATATATATGTGTGTGTGTGTATGTATGTATGTATGTATGTATAAATATTTTTTCCTTTTCATAATTAGTAGAGAGAAAATGAGTATAGAGAGAATAAACCATTTGCTCAAAACTGCTAAACAAGAATCTGGTGGAACCAAGAACAAGAGAAATTACTCTGACTTGTTTTATGACAAGTTGTTTTTCTCTTGTTTAAGCATATTTGACTTTAGTACAACCATTTCACACAGCTCCATATAAGATTATTAGCAAGTGTTACCTAGTCCTGAGCTATAGCTTATGCATATAAGAACAAAAGTCTCAGTGCAAACTTCATGTTTAAGTACAATTAAGAAAAAAGAATAAAAGAATGTATGCAGTTTCACCATCTCATAAAGTTGAAAGATATAGCATAATGCTATGGCTCCCTCTTTTGGATAGCACATATCTAGTGTTTCATCGTAAGAAAACTAAGTATATCCTGAACACCAAAAAAACAACACTAGCCTCTGTTTTCCCCCCAAGATTCTGCTTAACAGTGATAAATGAAGTCAATAAAACATTTTATAAGTTTATTGCAAAATGTAATTATATTGCAGATATGGAATCTGTATATTCTACAAAAACAGACAGACATTTGCCAACTAGGGCTGTTAACTACAATATTTCTGAAGTATATTAAGCATTAGTTGACAAAGTACCTATAAAAACTGAAATGTAAAATTCTATCATGGACAGCTCCTTATTTTAGCAGTGACGTTAATACAAATGGAAGGAGCACAACGAACAGAAGACTGATGGGAAAGCACTTAAGCTAACTTATACTCTCTAGACAAGTGATGAGAAAGGAACAAATTTTGTTCCTACATTATTATTACTTCATCAGGGACCGTGAGTGAAAAATAAAATAAACTACCATTTGGTTTGTTTGGTTTTTTTAAAAGCTTCAGCATAACTGTGACCTGGTTTAAAGCTCACTGACTTATATGCACTGGCTTCAAGAAATTTTGGAACAGATCCTTGAAGAATTAAAAGGCTTGCAGCTATTAAAAGAAAAAAAAAATCTTGTAAAATAAAAGACCATTTATATGAGAGGAAAGTGAGGAAAGAGTCAAACTGTTAAGACTAGTAAACAGTGTTGACTTTAAAGGAATATATTTATATTTAGTTCTGAATTTGGATTTTGCTTTCCCAAGTACTGGAGGCATATCGCCATTCTCCATGAATATCTAGACATAATTCCACATTGTACAACAGGTTCAATTTTCTCCATGTCTCCATGTATGCTGCTGTGAGTCAACTAGAAATAGAAGTTTTGGCAAAAAAGCATTTATGAAAAATTCAGTAGCATTATTCAGTGAGCTCAACTGTGTCAGCTAGAAGACAGACTTTATTCCACTCAGCTTCCTTCCTATTTCTTTCTTATTACCCCTATAGAAAACATGGATATTTGGGGAGATGTGTATAGCTGAACTGTTCTGCAGGCTTTGTTTAGCACTTCCTGTTTCTAAAAATAGTCATTTTTCAACATTCATGAAAATGAATGCTATTGGGCTGCTGGGCTATACAGTTAAACAATTATCTGGATTTATATCAACTAATCTCAAATTGTTACATCATGATGCCCATCTTAATTACAGCATTGCAGCATCTTTTACCTTCACAGAATTCATAATTAAACAGATAAAAGACCTGTGACCAATAGGGCAATTGCATTTGACTTTACTGGACCATTGTTGTTCACTCTTTCTATTAATAACAGTTGCTATGAAATGTTTATTATAAAATCAAGACTGTAGTAACCAGATTTAGATGAAGGTACATTCATTTCCACAAAGAACTGCCTGCAGATAGTTCATACAATGCCACTTCTCTGAGTTAGGAGAAAAGGACAATTTTGCATGCTTTATTGGGAGTGGTAATGAAAATATTTCATTAACTGCTACTGTGCAGCCACAGCCATACCACTATAAAGTGACATCAAATTTTGATGCTGTAATAATGAGTTCAGAATCACAGAGGTAAAAAGAGAGAAAATGCATCTGTAGGAAGTCTACCTTTGTTTCACACAAAAATATTCATTCCTGTATAAAACAAGAGGAAGGAAAGGACTGACATACACATCGCTGAAGATCATCTATGCACTTTTTTTCCCCCCTATTCCATGTGGTTGTGTGTGTTTGTTTCCTACGAAGCCAGATATTTTATGAGTTGTCTTAGCAGTATGGGAACCAAACACAGCCAGGGTTCCTCATATACCCTCTCCCCTCATCTTTGCAGAGGATGGGGAGGGAGGGAGACACTCAGGGCATGTGTGCGCATTAAAGTGTATGTGGGAAAGAAGTCTGGGAGCTTGATCGTGCCCTGCCAGCTGGGACAAAGCATCTAGATTAGAATGGATAACACAACCCTACACTTTCCAAAGGCCTCCCATAAGATATCAACTGTTTGGGGGCATATTTCTGTTCTTTTTTTACTCCAAAACTGGAACCATATATATGGTTTCATTCAGTCATATCTTTTGCTTCTTACTGAGTTTAACTGAAAAGGGCAGTAAAATATAGAGGATAGTGGTAGAACACTATCTTAAAGACACTATGTATGTTTCAAATTAATCTGAATAAATCGCATGAAAATCTACATGCTCTGGGAATTCATACTGAGATACATACTATTTAACTCTCAACTCTGGCCCAGGTTCTGGCAAAGGAAACACATTCCTTGTCAGTTAAAAGCTAGCTGATATTTTAAGGGAAATGAACTAATCATCTCTGTCTGGTTGCTGGAAACAAAGGAAGCAAATAGTAAAACAGCTGGTATTAGCAATAACAACTGCTGTCTGATCAAAGCATGATTAAATAATTAAATATATATGCAGATGACATATTTCCCCATCTTTAGACTCAGTCCCAGATGGGTCTGAGACACTGTTTTCTATTTCAGTCTTCTGAAGTTGCCTATCACTGTAGCAACAATAAACCACATAAAAACTCTGCACTAACGGAACAAATTAAAGGAGGACAAATTCAGAAAATACTCACTACAGACAATCTTGAAATTCTGAAAAAAATATTCCATTTTAGAATGAAAGGAAGTTCTTAAGAAACTTTTCCTAAAGGGAAAATTAACAAAAATAGCAACAAACTCAACAGAAAAAAAAAGAAAAAAGAAAATTATCAATAGCTTAACTTTTAGATGATTCCTTTCCCAAAAGGGCTTTGATATTTGAACTAATCAAAATTACAATATGAAATTGAGCATGGAAGCCAAACTCTGAGCTACTGGTCAAGGTTCTTGGTGGGCTGTCAGACCACCTTCTCTGTAGCACTAAGAGTCAAGCAACATGGAGAGTTTGATTGACTACATTATTAGCTCTGGGGCAAGAGGACAAACCCTCAGGAAATAAATGGAAGAATGGAGCTCCACCAGTGTAACAGAATAGACACCCAAGCTCCACAGCCATGAATCTGTGGGATGCCCTTTCCATCATTTCATCAAAGGCTGGGAAAACATTTTGATTTTAGCAAACTGTTATAAATAAAAACTGAAAAACATGTTTTTGGGAAGTTACCTGAAAAACTTTACCATCAATGCTATATCTGTGGCTAAATATCATTCTCTGGGTCATTTTTCATGATTTGCCACTTTCAGGAGAAAACAGAAAGGGTTGTTAGCTCTTACGGCTTAAATGCCAGAATTCTCTTTCACCAGGGACTCATCAGAAGATCTAATTTCAGTATGTTAGGATTTCAAATAGTAATAAATGGCAGCAACCTGATGTATACAATCAGGAATCTTAAAGGACATCAATGATGAAACTGTTGAAATAGTAATTATTTTCTGTAACTTTTCATTTTAATTTCCTTGATATTTGAGAGTTGCAAGGTACCAAATGTAATGCCAACTTTTACAAAGAGTTTCAGTTTTACGAGGGACAAATAGTAGTGACAAAGTCTGATGCTGACACCAAGGATATTATTAGCAACTCTTATAAAGAATACAATTGGTGGGCACATGACATACTGTGAAAAAGTCAGCACAATTTTTGGAAAGAGAAGTTCTGCCTTGCAGACCTACTGGAGCCCTCTGAAAGTGTTATCGAGCATATGGACAGCTGTAACCTGTTTGATATGGTCTAGCTGTGCTTCTAGAGGGCTTTGACAAGGTTGCTCACTAAAGGCTCTTAAGCAGCCATTAGCTGGAAGGGAAGGTCCTTGCATATATCAGTACTAATTGATTAAATGCCAGAAACCAGAAGGAAGAAGTGAATAATGAGTTTTCACACTGAAATAAGGTCTGCTGTGGTGTTCCACAGGGATCTGTGCTAGGACCAGGACTGTTCAACATACTCATAAATAAACAGAAAACAGGTTTGAATATCAAGGTGAAAAAGTTTGCAAGTGTTATTCAGCATAATAAAGTCAAGGGGCCTTTGTGAAGGCTTGCAGAAGCACCTTATGGCTATGACTATACTAATATATTTCACCTGGCAAGGACATAGGCTTTTGTGATGTATTCATCCATACTGTTTTATTGTCCCTAACACCATTTTAGCCTGTACCAGCTGGCACTCTCCCAGAAAATTCCTGGAACTGTTTAAGGATGAAGCCTGGGATGACTTCTCATAGGCAGTATGGACAAAACAATCCTGCTTTGGAGGGAGGTGGGGAAGAGGAGAGAAGAAGAAAGTTTAGACAAATGGATTTGAGCCATGCCATGCCAGTCAGCCTCTACATTACAATGGTTTAACCATATGACTATAGTGGTTTATTAGTATAGGTGTATCTTATGAGATACAGTGACTGGACACCAAAATGATAGATAAAGTTATGTAAAACAATACACATGATAAAACTCAGATTTTACATTTAAAATAACAAAGTCTGACTAGTATCATCAGGCAACACCACCCTAATGTAACAATAGAAAATTCCATGAAAACATTAGCTCAGAGCCCTTCAGCAATTAAATGAGCAAACAGTGTGCTATGAATCATCACGAAACTAAATAGAGAATGTGAGTAAGCTACTGTCTATAAATTCATAAAACTCCTGTAGCTTGTGTACTGCACCAAATGCTGATCTCCCATCTCACAAGGGATACCGTAAAACTAGAAGAGATTCACAGAAGGGCTACAGGCAATACAGGTCTGTAAATCCATGAGAGGGAAAGAGAGTGAAGAGGAACTGACTATTCTCTGTGACTTCCAAAGATAGGACTAGGTGTCTAATGAAGCTGTCAGGTACAATGTTCAGAAACAAACAAAAGGAGGTGGTTCTTCTCAAAACAGGTTGCTGAGCTGTGAGTCTCCTTGCTGCAGGATGTGGTGGCTCCTAGAAGCTTATGTGGTTTCAAGACAAAAGTGGAGAAAGTCATGAGAAAGAAAATCTGTTGGGGGTGACATACATAATGTTGCTGGAGACTAGGAAAACATGCAGGGGAAAAATCATGATATGCTTCTCTATGCATATAAGCTTTCATAGGTGCCTGCTTGTGGCTGTTGTTGAAGAACAGAACCTGGGCTGAGAACTTGCTTGTTTTTCATTTCTCTTTCATTAACTAAGTCAAATAAAACATGCAAGTGATTTTTTTTATTTTTTTTTAGGATAGAAATTCAGACATAGAGAAGGAAAACGTCATCTTCATACTTTATATTTCTCAGGTCTATATTATTCCTGTAAGGCACAGAATTACCACTTGTAGGTAGGTATCACAGGGTGTTTGTTATGGAAATACAGGCTGAAAACTCAGCTGTGTCAGACTCCTTTCAGATTGATTGCAATAACAAATGGCAATAGTGAACTTCTGCACTATTTCTGCTCACCAATTCCAGCTGCTGCAAGGGGCCTGCTCAGCTCTGAGTATGAGACTCTGCTCAGTTTTGAGATCCCTTTTGAGATAGAGAAAGGGCATAAAGGGGGCTGAGCTCAGTTAAATGACAGGATTCAGCAGCTGCTTAGTTCCTTTAGGAGAAAGCAGTAACAACAGGTTGCAATTACCAGTCCTGAATCTGCTAACTACCTTTCAACAACTGAGTTTTTCCAGTTCAGGAAAGCAAATATATATTCACTTACAAGTAGTAATTATGTCAGATTTTCACTTTCCTTCTTGAAAGGAAGGGAATTTCTAATGATTCAGAAGTACC
Organism: Apteryx mantelli; assembly: GCF_036417845.1. Classification (NCBI taxonomy): domain Eukaryota; kingdom Metazoa; phylum Chordata; class Aves; order Apterygiformes; family Apterygidae; genus Apteryx; species Apteryx mantelli. Next base: position 82,597,635 of record NC_089979.1, read on the forward strand.
TAAGCAAAAAAAAAGGGATTGGGGAGATAAATGTTCTCAAAAAAAATTGGGAAATATTAGCTAGAAGAACTGTCCTTATTGCAAGAAATACTGACTTGCTCTTGGGCCATTATACAAGCTATAGATTCAGAAAACATAGCAAGCTATATCCTGCTATATGTTATGCTCAGGAGATGTATAGAGGTAGGAGGAATCTGACATGGAATCTCACGCTGCTTCATTAGGACCTAGCTGTGTAAATCGGAGTGGGCCACTGTGTAAAAAAGCAGCAAGAAAGAGTCATTGGACAAAAACATACAGTCCCAGTTATCAGTAGAATTGGTAAGTGCATTCAGTCATTAGCAGTGCTGCCACAGGTGCATTTCATCTGCTTCATGCGGAGAGACTGAGTAGAACTGATAGATCTGAAAAACAGCGTTCTACACCTCCAGATACTGCTTTGTTTTGTGTTTGGCAGATAGAAGGTTATGATGTTTATAAAACACAAAAATGCCTTAAATAATGCAGGGTATCAATATCAAAGTGCAGACAACCAGTTTATGAGTGACAGGACTTGTCATGTCAAATAAATGAGACAATTCTAAAGGGGAAGCCAAGAGAAGAAATCTTGCTTTGATGACAGTACTTATTTTTCCTCTTGGCTCTGAAGACTATTCTGTAAAAAACATAAATGTGTTGCATTTGTAAATAAGGTGTGGTATAAAAACATATAATGCAGCTTCATTATATGATAAGAGTGAAATGTGTTCCCTGTGGAGAAAAATCGATACTAAAGATCAAAGAAAGGTGTTCAAAAGGCCTTACATTAAGGGTGTACAAGTGCTGTGTTTCTCAGCTCCCCTCATGCTGATGAAAAGCAGATCCTGTAAAAAGGATCATTAATGGGGAAGAAGGTTTGGGTTTTTTTAATGTGAAAAAAACCAGGTGTCTCTTTTGTAATCCAGTGAGCTGCTGCCTCAAGAAGCATATTTTGAAAGTTTCTTTTTAGCCTAATTGAATGCCATTGCTCACAAGTAAGCATCCTTATACAGGATGGGTCAGAAGTGCTGCAGGTTTCATTCCCTAACTGATGGAGGGATGGGTTGGGGGAAAGAGGTCAGAAATGGTTTCATCTGCACCACAGAAGGTACTTGCTCCAGAGAAGGGCAGATGGTATTTTCACTGCTCAGGGACAGTTGCTTTAAATCACAGCTGTGTCTCCACACGAGTTTTTGCCAGTGGGGATTGTCCGGACACGAATCAACACATTTTCCTGCCAGATCCACCCACCTGTGAGACTGGTGTTACTTGCTGTGAGTGCTATAGAGAGGGTGGCTAAAGCCACAGCCGAATTTGGACCAGCATCTCCAATGTATGTGTCCAAGAGGCTGGCAGAGCTCTAAAATAAACGCTAACTCCTGCTAGTCATGACAAGATAAATAGTTCTCATAATGCACCTACAGACCATAGCTTCATTTGCCTAAGGAACTTACTTCAACAGACACTCAATATAAATTGCTATTAGTTCATGTTCCCTAAAACTTTGCTTTTATTCCGGTGACTCACTGATTCATACAGCTAAGGAAAACTGCACTGGTGTCCCAGGCACAAAGAACAGTCTTCAGCTGTTTCCTGGCAAAATTTTCAGCTGAATTTACCTCTGCTGTATATCCTGCTCAACAGATCAGCAATGGGCAAAAAGCGGTTCTGAAAATCTGTTCCCAAAGGTTTGCAATGGGAGCTGCTGAGTAGGGAACTGTTTCGCCTTTAATCTGGCCATTGCTCCTGTGTCTGAGTGGGATTTGAGAACTTCTGCAGCTTTACATCAGAGAGGGGGGTGCAAATCAGTTGCAAATCTGTTCCTTAATTATTTGTAATTTCTCATAAGCTACTTCAGCTTTCCTAGAAATAAATGAAAATGCCCTTCTTGATACTCCCTGGTTCAACACTGGATGTCATAGTTAACATCCACATTGTCTGTTTTCTGTCACCTTTTCATCTTTTCATTGTTACCTTCAACCCCATCTTTACCTGTGAAAGAGAGGGAGGGTAAAATTAGGGAGATGAAAACAAAAGGAGTTTGCTTTTTGAAAGTTAGCTATCAGTGACACATGCACAGTTTATATTCATGTTTGTAGTGTGACTGTACTCGGAGAATATCTGAGTGCTGCAGTCAGAAGCATGTATACGCATACCAGGACTATCTTTAATTAGTTAGAGGAACAATAAACACGAAGGTAGAGTGGCGCAGATCTCAGCTAAGTCTTGGTATTATTGGTGGCCTTGTGCAGTTTATAGCACAGCCTGTGTGGCTACAGCTTCACTGCACTTAATATTCAGACTAGGCAGATTGAAGCTACACTCAGGTATTTTGTTTGCAGAAGAAAACACGGCCGAAGTCGAGGAGGCCCCTCCCATGCATACAGGCTACACAGGATTTACACTTACTATGCCCTGTCTAAAGACAGATTTTAGTTTTGCAGATTGTCTGAATCATTCTGAACGTCAGCTACAGCTTTTTTATGTAAAGATTGGTGAGAGCAATATAGAGTACTGTAGCTGCGGTTAACTCTGTACTATTTTTAGACATAAATGAACACCGCAGACTCTTTCTTTTAGAACAGAATTTTACTTCACTATTAACAAATGAAACAAACTAATATGGGATACATTATCAAGTTGCCGAAGGTTAGCCTTCCTTCATGTCATGCTTGTGAGTGACTGTGCTGCACTAATTAAAAACATTGCCATGGCAATTGCTATAGAAACATTTAAAGTGGCATCATTGCTAACAAATCCCTAGTATTGATCCCAGCAGGGCTTATTTCACACTGCACCTGAAGAATCTAAATAGAATATTTTACATTCAAAAGGACTTTAAAGGATACTTTTTTTTTCAGTTGCTAATATTGCTAAGGAGAATCCTGTCTTTCATACAGAGATAATTCATTTACCTGGAGCTCTTGGAGGGTTCTGATATCAGACTCCTTACTGCGAGGAGAGGCTGTAGTGATTCTAGACTACCGCCATGGATCTCTCAAACCAGAAAAAGCAAAAATATTTATTTCCTTCACTCAGATCCTCTAATTTGCAATGTGGGGAAAGAGTACAGGTTCTCCACAACCTGGGGCATTAAAATGTTTAATATACGAATAGCCCATCTTAAAAGAAGTTTTCAGCCCAACTAGGAAGAAAACCATTTTCCACTGTTTAACAAGAACAATAAATTGATCATTGCACTGAATAAATGGTGGAAGCAGAAGAGAAGCAAGAGAGGTTGCATATGTAATTTTGATCAGTTACTATTCTTCTTCATTTAGAATGAAAATCATTAAAATTCTAGTCTCCAGTTTCAGACCTAAGATCTTTACTTCTCTTAGAAGAAATCAAATTAGATTTTTCCATAACGTTCAGCAGGTCCAGACTGACCCAGCCTAATAAATCTCTCTTCACAGACAGTACATCAAACTACTGAAAAAATCAAAAGCAGGAGAGAATGGAATATATCTGTATTTTTTTTTTCATTCTAAAAAGAGAGGCTTGTCCTTTTTTACATGAAGGATACTGCCTTTTCTTTCAGTAGTAGTTAATTCTTCTTTTAATTAGCAGTAGAGGGCAGCACCACACAGAAAACCACACACTAAACAATCCAAGATTAAGTTCTACACTGGCTGGAACAAAATATGGGAACCTAGACTCTTACCAGGGAAAAACAAACAAACAAACAAACAAAACCAAAAAACAACCCTCTATTAAAAGATTAGTGTCTGCACAGAAATAATTTCTTATAGCTGGCTAAGAGCAGCTGTGTACAGCCTTTGAAAGGCTGCTCTTATTTTTCCAGACTACACCAGAATCCTCTGGTTGAGTATTAAGATACCCCTTCTGAGTCTATCAGACTCAACTCCTGATCCACTGCTCTCTTGACCAGATGGCTACCAGACAAGATGTATTTGCCAATGACCTTTTTGAAGTATTTCCTTGAACACAAAGAGAAGAGTAGTAAAAACTGCTCATACATTTGTTTGAGTATGGCAAATAGGTTTTGGACAGAAAAGAACGAGGAGAGTTTGCTTTAATTAAAAAACCTTAATTTTGAAAAAAAGTAAAAGGACACTATTCTACTCTCCATCTGACATTATTTCAAAACTGAATATGCAACCACACATCTCCAGTTGACCAAACACAAATACATTGACATTCCCCATCTCTCCCACCCAGTACTGTCTCAAAAAAAAGGAAAAAGGAGGCCAGACTAAATTTTTTGAGTGTTAGATTTTTCTAAGTTTTTAAATAATGACAATTGGAAGATAAAATTAAAACAGACACTTTTGGATAACTTATTTTTCACAGTACTCTTTCAAGGCTTGGAGGGATTGTAAAATATATTGTAGGACTTTTAATAGTTTCATAGATTCACTGTGTATTAAAATTTGCCAAATACATGTGCCCTTTTTAGTTTTTTGTAATGCAGAAGAGCTGATACATTCCAAGAAATTAGAGAAATAAACCAGCGATGACTTTAAGTGTATAAATACATAAAAATTATCAGAATAGTTAAGTAGCAACACATCAATCATATCCAAAGCAAAAGCAATCATATCCAAATTTTGATCAATATGAAAATAACATTTTATCCTTCAGAATGTATATAAAATGAATTCTTGGACTACAGCCCAGTGAACCAGTGATGTAATGCAGCCATGAAAGAGTAAGCGCTATTTTAGGGTATATCAAGCAAGGTATCTCAAGAAAAGATAAGAAACTTCAGATCTGTTGTACAAGATATGTACATAAAGATATGTTTACTTATTATCATACCTGTTGAATAATGACAAAGTGAAATTGGGACAGATACAAGCAAAATAAGCTAAATATTAAGGAGGGAAAGGAATTATCTGAAGTCAATAACAATGTTCCTGCAACAATAAAAGAGTCGTGAACTGTCCATAAGGAAATTTTAAGCTGGAAAGCAGAAGCTTTGCAAGTTGCCTAACAACATTCCCGTAATATTTGTAGCACAGGACAAACCACTGAGCTAGTTTTAATGTCTGTGACCAAGAGTAAAGAACATATTTGCCTGCTACAGCAATGGGATGGATTTGAGGATCCAGATGATCATATTGTATAGTCTACATTGACAAATCTTTTTATTCAATAATAAAAAATATTTCAATCTCTATTTTCAATATGCAGGGCATTGGAGTCATCAAACTTTAGACGTGCATGTCACTGAGGATAAAAGAATGGCTGAGGCTTTTTTTCAATAAACCTGTCTTGATTTGAATCCAGTGAGCTTGAACCACAAGGCAATATTATCATGTATGCAATGTGTTTTCCGGTTAACAAAGTCAAAATTTACTGGCATTAAATTAGCCACAGGAGGTTTCCCCTTCGGCCCTCTGAACACAACAGGAAGATATCAAGCATTACAAGGGAAAAAAAACAAGACTTTGAGTATACCTACAGAATTCAAAGAAAACACAGCTTCTAATGTATGCCAAGAGCTTCGTACATCATGACTCTATGCAAATAGAGTTAATTTAGTTTGTGCTTTGATTCTTCAATTAAAATAAAGAAATAAAAGAAAATAAGAATTTTCCTGCATTATATCCATGATCTTTTGCATAAATTTGACACCTATTAAATTGGGTTTTTTTGGTTTTGAACATGATGTTAGAAAGTGATAAATATTCCAAACCTTCACTTCTTGCTCGGATAAAACTCTCTTTGAAGTTACTAAAACACTAAGACTTTGATCCTTCTTCAGGATTGCTAGTTTAGATCCTGAGACCATGCAGAATATCATAAATTTAAGGAGAGCTCTACACAAGGGCAAGATTCTACCTATTAAAGGCCTTCAAAGTATAATTCACTGAATGTTTTCCATTCCAGCAGTTTCGGTTCTCAAATGAAAAATAATTTTCAGAAAAAGCATCCTATTTCCAAAAATTTCCACCTTTTTATACAGAAAAAAAAAGAAAAACAAAATAAAACTAATTGCTGGTAGAGTTGGATTTGGGGAGAAAGGAGGATAGATATGGGTGGTTTCTAAAATTTCAGAATTTCAGTGTCCTGAAGTATGTGGGAGTTGTGGCTTCATGACATCATTGCTGTTTATGGACTGGGATTCCCAAGCTAAGCTATACTTTCCCTGATGCACTGTTGCCCTAGTTTTCTGTAATATGCAATGACAGCTCAGTAAATGATGCTCTGTAACAAAAGCAAGTTTGCCAGAAAGAGGTTACGAAAGAGACTGGGACATGAGGCATCTCTGTTGTACTTTTGAATCAAGAATATGGGTTTTCAAAAAAAAAAAAGTCTTTTGTTTTGATTAAACATTATTTACAAATTTTTACACAAAACATCCATCTTGGTTTCATACTACTACAAATAAAAGTCTCTGTCATGAAATTTCCCTTTCATTCAGGCAGGAAAAAAGAAAAATACATACCAATGAAGAATTTTGTCCCAAATGCAGAATTCTGTCAATCCCATGAGGACTGCTATGAATAAAAACTTATCTAGCAAGTACTTTCTGTTCTTGAACAAGGAATCTCCAGAAGTCATCAATAACATTTTAAATTTCATCTTATGTCATAAGCTCCTTTGTGCAAAAACTAAAGTGGATCCTCTGTACAGGTGGGGGCTAGTGAGGGGGAAGAGTCTTATGAATCATGAAGTAACAAAAAATTCAGCTTTACAGAAACTTCTTTACAGGTACCAAGAGGGGATGACGTCAGGCTGAGCAATGGAAGAGATTAGGTTGGAAGGTTTCCTGCTATTTGAACTATTGCATTGTCTCAAGATGCTGGTGTTAGCTGGGAACTAGCTCTGATACTCAGCAAGTCTCTGAAACTGGTACCTCAATAATTGCAGACCTCTAAAGTTTTCAGATCAAGAAATATTTTACTCAAATTATGTTTTAAATTAATGTCTATATACAATGGGAGAGAGGGAGAAATAAAAAAGGATCAAAGAGACAATAAAAGACTTGGCTTTTAGCAGTCTTTAATTGTTGCATGTAATTATTTGAGGAAAATGATCAATTAAACATGCAATTGGTCCTTTTGGTATACCTCTATCTAATTTGCATGGGTCATTGTCATGATCACTAGGCTAGTGATATACTCTGCTACAGGCTTAGGAAAGCAAGATTATGGCAATTTACTCAAATACTTTTCTCCACCCTTTAGGTCCTATTTACAAGAGGAATACAACATTTAAAAATTTTGTTCTGGTGAATTATTAGAGAATTGGAGCCTAACAGCATCTCTGTAAATGATGAGAACTTACTCCTTGACAGTTTTGCTTTGGGGCTGTATGCTTCATGCAGTTCCTATGATGCTATCCCCAAAAAGGACTAACAAGCACAGTGAAAGGATAACAGGATTGTCAGAGAATGATGGAAAAACACTGTACCGCACCAAGCGTGGCTGGATGTGGAATCAATTTTTCTTGCTGGAGGAGTACACAGGTCCAGATACTCAATACGTGGGCAAGGTAAGCCTTGTTTTTAAAGGATTCTTTAGAGGTGATGCATCTGACAACCTTGGTATTTTGCCTCCTGCTCTATAGTTGTTTTGCTTCCTATACAGCAATGGTTCCAATATCTCATTAGAAATCAAACAAAGCACATATCACGGACCACTTGAGGCTTCATGATTATTCAAAGTTGTGGGAGAAATGAAGTAGTTCAATGAATAAAATAGGGAACTGTTCAGACTAAAAATTACCAATTTCTTATTATATATGCCCATGCAAGTTTTACCACTGAATCATTTCCAGTTTTCAACTGCTAAACATAAATATTAGATAAGGTAATAGAGAAGTTATGCTTTCATTCATCTACCTTGTGGCATTTGTCACTATACTGGGATATATACCTCCTCAATTCAAATATAAAATTCTATTCATTAATAGTAAAATTCTTGTCTATACACAATGCTAAGCATGGATAAAGTATCCATGCTTTTCACGGACAAAAAGTTTTTTATCCATGTTTTCATGGACAAAGAAAACTTTTTCATCATTTCTCCCACAAACTAACTCAGACCTTTACTTAATGGCTTGAAAGATCTTCCATTCTTTGAGACCCCTCTACATCAGCTACTGCCTGCAAAAGTACCTCGAAATTCCACCTCTCTGGATTCCTACCTTTTCTGATAATGTTCACCTCAAAGATTCTCAGACTTGTAGCCCTTTGCTGTGCCACACCATCCACCTGAACTGCCTTGCATTCTGATATAACTAAGCGATCTTGCTGGCAACCTAGAACAACACCTAGAATTCCCTGAGATTCAAGAAAATATTTATCTTAAGAGACTAAGTTAATAGATGTTCATTCCTGCTTCTGTCATTCATCCATAGTGCTGTCATTAGCAAGGATCATCATGTAGCGCTTTCATTTTCTGGTGCCTAAATATCAAGTGGATTGAGGCATTTCTGAATAAAAGAGTCAAAACTGGTTTTGAACATTTATTAATACCTCTTATTATGGGAAGCATGATCATCTGGAAACGAAGCATTATTAAAGCAGAAATGCCAGTGAAGCCAACCATGGTAATTACAAACTCGATTATGACCCTCATTTGTACCAGCACTACACACATGCAATTTTGTTTCAGTGTAATTAATTCTGATTTGCAATAGCAGAAATAAGATGAGATCCAGTAATCCTACTGCTACTTTTGTTTATCAGTGTATAAAATAGGAGGTTTGTTGTAAGCAAAGGAATCTTAAATAAAAAGTGAAATAATTTAGTAGAGAGATTTCTAAACAAAATTTGATTGAAGATATCTTGGAATATTGAATAAACTTTCAAAGAAAACACATAATAAAGTGTGCAGTATTCTAGATCTCCATAGACTCAAGTTCTACCTACAGTCACAGAAATATTTAAATCTTTGTAAAAATATAAAGTTGTCACAGAGGACAAGTTAGTATGAAACATAGGAGCTGATTCCAGTTCCAGTCCCACTGCGACAGATGAATGGACTCCAGACTATTTATGCCATTGTAAATCTCAAACGAATTAAGCTTTCATTAAAACTATCATCATCATGTCTGTTTTGCATGAGGAAATTTAACCTCTGAGCATGCCTAACAGTATACTGTAGCAGCTGCAAACTTACTCCGCACTTGTTCCAAACTAACTAAAAGCCATGGGACCTTATTAACATGGAGCTGAGTCCAAGAGGGAAAACAAGTGGCCATACAACAGTTGGATCTGAGATGACTCATTTCTTCCAACTCAGAGAACAGGCTCACTTTTCTCACATTTCTCTATAAAATACTGTACAAAGGCCCCGAGGGAGGGGGCAGCATTACTGACTCTCTGAACAGATGGAAATGGACCCAAACCTTACCCTGGGTTCCAAGGAGATGGCATTGGAATGATGGGATCCCCTCCACGTGGTTGCATTGACTCTACAGCAATTCATGACATGACAAAATGATCATGGCTGTCCTCAGCTAAAGGGGTATAAAACCACAGTAATTCCATGCCAGTTAGTTCAAATTATCCTAAGTACACGACATACACGTCATCTCCAAATACTGTACAAAGAGAAGTCAACTAAGGAGTTCTCTTCTGAAAAAGAAAACAACTTTTTGACCAATATTATTTCTGAGAAAGGCTTAAATCTCAAATTTAGTATTCTCCTGCTCAGAGTGATGGTAATTAGCAAATCAGTATGTGTGAGGAGAGAACACTTTTATTCCAACCCGTGGGGACGAGCTGGTAGCTAGAATTCTTATCCAGTCCCTCTTCAATATGGATAGGTACATGTGGCTGGATTACTGGGGTAGAATAATAAATGCTGTTCTAGAAATAAAATAAAATGAATTAAGAAACTTTATCAGGACATGTACTTCTGAGGGATCATATAATCATAGTGATAATATATTTTTTTCTTCAATAAATTCATTTTTCAAACACTTTTATTCTGTTCGGTCATTGTTTGTGTTTGTGAGGACACATTGTCTGTGTCCCCCCGCCCATCTGAGGGGCTATCTTAGCTATAGCTGGATAGCTTTTGGACAAAGGCAGTGGTAATGGTGATAGGTGACACAAAATGGAAGCCAGTAAGAGCATTTAACGCGCTTAGCAGAAATAGAAAATACTGGTTGGTGAGCTAAGGAAGTAAACATTTAATTCAACAGGCTTGGTGGGTAGAACAGTTGTAGTAAAGAATAGACCTAAACCATAATGCATCCTTCGGGGTATATAGGATATATATGCAAAACAATTGCTTTGTGAATGTGATGGGAGGTAAGGTAAATCCAGAGAACCAACAATATATCCATTACACATCTGTCTTTCCTTCTCCCAGCTCAGAGGACCCAACTGTCTTATACGCTGGTACATGTTTCCATGAAAAAAAAACAAATGCTTAGGAAGCCTTGAAATTTCTTAGATCCAGTCTCTCTTTCTCTGTCTCCTGTTTCTTATGCCTGAAACAATGCAAGAACCACTTATGACTTCATTCTGTTTCTCCTTATTTTAAATTAAATTCAGGAAATGCTTAGAGAAAACTGTGGCTCCATCATGCTTGGTGTAGTATAAAAAACAGAGAGGAAGATAAACTTTGCCCCAGACAGTTCATAACTGAAATTTTCAAGCAGAAGCGAAGTAAGCAGTTTCACAGTGTCCTGATTAAATTTTGGTGATATAAATGAGAAAAAAAAAGAAAAAAAAGAGAGAGATTTATTTTTCTAAAATATTTAAATTATCATGTTACTTCAAGATACCTGTTTCTTACTATGAATGCTGAGTATGTGATCATCAACCCTTTTATACATCAGAAATTTTCACAGAATGTTGTGAGGGGAACTGCAAAACTCATTCTGCCTACTGAGAATTCACAAAAAGGAAAGAAAGTGGAATACGTTACAATACAACATTCAGACTTCGGTGTATGAGAGCAGTATCTTTTTAAAAGAAAAGGAACAGCTGACACTATTTTGTGAAGTATGAAGGGGTTAAAGAAAAGAAACATTCCTTGGTTTCTGAGATCACCTTTCTTTTTGCTAAGGAAGGGTCAAAGATCCAACTTCTCAGCTGCTACTAGCTTTAAGAAGAGAAAAGGGCTTGAGCAGAACCCTCACACAGAACCCAGGAAGTGTGATCTAAAACACTGACCTTCTGTGAGAAGAAAGGCTATGTAATTTGCTCATTTCCCATACAGAAAGGAAAAAAAAAGAAAAAAAAAAAAGGATAATCTAAAAAAGGGTCATGCAATTAAGAGAGTATTAAAGTGTTGATGGGGATCATGTTCATTAATTAAAGAAAAAGGTAATAAAAAGCAAAGGAGTCACTAACCAGACAGCCCTTTAGGGATAATTAGTTTTATTTTCCAAAGCTGTTACTTATTTTATGTGCCTTCATTTCTAAGTAACTTACCTGACACCCACTGAATAGGCATCAATTTGGGAAAATGCCAAACATGCCTCCTCTTTAACTGCAGTCCTTATGAAATATCCCTAGGTGGGAACAAATTGACCTAATCAAAACCATGAGCCATTTTGGAAAATATAGTACTTTATGGTTTGCAACAAAGTACATAAGTGATTTCAAGAGACAAGAGACTTTTCCTCCCTGTATTAACAGTCACCCAAGTACATTTCTTCACAGGACAGTCAGTCTCTCCCTATACCAGCCAAGGCACTTTGCAAATTAAAGACCCCTGATTGGCAGATAATGTGTGAAGTTCCATACAATGTATGTTAGAACAATCATAAATTATACAATATAAAACAGCTCCAACATCTGTCATATCCTGGATGTTTTAGAAATACAACAATGCACTCAGGCTTTAGGAAACATAACCTTTCTTTCCATATTAAAAGTGGAAATACAAATTGAAATGAAGTGACATTGTTCAAAACTAGCCTGCTCCATGAACAGCCTCCTGTATAATAACTTTCATAAAAATAAATGAATTGGTCTTTGCATGTCATAAGCACCATTTAAATTGGATGCAAACTGAAGAAAAATCTATTTTCTGCCTGCAGTTAACCAGTGAGTTTGATTCATGACATTTGCCCGTGTGTTTTGTTAAAAAGTAGAAAGTGAAAAGAAAAATAGGTAGAGGGCATTTTTTTCTTTTTTTGTTGTTGTTTTTTTGCAACATCTGTGCAAATGCAACCACTTATTTCTCATAGTCTACAGCAGTATTTAGATATCTACCAGCAAGGTTGCCTACTTTAGCAGTCTTCCTTACAAAAAAAGAGAGAAGACTGGAAGAACTTCATATAACAATGCGAGCAACTTCACTGGATTACTAGAATCCACATTATTGGATTACCACAAGAATTGCTGCTATTTAAGGCAGATATTCACTCAATAGCCTTTTCACATTGAATGTTTTTTCTTACTTAATGGGATTGGATAGTATTGCCTTATAATATATAGACAGAGAGGGGGGAATGGGCCCGGAGTAACGATGAGTCTCAATATGAGTATGGTCGTTCTCCCTTTTTTAGAGCTTACACAAAGTATATATATCGACAAGCAATACGCATGCGCTAGCAATAGTTACATGATTGGTTACAGTTTCTGTCCATACGCATAAAGCAGATATATGGTTGGTGCAAGGTTGCTGTCCACGCTCCGTCGACGTTTATGGAACCTAGTTCCGTCCAGACTTGTTTACCAGTTTTGTGAATACCTTCTTTTGTAGCACTCAAGGTTGCTGCAAGGCTCACTCGGCCGCTGCGAGGCTCGCTCGCCTTGGCCTACATTCCTTCCCTTACCCTGAGAACGGGATTGCTCATCCCAATCAGATCATGCCCTCTCTCGCTTAACCATTCCTCCACAGAATCCACATTATTGGATTACCCACAAGAATTGCTGCTATTTAAGGCAGATATTCACTCAATAGTCTTTTCACATTGAATGTTTTTTCTTACTTAATGGGATTGGATAGTATTGCCTTATAATATATAGACAGAAGGCGTCCTAGTATATGGAAATACTCTCACTTTGCTTTGCAAGTTGCTTTTGGCACCCCACAAAAAGCCAGCGTGGGCTCCCTTTTCTTATGTGAAGCAGCAGAGAAGTCAGAAAACAGGGTCAGTGAAGTCCTTGCCCAATATTCTCACCCTAGTTCACTCGTGTCTCAACCACACTGCTAAGGAGTTAGGGGTGCTCAGCGTCAGCCCTGAGCAGTCGGGCAGTAAGAAGCCCGCCCCGTGGTCTGAAAGGGTGCCCTACTGATCCGGGTTTTGACAACACCTGCAGTACTGAACTCTGCAGTAGCCTCCATTTCCCCGTCCTGAAGCATAATGCTTCTCTCCACCCCCATTTTTTTTCTTGATTTAATGCCTAAATATTGCTTTTTGTAAGTACTGAATTTCACTATAATTTTGCCTTAAGAGTATGACAGAGAACCTACGTTTTCACTTGAGCCTTTAATCAACTTATGCAATTAATCCAAAGGCATGCTTCACAATATTTGCTATTTTCCTTCAATAGAATCAGTTCCGTAACTCTTAGGCTGAGAGAAAATACAGGTGCACTATCCTGCCAGTGTTTCAGGTGTGCCCTCCAAGTCCAGCTATAGACGTATCCCAACTGTCTCACTTGAAAGACTGCTGCAGTCAATATAGCATCTAAGTGTATCTCTGCTAAAAACATGTTTCTTCTCCATCTTTTGACTTAGCAGTATGCCAAGTTTCCAACAAATAACAGAATCATAGTCAGCCATATCTTGCAGAAATATGATCATTTATAAATATAATTCAACTCAGGGAAGACTTCATCATGAACATTCTTAACACGCTGCATCTAGGATGTGCTATAACTGAATGCTGTCTTTTAAAACACAATGTCATGTTCAGGGCAAGAATTGGGTTCCTATTGTCATAAGGGTGATTTACATTCAACATCAGGAAAAGTTTTCTGATAGTAAATATAGCAAATACAGTGAAGTACTGGAAAAGATCACCCGAAGAGACAGGAACATCTCAGCACCGGAGGTTTCAGAACAGCCTAAACAAAGATGTGCCAGAACCACTGATCTTGCCTGGAGGCCGGAGGATGGCACAGATTATCTCTTTAGGTCACTTCCTGTTCTGTATTCAAGGATGCTGTGCATTTTCCATGTTCAATGTTAAATCAGCTAAACTGCATGTGAAAAACAAAACTAAACCAAGAAAGGAGGAAATCCCAAACTAATTCCAGCTTTTGTTCTTGCTTAGTTCCATAAACTGAGGCAGACTGGCCAGAATGCCAAGACCTTCAAGTTAAAAAAAAAAAAAAAAAAGGAGGGAGAAGAAAGCTGCCAGTTATTTGCATGTGTGCCCTATCAAACAGGCGCCTGATGGAAAACAGAGCATTTGCAAGAGAACTTTTTCTGAGAATTTTACAAGACTATTAATGCCATCTTCACCCATAGTATACACATGGGCATATGACAAACACATATAGCTGCTTTTATAGCCAATATGAAACAATAAAATAAAGGCAAAACAATAATAATTCTCCCATTTTTTTCCCCTTTCCCTTCTTCTGTGCTGCCTCTCTCAGATGTGGAATTTCTCCCTTAAAATTACACTCACCTGAGCCCAACATAGCAGCAAAGGCTAGTATATGGTGTCTCCTTTATTGTTCAACATAGGGCTTGCTCTTTGCCCAGCAGAGGTGCTGAGCCACAGGTTTTCAAATTCCATTTAAAATACCATTTTTATTTTAATAAAAACTGTCTTTTTGGAGTTTAAAAGCCTCTTGGTCTTGGCAAGCTCCCTATGCTAAAAGATCTAGGCAGGTCTACCATCAAGCTCTGGTTGGCTCAGGGCTCTGCCACAATAAGCTATTGTTATTCACAGACTAGCCATAGCTTCTTGTAAAACTTTTTAAGCTGGTATTTCTCAGCCTTGCAGCTTTAAGCCACTGGGAAGAGAAGATTAGACTACTGGCAATCTGCAGGCCTATCATTATCTGTTATCAGGCAATCATTTATTGTGCCAGAAAAAGCGGGAGGGTGAGGTGAGTATCGCAAGATACTTTCCATGATGCAGCATATTTATTGCATCGATTACATTATGGGAGTGATTCTGAAAAGGGGAAGCATTTTGACTATATTGTGGTTTACTAGTATCTGCCAGTCTGGTGATAAAAAGAGTGTAAAACCCATCAGAGCAAATCAATATGTGACTACTTAGGGCAATTTGACTGCATCAGATGGTGGTATTGTGCAACATCTTGTCTGTCAGAGAAAGGTTTATGAATAGTCACCTTGAAGAGAAAAAGAGGAGCTGTCAACAAGCAACTGTCAAGAACAGCAAGTCTTTTCTTTTCTTCCTGTATGCATCTGATACATCAAATCCTGTCCATTGCAGAAATCATCACACATTTCAGCATTTCAGAAACTGAAAAATATGTTAGTCTAGCCAACATAATCAGTCAATTTAACACTATGCTGGGTATCAATCAGAAGAGGGATCTGTGGTCCATTATAAATTGTAGAAATGCAACACTGTGATCAAATCCTTACTGCATGTATTACAAGAGCAACATAAACACACTGGGCGAACCTCTGCTCTCTCACACCAATTTACGTTCAAGTAACTCTGACGACGTCTCTTTTGTCTGTTTTCACACAGCAGAGTGTAATAAAAAGAGTCAGAAAGCATTCTGGCCTCCAAGAACATGGCAGAACTTAAAAATTCTTTCCCAACCTACGTCCAATCTTAAGGAAAATCATGCCAATTTCAGATAGGAGC
Source organism: Apteryx mantelli (assembly GCF_036417845.1). Classification (NCBI taxonomy): domain Eukaryota; kingdom Metazoa; phylum Chordata; class Aves; order Apterygiformes; family Apterygidae; genus Apteryx; species Apteryx mantelli. The sequence continues at coordinate 82,613,340 of NC_089979.1, forward strand.
TGTCATACCACTTTTGCCAAATTGAGAGTGTGAGGAAATGAATATCAGGCTGATAATATTAAATGAGTTTTAGCTTTAACTGAAGAGAAAGAGTTATTATGTATTCTCCACTTCCATGGCGTGAAGTTTAGGAGAAATGACATCACTTCCCCTCTGGTTAAGTTGTAGAACTCCTAACAAAATCACACAGAGTCCCTTTGGATGGCTTGTTCAGCCACAACAATAAAGTTTTAGCCCAATCCCTGCCATAAAACTCATCTACAATGCTGGAAAATAATTTGAAATAGAATTTGATTAAATGTTTGCCTTATCTATGCTTTGCTTTGTCTTTCTATCTGTAAAATGTAATTACCAATACTTATCCTAATGAGGCTTTTCCTCCAAACATGCCTATGTTTGAGGTATTCCCCCAAAAAATTACACAAAAGCTCTGGAATGTCATGAAAAAGGCCATGAATCAAATGTTCTTTGGATTGAGGACAGTGTTTGGATGACTTGAGTTAAATAAGATATGAAGTCATGCTACGAAAAGGAGGAGAAAAAATAAAACCAAATATTTAATAGCTACCTATCTAGGGAACAGTGCTTGAATGCTTGGCTTTGTGGTATAAATGATTGTTTTAACTTTTTCAGTGCATGAAAATGACAAGCACTTAAGTGACTGGCTACATATACAATCACAGATTTGTCACTATACGTAGCCAGTTTTGCTTCTCAAACTATATATTGCTGGTTAAGGGCAGAAACTGATTTAGTTCCATAAATATTGACAATTAATTTGGTCCTTATAAAAAAAAAGTTGTGGTTTACAACTTTTATGTAGCTTAAGGTGAATTGATATTACTCTATCAAGCTGTTAAAAATGTTACATATACTGAATCAAGCTTTAAAAATGATGCTTTTCTGATAGTTCAATCTAATAGGGATTGTGGAAGTATATATTTCTTTTTAATAAGCATTTGTGATGGATAAATACTGTCACAAACCAAGAGGAAACACAACATTAAATGTTCAAATATACATGGGTCAGGTAGCTGCCTGATAGGACTGAATTAGCAAATGAAAAAAAAAATAAAGAGAAACAAGGTAAACGAATATTTTTATCACTGCAACATTCACATGTAAAATTAGTGAGACTAAAGATCCCTTAAATCAAAGAAATATATATATGTTTTTGGAAAGAATTACGTATGTTCTGTGTAACACAAGTGATTAAAAGAAATAACTGTGTATATTTATCTTTAATTTTAGGATTTTTAATTGCTAAAAATGGACACTAATTAGATATACACAAAAGGTGTGGACAATAAACTGGATGAAAAGAGGAGTGTGGTATGCAACTAGAATTTCTGTATATATTTTTGTTGAGGAAAATGGAAGGGAGGATGTTTTAAATCAGCAAAATAAATCATTTATGGGTTTTTTTCCACTCTCACTAAGTTTTATAGAACACGAAAGTACGTTCATCTCTGTAAAGGCTAGTAACTGTGAAGTGGAAGAGGTCACAGTCTGATTCCCACCCATTTCATATGAAAGATGTAGAATCATTTACAGAAGGGCATGAAGTGAAAGGCAAAGTGTGAATCCACCCCAAAAGAATTTCTTTAGCCTTTCATTAATATTGTTAATGGAGAGAAACATGAATGATCCATTCTGTCTTCATTCCGTTAGAGATACTGCACCTAATTCTCCTTGTACTTCAGGTGGCTAAATCTGGATTAACTTCAAAGTGTGAAAAGAAAAAAAAACAGTAAAAAAATACAGTCTGAAAGAATTTTATGCTTCTTAAAGCTATGAGAATACTTTCTTTTTCTTTACATTGCGTTCTCTTCAGGGTAAAGATATTTATTTTAATCTCTTTGATGAGGATAGAAGAGGAAGGGAGAAATAAAACCTTATAATGATGAATATTAGTAATAATTTTCACTTCAGTGAGCACACTTCATCAAAATATCTCAAAATATTTTATGTTAAATCAACTCACAGTACCTATGGTGAGGTAGGCAATGACATAATATCTATTTTTCTGAAGAGCAAACTGCAGCAGAGATGCTGAAGCAGTGATTTGAGGTTACAGAGCCAGTCAATGACAACAATTGGACACAGCACTGAAACGCCCCACATGGGGAAAGATTCAGCATAATGACAGGGTTTATCTTCTTGAAGAGGAGCCCAAGTCAGGGATGACAGCAGAAATCGAAGGTGGAAACCACTTAAAAAAGGAGCACTACTGATTCCTTATCCTAAATAGTAAAATCTCAAGTTCTGTTTTAAAATCTATCTCCAAATGGTCAACAGCACTTAATTCGCAGAGCAATCAGTTGTACTTTGTCTGCTGTGTGCTTCTCCAAACTACTGAATAGCTACCAAGAGAAATATGGATTTCAAAGGATGTAGGCAGTCAGTACTGAAAAACCCAGTTTCCTAAAAAGTCGGGGGGGGGGGGGAGTTATAAGGTTAATACAGAATTAACATTGATATAGTCAGATTTTTATCTACTTTAACCAGACCCAAATACTTTGTCTATCCATGTTCTTAAACTAACATTAGTTTAACACATCCTCTATGCAGCTCCTGATGTTTTATTTTTCATTAATATTTGTTCTGAGTATCTAAAAAACCCCTTTAAATAACTCTTGCATTGTCTAATATCCGCATATTCCTCTCATTTGTTCCAGCTTGCAGATTCAGCTATTAAATTACATTTAACCTCAATTAAGCAACACTGTTGGTCTACAGGGCTTTATGCTTCTTTTGGACCTTATGCTTTGGCTTCTCTAGGCACCACCTGGCTTTCATGGAGTTTTCATCTGAAGCCTGAGGTAGCCTGAACCTAGCTATTTTGGTAACTGTTCTGGCCGCTGCCTTATCTTTGCTGTTGTTAGAGTGGTAACTTTTGATGATGGCATTTTGAAACAAGATCTTTAAAACCTGTAGAAGTGAGTGATGCAAATTTCAATAAATATAAAACCAGTGTCAAATAAAGGATAGCAAAAGACTGACCTGAAAAATATGGCTTTCCTATCATCAAATTCTGTCCCTGAAACAAGAACTTCACCTGGGAAGCTATGTTATTACCACAGAGATTCAAGGCTTGAGGCTTATTATACCCAGTCCTGACTTCAGACCTTATGCCTTGATATATCCACCTATGGAAATTTGTTCCCCTGATTTTACGAAGCGTTGAATGCATAACTGTGCCTTTCAGAGCAGGCCCAGACTCAGACTAGGAATGCAGGAGACAGATGATAACTCTCCACAGTACACCTTCAGTGGGTACGTTCATACTGATATTACAGTTCACATTTCCAGTGCAGACTGCAGAACAGAAGAACAATATAATGCCTTAAATTAATTTCCACCTCTCTTTATTGTTGTTTGGTTAACTTTGCCACAAATAAGCACTAGGAAAGGACCTTAGTGGTGTTTTGAGTCAAGCCTTGCCTACCTTCCACCACTGTACCCTTGGAAGTTTAGTTTTAGTTACATGTTTCAGGCATTAAAAGAGTCATCATTTAACAACCATATTCTAAACATGAGTATCCAGGACTGACCAGATTACTGCTTGTGAGGACTGCACAGTGTCCATAAAGTGTTTAGCTGTAAGCAGCCATCAAGAAAAGGTATAAGTCAAAATAAAACTCCAGTTTATTCCCCTTCATTTACTGTCGGTAGAAGGAGAAAGACTATCTGTTCTGCTTAGAATTGTAGACATAGATTCCATGCAAAAAACTTGCATAAGATATAGATAGATAGATAGATAGATAGATAGAGATACAGAGATATAGAGATATAGAGATATACACATATATATTCTGTGTACTGTTACTATATAAAAATGCTATCTCCTCAGGTAGCAGATCAAATACCTTTTAAAATCATTACTGCTGCTTCAGTGACAATACAGTTTTTGATACAACTTAGTCTTCTAGTCCTGAGCAGACTTTTTCTCAGACATTGTGAAAATTATTTACTAAGGTTCAGCTGGATACAGTTCTACAAAAGTCACTTTGTCCTAAAAAACCTTGCCATTATTGAAACATAGAAAGGAAAAAAAAAATCTTGATTAGGCTTGAAAAGGGAGAACTAAATAAAAAATAGTAAGACAGTTTGCTAATACTGAATAATGTAATAAATACAATACACTCTCTTGGGGGTTTTGGCTCTAAAGATCAAACTGTATTAAGCACTCATTATCAGTCTGCAGAGCAAGGAATTGGGAAAAATACATCTTTTTCGGTTGCAATTTGAAACTTTTAGATAGAGAAGTGACTGTGAATCAATAAACTTGGAACCCCAAAACATCACTCCTTAGATTGGCTTTCAAAGTTGAAACACACTTGATGTAAAAGTAAATATATTTTAAGGATTGTAAATAATTTTAAATATTTCTGGAAGGGACAAATAGTTGGACAGCTTAGCAAAAATGCACAGTTTTGTATCCACTTTCTTTGAGTCAGCAGAGCTGCAGTCTTTTTCTGTTTGCATGATGCTGCCAACCTGGATGCATGTTTACAGATTTTAAGGCCAAAAAAGGCTCTTTGATCACATTGCTTCACATCTTGACATCTTACTCTATTAATCTTGCATTATGCTGTATGACTTTATGAAAGACATTCAGTCTTGATCTGGAGACATCACCTTACAAGGGTGATTGTGTGTGTGCGTGCGTGCGTGTGTGTGTGTGTGTGTGTGCATAAATATATATGTATATGTACACACACACACACACATAAAACTGCCACAGAATCACAGAATGGTTGAGGTCAGAAGGGATCTTTATAGATCATCTAGTCCAACCCCCCTGCCCAAACAGGGTCACCTAAAGCAGGCTGCCCAGGACCCTGTCCAGACGGCTTTTGAATATCCCCAAGGATGGAGACTACACAACCTCTCTGGGCAACCTGTTCCTGTGCTCTATTAAAATCAGTGCTGTGACTAAAAGTAGGAAAAAAGTCCTGTTATTGATATGTTCTTCAGATAAGCGTGGATGATCCACAACTGGAAACAGTTTAACTTAATCATTGCAGCACTTGTCCAAAGTTAAGGCAATGGTAACTAAACAAATTCAAGGACATGAGGTTCATATAAAAAGATAACAATAAAAACAAAAAGAAGCCAGGTACCTCAAACAGCCATAATCCAACACTTGTAGATGCTAGGGCAGCAAAAGACGAATAAACTGTAAAGAATGGCCAGACTTGCATACTCTCCCGAAATAGCATCCCCTACTGTCGCTATCAAAGAAATAGTACTTGGCTAGAGGGATCATTGACTCTGACCTAGTAGGCTATTGCTTACATACTTCTTAGTGCAGAGCTGAGCCCCAATTAATTAGTTCTGTTCAGGGTAAGGGATATTCCATCTATTTGATATGCTTATGCTTGTTTCGGGGCTTTTATTCTTGCATAGCACTGTGCATTTCTCTTGGCACTACCAATCAGTTTGGGTGCCTCTAAAACAGCAAGTGACATCACACTCAGGAAAATTTCACCCAGAAATTTCTGCTCAGAGAAAATCTATGAGAAAAAATATCCTGTCTTACTATGAAGCCTTTAAAATAGTGATGGACTTAGCACCTGTTCCAGTGATTGATTAAAGTGACACTACTTGATGTTGAGTTGTGATGTGATTATTTCTGACCTGTGGACATAATTGATGACCAAAGTCATTTCTTGTAAACCTGTTATCTCATGTTCTGGAACAGCCAAATGACAGTTCACAGCACACCACGGGAAAAAAAAAAAAAAAGTTTTGCTTATCTCTTTGGGCTGAAAACCCCCAACCCCGCTGTTGATTCAGAGAACAGAGAAAGGAGAACAAACAAATTCCATGTGCTCTCAGATCCAGTTCTTTATGCAGAAGTAAGAGGTACAACCGCTTTTCCAGATTTGGCTACCATCTAGAGTATAGGAGAAGTAAAAAGCAGATAGGGTAAGGAAACACTTAAGAAAAACCCTGATTTCCAGATCTTCATCCCCAAGATATGGGGAAGAGATGTGGGCCAAGGGAATTAATGTCCCCATGTTATGTTTATTTCAGCAGGACCAAAAGGTTACTAAGGATTCTGCTCAGTCTTTCCTAAGCGAAAAGCAGATTTGCCCCACCTCTCCCTACTAAGTCGGAATCAGCACTGCAGCTGGTGTCAGCAGTATGTTTCATAATATCATTCTCTGGAGAATTTGTAACAATAGACAGCTGAACACAAGAACCAGATGCTGGAAAACAGAAGATAAGAAAAGTAAATGTCATTTGCCTTGTTTAATATACAGTCACTTAGGTTACCATCACACAAGAGTTGGGCTGTTTTAATTAAGAAGTTTGTGCTGATGTCACAAATTCAAGTCAGGTAAATACATTGCCATTTAGCACATACATAAAAAAACTTTTGATTAAACACACACGAATAGAAAATTAAGGCAAAGCAGATACTGCTACTGCAATCTACTACTGCAGTTATTAAGATGCCTTTAGACTTTTTAATTAGTTAAAATGTTAATGAAGGAGAATATTGGCTGAGCTGCTGGTGGTGCTGCCTCCTAGCTGCTGTAAATCTCGCAAGGAGATCTGAAATCATACAGTGGGAGCACTGGTTAATAACCTACCTGTCACTAGCACTCAACATATATTCTGTGAGATTTCAGGGTTGGCTGTGGTGCTACAAGCTCTTATTTCTACTGCAGTTCTTCTTGCGTTTCCTATGTCAATTAATTTCTTTTGGTTTATGTAACACTCATCCCTCCTTCTCAACTATTGTCTTCTTTCCCAGCTCTACATGCTCTTCTTGGCTTGGAGCACAGGTAGAGTGAGAATCACAGTCTAGTTTCCTGGCGTCAAAACAATTTGTGCTTTAAGACATGCTGTGTGGCTTTGGAAAACTCAAACTCTTCTGTGCCGGTGCTGCAGTGCAACCACCAAATATGAATAAAAATTGATGTAAATAAGCACATGGTTTTGTAAAAGTAGCATACACATGGGCCAGTGTTTTCCTGTGTTTTGCCTGTTTCTTCCCTCAGGCCAGGAGCTATGGCTAGACAAGTGTGATTAAAAGATGTTTGAGGAACCCTAGAAGGACAGAGACCTCCTCCCACCCCACCATTTCTGAAAGGGTCACTGTGTGACTTCTCATTTTGGACATGCCCGATTAGCTTATGTTTTTCTTCACATTATTTAATATTTATGCTCATTGCTTTCACATTTAAAAGGGAGTATGCATATTTGAAAGAATCATACCAAATCCAGCAGTTAAAGGTACTTTGCCACTTGATCATTTATGCCATATACAGACCATGGTTTCTCTATAAGTTTCCCAGAGTCATTAGGTCTGGAGACATTATAACCAAAACTCAACATTTTCTGGCAGTCAAACTATCAATATAATGTTTCATTATGTTAATTTCATGGAACAATTTTTCAGTCTGAAGTTATACATGGCATGAGTCTTTTGCCTTAAGCCATAAAAAGAACTATGTTATGAAAGGTAAACTCAAGGAAAAGAATTTGTAATAAGGCAAAATTTTGACTGGCATATAGAAAGAATCTTAACTGTACTGGAAACTAAGAGGCTGAATATACAGTTCTTTGGGGGGAAAAAAAAGATATTTTCCATCTAAGGCATAAATTGTACATGAAGTATAAAAAGAACAGAGATGTGTTCAGAGAGCTGTGTTATGGTTCAGCAAAACCTTAAGTAGAAATATATTTGGTATGAAAAGACAGTACCAATTTCACTCCTGGATTAGTTTTCAGTTTCACAAGGAAAAAAACCAACAATAACAACACAAAAAATTGTCTTTTATAGCTTCCAAGTTTCCCCTGCTGACTAACTTGTGATAGCCTCAAACCAGAATAACCAGCACCATTTATACTTTGCATTTTTATTGCTATACCTCCAGCAACTGAAAGAAAACAAAGACAGCAGGCAAACCCCAATGTTCTCCTTTACAAAAGGCCTTTGAATAACACACATTGGAACAAAACCTGATCCAGCCAAAATTAACAAAGAGCATGCAACCAACCAGTGCTCAAAACTTTTAAAATATATATCGGCACATACAAAATCTTACATTTAGCATTTTCAGCATTGTATGTAGATATAAACACAATCTAACTTTGTTGGTCAAGGTAGAAAGAAGTAACAGAGAAGACAGCAGTAGGTTCCCTAGAAGTGGCTTCACACAACTATAACATGTAACAAGGAATCAAGCCCTTTTGATTATGATAGCGCATTCGCAGAAATTATAAAAGCACCTTGACAATTCTACAGGAGAATTAAAAAAAAAAAAAAGTAAAGACAGTACCACTTTCTAATGCAATTAACAGGATTTTTGCACAGAGGAATTCTTTCTTCTACTGATACACACTGGTGAACAATAAGTAAGGACGAACACCCATAGCATTGCACAATAAACAAGGCTACATTATCAAGACCAAACACAGGAAGAAAGGTAAGACACCATGGCTATATCCAACCTGTGGGACCCAGTACTGCTTCCCCATGTCAGGAAAAGTCTCCAGTTTGCATATTCCTTCCATTCCTGCCTGTCCTGGTTTCAGGAAAGCGAATATAAACAACTGAGATGGATTGGAGCCTCAGCTCTCTCTAAGATGTTACCAGGATTTTAGAGAGTTCAGGAATTTGGGACTGGGATTTGGCATGCCCATGAATTCACTTGCTCTCCAGGCCAGCTGTCAATCACCTGCCTACCTATCTGGTCACCTGAAATAAGATTTCTAACTAAAAACTCGGTATTGTCACTGTGTGTTATTTCCACTGACATCTGCATTCTGGATGGGATGGCATTCCGGTATAAGGAAGCCTGAGACAGGTACCCTTAAAGAGGTTCGCTTGCATTCCAGTAGTAATTCAACTGCAACAATGTGCAAAATAGTGTGGCCTTCTTCTCCTATAGAAACACACAATTGTACCAGTTTAGTGAAACTAAAAAGAGTTAATTAGATCTCAGTAATCCTCCAGCATAGCCTCACTTGAAAAGTAAGGAGAGACCATTGTTCACACTTTCTAGAAGGTGTTTACAAGCAAACAGGGTCTATGAGAGAAGAGTGGGATATCAGGACTCCTCTGCTGGCGACAGCTGTGTGGGTGGAGGCAATGGAGATAGGAAATCTGCAGTAATAGTCCTTTTTCTATAGCATGATACAGAGGCAGACTGTAAGCCATCTAAGCTGTAAACATTAGTACAGCACCTGCCACCAGGTAAGTGTGGATCTACCCTTCCCTTTATGTGTCTTTGTCCTTCTTTTCGCTGCATTCATCTCCACAATGAGATCATACCTCTTTTCTGAGCTTAGGCAACTAAATACATGTTTTCACTGTATTTATTCATAACAGTCTCACGAGCTATAAGTAGCTCTTCTTGCTCTTTTCTTCCTTTTTCATCTACAACAATAGTTGTACAGAAATAAATTGCAAATAAAATGAAATCTAAATGAAGTCTGGCAATTTTGTGTTTGTAAATGGGGAAAATTCATTCATATCACTGTATAATTTGTGTTAGCTGTGTCCATTGATTCTCCCCTTTTCCATTGATTATGTCTGCCTAACTTCAAAAGAGTTATTCTCTATTACAAAGAGCTGAGAACCAGATCAACAGTACAATTAATTTTAAATGTGGTCTTTTAAGGAACTATTTTCTATGACATTTTTTCCTTTCTTCTATATATCTCCTTTTGCCTTTCCATACCAATCTGTTAACTTGGTCATTTATGAGATATCGTTTTTCCTCCAAACAATGCTCATACCTTTTCTATTCAATATCATGACAGTAGTTTGGGGAGAGGCTAGGGACAAGCCTTTGTACATACAAACAATGTCAGACAAAATACTTCCTGAAACCAGGCAGGTACATGTGGTAACTACCATTTGCTAATAAATATTAAGTGTTAGATGAGGGTCAAGTATGCACCAAAGGAGTAAGGTACTTAATTTAGAGGAAATAGATATATGCTACAGAACTATTACTCTGAGATAACCTGTTGTTTTTCTACTATTTTACTTATTGGGATTTGCACTAACACCAACCCATATAAATTTATATCAAGATTTTTTCTGATAGCATCCAGATCTTGATTACCATAACACATAAAAATTCAGCTTCACAGAACTGGATAGACAGGCTCATTTCAAATGAATGCTTTTCTATATAAATAGAGAAAAAAAAAGAAAGAAAAGATTGGGAGAGTATTTACAAATATGTCAATATTTATAAAACATACATTGTTACAAAAACAGTTAATTGTCACTCCCATTACCATTACCAATGTTTTTGTCTCTGATGATCCTCAGGAGAAATTGTGTTGAGAATGTATTTAGCCAGTCACACAGGAGACTACAGAAAAGGAAATGTGTGCAAAAGAATAAGAAACTCAGCAGTGCATTGCCTAAGCTATGTCTTCATTCCAAAATATTTCAGATGACTTGAAGCTGAATATTGAATTAATGAAGACATTTGTTGTTGAGGTGGTCACTATACACTGAGTAATCTGAGTAATCTCATATTAACTGTTGTTTTTTTTTCTTTTATTGAAGTATTTCACAGTGCTCCTCAGACCTGTTAGGTCCTCACAGAAACTGTAGATTGAACAATTTATGATATTAGAAATGAGGCAATTGACAGTTTCCTTTTCTATCCATACAGAATTTTTGCTTGCCAATCCCCCATTCCAGCTAGTGAAAAAGGATCATGTAGAGTAAAACAAAACAAAATATTGCAACAGGAGTGGTGGACCTCCTCAGACCTACTGACTCTGGAAAATTTATAGAGAAACTGCAAACTTACTTCAGATGAAAAATATGAACACTAGTTATTCCAGGTTGAACAACTGAGCCCCCTCTACATACATAGGCAGCTTACTAGAGTATAAATATATGCAAGTATTTTGTATATAAGGCTATTTACTATAACTGGCAATAGGGTTAAGAAAATTAGCCTGTTCTTGTTGCTTGGCATTAGTGAATAAAAGGCATGATATTTTGTAAACATACTATAACACAGCATATTTACATGTGATTTTCCATAGGCTTTCTGTAGAGCAATTAAAACTTGAAATATTGAAAACATATTTTATGTTATGTATTCAAAATATTTAAACCCTTTACAGAAGATTACCAGTCATAAAGAAACGCAATATAGATTGGTAAAAATTAAATTACAATGTTATGTGCAACTACTCTGACTCAGAAATTAAAAGCATATTTTGTACTTACAGAACTCTAATATCATGAAAGAATGGTGCAATCTGTTTTACACAGTTAGCATTTTATTTCTATAGACACTGGATAATGCCTTCCTTTTTTTAAAAAATGAAAATATCTCAATTTTTGGTGCAAACTATCATGTTTAAAGTTTATATCACAGACTGATGAAGACTCCTTAACTGCATAGTGAAAAACAAAGCAAAGCAAAACAAAACATTTAGAAGAAATTAGAAATCGCTACATGTAGAATGACTGATAGTTTACAACTATACTGCAAGGGACCTTGAAATCAGCAATCGGATATGGAAATTTGCCATGTTTGAAAATTCTGTTCATCATTTGGTAGAAACATGAGCTAAGCAGGAGGCTCAATATATACATCACAGTTTGAGATACCTGACCTCTTGGCAGATAGTTTTAACAGACAGATCAAAGAAATGAACCTGTTCTTCAGGGATCGATACACAGTTGACCAGCAGGATAAGGAAAAGGCTATGGACAGATATGTGTTTCCAGAGCCATTTGTTAGCACAGGAGAGATCACTGCTCCCGGTACTTGCTCATTATTGCCCCATTGCAAGGGGTTGTTGACCCAGGACTTGTTCATATGAGCACTATTTACACTAACACTATTTACGTTCATGACCTGGATCTTTGCTACCCAACTGCATCTGTCTTCTTCCATTATCTCTGATCCCTTTTCAGCAGAAGCCTCATTCTCCAAGTCAAGAAAGTATTTGTAAGAATAAAAATTTTCAAATAGCAGAATTTAAAATATAAGTAAAATGTTGGCTTTAAGCTCATTTTGTATTCCCTGAAAGATGCTTTCGTTAGCAGAGCTGGCTGGAAAAAGTACTTAACAGACATGCAAATATAAACTACATTATTATCATACTTTCAAATAAAATTATATTAAAATAATTTTTCAGATATAATTTCCAGTAAAATACATATTATTTATTTTTCTGATAAAATTCCACACATACAATATAGTCTTATTTAAATGTAGAATTTTGTTTTCCATTCCAAATCAGGAAAAACAACAGAAAAATCTCATTCTACACCCTGACCCCTTTAATTTTTCAGTTCAGAACTATGCCATATTTTGTTTCAGCAATTTTGGTTTATTTCTAAAGTGGGAAACTTTTGGTGTGTCTGGCCAGATTACATTCTTTCACTGTGCAGCATTCCTGACAGTTCAAGACTAAGGCTCCTGACAGTTAAGTCTCTTGCTCCGCAATCTGCCAGGCAGACTGCTATGGAGACAATACCTGTGGGCCAGGGGTTAGTTTAATCTGTCTAACAATAAGTAAGGTATATGAATTTCTTTCAATAACAATGTATGTTGCAGTGTACACGTGCAGGGAAAAAAAAAATACCCTGGGGAGACTGTCAGAAATTACTTTCAAAAAAACAAGGGATATAACTTTTTAAATACATGAAAACAGAATGTGCAACCACTCAGGTTTTCAGAACTTACTTGTCTGACTAATGTTAGCATTACAGAAACAATTTAGCAAATTACTGATAAGTCATTGAAGAGCATGTTTTGCGGGAATTAAGAAGTATCTCCTTATAACTGTGTGGGAATTAAGAAGTGCCTCCCATAATCAGAATGGAAGTTAGCTTCACAGAGGCCCCGACCTCGCTAATGCTTCCCCTGTCTCACCTCCGCTCCCGCCCGCCTCCTAGCCCGTCCGACTATCACATCGGATGATTTACTCTCTCGTCATTCCTGGGGTCCCTGAAGCAGCTCTCAGTCCCGCTTCTTGCCCTAGCACCTCCCTGAGAGGCTGAGGATGCTCAGGTATGTAGCATGATGGGACACCGCACTTGGTCATTTCAGCAACTCGAAGAGAAGCTGGCCTGTCCTTAGGAGAAAAGGAGGTTCAGGTGCTGGACATCAATCCAGAGATCTGATTCTCAATTTGGCGTAGTTAAAAAAAGCTTCTACCTCAAGAAGAATGGCAAAAGTGATATTTATGCCACAAGGTGAGAACATCTTAACAAGGATGAATGTGCAGTATTTCTTAGGGACAGGAAATTGTCCTGCAGGGCAAGAGACACAATCAGCTGACTGAAAGAAATACATTATATTTTGTACTTGATATGAAAATAAATCTACTCTTTTATTTTTTTCCTGAATATAAGAATATTTATCATGAATTATTTTAATAATCTTTTTGTATTGAGTACTTAATGTTCCACAATCAGTGTCTGAAGATACTCATACACTGTTTATATTTATTTTCTATATATTATCTGTAGAGTTGCCAAGTTAACAGGGACCTTTATGGAGGGCTGTATGCTCATTGCATATAATTCTTTCACCTCATTGTATGTAATTCTCAAAAATTTTTGTAGCTATTTATTACAGAGATGCTGAATACATTAAGCCCTATAACTGTCAAAAAAGACATCTCATCCTGCCTTACCTATAGAAGACCACAATAAGAATCAGCTCGGTATGGTGAATAGTGTTAGGCTGCAGTATAAAAATGGAGAAAAAAATAAAATATGTTTTCTGGCTCTAGAGTAATACCTTTACTGATACTGAAAAAAATATGGTTTTTTTAAAGGTGGATAATAGGTTATGATACTGATGCCTTTGGACAAAATAAAAAAAAGGATATGATTCTTTCTGCCCATATTTGAAAAACACTCAGGTCATCAAGCTGTGGCCATATGTGACTGTAAATATATATATGAGGAAAATATATCGAAGATGCTCATGAAAAGGAATTGTATGTCTCTTTAAATGAAATTATGAGGACAGAATTCAAGAAAAGAACATTATGGAGGAAGTTCTAGTGCCTGGGTCAGCTTTTTTGACTTGCTTTGGCTGTTGTTTTAAGGCACTTTTTCATAATGGTAACATATAGCTAACTAATCAGTGCCTGTAAGTTCACAGGGATATAGTCTGGAACTCTTGTGAAGAGAGATAGTAGGAAAAGAACTGCTATGCTCCACTCAATGCTTTGAAAATTTACCTCCTAGTGTTCTTGAAAATTATTTCTCCTGCGTGGAGAGGACTAGAAGGAAGGAAGTAATTAACTGAGGTAAGATGGTCCTTAAAAAAAAAAAAATATATATATATATATATATATATAGTTTCTCAAATCAGAACTTTTACAGATGATTTGGGGACATTCAAAAAGCTCTGATCTTTAAAATCCTTTTCTTCATTGCTCTTACAAGGCAACCAGAACACAGGAAGACAAGCTTTATTTTACAGAGAGAAATTTGAGAATTTTACACCCCTGCTATCTTCAGTAGGGAGACTTCTGTTGGTTTCTGGACAGACTACTGAAAGAAATATCTTTTTTTTATTATCAGCTGGTCATTTTAAATATTTCTCCATTATCTTCTACATCCCCTTGTGTCTCTACAAATTTGTTTAGAGATATATTTTTGTGTATGACTGAGTCTCAAATTTGTAATTTTTCCAACAGTGAAACAGAAGATAACCACTGCTGACCCCAATTACTGTCAAGATTGTACAGACTTATTCATATGTTCTGAATGATTTGGTCTGTAATAACGATACATATATTTATAGAATTCTTCTTTTCTACCTCCCTGAAGCTACACACTGACCAAGATAAAGGAGATGGAAATTTAAAATACATATTAACAGGAGATGGGGCTGGCAGTCTGTTCATTATAGATGAAAATACAGGAGATATTCATGCTGCAAAGAAATTGGACAGAGAAGAAAAGTCCCTGTATGTGCTACGTGCCAAGGCTATAGACAGAAAGACTGGAAGACAAGTGGAGCCAGAATCTGAATTTATCATTAAAATCCACGATATTAATGACAATGAACCAAAGTTCACCAAGGACATGTACACCGCCAGCATTCCGGAGATGTCTGGAGTTGGTAGGTAAAAACTTATCCTTAAGTAAAATGCAAACAGGTTTGGGTGGATTTGGAACATGTAAGTAATTTGTTATCTGAGGCATTTAAAACAAGCTTCTGTGAATATCCGTGGAACAATTTTTGTTGCCAGCAATGTATCATAAATGATTGGTTCCTGCTTTTATTTATTTGTTTCATCTTCATCCACTTTTTAATCCTTTTTCCACAGTATAAGTTACTCTTTACTATTTTAAGCCCACTGCAGTCGACACGTAAAGTAGCATATAAGGTTGTTTTATCAGTTACTACATAGTTTTGCCACAGCTGAGAATACCGCTTACATAAAATGTGTTTGTAAAGAGTCTAATTCACTGAACCTTTCTGTACCTTCATGCACAAACAACTTTAAACATGTAAGTAAATCAATTCATGTATCAAAATGATGCAAAATATGTCCCTAAACACCTACGAACTTTTTTTCTCTCTTTGATCTTAAAATCAGTGGGGGGGGGTAATATAGTCTCTCTTCTTTCTTCTTCCCTTTTTTTAAAAGATGCAAACATGTGTACCCCTCCCCTAATGAAATGACTTTTTTTTAATAATATTTTTTAATGGATAAAAAGGTTACAGCTATTCACAGCTGCTGGAGTGCAAAGTAAAAATGTGGAATTTCATTAGAAGTTGAGTAAGAAATATAGCCTCAAAAGAAAATCATTCTCTGGATTTTGTTCAAATAATGTAAAGTGGTAGAGAATGCTCACTAGCATGCATTCATCAGAAGCTATCGTGATTACCTAAGTGCTTTACTTTTTTAGAGTAGAAATAGTTTCTCTGATAAGATGAGTAAGCATAAATTACATAGGCTATGGGCAACAACTGACAGATAAAGTCAACAGTTATTTACTTATCATGAATTATTTTAATGGTTTGCAAAATCAGCTCCAGGTGATGGCATTAATGAGAGAGACAAAATACCAGTCAACATTCGTGACCAATATGTATCATTGCAAGATAATTTCCAGAAACTAATCATTGTCACTGAGAGCAGTAGTGGATAAGAGTCAGATCAGCTCTATTTTATAATCATGAAAAGGTAATTCCTACACTACTATATGTGATGTAAAGAGTACAAGACTGGTTCACCTAAAGATACATGGAAAATAGAGAAATCCCTCCCAATTCAGAGTTTACTTTGCTGATAATCTGTGAAGAAAAATGTTGGTAGTGCACCTGTTACTTAATTTGAAATACATTTGTAAGGAAGGAACTATATAGGAATAGATAAGATGAAAAAGCATGCCGTCCAACTTTGACCTTATCATTTAGTCCAACCTCATTAGAGTCAATGGAGAACCACGAATAAAAGAGAGTAGTATCAGACCCAGTGCCTTGGCACTGTCTTTGAAATTTTAAGTCTATGAAAAGTCTATATTTGATGAGGATGATGATAATATAAATACCATTATGTACACTGAATTTACTTTAAGCTGAAAAAGTGTCCATAAAAGACCCAGTAAAGGGGAACTTTCTTGTGCAGATAGCATTAAAGTATTTAAACAGTAAAAAGCCTTTAGCTTCCAGTGTAAAGGCAAAAATGGGATCTGATTACTCTTTTTTTGTCAGCATTTATATTTAGGGGTATAAACACTACACCAGAACAGCAATTTTTATCATTCAAATTTGAATGGATACAAGTAATTTTGTAATTTCTCAAGGTATCAGAGAATAAGGCCCCAAATGCAGCTCAGTGTATTCAAGGAACAGAAATTTTCTAAATTCTGAAGTCAGTCATAAGAATGCTAATTCAACAGTCAGGGCTTGGGGCATCCATTTAATCAGGCAAAATCCAAAATATCTTGACTACTTGCTTTGTAGTTAAGACACATACATAGATGAGAACTACAGTAAGATTTTCATCCTTGGAGGCTCCTTTTCCCATTCCTCCAGAAGAGAAAGCAGATGTCATGACTGGGAAAAATGACTTGGGAGTAAAAGGGTGAGATTCATCCCCTAAGTGGAATGCAACTTACAGGTGAGCATGTGGTGCGCATCCAGACCTTCTCATAAAACACACAATAGAACACACAAAACACAGCATGAAGATGATGTATGAAATATCGAGACAAAGGAAGATGGATGAACATAGGCCAAAAAATATGCACTAGGCAGTGCATACAAAAAAATGAAGGGAAAAGAAGAAAAAAGAGATTGAAAAAAACTAAACTCAAAACCAATGCAGCATGGCAATGAGCTGTGTAAATAGCTCCTGGTACACACTTTCCACGATGGCTAGGATATCCACTACAGAATCTCAAATGTATTATGGAAATGGTATTCAAGTAGTAATAATTCTTTTTCATTCAATATGTATGAGTCAATGAATAAATACATGCTTTTGTTTTGTCTGGATATGCAGCCCACGTCATTTTTTCTTGAAGTAGTAATTATTGCAGAGCGTCACAAATTTACAGTACTATCAGCCTTATGCAAGGCCGAGGCTCATTACACCTCACCCAATCTCTTCAGTGGTTTTGGCATATGTTGCTATTGGTGAATTAGACAGGTGTCAAATGGAAGTCCAAAAGCTATATTTGGATACGGAAACAAGCTTATGTTGAAGGCTATGTCTTGGAAGACATTTAAATGATCCCAAACTGTAGAACTTTCAGTGGAATTTGAGGTTGGAGGGTTATGTAAAATAAGTGATAAAGGAAGAACAAACTGTCCTGAGGACTTACTGAGTTAGAGCAGTGTCTGTTAGGGTTATTGCTTTTGTAAAGATAAGTGTATCTGAAAGAAAAAAGACAGAAAATACACTGCAAAAAACAACAGCAGCAACAACGAAAAATAGAGATCACAGAAGTGCATTGCAGAAAAGAGAAAGACTTCAGAATAAAGAATTAAGTGCCTCTTAAAAGACAAAAGGTGATCATCTTTACTAAGACTACACAGAAAGAAAAAGCCAGTGTAGTCCTGCATTACCTGCTATAAACACTTAAGATCATGAAGGTTATATGATATCATTGTGCATACATAGATTCTTTCTTGTCTAACCAAATAACATCCTGCCTGGAAAGAACTATACAAGTACACTATACATATTTTAACAAACAGGTATGCTCATGATGAGCAGGCCAAAAAGAAACAGGTTTCTTCCCATCCTTTAAGTCTTCCTGCCACTTTTGTGCCTAAAAATATAAAGATTTATTCTTATACATATATATATATATTTTTCAAATTTAACAAATATGAAAGGAGATATTTATGAAAGCTTAGGAAAATGATATTAAGATTGAGAAATTGAAGAGGAATCATCTCTAGCAATGTTTCCAGCAACTTGTGTTATCTGCTATTCAAATACCAACTCGTGCTACATATTTCTGCCTGTGTTACTGCCTGTTTCTTGGAATAACTAGATCTAAAGCACAAAGGGGAGAAAGATAAGTCAACACCTCTGACAAAATGTGTGATTTTCAATATCAATAGGCAAACCTTGCTCATGTTTAACTGTTTTGGTAGCAAGAACAGTGAAAATGTAACATGGATTTTGAGCACAATTCAAGCACAATTCAAGCATGAATGCTTATTTGTGCATTAGTTTGTACTAATCCCATGCTGTTGCGTTTATATTGCAAACACCAAGCTATGCATAAATTAGCTTGGCTATGCCTAAATGTGATCCAGTCATACCTCCAGTAGCATTATGGGTATACCTAAATTGCTGCATAGTGAAGTTAGTTCTAGAAGTAATCAAAAGCACTGAACTGAGTTGACTGCAGTATTATTTCAGATAAATTTTATGGAAATGATCATGCAAAATGCTCACAGTCATATTAACTTAAAAAACTAAACGAGAAAGTTAGTTTAAGAGATTCTAAAACTCAATAACGTGGAATTTCTCATTAAAATCAGCTACTATACTGAAGGACTGGAGGATAACTGCTGTAACTATATTTTTAAAGAGTGCTAGAGCTGACTGAAAGAATTACAGACTGCTGAGATTTATTTCAGAAATATGTAAATTGTCTCAATAAAATCTGAAGAGTTCTATAATATAGTTCCAAAAATGAGAAAAATACGCGAGACAGTCCCATAAAGGCTAATCAAAACAAAATACAGAAAGCAAAGGAGAAGGTGCTCAACATTTTTAATTTATGGAATGCCAAAACCATAAGATGAAATCTTGGCCACAATGAAGGGCAGGTAGACATCAAGCATAACATATTCTCATACGGTTATGTTTTAGAAATACTTTGGGAGGAAAGTTCAGAGATGGTAAATCAAGTTATGAATCTTGGGAATAATCTTCAATTTCTTCTTCAAGCAGAAGGTATAGGACAGCCCTAACCATGCTGAAAATAAACTCATTTCAATTTTGAGGCTTTCTTCAGGGACAGTCTATAAAGGGTCAAAGGCATGTTACACCAGAATAAGCTATGATCTCTTTATTTCTTCCCAATGAAAGATGCTTACTAAAAAAAAGAAACCCTCACTGTGAAAATGACTTTTTTCAGGATATATATTTAAAAAAAAAAAAGTTATTAAGACATTTTTAAAGAGGGAAGTTAGCAATAAGATGCCCTGTGGAGTTCAATTCCTTCTGACTCCTGGGTCAATATTATTACATCCTCTCTTACCTGTCCTGCTAATTTTAGTGGATAATGTTTATCAATGTTCTCATTAAGCACCTTTAGCTTGGAGCTGATAAGTATTTCATAACACATTTTTAATCTTTAAATTGATCCTTTTAAGAGAAAGGATAATGCTTAATTTAACTTGGCATTCATTTCTTCCTACTTAACTCCACTGAGCTGCTCTGGATTTTATAGATCTAACCAAAGGCAGCTCCTGCTGCAGAATTTCTACATGATAAGATTTGTGTAATGTATAAATATAGAGGGCCATATTTTAAATGGATAAATTTAAAATTACTAACTTTCCCATTAAGTTTTTTTCACTGCAAATGCAGCCAGCATAAAAAAATTTCCCCTCAGCAGGACAGATAGATAGAGAGGTATTATATATGAAATATAAATATGGCTGTTTTAAAGTAAACATAGAAGATTACAGCATGCCTACACGCCTTGTATTTAACAGCTACTCTAAATAATACATATTTTTATATATATATATATAAATGCACACATGCACATATGTATATACATATATATGTATATGTATAATGTATACTCAGAAAGAGAAAGAGAAAAAGAAAGATGAAATTGCAGTAAAACATACAGGAAAAGACACATTACTACTCCCATCTTTGTTACCATGCTACTGTCTGGTAATACAGTGATATATATTGCAACATCAGTTACACAAAGGCCATGATTATATTAGCAGCTACCTTATCATTGTTTACTACTCCTACAGTCTCTCTTCAGAATCATTAGAAATCACAACTACGACTGACTTTCAATAAGACTGCGTTCTGATATTTGCTTTAGCATAGTTACATCACTTTTTTCAGTGCTATATAATCATGATTATGCACCCCTCAAGAACAGTTTGTTATTTCATATGAGAAGCTCTTACAAGAACAAGTGGGCCTTACAGGGGGAAAAAAAAGAAACAACCAAATACAGTAACCATCACATTTTCTATTTCTGAATTCGCTTATGTCAGTAAGCATTAATCTACAGATGTATGTAAAAGAGTAAACGGAGGCAGCTCTGGTCTTTCATAATTCAGCAGGAAATAATTATGTTTTCTCCACTGCATATTTTCTCTGGTTTCAGACACTTATAAACAAAGGCTATGGCTGACTCGCTTAGCTTTGTCACAAGCCTGCAGAAACTTCTTTGCTGACCTGTAAAATTTTGGAATGGTAATTGTTAACACACACTCTATTCAAAAATAAATCATTGCATTAGCTTGAAGAGAAAGACGTATTTCAAATAAATATTTTTCCACATGTTGATATTTTACATTCTGCAGTTAGAATATGGCATTAGAATGCCTTTTAGATTTCAGTCAAACCAAGCACAGTAGCAGAAATGCTGTGCCTACAATACTTCCTGTATTTCTTTCGGCTTGCATTTACCACTGTAACTAAAGAATTTCAAGATCCTTATAATTGTCAAAATCTGCCAGAGCAGGGTTCTCTTCCCTATATGCATTATTTTAACCTTTTAAAATTTAGTTTCTTTATTATTTGCTAAACAAGTCTTTATAAGGAAGAAATTTCCCTTTCTTTCAACAAAATGAAAATGACAATATAAAATAAGAGTTCAATGCCTCACAAAACTTCTTTTAAAGAAACCATCAAAGTGAAAAGGATGAACAATTCTTTTTTTTTTTTAGAACACTTAACAAAATATAGATTTAGTGTTCCAAGAAACTTGGGGTTTTTTTTGTTTTTTGTTTGTTTGGGGCACGCATTTTGTTAAATATTTGCATAGATCTTTTTTACAATAGCCTTACACTACATTTTTTCTAGAAAAGTACATAGGATTCTCTATAAATATTTTATAGTTGGCATGAGGAAGAATATTTTCAGAAAAGCATGAGGGGCATGCTTCATTTTCAGACTGTGCATTTACGGTTTTAAAAAAAGAATCACTGAAACTCCAAAGGAATCTTATTTAGGTCATGATTTTTTCTTTTCCTTAAATTAATCTGTCATTTGTATAGTGTTGTATATAATATGGATAGCATTTTGCTGGCAAAAAGGAGGTCATTTCTGTAAGAAACTTACTTGCTAAAGCTCTGATATTATAAACAGATTACTTTGAATTTGTATAGCTCCATTGACTTAAAGCTGGACATGACAAAAGTGAATGGATTTATCTTAGGATTAATGTACACAAATTCTGTAGCATTTAAATATCCCTTCACAACTATTGTTTTTTTCTTCAGGTATATCTATCTATAGAGTGTAACTAGATACACAAAATTATATATAATGTAGAATTTTTGGCTCTTAAGGAACCAGAATGAAACTATCCTCAAAAGAAATCCTATGAGTTTACAACATTCCCAAATAATTATCTGATCAAAAAAAGCAACAAAAAAAACCACCTGACTCAAATGAAAAGCAACAGCTTCTGTTTCGGATCAAATCAAGAAACATACTTAATGCTTGTATATTAACAGTT
This sequence comes from Apteryx mantelli, assembly GCF_036417845.1. Lineage (NCBI taxonomy): Eukaryota > Metazoa > Chordata > Aves > Apterygiformes > Apterygidae > Apteryx > Apteryx mantelli. The sequence goes on from NC_089979.1 coordinate 82,635,517, forward strand.
TCATTTTGAGAAGATTATCATTGCACACTTCTACTCAACATCCTAACATAATATATAAAATTAAAAGTATACTTCGAACTTCTATATTATCCTTTCTCCTTCAGAGATTTATTAATTTTGTCTTTACATGAATCATTTTATTCATTAGTGATTAAAAATCATTGCTGAAGAAGAAATTGATTAAAAATATCTTAAAAAACTATTATAAGCAATCACTTCAAAACTAATATATATGAATATACATATATGAATGTAAGGATGAAACTTTAATAAAGAAATTGTGACAACAAATTTGAAAAATTTCTTGAAAAAAAATTTTTCTTGAAAAATTTTTTTGAAAAATCAGCCATCAAACTACTATACCTTTAAAGTTTACACAGTGTATTAATGTCACACTTGAAAGAACTGAGAGCCACGGCACATTCAGAAAAACAAAGGACAAAAATCAGTGCTAATAAGATTCAAATCAGTGTTTCCGAGGAATTCAGATAATTCACAGACTTAAGAGTTACAAATACTTTAACACTGCAGATAAGCAGATCCTTAATCTACGACCAAAAGGAGCAGCTGTGCTTTTATTATCTCACCGTTCCTAGCTGTGTGATCTTATGCCTTACCTGCTGCCTGTCTAATCCCACAATAAGTCAGTTTAGGGAACTAGATTAGCAGAAAAATAAGTTATTTGATTATAATATTCTTTTTCTGCCTGCTCTGTTCCTTGGATCAGATGAGAGGAGGTTAGATAAGCACTGGAGCTGGCGGTAGGAAAGCGACGGGAGCGTGCAGAACAGAGCAGGAAAGGGCAGGAGAGATTGTTTCATTCAGCGATAGTTAGACATAGCTAAAAATAGTTTGATGTATTCATTTTTTTCAGCAAGAAAATCCTTAGATCTTCTAAACAGGATTACTCAAATTTTTTCTTTTTCTTTTTCCCTCCTTTTTTGGGAGTGTGACTCTTTCTTGGCTTATAATGAAAACACAAGTCTGAGGCAGCACGACGGGGAAACCAGAATCATCTATTGACCCACGGCAAGTTATCGCTCGCTCCTGGTTCTAGAAAAAATGCAGCTTGGGCAGAACTGCAGTCAGCAAGCAAGGCTGGCTAGTGCTCACTGCAAACACAGGGAGTAAAATGTAAATATTTCTTACATTTCTGTCCTGAGGCAGCCGAGTCGCTGCCAGCGGGCTCTGTTGAAAGCTCGCTGAGCTCCCACAGACACCCACCTGCTCACCCTTCACGGCATGCGGGGCTCAGCTATTCCTTGGAGGGAGATAAGACCACAGTAGCTCAAACGCAGAGACCAGTAAGCAGGACACAGGGGTGGTAAAGCAGTACGTAGAGCATGAAGGTTTGTAAACTGGCTGGCCTAAACTTCGGAGATATCAGCTCAAGGTCACCATGAACTTGCTTAATTGCTGTGTGTCGCGATTCCCCACCTCTCAGTGGACGACTAGCACAACGCTACTCTGTGGATACGGCGAGATGCACTTAGCCCCTGCGCTCACAGATATCGTAGTGCCCTTGGTGCAATGGTGCCTTCTCGCTCAGTGGGATTTTCAAGCCTGAGCTATGTTAAATGTGGCTTCCCCTTACATCTCTCTCAAATGATTCAGTGCAATACTGTTTGCATGGCTATTTTATTGCATCCATTTGATTTCCCATTATCTGTGCACATAAAAAAGAAAGTGGGTCTGGAGCTCTCTAGATTAGAGCTTGAAATTAGTGTTAAAAGTGCCTGTATTGTACTTACACTAAAAATTGTTTGATGTATCCATTTCCCTTCCTTTTTATTTCAGCAGTTTTTCAACTATAACACTCTAATCTCTGGACAAAAACATAATGGGGTTGGATTCTTCACATCAGCACTTTTTGCTCACACTGTGGTGCAGTATAGTGGGAGACATTCTGCATTGCTAGAGATGCTGCCCTTCAGCTGGGATCTTAAACCAAGGCCCCTTCACTGTAGCTTTGATGGCTTCACATCTAGAAAGTGAAAATCTCAATGCCTTTCTAAAAACATTAAGGGACAGCTGTGTTGCTTCAGCCAATATTTCCCTCTGATATAAACCTGTTACAGTTCACAGCCATGTGCAACTTGTTTTCGGAGCAACAGTAAATACTGAGTTCCTACGCATGATAACATCTTCCAGGCATCTAATTTATTCCTTGGTGATCTGTTGCTAATACAGCCACCAAATAATTTTGCTTCTTGAAGATATGCTACAACGAAAAGGGTACAGTGAGCCCCTTCTCATACTTATGTGACCATATAGGAGCCTGCAGGAATTGAACTGCTCATGATAAGGACTGGAATACCTGGGACTAATTAACATTTATAATGTTAGGAACATATCTTTCTCTATCAGAAGAAATATGGCAAATGGAGGCATAGGTGTATTATATCCCATATTAAAACTAAAGCACCACAAAAAGATTAAACTAAGCAAGTTAATAGTAGGGAGGAGGTAATGTGTTGGCTAAGGGCAGATCTTGCTCTTAAAGCCATTACATTAATTTCTCCATTTCTACCTTGCTAGTGAACAGGGTTCTCTCCTGTTGCCTCACACCATATAATTAACTTACCTATGTGGTCTCAGGTGTCTGAAAGAAACACCTTTTCTTCATTTAAATTATTTTTGAGAATAGGATTTCTCAAATGTTGGATCTGTATTTGGCTGGGAAGACTGGATGCACAGATCTCAGTCATGAAGTGAAATTAACTAGCTCTATATTAAATCTGTTTGAGAATTAGTTAATAATGTTAAAAGAAATTTATAAATTATATTGAGAACTATTATTTCATTCTTTTATTCTGTGAAATCAAAGCACTACGGCAAACCTTTGGAATGCTTTTAGTGTAATCTCCTTCTGAAGACAGAAGCTGTTCAGTATTTTTTAAAAACAAAGGTACTTATTTGAGTGCCTGAATATACATTCCAGTTGCTAACGTTATGCAGCTGAGTGTAAAATGTCAGGCTTATTCTTTAAAATCATGCTAACATATGACAGCGTCTATTTTGTAAGTGGAACACAAGGGCAATTTTCTTCATCAGATTTCTCAACAATTACTAAGTATTTCCAAAATGTGTAAATAAGACACAATAAATTGTATTTTGGTGTAAGATAATATACAAGTTATTCTAATGCAATTAAAATTAAAGTAAATAAGTGTTGCACACAGCACAGTGTACACAAAGATGCTTTGAACATAATTTTCAGTGTTCCAAAGAGATAACGGACTTATCAAACACATTAATCTCAGGCAGGAAACAAAGGCCCAGGTTCCAACATCCTTATTAATCTTGGGTACCTCATTTAATGAGCTATCCCCCTCCACACCAGCCTTCAATTTTAGTAGAGCTACTGAGAAATGAAGACTTTATCTCATGTGAATCAGAATGATCTGGGACAGTTTTGCTGCAGTGTAACACCATCTAAAGCAGCAAGCTCAAGAAAGCAACATTATTCCCCCAGAACTCTGCTATTCTCCCTAAAAGAGGCCAGAAAATGGCTCCTTAAAGAAATGGAAGGAATTCGAGTGTCTGCCTGTAATGGATGCAATACTGTTGAATCAGTTGCTTTTTCAATTAAAATAGTGGTCATACATGCATATATACATATATATATGTGCTTATAAATATTACAGAAATCAAATATGGAATTTATTTCAATTAAATCATGAAAATAGGCATGAAAATTTATAATAAGTTTCTGGCAACATAGAAGATATACTACAGAAATGGCAGTTACTGCATAAGTGTGTTTCTTCATTCAATTAGTGATGATTCAGCTTGAATTCCATATTACATCATATTTTTTCCTCCTTGTTAATCATATAGTCACTTTGGAAATTTCCTGTGCCATACACTGCTTTCACAGAGTCAAGAAAATGAAAATAAGAAAAGGCTTATCATAGACTATCATGTCTAACCTCTGCTTATTTGAAAACAGCTCTATATTATTCCCACTGATGTTCATCATTTATTAAGTACTTGGAGCAACAGACTTATACCATTTCTCACCACAATCACCACATTTTTCTTTATATCTAGCAAAATATGTGTCTCTAAGTTTTTCACAAAGGCAGCAAGTCTGAAGCTCACATTTACTTTATTATCTGCTACCTAATAAGATGCCTCAGAAGACTTTCCAGAATGGCTTTTCCCAGAAACCTCATATATATATGTGATACTGTGAAATTAAGATCAAGCATGACTAAGCTCTCTGCAATACCACTTTTACTCCTTATAAAACAGTTGTTCATGTCTTCACATTTAATATAATATTGCTCACATCTATTTGGCAACTTTTTTAAAATACCTAACTTGCTGTCCATTGAATCATGTACAGATGTGTGTGAATAACCTGCATAAAACAGTGTTGTTGTCAATAAGCCACAAATTTTCATCAAAACTTCCTGTCAGAAAGTCAACTCAATAACAGTTACTTCACTCTGCCCCAAGGCAAATGATAAATAGACTGTGATAAATAGGACTATGTACACAGTATATAGGAGGCATAAACAAAAAATTGAAAGGTTTATTTCCTCATAAAGTCAAAATATGTGACAGTTGTGCAAACACCTAAATAATAACCACCTCTTTAGTGCACTGAGACTGGAAGAAAGAGAACAGGAAAAAGTCTTGTATTTCATGGACTGGAAGACTAGGACTTAATGAATTCATGGGTAATATTTTAAAAGATACCTTGGCTATCAGGAACCTGTGTCCACTTGAGGAAGCTGAAAAACTGTTTAGGACCATACATCCAATTAATTTTCACTGAGACCTAGACATCCCAGTATCTAAATCAATTTTGGAAATGGACTCAGGCATGTCTAAGAATATTACCTCCGTTAGTGATTTTGAATCAATAAATGTAATAATTTCCAGCTAGAAGTTTTGAAATCTATGAGATATGAGATTATCCAAATGAGACTGTCCTCATGATGGGCATCATTCACTATGACCAAAACACTATACTCCTGCAATCGATATACAGATCAATTTGCTAGCCTACTGTCAACTCAGCAATATTTAGCAGAAGACTGTGCATGTGAACTATTTGGCAGATTGTACTCGCGACATTTGAACACTTTTGAAGATGAATGAAATGTTTAGGAAAAAAAAAAAAGGAAAGTTTCTAGAGCATCCCTACTTAAAGTTCTAGGGCTTTTGTCTAAATATATGTCTATATATACACTTACATTTATACTTATATACATATGGGAATTCTATAATTGCTTTGCTGTTGTCTAAAAATAGTACTCTAAGCAGCGCAATTTCAAAAAAGCCCATGACTAAGATAATCCTGGAATTTGTTTCATTGTCTCTGCTTTAGACTCCATTTCTCTTTCAAATTACGGCTTTGTTATCGTTTCCACAGACGACATCCACAGTATCTAACCATGACAGAAGTAAGAGGCTTTCATGAATCACACATTAATGTAAATTTGAGTTTACCAATAATATTTTACTTTACTGCATTTTCATAGAAAATGACTACTTTCTGCAGTTATATTAATGTTAAAAGAGACAGACTTTATCACCACCCAAACAAGAGTTCCCACAGATGACAAAAACACCCCCAATTCAAACAAATGTGAGTCCAGTCTGCTGTCTTAATAATAATGCACTACATTCTCGTGGCCATAATATCTGATCACAACTTCATGTTTGCAGAAAAGCTAGGGACTGTTACGATTGCTGTTTACTTGTATTACAAAAGAATTTTGAAGATGCAAATGACAGTGAGGTTCCAGTCCCAGTCGCAGGTAGAAATCCATAACAAAGAGACTCTCCAAAATCTTATAAAGAGATACAAAAGCCAAGCTCAAACTAAGACAGTAAATGAAAGTTAGGCAAGGAAAGCTAAATAGTGTCATCCCCCCACAAAACATAAACCTCTTTGTGCTGTGAAACAGAGAATGCTGTCCTCTGAAGTGTACAGCCATGTACCTCAGAAACTCCAAATTTAGTCCTAAAAAACAACATTTATTGAAACCTTTTAAGCTTGGTGGGTTTTTTTTTCCTTTTATGTGAAAGCTTTAAAGACTGTCCAGAGGCCCGCAGGAAATTTTTGGGGCCAAAAAAGGGGATGGAGGAGGGACAAGCTGAGAGCTTTAAGGGTGGGGCAAAACCACCATGAAAAGATAACTAAATAAATGGCATTCTTAAAGCTGAGCTAAATGAAAAATAAGCCTTGAGAGCAGTGAAGAAATAACAAACCTGTGATTACTTCCATCTTCTATATCTTATAAATACAGCTGAAAACTCTATTGGAATTACTGGTTATGAAATAAGCTTTTTAATCAATAGATAGCCATAGTGCAGCCTTTAGAAGAACTACTGCTTAGGATCTACTTACTATTTAGCAGGATTGAGAGAGAAAAAGGTCTTCTTAAGGTTTTCATAAAAACAGCTGAAAGTTGTTTCTCTGTTTTGGAGAATTCCAGAAATTAAAATGTAGGGCAAAGTGCCAAGCTCCCCAAGACTCATCTTTAAAAAGGAACCAATCCTTCAGGGATTCCTGTGGCAGAGTTTCTGTGCTTTATGCACCACGTTTGCAGATGCTTGTTGGCAAAGCTGGCTTGTTTTCAGGTACTCTGTAAAAGGATAAATGTGGTCAGAGAAAAAATAACCGAGCTAATTATCTGCCATATTGTGGCCTTACTTGTTGCTATTTCAATATATTGGTTTCATTAGCAATTAATTCAAGCTGGAACAGCCTTACCATATGCACAGCAGCTCCAGGCCCAGAAATCTGCAGCTGGTGAGTTTTATCATTATTTTGAATAGAAATTTTAAGGATAATTTTTTGATTCTTTTTCTTATTCTTGGTTTTCATTTCTTTTTGAACATAGACTGCAAATACTTGCTTTGCCTAAAAGCAGCGTGTTTTCTAATTGCAAGCATGTACAGCATGCTGGACAATATGGAAAAGACTTCTAAGCTTCAGTTCATTTATTATGGATGACAGATCACTTAAAGATCACTGTACCTCTTTAGCCACCAGGCTAGTAATGGCTAGTCAACATTAACATTTGAAAGAGTCTGACTACTTTTTTTCTCTATCTTATCACTGCTATTTGATGGCACCAGATTTGTTGTTCCAGAAGTGACTTTCCTTATGGTGAGAGGGGGGAAAAAAGCTTTCCTAAAGAATAGACATACACAGACTTGTTCATCCACCAATATTTCAAACTACTTCTTTCTACTATTCTTTCTACTATTTTCCACTTCTTATTGTGTTCAGAAGGCTTTTCAAATTCTCATGCAAGGCATCTGATGCACCTCACAGTTAGAATTACTACCAAAGGAAGACTAAAGTTATTGTATCAAGGTATTGAACAGCAGGAGGGCAAGGGCAAGCGGCTTTAGCCATTCTTTTCCAGTTCAGTCTCAGACCTTCTTTTACAATGGTGTATGCATTGTATTCAGCGGCAAAAGCCTCTGCCACACACAGCATTTCAGGCAGATTAAAGACAGAGTAGCCTAGTCACATTGCATCTTTCTATGTGTTATCAGGGCTCATGCTAAGTAAAGTAAGTGCTAATGATTTTCTCCTCACAATCTAAAACGTGACTTCATTTTTTCATATAAAAGGCAACTTCAAACAAATAAACAAACAAACATTGAAACACAACACACACAAGAAGTGATGGGTATTATCTCTCCACTATATTTATAAAATACAGAGGAATGTTTCCAGAGTAAAGCTGGGTAAAAATAGCATCTTGTATTTGAGGAATGGGAGGATAAGTTTCATTTGTTTTTACTAGTACTGTATAGAGTGAGAGAGGAAGAGGTAGTTCTGAAAAAGGAGGTAGGATTATACTAGGCAGTACAGCTTCTTTTTTTCAGTCTCTGATTAATTATTTTTAGTCTCATTAGCAGGGATTACAGTGACCCACCTACACGGGCTAGCACATCAGCTGACACCCAATCAACCATTATGCGATACTATATGCAAAAAAAAAAAGAGACAGCATATTTTCAAGTGAAATGAAGTTTTACATCACAGCTATACAGAAGATTATTGAAAATAATTAAATGGTAAAATGAAACTTATGAAACACGGGATCTCCTGTTTTATGCAATCTTTTTACTCCTTTTTTTTTTTATATATATATTTCTACTCAATGTATATGGCTGAACTACATTTTAAGTTCCTTCTTGGTTTTCCAATGTCATGTTATTGCTCCTTTGAGTCTAGTTCCTTAGGTTCCTTATTTGTTATAACCTGATTTTATTTGGTTTTCTCAGTCATGCCCATTTATTCTTTTAGCTTGGGATCATTTATCTGTTTACCTGTTGGTGCTTGCTCCTTTTCTGCTTTTCTTCTTCCTTTGCCTTTGCTCTTACAAACCTTTTATGCTACCAACCTTTCAGCCTTTTCTATATCAAAGAAAAAGCAGTCTAGCTAAATCTCTCTTCTAAATTGGGGTCATGTACAAAAGAGCAAAGTTCACTTTGCAGTTCCCTAGTCCTCTAGCTTTTTACGTAGGGCTTGTCTTCCAGTCAAACTGAAAGGATCATAAAGGTTACATCTCAGCCTTGTTTAGTCCTGCCCTTTGGATAGAAAGTAGTCTGATGTGATGTAGTCCAACTGATGTGGTAACGAGATCCTAGTGGTGACTTTTATGTGTTACTAAACTCTTTAAGCCTGGGTAGTTGCATATGACTGCTCCTAGTTCATAGTTTCTCCAGTTCATCGTGTAGGCACAGACTATTTCTATCTAGTGAGAAAAAACTTTTTCTCAAAAAGAAAACTAGTTTAATATGCCTTAATATTTCTGCAACTCGCTTAATATTTCACTCAGGCCTTCAGCAGGGGCATCTCTATACTATGTCCATATGAAAATAATCCCTGGAGCCAGGTTAATTAAGAAAACTATCCCTCCACTTATCTTCATTAGGCTTCTAACAGAAGAAAATTCCCAATTTTGCCTCTAGAGGTTTTCCAGAGCTCTCCTGATTCTTTTCAGCTTGTAAAAGTAATACACTTCTAAAATCTTCTTGCCATGAATAAACTTGATGAACAGCAGATCGTCATTGTGCTTGAAAACAGGAAGCAAGCACAAGAGCTTGTCCTTTAGGGAGACAAAGGCCTTCCTGCCTCTCCACTTACTCCAGCTGGTCTTCTATTTCTGAAAATGAAACAGCCTTTCAGCTTTGAGTGGAGCTCTCTCTTAAAAAGAGCTGGGCAAAAAAATTATGGAAAAATCAGAACTTTTCAATAACTGTCAATTTTGACAGAAGTTGACTTGAGAAAAAAAAGAAATGAAGCTTTCTGGTAACGTCAAAAACATCCTGTTTCAACATTTTCAGAATTATTTTTTTTCTTTTAATTTCCAAGTGACTTTTAAAAAGACTTTATATTATAAGGCCAAAGTCAGAACAAAACATTTTTTTCTTGAAAATTAAATGATTGAATTGATCTGAAATCATATTTTTATTGAAAAATGTCAAAACAAATTCAAGATGGATTTTGAAGTTATAGAATTCCCTTTGGAAATAAAATTTCCATGGTTCTGAACAATATCTAAACTGTTGCCTTCACTTTTGGATCCACTGATCATGGTGGAATCTTGAAAAACGCCAAGCTAAGAACATAATGTTTTAATGAGCTACCCCCGAGACGAAGATTTCTGTTCAAAACAAAAGCTACAGAAGAAGTTTTCAGCAAAATCTATTCCTCTGACTGTCAGGAGCTCCTTTAATTTGTATCAACTGAAGGAACCAAATAGGAACAAGGGATGCATGCTGAAGAATAAGACTTTACATGAAAAGGTAGCAAAATGTGTGCCTATATCATCTGGCAGAAGACCTCTTTTGCACTAGACCAGTTTTCTATGGGCTATTTACATCAGCTTTCTAATGCAGCTTGGTAAAGCGCTCGGAGACCAGAACTGTTTCAAAGACTGAAAGGCACATGGAACCGAAGAATTTTAAAAATAATTCAGAAAAACATTCCTATCTGAAATGCTTTTTCAACTTTACGTCCCACTCCTCATGAGTTCTGCGATCCATGTTAGTGGGACTCAGTTCTGAGTTCCACGGTCCTAGGTATGGAGCGATGCTCTCTCTAATACAGAGTTCCTATTTGAACTCCACAGTCTTATACGCATACACACACATGAGCACTCACATACACCAACACTACTCATACATATTTAGTCTAGATTTTTCTTCTCTCAGATTATCTTCACAATTATCCTCCTTCTGTGTTTTTCCACCCTCATATTAGGACCCCACCTCCAACAGATGTGTTATCAGATTGCTTAATCTTCCAGACTCAAACCACCACCTAAGCAAAGATGAAAACAAAACCAGAAAATCAGTGCTGAAGCTTCAGTGCTCATGAAGCTTGGCAAATTCAACACATTCAACAAACTGCTATTCCTTGGTCATTGCAGGCAGACAAATCTTGAAAGACAAAACCCATAAAGTAACCTGGAAGATGTCTGAAAAAATACTAAGAATTCATCCAAACAAAACAAAACAAAAAGGAAATAAACTATGCCTCTTGAAAACTCTGAAAGTTAGTGCCCACGCTGAGATGGAATAGGCACGCAGGCTAGGATTGGGTTCACATTCATTTTGTTTTGGAGATAAATGATGTGTTTATTATTCCTTAGACTGCTATTGCAGTCTGTCTCACCTTTTCTCTGGCACCTGTTGCACCGGTTTCCTAGCCAACTTATTTATATGGCTATGAAGAATGACACTCCAAGAAATTTTTCTGTTTGGGAGATATAGTTATAAGGATATCTTTTCGGCCAGTTCTGACATGGAGGACACAGAGATGGTAAGACTCTCTCTACAGTGTGGCCCTCAGATGAGGACCGTATTTGTTTCATATTTCTTGGCCTTACCTACTTTCTTCTGACAAGTTACAGGACAGAAGTGACAAGGATTCTTTTTCCTATTTAACATCAAGTTAGTGACTCATAACAGTATTCCTATTCATAGGCCTTACCTTTGCAGGTGATTGCAAAACCTGGCTGGGCAAGAGAAATGGGTCATTGTTCCAGCTCACCTTTAACAGATATCTGGTTCTCTGTAAACTGTGGTGCAAAAGCAAATAGGGCTTTTAATTGGAACAGAAGTTGGACCCTAGCTCAAAGCTTGACAAACATGTTCATCAGTGTGTTAGTTTTAACACAATGTGAAAATCAAAAGGGATTTGTCACACATGCCTCTCTACCATACTTTGAAGGTTTCAGACTCAGGTGATCCTCCCCATGACTATGGTGGGAGTGGTAGAAGTATCTCAGGAGGCTTCCAGTTTCTAACCTAGCAGTCTGATTCATAATTTAAATCAACCTGGCAAATATGGGCAAAGGGTTCCTGGTGAGGTAATCTAGCCAAAAATTATACTGAAATCCACTTTCTGTGGGTATTTTTTGGGTGGGCAGGGAACAGCCCATTACTGACTTTACTTAAAAAGACCCAAGCTCTGTTTTTACCCCATTTCCAGTAACCTCATAGCTAGTTCTGCGTTGCTTCATTTCACTGCCTATACTGGTTGAATTCCTGACCTCGAATGCAGGGAAGTTTCTTTCCTCAAAAAACAAAAACAAACAAACAAAAACAAAAGCTGTACAAGCATTGCCTATTGTCCACAAGGATCCTTCTTTATGATGCAGCAGACCCTGCTAGCAGAGAAGAGAGTGAACTGCATGCTGACACTACTTTTTTCTGAGGATGTACTACTGTTATTCATTTTTCCCAATTGTACTGTTAATTTACTAGGAAGCAGCAGCTGCTACACCACCACATTTTCACTGCTCTACAGAATTGGACAAACAAAAGAAAACACCAATATTTTGCAAACTGTAATGGGATCTCATTCTATATCTGATCCACTTGAATTATCTGGTAGTGACCTCCAAAGTTTCTGTAGGGTTACAGCTTCTCTTCTGCACTCTCCACAACAACTATAATTATATGGCACTTGCGCCTCAGGAAACAAAGATATACATTCCAAAGAGACAAAGACAGAAATTGCTCAAGGATCGCTCTGAGCTCTGGAAAGCCTTTCTTAAAAAAAAAAAAATTATCCTCAAAACAGGCTTCAAGACTTTTTTTTTTTTTAGGAAAACAGCAAGCCAGGAGAAGAAAGTTAATGTGCATTCAGTTTTTATGACCCTCCTCAAAACAGTGCCAAAACTGGGCCAGAGAAGTAAGTTTTCCTGTTGAAGGTTCTTTTTTTTTTTTTTTTTTTTTTTTGATTTTTGGCTTCCTCTAATTCTTACTCATCTTTTAGATGCTACAGTAGCACACAGTATAAGAACGTGATTCTCATTCCACTGCTGATTTGCACATTTTAGACAGGATAGCCAGTGATATTGACTCCTCTTTCACTGTTGGTCCTGAGGAGGCACTGGCTTTATCCTATTTGCATTTTTCAGAGCAGATAGTACTCACAGAGTTTTACATTTCTTACAGGAGAATATTCTTCATTTTGCAGCCAGACCAATAGTTCTGCTGGACCCTGTTAGGGATAAAGTTGTCCTTAAATATTCACTTGAGGATTATTTTTACAGCTCACCTTGGTGCATAGATGACCGCTAACTGCTTAACCAGGCAAAAAGTAATCTTGAGTGCTGGTGGCAAAAATCCTCTTCAGAGTCTGATGAATTGTGATAAAGCATTTTTGTAATTTTGTTCTGCTGATTTGTTGGAGAGGGAGAGGAGTATTCCTCCTCTATTGTCACGCTAGTCAGATAAACTGAAATAGTGGGCATTGTTACTGCTATATAGGTACAAGTATTATGTGTAAGCTGGTATGATGTACTACGAAGAGAAAACACCTGCATCTAAGAGGACCTAATAAAAACACCTGCTCTCATAATTTTTTTATTTTGGTTGCTCTGGATTTCTACTTTCCCCATGCCTTCATATACATGATACATGAGGCACTGAGGTTCCGTTAGTCACAGGTGAATGAGCATATTCCAAGTTTATAGTCTAGACTGGTGCGTGGCTGCAAGTCATCTGAGTGAACTTCAGTCTGGAGAGACTGAAGGTGAAGAAAAACAGGAATAGGAAGTGATATCCCTATAAGTGGACAGTGTTCACCAGGGAAGCGAGATACACAAAGAAGAACCATCTTCAAAAACAGGGTAAAGAGTTTCTCCTCTATTCAGCCATATCCCTGTGGCAAGGAGTTAAGGACCTTTTACACTTCTAACTGCTGGACTGCCTGCATTTATCCAGACATTTGCCAGCTCTAGATTGTGTTAGAAAAATGTGTCTTGACATCTTGAAAATTGCTTAGAAATAAAATCTTGTGAGAATAGCTTTGTCCTTTTACAAATCTAATAAGAAGGGCTTTACATTTCTTGCATTTGCTTCTAATCCATAAGCTACATCCAAAGTATTGACTCCCAATGCTCTTAATCCTGCATATCCTATATTCTTCTCATTGTGATCTAGGACCTGAGTGAGCCATTTTCATGCAAAAAAAAATGTTTGCTGAAAAAATGTAGTTGTGGTTGAACTGAAATTATTTGCCAAATAGGTGGATAGTTTGATCAAGAGGAAAAAAAAAAAACCTCAATTTCTGACTGCAAAACTGAGCTAATTTTTTAAAACATCTTTAAAATTATTTAAGATGAGGCAAAATATTTTATTCAGCTTGACATTAGGTATTTGGAGGTTGTCATTCTAGCAGAAAATGAGTATGGGGAAATTTGCTTCAATTTATCAGTTAAGCCAGACTCAAAAACCTTAATAATTCTTTTTGCACAGAAGGTATCTACAACTTCAGTGAACAGTTTCAACTGAAGTCATGTTTTAACCAGGAAACAATCTTCAAATATGTTTGATCACATGGAGAGAACTAATGCTGTACTGGGTTTCAAAGACATGTGCCGATCCCTATGCATTTACTCTGGTTTAACCGAAGCGTGGAGCTTAAGTGATAATGATTTTAGCTTTAGTCATGAGGAAGATGTGAATTTATTTTACTGTTTGCTTGGGAAGGAAATATTCTGTTTCCAGAGAATAACACTTGATTCCTCCAGTGGATACTGTTCATTTTTTTACTGAAATAAAAGCCTATGTGGTTGATAAGAAGTAGCTGTCTTAAAATCCACTGATTCCTTGTCTGGTATCCATTTAGGTACATCTGTTATTCAAGTGACAGCCACAGATGCTGATGATGCCAACTATGGCAACAGTGCCAAAATTGTGTACAGCATCCTCCAAGGACAGCCATATTTCTCAGTGGATCCAGAAACAGGTTAGCAACTCACGTGGTCCTACTTTTTGCAATGACAGAGATAGGACGCAGGGATCAAGACACTTTTAACTGTATTACAATTTCGCAGCAGGTTTATGACATGAAATGACTTACACTGTTGAAGTACTTACACTCAAAAAAAAAAAAAAAGAGTTATTGTAGAAGAACTGCTGCCCTTGGTATGGATAAGACTTCCAGAAGAAGTTCACTGTAAGAGTCTACAGTTGAGCAATGGTGCAGAATATTGTAAAGGATTCAGAGAATCATGAAAGCAATTAAATGTTTATTTTACACCATTTTCTGGGAGTTTCATCTGTTCATTTTAAAATAGGGACCTGAACAAGTTCAGATCAGAAGGAGAAAAAAAATCTGCAAAGGTAACTAAATTATATATTTATAAATGTCTGAGATAGATTTTTGATCACCGGCAATTTTTAAGTCAAGGTGTTTTTCGAAACTATGCTCTGGTTCTGACACTTATTAGAATTGAAGCAAGATTTAATCAATGGAAGTACTTGAAACTGTTATACAGGAAAACAGATAAAAATCAGACAAATAAATGAAAAACTTATGTAAACTTTTGTGGTCTATATCCAAAACTGTGGTCCCAAAAAAAAAAAGTTAGCAGACACCTAATCCTAAATTCAGGTAAGATTTAGTAGGCATGACCTTGTTTTGCCTAACACTTCTCTTTCTGCACATGAACAAAATTGTTTTGGTTTAAGAATTTAAGTTCAATGGTACCCAGGATCCCTAAAGTTCCCAATCCCATGGACATGCTTGGTGATGGCTATCTTATCTAATTTCCTTTTAAAACAAATTATTTGTGAAACCCAACAAGGGGATGCCAAAGGGATAGTAAGAGTTACATGGTTACAGTATTAATAGGGAACTAGCATAGGATTAAAATGTTAGGTAGTACTTGAATCTGACAAAGCCACCACCTTTTTAAATATAAAAAAGCCCTATTCGTTTTTTTTTGTTTCTGTTTTTTAACTGTGAGCATCTACTTTCATGACAAGACTTTCTGGGATCTGGATCGCAAAAACATGGGGATCACTTCTCTGTTTAGGGTACGGGATTTTTGGCTTTCCCACCTGAGGTCTCTGTTGTTCCTGTGTGCTGTATAAATTGCCGAGACATTTAAGTTATGTTTATGGAACTCTTATTTGGAGGTGAGACATCCAAAGGTGATTTTCCAGCATTAATTTTAAAGGCTTATCCAGTTATTTTATTACCTATAGCCCTAGATGATCACCGTGCTTCCCATTTGGCATGAAAATCTATGGACCTACTAGTAGAGCCTGAAATAATGAATCCAAGACAAGACAGAGTTCAGCCTTGTGCTGTAACACCAAAATCTCACCAGGGCTGGAGGTTGTATATGTTATTAAAATAATAGCCATGAAAAGTAGCTGAAAAGTTTAATTAATTCAACAGTTATATATATATTTGTCATCAAAAGAATAATTACATTGATTTAGCACATCACAAACAGCAAATAATGTCTTTGTTATATTTCTTTCTCTTCCCTTAAAGTCAGATTAAATCAGTAATAGATTGAAAGCCTTATACCTTAAATTGTATTTGCTTGCTATGCACAGTATATCTTACATAAATCCATTTAATTAAAGTGTGCAGGTTATTTTTCTCCTTATCCTTCCCCTGTCTCTTTTTCTCTTTTTTTCTCTCCTTTCTCTGTTTTACCCCAGGCATAATCAAAACTGCTTTACCGGACATGAGCAGGGAAAACAGGGAACAGTATCAAGTGGTCATCCAAGCTAAAGACATGGGAGGCCAGATGGGAGGACTATCAGGGACCACCACCGTGAACATCACACTGACTGATGTCAACGACAATCCTCCTCGATTCCCCCAGAGTACGGAACATCTAATAGTACTATTTTTTTCAAAGAACTTCTCTAAAATCACTTGTTTCACTGTCACCACCTGAGATCTTTTTTCTTCCTTTTTTTTTTTTTGAATAGATATAAGCCCACTGCTGTGTCTGTTTATGCTGCAGCATTATTAAAGCAAATGGGAATTTCTGCCTCTTTTTTTAAAGGCAAACTATGTCTTGGAATAATAATCCTACTTCCCACCTCTGTTCACAGTAATGTTAGCAGTAACAATAACCTAGGCTTACAGGGATTTGAAAGACCTTATAGAAATTTCATAACAACATCTAAGGTTCAGCCTTTGAAGACACAGTCCCACATGTTTAGGCAAGCAAGCAAGTCGCCAAATTTTCTAGCCTACCGGCTTGCACAGTCAGAGTTGGTAGGTGGTATGCTCTGCTGAAAATCCGACCATTTGGTTTAGGTACTTGTAATTTGCATTCAAGTCTTGATGTTGAATGTCTTTGATAATCTAGACCACATTAGACATGATTAAGGTTTTTAAAAATATGTCTGTAGACTAAGAACTGGCAAACAACAGAAAGCTGCACAATAGAGAAATCTTCACAACATATTACAGGTCTTTTCATCCTCGGCCACTGGTTTAAAACCAATCCCAAGTTGTTATAATCAGTGTCTGATAACTGTTTGATAGTCTGTAGATAAAAGAAATTTACAGCTTCAGTTCAGCACCTGCTGGAAAAAGGTCCACATTATAAAATCTGAATTGCTTATTGGCACTGACTGGGGACCTGACTGGCTCTCTTAACAGATTCACCAAGGACAGAACAAATGAGGCTGATTTAGAAAACGCTCTCCTGGACTTACAGAAACTTGAAAAGCACTTCAGTACCATGGCAATAAGTACAATCAGAATAGCATAAACAAGTCAACCTAGAATAGATTTTTAAAAATGTTAGAAAACTCTGAAAGTATGGAAGAGAGGTTTCTTTAAGTTGCTTATAATGTTTTTATCTCCTTTCATGATAACAGATTGCTTTTAAAAAAAGGGGGGGGGGAGGAAGAACAGTACTGAAGGTCTTAAAAAGAAAATATCATTATCTGAATTCATACTCAGAGTTTAATTGCTGAGAGTCACCTTCGCATGGCAAACTCAAGCCACAAATTCTTAACCAACTTTCCCATTTGACTGCAGGAACCATGATATTTTTGGCAAATAGGAATCCTTGAACCCAAATTAGAATTCAGTGTATTGCATTGTAGGCTTGGCTGCTGAGTTAAAAATAAAAACAACAAAAAAGAGAGAGATAAAAAAGATAAAAGAATGAAGGATGCATAAAACTGCAAAATAACTTTGTCTTCTCAGGCTCCTTAGCCTTTGTTCCTTCTGGTGCTCTTTCAAGTTTAGCTGAAGCCTGATCTGAAAAACAGTGAAGTCTATGGAAGTTCTGAAGATTTCAGTAACCTTTGGTTTAGGTCCTTAATTGTAGAGAAGTTCACACAGTTTGATGCCTCACAAAATACTCTCTCTGTAGCTTGCTACTTTAAACTTCACTGAAACACATAGCATGGGCTATAGATGACCTGCTTTGGGACCAGTGCAGGGGTGTAATTTTCATTTTGCTGATGACCCTTCCCTCTCATTTTCTTTTTCCTCAGTAGGGTGTTTTTCAACACTTCCTGGTAAATCAAACATAAAGAAACATCTGGAGGTTTTGATTTCTTCTCAGATAGTTATGAACTGGAGCATGTCTTCAAAGGACTGAGTAGTTCTGGGAGTCTGCTCCTTCCAAAAACAATAACCTTCCCTTTCCTCTCATGTGAGGCAACAGTAAGTGAAAGTGTGGCCCAGAGCAGAAGGTGAATTGCAAGTGGGGGCAAAAGGAATTAATGCCAAAGTACTGAAGAACTAAAGATTGCTTTATGAGAGGAGACAGAAGAAAGGAAAGTAGCAGACTGCAGTGTGAAGCATCAGTTGTTCAGGCTGCAGTAAGGATGAACTAATTTTCTGCTTTATTTTGTATCCTGGAAGGCACACTGACCTTACACAATTAAAAGGCCTGAACTTTTTAATGGTTTAATGGCAGTGGGTGAAAAGCCTCTTCAGAACTGCACCATAAAGAAAATCTTACATTTTTGGAATTCAGTTGTACCCTAAACCAAACTAGCCATCTCACATGCCCAAAATGTGCAGCACTCACACAGTGTCACAAACGTAAGTAATGCTTTCAGACGCAAAAAGCATTTATAGTAGTTATTTCTTCTGGAAGAAGTCATAAGTGGCACGATTAAATCTGTTCTTACAGTATTGCTGGCTCCCCTGCCGCACCCCCAAATTTGAACAAGCCTTCAAAGTTATGTCTAGCTGCCAGGAATCCTAACTTTCATCCCATTTTCAGCTTGTTTTAAGGGAACAACATTCATTTTAGTCTGTGGAGATTGCAGCCAAACAGTCTACTACTGAGCTTTCACTTACAGCCTTGAATTTGTAACAGCAAATACAGTTTAGCATCAAGCATTAGCTTCCATTTTGTTACATATCTATATAAATATGGGGTATTTCCAGTGACACTCTTTTGTACTTAGACTTTACAATTGGGGATAGAGACTCATTCAGCACTCAAATGTCTGTTGTAGTCCTTGTACTTAAAAGGAACCTTCAGGACCATTTAAGTGCCTTAAAAGAAAGCAAAGGACATGCAAATATAGGAAATGGGCTAGCTCCAAAAAAGATACTTGACTGTATTATACTACAAGGCAATGCAATTTATACAGGTCCTTCCAGACTATTCAAATAAGGATTGTGCATCTTGTCAGGTGCCAAATTTGTCCAGTCCAGACCTCTACAGTATTTTCCAGTGCTACCACTTCACTCAGTAGGTTGATATTAATTAACATGAGTAAATAGCTGAAAATAAACATCAGATTCTGGAATGTAAGATGTTGAAAATAGCAGAAAATTCTTACATTTTCTTTCTAGTAAACAACTGAAAATACTAATTTAGAAACATACTGAGTCTTACCAGTGATGAAAGGTTTTCATTGTCTAGTTCTAACTGGTCAATAAAACCATGTGATTAATTCTTTGTCTGCAACAGCATGTCTTTATAATTACATTTTTATTGCAAATCTTGTCAGAAAATACATATAAATTCACTTTTCATACATATATTCAAGATTAAAATGTCTATGTAATCAGAATTCTTTCTAGCAAAACCTGATTATAAAAACATTAAATGAAACCAACCATTAAAAGAGCACAAAAAGTATGTGCAGAGTAAATTAAAGAAAATCTGAATGCATCTGCATTTCAATTAACTATAGCAATTAACATGAACATGTATCCAAATGCTCCTTACCATGACTCTTTAGTGTGTATTACCAATAACGGCTGGATGCATTACTTTCAGATAAAACACCTAAAACTCTTGAATACATATTTCAAAAGAGAGAAAAAAAAATCCTATTCTATTTTAGCCTCTTTCCAAAATCTACATTGGTTTCTAAAACTCCAGTGTCTTGGAAAAACAAAACAAAATCCCCCACTACTTTCATCTGGGAACTTTTCTAGACGACTGAGAAGAAAAAAAAAAAAACTACACTGTTAAATAATCAATGTTAGAATCAGTACCATATTATTGTGCTTTTGTGTTCCTTATAGCTGAAAAATAAGGGAAAAAAAGCATTAAAAGCACAGTACTAAATGACTTTGAAGAACCACCTGAAAATTTTTTGACAGTTTGTCAATCAGCTCTGAAACCTGTTTTAAAGTTTACTTTGATGACTAATAGATTTTTTCTTAAAATGTTTCAAACTCCAAGTTACTTAAAAAATCCAGGTGAAACTGAAGATGTTTATTTTTCAGAAGAACAAAGGTCCTCAAAATAATAAATGATTGATTTCAATCTTCCAGGCACCTACCAGTTCAGCTCTCCTGAATCTGCACCACCTGGGACTCCTCTTGGCAGAATTAAAGCCAATGACCCCGATGTGGGTGAAAATGCAGAGATTGAGTACAGCATCTCCAGTGAGGATGGATCAGATATGTTTGACATCATCACTGACAAGGACACACAGGAAGGGATTATAACTGTCAAAAAGGTTTATTTTTTCTCCCTCTCTTTTATATGTACTTAGCTCTCCAGGTGCTATGACTATTTTATCTTTTTCTAGGGGAAGGGAGGGTAGTTCTCACAAGAGGTCAGGTTGCCAAGTAGTTGTTGTATTAGTTTTGTTCTTCTCTTTCTTCAGCATATATCTGTTACTTTCAGGTCTTGAGGGAAATTTCCTGGCGTGTCACTTCACATAAAGCAGTATTTCAGTGGCTGCTGTCTGTTCAGTGAATATACTCTCACAAACAGCAGTTTTGAATTAGGGCTGTGAAAACCTGGAGGGGTTCAGTTCATGGAGGGGTTCAGTTCACAGTGGGGTTCATCAGTGTGGGGTTCATCAGCTGACTGCTGCAGCGAGGCTCACAAGGGTCGGAGGCTTGCCTGAAGGTTTAAGTGTGATGAACTTATAACTCCAAGGCTAACTTCTTCCTCTCTAATCTGTCTGGCAATATACAGGAGTCTCTTATCCAGAATGCTGAGCTCAAATCTTCAACACCTAAAAACTCTGTTGGTTTAACCTAACCTTGGTGAAACTTAAACTGCTGGACATCATGTTGATGGAGGCCTGAAGACCAAAGGAATAGGCAGAGATTTAATTCAAAATACCATTTCTGATTGATTTATTGATTGCTTTTTAGAGTTCAGACTATTAAACTTACAAAAAGCTGTGATGGTATTACCAAACTACTGTTACAATTATTTTACATTAGATGTTAGAATGGATCCGGTAAAGAAGGTTCATGTGATAATATCTACTATGAACACTATGCTCAGTTCTACCCTTATGGTGTCAGTTATGAAAAATGTATATTTATTACAGCATATAGATTTATATACATCTATTTTTGGAGAGGTGCATGAGTATTTGTGTGTGTGTACATGTATACCTGTGTACATATGAACATATAGGTACATATACATTTATGTATATATGGAACAAACCTGAACGGTTCAAGGATCATCCAGATCAGTTAATAAGCAGAATTGCCCCAAAACTGGAATGTTGGGTTCACATGGAATTTCTGTAATTCAGGTAAAGGTTTTGGGGAATCTACACACTTTATTTCTCATTTCTAAAAAAACTAGAAGTCTGGGTGATGTGCTAGGAAACGTTGACAGGTGTGTTACTGAAACAGAAAGAAATACACATTGGGACACAAGCTTCACAATGAAAAGAGCAATTTTTTTTAATTCATCAAGGATCACAAGCTCTGCAGTTTCTGTAGAGCTCTACCTTAAATCTGGCATTTCCCAATTTTTGAGTGTTAAATTCCCTGTAGTAATATCTTGAATTAAGCATGTGGATAAGTGCAGATGCCAAGGTTATAATGCAAATGTCACATATATTGGAAATCAGAGTTCAAAGATTTTATTCTCACTCTGGAATATAGAGGCCAGGGGTGAGTCTGGTTTGCTCCTGATACGGAACAGGCAAGAGCAGATGGTAAGGGAAAGAGGAAAGTGCACACAGGACAGAGAAGCTTTAGGAGCTGGGGATAACTGTTTGTGTTACTGACGTAGAGATAAGAAAAATAAGGCAACGAGTAACTACTACCTCTGGAAAGAGTCTTCCTACTTTTCTGTAGCTTCATCCCTCCTGTAACAGCAAATCTGGTTTTCCAGGAATCTGAACAAGTAGTAGGTGGAGGGACAATAATTGGCTTGCTGTTGTAAAACTCCCAGTTTTGCCTATGCCTAGAAAAAGCCCTATTGTACTGCATCTTTTTCAAGATGGATTAAATTTTAGAACTTTTGCCCTTAATAATGCCTAGACTTCTAATTCAGCATTATAAAACTGACTCACTTTTCTTGTAAAATGACATCATTTTCTTTTTTATTATTATTTGCTCCCCAGCAGCTGGATTTTGAGAACAAGATGTTATACACCTTAAGAGTGGAAGCAACCAACACTCACCCTGACCCCCGCTTTCTTCAGCTGGGGCCATTTAAAGACACAGCTCTGGTCAAAATTTCCGTGGAAGACATAGATGAGCCTCCAGTGTTCAGCAGATCCTCTTATTTAATAGAGGTAGATGAAGATGCCAAGGAAAGAAGTATTATTGGGCAGGTTGTAGCCCAAGATCCGGATATAACCAAGAATGCAATAAAGTAAGCCCTCACACAAAATAAAGTGATTTAGATGTAGATCGTATCTCACACACAAAATGTAATAAGTGCACAATGTAGGAGTGAGGCACTTGTGTAATTAACCCCACAGGGGTCACTGAAAAATGTGAAGCAGAGAAATACCTATACGAGCTTCTGATGACAAACACAGTTAACACAATATAGGAGATGTTTCTGAAAGAAAGCCTATAGGCATCAGGTAAAAAGAAAGGAGGGGTCAGCATTTAACATGCATCATGTTCCAGTGCCTTCACCAAACCTTTTACAGGATTATACTTTTATGCCATGCTTCCAAAGTCAAACTTATGCAAGATACCCAAATTGCATATTTCTACCTCCCTGCTGGTTGACAGCAGTCAGCCTTCTGTATCGCACCTTTTGCAGTTCCAGTGAGGGAAATAGCACCCTAGACATTACACTGCCTAACCTGTTCCATAGCTTAACTATTTAATGATCACCATTTGTACAGTATGTTAAATAAGAAATGACTGTGAGAAAGTCATAACAATTAGAGGTAAATGTTCAGTGCTGTGAAATTGCTGTAATTGTTAGCCATCTGCTATTATTATCTGCAGTGACAAATACAGCACTGAAATTTGTATATTCACCATGCAACTGATTAGGAAACATGGTTTCTACATTTCTGAACAAAATGGATATGACCTGCAGCAGTACAATTTGGAGAAGAAGCTATGAGTGGAGAAAGGAAATAAAATATTTTTAAGTAATCTATGTAAAAAACATTAGTTTAGCATGTTTATGGATGGCAATTATTAGCCTCTAGATCAGAAAACACCTATAAAAATGACTTTTTCCTTGATAGGAAAGAACTAAGCAAGAGAAAGTGTCATAAAAATAGATTTTAAGGACCTTAAACAACAACATAATCCAAAGATTTTTCCGGTGATTTTGATGGTCCCTATGACACACCAGAAGTATCTGATTTTCAAGTGATACTTAGTTATATCTGAAATGTGTGTCCTTTGATGGCTGAGCTCTCTAGAAAGCAATTAACTTGTGAAAATACTATCTATGGATGTTCACTTCTAGTTAAGCCACTGCTATTCTGGAATTTGCATTATAAGCTAAAATGAGATTTTGAATATCAACCTCTAATAAGCTGCCTACATAAATGGTTTTCCCTTCATCACCCTCACTGGTTTTAAAACCTGTTTCTCAGAATTTGCAACATGCTGTGCTCCTTAATCAACTGCAGGGAAGCTTAGGTACTTGTTAGGAAAACATCCCCTATTAACCACAGGTAAAATCAGAAATAAGCCAAAGTGTAGTAACAGTAGATATTGACACTCAGTTGTATGGTATTTTGACAGATATTCTGTGGATCGACACACTGACCTTGACAGAATATTCAACATCTATTCAGGAAATGGATCCTTATTCATCTCCAAGCCACTTGACCGGGAAGAAACTCCCTGGCACAATATCACTGTCATAGCAACTGAAATAAGTAAGTCAGAGACTATTTATCTAAGAATGTTAGAACCATGAAAAAAAAAAAAGTTAAAACTTTACAGTATTTATGATTTATCTTGTTTCATTAAGTTTGCCCTTACTCAAATATTATTAATGGACAGAGCATCTTTAAGCTCAACTTATTACTTTAGGACCATCTTTGCCTACTGCAGAAAAGATGATTTGAAATTCTTAGGCTCAACAAAACTGTGTAGAGGAGGTATTAGACAAGTTAAATTGTTCCCTGAGAATTCCCAGAAATGAATTACGTGCCGGAGAGTTATATTGGGTTTATTCTAAACTCAGTCTTTAGTCCAGGGGAAATCCTTGGCAAAAAGAGGCCATGGCTGGACAAATAAAACATTGCCAAAATGACCCTTTCAAGCCAGGTGAAAAAATTATATTTAACTTCAACCTGCTGTAACCTATCTCAGGAAAGAGCTTCAGCTGATGCCAAGACTAGAGAAAACTATTTCCCCTCCAGGCCTGAAGCAAACCCTGGCCCTGCGTCTTTCACCTGGATTCTTTACGGTTTTGTTGGATGTTTTTGTTGGAGACCTCTGGATGCCTCTCGCCTGTCCTTTCCTTTCCAGCCAATCAAAAACAGGCATCAGAGGGGGAACAGAGAGAGTCCCCTGATGGCAGGGAACAGCTTTCACAGCTTTTCTCCTTCTTATCCCTTTCTTCATGCTCCTTTATGGACTCCCCAGGCATCTATGAGCATAACAGGCAGGAAGAGGTATTTGGAGAGATATATTATATACCCATTTTCAGGAAGACTGATACCTTTTCTTCATACAATCCTCTTTCACTGTTTTGTCAAATATGGTCTCCGTTTTCAGTATTTCTGCTGCAAGATTCATCTCCAGCTATAGCTGGATCTAGGAGGTCAAGTTTGTGAATACCAACCGATGATAACAGCTATGTATACTCATTTTTTTGTTTTAACATTCAATGGGGCAACAAGGGACAACTTTTATTATTTTTTTAGTTGACTGACACAATATAACTGCTTTTCTGCTTTGAACCAGTAAATGCTACTCTTGACAGCTCTACCTCAGGAAACAGCTCTCTGAAATGATTCATTTACTGCACTGATGTGTGGAATACAAGTCAGACAACAATAATAACTCAGTGGCCTGTTTTTAATGCAAATCAATTTAAATAGACATTGCATTATTTCAAAATAAATGTACTAAAATAACTTGTTTCAAATATAAGTATGGCTCTTAAACATATCAAATGTATGCCAGTAGAAAATTAAATGTAATTGTTTTAATATGATCAAGATAAATGAGTATTTCTGATGTGTGTTGGAAAAAAACATATTCGATAATTTCAGGTCTTTTCACAAATTGTTAGTCTTTACATTGAACTATGATTTTTTTTTTTTTCAGATAATCCTAAACAAAGTAGCCAGATACCTGTCTTCATCCGGATTTTAGACATAAATGATCATGCACCAGAATTTGCTAAATACTATGAAACATTTGTTTGTGAAAATGCAAAAGCAGGACAGGTAAATATATATTTATGTCACTTCAGTGTAGACTTCAGTGAAGATTTCAGTATATCATAATTTGAATGGATGAACACCAACCCCTTCTTTTTATTTCCTGCCTTCTACTGAAATTATCAATTGATTCAAAGAAGATTTTAGGATATAAAAGGATGTAGGATTTGACACTAATATAATACAATACAAAACCTTAGTTTAAGGTGTTTTTTTCCCCACTTATATCAGAAAATATCTTTCAGAACTAGTCTGGCATAATGCCACAAAAAATTCATATCATCAGATAATCCCATTTCCTTCTGAGATTTTTTCCAAGCCTTAGTTGATGTAGTCATGTCCTCAAGTATAAAAAAACAAACAAACAAACAAAAAAACAAAAAAAAAAACCAGGAAAATACTTGCTTATGCTTAAATCAAGGAGAAACACGAAAAAAAAGTCTTTACAAAATTAAAAGAATGCAACTGTTTTGACTGTAAATTAAAATTCAGTCTGGGTTTGAGCTGAATTTAGGCAAAGCTTGTGTATATCCTTTTCTAAACTGTCTCAGCAATTCTGCACTGAAAATAGCATGGATGTCACCTGAAATCGATGGAGGACCTCAGGTCCTGTGGAACTGTAGAAAGAGGAAGTACATGTAATTTGTACCAGTACCAGATGAAATTCAAAGGACATTTTACCACTTATTTAAAAGGTACACACACACACATATATGTAAGGAAGAAGAGAGGATATGGTAAAATGTTGGAATTTACATTCAACCCTACCCATTTTTCATTCAGTGCAACTAATTTTGGAAGTTAGGCAAGTGGGTTACAAAGGCACAAGATACTTTGCGTGAAATCAGTTGGCTTTTGAAAAGGTTCCTAGCCATTTTTTTTTTATGAGTGTTATTATTTTTCATGCAAATGGCATATACAGAGAAATATGTGTATCAAAATGCAGTGATAAATTAAATTTAAACAGCAGAGAGAATTATAACATCAGAAAAATGAGCAGGGTGCTCTTTCAAAACAACTACAGTTTATGATCAGAACATACTGTTTTAACCAGTGATATAAATTATCACATAAGCATACAGTTCAAGGCTTACAGAGCGAGCAAAGCTATTCCCAAAACTTCTGTTTATTGTACCCTCATAGTTTCATTTTATGATTTATAACCTGCTTTTCTAGCTTGCGTACGTTCAGATAACTCTAACCATTTATACTGAATAACTGGCATGTGACCCAACTGCTCTCTGTGCAACAAAATCTCTTTGCATGACATGAAATTGAAAACAAATAAATCTGGAAATCTTAGTACAATGACTGACATCAGGAGTGTTATACTTTAATTTCATAATACGAAGAAAGGTTCCAAAGCTTCCAAATGAAAGTTCCAATGAAGTTAACCATGTACAATATTGTGAACCAGCAAACACAAGTCTTCTTGTATATTTGAATCAAGTTCAACCCAGGTGTATCACTTGTCAGTTTTCTTAACCTAAATTCCAGGTAGTCCAGCATACTTGATGAAATATCCAATAATATATAGCATTTCATTTACCTTTCTGGTTAACTTTATACATTTCTAAATACAGAGATGACAAAGGCCCATTAGTCAGACAGATCTAGTGTTATTCAGACCTCCCATCCATCTCGCATATCAATGTAATTCCAGGAATTATTTTACCTGGCTGAAAATAAATCTATAATAATACTGGAAAGACAGTGTGCATCAGGTGTAATTCCCCAGAGCTCTCATTCCTATTCATGCTATAGTCACACATAATCTGTGGTGCTTGTAGCTGCAGAAGAATGGGAGATCCAGATTTTCTTCTATTTTTTTTTAACAATTGGATTCTTCAAAATCTGAATTCATATTTGGACACTGGCACACAGTTGACTTAGTATTTCAGAAACAAATAACCTTCAATAAATGAGACTACTTTTAATTTGATGCCTAAATATAGCAATGAATATAGAGAGGAAAACTTGAACATTTTGGGCACAGACACTATGTTCCAGATAGCCTGTACTCTATACTGCTCCTGTTTATCAGTCCTCCTATAATAGCATAAGGATATTAAACCATGTTGTGTTCCTTTAGTACTATTCCTCCTTATTTTAGAGACCAGATAAAGCAGCTGGCTTATTAGTATCATAATTGCTTCCTGACACATCACAGTAGTGCTTCTACCTCTGGTGCCCACAGCAGGAGGGCCAGATCGAGAAGATAAATATATTCAGTTAATTTTTGAAAGATTTTTTTTTAATTGGGCCCAGCTATTAATCACACTGCTCTCTAAATCTCAGTCGCATAAGGAAGCAGTCAGAATGATCAAATATTGCTCTCCACCGCCAAGTTACATTACTCATTCTCAGTATCAGCAGATATTAGAGGCTCCAGTTGTGTTTTTTAAGATAGCCTTAGGATGGTCAGGGGAGAGAAAATCCTACAGAGTGTTTCCTCCTGCCACTCCTTCATCTCCAAACAACAGTACAATTTGGGAGAAATATTATCACTAGAGATATATAAGAAACTGCATTAGATTTGTCACCATGTGAGCCCTATTCCACTGGCTAATCCATAGGCTAAAGAAGAGTATGACCCAGCCTTCCCCTCGCACAATTTAGAAATCCCTAATCCTTTGATGGCCAGTGAGAGCCCCAGGGACTCTTAGTGGGGAAGGCACTGGTGCAAGTTCTCTCATGCCCTTGTCACGGGAATTAATCAGGACTTTTTAGAGGATCGGTCCTCTCCATGGAAACTGGGAAGACTGAGTTGAATAGGAAACTGAATCAAGTGAAAAATTTGGTGGTAACAATTCAGCTAATTTCAACATCCATCAACAACAATATTAAAAAAAAAAAAGTTTTTTTTTTTCTTTTCCCTGATGCTATATTCTTTCCTGCCATTCAGGGGCTCCCAAACATCAGAACATAGAAGGAGTTTGTTTTGTCATTCAGAAAGCTGGCAGATTTTTCTTTTCACCACTCTGCATACACTCCCATTTTAAGATGGGGCAGACAGAAATCACATTTTTCATGTGGCCATTTCCAGTTATTAGTCTCAAAATGTTTATACATTATAGCCGCCTTTGCTAGGTAGACACCTATTGGCTTGATTCAGTGAGAGACCCATGTTAATACTCTGTCTCTCTTTTAAAGTAGGAATCAGAGTTCAAGGGAGACTTTTACAGCTTCTGACAAGCATTCAGTCCTGCTTTAAAACTGCCAAAATATGTATGGAACAAAGCCAACACTTGAGAAACATATTATTTTTCATTAGCAAGCATGAAACTTCGTTAAACGGCAGGCATTTTAGAACATTTCATAAGACATAAATCATCAAGAACAGAGGTCTATTTGCACTTGCCCACATGGTGCTAGCATGATTGCTGCTGCTTTCTGTAGCTAACACCATACAGCAACACAAGCTAGAATCATGCCTGAATGTTTGATCTCTCAGCCTCCTAAATGACAAGAGAGGTATCCAGTTACATTGGCTTTGAAATGCCTCTGTAGGGGGGGGACCTTAAACCATATTATCACTTCACTCGTAGAGAAGTGTAGCCACTTCCAAATCTTCTACAAAATCTTCATCTCACAAGCTTACCACTGTGCTATGTTATTATCATATTCAAGACTACTTAATGATTGGCCCTGCCTGAGCATATAAGCAGGAAAAGGAGTGAGGGAAAGAGAGAACAAGAGAAGTAGAAAGATGCTCTCCCACCTTCCTCCCCATAGCATTCATTAACAACTATATTCTCATGATTGTTAAAAGCACAGGCTCTCCAACAATATGCTTTCCACAGTTTATGACAGATAAAGCATGTGTGGGGGTCTTCCTAGATTCACTGAAAAAATTATTTGCAGAACAAAGCAAGCTTAATAAATTGCAAGAAATGACAGACACTGCTCCACGATCCGAGACTTGTTCTGTGCCCTCCTAAACCACTTCTAAAAAAAGCAACGAACAAAACCAAACAACAAAATGCCACAAGCATTCTTTTGCAAGTGACTAGTGATATTTTTTAAGTCTTATCTCAGAAGCTGGCAAAGCTAGAGAAAATGACAGTTGAAAAATTGCCCTGTGTTATAACAGGACATAACTAAGGACATAATATAGCAAGAATCAAAGCCCAAACACTTCAAATGAATTCAAGGCCTACTCTTCTGCAGGTATATAATCCCAAACTTGAAGAAGAACAAAATTCAGCAGCTGTTACTGTTAAGCATCTCCAGCTTAATAATGTCAGTCTCCAGTGGTCTTACTTTTCTGACGCGGGAAGTACAAATTTCATCCTATATGACAACTGCATTGTTTTAAAGCTTCAGAAAGGCACTGTCTAAAACAGTGCAGAATCCTTAAAGTCCTGTGAAAGTGGCATTATTTTTCACTGTCTTATTTAAAGTGAATTATAAAAGAAGGAATATGGAAAAAAGGAGTTTTAAAAATAGATACCGATGACTAATTATGCTGGCTGATGTCTTGAAAAGAAGTAGTAGCAAACTGCACTGGGGACATTCTTATCTTCTAAAATTTTGTTTTATTGGAAGAAATTTTTAACCTGAAAACATATTGTGTCTGTCCTCCCATAGTCCTCATCTTTTCC
Source organism: Apteryx mantelli (assembly GCF_036417845.1). Classification (NCBI taxonomy): domain Eukaryota; kingdom Metazoa; phylum Chordata; class Aves; order Apterygiformes; family Apterygidae; genus Apteryx; species Apteryx mantelli. Next base: position 82,665,456 of record NC_089979.1, read on the forward strand.
ACTCTCTTCAACAAACCCTTTAAGAATGCACCTAAAGCATGTTACTACATCGTTAAAATGTGTATCTTGGAGTCATGGTGCAGCTGTGATTTGTATACAAGACGCACCAAGCTAGTGCAGGCTGAAAAGCTCATCTAAAAAGTGGCTAGCTAATGCTGATCTCTATACTTTTAAAGATACGCAGTTAGCTTAACTTTACTTTAATGGCCCAGGATTCCTAGCTGTGCAGCTCGCCTTGCCCAGGAGCATGGTTTCAGGAAGAGCAACAACATGCTCTGAAGTGCTCAGACCCCCTTATTATTTCAAAATGCCCCCAACTACCTCTTTCCCACCTTTCCTCTTTCAAAGAAATTAAAAAAAAAAAAAAAAAAAAAACTTGAGTACAGGCTATACCTAGAGAAGTACCAGATATACATAGGGAATCTGTTATTAGGCAGTCTGCAAGGCAGCCCTGTGGACAGAAATCAGTGAACACCATACTTTTGACTGTTCCAGATTACTTTTTCAGAGCTGAATATAAATATGAATATAAATGAATAAAAGAGCCAGAGAATAACCTAAAATCATGTTTGACTGCAGTGTAAGTCATGGCCTTAAGAACACAGCAGTCTAGAGAAAAAGACAAAATAGTATCATAGCCAAAACATATGGATGCCACTGGGAAATAGGCTCAAATCCTTTAGTGGAATCCCTGGCCCTACCACAAAAGAAATCCTCCAACTTCAGGGGGAATAATTCCTCATTCACAACTCCCCTGTATTGCCAGACTATTAAACTACTTCAACCTGAGTATAAAAAAGAAAGCTTTATGTCAACACTTAAGATTGAATTTTCAGTATCCTTAAAGATAAGTGACCCCTAAGAATTTGAGTTTACCTAATAAAATCCACTAAAGAGTATGATGCTCTTTCTTCAAACACATACACAGAAGTGCATGTGTGTACATGCACACACGCACACACGCACACACAGTATTAGAAGGAATGACAGCAATGCTGCATTTTCCAAATTGAGCCCAGTCACATGGGAAGTTATGGGGGAAAAAAAAAAAAAGAGTACCTTTTTTCTCCTCTAAGTCTGATATGCTTGAATCATAGTAGAGTAAAAGTCATTTTCTTGAAATAACTCTTCCCTAATAAATCTTAGTGTCAGAGATCTTTCTCTGAAGTCTTGGTGAAGAGTGATCATAACTCAATGTCCAGAACTGCTTCAAAAGGGAAGAAGAATGCATTTCCAACATGAAATTACAAAATGTACACAAAACAACACTAGATTTACCTTTAAAAATGCTATATTCAAAAATAGCCACATCTCTTTAATTTCTGCAGTGATTATCATAAACATTGTCTCTTTTATTTACAGCTGTATAGCTGAAAAAAAAACTTAATTAGATAACATTTCTAATTTCCTTTCACCTATTCATCATTTGGAAAAAAATTCACCTGCAATCTCCCTTTCTCATTGTTCTTTTATTCTTCCATCTTTTCTGGTGGAAGAACAGGTGGTTGTCAATTTATGCAGCCAATAGCTAGAGCAGGTAATAACTTTTTTTTCCTCCTTCAGCCTTACACTCAACAATAAGTTTTCAATGTAATTAGATTCCTCTATGCCTGGCACAATTGTCTCCTCCATGTGATTTGCACATGAAGGGAATCAAATCCAGATTCTACAAACATCCCACTGATACATCTCAAAAAGCCCCACGATACTCAACTGCAATTTCTGGTAGCTATTATACCAGGATATTTTCTCCTTGAATTTTTCAGCAAGTAATTGCACAAATATTATCACACATTTTAATTTTCTCTCTTGTATCTGGTGCTTTTACTCTCTCTACCCATCTTTTCAAACTTTTAAAAATACAAGAAGAAAATTTTCTCATGTCAATTTGGTATTTTACTTCTATCATAAGGATGCTTTACTATAGTAATATTACATTTTTATATTAAACAACACAATACTAAGTTGAAGCACCATCTTGGTCTTAGTCTATACACAGCCACTATCAAAGGGATACTGTAGCAAAGAGAAGAACAATGTGACATTTGAAAAATGTTGGTATAATAGAAGCATGAGTGACATACTGAGCAGGCTGCTTTGCCAGAAACAATGATTTGGCTAACCTTGGGAACTTGCTAAATGGATTAAAAAATTTCCTCAAGTGCCCTGATCATCAAATGTTTTAAAAATGAAGAGACCTTAATAAGTAGTTATGATTCTAATCACACTTAGCAAAACAGCATAATCCTGCTTTCAGCATGGTCTCTTCCTCACGTACAAGGCTGATGTTTGCAAATTCCATTTCAAGTTCCTCACTGATGACAGGCTATCCAGGAACATATCTCATTAAAAAAAGGGCGGGGGGGGGTAGGAGGGTAGAAGAGCTCTTGCTCTTGCAGTTGTTTTAGGAGGAACTCCTAAGAAATGAATGAACCAAATGGAGACATTCTTTACTGTTGTTTTTTTTCCCCTCATCTTGCAGTACAGCACTAGCAACAGCAGGTTCCTGGCTTCTGAATGTTATAGTAATAAAAACATTTTGGTATTTTTGGCAGCCCTATAATTATGTTTGTCCAATACAGTGTTCTGTCCTGAGAGATGCTGCATACCTCCAAAAATTTAACTGTGTCCTCAAGCCCCACTCAAACTGATGTTTAGAGAAGTACATGAGAAAAAAGCCATTCCTAACCTGATTGCTGCAAAGCTTAAAAGTCATATCAACATTATTTGTCAACTGCTGTTTTTCTTGAAGAAGTCATGCTACATGTGCCCTGGAAATATCAGACAAACAAGCAGCAAAGTAAGCCTTTGATAACAAGTAGCTTTGATGTTGGTGGGATTTTAGGACACTGACATGCTGGAAGCACTTAGAAACCTCAAGGCAGGCATTGGTTCCCCCCACAGCTTCCAGGGAAGCAAGTCTGACTGCTGAGCGCTTTTCTACGATTAGGCGCTGTAGGAACTTCTCTTTTGGGCCATATTGAGTTGCAGCTTCCTAGAGGAAAGCTTACTCCCATTCTCATACCATTAAGCTTTGTCATCTTCTGATACAACTCAGACGTGCCCCCAACAAGCCAAGGTAGAGCGTGGGTTGCTCTCCAGTGTGATACCTCTTAGGGAATGCAAAGGACATAGCAGTCTGTCACACTGCACCCTGAAGTTACTACTACTCATGCAGCAGTATGTGATGTTAACTTGCAACTCATTTCATAACCTACAGCTATTCCTGGCTAGCTTTGCCTTCCTCAATTCTGCAACTTTTTTTCCTTAGCCTCTAGCAGTGGCTTAAAATAATCAGAAAAAATATGTCAAATCCTTAGTGTGCGTGTGGATTCATGCACACAGGTACGCATTTGCACACATTTTTATGTAACAGGGAAGACTGCCCAATTCAGAATTACTGCTAAAGCCTCTCTTTTTTAATCCACTCTACTCTGAAGCTAGGCTGGTGCTATTATCATTCTCTCCCAGCTGGACTTGAAAGCTCTTTTTAGGGCAGCTATAAAGCTCCAGAGCCAGAGGTTTCGCTTGAGGAGGATGTAAAGCATCTCCCTTTATTACCTCAGGACAGTCAAGCATCCTGCCAGTGCAATACTCCAATTTATTGGAAGGAGCAGATGAGGTGGATCAGGAATTACACCCACTTAACATCTGGTTTACGCCCAACTCTGTGTCTTTGCTATATAAGGCCACAGAAGGTTTATGGCTTATTCAGAAGGGCAGTTGTGCCTGCACCACTGCAAGACACTGACTACAAATCAAAGCAAATGGCTGTCTTGCAATGAGGACTGGGCCCTTTTTTGTCCTGTTATGTGTTTAAACAATAAAATAACAATATTTTTTTTACTGTAATCTCTCCTATGTTTATGGGGAGACCATTTGGCTTAGGACATCAGTTTGTGCCTTTAGATAGAACTTCACTGGATTTTTATTGTACTTGAAAAGCAGAGGGCTTATTTCAAACAAACAAGGCTTCTAAAATTCATGAAATATTGTCTTCCTTATAGTTGATACAGACTGTGAGTGCAGTTGATAAGGATGAGCCTCCTCGAGGACACAAATTTTTCTTTGAGTTGGTGCCAGAATTTGCTGTTCATCCAAACTTCTCCATTGTCGACAACAAAGGTAACAGCTGATCAATATCCTCTTCTCTGCCCCATGCCACATACAGCTTCATCCCCTAGCATTCACTTATTCTGCTTTTCCATTCCAGACAACACAGCAGGAATTATGACTAGAAGAAACAGATACAACCGCAGCAAGATGAGTACCTATCTCTTGCCAGTCATAATATTTGACAACGACTACCCGATCCAGAGCAGCACGGGCACGCTGACCATTCGCGTGTGTGCCTGCGACAGCCGGGGCAACATGCAGTCCTGCAACGCCGAGGCCCTGCTCCTCCCTGCTGGCCTCAGCACAGGGGCACTGATTGCCATTCTCCTCTGCATCGTTATCCTACTAGGTAAGCACCTTCGATGAGGCATTTAATCACCTAGGCAAACCGCTGGTTACTTCTAGACTCCTGATATTCTCCAACCCTTTATTCATGTGACACTGTGGAAAAATATTTCATAGTTAATATGGTATTTTTTTTTAACCCTGTTTTCTAAAGTGGGAGAGGAGGTGGCAGAGTGGGAAAGGAAGTTACTTATAGGCTGTTTGTCATTATTACTAATCACAAAAATGTGAAAAGTAGTGTTATTTACAGGAAATAAAATTGAAAATCTAGGACCAGTTTCAGATACCATGCTCATATGAGTAATATTGTACATTACAGACAGAGTTTCATTTAAATCTAGGGTTTTAAAATCATACTCCTGAAGCTGCATGGTACATTTATCAGTGATTAAAGATGATCAATTATACTAGCTATTTAATCAAGAATCATTTGTAATTTTTATTTTCAGGAAATATTTAGCTGAAAAGCATAGCAGAGAAACATTCAAATGCTCATGAGTGGTAGTGAGCCCAGCTGATTGCATAAAGTGTGAACACAGAAGTGAGATGGATGCTTGGGGAGCAGAAGCACTAGAAAGGTGAAGGGATAAATGAAGGACTTAGAATAACTGCTAGCAGATAACCTGGCGTTAAGGACATAAAAATTGCAACTCACATTGCTGGAAAAGCAACTCATTAAAAGGCCTGCCCTCTCTACTTTCCCATCAAATTTTGTGGTTGATCTCTTTCTCTTCCCACATGTCCTAGCAAAAAGCTCACCAAGGGAGCAGTGACAAGCATACACGTACGTGTCAGTTAATGTATTTCTAAAGAGAGCAATTTTTTTTGTTTTTTAGACTACTAGCAAGATCAACTGGACTACGTATAATAAATATTCAAAGGACTACGGAGGGAATTAGAAAAGCAGGACAATATATGGGAACTACATCTATTCTGTGGAGCACAGGGAAGGGCGGGAACTTGAGCTGGTTGTCCACACCACTGAGGTTTGCGCGCCTCCCAGGCATGCTTTTGGCCTGGGCGAACCTGGATCCCTCAGGACAATGCGTACGCACAGTCTGAGGAGCAGCGCTTGCAGGGCACCACTCCCAATGGGCATTACGGCTCACCCTGTGCCACATCTGGCTCTCTGCCTTGCACAGCTCTTAATACCATCACAGCAGGGTCTGTGACTTCAAAGCCCCCTTTCATGCCACAACACAGAGCATGAGACATGTACCATGAAACTATTACCCCTACTATCTTATTATGAAAGCATCATTCTGATGGGTTGCAATGCTCTATTAGAGGAACTTTTTAAAAAATAATAATAATTATTATTCCTTAGGACCACAGCAATACTGCATGAGACTCAGAACAAACTCAGGGACCAGCGTGCCATGCAAAACAAATGAGGCCACCTTGTGCCTCTTTGCCTCAGGGTCAGAGACCCTGACTTATTTAGTATTGTAGACATAGCCCAAGCCAGAGTGGTAGAAGGTTGAAAAGGGGCTGAACAGAATAGCTGGTGTACAGTTGATGTGGATCTCAGTGCTCTGTTTAATTACAGTCCAGAGAGATGAAGTGTGTTAGTAGGGCAGACTGGTCTCACCATGCGCAGAATAGGAGAGGCGCATTACATACCTGGCTGTGAAAGACACTTTTTCATAACAACCTTTTAGTGATCTGCCCTGACAGTTGCCCCTATTCTTTCATAGGAAGGTCTTAAATATACTTGAGTGGGTTATTACTTGTCTAGCATTAGAAAAACTTCAAAAGAATGGCTCCCATGCACATACAAAACAACAATACAGAACAGCCTTTATATTCACAGCATTGTATGCGGAAGGTCTTGGTTCATCTCTCTATCCTCAGCACACCCGTTCTTCCCTTTTATTCACCAGCATTCAAGTTATTTAGGGTAAAAAACTTAGCTCCTAAGACTGAGCACAAGTGCTCAGCACTGTTGTAATGCGTTTAAGTATGGCTTGGCATCCACAGATGATTTTGATGGCCTCCGCTATTTACTCCAGCTACTGGACTTAGGCTAAAGTTCTTAAACACATTTAAGCATTGAATTGCTACTGAAATAAATAACATGTAGGTAACAGAACGTATTTACAAATCTTAACAACGGTTTTTCATGTCCCTCTGTAGAGGCTCACTTCAGCTTCAATCTCTGCTTCTCCAAAAGGAATCACAGAATCACAGAATCGCTGAGGTTGAAAGGGACCTCTGGAGATCATCTAGTCCAACCCCCCTGCTCAAGCAGGGGCACCTAGAGCACACTGCACAGGATCACATTCAGGCGGGTTTTGAATATCTCCAGAGAAGGAGACTCCACAACCTCTCTGGGCAACCTGGTCCAGTGCTCTGTCACCCTCACAGTAAAGAAGTTTTTCCTCATATTCAGCTGGAGCTTCCTGTGTTTCAGTTTGTGCCCGTTGCCTCTTGTCCTGTTGCTGGGCACCACTGACAAGAGTCTGGTCCCATCCTCTCGACACCCTCCCTTCAGATATTTGTATACATTGATAAGATCCCCCCTCAGTCTTCTCTTCTCCAGGCTAAATAGGCCCAGCTCTCTCAGCCTTTCCTCAGAGGAAAGATGCTCCAGTCCCCTAACCATCTTCATAGACCTACGCTGGACTCCCTCCAGTAGCGCCATGTCTCCCTTGCAGTGGGAAGCCCAGAACTGGACACAGTACTCCAGATGTGGCCTCACCAGGGCTGAGTAGAGGGGGAGGATCACCTCCCTCCACCTGCTGGCAACACTCTTCCTGATGCACCCCAGGAGACCACTGGCCTTCTTGGCCACAAGGCCACATTGCTGCCTCATGGTCACCTTGGTGTCCACCAGCACTCCCAGGTCCTTCTCCGCAGAGCTGCTTTCCAGCAGGTCAACCCCCAACCTGTACTGGTGCATGGGGTTATTCCTCCCTAGGTGCAGGACCCTGCACTTGCCTTTGTTGAACTTCATGAGGTTCCTCTCCGCCCACCTCTCCAGCCTGTCCAGGTCTCTCTGAATGACAGCACAGCCCTCTGGTGTATCAGCCACTCCTCCCAGTTTGTATCATCAGCAAACTTGCTGAGGGTGCACTCTGTCCCTAAAGGGTTATTCAGCTAACATTTCTTAAACTAGGGGGATCATGTTAAAAAGAAACAGCAGTAGAGATTGGATTTCACTTCCTGCAGTCATCAAAACCAAAGAGAGTTTTGTCAATAATACTGAGAGCTGAAGGCCTTCAGGTTCTTATTTTCAGAAAGACTTGTGGATCCCATTTTCAAAAGTGAATTAGGCACTTAAGAATACCTAAAACACTAGCTTTCAAAAGCATTAATTACTTTTGCAAAGGAAATACAACTACTTTTGATAAAATTACCCTTGCAGACTGCCAGGAAGGCAGCACTGCACAAAACTAAATCAAAGTCAAGCATTAGTAGGACGATTTATTTTCTCCGCTTTTCAACTTCAGCTTAATAGTAAAATGTGTGTCTATATCAAATACATAATATTTTAATTATTAGTCGCATAGCTATAAAAGAACAGATGTTTTGACTGCTATACATACATTAATATTTTTCTCCTTTCACTTTAACTTAGAGATAGCTTTTGTCCTTAATTTCCCATCAAACATCCTATCCTAGCCTTAAAACTTTTCATGAACCACAGATAATGCAAAACATTTGGTCCTTTATTTCACTGCTAACTACCCATCTCTTTATTCCTCTTTTGTTTCATTTCAGTATTAGTTGTCTTGTTTGCAGCCCTCAAGAGACAGAGGAAGAAAGAACCCTTGATTATCTCAAAGGATGATGTTCGGGATAACATTGTGACCTACAATGATGAAGGAGGTGGGGAAGAAGATACCCAGGCTTTTGACATTGGCACACTACGAAATCCAGAAGCGAGGGAGGAAAGTAAGATGAGAAGAGATGTCATCCCAGAAACTATATTTCAGATAAGACGGACTGCACCTCTTTGGGAAAACACTGATGTCCAAGATTTTATTCATCGAAGGCTAAAGGAAAATGATTTAGACCCAAGCGCACCTCCTTATGATTCATTAGCAACATATGCCTATGAAGGAAATGATTCCATAGCAAATTCACTCAGCTCCTTGGAATCACTTACCACAGATGGCAACCAAGATTATGATTACCTCAGTGACTGGGGACCTCGGTTTAAAAAACTAGCAGATATGTATGGTGGAGAGGAAAGTGACCGAGACTGAGAAAGTAATCTGTGACCTGGTCAGTGTTAGTGGAATTAATGTCTATGTTACTAGATAAAGTGGCCTACTCTCTTATTTGGGGGGAAAAAAAAAATACAAAAAATATGTATTGTCTTAGTAAGGGTTTGCTTAATCAATAAGTCAACGTGAATGAATATGAATGATTTTGATTTTTAAAAATCTATAATTCACCCTCTCTGCCTGAAAACCTCTGAAGAAAGGTTTTCATTGACAATAACAATACAATAAAAGGCTTTTTGTGCCTTTAATAATGAGATGGAAACTTTTTTTTTTTTTTAATTACTTTGCATTACCTTTCCTACTAGCTGGGACATGGTGCACCTGCATTGTAACATAATCTCAAAAGTATACTTAAAAAAAGGTTAATATTACTGCCATATTTATTGAGTTAAAGAATGTCTGTGTGTTGATTCATCATGATATTTTTATATATGTATATTTATATTTTTGTATTTTTATTAAATAAATTAGTATTTATAAAAACACTACTTACGTACTTTGTTTATTCATAAGGAACTGTCCGATCTTTTCAAACAGGAAAATATTTGTTGTGCAATACTGCATTTTCAAATGTGTCTCCTTAGATTGGATTTGTGCTTGAAATGTATGTGCTAGAACAATATGGATAGAGTACTCTGTGATGAGAATGACGTGTAGAAAAAAAATGATTTTGAGAAAGTGATTATAAATTAATGCAGCCTGATTTGCAATGTGTATTACTATATGGCATAAGAATATAGTTTGATTATGAAGCTCCCCCATATGTACTTTCTTTTATGAGCAGTTGACCAGTGAGAGGTTTTAACAGATATATTCCTGGGGATTTAAGGAACCACAAAAGTTTATTCTGGTAGATACGACATAATTTTATAATATGTCTTTTAAAATTTTGAATAAGTAACCAAACATCACCAGTCAAAAGAATCCTGTTGTATTCTAGTTTCCTTTTTGTTTTTTGATGCAATTAGGCAAATCAGTCCTTTCTTACTAATAGCTTCTTTTTAAATTGAAGTGAGCTTAGCAACAAAAAACAAAGTCCAAGTAATATTTTATTAAAAATTTCAGTGTTCTTTTCCTCCAGAGAAAATATCCAAATGTATATGCAATACATTTGCATATATTTTAAAGTGTTAATGGCAATAATCAAGTACATATTTGTGTTTAAAATCTATTTGCTTGACTATGCAATTAGGTTTTAAGCAATGTACATTTTCCTTTATAAGAGTGATAGACCTGTGATAGAACTGAGAGTTACAAGGTTTAGCCACGTTTATCAAAAATAACAACAACCTCCCCCCCAAAAAATATATATATAAGAAAAAGAATCAAAGAAAACAACAGTACAGGACCAACAATAGCATTCATAGCATTCTTTCTTTGATACTGACTTCAGGGAAAATACATGTATATAGATATCCAAAATAATCACATTTAAAAGTTTTATCTAGATTACTTGGTTAATTTTCAGATTGTTTTAAAAAGAAACTTAAAACACACCCTCAGGTTTGGGCTACCTGACAGAATTCTTAAAAAAATATATATATATATATATATATATATATATATATATATAGTAAGCATGTAGCACTTGTTCATTATGATAATTTTCAATACTTCAAAATAGCTGCATTTTTTCATAAATATGTACCTCCTATATTTTGCATGGATCAGGTAATATTTGTCATCGTACAGATGCCTAGAGCTTTGACAGAAAAAAGAATCCCACATAAAAGAAGCTGAAGTCTGGGAGACAGGACTTCAAAACTCTTCTACTGTTTACATTCCTGCTTATTTTGCTGACTCTATATTAAGCAACCTTACCACTTCTAACTAAAAGACAATTTAATGGGGCTACAGTTGCACTCTTCTCTTGCTAAAAAGTTAATAAAGAGACCTTAATACAAGGTCACTTCCCCCACACATAGGAACGCATTCCTGCCTAATATTTTCCTCTCTACTACATTGGCTTTCAGATTTTTTTTCTCAAAGATCTCTCTTTACAATTATTTAGCTTATCTCCTCCCAGCCCCAAGGACACAACTCAGGATTTCCAATACTGAAATTTCTGGGGAGGTTTCCAAGATGATGCCTGAGTAGTTGACTGTGAGCTGCATTTCAAGTCTACAACAATATGCTGCATGCAGAAAACATCACCAACACAAACAAAGCAAAATAACAAGCATAAAAAGTGGCAGCCACGTACATGGATGTAATGTTGCAACAAGACATCGTTGCAAAGGTGTAATGTAAGTTTGATGGCACACGGATATATATTTCTTTTTTATGTCTTCTGGAGGTGAGAGTGAAAGCAGAAGCCTTATGGTATATGTGTTCTTAACAGTGCGGTTGGCAAAGTGGAAGTATGCAGGAATTCATTAGTCTTTCAATGCAATCTTCATAACTTCAAGGTACTGCCTTTAAATGGGATGGGAGAAAAGAAGCACGTGATAAAGTGACTATGTTCCTGAAAGAAATGACTCAAATGAAGAAAAATAATAATTCAGGGAAAATTTCACAGGCTTGAAAAGGTTGTACTCCCAAAATTTACCTTCAGTGACAAACAAAATAGATTGGACTAAGAGGAGAGCTCTTAGCAATTTTGTAAGCTGTCATCAGAAATCTGAATATCACACAGTGATACAGTATGGCAGGAGAGAGGAAAATGAAAATGCATCTGTCCTCAAGCAAGGCCAGAAACAAACAAGGTATACGCTGGTGGAGCTGAGTAAGGTTTTAAGATGCTACGAATTGGTGCAGGACACATCAAAGGTTATCAGTTTGATTTGAGAGAGGCTACTGGTGAATGCAGGATGAAAGAAAGTATGTGAGGCATTCTTCTTCTCTGAATACATTTGAATTTAATTTAGAAATTATATTTTCCATAAAGAAATTCACTCATTTATGTATTGTTATTTATCTTTTTCTCCAGAGAGGACTGAGGGAAGGAAAAAGAATTACTGTAAAAGTTACCAGAGAAAGCGCTCTGGTAGGGATATATCCTCAGTATCGTGTGTTACACTCTGGTGCTTCGGGAAGATCAGAAACTCCAAAAATTTTTCAAAAAAGTGCCAGCTCCTCCTTCTCTCACTCTAGATTTTCCCATCTGATGTGTCATTGCCAATAAAGCAAAGAGAGAGTTTTATCCTGTGTTTTTATCAAGGGAATAAGACTGTCCCATGCTTCCCTATTATTTCAGTGGTGAGCCCAAGAACCCTGTACCCTTTAAAACAATATGTTTAAATGCTGACCTACACAGACTTACAACCCACAGAATTTCACATTATTCAATATAATGAAACAAGTCATTTCTCAAAATTACTAAAAATTTCAAGCATTCTTAAAATGACTAAGACTGATGGCAGATTTATCACCTGGCATTCCTAACTTGTAGTTATGTGGGCATACTCATTCAAATGGGCTGCAGAAAATTTTTCCATTATTTTTGTTTTTAATATTATTTTTACATCTAAAACAACACAGCACTCCACAGAAGAGGCATTTGCATTCACAATGGAACTACTGTGGTATTTCCATTTTGCTTTGTACCATTTTTATCTCTTTATATATGCTGAGGTATTTTTTGACCTTCCTGATGACACTTCCTACAACAGATTCAATGAGTGACAGACATACGCAACAGGATGATCTTCTAAGTATCTTCATTAGCGAGATGTTTCCAGTGTCATAAACCAGACTGTAAACCAGAGTACTGCCTATGCAGGAGTCAGTTTCCACAGCAATAGCTGTATCCCTCAAGGGTATCCCGGCCATCTTTGCCCGTGATGGAGGTAAGGGCCTTCTCCGTATAGGGTAGTCAGGACAGTGGCCACACTACCTCCAAGTTTGCCTGCCTGAAATGCTAGTGGGTTATGCCTGTAAAGCTTGTGTCGTACCAGTGTCCTCATGCTGAGCATGGATATTGCAGGCAAATAAATCTCAAGTTTTCTATGACTCCGAACAGGCAAAGGGCCAGATATGGGAATGAGTGACTATTCGCATGGCATCAGCAGAAACAGAAATCTACCTTACAAAGGTGGCAGAGAAACTGCAGATCACTGTGATTAACTTCTGTTTTCCAGTAATAGGTTCAGCCTGATGTGGTTACGTGCACTGTTTCTTTGATTATTTAAACAATATTTTTGTGAAACAAACCATTAGAAAAGTTTCATTATTCCCTGAATAAACATGAATTTTGAGGGAGAAGGAAAGGAGAGTAGATAATAAGTGTGTATGTGGACAACTCGTTTTGAAATCAGTTAGTGGTAAACCATCTCCTTTTTACTGTCATTTAAGAAATGGCTATACGACTTCTTTAAGTCCTAATGTGGCATTACACCCAGATGCCTCTATCTGGATTCTTGAAGCCACAGTGAAGGAAAAGAAGGTCCTGAGAGGCCCTTCAGAGTTTGATGGCACTTGTTGGTTACACAGATCCACATCTGGAAGAGTCAGGTGAGGTCCAGGATGGATTCTACTGATCTAGCACCGTTGAAGGAGCTGAAATGGACCTGTGTGAGCACTAACACACAAATAATCCTCTGAACTCTCATATATAAGCTGGTACCAGCGAAGTTAGCTTCCTATGGCATTTCAGGGTTAGTGTTCTGGCACTGATAGGTAAAACGGACCAAAGCGCCAACAAGAAAGACTGAGCTTCAGCCAGACATGTGAATGATATTGGTCCCACCTTAGAATTGACGTAGTGGGATATGCAATATTGGTTAAGCTGCAGCAAAAAAAGAGAAGGTTGGAGGCGAGGAAGGAGAAGTAAGAAGTCCTTCCAGGGACAGTTCTTCAGAGGCTCCTCTCTCACATGATGGAAGTGAGGCAGGGAAGTGCCAGGGTACTTTATGTGTATGCACACCCTCATCCTCTGTAAAATCATCTACCCTTAGCTATGTTCCAGGTCTGTGGGATTTCCTCAAACCTCAGGCATCTTTCGCTGGGAAGTTCAAAGCCCTGAGGTCTCAGAGCAGGCTCAAGAAGGAGGAGAAAGATCATTTTTCATGGCTTTGATCTTACCAGGGATCTATTTCTGGGGAAGTTTCTTCCACTCAGATCTGTTGCGGTTCGCTCCAAAGGAGTAGAAGTAGCTGAAAACTCTTAGGAAATACAAGGCCAGTTCTGGGTCTCTTGCAGTCACACTGCTTGTGACTGCTAAAGTACAAAATAAACATACTAAATCTTCATGCAAAACAGAGGCTTAAATCAATTTTGAATGGGCTCTCTCCAGGATTGAAAGCAAACAAGCTGAGAAAAATGAGTGAAAAGAAATACAAGTGAAAAAGGAAAATTTCCAAGTGGCAGAATATTCTGAGAAGAAAAAAACAATGTACAGCAATTCCATCTTGAAAGCAGAAAACAACGACAAAAAAAAAAAAAAAAAAAAAAGGACCACATGATAAAGGTCTTGTTTTATAATGCTTACATGTTTTCTATTTCTTTGCACTTCAACTGCATTTTGTAACAGTCTCATACTGCCACATGAACTTCTCCTGATTAAATGCCTCATCAGTGAAAGACTGCTGGAGACACTCTTCCACAGAAGCTTGCACCTTTCAATGAAGTATTGAAACAGACTCCTCATTATGCCAGGTTAAGTAACCTAAGTGTAACTACCACCAGACACAAACATGCCTGAAACTTTTAGTCAGTACATGAAACGACTGTTTTCGGAGTAGACTATTCAAACAAAAAACATGTATAAAGCCTTCCCTCAGGGCTCCTCTTATGAATTGATGACAACTAGCATTAACACCTTCTGCTCTGCCTAAAGTATTTCAATAACTAATAGTCTAATTTTCACCAGAATTTATAGTTTAAAGTCATATTTGCTCTTCAATCCTCACTTGTGCTAAGCAGATAGAGTAGATGAGGGTGGTTTGAGTCATTACATATTGGAGTGTTATGTTATTATCGTATTACAAATGAATTTGTAAATGAACTAAAGCAGTTCCAGAAAAAAAAAATAATCAGGATGGGGAAATCGAACATTTTCAAATTAAAATTGGAAAAAACAGCAATAATAGTTATTTCTATATGATTGGCTACAATTTATGAGAGAGAGATAAATTCCACAAGCATTTTTTCCAGAGAACATAAGATAGATGTTACTTGTATGCATATGATTAGGTGTGTATATGTCTGCGTGGATGTGTATATATACATGTATATATATATACGTAGATAGAGATAATAAAGTTATTTTATCCATATAAGATTAAAAATAGACAATAAAGTTATTTTATATATAAAAGGTTAACAAACAAGAACAGTAAGTGCCACTTCTATTCAAACAGCGATGTTCACCTAACAGAAGAAAAAGCATGGCAGGGTACAAGAGACATTCAACTATGTGCACACTGAAGGACATAAGAGAATGTGGTCTTATCATAGGCTGCTGTTAGAAGGTATATTTTACAATTCCAGGTTTCAGTTCATGAATCATAATTCAAAGCAAGAGAAATCTGGCCTGAACTCTACTTAAAAGCCATTTCCAAATTCAGTTTTATATCTTGATTAAAATCTCACAGAAAAAAAATAGGAAAAGGAGGGTTGTGAACACCAGTGTTCCTGCACCCTAAGGAAATAAGGCCCACGTTACGTCTGTAGGGACCCAAGTGCCTCTGTGCATTCAACCCACCGGCTACCACAGGGCACCATGTAACAGAGGAGACTCAGGAACATTTACTTCACTCCCTCCACTCTCCTCCACCATGCCCACTGAAAGCAAACCACTTTGCAACACCCTTCTCCCACTCCAGCAAAATTCATTAGAATACCTTTTAGCAAATTTCAGATCACCAATAAAAGCCCAAGAAGTGAGAGTGTCTTGTCAGAACTTTGATGGGTTTTTCCTCTTGCTGGTATGCACTATTTCAGCAGGAAACACATTTTCATAGCAGCCCCATGACTTACAATATGAGCATATTCCTAATTTCGTTCATTTTACCATGGAATTTGACACAGCTCCTGTCATAACACGCATTAATATACCCTCATCAAGCTTGGAATGCACTCCATAATTTTGAAAAGCATTTGCTTTTAGAGTCAGTGTGCCAAGCATTTCTCCCATCACTTCTCACAGGGGAATGACAAGCTGTACAAAGTAAGCCTGCACAAACACAGATTTTGATTTTCTGGTGGGAGTAAAAGGATAATAACACTGTTCACTACTTATAGTTCTGTCCTTCAATTTACCTTTTGAGTTACTGGCAGACATTTAGACCACATTAGAATCAGTTTATTATCCATTAGAGTAGTGCAAGAATATCTTTGGGACAGTGTAGGATCCAAAAACCATCCTATTTCTATAATACAGTCCAGGACCCTGACAGCCCTCCCTTTCCTCCAAAAAAAATTCAGAGAACAGCAGCAGGCAAAAGGACTCCCCCCTCTCCCCCCGACACTGCATCATATAAGTGTGTAGCTGGCACTTACTACTGGAAGAAGGGGTGAAAGGAAGAGTTTCGGTAGAAAAAAAAGACGGGGAGAAGGAAATTAGGAGAAGGATTTTTGTCACTTGTGAATTGCTCTTGCTGCTGTCAGGAAGCAGGCTGCTAGTTGCTAGGAGCAACGATAATAATGCTTACTTCTTATATAATGCTTTTCATCCCTAGTTTTTAAAGCTTTTTACAAAGAAGGTCAGTATCATTATCACCATTTTACAGGTAGGAAAAGTGCCTATGCATGAACCAGTTTCCCCAGGGTGGCCCAGCAGGACAGTGCTGGGGTCGGGGGCAGAACCCAGCTCCTCTCTTCACAAGCCGCATGGCCTCAAGGAGAGCGTTAGCGCCCGGGAGGCCTTAGGATATGGACCTTCACTGCTTCAATTGACCATAACATGTTACTCTTCACTGAGCTTTAACTGCCCCCAAAACTTCAGCCATCTTAAATGAACATGCTCTCCAGGGGCACCGCATGAATCAGGCACCCTCTCCAAGCTGAAGCTGTGCTTTGGACAAATCCGTGTCTCTGAGAGAGGCCCCAGCTAGCTGCAGGACCAGACACTGGTGCACTTTCTGGAGGAAGGGGAAAGAAAGCTTTTACATCTAGGGACAAGGGAAAAGGCGAGACAATGAAACGCAAAGTAAGCTGCTCCCTAGACACTGCAGCAACATACCCAGCTTCAGCAAAGCAGCAGTTTTAACCCAAAAGCTAATCTTTCAATTTGAAAGAGATGACAATGGGACAGAAGGGGCAGATAGCGAAGAATATCAGGTTGTTGTAGCCAACACCAGCTGGTCTCCACTCCTTCAGAAATAATTTTTTTTTTTAATTACCAAGGACTCCTTCCATGTCTTTACATTTGATTTCTCGGTGAGACGTTATCTTCCGATTGCAGAAAAGAATTGCTTTTTCCCCAGCAGTGCCAGATTGGTAATTTAATGACAGATCTTTAGAAACAAGCCTGACCAGCACTCAGCATAGATGTGGGGAGAAAACAAGGCACAAAGAGGCTCTTCAGCCCTGTCCCCTGTGCAACTGAAGGGCTCTGTTTCAACTAATGCTCAAATTAGGATACAGAGCGGACACTGAGCAGCACGGCACCATCTAAGGGGATCGGGACCAGGAACCACAGGGAGTAAACAGCTTCCCCATCTGCTAACACATATGCTGCCATCTGCAGTGTGCTGACCAAGAGGGAAGTTTGATCTTTTCCAAAGGAATAGCAGTATACGTTTTCCGCCGTGCTGTGGCTGAGTGCCTTGAGCCATCTTGTCCGGCGGCGCCAGAATATTTTTTGTCACTGATGTACAGCCAACCCTGCACCATTTGACAGCCAACTTCTACTCAGCACTACCAGCGAGGGCCAGATTTCACCCACTGCATTTTTCTTCTAATGTCAGTGACTTGCTGTTGTACTTCACAACCCCAAAGTCGTTGCAAAGTATCGGGACAAGTCATACACCATAATTTGTCAGAGGAAACAAAAACCTCAGGTTAATGATTTTTTTTCCCCCTGAGTTTATGAAAAACCTTTAGAAGTGAAATAAAAATAGGTTTTGCATTGCATTGTGAATATTAACAGATGCCTGTAAAAATGATGCAGTGTGGCCTAATTCAATTTATGCATGCATTTGAGTAATTTAAAGGAAATATCTTTCAATGTTTTAAACTGGATAATTGCATATAAATTAGAAGCTGGAGCCTAACAATCCTATAAAGCAAATTTAAATAGATTTTAATAGGATTTAGAGAAGTGCAGTAGCATTGGTCATTTATATAATTTGCAGAAAGCTTATTTCTATAGATTTTAAATAACCTTACAATAACTATGATTCTATATTACATAAAATAGTAAGATTAAAAAAAGATACATTTCTACCTAGCAAATAAGAACTTCCCCGTAAAAGAAGAGGTATATATTTGTAAAAGAAAAAAAGTCTGAAGAGAGAGGTAGCATCTTTTATCCAGCTATTTTAGCTGATTTAATAAAATTGTAAAAGCTTTTGGGCTTATGGTTACCTTCATCAGGTATGACAAAGAGCAGAAAAATCCCCAATGACACTATGGAGTATAAGCTTTTAAGTCCAGCTGCCAAACTAATTTTTAAATTGTTTATTATCAGAAGTTCTCACTTCTTATAAATTGCAAATGTTTAGTATTTTTGTAAAGCAACGCTTTTCCAAGGTAGATGTGCTGACATGCCCTATATCTACATTTAGGGACATCTGCCAGTTGGTACTTTTCTCTTTTTAATTCACTTTTGTCACATGTGCATAAAGATGACGGCAAATCTGTTTGTGAGAGAACATTCTTCTAATCTCACTTTTCAGCCAGCGGGGAAACACAGTGCCTGAGTTTTGTAGGACAGGACTGTCAATATACCCAGAGATGCAGAAGAGCAGAATTCAAAAGCAGATAGTTCAAAATGAATAGATAAACCAGTCGCAACAAAGTAAAACTAGTACACTTTTCATATGTATAATACCTATTCTAAATACATTTTACTAAGTGACAATTCATCCTATGGCTCTTGTAATATATGCAGCTAAGGCACCACATATAATTCTCGTGAAGTTAATGGGTTCCAGCAGCCAAAGGAGGAAATCCTGACCTTGCAGGATGCAGCCCCAGGTGATGAATGCCAAAAGCAAGAACCTCTCTCTGTGCCTCTCTCAGCAAGAGCAAGCAAGAGGAAAAGGGGGAGGGGGAAAGAAATTCTGCCTATGGAACCAAATTTAAGATGCATCTGTCTCAGTTATAGATGTGCCTTTAACATTTGACCCTGAATCTTCATTGTTACAAAGTCAGTTATATTTCCAGTTCAATAAATGTAGGATCTAAACCCAAGCCATGCTTCCCAACAGTGCCTGGATGTAGAGTACTGTTACAGGCAAATCTCTCAAGTTGCAACATCAAGGATTTATTCCCTAACGATTTTATGGATTCTTATGATTCCATTTAGTGACAGTATTATTCTAAGATGAACCAGGATACTACTGATATGTCTGAATACACATGTGAAAATGAAAGTTCATTGATACCGCTTTATTGGGTTCCAGGTTTGAGGAGAAAGTGGTAAAGTTATCATCACATGACACTTAGCTGTTCCAGATTTAATATTGTGTTGTCTCCAGAGGAAAACTTTTGGGACTTGGACAAAGTATTTAGCTTCTGTGTTTACAACAGCACCATATATCCCTTTCTTACAGAGCACGGTGAAAATGAATGTCATCACAACGAACCTGTACAAAGTTCCTTTGATAAAGGATTTACGCTGCTTAAAAATATAAAATGGCATTATGTAATATATAAATCACTGAACCTATATAGCATATATCAACAGAGCTGAACAACTCTGTCATCTCTTGCCGAGTTCAAGAGCAAATTCCTATTTGGATGCTTTTCCTTTTCTCCACTAGCCCTTCCCCATCCTCTGTCATAAAATACAGAACTTTTTCTTGCAGTCTCTGACTACAGAGAAAATGATTTGTTGTTACATAATATTTGTGCATGCATTTACATCAATGTTGCATGGTCCCGGACTGCTGCCTTTGAATTTTGTAGTATTGATTTTCTTTTAGAGTAAACTGGAAAAGCAACCATGGATGGGGCTCTGTTCTCACAAATACTGCTGCTTCTGCCGATTTGCTACTAATACTCTTTTGTTAAAGCAACCAAACCTGCATACTGTAAATAAATAGAACAGACTGAAAAAAAAAAAAAACTAATGCTTTTTCTTTGTTCCTCCTGACACAGAAAGAGATTCCTCCAGCAGTTCAGCCCTTTCAGGTTTGTGCAGATATTAGGGCTGTATTATTTTTCATAAAGATGCTTTGTAGGACAATAATTACATTATCTTAAATGATTCCATTTCCTACATTCCTTTATGTAAGATCAATTCATTCTCATTTCAAGAACATAAAAGCCCTATTTTATGGCTGTTTTTCTTACTAAAGGGTATGAGTTCTTTCCTCTGTGTAACAGTAATACCACTAAGCTCTAACAAACCACCTCAATAAATGAAAGAAGAGCCTGATTCATTACTCATCCTACTTGGTTCTTGACCATCATTTTAATAGACACTAAATAGATCTATCCTTCATGAAACTTTTAATTTCTTTTGATTCCATTGATACTTCAAATAGCTGCCATTTAATTATGAGCTGAGCTTGCGCTTGTTTTAAGCCTGCTACCTGATTTTCCCAATGTGATCAGGTCGGACAGTTTTTAAAATTGTTTTTTCTAAATTATAGGAATATTTCTTTCACTGTATGAATAGTTTTTGAATATTTAATTTGAAAAAAATCTGGAGGTTAAATGGTGTTGGCAACTCACTGAAGTTTAGAAGGATATCATTTCATTCACAGATGATTAATGTAATGTTGTTTCAGTTTCCCGAAAAACTACATATGCTCATTAGAGGCTAGAAAGCATCCCTGTGGCAACTAATTGCTTAAGGATGAAAATATACTTTTTTGCCTAAATTTAATGCAATAACTAGACAATTGCAGGAAGAGCAGGACACAAAGAACATTTACATACTGCTTCTTTACTAATTACTATGGATCACAGATCTCAGATTGCAGTGTGGTAAACACCAAAATATATCATAAGAAGATGCACAGATATCAAAATGATAAAATAAAAAAGGATAGATGTAGAAGGGTGAAATGTAATGGAAATATGGGAGCAAATAATTGGAAGAATAAATCATTTTGATCACATTTTAAACAACATTAGGGTCACAGAATGTGGTCAGACTGATAAAAGGATGAACAGAGATCTGTCAGAGACCTGACCAGTGATCAAGAACAGAAAAGGGATATATTAAAGTCTGTGCATCTGCAGCATATTATTGGTTTTAGTTGTGATGAGAATCAGAAAACTAGAAGAGGATAAACATCTGGATCAGTTTTTGTTGATAACTGGCTTTTGTTGAAGCCTCTTTCAGCCACAAAATTCCATAAATATTTTATAGTTTCTATTCAAAGAATCATTAATCTAATTTCCAAACCTAACTTATTTTTTAAACTAGCTTGTTCATATTTTAAAAACTGTGCAGTATCTTCAAAATAATTTGAGGTATGATTCCTCCTTCTAAGATGTGAATTACACACATTCCAGTTGCTAATGAAAGATACGGTCCTATCACAGTACAAAAATGGGGGTTCCAAATTTATTAAATGTCAGCAACTTCAAGATCATATATGCTCAGGTTCCTAGCAAAAATATTGTTTTCATTCTTACCATTGCCTCAAACACAGCATGGACTCAGAAAGTCAAGCTGTGCTTCTTTTCTGCTCATGCATCACCAGCAGTTCTGCAATTAGAACTGATGGAGGAAAAAGGGAAAGAAGGAAGGAGAAGGTGTTATGGTATTTAAAAAAAAACCACTCAAAAGTTAAAGCTTCTTGTGATGTTGCATGTATTAAAAAATAATCTAGCCAACATCCTGTGCATGAACCACGGAATGTAAAAAAAATAAAAAAAACAAAAACCAAGAAATATCCTTTAAAAACAAGAAGCTTTACACAGTAGAAACACACCATAAAAATTAAAAAAGACTGATGGAACAAACTCTAAATATTTGGTATGGTCTGCAGGATATATTCCTTAAAAAGCTTAGGGTTTTCCATTTAAAGTTAGGAATAGGGAAGTACAGAGTGACTGCGAGGAAATTCAATATCCAAGTACTGGAGAATTATCTCCCCAGGACAAATGTAGAAGCTTGTTTACTTGACAATTTAAATTAACTAGGCAAAGAACAAACAATAATGTAGTAGAGAACCATTCTGCTAAGGCGTAAGGGATGGAAGGAGAATGAACTAAGACCATATTCTTCTTTTACAGCAGTAGCATCTGCAATATTAAATAATTGTATGTAGATTCCTTCTTTTTAACGACATAGTACTGAGAGGCAGAACCTGGTCCTGCAGAGCTTCTCCACTGGCAAATCTTTGCATATCTGTAAGATACCCCTATCAAATTGTCTTTATATGGCAAAGTTCTATTTTTTGGAAGAAAGCTCTCATTTGCTAACCCTACTACATAAGCATAAACCCTCTGGGGCATGGTAATGCCAAATTTACAATCCTGCTGTGCTTTTTATGCGTTTGTTTTCAAAAAGAAATGCTTATGCTAATACAGCAAAATGCTTGAATCAGCCCAGTATGTGTCATTTATATGTTCTCCTGCATCCTAAGCAACATTAAAAAAACAAAAAGTGTTTCATTGGCCTTAATTTCAGCATTATACTGAAGAAACCACAAGAAAATATTAAGTATTTTGATTATCTTTGAAAATTATTAAACACGATGTACAATGTATCAGTTAAGAGCATACATTTCTCACACTGCTTCTCAGGATGTAATCAAAGAACAAACCACCAATATGTCAGATATGGAAATTTAAATCTCTGTAGCATATACACATTCTGTATCCTACATTCATATACAAATATTAGCATTCCCGTGTGGACCTTTTCTTTATTCTTTCTCATTTTTTGTATAATGCAGTTCTGAAGTATAGTTGATGTACTGCCATTACCATACTGGGATACATACGGAATAAAAGAATATTAGGGAAAGGTTGAGAGAAAAAAAAAAAAAAAAAGGAGGGGAAGGGAGAGAAGAGAAACCCAGTACCTCGTTCTCTGTAGGAAAGTACTAGCAGGGAGTGGGATTCTCTGACCAGTTTCTACCGCTTTTGTCCCACTTCCCTTGCCACCGAGAAGGCTGTCACTTTGGCCAAAATGCCACCCCTGGACAGAACTGCTAACCCTCATGGCAAGAGGGGATGAATTACTGCACACGCAGAGGGAGAGCCGGGGCTTTCCACGTGCCCTTGTACCACTGTCTGCACCTCTGTGGGTGGGGGATAGAGCAGAACCTAAAATGCACAATCAGGAACATGGATTGGTCCTTCGCTATCATGATTCCCACACTGAAAGCTGAGGGAAGAGATGTGCAAATCATCATCTTCATTTACAGCCATAAAAAAAAAAGTCTGTGAAGCTGATCTCATCCTCAGTTCTGTTGTTGTTGTTATATATGCAGCCTGAATATTTCAGGCCAAATCCTCAAGTCTGGAGCCTATTTCATGCTTCAGACAAGAAATTTACCAGTTGAGCACACTGAATACATTAATTTTCATCAAATTTTTTTCTACCTAAAAAATAAGTTCAGTAAAACCAACAAGACAAACATAAAATTAAGTAAGATAAGTTATCAAAATGAAATGTCTGACTATTATCACAAATGCATTTTAAATTATTCCAACTTTTTTTTTTTCTTATGGAAGTTTCAAGTGTATGCTTTTTTCATTTCCATGTATAAAAAAATGCAAAATTCCTTCTGGAATACAAATTTGTGTTCGATTATGATGCCATATCTACACAGCAAGTTGGAAAACTATTGTATAGAAAAGATTACAAAAAAAATCTTTTAAAACATGTTTCCTTAAATGTTTCTTTTAATCAAGCACAGGAAAAATATGGTTATGGAAGCAATTCATTCAGTTTCTCATAACCTCTTCCTATTTTTTAAAATAAATTAAGTATAAGGAAGAAGCCAAGAAGCTTTTATTAATGTATGTTTTGTTAACTTGGCCCCACAAAAAGTTCTTCGGACAAACAATAGTAGTTCAATAGCAATACGTACTTCTAAATTTAAGCCTTAGCACTATAGCAGTTTTAATACTATATAGCTATGAAGAACACTCTAGGGCAGTTGCCTAATCATTAGATATCACTGAATTACATCATGCTTTTTGCAGACTGGTTTACTCTAAAGAGAGACAAGTGTTGAGCTATGCACCACATACTTGCAAACTTGCCTTTTGCAAATATATCAATGGAACTGCCACGCAGAAAGACACAGACAAGGTCTCATACATCAGCTGTGAACTGGATCGAATGCATTTAGTTTTTTTCAGTAAGGCACCATGTTTTAACCTACTTTCAATGTCCAGACCGCCACTTTCCCTCCCCTTCTACACTACTTGTGTGTGTAAAATGTGACACTGTACCCCCACTCCTGCTTTGCACCTGGGGGAATATTTAGATACGGAGGCAACCTCAGAAGCCCACAGCAGGCCCCGGACACTGATGAGGACAGGGCCTGCTCACCATGCCAGGAGCCTCCATGGCCTCAGCGGGCAAGGCCACAGCTGAGGCCGGCAGCACTGCCCTGTCCCCCAAAAGCGAGGGCACACTCCAAAGCAAGGGCTAGAGAGCGCTACGCAGTGCAGTCAGGCAGAACAAATTAGCAGGAGAAATCTCATGACTGAAGGTAATGGACCTTCTCCCTGCGCTAATGCAACAGATTTTCGTGGGTGCCTTTAAAAAAAATCTGTTTCAAAGCAAACATTTGACTCCAGCCATGTGCTGGCGTGGCAAATTGTCCAAAGTCTCCGGTGTCAACTTGTCCTTGCCTATTATGGACAGAATGCAAATCATCCGAGAGAAAGCGCATTGGAGCCAGTGCCGTCTCACCACTGGAAATGAGTGCAGAATCAGAGTGCTGATTCACTCCTGTTGCCTAATTCTGGGATCCTTGAGGCAGTTTAAGGCAAGATTTTTAAAGCTAAATGATTAGGGAAGGCCTGTTATGAATGGGATATGCAGAATCTCTAAATTTGCGTTCTACAAAACACCCAATTTTTTCAGTGTACAGACAGCACAGAACTTAGACTCCAAAAGATTAAAAAATTATCACAACTAAATATACACGGATCGCACAGATGCAAAGAACTGAATTTTTCACAGTACCTTACATATGAAACATTATTCTCCAGCAAATATAAGCAAAAGTAAGTTAAAGCTTATTCTACATTAGTTGGAATTGTAATTTTCAGCATCTTTCCTCAAGTGGATCACATTGGGTTTTTTGTTTGCATTGTTTGTTTGTTTAGGGGTTTTGTTAGGGGTTGTTGTCTTTAGTATATGCTGACAATAGTAATAGGGTATCCCTAGATCTTAACCTCAACAGGTACAGCCATTACTCCTAGAAGAAAACTCAAAATCAATTTACTTCTAATGACTATTCACTTCATTATTTTTCAAAAACAATAGATTTATTTGGGCATCACATTTTCCATAGTCAAGATGGTTTAATAACAATATGTCAGAAAACATTGTTTATTTCAGCACTGGAGATCTGAAATAACAAGAGTTTTTTCTCTCATTTCAAAGATTAACTATATCCACATTTCCAAAGAAAGATGATATTTTGCAATTTTCATTATCAATCAAACCTTCTGTTTCATATCTCTAAATTAAAATATGCTCAGCCTTGTCATTAGAATTTCATCTAATTAATCAGTTATGCTCACTGAATAGCTAATAATTTTAGAAACAATGTCAAAGGATATTGAAATGCAAATATATTTATGTCAAACATAGGCATGCTCTGAATCCTTACTAAACTTTAAGATTTTGTTAAAATTCAACTACAGTTAATTGTGTTGCATAACTTGTTAAACCTTATGTAAGAAAAAAATGATTTAGTATGAAGTCTTTTTTCTTTAGTAAAGCCTGATTATAGAATTCCTGATTCTTTACTTTCTCTGAATTTTTCTACACTCATATATGCAAAAGAGCAATGTCCTTCTTCACATATATCATATGGATACCCCTCCCGTCATTATTCAGTACAGGTTTAGGCTAACTTTAATATTAGAGAAAATTGAATTTTAGATTTCTCCTGTAAATGATAACATCTCCCTGTACATCAGGAAAGGCTTATATATGTTAGGACGTACCAATAATTTTGTTAGTCTTTACCGGTTCAGCAAAAATTCCTCCAGTCTCCCTCATGGTTTTGTCCCAGAGCCAAGAGTTGTTCATTCAGCTACTGAAAATACTGACTCTGTACTATCATAAATGTTACTGCCAGATACAACTTATTTTAAAGAGTATTATTAATATTTAATTATATCCTATCACAGCAAATCAATGCATCTAGGCAAAAATAGAAAGCACAGTGTTTTGGTTTAAAACCACTGGGTAAATATAGCTATGCTAAAATGGTTTTCCTTTAAAATTGTTAAAAAATTAAAAAGCCACCCTTCATGCAGATACTTTACATCATCTGCATGTTTCCAAAGACAAATTTCTTCTTGAAATCACCTCTTAACAATAATTCTAATGACAACACTTAAATTCTTAACCTGCTATTTCTCTCTTTAAAACATATAACAGAAACCATTTATAATTTACCATTACAATACAATATTGGGAACCTACTTAGTGTAGACAAGGAGTAAGAGGAAGATTGTGCAGCTGAACATAGAAAGTGGAAGATCACAAGTCTAACCTTGTTATGCTATAGACAGAAGGGTTATCAGTGCAAAGAGGCAGTCAAAATTTGACAGACACAAAAATGGGCTAGATTGTTAGGAAAGTAACTGCATGATAATTAGGATTGCTATGGAGATGGTTCAGGAAGATGGGATTATCAACAATGTCGAGTACTCAAACGAGGCTGAGGACTCTTCATTAGCAGAGAATAAGAGGACACTAACTACCTTAGGGAAAGTGGTTTCTATGGAAGCCATAGCAGAACTCAAAATGAATTGAGACAAATAAATCGCTTCAGGGTAAGAAAACACTTTTGGAGTGATATGATGAGCATCCCCTTTTTCTTTTTCACAGGGGTATGAGCTCAACAGAGATTCAGGGCACTATAACACACAAAGCTACACATCGAGAGCATCGTGATATAAAAGTGGGAAAGGTTAAGAGAGAGCTTACTTCCACAGCACTTTGTTCTTGACCTTCCTTGTCTTGTCCTGAAACAACCGTACATGCATTCAGGGAAAGGTATCAGTGGGGTGAAAAAGTGTTAAGTTTAAAAAAGGGGGGAGGGAGGGTAAGAGAGAGAAGGGGAAAAAAGTAAAAGGATGTAAGCTCTTTGTATCTGTCTGGAAGGCATAGGTATGGAGGAAAGGCAGGGAAAGAAAGCAATCACAGTAAGACAGACTATTTCATTCCTTTGTCTTTTTCAAAGACTTGTAAACTAGATTTTGTAGTCTCCAGGATATACCTGTGGGAGATTCTGCTAAAATAACCCACAGTGCTTTGTGAAGGCAGTCATTTCATGGCAGCATCAAAAACTAAAGGACACAAAAGCCAAATACATCAGTTGTATTAAATGTGTATTATCCATTTGTGAAGTACGATACATAAGGGGGGTAATTGCCACCTGAGTGCATAATTACAGTGAAGTTGCACAATCTTTATATACAGTTTAGCATTTACATTTAAAAAAAGGACTAGGAAAGCTTACAATTGATATGTCAAAAAAGAGCCTTAGGTTGCATGCTCAGGAAAGTCCTTTTGTGCACTGAACAAGGGAGTAGAACATAGGAAATGCAGGATTATTGGTAAAGCACCATGGAAATATTCTCAGACATTGTGAAAACTTAAATTACTTTTTGCACTTGAAGGACATACTCTGTGTTTACAGAGATCAGTCACGATACAAAATTTGGTTTCATTATCGTTAGTATTATTATTGGCAAGAAGAAAAGTTACAGCAAAAAAGGATGAAAGAAAATCTGCTCCACTTCTGAGACTATGGATAAAAAGACTTACTATATTATTGCTTCCTCTGTTAAGTAATGCATTAAAAAGGGCTAACACAAATATACACTGCAAAACAGTATCTATTTTCTGGGCTACTTAGTCAAGTGACAGCAATTTTACTCGTCTTTTTGATTATACTATGACCAGAATCACTGACAGCTGTATAACTAGCTAAAGACATATTCACGTTACACTTTATTTTTAGGTGTTTTAAATGAATTAAGCTGTCTTGATTTAACCAAAAGTGGAAAAAGCAATACAAATACTAGCATAGTTTTAATGCTATTTTCATACTTATGTTAAGATACATTCTACTGTTATAGAGAACAGAGTCAGTGGGTGCAGATTTCACACAATTTTAAATCTGAAGTTTTTTAGAAACCTGTCAAAGCTTGGGAAAAAATCTGTCATAATCAAAAAGCAGTTTTGATTGTCTCTGTGACTATTAAGTCCTCTCAGTGTTTAAATTCATTAATTTTGCAGAAGTTTATTGCTGACATTTAACCAAATTAATCATTTTACTAAACAAGTAGTCATCGATAATATGTTTCTGAGAAAGCAGTGCTTTTTGCATTGCGTACACACCTTAAAACTAGCAAATGCAGAGATTTCTCTTGCTTTTAACAAAAGACATTCTAAGGTGATTCTGAAGTGATTCCAAAACAAGATGGATATGAAAGTATTTGTACTTGTCTTATACACTGCATACTAAAAATGAAAATATTTTAGAAGAACTGTTTTCATTTTAGTAGCAGCAGCTGTCCCTACAAAGACAGAGATTACTATTGTTTAATTGGAAATATTTTATTCTACCATTACCTTCCTTAATCCAACAAAGATAAATCTACTGATGTGAAAAATAAAGCAATTACAGATTGCTCTAAAATATAAATGATATTCTGTACCCATACAGTGACAGACAGTTCTGTAAACCAATAAATACTGTATAGGCAGTAATATCTGAAATCTCATTTCATAAATAACAGTATATAGGCAATAATCTATATGTGGATTTTGCTTTTGGTATCAGCACCTACAGCCTATTCATTCTATGAGCAATATGTATCTCGGAGGGAAGCTGGGGGGGGGTTAAGAAATCAATTTCTACATTATTTGATTACCTCTGACTCTTTAGGTACGAAACAAAAACATTTTTCCTATTTTCCAGATGGTAAACTGCAGAATAGAGAAAGTAAACAGGTACCTAAATCATTTGTTGTAGTGCTGGAGAGATCTGAAGTCAAGTGTCATCAGCTTCTAAACTCTAGGTTATTCTTCCAGACTGACTTCTAACACAGTTTCAGCATTCTGTTCTCTTAAGCTTGACCAAGTATCAGTTATACTGAAGCTTCAACATTCTACTCCCATTAATTAATAAATACAAAAGTGAGATTGAAAAGCTGCTCACCTCTCCTTATACAATCACATAGCTAGCCAAATGCTTTGCAACATTGGATTCTAATGAACGCTCTTCAATGAATCCTGATGTCTGCAAATATTTATATTATCTGTAAGCATTTATGAAGGATGACATTTATCATTTTGCAGCACGAGGTCTCTGATTAATAGTAAATCTCACAGCTAGCAGCTTAGATAAACACTTTTCTGCAGACAGGTTGTCATTATCCATTTGCTTTGTTTTTTTTCACCAGTTATATCATGTGCTTTGTTTCCAAATATACATTTCATTTTCTTCCATTGGTAAACAAGAGTCAGAACAGAGCACGGAAGGGAGCACGGGAGGCTTGAACATTGTACAGTCACAGCCCACGCACGTCTGACTCGAAGGACCCACAGAACACTTCCCCCACATGCTACTCCACACTATGAGTCACAAGGTGGTTTCCAGGTCCTTATGCCAAATCTGAGAAGTCAGGACACTGAACAGCACTTTTACCTTTTTTGTCATAAGAACAGAAAAGATGTTGAGGGCCCAGTCAAAGTCTTACGTTCATACAATAGTAATGAAATTAAATGATCTAATCTGGTCTTTGCCTACAGTTTTCCAAAACAGAAATAATAAACACACAGTAGCAAATGACATTTTATGCTCAGATGGACATTCTGAATAAATTTTCAACTAAAATTCCGCTTGTGCAAATAAAAATGGGAGGAAAGATTCATGACTGTGACTAAACTGGGAGCCACTCAAAATTCAAGTGTCAGGCACAATTTTTGCCATGTTTGATTACCTCTAATGGGCAGGTTATAATGATATTATAGAATATGTATAACACATATATTTCATGTTTAAAAGTGAAATATTAACAGAATTATGCATACGATCACTTTCTTTGCACCCATGGTATGTAACTAAAATATAAATCACACTGGAAAAATCAGCAGATTACAGAAATTGCTAATTAGTGTGGAAAGAAAATCAAGCTCATGGGGAGTTAGGAAATGCCACAAATAAATATGCCTGCAGAACATACATTTTATCCCCTAGTGTATATGTATTACAATACAGTCTTTAATTGCTGTTTACCTACATTCTTCCCAGAGGTGCCTCCCCTCACCCTCCTATTCTATGCACAGCATGGATGATTTCACACAGGGAAACTTACTTTGCATTTTACTATACCGTCATTACTTAATGTTTGACGGATAAATTATTTACTGCACACTCTTTGGATAAAGCTCTGAAAAGACAGTTGTCAATTTTCTCCCTATAGCTCACTTTACCGTATGTGATAGGTTTGGCATACACATCAGATACCTTTATTCAAAAATCCTTCCAGAGTAGTAACCAATCCTTTAGGGTACATCAGACAAATGATATACTGTACATATTTCACACATTTCTATCTATAGCATACTAATTGTATTCTACATGGTGTATAGAAATGATCTTGCCAGGAGGCTTTGCATAAGCACTAGAAAATACAGGAACAAAGACAAATCATTGCAGGACACTGCTGTGAATGTGTGCACTGTGTCAGGTAGTTACTAAATATTTTTTTTTAGTCATTTTGGGGTACAAATCTTGAGCCTTGGAAAGAAAAAAAAAAGAGGAACTTCAGCAGATATTAGGTGTTGTGGTCCAATTTGTGGGTCACCCAAATTAGAAAGGAGTTAAAGCCTATGATGACAAAGTTCATTCCCTAATCTAAGGATTGTTTTGTGAATTACCTGAAAAACAGAGTTTGAATAAAATAAAGTGGTCTAAGAGCACAGACAAGAATCCAAGCTTGTCTTGCTTCAAACAAGTGCTCTAACAACCAGGTTACAGAACTATATTCATTTGGGAGCTCTCTATCTCAGCAAACTTAGTTTTGTTTTGTATTTTTGACCTGTAGTGATACAGTTTCAAAGAGATGAATGAAGCATTCCTGTTCTACCCGCTGTCTCCATCTCCTCACATCTCCCCTTCCCACTCCTGCAATAGTTTTGTGGTTAGAGCAGGGAGTAAGACATGCAGGCTTGGTTCACCACAGGCATGCAATGAACTGACACTGCAGCTTGGGAAGATTCCCTATTAAGTTATTGTATAGAAAAGCATCAGGGCTGTGTTTCAAGAGACGTGGGATCTCTGTTCAGACCTTTAAAACAGGAGTTTAAAAGGTGCTTATCTTCCCAGCTGAGTTAAGGAAGGCGAGATTTCCCGAGTGTGTATTTCCTAGAACTGGGCACTTCTGCACTGCGGATTGCACGCACACTGCATTCGTTATGTTCATCATGAGTCAAAACCTCTATATACGCATGGAATGGTTAAGTGATGCAAGTATGCTGAGTCCAACACACCCATTGCACACCAGCTCTGAGCACACACACACAGATCATAGGCACACAGCTAATAAGCAATGTGGGAGTTAAAAGTTGATTGCCAGAACACTTGAAATGGGTGCTCTAATGAAATATCCTTTTACCAAGAATCACTCATTTTTCTTCTGCCTCTAGAGAAAAGTTCTGAGCAAAAAAAAGGACATATCCAAAATAAAATAAAGTTCACAACGTCTCAGTCAAGCCCAGATTCCGGTCCAAATGTCAGACTCCTAAAAGTTGCAGCATTTAATGGAAAGGTGCCCAAGTCTTTTACCAGACTTAGTCCCACAATACTTAAACTCTAATAGAAAGGTTTCAAACACCTGAGAAGCAGACAACTCGCCCAGCTATTAAAAAGCTCCTTGCCCTTCATAAGGGCTATTAACTAAAGACTATTATTCAAAACACACTTGACGGGCAAGTGAAGAGTTAACAGGACTGAAGTTTGTCAGTTGATATGCAGAAGAACTGATAGCACAAGAGCTGACGTGCACAAAGCTGTTGAACAGAGGACTTAACAGGAAGGACTAAAGTCATCTACCAACCGATATGCGCAAGGACTGATATGCGCAAGGCTGCGGAATGATTAACAAGACTGGAGAAGTGAAGTCTGCCACCTGGAATCTGCACGGACCCCCGGGGAGGGAAGACACAATGCGGAGGTGCTGTGGTCTTGCCTCGCTAGCAGGGTCCTCCCAAGCAGACAAACAGACAGTCCTGTGATTGCGAAACTTGCTAAAAGTCAGCAAAAGCAGTGTTTGCCCAGAGCCCCAGCCATATAAAAAGAGACTTGGGAGCTAGGAGAGTTTGAGCAGGGACGGGAACGTGACCTGACCATCCTCTCCGGCTGGACCGTGAGTATCCCCCCCCTCCCCTTTTCCTGGGACGCTGGGTGAAGGTAACTCCTCGAGGTTGAGAGCCCTCTCACTAGGAGAGTGAACAAGAAAGCTTTCAAGTAGGGATAAGCAGTGCTTCCAATTAATAACGCAGTAATCGATGGTTTGGGGTTATCCTTTCTAAATTAGCAACTGATGGTTTTGTGTTATCCTTTCTAAATTAGTAATCACATTATTTTAATGGATGTTACTAATCCAAGAACTTGTGTGAGGAAATAAGCATCTTTTTTATTATTATTATATTAGTCTCAGTTGTTGCTATCGAACCTTCATAGCATGAGTGTGACAACACTATAATGATTTTCATATTTTTATATGAGAACATACTAATGATACAGTTATCACTACTGACTATTTTCTTCTAGGTATGAAAAAACAAACCAAAACTGAAAATCTGAATGATGGTTTCAGACAAGGCAAAAAACCCTCACTTTTCAGCAAATAAAAAGAAAAATCAGTCAGTTGATACCTCTTGTGCTCTGATCAGTGGATATAAAGTCAAAAGGACAGAAGAGTGTCCAACACACCAGTGTGCAAACAGTAGCAGAGACTAACAAACTAACCAAAATGAGATGTTCATCTAAAATGACTGAAATCGTAATCACAAGCTCCTCTCCCTACAGCCACGGGGGGTGGTTCTTGCATTTGTATAACATAACATTACATCAGAGAAGTGTTTGAGATTTCTTAGCATCCTTACTTAACAGAAAAAGTTAGAAAATGTTTAGCACACAGTGGAAAAGCTGATATGAACAGAAGTGATGGATTTGCCCATATTTCCTACCTTGGTTAGTAGGATTGCCAAGCTATATGTTCCGTTATATTTTAGTGTATTTTTCAACATTACCCAATGCATTTAACATATTGAACATTTAGGCTTTTGTTATTTTTTCTTTAAAAAACAAAGAGAAAGTATGTGCTAACAAAATACTCCCTTGTAAGTTTTCTAAGTTTGCTTTTGTTTTGTTTTTTAAATTGATTAGCATCAACCAGTGTCAGCACTGGCTAGCACTCTATAACTCTTCAAAATATCATGCAATTTATTGTGCTAATAGAGTTCAGGCATTCTCCATTATCTTTCACTCTCCATATGCAGTTAAAGGATATTACTTACAGGAATTTGGCTTGATAAAGCATTTCATGAGTGGAAGCCAAGGTCTCCTTACCCTTCCTAACCATTAGGCTACCTTTCACGGAACTGCAGTTTGCTATTCTGACTCTTACTGGTGGGAAGGCTGCTAATCTGCTGTCCCTCCAGAGTGAGCTGGGAGAGGAAAAAGCCATTCAGATTGCCTTCTTGCTGCAACAAAGTCATGAGCCTTTCATTTTGCCATATGCCAAGCTGAAAAGCTTTGGGCAGCTATTTAGTACTTAGCTAAAAATGGTTATAATAATGTTTAATTCCCCCTTGCATGATTGTGTTACTACGGCAACTGACCATTCTGATCTGGTGAAGCCAAAATTGCTTTCAGATTTCAAAATATCTCAATGTTTTTTGTTTCACTCTTGCTCTTTGCTTTTGCAAGGTGAGCAAATTGATTGAATATTTTGGCTAGAATACTATGTGGAAAGGGCATGCATCTTCCAAAAAACACAGAAAAACTATCTTTGGGACAGAAAGATCTCAGTAGAAGAGCTTGACAGGAGTCTTTTTTGGTAAAGTAGTTAGGATATTCAGTAGGGAAGAGCACTTGCCTAAGTCCAATAAAAGTGAGCACATCTCATCTATCAACTTCAAAAGTAAGGGGGTCAAGCTAGAGGTGCTGAAGCCACCCCTCCACAAAATTAGTATACTGTTTTTCTTTGTTCTGCTTGTTTGTTTAAAGAAACCACATCCTTTTTGTGCCAGTAATCAGCCATCCCATGGTTTGTTTTTGAGGAAATTGATAGAAGTGAATGGGCTTGCTTAGACAGAGGAGGAGGAGTATTTTATTGTTCATTGCACACCCTTACTCTCCTACTGCAATACCATTGTTTAGAAACTCCAGACTTTACAGTAACTTTTAAAGGTAGCACCAAGTATTCCTTCAGCATCCCCTGGTTTGGTCCATAGCAAAAAATATTCACTTTGAGTAGGAGCCTGCCTTCCTTGTGAAAGTAACATGCTTGATGGCTTCAGTGGGAGTCTTAGGTGTAGCAAGAATTCAAGATACAACTTTAACATTAAAGAAAAGAGGAACTACACTTATAAATGGTCCAGCATTGTACAGCATTGCACAGCTCTTGGGAGAGCTCTTTAGATCATGGGCAATACAGGATGTAGCAGTCAAATATATAAGGTGACTGAACATCTTTAGGAAGCATAGTTACCCTGCACACTCTGGTAATGTTAAAACTCAAAGTATTGTTCTTAAAGACAAAATAATTTTAATATACAGCAATTTCAAACTGAGACAGTGGGAATGACTGACTCCTGTGCATTTTGTGTTTACACACAATTTCGTATTAATAAAAAACTGGCCAAGCCATCATTTAGCTCAGACAATTATTGTCTGCAAAAATACAAAAAGCTTTTTAGGCTGTTCCTGGCTACTCATTCCAGGTCAGAGAAGCCTGACTCAAAAGCAGGCACCACAGCCAAGCTAGAAGATCCACCACCATCATACTGCAGCACATTGTAATAGCTGCTATGCAACTCCATGTGCAGAAGGCAGCAGAAGAGGCGGTGCATCCTCAGGAGCCCCTGTATGTTTTGCAGGAAGACTCCAGACCTGAAGGGGACATGAAACAGTATGCAGGTACAGGAGCGTCTAAGAAGACAACATGGAAAACACCAAAAAGCAGGAATGATAAAGGTTTCTGAGGCAACAATGATTTTTGCAGAATAGAGAGTAGCAAATGGCACCAATTGCAAGTATTGGAAAGAGAATGGATTTTGTTGGGTCAGAATTGAATTTGTCTCTGGAGAGGAAAATATTCTGAGGGATAAATCACTTCAACTTATCTGAGCATGAACCATAAGCAGTTATGGAAAATTCAAGGAGAGCAGCAAAATGAAAGTGAAGCAGAAGGAAGTACCAGTGAGAAACTGACTGTGATTTTTAGGGATTCATTCTCCTCAGACAATGAAGAAAAAAAATTAACTATTGTCAGTTTTCAGTTTTTCAGGCACTAAACCAGCAGCACAGTATTTCAGTTGCAAAAACACAAGAACTTCCTTCGAGGTTATTGTTTTGTATTGATGGTACATTTCTATCTGTCTTTTTTAATGTTTTGTTAGCTTAAAATATTCAGTCTGACATCACCTCTTAAAACCTTAACAAAAAAACACACACACACCCCACACACAACCCCCCCCCAAAAACAAAAAAAAAACAAAACCAAAACCCCCCACCCCCCAAAAAACCCACAAAAACAAAAAAAAAACCCAAAACCCAATCCCCCCAAAAACAAAACCAACCCCCCGAAAAAAAATACCACAAAACGACAAACCCCCCCCCAAACAACAAAAAAGCCAGAAAGCAAGAGAAAGATGTAACCTTAATGAACAGCTCCCTGAATATGCTGAAAGGTGTTTTAATTGCTCAGAAGCAACACTTTGAACTGTCAAGTGCCACTGTGTAAGCCTTTTGCAACATTTATAAACGGACTTTAGAAGAGGCCTGAATTTCCGGTACCATTTTAGCCTAAAGGCAAAGGGTGTTCTGTTGTTGCTTTTAATGTCTCACTATATCATGTGCAAGTTATAGGTACATATCAACATCTTGCATTGTATAATCCCACCATACTTCACTGAAATGTTAAGCTTTCAGCACTCTCGCCCACAATATGATAATTAGAGCCATTCAAGCACTAAAACTGGCACATTTCTTTTCCGCAGAATATCATGGGTTATTCAGACATTTCACACCCCACCTCCTTCTACCATTTTCTAAGTAGCACTAAGATAGATATAAAAGTGAAGACAGCAAATAGCATGTACCAGATAAGACTGAAAAGCAGACCTTTATCCCCATTGCTGCTCTTTACCTGTAACACCAAACTCCAGCACTTGTTTTCTCCTTCCTCCCTTCTCTTTTCCCCCCACATATGATAATGTAATATATTCTTCTTTGATCTTTCCAAACATATTTCAAGCCCTTTTGAAAACTCTGTATATAGTTTTTATAAACCCTTTTAAATTTTTTATAGTTTTAAAGGCTTCCTAAAGTATAAAAAAAGGCTTTTAAAATTTAATATTCACAGGGCCCATCCTCTCATGTCTGTCTTCAAAAACACTGTGAAAACCATGCCGAGTGCCCTTGTTCTTTGTGTTACTCGCCTGGAATTTAATGGCTCCCCGCACAAGCGGTCATACAAATTTAGTTAGTAAGGAACACCTTGAGTTTTTTCCTGCTAGAAACTATGCCTCTATCAACCATCACTCTGATTTTAGGGAGCATCAATAACTGGGTGTGTTGTTTCTATTTTTATGTAATTACAAGGTTTCACAGGATTTTTTTTCCCCTTTTTAAAAAAAAAATATATAGCTTCTACAAAGGTGTTAATGGATGGGTGTAATTGAGAAAATTCCAGGAAGTACTAAAAACTCGGAGAATATTTTACATAGAATAATTGCAATAGACCTGCTCTCTTAGTTAAGCTACCTATTTGAGTTTGAGTTATATGTTTAAGTGCCTTTTATTACACAAACCGATATATTCAGACTCACATCCCACTGAAAATGGCGGTCTTTACATGTAGAGTACCTGTGGTAGCTTTTTGGTGTAGTATGCAAAACAAACTGGGATTGGAGAACTAGTGAATTAAAAATTATATGTATATATGTAATTTTTCAAACCTCATGCACATTAACCAATTAAAAACTTGTCATAATGTTTCATATATATATATATAAATAATAACACACAGCTGATAAGAGTAATATATTGCAGCCTGGAATTCAGAACAGCACAGTGATGTTATTCCTCTGCTTCACCGCTAGTGGACAGACATAAATGAAAACTGCAACATGCACGTTACAGGTGAATTTCTTTGCAGCAGTGTCGTCTTCTGAAACATGCTTCCGGTATATTGAATTAGATGCAGTGCATCACATTCAACAGAATGTAATTCAAAGAGTTATATAGTTATATATGAGATGAACTGAACCAGTAGAGACTTTCATGAATATCTGCTATATCTTTATATTTCACTATTCAGTAAGGAGGAGATATTATGATAATTAACCAAAAAGTTAAAAAACAAACAAAAAAACTTCCTAACAGAAATTAAAAGCCATAAACCATTACAACAGTATGGAGGGTTGATTCCTTATTTCACTCAAGGATATCCTATTAGAAACATTTAGTTACTTACCAGAAGCACACAGAAAGTCTACAGAGACTCAACGTGAAAGCAATGTGTTTCCGAATAGCATCTCATCTGTGCAATAGCTAAAGTGTCAGAGAATTAGAGTGACTTGAGCAGAGACTCTTAAGTACTTACACACAAGGACAAAGTTGTCATGCCTTTTAAACAAATAAAAAGTTCGACTGATACATAAATTTAATTTAATATCCAGAATCAGCACAGGATGAAGTGCTTGGAAATTCCTTTCTAGCTGCAAAGGGAACATAATCTTTCAACAATGAACATAAATGGTAAAGCAAGTGACCAGGGGTGGTACAGTGTTCCACCTTTCAAAACTATTATTGTCAGTGAACAATTCTTCCTCCGATTGCACTTTAAGTCATCTACAGAGTCAATAACAGCCCATTAAATATTGTTAACACCACCTGATTAACCATATTTCCATTATGCAACACTTGACACTAAATCTTCAGCTCATTTTAGCTATTAAAAAAGTAGTTCCCCCTCCCACCCCCAAACAAAACCTGTGAATGGTTTTCAAGACTAGTATTGATTTTACAAACTCATCATTTTTGTTATCAAGCACAGAGGTCCCCCTTTGTTTTCTAAGACGGGATGGGACCACCTGGTTTGCAACTGTTTATGACTTTACTCCATTTTCCCCTCCCTGCTCAGCAGGAGGTACCCACTGGCCTTTACCAGCACCTTCTTCCTACCTTGATCCTCACAGCAACTTTGAGAGGCTGCACATGAGCAGGTTTCCAGCCCTGATAGTCAGCAGCCAGAGAAGACAAGTTTGCTTCGTCCTGCCCATGCTCTTGATAGTAGACTGCCCAGGCCAATTTAACATGCAATAAACCAAGTAAATCATCACTTTGCCTCAATCCAGCAATTTCTATGATACTTGTTTCACTTTCTACTACTTAAAAAGGAAAGCGCAAAGCAATTCCCATATTCCACATTTCTGTGAGAAACTCCTCCATACTAAAATAGCAAATTTATAGAGGCTTGATGCTGAAACCATATGGGAACACTAGGTAGCAGTCATTTCTTATTTCCATAGGATTTGTCTGAAATGTTTTATACCATAATGATTGCTTTCACTTTGCTCTTCTGAATTGCTGTCTTTCTTTGTAATCTGAGCCCTGAACTCTTTCACCTTTGTACACCAAGACTCACAACATATCCGTTGCTTCATTATCTACAAGCCATATTGACACCAGCAATAAGGAAAGTGGAGGTGGTGGGATTTTGCTTGTCAAACCTGGCAGCATCAGAATCTCAAGTATGAGCTCCATCTAAGAAAAGAGCTCTTTTCTTTTGTGCTGCAAAGCCAACAGCATTTGTCACTAGAGTAACACAGAGATAGAAGCTGCTGCTTTGTTGCTGAACATTCAAAGATATCTATTTTCCTCTCAAGAGCTGTAGGGACTCCCACTAAAAATCAATAAGACTTAAGCAGAGCATAAGGATTCCATTCCAAGACCTGTCCCATTTCTTAGCTGGCCCACCGAAGAGGTGGTTTCCTTTGTGCAAGAAACCAACATTTCTTACAACAATGCTTAATAAAGCACTCGAGTCAACCTTGATCAAATGCTGAAATTACAGATAAGAGTGCGTGCACGCATGTAAAAATAATATGCTGCTAACACAAGCTTTTTTTTTTTTTTTTACTTTAAATATAGGAGGCAGTTACAGCAGTCGTTATTGCTTTTTACTGAAATGTCTGTTAAACAGGATTAAGATGATCAAAATGTATAGCAAATACTGAAAAAAAGTATTCTTTGATTAAAAATATATATATGGAGCAAAAGCAAGTTTGTTTGAACCTTTGAAGAATTTTCTTGCCTTATTTAGATTAGGAACATTCTCCAGCAAGGAATTCTCTTGCAGAAAGTTACTTAAACTAGACTGGACAATATAGCACAAGGACCTATTTAGCACTGAAAATGAACAGTAATTAGTGACATAACAGGCATTCCCCTTCCTTGATATTAGAATTCCATATTTTACTTATTTCCCTTATTATTAAGCTACCCTTTATAGGTCTAATGATCTAAATCAGTGATGACAAATTTAAGTTATTTTTATTAATTTAGAAAGTTTTCTTAATGCTGGTTTAATTCTGTTTACTATATCTATAGCCAAATTCCTGCACTGATTTATATTTTCTCATGGCCATTTGCCATGAGAATTGAATATATTTCAAACTGTTTCCATCTTCTGTCTACCTGAGCAGAGGCGGAATATAATGAAGGAGCAGAGAATAGTTTTATATGGAGAGGTGGAAGTGAAGAGACAGAAGAGTGCAGAAGGATAAAGAGGAACAAATGAAAATGAATTCTGAAGCTACAGTGGAAGAAAATAAAAAGAATACCAGTCAATGATTTGTAGAAAAGAGCGAAACACAAGAAATACTTATGGCAAGCATATGATTTTCTTCACGCATATATTCTTTAAAGGCAATATTTGCATATTTTGAGAATCACGCAGAATACTCTTCTGATATATTTTCCAAGTCCATGCAAATACTGTGCAAGTCTGGCAGAAATTGTTAGCAAGGCTTCAGCTGACTCCATTGTTGGTTTAAAAAATTTAAGGCTTGTTCAAGACTTCTTTAGTTTAAGATTTCTAGTGAAAAAAATTCAGTAAAGCCTGTATGTTATCAAGTTATTTTTCCCTAAAAAGGCAAGCTAAATTATGTTTCAGGAGTAATTA
This sequence comes from Apteryx mantelli, assembly GCF_036417845.1. Lineage (NCBI taxonomy): Eukaryota > Metazoa > Chordata > Aves > Apterygiformes > Apterygidae > Apteryx > Apteryx mantelli. The sequence continues at coordinate 82,705,853 of NC_089979.1, forward strand.
GGGACCTGGTCAGTTCACACAATCCCCAGTCTGTTGATCAGACTGTATGATCAATACAATTTTGTTTCATTTTGCACAAATAACAGAAGAATTACTGAATACTAGATGGAAGTGAAGTAGTAGAAATTAATGTCTTTTTCAAAGATTGAAGGGAGGCTTTTGGAAATATTATAAAAAAAATAAATACCTCAAGGAAGGAAAGAATCCAGGCAAAAGGAGGACTGGATTTTAGGGGCAAAGAGAGAGATGTAAAGAGTGCAAGAAGCACAGAGGCAGGGCACTATCACGACATGCAATGAACCAGCCGTTCAACTGATGCTCACTTGCAGACAGGCATCTTCTTCCTAGTTCTTCCTTTCCCCTGCTATAGCCTTAATTCTTCATCTCCAGAGACAAGGAAGGATGTTGCCATGCCAGAGAGGCTTGCCATGGCTTGCGCAAGCATGCAATGATCCAGTGAGCATTTGCCAATATGCACAGGCCAATTGTTTGGCAATATCTAATTGCCAAAAGTAATATCTACTTTCTACCTCTAATTGCCTTTTTCCTCCCAAGCAGAGCTAATGGGGGATGCAGGGAGAGCACAGAGCTTGGTCTTCTAAGCAGATCCAAATGTTGTTACAATTAGACAAGAGTTCAAAACTGACACATGAACCATGAGCAAATAACCTTATTGATTTAGGAAGCCAGGCTTAAAACCCCTCGGAAAAGAAAATGTGAAAACAGTTATTGCACACAAAGACCTTAATTTGTATACTGCAGTTGAAGTGATCTTTATCTAAACTGGTAAGTACATAATCAACATCATTTATATCAAGCAGGCATATGCAAATTATAAACAAGTGAAATGTTAGAGTTTAAGTATCAGTGTCATGTACATCTCTGAGAAATCTATACACAGCTTCTTTAAGGTACCTGAAGCAGGAAGGCGGGAAAAAAAAAAGAACAAAAGAACAAAACCCATGAATATAAGCCAAGTTACTTTGGGGGAGGCAAGACATGTTTAAGGTTGTATGGCAGTTATCTTTACAAATCTCTTTCTCTACCTTACTCAAGGCTTCTATCACACTTGCAAAGTTGGATGCTCTTCAAAGAGTATCATTATAAGGATTATATGGTACTGCTCACCAGCACATCTCAGTGTCATTTGACAGACAAGGAAACTGAGGCTGCAAGATGTGAATCTACATGAGGCTGTTCAGCAAAGCAGAAAGAGATCCAAGATTCTCTAAGCCCGGTTCTGAGCTATGCTATGTTACAGGCTACTTTGACCAAAAGACCTGGCTCAGGATTTTATTTTTTAATTCATTTGAAGCGTAACAAAACATTTTACATCAAGACAAAATTTAAAAGTGCAAGGGGGAAGGGATCAACACAACATTAGACACCTAAGCTTTTCCAGGCTAGGAACAGCTGGCTTCTTTCCACATGTTATTATTCCCTTTAGAGGGAGCTGTTTTATCTCCAGCTCTGTCTCCTCAGCTGGTTCTCTAGTAATAATTGGGGCAATTGGCCTCTCTCTCCACAGCAAAGCAAAAACCACTTGAAGCTTCCTGTCCCCCTCCCTCCCCACCCAGAAAGGCTACAGTCCCAAACAGGCAAAATCAGAAGGAAAAAATAATATAAAAATAGCTTGCATGTTCCAGTCCTATCATGCTTCCTTCCTTGTACCACTATTGCATTTCCTTCTGCAGGCAGTAGACCATCTGTTACATATTTACCATCCCATACTATCTACAAAGCCAATTTTGCAGAGGGAAGCCTTGAACCTTTAGCTCCTTTGATGTCCTTTTAGGTACAGATGTCCAAGTGGACCTTGCACTGGCACAAGAAGGGGAGACAACACTCTGTATCAGTTGCCTTAATGAAACAGAAAATTTGTCTTATTGAGGCAAAACACAATGGGAGAACTGAGAAAGCAAATTTCCTCATGAAAAGAGAACACTAACAAAATTCAGCAAGCAAATGCACAAACTTTCCTCAAAATCCTTTTTTAAAGTAGAAAACCACACTGCCCCTCAAATGTATCTGTGGCATAAACTGAAGTAATGCCACTGCTTATTAAAGCTGCTCTGAAAAATGAATCTCCAGGAAAGGCTAGAATTAAAGGGTTTGTGTTTTGTCTTCATTTTTCTTGAATTATTGCTAAACATTGCTGCTTAAAAATTTCTCATAGAATAGAAATTCCAAAGCACTTAATTCAGAGCTATCAAAATATATTGATTCAGCAGTGCCTGAACGTGATCATAACAGAACATAAACAGAATTAAAATAAAGCATTACTTTTTCCTGCAGTGATGGAAGCACTAACAGAAAAGCCAGCACATGTGCAACTGATAGGTTTTGATCACCTCAAAAAGCTGAGTTACAGCCTGTTAACTGAATCTGCACTGCATGAATGACCAAGGTCAAAATTTATGTCAAGTCCCATGCTATTTACCCTCAGAAACACAAGAAAGGTAAGGCTCCACGTGAATCAGTTTGTATGCACAAAAGGAAAACCCTCAGTATGCCCTGCGTTTTAGCATGCATTCAGTTACCTGCCATCTAGGGAGGCTTCCAGGACGCATTGTCACATACTCCTATCCATCTTTCATGACACCTTCACGCGATTGATATCAAGCAAGCAAAACAGGGAGCAGTCCTTCTTGAAAAGGCCCCCCAGTTTCATTTGCTTCAAGAGCAGGTGGGATTTCAGTTTTCTTGCAGGAGCAACCAGTAGTTGGAGTGGATCTTGGGAGCACAGTGGGACTGGCCAGCCCCAAGACAGTATAGGTATAGCCATTGTATAAGCATATACTTGCTTATGTACAATAACAGTATGGTTTTTAAACATCTACCCACCAAGATATACTTAATCATGCTTGCTGGGATAGTGCTGCATTACTTGAAATAGATCATACAAGGGCAGAGCATATCAAGGAGAAATGTATGCTACATTATGATCACTTTTCCAAGCAATGTTACACAGTGTAAACAGAGCTCACAGCATAACTCACCTACAGTTAATGACTTCACTGCAAAAATAATGCTACATTTAATCACATTTTATAGGTTTGGTATTCTCCTGAGGTACATTCATATCTACGCATACATACACACAGTGCAGGAATTATACAGCATTTCTGAAGGGAAGGGAGAAATGATGCCATGATTCTGCACAGCTGACAGATGCAAGTTTTCATAGAGAATTTTAAGAAAGAAGTAAACCTTTCACCCCTAGCCTATGGACAACCACAATTGTTGCCACTGACACTGGGAATGATATTCAGCTTTCATTTTAGTTTTAGAAGTGAATCTTCAAGCACATTATTACACTTCAAATCAATACTGCTCTGCTAGTAATCCTTCACATGACATAGCTTGAACTGGAGTAAAATAGGAGAGCAGCTTTAACAAGACCTAGAAGAAATTCCAGTTGTGTTTTACAGTACCCTTTGAACTGAATACTTTTGTGGTTGCTCACCAATGATGAACTGTGCAGTCCTTCAGATCATTATGCAAGGTGTGAAGATGAACTGCTGCAGAGAGAGGAGCAACTGATGCTCACAAGCTGGCCCTCACTCTCCACCAAGAGCCACGGACTGCCCAACCCCAGGAGCCAGTCCATAGGAGAGACCAGAGTGCAGTAGAGAACCAGCAAGCGCTACCACAAATTATATAAGTCGGTGGCCACAAACTCAGAGCAAGTGTCAGTAGTGCATAAACTGTGATTTCAGTTACAGAATGGCTGCATACATATCTGAATGAAAAGGTGGAGTGGGACAAAACCCAAAAAGTCTATGTTAAATGAAAACATCTTGCTAGAACTATTTATTCCTATAAGTTACATGGATGATGAAGGAATAGGACTGTCTGGAAAACAAATTTAATTGTGAAAGAAAAGTCTTTTTTGTTTTTCTCCTTCCTGCAAAACAGAAAGGAAAAACAAAACACTGAGTTCTTTGTTTTTTTGGTGGGGGAGGAAGTCGTAAATGAGAGGAGGTAGAGAAGGAAAGGAAAAAGAGGAAGATAAATCAAACCATTTGATTTCCATCCCAGAAAACATGAAATTCATTAGGGAAGCAGCAAACTGATTAAAACCCTGAATCTGGCAGAATTGGTTTCCTCCGTCCCAGCGCATGCCTTATCCCCCATACTACAAGATTACAACAAGGGAATGAGAGAATTTATCACCAACCTTTCTGACAATATCTTCATCAAAACTGACATTGCCACAGATGGTGATATTTCTGTTTATGATCATACTTAACTAGAAAGCTGATAATGTTAGACTTAAAAGGCAAATGTTTGGCATAGAGTCAAAAAGTTAACTTCAACAAAAGTTTTGGGGCATTTGAAATGTGCTAAAGTTAATTAAAAAAGAGGAGGAAAATGGTGCCTTATATTACCATAAGACAAGGAATTTGGTTATCACAACACCATTTCTTATTCTACCTTTTGCTGTGTCTCACATCATTACTTTTGCTAAATTCTTGTATTACCTTTTAAAGTGTGACAACCTCGGAGGGAAAGCATATTCATTAAGAAGGATACACACACACACACACACACACACTGCTTTAAATCCATCACAAGTCTCAAGCAGGGAGAGTGGAGGAGGAGGAAACTATGTGGCCACAAGTAGCTCTTGAAATGTTATTTTCATTTATAGAAAACACCTCTTTGACATGGTAGTGCATTGTAAAATTTTTACTGATTTTGTGTATATTGCATATTTGCTGCATATTTGACAGCAGCTGAGGGCTACATTTCGACCTCACTACCATATCACCAATTCTCATACTGCAAATCTCAAAATATTTGGTGTTTCTCCTAAAAAACTCAGCTCATGGAAACAAAGTACTTACATGAAAATCTCATTTAAAACAAAAATAAGTTTCTAGTCCTCATGATTGCAGAGAAAAGCTTCAAAACTTGGGTAGAATCTATTAGAAAGCTTCCAAGAAGGAAGTAGAAAAAGCTAATATTCACTCAAAAGCAAACATTAAAAACTTTTGTTTTAATATCTACCTTGTGACTTTCATTATGCCCTAGTCACCTGAAAGTAAGCAGAGGTGTAGACTACTCTTAAATTTAGTGGAACAGAAGCAGTCATTAAAAAGATTAATTTTGATATTTTGACTTGCAAGCTTTTATTTACTAGATTTTATTTTTATAGAGAATTTTCCATTTGGCAGAATTGTTTCCTCCCAAGGATGCAGAAGTAATACCAAAAATGTCTGGGGTGTTCTCACTGAAGAAACCAGGGGCCAAGAGAAGGAAAGAGCCTGAAAAATATCAGATATAGCCATTCAGACATTTAAATAACTTTCCACCTAAATTTGAAGATATAGGCATTGTTACTATTCTACAGATTCACATCATGTTTATGACAGGGAAAGCACCAATACTGTGGCCACCCTCTGGTTACAGAAATCTGCCATTGCAAGAGATGGAGCAAAAGCTGCCATATACATCAGTCAGGAAATTGGCACTGATTTCTAGCAGAATGCAAAATGCATCCTGTGGAACAGGGGACACAGCAAGCAGTATAGCCACTACAATCCACTACCTTTTTACAGAGAACCCTGTAGAAATCAAGGGGAATTAAGATATTTAACATCTTGCAGAATCAGAGTTATGTTACAATGGCTTTTACAGAGGGACTTAATCAGTCAAGAACTGCCAGGACCTCTAAACAGAGGTTTGCAGAGTTTCATTGCTGGGTCAGCTTTCTTGACTCCTCATCTTAATCAAGACAAAATGCCCGATGCCATTTTGAATGACAAGTCCCTTGGCAACATCTCTGCTAATGGGGACTTATTGTGAAAGCAGCATAATGAATTGGACAATTCTGAAGTCAGTTGCAAGCACAAAGGCCAATAATTACTGTTTCCAACTTCTGACTCTAGAAAATTTACATAGTCATTGAGCTGACATTCAAGCTTTCATGACTGAATTAAACATTTACAATGAGGTTGTTTTGCATATAAGGCAAAAGATCTAGTTTCTTGTAAAATCTATTTACTTGTAATATGAAGACCAAAAAACAATTTGTTATACACTACATTAGATTTTTCATCACTGATTTAAATTCCACTCTTCCTCCCAGGAAGTCTTCTACAGCAACAAGCTGCCAGAAAGTATAGTAACAGCTTAAGAAGCCTAGTAAAAACAATGTGTAATTGGTAAAAGAAAAAAGTGCTAATGTCCTAGTTTCTTGAACAAATAAGCTGCTTGTCAAGATTATGTAAATGTTTTTGCCATTATTACATCATCTATTTAGGATTTTCATAAGAAACAGGATCATTAACACATATCTTTACAATATCTCTATGCCAGCACAACTTTAGACCAAAACTTATCATGAATGTTATTTTCTTATGAAAAATCACTAGGTCACAAGCTAAGTTCAACTGGTGATGTATATTAATGCATCCAAAATTTTAGATTCAGGTTAATCATTATAATCATAAGTCTTATTTGTAAGTGAGAAGTGTTGGTTAAGATCTGGTATCAAAAAGAACAAACCTGGCCTTGAAACAAAGTTGCTGAAATAATAGTACTTAAATAGTCTTTACAAAAGACAGAATCATAGGAGCAGTATCAACCTCCTTGGAGTAACCAAAGAGGATAACAGATTTGTCTCCATTTTTCAGTGCAGTTGTCAGACAGAACGACCCAAGCATTACAGCTCTTGATAGGAGCAAGGGAGGAGGCAACGGCCATCCCAGAGACAGACATCAAAACAAGAGGAGATGAACTAAACATTTCCATGACTGACATGCTCTCCTCTGCTTTCTCACTGCCTTTCTGCTATGTCAAAGCTATAAACAAAGAGTTTCTTCAAAGGAATTTCATAAAGCTTTTGCAGGTATGGAAGGTGGCAAGACGACAGTGGTTTTCACCCACCTCAGAGCAACAAACTGCTTATGAAAACTCCCCAGAAAGCTGCTGTTAACACACAACTTCTCTGTGCACCCCAATGCTCAGCTATCTTAGAGTTACAACCTAGAAGTATTTGTCTCACTAGATAAAGTTGACGGGCGAGTGAAGAGTTAACAGGACTGAAGTTTGTCAATTGATATGCAGAAGAACTGATAGCACAAGAGCTGACGTGCATAAAGCTGCTGAACAGAGGACTTAACAGGACTAAAGAAGTCTGCCAACCGATATGCGCAAGGACTGATATGCGCAAGGCTGCGGAATGATTAACAAGACTGGAGAAGTGAAGTCTGCCACCTGGAATCTGCACGGACCCCCGGGGAGGGAAGACACAATGCGGAGGTGCTGTGGTCTTGCCTCGCTAGCAGGGTCCCCCCAAGCAGACAGACAGACAGTCCTGTGATTGCGAAACTCGCTAAAAGTCAGCAAAAGCAGTGTTTGCCCAGAGCCCCAGCCGTATAAAAAGAGACTTGGCAGCTAGGAGAGTTTGAGCAGGGACGGGAACGTGACCTGATCATCCTCTCCGGCTGGACCGTGAGTATCCCGCCCCCTCCCCTTTTCCTGGGACGCTGGGTGAAGGTAACTCCTCGAGGTTGAGAATCCTCTCACTAGAGAGTGAACAAGAAAGCTTTCAAGTAGGGATAAGCAGTGCTTCCAATTAATAACGCAGTAATCGATGGTTTGGGGTTATCCTTTCTAAATTAGTAACTGATGGTTTTGTGTTATCCTTTCTAAATTAGTAATCGCATTATTTTAATGGATGTTACTAATCCAAGAACTTGTGTGAAGAAATAAAGATCTTTTTTATTATTATTATATTACTGTCTCAGTCGTTGCTATCGAACCTTCATAGCATGACAGTGTGACAAAAGTTTATCACATTGAAGCTACTCAGTAAGATGTAGTACTTAGTTCTCCTATTTCTAGAGCCATTATTATTCTCATAGGATCTAGTTCGGAACACTTCAATGCAAAGATATCAAGATCCACTGAAGAAAGAAACTTCACATGGGAATGCATGGAATCCGATTTCAGTAACTTTTCTGGATTTTCTTAGTGAAGCAGACTTTGTTTCATCTTGACACAAACCATTTTTGAAACTCAAAAGTTTTGTAGCATGTTAAAGCAGTTTCCCATGTAAAGCAGTTTCCCACTTAATTTTAGATGTACACTAAAGCCAGATAAGCATCTCTAACCACATTTATGAAATTTAGAAGACTCCCTTAGAAAATAAACGAACAAATCCAAGAGTCACAGATGAGTAGCCAGTAAGTTATGCGGCAGAAAATCTAGAAGACCTTTTACGAAGAAGCCTGAAGAAATAAATTTTAAGTAAAACAGGCAAGCTAGCGATTCAATTTTCAAAGTGATAGCCTGTAACACAGTCAAATTACCCCTTCCACAAATTAATTTGACATTTTGAAATATAGCTTACCAGTTTCTGCTGACTATTGGTGTCTTGATAAAGACAGAAGGATGAAATATTTTCTCATGTAATGGGATCCTGAACTCAGTTCTGCTATATAGATAATATGCATCACTTCAGTTTGCTAACATCTCAGAGGAAAAGAGACATTCTGTATTAATTTACATAAGTTGTATTATTGAGAATACGCAGTGGGTTATACTGTGTACTATAAATCTGATGACCTGTCTACTTTAATATATGTATTTCTATATTGTCCAAAATACTATTTTGCTTAAAATAATTCTGTATACCAAAATGTTGATGAATAGATTTATGTGACAGTAGCATATACAAGAATCAAAAAACAACACACAAATGCAGAGCACTATGCTGCTGCAGAGCAAATAGTTCTGGAATCAGATGCAAGTACAAAATGAGTGTTCCCATGATCTGACCTTAAGAAATTTTTACTTTTTTAAGATTCAAATTTGCACTGCCTCCCACTCCAGCATTCAAACTTCATGAGTGTATAAAGAAAGTGAGGTACATTAACTCAGTGTGAGCAGAGGAAGGTAAGCACAGGGCAGATGAAACCAAGTGAGCTGGCAGTGGAGTCAGGGTGCCCTTTTCAGGAACCAGGGGCTTGCTCTGTCTCAACACTCCAGTCTATTCACAAAGAATATAATCTGAGGGAAAAATTGCTAATGAAAAACTGTTAAAAATTATTTTGCTCCATTCTAAGGCAATTTCTTATGCACACTGGGAAAGTCCAAATTGTCCCTGAAACCTCTAATAATGGCAACAAATAGAAAACATACATTGAAAAAAAGTTTCATCTCCACTGTTTGATATATACAACTGTTATAGGTAAACGTGACAAATCGTAACGACCACTCTAACTGGGTTGCATTAATTCCAATTTAATAAAATAATTGAGCAAGTCACAAGTAAGCAAAACAGCGCTGGGCAGCTGGGGAGTCTCCTGCTCCACAAACAGCGCGCAAAATTCCCCCGCTCACAGTCTCCTTATATGCGGCTCTAGTTCCGGGTATACGTGGCACTTCCTGTAACTTCTGCGGTTGCGCCGACTGTTGTTAGGGGGTCTTCTTCAGCCCTGTGGTGGTCGTGGGGATGAAGGCTGGAATCTTCCTCGGCGTTGTGAGTGATGACCTTCAGGTCGTGTGCACACATTTCACAATACAGTTGTGCAATACCGCCATGTTAGGTAATCTAAACTAACATTGCAGTTTCGCTAGCTCAGTGGAATCACCTCGGGTGGGGGACATGTTCTCGTTACAGGATGTTGTAGTTTAGCCCGTACTTAGCACCTAGTTTCATCGTACAATCACTTCCCGAGTTGATGTAACAAATTAGCACATATCACACAACCTTAATGATAAAGTATAAAAACATTAGTTTCAACTGTAACTGTGAATTTCTGTCATTCTGGAAAGGCAGTCTTCCTAAAGATGTTGCAGTGCATAATTCTATTCAAAGTCTTCAGCAACTTCACCACCATGGTATAAGGCATGAACTATACCTGTTTAAGTTACGTATGTCAATCCATGATAAACATGATTCATTTAGACTCAGGTCACCTAAATGGGTACAAGAAAACCTGCATGCCAATCTCAGCACAGCCAGAATAAAACATTTTTTTTAAACCAGTCTTCTAGACACCCAATACCTCAGTTATCAGCAGCATCTTTCTTCCCCGACCACATAATAAAATAACTTTCCTTGAACAACTATCCATATGTGATCACCTGCATTCTTCGTTAAAGAGACAGAACAGACTGTGGGGTCTGGCCTGGACCACACTTCCCCCCACCCCTTCCAAGGGGTTCACCACACTGGTGACACAATACCTATGAAGTCAGGCAAGATTCATGTCTTGTTTTATCTGCCCATTCTTTATATAATTAACTTCTGTATTTATGTCAAACAGAATAGCTCTTAGTGCCAAACTTTCCCCAAATAATTTCACTCTGCTCAAGAGACACCTTTTCAGTCTCATTGTATTGCTTGGTTCATTAAAGATAAACAGCAAAGGTAAGTTCATACTTGTCAGTCCTCTTCCTTCAGCTACCATCCTTTCCTGCATCCATCTCCTTGAACTCCTTTACATTTCTTTTCCTTCATTCTTTCAAATTTAGGGCAATATCTTTTATTTTTTATTTAATGGGCCTCAAAGCGTAATTTCCTGCAGCTGCATCACAATGTATGAACATATACTTTGTCCAAGGCAAAGCAGTTATATCATTAATACTTTACCATGTAAAACACACGATTAAGACAGACTAGGCACCTTCTCAACAAGGATCCCTTGTAAAGCAAGTTTGTCTTGCTGTATTAGGAGGGCATTAACCATAGTATGTTAGATATCTTTGCAACCAAGAATACTTCTGATGTAAAACAAACTAGGCTGATAAGACCAACTCTAATGAAATGAGTTAGGACTGTAATTTGTATAGCCAGTTCCTTCAGGAATCACTCAGAGTTTAAAATTGCTTCTTCTAATATAAAAGGACTTGTAGTAGTGTCATGGGGTTAATGGCTTTACTGGCAAACAGCTTCATGTTATTAAAATATCTCTGTACGAGTCCCACAGGTCATATGGTACTGCTTTATTTTAGGTTCATATAGCCTGGGGTTAATCTTTGATGATCTTCCATTTTTTTCTGCTTATTCAAACACCTATCTGTGAATATAGCTAACTTTTCCATACACAGAGAATAACCATGTGCTTTCAACTCAAAGAGTTATTTTCAAAAAAAAAAAGAAAAAGAAAAAAGAAAAGTAGAAATCTCCTGTCTTAGTTTTCCATACACTCCTGAATCTTCATTATCATAGTATCTCAGTACTTCACAGATTTGTCTTCACAACACCACTCTGAAGTAAAACAGTGATATTATTCCCGTTTTGCAGCTGGGGAACTAGGACACTGAAAAACTCTACATGACTTTGCCATATAACTAGGGCAGAATAGGAAAGAATTCAGGTGTTTATAGCCACTAGGAAGCACCCTGCTGGACCTCTAGCAAGTTAGTTATCTGCCTTAATAACAAGAGAAGCAACAAGTAGGTTGAAGTTTAAAGTGAACACCATGCCAAATCATAAGTGAAACTTCACTACACTCATTAGCTTTGCATACACTCATTAGCTTTAAAACAAAAACTTGATAAGGAGATGTTTCATCTACACTTTTACGAAGGAGCCTGTGAACATATTACACAAGCCAAAGAACAAACTTCTACTTTACTGTGCATCCAATCTCTCTCATATACCCACTTTCCTTTCTTCAATACAAAAGTCTAGGAAGTCTGCATTTTCTTAAAAACATCAAGAGTAGACCAAAGGCAGCCATTGTTGTAGCTGAATACCAGTTACCAGCATCCACAAATGCCACAGGAACTGCTCCATATACACAAGGCCTTAAAGCCCTGCTGAATGACACTGAAGAAAAATGGCAAAGTCTTCTTCCTGGTTGCATGAGGAACTTAAAAATACATTTTATATATATTAAAGAATATTTTTATAATTGGGCTCAAACCATATCAGTTAAAGGAGGTTGTCTTTTGCTCAGAGTTCATGATCTTAGGTAATAATTTTTATTTTATTTTTATTATTATTATTATTTAGATTTTTACACTGTAACACTGCCTACAATCAGCAACAGATCTTCCCACCTACATGTGGTCAGGCAACAGCCTTTCTCCCTGGTAAACGATTACGTGGCTGCCATTTGCAAAGCACAGGCATGGCTGCTGCAGCACTTGGTTTTCAAGAATGAGAACAGCACTGAAAGACTGCAAGTGGTTCAAAACATAGCACCTCACTTTTCTTGCTGTGCAATCCAGGATGATTTTAGCATGCCATCTGTGACACTCCAAATGATAATCTGTCTTTCACTGACTGCCAAATAAAATCTAGATTTTTACAACTAATTTGAAGATAGACTTGTAACTATTGAATCTTGCACAAACAATCCCTCTATTCTAAGACACAGATGCAGAGAAAATACATTCCTCAGCTTAGCTCTTCAGTAAGTCAATGGACCTAATTCCTGTGAAGTCAGCGAGACAGCAAATGAATACACCTGAGAAGTAAAAACAAACAAAAACCCCTCTTCCTCAGTTCACGAATGTTTTTCCAAAATGTCTAAAGCTTTCCAATGAAACAAACACTTTCACCAAATATAATTCTATAATTTAGTTAAAAATAAAAGACAAGTTTCTTACAAGAGAACAGCTTTGAATAGAAATTTCATTTTTTAATCAAAATTTAATTTTTCCATCCTATCCTACATATAGGAGAGAACCTGATATATCTTTCTGTCTGGCATAACTGATTCATTCAGCAACAAAACAGATAACATTCAGCAAAAAGCCTGAGAGACAGCAACAAGGCATGTAAGGACATCTCCATTCTGATTTTAGTCTATTATGTTCTAGAAAGGCACAATCCGAACTAGAGAGTCAAGCAAAGAAGTTTGAAAGAGAGCTCAAAAGAATTTAAAAAAAGGGGGAGGGCATTTTAGGAAGGCGCTGTCCTACCTCCTGAGCTCCTGGAGAAGGGCAACTTTTGCACAGCTCGCTATCCCGCCCAACTTGGCCTGAGCACAGCAGCAAAGGTCACAGCTTCTGCCCCCTCTCAGGTAACACTCACCCTAAAAGGAGCTTGGAAGAACAATACCTGAAAAAGGTAAGTACACGAGGTTAGCCCTTACGCACAACATCAGAAACCAAGGCAAATTTCTTGCACTTTCTTTCTCCCACACTACAAACCAACACAGGGCAGAGTCAAAACTTGCTTTTCTTCTAGGAGGACATTTAAAAGACTTCTTCAAACTGCAACAAGTGTGCTGCACACAACACCTGCTGTGTGTTTGCACTAAAATACTTATCACATGAAACCCGTTCCAGTTGATTGAGGTTTAAAGTGTAAGCACACCAAGTGGAAACAGCTTGCTCATAGCTATGATGATTTATATTTAAACTTCCTTTGATTACTTTTGCTTAATACAAAGTTAGCGAGTGCATTGCTCTTTGTGGCAGCACCCTGAGGATCTGCTCTTTTATTCTTACTGTATCAGTCCAATTTGTTATTTGAACCAACTAACAGCCTAACCTTTCCATTTGTGCCAAATTAGCAGCAAGATATGTCTTCTTCTACCCATCACTGAGAAACATTTTCTTTGCCCCTGAATCTAAAAAAATCCCAAACCCCAAAACAGATGCTTCATTATATGACACCTGTATAATTGTTCCCTTGTTGCCATGGGAATCTCAGCTTCTTATACCTTTGAAATAATTAGGACTCAAGCAACGAATGTTGCTTATCATAAAACCTGGCTTAATAATGTTTGTCAAACAATTTGATGAATTACATCATAATAATCATTTGCATGGGCTTGGGGTTGCCAGATTTTTTATTATTTGTTGAAGTGTAACAACCTATTCAGTATCATACAACAGACAATTATGACAGTTTTTGCTGCAAAAGTTTAGAATAGGGAGATCAAAAAGAGGGAATGACAAAACAGTGCTTACGAAGGGTGTGACAGACAGTTGGCTCACTTCACGACACAGAAAAACTCATGGTAGGTTTTATTTGTATTATATATTTATCATTTTTAAGATTACACAATCAGAATAAGAGATCACTATAACAGGACAGATTCAAAAGTATGATTCTAAAAAATAAAGTCAGTGGCTATTTCTCTTCAAAGGGCCTACAAGATGTAGATACGCCATTCTGATATCAGGTAGGGGGAATATGTGCCAGCTTCTTTAGTTCTTTAAAAACACTACTTTTATCTTAACCATAAAATCAATAGCTTCTTTGCCATAGAGACAGGGATCAGATCAGCGTACACTGTTGTGATTTGTCCCTTACCTCCTAGGAGCTCTGAATGTTCTCCTATAAAATTATAAAGTCCTGACTACACGATCTTTGGACTTTTTAATTGGTGAACACATTTTTCAGCAATCTTTAATGGTGTTTGATCAACAACCATGATTATTTGTTACCCCTGAGTCTATGAAGATGATTCTTTACCTTTGGATTATAGGAACAGCACCTCGCATCAATACAGCAAGCTAGCTCTACACAAGCTAACCTGGCACTGGCAGTGCGGGCACAATGTGGACTCAGCTGCCTAAATAATTCCTCGGGATCTCAGGAAGATTTTGTAGCCTGTATCAATCCCCGTTGCACTGGAAGTCAAGATACAGGTTCATTCCCCGGTTCTTCCACAGATTTCTTTTGCGAAACCATGGAAGCAGCTTCATGCTGACTGTTCAACTATGCTTCATCTGCAAGTAGAAGAGAAAACATCCCCCTCTCACCAGCTGACTGATTTTTATTAAAGTTATACTACACCTACAGCAACTGGACACTTAAACTGGCTGATACACAACTAAGCTTACAGTAGTATTAATGCCATTATTACCATTATTAGGGCAACTGCACTGGAGGACTTCAGTCTATGGAACTGTGAAGTAGGAACTGTGAAGTAAGAACTTTTCTCCAACATTAAATTCATGTGGGAAAAAAAAAATCTAAATATAGCAAGAATGCTCACTTTGTTCCTGAAGGGAACATGAATCTAGGCTATTTTCTTTCAGTAGGACTTCTGAAAGTATCACAGACACTTATCATCAGCTCTGACATCATCTCAGAAGAAATCTTTGGAGTTCAAATATGTCTGTAGTCTTGTTTCTGAACATCTGAGACTGCCTTTTATAAAAAAGCAAAGGTGGACATGCTTGAAATCTTAAGTATTTCCAAAGATGACAACAACAATTTATTTACTGCTCAACTAATTATTTTTACCTAGTTTGCTGTAACAGTTCTAAGTGGACTTAAAACATACAAAATATAATGTTATAGTACAATACAGGTAAGGAACTTCAGTGGAAGAAAAAGAGGTCGACTAAAGCCTGAAAAATCTATGGAGGAATCTATGGAAGTTCAGGAAGACTTATGCAAACAAAATCTTAGATGACAAGACCCCCAACATTAAAAAAAAAAACAGCCAAGGGACCTTTCTGAGAGAAAATTTTATAGTCAGATGTGTGGGTCAACAACTGTATGAAAGGAATATTGAAAACCTAATTTTCAATATTTGAATGAAGCAGCAATAAAAGAAAATAATACTATGGGACCAGAATGTAGTCCAGTAGTTCACCTTTCTCCTTCCTCTTGATCATCAGAGAAAAAAAACAGTCTTCCTCATTTTGACTTAAGCAGCTGGGTAGGCTGTACAAATTGTTAGCCATCACATACCAGGCTGCATCAAAAGAAAAAAGGATGTTCAAAGTCACTTTTTTGCTCTAGATATAGCTGACCCTTAATCCTGAATGATACACTGCTTGGTTCTGCAGTTAAAGAATTTTTCATTGGCATTTACTGATATGAGGTACAAGGAGAAAAATTACTCAGGCTTTGCAGTTCTACCTAAGTTTTTACATTTAATATTCATTTTCATTTAAATGATTGTTATTTTATCAATTACCGAGAGTTAAAAAATCTTAAAAGCTTCCTTAGACAAAAAAAAAAATAAAAGCTAACTAAAAAAGGCTGACTTAAGCCTGAAAATAAAGACTGAGCTGAAAACTGAGCATCAAGACAAGTTAGAGAACTAAAAGAATAAAAGTGCTTTCAATCTCAATTTAATGGGTATATGTTTACAGTGAATCATTCAGGATATAGACATTAAGAATTGTGGAATAACTTCTCAGTTGAATCTTGAGTTTATTTTATATTTTTATTAATTATTATTGTTAGATGTGAGTTGTGGGTTTTACATTTCAATGGGAATTTAGTGTTTGTTTTTTAACTTTACTCAATGAGTACTAAATGCAGTAATGCTTCTTGGGTAAATGAATATATACTCTAAGGAGTATAAATAACAGACAAAACTCTGGACCAAAAGATTATTTATTTTTGCTTCTTTATTTACATATGGCTCACATGTACCTAATTAGAACATTTCAACTTGTGTCAGGTTTTTTCTTAAAGGGTATAAATAGAACAACATCACTCATTTAAAAAGAAGCAGAATATTGGAAAGAAAATACAGACTAATGAGAAAGAAAGTTAATCAACCTGAAAATGGCTTATGCTAAAAATAATAGTGAAAATAAGAAGCACTGTACTAGTTATCTCATTAGAAGAGATCCAGTTTGAATGGAAAAAATTAAAAAAAAAATACGTCTTCTAGTCAAAGTCGATGTCAATAATATTTAAAAGCATTTCCCTGGGTTTGATCTGCCTTTTTTTTTCCTGTTTTGATTTCAAGATTTTTCTTATAAACATATCTTTGGTTAATGAGGCTGGGTAATTTTTTTGCATTAAAGCATCTTCCTGCTTTCTGAAATATAACTCTTCAGGTTATTGGTTCATAATTGCATTTTTTTTCCATTTATGATTTTGCTTTCATTCATGGTTGGAATGTATTTTTCTAGCATGCCTAATGTCTGTTTATCTGTTGCTCATATACTGGCTCCTTATTTGTCGATGAAATTTTCTTCATTTCTTGTGGCCTTCTTTCAGTGCAGAGTTCTCTCTTTTCTTTGTTTCTTAATATATTTAGTATTTCTTATATTGAATAAATATTTATGGATCTAATCCTCAAGAATGCTGTGGGCTTACTAAAGGAACTCCTGAAGCAGAGGTTTTTGCCAGGATTCTCAAAGTTCAGGGCAATTAATGCAAAGAAAGTGAGGAAACTGTGGAGGCTCTTCAGGCATTTCATTGCCTGGAACTATGGAGTCTCAAAACCCTGATTTAGGTAAACCTTTGCTAGACCTGATTGGAAAATGTATTCTTTCCTTTTTAGGATTTGCTGTGATTTCCTTCTTGAAAATTCTTACTTTTCTGTGAAAAAAGCAAAGGTGTCATGAAATAATGACATTTGGAAATACTAATTGGATGTACCCTGTAGCCCCTTGCAGAAAATGAAACTAGGCTTTCTCCTCTCTTCATATGTTGCAAAACTCTATTCTTAACCACGCTAAGTTTCCCATAATGTATATTGATCTTGTCTCAGAACAGACGAAAGAGCAGATATGGTTCACAAAGTTTTTGCTTGAATATGAAAAAAAAAAAAAAAAGCTCAGCCAGAGTTTTTAGATTTCTTTAAAAACTCATGCAAAGGCATATTTCTAAAGTGTCAGTAAGCTCACATATTGCCCTGCAGTTCTAGCCTTCAGAAGACTGCACCCCAAAGTGGCGACTGTTTCAGAACTGGTCAGACCTAGGGATTAGAGTGTAGGAGAGAGCAATCCAAATTGTTTTGGGGAAAAAAAACTACTAGCCAAAATATACAGTTGTGAATATCATGCAACTAAGTATGATTTGGTGTTAAACTTTGCTGAATAAGTGACAACAGTAGCAGAAGATTAGGTTCATGAGAAGGACATAAACAACAAACAGTCCAGTATTTTAAGCACTGACCTAGTCAGGGATGACTTACATTCAATTATTGCAGCTGTCTGAGATCTGAATCCAAATCACCCCTTTCCAAATTAATGCCTCAAATCTAAATAGCAGCTTGGTGTATGGGACAGTACTATTTGTTTTTCTTGGATGCAGTTTTATTTTTTGTGGAATACATAAATATTTTTTTTTAGTGATCTAGCTTTATAATGTAATGAATAAGCCATTTACCTAACTAGACATCTTAGCTGCATGTCCTGCTTTAGAAAGATATTTAAGTATTCTGCACAAATGAACAATTTCAACAAAATAAATGGAGAGTCTCTTAATTCCAAAATATCCCAAAGTGTTCTAATTTAAGTGTCTTCTGTGGGATTCAGATGGAGAATGGATTTGAAAGATGTCTTCTACAACCTGAGTGGGTATCCAAACTGCTAGACTAATGGATAAAACCCAGAAAACTGCTCTAATGCGAAGAAGGTCTAGATGCTTCATTTCCATTACTTTTCCTTTCACTGAAAGTGACTGAAATAAAATGCACAAGCCTTGTTTCATGTTGAAAAAAAACTATTTTCAGTATAAAGCTAATTTATTTATTTTTCCATTTTAGTAGGACTACTCCCTTCCTGCCCAGAATTCTTCACTTCAGTTTGCAAACTCATAGAAAACTGACATCCCTCCCATAGCCCTGTGTAGGGGTTCCAGGACTGGGAGTGGTTTTGAAGCAGTTTGGAATTGTCAATGTGCAACAGCTTTACAGCTGCTGCTGCTCTTTGCCTCCTAGGTGGCTTGGTTTTGCTCTTTGCTAGCTTATAACATGCCAAGCAACATGGCTCACTGTATTACACTCAGTATTCTGTCTTTGCTTCTTTTGTTAATTTTCACTCCCTTATTTCCTTCTCATGGTGCAGTGTCATGTTGCTCATATCGCTCAATGTACATAACTGTGGACACAATACATTTTAATGTGCAGTAGTATATGTCAGCATGGGGTCAGCTCTTACCTCACACAATTGAGTGTTAGAATATTATTTTATCTACACGTTTCCGACCATTATTTTGCAATAAGAACAGCAACAAAATAGGATAATCAGCTGAGCAGGGATTCTAAGCAAACTCGATTTGCAGTAGTCTACGCACACACACACACAAAAAAAGAGTACTGAGTTGAGACAGAGTATCAATTACCTTTTCATTTTGGAAGAAAAGGATGGGTTGAGAACGCAATCTTCATTCCATCTATATTACTCTTTTTCCTTCTAGAAAGGAGTTGAACACCCCAGGACTATCAGACGTTCCCAGGTCTCAGATCTATGTTTTTCCTTCTTCTTCAGTGCCTCCTATCTGTTGTCATTTTAGATGTTAATTCTCTAAAACTTTTTAATAAAAACTTGTATGTTGCCTAGCAAACATAGCCATTCAATACTGACTGTGCAAATTCAAATAAATGAGTTAAATACCTTCCCTTTTCTTCCTCCCTCCAAAAGAGATGCCTGCTACACTGGCAGTAATAGAAGGATGGCACATCACACAGATGCATTTATTCAGTGAAAAGATCTGGCGTAGCATTTGGTGAGAAAGTAATTACAATCTATGTTAACACAATATGCATGGTGTACCACTGATTGAACATTGAGTTATGTTTGATGTCAGTCATTTCTGGATTTTTTCCCCTTTACTGACTGCATATATTACCAAAGTGCTGGGGGATAAAAAAAGAAAATGAAAAAGAAAATGGTGGGGATGTTATTGTTGCTGTTGTTCAGAATGAAGCAGTTTTGTGGGTCTTCTCTTCAGGTTACCTATTTAAGGGCAGGAAGTCAAAATATTGCTAGCAGTGTCAAAAAGTTAAGCAGTACTTATGATTTTTCCTGGCGGATTTAGGCAACATATTAAATCCCAAGACATTATCCCAATGGAGAAGGTCTCTCCCACTGTGAGGCACTCTATTACCTTTTATTTCCTAACAGCCACATGTGGCAAGGACGTGTAGCTAGGACACATTGCAGTGATTCTCTGCATCCTAGGACCAAGGCTAGAGAAATATTATTTACAGCACCCAGAATGTAGTACGAGATTTTCTCAGAATCAATAACAATACTTACTCCTTGATAACTTCCATTATAAGCAAATTTCAAAGTATACATGTTTACTAATATCTGATCTTCAAGTTTACAGATCACAGACTTAACAGTGCCTATTTATTATATCAAGATTATTTTATCTGATTGTTCCATGAAGAGAAAAATATCATGCACACCAACTACTTTTACACTGAGTAAGTTTTTAAAATGCCAATTTTTTTCAAATGACAAAAGAAATCTCAAAAAAACAAAGCATCTGTCAGTTTATGTCAACTGACACCTGGTTCATACTTATTCATAACAGATGGGAAGGTTTAATACTATGTACCTTTTCAAGTTTCATGTTGTTTAGAACAGCCAAATCTCTTCAGAGATTTCAAGGTTATTGTTGCTTTCTTAACTATCACCCATACCTTTCTGGCCAGCTGATTCTCTGAGGATATGTGATGAGCCAAGAGTGGATGTATTGGAAGTTAATGCCTTTTGTATCATCGAGCCAGTGGCATGGTTTATGGTAACGTGCACAGAATATCTCTGAAACCTCTAGTATTGCTGTATTTTTCTGTCCCTACATAAAGAGATGATTTTTCTCCATAAATCAGAACATAATTTTTAAAGCATTCTTTGGAAACTAACAAAGTGTCTGAAACCCTGTCCAAAATCTTTAGTTCTTTTAAGTACTCCCAATAAATGTGGCCTTAAGGAACCAAACCAAATCCCCTCCCCCCCTCCACTTGAAAAGTCCTTCACGACTCCTTGGCCAATGTTACCATCGCTAATTTTCCCATATAATGGGATTTCTGGTATATCATCAAACTCCACATCCTTTAAGACTGTCTTATGGGACACAGCTATTTCTGTATTTTTTGTTGTAACTGGGCATTTTGCCAAATATCTAGCAGAGCGGATTTTCACACTTCCAGAAAAACAACTACTGAACACACGTGCATATATTCATAACAGATCTGAGAACGTGCAGAGCGTACAGTGAAACCGATTGTACTTTCACACTTTTCACATAATAAATAGTTCATCCATCCTGTGCAGAGGACAGAAGTCCCAACACTGTGTCAAGGACACCAAAATTCCTAATATAGTTTTGCTTTCTATACAACAATCAAGAATTATGATTCTTCTGGCACTCAGAATACGTCACATCCAATCTGGTTGCAAAGGGACATATCTATATAAATTCAAGAATTCTAAGATGCTCATAAAAGATGAGGTATTTATCAGATTATTTATCTTTGGTAACAGCAAATTGTGCAGAGTCATATACATTTATTAGGTTTTAAGGTCACTGCTAGGAGATATGGAATAAAAATTTGTGTTATCTTTGACTGCTTGCCCTTAAGAATCTAAGTGTGCTGTGCTTGGCTACCAGTTGATCTTGTCAGCAACATTACTGCTCAAAAGTCTAATTTCTTTTAATTTAAAATACCATTTGTTATAAAGACTGGTAGAGCAGGCTAGCAAGTCTGAATATCTGAGCATAGTACCAGACTGCTTTTCTTGGCATACTGCATTAGCAGCCTTGCTGCTGGACAGTTTATTTCCTTCCCTCTCCTGCATTTCCTGTTCATACACTGCTTCTATGATGCAGCTAATCACTGTAATATCTTCTGTCTTTCAGAACAGAATGTATTTCAGAAAGGTGTATCAGAACAACAAGCTCCAAAAAATATTTTTTTTTTTCTCTTGGACAAAATATCTTGTATTTAAATCACTGCTACAACTGTACTTGCCTCCCTGACTATGGGACTAGTATCACACATGGTTGTTGCTCTTCGACTTACCATTCTCCTTTAAAATATTTTTCTTGAATAAAAATTCATCATTATGTCATAGTTTTTTAAAAAAACACAGTCTCAGCTGGTGTCCAAAGCCACAGTCAAGCTGACCCCTTGTAGATGAACCTTAAATACTCTGTTACTGGATATGATGAACTTTAGAGGACAATTACAGAGCATCTAGTAAGCACTATATCTGAATGATTGCTGGTTGAAGCTTCACAAATCTTTTCTCCACAGCAGGTGCTATAGCTCTTTATTATGCCTGTATTTCCTACTGAATGAGAAATTGTTTGTTCTGCTCACTGAGGAGATTAATGTATATCCCTACAGATTAGGAACTGTTGAAATTTGGATAGCTTGATGCAGTATGATACTGAATTGGCACAAAGTTTAAAAACGGATACATGTGTTTATCTGACTATTAAGTTGTATACTGACAGCAGTGAGAACTCTGAATACCCTGGAACAGTCCCTAACTCAAAAAAAATGGCTGTATTGTTAGTAATGGCTTGAATTTTAGGCAAACTTAAGAACTTTCTTGTTTCATAGGCCTAATAACAGAAAGCTGTAGCAGAAAGAAAGGAAGATAGGGGTTGAAAGTTTTAGCAAAAATAAAATAATATCAATAGTCTCACTCTATTTTTAGAGCAAAGCTTCCTCTCAGACATCTTTCTATACTTCTCTGAAGTTTAGTGTTTTAAATATTTAAAATGCATTATGTGCTTTTCATGCCATTGTCTTGACTTCTTAGCAAAACGTACATATTATCCCCAACAAGGATATTTTGAAACATCACTGCCTGTATAGTTGTGATTGCTACAGAGATCATGAACTCCTATCAACAAAGGGATTACTCATTCATTAGGAACAAAGGATGCAGACTCAAAAAGGAGCATGCAACAAATCAAGACAGTCACGCCTGTGACGCCTAATAAGCTTATATTTTAACCTGTTTAAACCTAATGAAAAACAGAATTCACACAGAAACTAAGCCACTGCATTGCATCTCAAGCCTCCACGAAAATCTCAGCTTCTTCAGCAGCCCAGGTCATTGTTCATGAAAGATTCTGAAACATTTCTACCTGTAGTGAAACCTAAGCTGTTAACAGTGAAATCAGACACATCTTTTCATATTTTCCAGCTATGTAAAATGTGGATAGGAGGCACAAAATGCAGAAAGGAAGTAGGAACATATAACAAATGGACACAGAATTCATAACCAGGTAGAACCTTAAATGCTACAAAAGAGAAGCCAAAGTCTTGCTCTTAAAGAGCAAGTTTTGAGCTTTTGGGTCAGCAAGACCCTTTGAGAGTACAGGATAGAAAGAGAATATGTGCAAGGAAAGACATTTACAAAGCACGGGGGTGATTTGTTGAAATACATTTGCTTCACTTCAAAGCAGGTCAAGCTCCTGTTCAGGCCTGTGGTACCTCTGTTAACTCTCTCTGTTTCTCTGCATTTACAAATATAAAATACTTCAAAACACCCAAGCTAAATATTTTTAATGGTTAGGTTTGGTACTATAAATCCTATCAAAATACTCTGCCCTACTACCAACCTGTGTATATATTTGGTTTTGTATTTCATACTGTTACATTAAAATCAAAATACATTTGGATGCACATAAACATGCCCAAAACAAATCATCATATTGACAATGGAAAACACATGTGAAAAAAGGAGCCACTTTGCCCAGACAAGATATTACCTTTTTATATGTATACACTGCTCAGAAAAGCTAACAAATGGCTATTCTTGCCTTCAAGGTGTCGATTATAATTTGTATTGTGTGTGGAATTGTAAGTGTGCATATGTATATTTTATAAATACAAGCATACATAATATATTATAGGTATGTATGGAAAAGAGGAAGCAAGTGTGGTTGTGTAAATACCCAGAGGCAGTAATTCTGTTATGATGCCTATGTTTAGCGTCTACTTTAACAGATTCATCTATGCCTCTCTATATGACTTCAATTCATGGTGCAAGAATGTATGTTCATATAAACAATATTAAAGACAAAAGCAAAAATGTGCACATAGGCCATCATTAACGTAGTCTATGAATATATATTCACATTGCATCCAGTGTTAGCTCAATAAAAGCTGTGGTGTTTCATATTACCCACAAAATAAAGGCCAGCCAAACGTTGTTAAAAGACAGAACCAGACTCTACCTCTCTGTACCAACTGCATGGGCTCAGATGATCTAGATAATAAGTTTATTCATTCAGTTGATCAGCTAGCAGTGAGAAATGATAGTAAAAAGAGACCTCAAGAAAAATATATCAATGTTCACACAAAGATCTATGTTTTGACTTGTAACATCCTCTTGCGCCACTTTGACTACAATATAGTAGAAACCACCACAGGTTTTATTTGTCTATCATTTCCATAAACTTCTTTATTTCCTTTGTTTGGAACAACATTCTGCCTGACTTCTGCCTTTGTAATTCTATTGCATTTCCTATGGAAAATTGTAATAGCACAGGATGGCTTTCTGAGCAAGGATGCTAACACCATACAGTGTAAATTGATAGCTCACTTATATCCCTGCAAATCTCACATTATACATACAAAAATGAATATGAATCCTCATTTGATCTAAACCAGCTGCAAGACAAGCCATTACAAATTTATTTATTTGTAAACAACAGAACAATGTTGGTCCCTCTGTTTTTAGAACAGTATGGGTATGTCAATACAGTTTGATCAAGAATGTTACTGACTCAGATTACTTTATTCATTCAGAAGACAGCAGTTAAAATAAAGAATAAAATCAAAAGCAGCTAAAATCCAAGATTTTGCCTTGTATCTCATTAAATATACTTGTGCAAAGTGAGTATAAATATTGTCAAGCTCAGAATGGTCACACAAGTGTTGAAAACTTCACAGGCTGCAAGGCAATTAAATGTTTTGTCATTTCTCTGGCATTTTCCTTGTCTTTCAGAAAAAAAAAAAAATATATATATATTTTGGAGGTAACAGAGAACAGATATTTAAAAATAATGTGGTTTTTTTTGTGTGTGTGTGGGGGGGGAGGTAGAGATCAGATATTTGAAAATTCTGGTGATATTGTCTGGATTTTATCCAGCCATTGCTGTCAAAAGTTTGACTATCTTAGCTAGTGCTCAGCTAATTTAAACACAGTGTTAAAACTGTCAGTGGTACCCTTTGTGCAGTAATTGACTGGTGCTAAGGAGCTTCATGACCTTTGAAAATGCCAGCTCCCGACCAGGACCTGATGTAAAGTCTTTGCAAGCGCACACATCCTTGTACAAGATGTAACTGCTGCAGCTGTCACACTCAATTTTTTTTTTTAATGTCAAACTCTGTTTGTTTTGTGTTTGGCATATTGAATTCTGTACATACTGGTAGATGACAAGCCTTTTTACTTACTTCATTTAATGTTTTTTAGAGACATAATGAAAACCATAGTGTTGAAAAGCTTTTGTCTAAAGGGTGAAGGATAATATCTTCTTCCTGCCTACCTACCAAGGCTCATGTAGTGGTGGTCATCATCTGAAATGTCTGAGAGTTTCCACTTTGTGTTAGAATGTTAGTTCAGCTGAAGCATTTTCAGCATTTTATTTCACAACAACATATAATGGAAGAGTTTTTTCTGGCTCCCATAATGGTTTATGTCCCTATTATAATGAAGTTCAAGAGAGCTTTTTATGATGAAGAGGTGCTACTGTGGAAAAGAAATCTATTCATGATCCAATTTTATTAGTATCATTTACATATGTTTCTCTGCATTACTATATCATACACCAATATTTCCACACAGAGAGCAAAAAGCAACATTAGGAAGGAACATGAATCATAGGTAAAAGGAGGTGGTATTTCACACTTCAGACTCTGAGCATAGTGAGAATTGTTTTAGGTAGTTCTCAGGAACACCAAAGAAGGAGTCAATATCTTTTCTTACACATCTGACACCTTTGACAAGCATTATAATGCACTCTTAAGAAAGAATGAAAATTGTGTATTTAACAGCAAAATACATTATAAAAAGAGAGCTTCTGGCAACATGGGAGAGAGACTAGAGTGGAAGATAGAAACATATGCAAATGTAAACAGAGTTATAAATACAGAGCCACAGAAAAATAAACATTATTTTTCCAAATAAACAATAGATTTGGGGGGTTTAACTGCTGCATAAAAAAGTAATAATAATAATAATAAAGTTATTCAAAACCAAATTTAATTACACTTTTTGTTTTGTTTTGTTTTTTCTTTTCCTAGCTGAAAACAATGAAATACCTTCTCTTAACAATCAGAATATTTCAAATCCACTTTCTTCCAAGGTCAGGAGTTGATATTTCCACAAGAGTATCTTACCAGGCCTTGGGTATTCAGAAGGCACTCTCCGTCTCTTCTGTTGTTAGCTATGTTCTATTACCTAAAATACTTTAATACTCATTTACTCAGATGATAGAAAAAATGAGAATCATAACCTCAGAATTAGGACAATTGCCTGAAAATAGGATATTCCAATGCCAGATTGTGATGCAGTAAGAATTCATGCAAAACAGACAACAGTGCAACAGGAGTGAATATGATACCTCATCTGGAGAACCTTGTCATATGGTTTAGTACATCTTCCCTGGAAAGTGGGAGCCATGGCTCAGCTTCCCTGAAGGGACAATATAGATTTCTGGGCAGTAAACAAGAAGGAAGGCTGCAGAATTATCACCATTTGGTTGCAGAGACCAAACTATGGAGAGGAAATGTTTTTCTCCATCAGTATTATTCAGTAGATTTTTTCCATACCTATGAAGAATTTTGGGACATTCATTCTCCAGAAATTTTTTACCTTTATAACAACAACCAGTTCATTTATTCAGATCCATCAGCTGAGTTCTGAACAGTTTGGTGATTTCTATTAGGACAGGAATATAAAGCAGACCAATGTTAGTACAAAAACTTACCTCAGGACTGAAATACAGGTTTCAAAAGTAACGTTATAAAGTAAAAGAGTGATTAATATAATCACCTCAAAAAAATCCCAATGTATTTGATATCCCAAGAGGAATTAAGTACAAAATTAGGCAAGGACAAGTGTTATAGGTAAACGCGACAAATTGACAACCACTCGGGCTGGGTTGCATAAATTCCAATTTATAAAATAATTGAGCAAGTCACAAGTAAGCAAAACAGCGCTGGGCGGCCGGGGAGTCTCCTGCTCCACCAACGGCACACACGATCCCCCCCCCCCCTCAGTCTCCTTATATGCAATTCCAGCCCCGGGTATATGTGGCACTTCCTGTAACTTCTGCGGTTGCGCCGGCTGTTGCTAGGGGGTCTTCTTCAGCCTTCTGGTGGTCGTGGGGATGAAGGCTGGAGTCTTCCTCTGCGTTGTGTGTGGTGACCCTCAGGTCATGCATATATTTTACAACTGTGTGACCTCGCCATTGCCATATTAGGCTATCTAAACTAACATCGCCGCCTCGCTGGCTCCACTTAATTATCTCAGGCGGGGTACATGCCCTCATTGCAGGATGTTGTGGTTTTAGCCCGTAATTAGCGCCTAGTTTCATCGTAAAATCACTTCCCGATTTGATGTAACAAACCAGCACCTATCACACAAGGAAATTTTCCCTTATCTTTTCTCCACATTGTGCCTTCTCCAACCCAGTCACACAAATACTTCACATATGGCATGTTCAGCATTCATGACGACCAAACAGGATACCCATTTTTGTTATGACTACATGCTAAAATGTCATCAACATTTCACAAGCCTTAAAAATACCTTACAATCTACCCAAGAATTTCTTAACTTTTTTTCCCACTCTAGCTCTCCATTACTGTCGCATGAAGGGAGGGAAAAGGGTAATCAACGTTTGCCTGCCAGAGCCCTCCTCAAAAGGGCTTTCATTGGATCAGGTTCACAAAGTTGATCAAAATAGACAATTTATTAAAGCAACAGATCAACAGGTTCAGGATTGCCGGTGATAAATGCACTTACTGCAACAAATTCTACTTGTTCTGAGCTCAAACCGATAATTAAGCGCTTTCAACAATGGTATTTTTCCCGGGGTAACGTCCGATGTTGTCGGAGGCGCAAACCTTACCAAAAAGGCGCCCCTGTTTTGGGGAGGAGAGAGGTGCAGGCCCGTCGACCTGGCCGTAGGTTGGTGTTCTCGTCCTCGAAATGGAGGAACGTTTATGCGCTGAATTTATGCTCTTGGCGAGACGGGGCTGGGTCAAACACTGTGGGATGTTTGGTCCTTGTCGAGCTCAGCAGAGGGTGTCAATGGCTGCTGGCCTTTTTTTCTTCTGCCCTTAGCAACACCACCAGGCTGCAAGACTCCCGCCTCGCCCCAGGTGTCGTTTCGGGTGGAGCAATGTCGAGTGGTGAGACCTCCGCCTCGCCCTGGGCGCTGCCTCACCCCTCACCGGCATGGGCATCAGGCCGCAAATCACCCTTTGTATTCACTGCTTACCCCAGGGCAGGGAGGATCACAGAAAATCACAGACCATTATCCCACACTCTCATATATCTGCTCAATTCTAAACTACAGAAGTAACAACAATCCCTGTGGACTCTCACTTACTGTTGTATTGCTTTTTGTCTATATAAGATATAGACAAAGATATATACAAGATATTGATACATTTATTCTGTACAATAAAACAGATTCATATTTACCCTTTTTTCCATACTGACAGAGGCTGAGTGTCTGAATTATAGTACTCATCAATGACCTATCCCCACGATCCTTGAAATTCTATTGACAGCAGTACCGTGTTCCTTAAAAGTATTAGCAGACTATATTGAGCTGTTCTGCAGACACTGTCTTAACCAGAAAATATGAAATCAGAAAGTCTTCTTCAGTTTGAACAACAACAACAAACAATCTGCAAAGCATTTGGAGAAGTGCTTTCAAGTTAGGAAACTATGTGACCTTTATCTAAGCAATGTGTGCCACCCTTTAACAGTAGCATGTGTTTTTGGAAAAACTGTTTTTTGCCTAAGCTTTCTCGTATGTGTTGTCCTCAGCTAGGTTAGAAATTCCTGCTTAAGGTTTCCTTGAGGAACTAACCCTTATGTCTTTTACCTTCTACATATATTTTCCTGTATTACTTACATGGTACATATACATAAAAATACCATCTACATTTATCTCCTCAGTTTCAATATAAAAGGCAAACTTCTCTTTTTAATTATTATTTTGACAGGTTACTAGTATGTGTTCATATATCAGTGTATCTCGGTCACAGTGTAAAAATTGTGTTATGCTGTGATCAAACGAAGAAAGGACTAAGGCAAACTCTGGAATTGTGCACTGCATGAGAAAGTCGTTCAGCACCTGATGGAAACTGAAACCTAGGAGAGAGACTATTCAGCACCTTCTCATTCTTCATTCTTGTATTTTCTTTATTCAACATGGGGTTGGAAGAACCTTGCTCATAGAGGTGCTCTACTGTGCTAAATATGTACACAGGGTAAATTAATCCCTAACTCAAATACTCTGCCTTCAGACAATAAAGACAACACACAAAGAGTTCAGGATTTGTTTAGCTAAAATCAGAGCAACGCAGGCAGCGTTTGGGGCAGGGAGAGAGGGAATGGTGCAAGGTCACAGACAAAGTCAAGCAGAAGAGACCTGGCTTTGAGGTTTATTTCTTGCAGTTTCTGGCTAGAAAACTGCCCGTATAATGTACATATAGGCTTTGATCTGTACCCATCTCACAGTTAGATAATAGGTATAATATAATCATGCATTACTATAATGACGTGCATCCACTTTACTGTCCTGAACACTATATGCCGAATATTCCCCTAATTTCTTCATTATACCACTCACAGCCAGGAAAGAAATAACAACTCAAATCTCCACTGAAGGACTCAAACACTGACAACATCTTTTTGTTCATGTATTCTGAACTATTTCATACTCAAAAACCTTTATTATGCTAATAACAAGAACACCAGTGCAGCTCAATATCCAAGACCCACATTGATGCAAATCACTCATTTTCCATAGACAAATTCCTCAAAGTTAGTATTTGGTTTCACCTACATGAAAACCCAAAGAGAAAAAGTTGACAGGTTTATGTACAATTACTTGTATAAACCAAGTGCTAAAACCAAAAAAGTTAAAAAATTGTAGAATTAAAATCAACAACCTAAGATACAGAACAGTTTGTCATGGATTAAAACTAGTTTCTGTGCATTAACAATACAACTTTGTGAACTCATATTAAAGCAAAAAAATATTTAAATCTCTGACAGTAAAGGCCTGATGAAAAAGCTACTGAAGTTAATCAAAAGACAACCATTGACTTCAATGGGTATTGGGTTAGTCCCTTTGTTTATGAAAGTAATGCTCCAGTAATTTCGCTCCTAGTCTTTGAAGCGTACTTTGCATGTTATTTGTCACAAAATTTGATATATTAAAATTGGTAGTTTCTGACGTTGTTTAATTTTGTAAGTTTTTATGAACAATAAAATGTGTCACAGATACTTCTTCATAAATGTCATACTTTAAAACAAGATTTGCCTGCAGTAAAATCTGGGACTGTATTTTCTCTGCATGAGATTTGGGCATTTAGTAAATATTGCCAAGAGGCTATTTTGTTGTTATTTCCTTCAACAATGCTTGATTTTTTGTGTGCTGGACATTAGGCAAATCCTCTGGGAAGAAAAACATTCTTTCTAAAGAAAGACTTTTACATTTCAGAGCATTTTAGAAAGAACATTCACATTGCTCCATCATCACAGCGACCATCTTCTGCAAAACACACCCAGCAATCAAAAATGCCCTCTGAAAACAGTCACATTGCACTGCTAGCACTTTGAGTGCCACAGTGCTGAGAGTGGAAGTATAAATTATCTGATTAAAGGGATTCTCCCTGTGGAGCACATAGGCAAACATCACACCTCTGAGGATCCTTTAGAGGTGACTGGTGAGGTAAACTGTCTGCTATTGAAGATTTCGTTTCCTTAAACTTGAATTTACTCAAAATATTGTTTTTCCTTCACTATCCTTTGATTGGTTTAAATTCACACTTATTCCTACTGCAGTCCCTGCCTTACAGACATGGTCTATCTTTAAATTGTTTAAAAAAATGCATGTCCTTGTGTCAGTACATCAGCAAATAACATTAAACACAGCAAGTGCAAGCTGTGTAACAGCCAAATGTTAATTAAAAAAAAAAAAAAGGCTATCAGGACTGGGGCCCCAAGTCACATGAAAAGATGGAGCAGTGATGGCTGGTATTGTGCTCCTTTTGCGGTAGTGTTAGGAAAAAAAATATCCCAAGGGCACACCATGAAAGAGAAAGAGGACAAGGAAAAGCCTGTCAGCTACAAAAGGCATACACGATAATTGCCTTATATTACATATCTAAAATTCTAGACAAAACACACACCTTTTTTCAAATATAAAGAGCAAGAGTTCTAAACTTTAGGATTGTCCTGAGAAATGCATATTTTCAGTTATTCTAAATTAGAAATACTGTGTTCATAGATGGCATCCATGATATTTTTTACATTTTTCCCATAACCTAATGTGTTTTTTCCAGAATAAGGTTGCTGTCCTGAATAGTACAGTAAGTAATTGTAATTGTAACATTTGATTATCATCTACAGAATATCTTTCATTGCTGATTTTTGTGTAAGGCTCCAGTAGGTTTGGGCAATTCTTTATTTGCTGTCTCAGCAAACTGTAATTCAAAGTGGAGTTTTACACAGAGAGTAGCACATCTAAGATCAAAACAATTCTTCCAACTCTAGCTTTAAACAGTTTCCTGAAGCACTGACCCACCTCTCAACAAGCTAAAGTCTAGTTCTAATCTGGATTACTGAATCCAGATTGATCCAGATGCAGATGCAGCAAAAAACAAAAGCAAGCATATTAAAATGGGCATTATAACTGTTTCAGAATATGAAACTGTTACTGAGGTAAAATCTTTAGTCTCCTATATGGCGATTATAGCTTTAGGTATGTTAAAAATGCACATGGATGGGCTGTCAACAGTGATGATAAAGATGTTTCTTCCTGTTCTTTCCTTACTGTGCCTCATCACCACCACATTTACTATATGTGACCTTATATCCTCTGCTGCAAATTAATCTTGCTCTGCTACAGAAAGTCATTTGGGGCCACTGGTCTTCACAAAAGTGTGTTAATCAACAGTAGGGGTTCAACAGATTCATCAGTGTTAACGTTATCCCACATAAAGCAGCACTGGATGTTTGTTTATTGCCAAGGGTATTTTTTTTACCCAGCTACTTGTTTGTACACTTGAAGTTTTATGAGTTCTAAATAAAATCATGCTGTTTTGTTTGGGAATGATATGGGGCTGGCTGAATTATCATTTTTGTGCTTCAAATAGAGCTTGTCTATTTAGTAGCATCCAGCTCAAATTCCTAATTTTTTTGTACAGACCATTCTAAAGGGGAGGGGGGCACCTAAGTTGTATTCAAGTTCTAAAGTATACAAATATTTGACAGAAAGCAAGAAAGGTTATAGAAGGGATGACCAAATGCACCTAAGCAAAATAAGAACCTATGGTTTTTAAACTTTCCTAAAAGTTGGGTCAACATTGCTCCATGGTATCTTGGTTCAGCCCCTCTGATTTCAGTAAAGGTAACAGAGTATGTTTGTGTGCTTATGCAAAGTGCAAAACTGCTCTGTTAATTTTCCTTAGCTGAGATATAGGGGTGAAAGCACAGTCAGATATTCAAGCCAAAATTTCCACAAACAGCTCCATTGAGTCAGCCAGAGGTAATAGCATCAATCAGAATATTAATTTTCTGGTGTGGAGAAACTGCTCATTATGTTTGAACAGAGCTCATCATCTACATAGATGATTTTGTTGCTCTTCTCGGGGAGAGGAGAAAGAGGAAGTGAAAAAGAAGCCAAAAGGAGGCAGAAAACATTTAGTTGTCCCTCCCTTTCTATCAAAAAAAGAAAAAGAAAGAAAGAAAGAAAGAAAGAACGAACGAACACAGGCCGTGTCCACAATGGCAATATACCTCAAAACCTACCTTGAAGGACAAGCTCACAAAATGAAAGGATAGCTAGACTCCTTGTCCATTTAAGCTATAACTGTACACACAAATGTGTAGTTCCTGATATTGAAAGCAAACACTTTGGGGTTGAAAATAGTCACTTGGAAGGCTGCCTGATGAAAACCACCACCAGCATAGCATAGGTCACTGCCAGTATGACCTCTATGCAAGTTAATGACCTGGAGATAAGAAGGTCTTATCACCCATTGCAGTCTTCAGCAGAGGGAAGAAATCTGGCAAACTAGCTTCCTAGCTCTCTTCTTTTAACTGTCAAAATTTGTAAGACAATTGAGAACTCTATTAGCAATAACAAATGACTAGACAGCATTTCCAGTAAATACTCTTTCCAATATTCCAAAAAATAATTTCTCTTCCTGAAGAAGTCAGCTAAGTCAAAGTGTTTATACAATAGTTTATATGCACACACAGAGGCAAATGTACACATATACAAACACACTTTATTGAGTAGACAGAGGATTATAGACAGTGCTCAGGATCTCTCATTATCTTGAATTTAAAACACAAATGGGAGAAAGATAGAAGACTCTTCCAACCTTAGCTTTGTCTTAAGTGACAACTGATATATATATAAACTGTTAAGTAGGTTCCATTATGTTTAAGTATTTTCCATTTCTTGCCAAACATCATAGTTTACTGTACTTGGGCTACTTTTTGTAACCAGTTCTCATTATTTATTCTAATGTACCTGAATGGAGCTTTGTTAGTGTCTGATTTAAAGGCAGCTATAAATTTCTTGAAATACATACATATATGTATATAAGTATTGCACAATGCTGAGATTACACAATTGCTCACATATCAGCCCTAAAGAATACTTTCTTAATTTGAAAAGTCAATCAAAGAACTTTTTTATGAGTTAGAAAGGGAGGAATAAACCTAAATAAGTATCCCAGCTTGTCAATTTTTCTAACATTTTTTTCCTTCCATAAACTGTTAATAATTTATCTTGTCTGAATTAAAAAAAAAAAGAGCAAAAACCACTTACTGAAAAGATTGACAGTGAATATACTGTAACAGAAATTTGCAACTTCTGTACTAGTCTGCTTAACATGCATCAGTGAAAGACTGCAATAAAATTGCATTTGTCATTTACCACTACGCTGGTCCCAAGTAGTCTGAGGGATCTTTATGTGAACACATAATTGATAAAGGGGATTAGGAGAAAGACTTTCTGCTTTATTAGGTGGTTCTATTAACTATTGCATAGAAAAGGAGTTGATGTTATTACCTGCAAGTACAAGGTCTCATTAGAGTAGGATTTATGTGGTATATGAAAACCAGCTGAAAAGAAAATACATCTTGTACTTGAAAATAAATACAACACTCTACAACAATTGAATTTAAAATATAATGTCATTAATTATTTGTCTACAGAAAACCTTCATAACTAGTTTAAAGGCATCAAAGCAAAACAACACTGAAAACAAAGAAAAAAAGAAGAAATGGAAGAAGAATGCAGTAAGAATAATTATTTGCTAACTTTTATAAATGTGTTCAATTGCTTATGGTGAAAACTGACTTTATGATACCAGTAGGAATGTAAAGCTGGGACATACAAGTCATAACTGCAGATGCCAACCTTTAACCTTCTCAGCTGAAATGATTTCAAAGTAAGCATTCTCTTGACCGATGCATTTCCTGAAAGCTAAATGGGTTGA
This sequence comes from Apteryx mantelli, assembly GCF_036417845.1. Lineage (NCBI taxonomy): Eukaryota > Metazoa > Chordata > Aves > Apterygiformes > Apterygidae > Apteryx > Apteryx mantelli. The sequence goes on from NC_089979.1 coordinate 82,740,217, forward strand.
GCTCATTCTAGCTCCGATGACCTAAAAGGGACATGCAGGTCGTGCTTCAGCACTCATTTGTTAGTGAGGCTTCTTAGCACACATGAAACTGTGGGCACTGAAATCTTCACCTCAAAAAGAATTTTTAAAATTCCCCAAACTGGCTGAGTTTCTATGGCTCATTTACTCTGCTTCTTTGCTCTGTGCAGAGAGAGCAGATAAGTAGAATTCGTGCAGAACTGTGCTATACTATCACGGAAAAGGTGACTCCCTGGGACAGACAAAATGCTTTTCTTTATGGTTTTAAAAGCCAACTGCATTTTTAGCACTCAATAAAGATCCCCTGCCACAACATAGCCCCCATTAACCCCTCCACTTGGCAGAGCACTTATGCATGGGGGGAGGAGGGCCTGGAAGGGAAAAAGAAATATGATCTAAAGCAAGTGAGATCATCTGTCTTCTTACATGAGACTGTTCTGTTGTTGGCTTCATGTGTTACTGATGCTCTGAGCTGTATTAAATTACATTGTTTGCTCCCTGACCTCTTAAAGGAAGCTGGTGAACGTAAGAGGCTGAAGAATGGATGGGTGGCAGCAAACAGAAACCTGAGGTCTGGGGTACAAGCCTGCAGGACTGCCTGTCATAGTCTGAGTATCACCAATGCATGGGTGCCTGAGACCCATTTTAAAAGCTATCTACATATCTAATACATTGTTTCTTCTTCTTGGGGAAGCAAGTGATTTTTTCTTTTTTACAGGCTTTTCAGGAACCAGTGAGGTAGCTACTCTCTTAGAGGTTAAAGCTGTATGTGAGCTAGGGCCTGCTTTTGATACAGCATAGCTATGTAACCTTGGTTCTGTCCTCTGGGGAAATAACTAAGTTGTGAGTAAGAGCGGTAAGGTAGTCTATAGTCCACAGGTATGCAGATAAGAAAGGTAAGAATGCAGAAAGAGGTAAGACTGTTGAGACAGCAGTAGTTAACAGCTCAGGAAACAACAGGGAGTCAGAAGATGGCAAATCAGCAACATGGAGGATGAGCCCACTCCGAGGAGCAATGGAGGCTGATTCTTCCCATTGGATTGATGATTGCTTGGACAGTGAAGGCTCATCTTTATTTTTAATGCTTAGTGTAATAGCTCATCAGCTCTAGCTAACTATTCTGTGATTTAGCCATTAAATAGTTGCTTTGTAATCTAAGTTGTGTATACCCTGTTTGCAGAGGTCCTTTACTCATGTTAAAAGTCTTCTGATCAAAGTGACTTAAAGAGGAAGTGTTACAGTGGTTATACGTTAAGTCCAAGTTGGGACAGTGGAAGGGGACACAAACCTCACAGTGTCCCCTTAACTAAAATGGACATAACCAAAATCAACCAACGATAAGAAAGTTATCACATATACTCTGCATACATGCAGTACATAACCCTCCTTTGCCCAACTGGTCTTCAAGCACCTGAACTCAGCAGATGGAAAACAGACATCAAACCAGAATAACTGGCATTTCATATCCTCTCTGTCCTTGGCTTATGCTCTTGTAATTGGTGACACAATTTGCAAAGCAAGAGAGAACAAGATATGATGTACTGAATCCTCCCACTGCAGCTCTGAGCTGAATTCAGGAAGAGTGCTGGGGTGCTTAGGACTATTGAAGAATCTGTCAGAGATTTAGAAATCTTACTTGAGCCTTGAAAAGACACCTTGGCTTCAGGTGACAAAGACATTTGAAGAAATTGTGTACTCTCAATTTTAAGCTCCATGGGGGGGAAAAAAAAAAGAAAACTGAGAGGACTTTCTGTTTGAAATTTGCATGTTTGTTTCCTTTTGCTAAAAAACAGAGGGCGAGGGAAGGGAAAGAAATGCAAGGAATTAACTGTTTTTCTCCAGTCATTTTACCACTCCACAGATTTTAGGACACCAGTCCCTGAGGAAACAATGCAATGGATAATCTATAATGCTCATACATCAAGTATGAGTATCAAATGCTATTGGAAAGAAGCACTGGAAAGTGCATATGTCTAAAAGCAGAAAATTAAAAACTATGAGTTCTACCATATGCTCCTTTCTAGTTAAGAAACTTCTAAAGTCCTGTTGATTTCAGGATACGCTTCAAGAATACAAATTTCTTGAGTGTGTCACATAGTTCAGAGCTAGGAAACTCAGTACTAAAATGTGTAACATCAGCAGAAGACCACTTATGTTCCATCTGCAAAACAGAAACATATCTAAAAAGTGCATCTTATTTCCACCTGCTAGAAATGGCATTCATTTTATCTTTGTTAACTCATGACCAGTTTTGTCTTTTCTACATTAATACAGTATCATTGTGTGTTCATTGTATGATAGCCCCCAGCTTTAATAAGGCCTTTTGATACATAAGGGAATTTTGCAAGTTCCTTGCGACTGCTTCCTGACTGCATTGTAACTTCTTCAGAAAAAATCTGGTCCATTCATTTTGCATAAAAATAGGAGATGACTTTTTTTCTTTTTTTAATCTAGACCCAAGAGTTGGTCTTTCACTCCTTCTAAAAGTGTCCTTCTTATCCACTGTGTCATGCCCACATTAAAAAGGACTGTAAACTTGAGCAACCTTCATAAAGAAGCCTGAGCTGTTTAATGAACTAAAATGAAGAAAGAGAACATAAAAGAAGTGAAAATGAGGACAGGCAACAAAGGGGGACCATAGCAGCATTGCTTGAACACTTAGGTATGATATAAGGCCAAAAACTAACTAGAGCTAAAACTACTTAGGAATATAAAAGGTAGTAAGAAGGCATTATGCAAGCATATTAGTACCAAAAGGAGGTACAGAGAAATGGGGTCCATTGTTGAATGGGGAAGACAATCCATGATGAATGTTGCAGAAAAAACTGAAGTACTCATTGACTTTTTTTGCCTCAGTCTTCACAGACAAAGCTTGCTCCCAGTCCTCACACGAGGTCCCGGCATGAATTGGGAAGGAGAGGAATATCCGAAAGTGGGGGAATCAACAGGTTTGGAACTATATAGAGAAGGTGTGTTAGACCATGGGGCCAGGTGGAGTTCTCTGTCACTAAAGACAGAGAGAGTGAAAACTGCTGTCTCTTGTCTACAAAATCTCATGACAATTGAGGGAGGTTCATGATGTCTGAAAGAAGGCTAAGGTTATGCCCATCTTTAAGAAAGTTAAGAGGCAAGACCTTGGTAAACCCTCATCCAACCTCTTCTCACTACCTGGAAAGATCACAGACCATGTCTTCTTGGAATACATTTCCGAACATATCCAGTCAACATGGATTTAGCAGAGGGAAATCAAGCTTGACCAATCTGATTGCCTTCCACAATGAAATGACAGGCTGGGTGGATGAGGAGTGAGCAGAGGGTGTAACATACTTTGATATTAGTAAGACTTTTACTTTTTATTATTAAGACTTTTTATTAGTAAGCCTGGAAGAACAGACTATGGTTAGGTGGGTTGAAGGTTGGCTGGACTCCCAGGCTCAAAGAATAGGAATCAATAGCTTAACTGATTATGAGCCATTAACAAGCAGAGGACGCCAGGGGACAGTAACGAGGCTCATGTTGTTCAATATCTTCATCAGCGACCTGGATGATGCTACAGAATGTGCCCTCATCAAACCTGTGGATGTTATTAGATTAGACTGATACTAGACAGTAGAGCATCAATCCAGAGGAGTCTGGTGGATCGAGCTAGCATAAACTTTGTGGAGTTCAAAATGGAGAAGTGTGAATTTCTGCATCTGAGGCAAGGTAATCCCATACATCAGTACAGTCTGGGAAACAACTGAAAAGGACCTGGGAGTTGTGGTGGACAGCTTGCATATAAGCAAATAGTGTGCTCTAATAAAAAATGAGGCAAACTGCATGCTGGGTTATGCTAAGAGAAAAGATGAGCAGATGGAGAAAAATTACTATCCCCCCTATTCAGCACCAGTGATGCTACTCCTGGTCTCCAGTTTTGGTCCCCCCAGTTCAAAAGGGAAGTTGAGAAAATAGAGAGAGACCAGGGGAGGGCTTTTAATGTGGTCAGGAGCCAAGAATTCATGTCATTTAATGGGAGGTTAAAGGAGCTGGACTTGTTTTTTTTCTGGCAAAAAGGGGGTAATTTAATAGCAAGCTAATTGAATGCGGGTCAGAAAGATGACAGAACAAAACAACTCTCAGCAGCATGGGGTGATATAACAAAAGGAAGTTGTGAGTTGGGACATTTAGCTTGAACATGAGGAGAAAAGCCCTACCCTCTTTATCAGGAGAGTAGTGCACTGCTGGAATGAAGTACCCACAAAAGCTGCACAATCTTCATCCCTGCAGGTTTTCAGGATTTGGCTAGACAAAGCCTTGCCTGACCTAACCTAGTGCTGGCTATAGTCATACTTTGAGTGGGAGGTTGGACAAGATGTCCTCCAGAGATCCCTTTTCCATGAAATATTACAACACTCTAAAGGTAAATTAAGCAACAATCAAATCAGCTAAATCTGTTGCCCAAAATTCAGAAAGGAGGGCAAAACAAAATGTAAACAGTGTTACTGTTCTTAGCTCCAAATACATTTTGAAGTTGTTTGCTGCCTACCAACTTTCAGATCAGTCTGAAAGCTTGGTAATGACACTGTTGGAACTAATAACCATTCCTGATCTGAATCTCTCCTTCTGACGGGCATGATTTCACAGCATGTATATAAGATTTAGTCTTTCCACCCCACCCTCTTTTTTTTAATAGTGTCCTTCATGCCTTAATCCTTCCTGACTTTATTTTGTCCTTCCAAATCAAATAGTGATAGTAGAAGGTTAACTTTGAAACACACTGATTTCTAAACTATTTCCTCACCACAGAAGCTTAACCTGAAGGTTGTAAACGTGGTAACTCTGCAGTTAAGAACATTGGTATGTAATATTTTAATTTAGAAAAAAAAAACTTTCTTCACAACAATGAAAGCTATATCAAATATCTGGAAGACCATCAGGATCTTCTGCTCTAAAATGGCATCAGAAAGAAAAATAAATGGATTATTTCTATAGTAGCCATCGTCCCCAAATCTCTTGACGTATTGAACATGAGCTTGATTCTGCAAGGCCTTCATGTGGAATATCAAGAGGCAAAAGTCTGCATGTGAGTGGCCCCATGCAGTGATAATACAGTTGGTAGTCCTGCTTTCAACAGTATCATTGGTTGCAAGCAGAAATCAGCTTGTTCTGTCAGAACTGGAAGCCCTTGTCAGTAGTTGGAACACTGTATTGTCAGGAGCCTCTCCAGAACGATTGCCATATGGTACTTTCTCTCCCAAATCAGATACTATTCACACTGTGTTGCCTAATCCTCTACTTCTCAGACTGTTAGTATGAATTAAGAGAGATCTATGGAGAGCCAAGAGGCCACATGATGCCACCTCTTCTATCTTTTTCAGCCCATGAATCTCAACAACAAACAGCTAAACACAAATTTTTCCCTAGTCTTATTTCTTCCCTTAAGGAATTTCTCCATCAATTGAGGAAATATTAGGAGGCACATTCTCTCAGACATGATTCACAATTCAGGCAAAAGTTTTCATACACTAATATACAGTTACCATTTACTACCATCACATTTTATGTTTGGTCCCAAATAACAAACTGAACAGTTATTGGCACTATCCTGCTTTCTTTACACTACTTCACATTCAAGTGCTCAAGTGCTCAGCAAGTACTCAAAAGCCTTAAAGAAGAAGAACATAAAGGATAAATTTAGAATGTGTTTGCTATAAAGGGAGCAGGACAGGAGAGTTTGTTATGAGTGATACAAAATTCTAGTATTATGCATCCCCCTGTTTCAAAATAAACCCAACTAGCCACTATAAAGAATATCTAAAAATCACAGCCTCTTATGAAATATTAAATAGATTAAACAACTTTTGGAAATGTAAATCACAATTACCTCTGTTATTCCATTTAGGTTTCAACCATTCCATGCTTAAAAGAGGGCATATTGAGCTCATTAAAGTTGATGGACATCTCAGGCACATGAGCATGCATGTACTACCCACCCTGAAAACAGAATTCAGCCTGCAGGATAAATTTTGAGCCAGACTAGAATCCTGTTTGGACTGTATTTCTTTGGGTTTATCAAGTGGAGATCTTACAACAAATATGTTGTAGAACAAGCATGTATAACAAGCCAGTTTCAATAAAAAACATACAGTGTTTTATTTTGTGTTATCCATAAATATGCTCTAAACCTGTTCAAGCAATAACATGGTGTTATTTTTAAGAAGGAGAGCTCAATCAAAATCCCAGAAATTGAGAAGTAATAACTAAAGCCAATTTTTGGAAATTAAATAGATTCTAAAAAAGGGTGTAGGATTCTCTCATTTTAATCAGTTTCCCATTGCTATTTAATTATTTAACTTAAAATTTTGTTCAGATAAACTGTATAAATATTCCTTAAATTCACTCTTCTTCCTCAAATTACATTTGAGACAGCAGTACAATCTGAGAAACAGGATCAGAAAAGCTCAGTAGAATTTAGTGGCTTAGTTATGGATCTTGACAATTTAACAAGGAAAAAACCTGAGCGGGAGGCTGCCAAAAAACTTCTCCCACTTTCATCCACACACACAGCTCTGGAAATAAATAAATAAAAAGCCATAGTTAAGGGACAAAGCAAAATACTCTCAAAAGGCAAATCTGAGAGCCATCCCTGCAGCTTAAGGGATGTGTGAAGAAAAGAAAGTTCAGTGAGTCATATAAACTAGAAAAAAACAAAAACAAAAACTGAATTTATGTTCAAGGAGTGAGAGCTGAACTTCCTCCAGTATGTTTGTTTTTTGAAAATTATGTAGAACAAAAAATGCTAGGTGGTTTAAGCCTTCCTTGCAGCTTGCGTACCACCTTCTTGCTGTTCCTCAGGCAATGAGCCAGGATGAGGCAGTTTAGCCATGCCTGCAGTGCCTGTGGGGCTGCATTGATCCCAGTCTCTCTGGTCAACTGAGCCCTCACCAGTGCACAAAAAGTGGGGAATGGGGAAGAGAAAGCTCCCGTCTCTTCTCATGCCAGGACACACAGAGTCCCTCTAAGCCACTTATGCTTGCTTGCCTCGGATTGCTCCCTTCCCGTTGGCACCCCACTGACATTTACTCAGAGCAAAGGATGAGAAAACAGAGGGCAGGAGACTGAGACAGGGTGACCTCTTTTATGCCTGCCCTCCCCTTGCCCTGCTAGGACATCCTGTGACTCTTGCAGCTGGCGACCTGCGTCCTAGGTTGCGTATTCCCAGTGTTTCTACAGTCACATTGCATTTGCCTTTACCCACGGAATGACCTAGGACTGATCCATGCATGCGAGGAGCTGACCTGAGATTACTAGTGCTGCTATGTCCCTTAAAGCAGGAGCAGTCTATTAGTATTATTAACATAGTGAACGATTTGTGTGCTATTTGCAAGTCAACCACATACACTGGAGACTAGTATTCAAAAGGAACATCTTATCAGCTGATGATTACTTGAAAGAGTTAAAAATAACTAGGCTCATTATAAGAAGTCAAGGGAATTAGCTGCTGACTCACGCTAATTGCAAGAGGAGAGCCAAAGTAAAAATGCTTCCCTCCAATTTAGCTTGTGAATTGGGACATCTCACTAACATAGTAGTTCCTTTCCTTGACTTGTTCACACAGAACTGCTGCTGCAGAGTCCTTTTTTTAAACAAATACATGAACACATTTAAGCAAATCATGAAGTGCTAAGAATCAGAAAAAAAAAATCCTTCCTTCTCTGGACAGCTACTTCCATAAATCTTCCCTGTGAGGTTTCTGGAATATCCTTATTATCTACTGGTAATTCAGTCCAGAATTTAAAATCAATATCATTATAGTAGTTCCTAAGTTTTCTTTTTCTTTCTTCTCAAGTAAATGTTTAATGTGAGCATACTTTCACAGTAAGGAATATAATATTAATCATAAGGGATAAACTATTTAATAAGAGAGGATTCTACATTAAAAAACAGGAATCTTTGTTATCTCTGCAGCATAGAAGACTTTGGAAGACTATACTTTCTTTGTAGTTAACAATTCCAGAAGGTAAAATCAATCCCTTGAGTAGAATCACTTATGGTCTAACGAACATAGATGTTGTTCTGGAAGTAATTTTGGCAATGCTGTCTAAACTTATTCCAATTCCACTTTTCTTTGCTTTTTTTTTTTTAACATCAAAAAGTGTTTTCAGGCAGACAACCACTGGAGGAAACCAAGGTATCATTCTGTGCTAAAGTATACTATCTCCTAAGGTGCAGGGAAAATAAACACGACACACTGAAAGATAGTTACCTCCCCAGGGTAAAGAACACAACTAGCAGCCACAGCTGTAAAATGGCTCTTTAGGGGTGCACGTGCTCATATTTCAAGGGCAAATCCAGAAATATGAACAAAAAGATTGAAACTAAAGTCCAAAGGAGGAGAGTATTGTATCAGAGAACAAGCAGCCAAAAAGGAGTGTGTTCCTGGAAAGAGGGCTGTCCCCGTATCACTGTGTGCTGCCACCATACAATACAGTCCTTTGACTTTGTTCATCTCCTTTAATTTGGCTCACAGGTGCACTTATAGTTCCTGAGGTAATGGTCCTACCACTGCTGCTGGAGAGACTTGTAAAAGGGGCCTCAGCTGTATGTAAAAACAGGCATAAGAAAAGGCCAGAAATAAGAAGGGGCTGAGCAGAAAAGCCTTCAATCCCAAACCACAAGCCATGCAATGAAGTTGGTTGAATTCTGCGTTGCACAGTCCTGCCCTATTAGCCTGCCGACTGAGCCTTGCCTATTTTTGGCATGCACATGCAGGATGCTGAGGAGCCTTACTTTGCCAGCAAGCAGTTGCTTCACCTGCTTTGCCTTTTTTTTGTTTTTTTTTCCCCACTTTTCACCTCTATTTTCTGTGGTCCCAGTGCTTCTGGAGCATTAATATATTCTGCCTGTGCAGACATGTAAGTGGGTGACCTTTCATATTTCACAAAAGCAGCTGAATTGCGCTAAGCATGGTTCATAGGGCAAGAAGTCAATGAGTAAACAAAAAAAGCATTAGGAGAAGGGAAACAGGAAAGGAAACACCTTTCAAGATGTCAAGCAGAGCAGCAGGACCAGGGCATGGCCTTGCTGGATGTGGTTGCTCTGCAAGGTCCCTACGCAACAGCTTGGGGCTAGTGCTTACAGCTGCTCTCATGGCAGCTCTGTCTTGCAACAGCCATTTACACTGACATGATGGAGATATCCAGCATGCTATACCATGGCATAAGCAGAATATATTCCCTTACTTATTTTAGCCAATGAGCCTCTCTCTTTTTATAATTTATAACTCACAGCTTGAGCCAATTTAATTGTAACTATGTACCTAAGTTTTGCAAAAGAGGAAAAACAGCTTAAATGCTGATTTTAAGGTCATGAATCAGTCTAGAGGTATGATTAATAGCAGGTTCTGCAATGTTGTGCACCTTGCACAACCGCTTACATGAGAATCCAGAGATAGTGAAATGCCACCTACTGAGAATGGTGATGTTTGTACCAGTTTTGCAGTTGGGTTCATATAGTGAAAGGGAAGGAAGGTCAAAGCCTGAAATTTGCTTGAAAAACTAGTCAAGTAATGAGATGACTTTCTTAATTACCTAGGATTAAGTGAAAAAAAAAAAGTTTTATTGTGCCTTTTGGCACCTGCATGACTCAACTGCCCAAGTATAGATGGTACCTCTCTATCATGGTATTTCTTAAATCAAGATAAAAATGTGGGACTGGTTCTTCTTTTATTCTGCCACACCATCAAAAAAATCAACGGAAACCCACTTATATGAGGGATCAGGAAACTGGACTATCTCAAATACTGAGAAAAGGATTTTTTTAAAACTAGGTGGCAAAGCTTCTAGAAATTTACATTTTTTCTTGATTTAAATGGGTCTCGTGCACTGAGTTTTACTTATTTGTATCAGCAAATCATATTGATTAAAAAAAATGAATGGGGTTAGATTTAACCTAAGATCATCTTCCAGGGAATATTCAGTCAATACACAATCTAATAGCTTGTAGAGGTGCCAAAACTAGTAATGACTGAAGAACATGATATCTTTAATTTTCTAGTGAGACAAAAACTGAAATGGCAAATGGCAAAATGGAAAGCATTCCCATTAAAGATGAGACTGAAAATATTCCTCAGATATTGTGCCTGAGGGATCCCATCAGATAAGTGTGTGCCACACTAAATCTGTGTCTTGGGATAGTTTTAGTAGTGTCCATTTCTTCTGTCAGTTTTTTAGGTTTGTCCAGAAAATCAAATCTGTGTACTTAATACTCCAGCTTCCAAAAAGCAAGTTGTATATGAATAACTTCCATCTTAGAGGCATTCCAAGAAATAGTCATGAGTTGAAAAAGATTTGCAAGTAGGTAAAAAAAGAGAAATACAACTACTTAACACTCACACTCTCAGAAAAATTACAAAGGGTTTGAATGTAACATTGAATAGAAGGATGTGACCAGAACTTCACTTGGCCAGGATCTGACATTTCCTATCACTTTGCTGTATTTGAAAGTAGATCATTCTATCATTAGAAAGGAATGGTTTCTGGTTAACTTTTTGTGATGGTATTACAATAGCATTTCAACTATATAATAATGACATTGTCTGAGGCATATTAGCACATATCATGGTAACTAAGACCTCTGACTTTATGGAAGAGGAATACAGAAGAAAACAACAACTTACTATTTTGGTAAGCTTTATCTTCTCTAAGGCTTTCCTAAAATAGTTTCTGTGGCATAAGATTCAGACACAACAACATAAAATAAGGTTAAAATAACACTCATCTAGGACCTCCTACCATGTCTTTTAGTAGTAGCATTGTCTTTGATGGATTTTTTTCCTCTTTGAGCCACCACCATTCACCAAAGATCTGAGTTGTGCTCCTTCCATCCTCCCCAAAACTCTGCTCTCTAAATGACCTCCAAGTTAAGCTGTAAGTCCTACTTACCCCTACTTCAGCTATCAACTCTCAACCATGAAAGGAAAATGAGAAATGCTACGTAGGAAGGAGGGGGGAGAGCAAGTTTTTTTTTTTAATGTGCTTTACCACAGAAGAAAGAGGTTTGCTCAGTTGTTTGTAATCAGTTGTTAGATTCTGTACATAAACTACAGAAGTGCTGCTACTTCTCAAGCAAATAATACATTGGGAATTGTATAGCTTGAGCTATTCCTCATCACCGTAAAGCCAATCAGCCTGATGATTCCACTCACTATGTATAGCCAATTATCTCTTTTTGCTCTAGGTTAGTTGCAGTGAAATAGCTTAAATCTACTACAGCTATAAAATGGCTGTAATGTTTTCAGTCAGGACAAATGACAATACTTTTCCATTATTTTTGCACCAGATCTTCTCAAGTCTGTAAGTGGCCTTGATCTCTCTGTCTTTCTCCTTGAGACACTTTTTCTTTTTTTTTTTTTACAAAAACTAAGATTTTTTTAATTTTCATTATTTTTCCTAGACTTGCACCTTGCTCCCTTTCATTTTTGCCATTTTGACCCCACCAAAATTAATAAAAAGAGTGAATGTTTGAAAATTTTAAATGGTAGAGATGCACTTGCCTTCTGCAACTTTATTCTGGAATCAGACTTGTTCTGAATGACCACTAGATCTCTATTTTTTTAAAACTTTTTTCCTTACTTTTGCCATATCTATATTTTATATGTCCCTAATATATAAAGCAAGATGGGAGACATACACTGTTTCTCTCTCTCTCTTTTTTTTTTTAGTTCCCTGAAAACAATGAAAATAATTAGATACATTTAAATGCATAATTATAATGAGTGGAAGGACCAAAACAGCTCTGTTCTTTTAATCTGAAGAACTAAAAACTAAAGGGCTGATACAGGCATATTGAGGCATATTGTGTGGCAGACATTGCTCATACAAATCCTCAGGCTCTTTAAGGAGCTGACTTGTAATATCAGCTCAGGAGATGCTCAGATATCCATGGTCTCGTTTTCTGTCTGAAAGTCTATTCAGCGCCGGAGGGTTAGATTAAGCCTACAAAAAAGGAAAATCTCAGCTTCTTTTTCCATATATTTCATGAGAAATATATATTTTTTGCTTTGCCTAGTTTTAGCCTGAATGTTTGAATCCTACTGCAAACTTTCAGCCAGCTTTTAATTTCACTGAAACAACATCAGAACCACTAAGGCTAGCTGACAAAAAACAGAAGCCATGCAAATGTTAAAAGATAAGACTAAGTACAAAAGAAAGCACAAAAAGGAAAATTTTATGACTGGTCCCATTCCTGGGAGTGGATTTTGAGAAGCTGTAATTCCTCATGCCCCACTGACAATTTTTGCTATCCTGAAATAGTTCAGTTCTGAGGAATGATGTAGAAAACAAAATTATCGTTTGGATTACTGGCCAGCCGGATGAGAAGAGAGCTTCAGCAGGCAGAATGGAGGGCGGATGAGAATATAGCCGAGGAAAAAAGGATGAAGGGTAAGCATGTAATCTGAGCCAGTGAGAACAAAGAATGAATACAATATGAAGGGAGCAGAATGAAAGATGGGTGAACAAAGTGGTTGGAAAGGTTTTCCCTGAACATTATTAAAGCAGTGTTCTGCTGACGCACGGGGATGCTGCATCATACACATTAGCAGTTGAGCTCTACAAGGAATAAAAAGTTAAAGGGAACCCATCAGGATATCACAATTCAGACATGACATTTCTATACCTGAGGTCAGGGAAAGGAGCAATATTACTGGAAACGTATCTTTCTACTTTTGGTCTTGAAGTGGCCATATTCCCATTCCTATGCAACTGGTTGGAGAAAGGGGAGGCTGGGAGAAATCTTTAGTTTAAGTCTGGTGTGAAATCTAAACTCATCACTGGATATGTTCCAAGCTGCTTGACAACACTGTGTGATAACATCCCCCAAAACACATTCATGAATGTATATACAACACACACAAAATGTTACTGAGGTCTTCAAACCTGCTACCAAAGAAAACAAAATAATTCCACTAAATATTTTCTGTCTGTCCGTATTGTTGTACAGCAACACAGTTCTCAAGCAATACCATTTTCTCCAAACTTTGTAAAGAGCCATTACCAGCTTTTGTGCAGCTGCCATTGCTGTTGCCTGGCCTTTGTATGAAAGTCTTTGGTAATTTCCTGTTTTCCCCTTCATTTCCTGGGGTAAGAGCCTTTACATAGAAAAGATTTTGAAGCTGGTCACCTTAGCTGTCCCAGCTCATCTCAGAAGCTGACCTATTTGCAAGAAATGACTATAACATTTGAGGAGCTTTGGGGAGTTAAGACAGCTGAATTCAGGCCTGGACTAAATCAAAAAAAGGAAGGCACAGAGGCTGAGGAAGTTATTTGCTTTATGTGCTGCAAAGACCTGCTGGATGAGAAGAGAGCACACTGCAAACCCAAAGGAACTCCTGAGTACCTTGATCTCCTCCACTCAGTCATTCATCTTTCACCACTTAACCATTCCTCCATCTTACTAGACTGCTTCCTCCTTGTTATGGGGTTGGAGAACACATAACATATTTTGAAAGATATTTTTGGCTTAAATCTTCAAATTAAAAACAACCACAGTTTTATCTGTGTCGCTCAGCTTTGATGTTACCACTCATTTTCATGTTTCATTATTTGCATTATGAATGATTTCTGTCCCAGTGCCATATGGGTCTCTGACAGTAGAGAGACCATGCAGCAACCCAGCAAATATGCTATCTGAAAATCAAATATAACTACCATTGGATTTGCACTCATTATTTAAAAAAAAGCACACTTTCAATCATACAGAAGCTATAATTCAGTGGGAATGTAGCTTACTTAGCTTAGGGAGCTAAGGCACTGACTTGTTACAATTATGGCAGCACAGGCAATTTTCATTTTTAAGCAAAATGACTTCAGCTCTTGAGGTTTTCAGAATAGAATTAGGAAATTTAGAGGTAACCAAAAATAACAGAGGGCTTGATCTTGCATGGTTTGGTTTGCAGGAGGGAATAGAGAAGAGAAAAATCTGATCATGCATTAATGAAAGCTCTGCTGTACAGCCACTATTGTCCTGCCTATCAGCCAAGATAAGACACAAAAGACAGGACCAGAAGCTAAACACATCATCTGTGATTTTTGCTTCTATCTTTAAAACCTTAGGAGGAGCTGAGTTCATACAGTCATGAATGTTTAGACAAGCACAGTATTTCCGCAATGAACACTACAAAGAAGCAAAGAGTTTTGTATATGTTATCTGTAAATGAACTTGCTTGGGACTAGGAGCACCCTAGCTGCAGAAGCATTGAGCTTAGCCCAGGCAAATTTGTCTTACTTAAGTAACTTAGTTCATTCATAACAAGTCAGAAATGTAAAATGTGTGTATAGATAGCATTCTGAGGAGATCATAATTTGACCCATGTTTTTTATTCTCAGCTTAATTATTGCTCCCCCTTTTTTTTGCCCTCTGACTCAGGGAGAGGATGTATAAAACAGACATTTCTGTTCGGCATACACCACTGTACTGAGGTAGGAACAGGCTAATGGCTATTTCTAATGGCATTTTCTTAATGTAATACACAGACTATCAAGTTAAAGCAATGTTACCCAGGAGATGCATCTAATTTTTAACAATTCCATTTCATACTACCTAAGCACATATTAACATGTTTTTATACAACATCTTCACCCTTGTCCTTTGCTTTGATTTCTATAGGCAAGATCAGATTAGTCATTAAAATTCTGAAGTGCTTGGATTTAACATATTTTTATTTTCACACCATATGTCAAGTGTGAAATCATGCAGTCAAAAGGATGTCTTCAGATCATTTCTATGCCTTCTGAGGTTTATTTGCCATAGGTATTCTGGTGTGTATTTCAGTTCTGTGCAGTTAACCTGTATTTGAATTTCTTTAGTTGTAGAGGAGCAGGAAAAAAAGTTAATTTGCTTTTGTGGCCTCGTCAAAGATGGTGAAATATTTTAGTGCTCTTGTGACTGATAATAGGCAAGGTCTTAAAAGAAGAATTGCAACTAGTGAGAATTCACATGTAAGTTAAGGCAGTCTAAATCAGCATCGCTTTGCATTCAGAGGCAGGTAAAACATTATCAGATATACTGATGGCACAGCTAATCATTAAATGTAAGAAAAATGAAACAGAGCATGTAGGGGGAGAAATATATCCAAGAGAATAACTAACATCCACAATCACTTCAGGAAATAAATGGTCATATATAGAAAGAATCATCATAACTGGAGTCTGGGTTAGTTAACAGATTAAAAACTGAGTTATGATCTCACCTCACATTAGGATACTTCACAATGGATGTAAGATGCATCAGTGGTTTGGGAGACTATACCAAGGAGATCCAAAGTTCTCCTGGGTGAAAGGGTGTGTAATTCTCCCTGCTTTCAGTTGTTCTCCTCTCACTTACACAGTCATTCAAAAACAAAGTCACCCAGGAGTCAAAATGGTGCAAGCTACATGTGGTATTCTGATTTTCCATTAGTTTTTTCTTTTCTTTTGGACATTACTTTGCCATCCATTACTGCGAAATGATTTTAGTACATAGCACATTTTAATCAGGACCATGAATTTAAAAGTTTCTTTTGTTTTTTTTTTACTCAGAATTTGGTCATAGGTTCCTCATTTCTGAGTGGTTCTATTACCCAGTATATTTCACTTACATCAAAGTAAAAAGTAAATTGGCAATTTTGTACTCGTTAAAAAAATTACTGCAAATTGTTTGGTTGTTGGATTCTCTTTCTGTGCTTACTTCAATACTCCTCAAACATCCACTATTTAGAAGTTTGATTTGTAAATTTTGAAATTATGTTTTGCTTCAGAAAAGATGAAAAAAAAAGTTTGGAAGGGAAAGGAATCATTCATCACCTTAAGGATTTTAGCAAGTCTCAAAATGCAAGTAAAAAGTATATGCCTTCTTGAGAGGTCTGTCTTGTGGGGAATAGAACAATTATGATTCCTCTTTGAATAAAAGAAGGCACTACATTTTTGTTAACTGAATAATAAGACAATACCGTCTTGGCATGGATTAATTCGTTGGAAGAGAATGTAGGTTCTATCTGGAGGACAATTTGATAAAATATTTATGAGGTCAGGCTGTTGGCCAGAAAGGGTTTTGACAGTTAGGAATGGAAAATGGAGAAACTGAAGCAGGCTTCCACTGAGTGAGAAAGAGCCAGGAGAAAAGAAAATATTAAAAAGAAAAGGGAAAGAGAGGACTCATATGGTGGTGGTGGTGGTGGTGGGGGGATTATGTGCAGAGAGAGAGAAAGAAGAGGGAAGGAGTTATAAGGAGTGAGTAAAGGATAGAGAAAAACAGCTTGGGATAAGGATATAGAAATCGATTAAGTTAACTTAGTACAGCATTGAAGTAGCAACATTGAAGAAGGTATGAACAAATATGTAAAGTCAGTTTGTTCAGACAGTTGGCCTTTAGTGTGAAGGAGTTCTGTTAGAGCAGTGAAAGATAATACTGGAGACAATGAGTTTGTCAGAACAAGTTTGTAAAGGGAAAAAAGGATTGAAAAGTCAAGGCATGGAGAATACTTAATTATAAAGATAATAAGCCATATCAAGGGAAAAAAAGGCAAAGATAGGAGAGGACTGAGAGAAAAGAAGTCATCAGGATAGCTGTACCAAAAATAAAGAACATTGAAAAATCGAGTACAGGGAAATATGTGAAAAACTTCTCTTAAACATCTGGGATTTTCTTCAGAGTTATGTTTCCATTTTGAGAATGGAAACATTGGCACTTTTTTATTAAAAGAAAGGGCTACAAGTGAAATTATGTGAAATTTTTCTTTTGCATTGAAAAAATATTTTGTGGTAACCCAATTTTTTTCCTCAGCAAAGGTTTTAAAAATGGTACTGAAAAAATCAGTGATTCAAAAGATGACTCAATAGATAATGCAGAAAGAACTTAACTGATGGTCCAGAAGGACCAAGCAACAAAGACATATAGAGAAAGTAATGTTTGGTGAAGATGAGGTCAAGTGTACACTCCTCTCGAAGGGAAGGAAAGCTAAAAGATGGCTGAACTAGGAAATACAGATAACTATTCTATCACACAAAGTGAACCAACCATACAGCTGGTTGAGTAAAGGGTATGAAAATGTGTGACTGTGCAGACAAAATAAGGGAGGGAGGCTGGTGATCAGAGGAGGAAAAGGGCTGATGCAGTGCAGTTTACAAGAGGAGAAGGCAGCATGGGAAGGAAAAGTGTGAAATGAATTCAAGCTAGCAGGAACAAGCCAAAGGAAGTTCTCTAACTCAGGGCAAGAAGAGTGAAAAACAAAAGATCTTTGTAAAGAAAGACAACCATGAGAGCATTTCAACTGCCTTGTTTTTTAGGGTTCATTTTCGTTCCCTTGAGAAGCCTGCTGAGAAGACTTCAGAAATGAAAATAACAGGTCATGGATGGGATGAGTGATTTTGATGCATTGTGTAATTATAATGGAAAACAGGTTTTGATTTTCTTTGGTTTGAATGTTAATGAGGCTTTATTGCTTTGTTTGCATTGGGGCTTTTTATCACAGTTTGCTTGGATTTCACTAGCAGAACTTGTCATAAGGCTATGGCTTTGGTAACATTTCAAAAGCATAGGACTTGCAGCCAGATGTGGGTCCTGTTACAAATTCTGCCACACATTTCCTGTGCAACTCTAAGCAAGTAATTTCACTGTAGAGGCTCTGTGTGAGATTTAATTACATTTTATGAAGTGCCCTAAGATTCTTAGATCAAGGATGAAATAAAAGTGTACTATTATGTTCTGTATTGTGCTGTTTCACTGTGGCTGCGAAGGGCTGTTTATTATTTGTTGCTTGGAAGAGAGCTCACTTGTAAGCTTCATAATATGCAAACAGAGGAAGCAGGTGGGAGAGGTTGGTAGCAGTTAGCCACATGGAACAATTATCACATTTTGCAGTATAAACACAAGATAATTGAAGTCAGTTCAAATTGTATCAGACACTATAATTACTGGTTGGAAATCACTGATTATGTGCTTGTCCATAAAAGGACTGAATAGGTTATCAGCAATACAAACATTACAAAGTAGGTGCTCCTAAAGAATCAGGGACCAAATTTTGCTCAAATTTGTATTACAGTAAAACAAACAAATGACACTGAAGACAAAAGTAAAGCTCAGTTTTATCTCAGCATAGCTAAGCACTCAATCTGCTTGCCCCCTTCCCTCTCCCGACAGTTGCAAACTTCTAGTGAATTTTGAGAATCAGTAATTACTGACTATCGTCTTTCTAACTTTTTGAAGATGGCTATCCCAACACAAAATTTCTTATTAACCTTCATAAGAATGGGGAGGATACTTCTACATTACCTTTGGCTGAAATGAGAGACTGGAAACATGACTGCAATTTCCATGTGTTTAACTACTGATTTAAATTGTTAATAAAATGAAGCAAAATACTTCTTTTTAAAATATGTGTCCGTACTTCACACCTAAGTAACCATAATACGTCATACACGCATGACCTAAAAACTAAAGTTTGCATTCCACTTTGGCCTATCACTGACCTAATAAATATGTATTCATATCTATTAAGCACTAAGCACTCCTGATTAGAATTAATATTAGCACATACTTAGAACTCATTTAATGAGTGCAAAAATTAAGATATAGTCAAAAAGTCAAATTAGCTATAACAAAGATCTCTAAAAATGACTTAGCTGTAAGGCAGAAATATTTAGGGGCTTGGAGTGGAGACCTGCATCATGTAGGTATTCTTAGAATTATCTTCATTTGACTGTTCACCATTTTTTTTCTGTATTTATACTTCACTTATTAAATGTAAAATTGTATTTAAAATTCTGACCAAAAATATTTAATGATCTGTATCTCCTCATAGTTTCAGAATTTAATTCTTCAGTGAATATATTAAATGTCTAATGTGATAATGGAAAACTATGGTAGGATACATACCTAGTCAAGTGAATACAGTCAGACTGACACCAAACACACAGAAGACAGGGCTGATGAAGCAAGCCAAAAAATAATCTTTTTCATCCACTTTTATACATTCATAAAATAAGTGAAAAGGTGTTTTTGTGCTAACTTAACTAACACAAAGCAAAATCCTAGCCTGCCTGTGATGTGTAGGTATCAAAGAAGTCAGAAGGTCAAGGTACATCACATTTTCTCCTTATAGACTTTAGCTTTTGCAAAACATAATTACTAATCCAAGGCAAAATCCTTAGTATGATATAAGGCACTACATTGTTAGTTAATGTAAAAGGACACCCCTTTATTCCATAGAGTCAGGCTTAGTTATCATCTTGCTTTGGCCATTTGAAGCAAAAGAGAAGGTATGAGGTACACCCTGTTTAAGAGAAGGAGCAACAATCCTGTTGCGGACTTTCAGCTGTGGAGTAATCACATGGTTCATCACAAAATAAATCACCTAATTCACTTGATTTTTTGCAAATCAATCCCAATTCATCAGAACCTATTTCTTAACTTAAAATAAATGCCAAATCATTTGACAAGCAAACTGTGCCATGTAGGGTTCTTGCAACTAGTTTGTTATAGCTTTTGGCTACTCATTACTCATGCTGTGATTACTCATTTAATTGTACACTTCTGTTGCTGTAGCCTGACTGGATCACTCAGGCTGCTCAGACAGAAAAGTAAAACTAAGAAAAAAGTGCTGAAGTTTTAGCAATGAGTGCTAAAATTTCACATGACTTCAATTTAAAAAAAAACCAAAAAAACAAAAAAACCCAAGCTTTTAAAAACACATCCTTAATCATCTCAATATGGAATGTATCAAATACTATAGCTCCACAAATAACAGATAGTCACAGCATACAAAATAATCTGAACAAAAATGGTTTGCTGTCTAACATCTCTTTAAACTGTAGTACCTTATCAACAATACAAGTGTATATATATACACACTATACAATATCCATAGCTGTTTAGCTATATAACTATTATGTGGCACCCTTCTACTCAGCTACTTACTGGTAATGGGCTGTAGCAATCTCCTTTTACAGTGTTTGGAACCAACCCTCCTACCAACTAATTTTCTCTTCCAACCACCCCAATATTAATTTGTGTATGACAACTTAGTTATTTGACTGCTACTTACAGGACCATCACAACTGTGTGGTCCTCATCACAAAAAAATAAAATAAAATAAAATAAAATAAAATAAAACAAAACAAAACAAAATTAGGAAATTAGGACACTAATGTTAATGCAAACACTAAAATGTAGCTGGCTCATGAAGTAATCTTTCTTTTAAAAATGACATTGAACAAAGACTGAACATACAAGGGTAGAGCTACACCCTTGCATGTGCTATTACAGTTACTACACATTCTTGGTATTTTTGACATATCCCCATGAAGATGAGAAGTTATTAATCATTTAGTCATTGAATCCACACCTAATAGAAATCCAAGAGAAGCAGAAAATCAAAAGCAGAGTTTAGGAAAGGTTTTATGAGTAGGAGCCGGAAATGATGCTATTGTAGCTAAATGTTTCTATCTGTTATTGATATGTAAGATTTGTTTTCACTTTAAGAAGAGAAAAAAAAAATCCTGTTGAAATAAAATATCAGGATGATTTCTGATTTTAGTTAGCAATAGTAAGATAGTTGTATCCTTAAAGGTATTATTAAAAGAATTCAAGACTGCTTGGTACATATTAACCATAGCATACATTCCAGAAGTTTCTTTTTTTTTTTAAATGTAATTTAAAGTAATTAAATGTAATGTTAACTTAAAAGTAATTTTCCACAGTTAGAAAAAAGATATCATTTGGGTGTTATTCCCTCTGAGAAGATTGCAAGTCTTGAGGTAGTTCACAGAAAGCAAATGTTACATATAGAGTTGAGCTGCAGTTATGTGTTTGGTCTTCAGGAAATGTTTACAAAGAACAGAAATCAATATGCTAGCCAAGGAAAAATCTTTTAAGATCAGATTAAGAATTAATAACCAAAATTAAGACTACAACAGATTGACGAATGGATGGAAAATTAGACTATTAAATGCAGGCTGTCTTAAAAAAATTATAGGTCTGTCTCCCTTGATGACCCTGAAAAAGGGTTTTAATAACCTTATTCCTTCACTTTAAAATAGAAGCCTTTCTAGCTTTCTAGAAGAATCAAATAAATTTTACTTTGTACATTAAAGCTTAGTATAGATGCAATAGCAAGGAGTTTATAAAGATATGGGAGAGAAAAGAGTTTAAGGTACATTATGTCTGTAGTCACATACATAAATTGCAAATGACACATGCCAAAGAGGATTTTATATATGAACAGATAGGTTTGACAAGTTTCTGGAAATTGCATTACTGAAATATAGTGCAAACTGAACAACGAAATTACATGAAAAGGGTTACATCTGACTGAATTTTGTACCAATAGTATTATCAGAAACCTCAGTTTCATATTTATTGTACTTCTCTGTGAGAAAAAAATGTAAGTTTTTCATTTTGCAATCATTTTAGATTGTTTCTGGTTTGGTTCTTGAACTCACACAGAATTATACAGGATGGCTATAGTTGGAAGGGACCTCTGGAGTTTGTCTAGTCCCACCCCTCCTGCTCTGAGAAGTGTCAACCAGAGCAAGTTTCACAGAGCTGTGTCCAGATGTGTTCCAAGTATCTCCAAGGATGGAGACTCCTGGCCTCCTGGCCGGAGTGTGGCCTTTGCCTTCCCAGTGAAGTTGTCTCTGGGTGGAGGGAGGCTGTGGCTTTCCAAGAGTGCCTGGTGCCATGGATATCTGAAAGCAGGCTGGTGTTCAGCCTGCTGAGGAGGGGATGGTGTTTTCCTCAGGGTCACTGGTGGGATCTCAGCATGTTTGGGAGGTACTGGGAGCTGAGCAAACACCTCCAAAGCTACCCAAGGGGGAAGTGGTTTGGGGGGAGGAAGGGAGCTGAGGGAAGCTTCTGAGCTGTCCCCAACCCTCTCTTTCCTGCTCTCCCCGGTTGCTGGGCTTGCAGACGGTGCACATACAAGGGCGGGAGTGTGAAGGAAGGAGCCTTTGCAGAGCTCTTGCCTCTGGAGCTTGGAGTTCTGTCCCTTGGTGGACAGGTGAGACCTTTACTGGGGCTGGGAGCATGTTGGGCTGCTCCCAAGTGCTGGGCAGGGAAAGCCCTGGGGGAAGCTGGCAGAAGCCATTTCTGCCCCTGCCCACCCTGGAAATGCTGAGAGCAGAGGCACTTGTCCTGAATCTTCTTGCCGCCTTCATGCCTCCTGCCTTCTCCTTTTCTCACCCTCGGTCCCTGTTCATGGCACCCTAAGCACAGGACTAGGTGTCTTTGTGGGAGTGTTGGGTGCTGGAGGAGGCGTCCCTCCCTGCGCAGCACCAGCAGCCACAGCCGCGTGCTGGGAGCCCTTCTGCCCCAGGAGTAAGCGCTGCCCCTGTTTTCACAGCCTGTGTGCATCGTCCCCCGACCTGCTGTCCCTGCAGGCAGTGGAAGAGAGAGGGACTGTGAGGAAGCAGCTCTGCCACCCAGCAGGTAGTGCCTGAGGAGGAGGGGAGGGCACAAGAGTCACCCAAGCATCCCCGGGCAGCTCCAAGGCTCATACAAGGGCCTGGCTGTCTCTGGAGGAGCCTGGCTGGGGGTGGGCAGAGAGGGCTCTGCTGGAGCTGTGGTCCTTCCTCTGGCATGTGAGGCTCCGTGCGTGTACGTGCACGTGTGTGTCTAGAGCAGGTCCTGGTCTCCGGGCATGGCTGGGGAGTGCAGGGACAGGCAGCCAACACTCACGCCTGCTCCACTCACTTGCAGGATGGAGAGGCTGAGGCAGAGACTGAGGAAGAGGACAGCCAAGGTGTCCCCATGGCCAGGGGCCTATGCCGTGCAGCCTGTTGCTGGCGAAGGCCAGTCTCAGGAGGGGAGAGAGGAGAGAGCAGCTCCCAGGGAGGGCAAGTCCTCCTGCGAGCCCACAGGGCTGTGTCCTGGGAGGCAGCTGGGGAAGCAGCACCCCGCTGAGGCTCGGAGCTGGTGGCAGGCAGTGTGGGGCTGCTTTCGCTGCGGCCAGAGGTGCCAGGAGGCCAGCAGCAGCCTCACCCCACCTGTGTCACCTGTCCTGGCAAGAGGGCCAAGGGCTGTCCCCACCTCAGGGCACCACGTGGAGCAGCCCCCCGTGGGCCCCGGCAACACTTCCAGCCTGCAGCCTGCTGACTGCCTAGGAGAGGAGAGCAGCTGCCTGGCCTGCGAGGACGTGGGCACCTGCATCCTGAGCCTCACCTTTTACACAAGCAGCGAGACAAGCCCCCTGAGCAGCTCGGCCAGCTGGGACAGCGAGGGCTGTGCCGGGGACTGCAGCTCCCTGACCTCGGAGGATGAGGGCAAAAGCCATGATTGCAGCTGTGAGATGCACCTTTGGGCCCATTGGTGACACAAAGGACCCTGCCATGACCCATGCCTATACCTCGAGCCCACACATTGGCAAGGAGAGAAGCAAGAGCTGCACTGCCAGTCCCGCGGAAGACATTGGCGGCTGCCAGGATGCAGACAAAGAGCATCAGGACCCACACCTCCAGCTCTGCCAGCCGTGTTGGTGGTGAGCAAAGATCCCTGCCCAGTGAGGAAAACAACAACGTGATGTTCGTCTGCAACTCCAGCTCTGCCTTTGCCATGGGCAGTGAGAGAAGCTCCCTGGGCAGCTGGGCACAGCGAGAGCAGCGTCAGGGACTGCGCCTCTGTCTCACCTGTGACTGGAGGGTGTGGCAGTGAGTTACCCCAGAGCAATCAGGGCTACCCTTGGCTGCAGTGCCCACAGGATGGTGGAGTTGAGCATCATGCGAGGAGGGAGCAAGGCAAAAAGCAGGATCGTAAGCCTGGCCTTCAGGAGAGCAGACCTCAGCCTGTTCAGGGATCTGCTTGCAAGAATCCCATGGCATACTCCTCCCTGGAGGAAAGAGGGGCCAAGAGATCTGCTGGATAAGTCAAGGATCACCTCCTCCAAGCTCAGGCAGGGCCCATCCTGACAAGCAGGAAATCAAGCAAGGAGGCCTGCAGGCACAAGCAAGGAGCTCCTGCCTCAGCTCAAACACAAAAAGAAAGGCTACAAGAGGTGGCAGCAGGGACAGGTGACCCAGGAGAGTGACCCTGACACATTCTCCGAGCATGCACGCAGCGGGTGGGGAGAGCTAAAGCCACCTGGAGTTGAAACTGGCAAGGGATGTGAAGGGCAACAAGAAAGGCTGCTAGAAGAACATCTGCAGCAAAAGGAAGGCTAGAGAAAAGGTGGGCCCGCTTTTGCACTGAATGCCTTCCTCGCCTCCATCTCGACTGGTAAGAATGGCCCTCAGCAATCCCAGGCCACAGAGACCAGTAGGCAAGTCTGGAGCAAGGAAGACTTACCCTTGGTGGAGGAGCACCAGGTTAAGGAACACCTCAACAAACTGGACACACGTGGATCCGTGGGCCCTGACAGCATGCACCCACGAGTGCTGTGGGAGCTGGCCAACGTCATTGCAGAGCCACTCTTGATTGTCTTTGAAAGGTCATGGCAATTGGGAGAGGGCTCTGAGAACCGAAGGAGAGCAAATGTCACCCCTCTCGTCTTCAAGGAGGGCAAGGAGGAGGATGCGGCCAATTACGGGCTGGGCAGCCTCCCCTCGATGCCTGCAAAGCTGATGGAGCAACGAATCCTGGAGACCATTTCCAGAGACACATGACGCACCAGAAGGTTATTGGCACAAGACAGCCTTCTACGAGGAGAGCACTGGCCTGGTGGGTGAGGGCAGAACCCTGGATGTTGTTTACTGGGACTTGAGGCAAGGCTTTGGACACTCTCTCCTGTAACATCCTCCTAGATCAGCTGAGGAAGTACAAGCTAGGCAAGTGCTCGGACTGAAGCACACTCAGGCTGAAAGCGGGCTGAAGTGCCGGGCTCCGACGGCTGTGATCAGTGGCACAAAGTCCAGCTGGAGGCCAGTCACTCGTGGCGTCCCCCAGGGGGCCAGCACTGTTCAGCATCTTCATTAATGGCCTGCAGGATGGGACCAAATGCCCCCACAGCATGGTCGCAGATGATACAAAACAGGGAGCTGTGGCTGATACGCACCAGATGGCTGTGCTGCTTTGAGAAGCACCTTGCCAGGCTGCAGAAAGGAGCAGAGGGGGACCTCATCAAGTTCCACCATGGGAAGTGCCAAGTCCTGCACCTGGGGACAGGCTGCCACCAGCTGCAGAGCAGCTTTGCCGAGCAGGACCGGGGCGTCGTGACGGACAAGAGATTGAACACGGGCCTGCGATGCGCTTTCGTGGCACAGAAGCCCAGCAGCATCCTGGGCTGCGTTAGGAAGAGCGTTACCAGCAGGTGGAAGGAGGCCATCTTTCCTCACTTCCCAGCACTGCTGAGGCCCCAGCCGGAGTGCTGTGTCTGGGGCCGGGCTCCCCACTACAAGAGAGAGATGGCTGTACAGGAGTGAGCCCAGCAAAGGGCCGCACAGATGCTTAAGGGATGGAGGCCTGTGTCATCCCAGGAGAGGCAGAGAAAGCCGGGACTGTTCCACCTGGAGAAGACAAGGCTCAGGGGAGCTCTTTGCCGTGTGTGCTAAATCCCTGAGGCGAGGGGGTCCAGAAGACAGTCTCTGCTCATTGGTGCCCAGGGACAGGACAAGAGGCACTGGGCACAACCTGAAACACTGGAAATTCCACTTGAGCACAAGAAAACACATCTTTCCTGTGGGGGGGATTCAACGCTGGAGCAGGTTGCCCAGAGAGGTGGTGACGTCCCCGTCCTTGGAGGTATTCGGAAGCCAGCTGGGCATGGTCCTGCACAACCTGCTCTGGCTGACCCCGCTTGAGCCGGGGGCTTGGACCAGATGGTCTCCAGAGCTCCCCTCCAACGCCTAGTGATTCTGGGAGATGTGGAAGGCAGGATTACTGCAGAGTCCAGTTGGGGAAACAAAAGGGAAGAAGAGAAGGACTCTTTCTGCACAGGGCTGGGGGAGGCAGTTTGGTGGTCTTTTTCTTAAGGGGAAGAGGGGGGGTGTTTATTTTTTCTTTTTTCAACCCATCTCTATGGCCACTACTGCTTGTTACCAAACAAACAAACCAATAAACCAACCACGAGGGCCATGTCCCTCAAGCCTCGTGGTCTGGCTTGAGTTCACATCTCTCGAGAATCCCAAGAGGAAACAAAAACACACCCACAATCCAAAAGGAAGAAGAGAATCACATGGATCCCCAGAGAAGCCAAAAGCTGCAGTGCGAGCAACAGCAGCACGCCAAGGAGGATGCTGGCCCATTTCTGGTCCCTGGCTGACCTCCACAGACCAGGTGCTTGCTTTCCTCACCCTGAGCAGGGACAAGCCCAGGCACACTACCGAGACAGGGCCTTCTTCCATTGCTCGCTCCTGACCCGACAGGCGAACCCTCCCTTTCCCTGCAAGGAGCCATGGGTTTTCCACAGCCTCCTTAAGTCTCCCTAAAGACAAGTGACCACGACTCCAGTGAGTCCAGTCCCTGGCCTTGCCAGTGTTGCCTTTATACGGCTGCTTTCTCATCAGGTTCCCCCTCCAGGTTCCTGCACACCACGGCAGGACTGCTTGGGCTTTCTCATTTCTCGGGCAAATCTTCAAGTGGCCAGCTGCGTGCGCAGTGAGACACCACTCTTTTTCCCTGGCCTGCTGCTATTTCCTGCTCTCTACGCCCTTCTAACTTCCCTGCAGAGGGGAAAGCCTGTGCCACAGCCTGCTCTGGGGGTCTGCTGATGGCCTGGGGCCAAAGGCATCATGGAAAAGGCCATGCATGGTGTGAAGCACTCAGGAGACACACAGAGCCTGGAGGATGGGCACAGGCCAAGAGGGCCAAGGCTGATCTTGGAGGAGCCATCTGTGCCCCAAACCGTGGTGGGATGGGTGGGACCTGAACTCGGAGCACCTCTGAGCAGAGGGCTGAGTCGGAGCCTGGCCTCAGGGGAGTCCTACGCAGAAAATGAGGTCCACCTCTGATCTCAGCGGATGCTGGAGCCAAGTGCTGAGGCCGGACCTGACCTCAGAGACATGCCCAGTGCACCCGAGCAGGGATGGCTTGGGAAAGAGAGCTTGTGATCAGCCTTGGGTGACTCTTGAGCAGCAAGCATTTGCTGGGGGTGGCCGCGGGCCCACCACTTGGAGTGCTCTGGACC
Source organism: Apteryx mantelli (assembly GCF_036417845.1). Taxonomy (NCBI): domain Eukaryota; kingdom Metazoa; phylum Chordata; class Aves; order Apterygiformes; family Apterygidae; genus Apteryx; species Apteryx mantelli. The sequence goes on from NC_089979.1 coordinate 82,767,302, forward strand.
TGGGAGAAACCCTGAGGAGATGACAAAGTTGGATGGGCAGACAGCTCCCCTGTGAGGCCCCAGCTGGGCACTCGTGTGGCCCAAGAGAAGTAAGGAGCAGAGGTCAGAGAGAAGGATCTCCCTGCAGGTGACCCCTCGGGAGCACAGGGGCCCTGGCTGACCTCAGGAGACCTCAGTTATGCCACCAAGGCGCAGCTGGTGCCAGAGAGGAGCACAGGGGCAGGTCCCGTAGCAGCAGCCCAGGCCTGCAGCTGATTGGAGAGGGCCTTGGAGCTCCGCCTGGGCACCCTCTGAGCTCCGAAAACCCTGACACTGGAAAGCGTGTTGGTGTCAGACTTCCAAGGACCCCCAGGGCCACGTCCTGGGTGCAGAAACTGCCTCCTTGAACCACAGCTCAGGAGGTGGGTGGGAAAAGGCTGGAGGCAAGTGATCCGGGGCTGCTGTGCTCATGGGTGACTGTGTCAGGAGCCTCGAGCTAGCAGATGGCAGATCCACTCCTTCATTAGTTAGCAGATGAGGAGAACGATATGGGGAGGGGGTTGAAACGAAATGGCTGTTGGCCTGACTACCCATCCTTTTGCCGGTGTGCAGCGTGTGAGGAGCAGGTGCTCAGTCCGCAGTGGAGGCAACGTGGATAACCCGCTTCCTGGGGTGAGGGGAGGGCAGCGTCAGTCCCTGCTGCCTGGGGGGAAGGGTAATGTTTACAATGCAGATGCGATGGCTGTGGTCGTGGTGAAAGCAGCGTTTATAAGCAGTGTATGATCAAGCGGCTCTTAAATGTGCATTTCACAGAGGTGAAGGGCCGACGTGTTGGGCACAAACAGCCAGGTTTGGGCAGTGGGGGCTGCAGGGCGCCCTGTGTGTGGGGAGGCCGTGAGCTGTCCTGGGCTGGTCACAGCCGGCTCCAGCTGGCTCCAAAACAGCTGGTAACCCTGTTGTTCCCCCCCCCCCCCCCGCCAAAACTTCAGCCAGGGGAGTACATGGTGCCCCAAATATATTTGCCTCAAATATATTTAAGAAAGGGCCACAGTGGCTAGGGGCAGGAGGTACCAGAGGAGACGTGCGAGGGTGCCCATGAGGGCGGATGCGGGAGGGGACCCCATAGGGGACACAGGAGGAGAAGTGTGATGAGGTGCGTTTGGAAAAACGAAACAGAGGAGGCAAGCAGAAGTGGACACTGCTGGGGACATGGCTGGAGGCGCGCTCCTGGAAGGAGGTACGCCTCCAAGGGACCATGGCCCTTGCAGAAACCTGTGCCAAAGCAGAGGAGCCAAGCCAGGAGCAGCAGGAGAAAAGGAGAAGTGTGGAGCAACAGAAAGGAACAGAAAGAAACCGTCAGGCATTGACCCCATGCTCCAGCCCCGACTGTCGCCTCACTGAAAGGACTGGGAGGGCCAGAGTTTAATGGGCAGCGAAAACAAGGGGAGCGCAGACTAGGAAGATTTCCCTTGGCTGAGCTTCATGAGGTTCCTCTGTGCCCATCTCTCCAGCCTGTCCAGGTCCCTCTGAATGGCAGTACAACCCTCTGATGTATCAGCCACTCTGCCCAATGTTGTATCATCTGTAAATTCACTGAGGGCGCACTCTGTCCCATTGTCCAGGTTAATGAAGATATTAAACACTATTGAACCCAGTATTGACCTCTGGATTACTCCTCTAGTACCCAGCCTCCAGCTGGACTTGGGCCCTCTGAGCCCAGCAGTTCAACCAGTTTTCAGTCTATCTCACTGTCCCTTTATCTAGTCTGTATTTCATCAGCTTGTCTATGAGGATCTTATTTATAGGAGACAGTGTCAAAAGCCTTCCTAAAAACATCCACCACTCTCCCCTCATCCACCAAGTTAGTCATTGCATTGTAGAAGGCTATCAGCTTGGTCAAGCATGACTTCTCCTTTGTAAATCCATGCTGACTACTCCCAGTCACCTTGTCCTTCATGCGTTTGGAAATGTTCTCCAGGAGTAGTTGTTCCATCTTCCTAGGGATCACAGTGAGGCTGACTGGCTTGTGGTTCCCTGAATTGACCTTTCTGAAAACTGGAGTGGCATTTGCTTTCTTCCAGTCTTCAGGAACCTGCCCCAGTCACCACAACTTTTCAAACATTATTGAGAATGGCCTTGCAATGACACCAACCACTTTTACTCAGCACTTCTGGGTGCATCCCATCAGGCCCCATGGCTTGTATATGTCTAGTTTGTTTAATGTTCCCTAAATGTTCCTCTGTCGAGGAGGACAGGAAGATACAAAAAATGTATTAGAATCAAATTGCTTCATCTCATGAAATTTCTAAAACAATGTTTCAACTTTTATACCTAGAAAAAAATAAGCACTTGAGATTGCCACTTTCTCTTTTAAGATGGGACAAAAATAAGACCTGAAATTCTGACATTTTGTTCCAGTTTTCTTGGTACCTGACATCTTCCATAGAAGCCAGTAGTAGCTGACAGATGTTTTGAAATCAGACTGCTTGTGTAATATATTTTAATATGGATTTTATCTCACTATCTATTTTTAAGAGTGTTGACAAAATGAAAGGTCTTAGATTATTACAATAGAAAACCAAATAATAAGAACAGCAAGACTAAGTTAAATAAGCAGTGTATCAGATAAATGATAAGATAAGAAAATGCATTTATTTTGCAAGTTTTCATATCTTAATTCTACTCATTTATTTTATCTATCTGGAAGAAAAATCCATGTGATATATTGGATATTAAAGTAGCAATTCTTCTAAATAACCCAGAAGAGGCAAGGAGAGCAGAAGGCATGCATTTGTTACATTACTCCTAATTTTTCTCTCTTCTGTTACACCCTATCTGTATTATTAATCACTGGACTAGTACCATAAAGGTGTGGCTATAATTATACGAGCTTAATGACTTCAGCAAGTTGTGAATAAATGATTAAAGAGATAGCAGGAATAGCCAAAGCTGGTGGATGGTTTTAGGGCTAAATAAAATTAATTAATTTTAAAAATGGATCAGCTGCAATGTCGTTGGCCGCTAGCGGAAGGGGGATGTTTCAAGTATAGGAGGTGGCATGAACAAAGTTGCAAAGTCGATATGGTGTTAACATGATATACATATGCCTCTGACGTGAAAAAAGAGTTTTTGTTTTTGTTTTTGTTTTTTTCCTAAGGTGTTAGAAACATCTTGGATCTCAAAGAACAGCTATAGTTCAAAAGATAACCTACTTATCCCAAGCATTTCTTCCTCAGGTATCCAAGTGTGCTAGCTTTTAAGTGTATGGATTACTAATGAAGGTGAAATATTTGAATTTTACATAGCAAAAGTGAATGCTAGAAACAAATGAGAATAATGTTCTGACTGCATAAAATGATTAAAACCAACATGGAAATGGATTTTAACAATGGACTGTAGGTGCAACACACTTCTTTTGGCTCTTACAAAATAGATCAGAGGTAATAGGTGACTGTCTGAAGCCAGGTCACAGGAGCTGTATGAAGAAACCCAGTGGGTGAATTCTGTATGTAATTTTTTTTATCACAATGCCGATTACAAAAGCCAGAGTAAGCATTTTTAAAATCAGTTTAATAAATCACTCTATCACTATGTTAAAATTATGATTACATAAAACTTGGTAATATAAGTCATTAAGTGAAATAATGATAATTGTTTATAGTTTACATTAATGAATTTATGTATTATACTGTATTTAGAATTTGTGAATTATTTATACTATCATGCCTTTATTAAATGAATCTATTGCTGACTAACAAATAAAATTAAGTATATATTGCATATACTATATATACACATTACATTCTAATGAAATGTATAATGTAATATGTGTGCATGCATGTGTTTGTGTGTGTGTGTGTGTATATATATGTATAAATATGTAAATACAACACTCAGAATATTAAGAAGCAAGTGTTCTTAGCCCTGGTCTTCAAAAGAGGAAAAACAATGGGGCTTGTAATTGAGTGTTACTGTTTTGATTTTTCCTACACTTGACCTTGCAACAGGTTGCAGGTGACTAACAGTCAAGCAGAGCAACTGAAGAGTAATTGTTTTCTGCAGGGACTAGTGGAAAATAAGATGTGACCAGTCCCAAATAATGTGCATAACAATTTCACTGTTTTTTCAGAGAAGATAAGTGTTTTCTCAAGTATCATTTTTTTCTACATGGAAAAGTGTTTAAATGGAAATATTAATGTAATTGTTTTATAAGAAAAAAATTTGTTGATAACACTCTAAATAAAAATGAGCAAACTTCAGATATACTCCATCCTAATCACACTTTGAATGCTTGCAATTTTTTGTGTGCAATCTTCCATTATGACAATCAACTCTCTTGAAAGACCTTCTGACAAGGAAATGGTAAAGGGGAAAGCAGAGATGATGTCTGATTTAATTACTGATATCATTATTGAGTTCTGGCTCCTCAGTAATTTGAACCTTACTTATTTTCTGTAACTGATCTAATGTTTCCATAATATTATGATCTTTCCTCTATCAAGAGGCTTAATTATTTTAATTGTTAAAATTAAATATATAATTTTAAATGTTTAATTCTCATAGATGACTATATCAAATAAATGGAACAGCATAAGCTGCACAGAATAAGTATTTTTTGCACTAGACATCTACTGGCTTCAACAGATCTTTTTAACCAAAGACACAGGTAAGAGACATCTGCAAACAGTTTTTGAGTTATTGGGCACGCAGTCCCTTACCAAACACAGTGCAGACACTGCTGTAAGTGGTGCAGATGCTTCCAGCTGTAGAGATAGACCATGGCTGCAATCACTCAGCTGAAAGCGCATGCTTGTCCGGCAGGTCTAATGGGCACCGCAAGCGGGGAGAGTCCATGTTCAACGCCAGTCATTCTGATAATCTCCATCTGAAGATACAGAGTGATTGTTTGGCTGGAAATATGCCTTTAAAAGCCTCTTAACAGTGATTCTAATGGATTTGTCATAGAGAATCTTAGAGAGAGGTTAAAATTGGCTGTCATTCCACAACATTTGAAAAAGGAATGAACTCCTTTGATAGGATGATTCGGTTTTGTTTAAAAATAACACTGAGCTACTGCCTTTTAAAAATGTATACCTGCAGCATTCAGCTGGTTGTATATCTGTTAAACTTTAAGGAGAAAAAAAAATAGAAGATGGCAGATGATTTTACTTTTTTATGGTTTCTGTGTTATGCTATTTACTTGACTAATTTACACATGAGCATAATGAAGGTGTACAGGTAAAAGGAGTAAGCTAGCACAAGACTGAACTGTACAGTTGCCAGACACAACACCTGTGGATTTTTTTTATAGAGCTGAAAAATCACTTAAGCTAATAAAAATGTTGTAAGCTTAGAAATAGTACTTAAATTAATAGTCTTTGTTCAGTTTTGGATAGATTTTGTTGTTGTTGTTGTTTTTGAACCATACCAAAGAAGTTTATCTCAGAAAGGTATTTTTCTATAATGTTAGATTTAAAAAGATTCCCTTAAAACCTATGGACTTTAAAAGAAAATAATGATCTTTTCACCAGAGCTTTCTCAATTTTCCTGTGTGAAAGCTTTCCCAGGTGTGCCTCTAGGTGGATCCAAGAATGCCGGGGTAATAATAATGCAGGCTGCAGCTACCCACATAAGGTTTGATCTGGAACATATATTTAAAACTCAACTCTTTCAAGCATAAATCTAAATGGTTTGTTGGATTGCTGTCTTTAAATGCATGCATATCTACTTTTGCACACAAAAAGAGTCACACTAACACCTACAAGCATTATTCACTTGAATTCAGTTAAACCCAAATCTAAAGCACAGGTACAATGGTGTTCTATCAAGCAATTCATCAGTAAGAGATGACTTTCTACAAAAACCAAAGCAAATGAATACACTATCTTGCTACTTTGAAAGTATGGTGGTCTTTACTAATTACTTTGAATTATCAGTTTCTACCCCATATTCCCAAAAAGTTAATTTCCATAAAAACTCTACTGTCTTCTCATTGTTGCCAAGTTCATCACAGTTAAGCTTTATTATCACTTTCATTAAGGCGATAAGCATTCTTTTCTTAAATAAAAGCTGTCTTCTATTTAAAACCATAGGAAAAAGATTGAATAGAATATATATTTCTAAATGAAGCTAGAGTAATTTTATTTTCCAAGCAACTATGCAAAAGCTAGAATAAATTATTCCTTCTAATAGAAAAAGTTATAAATCACACCCTCTGATTACAAGAAAAAATGAAGCAAAATAGGCCATAATTTATTCAAATATTTTGTCCTGGCAGGATGAAATGAACTTTCTTATGATATCAGAAGGATCCCTAATATAGATACAGTGTATCTCAGAAAAAAAAGTACCAAAATAAGAAGTAATTTTTTAAATATCAAACTCTGACATAAGAATTGAATCACCATATAGTGTTGCATTAAGTTTACATTCTGTTCTGATTATGATTGTCATAAATGTTGGATCTCTATAGAGATCATTAAAATATAGAAATATAGAGATCATTAAAATATAGAAACGGTGGTGGCAGATTCCATTATGATCTTAATGCATCTCTCTTTAAACATCAGTATTTATCTCAATTTTGCTCTAAAGTAGTTATTTCTCTTTAGTAATGATTTATGTGAACTTGAAGGTGCCATATTACAGAAGATTAATAGACTTGCAAAGTGCAATATTTACTTCATTAAATCCTTAGTGAAAAATTTAAAACATTTTGATAGTACTAACTTATTTTGGAACAACATTTTTTCATTTCATCCTTAGATGAGACACAGAGTTAAGAGATGATAATTTACACTTTCTCCTAAACTTTTCATTCCAGAATTTCACAATTCAGATTCATTTACAGTATTCCTACTTTAAATCATATCATCTTTGCTCCTCTCTTGCTATTTTTGTGTTCTTTCAGTAGATTAGTTATACAACCTCTCACAGCTTAAGAGTAAATAGAACAATTAACAGAATGTGTATGAGGAAATGTAAATCAATAGAAGTGGAAATTGTCAGAAAATATAAAGAATATAAATCCAATAATGTTAACTCAAAAATGGTTTTCAAGTTCTTCAGACATAAATCTCTCAAACTAAGGAGCTAATCTCTTTCTTATCCATAATGTACTTGTTCATCCAAATGAAAATAATGCTAACATTTGGATGGTTCTGCTCCTGCACTGGACAGAAATCTTGTTACTCAACTCCACTGCTAATTTTTAGGTTCAAAATGGAAGCTATGTTTAAGACTTTCCATGATGTATTCTGTACTTTCAAGGGATTGTTCATGTACATCTTATTCTTTTTTCCCATATCATGATCATACAGGCATGCTCTGTATCTTCCTATCTTAATTTTCCATGCTGGGAACCAATGCCACCAATTCTGTTTTTGTTCCCAATGTATTTTTATTTGTAGAATAAAAGAAATGAGATCTTTGTGAGGAATATTATAGTATTTCATAGAATTTTTTTCAGAAACAGTTCTAAGAAACACTGTACTTCAGATAAACTCTCATTGGGCTAGGTTTTGACTCCATACAGTATACTTATATATAATTTCAATGTGAACATGACATACAAGGGGATACCTGAACTGAAAAGTCAATTTTCAGTGATAGGACTGCTGCTGAGAAAAGACCACAGAATCACAGAATGGTTGAGGTTGGAAGGGACCTCTGGAGATCATCTAGTCCAACTCCCCTGCTCAAGCAGAGGCACCTAGAGCACGTTGCACAGGATCACGTCCAGGAGGGTCTTGAATATATTTCCAAGGAAGGAGACTCCACAACCTCTCTGGGCAACCTGGTCCAGTGCTCTGTCACCCTCACAGTAAAGAAGTTTTTCCTCATGTTCAGCTGGAGCTTCCTGTGTTTCAGTTTATGCCCGTTGCCTCTTGTCCTGTTGCTGGGCACCACTGACAAGAGTCTGGCCCCATCCTCTTGACACCCTCCCTTCAGATATTTGTATACATTGATAAGATCCCCTCTCAGTCCTCTCTTCTCCAGGCTAAACAGGCCCAGCTCTCTCAGCCTTTCCTCATAAGAGAGATGCTCCAGTGCCCTAATCATCTTCGTAGCCCTCCACTCGACTCTCTCCAGGAGCGCCATGTCTCTCTTGTACTGGGGAGCCCAGAACTGGACACAGTACAGTCATTCCATCATAGAAGGCTATCAGATTGGTTAAGCATGATTTCCCCTTGGTGAAGCCATGCTGACTACTCCTGATCACCTTCTTGTCCTCCACATGCTTAGAGATGACGTCCAGGATGAGCTGCTCTATCATCTTTCCAGGGTTGGAGGTGAGGCTGACTGGCCTGTAGGTCCCTGGGTCCTCCTTCTTGCCCTTTTTGAAGACTGGGGTGACATTGGCTTTCTTCCAGTCCTCAGGCACCTCTCCTGTCCTCCATGACCTTTCAAAGACGATGGAGAGTGGCCTAGCAATAACATCCGCCAGCTCCCTCAGCACTCGTGGGTGCATCCCATCGGGGCCCATGGATCCGTGAGTGTCAAGTTTGCCTAAATGATTTCTAACCCGATCCTCCTCCACCAAGGGAAAGTCTTCCTTTCTCCAGACTTTCTCTCTTGTCTTCAGGGTCTGGGATTCCTGAGGGCTGGCCTGAGTAGTAAAGACTGAAGCAAAGGTAGCATTCAGTAATTCTGCCTTCTCTGTATCCTTCGTCACCAGGGCACCCACCCCATTCAGCAGCGGGTCCGTGTTTTCCCTCGTCTTCCTTTTGCTCCTGACGTATCTGAAGAAGCCCTTCTTGTTTTCCTTGACATCCCTTGCCAGATTTAATTCCAAATGGGCCTTGGCCTTCTTCATTGCATCCCTGCATACTCTGACAACATTCCTATATTCTTCCCAAGTGGCCTGTCCCTCTTTCCACATTCCGTATACTTCCTTCTTTTGTTTGAGTTTTGCCAGGAGCTCCTTGCTCATCAATGCAGGTCTCCTACCTCCTTTGCTTGACTTCTTACTCATAGGGATGCACCGCTCTTGAGCTTGGAGGAAGCGATACTTGAATATTAACCAGCTCTCTTGGACCCCTCTTCCTTCTAGGGCCCTAGCTCCAAGTAGGTCCCTGAAGAGGCCAGAGTTTGCTCTCCTCAAGTCCAGGGCTGCGATCCTACTTAGTGCCCTGCTTCCTCCACACAGGATCCTGAACTTCACCATCTCACGGTCACCACAGCCAAGGCTGCTCCCAACCTTCACATCTCGAACCAGTCCTTCTTTGTTTGTTAGTACAAGGCACACCTCTCCTCATTGGCTCCTCCATCACCTGTGTCAAAAAGTTATCATCAATGCTCTGTAGGAATCTCTTGGACTGTTTGTGCTTGGACTAGTTGTGTTGTCTTTCCAGCAGATATCAGGGTGGTAAGTCCCCCAATGAGAACCAGGGCCTGAGATCATGAGGCTACTTCTAGCTGTCTGTAGAAGGCCTCATCGACTTCCTGATCAGGTGGCCTGTAGTAAACACCCACAACAGTGTCACCCATGTTAGCCTGCCCTTTAATCCTTACCCATAAGCTCTCGACCTGCTCATCAGCTACCCCTAGGCAGAGCTCGATACATTCCAGTTGCTCTCTCACATAAAGAGCAACTCCACCACCTCGCCTTCCTGGCCTGTCTTTCCTAAAAAGCATGTAGCCATCCATGGCAGCATTCCAGTCATGTGAGCTATCCCACCATGTCTCTGTATCTGCAAAGAGATTGTGGATCATGGCCCTGTGACCTCACACAGATCTCTAATTCCTCCCATTTATTCCCCATGCTGTGTGCATTGGTGTACAGGCACTTCAGAGAGATAATCAAACATGCAGGTTTTCCAGGAGGGATGCAAGAGGATCCCCCATAGTCATGTCTTGTGTGTACTTCCTTGGCTGCATGCACCTGCTGCAGGTATCCTGACTTGAGCTTCGTTTTGCTGACTACACTGTCTCTATAACTCCCCACTTCCTACATCTTTCCTAGTTTAAAGCCCTCCTTACCAGGCTGGCCAGCCTATTGGCAAAGACGTGTGCCCTGCATAGTGAAGATTTTGACCTTCTAAGTTATTAATGGTTTTGAATATAGGAAACTAAAGGCACATTCCCTCTGAAAATCAGATCCTGTTAAGCTTTCTCAAAGACAATTTCTTCAAAGTACTTGACATTTTCCAAAATTCTGATTTTTCAGTTTGTCATTTAGTGACAGTAAGATAGAAAATACCAATGAAAATGGGAGAAAATGAAGCTACTCAGATTGTAGAAGCAGGAGGCATACTTATAGTAATACAGCATATTGCAGAGATTACCAGTCTTGTTTATAATTATAGCAACATATCTGCCTCAGTACCACACAAAATGGCTACAATGCATAGCCTAAAGTAGTATCTGCTTGGGACTGCACAGCCTTGTCATGTTTAACCAGGTGTAGATTTACTAGGAAGGTTAGGTACTGTTTATGTCTCGGGATCTTCAGAGATGTGGGCCTGATGTAGGAATGATAAAGCTACGCTGCCATGCCACGACTGGAAATTATGTCACCCTCCTACTAAAATTCATCCTGTAACTACACCCCCTCATTCAACTCAAAACAGGAACATGATCCTATTGTCACTTGCGTCACTGCTGAATTCTCCTGTGATGCAGCTTTACCAGCCTGCTACAAGCTCGTGCAAGAATCTCTGACACAGAGGTACCTTGAATCAAAAGGACATGCCAGGAATATCAATTTTTGGAATATATGAAACTCACAAACAGACTTCAAGCATATTGCAAATGATACAAGCTAAAAGAACTGCAAACTGTAGTCACCCCATTAAATCTGCAATTCACCATCACACAAGTAAATCTACAATTCTATATCAGTATAAAGTTTTATTTACTGTTATAGTTAACTGCTTTCCTAATTAAAATGACAGCTCTGCTGGTATTTGGTCCACATTAAAATTAATAGCAAGAGAATAAAGCACACCAGATAAAAGTTAGTGAATAATTAATACAGAACACAAAAGTGCACACCCATATTAATGGAACTGCAGTCAAGATCAAACTGGAATACATAACTTTGCTCAGCAGTCTGCCAATTGTGCCAAGTCTCTGCAAGAGATGTGTGATCAAAGGTGCACAATTACCACCAGAAATTTTCTGGGACCTCTATATTATTTCGGCTGAGTTTTTTTTCTTTCTATGCCTACTTTTTTGTCTCTGACTGCTGTCCTATTTTCTCTTCCACTGGCTGCACTGGACACTTGCCAAGTTCAGACATAGTAATGAGAAGATCAGAACTACTGCTCTTCCACAAGGTACATATTTACAACAATCCCCTTCAGGTTTTCTTTTTCTTTTTTCCCTTCTGTGGTGGCTTATCTCTCCATAGTTTACTGAATCTGCAGATACAGTTCTACTGTGAGAGTCACACGTAATCCTGCAGTTTTTTAATCAGCTCTCTGGATGTTGGTAAATTTCTAATTCTATGATGTCCCCGGAAACCAGATCATACTGGGAAGAGGAGGAGGAGGAAACAAAGAAACAGGGAGAGAGAAAGGGAATATGAAGAGAGAGAACAGTTAATTTTTATTTTATTTTATTTTATTTATTTATTTATTTATTTATTTATTTAATCACACTGTGACAGCTTTTGGTTTCTTTAGTCTTGTTTTAATCAATGTATGGCATGCCATGTGACAGGCAATCCTAAAAACATTTTGAGGATCAGTGGAGATAAACATCCAAAAAATTTAAATTCTTGTTTTAAGCTCATACAGTAACATTTGGTCTAACTTTAAGGAGAGAAGTGGACTGGAAACCATCAACATAGAGGTCTTGGACAAGATTATTCATATGATCTGTGCATAAAATGGGGAATCAGATGTACCATGTTATATTCCCAGACCTGCCAATGCTTACTGACTTTCCATAGCCCAGTCAATAAAGCTTTCTCTTCCTCCATTTCCTGCCTGCAGACATTGAGCCCATCTTCAAGGGGTACAAGAAGGAGTGTCCAGGGACCTCCATGCTGTTCCAGCAGCGCGTCCCTATGGTGAAGAATGCTACCCACATACTGGGCTGTCCTAGCAAGACAATAAGCAAAAGGTCAAGGAAAGTGACCCTCTTCCCCTCTGTTTGGCCCTTGTGAGACTACAGGTGGAGTATTATGTCCCATTTTGGGCTCTCCACTACGAGAGAGACATTGATATACCCAAGCAAGCCTGGAGCATGTGATGTAGGAGGACAGGCTGAGCTGGTTATGTCCAGACTCAGGCAGAGATGACTAAGGGGGAATCTCTTGTTGTCTACAACTACCAAAACAGAAGACAGGGACAGACTCTTCTTGGAGGTACACAGTGATAGGGCAAGAAGCAGGAGACACCAGCTGCAACAGGGAAAACTGTAGCTAGATAGAAGGAAAAAATGTTGATAGTAAGGGTGGTCAAACACTGGAACAGGTGCCCAGAAAGGCTGTGGGATATCCATCCATGAAGATATTCAAAACTTGATTAGATAGTGCCCTAAGCAGCCTGATCAACAGTGGCCCTGCTGTCAGTGGGGGAATGCACAACCTGGCCTCCAGAAGTCCCTACCAACTTAAATTATTCTATGATTCTAATAACATACACTAATCTCCACGTTGCATAGTGGCATTGCCAAAGTAAAATGAAATGTTATATTAAAAGCAATTAGGAGTTTCTGAATGTGAATTACTGATAAATGGAAAAGAATTCTAGGAATAGGTGCAAACAGAAGTCTCAGAAGCAGAGAAGAAACAGAAGAATTTCATGTTCTGAAAAAGGAGTTAGTTATTTTCTTGTAGACTTTAATTAAGGGCTTTGACTAAGACGTTATTTAATTTAATTTGAACTAATTTTTATAAATGAACACCTAGCATTTACACATTTGCACAACATGATATTTGTTGATATGGGCTCTATGTTTTCTTTGAACTTAAAGAAACACGTTCCAAATAATTTGTCTTAGTTCAGCAAATTAAGAGTATACAAAGACTATTTGTAGAAGGGAAAAGACAGAATAGGAATATTTATTAATAAAAGTGCATATCTTCATCTCTTTCTGCTCCTAGTATTTCATGAAAACTGAAAAGAATCACTATCTATTTTGACTATTTTGTTTCCAATACTCCATCTTAACCTTGTGTTCTCTCTGCCCCAAAGACAGATTTAAGTCATCTTACTGAACATATTGCTTGCATCCTGAAGACTAAAAATCCCAACCATTCCTACTCTTGAAACACTTTCTGTTGGGAGCAGTTCTTCCCTTTCCCTTCCCTGTTAATATTTTTACCAGAAATAGGGTTGAAAAGCCCTAGAAATGGTTCCAAGTGCATCTTTGAGGAACCCATCATTTACAGCTTTCCTTATCCCTGTAGTCATTTTAAACCACTTCCTGTACACTGTAGTCATTTAAAACCACTTCCTATGGGAAGAAATTATAAGATGTTTTCTATTTTTATTGACATTTTCTTTGGTCTGCTACCATGTTAAGTGGGGGGAAAAAAAAAAAAAGTAACAAAGTGTCCATGAAATTATTTGATTTCTCTGTTCACCAAATAATGCCAGAGTTATTTCTGAGAGGCATCTAAGTTTATAGGTATGCCTTTGCAAAACAGTTCCTATTCATCATGTCTTTTCCTCTAGCTACCAAAACAAACCAGAAAAAAAAATCAAACAAACAGGAAGATAATCTAACTGTATATTGTCTAAGGCCAGAGGGTATCTCAGATGGGCCCATGGAAGTAGACGAGTCTGATGATGTACATTCTTCCCTTCATGAAACATAAAACTGTCATGGGAAATGAATACTTCAGGAGGGTGTATGTTTTACAGCAGGGAATGTCTGTTGATACATTTTTCTTTTAAATACATACATATATATATATATATATGTGAAAGCATGTATTCTAGAATGGATGGCCAGTTGTTCAGATTAAACATATTTTAGCCCAGCTGAAAAATTTTAATGTGAAGCACACTTAGACTAGATAGTCCAGGTAGGTAATGAAAAGCCTCAGAAACAATAGCCTTAAAATTGTTATACAAAAAGCCTTACCACTATCTACATGTTTCTCTAGGGTTATGCTCACCCTTTCAATGTCCCCCTAGGTCCTATAGTTGGCAGCTCCAGCCTTCCTCAGGCAGACAGGTGGTGGCAGGGCACAATGAAGCATCCAGAGCCCTTCCCCAGGGACAGTGCTTCCCCAGGGACAGAAGAGGCTTCTTCCTCCTCAGTCCCGGCCCTACCATGAGCCGTTTCCACACGTCTCCTAGAACGGCCCCAGCTCGAGTCCCTTGGCTCCAGGCAGACGTGGCATTGAGCACCACTGGCTCTGGCCCCAGGCTGCCCCCACAGGACAGAGACCCTGTGCCCCTGGGGCAGCCTGGGGCCAGAGCCTGGTGCCAGGGATGGAAGACATTGTACTCACTGGGCTACAACGGGATTGGACTACAAGAAAAAATTGACAATCCTTCTCTCTTTAATCATGAGAATCTTGAGAAATCAGCTACTTAATAATACCTGTAGGTAGACTGTCATGCAAAATTCCTTTAACAATACTTTTACTACATATTCCTGAGTAGGACGATTATCATATAGAATTTAATGATATCACTTATCTATAAATCTGTAGAATACTGTAAGTGCTGCAGAAATTTTCCACTGTACTAAATTCTACAGCATCCTCAAGAAAAATTTATCACTTGCTTTTGGTTTTATCCAAAACCCTTTAAAATTCCACAGGACTTTTGCAAAAGGGAAGAAAGTTTTCTCTATCTAAACAGTCTTGAGTTAGTGGTAACAGGATTATTGTCTTGAATTATATCAAACCTGCATAGTCTCTATCTTCTTCCTGTGTGGGAAAGATCTGAATTCAATTTTGTATCAGCTGGGAAAAAGTGTTACTTAATCAGGACAGTATATTTTTATGTTCCCTGAGATAGTCAGGGCAACTACAATTAGAACACATAAATCTAATTTATTGAGATCTGAATTACTGAGGTTTAAAGCTGTAGTGATATTTCACTTCACTAAACTTTGAGTTATTCTGGACATCAAGAAATTCATTTTCTGAAACTTAACTGAGGCTCAGAACCTGCCAACATGAGAAAACTGTACTACTTCAACTATCATATGTACAAGGAAGTCAGTGTGCAGGAGGCTAGCCTGTGAATTTGCACTATACTGACATTTTGTACAAAGCAGAGTAAGGAACTTTGCACTTATTATTGTGTGCCTTGCATTGTCTGAAAAAAGATCACTACTGAAGAGAAATGGTGCAATTTCATACCTTAAGTTATTATGGAAGAAATGGCCTGGTAGACAAACCCTAGAAGTGTGAATCTCAGTATAGTTAAAACGTTCTCAGTCTCAGTTAATGCACTTTATTTTTCACTACTCTCACATGTAGATATTCAGTTTAAGCTCATAAGGACACTGTGAGATTTAGCCACAGAAATAATATTTGCTGTATTACGGATAATGAACTTGCTTGAGAACCTTACTGGGGAAGTTTCTGTTTAATCTTCCTTCTTTGCAAATGCATTAAAAAGAATTGTTATTAAGTCTCAGGTTGCCTTAATGATGAAGTTTCTTCTCATATTGTTTCTAGACAAACACTCTTCCAGGGTGGATGTTTTTCTTCTATTTGGTTCTCTCTGATCCAATTTGTTCAAACTGGTTTGTGAGCTATTTGGGATTGCAGACTAAAGCTAATTACTTTTAGAGTGTTGGTGCTTTTTTTTTTTTTTAATGATGATTGTTCTCAGTTTGACATCTAGACAGAATCCTGGTTAAAAGTCAGTTCCTCGACAGGGCACAGAAACAAAAATATTATGGCACTAATAAGTTCAAATATAGTGATAGTGCTATCGCATATACGTATTCATACACAATAACAACATAAGAAGGATTGTTCTGGACCAGACCAGAAGCTGCTGTAGCCCAGCATGTGCAGATGAGAGAACACTGTAAGACAATTCCTGTCTTCTTACAGAAGAAGCAAAATTCTCTGAGTGGCCTCCCAGCCTCCAACAATGAGTAACTCTGGGATTCACTGAGCAAGAGGTGGCGCCTTTATACACAAAATCCCCAAGAGATTTCTCTTCCATGAGCCTATCTAGTCTCCCCCAGAACCATGTACTTTATAGTATCTAGAAAAAGAATCCTTTACCCCAATTATTTGTTGTATGATAAAACATCTCGAGTATTAACTATTAAGTAGGACCTCTACAGCTGCCACAGAAAGAGGTCTTAATACTTCATGCTATTTGGGCAGTGCAATAAAAATGTGGTAAATAAACTTTAAAGTCTTGTCCTTCAAGGTTAGAAAAAAATAAGGATAATTTGTGTGATGCCATTAGACTGGAACATTGGACAACCAGTTTCCAGATTTAACCACAGACTTCTAGACACTGTTGGACAAAACATTTAATCTCTGATTGTATCAGTTCTCTGTCAATAAAAATGTTTTTTGTCTTGTGTACTTCGTCTGCAAACAGGTTAGGCAGCTATTTTATTTTTACTATCTGCCTGTGCACTGTCTTCTACAGTGCTTAGAGGTTCAGAATTCTAAACTGAGTCAAGTTTCTGTGATACCATGCAAAGAAACAACTAAGAAACACATTTGTTGTGAAGAACAGGAGGGGGGAGGAAGGATGTAGAATCAATGCAGCAACTACCTTCTTTCACTACAGTGACACAACAGTAATTTAGCTTTGCTTAAACAGAATCATGCTAATATAGGTAATCACAGAATCACAGAATCGCTGAGGTTGGAAGGGACCTCTGGAGATCATCTAGTCCAACCCCCCTGATCAAGCAGGGTCACCTAATCTTGAAATGTAGTAGGCAGCACCCATTTATTAACTCATCAGAAGGGAAATTTTACTTACATGGGACACAGCATTCTATCATGATAAATTTCAGTGCTTTTACTAAGCCATTATGTGCTTTTTTGACAGTGTGGTTTGCGTACAGTAAATCGTATTAAAAAACAAAACAAAAACAAGTACGATCTACTAGTATACTTGGTATACTTTGATGAAAAATACTTCCATGAGTATCAATCTTTTATCTAAATATGGAGCATTTCAATTTTTCCCTTAAAAATCAAAAGAAAGAAGCCAATGAGACAAAAGCTTTAAACACCTTGATGTTATTAATGTAGCGGGAACACTATAAAAATATCCTATTAAAAAAAAAAGTATCCCATGCAATTAAAGAAAAAAATCTTTTAATTACAGCTACTGTACAAAGGAATGATATAGGCAATACAGAGAGAGATAAAGATAATAGAAATTCTAAAAAAAGATAAGATGAATGGGTCTTAAATATCAGACCAGTTTATCATTATGAATACACAACACTATCATTAACTGTAAGTATCATTAACTTAGAACATATGGGTATCATGCTATAAGGTGATGACATGAATGTAAAAATCTAACTTTTTTATTTAAACTAAAGATGATTATCTTAAGAGTACATGGTGCTGTCTGCATTAGAGTTAGTGAGAATATTTTCAACCGTACAGTGGATTTGACAAAAAACATCAACTTGCCATCCCAAAAGTTTTAATGAAGAACTCAAGAATGATTTTTTTGAGTTTTGGAGGTGCTTGCTATGTAGATTCTATAGAAGAATTGAAATAAAGGAAACAGAAAATAAAAACTTGATATGATTAAATCAGCAGTCACTTATATCTTATACACAGAAATTTTCTATCGTGACTGAAAATGTTAACAATATATAAAATGTTCAATAATATTCTCTAATGATAATTAACCAGGTGAACCACATTAACTTAAGATTGAGATACCTTAGGAAAATCTTTGTCATGGCTGGTAGCCTTTTAAATCTGATTTTTGCCATTATGGGTAGAAGGCCCCAGGCTCTGCACTGTCCTGAAACCTATTAACATAGAGATTAAAAATTAGAGATGGTTGAAAAAAAATAAAAGTGATGAATGCTTTGCCAGAATATTGATGGGTTTAGTCTCACTTTTGGTTGCTTCTTTTTTCCACAGAACTATAATACTTTTCAGCATGACTCCTAAAGAAATCTGTCTATCCATCTGATAGTGCCCTCCTACTCTATTTGTGTTCACTGACCAATTTCAAAGTGACTGAAAAACAGGTACAAACTTTCGGCAATATATTTTTTCTATTAAAAGTCTTTTTGTCAGGAAATCGTCTTGTCTGATTACTTAGTCATATTGTGCTAGTATAGGTTTACCTTGACTGTCAAATTGGCAGTCATTTTTAGCACCTCATCAAAATGTTTAAATCAGGTCTAATTGGTGTTGCTCTAAAAATGACTCTGCTGAGGCTCATAATGTTAGCATCAGTAAATTAAAAAAAAAAAAACTTTTATGACTGTAAATATATCTAAAAGATCAGTGGTACAGAAGAAAACCCAATACAGGAATGCTGATTCTTACTTGTTTTAGTCATCAGGACATAGTCCTTCTGGAAATTTTATCTATTATGTTTTGGTTATATTATTGTATGTTAGATAATACAAAGCAAGGAAATATAAGCCCTATCAATTTTAAGCAGACAGATGTTGGCTAATTCCACAAAAATATATGTACTCTGTTGACTGGCACAGGAAATACCTCAAAAAAAGTAGGATCATTAGTCAGGTGTTTACTGCTAATGTATAATTCCCTAATAATTTATATCAATATCTTTTGTTAAAAGGACACATTTCACTTCCTGCAATGGAATATTACTGTCATATTTTATTACAGATTTACAACATGAAAGTGATGATAAACTAAAACCCAATGATGACATGAAACTGCTTCTAATGGAACATAATCGATGATAACAACTCTTTTTTTGCAGTAGTTAGAAATACAAGTCTCCATTCAGGAATATCTCAGTATTTTGCTGTACTCAAGCCCCGTTTGTTTTACTGACAAAAACAGAAAGCAAAAAAAAAAAAGACAACTGCTGGGTTGTGGAGTTAATGAAGAGGCTGAATGACTCCAATGTTCTTACATCTTAAAGAAGCTTAACAAAGTTTTAAGTGTGGCCTAAATCTTAACGAAATAGCTTTTGTGGACCATGTCCTTAGTGGTTTCCTGAATTTGGCAAGGATTAAGTAATTGTTTACATGGAAAACTCACGTTAAAGAGATATCTGTCAGCAGAGATTCATGAAACGTGCACTATAAATGCCAGCTTGGGTTAATAAATATCAATAATCTACAAAGCCTTCCTCCAGCCTCCCCCAGCTGACTGAGATGACTAACTGACATTTCCTAGCTGTCTGTGGTAACTGAGATCATCCAGCCTAAGAGACATTTTCTTTGCTGTGTTGACAAAGCTGGACAAAGAAACTTCTGCTTTCCACTTTAAGATAGGGCCAGCCAAGTGGTGAGTTTGTCACGTGCACAGACTTTAAAATATGGATTAATGCTTCAACTGCTGCCTTCTGGGCGTACCTGGTCTAGTGCCTCTGCTTCTCATTATATACTGCACTGGCTGTTAACTAGGCACTTAGACTGTCTCATTCACCTTTCCACCTTTCATTGCTTTTTCATGTGTAAAAATGGCATCTTTCAAGACTAAATCCTGTGGTCTGGTACTTGTCTGTGGTGGGAACTCCAGAATCAGTGCCCTGCCTAGACTCTTTTGTGGTGGTAGAAGGGAAATGGGAAAACAGAAATTTTCCATTAAAAATTTTCAGGGGAAAAAAACAAAAAGCCCCCCAAATTTGCAAATGCTCTGAGTTCCTTTTCATACATATGGCTCCCAACCTGAATTCTTGACTTATTTTGCTGTCAGATGCTGGAAGTCTCTCTACTTTGAACAAGTCTGCATTTGCCACAGGAATTTTGTATCAGTCCCTTTTTAAACATACTGAAGACAGTCTTTTCTTAAATATTATCACATACTATCTGATGCTTTTCTTTGTGCTTGGAAGACAGCTCATGACTGTGTGCTCACTCTGGGGCAGGTCTGCTTCTTTTCATATTTCGTAGTGCTGGTCCATTTTTCATTTAGATTAATCACCTTTCTGAGCATTCTGCTGCTCCTATCTAACACCTAAATTTCACTTACATGGGAACCCATGGAGCAAGAAAGAGTAGGGCATAATTCTACCTCATCTCAACATAGAGCCTAAGACACATGTCCATGAGCAGGACTGGGTAGTGCTTTTAGGTCCCAAATTAGAGACATTGCTTATGTGACCACCTATCTGTCTCTAGAGCTGAATTTTGAATATTTAATCCCACTTTGTGGGATCAAAGCTGAGATAGAAGAAAGGAATACTGTACCCTTTATGCTCTCCTTCCTGACATGGCTTTTGCAGAGCTCCACTATACAAGCCAAAAGAGCTCAAGTTCCCCAGTCCTTCATTCAGGAAGACATAAATAAATATCAGCATGCTTAATGCATTCCATATTTAAAAAAGGAGATCATTTTATTTTTGAAGATTAAAAGGTCTATACAGTGAAAATAGGTACTATAAGGACAGACAGGGATTCTTGTTCCTGTCCATGAGCCAGCCACAGTGGAGCAGCTGGGTGTGCTTTAAAGAAGCCTACATTATCAGCATAGTCAGCAAATGTTATGATCGCAAGAGTATCTTTTGCTTATGGGCCTGACCAGCCACAGGTGACAGCATGCCACATACTTTTGGGGAATTGAGGAGCTGATAATGAGTCTGCAAGGGAAGACTAGAACTTTCTTATAGTTTGTGCCATTAAAAGCACAATACAACCCTCTCTTTAACCAACAGGATATGTATGTCATTCATGTACAAAAGCATGATACACAACAAATGAATTCTAAAATCCCTAATGACTACACTAATGTGCTAACTACTTGTTAACAGACTCATATAAATTGCTGGTATGCATTCCTTATTTATTTGTTAAGAAACCATAGCAGCAGGACAAGAGGTAACTTGTAATGAACCCTCAAAGGTTGCTCAAAACTCTCTAAAGAAAGAAAATTCTCTAAACTCTCTAAAGAAAGAAAATCTATCAGTTATGGTTTCATAAATGCAGATTAACTTTTTGGAAGTCAATTGATTTTCTTCAGAGTAAATTCTTAGTAAGCCAGATCAGAATCAGGCCTTTCAAATCTAAAGAGAAAATTGGAGATACAGAAAAGGGAAATATCCCTTGAAGATAAACAACTGACTATCTATAATGAAAATCAGAAAGCTTTGTTGTTGGGTTTTGAAGAAAAGGATTCATTGTCTATAGAAACACCATTCCTGTTCATTACGTTTTCAACAATGTAATCACATTTATAAAATTTTGCTTACATGCTCACTAGTATAGTCCAAACCTCAGCAATTAATACACTAATTGTTTGATACAGATAGCTATAAAGTACTCTAATTATACAAACTGTTTGATGAGAAAAGAAAATGATTTCATTCTGCAGCAAATGTGAAAAGATGCTTAAAATTGATGGCTTTGTTCAGTAGAGAACATAATAGGCAAAAAACTGTTCACATTTTGAAAAGCAGGGAAGCACAAGAGTAATAAAAGCAGATGTTCACACAATTGTATGAGAGTGCTATAAAGTTCACACTGCAGTACCTGCAGTAACTAGTCAGTGCTATCTGTGTTGCTACCTGCCTGGCACCACTGCTATAGTTGATTATAACAAGAGGTGTGTTCAGTTTGCACAGCATAGCTGAGAAAGGTTGCCAGGTTTTCTTATAAATCAGGAGCTCAGCAAAATATCCCTGTTAGTGTAAGCTCTCTGGGACAGAGAACGTACACATATTATGTCTTGAATGCTAGATGCACTGCCATGGCTTACCAAGTTACATTCATCACCATTCAGGGTCGATAAGGTGTTTGTGGAAATCTGACATGAAACTGAGGAAAAAAACCCAAAATCAACTAATTCTCCATGTCTTTGAGATTTATTAAGTTGGAATGAAACCAGACAAAACTTGGGAAGAATTTTGGTGGGGAGGCTAGTTGGTTTGGGGGGGGGGGAGGGGAAGCTTGTTTGTTTGTTTGTTTTGTGATGTTGCATATTCCTAAGCATGGCCTTCAAATTTAAATTCAGAATATTTGTAACATTATGAAATGAGCACCAAAAGTATTTTGCTGGCATTAAGGCAAAATGAAAACTATAAGAGGGAACCATACATTCCCTCTAAGACACATTCAAAAAACAGAATAGAAGAAAAGCTTTTGAACAAGTAAAAGGTAAAAGCAGAGACTTGTATGAACTCTGGGATTTCACAGAACTATGAAACACACAGTCTACCTACAATATTTTCTTCAAATTTGGCTTTCATATCTAGCATATATTATTTAAAAGTCTTAATATATTTAAAGAATAATTACTATCTACAGAATGTAATAAAGAATTGTATAATCTCTTTAGAATTGTTCCATGCGATATCACTTGATAGTCTATATTTTTAAAGCAAGCTCTGTAGAGTCCATATGAACTTTCTAGAGAGTTCTGTTTACCACCTTTTTATCTGGAGAGGCAGGTCAAACAGGGTCATAACCAAGGACAGCATGGTCCTTAAAGCACTTGTGCTACTCATGGAAGAAAATGGAGATGAAAAGGATATTCTTTAGCAAGGTTAGCTTAGGGTTTCTGTGGCTCTGCAGAGAACTCTTAATGGGGCCAAAGGATTACAGTTATCCCACTCACTGCAGCTGGAGGCCGGTGGCAGTTGCGCAAATAATCAGTTCCATTTTTGTTGCTCGCTTTCACTTTGTGTATTGAAAGCTAGCACAAAGCATGGCACAATGGAAGTACAAACTCAGGACAAAAGCTAAGCAGATGGAAGTAAGATTAAACATTTTGCACAGGCAAGCCACACACA
The DNA here is from genome assembly GCF_036417845.1 of Apteryx mantelli. Classification (NCBI taxonomy): domain Eukaryota; kingdom Metazoa; phylum Chordata; class Aves; order Apterygiformes; family Apterygidae; genus Apteryx; species Apteryx mantelli. The sequence continues at coordinate 82,790,089 of NC_089979.1, forward strand.
TTCTACTAAAAATACAAGCTGTTAATACTCCATCCGTTTTATAGAATTTCCTGCTCCAATTTGTTACTGGGTTCCCCCAGTGTTATTCATATTTCTTAAATGGATTTACTTCTGATTTACCAAAGTGTAAATGAAAGGCACTGTCCTTTTCTCTAGATTGTCATATTTTTAATAGACATACTGAACGAGGAAAAGTAACATATATTTTACTTTTTGAACTTGATTAAATTCAATGCGTATAAATCAAAATAGATATGAAAGTGAGCAAATATTATATGTGTGAACTTGGTTGGTTTTGCAAACAAAAAGCTAGATATTAATAATTCTAGAAGGGACTGTACTGGAGGATTTTTCTTTTCGGCAGCCTACTATGTTAGAAAAGAAATCTGATTTAAGCACCATATTATACGTTAAATTTGCAATAGCTAATAAAAAAGTGGATAGTGAAAGTTTAACACAAATGGGCTGAGTGCTCTGTTAATAGGGTCAGAAAGCCGATTTTCAGTAAGAAGAATAGTTATATATTGCCAGTTATCTAACCAAGAATAGATCACGTTCAATATCTATAGCATTGTTAAGCTAATTAGTCATATGCTTTATCTTTGTTTTTTGAATTAAAGATTGTCCTCAGAAAAAAGCAATATAGAGTTTTGGAGGCAAAGCTGGTGGAAGGTAGCACTCTCCCAATACTAGTGAATCATAGGGGAAAGGTATTCTTAAATCCTTTTAAAATTAATTCTCCTGTACTCTTTCTACCCTTCTCCTCTCTTATGCAGAAATTAATATCCAGAGGGAAGTCAGGTCAAAAGTTTGAAAATTAGATTGGATCAAACAGTTGATGTTATTTCCTGCCATTTATTCTGACCTGAAAATGCTTGACTTCTATGTTCAGATTTCCCCCATTGAATTGTAATAATGTACTTGGAGCTGTGAAATATTAAAAATGTTCTGTATAAAAATAAAAATAAATTATGTTACTCTCTACTATTAACATCAGAACTTGCTGTTGTGCTAAAATGCATAAAAATGCTACCTTCATACATAATGCTGTAGATAGCTTAGAAAAATTGGCAAAACCTCCAAACGCTCACTACTGTACAAGAACTTGAGTTTTTTTCCTATTTGTTTTCTGGCAGTAAAACCACATAATTGCCTTCATAAAACTCATCAGTGTTTTTCATTTTAGCAGGATTTAGCCCAGCAAATAGCTATGCCAAAATTCATAGATAAGAACACATGAAGAACAGAAAAAGTTGCCTTGTGACATTGGAATAAAATACAGCTAATTTAATGAGAACATCTTTCCCTTATTTATGAAAGTTTAAGGAAAACCATCAACAATTCACAATCAACCAATATTAAAAAAAAAAATTCAAACAGTGTTTTTTTCAGATTTCTCACTTCAGCCCCTGCATCATGATGAGGAAAGGATGCATCAACACACTTAACACCATAATATGATCTAAAACAGTGCAAAGTGTCTGTCTGAGAAAGCCAAATAATTCTGCGTTAGCCTTTTAACACACTAGTTACGGTAAGCTTTGCATTAGTACCATTAGCAAATACAAGTTTTAATAGAAATATTTTAATTCACATTTATTTCTTGCCTATAGGTCATTGCACGTGAAATGTGTGCAGTTTCTTTAAGAGAGGTTGAAATGACTATTTAGGCCTGAAGGTTGTCTGAAATATTGAGAAACATTTTTTACATCTTAAAGACTGTGAGACTTAGAATCACAAAGAGACGCTTTATAATGTTCAAGTATTGACTGCTCAACCAAGCATACAAAATCTCAAAGCACACTACTTCTTTCCTCTACCAAAGGAATCCACCAGGCAAACATGGATTACTGTGAGTAGACAAATGTACAACCTTACTTACTTTTCCTATTGACCTAACAAACTTTGGCATAGTTGGCCTTTTAAAAATGTCCTTTTAAAGTACTTTAAAAGTTAAGTTAGTGCTTTTACATTTGCAAGAGCAGAGTGTTATGTTGAATGCAAGAGTCTTTTGATGCAATTTAAAATTAGAAACATCTGCCAGAGTTAGATGCTTTGGACACTGCTAGCTGCCAAGTCATGTGCAGCTGTATGCATTTTTGATAACCCTTATAGCACACAAATCTGCTTCAGCAGCCACAAATCTAAACAATTCCCTCTATTATAATCAGTCTTATCATGTTTTTATACACAAAAGTAATGCTTGCAGGTTCAGATGCAGAAATGAAAAAAGCTTGTGCTTATTAGACTACATCTATTTTAAGATAAAGGCAGAAGTGATTTATCTTGAAATTATAATAATAAGGAAAACACTGGAAAAAATAGATCAATCAATCTTTTTCTGCTGTGGAAAACAACATATCGCCTTTGCAACCAGCTATAGAAAATGCCAGGGAGGAAACTGCTAGGGCTTTCAAATGTCAAAGAGCTTGATTTTTTCATGTACTCAGAAGAGCTAGCTGTGAAATCCATTTTCTTCTGTTTCTATGGGATCCCAGCAGCAAAAGAATGACTCAAATTACCATAAAAGAACAGATTAAATCATTGGAAGAAGCAATAGAAACCAAGATCTGTGAATGGAGTAGCAGGAATCTCCTATGACACAGTACCTCAGTATCCACAGAGATACTTTGCAAGAATTTGTTGCCTACTGGGATTTCTGCAGATACAACAGATAGGAGGAATGTCAGGATCATTTACAAGGCACTCACCTGTGTGCGTCTGGGCCTTCGCACCTTTGGAGTTGTTTGGAAAAGTTTGAGAATTTTAGAACTCAGATCACATATACAGTCTTTTGGTTGGTTGTCTTATCACACACCTTGACCCTATCTGTAAGGCGATGCAACTTTTTGAACTTCTTCATTATTTTGTGAATTGGAGGTATGGTACTCAGAGATAAATATGGATTGTAGAGAGAATAAGAGTGGATCACCTGTACTGCATTTACGGAAGATGCTGAAAAGTGTGAGGTATATGAAGAAGTATGCAAAAACCCTGTCAACGATGTCAAGATTAAGTGCTATCCTGAAAAATCTGGATTTAACCTTTGCTTGTTTTACATCATCATGCCAAATCATTTAAACCTACCATTATCAAATCATGCATAAAAGGCTGTTTTTAATTTCTGGATGCTCAGTTCCACATATTTAGATTCTGACTTGCATATTCAACAGAAGCTGGTGCACTTCTGTGAACAGAGAGGGAATGCTAACGTGGAATAAACTCAGACATGTAATTTTAGAATAGCTATGTAGCCAAAGAAAAGAGGCATGCTCAAACTTCTGTCCTTTTGGAGGAGAATGCCTCATCCGCTGAAAGAGGCAAGAGCTCTCTGGGGGGAAAAAAAAAGAAAAAAAAAGTGATCATGTAACTAAACACTGTATCAAATGATAAGCTGGTCTGAAAAGACTTTTTTTATTAGTTTGATAGAAAATTCATTGTTGGCAGTGTGCTTTATTTTGTCCTGGATTTTAATTTGGTTTTAGTTTTAATTGGATAGAAGTGATTTTTGATTGAAATAGAAACTCCTTGGAGTAAAATTGAAAATCTTACCAGTTGCAATGCTAATAAAGGTGGTTAATTTGACAAGAATATCCACTGGGCAGCTGCAGAAAAGCTGTAAGTGTGACCACTCATAGGGAAGACCCATCAGACATAGCTGCTCTTGGGTGTAGAATCCAACCTGGGGCAGATCTACCAAGAACATTTGCCCCAGGGGAGGAAACCTGTAGTTTCAATGATCCTTGACTCTGGAGCTGGTCTACAAGCAGACTGAATAAAGCCATGGTTTGTAGCATCCCTGCCTCCAGACAGATTCAGCAGAAAGCCAAACAAGATCCATTCAAAATCCTGCAAAGATAGATTTGATGGTCAAGTATTTCTGAGTGAAAACTTTGCTGAGTCCAAAGCAGATACATTTGGCAGATCTGCTTTACCTTGTAGGTGGTTGATTTTGCAAGCTTTATGGCTTTTTAATATTGTTTTACAGATGGGTTGGTACCTTATCTGACAATACTTGCTGAAAATAGGAATTCACAGGCTTTCAGCTGAATAGGTATAACACACACACAACAAAAAAATTATATTTACTGGGTTTTATATCAGTAAAACATATCCTCTATTACAGAATAAATCTCAAAATAAGTACGTGCAAAAAGAGAACAAAAGCCCATTGCTAGTTCTAAAAACAAGTTTTTCCAACCTGACTGCCTACATGAAGGATCCTACAATCCCATTTAAACACTGAGAAGGTTTGGTTTTGAGAGAAGTGAGGAAGACACTGCTGAAGTTAAGGGAAAACAAGAGCAAGTGTTGTCATCTAACCATTTTGAAGCTGCAGTTGTTTGGTTCTGTCATTTAAAAGTAGTATGTTAAGAAAAAGCTTTTGTAATAATGTAAGGCTGAATTAATGAAAATTAAAAAGTTTAAAATGTCCCTACCAAAAGTGGTCATGTGTTATGCATATTACAGATAGAAAGTATAAGCAGCTTTGTTTTGGTGATACTAAATATTTGCATCTCCCAGTGAACTCAGAAAGGCAGTTTTGAAAAATCAAGATATGGCTTTTTAGACACATATTTTAACATTCAGATGTGACACTGTGGACCCAAACCTTTAACATAAAAAACACATTTAGATAATGCTCCGATATTATACAAATACAGCTAGTGCTAAATAAGTTTTTTTTTTTTACATTTGGATACAACTAACAGTCGTTTTGTCTAAGCTGCACAACATCGAACCATACAGTGGTATCTCAGCTAACTCTAAACAAGTTAGATTGGCGTTAGAAGCAGCATAGAATCACAGAATCATAGAATAGTTGAGGTTGGAAGGGACCTCTGGAGATCATCTAGTCCAACTCCCCTGCTCAAGCAGAGGCACCTAGAGCACATTGCACAGGATCACGTCCAGGAGGGTCTTGAATATATTTCCAAGGAAGGAGACTCCACAACCTCTCTGGGCAACCTGGTCCAGTGCTCTGTCACCCTCACAGTAAAGAAGTTTTTCCTCATGTTCAGCTGGAGCTTCCTGTGTTTCAGTTTATGCCCGTTGCCTCTTGTCCTGTTGCTGGGCACCACTGACAAGAGTCTGGCCCCATCCTCTTGACACCCTCCCTTCAGATATTTGTATACATTTATAAGATCCCCTCTCAGTCCTCTCTTCTCCAGGCTAAACAGGCCCAGCTCTCTCAGCCTTTCCTCATAAGAGAGATGCTCCAGTGCCCTAATCATCTTCGTAGCCCTCCACTCGACTCTCTCCAGGAGCGCCATGTCTCTCTTGTACTGGGGAGCCCAGAACTGGACACAGTACAGTCATTCCATCATAGAAGGCTATCAGATTGGTTAAGCATGATTTCCCCTTGGTGAAGCCATGCTGACTACTCCTGATCACCTTCTTGTCCTCCACATGCTTAGAGATGACGTCCAGGATGAGCTGCTCTATCATCTTTCCAGGGTTGGAGGTGAGGCTGACTGGCCTGTAGGTCCCTGGGTCCTCCTTCTTGCCCTTTTTGAAGACTGGAGTGACATTGGCTTTCTTCCAGTCCTCAGGCACCTCTCCTGTCCTCCATGACCTTTCAAAGACGATGGAGAGTGGCCTAGCAATAACATCCGCCAGCTCCCTCAGCACTCGTGGGTGCATCCCATCGGGGCCCATGGATCCGTGAGTGTCAAGTTTGCCTAAATGATTTCTAACCCGATCCTCCTCCACCAAGGGAAAGTCTTCCTTTCTCCAGACTTTCTCTCTTGTCTTCAGGGTCTGGGATTCCTGAGGGCTGGCCTGAGTAGTAAAGACTGAAGCAAAGGTAGCATTCAGTAATTCTGCCTTCTCTGTATCCTTCGTCACCAGGGCACCCACCCCATTCAGCAGCGGGTCCGTGTTTTCCCTCGTCTTCCTTTTGCTCCTGACGTATCTGAAGAAGCCCTTCTTGTTTTCCTTGACATCCCTTGCCAGATTTAATTCCAAATGGGCCTTGGCCTTCTTCATTGCATCCCTGCATACTCTGACAACATTCCTATATTCCTCCCAAGCTACATTACAGCAGTTTTCAACTTGTCTAATTTACCCTTACTTGTCTAATTTTCCCTGCTTCAGCATTTCACAATTGGGTCAGTGCACAACAGTACAGAAAGAAGTATTTTTTAAAAATACCAATGATTAGGTAAGAGTTTACTTCCATTAAGGAGAAAATTGAATGTGGAGTCAGATGTTTTGGGAACAGTTTTTGGTCTGTTATTTTTTCCTCAGTCCTATCTATTTGCAAAGAATTTTAAGATCTTTTTCCTTGAATGTGTCACAAAGCAAACAATAAGAAGCAGTTCCTTTGCCCAGAGTTTCAGGAACCTTTTCAGTCAACACATATCCCCAGAACGTATGCTGTCAGACAACTGTGCTCAAAATAGAATTAAAGAAGTCATTCATTTTAAAGGAATGATAGGATCAGGTTTCAGGCTAGATTATTGAAGAGAACAAACACTCTTCAAAAGTATCAAAAGACACCGTAAATCACAAAAGCAGTATGTTCCCTAAGATTTTTTTGGAAATATTGATTGCTTCCTACTATCCTATTCTGAAAAGAATGGCAGTTACCTTCTCTGAACGCAAACTACAGAAAAAATGCCATATAAAAGGGGAAACATCACAGCTGAATTTCCTGACACAAGTCAGACCTTTGCCTTTCTCAGTGAGAGAATTAGATCTATGACAAAAGCTTGTAGGGAGAAAATGCAAGGAATTACCTGTGCTTTTTTATCATAAATACTACTGTTCTTTGTTGTGGCACTGCAATTACAATATTGGATCATTACCTTCTGTGTCAATATTTTAACAAAGAGAGTGGCTTGCATTGTTCCCTCTATATTCTAACATGCATTTTTGGTTAGCAAAATGATGTTCTATGTGAAAAGGAAGAATTACTCTATTTCAATGATAAAGAAACAACAAATTTTATACAAAATCTGTGGAGTTTTTTACACTACTATGATTTCTTCATTTAGTTACTGGATAATGTATGGCTAAAATGCACTAACATTAAGAACAGGGTTTTGTAGGTCCTTGGTTCATTGGTATGTTATGGGAAAGCTGAAGATAGAAAAACACATATTGATATGATTTTTTCATGTCAGTATCTCATTATGTAATCTTTGCTAAATCCTTGGTTTAGAATGAAAATCTAAAAAAAATACTATACCATTTTTAAAAGTACTTAAATTCTGATTTTTGGAGCCACTCCTCTACTCCTCAATTAAGCTAACTGTAATGCTCAAAAAAAAAGTAGTTATTCTTGACTAAAAACTAACGTACACAAAACAGTGCATAAGTTTTGATGTTTTGAGTCTTACTTTTCCTGTGATTCAAGTCACATGGGGCCAAACACTCTCTGCATTCTGCATTCAATTTTCTCAGTATAAAGGAGGAGGTACGTCTGTCAGGAAACTTGTTATGTTTGCTTGATCCTCTTTTGGGGTATGGTCATGGGTATAGTTCAGAGCAGCCTAGACACAGTCTGAATATCAGCAGTCTGTACACCAGCCTGAATAGCTGAAGAAAATGCTACATGGTGGAAGGAAAGGACAGAGAGAAGTTTTAGGCAGTTTTCCTCTTCTTTTCCACTGCAGAAAGGCTTCGAAGGGCATGAAGTAGGACCACGAAACTGATCCAAGCAATGGCCATCTATTAAATTGGCATTTCAGTACCTACTTATTAGGTAAAGTGTCCTGAAGGAACAATGTGCTTTCAAGAATAAATATGCAAAACACATGGCATGAAGTGTAAAGTGTGATTAGTTTAAGACTGTATGCTGAAGCAGCTCACAGATTCTGTTTAAGGAATTCAGGGAGTCTTTCTGACAATAAAGCTGGTTACAGAGATGAAGACTAGATGTGTAATTCAGGCGGGGATATAGCTTCAAGTTCTTAATTCCTTATTTTTACCCTGAATCACTGCCATTGGAATAGGTGAGCAAAAAGAAAAAAACAAGGAAAAAATAAGGAAAAAAATACAAATCTGGAAATTTTGGCTTATAGTGTTTCTAGTTAAGAATTTAAAACTCTATGTCAATGTAACTGTGCAAAAGAAAGTGTTCCTTGTATTCCCCACTACTCTCATTTCCAAATCTTCTTGCATTGTCATATCAGCATCACCCCATCTTCTTTAATTTTTGCTTCTTTATAAGCTTGTATGCCTTCCTGCCAGCTGAGTAAGTACCTTATTTTGCACAAACTAATCTGTGTGAGACTGATGAATACTGACTGTATAATTTACATGAGAGATATGATGCATGATTCTTCTGAGAAAAATACTTAAAAAGAATTCATGTAAATAATGTTTGTTACTTGTTACCTAACTGTGGTGGGCCAATATAGCATTAAAAGAAGCAAAATATATCATGTTTATCCATATAGCTAGACAAAATAGAACAAATTACTTGAGTGCAGATGTATTTAATGGAAACCTTCACACACACACACACACGCACAAATGTAGCATTTGATGGTGGTAACAGAATTCTTACTGCAGAGCTCAGAACATTCATTCAGCAGAGTCTGTAATAGTATTGCAAAAGCAGTTACCTCTATTTGCAGAATGTTTGCAAAGCATATCCACTATAAATGTTGAGAAGCGACTAGTAAAATATTGTCTCTGCTGATATTCTGGGTGTTCTCCGAAGAATCTGAACAGAATCTTATTGTCTTACTACTAAATCCTCTTTGTCGTATGACAGTCTTGCATTCACCTGTAAGCTCTATAACAATATCTGCCCTTTCTCCTAACTTTTACCTCCTTATTGAATGAAAAATTCATAGGGGGAGTTTGAGAAAGTACTACGTTTGGCTCAGAAATTACATCTTTGAAGACCATGCATTTAAATAGAGCATATTTGGCCAAATGATCACTACTAAGACAAACCATTTATTTCAAAATAGCTCAGTGAGCAGAAGTTTTAATCAGGTGGGTTTTTTTTCAAACTATGGGGCTAGACAAGGAAGAAGGGAAGTAGTTGGCTCTACAAAGAAAGAAAGCAAAAACTCCATTATTTGGAGGAGTAGCCACTTGGGATTTCTGGATGCCTGAGAAATTCTTGCCTGAACTAAAGAGTACTAATGAACATGTACCAGGGAAAAGCTGTTCTGTATGTTTCTTGTGCTAAAAAATCAAAAAAATTTTTACCTTTTTTTTTTTTTAAATGAATCATTACATGTGCTTCCAGTTTCAGCCTTCCACAAAGAAGTGAACTATGTGCCACAGCTCAGCTAGCTGCTGGGGGCAACTTCGACCTGGAGGCCTAAAGAAAATTAGGCTTGTGATTTCCCTACTTGATCCACAAGATCAGTGCAAGAGCGGTGTGAAAATGCTTCCTTATTTGAGTTTCCTCACTCACCTGAAGATGCTGTGCATGTATGTATGCAAGATCTTTTTTTTTTTTTTTAATTTTACGTACCCAGCAACAGTTCAGCTAACCAGTGCATTTGAATCTCTGATTACAGCTGACTGTCCTTAATATAAGATACTGTTTTAACACTCAAAAATTGAAATGTTGCACAGCAGAGCTCTAGTCTGACCTGACAAGTAATTTGACTAGTCTTGTTCATTTACTTTCTCCTTGCTTCATCTGTACCTGGTTAAGCATGAGGAGGTTGCTATCTTGTTGAGGAGGTCCTACCTTGTTAAGGGTTTATACCAGAAAAATAGTCCTCAGAATTAATTCACTGGATTTTCAAATCTTACCACAGAATCCAAATCACTGTGTTTTGGTCATGATCCTTAAACTTCTGTCCTGTAAATTGTTTTACTCCATTGACTTGGATGAGGACTCTTGCAGCAAAAAGTGGAGCTGGGTGGGTATCTCAAGCAGAAGGCACACACAGAGGAAGAATGTGAATTAGTATGAGAAACAAATTCTATTTCTAAGGGTCTCAAAATAAACTGCAAATATGTTATAGTCTTTGCAAGCTTCCTTGTGACAACTATTTTTACTCTTTTAAAGAGAGTGAAACAAAAGGACAAGGAAACTAAATGACTCAAAATTATCGGTGACAAATCTGGAAGCAGAATATATTCAGAAAGCTCTTGTCAAATGCATGAGACACTTGAGCAAGGTTTCAAACTGAAGTTTAGCTAAATGGCTTCTGAGATCTGTTGTGTTCCCTAAATAGGAGAAAAGGATTATTTGACTGTTATGGACAGCAGTGAGTGCCTGAGTACACAATGGCTTCCATAGATCAGACCTTTTTTCAACTTCCTCTTCAACAGGCCTCATTGTAGGACAGAGAAAGAAGGAAAGACTCCTTACTGTAACTGGTAGAGCATAATATATTGTCCCTGTATGAACACACACTAATTTAAAAATGTCCATAGTCATTCATTTATTTTTAAATTATAAAACCAACATAAATTATGTCTTTTGTCAGAACAAGGATTTGCAGTAGCTTAGTTGCTACCATGATGCTGGGTTATATCTATAGCCAATTCTGCTTAGGCGTAAAATATAAAAAAATATCAAAGTGTACAAGAAATCATTTTTCACATTTCAGTATTTAGTGAATACATAAAACAGTAGTGTAAACTCCTATAAACACTCCTATTACCTATGCAACAGTAGCCCAAACTGTTGCTTACTACTTGCTAATAAAATCTTACCCATGGTAGAGAACCTAGTCTCACATGACTGATGATCAGATGTGGAAAAGCATTAATGCTGCTGGGGAAGAAGGAAAGAAAAAATGAAGAAAAGCTAAGCCCTTAAGTACCTTTGAGTGTCTAGGCCTAAGTGACCTCAATTTCCTTTGACTTCAATGTGAATTGAACTTCACAGTCCCTCACAGAGTATTTAGCACTTGAATCGTTATACCACCTCAGAAATTCTGGTCATTATTTGGGTATCTTTAGGTCAGAGAGGTTACATTTTGTCATAGACCCAGCTGACTCAGGGTTTTTCTTGAATCATATTAATTGCTTTCGATGGGTCAAAGTTGATGACATGGCAGCTTGTGCTACTGTACCTTTCAGCCCTCTATGTAAATCTCTGTTAGATAAATAACTGCAATTTCTTCAGTACCTCGTATTTTTTTGTTCCTTCTGTACTGTTTTGTCTTCCTCGTTTTTAACTGACATTCCAGCAAATCATTTTTCTAAATGCTTAAAGTTTGTTAAGTTTATATGACTTTCTTCTGTTTTAAAAATGACTCCCCGTGAAAATTTTATTCCCTGCCTGATTTAAACTTAGCTAAATCGTGAAAACTAGAACATTTTAAAATAAAGGACATCTCTTTAGTACAGATAATAGTTTCTGCATGCTGGGATCAGAGTGCACAGAGCTGGAGAGCACACCCTGCCCGAAATAAATCACAGCGCTGAGTTCCAAAAGAGGGCTGCAATGCTGGGGGGTGAATAGTGCTTAGCTGGGTCACAGCTGGGTCCCTGCATCTTCCTCGCTTAAGAGAACAGCAGTCTGGTACTTCTGTTGGGCAGCTGCAGGGATCTTCCTCACCTTTGACTGGTCACAGAGGACATGACTTTGAGTTCACTGCTCTTTTGGAGACATCTGTGAGTCAAGACTGAACATCAGACCTGCAGTAAGTCTGGAAGAAGCTACAGCAACTGCACTCTGCGTGCCTCTTCTTTATCATTTGGTCAAAAATCCCAATATCACAGAATCACAGAATGGTTGAGGTTGGAAGGGACCTCTGGAGATCATCTAGTCCAAATCCCCTGCTCAAGCAGGGGCACCTAGAGCACGTTGCACAGGATCGCGTCCAGGAGGGTTTTGAATATCTCCAGAGAAGGAGACTCCACAACCTCTCTGGGCAACCTGGTCCAGTGCTCTGTCACCCTCACAGTAAAGAAGTTTTTCCTCATATTCAGCTGGAGCTTCCTGTGTTTCAGTTTGTGCCCGTTGCCTCTTGTCCTGTTGCTGGGCACCACTGACAAGAGTCTGGCCCCATCCTCTTGACACCCTCCCTTCAGATATTTGTATACATTTATAAGATCCCCTCTCAGTCCTCTCTTCTCCAGGCTAAACAGGCCCAGCTCTCTCAGCCTTTCCTCATAAGAGAGATGCTCCAGTGCCCTAATCATCTTCATAGCCCTCCGCTGGATTCTCTCCAGTAGTGCCATGTCTCTCTTGGGGAGCCCAGAACTGGACACAGTACTTGACGGGCGAGTGAAGAGTTAACAGGACTGAAGTTTGTCAAACTGATATGCAAAAGAACTGATATGCACAAGAACTGCTGTGTGCAAAGCTGTTGACCGGAGGACTTAACAGGAAGGACTAAAGTCATCTACCAACCGATATGCGCAAGGACTGATATGCGCAAGGCTGCGGAATGATTAACAAGACTGGAGAAGTGAAGTCTGCCACCTGGAATCTGCACGGACCCCCGGGGAGGGAAGACACAATGCGGAGGTGCTGTGGTCTTGCCTCGCTAGCAGGGTCCTCCCAAGCAGACAGACAGTCCTGTGATTGCGAAACTTGCTGAAAGTCAGCAAAAGCAGTGTTTGCCCAGAGCCCCAGCAGTATAAAAAGAGACTTGGCAGCTAGGAGAGTTTGAGGAGGCACGGGAACGTGACCTGACCATCCTCTCCGGCTGGACCGTGAGTATCCCGCCCCCTCCCCTTTTCCTGGGACGCTGGGTTAAGGTAACTCCTCGAGGTTGAGAGCCCTCTCACTAGGAGAGTGAACAAGAAAGCTTTCAAGTAGGGATAAGCAGTGCTTCCAATTAATAACGCAGTAATCGATGGTTTGGGGTTATCCTTTCTAAATTAGTAACTGATGGTTTTGTGTTATCCTTTCTAAATTAGTAATCGCATTATTTTAATGGATGTTACTAATCCAAGAACTTGTGTGAGGAAATAAACATCTTTTTTTATTATTATATTACTGTCTCATATCGAACCTTCATAGTGTGACAGTGCGACAGTACTCCAAATGTGGAGTACAGTGTATATTAATATTGTACACAATGTGTATAATAAAAGGATGGAATACATAAATATTCATCTTGTTTGAGTACACTGGGCAAAATAAAGATTTTGAGAGAAAAGATTGCATGGCTTCTGTTTTCATTAACAGAAATTCTTTTTTTCATTTTTGTGTGATTATTATACTGTAATTTTGGAAGCTCAGTAATAGTTGAGACAACAAAGTTTCTGATCCTAATTAATTTATTTTGCCAATCAGGATGACAATGCTATTTTTTTTTTGAGCTAATGGACGGATGCCAGAGAAAGTTATGTTGGCAGTGTATCATTTGCCAACTAACACATATTCTAAATTTTTTCCTGAAGGAAAACAGTCCATAGTCTGGATAATATTTTTGCTTGAAATGCAAGTCAAATCCTAGATTTATTCAGAGAGCAGCATGAAACACATTGTGATTGAGATAACTGACTTTTACTCCTACATATTAATCTAATTAATATTTATGAGTAAAATTAAACCTTATTTACAAATAAACAAATTTAGTTGGTGTTATTATGCTAGACTTCATTATAAAGTCTCATAGTGTATTTTTGATGTTTTCTGATGATTTTCTACTTTTCTAAAAACAAAGTTCACATAGTTCAATTCTATGACTATTAATCATTTCACATACTCTACTGCCTAATGGCTCAATTTCATTTAAAATAGCACAAATATTACAATGAAAGGAGAATAAAATTATGAATGACCATTTGAGTCATCAATAGACAATTCTCAGATTTGGCTAGTCTACCTGAAAAAGTACTGCAAAGTCAGCAAGGACTAACCAATCAAGTAGTAGTAAAATGAGATATATTACCAGTTCTGTTGCCTATGTATCATCTTAGTATTGAGCTTATCAGGTGATGTTAGCTCATTTCAAGTCTTAAAATGGGGAAGGGCGCAAAAGTTAAAATGGATTGAGCAGATGAATATATCTGGAAGTTCACCTATCCTAGCAAGTTTTTGGCCAAATAAAGTGTATGTGTAGGTGTGTGTAGACGCAACTGTGCAAGAGAGCCTTCCTTGTGTTTTGCCACTTCACTTACAGCCAACATGGCATTCCAGGAAAGGAAGTATCAAGGCCTTTCTGCTTTCCCCAGTTCCAGCTCAGTACAAGCCAGACAGTGGCTGAGACAGAATAAGTTCCTTTTCTGACTTTTAGCAAGCCAGCAGGTTTTATTCAGGAAGAAAGGAAAAACCTAACAATATTAAGGCTACTCTAGATACTAGTAAGACAGTATTGAAATCAAATATGCTCCAGAATCAGACAGCAGCTCTTAAACTTCTTCAGATTCCCTGTCCTTATTTTTCCTCCTGCACAGCCAACATTGGAACAATAGAGAAGTCCCCACCCTGCTTTGAAAGGGGCCTTATCAGAGTTTACTTGCATTCATTAATGTTTTAGATCTTAATGATTATCCCATTTATTTTACCTGATAACTGACTTTTCTAGTACTTTCTGGCACTTGCAATGTGTGGACAGTTCACTAGATAGACCTTGGGGACAGCATTAAAAATATATAGAGTATTTCTCTAATACAAGTGTCTAAAGCAAGTGGAAACTAGCTTCACTGTGGGCTAATGTATCCAGATCTTGCTCAGAATTACTCCTTCCTCTTCTCTTCCATTTCTACAGAGAAGAATTATGCTGAATAACTACCATTGCTGGAATGCAGGTCATTAAAGCTTGTGAAGTCAGTTCTCCTTACGATATTCTTATTCATTTTTGTTCTCATTTCACAGTTATTCTCGTTGTAATTGCTTCTCTTCTCCCATGTTCTCAAACAAAAAGTAGTTAACTCTTGTAATAGCATTTAACAAAAGTACTACAGACAGAAGGGAGCAGAGGGGAATTTTCTTGTTCTTGCTGTTGCTTTTTTTTATTAACTAGCTTGAAACAGCAAGAGCCTTTCTGTTGACATGAATAAGTTCTATATACCTGGAAAAGACTATTGCAATTCAGCTGTGGTTTTGTTACACCTTGGAAAGCATTTTCTGAAATTGAAACATATTCTTCAGACCTAGGAATAAGTCAAAAGATTTTTTTCTTGAAAGTTTGTTTATGTTTTCTTTTCATTCTAATTTGTGTAAATGGAACAATAACACAGCAATGAGGGACGGGAAATCTTTAAAGGAGACCTCTTTCAATTTTTCTGAAAGCAAGGAAGCACTTTGCAACACCAATAAAGGATTAAATGTATTTGGAAGTACTTTTCTGCTTGGTAGTACGTGCAAAATTCATGAGATTTCTACATATTCTGGCTTTTGTAGGACATTTGATTAATGGTTGGTCCAGTGCAATTCATTTTAAAACATTAAGAAGGCTACAGCCAACATAAAAAGTGTGTATTTGGGAACAGGTTGCAAGTAACCACTGCCTTCCTGCTGTAAAGAATACCCATATTAAACATAAACCCAAAATGGTGAGGAGATACCAAAATGCAAGCATTCAGTACTCCATCCTCCATCATCTATATACATGTCAAACTATGTACTATTTAATATGCAGTCAGAGTGAGTAGGAGAGCTGGAAGTTGTTTCATGTCTCTGTTGGTGTCTCCTGGTCTAGGCTTCCAGTAGCCTCGATGTCCAGCACTTTGCTTATAGGGCTTGAGCTCCCTCATTCCCTGCATATCGTACCTTTCTCTCCAGCTCCTCAACCTCATGCACCAAGCACAGGAAGCTGAAGAAGGTGTGGCGGAGCATACTGAAGAAAATGTAGGTGCTTGTCCTGGCTGCTGTTCAACCCATACCTGCCACAGGGTGGTGGGGTCCACGCAGGAGCATGCTACCTTCATCTACACACAAGAAAATTGTTTGCATGTTCAGGAGGACGTGCTTCTATATCATGTAATGAGATCACAATGAGATTACTGCCAACATCTCTCTTCTCAGTCCATTCCCTTCCATTCACGCAGGGACAGAAACACTTTTTTGGTGTTGGTAGTTTAGCCCAAAGATAATGAGATGTCATGGACTCTGTAAAGTGAAAATGGTTTTTCTAAGACTGTAGACTCAAAGTGAAAATGAGCCCTGAAAAAGACCTATGTACTGTGCAATTCTTGTCTGGATAAGTGAGATTTAACTAGCATATAGATAATGTTTGATTTTCTTCAATTCTATTCTAACTGCCCCTTTGTAAAGCAAGTTAAAATGAAGCATTAGATTATCCTCTGTTCCCCGATGTATGAATCTATTGCCTTACCTATGTTTCAAGAATTACCATGTGCAAGTAAGATAAAAAGTCAAGGAAGAAGAAACAAGTCTATGTCATGGAAGGAAAAAGCTTTATCAAGAAGGTACAGGGGTTAGAAAACTGTTTCAGATCCCAGGGTGCTTATTAGACACTCTTGGGATGCTACTGTTTATGATCTGAAAGTTTTGAACAGTAATGTGCTTAACTGGAGCACAAGCTGTGCACTGATTAAGCAGTCATATTTTACCTTTTACACTCTGAATCTCAGGCTTTTCATTTGTGGCTTATAACAATTTACATTGTAAGTTGTAAATCATGTGTTTTGTATGGTTGTCCTTAACAACCTTTTAGAAAGCTTTTCTGTCCTAACAGTGATGCTCATTTTAGCAAACTGTTTAGCAAACTGCAATCTCATTTTAAAAATGCCTTTTTTTTTTTTTACAATGTCCAAGCACATCTGAATGAACCTTCTGTTGAGATATTATAATCAAGCTATGTTACTTGACCCTACATGAATAGCATCAAAGACTGAATATGCAATCTGTTTGGAACTGAAACTATAGATACTAATGTGCTCAGAAATACTAGATTCTTTATTGTTCTGGTTTGCAACAGTCAATGACAGTCATTAACAAGCAAACTCACAGGCATGTGATGTCAATTTAGAAAATAATTTTCACATGATCAATGAAAATTTGATTACAGACTTTAATTTTAGTCGCTATTACTAAATGAAATTTTAATGAAATTTTTTACAAGTTTTTTTTTTTTTGGTGACGCTTTTCAATAAAAGCTGATCATTTCCAAACTACTCAGTTCAGCCACTACTGTCTAGATGCACAAAATGAGATGCACAAAGTACTACACAATGGCTTGTGATAGAGAGAAAAAAAAATACAGTTTTTTAAAAATAATGGAAAAGTTGTAAAAATAGTAGTGAAAGTAGAACAGACAAATCAATACAAAATTATCAGGTAGTAGACCAAACTTTATTTTTTATTTTTTATTTGCTGTTAAAGATCATTTTCTCTTTGTGAAGACAGCTTTTCATGGTGAAGCTATTGCAATGAACACTAAACTGTTCATTCGGTACTCTCATAAATTCAGCACATTTTCAGAAAGAGAAAAAACAGACTTTCAGTTTTGAAATTAAAAGGATCATCTTTCTTGGACACCGAGTCTTAGCAAAGCCCAATGATAGAATAACACACATTTTGGCACTCATAAGCTCATCATTACATGATTTTTAGCACTAGTTTTGATAATCATGAGGCAAAAATTCCACCAGCAACTGGATGTTTGAGTATTTTCATAAGTACATAGAGGAAATGAGATTCTGTGTTTTGCAGTGAGTGGGATGTTAAAATGTTTTGTATTGCATTTCAGTTGCTTATTTGCTATTTGGATTTCAGAGATGGAAAACTAAAGCCACTGTTATCAACATATACTTCTACCTTTTTGTTTGCTCTGCAAGCAGCTCTCTGATTTAGTGTTCTTTTCCTATCTATTTGTGGAAAATATTTTAAAGGAAAAGTAAAAGTGACAACGATATTATGTTCAGATAACACATTTCAGCAAAAAAAAAAAAAAAAGACAAAGCACTTTGTCTGCTGGTGCCCTAGTCAAAGTATAAATAAGTATTTTTTATCACCTGCTATTCTGGAATGAAACACAATGACTGATGCTATATTTAGCATACAATGTTTAGGGGAAGGAAGTGTAAAGCACTTGGTCCACTTGCAGCAGGATTTGTGTGAAAAATCAGATAGAATGGTATGATTCTATTTAATTGGAGTTTGTGCAGAAGGTCATGTTTGCTGGTTCTTCCCTTAAAAAAAAAAAAATCTTTTTGCAAAATCATCAAGCAAAACAACCAGTTTTCAGCTTTGCTTCTCATGAGGACAAAAGTCTCCATGTACCTTCCTATATTAATGTGGATATTTGTTGATTATTGACTTTGCATATTGGCCTGTCACTACAAAATCTCCTATAAAGTACTGGCAAAACTGCGCTACTTTTAACTACATAGATCCACTGTGGTCAGCAATGTTATGTACCTTACCATGGATATGCTTCTGGCATTTTTAGCAGCAAATCAAATATCCCTGTTCAGATCAGAAGTCTTACATAAATAACTGATAAAAATATTGTTAATATTGTGTTTGGTAATTCCACTCAGGGGGAATTTAAAATACAGACTTGGCTCTCACTTTCTTTTTATCTGAGGGGAAAGAACAGGAGTGGGGGCACATTCTGTCCTCACTGGTACTTACACAAGATAGTCCTCTAATATCATTTATGCTTATGAGTTCCAAAAATTACATACCTGTTTTTTGCATTTGGCAAATGTTTAGTTTAAAATATCACTAAAAAGCCTGGAATCTACCTGTGTGATTGTCTGGCTAGAACACTCAGTGAGGAATAATGGGACTTGCTTTGGGCTCAAGCTACACAGCTAACTTTTTGGGTCGCTTCAGATGTATGCATTCCCTTTCTATAAATCTGTTTGGTTTTGGTGTTGTTGTTGTTGTTGTTGTTGTTTTTAATTTCTTCTCCTATTTCATAAACTTTTTTTTGTCTAATTGAACAGGTAAACTGTCTGAGATAGGTAGTGACCATCACCATGGATCAATAGTGGGATTTGCATAACTGGGATGTCTAGGCACTACATAAATAAAAATAATTAAGATCACAATAACCTTCTAACACTGTAAAGCAAAGTAAAAACACTACTTTAAATTCAAAGGCAAGCAATGCCGTAGAATATGCCTCATGAAAAAGCCCACTAAAATAAAGAGGATATTGTGAATGCTCAGGCAAGGGCATTTTAATGTCTGTCAATAACATTCTTCCATCTGCCCAATGGCTGGAGCAAACTTTGACATTGTAAATGTGCAATGAAGCTTAATTGACTAAAATGTTTTAGACAGCTTCAGACAGGGAGTGGTAGATATTACAGAGAAATAGCACTATTGTGCCTGATTCCAGTGCAGAACAAATATTAAACTGTAGCATTCCTCTTTAATCTTTAAATATTAAGTTGTGATTTTGATGAGAACATATTTCCAACAAATCATTGTAACTTCACAACTTATGAAAGAATTCCTTTCCAAGTAAATATGCCTGGCAATCAGCAAGATAAGCATTCAATTTGCATCACGTTTATCTTTTCTGCTTCCTATTTTTGCATTTTCTATAAGCAGAAGCATTTTGTTGTAAGGCATTTTGTTTTGCTTTGCAACATCACAGCTGTAAGAGCCAAATATATAGAAACAATGAAACCTCTTTTTCAAGGAATAAAGGAAACATCAGGAGAGATCTATAGTTCCACCCTAATGAACCAATTCACTGCATGTTTATTCATCATGCTAACAGCTCACATGGGATTGCCAGAAACACTAGCACTGAGAAGAAAATTGAGGCTCTGAGACTTTATTTTGCTTTGTGCCATAGCGGGTTTCAAATTTTAGTAGCTAATGGGTAGTAGCTAATATTTAAATCTGATAATTTTCTACTGTATCGATAACAATAAAATGAGCAGAAAACTGAAGACACTAGGGTGGAGTAAAGATCATAAGGTCAAAATTTTTTTTTCACAAATTGTGTACTACAAAAGCTGATGCAAATGTGATTGCTTTGTTTTTACAGAAGGAGGTCTTGAGTTACTTCCAGCCTGATTTTCAGTTATTTTGGTGTTATTCTAATGGTAAAAGAAGCAAACTCCATACTCCTTGTAAAGGTGGTGCTGTGGAGGTATCCACATCCTGGGCACTATCCTGTACATTACCCTTCCATACCCTTCAAAAAATTTACTGTAGTGAATGTCAGACATGTCCAAAAGATCCTATAACGTGGCCCTGTACTCTACAGTGAAAGCTGTTTTAAAGTCCTGACGGCAGTTCCTTTTGGGACTGAACACCTCAAGAGCTGATGCTGTTAACACATGTGTATTTCTCATTAACTAAAGACTCGTTAATGCTTCTAGAGCATTGCAAATCATTCCATATTATTTGGGACTCCGCAAAATCCTTTCCATCCTACAGCCATCATTCAAGATTGGTCATCATCAGTTAAAGCTTTTTCCTTCTGGGAGCATTAGTTTCAGATTCAATTCCATGAAGGTGATTATCTGAAAACACTCACTTCAGCACAGCTCTCGAGGACTGATTTCCCACCATCTTTCCTCTCTAAACAGCTGCTCAGAATAGCCTTTCCATCAGCTCCCACTCAAGGCCTATAGGAGAATCTCTGCCAGTGCGTGAAGTGTGGTCTTGTAGCTACTCCAAAATTTCCACATGCTAGGCACATCTAACTAGCAGCCACAAAAATAAATAAATAAATACATACATACATAAAAATAAATGCAGATTCAAACAAACACAATCTTCTCCCATCCTTGCAGTGGCTTACTAAGAGTAGTAACTGATATGGCTTCAAAGTCTGACTTCCCTGGATACCAAGGCCCTGAAGAACTTATCCCATAAAGTATCTTTCTCTAACCTCACCTCAGAGGTACAGTGAAAAGTTGTATGTAAAAATGCTGCACATCACAGACTCAGAGACATACAGGAGGGAAAATAATCACAACTGAAATCATGACTAAAATGAAGGTGAAATCAGTAGAATAAATACTATCTTTTTCGAAAGAAAAGCTCAGAGTTCTGTTGCATATTCCTCATGGGATGCAATTTTGATTTCAGTGCAGCCAAGAAAATTTGTGCTTTCTAATACAAATTTCAATAGTTTTCTGAGGTTGCCATGGAAGACTCTTAGATCAGAGGGTTAACAGAGGGCTCTGGTTTTTGAATCACTAGTGTTACAGAGACGGGTGACATAACACAGTTCCCTTCATCCCCACTCACATCAAAGTGCAGCAACCCTCTCCATCCCAGTTTTCAAACTCCCATATCCAGAGTAAATAAGCTGATTCTGTTCCACTGAGAGTGGCCTAGGAATAAAGGACAACATCCTTATTTTTTATTAAGGTGCAACTGTCTTCTGCTGGGGCAAAATTATAAACAGCCTTCTTATTATTCCATGTTATATTGAGGAAGTTTCCTAGGAGATGGGACAAGGACATACATTGAATCTTACTTCATATACATTTTGGATATTGGATTTGGAATATTCTTTACAGTCTGATGTCCTTTGATATCCAAGGTCCTGAAGAATGCAGTCCCAAAGCATCTTTTTTGGTTTCACCTTGGAAGTACAGTGAAGAGTTGTATGTACAAAAGGTACTACAAATTATGAGTATGCTGAACCACAAACTGGTGTCTCCTGAAGAAGATGCTGGGTGGTTTGAAATTGTGATCCCCACATATAAGACAGATAAAAGAGATGGAGGAAATGTAGAACAATGTCAAAAAGTAGTTTTGAATGCTTTACTTTCACTTCTTCTGTTTTGGGTACTAGCCACCTTTGAAGAGCCCCATGGGATAAACAGGATACTGATCACAGAGTAGCTTAAATAAGATAACCCTTGCAGCAAGTTGTATAAAGTATGTGCTTCACTGTCAGACAAAACAGCATAAAGCTTTGTCTTGTTCTGATAAAAGATCTATCCAATGGGAAACATAATTTTAGAAATGGATCATAGGAGACTATCACATTTAAAGACATTTTTTCCAGCTTTGTCTCCTTTGAGATAGACTGACAGGCAAATTTGAAAGCATGTATTTTCCTCTGAGTTTTGGAAGGTTGTCTTTTAGGTTGATTTTAGGTTCTGTGAAACACTGATAACAACCTGCCAGAGCTGATGTGTTTACACTGATTTTTCAGAGATAGGAAACATACATATCTTATGAACTAACATGGTCTTAAAATAAAATCTTGGTGGATTTCAGTACAAATCACTTTATAATAAACAATCATAACTAAAAAGTCGCACAACATTGGCATTCTGACAACTTTATCTTCTTAGAAGATTCTTAAACTTCTAACTAGATTATAAACGTTGATCTGTTTAATTAAAAGAAATATGACCATATCTCCTTCAGTTTGCTAGATTTTTAGCTTTCTCTGTGGTATAGAAGTCAATGCCCTAAGTCAGGAGTGAAGAGTGGAACAGGGGAAGTGAATGTGAAATAAAGAAAAAACAGCTTAGAAATGTTTCGATTTTGCTGAAAAAAATAAAATAAAAACAACCTGCAGATGAAATTTTGCCTCCAATTATATATGATATGTATATATGCACATACTATTATTTGGAGAATCTATAACTGAACATTTTTGACCCTTTCTAAAAATGCTGTCTGTAGGAAATGCTGTGTCTTATGTTGGGCCTTGCAATGCAAGACCACAGAAAAGTTCATTAAATAGTTACCTCAAATGAAAAACTGAGTGTTAAATTCCAAATACATGTGAGGAAGGTGCTGCACTAGCCTAACTGGAACTGCATAAAAGCTTCATGCATAAGGAAATAGGAGCGAGCAAAATGAAAAGCCACATTTATACCTTTTAATCACCCACATCTGCTTCCTGCTTGACAATATGACTTACACAATTCTGAAAGCTCATCTGTGTTATACAGGCTTGTTCTGGGCTCTAAGTGGCATGAAACACTATTTGGAATCTCCTTTGGGAATCCTTGATGCCAGTGCACTCTTCCCAAACCCCCAACACCACACGTTGGGGCTACTGCATGGTATGTTAGAAAGCAGATAAGTAATTCCCCCCTCCCATTCTGCTTTTACTACAGAACGGCAGGCAGAGTTTTAAAGCTTAATTTTGTCTCTCTGTTTTTTGTACTAGCATATGTGGCATAAATATTTGATCTAGAAATATTTATTAGAAACTTTCCACACATGCGTATGACTCCAGTCTTTAAAATAATGATGAATGTTTGTGCAGAAATTGTAGTTGGGGGAGTGGGGAGGGGAAGGACAGCTCTTCCCCAAGCAGGTTTGCCATATTGGCATTACTTGCTTGGGCATACCTTCCATGGAGCTGTCCACAGTATCATTTCTAAGTCAGGCCCTATAGGGACATGCCAAGGAGAGACTAGGGTTACAAAAGCCTCCTTATTTCAGTTCTGCAAATCCATAGACAAATCAGAGTGGTTAAAAGCAAAAGTCAAGCTACTAAAATAAGTACTTGAAAGAGTCATGGAGCACCTGCACACTAAGCACACTAAGCCTTTCCTTTAGCTGTGATTGTAACGGCAGCTTTGAGATAATACTGTTTCATAAGGATGCAAGTGCAAAGGGTCTCTTGGTGATACCTGCCCAAGTTTACAAATTACTCCTTTAATTTTATTTCCAGTGTCTTGGACCTGCTGCTTATTGACACTTTTCTCTGAACACCCTCCAATATGTCATCCTCCTATTTTAATAATCCATTCCAGTTTTCTAAATGGTTCATAAAAAAAAAAAAGCGCCTTCTCTTGCAGAAAGTTTCAATGTTGCGCTTCAGTTTTGCAAGGCATTTAGAATCTCTTCCCACAGCACTAAGACAGTTTTGCAGTTAACAATCTCTATAGACTGTGGCTAGGAACATTCATCTTTCTTTTAGCATTGCACTGGTATGCCATCTCTATCATCTGGTTGAAATTGTTCCTGCACTCTTGTCTGTATCTGTGACAACTGCTGATACCTTAGTATACCGAAAGCAGAAGTATATGTTGAAGTTACCATCAGTACCTCACATCAGTGAGAGTAGACAGACCTTAATGGCTTTGTCACATTCCTTCAGAGTGACTTTTTTCCTCTCTCACACAGTCCTTTGCCTAATTTGAGGAATTCTTTCTTTTACAGTATAACAAAGAAATATCTTTCCCAGACATTTCTTTCCATTTTTCTCTAAGTGTAGGAAGGTTCCTACTCAGTTTTCTTGACAATCTAGTTTGGCTTTTACAAGGTCTTTGTCTGTAAATCAAGCACTGCTAAAACATTTATCCTCTGCATTTACCCTCTGTTCAAAAGTTCTGTTATTATGAAGTAAATGATGTACTAACATCAGTGCTCTGTATTAAGACTGATCATTTTCTACCTTCTTGAGATTTGTATTTATTTTGGGATATGTCAAAAGTTCTCCACTGGTTTTCATTTGGCACATAATGTTTTGGACTTAACTGTTTTCTTCCTCTTTTCCTTCCCTATAGATGGTGTCTTCAGCTTTTATAACTTTTTATCTCTGTAAGTCAAACCTGTTTTTTTAATATTGTACTTTGAATGACTTCTGAAAGCCATGATTTCTGGTCTGTTTTGCAAGTCTAGGAAGAGCATGGCAAACCTTTGCTTAAGAATCAGAACTTAACCAAAACAGCAGCCCTTCTGAAATTGCCCATCACTTACCATAACACAGTTCCATGTCTAAACAACATGTGTGTCTGCTTAACCATACAATGGAACAAAGCAGAGTAATTTTGAAATTGCCTGAAGGTGAGAATTTTAGAGCAAGTTATCTGCAGCTACACCTCAGTTTTGATAAGAGTACTAATTTATCATTAGATATTCAAAGAAAAATTTTGAAAGTGATTTCAAGCTTAAGAAATCTCTATGCTTCAAGCAAAACGTAGAAACAGACTGTTTCAAATTTACCATTATGCTTTTTTTCCCCTGCCATAGAAAGGAAATGTTATTGAAATTGACACGTTCCCACCAGAACATCTCTGCAAATGTTCCCAAATGGTCGGTCACTGAGGCAGCATTTTCCAATAGAAAAGAATTTCACAGAAATATTTTACTGGCTCTACTTAATTCTTTTTTTCCTCAAATAACCCTGCTGTTCCTTCCTCAATATAGCTGGGGACATTATGATAATTGTCTTCTCATTAAAGGCATGTCTTCCTTATTGGATGCCTTAATTCTTCATGCTGTCAGTACAAATCTAAAGCAGGGACACAAAATATACAGAGTGTGGTATGGGAGGAAATGGTACATAAGAGATTCCTCCTCAGTAGTGCATTCAGAAACCAGGATTTTCCTCAAGAAAGGATTGGAAAAATAGGACCAAAAAAAGTGCTGGTGTGAAAAAGTAGGTCAGAAAATTTAGGCAAAGGTCAGTGTCATTATAAAGCAGAAAGTATCAGCAAGCTTCAGCATCAAGCACAAATTTAGCTTAGCATTGGACAAAGCAGATCTTGCCCTTTGGGATGATATCAAACCTTAAAATATGCAGGAGGAAAAAAATGTGTTCAGAGTACAAGAGATTCCTTAATTTAGCAAAATGTGTCTAGTAACTTGCAACATAGCCAAAGGTACAGGAGGAACTTCAGCTGTTAAAGGACTGGAACTCAATTTATCTGCAATTGGAGACTAAAGATTGAGCTGAGAAGAAAATTACAATGAATGAAGAAAGAGCTTATTGCAGTGTAAATGGGGGAGAGCCTGAGACAATATCTCACCTGCTATTTGGCTGCAAGTTACAAACAAAGATATTACAGAGCATTTCCAATACTTGTTGCTACGTGAACAGCAAGCTAATATACCTAATAAAAGCACTCTGTACTTTGGAGACTAATTGAATATTGTCTTGGAGTAAAAAGGAAGAGTTTAAATGTATCACAGACTTAATGGCAAATTATTGCTAAATCCTTGGCTTAAGTTTGTTTAAGTCACAGGAGAAAGTGAAGGTTATCGTAAGGCCTCCCAACCAAAACCATAAACTATAATAATCATGCCTTGAGGATGGCTAGTTATAATCATAAGGTAATATCGACTGGAGTAGGAGTTATGTTACATGTTTGTACATACAACATTGTAGTGACAAATACCATGATCAGGGAGAGAGCTAGAAGTGATCCACTGCTGCCTGTAGTTCATAATAATAGATTAAGTGAATGGACTAATATTTCCAGGTTTCTTTGAGGACCACATGCAAGTATATAACAAGAAAGCTTGTTGAGTATCACCTGATCTTTCTACTTACAGAAATCAACTCAGATAGATCCTAATGATTACTAAATATCATTTGGAAGTTGTAAAAAATGAGCTGGTATTGGACAGCCTGGGGTAGGTATACAAATGGGGAAAACTGCAAAATAATGTCAAAAGTTTCAGCAAATTAAACACACCAAAAGTATTTTCTACACACTTAAAACTAATTATTCTATTAAAGAAAAACTTCACTGACCATTTGTGGCAAGAACATCTATTGTAGTTAAAAATGCTCTGAAATAGTGTATGAATTCACTTAGTTCGGTACACACGGCAGAAGTTTTTGGAAACTCTTCTTCCTCAGAGCTTCTAGGGTTCCTGAAGTTACCCCACTTGCAAACCTTAAAGCACACATTTGCAATTTGATTACTAAATTATAAAATAAACATAGATTGTAAAATAATATATTAATATGCACATCAAATATAAAATAATATCTATATTAATTATAACATAACTTGTTAACTTATTATATTACTATACAAGTAAATAAATTGTCTGCCTACACAAACAATTAAGCAGAACTTCAAGATCCACCATAATCGCACCATCTGGAAACACCTATGAGCTTTCCACCACAGGCGCTTATTGCTAGCTTACACTTTCTGCTATACTCAGCTGTAAGAACTGCCGTACCCTATTAAGTCCTGAACAGATCACCCTTGGGGCTGCTCTGATTTCCTCCATTCTGGCATTAGGCTCAACAGCTGTGACTGTCAGAGTTAAATGGCCACTGCATTAATATGTAGCCACATTTTCAAAAAAGTCAATACCCCTATTCTATCCATAAATATTTGTAGAATATACTTGTCCACACTTCTAACAGCAATTGTAAATTACTTGTTTATGTTGCTAATATGCAAAGCAGTGAGAAGGAATTGATATCGATGCTTCAGAAATATCTTATAATTTTCTAACCCTCCCTAAACTGTTTTCTACACTCCTTCAGTTGATTTATCATCTGAGTTGTGGAAGCATGGTAAGATAACCACATTTCCAGGAGGTAGAATAGATGAGTAAAGGAAACTCAGTGGGCGGCAGCACCAACAGAGAAGGCAGGCACATGAAAGATGACAACCTTCTTAGAAAGTTGATTTTACAGATTTCAGTGCAGCAGGCCACAGAGGAAGCGCAAAAGGAGCTATACAAACTTGAAAAGAGAGGCAGAACATCTTTGAAACCTACTATTTCAGCTCTGCTTAATAAATTCAAAATCAATTTGCAAAATAAGTAGGTAACCCTAAACTGATAGAGATAATACTGACAGAAACAATGGTCACTGAAGTGTAAGGACTCTGAGAGAAGAGATCTGGTGATTTTTACCATGGTTTAAGACATTACTGCCTCTCTGTAAGGAATTACCAACCTATGGAAGAATTCAACATATGCTAGCCCTGAAGCAAGTCCCATTCTCAGCCCAGCATCTTGGCCCAAGTCCCCTAATCAAAGATTAAAGCTAATTTGCTGAGCTAAACTGGAACAGCTGAGGCGCCCATACAACACTCCATTTTGCTGACTCCACTCTTCTGCTGCTGAGCAGTAACATCTGGAAGAGGGGCAATAATAAATGCCTAGGAGCTGCCTCCAAGAGCAGCAGTTTCTTACTGAGTGAAGACGAATGAAAGTCTTGAAGATATGATACGTATTTTTAAATAATTTTTTGTGCTTGAACTCTCAAATAAAGATATTTACTTTTGCATGTCAATAGCTGCAAAGCAGAGAAAATGTCCAAAGCTATTTGGTGTTTTGTGCTAAAAAATATACTTTGAATATTTTAGTAAGATTGGTTACAAAATATTAAAATAAATAAGTCCCCCATTAGTCCATCAGCCAATTAGTCCAAACTAATAATTACCAGCTATGCCTCTCTTCCTTAGGATCTTTAATTAAAAAGTCAAATTCCCTTTATCACCTTCATAGTTAAGAAAGATTAGTTTATCAGAAAAGGTAAAATCCAGCCCTAATTTCACTCAACAGTAAACAAAGATTTAATCTTATTTTCATCCCATAGTGACTGCATATTGGAATGAGATCTGGGCCAATCAAGGTTTCAGTCCTTATTTGTGGACCCTGCTTCTCATCTTAATACGTCTATGGGGAATCTAAATTTCCTGAAGTGCTTTGCTGTACACTGGCAGTAGGATATGATCCAGCTCAATTACAAGTCTGGTTCTCTGACCAAGGACTGGATCCAATCCCAGTCAGGAAAACCATATTAATTAAAATTCCTCCAGAATGCCTGTCACAGGGAAATTTGGATGGAGTGGCTACAAAAGCAGCACCGTCCCACTCCATGACATATAATCTGAAGCATATTTATTAAGCAGGATAGACAGAACATGTGGATAGCAATTTCTATTCTAAGATTTATATTCTACAGCACTCACACTCCTAAAAAATGAAGAACAAAACGGAACCCAGCCCTTCTAGCCCTGTCGAGGCCACCTCCACGTTTTCGAGCGCTGGCTGACAGCCCAGCCCAGGCAATGCATGTCCAGCCACAAAGGGGCTGCAGTCCCCGCTATTCATTGCTTTTTTGAATTAGACTGTCAGCATGAAGCGCCAATGGCTTTGCTAGCCACAGAGTCCAGCCCTATCTCTGTGACTTGCCCAACTGGCCATCGTCACCTGGGCCACTGCCACCCTCCGGCCTCCTGCCCCAACCCTGTCACAAGACGGCAAAAGTGTAAACGGATACTTTAAAAAGTTCATCCGTGCTCATTTGTTTGTCCGTGTTTCTTTCCTCTGCGTACTGGAGTAATCATAACAGCTGGAGCTGGTCAGACGTAGTCCAGGTCCCATTGACATGAGCAGTGCTTTTGGGTAGGCATGACAATGTCACAGGAATTGAAATTTCCCGTAATAAGTCATGTAGTTACATCTGCCTGGAATTAATGGGGAAAGTGGCAGAATCCAATTACGAATGCCATTAAATGTCAGTGAGAGAAAGGCGAGGGGAGCAGGAATCGTGGAGCCAAGGCAAAAAGTTTCCAGGAGAAAAAGAAACAAAAGCTGTTTTGAAAAGGAGTTTTATCTGGCTTTGGAATGCTCAGCAAAATGTCAGGAGGAATGGACATATCAAATATTAAAAGCTGAGATCCATGAGTGCTTGAAAGAAATTGTGTATAATATAATTCCCTGAGACTTATTCACTAGGATTCTGCATGAACTCCAAAGCCCTTGTTAGTAAATCCTTACACAGAAATGGATTTTAAATCACTTTGGCGAGAAAGGTGGAATTATGTTTCCAGGCAAAATGTAGCCCTCCTTCATAAGGAGTTTTCTTATGTTAGGAAAGGTAGAAAAGAAGTTGAAGTTGGTCTCTCTATATTGATGACACTATCACACTTCACATGACTGATTTCCTAATTTTGTGAATAAATACTACATAAATGCAGTGACTAAACTTCACAATAGGAATATGCCTATATGGTTTTCACATGCAAGAGTTAATTTTAGATTAATACTGAAAATTGCAGCGACCCACTTCTTGTCAAATCAACCTACACATGTAATTATATTGCTTTAAAAAAAAATTGTCACAGAGCACAAATATTTCATGTATTTTAACAGTCAGATATTTGCTTAAGAATAAACTATGCAAAACAGATTCAGATAACCTGAATAGTGAAAATATGCATTTAAAAAGGCAATTAAAAGCATCTCTTCAATGAATACAGATCTGTTTTCAGAGCAGTCTTAATCCGTGTCTTTTCCTGAGAGCTAGCAGATTTTAAACTGGAACTGGATAGAGCTCATCAGTGGGAGAATAGACTTTTCATTGAGCTTGAAATGTATTTAAAGAACTTAGCTTTACTAATTTTCTGCTTATTAAGCCCTAATTTATGTTATTGTAAATCTGAAATAACTCTGTTGATGTCAAATGGTGTTACATAGGTTTCACACCAATGTAAATGAGAGCAGAATCAAGCCATAAGCGTGCTCTAGTTCTGCCTCATCATTAGTATGGTATGGGTGGGACTTAGAGATAATTTGTTGCGGAAAAGCAAATGATTTGAATTACAATGCATTCATTTTCACAACACTATTTCCATCTGCCTAGCTTCTCTGGTGGCTTAGTTCTGTTTGACACATCATTATATTTTTAGTTATAATCTTTTATTAACAACAAGCAAATGTGTTGACAGTGTAAAACATTTTCTTTCATGAGCAGTAAAAGATAGGCAAACATTATTTAGAAAACAGAAAAAAATATATGACAGAATTGAGGTAATACAAATTATAGGTTACATTGAACATAAATACTGTCATAAGCATTAGATCAAAGTCTTGTTTCTAATTAATTCATCCCATTTGAATGTTTCCCTAAGTAATGTTGTTCTGTTGTTACATGTTGCTAGCAGTATTTTTATTCCAACTCTCTTGGGTCTTTTATTGCAGTAAGCCAGATTCCTTTAGGGCTCACTTCTGCGGTCTTTACTCAATCTAAATTCTCAGTTCAGTCTTGGGGCAGGATTTGCTTGAACAAGGACAAAAGAATTTAGTCTCTAGTGTGTAGTTATATTTGTATTCTCAAAGCCTAAATGCATTTTATTTTAGCAGAGTCTAGAATTTAACATGGAACAGAAGAGTCTTCAATTATACCCACTTTTTGGTTCTGAGTTTTGTAGGATAAGTTACCTGAGCTTCCTTTTTCCATTAACAATGCCACCAGTAGGCTAGGCATAATAATGAGCATTAAGTTCCTTTGACGGAAAGCTCTGTGTACTTAAAGTGGGTCGGATGCTGATAGAGAAATCTTTCATACAGTATAAAGCTGAGATCACCCACTCAAAATCTCCTTGTCTTTCTTTTTATGTGATTAGGAAGGGATTCCTGGGCAAAACCCGCTTGGGCAATTTGGGATCGATAAAGAAGTGCTTAAAGGACTAGCAGTAAGTCGTAGCGGAAGTACAAGTTCAGTCGCCAGGATGCCACGACATCGGGAGCGCAGAGAGGTGACACACGGCTACCTGCTTCCCACCCTCCAGCTGCACCAGGCAGATGAGGATTACACTGTGCATGCAAGCAAATGTTATTAGCTCATTTTTCCAAGGCCTTGCACAGGTTTCAAACTCTACTACCTGGCACATTTCATACAAGTTAAACGTCTACCCTGCATATCCGAAAAGTGTCATATCTCAGCTTCTCCAAGTCAAATAGGATATAACACAACTCGCGTTGTTCAGTTCCAACCCAGGAGCGAATTACCAATCTGTAAGAGCATACGCAATTATCCCATCCCAACAGACTTGTGCCACATGCTTTGAACTTTCACAGAAAATGCCCTCTAAGTCAATTGCCTTTTGGTAATATAAACTTCTAAATAACGTTTGAAGGACTAACACCTAAATTAATGTAGATTAATACATGCAGTATATGCAAATTTATGTAACAGTCCGAGATCAAATATGAATTTTAGGCTGTTACAGACACAAATACAGATTTACTGAGAGACCATATGAGGCTTTCTCAAGGGCTGGAAAATGTAAACTTCTGTTTCATATTACACTTTCCTGCAGGTTCATCGTATCCATATTCAGAGAGCAGCTGCATATGCCCTTAGTAAAAATGTTTCTTGTATGGGAATCTAAAATACATTTGTTGAGAGGAACATGCTGGAGTCAGGCATGAGTTTTAGATCAGTTCTACCATATTCTGAAACCTGTATCACCAATGTCTTTAAAAGCCATCATAAGAATCTTTTTTTTTTTTTCCTGCAGATGCTTTTATACAGTTATATACCATTTCCTCTATGGCCCAGAACAATAAAAATATTTTTTTCTGACACATCTGTGTCATATATACCATCCTGCTACCCCGTTTTTCCTAAATACTTTTCCTTCACACACATCCTAGATTTTAACACCTTCACTGTGCCAACCTCCAAAATGTTCATTTTGCTTTGATTTCTCTGTTATATGATCCTGCTCATTACTATCTTTTTTCCTACTTAAATCCCTTCACTTCTATGAAGATAAGCTTGCATGTTACAATTGAGTAAAACCTTTAAAAAGTAGCCAATGTACCCCCCCCTTTTTTTTTCCTGTGCAAGCATATCCTAAAACATAGCTGTGTCCTGGCTCACCTATTTTGTAAGAAGGCTATTAGGATGTTTCGAAAAAGACTTTCTTTTCCTAAATCTGAACATAAAATGATTTGATTAAAGGAGAACAAAAATTTTGGATCGAGAAAAAGAAATTTAGTCCAATCTTAATTAGATGAGGATTAGTATTGTCTTTTTAATCTGTAATTTCTATAACGGGTTAGCATCCCCTGAAATGATAAATAAATGGTGGAACTTAAGCCTCCTTCCATTATAGTGGTCAGAATTCAAACACAACAATTTGGTTTAAATTTTTAGGTATGAAAATTTGGCATTTCTTGTGTTTTATTCTTCTAGTAAGAAACTAATATTTTAAAATTAGACTGGATTATTAACCATGTTTGAGGTTTATGCATCATATGGACTAAAGTGACTGTTTCATTATCAAAAACCTTCTAGTCAAGCATTAGGGGATGCTAATGAATATAAAGCAACCTCTCCAATTTTCTAATGGACACATTTTTCCAATCTGAGCAATCTTTATGATCTTTAATAAAGATTTATTTTTCAAGATTCCAGTGATGACATCACTTTCTGTATCTGAACTCTGCTAAAGCTGTTTGGAAATCATAAAGTCCTATCTGAACTCCTACTTCCAGCTTAATTATTGTAAGCTATCTCTAACCCACATAAAAGCCAATTAAGAGGCAGCATGAGTAGCCATGTTTAATATAAATAATATAAATGGCTCATATTCTCTCTGCATGATTCAGTTTAAATGCATAAACCATGAATAACTATAGAGAATTTCTGTATTACTCCTGAGACAGAATAAACTTGTTTATAGGATGACTTCTTCAAGCTATAAAAATTTACATTTATATCTAGACTACATTATTCTTCTTAAATAACAGGTGTCACACTTTCCACACAAACAGTTAAAGATCTCTGAGAAACTCTGGATGAATCTGAAACATATGAATGCTATATTCATACATTAACCGCTTTATAAGATGTAGATACTTACTGAAAAAAAAATCAAACAAAAAATGTCATAAAGACAACTATTGAAATTAACCAGAAAAATTATTTCTATATGTATGTTAGTGTAAGACATTCTGTGTAAATACTTCTCTCTACTTGCTACCTTAATGCAGTAATATGTTGATAGAGGCTTTTTAGCCAACACTTCCTGTGGAAGAATTAAAATAACATTCCACCTGTTACTCTGTATGTTCAGACAATTTTGTCCTGTAATCAAATACATATAGATTCATGAGGTACCTGGTAGGCCAGTGGCTTTGCCTTTGCCAAACAGCTCCTTTAAACCCACCAAGTATGCACTGATATGCAGGAAACCCCACAGATAAAGGAAAGCCTTTTGAACACTCACCCTACAGCCTTGGTCAAGGAGCGAAGGAGGAGCTGTCAGGGAGGGATGCACAATTTCTTGCACTTGGTGTCCTCCTGAAGGCCGCCTTAACTCGAGGGATGCTCCCTCGGGCACTGGCCCAGGATGCCTCGCACTCAGGGGGCAATTCAGCTACCAGCACAGAGATACGCTGTCCACTGAGCAGCGATGCCTCTGGGAGCAACAGCACATACAAATTGTAACAACCATATGTCACCAGAGGCTCCTGCTACAATTGAAATATTCCTTTATCCTGGATTTGTAGTGCAGCATTATGCAGCTACCCGGTACTCAAGATCTGGCCTTTTGAGTCCTGGATGTTTTTCTTGAGAAATTATTCCTTCTATATTTATACAGAGAAAAAAAAAAAAAAGCTTATTCTTTTTTTGAGTCTTTCCCTCAACTATTAAGATAGTAATATGCAAGCTCTCTAGTCAGTGTATATCTTTGTGATTTAAAGAGTGGATCTAAAGTCCAATGAATACGAATTTTATATTTTTCTAAAGTAGATTGTTTAATCAAGCACATGCAAACAACAAAAATTCTAATTAAAAAGTAACCTGAGGAGGCTTCACCAATTCCAGTCTAATGAGAACTAATCCTTCTTTTAAAGTAAATTAACTCTGAGATCTTAATTTGCCCAGACCTATTTCCTTACAGTCTTCCTCACTTAAGGAAAGAGTAGTTTGTTAGACTATTTCAGCCTTCTAGGCCAGTGGTTTCATCCTCTAAATCTTTCCCTAAGAGAGAAGAATGCATTTGATTTCCAGTGTCTTCCATATCAAACACCAATGTGCTTTTTGGAGAGGTAAATAGCATCCAAAACATTGTACATGTGCATGTGCATGTATATACAACCTCCACCCCAATTCAAATGTCTTAGACTCAAAATTTACTTGAATGGTCACATTAGACAAGGACAAACTATTTAGATCTAAATGAGAGTTAGGACTATGTCACACCATAGCACGCAGCTCCCAAGAGTCTATCATCTCATGGAAACTCTGAATCGCAGCAAGACAATGAAACCAAACTTATCTGTGCTTGTCTCTAGTACTGGCAAATGCTACAGAAAGCCAGGGACTTACGCTATAGTTGCTTCTGCTTAAAGCGCAAAAATATCTGGGCGTTCTAAAGACGTCACAAATTTCAGAGGATGTGTTTAATTAGTCCAGTGTGCATTGTTCCCAATTTACCATTAATTATTCTGCTTCCCAGTGTTTTCAGAGTCTGGATCAGATATCATAAACAACATTTAACTAGGCAACCACAATTGGTGAGAGTCAAAGTTATGATTTTAAAATTCCTTCTCAAGTGAAATTTGTTTGAAGAAATTATTGACTGAACCCAAATGAACAACATATCCAGAGAAACAGAATCAGTTTGCAAATGACTGGCACATAAGAAGAAGAAGAAGAAAAAAATCAGATCTACTTCAGAAATAACTGATAGTTTAACTTTACTAAAGTTTTGTCTACTTACAACTACTAGTGTCTGAGCCATATGAGATAAAGAACCAATACATAAGTGACTTGATGCTTGATGACTTTTTTAATATATATATAATATAGTAGTAGTAAGTATATTTTCTAGAAGAACATCAGTCTCCTGACAACATGGTCAACACACAAAATGCTCATATATGGTTGTGAATATTGTTTTTAAAGTAATAGGGTGCCCAAGGACAGTGAGATGTGAAGAGAAAACCACAAAAATTTGACGCTGAGATCAACCAGGTATAGAAACAGTATGCATATACTGGGTATTCAAGATTATGTCTAAAAAGAAGACAATATTTTGCTCTATTTAATACAGAAAACATGCACAAGTGATATATTTCTATCAATAATTCATTTTATTACTATTTTAAAACAAGTTCTGTTCTTTGAGCTAAAGGTGCGTGGCTTCTTATTTTTGAGAGCTGGTCACAAGAGGGCAACATAGTTACATACATATGGAGTAATTCTGACATTCCACCCAAAAGAAATTAGAAATATATCAAAAAATATAACAATAGGGTATTAAAATTGTTTATTGATCAGTGTTTCTAAAGCAGCAAATACCAGATTAAAATTACAATAGATAACCTTAACTCTGTCCCTCTAAGCAGGTTCTATAGCACTGTCTGGTCACAAGTTAATATGATATTTTCAAACTGCATGTAAATGTGTCATACAGTTTTTGCTGCACTCTTAGGGGATGTGCCTGCTCTCAGTGGAAATCAGTACAACTTTTGCCAGATCTGTACAAGCATCTCTTTGTACTGCACAGGAAAAAAATAAATCAAACATTCTAAGACATGACTCTCAAGTCAACCACAGAATAGTCTGAAAATGCCATGGTGATTGCAACTTCATCTCCTACGTTATTCTGATGCTCTCTTTAACTCTTTGCTCATGTACTACTTTTACCTTTAGGAGATCTGTCTCATTCAGCGTAGAGAGAACAAACTGGGTAGCGCAGTGGTTAGGCAATATGAAATGATAGGGTAGAATACAGATAGTACGTTCAACCTTAACTTCATCATTCGCTCCCTACTGTTTTCTTTATAGCATCAACAGTATCCACAAAAACTCGCGCCTTAAAGGAATGTTTTGCTCATTTGTTTGAACAGAAAGATTCTTCTTGATAAAAGCAGAGACAAAACCTTTCACTAACAACATTTCAAAATAAGTTTTAATCAGATCTAGACTCAAAAATACCCTTATAGACAAAGATTTGTAGATCTGATAGTCCAAAAAGACAAAGGGTGTTTTCATGGTGCTGATTATCACTTTCAAGGTTATTCACCATGCTTATATTAGATATAAGTCATACAACACACCAAAGAGCCAAGAGAACTCCCAGTATAGGTGCAATGCTGATCAGCAATACTGTCATTATTAATTACCACAACAACATCACAAATTGTGTATAGGAAATCAACTGGAACAAGATTTCCAAGGACTCTCTGACAATGTCAGACAAAAATAAGTTCCAATCGCTATAGTAACAGCTGTGAACAACCTTCTGGTTGTATTGGAGTCAATGGCAAGGCTCCCACAAAGGTCAGAAAGGTCTCTATTTCATTTTGTGACAGTCATCCATGAGCCACACAACTACTGTTGGCATTTTGGAAGTGGAGCACATACAATGAAACTCACTCTGTTTGGCTTGTAAATGAGTGAACTTTCATTGCTTATGAATGCCTGAGTGCCTAACCTGGATACTGAAAATTCTGTAAAGTCAAAGTCTAGCCTTCTTGGAGGACACAGGCTTAAATATGCAGGCCTCTTATTTGCTCAAGACATTTTTGCAGAAGTTTTGTGATTTTTTTCACAGAAATTGAGGATTTTGTTAGGCTCTCTTGCTGCAGTCAGCCTGTCACTATTCCCTTGCACATTCCAAAATTTTCAAGTTGTTCTTTTATTTGCAGGGGGAAGAAAGCTCGAAAAATGAAATGGAGGATATAAAGGAGACAAAAATAAAATTCAAGAACAAAAACTCAGAAAATTTTCCAATTATTTTTACTCAAGAATGAAATGTTATATTAAAAAAAATAAAATCAAAGCAATTAGAATAAATGAAATGAGTATGGACATTTTAATTCATCTAAAAGTTTGACAATTCTTATTCTGTGGAAAAAAATTCCTTTGTTTTGACATTTCTCTCATTTCTAACCACCCAAAGCAAAATTAAGAAAGTGTGTCTCTTACATTGCATTTTATTACACGGAGGGCTTAATGAAATCCTAATTTAATGTAATAATTTTTTTGAACATGTGGTCTGTAACACACCAGTTCATTTAATCCCAGAGCTTTAAATGTCATGATCCTTCTCTCTATCAAAATCTCATAGCAGGAAGGCTGAGGGGAGGTGTTATTCATTTTTATTGCTTTTGTCCTCATAGCAATCCTGAATGTGATCATCTTATTTCATGTTAACGGCTGTCTTTCACAGATTTCATTATCCTACTTCCTGCTCATTTCTTGTTGTATATTGTGGTTCTGATCCTTCTGGCATTCTTCTAGTCACAGTTTTTTCTAGGTCTTTACCGTTCACAGACACGCATCTTAATGTTTAAACCCCTGAGACTTCAGAGAATCCACAGTGCAGAGTTAATTTCAGTTATCTATTCTCAGGTGATCTCCTGAAGAGCTAGCCTAGGTTTTGAGAAGCACCTAAGCTGCACAGTTACTGAACTGCTGCATAAAATAATTACAATAACAGCTGATGAGCTGTTAGCCTACGTCCTCCTGATTGGCCATGTAAGGTGAGTTAAAAATACCACCATGTTAGAGAGAATTCAGGGGAAATAAAGGCATGTGCTTATCCTCAGTCAAAGGAACAGGCCCACTGATTGATATGTATGTATCGGTGGAGTAGAAAAGTAGGCTATGCACAGTAGACAACAAAACAAAACAAAAAAATACATGGCCTCGTGATTGCAATCAAAAGGAAGAGAAGAATGTGCTGAAGCCCTTATTAAGGCCAAACTTCTCCTCAAGCTGTAAGAGGCAGAGAATTATATCCCAAGATTTTGTAAAATGATACATGTATAAAATAGCACAAAGGCAGAAATTAGTGGGACCACATGAATACCTCCACGCTTACAGAGTAGAAAAGTGAGGTGCTGATCTTTCTTAGCAGTTATAACTAATTTTAATTCAAAAGAATCCCTGAGTGTAATAATCAGAGACCAGGTTTCACTGCTTGAACTGATAGATCCTTTTAACCTGCAAGAAAACTGTAGGTAGGAGATTTCAAAGAAATCATTTCCAATATTCTGCCTATAATTCTGCCTATAATTTTACTTGACTGCACATCTCAATAAAAAATAAACATTACAGCAAAATGTACAATAGGGTTTAAGAATGGTAGTGGGCTGTGAATAATCAGAACTGCATGCAGTATTCAGTTTTCCAAATACTGCAGAGATTTATTTTAAACCTTATATATTCACTTTCATTACTCCTGGGATAATTCTTCTTGCACTTCCCTCTGGTACACAAGCCATTCTCCAAGGAGAGGTCAGCTACCTCAATATTCCCTCCACTTCTTTCCTCAAGGAACCCAATAGGAGTGAATAATTACAGAAATTTGAACAAGCAAGCCTCTCCTATCTCCTACTGGTTATGTCTTTTAAAGGCACTATTATCCCCTAATGACCTGTAAAATCTCAGAAAAAAAGGCAACACATAAAAGTCCAGCTGCTTTCTTTTGCTGCTTAGCTTCAGCATGATGGAAATCAGGAACCCCTCGCTGTGTTGTGGCCCTGTGTCAACTCTTCTGCTGCTGTCACCCATGGTTGCTTGTTTTTCGTGACAGGTTTCTCCTCATTAGCTTCTGCTTTCCTACTGCTGGTGAAATTCACACACTCATTCTGTTGTGCAGCTGCATGCCAGGCTGTCACTCACCTAAGTAAAGACTCTGGACCCAAAGTCCAGTGAATCGTCTCAAAATTTTAAGATCATTTGGATCTGATCCGTGAGTGAAAAATATGAAAGAACCATGTTAATTGGCCTTTTATGTTTCCTGCTTTTAGCGAATTCCCTTCTACAGAATTTTGACACTCCTTTCAAACTGCAAAAGAAACTCACGCTGACATGAACCTTTTTTTTTTTCCAAGTGACACATTTAGAAAAAAAATGAATTCCTTAGAATAGAAAAGCATAGCTGAAATTTCACTGTAAGAGTACTGTGAAGGATGAATAAGTGCAGTGAGCTGCACTAAGTCCTATGGGAAGTGTTAAACCACTGTCTAGTTAGAGTGTTTCCCCTAGAAAGAGCAAATCCTATTTTCCCACTCTTTAAACAACAATGATAAATATAAAATCATAAGAACAAATCTCAGAAAGAAAATTTGAAACAAAAGTCCAATTACTAGTCCTTTGATGCTATTGACAAACAGCTATTTACTGTAACATTTTCAAACATAGCTGCAAAAATTTCAGCTCTTTCAACCAAATCTTTTCTTTTTTACAAATACTGAATTTCTACAGCTTCTGTGGAATCTAGTGGGAGCAAGAGGCACTCATAAAGATTTATGAGGAAAAGGATTTAAAAGGAACCTCATGAAGTTCAACAAAGGCAAGTGCAGAGTCCTGCACCTAGGGAGGAATAACCCCATGCACCAGGACAGGTTGGGGGTTGACCTGCTGGAAAGCAGCTCTGCGGAGAAGGACCTGGGAGTGCTGGTGGACACCAAGTTAAGCATGAGGCAGCAATGTGCCCTTGTGGCCAAGAAGGCCAATGGTATCCTGGGGTGCATTAGGAAGAGTGTTGCCAGCAGGTCAAGGGAGGTGATTCTCCCCCTCTACTCAGTCCTGGTGAGGCTGCATCTGAAGGGCTGTGCCCAGTTCTGGGGTCCCCATTACAAGAGAGTAACATACTGGACATACTGGAGCGAGTCCAGAGAAGGGCTACTAAGATGATGAAAGGATGGGAGCATCTCTTATATGAGGTAAGGCTGAGAGAGCTGGGACTGTTCAGCCTGGAGAAGAGAAGATTGAGGGGGGGTCTTATCAATGCATTTACACATTTGAAAGAAGGGTGAAAAGAGGACAGGGCCAGACTCTTCTCAGTGGTGCCCAGTGACAGGACTAAAGGCAATGGGCACAACCTGAAACACAGGAAGTTCTGTCTGAGCATGAAGAAAAACTTCTTCATCATTAGGGTGACTGAGCGCTGGACCAGGTTGCCCAGAGAGGTTGTGGAATCTCCTTCCATGGAGATATTTCAAAGCCATCTGGACAGGGTCCTGTGCAACATGCTGTAGGTGACCCTGCTTGAGCAGGGGGGTTGGACTATTCACCATTCTATGATTCTGTGATTCCCTAATGAGAAACTGCAGTTGATATGCAAAAACCATTAACAACTGGATTTCACTCAGATTTTCCAGCCATGGATTTTTTTTTTTTTTTTTTTTTAATAAAGGCTGTAATGCCAGCAAATCGTATGTGTAAGTTGGAGTCTTTTCCTACGAGGGATCCAGCACAGGTGAACCTCCTATTCAGAACTCACTAATCCAAACAGCTGAGCCAAATACTAACCCGCTGTTGCTTCTGCAAGAGTTTGTATTAATACACAGGCTAATGAGCTAGTATTTCCCTTATTTTCTCTCCTACTAAAATGTTTATTTTCAATAAAAAGAACAAGACAGTATAAGAATTATCTTCTTCTATGAGAAATATGGGAAATATCTTCTTCCATTAGCAATCATCACATCACACTGATAGGGACTTTTACTAACCTGAAGAGTCAGTGTTCAAGAACATTTGAATCAGTATGATTCCACTCTATTTTAGTATTCTAAAGATTTATTTAGTTACAAATAAGCCTTGATAATCTGAGCTACCACTTTCTGGGTCAGAAGTTCAGGACTTAGTCCAAGTGACTTGGGTAGGTTCCATATTTTGTTGTCTTGTACACATGCTTTGGATGGGGCAGTAGATAAGAAAAAGCTATTTTTTTCTTCTAATAACTGTAACATCCACAGATAGCAGGGTAGTAGCTCTTCTTGTAGCTATACTATTCCCTGTTGTTGCTCTGTGGAAAAGGCAATGGAACTCAAACACAAAATCTGCTCAAAGACAGAATAGTTGCTGACAGCCATAGTTCACCTTCTGCGCATAATAAAGGGAGGAGGTGAGCAATGCCCAGCTGTAACTCCTGTGTCTCCAAGAGATTTTAAATCTATTCATTATCAGGCTGAAGACATTCTGCATTTTGTCAACAAAAATAATAGTACATGTTGTCAGATGCACTACTTTTCCACAGCCATGCTTTTTTTTTTGACAGAAAAGACAAGTAAATAACCCTCAATCTCCCTCTACTTTGCTTAATTTGTTTCTGCTATCTCGAAACAGACTATTACTGTGTTTATATATCAAAGCAAAATGCTTCTCAACTGCATGACAATCTCAAATGGGCTGAACAATTAGGGGGACTACAAACTGCACGCACATCTGCTGGTGATGAACAAAGACCTGGAAATGCATAAAACTAGCAATCTGGAGCTTCCCACATGCTTCCCTACCATAAACACTGTAGTCAGTGCTATGTTGAGACAATGATAAAAAACACATCAAAGCTGAGACGCAAGCTAATACCAAAACTTAAGGCTGTCCTAAATAGGATTAAATTATACACCCTAAAGAATGGGGCTGCAGTACCATGCAGCTAAGTGAAGGGAAAGAGGAGACATTTGAAGACATGGGATATTATGGATTGAGAAGTACTATAAAAGTAAACTGCAACCCCACTTCACGAGTTGACCCACTTCACGGAAGCAGATACAGTGTATCCCAATGTAGGGCAAACACAGATACACTCAGGCAAATCCTAGTCATGGTCTGATCATTTCCCTTTGAGCCCATGCACACCTGATGGCACACCTGGATTTACCCTCATTCACACTGGCAAGCCTCTGAACCGGTTCTTTCCCAGCTTAATCTTTGCTCCAAGCAGATAATCCTTTACAGCTGTCCTAACTCACAGAGTTACATGTCTGAATATCAGCTTAGCTCCCTGATCAGCAAGTTATGGGTGTAATTATGACTGTAAAAGTCCATGTCCGTTGTCTGTAGTAGCAAGGTTTTTGTAGGGAATAACCACAGGGGCAGAAAACTTCCTCAGACTGCACATGCAAATCCAGCTTTTGGCTGGCTCCCTCCTCCCCTCTTCCTGAGGGTTTGCTCTTTGACTCTTGTGTTTAACCTCAAAGTCACATTCTAGTCCTTAAAAATGTTGTGTTTCAAATCTTTATCATACAGTTTCATGCTTTTAGTTTACCTGACAAAAAATAGCAGCTTACAGCAGTAATAAGAACTTTCAGTAGCGATGGAGACTGTTGCTGATATCAAGGAGAGATTTAATGGGTTTACTGGTTTTAAGCCAATCTGTAGGTAAGAATTGTTTACAGCACAATATCCACTCAGGTCTTCCAAATTTTGTTCAAGAAAACACAGACTTTGGATACAGCCAGCAAAAACTATTCCAAGCACTTTTGCAGTCAATTGAAGAATGAAGCTGCTTGACTAAAAGTGGAAAATGGAATATATTATCATATGATATTACTTCACAAATTGAAAACAGTTGTTTGAAAACATTTTTCTTCTTTATGAAAATGACACCTTCTTTGCATTTCATTTGCACGGAAATGCTACATTCTCTGCCCCCCCCAACTCCCCAGTAGATGATAAATGATAAATGTAACATTAGGAAGATGAAGACCGTTTGGCATCAAGCTATTGAAGAGCACATTCTAATTAAAATTTTCTGGAAAGACAACTTCATGATCCTTCTATTAAAGATTTATTTCCCTGATGATCTCGATAATCCTGGTAGTTTAGTATTCCTTGGTAAGCTATAAAGATATTTAAAAAGAAAAAAAAAGGATTTATTTTTACTAATGAAAAAAGTAGTTTCTTCAGCACAATGCAGATTAGGTTCTTGCTTATTTGAACATGTTGATTGTGCTTTTTAAATGAAAGAGAATGTAAAATTAATTGAACAGGATGCACAGTTCCTATAATGGAACAGTTCTGAAAGTGTTAATATATACTTTAGGGTGGGATTTTATTTTTATTTTTATTCCACTCAATATGTGGTGACATTAAAAAAGATTTAGGGGTTCTTCTGACAGAAAGATGTGAACCCAATAGTACTTTGAAATTCCTATTTAAGCCCTAATCTTAAAAAAAAAAAAAAAAAAAAAGCTTCTGAAACAAGCAAAAACTTATTGTTTGAAATTTCCAGTTCCACTATGCCAGAAAACAGGGAGACCTTGGTTTTTCCCATAGACAATGCAATTATTGGGGAAGATGAGTAACTCTCCTTATACATCAGCACTACTATCATAACCAAAATTTGTATTATCTTTATGATATCTTAGATGGGCTCTTAAAACCCTCAATCATATCTAGGGCCCTGTTTTCTTGGGAAAGTATTTTCTTACTTTGAAAAAGATCTGTAGTGAAATACTAATCCAGAAACATGAAAATATATGTGGACATTTTGAGACAAAGACTGAAATTAAGCAAAACAAGTTCTTCCTAGCTCTGGACAAATTATTTCCATTTACTGAAAAATTTTGTCTTTTGCTCTCATTTATTTTGTCACAGGAACCTTAATCTGCACTCTGGTAGCTGGATATTAGAGGCTACATAATACATTCAAAATATGACTTGGTAACATTAGAGACACGGAATTGATAAGGAGAGGCAGTACCTTATTTGTGCAACTGATGTATGTAGCAAGAGCAAATCTTCCTAACCTAATGACCTGATGCAGCATAGACTGGAATTATGGAAGGCTTCCTATTGATTTTAATGTTTACCAAATAATCACAGACGTCAGTGAGGCTTCATTGAAGTCTCTGGTTGTTCAGTACCCCTTAAAATCCTGACAGCTAAATCTATGACTTCACTGTGGTAAATTAAAACTTAGGCTGTTTTACTAAAGGTGTCTGATGGTTCTGTATTTTTTTCCCTCAAATGCATTCATTGTGTATTCTCAAACATTCTCAATTTGTCAAATACTGCAAGATGCTTCCAGTGCGGTGGGGAAGACAATCTAGTTTTGATCATATTTTATGCTACTTATGATTGTTACAAGGTACTTTTGTTTGCATTCTTCATGAG
This sequence comes from Apteryx mantelli, assembly GCF_036417845.1. NCBI lineage: Eukaryota > Metazoa > Chordata > Aves > Apterygiformes > Apterygidae > Apteryx > Apteryx mantelli. Next base: position 82,834,206 of record NC_089979.1, read on the forward strand.
TCAGGGCCCTGAAAATGGGTTCAATCTATTCTCTATGCTCTTCTCAGTGCTGTGGGAATCCAGTAAATGTGCTCACAAATTTTCAGATGGGAGAGCTTTTCTGAGCCTTGTTGACTTTGCAGTTTGCTCTCAAATACAGCAGGAAATCTTGGCTGATGTTTTCAGAGTTGCTAAGGGATTTTGATGACCAGTTCCTATTAAAATTAATGAGAAATGAGCATACAAATCCCATTGGTAATCTCACTCTTTATGTTATTAAAAACAATAAAAGTTGGAGAATAGTGACATGCAAAATAAAATTTATGTTGCATTAAAAAAGAAAGCCTTGCTATCTATAAAACCATTCAGCAGTCCCCATCTTCTCAACATTCACTGAACCTCGACTTTTACAGAAACTCCAAAAAACACTTTTACTGTAGCTCTAGAGGACCAAACTTAGTCCTTCCTTTACATGGGTTATTTTACTGATACTTATTTTTTACTCTAGTATATTTCTGAAGCTCTGACCCCTAGTTTACTACAGTAAAGTGCCATAATAACAATAAAAAATAGCATCAAGAGCTTTGTTTTTGCCAGCTGAGTCTTGAAAACCTCCAAGGATGGAGACTACACAACCTTTCTGGGCAACCTGCTCCCCTGTTTGACTGTCCACAGAGTGAAAAAGCTTTTCTTTATATCCAGTTTGAACCTCTGCTGACTGCTGCCTCTCACCCTCCCACCATGCACCACTGTGAAGAGCATGGCTCCACCTTCTCAATAACCCTCTCACAAGCACCAGCAGGCTGCAGTTAGGTTCACCTGAAGCTATCTTTCCTCCAGGCAGAACAAGCCCTGTTCCCTTAATGGCTCCTCACAGGGCAAGTGCTCCAGCCCCCAACCACCTTGGGAGCCCTTTACTGAACTTGCTCCTGTTTATCAATTTCTTTCCAATATCAGGGTGCCCAAGAACGGACGCAGTATTCAAGATGGGATCTCATGAATACCTACTAGAGGGAGATAATCCCTCCCCTCAATCTCCTGGCCACGCCCCTGTGAGCACAGCCAAGGATGCTGCTGGCTATTTCTGCAGCCGGGGTACACTGCTGGCTCACACTCAGCTTGTGCCTGATGAGGCACCCAGGTCCCTTCCTGCAGAGCTGCTCCCCAGCCAGGCAGGCCCCAGCTTGTGTCATTGCTTCCTGCCCAGGGGCAGGTTTTGGCTTTGGTCCTTGTTGAATTTCATGAGGTTCCTGTTGGCCCCTTGCTCCAGCCTGTCTAGGTCCCTCTGGATGGCAGCCCTGCCCTCCAGTGTGTTGACTGGTTCCCCAGTTTGGTGTCATTTCCAAACTTGATGAGAGTGCCCTCCACCACCTCCTCTAGGTCACTGATAGAAATGTTAAACAGGACAGGTCCCAGGACAGACCCACACGGTACTGCACTTGTTACCAGCCTTCATTTAAGAGTACAACCCTTTAACCACTACTGAACCCAACTATCCAGCCCATTTTTCACCACCCAGTTGTCCTCCCATCCAGACTGTTATGTCCCAACTTGGATAGCAGAATATTATGGGTCAAAACCCTTGCAAAGTCAAGGTAAGAGACATCCACTGCTCTCCCCTCGCCCGCAAACCAGTCTTTTTTTCAGAGAAAGTAATCAGGCTCGTTAGGCATGATTCACCCTTAATAAGTCTGTGATGGCTGTTCCCAGTCACCTTCTTCTCCTTCATGTGCCCAGAAATGTGCTCCCAGAGGTCTCACTCCATGATTTTCCCAGGGAGCAAAATTAAGCTGTGCTAGCAAGAGGGTAGCCAGCAGTTTGATGGAAGTGGTTGGCCCATTTTCTGCACCTTGTGAGACAAAGTCTGGAGTGTTGTGTCCTGTTTTGGGCTCCCCAGTACAAGACAGACCTTGACATACTGGAGTAAGTCCAGTGGAGGGCCACCAAGATGTTCAGGGGACTGGAAAACACAGCGTACAGGGAGAGGTGGAGAGACCTGAGTTTGTTCAGCTGTAAGAAGGAAGGGCTACAGGGGAATCTTACTGCTGCCTACAACTACCTAATGGGATGGGGTGGAGAAGATGCAACCAGACTCTTCTTAAATGTCCACAGGAAAAGGAGACAAGGAAACAGACACAAGCTGGAACATGAGAAATTTCAGTTAGATACATGAAACAGATTTTCACCATGAGGTGGTCAAATGCTGAAACAGGTGACCAGAAAGGATGTGGGATCTCCATCTTTGGAGGTGTTCAGGACTTGACTGGACAACATGACCTCTGGAGGTCCCTTCCAACCTAAATTATTCTATGATTTTTCCACCTCCCACAACTTCACTAGCACAAAGTTGTGAATCACACTTCAGCTGTCCTGTATGTGCTTTATAGTGGATCCCAACAGTCCAAACTACTAAAGCAATCTCTAACTTATTCTTTCACTTTTCTACCTTTCAAAGCTGACTGCAATTGTAGTAGCCATCTGCTTATGGGTGAGCATTTAAAATAAAGCCTAATAATAATAAAAAGCATTCTTGACTACTCTTGTACCACTTCCTACCATGTAATTGGAGATCAACTATTTTCTTCATCTTTCACTCCTGAGTGTGTGACGGGTGAGTGAAGAGTTAACAGGACTGAAGTTTGTCAATTGATATGCAGAAGAACTGAGAGCGCAAGAGCTGACGTGCACAAAGCTGTCGAACAGAGGACTTGACTAAAATCGTCTACCAACCGATATGCGCAAGGATTGGTATGTGCAAGGCTGCGGAATGGCAGCATTAACAAGACTGGAGAAGTGAAGTCTGCCACCTGGAACCTGCACGGACCCCCGGGGAGGGAAGACACAATACGGAGGTGCTGTGGTCTTGCCTCGCTAGCAGGGTCCTCCCAAGCAGACAAACAAACAGTCCTGTGATTGCGAAACTTGCTAAAAGTCAGCAAAAGCAGTGTTTGCCCAGAGCCCCAGCAGTATAAAAAGAGACTTGGCAGCTAGGAGAGTTTGAGCAGGGACGGGAACGTGACCTGACCATCCTCTCCGGCTGGACCGTGAGTATCCCCCCCCCTCCCCTTTTCCTGGGACGCTGGGTGAAGGTAACTCCTCGAGGTTGAGAGCCCTCTCACTAGGAGAGTGAACAAGAAAGCTTTCAAGCAGGGATAAGCAGTGCTTCCAATTAATAACGCAGTAATCGATGGTTTGGGGTTATCCTTTCTAAATTAGTAACTGATGGTTTTGTGTTATCCTTTCTAAATTAGTAATCGCATTATTTTAATGGATGTTACTAATCCAAGAACTTGTGTGAGGAAATAAACATCTTTTTTTTATTATTATGATATTACTGTCTCAGTCGTTGCTATCGAACCTTCATAGCATGACAGCGTGACAGTGTGCATACAAAATGTTTCTCTTTCTATACTTTATATGCTTTTTCTGCTGAACTTCATTTATGCTTCAACTTTCTATCTCTGTCTCTTCACAGTTGCACTGTTCTTTAGTTCATATCCTCAGTAATTTGACTTAGTTTCCACTTCTGAAATTCTTTCTTCAACTTCTGTTCTTTGTAAAGCTTACAGACTGGTGAAGTTAATGCTTCTTTAAACTCATCTCCCTTTCATTTATTACTTTAAAATACATCTTTAAGAAACTCTCAATCTCTTGAACTTTAGGAATGACTCCTAGCAAATCCTACCGACTAACTCTCCTGATGAACTGAAAATTCTTTTCTGGTAGTCCACCACTTGGACTTCCAGGAGAAGCCTCACCACCAGGAGAAATGTGTCATTTCTCCTGCAGATGTCACTCATTATATTCATTCACACGTTTCACAAATACTGGAAGTGCTTACCTTGAAATTGAACTTAGATATTTCCAGCACTCCACTATTGCTACTAGACTGTGCATATGTTCACAGTTATTAAAAAGAAGAAGGACTACAAACTTAGTTGATAATAGTCTTCCACGAATTCAGATAATTCAGTCTGGATACGTTGCAGCTACTTGTTTTAAGTCAATGCAGACACACAGTTTGTTAAAAGCTGTTTATGACTTCTAGTCCTCCAAACTGGTATGAAATTAATTATCACTAAAATGTATATTTAGCAAATATTTTAAAAATATTTATATTTATTTTAAGAATTATGAACAATACAAACAATTAGTAAGCACAGATAGAGAAAAATCTTATTATTTCAAAATCAAGAGTAAAGGCATGAGTATAAAACACATGCTTTATTTCATGTATTTAACCTGAAAGTTTTTGAGATGCTCATAATTAATTATATAATTTAATTCAGAATGTAAAGAACATATTTAATTCATTCTCAATTTCTTCTATAGCCATCCTGAATTTTAAAATGCCACGCTTCTTTAAAATACAATAGATAATGCATTTTAAGTGTCACTAATTAATTAATTAATTAATTAAAACTACTTCTGAATGAAAAGTTCTGCATTTAATGCCAAAATTTTAACATTCACTCCTTTTTTCTTAATTAAGGGTTATGAATCACAAGTTTGCATTCAGAAATCTGAAATTATGAAATTGATTCTATCAATGTTAAAAACTACTTCCATTTCAAAATGTGGCCAAGCTTTTAGTAACAGTACAGGGTCTGATTTTGTTAAATGTGGTTATGCAATATTTGGCACATTTTCCAAAACATCCTTTTTTGAGTTCTTAAAATACTAAGATAGCAAAATCTTATATAAATTTATACTAAAATCTTGGGAAGGTGTGGTTCCTTCTTCAGAAACTACAATGCTTGCAATATGAAATTGTCAAAAATTGCACAAATGATAAATGTCAGCTTTGCCTCCTTTGCTGTACTTTTATATTTCATGTAAGAATACTAACCTTCTTACCCACTTAAACATGCAGATTTGGTGGCATGAACTTCTCAGCCTGTGAAATACTATTTTGTAGACTTTTGCCAAATTAAAATGAATAGGTCTTTGCCTTTAGCTGTTCCTAGGTGATACAAGCTTTCTAAGGGAAAAAAGAATGGCAAAAATCCTGGGCACCAATTTGAATGTTTTAACATCACTGTGGTATTTTTTCTTACACTGACAACCTATTGGAATAAGAATCACATCTGGATCATTTTCAAAGGAAAATTCAATACCCAGTCCAAAACTTTAAGAATGGAAGCAATATTAAAGCACATAATATAATCTCTTGTTAACCTGTCCTACTAACACTTTTCACATCTTCTAAATATGCTTTACTACAATGCTGTCCCTGTCATTCAAAAATTTCTGTTAATGGACCAAAATAATTTTTCAGATGTCAAGGGATAGTCTACACACTCAGACTTGCCCTACCTGAGCTCTGAATTCTGTTTATCCTAGTGCCAAATTCAAGCCAGTATTGCTGAGTCGACACTAATATATTATGAATCTCAATATGGTTTATAAAACTCAGAGTTGACTCTGCACTTAGATCATTTACACACCTTCTGTGCAAACACACACACACACACAAAAATGGTTCAAACATCTTCAGACTTAAAAGGAAATCTATTCCTTATTTTGTCTTCTCTCAATTTGTTCTTTATTTTCTCCATCACAAAAGCAAATACATAGGAACAGATAGAACAGTCCCAAGTTTTGCAAACTCTATATAGCACAGATATGAAAATTGACAGAATTTGAGTACTAGCATATATCAATTATAGTTGAAAATGGAAGAGAAAGGTTTAGGAAACAACAAGCAACAATTTTTGCTCTCGTGAAATGAGCCATAAGTATTCTGGCCAAAGGTCAGCATGTATTTTTGTTCACAGAACCATTGAAGTTAAACCATTAAATGCTGTCCCTTTGAAAAACAGTTACTGAATATTCAAGAAACGCTCCAGTCAGATGTTTGACAGGTAAGCACTGCTACTGTCACTGTCATAGATATATATTTCATGAAGTCCCTTGAGGCACCAGTTAGGGATCATGCTTTTTCTTACATTAGGCAAAGAACACATGTGAATGAAAAATATCACCTTCCCCAGACAACTGAGATTTTAAATAGAAAACATAGGAAAAAAATAGGTCAGAAAGGATCTCTGGAGATCATCTGCTCCAATGACCTGTTCAAAGCAGAGGGAACTTCAAAGTCAGAGTAGGTTTCTCAGGGCTGTGTACAGTCAAGTTTTGAATATCTCCAAAGATGGAGATTGCACAGCCTCTCTGGGCAGCTGTGTCAGTGTGGTCATGGTGAAAAAGCTTTTCCTTATGTTGCTCAGAGACTTAAGACACAGTATTTGTTGAAAAGAAAGAAAAAAAAAACTTAGCTTTTTGGATATTGGCAAAAAAGAAGGTTCACATGGATAATCAAACCTCTTAAACAGGATGGGTCAGTCACTGTCCAGATGGCAATGGCAGTCTCTGTTGCAGAGGTCCGTGCAGTGATGTCTTTGGCTGGATCGGGTGAGACTCCTAAAACCACTGTTCTGCTCAGTTCTTATAATCCAGCCAGCCCATGGTCATGTGGGACCACTCCAGCACATGCATAATTAATCACTACTATCTTAATCACATACAAAACCTCTCTTAAATATCTTGTCTATATAAAAAGACTGTTGTATCTCAGCATCTCAGCAGGAACAGTTTCTATTGACTATTTACAGCTGTCTCACTTGTGACAAGTGGATCATTTCTGCAGCAGCAACCACCTGGGGGAATCTCTGGAAGGAAGGGTCAGATTCTTCATCCAGGATGTTAATCAGCACATTGAAGCATATGAATTGGACTAGGCACAGCAGCAGCTGCCTGGAGGAACTCCTAGAGCAGTCTGAAAGTCTCACTCCTGTGAGTCAGACAAATACTTAATTGTTAAGGTGTCTTGGAGTTCAGTCAGCCTTCTAGATTCAAGTCAGTCCACTGTCTCAAACCAGTCCATTATCTAATCTATCCTAGCAGGACCACCAAGGAACTATTGGCTGAAGAGCACTGGGTGTGCACACAGGCCCTGATAAGTAGTTATGCCACAAATGTAAGAACAAACTTAATTTTCATACTTATTATAGCTCTTGCCACATTCATCCAATGAAAATTTCCTCTGTGTCTGTTGCATCTTGTACTTTCGTTGGCTTCTGTCCTTTAAAAAAAGTCTGCCTCCATAATATCTATAATTCCCCTTTAGGTAGTGGAAGGCTGCAATTAGAAAAGCTCCCCTTAGCCTTTCTTTCTCTTCCCCTGGCTAAGAAAAAACAGTTTCTTCAGCCTCTCCTTATATGCCCTGTGCTCCAGACCCCTTCTCACAGAATCACACAAAATGGTTGAGGTTGGAAGGGATCTCTGGAGATCATCTAGTCCAACCACCCTGCTCAAGCAGGGTCAGATAGAACATGTTGTCCAGGACCCTGTCCAGACGGCTTTGAAATATCTCCAAGGAAGGAGACTCCACAACCTCTCTGGGCAACCTGCTCCAGTGCTCTGTCCTCACAGTAAATAAGTGTTCAGACAGAGCTTCCTGTGTTTCAGTTTGTGCCCATTGCCTTTAGTCCTGTCACTGGGCACCACTGAGAAGAGTCTCGCCCTGTCCTCTTTTCACCCTTCTTTCAAATGTGTAAATGCATTGATAAGACCCCCCCTCAATCTTCTCGTCTCCAGGCTGAACAGTCCCAGCTCTCTCAGCCTTTCCTCACACGAGTGATGCTCCCATGCTTTCATCATCTTAGCTGAACTTCCTAATGGTCCCCTCTGCCCATTTCTCCAGCCTCTCAAGGTCCCTCTGGGGAGCAGCACAGCCCTCTGGTGTATCAGCCACTCCTCCCAGTTTTGTATTATCAGCACACTTGCCCTCTGTCCCTTCATCCAGATCATTGATGAACAAGTTGAAGAGTATTTTACCCAGTATTGACCCCTGAGATACACCACTAGCTATTGGCCTCCAACTAGACTTCGTGCCACTGAGCACAACCCTCTGAGCTCTGCCATTCAGCCAGTTCTCAGTCCACCTTCCTGCCTGCTCTTCTAGCTTGTACTTCCTCAGCTTGCCTATGAGGTCCTGGCACACCTCTGACTCTCTCCTGGCAGTCAACATTTTCCTTGTACTGGGGAGCCCCAAATTGATTCAGTATTTCAGATGTGGTCTCTAAAGTGCCATCTCACTGGGAGCTCACCCAGTTTTATTCTTCACTGAAACCTCTGATGCACAAGAGGTGATAATACCAGCTTGTGGAAGGGGCTGTGTCCTGTGGTGTGTGGCAAACACCATTGTGCTGACTCTAGCAGTCCTATGCAGTCTCAAGCAGCAACATAGTACCACAAGCACTCTTTTTGCACCAGTTGCCGTGCAAAGTATTGGCACATCCTGCTCACAACATTCCCTCCATAGAAGTCAGCTAAATAGGAAGCCAGACTTGAGTCCTCTCTGGTCCCTGTTAATTTTCTTATTTTCTTGCTTGTCAGGCAATCCTCCTTTTTTCTTTTTTCTTTTTTTTTTCTTTTTTCTTTTTTTCTTTTTTCCTTTTTCCTTTTTTTTTCTTCTTTTTTTTTTTCTTTTTCTTGTACTTTGCTTCCCAGCAGTGTGTCACTCTCATGAGGGCTAGATCTGTTGCATGCTCCTTTCTGCCATACTGTGCTCCAAACAGAAAGTGGAAACCCAGCAAAGGGCACTTTTAGTTGATGGAGTTGCACATTTCCTGTACACATTGCCAGGGGCCTGAGTGCAAGTCTCCCCTCCCACTCCTAGGGGTTTGGCTGCCGGGCTCAGGGCCAGCTTTTGGTGCAGCTATGTAGCTTTGAATCAGAAAACTGTTCTGGAAGAACCATGGTGGAAGGAGCAGAGGGAAGTGGGGGCCTGGCCCCCTTTTTGCTTGAGAGCTGCATGTAAGGTGTGAGGTGCACCCTTGGTTCTGTCTGAGCCACCCTGGGACTATGCCTCTGCCTGGCCGTGTAACTCGTTGATCCTGCCCCCCAAATCCTGACACCACCTCAGTGCCACCACTGCTTTGCCTGGTGGTCGCTGGCCCCAGCCCTGCTGGGCTCTGTGGGTTGTGGCACTGTGGGACTGCACCCCGTGGGGAGGGTACAGCTCTGCCAGCCAGGCAGGCACCACCACCCCACTGGCCTCTATAGCTATTCAGACATACAGTACTCAATCATAACTCACTGTGATTGACAACTACCATTGAGCTCTTTCTCCATCAATTATTTCAAATCACTTTTCCTGAGATTATTCAATTGGTGGTTTTGGAGCAGCATTAAAAATTCTTCCAAAACTCTTCAATTAATATAAAATAGGTAAAACATTATTGTACTCCAAACATCTAGTGTCAGAACTGAACTGCTCCTGAATACGCTTCCTTTTTAAGATAATAAGAAGTTGTGCTTGTGAATCATTTTCTCTATAATCTTCCACTCAGCCTTCCCCCAAGAAAGAAGATACAAAAAAAATAATTTTCCTCAGGGAAAATATATTAATAAAAAACCTTACAAGATTTATCATAGATGTTAGAACTATTCAATGTTTCACCAGGATATTGTTTTTTCAGTTGTGTAAACCATCAAGCTACATCAGGGCCTTCAATATTTTCCTATATGTTTTACAAGAACACAGGAAACAGTGCACATTTTCCAAGTGCTTAATGAATCACAGCCCCATTATCTCAGTTTTTCCCAGTTAGCAGAATGAAAAAGATACCTCTTTGTGAAAATCAGTAGTATAAATAGATCTGTTTGAATGTTCTCTGTCATTCAGTCTTTGGAGAATTCTTGTCAAATCCCTCTACTAAAATCATAGTCATTAGTCATTTATTAATGAGCAAAGACTACGTCTTTTAACACATTAGCTTGGTTTATGATTGCTAGCAGTTTCATACAATTTAAAGTGAATTCAGGCTATTTACATGTTGTTCTTGGCCTTTTTAGCTTTTGTTTCAGAACACTGCAACCCTTCACAGCTACCTTCTGAGTTTTCAAAATATTTCCACTTCCCTCTTCCTTCCTTGCCACAATTAAGTGGAATAACACTGCTTATTGTCACATCAGGGCTCTTTCAGATGTTGTAGCCTATGTACAGCTTGATTTTCCACAGTTTTGAAGGGAGTTTTTTTGTAGTTTACATCAAAGAAGAAAAGTCAAGATCACAGAGATTAAGTTGAGGATAACCATCAGATCAGTGAAAATTACCTAAAGAAAAAAATTCACTCTTTGCAGTGAATTTCACTCAGCTGTAGTACACAAAACCAAAAGAGAGGCAGTAAATTTACAGCAATTGCTTTCTTCTGATGGCTACATGATTTGCCAAAAAACCTGCTCCTAAGTTGTATAGTAACCACATTGTCCTTGGCATATTGTGCCTGCTAATTTTATTTCTAGGTCAATGGTAAACTGATCAACTCAACTGTTATAGTGAAAAAGCTTAGCTGCAAAGAAAGTGCAAGCAGTAGGCACAGTCCTGCTGAGTGGCTCCCCATTGGAGCCAATTAAATCCCAGCACAAATGGACTCTAATACACTCATTTTATTGGAATAAATCCTGCTTCTTCCAAAGCAAAGCAGGGACCACTTAGATGCAGAACTAAAAGCAGAGAGTGACTTGGAGTATGTAATATAAGTGTGCATAAATATACCCTGAGCACTGAATGTCTTTGATGAGACAATTATATTAAAATGACTACTATCACACCAAGTACCCTAAAAGGAAAATACTTAAAACAATATAAAAACCTTGCCCCCCAAATTCCTATTTCTCTCTTCCCTTTAAAAAATAGAAAGGCAAAACCTTCTACTGCTTTAAAATTATAAGGCACAACATTAAATCTATAATTTCACTAAAAGAAAAAAAAAGGAACTATCAACATTCAGTAATCATTGATCTAGTCAAATCAACTACTCCCACACAGAATACTGGTCACATAAATTGTCTCTCTTACCACGTCATATTTCTCCTGAAAAAAATCTCTGCTGATAGTGATTTGGATAAATTGTATATAAATATATGGAGTCTTAGAAAAAGACACATTGAAAAAACACTCAAACATTTTCATAAATCAAAGCCAATCACATTCTAGTGCTATATAAGTCTATTAAATCAGGTCAAACAATTTAGCTTTCTGTTTTCCACAAGTTTCGTGTAGGTATTGATAATTTACTAATCATGAGACTGAATAAAGAAATGAAAAAAACAGTATGTCTCAGATTAATGCAAGAAGCAAGAGCCTTCAAAGGCTCAAATATACGGGAGCCGGCATTTGATCTTGACATTAGTTTTTCACAGAGTTAAATGGAATTTAATCACTTTGGGATTAATCATACTTCCCTGCAGCTTTTCTTGTATTTTCTCCAAACAATACGGATAACTGCATCATTGGCATAACTTATGTCCTTAGAATTGCACAGCTCTGGGATGTGTTAGAGGCTGAAATCTTGCATCTCTTACCCTTTCAACTTGTTTTCTTTCCTCCAATCAGGAAAGCCTCTGCAGATTTGGGAAATATAAGTTATGGCCCACTGGAGTTGCTCTGTTAACATTAATTTCAGAGGAATTTAAGAAATTAAATATTGCAAAAGGCTTCTATTTACAAAACTACTGATGCATTGCTCCATTGGTTTGAAAGTCAAAGCAAACTATTAGTTCACCTTGTTGCCTGCATTCTTCTATTTCTCTTTTTTCATTTTTGAGGAGGAGTTAGATGAATTATATCTTATGTCTTGAGCTCTCACAGCCTATTTTTGCTTCCCTTATGGATCCAAGGTGAAATTCAGGAGTTGTGAGACCATGTAAACCACAAACAGTAATGTCCACTAAAATAAGCCTAAGTAGAAAGTGTTTCTTAGAGTTTCACTTTTTCAGTAGGTATGTCATGTGAGGATCACAGACGGTAATGGTTTTCCATGGGTTTCCTGATTCAGTATAACAGTGCTTAACGTTATAAAGGATATGAGATCAAGTCCATCTGTTACAGCCACATCTGCAGGTACTCCTCAACTCAGTGGCCATTTAATAAAGCATTTCCCTAGTTGGACTTTTAGAACACGATTTCTAACCTTAAACTGTATTATCCAAAACTGGTTAAACTTCGTATTGCATTGTAGTGCTCCTATTTCCCTTTCCTTCCATGAAGATTAGTGGGGTAACAGCAGCATAGAAATTTGGCAAAGAATTTGCAAGGATAGGATTCAATTTAGGATATTGATATAACTATAAAGATTAAAATAGAAATACACTGCAATATATATTATTAAAATATAGCATAAGCATGATATAGCAATTTACGTAGACACGGGGTTGTTTGATTTGGCATTAAGAAGTCTAATTAAAATTGGATATTCTAAAAATTCTCAAGTGAACTCAGAGAACTAAATGGAGGAAATGGAGGCTCTTTCTTCATAGAGGTAAATGTTTAGTTAAATGAATTGTTAAATGGATTGATTTATCACACTTAGTAATAAACTTATATGGGAGTAATATTACTTAATCTACTCGAATGCTGTTACCTTGTCATCATTTTGTCTGGCTATTCTGCGTTGCCCATAAAGACATTTGAATACACACACACACACACACACACACACACACACACACATACATATGTATATATATACACTGTCTTATCAACTCTTCCAAAACTTTTATGCAGCCCACAAAAGTAAAATTTCCTCTCTTTATCCCTTTCTGAGTTTTTTTTTTTTTTTTTTTTTTACATTGCAGGGAATCTTTCACAATGTCAAAGAAGGCAAAAGCTATGAACTGTGCTTTCTCACAGGCTATTAATGGAAATACTGACTGGAGAAAATAATTGCTTTAAAAAAAGTGAAGTTTCAGTCTAGGAGCTTTGCTTTATCTTTAGTCAATACAAAGGTATCAGAGAGTCAAAATATAAAAAGAGGTGTCATAAAGCAATGATTTGTATCCATCCCCTTCAAAATGCTACTTTAAAAAAAGAATACAATTGAAGGTTTTTTTGGAATGGTTGAATGTCCTTCTGTAAATTAACTTAAAATCATGACCAAATAATTAATAATGTTGTGAACTTCTCAGTCAGCTGAGGTTTACTTGCTTAAAAAAAAAAACAACTCCACAGCATATATATAACTGTTCACTCCACTTGCACATCATATCCTTATCTATTATACATATATATATATGAATATCTATATACAACAATAGGAATATGAATATTACTTCAGTGCTTAGCAAATAAAACATATAGGAAATGATCTCTTCTCCAAAATACTCACAGTCTAAACAAACAAGAGAAATGAGAGAAACTGAGATGTTACCATCTCTTCTTTAGAGATAGTAGGGGGGAAAAAAACCTTGAGCTCTATGCTCAAGGTTAAAATGGATGGCACTAGCAACTTAACCTATTACTCAAGTCCCACTTCAGCTATTTGGCCATTACACTTGTTTTCTTCTTTAGAAGTTTATGGCAATTGCATTGGGAGGAGCTTCTCAAGAGGTGAAACCATCAAGTGACTGATGGAGCAAAGAAACCCATTAACAGAAATTTGCAATGACTAGTTTGGGGAGCCATCTCCCTCTGACATGAAATCAAATAGTCATGAATAAGTACAGGCTACTCAGCACGGTGCTAAAGTGTTTGAATTATTTGGCTTTTGGTGCAGAAAGGCTGTTTGTTTCTCTTTCATATTACAGCTGCCTGAGAGAAAAATAATTAAATGAAAAGACTTTTACTTCATGAAAGACTGTAACTCATTTGTTCCTGAATGAAAATTTGTCAAGCAAACAAAAAAGACATTGTCATCTCCTACTGGATAGTAATGTAACCTTTATTCTCTCTTATAATCTATTTCATATTTTGAAACTGTACCTGCCATTTGTAATACACTGAATTTCTGAAGGCTAATTCTATCCAGTATCATTTAAAAGAAAGCTTTAATATGTCCCAGACTCCTCCTTTCTCATCCTTACGGTCTCATGACTTAAACAAACTTCTCGACTATAGTATTTGCAGCTGCATGACAAAATATTTCAGGCAAATCCAGAGAGGGGAACAAACACCCCTTAGTCCCATCAACTGCTTGGTTGAACATCCCTTGCAATATTTAAATGGCCTGTATACAAATGTATACTGCAATCCATTCTGCACAAAGTTGTCTTCAAAGAGTAACATGAAACTGCCAGAGCTGAAAGTGTTAGCCTGTGTTCAAGCCTGGAGCATCACCAGACAAGGAAATTCAGAGGAAAGATGATCCCCAAAAAAGGCACAGCGAGACACGTGCGGAGACAGCGTACCTCTCTACCGGCTGCTCATTCTGTCTCACTTCTAAGAATTTCAGGAGGGAAACAGGTAGACCAAGGCAAAGTCGCTTAAACTAGTGCTCTCTACTTTGCTATTTTTTTCAGGGAAGAGAGATTAGATGGAAACCAGATTAACTGATAGCATTTCATCCAGAATAGACTATCATGTGCATCAGAAGTTTCTGACATGAAGAATTACGCTTTATTTGTTTCTGAACAGTTGCACTGGAAATCCCAACAACTGGATACTACTTCTAAAAGTGTTACCATTATTTTCAGTTTTAATTTGTTATTCCTCTGTTTAAAACCTGTCAGTTCTCCACAAACAGTCAAATAATCAATAATGTACATCAGATGAAACCAGTTACACACCACAAGTAAAGGATAAAAAATAGTCAAAGTGGACAATTCACAAATACCCCCTAGACTGAAAACTGCTATCTAAGCTATTCAGATTACATTTATGCATAAAAATCACATTTAAGGAATGAAGCTCATTTGATAAACGATTGTCTAACAGAATAAAGAAGGCGTAATTGCTTAGATAATTTATTTTCACAGGAAAACAATTCAACCAGTTCTAGAGACTATATCATCAACCTCCTAGAGCTTGACAGCCCACTACCTCCCTTGACAGCAATTCTGAAATTAAATGCCTTACCTACCAGTACAAGCATATCTGAATAAAAGCAGTATTCTTTATAAAATTTGCAAAAGCTTTCTGTCTGCCTTATTTCGGGATAATAGACTTTTTTTCACTGATTTTGTTTGAGAAAACAAAACCTGTCAACAATCAGAAAAGGCAATTAAGGAAAATGTTCCTGAACTTATGCTATTATGTCAACAGTATATAACACTTATGAATGAGTTTGTCAGGGGCCATTACACTCCTAAATCAGCAATATGCTTCCCTAAAGTAAACTTGCTACTTTTGTCTCTATCACAGCATTTGCAGTGACAACATGTTCTAAACTCTGTACATGCATACAGCACAGTCCAATGCTTAAGTAATTAATTGAGTATAACCATATGTCCATACACTGAAGCCATGTTGTTATTACAGCCATTGTAACAGCTGGACAGTTTGTAGACCGATTATTATTATTAAGGGCTTGTTTTTTATCTGATAATAATTTGATAGCACAAGCATCCATGTGAATCATAATGAATCTTATAGATAGCAGTTTTGAAAATACATAATAAGGCTTTCCTGTACATGCATGTACTTGCATAAATGCAGGTGAATGCAACTGTGAACGCTAGTACATTATTCTACTATGCTCAGACAGGCTGAGGAATGTTTTTACCTGTTTCTCGAAAGAGTTCCACACAACATAAATACATGTTCTTGTGTAACAATAAAAATAATTTAAGCTTCCCTATCTCTCTTCCAGATACTCTTAAAAGTTTATAACTCAAAGCACCAAACTTATTATGGTAAATCATTACTAGCACCAGAGCCCCCCCCCGCCCCCCCAAAAAAAACACACAAGACCCAAAACTAAAAACCCAAACATCAGTTACTGCTAGGTTCCTGAAATTTGTAGAATAATATCATCAGAGTAAGTTATTCGCATTCATTCTTCTGCCAAAGGCACAATGTCATGCCCTTTAGAAAGGCTCATAGAACTAATAAGTAAGCTATGCGTTGAGCCCTGAAAGTCAGTAACATGAGGTCCTCCTAGGTCAAAAAGTCAGGGTAGTTTAAAAAAAAAAGAATAGTTTTACCAGTGCTCTCTGTCTACCTCTTTCTGTTTATATCAAAGCAGATTTATGACAAGCATCACAAATGCTTTTCTCTCCCACAGAGTACAAAAAAGACCTTCAGTAGTAGCTCAGGTACTCTACTTCTACACTTCAGGCACATTATCTCTTCCATGCTGGATTTCACCTTCCCAAAACAAGACCACAACTATTGGAAGATCAGCTCATAGACATAGCTTTCTTATAGGAAAAACCCGTAACTTAAATTGTCTATATAAATGGGTTCTGAGAGATTTCACAAGAACTTGATGAAAAGAGATGGAAGACTGTGGTACAGCAAAGGATCTGAACAACAGCTATTACAGGTCCACTAGCTGGCCTAGCTTTAGCATCTCTCACAAGTCCTCTTTGCCTGGAAGAAAAATCCTAGGAGGGAGTGCAGTCACAGGCCTTTGAGACAGGCCTCTCTTTCAAATCACCCTTTGCATTGCTTACACCTTTCCCTCCCTGATTTCCCCCTAGTTAATCAAGAGCAACAGCAATATCTACACTCCTATACTTAATGGTGGCAGGACACTGCCGTTTCCATGTACTTAGCAGTACATTAACTGCACTGCCATTGCCAGCTGTAAAAGCAGTCATTAGGCCAGCCTTTTTTCCCCCCTTTCTTTCAGGAAGAAGATATGAGCTCATTAAATTCTCAACACTCATGCAGTACTAAGCAGGATACACATTGCACTCAGCTACCGCCTTTATGTGGTGCAGGAAGAAATGCCTTTTCTATTACATTAATCTAGTTAACGCTGGATTAGCAAGAAAATTTACACAGGAAGAAAAGAAAGAGAGGAGGAGACAGGCTTTTATTCACTTACAGAAGTGGCCAGGGCCAAATCTTTCCTGGATCTAAACAGTATTTATCCAACTGATCTTTTTCAGCTCAGAGATTATAAGGATGGTAACAGTCACACAGTTATTACAGAACCTTAAACCTAAAAGATTATAATATGCTTTTATTGTAGAACCTTGAACTTAAAAGATTACAATATGCTTTATAATCTTAACATCAACACTACTTTTGATAGCATTTAATTCCTCCAAACCAATAGTTGCCAGATTGAACAGTTTACCGAGGGAGGTCTAATAAAGAGAACTGGAGGGAAGGTTAGAGTGGTAACAGAAGGTAAAGGTTATCGCTTTAATTGTCTGCTAACAAGTTATTATCCAGACAGATCCTTTCAATTGTACTTAAAGAACCAGAAGTCAAGTCTTTCAAGAAAGTTACTACAGATTTTTAAGAGCTAGTGTGGGGCATGGGTCCAAAATGTTTTTTTTTTTCTTTTACTACAAGCCCTTCTTTTACTGGAAGACTTATCAGGCAAACACCAGCAGAAAATTTGGTCAAATTCAAAGTGCATATTAACTGTGATTTTAAAAATACTATCTGTTCAAATCTTACAGCTATCCTCCATTGGGGGTACTCGCATATCTGAGCAGATACCCAACAGATAGGTATTCACGGTTCACTTTCCTCATCCCCAAATCACATCTCTTTCAGCATGTGACAAATTTCAGTCTTACAGTAACAGTGTTTACTCGATTTCTTTTCAATTTTCCATGCATTAATTTTCCTATTCACTTTCAAGAAGGATAATATCTATACACAGAAAAAAACTATGAAGGCAATAAATATATCAGTCATTAAAAACCCAGTCTTCCATGTTTTAACTTGCACAGCTATGACTGGTGCTCAACAAACAAAACCTTTCCATATTAAGACTACAGAATAATAAGTTTTATTTATGAAGATTTGAGAGCTATATTTCCACCTCCTCCAAAGAAATGACAGAAAAGGGTCAGAAATAATTAAGAAATGTACAGTAAAGGAGACCACAGAGAAAACTTTACAAATATTATTTCAGGAAATTAAGGTCATTTAGCTCTAATGCTGCATTCAGAATACATATCAAAAGAAAAGCTTTCCAAGTCATTATTTTTCAGTTCATTTCTAATGGCAGTGCTAAAAAAGTCAATTTCCCTTTAAGTTGGCAAAAACACCTTGACAAAACAAGAAGTCCAAACCAAAGGTAGAACTAAATGATTTGGTCAACCTGATATCAAACCAAATGGAATTAAGTTTTAACTCCAAAAAATTGTGAAGCAATTGTCATTACGAACCAGAAAAACCTCCAAACCTTTAATATTTTTTTGTTCTCAGTTAAAACTCTCTGGCAAAAATGACCTACATTTCTGTTTCTGAAACAGGTCAATCCAAGTCTTCAGAATTTTTGGCAAAACAAACAAACCAAAAGTTGATTAACTCTTTTACTGAGGCTGGATGGAATAAGATTTATCCACATATTTTTTAAATTTCTTCTTCATTTGTTACTTTCCCACAACCCTGAACTTCTTGTTTTCGACTGAACCGAAACAAGATATGATGAAACATCCAGAAGAAGGAAGGCTGTTTAGACATCGTATGTTCCCTAAGCAGGTATAGGGGGTATGAACGCTCTTTAGAAAAACAAATGTTTTATGTGCCACAGAAAAAGGTCCATACTCCAGAAAGCTTTACTAAAGTGAATTAGGGATGCTTTGCCTCTGATGCTTTAGAGGTTTAAACTACCAGCAGATTTTGCCTGCTATGACAGCTTTACAGACTAAATTATAGTATGCCCACGCAATCAGCAACATTCAGGCTTACAAAGAGAATAAAATTAGATGTAGTGGGAGGAAACTTTCCAAAATCTAATGAAATTTGCGAATTATTATAATTTCTTTTTTCAGTTCAGATTATTATTACAGAACAGACTTGATGAGTGTCAGGTTCCTGAGGCCCCCCCAGCCCTGCTGGTTCCTGCCCCCCACCCCCGGGCCTCCCTAGCCCCAGCCCCAGCCCCATCTCCCCCCAGCCTGGGGCCGGCTGTCACTGCCCCACTGCACTGCAGTGGGGCCGGCTCCAGCCCTGCCACTGCCCGGCCCCGGCCTGGCCACGGGCCCCTGGGACGGACCCCCATCTCGTCCCGTGGCGTTGCCCGACGCCTCCCAGGGCTGGGGCTGCCCTGCTGCCCCCAGGCCCTGCTGCCTCGGGGAGCCGCCTGCCCGCGTGGTGCCCTGACAATGTGCAGCCAAAGAAAGGCCGAAGTTATTCCTACAGATTCTCCCATTCTTCCTCCAATTTAAAATTTAAACTTTCTATTTCATTTGATGAGCTTCTTCAAGGTCGCCTTTACGACAAGAAATAAACAAACCAAACAACAGCTCCTTTGACCAGACTGGAATTTACAGACAAAAATAAGATGCAGGCATGACTTCTGGGAAGATAGCGGTATCAAGACATAAAACATAAGTCAATACTAGAAGTTTGGAAAACTTTACACATATTTAGTTTGTTTAAAAAAAAGGAATCCATGCATCTTTTAGTTAAAACTAATGTACCTTTAGTTGAAAATCTTCATAGTATGAAGTTAAACAGATTTTGCTTAGAGTCCATTTTATTTTAACAAGATTTACTTAACCAGTTTATCCATTTCTTGACAGATAACAGAACCTCTCAGAAGCACTAAATAGAGTATTTTTCTATAGAAATTCAGTTCCTCCATTTGCAACATTTCATGAAGAGACCTCAATTTTGATTAAATCTGATAGTAAATAGAAGTTTGTCTTAATGGTTTTGAAATCAGCCAGCTCTTATCTATTAGTGTTCCTTTTCCCTTAATATCACCTCAAATACAAAATAACTGTTTAGGTTATATACAAGTGATTGGTAGTGCATATATGCAAACAGTTAAAAAAACAGAAACATAAAAAAACTAAACATGAAAAACTGTTTTGATGTTCATAAATCATGAGAAATTTTTATTGTTTTTTGATGGTGACTTTGGCTTTCTATTTTGGTTCCCAATGGAAATATAGGCACAATATACTTTGTTCATTTTAGCCTGTAAATTGTCATTCCTGATACTCAACAATAAGATTTACAAATGACAGCCTAAACATGCAAATATTCCCAGCTTCAGTTGGAATAAACGTTACTGTTTTCTTTATGCATGTATGTATATAGATATGAAAGAATTCAATTTCTGTACAAATATATTTCTGTAAAAAAAAAGAAATGTGCATATGCACATCCAAACATACAAATTTTGTTGGTCTCTATGGACATTTATAGAAACCTATATAGATTTATAGTCACCAAAAAGCAGGGTAGATATTCTACAGTCAAAAGAAAAGAGACAATCTCTCTACCAGAGAATTTCTTGGGTATCAGAAAAAGTTTAGACACAGCAGTTAGAAATTTTGCATGCACTGATTTACTGTTTGGGTAAATTATCCTCTGGCAGTGTTTTCAATGCAGGATAAGCTACTTTTAGTACTTGAGGTAACTTTTAAAAGACTTGTAGACATAAAATGCATAAGGCACAGGACTACTTTGGCTTTCTCTTTTAAACCCACATTTTGTCTTTAGTGACTCTCTCAACTCATTTTTTGCATAGATATACATCATAATTTTTTACAGAGGGAAGTTGAAAGGGCAAGCTCAGACTGGCTCAGCATATAAAGTACACAGTCAACTGTACTCCAGTAGAACAGACAAATACTATGAAAACAAGGTTTTTTCTAACCGGTGGTGTCTTAAAATATATGAGTCAATATTTTTAAACTGAAGAAAGCAGTAAGAAACAGTATGAATGAATTACAATGAATCACAAACCTTTCTTCCTAAACTAAAATGCAGACTTTGTCACAAGTGGTTAGCTAGTGCAAAGAATAAGATTTGTTTAGACCTGAGAACAGGCTAGAAATACGTCTCTGTTTACTTCAATGTCAAGCATGTAGTTGATTAACATTTTATTTAAAATTCTAAAACTTGCCTTTAACAACAACAAAAAAAGAAACTTGAAAGTTGATCCATTGTCTTTAATGAAGTGTTCAAATCAAATGAATATCCCCCTGGTCTTTCAATAGTTCTTGTTTGGTAACAGACTGAAAAAAATGGAATTGATGATCATCTTTCATATAGTCCTTGGTGGGATCTCCCTCTCCCCTCAAGACTATGGTTTTGCACACGTATCCAACTACCACACATGCATTACAACCTGCATTAGGCAGGAGGACAACTTTGAACAAAATCTAGCACACATTTTACAGAATGAGGGGCTCTGGAAAGAGGCTGTGCCACTTAGAAAAGCAATTGAAGGAGGTTTCAGAGGGATTTAAGAGCTTAAAGGGTGATGACACTAGCGCTGCAGTCTCAGTCGAATTAAATCTGACTTGATTCAATTAGCAACACAGAATAGGAACCATAAAAAGGTAAGTTCAAAGAAAGAAAAAGAAATACCTTTCAGAAGAGCTATGGAATTTTTCCATTACCTAGGATAACTGATCTGACACACTGTAATTAAGATTTAGACCTGTCACAGAAAGATGTTGATACACTGCCTATGCGTATTCCTCTTCTAAGATCTGGAGTCCTACCCACTTGTGTTCAGCAACACAATTTTGCCATATTTGCAGGTAGAAAGGTAAAAATCGTAAAAAAAAATCAGAACAGACAAAGGGTTTTGCTTGCATGGTTTCTAAAACATCTGCACTCTTCTTCAGGTACTTCACCATTGTTTAAGTTTGTTTTTAAACACATTAAAGTTGGTTTAATCAACACCTTGTAATAGAGTCTATAACGTAAACCAAAGTTATCTGGCATTTATTAATATCTATGGTCAAGTATTTTAATCCACCTGTTCTTATGTAAGACATTTCTTGAATTTTCCATATAGACATCCTATTTTGGGTGTCCGTATATAAATTTTGGACATCCTAGCTCACCTTAAATTTTACATTTATTTAATGCTTGGTATATCTTGAATTTTAGTTCTGAAAACCACTATGGATGTACTATGTCTCTACAGCAGAAATACATACCATTTGGAAGGATGGAAGCAAATAATAACTGTTTTGTAGAACATGTCCTCTCCTTGGCATCCTTTCCCATCATTGCACATAAGCCTGTAATTCCTCTCATCTCCAAAACAGGTAACTTATTATTATACTAGACACTTTTCTATCCTTTATCTCTCACATTCAGGCTGTTACTACATCCCTCCACCTCTCCCTTTACAGCATCTCCAAAATCTAGCTTTCCATTCCATTTGTGTTTTCAGAAAGGAGTAGTCCATTCAGGAAATAACTAAGGCATAACAAGGGTACTGACATGTCTATCATGCGCTTCACTCCTCTTCTCTTACTCAGCTGTTCCCTCCTTTTGCTGTAATTTGCCTTCTTTCTCCATTTGTAATTCTTTACCCACTATTCTGAAGGCTTTAGGTTGCTGTGTCCAATACCAGTCAGCTATCACTTCAATGTTCAAATGTCCTTAAAAGCACTTTGATGTCATGTCCGAGGCTTCTCCCTAGACCTGACACCTCCTTCCTGATCCATCACATAACATCACCATCCTCTCTTTCGAGCAGAATTTGTCTTCACAGTCCTTTAAATAACCAAAAACAAAGGAAAAACTTTTTAAAGCATGCATAGCATTCTTTCTATTTTCTGATCTTTTATCTGTGTATTTTTCAGGTGTTTTTTGTTGTTTTTGTTTATTTGCTAATGACTAGAAATATTGGCTAGTTTAGCAATAAAATTAGGAATAATATAATACAATAGATCTGACTTTTCATTACATATTCAACAGAGTATCTGCTTCTGATGATCCATTTCATGTAATGCATTCAGTGAATCCTTGTTTTGTCAGTTCACTTAGGATGTCCTTTGGGTACAAACACTGTTTTACTACGCATGATAAAAAGCACAAAACGCATCTAGACAATGGGCCAAATTATACTCTTTACTATACACACAGATTTAGAGTAGCTGCACTGACTTCAAATGTTTGTATTGATCAAAGGAGGAAAATGTTTGCATGAATGCCTCTGGAATGAAAACCATTCTGTATCATGTACCTCACACAACTGCCGAGACAAGTGTAAAGACAGTGAAGGTAAGGGTGACATTATCCTGCTGCTGCGTAAGTATCCCTGCTCTTAAACTGAGCTGGATTAAAGAGAATAAAGAAACAAGAAGATTCATAATAGCAATTTTTTAAATTTGGAATGTGTGATCAATCTTGCCAGCAAGAAGTTAGATAATATGCATCTTTTCATTGAAAAAACATTCTCATATTGCTGCTCCTTTTTTAGAAGTAATTTTGGTACCTTCTGGTGTGGTGTTTGCTATGATAAAGTGATGTAGCTGGGACAAACAGCACTAACAAAGGAAAATCTTAGATTAAAGTCTTCCCATAAAGGGAAGAGAAGCAGCTAACTCCTGTTATTATACATAGGTATGTAAATACAATAACTACAGTTTACTGCTTCTTCTTCCCTTATACAGGCACACCTTGGAGATATTGTGGGTTCGGTTCCAGACCACTGCCATAAAGCGAATATCACAATAAAGCGAGTCACATGAATTTTTTTGTTTCCCAGTGGATATGAAAATTATGTTTACACTATACTGTAGTCTATTAAGTGTGCAATAGCATTATATCTAAAAAAACAATGTACAAAATGTGACACAGAGAAACGAAGTGAGCACATGCTGTTGGTGTCAGTAGACTTGCTCGATGCAGGGTTGCCACAAACCTTCAATTTGTAAAAAAAGTGGTATCTGCAAAGCGCAATAAAGAGAAGCACGATAAAACAAGGTGTACCTGTACATCTCTCTGTTTACACTAGTAAGACATGCATACTAAAAGAACTGCCTCTATAATGCTTAGGCCTTCCTGTTGTATGTTCATGAGGGAAAGGGGTCATGAAACAAAGAAATACTTTTACCAGTGAACTTCATTAGAGACCGAAAAACAGCAATGAATTATACTTTGGGTGGCTGTGTTGCTCTCACAAGGTATTAGACTGACAGCATCCAAGTCTGAAGTTGTTCTCCTTTCAGTGTAAGCTTCTTCACCCTATCTTAGGCAAATGTTTCAGTCATAACCAGCAAGGGCTAGTTCTGGAGCTGGAGAATTTAAGTACAATGCTATTTGTGTTTTATTCTCTATAGGTTATGCCAAAATTATAGCTTTCATGGCCTCAAAATGGGAGCCTGCTGCAAAGCTAGTAACCATGGATGAGGACTTCTGGACGAGCCTCTGCACGTAGTAGGATGGTGGAGAAACAAGGAAGAGGTATTGCTCAGACTGGTCATGGATAAGCTGGTTAATATGGCAATGAACTACAGATTTGGGGAACAGAACTTGCTTGATTTGTTTTTTAAGTTTTTCTTGAACTAGCAGAAATTTTGGTTTACGAACTGTCTCTTATACAGTTCAATCTGCCGGGTGGTGGGTGACGAGGCCCAGAGCGTGTGGCAGTGTCCAGCTGGCCAGCAGGGCTGTGCCCTCCCCTTCCCACAGGATGCCTCCCTCAGTGCCACGACCCGCAGAGCCCAGCAGCACCAGGGCCAGGGCCCTCTGTGCGCTTAGGTCCCTGGTGGCTTCCCCCGGCAGCTGCACACCTCCTGCATGGACTCTGTCTGAAATCAGATGCTGTAAAATCATCAGCTTCGCTTAACAACAGCTAGTAAGCAAAGCGTGTGAAAATTTTTCCTACCATTTCCTTATGTCATCATCCCACAACGGAATTCCAGGCTGGGACAAAAAGCCATGGGAATGGATTTCTCTGCAAGACCATAGTCCAAGGTGGAATATAAACGGTGCCCTGCATGAGTGAATTAAATTATGTGTATTCAGTTTCTAAATCCTTCCCATATTCAGTTATGGCTAATGCTTTGGAAACAATGAAATAAAAGTTATTAGCATTATCTATTCTATTTTTCAATTTTATCTATTTCTATTTTATTATGTTAAAAATTCAGAGTCTCAAATTCATTTATAAACTTCCTTCATCAATTTTAGATTCTATCACTGGGACTTTGATACTTTGCAAAGGTTAGACTTTCTTTAAAAAAGTTCAATAGTAATCTAAAATGTGAAAGCAAATTTAATCTTCAAGCGGTGAGGTACCCATGTAAGGAAAAGAAAAGTAAAAATAACAATCATCCTCCTTGCAGAGCCCAGCTTCTCCCTGTGAAATGATCTAAACTACACATTTTATCGACTTAGTTCACATGATAACACAGCTAACACTGATGCCAAGAGGATAAATAATGTGCTTAACATTCTCTGTAGAGAATGGAGGGTAGATTTTTGTGTGTGAAGAAACTGAATCATACCTAAATTTCCTTAGTGTGACAAATTACCTCTGCTACATCCCATGTCTCTATTCAATTAAACAAATATTCTGGTGGTCCAGCATTATTTAACTGTGATTAAACTTACCTAAAATAAAATTATGATTTTTTTCTCATCAAAGGTTCTTTTCGAAAGAGCAGCACTTTTCAGTTTTCTGCCTTAATTTATTCTTCATTTGTGCCACAGAAGACAAGCTGGATTCTAACCTTGACCAAATTAGTAACTGAGAATCATTCATAAGAAAAAGTTTAATCTCAGGGGTAAAAGATTTATATTAAGATGCTGTCAGAATTTAATGTGATAGAAAGAAAAGCAATTCCATGATGCTTGAAATGAAAACATACTTTAAACTCTTTGTAAAATGCTCTGCATATTTCTGAACCTAGGTAATCACAACGTAATGGACTTTTGTCAGTTTGTTTGCCAACAGTAAAAATTTCAGTTCCACTTTTTTATATGACTAATTAAGTGCAATGGGACAACAAGATAAGGGTTTTTATGATTTGGCCTCTTGGTTTCAGGTTAGTTACCACTCGGTTATCTTCTGCGCTGCTACTGTAAGGTGTTCAGCTCTATGACCTGGGATAGAATATAGCATCATGAAGACTGTAGTTATCGATGTGACCCTCATGGATTAGTTTGTTCTTAAAAAGTAACCAACAGTGGGGATTCTCTCTTTTAGCAGATTCACATTGTTAAAGAGGAGAACATGATTTAACAATCTAGGTTGGGGATTAAGTTGTCTTGAGAGGTTTCAGATATCTATCCCCTGTGCTTTTCCAAGCAGTGATGGGCACTAGAAAGGCTGGAGAATGAATCATTGTTTGTTTTGGATAGGAAAAAAAATTAAACCTTGTGATGGAAATCTTACTGCAAAATTGTAACTTGATACAAGCACTAACTGCTGTTACTCCTTTATACTGTATAATGTATGTATTTAGACTACAATATGTTTAAGTTAGTGCTTAGAGATACTGTCTTTCTGTTTCCAATAATGAAGAAAAGCTATATAATACTGTTCATCTGTTTCCAGGTAACCCAGCTAATATATGGCTCATTCAGCCTGTCAGACATAATGCTGGTCATAACTATACCTTGTGTGTCAATGCCTACAGAGACTGGCAAGTCTTGATTGCACTACTTTGCAAATTACCTCAGACAGAGACAGAAGCACACACACACAACACACTTATTTTTAAATTTCTTTTCTGCACCTGATTCCAAACTAATGCAGAGTTACATGAGTAGAGAATTAGATACCTCCGCACCTTATTGGACATTAACAATCAGTAGATGAAGCTGTTCACAGTTTTTTCTGCTTTGCCAAGAAGAAGCCAGGGCTGAATAGCTTCTGATGTTTTTGCGGGGTTTTGTTTCGTTTTGCTTTGGTTTTTGGACCAGAGATGCATCCTGCACTTGAACATTCAAACAGACCCAGCCAATCATAATGATACTGCCCCAAGGAGGAGTAAAATGCTTACTGGTGCCCCACTTCCAATCATTTCTTCACCTGATGCTTCAGAAGCTACTAGCTGCCATCAGAACCTAGAGAGCATGGGGAAAGGCTGGTGGACAGAGGCTGCTGCTGAGCACCTGCTGCCATGGCTCCGGGAGCAGAGGTAGCCGTCCTGGGCAGGTGTAAAGATCAGAGCAATCAACCAAGAAAGCCTACATGGAAAACCAGTCTCCAGTTCAGCGGTATTCTGCCTCTGTCAGTGAGGGCAATTTTCAGGAGGGTGAGAAAGAGAAAACATCTTGAAAGAAAGAAAATTTAGTAGAGAGGAAAAGATAGCAAGATACAGAAACATACTGAGAAACAAACTATATATATATGTGTGTGTGTGCATATGTATATTTATATGTAATATACAAATTATGCTATAAGGAATACTGAATATAGAGACAGATAGATAGATAGATGGATATTTACTGAGTTTCTTTTTTTTTTTTGTAATGGACACCTTTTTTTTTTCTGTCCTCATTTTATACCTAGAATAACAGCCAAAGGCCTACAAGAAATAATAATAGTCTTATTTAGTACCTAGCCTTTGGGTTTTATATTGCATCCCTGATTAAGCTAAGTAACATATATACATACAGAAAATGTCTCTCTCTTCCAAAATATTTGGGTTTGTTTCAATAGTAACAAATGGAAGACGGTGTAACAAAATATTTTGCCTTCAATTCCTAACCAATGAGGTTTGATAATATTAACTCATTCCCTGAATAAAATATACTGGAGAAGATCACAGTTAAGAAGAAGGCAAGACAGAGAAATATGAGTCTTGATCCTAGAACAAAGCAGGTGGTTTGTAGTGACATGAGATGAACAGAGATGAAAGGTAGAAATCTTTCTTTATCTGTCACAGATAACCTAAGAAAGTGTCATCTGACATTAGTGCTGCCAATTTACACCTTCTAGGTGACAAGCTAAGGACTGGTTAGCTCCCACAGGTATAATAGCAAAAATAAGGCTTTTTAAGTCCACCTGAGACAATCACTAATTTTTTTCTTTGTTCTTTCCACTTTTTCCTGTATGTTCTCAGAGGCTGTTACCTAAAATTCACTTCCAGCAGCTTGAAGCCAAGCTATCAGTTTAATGGAAAAAATTTGTCAGAAAAACTTTTATCACAACAGAACTGAGACTAATGGATCAAGCAAGCCTGCGCTACCTGTGGAACTTTTTTTTTTTTTTTTTGAGGGGTGTTTTTTTTCTTTTCTTTTTGGGTTACAGCATTTAAGCTAGGGTGAGTCCTTGGCTGGTTCCAGTAGTTCCATCTTGTTTGGAGAAGATCTGAAGCAAGACTTGATGCACTACAGCAATAGGATGCAGAAATTTTTTTTAAATATATGTGGAGAAAAAATTTAAAATCGAGAGAGAAGTCAGATCATGAGAGAAACTTATTCCTGGGGAAGAGCTTTGCTTCATTTTTTGTTAATGAAATTCTTCGTCTAGGAAGAAAGTATCTTGATATAGGCAAACCATTATATGTATATCCCAAGCTGGTTGCCATTCAGGATAGTTTAAAAAGAAGTTGTAAGGAGTTACACTTAAAAAAAGAAAATAAAGAGAAAATTAAAGTTTTGACTGAGGTTAATGATGTAATATTTTGTATTGTATTATAAGAATAATTGGTCATCATTGAATGGCTACATCATTCTGTTGTGCAAAAGGCAAATTATGAGCAACACTGATTTTTGTATACATTCATTTTGGTGTATTTCTGTTACTTACAGCAACTTTCTAACTCACAAATACAGTTTTTGTGCACCATCCAGAAGGTATTTTGAAGAAGAAGAAAGTGCACATTCTGAACAAAAACAAATTTGCTTCATCATTGTTTGCCCTTGCAATAAAAAATGCCAGTGTGATAGCAAAAGGATGTTTCTTGTCCTCTTTCAGTAGCAGACTGCAGGCTGAAAGGGTAACTGGCTACCTTCAGGCCTATGCAACTCAAAAAAAAAAAAAAAAAAGTCATCTATAGCCCGATGGCAGCGATTCAAGTCAGACCAAGTCCTGACAATCTATGCTATATTGTCTTGCTGTACTGAACCAGAACTACCTAACTTAGTGTTTAGAGAGATGGAGAGAAAGAAAAAGCAAATGAACCATGGCATGCCATCCATATCATGCACATATTGGTAAGGTAATGGATATTGATGGGCTCTTGCTGTGGGACATTTTGGGACTTGCAGACTCCAAAATATTGTATTTATTTGTGCTGCAAAGACAGGAAGACAGAATGCTATTGTTTCCTAGTAGCTGTTAACTCAGAGTAAGAAAAGGGTAGCCACTAAGCACTTGCAGAGTGGCTGTTTATTTTTTGTAAGAGTTTGGGTTGAGGTGGTTATTATGGGATACTAGAAGAGTGGATGGTATCATTTAGAATTCTAATTGCTACTGGTAATACAGGTTATATAAGCTTCCTGGAATCCTGGAAAGTATTTTGATCCGAATTACTGTAATCACTGTTCTGATTCTTTATCTCATTATACAGAAGCCCTCAGAGACGTATTTGGCCCTATGCCTTTGGATTCTACCTCTTTTAAACACAGCCACAAATGCATCTTTCTTGTTCAGTTGGCATTCATCAAGGTTTTGATTCAGATTGTTGAGACGGTGTTCCATCATTTTAACTTGGATAATGGTCATTTTATTTATTTCTTTGAAGCAAAAGAAGCTTTAATAGCAGCAATGTGGCCAAGGATTCTTCTGAGGAGGAAAAATATCTTTTAATGGGAAATTAGAATAAAAGTTAATTAAAAAGTGATTTTACTGGCAGTGGAGAGGGTAATGTTAGCAATGGTATGCTGAAAGACACGATTAAAGGCATCTCTAGTTAGCCTGTAATTTCAGAAATATGATGATAAAAATACCTAGAAAAAATAAAACAACGCTATGCACTTTTAACATCTACTGGATTTTCTTTGCTCTTTTCACTTTCTATATTTTTCACAGTTGTGTTGATTATGCTGAAGGTGAAGCATCACATCCTACCTAAGAACACAGTACCATGTTTTACAGTTTTTCTGCCCCTTAGAACATGACACCTGTCTTATTTCCTTTGGTTTCTCTTTTTTGGGCTGTTCTTTTGTATTTACTTGTTGATACTCAAATATTTGCCAGTATCATGAAAGGAGCTCTCCCTGAAATGCAGATGACAGAAACTTGTTTTCCTGTCCCTAAACTAACACTTTCCTTGCAGTATATCAATGTATCTGTCAGATACCCACTCCTGGATGTCAGACATCTTTTTGAAACGTCTCAGCTCAATTGGACTGAAGAATCTTTCTTTGGCCTTCCATATTTTCTTGTTTTTCTTTCTTCCTGTCTATTTAACATTGCTTTTAGTGGCAGCCAACTCATTTTAGATTTGTCATTGTGATCTTTTTTTTTCCTTTTATTTAATTTAACTAGGCCTACTTTCTTCCTAGATGAACAATAAGCATCTGAACCCTATTGTCTGGCTAATTTTTCCTTTAAGGTTTCATTCAGGCAAATATTGCTCTTTCTGTAGTTGCACGTAACCAATTCTCACAGATGCTAAGTTGGGTTATGGTGAGGTTGATATATCCTGTTTTGCTGATTTTCAAATGTTCCTTTAAAAAAAAAAATTATTAGTTTCAAACACTAATAGAAACAACATTTTGGGATCTGGAAGAAACAGCATATAGGAGAACAGGTAATCTGCAAAGTCTCTATTTAACAAGCACTATAAAAAACAGCAAAAAGGCTAAAAAAAAAAAAGAGACAAAACATAAGATTCTCAGATGTTATAAATCTGTATATTTCCACCATCTTCAGCAAATCTTTGATCACTTATGCTGTTGTCTGACCAGGCTTAAGGTGTTTTCAGTTTTGGATTCACAGAGCTGATTTCTCTCTGATGTATACCCAGTCAGGAGCATTAAACTAGTTTAAAATTTCTGCAATAGAGTGAAGTGTCAGTCCTGTAATCTGTTGCACAGTTAAGAAGAACTGAGCATGCAAGTAGAATATTCGTAAATCCTGTGCTGAGAGAAAGAAACAATTAAGCATGAAAAATACAGCAGCAGTCCCATTGGAAAATAGATAAAAGAAAATTCAAACACAGCCTCAGCACAGAAACAAGTAGGACACCTCAGGGAACAGAATGCCATGTTTTGGATATCTTGTTCTAATATTAGAATAGACCTGATTATTAGCCATTAAAAACAGGTAGGTACCATACAGTTGAGAATAACAAAGTGATCTGACTTCAAGTGACACATGCAAATCCTTATTAAACTACAATAAACCATCAGAGTATGATGAAAATGCGGTAAACTGAATCCTGACCACGCTGTTGCCTAACCATTGCCAGAGCAGCCCAAGAGTGTCTTTGCAGCATCCCCAAAAGTCTTTGAGGAACCACTAGTGACAACTATGCTCTCTTTGGTATTGTACTGGGGGAAGGAAACGAAAGAAACATGCAAGAGCAATGCTCCAGGCTTGCGTCCCATGTCCACAATCCCTCACATCTTCCACTGCATCATTTTTCTACAAAGCAGAGACACCATGAACCACTCCAAGCATTGCTAGACATCAGGCAACATGCAAGAACAGGAAATTATGAACAGATGATGGAGTGGTTATTATGCCTGCCTTCTCAATACCTCAGAGTGTGCTTCAGTACAGTTACTAAGAACTGAACCCATAATTAGGAAATACACCAAACATAGCAGTTCATATTATTCAAACACAACAACTTAAACTACTTTAAGATCTCAACAAACAATAGAGGATGATTATTTTCTAGGTTCTATTCATTAAAAAAATATATTTATTTTCTCTGACTTGTGATTTTAGGGAGACCAAGACCAAAACAACAACAACAGATTTTATTATATTATATGTTGTTTCCTTACCAAGCTGTTATAATTTCCCATACCTAGGGAAAAAGAGTTATTTTCTTCCAGGGAAAAGACACTAGGTAAGAAAGACACAATAACTTACCAAATTATACCACACCTCCATATTGAGCTACTTGTGGGAGATATTATCAGCTGTAATTTAGGTATTAATGACCAAACAAAACCTCTTTTGCATGCACATTTGCATTTGGTATTTCTCTTTGTATGATATTAATTTTTAGATTAAAAACATATTATGTAGCATGCTTAACAGTACATATCAGAGACATAACAAGGAACAGGGATCTGAGCTTTGTTAATGCGGTTATGTTGCTTGGGAAATCTTTTTGTGAAATTTGTTCTCTGAAACCCTATTTATCAGTCTTTGTTTGGCAAAAATTGAAGAATGGTAAAATGGAAATATTAAGAGTATTTCATATTTGTACAAAACACCTTTCCTCCCCCCCCCCAAGTCAATCTATTTTCAAGAGAAAGAGACAGAATTCCTGCTGAAATAGGCTGTATTACTACAAACACATCTGAATCATTTATATATGTACTTGGCTGTAGGTAGACAGGGCGAGGGAAAAGGGAGGGAACAAAACCATCGACCAACTAAAGCCAACAGCCAGATTAAAAGCTTGCAGCATTAAAGGACCAGAAATAAGGACTATGTTTTCCAGCTAATTGGTCACTGCACATTTCACTGCCTCTACAAGCTAGAACTCCTGCCCCTTAAAACGATACACAAATAGGACACTGAAATCAGTAACATGGTGGATGTATAACTTGACTCTCAATCAGTTAGATACAGTGCCTCCAGGAAAGAAACTCCTTCATTTACGTAGTCATCTATGTTGTCCGTGAAATGTGGCTACTCATAAATATGTAACTCACTGGTGTATTGTGTTATGTATCTTTCTCAAGCACCTGGTCCGCCGAGATAACCACTTACTTCTGTTGCCATCTGTGATAATTATAACCCTGTAGCTCTAGCAGAAGAGATTTATGCTACAAAGCTGAAAGTCCACTGTTCAGATGCAGACAGAGATGACTGACGAAGGTAGAAAAATACTTTTGCAAAAAAACCAAGGATGCATATATTTAAATCTGAGACGATGTGAAAACTCAGCTGTTAAAAGTATGTAATGAAGATTACAAAAATATAAAATCAAAAAAAATCAGAAACAGGGTTATTATTGTTAAATTAATTCTGTCCCATCCTATTATGATGACATGTTTTACTTCACAAAACCCACTATTTTTTTCTTCTAAAATCTCAGCTTTTAACATATATTACATCCATTTCATTAAAATGCAAAAAAAAAACCCAAACAAACCACATTTTGTTTCTTAAGATAGATAGTCCTAAAGAAAATTCTCACATTAGTCCAGAAGCCTCTGTGCTCTTGATTATTCTGTTTAGCAAACAACCAGGTGCTCTTGCAGCCCATCCATTTTTCCCCTGTGCTTGTGCAAGCTTCTCTGACAAATAAACAAATGCACCCAGCTAGTTCTTTTCATACTACTAAGCAGTGAATCAACAAAACTCAGTTAAATCAAATTGCAAAATATCAATGACACCACATTTAAAGAGACTTTACATTCAGTATTCAATAAAATTAATGCATTTTTCAGTCATTTGTAATACTTCCACAATTTTGCATATCTGATAACAATAGTTATGATGCTTTTGTTTCCTTTTTAACCATTTCACCTAATTATTTTCAGCTAGACAAAATTACTCTACTGCTTGCTACCTGACTATAATTAGCTAAGCTAATAGGTGACTATACTTACCCCATGGAGGGGGAAATAGTTTAGAGGAGTTTCATTAGTGTGCATAAATACAGCTATTTTTCCTTTTATGGAAATTATTAAAACACTTCAAAACTGAAATAGGGTGAAGTTAAGAACCTGAAATTCACAAAGATATTGACAATACCAGTTAAGTCAAACTCCATTCTTTACCTGGTGTTAGACAGGATAGACAAAAGCTGCTAGGATGAGGGTTTTTTTATGTTTTAGGTTTATCTCATGCATTTTTAGGTAATACTATCTCATTTTTTTGAGATACTCTAAGCAATTACTTTGGTTGTTCATCATTCCTGCTGTTTCTTGTAAGGAGGAAGCTTTGGAGCCAAAGGAGCAGATAAAAATAAACCTCAAATTTCTTCAAACTCACACTTCAATAATCAGCAGACATCCTTTGGTCAGGTAAGAATGAAACTAAAGCTTTTCAATCAACTCTTCAATCAAATTTTCTAAACAATTAAAATAGAAACTTCCAAAGACTCTTTCCAAAGAGTCTCTTTTCCCAGTTTGGTCTTCCTTCATCCTTCACTATCAAGATTTTGAAGGATGAAACCTTGATAGAGTACATTTAATCAACATATGGAATAAACAGACCTCTCTGGACCGTCCCTTACTAGATCTCGCCTTTACTTGGAAAAACACAAGGACAGAGAAAAAAAGAGAAGATGTAAAACCCAGGGCCCTGCTCCCTCGGGGTGGGAGGACAGGCCCTGCCCTGCCAGCAGCCCCCACCTGCACTGGCCGCCACCGTGCCCTGACAGAGAAAGCAGGAATAGAGAAGCGCAACTTTTCTTCTAACAGATAACAACAGGGATGACATGTAATGACTTTCCTTGGCTCATTTAGCTGGAGGATGGTTAGAAAGGATTGATAAGGCTATGACAAACTCCTACAGGAAGTAAAGGTAACTGGCTGTAGTGGCTGTAACATTTGGTCTCTACTTGGCAAAGCACAGAGAGCACAGTCATCAGACAACTGGCCACAGACAGCTTATTTGTGAAAGAAAACATTGTGGTGGGTGGACAAAATACCATTTGGTGGATAAGGCACTCTTCTTAGCCTTTGGTTCAAATCCCTCCTCCAAATTACACAAGAGCTGGATTTTCAAGCATCTCCTGTGGTCTAAATGATTGCCCTAACCAGTGGTTTGGGGGCCACGGGGACAGGAAAGCTACCTTCTTTTATTTTTTTAATTGATGACCGAGTCTTTCTTCAAAACAAGTTTTGTTTCTAAATTTCCAATTACTTAAAAGTGGAAAAATGGAACTGATTTATTTAAAAGCAAACTAAAAATGTCTTGGTTCAAACTGAGTACTTTGCTTTAGTGAAAATACTGGAAAAAATCTTATTTTGAGTTGATCAAAACCTAGTGTTCAATTTCCTGGTCTTGCCACTGCACTGAGAACACACAGACTTTCTTTCCCCTCCCTAATTTTCTAAGCAGTCTTAAACTGAAACCTATGCTTATTCAACCACTAAGCAATAGTATCTCAAGACTATAGCATGCCAGCCACACATTCCTGTTTTTTTTTTTTTCCTTTTAGTGCAGACAAAGCAGAGCACAGTAATTCTTCTGGCCCCAAATATATGTGTATCTAAGAAAAACTTGAGCAGAAAACTCTCATTATTGACTCTAGAAATCACGGAATGAAGAAAAATCTGAAAATGGGAAAAAGCAGCTGTCATTGCTAGCAGTATGCCATGTATGTTGAAAAATACTTCTATATCTATATTTTCCCTTTTTTATCTTCTTGGCCAAAAGGCAACCCCAGTTATTAAGCTTGTCTTCTTTTGAAATGCATAGAAGGTGCTGGACTTCAACATATAAAGGGTCTGTTGTTCACAAATCCTAGGGTCTGTGGACACAGTTTCTGTTTAGAACTACAATTCGCCTTTCCCTTTGTAATTATCTTCTGAACCAGAGTATGTTTATTCACAGCCAGGAGTTCCATCTTTTTTTTTTTTTTTTAATGACACAGAGCAAAAACAATATAGTGATTCAAATACAATGGCTAATTGCAATATTGATCTCCAAAAAGGATGAACTATTTTTATCAGAGATTATTGGCAGCAAGAGGAGGCAAAGGAAAAAGAATAGTGAAGATAATGCTAGCAAAAGGCTAATGATCAGAATACTGCCAGTTTCAGAAATGTCTTGATTTTTGTTGCTCAGTTTTGTTTTTTTTTAGAAGATACACTTGCTCCTAAAGGCTACTTTCATTGGCTTTTATGAAGGTCGATCTAAGATAATGAAGAGTTTTGCTGGCATATTGCAGATGACATAACAAAGAAAAGTGTCTTGGCCAAGAAAACATTCACTTCTTACATCTTAATCTAAATCTCACATAGGAAAAGGAGGTTATTTGTGGTAGATACTGATCTTGAGGTAAAATTCTATTAGTGGCATAGAATCTAATTGAAGAAGAGCTGTATCATGTAGGAGTTTTTCATAGTGCTTCTAGTTTTACCTTTAGCAGTAGAAAAGCTGTTCCCATAATTTCATCTGAATTTTGACCATGTTTTCACAAAATATATGTATTCAGTTGCGTTGCATACAGCTGGTGGATTCACAAGGCAAGACCTAAAACAGATACAATTCTTCCTGTTTGGCTGATTCCTAGAGTAGCAATATGTATGTTGACACTAAGGGAACACTAACTATGCTGATCAGAAGCATCACGAATATCAATAGCACCCTTCCACACTGTCTTATCAAAGATTTATGCTACAACATTTTCTCTTGTAGGATTAACAGCAGTTGGTTTTCTTTAATTACAGAACAACTGTGATCTGAAAGTCCCCATGCATGCATCTCTGTCTAACCTTTTGTAACTACTACAACATTTGGGTTTAATTTTGTACCACAACAGAAATTTTTTATATAACAGTTAGTTTTCTTTCCATTCTCCTATCTGCAGCCAGAATCGTAACAGTCTTGCACTAATTTTGGAGTTAAATTCATTATTACAGACTTGTTGCATTCAGTTTGAGAGAGAATTATGTTACCATGGATTGAGACAGTCCTCCCAGTTGTGAGTTTGCTGAGTGAATTAAACCATGATGTAAGATCCGTCCCAAGTGCTCTTTAGCCTAATGAATATTTCATCACATCCAGGAAAATAGAATAATTTTAACTGAGAGTACTTATTCCCCCCAAAACTTTGCACTCTGACAGAGCATTCACCTTGGAAGAGAAAGAAGTTTAAAATTCTCTCAAACACAGATAGAAAATTCAACCTAACTCTGCCACACTTGGGTGAGTGATCTTACAGCTGTATTTCTGCATCAAAGGAGACATGGATATTGACTCTCATTTCTATACAATTCTGATATGCCCTCATGCTTTTCTAACTACCAAAGCAGATAACCTAAGTACTGCTGCAGGCCACAAGGCTAAAAACCTATGTCACAAGAAAGGTAGAACTCAAATCTTACCCTTCTTCTCAGTATTTTTTATTGACTACTGAGATGGACAGTGTCCATATTTGTTCAGAAGCAGTTTGTATAGATATATATATTTTTTACAAAGAGGACCTTCTACAGGAAAGGGGCAGGTAAAAACCTCTGTAAGGAGAAGAAAGTGGTTCTTCCTTTGGAACACGGACATGTAAGATAGGACTGGAAGAGAAGGAGACAGAAGAGAGTGTCATAGCAAGGTTCTGAGGAGCAGGAAATAGCCAGTCAGGCCTCAAAGGATGCTGAAAATAAGTAGTGACTAAAAGAAATGGCACAGAGCTTATTATAACCTTGAAGGCTGCTGAACTGACTGAAACCTACCTGCAAGAGCCTGGGGAGACAGGATAGATTTGTTTGCATAGACTCTTTCTATTTCTATTCTGCCTGACCCAGTCAGTGGATATTCTCTATTTAAAAAGTTGAGTTGTCTTGTTTACATTCTAATAAAAGCTAGCTTTTGAGTCTGAAACCCTTTTTTGAATCTACTTTGGAGAAACATACAAGCCTAGGCAAATCCATCCCTGTGATCTGACTGATTCAGGGTCCTATAAGAGGTATCTATAATAGCTCCCCATCCAGAATACTGTTATTTTCACCTCATTCTTATTTTTGTAATGTTTAGGAAGTCTCGACAGCTGATTTGAGGTTGTGAATTTGTCTAGGCAGGAAAGAGAAAACAGAGGATAACAACACAACCAGTAAACAGGAGAATCTTACAACTGCCGTGGTTTGACTTAAACAAGGCTGACTCATTTAAAAGAGACCAGCTGCTGGCATGAATGCCATATTTCATGGCAAGAAGGTAAAAAATATGACCATCACAAATGGAACAGATACTCATATTCACCTGAGTGCCTTTATTAATGGACAGATTTTGCCACTCTTACTCCTATTACGTAGCTTCTGATACCACCAAAATTCTGGTTGGCTTTGTGGGCATTTTGTGCAGTAGGTTTTTACTCAACATGAGTCTTTAAAATGAATGCCCAGCTTCCTGAATACCATTAATATTTAATAAAATAGGTGCCACATTCTCTCCAATTGTTAATTGAAAGCTGCAGCACCTGGCATATCCCATCAACTCATTTAAGAAAAGGGGAATGGTAACACTGATTCTTAACTAGTAAATTTAAGCCCTGTGTTGCCACAGTTACAGTAGCATCAATCCTGAGCTACCTGCTAGTGCTGTATTACTCACACAGAGGTTTTATTTTTCACCTCCTTTAAACATGCAAAACAGACTACTGACTGCAATGTATTTATACACCCAGAGACACTCTAGCATCCTTTTTTCTTTGGCTAGACTAGAATTCAAGGTCAAAATCAGAAATCTGTAACAGTTAGCAGATCATTATCAAACTGAAACAGTTCCTACTGATGTGTCTTAACAGGAAAAAAATCCAGCTAGTTAATTTTAAGATTCAGCTCAATGACTTAAAAAAGGTTAGTATAATGTGGCTGCCAGTGATAACATGTTACTGAATTTGATGACCCTAGAGGTCTCTTACCGTCCTGTGTTCTAATAGAATGAAAAGAGCCGATAAGGAAACAAAAATGTATACATCAGGGAGATTTGAATTCTAAATGTTGTATGGCTTCCAGACAAAGAAACATAGTGTATACTTAATGGAAATGACTGAAAATCCTCTTCGGGATATTCCATAGATACCAGGAAACAGAAAAGAAGATTTATTTGTATAAGTTAGTATGCTGTTGCAGGCTCAAAATTCAGAGAAAAGAGAGAAAGAGAGGCAGGGAATGGGGAAAAAGAGGGGAAAAAAAATCACATTTCCAAAATGAACACTTTTGATTACACAAGTTCAATGACTTTTTGAAAAAATCTTTTTGATTATTTTTTAACTAAGTCTGCACTGCAGAAAAAAAATGGAAGAGAAATACAGAAATCTCAGTTCCATGACAGAGTCCTTGTTCAGCTGGAAAAAAAAAAATCTTTAAAGTAAAATGATATTCCCCTTGGAGACATAGCTGAAGTTTTATTCTTCTGTGATGCACACTATGCCACATTAGTTACCCTGCTCCAAATTGATCGCATCACCCAATCTTTTAAAGCCATAAATCAGCCTGGTTTTCCATTCTCTTGCACCTATTTTCATTTATTTACACATTGCCAATAGGTTACAAAAAACTAACAAGTGAAAATATCACCCTTGCAGAGGTTCCATTTTGCATGTACCTCAAGCACACAAAAATGACCATATAAGACAAAGGAGAATCTATTCAGAATATTTAAAAACTTCTTAGTTGCTTGATGTCTTAGGCACTTGCTCTCACACCTATGTCTCAGGCATTTATACTTTATACACAGTGTGACCAAATAAAAATGGTAGCATTTTGCAGCCTCTTCATATTCTTTAGGTTAGATTTTCACCTGTAGTAGTTGAGCCTTAATGCTACTGAGAAAGAAGGCAACTAATATTTCAATTCTCATTTCTGGTTCCCTGACCTTGGAATTGGCCACTCTGTGCTTGGATAATGCACAGTATCTTCCAGACTGCTCTCTATATTTCTCAAATTACCATAACCCCCGTATGTTAGGGCAGTACAGAGAAATGATCAGGTTGTAGGCATGTACTAGTCTCCATTTCTTTCTTTTAACAGTCTTTTCCTACCAAGGGTAAAGGAGAAACCTCGGAAATCTACACTGGTGGGAGATTTCAAAGTGAAGGAGGAATCCCTTACCTGGCTATCTTCAAGAATAGTTGCCGGCTCAGCTGGTTCTTAGCAGTGTCAGTGATCGAAGGGGGTATGTCTCTCTAAACAATGTGTAAAGCAGTGGGGAGTAAAAGTATTTACATAAACTGCTTTTTTATACTTGCCTGAGCTACAGAAGAATGGATGTTGACTCAATTGACAGAAAACAGGATATTAAAAGGAAATTCTTTTAATCATCTCTATATTTACTCTTAAGTTATCAGGATGCTGCAGAAGCTTTGAGAATGGAAGTCCAAA
The DNA here is from genome assembly GCF_036417845.1 of Apteryx mantelli. NCBI lineage: Eukaryota > Metazoa > Chordata > Aves > Apterygiformes > Apterygidae > Apteryx > Apteryx mantelli. The sequence continues at coordinate 82,873,942 of NC_089979.1, forward strand.
GTCAAGTTAAAAAACCCACACAGTCAGAAACTGAGACACACCGTGGCCCATGCAATTAGTTACTGGAATCAGGCAAGTAGGCTGATTTACAGAGGAAGCAAATCTGCAGGCTGACACATAATCAATCATTTTCATGTATGATTTTGTACCAGCAGTTGTAATTGTAATAATTACAAGGGGAACCATAACACATATACCTCTTGAGTTTTGCATCTCAGGCTTCCAGAGAGCTTAGCAAAAATTTATGAACTAAAACAGAGAATGTTTGTTTATCTCTCTCCCTCACTCTTAGCACACAACACTTAGTAATATAAGTTTTCTGCTGCTATCTACATAAATATTAAACAGGGGAAACTGAACCCTTAAAAATTCTCTCAGTATTGGAAGTATTCCCTGTATTAGCTGTTATAAATAGTTCCTCCTTATACAGACATGTGCATGCACTATTGTCTCTGTCTTCAGTCACAACTTCAGTCTCTTTCCATTATGTCAAAACAGCCTTCAGTGTAGTTTAAAGGTAGCTTAGAACCATCTTTCATTTCATATAGGCCATATAAGCTTTTAGCCTCTGCTACAGGGATTTTGTGGCATAGCGAGCTTTGCAAAGGCCTTATGAAATTCATTTAATTTTTCCAGGGAGCAGAGGGGGTTATTGCTAAGAGAAACTAACATTACTATCACAAAGAATTATATCTGCTTCTGAAGCTGTATACTAAAGAGTTGAACGGATATGAACAACTTATTTATTCTGCTGTTTGAAGCAATTTCATACTTTTATGTCCATATAGAAATTCAGCGAATGTTCAATAACATCATCCAGACTGCAGTCAACAGGAGATGTCACAACAACACTGAAAGTGGATATTTCAAGGCTTATTCTCACATCTAGAAGATTTCCAGAAATACATATCAGAGTTAGGAATTATATTGTATTTCTCAGAGTTGCTGACAATACAGAATTACTTGAGTAGAAACAGGACTGATACTTTGAATTTCTGCACGTGTGATGTTTACTAGAGTTTGGTTAATTCTTTTTCTGACAGAAACTTAGATTTTCAACATATTAAATGGTACTGAAAAATATTTTTATGAGAAAGACTTTTTTTTTTAGATAGGCTAATTTGAAAACTTGGAAGAAAATATATATTTAAGTTGATGACCTAAAGTTTTCAGGTTAAAATGTATTTATATTTCTATTGATTTTTCTAACTGGGATTTACACCAACACTTTATTACAATGATTTTGTAACCATCTTCTGTTGATTCTTTGAAACTTTTTCGACTACAAAAATGAGTGCCTATCTCTTTATAAAATGTTGCCACAAATTTTAAGAAATCTTGCATTCTTAGGTTTGAAGAGAGCAAATTACTAAGGCTCAGTGCAGATTATTTTCCTCTTACAAATGAGGTTTTAGGATTATATTCATTATAATTTAGATTTTTATTCAGGAAATTTTAATTGCTGGGGGGAAGGGGAACAACAGTCAATTGTGAAAAAAATTAATTTCTCTTACTCACATCTCATGAAGATGGAAAACACAAAGCACTACAAAAGTTTTCCATGTTGGTTCTGTGACAGTGGGCATCCTCCTTTCACTAGTATGAATGACTATACAAAATGCAGGGCAAGAGAGAATTTGAATCCTTGGCTGGACAGGTCAATGATCCATGAAAAATCCCATGAGAACAGTCTGTGACAGTGGTCTTAGAGCGAACTAAGCACCAGTTGATTAGAAAAAGAATGGTTAAGAGTATGGAGAAGGATTAGCATACAAGTGGTGATAATAAAGATGGAAGGAGTCATTGGATGAGTGTAAGGAAATGGAAATGACTAGCAACAACAGGAGAGATTGGCAAAGAAGCCAAAAGTAGGCTGAATATAAAGAAAAATATGACAGAGCCAGAATCTCTCCGTGGTCATGTACAAAAAGTATCAGACATTAGATTGAGTGGGGAAGACTGAAAGAGATCTGTGGTATAAAAGTAACAGGAGAGCAATATTATCAAAGTTTTGACTCTTATTTCAAGATAGGACTTTTCCTAAAAGCAAACATTTTGGAAAGGAACTGTGATTTCATGCAATTAATTTCAAGTCCCAAATTATTCATTACCCTACTAAATGACCTTACCAAAAAAGAATTTTCAATCTAATAATTTGTTGCTGTAAGGTGGTAAAAATATTCACCCAGCGATTAAGACGTCCACATATTTATCTTTCTCAACAACAAGTTGTAGACAGAAATCCAAGAGCTTATTTCAAATCTTCATTTAAAAATCCCATATTAGAGCATGGGCAATGCCAACCTGGTGTCTTGCTGTAGTCAGCTGTGCTGCAGCATTGTTATAGTTTAATCCCTTATAATGAACTCCCCTAGGGCTCATTCAGTATAAAACAAGTTCCATTTCAAAAGAGTTTAGTGATGTCCTGTATAAGAAGAATGAAGAAGCAACCATTTCAAATTACACATCAGGAGCTAGTAATTTCACCACAATCCCTTCACATCAATCAACATTTAAATAGTGTTTTAAAAAGAAACAGTGTAGGAAAAGAAAAATCGCATCTATATGCAATGGTAATACAATATGTATAGAACAAAAGCATATTAATTGATTTCAGCAAGTCTAATTATGAATGAAAACACTGTTAGTTAATGTTTGAATATTATAAATAGAGGGCTATAATAATCCAGGTTTGTTAGAGTGAAGCTTGGTAGTATCTTTTTCTGTAAAGACCTTGCATGCCATAAGAATAGGGGGTTAGGGGTGTTAGTCATGAATGAGGAACAATAGTCTTATTAAAGGAACTGCACCGTGAGAAAAAGCTTTGTTTTACTGAAAAATGTTTTAAAAGAGGATTCCAGAATGAACCCACTTCATTTATGGAGCAGCACCTTGAACAAGAGTTAGATATGGCATCTAATACATAAGTTGCTTAAAGCAGTAGTCCCCTAATTGCAAGGTTGGAAACCAGGAAATAATCATGGAAGTGAAGTCATGATTTTGAGGTGAAAGAAGGCAAATGTTGAGGACTACCCCTACAACCGGATCCAGCTATCACTATATAACAAAACATCTTTAGCAGTATTTACCATGAGGGAAATGAATGCTTTTTTTTTTTTCTTTTTTTGACTTTAATATTCATCTGAGCTGACTTGTGAAACACTGCTGAAACCAAGAAGCCTACTTCAGTGCTTTATTTTCTATAAAATTAAGGTAACAACACACATAGGCCGCAAATCTTGGATTGGTTAGTTTCAAATACTTTTAAATTGGTTTTAAATCTTGACTTATATCACACTTCAAGAATCACAAATATCATTTTTCTTTATTTAGGTATAACACAGTATCACTGAAGGCACATTTGGAGCACCGTGTGTAATTCTGGCCTCAGTGCTATAAAAAAATGACATCATTATGGTAGATAGAAAGGCAATAAAAATGCTGAAAGGTTTAGAAAACATGACCTATGGAGAAGGTTAAGAGCACTGAATTTTTACAGCCTACAGAGAAGACAAGTAAGAGGTGACAAAATAACTATCTGTAAGTACCTTCCAGGAATTACCACAGTGAAAAAGAAGGGTTTTAGTTAATTTGTCAATATAGGTAAAACAAGAAGTAATGGCCTGAAATTAAGAAAACGGAGGCCAAAAAGTAAAAAGCATTTTACAACACTGAGGTCAATTAGATAATGGAATAACCTGCCAAAGTGGCTATTATCACCAAAAACATTTGAAGTATGCTACAGAGAGAAATAATGGGGGAACCTGTGAAAAAATCTGTAAGTGCAATCCTACAGCTATACAAAGATGGGCCAGATGACCCAATAGGTCATTTCTAACCCTAATATCTACGATTTAAGGTTAATAAAAAATGATAAATCACTAGAAGCAGAAATAACAATGCACACTGGTAGGATTTACTGTCCCTTCAGAGGAAACACATTCACATGTAAATTGTAGGTTTTTAAAGAAAATTGTTACCATGAACTTGAAGGCATTTTCCCCATATCAATACCCTTTGGACTTTGGATGTTCCATAGATTTTGTTTGTTTGTTTTTTTAATCTAAATACATGCCTGGAAAGTACATTTATAATTATTAGCTAGTGACATACAAAGTTTGAAAAATTACTTATACCAGAGTTCTTCAAAAATACCATGGCATCAAATATTTCTGAAAGTTTTATGAGGTTTAATGTTTGCAAAATCATGAGTCAGGTAGTTCCATGTTCAAGCCTATACTGGTCTTATTCTGAACCCAAGCAATTTTTCAGTTTGATGTACAAAACCATGAAATACTTTAAAATCCTCATTTAATAAAGTTTACATATTATATTCTGAGACGAGTGTCTCCCTAGTGTATCATGACTTTGCCATTGATGTTAGCCTCTTCATTGCTTTCCCCTCTTTTTTTTTTTTTTTTGGTCTCTTTTTGAACTTTTCTCTGACTATCAAACTCTGTTTCGAAAAAGCACATTGAAAACCAGCTTGATGGGGTTAAAGACAGCTTAGTTTAAAGTTAATGCAAGTGTGGATTCTATTAATGGAAGATCTGTGCTCTGTCAGTGCATAATTTCCATGCAAATTACAAAAAATTAGCAGCATGCTCCTTCACTGTTCAGAAAGGAGCAGAAGTTTAAAAATATGCTTTAACTGAAATGACTTGGAATACAATGGGGGGGGGGGGAAATACCCACTTTGCTAAATTCACATGAAATGCAGAACAGAACCTGCAAAAAGGGCTCTGTGACATACCAGACCCTCATTCAGTTTTATGTTTTCCTTATCTGCTGACCATTAAAACTAATGACAGTTCCACACAATTGCCATGAAGAAGTCAAGAAATCAGCCCATAAAAGACAAGGGGGGGGGGGGGACTTGAAAATTTTAAATGGTTGTTATAGGTTCTTTTTAGTTCCAAATTTTCAGCCTTCAGAGAACAGTTTTCACCAATCCTGTGCAACCTTGAAAGCTACAATGGTATATGCGAGAAATATAAAAGGTGAGAAACTTCTGCATGTCAGCTGGACACAGAACAATGGGCTGTCTACACCTGACATTTGCTTATAAAATTGCAAATCTCATCTCTTCAGCAGTAGGTGTGATGTTTGACATTTGAGTGATTCATCATTTTAAAAGCTATTTATGTCTTATATATACCCTCAAAAAAGGACTTTGGCTCAATTTTGTTGGTACATCATGCCTGGATAGTGGAGATAGGGGAGAAATACTCCACTGTCCTTTGAGATTGCCTCAGACCTTTGTTGCCAAAACAGGAAAATTTTTAATTTAATAAAAAAATATTAAAAATCCATTTTAAGCAGAAGATATTTGTGATTGTAGAGTGGGAAAAAAGTCAAATAATTAAATACAGTAATTAGACAACAATGAATAATATATGAAATATAATCCAATCATTTGAGATCACCAGTAATTTATTTTCCTTTAAATAATAGCATAGCAGAACCCATACACTTTATTTCTGCCTCTTCATAAGAAATCCAATTGCAATTGAAAGATATTTGATAAATCTTCTGGGAATTTCCCCCACCCCTGCTTCATGAAGAGAAAAAGAATTGTCATTGCACAACATGTTAACCTTGCAGAAAGTACAATACTGCTTTCTCTCATAGTATATACATTTATTTTATACTGGCAATTATTTTGCTAGATAGTTCAAATGTTTCCAAGATTAATGTGTTAGAAATGGGATGCTTTATAAAGGCCTCCACAGTCATCTTCTGTAAGTGCCTCTGGCAAGTCAAAGCAAAAAAAAAAAAAAAAAAAAAAAAAAAAAAAATCCAACTTCTGCCCTTCTCCCTGTCCCCATCGGCTCCCCCCCGCCCCGAAAGAATATAAAATAAAAAACAATATAACAAATTGAGCTAGAAAAAGAAGTGTGAACAAAAGAATTACTGTCAACAAAACTAGAAGAAAGCACAATGTGAGAATAACAAAGGGTCTGAATGGAAAATTTACCTGGTGACTAGATCCCACGATTTCAAGTTCTATCTATACCTTTCTTAATTTTTGTCCTGCTGTTTAGGATTCAAAGTTGTGTCAGAGATCAAATCCTAGCCCAAGGCAAACTTTACATTCTGGAAAAGTTCAAACTTTTTAGAGAATTTCTAATTTAGCGTGGCAGAGCAGAGGAATAGGATTGATTTCTTTTCTAAGCCACAAACAAGATCCAGGGAAACACTGTAGCTTCTCTAGGGCTAACCCAGCAATTCAGCCTGTGTAATGGCTTCTTTCACTTAGCATTGTAAGTTCACATATTTTAGATTCACAGCTGATACGTAATTCTCTGCGTATGTTTTACTGTTGTATTGACTAATAGTATTGATTCATATAAAGAGATCTGTATTTCAGAGTGCATTTGCCAACTGAGAATTGGTCCACAATGTTTGTGTGTTTGGACCAACTGATGTTAATTATAGAATTTTTATTGCATTCAAGCAGAGGCAGAATTGCACCCTTTTTTTAATTCACTGGGCTAACAGTTCTATATTATATAAATGAAGCTCAGGAAGGGAAAAAGCTTTCCTGAAAAACAATTTACATTATTAATTCATACTAATCTGAATAGACTCAATGGCTCATCATTCCTATTATATATATGGACACATATGTAAGAAAAGTGAGGCAGGGAGAAATGAAGCAGAAGCAGCAAACCAGGTTAGCGCTGATTTATTTTCTGGTAAGAATGTGGCTTTGTTCCCCCCCCACTTCGCATTGCTTAAGTGCGATGCTACACAATTTCGCTTTGCAGATTTGAGAGAACATACCCATTTCCTTAAAATGCAGTTTCTATCACTGCACTCTTGTCCTCATTCCTGGTACATGTACTGATTGCTTTATCTCACTAAATGTCGATAAAAAGGCACCGCAAACATCCATTCTGGAGCACTAAGTACTTTCACTGTTTGCTGTGGAGAATGGAAGAAATGTTTGAACATGCATTTCAAACACGTGTGTGCACCTGCATGTATATTTTAGTCATCTGCCCCTTCATTCCTTGATATTATACCCTGCCTTGCTACTAGGAATTAAATGAAAGGAAACTATTAAGGAATAAAGTAACATTAACTGAAATAAACAACACTGACAAGGCTCCAAGGGGGAAAAAAAATTGTGATGTTTCTGGTCTGAGAATTCTCTGTCTGCCTCCAACTGGTCAGCAGAAGGATGCAAGATGCTTGGGGTGTTGGTAGGCCAATGCTGATGCTGAACCAGCAAAAAGATCTGTGGATAAGATCAAATAGGCAGTTTTTCTATACTTCTCGGTAGAGACTGATACAGCCAGAGAAAGACAGTGAGGTTATGCCTAGATAAGAAAATACGTAGCACAGTGTCTGCTGTGCTAACTTACTTTCCTTGATACTGTGTTCTTGTCACTAATTACATTCAATTTTGTCTTGAAGACTGCTCCTGAGTCACCTTAATCAGGTCCCCAAAGTGAGAGGGCTAACAGATATTGGATAGTTACGGTTTGGAAATAGTGAGGTTGGAGCTCAGAAAATCAGTCAGTTTATTGAAGAGTCCTTTACCCAGAAAAGTGCAGTTTGCTAGATCTCACTTTCTAGGGTGCATTGAGAAAGGGACTTACAGCAGTTATACTGTATTCACCTGCTGGATATGCTATCTGCATAAAAATCTATTAAAGCATAATTAAAATAGAGGTTTGTCTTCATGAAAATACACTAAAGCAAAGCAACATAAACTATCACTGTTAAAAGATAACCCCTGTTATGTTTGCATATTTGTCTTTTGTCTGTACAGCCACCTATTACGAGCAGCTTCAGGAAACAGAAGACAGAAGGAGGGAGCTGACAATTACCGTAAGTCACTTGACAATTATAAGCCTCCAGGAACTGTATGATGCTATTGAAGCTCTCTGCAGTTGCTACACAAACTAACAAAGAGTGTTTTCCTACCCAACAGCTTTCTTACCTAACTGTAGTTTCTGAACTATGGAAAGGAAAAGAGGTCAAAATCTGTCTTTGCTTACACAAAGTTAATTTCAATGAACTCCATTAAATGAACAGAGATGTTACATTTCTGCAGGGGTAAAAGAGAGCAGAATTTGTCTGCCTGTGTTTTATTTTCTCCTGTATAAGTCACTTGAAAGATTAAATGAACCAGAAAGGATGATTTGTGAAGACTTCTTTTGCACAAATGCAGTCAGTATTATCTGAAATATAAGAGGAAGCATTTGACTATGACATTTCTAAATACGAGTATTTAAATATTTAATTTTATTGATCCTGTGGTCTTGAAAGTCTTTGCAAATCCAATAGTTGTCAAAGGGATTAAGCCTATTAGACCCCTGCCTCCAATGGTAGTGCATTAGGAGACTAGAACATTTGTAAATTCCACTTACACTAGATTTTGACTGCTCATGGCTCAGCCCTTAAATCAGCAGTTTTCAGAATTTAATTTCTATTTCCAGTAAATGTAAATAATTTTGCAAACATTTTTATTCATTAAGAAAAAAAAAAACACACAAAAATGCAAATGCAGCTTGTAAGCACATTTTTAAATCCCTAAAGCTCAGGTGCCAGTTCTTTATTTGCATCACAAAAACAAAACAAAATTAAGAATAAAAAATAAGCTGACCGTCAAAATCCCATAGAAGGAATACCAAAGAACAACCATCAAGACTCTTGCAGTGCTACTGTTACCTGGGTAAATTCTGCTAACTATTTCAAAAATGGAAGCAATAAATTGCATTGATTTTTTTTCTTGATAGTATTTTATATTTTAAAATACAAATAATTACATATTTCAAATAATTAGTTACATTTAAGATATGGATACTCGGCAGTCATTCACAGGCTGTCAGTTACTGCTTTTTTACATACATACTCTTATCAAATATAAGACACTGTGATAATCTTCATTTATCAAATTTATTAGAAAAATGGATAATTTCATCCTGAAATGAGGAATAATTGTGATTAAAAAACAAAAACAAAAAAACCCACTGTACCTCTTCCATTAATGAAAATCATGGTCAGTAATGATTCTGAAGTGTGCAAATATACTGAAGCAGACCACAAATGAACTTGTGTTCCAATGGCATTAATCACAAATAAAATCACTCAGCAATCTAGTTATAAAATCAGACACCTGTCCTGCATATTATTACAATGTTCTTAAAGCACAAATTTTCTCACTGTGATCAAGAAAAAAAGAACTGCCTTTCTTTTCTTTTTTGGCTGATAATAGAAAATGATTGTCACAAGGGATTTTTCCTCCTACATTTTCTGAAAACAATCAAAGAATTACACTTTAATTTAAAAATAGAAAAAAAAAAGAGAAACCTTAGAAACAAACGTCCCCAGATTCCCAAGAGAAACAGCCCTGTAAGCAATCTTGTGTCAATTCAGATCTTTGGTAATATTTCCTTTTACTGTGCTGGAGCACAGCTTCAGTTTCTTCATTATTTTTTCCCATCTCATGATTTTTGAGGTCAACTTCCTACATTTTCAAAGATTGCCTCAATATTTTGATGCTTCTTTCTAGCAATATTCAGGTCACTGCTCTCAAATGCAAGGTTATCATGCCTTCTCTTAACATGCAGTATATTTGACAATCAAAATGAAAATTTAAAAAACATGGTTAAAATAAAAATCATTACCGAAACCTTCATGTTCATATCTCACCAGTTACACCTCTGGCACGAAACTACTCCTTGGATGTGAAGTAGTGTTAGGGCATTTTCCTAGGGCATTTTGCTTAACTAAGAGCTGTTTAGATGAAGTCTAAGTGGAAGAATTATATTGGATCTAATAAGTCAGCAACTAATGACTTGCAGCACTTGTATTATTTCTTTGCAATTGTGGATTTCCTTATCCTTTTAGAAACAGTTTCTGCTCTAAAACATATTGAATAGTATCATATAGCTAACCTGAATAAATGTATATGATGGAGTTTTATGAGCATTTTTTATTATGAGGACACTTTTACTGCTTTCCTCCTCCTCCTCTTTTAACCACAGCCTATTTGCCAGCTTCAGGTAGAGTATTTTATGCAACTCTTAGACAGTGTTGTATTACTCTGAATTCTGATTAACCAAAGGGGTCAGCTTTCATTAGAAACTGCATAAAACTCAGTCCATTAAATTATCCATTTCAGGCTTGCAGTAATGGCTTACAGTTTTGATTAAATTAATTAGTGCATCTACTGCATTGCCAAACTCAATGCTTTTTTTAAGGAACATAGAGGCTTTGTCTGACATAGATGTAATTCATGGGGAAGAAACAGTAGAGATGATAGAGTTAAAATTTAATAAATTAACTAAAACATTAATAAAGTTATGACAGATAAATTCTCTTATCAAAATTTAGAATTTTATATGAACTAGAGTTAAAAAAGAATAATCTTAAGGTATTCCTCTTTACATATTCATTTTTAAATTGCTGACATCTGATGTTACAGCCTTTGATCACAAAAGTCACTAACTTTAAGACAAAGACGAAAAGAATAGGCTTACTTCTTCAGTCATTCACCTAGATAGCTAGAAAGTTACTGGTTTTCTACACCCTGATCTAGTCTAAAATTGCCTTCATTTGCATTTTGGCAGTTGATAGTATAAAACACACACCGTTAGATACATCTATTGATCTATCCAGTTTGACATCCTGCACAAAATGATAAATGTATAGCATTTTGGAGAAAATCTGTAAGATCCTTTGTCCCCTCATTATTCAGCCAGACAAGGCTCAAATCAGAACAAGAAGGGCAGGAGTAGCTAATCTTCATGATCCTACAAGTCATAGACCAAAATCTCAAGATAGACTCAGCTGCTACAATAAGCCACCCTGGGGCACCAAAATCACAAGGTTATTGTACTTACAGGTCTACATTCACTGATGAGGGAGCAACTACCTTCTAATTAGCACTATGAAGGATGTCACACATGCTCCTGCATCATGTAACATGATAACAGATAATGTCCCTGCATGGGACCACGCATGGATCAGATGAGGGCTCCTGTGGGAAAAGTGGCTTTCATTTATTCCTAGCACATGGACCCCCAGCTAGCAAGCTATTGCACTGATTAATCTGGATGTTAATAGTGCACTACATCTTGCAACCTTGGCACTAGGAGCCACCCTTCCTAAAAGGAAAAGGAAAGCCAGGTGACTGAGAAGAGCTCCAGTGTCACCAGCCATGTGTACCAGACTTTCTCCAGTCAGAGGTGCAAGGCTGGCCTCACCTCCTTCCTAGGAAGGGGCAAGAACTCAACATCCAGGAGTTGAATAAACTGACGGTACTAATATTAGCAGGATTGCCAGTTACCAGATGATATTAATAAAGACCTCCCTCTATTACTTCTGGGCCTCCCATGTCTCTTTTCATGGCTGAACAACATCAACATATTACAGCTGTTAAGGACCTGCAACTTTTAGCTATCCACAGAGCCCTTCTGGCCCCTACCTTGACAAGGAGTATACCTCACACAGACTCTAAAGAGGCATGACAGTGAAGTAACGTTCCTTTCTCATCTTCCTTCTCTAACCTTCCACACCTTTCCTGTCTATGAGCAACAGCTGCCCTCCTTCCATTCAGGAATGCTATTTAAGTTAATGCTGACACTTAGGTCAGGAGGCCAATTCCCAAGGTTCCCTATATAATCCATAGGGACACAAGTTCTTCTTGGGACAGGTTCACAGCAGGAAGTTAGCTTGAATACTCTGGGTTTCTCATTGCAGAAACCTAACCCTCTCTGAATGTGTGAGGACAGGGCCTTCCACAACACCACTCTTTCTTCTTGTCTTTCCCTCCCCTCAAGCTTCCCAGGAATTCTCATTCTTTTGTTAACACAACCAGTCTGTCATTGCTTGGGGCAGGCAGGAAGCACGACACTGATGTTGTTCTTGTAACATCATTCTCAATAGGAAAAGAAATGGAAACAGAGCTCCTTTCTCTTTAAAAATAAATACAACTTTGTACATCTTATTGCATTACTGCCTGGTATAACATGAAATTTCAGAATATAGCTTTTTCTTTTTTCTGTTTCTTACTGATTTCTGACAGCATCTATCCCTTGCAAGAAGATGCCAAATGTTTAGCACAGTGACAGATACAGGCAGCAGTAGTGTAAACTTTCTGTACAATATCCCAGAGCAGTACTTCAATGTTTAAGAGGTTCAGGTTTGCAAAAAGAATGAGAAAAAAGGGAAAGTACAGAGCTGCACAGCTGTGCCCATCTGACCACACTACACTGAGCTCAGCACCACATGAGGATGTTTAGTCCCCAGAATTGAGGAGGATAGACCTCCTAATTCCAGCCCTAACCCTCTGACAATAAGACCATGCCAGAGAGCTAGCTGTGGGATTTTTAGAGTCTTAATATTGGCTCCTGTGTTCAAATCAGTCATAAAGATACTGTAAAGATACTGTTTCATGGACAACAACTCCTGATCCAAGAAATAGCTTTGCATTTATTATTGTCAACCTGCAAACAACATCACTGAAACGTTTGTATAGGCTGCATTAAATTCCATCAATTTTGCAGAGATATAAGGTTAAATTAGAGCCTACCAGTCTTTCTAGTTTTCCTCTAAATTGCAGTGCTGATATTCTTTTTAGAATCAGTAACCTAGGTAAGTAGAATAAACAGATTAAAAGTGAAGCAGAATTTTAAAGTAAGGCCTAAAGAACCTTTTGTATACAAATATCTGTAATCACACATTGAAAAAAACAGCCTGGGAACTCTGGACTGATAAAGAGGCAACAGCTCTTGATAGATAAGAAGTATTTTCAGCATGACAGTTAAAAACGTAGTTTTATATGAATTTAAATCTTTTTGTCAATTTTGACAAAATTGTCAGTGAGAGAATGATGAAAGAACATTTCACTTCAACAGGACAGAATGAAAAAGAAAAAAAGAAGAAACAAAAGTTAATTTAAATTTTCATATTAGGCAGGTTTACTGATTTTAACATAACACCAGTGGGCCATGTTTAATATATGTTTCCAATATCTTGGAAAGAAAAAAACACAGTAAAAGTTAATCAAAATGATACAAACCAAAAATGGCGTTTAACCTTATGCAACCAAATAACTATATTTTACAAAGTAATTGAATACAAGCTAATGATTTACCATTTCCTTGCTTTTATTCTTTGAAATTATTAAAAATGCAAAACTTTAATATTTGCTTCTATTTCAGATTAAACAAAATCAATTGTTAGAATTTCTCAGAGAAAGGACATGAAGTTAGCTGCTCTCAAGTTAGATGTTACCAAATGTTATAGAAAGCAAGTGCACTACTCTCTGAACTATGGAAATACAGATAGGTTTTATTTGATTTATCTCCAGATGGCTTACTATGACAATAAAGCCGACGTTCTTTTCTGCAAAATTGTAAGAGTGGAAATCTCTTTCTGTAAAAACTCCAGTAAATTCAAAGGATTGTTACCTGTTCATTTTTGTACCAGCAGAAAATATGATGTCAAAACTTTTTGTATGTCGATGTCAAATGAATACTTGGAAAGGTTTGCAGGCATGTACAAAGCAGAGCCAGAAAGACTGTTCTTGTTAAAACTTTTTTTTTGGGGGGGGGGGGGGGCAGGGGGGGAGGAGGGGTTGGTGGAACACATTTGCATAATAGTAAGTAGAGATGATATAGTCATTATAGCAATTATATTAAAAATATTCTTTCATATCATTTCTCAAAGGCAATTTTATGTTGATACCAAGAATCTGTGAAGGTCTCTAATTTCAAACATCTTCCTATTGAGTAGTATAGCTATACAACAGTCCCGTAACTTTTACTCAAAGTCAGATGTATATTGTCCTTCCAAGCACTGTTTCTTAGAACATTGTGAAGACTCAGTGTGTTGATAGAACATGAAATACAGGATTCAAGTCTTGTCCAGATGACATCTCAGTTTTTATTCTAGAAAAAAACCTCAATCCTGACCTATAATAGTATTGCTTATGTATTACTCCACAAAAGGCCACCTTTTGTGGTAAAGATAATACCAAGCACTATAGCAGATTTTATAACCACATCAGAACTGCAAATCAAGTGGGAATACAAGTTTGGATAAAAAGAAAAGGCTGTTTTCCTTTTTGCTCTCATGCACAAGAATATAAGCAATATTATTCTTGAATTTTACCTCTGATTTTATACATCTACTCCTTGATCACTAATTAGTTCAAACAAAAAGCAATGATTTTGATTTAAAAATCAAAATCAATCTTTCTGATCATACTCTGAAACCACTTTCACTTTATACATCTCTCAGCTTAACAAATGAGTCTCTAATATGTGAAAACATTAACTAAACTATCAGTCTTGCATATCTCCAGCATGACAGAACTCAATATTTCCTTCTATCAGTTGTGAAATAAATAATCCAGTCACTTTGAAAAATTCATTCAGCTTTCATACTAAAAATCTCTCTTCTGTGTTAAATGTATATAGATACCTATATACATACCTGTATGTATGCACATATATATAATTATTTAGATAATATGGAAGAGTACACAAAATGTCTGAGTCAGGTCAAAACCCATCTAAACAATTCACTGACAAAAGCTGACTTCCCAGAGTGCCTTAAATACACAGTACAATTATTTCATTACTTCTACATCTGAAAAAAACATATGCTTATATGCAGCAGCCCATGCCCTACTCCGACAAGTGAAAGTAGATTGCCAAAATTCAAGAGGAAAAAATAGGTGTATCTAAATGAAAAATGGCCATTCTCTCTGAAACTCTAAGTAGTGTGAAATGGAGAAGTCATAGCATATTAAAAACAAATGGGAAGCAGCATTTCAGATTACACAGAAGATAAGAAAGTTCTAAGAGAAGTTAGTGCTCCCACGCGGTTTCAAGCTCTTGACATCATTTGTCTCACAACGAATGAAAGAATTACAAGGACTGACTTCTTTGCAACACTGCAGCAAGAAATGGCCAAAATGGGATTGTCATTGTCCCCCAGTGATGGGAAGGCTGAAGACAGCTGGTGTAGTTCATGATGCTTAAAGACCTGACAGTGCCATCACTTGGAAGGCTGGAGTCATGGGCGATGCCATAGCCCATTCCTATTTCAGTATTAAAAAGTGATTACCACTTATGAAATATTTGCACATCTGAATGCAGTCAATTCACTGTAGCTAGAAGGCGTTCTTTACCTTCTTTGGACACAAAGCACTCTTATTCCAGTCTCTGAAGCCAGTGCACACTTCCAAACATCAATGGTTTGGAAACTTCAAGGAGATCATATCAGCATTTGATAATTGAGGGGGTACAGAAGAACAGCAAGTTTACAAAGGTCTTGCTCTTAAACAGAACAGCCAAATCCTCAGTTTAACTCCTCTTAAGGGTACGTAAACAGCTCACTAACCAGTTATAGTATAGTATACAGAGGATTCGAGAAGTTCTGCTATGAGCATACCCGGGAACCTCCATTACAGGCGCAGAGATCCTGGTAGAACAAATGACACAGTAACAGCATCAAGAAAACAGTAAAGCTAGCAACAAACAAAAGCAGGGGAAATTGCCACAGACTTTCTTCAAAACAGTCTTGTGAATCTTTTCAAAGTTTGAAAGCTTATCATAAACCTTGTGTAATATTTTCATCAGAGATTTACTGTATTTTTCTCTAAGAGATAATTAATGAAAAGACAGCAATGGATTGTCATAATAGTCTTGGAGGATTAATTGTATCACTGGAAATTAGACTTTCTTAGCTATGTGTTCATCACTGACCTTTAACCACTAGACTGTGACATTCCTAAGCCCAGCAATGAATACTTCATCTGGTGAGTTCCATTAAAGCCACTAACACTCTCTAAGTATATCAAAGTTTGAACCTTGGTTAGTATGCCTACAAATGTTGTTCCTGAAGCTTTTTGTTTTAAAATGATCACTGCCACAATATGCTATAAAATTTACTGCTTATTTATCCAAACAGAATAAAGCAGTTTTTCCTTTTTTCTTTCAACATACTAGCATATTAAATACCTTTCTTTCTAGACTCCTTCTTGGCCCCCTTCACCTGACTTGGTAATGTAAGATTTAGAACCAGGAATAAAACCACTTTTATGTCTCCCCAACCATTCTGGTTGCCTGAACAGCTTTCAAGCAAAAGATTTAATGCAGCAGCAGAAAAGGAGATACGGGTGTTCGGTTACGGGATAGAAAGCTCATCTCCACACACACAGAGGAGCACAGAGGCACAAAAGCAGGCAGGGCAACCCCCAAAATCCCAGGATGTCCCCAAGGAGGGACATCAGCCCCATGGGCTGGGGGTGACAGCCATCACCCTGAGTGCATGGGAGAGGCAGAGAGCCTCTCCCAGAGGCGGCAACAAGACGAGACTGTTGGTGCTTGTTGTGTGAATGCTGAGTGCTTCTGTCTTTATCTGTGTGGCCAGCTGTGTATATAGACACGTATCGTACATGTGGGATTGTGTCTGTGCGCCTACTGCGAATACACACTCAGCCTCGCTACCAGCTGGACCTGGGGGAGGGAGCTGTGGCACCCTCGCCTCTGTCAGGCTACCAGATTTGGCAACTCCCTAACACTGGGGGTCACAGTACAGGCTTTGCAGATGTGAAAAGCACATTAAAAATCACTAGGAGAGGTACATATATGAATTTAGATAGATGGCCACAGAGACGAATTTAAGAAGAAAAACATTTCTAATAGGGAATCTCCAATTGCTTTCTACCATAGCATGCCAGACCTTTAGGACTTAATCTTTCCAAAAGTTAAATTTCCTCATGCCATTAAATCAAAGATGAATAGGTAGGGGTAAGCCAGCTGGCATAAGACTTAAAAGAGAACAGTAAGTCATCCCAGAAAGCTCTAGAAGGATGTAAGCACAAAACTCTGCTGATGTTTGGTGCAGTGAAAGAGACTTTGGGGCAAGCTTTTATCCTAAACAAATGTGGCAGCCTGCAGATTTGGGACATTGAAATTCTAGGTAAAGGAAACACCATTCATGAAAGCCTCTGTGGACAGCAGACTGTGTTGGGTCCTGCATTCTGTGATATTCTTCAAGAAGCAAAAATCACTGAAAAGTGCCCTGCTGCAGCTAGCAGGAAGGAAGGGGGAGGCCAGCTGGGCACAGCCCTGCTACTCCTCAGGGCATGGTGGAGACAAGAGCTAGCCCAGCACTGCTGCCAGCAGGGAGCGGGTTGAGCACCACTGCAAGAGTAGATTCCAGCTCCTCCAAAGTCTCCCCAAAAGGAAAAAGAGAGCAGATATTAAATTTGGGTTGTTTGGAAAAAACAGATAGTATACATCATCCATTTCCCCTTTCCTTTCTTCTTTTCCTCTCCTCCCCATAACAGGGTCTGTTACTTGATTCAGTGTTTGTGAGGGGTAATAAAGGTCACTGGGCTGTCAGTTTGGTCTAGTTTCCATAGATTTTGGGGTAGAACTCACTCAAGTGTTTAGCTATGGCACTTCAAAATTGAAGCTGACTCCTGTTGCTAATCAGGGCATGGTAAATGAATTATACATATACATGAATAACATCTGCATATGTGCACTATCTTTCTAATCCAAGACAGATAAGTACTCTTAGGAAGAAAGACATTACATGTGTGTGCGTGCATTATGTATGTATCTGTACATGTCTATGTGTGTGCATATATGTACATATATAAATATATATAAAATTAATGGCTTCTGTTTGATTAAGTCCTCAGCTTGAAAATAACACATTAATTCAAAAAGCCAGTTACTTATGAAAGACCCGTGACAATACTTCAGCTTCTGTTTTCAGAACATACTATATTTGCTTGTGTCTCAGATATCCCTGAACACCTAATTAAGTTAATATTTCCTTTTAGCTCAGTATGGTAATCTTCCTACTAAAAGTGAAGAGGTATTCTATCTCTTCTTATCAAAGAAGTGAAAATAGCAGGCATTTATTACTGACTGGATTTTAAAATTGTCTTCATCAGCCAGCTAAGCTGTGTTTATTTTGAAGTAAATGAATAGTGATTAAAACCCTGAATTCCCATACTGGAAGAAATTCTAGAATTTTGAAAACATTTTGGTTCATAAGAAAAACTGTAAGTGACATAATTCCTTGCGGAAGGAAAATTTCTTTTTGGGGAAAAAGAGCCACAATGTATTCAGGTTTAGCTTTTCTGAAAACTAAACAAAGCCTGACACAACTGGGACTTTGTAGGCTGCCTCTAGCTGTGGTAAAAGCCTAGTGAAGTACTGAAGAAGAAACATAAGAATGTTTATATTCTTAAGAACGTTGTTTCATGATATTACAACTGAGGTTTCTTTGTACTGGATCATACCACAGGGACACCAGGTTTAATATTCAGTTTCCAACAGCTGGCATCTGCTGCTTTAGAGAAAAAGGAACAAATATAATTCTCCTAATTATCTGAATCATTATTCTTCTTAGTTCATATACTACATCCGCCTCCTGGGTCTTTTCTATATTGATCTCAATTTCCACCAGTTCACTGAAAATTGTTATCAAAATCTTGCCCTTTTCTTCAGCTCACATTTTCTCTTTCTTGGAGAACCAAACATAGCAACGAGCATATTTGATATCCTTTTGGTTGTACCCATGGCAAATTCATATACGCTCCTCAACAAACACATCCCTTTGGCTCTCTGCCAATATTGCTTTGCTAGCCCTTTGAAACTCTGCCTATCATGCCTTTCTCTCAGAAGTCTCAGTATTTTTTCTGCTTGTTGCTTCATTTGCTTAAAACAAGTTTTAGACTCTAAGCATCAACCCTCTTTCATTTGTAGAACATCCCTAATTCAATAATATTATTATTAAAAAAGAAACACCTACATTACTGTCTGTAGAGATATCTTAAGTAAGTTTTTTAGTTTTTCAGTAAAACAGGTGGTTGCATCTGTCTGGCATTCTTTATTACCACAACCACTGCTGGTTGTGTTAACTACTACCTTCTGGGTGGTTATCTGTGTGCTTTCTGTAGAGAGAAGCAATGTCTATTACAGTTACAGGTGTTGTAAAATAATTCATGGTAGCATGTAACAATGTGTTTATATCCTCAGTCTGTGTTTATAGTTGGTCATGAAAAAATTCCAACAAAAAAGATGTAGAACGGAAGCTTTTGGAACAAGGACTGTCTCTTAATTTGAGTTTGTGAACCGTCTGGCATAGTATAGCTTTGCTCCTGGCCAATCCAAAAGTTCTGCCATACTCAACATTATTAATAATGATTTGAGTACATTAAATCTTTTTTTTTTTTTTTTTTTTTTAAGTATTAGTTTTCCATCGCATTGATTGACCTGTTACCAAGCTGTTAGGCAATGGATTATTCTCTTTACCCATATCTTTAATCCTCTGTCATATACTCTGAAAAGTGATATAGGTTGGGAATAATTTCTAAGTGAAAAATAAGACATTAGCCATATCCACAAATGTATATTCCAGTGATACAGTTCCAGCAAAGATTATTTGCCAGGTAACTCAGCCACGCTCTTAAAAGGCATTTACATCAGTTGTGAATCTGACTATTTAAATAATTTGGAAAAGATTATATGATCCTCTGTCTCTGCTAGAGGTGAGCCTTCGCTGAATAGCAATCTGTCGGTTCTATACATGTCAAAAAAAAAAAGCAGTTTGGTCTGGAGAATTAAAGTATATACTGTTTCCAACCTCTCTTTTTAATTAATAAATCAGCAATGACTATTAAAAGGCTATTTTAATGTTTCCTGTCTCTAGCACTGAAAGAACCTTACACTTGGTTTTCTTAATAGCATATACACAGTGATGTGTACATCATGTCTCCTTACTACAATCTTTACTACACCTCAGCATCTTTACTACACCTCAGCATCTTTACTACAATCTCAAGCAAGGACATACTCAGGATAACCACACCAAACCAGAGAATTGTGGTAGGCTGGTCATCCATCAGAAAAAAATGGACACACAGCTTCAATAAAAACAAAATACATATGAATTAGAGAGTATTTTTAAAATGCACTAGATCTCAAACATATTGTAAGTACTGGCAAGGGGAATTAATAAAGAAAATTATGAATACTGTGAATTTTGAAGAATAGCATTGAAATTATAAAGGGGAAAGTGAAATATTTACAAAACCTACAGAAATCAGACCCCAGGAAAGCAAAACAGATTTGCCCAAACAACCAGAGCAGAAATACAGGACTAATTTAAAATTTGGAAATTAAATAGTGAATAGCAATAACACACTGGGCCTATCTTGAATTGGCAGAGATGCCTAGTGTTTTATAGATTAGTTATTTTTCTCTGGAACAGGTACAAAATTTTAGCTACAAACCTATATTAATAATATACTGTTAGAAGAATCCCTCAGCTGGAATGCCAAATTAGCATAATCTGCAGTTTTGAATTACACTGTAGATATTGCCATTGATGAAAAGATACAGTACTTAAATGGCTGCATACTTGGCTACTCTAATAATTAGAGTGAATTCTTCTAACGGTATTGTTACTGGTAGTAATAGAAGCAGTAGCTTAGACTACTCATAGATTTTCATTGACTCCTAGACTGCTCTGAATAAATTTAAAAGTAAACCCATGTGTAAAAGTTCCCAAACTATCTATGAGATAGTCAGATTTAGCTACACATTTGAAAATCCTCAGCAGAATGAAAAAATGTAACTGTTCAACAAGTTTCCCAGAAAAAACAAAGACGACCGTTTCATTCTTTCCAGTAAGATATGTCAGGAAAGCAGAACACCAGCATCTGCATCCCCAGCTACCACCAAAAGCAGACTAACTAGGCAGAGACCTTTGGGGTTCTCTCTTCATCTTTTCCCCCTGGTGGCACAGCTTGAACACAGCGTGTGCCCTGCTATGGGGCAATCATGCAGCCTCATCCCAACTGCATCTGGCTTATACACTCTGTAAATCTTACTCTGTAAGATTCAGGGTTATTCTAGTCTGCTAAGAGTTAAATTCAACTCTACTTTGGATTTACTTCAGTTTAACTAGTTTCTGAACGTTATAGACCCTTTCTCCTCCCCCAAATCAAGCAGATTGGGTCTTAGGCCATCAGCACTGCTAGTACTTGTGGTAAGACTAAAAGCAGGATAACTGCTTACAAATTTTGGTACTGGTCATTTTGTGCTAAACAGATTTGTTTACTTCAATCAGAAATGTGTACAAATTAATCTTGTTTTACATTTAAATAACTGTGAAAGAAAAGTGCTTTGCTGAACAATGTCTTGAGCCAGATTTTAAATGGATTTAGGTATAAAATTTTTGATATAGTGAGTACTGGGGCCTTCGAAAAATGCCTAAACAAATTATATATTTAACTCTCATTAATTTCTATGGAAATTGGGTTTTGGAAGCTTCTGAAAAATCACATTGAGCAAATAAATGTCTTTAAAAAAAGACTGTGACCAATAGCATCTAGAAATTTTCCTCCAAAGGTTTTTGCATATATTTTGTTTCATCTGAAAGTCTATATACTGTATCAAAGAGATATGAAGGACCCTTTTTCTCCCATCACCTTTTTTGATGAACAGTGACATCATTTTCAGTTATGACCATGATATTTGTTTGTGGAGGCATTACTTTTGCCTCCAGTCACAATAAAGCTGTGTTACTTAACTAATACAAATAGGTAGAGTGCCAGTAAAGTCAAAATAGCTACAAATATTTTTATACCTTCTGAGAAGGTTCAGCTCACCAATGATAGATTCTTTTGGTTTTTTGTCTCACTATCTCACTGATGTGAGCTACTTCCAACACCACTTAAAATTATTGCTATAGTTCAAGGACCCAGCTTTATTCTGCCCTGGAGAACAGAAGATAGGATATAACATCTAGCAGCTTTGACAAAGACTTGTCTTGCAATTAAGATCACAGAAAGTGGGTCCTCTAACTGGTCATACCATTCCAAAGCTTACTTTTTAAAAAAAAAAAAATTTAAATATTCTCATAAATAATGTAGTGAGACTACAAGTTCTGCTGTATCTGTGCTGGAAACACTGGGTGAAACATGCAAAACTGATTTATAAAGTATAGCAAAGATTTTGCTCATGAATGCATTTACTCCTCAGAGAATGAAAAGGAAGAAGAGAAAAAAAAAAGGTTCATTACGTTCTCTTGCAACCAAAATCAGAAACATCTGCTAAAATCATGGGCAACCTGATGGCTAGACACAGCAAGGGAAAAGAAGAATTAGATTTGCATTTCGTCTTAGGCGTCACAGACCTTATAAGAGGAATACTGTAAAAAACACTATTCTTAATGCATACATTTAATCTGAAATACAGGTCAGGAAAGTAATATGTACTGCTAAATAATTATATTTGTTAATCTACCTTTCTGTTTATATTTGATGATTTACTATTACAATGCAGGGAAAGTTATTTGAAGGTAAGAAGCAAAAAAGAAAAGCACGTGCTTTGTCTTTTTTAACACACTTAGCAAGTATTTTAATTTCCATGATCGTAGAAGGGATACTAAGTGAACACAATTAATAAATTGATAGTCTTTAAAAACTTAGTAAAAAATAAATAAGTATCCTTGTGCCACAAGTGTAGTGTAGAACTAATCAAAGACTTTAGCTGTCTGCAGGTGGTTTATACATATGTGGTAGCTAAGCTGTTGACATTTATGTTTGCTGTCTTGACCGAAGTAGTAAAACTACAAAGTAGCTTCCCTACCCATAATGCTGAAAATACCTACAAATATCCCTTGAAAATAAACTACTTGTCAGAAGCATTTCATCAAGAATGAGTAACACAAAGGACCCACGGAGCTATTCCGTGACTAATTGCAAGTATAGACCCTAGACAAAATACATCAAAAAAATTGCAGGTAGAGACAGCAGATAAAAACTAGGCTTCAATACTACTATAACAGTATTTAACTGTGAGAGACAGAGAGATTGAGGAAAGGGGAGATATTGGAATGCCTAGCCAGAGATCATTCCTTCTGCAGGAAAATTCTACTTTACTACAGAAGATACTTAAAAAAAATATATATATATATATATATATATATATATATATCACAGAATCACAGAATCGCTGAGGTTGGAAGGGACCTCTGGAGATCATCTAGTCCAACCCCCCTGCTCAAGCAGGGTCACCTAGAGCACATTGCACAGGATTGCATCCAGGCGCGTTTTGAATATCTCCAGAGAAGGAGACTCCACCACCTCCCGGGGCAACCTGTTCCAGTGCTCTGTCACCCTCACAGTGAAGAAGTTTATCCTCATGTTCAGATGGAAGTGTCTGTGTTTCAGTTTGTGCCCGTTGCCTCGCGTCCTGTCACTGGGCACCACTGAAAAGAGTCTGGCCCCATCCTCTCGACACCCTGCCTTCAGATACTTGTACACATTGATAAGATCTCCTCTCAGCCTTCTCTTCTCCAAGCTAAACAGGCCAAGCTCTCTCAGCCTTTCCTCATAAGAGAGATGCTCCAGTCCCCTAATCATCTTTGTGGCCCTTCGCTGGACTTGCTCCAGCAGTGCCACATCCCTCTTGTACTGGGGAGCCCAGAACTGGACGCAGTACTCCAGATGTGGCCTCACCAGGGCTGAGTAGAGGGGGAGAATCACCTCCCTCCACCTGCTGGCAACACTCTTCCTGATGCACCCCAGGAGACCATTGGCCTTCTTGGCCACAAGGGCACATTGCTGCCTCATGCTTAACTTGGTGTCCCCCAGCACTCCCAGGTCCTTCTCGGCAGAGCTGCTTTCCAGCAGGTCAACCCCCAACCTGTACTGGTGACTGGGGTTATTCCTCCCCAGGTGCAGGACCCTGCACTTGCCGTTGTTGAACTTCATGAGGTTCCTCTCTGCCCACCTCTCCAGCCTGTCCAGGTCTCTCTGAAAGGCAGCACAGCCCTCTGGCATATCAGCCACTCCTCCCAGTTTTGTATCGTCAGCAAACTTGCTGAGGGTGCACTCTGTCCCTTCATCCAGGTCATTGATGAAGAAGTTGAACAAGACTGGACCCAGTACTGACCCCTGGGGGACACCGCTAGCCACAGGCCTCCAACTAGACTCTGCACCACTGATCACAACTCTCTGAGCTCTGCCATTCAGCCAGTTCTCAATCCACCTCACTGTCCACTCATCTAACCCACACTTCCTGAGCTTGTCTATGAGGATGCTATGGGAGACAGTGTCAAAAGCCTTGCTGAAGTCAAGGGAGACAACATCCACTGCTCTCCCCTCATCTACCCAGCCAGTCATCCCATCATAGAAGGCTATCAGATTGGTTAGGCATGATTTCCCCTTGGTGAAGCCATGCTGACTACTCCTGATCACCTTCTTTTCCTCCACATGCTTGGAGATGGCCTCCAGGATGAGCTGCTCCATCACCTTTCCAGGGATGGAGGTGAGGCTGACTGGCCTGTAGTTCCCTGGGTCCTCCTTCTTGCCCTTTTTGAAGACTGGGGTGACACTGGCTTTCTTCCAGTCCTCAGGCACCTCTCCTGTCCTCCATGACCTTTCAAAGATGATGGAGAGTGGCTGTGCAATAATGTCCGCCAGCTCCCTCAGCACTCATGGGTGCATCCCATTGGGGCCCATGGATTTGTGGGTGTCAAGTTTGCTTAAATGATCTCTAACCCACTCCTCCTCCACCAAGGGAAAGTCTTCCTCTCTCCAGACTTTCTCTCTTGCCTCCAGGATCTGGGGTTCCTGAGGGCTGGCCTGACCAGTAAAGACTGAAGCAAAGAAGGCATTCAGTAACTCTGCCTTCTCTGCATCCTTCGTCACCAGGGCACCCGCCCCATTCAGCAAAGGGCCCACATTTTCCCTAGTCTTCCTCTTGCTGCTGATGTATTTGAAGAAGCCCTTCTTGCTGTCCTTGACATCTCTCGCCAGATTTAATTCCAAACGGGCCTTAGCCTTCCTCGTCGCATCCCTGCATACTCTGACAACGTTCCTATATTCCTCCCAAGTGGCCTGTCCCCCTTTCCACTTTCTGTATACTTCCTTCTGCTGGTTGAGTTTTGCCAGGAGCTCCTTGCTCATCCACGCAGGTCTCCTGCCTCCTTTGCTTGACTTCCTACTCATAGGGATGCACCGCTCTTGAGCCTGGAGGAAGTGATGTTTGAATATTAACCAGCTCTCTTGAACGCCCCTTCCTTCTAGGGCCCTCACCCATGGGATTCCTCCAAGTAGGTCCCTGAAGAGGCCAAAGTTTGCTCTCCTGAAGTCCAGGGCTGCAATCCTACTTACTGCCCTGCTGCCTCCTCGCAGGATCCTGAACTCCACCATCTCATGGTCACTGCAGCCAAGGCAGCCCCCAACCTTCACATCTTCCACCAGTCCTTCTTTGTTTGTTAGTACAAGGTCCAGCAGCACACCTCTCCTTGTTGGCTCCTCCACCACCTGGGTCAAGAAGTTGTCACCAATGCTCTGCAGGAACCTCCTGGACTGTTTGTGCCTAGCTGTGTTGTCTCCCCAGCAGATATCAGGGTGGTTGAAGTCCCCCATGAGAACCAGGGCCTGGTATCATGAGGCTACTTCCAGCTGTCTGTAGAAGGCCTCATCGACTTCCTCATCCTGATCAGGTGGCCTGTAGTAAACACCCACAACAGTGTCACCCATGCTACCCTGCCCTTTGATCCTTACCCATAAGCTCTCGACTCGCTCTTCATCCACCCCTAGGCACAGCTCAATACATTCCAGTTGCTCTCTCACATAAAGAGCAACTCCACCACCTTGCTTTCCTGGCCTGTCTTTCCTAAAAAGCACGTAGCCATCCATGACAGCACTCCAGTCATGCGAGCTATCCCACCATGTCTCTGTAATGGCAATGAGATCATGGCCCTGCGACCGCACACAGATCTCTAGTTCTTCCTGTTTGTTCCCCATGCTGCGTGCATTGGTGTACAGGCATTTCAGGGAGGTGATCGAGCATGCAGGTTTCCCAGGAGGGGTAAAAGAGGGTCCTCCATAGCCACATCCCATGCGCACTTCCCTGGCTGCATTCACCTGTTGGAGGCATCCTGACCTGAGCAGTCTTTTGCCAACTACCCTGTCACTATAACTCTCCCCTTCCCCCATCTTTCCTAGTTTAAAGCCCTCCTTACCAGGTTGGCCAACCTGTTCGCAAAGACCTGCGTGCCCCGCCTTGTGAGGTGGATCCCATCTCTTGCCATCAGTTGTCAATCTTCAAACAGGGTCCCATGGTCATAGAAACCAAAACCCTGTTGCCAACACCAGCGGCGCAGCCAGTCGTTAACCTGGAAAGTCCGTCTCCTCCTCCTCTCATCCATCCCCCTCACTGGCAGGATTGAGGAGAAGATGACCTGGGCTCCCAGACCCTTGACCACCATCCCCAGAGCTCTGAAATCCTGCTTGATGGTCTCCAGTTTGCCCTTGGTGTCATTGGCGCCCACATGGAAGAGCAGCAGTGGGTAATAGTCCGAAGAATGGACGAGCCTAGGCAGTCTTTGCATGACATCTCTCACATGAGCCCCCGGCAGGCCACAAACCTCTCTAGACAAGAGGTCAGGTCGACAGATAGATGCCTCCGTCCCCTGTAGCAGGGAGTCCCCCACAACAATCACCCGCCGCTTTTTCCGGGCGTTCCGGCAGGGCACAGGGTCTGTTGTCCCAGGTACTTTCCTGGCAGCCATGCCCATCTCCTCCTCATCCTGGAGGGCACTAAACCTGTTCTTCAGCTTCAGGTCTTCAGGAGTAGGAGCCTTTCTCCTCCCATGAGCAGTGACCAGTTTCCAGTCTTCTTCTACGATGTTATGATGTACCATTTCACACGGCACAGAGCCCTCTGGCAACTCCACTGCTGCAGGGGGTTGGGACTCCTGGAGCTGTACAGTCTCCGAGAATACCCTGTCTATCTCTTGCTCTGCTTCTCGGATGCTGCGCAGCCTACTGACCTCCTCCCGTAACTCCCTTACCTGACGACACAACTCGTCAACAGCAGCACACCTCCTGCAGGAGAGCTGACTGCCAGCCCAGGCCTCCCGGAGAGGCCCCAAGCACTCCCTGCAGCCTGAGACCTATAGAGCCGCATCTACTGTCAGAGGGTCGGTCTGGGTCCAAGCCTCTGACACAGCAACTCCAACAGCCGCTGGGGAACGCGCTGTGCGGCGTGTCACGACCAT
Organism: Apteryx mantelli; assembly: GCF_036417845.1. Classification (NCBI taxonomy): domain Eukaryota; kingdom Metazoa; phylum Chordata; class Aves; order Apterygiformes; family Apterygidae; genus Apteryx; species Apteryx mantelli. Next base: position 82,901,017 of record NC_089979.1, read on the forward strand.
ACTTGAGGAAGCATACACCACAGGGAACAGAAACGAAGGTACCTTCGCGCGTCCCTTCGCACACCCTTCTGCGCAAACTGCTGCGCAAACTGCTGCCTCTGTTCGCTGCGCTCTGGGCCTGGCTCTTATACAGGCCTCTCCCTAGCACTGACTCACAGGGTGCTTGACCGCCCTAATCAAGGGCCACTGGGATCAAAGGCCCCAACTCCCTCTGGTCAGGGGCAACCCAGAGAGCTCGTTAGCAGCAGCCACTCCTAGCTAGAGCTTTTCCCAGGAGCTTTTCCCAGGAGAAGTCAAGGCCTCCTGCAGTTGTCCTTGCCTAACTTCCCCTTTCCTGTTCACAGCAATCACCTTCTAGGTCCTCGGGGGTCCTCAGGAAGCCCACCACTTCCAACAAGATCCTCAAGTTCTAGTCAGAGCCCAACCACTGCTGCACAAACTGCTGCATCTGTTCACTGCCTCTGGGAGCTGCGCTCTAGGCCTGGCTCTTATATAGGCCTCTCCCTAGCACTGACTCACAGGGTGCTTGACCGCCCTAATCAAGGGCCAATGGGATCAAAGGCCCCAACTCCCTCTGGGAGTATATATATATATATATATGGAGGCAAACCTGGAAACCAGTAGAATTTTGCCAGCTTAAAGCATATAAACTGCTAATGCAATACATTATAGTCAACTAGGATACAGGAAAAGAAACCTCACAGACCTAAACCCTATAACCTGCAATTTGAGATTAACAGGTGGTAGGAGTCTTCTTAAGTTCTATTTCTTCTAAACAAAACTGCTTTAGCACTTACCACCTGTTTCCCTAAATTCTGCATTTATATTACATACTGGACTGTAACTGTGGGCTAACTGAAATGGTGAAAATGAGTAAAGTTACCCGTTCAGTTTTCTGGATAATATTATATTGTAGCATAGACCTTTAGAAAGGATTTGATAGGCTCTCCTAGCTATACCTAGGACTGCTATAAAAGCAGTTAATAATCAGTGTCATGTATTGTTCAAGTTGTTATTTTTACATCAAAGATGATGATTTTTTTATTCGTCCTTATACAGAAGGTGACTGGTTCCAAAGAAAATGAAATGCTCTTCATCTGCTTACCAAAATGCCTCAGCAAGCATTTTTTTCTAAAGTGTAAAGTTCCTCAACTGAAAGCTCCACTTTCCCTGCAAACTGTCTACAGAGTACACATCATTTTTCACTAGAAGGCGGGTTTTCTTACTTGAAATTTTCATCTTAAGTTCTAATTATCAATCAGTGATTTTTTTTGTTTTTGAAATAATTGCCTTACTAATGTTAACTGTAAGGTCTAAAGAAGTTTGTTTAAACACAACCACCCACCCACTCTTTCAGATTTAACTGTCTTACAGATTTAATACTGAGGATATGGAAGTGAAGTAGAAAGCATTGCACGTTTTTTACTTATTTTCCATGTAATTCCTTCTTTTTTGGTTTGCATTATTGGTTTTTCAGGAAGATTGAAAATTCAGTTTATATATTTGCTATTCACAGAAAAATGCACTTTAGCAGTCATGATAGATTATCATAATCACAGCTGAAAGGGGACATAGAACTTCAGATGAAATTTCAAGCAAGCAAATACACAACTCTATTCTCAGCCCATCTGCTGATTTAACTTGAACAAAATGGGTTTCTTCTTGCTCCTGGATCACAACACCACAGCAGTATGATTGCAGAGTCTGCCCAAATCAATATATTTCCTATATGCTCCTCAATACCTTGAGGAATTATCTAGAGCAACAAAGCCTCACATGAACAAATTGGGCAGAGAATAGCTAGGAAAAATAAAACTGTGAAATATTGAAAAGGTTTTTTTTTTTTCCTCAAGATTTTTTCTTTTTCTATTTTATAGATACTTTTAATTACAGTTTTGTAACTTGTAAAAGACCCTTACTCAGCCAGAGCACTGAACTAGAGCTGACTCAGCCTTTTCCTCATCACAAGATCCCAAATACAGAAAGCTTTCAAACTACAAGAAAAAAAAAGGGGGGGGACAGGACACCCAGTTTTTACTTAAATACAAAGTAAAGCAATCATCTTTTAAAGAGAAAAAAATCAAAATATGTAGGTCAGAACAGAAACAAGAAGACTTTGTACATAGCTTTTCTACTACAACAGTACAAAGCAGGTCCTTACCCCAGGCTTAACCTCAGTTAAGTCAATGTCTAAATTACAGAAAACACCTTGCAAAGTCCCCACTACTGCTTACAATCTTTTACTTTACCATTTCTGTGATTGACCGGCTCAGCCTCTTTTCAAACAACAACCTCCCTGCTCCACCCTACAAGTCCTCGTTTCACACCCTCCGGCATAAATGCTTTTCCTCCTGAGCACAACCAGCTGTGTGCAAAGGAAGCTATCAGCTTGCTCCAGAGCTGTATTCTACACTACTCCTTTTTAGAGAAATGTGGAGAAACATGCAAATGGAGACCAAACAAATCAACTGTACAGTTCATCACATCATTGTATTAATGTTTGAAAATTGTTTACCACCTCTACTTAACTATGACAGAACTCTTCAGCACACTAGTCAAGTTTGTTCTGCAGCTCTAGTTAAAATTTCACCATAGCACTGATTTAATCTCAGTAATGCTCTCTAGATGGCCATTCACTGCATCCTGTGCGATAGTTTAAGGGCTGCTTCAATTTACACTGGCATCAATGACATCCCCCCCACCCCCCGCAATGAAATGCATCTGTAGCTAAGCCCCTACCAAGTAAACATTGTGACAACATATTTTTCCTCAGTCAACCCTCTTTACCTCTGCTGAACTAGAATCAGGAAATTTAAAGAGGTTAAAGTCTCAGCATCAATATTACTTTGCAAAAAGCACCTTTTCTCCATGATGCTGTTTCCTGAGGCAATTAAATCAATGAGGTAGCCAGACTGTGCTAGCAATGTGCTCTCTATATTCTGTGCTACACCAGAGGTGTTAACCAAGACATGTCTTTTGATTTGGGCTTTGATAGAATTATTTAGCAAGGAAGTTCTTTAGGAAACAAAGAAACAAGGGTTGAAAATGAAACATAAAAATATTTTTATCATAAGAATGTGGGCAAAGTATCTCAAACATAAAATAAGAGTAACTGAGAGAAGCATTCAACATAATAATGAAAGAGCTTTCAAGAAGGTATTTGTAAACATAGGAGAAAATGGCAAATTTATTCTGAGGAACAGAATCAAAAGTGAAGAGAAAATAAATTTTCTATTAGAGATCCGAACTGTGAAACTTTCAGTTTAAATAGCTCTTCCCTGTCAAGAGAAAAACACACAAAAATGTAAAATTGATTTAAAAATCTAAATAAGTAAGTACTCAAGTGAGCTTTGCAGAGGAGACAGCTGGTACTACAAAAAATAAAAAGGGGTTCTCAAATTAGGAGACAGCTGGTGCTGCCACACAACATCAAGCAGTGAGCCCTACTTACAGACCTGAGAGGTGCAGATCTTTGCAGTTCCCCCTGGGGCTGGGGCTCTGCTGCGTCCTGTATTAGTCCCAGCAGTGCTCCATGGCTGGGGGGAAGAACGGAGCAACAACCAAGTGAGGGAAACCTGCAATGAGCTGTGATGTGCTGTGCATGCACATCCTGAGTGGCATGAGCCAAAAAAATGCATACTGAAAGAACCCAGAAATACAACAGCTTTAGGCCCATACTGTGGCACTGCAAAGCCTCCACTGAGGGGCTATTCTGACCTAGTAGCAGACTTCTATTTCTACCCATATTTTGGTGGTACGGACAAAGCCAAGTGACCTGAGCCAGCCATACAGACAACTTCCCCTCCTCTTCTGGTTCATCTCCAGCAGGTAGCATGTTGTGGGGGAGAGAGGAATCAGGACTGCAGCCTTTCTCCTTGCTGATTCGTTCACCAACTCGAGTGGGTGAGGATGCGGTAGTCTGAGAGACGCAGCTTTTTTCCTGCCCATGATCTGTGACACCAAAAGCTCATGCAAAAAGTAAGGTGTATCTCACTTATCCTCATGTGTCTGTGTCACACTGAAAAACAAAAGCTTTCTTGCGGAGGAAAAAAAATAAGAAAACAAGAAAGAATAACAAAAAGAGACTGAGTCACTAAAATGGTAATAGAACAGGTTGTGAAAATGCTGTCCTCTGAAGGACATGGGTACTTAAAATCTGGGTAATTTTTTGAAAACAAAAGAGAACAATGAGAGCACTTATGTAGCTATCTCAGCAACAGGAATGGGAATAGACTGTTGCTTGAGTTATCAGCAACAGGAAGCTGTTCTGATCAACACTCATTAAATTAGATGTTGAAAGCAATCATTGCAGAATGCATTATTGGTTGCATTTTGTGCAGCTCTGGAACTGAGAATGGTGCTATGTCAGTGAAAACAAGTCAGCGTAAACAGAAAAGTCAGCAGACAGAAACCTCCTAACTGCTAACCTACTGTGTGTGGGTTATTTTTTGTGTTGCCTTTTTTTTTTGATATATATTTCTTCCAAAAGCCAAACTGAAGTCTCTCTGATTCTTCTCCCACTTGTTCTGACACTGTCCAGGCTGTCCTGACTCACAGATTTGCTCAGCTATGTTACTCTCTCAGGCCCTTTGGTGTGGGTGAAAATTTTTGGAAGAGCCTCAAATTCTCAGAATTTGGACTTTGTTTTATTATATGGCTGACCCTGAAGAAGAAAACATAGAATATTTAGCTCATTCTTGTGCCCATCCTCTGCAAAGCACTAACCTGACAAGGACATTTTTCAAACATAGAAAATACGTCCAATTTTTTGTACGTATTAGGTGTAAACAGGCTTATGTTTCACAGACAGCATACATGGGATTAGTTTGAGGGGTATTTTTATTCCTTGAACAAATGAATTTATTGTAACAGATTTAAAGAAATGCTTTCCTTCCATTCACTTTATTTTGTTTCCCCAATGTTCTTTACAATATTATGAGGAGGACAGATTCCTGTTTCACTGTTATGTAGTTTTCGCAGGTATCTCTTTCAAATCTACAGAGGTACATAACATTGACATTTTTAAGAAGTTGTTTTGCAGCAGCCTTACTTTTCTAGTTTGGGAGTCATCTTTTGCTATGTGAAAATAGCCTAAGCAGCCTAAGACAAAGAAGACTAACCTGCATATCAAAAGCGTATGTAGCTCAGGAGCTTGGTAAAGGGATTGGGAAAGTTTCTGTGTCAATACCACATCAATATTGATCAAATGATATTTCAGTTGGAATACAGTTTGGTTCCTTGGCCCGTTGAGAAACTAACAGGGAACCTCAGTCTACTTTGTAATGCTAAATGAACTGCCAAAGGAAGAGGAGAAAGGTAACTACAGAATTTTAAGCTGGTTTTAGATACAAGATGTTCCTCTAAGAAAAAGAAAAAGAATTTCACCTTAGACAAATGTCATGATGAGTTTAAGTCAAGAAGTGCTGTACTGCCACTGTCCTCACCTTTCATGTCAGGGCTCTATCTGATGCAACTGAGATATTTTTGGCCCTAATTTTCATTCAGAAACTGAGTAGTTGGTTACTGTGAGTCACCAACTTTGTCACAGGCCTGTTCTTATAGCTGGGCAGGATTTATCTTGGTTTTGGAATTAGTTTGGCAATAGAGCAATGCAACTTTTGAGGCTGGTTTATCTGAAGCTTATAGTCAAAACCTTTGCTCCTTTGAATATACAAAAAAAATTTCATTGTGCTGCTCTGAGAAAATAATGGCCCTGATTATTTTTAAGATTTTTCCAAAGAGAGGATGCTTGGAGAGCATACAAGGTCATCGACAGTAAAAATCTGACACAGATTGGTTTGATCATTGCGAAGTTTTAAATCCTACACCAAAGCATTCCTGCCCATTGTAAGGAAAACTTATTTTCACCCATGAATTCCTGAGCAGTAAACTTAATATGGGTAGCTGACAGACTGGCAAGTCCAATCTGGGGAAAAAAAAGCTTTATATTATGTGATGGGATTTCTGCTTCCTGTCAAGTCAAAGGAACAATTCACAGTGCATAAAGTTAAACCTGTACATGTCCCTGCAGGATTTGAACCTAAAGTTATTAAAGCAGGATGAGCTGGTACGATATTAAGGAGCTCTGTTTGCTCCTCTGACATGCTCTAAAGTTTCTGTTTTGCTCAAGCAGCAGTAAAATGCCTGGAGAATGGGATTCTGTGTTTTATTAATGTACAATTTGAGCTTACAGCAATTTAGGAGAAGGCAGAAAATAGCATAATTTTCAACATTTTGACAGGACTTGTTTAGTTCATTTCTTCACATTTTGATAAGGAAAATTGTACTTTCTTTTCAAAATTGCCTTTGCCACAGTTTCTGTGACTGACATCTATTGCCGATGTTTCTGTATACAGTTGACATTACTGTAGCAGAATTATTTTTGTGTGGTTTGGTTTCACTGATTATCCAGGTCTGAAAAGCCATCTACATGAGGCTATCCCAGGTCCGGATGTAGCTGAATTTGCAATTACTTATGTTTCTAATTTTTTTTTTATTTCTATAATTCACTGTTAGGGTTTAACTCACTCGATTTTAGCATCTGAAATATACTTCCTATATACAGTAGTGTAAATAATGTAGTAAGCAAAGACCACAGTAATGTGTAAAATTGCTTCACAGTATTGTGACATATTTATTTTATTAATCTACTCTTCTGTTAACATAAACATAATTAATAAGCACTCTCTCCATAGAGTGTAGGCACAATTATAATTATAAGCAAGACAACTTGTACCATGAAGTTTTGTACAACTATGAAATGAAAATCATACAACACAGCACTCAGTTAACATTTCTGTACTGAGGGAAACAATCATGTCCATTGCATTTAACTGGTCACAGCATCCTTCAAAAGCATATGCAGATTTCAGAAGGAAGTGATAGAACAAATATTGGTTCTCTATTTGCTTAGATCAGCTCATGTTCCTGAGTCTCATATTCAGATCCCTTCATGGTGAAAGGACCAATTAACATAAGGAACTTCATCTGTGTACAAACTCCTCAAGGAATACTGATTATAACTGATCAGGAACTGGGATTTCTGATCCATGGGAAATTCTAACTCATCAGTGTCTTTGATCTGACATTTCCTTCTATTCAACTGATGGCCATGAAGCTAAGAGATCGATTAAACTAACTTCAAAATCTGGTTAACCCTGTCAAGTTTTATTATACATGTGTGTGCAAGACTGGCACTTTTGCACAAATAAAGAGAAGGATCAAAATACATAAAAGAAAGGAAAAAAGAAAACAAACAGTATTAGAAAAGAAGAAAGTGGAGCGTAGTGAGTCAGAAAAGAAACAACTCAGAACAAAACATCTTAGTGTCTCATAGAAACATACTAGAAACATATATCCAATTAGTCATACAGTTACTATGGCCAGTTAAATTTGGTTATTTTTGACTGAAACATCAAATATTGACAAAGGACAAAGAAAGCAGACAGGTAGGAATCATGGAATGTATGTTTGACCAGCACCTGTACAATAGACTCTTATATTCTAAATTTATATGGTTATTAGTTTTGCCATCTTCACACTTCTTTATGTCCCTGTAGTCTCCACTTCACAGATGTGAAGCTGTTTGACTACTTGAGGTCAGACCCTCAGTCTATCACCGACAGCTGAATGCCGGCCACCTGAATAAGTAAGTGCACTACAGAGATTACATCCTCAGTGGTTATAAATGCTCACAGCGCAACTGACTTCAAACTGTGAATTTGCCTTTACATGTTTTGACTTCTGTTATGTGTTAGAAACTGATTCTATGTGATATTAACAAGGTAAGAAATAATAAGGAAATAACTGGTTTAGAGTAGACTACCAGTACCTGGGACATCTCTCCAAAGAGGAGAGAAAATCTGATTTTTTCTGAAATCCAAAATCATAAAATAAAATGTTTTGAAAATTGGCTGAAGTAAGGACTGGTACACTTGTCACTGCAATACTCAATGCAATGAAACTAGAGTTCATTTAGCAGGCTAATCTGGCTACAAAGCAAAAACAAGTATCCAAAATAAAATTTGGAAAATTATCACTTTTTTTTATAAATGGTATGTTACTACAAGTAGTGCTATAACAGTTCAAATAATTTGACCTGCTATGTTTTGTATTTATAGGTAGAATGATTTTTTTCCAATAAAATTCCAGAAAATTATGTGGGACAGAAAAATCATCTCGCACTCACTTAGAATGCTAGGTTGTTTTATTTTAACATTATTGGAACTATTAGTTAGAAATGCATCTCAATAAATGTACTGGAAGACTTTTAAGGAATAGCTTTATGCTTCTTAAAGACTTACAAGTCTGTCTCTGCAGGGTGTCAGGTACCCTCCTGTTAGAAAAGAAAACAGACTAGTTTGAACCATCCAACTTCATTTGAAAGGTAACAAAAACAGATCTTTCTTGTAACACAAGAGTTGTCAGATTTGTCAAACATGTGTAAATATAAATGAGAAATTGTTAACCAAGCCTACAATATTTTCTTTTTATTCTGTAGCATTTGTCTGAAATGTGTCAGTTCTAATATCCCTGTCACTAATTATGAAGGCCCTCAGGGCTATTTGTTAGACGCTACATGATACGTTTTACACAATAATGGCTTTGGGGGATATTCATATTTTGCTTCAGAAGGGTAATAATTAGTTTTGCATAGTCTCATAACAGATCCTGTACAGGGGTCCCTCATTTATGCAAGGAGATAAAGAATGAAAGTTAAAAAAAAAAAATCCCTACTGCTGCACTTGAAGAAAACAACTAGGTTAAATGTAAAGGTCTATTCTGAGTCTACTTAATGTTCAGAATTTCATTAAAATTTTATTGAACACTTCCTTACGCTTTAAATTACATCTAGCAAATTTATAATGCATTAGGTCATTTTACGCATGGCCTATGTTGCACATAAGGAGCAATATTGTCCAGTCAGTGCTAATGCGGAATGAAAATGCAGTCATCTTTCATTACACATCCTGGGCAAAAGCCAGGTAAAAACTATGTTTACATTGTGATTGAGAGTGATGATACAACAACTATAGACACATCTGAGCTAGCTGTACGCTAGAGAACCTGCACTCGGGGTAAGTTCTGTTATTAAAATTTTCATTCTTTTGTTCTGTTTTCCTTTAACCATTTTGAAGCTGTCTGGTGGACACCCGTGAGGGCAACAGAGAAAGAACAAATGGGACTTGCTGAGTTCTAATTATAGAGAATGCTTTAGATCTGTGCATCATTTCTCTGTAAGGACCCCAAAATCCACAGTCTTAGGTCTACTTCATCCCCTGTCAGCATCCTCCTTTCCCCTCTAAGCACAGAGATAACCCTGAGCACCAATGGAAGTTATAAGATGGGGGTCCCTCTGTGTCATTATTTGCTTTCTAGCTGCCACTGTGTGAAGACAGGGATATAGGGCTTTGTTTATTACGGGAGTCCTAGAGATTCTGGGCCCAAACCAGAAGTTCATGAAATTGGAACCATAGCTGACACAATAATTATGATAAATACTGTGTATTTTCACTTTTAACAGTCTGACAATGAACTTCTGTTTTTTTCTCCTCCTGTTCCCTATGATTTATCCCCACCCTCCTCTTTCAGACAATTAAGCCAATTATGTTTTTTTATTCAAAAAAAGGAACTCAGATTTATTAGAAACAGGTGGAAAATGTGGACAGCAGACACTAGATCTTTAAACTCAGACAGCTTTTTTCTCTTTCCCAAGAAGTGCTGCCCACTGTGATGAGGCATCCTCACTTAATTTAAATCAACGTACTTCGGGACCAAATCCTTATTGAACTGAAGTGAGATAAAACACACTCCCTGATGCTGGGGGGGTTGAAGAGGAAAAAATCTTAATCCTTTTATGCAATAAAAACAAGTTTACAAATTCTGTGTTCTTAGGCTAAATGAAAGCAAATTTTACTTTGATACACCAGGAAAAAGGTTAAAAAGAATAGGTTGGTGCACAGGTCCACTTTTCAAAGACAGGTGCTTTTGTGATTTCAAAGTTCCTGAGGTACCCTCAGAAACCATCTGAAAGAAAAATAATGATTAGCATGAAAAATATGCTTGGGTTCAGTTTGCTACATGAAAAATTAAGTGGTTGATGTTAGATCACAGTCGTGCATGCTTTAACTTTCTTCTGTAAAGTATCCTTAACTCACAGAAGTATTATGGGAAAAATACATTAATAATTAGCAGATGCTACTATAATGGTGATAAACTACTGAAGTCCCTACAAGCATGTCTGTATAAATACATTACTGAAAAGCAAACTGGGAAGGAATAATAGAGCTACTGTGTGGGGTCTTCTCATATGGACATATTGCAGTAAATGCGCAGTAGCTTTCTTCCTCAATGTGAGTAAACTACTATATCAAAAAGAAGACTTCAAGAGCAGTTAATTTTACCATGAAATAGCTTTGTTCATCTGTGTCATAATAGGTAGTTTGCTGGCCATGCCTTTGAAAAGAATATGGCCTGTGATTTCTTTGCTAGGAGAGATTTCTGTATACTTCTTATGTCATAAAAACAGTACAAAGACAAGACAAATAGCAAACAGTTGCATAGACTGTAAAAACTATGTTTAGGAAAAAATTCTATCTTAAATGAAAATTTTCAAAGGATCAGAGAGAACATGCAGTCCCTACAAAGTATTCTGAAGCTAGAAAAGAAGGAGACATTACTGGATGTAGATGACAGAATGAAACAAACCCTTGGCAAACAACATATTTTTTCTAAAAGCAAAGAAATAAGAAAGCACAATTAATTTAAACTCATCAGAGGCATATTACAAAACTCTCAAAATAATATTTTACTTTTCTACCATATGTACTGAGGGTAATAGCAGCAGTTTGCCGCTGCTGTTTGCAATTCTGTAAATCCACAGTAACATGTTACATTAATTTTTATTTAAGGAGCAGGGGATCATCAGAAAAAGCATTTCAATTTCATTTATGATCTTCCATCAAATTGCACTGCTCTTTTGCAAAGTCACCTTTCTATATGTGAACTCAAAGTGTAATTGTGCAAGTTAGTTCACTGACAGCATGTGAAGGGAAAAGAAAAAGGGAGTGAGAGAGGGAAAAAGATGAAATACTGTAAACTCTCTTTAATGGACCAACATCTACTTCAAAAGCAGAATACAGCTTAGTAGTTACACATTTATTATTATCTTCATATATATTATATACCTTCATATATATTATATCTTATATATCTTCACATATATCTTACATATCATATATATCTTCATATATATTACACTCTGGTCTTAAGATAGCATGACATAAAAACAGCTAAAAGGCCTGACTCCGTGTAGTATATACCTACAGAAACAGTTTCAAATGCTGAGATTTTATCTGTGATAGGCGACATGTTCTTGAATGTTGTCGTAAGAGAAAAAAAATGGATTATGGATCTGTCATAAAGGACAAATATGTTTTTTACAGTAATCTGAAAATGCTGAATCACTATTAGCCTTCATTTCAAAATGCAATCACTACTATTGCCTTTCTGCTTTCCAGTACCTGTAACTGGGAGTGGAAGCATACTTGTGTTTCTTTATGCACAGGAGCCTATCTGCAATAGTTAATGCATCACGATGCTTTTCACTATTAGCCTAAATTTATAGCATTTAAGCTCTTCCGCAGTATTCACCTGAATTTAGATACCTATGTCTTGGCAATGTTGGCTTTTGGAAAGTACACCAAGAGTTCACCCCTTTATAAAATCATTCTTGAGAGCTGTTTAATAAGGGGATAGGATTATAAATTTAACACTGGGCCTAGTAGGCTCATTTTTAAAAATTCTCAATGAAAAATGGTCTTTAAGCAGTAAATTTCTTTTCTTTAGATATCAAACATGTATTTGCAGGAAATTCTGGTCAGCAGTTGAACACTTTTAACATTTGTAACCATGAAATGCAATGTTCCACATTTGGAAGTTTCAGTGATTTTATAATACCCACTACATGTATCATCACATTTGCTGGGGGGGGGGGGCACGGGGGAGAGATTCATTGAGGTTAGGGGCCTGCAGAAATGCCATTTTTTGCTCATCTCTGGTCTTGAGATTATTTATGAATACCAATCTTTGTAGCTCCTATGGATCATCTAAGCATCCCAGTTCCCAAATCCAGGAGCTCCTCATTCATGTCCTGCTTCTGTGGAGATAACTTTACATCATCATCTTATAAGCTTGGGAATGACACCTAGGCACATGTGCCAGTGAGCCCTCAGCCTGTCCCCATCAGCTATCTGATCTGAATGCCTGGATTAGTATGTGCAGTGCACTGTGGCATGTACCTTTCTCATGATTTAGATGCAATCTCAAAGTATCAGAATGCATGGGCCTGTTAGAATGTAGTATTTCTGTATTTCAATCATAGGAAATTATTATTAGAAATAACAACCACAAAAAGAGAATATTAAAGATGCAGAGCTAAACTCTGACAGGCAGAAACTACTGACATTAATCTGGTATGTGGAACATTACCTGCATTATCCCATCTTGTCTTTTAATAAAATGATTGTGATCAGTTTTTCAAGCAACAAAACATAATGCTTGGGGAAAAATGACATGTTGGGGGGAAGAAATTTCTCAAGAACTTGATATTGGTCAATAAAAAAGTGAAAAAAAAATTTTGAGTTCTGCTGAACTGAATACATTGCATTTATGGGAAACTGACAATAGCTGAAAAGAAAATGATCAGTATACTAATGAAGAGAGAACAAATAAAAACAACAGTGAAAAACATAATAACAAATTGCTAATAAAAATATGAAAAGTGCTGGCTAAAACCTAGCATGATTAAAATTCATCAGAATTATCACAGAATATATAAAATTTGTTTGTACATATACAAGTATTGAAAAAACCTTTAAACAATGCTGTACATATCCCAAGTTTGAAATAAATATTGTACTAGATATAATTAGATCTTAAAGTTCAGTTTGTATAACAGGTATGTAATTCACATGCAAAAAGGCAGGATTAATACATGTTATAAAAACCTTGCTGCCATATTTGCTTGATATTTGAATTCTTAACTGTGCAACCTTAATGTTACTTTCAAAGTATTACAAACCAATAAAATATTAAGAGTAGTTTCACTACAGAGAGAAAGAGAAAAGGATCTTAGGCAAGTTGACTAGAAGGAGTTTGTCCAAAATGTGAGTTTGTCTTCTTCTCAATTAAAATTTGATATTTGTATTATTTTATATATTAATTCACATCTCAAGCACTTGAGTGATTTACAAATTTGATATCTATTCTATATTATATAGAATTTGCTTACAATTATTTTAATAAGAAGTGTAACTTTTTCCAGTCTTGGTTTGATTTAATATCTGCTTGGCAATTAATGTTATGAATTGAGTGAGAGAGATTGGGAGGAGAGAGTTCTTTTTGAACAGACACCTGGCATACATCAGTTGCTATGGTGATTCCCCAGACGTGCAAACAAGTAGAGAAAAAATAATGATTCAATATTCCCACGATAAAAGAAACAGAACTGCTAATTGATAAACAGCAGAGTAATAAGAGGCAGAGTGTGGATTTCTTAACCACAAGGAAAAATGTAGCACTACCCCACCTGCGAAGCACTAGAGGGGAGCCAAAGGAGTTTCAGTTTAGGGTGGTGGAGTGAGGAACCTGCATCATCTAGTGCACTGGATTAGAAGATGATGTCCTGCTGTGTCAGTGTTGTGCTGTGCCAGTACCATTTCCTGCTCTGGAAAGACCCTATGAAACCACATTATACTCAGTCTTTCTTTCCTCTTCTACCCCAGATCTCAATCTTGGTCCTATCATGACTGCAATAGAATGTATACAGTGAAAAGAGGGAGGGAAGCATTTTATTACTTCTCCTGCTCTGAAAAGACCTTATATAATTCAATGCTATGATTTTACATAGAGCCAGATTTGTAACATATGTGTTGTAGCAGCAGGTTGACAAAAAATAAATGTCCCAATGGCCAATAGTACGTTGCAGTACTACTTCTAGTCTTGTTTCTTGGAAGCTTCTTTTGCTGCTCCAATGATGAAGTCCACAACCATCTCATGAACTGTTACATCCCTTACACAAACACACAAAAAAGAAGAAAAGGTCTTTAATATGAAACTAGATCTGTGAATCTAACTGTTTCAGTATTTCACACTGCACCAGGGCCTATTACAACATCATACTTCTTGGGATTAATCTAGGCTTGCCACAACGAAAGGCAACATAACATTTTGCAAAGAGCGTGTTGGAGCTAATTGGAAGCTAATGATGTATAATGAAAATAATTGCTTGCAAAATAAATTCTGTGAAGAAGACTATTGTATTAAATGACATAGAAAGAATAGCTCTAGCATTCTCTCTCCCTAGTGATTTTGAGACAAAGAAGGTGTGCATGCAAAAACACCATTAATTGTACTACAGAGAAGAGTGCAGAGCCAGATGGGTATCCTTATATACAGCAATGCCAGAACACACCAGGGAAAGGAAGAAAGGGAAATTGAATGACTATGGTTGAAAGTATGTTGCTCCAAAACATCAAAACACCTCATTAACATTCCTTCCCCTGAATTCTGTACACAGGTTTTTTTTCATCTTTTTTTCCACAGTAGCTTGCAGAGCTTGATTGACAGATTTACTCTTGATAATATAATCTGGAGAGATTCAGTGAAAATGTGTGTCCTGCAATATCACACAGCCAAAAGCTCTTAAATTATATTTATTGTTAAAGTCACCTGTAATGGTTAATAAATGTTCAAGAGAGAAGGAACTACCTATTAACTGCATGAACACTCGCTTTACTGGCAATCTTCTGGTATCATCTAAGTCACACAGAGCATGTTGAGTGGCTGGCTACATGCATTAGCCTACATGACTCCCTTGTGAGTACCTTGATCCCTATTCTTACAAACATTTAGCAAAAATCATAAAGGAAATATAGGAACTAAATCAGGGATGTAGTATCTTGGTTTGAGATGTTCCATTTTGGTAAGTTCTTCAATTGGAGATGCAAAGTTAGAGATTTCATATGTGATGCATATCACTATCACTCCTCTAAGGACAGCATTTCCCATCTGGAGAGGGAGAACCATATGCAAGTCAAAACAGGTTCCAAGGGGTTCAGCCTATAAATTTCCCATCCTTTTGGAAGATGTGATTAACATATGTTTTCTTACTTTGTTCCAGCCTACCAATCTAAAGGCCATTGATAAAAAAAAAAAAATAAAATAAAATAAAAAAAGCCCTTTCTGGGGTGAAGAATAAAACAGCTTATAAACTGAGTTAGTGAGATTAAAAGTCCTCTCCCTTGCATAAGTAGATGAGGGCACCTGCATACAAACTAGTCAAGTTAAGGAAAATGAGACTTCAAATACACTTAGGTCCATGGAAGGTCTGTTTTCACTAGGTAGTATCTTTTAGTTTTTCAGATTAATAAAGGGAGGAAAGGAGGGAGGAAAGGAGGGAGAGAGGAAAGACTTGGTAGACTTTGCCTCTCACATATCAGTGGGAAGCCTTTTCTGAACATCTTCTCTTGAAACTGCTCTTTGGAAACCCCACTTCCAAAAGCCAAAATGGGAGTTCAGGCTGAAGATGTTTGTGACCTGCAAATTCAGTTCTTTGTACAAATCTTAAATTCTAGGTTGTTCAAAGCCAGGACTTGGGGCAAACACTCCTTTCTAGTTAAAATACTTGGTAACCAAATTAAAAAATATATATATGTTTGTGATATAATGGTGATTTTTTTGTGCTCCTTCTCCAGATACAGACAGAGCAATTTACTGGAATGACACGGGTTTTTATGCATAACTCAGAAAAGTGGGAATCCAGAATGAGAAGAAGGGTTAATTTCAGGGACATTGCAGTGACATTGATGTATTATTTTATGCTTGTCACCACTGTAGCAACTGAAGAATTGCCTTTATTTTCTGAAAAACTGTAAATGACCAATTATAGATAATGGGAGACCCTAACTTTTATCTTAATCTTCAATTATTGTATGTGTCAAAAGGCCACTACTTAGTGCCTATATCCTGTTAAATTCGATCTGGATCTTATCCTCTCAGTGTATGTAATTGCTTTCTGTGCTCATTTTAAATGACTCTTACTCTGTGAATCTTCTCCCACCAGAATAGCAATTATGTATTTGATTTTAATAACTGGTATAGACCCATAAGTCTCCAGGTACTTACAAACAGTTATACAGGATTTTTAACTTCATGTATGCAGATTGAAGAGTAGTATTTGAAAATCATTATTGCTCAGGGACACAAGTTCATGCATTTTCTCTGCTCAAAGGAGTAAGAAAGAGCCAGGGGCAAACCTTACTTCTGTGACAGGATAAAGTTCACTGGCAGCAAAGTCAGCATGCAGGTAAATTATCAGGTACATAGTGAGGACATGAACTCCCTGGAGTGGCATTGAGATTGACTCTTCACAGACTGCCTGCTCTGCAAAGAGCAGGGAGTTTGGGGCAGTGGCTAAGGCAAAGCCAGAGGACAGTGCTGCACGAATCCTCAAATCCTTCTCCCCCCACCACAGGTATTTGCAATGCTACTTCAATTCCTGATCCTAAGCAGCAAAAGTAGTTCTTCCACTTAAAGCAAAGAATGTTATTTTCTGTTTCTCCTTCTTTGCGCTGAAAGAATAACTTACAGCAGAGGCTATCTCATATTCAGCTTCAGAAGAGCCAGAAGTTTCATAGCACAGGACAGCAAGGACCAAAGTAGAAGCAGCCCTTTTTTCTAGCTTTTAGAGAAGGTTTTCATTGGTTTCAAGCTTGACAGCTGCTAGCCAGAATCTATTTCAGCATATTTGTTCTCAAGAAAGATTCAGGGTCAGTAGTCAATTTGGAATAGCCAGCATAGCCAGCAGTCTCCCACTCCTTAACTGCTTTGAGGGAAAATGGTTTGGCTCTACTGTGGACTCTTCATTTGAGGTATAAAAAGGGTTAATGTTTTCTTTCTGCACAGTGGCCTATATTAATATGTCAGTCTTTCTTTGGCCTATGGCTAAGTGATAAATAAATAAATAATAAAGTGCTACGTCCTGTGAGGTCAAGTTGCCTGCAGCAAGATAGGTCACAGAGAGAGAAGATGAGCGAGAAAACATCCAAAGAAATTGTGTAAAGGAGTAAAATATGCAGAGAGATGGAGTCTTCTGTGAGAAATGTGGGGGAAAACAGAAAAAGAAAAAACATAGGAGAAAAATACAGCACAAGGGAAACGTGGAGTAGGGGAAGAACAAAGGAAAGGAAGAGCAGGGAAAAGAATTTGACCACTTAGGAAAACAAAAGACAAACCATCTAGGATAAAATAACAGAGAAGCTATTACTGACTGCTGTATTAACCATCTTCCAGATATGCCATTCTGTTTGATCCTTTAACAAAAATCCTCACTTCTGCTATCTCAACAGAGAATCCAGTTTTTCATCTTGCTTAAAAAAAAAAAAAGAAAAGAAACAAAAGGCTAGAAGTAAAGAGCCATACTTAGTCATATCACTGTAGAAGCCCTACTTGAAAATAAGATTTAGAATTAGGATGATTTAGTCATCACTATTTGCCTTCTATTTGGCACATTAGCCAACATGCAGTTCTCCCCCCTTTTAACTGACGGAAGAATTCTTTCCCTCTGCAAAGGAGGAGAAGCAATCCCCCCTCTGCAGTCTCCATCAGCAGCAGTTATACATATTATAAAGAAGTCAACTGAATTGTACCTCATTTCATCTGTGGGTTTGTAACTTTAAAAATTGGAAGTTACTCTGGTGCTCACCTTTCTTTGTGACGTCCTAGTAGAAACAGTTTCTCCATACTACATCAGATATGGACACAAGCAGGCTGTCAAAAAAATCATCTTTTTCCTGTGTCTGTGCCTGAAGCTTAGCTTTACACACAGCTCTGTAGAATATATATATTTAACAAGCCCACAAAATTTCCTTTGATCTCTTTTTGTTGTTGTTGTCATTTTAAGCATCATTGGGTACCCCTAACTTAAAGCATGAAGCTGTTGTCTTCGTGTTGAACTTACTTCATAAGAATCATCCTCAGTTTTTGAACCCCACTCTATTTAATTTGTTTCTCTGATTTGAAGCCCACTTGTGCTAATTTACTTGGCATTCCAATTAGCCCCTTGGGTTCTCCAGTAGTTTAATTCTACTACTTTAATAGCTTTCTCTACCTTTTTCTTCCTTTTTGGCCTTTTTTATCTTCACTTCAGATGACTTCTTCCTTGATACTTCGATTTTTTTCCCCTCTTTTTTGTACCTTCAGATCGTTCTCTGTGCTTCTTCACAGTATTTGCATAAGACATTACTTTTCAATGCAAATATTCCTTGAAGGTCTCACAAAAATATCCTTAGCAGCTTTCACTATAAACCAGTGAGCTTTCAAAATAATTCTACATTATTATTAACGTGTTTTGGTCACATTCCTTGGTATGCTTTTAAAGTGACAGTCATTTCAATTAGGGCAACAGCATGAAACAGCTTACATCCAGAGGCCCCATATGCTGCAGTACTTCTTTTAGTATGGATGTTGTATGCCCAAAGGACACAAATGCGTTTATTGAAATTTCAGAATAAATTTACTAATGATGAAGGAGACTATCAATCGCCTAGATATTAACTGATGCCTGTATGACTTTCTAAAAAGTTGATGAAACACAGCACTTAAAATTTGCATGTGAACATCTCAAAACCTGTAAGATCATGTGAAATATTTGGAAAGTATTAAATAACTTTGGATATGAATTTTTCAGGAAAGAGCAGGAATCCTCTGGTTTAAAACTGTCATAGACCAGTAATTTTACTTTTTAAAAATGATCTCTTTAGGAGTCCTTATCGATTTATGCTCTCTTTAACTGATATACATTTAACCCCTGTTTAAGGAATCATTACCTCGCTAAAGTGAGTAATACTGCATGAATTAAACTAGTAATTACCGAATATACCTCTTTAGAAATGAAACTGTTGATGATGGGGTAAATTCTTTATTTCAACTAATTTTATTTCCTTATCTATTCCTTTTAAGAGTCTCATACACACACCCTCTGAGAGATTTATATGAAGATACAAAATTCCCAATAACATTCTATGTTGACCACACTGTCTAGGAACCTGTAGGAGGCAGACATACTTCTCTATCCCGTCTCATAAACTCTTTCCTTTACACTGCTGTTACATTAGTGTCTAAAAATAATTAAACTCCAGCTTCTCCCTCCTTAATTAACACCTGTGAATACTACATCATACCAAAGAGGATGTGAAATGCAACTAGATCAAGATTCTGTATTCAGCTGTCACAGGCACAAGGCAACAGTTAAACAAGGATCTGTAACTCTACTTTCTTACTCCTTTGCCTCTTCAAACACACTTTAAAATTCTTAAACACCCCAAATATCAGAATACTTTCACCTAACTCTGCACTTCATGTACTCGTAAGAAAAAAGCCCCATTGCCTTATACAAAGGTTCAAGTACTTAATACCTTTGAAAAATCAAGCAGCATTACTTGGAGGGGTAGGGGCAGGAAAAACAATCTAATGCTATTTTTTGGACCCTTTCATATGACTGTTTTGATCACAGCTTCATAATTGCTTATTTTATTGTTTGTGTGTGTGTGGGGGGGGGGGGGGTTCCCTCTATACTGTTATCACTTTAATTTTAGTCTTTCCACTCTTTGGGGAGAGAGTATTACTATGTTACTTCTTTCTACAGGTGGCATTTTGACTGTCCATTATTTCCTCCCTGAAAAAACAAAAGAACTCTCCTGTACAAAACATAAATATAATAATTCAAGACTGCTCTGCTCAAGTTCCATTAAACTGGATGAAAACTCTAATACTAATGTTCTCTTTACCTACCGACCAGTATTTACAAAAAACCCTCCCTGCAGGTACCTTAGCAGTGTTTTCCCTAATGCACTGAGTTCTTGCCTACGGTTCTCCTTTCTGTAAGGCACCAGAATATTAGCCGCATTTTTATTCCATCGGGGACCAGGCCACTTTTAACTTTCACTTTCTGTTCTTTAACTGAAAGCCTCAACTGAGAGGCTTTTAATACCTCCTGCTTAGTTTCTTTAAATAAGTGATGCATCAGTGACATGCATTAATCATGACTAGAAGCTGTGGCCATGGCTACACAAATAAAACAAATATGTTAAGGGTTTCTCCACCACTCCTTTTCTTCTTCCTCCCACAGACTGGCTGATTGACAGTTTTTTTGCCTTTTGTTATTGTGAAGAGGTCAGTTGGGGTTCAATTATGGTAAAGTATTCAGTATGTCTTACAGCATGGACCTCAGCCCATTGTTTCTTTGGCTCAACTTCTACTAAAAGAACGTATTCTTCTCTCCTCTGTCACAGAGATCAGTTGCAACAGAAGGTCCTTGAATTAGTGACAAAAATAAGGCAGGAAGGGGAAACATTCAGCAGTATATCATACCATTTCCCTAGAACTGAAGCTGTGTGCAATGGTATCTCAGTACCTACTGTTAACTGCAGCATACCTACAGGAAACTGAGTTCTTTCTACATCCCCAAGCAATAACATTGTGCTACATTGTTTCAGTGAAATGAAGAAAGACCTTTCCCTACTGACTAAAAGCATATAGAACTGTATCCTTGCTCTTCCTCCCGTATTAGAAGAATAAGCATCTTGTGTTAGCCCTCCCAACACTTCAACTCAATCACCTTATACATGCCAGAGCAAATACTACTTTGGACAAGTTTAACACTGTGGTAAGAAGATTGGGGCTTACTTTAAATATAGGAATCATTAGGTTTGCCAGAACCAGTAATGCAGTTTGAAAAGCATAGCAAAGTTTTGGCATGTCCAGGTTTGCCAGGTGGACTTCTGCCTACTCTGAACTGGAATCAGGCTGTCAATTCAGCTCACAGCAGAGCACTTGATGGAATTATAGATTTCCATCAAGTTTGACAGATTTGAATTACTGACCTAGAAAGGAAAATGTTCATATTCCTTCACCAATTCCCAAAGCCATCCCACCTTCTTTATTACATTTTTAATTAAATGTGATGGGAAAAGGATTTCAAGATTTGGTTCACAGCACTCCATTATGTACATTTTTGACTGTTTAAGCATGGCTGTTTTTGGACTCAGTAAAACTTACGGTATTTCAAAAATTGCCTGTATTTACAAGGGTAGACACCACACGAAAGACGTGAATATGCATTATTAGATGTAACAAAAGAAATGCCAGCTGGAAGAAAGAGACCCAGAAGGGCAGCATATAGCAGGAGACAAAAGAAACTAAACCTGCATATGGCTAATTTAGAATGCAACTCTTTAATATAATTGGAACCTCTCAAGGTAAAGCCTACTGAAGCCTACTGAAGCTTACTTCTTTTTATTAATTTTCCCACAGAAGACATCCTTCTAGATTGGTTTTCTACTAACAAAGGGTCACTGCAGCTAATTATTTCTTCATAACTTTGTTAAGTTTGTAATATTCAGTGTCTTGCTCTCTTACTTCTGTTGGAGGACGCCGGAGTGGGAGTAAGCAGGAGTTTCATCAGATTTTTACAGTCATATGGACACATGAGATCAGCCGAAAAAATCCAATTGACTATTTGTCGAGTGGCTTCCGATTTGACCCCATATGTAGAAACGGTGTCATGGGCCTGTCGTAAAATCTTCCAATCATGCGGTTCCCACTTTCCCTGTCTGTGTTGGAATACTATCTTACCGGTGGCTTGCCACTGACCTTCCGCTATGGCCTCTTTAATAATATCGCCCCAGCAAGACTCCCTTGGAAGTCCAGAAGAGGGGTTCATTAAGCAGGGAGATATCCCTTTGTCTTTCTCTTGTGCCTGCAGCTCCACCTTTTTCAGGCGTTCCGATAGTTCCTGCAGCATTCTTACGGTTTCCCTTGGTGACGGCGGTACCCTACTCTTGTCCGGTGCACTATTCTCCAAAGGCTCGCTGGCTGAAAACAGCGGGGGGGTGCTCTGATGGAGTCTGGCATGAGCTGGTGGTATCGGTAAAGGAGGGGATAGGCGGCCGCTGAGGTGGCATAGGCGGCGGCAACGGTGGGTACAGAGGAGTCACGCGAGGCGGCGGTGAGGGGGGAAACCGGGAGGAGGCCGGCCCTCCTTTCCGCCCAAATCTATGAGGTCAGCAAGGGGCGTGGCCACTGCCCTTTGTGAGCCTCCTCCGGGTGCACTTCCGCGTTTGCCTCAGAGCTCGGACCGGTTGGCTCTGGGGAACTTCCGCCTTCTGGGATGGAGCTGGCAAAGATGCCGGCAGCGCTTCCCCCCCAGAGTCCTCCTGCACCCGTTGCAGTACCTCCGCGACAGTCTGACACACCGGCACCGTTGGCCCTTTGATGGGGAGTGGTCCGCCGAAAAATCGCGACATCAAGCTTGACTTACTCGGAGGGGGTCTGATAACGGCGGCTCCGGGGCTCAGCATTTTCGCAGCCGCGGACGCTACTTCCCTCTGTGCCTTCATAGCGGTTAAAGTTTCCAACACAGTATTCCAAAGTACGCGAACGGCTTTTATCTCCTTTTCCTCCTTCTCACTTCCCCCAATCATCTTCTGCCACATTGCTCCCCCAAACTCTTGCCACTCAGACACCGAAAACAACAGGTGGGGGTCAGAAAAGTGACCCCAGCGCCGTCCCAAGCTGATCAGATCATGTACCTGCTTCGCCGGGACTTCTATCCCTCTCTTAGAGAGGATTCCGACGAGCAGTGTGGCCGCAGCCTCAGTTTCCATGGCTGCGCCTGAGAGGTGGGGAGCGACCCCACTGACCGGCGTCTGCCCTGCTACAGTTTAGGTCAGCGCCTTCTCTCAGCCGAAGTTTCCCACTCCCCTCCTCTAGCTGCTTACCGCAGTCTCGGAGATCTTAGTGGAGTTTAACCATCCTCTGCTACCAGATGTCGGAGGACGCAGGAGTGGGAGGCGGACCCGGAGTAACGACGGAGTCTCAATATGAGTATGATCGTTCTCCCTTTATTAGAGCTTACACAAAGTATATATATCGACAAGCAATAAGCATGCGCTAGCAATAGTTACATGATTGGCTACAGTTTCTGTCCACGCGCATAAAGCAGATATATGATTGGTGCAAGGTTGCTGTCCACGCTCCGTTGACATTTATGGAACCTAGTTCCGTCTAGACTTGTTTACCAGTTTTGTGAATACCTTCTTTTGTAGTGCTCAAGGCCGCTGCAAGGATCGCTTGCCTTGGCCTACATTCCTTCCCTTACCCTGAGAACGGGATTGCTCATCCCAATCAGATCATGCCCTCTCTCGCTTAACCATTCCTCCACATACTTCTTTCTGCAAACTACTAAAAAGTGAGCTATGCTGTTGGAAAATGAGTACAATTTTGTCAGTGTTCCTTCCTTGGAGTTTTTTAGTTTGTTTTTTACTGTTTTAAAATAAAGATCAAAGCAAGGTTAAAAAAAGAGTCATGTAGTTGAGAATGTTGAAATTTGGCAAGTTTTTGACAAATGCATTCTAAAATGGGCAGAGTCTGACATGCATCATGTAAAAGGTGAAGAAAAGGAAAACAAAGAAAATTATAAATAAAAACAAAATAGCAGTGTTCATACATAAAGCATAACCATATTTATTAATTATAACTAAAAAATGATCAGTTTTTGCTTGAAATTCAAGTCTTAGGAGGAGGTTAAAAATAAAGAAAACTTGTTCCAGTAACATTGAAATTATTTGGCCAAGTTGTCAATGGGCATAGTTCTTCTAGTTTTCTACTTCACTACAGGTGTTCTGAATCACCTCACTAAGAATCTTGCATCTAAGAATTTTCCATCTGCAAATACATCCAGACCCCATCATCACTGCCATGTTTCATGCGGATGATGTATAATGTTACTTACTTCTGAGAAAATATTTCAACTTTATGCAGTTTCTCCTTTTTCACCTCTAACTGTATTATAAAAAAAATCTTTTTCTAATTAGGACTAGATAAAATAAACATGATATATGCATATATTATGAATAAATACACAACAGATAAAAGCCACTCATACTGTACCATGTTTGTTATACAAATATACATATATGTAGTCTAAATATATATCCAAATACATTGCCATTCAACACTCTAGATAATCTCCCAGTCATGCTTAGAACTCTTCTACCTCGATGTTTTCTGTTGTGCCTGCATGCAGATAGTTGGTGAAGATGATGTGTTTGTGGGAATTCACAGGACTTACTTTGTCAATGTAGCTTGGCAAATAAGGGATTTCTGTGTTCTAGGAAACTCCAGTGATGGAAAACATTTCCAAGTTTAACCAAAGATTTCTTCTAACCTAAAAAAATTTTCATCTTAAAATATGGCAGAGTTTTCTGGTTTGTTTCCTTATTTTGTTGTATTTCATCATTTAAAAATAAAACCAAAGTCATTTTGAAATGAAGCCTTGAAATGTCTTATTTTTAAAACTTCAGATCAAAACGTTGAGTCTTTTGAAGAAGTTGAAAGTAAATATGTGACCAACACAAAGCCAGAAAGATGGCATGCTAAAAGTTATGTGCCTAATGTGCTCCTTCTGTAATCAGTGAAAAGAGAGAGGCACCTCCAGAGACTGTCATCTGAAATGGGAGGGAGAAGTTATCTCAGGATGGGTTGAAACAGACTTCACTGATTGTAGACAGAGCTGATATTCTTGCTTGGTTTATTGCTGAACTTGTAGATATTTGAAAATGAAGACATCAAACCATCCTTTTTCTGCCAAATACAGGTTTGGTACAACCTCATCCTAGTTGGCAGTAAACTGATGTGATTTTATATCCCCAAATTAGTTTTCTTTCTCCAAACGGTCCAAGACATTTAGTCACATATGCAATGGAGGAGATCTGATTCTCAGTTTGCACATTGCTGTGTTTGGACCTTACCTTTGTATTCCCTTGAAAAGACTGTGTGTGGTGGCTGGAGGAAGGAGAGAGCCCTTCTCTGGGAGCATCTGAGCATGAGAGTTGCAGCAAAGCCATCGGCATCTGTAGCCCTGGGAAAGGCATCAGGGAATGGACAGGCTCCTGTCTCTGAGGCAGGCTTCTGAGATGACAGACAGAGAAACTCTGCAGAGGCCAAACGGGACCTTGCAGCATTTGCTCCACCTCAAAACCGCTGAACCCATAAAAAGCAAGCTTGGAAGCAGGGATCGGCCTGCAACAACACAGTGATCAGAAGGAGAGTATCATACAAACTCATATCATTTCTATTCTATCTGACCAATCAATTGGAGCTTTCTCTGTTTAAAAGTTCCAAAAAAGCTTTTTGCTTGCATTTTTTAAACTTTAAGCTTTTGGAGAATTGACTACACAGAAAAGGACTGGGCAAACGCAGAGCTCTGACTGACTTGAGGTCCCATCACAATATACCTCAACACAATAATTTTGTTACATAGCCTAAAAGAACTGAAGCTCTATCTACACTGACAATCCTTTATGAGAAGTCCTGAACTTTTCATGAATCAGAACAACTAAATGTATGCAATATAATCCAGGAAATATTGACCATTTACTTCTAAATAATGTCATATATATAACACATTTTTCATAAATAATAAATGTGACACAGGATGATTCTGTGTCATAAATATATTGAATAAAATTTTATATTAACTTTCTGGTTTATTGAAACCTTCATACTAAATGCAACAAGGTGCTCCCCTCAGATTGCTATTTTTAATTGTAAGTAGTCATACTACAGTATCATCCTGCTTAGAGTTGGATGCTATTGTGCTGGATAAAAATAAACAGTATGTGTAATAAATTGTTTAAAGTCCAATGGAAAATGAAATGAAGTTAAGGAGAATATATGAAGAAATACACCTGAGGAAAAGCTGGCACATCTTTCTTAATTATGTAAATTGTTGAGGGAAGGGGTTGAACGTGAGGAGAGTTTTCTATTTATTTGTTGGGTAAATGGAAGAGTGGGCAGTATTTTTATTAACTTTCTGTTTTTATTTCTCACTGTAGGAATAGAAAAAAGAAGGTTGGGGAAGAGACTTAGCTATAATTTATAACCTATTCACTACAGTGGAAGGGGTATTTGAATGGTTTCTTGGTTTGGTTATAACCCTAGCAAAAGTGACTTGAAGGAAGAAATGAGGAAAATTATGTTTATGCCTGATTCAATTTTATTACAGTATATTGGGTTGAATTATGGAAAAGAAAAAGACATAAGAGGGAAATGGGAAAGAAGTAAAGATGAAAAATGCTGAAGGAGCAGAAGTAAGGTCGATATCAAGAAAAGCTGTAAAATCAGGTAGGTAGGGTGGATTATAAGTTATAAAAGCCTTAAGTACAGAGACAGGTAGCCTGACTGTTAATGGTAGGCGGCTGAGAAGAGAGGCTCAATGAGTTGTATGATGTGCCCAGAGAAATGAGTTCAGGATGACTCTACCAGCACTATCCCGCAGCGACTTCAGAGCAGCAAGGCTGCTGCAGGCAAGGCCAGAGAACAGATATCACAGTTAATGTAGGCAATAATAAAAGCTTGCACAAATGTTTTGACTGTGTGCATAGGGAGGATAGACAAGGTTTGAGGGAAGCTCAGTAAAAGCTGCCCCCTAGAGACAGCGTGAGTTTAGGCTTTGACATCAGTGAAGTCATTTGGAGAACAGCAATGTTTCTGCCTAGTAGTATGGAAGATGAAGTAGTGAAATGTTTTGAAAGAAAAGATCAAGAGCTGAATTTTGGCCATAATGAATTTGAAATGACAGCCGGACATCCCCATTTGTGAAAAGCAGGCCAATATCCTTGACTAGATGAAAGGAGATAGATCTTCAGTAGAGAAACAGATTTGCAAGTTATTCAAATAACTTCCCAATACTGTTTGAAAGACACACTTGGAAACTGGTGGACTGCAATTTGGCTATAGCCTGGAGACCAAAATAATCAAGAAAAGGTCATGAAAACCATAAAAAAAAGGAAAAAAAAGAAAAATGAATTTCAAGGTTTTGCTGAAACAAGGAATTCAATCTTATCAGTAAAGGTGAATATATCACTTCTGGAACATCTAGTTACACCCAGTTTTAACTTTATTTCTGAGGTCCATTAATAGCCTTTTTGTTTTGTTTTTTTTTGGTCCATCATGTCCAGCTAGAGCCTGCAATACATTTCATATTATGCTTTAGAAAAGATTACAGGTCTAAAAGGTCTGTAACTCTTCTGCAAAAAAAAAAAAACAAAAAAAAACCCAAAAAACAAAAAACCACTTCCTCCTTTTTACTTTGTTTTTCTCTTTCTCCCTCTTTACTGGAAGGCAGGAAGACAGTTTATCTGTGAAAAATATTGAAAATTTATAGCTAAAATACATTCATAATGTAATATTTTAATAGGGAGACAGGCATTTTTATGCTGTCACTAACAAAACTAGTGAATTTAATTAAAAAAGAAGATGAAAGCATGTGAATTAACATGAACTTGTTTCATTCAGAGTGCCATAATAGATTCAAGAGCCACCAGAGATCAAGAAAAGGGGAGGGATAAGAATGGAAAGGAATTTTGCTGGAGGGAATCTCACTTGCTGGAATTGTAGAGCATAGAGAGAAAAAAATAATTAAAAAAAAAGGTTCAGGAGCCTCTGTTGCAGATAAACTGTACAGATAAACCAGGGATTTTTTTTAAAGAAACACTGGCTTCCATAAATTTGCAACCAGCTCCAACTTCCTTGTATTTTGTGTTTGCTTTTAAATTCACATCATAAAAACATAGAATCCTCTCCTGGTTCATGGCTTTTCTATCTTTCTCTTTTCCTTCTGTCTCATATAGAGAAAAGAGCCAAGCATCTGGTTTTGTAATTTGGAGTTGTGCCCTTGGCTCTCAATAAATTCACCGTATGATCAAACCCATTTGCACCTGTGCAGACTGGTAGTTTCTAGCCAACCTTATTATATTTTCAGTTGATTCTGCTAGATTTAGCTAAACTTTGAAAGGTCAAGTCCAAAACTAAAACAAAAACAAGCAGGCTAAATATTGACTCACGGTATGTTTATTGAATGCATTTCAATCAATTATTTTTTATCTATTTGCATTTTTGTATACTCAAAAAGACCATATTGTCATGAGGGAACATGGCACATTGCTAACACATTCCTGTTTTCACAACCGAAAAATGTGAAAACTGAGGGTATTAACCTCCTTAAACTTGGAAGAGATAGCTCCTTTTGTAAGTAATAATTAAATAAGACTCACAAAGTCTTTTACCCTCTGAACTTCACCTCTTCACAGATATTCCTATGACGAATCATAAACACCACAGCTTTGCTACACGCTTCACAAATCTGTAAAAATATGACCCAAAGCAATATTGTCTTTATTGCCAAAGCAATGCATCACAAAGACCTTGGCTATTTTTGCTTGAAGTTAAAGACCATCAGGCAAATAGGATATCCAAGGCAACCTTAAGGATCATTAATATTAACAAATCAAAAGGATTACTGTCATCACAACTGCACGTCAAGATTATGGGTGTTATAAACCACACACAGGGCTTTGTTTTGGTTTGGGTGCTTTTTTTTAAAAAAAAGCCCACATTTTTTAAAAGATTGTCTTATACGAAAGATCCATTTCTCTGTTGTTTAATTTTTCAACCAAATGAAATGTTTATCTTTGTGCTCAGAATCTACTGTATATTCTTCACACAATATATTACTATCTATGCACTCCTATCAAAGGGTCATTCTGTATAAATTTTATTTACTTGCAGGACTGCCATCTCAAAGCATAATGAAAATGGGCTCAATCCAAAAATCAATGTCATGTAAAGCAAAGATTTCCATCATCTCTCTTAATTTAAGTTAGCGGCTCTAGGTGTAAAATATACTTAACAGTTTTTTTTCTTGATACAATGCTAGACTAATAGAACACATTTATTGCAGCAAATACAAATTTTCACTCTTTCTGTTAGTTTAGGCACGCAAATCCTCAATCCCTTTATAGTAGCGTACTAGGCAAACAAGCATTTTGAGCATTGTTTATGATATCTCTACATCTCTACATTTTTAGAAACCATGAGCCACCAAAATATTCAGTCTGGATGAATCCAAGCAGTTTCCAGAAATTTTAAATGTTTAAGTTGCTTGATTCTTTTCTTTTTTGTTTGTTTTCTAGTCATTCTTAGCAGAATAAAGAAACTTACAGAAAGAGAAACAATTGCTTCAGCTTGTTGCAAATCATAAACTCTGTGCTACCAGCCTCTTCCCCACTGGCTCACAGCAGCTGTCCCCAACTTTTTCAGATTGATTACAGTCTAGCTGCCTGTCTTCTGGGCTCTAACCAGTCATATTTTCAACTTTGATTGACATAATCTCAGCTGCATTGCTCGAAATAATGCATGAGATTGATGTGGAAGCAGGCTCATCCAAGAGGTCAGGGTAAAGCTGAATGAAGCCTAAGGTCTGCAGCTATGCTTAACTAAGCTGGCAAAGTCCAAGAGTGACCTCAAACTCAAATCTCCATAAAGACTCAGTCCCCTATTGTTAACAGCATCAATTTAACTTGCATTCAGGTAGCCTACCAATATATACTACCCTTGACATATCAATATAAAGTACCCTTGTTGTGGTTCTTTTAGGAAGTTTCCCAAGCCATCTTCTCTAAAGTTATATGATGCCCCTAAAAGGACAAACAGGACACATGGAATCTGCTGGACTGAGCAGAGTTTTGTAGCAGACCCACACCACAAAAAATACTGCTTTGAACAGAGCTTGCAGCAGGAGTTCTCAGCCTGTGAGCTGTGGACAATCGGCGACCTGGATGATATGGTTCACACTGGTTGAAAAATCAAAAATCAAATCTTTGTATGTCCATTTCCATGAGAGGAAGTGAACAGTCATCTGTGTTAGTAGTAGTAAATGAACTTTCAAAAGTTAGCTGCATATTGCTTTGGTTATAAATGAAAACCCTCTTGACAACATTGACCACAACTGACAGCTTTTCTTTCTAGAAAACTAAATGGTCAAAATGGTCAAAAAGTTTAAATGATCTTAGTTTGAAAAAGGCTGAGAAAGGCATATCTGAGATCCTCTCTTTTGTCTTCATGTTTGGGATGATCCAGAGCTGACCCCAGGACTTGCTTAGATGCAAACATGGATTTGCACCCTGAATCCAGGACCTCTGTGTTTAAAATAGATTGGCAATGCTCTAAGAAGGTAAAGCTGGGAAGGTATTGTGAACTTCAGTAGAGAAAGTCCACGGCCCATGAGGAAGTCTTAAGGAAAAAACATAGAAAGCAAATTTATTTGGGAGGTAAAGAATTAAGTTTGATGTAACTTAGAAGAAGAGATGCAAATTTCAGGATGAAGTATGTAACTGAGATCCATCAAATATGTTTTAACAGATGTTAAACCTCATAACATGCTGAGATTAGTAAATTGTAAGATATAATGTGTTTAGTTCTGCAGTTTCTGTTTGACATACAAGACTACATATATACAAGCAAACAAAACTGGACAAAGTGTTTTTTTTTTTTTTTTAATAGGCTGGATTCTTCATTATATGTTAGCCAAGATTTGTTGTGAATGGTAATAATCCTTTTTTAGGTCAGCCAGTATAGGTGGAGAAGACACAGAAAACAGTATGATGCCCAAGACCTCTAAGCTTATGATGCCCAAGGCCTTTAAGCTTTTTCCCCTTAATTTTATTAATTGCAAATTTATTAACTGTGTAATAAAAAATACTGTACTTTCCTGAAAAGATTGTTTTTCTATTACTTCTTTAGACCATAGCAGTTATAATACTATAAATGATCTGCAGAACTCTTACGTGTTTTTGTCCAAGAACACAATGCAAATATATTTTTGTTCAAATCAAAACTTGTGAGTTGTCAAATCCTTAGGAGGATTACCTGAGTTTGCATATGAATATTAATATGATATCTGAGCTTCAAATATTCATGTTCTTTTTTTGTAAAGCTGCAATCATTTAATCAGAAAGCAAGCAAGACCATGGTGGGAGTCTATCACAGACTGTGCATAATGACCTTCAGATAGTTGAAGGTATCTTCAAAGTGAACATATCAAACAACTTCTAGCCTACCATATGTTTGTATCTAGTGTTCAATAAACAACTGCAAAATAATAACAATCTGAAGCTGCTTACAGTTAATTCACAAGAATAAAAGGTCTAAACATTTTGCCAACTACACCTACGAAGAAAAGTCTGATGGACAAAAAAACAGTACTTTTGTAATAAAGATTTCACTGACACAGCAGTCTGTGTTTTTTTTTATGGCCGGCAACAGAAAACTACTGCAGCTATTTCATCTAAAATTACCAACACTTTTAGAAAATAAGAAACAAAAACAAAAACAACACTAGTTACTGTAATAAATCTGTTGCTTTTCTGTCTCAGGATGCTCATTTTACATAAGCAGGATCTAGATTTGCCAAATACAGAA
The DNA here is from genome assembly GCF_036417845.1 of Apteryx mantelli. NCBI lineage: Eukaryota > Metazoa > Chordata > Aves > Apterygiformes > Apterygidae > Apteryx > Apteryx mantelli. The sequence continues at coordinate 82,932,397 of NC_089979.1, forward strand.
CACTCATTCAAAGTAAATTCATAGCATGATTCATCGCAGTGTAGTAACTTTGTAATACTGAATTTTTCCATGACCCATGGTACTAATGGCCTGGCTTCACAAATGTGGGTCCTTCATCTTTTTAGATCCCTTGCAGGCACACTTCTATGCCTTTACTTCTCACACTCTTGTAAATCTTTCAGTTCCTCTCCAGTAGCTTGCTCCACAGCTGCCCCAGATGGACAAGTGACACCATATGCTGTGGCTGATTCCAGGCTGTGTGTGCTCCTGCTAGCCAGCAAGTGTGTGTGTGTGTGTGTGTGTGTGTGTGTGTGTGCGCGCGCTGATAGACTTCACAGCTGGCCAAACAAAACTGATAATTGCTGATCTCATGAAATTTGTATCATTTTAATTATCTCCATGACCTTTAATCCTTTGCAAATTTGGCTGACATTTATAAGCACGTTCAAAACTTCCTGGAGAAGGACAGACCATATGATTGTAGTATGGCCTTGCTTCATAAAAGAAGTCCTAAGGCATATGATGTGACCTGAGTTTGATGACAGCGTGTCAGAAAAGTAAGGATCAAGGTCAAAATAGGTTTCTGAGTCAAGACAGGGACATCAACACCAGAGCTCAGTGTGAGATACAAGTCAAATCTTAGAGGATAAAGTCTTTTATTTTAGTGTTCTTTGTTACCAAGACAGAACCATTTTCTAGAATCTGCTTACCTAGCTATCAGTAGAATATCCATAGGAAAAAATGAGACTGAACATAAGCAAGTACACGGAAAAACAAGTCAGAGTCATTTTAGTATGAAATTAGAACTCAGAATCAGTGACTGGTACTCAAATTTTAGGGTAACTTTGTCCATCATCAGTTGTGCTGAAATCCCGCTGCTTGAGAAATAGTGCATGTTTAGGAAGCATGGGGAGCAGGAGGTAATAGAAGGAGAAGTGGGGGAGCAGCAGATATCTGATCTTCACTTCACAGCAATTTTTGTAGCAAAAGAAAATTTTGCAAAGTCAATTGCTCTATAGAAAGTTCTTTTGGTGGCTTTTGGTTTAAAGTGTGGAAAAATAACTTAGACAAGAATAGAAAAGCACATATTAAATCAACTCAACTAGCAAAACATTGGCTGAAATGTGTATATAAATTATTTGTCAAACGATACTGAATAATGAACACATTCATAAAAATCGAAGTTCTATGGAAGATTTGTGATGAAAAAGTGGGTTATAGCTGTTAAAAGAAGTCCCTTAAGAATAGTTCATCCATCTACAAGCCTGAAAAGAATGACAGAAAATCATAGTCATAGTCAAAAAATTAATAACATGGTATTGCTGAAGGATAATTTTTAAGAAGGTGAAAATCAACATATGGCAGTTTAATTGTAGACAGCTTGGCTTCACCCTTTTATACTAACTTTGAACCTGCTACAATAAAAGTAATAGTCACCTCAAAGCCCTTAAAAAGTCAAGTTTTCCCTACTATTTTTGTCACATCTCTCATTTTTAGTCTTTGTGACACATTCTAAAAGTCTATGTCACAGATTTTGGTTCTTCAGATTCAAAATTATGCTTCCCAAAAATCAGTGCAAGAGGATTCCTTTTTCATTAATCCTCAGAAGATTTATTGGTAAGAACCTATCTCTTTGTGTTCTATGTTGGTTTTACCCCCTTGGGAAAAAAGCAAGCATGATGACCCAGAATCAGGGACATAAAAATACAGCGGAGACATACTTTTCTGTTCATTTAAAGTGGCTCAGAAGAAGGTTCTTTCACACTGTCTAATAAATATCAAAGTAAACTTGGATGTAACACATTTTTCAGTGGCAAACATATGAAAAAGGCATGCTCTGCCTGAGACAGGCACCATGCATCATTATGACTCACTACCTCTCTCGCCTCCTCAGAAGAACATAGGCTTTTCAAAGAGCTCCAGTGAGAGAATTTTAACTACAGCATTGCCCACAAAACTGTTTAAATGTATGTCCAAGGGAAAAAAAATGCCATTGTCCTGTTGTTAATTTATCAAGTCCAATGATTCTGCCTAAAGAGCCCATGCGATGCCAGAGAGAATCATATAATATATAAAATAGGGTAAATGAATTCAGTAAGCTAGATATAAACCCAAACCAGCTTGAACACTACCTTAAGGAACTCAGACTTTTAAAATTACTCCTGGGCTGTGGATACTGGGAACATGAATACTACAGCTAGCTTATGAAATCCAGAAAGGTTTAACTGGGCCAAATATGCACGTTTCTTCCTGTTATGACTCCTCAGAAGGTTAAAAAGTGTTGTTAATGAAGCTGCATTTCGGGTCAATATCAATGTAATATGTGCCTACATACTTTCTGAATTGAGGATTATGCAAAGGAAAGATGTAGCTAAAAACAGCAAACAACAAACTGTATTTTCACTTAAAGGAGAATCTTTGCTAGAAAAAGAAGTGCATGCTTAGCAGAACTTGTTGAAAACAGCTACGCAACTTTTCTTATTGGCCAGAAGTCTGTATTTACAAGAAGTACATGAGCAAGTGAATATGATCAAGACAAATGTAAAATCAAATCCATAAAATCAAATAAAATCAGTACTGGCATCAAATTAACATTACTATAAATCAAGGTATAAAACCTGTTTTAATATTCTGGAAGAATATCATTGATACATTTAAGAAATTCCAAATAAATCCAGAGGACACAAATCCTCTTTAGTGACTTAAATTCTCTTCTAGACTTTCTGCTTTGTATTCATTTTTCTTAGGTACAGAGAAAGTTAATGCTTTTCATGGTTTGTTAGTTAAAATCCTTAATGGACATTCTAAACCTACACCCTTTGTGTTTTAAACTGAAATGTAAAAGCATTAGGTACCATCTCACCATTGTGAGAACTAGGACAGTGCATCCAAGAAGTAGAGAATACATTTTCTCTGTGTTTCAGCTATGCAGAAACAAGAAAACCTTGTTTTTTTGTATTCCGTATAAGATCTGTATGAGACAAAATGACTATGTTCCCTTTGGCTGTCTTTACGAAGAATCATTTCTTGTCACTTTATATTCATGAGGTAATCCAGTTTAATGCATGTTTTTATCAGACATCTGGGAGGTGCAAGCAAGCAGATCACTGTCTAGGTCATTTGTGTAAGAAGCACTTTAAGGTACAGAACAGTTAACTGGAGGATAAAATAAAATATTCATAATTTTAAAGCTAGATCTAAATTAAACAGCCTTTTTATTGTTGTTGTTTCATAGCATAACAAAAAAAAAAACTTTAAAAGGAATTTGAAAACACTATAGCAGTTCTTCTTACTTCTGCTAAATACTCTGTTATGAAGAGTTTTTCAAACGTGAATAGACCCCTGCACCTGAGCTCTTTGGGAAAAAAATAATAACATGAATTAACACTCATGACCTAAAGAGGAAGATCACATGCCAATTCACACTAGCTATTTTCCAGAAATTCCACTACAGTATTGCTGCTATCAGAAGATACAAACTCCCTCAGGTTTTATCTCCCATGAGCCTCTCCTTTCTAGTCTGCTCCTCTCAGACCTTCCTATGACTTTTATTCTTTTTATAGTTTGTGATCAATCATATTAATCTGGCAGAACAAACATATTATAATATTTTAATTGGAATGTGTTTTGCCCTGATTTTGCTGATGGCGATGCTAATAAAAAAAAGTCTACCTGCTTTACTTTATTTACATAATAGATAAGTAGCACTAGTCATGGGAGAAGGGGTTAAATGTTTAAATGTATTTCTCCATTTAGGAAATACAGTATAAGGTTCCCCATAAGTATAATAATGGTAATCTATATATTATATACCTACATACACGCGCACGCGCACACACACGCACACACACACACTGATATTTTTATTCTCTGTTTTATTGTTTCGAATTGCCTCTTGAAAGGAACAAATTTGAACTGAATTTCAGATTCAGTTCTCTCATTACACTATTAGAAGATCACTATCAGTTCATTGGGAAATTCAAGATCTCTACCTAAAAAGAAAAACAGAAGACTCTGTGGAATATCCCTTTCTTGGAACAAATAAAGCAAAACAGAAACCCCATGCAGTGCCAGGATAGCTCCAGAAGATAGCCTCTGACTTTTCAGTGTCAGAGTGTCTGGGCAGCATGGCACTTTTTCATTAAAAGATAGCCATTTTCAGTACTTTTGTGTCTTTAACTTTCATAATCTATTATCACCTTCTTCATGCCTGTGGGAAGTAAAATTAAAATGTCACGTTATCAGAAAGGTGCAATTTGGAAAAGGTGCATGAGAAGAGAAAGTCAGGTGCTACATCTTCCAGAGTACCAATTAATCCTAACTGTTTTCTCAACTTACTCACTCTAACTTTGGAGCGAAATACACACAAAATGTGTGAGTAACTAGGGACCGTTTAAAACTGCAAATACCATGACAATTTCAGCTTATGCATTTAATGCATCTTTTAGTCTCTCGAAATCCAGATCTACAAAAAATGTTAAGAGCAAAGTATAATGTAAGTGCCCAAACATTGTAACCTGCTGTTATGATACAATGTTCATATTTCCTTTTCCATTCCGTAGATGTTAACACTAGTTGTATTCCACACAAATCAGTCACGAGTTTTTAATTTTTTATTCATTTTTGCTCCCTCCCCCCGCATCCTAAGCACTTGCACTACACAAATAAAGTGTGAATCTCATCACCTACATATAAACCACTATTTCAGTATTCTTCCATTTTATCCAGCAAGCCTGTACCCAGGATTAGCTGGAAGCTGTGCAATACAGTTCATGACACACCGAACCCAAGGTAGCAGTGTTAAGACTGCCTCTCATTTACATTTATTAGCTTCTGCTTGCTGCTGTGCTAACTACATTTCATGCAACTAACTTTCAACTTAGCAAAATTGCACATAGACAATAGTCTAGGTCAGGTTTTAGGGGCAACAAACTGAAACCCCAGAAATCCTATAACTCATGGTCATCAGGAGGTTCTAAAGCCAAACAGGAAATAATCAGGAATCCTATTTTCTTATTTTTAATATTTCATGAATTTAAACCAGTTCATGATTATGTGGGGCTTTATTGCAATTTTTTTATAAGCACTGTAAGAGTAATATGCCAGTCTTAGCTGAGGTTGTTAAACAATGGCAAAATCATTCTGTTTTTAGAAAGAAAAAAAAAAAGGAAAAAAAAAAAGAAAAGGTTTGTAAGGCCGTAGTTTACCAGTGAAAATCATTTTACAATTATTTCCAAAATTTATCACTTAACCTAGCTATTTTACTAACCTGAAATAGAGGGAAATCCACTAGTAGAACACCAAATCTCCTACATTTAAGGCGCCATATGTTTAATATTCTTAAAAATAGTGTCAATTGCTCATTTTCCTTATATATCAAACCCCCAAAGGTAGTTCACTGAAGACAACTGAAATCATTGCACCAAAGCCAGTTAGCTGGCTTCTTAAAAGACTTCGTCAGAAGATGCCCAAACCTATTTTGAAGCATGCTTCCAGGTCATCAAGATTAAAATACTTTGAAACAGAGGAAATGGAAGCTTATATAATAGCTCATAACAGCTAGGAGGAAAGTAGGTTTTGTTTTGTTTTTCTCAGAATGGCTATCTGTTCTATAGTAACAGAGTATAGTTTAGTACATACTTTATTAATGGATAAGTTTACCGATATGTCACCATGCACAGAAAGACATGAGCAGGTGCAGTTTGGTGCAGTACCAGGTTTAGGCTCAAATTCAGCGGGTGTGCTGACAGAAAGGCTTTATTAGCCAGAGTACGAAAATGCAATCAGTTATATTATCTCTGGTTCCAGACGTAGTATGTTCCCTGCCAGCTTCAGAGTTATTCTGTATGTGCTGCTGTATGCTGTGGACACATCCTTAGAAGTCCAGTTATGCCAGTTCATAAGATTTTAAAAATAAGTCCCATGATGCTGCTGTTTTTCTGGAAGATCTTGTGGCAAGAATTCAAAGCCTGCATGAAAATCTCAGCCTGCATATTAAAAAAAAAAAAAAAAAAAAAAAAAAAGCTTGTAATTCTTCATGTTGTAGAAAAATTTTCGAATTTAACTGAAAATATACCTAGAGGGCAAGAAAGCTGAGGAAATAAATATGTAAATCCCCAAATCCTCCTCTTTACTTTTTTTTTTTTAGTATTATAATGATTATGAAGCCAAACTTGTGATGTTTGTGGTTTTCAGATACTGAAAAAATACCTAAGAAAGAGAGGCAAAGACAGTCAGGATAGAAGCAGCATAGTGGATATGTTTCTCCTGCTTATGATATACCCATGGGACAACCCAGAGTCATTCCTCCACAATGTAAACTCCCTGTGAACTTAGTTTCTCTCTGCTGTAAGTCACAAGTACTAAATCCAAATTTATTCTGCTTCCTTCTGCAAGAAGAGGTTTAGGCCCACTATATTTCATTGCACACAAGGTATAACTCTCCTTTAACAAATTGTTGCAAACCTCAAATGAAATAGCTCATCGAAAATTAAGGAATCCATCCTTCCCCATGAAAAATATTGCTTAATTCAGGGCTTGACTGTATATGCAACCAAAAAAGAGCAGTGTTCCAATTCAACAATCAAATTTTCCTTTCCTTTTTGTTTTGTTTTATTTTAGCTCAACTACAGCATCATGTTCTGTATGTAAAAGTGTTTTTAAAAACTTAGGCAACCTGGAACAAGTGGCAAAACTCAGAAACCCAGTCTTCCCTTCACTGATATTGCCCCAAAACATCTTCAGGCTTCCAATTTCTATCTCTTATCTAGTTACATATGTGACACTCAGGTAAAAAAAAAAACAGTCCTTCTGAGGAAATCGAAGTACAATCTGCCGTGGCTCTGTCAGAGTTTTGGACTGAGCTCTGCTGATTAACATACAAGATTTTTCAGTCCATTTCCCATAAAATTTGTAGCTACTGTTATGTTTTACACAAGCCACCTCTTCTTACCTTTGGAAATGCTTTAATCCTGGGCCATCTTTACTTGTCTAGGGAAGGAGAATATCAGGAAAAGGGTGAACAAGACAACAAGGAGATGGGCAGAAGAAAAGATTAAACACCATTGAAGATGGAGCCCAGCCAATATAAAAGGCATTAATTTTGATTCAATGCCTTTCAACAATTCCCAAAGACAAACAAGTTCTCCTGCAGTTAATATGACTAGGATATAATCCTAGATCATCTATTTGTTTTCATACTGGGAATTCTTGATATTAATATGCATATCAAAACATTCTGGAAACAGATGATTTTGAGAATTACATCTGGAAATTTGTGTACATGGAACTCGTTTTTTTAAAGATCTAAAAGATTTGGACAGGACCTCAAGCCATTCACAATTTATAGTCTTCCCAAAGGGATTCAAAACCACTTTTTTTTTTTTTAAGAAGTTTTAATGGAATATTAATAAGAATGCTTAACTATTGTAACAGAAGAAAAGTCAAAGTGGTCAGGTAAAGCAGAATAAAAATAGGAAGGGCTTTTAAACAACTCTGTCATTGTGTCCTTCCAGGGTTATCCTTGATTGCAGACTTATTTTCAAGTCAGTGGCTTTCTGAGATGCAGGAAACATTGCAAGTCCCTTCTGATCCTGTTTACTACACACTCTCTCCAAGCACATTTATTTGCTCCCCAGAAAAGCAGCAATCTTCTCCATCCCTCCAAAGGAGGGAACACTCTCTCCACTTAATGTGGCTATACATGTGATATACAAACTCAGAACAAATAAAGACCATCATAGAGTGTAAGGATATGCCTACATGACTCAGCACATGTAGTTGTGAGCTCATTCTCCTAAGGCACTATTGTCACACGAGCATGGGTCTATCTCTAGGCTAAGAAATCCTTTCTTTCAGCAAAGTTCATGCGCCTAAGCTAACCCAGCTGTGAAGCTACCAACATGGAACTACTTTCCATACAGCCAGGTTGATATATAGACTGCACTTGCTTCAGTCTTTCTGCAAAAAGCAATGTAAACTTCCCCTTTGTTACTGTGGTAGTGTATACTTCATGGAGCCTATTCTGAAAAACTCAGTGTGTTCAATTAATTCAGGTGTTTTCACTCTGTTAATGCCATCACCACCAGCAGCAGTATTAATATTTTCTCAATACTTTTTTACAGGTTTTCACTTTCTTTATTTCAATAGATGTAATCCATCAGGGTCAAATAGTCTAGCAGACCAGCAGCAAGGAGTGTGAAACCAAAAGAAGAGAAGGTATATTGGAAGCTTCCATGCCCACAGCCTGAGCACTTCTCCACTGTGATATGACACCTACTAAGTGCCCATTATTATAAGGAGTGGTCACAGGGGAAAAAGGAACACTGACAACATGACCCTGCTAAGCACAGTTTATTAAGTGGACCAAATAAGAGGCTGTGTCAGGAAAAGCTTACCCTCACACTCACATACTGTTACACACGCACATGCAGTTAACTGAGACCTGTCCCAGGTCCTGCTGCAGGGAGTCAGCACAGTTCAGCCTGGGGGAAGGCAGCACTCAGTCCAGCTGGCCTCAACATCAGACTCTGGGCAACAGCTTGGCACTGACATGCAATGTTTCCATCTTGGCACTCTGCTTCTACACAGTTTCAGATGTCCACATAATGTTCCCCCCGATCTTTGTTACTGCGAGATTCAATAGCCAGATCAAATCCAGTCAAATCAGTATGACAGTATACATTTCCAGCAATTTCAGGTACTGTTGTCAGTCACTTGTTGATCCATAACAATGCTCATCACACTCAGTTTTTATTTGCATTATCCTGTTGGTCACAGATCATTATGCTCAGCTACTCAGCTCTTGATCAAGGCAAGGTCATGATGCTCCTGTGTCCTGAGTCAAGGAAACATTTTTTTTTCTTTTAGTATGCTGATTTAGAATTAAATGAAGAATTTACCTGAAGAATCTTTAGACTGTGCATATTTTTTTCTTTCTTATGGAAGAAAATGAATGACCTCACTCGACGGGCCAGATGTTCAGGTGATGTAAATCTTGGTAGCATGACTAAGTATGTCTAGCTCTGGAGGAGGACCTACTCTCATTTCTCAGTTCCTCTGAGTTTTTCCCGCCCCACTACCTCTCTTGAATTTCATATCAGTTTGGCATATAGCATTCATCAAACATTAATGGAGATTTAATGTGAAATTAAACATTATTAGAACAACCAAATACCCTAACCCTGTTCAGAATTACTTGGTTGTTAAATCTGTCATTTTACTCTGAAGTCCCTTAATGTACTTTACTGTCATAGCACCAGCTGATTTCCTCTGGAATGTAAAAACCTTTACAGTAATCTTTAAATGCTTCCTTTTAATTTTCTCTGTTTGGATAAGCAATTTATGCTTATTAATCCCTAGCAGACACCGTCACATTCTGATAGGCCTATTCAGATAGTACTGAAAAGTTAAAATTACATCTGCCTTACTTCCTTTTTGGGGCTAGATTCTGCTCTCAATAACAATGCAAGTGTTCTAGACTAATAATGTTGCTTTCATATCCACTTTGAAGATTTTCAGAAAAACTGTCTGCATTTTTGTGGAAGCATTTTAGTACCTAAGGTGTTACAGGTATGGTTAAGCAATTCTGCAGGTTCTTCTTGGGGTGCTTATACCTTTTTTAATGCTTTATATTAAAATACTTAGGTTTTTCCTTTGTGTACACACACAAAGAAATGCGTATAGTTCTAAGTACTGTGTCATGTGATGCAAGAGCTTTGTCTTTGCCCTTTTCACCACCAAAATGATTTTGAAAATGGTGACACTTCCTTGTGCCCAAAACAGTCAACAGAAAATTAAAATTACAGTAAACACTATTCCCATCCAAGGCATGATCCCAGAGAAGACAGTATGCTAAAAGGGACTTTACAGTTACTGATTTTGTAGAAGGTATGTAGTAAACATGCTGGTGGGCAGCAATATAAAAAAGTCAGATGAGTGGGATGGAAATTTTATATTTTCCAATGAACGTATGATATTTTGCATTGATGAGATGAATTAAAATATCATTACAGAATTATTTTATGTTACTTGAAAAAAATAGTAAATTATTAATAATTATTATAATAAATGAATTTTCCCTCTTGCCCTACAGCCAGTTTTCCAATTGGTCTTTGTGGTATTTCTAGTGTAGGAAGGACTCTTCATTTTTAGTATGTAGTACCAGACAGCTATCTTGTCTTTAATGGCATTATTGAAGCCTGATTGTTCCTAACCACCTCATCTTCACAATTTTAAAAAGTGGCCTGGAACTATCCTGTCCTTGAGACTCAAATGCTCATCCTTTTTTGAAAATCAGGCTCTTCAAAAGTTACCTCTAGATTAGGCTTCCAGAAACAAAAGAACTCCAAATCACTCCTCATTTTTGTAAATGTAGGCTGCAACTCATGGGAAATGCCATGAAGAGAAGATTTTCATACATTATCTATAAAATCAATGTGTAGAAAATGGAAAATCTTGTTCTGTTCAAGAGTAAAAAAAGTGTAATACCTTAAACAGTTAAACTTCCCTTCTGTATCCTGCTGTGTGAGATGGTTTCTGATTTTTATCTGAGGCCATCTGATACATGCTGTTTTGTACTGGGACTTTGAGAAAAACCTGAATTGAATGCAAGAGATGGTAATCTGACAAAGTATAAAGACATACTTCTGAATGCATCCAACGTGACTTATACCCTGCTTCTATCTTAAGTGATGTAAAAGTTCACAACTGACAAATATTTCTTTTAATATATTTATATGAACATCCTTAAGCTCTCTGACATCCAATTATTTTTTACTGCTATTTCTGTAAAGCAAAGTGCTCTGTTCACAAAAGAATTATGTCTCAGTGCAAGGCTGACTATAGTCTGTTTTCCCTTTTTTAAAGTGTGCACTTAAAAGAAATTGGCGTTCTGAAACATGGCTTAGTCGTCCTGTGACTCTTCTGCCATGCAAGGGTAGTTTGCAGATGCAAGAGGGAAGGGAGCTAATAAGACATTATGTAGCCTATAAACTAATAATAAATATGATTTGTAACCTAAAAAGATGATATTTCAAAAACTTTGGGTGTAATGAGGAATGAAGCTTGGAGGAATTTAAAGCTTGCCGTATTTGCACATAACTAATGCAACAGTTCTCTGTGGTATCATTGCCGTGAATACTGTTGCCTGATGATGATGATAACAGATGGTGCATCCTGGTATCAACATTTCAGGCTTCTCCTGAAGAAATTTAGAAGGTCAAACTAGTGCTTGAACATTTTCTTATCTTGAGGCAAAAGGAAAGCAATTGTAATACCACTTTCCTGACCTCCAAAGATACTAAGAAATTACTCCAGTTACTTTTCTTTACTGAACTCAGTTGCTCTTTCCAGCTATCAACAGATGGATGATCAGGACAATGTTTCTCAGAGAGAATTCTGGATCTTGAGTCTACTCAAACGAACTTATCAAAAGGCTGAATTAAATCAGAAGATGACAGGAGCTCATCAACTGAGAATAGTTTATTAGGCTAGACCCAAAATTTTAAATAATTATTCAAAGATCTACTTAAGATTCAGAAAAGCATATGTTTCAAGTGTAACCGATACCAACCTATCCCTCTTCAAATTCTTCTTTCCAGTAAACTCTAAAACAGCCTTTCTGTCTCCTCCTATTTTAATTTTGCATTTGGCCATCTTGAAAGATTCTTGGTAGCCAAGTAGTACACTATATATAGGGCCCATACATTCAGCTTAAATATTAAAATCTGGATTTCTTAAACACCTCCATTAGTGATGACATTACATTTTCACCAGTATGAGGAGCTCTCAAATACATACCACAGTGATTCATATATCAGTTGCATTTATCTTGTTCCAAGTACAAACTCATGACAAGAAAAAATACATTCATTATTCCTAACACAAGGAAAACTTCATTACTGTGTTTTAATTCCCTCCCTGTTCCTTCTATATTATTAAAACATATGCCATTTAAGGCCTGAGGATGACTTTATATTTCTATTACTCTGTGTCTTTCCAGACAGAAGTCATAGGAAAGGTGCTTTGGTCTTCAGTAAAAGAAGTTGCACATTTTCCATATCATTTAACTTTCTTAAGACCAGAGTCCCACAGAACTCAGAATAAGAATTGTCCAGTCTCAGTGGCTGACCTTTTTTTTTCCAAAGAATAAAATGTTACCCAAACCTTCAACCTAAATACAAAAAGATAAGTATAGTATGTCCACATGGATAAATAAAATTCAGAATCCCAAAATAGCAGAGGTTGCAAAGGACCTCTGGAGATATTCTAGTCCAACTCCCCTGCTCAAAGCAGGACCAACTACAGCAGGTTTCTCAGGGCCAGGTCCTATCAAGTTTGAGCATCTCCAAGGATGAAGACTCCATACCATCTCTAGGCCCATCTCTAGTGTTTGACCACCCTCATGGTGGAAATGTTTTCCATTTTATCTAATCAGAAGTTCCTGTGTTGCAGCTGATGTCTGTTGCCTCCTGTCCTATCACTGTGTACCTTCAAGAAGAGTCTGGTTCTATCTTCTCTATAAACTCCCTTTAGATATTTGTAGACGACAATTAGGTCTCCCCTCAGCCTTCTCTTCTTAAGGTTGAATAAACCCAGCTCTCTCAGCAGCCTCTCCTCATACATCATGTTTTCCAGTCTGCTGACCATCTTGGTGGCCCTCCATTGGACTCACTCCAGTGTGTCAATGCCTCTCTTGTACTGGGGAGCCCAAACTGGACACTGTACTCCAAATGCTGTCTCAGAAGAGCCAAACAGAGGGAATAATCACTTTCTTTGACCTGCTGGCTATGGTCTTGCTTAGATAGACCAGTGTGCAGTCAGAGTTCTTCATCACAAAGGCACACTGCCAACTCATGTTCAAGTTGTTGTCTACCAAGACCTCTGGATATTCTTCTGCAAAACTGCTTTCTAGGCAGTTGATCCCAAGCCTGCACCATTGCATGGGGTTATTCCATCTCAGATTCAGGACTTCACATTTACCTTTGTTGAATTTCAAGTTCTTGTCAGCCCATTTCTTCAGCCTGTCAAGGTCCCTCTGAATAGCAGCCCTGCCTTCCAGCATACTGACTACTCGCCCCGATTTGGTATTGTCCACAAGCTTGCTGAAAGTACAGTCTATCCCATCATCCAGGTAATCAATAGAGAAAATTAATGCTTGTACTGATTCCTGAAGGACATCTCTAGTTACCAGACACCAGCTGGACTTTGTACTGCTGATCACAACCCAGAGGTCCAACTATGTTTTCCACCCATCTCATCATCTATTTCTCCAGTCCCTATCTTACCAATTTGACTATAAGGATGCTATAGGAGACTGTGTCAAAGGATTGCTAAAGTCAATGTACATATCAGCTGTTATCCACACAGGCTGTCAGCTCACCACACAGAGCAATCAGGCATGATTTGCCCTTGGTAAATCCATGCTGGCAGCTCCTAATCATCTTCACATATACCATGTGGTTGAATATAGTGGAAGAATTACCCCATAACCTTCCCAGGGAAGGAGGTGCAGCTGTCTGGCCTGTAATTCCCCAGATCATCCTTCTTGTACTTCTTGAAGATAGGTGTGACATTTGCCTTTCTCCAGTCATCAGAAACCTCCCCCAATTCCCCAACTGCTACAACATTTTGAAGATAATAGTGGCCTAACAATGACATTGCACAGTTCTGGATGCATCCCATCTGGTTCAACTCACTTGTGTATATCCAGTTGCTTAAGTACTCCCCAACTCTGCCTTCCTCTAATATGGGTAGTGCTGCAGGGGTACTGCTTCACTCCCATACACTCTGCTAGTAACATCAAGGACTTGAGAGGCCTGAGGACAAACCTAACCAGTGAACACAAAGTTAAAAAAGGCATCAAATACGTTGGCCTTTTCCATGTCCAGGTTCCACATCACTAGGCCCTGGTCCCACTCAGCAGCAGGCCCACATATTAATCTTGTTTGCTATTATCAATGTCTGAAGCCATCAGATATGGTGTAGGGATTCAGAAGGAATCCTGAAAAGCTTATACATGTCAAGATTTGCCAGCTAAAGGGAATTAGCCTCTTGAGGGTCAGATTCTCACAAAACTCTAAAGTCAGTATTTCCTATTGTTCTTTGTCAGGTATACTGAGCTCTGAATTTAATTTTTTTTTTTTCATTGATATAAATAACTACCTCTTAGAGACATTTTTATATGCTAGGACATAGACATTACTTAGTGAAGTTTAACTCTTTTTTTTTCAACCCTGTTATTTTAACAAGACCTTTTGAAAAACTTCTTTTTGAAGCCTTTATATACACAGCAGAAGTGACATATTACTCAGTGCAGAGGTCTGCATCCTATTTTGTGGTAGGATGCATAGTTCTTTTTGTGAGGGATGGGGCATTGCACTTCAGTTTGTTTTCCAATTTCTTGTGGGCTGAGCCACACTACTATGGAGTTGTTTTCACACAGATGCAGAATAACATTTACACCAATTTTAAACTGTATGCAAGTACCTTAAAAAGATTTAATTGCTCTTTTACAGAGTACAGGAGATGATGCTGTAGTTGCTAGGCTTAATCATAAGCAGATGTGAGCCAGGAAATAATGGGAAATGTGAATAGCAAACAAAAGACATTATTCTTTTTGTATAAATGGAGAGGATTCCCAGCATGACTAAATACACTCAAGCACTATATTCATTTAGTGTATTTATGTAAATAAAACAATATTCATCTGCTATCATATTTCCATTGCCAATCAAAACAAGAAGCAATGTTAAAGGGAAGCATAGATAATCACTGATAAGAAATTATATAATAGGGAGCTAATTATCCCTTTCCAGACTTGAGTTTATAGTTTCACATACTGACATAATACTGATAACAAATCAGAGGAACCATATTCCATTTCATGGGGTCTCTAGCTTTACCATCTTTTAGGGTAAGATTTGTCTTGAATAGAGATTTGGGTTTTTTGGAAAAAAAGAGATGAGAGCTTTGCATGTGCTATTGAATTCAAAGAGATGTCAATTTTGTGAGTGGTTTTTTTTTTTTTTATAATGAAAAGGGCATTTCAAAAAATAAGATTTCAAAGGTTTGCCTACAAATTAGCCAGACTGCAGGTTCATGGAAGAACATTCCATAGCCAACTTCCTCACACCAAGAGTGATTTTATTCCAAGCTCTGTCAGCTTAGTTTTAGGCTTTGCATTCTGTATTGTTGCAAAGGAAGACAGATTAACAGTGTAAACTAAGATCTAGTCATAACTTATCTACATGACACAGTATGAATAGATTGGCTTTATCTTTCTTTTCCTTTAGCAATAAAAAAAATAAGGCAGCTGGCAAACTTCTTCCTTTCAGAAGTCTCCTCCTTGAAAGTCTCACAGGGATCAAACTATCCCTTCTTCTTTTCAGAAAGATCCAGCAGTGAGCGCAGATGCATTTCCTCTGGCTAATGGATTGAATTCTTAAGGACTGGAAGGACTATTAGATATTAAGGAGTTTGACAGATGAGTTCCTGTGAAGGGCACATTGGCTATTTGCTTTAATAATGGGGGCAGTTAATCTTTGGATTTAGGAGGGGATGCATTTTTTAATACATTTTGTTTATTATATTTTATTGTTCCTTGAGTTTGATATTGTATGTTTCAGTTGAACTGTCTTCATAGCAATATAGATTGAAAGCTCCGCTCAGCAGTAAGTGCCTGGACCTGGAGTTGCGTGACATCCCATTTAGATGGTTCTCTGTACAAAATAGCATGCTAACTATAGTGTTCCTTGTGAAGAAGGATCATTTTGCTTCCTTCATTGTAGAGACGGTTTTGTATAAGTTGATTGCAATACCAGCAAATGAATTCTTAATGCACCTGCATTTCTGTAGGAATATTCATAGAAGCAATGATTCATAAAGATGGCACTTGTTTTCATGGAGTCACTTTCACGAACAGAAGTATATTTTACATTGTTAAAGAGAACTCAAGGACTGTGTTCTACTAATTAAGCCTGAGTGAGGACTGGACTGTCACTTGTATTGATACCCTGTCTGAACTTAGACAAATCACTTACAATCTTTGTCCTTCAGAGTATTCACTTTGAAGACATGTATAATAATTCATGGCTGCTCTGCAAAGGTTTTGTAAATTTTAATTCATGTTTGCAAAGCAGTTTGATGTCATTGCAACTGAAATCACTGTAATCATCATAAAAGTACAAAGTGTTTTTAGCTAAAGTATACACACTTTCACAGGACATGCCTTCATAAAAAGAGAGCTTGATGAAATCAATACTAACCATTGACATTCAATAAATCAGACAGTGTATATGAATATTTAGTGACCAAAATGTACTAGCAAAGAGAAATCTTTGAAGCTGTCTACCCATCACTGTGCAGAGAATATCTAGCCAAGTTTTAAATCAACAAATAACCAACATGATAGAATATGTACCTTAGTAAAATGACATCCCTCTTTTGGGGGAAGGAAAGGAACAGAACTGATCAAGTATTTTTCAGTGCATCCATTTTAATATATTCATATACACTTCACAATCATATTAAGTAAAGCTAAAATTAAAAGTGTAGCTACATTGGAGCAAATTATGTAAGAAAAAGAGGGCTTCTAAGTCATTAGGATGAAATCATGCAGTTTAATGAAAGGAGGCCAGATAATGCAACACTATTCTTTTTATTACTTTAACCTTGTTAGCTTTTCTAAGGATAAAATAAGCTGAACTTTCTGAAACCAGCTACTCAGTTTCAGAAGATCCTAAGATTTTCTTTTGGCAGTCATTGCAAGTCAGCCTGCCAGCAGTAAAATCTAAATAAGCTCAGGAATTTTATAAGCATTATCAGACATCAAGCATTCTATATTTTAATTGAGCTCAAATCTTTTATAAAACTTAGAGCCAGCAGTGTGTCCAACATAGTAAAATATATCCCAATATTTAATTAAGGCTGAATTTAGTTAGGCAAATCCATTACATATGAAAAAAAATTCAATAATATGACCACAGTGGCCTCAAATATATTTGATTCATTAAAGTTTTTTTTTTAACATGTTCTTTAACACAAGCCTAAATGCTATTCAAGGCTCTTCTCTTCCATTCAGAAGCCAAAAAGATCCTGTACTCGCTGTCCCAGATAAAACAAAATTATACCCTCAAAGATTTTCCATATGATTGAACCTGTGGCAGAGTTGGCAACATATTCTCATACAGAAGAGAAGTGGCTTCTGCCAAAGGAAAGCAATACTAAGATGATGATCATGAAAGGGGCTGATGATACTTGTGCAGTAAAGGTGAAAAGAAGAATGTTTGTTTGGCAGCCAGCAGCATTGGCAAAGGAAGGAGAGCTACTTGTTTACCTCCTTCCTTGCATAATTGAGTTTGGGCTTGTAACATCGTCTATCCACTTCTGACAATCCACCAAAATGGAGATGGCAAGGTCTTATTATAAATTGCCTCAGAAATCATCCTTCACGTACTCAGCTCCTGGCCGCAGCAACCCTTAGTATGAGGAGTTTACCACTATTATTTTTCCATTTTCCTAAACAGCTGGGATAGTCTTGACTGTTTCCAAAAATAAAACAAGACAAGGACAGAACATAGCAATGTCTTAAGAAATGAGCTTTTTCAAACCAAGAATAGATATGGAATCAATAGCTGCAGGAAAGCCACTGTCTATGACCCTCAACCTTGCCTTCCCGCATGAAAAAAACACAAAACCCCCAGGATCCCTATAAGAAGATGACTATGATTCATGTTACAACATGCCATAGGCCACCCAAGTGAAAGAAGTCCTGGCTGGAGAACTGTGTTTAGAATTACTATCCAGAAATCAAGTAATTACAGTGTCTACTACAAAGGCAGTCTCCAGAAGCAACTCTTTGCAGTAAGCATCTCAAACTTCTCAGCCTCCAGTCCAAAGCATGAAAATAAAGTTACTTTTTCTGCTTCGTCCTGCTTGTTATTCACTGATAAGGGAAGTGCATCCATTTTTATCTTGATTTTGATACTTTTGCTCATCCAGTATTATCCCATCTATAGGAAACTTCAATGGTGAAAAGAAAAAACACCTTACAGTAATTTAGATTTTTCCTCAGACTGGATCAATTAGCATTATGCAAAAGTGCTTCTTTTAGTCTGGAATTCTTATCTAAGAGAGCCTTTATTACACATTGCACCATGATCCTGGAGGCTGAAATATATTCCTTAGTACTTTGCCTCATGTCAGAGAGCTTTCCTAGTTTGCTATTCATCATTCCATACCTATTCTTTACTTGAAGTTCGTAAACCAGCTTGTTTACTGAAGCACAGCCTATTAATTTCAAGATCCTGGAAAAATAGGTTGAAGTACAGCGCACATGTTACAGTCCTTATTTTTAAGGATCGAAGTCCCCAAGGATACCTGTTGCTAGTCAGTCTTCTTGAAATTATACATAATTCAAATGAGTTTAAGATAATAGACATAAATTTGTTTGTTTACAGCTTCTAAAACAAACACAGTTATGAAACGTGAGATTAAGGTGAGAACACTTATCTACACAATGACTACATTTAAAATGCATACCTCCTTCTTCCTCCCTCTGTAGTCATCCAATCTCCTATGGATGCTTATTTGAATACTGTGATTAGGAACTTCTAATCACCCTGCATGACTCTCAGTTTGTATTCATAGACAGCTTTTATGGCCATTTTCTTTCGAGAATCCTCCTATTCTCTCCCCTGCACTCACTTGCTGTTTATCACCCAAACCAAGAAGAGAGCGAGTACTTCTCTCACCCTAACCGTAGCTTGCCACATCCTATGTAAGACATATCCATTGCTGCTCTGACTGATCAGGTGCCGTTTCCTGAATTTGCTTAGTAACAAACCTTTAACTCACAGACAAGTGAAAGGTACTTTCCATGTCTGCTGATTCACTGCATAAATTGTGGCCTGAAATGCAACTATCAACTGAACCTTTTATTCTATATTCACCTGTATATTGGAAGTGTATTTAACAAAACACAGTAGAGCTGGAGAAGATACAAGGGCAATTGAAATGATGAAAGGGATACATACAGCAGTTGCCTTACAAGGAGCAACTGAAAAGGTTTGTACTCTTCAATCTAGGAATGAGCTGAGGGGGGACATGACCGAGGTCAACAAAATCATGAGCATAATGGATAAAGAGAGTGCAGAACTGTTACCAAATCCATCTCTACTAGAAATATAGAGCACTCATAACTAGTAGATAATTGGTTTAAAACAAATAACAGGAAGTTTTTCTTAAGGCAGTCGGTAGCTTAGGAACAGGAATTAGTTGTCACAGGAGAGTGTGAAAACAGATAGTACTATCAAGTTAAAAATATAAGACAAATTCATGCAAAACAGGCCCATTAAAAAGTACTAAAGGGAACAGGCAAGAGAGTACTCTCTAACATCCCTAGTTCAACAATTGGGGGTGCTGAGGTATCACAGGAAAACCACTGCTGAGTTCAGGTGGTTTAAACCATATCAGGATCAAAACAGTTTACTGATTTATTAATGATGTAATTAAAGAGAATCAGAGGACTATACCATCAATATCAGTATCAGCAATAAAACAACAATACTTACAAAATGCTAATAAAACACCGACAAATTCCTCAACATACGAAGTTTTGGGCACACCCTCCCACAGGTCTTGTGGGTTACCAGCCGGACCTCCCCCTCGAGATCCCCCCACACCCTGAGCTGGGGTCCTTGCTTGTCGTTGCTGCGCTGTCACCGCCATGGAGATGGGCTGCTCTCAGCGCCCTGCAAGGAGGCTGCACCCCCGGCCTAGGCGGAGACTGCGATGCTCCTGGGGGGCTGCCAGCAGCCTCCAGCCAGCTGTTGAACACTGCTCTGCCCTGTTAACCTCTTCTCTTGCCACCTACCCCCCACCCCAAACTTTCATGATTCTTTTACCTTTCTTTTCAAGCTGACTCCTCTTTCAAAATTCCCTCAGGGGCTGGTTACCAGTTTACTGTTTAATCTGGCTGATAGATGTCTTTCTTTTTAGCATTAGCAGTTTTAGGGAAAACTGTTCTGTCAGACAGCTTTGGATGTCCCACTTGCACACATGGATTACATTCACATTCCTATATTACCAGCTGTTATTATACACACTGTTTCTCCAACGGGTAGCTGTGTGAATTTCCCTGCTCTGGAGTAGTATGGGGCAATGGACAGAACAGAAAGCAGCTTGGTTTGCACACTCTCCCTAAATTACATCTCTTTGCCACTGTCAGAGATACAATCCTGGACTATTAGTTTGACTCACTTGGGCATTTCTTATGAAAGCATATTTAATAAAAACATACACAGGATTGGAGTATGAAGCTCTAGCATCTCTGACTAAATAAAATGTGACATTAAGAAGTTTGAAGCAATATTTGACTTCATGTTAGCGCATGCCAAAAACATTTTGATTTACCAAAGTATTCTCATAAGAGTCAATCTCGTACACAAGTGCGGAGTATCTAGAAAGAGATGCTGATAAAACAGAGTGACTCGCTACAACGTGGTAGAATCTTGCAGCATTCTAAGGAGGTGACAGTACTTCTTAATCTTCTTATGTTAACAGAAAAAGCAAGAAGATACCAGTGAAAACTCATCCCTGATAAGACTATGAAAATACAGCTTAGGAAGATTGAAAGGCTCTGAAAATTCACCACCTCTGAAGTTCTATACTGTTAAAACTTCTGCCACAGGACTAGCAAAGCAGTCTTCCTCCCTTTACATTCCTTACTTCAGACACTAGGACTAGCTAGAAGTTTGTATTTCTCTTTATCAGAAGAGACAACTGATTAAAGAAAATCCACAGCTGATGTTCTATCTTGTTTATTTAAGTTTTCTATATTGAGGAATGAAAGCAAATCTGCACTGTCTGTCAGAAACAGCTTTTCATGTTGGCATACCAAGAGTGCCTACCAAAGCTCACAGGCCCATTGGAAGGAGTGCTAAAGCTTTGAGTTCTCACTTCAATTCAGCATCAGCTTTCTTTGTCATCACATATCTGTGAAACCAGTAAGTTATCACCAGTTAAGAGAGACTTAACTTTTCTCAACAAGGAAGCTGTAAATGGACAGATGTAGCTTAAGAGGCTTAATATACTAAATGCATTAAAAATGTAAAACACACATACATATAGCAACTGAAACTGTTTAGCTTCAGGTTGCAGCAGAAATACATGCAAGAGCAAATGAATATGGAATGAACTGAAAAGGTCCATAACTTCAAAGATATTTAACCTATCCTTTTCTGAAATTGCCTTTTTTCCCTCCCTTTGTCTACATGAATATGTCACAGATTTCATTTGGAATTTACATCACTAGCTGCTTTTGTGTTATGCAAGGCCCGAAAATGCAGCGAGACAGAAAATTTTGTCCGTGTGCTCATGCATCTTAAAACCAGATAAATGAATTCTCGGATGCTTATAAAACAAAAATACACCAAACAAAACCCTAAACCATGGAAAAAGATTAGGAACTGCAAGTTTCAATGCAAAAGGAAATGTAGGTAGAGAAATTTTGATCAATTGCAAAGCAATTGCATTGTGGTGGGATGAAAATTAGAACTCGCAGCAAGCAATAAGTTTCTGATCCAAATCCATTAAAACCAATGGCAGTGCTCCCAATAATATCAATCAGTACATGGCAAGGCTTTGTAAGGAAACAACTTCCTAGACGTAAGAGAGGATGTAAAATCCCAAAGTCCTATATAAGGCTTCTAAACAGGGTTGATTTTTATGACTGATAGGGCAAGTAAGAAAACTACTGTTTCATAACAGTAGCAATATGGAAGGAATATAAATTCTAGTTTGTGTTTTTCACATTTTTAATGAATGACATGCACTTCATAATTATTATGAAAATTTACATTTACACTAAAAAGAGACCATTAACTCAGAGAAAAGATGTGTAAAATGAGAACTTGCTGTCCAGGCAGCTGTTCCTAAGCTTCCCCAGCTTTGCCACAGATTATAACCTCTTTATAAAGATTTGTTAGTCCTGCGAGTCTTTGTGTTTCAGTCACTTGCAAATAATAAAATGCTGTAATTCTGATTTTGTCTCTTGATAGTTAATATTTCTCTGGCCAACTCATCTTCCTTCCTTCCCTTCCTACTCCTTACACGTTTTGGCAGTAGATATATAAGCAATAAAGTTCTTTCACAAAAGAAAATGAGACTGCACATAACATGATGGTTAGGAAACAGTATATATGTTTAGTCTGTTCTATTTCAAAGTATCACTTACCCTCCAAAATTAAAGCACCTCCCAAGCCTAGGTAGTTGCAGGGTTTTAAAGATTCCACTAGAGCTGGAGCTTCTCAAAAATTTAGAGCTCAGAAATATCAGAGTTGCTTAAGATAGCCAAATAAGTTTTTTTTTTAGCATAGCCCAGACTACTCATTTGAGATATTAATTGCAATATTACTTTATGCAGAAGCCCTCAGTTCTGAAAATGCTTCAAAATTCATATGGTTATGAACAAATGATCATCTTGAAGTTAAGGAGATTCTGTATTCCAAACATTAGGTTGCCTCATATATGAACAAACTATTTTTTCTTTATGATTTTTTAAATATAAACTCTTCAAATAATCCAGATTTTCAAAGGAAATAAACAAAACCTTCATACCACCATGCAACCCAGATTCCAGATTCCCATCTTGAATATACAACTGGAAAGATAGTTATGGGCAGGTAGCATCAGCACAATATATTGCTAGAAGAACAATCAAAGCTAAACAAAATGCTACATACCAGATTCATATATAAGGATATGAATATGTGTAATGAATATCCTTTATGTGCCAGCCTTTAACAGAAAGTTAAAGTTTCAAAGTGAAATAATCAGAGGCAAGGAAATTCCAAAATGAAGATGACCTTTTCAAGCTTCTTTTGCTCCTTTAACAATTATATCACAACGTTAACGTTTAACTGTATGATCATGGACTGTTTTCCACAGAACCTTTGCTCTATTCAGCTTATACCACTGATTATACTTTCTTAATGAATTTCTATTCCCCGCCCCACACACTGCTATAGGTATATCTGCATGTCTTATTACGCCAAGCAACTGAAACTGTGCTCATTGGACAGCATCATTAAATTTCTCAGAGTAACCATCACATTCCTGTCTGTTCCCTTGTGCTCATAAAAGCCTTAGCCTTACTCATGAGGCCTTCCATTGGCCCCATGTCACCATTATTGCTTATTTAGCTCTGTGTAGAGAGTACATCCATAGCTACATTGAAGTGAATGTGCATTTTACTGCCTTCTCATGCTTCTCCCTTTCAGTTCACATTGCCTGACACTTCCCTGAACACTCCAGCCTAAAGCTACTAGGATAGCTGGCCTCTGTTAGGATTACCTAGAAATGAACTTTAAAAAGTCTCTTCTTTTATGGATGTCTAGTATTTCGCTCCCTCCAAAAAATCAAATCTGCCCTGTGTTCATGAAGAATCTGATTTGTTCCTGTATAAATCTTTGTTTGATAGGTAATGGAAATTCAAATGTTAAAGGTTTTTATCTCATGGATTTGCTAGATTACAAAAAGGAATCTAACACCTCTGAAACAAGAAGGAAATTAGCTTCTTAATGGCACAGGTAGTAACTGCTTCAAGTCTAGGACAGAGTCCAGAAAATAGACTTTGAAAAACTGGCATTAAAAAAAAAAAAAAAAAAAAATCTGACCTTCTTGTTTTTAATTTTTATATAGCACAACACAGATCTTTTTAATACATACATGTCTACTGGCAGCTTTATTTTTTATTTCAGAAATAGCCTGAGTGTTGTTTAAGTTTGACTGCGAGGAGCTGGCTTTATTTTATCAATACTAAGATTTTTAAATGTAGAAGTGGCACATTTATGTGTGTCTGTTTGATGTTATGATATTTAGGTAGAAAACACATAAACTAGCTTCAGGATTTTGAATTACATTTATAAAGGGTGAATTCAGCCATATTTTCTGAATATGAAGTTTCATTTTGAAACACAAATTGCTATAAACAGAAGTAGTTTATCCTTTTTATAATTGTTAAATTATAGTTTGGTTAAAACTACACTGAATACCAAATGAGCCTTTAGAGGTTACTCCCCTAGAAGGAGGGAGAACTGATGTCAGACTGGACTGGGTAACAGTGTGTCATGCAGAATAGCAAGCTCTTCTCTTGTCAGCTCAGCTGAAGGTCACTCTTTAAAGAAGTGAACAGAGTACTAGAAGTTGTTCTTAGAAAAGTAAGCATTCAGAGAGGTGAAAACCAGGAAAGGCAACTGCAGAGAAAGAAAACAAAGGATCGAAAAGGGAGGCAGGCCCAACTGAAAGCCCCTAAAAAGCTGAGATTCATTAGAGTTCATGAAAAAGATCTAAGCAAAGCCTTGCCTTGACATCTGTGTGGAAGGGACTCAATTCAGTGGGAAGGAGACTTGTAAAATGCAACTACTTTCTTGAGTATTATCAGACTAGAAGCTAGAGATGTCTTAAATAGTTTGTAACTGCACCTGGATGAAAGCGCAAGCTGTGAAACCGTCATTAAGATGTTTGAAGAATACAGAGTATGAAAGGTCAAACTCCTGAAGGACACATTGTTTCATATGAGACTACAAATAGCGGACAAAGACTTCACTAAAAAACTGTGACTAATCTTAATCTAATGAGTCAGATATGTAATATAGAACAATAAAGAACAATGAAGTATGATCACATAGCTATTGATTCAACAGTCCAAATGCACCGAAAGAATGCTGGAAGGTATGGACTTAGTCTTGGGAAAGGCTATCAGACCACGCAAGGCTGCATAAGTCACCCAGGTCAGAAAGCAAACACTTGGAAGATGTTTTACTGAACTTAGGCTGATCCAGAGAAGAAAAGGCACAAATAAATAACTCAGAAAATACTCTGCAAAGCAAAATACAAAGAAGGTGCGCATTTGGAAAGCATTGCAACACTTGCAAAAAAACCTACCTGCTTTGCAAGACCTGGTAATCATGAGTAAATATAATACATTCATTCTAATGTATTGTAAAGGAAAAGAAGGAACAAACAATCAAGAGAAATGCTCTGACACCTGTCAGTAAAAGCTAAAACAAAGGAATGGGCCCTTTGTTTGGGGACAAGTTGAAGTCCTATAAAACTCTTGGACAATGCTGCCCAGGTAAGTATTGCCTCTGAAGATTCTGCAGAATGCGAGTGAGGAACCACAACACATACAGGAAAGATCAGTTAAATTGTGAATTTAGAATATGGAACTAATTCCTACTAAAAAACAGTATGATCTTGAAAGTTAAGCATAAAATGAAATTAGTTAGGTTTGTTATAATTACTTAGATAAAAGAGTCAATACTGAATTTAAAAACATGCCAGCCTTATGTTTACCTCAGAGGATACTGTGTTTCACAGGGGAATAGAAAACATAAAAAGAGAACCTGCGGCCACTAATGAATATGGAGATAGACAGAGAAAACTGCAAAAATACATGAAACTTGTGAAAAATTCAGCCTACAATAAATGAAAAAAAAACATGCTGATAGTTCAAGAAATACCCCTCAGGGCAGTGTGGGGGCTGGTATCAGCAGGGGCTTCCAGGGGGCAGGGCCAGGCCCGGCTGCCAGGGCCCATCCCCCCACCCCGAGGGAGCAGTGTCCAGGGGCAGCTGGGGCAACCCCAGGCCTGGGGGGAGGGGACTCGGGCACCGTTGTGGGGACGGGCCAGACAGGCACCTGGCGGGGGTGACCTGGGGGGTGGACAAGGACCAGCAGGGCTGGGGGTGCCCCCAGGGACATGACAATATCAGAATCCTAGTCTGAAATAGCCTTTGACAGTATTTATACATTTTTACCTTATTGGCAAAGATTATACTGTAGGAGTGGATTATTATTCATGTAATTTAGAGATTTTACTGCTGGAGACTTTCACATTAAAACATGTCATAGCATTAAGTTCATATTTGTCAGATTTGGAGCATTATAACACAGAAGGTATTAAGTCTGATAATGATTCAAAGTTCAACGGACAAGACTTTGTAAAAATATTTAAAGGTTATGGATTTCCCCATGCAAGATTTTGTACCAGGTACTTGCAGGCAAACAGAGACATAATGCTAGAAAATTAAGCAAAAATATTTAAAAGTTGGTTCACAAAGACAATTAAATCTGGAATAATTCCATACTTAGCTCTGCTGAATTTGAGATCAGCATCTACTAAATGTGGACCAATACCACCTGAAATATAACTAGAAGTCTGAGAATCAGTTTCGTAATTTAGTCAAAACCACAACAGGGAAAACAGAACTGATCTGAATGCATATAAAAACTCAGAAAAAAAAAAAAAAAACAGAAAAAAGGAAGAGTATGTTAATGGTAAAAAAGAGTGAAAGCCTAAAGCCTATGAAACCTGAAGATAAAAGTTCTTATAAATGAAGACTTGTGAGCTCAGACAACCATACTTGTTGCTGTTATATACAAAGTGTAATCTCTCTCAGGAGACAATTACAGCTTGTTACCAGAAAAGGTAATAAGAGATGCAACTCACAGAGGTATCTCTTGTGTGTACATTGGAAACATAGGGCTTCACAGATCTATGAAAATGACCAGATAGTAGCAACTATGGTAGAGAGCAAAGTGTCTCTTGGGAAGTCACTGTGAATATACAAGGCTACAGAAAACCTAACTGAGAATGGTTAAAAAAGCTTATGAAGCCGAATGTGTTTGAGCACTGAAAATAATTTAGTATAGCTTTCAATTTGTAAAAGGGGGAGACATATGTAAATATTTGGCTCTGAACAGTTTATATAGTTAGAAGACTGGAAAACATTTCTAGCTGAGTAAGGTAAGAGATGTAGGCACCAACACAAACTACAAGGCATCACCTTCTTATACAGTTATGATAAATCTTTTCTATTCTCTTGGCAATTATCACTTTCTTTAAGGGTCTCAAATGTTACACAACACACTCAGAGAAGAATTCAGTAATAAATCCAACTCACTTTTTTTTTACTTCTTCACTGATGGAAACCAAAGATGAAATTCATTTGCCTGCACATAGGTGTCTCATGACATTTTAGCCATCTGATGGTACCTGAGATGTCCATATGGTTTGGCAGATGTTACACAGGATCTATAGAAGACTTGTGGCTTTCGGGAGCAGTGGAAATGTAGAGGGATAAGCTAGCTTGGCTGAAATGGCATCAGACATTTATGTCTAGGAAATTGGAGACCACCCCATCCTAATTAACAATGTTTCCCATGCTTCTTATTCTTTTCTTTTGTCACAACCTAATAAATAAACAAATAAATCCTACTAATTTCTGTATTTATAATAACCCTCTCAACGTTATTTACATTCTGTTTTCATTTCAGCTCTCCTAAGAGCAGATTCAAAATGAGTTTTCAGTTGGAAAGGAAAAATAAAAGATAGCACTGATCATTTAAAACCACATGGTCATGCTGCAACAGCTCAAATGACAGACTACAGTAACTGGAAGGCAATAAGTAGGATCAAACCAAGTTTGCTCAGTAACAATTTAACTTCAGTCATGACTCGAGAAAAATCTGAGAGTGTATTTACCCTGAATTTTAAGTCAAACAGAAATAAATTAATTTTTAATATAAAATTAGTTTTGCTTTTTCTAATGAGGCACTCCTAGAAACCCATTACATTAAATATTATCATAGACTTTTTCTAAAATACTCCTGAGATCATGTAGAGTATCCTTTTTTCATGTAGAAATTAAGTAGAAAATAAGTAGCAAGAACTTTGCATAATAATTTGTGCAGAAAAAGAGTCAGCAGGAAAACTGTTTCTGCTTACAATTTTGACACTTTTTCCTCCTTCTACAGAACGTTCTAGTTCCAAATAAATAATTATGTAGGGTATAATTATGTCTCAGATTGTTTTTCCATTTATGCAGGAGTTTCCTCCCCTTCTATGTCAAAAAAATCTCTACATTACTCTGTATGAAAGTAGCCTATTCACTCCAAAGGTTTTCTGGAGGGTGCCTGGGGAAAGACCTGGGCAGTTCTCCATAGCACCTGCTTCTTTGCATGGCACAGCACTTGCTCTTTGAAGGCCCCTTTAATGTTGCTTAAACTACTTTTTTGTTAGATCAGGCAGCTCTTATGACATTAGTACCATTTATGAAATAAATGTATTATTGATAGCACTCTATTACACTCCCACTCACACCCACTATATAATAAATCAAAACTGACAAGGATCTAAAAATCTCAAGAAGATTCTTTTCTTAAAATGAGGTAAAAATGGTTAAGGCATCTAACAAAACTGTAAATAATTTAGTATACTACTTTCATATATATTTTATATATGTATACACACACACACACACACATATATATATACACCACTAAACAGATATGGGTCACTAAATGAATGTGGGTTTTTCCATTTTGATTATGAAGAGACCCCTTAGGAAACCTTGCATGTAGATTTCAAATTGAAGAAATGATCTCGCACATAAGTGAAAGTCACTCCTGAAAGTCAAGGTCAACGGTAAAACTCCTTGGTCCCTTCTGCTTCACCTGACTTCCTGCCATTGGAGACAACTTCCGTTACACTCACAAATCTCCTTATGGGCAAAAGGGGACACAACTTACACCCCTTGGGGTCTTAACACTGGGAGTTTCAGTCTTCCTGAAGCCCTGGGGTGACGAGGAGTCCTTCGTGTCCCAACTTCTCCACCCAGTGGGCTGTGATGGTGGCAGAGGGGAGGCGAAGGCCCCTGCCCCGGCGCTCCCAGCTGGTCTGGTCCGGTCTGGTCCAGCCCGGTCCAGTGGTGCTCAAATCCTCCCTCCCCAGGCCTGGCTGCCCATGACATTTTTATGCATTTCCTTAACACAGCCGGCTTCCTGGCGTCTTTACCATCGGTCTCCACCTGAAGTTTGATGATTTTCACCCCTTAGCTATTATTTAAAGTTACACAGTGGCGTCCCCCAGCCCCGGTAAATAATAAATTGATATAAAGTGCTCTTGTGCGTTGCGCAGTGATGGCTGAGTGCAAGGTCCAGTAGGCGCGGTAGTATCCCCACGTGGTACTGCTGCTAAAACCAGCTCAGGTGGGGCCAAGTCCAGGCAAGTCCTGAGAGCCGGCACTGGTGACAAAGTGCTGGTGGTGGTGAAATAATCTTGGGCTACGCTTCCTTCACCAAATACCTTTCAAAACCTATTCCTTCCAAGAGCTCTTAAAAATTTACTGTCGATATGTCCTGATAATGCTGTTCCTGCTGTTCAGCTTTTGCCTCACAGCAGGGCCAGAAGCCTGCCCCAAAACAGCATCAGACAGTCCCTGCACTAAAAAGCTTCTTATTTAAATAGACAAGCCAAAGATAACCAGCGATGGAGACAGATGCTCACAAAAAGTGTGGAAAAGTACGCTGTCTGCCCAACTTTACATAGCAAGTCATGATAAAAAAAGAAAGGAAATGAGTGTCCTAAAGTCTGTTGTGAGCCCGGCTAGACAGTCAAACTCTTCCAGTTTTTTCTTTTCCTTTTCTAGTCCCTCATGTTTCTCCTCTTCTGTACACAGTATTTTATTTTTAATGCAGTACTTTCACTGTTTGGCAAGTGCTCTGAGAAAAGAAGAAAAGTTTTAATAGTACATTAAAAATGAAATTACATTGTGCCAGGGCAGAATCATAAAGCAGCAATGCATCTCACTACAGTAGCTTTTTAAGACCACTAGTAGATAGGAATTGTCAGTAAGGATGATCTTATGATTTCTAGTTCTCCTGAATAAATATGGTTAACATAATTATAACTTTAAGCGTGATCTTACAGCATCACTGTGTTAGCATGCTTGTTATTATGCTGACTAATCTTTAATTTCAATTGCGATAGTTCTCAGGGACCCCAGCTGTGGGGAGGATCCATTATATAAAGCCTGGACAGACAAGCAGAATGAAATATCCCATGTCCTTAAGTATTTAAAACCTAAGATATGCTAATGATAGTTCCTTTTTATGCAGCAATTATATACGTTCTGCAACAGACTGCAAATAGGCTAAAAACTTATCAAATGTTACATATTTTTAAAATCATTAGAAACTCATAACATTCTAGGCTAAAAATAAACTTTTTAAAAAGATTACGTACTTGCACATATATATGTCTATGAAAATACACACATACTTACCTGCCCTTCTATAAATACTTCCTGGAGTCCCCCTTTTTCTTCTTCTTTTTTTTTTTTCTTGTCAATGGCACAATTGGAGTTTTTCAAAATTATCTTAATATACCTGTTTGTTGCTATGTCATGCACGAATAATGCAGTTTTTCCAAACTCTAAATGAAATTATAGTCTACTACAATGTGTTGGATAGTGCCAAGTGGGTATAGCAAATTAGGTAATCCATCCCCTTGAGTCTGAGTCACTTCGGTCACTTTGAAAATGTGACTTGAAAACACAGGAAAGGCTGTACAGTTTCATGTCCCTTCCAAAAACGTTTGTAAACAGCAAAATGAAAAACTCCACAGAATGTACAAATAATGGTATGGAAGTTTCCAGTGCCTTAAAACTGAACCTCTTTTTGAAAGTATTTTTCACCATTTTTGACTGTCTTTGCTCCCACTTTCAGTAGTTTTATGCTCCTGGGATCTACAAATGAGACATTCTCGCTTATGTATGGAGAAAAAGAGATTTTTATGAATATCAAATAAGCATAATTTATGCAGAAACTCTATTAAAATCTTTGTTTGGCACTTTTACTTGCATTAGTAATATGAGAGCTCCATTAAAATGAATCTTACAAAAATGTGTTGGACCCCAATTCTCTCAACTCATTCTCCTAGTTAATCTTAGTTTTCATTGCCCAAGGGCTGTTAATGTATTAGTATGAACAATATCCTCTTTATTACCTTGCATTCAGCTTCTCACATATTCGCTTGTGTGCATGTATTTACATTTATTTATACACATACATACCTGCAAACATGTTGGAGGAAATCCTTGGCCCTCTGAAGTCAATTGTAAAACTCCTACTGACTTCAGTAAGAATCACAGAATCACATAATCACAGAACGGTTGAGGTTGGAAGGGACCTCTGGAGATCATCTAGTCCAACTCCCCTGCTCAAGCAGGGGCACCTAGAACGCGTTGCACAGGATCACGTCCAGGAGGGTCTTGAATATATCTCCAAGGAAGCAGACTCCACAACCTCTCTGGGCAACTTGTTCCAGTGCTCTGTCACCCTCACAGTGAAGAAGTTTTTCCTCCTATTCAGACGGAACTTCCTCTGTTTCAGTTTGTGCCCATTGCCTCGCGTCCTGTCACTGGGCACCACTGAAAAGAGTCTGGTCCCATCCTCTCGACACCCTCCCTTCAGATACTTGTACACGTTGATAAGATCCCCTCTCAGCCTTCTCTTCTCCAAGCTAAACAGGCCCAGCTCTCTCAGCCTTTCCTCATAAGAGAGATGCTCCAGTCCCCTGATCATCTTTGTGGCCCTTCGCTGGACTTGCTCCAGTAGTGCCACATCCCTCTTGTACTGGGGAGCCCAGAACTGGACGCAGTACTCCAGATGTGGCCTCACCAGGGCTGAGTAGAGGGGGAGGATCACCTCCCTCCACCTGCTGGCAACACTCTTCCTGATGCACCCCAGGAGACCATTGGCCTTCTTGGCCACAAGGGCACATTGCTGCCTCATGGTTAACTTGGTGTCCACCAGCACTCCCAGGTCCTTCTCCGCAGAGCTGCTTTCCAGCAGGTCAACCCCCAACCTGTACTGGTGCATGGGGTTATTCCTCCCTAGGTGCAGGACCCTGCACTTGCCTTTGTTGAACTTCATGAGGTTCCTCTCCGCCCACCTCTCCAGCCTGACCAGGTCTCTCTGAATGGCAGCACAGCCCTCTGGTGTATCAGCCACTCCTCCCAGTCCTGTATCATCGAGAATCTTATCCACAGTTTCTGTAAAGTATTTTTAGCCTCAGAACAGTAGATTAACCTCTTATAAGTGGCCATTATATGCCTTCAGGTTGTATGCCTCTCCTTGCATACAACCACACTAACTAGAATTTCGCCGTATTGGTTCAGCTTATTTTTATTAACTCATCATTATCATCTCTGCATTTCCTTTATTTATTACTGTTTTACATACATTATACTACCATGTTACATATTCTGCACTGGCTTTGTTCACAGAAATACTACTTTTATTTTTATCCCTTCTTAACATTTTTCCTATTGTAGAGAGGCATGTAAAACAAGCTTTCATATCTTGTTAGCCTACACAAACTGTTGCTAAGAAGCTTCTAAAATAATGATTTAGAAAACTACACTAACTGCCTAAGTACCAGAGCTGGTCACTGTTGAAAATAATTGCACTGTCATTGTGCTTTACTGCCATATAGAGATAAGATTAATTATCTTATGTTATCTTATTTGAAGACTTAACAGTAGCTTGATCTTGCCAATTATCCTATTATCTATTAAGTCAGATGCATTACTGAACTACTGGAGTTGCTGTCATTTAAGTCTAAAACCAAAAAATGCTTAAAACAAGAAGGAATTCAAATAAATAAAGATGTAAGGTCAGTTCAGGCTAGTATTGGAAACCTTGAAATAGATGGAGGATGGATTTAGGAAATACACTGTTTATATAGGGCTTTATACTAGACTTTTCCCATGATGTGTAATTTATAACTTACAAGAAGACAAAACAGATGCTGAACTGAATTATTTCCTCTAGTACCTCCCTACTGTTTACTAGAGTCTGTTAGGAACAGAGTTTATCTTTTTGACAATTCTAGTGCTGATATTAATCTGTATTTTCAGTCTCTCAAGCTAAGAAAATTTCTGTATCTATTTTTATTAGGAAATTATGGCATTATTATTCACAAATTAATTATGTACTAATTATGATTATAATTATTCATTAAATAATCAGCTCACTGTTATTGGTAACTGCATTTATTTGTAGTCAAAGCAGTTACTTTGAAACACCTACTTCAGGACGTGTGTACAGTACCAAAAAGATATAAATCTCTTTCCTCTTAATTCCATACTCATTGTGCCAGATATTTTTCCTTGGGTAAGCAATTTTTTTTTTCCAAAATAGTCACTGTATTACACATTTGCTTACTTATTTTGAAATGTACATACAGTGGAATAAACAGAAAGCAAAAAGGGAAGTTTTTGGCTTAGTAGTGAATTATTCAAGCAGTTAATGATGGAAACAATGATTTCATTGAAGCCACAGCTCTCTAGGGCAACATTTTGAAAAAAAAATGCACTGAAACAGAACTGTCCTTTAAGTTAAGAATCAGAGCAGGTGCAGATCTGTTGTTTGAGGGTTGTCACTACCATCTGAATGAACTGTCTCAGCTTTGACTGGCATGAGTAGGCCAAACTATTCGTTTGCACCCCAAAAAGGCTAATGGTGAAATGAGTTATTTCACATATTAAAAAGACTAAGAGTTGAATCTGGTTTTGCTGTTACAGCCAGAGGCAAAGGAATGCCAAAGCACACATTGTGAATCACTCTTAAAACATTCATATGAAAGACTGTCCACAGTGAAAGACATGCAAAAAGAGTATCTATACAGTGAGAGATGTACAAAAAGAGTATCTACACAGTCTTCATGCCACCGTTTATAGTGTTTATATCAGGCCAGATCCAACGTGATGCTGATGTTGGAGGGAGAATTAAGTGACACACATAGATACTATTTCTTCCTTTTTAATTGTTTTTAGGTAGGAGATATAGGCCCCCATGAATCTGAATTCTTTTTGCAAAGTGGTATTGGTTTCACCAAGAAAAGTACCCCAGAACAACCTACAGCCAGTTGCTTAGGGCACTATTCTGACAGACGAGACGTGTAATTTTGTCTCACGTTGACAATTGCTCTAAACAGAACTCTCATGTTATGTGTGAATGCTCTAATACCTAGCTATTGTCTCAAGTAACTGTTGTCCAGTTTCTGAGAAGAAACATTCAGGCACTTAACTTCAACAGAGCGTGTCAGAGCAGAATCCCTCTCTGACAGAGAGCAGCTCAAAGTTCTGGGGATCAAATCTCCCGAGCAGCAATATTTAAGCTACAACCTCTTATGGGCATCCCCTGTTAGATAACTTAGTTTAGTGCTGTTGTGAATCCTGTTCTGAACGGATCAAGGGAGGGTGCTTACATCACCAAACTTTGGCATCTAACTTTGTCGATATAAATTAGTCATAGTCAATGAAGAGGGCTAACTCCTTCGCAAAATGATTAGGATCACCTAAGTTTTCTTCTTGCTTGTGTTTTCTTCTGCTTGTGTTTCAGAGAAGCCTGTCTCTTATAATTGACAGCATAAGGAGCCTAACTTAGTGACTTAAAGTTAACTATGTGATTACTGCCTTAACATTTCCAGTTCAATATAGGAAAATTATCTATGCAGTTTATACTCTGTGTTATGCTTCGGGAGTGTGAAAGTTAGGCACTGCAATGATGAATATCACAGTCAGCATAGGATCTACTGTTTGGTGCAAAGCATTGAACCTCGTCTTAATAATATTTTTGACTTCAGATTTGTTAGTGATAAGGAAATGAAGTCACAGTATTCTTCCCAATATATCCTAACCTCAGCCAGATGCACAGCTCTTTCCTTTTCTATTTGTAGTACCTAACTATACATTCTTTCAGCTTATAGCTTGGAGTTCTCCCAGATGTTTGCTTCAGTACATAAACCTCAGTTTGTACAGAATTCAACTACTATGGTACCCTGTAAATGTAACCTATACAAACATTGAATTGGTACTAAAAACAGAACACTGGCTTCCTGTCAAATGCTGAACTGATTTAAAGATATTTGTAGTGTATTGGCTTATAAAACTGAAATGGCTGTGCCCTACACGTTAAACTATTGATTGCAATACCCTTTACATCTACCTGTAGTGTCATGGTCATTTACAAGTATTGCTAAAATCTCTTCTTGGAGCCTAAAGTTTTTTCTTTTCCAAGATACAGAAAAGTTGAAATTCTTTGGGGATTTCAGTCATTATTAGTAGCTGCATTAAATCTACTTTGTGTTACTCTAGGGTTTAAAGCAACCCTAAATTTGCTGGAGAATTCTCCAGTGAGCTAGGCCTGACATTTTTTTTGTCACTCTATTGTATGGAAATCACTGTCTCCCCTGTATCGTGGTGGTCTCAGCTTGTTCTGAGATTCCCTCAAGAGTAATAAACACCTAAGGATAAATGTATCTACAGCAACTTCTGTATTTTTCCAACACTTGCTGAAGTCTTGACCAGCCCACGCTGAAATCTTACTAAATAAGATTGCACTTACTGATTATCCCGGCAGCCCTATCTGCAAAGTTTGTAATTTTATTCTTCAGGTTAAGGTAAGATGAGGGGAATATGTATTTGGGCGACCTATAAAAATTAGCTAGTTGTAAAAGACCTGTTGGAGGTTCAACAGCTCCCTCTGAGGCTGTCCAGATGGACTCTTCTAAATAACAAGAAAAAAATCTGCATTGGGGGAATGTTTTCGACATTTCCTGTAACTTCCCTATGGGAAGTAGATAATGTTCCACTGATTAGGACATTTAAAACCAGACTGGCTTTAACAAGAAAATAACCTAGCAGTGAAAATTTGGCAGTTTGACAATATGATTTTATATTAGTGTTTGTATGACAGTTCTGATTCTGGAGTTCTGCTGAATCATTGACAACCATGACAACGTGATCGGAAAGGAGACAGAAGCACCATGTTATTGAAGCTATGAAGCAGAGAGGCTGTTGCTGCTTGAGTTGTTTATAGCTGGTAAGAAAAATGTTGTCACAGTAAAAATATGTTGACAACCAGAAAAAAAAAATCTTTTTAGTCCCTTTGGGCCAGTCAGCTACATTGCTCATAACTAAACACACTGACCATCTTGAAAGGAGCAGCAGTGTTAATTTGAGTGCTTTGGACAAATTCTAACCTTTCTTGTTATTTTCTCTCTCCTTAATAACTGTCTCTGACATTTCATTTGGATGCCATACCTTTTTCTGTCTTAAACTGTGTCTGTCTTCACAATGATTGAGGTCTTCACTTTACATTATATTGGATTATGTTTGTAATATATTTTAGAATCCTTCAAAATGAAAAATGTTACAGGATGGTTATTGTTTACCAGAGTCTTAACGGCTGTCCTATTATCCAAAAAAAAAAAAAAAAAAACCAAAACCCCAGCATGTTTTATTGGAATAGACAGTGTAACATTGTAAAAGAAGATCAAGCCAGCTGTATCTTAAAAATCCATTTTGCCCTTTTTTGGATAATCGCTTTTTACCATTCTCACTGATTATATTCTAGTTCTTAGTAGTTCATCCTTATTATTTTTTTTCCCCTAAGCTTCCTCAGCAGTTTGGTCCTTTCCAAGATTCATATGTTCCATATGCTTTGTTTTGAATCTGCATATATTCTGGCCAGCACTGATGACTACTACATGGGGTAAAAAAAATTCTCAAAAAACTCAGTACCTCAGCATACGCACATACAAAGATTATTCTAAATCTGTCTGTGTGATTGTAAGTTATCAAAGGTTCCACTACTGACAGAAGACTGGAATCTATTATTGAAAAGGAACATTTCAGTCCCTCAATCCAGCAGCCTATGTGGTGCTTATCGCTCTAGGAAAGATGTTTTTTTTTCCGTTTGATAGACAAGAGGGTGTTTCATTTGGATCTACCTATCTGTTCTATGAATTATTTTTGCGTGAGTATACTTTATGTTCAATGTTAGCTACTGAATCCATCATAGGGATTCTTTCAACTGACAAGCACCTTTTTTTCCCCTGCACTATATCCAGTATAATAAGGTTACCCACAAACGGTGGTTTAAAATATGTATAACCTATCTGACTACTTACAAGTCTGTCTGTGTCCTTCAAATCTATAGCAGATGAAGGAGGCTGTAAACTCATGTCAAAAGACAGCAACATTTCAGACAGACAGTCCCATGCTTCAGACTAATATTTCACAGAACATTAAAATTAGTTAAAATGATCTCAGGACTATAATTTTAAACAAGGAATAGCTAAACTTATTTGAGACCTCTATTCTAAGAATATGGAGCAGGTATTAAATACCACATCAGCTAAAGATATGTTCTTAAAAATAGCAAGAACAAGAACTCTGTTAAAATTTGATTTGATATTTGTGCAGTGATTAGACTGAGTTCTAATAACACTCAGCTGCAGTGTCTGTGAACCTGACCATGGGTTTAGGCCCATCCTGACGTGAGTAACAAAATCCTCAGGACTGCTCTGAGCTGCATCTCCTGCAGCCCCCCTAATGTCTCTTTCCAGCAGAAAATTAATTCTACTGGAATGCACAGTTTTCTGGTGTACCTATTATTCACGTTTAATTATGTAAATTAGAAAAATAGAGTATATAGAACTCAGTAAGTATGATTCTTATGCTAAAAAGGAGTGAGGAAAGGAATCCAGGACTGTACTAGAGGCTTACATGGCTGAGCAACAGATTACAAATAGTTTCATCATAGTTGCACACTGGATGGCCTGGAGAGAGGAGTTGTGAAGAGTCAGAACAGAAAATGGTCAGAGCATGCAATAGAACCTAATGCATGTTCCAGGATTTTTACACTGTGAAGCTGATGTAAGAAGGGGATATACAAACATTACAGAGGATGAAATAATGAGATCTGGGAAGCTTAGGGGAAGAAAAACAGAAAGCAAAAGATAACCACAAGATTGTGAGGTGAATGACAGTGTGACTGTTTAGTTGTGTGAGATGACAGACAAGTGGCAAGGAAGAGGATTTTGGAAGAAAGATGCAAGAGAAAAGAAAAGACTAGCAGCAGGATGTCCCTGAGGATATATCGTAGGGAAAAACAGGATCTTGGACAGAGCAGATGGTGAAAGCTAAGGAAGTATAATAGAGACTGGTCAGCACAAAAAACTGTAATACTGGAAGGGTGAAATAGTGCTCTTTAAAAAGGAAAAACAGGGACAAAACCCTTCAGTCAATACCCTGAGAGAAAGTGAATGGGAATAAGATTCCCAGAAGATGTAATCAAAGGAAAGATCGTCAAAACAGGAGATGAAAGCAATTGAAAGAATTTGAAGGAGATGAGCTCTGCAGATGAAGTAAACTGTAAAAGATAAAGAAAGATCGAGTGTGCGTCTGGAGAACAGACTCTCAGAGTTTAAAACAAAGAGATGATTAGCGACTCTTGTAGGGACAATGTCATTGATGAATCTGCTTCAGGCCTGAGTGGATGGTACAGAAAAATCAAAGGCAGTGGAAAAAAGACATCTCCAAAATATAGCATGCCGTGTAAGAGAGAATATATGAAGCTGAAACATTTACTGACTAGACTGATGAAAAAATCAATAGAGCAGGTAGTCATTTCAAGATGAGAAGTTGTGAATCGCCTGACTTTTAATGCCTGTATTTAGCAAGAAGAGTTCACTTCGGTACACACAAAAATAAAAGCCTTGCTTACCAGTAGATTTTTTTCTAAAAAAATCTTGCAGCCACAATGGGGATATTTTTGATAGACCATTTTAACAACAGAGTATGAAAATGAAAGGCAAAGGTTATTGGAATACATCATGTGAATAGAGTGAGCTAGATTTGACCTGCCCTGCCAAAGCAAAATACAATGAGCTGCAGTGCTACGCAAGAGTACTGAGTAAAAGTGAACTCAGCTTTGATGCTTAAAAAACACCTTAAGGAGAAAAGAAAAAAAAAAAGAGAAAAACAAAAGGTTGTCAAGATCCAAATGAAACTTAAATTTTAAAGCTTAGGAGGACAAGAAGATCACAGAATCAGAATGCGTCTTCCCCTCTCAGTCAGTTAAGAGAAAGGAAAAGAAAATGAAGTGCTAGGAATATCAGTCTACAGGGTGAGATATACTAGCTTTAAGTATGGTTTTAAGCATGTAATAGATTAAAAAATCAGATCATGATAACATATTTGATTGGGTCACATAACAAATATGAGTGCCCATATTTGATATCTATGAAATGATATCTCTGAAATGTTATTTCTTTTGCCTGACATACTCGTATAAACAGTAAAACCACAGGACAAGCCTCCTCTGTCAGGGGAGGTAGTACTTATCAGCATTAATTACATTCAGATATGACATAACCCAAAGCAAGTAATCATTGCTGCTTGTGATCTATGACACAAATTTTGATGTCTGCCACCGGCCTTTCTCTTCCTTGGGCTCTGATAAGCAGTTTTTGTCCTTTGTGAGGTTTTGTACACTCTGAAGGCATGGACCAGGTAAATCTTTAGCCACTGTATTTTGGTTCTCAGTCAAATGCAGCCAGACTCGGAAAGATAAGCACTTTATACAGGATAATAATCTCATGAAATCTATGGCACAAGAGGTCTAGGTGTGCAGCGGATGAGAATTCAGGAGCTGTTTTCTGCTCCAAAATAGTTGTGCTGTTTAGCCTTTGGGAGTCATTAATTTCTTTTACCTTTTATTTTATCTTATTTCATCTTCCATATGGTCTGTCTTGCCTATTTAGACTATAAATAGCTTGAGGCAGGGACTTTCTCTTATTATGTGTTTGTATGGATCCTAATAAAATTGGTTCCCAATAGCACTCTGGGTTTCTGGGTGCTACTTTATCATCAGTAACCACCATGAGAACTGCTGATAAGTTTCTGATGTTAAAAAATGTGAATCTGAATCCTGATTCAATACCAGTCTCAAACTTTAACTTCTATTCACTATGGATTTTTGCTGCCTCTTCAGCCATTCCTTACTGTGAGTAGGAACTTTAAATGAAAACAGATTAAAAATAAATGATATTATTTTTATTAGCATTTTCCCTTTGCCTCTACATCAGTATATATTTGAAATGGATTTCTATCCTAAAAGAGCTTTAAGAAAAGTAATAATAAATAAAAATATTAATAATACACCTGTGTAGAGATAATGTACTACAGTTAAGCTACCACCATTCTTTGAAATCATGCTATTTTCAAACTCTTAAAGACAAAAACGGTTGGATCTTTTTCAGGCAATATCTTTAAGAAAAAAAAAATCACACAAAACCACCTGGCAAATCGTGTCTTAGACTTCTATTTTATTAGTCTGTTGCCTGAATATTAGCAACTAGGTCCTTGATTATAAGTTGTTTGAGTATAGGTTAGAAGTAACCACATTTCTATGGTTATAGTACATTAAAATATATGC
Source organism: Apteryx mantelli (assembly GCF_036417845.1). Lineage (NCBI taxonomy): Eukaryota > Metazoa > Chordata > Aves > Apterygiformes > Apterygidae > Apteryx > Apteryx mantelli. The sequence goes on from NC_089979.1 coordinate 82,972,530, forward strand.
CTGCCCTCAGATTCTTTATGCTTCTCCCACTGGGCTGGGGAGAGTGATAATGTATTTTGGGTCCATTTTTGGGAGCAGTGTATTGTGGGATTAAATTGGTTTGGGTTATGGCTATTCAGTGATCAAAGCACTTCATTCATATACTTAAACTGATGTCTTCTTTTTTAGTCCTTCAGTTTAACCCAGCATGGTTATAGTTGTCTTCCTATGCTAACCTGTCCCCAAACACACACAGGAAAAGTATATTTGACAAAACAGTGCAGTTTCTGGCATCCAAAGAACGGCTGCCAATGGCCACTGGAGGCCACAGCCCTTGCACCCCGCCACCCTTGGCACCTGGGGGGCTGTGGCGGAGCAACAGCAGTGTGCTGCCAGACAGGAGGGGCTGGAGCTGTGAAAACTCGGAATGATGAGATGGGAAATGAGAGATTGTGTAACAATATCTGGGACAGGTACGTGGGAGATCACCAGGCTCCATTAGAAAACCTAACCCCGCTCTCCCCCTGCAAAGTGCCTCCATTACATCATTCCTTTACATTCCTTTACCATGTATTTAACAAAACAACAAAAAAAAAATCTTAATTTTTGAGGGACTTGGAGAGGACTGTTTCCATTGGCTCTACATTTTCACCCTCTCCCCATCCATCCTCTGGGGTATTCAGTGTTAGTCAGTGTGATTACAATCACACACGAGGAAAGAGATGCCTTTTATCCCTGCCTCGTCTGCCACACGCCATTGAAATAGTGTATAGATAATAAAACTGGTGGACCATTCTTGATGAGCCAGCAGACTGATTGCTAATTTAATGCTTAGACATTATTCACAATTCTTTAACCATAGTTGCAGGCTAATGATACATCTCCTTTGCTGTCTTGTTGCTTGATGAGGAGAGGCCAAAAGAAAACTTAGAAATGAATAACATATTTTTAAAGGGCAGTATCATAGAGAGGTATTGAAGCATAACATAAATTGAAGCATACCTGAAATATAGGCCCATAGGACGGAGTAGATAAAACCCCACAATACTACTCTATACCAAATTGGGCCCAAAGCACACTTTATTTAGCTTGCATGTATTCTCCTTATTATTAAGAAACAAGGCAATACCCTGTTTCTAATTTAAATCTCTAGGTCCTCCGTTCTTTTTTAAATATATGTTTAGCCTGAAAAGTTATGTGAATAAATGAAGACCTTCAAGTTAGAATCCTCAAAAAACAAATATAGGTGCAACATATAAATAATAAGACTTATAGCAATTTCAGTTAAATCTCCTCTTGCTGCAACACACTAAAGAGTTGAACAGATTTACCTTGTCCAGTCTTCTTAAAGGAATTTTCTTGCTTTCATAGTATTGCCTTAAACTAACATGTTGTATTACTATAATTTTGTTGGGCAAGTTTTGCACTAGTTTCTAATGATTATTTGTGTCATTTTTCTGATGAAATTATTGTAATTTAAGTGATGCAATTGCAGTTAGTACTTTTATTAAAGAGATATGAAAAAATTCTCAGTAAGAGAGCAGTACGTAAGGAGCAGTCAGTTCCTTTCAGCAAGGAAAGTTTTGAGAAGGAACCTTTTTAAGTGTGTGTATTTAATGCTCTGGCCAACAGGCTGAAAAAAAAAAGTCATAGAATTACCACCAACTGTAGCTGATTCTACACTAGCTCAGGACTTACAAATCATTTTCAGCTAAGGAAACTCTGTATTTAAATTAATTGAATTAAATGGCTTTATATGGCTCCAGAAAGGCAAAATTTTCACTTGATTTTATGCCCATTTAATGTCCAGTATGTTGAACTCAATGTTCTGTGAATATCAGCTGATAAACTGAATATCAATGGATACTGAATATTAAACAATATATCTGAATATCAATGAATTAGATTGTTATTGTATATAGATAATAAGAAGAATTCTGATGAACTCTTTTACCAGCCGCCTTTGTGTTCTGTAGAGATGGCACACCTCAGCAAGTTTTTACTGAAAATAGCTTTCTCCAAGGGTTGCCAAAGGTTTGCATGTGGCAATTTAGTTTGATTTGACTAACGCATCCCACTCCAAATCTATAAACTTGTTTGTAGAGATAGTGAGGTTGACCTCTCTTCCTGACTCCAAACCTATATAAAACTCAGCATGAAAAAAGCAGCACTCTTGCTACAGCCAGTCAATGGTGTCCTAGCTACAGCTGTAGAGATTGTGAGATTTTTATCTCCTAAGAATTAATAGAACAAGTTACATTTTAAAAAAAAAGTGTTTTCTTTTTTAGTGGGTTTTTTTTTGGTGAGCAGTTTTGTTTGTTTCTTTCTTTCTTTTGCTCCCCTGGAGAAACTTAATAAATAAATAAATAAATAAATAAATAAATGTGGTTCACATTTAAGAACAATATAAAGGAATAAAACAAAAACAGATGTCCAGTAATTACAAAGCCCAAGCCAAATACCGCCTTCCTGTGGTATGGTATAGTAGCAATGGTGTATGTCAGTGACAAAAATGTAATTGGCTTAGTGGCACAATGCCAGACCCAAACTAACTGTAACTCTGTTCTACACTTACAGACAACCTGCATCTCTGAACTCACGTGGTTTTACCAAGTCACCTTTTCTAGGCCTTAGGTCTCTTGTTTTGACCAGTCTTTTGCTCTAGATTTATGCAACTCCCTTGTTCATAGCTCAGACTCTGACCTGTTGTCCTCTCAAGTAACTCATCTTTCAGGCTGACTACTCCCTGGCTCTTGAAGGCCCAACTTTTTATGTACCTTCCTCAGAGCCCTAGGCAATCTGTCTCCCTGGGGTAGCTGCCACTATGCTACCTGTATTTTAATCCATCAGGATACTTCGACTTGCAGCCTTATAAATGGGCAAGGATGTGAACATATTGCATTTATGTAAATACGAATATAAAAGTTCCCCCTTGTTTAAGTCAAAAAAAGCTAGTGGCAGTAAAGGGTCAGGTCAACCTTTGCTGCATGTCAGAAGGCAAATGGGAACCTCCATAGGATATATTCAATAGCAGTCACACTTTAGATAGAGAAGTAATTCAATTAGAAATGAAATAAAAGAGAAGAAAATGCTTTTATAGCCATTTGGATAATGAAAATATATTAGAATAGAGGATGGAAAGATTATAGAAAAGTACCTAGGACTTCAGTTTGGAGCAGGAATTTTGCTTGTAGGTTGTTGGGTTTCCTCCTTCCCCCCATTGCCTTGCTATATCAAAATTATTATTTTGTACAATTCCAGTTACCAGATGTTACTCAGATGTTATTTAACAGAAATGGATGTTCATGCCATACATTCAAAAAGAATTGAGTGGTTAAAGGTAAAAATTCCATGTGTTTGCTGTGTAAAATACAAAATGGCAACTTCTAATACAGATAGTGGCTCCATTAGAGCATATTTGTCTAGAAAATAAATTACATTTTTTCCCCCTACAGTGTTTCATGAAAAAAAATGTGTTTATTTTTCTATCACAGAAACAATTGACCATGAAAAAATTCAGAGTTCAAACATGAATTGTTTCTCGGAGATAGCCAATGGAGAACAGGCACCAGTTCTTATCCTCCTGGGGCAGAAACTGTAAATTAGATTTCAAGAGGCCAACTGCAGGCCATATAAAATTATATAACAAGCCTTAGCAATGGATAAAAATATTCTGATTATATATAGTGTGGAAATAGGAGTTAATGGTCATTAATACTGAAGTAAATTCAGATTTGTTGTTGTTGCCATTTAGGGACAAACACTATTGCATGGGTTGTACTGTATGTACAAATTCGGGATTATTAAATAAATGGGGAATAGTGATTATTGAAACAGTGCTCTCTGGAGAAGAAGGATTAAAGTCTAACATGAAGTCTTCAATAAAGGAAGGAACTGTCACACTGAGAAGAGTACAGTGCACTTTCAAACTCCATGTACAAATAAAATTTGTCCCCCGAAGCACCAAACAGGGTATGTCACACAGTACATTTCTTCAGATATGTGTCAGGGAACAGCAAGAACAGCCTGCTCCTAAGGAAAGGGCCACCGGGAGTTACCCCATCACGAGCAAGGCCCTCACTGATGGGCATGGTGTCCGACAACGGTGGGCAGAACCAGGGGCAGGTGATGGGGACTCTTGAGAGCCCCAGGAATGGCAAGGAGTGAGCCAAGGCTGGGATCTATGCAGGGGACCCAGGCAGCAGCAGCAGGAGACAGGGCCAGAGACAAGGCTACAGCATGGGTCCAAAGTTCATCAGGGAAGGGCCAGAGACAGGGCTGGAGACAAGCTACAATGTACAAACAAGGGATCAGTCCAAGAGATGAGCTACCTACAGTGTGGGTCTGAGGTCAATCCAGGAGGCAGGACTAAAGACATGGCTGAGCCCAAGGACTCTTACAGCATAGCTCATGCAGGGACTGAAGACCCCAAGATGAATTGAAATGGGGCTCCTGGGCCCACGGGCAGGGGGATGGGTGGAGGCCCCAGGTGAGAACAGTCAGGGGCATTAAGGTCTATTAGTGCCCTCAGGGCCCTGATAGTATGTAATTCTTTTTTCTTATGTGAAACAGTTAACAGTGCTAACATTTTAAGTATCATTACCAAGCATCTAAATTAATGTCTAAATTAATTAATTAATCAAGGAAGATGACTGGTGGTGTTTATGCTCCTCAGAGCTATCTTGCTTATTCTAGATTTTTTTGCAATTTGTTTCCACTTTTAAGGCTGTCTGCAGAACTATAAGAGGGACTAAGAAATAAATCAAGCAAGGAACAATATCCATAAAAACTTAGAACAAAGCAAAAATTCCATACCTATGATCATGGAGTACCAAAAAGTAGTTTCGCAGATGGGTATGTCATGCAGATGTGTAAGTCTGTATGGCACATATGTAGCTTGGCTGCTCTCAAAGTCTAAGAGGACAAGGTAACAGGCTCTTCTTTCATCAGCCAGACAGAAGCCAAGTTTAGATATCATAAGGTAGCAGAGCCTTCCCTCCTGTTAGGGAATTTTCAGATTGCCTTTGCAGAAAAATCTTTCTCTATGTACAAACTGATCCAGATTCTTCAAGCCAGATTCTTCTACTTTTCAATGCTGTAGCAGCTCTAAAATTAGGCCTGTCTCATGACTGGGAACAACCTTTGCCTTATGGGATAGTTAGCACTATAGAAACATTGTACGGTTTCCTTCAACACCACTCCCAATTACTGCATCTGACAAAGAAAAAGAGGAATTGTCTTTCTAGTTACCTAGAAAGAGATTACAGAGACTTGTAGCTGCTTTGACTTGCTCCCGAATACCTAAGCCAACACTCATCTCCCTAGGTTCTGGAAGACACAAAATGGCTTAAAGCAGAGGGAATTATAAGGGCTGTGTGTTGTTCAGGCAATCAGTATTAATGTTTGGTATTTCAGGTTATTAAAGTAAAGGAAATAACCTGTTTTCATGATTCTGCTCTGACTTTGTAAACTATCTGAAGTATGTATATGTTTGAGTGACAAGTTGATACAGAAATACATGAAAACAGTTGCACAATATTTCAATACCTTTGCTGAAATTTATTACTATCTTATTTTAATGCTTTATCACTAGTAACCAGCATGCTGTTATCATGTATGGATACAATCTCTGCATCATATAGGAGGACACTGAAGGTACTGAATAATAGTCAAACATGTCTTATAGTGCTCATTACTCTGCAGTAGTAAAAGCACCAGCCAGCAATTGAAAAAGAGAAATGATCACATCAAGAATAAAGTATCCCAGGGAGAGAATTAATGTCACAATAATTACATGGTTCACAGTGGAGGATGTGTGGTTATTAGCAGTTCTAGAGAAGCTAATTAAGCAAGTCAAAATTCTTTTAAACCAGCTTAATTGAGAGAAGAGGTGTTCCTTTGGCTGTGAACAACTAACTAACATATAAAGATTGAGAATGCATGGAAACATCAAAAAGATAGGAAAGCTCATAACTGTACTGTGTTTGGTAATTGGAAGTTGTTCCAAGCTACCCACAGTTAAAAAAGTGCTAGCTAATGGAAATGGAGTTCAGCAAATGGCAAAACACAGCAAAGCCAGAGTACAGTTTATTAAAGCCTCAGCGCTTTATTGTATAGTGCTTCCATATTTCTTTACCATTGTTGACCACATTGTGCTTTTCCCTCACATCAACAAAGTTATTTTGAGGCAACCTCTCTGCATTGCCTGATTCAGAGACATCAGATTAAAGCACAGGAGAATCTGCCATGTAATGGAGAGAAAAGAGGCACTTCAAATTCCTACCAGGACCAAATTCAGAACATATCATTTTGAAGTAAACAGATCCTTCTGAAATGTTTGGAAGGTGCTCCTCCTCCTCCTCTTCCTCCTCCTCCTCCTACCTCCCCCCCTCCCCAACAGACAACTTGTGGCTTGCTACTGGGACCAAAAAAAGAGTGGCTGGCTCATGAATATCTGTCTGAATGCAAACATTGACTGTGCTTCATTGTGATTCAGGAGGTATAATTGAGTAGCTGGATTTTCCTTTCACCCCAGCCTCTCAGCATACACAGTGAGACTGTGCCTCTGGAGACAGTATGGTTCTCAGCTATCTTATTCTGTCTATTGTGAAACCATAATCTGTCTGGAAGCATAATTTTATTTTTTTTCAAAAGGTAGGCAGTAGTTTGCCTAATATGCAAGTCTGCTGTTAGATTCCATTTAAATAACCTTGTGATCGTAGTGTTGTACAATAAAATAAATCAACTTTTGTAGGAAATAATATTCTAGAATGCAATATAGATGGCACTCTTTTTTTTGTTATTCTGCTCTCATAATGTCACCCAGTGTCTCATTCTAACAGTCATAACAATTCAGCTCTGGGATCCATCATAAAATCAAATGCCTGAAATGACTTTCAAAGTGGAATTCTGGGTTATGTGTTTACTGAATCTCAAAACTCTCCAAATGAAAATTCATCATTGCCAAAGAATAAACCCTGAAAGAGCTTCATGAGTTAAGAGTATCTTAAAGATCATGCACTTTGTCATTTCAATAATCATATATAATGAAGTTTAGCCAATATAATATACGTATCTTCAAGAATATATATATATATATATATATTCTAACCTACAGTTTAGAATGCACAAAGTTGTCAGAATATTATGGCTTAGATGGATTTAATAACAGATTTTCCCCATGCTTAGCAATGAAGAAATATGATCAGTCAGAAAGATGGGATAGAAACTAGATAATTTTTTGTGTCTAGATGAAATAGAAGTAGTGGCAGTGGAAGAAGAATGAAATGGAAAATGCCCTGAAGTTTTAAAGAAGTTACTAGATAGTGGGTGGGTGATACATATCTATAAAGAAAGATCAGACACAGAAGGAATATATGACGGAAATTTCTGTGCTTCAGATGACACACGTGTGTGCAGTGGAGTTGCATCACTAGTTAACAGGCATATTCACTACTACTAAGCTACATAAGACAATAGCTATTCACCAAGGCATCTGCAGTGGGCTCATGTTATCTGAAACCTAATAGTCTAGTCTAATCCAATTCTTCAGGTTCCTTTTAAAATCAATGGAGAAAGGAAAAAGCATCTCCAGATAATGACTCGCTGCATCCTATCACAGAAGGCTTACATCCTCCTGTGGAAATACATCTTTATATATTTTGACCACAGAGGGAGCTAAAAGTTCAGCCAAGTGGCTCAAGTTACATGACAGGTATCCTACTCGTATAAAAAGCAAAGGATATGAGAAGAGGCAATAAAATGGAAAATAAAATGAAGAAGATAAAGACCAGGGATTAGATGATATCCTATCTCTATAATAAACAAAGAAAGGAATATAGTACAGAATGATGTAACTTTAAAAGATATTGAAATAATTTGTAGCATGATTTTTTAAGCTGAATATTCAAACTAAATATGTGTCTCAGAAATGTAAAACTATGCATCCAACCTTGTAACCTTTGTAAACCTTGCACAGTGATATTGATCTATGCATGATCTATGCATGGTTTCAAATTTTACACTTTCTGTGCGTTCGTAAAAGTTTGAAAACAATTCTTGCTGCTCATTGTTATACTAGCAGAGTCAACTGATCCTCTCGAATGTGTTATCCTATTTCCTTTCTGTTTGTTCTTGTCCTACAAGGTCCTGATCAAGTCTACTGAAGTTAAAAGGGATTTTTCCGTTTACTTAAAAAAATTTGGATGAATACCACACATCTTATCTCTCTTAAAAGAGAGGAATGTCTTAGAAGTGAATCTGAATCACCAAAAATGTATTGCAAGTTGCCTAGCAAATATCAAAATCTGCTAATAAAGATATTTCAGAGGCATATTCTAATAAAATTTATCTTGTAAGGTCTTTGATGAATAAATTACTGAAGAAATAGTTCCTGCACTTGTAGAATCAAGGGATAAGATAGCTAAACTTCAGTTAAACAGTTTGCCTACCAGTCTAGATTTTTATACTGCACACTTTGCAGGAATTTGTTTTTGCAATTAGTTATCAATCAGTGCTGTTAATGTAGTTTAACCACAAAAAATTAGGTTAGTCTGATAATGAGACAGCTAATGTACTCACCTATATCTTTGTGCTGTAAAAGTTTCTGTTCTACTATAAAAGTATTATCAAAAAAAAGTATGTTTTCATCACATTGTTTTGAAAGATACATGTACTGTACCAATCTTATAAATGCTGAGAATTAACATTCTCTATCATCCAAACAAATTTTAAACGCATAAACTTTTAATGGTGAACTTGAGCTGAAGTACTCCAAGCAGCCTGACATTTCCTTCATGTGGCAGCTGAAGATAGTTTTCGTTTTGATTCATACCAAAAGCTGGGAAAATGGAAAGTAAGTTATTTTGAAAGTCACGGAACAATCAGAACATATCTGTGCATTTCTTGTGGTGGGTTTTGCTGGCTTTTTGATTTTTGTTTTGGTAAATGAAATTCAACAGCTGGTTGTGCCCTTCTTCAAAAGCCTCTCATCAATTAAGGGCAGGTGAGAACGTTATTATTAGGCAAGAGTATCTCCTGCTGCAGAACAAAGGAGCCTTGACCCCCTGAGAGCACTTTCTTCATAAGGAATACTTACAACTTTCACATTCTTTGCAAGGAACTGCGAAGTCTTGAAGTCACCAAATCATAGATATCAATAAAAAAGCTTCTCAAAAGTTAGGAAATCTGGAAACCCAAATCACTCTCAATCTTCCCATGTTAATTAGTAGTAAGTTTCCAAAAATATTTATTTGCATGATGTAGCATTTTCTTATAAAGGAGAATCTTATACGAGAGTCCATAATCAGCTCATTTGTTTTAAGTTAGGCAGGTATTTTAATACTTTATTGAATTAGACTAAAAGGACTGAAATTTTAAAATTGGATTCTGAGTTATGGTGGGTTAAAATGTAGGTGACCATTTTTAGTCATAACTGCACAGGATTTAGGGTGAATTGCCATTATGAAACAAAATGTCAAAGGACTTAAATTGTTAGCAAAATCTTGAGTGCAGCTCAGAAGACTAGAAATGTTACTTTCTTTCTACTTAACAGAACTGTGTAAAATTTGGTAGTCATCCAGAAACCTTTTTTGAAAATTCAAAACATTTTGGATATTATAAAATCACTTTGATTTTACTGTTCATATAACAAAGCATTTAATACAATGAAATAATAGAACAATTAATAATAAAATGTTAAGATTTTAATAACTATTTTATCAGCCACATTTAATCCTGGATATCACATTTTTTAATTTAACAAATGACATCTGTAAAGTCAAAATTCATGAAATACCATATTTAATAAAATTTTCTTTTAATGTTCTTAAAATCATAAAATAAATTTCACATTGTTAAAGCATTACACAGCCCTCTTGTGATTAGTATCTGAGGTCAAAATAGACTCCAGAGAGGCCAATATTTGTCCGTAGTTAATGTTTTGGTGTTATTAGAATTTTTAACTTTACAAAGCATGTTGATAACCAAATAATCCTCTTTCTCCATGTTCTTCATCCTGGTCCTAGCATAGAGCTATAAAAAATTATTGTATTATAACTGCATATAATCAGCACTAAAGGAAATTGATGAAAAAAGTAGTGATGTTCTTAAAAGTTCTGAAAACTGTGTGTAATAAAAATGAATTTGTTTAGTGTTGAACCAACACTCTGAACTTTCATGACAAGTTTTGCTTTTTTTTCCCCCCTTTTTTAAAAGTCTATGTAAATGTTATACTCTGATTAACTTTCTACAAGCACCATTTTATTTCAATCTGGATACACTGTTTTTTTTTTGTTTTTTTTTTTGAGCGCTGTTACAGTTGTATGCATCAATTACCCAATTCTTTACAGCCAAAGAAATTCCCCATCCATTTTCCATACTTCCTAACATTCTTTCCATACAGACCAGAAGTGCTTCAAGATGCTTGCTAGGGGACAAAAGAGCAAACAATATACTGAGAAGAAAAACAAAATTATTGAGCTGGAGAAGTTAGAAAATTTTCTGCTTTATTTCTGAAACCTTTTCCAGCAAAAGCCACTCTGGCTGTGCTCAGAAAAATTTTGTGAGAAAAAGGACACATAAGATTCTAAAAGATTGTCTTTGCTACCCCTGTTTCAATGGAAAACAAGACAAAATAAGTGAACTGTGTTTGGGAAACTTGCCAAAAGCTTCCATAAAAATTATTGCAATTTACCTGATAAACTCTTGGAACAGCAAAAAAAGAAAGAGAGGACAAGGCCCAGTGCAAACAGAACCCATAGCAACCCTATTGGCTTGACATCAATTTTATTCTGGTCTCTGAATGGGGATGCAGAGGAAAGAAGAAAATCCCCTTGCTTCTGTTCCATGTATGTAGTGGAAAATCTAGCCCACAAACCTTTTTGCATTTGTCAATACAGAATATCCTTTATTTGCAAAAAAAATTCCTTGAGCTAAAGAACAAACAAAGCAGCACTTTCTCATCAAAAGAACATACAGTTATCCTCAAGCAAATAACTTTATAATGAAAAACACAGAGCTTGAAAGACAGAAGACAAATCCAGAAAAAAGATTTCAGTCATTCAATGAATAGAGACATGGCTTAGACTGTTTAGAAGTGTTGAGCATATTTGACTGACTAGAGCAGAGGAGAAACTGAAAAACGAAATACAGAAACAGAAAGGGGAAAAAAAAATGGTTGAAGGAAGTATGACCAAGGAAGCAGAATAACTGCAGGTGTTTTTAAAGAGACAACTGAAACAACATTTTTGAAAGGAAAAGGGAGCAATAATATTACCAGATCAGAAGGCTGACCTGTGACCTGTCAGCAATTCCTACTAATTTATTTAAAAAAAAAAAAAAGATTATGAAAGCTGGATTTCATGATGCAAGAAATCCAGCATAAGATCTTTCTATCGACAGCACTATCGTGCTTGAGGAACACCACTTGCAAGTGTGACACCTGCTAGGAAAAAGCTCTAAAGTCATTCCGAATGTGAAGAATAGCTTAAAGAAAGAGTTGATAGTTCGTTAGGCTTTATTCGTGTATATTTCATTAGTATTAACGACAGTTCTGAAGATGAAAGAAGCTTAGAGCAGTGAAAGTAAGCTTGTGGGCAAGGCTCTCAGCTGGGACACAGAAGATCCATGTTCAGTTTCTAAGTGCCACATACTCCCTGTGGGTGAGCCAACATTTCTTTGCCTCTGGAATATGAAAGTAATAATAATGAGTTTGTATCTTAAGGATATTACAATGCTAGATGCAATGATGTTTGTGAGATTCTTATGTAGTGCATTAGATCCTGTAAGAGTATGTAGACATCAGTGTTTATTTATCACATAAAAGTGAAAGTTTTTTTTTTTAAATGGTGAGGAGGCAAGTGTTCCTTTCCAGGAGGTATTAAGTAGCAAATGTCTTGACTACTTCTGTGAGGTTATCTCAGTTTCTGCCTTACCTTTCTCCTTCACCCCTTTCATAATATGAAATACTATGAATAATTCCTTGGGTCTTTTTTAAGAAAAACAGTTTTGTAGAAATTATAGGGATTGGTTCTCACTCTAAATTGTAATTCAGAAAATCCTGGCAAATGGGATAAATTGTTAATAAATAAATAAAATGCAAATTATTACACTTACATATAATCAGCTGAACAAATACACTTTGGAAAAGTGTAACTAAGAAATCAGTAACAGGAAAGGATTGGATGCTAGAATGGGTCATAATTAAATATTAGAAAACAGTGTCATACCACTGTGAAGAAAGACAAGCGTCATACTGGCAGGTAAAAAGTAGATACACACAAAGTAATCCATCCATCCCACGCTGCACAAGAATGCCCTCACTGGAGTACTGTGTTCATGTTCAAGCACTAAATGTCAAGGATGTACAATAGTTTGAGAGAACCCATCAGCAAGCAACATGAAGAAGTGGAGGTCCAAAAATAGTGATTTATGAGGAAAAGTTGAAAGACAGTGTTTTTTTAGCATAGAGAAGATATTGAGAGGAGAGACAATAATAGTCTTTATATAAGCAAAAGGCTGCAACAAAGAAGAAAGAAAACCCTATTGTCCATACATGAGTGGATAGTAGTAAAACTAATGATGTGAGCTGGAGCACTGCAGATTATGGCTCGAAATTAGGAAAAGCTTTCTGTTAGTAAATGCAATGAAACTTTGGAATATTTTACTCAGGAATTTAAGGAATCCTCTTCCTTGGAGGTTTTGAAGAGCAAGTTAGACAACTTTCTGTCAGGAGTGATTTAAGGGTATTCAATTTTGTCTTTAGCATGGGATAGATAATTTTTCAAGGTTATATGTCAGGTCTGGGATTTTGTTTGTTTGATATCTAGTATAGACAGGTAAGCTTAACTGAAGTAAATGGAAATACGGAAGTGCTAGCAAATGACTTGTTTCTCATTATTTTTGTCTGTATATTTGTATATTGTCTGTGTATACTGTAGGTACAGTTTCATTTACTATTGACCAACAGGAAAGATACTGCACACCTGTCTTTTTTAAGACAATCTACAGTAGCATAACAGAAAGAGCTGTAGCAGAGACAGTGATTAGCAAACGAAGATGAATTTTGTAGTAATTTCAACAGTATGAGTAGGCTGAAAGAGTTTGGAAGTAAAGAAAATAAAAGTCCACTTATGTTCATAGTTATTGTCGTTCCTTCCCAAACCTAATCCAAGAAATGTAAAGGACTGCAAAGTCCTAATCTAACCATAGAATGGAGAAAAACCTGCACTTCCTGGAAAGTATTGGTTTGATAATATAAACATCAGATTAACTTTACCAGCTTTTCTCCTGGGAGAACTGTAATAACTTTTTTTCAGATGTGACTTGCTCAAAACATCCAAAGACTGCATAAAGTCTTATGATACAGAACAAAGAAACCTCCACTGGGAAAGCAGCAGGGGGAGGATATCTCACTTCTAGTGCCTTGGGAAAAAAAAATAGTTACAGAGGAATATGGTGTAAGTGATTAAGAGAATTCCCTCTTTCTGCTGTGAAATGATTTTAGTTATGTTCAGGGATTGCTTCAGAATTAGAAAACAGAAGACAGATGGACTAATGGCACTGAAATGAGCAAAGTTATATTGAATATATATAATGTCAAGACAAGACAAAGAAGAATTGAGTCTTAATATTGAACAAAAATAGAGTCCCAGACAAAAATCTTCAAAGATGCCAAATGGATTAATAACAAATTGAACTTGACTGCTGTTCAGAAATTCCTTTTAGAAGAGGAAGGGGACACCATTAGGAGATGAACAATTTGAAATGTGCCCTTCTACAGTTCAGTGGAGAAGTCAGGGCCTACTACTGATTATTCAGTGAGAAATAATATAGAGTACATGGCCATTAAAGTTACTTAACTTTAATAAGCTGAACACTTACGGGACAGAGATCAATTGCTGTATAGTTTTAACATATTCTCTATTATAAACAAATTCAGTGAATTTTTCAACTTGAGATGTTCATTTGGTAAATTAATGAATGCTTTGACATCACATTATACTTAAGAGGCTTTGAAAGCTCTTTAAGGATCATGAAAAGATGAGATGAGATAGGTCAGAGATACACAGTAGTGCTGTGCTGAAGATCCTAGAGGCAAAAGAGATCAAAATGGAAACCCAGGTCTGAGTTTTTTAAAAAGAGCTTAAAGAGTCTTATTTTCTAGTGTTCTCATCTCTGGTAAGTTGCCAGCTCTACAGTCCACAGAATATAACCCAGTTGTCAAAAAAAGCAGGCTCTTGAATTAAAATATCTCTAAATACAAACAAGTGTATTGAATAGCTGGGCAGACATTCATTCTAATTTATTCATCTCCTTTATTTTTCAGAAAATTCATTACTTATAAATTCCTACCAAATATAGAAAAAAAAATTCTAAATCATCTCAAGTTGAGAGCGTGGATAGTGAAGTGAAATATTCACGAAATATTACTTACAGGACTTGATTGTTTTTATAACCAAATCTATTTTTCCGTATGCATTTTATCTATCAAAGCAGCAGGGAAAACTGAATATGGAATATTTTTTTCTAGTTTTTGGAAAAATAATATTAACTACTCAGACTTAGGCTGCAGGTTTTTTAATTTTAACAAAGGCTACAGCTAAAGGATCAGTGAGCAATTTCCTTTAGACATATAAAAATAGGACTATATTGTGCCATACTTAATCTAAAATAGGCAATTTAGGAAGTTACCCGGAAAATGTTAAGTCTGAAAAATGTTAAGTCTTTAAAAAAATACTAAATTTACCTTGGCAGTATGTGACACAATGGTAGGATCTGCACTCCTTTAGTAGGTATCAGCTCGTAAGTAGCAAAATTGTTATTACTCTATTAGGAGTTTAATGCTATAAAGGAACTTTGGAAATTCTCAGATACAAATTTATTATATTAAAAAAATTAGAGTAATTCCTTTGCTGTGTGTTGCTAACAGAGACATGACCTTTTTCAAGTCTTCGCTGTGGTGACTTGTGGCCTCCAAAAGTAAGAACAGACTGGATACATCCTGCATTTTTTTTATAATTCAGTGCTCACCATCCTGTTTCTCCTTAAGTGTTGGAATTAGCCAGAGGAAGAGCAATGTGAGAGGGGAATACCTACATATCTCTTTTCTTTTGTTATCATCATTAAATCTATATAATGCAAAAGTGAGATGTGACCTTAAACAAGTACTTTCATACACACTATTGAAGTTCTAAATGAGTATAATAGCTTCCTCCTCCCCAGTCTTAAATGTCCTAGACTAGGGATCTAGATTTAGCAACACCTTATGACCTATTATGTAGGAAATGAATATGTTTATCTTGTCCATCCTATATCTCCATTCAAATAAACACTTTATTGAAACATTAGTGGAATTATTTCCACAACTCTTCCCCTATTATGAAATATTTGATTCTCTTCTCTTCCTTCTTCTCTTTTTTCATAATACTTAGTGCTGAGGGACTGCAGGTCTTTTCAGTCTTTTCAGAACCAGCACTGGTCAGTACTCATTGCAAGTCATTATCTATGCTCAGTAGCCCATGCTGAAGGCACTGATGATCACAGCTAATTCAAAGTGGATGGGTGTCCATGCTTAAATATCACAGAAAACATAAGCACTAATAAAGATTTTCCTGAAATTTCAAAAGAGAGAAAAGGCTTTTCTGGCTATTCAAGATGAATACTTCTTTTACAACTTACAAAAGATTTTCACAGGTTAAGCTAGACTAGTATAAAGAAGTCACTGTAGGTGTCCAGTCTTGACAATAAACAGATCTTTGACTACAAGAGCTCTAAAACATATACTATGAAAACTTAACTTTCTAAAAGTAAAAATCACATTTTAAAACTAAAGGGCACTATTTTTTCCTAGGTTTTTCTTTAACAATTTTCTCTAATAGTTTAAGCATGGAAATTAATCCAACTGTCCCATAACAACAGTCCTTTTCTATCATACTTTGTTTTGGCTTTAATAAATGCAATATTGACTCATTCCTGTAAGAGTAACTGTCCTACTGTCCTTTGGAAGACTGCAACTGTTGGGTATGATGCAGTTATTCATAAGGAGGGTGTCATGATGCTGCCTGGTTGGCAAAAAGTGCTGTGGAATTTAGATCTCTTCCAGGCATTCCCAAAAGATCTGTGAAGTTCTTTTTTGCCCCAGCCTTTAGAATAAAGAAAAACTATTAAATACTCTCTTCATCCAGGACATGGAAGTTTCCTTGACTCCTCTGAGTGGTGGCAATTGACCTAGTCCCAACAGTACAACAGATTTTTTTAAAACTAATATTTCATAACAAATAGTATAGAGAGATCCCTCTCTTTCTTTTCCTAGTCTCTTCCTCAGTGATGACATTAACCGTTTCATTAAAGACATGGATTAGTAAAAAACTTTGACTCGATCTTCTTTGTAGTGCCCAAGAACTTCCAGAATGATGCTGCACAATTTATTCTCATAGATTGTTCTCATTTTAATATCAGCCTTTATTTTCTTCCTCTTTTCTGATTCCTTTTCTTCTGTCACATCAAATATAATCTAGTAATCCTTACTGTCCCTGTGTGTGATGCCAGCCAAAAAAACACTTGACAGTTATTATCATGTTATTGTGCTTGACCAATATTAGTTCATCATTTCCTTTAACTTTCTGTTTGTTTGCCTGTATCCATCTTGTTGCCTTTTGCCTGTACCCTGAAAGCCCTTTGGAGCTATTTGAAGGTCAATAAAGTTCTGCCATGAGCATTACAGCAATAAAATTAATAACTACTATTAATATGAATCTATAGAATTGGATAGATGGCATGAGACTATGAGTGAGGCATTCAAACCTAGACGAAATGACAACCTACTAATACTGCTGATAAAGCAGAATCTATTGTATGAAAACTGTGAAGACTGCATGTGTTTTATAAATATGCACATAAAAAGATGACTTCCAGTCTTCTCTCTCTTTTTGGATTTATGTCAGCAGTAGTGTTATAAATAAAAAGTAATTGTTCTTAAAATTAAAGCACTTAAGCATATGCACTTAACCTCAGACTTCTGACTAAAGTTGTACTTATATACCTGAGCACGTGCCTTAAGTTTCACTTGCAACGGTGAGTTGTAAACACAATGAGAGCCACAGAAGTACACAGAAGCACAGCAGGGTTTTTTTTGTTGTTGTCAAAACTAATGTCAGAGAGACCTCATTTCAAGATATTCATTAACATTGATTCGAATTTAATTAAAATATATTAAATACTATATGTGGACTAGCATAGCCATGTGATCAAATTTACAAATCTATATAAGTAAAGTTATGTTCCAAATCCACTGAGGCCACTTTTTAACACCATTTAGCACCTTTGTGAGTCTGACACTAAAGAAGTAATGATCTTCACATGAAAATATGCAGTCTTAGCATATTTTATGAGAAATATTTGCTCATCTGAAAGTCATGTTTTACATGTTTGGTGTCTGAAACTGGATACAGCCCATTTTCTCATTCCATTTCTATTTGTGGCTTTTTTTATAAGAATAATTAGCATTACAAAGGAAGGAACTGTTCAGTCATCAAGCTGTTCCTCATAAATGTTTTAATTTCATAGGGATAACAGTTTCCTTCTGAGCAGAAATCTTCAATGATCCTTCAGGTAAGTTGGATATACTGTAACTAGGAAAAGTTTCATTTTTTATAGGAGAAGACTGGATTGCAATTTAGACTTCTTTGTTATTGATTATAATATGTTATCAAGAGAGTTTGTTCTGTGAAGCTTAAGAGTGCACCAGTATTATTTTTTTTTCTACCTGGTACCATGGATGACACAATGTCGTTGTGGTTCAAACAACTGTGCTCCCTCTTCCTTTAACACATCTTTAAAAAATGTTCAAAGCTTTGAAACAGATTTGGTGTTGTATACATTCAGTCTGCCAAAAGCTCATGTACTGGTGAACATATATTTTAATGACAATACAGAACTGATTGAGTTTGATTTTTAGTATTTGGATAGAGCAAAAAACAGAGGAAGAATATTTTCATGGGCATACATTCCAATCAGTGAACTGAGCATTAAAAAAATTAGTGAATGTTCTCAACATCCACTGAAGACAATAAGCATTAAGAGTGCTTAACACCATGGGAAGAGCCAACAATAAGCAACAGGATTCTATACTGTCACCCCTTTCTCTTGATTGCTTCCATAGTTACTGTTCAATGAATACCTGATCTACTTGTGGCATTTCTTAGCTCACATCTTCAAAAAATATTACAATTAAACTTCTCCTATCTCCTCATAATAAAGTAGGACGATGCAAACCTGCATCAGAAAATAAACATGTTTTCTAATTTAAGTAATTAAGTATCCTTAAGGAAATTTTAAAGATAATTTCTGATCCTGATAAATTCATAAAATAATTGCTCCCCACATTTATAAGAAGGTTCTAATTTCATTTAGGCCTTGAGTGAATTGTTTGAAATACTTCTTTCATTATTGTATTGTATTTCATTTTACTAGTGTTCCAGCTAGCTTAATATTTTCAATACCGTCCATGAACCTCCTAGCCAGTTTTTTTCTTTGTGGAAAAATATCTGTATAACAAAACATTTGCAGAGGCCCGTAAAGTCTATTTGAGAAATTGCACAGGCTTCAGCCACTTTCTTTTTGCTGGTTATATGACGTTGTGCTTTGTTTGTTGTGTTTACAGGAGAGAAATAGCGAAAGTTAACAGCAATTATTTCCAGCTTTATTTAAAAGAATGATTTTCTTTATAAGTGGGAAGAAGTAGATTAATCTAATCTTCATTGGGATTTGATAATCTGAAATTGCTAAGAACATTGCAATTTATTTTCCTTTCCCCCTCCTATTAATTTCTCGTTTATATGGAGAACTTAGACATTTGTTATTAAGATGACGGGAGTGTAAAGAAAGAATGCAAGTGCAGCAGAGTGCTCATGTGGGAAAAAATAAACAATAGAGGACAGTTTATAAGGAAAGAACAGTATCATTGGTCCAAAGCCTAGCACAACTGGATTGCAATAAATATATTTTACTGATAGCATACTTCCTGACAAGAAAGAAAAAAGTGAACAGTAGCGGTACTTTTCTAAAAGCATAGCCTGAAAATCTAACCATAAAATATTGTGTCATAGATTTAAAAAACAGTTCATAGTTAAACAGCTCAAAACATGCTTTCTGAGGAGGAGCACTTATATCAGCATAAGAGAACTAAACAAGAAAATCAGATACCAAAGGAGATTAAAAAAATTGAGGCCACCTAGTAATAAGTTCTCCAGAGTGACTGGAAGACAGCGGGAGTGTTCTTTTGGGGATCCTTTGTGAAAACTATTTCTCTTACGATATGTTCAAGTATTGCTAATTACTTGAGAAAATCTAATGTAACAAAGTGTGATTTAATGTACAGGACTATTAGCTTTCCTCACTTCATGTTATTTCAGAAGCCTTGAGAATAACAAATGTGTGACAATCAATTTCTTTTCATATAGTTTGTGTCAAAACATACTGAAACCTATACAGATACTGTTCTTACAACTGAGAGAAAAATATTACCTTTTCCATATCTTTGTAACTGAGACTGTGGTTTAATTGACCTAACAGTAATATAAAACAATATTCCTAACTCTCCAGGCCTAAAACCATGTATTTAAAATTAAACATTTGTCTTAGTAGCCTTATTTTCAGACACACTTAGGCTATGAAAATATCAGTTAATCTGAAGCCTTTTGACCACTACAAAGGGAAAAAAAAGGAAAAAAAGTCTCCCAAATACACATGCATACATACCTTCCACTCAAGAAAACTCTGGTCTTCATGTACAGTCTACTTGCTATGAAGTGTTTTTGACATTGCAAAAATGCTTCTTTAAAAAGTTGTCATGAACCATACCGTTAATTCCAGAACTATAGAAACATTGAGAAAAAATGGACCTATGATCCCCTAAGAAGACTCAAAGAAATGAGAGTTATTTATACTCTGCAATTAATGCCTAAGGAAAACGAGACATTATCCATTCCTTTATTGTTTCAGTAATACTACACAAATGTTATTCATTTGATCCAGAATGCAACATGCATGACTAAACACTGAATGTACATGAATTAAACTGGTATTAAAAAAAAAGGGGGGGGGCAATTTATATAACAGCAAAGAAAGGGAACATGATTTCTTTTAAAATACTCAAAGTCAAAGTTTAGATATCTTTGTCTTCCTCAAATGCATAGTCTGATTCAGGGAAAAATAAGAGGGATTCATATAGAAAGGATCATATCATAATTATTTTTCTCTACAGCTGATTGAAATATTTGTAATTTAAAAAGTTTCACTGGAGAGTGACATTCTGTGTTTTTCTTTTAATCTGGATAGAAAAAATGACACTTTTTACAGTGTGAAATTTTTCAAAAAATCTCTCAAGTTATTTGAAATGTTTGCTGTTTTCAAAATTGTTATTTCATTTTGACATAATAAACTTTTTTTTAACTTCTATAACTTGTTTTGTTTTCTTCTTTCTTCTCACACTTTCAAACTGACACCAACAGAATGAATGAGTTGAGGACCTGAATTGTTATATTTTTTGCATAGATAAAGATATTTTCCCTTTTTATGCCCTTTTTTGTAACTTCTTAAAACTTTTCTTATTTTCTCATATTACATAATTATAAAGGTATGCAATAGGATAAAAGAGAAGGAAAAACCTAAAAACTAGTGCAGTCTAAACAAGACAATTCTGTGCATTGCAAAAAAGGAAAGGAATAATATAAAAACAAGAAACAAATTTAGAATGCAAAAAGAATAACAAACTAAAAGTATATATTTGTTGTTTTCTTTTTTCTTTTTTTTCTAAAAATATTAAGTGTGAAAGCTAAAGTTTAGATTCCAATCTTTTTATGAGGAAAAGCTCATTTTTACTCCAGTATCCAGCCTTTACTTTTGAAAAACTGATCCCTGACCAGAATTTATTTTATTTCCAAGCCATTACTTTGCATTCAAAGGAACAGAAAGCCTGAAGACAAGAATGTAACTGAGTCTCACACTGGTGGTGTCTCTCAAAGTTGGCTTCTGTCCTTGTTCTGTTTACAGAACAGGCAATATTACAGAATGGCAATATTGCAGCCTAGTATTCTGGAGTCAGATACTTCTACTGTCTTAGTGAAGAAACATTTCAACAGCAGCTCCCTTGAATTATGGGCATGTAATGAAGCATCGTGACTTCACCTCCAGTTCTGTATAGTTCAGAGTTCAGAGTTCCTTCCTCCAGTAAGGAGGCTTTCAGTTCTGAAGTGGGATGCATTAGGATCATAGGATAATTCAGGCTAGAAAGAACCACAGGTAGTCTCTTGTCCAACCTCTTGCTCAGAAAAGGGTCAAGTTCCACAATTGCTCTGTGCAATCTTCTTCACTGCTTGACTGTCCTGATGGTGAAAAAGTTTCTCCTGACCTTCTTAAATCCGATTTTTTCTATCCCACTTGGTTTCCCTTCTCTTGACTAGCCATTCGCAGAATCACTTGTTACTAGAATTGCTGTAGAAATTTGGGGGGCTATTGGGCTTTCATTCTACATACTGACCCCAAAGGAAGTAACTCGAGCCCATGGTAGCTATCTGGAAGAGAAAATTCAGAAGATATCCAGTGTCTTCTTTTCAATAACAACATGGTAAAGTCAAGCTTTTTGACATTATGTGAACTTCTTGTGTCAGCATCTGAATCAATACTTGTTTTCTCCTCAAGCACAAGAAGAAGATTATTAGTTATATCTGTGAATAAGTGTGGGAATCAAGGAAATTATCTCCATGAGAAGCATGTCATTGTGGATGGTAGACTATGTCAGGACATGCTGCAAGACAACCAAGGCAGGATTTCCACCTGCTATCTAGAGAATTCCACCAGAGCTCAAAGTATATTACTGACCTCAAGATAAATTGTTTCTGTTCCTCATACTTGTAAAGTTCCGGACCTTCACCTAGAGGTACGTGGAACTTAAGTGTTTTTTGGTAATCTCTGTTCATACAAAAGACTGTAGGTCTCATCACCATGGAGCTGAAGCATATAAGCTACTGTTCAAAGCACTGACAGTATAAAACTGCATGTGAATGATCACTTGAACATGGAAATATGAGGTTTCTTTACAGAGATGAAGAAATGTACCCACATGAACATCGATTTTGTGTCCTTTACTTCATCCTCATTCTTTGTCCTGTAGTCCTGCTACATACACTGTATTTATGCACTACTTATATACTCAGAGGCTGAGCATGCTGGAGGTTGATGCACCTCACACAGACATTATCAGCCTTAAAAATGTCATCTGATGATGGAACACATTCTCAGAATGCAAAGGTAGACATAAATTAGATATCATAAAGAGATCCAAGTACTGGCAAATTAACTCTCTTTCCTGGTTCTCATTCTCTGGTCTCATCTAAATTGTTTTTCAGGTATGTTTTTCTCTCATCTCACCTCAGCTGGGAGTAATGTTATGCACAAATAGAAGTTAAATGATCATTGCTTACCAACATTTCGGACAAGTATACATGTATATAAAAACACATATATATATATATATATATATATAAAGTCAGTTTCCCCACCAAATGAAGAAGGCCTTTCTAGATATCTTCAGATCTTCATTGTAATTCCTCAGAACCCCAATTAAAATTCTGTTTTTTCACGCTGTCTTCAAAGCATCTGACAATGCTTAAACTCACAGTATTTTAAAACCACTGTTTAATATTGTCTCTGGGCTTTATATTACCATTCCCAGCCTCCAACCATCTGTCTCACTCCATCTGTTGTCTCGTCTTATACTTAGTTTGAAAATTCTTTGGATGGGGTTTGTCTTCTTGGCTTGTATCTTATGCATAGGGATCCTGGCCTCTAACTGGGCTTCTAAGAGCTATGGTAATATTAATAATAGTAAGCAATAACTTCAGTGAAGAAGGATTATTGAAGAAAGTATAAAGTTTTACCAAACAAAAGACACAGAACATTCACATTATCTGGAAGACTTTATTAATGGGACAATTTTTAATGCCTTACATTGAACAACATATTTCTATGACAATAGTATTCAAATGTCTCTATGTAAGCAGTAAGCGTTATTACAACTGACTGCTCTGAAATTTTAATTTAGACAGTGGGGAAATATAAGCTTAATCTCCAGCACTTTTCTGAGATTTTAAAGGTTTGTTTGTTTGTTTAAATTTAGAGCTGCTGCTGACTATTTTAGAAATTCTGTTTGTATGAGTATTGATAATGTAGCTCATGGGAATACACTGCAGTATATGACCTAAGCTAGTCACTGGGAAAAAAATTGGACTAAAGTTTGCTTAATAGTTATCTGACCTTACCTATTTATCCTGGCTGTTTATATGATTTCCCTTATTTTGGTCAGAAAGCTATTAATCATTAAGAAGATAGAATAGTGCATCCCTTCAGAATTAAAGCCTGGTCAGATGTATCTACATTACCATTTTCTCCAGAGAGAAGCTGTCAGATTTCACTTTAATTCCAAGACTTCTGTGAAAGATCACCTTAATTATAGGATTCTTGGCATAGCATTTATATTGTCATTCAATTTGATTGATGCATATTGCTGTGTTGTCAATCTTAAAATATATTAAACTTATTTTCAAAATGTATTTTCATTAACTAGCTACTTGTTATGCAACTGGAATGTGAAATGTGTCTTTTAAAAAGGCTTTTTTAAAGATAAATATATATTTTTATTATGGATTTTGAGTTTGGTTCTCATTTAGAGCCTCTCAATGTCATAATGTAGGACCTAAAGATTTGCTGTAAATTTATTCTCATGTTTAGCTTCACAGTCAGTATATATGTTCCCAGCTCAACCATAGGTCAAAAGAAGATACCACAGTCTGTGTGAAAATTAGAGAGAAAAAAGTAGAGTGTATTATCTTCTTAAATATATTCATATGTTCTAGCTTATTAGAAAATACAAAACTTTGATATAGAGTAGGAAGTTTCATTTGGTAATATTACACTATTATGATTTTATTTTAGAACAGTAAGAGTTTTACAGAGATCTGCATATGAAAGTAACTTAACATTCAAGTCTATAATAAATAATGAAGAGAAAATAAAGAAAAAATTATGATGACCTTTGTTGTTTGTTACTTCGCAAGTCCAAAAATGCTTATGCACATTTTAGTTTTCTTTCCTGATAGAAATATTGATATATACAACCGTGTAAAAAATTCTATATCTAAACCTCATCTGTTAAACGCTTCTTTTCAGAGTTTCCTATGTATATTGGATTTAATTAAGAGCATAAAAGTCACATGTATTTGTAGAGACTAGTATTGTTGGAAAGAAAGAATATATACTGAGCTAATATATAGTTATATAAATACAAAATTAATTTACAGTCAAAACTGTACTTAAATAACTGTAGTACTTGAGAAAAAAAATCACACCCCTAGACAGTGGTTATATAGGTTTAGTAACCAGTGTAGACCAGGCCATTATCTTTTTAGGAAAACTCAAGGCTCCTTCAAAAGCTGTGCTAAGTCTGTGACCTGCAATTAAGATGTTTTTGCTGAAATGGCTTCCATCTTGTGGGCTGAACATTTGACTTAAACAGGTTGCCTCCTGCTCTTTCAGAACCCTAGTGCAATGGTGAAGCTGGTGATGAATACCAGTAAATAGAATTTACTAAGCCCTGAACTCAAATAAACCGTTGAGCTTGTGGCTGTGTCATTACTTCTAATTCTCTGTGGTAAAGGGAAGGTTGAAGACCCACAGATTTTAAATGCTAGCCACAGTTAAGTTGGACATAGAACAAATATGTGCAAAATTATAAATGAGTTCCACTGAATTGGCTTTGTTATCTTTCAATTTACACCAATACATGTGATTTTTTTTATGTTTTTCTTAGATAAATAAATGCCATGTCAAAACACTTTAGTAGACTAAAAAATATTTATAGACTTCTGAGTGCCAGCAATATTACTGTAATTATCATAGAAGTGATGTACAGCATTAAAAAAAATTCTTATTTAAGAATTTATTATTTATATAGTGCAGTTGAGAGGCATGATCAAGTAGCTGTGTAACAGAGTCAAGGAAAGCAGAGAATCCACTTCATTGTGTAGGACAGTTAATTTATCTTCTTGTCTTCTCCAGAACCCTACTTGTCACGTAAAACTATGAAGGCAGAGCTGAAACTCACTAACATAAGGCTTAATAAAATAAAATACATTTCAGCTTCACTCTTAAAGTAGTAAAATACAAAGTAATTAGGATGTTGCCAAATGAATTATGCAATCTGTGTCTCAGAAGTGCTCAATAATTTAATGTGCATTGAGTTTAAGGTACCCAGACAGAAATAAACATGCTACTTACCATTATTATTTGTACAGAAACTGCACCCAGGAGGCTCAGTCACAGACCACAGAAGCCCACTGTGACAGGTGCTGTACAATACAGAACGAAAGGAAGGGCTTTCACCCAAGGGGTAAACACTTTAAACCCCCTGCATCTTGAAAAGCTCAGGCACAAGGTGTTGGATCATTCGTACTAACTTCACATATCTATGATGTACGTGTGAGATGACTTCCTCTACAGGCAGTGGAAGAAGATACCTTTTTAGAGCCAGTCTCCTCAGCCTGGGATGTATGGGATATATCATGTTATTTCTCTCCATTAAGTGTAAAGACAGTCTAACTGACTAGCTCTGATGAGACCTTTATATTGTAGGTATCTAATATTAACGTAGATGAATCTTGCCCAAAATAATTTAAAATAAAGCATAAAAGATAAGCAAATATGCCTGAAAATTGTTTCAATAAGGTTATTTGTCTTTAAACTATAATTCAAATGACCGTCTCCAATAGTTAATGCTCAATTTCATTACTCTTTTGCAGTATAGTGAAAAGGTTTATTTGAGCTTTATTTCTGCAGGATATGAAAAGGGTGATGAACCTCTAATCCTGGGACGTGCAATGAAGACTAAGGTAAGCAAGACAAAAAAGAGCCCGTGGTTTCTTTGTAATCGAATATTTGTTTAAGATACACTTCTCTTGACATGTTTATATGTATTATAGAATCTAAATCTTCAGTGACAATGATCTTGAGCTATTGAGGTAAGATTAAATGAAGTCTCGTATTTATTTTTCTAATTACATATTCCCAAAACATTTAGGGGTATAGGCAAGTACAGATGCAGACTTTTGGCATTTTTTTCTTGGATAATATAATGCTAGCAGTTTTCACTGATATATATGCCAGTCTTCAAACTATCTTATGAATACTCTTCTGTTAGATTTATACCTCCACTGAGGACTTACTACATTATTTAGTTTTACCTTCCTGATCTATGATATATGAGCAAATGGTGAAATATTGTCCTTTTCCTAATGTATGAGGACCTTTCAGGTATAGACTGTGCCATGTAAAGGAATACAAAAAGTCATTTAAAATTGTTCTAGGATGTTCACTTCCCCTAAGTTCTGGAAAATAACCAACTGTGACAAAAAAGGCTGTGCACTTTAAAGAAAATTTCTAAGTAAAGTTAACTGATTACCAAAACATATTGCTGAGGGGCATGTAAGGAAGAGAAGGCAAGCCTTTGCATAAGAGTATACAGAATATACAGGTTGACAGCAGGAAGAGTTACAAATCTGGTAGATTATAAAGTTGTTAAGGTATTGGTAACACTATGGATTTGCAGACCTGTGGTCTAAGAAAAAGAGCTCTCCTTTGACCCGTAAATGCAATTGGGGAATGTTTAAAACAGAAGTGTCTGATGGGACCTACTGCACCATTCTTCTCCGCTTCAAAAGAATGAAGAGAAATAAAGGTGTGACAATTTACTCATTTTCAGCCTTCCACATACTGAGGAAAGGAGAGCCTTAAGAATCATTTTTTGTATTATAGGTAAAACTTTTCTCTGTTAGTTTGTCTAATTCATGTTTAGCTCATGATAGAAGATGTTTGTAGAAGATAGGCTGTAAACTTGTTGGTGTAGTTTTGTTTTTTGTTGTTGTTGTTGTTTTTGTTGTTTCCAGAAAAAAATTTAGTTTAATGTTTCTTCTGAGTATTCATTCATTCCCAGATTTCATGAGTTCGCATGCATAGTTTGTGTAAAACACAAAAAAGAATAAACCTCCCAGAAAGCATCTTCCAAGGATAATGCAGCTGTTTGGTGATAATGTGCAAGCACAGAACCCTCAAGGTTAATAGATGTACCAACCTTCTCTAAGGCATTCCTGAGGCCAGATCCATTGTTTTGGTGTTGATACAGTATAGGTGCTCTACACATTCAGGAAACTGAAAAATTTAATGAGTAGGATTATGGTCCAAAGCACACCAATGTGTTCCTGTCATTTTTTTAATTCCAGGTTTTAGATGACAATGTGAAATTATTTTTGATCTACCTGAGGTATGAAAGGACATTCAAAGAAGAAGGAATTATTTGTTCCTCCCTGGCATAGTTCCTTCACAGATTTTCATCCACTTGCTTGGCTGCTAAGAGCCCAAAATGTATGTGAAAGGACATTTTCAGGAGCTGAAATTAGTCATAGGCCATCAGTCTTATCTCTTTCTTCAGTCATTTATAATTAACAGTTGCAACTGTTATCATATTTATTCCCAAGTCCCCCTGCTCCACCAGCTAACAGCACCATTTTAAAACTACGTGTTGTGATTGGTAGATCTCAGTTTTGCCCATTCACTTGATTTTTTTTTAAAGCAATATTCAGATGAGGAGAATCTCTCTGCATCTGACTCTGCTCTCCTGGTTTGGACATCATAAAAAGCATAGGAGTTTGTTTTGCTAGATATTGTATTCAACTAGCAGCAGCAACAGAAAGGAAGGATAAAGGTTAATCATTTTCATGGAAACATCTCAGAATATCAGAAAAGCTGGATGGCCTTCTCCAGATGTATATTTTGAAGCAAAAACTCCCAGTGATAACTGGCATCCTATCACAAAAACAGTAGGGCCAACTTTCACTCCTTATTTTCTAATAAACTAGACATTGCTACGATTTTTGAAAGCACAACAGATAAGTCTAATTGCAGCCATTCTAGTAACAGACATTCTAGCAAACTACTTTCAGAGAAAAATGGAAAAGTCTTTTTGCCATTGAAATTTCATCCTTTCTCTGAAACCTGCTTTTAAGCCCATTCCTTATCTTGCATGAAAGCTAAATAAACTTCTTTATACTTTTTCTTTTTCATCTTTGGGCATCTGTATACTTTTAAAAGATTTCATGTATACATACATACATATGTATGCATAGTTAAATTTGTCCTTAAGGGTGAGCAATGAATTCTAGCCAGATATGCTTTCTGACCTTGGCCTTGCCTGTATGCTAATGTTCTAAATATTCTCTTTAATTAACCACAGGTAATAAGTCTTTTGACTGCAGTACAATATTCCGCTTTCAAAAAGTCGGAGCTGTTCATGTTATCTTCATTTAACTAAAATAGGTATTCCAGAATCCTGTGAACTGAGACAGAAAATGACAGGGATGGGGGGAATGGATCACAATGACACACCTTTAGCTCTGCTTTTTTAACAGTTAGACAAGTCAAAAATGAAGTAATGTTTTTACATATATTAATGAGCACCTTCACCCAAGATGACTGCATCATTTCTTGCATCAGGAAAAGCCTGGAAAAAGAACTATGTTTAGCAAACATTTATTGAGGCAAACCTACTCATGCCTATATGGTGAAGGGCAATACACCTGGCTCAGGGTAGTCCTACAGAAGATACTGCTTTTTTTTAAGAATATGTATCTGAAGGGTTAGCAAAAGGAATAAAAAAATTTGTAGAATAATGATTTTTTAATGTATGTATGTATGTGTGTGTGTGTGTGTGAGTATATATATATATATATATATTTGGGGGGGGGGGTCCTTATGCAAAAGCTGGATTATGAAGACCATGACCATTTAGCCTAAGCACTGCTTTGGGAACCATTATGTCCTAATCTCTGCCTCTGCATCCCCATACTTTGTGGTTGGGTCAACTGTTAATTTAGTCTGCAGGCTATTGCATTTCTGATTAATCTGAAAAATTGTATATTTATAACAATGCAGGTTGAGGCTAAGCATCATTTGGAAAAGAAATCTAAAATCTTTGCTTAGAGTATAAATTCTGAATTTACAAAAAGAATATTAGATTGCACAAGAATTGAAATGGAAGATTGTGCTAAAAATATGTCAAAAGTGTTGTGATCTACTGTGGCAACCTTAACTTAAAGAAGACTGTTGCAAAAAATGGAATGTCTTTGAGTTATTAAATAAAAGTTTTAGAAGAAAATACACTGGAGGAGACAGTGGAAAGCTATGAACAGATAATGTAGAGAGGAGTTATAAAAAAGTCTAGGAGTTTAATAAATATCATGGAAGGACAAAAACTAATGATATTACAGGGAAAGAATTTTGGAAAATCCTTCTCTAAAAAGGCCAAATATAGAAAAGAAAATCACTTTTTTCTGCAAGAAAAGACACAACCTTTGGAATTCACTGTTATGAGACATTATTGAGTCTTATTGCTTACAAGGCTCATGAAACAAGATTTTTATGCTGTACGGCTCCATAACATCCTAATAGATAGCAATCCAAGCAAAATACCATATCAAAACAAACTTCCACAGTGTTTACAAGCAAAAAAAAGAGAAGAAAAGGACTGTTACAATGTGTTTTTTGCAGTTTAGCCCTTAGATAAGAAAAGAAGATATAAATGCTTACAATGAAGGGGATCACTACAAGAGAGGTCTGTTTCGTATAAATTTTCAGAATAATAAAGAAGAACAGACCTATCATACATGTAATCATGTTGCACAGTACTCAGCCTGAATCATACAACCAAAAGTAGACAATATATTTATTCATCTTGTTAGATATCTGATGTTAGGTTTCAAGTTTTTTTCCTTTGTAGTATAAATACTTTTCATCATGTTTCTTTCTGGTAAGTGACTGCTTTCTTCATGAGCTTTAGTTTTCCTGAAGAAGCAAAAATCCTTGGTGAGCAGGGATTTCTTACACAGGGGATGAAAGTATCAACCATATGTTGGTTCCTTTTTCTTTTTTAAATAATCTTTAACAGTACAGGAACTCTAAATAATTTTAAAAACAACATTTTTGAGGATGGTTGCATATGGAGTCAATGGGTAGAGAAAAAATGATTAACTAGGACATAAATTAGGCAGATTGAACTAGTCCAGGAAATCAGACTACCTGGAATAAGATTTCAGGTTTCAGAAACATTTAATAATCTATTTGATTACTTCAGCATATCAGTCATCTTTAATCTTACCTCTGACAAAGAAATGACATCTCTATATCAACTTTAAAATGATGGAAAACCAACTGAACTGATTTAGAAGTTCAGAAGGTATTCTCACAAGTGTCTTTGGGGAGAGGGAGGGAAGAAGAGATGATTTTTCTTACAGAACAATTTTACAACACTTGTTTTTAGATAGCAAACAATTGAAAAGGTAAATTTTAAATGTACATGACTTTTCCTCCAATTTATTTAAACTAGCAATAAACAAACCTAAAAGAACTGTTCCTTTAAAAACTTTCAAGAGGATTTCCCACATGTAAAGTTGCTCTAATCATGTGAAGTGTCTAGAACTCTTTTAAATGTAGGACAAGGCTTAATCTACTGTTGCTGCTTAAGAGACCATATAAGTTTGATCCTACCTCATCAGTTTTTCCCAAATTAAACTTACCCATCAATTATTAGGTCTGATTATACATCCACTGATGTCATAGGTTAAGTCATTACCTTAAAACAGCCCTTATTTTGTTCATTGCTTTTGGCTGAACTTGTTGAGCTCCTGCCAAGTTGTTGACATAGATTCCAGTCAAACAAAGAATTTAAGCCTGTGTTTAAGTCTAAGCAAATAGTTTTATCTAATTAAAATTCTGGATGGAAGTGGCAGACTTCCAGCTTTCAATCTTAGTATGGTTGAAAGGCACAATTAATTCAGCAGGAATTATGCTTTTGATAACGAAAATATCAGTCCTGAAGGATAGAGGTTTGATGTTATCCTAGTGACAAAGAAAAGGAAAACACTGACCGCTTCATAAATATATGTCTTGTTCCTGCATTGTTTCTTTTTTATAATATAAGAAAGTACAACCACATATTCTGAAACCCTATATATGTTGCACTCAGCAAGCTGTTGACATTTAATTTGGTGGAACAAGAACATCATTCTTTTTAGAACAAGCATCTTATAGAATGATTCTGCTATATGGCTATTACATCCTAGAAAATGCATAAAGCCACAGTGTTTCACTAAGGTAGTACAAATGGGTGTTAGTGTTCTCTCTCACATAAATACCTAGAAAGTCCACAAAGAAATTCTGAGAAACTTTGCTTGTTTCTTAGTGGTTGCCTTGCATTGTTGTATTTTTTTTTTCAGAAAATGTGAAGATAATTTTATATAATAATTTATATAATTTTATATAAATAACAAGGGCACTGAATCTCAAGGAGACGCCAAGATGTTTTCAGTTCTTTCTCTGCTCTGATATTGGTCTCTTTGTAAATCTGGATGATCCATTTGCATATTCAGCTCTTGCTGTAAAAAGTGAAAAATATAATTTATTCACAAGGGTTGGGTTATTGTTTTACAAAATGCTGCATGTAAAGAATTGTCTATTTTAAATTTCAGCACTCCAAAGTATTATATATGCAAAACATTAAATAAAAGTTGAGCTGGCAGACAGTGCTGTTCTATGGATTTATCCTAAATTCCCATGATTATGCCACAGCTGGGTACACACATATTATTTCTGCTGTAAGAATTATTAAAAGAGGCTTTTGGTCAATAAACAGTAAAGAAGCAGTGTCACCCAGCAGACACCTTTAATAAAATTAAAGTGCTTGGTGCTTGGTGCTAGGCAGCAAGTAGAATTACTTACAATAAGTAACATTCTCTCTCTCTCTTTTAATGAGACTCAACTAATAAAGATAACACTAAGTATTGATAGCTGTTTAGTAAAATAAATATCCCAGAAAGTGTTCACTGTAGAAATTAAAAGCCTGATATAACCTTCAGTGAACTAATGGAAAGAATAGGCTTAGAAGGCTGGATTGACATTACAGTTTTAAGAAGACATTTCCTTATTCTGGACTATGGGAATTTTGGACCCTGAAGGATGGGGAAACAGCCTCTCCTGAATGTAATTGAGTTTTTAAAGGTTTTCTGAAAGTTAAGCAGGGATTTAAGATGAAGAATTTCCAGCCCGCGAGGACATCAATAAAATATGTTCTTTAATGTTTGAACCAAGGATACTTTTCCTTGTCAGCAGAAAAAAAAAAATCATTCAAAAAAAAATGAAATAGGACCAATAAATTCAAACCAGTTTTCATCCAGATTATGCTGTTTTATCACCAGAAGTCAAAGTATATATATATATTTTTTTACCTTTTTCCTTTATATGAGATTAACACTAATCAAGCAGTTTCATTTAGAAATTCTGTTTGGAATCTGATATTTTGAAGTAGGTTTCCTTAAGCGTTTGTAATTTTTAATGTTTCACATTCTAAGAGTTATTTTTCTTTTAAGCTTTTAAAATTGAATTATTCAAAAAGAACTGTTGATGCCTAGCATCAAACTTAACTCTACCTATTCAGGTACGAACATACAAACTTAACATGAAATAAAATAAGAACACAAACCAGATGAGAAAAAAAGGTGGGTGAAATGAAATAATGGCCAAAGGTTTAAAATCCCTCTCTGGAAATGGAAAGGAACAGAGAATCCCATATGGTGCTATCAGTCTATAAATAAGCAATTAAATTTACTGGCTATTTCAGAAGAACTTGCATGTTTACCTATTCACTCATGTGAATATGGGCTACACAGGTTTGTTCTGAGTGAATATTTCTGAATAAAGAATCCAGTAACGTAAAGCAGTATTGGCACAGAAAACAAAACCAGCAAAACCCTAAATGAATTTCAGGAATAGATTTGTCCAAACTTTGTCTGTCTCAGAGTAGTTATGCATTACAAAAAAAGTAAACGGTTTTGGTGACAATGATTATCATGAAAAGAAAACTTTTCTTCTCAACAGTATTATTTTTAACAGTTATTTTGAAATCCACCCCCTTCTTGCCCCAGCCAATCTTTAACCTTGTCAGGTTTAATAGTTTTTAACTTTTATTCAGCTGTTATATTCTTGTCTCTCATTTTCCTTGCTAAAAAAGTTACCATCTGTCTAAATCAACAATATTTTCATTCTTAAGGAATCTTCACCCACAACATATGTCTTCAATTTCTAATGTGAATCAGAATACTTGAAGGATGTTGTCAACGATCATGCCACCAGTCTGATTGAATCAGCCGTGACGTTTTGCCAATTAAACTGCACACTTTGAAGAGAAATATAAATAGCACTTACTTTTTTGCAAAATTCAGTCAGGCTCACTAGGATGATGAAACATAGCTTTTCTTAGATTTTTTTTCTTTTAATTTTGTGGAATAATAAGAAATTCAATTGATTTGATGGGGTATATTTTTGTGGTATGTTTATTAAATTAGTTTTGTAATATTAGCTGTTTTTAAAATTGGATATATTTTACAGGGTTTTTTTTATATCTAAGTTGTCTGAGGAATTAAACCAGCAAAAAAATACATTTGTATAGGTCTAGAAGCATGTCATATTATAAAAAACATTCAGGCCATGGAATCTATGTCATATTATATTGTTTCCTTCTTCTTGCACTCTAATTGCTGATTCTAAAGTGTTTGTAACTTTTTTTTACCTTGAGAGAGGCATTAATTTTTTACTGAGTAATAATCTTTGACACTTTTTCAGCACTAGCAGAATTTTTAAAATGTATTTTGTCATTAGAAAAAAAAAAAAACCTTTTCAAGACTTTTCTTGAAAGAAAGTGGAAGACAATAGAAAGTTCAAATATAGATGGAAAGAGTCTTTAATGAAAAGTACTTTGGAGAGAATGTTTTGAGGAAAACTGATTTCAGTTAGAAGAAATTAGGAGCCTTTGGAGCCTACAGTATTACTACCTCTATGCAACATATTTTTCACCAGCTGTTTTCACTGAACTTCGAACAATTCAGTGCTACAAAGTATTGTGTGCTTTATCTCTGCCATCTTCAAAGGTTTCAGTAAAACTAGTTGAAAATTTTCTGTAGTGTAAAATTATGTTTTGACCACATGGATTTCTTTTCTACAAAAAAGCCTGCTGTTCAGATTGTTTCTTTGGTTTTTGTCATTAAAACCTGAAAACCCAACCCTGATGCAGCCCAAATGCATTTTTAAGAAAGTCACTGTGTATTTGCAATTTGCTTAATGAGGCATCCTTTAAAAGCACAAACCCTCCCTCCCAAATGGATTGTATAGGTTGCACTAGCAGAACTCTTCGCTAATAAAAGCACAGTGATGCTAAAAGAACATTCTATTCAAGTAAGGTTTTTTCTTTTTTTTTTTAATGTCAAAGAGAGGGAACTTATGATTGAATAGCAACTCTCTTATTTGCAGAGTTTTCACATATAGTTACATCAAATATAAACATTCCA
The DNA here is from genome assembly GCF_036417845.1 of Apteryx mantelli. Classification (NCBI taxonomy): domain Eukaryota; kingdom Metazoa; phylum Chordata; class Aves; order Apterygiformes; family Apterygidae; genus Apteryx; species Apteryx mantelli. The sequence goes on from NC_089979.1 coordinate 83,007,008, forward strand.
TAGCCTAGACATACAACAGGATGCCAGATTCAATATGCCTCCATGCGTCAGTATGCAGAAGGAAGCATAAAAGCATCTTACTGCTGTTAAAACGCTGAATTTATGTGTGTGAAGTATTCATTGCTGAAGAAGAGAAATGCAGTCTTACCAACCCAAAATAGAAAGGAAAGAAGAAATGGTAAACCCGGCTATAAATTGATGACATCTCTGAAAACCTTCATTCCAACTGGACAGCGGAACTGTAGTAAATGACCAGACAAAGCTGTTTCTCCTCTTTAAACCCAAACTCTGTTTTCCTTCCAGTTTTTGAGTTGTTCTGGACTGCTCCATCACACATTATCTGTAGTTCCATAAGAAATATGCTGGTCCCATGATTTAGCCTTTTAAAAAGAGAGCCCTTTGCCTTCAGAAAGGATAAAAGTTATTTAATGTGTAGCAAAGATCCTATGTATACCTATGGGAAAGAACCTGTGTCTTGCCAAATTTAGTATATGCATTTGCGGCAGGGGAAGCCTTGAATAGGTCTGTGGAAAAACAGCACAAAGTTTTCTTGTATTGTTTGAGACAGCAAATGCAGTTGTGTGACTGAGTCATGGTTTCTTTCACAAGATAGTGCAGTAGCCCTGACCTGCCCATCACGCAAAGCCTCAATTTATCTCAAAGCTGTAATTTTCCTACATTACTAGATGCATCGTACAATGCCCTGAGCAATGCAGCAGCATACTAGTCAGTAATAACTGAAGGATGATTACAGTACTTCTGCATATCTGCACAAAAGCTTTCTGTAAATGTTAACAGGTACAAGTGAAAAGAAAAAGAAAAAAATCACAGATATATACAAAAAAGGAAGTGAGACTTGGTTTAGAGCAAAAGATGACAAAGAATACACTCCTTACCTCCATTTGGCAGGTACAAATTGACATTTTGATTTCTGTAGTTGGGACACAGAATATTTGTATTTCATGAAAAAATTAAAAGCTTGTGTCCATGACCAGTGTAATGACTATTTGTTAAGGTCTCACATTCTTTAAATCTGAATATCATCTGATTTAAGATAATACTAATTTTGGCACAACTGTCAAGCAGGAAGACATCACAGAACATTTTTAAAACTCAAGAGCAGTTTCAGTGAGGAAACCTTTATTCTTTATTTCACTAATTACCCAAATTGAGAGGGTCACCAGATTTTTTTTTTTTTTTAAATGCTGTAACACAGATACTTAATGGAAAAAAAAGGTACAGCAGATTAGAGTAAGATATGTTATCCCATGGTGAGTGTAACAACCAAAATGAGGCTTGTGTAGAATGAAATTTACATTCCAGTCGATGTTCATAGTGTATAATCAAGTACTGTGTGCAATTAAATGAGTCTGTTGTCTCGCTATAATGAATATCTACATCCATCCTAACAGTTAATGAGGAATAAATGACTTATTATCAATGAATGGCAGTATCTAACTAGCTCTGCAACAAAAACAGAATATTAATATGTGTAGCTAAAATAGATCTTAAATGATAATGAACTTACTCAGACTATGAATTATTTTAAAAGCCTCTAGTAAGGTTTACTGCTTCTGGATGGAATTGGTGCTCAGCTGGTTCAAGTGCCCATGCATGTTTACAGACAGTGTTAACAAATAGTCCTTTAAAATTGTATCTCAGAACTGAGTGAAATGGCACCTTTATGAAACAAGGACTGCCATGGCAGAGCAGACCTTGGATCCCTCTAGCTCAGCAGGCTGGGAGCCTGTTCCCATCAAGAATTAGGACTAGCTGCTTCAGAGAAAGCGGCAAGAATTGTCTACAGCTGATTGTGCATTAACCAGCTAAGTGGGGAAGATTCATCCTAGTCTTCATCTGCTAAGGGTGAGCATGTGCTCACCCATGTGCACAAGGAATTATGACCTTTACTTTCTTATTCTTTAAAATCTTTTCTAGTACAATGGGAAGATCTCATTGAATGTCAAATTCATATGTGACTATTGCTAAGCTCTTGACCTCAGCAATACCATCTTCAAGCCATGAAATTGCAGTTACTACAGAAGGTTGGCTTGTTTTTAAAGAAGTATGGCTAGCAGTGAGTAGACAAGATGACTGTTTATCGTTATGGACTAACAGCTAAATTCTGGACGAAGATTTAAATGTGGATATTCACTTAATACTTGCTAACTTTACTCACGTCCTCAGCTACTATTTCCGTATAGAAGGCTATTCCCAGAGCTTCACTTAATTCAGAAAACTTGAGTACCTCATGTAGATTTCAGTAAACACCTGAAAACTAAGCAAGTTTTAATTTGTCCATCTGATGCCACAAAGTTGAATATTTTTAAATTATCGGTGGTTTTTTATTATCAGCTCAAATAAACGAAATTGTGTAAAACTTTGCCTGGATTTAAGTCTCCAAGACACACTGTTAGGCAAATTCATTTTCACAGATTCTTCCACTGAGCAGAGGTAATGAACATGGGAAGAAAAGGTTTAAGAGGAATGATTATAGATATTTTCAATGCATTTTCCTCTTTTTTCTTATGTACTGTGAGAGCAATGTATATTAAAATTATTATGTCTCTAGAAGAAAAGATAAGTTCAACTCTAATGCTGTAGCTGAAATTTTATACAACACAGAAACACAAGAAAAACATTAAACTTTATTGCAAATATGTATAAATATACAGATCAACAGGTCTAGACATAAATTGCTATATAATCAACAACACTGTTTGTAATCAGATATAAACTCACAAAATTACGTATACATGTAGCCAATTAATGTGTATGTTTGAATGTTATACTGGACTTGAAAGAATCAATATCTGAAATTAAGATAATAATGAATGTCGCCAAATCTAACTAATTTTCATGAGAGATTTTTAGCTCATTTCCAGAATAATTTTTTGTTCTATTTCTTTTCCTGATTCAGAGAAACTCTCTGAAAGAAAGATAAGCATGGAAACGTATTTGAAATGTATTGTTTCTCCCTGTCTATTTTCTCTTGCCTTCATTTCCCCTGAAATTCAATCTTCTGAATACTGTGCTCTCTTCAGATAGGCATGCTTACAAATGGCATATGGACAGACCATTCCAAACCACAACTTACCTGAAGCCTAAACCAAGGCCATCTAAATCTGCATATGCTAACTACAGTTTTAGCTGAGCTCTGCTTTCAGTCATACACACATTGTATCTGTTAGGGAAAAAAATTCTCTGTGATTGATTTTCTGTGATCTCTTTAAAGACTTTGCATTTCTGTGACACATTTTGTCACTAGGTTGACAAATATACTGTCACTTTTTCATATTTTACTTTTCTTCTTAACAGAGCTAAAACAAACTGGTGTTTCTACTTCATACTCTTTGATGATTTAAATAATAGGAACTTCTCTCAATACCTAAACAATAAGAGAAAATGATGCACTTTTCTATTTTATCAGTGGTGCTGTGTCTCCGAACTAGGGCAAACCATGTCAACAGTCAGTGTATTAAATACAATTAGTAGTACTCACAACTTGAAACTCAGCTAACATATTGTATAATAAAAGGTTTGTCCATTGTACTTTACATTGAATAAAGAAAACCTGAGGAATACTTCAAACAATACTGTGAGAAGGTACCTCCAAGCATGTTCACATAACTGAACAACCTAGCAAAGTGTAAGGGTGAAAGTACTGCAGTAGACTGAAAATGATTTCCTAATTGCAAAGGTTGGCAAGTTAAGCAAGAAGCCATCAGAAAACAAAAACAACACAACAACAACAAAAACAGATTATTATCTTGTTTTCTGTGTAAGAACTCTCCAGTGATGTAGAGTGTTGACCATAGAGCTCTGGAAACAGCCTGCTGACTGAAAAAGCATGTAATTCATATGGCATTGAAATGTTTAAGTTACAGTCCTGCAGAATGTGATTTCAAGGCATTAAATAAGATTATGTTGGATGAATTATGCTCAGAAAAATTAATGTTGGCTTATAAACAACATTGGTAAGACCTAGAATACCAGTAAGGTGTATTAAAAGGCATCCACACACCTGTAGTCAAGCTATTCATTTGAGCTTCTGTCATGCTCAAAATCTTCTTACAGGCAAAAAGGAAACACCTCATATGCAATGCCAAGAATTTGTTATTAGTATAATTAATTTCTTAGAAGTTTAATCAAAGAATTACTGTTAGTCTAGATTTATTATTACAGAAGAAGAAAGGAAAAGGAAATAAAAAAGTGAATACTACTGTGCAGAAAAGTTTCAAAAAGTTCAAATTGTTATACACATACTTCCTACTATCTATCCATTTTCCTGGTGTTGTGCTCACCCTTCCACTGCTCCCTAGCCCCTGAGATTGATGGTTTCTGTCTGGTGGGGTGTGTACGACAAGCCATCAACATCTGGAGTCCTTTGCTGGGAGGAATATGATGTTGATGTTTGTGGTTTCTTCTTTCTCACTCTAGTATCACCCGGGGTCATTGCTATATATTTTACTAACACTTTTTTATACTTTTCTCTCTCTTTGGTCTGCAAGTTCACATCACATCCTATTTTACTACGTATGGTGCATTTTATGTAAGTTAGCTATTACTTCTTTGTTCTCTTTGTTATGCTCAAACCCGGTTTTGTCAGCTCCAGCCCTATGTTTCTATAACCAATTACTAGTGAGTTGTTTATAGTTTTGGAGTCTCCCAGGCCTGCCCCATCTGTTATCATCTCATGCCTGTGCTCCACCGTACACTGCATCCCATGTGTCCACTTCCCAAGGCTTCTGCTATCCTACCAGGCCTGTGCTTTTCTATACTATCATAATTATGTTGGAGTCATAAATATCTCATTCTACACAGAATAACGTCTTGTTAATACTATGGTTGAACCATACAAAGATAAGCAAAAATAAAAGAAATTAGCTGTAGGCACCTGCTCAGAAGAAAAATTGCTGTTGCAGCTAAATCAAGTAAAACCAGAGCTCCAGGCAAGCCAAGACAAGTTCAGTCAGAGCAAGCCTGACAAGCTTCAGTCAGTTTGCAAACTCAGTGAAAAGCCCATGGCTTATTACTGGCAGTGACAATACTGATTACTGGTCTACAGGGCTACATTTCTACAGACTTAAGAATAAACACTTTACTCCAGATACTTACAGATCTCAAATCTTTTCTAAGGAGCATCAACAACATGCACTTCATCCCTTCTTCCTTACGCCATTTCTAAAGTTAGAAAGGAAATCTGAATTACAAAGATGCTTAAGAAGTGACTCAAGTTTATGGAGTACATCTGTCAAAGACTAACCCAGTTCTGATTCAGCAGAAACACCCAATTCAGTAAGGGATGCAATCTCTGCTTCTGATTCAAATCACTGCTGCACTGGCACTTGTGCAAGGGTTTCTTTGAAATACCCAGGAATGAGACCTTTGTTTTAAAGGAAAATGGGAATGCAAATGTATTTTATGAGGAGAGGGTGTATTCCCAAGATCTGAGAATTTTCTCAAGATTGGCTGAGCTGTTCAGAAAGTATTCTTCACAGAAGAAAATTTCACCTTAAAGAAACCCACCACTCTATAAAATACCAAAACACAGTCAAAAAGTTCGTCTCTTCTCAATAAAGAATTTGAAATGATCCCCAGAGAGCATGGGGGAAGGAGGAGAATACAGGAATGGGAATAGCTGACATCCCTTTTCCAGCAAATTTTATCCTAAATGAAAAAAGTTTGAGATGCCCTTGAAAAACATGCAATAAAAAGTTTGAAATCAGAAAGCCAGAGTTTGTTCAGCTGCATTCCCTCTCTACACCATACACTGAATGCTTTCTGAAAAAGATGTTACCTTTTCATGAATAGCATGATAATATTACTTCAGACATACCAAAAATGCTTCCCCTTTGGACTATGAAAAAAACTGAGAATTTTCAAGATAAAACAAACAATGGAAGCATTGCCAGAGGAAAGGGGGGGAATTCTGATGATGCGAAGAAATAAAAAATGGATAGATACTAGAATGCTGGGAAGGGTCCTTAACGTAGGAAACATCAGCTGTGTGCTATAATAAACCAGATTCAAATTTCAGAGAGTAAGGGTTTAACATTAGGTCTAAACAAACTGAAAACATTTGATATCAATGTTTTCCAAAATTCCCACATCATAAATTCTCTTTATATCTAGTGTTTATTAGAATGAAAGGGAACATTATCATGCTAGCAAAGGAAAATGTCATGGTCAAAGCAAACTGCAAGCGCAGCAGTGCTTTGACTCTAACCTGAAAGCAATTTTCAAGGGAAACGTTAAAGTATCTTGCATAAAAATTGATTTAAGTGTAAAGATATGCTTTTATGTTCATTTAAGTAAGAGAAAGAATATGCAGCATCTGTTTTGTGTATAAAACGTTCGAGATGAGGTGTCCATTTATTAGCCGTAGGTAAATTACACTACTGGGGTTTCCTGGATAAAGTCACTTTGATGTTGCTAGAAGAGCAGTGAGAAAAAGCTTGGTACAATCATAACATTATACAATCATATCAATGCCATGTAAAATTAATAAACATATTTTATTTATGATTTGTAGTAGCACTAGGGACTCTAACTTGTTTATTTAAGTACAAACATAGATCTCAATTTTTTTTTTATGGTGAAATCAATTTAAAACTTCCTTTTGGTATCTGGTTGTCAGTTACTATCAATCAGTAATTCTTTTCTGCTTTATTTTAAAAAGGTTTTTCCTGGTGCACTTTACTTTGTAACTTTTTCAAAGGAATTATATGAAAAGCATGAATGCATTCAATGAACCATACCCGTCTGCATAAAGTTAAAGATACTTTTTATCTCAGTTGCATATTTATTTTATGTGGTATGTCACTTGATTTGAAGTGAGTTGAAAATTGAATGTTGCTTTTCATATCCAGTCACACGTTAAAAATATCTAGCAGCTAGAACTATTCTCCCTGTGATTGAAGCCTTCCTCAGCCCCTTTAGTTTTGTGCATTTCTGCTGTGGGCAGCAGGGCCTACTTTGTCATCAGTTACAGTGTGTAAATTCAGAGCAACGGGATTGGCACGATACAATCATTTACACTTTCTGCCTATGTAAGCAAACCAGGACCCACGATAAATTAATAGATATTTTGATTGATGGAATACATCCTTTTTCTGAATTGTTGCAGGGCTGTGTACTGTCATTAAGATTTGCCAAATTAAATCTTACATGTATGAAACTTTGAAGTCATTAAGATCTTTTATGAGCTAGGATCTTGGTGAACTGACATATATTTGTCAATAGAAGTACAATCAGTTCTGTGTTTCATGGGCAGGTGGACAGTAATCTGCTGGTCCAATCCTCTGAACCATATCAAGGACAAAATACCTATCAAACATCATAGCATAAGCTTTACTGTATTATACTATGTAATTATGAGTCTTTAGAGATAGCTATAGAGAGAACTTTACTAAAGAAAAGTATTTCCAGACCTTACTGAGCTTTTCCTGACATTTCCTGACTTTACTGAAGGAAAGATGAGGGACTACATGTTGGATGCATTACAATGTGGGAAGAGACACAGATAAGAAAAGGTTTTGATTTTTAGTGGAAGTCAGTGGAAGCTATACTCCTAAGGGAAAATTTTCTAGAGGACTTAATTGAAGTAGAAAACTAAACTACTGATTGCCAATGAAGCAAACTTTGAAATGAGAAACTGCTTTCAAAAATTTAGATTTACAGGTATTTGAAAAAATGCGCTCATGTTAAAGTTGTTGAACTATTTGACAAATGGCAAAAGCTATGTGAAGCAGAATAATTAGACTGCCACTGAAACCTTTAAAAAGCAAAATAACATTATCTATGTGCCAGCAGTCAGGATTCTAGCACAATCTTATTTACTTCCTTTCCCTGCATATATTTCCCTACCACTCAAAATGAAGAGCAAAAATGCTCATCACACAAGTACTTTTGATTTTGGCAGACTGCAAAATTCTGAACATTTGATGTTTAATCAAGTGTTCTAGTGGCTGTTGTTTCTGATATATTGTTATTCAGGAGAGACCTAACTTCAGCAAAATTAATTAATAAAATCCAAATAGCTGTATTCTTATATAAAAATATGGATACCTGCTCATTACAGCTGAGCAACTGACTCTCAAGTTCAGTGGCCCAAACCCAAAATTGCACAGCATTTAGGATCAAGCAACTGATCAAACTGAAACAAAAGATTAGTTTTTCTCTTCTTTTAAATGTATGTAAATATAGTCTGGAAATGTTTCTTAGAAATGAAAATGAAAGTATTTCATTTGGAATTAAATGCTTTGACTTCCAAATTTTCTTCTTTTTAGGGCAGTTTGACACAAAAGCAGTGTATCAGTAGTATTTTTTGGCAAATAACTATTAAAAACATTGCCAAATGTACTTTAATTTTGATTTAAACTCAGGTAGTTCATCATAACTTGCTAAGTCCATGTTTATAAAGCCATATCATATTTAGAAGTCAGGAATGCATGTTCAAGTGGTTTATTTTAGTCTTTATATCCGAATCAGAAATAATTTTAAATGCACCTATGATGCGATCTGGAGTCAGACAGAGCTTTTAGATAGATCTACCCTTTCCTTTTTGCTTAAAGTGATACAACAGGAGCCACACAAAAAGCTTATAAACTCTAAAAATAGGCTTTAATAAAGTACAGACTCAAAATTGGAACTTTTTTCAAGTGGAACAGCCCTGCTAAAGTATGTTAGAAAAATTCAAGGAAACAGGTCTCATAAAGAAACCTCCCCAATACTTTCTGTTCTTACACGTCTAGTTCTTTCCTGCAGTCTTGCTCTTGGTTTTGAGTTTCCAATTAGTGCCTATGAAAAGTATCTGTCTTACCTTCACCTTTCATTTCTAGCTATTCTCAGAGGGATCACAGGAATTTTTGCTGATAGTTCAGCTTCTTACTTTCTTAGTCTCTCCCACGCTGCTCGTCCAGCAGAAGCTTCATCCAGCTGACTAGGATCAGTTGCTTCCAGGGAAGGATTAATATTGTCCTGAGACGTAGTAGCAAGGCAGTCACCTGGCCCAGCCATAGACTGCTGGTGGGAGATGGGCACAGTACCAAAGTGGACACTGTTCATCATAACTCATCACAGAAAGATTATTGTAATGAAAGATAATGTAATGTAATGCAATTAATGTAATCTTTTAGAACTGGTTATTTTCAAAATTAAACATAATGTTGTCCATATTGCAACAGGAAGAAAATGAGCAATGGCAACAGCAGACACAGACCTTCACCTTCATCAGCTTTGGAGATTTTCCATGACTGAATACCCTGGGTATGCAGTCATGCTTTATTTGATAATTATCTATGTTTCCCCCATACCTGTGTCTGTTTGTTGGGTCTACCTGCTACATGAAATGACACAGTTCATTCTCTTGGCAAATATATGCACTACCTCCAAGTCTTCTAATCAATTACTAGATAAACAAATGAGATATTGGTAAATGTTGACATCTAATTTCTCCAGTCATCAGAGTCATTATAAATGTATAATGTATACTTTAGTCATCCACAACTATTACTTCTGCATTTCGGTTGACTCTTTAATTAAAAGAAACAAACCAACCAACCAATATCTCATCTGTAAAGTCAGGTTTATTTGTAAAAGTTATGAGCTTCTTATGAGTAAATTAATAATAAATATCGTAATATGTAAGACAGTTACAAGTTATACCATTAGAGTATTAGTTATAGTGGTTACTTGCCTGTTTGTGTTGTTTAGAAATACGTTCAAGCGCTTCCCTAATACAAAATACATGATCAGTTGTCATGGATGATTACATTCCATACTACAGATTATTCACAAACTGGCCAACTATACAAATACGTAACTATTTGTGCTTGAAAGTCATGGTTAAAGAGAGCATCCCTGTAAAGACTGGGAAGTACATCTAGCTCATACATAGGCTATTTGGGGGCGATATTCTTCTTTTGACCAGAGTGATGCAGTTACACCAGGTTCCACTTTCACAGAAGTTTTTAATTCTCAGAACTGCAGGCAAAACACAACCAAAATTTTAAATTGTGAAATATAACTTAAAATGTAAAAGAAAAAAATGTAAAATAGAAATACGTAAGGTACACACAATTTTTAGGATCTGAATTACGTCTTCTAAATGTATGGGATGGCAATATTGCCTATCAACTACTTGTTCAACAATTCAATAGAAATATACAAGATAAAGAAACACCATACAAGAAATCTGCACAGAGAAGGTCAGTCAAAGTACTTCTGGTCACTAAGACACATGGAATTCTTTCTATGCACTGCTTGGATCCATGAAATATTTTCATATCTTTACAGATGAGAGTGGGATATCTGTCTACTCACTTACTGTAATCAATCCCCTTCTTCCCACAAAAGAAAACCATGAAGAAAAAAAATGGATTTTATTTTCCAAATTCTTTGCAAAGACAATATGAGAAGTTGCAGCAACATGCAATTACAAATAATTTATATTGTTTATAAAATGTTGTAGAACATAATTAATAATTGCATTGTAAGATTGTTTGTTGTCCCTTTTAATTACTTAGGTAAAAGCAAATCCCTTAATTTATAATCTGGTGAAGTAGAATAGTAGAATTGCCTGATATAAATACTCAGATCAGAACTAATTTAATCAGTGATGTAGTTATTTTTTCTTTTCTTTTTATAGTGTCTTTAACAACACCTTGACTAGAAGGGATTGTTATAAATAAAACAAGTGAAAAGGGTAAATGGTAATAGGAAAGGAAATGTATATATATTAAAAAAAAAAAAAAACAGTTAATCTTAAATAGGACTAAGACTCTAATCTTTACCCAGTGGGTTAAAGGAACAGGATTCACAGTGTAAATCAAAGCTTACCTTCAATGTTATTGGAAAAGTTCATGTTCATGCTGTTCAAGTGGGTTTAATTTCATTTATTTTGGCTTGTTGTCTTTATAAAATTCACTGAAGGTGTTTCCATGAGTGCCATCTCATTATTTTATCTTTCACTGTGGAGAATTTTGAGGTACTTTACATGAAATATGCCTTATAAAAATAAATTGACTTGATTTTAGCATAGAAAAATAGGGAAAAAATTACCTTTCAACTGTCTTGGATTTTTCCATTAAAATGTTATCACTGTGGCTATTCAATGTTCTGATGCTCTCCACTGTATGCTGTAAAGAAGAAATAGGAAAACAATGTCAGACACAAATAGTTCATATTTCTTCTCTTATTTTTCTTTTGCAGCAGCTGCTTTTTACTTTACTTTCACCCACACTTTTCCAGATGGTGTTTATGCAGAAAGTATATATTTAATGTAAACCAATTTCAAAAGTAAGTAATAGCTAATATTAGTGAGACATGTTAAGATAAATGAAATGTCAAACATATACAGCACTTTAGTTTTATATGATATTTCAAATTTTCAAGTTTTATTTCAAGCTCAGTTTTTTCAAATTTAGCAACTTTGTCCCTCATAAATGCTTCTGCTTTTCTTCTTTTTCTTTCTTTCTTTTTTTTTTTTCCAGGGGTAGAGGGTTTTTTGTTTTGGTTTGTTTTTTTTTTATAGCTTATGGCTACATTCTCTGTGAAGCAATGACTACCTGGCTTTGAGCTGTGCCTTCTGTTTAGCTCCTTCCAGTTAAACATTAATCCTTATGAATTGACCTGAACCTTGATCATTATTGCTTAAAAAGTCACAGAGGATGTTAATGAAATCCAGAAAGTATCTAGGTTACCCCCAGAGATCATAGCTCCTGGAACAGATGAAGAATAATGCTTGACAGTCTACAATAATTCATATTTATGAATGAAAAAGAATTAAGGAGTCTGCCTGCGTGACTCCTAACTTAACAGGCAATGTCATCAAAAGCCTGTGAGAAAATATTTATTTCAGTGATACCTGCTGTTGTAAATATTGTGAGAGAAAGGAAACAATTGTTATGAGTGACATCTGTGTATTAAAAGCTTCAGAGAATTAGGAAAGGGTACAGATGATCAAAGGTGAAACACTAAGTCAAATTCGTCAAATTGCTGCCAGCAATAAAGGAATGTGCCAGTTTCTTCAGATATTTAAATCTGTCACCAACACTACAGCATTGTTGAAACCTCCTTAGGCCAGTGACAGTTATTTTTGCTCCCTGCTGAATGACATCTGCCCCTAAACTTTCAAAGAAAGATTTAGCTTTGTGACTCCCATTACAATCAATGGAAAGTGCTGCAGTGCTGAAATCCAGTTTTAAAAATATTTCCCTGGAAACTCATGGGTGTATTTAGCAAATGCTACATATCTGAATGAAGAACAGATTGTTACTAAAACAATAACCATTTGCTTTTTTTTTGTGGAACACCTATTGTGTATTATCATCTGTTATAAAGTACAATGGAGAGAGAAAACACTATGCTTGTTGCAGTTTTTGGCCCGCAGAAGAAATCATGGCTCAGAGGAGAAAACGTTTACTTCGAACAACCATAATCCTTGCCATTGAGAAATGACTCCCATAATATAGCAGTACGGTGTATACGTTATTTCATATACCATGGAATAGTCACCTTGTATAGCTGTATTCTTTGTGCTGGTAAAAGGTCATCCATTACTTTCAGGTTTCTGCTCTTTCTCAGCACTGAACAAAACAATTCTCTGTAGCCCATTTTGATGTCAATATTATTGACTGCAGCAGAGTTGGGAACAGGAAAGAACACACATATATACATACACTTCCCCCTATACCACAGACTTCATGATACATGAAGATGGGAAGAGTCACTTTCAAGAATGATGCACTTATTACAAAAATTCAAGACAAATGGAAACTCAAAGTGCTGAAGGAGACAGAAGACACGCCATGCTTTTGACAGCGCTATTGTCAGCTAAGGAGTGTATCTATCCTTGAAATATTTGTTACAAGGATTTGGCCAAAAAATGTGTTTGATCTAAAAAAAAGCAGGGAGGGAAGAAGCATGATGTTTATGGTTATTTAGGATGCAGAGAAGGCAGCGTTACTGAATGCCTTCTTTGCTTCAGTCTTTACTGCTCAGGCCAGCCCCCAGGAACCCCAGACCCTGGAGGCAAGAGAGAAAGTCTGGAGAGAGGAAGACTTTCCCTTGGTGGAGGAGGAGAGGGTTAGAGATCATTTAAGCAAACTTGACACCCACAAATCCATGAGACCCAATGGGATGCGCCCACAAGTGCTGAGGGAGCTGGTGGATGTTATTGCTCAGCCGCTCTCCATCATCTTTGAAAGGTCATGGAGAACAGGAGAGGTGCCTGAAGACTGGAAGAAAGCCAATGTCACCCCAGTCTTCAAAAAGGGCAAGAAGGAGGACCCAGGGAACTACAGGCCAGTCAGCCTCACCTCCATCCCTGGAAAGGTGATGGAGCAGCTCATCCTGGAGGCCATCTCCAAGCATGTGGAGGACAAGAAGGTGATCAGGAGTAGTCAGCATGGCTTCACCAAGGGGAAATCATGCCTAACCAATCTGATAGCCTTCTCTGATGGAATGACTGCCTGGGTAGATGAGGGGAGAGCAGTGGATGTTGTCTCCCTTGACCTCAGCAAGGCTTTTGACACTGTCTCCCATAACATCCTCATAGGGAAGCTCAGGAAGTGTGGGTTAGATGAGTGGGCAGTGAGGTGGATTGAGAACTGGCTGAATGGCAGAGCTCAGAGAGTTGCGATCAGTGGTGCAGAGTCTAGTTGGAGGCCTGTAGCTAGCGGTGTCCCCCAGGGGTCAGTACTGGGTCCAGTCTTGTTCAACTTCTTCATCAATGACCTGGATGAAGGCACAGAGTGCACCCTCAGCAAGTTTGCTGACGATACAAAACTGGGAGGAGTGGTGGATACACCAGAGGGCTGTGCTGCCATTCAGAGAGACCTGGACAGGCTGGAGAGGTGGGCGGAGAGGAACCTCATGAAGTTCAACAAAGGCAAGTGCAGGGTCCTGCACCTAGGGAGGAATAACCCCATGCACCAGTGCAGGTTGGGGGCTGACCTGCTGGAAAGCAGCTGTGCAGAGAAGGACCTGGGAGTGCTGGTGGACAACAAGTTAACCATGAGGCAGCAATGTGCCCTTGTGGCCAAGAAGGCCAGTGGTCTCCTGGGGTGCATCAGGAAGAGTGTTGCCAGCAGGTCAAGGGAGGTGATTCTCCCCCTCTACTCAGTCCTGGTGAGGCCCCATCTGGAGTACTGTGTCCAGTTCTGGGCTCCCCAGTACAAGAGGGATGTGGCACTACTGGAGCAAGTCCAGCGAAGGGTTACAAAGATGATTAGGGGACTGGAGCATCTCTCTTATGAGGAAAGGCTGAGAGAGCTTGGCCTGTTCAGCCTGGAGAAGAGAAGGCTGAGATGGGGGAATCTTATTAATGTATAAAAATATCTAAAGGGAGGATGTCAAGAGGATGGGACCAGACTCTTTTCAGTGGTGCCCAGTGACAGGACGCGAGGCAACGAGCACAAACTGAAACACGGGAAACTCCATCTGAATGTGAGAAAAAACTTCTTCACTGTGAGGGGGGTGACAGAGCACTGGACCAGGTTGCCCAGAGAGGTTGTGGAGTCTCCTTCTCTGCAGATATTCAAAACACACCTGGATGTAATGCTGTGCAATGTGCTCTAGGTGACCCTGCTTGAGCAGGGGGGTTGGACTAGATGATCTCCAGAGGTCCCTTCCAACCTCAGAGATTCTGTGATTCTGTGATTTACTTTCAGAAAAAGCATTTTCTAAATTTGAAGATATATGTACGAAAAATGAGAGGTAAAAGGAGGTGAGAGTAGAATCATTACAGGAAGGCAACAGTGCCAAGCTGCCTGGCTACACTTCACCCCAGAAGAATGGAAAAATCCTGATGGCTGTAGGTACAGGTCAACCTTCTCCTGACTTGGCAGCTGAAACTGGTCCTGAGATTGAGTCAGTAGCGTTTGAGGTGCATGAAGATGTAGCTAGATCTGGATTCATTTGCCTGATTCTGGGAACTTGGCCTGAGCTCTCCCAGGGAGGGCTCTTGCCACTCCAGGCTCCATCCCTTCCTGCGAGGAAGAGACAGCCATACTCAGAACATGGCTCAGGACATCTCGGCACCTCGGAGCAGCTCTTTCTGTCCATGGATGACAGATTTGATAACATGACTATTATTAATGTACCCACCTCAGTTAGGTGGAACTAAGCTGGGCCCCAGGCACATTTCAGCATCTTTAGATGTCTAAATATAATTGAAAATCCTGCCTTCCTAACTTGGGCTACACTCACCCTCTGTAGATCATTGGTACCAGCTCATATCCAGGATGAAATTAATGGGCTATGGATGCCACAGACAGTCATTGCTATCAAACTCTGTAATTTTAAAAATCAGCAGAAGTATAAAACTAAAAGGAAAGCACAGCTACTTTTAATATGATCATCTTCAGCAAGCAATTTGCAGTATACAGAGAAAGGTGTCTCTGCCAAATGGCAATGTTGTGTTGTGGGAGACTTGGTTCTCCCAGTAAACATTTTCCAAATAGTGCCACTGCCCTTGTATTTATCTTCGAAAAGGGAAGGAAAGGAAAAGGAAGAGAAGGGAACGATGATATTCAAGTCAATTGATTTTCATTCAAAAAGTTCATACTTCTGATTGTAAGTGAATTGCACAGTTTCTGATTAGGTTACATTTATGTCACTTCGTGTTATGTTATCCTTGTCTGACATAACATGTTTGAGCAAAATAAACTTGAATTAATCAGTCATCTGCATTTACCTTTTTTAATCTGACAGAGCTATTCTAACATATTGTATTAAGAGGGAAGCTACAGAGACAAGAAAACTGAAGACAGTAGAAATTAAAAAATATTATCTCGATGTTAATCATTATTCTAAAGTTTTAAAACTGAGTTAAAACTACTGCTTTTTCAAGTCTAAAGATGCTACTTGTTCATGTCTGTGCATATTTTCTCTGGAAAAGTAATGAAAAAATGGATCAATTGCATTCATTGTTACATAAATTTCGAAATCAGAAGAAACTAAACAGTAGCATTTTCTGCTCTAACTTTTTAGAGTTGAAAGAGTTGTAGACTGAAATAAAGGAATTTGGTTCTTCTACAATTAATACTCTAAAATGAAGACTAGGTATTCATTCTTCCAAGAATTGTTCACATTAAATCACATCATAAACTAAGGATATGTAAAGGTAGGTTTATTGTTATAAAAATTAAACAGTTCCTGAGAGAACTAGAGAATTATGCTCGTCCTCTAAAATGCAGATTAATCAATACTAATCACATTTGTGCCTCCCTTTACCTTCCATTCTGCAGTAAGAAGGTAGCTGTGGGACATACTGTTCTTGCGTGTTTTAGACAAACCAAGAATGAAGCAGGAAGCTGTCTGACAGAGTGAAAGGGAGCCAAACTACAGTCCACGGCCACTGCTTCCTCTGACCAGAATAATATATGTTTGTCATTAACTAACAGCAGAAGAGAGCATATTGTTTTCCCATGTACTGCACTTCTCAGGATTGTGCAGTCTTGCCTTGCCTATCTCAGCGGAAATTAACATATTTTCTTTGATTGAAGGTAGGATACTATACTAGTCTTGTGGCTTTTCAATTATTGTTATTCTTGGCAGACTCAATGAAATATATGCATTCAACCATACGTACATATATACACATATTGTACGTGTCTGTATTTCTCCGGGCTTTCATGTAAAGGCATAAGCGCAGCAGTAATACATTTTATTATGCACTCACTGAAAACAAATCAAGGGATGACATTCACACAATATTTAAATATATCACGACATTCCTAAAGTCGTGAGGAAAAAGCCTAAGTACAACATGGATCTTGAAATAATCAATCTGCTTGGAAAAATGGGAACCTAATTAAAACATAGGCTGCCACTTTTATAAATGCACTACAATGAATGTGGACATTAGAGATATAGGCTGCATCTATGCTATAAGCACCTTGCCACTGAAATGTCTGTGGGTTCAGGAACTGTGCTGGACTGAAGACCTCCAAAACTCCAGGCACTGAACCTAAATCTTCTTTCTCTTTTCTTTAGATTAGGCATCCATAATTCTGCCAACCTGAACTGCATGCAGAAAGAAGTAATTACAAATCATGCCACAATTCAGTTTATATATGGGAAATACACACCTGAAACTAAAGTGTTTTAATCAAAACATTAAATTCTGAGCAGGCAACAGATCAGTTTGATTAGTTATTGTTCAAACTTCTGGCCTAAAAAACCATCTATGAATATAGACAATTGGAAAAAAATTGGAGATTCTGAACAGCTCTAATAATAACTTGCTTTTACATTTCCTTGCCATGTCATCCCAATGTGACATTGCAGAATCTGCACAGTGACAATGTAATATGAATATGTAAATATGCCAGATATGCTCTAAGCCTCAGTCTGGCATGTTGATAAAACAGGAAGTTATTGCATGCTCTGAAACTGAGCATTAATCTCCCCACATTTACTAATATTAATCCAAACTACTCCATGTACTGCAGCTTGAAAGATGTTCAATTAAAACTCACTCTGCCTGGTATAAATTACCATTATTATGTTGTGAAAGGAATCCTGGAAATACCTGCTAACTTGTTATATGTGCACTGCCCTTATTCTCACCTCACCTCCCAGACAGTGATTTCAGAAAATTGCCTTTAGTTATTTAAAATTCTGTCAAGAGCTGGTTAAGAAAAACAATGAAGGGTTGAGCGCAGGCATAATTTTTCTGAGAACTTAGTACTGCAGGCTACTGAATAATAAGTGCAGGAAATATCTGTATTTTGAACATGTATTTTTATTTCCAGGGTGGAAAAGTTTACTTACACACTCATATACACATACCTATTTTAGTAGACTTATTTTCATTGCTACAGTCCATTGATTTGTCTTAAACTATATGAAGACTAATCTGCTGCAAAATGACTTTCAGGTCTCAAGTCAAAAAAAATACTTCAATCTGTTATTATTTTGATGATAAAAAAAAGCCAACTTGTTCAATGTTACAGTCTCTCTCTCTCTTTTTTTAATAACAGTCATCAAATTCAACTGTGTAGATTAGCTATCCAAACATAAATTCTGTAATTCTAAGACAAGAAAGGACACATGTAAATATCTAAATTATAGTCTAATCACAGAGTGGTTATTTGATTGCTAAAAATGTCATATTAATCATATGGAAAGTTTAACTTTTCTATTAGTACAGTTATGGCATATTTGAAAGCATTAATTTTGAAAAATCTTGTAAATAAGAATAAAACCAGACAAGTGTTGTGATATTTTATATCTATAAAAATTATTCTAAAACCCCTGAATTTCCAAATTAGAAAGATCCTTAAGCACATGTCTAATTTAAATATAGAAATAATTCAAATGAAATCATTTAGTACTTAATGGCAAGCATATGCCAGCCAACCTTCTCTAAAATATAACTAATTCCTGGAAATTTTGTATAACCAAAGACAGCAGTTTGGAATGAACACAACTACAAACTTTGCAGTTTTTCCAATGCCATTACTCCCTGAACTCCCAGAGGTAGCTAGAAAATCAAGCAAGTTTTGCAAAAGTATTTGAGGACAGCATGTTCTTGTATATTGGACTAGACCCTTAGCATTTTAGAGTGGTATCTGATAGGGCTTGTGAGGGCTTCAAGGATCTCCAGTGTTTTCCTTTGTTCTCTGGGGATACCGGAGGCCTTTCCAGCACGGTTCAAAAAACATCTGCTGGAGAGAGCCCTAAGAGAAGGCCTCTCGGATCCCTTGCCTGGGTATCAAACATAACCGGGACTGGCAAAGTGCCCATTTCACTGTGTCTTTGAGAACCTAAGGGTGCAACTGCAGAAGAGCTTTAGCTCAGATCACAGTGCGCTTTTGTAGTGAATCACCTGCTGATCTCTGCTTTGCCAGAAGATGCAATCTAGGAGCATGGTTCCTTCACTCCCTTGCTAGTAGTCCTGTGGGACTGGACCATGTTTAGTCCAAAGTAGACCCCCCCCCCAAAAAAAAAAAAAACACAACAACAGATCAACTGTAGATATCAGGTCCTTAATGCCAACCATTTCAGCCTGCAGATCCACTCATTCTGTGCTACTCTCCTTTCTGTCACAGTCATAGCATAAGAATATTTAAGCATTTTAGGACATTTAGAGTTCCAGGCAGGCAATTTGATAGTTATTTTAATATTAATTTGTATTTGTCCTTATATGTAACAATCATTTTTAAAGAGATAAGGAATCCACTATAACTTATTCTGTAATCACTTTTCAGCTTGGCACAAATTTTGTTACAGTTTAGTAGACTGATTTCAACTAATTGAAATATGACTCACTTAAAACATGAAATTACCAATCTGCAAATTATGTAAATTATCATTTTAATACAGAAGTTGACACATCTATATTTTAAATGGATCAACCAACTGAATTTATTTCCCTGACTTCCATCACCTTGATGTGTTTAGTGGAATCCACGGTAATCACAAAACTTATTCTTTTCAGAAAAGCTGAGTAATACAAGTTCTTAAAAATTACAGAACTAAAGAAAAAATATTTACCCAACAGGCCTCTGCTTCTCCCTGGCAGAGATATTACTCCTCTTAATTTACATTTTAATTACTTCAAGGACATTTAGCCATTTACAAGCACCATATTAGTGACTAAGTGAGAAAATTCTGAGAAATTACATCAAATTTTACAAGGTATCAGTTTAACAAACAGAAGACCTAACTTTACAGATGTGGGCCTTGTTGCCAAATGGCACCAGCCAGTTCCCAAGATATTTTGAACATTAGAGAAGCACCACACTGCTATTATTTTCTTTACTTGGGCAAATGGATTCATATATCATCTAACAGTCAGAAAGAGACAGGTAGTGAAAAATATTAATGGCCTGATCTTTTCTGAGTATGATCTGATCACCAAAGAGCAAGAAAGAAACTGCATAAGAAAAGCCTTTCTTCATAATTAGGAAAAAAAGTCATTAGGAATTTCACCACCAGGTAGCAATACTCTTTATATATTGCCCTTTATTCCATTACTCAAACCTCCCTTTTTTAATACAGGATTGTGTCCATTAATCTTAACCAAGTAAGGCAGTGTCAGACAAACATACTCTGTATGAGTCAGATGCTTCCTAACTTAATTATTCTGGATAACATTTTGAAATACATCTAAGTTGCTTAGGAACCATTTGAGTCATGGCCGGTACTTTTAAGACTTTGGCAAATTTCATCCTTCTGTATAAACTCTGAAATTCAGCAAAAAGTAAGGACTGAAAGTTTGGATTCATTATACAAAAGATACACTGGTACCACAAAGGACTGCATTACGGTCATCTGCTATAAGCAAAGGAGAATAAAATTGGAAATCAATGGACCAGAACAAATCTATTGACAATTAGGCCTAAATGAGGGCTAAAATAATGACAAGATTCAAATCCTTAGTCTCTTTGGGGTCCTTCAAAGTGAAATGCAGAAGAAAAGTAAAATACTGGTGATAACCAAAGTGAAAAGGAAAGCTGCACCACCACAACTACTACTCTCACCATCTCCTAGGACTTCTGAATCTCGTACTGTTGCACTGCTCTGGCTCGTGGCTGCTCCAGGCAGACCCAGTCAGAGATGGGAACACAGCTGATGCTGTCACCACCAATAGTGGATTCCACCTGGATGTGACACTTGTGGTTTTGCTCCCTTTTCCTCAAGTTTCTTTTTAACCTCCTCCTTATTCCACCCACCTTATTTGTTCTCTTTCTTATTTTTTCTTTTATTCTTTAGTTTAATAAATAGTTTTGAAGTGTACAAAAACTACTCTGCTTATACTCTCTAAATTAAGTTAGCTAACTGTCAACATCCCTCTTCTCCTTAGAGTCAGTCAGCTGGCCACATCAGCTGCATTATTTTATATTGCATAGATAGCCATTTTAACATCTTGATTGTGGAAGAGTTAAACAGTCTGCTAAATAGGAGAACTACCTTTCATTTTCAATCTGGGACAGTCCCGGAGGCATTAGTCATCATTAAGTTAGCACCTCGTGCACAGCAGAAGAAAGATAGTGCTTGCCATCAGTTCTGCTAAGCACCAGCCTCAGTAAAACAAACCCTATAGTGTTGCTAGAAGGTAAAGGAAATCTCACACCATTGGCTACTTTGGAAAGGATGACATGTACAGGGTACATGAGGCTTTGTTCAACCTGTATTTATCTACATACTGTATGTATTTTATATTTGAATAAATTTCTAATTGGATTCTTTGGTTTAAGAAATGGGAGCAATGCATAAGTAGAAGAAGAATTAAAGAGAAGAACTCACCAAAATCCAATATATAAAAAATTGAACAGAACAGAGAAACGGTACTCATGAGGATGACTTTGTATCCAAATCTGAGAGTTTTCTGCAGTGGACTGTCACAGTGAAAAACTGCTCAGTTCACAGAGTTCAAATCAAACCATAATCAAAGTGGCTTATTGATTTATTATTGACATGTTAGTAATTGAAAATGAGTGAACTATACATTTAGGATCAATATCAATAATGCAGTAGATAAGTCACGAAACTAGCCTTTTACAAAATTTAATAAACAGCTAAAAATTCCTAAGCACCCTTCTATAGTTAATACCTAAAAGTTGTAATCCTCCCCCATGCACACACGCACACTCACACACAGCGTTTCAGGCACAGCACCCCACACTGGTGTGGGTTACCAGCATATCCCCTCCTCTGGGAGTGCAGGTTTCCCAGCTTCCAAGGGAGATGTGGTGCTTCAGCTTCACGGGGACCTCTGCTGCTTCCTATATCAATGCAGGAATACTTGGTTACTTCTAAGAAGTTTTCCTGAAATCTAGGTCCATAAGTTGTTTGGGAACAATTTAGACACAGAACATGAAAGCATGAAAGTTGAATTATGTCTGTATTAGGATTCTAAAATGAGTGAGAAATAGAAAAAATAGTGACAAAAATTATTTATAGCTCATCTAGAACAAGTTCTGAAATATCTCTTGATATTGAAGTGCTAATTTCAAGAGCAAACATGTTAAGATAGACAGATGAGCCCCGTATAACACAGAATCTTTGGTAATACTCTCATTTGTTGCTGATTCTCATGATCACAGCAAAATGCAAGGATTTCTAATGCTGAATGTGCAAAAGAATCACACCCAATTATGTTCTGCTAAAAGAATACTTTCATGAATTTGGTGGGAATGATGATATGCACAAAAAGAGAAGAAACCTGTCGCAGAAGCAGAAATAGGTTCAGACCTACATTCATACTATCATAGTACTGCATAAGAACAATACTGCTCATCTGGGGACAAGCCAAGCCTAGTAGGAGGAGTTTTACTAAAAGCAGACAAAGTCATAATACTTATGTCTATGAAAAATGAAAAGAAAATAGTGTACTTCAGGGACATTTAGAAACTGGAAACATTTCCAAGCTGTTTACCAATTAAATGTGAACGAAAGCAATATTGGATAATAGAATTGTAATATTGTATAAAATAATAGTGCCATGAACAGGACTGCAGGATGGAATGGAGGAGATGGATAGAGCTTCTTCTGCTTTTCCAGGAGGCAAGAAGGAAGATAAACTGGCTTTCTGTGCCAATGGTGCAGATTCCTGACATATGCCAGAGCTACAATTTTTTGGTAGTTCTGACCTTGGCTAGCATTAGGAAAGCAAGAACTGTCGTCTTCTTTCTTTCACTAATATTATATGTGGTCATGGTAAATTCAATGTTTGGTAAAACTACAAAAGTTGAAGTTGTCGAATTTCCTGCTAAGACACTAGCAGGAAAACAGAGAATGAAGTTGAAGATACAACAAGCATTTCTAGAGGCAATAGCAATGAATAGAAATCAAGAGAATAAGCCCTTTACACAGTCATATAGGTGAGGAATAGAGGGACACTGCAAAGTGGTAAGTGTAATAAAAATATTTTAAAAATTGATTAAAAGCAGAAGCTAAAAACGAGTCTTCCATAAACCAACAGTATCACTGCCTCCCTCCATATTTGTTTATAATGATTTTTCGTATACAGGAGCTAGAATGTGTATTCTCTTCTGCAAAGATGTTAATCATCTGCAAATTAATTACATCAATAAAAAGTAGACTAGCAAAGGAGCCTCATATTAAACAAAAAAAGCAATAGATTAACCTAATGATGGGACAAAATTCTGTTTAAGGAAGGAGAACATTCATGTAAGACATAAAATATGATGTATAGATAAAAAGGAAGCAACATCTAGATCACAAAATGCCATGACTGTGAGGTATAAAGTCTTTTTAGTAGGAGCAGGGTACATCTTCAGAAAACTAATGAGACATTTGACTGTCTGCCAAGAACAGAAACAAGTATGTTGCACTCAACTGGACAGGGCTTAATAGAGATGGGATCTGAGCCAAGGTACCAGGAGTCAATACCAGACTCTCAGAACAATGATATGGAGACAGGGAACTATAAAAACGCAATTGACACTAACAAGGATGTTGATAAACAAACACAATAAAGGACATCGGAGGAGACTGTGTATCAGTTATGGTATTGTAAATTCCAAGCTCCTATGGAGCTACTTCTGTGTTCACAGGGGTATAATCAAGATCAGAAACTGGCCTAGGATAAGTATGCTCAGATTTGAAAAGGTCAAAGCCTCTCATCATACAATCAAAATTACTTGGATTCCCACATCACAGAAGCAAGTGATTATAAAGAATTAAGTTACCGTTTTTCAGTGACTGATTGATTTAAAGTAACTATATTTTCTTACTTTGAACAAAATGTGGATTGGGGCACAGTGATGCAATACAATGGACAACTGTTGTAAATCTGCACAGAAATACAATCTCCTGCCTGCAGAATAAAGGTCAAGGTCCAGCATTCTTTCTAGCTTTGTTTATAATCACTTTGTTTTATCTGGATGATCGTAGATCCTATAAAGTCATTCTCCTTTCAGATCAAATTGAGATGAAGGGGTTTTGTGAAGCCCACTTCGCACACCAAGGAACAACTGACAATATTAGGCTATTCTGAGCAGACAGTTTAATATCAGTTTCTGGAATAAAACAGCCTGTTTGTAAACTATTACATAAAGTATGAGAAAGGCATGCTCACATACATCAGGAAGACATTTGCCTTATTACAATGATGTGCCCCAAGTTCTATGTCTAGTTTTCTCCTTTTTTACTTTTTTTACTTAATGTATCAGGAAGTCAAAATCAGAAAAGTGGATAAACACTACATTAAAGTGATATCTCACTCATTACTTATTAATCTAAAAGTTTATATTGGTTTTTATTTCAGTTAAATGTCATCTTTCTTCACTTTAAACCTAAGTCCCTGGAGAACAACAACGAACTTAAAGATCTCTAGCCAGTAGACCACTGGGGAGAGACAAAATAATTGCTACGAGAATTTATCTTCCTTACTGTTGAAAGCTGTTTGTTCTCCCAAAGCAAAACACTAAAGGCTTTAACGGCCTTGTAGAAAAGCCCTTAACATCAAGGTAGATAAAGGAATGGATTGCAAAAGTTTATATTCTCAGTTGAATTTTAACCCACTTCAGTGATAGTCCAGGGGCAAGATGAACTCAAAAGAAAACTGTTATAGTATTAATGCATTTTTCTTTCCACTTCCTGGAGAATTTAGAAAGTTCTTTAAAATCTGACTCTGTTTTTGTTTGTATTTTAAACTTCTATTTCTTGACAATTACAATGACTATTTCTTGACAATTGAAATTATAAGATTCACTTGTATAAACTTGGTTCAGATAGCAGTTTCTTTTATATTAAAGCATAGCTCTTTCTTGCTGCTATGGTATGATTCAAGCAAAACATCATAGGTGGTAATGTAAATGAAAAGTAATAGAACTCAGTGGTACATATTTGTTATAATATTTACCTATGGAATGCCTTGAGTAAAGTCCATTGGAATTGTTTTTTTTTTACTCCTCTGGAATTCACTTCTTTTTTCATCTTAAAGGAGTTACAACATTACTTATATCTGCTCAGTAGTATTAAAAATTATCATTTAGTGAAAAAAAGAGACTTCTAGGTTTCATAAAATTTCATTTGCCACTCATAGCCAGATAAATAAGTTTGAGGAGGGGGAAAGAGAGGAACAACTTCAGGGAAGAGTCTACCAAAAAATTATCAGCTTCTTTCTACCTAACCAACCCTAAGAAGAATCTTACTTCACCTTTACCAGCATCCATTGATGTCAGCACTTGTAATTTCTTCTCCCTCTTCTCTCTTCACACCAGATTAGTGCTATGCAATTATGGGGCATCGAATGGTATGCAAAAGATCCTGAAAAAGAAACTTAAGATAAATTTAAGAGTCCAAGGCTGAATGAGTGATCCAATATCTAATTTGCATGTCACAATTTTTTGCCCCAAAGTTTACTTATTTGACTAAAATTTTGCTATTTCCCCACACTCAAAAATACCGTCCAGCTGGCTGAGCTTTGATCCTGCGTAAGACAATTTGGTATTCATAACTTAGATATTGTTGCACTTAAGATCCCTCCAGAGCCTCCTGGGATAATGTGCCCCTTATCTCTGTGATGGCTGTCTTTTTCCATGCATTAACTCTCCTGTTATTTTGTCACACAGCCTGGGACTCAAAATATGCCTGCTCTACCTGCCTAACTCTTTTGCAATATTTCACTGTGTAGAAGGGATAACTCTTTGCGATTTTCTTTGAAAAAAGCCCTAGGAGACCATGGGTCCACCTTTCAGTAAGGATCTAGCAAGAAAAGTGTTTATCAAGGGGGCAGGAGAGGCAGCTTCCATCCACAGCGTAGCTGGCAGGCTAAGGAAGCCAAAGCCCTCACTACCTGGGAGAGCAAGCTCGGCTGGGTGTCCTCTGCTGGGGTGGGCCAGTGTGCGTTCAGGAATTTAAAATTACTGGTGCCGAAATCAAAACAGGCAGCAGGGACACTCTTTCGCATATCTTTCAGGGCCAAACACTCATTGGAGGACTGAAGATGATGGTCCTCATTTCCCTTCCCTTGGCATTATTTCAGATTTTCTACAAGAGAATAATGGATTAGAAACAATAAGAGGGACTAGAAAACTTTCTCTTTACATTCAGCTTAGCCGGATGGCAGAAAAGAGCAGTCCATCGCATCAAGTTTCCTACTGGAAGTTAAGTTTTTCCCCCCCTCTGCCTAGAGGCCTCTCCAGATGCTTGGTAGTAATGCAGTGTTCTGTGACCAAGGCCTTTCTGAAGGAATGATTTTTCTTTAGTCTATAATTTTGATTTCTGAAATCAAAATCATTTCTGGGAACAGAATTTTGGGGACTCCTAATTTTAAGCTTCCTAGGAGATCCGTTCATATCAGAGGTGTCAGGAAAAAAAAGCAGACATTCAAGAACCTATAACAAAGATGCAATGAAAAATGAACTATTCCTATAAGCTTGATATCTATTTATGGTACACTGCATTTAATTGATCTAAGCATCTCCCTATCAATTTAATTATAATATGGTGATTACCTTTGTTGACATAATATGTTACAGCAATTCTAGGGACATTTTATAGAAGGTAAAGCGACTTTCAAGTGAGTATGCTCCACTTGCGACTCTTACCAGCCCATGCAGAATTTAAAAGCACATAATGGTGTGTACCTTCATTCACACCATTAATACAAGTAAGTGTTTGAAGAAACAGTTTATTCTGCAAATAAGAAGAGTTGTACACATAAATTAGTGCATATAGATCTCAAAATTTCTTTTTAAATTCTGAATATTAAAATTAATAGTTGCAACAAATTTTATTACTATATGTTTTTCCACTCTCAGTGAAAGCCATAACTATAGGTGGAAACTAAGAGAAGAGGTAATGAAAAAGTTATTTTTAACACAATTTATGTGATTCCCAAGATCAAACTGAATGGATAATCAAGTTAAACAGCAGAAAAGAACTGAAATAGGTGGCAATACATGTCTAGTTTTTCCCTTCCATTTTTTCCAATATTTCATTGGTTTAGTTTTTTTTTTCCTGACTCATTATTCTAACATTTGACTTTAAAGGGTAACACTCAGCTGACATTGAATAAAAACTGAATGCTATCAACAAATTGTCTTCGTCAAGTAGTTCTCTGAACAACTATGTAGAAATTTCAGCTTACTCTTTGATGAATATTGTATCTGAATAATTTATTATAGCCCTAATCCTTGAAGCTGTAAAGAGATACAAGAAAGAGACTATTTAGGCTGGTGCAAAAACAAGTTAAGGGCAATATTGCTGCATTCCTAAAAGCATGATATGGCACTCATGTACTTTAAACATGCAAGCAACTAGTAAAAGGCTCCATAGAATTTAGAGAGCTCTTATAGAAATGTATTAGTTTCTTTGAAATAAAGAAACCTGCTTCTGCCTTTCTGACACTACACTGGGATGTCAAGGACACTGAAGAATCATCAAATACCATAAATAAAAATTTTGCTATTTAGAAGTGTGTCCAAAAATCCATCAACATAAAAAAAATGGGGAAAGAGGGTTTTTTTTTCCTCCAATTATACAAAATCATTTAAAAACATAACCATGAATTAGCTAATTAAATAAAGATAACAGAAAATGTAAAAAAAAATGTTAGATACATTTGGTTTCATATCATTCATAGGGTTCATTCATATCATTCTCTCCTGGTGCAGATGATTACATGAACTCCAACAATTCTAAAGGAGGCGAGAAAAGCAACTTCTACTGGTGTTGCCAGTAATAATCATGGGCAGAAAATAGCCCTCACGTATCCAAATAAAGTTCCTTATATTACCTTAATACCATTCCGTCACTAGATTATTGACTGCCAAATAAATTTTCACAGCCTGTAACTCTATAGCCCTGCAGCGTTGTTCTGTTACATTTTGCAATCTTAATGGAACAGGAACAAAGCTAAAAAGTAGAAATCCTGAATTAAACTACCTCAGTATCCTATCTTTGACAGTGGTTAGCAGTAGGTGTGTAAGAACAGCGATTTTCCTCTGATATATCCAATCCAACAGGACTGGTGAACATTTCAACACCCAGCCAACATAAAACCTTGTGTACAGATAAAATATTAGTACAAAGTAATATTCCTTAGCAATTTTTACGTCTAAGTTTGTCCTCACAAGATTATTTTAGAATAAGAAACACTAGCAAGAACAATTTAACTTCAGGAATATTAGGACACGATAGAAGAGTTAGCACCTGCGCATTCATTTAGCCATCCAAAAACATTTTTAATTTACTTTGAGCTTAGTTATTTATAGGAAATAATACTAATCATGCAATTTAAGATACCTCTCAATGGGTATTTCATGACCCAGAAACACTATTCAGCACTACTGTGTAATATTTACTGTTGTGAATAAAATATTTTATACCTAAGAAATATAATCTAAATGCGTGCATGGAGTATATAGGAGCTAAGCCCCAGTGTACTTACTTCTGTGCAGATACTAGGAAGAAAAATGGAAAATGCAGTCTCATTGAAAACTGCACTGATTATACTGAACTGTTGTTTCATAGTCAAAGAAAAAATTTATGTTTTTTGGAATTAAATGAGTCAATATTAGGTCTTAGAATCACCCTGCATTTTGATTTTTAGTTGGTATATATTATAATATGATAACAAATGTCAAAATTAAAATGAAGCATTTGCTGCTCAAGATATTTTTCCCTTCCATTTTCTTTTCTGGGAAATTTTGAAATTTTCAAGGTTTGTTCCAAAATGAATTAAAACAAATGTCAAATCTCAAACCTTCTGCTAAATGGAACTTCCACTCTAACTTTCTATAGTAAGTTGAAAGGAAAAATAACAGTTAAGACTGAAGAGCTACTTATAGAACTGCGGTGCCCAGTATAAAGGGAAATACTTTCAACAGGAATTTCTGTGAATAGAAGGTCTAAAACCATGGATATAAATTTTTAATTGCACCTGAAAGTTATCAACAGCATTTATTTTAGTTAAGAAAAATGCATGTTCAAATGCATAATTCACTCATTTAGCTGCTTAAATTTCCCTTTAGACATGTATTTATTTAGAATGTTTCCACAGTCTCAGGGAATATATTACTGAACCTATGCTTATTGCCTTCTAGTAAGATACCCTGGTTTTGGTATAGTCTCCTGAGGGGACAAGAAAGATGGCTTTGATGTCAGCTTCAGTGATTCCACAGTATCAAAGGCAGGCAAAATTAATGATAACAGTGAAAGAAACTGCAAAACACAGTCCTAGGGATCTGAATTTCACGTTTTCTAAGTGCATGCCTTATAGGATCGCCTCTGTGAATACCACTGCTGGTTAAAAAATAACTTGATAGTTTATTTCTTTTATGTAGCAAGAAATACAACCTTTTATGCCGGCTCAGTTGCTAATGGGCAGCCTTTGAGCATCTTAGGACCTAATGGGAGATTTTCACAGTTTGGGATTTACAATTTAACTTAATGAAATGCCCAGAAGAGGAGTGCTTGCTAGGACTCTAAGAGTTTCAAAAAAAATTACCTGGTAAGTTAACATCATCCTCTCTTTATGTTGCAAAACTGTTTCTGTACCAAATTCAACTAAAGTCAAAGAGTTTAGAAGCAAGAAAACATTAAGAATTTTTTAAGCATAAAATGGTTTTGCAGGAGACCTTATGATTGAAAAAATAAAATAAAATAAACTGTCACCACATGACCTAAGGGAAGGTTTAGATCTGGTTAAAAAAAAAAAAGTTCTTTGTATAACAGGATGAGTGAAGACTTAGGGTTGCAAACACTGTTGAAATTTTGGAAGGTTTGAATCCAAGTCTGGACTTTTCAGCTCTACAATTATTTAAAATTAAAGTCATAGTTCTTCTAGGTCCTCATAAACTTTATACAGGTTGATGTTAAAAGCTGGGAAAATATATCACCCATGATAGATATTGTTAAAGCACTAACAGTTAACCAAAGGAAAGCTAAAAACAATGAAGGACTTCTTTGGAGTTCTGTATTATGACTGAGAAGTTTTGGCTTGTGGCATGTGATATCCTGTTTGAAAGCGACTTACTTCAATAGACTTCAGTTTAGAATATATAATATGTATGAGCCCAGTTCAAAACAAAGGAGTGATTTAAAAAAACACCAAATTATCAAAATTAACTATAGTCCTTAGATGCCTGGCAAGCTTCTGTCTTCCTCAGTCAAGAAAAATCTGGGTTCACTTTTCAACCTGGCCTGATATTTTATACACCTGTGTTGTAGTTCTTTCTAGTCTTTATTTGCTTCCAGAAGAAAATATTCGCAATGATTCATTCCATTTGCTAGTTATCAACAGTTGCCAGTGCTTTAATTGTTTGACATGCAAACACATGGGATAATGGCTTTTTAAATTTAATTTCTTTTTGTCTGCTTTGTGAAAGTACCCTCCAAGTCTTGCTGAACACATTGGGGCAGCATGTCTGGCATTTATCCTGCTTCATGATGAAGAAGGAAGAGCTCCCTACGCAGTTTTGCTGAAGTCCTACAAAATGAAATTTGAATAGAAAATAATGCAGTTGCAGAGCTTTCAAAGAGAAGTAAACAAAATATGAAGAAAGACTTTGAAGCTGCCTTTGAAAGTCTTTGAAGATGAGCATTATTGTTGTCTTTAAAAGTCTAAGGAAGACACTAGTTTTTATAATCTCATTTAATTATAAAGTCATCAAAACAGTGGTTTAGAATGGTGCCTGTAATCTCTTAATTCATTTAATTTAGAATCCCACCCACTACAAAACAGTAAAGAAGAAAAGTCTAGGTATACTAACAGCTCCGTGACAGCAAATGGAGGAGGATATAAACCTTTAGTTCCTGTAGAAATGTAGACACAGTGCTGTCATTTCACAGCAAAACTGAGTTGTCAGACACCATGTTCACAGAATCACAAAATCAAAGAGTAATTGTGGGTGGCAGGGGCTTCTGGAGGTCATCCAGTCCCATCACTTGCTTAAAGCAGGTCTAATCAGATCAGGCAGCTCAGGGCCATGTCCAGTCAAATCTTGAACATCTCCAAGAATGGCTATTACACAACTTCTCTGGGTACCTGTTCCCGTGTTTGACCACCTTCATGATAAAAAATAAATAAAAATAAAAAATCCTTATATCTAGTTGTAGTTTCCATGTTCCAGTTTGTGCCCATTGCCTCTCATCCCATTGCTGTTTACCTTTGAGAAGACTCTGACTCCATCTTCTCTGTATCCTCTGATCAGGCAGTTGTAGACAGCAATAAGGTCTCCCTGAAGCTGTCTCTGCTCCCAGCTGAACAGACCCAGCTATTTCAGCCTCTCCTTGTATGTCCCGTGCTCCAGCCCCCAGCCATCTCAGTGGGCCTCTGCTGGACTTGCTCCAGTATGTCAACATCTTTCTTGAGATGGGGAGCCCAAACTGGACAGAGTAGTCCAGATGTGGACTTGCAAGTGACCAGAAAAAGGGAAGAGAGGGGAGAGACCACTTCCCTGGGCCTGCTGCCCACCACAGGCATTACTAACACAGCTCAGGATGTGGCTGGCCGCCTTTGCTGCAAAGGCACACTGCTGTTAGCAGGTGTTAGAAGATAATGCAATCACCTCACAGAATGAAAAATTTAAGCTCCATTTTTTTTAACCTTTTCTGTACACAAAGCTCACTTGTAAGTCAATACTCCTCCTCACCCTAAGTGAGCAACAATTAAATAACATTAATTGAACAATATCAAATTTCTGCAAATGTATAATGGTAATTCTTTCTCTTACTGATGTCAAGCCAACCCTCAGAATGCTGGCAACATAAATAAAGTCCAAGGATTGAAAAAGGATCACAAAATCATATTACTTCGAAGATGACAGAATCAATATTATTCTTGTGCACTTGATGAAGCTTTTCAGGCTAGAAATCTGTAGAGCTCTATCTGCTTTTTCAGCTCCAGTTTTCAGCAATGTTGGCTCTATTTTGGTGACACTATATGTGTAATGAAATATTCTCTAGAAGCAGAAGCCACGTCACAGTGCATAGTAAAGCACATTTTGCAGTGACATTTCTGAACCCTAGTTACATATATATATCATATATATAGTGTTTTACTTAATCAGTGTTAAAGCTTTAAAAAGAAAGGTGAACATGAGCCACACATTTCAAATGATAATGTAAAAGCACTGCAGATGACCAGCATACACAAGTGGATTTGAAGATTAGATCATTGACAATGGTTATGTTTTTGAATGCCACTGAGCTGACATTCTGATCTAATTGTTTGCTTTAGGCAACAGAAATAGTTAGAAGTTTTACTGAGATTTTAACTTAACCTTTCCAAGAAGAAACAGTGAAATGTTTTTCTAGACAAATGAATTCGGTATAATCACTACAAAATGATGAAAAAAGTGCAGTTGGCCATAAAGGAATGATATTTAAAGCTTGCCCACAGTTGCAGAACACAGTCATCTTAGATCAAAAACAGTAGTTGTAACAATAGCAAAATAATATTTCTTCACCAAAGAGAGAAAACTACCCTAAACATCTTTACAGAAGACAGATATTTCAATGGGAAGAGTTCTATTCACACAACTGGACCCCAGATGCCTGAGAGGGATGCCACAGTCACAGATCAATTCCAACACTTCATTGGATAACATCGAAACTAATACACAGTGATGTCCCAGAATGTCACAATATTAATCTGCTTTCATCACTTCATGCACTGTCAACTTTACTTTAGTACATGAGTCATCAGCTTTTCACGTAATTCTTCTTTTCAGTTATAACACTGCTGTTTAGAAAACAAGCAAAGACTTCTAAAAGCAAATGTATATACAGTCAGTACTGTAAGAAGCCATTTTGTATTAGATGAAGACTACTAAATGACGATTAACATTTTTCTCTAGAACTAAACTGGTCCACAGAGACTAATATTCCTATAATTAAGAAAGATTTGTTGCACTGTAGCTGAGCTGCACCACTTGAATGTTGTGATCTGAACTTTAGCATCTAAACCATGAAGACAAATGGCATATCTAAAAGTGAACTATTGCTCTGTATATATCAGGGGGCAGCCATATGCATTTAGTTCATGGGATAAATAGCTTGTTTGTAGGCTCTCTTGGCCAAGTAGATGTTGATTCTGGAAAACATGAAAGAAATGTAGAAGGAACAAAATGCTTTACTTGCAAATGTATGGATCATCTAGATTTTAATGGAATGGTTTGGGTCTATGTACCAATCCCTTCAACTAATATAAAAGAAAACTGCTAACCTTTGTGCCATAGGCTTCCCAGTGAATTAAGTGCACGGAAACATTTTCCTGTAGTCTTAGGTCTGAGTAATATGTTTTTAGTTCTGTCTTGTTTTAATTAAAGGTACCTTATACTTCATAAGTTAAGATCTAAAGTCTACACATGATTTTAAAAGCATCAGCTATCAGAGGTGTTTATAGTACCATATTCTTTAAGAGTCCAAGACCAAATATTAAGTCTTTTTTTTGCTAAAAAGCTACATAAGGCAGAACAAAAAGACTATGGGAATTAGGTTTCCGACTTCTTTCAAGGCCTTGCAACCTAAATGCAGAAAAAAGGTGAAAATGGACAGAAGAGACATAACGTGCAAGAACAGAACTGATATTAATTAGAATGACAATTTTTCTCTGATGGTCTTTGAAAGCAAGGGCATAGTTTATATCTGAGGTAAAAGAAAAGGTAGATTCATTTGCAAGATGTGTAGAGAAGTCACTTATCACAATGATAGGACTCGAAAATTCTCTTTGCAGCAAGATACAAATAGGAAAGACAGCATTTGACAAGGTCAAAGAAAAAGATGTTGGAATTTGAGATGAGGGGATCCTGGATAAATATGTGGATAGATAGGGAGGACCGTTCCTTTGTGATCTTATGAAGAACAAATCTCCATGCCTTAGACACTGCTGGAACTGATGTCTGAATGAAAAGCATGCTTGGTTTAAGGTCCTTTACCACAAACTGTATTGTCTTGTTTGAAAAAGTGTTTGATAAAGGAGGTAGCATGTAGGGCACAGAGAAAGAATACGAGTTTTCATTTATTCATAATTAGTTTTATATGTCAAGTAGATACCCAAGAACTGTCACAGAGACAGGTTGAAAATTTCTTGAAGAGACAAGTTTGGGACATTGACATAGACTTGTGGAATAAGATATGATCGTTTAGTCCAACATATATCTCCTATGCCTCCGTTTACTGATGTTAGTCACACGACCTTGTCACTCAAGGCAAAAAAAAACCATAGTGTGCATAAAATTTCATACTACAGAAATGCATTTTAAGGCCAGAAAAATTCTCTTGCCTTCCATCCTTCTTCCACTACAAGATGTTACGTACTGAAAGCATGATCCGACATGTCTGAATGTCCTGGAGTTGAGAGTTATCTTATTTGTAAATGACATTACCTACAGTACAGGATATAACTCTCAGTATAACTTTTGTGGTGTACTTCTCAGGGTTTTTTTTCTCCATCACCAGTGTAATACTAATTTAAATTCATAGGTTGCATTATACTGAAGTTAAGAAAATGGTACAAAGACAATGCTATTATTAATAATATACTCTGGTTTAAAAAAGGTTTGTATATATCAGAAAGAATAATAATGATGTTGATGTTTTAGATTTTCATAACAACTTTCACCAGCCATCTCTATTTTATCAAAAAGTCCAGACATCCCAGTCAAGGATGAGGATCTCACTGTACCAAGTAATTTGTGACTGTAACCCTCCTTCCTCCCCTGCAACCATGCCTTATTCTAAGGAGAAAAAAACCTTAACCTCTTAAACTTCTTAATGAGCCTTTATTTATTCATGATTTAGAAGCATTTTGAAATTCATGATGAAATAGAGAATTTGCATTCTGTGTATTTATAACATGACATTTAGTCATGAAAGTATGCCACAAATAATATATTAAAACAAAGGAATATCCACTCCTCAATAGCCTGTTACAGTCTTCATGAATAGGCTTTGTCTAATGAATTGGAGATTTGTTTTTAATTTAGGTGAGGGAATATACTGAGAACCACTTGTAAAGCAAGAAAAATTGCACCAGTTTCTCTATGAGAAATCTTAAGGACAACAGGATGACTATGAATAATGAGGTACAAGAGTACATACAAATTATAGCTTAAACTTTGTCTTATTAATAGGAGGTGACGGGAGCATATTATGCTGCTAGATGAAGTTTCAGACTTTTATTATGTGATTTGATTTCTTAGAGATCCATGTAGATAAACTGAAATATTTAGTGACAGACTTTTTTTTACTGCCTCCTCTGCAGACACAGATCAAAGAAAGCTTGGCTGCTATTTATTGTATCTGGCATCCTAATAAAAATTCTGAATATTTGCATGACTGAATCACTTTCTCAGTTCCAGTAGTTTCTTACCCATCAAAATTAGCGATTCATATTTCTAAGTAAACAAAGTATCTAGAAAATTAAATAGAAAAATATAAACATGACCCTGAGAAATAAATGGATGAATATATTACAGAGCAGTGTCAGGTAAACTACTCTGGTTAATGTTTTGTCAGCATGTCCATTTTCGATGGGTTATAACACAGCAGTTAAATGCTGTCAGTCAGCTTTCAATCCACTCAGATTAAGAACATCTGGATTTTGTAAAAATATTGATTAAAAATATTGATTGAAAAAAAGTTTTCATTTATTAATGTAATTTATACCAAGAAGCATTTTTTCCTGTACAACAGTAAATTTCAGTATTGCTCTTTTTAAGAAGATGTTTAAATTTAGAAATATAAAGAAAAAAAACACTGTTGAGTTGCTTAACCTTGGAATATTCATTTTTTATTATTTCTGTTATGCTCATGTAAAGTAATAGCATATTGAAGGAAAAAAAATCAATAAATGAGGGTGTAAAAGTCACTGTTAAATTGTTTTTTATATTCCTGAAGCCATAATTTTGCTAGGTACTTCACTATTAGAAAAAAAAAGTCAAGGTTCCTGATCTAGAGAATTTAGAGTAATTTTTATTTTATATAAGAGGATAACCAATAATAGGAGACAAACACTGGAATAAAAGGTTTTGTAAGAGCAAAATACTTTTGTAATAGTGAAATAGGCAACACAGCTATGGTGTGGGCACATCCATTCATTATTTTATGTCTGCTTGTTCTTATTACATCATTTTTTGCATTCCAGACTGAACTTTAAAGCAACTGTGATTTTGATCAAGAAAATAGTCCCGAAAAAGTTTCTTTTGAAATTGCTCTCACCAAACATGGGCCTAAGCTTCAAAGTTTTTATCACAGTTTTCTGTCTCCTAAAGTTTGGGTCTCTGAAGTCTTTATGTAAATTCTTACATTCAGTATTGACATGAAGTGGATTCTGTAAGTACTTACGCAGATCTTTGTAGTCATATGAAAAGGCAACCAAAGTAAAATACCATTGGATCATTTATATATTAAGTATTTTGGGGGGTTAGAAAGTTATAGAAATAAGGTCTGAATCTGAAAATAATTTAGTGAGATTTGAGGGTAAGCTGTGATCATCTTTGCAAGCTATAAAGTGTTTAAGTTTAATAATTTACTGAATTTAAAATCTTGTAAGTGTGAACAGTCTTTGCTCCACTATAATCTCAAAATTATCTGTATATCCTTTTCCTGTCTGTTACATCATTTCTTCACATGAGGTCAACACAATTTGCACTGACACTAACAGCAAATCTCTTCCTGCATTTGATTCTTGAGGGCTGAACTCTCTAACATCACTTGCTCAGCAGGGAGCGTACGCATGGCATCTTTAATGGTGAGAAACCATTACAGTGTCTTCTTTCCCATCCTTTGTCTATGAGGAAAGAACATCATGTGAAACACATGAAATTTGTCTTTTAGCTTGTTGTGTCAAAGAGACTGTATAACTCAGGTCAGTACACATCAAAATGACGTCCTTGCTAACAGTTTCACTTTTTCCTTGATTTAAGTACTATGTCACAGAAATTTAACATCCATTTTAATTCAGATCTCTTCTCCTCACCCTTACTCTTCCCCCAAAATAAAAAATGAAGTTTTCAGTAGTTTGAATGATAATATTTTTCTGGATTGGTTTAGCAGATAGGGCCAATCTCTTCTCAATAGTCTAAATATGTGAGGACAAGCAAATACTATTTTCAGACAAATTAAATCCTTGGCACTCTAGAAGTGTCACAGGGTATGAATACATTAGAACAATAGTTTGGTGTAGTATTCTTATCATTTATATGATTTCTGACTCTAATGCTGTTATTGCATTGATGAATTAACTGCACAGACAAATTAGAGAAATAAAACAGTTATTGCTAAACTTTCGTAGTCCTAATGTCAGATCATAACAGTTAGCTGCAGCTGGAGGAGATCTCAATAAGCAGCAAGAAGCAGACTTTACCCAGTGAGAATTTATCCCACGTGATCAGCTCCTTACACATTCATTTGAACTTGATCCTTTATGACTTTTGAAACAGGAAACATTTACATTGTTCTGTGATGACTTCTTTGATTAATGCAGTAGAGCATGTGCTCTAGGAGCAGCCACATCAGTGAGGATCCTCTTCAAGGAGGTTTTCCTTGGAGCATATTGTCTTTGGAGCAGGATGCTGAAGCATATCGCTGATCCTCCATAAGAAGTCTCAGACTCCTCACTGAAGTACCAAAAGTTTTTTTCTTGGGAGGAATGCAGATTATCTTGACATTTGCCTATATTATGTTCTTGTACAGATGAATGTACTATTATAACATCTTCCACCTAGCAAATGACAAGGTGACATTTTCTTTTAGATAAGTACAAACACTTCTCCCCTAATAAGCACTTAGTTATAGAACAATTTGTTTTGAAAATCTTATTGTTTTGTGTAGTTAACAACTTAGACATTTAATTTAGAAAAAAACAGAATGTGACAATTGCATGACAGCACTAATAATATTAACGTAAAGGGATCCACTAAAACTTTTGCTTATTAAAGTCCTGACAAAGAAGTAGGCAATCTAGAAAGTATAAATAAATTTTTCATTTACTTAACATGTTCAGATTGACTCTGAAATCAGTGAGAATTATTCCTACACATTCCTACACATTCCCAGTTTCTTTATTATTCCTACACACCCAGAGAGAGCTTTGACATCTTGGATTTCCATTTTCCTTCTCCTTTAAAATATTACTTGTATTTTATTTTCCAGTCTAAGGATTTTGGTAAAGCTCTGTTTATGTTAAATCAGCAAGAAGCAATAAAAATTAAAAAATAAAACAAAACCTGCTTAAAACTTTGATTCTATCTTTAATTCACAAATAAAAAATGTTTCCAAATGTTGCAGAACAAGAGACATACAATTACCAGCCTCTGTGTATAGTCTCTGCAGTATCTGGGCAAAGCAAAGTGAAACAAGGATGGAGATACGGTATTAATCCTAACTGTACTAATTTTGATGTCTAGAGGTCAAAAACTTTAGGTCTGAAAAGCAGTGGTATTTCAGCAGCTGCTGCAGAAGCTACTGGGCTTCTGGAACATAACATAAAAAGCCATTTCCACCAAAAGTCACATACATGCCATAATATCTCCTAAGCTTTTCTTTGTCTTCTGACATGCCCACAGTCTCACAAGCCAAATGAAGCCAGGCTGCATCCAGTTTCAGAACATCTCCCAAAATACAGCAAAATTGATTGTCAGTTCAGGTCCATTCCCCCATGCCACTCTCCTCTCGTTCTTTCTTTTCCTAACCCACTGCTCTAACTTTTCATTCATCTTCTCTTTGACCTCAACTCCTTTTGGATTCAGACTCTCCAATTTTCATCCTGTCACACCATCCTAGGCTTTTAGTGCTTCTCCTATTTCTTGCCAAGTTACAGAATAAAAATTTTGACACAATTACAGAAAAAAAGCAAGCAAACGCACAATCCTATACTCTTTATGGGCTAGAATGACAGGTGTGTCAGAAGAGGGAGGAGATGAGAAAGAGGGCTCTCTAGGAGAGGCAGGAGTGTAATTTATGGTCCTAATCCACAGTATTAAACCTGAAGATGCTCTGTGAATTGGCTGCCTCAGCACTGGGATAAAAGCATGGTCTTTGGTCCCTTTTTTCCTCAGCTCACTCTGGCTTTTTGCACAGTCACAATAGACTATGGGCCATGGACACCAAAATCTAGTTTAATTCTGAAAAAAATGTATATTTCCAACCAAATATGGGTCACAGATCCCTGAAATGGCAAGATCTGACAATCTCTGTGTAGTTTCATGCAGCATACTGTTGTGTACCCTTTTCTGCAAAGCATAATGTGGTTGCCACACTTCGACACTGCATTCAAAAGCAGCATGAAGTGAAAGGATTCACACATAAGGAAAAGTTATTTGTCTAGAACTACCAAATTCTTTTTTTTTTGTAAACTGCTAAGTAACTTTCTTATAGTTTGCTCTTCATGTTGAATTGATAAAATGATTGTCATTCCTTGTTTGTTTGTGTTTTTTTCTTTTTCTTCCCCTTTTGCTTAGGACTAGAGGGTGGGGAAGCTTAACATTATTTTACACATACACAGCCCTCATCTTTCCAGTATTCATCATAAAATATCATTGAAACAATTTAAACTGAAGGCCATATTCTTCTTTCATGCATTTCTTTGACATTCAAACTATGCCACTCAAAAGCAATTTCCTGGTATGTAAAAAATAAAGCTCTAGATTCTACTTATAATATCTCTCTGGAATACAAGACGGTGAGAGAACTGGTGTTTGATTGCTCTCTCTTTTATCTTTGATTGTAGCTACAGTAATTCTGGCCATCCACAGTCTGCTTTTAATTGAGGCCTTGTATGAAGTTTTGTCTCCTTTGATTCAAGATTTCAAAGTTACACTTCAAAGTTGCAAGGTGGTGAGGTGACCAAAAAGGGTCACCAGAAGACCCTAGAGGATCATCATTTTCTTGGCGAGGAGTGCCAGAAGGTGCCTCCTTCATTAGCTCATATTCTGACAGAAACATGACTGAGATTGCAGTAACATAAAACTGCAACTGTGATTGAACATAGTGACAAAAATCCCCATTGCTTATAATAAGAACAGGAATCAGGCCTGTGATAAACTATAGTTTTTTCTTCATGTTATGTTGTAGTCTTTACTTTGCTGATCAAAGTGATTGGTTTCACTCGTGTTTTTTCTTTTTTTTTTCCTTTCTTTTTTTTATAACTAAGTTCCCCCATTCCATTATACTGCAGAATGTATTTACTCTATGTCATGGACCAATTTTTCCTTTTAACTCAATCTTATTTTAATATTTCATTCCTATGCTTCTCATTACTGGCTCCTAGGGAGGGTAGTGCAGGTAGGGGAGGTTTTTGAATTTCCTGCCATAAGGACTAAAATATAAAAAGGAATTAATTATTTAGACCGATACAGCACAAATTTATTGTTTTAGGCACTGCACAATAAGTTAAAGACATAACATAGGACTAAAGTCTCATAACTAAATATAAACTGTATATATTAAGAGGCGAGGGGAATCATTTTATTTCTGGTGTAAATGCTGGGAAAAGGGGCTTATAGTTTAGCCACTGTGGTAGCACACAGCAGCCATCTGTTTCCCAGCCCAGGGTGACTCAGTGCCAGCCAGCTTGGAGCATGGGCAAAGAGATCTCATCTCTGTCTGTACCTGCCTGTGGAGACCTCACCTGGACAACACCCAGATTATTGCCGTGCAAGGTCCAGGATTGCTTCAACAGGCTTGCCAGGTTTAAAATAAAAAGGTTTTGCTCAGCCTCTCTGAAAAGGTGGCAGGAAGAGCACAACCACAGGCATTCGCGCACTGCCTGTATAAACGAGTCACACAGGACCTGTGCAGATTACAGGAGCTGACGAGTAAACTCTAACCAGCTGTCCAAGTTTATGTCTTTGTGCTGGTGTACACAGGCGCTTGAGATTTAATGGCTGACATGCAAACTTCAGAAAGATTCAGGAGTTTAGAGGAAAAGCATCCAAGGATCTGCTGCTTAGCTAGAGACTCTCAAAATGAGCCCATCTCCCCGGTAAAAGCCTCACAGGCAAGCTTCTTGACCTTCTTTTCAAGGGGCCTAGCTGGTGGGCAACCTCTCTTTCAATTAATGAAGCAGCTGGACAGATGGCAGTTTTGAAAAACACACTGCCAGATAAGAATTCATGAAGCCTATTTGTCTGTGCGTGTATGCACATGCACACAAACACAAACATATAATATTAGTTTAGATCAATAATCATCATGAAACTCTCTCCTTCTGGCCTCTCTTAAGGATCTGGGGAAGTTAAGCCATGTAGAAACACCACTACCTTTGAATTTATAGGTGGTTGAAAATCAGACTAAGGCTTAGATATGGGGGGGCGGGG
The DNA here is from genome assembly GCF_036417845.1 of Apteryx mantelli. Classification (NCBI taxonomy): domain Eukaryota; kingdom Metazoa; phylum Chordata; class Aves; order Apterygiformes; family Apterygidae; genus Apteryx; species Apteryx mantelli. The sequence goes on from NC_089979.1 coordinate 83,048,260, forward strand.
GAGGGGGGGAGCGCATGAAGGGAAACAGAAAAAATTGAGCAGCAACAGTAACTTTGCATCTTTAAAAATTTGTTCATGCTGAATACTCTTGCAGAAGTGATTTGGTATATCAGTCACTTTAAATAGCACACAATGGATTACTTGGCTTAATGCAACTGCACTGTGTATATTAAGAAAATGCTCATTCTTTTGAATCACCTTGGTTACCACCATGAAAGAAAGTGCTCAATTTTTATTAAATTCATTGACATTACATGTTGCCATACCCAAAATCACAGCTTTCTGCAGAGCTTGAACACATTTTGACCCAACCATTTTTACTGCTCTCTCTGATAACTGATTTCATATATAACGCTAGGACAGATTCAGCCCCTTGAACCAAAGTGCAGTGCAAAGATGACAGGATGAAGAAGCCAGAAAAAGCTATCAATTTATATAAACCACTGTAGAATAATATCTTTCTTCTGCTTTTCCATTTATCATGACAACATGAGAGTCAGAGAACTGCTTGAAAGAACTTTCTTTAAAGAATTTATGCAGGGTAACCTGTCTGCTGCACCAGACCTAAGCAATAGAACACTGCTTCTAACCCTAATGCCTGGCCACAGCACAGGTGTATGAACCATGCTTCAAAGCAAATAAATAAACAAATACACACACACACACATATAGATATGTATGTTTGGGCAATTCTGGTATGCTGTGTACAAAGAGTAGGTAGACTCCAGTTAGACTTTTCCTTACTACTAGGCTCACGTTAAAAATATGAAACATGGATATGTAATAATGCAAAAATATGGTTCTAGTGGCAGGATGTGAGAGCCCGGGGCATGATCAAGGGGGTAGATGGCCAGGCAAGAGAAGGGAAGAAGCCCCCCTTGGGGCTTGTTTCAGCTTTTCCTCAAAGAGGTCTTTCTTCACAAAAGGTTTGAGGCTGGAGAGCTGGTGAGCCCAGGTAGCCAAATCCCTGGGAAGGGAGCAGTGCGCCCAGGGCACCAACACTTGGCATTTCCAGTTTTGCCTTCGTGGAAGCTTATGTATGAAATGACAGCTGTAATTTAATCAAAACATTGTCTTTGAACTTAATAATCAAGAAAAAATGTGAGTCTGCAGCTCTGTGCACTTTATCTTTTATTCACTCATAAACCAAATACAGTACCAAGAGCATTAAGACCAAGTGCTCTGGTATAGGCCTGACAATACTGGCATCGGCCTGACAATACTGCCAACAAGGACTTGTATCTTGCCCTCAAATTGATGTTGGGATTTGAATCACGCACGATATATAACCTTTTTGTAATAATGGCATAAAGAGCTGCCAAGGTGCACAATTGTGATCTTGGCCTTAACATCAACATATTGCTAATAGGATACTAACATGGTATTTCATTATTTTTAACACAGAATGGACTGCAGTTCATGATTTAATTTTTTTTTTTTCCTTTTTGAGAAATCCAAGATAAAGATTTCCTAGACAGCTGGAAACATAACTTTCAATCACTTTCTGTGGCACAGTGAATTTGGTTCCTGGATTTCAAATAGCAGCTACTCGAACTGATCAAGAAGACGAGTGCTGGGGTAAATCTTGGGAAATTCTGTTTGAAGCTCTGATCCAATCTGCCTCATGTCTTTTGCCAAGACATCCGACTGAAAGAAACCTCCAGGATCACTGAGTCTTATCAATAGACTGCCACAGAACATAATGCTTAAAATGTATAAGACTCCTTTGGTTAAAAAAAGCAAATTACTTTGGTTTTGTCTTCCTCTTGTCAAGCAAGAAAGAGATCACTTCAGTATGTGTTCCTGTTTTCCTTTTGGCTCCCTGTTTAATCAGTTTAAACTGTATGGCTTTTCTTTGGAAAAGGACTGTGTCTCATTATGAGCTGGTATAAATAATCACCCAGGGGAACCCAAATTTTGTGCTGGACTTCTAGGCCTTCCAGATACGAATAAAAAATTCTAATATGCTTCGTAACTGCAAATAAGAGTGCACTACTTCACAGGTGTGGAGAAAGCTCATGATAGAGCTGTTGTCTTCTTCGAGAAACAGGATTGTTTTCTTCTGAGAGCAAAGCTATTATTTCCAGTAAAACACACCTAACTGTCTTGGTGGATTCTCATTTCGCAGGTCAGCACTGTAAATTTCATTTCCAATAGAAAAGTTTCCACAAGTGATCAGCACAGGTATGCTTTTCTTCGGTGGTCTAAGGTCATTTCAACTCCCCCACTTTATATTTCTTTTTTTTTTCCCTTCACAGCTCACATTTGAGTGAAATCTCAAAAGTTTGAAAGTATTTGATAACAATGTGCAAGCTGACATTTTCTGCTCATAATGTATCAGTAAGATAATTGATTTTCAAGCAAAGTTAGCTGATAAATGTCCACACTTGATATTACTATTTTACTCATGCTTCCGCAGAATATATTCCCCCGAGGCTGTTTTGATATATTTGAGTCTTAGCAGAAAAGCGCTGAACAAACAAATTTGTCAACATTGATCAAAGCTGACATTCAGGATACCCTTCAGAGGCCTGCTACACCAATTTTCTTCACCCTGCTGGTTTCAAGGCCTCTCATGTGTTTTCATGATTGGTGATACACCTTCCTGATGCACAGTTTAGATCCAGAATTTGGTTCCCTAAGTACGTGAATTTCCAGATCTGAATCTTGCTACATTAATTCTTCAGATTAATTTTCATCAATATGCAATCTCCTATTCAAGTGCAATATGGATAATTCTGCCTCTGAAGAGTCTGACGTTGCCTAAACACTGCTCCAGCTTCACCTTCTTGTGCTTAAGTAATGAATATTCATGAAAACTCATTCCTATTAAAAAAATTGGAGACAATTTTCAGTCAAATAGAATGAGCTATTTTTGAGGTACTGTAACAAGAAACCAAAGGTGTGAATCACATCTGGTAAATTCTTAGGTCTTGACAAATGAGGTTTTATATCTCTTAAATGGCATGGCTTAGAAATTTTTAAGGCCATTTAATTACACAATGTGTGTTTTTATATACTGGATGGGGCAAGTATGTCAAGACAACACATTAAAAGAGAGTCTACAATTAAAAAACAAGTCCACCAGAACCTTTATATTCACATGGTTAAATAAGACAGACCAGCATATATTCACGTTTTCTAAGTGCAGGCAATATGGATTGGTGATTAGTGTTTTCTTATCCTAGAAAATTAAATAAGCAAGAAAAACATGTCATTTAGAACTACCATAAACAGCATAAAATTACTATTGCACAATCAAAAGTCAATCTTAAATCTAATACAAGTTAATGCAATTAAAATAGCAATAGCATGCGTGTGCTTTTGTGGGGAGAAATGTCAAGCTTTGATACCAGAAGACACTCAAAAGATGTGGAAAATAAAAAGGACTTAAATATTAAAAGTAATTCCTAACCCTGAAACTTACTAATTTCATCAGCTGAAGCTGTTATCACCCACTTACCCAGAAAATTCTTTTACCTTTAATTACATCTTCCACTTCCTGTTCCTCTTATTCTCCCCCACCCAAAGCAGGGGGATTGCTCTTGCTGCAATAAAAATGGCAAGTATACACAATGAACCTGGTTCATGAGTAATTCAAATATTCGAGGCCTTTTTAATCAGTAACATTAAACATTGAAATAATTAAAAAGCAGTTTATAACTAGTTTTGAATTTTGTGTGTATAGTTTCTTATGAGTAGTCAGTCTGGCACTCAGATGACCTCTCTCCTGATTTTTCAGAAGGGCTGAGCATCCATATCTCCCACTGATTTTGTCTTGCAGGTTTGCTTGTTCAGCATGTCTGACAAGTCAAGCCCAGAGGCCATTTGATAGAACAGCTGGTTAGTTTTTCCATAGTTTCTGTAATTTAATTGACACGAGAAATCAGCAATAAGAAAGTTCCCACCAAATGCAAATAAATAAAAAGTTAAAAGTTGCTCAGACAGTTAGCACTATAGCATGCACTAAGCCAAAAATAAAAAATAAAATCTTAATCTTAAAAAGTACTTACGTCTGTGTGTGTGTGAACTGTGGGGACTGCTGGGCTTCTGGTATAGAAAAGCTAAAAATCACCCATCCTTTGGGTTCAATGTTTGGATATTGACACTGCCCTTTTTCTTCTGGAGACTATGAAGATTCTTACTTCTTAACATCTCATGTGAATTCAGTCCTATTTGCTCTGTGAAATCATCTACCAAATGGAAATGTTACCCCCATTGGATGAACACAGGTAAGAGACTGGGGAAGAAGCCACCCTTCCCAGCACTCATGGTGTTATTCTGGATTTATGCACATGTTACTGAGAGCGAAACTTGGCTCACTGCAACTTAATTTGCTGAAGTTCCAGTTCTGTACATATAGCACGCACACGTAAAAGACTAGATGGTCTACGGGAGTCAGGGCAGGCAAATAAGGAAATATGCAAAGGATTTGCAGGGAAGATGAAGACTTGGTAGTGAAATGTCAATGAGGTGGAAAATATGGCTTTGGGACATGGTAATATAATTACAATGCTAATCAAGGACAATGTGAGGCTCTCCAGTAAAGTTGACAAGCCGGAGAATTAATACAAGATTAAGCATTTCGGGATTACTGGTGTCCCAGTGAGGAAGGACTAAGAATTAAGTAATCCTTCTGGCAGCACCTCAGAAAGATTAAGCAAAATATATATGTTTCCAAAATGATACTGTGCTGCCTCTCTGTATTAATTTGTGTCCGGCCATCTTTTTATGGCTATTCCCAAAACTGGTCCAGTTTCCGGAGAACAAAATGAACAACACTGTCTTAACAGTCACCACAGTATATGAAGGGAAATCCACTTTGTCTATATACATGCAGATGTAGTTACATTTATTCCCCCTCCTACTTTATATGATTGCAAACCCCTCCTCCAACCAAATATATACATAACTTGCCACACTAGTTTAATGACTTAGTCCAACAATCGGACCCTGGAAACAGGTAAAGCAATTTAAGAAATTAACAGCCTACCTGTTTTCAGCTACTTATTGCTGCCCATTAGATATGTTATCAGATTGCACAAGCAAAATCACAGGGGATTTGTATGTGTTGGCACTTGTGTGTAACTGCCAGGGAAAGGCTAATTGCACCTTTTATTCACCATTATCAACCTACTTTTAAAATTCCCCTAAATGATAACAATTATAAATACAAAACATGCTTACAATTCAAATTTTAAGCCTCAGGTAAAAGCCAGCTCAGCATGATAATTTTTCTCTGCACTAAAAAGCATGGACTGATGGCAATATTCCCAGATGAACATAACTTTTTATTGCTTTGAACTTTTGCCATGAAGCATCATTTTATCATTTCATCTTATTGCTTGTTACATGGAAATTGAGGTTGACAAATGGCATGAGTCTCAAAAAAATGGAAACCTGCGTGTTTCTAACCATTTCTGCTAGCCCCACAATAGACAGCCCCTATACAACAGAAAGACTGGAAAGATTTTCTCTTGTTTTCAGCTAGGAAAAGCATAGCTAATTTATGCTGCCATGACATGTGTTACTGAGAAATTACATGATTGCATTCTACTGGAGAAACATAAGTTGTCACTTTTTAATGCTGTAAAGGTCTAAACTGGCATGACATGCCAGCCTGACATGAAGTCTGTATCATGTCTGGCCAATGTGTACCTGCACGTCTTTTGCCTGCTAAAAACAAGCAAACATCAACCATAGTGATTATTTAAGATTTGGAATATACTTTTCTTTATAGAAGTAAAGGGAAGATGAACAATATAGAGCTTACATTTAATTTCCATCATGCTGGTTTAAGTTAAAATAAAAGATATTACCTGTTCCACTTAGATTAGATCCACTTTTTTTTCTATGTAACTTTGAACTTAATCTCAGAAAAATGGGCCAAACTGTGTTTTAATTTGTATTTAGGGGCATCACATTAGGTTTTCAAGAAAGATGGGAAATGAGGTAAGCAAGGGAGATATAAAAGGAAAGGTCTGTTGATAAATAAGAAGAGGCGCATAAGTAGCTATTACACTTCAGAGCCTGTGGTCAGAATAAACCAATGCCCCTAATTTCTTTAGGCTGTCAGCTGCCAAGTCACAGTGTATTTTTAGACTTTCAGGAAGAAGATAAATGGCTTTATATGTAACACATACTCCAAAACAGAATTTCTCCATGTCAGTAACATATTTTTGTTAGAAAAGTCAGTCAGAGCCTCAAGAATGACATGCCATTATTTATGAATCCAGCATCAAACTCAAAGTGCTGGAAACATTCTGGCATTAGAGACTATGATGAAAAGTTCAGGATACTTGACCTTCCAAAACCCTCCAAATAACCCTCCAAAAGGCATTTAAAACCTACCAGATTAGAATCTTAAAATTCTAAAAACATGGAAAGGAAAAATATCCTTAGCTGTTTTTAATGAGAATTATCTCTTTAACAATTAAATATGGAAAATGAGATGCAGCAGGACAAAGAATGGAGATATGTGCTTCAGTAGTAGATGAAACACAATGCGAGATATCCAAGAGAGGTGAAATGCTGTGAGGAGTACACTTAATCAAGGCCACAGAACCTAAGTCACCTACCCATTATGGGTTGCAGAGCAGAGAAGAATTTTAAGGGATTTGAAGAAAGATAATTTAGTGATTTTGCAGATATATGGGGTCAAAGCAAAGAGAATGTGTTGTCCATTCACACAGGTTGGCTTGGGACAAGGCAGGAAGATGTTTATGGAAAATCATCGCCGTGCATAGCTGAATACATATACAGCCTCTGTTAGCAAAACTGTAGGTGGGAGTCAATGTCTTGATACCACATAAGAGATGAAAGTCTGGGCAGAGATAGGCCATAAGGACTTAAAATATGAAAGCAAGTCATTTATGCTTGGTGCAGGAGGGCAGGGAAAGCCAGTGGAGAGAAGTAAAGAGGGGATTAGCAAGAGCTAATCCTAGCTATGAAGGCTTCTATGGTTTATGTAGATTATAGCCTATGTAGTGGTAATGGATTTGCTGCAGAGTGGCACCCAAATGTGTATATTTCCTGCAAATTATGAAGTTAAATTGTCAAGCTGTTTTTTGAGTTACAGGTCATCAAAAACAGTTTGATAAAATGCAGTTGCATAGTGAAGGTTACAAGCAGACTTCTGTTATATGTTAAAATGTTTACACTTTTTTATTCTGTACAGCAAAAATACTTTGTAATTACCACCAAGCTACTCTAAAAATGTTTACACACTTTGAAGGGCAATGATTAGGTTATTAAGTTATACATATTTAAAAAAAATCCTTTTATTTCACTTTAAAGCATCTAACATCTTTTTGAGTCACTTCATCTTAAAAAAGACAAATCTTAACCAAAGAAATCTTGACACAAGATTTATGCTTCACTTGCAACCAAACAAGACTAAAAACTAGAAAATAGGCTATGTACATATACACATACATAAAAACAGTGAAGCATATTTTCTAAAATATACTCAGCCACAAGAAAAAAATTATGCTCAGAGAGAAGCAATGCACAGCATTTGCTGGGAGCTTGCAGAGCTCCAGATGTCTCTGGGGAGGGAGAAAGTGTGAGTGTATGTTTTCTTCTGAATAACTGAGCTGTTCTTGCCAGCTGGGAAAGCCAGGGCCCCGCGGAAGTCCTGAATTCGTTTCTACAGGGAGCAGTTGGGGTGTCCAACACTCGTTTAAATTGTTAAACTCAGAAAAATTCAGAGATTCACTTGGAAACTTATGTTGTTCCTAACATAGACATTACAGGGGAGCTGGTGACCCTGGAGAGATTCTAGCAGAATATGGTGTGGAGTTATTGCACTCTATAAAAATGAGCACATCTCTTGCTTTTAAAGGTCACAAAAATCAGAACAATATTATCTCCATGTTCGCCTTCTGCGAATACTGTTCTATACACTCAGATACTTCCATCTCCCCAAACCAGGTTCTTCACTATTTTTCTGAATAGAAAGCCTATTTATTAGGATGTCTGAACTCTGCTTTCTAATGAACTCAAAGAATAAATGACTGCCCAATAAGCCTTTTATTCAGTGTATAACACTATGTTTTCTTCAGTGTGAAGAGTGTGTAATCTAGTACTGCTTTTCTAAAATATCCTCCCTATAGAGATTATGTCAATTAAGTAAAAAAATTCTCTTGAGCTTCGAATGTGTCTGAACTTATGTGCTCTAGTGAGCTGATCATTTATTGTATTGTGTGTCTCAAATGTGGGATGCTTATGATGGAGTTTAATGTTTACTGAATATCACAGAACGGGATGCTGTAGAGGAGAACTATCCAGTAAAATACTAATTACATAGCTGGAGCATTTCAGTGAATAGTGGCAGTATTTTAATGGAAACTATCTCCTAGCTCGAGCAATGAGCAGGCCCTCAAGCCTGCAATGGGGAGGTTCAACGAAGAGTGAAGCTTTAGTGGAAAATTAGAACCTCAAACGGTGGTATCCTTGTTCTTTTCCTGGTCCTTTAAGTTGTCAAAGATACAGGCGTTCTAACAATGGACAAACCAAATAACCATAATTTATATAAATATAGATGAATATTATAAGGAAAATTATGATTATACAATTTGTTCTTCCTTTAAGTGGATGTACTAAAATGATAGTATGGCAAAATAGCTTGTTTTCTGCTCAGTGGGAGTCTAAAAATGTATGTATGTATACACATATACCTTAAGGCAATCCAGAAGGATGGACAAATCCAGAAGCATCCTTATTTGCTTGGGCACATCTCAATTTACTCTCTTCTGGACCAATATTTGTGTGTGTGTGTTTGTACACGTGTGTGTATGTCTGTACATGTTTGCATGCACACAAGCACAATGCCTGTTTTAAGCTTGTTCACTATTTCTTGACAGCCACACAGAGAAATGCCACAGAATTTGTTTCATCCTTTAAAATCAGTTGTTATAGATAATATTGCACAGTTGTTGGGTTTCTCTTTCAGTTTGAACGGTTTCAGACACAAAATAGAACATAATATGTAAAAGTCCCAATTTATTGAGGTAAGGCAACTTAGACTGCTGAAGAGTCCTGGCAAACTATTGTCAAGACGTTCATTTAGATTCCCACCAACTTGAACTCTTCCCTACAGATTAAAGGAAGGCAGTTATCAAGAGGCAATGTAATTTTCCCTTTTAGATGATCCTCAGTTCTTCACCACAACACAACTGCACCTCTCATTCATAGATGTGTTTGTACAAATCATCTTCTCATTCTTCTGGCTTTCTACCTTGACAATATGAACATTTATAATAGTGTTCAACAACATTCATTGCTAGTAAGATCATTATTTCATCACTGTCTGAATAACTGATCTAGTGTCTGCATATTTCCTTTTATTTCTCTTATCTGTCCAGATCCCTGAAGTAGAAAGGAACTGTTGAAAATTGTAATCTGAACTTTGCTTCTGCAGTAATAGTATTGTTAAAAGCCTAAACAGTGCAACAAAAGTATTTTTACCCTCACATTCTTAATATCATGTCATTTTTGTAACCAAAATAATGTCTAACCAGTTGAACTCTCACTGTCTTTCAGTATATAAAGTTAACAGTATTACAAAAACCATCCCTGTCTACATAATATTGTACACTAAATGATTTTATAATAGATATCCAGCATATTTACATAATGATGCTTTTGGATGTAATAAATTGGCCATGTTAATGTAACTTTTGTAATTTGGGGAAGAGAAGAAAGATGGGGTAGACATAAAGTGAGGTTTTTATTTTCCATTATTGCACATTAAGATGATGCTCTTGCAGTTAACTTTGCTCTACTGGATTCATTTAGAAATGAAGAAAAATGTTGCCAATATGAAAAATTCGAAGTAAAAGATGTGACTCTACTGAGCACTTCTTTAAATGAAAACCTTACATACAACCCAAATGTTTTTAAAACTTGTCTTCTATTAAGATCAGTGATAAATAGGCTATTAAAACACCATTTGAAATATGCAAACAGTGGATTCAGATATACTTATTAATCATGACAGCTTTGTTGGAAGTGGCAAAACAGTTGTAATACTCCAATAAGAGCAAAACGTTCTCTGGAGTTTCTTGGCAAACTAGGTTAACAACAAAATTAGAAAAAGTGCATGTGTCAACTCAGCCTTGAAGCCAGCTTCAGACTGGTCATAGCCACCAGTTCCATTTCCTTTTCATCACTTCCATTTTCCTTGCTAAACTATAATTATTCAAATCATAAGATTCTAGAGAATGAGGTGTTCAAGGATCCAAGTCCACTGAGTTTTTCATGACAGTCAGCTGGTCTAGGATTCTTACAAAGTTTTGGTATTTTTGTAGATGTTGGTTTAGGTCCCAGCACTGTGTGGTCATATGAGAAGACACAAGAAAATATAGGCAATATTGTTCTGCCTCCTCCAAAGGACTTTTATACTGGGACCAGCTTCAGTCAGCATCTGCTAATGAGATAAATCAGTTCTTGCCTACTCCCCAATGTAAAAAGAAAATTATCAAAAGTTTTGTTTAAAAAAGAAAAGGACATTTTGTTTCATAGTTCCCTCTAGTCTTGTAAAATAGATTTTTGATCAAATACAGTGTTTTGAGATAAACACATCATATTTTTTGCAGAATCAAAGGATATTTTCCTACAAACTTTTTTTTTGTCCATTTTTTCAAGCTTACTGAGAAGCACTATTTGTTGTAATTATAACAGCAACCATTAGAAAGTCGAATGGCACTCACTGTGGCCTGACATGATCCAAAGAACGCAGCACTTTCTTGTCCTGCATGAGGAAATAACAATAATAGCTTGGATAACATTATGATGATTAGATAAATGCTGACCTAACTCTCTTCATAGATATCTAGACTACCATCTCCTCTATACACAGCCACCAACATACAACAGTATAATTGTTTATTCAGTTGCTTAGATTGGGTTAATTGCAATTTCAGCTAATTGGTGACTTTCAATTCAAAAGATCATAAATTAAAAGCTCTGTACTCCAGACTTTCACTCAGTGAGACAAGCTACCTCCTTCAATCCCATTCCAGTTTTTGGTGTATTAGGGAGAGACTATACACACTGGGCATCAATCCAAGACAACTTCTGTTCCTTTTAATTAGGTGATGAAAGGAATCTAGCTCTATCAAGCCACTTAAAGGTAAATTGGCCTAATATTTCATGAAACTGTGGAGAAAAATAGAATAATGAAAGAGTTTTATTATGCCTTAAAAGAAACTGTGAGCTCAACTACATCGCAAAATAACAGGAAATAAAAATAACATTGTTTATACTTATATTATCAGTCAACTTTTTGTGTATTTAAAAACTTTTAGCCTGTTTCCTCAATTAGCTGCAGGCTTCTTAGAGAAAATGAAAGCCAGTGAATAAAAAAGTGATGGGCTTCTATGTCTTAAAATATGAAAGCAAAGGGAAGCAGTTCTGAAGTTCCTGTGATATACATTGCCATCACTAATAATGGCCATATTAGCATAACTTACTATGGATTTTTAAACTCTTTAAAAATTTATCAGGGTACTTCTAAGTTATTTTTTATTATGATGATTATTATTTATATGTAGCCAGTATTATTTTCATACTTATCTATGTAACTGGTTGTTATTTAGTTACAGCTTTCAGAGAAGTGAAATGAAAGACTCTTGTGTAATAAATTCAGTAGTAGGTACATCAGAGCCTTGGATCCCGCCAACTGGCACATTTCTTTGGCATTGGATCCTATGAAAGAATTATTCATTCTACTATTGTAATGCAGAGCATTCATCCCTCTTTAAGTTACATACATACATACATACGCTTATATCTCTGCCAGGTTGTCTGTACTTATTTTTCACCAACAGTGGGAAAAGAAAAGACTGAAAATGATTCTCTTAATTAGTATAGCATGCAAACATGCACAGTAAGTAAATTTCAGTGTACCATTGCTTTGTGTTTGATTTTGTACCATCAAAGATTAATTAACTTATAGCTGAGGTAGAGAGCATCTATTAACAGGAAGGTGACACACAGCAGTAGAAAATTTGCAAATCTTTAAAGATAGTAACGTGAACCATCAGCTTGACACATCATTTAGTTATCTCCATTTTTTAAAAATAATCTTTTTTCAAGGAGGGGAGAAGGGTGGTAAAGAAATTACTCCTCTAAAAATTGTGTGGCTTTTCTCTTCTCTAAGTTTGAACACAAGGACTTAAAGAAAATTTTGCCACAAAATATTTTCATGTTGTCCCTTCAATGTGTGTGTAGTTATGTGTATATGTATCTATATGCGCATGCGCACACACACACACACACACACACACGTAAATCTGTGGGATCCATTCTGACCTTTTGGAGGTGATGGGGGTGTTCTAAAAGCCAAAAAGAAGAAAGATTCTCATGCTACTACACACATGTTTCAAATACTATACTATCCAGGTGACTGTGCTGTCCATTTGTCTTTTTGCCAACAGTCTGTTTTTCATAGCACTAGAAAATTTTGAGCATATTGGCCAGTTTCACAGAAATTTGAAAGAAGCAGCCTGATATTTCTTGAAAATGAGCTGCTAGGTGGAGGCTGGAGATCCAAATTAATGCCATCAGTAAGGAAAAGACAGGAGGAACTCAGCCACTCACTGCTTTGCTAGGAAGCAGCTTGCCACAGCTTGTCGCTTGTCTGCAGAGAGTTTCATAAGAAGTAGGTTATATATGTGTTATCAACTACTGTACAGTCAGTAGAGTTTCACGGACCAAGGGCGCACGCATAAGAAGCCAGACTTCACTAGACCCATTGTCCCAAACACCTGGTCACCTTTGACTTTCCTTCTCCAAAAAACTTTCTGCAGGTGAATGACTGTAACCAGAGAAGCATAGATTGTGCTCAAATCATATTTCACTTTGTTTTAAATCACAGTGCTGTCTTTCTTAGAGCAAACTCTAATACACTTTCTTTTCATTTATCTTGTAGGTCATGGCATAGCATGGCATTGCAGTATACATTGGGTCAGGACAATATACTAGCACAGCACATCAAAAATTTTCCTTTATCATCAGATATAAAACCTATCTTACTTAGGGAAGGCTGTATTTTTAAGCTTAATTCAAAGACTATATCTATGAACAAATAAGCTATTTTGTATCAAAGGACTGCTATATGAACCCTTGACAGTTTGAAAAGCCCTAGGTACAGGATGTAGTAGCCAACAGCAACAGAAGCAATAGAAAAACCTTGACAAGTTATGCACAGCTTCCTCCTCCTGCTGTGAGCTGAAGAATATCAGCACAATAAAATGTGCTAGACGAGGCACTGATGCAAGCATTTGAAACCTCTTGAAAAATTCCCACTAGTTTCAGGCCTGCTGCTGATTCACTTTCTTTTGTTCTCAAGTGATTCTCTATCAGTTTCTAACAGGTCTAGGTTACCAAAGTAACCTACAGCTATATGGCAAGGATCTGTCCCTCGTAGGACTTGACTTTGTGAAGTCCTGAGGGAAGCAAAACCCCAGCTCCAAGTGGCTGTAGGCCTTTCTCTTCCAAACTGTTCTCCTGGTCTTAGTTCCCGTCCTTTCTGACTTCTTATCAAATCAACAAACTGGCTCCAGCATCTCAGGAAGTCGTTTTAAGGATTACCTATACCTTTTACTGCTCTGAGAACCTAGCCAGAAAAGTTGTTTGCTCCATAAGGCAAATTATCCCGTCTTCCTTTCTAGCACTTCTTCCTGTATGCTCAGAAGAGACCTTCTTACAGGACTATTTCATTTTTTAATAAAGCCACTGTACTATTTTTTTAACATGTTATATCTTTTCAGTTTAGCTTTCCTTAAATTTTTTCTTCCGTGGTACACTTTTTATGATAATTTATTTTTGACATTTTTTGTTTTTGACACCATTTAGTGCATCGTGCCTCTAGTGCCTAAATTGCATGTTGACTAAATTTAGCACAGATGCAACATGTTGCAGAAGGGATATTCTGCAAGACATGACTTGATACATGCCTGCTCCTTGGACTAAAGTGAATCAAACTGTTCTTGTTGTGTCCAATCATTTAGAAAGGCATAAGAAAGGACACCTTTATCTGAAAATCACAGATCTAATCAGTTCTGTCAGGTTTATCTCGATGTGAAGAGTAAACCAGGTGGTTCACAGGTGAGCAGTGTACTTGCTCTGTTTGTTGGTGCCTTCTTAGTGTTGAAAGCTGTGAGGTGCTGAAGGGTGCAGAGAACCGGCCAGGTTGCAGCGGTGGGCTTTGGCCCTCAGATATTACAGGAAGGATAGCTATCTCTATACAACCTTTATATAATATTTTTCTTGCATTGTTTATGCAAGAAAAATATTCTAGTTTAAGCATTAATGAAATTATAATTACTAGTAGGATGCTTATTTAAAATCCATTCCCTGATAGAATGAAAGAAGGAATTGCCATGAAAACATTTAAATACAAGTTAAATAAAAAAAATTAGGTATTAAGGTAAAAGATGTTAAGAAGATAGTTTCCACTGGTTATCACTGCAAGTTGTCCAGGCTCATTTGGTGAGTGGATATTTCAAAAACTCCCAGACTACATACCTCAGATTTTACAAGAGATTTCATCCCTCACCAATCCAATCTTGTTCAGTCACTTTGAAGATGAACACATGATAATTTTCAACCATCAGAAGGAATCACATATTGGTATTTAGCTGTCTGTTTCTCATGATGCCAACCAATCTGCAGGCTGAGACAGACGCATCCCTCTCTTGGCAGTACTACTGATATATATGTTTATTTTTCTGTATCAGTTCTGATCTTCAGTCAAATTAATGTGACAAGTATAACAGTTTTGTTGCATGCGCCCTTTAAAACTCTGTTTCAATAGTAGGAGCCTGTCTCAAACAAACAAGCAAACAACTCCCCCACCCCCACATTAGGAGTTTCAAATGAAATTCCAGGATGATTTAAATATAATTATGAGCTGTAGCTACATGAAAAGTAAAGAAGGTTGAAAAATTAGCTACATAGTTTAAAATCAATGAGATAAGGATTTGAGTTGTGATATAGAATTTGGTGTTGTTTTTAAGTAACCCAAAGCTTAGAAATATTTAGGTTGAGGAGTACAGTTAAGGCCTGCCTATGTTCGGAGTTAATTTGATTTAAAGTTTTCTTACAAACAGAGTTGGACAGATGCTGATGGATTCTCAAACTGAGGAATGTCATAAAGCAACCGACTATATTGTTTTGCTTCTAAAACTTCCTTTATCTTTCCTGTCTTACAATAAGCGTATGCAGTCAAACTACCATTTGAAAATGGTGCATCAGCTATAAAGTACGTGCAGATGTGATACTACAACCACCACACTATTTTTCTGTTCACTGTCATTTGAAATATTGATACCAATAAGCTGAATTTATCTATGGCTCTGTCATGATATGGTCAAAGTTGCCACATGTTAGGAAATGATCTATGGGCTACAATTCATTCCATTTTTTTGATAGAACAGGCTTTGGAGCTCTTTGAAAGCAAAGCAGGACTGTAACATGTTTTTATTTTGTTCCAGGAAATAATGTGTGAGAGAAGATAAGAATTATCATATTGGGATGAGTCAATCATCCACTACAGCCCCAGTCTACAATCAAGAATGTCTATTCTCATATGTTTTACATGAAAGTATAAAAACATTATGCTTAACCAAATGGCATGAGGAAGGCAATATGTTCTTAAGGGTAAAACAGACCTCAGGGAAACATTCTACGATTGCTCCAAATATTTGATAAATTGTTCTAAAATGGGATTGATATTCCTGAATGATACAAAGTTGATGGGATTGATATTCCTGAATGATATGAAGATATTACAAACTTTCCAGGTTTCTATATATTAAAGTGTATAATTATCTTTACCATTAGACATTTTTTCCCAATGTCTAGACTAAATCTCCCTTGTTCCAGTTAAAGTCTGTTATTCTCATTCTAGTCACAGTGAGATGGAGAACAGATGATCACCTTTTGCTTTGCAGCTATCTTTTATGCATTTGAAGACTTATTGTTCCCCTTCTATCTTCTCCTCTCTAGACTAAATATTCTACATTATTTGTCATATTCCCTGTGTTTTCTAAATGTCTTATTGCTTCCATTATTCTGCTCTGGGCTGCATATTTTAGCAATGCACTAGCAGACCTCTTACCACAGCCACGAGTGGAGGACATGCATACAGACATGATTTTCATCTGGAAAATGTGCTTTTATTGCAGTAAAAAAGCATCATTGTTGATTTTCCAGTAATATAAATTAAGCGGACTGGTTTATAACTCCTTAGCACTTCTCCCCTTTTTTTGATTTTCCAGCTTTGGATTTTACTTGTTTCTAATGAGCTTCTCTTTTTCTCCTCAATAAAAGACAAGGGAAGGTGAGTCAAAGCTGACTGGTGGGAGATGGCTGCTTCTTGTAATAATTCCCAGAGTAAGGAAGTAAAAATACAGGCTTAAGCGGCAGAAGGAAGGATGTGAAGAAAGGCTTTTAGGGGTGTGAATAGGTTCTTCCTTGCTGCCCAGACCACATACTAGTCCTAGCCAGCTCATTCCCTGTGGAGCACTTGTTCCATGTTCATTCCCTTTTTTTTTTCTTTTTTTTCCCCGCTGTTGTTGACCTCTCTGCTCGCTAACTTACTTGTCCCTCAGAGTCCCGACCTATATGATTTTGATGAAGTCCTCTGTTCTCAGCTTCACCTGTTTCCTGGGTTCTCCCAGAAGACACCACTATTGAGCAACTCCCACAGTAGGTATCTTCTGTCTAGCCTACTTCGGCAGGGAAATATATAGCAGACACCAGCAAATACAACTCTGTCATGAGTGGAAACAGCTGAAAATACTTGTTTGTTCCCTCATACCTACTCCTGCACTAAGTAAATACATGTTTTATTTTGTAGTGTTTACTTAGTAATTTAATTTTACTCCTTGAGAGGACAGCATAGAGGAAGAAAGAGAAGAGAGGTCTAAAGGGTATTCACACTTTTGCTCCAGTGTGTGCCAGTTAGGGTAACATGGCTAGAAAAACTTAGAAATATCCAAAACTGTTTCATTTGATAACTAGACAAAGTGAATAGCTGCTGATGAAGCTGTATCAGATGATTTATTTATTTATTTTTAGGGCAAGCCATCTAATAGGGCATGCATATTTCCCTTCTGGCAGGTGAGATAATCTGACTTCTGAATGAGGGCGAGCAGCTTATGAATATGAATTAAGAATCATTTGTGTATTTAAAGAGTGATTGACAGAGGGTCAAGAGATGGGTCTGTTGTGTTAAGAGTACTGATATATATCATTTGTTCTTTTCCAACAGCAGGTGAAGACCCCTCAGAGTCTATCTCAAGGGCTGGAAAGCTAAAGATGTAAGGACCCCACATTTGATAGTAAAAGGACCCCAGATATGATGACAAGAAGACTGCAACAACATGAAATAATATAAGTAGTTGCTCTTCTTAGGATCTGGACAATCCCAGAAATATTCAATAGTTATCACTTCTCTGACAGAAGTTCAAAAGGGATGTACTTGCATGCCTATGTGCAAATAATACCGACATAGACCCTCATACAGAAACCTTGCATTTTAGTATAACTGTGAGCAAAAGGGAGAGGGAGCTTTTATTCTGACTGATAGCTTTGCTGCCTCAGTACGTTTTTGTTTCGAGTTACTCAGAATGATTCCCATTGCTGGCTCAAGACCTCTTGGCGACACAGGCAAAATTAAATTTTGCAGCTCCATGGGTGAGAAGCTGCAAAGGGCTGGAGCAGGAGCACAGAGCCACGGAGGAGCTCAGCTGCTTGCTCCTGCTCCTACTGCCTGGCAGATGGGAGGGCTGTGAGCAACAACTGCTCTCACACCAGCAGCAGCAGCTGCCGCTGGCTGCCTGACTATCCAAGAGCGCTGGCAGAGATAAATCATTTATCGGGGTCACCGACATTGTTCGTATGCCTGCTTTGCCTGAGCCTACAGCCGGGTTTTTGTGTGCACTTGTCCTACGCGTGTGGTTTCCGTGCAGAATGGTAGCTCTAATAATGTGAATGCTCTTAAAAACAACCGTTTGTGGAACAAACATTCCTGAAGTATCATATCAGTTGTGTTCTTTCACACTTTTAATACAAACTCTAGAGTTTTCCTATTAGTCCTTTCAGTTTGTATCAGCTCTGTATTCTCTCTTTGAAGCTGAATGAAGGAGTGAATAAAAATACTTGGCTCTGTATAATGTTTTCTAAAAAAATTCTAGAAAGAACAAATTTTGTCTTCTGTTTCAGCAAGCTGCTAAATTTAGATTAAAACAGACAACTGCTAATGAGCTCTCTTGGTTGCCCCTGACCAGAGGGATTTGGGGCCTTTGATCCAGGTGGCCCTTGATTAGGGCAGGTCAAGCACCCTGTGAGTCAGTGCTAGGGAGAGGCCTATTTAAGAGCCAGGCCTAGTCTGCAGCTCCCAGAGTGCAGTGAACAGGTGCAGCAGTTTGTGCAGCAGGGCACACAAAGGTACCTTTGATTCTGATCCCTGTGGTGTACGTTTCCTCAGGTATGGTTGTGACACGCCGCACAGCGCGTTCCCCAGTGGCTGTTGGAGTTGCTGTGTCAGTGGCTGGGACCCAGACCGACCCTCTGACAGTAGATGCAGCTCTACAGGTCTCAGGCTGCAGGGAGTGCTTGGGGCCTCTCTGGGAGGCCTGGGCTGGCAGCCAGCTCTCCTGCAGGAGGTGTGCTGCTGTTGACGAGCTGTGTGGTCAGGTAAGGGAGTTACGGGAGGAGGTCAGTAGGCTGTGCAACATCTGAGGAGCGGAGCAAGAGATAGACAGGGTATTCTCGGAGACTGTGCAGCTTCGGGAGTCCCAACCCCCCACAGCAGTGGAGTTGCCGGAGGGCTTGGTGCTGTGTGAAACGGTACATCATGACACCGTAGAAGAAGGCTGGAAACTGGTCACTGCTCGTGGGAGGAGAAAGGCTCCTGCTCCTGAAGACCTGAAGCTGAAGAACAGGTTTAGTGCCCTCCAGGGTGAGGAGGAGATGGGCATGGCTGCAAGGGAAGCACCTGGAACAACAGACCCTGTGCCCTGCCGGAACGCCTGGAAGAAGCGGCAGGTGATTGTTGTGGGGGACTCCCTGCTGCAGGGGACGGAGGCATCTATCTGCCGACCTGACCTCATGTCTAGAGAGGTTTGTGGCCTGCCAGGGGCTCGCGTGCGAGATGTCGTGGAAAGACTGCCAAGGCTCGTCCATGCTTCAGACTATTACCCACTGCTGCTCTTCTATGTGGGCGCTGATGACACCAAGGGCAAACTGGAGACCATCAAGCAGGACTTCAGAGCTCTGGGGATGGTGGTCAAGGGTCTGGGAGCCCAGGTCATCTTCTCCTCAATCCTGCCAGTGAGGGGGATGGATGAGAGGAGGAGGAGACGGACTTTCCAAGTTAACCAATGGCTGCGCCGCTGGTGTTGGCAACAGGGTTTTGGTTTCTACGACCATGGGACCCTGTCTGAAGATCGACAACTGCTGGGGAGAGATGGGATCCACCTCACTAAGCGGGGCACGCGGGTCTTTGCCAACAGGTTGGCCAGCCTGGTAAGGAGGGCTTTAAACTAGGAAGGACGGGGGAAGGGGAGAGTTATAGTGCCAGGGTAGCTGGCAAAAGACTGCTCAAGTCAGGACGCCTCCAGCAGGTGAATGCAGCCAGGGAAGTGCGCATGGGACATGGCTATGGAGGATCCTCCTGCATCCCTCCTGGGAAACCTGCATGCTCGATCACCTCTCTGAAATGCCTGTACACCAATGCACGCAGCATGGGAAACAAACAGGAAGAACTAGAGATCTGTGTGTGGTTGCAGGGCCATGATCTCATTGCCATTACAGAGACATGGTGGGATAGCTCGCATGACTGGAGTGCTGTCATGGATGGCTACGTGCTTTTTAGGAAAGACAGGCCAGGAAAGTGAGGTGGTGGAGTTGCTCTTTATGTGAGAGAGCAACTGGAATGGATTGAGCTGTGCCTAGGGGTGGATGAAGAGCGAGTCGAGAGCTTATGGGTAAGGATTAAAGGGCAGGCTAGCATGGGTGACACTGTTGTGGGTGTTTACTACAGGCCACCTGATCAGGAAGAGGAAGTCAGTGAGGCCTTCTACAGACAGCTGGAAGTAGCCTCACAATCCCAGGCCCTGGTTCTCATGGGGGACTTCAACCACCCTGATATCTGCTGGGGAGACAACACAGCTAGGCACAAACAGTCCAGGAGGTTCCTGCAGAGCATTGGTGACCACTTCTTGACACAGGTGGTGGAGGAGCCAACAAGGAGAGGTGTGCTGCTGGACCTTGTACTAAGAAACAAAGAAGGACTGGTGGAAGATGTGAAGGTCGGGGGCAGCCTTGGCTGCAGTGACCATGAGATGGTGGAGTTCAGGATCCTGCCAGGAGGAAGCAGGGCAGTAAGTAGGATCACAATCCTGGACTTCAGGAGAGCAAACTTTGGCCTCTTCAGGGACCTACTTGGAGGAATCCCATGGGTGAGGGCCCTAGAAGGAAGGGGCGTTCAAGAGAGCTGGTTAATATTCAAACATCACTTCCTCCAGGCTCAAGAGTGGTGCATCCCTATGAGTAGGAAGTCAAGCAAAGGAGGTAAGAGAC
This sequence comes from Apteryx mantelli, assembly GCF_036417845.1. Lineage (NCBI taxonomy): Eukaryota > Metazoa > Chordata > Aves > Apterygiformes > Apterygidae > Apteryx > Apteryx mantelli. The sequence goes on from NC_089979.1 coordinate 83,068,855, forward strand.
CTGCATGGATGAGCAAGGAGCTCCTGGCAAAACTCAACCAGAAGAAGGAAGTTTACAAAAAGTGGAAAGGGGGACAGGCCACTTGGGAGGAATATAGGAACGTTGTCAGAATATGCAGGGATGCGACGAGGAAGGCTAAGGCCCGTTTGGAATTAAATCTGGCGAGAGATGTCACGGACAGCAAGAAGGGCTTCTTCAAATACATCAGCAGCAAGAGGAAGACTAGGGAAAATGTGGGCCCTTTGCTGAATGGGGTGGGTGCCCTGGTGACGAAGGATGCAGAGAAGGCAGAGTTACTGAATGCCTTCTTTGCTTCAGTCTTTACTGCTCAGGCCAGCCCTCAGGAACCCCAGACCCTGGAGACAAGAGAGAAGGTCTAGAGAAAGGAAAACTTTCCCTTGGTGGAGGAGGATTGGGTTAGAGATCATTTAAGCAAACCTGACACCCACAAATCCATGAGACCCAATGGGATGCACCCATGAGCGCTGAGGGAGCTGGTGGATGTTATTGCTCAGCCGCTCTCCATCATCTTTGAAGGGTCATGGAGAGCAGGAGAGGTGCCTGAGGACTGGAAGAAGGCCAATGTCACCCCAGTCTTCCAAAAGGGCTAGAAGGAGGACCCAGGAAACTACAGGCCAGTCAGCCTCACCTCCATCCCTGGAAAGGTGATGGAGCAGCTCACCCTGGAGGTCATCTCCAAGCATGTGGAGGACAAGAAGATGATCAGGAGTAGTCAGCATGGCTTCACCAAGGGGAAATCATGCCTAACCAATCTGATAGCCTTCTCTGATGGAATGACTGCCTGGGTAGATGAGGGGAGAGCAGTGGATGTTGTCTCCCTTGACCTCAGCAAGGCTTTTGACACTGTCTCCCACAACATCCTCATAGGGAAGCTCAGGAAGTGCGGGCTAGATGAGTGGATGGTGAGGTGGAATGAGAACTGGCTGAATGGCGGAGCTCAGAGAGTTGTGATCAGTGGCGCAGAGCCTAGTTGGAGGCCTGTAGCTAGCAGTGTCCCCCAGGGGTCAGTCCTGGGTCCAGTCTTGTTCAACTTCTTCATCAATGACCTGGATGAAGGCACAGAGTGCACCCTCAGCAAGTTTGCTGACGATACAAAACTGGGAGGAGTGGTGGATACACCAGAGGGCTGTGCTGCCATTCAGAGAGACCTGGACAGGCTGGAGAGGTGGGCAGAGAGGAACCTCATGAAGTTCAACAAAGGCAAGTGCAGGGTCCTGCACCTAGGGAGGAATAACCCCTGGCACCAGTGCAGGTTGGGGGCTGACCTGCTGGAAAGCAGCTGTGCAGAGAAGGACCTGGGAGTGCTGGGGGACACCAAGTTAAGCATGAGGCAGCAATGTGCCCTTGTGGCCAAGAAGGCCAATGGTCTCCTGGGGTGCATCAGGAAGAGTGTTGCCAGCAGGTGGAGGGAGGTGATCCTCCCCCTCTACTCAGCCCTGGTGAGGCCCCATCTGGAGTACTGTGTCCAGTGCTGGGCTCCCCAGTAAAAGAGGGATGTGGCACTACTGCAGCAAGTCCAGCGAAGGGTTACAAAGATGATTAGGGGACTGGAGCATCTCTCATATGAGGAAAGACTGAGAGCTGGGCCTGTTTAGCCTGGAGAAGAGAAGGCTGAGAGGAGATCTTATCAACATGTACAAGTATCTGAAGGGAGGGTGTCAAGAGGATGGGACCAGACTCTTTTCAGTGGTGCCCAGTGACAGGATGTGAGGCAACGGGCACAAACTGAAACACAGACAATTCCGTCTGAGCATGAAGAAAAACCTCTTCACTGTGAGGGTGACAGAGCACTGGAACAGGTTGCCCAGAGAGGTTGTGGAGTCTCCTTCTCTGGAGATGTTCAAAACCCGCCTGGATGCAATCCTGTGCAATGTGCTCTAGGTGACCCTGCTTGAGCAGGGGGGTTGGACTAGATGATCTCCAGAGGTCCCTTCCAACCTTAGTGATTCTGTGAAACAAATTATCCTGGTTTACCAGCTCTGCATATTTTTTGCTCTAAGGGCACAAGTTTGAGGAAGTTCCAAGAAGAAACTGAGTTCATTTCCACAAGATACAGAATTCCTGATACTCTCTACTTGTATTTTAGATCCTTCTTACCTTTCTTTTATGTTAGCGTTTACATGAACCTTTTGTGAGACACTGATCAGCTGACATGTCCATTATATTTTATAATACCATCTTCAGTGCATGTGGTACTGCTGGTATTGAACACCCCCAAACACTTTTCAAGTATATAGGTACATTTCTATGATACCTGGAGTTCCTGCCTCTTTAAGTATTCCTTAACACTGAATAGCTCTTTCCACTGAGTCTAATCTATTGTATTTCTGTTTACCATCTTCTCCACCACCATAATTCATTGAACTTGTGGCCTAGGTATTTTGAATATGGATTTTGTGTGTGGAAAATTTCTTCTGCCTAGAATCTGGTTTTCATTAATAAGGTTTCAAAACTGTCACCAGGAGGTTTCCTTGATCAGAAACCCAGCAGTTCCTGCATTCTGGCTCTTATTGGAAATAGTGTTAGAAAATTGTTCCATATGAATAGATTGCTTTTGGTAGGTACAGGAAAGAGGAACCCCTCTTGTTTTCAAAGGCTTTTTTAAAATTCTGATGAACTTTTTGTTAATCCATCTCTGACAGTTTAATATTGATTTCTCTTATTGCATGGCCATGTACACTTTTAAGTAAATGTATTTGTATATAATTTACCTCATGGACCCATTTTAATTTGACTAGAAATTAGATTGGAATAGAAAAGAGAGAGAGGAAAAAAAAAAAAAAAGCCCTGGTCATGGTTATTCAAGACCGATTCACCCACTCGCATTTTTAAAGACAGAACCACATTCAAAGGATTATGGAGATATTCAAACAAGAACATGTTTCCTCCCATGCTTTAATCATATAAAAAGCTAACAGTGGTAGAATTAAAAATTGTTACTAATTTTTCAAATTACTAACCCAGTGAAAATAAGATGTGCAGTCCCCATGGAGAGTTACTGCTTTGGCATGACCCAGTACAATGCAGCAGTATTGGGCTGTTTGCAGTTTGTTTCTGAATGTTTCTCTTCACCACGGACTAGATACTTAAGTAAGCAAGAGAATGAGTCAGTGCACATGTTAGTGTACTGGATATTAGTAAGTGAAGGAGGTGAGTATGAACTGCACAACACAGCATCAGGAAAAGACTAGTTCAAAATATATACCTTACATATGCTATACAAAGCTACTGAAGAATGGAAAATCTTTGTATTTTAACTATTTTAGGTCTACATACTTCTAAATTCAGTATTGCTTTCATTGTTTTTGTTTTCCAGTAGCATTTTTTTCCAAGTAGCTGTATCCTGCATATATACCTTGCTGCAGATTAATGGTATTGGTATTCTCCAGCTGGGAAAGGTCTTTATTTACTCAGTCATTCACTTCAGTTTGTCATTTCTTCTGGTTTTCTTGACCTCATTACAAGCCATAGGTGAGTGTAACATCTTCATACCGTGGTTAGAAGAGTCGAACAGGTCCCTTTGATACTAATTTGGATTTTGTTCTTTACTTCCTGAACCTAGCATAGACAAAGTATCAGTGTGGTAATTGTTATCTGGAGATATATGGTTAAATTCTAGCTCATAAAACTTTGCCCATAATTCCCCAGAAGGAAAGAACTGTAATATCTTTGGCATTTTTATGTTTCTTTCCCTTTCTGTCATATGAAGACTAGCCTTTAGGGCATACTGATGGATTTAGTACTCCTACATTAAAGTTATGAAAGCCTGAACCATGAACAGCATGATTCAAAATGTATTGCTAAAAAGAGTACTAATGTACAGTTAAATACATAAAATATTTTGTAGATAACATAAGTCAAAAGAAGAACAGATTCAGTCACTGGAAGTCCAGTAACCTTAAAGCAAGTTGAACAAACATAAGCTAAATTATCACTGCTGAGCTGCAAACAAATTTAAGTGATTTCATAAAGGCAAAGAAGAAGAATTAACTTCTAAATGGTCATACTTAAAAAAAAAAAAAAAAACAAGAAAAGATAAAATGAAGAAAAAAGTGACTCAAAGACAAATAGTTCTAGCTAATACATACAAAAATATCTTAGTGGTCTTCTAGTACATAGGAAACTTATGCTGTCTCTCAGAGTATAAATAATGGTTTATCATATACATCTTTCAATAAAGGGCATTTGTTGCCCAGACGTTCAGCTTTGCAGATCTCACCACGGACCTAATGTATTTTAGGTTTTAGTTGACAATAAGTTTATCAGCAGCTAGTATGTATTATTCTGCTACTACTTATATAAATTAATTCTGAGTTCACATGAGAAATAAGTGTCAGGAACAGATTTATTCTTACAGGTTAGAGGATCTTGACCATATGTGCATTTCCTGTTTCCCCTTTGAAAGAAAAGGACCTAACACAATGAAGAGAATGCATCTCAGTTTTCAAGTATAATATTAACTAGCAAAAAAACAATACATCTGAAACTGATCTGATGTGAGGCATAGTAACTCCTTTTGCACTTCTGTAGATTAAAATTAAAAACTAAGTATCCAGCCTTATAGTACAGAAGAAAAGAATGATCTGATGCATGTTTTAGATGACCATTAAAAAAGCTTTAGGTAATCAGTGTATTAACGGAACTTTTCCTTTCAAATAACTCTCATATTTTGCCACCAGACTTTGAGTATTCTGATAGGTGATAAGTATATGCTTATATGATATTTGTCATGCAGAAGCTTATATTGGCATTTTTCCAAATGGATCAAAGGCAAGTTAGTATAGTTTTGCCTATCATATGGGGAATAAGTGAAAATTAAAGGTAGAAGATTTCAATAACCTGAACAATTGGGAAAATCAAAGACCCTTAATAGGAGTCTAGAACTATGAGAAAATGTGTCATGGGACTTACTGGAAAGAAGTTTTGATTGATTTTTAAAGGGGGTGGTTGGTCCCTCTTTACTGCCTATCTTGGTGTCAGGGAGTTGAGCAAATCAGGCAGCTTGAACAAGCTTCCACCACGTTGGTCTCCCTGTTCCCTGCAGCCCTGGGATCCCAGGCTTACCCATCCTGTATCACAGGCTGTATCATCCTGAGTCTGAAACTGGGCAAACTGAGTATGGAAATCACATAACATCAACACCTTTATGAAGATCAGGTTAAGCTATTTACATTATCTATGACTAAACCTGTAGCTCTTACAATATATGGCCACTTTTCTTTTGTCATCTTACTTTTTTTTCTAATTCAATTCCTATAAAGCATGAGTATAAAATTAGCTGGCTAGGACAATTCAACTCATGCAATACAGTCATGAGTCTATGAACAGAAAGATAAGCTAAAAGCAAGAGCCTTAACCAGATGGAGCTTGATAAAAAGTTAGTAAGCAACTGGTGCATGTGTAGTTAGCCAGCAGCTAGTTGCAAGTAAGAAAACATCAGAAACAGAAGCTGTACTTTCTTTAATTTCATTCTTATTTGTTAATCCCCTTTGTGAAAAATTATTTTAAAGTCAGCAAGATTGAACTTCATCAGCAACAAGCACAGAAGATATCTATTTGTCTTTCTCTGAAAAAGACAGTTAAAATTTTCTTTCTACTGTCTCAGACTGGAAAAATGTTTCTTCCTCTAAAAGGCTCTACAAGACTAAAAGGAGAGGGAATACATGAAAACATACATTGAAAGCTTTAATTAAACATGTTCCCAGTGATATGACAGCTTTTTTACCTTTCTCTGCAGGTTTAATAAAAGGTTTCTATTACAGCAGGCAGTAAAGGTTTCTATTATAGCAGAAATAAACCACTGCTGACCTGACACAAAACCTCAGGTCACACTTTAAATTTTACTGTAAGCAACTGTAAAATTATCAACAACAATTTTAAAACAGAATGTTGCTATATTTCTTACTTTCACTCATCCAAAGATTAAATATCGATACACAAGAATGTAATTTTAGTACTCAGACCATTTATCTACAAAAGAGACCAAGATCTGAAAGATTTTCTTCAGATAAATTCTTCACTGTTATGGGGACAAAGGTTTCCTCCTTCTCTGTAGCTATCCAAGATCCAGAGTTATCAGCGGTCTACTTAAACCTTGACCCCTAGTAGCTCTCTGACTGCCTAAGTTCAGCATTTGCCAAATGTGAAGCATTATTCTACCAACCACTGCTCCAGATACCATCTCATTGCTATAGGGCTCTTTACCACTAATACAGAAAACAATAAAAATTGTGTCCAGCCTTGCAAACCACTTGGTAACAGCTACAGCTCTGTTGACTCAGCTGGGCCTGTCACCACCTAACAGTATGAATAAACCTATAGGTTTTGCTGGATTACAGCAGGCACACTGAAATAGCTTATCTTTGCTAAAAAAAAGCAATAATATACCTCCTATGACCATCTTGCAACTTCTGTGCCATGCTAATGACCAAGTACATATTTCACAGGAGCTTTTTAAAGGTAGTGAAGGATATTATGCAAATGAAAACATGTTTTCCTTTACCAAAAACATCCAAACACAGGTCTGATAGGGTGACGTGTACACAGACAAAATGTAGAAATGTAGGACACACTGTAACCAAAAAGCCATCAACATCAGTTTCAAAAAAATTTTTTGCATATACTCTCCTGTTTAATTCTCAAACATAATAAACACACAAACACACGATGACAGAAACCAGTGTGACACACCAAAGAAAATGAATTGCACTTCCACAGTGGCACAAGTACCTTCTCCAGGGGACCATTCACTGGGGAGTGGAGGGTTCAGGTCATAATGCCCAGGATTTCATTTATGAGTTGATTTTAGTAACTTTAAATCTCTTCAGCAATAATAGCCTACACTGTCTATATAAGTAAAACCTGTGACCAAAGCTTTTCTTATCAAGATATTTGTAGGTATAAAGCTATAATATGAAGGAACCACTTCAGTTCTTGTGGTTAATTGAGTTATTTTCACGCTCTTCATTTTGACCACTTAGAAATAGTGAGAGCAGTGTGTCACAATACTGCTGACAGTTGCTGGTAAACAATGGTAAAATGGTTAAGTTGCCTCCAGCTGTCTCTTCTGAAATACAGACTGTCCTTGAAGTTCATGTCTAGTGGTTTGCTACCACTGGAGCAGCTGATGATATGTGGTAGCTGGCACTACAGTGCCTTAATGCATTGAATTATTTTCTTATGCTGTGGCTGACTCCAAAGAGTTTTACACTCCTAAACTGCTACAGTGAAGTAAAGAGAAGCTTTATCAATCATTAAAATCACCTTGCATTTTAAGATACTTATAGAGTGGAAAAACACTGGGACTAAGCAAATAATTTATACTCAATCATCTACTAAATGCATTTCTTTTTTTTTTGTTTGTTTTTCCTCTTTGTGGTATGTGCATAAAAAGATTATAAATTCTTTGAATGTATATATGAATATCTTGGGCAAATATTTGTTCAAGTCTTTCTTGCACATAAGTCAAGCTTTCCTGCAAGTTTTCAGTGTTCACTGGGCAAAACTCAAATTATGCTATTATTATGCTCATAAATCATTTGTTATTTTTTCTGTTCTGTAGCTGGAGGAATGTGCTGCTTATAAAGAGATATGAGACTTGGAGATATCACTGAGGTTTTTAGTCACCACCTTCTCATGATTTTACTATTTCTCTTGTAATATTTGCTGCTAAGATTACTATCTAAAAGGCTGAGATGAATTCAGGTTTCATGTTTTAAAAAAAATTGTAACAGTTGCTGACAAGAAACATGAAACCAAAACGATCTAATTTTGAAAGAGGAATCAAAAACCTCATAATATTTATAATTTAAAGGCCAAACTCTTCCTTTTTGAAGACTACTTATACTTGAAAATAGGAGATTATTAAATCTCAGAAAATAGGATTGTAGAAATTACAAAAAAAATTTAGGACTTTTTTGGATACACTAGGCCTTTCTGTTTTCCACTGCACTTGATGCTGTGTGGACTTAGCACAGTTTATTTGGTGGTTTAAATAAATAAATAAAATCAGCTTAAATAAATAAATAAAGGTTTAAATTTGCCACATTGTCATCACAGAAAATGAAATATATATATGAAATGGTGAAATATATCACCAAATCTAATTGTGTTTTGCCATTGTTCAGCAATGATATTGTGCTTGCAATAACATTTTGTTCTCTTTAATTACATTCACTGCTTTTTACTCTAAGAAGATAAGATGGGAGAATGAGCTAGACCTGAAAAGATTTATCAGAATAACTGATACCTGCAGAGTGATACAATGGGTGAAACCTTATTCTACGGCAGTAGGGCCCAGTGCAAAAAATCAACAGCTGTAAGTCCATCTGACTAGATCAATCATATCAGAAGATAAATTTTTACCTACCTGAAAGGTTCAGATGAAGGGGAGGGGAGAACTGCTCTGTTTACAACTGTAGTACAAAAAAGCCTCCCAATTAGTACCCTCAGTAAACTACAGAGGAAAAAAACTCACCACCACCACCAAACAACAGAGGGAAACCAAAAAGAAAATGCTGCAATGACTAGGTGTGTGATCTCATTGTAAAAACAAAAATATTTTGGAATACAGTTCCATCTTAGTAAACATCTGAGGCTAGTGATAATTGAAATTCAAAGAGAACTATTCCAAAGAAATAACTTGTGGTTAAATGAGCCAAGAATATGATATAATACGAGAAGCCAAATATTAGGCATCCTCTCCAATGGAAATGGGTCTAGACCAGATCTCAGTCATACTTATGCAAAGCAGAACTGGTTCTATTGACTTAAGAAAAGCAGAAATTGACGTACACGTGCCAAATTGAATCAGTTGCAATTTCTTACATATCGTCAGAATTATATTCACACTTCAAACAAGAAGTCACCATATCAAATCAGTGCAATTTCCATCTAGTCCAAACTGCGTCTCAATAGGACCTTGATATGGATCCTGTACTGAAGCCATTCAGCCAAGTGATGTGTGAGATATGGTCTAACCACTCAGCCTGAACATTGCTTAATAGCATTACTTACTTGCAGGTTGACTTGAATCATTATCACTAGGTTAGATGATAGACTGAAGGTAGATTTCAAGCTTGTCATGACAACAATTTGAAGCTTTTTAACAATGTTGCTCAACATTTCAAAACTTTTTTAGTAACATGAATTAGTTCTGTGCTGTTACACATCACTTGCCAGGTGATCAAACCCACTATGCAGAGTAGCTATCAGGGATGGGTGCAGTTTGCCCAACACCTAAGAAGGCATCAGACCTACTGTGTGTGCAAGTCAATTACCATGTACACACAACACATTTGTTTGCAATTTGCTCCTTCCTCTGGTCTGAAGATCACTCAAGGCAGTTTTCAGGCAAGCATGGACTTCAACTTTCAGATAAATTCATTTCTCAGACACCCTTTCTTGGGAACCCTGTATGCTTGGTTGGGAAATGCACTGAATGACAACCCACTACCTCATGGGGAGAAAGGCTTCAGTGACCATGGAAAGAAGGTGATTGGAGCAGAAAAATGCCAGAGTAATTATAGTGGCCTGTAACAGGCTCTCAAGTTGTTTCAGGAAACAGAGAGTAGTTTGGATCAACTACCACAGGTTGAGGATCCCATAAAAGAAGATGCAGGAGATTCAGCCAATGATTTTTGTCAAAGTGAAATACTGTTTCTAAAATGTATTTAATTGGGGGACAAATAAGAAGGTTTAAGATTTCAGTGCAGTAAATGAAAAACATCTCTCATTAGGTAATTTAAAGTGAATAACAGATGTTTAGTGGACCTTCTTCCCTACTATATTCTATTTACAAGAGAAATCTTGTTTTAATGTGTAGATATAGGGATGATGAAAAAATGGAAAGCATCAGCTACTTTACTTCCCATAATTGCAATGAGAGTAATAGGCAAATCTTCCAGGAAATATCAACTTTTCACAATAGCTGACAAGGCACTTGGAGGCTTCTGAAAACATTTTTTTCCCAGGATTTTTCTTCTGATATATATTAGCAGGCAAATCATCAATGGAAAAAAATACAGCTTCCATGAAATCTATGTGTATGTGTGTGTCTGTGTACGCCTTCCCCTTCCCCTTTCACTTTTCCTTTTCCTTTTTCTTTTCTCTTTCCTTTCCTTCTCCATTTGTGAATCCTATTCTATGTGTTTATAGACTCACAGAATGGTTGAGGTTGAAGGGCACCTCTGGAGATCATCTAGTCCCACTCCACTGCTCAAGCATGGTCAACCACAGCAGGTTGCCCTGGACTGTGTCCAGTCAGGTTTGGAATATGTCCAAGGATGGAGACTCCGCAACCACTCTGGTTAACCTCTTCCAGCAATCAATCACCCCTATGTTTTGTTTTGTTTTTTTCTTGTGTTCAAGTGGAATTTCCTGTGTTTTGGTTTGTGTCCATCACTTCTTGTCCTGTCACTGGGCACCACTGAGAAGATTCTGGTTCTGTCTTCTTTATATCCTCCCATTAGATATTTATAAACACTGATAAGATCTCCCTGAGCCTTTTCCTGTCAAGGCTAAACAGTCCCACCTCTCTCAGCTCTCACCGTAGCAAGTTGCTAGAGCCAGATAGTATTGTTTTAGGAACCCCAGAAGAACTCAGAAGTGAAAGAAGAGAATTAGTAGCAGTGATTCTCCTAATACTGCCTTGGTACCTGAGGATGGTATGCCAAGAAATGTGATGTTGATTTTCTGAAAGGGCTCCAGAAGAGATATGGAAATCTACAGACCTGTAAGGCTGATGTCCACAGCCGGAAAGGTAGTAGGAATTATAATAAAGAATTAACGGCCACCTGAATCCTAAGTTAATGTTCTTATAAAGAGAAGTTCTTGTCTCAGAAAGATTTGAGTCATTCAAAACATGAATAAAGTTTATTTCTATTTCCAAAAGTTTTTGAAAGTCTCCTAATAAAGGTTAAACAAACAAACAAACAAACAAACAAGTAGCAGTGGCATAAGAGGGGAGGTCCTTGTGGATCAAAAATTGTTTAAAATAATGGAAACAGGGAAGAGTAAATGATTATTTTTTCCCAATGAAGAAAAGCTATGAGTGAAGCTCTTCAGTGACGTGTGGGGCCTGTACTGTTCAATGAATGAAGGACCCAATAAGTCACCTGTAAATGGGTGTGAATAATTAGGTGACAAAGTTTGCTGATTATATTGGGTTATTCAGGGAGGATTTTGAAGAACTGTTGAAGGTCCTTTTGAAATTATCCTTATTGACAGGATAATACACCAGCAGATACAATTCTGTGTAGATGAACATAAAACTGTGGAAATGGGGGAGAAAACACAGATAACTTCACACACAAAATGGCTGGTTCTTACCTGAACTTTCAGAGCAAAATTTTGCATTTATGATAGATACTTCAATAACAATGCTAGTTCAGTGTTCAGTAACAGTCAGAAAAACAGACTGACTACTAGGAATTAGTGTAAAAGCAGTAGGCAACAATATTATGCCGCTGTATAAATTCACGTCACTGATATATTGATTAATGTGTGCAGTTCTTGTCGCCTGGTCTCAAAAAGGAGATAGCAGAAACGAAGCATTCAGAGAAGGGCAACAAGACTAATCAGAAGTTTGGAATTGCTTCTGTATAAGGAATGGCTCAGTAACCTAGCACATGTCAGCCTGGAAAGAGTGGTGACAATCTCATGAGTGGTGTAGTTAAGATACACAAAAAATGACTGATTACCATCTCTTTCAAGAATTAGGAGGCATCAAAGGAACCTGGTAGCATCCTAATTCAAAACAAACAAAATCTGATGGTTCTTCATTGAGCAAGTAAACTGCTGAAGAACTCTTTAGCAGATAATGTCATGTCTGCTAAAATTTTACATGGGCCAAACATGGCAATTTCACGAAAGAAAATCCATCAAGGGTTATTACAGAGGCCATATCTGACTCAGGAATTTGGGAAAAGCCAAATGTTGAAACAGTATTAAAGTATCATATATGCTTGTCCTGTTCTTATACTCTTCTCCAGGCAGCTTCTTTTGGCCACTGTTGGAGACAGAATGCTGCACTAGAAAGACCTTTGGTGTAACCCCAAAGTGATGATCTTGCATTTGGTCAAAAATTCACAGGTAAACACCCTAAACTGCTCCCATAGGACTGCTCCTAGGTCCATGAACATATGAGGTCTCTTTTCTTTGAAACAAAAACATAATAGGCTTGCTAGCACAGGAAGCAGCACAAAGAATAATAAATAGAACGTGATGGGATTTTTTTCTGCCTCTTTTAGAGTCTGATCTAATTCTCCAGAAGAAATCTCTCTGTTCATTTCAGTGGATTTTGCATTAGTCTATTGGTCTCTTCAGTGGAAAGGTAAGTCCAAACAAGAGACAAAAGTCCTGTATACAGAATGCAATACTACAGAGATGCATTTACTTGCAGAAGACTTTAATAGCATCCTGTACTCCTAGTATTTTCCAAGGACAAAGAATGTGTTGATGAGATAATGACTTACACCAAGCATAATAAATAAGCAAGGAATTGCAGACAAAAATATTCTCCTGTGATCCTCTTCCCCGGCAATGTATGAGGCAATGCCTTGCCTGCTACTTACTGAAGCCATCTTGTACTTGACCTTCAGCTTACTACTAGATTAAGCCATTAGCAATTTTCAGTCCTTAAGAGATGTAGCCTTATCTGCATATACATTTGTAAAGCACTTAGGAGTTACCACTTTCTAATAAAAACTTTTGCATTTCTTGTAAAGGGCATATGACTGATCTTACCCTATAAATACACCTATTGTTAGCTGACATAAAAGCACTAAGATGGTTACCAAAGTACATCATGCAAGGATTAAAAACAAAAAATCAAAACTACCTCTTTCAAATTTGCATTTCTGCTCATATTTCTCCAGTTTTATATAACTATCTGGAAGACAGTTTATGTAGTCTTAGCAAAAGAACTATGCCAAATGCTGACATAAAATTTGATTATTTGATTTTAAAATATCATTAAAAATCACATGCCTGAACATCATCTTTACAAATTGGTGGAGAGACAGGTGGATCAGAAATAGAGAAACTTCTTTCATAGCTCAGTTTATCTTGTCATATAATTATAAGGTCATTGGGGCAGGAAGTATATTTTAAACATTTGCAATGGATGTTGCTTACATCTAGGATATCTCTGCCTGCAGAAGTAAAGTATGCTTTTTTTATCTTAAAACATAAAACATATGTTTTAAGATATTTGGTCAGGTCTTATGATAAATTGAAGAACAGAAGAGTTTTTTCTAAGAAATATGACTTTTGTTTTCCTGAATCCATTTGTGTCCCCCCCCCCCGCTACAGTCTTAAGCCCTGAATTTGGTCTTCTGAAGATACTTTTTAGCTTAATACTTATTCTACTATACAGGACTCTCAGTTCCCTTATGTTACCCAGAATCAAAACTAATCATAGAAAAAAGAATCTGCATAAGGAGGAGAGAAGTTGCTATTTATATGGCAGGCTCATTATGTACTTGACTATTTCCCACTGAAGGAAAACAACACCAGAGCTGATGCTTTGGAGAGAAACACTAGCTTCCTCCTCAGTAGCAGCACATCTACTGAGCTGACAGTACTGATGGAGAAGTAATCTACAAGCAGGAACTAGATCACCTGCACAGGGGCTGACATTTTTCTTCCTCTTCTTTTTTTAAGTTAAACCAATATACTTAATGTCACTACCAATATTTTCCACTGTCACCATGGCATGCACCAAAGTGCACCAAATTTTCATACCCCCATTTTTTTTTTACCAGATTTTAAACAAGTGTTCCAGTTTGCACAAAGTTTTCCAACAGAATAATAATAATAATAATAATAACAATAATAAAAACCTAAACAGTGGAGCTAATGCTAATACTCTAGCAGAAGGTTTTCTTTTGTGTCTGTTTTCTATTTTTAAAAAAACTAATAAGCATTTATTTCTGGAATATCTAAATATTTTTAATTTAACAAAATTATCTGACAAAGATTGACTATCATCAAATTTCTAAGAGAAAATCCTTCTTTTAGAAAATATTATTTATCTCATTGTCAATTTTATAGAGTTCAATCATCATCTCTCTTAGGTTGCCTTGTACAAAAATATTCAACTATCGTGACAAACATAGCATTTATATTGCAGATGCTAGTAATGTTTATGCTTTTAATTACCAAGTGTATTACTAAAATGATTTTATTTGATATTTAGTTTTATTTAATGCTTAGTGGTGGCTTATATTAGGCAGCTTCCATGACACTAGCTAACTAAATATATTAGGTGAATCAAAATTTACTAGTGGAAATTAGGATTTAACAATGAAGCTTCTAAATAAAAATAGACAAGCTTCCAAAGTACTCAGAAATCATAGTCCAAATAATTTCTGTGGAAATCATATGTGCCAAGAACTTCTGAAAATCTGACTTTTTTTTCTTTTTTTTTTTAGGCCACTAGTATTAGATATTCAAATATTAAGCAGTAAATAAATAAATTTTCAAAATCCAAAATATTTTTCCAGTCTTTCATAAACATCTCTTTCTCCTCACTTGTTTTTGTCTAGAAACAAAATATCTATGTGTGCATGTACACAATGAGGGAGAAGCAGAGGAAGAAATTGGTATGTAAATCTCATTAATTCAGCGATCAGCACAAAGAGAAATTATCCACGTATTGAAGCACAACATTATTCTCTTGCAGAAGGACAGAAAGGGTGAGCTGGTGTTTGGTATGCAGTATGGTAAATCCATTTCAGTAAGTGAAGTGTGTAACATTACTCTAAACTTCTTACATAGAAAAGATCTGCAGTATGTTGACATTATTCATCTTTTATCTTGTACAGCTCACAGACACTGACACATCAACAGTCTCATTGCTCTATGTTTTTGTTAGATTCAAAATAAAAAACATTATTATTCTGGAAATATGCTCAAGCTCCTCCTTACAGAATATAATCTGAAATGGGCAAGAAGTTATTGTGTTAGATAAATGACAGTACATCCACTAGTGGCAACCTCCTTGGGATTGTTTCCAGAGCATTTAGCAGAAAACAGTGACAGCATCAGGGATGTGAAGCCTTGCAAATATAGCCTAGGTGAAAAAGGCAATGAGCAGTCTTAATTGCCAATATTTTGATACATTTGAGATTTAAATTTATCAATACTTTGTTTTTTTTTTTTCTTGTCATGTGTCTTATGTTTATTTCAGCTGTTACAATTTCAAAGCACTGTGAATTGATCCTTCCAGGACTATATAAGCCATAGCAAAATGTTTGTTGCAGTGATACAGATCTAACCATCATGTGGTCTAGTAGGAATATTTGGTTGGCCTATGCAAAAGATGCAGACAGGTCTGCTCTCAAATCTGTTCTTTTCCTAAGTGAGGGCCCAAGCAAGAATGAACTAAGCAAAAAGGAAGACTTATAAACAGAGACTATCTAGACATGACCTCTTTTTGTTTTGGAAAAAGAGAACAGTGAAAACAGAGCAGAAACATCAAAAGGAACATATATGCAACTAAATAAACATTTGAGGATGTGGAAGGCTATTCACACGAAAAGGTTCTTAGCCCACTTTGGGAAAGGGTGAAAGGAGCCATAGGCCCTGTCTGAGAAACAAGACTGGATTGTTTGAGGTGGAAAGCTAGAAAAAGAAATGACAGGGTGGACCTGGCAGGTAAGGTCAGACACCTAATGACAAGGTGCAATAAGGAAGATGGTCAGGACACTCCTCAGGGGAAGATGACAGGGTAAAGCACAAACTATTTCACAGGAGCAGTGGTCCAGGGCTGATCACCAAGGCTTCCCTAGCAGCTGTGCAGGCTGCAACCTCTGCTGAAGTATTGGAGGGAAATGGGAGCTGATTTCCTGGCAGGGGCAGCGAGGCAGCACACCCTGCCACCCAGGTCTTCGGATGGCAACACATCAGGGGTCCAAGGAGCAGATATCTCTGCGGGGAATGACTGCTATGGCTGTGAAAGCCAAAACTCCCAGATGTCCACATGAAACTCTGTGAATTCACAGTGCATCCTGGCAGTGGTGTTTTGTGCAGTGATTGCAGCAGCCTTCTCTAAGGAGCTGCGGCTTGTAGCCACAGGCTCATTTATTGCTAATGCCAGGGAACGATGCACACAAGCCAAGGGAACAGCTGCACTGACATAGGGAGAAGGATCCAAAGTGAAGGTGTGATAGGAACAAAGGCTTTGACATACACCATACTCAGGCAGTGGCTCACTGAGGAAGAAGGAAAGAAG
This sequence comes from Apteryx mantelli, assembly GCF_036417845.1. Taxonomy (NCBI): domain Eukaryota; kingdom Metazoa; phylum Chordata; class Aves; order Apterygiformes; family Apterygidae; genus Apteryx; species Apteryx mantelli. Next base: position 83,085,110 of record NC_089979.1, read on the forward strand.
AGTGATGCTCTTCAATTTAGCAGCCACTTCAGCAGCAGCACCAACAGCTTCACAGAGTGAATCGGATGCAGTTCTGAGCTTGCTGTTGCATGGTTATTGGAAGAAAACTCTCCACTCACTAAAGACTGAGGGTGGAGGAGGCTGGGGAGCGGGGAGGATTAATACACTCCAGATCCAAAGTTCAGCCAATGTGAATGAGCTGGGCCACTACCGAAACACGACCTGAGAAAAGTCTATCACATAAAGTATTTCCAAATATTTCAGATTATATATGGAAGTGTACTTACAATATATTCTTGTAAGAAACCTGAAATGAACAGCAGGGGTAGAAGAGCATGAAAATGCAAGGATGAAGCGATTACAGCAATTAACAGGGAGTGGGCTGAAAATCTTCCCTCTGAGGCTGATACCTAAAGAGTGAATCAGATTATTCTCACTTGAAGCCTTCTTGTCTTACTCCTCACCTTCTGCTACTAAACACCTCTGTGATCTGTCTTGCAAATTATTGTAAATTGCAAATTATGCCATTAAATCTTCATTCAAAAGCTACCAGGGAACCCCCTTGACTTTAACGTAGAAGATTTTAATTCCCAGGGGCAGTAATTCTTTAACAAATCTTGGGCAACAGACTGTTCAGCACTATGCCAGAATAGGCCACAACATAAAAAGTGAAGTTGCCCCAGGGACTCGCTATTTAAGTGAATTCTTGTTTATTGCAGACTATGGGATCAATCAGTGAAATAAGCTCTTAGCTCCTGAAGGCAAATAACAGGTGGGGAAGTGACACTAGGAGTCCTGTTAGGAGAAGTACAAGCTGATGATTCACAAAGAAACACGTATTTAGAAGTCAAGCTTCCCAATAAACTGTAAAAATTTGGGACCTTGATCTTAGAGACTGAAGTGGTGAGATAACACATCTCAGTAGGGAGCAGGACAGGGTGGGCAATCAGACACACCCACAATAGGATCTGAAGTTGTGGAATAGATTTCAAAGGAAATGTTCAGAGTTGTTACAAGGAAGAAGATACTGCAAGTTACAGGGAGTGTTCATAGGTAGTCACAAACCTGGACATTATAAAGTATGCAACTTTCTTGGAAAAATGAGTTTCAGGAACAGTCCACCAAGAGCTAGGATCATATTTCATAAAATACACAGGCAAAGGACAGAAAATTAACAAAGAAAGAGCAATAGCCTCACCAACCTTCAAGTTGGTAAGGATTTTCATGTCTCATTGTTTGTGCAATCATGTATGTCCGAGATGAGACTGGCAGAGCAAGTGCTGAGTCCAGTTTTCAGGAAGAATGATTCAAGAAACTTGGTTCCCTGTGATACTCAAATTTTTGTAACGGGCAAAAATGGAGCACGCCACATATATGAAACCCAGAATCTACCATTATTCCAACTTGTGTCCTATCAATCTAACAGCTCAAGTTATCTTAGTAGTACAGACAAAGTTCATTAATAATACCTCTGAATTTTTTTGGCTAGGCCACACCTTAAGTCACAAAGGATTTCAAGACAATGCCCATATGGCAAGGAATTTGAGATGACATTAATGTTAGCAAAGATGGAGGTATTATCCGCACTGAAGATCATCTCACTTTGAAGAGTTCCAGAAGATCATCTTGAATTTCTAAGTGGGTCTCAACAGCTCATTTTTCCCTGCATATCTAGGTGACCTCATCAAACACACAGCACTTTAGTAAAAAGTGTAGGATGCATAGTGCTTTCTAGACTTAAGTATCTTTGCCAGTAGTGAACTTTAATATGCCTTAGAGCATTAGCTTAATGAAATATGACAACAGTTTAACTTCATAATAATCTTTTTCTCCATGTATAGCTTTTATTGCTTGATATAACTACATAGTCCCATAGTCTTTAAAGTCAGCTTTGTCATTCTGCTAATAGGATGATTGTTTTCCCTTCTAAATTTAATAGTGACATATAGCACTGTTTGACTGGTGGGGGATAGAATTCTTTGAATATTTTAGTACAGAAATGCCTTTAATTAAACAATGTGGTAACTGACAATGTTCTAAATAATTTTAGAATCCAGCTTTGTAATATCCTGATTAATGGTTTGGGCCCATATTCTGCATCTAGAAAAAGTCAGATGATACCAGAATAGGTTGTACCAGGTACTGGCCTAACTCCCCAGCTGCAGTACAGCTACGAACATAACAGAATGAAGCAACACTTTCTCGAGACTGCTAGCCTAATTCTGACTGATTCAGCCTGGTTACTGAAAGCCATGCCTGTAAGATCAATTTACAGCAGAGATTCAGGTTAGAGATAAAGAAAAAAAAAAAGTTTTAATCATAAGGATGGGAAAGCACTGTCCAGAAAGGCAAGGATATTTCCATCACTGGAGGTCCTTAAAAACATAAAAACAGTCTGGACAAATCCTTCTCAGGACTGACTTAGTTACAACTGAATTTGGCTTTGGCTAAGGGATGGACTGGAAGACTCCCAGCCCTCCAATTCTGCAGATACAGCCCAGGGAGGGGTGGTAGTGAAGAAGCTGTCACGCACTGGAAACTTTTGCCAGGCTAGTCAAAACCATCAAAGATAGCTTGCAGAAGTGGTTGTGAGATGCAGATCACATTGATACCCCAAAGGGGTATCAGGTTGAGGTGGGAATTCCTGTGCCAGATCTATCAGAAATTTATTTAATATGAAATTTAAATTCTGCAGAAATATCAGGAAGTTTAAACATAGTGTTAATGCATGTGTTTCATCACATAGAGTATTGAAATGAAAATGACTTTATTTTTCAATTATGCTACTAAAATTAGTTATATTTAGAGTGTTGCAGAATATGCTAATGTTGGGATACCAGACTATAGTTTTTTAATTACTTAAAAAGCAACAAGGGATTTAGGCCAGGGCTGTGCATCGCTTTGACTCAAATTAAACCTGGAATAAGCCCAATGAAGTGGGCATAACTAACAGTTATAAATGATGATGGTTCACACTACATTTTACTTGTATTTTTTGTCTATTTTTATGAGACAGATAGTAAAGTAGACTTAACTATGGCTTTTATAACAGCTTTCCTATTATTTCAGACTTTCTGTGCTTGGATAAGAGTTTATTCCAGACCAGTCCAGCTTCTTTTGCTTGATCCTGCAGCAAAGTCATAATAATCCTATTGGCAACATTAGAGGCTGTTGCTATGGAAATTAATGTATTATGTCAGAAAAATGACAGATGGGTTGAAGAGAGAACAAGCCCATACTTAAACGCTGATCCTTACAGGACTAGCTAATCCCTAAACGGATGTCACTTAGGGACTAGCTAATTTCAAAGATTTCAGTGAAACCATTTGGAGAATGAGAACCGCGAAGGACAGAAGATATGTTAAGAATCTTCCTTGGAAAGAGTTAACTTCTCTCTGCTTTATTTCCACTCATCACTTTCCTCTCTACTCGTTCCAGACAACCTGTAGTAGGTCAGGAACATCATGAGGTACCAGGAGTTCGGCAGTATAACGCATACAGTTTAATAACAACTCACTCCCCTCACCCAGCCCCACAGTGTGAATTACATCTTTAAAGAGAGAAGCGCTTTCCAGGCCAATGCAGCAGCAATAAAGTAGCTATCATTTTCTGAAGCATTTCAGATGAAAAAAAGCAAAAAGCAAACAAAGTCAGCATATTTTATTATGCCTTCACACAAAGGGATACTTTGCATTGGTTTAGTGTTTAATTGTAGAGGTTTAATTCCTTCTCTTAAATGTAGACAAAAACACTGGGCTTTTTTGCTCATGGAAATGTAAATCAGGATCGATTACAGAGAAGGCAGCATATAACAAATGTAATTTGCTTAGGAAGGTTAGATCAGAAGTGTGGGGAAGAAACTTCTCCAGCCTACAAGCATCAGCAGGGAAAGAGCAGGGAAACAGAATGAGAAACACATCATGTTGGACTTTGAAAGAAGGAAAGGAAACATTGTGGCATGGAAATTTTGAAGGAAGGAGAGGAATCACTGTGGTATGGAAATCTTGCTTAGGACTGGCAAATGGTTGTTGATTTTGGTTCAGTACAGAACCTGTTGTTTTCTTTCACGGAACAGTTCTTTACAGAACAGTTTGTTTCCTCTGAGAAAACAAAAGGAAAAAAATTCAACAGAACAATTTTTTTTCCTATTAAACAATGCTATATTTGACCTTTTTGATCATTTTATCTTCAAAACCATTTGACTGCTATTTATAGATCACATAACATCCTTCTTTGAAAGTGATTTTTTTTATACATCTTGGCTACAAATAATAACATTGCAACAATAGTCAAAAACATATTTAGTAATTGCTCCTCCCCACCCCCACCCCCCCAAAAAAGAAAAAAAAACTGGCTGCAATGCTGGCAAAATGCTGATAATTAAAAGCATCTGTTCTCAATGCTTTGAGTAATAGTGAGAATCGCTACATATAAAAATAAAAATAAATCTAAGTCACATCAGTAATTACCATATCAGCAGACTCCATTAGCATCTTGAGAAGTAGAAAATATTACTCTTGCTGTAAAGATAGCATCTTTGTGCCTCAATTCCCTAAGTCATTTGTCCAAAATTATAAAGAAGTGTGCATGGGAGCAGAGACTTGATTTGAAATCTCCAGAACTGAAGGCTAATGACCTAAGTTATAATATAATTTTACTTTCCCGGGGGGGAATCCCACACAGCCAAGCTTATTATTTTGATTATTTGGAGAAAAAAATAAATAAAAAAATCACTACTGCTATGAAATTTTAGGGCATCTTTTCCAGGTTATAGCAATAACACCTGTTCTTTCTCCTAGTGAATCTAGTGAAACAAACAAGCAAAAATTGGGGGGGGGGGGGGGAACACACCAGAGAAAAGCCATGCACTAATAATAAGCAAGATTAGCAGACATGGGTTGATGGGTCATGCCAGACATCTGTTGAGTAATGACACCTATCATGCTCTTCGCTACCTTGTATTTTATTTTTATGTAATGTTAATGTCTCCTATATCCACCTAATTAACTTCTGCAGTTCTGTTTAAGCATCTGCTAGGGACATAACTGAATATAGGAGAACGAGTCCCAGTGGGCTACCGTTGTTGCTGTTAGGTGAAAGTCACAGATAAGTCAGAGCCATTAGAAACAGATAATAATGTTGTAATTGCATAAAAAGGAAAGCTGATATCCAAAGAACAAAGTAATGTGGAAGGCAGTGTATAATGGAATGGCCTTTCTTTGGCACTCCCTCTATGAATGGAGAATTTCTGTGATTTGCTTCTTATATAAAAGGTTGAAGGGTTGGTATATGGGTCAAAGATAACATTAGCAGTAACACATTGATTGGACTTGTAATTTCCATTTCAAAATAAATAATAAGATTTGGTCCTGACAGGGCAGTTATGGTGATCAAACACTTGCGATACCTTTAGGAATTGATTATATATTCTACTTCCAGGAAGCTAGTATGCAGGTCATTTGAATATAAGGTAAGATTTTGATAAGGTAACTTCTAAGAAAGAGAGCATCAACAGATGTGCAGACAGAAGAAACAGACAGCAGAGGGAACTTAATGTCACATGTTTTTGCGATGCAAAAGGTAAAGTGGAGTCTTCTGCAAGATACAGTCTAAAGCTGCTGTGTTTTTCTGAACAGTGTTGTCTGGATAGCTTTCACACTCTTACCACAGTTTCAAAGGTATCTTATGCCTTAACAGTACTTACAGAATACCACAGGAACCCTCCAAACTTTATAACCCAGAGCTACACCTCACAAGCACATAGAAAGCCAGCGAAAGGTGTTAAAGTATTTGATTCAAGCAGTTACGTTGACAAAGGTCTGAAAGTCATTTCTCAATGCATCTGTATTTCAAATGTTTCATTTTTTAGGCCAGATATTCTATAGTTCTGTTTGTAGTGTGGTACTGTGAGACTGTAAAGATGATTCATGTCAATTTATGGAGGTTTAGATCAGAAAAGTTAAGTGAACTGTTTGCAATAGGGTTCACTGCAGAAGAGCTTAGGGAAATCTTCATTTCTTCCCCTTCTTCACAGGGCAGAACTTTGATAGGTATCTTGCACTGAAGTGTCAGAACAAAGCATTTAAACAAAGAACATGAAAAAATTAAGATATATAGAAACAAAATGGTATTCACTCAAAACCTCAGAGAACTCAAATATGACACTACCAGATTACTGCTTGTCATACATAACTCATTATTTGATTTTGTCTAGTCTGCATAGAATAGAAAGGACTACAGACCAGCAACACCGATTCCTGCATTGGACGAGTTGTCAGAAACTAGTTATGAATAGAAGTGACAGCATGGGGAAGATTCAACACAACTTTCACTGAAGGAAGTCATGACTCAAAATCTATTCAAGTTCTATGACATGTTTTGGATAAGACTGATCCAGTTGATATAAATTGCTTAGATTACCACTAAGTTTTTATAAGGTATCTTAACAAAGGTTCTCATAGACACTAAGCTGTCATAGCATAAGAGGAGTAGTTTGATAGATTAACAACACAGGGTTTTCAGGAAGAAATAGGAAAGATAGGAAATCAAAGCTGCAAAGTAGCAAGTTTTTTACAATGGAGATTTCACACAGAGTTTTTCAGGCATCTGTGCTGCGACCACTACTATCCAACACTTACTCATAAACAATGTGGAAAAGGGGAAATGGGGAGGTGACAACAGCCTGCTGACAATACAAAATTGAATCCGACTACAAAGTGCCTCAGAGGGATCATACAGTTGTGAATGACTGGTTGATAAAAAACAGCAGATGAGATTCAGCACTGACAAATGCAAAGTAATGCACATGAGGGAGAAAACAATCACAATTATACATATAGAGTGATGAGCTCTAAATTACTATTAACATTCAGGAAAGAGGGCTTCATGGCATTATGGATATGTAAATATCAGATCAGTATTCAGCAGCGGTCAAAGAGTCATGTAAAGTTTTGGAGATTATTAGAAAAAAGAAAGCAAAACAGTATTTTGTTACATCGTTATTTAAGTCCCTATTGGGTTCACCTTGCAGATAGTGCCTACAGCTCTGGCCACCTCCCTCTCAAAAACATATGGAAGAACTAGAAACAGTGCAGAGTGACAGATCAAATATATGCAAAGTTTCCATTTGAAAAAAATTAAATATCCCAAGGTCACATCCCTTTAGATAAATTATGAGTATGAGATGATATAATAGGTATATATAAAGTTAGACATGTCATGCAGAAAGTGAAATAGGCAACATTTATTTGCCATTTTTCATAACACAAATTATCATGCAGCTGATGTGAAACTAGAAAAGGAGAGTAATATATGCATAATCAAACTATGGAATTCATTGTTACTATGTGTGAACAACAAAAGTTAAAAAGTGATTAAACACATTTCTTGAAAAAATGTCCATCTGGGTATTTTAAACCTGACGTTGTGGACAACTTCAGGAACAGGAAGATCTCAGAACTACTGGTAGCCAGCCATTAGAGGTAGGAGGAAGGCAGTTCTCAGAGTCTAATGCTCTTTTTTCAATCATCTGCCACAGGGAGACAGGAAAGCTTTACCCTGGCCTAGCATGACAGTTCTTACATAAGGAATAAGCTGTGGAAAGGGTTAGTGAGAAAGGCATAAAAAGCCCAATCTCAAATCCACTAAAGCCAACAGCAGGAGTCCCATCAGGGCTTTGGCTGGACCTTACCCCTCCTGCCCAACACTGTGCTGCCATGCTCTGTCAGGATGCAGAGAAGCAGCAGAAGCCCTGTGCATCATTCAGTTGCACTGAAGACTTCAAAACATAACTTAAGCGGCTCATAGACCATCCATACATCATCTGCACAGGCATGCATTTCAGCTAGCAATAAAGGTGGCTTGCTGGCTGCCCTCGGCACATATGGGCTCTCACATCAAGGGGTGCGACCTCCAGAAAAGGCTGCCAAAGCAGCACTCTTCCATGAGCTTCCTCAGCATTACACTTTTTCAGTGACTGCAAAGAGAAGAGAAGTTAAAGCAGCCTTCAGTATTTACGGTTTAACAGTGTGGGGCAGCTTATTTTCTCTGTCTGATCATTTTCCAGCTGGCTTTCTGACATTCCTCACTTCTGGTCTTTGTGCCTACTTCATCTAATGTGTTTACTTTGCAGGTGTATCAGACAGACATTATGAATATTTGGTTCAAAGACTTAGGAACACAGCTTTGTAAGCCTTTGCTGCTGTACTTATATATATAGCATAGTAGGCATCTAGAGCTATCGTAGGAAAAAATGACACTGTCTGAAAAGGAGCCTGTTTGTTTCTTTTTACTTCCATCTGCTCTAAGTATTTCTAACAAAAATCTTACCATAACATCTGAGTGCTAATAACTATGAATTAACTTTCACTTAGAGAGGGAGCTGAACAGTTTCATTACAGATACGAGTGTAAAGAGCTCACCTGCTTTTAAATGTTATTCATAAGGGTCTCTTCCAAAGCCCATGGAAAGAAAATGCAAACAGCATCAGCCTCACTGCACTCTGAATTAGGCCTCAAGTAGGGTTACAGCAATAATCAACTCTATGGAATACTTGAGAGTAACTGGGATGACTGTTGTTGCATAATAACCAATAGGAGCAGGTAAAGAAATAGAAGTTATGTTTAAAAGGTTCCCCCTCCCTCCATAAAGGCACATATTTATATCCTGACTGTACAGAATTCCTAGACACCATACAATACGTTCACAGAGTCAAATTTCCCTTTCTGAATAATAAAAATACAAGATTTTAGTCTAGCTGACAGCAGTTTAAGAATGATACCACCAATCTTATCACTGTACTTGACTTTCTCAGTAGGAAAAAAAAGAAAAAAAAAATCTTAGCATGGACTATGAAACTTTTATTAGTTGGGGGAAGAAAAATGTCTCAGTGTTTTAGAGAGTGATCACAAAGTATGAAGAACATGACAAAGAAACAAAAAAAAAATCCAAATAGCATTTCTATGCTAGCTAATAACTGTGCTCACAGGAATTATATTCTTAAACATAAGTTTCATTAAACTGTATATAACATGTATTAAAAGAGTTTGGGACAACACTGTTAGATTTTTCGACTCCAAGTATTAAAACAATCTTAAGCAAGCTCAAATTATTCATTTTGTTCCTAAAATCTCATAAGGAGTTTATTTACTTTGGGGGCTATATAGATAGATAGATAGATTAAAGGTACCCTTTGCTCTAAACTTTTATCAAGCTGCAAACTTCCTTCTATAGTAAAAACAGATTCCTGGAATTTGCTAGAGATAGAGGAGATACAGGTTTAAGATAAACATCAGCTGTTACATAATTCAGAAAAAAATCAAAAATTCCCCCTACACACTCTGTAAATAGCTCACCGTTTCTAAAACCATCAGAACATTCATTTCTTTTTATGGGATAGTGTTGCTGAGTGCTATGCAGCTGTTCATAACAGCAAAGGCACTATCCTACGTTATTACCTATTCTAACAAATGAAGTTCTCCTCCACGTCAGCTAGTCATTAAAAATAATTGGAAAATTCACAAGGAATTTTGCAAAATACCTTGAAATATCCAACTGTTTCCCCTCCTGGAGGGTCAAAACCTGAACTATACTGAATTTGTAAATCAAGCTACCATATACTGAGGCTTCTTATGCTGACGTTTGCTTAAGGAAAGCTTTCTTGTGCCTGAACATTTGCCCAAGAATTTGATTATTAACAGGCAGAGCAGAGACAAGGCTGCTCAGCCCACATTCCCCATGCACAAAGTCTGCTTCAGCCGTGCTCAGAGAGAACTGGGAAGCACATGACTATTGAAAAAAATAAATGCAGAAACAGATAAATGTCAGGGTTTCCAGTGAGAAGACGCAGAGCTGAGGCTGGCCACCGCAGGCCCTCGTTCTCCCCGGAAGCTGTGCTTGCTGCGACTCACCCTCGTGTCGGGTGCAGCCCCTGCTCCCCATCACTCACCTGCCGGCAGCGGCCACACTGCTCTGCATCTCCCTTGCCTCACCTGCACCAGCCCTCTTTTTACTGTGGCATCCTCTTTCTTTTTGGTAGTCAGGAACATGGTAGCAGTCATCTTTGATACTTTCACCTAAGGGGGGGGGGGAGTGTGAAAAAAAAAAAAAAAGTCTTAAACATGGTTTTGAGGCTTCCATTGAAATGGTTCCACTTATGATTGGGTGAAGCTTCAAATATTTTATAAGAAATTTCTGACAAAGTCAGTGCTAACAAATTTTTCAAAATATTGTTTGTTCTTAAACAAAGAAATAAAATTTGCCTCAAAATAAAACATATATGAAGGCATTCAGATTTCTCCAGGTGGTTTGGATAATAAAGCCCACTTTGGTGGGGGGTGGGGAGGTAGCTAACCTTAAATTCCTTTAAATATGAAAATATTTTAGATTCTTTCTCTCCAGGTCTTTTTTAAAAGCAGTTAAATGCAGCATTCACTTTCCTTTTTAGTAGGAGTTTCTAGCAGGAAAACTAAAAAAATATAATTTTGTTTGCAGAACAATTCAGCAGTCATGTTCATTAATAAAAGGCTTTTTTGTGGGATTTTTTTTAAATTTCTTAGATCAATGTTTGTTTTGTGTGTGAAAAGGAATAGCATTTTTTGGTCTTAAGTATTTTTCTGGGATTAAGGAGAGTTGTTTGTTTTTATTTTGTTCATTTATCTCTGAAGAGTTTCTTCCCCTCCCCCATAGTTAAAATATCCCCAAACTTTTCATTTTCATCTCTTTTGCATGCAGGGTTTTTTCCTCTTTTGGTGTTTCCCCTCCCCCCTCAGACAATTTCCCCTTTTCCACTTGATTTTCAGTGTTACTTATCTCCACAAACAAGCTCTGTGGTTTAGTTTGAGGTTAGAGTTGTTAGTGTGTCACTAAGCAAGTTCAGAAAGATGTTAAAGAATCACCAGTTGTTTCAGCACAACTACACAAAAAAGCCAGTTCTTCTGTCTTGTATTTTTACTGTGTAGCTCCACTGATTTAAATATAGTTGAACTAGAAGGATTCCTCCCTCTGCTTGTGTCACACAGATCAATGGAAATGCTCCCATATTTCTAAAGAGATTTTGCATAAAAAAATAAAATCTTTCATTGAAAATAAAATTTGGCCAAATATTTTTCCATTTTTCTTCCAACTAGACTATAATCACAAGTGACTGAGCAAGTCAAAATTATTTATTTCTCATTAGTAGAGTTATCTTCTCACACATCAATTTATGGAAATTCTATGAGTCATTGTAGGAGGAGGGCCTCACAGCTAAACATCCTATTTCTATGCATGTACTATTTTCATTAAAAAAAAAAAAAAAAAAAAAAAAAACGGGAGGAAGAGAAATAGCCAGTATGTGCAAACAACTTTTCAAAACTGAAATTGCAAGCCTTTGATGCAGCAGATTTAAAATTCAGCATTGGTTCCCTCCACCTGAAGGTCAAAACAGCCTACACCTGCATGAGGTATGCATGAGACACCAGCAGAAAGAAGTACTTAATGTTTTGGAAAATATCTGTAGGTACTATGGGCACACTTAATTTAATCACAAAGTTCAGGTACAGAAACTGCACAGGAGTGTTCCTACTGCAACACAGTATCTGCATTTCTTTGCTAATAGAAATCAATGATTCTGCTTTAACTATCTGTATTTCCAATAAAATATACCCTAAATCTTTACTCAGAAATGAAGTTTAATTAATCTAGTTAAAGTTGTAATCTCTGGGCTCATCCAACTTTTTAATATTTATACACCCTTTTTTCTAGGCAAGCAAGACTGGAAATGAACAGTCTTATGAGCTGGAAACGAACATTATACACTCAGCTTTACAGATTTCTTCTAAAGCTAATTCTCAGACTTATCTTGACTTAGTTGCTGTAAGTTGCTATAGCATTAAACATAGCCATGTATGTGCCAAGTCTCTTGGTCTTCATGAAAAGGAAAAAAGGGTAGGGCAAAGAAGCCAGGGACTCCATCTAATTTGGATTAATCAGCAAATATTCCCCTTTCCCATCTTGATAACAGCAGACTAATTAAAACAATTCAGTAGTTTTTATTTAGGCCTTACACATCACTGTGACTTTACTACTCCCGATTCAGAAATACCATTTAGGAACATTGTACTAAATGATCTGGTCAGGAAGTGTTTTGAAAAATTGAAGCTATACCATTAACAGAAATATGCATACAGAAAGGTAAAACTAAGGCCAAATATCAGTCAAGTCAGAGTCCATTGCAGCACCAAATTCTTGGGTTTTTCTTACTGAGAATAGTGCATTGCATCTTTCACACACACTTTGGGGGTTTTCTTTTTAAGTTTTTAATCTCTCTTATGCAAAATCCTTAGCTTTTTTTTTTTTTTTTTTAAGTCACAATCCAACATAATACATTCCTTCACTAGTTTACTTGTCTTCAGTTTTGTCATCAATATCTCGCATCAATATTAGACTTTTATGGTATACAAAAAAAAAGCCACAGCTTCCAAAATTGTCAGATACTGTTGGTCTCTCAAGGCACATGTTAAGTTTGATTTGAGAACTACCTTTTTTCTTATGAAGTTAAAGAGAAAAAATTCCATTGGCCTTCAAGCGAGATAGACTCAAGCCTTAGCAACATTAATTCCCATCTCCTTTCATTCAGACTGTGTGTATTTAGTACTACCAGGCACCAACCAAAGGTATTGCAGTCAAACATACAGTTACTAACCCATTTGAAAAATATGGGCCAAAATAAAATCCACCGATTTCTGTGCTCCTATATAGGAAATTCCTCTAAGTAAGTCTAGTAGACAAACTGATAAAAAAAGCAAGCCTTTTTCAATCCTCCATTCATCATTCACACTCGAAAAAAAATTGAAGTAGCAGCAAATCCTGTAAGTTATTCTGTAATAGATGGGAATACATGAAAGACAGCATACGAAGACAAGAAAGCATTACTTTTGCATCTTTCTGGGTTGAGAGGTCCCCTGCCCACAAACCAAACTTTTGAAAGTTCCTTACAGCAGTTACCTCCAGGTGTTAAAAAAAAAAAGCTTTGTCTATAGCCAAGACTTATACCCACATAGTCTAGATATAATTTACATCACTTTATTTTTGATACAGACTTTTATTCAAGCAGGTGGTGGAAGTTATACTGGGAAAAGGACTTTCTGCACCAGTAGGAGCAGTTAGAGGGGAGGGTTAAAGCCAGACTCCTAGTGAAGTTTTGCCTTTTTGCATGAGAAAGGGAAGGCTAGATCTACTCTTAAGAAGCTTTCTATTTACCTCACTCAATTCCCACAGTGAAGGTGACTTTTCTGTATGGTTGTGCTCAGTTTCAGAGAAGAGACAGAAGGAGACACACATTTCACTTGGAAAGACACCTGAGAAATCAAATGTTGTAAGCAGACATAATGTTACCTAATGTTGATTTGTTTTTCTTCCCATTCTGCAACTCTCTTTATTCTACTGAAAGCAATAGCCTTCAATCAAATCCTCCCCTTTCCCCCCCGCCACCTTCCTAGTCACTAAATATACTTACACACGCATGCACACACACCAACACACACACACACATATATATAAATATATTATATATAAATATATATATATATATATATATAAAAAAAGGAGAAAGAGAAAGAGATGTATTAAACCGATCCTGGCCACCCTATACAATATAAAGTTATATGGAAACTGACAGACTGCAACCGCTACATTTGTTCTTATGAAGCTACTGTAGAACAAAGCTGAACAGCAAGGAAGAGGGGAGAACTACGCTAAGAAGTAGGAGGGTCCTATACTATCTGTATAAATTGCTATTGTCCATGGGGACTGAATTTGTGTATTTTAAATCCTGAGCTGAAAACATGCCAGAATTGTCTATTATGTCTGAAAGTGAAATGTCTTATTCTTGAGTTCTTGTAATTCCCTTTTGTGCTACTGCAGTTGAAAGAAGACTTTATCTTGCCTTAAGGCAACAGCTGTCATAAGGGAAGCCTCAGAGGATGCATGGCTGCCTTACCCAATAGTGCAAAGGACAGACAGGCCAATAGGATTTAGCTGTAAGTACCTGATATAAAATCCTCCTTTTCCCATTGCTAGCATCACCTCATTCTTCTCCCTCTGCCACTTTGACCCTGCTGGGTGGGAATGGATGAATCCAGCATTTGAAGAGAAATACACATTTCTGTCTCTAGTAATTTTGATGTTATATCTTTTTGAACTGTTCTATACTGGACAAGATGATAATTACACAAGTTAGCTCTCTATAATTCAATTTGAACCAGTGTATGGAAATTTCCTGAACAGGATTGTCTTCCTGATTTCCTTTCCAAATCTTAAGTCTGTTCAGGACTCATTTTCCTTCTTTGCCAGTTTTCTGTGACAATAGTCTCCTTTCCTCCTAATCTGTTTAGTAGTTTCTCTTCACTTCCTTTCAGTCATCTCTTGTCTTTAACTACCACCTAATCTTCCTGTTCCCTTAGTCCAGACACTAAGAAAGGGATAACTTTCCATGTAATTTGCTTACCCTTAAAAGGTAAACACAAACAAACAAAAAATTAAGAAATAAAGAAAAAAAAAAACACTGTTACTTAAGCAAAGCTGAAAACACTCAACACATTAAGGCTTCAATGCAATACTGCATCAAAAAGTTATTCAAAGTCTGTTTTGATGGCATTTTGATCACTTCACAGAAACAATTCACCAGGTACTTAAAATTAGAAATGAGTGAACTAGTTCAGACTCAGCAAGAAAGCTCTAGTCGCCTTAAGAATCTGTTCAAACTAAAATCAAAATTTGTTATGGCATTCAATTTTTGTAAAGGTTTCTTTTATTTAAATACAGAAATGAAACAGTAAAAAAAAACCTACTGAGTAAAAGACAGAAGACTATTTGTACACAGGAACACAAGCAGAAATAGCCATGTAAGTTAGGATAGAACTGGATGAGTCTGATGCTGTTTGTACAAGTTAATCACAGGAATTAAAGGAATAAGTGCAGTTGGCCAGTGGTTGTCCTCTACAAGTTTTCCTCTTGTATTAGAAAAGGAGTTCTGATCTTTGGAAGGGAGATGGTCTGTCTTCTGTTTCATTGGACATTGGAAGGGACAAAACATTTGTTGTAGCAGAAGAATGGTAAAGTAACACGCAGGCTAGGAAACTCGATATTGCTGTAATAAGTACATGACTTTATCTGTTTAAAAAGACTTCAGGACTAGCAGAGCTATTTAAATTAGTTTATTAGATATAATTTTCCAGTGATAAAAGTTCTGGAAGATTCCCTTGAGAAATAGTTTCCCCCAAAATAGTTTTTATATATAAGTTATATATATATATATATATATTATATATATAAAAATATAAACTTTTTTTGGAAACATTATAATACTATATAATAAAACTTATATAACTTTTATATATGTGTGTGTGCATGTAGATATACATATTTATTACATATTATTTATACATATTTATATATACAAAATAGCATTTTTGGAAACTAATTTGCTGTTACAAAATAGAAACTAGATGCTATCATCTAGTTTCTAAGAGTTATTTATATAGAGATAATATAATATTTATAATTTTTTTTGGAAACTAGATGCTAGAAATCAACTAATGTACAGTGGTAAGTCTCTCAAGAGTAATGGTAATGAATGGTGTTGCATCACGTCAATTTAAAACCAAAAGTTAAACATAGTTTGAATGAGCCCTCTTAACATCTGCGAGCCCTGACTTCCCTAGAAAGTGATTCATAAAATGGCTGCAATAAGAGAAGCTGTTGTTCTTAATGGTCCTTATTCTTAAGGGCGTTATTCCCGATTCTGTTCCACACCATTCTGTTGTGCATTTCTACAGGACAACTTCAGCCAATGCTCATGGCATCTCAAGACATTTTTGTTTAAAGCTCATGAACTCTGATTGCTTCTAAAGGACTGATCATGACTAGACCATTCTCAACTCAAATGGAAGAATATCACTTCAATAATACTAGTATGATATTTGCAGAAATTTCTGCAACTGGAAAAATGATACATAGAGACTTCCAATAAATGTAAGAATGCACCTACAATCTATTGTCCAAGACAGGGAATTGAGAACATTAACATAAAATATTTCTTTTAGACCATTTTATGATTGAGAGATGGTAGACTAACATTAAGGATGAAAATATATACTCATTTTAATGTATTAAAATTTTGCTTTTAGAAATACTAAATACTTATTTCACTAACCACACTCTGTCTGAAGAGCATACAGTTCCCTTCTGCTTACCAGGTTTATTTTCTCCCATCTGGAGGGTACATTCATGATGTTTGCATCTCTTTTCCTCTAATATTTAGGGTATTATCCTCTTATCAGGTCTCCAACATATAGTGGTATCTGACTGGCAACTTCCAGTAGTGCCTTGCAACTCTAAATCTATTCATTGATCAGGAAGTACCTGCTTCTTATCCTTTTCTTCTGAGGCAGTTTTTCCTCTCTTGACTCTTTCTGGCAGCTCATAGAAGTGAGAGGAAAGTGGAGCAACTAATAAAATGAGCAGCTCATTCTGCAGAACAAAAGTGAGAGGTCTAACAAGCATTGGTCACTGGTGGACTGCAACTTGAGAGTGACCACTTTCAAACACTGTATAGGTTAATTGTCAAGTGATGCAAAACACCTGATATTTTATATCAGCTGAAGCCCATGAAATCTAATTGCATATTCTCTTATGCTAATTCCAAAGAGTAACATAGGTTCCTTCTTATGCTGTCCCCTCATCACTGTCACACATCTTGTGTTTTATGCGTGTGCCCTTTGAGTCAGGAATCTTAACACAGTGAACTGTGCTCTCAGGGCTTCAGCAGAATTTCTTTATTCCAAGCATCCCAGACACACACGTACTCCACAGTACCTAATGAAAACAGTTCTAAAATAAAGTATCGACAGAAAGATAGATCACATGTGAAGTATTTGATTGCACAGGTTCAGGTGCTTAAAGGTGATTACAACTTGCTATAGTGACAGAAAAGCAGCTTCATTAACATTTCTGATCAGGTTCTGTCTTAAACACATTGGTCCAGGGAGAATAAATGTCACTTAGACATTTCTCAGGAATTATAAAAAGAAAGGAAAACATCCTCAAAACGCCAAAAAAGTACAATATTCAGGCAAGAAAAATGCAAGGAGTGACGACCCACTGAACACAGATTCAGGAGCTGACAGCAATCCTTTTTTTTTTTTTTTAAACACTGATGTGAAAAGAACAGTGTGTATACAGTCAGATCAATGATGATTAATCATAGAATGGAAGAATTTAAAGATGGAACAGCCCTGTTACATCAGCTAGCCTGTCCTGTGCCCACACAGTCTATCTCCCTGAAGAATAGTCTCAAATTCACTTTGTAGCATATAGAGTATACCTCTAGTGACATGAACTCCACTACTTCAGCTTTTACAGTAAAAAAACATAATCACTTCTATTGCTAAAAGTTGTTTAGCTTTTTCTAAAATCTGTCCACATTCAGCTTTTGTCTCTATCTTTTGTGATGTGGTATTAACCCTATATCTCTCCAGGAGATTCTGACTGGTATTAAGCATTTTTTAAACTGGCTTTGCTTTAATTGACTTCAGTTGAAGCTAGTAATATGAAATGGCTGATTAACTTTGTATTCCTGATACAATGAATTTATAGATTCTTTTTGGAGCGGACAGATTCAGTCTTGATCCTTTATGCATTTAAAATATCTCTCTTGGTAATTAGAAACAGGAAGTTAAACATCTTTAGTGCACACCTTAAACAGTGACTGGCTGCTGTGACTGACATATTTTCTGAAAAGAAGAAGAAGAAACAATTATAACAGCTACAAAACAGTGCTTGTCCTGAAAGTTTTGAGAAATGGAGCCATAGCCTGGAGTTGGAGAACAAAGACCTTTTTAGAAACATAGGTGACACCACTAACCTGTCTACCACAGAAAGCAAAGACTGAGACTTATATCTAAGGCTAACTGTGATAGAAAACTGATGAAGAACCAAGCACTTTCTAGGACAAATCTAAATTCAGATTTGAAATGTACTAAAAAGTATACTATGAAGACCAGTTCTAAGATATTTTAGTTAATCAAGCTCACCCATCACAAACTGATTTTTTCAAAAAATCCAATGTTTTTCATTTGAAGTTACATAACCAATTCTTTGGCATAGGCACAAATGTACTGCATATGAATCATACAGTGTGTATCTACATGGTATTTTGCAGGAATACGTAAAGTCCATCTGCCCATGTTGTGAGACTTTATTACTGGAAGATAAGGTATAGAATTTCAATACGTCAAAAAATTACCATGGATACACAGCTTCTGGTCACCTCAGAGCTTGTAAAGTTCACATACTTCTGCTTGCAAAGGATATACAGAAACAAATACATAAAACATAATACTCTTCCTACAATTTCTGGATATTTTTGAACTTAATATCTAAAAATATTATCTTTATATGCACATATAAAACTAAAGTTTTGTTTATTCAGAGAAGAATTTGTTGTCCTGTCACACCTCCAACTTACTGAAATCTAAACACACACATAAAATGTTGCCTGCAATTGAAGAAGGAACAAAAAATATGCAAAATGTAAAAATAACCATACTGGATCAAGGGGACCATCTAGCCTACAGCAAGTGCCACAGCAGATGCCTAGCAAAAGCATTTCCTGAATATTTTCCTGACCTCCAGCAAGTTGCATATTCAGGAAATCCAGAGCCAGATGGGACTTCTATATATTTAGTAACCTTTGATGGATTTCACTTCCATGAATTTATTCAGTCGCCTCTTCAGTCCACATAAGCCATCATAATCAACAATATGGCATGGCAAGGAGTTCCACAACTTAACTGCATGTGATAACTACACACTTTTGTTTTGAACCTGTCTCCCGCTAGTTTAATCAGCTGTTTCCATATTGCCATATGGGAAAGACAGTAAAGGAATCCCTATTCACCCTATCCTGATTCTCATGTCACTCTTGACCCTATACATCTTTATGAAATGTGACTTTATTTCCAAAATAAAGATCCCTAATCGATGCAATGACTGCTGGTATAGGAGCCACTCCATATCCCACTCCTTTGATCACCTTTCCTTCCTTTCTTTGAGATTTTTCATGTTCTTATTTTTTTCCCCCTCTGTAGATATGGGAAACCGGAACTGTATACAATATTCAAGAGGTGGTTGGACTACGTATTTATATAGTGACATAACAAGGTCCTCTTTTTGTTCTCTGCTCCTTTCTTCATAATTCCTAATATTTAGTTTTCTTTTTGACCACTACTGAGCACCAGGCTTGTGTTTTTGTGGAACAATCTGTCATAACTCTAAGATTTCACTCCTGAGGACAAGGGTCAGTTCAGAGCCCATCAGTTTTATGTGAGGTTTTCCCCATGTGCATCATTTTGCATTTAATCTACTCTGAGTTTTATTGGCCACACGGTTGTGCAGTCACTCCTTCTATAATCTTTCACAGTGGGACCTCCTTCTTACTATATTGAATTCCCAGCAAACTTTACCACTTCATTATTCAGACCAATTTCAGGATTACGTATAAATCTGTTGATATCGTGTCTGAGCAAAGATCCCACTACTTTTTTTTTTGCATTTTGAAAACTTATTGTTCACTCCTCACCTCTAATTTTTATCTTTTAACCAATTATTGATACATTCAAATTATTTAACACACACACACATATCATACCTGCAAAATTTCCTTAAGAAACTTTGGTAGACAGACCTTGCAGTTGGACTCTACCAACAAGATCTCATTTATCCACATGCTTATTGATGTCTTCAAAGAACTCCAAAAAATGTACGAGACATGACATTTTATTACTGTTGACTTTTCCCCAATATCTCATACTTACCCATGTGCCAACTGATGGCATTCTTTATTGTAGTTTTTGATTGATTAGCCATGTACTCAGTAAGTCAGGCTTACTGAGTAGTAGCGTTCTGGAATTCTCCTTAATTTTTTCTTTAGTACAGGTATCATACTTGTCATATTTCAGTCCCCAGTGCCAAGGTTATCTTAAATCTGAAATTCCATAGCACAATTAGTAGTTCATCTATTTCATCCTAGATTTCCTTTAGAGTTCTTCCATAAATATAATCTATTTTGGCACGTTGTTACTGTTTGGTTTGGCCTATTTGTCTCATAATCCATTCTACAGTGTTCTATAAATGATTCAGTTTGGCACAATCTTTGAAAGGATTTTTGCCATTTCCCCCCACACACCCCAAAAGAATAATTTCGCTTCTCTTCTATGTCCTTAAGTTCTCTAAGTGCTTCTTTTTACCTTAGTCATCTATTGAGTGTAGAAACTGTTTGATTTCTTGGTGCTGAAATTTCTATGTTAGTTTTTATGCTTTTTTCAGAATTGTTTCTCAGGCTCACCTTGTGTCTTTCTTATTGTATTAATCATTTAACATCACAGGACACAGGATTCTATTTTCTTCATTTGGAAATGCATTTGCTTTCTTGAAGAGTGGCTTCTTACTTTCAGTATTCTCCCTTACCTTACTCTTCTTTCAATATGGTGGATGGTTTATTTTGATCTTTGTTAAATATTTTTTGATAGGTGGCAGTGATTTTCTCTGGGCCTCTAGCATGGAGTCTTTAAATAATTGTCAAGTTACCTGCAAGATTTAACCCTCTTTAACAAACATCTTCACTTTTTATGTAATTATACTTTTTAAATAAAGGCACAAGCGAGATGGATTTTTGGGATTTGTTGCTTCAGAAAAGATTCAGTCAAAGTAACTAAGTGGCTCTTTGTAACATTAAGAATCAGCTCCTGCATGTTATGCAGAACCAAAGCAAGGGTTGCTTCTCCTGTCATTAACTCCCTTACCAGCTGCTGCTTGACACTGTCACTGATTTCATCTTAAAATGTCATCTTGGCATTGCACCCTGATGTGATATTTGCCAGCTCTGTAAAACAGTAGTTTAAAGTTTCCTGTTGCTGTCACATTTCCTGCTCTCATGACCTCTGTGATCTCCCTCATTGTGTTACAGTCAGTGTCACCATCTGGGACAGACAATTGTTGATAAAAATCCAATACTGTAGTAGTTTTTGTTATCTATGCCTACAATTTTTACATATAAGGATTTCACATTATTCATTGACAGCATGAATTCACTAAGCTGATCTGGCTCCAAGCTTTCTTTAACATACAGCACTACTCCATCACTGGCATAACCTACTCTATTTTTCCTGCATTCTTTGTATTCTGCTGTTCTAATATGCAGCTGATGGTCTTTCTACTAAGCTCCCAACATGCCTGTATCTATTCATTCATAGTGATCACGTTACTCTAAACTGTGTGCCCTTCACAGGGCAGTATGATATACAGTTCAGCAAGACAAAACAAATAAAAATATAGGTCAGGGTCTGTGTTTTAAATACATAGCAGATAAAGTGACTTTCAGTTCAGGATATTGATTCCACTAATTATAAAAACAAAATCTGTTTTTGATTTTTCAAAGTCTTACCATTTTCCTTGGAGTTACATTATAACAAAATTTGACATTTCTCTACTGAGGGCAGTATGTCACTCTTCCCTTTTGACCAAAAGATCTGTAGATTTCAGAATATTAGACCAGATGACCAGAATTTCCTATTGCACATCTAAATACTGTCTTTGTTATTTATATCCTGAAAGACCATTTAATGACGTATGATGCTATTGAGAAATATAACCTTATAAAGACTGCTTCATTATCCAGCATTCAAAGTCACAAATCCTCACCTTCACCCCAAATACAATATTGCACACATTATTTAAATAACACAGGGACATGAACTAATACTGTTAAATTTCAAAGTATTTTTTCTGCATTATTATATGCATACATTTCCACAATATGCAATGATGCTAATTATCTAATTAACCAGGACAGACTGTGCCATTATAAACCCTACCTTCACTCTAAGTGTATAATAATTTTTTTTTAAACACCAAGTTGGCTTTACACCTTTAACCTTAGCGTTGAAGGTCCTAAACTAATTATTTTTTCCTGTTAATTAGGTAATACAGGCTGCATTTGACCTTCATTAGTGGCTTAAATTCTTATATCAACTAGTATTTGTTTACTGAATGAAGGTGGAGAAGGTTTAGCATATAGGGAATCTGATCTCTTTAAGAGTTAAATTGGGCTTTTACTTGAGTGTTGCCTTTTCTCCACTTCCTACTGACACACAAAAACCTTTGGCTTAGCTGCAGTGATTCTTTATACGAAGGTTAATTAACTCACCCTGAGATACAGGCTGAAGCCCAAGTGAGGCTTGCACTGCTCATCTGCCAGCTTTCCATGAAGGATGCACAATAAACTACTTCAGTGACCCAAGTTTTTTAATACTTCTCCATGATTCTCACACATGCCATAAGGACAAAATTCACTTAATGTGCACAAAAGAATCAAACAGCAAATTTTCCACCTGCCTTGGAGTGTGATGGAGGTACTAGAGTTTCTGCTGATCTGCTCTGACTGGAGCTAGTGTGTCTACACAGCACAACACAGCAAAAGCAACTCAGGTTTGAGAAGTTCACAACACAGTTTACTACTGCCTTGGATGTAGTACTGCTATAATATGACTTCCAGCCCCAGATCTACTTCAAACACCTATGTCTGGCATAGCACTGGAGTGCATAAATATGCAGAAAACAGCTCTTATCTGTTCAGAACAAAGTACTGTGGCTATACTTTGAGTCCTCAAAACTCTCAGCAGTGAACACAAGTGTACATCTCATTAGTGAGGTAAAATAGCTGAGTTCAATTTGGGATAGAAGGTAGCAAAGCAAGTTCCCAAAATTTTGTGTCTATTACCAGAATTAACTTCTATGAAAACATGTCTTTGCTGAAGATCACATTGTTCTTTCCTTTAAAGAGCATCTGACTGCCCTTAGGGACACAAAATATATATGGCAGAAGCTATTGGGAATTCTGAAAAAATCTGACATTTGAATCCTTTGTATGGAAAGAAAAAAACACAACACCCTTTTTTTATCCAAAATTGAAAATGACTTCTGGTTTCAAGTGTATAATGATCCAGTTTGATATCTGTTAATTTCTTTGAAAAAGGAACAAATTGGCTAAACACACAGAAGTTGATTATGATATAGGTTATACACTTTCAAAGTTGCTTGTTTTTTCAAATGCCATAAGCCACTGTACAGATATATTATTTTTCTCACATACCTTTTTTTCCTTTCAAGCTTCTTTGATAAGTAAATAAACTCTGTAAAACAATATTTTACAAGATAGCAGTTTCAGTTTTAAGGAGGCAGCATAAGGACCTGTTTTTGTTCTAGAAAGAAGGACTTTTAAA
Organism: Apteryx mantelli; assembly: GCF_036417845.1. Lineage (NCBI taxonomy): Eukaryota > Metazoa > Chordata > Aves > Apterygiformes > Apterygidae > Apteryx > Apteryx mantelli. Next base: position 83,108,428 of record NC_089979.1, read on the forward strand.
CTAGCAGACAACTATCAAATGCATTTTTTGTTGTATCCAAAATATAGACTTTTAAAAATGTATTCCAGAAAAATGTATCATAAATGTACTTGATATTATTCATGTTAATTCCTAATGGTATTAATACTCTCATTTATATTTATAACATTAAAAAATGTACCATCTGTCTCACTAACAGTAGGAGACCAGATTACAGTAGCCATAATACGATTCATTTTTAATAAAAATCACTACTGGTTAATTATAATGTGAAGTGTCTACTGGAAATGGAGCAATTATTTCACTGATACTTCTAATGCTGGCAAGCCTGACAGTTTCAAATTCTTTCTTTCTCTTTTTTTTTCAGTGACTGAGTTTCACAGTAAAGTAACTGTCCTCATTAAAACACAAAACAAAACAAACAGAATTCCTCACCAGTTCTGCTTCTCCAGAGGTAAGTTGCTTTTCATGCCAAGTGCTCAAAGATAGGTGAGAACATCTACTTCCTTAAAAAAAGAATCTATACCAATGACTTCCAAATCTAGTTGTCCATCCTGACCTCTCCTCCTACATGGTTGTGCTCATTAAAATGCTTTCACATAGGCGCCATCCTGATGTGATAAAACTGTGTGTTTTAATAATACAATTTCTAAATGTTATTCTTAGTCCCTCTCCTCTGTCACTACTGTTTTTCACACCTCTCAGATTTATTACATATGAAGGCTCAAATTATGTGACTGACCCATGCCTGAGGCACAAGTCTAAAGCCTTGTCTACATTTGACTTTTCTGCAGGCTTAACACAAGACGTGACTTTAAACCAACCAAATTCGACAGGTTCAGAACACAACATTGTTGCTTAATTCAATTTCAACCTGGCTCAGGCCAGCATAATTTCTAAGAATCTAGGACAAATTGGTTTAAATCAAGTTTGAACCTAAGTAAAGGTGTCTACTCTTTATGGTAAACTGATTCCAAATATAGCTAGAAACAGTATCTCTAGTCTGCCTACAGGACTCTGATAAAGGAAAAAAAGATAAAGAGTCAAAGTAAACAAAACAAGAAGGGTAGTGCGTATCTCTTTATATGTTTTTGTAGTTGGGCAGAAAAGGGGCAGAATGGTGAAAAGAGAGAGATGAGGAGGAAAAAAAAAAAAAAAAGGAAGAGATCTGAAAGAAAACAGTTTCCATGATAGTATTCATAGAAAAGGCAGATGGAAGATTGGAGCAGTTACCGGCAGGAAAGCAACAAATGAGTGGTTCAAACTGTGAGTGAAACCACTTATATCAAGGATCAGGAAAGTTAACACAGCAGCCCCAAGAAGAATACAGACAATATTCTTCATGCTCAGTGATTTCAAGTCCAGTACATGCCCATAACTTTTTTGCAACTAAGACTTTTTAAAAGGTGGATAAACCCTCCTCCTTATATAAGCAAGATAGAACTGAATACTTGCACATGCTCTGAAGAAATACAAGTTTCAGCACCAAACAGAAATGTTGCAACACCTGGGCTCAACTGTATACACAGCACCAAAAAGGCTCTGGGATTTGCACTGTTTCATTACTATTTCCGGTGTTTAATATAGCCAGCTGGAAAACAAAGACAAAATTATCATGTCTTATTTTTATTTTACACCAGAACTTATTTAGGTATGGCTTTTAACTACATCTTGGTTGACTACCTCTTATTGCTAATTAATATTTTCTTTTTGTTGCAGTTAAGGATTTTCCCTCCTACGGAATGAACCAAGTACTTTTATTATCCTATCTGCATGGCATTTGACATTACTTAGCTTCATGCAAGAGTCAGGATATCTCAGTGTTTCTCTATAATGCATAATTACATTAACAGATAATCTGTATTCAGTCTATTTAAGTGTAAAAAAAGAGATGATAAAGAACAGAAAAGGGATCTATCATTTAAAATGCATGTTAGTGACAGAAGCAGAACATTGAGAGGATTATTCTTCATGCTTGAGACAATCAACTCGTTAATAGAAGTAGCCATAATCATACAGAAACACTTGGTATACCTGCCGTAGTTGGTTCCTAATTAGTGCATCTCTTCATTTCATTATACTGTGGTATGTGTTACCATTTCTTTTACAAATCCTTTTCTCCACTGAAGACAACCTTTTAACACTCTTAGCAGAAAGTGTCAGCTGAAGCCAAGAGCATCATGCAAGATTACTTATAGATCTGCAAATTGTTATTCCTTTTTGTATGCAATTTTTCACTTTTAATGGCCTGTTGGGTATAAGGATGAGCAGCCCAGAAGACAAAATGGAAAATAATGGAAATATTAAAAGGAAAAAGACAATTGACTGTGACTTATCTTTTAGCTGAGAGAACAATTGAAATTCTCTCCTAGAGCAACTTTTACTAGTACCTGGTGCTCTGGAGGAGTTCAGCTATTTTTATCAACTGGTAATCTTTTTCCAGGATGTTATTTTCATAGTATCGGGAAGCCCTACACGATTTTTAGGAGTCTAGAAGTTTTTATATGATCTTTGTGGAAGAATGGTTAAGTGAAAAGGGGCATGATCTCTTAGAAGTGAGCAATCCTGTCTTCACAATAGAGGGAGGATCCCATGGCTATGTGAACTGTCCTTGAGCATTCCTAGACCATTACAAAAGGGGAAGGCAAGTAGTGGTAAACAAGTCAAGGAGGGGGCCGACAAGCCCCTCCACGTGCACCAATCATATATCCGCTTTAGGCGCGTGGACAGAAGCTGTAAACCAATCATACAGCTATTGCTAGTGCATGCTTATTGCTTGTCTATATATACTCTGTGTAAGCTCTAATAAAGGAAGAACGACCATACTCATATTGAGACTCATCGTTACTCCGGGTCCGTCCCCCCACTCCAACATCTGGTAGCAGAGGATGGTTTACTTCCGTGACTACCGATAAGAGTTCCGACAATCTTCATATTGTAATATGTTACATATGCTACACATATATGTGTGTGGGGAGGGGTGAGTGTGCATATACAAATATATATATATATACACACACATATTTTTATATATATGCACACATTCAGAGACACCACTAGAAATTTCATTTCCAGAAGCAGTATGCAACAACCTCATAGGACATTTATGAGATAAGGGATCATAATACATAAGTTTCATGAACTTAAGGAAATCTGGATGAGCACTGGAGTATTCTTCAGTAGCTATGTAAAGACATGATGCACTAGCAGCAGAAACCACCCATCTTCATCCAGAGTGATGCTTGCTCGAATGCTGAAAGAAGCAGAAGAGTACTTCTCTTCAAATCACACCAGTTCCTGTCCCCTCCTCACAAAAAAAGAGAACGGCAGCTATTTGATTGCCCTCATAAAACACTTGAAAGCACAGGAAGCAATGAGGGAAATATTTTCTTCATAATGAAAGAGTGCTAAAACAGAAGTTTTAAGATATCTTCATTATTTTCTCTGGAGCAGAGCAGCTATATGAAAAATAGACAAAACATTGTTGAATCTTTAAGTGGTCAGATGAAAGGAGTTTGAAAAGACTTCTTCAACAGTCAAACCAGTTCACCTATTAAGTCACTGAACTTCTGGACAACACATACTCCATCCTGCTTCCTCTGTTCCCTACTGGAGTTCCAATTTAGCAAAACACTTAAGTATTTTTCTGTTGACCCATATTCACTGAAAGCTACTGTGCTTTTCTGGATCAAAGCTATTAAATCTTTTCTTTAAAATTTATTCCATCAATACGTACTCTGAAAGGGTTTGGCCTTCCAATACATTTTACACCACATCAGAGACTTTTTTGATTTTCTCTTTTCTGTGCTGTTCCCAGTCTTACTCCTTATATGCTCAGCAATTTCTTGACCTTCACTCCTTCATTTAACATTAGGCATTGTTCTCTTCAGTTGCAAGTAGTACAGACTTGACTTTTATATTGCTATTTACAAGGGAGTTAAAGGGAAAGCTTTGTGAGGACATATCAATTTATTTTCCTTCTTATCATTTTGCCCTCCTTTTCTCACTCTTTAAAAAGTATTTTTCCTGAAATAAGGCACATTAACCAAAACTCTTTGAAATTTTGGGGAAATCTGTATGATCTCTAAATTAGTCATTGGTATGTTGTCAGAGTATTATTGCTATGGGACTGTTTCACATCAAAGTGCTATTGTTTCAGCAATGTGGTTGTTTACCACAGTAAAACCACTCACACCGATACTCTTTCGTATACTTTTCCTGCTTTCTCAGAATCAGAAAAATCTTCAAATTCTGAGAAAGTCTAAAACATTTAATCCCATCTTCTGCTCTTGAATATCTGTAGTGCTAATGGCTACAAGCCAAACCCAAGAAATACACTGCAGCATTTAGCTTAGTTTATCATGCCAAATAAATCAGCATCATAAGGCAGATAATAACCTCTTTTCTTCCTTAGAATTGCATGTTCTTGCTCTCACAGAATCCTGCCAGCAACTAAGAAGGGGAAGCTAAGCTGAGTTGTCGGGTGCCATTCAGAGGTGTGGGACTCTGCAAGTGAAAGGATGCAAAAAGATTACTGTCTATGCTCAATGCACTTTACAATTGTATATGTTCTCTCTGCTAGAATTTGAAATTTAAGTAGTCATCAATCCTGAGCAGATACTACCGTTAACATCAGATATGCATATATATATATATATGTAAGAACAGCTTAGATGAACGGTTTCATGTTAGACAAAGAATCCACAACACTGGGAAGCAAATATAATCCTTGTTATTAGTTTAGTGAAAGGAATGTTGTCCTCCAGCTAGTCATGAAAAGGAGAAGTTTATGTTAAAGTACAGTATATACTGTTCTATCTTTGTCTGTGTACAACTCATCTAAATAAATCATTTTAGCCAAGTCCCATTTGCAGCTAGATGGCCATGATTAAATTGCACTTTGGCATTATTTGAAAGCAAAAAGAGTAACTATCAGGAACCTAAATTAAAGGTAGAATCAAGTCAAAATGACATTCAAGACATTCACAGCAAATTTTGTAAAGTTCGGGTAGACATTTTTATATAGCAAAGCCTTTCTATGTTACATAATGCTTATTTACAGCTGTAAAATTTTCGGTGTGAAATTCTGCTTGGATTACAAATATGTCATGAAACTAACAAATATTTTATTGCTTCCATCAAAATATACTCCAGAACTTTTTGAAACATTATCAAATGCCAATAAGAATAATTAAGATCATACCTTTATATCAAAATGCAGCATGCACAACTAAAATAAGTGCAGACTTAGTGATGGTAAAAACAAAGATGTCATATTGACTCATTCTCTCACTTCTATTATTTAGCACTGATAGTACTTTTGTTATGAGAAGAAGCATATAAACAGACACAACAGGCAAGTCAAGGCTCAGGAAGGGACCGTTAAATGATTTAAATCCAAGTGATGCCATAGCACATCAAAGCAATTTCTGAACTGAAATACAGTAAAAACTGAAGTTATGCTCAGTGAGGAAAGCAACATAGAGTTAATAATCAATAACTGACATAAAAATATCCTGTATCCCTAACTCAATCATTTCTTTTGAAAACTAAACCAGAGAGACAACAAAAAAACTTTGATTTGATTTGATTTGTATCGCTTGGTAGTAATCTGCAAGCCAAAGGATATGTCAAAAGGCTGTTGCATTTACTGCTTAGTAATATTGTAGTCATCAAAAAAAGTACAGCTTGAAGACCAACAACAGAATTATAAAATCCTGCTGCCTTGTAAACATGCACATGAAGATTAGAAATACTACTAAATCTCTACAGAGGCATCAAAATGATGTTAGAAGTAAATGCCTAGAAACTGTTTGTTATTTTCCAATAGTAATCTAGGGTTAATTTATTAGAAATCTTGATTTTCATTTGAATGCTGAGCAACCTTTTACCCTTCAAATTACTGAGAAAAGACACTGGAAATATTTTAGCTATCTGAAGAATGAAGTGAACACATTTGTCAGAGCAGGTATATTACCCAGCAGCTGAAGAACTTTCGGAATGGGATGACTGAAATTCAACAGAATTTATGGTATTTAACAATCTGAAAGTCAAAGGGTGATAAGTAGATAAAAAAAAAAGATGTCATAGCCTTGTTTGGAAGAAGTTAGATTAGATTCAGTGTAAGTGAAAGTAATCATATGTTGACTGTATAAAATCAAAAGCTTCACCAGCTATATGAGTTTCCTAAGAGTTTCTTAACATTACACAAAGTTAAAGGGATGCTCCTTATATTTCCCTTACATCTGCTATGAAACAACTGTCTAAATTCTTTTTTACCTGAGCTTCACGGAATAGAAACATTTTCCTCCTTGAACATACATGACACTATATTAATAATTACCAGATTATGAAATGACCATTGCAATCATTACATATTTTAATTCTAGATTTCTAAAACAGAAATTGGTAGCCCAAACACCACTGGAATTCCAAAAAAAATGCTGAATCCCCTATTAGCTAATTCTACCCAAATTAGGACTGTAATCTGCGCAGTGCACAAATCCTTAAAGTCTTGGTTGTGCTACAGCTTTCAAATCATTTCTAATGAATGTAACATGAATTTCACAGCTATTAGGCTAACAGTGTCTTCAGGTGTTTCCTAGTGAACTACTGAGAAAATGTATCCATTCAATAATGGATATATAACCCTAAGAATAATACGATCTTTTATGAGATTTGAAACCACATTAAATCCCTTGAGAAAAATAGTCTGTTATTAGAATGGACTGGACAGGATTATGACAGTGTGAGAAGGTTTCCCAAATTCTGCATTTAGTTACCTCCATGTAACAGTAACATGCTACAGTAATTTTGTCAAAGTGCATGAACCTACCTTAGACTTAAACTTCTAGAACACAAACAACACTTGGCATAATGACAGCAAGTTTCTAATTTGACCTGTCAGGAAGGGTTGAACAGGCAAGAAAATGCCTTGCAATCTGCCAAGTCTTACTTGGAGAATTCCGCTCTCTGAAGTACATATTAGAGCTGATGGACAGTTAAGTATTATTTCCCACAAAAAATAATTCTTAGGAATGCCAGTTTCTGTCAAACTGCTGAACTAAGTCAAACTGATTACCGTGTGCACTTCTAAATACTCATCAGTTAGCAGATCCCACATGCAGGGTACCTGTAGCGAATTCTGAACTCTGTTCTAAACTAAACCTGACACATACCATCAAATAAATAAATACAAGCATCCAGATTTTATGAAAATGCACCTGATTTGTAACAACAGCTGTGAAGGTTTCCACTCATGCTCAAAAATAAGAATTTTTTTCAACCATTCAATTTGCAGCCATACACAAATGCCTTGGTTATTAAACTGGAACCAATGACCAGTGTGTACTATTTGATACAAAGGAGGAAGCTTTGGAGAAGAGATACAAAAACACATATTGTGCTGGTACCTTCTCAAACATTGATCTTTTTATGTCTAATGCTTTAACACAATTTTCATCATTAGTTAACATAATGAATGCCTCCTCACAAAGGGCTTGCTCTGTTTCTAAAGTGTCAGTGTTTTATTTCACTCAATCTTCAACTGCGCTAGGACAACTCTAGTCTTTGTAGGCCCACAATTAACATCAATGTAAAAACTCATTATCATCTCACATGAACTGAAGCAATGCAATCATAGTTTCTATTGTTTGGCAGGAGTAAATAGACAATGTGCCCTTCCAAGATATAACTCTGTGGACAGCAAGGGATGATTTGATTAGCCAGGAAGCATATTTTCAATTGCCATTGGCAGTGCTCATTAAGCTTTGAGGCTTTGCACACCTATAAAACTCAGCAGGATTTTTGTGTATTATTAATAGAATTCTTTCCTTGAAAGGCCAGGCAATCAAATTAATAACTTTAAATACACAAACCAAGAGCCACACTCTGGACAGAAGGGTAAGGTATGGGTAATCTGCTTGCTTTATTCCTGATCTAGCAGATATGCTCCTTACTTGTTATATTCAGATATAAGTTTCTTTGGAATAAATTGTATGTGTTTATGCAGCTGTGGAATCTTTCCCTGATTACAAAATGTTTCAAAAATAGTTGTCAGATAAGCCCTCACTACTATATGCTGTAATAACTAGTAAAACTTTCTGTTGTTACAGTGTAATTTCTAAACTGCTTTTTCTCTTCTATGTCTTCTTTTGCTGGATATCTCAATAGATATCCTGAGCAAGATATCAATAACCACTGAGACAGTTTAGAAACTGCTTTATGCTGATCAAGAAACATTCCTTTACCATACATATGTCAGTGAAACTCTTGTTAAAACTAGATTTTCTCTAACTCAGTGTGTCAGTACATTCCAGTATAGTTTTAGAGTTTATGGAAAATCTCTTGATCTATAAAAAGTAAGGCACAGTTCTACTGATAAAGTACAGTCAGCTTTTTAAATACTATATTAGCAGCTAAACACAACTTACCTGTAAGTTTAATACTGTAAAGATGAAAGTGGTAGATTCATATATCACAGTAAAATCCATCTTACTGATCACTGGAGAGATGAATCTTAACAGCTAGAATACAAGAGCAAGAAAGTGATTTGGTACAAGTAGTAACATGGCATTTGAACTCAGCACAGAAGAAAGGTATTGTTTTCCAAATGCAAACAAAAAGCAAAATACATTATATTTCTATACAGCAATACAATTCTGAATAATAATAATACCTATCACATTTCTATTTAAGAAATTAAATGAGAAAAAAAGCATATAGTAGGTATTTCAAGAATACTGTAATTCTGATTGTTTTTGCACTGAAAGCAGCCTGACATAATATTATGATTTTTGAAACAATGTGTTTGAGTCCCAATCAACCTCAATTTTATCTCCATGCAGCTCCATGAAATAAAACATTGAAACAAAATACTTTTCCACTTTTGAGGTTAAGGAATTTAACACATTTGTGTATGAGTTGTAATTTTTTTCAAGATCAATTTTAATTTTTTCTTCAAAGATTAAAATACTGCTTTTCATAAACTATAAATCTAAGTGAAATATGCTGACATGTTTTATGCCAAAACAGTTAATTCTTCATTAAATTATCAGCCTTGTCAATATCCATAAGCACTAAAAAAGAGCACAAAGCTGGCCTTTTGTCAGGCAAATACAGGTACTAATTTATTGGTCATGAGTGTGGTAAGACAGTTTTAGGTCTTATCTTCCTCTCCTTTCCTGTGGCACTGGCAACTCATAGAATCCCCAGAGGCCTCCTGGTGCCAAATCAGGTTGTTGTCATGGGATCCGATGCACTGGGCTGGTTGTGCCCCAACAGAAACAGGGTGGAAGAACAACATAGGCTCTGAGTTTTATAATTGAGAGAAGAAAGGAAGCTGCCATAATCTTTCATTCTTATTTGGGATGCCCTGAAAACACAATAGAGGAACAGTAGGAAACCAAACAAAGAATAAAACAGGGACTCTCTTCCCTGGTTTGCATTTCATTGATCACAATGAGTTGTGATCAAAATTCGAAGATTAATGATTTCCTTATTAAACACATTATTTAACAAGTATGTATTAGTAATTTTATTCCCAGATATGCATGAATCTCAGTGGCACTATTTATCTGAATAACATGCAGTAGGTCAGGCCTTCAGAATATTGCAGGGTTTTGTGTTCTAGCAGTTAAAAAGATCTGATTTTTCAGAGAAATCGAACAAAAACTATTACCAATTTGTGGGCTAGGAAAATTATATTAATATGCACTTTTTTTGGCTCATTTATATTTTATTATTGTGTAGTTACACAAAGTAAAACAAACTTCAGTTTTATTAGCTATTCACTTCTAGGGCTGTGGAAACACTGACTTATTTGGGTGTTTACATTTTTAGTTCTTCCTGAAAGAACTGGGAGTAACTCCCATTGTTTGACTGTTTGCTAATGCACCCTTATTTTCTAGCACTAGGACACTGTGCAATGGTATTTAAAGCATTTGCACCCAGAATGTTCTCTAACAAATGCTCTTTAGAAAACTTAGAAACCATTTGCACTTTAAATACAGTATGATCCCATAAAGCAATGTCATTTGGTTGGATGGAACATACTTGCAATATGTAGCTCCCTTGCTGATGATTATGTGCCTTGGCCCTGATGGTCTTAGAATTCAATCGGTGATTTGGGAGCTTTTTATTTCTACATCTATGACTCTCAACTAAATGCTATGGATTCATTACATTGATGGATTAAGAATTGTGTCATTCCATCTGTTTAGGAAATGTCACAAAATATGGAATGAGACATCGATTCACAGGTAAAGTGGATAGTACATTTGCTAGCCCTTGAAGAACAGGAAGATCATCTTAGATTTGGAAAGGAAAAGGGGAAAATGTTCTTTCTAGATTTTCAAAACCATTTTCCCCCTCCAGAAAAAGGAGAGAGGTGAGCAGCCAGGCTGATCAGGCTCGATAGTGCCCTCTGTGCCTGAGAAAGCTGAGGAGCTGGTAGAGCTGCGTCTCAGAGCTAGGTCATAGGAACTACTGTAAAAACATTGTTGTGATGTTTTGAAAACTGAGGAAGCAGGAAGGTGGCAGTCCCTGAAATCTTATTTGGGAAGCAGAGGCTAACAATCTGCATACAGTTTTAAAATGAAACTGTACTGTGCCCTAAGAGATAAGCTACTCCTATGCTGAAATTCAAAGGGTTCAATAGACTCAAAGATATATTTAAAGTTAATCAGAAAGGGACTGTATCATTAGAGATACTTTTCTCTTATACCGAATTCTTAAACATTTAAATGTTACAGAATTCATACCAAATGTTCAATTACCCTCTTAATTATTAGAATATGTTCTATGAAATTGTGATAAATATTTCATATCCTTTAAATGATCTTTATTATTGAAAATAACCTAGACATCCATACTGTTTGCTCAGACCTCCTTCAAGTATTCTTCACATACGTTTTTAAGAAGATTTTTTTCCTAATTCAAGTTTGAACTTGTTTTTTTCTTTTCCTTTGTGACATTATTATTATTTTTATCCAACAAAAATGTTACATCTTGAAAAATACAAAAGATACAAAAAAGATTGCATTATCCATTATCCTACCAATAGGTAGGAATGACTCCAAGGAGTCTGTTTATTCCAACATATTGCCAACAGTTTTGCATGTTTTTATTGTTATTAATTTGTCTTATGTCTCAAAAATCATACTCAATTAGTTTTGTATTCTCTCCTTTATCCTTTTTTACTGTAGATTGTGTTCTCTCTTTATTATTTCATCTTCAGTTGCTAAAAAAGGATGCACTCCACATCTGTGATACACTTGGCATAATGATTTAATATTCTTCATGAGATGCAAAAAGTTCATCCTATACTTCCTTGGAATGCTGACAATAGCCATTTTACTCCCCTGTGACCAAATACATCAATAAATAAAGATGACCTTTTCTGCTAAGCTAAGATGTAATGAAAGCAAAATATCCAGCCTACAAACACCCAGACAAAATCCTATGATCCACAGTATGCCTTGCTCTTGTAATTTTTATGACAGAATTGATTTGTTATGAGACTTTTTATGTGTGTGAAGAGGAAACTTGTTTCTCAGAAGCCTCTGTTCCTCTAACCCATTTATAAAAATAGGCTAAGCTCCCAGTAAATCAGACAGACAACTGATTTCATAGGTTAGTCAGAGTGAAAATGGCAATTTTAACACTTTATTGTAAATTAATGACAAAAATCTTTTAACACAAAACCCCTCTATATACTAAAAGCTCTTCAATGACTCCTGGAAGTAATTTTTTAATGTATACTAAGAGTAGAAATGAAGTTCTGCCTAAGAAAAATATTGACGTTTCTATTTTAAAATATGAATAAAGTAATGGCAATTAAAGATAACCTTAAAACAATCTTTTTATAAGCAAGCAATGCATGCATGAAGGTCTGCTTCTACAGTGGATCCAAAAGTATTAACATATTAAATCAGATACTATTGCCTCAGGAGATAACATGTTAATATTATCTATGACTTTCTAAACTTAAACTATGTGACAACCTGATTTACATGGTATACAGCTTTATAGTAATTCCAGTGTAGTTAGGACCTTCTCCCATTCTCATTAAAGGCAACTTAATCCTTTATGGGAAGCTTAAAGGAATCTGGATGAAGCTTAAAGGAATCTGGATGAAGCTTAAAGGAATCTGGATGAAGCTACAAGGTAAAAAAAAAAAAAAAAACAAAAAAAAAACTTCATTCAGAACAGCTCTGAAACACAAGCTTAGCTTTCTGGTGAAGTCTCAGTGCATACTCAAATATAGTGTGTATTTATTTGTGATAAGGCATTGTGATGACTTTTTAAATATATCCTTTAAAGATTAAATAAAAAAAAAGCTAAGAAAGGAATCTGTAACCCTCTAAAATAAGAAATTATATAAGAAACTAAGAAGAAAAAATTGATAGAGAAATTTTAAGAACTGAGTAGCAACTGCTAGACAATTGGTTTTCTGTGTTCTCCTTACCGAGTCTTGCACTGCAAAGTTTCACCTGACTTCCTTCAACACATTTAGCTCCCCAGATTTTCCAGACTGACTCAGCAACAGACATTAAAGAGGCACTCACCTCTCCACCTCATCAGTGGTACCACTAACTCTGTCTCTCCTTGCTTTTGTTCTGATGAACAACCTCCTTTCCCTCTCTCCATCCCCACTATATTGCCTCCAAAGAGGTTGAACTGTAGATATATAACTTCAAAGAAGAAATCAGGAATGGTCTGTCAAACCTGAAAACACAATTCTAGAAGTTTAAAAAGATACTAATTTATTCAGGATAAAAAACAGATATGTTCACTACAGCCTCACAAGAAAAAGGAGAACAAATAAATATGAAAACAATTAATTTGTATGATGCTATAGCAGAAGACTCTTTTCAGATTTGTACATTATCTGGCAGATAGATAAAATATAGGCTGTTTCATATAAATTTATGTCTGTATGTTTTAAATGAAGCACCAGAGAAGACTTGCTATGAATTTCCCTTAATTTTCTTACTTGACAACACTGTTTTGTTTTTTTTCTTCTTGTTGCTTTGTGGATTAACTGGTTCTGTTGAGATTGCCAAGGAGAGCAGTAAGATATGCTCAGAAGGCTCATAAGAGGGATAATTCCTAACTCAGTTGAGCCAATGGAGCTCATGACTTATGTCTCTAAATAATTCTCTGTTCAAGGAAAAAGATGATCTGCTATATTTCAAAAACCTTTTAATCAGGTTATTTATGACAACTTCTGCAATGGAGAACAGTGGAGAACTGCTAAAGACGTAATACATATATTTAAAAGTTCTCTTTTCAGATTTTCTTTGCCTACTCTTTTAATTATCATATTTTAATTTAATTGTTTCAAATGCAAAATATACATTAAAAAAGTGGTAGAGTTAAAACATAATCCTAACAACTTTGTAGGCATTTTACAGTTACAAGTGAATACTTGAACATTTAATTCAGTATCAGTTTCCACTGGTTGATACAGCAATTTATATAGAAGATATGATACACAAAATACAAAGTCAAAAAAATGGAATTACATTATCGGAAATATATAGGCCTCAAAACTCATTTGACTTATACAGGTCTCTTTACATCATGAGAATAGTGTTAAGGCCAAAAAGAATTCTCTCATATAAAAGCATAACTAAGTGTAATATTTTCAATTCATTCTGTGAGATCAGTAGTTACACAAAATCCATCTGTTAAAACGTACAACACATAATCTGAGTCTTAAAGGTATACTCCTTCAAAACAATTTCCTGAACAGGACCCTAAAATTCAACAACTAAAATCAGGACAAATGGAAATTACTGCAAAGATACCAGAAAATAATCTGATGGGCAGAAGAAGTATAGAGATATTTCACAGAGCCTCCAAAATGCAAATTAGTTACTGTGAAAAAAAAAAATCTGTGGATTTATGGTAAAAAATAGTCTATCCACACCTCCCCCTGCAAAGTTGCTCCTGTGTTTACAACAGAGAGACAGATTTGCTATATGTGCCTGGGTACATTGATAACTTGGAGGAAGCTGCTAAAGGAAATGCAAATCTTTTCAGAACACTTTCTCTCTTTACATTTAACCTTCCTTAGGTTTAGATTTTGCTTTCTCCATCCATGTGCTATTTCAGGTAAGCACAGGAAAACCCAGATGATGCTTTTGGCATGTGTTTGATATAAAAGCAATCTAAAGGGAAGTGTAAACCCTGTTGTATAGGATTATATGGGTTTGGACTCCACAGCTGGAGGTGAATCTGACTACAACAATAATTTGAATTCTGTTTGAAAGCAAAAGGCCCAAACATCTCCTGGGTATTTTTATTCACTCCTGCAGCCTCATGGAAATAGGCACACCAGGAGATTAATGTTTTCACAGATAGAGTGGGTATTTCCTGGCCTGTAGATAAGCAGTCTTACATATAATAATAAATTTGGTATGCCATGGTCTGGCCTGAACCTGTGACAGTGTGCTCCTTCCCCCCGCTGATGTGCTCTCTCCCCCTCAACCTGACTTCCCTGCAAATAGCACATAGACAGGGGCTAATTGAGCACGCGCCAACTAAGACCCATCTAGCATGCAAATATGACTATGAGTCAATCATCTCCCCCCCCCATAAATAGGGGGCAGCCCAGAGCCTGTGAAGCTCTCCTGCATGGCAGCGGGCTGCACTGCAGAACCTCCTCCTGAGCAGGGACATCCCTCAAGGTTACTCCTCGAGGTTGAGAGATTTCTTACCCACTACAGATCCTCAGGAAGTGATTAATAGCATGGTGAAACTTTGCAGACTTCACAAAACTTTGCTGAGTTATATCTCTGATTGTGCACATAATCCCTTAGACATAAACCGTTGACCAAGTCTGAGACTAGGATTGGATCCAGCCACACCCAGGCTCCTCTGAGGAGTTTGGAAAGCAAGGGGGTCCATTCTGAACCTCGTGACTCAATGGCAGGGTTTCCTTTGCACTTGCATCTGACCCTGTCCTCCATGCAGTAAATAACCGAGTGAACCTTGCCAATCAAACCTCGTTAAATCATTCTTATTTATAATTGAACTTTGTTAAGTCACTATCTTACCACAATAAACATAGTGCTGCTTCTCTCTTACAAGTGAAGTGCATCACTCCCCACTCATCCGCGACAGAACCTTGAGCAGACTCCAAAATGCTGGTAGATGACCACTGTCAGCTTCTTAGATTCTCAACCGAGTTGCTAATAAAGTGAGGGTAAACACTGGCTTCTAGTTTCAAAAGCTCTCTGGTTATCTAAGCTCCAGTCAGGCAATTACAAGCTTCAGAGCAGACGTTAGATTCCCTTCAGTAAAGGCGCAGGGAGTTGTCATTAGTTGGTACTCCTACAATCATCCCCTCAAACTTGCTCTGCTCATTTATTAGAAGCAAGGGCTAGGCTTCCATTGCTTCCTTCATAGTTTGACTCATTTCCTGGAAAAATATTGTTGAACCTCAGATTTTAGGCTTACCCTACAGATGATATTGTTAGTAGTCCAGTAGGCTATGCTGGATATAGATGATTTCTCAAAAAGAAATGAAATACCTATCTTCAGCAGTTGTACAGATGCTGTTTTTTATGGCCTTTTTGCTGGCTCAACTGAATCTTACTAGAGTTAGATATGTAGAGTAATAAAGTTGTAAAGTTGAGAAAGAGATACTGGAATTTAGGTAACTCTCTTATCTGGGTAGTTTAAAACAATGTTAATGAAGAGGGAAAGAGGAAGTTTTAAAAAGTTACTGTGGTCACTGTAGTCAGCACATATAGCTCTAAATCTACCAGCAACAAACGCTGAGTGCCTTTTACAGCAAATGGCAATCCTTCCTGTGGCAGTGATGAGATTTACAGGATGGATGTGATTTCTCTGCATGAAAGGTTTGAAATTCACTTTAACATATGCAAAGCCCTCCCACATCACTTATGCTTTTAAAGCACATTTATATTCTGAAATGCTAACAACCATAATAAAAGTATTCAGTATTGGCTTGCACGGAAGGAGGTAAGGGAAGCACATTAGTGTTTCAATAGCGAGTATGCAGCAACAGCAACTCTAAAAACTGGAACAGGAATAATGAGTGTGTATTTAGCCCATCCGCAGTCTGACACAGAAACTACAGTGAGTGTCCTAGTCTTGTGTTCTGCCATTGAACTTAGGGTCTCCCCCACAATCACTGTACAATACATGACAGAGATATTGGTTGCTATACTATATATATATGGATGCATATATATACACATGCATACATACTATATGTATATGCCATACATACAAACATATATATATGTATACATCACTCCAGCTTTATGTGGGTGAAATGAATTTCATCCTTTCCACATGTTGGTGATGCGGGCAATTCATTTAATTTCATTACCATTTTCTAAAACCCGGCAAGCTTTTATTTTCTTTTATTTTCATTTCTCTTCCTTATTTCATATATTCCTTTCCACTCCTACCTTTCTCACCATAACAGCTCTCTGTCTGGATGAAACTATTAGGATTCTCACCATGATGTCAGGAGGAATACTCAATAGCCTCTAAAGAACTACCATCTCTGGCATCTTTATAAATCTTTAAAGTTTCTTCCATTTATCTTAGACAGGCAAACTGAACTGAGGTAATTGAGATTTTTCCTGTATTTTCAGTAGTCACCTGAACATTTCAGATAATTTAGAACCCCAAAGTCTACCACTGTGGTTGAATTTGTACAAATATTTGACAATTTCTTCCCCATTAATTGTAATTGTATAAGTTAAAATGTAGGCAATAAATTCATGTTTCAAAATACAAAATGACTACTATAAAATGTGTCAGGAAGGAATTTCTTTCCTGTTTTTCATACCATAAATGTTCAAGAGGTGAAATAAAGGTTCATTTACCTGAGTAACGTACTTCTAACATCAATCACAGGTAAATGCCTAAGGAAAAGAATAACTGTGTATGGCAATTCCCTCAGCACTTTCCTATCCTCCAATTATTTTCCACTCACAGTGTAATTTCTATGAATTTAATGACCCTCAATGGACCTCTCTAACAGAAAGTTGTCCAGTCCCCCTAGAACTCAACATAAGATAAAATTTTAGCATCAACAAATTTCACAGGTCTACTATCCATTCCTGAAAAAAAAACACCTCCTTTACTTGTTTTGGATCTGTCTCCTACCAGCTTTTTTTTTTTGATGTCCTCTCATTTCTGAATACAGAGAAGTAGTATCAAAAGCCTATATGGTTGTCCATGACACTCATGTTACAGAGGTGTCATAACTTCCTCACTTATCTTTTCCCTAAGTGAAGAACCATTCCTATTATAAAAACAAATACAGTCTTGATCATCCTTGTTCCCTTCACCCAAAGGGTGAACTAGTTGACTACATCCTTTTGAGAAAAGGGGATGAAAACCAATAGGACAAAAAAGTTAGAACTCTGTACAGAAATCAAGATATGGGTAGAAAATAGATATATACAGTAGAGTGGTGGTGGTTTCAGTTTTGATCTGTATTCCTTTCCTACTAATTTCTAACATTTGCTTTTCTCGGCCACTCAAGCCTATCAGACTTTCCTATAAAATTATTATGACCCCAAGGTCTTAAGTCTTAATTGTAATGATTAGCTCAGTAACCACCATTTTGTATGCAAGTTAGGATTGCTCTTTCCCTCACATACATGACATGAAATTCAGTATAAGTGAATGTAATCTGCCATATTACTTCCCCGTCATTCAGTCTCAAGGAGTTCTGCATTTTTTCACAACTGAACCTCACCCTTACTGCTAAGAATAGTTTTGCTTTACCAGCAGACTATACAACTCCATTCATTAACTTTCCCTCTTACACTTTGGCAGCTTAATTTCATTAAAAATCTTTTGGGACCAACTTTACTGAAAATCTTTTAGACATGCAAGTAAACAAAATCAATAAGATCACTTGTTCTTTCACTTTCTCAGAGAACTAAGGAAGGTTTGTGAAGCTTTACAAAAAAGAGGTTGGATTTCCATAAACAGATCACATTTATGGAGATGAGTGTCCATCCATTCTATCATTTACTATAGTTTTACTAACCTGCCCAGTACAAATGTACAGGGTCCCCCATGTCTTCCCTGAAACCTTTTTAAAGAGCTGATATCACATTTGCCACCCTCCACTTGTGTCAAGGAATTTTTAAGGGTGAGATTACACACATCTGCTGTGATTCTGCTGATCTGATGTTTGTTAGCTGACCTGATGTTTGCTAGCATTCGTTCTGTTTGAACCACAATTCTTCCACAGTTACTTCTATTTCAGACAGATGCCCTGACAAGTCCCTCACAAAGAAAACTTCAAGCATGGGAGTCTGCTCAGTTTCTTCTCTGTGAATGTTAATGCAAAGAGTTCATTTTGCTTCGGTGCAGTAAGTTTGATCTCTTCTGAGTGTTCTTTTTATACCTTAATCATCAATAAGTCCTACAGACTGCCCTGAAGGCTTCCTGCTATTGACTTCTTTAAAGAATCACACACAGAATCGCTGAGGTTGGAAGGGACCTCTGGAGATCATCTAGTCCAACCCCCCTGCTCAAGCAGGGTCACCTAGAGCACATTGCACAGGATTGCATCCAAGTGTGTTTTGAATATCTCCAGAGAAGGAGACTCCACAACCTCTCTGGGCAACCTGGTCCAGTGCTCTGTCACCCTCACAGTGAAAAAGTATTTCCTCATGTTCAGATGGAATTGTCTGTGTTTCAGTTTGTGCCCGTTGCCTCGCGTCCTGTCACTGGGCACCACTGAAAAGAGTCTGGTCCCATCCTCTCGACACCCTCCCTTCAGATACTTGTACACATTGATAAGATCCCCTCTCAGCCTTCTCTTCTCCAGGCTAAACAGGCCCAGCTCTCTCAGCCTTTCCTCATAAGAGAGATGCTCCAGTCCCCTAATCATCTTTGTAGCCCTCCACTGGACTTGCTCCAGCAGTGCCACATCCCTCTTGTACTGGGGAGCCCAGAACTGGACACAGTACTCCAGATGGGGCCTCACCAGGGCTGAGTAGAGGGGGAGAATCACCTCCCTCCACCTGCTGGCAACACTCTTCCTGATGCACCCCAGGAGACCATTGGCCTTCTTGGCCACAAGGGCACATTGCTGCCTCATGGTTAACTTGGTGTCCCCCAGCACTCCCAGGTCCTTCTCTGCACAGCTGCTTTCCAGCAGGTCAACCCCCAACCTGTACTGGTGCCAGGGGTTATTCCTCCCTAGGTGCAGGACCCTGCACTTGCCTTTGTTGAACTTCATGAGGTTCCTCTCCGCCCACCTCTCCAGCCTGTCCAGGTCTCTCTGAATGGCAGCACAGCCCTCTGGCGTATCAGCCACTCCTCCCAGTTTTGTATCGTCAGCAAACTTGCTGAGGGTGCACTCTGTCCCTTCATCCAGGTCATTGATGAAGAAGTTGAACAAGACTGGACCCAGTACTGACCCCTGGGGGACACCGCTAGCTACAGGCCTCCAACTAGACTCTGCACCACTGATCACAACCCTCTGAGCTCTGCCATTCAGCCAGTTCTCAATCCACCTCACTGCCCACTCATCTAACCCACACTTCCTGAGCTTCCCTATGAGGATGTTATGGGAGACAGTGTCAAAAGCCTTGCTGAAGTCAAGGGAGACAACATCCACTGCTCTCCCCTCATCTACCCAGCCAGTCATTCCATCAGAGAAGGCTATCAGATTGGTTAGGCATGATTTCCCCTTGGTGAAGCCATGCTGACTACTCCTGATCATCTTCTTGTCCTCCACATGCTTGGAGATGACCTCCAGGGTGAGCTGCTCCATCACCTTTCCAGGGATGGAGGTGAGGCTGACTGGCCTGTAGTTCCCTGGGTCCTCCTTCTTGCCCTTTTGGAAGACTGGGGTGACATTGGCTTTCTTCCAGTCTTCAGGCACCTCTCCTGCTCTCCATGACCTTTCAAAGGTGATGGAGAATGGCTTAGCAACGACATCCGCCAGCTCCCTCAGCACTCATGGGTGCATCCCATTGGGTCTCATGGATTTGTGGGTGTCAGGTTTGCTTAAATGATCTCTAACCCAATCCTCCTCCACCAAGGGAAAGTTTTCCTTTCTCTAGACCTTCTCTCTTGCCTCCAGGGTCTGGGGTTCCTGAGGGCTGGCCTGAGCAGTAAAGACTGAAGCAAAGAAGGCATTCAGTAACTCTGCCTTCTCTGCATCCTTCGTCACCAGGGCACCCACCCCATTCAGCAAAGGGCCCACATTTTCCCTAGTCTTCCTTTTGCTACTGATGTATTTGAAGAAGCCCTTCTTGTTGTCCGTGACATCTCTTGCCAGATTTAATTCCAAACGGGACTTAGCCTTCCTTGTCACATCCCTGCATATTCTGACAACGTTCCTATATTCCTCCCAAGTGGCCTGTCCCCCTTTCCACTTTTTGTAAACTTCCTTCTTCTGGTTGAGTTTTGCCAGGAGCTCCTTGCTCATCCCTGCAGGTCTCCTGCCTCCTTTGCCTGACTTCCTACTCATAGGGATGCACCACTCTTGAGCCTGGAGGAAGTGATGTTTGAATATTAACCAGCTCTCTTGAACGCCCCTTCCTTCTAGGGCACTAACCCATGGGATTCCTCCAAGTAGGTCCCTGAAGAGGCCAAAGTTTGCTCTCCTGAAGTCCAGGGCTGCGATCCTACTTACTGCCCTGCTGCCTCCTGGCAGGATCCTGAACTCCACCATCTCATGGTCACTGCAGCCAAGGCTGCCCCCGACCTTCACATCTTCCACCAGTCCTTCTTTGTTTCTTAGTACAAGGTCCAGCAGCACACCTCTCCTTGTTGGCTCCTCCACCACCTGTGTCAAGAAGTGGTCACCAATGCTCTGCAGGAACCTCCTGGACTGTTTGTGCCTAGCTGTGTTGTCTCCCCAGCAGATATCAGGGTGGTTGAAGTCCCCCATGAGAACCAGGGCCTGGGATTGTGAGGCTACTTCCAGCTGTCTGTAGAAGGCCTCACTGACTTCCTCTTCCTGATCAGGTGGCCTGTAGTAAACACCCACAACAGTGTCACCCATGCTAGCCTGCCCTTTAATCCTTACCCATAAGCTCTCGACTCGCTCTTCATCCACCCCTAGGCACAGCTCAATACATTCCAGTTGCTCTCTCACATAAAGAGCAACTCCACCACCTCACTTTCCTGGCCTGTCTTTCCTAAAAAGCACGTAACCATCCACAACAGCACTCCAGTCATGCGAGCTATTCCACCATGTCTCTGTAATGGCAATGAGATCATGGCCCTGCAACCACACACAGATCTCTAGTTCTTCCTGTTTGTTCCCCATGCTGCGTGCATTGGTGTACAGGCATTTCAGAGAGGTGATCGAGCATGCAGGTTTCCCAGGAGGGATGCAGGAGGATCCTCCATAGCCATGTCCCATGCGCACTTCCCTGGCTGCATTCACCTGCTGGAGGCGTCCTGACTTGAGCAGTCTTTTGCCAGCTACCCTGGCACTATAACTCTCCCCTTCCCCCGTCCTTCCTAGTTTAAAGCCCTCCTTACCAGGCTGGCCAACCTGTTGGCAAAGACCCGCGTGCCCCGCCTCGTGAGGTGGATCCCATCTCTCCCCAGCAGTTGTCGATCTTCAGACAGGGTCCCATGGTCGTAGAAACCAAAACCCTGTTGCCAACACCAGCGGCGCAGCCATTGGTTAACTTGGAAAGTCCGTCTCCTCCTCCTCTCATCCATCCCCCTCACTGGCAGGATTGAGGAGAAGATGACCTGGGCTCCCAGACCCTTGACCACCATCCCCAGAGCTCTGAAGTCCTGCTTGATGGTCTCCAGTTTGCCCTTGGTGTCATCAGCGCCCACATAGAAGAGCAGCAGTGGGTAATAGTCTGAAGCATGGACAAGCCTTGGCAGTCTTTCCACGACATCTCGCATGCGAGCCCCCGGCAGGCCACAAACCTCTCTAGACATGAGGTCAGGTCGGCAGATAGATGCCTCCGTCCCCTGCAGCAGGGAGTCCCCCACAACAATCACCCGCCGCTTCTTCCAGGCATTCCGGCAGGGCACAGGGTCTGTTGTTCCAGGTGCTTCCCTTGCAGCCATGCCCATCTCCTCCTCACCCTGGAGGGCACTAAACCTGTTCTTCAGCTGCAAGTCTTCAGGAGGAGTAGGAGCCTTTCTCCTCCCATGAGCAGTGACCAGTTTCCAGCCTTCTTCTACGGTGTCATGATGTACCGTTTCACACAGCACCAAGCCCTCCGGCAACTCCACTGCTGTGGGGGGTTGGGACTCCCAAAGCTGCACAGTCTCCGAGAATACCCTGTCTATCTCTTGCTCCGCTCCTCAGATGTTGCACAGCCTACTGACCTCCTCCCGTAACTCCCTTACCTGACCACACAGCTCGTCAACAGCAGCACACCTCCTGCAGGAGAGCTGGCTGCCAGCCCAGGCCTCCCGGAGAGGCCCCAAGCACTCCCTGCAGCCTGAGACCTGTAGGGCTACATCTACTGTCAGAGGGTCGGTCTGGGTCCCAGCCACTGACACAGCAACTCCAACAGCCACTGGGGAACGCGCTGTGCGGCGTGTCACGACCATACCTGAGGAAACGTACACCACAGGGATCAGAATCAAAGGTCCCTTCACACAAACTGCTGCATCTGTTCACTGCCTCTGGGAGCTGCACTCTAGGCCTGGCTCTTAAATAGGCCTCTCCCTAGCACTGACTCACAGGGTGCTTGACCTGCCCTAATCAAGGGCCACCTGGATCAAAGGCCCCAACTCCCTCTGGCCAGGGGCAACCAAGAGAGCTCGTTAGCAGCAGCCACTTCTAGCTAGAGCTTTTCTCACGAGCTTTTCCCAGGAGAAGTCAAGGCCTCCTGCAGTTGTCCTTGCCTAGCTTCACCTTTCCTGTTCACAGCAATCACCTTCTAGTTCCTCAGGGGTCCTCAGAAAGCCCACAACTTCCAACAAGATCCTCAAGTTCTAGTCAGAGCCTAAACACTGCTGCGCAAACTGCTGCATCTGTTTGCTGCCTCTGTTAGCTGCGCTCTGAAGATTTATTAGTAGTTTTGGTTCCATTAGTTAGTTGTTCCTCAAACTCGATTTTGCCCTCCTTTAAAGTGTGTGTGGGTTTTGTTTTTGTTTTTTTCTGGCAGTGCTTCTGGTCCTTTTGTTTCATTTTTTGTTTTTCATTTGGAGTTGAATTCAGCTTTCTGAAGGAACCCTACATATATGTAATGATCTCTTTTTTCCTTCCATTTCCTTCTTTCCTCTCTGAAAACTTTCTGTATAGATTGTGTTATTTGCCCTGTGTTTCCAGCATGGTATCCTTCAGTAATCTCCATGAGGCCTGTAAGAATCTAAATTTCTTACCTGCTTCTTAAACAAGCTCCTTGTTTTTTAGGTAGTTTCCCTTGTAACCTGGTAAATAACCAGCCAGTATTCGCATCCCAGGTGTATAATCAGCAGTACAGATCCAATACTTGCTTCTTATTACTTAAGCCTGGAATTTCATTTCATACAGTGTCTGATAGGCGGGTAAGTACTTCATTAGTTTGATTTGATTCTAAGCTCTCTTTGACATCTAATACTATTCATCTGTAGTACCGATGTTGTCATCCTGGTGTTACGGTGTCACACTGACTGACTGTGTCTTCCATCACATTTCCAATACGCCTCCTATGTCAATACCTTCATGTAGGGGTAAACCTTTCAGCTTTCCCATCTATTTAGAATTCTAACATTTATGAAGAAGCATGGTTACTATTGTGTTGGTACGCCTTTTGCAATCTGTATAAACAGGACTTTTTTTCCTATTTTATTATTTTCATTCCCTGACATGTATTTCATTTTAGCATACCAAATTTCCATGTCTTCATCCATAATAGAAGCACCATCCCAAAACATGCTGTCTTCTGCATCTGCTTGCTTTCCCCTGGTCTTCATGTAGTATATGCATCTAAGATGGGAACAAAGCCATTGTAAAACCTCGCCAAATCAGAATTAGGGCTCTTTGATTACCTTCACATGTATGCAAATGAGTCAAATTAGAAAATAAAAGAGTTTATCTATCTTCAGTGTTTAAGGAAATAAGGAAAATCAGAAATGTCTCTGAAGACTATTTTAATTTCAAGTGTTTCCAAAACTATTAGAAATATTTGTGCGTGTATCAGTATTTTGACAACTTTACAGTCACAAAGATGCTCATATTCAGAAGATAATCATGCACATATTATTTGGTAACAGTAGACCAAAATAAGAAAATTCATTTCCCAGTACCTCTACCTAACTCTATGCAGGGAAACTAAGTTCTTAAAAGTAAGCCTTCCAAATATTAACATTTCTGCTTTTCCCAATTCTACTTATGCATATTTTAGCCAATTCTCCAGACAATTTAAGAGGACTCCACTTCTCAAGTCCCTTTCCAGAAAGAATGAATGTTTTGGGGGCAACAGTTTTTTTGAGTAATATAGCTGAATTTTCCTAAATAGAAAGAAACAATCAAGGAAATAGTTATGAAAGATGTTTCAAGACTGTATTTCTTGCTTGCTCTTAAATGGCAAACAAGTGACTTGACTAAAGACCTTGAACCATTGTTATATTTTATAATACAGTACCAAAATAGGTCACACTGGAATGCTGACAATCATCTGTCTCTTATTTTCTAATTTATTTTTATAATAAAACTAATATGTGAGAACTCACAGATGCTAAAGCAATTTTAACAAATGTTTATGCATTTATACTGAAAATTTCATATAGGCTGTCAAATTATATATTCCATGAGGTTGTTTTTTAATAAAATGTCTGTCTTTATTAAAAGTGCATTAAAATGAATGAGGTTAAAAAATGATGTTCACTGAGCAATTAGGCTGATTTAAGTGTGCCTGACAAGGTTCTAGAAAAAGAAAGAAATCAGCAGCTCAGTGTGGTATTGCATACACATATAACAGATTTAAATACACACTAAAATGTATTTTGAAAACAGCTACACATACTGAAAGAAACAATAACAGCTCATATCCTTTAACCAATACCCATAAGAAGTCAACAAGAAAGGTTAGTTTATGTTAAGTGAAGCTGTGTCACTTTTAAATATCTTGCTATAACACGTGATTTTTAAACAAACTTATTAAATCTGTAAAGGCAATTATTCTGCTGCATAATGGAGCAAAATGAACTTGTAAAATATTATTACAGTAGCTGTAAATGGTACTACTGTCAGTACTACACTGCTAATTATGTCCAAGTAGTAACGATTATTTTACCTGTGCAATGAGGGTGTTTCTAATATGCTAATCAGTTAAACCATTAGTTATAGAAATCAAAATACAAAATCGTAAAGTGAAGATTTAGCCTAAATTTTAACCATATTCTATAATCACCTTGGCTTCTGGAACATTTTGTCCATTAGTACAATGGTAGGTACTCATTCTATCAGACCGGTACATCACTGATACAGGATATACTATGCAAGAGAGCTAACACAGAATATTTTCAACAGAATGACTTTTGCTTAAGTTTAAAGCTTAAGAGCCTTAAGCCCTTAAGTATGGAACACACATGTATCACACAGTAAATGATTGCAAATTTCTGAGCACAGACAGAATTGCGTCATTAATAGAATATTTTATCATTCTCTTGGCCAACTGAAATGCTCACTAAATATTTTGTATTTGCTTGTATAGAAAGATAGGTTCCCAGATTTTAGGTTCTATGCTGCTTGTAGTTGAGAAAATCAAAATAAAAGCTGATTTTTTTTCTGTTTTATACTCCAGCGTAACATTTCTGAGACATTACACTTAAAAATAGATAAAATAAGTACATTTTTATGTCTTCCTAAGTGGATAGCATTCTGAAGTGAGAACATTAAGCATCTGTTTATGAAATATTATATTCATGGGCTTCTGATTAAATGAAACATCTGAAATATACTTGATTCCCATTGCTTACATAGGATTAAGTTGTGCAAATACATGGTTAGCTATACCCACATGATTAGTCCCTTTTCCCCAACTCTGCAGATTTTGGCCCATTCATTTCATAAATCGCAGGATTCCAACAAGCATATTTGTAGATAAGCCTGCCTTAGAAATCCTTTGTTTTAAAATAAATGTTACTAGGATATTGTATAAAAGTGCTAAATTTGATTTACTCTAAAAAAGACACACCATAATTAATATTTAACTATCTAAATCATTCCACAAATAAAGAAATTGTCCATCCATTATAGACTCATGTAACATGAAATCTTGTTATGGATTTAAAACTACAAAGGATTTCCCCAGAATCCTTGAATGAAGTAAATATTATCCAGGGATATAAATTCTCCTCCTTGCAGGCAGTTCCTCCAAGATCTTCTATAATATTCTTAAAAGGATTATAAAAATTTGCCCAATCACAGCACACAGGTGCTGCCCAATCAAATGCTCAGATCAAAAACTTCACCCTGTTCTGTGACTGTAGAATATTATTGCAACTTCACCTTTTCATTTACACAGGCTAAGTAGAGGAACAGTCGTTACTGCAGTTTTCTTTGCCCAGCTCAGGCAAGCCTACATGATACTAAGTTTATTAGTGAGTCTTCCTCTGGTGTTTATGAATAGCCTTCCATCCTTTCACATTTCTGTTCCACCACCAACTCCATTTATGAATCTTTATTAGTAAGCTTACGTTGCATGTAAATCCTTTTCAGACTCCATATTTGTGTGTGTTTCACCTCTGGTTTGCCACATATAAATATAATAATGCATTGTGCTCCAAAGCAAAGCTGGTATAATAATTTCACTCAAGAATTTCTAAGGTCTATAACATAATTATTTCATATTCATAACTGGTGAATTCTAGCCATTCTAGTATCACAGACAGTTCAATATATCATATTTAATCTGTTTCATTACAGGGATGGGGGGCGGTCATTGCTTTTTTTTTAAAGCAAGGAAAGTTTTTCTTTCTTTTGTTAATTGAGTAGCAGATGACTATAAATTTTCATTGCCACTATCAAGCAACACAGTTTTGTACATACTTCTCTCTGTTCACGTAGGTCTTAAGTTACCTAATGGCTTTCTTGCTTTGAAAGAAAAATTGTTAGGATGCACTTCGAGAGAGATATATTTTTTAAAACCAACACTGTAATAGATCAGCATGACTGAGTGTTTTTCCTTACAGTGTTCATTGGTTCAGCATGAAACACAACACATCACTTAAATTGTATTCATTAAAGAGTCTACACATAAAATATTTAAAGTGAGAATAGAGAGCCCTCAATAGAAGTTAAATAGCCCTAGGGGAGAGGAACTATTGCTCAAATCTAGTCAGTCTATCAATCTTAGAAATATCAACACCCTAGAAGAGTTTAGTGTGTCTACCAAACAAAATTGTATATAGATGTATTAAAAAGCGAAACAGTGCCAATCTTACATACATTTTGTTTATTGCATGCTGTGATAGCTTGTTTTGAAACAAATGAATGAATGGAAAACATGAATTTGTAATTCTTTATAAAAATTTGTAGGGATATGTGAAAAACCCTCTCTGTTCAGTAGCATAAGAACCTTTACATTATGTTTAAAAGGAAAGAAAAAGAAAAAAGCAAGATGCAGCCTTACAAAATCACTTAAAATCATATCCTTTCACTATTTTTGTTTCACTGTGTGTATTTCACCTGAACTAGAACTCTTCTATTCTGTTCTATTTCATTCCACTCTGTTCTGTTCTATTCCATACTATTCTATTCTATGTAACTTCACTACATTAACACACAGCATTTGTGACTTCAAGAAAATACTTTTCTCCCCCTGTTGCCCTCTCCTCAGAATCCTAATAGATAGTTTTCATTCTTACATTTTTTAATGAATGCTGATCAATATTTAGACCTTTCAGACAGTCACAGTCAAGTCATTAATTGAGACTGTTCCCTTTTTTGTATTTCCTAACAGCAAATCACTTGAAAAAAGTGATTACCTGTTATTTTACTTCTGCTTGTCCCTAAAGCATGAAGATTCCACAAGAAAGTAGAACTTTCTTAGAAACATAGTTTACTGTAAACCCTCCAACATTACTGAAGAAAGTATTTTATTTGAATTAGTGGAAATAAAACATGTGGACACTAATTGCAATTGAAGGCATTATTTCTTCTCATTATCTTTTAAAATGGTTTGGATTTTAATTGTCCATTTTGCACTTGCTGAACAACATCAGTCAGAAAATTATAATTAAGATTTTATATATAAAGGCCTTTCTGATAAAATAAAATAGAATTATTCATGAACCTAAATTTAAGCACATGCTGAAATGCTTTGCTAATAGGATTATATGTGTGCTTTAAATGCTTTGGCAAGACATTTCCTGAGAGCAGAATTTTAATTCAAATGAAATAAAGTATGGGCAATTTTGTGTCAGAATTCTCTACAAAACCTGCAATATACTAGAAAAAATCCTTTGTCAAATATATTTCACATCTCAGCGTAGAAAATTTTAGGAAAAATATTTTCATTTAAAGTTGAGGGGAGAGCTGTAGAACTCAAAGGCTGAAGGGATTCGAAATGCAGGAAAAGACTGAGGTTAGCATTTCACTTTTACTGACATACATTGGAAGTAACTTCACTGAGTTTAAAACCACTAAGTGTGAAATCAGAATCTGGTAAGAAGACTATAAAGAGAGGAAACATTCAAAGGAAAACTACAGCAATAAAGATCTTTCCTTCCCTCATGATCGTGTTGCAAGTAAATAGGTTTAACTCTTTCTTGAAGGTCAGACACCAGTGTTGCTGGGCTTATCGACCCAAAATGTAGTGCATTTCCAAGCAACAGTGATTCAGGACTTTGGAAATAAAATGGATGATCTGCCTTTTGAGTACAGTATTTTCAGAAGTTATTCCTGTTGCTGTTTAGCTTTAGTGTACGATACCTCAATCGGGATCTGATTTACATGATCTGAATAAGCCCTGCAGTCTCCCTCAGACAGGCCATTCAAAAATGAAGACATCTATGTCCATCTGTCCTCAGCTCTATCCCCACCTTTCCCCATCAGTTTTGCTCCGGCTAAAAATGGGTGTATCATTTCAACATCAACTGAGTAAAGGAAAGGACAAGCGTGTGTTTTCTGAAAATACCTTTGCAGGGTGATTACAGGTTGATAACACCTGGTTGTAATAATATTTTTTTTGTCAAAACTGCCCCCCCATACCACTAATTAACTGGCTGCAGAACAGTTGCTCTAAGGAAATCTATGTGGTTATCTGTATTAACATGAACATAGACATATGTAAATACTGTATGAGAAACTAAACTGCGACTATTTATTTGGGATGAGTAAA
Source organism: Apteryx mantelli (assembly GCF_036417845.1). Taxonomy (NCBI): domain Eukaryota; kingdom Metazoa; phylum Chordata; class Aves; order Apterygiformes; family Apterygidae; genus Apteryx; species Apteryx mantelli. The sequence continues at coordinate 83,137,683 of NC_089979.1, forward strand.
TATTTGCATAGGTTGTTACATAATATGCAGATATGAGATCTGATAGCATCACTGTTTAGCACATAGGACTTTTCTATTCTGTTAGAAACATTTTACATAGCTTCTTTGGGGGAGGAGCAGGAATCTTTCGTGATTTCTTCTCACAAGAATGTGCTTCATTATCTTCCATGTTCACAGAAATTTGTAGCTAAAGGAATATCCTTTAAAAAGTTCCATTTCCAGTCTCGCTCCCAAGACCCCAGCGCACTCCAGAACCTTGAACTTTTATGTCTTCTATGTGTCTTCATCATTAGTATCATTGTCCTGCCAATACTGCTCTATTTTATTGTTTCTTTAGGTTCTAAAAACTCATTTATCTATGTCTTCTATTTTCTATCTTATTGTACTGCCTCAATAAACACTCCCATATCTTGTTTCATCAGACTGTAGCAGAAACCAGTGTGGCTTCTTTCTTTCTTCTGTGTAACAAGAAAGATGACTGCATCAGCATTTATCTCAGGTAATCAAAAATGGTGTTCTCTATTTTTAAAGTCTCTGTAGACATAACCTCATCTCAGACAGAGCTTGAACAATCCCTACACTTTTTAAGAATCAAAATTGAAACAATCTTTCTTTACATTCCTCCCTTTACCTAACACAACATAATAAAATGCATACTTTATTTTGATCCTGCATATAATTTTACCACTGTTGATGCAAATACTTCTCTTCTATAAGGTGCTTAATACACTTATTTAAGAAAACAATTCTCCAGCTTTTAAATTCTTCAGAATGGCAACTGTCCTTTTGGTCTACAACTCAACGGTAACCATTTGCATAAAATCTTTATGATTCTTATCTCATAATTAAAATGCATAACTCGAATCCACCTATTGATAACTATTTCAAATCCTGTATCATCCCTTTGTCCATCTGAAATCCTTTTTTCACATGCATTTTGCTAAACTTGCATCACTTTTTCAGTAAAACCCTTTTGATAAAAATTCCTACTAAAATTTGGCAGCTTCTTAATCTTCCTTTCCTTATTAAAACATAATTTGAAAGAAATTTTTTCAAATGGAAATGACATTGAGAAATAATGATTATTTTTGTTTTAACGAACTTCTGCTAATGACTTCATAACAAAATCCTTTTTTATTTTTTCTATAATACGAAAATATATAATTTTTAAAATAAAATATATATGTATGTGCATATGTATATACAGCTAACTCACAACAGGTTTTCTCTACTTGACTTCTGAAATTTGAGGCATGACAAACTCTTTGGAAAGCCATGAGAAATGAGATGTATAAATCTCTCTGTCACACATGAATTAAAGCAACTGCCACATAATAAACAGTTTGGTATTTTAAGAAAGTACCTACGTTAAAATAAACATTTTAAAGCAAAAATTGGAAAAATAGTCAGCAAAGCCAACTGCATACACATGTAAGATAATTTATATATATATATATCTGCTGAAAAAACAACATGGCCTAACTGCGAACACACAAACATGAACATTAACGTACTCGCCAAAATCAACAGGTGTTGAGAGTACTCAAGCCTTGGGCAATCATCCTGTCTACCTGCTTACTAGGGCCTGGTTGGTAGAAAAATGGATATTACTTTTCCTAAAGTAGAACACCATTCAGCTTCTTTTTGTAATCAATGTCTGAACATAGACATTGTGTGGGTTCAGAGAAAGGCCTCAGGAAGTAACGTATTAGGTAAAAGAATAAAATATATTCCAAGAAAGGAGTAAGAAGGTCATATTCTGGGTTAATACAAAAGGAAAGAACAAGCGATGTCCCTTTTCAAATACTACCTTTGAGACAAAAGCCAAACTCAAATTATTAATCTATTCAGGTTGTAAAAGTCCTATAACATTTATAACCAGAATAAGACATCAGAAACCAGAATCCTGGCCAAAGTTTTACCTTTCATAATATCATCCTGCCCTCCAACTCTCCAGAACCTTAAGGAACAGGAGATAGCCCTCACTTTACTGGTGACCAACAACCACTATCATCCCATCCATTTGGACAGGGACTCACAGACCTTGCAGAGAAATCTGTTGGAAACAAGTTCACTGCATCTACATTACCTCAGCATGGCTTTGTTTTGGCAGGTCAACAAGAATTTCTTACTCTAAACTGTGTATATGTACCAAAAATATACAAAACACTTAGTAGCAACATAACTGTAAATATATCTAGCTGCATCTATCCAAGCAATAGAATATGATATAATAAGAAGAATGTGATCTTAGAAGAGTATGACAGACCAATCTCCAAATATAACCAATAATTGAAGATGGAAAGTGTTAACATTATGAATCAAAAATAATACTTACTAGAACACTTATTAGATTAGGTCTGGTGAGTCTTTATTAGATTTTCCTTTGTTGTTGTTTCTCCCCATCTTCCCAGATAAATGAAATCTGGAATAACAGCATATTTTGGGGGATTTCATTATGGTTTATAAATCCCTCATTCTCTCTCAAAGCTGCAGTTATTTATTCAATTCAGAAAATGACCCTGTTCTAGAATTGTCAAAGATAAAAATCCTTCATGGATCAAAGGACATTTAACAACCAATATGCTGAATTTGGAAAACAGATTGGCATTATTTGTAATACCTGTTAGAAGGTTTATTTGAATATTATGTTGAGACAATGTGATGTGTTTACTAAATCATATATGATAACATGAAATAACTTCTAATACGTCCTTAGGAAAATATGTTTTACAATCTAGGACAAAAAAGCTATATAGTTCAGAAATAAGAAGTGAGTAATGATGTGTACATTGTGAATGAAAAATAATTAGGAGTTAGAGCATTAGAATGCTAATAAGCTGAAAGAGAGTGTTCAAGCAAATACATTAGATATTTCTGTGGATAACTCCTAAAAGACGATGTTTAAATGTGACCAGTTCTTTGCAATTGGAATAGTCCCAATACCTCCATCTCCCCCCTCATCTGTCATTACTCCCAGCTTCATAAACCTTTCCAGTCCTGAAATCTTTTCTATCACATTCATCTCTTCTTCTTTCCTACATCCTAGCTCACCACCGTTTGTTATATCTTGTCTTTTTCCCTTCCACATCCCCATAAACTGCTGGTTCTTCCATTCCCAAATCAAAACTCTGTCCAAGTACTTTTTATCTTCTTACTCATGATTATTATAGTCTCTTTGAAGCTGAACTCCCTGACATGTCTTCACCCCTTTCAATCCATTAAGAATACTACCAGCAAAGTTGCTCTTTGACTGCTGTTTTGATCAGATTTAACTTTTTCTCATACCATCATCACCATTCCCTCATGTCATGTTCAGGCTCTCCATTTTGTATTTTTTGGGCTTTGAGTAATTTATAGCCTTGGCCTAATTCTTCAGTGTTGTCCCTTTTTACTGTTTTCTTTTTTTTTTTTTTTTAATTATGTGCACTGCTTGTATCCTTTTATCTTTTGATTTCAGGTCTGTGCCTTCTCCTTTGCTGCTCATTCTGCCTTGAGGTGGCCTGCTAAGATTTTTCTTTTAAAAAGGAAGTTGCTCTTTCAAATAAAATGTACAAATCAAGCCTTCTTTCAGAGGATGCTGGTCATTACTACTAACAAAATATAACAAAGGCTGGCCAACCCGATGCGCTCTATAATGAGATGACTGGCTTGGGGGATGTGGGGAGAGCAGTGGATATTATTCATCTCAACTTTAGTAAGGCTTTTAAAATTGTCTCCTGCAACATCCTCATAGAAAAGCTGACAAAGTATGGGCTAGATAAATGGACCGTGAGGTGGAATGAAAACTTGCTGAAGTGCTAGACTCAAAGAGTTGTGATCAATAGCACGAAGTCCAGCTGGAGGGAGTCACTAGTGGAGTGCTCTGGTAGTTAATGTTGGGGCCAATGCTGTTTAACGTTAATCTTCATTAGCAACCTGAATGAAGGGACAGAGTGCACCCTCAGCAAGCTTGAACACGATACAAAACTGGGAGGAGTGGCTGATGCATCAGAGGGTTGTGCTGCCATTGAGAGGGACCTCAACAGGCTGGAGAGATGGGCAGAGGGGAACCTCAGGAAGTTCAACAGAGGGAAAAGTCACGTCCTGAACCTGGGAGGAACCCCATGCACCAGGCCAGGCTGGGGGCTGACCAGTTGGAGAGCAGCTTCACAGAGAAGGACCTTGGGGGTCCTTGTGGACAAGGTGACCAGGAGCCCCCAATGAGCCCTCATGGCAAAGGCAGCCAACAGCCTTCTGGGATGCATTAAGAAGAGCACTGACGGCAGGTCAAGGGAGGTGATCCTCCCCCTCTACTCAGCACTGGTGGGGCCGCACCTGGAGTGCTGGGTCCAGTGCTGGGCTCCCAAGAGAGGAATGGAGCTGCTGGAATGAGTCCAGCCACATGGATCAGCTCAGGGATTAGAGTATCTGACATACAGACAGAGGCCGAAAGAGCTAGCGCTCTTTAGCCTGGGGAAGAGAAGGCTCAGGGGGATGTTAGCAGTGTGTATAAATACCTGATGGGAGGAGTAAAGGTGAAGCCAGACTCTTCAGTGGTGCCCAGTGAAAGAGCAAGAGGCAATGGGCAAAAACTGAAATCCAGGAAAGTGCATTTAAACATAAGAAAAAAAAAAACTTATTTCACTATGATGGTGGTTGAGCACTGGCACAGGTTAACCTGAGAGGTTGTGGAGTCTCCATCCTTGGAGACATTCAAAACCTGACTGGACACAGTTGTGGGCAACCTGCTCTAGTTCTTCTCCAGAGGTTCCTTCCAGCCTCAACCATTCTGTATGAATCTGTGAAATTTGTTCCTGTGTTTGTTCCCACGGCTGCTTCATGGTGCTTTTCATTTAGTTTCTAATTCTTTCTCTAGCCTACTTGTCTATTAACTACTGAGATTACAGGTTTGCAGGAAGAGTCAATGGAGACTATGTTCTTAGGTGATTTTGAAAGAATTACCTCATATCTTTAAAACCCAAGCTCTCAGTGTCTTGTGATTACTACATCAGTGAATAATAATAGCAATTCTTCCTGGCAAGAGCAAACAAACCATAATGTTGGCTTCTATTTCTTCTCTAGGCTTTTCTGGTACAACGGTAGTTTCTAATATCCAAGCATTCAGGCATTAGTAAAACTGCCATCAGGCCCTTGTTAAACTTAGGCCCTTTGCCATTATATTCATTTATTCGCATATCTTTGGTGGTTTTGCCAATAAGAGCAGACTAAATTGCTGCAGTTTTAGATGAAGAGTCCTCAGGCCTGATTCCTATTTCTTTTAACTTAAATATGAAATCCCTCTGAATAACTGAGGACTGGCCTGAGCTGGCTGGTGCTAGAACTTACCGAAAGGAATATAATGTCTTGAAAATTGTGACAGAGCAGGTTCAATAGCATTAACCTTCTCTTTAAATGTAATAAGGAAAACAGTTATAATTTTCACATGGGGTGGTAAAAATCTTGGACTGACTGGAATTCTTACAGTTCTTCTTCACGCAGTCTCGCAGTGCAGACCAAAACACAGAGATGTAGGAAAGGTCAACCAGCCTTTCTCTTACTCCCCACTTCATCTCCTACGTGCTAGCCCTTTTGACCTACTGCAATTTGAAGTTCTGATTGCAGCAGAGAAGCTCTGGAGACATGCACCCCACCATGGCCAAGCGCCGCAGTTTCATACTGTATAATCAAGCACTGAGATGTATTTCAAATTTTACTAGAATCCTAGTTCCATAAAATACGGAGGAGGTGTTTACTTAGATACTACAGTAGCGGAACAAGAGATAATAATAAATTTTATATACAGGCAGCCAGAAAAAAATATATACAAGTTTACTGCTCACTTTGTATCTTAATTTTTGCTTGGACTCACTCCTGTTTGGACTCTCTCCCTCATCCAACTGATTATAACAGTCAGCAATGAAACCACTGAGCTAAATTTTCCTTGTAAACCAAAAAACCCAGAAGATATTCCAGCTGTTTCCAATATGAAGGTCCAATTCTTCTGTCTTTAGCATCTAATCTTTATATACCCTTTCAGAAGCATTAGTTAGACTACCTGTATTAAAATATGTGTGGTAACTTCTGTCACACTGCCCTATACGTCTTGGAAGTAAAAACTTTAATCAAACTTCTTAACATATGTCTTTTTACCTCCTAGTGATATTATAGCCATAAACAGGAAAAAGGATTTTAAAGATGTAGAAAGTTTTATGTGTGAATCTCAATTGTATTCTTAAGTCTCCTGAACTGGAGAACATAGCACTTTACTTTTATATATATCAGTCTTATGAAAGATATTTCCCCTACTGCAAATAAAGACCAAAATAAAATGGCTATCAAAAAGTGTATCAAAATCAGTGTACTTTATACAGAATAAGACAGTTAAGTTTACTCTATAGTGTGAAAGGACCTTTGCCTTATGACACTTATGACAAATTATAAAAGGTTACTACAACATCTAGGCCTCCAGTTCAAAACCTCAGTTTTCTGTTACCTGATTAGTTATGAAAAATTACAGATGAGAATAGGATGTGCTGTATTTTGGCATGGGAAACCTAAGTGTAAAATAATATAACATATAATAACACATATTACAATACTAAAAAAAAAAAAAATCAGTCAACCATTTGGAAACAAAATAGAAACTTTCAAATATATAGTTGACAGACATAGATAGTGTCTGACATATTTTGCTCTTATGTCAGTAAACTCAGAAGGGAAGAATGATAACCTTATTTACAAGCATGGAGACAATCTCTTGAGAACTGCTTTCCCACGGATTAGTAATTTTCTTTAATCACATAATGGAAATATCAGCAGGTCTACATACACAGGATCATTTTCTGTACAAAAAAAGGGCTTTATAAAAACAAACAAACAAAACCCCACCACGTAGGCCAGATCTAAACATAGCGGCCTCATTTTTACAGGTCCTGAGCATTTGCTTCTTTCTCTGAAATCAGCTGGTGCCAACATTTATGGAAATTATAGTGGTTAGTGCCTAATTTTAGGCATATAAGCGAGAACGCTGGCTTTCGTATCTTCCAGTAACAGAATGCAGGCTGAACTTCTAACCCTTTTTTTACTCTGGCAGTTACAATCAGCATACAAAATGACATTTGGATACTTGAGCATTGAATATAGGCAGACAAGGCATCACTTGTGAACACCAGGTTTATTTGTCAGATATTTATTGTTAGAGATATGATCCAAGGTGAAGAAAGTCAGAATAGAATTATGTGTGGGCCTAGCACTTACATTTAAAGATGACATTTTATTCCTCTTTTAGCTCAGAGCCATGTTGTCAAAGCAGGACAAAGGTCTCAAATGTATTCAGGAAGACATTGTGTGTTTTTCAATAGGAGAACTGGGAAAGTTTACAGGAATAACAACATTTTCCACTTCTTTAAGTTTATTTGGGATATCTTCAGGCACTAAGATAAAAATTGTATTTTTAGAAAAGCAATGTTTTGTAGGAGTGATAGTGAAGTAAAGAATGACTATTACTGGAAGAAAAAGAGCGTGCAAATTCAGAAATTCCCCATAATAATTTAAGTTGGGGAGGAGCTAGTGTAATGCTCTAAATGTAGGGTTTTAAACTGATGAGAAACACAAGGTTTAATTTTTACAGGGTAAAGAAAAGATATTTAATGTAGCATGGGGTACTGCAAAAGATTTCTCAAGGTACAACTGAAAAATCAGTTCCTGCTAACATGGGGTTATGCTTATACATAAAGGTAGAGCTAGTAAATGGGAAGAGGACATTTTTTGTTTTTGTTTTCCTGTTTTCTTCTTTTTCTTGCTAAAAGAATGTACTTCATGTTCCCTATGATTCTTTTAGTTTTCAATTTTTTTCAAATTTGTTTGTAATTTGTTTGTGTGGTACCTGTTACAGGATATGTTGATGATAATCTGTTTTGACCAGACATTTATTACATATGATATGTTTCTGTGCCCCAGGTAGATTAGAATCATATTCATCATGCAATTTCATGACTATTATCCTTACAATTATGAGTGCAATATTAATTTTCCTCAATATTCTGGGAGTTTTGTTTACAGCATTCATGTAAATAATCTTCCTCACAAGAATATGTGTGGCAAATGTTATGGAGAAATACAACAGTGGAAACTTTCTAAGCAGATTTGCTAAGATGTTTGCATGGAAAATGAAATGTGGAAAGAACAAATATTCTGCTGATTATTTTCAGCTTTGCTAATTAACCAGTAGTGATTTATGTGATGTTTTTATTTTATGCCAAGAGCTACCATCACACACAGACCACTTGCCAAAGTAGTAATAAAAAGTTTGAGTTCACTTAGGTTCATATTGGCCTCTTTTCCAAAATTCTTGATGAAGTTTAAACTGAAGGAAATCAGAGAGAGCTACTGGCTATTAAGAGCTCTTATGATGAAGCTACTTGTATTGCTTGTATTTACACTGGATATAAAAACATCTTCTAAGAAAATCACTTCAGACTAAACTGAGGTCTTCAGGAAGGAAGAACTAACTCCTCCAATCCACAACAAACATGGTATCACTTAGAAAGCATTAAGGGAATGAAATATGTTGAGAAGGTGGTAATTTTGTAGGGCACCAAAATTTTTCAGCTTGCCTCAGGCAGGGAAAAGCCAACTCCGTAACAGATTAAAAAAAAAAAATCTGTTTTAGAGAAGGAAAAATAACTTTCCACTGTATTTATCCATACAGCAGAGGTGGCTCTTTCATTTTGATAACTGCTCTACCAAACTATTTGAAAATTTTAAAAATCCTACCATACATCTAACTGCCCTTGATAAGAGTACTGAAGCAAGACATATTCCTAAAGATAATAAGAAAATACCCATGCATATACAATTATTTCATTTCTAAAAAGGCTATTTTAGAATATTTAAGATATCATTTTAATAAATGTATTATTAAAATGAAATGCACAAAAAGTGAGCTGTTAGTATGGTAAAGCTCTGGAGCCAAAATAGCTTAACTTATGTCACAGCATGTGTCATTCCTGGAAATGATGGGCATAATAAATTGTCATGTTTATAACCTGTCATTGCATGAGATGTCAGCCCATCAAATAGAAAAAGTGGAGGCTTTCAAAAAACGCTGAAGAGGTGGTGGGTGCTTGTTTCTTTTAGGTGTTAATGCGAGCTCCATCACTCTCATTAAGGACTAGATAATAAAATATTTCTTTATGCTGAATATTAGCTTTCTTTTGTTAAAATATAATAATAATCCATGGTGAGTGCAGTGGAATTTGGTATAAGTGTATAACAACGTTGTTCTGAAACTAAGATATTGCCTTTACATGAAATCTAGTAGATAGTTGTATATATGCATGCATATGTTAAGAAAATCCATCATTTTATCTAACACCCATATGGATTTAGATCCTGCCATCTACATTCAGGTAATACATTGCAACATATTCTGCAAACGAGCTATTGGCGCTGTTCAATACCAATAAAAAAAACAGCAGGACCTATTCAGTAAACTGAATTAGGTAAATCCAAATATAATTTATACTTACAAGACCAAATTCTGCGCATACATTTTTATGGCTTCTTTTCTTTTTCAGTGCTCACATTTTTCAAATCTTCAGTCACTGCATTCTTGATCAGGCATGCTAAAGAAAAGGTAACAGTAAACCAGGGGCTAAAAGAGATTTGGGTGGTTGTTTTTGTTTTTGTTTTTTTCCCAGCATGTACCACCTTAATATGAGCTATTACTAGTTCTCCTAGGCTCACCCATAAAAATAGTTGTTGGAAATAGCTTGACATTTATGCATTTCCTTTTGACATTATCAGGGTTAATTAAATGATAACCTCCCCATTCGTGGAACATACGAGAGGCAATAATGTCACCTGGGCTCATAACCGCAGAATCTGCACAAGGTAATGTTTACTGCTTTGTGAAATGCTCCCGTACCTATTAGGCAAGTAATTTAAAAAGAGAAAGAAAACTGAAAAATCGGTCTTTAAATCACATCACAGTGGACTATGGAATGAGAGGGATAAGCAATATATCTTTATAGGTGCCTTCAAGAGCACCATAACTTCAGAGAGCATAGTGCAGTAGCTAGTGTCAAAGGCTAAATTAAGCAGGGCCATGCTCGAAAGAGAGGCATTTCTTATGTAAGTAATCCTGTTGAAGTTAGTGAGACTACCTATGTAACGAATGATGAAGATATTCCTAATTCCACTTGCAGAATGCTTTATATTCAAGAATGAAAATGTTTCAAGTATGAAGCTTCAAAATAATTAAGAAAGCACTAAGATAAGGTAAGGAAGCTAAGAGCTGATTTAATCACTTAAGTAGTTGGATATTGAGGAATGATTATTAGTGTAACAGCTACATCGCACAGTATCATATGATTTGATGACAGAAGAAAAAACAGGAATTTGCATCACCAAGTTCCTGCTCTGATCCCTGTTAAAAACAAAATCAAAGACCCTACAGTGTGATTTAAATGCTTTATCACAGATAAGTGATATGTTGTAATTGTTACACTTTAAGAAGATTTACTAAAGAGGGAAAACGAAGTAGTGAGAAGTACTGAAGAGAAGAGAGATAATACAAAATGATGGAGGTTTTATTAAATATGAATTTGGAAAGAAATGTGAAAGTTTGAGGAAAATGAGCAAGGGAAAATACAGCTGTAAAGAGCATCATTTTGTGAGGGAGCAGTGGTAGCTGGGAGTTGAAGAGGTGAAATAAAGTTGTTCTTTCACAGCTTTAGCTGATGCTTTCTAAAAGAGTTGGGAAGTTGCTACAATCTGCAGCTGAAGGAACTAAGCATACACAAGTTGAAAGTGTGGACAAAATGGGAACCATGTTTTTAACACAGAAGACATTATACAAATGTCACGAATGCCTAAGGAAGTCAAGGATCTCCCAAAATACATGGATGACTAAGATTTTAAATCCCTGTACCTCAGTTTCCTCTTGTAAGATAGAGTACTGTGAACATTCTGTTCATGAATATTATTGAATAACCTTCAAAGAAGTAAATCTTTCTGTTTTCAGGGAAAGGCTGAACCAATACGTAGGAGAGGAGAAGATTCCTCAGAGGACTCCTGAGGCACATGATGGTTTTCACAAAGCTCTAGACCCGTCTGCCTCATCAACAGGGCGAAGACAAATTTCTCTAAGAGAATTCTGTCCATATTGACACTGATGAAGAGCTCAACATGTGAAGGAAATTGAATGTGAAAATATAATTAACGACTATTTGTAGGCATTATGAAACAACAAAAATGAACTAAGATGTCCTGGGTAGCTTTGCTCTTGACATTTATAATGAAAATAAAGACTGTAAATTCAAGCACACAGCTTGCTTGCCTCCCCCCCCCCCCATTGTTTGTATTCTTGGCTTTTTTTACCAGCCTGCTATGTTACCTGTTTTATTGATATTAGTAACCAATGGGCCAACCTTGCTTTACTTTAGAAAAGAAAAGCTTGACAGATGTGTTAATGTATTACTTCTAGGAGACCTAAAAGCAAATCAGCATTTTAAATTTTTTTGTTGTTATGCGAAAACACGGTGGGCAATCTTCAACAGGTTTTGGTTTGCCTTGTTATTCTGAAGTCTGGTAGCTTTTCTAAACTTTACTTGTATCCCAGTACATTGTATTTTAAAGGAGATTTCTCTATTTTCTATCCAATCAGAGTAAAAAAAAAAACAAAAAAAACCTATAATCAAACATGTTACTTGAAAATATTCAGATATTATCATGTCAGTGAGTGACTTGGGAATGGAACATCTCTGGTCACATTTTATAGAAGTTTGTCTCTGACTCTTTAGGTCCTGAGTTTTTATTGAAGATTTCATGAGCACATTCTTACCTACTATCTGTGTACCTATTGTATATAATAAGTAAATTATAATGGTGACTCACTCAGTATCTCCAATTTTCTTATATTCAATAAACATATTGCTTAAAAACAAATAAACTTGTAGATGATGTAATTTGTACCATTTTTTGCAGACCAGTACTCCTGAGGTATTGGCTTTCAAATGTTCTTACACATATATCAAATGGTGTTTTGGTCATACACAGCGATCCAGAAATTGTTTCCTTTCCGGACAGCTTCCTCTTCACCTCAGCTCCCTGCCCCAAATAAATAAATACCCTATGCAGTTATTTTCCCATAGCATAAGACATAAATGCAAGAAATCACCCAGCTCTGTCTAAACAGGAATTAAATACTTAAGGGCAAAGTCCTGACTCTTTTATGTGCACTTAAGGAAAAAGACCCTATCCTCTATAATCCTCTACATATAAGGAATTACACAAGCTTTGTTGTTCTGAAGAGTACTCAGCCTAGCTGTACTATGTTGAGAAACAGCAGAAAATCAGGGCAAACAAAATTACCAAATAGAGAAGATTTGTTTCTTTCACAGTTTTTCAAAGTGTCTATATATAGGTTCTTTACAATTGTTATCCTTGCAAAGATCTCCCCCTTTTGCCTTTTCCTCATAGTAGTATAGTAGTGTGGTTTCTCACGTAGTTCCCTATGTAACACTTTAGAATATCATACAAACCATGCAGCTTATATTCAGGATGAAAAAAAAGGGGGGAAGGAGAAGAGGGGATAAATCAGGCAGAGATGTAATAATTATGGAGCAAGCATGGCACTCATCCTGACCACCATGCTTCATGGAGAGACAATCCAGGTGGGATGCCCCCCAGCACTGCTTTCAGGAAGACTGGCAGGAGATAACTCCCAGCAGGCTGAATTGGGATGATGGCTGGAAGGAGACCAAAAAGCAACCATCTGTCAGGAAGGAAAACATCCCATCCTGGAATGAGCTCATGGTGAACAAAGAGAGGTGGGACTGGGATCCTAAATGTCTCAGGATAGTTCCAGAGTCATGTAGTATATTAAATATTCCTCTGAGAATTAAAGCTCTGAGCTGTGCCTTCATAGCTATGGCTACATTTGCAACTAATCTGTAACAGCAACAGATCAATATATTAAAGGAGGTAGTGCGGAAGCCCCTACCTCTGTGCAATTAGGGCTTTTGTATTGGATTAGACTTTGTCTGGTTCTCTGAACAAAAAGTCTCCACCACATGTGTGGCTGGAAGTTGTCCAGTTGCTGTTTCAGTTTATTATGTGCCCTTTAGGGGCTGGACCACACTGGCACATGCCCGGAGTGGAGTTTCTGGTTTACTTTCCTCCAAAAGGAATCTAGTTTTCCTTCTGGTAAGAAAAAGACAATAACGAAATTTGCCTCAAAACTGCATTAGTATTCCAAACCCAACCAACCCAGTGCAGTCGGCAATTCCACTGGGTAGGGAAAAATTGAAATGGCAGAGCATGAAATAATGCAGGGGTTAAATGGAAGAGTTTAAATGTGATGAAGGCAGAGGAAAGAAGCTAATGCAACAAAGTTTCAAGAGCTTTAGAAGGTGGTATTATCAGAAGACAAGCTAGGAAAACAGTTTTAGCTGCAGCATACTAGACAAGATAGAGCTCACCTGCATCCGTGATTGCATGACACTTACACACACTTACCTAAGATGGTTGAGAAATGAGGGAGTGGAGAAGTGTCACAGCAATTGAACCAAAATGCTTGTTCCCTCGTCCTCTACCAACTCCAACCACCTATGTGAATGTTTTTTAACCCATTTCCAGTCAAAATATGACCAGTTAGGTTAAACAGTTTAAGTTTTAAACTGTATATAATTTCTAACATGAATATTTTCATCAAATGGTGGGGGGAGGCAGTTATGAAAGCAACAGAGTGGGAGATCAGAACGGGTGGCAATCCTGAGCAAAGATGCTGCTGGCAAACAGCTGGATGCAGGCTGAGAAAGGCACCCTACAGCTGTGGGAATAAGTTACATGAAGTTATGCCAAGCATTAAGTTTATCACAAATACTAAAGCCCACTGAGTTCATGTTCCTTTACAATAAATTTTCACAGCTGTACCTTTTGATCCTTTTATTTCCAGTATCCTGTCAGATTTTTCAATGTCTCTAAATAATTAAGCAATCACTGCCAATTACATCTTTTTCAAGTTATCCACCACATAACCGAACAATACAGAGATCCATAAAATTTCTAATATTGCTATCCATCTTTCTGTAATATTAAACGTTTCTTGAGCATTTTAGTGCTTTCCCAACTAAAATAAAATTACACACATCCTGATACAAAAATATATATATATTTCTACAGAAAGAGAATAGTGGATTTTGTATCACACACTGCTATTACTGTGTCCTTTTCAAGCCCTCTGCTTCTTGAGTAATCTAGTAAAATTATAAATAATGAACATTTGGGAAACAAGATTTTTTTTATCCCTTTCTACATTTTTTTCTCCATATTCATTATATTTTCTATCATTGTCCCCCTTCCCCATGCCATGTAATCATTTAACCATTTCCTGGAGAAATATTTAATTCATGGTTTGATTCTTTTTCCCACAGATTTCAGTATGGCAAGCCTACGCTTTCACTTTCTCATGACACACTACAATAAGTTTCAAATCTTCTCTCCAATTAATCTGCAGAGGAGGCACCTGTAAAATACAAAGTTTGGACTTCTTGTGTGGCAATGTCTGACTTATTACTGATAAGCAAAGAAAAGGCCTCCAACCTGCAAGTTGCAATCTGCTCTTTCATTCAAATTCCACTTCAGACCTCTGTTTGAAATGAACTGTTACAGAAATAAGACCCAAAACTTTAAAGCTGGAGGGAAAATATACATAGTGGCTGACTGCTTCATTAAAAACAACTCAAAAAATCCCCAAACCCTAAAGAGATTTTACTTCAACTGCACAAAAATGGCTGCCTATCCTCATACTGACACTAAACAGGAAGAAAGCATATACGTTTTTCCTGACAGTTTCCAGCAGAAACAAATGGGATAACAACTAAATAGCTGTGAATTATTATATTTCCTGTTGTCAAAACTTACTCAGCTTACAATATAGCTTTCTTCTCTGAGCAAAATTTTTATACAAATTCCTTTCTCCTTTGTGGAAAAATCCTAATACAATATAAATACTATAATCTTGGAAAGACACCCAAAATGAGGTAGCACTAAAGTGTGTTTTCATACATTATTAATTTTGTATGTCTTCCTTGGTTTGTTTCATGAACTGGAGGCATTTCACCATATAACCGAATAATGAAAGGTCATTTGCCAGCAATCAGGAAAAAAAATCCCATTGAATTTTGCTTCACTGTTCTAGGATCTAGTAAAAATGCTCCACAAAAATCCTGAGAAGGATGTTGAAGTATTTCATAATAAATAAAGCAGGAAAATGGAAATGCTATTATGCACAGCTAGATTTGTCAAGTAGTGTACAAAAATAAACTGAATAGCCCTTTTAGAAAATAATGAGCCCAAATTTTCACTTAATAACATGATGATGAACCAGTTCTAACTTCCTTCACCTCAGCTGAATTACTTCAGGGAAAACAGGATAACTGAAGTAGCATTTGGCTCACTGTTATCATCTTTAGGAACAAAGTCTGTTCCCCATTCCCTGACTTATCTAAAATTAACACATAAGACAATAAAAATATTTCTTCTGTCTATCTGGCTCAGAAGCATATATCAGTGGAGAATGTACCCCACCATCTTCCTCACAAAACTTAAAAGGAAAATATGCATAAATAACTACAGCTTCGTCACTTTGAAGCCAAAAACCCTGAACCAAGTCATTTACTTCCTGTTTGAAACAAACCATTTTAAGACCCTCAAGCATTAAGGAACTGGCTGGATAAGTGTATGTTCCTGTGAAGACATCCAAGAGGAAAACATAGTATTTGGCGTGAGTTGTGACTCGTTGTCTCTACTTTTAGTCCTACCAAAGTCCTACCAACCTAACTAACAAATGTTACCTCGCTATCCAGAACAGCTACCACTACTGCTATAAGTCTGGATTCACAAAAGCCTTTTGGATAACATATCCCACAGATTTCTACAGGAGTGGAACATTAAGTTTCTTTCATTAATAGAGAGAGGCCCCGCTGATGACACACTGACCCGGAGTCACAAAGAACTTTAAGGTCCCACTCTCATGAAATCAAGATATAGGTCTTAAAGGTTAGTGCATCATTAGCAGTGCCTCTCCTTATTTATTGTAGTATCTACCTTAATTGTATTATTATAAGCCAAAATAACTTAAGTAAATTTAACAGTATGTTAAAGATTATGAAAGGCAAACTACTGGACTGACACCTCCCAGAGTTCTGATTATAAAAATACCCATGGAAATTTTATCACTGTGAGGGAAGAATTACTTACTATTAATAGCAATTAGGTCATGAATATGAAAGTGATTATTCCAGCTCACTTAACCTTTTAAAAACATTAGCTTGGCTCTTGGTAATTCCTGGCTGTGTCTTTCTAGACACTAGGAAAATAACATAACATGAGAAAACATAGCCTAGTAGAAGAGTATTAATAAACCCACCTATTTCAGCCAGGTCTGACAGAATGGAAACAACCAGAAAGGAGAGTATCTTCTTGATGTGAAAATAGTAACAATTCTTTTTTGTAACCATTTACTTTTAAATTCTCTTTGATGCATGTACCAGTGCTATGGAGCACAAAGTTTTTAAGCAGCCCTTGTGACTATAGACATATTTAGCTGGCATTTGGAACAAAATTAAATAAAAACAGTAACAGACTATAATTAGTCCTTTATTTCTTTTTGAACCAAAAATATAGAATAGACTTAAGTAAAAACTATTTAGAAACTTCCATTAATTTGCCTTGTTTCAAGAATAAAAATCTATTCTGCTACCATCATTTATGTAAGGCCTCTTCTACAACCATTATCAAATACATTCATGCTAGGAAACCTCTTTCCTTCATTCTCCAGTCAAACTGCTAAGGCACCAATATTCATAAAATAAACAGTTTTACAGAGCATTAAGAAAAACTATGTATTCCACTGATGATATGCAGACTAATATGGAATAAGAGCTAATGCCTTTCTGTATTTTATAAGAAATAACAAGGGATTTTAAAATCATCCCTCTCTCAAAAAAACCCCACAAACTAATGAACTGTAATTAAACTAAGTTCTTCAAAGCTTTATCAATTTAATGCTTTCTTAGGGTTTCTTTAAAACTAGCTAGTCTAGGAACAATACACTTTTTTTTGAATAAGTTATTTTATAGACACCTCATTCAGACAGTAAAGAAGCAGTGTTGACAGTCCTTTAATTATCAGATCCTTCAAGGGATGTACAGGGCCCAATTGTTTGTCTTTTACAATTCTTTTTTGTAACCATTTAATTTTAAATTCTCATTGATGGATGCACCATTGCAGCTGTGTTTTTCCCCTCTTTTTTGTTTTTCTTTCAATATAGTGAAAAGAACAGTCACAAAGTCATCTAGGATCCTAGTTTAGGAGCTGAATCCTTCAGAAGCAGCATAATTTGGAGAAGTGAATTAAAAAACTGAAATTAGCTGTAGTTCCTAATTGCCTCTGCCAATTACTCATCTGGTGGTCTTGGCTGAGGTGGTTCTTCCACCTTTCTGCCTCAAGTTTCTGCTTCTGTAAAATATATATAACATTTTCCCACTGCCATTTTTGGGACAGAGAATGCTTATGCTGTGATGCCTATACAGTGCTTTGAATATGCAGTATGCTATGTAAATTACATATATTTTTAGGGTGTCAAAAAACTTCAGTAGCTGGAATATTTTAAACATAACTGAATTAAAAGAGCTTCCAAGTGATGGGTTCATCAGCTGAGCCTGTCACTTATGAAGCTGCACCACTGTAGATTTAGGGAGTGAAAGAAACTATTAAGGAACCTACTGTACCCAAAGTAAATGACTGGGAATTTCTTTACTGACCTCAGATGGGAAAAGGGCCATGGTATAACTGAACTCCTTCAGATTTGAAAGCTATTGTTTTAACCATTGACTTATCTAGACATGATGCTTGTACAGCATTTCCCTAACACACTGGTTAGAAAAATGAATTTATGGATTCCAGAAATGTTTATTAAATCATATTTGAATCAACTTTGCATATATTTTAATACAAATAAGAAGACTAAGCAATTCTAGGAACATTAATATTTGTCTCAAAAAAAAGGTCTGAAGGTCTCTTTAGGTTAAAGACAACAAGCTGGTTAACAGGCTCAAACAAGTCTATCTGATTATTAAAAAAAGTTATTTGACAATAAGGTCCTACCACTTGGTTCAACCAAAAGCAATGTATTCCTGTGAAATACCTCAGGGCAGGACAAGGGAATCGTCAAAAAGGCGGCATCCTCCCGGAAATCACTATGGTATTGACAATACTGAGCAATACAGCACACCAGTGAATAAAGCAGTAGATCAGGGTAGAAGAAAACTGTTATTTATCCTCAGATTTGCCATGGGCCTGTTTAGGGAATCTTCATTTCACTATGTGGTGACTATTGATACTTATCTCCATTAAAAAAAATGGCAATATAAACAGACTATTTTAGAAGGTAAAGTATACAAAATATTTTAAAAATAAAAGCATGCTTTTGTCATGCTTAAAAAAGGGACACTTGCAGATAATATTTCTGTTTATTGTTTGGCTTTCCCTACAGGACAAGAAAAGATGAGTAATATAAACAGACTTCATTCTTATAGACAATTAATACTATACTACTTTCTCATGTGTTATCAAACTTCTCATCACAGGGAGGGAAAAGAGGGCAAGGGAAACAGGGAGAAAGGAAACTTATTGAATGAATTCTGAATGTTAGCACTAAATTATACCTACATACAAAGCTCAAGGGTAGTCTGCAAAAAGCTGCTGGGTAACACAATTATTTTTGAAAATAAAATTGGAAGAGATCAGCAGAAACTTGTGCATTCTTCTACAGGAGGAAAAGTGGAATTTACAAAGCCTGTACCAAAGAAAGAATTTCTTTTTTGAGTTCTCAGACAGGAAACTTCACAAGTATCAATTAAATCTATCCTAAAGTAAAAAAAGACTGTATTATCACTGGGAGGATTTCCTTGTTCTAGGCTTTAGAAGTCAGTGCTGTCTGGCAACAAAAAATCCAAATGGAAAACAAAGCTCAAAGAAAATCTTAGTGAAGTGTGGAAAGTATTCTTTTTTTTCAGTTTGTAACTCTTCTCCATTAAGAAATGTGCTTATGAACCACAGGGAAATTAGTCTATTTGCAGATGATTTTCTAACACTTCTTTCTGGAATAAAATCACCATCTTGATGAACTATGTCAAAAAATAATACTAAAAAAAACCTCGCCTGCCTTTGAAAATTCTGCCTCTCTCTTAGTGTCAATACCTGGTCAAAAATGGTCAGTACAACCATCCTGATCATTTTGGTAGTTGCAGAAAAAGTATTTCTCTCTGAAGTAAACTTATTCCTTACTGCTTCTTACTTATGTCCCACAAGCAAAATATGTTATAGGATGATTCATATGCATAGTATTAAGTATTCACACAAGGGTTTCAAGAAATAGGCTTGTGACTTTAGAAAAAATGAGGGTGGAATCTGTCTATCTGTGCAGAACAACAGGCACAAGGTTGACAAATAAGTGCATGCTTAATGAGTTATGAAAGCAAAGACAGCAACATATTCTGCCTACTGTTATTTAGATGTTTCCTTTAAAAAAGTATCTTTTGAAGTCTCATGCAGAATAAAAATAATGCTTCTTAGAATAAAATCCCAAACTATGAGGTATTTTCTTTTCAAGGGAATTAATATTTTGTCTTTTACTGCTTACAAAAATCTTACTTACAAAAATGTTCTCGTTACCCAACAAAACAAGCAAGCAAATAAAAGCATGTTTTTCATAAGGGACTGTTTTACTTTCATATTTCATTGTCCTAATAACTAAAAGCAAAGTTCAAACCTTGTAAAAACTATCATAGTCTATCACAAGGCAGTTTCATTGCAATCTGAAACCTGATTCTTTCCAGCATACCAATGTATGTTTTCTAAATGTATACACTGAATATTATTTCAGGTAAGAGAAGCACAGTGTTAAATACTGTATTGGTCAACTGGAGTTCATAGTACTTTATGACAATATAAAGTCACATTTATAAGTTTGAAAGCTTTTCATATTTAATACCTTTGTAAAGGAGGACATTAGTAATCACTGCACAGGGCTTCTGAACAATCAGTTGTCATTTAAAAGGCTGTTCCTGCATTTAGGGTAACTTTTTTTTTTTTCTTTCCCCCTTCTATAATAAAAATTCAAGAAAACAGCAATATTCTTCCATCTGAACATGAGGAAAAACTTCTTCACTGTGAGGGTGACAGAGCACTGGAACAGGTTGCCCAGAGAGGTGGTGGAGTCTCCTTCTCTGGAGATATTCAAAACCCGCCTGGATGCAATCCTGTGCAACGTGCTCTAGGTGACCCTGCTTGAGCAGGGGGGTTGGACTAGATGATCTCCAGAGGTCCCTTCCAAGCTCGGCGATTCTGTGATTCTGTGATTCTGTGAATATAATAGTCAGTTTCCCATAATTACTACTGGTCAACATGATATATACTAACTATACAATTTGTCTTAATTTCCTGAGGCTCCTTTTTAATCTGTTTTATCTTCTTCCCCCTTTGCCTCAAATAGGTAGGAAAAAAAAATCTAATTACACATTGGTATTCTGTCCACATCTAAGCATTTTAAAGTTCAGATTTCCCATAGAAAAAGAGATGTAAGCAGTGCAGAAAATGATGATCCAAGCCAGCACTTAAAAATTAAGAATAAATAAAGAAAAGAAAAAAAAAGAAAAAACAAAAGCATGAAAATGGAGGTCAATTTCACAGCTTTATCTTGAAGATCTCCAAAATTTACAGTTAGAAGAATTCAGGTAAGTCTCAATTTATTAAGACCAGCTTTGGAAAAAAGTTTGCTTCACCTGCTCTTTCCTATATTCTCTGTTGTACAGAGAACAGCAGGTAAGAAAAGTATGACCTTTAGGACAATGCATAAAGAATCAATATTTTGGAGGTTTGTGTGTCTGAATGCTTTGGGAATCTGTTGAGATAGCTGCATGTTGGCTTCAAAATTTAGAAAAATAATTCTGTTTAGCTGTCTGATATGTCTGCGCTGGTCTTCACCTTCTTGCAAATCACTACAGCAGTTCATTATTAGGCTTCAAAAATGGCTGTGACTGACCTACATCTGCTCCAAAGAGTATACCAGAAGGCTGATCATTTGGCGACACTACATGTGAAGTCATGCTCATGTATAGAGTCTCCACATAGGGAAGATGGCTAAACTGACAGGTCTGTCAACCTACACAGAAGTATAGAGAACACATGAAAGGAAAGTTTTAGTTGTAGCCTCACTGTGGAAGTGGCATTTCCTCACTCTCTCTGCATGAGCACACCAAAGATGCAAAATGCTTTCAGTCCTTAAAATTAGGTTTTATGAAAGCGCTAAACAAATCAGCTAGAAAATGACATCTCTTTTTAAAGAAATTCAGATTTTTTGTGCGAGGAGTTAAAAAATAAAATTAAAATGTAAGAACCAATCTCCTGCTTGCTCACTGCATTCTGGCAGAATGGGTCCTATTCTGTGGTCCTCCTTCACTGTATGGCAACTTGTGCAGGGGCCTCCTAAATGAGACTCTGGATGCTGAGGAAAAGTCTCCTCCTTTCCACCACCTTTGAGGCTCATCTTTGTTCCTGCTTTGTCCCAGAAACAAGCCACTTGTTCCTTACAGAAGCCCCTCTCTGCAGTGCTGCAGATTGAACATAGTCAGCTGTTCTCTGGGAAGGACCAACCTCGCCACCCATCAGAAGATGCCACCCAATGCAAAGCACCAAAATTATAACAGTTACATAACATAAAACTTTTCTTCTCTTTACTCCACCATACATTTTTCAACCAGTGTACAACATGCAGTATTTATACAAGCTGGAAAATAACTAAGCAGCTGTAGCATCCATCACTGACTTTGGCTTAGCATTCCCTATTGAAGGGGAATGCTTGCAATACACCTCAATAAGAGATGTCTGAGGAGGTGTTTGGTTGCTCCGTGACCTCATCTCAAAAAGGTCAGGTTTCATTAGAGATTGTGAAAATTGGGAGAAAGTGTTTCCATGGAGAAAGAGGAAAAAATGAGTCCAGACCATCCATTTACTCTGATGGAGCTGGTAAAAGTGAGGCAGTCCCCAAGGCATCATTAAAAGCAGCTCCTAGAGAAGGACTTCAAGCCAAGGAGGTGGAAGATGAACCTCAGTGTGCAAAGGATTGTTATTTGCTATTCTATATGGGAAGTGGCAGCAGAATACAAAGGATGGGGTTTTTTTGGTTTGTGTTTTTTATTTTTGCCTGAACACACGCAAACAGGTAGAGAGGCCCATCAGGCTCTGTACAGCCTTCCTGTTAACTATTCCCAGGAAAAATGACAGAACTTATCCCAGTATGTGTGCCCAGCACATGTAGCATCTGGAATCTATGTATTTCACTAAGTAATTCTGCATTACTGCCATCTGTATGGGGGGCTGTTCTGGTACTCAGATAATCAGTCCTGTTTCCTCTCTCTCGCATCCTACCTGACACATGTCCAAGCACTTTTGGGGCAGTCACAACCAGTAATAGGAGGAACAGTGCCCAGTCAGGTGCCCATTCTGCCTGTCCAGTTCCCGGGCACTCCTTCCCACAACAGTTACCATCGTCTGGAGTTTGCAGAAGTATTTCCTAGCACTTATTAATGCTGAACTGCTAGGGAACAGTTTGTACAATACAGGCAGGAAACACTATTCAGCATGCCTGGCAGGAACAGGCTCACTTATCTATACACTTTTGCCTGAGTAGAAAATTAAACACCATCTCTCCCACCATTCCCTCCTTGTACTGACGGTGAGTAGGAGCAGATTGCTACCGATGCAACCATGAATCAATTCATAGACTTTCTGTTCCTTCACAGCAACAGCATGAATTAAACATAAACACAAGGCAAAGGGACGTTACTGCCTAGTGCAGAGCAGCATGCTGGCTGCAACTCTGTGTTTACAGTCAGACTGCTCACTGCCTTCTGCGCCCCAGATTTAGTATTGGGGTCACGTTCAGAGTATTGCTTGGGTAGCTCTAAGTAACTATGCTAGCGAGCAACTAGGTCCAATGCACTCCTACTGGGAGTCTGAGATTTTCAGCCTCTAGGCACAGGAGGGCTCTTGGCAATCCACAGAACACCAAAAAAAAGAAAGGGCAGGGGGGAAATCACCAAACAAGCAATGCTCTCAGACAGTGAAATCTGCACTGTAACAGACATAGCAAAATTTCCCTAGCAAGACAACTCCTCAACTCAGGTGTTGCGAGATCCAAGCTCTTTGAATAGGACACTGATTCAAGAGTGTCAGGTCTCATCCTGATATTAAACTTGCCCTAGGAAAGGGAGAAGACAAGCCTCTCTTGCACGTTTTAGTTTGGAGTAGAAGGAGTGTGAAGATTGCATGCTATTGGATAATGAAACAAGTTAATTAGGTTCTAACTATCTAAGCTAGAGAACAAGTATTTGCAGTATATGTCCTAAGCTAGTCCACAAGCCAGAGTGCACCTTCCACTGACTTAGAATACTAAACTATGTTTTCAGGGGGCTATTTCAAAAGACAATTGTGTTTCATAAGACTGTCAAACTCAGGAAGGAGTTAAATAGCAGTTTCTTCAGACAGGAATTTCCACAGCTGGAAAACTGTTTCTTTTCCCACTGTTCAGCCTTCCCCCAGGTCAGGTACGGTCTGAGAACTGCTGAGGATTAAAAAAAAAAAAAAAAAAGAAACCACTTACAACAAAGACTGCTTTTACTCTGTGTGTTACTCAGGAGGACACTCATCACGGTTCTAAAAGTCTAAAGTCCAGCAGGATTTCACCAGGAAACGTTTGCTGTGCCATATAGCAAATACAAAAACACTCCAACCTGTAGGCTTGTACATTAACTGTGCTCACAGAAAAGAGTGGACAGCTTTGAAAGGGAAGGTAACGGTTTAGCCTGTTCTTAGACGGTCCTGTATACCTCTTCTGCAGGCAATCTTGGACTGCAGGTGCTCCTTTCTCTCCATTTCTGGCATATCATCTCCAGCTGCAAGATCAAAGCATCGGGGTGCCAGGAAAGTACTAACAGAGTCTATTGAAGCTCTATTTCAACCAGTTCCCTCTTAGTATCTTTCTGACTGAAGGGAATTAATGGTTACCAGAGGTCAGATGACAGAAAGCCCACAGGGTCACACAGCTTACCCAAGCGGGCCAGGAAAGGTCATTCCCAGAGCACAAGGCAGCAGAAGGAGAAAAACACAGGCAGCCTTGGAGGAACTGCTGGATGAGCTGTCTTGATAAGAAGAGTTTGCTTTCTGTGGAAGTTTGACTCTATGAATGTATAAATATCAAAGTAAGAGATCTCAGCTGTGGGCTTCCTGACTGATACGTAGCTGTCTGATGTGGCTAATCTCTAGCAAGTTGTGGCAAATAGCATCTGATAGGGTCCCTGTTACTGCCTGAGAGTCAGTGTCACCTCTTCTCAGAGATACAAGAATGTCTGCTTCCTCCTCGAGTCACTGCAGTCTTCTCACATTTGCAGATGTCAGTAGTCTGTGTTGGTAATGTAGGACTAGCAGTGGACCTTGACTGCTGGTTTCAGCCATGAGGCAGCTGCTGGCAGAAAATCCCAGCAGTTCTTCACAGAGACACTTAGCTCTACACCAATGTCACCCTTGACTCTAGAGCTACCTTAAAAGCTCGACTGTCACAAAACTTTTCATTTTGGCTACAGCCTGAAATGCCTGGAAGTCCTCGGGATTCCAACCCGACACCTCTTGTTTCATGTTAACAAACAAAAAATTCTCTCTTCCAGCTGCAGGGCCTCAATTTCCCAAGGACCTGTGGTCCTTAAGACTGCAGGGAATTTGACTATGTTATTGAAGAAATTGCCCTAATACTTCTCCTGAAACCCTCCAAGAGTCCCAGTTCCATTCAGAATAGATAGATATAAACTAAAAGCCTCATGAGAAATGTCTTCAAGTACGGTTCAAGTATTGCCCTATAATCAAAAAACATGCAAGGCCTTCTCATGCCAGATCAATCATACAGTAAATATAAACCTCACAATCAGGTCCAGAGGTCCTCAGAATCATTGACTTAGTTGTCACAGGAGAAAGAGTATTGGGTTTATTGTTGGCTGGTAGGAACCAGCCGTATTGGCTGTGATCAGTGAAGTGTAAAATGCTCTGACCACACATAAAAAGTATTTATGAGCTTTGGGGGTGGGGAAGGGGAGGATTCCAAATAACCAAAGCTGGAATTAAAAATCTCAGAATAATGCCTAGACTTTCTATACCTAAAAGCAACCAATAAAATCTATACTGAATAAGCCAATGATCATATCCCTGTATCTGATATTGATGTTATAAAACTGACATAGGTAGAAAAGTGTCCAAATGATTCATTGAGACAAAGGATGGGTTGAAAAAAAATGTATTAAAATAATTGACACTTGCTTGCCCTCTTCTGATACACTGTCTATCTTGTGAAATGCTAAGATAGATGACCATCCTCCCCGCGGCCACCTGGAGCATCTCTAAGTCGAGTATAAGTGGACTCTCTAAACAGGACTCTGATAGGAAGTTTTAGGGATAAAAAAAAAATTAGTCAACCATTTGAAGAACAGATTTACAATTTAATCGACTGGAAATGCTTGAGAATCTTAATGTATATACTGCAAGCAACGTATATATTGCAATACATCAAATTCAACACAATAGTGGCCTCTACTTATATAGAGGATCTTTAAATGTTACTAAAATAATGAGTCCATTTTATTTGCAGCTTGAGCAACAAAAGCCAGAATTTGTTTCCTTCCCTTCACACCCTTTTTCCATGTTTACAGTAAGAATATACAGTCATGGAAAAGTTGACAATGCTTCCATACTCTAGTGAGTTATCCTTAATAAAGAATACTCCTATTTGTAATTTTTAATCACTACATTTACACATCTTTTCAACATTTGATCAAGACCTACTGAAGAGTAGGGGAAAGCTCCCAGTTAAGGCGAAAATATTACAGTCAAGTTGACCATTTTAGAAGATGTATTATACTAAGCATTTAAATTAACCTGAATGTAATACAGCTAGTCCAAACTAATAGAAGTTTTAGTCTTTCATGCCATGGTATATATAACTGGAAAACTTCTGTAATAGCTCAGTTAACACAGATAATCAAAACAAAATGAAAACTGTTTAGGAGCCACCTGCAACCACTGGGACAATGCAATTTCTGTAATTGATTGAAGACAAAAAGATTGCCAATTACTATGATACATCTTTGGCTTCCCAACCCAAACAACCAGATACTTGTTTACATCATGGTTAACTTCCAACAATCTGTTATAAGATCCCCAAGGCAGAAATTTAACATATTTTTCTCTAAACATACTGCTAAACTCCTCTGACATCATGAACATATCAAGAGTCTGGAAAATAAAGTTCAGATACAAAACGTACAAGGTAAAGCTGGAGAGCACCAAATAAAAACAACAAAAAACCCATTGTTTATCAGTGAAGGAGAAAATGAAATCATCTCCAAAGTAGGAAATATCTTTCCCTTCTCCAGGTTATTGCAATTAGTAAGGATGTGAAAGCACAACCTCCTCAGCATTGCAAAAATATTAGTTTTTAACACTTCAATGCTGTCCTCAGGAACTAACAAAGAGCAAGTCTTCCACTAAAAAAATCTCTTAAGCAATCTGCTAGTGTTCTGTACTATCTATAAACTGTGCATGCTTTAAGCAGCAGCATATGTTCTGATAACCACAAGCTATTGGAAATCTATATTTAAAAATGAATACTTGCAGAAACAACATAAAACTTTCCATAGTTTGGGCAATTTAATTTTAAACTACATACCAACAATGATCATGAATTTCTCTGTGTACTCTTTGCAGTGTTTAAGTTCATGCTAAAACTATTTAGAACTTGAACTACTTGAACTTTTACAAATTTAAAGGAAAACCCCTTCTAAGCCAATATTAGCCTGACTGAAATTGGCACTGCTGTATAGATAGTCAATGTAATTGCTATTCTGATTTTCAGCATTCTGTTCAGGAAGTGTTTTTTACTCTAAGCACAAAAACAGCTAAAAAATATTTTTTTCCTAAACTGTGTTCTGAAGTACCAGTGAAAATATTTTTTTTAACTCCAGAGATTTCAAGAGAAAAAAGTTTATGTAAAAGTTAGGTATCTTTTGAGACAAAGTTCCTCACTGTGTTTATTTTTAAAAGCCCTTTAAAAATACATTTATACATGTTATTGTATATAAAATAGAGTATGAATGTTTTTATGATAAATTTACACTGTTGTGCTATAGAAGTGCATAAACATATATTGCAAGTATGTTTTCATGTCAGTTTTCTATAAAAAACTGGTACTAATCAAAATACATGCTATATTACATACTCCCAACTATATTCTCTACCAAATTACCATAACAGAAGTACAAAAGCTGTATTTAAAGTGAAGTTACAAGGCTTCAGATGAAAAGCAGATTTTTTTCAAGTACAGACATTTCAGACAGAATACTGTGCCAGTCCTGCTGGGCTGTTCTTTTTTCCTCTCTCCTATGTGTAGAAGGAATCACTACATCTACCTTCAAGAAGATGAAAGTCACAAGACAGTTGTTATTAACGGACAGAAGGAGGAAACTTGATATTCCTGAAGACATACAGGTACCATTTTTATGTAAATCATCTAAAGCAAGCCGAGGGGAGAAAAAAAAAAAACAGCAGCTAGCAACAAGAGAAGAGATACAGAATAGTAGCAAGCTTCAAGTTCCTACTGAGCCACTTACACTATATCCCTGTCTCCACAATCATCCCCTCCCCTGCACAGCTAGTATATGAGAAAAGGAGAAACCTTAGCAGACATACAAACACAGAAGAGATACTTTCCAACTCATTAATAACATAAGGTTTCAGAATACTATGTGTTAAACTACCAGCTGGGTGAATCAAACATTTCCATAGGACCGGTTAGTAGTATAGAATCAAAAATGTGTATAGATGCTCATAAGTCAACAGTAATAATGGAGATTGCTCAGGAATAAGATATGGTTACTGTTTTATTCTACAAGCTCTATGGTATGATGGGTCCAGATGTCTCTTCCACCTGAGACTGTATTATTTACCCACCCCATAAGATGCTGTTTTTGTCTTTGAGATGATTACAGCATGAAAACATTTACCTTATCTTTCCCCAGCATATGCATTGAAAAAAAAATTGTTTGTTTTGGGGTTAAAATTCTTTTCAGCTATAACTCCTGTTGACCTACATAATATACTATCTGAGCAAAATCTACAGTTACACAGCTGTTGTTCCACTATCACAGAATTCTTTGAAATATCAGATTTGTATAAGAAATTAGTAAATAGATGGTAAATGATCTTTCTCTTATGTTATTTAATCACTGGAATTGATGTCTGACACTGACTTTATAAAGCTTAAAGCATTGCTTTCATATGTTCTTGTCTCAGAAGTTGCAAACTGATAACTCTCCCGTTGGCTTACCTCTAAGTGGATCAAAATGGCCAGAAATGCCTGAGCACTGCCTCAGCTCTGAGCAAAGGTTAATCATGCAGCTGCATAAGCAGCATTACCAAGACTGAACAGTGTCTTTATGGAAAACTTGATTCAATATCTGTTATTCTGAAGATAGATGAAAAGTACTTGTTAGTGAATATCCAACTGTATTAATTGGGAAACATCAGGTACTGGAACTCTCCATTATTTTCTCAGGCTTTTCTCCAGCATTTAGAATGATATTGGGCCCACCTGTTTACGTTCATTCCTGGTAAACTTTTTGCATGTTTTCTTATTCTCCAAAATGGAAAGGTTTCTGGTATTTGAATGACAAAGCTAATCTTGACAAGCCATCTGCATAATCAGCTAATGAAGAATTTCTGTTCTTGATAACAGGGGTAGGCAGATAACAGAAGAGCCCCCCTCCACATTTTTTTGATAGCTAGAAATGGAATAACCAAGAGAGGTCCAAAGACAAGATATGAGA
Source organism: Apteryx mantelli (assembly GCF_036417845.1). NCBI lineage: Eukaryota > Metazoa > Chordata > Aves > Apterygiformes > Apterygidae > Apteryx > Apteryx mantelli. The sequence goes on from NC_089979.1 coordinate 83,166,659, forward strand.
GGAAGAAGATCTGCCAGAAACATGAAACTTCATCCCTGTAAGTACTGATAGAACTTGCACACTATGAAAATAATGGTTATACTCCCATTCAGTTTTGCATAGTAGCTTTCTGCTTTGCTTAGTGTCCTTGAAGCAAAGGTAATTGTTTTTTTCCTCTCCTGTGAGCATAATGTGGGATATGACTGCTCTCACCCCATAGGGGGATGCATCACACACTAATTGTATTGGCAAATTAGAATCAAATTGTGTTAATACAACCAAGGCTTCATCTATTTAAAAAGCTCTGTCACTTTCATCTGTCCAAACCCCGGGTTTTCCTTGACCTACAATATCATGGAAATGATTCAAATATAGCAGTCAGATGATGAATGAAGCCTATATAGCATTTTAGTAATCTCATAAAAAAGGGAGGATGCACATTTTCAGGACCTGTTATGACCTCTTTGATGGGGACAATTGCTATTTCACTGTGCTATCTGGCAAGTTCTGTTTCATGTTTCATATTGTAAGGTATTACATTCTTTTTGAAGATAATTCTATGTGTGTTTTATTTTATAGCTTTATTTTTTATGGGTAATGCTACAATTGCTTTTTTTTTTTCTATTTCTATTGTGTTTGTAACATATTGGATTGGAGGTGGGGGGGACCCAGAAAATCGTTTTATGTTCTCCTTGACCTTCTACACATGCAAGTAATGGCTTTTACTTAAACCCTGACATATAAATGAAAAGACTTCATGGGGAAAAAAATCACTTTTCTCATTAGATAAGATGAGGGAGCAACTCTCACTTGCAAAGGTATCTTGCTACAGAAATCCATGCTGTAAGAACACATTAAAAAAGAACAACATCGATGAGTACAGTATTCCTACAGTTTTGAACACAAAACCAACCTTCAGGTTAAGGGTATAATATATGTACATATTATTGTCAAAAGTGAAAGCAGAATAACAATGTTGTGAGAGAGATTCTGGAAAATACATAGGTGTATATTAAAAAATCCACAATAACCTATTTTAAATTTATATTTTAAGTTTGCTCTTAAATGCTAATCATAAGGTGCTGGGTACAGTTTGTAACTCTCAGTAACAGGTTAAATCTGCTAAATACTCAGTGGAGCTCCAGGAACGTATTGTTCATATTCTGATCCTATCACCTTGAGTGAGAGACTAGATTGCTCAGAAAAATTCAGGTCCTAGGTAGAGAGCACACACTCCCCGTAAAGGCAAAACATAGATTATGTGATACACATATGCACTTATAAAGCCATCTTTTATTTGAGTTACTAGTACTGAGCATGTATATACATCTCCCCTCAAAATATATATATGAAGGGTTTTTCTTTCTGTGAGAAAAGTGAAATTTTCTATGTAATTGTATCCAAGATATATTGTATTGTCACATATATGAAAATAATATATGGAGAACCTGAATCTTTTGCCACGATGATCTGCCTCAAGTAGACAATTATACTGTAGTGAATACAACACACCATCATTTTGGTTTAGTAGTACTTTATGCACATTTCTATCAATTCATCTAACTTTACGCACAGCAAGCTACAGTGATGGAGAATTTTCATTTTGGTCTGCGTTTCTATCAGGCAGTGAATTTCTTGCAGAATAACTCTTCCATGCCAGATCAAAGTTAAATATCATGAATACTCTCTAATTTTGGGATCTTACATCTTTCTCATCAAAGCTGCATGTGAAACATACATTACTAAAGAACAATGAACAAGTTATTTCCATGATTAGGACTGTTCTTGTTACCTTTAGCAGTGCCACCGAACAGTGAGAAAATGAACAGTGAGATAGATCACTGAAGTCATCTACCTGGACAGGAACAGAAATCCTTTGATTATACTCTCTGGAGGATGTCGCGAAACTTTAATCAAGTCAAGCCTCCCTCCAAGTATAAAAAGGAAAATCATTTCTCTATTAAGAATCTCTGAATATTTCCAACCTCTTTGGTCATATAACTCAATGCTTAAATATCTATGACTTATTTCAGAACAAACGTACAGCTGATAAAGGAATACTTGAAAGATAAGTCTCTTTAATGAAAGATAGATACCTGTACCTACTGTATTACCCGATTTAATTATAGATGATGTACAACAGAGACCATATCACTAGAACAGTAATAGAATGTCAATTAGAAATCAAAGTTGTTTTGAACTCTTGTGGGCAGGAAGAGAACAAAAGCAGCCTATCTCTCTCTCTCTCTCTCTCTCTCACACACACACACACACACACGCACACACACACACACACACACACACACCTCAGAAGCTTCCAAATAGTCTACTCCTCAAATAAGTCATGGATCCTTGACAAAACTTGCTATACAAAAATGTAAGTTACTTGAAGTGTCAAAACTTGGTCGGGGAAGGGTTTGTCAAAAATGGCCTGGGTCAGAGAGGAAGTCGGGGAATTTTCAATGCTCAGAGGTACCTGAACTAATTCTGAATAAAAGGACAGCATGGACTTTCAAGCATGGCATGGGCAAAAATCTTCAGGACTAATCTGGTATCTCAGTAAAGGTCTGTGTTGTGCTGTACAGACATATTCTTAGTTGAATACTTAGTTGAAAAACAAGGGTTACAAAACCCTTGTATATGGATTCTTTTTCCAGATCATCTGCAAACTACCTGTGTAAAACTAAGCAAACAATTAGCTTTGTAAGCCTTACTTCCTTTGTGAAAGTACTAACAGGATTTCAAGATTACTGAGAAAGTCACTTTAGAGGGAGGCTAAAGCAAGGAACTGAAGAATGGCTAGATGCCTCCCAGCACCAACCTACCCACTGCAGTGGTGAGTGTAAACGTTAGGTAGACTACCTGATAACAGTGACTTCTCTGGTAACAATATCCAGCAACACTTCCCTTTCTGCAGTCCAAGAATCTCTAGTCTAACTGAAGTTCTCATCTTCTGAGGAATAAATGAATTTAAGAAAGCAAAATGAAGTGTCCAGCATGTTTACTTCACTTATTTCCATGTGGGAACACCATCACAGGGCCATACAAGGAAAGCACTATGTTTTAATGCTTCTCTGACATGGGTTTTCCCTGTAGCCTATTATACGCAGCCTATTTGCCATGCAGACACAGAGAAACAGAAGCACTTGCTATCACCTTCACTACAAGCGCTAGCCGAGCAACTGCAAGTGCCAGTGCCTGTCAGACACCCACACATTGCTTCTGGCCTGGCTGATTTCTTCTGAAAGCGACCCTCCCTGTCACGGCTTCCTAAGTCTTTTGTAAGGGAGGGACTGCATCTATCCTTCCTTGCAAGTACATCAGCCAAGTCTTTTCATCATGGTTTATGCCAACCCTGTGTTCCCTGCCTCCGCTTTTCTCTGCATCTGAACAGTCTTGCTGAGATTAAAAGGGCAACTCTCACATACAGGAGTGTTAATGTTTTGAAGGACCAGAATTTTCTTTTCAGTACTGAGGTACATTTCATGTAAGATAACTGAGAAATGAACTCGGACCTCCCCTCTGACACACATTACTAGGAACCAGTCTGTTCTATTGTGTTTGGTTCCAAAAGCAATGTCTAAAGGTGTTATATGACTGCATATTTGTTCTCTTTGAAGTCCTGCATTAACATTCCTGAGTGCCAACAGATTCAGCACTATTAGTTTAGAAACACAAAAGCTGAATTAGAATTTTTACCATCACCCAAGAACTTTATGTGAAAGAAACTATATAGCCTAATAAGTTGTGTATATTTATAGACTACTTTTCAGATGCAGTTACCAGGTTGCCAACAACCATCACTTTTTTCTTCTTATTCAGCCCAGTTGAAATTAAAGTATTGACAGAAACAATTTCTGCCAGGAAAGTGGAAAAGTTAATAAGGGATGATATTGAATCTGTTTTCCTGCATTTATTTTTGCTGTGTAATCCACATCTTATGTTCAGCAAAATGCTGCTGAAGCTAAATAAGAAAAACAAACCAAAATAAAATGCCAGATTTTTTCGGCTGTTTTCCTTTACTCCTGTGTATGCAGAATAAAGCTAGAGGTAGAGTTTGAAGTGCTGAGTAGTATATTTGTATGCAACAAATTTCAAGTGTGTCGCAGGGAATTTTCCTACATGCCTGCCTGCAGGGAGCACAAAAGCATTAAGATGTATTTATACTGAAAAAAAAAAGAGTGATTTTTTTGCAGGGTTGAGAAAGAAATCCATAATGATATACATGCCATAACAAATGATGGTTTGTTCACTGGATCAAACTTCCATAAAAGCACATCCAAGATAGCTGACATTTGCCACAGTGCCATTCTTTGTTGGTCAAGGTGGTAGCACCACCAGACCTAAGGAAAAAAAACTCTCAGAAAATGGTTATTACAAAAGACAAAATGGAAACTGTTGCTATAGAAAATAGCAGAACAATCCAGAGAGGCAACATGTTAGATAATCCTTCCATTGTTAGTACACACAGTCATCTTTACTACTTGCAAAATACAACCAGCAGCTAACAAGTCCTTTTCCCCTATCCACTTTAAAAAGGTGAATCTATACTTATACCTTAGCACTTGAAAAACATGAAATGACATGTTTTTAACCCTATGAACAATGCTGAGTTTCTTAAAACTGTGAATATCTAAAATTGGGTTAGCTACCTCAACACAAAATCACTCTTTCAGTAAACTTGTGTTTTTTCCTCACACAGCAGTGTCAGAAAAGTTACTTGGTCTAAAAATTCTACATGCATTAGTTTACTTCAGGTGAATTTAGCTGTGAATAGAAAAAAAGAAAGTGCTTCTTTACTAGAAGTTTTCAAGCTTTCTTTTCAACAACAAAGAAAGTGTCATCTTCTAATTTATAGGTCAAATTTCAGTGAGGTAAACAGTTATGCAGATAAAAGTTGTGCAAGTAACACCACCTGCATGATAAAAAGAACAGGAGGGTAAAAGGAAAGGAAAGGGGAAAAAAAGATATCAACGAGAAAAAAAAAAAAAACACGCATCATTTTCTTCTGCTTTATGACAAAGCTATTCTTATTAGTGGCTTTTCTTGACTTGCCTCTCTCATTTTTACAAGAGCTAGCATGGTGTAGTTTCTACAAGAAATAAACAGGGCATCTTTCTTTTGTCTGAGAAAATAATAGAAATAATTTTGATAGCTTTCTAATAGCCAGAGAAGTAGAGTCTTATACAGCAACACACACCTTAAAAGTCAGCTCTTTATTTGTTGCTGTTAGCATTCCACTTGGAAATTTCCCACTGGATGCAAGGTGATAAGGAGAAGAGCCATTTTTCAATTCTCTGTTTGATTTATAGTATTTTCAGTTGAAATACTGCAATCTGTATTTTAGCTGGGATAGCTTATTTCAGAGAATTGTATATCCAAGATCGTTTACAGAATTAAACAATATTGAAACACCACAGTTTAAACATTGGTGTAATTTTGTGGGCAAAATTGCATACCTCTACTAAATTGTTTCCACAGTTTTGTATTTACACAGTATTTATTTGCCAGCTATTTGGGGCAGCTCCTAATGTTGTTCAAATTAACTTTGGTCCATTATATCAGTGGACCAAAACCACTCTGCATTAGCTGAAGAACTGACCGTCACTGATGGCAAAAAATTTGGTCGTAATCAGTTGTGGAAATAAAAATGAAAAGACTAAGTAAAGGAGCATGCTTTCAAAATGATGAATTACATAGAAAAATAAAGTGGTATAGGGAAAGCTTTCAACTGAGATTAAAAGATGTAGGAAAGCAATTCAGAATATTAAGAATAGTGCTAGCTGAAAGACAAATATAAATCTTCCATCCCACAATCTATTACACTATTTCACATTTGTTTTTATCATAAATCTGTAGGAAAAAAATAAAATATCAACATTTATGAAATAGAAAGCTCTAGAAAACTTTGATTGGGATATACATATGAATATAAAAGCTTACTACATCAGCCTTTTTAAAAAAAAAAAATCAACCTTTTTGCCATTCCTGAATTAAAATTCAAGATTTTAATTTGCTGACCCCAGAATGTCCCATGATGCACAATAATCTTCTGCTACTGAAAAATCATTAGGTGACTTAAGAGGTTTATTTCAGCCTTGGAGTACCTCCAGCCAGAGGAGTTTCTTCAGAAAAGAATCCTGAGGGATTTGGACTACAATTCCCTAGTACTTTAGCCTCTATGAATTCTAAGAGAGATCTCATATTTTAAGTAAAAAGATTGACTCAGGAGTTCTGAAATATTTTATTTCTGACCATAAGTAGGCATATACAAAGTTTAATGTCAAGCTAACCCCAGGCATAAGAATTCATTTTGATTTTCCAAAGAGAAAACCCAATGAATCCATCTAATAAAGAACGTTATAAACTTTGGAAAATTTTGGTTTATAATCTAAAAGTATTATGCCAAAAGTCTCTTATGTGAAAAGGCTACAGCTAAATGAAGGGGGGGGGAGCAGCTTCAGTTTTATAGTCAGTGAAGGTTGATTTCAAGGTGTACCTGCACCAAAGAGGATGATTTTCCTCTCCCTCTCCTTGTACCCCTTCTCTCCCATGTGTTTGCTCCAGGAAGCGCGTGACCACATGGTAGTTAGATCAGCTTGCTGATCAGACTGAGGACTGAGGACCGCATAATTTTCGGTCAGATCAACGACACGGTGTAACTCAGCCAGTGGCTGCACAACTGCTAGACTGGACTCAAGAAAATTATTAGAAATGCGGCCAAGAAGGAAGCAGAACCACCTCGTTCGATAGGCATAAACCAATGGTGAAACTCAGGCACGAAAGAGCAGGGCAAAAGTTCTACAAAGGGCATTGTATGAAAAAAAATTGAAGGGACTGTGATTCTAATTTAGGATTGCAGTTCTAATTTAGACATCTCCTAAGTAATTTTAGATACTTCAATCAGAATAAAATTATTGCCAAACTGGCAATTTAAAATGGCTCTGCATCCTTAATTTGGTGGTTCTTTCCTCCACTTTGGAGTTTGCTCCCTTCTTCTACTACCGTTTGTGTTCTAGTACAACACAACCCTCCAGTTACTTTGAACAAAGATGCTATTTGGGAAGCAGTAGTTGCTACGGAGTAACTGTAGTTATAAAAGAGATTAAAGATGTATACTTTCAAAATTTAAATGAAGATGTAAGTCTGATTTCATAAAAGAAAAGTCTGAATCCCAAAATTTGAGAAACACTGAAATTTTCAACATATTTAATGAACAAAATGAATAGAAAAATATATGACACAAATATTGTTGAGGTCCATCTGCCAGCATTCACAAATTGGCATTTGCTTTTAAATAGTAAGTTAAAAGTTTTAGAAGAGGTGGTCCTCCTTCGGCTATGACAATTCTATTAAGGTTTAATTAAAAGACACTGCTGTGCTTTTTTGGTTAGAATGCAGCAAACGGTTTTCTTAGTCTACAATAGCATAAGTGTTATTGCTCTATAGCTTCTTCTTAGGTACTGCTGACCTTCATCATGAAAGTGCCGTCCATGTCAAATCAACTGCTTTAGCCTAGCTATTCCAAGACACCCAGACCATGTATAAAATATTCCACAGGAGAAGTGTTTTAAAAAATAACTCCCTCAGAAAGAGGTTGCTTAGTGCAATTCTTAAAGCAGCTCATGGGGTTTACATACTTGTCAAAAAACACTGCAAGCTCAGAGTTGTCTGCATGAAGTTTTGAGCTGGTATCTGATAATCTGACAGCTATATGGATGAAACTGGGTAAGAACAACAACATACATGAAACAATGAAAAACAAAGCACAGATTAGTTTTGTGTTTGCTCATAGTAGTTTCCAGGATTTTTCTTTTGCTAAGCCAAGACTGTCATTTCAAACAACTGATTTTAGGGCATGCCACTTTCATAGGAATGCTCTTCAACTCACTTTGCCATGGCTCAGCTCTTGCACTGAATTGATTTTACCGGGGAAAAAAAAATGTTTCTTTGTTGAACATAGTAGCATAAATAAATAAATAAACAAATAAATAAAACAGCACATTCCTGTCTGGGATATCGAAGGGAAGTTTTTCATCAGTAACAGCATTTCACCAGGAATGAGCAAATGAGTGAAAGAAGGAAAGAGTCTTCCCAGCTTTTTGCTTAAGGTAGCAATAGCAGCTGCCAAATAAAAATGGAATCTCATATTTCCTCATATCTACTCCTTCTCTTGCCCCAAACACACCCACTACATATGAAAAATCAGCTGAAGAGCACAGATCAAGCTGAGAATCTCTACCCTTTTTGCCCTCTTCTGATTAAAAAACAGAGCTTTCAGCAAGGGATAATGAAATACGTAAGACAAGAGGACAAGCAGTGGCTTTTGCACATATATTAAATCAGATTTACAGTTGCACACACTTCATGAGACAGAATTTGGCCTCAGTTATCTCAGCTTATTGAGTCTGTAAGTAGACCTGCATCATTCTCGTAAGAAAGATTTCAGATCATCAGGAATCTATTGAAACTAGATTTCTTTTTTGAACTATAGCTAAACTTGACATAGAAGTTATTGAATTTGTAGGTTCAGACTAAATGACTGTTAGAGTCTCATCTGACCTTAAAACCTCAGAACCTTGATACAGACTTATCAATTTCAAATGTTAGATACTGATCTTCAGCTAGTTAAGTATCTCTTCTAACTCCACAGCTTCTAGAATGTATCAGCATGAAGTTTCCATCATTTCACTAACCTCATTGCATTCTGTGGTAAAAGGGCAGGGGTGCAACTGATAATGGTGACTGTCATAACCAAGCCAGGTTTTTGTTGTAGGACCCTTCTCTGCAAGAACTCTATGATGAGTCCCTTATTTCATTATATAACATAATAGCCTTCATTTCCTTGATATGAGTATTATAAATAAACAAATATGTATGTGATGACTGTTTTTTTTTAAATCACTGAAGAGTTCAGGAACACAACTGCTACTACCTTGAAAAAGCAGGCTTTTGTATTATTTCATGTTGTCTTGTGCTATACAGATTTTCAAAAATCTATGCATAGATTTCAAAAAGCTATGTAATTGTAACAATTACCCCAAGTACTCAATTCATTTAAGGTCTTGTTTAGATCAGAACATCTCTGAATCAGAATTTCTTTTCTCCTTTGTATGACACTGATGTCCATGCTGCATTTAGGGGGTAAGATTGCACCACGCTTAGATGTTCCCAAAGTCATTATAATATTGCTAGTTCATTGCCACCAAAGCTGAAAAACTTTTCATTACTTCATTATAAGCTGTACAAGCCTGCCCTTTATCTCTCAGCAGCTGAAAACTAAGCTGCAAAATCTCAGCTGATATTACCAAGAACTAACTCCAAGTGACTGTTTGGGTCCAAGCACTTTCTGTGTCCCCTGTGGGCCTTTCCCCTTGAATGGTAGACAATATATCAGGTAATCCACAGCAGTGGCACTGAGTCCACACACTGTGGTTACTGCATATCAGCTGACATATGGTGGCTTATTATTATCTCAGGGGAGACTCACAGTTCCTGCACTTGCTCTGCTGTGTGATCTTCAGTTTTGATTAAACAGCAGCATACTGTTTGCTTGGTTAAGAGATGATAGTTGGGTAGTTGTCTCCGAAACTCCCAGCTCCCAAGAGACTGCAAAGGAATGGTAGTGGGTTTATGCAGTATGAAAAGAGAGAGAAGAGAGGGCAGAAAAGGATGGGTTGGGGGCGGGGGGGAGGGGGGCACACAGTTAAAACTGAAGTAGGTTCATTTGACCTCTGCAATGAGCTATCAGAGGACCAGAGCAGCAAACTTTCATTCCAAAGATCCATCTCTAAATCCTGTTAAGACTTCAGGGTGTAATCTAACAAGCACAGGTGCTTACAGGATAAACCTTAGACAGCTCATGTTGACTTGCACTATGTTGCATATTGATGCAGCAACACACTTCAGGTATGAAATCTAATAACCCATGTGATATTTGTTAAAGTTTTAATGCCATGTCAGAGTGGAGATAGTTACAACAGATAGTTACATTGCAATGTAGACTGACTTTATAAAAACCTCTGCAGCTTGCTGTATAGTTACTATAGTGGTCCTTCCAGCTTATGAGTAGCAATAATAGTTAGCTGACAGATGGCTTTGAATATAAGCACCTAGGGGACTGCATATAACTCAGTCTGGGATTTGATTTATATTCCTAAATCAGGCAAACTATAACTGTGTGTTAAAGTCAGGAGATCAGTTAATGAATGCTAATCCTGATTTGGTCTTGTTTAAGTAGGTTGTACTTCAGTTTAATTTTCAAAATAATGGTATTATGTGGATACATCAAAAGGAAATTCACTTTGCACTGGTGTCTTTGCTATTCTTTTTTTTAACGTTAGTTCTAATTTGACTGTCATTTAATAGCCTTTTATAGTATCCACCATAGGAAGGCTACACATGATTAACTTTTCTTATTCTCTTTAATATAATATTTTCTTATACAGTGTTGAAGAGACATCCATAAATAGAAACAAAATTGTGTCTCCAAAATTAACATTGTTGCAAGATACCATCAGAGAAAAGTAAGTGAGGATCAGTGTGCAGATTTTGGCTCCATAAGCATCTCTGCAAACCAGGAAGAAGTTCTCTACCCTGGAAGAGGAGTTACAGCTGCTACAGTGACTACCGTGCGATCAGATTTGACTCTGCTATTCCACAGCCCAAGGGAAAGACTCCTTTCTTTTTGTAGTACTTTAAGAATTCATCAGGCAGATTCACCTGTGCACAGGAAGTAGCAGACCCATCTTCATCCCATTTTAGATTTCTATATAAATCAGTGGGAGTTAGAAGCCTAAATACATTTGCATATCTGGGATCACATCCAGAATTTGCTCAAGTGACTCACTGGAGACCTTTTATAAATCACCTTGCGATTTTCAAAATAAGTGTAATTCTAATATCTGTAAACTATTTCAATACATACCATTTCAATACTGAATTATCAAGACATTTTTTAAAAGATATTTAAAAAAGAAACCATAACAACTTAAGATTCCAGCGAACTCTTCCATTTTATGTTAATAAATCAATTTGCAGTGGTTAATAATACAAATAGTTGTTTCTGGCATTTTTTTTTCATATCACATTAAAAAAATAACAAATGCAGTACAACATTGCATGTTCACGTTGCAGTTTTACACCAGTTTAATTTACAATTCAATCAGCATGAGTCACACCAGAGGCTGTACTAAGCATAGCCTTTCTGGATTCATTAGAGTGGCTGCTCATTCAACAATAAGGCTTCACTTGCCAGTAGTCATTCTCTCCAAATCCTCACAAGCCTGCTGAGGATGCAGCTCTGCTAATAAGCTGCACTGGGGCCTTGTGCTTACAGCTGTACCCTTTATTGTACATTATTCACCTCAAGCACTGCCAAGATGTTTAATGTTTAAGTGAATAGTTGAGTAAATGACATTTTCATACTATACATATCAGTACCCCAGATGGGAGAAGCAAGTGCGTGTCATGTATATCCTAAGAGGCAATAACATGATTTTCTGTACAGCTGCTTGTAGATCCTTTATCTCCACCTTGATTTTCCCTTTCTCAGTGTAAAAGAAGATCTAGCTCTAATCCTGAGGATATCATAATCTTCTCAGTTATGTTTGGGATTCTGTCAAGCCCTCTGCTATATACAACTTCACCAGCTACTATCATTTAATTACAACATTATCCCTGAATTAAGCATCATACTGAAAGTATAAATGGAAAAAAGATGTCAATTGACAAAAAGACAAATCCTTATCTTTTTCACTATAATTGTATTCGGGAGATACGGAAATAAAACTGAATCCTGTTGCTTTTCAAGACTTATGGAGATGGTGAACGGCCTCTCCCCCACATGGATGCCTGACTAGAAGGCATATTCATATGTCTGGTTCAAAGCTTGCCTACGGCAGCAAAAACTGAAGAAACCACTTCCTCAACTGTAGCTAGAAAACATGTTACTTTGGGTCCTCTAAAATATCTACTGATTGACTTTTCCTCTCAGAAAAGATATGCTATTTCTTGAATAACAAAGGGGATAGAACAACTAGTCATCACTGTATGTGTTGTTGCAGTGATATCCCTTCCTTCCCCAGGCAGGTGATGACATCGTGCCAGGGTCAGGCATCAACCAGATCTTTTAGAGGGATCTGCCTGCACCTTTTTCAGGGATAACTGAGAGCCCCTAGAGGGACTCTGAATGCTTAACAGCATGTATTACTAGAATAAAAAACAGAACAAGGTAATGTTTTCAACAGGGAAATATTCAGCTGTAGAGAGTAAGACAGATTTGCACAAGTCTTCTCTCATCTGTTGTATCAATGCAGTGTCAGCCTTTTCCTTCAGTCTCAGTCTGAGTATGGCAACATTCAGCCTCTTCCTCAGTAGCAAGAAACCCTTTACAGCCCCTTCCAGGAAATATCATTTTGTTACCTGTAAATCTTGTCTGCCCCCTCCTCTTCCAAGTTTTTCACACCTTTTGTACTGCAGGCTCCCATGTTTGCTACATCAGTCCTTCCCTGCTTGCCCCAGGGGCCACTCCAAATGTAACGCTCAGTAGCCATCACAGAGAGAAGTTTCTCCTCTCCCTGCAAAGATTTCAAAGAGTTCCACCTGACCCAGATTTCAAGAGACAAGAAAGAGTAAAATGAGCAAATTCCTCCCTGCTGTCAGGTCACAGCCTTTTAATAGAACACAATATATAGGAACAAACAGAGTGGACACCATCTGTTAAGGACAGAGAGAGCACTGGGAGGAGTGGCCATTTAGACCTTTTGGATGAACTCTTCTAAATGTCTGATTATACACTTGTGGTCCTGCTACAGAATCTGCATAATTGAATTTACAGCTGGTTTTGCAGAGCTCTACTTAAGGACAAAAAAAAAAAAAAAAAGAAACACAATCACAAAAACTTGCCAGAGGCATCAGCAGGAATGTTAGGTCCATAAACTAGACACACAGCACTTCTGAAAACCTAACTACCTAAAGATGGATGTAGTAGCCAAATTAAAGATACTTATTTAGATGACAGAGCCATGAGTGTTAGGTTTGTCAGACTGACTTCTTGCTCACATTGGATATAGATCCATGAGGATCCTTTAAGTTTTTATTGTAATGAAATAACTCTTTCAAAAAAAGACCTACTGCTGATCAAAAATCTTTCATGATAATTGACAATCCTATCTTCTCATAAGCCATTTCAAGGCTCAATTGCCTTTGAAGGTACACGTATACCATATTTCCATGCTAAAACAGCTTCATCCTGTAACTGTGCTTCCGTCTGCCAGATTAAAGAGGGTGTCACACATCAGAAATCACCTTCACATTTATGTACTTGTAAACCATGATAACATCCCACTAAACTTTCTCTTTATTAAAGTAGATTAAGAGCCATTCTTGTAATGAGATATTCCTTAAGACCTCACAAATTTTACAGCTTCTTTGCTATTTTCAACTTTTTAAATTTAAAATATGGCTTTTAGAACTTGATAAAATGCTTGTGTGAGAAACCAGGCTTTTACCAGTACATGCAGATGATAGGAACTATTGATACCCTGCTTAGGTAGTTAGGAAAGGTTTTAATCTCAGACACAACACATCACTGGAAGATTAAGTTCAAGTGGTTATTCATTATGATTCTTTTCAGTATCATTACTTCCCCTTATACAACTTCTCACAGTGTAATTATTAAACACACTTCTTTTTCCTAAAGCAAGTCTTTGAATTTTGCTGAATTTCTATCTCTTTGTGTCATTGCATTTTAAAGTTATTTGAAAACTTTACTAGCAATGATTTTCCATTTTATTTCCAGGCTACTGATAAGGGTATTAAACTGTCCTGAGCTAAGAACAACTCTCTTTTGGCTGACAGTTCCCCATTTAATTTGACTTCCGATATCTAAGAGTTAGAATGTTTCTAAACCTTCCTATATGTGTTATATTGATTTTGCATAGTATTTGGAATGGAGGAAAACAGAGAGGGGATGAATAATATAAATATTGTATGATATGATATCAAATACCTTCCAGCAACATGGAGATCAAAAAGAAATAATTTTTGACCAGTGAAGTCAAAATTTCACCCATTAAATTTTTTTTAAATCTTGAAACATGTAGTATATTGGATGGGTCAACATTAGCTGACATTAATCATTTATTTCTTCCTTACTAGCTTTTCTATGCATTATCACATAAATTTCATTTCAATTATCATAAATATAAGCTGTCTGCTTCATCAGCCCCTTTACCATGCTAAAGTATTTGCACACATATATTTTTAGTCACCCAAAATGTCTATAGTATTCCGAAGCACCTATAATAGTAAAGGCTTGTCAAAATCTAAATTGAAACTGAAATATAAATTATTAGAGCCTAAAGAGACAAAGAGGAAAGGGATATCTCTCTGTACGTATATAATTACGATTTTCTATTTAAAACTTTCTATTTAAATCCTTCCCATAATACTGTGGTTCAGTACTACTTATGCTTTGTAGCAATTTTACCCTTTTTATTGCTAGCAACCATTTTACAAATTATTTTTTTCCTCTACCTATATTTAGAATAGTGAAGCTGTGAATTGCAAATGTATTTTGGTTTAATTGCAGCTGCATATCTATTGTAGCATTTTTCTGTTAAAATTGAAATTAGACCAATTTATTAATGCCTCACACTTTTGTTTTACATTGCTTTGCACTATGGACAAAAAATAAATCTTCATATATTCCTAACACATTCCCATCTGTTACAGTTCAGGAAAAATTTCTTGGTCTTCTCCACTGTTTTTGTTCTTTAACTAGTGAGCAACACCTTTACCATTTCCTCCTAAACTTATCTCCTACATCAGAATGGTAGATGAGTTTTGTAAGGGGGTTTAATAGAGCTGACATCCATTGTTGCTAGTAAATTAATTTGTGTATGCTCCACCAGAGCACATATTGCTCAATTACAACAATAATCTATGTTACTTTACCTTTAGACTTGTCATCATGCAGTATGTACCCAACCTTTGTTTACCTCAGTAAGAGTTTCTGTATAATTATAACTTTGACAGTATTCTTGGTTGAATATTAATTTGGATGTCCATCATCAGTTTTCTCCATTTGAAAACAGCAAACAATCAAAACACAAAGGATCATTGTACTGAAGGGCCAGCAACAAACTTTTCCTCAGCTAATGTGCAATATGCTTCTATGATTCAATTAATTCTACATGATATTTCTCACAACAGAAAATGATACTTGGTTTTAATTTCCACCTTATATAGAAACCAAGAAAAAATACTCCTTTCACATACAGGAAACAAATTTCACATAAAGCAATGGATAAAGCTGGATAACATATGTATATATTCACACACGCATATAAAAACATTACCAAGCACAAACATATATTTTAGAGAGAACAGGAGTGAAAAACAATGGTGTACTTCTCTCCGGCAGTATACAGATAACATGGAAAAATCAAGAGTCATTTCTGTCATGTATCTAATTAAGTAATTGACATACTTTGGTATTAAAATAAACAAATACATAGATCCTTGCTTCACTTACTTTTTAGAAAGACTGAATGGTATGCCAGTTGAAATAATTTACATATTTCACCTTGAAGGGTCAAAACTGACTTAGCATGATGTTTAATTTTATATGATCAACAGAAGATACGCAGTAATAATGGAGAAACATAAAATTGCAATGATGTTCTGTATAAGAACTGACATAGGTGAATGATTTACTGATCATGATTAATGAGCCTCTCAATCTGTGTAAGAAAAGGGAGAAAAAATCACTGACATTGACAAAATGCATTACTGCTAGTCAAGCAATACTCCGTGCCACAGGAGACAGAGTTTTCACACTTCCCAGTTAAGCCTGGCAGCCTTGCTCACATCTTGTGATGGACACAGCAGGGACACACAGTCAGCATTGCTGTCTAACATGAAGTTGAGGGAACTATGAAAGGACCAGGACAGATCAGAACAAGATAGAAGCAATCATTAAGAAGTCTTACAGAAAGACATGACCCTAAAGGTGACAGATTTTTTCCTACTAGGGTACAATTTTCTCCAAAAAGCCTTGTCCACATAGGACTGATTTAGCAGACATATGTTGGGATGAAGTACAACCTGCTCCTTTTCTACAGTGGATTTGGATAGCTCTATAAACTTTGCTGATTTATACCAGCACCTAATACCTACACTGCATTTTCTTGCAGTTGTGGCTGGCCCTTTTGAGAGGATTGTAAGGCATTTATGTAGAGCATTCAGCTTTCCAGGAGATCCACAATCTTCCTGTGTATTCACATAAAGCCAGCTAACATCCATCCTTTCTTACGACCTAGTAAACACGAATATTGCTCTTTCTATAACCAATCTTAAAGCCATATCTTTCTTCAAGAACCCTATAGGTTGTATGGGAGATATCACACAATAATTCCTTTTAAAAAAAGTGCAGAAGTATAAGGCATAAGTATATATATCATATTTCTAAGTATCTGTGAGCATGTGTATGTGTATATGTATATACAGGATATATATCCTGAGTCAGTCTTTCAAATGCCAAATCCCTCTGTAAAGATGCTATATATTTTCCATTAATTGGTGTTATTTTTTCTTACCCTATCTAAAAAGAAGAAGGAATGTAAAAGTATTCAGCTCAAATCCACAGAAAATAAATTGATGAACAGAGCTCTCTCATTCAAAAAAAATTGCAATGCTGCAGCCACTATTATTTAGTATTCATATCACGGAAGCAATAAAAGTCTCACGATTTTTAAGAACTATTTGAGTGAGCAAGTTTTTGTAATTAATCTTTCCTGCTTGACTGCATTTCAGTTTCACACCTTCCATTTTCAGTCATCAAGAAGCAGTGCGCAGAGCTTCTACTTACAAACCAAGTACAATCACAACATGGTTATGATATAGACCAAAATCTAGATTATATTGTCATAAACTGTTAAAATGTTCAAAATTCTCAGTCAACTCTTGCTACACAAGAATGAGTATTTATTATTTGATTTTCTATGACAGCTGAAAAATGCAGATTTATAAAAGTATGAAAAAACTAGGAGGTTTACGGGGAAAAGATTGGCTTAAACCACACAACCCAAGATACCTAAGCAGAACTCAACAGAGCAGTGTGGAATATAGAGTAGAAGACAATCCTGTACATGGGAATGGAATGGACAAAGTAGTCTTATATATCTTGTTCTCTTTCTATTTATCTAGCTAGGTGATACTTAAGTATATTTTTCCCGCGGTTAGATTTTATCTGATAGACAGTCTTTACTGAGTGAGGGACTGAACAGCATTTCTGACAGGTTAAGACCATAAACGTCCATCACCATTTACTTTTTAAGAAAATGATTAATCAACAGTGGATTTAGAAAAAAACAAGTGTGTCCAGTACAGAACTAGCATTTACCAAACACTTCATAACTGACAATGCTTGAGTTACTAAAATGAAAAACTGCTTCATTAGAACAGTTCATGGTAAGCATTTGAAAAATAATGCTGTAGTTGAGCAGATTCATTTTGACTTAGTTCTTGTCTTTCAGTAGAAGACAAACTCCATTACCTCTGTTTGTTACATTTTCTATATATGTATATACACATGCACACACATACACACATTTATATATGCGCAATAAACATAGTCCACATTTCCTGTGCTAGAAGATAATCCTACATTCCCTTCTGAGTAAACAGACTGCTTTAAATGCTACCTTTCCACAATCACTTGGCTATAGTTTACAAATGCAACAACCTCCTACACTCACTCACTCTATCCTATACATCAGAAATTTTCTGCAGAAGAATGTTAAAGCTTATACTGCTGCTTTATAAAAAAAACAGAGAACTAGATTTATGTGCAGCCTTCCCTTTGTACTGTCTGTTCTCTCAAGCTGTGCTTGAATATTCTTTGAAATGCCTCCAGCATGCCTCAAATCTGAAAAGTCATTAGCAGATGCTTAGTACCTATTTAAGTCTAAATTACATGTTCAGAAAACATCTTCTATAACTTTTGAAAAATTCACTATTGCCAGCTCCCTTGATTTTATCCTTTGCAATAGTTAATGCTTTTTCTTTTTTTTTTCTTTAGTAAAGCCATAGCTCCCGGAGTCATATTGTTATATGAAAATCTTTATTTCTACTAGGCAGTGGAGTAGATAAATATATTTTCAAGGAAAATATCACAGAAAACTTGAAATTTAAGAGGTAAATAGTAAAAAAACTCTATATTTGAATGTTTGGGATTAGCAATACAGACATAGTTTTCAAGCTTTAACTCACGATTTTAGCTTCTATCCATAACATGTAAGAACTCTTAAAAAAATGCAACAGACAAGATGAAAATCGCCAGTTACCAAGCAGTTTGGTAGCTGTTTAAGAAGTATTAAACACGTATTTTGTTCAATGTAGGTCAAAGAAAACAAACAAACATAAATAAATAAATAAATAAATAAAACCAGGTGTATTTCATTTTAAGCCTGTCTCTCTACTAGGACGTTCATTCTTATGGTTACTAATAGTTAATAAGAAATCATCTTGAAGTAGCAGTAATGAAGGGAACAAGGAGAACCTACTAATTTTTCTAGGATTTGAAAATAGCTGTATAGTACTGTCTGTGTATAATAGACCACAAATTCTAGTGTTTTTGATGACCTCTACCTTGTATCAGTATACCAAGCAAGAGTTTTAGAAAAGGGGTTGAACGGGTAGTGCAGCCTAGTGAGTGTACACCATGGAGAGCTTATGCAGAGATCTAGAAGGTGCATATGCTCTCCAAAGGCATTGTAGAGATGATTTTTAAGGTTATAGTTTTTGAAGACATGTTATTTGTGAAACATTAAGACTAGAGAAAAAGTTGGTTTTAAGGATGAGCACAAACCATACATCCTGATGTTTTAGTACAGCAAAATCGAATCTCGGTTTACTGCTAGATTTTGCTCAAAAGACTACGAGATTAATATATTTGTAATTGGTATTTGAGGTCTGAGTGTTGCCGTTTGAGCCCACTACTAAAGTGGAAAATCAGAAATAAGGCAGCAAATTTCTTAACTACTGTATGTACTTTGCTCACAAAAAACAGAAAAAAAGCAGAAAGAAAAGCAAACATGCATTGTACTTCATTACAAAGGTAGCTTGAAAAGTCTGAAAACAGAATCCTGGTTTTCTAATTGGAAATATTCCTGTCTACCTGGAAATATTTCATGACAATGAACACTTGCATATTTTTTAAAGAGACCTTTCAATATTAGCACAACTGATATTCCTGAGTTTGATTCTAATCTCATTTCTTTCAACAAGCAGAATCTGTGTAAGTAGTACAACTGACTGTCATGTTATAGACAGTGATAAAAATGGGATTTCCTAGCTTAATGTGAACAGTGAGGGAAAAGATAAGACAGAGGAGGAAGAATCCCAAGCACCTAAATCATTTGCTGTGGTTCTCATTATTACTCCATTTTTTTATTGGAAAAGACAACAACAAAGCCAAAGAGAATCATAAAACTGAAATGCTTGTTTTTGTCTTTTGTACCACATAAAACATCCTGCGCTTCACTAGGTATTTGTAACAGTCAGTCCAGAAGATCAAAGAAAGAAGTTCATATATAACTGAATTTGATGACCAAACATCCACGTACTTTGACGGCAGTACGATCAGACCTTGAACACTGAAGTTTTTTTTTCTGAGAGAGGCACCTGACTATAAACTGTGTTCACATTAAGCAGCCCTAAAGGTAACTGTGTGGCTCAGACTGAGTTCATACTTTTGCTGATATCAAACAATTTCCTTTGGTAATTGTGTTCAAGTGTATTTACAACTGGTTGCATTCAGAGAGCTTTTAATTGTCTTTGGTATGTTTTATTTTAAGTATGGAAAGCAAATGTGCTGAACTGTGAGGTTCTTTTATGCACTGAAATTTGATAGTAGCCTATTCTTTCATTCTTTGCCTCAAGTGCAATATACTTAATTGGTTCCTCACCACTGAATTGCAATCATGGTTTATGGCTAAGCTAGCAGTCTTTAAAGGTTTGATCCAACTTTATTTGCAACTTTCAGAATACACCATTATGTCAGTGAATACTATGAGAACACAAGAAGTGTGTTCTTGCACTTTTACCATTTTAACGCTACAGTTAGATATAACAATCTCCTTTCACTGTAGGGTTCATTAAAATCCTGCCAGTAAATGCTCTGTCATAAACCTCTGGGCTCTCTTGCTACATAAGCTTCGACACTATTTTTTGAGGGCTGATGCTTTACAGAGTCCAAAACCTTTAAAGCCCGGGGGTGGGGGGACAGGGAGAGGAGCTTTAATGTCATAGTGTTCCAGAGCGGAACATCAAATCCCTGCATTTATGTCTTTTATTTCCTAGAGCTTTGGTTTGATAATCTTCTTGTCCTTTCCTCATTTTGTTTTATATGATAATAAAAAAAAATGTATCTTTGGGGTGAATTTTCCATAAATTGAACAGATGACAACTGACACGAATAGATAAATCCATAAACTAACTGAATATATTTATAGTTTGATAAGTACTATAAATTACACAGTCATTTCATTTTCATTACTGATATTCATATGCTTCCTTCTTTTTGATATACTGATTTATTCTATTCTAAGGTCCAGTAAAACAAACATTTTCATTTTTAAAATAGCAGAAAAACTGCTGCAGGCCTTTAGAGTAGCTTATTAAGCAGTATTTTGTTTGGTGAAAATTTTACCTCTGTTTAGAAAAGCACTCGAGATGTTAAGGCTCATCAGAATCTATATTTGGTTATTCTGTTAGATAATCAAATCTGCACATTTCTCATTAAAGTCCACAGGACTTCAGTTGATGTTGAAACGTTTTCCCAAATCAGGACCTCAATGGTTCCATTTTTGATGCATTTACTAAGGACAAAAAATGTAAATAATAAATCTTATCAGTGAGATGCTGTCCCTTAACTCCTCCTAAAGAAACTTCAGCTAAGGTCCTGAAGACTAAGTTTGTAGTCATCGTACTTAATTGTTCTTGCACAAGTGCAAATAAGCTCCTTTATTTTATTCTAACAGTGCTTCAAGAAGTTCTTTTGGAAGACATCATTTCTTTATATTTCTTCTAAACGAGTCTGCCATTAGTTATGTCAGGTAGATCTCCCAGCTAATCAGCAGGACAATATAATGTTTCTATGCAGGAAGACAGGAGCTGAGCCTCTTAGCATCTCCCAGGCAAACTAGCACAGAAAGATTTGAGAAGACTCTGATGAGGGTAGCTGTGTGCTCCACAAATGGAGCTGTGCCTTCCTTCATGACTGATGCTTTGCTAAATTAACACACTGAATTTATCTTTATGCCCCACTTCAAAGTGGTATTTCCTAGTATTTGGAGAATAATCATCTTTCCTTTAAAATCCTAAAAGGGAGGGGAAGGGGCATTCCACTACATCTGTTTCTTTTTTGGTGATTCTTTGACAGGATTCTTGCTGCTTCGTCAATACTCGTCAATATTCAGTTTAAAAGAACTACCTAGAACCTCTCTTTTTAATGCTGTATATACATCCTGGGAGTTACACTCCTGAAAGCCTTTAACTGCTTGAAGCTCATGCATCAATACCCCTCTAAGTCCCAGAGCAAAAGCTATATACATAATAGCTTTAACTGTTAACTGAGTTATACCATGCCCTGATTCTGACTGCTGTCCCTGATTACATTGTTTTCCTTTAGCTCCTTCCACAGTATTGAGCCTACTGGAAAACCCCAAATCTAAATATCTGTTACATTTAGATGATAAAATAAATTGGAAAACCTTTGTTAGAAATTATCTGGCTGCAAATAAGAACAGATTTTGTCTCTGAATATTTTAGCTATGATGGAAATGTAGCAGATGTTTCCCACTGCATGAAAACAAAGGATCACCTTAAACAAATACAGCTGACATTATCTGTGGTTGCTATTGTTCAGTAAATTTTTTTTCAAATGGAAGACTAGAATATATGGTATTTATTTTTGTTTTAATTGCAATAGAATTTCAGATTGTCATAGAGAAGAATATACTGTCCATTAGCAGAAGAGTGTCATAGTATAGATTGATCATTTTTTAAATCGACAGTCTCCTCCCAAAATCTCTCATATGTATTAAAATATGTACAGGTTTTTCCATTTAAATTTATGAGGGATGAATCACTGTAGGTGAACATTTGATTTTTGCAAGCGACATTAATAAACTAGAAAACATTTTTATCTTTTCCATTGAAATACTATAGAATTACTCAAAGTTATTATTCCTTTAGGTTAATCCCTGAGCTTTAACACTTTGCACAATTGAAGTAACAAAAACTTTGACTTGATCAAACAGGATGTTTAGATAGAAGCATATGACTGCATCATTTAATTCTATCAATTGTATTGTCTCCCTTTTGCAACTGCTAATCTTTGTGCCCAAAATAATGTGTTCAGGGAATAAGATTACAGCAGAAATTATCTGAAAGGTGTTTTTTATGTCGTGTATGATAATTCTAAGTTTTAGAGACTAGCTGAAATGTTTACACCAAACCAGCATCTAAGCATTCTGTGTTACAGAAACAGTTCATAGGCATGAAGGCAACATACCCTTCCAGTAATTTCCTGACAGGGAAATCCTCTGTGTGGTATGGAGGAACCGCAGCCAAACCCAGAATCAGAAAAGATAACTCCATCTTCTCCTGGGGCCTAGAAACAGAGATTGAAAGGCACAGAAAAATAATGCTGGAAAAAGATGGAAAGCTTGCAGTGAAACTGATAGACATAATACTTTCCATCTGTCTCAAGCTAGAACAGCAGGCAAATGAGCCTACTCAGTACATGAGTCATGTTAGAGATCAAGGAGCAGAAGCTGACATCCTGATAGTGACCCTGCTCAGAAACTAAATACTGAAGTGTCCTTCTTCCAAGCGAACTCCTACTGGTGTAAGAGGAACGTTTCTTATTATGTTACGTTAAAGAGACACAGAATACGTATCTCAAATAAGTCTACAGAAAGAAGCCTAGTGGTTTCAATGTTTGAGAGAAATGTAACATAAGTTTGGATTGAAAAGGTATGTAAAGAAAGAAAAAAATGTGATAGGTCAAATCACTGGTACCTTCTCAAAAAAAGCTTCCTTATTATGAACAGGTTTCCTCCATACAGTTTGCAGCTGCAATTTCACAGAGAAGGAGAGACAGTAAAAAAGAAACTCAGAGCAAGAACACTAAGTAATCTGAAAAGAATAACCCTTAAACTGAGAGGGTCTTACACCTTTGGGGCAAGTAAATTTTATTAATATTGATATGGTGTCCAGATGGAATGAGCAAACACATATCAGCTCTGATGAATGTATAAGTTTGGAGAGTGTAGAATACAGGATAAAATGCCTGAGTGAACCTGCATGTCAGATCTTTTAAACACTGTGCAGAAGTTTCTGCTAGCACAGTACAGTGAAGAAAGCTGTACTTGCTAACAGGGAAGAGTGAGGTAAAGAAAGTAAAGTTTTGTTTAACTCAGGTTGTCAGCACTGACTCAGAGCTCAGACCCTGACCAGATTCAAAGGTAAGGTGAAACCTGACGCAGTATGTTAAAACCCTGGAATGTAAGAAAAGTTAAAGAAGATAAGGTTTTATAACACACATACACCCCAAGACACTATATTAAGATATGAATGCAAGAAGGCTGTTTGCTATAGCTTATGTCTTGTTAGTCTCTTTTCCTATTACATCTCTTCTCTGTTAATCTCTTGATATTTTAGATGATCAAACTTCTGTTCCTTTAAATGCAAGTTTTTATCACTTTGTATATTCTTCCTAAGGTTGTCCAGCCCTTTTTATTAGGATACACTGAGCAGTGAAAAATGCTTCATTGCCATAAATGTCTGATATTGTGTGGTCTGCAAAATAGCAAAATAAAAGAATTTGTGCATGTTTTTTTCTTCGGAGATGACAAAGCAAAACTAATTCCAACAGATGATTGGAAATTATGTGATGTTCTTTCACAGTAAATTCTTAATTCTGCATGGTCACCCTCAAAATAATAATATCACTATATATAACACTTCCCCCAAAATACACATTCTTATTAATGAGCATATTTAATGAGAACAAAAACAATTATATCAACAAGTGTTTCTCAAAGATGTACTGAAAGACTGAAAATATCTGATGGAGATGCCTCAAGCTATCATCTCTCACAGCCACCTGTTCATCCTTTCTTGAACAGGTCATTATAGTGTAAAGGAACATTTTAGATTATGCTGGGAAAGCAATTTACAAAGTTTAGTCCAAGCCAGTAACTGAATTTGTACTGCTAAGAATTTATACTCAATGCATGTTAATGGTGCCAAATGATTTCTTTTTGCAATCCTTATTATCACTACAGACTCCATATAGATTTACCTATAACAGAGGATTTCCATTCTTCAAACTGAAAAGGTAAAGCAAATTTTTAATAATTCAAAAGAATGAATTTATGAAATAACCAGGACATGACAAATGTGAAACAATACAATTTTAAGTAGACACTTGACTTCCACTAAAAATCAAAACAACACTGGGAAAAATGACATTTTTATAAAACATATCTATGAGACTTCATAAGGTGTGATTTAGTTGAGTGAAAACTCCCTGTATGCCAAATCTTGTGGGATTAGGTATTTAAAACTTAATTACAAGAGAAATCCTTACAGGATACTAAAGCCCTATAGGAATAGGAAAGGTTTGCAAAGAGAAATCCCACAGCACACATTTGCTTCATGTAAGTCTGTTTGACACCAATTATTCAATAGACTAGCTGACTGGAAAAAGTCTCCTTTCCTCTGAAACTGCAGATTCACTGTAAAATAAAAATGTGAAAGCTAAAACTAATACAGATGAATATTTGTTTAGCAGGAGACATTATGCATGACAAATCAAGCATCCACCCTGAATTAATTATGAAGATCTAAAAAAGATCCTTTGTTCACTCTTCCTTTTCTTTCTTGTCTTCAAATATGGGTAAGGGAAGAGTAAAGCATGACAAGATTTTGTCTGGTTGATTTTATTGTACTCTAAGGGTTAGTTACCTGAAGCAACATTTGCTTTCATTTAACATCCACCAGTAACTGATTTTTAAGGGAAATTCATACAAAAAATGGACTGTGACTGCTGCGACTATGCTAACTTAACCAATCAGAATCTGGTTCTTAACCCCAACAGATACATCTTTCAAAGATGAAAACAGCCCCTTTAGTGATTCCCTTTCTTGTTCCTGAACTGACAGATGTAGATTCCTCTATCTGTCAAACAGCAGATCTGGATATAGAAAATAAATAGATGAACTGAAGTGCTAAAACCAGAG
The DNA here is from genome assembly GCF_036417845.1 of Apteryx mantelli. Classification (NCBI taxonomy): domain Eukaryota; kingdom Metazoa; phylum Chordata; class Aves; order Apterygiformes; family Apterygidae; genus Apteryx; species Apteryx mantelli. Next base: position 83,191,954 of record NC_089979.1, read on the forward strand.
AATGCTATTAAAAGGCTATTGCTCACTACTATTTCAGAAAATAACAGAAAGCTTCAAAATTTCTCAAATGCCATGAAGTTCTAGAGAAAAATGAAAGTGAAATACGTATTACAGCTCATAGTATTTTGGCCTGTTCAATATATACAATGTTTACAGTACGTCAGGCATGTTTGAAGCACAGTTGTTCAGATCCTTTTGAGTTTCTTTTGAGGGAAAATTATTGCCAAATACTTTTGAGATAATAAAGATTTTAGCTCTTAGAAAATCCACTAGACACAGAGAACAAATACTCTACTTTCACTAAGCACACAGGCATTTTTTCTTTACTGGAAAACAAACAGTTCCCCTTCTCTCCCATAATTCCAAGCAGAGAAGTTGGGATCCACAAATAGAAGCTCATTGCTATTATAAACTTCAAAAATTAATCTCAGATATCAAGGATTATATGATCTAAGTTGATTACAAATACAAAGGTGCCAACTTAATCTGTGATGGAAAAAAACATCTGTGGAAGAATGGTTAAGCGAGAGAGGGCATGATCTCTTAGAAGTGAGCAATCCTGCCTTCATGATGAAGGGAGGGCCTCACGTCTATGCGAACTGTCCTTGAGCATTCCTAGACCATTACAAAGGGGGAAGGCAAGTAGTGGTAAACAAGTAAGGGAGGGGGCCGACAAGCCCCTCCACGTGAACAGCAACCTAGCACCAATCATATATCCGCTTTATGCGTGTGGACAGAAACTGTAAGCCAATCATATAGCTATTGCTAGTGCATGCTTATTGCCTGTCTATATATACTCTGTAAAAGCTTGAATAAAGGGAGAACGATCATACTCACATTGAGACTCCGTCGTTACTCCGGGTCCGCCTCCCACTCTGACAAACATCCTTTTGCACATGGATAAATTAACATAAGCAACTAGGATCAGTCAGTGCTGAATGTTGTCTCAGGAAAAAAATGAATAAATACATGAAAAATTTAGTATTTACTAATATTAGAATATAAGATAACTTAAAGGATAAATTCATAGCACATTACTTTTTGATGATTTTTCAAAAGAAAGATATCACAGCTTCAGTACTTTCTTCCTTCAAGAGCACAAGTGAAGAAAATGTTGCCCTAAAAATGACTGCTGAAGCAAAACTCTATACCTCACAAAGACTGAAACCCACTCATTATTTTAGTACTGCTGAAGTATTATGGTTCCTTACTACTCATTGTGCACACAGAGAGCTATTAAGAGTTAGCACATACTACATTACAAATAGATAAATATGTCTGAAAATTACTTTCTTGACTATCACTTCAAATCTTGAGCACAACTAAAACCAAATATGTAAAGTCCATATCTTGCATGAAGTTGGAGCAAGACTAAACCTCACAAACAGGCAGCAGTTTCAGCATAAGTATGATATGGGTAATTATTTGAGCTATTATTTCTGAGGAGATTGGAACAAAAATATTGGTAAGAACCAATCCTATGAATACATTTTCAGAATATATAACGCAGATTAATGAAGCATATTACCATCATACTTTCCTTTTACCACATAACTTGACTGGACATTCCCTATACTCTGTAGAAAACACCTTACAAATCAACCATGAACCATAGCCTTCTCCCTCAGTGGAAAATAAAAGTGAGATAAAAACATTATGCCTTCATATTTAGTGCATTTTAAGGTAATACATAAATAAATAAATAAATCCAGGACAGACAAAGCATCAGATTCAAAATCTCAGCTTAGCTGGAAGCCTCAGTGCGACAGCAAGTTGAAGTCAGCTGAGCATGAGACAGGGCTGCTAAATTACCTTCAGGTAACTGTGTTAATGGAAAATAAGGATCTGGAATGTGGAGGAAGCTCAGATACCATTCAAAGAAATTATACAAAGATGATATTGGAAGGCAGTGAAGTGAAAAAGAGCTACTTCTGGAATAGCTTGGGTTTTTTTTAATGGAGGGATTCATACATGAAGGGTGAGTCTTTATATCATACAGCATTATAAAAAAGTACCTTCTGATAGTGCTATTATCTGCCATTCACCACAGCACCACTTCATTCCTTTGAGTGGCTGGATTTTTTATTATATATTTTGAATGCAGAACTGCTGCAGCCTTTAACTACTGGTGAACAGCGAGTTCCTGCAAAACATTCATGTTTTATGTAAGTTTATACACACTTTCACTGTCATCTGAAATGGAAGTACAGTATCAAACCTTTTTGTTCTGCAGGTATATCCTGAGAACTAGTGTTAGTCTGGTATTCCAAGAAAGATTGCCATAGCACAGCTCTGTGTACAGACCTTTTTCAACCAATGTATTCTGTGTATATGCAAATAAGCAGTAGACTTTCTTTGGAATATAACCACACACAAAGTATGGTGTATCCAGCTACTGTTTCCAAAATTTACATTAAAATTAGATTATTACTCTATTTCTGTATCATGCATGAAAGTGAATGTCGAAGTAAACAATGAACACATTCTAGTTATGTCACATTTTTCTTGTTTTGTGTATCTCACTGAATATGAAGACTACACTTTAAGGAAAGTAATCTCATTTATACCAGCTACTTGCAGGATTTAGTATGCTGGCCTTAATCAGGATAGATTCTTTAAAAGATTGGTATACAACAATATATAACTCTCAAAAACAAAATGTGAATATCTAATTTTAAAAAAAGGAAAAAGATGAAAGTACTACAATATGTTTACATCAAAGTCTTTATCATCTTTTGAAAAATAAAGCAAACAAACAAGCAAACAAAAACCCAACACAACAGACCTGTAGCAATCCTTGCCAAGGAAAGGCTGTGGATAGAGGTTTATACTGGTTCCAGAGGAGACCACACAAGTATTTGGAAGAAATGTCAGGCTTACAGAGTCCCTGGAACAATCTTTTAAAGATTGGTGTCATTTACCCCCTGCCCCACATCCCAAGGGCTGAAGTATCAGCAGGATATTTAACTGAAAGATTACATATTTTTGTTAGCAATTCAGCTATTTTGTCCTAGAATTCTGTTGGGATTCTCAGGTGAATGCCATCCACTCTTGGTGGCCAGGTAGCGTTAAGTGTCACCCTCTGGTGAGTCCCTCTCTTAAAAGGCTTCTGGTGTGGCAAACTCCCCAGCTTTTCATGGTGAACACCCATGCAAAGAACTCATTTGCCTTTTCTGCAATATCATCATCTTCTCAGGTACTTCTTTCACACTGGCTACCCACAGACCTTAGAGATTCTGGGGAGCTTCTTCCTCATATCTCAGGAATTTAGTACAAGTTTTGATTCCTTAAGTTAGCTTTTCATCAAACTCTTTTTTGGCCTAATTATTTTTTCATTTTTATCTGCCAGAATTCAAAATCCTTTTCTCTGTTCAAATACAGCTTCAGCTTTTTAAAAGATTCTTTTCACTACTAATAACAGTTCCCTTTGTTGTTTATCCATGCTGACCTCCTTTTACACTTTCTTGAGCATTTCATAATAAATTGTATGAACTGGCATTGTGTTACCAGTATGGTCTTCTTCAGTAGACTCTGCACCGCCTGTAAGGATTTAATTCTCTGAACCAGCTGTCCCCTTTAGCTTCCTTTTAACAAGCGTCCCCATTTTCACCTAGTTCTCCTTATTAAAGATTAGCAGTGAATTCTTTGGCTGTCGATACTCCTGTAAGGATGCTGAATTTAAGTACCTTATGGCTGCTGTTTAGACATGGTGCCTCCATGGTGAGATTTTGAACCAGATCCTGCACATTACTGAGCCAAATAAAGGGTTATTGTATTACATGTATTTCTTGTAGGCCTGGTAACCAGCTATTATATTAAAAAAAATCACAGATATAATCTAAAAATGTCATCTGTGTTTCATGTTGTGATGTGTCCCCAGGGTAACAGAGGTCATCTATTTATTTCTTACCCTCTCTGACCTCCCTCAGCGTACAGCAGTCAGTATGACTCCTCTGGATGGTTGGGTGGCAGTACAAACAGACCAATATATTCTTCTTGTTTAGGCCTGGTATTTCAACTCATGAAGATTCTGGTACTTGAAGTGGTTAGTTTATTAATTTGGTTTAAGTCTAAGAACTCTTACACATATAATACTACTTTACCATCAGGATGGTTTACACTACCATTCCTATATATTTTGTGGCCTGATTTTATACTGTCCTACTATTACCGTTTTCCTTCCACCAAGTTTCTGGTATCAACATTGTCTTCATTTTGGGCCAAACATAACAGCTCTCTTACCTTGATTCTTAAGCTTCTTGCATTTGTATAAAAGCAGGTGTACCACACTTCCTGTCTTGAAAATCTTTTAAAATGGGATGTTTTTTATTTACCTATTTGATTATTTCTATCTTCTGACCTATCCTTCACATGAAGATGAAGAACTATTATTTCTTTCCCCTTTGGCACATCCTCCCCAGCTGTGTGTTTTCTGACTGTGCAATCCTCTGTGTAGAAGTTTACACACAATTCCTTATACAGTCTTCTTATATGCTTGAAATTCCCCAGCTTCTCATGATTCTGAGACCTTCCTCTTTATATTAGCTTTTCAGACAGGCATTAAAACTCTACTTCTGCTTCTCTCCCTGATGCTGTTTGGAACTGTTGGTTCATTTCAGAGAACATTACCATTAAAGCCTAGAGAGTTTAAATAGTGATAACTCACACTGAAGTAGATGCCAAATAGCTGGTCAGCTTTATAAACGTCTAGCCTCCACCAATTGTATTGATTACTTCTATACTGACTACAAGAGGAGCTTAGACACATGTTAACAGGTAGACATCTACAAGTAGGTGCCTACATTTAGATGTTTTAACCTTGAGCTGAATCTAATCTTCAATATCTCTCAGCTTCATTTTCTCTGGAAACTCTTTTTGACCATGACAAGTAGCTCTCCAAGCAAAGAACAATCTATGCCTTTCTCCTACTTCCAGGGGATCCACATGACTTCCTTTGAGGGGAGCATAACACAGACTTAGAGCAAGCAATCAAACTGATATGATACTGCATGCCATGTTTATAAAATTCTGGAGACTCTACATGTATAAAAGGCAAGAAAAAGGGCTTGTAAATACATTCACCTCATCGTAATGGCTTTGCAAATTTTAGCTAAGAAAGACAAAAAGAAGCATGCAGAATATAACAAAAGAAGTGAAGTGCAGGAGGTACATTATAATTTACTAAAGGACCTAATTCCTTGGTCAAAACCAGGAGCAAGATACAATTTCTTCCACCAAAATTAGAGATGGGAATTGTCCTTTAGCAAGCAAATGACAAATATTTTTATGCAGATTTAAAATCACTTCCTTGCTGACATCAAGAGCAGTGCACATTCATTTTATATATAAGATTTATTCTTTATATCAACATGTTATGCCAAAGGATTCTGATATTATAATTGTAGATGGTTTCCATAGATACATGCGAAGAAGACTGGCATATTATGGTAAATATTGAATTACACTAAGAACGCACTGAGGTGTAAATTTTCAGATGACAACATCTATTTTAAAGATTTGCAGGGAGGAAGGGCAAAGAGAAGGTTTTTACAACGCTCAGAAATATGTTACAACAAAAAATAGACTCATGGGTGAAACAATATGTTAGGCAGAATAAGAAAATAAAATGCTTCCACTTTCACTGAGTTGCAAGAAACTCAAGTTCTAGTCCCCAGTGTCCCACCAAATTGCCATATCTCTGTTTACCATAACTGAAAGAAAAGAAAAATGTTATTTATTTGCTTTGGCGGAACCCAAAGGAATCTACAGTGAAAAACATAACCAATGGCTAGTATTCTTCTGGAGATCATTTGCTTTCCTACCTATAATCCTGATTCAACAGAAGGTAAAAACAAGAAAAGGTATTATTATGTGATTGTACCTTTTCTGCATGATTTATGTTTTGTAGTTTTCTAACCCTTTTCTTTTGAATGATTCTTGTAATGATGTTATTGGTAACTGATTTTCCAAACTTTTCCTGATCAATTCTGAATTTGAATCTGAATCAGATCTCAAATAAATCTGTATCAGATATACCATAAACTTCAGTGGGCTTTGGAGAGGGCCACTTATGTCTAAAATCTCAAAATGGTTGCATAAAAAGTACAATTACAGACACCTATCAATATACATATACATGCACAACTTTTAAACAGAACGAGAAGAATCACATCATGTATTTCATGTCAGCTAATGCTTTTAAAGGTGAGAGAAGAATAGAACTGTACACAATGGACAGAATCCTCATAAAGCTTCAATGAAGGGTACAATTTTAGACTTCTGTTTAAAAAAAGTTTTGTGAAAAAGTCATTCTTTTTTGGTAAACAAATATTACTCTACTTGACTTCTGAAGAAGAGAACATTCTAAATAAATGATATGATACCTTAGATTAAGGACAGGATTTTGTGCTACCTAATGCAGACAGGGGTTAGCACACTCCCAGCACTCTTTCCAGTCCTACGTTTCCTGGAATCCAAATCTTTGCCTTAACACTGGCTCACATGAACTATGCAAGAATTAATCTGAGTTGGAACACAAGACTCCACTCCTTAGAGGTCAGCCAGGGTCAAAACTTTAAAGAAATGCTGAAATGCATTTGCATCTTCAACAGAACTTTAAAATGATCTTCATTAAAGTAAAAAAATATATATATATATATATATCCCTTTTGTAATAGAGTGCTTGCTCTTAAACCATCTCATTATATAATCTAATGACGCGACCTGCAACTTATTGTATGAAGAAGACAATTAAAATGAATCATTTAGAAAGGTTACATGCTATGTGAACATATAACCTTCCTTCTGCAGTAGTTACTTCCAACAAATAAATATATTCAGTATAGAATCCCATGCAATAAATGTCTATCACCCACACCAATACCTTTTGTCACACTTTGGAAAGCACTGGACTGTTGAGCATTTGCATTAGTGCATCATTTGTATCTACAGAGGGTGAAAGGCCTGAAAAAGAGCTTAAATGGGACATCACTCATTTACTGCCTACCTCAACATATAAACCTTTTTCCACCTGAAAAGATAACAGACAAACAAATGAGGAAGGACCTCAACACCACTGCCCCATCCTTCATGCTACTTGGTTGTCCACTGAAAGTCATGAACTACAGGTTACAGGATATAGTAACCTGAATTCCTGTGAAGACTGTAGAATCAACTGTTAATTGTCAACAGAAAATAGATTTTTCAAAGGCCATCTTATTTCTGGATTTAGTTAAAATCTTTCTTAACTGCTTATGAAAAGGCTGCATCAAAAAGACTGGCTGTATTTGCAAGTAATCAGCAAGAACCAGAATCCAGCTCTTATTGTTTTGAATGAAAGCCACAAATAAGAAAATGCTTATTCTCCAGAGGTGATCCTGCAAAGTATAAGGCATCCTGGCTCAGTTGTATGAGTAAGCTAGTTGACTTCAGTGGAAATAGAAGAAAAATCTCCAACTCTTTTTCTTAATGTAGATAATATTGCTATTGTCTCCTCTCCTTCAAAATAAATACATTTCAAACATAACCAAAAAAAGGAGAATGAGAACTCAGCAGGTAATATTTCAGTTTTATTTTTTTTCAGCTGCTCTGTGGGATCTTGCATTTGCAAATCTTTCCTGCCAGCTTTGAGGCTCAAACTTCATTTTTTTCTACAGATTCACTCTTCAAAGTGATTCTAATATACAGGCTCACTGTGAAGAGTAAGCCTGTTGGGAGGAGAGAAAACTGCTGGTGAGCTTTAAGGCACAACACTTGGTGGTTCTAAACCAGTAGGGAAAGGAGTTTGCTCTGGGTATCTTAACAAATGCTACATTATGCTTTTTTAAACAGTCCATTTCTTTCCATATTCATTCAGCCTTCTTCTCTTCCAGTAGTTCATAAGTACTCATATTTTCTTAGCCAATGTATACATTCTGGAGAGTACATTTTACCTTGGAAAAGACATTAAATAAAGTAAGCAAGTCACTAACTGTGTCCACTTTGATACGGAAGTAGCTCATGAAATTTTACTCTTGGCTTGAATTACTGATTTCTTGCTTAGATTAACCAACTTGTCTATAATCACTAGTAAAACTAATACATTATAATTGGAGGATGAGATAACTAATGGAGATTGGTCTCATCAAATAATTATGCTTCTCAGCTTGAAAAATATTTAAATAATGTGTTTCCCACCTAATGGGTGACAAAAGAGATAATTTATAATAATATATTTCTCATTTGTTTCATTATGTAAAGAAGAGTTATTTCACATTCTCCTCACCTATGTGAAAAGAACAAATTATTTTCTGTTTAATCAGAGTTTATCCAGGTAATCTGGAACTGCATCATGGAATAGCAAGTCTTCCAGTAAGAAGTATCTTACCCTGAAACACCATTTTCTAGTAGAAGGCTTGTGGTTTTCTATATTCTGTCCACACAGAACATCATCCACAGAAAGCATGATTTCTTTTTTCTTCTTGTTGATTTGCTCTACTATGTTGGCTTCTTGATACACTGTTTCATCTTGATTGTAAGAGCAAAGTGCCACCATTGGTAAAAAGAACAAATAGGAAAAAATGTTTATACCATGACTGGCACAATGTAGCTCTAGTTCTTATTGGTGCTCTTTGACACTACTTAAAAGAAATACATTAATCCCTGTTTTCCTATTTGCAGTCACTGATCTTGTCTACCAGATGAACTATATACTTCAATAGTGTTGCACAGTTATAAGTGTTTGTTTAATTTATACATGTACTACATCCATAAGATATAAAATTATAATAGCTATTCCTGTGCTTGTATTTAGCATCCTTTAGACATTTTGCAGATTTAGTCAAATACTGGTTCCTTTAAAATATCTGACAAAGCACCCACAGATTTTGCTCAAGATTTCAAAATTAAAATCGATATTGTTAAAAGCATATAGTTCCCAACATAGTATAGACTGTAAAACTTTGCATCAGTTTTAAAAAGGGAATTTATATGCAAAAACTTAAAACAATGGAGAAGAAACCAGTTCCTTGATAAATTAGTTTATGGATGGAAAACATGGATATGAAAGAAAGAGTAAAATGTCCTAAAAATTTAAAACCAATTACTAGTCTTCAGATGGGCTTCAATATCACATTTTCACGTATTTACATTGTTCATTTATGCTTTCACATTTTTAGGAATTTGTTCATTTTCCTATTTTTTGACTGTCTTCCATGTTGCTGCCACATTTTTAAATGTAAAGGAATGAACAAGAGGTGTGGAATTAACAGAATAACAGAAAAGAAAAATCTGTTTAATTTCTAAATTTTCTCGCATATGAGTACATACAGAAAAAAAAAAACCTCTCTCCAAAATTCTCCCCAAACTTTTAAGCAAAACGGAACATTTTTAAGATGCTTTTTTCCTTCCCCCAAACCAGCTCCAACAGTACATTTTTTACAACAATAAATTGTTCTTTTCCTTTTTGAGTTTATCTAAATGTTCTGGAGCTCCATCAGCTGGAATTCATAACTATGTTCCAGACTACTGAGACAACCTTGCTCACTCCTCTCATGAAAAATACTCATTACTCAAGCTCAACCTGAATATAGGACTGAATTCAGCTTACTTCTAAGAAATGCATAACTCCCTGACCAAATGAGCATGGCACAAATGGTGCATGGTGCATCCTAATAATCATACATATATTAATAAAGATGTGGTATAATTAGACAGGTTTTATAGTACACCAAATTATGGTATTATATTCTCAAATTTTTTTTGCTTTCATAAGGTGACATTACATTTATAATTAAAATCTGAAAGTAGCTAATTAGAAAATAAACAATTAATTATCTTCAAAGAATTTACCCTGAGATCATGTACCAAGCTTCTGATAACAACAACTCACTACTTTGCATCTTTAATTAGCATCCCTATAGATAGCTTGAGTTTATTTATTTTGCACACATATAGAAAAATGTAGAGTGGTAGTATAATGTACATGCGTTATGCTACATTTAAAAAAACAGAGGCTTCATTCAGCCTGGAAATAGGATCAGATCTGTTCGTTTACATCAAACAAAAGAGTGTTTACATCAAACAAAGGAGAAATAAAGAGAAAATGGGCACTAGCTATAGGTGGTGAACACCAATACTACACAAGCATGCAAGGCCAAACACAAACACACACACACATGCACACACAAACCAAGGCATAAAACGAGGTCCAAATAGCAAGAGACAGAAAGATTAACAAGCCAATGTGCTGTATTAGCAGTAGGACAGTGACTAAGAACAGTAATATTTCTTTGCTTAGTGGACTAGTAAAGCTAGCAACAGTGAGCCTGAGAAGGGCTTAAGTGTTGAATGCTTCTTTGCAATGCAGGTCTTCACCAGTCTTAAATAAAAAGGTCAGTCTAAATCAGATGGTTAATGCAATTAATATCAGACACAAAAGGCATTAACACAGTATTAGAGACAAAGGATAAGATCTCAACTTTGAATAGAAAAAGGAAGGTCAGAGATTATTTATGAAAGCCTCCAATTTATTCAAGTACTCTCTAACTTGCTCTTTCTTTATTCTTTATTCTTATCCCACTGTAGCTGCATTTATTGTGATAGGCATCTGAACATTTTGTGCAAGCAATCAATATTAAAAAAAAGTTATCTGCTGGACCTGACAAATTCTGTTCTAGGATATGTGCAGATCTGTCTGTAGCAATCTTAGATTCACTAACAGTTTTCTTTAATAGGGCATGGTATCGAAAGACAGGATAAAGATAAACTGGGGTCTTCAAGAAAGAAAGGAGTGGAATTATAAACCAGTCAACTTACCTTCAGCTCTCAGAAAAATGCTGAAGCAAACTAAACCATTTGCATGTACCTGCAAGAAAACAATAACCATGAATTGAAAAGAACAAGTTTGGTACTTTTTATTTTTATTTTATTTTTTTGCCTTTCTCTGTACTGTGATATATCATTCACTGTGAACAGCATAGAAGCAATAGCTGAATTATCTGGGATACAGTAGAACTTTGACATTCCTTTGCATTCTGTTTTCCTAAGCAAGCTAGGAAAACTGTCTCTGGACTAATTTACTATGAAGTGGGTACAGAGGTGACTGGATAGAGTGAAATTACTTACTGTTCACTGTCCAAACAAAAAGATATGCAGGACAGTTTCCACTGGCACCTGACCTGTCTCTACCACTAATGTTTCTAATAATGACCTAAATTGAATAAATAGAAATTAGTTTTAGGAAGTTTGCAATCAAAACTGAACTTGGTGGTATTTCAAGGCTAGATCTGAATTTGCCAAGTCAGATATTGTCAGTGGATACATACTTTTACAGAGATACAAGTAAGGAACAGTTTTTCAGAAAAGGATCTGTCATGATGGCTATGAGATGGATATGAGTCAACAATGCCATGCTGTTATTGAAAAAGAAAATATATATTGGAATACATAAACAGGAAATACAGAAAGTAATCAGACCATAGCTTTGGTTGGAGTACTGTTACTCATTTTGTACACTGCAGTTCAGGAAACTGGCAGTCTAATAAAAGCAGAGGAAAAAGATAAGCAGAGGTCTAGAAATTGTGACCTATGAGGAAGGACTGAAAAAATATCGCATACCTTAGTTTAAAGAGGAGAAGACTGGCATTAGGGACACAAGAGCTGTTCTCAGATGCATAAAAGGCATCAAAGGCATCCACAGCAAATATGGATAATAAAACTATAATGGGTTTCAGTTGAAGAAAGAAGGATATATGTTAGACATTAGGAGCTTTCTAGTGATAACATTGTGATAACATTGGAAAAGACTGTCTGAGGAGTCACCATCATTTAAGGTCTTCCAAGAGAACATCTGTTAGCAAGATTTAAGTATAATTCATCATTCCTTGAGGTAGTCAGAACAACATAGATGACTTCTTGACTTCTCTTTAGAACAGTTTGATTCTATGATAGTGGCAAACATGGAAAAAAATTCATAATGACAGCATAAGGATAGTATCAACCTCCCTGCCAGAGCCATTCCTCTGCAATTTCTATCAAAGATTCTCTCCCTTACAATTTTCTTTTACAGTTATTTCATGTAAAGGTACTAAGGTGAAAAAAGCTACTGTCATGAACTAGGTAGCTTGGAAAGCATTTAAAGAAGAAACAGTAGAACCATCAAAAGTAAACAGACAACTAGGTAAGCATCGGGCAGGAATAACTGTATTACAATTTTAGTAACTGTAATATGAACTAAAAGAAAATCTAATAACTAACTTGGCACATTGTATCTATGAATCAGGTTAGCATATTCAGGGCAAACACAAGCTTGCCCTAAACTTTATGCAGGATAAACAAAAGATATATAAGGATAGTCCTAATCCTGAACCAAAAAGATCTTCCTCTCAGGGACCTCCACCAAGCTACCAAGTCAGGTGCCGCTACACATGAACCCTTATACCAGCAGCTTCAGCCCCATCAAACTTGAAAAAAAGCTTCTGAGAGCTTAAAAAAGATAGCTGAAATTCAGCTCTGAGAGTATGAGTCACAGGTTTTGAACAGGAGAAGCCTTCACCTGAGTGGCTCAGCATGCAAACAACGTGGCACACAGGCTTCCATTTCTTGTTGCACCATTGGGCAGAGGGATAGCAGAAGGAAAAAACAAGCACCTCTACCTTCACATAGGAGGAGTCATTTCTTTCAGGGAAATAATTTTGTATATCATGATCAAAAGCATTCTTTTGATCTATTTAAAAACAATGACCTATGTAAAAACAATGCATGACTCTAAACCAATCCCCAAAAGAGACCAAACATATTTCCCACTACATACCCCTGAGCCAAAGCATGAGGTGATCAGTAAGCTTAAATGTACATGTTTGGCAGTGGAGGGCTATAGCAAGTCAAAAAGAGGAAATCCAAAGATACTTCAGCCGAGAGCATCCTGCAGTGAGTTTCCAGCAACAAGATGGACAGGTCTGGTCATTCAATGTTCAGAGTGGTCCACCTGATGGCAAATGCCATAGTGGTGAATGAGAAAAATACCTGCTGGCTAGACAGAGAGGAGTGAAGCCATTTAAGGTTTTTAAACTGTTAATCAAAACGACTCAGCAGCTTTTACAGATTTTGGAGGACAGACTTACTGGGCTTGCTCAGCTTGCTTGTCATTTGACCCTCTGCCAGCAATATCTGCAGGACCAAAGGCACTTCCACTAATGGTGTACCGCAGTCTGGAGACCTGGCAGTGAGATCTGTATCAGAAAGAAACTAATCACACATACTTAGGTTGAAAGGTTCTTTCAAATGAAATTTCAATGTAACCATCTTAGAAGAACAGCTACAGCTTTAACTGCTGTCAAAATGTGTAAACTGCAACAAAACAAGGTTAAGTAGAAGTCTAATGTACAAGAACATTTTTCTGGTACATCCACGGCCAGCTTTACTTGGGGTAATAAGCTAGTCTATGTCACAAAGTGTAGTTAAAAAATGCTCTTCCCTCTGCGACATCTCTTATTATGGATTTACCAAAATGCTACAAACTCAATAATATGATCTTGTTGTAATTAATGGAGAATATGTAACTGACTATTTCAAAGTAATTGATCACAGAAATTGTGTTCTATCTAGAACATGATTCACTGAGTGAAATAATATTACATGTAAAGAATAATATTCTTTTCCCTTTATCACATTAGTAAAGATAACTGTCTACTCAGGACTGGAGAGGGAGTTTCTCTTGGTGCCAAGCTGAAAATAAATTGAATCAATCATACTGAAACGGAGAGAGTAAAGCACAACATGGCTTTAACATTACTTTAAATCTTAATTTCTACAATCTTCTATTGCACATAATATCAAAATCGTCTCCATTTCAAGTCCTGAAACTGGAAAAAATTGGGGTCTGATTCCCTTTTAAAATAAAGTCACTACTCTGACAATGCAATATAAAGTAGTATGTGTATAACCAAGAATCTGGCTACTATCTATCAAAAGCCAACTTGTAGAAACAAAATGCAGCTGCAATTTCTAAGTGATGATGAATAAAACATCAAACTTTCTCCCACTGATGTACACTAACTTGCCGAAAGCGTGTTTTTGAAATTGTAAGATTTTTGGAAAAATGAAGAAACTACATAAGTAGATTGATGAAAGAATGAGAATATATATTTTTCCTAATAAGTTAAAAATTGGATCCTACAGAACTTAACAGCTGTGCTTGAGGACAAAGCTTGGTTTTATTTGATCACAGTGCAAAAAAGGCACTTGCAAAACCAATTTTTTTTTAAGTTAGTTTAAACATAGTATGTAGATTTTACTCACATCTGTTTATTCATTTTCTTCTTATCCATTATATGTTGAAGATAAAATTCACCCATCTGTTTTAGTATGAATGATTCATTTTTTTGTAACAATTGTATACAAACTGAAAAACATAAATTGCAAAGCATAATGGAAATTAAAGCACTTTATTATATGCAGTTAAAATCATTTTAAGCTCCTAGTTCTGCTATTGACTCTTCTAGAAACGTGTCTTATTCAAGATCAGTTAAATACAGCTGCCAAAATCAGTGTTTATGTTATCTTTTGGTCTAATACAGTATGCAGCCAGAGCTGTGAAACTGAGTTAGTTTCAGACAGAAACAGAAAATAAACTTCTAACATCACATTCCTACCTAAGAATCCAGGTAACAGTTTATAGCTCTGTGTGATTTTTAAGCAGAATTACTAAGAAGCCATTTCATCCATTGTGTCTTCCTGTTCAGCTGTTCATAAACTAATTCCCACTTTAATCCCTTAATCACCGGCCTTTGGTGTTGTCATGCTAAAAACAGATCATGTCAAGCCGAAGATCTGACAGTTACTGACTCTGGGAGAGCTTTGATTTAAATTAACTTAATATCATATATCAGCCATCCTGTCTGACTGATGGCAGGTTTTAAACTGATCATTTGATTATACACATTCTTTACTTTTTTCCCCCCTTCTAAAGCAGATTTCTATTTGTTGCTGTTGCATATCACCAATATATGGAGTAATACCACTTCTTGCTGCTGACATTGATATGACAATCACAGTGATCTCACAGAACTCTAATGATGTGAATTGCTAGTTATAAATTAACCCCCACACAACAAAAATCAGATAGAGCTGACAGACTTTCTAAAAATTGTCTGGCAAACTTTCCCTGAATACTATGTGCCATTTTACTTTATACAGCATATAACTTGAGAGCCACAGAGCCCCTCTCAGGAAAAAAGAGTTGGAGAGATTGTTTTCTAATGCTGAAGCAGGAAATTGACAAATGAGGTGCTCCTGATAAGACGTTATGGCCTCTGCCTGGTGGTCAAAAGTTGATGTTTACAAGAACCCAGGAACAGAGCAGGACATCTGTAGAGAACAACTCAGGCTGGAAGAAGATTCTAAGCACAGAAGAAAATATCCATAGGGTGTGCCTTAGGTCTTACATATAGCCCTCGCTTATACCTAATTTCTAAACTTCATCATCATGGTCATGGCATTCAAAAAGAAGAAGGATTTCAAAAAGTTTTGGTAAAAGCATTAAACTTTGAAACTCTCAGTTCCTATTGAAAGTCTTCCTTTTTATAGAAGGAACGCTGAACAGGAGTTCATCCAGTCATAAAGATTACCCTTCTACCTGGTGGAAAGGAACTTTTTCCTTCTGGTTTGTAACCACTTCAGAGGCTAGTGCTAGTTAAGTACTCCCTCCTCAAACATTATTTTGCTGGATACCAATGCTGAAACATGTCTATGAAATAGTTAGGGAGGAAAGCGCTATTGAGGCTCCACAACCATGTTCCCAGCTCATATATTCTCAGTCTCAGTCTCTCTCTCTCTCTCTCTCTCCACACATACTCCACGTGTATCTCTATACATATGCATATATTGAAGAGTCTGCTGAGATACTTACACCCTAATGGTCAAAAAAAAAAAAAAAAAAGCTTTTAATGTTTAGGAAGTTAGAAAGTAACCTTACTATCACTAAGGAGTTTACAATCATTATGAACACTTAACAGTTAACAGATGTTTTTGCTGAAACCTGTTAGGAGAAGAGAGATTACCTTGACTTTTTCTCTTCTCTAAACATAGGCTGAGAAAATCAATGCTGGGACAAAATTAAGACAGAAATCATTCCATTTCTGAGTATACTATGTTTTGTACCTTACAAACACTCCTAACATATCTTAAATGTAAGCAGCATGTGCAAACAACAGGAACAAACTTACTGCCATGTTAGATAAAATTCTATGCTCATCTAATTCAATGTTGTCAGGGAAATCAAAGAAATCTGTTGATAACCTGACCCTGACGTTAATTTCTTTTAACAATAAAAAACTTACGTTTATATCCTAAAGCATAGTTATGTCTTTCAAAAATGCAATTCATTACAGTAGCTCTGAATACCCAAATAGCAAAAAATTAAAGGACTTGTTCATGTTTTCTATTTCAACAGCTTCTTGTACATGAGAATTCTACAGTCTAATTACACAATGGGGTGAGGATGTATTTTCAACCAGTTTTGTATTTAAACCTTTTAATTATATCGAACTTCTTTTATGTCTCAGATGTATGGAAAAGAATGTTCCTCATTTACCCTCATTGTTTAAGTGTCTGGAATTTTCCATACATTTTGTATGTAGCAAAACACTACATGCTGTGAAAAAGCATAGATAGAGGAATGTCTAGAAAAAAAACAGTAAGATGAAATAACTCACAGTAAGCCAAACTAGGCCCACTTCCCAAAAAGGACAAGGATTTGGGGTTATTTCTGTTTCAAATGGTCCCCCAGCTTTTCTCAATATAAACTGTTGCCAAGAGCAAACCATCTAACTGCTGGTTAAATAAAGTACTTTTTTTTTTTTTCTTATTCCCTTTGTTTTGCAGTGTGACTGCTGGGGGAAGTCAGCCATATAATATTTAAATATAAGTTCATAAATCAATGCAAATCCACAAGTCACTCTCAGCATAGTGATGTTGGTGTCATGTACATTTTAGATGAAGGACAAGGGAAATCTATTAACCCAACAACTGAAAAATTATTTTTTGATCATCTGGATAGTTTCACAAAATACTTTTTCTTTCCCAGATGGCATAACTTCAACGGTTACAACAAACAAGAATTCTATCCTATATTAAGCTCTGAAACAGCAATTTTGACCTATGTATATTTAGAATTTTAAGATGGTCTCTGGATTTTAACTTTACTAATGTCATATTAGAAGCTTAATTATAATGCTATCTGCTATTACATTAAATAACAAGTACTTTGGAACAGAGAAGGAAATGGTACTGAGAAATATCAATACACGTGCCTTTTACTGATGCTCTCAAATTTAAAAAGATATCTTAAAAAGCGAATTGCAATTTGGTTTTTAAACTTAGATTTCTTAGACTTGAGGTGTACATCAGGCAATCACACAGAGCCACACAATTTGACATAGGTAAAGAGAAAAAAAGAAGGGAAAGCAAAGAAACAAAAGGAAAGAAAATCCTGACTGGTATGAATGGTTTAGGCTAACGATGACCCAGAACAAACTTCATAAATGTGGAGGACAGGTGAGGGGAACTTAAATAGCACTATACTCTCTATCCTCAAGCTAAAAATAATGCTGTCAAAAGAAATCTCCACTTTTCATCCCAAGAAGTACTACTGAAATGTATTACAGAAATGAGAATAGCAATTCCTATAAAGTGAAACATACAAATACTTTTAATTATGTATATAAAGAAAGTTTACTAATCTGTTTATGCATGATATGAAGCAAAAATTTTAACCTGACATTCTGGAACTAATGGTAATAACAGCTCACTAACATGAGATCACATTCTGTTTGGGATCTCAACACTTACAGTTAGAATAATGAAAAACATACAATTTTAGAATTAATTCTTGTCAAAACAATTAAAATTTACTAAGCAAAGAACGTTATCTAGTCCAAACTTAAAAGAAGCAGATAGATACTGCACAGACATTTTGATAACAAAACCAAAATAATATAATATATGAGAGAGGCAGAGACTGATGTCAGAGATGAAACAGACCTCAAAATTCAAATCTGTAAGGAGCATATAGAGCTGTGCATGCTGGGCCAGCCAAAAAGAGCTGGTCTAGTGTCTGCAGAAAAGACTATCCAACAAATACAAGAGCTATCATCTGAAAGCATTTGCAAACCTCAGTAAATTTATACAACACAAAAAAGATGACAATAGCATTATTGCAGAAGAAAAAGAAACCACCCGTTAAGGTAACAGGACATATGTAACTTCGCATTAAACACAGACACTGATGAAGACTCTTCTCAGGCCGATTAACTGAGAATTTGTTGAACATAGATCCTAGCTTTAGGGCTGTCCAGGAAAGTAGTATCAAGTTCTTTTCATTCAGTTTTCTATGGGCTGACATACATGTCCACATTTTCTTTACCACATTTTTTATACATATTTGTCATTACAAAACACAGTGTGGGAAATAGCAGAAACCCTCAGATCAAATAACTTTATATAGAAAAAGATTGCACAAATGCATATATTTTAGTAGACAAACTTACGCTTTAATCAAAGCAAAATTTAATGACGTGAACACAGAGAATTCTTGCAAAAATGTCTAACTAAATTATCAATGCATGTTTTAAAAGGTACTACAAAAGGTTCTTTGAAACCACAAATCCTACACCGCTTCCAATTCAGCCCTAATTATCTGAATAGCATTTTCTCCTTGTTGACTTGTCTAGGCCACAGAATAGAATATTAGTTTGTTAGTAATACAGAAGTTCTGATTGAGCTCATCAAGTGCTAAGCCATTTAGCAGCTATGCACCTCATCTTCATTATATCCTAATATCAAATACATTGACACAAAACAGCCATTTTTGACTGAACTTAATACTGATATGTTTGACTGAGCTTTTAATTAAATGGAACTTGATTTAACAAGTATTGTGCCGCAGTGTGGGGTACTTTTGTGTAGGCAGTTATGTAAGTGTGATTTGTTTTTTATATTAAATTTTTATTGAAATAGCCCTGTTATTCACTCCTGGTAATGAATCTGTATAGACAGTAGAATATATGAGCTTTGGCTGAAATAGATCTGAAGTACCAGAAACTAATGTTAATTGGTGCTGCCACAGAAAGCGGGAGCCTTTTACTCTTTAATTTACATCTGTATTGGTAGAATTTAAGTTATTTTATGCTGTGTATACAATGGCTATTTTTGATTTATTTCTAAAAGAACTCTGTTGACTTTTGTAAGTGAAAAAGTTACATATAAATTCTTAAGCACTAATTTGATTGTTATAATGGCTCTATTCTTGTCCTCCAGTTCAGGAAAACACTAGTGTAAGTTTACATTCACAGCCATTTCAAGAAAGCTTTTAGTTTACATGTGCATATGACCCTCATTTACATCAATGAGGTAGAAGCCTATGTTTCAGTGCTTTCCTGAATAGGAATGATTTTCTAAATTGATACCTTTAATTTCCAAGAATTGACAACTCTGATTATTGATTTTAAGGCAGAAGAAATAAGCATCTCTTTTATTTGAAGGAAAATACCTTCAGAATCAAGACTTGAACATTATATTACATTGAGTACTTACTGAATTAAAGAATTAAAATGTTCCATCTTGGAGAAAAAAAAAACATCCATCTATTGATTAATTTAACTCATTTAGATGCGTTATTCTAGTTTTGAGAGCTACAAAGAAAATGTGAAAAAAATCTACAAACATAAAAAGTGTATTATAAATGCATATATGCTATTACAGACTTAAGTACGTACATACAAAATATACTGCAAGCCTGTAAAGTATTTTTCTTCCAGTATGTTCCCCATGTAATGAATGGACAACCACAGACATTGTATACAGAGCACAGGAAAAGAAAATACGCAGAATCAGAGCTAATCTTGCCCATCTGCAACAGGAAATAGGAGATTGTTAAATGGCGAGACTCACACCTTCTGAAAGGGGTCCTTTTCCAGTTGTATTCACAGGCTTAGTCAACAAATCCAATTTACATAATTTCTGAGAATTAGACTGACTTTAAAAGGGAGAAGGGAAATGCCAAAAATACACATTTTGACATCTAAAGCCTACCAGACAGGTAAAAAAAACTGCCTTCCTTCCTCCTCCCCTCCATTGATTCTGTTTTTTGAAAACCTGAAGATCTTTTCTGTTAAAGATACTACAGTACTGATCACAGTTTGAAGTAGAAACTAAATGGACACTGTAAATAGGATGACTGACATCACAATTCACAAAAATTAAGTTAAAAATTTTCCAGATCTTTAAATTACTTTCAGTACTACCCTATTTATTTAGACTGGCCTTAATTCTGTAAGTGTGTGTAAATACATATGCTTGTGCCTGCATATGCAAATAGTGAATCACTTACAGTATATGTAGGGACAGCTACTCATTATACAGAAATGATTCAAACTCATTTATAGTTTTGAGGTGCATGGCTTCAAACTCTACATTGTATCTAAA
The DNA here is from genome assembly GCF_036417845.1 of Apteryx mantelli. Lineage (NCBI taxonomy): Eukaryota > Metazoa > Chordata > Aves > Apterygiformes > Apterygidae > Apteryx > Apteryx mantelli. The sequence continues at coordinate 83,212,414 of NC_089979.1, forward strand.
GTGAAGAGCAAAGCTCCAGAGAAAGGCTCCCTTGAAAAATGAAATGTTTGAATAAAAAACAATCTATTTCTATCAATTTTCTCCTGAAAATGATTTAATGCACAAATGAGAAGAGAACCAATTTTCACAATGAAAAGGGAACATTTACTATACAAATACTTATACAGTCCTTCACCCCTCCTATCATGCAGAAAACAAAACTGAGCTCTAGAGCTCATATATACTGTGAACCAGATGCATCAAAATAAGGATTCTCTGAACAGCTGGTCAGAAATAGTCATAAGAGTATCACAGCAGAGGACTGAAAATTGTGCCAGATCAAAGGGAATATCAAACCAACTGACTAAAATATCTTTTTAATAAATATTTGATTCAGGTGATAAATTTTGTTTCATCTAATAGAAGAATTTTTATTGGATGGGGGGATCTTTATGTGTTTCTTTTCTCTGTTGATAGATAATAGTCTTCCATGTTAGTACTTAGTAAACTTACTAACAACAAAGTTGGTTTTGGTCACTCAATTATACAAACATCATTCCCCTCCCTCCTTCCCCCCATGGTGGACAGCTGTGTTAGTTGCATTCATAAACTTTTCTTTGGCATGACTGATGAAAGATGGGAATGAATAATATTAGGGGATTTCTTTCAAGTTCAGCCACTGGAACATCAGATACTCTGTACTAAATGGCTGCAAAGTACTTACCAACAATGCATATAAGTTCTTTACTTATTCTGAATCCTGTTAAATAAAGCATATTATTGCTCTTCAAACGCATTATGATGCTTTAAGTACAAATCCTGTCCATTCTTAGTTCAGCACTGATTTGTGATTATTGTAATATGGCTACCCTTGGCACTATCATGGAGTACTTTGTAACAGTCAGTCTACTTGGGTCCTATCATACACTAATTCTTCAGACATTGCACCACTCCAGAAGAGATCAGCTTTTAAAATCTGACCAGTTTTGATGAGGCTGCTATTGAATTATACTGCTTAAAAAAAATTTTTGATTACAATTTTTGATGGATACGGATTTTTTTCTCTTGAAATTGGAGAGAACTCTAACCTCTTCTGTGTCTTCAACAAAACATGACAGAATTCAGTTTCTCATATGATCAATCATTAAATATTATATGAGAAAATATCTGGATAATTGTAGACTTCCTATATGAATGAGCAATGGTATACCACCAACCAAATCACTGAGAGTAATGAAAAAGTGTATCCTGAGAAGTTTTATGTTTTAAATGGGAAGGGAACTAATGACGAGAATATCTCAGCAAGAGCTCTGCAGGATATTGAAGTCTGTAAAATTATGATGTTTAATGAGCAAGATAGGAATCAATAAATCATCATATTGATAAAGGAATTACAACATGTAGGACAAATCAAAAAAGCATACACAATATTCATCTTGGATCCCCTAGTAATGCCCTAATCTTTGACATACAGGCATACCGTGTTTTATTGCGCTTCGCTTTATTTCGCTTCGCAGGTATTGCTTTTTTTACAAACCGAAGGTTTGTGGCAACCCTGCGTCAGGCAAGTCTATCGGCACCATTTTTCCAACAGCATGTGCTCACTTCGTATCTCTGTGTCACATTTTGGTAACTCTCGCAATATTTCAAACTTTTTAATTATTATCTGTTATGGTGATCTGTGATCAGGGATCTTTGACGATACTATTGTAATTGTTTTGGGGCGCCATGAACCATGCCCACAGAGGACAGCAAACTTAATCGATCAATGCTGTGTGTGTGCTGACTGCTCCACTGACCAGCCATTCCCCTGCCTCTCTCCCTCTCCTGGGCCTCCCTGTTCCCTGAGACACAACAATATTGAAATGAGGGCAATTAATAACCCTACAATGGCCTGTAAGTGTTCAAGTGAAAGGAAGAGTCACACATCTCTCACTTGAAATCAAAAGCTAGAAATGATGAAGCTGAGTGAGGAGGGCATGTTGAAAGCTGAGAAAGGCCGAAAGCGAGGTCTCTTGCACCAAACAGTTCGCCAAGTTGTGAATGCAAAGGAAAAGTTCCTGAAGGAAATTCAAAGTGCTACTCCAGTGAACACACGAATGATAAGAAAGCTAAACAGCCTTATTGCTGATATGGAAAAAGCTTTGGTGGTCTGGATAGAAGATCAAACCTGCCACGACATTCCCTTAAGCCAAAGCCTTATCCAGAGCAAGGCCCTAATTCCCTTCAACTCTATGAAGGCTGAGAGAGGGGAGGAAGCTGCAGAAGAAAAGGTTGAAGCTAGCAGAGGTTGGTTCATGAGGTTTAAGGAAAGAAGCCATCTCCAGAAAATAAAAGTGCAAGGTGAAGCAGCAAGTGCTGATGTAGAAGCTGCAGCAAGTTATCCAGAAGATCTAGCTAAGAGAATTGTTAAAGGTGGCTACACTACACAGCATATTTTCAGTGTAGATGAAACAGCCTTCTATTGGAAGAAGATGCCATCTAGGACTTCCATAGCTAGAGAGGAGAAGTCAATGCCTGGCTTCAAAGCTTCAAAGGACAGGCTGACAGCAAGAGAACTAGAACTGACAGCAAGAGAACTAGAATTAGAAGTGGAGCCTAAAGATGTGAGTGAATTGCTGCAATCTCATGATAAAACATGAACGGATGAGGAGTTGCTTCTTATGGATGAGCAAAGAAAGTGGTTTCTTGAGATGGCTCTACTCCTGGTGAAGATGCTGTTAACACTGTTGAAATGACAACGAAGGATTCAGAGTATTACATAAGCTTAGCTGATAAAGCAGCGGCAGGGTTGGAGAGGATTGACTCCAATTTTGAGAGAAGTTCTATTGTGGGTAAAATGCTATCAAACAGCATCGCATGCTACAGAGAAATCCTTCATGAAAGGAAGATGCGGCAAACTTCACTGCTGTCCTATTTTAAGAAATTGCCATAGCCATCCCAACCTTCAGCAACCACCACCCCGATCAGTCAGCAGCCATCAACACTGAGGCAAGACCCTCCATCAGCAAAAAGATTATGACTCGCTGAAGGCTCAGATGATGGCTAGCATTTTTTAGCAATAAAGTATTTTTTAATTAAGGTATATACATTGTTTTTTTAGACAATGCTATTGCACACTTAATAGACTACAGTATAGTGTAAACATAACTTCTCTATGCACTGGGAAAACAAAAACATCCGTGTGACTCGCTTTATTGTGATACTCGCTTTATTGCGGTGGTCTGGAACCGAACCCGCAATATCTCGGAGGTAAGCCTGTACATGCTTACTTTGCAAAACAAAATTCCTTCTTTTCTTTTTTAGTTTCTCAGTGCTTCCCCATTTACTTTGTACTTCATTTATTCAGTAAACATTTCCCCCTTTCCCTTCTTCTACTCTATTCTTCATACGATTTATAAAACATTGACTTTTTTGTTCAAAACTTCCTCAGTTCTGATATTTAAACGGGTTAACAGCTCACTAAAACACTTTGTCTTCCTAGCCAAATCCCTTCTTTCTAGCATATAAGATTCCTTGAAGAAATTGTATCTTCAGCATTAAATAGAGCCCAATCCCATAATATATTTTCTTGGGTATTCTATCTCCATCCCAATCAGTATTTGCTTTTCCAGGAAATCTGGCTGCTATTAAAGTCTTCACTTTTACAGAAAGAGCTATACTAAGCCTCAAATTATATAACTGTTCTCATTACCTTCCAATGTACAAAGACAGTATAGCTTTCCATGAAATAATAAGTGAAGAAGCCAAGTGGTGTTTCTCTACAAAGCCTGGAAGCATGAAAAATATTTGTTGCCAAATTCCACAAAAACAAATTATACAAATAAAAACAAAAACCTGATAGTTTTCAGGCTACCTAAACTTTTGACAGCTTTAAATTAACAAGATACTTGCAAGGTTTCCACAGGAGACACTCATATACCTGCTATAATTAAGATTTTAACAAAGAAGCAAAATAGAGCAAAACATCAGAATATCTTCTAAACATGCTAGCCAAGTAACACACAAACAGAAGCAAATTCATCTGCATAATATCACAAATGAGAACATGAATAAAACACTTCAGTATTTACCTGATTGTAATTCACTACTGAAATTAAATTCACTCACATAGCTTGATTCACCATTTCCCTGTGGTTTTGGATTTGTGTAAATGACCAGTTACATAATACTAACATTCTTTCATTGCAGAGCAATGCACCCCTGCACTGCATATAATGGAAGTATAACAAACATCTACTTCTCTCTATTCCTTTTTGCTTGTTATACCGTTTTCAGTTTTTTCCTACAACACAGGAACATTTTTGTGTTATCCATTTTTTCCCCTGCTTTCCATTTGGCAGTTTTGTTTTTCTAGAACAGTTTCTTCAATTAATTTTACTGTCATTCTTCTCTTTTCTCAAATCCTCCCTTTATATCTGTTTTCTTTTCTTCTTCTTCTTCTTCTTCTTCCAGTAGATTTTTTCCATGTTCATATACTAGTTTCACTTCCCTTACCTAAGACCTTTTTTTCCTCTTTGTGCTAGCATATTTATTTTTAATTTTTTTGACAAGTTTAAATACTTGTCAAGTAAGTACAGGCATCTTTACATATTACTGCAGGACCTATTGCTGCAGGCATATATTAAGACTAGTACAAATTGTGCTATTGTCATGTATGCTTTTTCCTGTGGAGAGGGAAAAGAAAAAGCATCACTTGTTCTGCTCACTACTTGCAATACAAGCAAATACACATGCAAGTATAGAATTAATCCTATAGTAAGTTTTCTGCATAGGAAATCTCCTAATGAGAAATCTCATTTTTGCACAACTCAGTCTAGTGCAATAGGCAGTTATTTTGATAACCACCCAAAGTTTAGATGCTAGATTCAGCCACACTGAATTAAACCTTCTGCAGAAAGGCACTGCAGCTAAGACTAGGAGCTTACAGAAAGGAGAAAAGATTCCTCAGCTTGAGAATGGTAGAGAAGTGGGAAGTTTCACCCAATTTTAGGTTAGACTCTTTCAATCTCTTGGTCAGTATTTTCTGATCATAGTAAACAAATACTACACTGAAATAGCAATGGTATTATTAATCACAGTGGAGATCTGTTTTAAACAACTAAAGCAGATTATGCAATAATGTAAGAATTTCTGTTTTGTTTCATGAGACTTATCTGTGAGCCAAGAGAAGTGGCTCATATGAGTCTAATATTAATGCATATGTAATTGAAAAAAGCTATACACCTAAGGCTATTTTTACATTAGCAGGTAGTGTAGTTCAATGGGAGCAGATCTACGCAGAGAAACAGTCAAAGCTAGGACCTGACACTCACACTATACTTATTTTGGCAGATTTATTTCAGGCTAACTCTTATTTTGTTACATGGACTGAACACCTATTAGCAACTAGAAAACCTTAAACATACTCTGGAAGCACACCTTCTGGTTTGGTTTAATTTAATTTGAAAGGAATCCAGAAGATGCGGTCTAAGGCTGATCCACGATGTGAAACAAATCCTGGTAAGTGGAAGCAGTCAGAAGATTTCTTTCCAGAGACATTTCCAGACTGGATAAACCCTCAGTAACCTCATCTGACCTCACAGCTGACTGCTTTGAGCAGGAGGTTTGTCTGAGGTCACTCCCAATCTGAATTTTCCTAGGATCCTCCGGATCCTCTGATCTGATCTGTACAAAAACACTAGTCTGCTCAGGAGTCATTTATTAGTATTTTTAATTCACAGCTTAATGACGCCCATATGGTAAGGCACCACTGTGCTTTGATCCTATTTGTATATACAAAGAGTGAGGCTACTAAATGTAGGAGTTTAGAAGTGGTGAAACAAAAGAACTAAGGCAAAAGCCTTTAGTAAATGGAACCACCTTCTGAAGATCACACAAACCTTGTTACAACTTACAAACATGACCCACAGAACAGTTAGTTACCAGTCCGCTAGGCTGGGCCTTAGATCAGCAGATGGACAAGTGCATTATCATGATCAAAAGACCATATTAAATGTGTCCTGATATATATATATGCATGTGTGTGTGTGTGTGTGTGTGTGTGTGTACATATGTATATATTACTACTGAATAAACCAATAAAAAACAATAATAAAAAATTCTACATGGAAATCATATTGATGGATTAGTGCAAATAGTATTAAAAAATAGAATCAGTCAAATAGGACACAGATAAAAAATTAGGTGTTTTTTTTTTACACAAAAAAGTGCTATCTAGTATTTGCAGTTAGGTAATAGTAAGGCTCTGTCCATGTCAGCTCTTGTAGAAAAACTTAATAGTTAGTCAATCTGTGTACTGGTTCTCTCCCATGGCAGGGTTAGATTTGTTTTGTTACAGGGTTAAAATGAAGCAAATTAGGGAGATGATACCTCCTGTAACTTTTCCCGCATAGTTCAATATCAGATAATTCATTCGAAGCACATCATAGTCCAGAAAAGGCAAATATAACTGATTTTCTTCTCTGCCTTATTAAAAACTGAGTATGTCTTTTTTTCTATTTTCTTGACTGTCTCCAAAACAGTAACTAATAAAAGAAGTCAGATTTCTCCTTATGCTAGATAAAATCTGAGCCACATTTTTCAGATAAAATTACATATGTGTGTGTGTCTGTACTTAGGTGAATATACTAATTTTTGCATGACTATGTTTAGTTTTGCCTCAGAAAATAACTTTCAGGCTATTAGTGGAGGGTATGTAATTTGTACTAATCTTTTCTTTTTTAAATGGGATCAGAAAATCTTACAAGTATCATCCCAGCCAAACAGACAAATCATTCAAAATCTGGATGCTGGAAACAGCCATACTGAGTCAAAAACTAGTATCATATTGAGCAGTACCTTTTATGGCCAATTTTTATCTTTTTCCTCAATTAGCTCTAAAAGTATAAATTGTTTGTGGCAGATGGCATGAGTTGAGCATTGTTGACAGCAGTATTAGCAAATGAACTTTTGTTAGCCCTATAGGATAAAGAAGTAGCATAATTATAAGAATAAAGGAGCTCCTTTCGCATGAATGAACTGTCAATTTCTGTGGAAGTTGTGAAGGTGTGGAGAGCCCTTGAGAAGGGCATACTGGGCACCCCAGCAATGGCAACAACCATGTGTCAGGCACCCAGTGAATTTGAACAGGTCGGTCAGGAATCAGAGTATTTTCTACCTAATCCTGTAACCGACAGTGTCCAGAGTCACTTGTGGAGAGGGAGAAAAGACAGAGACCCCAGGGGAACCTGCGGCCCAGCCCCCTGACTGTGCACTGCATAGTTTTAACTGCTGCGCCAACCCAGCCGACCATCCTCCTGGACTGTGACATCTCTTCCCAGGACAGGGAAGTCATGTAATTCATAAAACTGCATACATCTGTGATTAAAGTTTTTTGGTATCCAAGTCCATTTAGTTTCCGCACTGTTATTTGGTCTTAAAGTGTGACATGATCTGAATGATGCAGTCATTTCCTTATTTCCATGCCTGATTTATAAAAAGAAATCATCAGCAAGACCATTTACCAAAAGTTACCACTCAGTATTATCTGGGATCTCTTTTGCAATTTCCTTGTAGAATGTGAGAAATCTCCAGAATATTCTAAGATGTTTGGACCATGCTCTCTGAAAATAAAAGAAGTTTAAGAAATTCTATCGTTACTGCTGAATAAGTAAAAATTACCTAGAGAAATTGGAGTTCTCAAAGAAAAGAAAGTAAACTACTGTGCAGTTCCTTAACATAAAACACTGTTAAGTGGAAACATGGGCTATCGCTCTTGCACTTTTCTTCACTCAGTAGGACAGAGGCTAAGTCATTTAAACACCTTCTTAATTGTCTGCTATTGCTGTTTTTCTAAAGTCATAAATATTTCTGGTCCAACATCATAAAAATAGCTTAAAGAAATCACAATCAGCTTGAATAAAAAAGATGAAGTCTACAAGCAATGCAAATGCCTTCAAGAAATTAGTCTAAGCTTAGTTTTCATGTTGTCCCAATATCTGAGAAAGAAGTCCATGTCTCTGTTAAGTAACTTAACTTCAGGATCCAAAGTATACAGAGGAACCTAAAGAAGATAAGGACTGCTCAATTTCTTGGCTCATTTCTGCTATGAATAATTTGGACACCCGCATGTCAAACATTCTTACCTATCTTCTTGCCTTTTTTTTTTTCCTGGTACAGGCTTTGTAGTAGACTCCATACCACGACAGTGTTCACACTCTTTTCCCATTTCATGACTATTAATAGAGCTTTTACAAGATTAACTCTTCTATAGGAGGAGTGTAGATATCCTTAGTCTGTTAGGAAACAGCACCTCTCCTCATCTGTGCCAGTCCTTTCTGACTATGTATTTTCAACTAATGCTCCAGTCATCTGAGTTATCGCGCTTATTTTTATCTCATTCTAATTACATCAATGCACAACATGAGTTTTTGTTTATTCCTTCATTTTTAAAAAACTAATTTTACAGATATTCATGAAGCTTTGTGAATCCACTACTTTCTACCTTCTGCGTTCTGACCTGTAGTGCTGACAGCATCATTAACATTCTAATAGATAAAAAGCGGGCAGAAATGTGAGTGGCAAATATTTAAATAACATCTTGGAATTGAACTTTCTGGAAGTAGCATCTCTGCCATGATATCAGATCTTGTCAGATGATAACTTGTTATCACTCTTAGGGGTAACCACCTGTTTGCCCTGTTCATTTCCTCTTGGCTGATAATGCCATGAATCTCAGGTCTGGAGAAGTTTGGTAAATATGTGGCTTTTCCTCTTCCACTAGCAAGGTCTGAATTTGCCTTACTGTCAGAATAGGAAATTTGCTCTTAATCTCAACAAGTGACCACTGAGAGTGGTGTTGTAGGGATAAGCCTAACTCCAAAGAAAACTAACAACTTCTTCCTTTTGGGGTGGACAGTTCTTTGTTATTGATGCTGACATTCCTTGTCCCTGGAAATCTCTTCAAACATACTAAAAAATATTTTTGCCTCCTGCCTCCAGTCTTCCAAAGTGGTTCCTCAGAGGTTTCATGGGCTCCCACATAAAATGCTAGTGAAAGAAAGAAAGGGGGGGCAGGGGAATGTGGACTGCAGACCTTGCAAATCCAGCTCTGACCCAGAATGAGTTATCCATAGACAAGATACTCATTTGTGCATGTCTGAAACAGCTGAACTCTGAGGAAGTTCTGGCAGGAGAGATGGCCTACATGATGCTGGGCTTACTCATTCTTGTTCTACAAAAATCTATTGACTTCCTTCCTTTTCACTAACTCCTGAAGGCCACTAGACTGTAGAGCTCTAAAAATATTGGCTTAGCTAAACTCTCCTCCCTCCCTCCTTAGAATGTAACAATAAGTCAAATACCAGGCAAAGCAATTCCAACAGATAGTAACACATTTGAATTCATTTCTGGCTTCCCCACAGATACGAGAAGTAAACTTGCACAAGTATCAGATGGAGACACAATTATTCTTAAAAAGGTAAAAATCACTGGCTGTAGACAAAAGGAAAATTTAGTGTGATATAGAGAAATTTGAAGCTTTTCCTTCATGTGTTACAGGAAGCATTTAGTAAAAAGTAAAACTATATAGACAGCTATAGGGAAATATAGATCATTTGATTTTTTTTATTAATAATATACTTGAGAATAAAACCTGAAATTTCAGCATCAAAGACATGTCTGTCATTTAGGTATTACATACAGTAAAATCAGTGAAATACAAGAAACTCCAGGAGGCTTCCAGATCAATACTGTGCATAGTAATTATGCTGAAGTGTTTTTCAAACACTCAAAGCAGCTTCGTATTCAGACTAAGCAGAGAAACTGAACCAGGTAAACAAATCAACTAATTCACAGGACCCTTAATGAGACAGAGTTATTTGAAGATTGAAAACTGACTATTGTACTATTTTCTCAATAATCACTTGTTAAAAAACTACACTGGTCTGCTTCTCTGTGAGTCCCCTAGAATAAATACCATAATCAGATGAGATATGAGGAATTTGCAGATTTTTTTCATGTTATACAGACATGTTTCCCCTTCCCATTAGGATGCCATACATTTATTAGAAATGAATAAGAAAGGAAGAGCAGCACTTACTATACCTAGTAGCATGAAAGAAAAAATAAACCACTCTGCACAATAGGTTTTGTGGTATTTCCTAACAAGTGAAGAAAGATCAAGATTATATGGCTAAACATCAAGATCCATTAGACAGCTTTTTCTGCTCATAAAAACTCTTCTCTGTGATGATTCATTCAGGATAACTTCAAATTAATTTTAAACCCAAATCCCCTAATACTTTTTTCCTTAATAGTCTGTTTTCTTGATCTCCTTTTTTTGATGTTTCCAGATGAAGCCTCCAGAATCCCTCCAAGATATTTCTCCATTTTCTCTAAATTCTTTCTTAAAAAAATACATTAATCCAAAATGAAAGTTTTCATTATTTACCAACTACTAAGAAGTAATAACAGCAAGACAGGTGTACCTGCTCTTTAATTACATGTTAACACTATGCTGAGCAGGTGACTGTGGTGCAATTAAGAGTGCATTGCTTTGACTCAGTAAGTGAATATAAATAAAATCAAATAGAAGGAAAAAAGAACATGATTTATCAGTATGACTACTGGAAGTTCAGAATTTTTTTCTGCAAGCAATTTCTAAATTCTAAAGAGAGTTTCCATCCTGTATCTGAATGTCTTCTCTACTTCTCCCTCCAGGAAATGAAACAAAACAATATAACCTCAGATCTCAGGAAAACTTTCAAAGTGTGCACCACCATGACAAGACGTCTCTCTGTCCTTTCCTACCAGATGCCTCCTGTTGCAATGAAAGCATCCTGTAAGCACTGATAAGTTTAAGAATTACAGTCATTGTTATGATAAGCGAATCCTTACAGGACTGAGCTACCCAGGTTTCACAGATCCTGTAAGCACTTCAGGTTTTGTCCTGCGGAAAAAAATCACACAATGGGGAGGCTCATAACTTGCCTGGCAAGCCAAAGCTCCTTAGCTACCCATCAGAAGGAACCTGAAGCATGATTCAGTAGTCATTTGTTGCAATGGGTACTACTTCTCTAAATAATGTTGCATTGGGAAATATCAAGTAGCTCTTTGTTTGAAAAAGTTGTTTGAAAAAATGACAATATGGGAAAAGCTCACTACAGAGAGCACAAGAGTTCAATCGAGTTAAAAAAAATGAGGCAGTGTTTGGAGCTGCGTTTGAAGAATGTTACAGAAAACCAGATTAACAGAGTTTTTGATGTCTAAGCAAGTTAACCCTACCCATATTACCATTTGGAAACAAAGTACCTTTAGGTAATGGAGATTTGTATGCAGAACATTTGTAATTTCAAAACCTTTGTTCTCTAATTTTTTAGCTCAGATTACTTGAAGTTGATCTGTTTTAGGAAGCTGGCTGACTACTTTGAATTCTTTTGGTTACAGACTCCTGAAAGAAAGAACCAGTAAAGAATTGCTTCCAACCTGTCAGGTAAGTGCAGACGATAAATGGATTATTGTAGCTTTGCAAATACCATGACTAGGTATACCTCCATACTTGCAGATGCAAAAATACAAGCCTGACAAATGAGTGAAAAATCTTAAAGATGAAACCATTGCTGTAATTATGACCTTTTCTTTGAGTTGAATGTACCAAGAGAGTTTGACATTCACATTGTTCATGATGATCTGCTGTGCCCAGTTAAAAGGAATGTGGCATCATCTGAGCTTCTCAGATTAGACTAGGAAAATATTGGCAACCAGACACAAATTCAGACATGGAATTCAACCTTGTAAACATTATTTTCCACATCTTAACAACTAAAACAATGAAAAGTACTCCTCAGTAGCAATGATATTAGGGAATTGGGGTAGTTATCATGCTGTTTCTAAACCTGTCTTGTATTTCAGAAACATCAGTAAATTAACTTTGTTATAATATCTATTCACAGACAACAAGATGCTTTTGTCTGCTTTGCTCTCTAAGAGCAGGATCAGCACCAAGAATTGCTGCATTGTCCAGAACATTTGCACTGAAACTTTTTAAAGGTTTCCAGTTTTCTCAACAGAGAAAGAATCCTGGGCAGAACTGGCCCAAGAGACATGTACAACGCGTGGAAAGAAAGCAACTTTTCTGTTGATATCTCCTCAACAGCAAGAATGCTAAAGGTGAGTATGGCAGGAATGACAGTTACTGGCAGAAAGATTTACTTTAAGATATTAATATTACATGCAGTAAGTAGAAATCCAAATGGAATCCATGGGATAGTTGTTATATGTGCATACAACACATACATAAATATATATATATATAAAGCATAATAATCTAAGTAAACAATACATTAAACAAAGAGAAAGGAAGTACTATTGCTATTTTACTTATATGAGCTTTCAAATTACTCCAGTTCATATAGTATATTCAAGGCCATCATTTCATTTCGGCAGAAGAAAATGGTAATAGTCCCATGATAGGACGTACGATTATATTTCCTATTAGCAAAATGTTTTGGCATTCAAAATTCATTTTATCTCAAATTTTAGCCAATTTTCCTACAAACACTATGTCTGTCTTGTCAGTTTCCCCACTAACAACTTTAAAATCGCCTGGCCAATTCAAACAAATTTGATAAAAGGAGAGGAGTCTCAAGTAAGTTAAGGCCTGCTGCACAATATACAGCCCACAGAGTATATCCATAGTCCTGGAACTGTTTCACACGCTGTCTCAATGGCTGAAGACCAGGCTATTGTGTTAGGTAGGGACATGGTGAGGATTAACAGCTATTGAGGCAAGGGCGAGAAATTCAGAGTATTAAGTTTATCCAGGAAACACAAAGCCATAGAACTCCATGGCTCATTACTTCTGCTGTTCACTGAATTACTTGTAAAACACATTTATCTTTAAACATCGATATACATTAAGAGACTTAACTCTGTATAGAATTCTTGTTTTTTTTCTTTACAGTATTGCTTTTTAAAGTTTTTTTTTTCTTTTGGCATTATGTATTAAAAATGCATTTACACTGTTCTAGATACAGACAATAAAACTACAGTTACCCATGACCCTGACAGTATAACCTCATACTTCGTATAATCCAAAATAAATTTCAAGTATCCTGGACAGTGTCTTTAACCAATCCACCATACTCCAGAGAAGTTAAATAATTGTACGAAGTTATAAAGTTTAGATATTTCAAATGATTTTGGCCAACTGTGTAAAGGGGTAGACGGGAAATAAATGAATACTTCAGTAAAAATTTTTCTACTACAGAATCCAAAGACCCTAATTTTTGCCTTAAGTCATGCTGATAACATTTTGACAAGCATCATTACTAATAAAACTCTTCTCACGAGAGTCAATAAGTACTCATTAGAGAAATGTAAACTTCAAAATAATTCTTTCTACTGAGCTTCTTTCCACCTTCATCTATAATACTGTCCTTACTGTTTTTAAATAGAAATCACCATCTTCTATTGAGAACAGAAAAGAGGCTTATTTAAAGCTTATTGATAATTTTTGATTAAAATGTCTCTCCAAACATTCCTTTTTAAACGTTTTTTAAAAGGATGTCCATACGTGATTCAAATTTCTAATATTCTGTCAGTATCCTTGTGTGCTTACATCTTTAGCAAGTCAATATGGTTGTATTAATATTTTTTTAGTTAAATATACCACTAATTCTACAGCTCTTTTGGAAACACATGAACTCTAATCCCCAAATCATTTTATTCATATAAATATTTTGTGCAGTCATTTGTCAGTGAAATGAAGAACAAAAAAAGAAGATCTAAAGAAACAGAAGAAAAATCTGTGAAAAAAAACTATTTCTGAGGATCAAAGATTCATTTTCTTGAAGTATGCTTTGTACGTCTTAGGAGTTTGTACTCACTTCAAATTGGATGACTGTCTCTTCAGGTGCTCATAGGTCAAGGAGCCAAGACACAGAAGACAGCATCACAGAAGAATCTCTTTTGCTCCCTTGTCCACCTCCCTGTCACCCACACACATGAACAACAACAAAAAAAAATTATGAAAATTAAACATTTGTTTACACTGAAATACTGCTGATATTCCCAAGGGTCTCATAAATGAAAACCTAAACTTTTTCAGGCTACAGGCATTTTTTTATTGTTGTGCAAAAAGTTGAAAGAGAAAAGCTTGGCTTTGGAAACTCAGCTGTTTGAGAGTAACCTGGAAAATATCTTCAAAAACTGGCATTTCCAAATAATGATCTCTCCAAAAAACAAAAATTATCAGAAAGTTTTCAGTCCACTAAACAACCAAACCTTTTTGACATTACCTTTCACATGAACACAGGAGGAGCTGTAACTTTCTTACTTCAATGAATTGCTTTTCCAAACTTCAACAAGTTTTGTGCAATTGGTACCCCCCAGAAAGACAAAGCTGGTGGAGAAATCTGATCATCACTGGTAATTTTTGTCTAAGTTATTGATCTAATGCAAATCATGTTCATGGCTGATTCAGGAAATCACAAAGCCTGATTATTTTTGCATGTGTAATTCCCAGCTTGTGTCTCAATATACATGCACAAAAGTTGATCCTGAACAAGTAGGATGCACACATTTTGAAAACCTAATGTTCACAAACTGTTTCCTGAACTAAAATATTACATCTGATGTAAAAAATTAACAAAATCTTAATTTCATGTTGATCAAAATTCAGTATCAATGACTTTCCACTCAATTGAGCAATACATAGTAGAGAGAAAATTTTAGTACAGTAGTAGGTATAACATTAACTTCTGTTGTAAAACAAAACTTATTCTCAAAAGTCAGTGTGGTTTATAATATAATAAATTTTTCAGACTGGCTTTATCTTTCACCATATTCTGTTTTCCTAAATTTAAGAGTTAGAATACTAACACTGTGAAGTTATATAGTACATCTCTTGAGGCTAATGAATAGTTGTATCAAACTAACTGCATTTGCATAAGGGAAAATATGAATGGAAATCTTTCAAAGCACTTTCCATGCACAGTCCATTAGTATATTACATGTTCCTTCTTATTCAGAAAGAAAATTTGTGTATCACAACTGTGAAGTAGAAACCTGTATTTTATCTCAATCACCACAGTTTCATGTTCTTAGTTTTCAGTCTCACCACTACAGCTTGTTTAGCCAATGCAGGAACTCAATAGTGTATTCCAGAGAATACTGTATTTTCCAATACTAGCTAAATACAAGGTTTGGTTGGTACTACTTTCAATACTGCATAGCTGTATAAACCTTGAGAAATTAAAGTAACAGTCTAGCAAATAAAGTAGTACCATTTTCCACCTACTTTGCACACCTTTGCACACATTTAAATGATTATAAAGGTACTGGGCTGCGAAGAATCTGGTTATTAGTCTTTAAAATCAATATTTTTATCAATAAAAATTAATATGTAATCATCACTTCTGAGGATATGTAAGTCATCTCATCTACCAGAGATGTGTAAATACTTAATGTGCAATAGGAAGAAGTGAAGCATCTATAATTAAGGAAAAGGTCAACGCTGTAAGAAATCTAAATTCTCTTCAGTGTCTGGGACAAGAATTAAAGGACAGAAAACATAGTGGAATTTCAAATCCAAAACGTCATAACTGATTAATTTATTGTAGGTATTGTAGTGACTACTAATGAGTTCAGAATGATAACGAGTACTTCAAATAGGATATGAAGAACAGTTTGCATAGGGCTTAATGTGGGTAGGGCCTAGATGCAAGTGGGTACAGCTTTACTGATTTCAACATTATGATACTTCACTGGTATCTGGGGGAAATTTAAGAAAAGTGATTTTCAGTCAGTCAGTTCAGTCAGTCATGAGTTTTCATGTCTTTGTATTTCAGTCAGTGGTTATTAGTACACAGACAGCTGTGCTTGCAATATGTGCAAGTACCCAGTATTGATCAATCCGTGACTCCTGAGAATTAAACTGCAAACCTGAGTCACCTTTTTCCCTTGAAATCAACCTGCAAAAAATATTCTCTACTTTTTTTTTCTCTCTCTGTCTTTTTTTTTTAACTGCAACAATCTGAAGCTCTTGGTGGATGATAGTATGATAATAATGGCAGGACACAGGCATTGTATTTCATACCCATGCAGGGAATAAAATAAAAGGTTTGGAACTGGACTTCAAATAAATCATAAAGGGGGCATCTCTTGGATGCCATCATCACACAGCAAGTCATCCAATTTTGCAGATCAGCAAGCCTCATGGATTTTTTGACGAGAGGATAAAAAACATGTGATAAAACTTCCTGTAAGGAAGCTCACCAAGTGGACCCACCAAGAAAATTCCTTCCTCTCAACCACGGACCCTTCCTACGAAATAGGCAGGAGGCGGAAACGAAGGCGCATTTTATCTAATGATCACTTAACTTCAAATGAACAATCAGTCCCTGAAAAATGAACAAACAGTCCTGGAAGTAAGTCTCAGAACCCTCTAAATATCTTGATCACTGCAGTACAGACATCTTCTCTTGGTTCAGTGATCTTTTTTATCCAGAACAGCGCAACTGCAACAAGAAGCAGCAAATATCTGACCAGCCTGATTAAGACAATCTCTTGGGAGATTAGACATGCAGGTTGAACCCTCCAGGATAAAGAAAGTATTTAATCCAAATCTTTAATTTCCTGGACAGAAAACCTAACCACTGACCAACCAGACTAAGAGGACAGCAATAGTTTTTAAGATAATAAAATGACACTTCTATTCTTTGAAAGGGTACTAGGAACCAGATCAATACAAGCACCCAAACAGCAGAACTTTCTAGCTATTGAACTCATATAGATGTTTCCTGGCAGCCCCAGAATAAGAATTCTTTTCAAATATACCCATGTTTTCAGTGTTTCTAGCTAGACAATCAACTTCTACTCCCTATTAAGTGCTGAAAGACTAGATACCATATTCAGGACTACTAATTTCACTTCCAAATTGCCAAGTCTTAGTGAGTCTAGTTGTAAGTAACCTGCCCACATGTGGCACAGAAGAGGACACAGTATTAAATCCCAGGCTATTATCTGTTATATTGTTTTTTCCCTTATTGTGGGGTTTTGTTCTGTAAATCTCATTTTGTAACAACTAAAAAGCCCTTTTCCAAACTCAATGAGACATTCCTTTAATATATACCGTCTTACTATAAATTTACATAACACAGGCATTATTACTATCTTTAATAAGAATTCTTACTAAATAATGCTTTTTTTCCCACAATTTTAATGCAGAATCACACAGGGATATTGTTCAAACTGAATTTGTCATCTATAGTTTTGTATGTCTATGGATATGCAGCTAGATTAGTACACTATTGAATTTCCCCAGAACTTCACTATGCCTTCCATCCAAATTTAAAACCTGTAACTTTCATTTGAATCCAGGACCTTGAGCTCTGTGAATACTGCACGGTAACACAGGCAGTATTTATTGCAGTCTATACTTCCCAGACCTGAAAAAGGTTTAGGGTTCAATTTCTATGCAGAAATATCCTTTAGTTGTGCTGCATTCATGGGAAAATCAATCCAGAGACCAAACATATGTAAACAAACTAGTCTATCAATGCTCCCAAAAGACCAACACAATCTTATCAATGTTATCTGCCAACACCGCTTCCAGAAATTTCTTTTCCAGTATGCCAGTAGATGTAAAACAAGACAGACAAGATTTTTTTTCCTCCTTATTTAGGAGAAAAACTCCATGAAGTGAAAAATGAAAAGGTTACCCACTTCCAAAACGTTCATTATGTGAACAGACCCAAAGGTCTCTGATGATGAATAGCTCATTATTTGATCTCATCACCCTGGTATGTATATCCACTGAGTCTGACTGGAAACTGAGAACTTGCTGCCCACAAGCAGATAGAGTGTGTGGTGAAGATAGAGCATATGCTCCAATACCTATACATCATTAAGAACCTCTAAGAATGTAGTATGAAAAATAGTTGAGTCAAAACCAACAAAACTAGTTCTTTGAAATGACAGCAAAGAACAATGGAGAACTTCTCCTTACTAGCCAAAACAGCATGTACTGGCTGGGCTTTGTATGATGTACATGTGTATGAAACTGTGCACATCCACTAGACTGGAAGATGTTGTTAGCCCCATAAAAATTGCCTGCCATGTAAACAGGCTCATCATAATGAACAGCATGATGGAAATGCAAATTTAACATGTCTGAAGGTGTAAACCAAGCTCAAAGCTGTATAGTATCTCCCAGATTATGTAGCCTAATTGTAAGCTTTTATATTTTGATTTCATAAGGTCAGTATATAGTTGGGAATATGTTTCAGCACTCAGACTGCTAAAAGCTGATACATTCATCCTTCAGTTCTGTTCTGAGAGATTTTATGAGGGCACTTCCTCACTTTTTTTTTTTTTTAATATCATGGAACTCCTCATTTCTGTTCTACTCTACACACAAAATTTCTTCCTCAGCTTCTTCTGTAACCAGTTAACTCCTATGATGTTCCTCAAGCCTCACTGTGTATTTACAGTGCTACAAGACTCTTGTTCCTGTACACTGTAACTCCAGAATCCATGCAGAAAATCACTCAATCCTAAATGTACACTTATGTATGTCACAGGAATCCTTATATTTAGCCAAGCCTCCCCCCCCCAAAAAAAAAAGAAAAAAAAAGGCATATTTTTTCCTTTACATGAATAGTGGCACTCAAACTCATTAAGTGAATAACCAGGACATGACAGCAACCATTATCAGGAAGTAGTTAGTTTAAATATGTGAAACGAACATCATTCATTAAATCCTTGTATTATTAGACCTAGAAACACAGAAAGAGGTGTAGTTATTTCAAGATTGCACACACATATACATGTAAATACTAAATAATGAAGAAATAATAATCAAGATTCAGCAAAAAGATAGCTGAGGCTACCATTTTGATATTGTAGCAAACAGCAAACATTTGCTGCTTAGCCCCATTTGAATTGTAGCAAAAGGCTCTAATGGTAATTATCAATTTTTTCTATTTCTAGCAAAATGGAACTGATTTCCTGTTCTTGCAGAAAATTGGCATGCCACAAATGTGGAATTATACTTTCAGTTACATAATGGTCTATTTTCCAATGATGTAAAAATATGGTAATTATCACTAAACATCTATTCATTAAATGAAAAATGCTTTTTCATTATAGGTTAAAAATGAAAAAAATATATATGTCATTAGCTTCACTTAGTTGCCAAGCTTTTTATTAATAAATGGCCTTACAGTAACAAAACAAAATAATCCCTGACACAATGCCATTCCATCCCTCTTTTGAGTTCTAATCAGTGTCAGAACAGTAGAATAAGGCACCCTGACTGTACTGAAACATAGCTATTTCTACTCCTCTGATTCCAGCTCATTTTGAGGTCTGCCTCTCTTGTCTTTTCGTATCCCAGTCACTCTGTCCATGCTTTGGAGAGTAGAACACTATAAAATTTGACATTGCTGCAGGCCCCTTAACAGAGCAGAACATCAGCGAGAAAATGATTGTGTATGGTCTCTGAATTGAATATATTCCTACAGGCTCAGCTCTGAAGTGAAATTATCATGTTAACTCACTCTTTCCACCAACTAAAATACAAGAGCCATTCTGAGTAGCTGGAGGGCTAGCTGAGAGCTCCACTTGGAAAGCACCAGGGTATGCTTGCATACTCCAAAATGCGTCAGGATTACTAACAATATAAACGTAAGTTTTCATAATAGAACTATTGTCTATAGGAAAGAGGCCAGTGATTTCTTTCATGGGAGGAAATTCACAAGTATTATCAGCTTGTAAAGCAGTTCACTTGAACCTCTGAAGGAAAAAATATATGTATTTTTTCTCTTTTTCAGGAGGCTTGGCTATATATGAGGAAGCCTTTGACACACGTGTTTACTGAATTTTTCTTCTTGGTTCTTCTGATTTTTTCAGCTGAAATGATTTTTCTTTTTTTTTTTTAAATGTCTGCTCCTACCTCCAGGAGGAAATAAATAAATTAATTAAAGGGAAGATTAAAATACTTATCAGCTTTTCACAAAACATTGTAAAAGAAGTTTTAGCTACACAGTAAGACTGACCTTTGTAGACATCTCAAGACAATACCCCAACACTTGCTCTCTTTTCCCGTCCTTTTATTCCACCTCCTTGCAGCTCCTCAGCAGGAACTTCTGCTTCAGTTGTTGTGAATTTAAAAAAGTGGCAAAGCACATGAAATACTTTACAGAAAAGCTGCCATTAGGGGCCAAGAGGAAGAGACAGTTCCTGAAATGGAAATGGGAACATGTTAATGTTTAAATTCAAGAACCTTTCCCTTTGGTGTCTTAACTTGTTTACAACTGTCAGAATAGTACTGAGAGATAGGATTAGTCACTATTAAACACATCTAGAACTTTAGATAAAAATCCTCAAACTAGCAGAAGACTTAGGAAGTACTAGCAGAAGAATAAAATGTTGTAAAGTAGTCTAGAGTACGTACGTTTAAAAGATCAACTGTCTCCAGATCTCCTTTACCAGCATGTCCATCACAAAAGAACGGAGAACTTTATCCACCTCAGCTTTTCCTACTGCCCATCCTCCTCCTCTTTAATTTTAAATAGCACAATAATCAAACTGTGCTCTTAAACCAGAATAATTTATTTCTTGCTGGTTTTCCTCAGCTCCACTGTGGGTCATCCACTGCAGTCTCTCAGGGGGTGTTCCTGCCCTTTCTTAAGTATGCCTGAGCAGAGGTGCCATGTGCTCCCCTGACTGGTTGCGCTTTTGGCCAGTGATGGGGTAGGGTGGGAGCTGGCTGGAACCGGCTGGAACTGGCTGGGAGCGGCCCAGGGCGGTTCCCCGGCTCCTCCCGCACAGGGCGCCCGCAGCCCCTGCACACCCTGCTCTGGGTGTGCCCAGTGCATGGGGCACCCAGAAACTCATTTTTCCCAAGTACTTTGCGCAATACAGGCTGACTGCATCGAGACTGAAATAGGGGCTAATCTAATGTCCAAATTTTAATTCTAAATTTGTTCTAAAGCACGGTAAGTATTAGAGCTTAACCGATTCTACGAGCACATCTATAGACAGGAGGGCTGAAGTCACAGATCCCAGCTCCCAGGGTCACAGGTAATCACATAAACTTTTTCCTCACACTGGAGTCTCAGAAAACTTGGGTGAGGTGGGCAGAAGATGAGAACCGCAGCACCCAATGATACCTAGCGTACATTTTTTATATTAAGCAGAGTGTAGAGCAGTTTCTCCTCCAGGACACCTGCATGCCTCCCACTCATGCCCAGCAAGGCCCCAGCCCCCTGGCCCAGTTTAGACCAGCACCGCGGACCCAGGGGACTGGTCCCTCCGGCTCAGTGCCTGATGGCTGTGGACGGAGGTCCTCCCAGGCATCCAAGGGGCCACTGTCTATCAAAACAGTTGGAAGTACTGACTGATATCAAATGCGGAAGTGTTTACACAATTAATTATTCCAGAAGCAGGAGAAGTTAATAATGTTGAATGACTACATAGCCAGGGGACAGTCCCTAATAAACATGGACATATGCTACTAAGCAAATAATACTTTATATTCAAACTTTCTTGCGGCATTAGAATATATTTTCTAAAACAGCAAATATACAACCACAAATATGTGGCAAAGATTAAAAATAATCAAAAGTTTACAAAGTTAAGTTCCAAATTAAGTTAGCCCCTTCCTGTAGCTATATCTTTCAGCTCTGAAGTGTTCAGACCTAGTAACAAGCTACTGTGCAGTAACATGTCACCTTGCGCCAGCTGATCCAAGTAACACGTACAAAGCCTTCAGCAGCAAGTGTGGATCAATCTTCTACATCAAATCACTTTGCAGTTGTTATGGAAGAAAGGAGGCACACAAAATTACCATTGATCAGTTGATTCGTGGTAACTAGTTATTTTCTGATTATGTGGTCCTGTGTTCGAGTCTTTAGTTGTCAGGAAAATGAAGGCTGAATCTGCCGTTTTCTCTATCCAGTTATGTAAGATTACAATGTAGTGTTTAATTAGAAAATCATTTTTGATTTCTCTGTGAATACTCATGGCAAAATAATACAAATTTCAATCATATGACAGTCTGCTTATTATTTGGAATGTACTACACAGTCTGTAGAAGATATTTATTCAAAATACAGTAAGTACTGTACTCACATAACATTCTACTGTTAAAATATAATAGCAAAGAGTAAAACTAAAGAACTTTGTATTAATGCAAATTTTCAGCTGCCATAATCATCCCTGTTACAGTCATTTATAACATTCTTTTTCTCCTGAAATTTCTCCCCAAAAGAGTATCTTCCTCAAAGATAAAACATCTGAAATTATATTACAGCAAAATTCACCTCTTAATAGATATCATAAAAAGCAGTAATTTCCTTTGCGTTTGGCTGGAATTAAAATATGAGAGCTCATTCAAAGCTTACAGAAGTCCATCAAAAATCTGCCTGAGACTTCATCAGAGGGTGCACTTTGGATCCAGACTGTGGATCCTGGCAGTACGTCAGATAAGAGGCAGAAGTTAACAATAAATCTTTTAACAATAAATCAGTATTGCTCAGCAGAGAAATGACTCTGTGAAAAAACTTCAGTTATCACTTAGAACTGGCAACTAATTGTCTGCAGGCTGTCTGACCATTTATTGCTAGTACCGAAGAGGCTGATGTACTGCATTTAGAATTTATTGGCTGCTAAGAGGAGGATTCAGTTCCTTACTTCCTTGCCTAATGCATTGAAGACCCATACATCACAATTTGTGTTGCATTCTTTCAAAGAACAATCAAATATTCCCAATATATCAGAGTTTCAACACAGTGATTTGAGGCTTGCTCTGTTTTCTTGGGATCAAGTCTTCCATGTTTGTGAGCTCCCAGATTTGACATGGGGACCCAATGAAATGGGTAGTCACAGATAGCCAACTTCTTTCTACTAAACCAACTATGCCATATGGTAGTGTTCATGACATAGTAACCAATTCTAGGTCGATGACTGCTAATAAGGACTACACCCTGCTTGAAGTGGTTGGCTTTCCTGCGTCCAGCACTGATTCTAGTATTGTTTTCTCCACTTTTTTGACCGAATGATTCAACAGAAAGAAAAATATTTGAAAGATGCTGGTTTATTCATTCTTCTTCTGATCATAACAATTTTTAAGTATATACGCCAACTATCTTTAGTCCTGTGGTTTCTGGCAGAGAAGGAATTGCATGTATAGCATTGACCAAAGTCAACAAAAGCATCATTAGATTCCTCATTAGAAGAAGTGAACCTGTTGCAGAAACAGAGGATCAAAATATAGTTTTAGACTATGAAGTGTTTGGTGTGCTGGAAATGTTTTCACTACTCATTTAGGAAAGTGGTTGATGATTTCTAAAACATGTTTTTCTTCAAAATTATAGAATTTCATCCTAAGTAGGTTAAAAATGAATAAATTTAGACTATCTAGGGAGACAATTGTGTTGGACACTTGCTGGAAGCATTCTGCCAAGCTGGTTGGAAGGAAATGAAGAAAAACTACTTTCCATCTTATGTCTTCTTGAAGTCGTACAAGAAATGACATGGCACATGCAGAGTCCAGACAAAGAGCGTGCACATCGATAGCAGGATTCATACAAATGCATATTTGAAAAAATAATGCTTTGAATTTCACAATCTTTGCTTCCTATTTTCTATGTATAATACATTCCACCTAATAATAAATACACCTATTTGGAAAATCCACTTAATTGGGATGTCTCCAAGAGAACCAATTCAACCTCATGATTGTGAATGGCAGCAAATTTTTAGCTGGGACAAAATTAACATAAATGTTGCTTAAGAGAAGTGCACTTGCCCTGTGACAAGTGATTAAGTGGTACTTAATTTAATACTGAATAGAAGTGAAACTCTTAGATCTGATCTAATGACAAAGTTGCCAAATTAAAAAGGGGAGGGAGTAGAAGGAATACAGATGAAATGCAATGACTCCATCTATTTCCATACATCCTTTCTAGAAAAAAATCACACATCTTTTCAGAACCTTGAAATAAGCATGAACAAACAAAAATCAAAACCTTTTTAAAACTCTAAAAACAATTTCAGTACCATATATTGAGGTGAGATGCCTTTTTTTTGGAAATAGTATGTGTATCCAAGTCAGGAAGATTAGAGTGAGTTGTAAAACTATCAGTTTTAAACAAGGCTGTTTTAACACTATGATACAAGGAGAGGAGAAAGTCTATGAGCAAAACAAATTTTTAATAAAATTACACTCTTAATGCAGGAAGGAGTCCCTGCCTGTAAAGAAGGGAATTTCTCCAAGGGACAGATAGTTTCATGTTTATTTACTGAGTTCAATTAACAGAAAAAGGAAAAAATGCTGACATCATTTGGGATTTTTCTCCTTTTCTATTGTCTGAAAAAAAGAATCCTAATACTTACAAACTTTGCCTAGGTTTGGAGTAACCTCACTGATCTCAGTCAAAGCACACAAAAGGAAAACCCATTCAAAAGATCAGCCCCATCTTTTTCATATAATGGGATGCAGAAGTAAAAATATCCCTATTTTTAGACCTTAATAAATTCATAATGTAATATTATATACCCCACAAGTCAGAAAATGCCTCCCTCCCACCAAAGCTTAATAAAATAAACACAGCTGGAAGACCAAAACTTCAGGATGCCGCAGGGAGAAAGGAGGAGCAGTCAAGGATGTTGCCAATGCCCTACAAAGACAACAGAAGAGAAAGAAGAAGGAACATAATTCCTTCTAGGACCCAGATTTCCCAATTGCACTTCAGCAAACTTCTCAAGTGCTCTTTAGCAATACATACTCACTAGACACAGAGATTTCTTGGTTCCAGTTTGTAAGTCACCACAGTGCACAGTTATCTCATTTTCAGCTAGACAATATTTAGCTTTTCAGAGAACAAAGAAAAAAAAAGAACAGAAACAAAAACACCAAAGCAACAAAAAGACAAGTTACATGTGTACAATAATATATATATAATATATATTTTTTTTTCTCTAAGACGTTACAGTGACACAAATGTCTGACATTCAAGTCACCTTACAGCTACTACTTATATATTTCCTCAGATGTGCTGATGAGATCACAGGTTTTTCTACCTCTTATTTATCTACCTCAATAAACTTCTGCCTATCAACTATCTGTAAGTAAGAAATATCATTTAACTAAGAAGTCATAGTTATGTGCTTTAGATATATGCCTTCAGTTGAAATACTAGTGCACTTGCATGTGTGTACAACAACGTGTGTATATTTATGTGTATGTGCAGTCGCTTGCTCCAGTAAAGTTCCTTTTTGAACATTATTACAAAGTTTTTCAAAGTTGAAGAAGTATTTAGAAACACAATTCTTGTTGAAATTAGTGAGGTTCATCAACCTAGAGGGAACACTGAAAGCGATTTAATAAGGGATATATAAATAAAATATAGTAATTAATAATAACCACCCACATACTTCAAGTTATTTCAGTTGAAATTGTGAGGTTTGGGGTTTATTTTAAGGTTTGGGGTATTTCAAATACAATAACATGATAACCACTGAGAATTTTTTTTGCCCTGGTCCTTTGCATTATAATCAGAATTGAATACTTTGTTCTTTCTTTGAACTACCCATCTCTGCTCTAAATTATAGAACAAAAGCTGCTTTAGTCTTTCATTTCTAGCTAGTAACAAACACTTCCAAGAATAAATAAACATTGAGAAACAGCAAGAATGATGACATTTCCTCCTTTTTGCCTCAAGAAAGGACATCCTATTTCATTAGATAAGGTCTGAGAAACTGAACTAATAATCATTTTTCAAGCAAACGATATTGTACAGAGAAGTACTTCAGTCACATTGTATTTGAATGCTCAATAGCACTGAATTACTTGGGTTTTGAGAATTTTTTGTTTGCTTGTTTTACAGACAGCATCTTACTTCTGATTATCAGAGTAATCTGGATCTTTTCAAATGAAACATTTCAAATTTGTCACTTTTTCAGAAAACTTGAGAAGATTTTTTAAATATATAGATTTGATTCAAATTCTTTTTTCTTCTTTAACAATGGAAACATTACCTATGTTTTTTGCTAAACAAGTTGCTTCAAACTTTATTATTTGTCTCTGTTTTCCCATTTATATTTTCAGAATGGAAATGTATAGCTCATCAGTTTAGTGACATGATGGATTTATTTCTAACAAATTGCTAAATAAGGAATGGTTCATTGAAAAAAATCCTGCATTTAAACAAGATACACCAGACCCGTTTACCGTACTCATTACACCAGGCTCAGTAAAATGACAATTCAAATGTCAAGGCCATATGTCTATGCACTTAAAGGACTAAGATACCGTAAAAGGTGACCTTAAGCTTAGGGGTTAAAACCACCACCAACAGATCTAGTTGCTCATCTTAACTAAAACAGAAGATTTGTAAATGTAGCGAAAAGACCACAAAATCTAAAACTCCATTTAGATTCACTGTTCACCCTTTTTTGTCTTCTATAAGGAAAGTATATGATAGGGCACACAAGATATTAAATCTCATCCAATTTATGTGGGAATAAACAAAGAATAATACAACTAGTAACAAATGTTACCTATGTTTCTTAGCACATCAGAAAGTTTTTCAGAGGCAAGCAATCAAGATGGCCATCTAAAAACCTAAAGCACAGAAAACAGGACGAATTAAGTCAGAATCGCACTTGTCCACAGTTTATGAAGTTGCTGAAAATCTGGAGAGGGTACAGAAAAGAAACTTAAAAATGACTTCAGATATTTGGAAAATACCAATAAGGTAAGCTGAACAGCATCTGTGAGAAAATTAAACCAACGTCTAACTCAAGTATTCTAGTGTGATCACAGAAAAAAATACTGAATGTAATTTTTTGTTTTGTTTTGTTTTGTTAATTGACTTAGGTAATGCCTGAAAAAAGGCAAAACACAAAATACCTGGAAAAAGGTAATTGCTGAATAAAGGCAAACATATGCAAAAGTTTGAAAAAAGATGCACTTCCTTTTCATTTATGTGGCCAAGCAACTATTTAAACAAGGCATCAATGGATATGAAGGCTTCCATGAAGTTTTCAGATAAAGAATGGATAATTTTGTTAAAGGATATATCTAATTCACTGCAAGCTATTGGACTTAATATTACAGTTGATGCTAACCAGACAGTCAGACAAATGATCTAACTGTTCCCTGGGGTCTTAAAATACATGAGTCTATAGGTCTTACCTCTCATCCTTTCCGTCACCATTGTATCACCTTGCTGTCCTAAGACATACGAAAGAAAACAGTCCTTGAATTGTAAAGTCAGGGAAACAAATTCTCTTTAGTTCTTTTGAAAATAGTAGAGGGATGCAGATAAAGAAGAAAATCTCTGTGTGCACTCTCAATTTATTTTATTAAGAATATTGCACATCTATTTTTTGAAAAAAATCTTTTTTTTGCCATAGAGCACATGCTATGCTGAAATATTAATAGCAAGTGTCCATGAATGTGGACATACTAATATATATATAATGGATTCTTTATTAACATTTTAAATTCACTAACTGCAATTTATAATATAGATTAAATCCTGTAGTGCAGAACATTTAATTTCTTTACAAATATATAGGCTAATAATATGAATTTAAGCTTTCAACTACCATCCACTGTACATTATGCAAGGGTACATTTTCTGTTGCTTTCATGTCCTTGACTTTCTCTGTTTATTTTTTACCCTATGATTTATGTAGTGTCTTTGCCAGAAGAGGTAGTGTATTCTATTGCATTCTTAGCCTCATTATTAGTAATGGATTCATTTTCAGTTTCATCACTAAAAACAGTTCATTATCTGCAAAGACAAAATTATCTTCATATACATTCTGAAGTAATTGATTCTCTCTATTTATATGCAGAAGAGAAAGCTCACTCACTCAAACTGGGAATGAAACCCCTTCTTCTTCCCCTCACCCTTTCTTCCATACAACAGTGGCATAAAACAACTGCTATTTCCACAGGTAATATAAAAATGTTCAGTGATAAAACAAGCTTAGTTACTCCCCAATTATGTTATTCTTTGTAGAAAAGAGAGGTTTTTTTAAAGATATAGTTTGGCTAAACAAAATGGCCACCATCTTCCATCATAAAAGAACTCTCATGAAACATCACCGGAAATAAATATTCTGTTTATTAATTCTTATAAGTGTTAATACTTGCCATTATCATTCTTCCTTTGTCAGTAACCTCCTCTAAGAATACTTGATCTTTTAGCAGCACAGAATACAATTAAAGATTAACAGTAGTATTACTCTTTATAGAGTAAAACTGAGATCTATTTATCTCACTCAAGGAGGGAGGGAGAAACTGAACAGTTGAAGTGTCCTAAGCATTTTCAATAAAGTAGAAGAGATTGTCTTCTTTCAGATTTTAATTTTGATTTATTTATTTAATATCTGGAGTGGAGAACAAGCATACAAATTTATTTCATTTTATGTTCATTTTTAGGCCCACAGATGATACAGTTTTGTTCCAGATCAATTGTGCCTTCTAAGTGATTTACATCTCAGTACTTCTGAATGTGTATCACTCTTCATATATATTTGTTCACTGAATTTATAAGCATAATAAAATATATCTCTACATAGATAGCACAGTTAGAAAGCAGCTAGGTCTAAGAAAATTCTTCTCTCAGCTGATCTGGACACTAGTATGAACCAGTGGAAATGTCCACTTCATTATAAGTAGGAAATATTTTTACTTTCATTATTAAATCTACTCAGTAAAATTCATTTTTCATTTTCTACATTTCTCAAATAAGTGGTCTCCATGATCTTTCAATGAGTATTTTCAATTGGTGATCCAAAACCAAACAAAACTGACTTTTTTTTCTTTTCCCCTCAAACTTGTATGGGCCTAATTATTGCATGAAACCACTATATTCTTTTACAGTTTCTTCAGAAAGAACAGAAACAGTCAAAGACAACATTTAGACTTTACTGTTGCAGCAAGATACTTCAGTAATGTACTGCAACTTGTTCTTCAGTACTGCTGTGTTTAGCTGATTATCATGACTGTCTCAAACTACAGAACAGATGAATTTAGAAATCAGTCTGGAAAGCCTTTGCCCCAGATTGCTCAGACCACAGGGCCTTTTGGAACACACCATAGCTTCCTCACCCTTTCCTTTAAAGAAAGGTTTCCCTTTAAAGGAAGGAAACACAAGAAGGTCTCCTTTTGCGAGTAGTGGAATGCAAGTTGCCATTGGCAAGATGCCAAGTCTTACTAGGTTCAGTAAGATGCTGAACTGTAATACAAGTAAACCCTTAAAAACTTATTTACAATACATGCATGTTGCCCTTTTCTAATTTTATTGCTCATATGTTCACAGTTAAGCTTATTCTTAATTTTTTCACTGGATCAGAATCACAGTGTTCAACATCTTGAAAGTTCAAGCCCTAAAAGCCTCTGTGTGTTCAAGATGAAAGGACATGTTTCCATATGCAACTATTGACATATATAGCAACCTTGCCCCTTACTCTTGTACTTCCAGCATTTCAGGAATGTGCTACCTTTCCATTGAGTGTGAATGCCGTGTGAGTCAAGACAGAAGCTAGACTAAAATTCCATTGGTGTTTCATGAGGGGAAAAGTACACAGAAAGAATACACAATAATAGCTAGTGAGAATGGTTCAATTTGGGGAAAGGTAACAGGTATTTTGGCAAGAACAGAGATTGTGCAGAAGGAGTAGAGAAGAGACACTCATTCACACTGTTTTAAACAGGAAAGTTTTCAGCCCCTCATTATTTGACTCAATTTGCCCAATTGCTAGACCATTCTACAAGGAAAGGCCTCACAGACAGGTAATAAGATGTATTAATCAGTGCTAGAAACTGAAACTCATTCCCTCTTGGTAACAGCTTATGTTCAGCTTAGATCCTCAGCAGTGGGTCTTGGTGCCATATTGGTCATGTATTATCTGGGCTCAGTCATGCGCTACACAATATTTAGTATCTTAGGAATAAACTGTATCATTATGGTCTCTAGTAACTCTCAAATGACCATTCCAATCCTCTCCTGTTCCACACACCTGTCAATTTAGTTCCATTACATCTCTTTGTCTAGTTATGTTAAAACACCCGAAAAGTGAATTATTTCAAATTCCCCAAAGAATAAGATCACCTTATGTAAATATTGTTCTGTATGAATGAGCAGCTTGCAAACACATTTTCCTGTAGGAATTGTTAATATATTTTTTAAAGTAACTTGAATAATTTTAGGTTACTTTTCATCATCAGTTATGGAACTTCACATTTGGTATGAAGGCAATATGAGATACAGAATAATCTGAGGTAATTTCAATACTAAAGACATATCAGTTACAATCACAAGCAGCCTGCATCATTTTAAAAACAATCACTGCCACAATGTTCTTTTATTTTCTTCTGAGGAAGCAAGGCTTTTGAAGATGCCTAGTTACAATGAAGTAATTAGCATTTTTGTAATCCATAATATTTGTGTCACTCTTTTAAAAAAGAAAAGCACACAGCTAGCTTTTCAGAAAGTAATTCAGATGTTTTTCTCCAAGATAGAAAAGAAAGGCCTAAATATTACTTGAATAAATTTAAATCAGCCAGAAAAGCAAGAAACCAGAGTGTATTGACCTCAATCTCACTATGCATTACCATATAAAGAAATGATTTAAAAACATTAAAAAGCATGTAAATGAGTTTTTTTTTTCCTCTCTCCTTTTTCCAAAACACAGGCCATGTACTTTTCAAAATCATTATGACATAAGGAGGTTGCTGATACTTCTGAAGAAAATAGACTGGAGAAGAGACCTGGGAACATAAAGAGGTAAGAAAATAAAATTTACAGGAATGAGGTAGAGACAGAAGCTAAGTAACAGTGGAAGACGAGAACAAAGTGTGTGCAAGTATAAACTAGGGATGCAGGAAAGGAAGACAGATGGGGAAAGAAGGAAAGGCAGAAGAAGCAAAAGCCTGAGAACAAAAATACTTAGTGTTTGGAAGCATTTATACAATCCTAAATCCCTTCCTCCATATTTGTGAAGTTACCTGTAACTTCCTTCAACTTCCCCTCCCAAGTAAGTTTCTAGTTTCTGTGCTGTAAGGAGAACACAGTTACAGTTAGAAAAATGAAACGATTACTCTGTGTGTGTGTGTGTGTGCGTGTGTGCGTGAATTGTCCCATAATGAAACTTAATCTAATAGTTTTCACTATCTGTATCTACTAACTTTTTACTTAGCTGTTTTAGGATTTTTTATTTTCCTTTTGAAATGTCAACAGAGTATCTTCATGAAAAAGTATATACTCTTCTTTCAAATAGTATTTGTGCTCCTGTGTGTCTTCAGTATTTAGATACAGTGCTCTAAAATGTCTGTTAAATCAGGCAGCAAAGACAAATGTAATGTAAGTTATGATCAGAACATGACTGAGGGCTACTAAAATCTATGATGATAATTTGTGAAGATGGGTAGTCAAAATAAGTCAAAATAAAAGGATGAGAGAGCATAGAAGAGAGAGCAAGAAATTGAGATAAACTGAAAAGGAATACAAGCAAAGGGGAAGTGGCAAAGATATAAAATGTTAAGATTTAACTATTGTAATATTGAAGGAATTGATAAAATAAGTCATTTTGAATCACTAAAAATATAGCTACATCAAATTAAATGCTGGGGGAAATAACAAGCACACAAACAGGGATAGAACAATGTTTAGACCACATGAATTGAGAATCAAGTCTCACAGCTCAATTCCTGCAAGACAAGTTGATGCCTAGTGTTAGAACAGGATTAATTTAATTCCTCTACAGCTCAAAGTATTTATTTGTTTTCCCAAGGAAATGTGTATCTCAAACATACACTTGTCCAAGCACAAAAAAGTTTTAAAATTGTCTATCTGAAGTTTGAATATATGAAAAAAAGAATATTCAGTCATTTAAATTTTCTATGGAAGTCTGGAATTGGAAGGATTATCAGCAGCTAATATTCTTACAGTAATTTCTGCTTTAATTAAGTGTAGAAACTGTTCTTAAAATCAGAGGTGTTGCTTCAGTGCAGTGACTAGTTCAGGGTCTTCTGTTGAAAAAAATTTTTTTTAAAGAAATGTGAGTTTCTAAAAATGTGAGGAAAAATTGTTGGTCCATCAACAATCATTTTGGCAAGATACACTGCATCTTTAGCAAGCATGAAAAACAACATCCTCTCACTTGTCATACCTTCAGCCTAGTTTTTCTCTTATGCACACGGCCATGGATTTATCACTAAATAATTAAGATAATGCATACATAAAAAAATGCAAGAGAATTCCCCATATACATTTGATATTAATAATAAAAATATTATTAAATATTGAATTAATAATAAAAATAAACAAAACCCTACTAACAGTAAATATCTGATGAAAGCATTAAAGTAATTAAAAATGAACCTAGCCAAATACAATACTGATGAGAATACTTTATTACTGCAAAATGAACAGCAGACTTTTGCTAAAGTCAGTGATCCAAGTTATCTTTATTATTCATACCTGTGACATAACTGAATATTGAGCAATCATTCCAATTATTCTAAACAGTTTAGGAAAAAAAATTAATCCTAATTCTCTTGAAGTGCTTAAAACAGTTGAATATATTTAATTTTAAAGGCATTTCAGGAAACTTTAAAAATTAGAAGGAAAAAAAAAAGAACTTCTGACCTCAACAGACATGATCCTATACCAGATAATTCCTATTAGATGAATTAGAAAAGTTTTTTCCTTCATTTCATTCTGCCCATGATTAATTTACTACTTTTTTGTTAAAAAATAATCAAATAATAAAAATATAGGGCAGACTTTTATTTCATAAACATGAAATTATAGTTAAGTCACAGAATGCATGATAAAAAAAATTAAATGAAGTTTTATAAGTTTGTATATATATAATACATTAAATACATACTAGCTTTTTCTGACATTGGTGAAAAGTATTGAAGAGGCATGTTATTGTCAAAATATGTAAAAATTTACATTTTTATGAATTTCAATAAAAATGTTAATTTCACCAAATTCTAAATTGGATTTGCCATAACTATGATTCTAACTCATTTCTCATAAGTACAACTTCATACGAGGAAAATCTTGTTTTAAAGCTATTTTTACATAATCTAACTTTTTGTCCCATATAATTAAAATTAAAGGAAGAAAATCAATTGCTTAAATCATATGTTAAATATTTTAAGTATGTATAGACACTCATAAATTTCCAGGACTGAAAAACTGTACTAAAATTCTTCAAAAAATAAATCAATTCCAGTGCCCTCTAAGCCTACACACTCAGACACCACTTATAAATAGTGTCAGCATCCAAGTTTTTTATTAAACATCTTGATCAGATATACAAAAGAAATCATCTATAGAAGTCAGGCTAATTACTGTCGTGTGCTATTTCAGCTCAAACCTAAGCATTTTCTTTGATTCATCTAGTGTTTTATATGAGAGTGTTTCAAGAATTATCATGCATTAACCTTTTCTAGATTAATCTCCCTTTATTTGGTAATACGAATTAACTATTTTTATCCCACTGTTGGTGATGGGAGTCATATCCACAATTCCACATTTCTCAAGATATGTTCATTGTGAGAGCATAATCTGAAAAAAAAAAAAAAGACGAAGAAAAAAGAAAAAAATAAATGCCCAGTGGGCTCAACTGCAAGCAAATACTGAGAAAATAATAGCAACAGTTCTTTACATATATTTTTCCCTTATATACTATGAAGGAACTTGAGAATATGCTAGACTATCATGCTGCATTGACTGACACCAATGCTCACTCGTACTAGTGTAATTTGTTATCTAAAATCACATTTGACTTACTTAATCTTAAATATTGATAAGGTGGAGAACATATAAGGGAAAAAAACCCTGATTTGTTGTCATTTTCTCCAGCAACTATGCAATACTGTGGATATCAAAAAAGGCAAAACCATTTCCTGTGTAGTAGAGAATTCCCCACTTTATCCTAGTTACGTCTTCATTGTAATATATGACTATTATGGATAACAATAAACTGAGGTGTCATAAGCTATTTGGGGGATTTAAAAAAGAATAAGAGGAAAATTAAAATTAAGCAGGCATAATTAAAAGTTAATATTTTTATTGAAAAAGAAATTTGCTTTAAAGCTTGTATTTAATCCCTGGTGAAATCTTGACTGTCTAAAAGAAAATCAATAACAACAAAACAAAAGGAACGCAACCTGGAAATCAGAGTCAAAAGCTAAAATCCAAAAAAATCAGTTTCAATTATAAATTTGATTTAAAAAATTATAATAAAAAAACTAGTATTTTCAAACAAGGCTTGCTATAGTGGCTTACATAGTAAAAGAAAAATAAGTATGGAAGTACCTAAATTAATGCCTGGACTTAATCCAGTACAAGATCAAAAGGGTACATTTACCTCCCTCAGTCCTCTGCTGAAAAGCACAGCACGGTATTTTTGGTATTCCAGTTGGCTGCAGTTCAGACCCCTCCTGAGTGAAGTGCTCTGCTGTGTCCAGGCAAGCAGTCACCTCCCACTGTGGGGGCACCAGGAAGAGAAAGGCTGGCATCCTTGTTAACACCTATAATATTTGCAAGTCACCTCTTCCTTGCCACATAATTTTTATGAAATGAAGGGCTAGTCACTTAAATCAATCTTTACATAGGGATTTCTTTCACTGTGTACATACCAATCTAGAGTACTGGAAACTGATGCTAAGGAATTGCATATTATTTCAGATACAAATGAAGGCAATGGAATTTAGATCTAAAATACAATGATATCTAGGTCTAGAATTTAGATCTAAAATTTAGGTCTAATAAGTCCACAGAAAAGACAATCCTGGTCCTAAGGACATTTATTGAAAACAACTGTGAAGCAAACAGAAGTATAAAAATAGCATATGAGGATTATTGTCAAAAAAAAGATTACTTGTACTGAAAAGAACTGACAATCACAAACTGGAAATTAGAATGGCATTGCAATTGAAAAATTAGACAGTGAACCATGGTCAGACTGGGCCTGTGCTCTCCTAACCTGTAATGAGATCTAAAGCTGGACTGAGGTCCATATCTAACATTCAATTGCTTGGGCTCCATCTCTGAAATTGCGTGTAACCAAAACACTTATGGTAATAAAAAGAGTTAGGAATTGGATTTGAATTAAAAACCAAAGGCACAATTTGGGTATGAAAGTATTGAACACAGTACAAATTTACTTGTCATGCAATACCTCAGCAACAAGTGGAGTGCATAATAAAAATGAACTAATTTTGTATGTATTAAAATGAATATTTGTTAACATGTTTAACATTGACATTTTTGTTTGTGTACTAGAAACAGAATAGCCACATTTGTGCAGTATTCTACACAATGCAATGAATCTTCCTGTGCACTTATCACTAATTCAGTATTTTTAAGCCAACTTCATTGGATTTAAAGCAGTATCTTCAGGAATATTATTGGTTTAATCAAAATTCTGTTACTTTTTTCTAATGGAATAGCATTACATTTATATGTGATATTAAGTTTAAAGAATATTTCTTGTTTACCTCTTTCTCACTTCTGCTTTCCTCTTCAGGGAGGCTCCTTCACTTCCTTCCCTTTTTTTTCCTTCCTTTCTCTTTTACTGAAGTCATTTCCTCTCTCCCCCTTCCTCTCTCTCTTTCTCTCTCTTCTTTTCCTCATTACTTTACTCCCGCAGGTTCAGTTTGTTCTTTCATCTCTCATCTCTCTTTTTTCCCCATTTCTGTTCAGCTTCATCAGTTTCAGTGGATGTGTATACTCTGGGTTTCCTATTGCATCACATCTTCTTTCACTAGCAAAGGGGTAAGCTAGATTTCCAGAGGTGGAAGGCATAAAGTTTCAAAG
Organism: Apteryx mantelli; assembly: GCF_036417845.1. Classification (NCBI taxonomy): domain Eukaryota; kingdom Metazoa; phylum Chordata; class Aves; order Apterygiformes; family Apterygidae; genus Apteryx; species Apteryx mantelli. Next base: position 83,248,236 of record NC_089979.1, read on the forward strand.
GCTAAAGGCAAATGATAAGGAAAAGTGTGAGATTTAGTGGCTTTGCATCTACAAAAATTTCAGCAGAGAACTCAGTTTTCAATTTCATATGCACGACACAGGTTTGATCAAAAAAACTTATTAGCAAGTCTCCTTCAGAAAGTTTCAGCAGCTGTGGAACAATTTCTCTTTTTAACCTCAAGATGTAAAAAGCAAAGCTGGTTTTCTCCCTAATGAGGACAGGAGCTGTTGGATTAAACGATTAATTTACTACTTAAGCCTCACTGACATTTCCCCACTACACATCTTGACAACCTTCTCTGTGAACTTAACATCACCTTCGCAAGTTCCCCCTAGAGACCAGCCTTATCATGATGGAAAGCAAGAAGTGAATACCAACAACAGAAGAATTAAACTAAAATCTCCATCTGTTACAGCAAGAGGCCTAGCTACAGCCCAAGCCAATCTGGTCAGCAATGCCTCAGCACTTCAGAACAAAGCACTGAAATATGATGCTCCTGAGCCTTTTCTTGTTAATTATAGGTCTTAATGCTTTTTTCAGTCACTTAAAAAAACAAACCCATAATTTATAATGTTAAATGTTTTCCCTGTCGCATTTTTCTTAGGACTTGTCTACAGGATAAAAGCAAAACAGATTGCAAAAGTCAAAAAGTCGAAAAGTCAAAAAAAAAAAAGAAGAATTAAATAAAAAGTTTGGTAAAGACACTCTAGGTCATTGTTCTATGTGTACTTCCTTCTTCTTCCCTTAGTCCATCTGGTGTCTTAAAATTACCTTCAACTTGCTGTGGACGTAAGCCTTTTATAAAAATGATTGACATAATCTGTATGAAATAATTTTTTAATGAAATTCATTATGTTGCTCAAAAAGCACACTATGAGCATCTGACTGCTTGGTTCCTTTCCTGCTACACAGAATGCAATAGTACAACATGAGAGTTAACAACTATTTATAACTTGGACTCAACCCATCCCTTCAGACACTGTAATATAACAGCAGTTATTAAAGCAGGGGTAACACAACCTAACTTGCACTGCTTGTGAACAGCATTCAGCAATAGAACCTTTATTCTGATTGCTTATGAAAATCAAGGCTTGGAAAACAGGCATACAGCTGAGCATCTTTTTAATTAAAAGCAAATATCTACTATCTAATCTATATTACTATCTAATTATTATTATTATAGTAGTACAGTCAAAATCACATTTGGGTGTGAAAGCCACTGTACAAAGAGTTATTTGAAATAAGCAATGCAAATATAGAGCAGTGAGAAATACAGAGAAATGAAGAAAAAAAAATGAGATGGCAAGAAAAATGTTAAAGTCATCATGTTGAAAAACAACTTCAACTTAGGAGAACAAATAATAACAGTGGAAGGTTTGGGGAAAATAATACAGGAAAGATGAAAGTAGAAGAGCTGCTATGCAGTAAAACTGAAATGAAGAAACTGGGTTGGTGAAGGCTGGAGAAAATAGTTTCACTGGCAGAGAAATGTAAGTTGTACAATGTTCTGTGAATGTCCAGAAGGGTGTGTATTGGCTACTTATTCATCTACCTCCAGAGGCTAGAACCTTAAACTTTTTTCTTCATCAAGGCCATATGGTGGCATGGAAATGAAAGAGAATGAACCAACAGTTCTTTTAGCCACTTTAGAATGTGTAACATCTGGAGTATTGTATCCAACCACATTAAAAATATCATATAACATATGGCATCTGTTATATCTTTTTCAAGCACGTGTAAGTGTAAAGCAGATACATGTAAAAGTGTATCACATACCTGAGGGATGAAAAATTTATTTCAATTTTAATAAGTCAACATACCTGGTTCCTACAAAAGAAATGTAAAATACAGCTTCAGAAAATTGCATGTATTTAAACCTTACAACTGAAGTCAGTTGCAAAACTCCTACTGAGGTCATTACTACCAAGAATTAATCTAAGACAGCAATTAAAATATAATTATTTTTAAACTAAAAAAATAGAAAAGGCTGGTAGATGTTGCTATAGTACTACGCTTGGCAGAAGACTCTGCAGTAGGGACTCTTATTCAAGATTTTCTAACCTAAATAAAATTAAAATTCCTTAAACACAGCTATACTATCAATTATTCATCCTTTTCTTATCCAAAAGTCTAGTACTCTCAGTTGACTAGAAAAATGAAATAGTGTGTTAATTTGAAACACATCTTACAGGACATTTTGTACTAAATATAGATATTGTGGATCTTTTTCCCTTTACTATACTGGGGAAGTACAATGCCTTTCAACATTCTGCATGGGGGAACAGGAGTTTAAAAAATAATAAAGATAAGAGATCTAGGAAGCAAGTGAGGGATTAGAATTAGGACAAAACTGGAGAGCTATAGATAAAATTAAAGATAACACATTACCTATTTCTACATTATGTTTGTTAGCTATGTCTAAGTTCACTTTTCCCTCATCCATAATATGGATTAACAGGGGAGAAGTCCACCAGGGAAAACTAGAATTCAGACTAGTCCTTTCTATGCCTACTACAGATTTGAGCTAACATGGGCAATATGGATGGTCTGGGGTCCAGGCTCAAGTCCTAACCTAACATGACTCATATTTGCCTAAGGCAGGTTCTTTTACCAAAAAACAAGAATTCTGCAACAACTTCTAAGGTTCAAGAGAGAACATGCTACAACTCATATGTCAAGGCAGAGGTTTGTTTAATAACAAACATGAGATCTGACAACATTTACCATAATTAGCCAAACATCCTATAGCTCACCATTTCCCTCAGTCATATAGTCTCTATATCTTGGTAATAAGGGACACTTCTTTTTTTTTTAAAGATAACTTCTGACTACAGCTCAACTAAATCCAAAGTTTTTGGCTTGTGCTCCTTTGTTATTAGTCCTTTTGAATAGCAAGGCACAAGCATCAATCTCTTTCAGCTATACAATGACTGATATGGTTTGATAATTTTGCTAACTATATGATTAAGCATAAGCTGAAGCATTTCAGTAGTAAACTCATGCAACACTAAAGAGAAGAGCTTGCTGTTTTGCTCCTTATTTCACGTCTTAATAGACAAAAAAAATGTACACTGCTTTTGCATTTTATGTAGCTGTAATCTTTCTGAAAAAAATTGTAGATATTTACATTTTACTATCTTGAGACAAGTATTTATTGTTGTGAGACCAAGGTTTAGGAGTTCAGTGTTCCTCAGAAAAGTGATAATTAATATTTGATATATTATGTAATAGTATAACAAGATCACTGCATATATTTCTCAGTGTGAGTTATTAGACACTGTTCCAAATTTTTTTTATCAGTGCTAATAAAAAAAATTGGCGATATGATGAAATCCTCCAAAAATAATAAGTAAGGTTGGCAATGCAATGGCTAATAAAGGAGCCATCTAACATTATAGACATGCTACAGCACCATGGACAAATATAGTCAAGAGTCAGTTATCAGATCTTGATTGTCTCCACAGCATCCAATAGAAGCCATTTGATAAAACATTTTCCTAATGCATGTCCTTTATTTGAACTGAACAGTGAAAGTTCAGATTTGTAGAGTTTTTCAAACAGCACACTTCAAGAGATATCTATAGTTGTTACATTAAAAGAGAACCCTGAGTACCACACTGTCACTTAATATAGGCCTTGTCAAAGCAATAGAACAAGACAACCATCCCTTATTCCAAATAAATAGGCAAGATCATGCACCTGCAATATTACTTTTCTTCAGCTGCCACCAAAGCACACAGCCGATAGTCACTGCAGTTCTGTGCTTTTAGGTATGGAGATTTGTGAATCTAATCTTCCTATAATTCACTTCAGAGTCCAATTCTGTGCTAGCTCATTAAGAGTTTGTATAGTTTGGATGGACTATATAAGGAGATGACTAGTCTGATTATTAATTTGAGTGATGGCTATTAGAGGATCTGATAGCACCAGAGGCCTGACAGAGCTTTTTTGAAAAGAAATGAATTCTGCCTGCTTTGAGTGGACTTGCCAGTTCAGTCTAGTATGCAATCCTAAAGTTCATGCAAGCACAAAACACCTCAGAGATTAAATAGCCTATTCTTACTAAAATCTGATCTTGTGAATTATCATCGTATTCTTTTTCAAATGGGTGAGGTATCGAAATTGTAGTCCATAAAACATTGCAAGGATGCTGCTGCTGTTATAGTGCTCTATATAATATAGAGCACTATAGTATAATAGCTTGACCTTTTCAGTATTTTCTGTTTTGACTGGGTTAGCATCCAATGCCTATTTTATACTAAAAGGGGAGTGTAAAAGGAGGCAAGGGAGACAAGAAATGGTCATGTGACCAAAATTCAGACTAGTCAAAAGGTTGAAGTGTGTGACCAGATGTACAGAGTGCATTATAGACTGCAGTTCCATCAGTTCATTCTCCTGAGAAAGATTATAGCCAGAACATAAAATGGCAGTTAATTTTCATGACAAATAAGGAAACAATAGAATAATGTTTAGTCCTCAGATTCAGAAGACCTAGGAAGATCAAAGACATCATTGATCACTGATAAATTTCACAGCATTTTCTGATGACAGTTTAAAAAATGAAAAAAATGTAAAGGTGCAGACACTAGTTTTCAAGCCATCTGATCAAAGTGTAAAAGGCTCAGTGGCCTGATTAGAAGCCCTGTTTATTGTTAATTTCAGCTTGGAAATGTCAGGGAAAAAAAATTATCTTGTAACAGTCTTTATTTTCAAGAAATTTTTCATCAGCAAAGAGGAAGGAGTGCTGTATTAAGAAGTAACCTGACTAAAAGATCTAATAGAAAGCATAGACAAACCAATAGATTCAGATATGGATGGAATGGTTACCTTGATGTCAGTGGTGCTCATAAAAAAAAAGCTCATCTAGGGCAAAATCAGGAGAGAATAAAGACAGGTAAGGAAATTAATGGAAAATAACAGAATTCCATTGAAAATAGATTGGAAGAATAAATTTCTGATTTGGATTAAAAAAAAAAAAAAGCTTGGTTGATAAGACATGTGTTGGAATAATAGACTTATATGAGGCATTGAACCTGGCTGGACAGATGTCTACATCTGACAAAAAAAAGAATCAACATTATATATTTTACACTGAGTATTCTTTAATTACAAAAAAAAAAAAAAATGTAACTGCACTTTTATAAGTGACTTTGGTATCCAGATTCCTCAGGGATTTGATGTGTGCAATTCCATATCTATCAGGAATGGCAAAATTTGTGAAAAAAGTGATAGACGAATCAAGAACCCCTTAGAGAGGTAACTTCTTGTCTGCTCAGTAATGTGAGATCGTTTGATGAACATTTTAAGTACAGCCAAATGCAGAGTTAAAAACATTAGAAGAATTTTTATAGTTTATGTTCACAATTTAACCTTGCAAACTTGAAGATTTTATCTTGCAACACTGTCAACAAAGAGAAGTCATAATCATCTGTTCTACAAGAGTGCTTACAATAATACTCAATATAAAGACTGTCAAGGAAATATTGCTCAAAAATTGTAAAGAGAAATAATATCTCTTCTTTTAGCGTTCAAGACCCACCAGTATTGGACTACCATATCCAGTTCTGACTCTGATTTAAAAAACTGTTGAAAAACTGAGATTTCAGAAAAGTTCTAAAATGCTCCTTTGTGATCCAGAAACTTGGCTTAGTAAGTCTATGTTTAAGACTCAAAGGTCATTTGATTACAGTCTATAGACACCTACAATGCATAGAATTTTCTAATAACATATGTAATTATGTTATAGATAACTTTTTCATAATAGTTTCTAATGAAGTGCATAACTGAAGAATAAGGAAGCTCTATAGAGTTACATCTAGGTTTTGCTCATGATCATTTGTAACTTTAAACAGAATACATTTTTAAAATTCTACTTCAAAACTTGCTTCCCTTTTATGGCAATAACCTCTGTTTGATTTCATAAGATTTGTGTTAATAATACTCTATTTATCTGGGGAGGAGGCATTTTTAAATGCTTCCAGTGATTTACATTCAAGTGGAGCTGTGAATATGGAAACACATTTGTGTTGCATCTAAAAATAACTTTTAAATCTAAAAGAGCAGTTAGAACATAAAAAAAAGTGAACATCAAAACTAAAGAAGGTTAACAATTCAGTAAAATTGCAGACCTCAGAAATAATTAAGGAAAGTTTCCATATTTCTACTACAATTCTGCAAGAGAAAATTAGAGACCGAAGTAACATCTGTGTAGGCAGGAATTCAATAGTGTAATTGGCCCTAGCTTGAAGAAAAGAATAAATAGAAACAAAAAGGAAGAAGCAAATGCAAAAGAAATAAGAGGAAAAAGGCAGAATTGCAGGTAAAGAGAATTGCTCAGAAAGATTTGAAAGGTTAATAGAAGTGATTTGGCCTTTAGTATAAATACATATAGTTACTAAAGTCAACTTTCTGGTCCGCTAATTTGATGATGCCACTCCCTTGATGGTTCTCTTTGGATTCAGCTTTTCTTTACCTTGTCTTTTCAATATGCTACTGCTTTCTCCCTTCCAATTTCTTCTCTGCTGAGCCTTTCATTAACATCTATCCTTTCTCTTCTCTAAATGAGGACTGATAGCACCTCACCGATAAATCTGCTAGGTGCTGTGCCTTCCTTATGAAGACTTTTGCTCATGGTTCAGATGTGCTAATCTCGTAAGATCACATCCACATTGATGTCCCTCTACTATTCACTCGGCTACAGCAAGCGAACTGAATTGAGTTATATTAACATACCTTTGTGGTTCCAATTTACCTTTCATGTTCGCTGTCCTTAGAGCAAAAACATCTAGTATAGGAAAGCTCCTTCTTGATGCAACTCAATTATAGAATCCCAGAATAGTTGAGATTGGAAGGGACCTCTGGAAATTGTCTAGTCTGACCCACCTGCTCAGAGCAGGGTCAGACAGAGAACATTTCTCAGGCAGAACGTTTGTGCCACGTCCAGTTGACTTTTGAATATCTCCAAGGATGGAGAATCCACCACTCCTCTGAACAACCTGTTCCAGTGGATGATGACCCTCAAAGTAAAGAAGTTTTTTTATGTTTAAGTGGAATTTCCTGCATTTCAGTTTGAGCCCACTGCCTCTTGGTGGCATTCTGCCTTTTCAGTGTCCTTTTAACCAGATTCCCTGCCCCATTCAGCAGCAGGGCCGCATTTTCCCTAGCCTTCCTTTTGCTGCTGATGTTCTTCAGAATGCCTTTCTTATTGCCCTTCACATCCCTCACCAGATTCAATTCCAGATGGGCTTTGGCTTTCTTAAGCCCCATTCCTGCACACTCAGTGTTTCTATGTTCCTCCTTCTTCACCTGATTCTGCTTCTACCATTTGCCTGCTTCCTTTTCATGTCCAAGTTTAGTAAGAAGCCCCTTCTTCATCCATGCAGGCTTCCTGCTGCCTTTGCTTGATATTCTGCTCATCAGGACAGACCTTTCTTGAGCTTGAAGGAACTGATCCTTGAAAATCAACCAGCTCTCCTGGAACCCTCTTCTCTCTAGGGTCATAACCCATGGAGTTCTTCCAAGCAGATCTCTAAATAGGACAAAATCCAATCTCCTGGAATCTAGGGTTGTGATTCTGCATTTCACCCCTCCTCACTTTTCTGGCCTGTCCTTCCTAAAGACCCTGTATCCATCCATTGCTGTACTTCAGTCATGACACTGTAGCCCTGCAGCTGCACACAGACCTTAATTCCCCCACTTTGTTCCCCATGCTACATGCATCACTGTACAGGCACTTCAGAGAGGCACCCATTCATGCTGATTTCTCAGAGAAAGTGAGCTTTATAATGCTGTCCTTCAGACACTTCTTTATTTATGTGCATACACTTGAGGTGGGCCCCCTTCAGCCTTTCTTTTTGTTGATTATGAGGTCTCTCTTGTCCACAGCACCCCTCCTCTTTTGCTTGCCAAACCACTCCACCACTTTCTCACTGAGTGTGGGTCATCCTCTCCTTCTGCTGTCATTTCTCGCTTAAAGCTCTCCTTACCAGGCTGGCCAGCCTGTTGGCAAAGATGCTTTTGCCCCATTTAGTTTGGTGGATCCCATTTCTTCTGAGCAGTCCTTGATCCTCAAAAAGGGTCCCCATAGTCTCAGAAACCAAACCCCTGTTGCCAACACCAGCTGCACAAACCCACAGGATCTGTCCACTCCTCCTCAAGTCCTTCCCACTCACTGGCAGGATTGAGGAGAAAACCACCTGGGCCCCCATGCCCTTGACCATCACCACCAGAGGCACAGAGTCACTTAATGGAGGTGGATTGAGAACTGGCTGAATGGCAGAGCTCAGAGAGTTGTGATCAGTGGCGCAGAGTCTAGTTGGAGGCCTGTAGCTAGCGGTGTCCCCCAGGGGTCAGTACTGGGTCCAGTCTTGTTCAACTTCTTCATCAATGACCTGGATGAAGGGACAGAGTGCACCCTCAGCAAGTTTGCTGACAATACAAAACTGGGAGGAGTGGCTGATACGCCAGAGGGCTGTGCTGCCATTCAGAGAGACCTGGACAGACTGGAGAGGTGGGCGGAGAGGAACCTCATGAAGTTCAACAAGGGCAAGTGCAGGGTCCTGCACCTAGGGAGGAATAACCCCCTGCACCAGTACAGGTTGGGGGTTGACCTGCTGGAAAGCAGCTGTGCAGAGAAGGACCTGGGAGTGCTGGTGGACACCAAGTTAAGCATGAGGCAGCAATGTGCCCTTGTGGCCAAGAAGGCCAATGGTCTCCTGGGGTGCATCAGGAAGAGTGTTGCCAGCAGGTCGAGGGAGGTGATCCTGCCCCTCTACTCAGCCCTGGTGAGGCCACATCTGGAGTACTGCATCCAGTTCTGGGCTCCCCAGTACAAGAGGGATGTGGCACTACTGGAGCAAGTCCAGCGAAGGGCTACAAAGATGATTAGGGGACTGGAGCATCTCTCTTATGAGGAAAGACTCAGAGAGCTGGGCCTGTTTAGCCTGGAGAAGAGAAGGCTGAGAGGAGATCTTATCAACGTGTACAAGTATCTGAAGGGAGGGTGTCGAGAGGATGGGGCCAGACTCTTTTCAGTGGTGCCCAGTGACAGGACGCGAGGCAACGGGCACAAACTGAAACAGAGGAAGTTCCGTCTGAATAGGAGGAAAAACTTCCTCACTGTGAGAGGGGTGACAGAGCACTGGACCAGGTTGCCCAGAGAGGTTGTGGAGTCTCCTTCTCTGGAGATATTCAAAACGCGCCTGGATGCAATCCTGTGCAATGTGCTCTAGGTGACCCTGCTTGAGCAGGGGGGTTGGACTAGATGATCTCCAGAGGTCCCTTCCAACCTCAGCGATTCTGTGATTCTGTGATTCTGTAATATTTTCCAGGTCTCTCCTTGCAATATTACTGGTACCCACATGAAGAGCAGCAAGAGTAATAGTCCAAGGGCCAGACAAGCCTCAGCAGTCTTTTTACAGTGTCCTCGTTCCAAGCCCTTGGCAAGCAGCAAGCCTCTTAAATGACAGGTCACATCAGCAGATGGGGGCCTCTGTCCCCCACAGTGAGGAGTCTCCCACTGATATCACTTGCCACTTCCTGCTGCATAGCTTAGGCTCAGCCAGCTCATATGCTTCTTTGGACAGAGTTGCCAGCCCCTTGTTTGCTGCCAGTGTGCTGAACCCCTTCTGTTGTTGCAGATCTGCAAGCAGAGCAGGAACCTTCCTCCCATTGCCAGAAGGCACAAGTTTCCAGCCTTTGCCATCCTGGGAGTCTCCGTTTCCAGCTTGATAGGCACACACTCTTCCTGCCCCTCCTTCAGTACAGTTGGGGCTTTGGTCTCTTAAAGCTGCAATGTCTCTGGTCAATCTCTTTCTCATCATCTCTGGTGCTGCAAAGCCTACTGACCTCCGCCCACAGCTCCTTTCTTTGGTGACGCAGTCCCTCAGCAACTGTACACGTCCTGCAGGTGGGGAGACCATATCCTGCTGCCCCAGCCTCAGTAAGAGGCCCAGGGAACCTTGCAGCTGCAGACCTGCAGAGATGCATCCTTCTTCTGGAGCTGAGAAGGGAGCAGAAGACTCTTAGGTTGGCCCCTTCTTCTATTCAAAACAAGCTGCATGAAATTATTTACAAAGTTCTGAGCTTTGTGTTTATGAGTTAGTAAAATGGATCAAATATATACACTTTTAGCTTTTGTCATTCATTGTTGTTCTTGTATATTTTATATACAAGTTCTTGTACTCTAATGGTCATAATGACAAGTTAGCAGACATAAGCAAAAAAAGCTATGAACCCTCCATTCCCAATGAAATTTTTTTTACACTTCTGCTACCAATGGAACAAAATACCTACTCCATAACTGCACAGTAGTTATTTGAACATTTACTCTCTTTCTCTTCCTTTTCATAATTCCTTTGGTCAGAACATATAGACTGATTCATATGTCCATTGTCTTAAAACACATTTGAGTTGTTTTTTTTTTTTTAATTTTGTTAGAAACCAGGCTCATTTAGTCTTAAAGTCATCTTTGGTTCCTTTTTTTTTTTCCCTTCTGCTTTCTTCTTCTTCCACCTCCCACATCCCAAAGAACAGAGTATATTATATGCTTTAATACAAATCAAAACTTTCCAATTTTTATTAAAACATTATATATATATATATATATATATAAATCGTATATCATATGTGTATAAGGTGGTATAGACCTTTTCTGAATAAAACAACCATATATTGGAACAGAAAATATTGGCCAAGCCAAGTCATAAGATATAAATTGCAGTTCTGCATTATGCCATGTATGCAGTCAGCATATTTATTGCCATTGGGTTTTAACAGTGCATTGCATTCTCTAGTATTGAAAAGAATATAATTTTGTCTTGAATAACTGCTTACATACTTTTGGAAACTTTGCAAGCAATCTAACAACAAATTGATATTATGTGCTGCTCCGCTTTTTAAAAAGCTGAACTCCATTAAGATGCCTTTAAGGTGCATTGTAAGTTGCACACTGATTTGATTCAATTCCAAAAGTAATTAGTGAATAAATGTTTGAAAGAAAAAAATCATCATCAAGGCCATGAAAATCTTCTCAGACAGTTGTTTGATAGTACGCTAGGATGAACAATCTTCTTTTAGAGTGAGCTGGTCAAAACCCTGAGAAGGCTATTTTTATCTCTTTTATACTCCCTCTGGAGGAAACAGTTATACAATAGATGTAATTGAATCATCCCTGTAAATGGCATTGAGAAAAGTCAGCAGATTTGTCAGGACCTCATCAACTTAACTTAAGTTAGAGATGTGATAACAATGTTAAAACAATGTTATGTTTTATACCTCTAGTCACCAGAGCAGTTATTATACTGTGATGAAAAGGGCATCTTCTCACAGACAAACGTCCATACAGGGATGGAAGAATATAAAATGGGAAACAAATAATTTTAATTCTGTTTTCCTGTGTATCATGTATAGAGTAAAATAAAACAGGAGAGAAGAGCAGCCAACAATGGTCAGAAAGGGAGAAATACTCATCACCAAATACAGTGGGTTGCCATTAAAATGTCATTTGACAACCATTTCCACACAGCAGTATGTAAAATATCTAGAGTTCTATTTATATTGAATAAATGATATCTATGCTAATGGTTGTCAAATAATCATTGGGATTTTAATGCTTTCTGCTTTATTCTGGGTTAGCAATTATTTCTACAATAATCTAAACTAATTATTTGCTAAAGTATTTACTTTTTTCTGATCCTTTCTTCAGAACAACCTTTATGAAGTTTTCTGGATTTTTCTGGAAATGTAAGCCCTCTGCTTACTCACAAAATGAGTATAGTGGGGTGACATTTTTTTTCCTTCAAAATAGGAAAACTTTTGCATCAACTTTTTTACTGCTTCAAGGAAGCAACCTGAATGAGAATGGAACTAATGTGTTCCTCATTCCGTGGTGGAGGCTCTTAATTAAAACAAAACAAAATATACCCTTAAAGCTTCAGAGGCATTTTTGTTCAGAAGACTGCTGTCCTCTGCAGGGTTACATTTTAAGTTGTCTATTTCACAGCCATGGATTGATTATTTATCAATAGTTCAATACTTTTGGCCTGGTCAGTAGATAAAGCACATATAGCACAGTGCATGAATATATTTAGAGAGCTGTCAAAAAGATGAACTAGTTTGAACTTCAGAAAGTAAGAGGACAAAATAAGGTTTTCATTATAGCTGTGTACAGCTTCTATAATGTAAAAAATTCTGAAAATAGTTCAAAACCATCAGTTGTAAAAATTAAATAAAGCAGCTAATTTTGGAATATGCATACATAATGTACAGATTTCAGTTCTTCTCACAAAAGCGGAAATGACTTATTTTTTCAGTAAAACATAGGAGAGTTCCTTTGCAAACCCCACTACATTCCTGTTGAAACTTGGAATTCATTATGTAGTGAGTGTTCCTGAATTAGTGTAAATATTTTAATTGAAAAATATAAGCCATTTCTGCTCTCATAAAGACACAAATAAATGCATGATTTGCAACAAAACAATGAAGCCATCGAGTATTTTACAATACTTGCATGTTTAGCTCTATGTTTCTGTCCTCTGAAATCCCTACAATCTCAAGATTTGCCATTTCATATCATGTTATAGTTATTATAGAGAGAACATATTTCAATCTAGAGATTGCTTATGAAATGAGGCTATTTTGATGTTCAATATATTTATAAGCTGAACTAGTAAGTCCCCTGTATCAAATACAGACTTAAGGCTTGGCATACAAGATATTGTATTAGCTCTGTGCCATTGCAGGACTTTCCAAACAAGCTGGAAGAATCCTCCTGTTGACATAAGCAGGATTTAAATCTATAATCCATTTGCAAAGAAGTATAAACATAGTGGAAAACCATCACAAAATATCTTAGCATACAAAAATAGATTTTAAAATCAAAAATAATATTTAGAATGTGATACATGAGTGATACATGTGAATATATGAGCATGTACAAACTTGTATATTTATTAAGATGAAAGTGTGAAGAAAGTCGGCTCTTTTGGGAAATTGGACTTTGGGGTTTTTTGAAAGAGGAAAGATACACAAAGTATAACTGTAGAACAACAGAGAAAAGTGTTAAAATATGAAGTTAAATATTTAAAGCATATAAGATACAGTCCAGTCTTTGATTTCATGGGTGGATGAGATTTTTAAGTGTTAAAAACTTCTGATGACTTTTCTATGACTCTGCTCCTAAGTGCACAATTTATGGAAAGATGAGTTAAATATCAAATGCTTTAGGTAAAGTAAGTGTGGAAACCTAATCCTGTGACAAACAGAATTAGCAAATACATCTGAATTCTGGTGCTTGAGCTGATAAGTCAACGCTGTGAGATTAAAAGTGTTTCCACATTTATGTCATCTTTTCAATGATATGAGCAGAAATAGAAAAAAAATACTTTTCTGTAACTATACTTTTACTCAAGTACATTGCTGCTTACCTATAATGTGTTCTCCTATTTCATCCATTGGTGGGGACAATTAGTAATTTGTCTTGCCCCTTTGGTCATAACGTCTTTCCCAGCTCCCTGAAAGGTATCAGCCAATAAAATTATTTCCTGCTTTCTCAGAATGAGGGCTTTCTGTCTTCATGGATTTTATGATTAATGTTAAATAAACTATGATCAGTAGTAAATCTGCAGTATTATTTCTCATAAAGCATCATGAATTTCATGTTATCTTCCCTTCTGGAAGCTTGTGTTTGTTTCTAAGTAAATAAAGAAGATAGTGAACATTCAGTTGCCTTCTTTCCCCTTTGGAAAAGCTGTATAGGAAATAGTTTTCTTACTTCCACAGAATGCTAGGTGTTCCACATCAGGCTAAAAGTAGGACTTCAAAGTTTTAAGCAGGAAAAAAAAAAAAGAAACATCTTTCTTCTGTCTGCACTTAATAGTCAGTGATTAAGAATGCTTGATGGAGGAAGAAGTCTAGGCATCCTACTACAAGGAATATATCCAATCCCTGGCTAATTTGGCTACCTAGGGATGGGTTTATTTCAATGTTTTTTCTAGGAATTGTTGCACTTCAAATTAGTAGTTGAAGCAGGAACTTAAGCCTTTTGCATGTTTCATATCAACACCCCAAAGTTATTAATTAATCCAATCCTTCAGTTCCCAGGTTGAAGATATTACATTTTGTATAAACATTCTAATTAAATCAACAAGAATAACCATAGTCTAGTTCCCCTCCAACCCTTCTCGATTATTTCACCATGAGAACCTTCCCCTTCCCCCAAGATCCCTTTCCTAATCCAGCACAAGGACGCTGGGAAGGGTGTCAGGGAAAGTTTTCCCTTAGACCAGTTGTGCAGGGCAGTTCACCGCAATCTCAGTCATCTGTCCTTTGGATACCTCAACTTAGAGTCTGTAACACAGAGTTTGTGTGTTGGTGAGGGAGAAGGAGTTTTTTTATTTGTATTTTTGTTTTTAAGTGAAATGACAACAATCTCTAGACAGTTTATGTGGCATGCATCCGTAGTAGCTGGGCTAAGATTAAGACAGGTCTTTCAGCAACATAAACGGTCAATTTATGGAGGGAAAAAAAAAAAGAAAGACACGGAAACATGGAAGTATCAATGCTATCTAAGTAGGATTGTTTGATGAAATTTCAGAACTTGCCACTTCAAACATATAAAACCTCTCCTTGCTCCTCTGTTTGTGTGCAGACTAAAGTGTGATTATCCTTCCACTGAAGTCAGTTGCAAAATTCCCATCATTTTCAAGGATTTCCATTTAGTTATGTAGATCACTCTGGCCCTGATTCAGGAAAACATTGTCACATGCACTTAACTCCTTCCCTTAATTATACAAGCAATGAAACACATGCTTAAAATTAAGGGCTAGATATTAATCAAATTCTGTATCACTATGTTAGAACAAAGACTAATTTCTTTACAAAATTGGATGATTATCATACTTGTTAAATTATATCTCATACCGACTAAATTCTATGTAGATTGCAATGTATATCAGTTTAAAATGTATATATTTATTTAAATCGTTTCCAATATTGAAGCTATTACAGCTGTTTGCATATTCCAGTGGGTAAAGTAACATCCCTTTATTGAGAAAATATCACAAAAGAGACCCTTTAGAAGAGTTAATAGTTTTTTGACTGCCTAATGAATAACTGTTTTCATTGGTTTTGTTTTTATTGCCAAGCATCCTGAATTTATTAAACCTTAAATCCTCCTTCATTACAACTGAGTTTCATATAAATTCTCATAGGCATGACATAGGTCACACAAATAACCAGAAAGAAGAATTTGTTCCTAGTGACAGAATCTAATATTTTTAATCTGCAGTTCTCAAACTAGGAGATCTCAGTTTCATGTGATATAATTAAAAGAACAAAAACAACTAAGAAAATGAGGGAGTTAAATTTTAAATACTTTCAGAAGGGCTAAAATCAATTCATCTAAATCAAGGTTATATTTGGAAATACATTAAGTCACATTAATGAATCTGATTCATATCGCTTTGACCCCAATTTTACATTTTGACTCCAAATGGCTTTAAAGGACATGCATAAGCACTACTAGATTCAAGTGGTCACCTTCTGACACTGCCAGAAGAAATTATCAAATTAAATACATTGACTAGACACCCGAAAGCTACATACTCAAATATATAGCTACTTGCTTATTAAAGGAACAAAATTTCAGAAACAGATGAGGGGGAGGGGAGAAAAATTACACTTGAGATACTTGCCTTAGCTAATGGGACTTCATAAACAGCCGTCCCCCTCATCTTGTAAAACCCTGTGAAGAGAGAAAAAGTTCAGAGGGAGGCATCAAGGATTATTAAAGATATGGAACTGTTTTCACACAGGAAACAAGACAAACTCTTCAGCAGAGGAGAAGATGGTTGTTGGAAGATATGACAGAGATCTACAAAACCATGAATGGCAAAGGGCGTAACCAAGGATTGCTCATTCATTGTTCATTCATTCCAAGACAAGAAATCAGCTGCATCCTAAAAGTTAGAAAGTGGCAGGTTCAAACCAATCAGAAGGAAATAATTCTTAAGATAACATCTAATCAAGCCTACATAGATTAGGGGGTAAGTAGACAAGTTCATAAAACAGATTTGTACCTTGGACTATTAAGTACAAAGACACAGTCCCTGAGCTAATGGATTCCCATATGACATAACTGTTTAAAATGGATAATATCCTAGGAAAGTTTCATTATATGGTTACACAGTTCTCCCACTCCATCTCTAGCATACTACTCTCAGACAACACAAACTTAATGAACTTTTTGCCTGACCCACTATCACTGATATTACATTCGCACACAGTGCACACCCATCTCTTGGACTTACCAAAATTATTCTTCTGTGGAGACTATGTGCATATACACATATATACATATATATGTATAAGTACGCGTATGTGTGCGTGTGTGTGCAAAGTCTCCAAAGGAAAAGAAAAACATCATATGTATGTATGTATGTATTTGTGTGTGTGTGTGTGTATACATACATATATACATACATATACATACACATACATACATATACATACATACATATACATACATACATACATATAAAGATGATAACAAATCAGCATTTTAAGTGACACAACATAAGGCTTAACTGCAGAACTGATTCAATGAAGAAAAACAGTGAAGCCATAAGCCGTTCCCATAAGCCCCAATCCATTGTTTCTAGATAACAAAATGTCTACAAAAAAGTGATTGTTAAAAATAATAATAATAAATTTAAATTATTCGTAAGGTATCATCTCACTTGCTGTGAACATAGAGAATCTAGGACTGAGTAAGTTGAGAGAAATTCAGATGTTCTAGTAGAGAAGTTCACAACTAAGTTATCTCATTCAGCAGCAACTTTCATTTAACCTATTATCTGTGAGCTATAATGACTGACCGGGTAAGTCAGCTTTTGATTCAGGAATAGCTGTTGATGATGTACCACGGACTTCAAATATATATTTTTCCATTTAGTGACTGTAAGTCAGAAGTTCAGTCAGTCCCTTGATATACAGAAGGGTGTAGTCCCTGTAGAGTAGAAACACTAGCAAACATCAACCTTATTAAAGTTTATAGATAGCAAATGTCCACATCTGAGCTAACCATTACATTATTTATTTATTTCAGTGAGGTCTAAGCCATAATTCATTTTATATGTCTACTTTAGTTTGAGATAAGTCAGACTTTTCATGTTCTAAAAAAGCCTATTTTTTTTCTTTCATTAGAATTATTAAGTTGGCTAGCTTAGCTGCATGAAAGAATCCAGGAAGACTGTACTTTGGGAAAATTCTGCAACCCTCAAGCAAGAGAAAATACACAGAATAATGATTAAAGAGATAAATCTTATTCCTCTCCAGTCTAGTAGGATTTATCTCCCAAATTCTGTCAGGTTTCCCTGAATTGCATAACACATGGCACCAAAGCAGGAAAATGTTACATGACAGTCAAGAAGGTGAGCAAAACCTTCCTCAGAGTAGGTATACTCTCTGTACTTTGACAGCTGTTAATTATCCCACGTTTTTGTCTTTAATCTTGAGTAAATTTGGTACCGTAATAAGCAGGTGACCTTTCTTATCCACAGAGAGTTTCTGAGCAAGGAACCTTAATTGCCTTTTTTCATATGAATTTATAGTATGCTATAACAACTTACATTTTCACGCCACAAATGTCCCACTTTTTTACAGACTAATGGCATATAAAAGTTAAGGAAAAATATAATGAAAGGATCAATAAGATGTCAGTAGTTTTCTTTCAGGGCAGGTGAGGATAGGGATAGCCAAAGTTTCTTCCCTTTTACAGATGATAACCTCAATATACATAGGCACATACTGTATGCATACAAGTCAAAATTACTGTCTTTTTACAGTATCTTGTACAGAACATCTGATAGTTCTTTTTTCTGAAAGCAGGAAAAGCACATATACAAATGTTTTCCTTCTTTTTCTTGAACATGCAGTGAAATTTCTATGAAATGGGTTTACAGACTAAATTCACTAGATTAACAATTCTGTAAATTACTGATATTTTGAATGTCACACTCAGAATACAGTCTCCTTTCTACAAGCTGCTATCTTCCTCCTGACAGATTTTGTTACTCAGTGTTTTTAGTTACATTTGCAGCCATTCTTTAACCTATCAGAACTTGATTTCCTGACCTTATGTTTAAAAAAAAAAAAAAGAATATTGACAGGAATAAAGAATTTGCTCTCCCAGTAATCCCCTTTCTTTCAATGCATATAGACATGTTTCACAATAAAAAAATCTTGATTGAATTTTCTTCATTTTTCTAGAGGCTCACTTTCCCCTCTCACTGCACATTGTGACATAAATATCAATGCTGTAATCTGGGAAAGGTGCAGTCAGAACATATCATTTGCATCTTCTCTGCCGCCTTTGATTTATTGAAGAAATTTCGACCAAGCAGTCCAAATTTACTAGAATGTCAGTTACAGGGGGGTTTCTATTTAGTCTTCTTACCATTATATAGTGAGAGTCATGTTTTGTGATGAGTTCTTCAGGTGGAGTGATGCAGACAACATTTTTAATGATGGATGGACTAAAGTATCAAAGAGCCTTCAGACACAAAAAAGCAAAAGTAGGGAATAGAAGGGAATACCCACTGTAAAAATTATATTTGACTTCAAAAAGTATCGCTTTTTTTCTGCTTTCGTTATATTGAGCTAGTTTTGATCAAAAGAGTATGAATTACTTTTTACCACGTCTTAGTGTCATGTGTCTGTCACTCTCCAACTCACATTTGCCTATTTTTCTACACCAATACTAAGCAACAGCTCATTAAGGAAAGCCATGTGAAATGCAGTATCCAAATGAAGGCAATATTCAATGCTGCCACTACAGGTTTTGTCTTCTGTTTGCTCCACTGAATCAATTTTACACTCGTACCAGACAAGAAAAGCGTACTATGTGCTTTTGCATTTTGTCCCCCTTCAGTTCCCATTAGACAGGGGGCTGAAGCACCCAGAGTTGTGTCCCTTCCTGGCAGCGCATTGTGTCCTAGGTGGAAACTGGACTACAGTTCTTCACAACCCCACAAAACTTCTGTCCAGAGTTGCAGCCTCTTGACAGTCCACACCAAATTCAGTCCCCCAACCCAGGAGAACATCTCATTTCATTACAAGGGGTGTTGAATTTCTTCAGCCCTTTGCTGAACTTGGTTATTTCAAGTTTCAACTATAATAATGCGCAACATGACACAGAACCTACCTTGTCAGATGAGTACAGCTCAATAGTTCTCACTTGCTATTTTCACTTCTTAAAACATTCAAAGTAGGCAGTGGTGCTTGACATTCCTGTTTTTTTCTTCCTTTCTGCTCCATTTTTCCAAAATAACTGAAAACTAAAATAGCAGCAGCAAACTTTCTGGAACACCAAAGAACTAACTTATTTATCATCGGTTTTTAACTTTGGACTTTTAAATATTGTTATATTTACCCTATTTGTTGTCAAAATGCTTCTAAAAATAATAATTAGGTCTGTCAAATATTAACCTCCTAAAACTTGCTGTGTTACCTTTTAAAAAAGGGGCAGAGAATATAAATACCAAAAAAGAATATAGCATTACCTATGACACTTTTCACTGGAAAAGAACTCCTACTCTCTTCATGACGCAATGGATGACTCATGTCAAAATGTGTGCATGTGCATCAGGTATGACAAATGTGTTCATCCAAGGAAAGTAAAAATATAAGAGGCAGACAACATTGGAAAAAATCATCTCGGAGTAGAGGCACAAGACATTGAGGACCAGAGGAATGAAAAAGGGTTTTGAGGGCATCTGTCATCTTCAGCAGTGCTGCAGTTCTTTAAAACTATGTAGAATTAACTTCTGATTATAAGTACAATTTTCTAATTTTTCTCTCTTTTCAGTTTTTTTTTTTTTAAAGTAACTCCAGCACTTTTGTGAAGGTAGCAGGCAGTACATGAAGTAGCATTGATTTCAAGAAGAACATGGCCATACCAATTGACCTTGGTAATATTTGAAAGGCACTAGGCCAGATCTTAAACACATATCGTAATTGCGGTTTGTTTTCCTTTACTTTTTTCTTTTATTCTAGCATATACACATAAGAAAAGGGTTCCTGTAGCATTCAAACAGATCATTTGGGTCCAATAGTTTCTCTAGATGTTCCACTGGATATTAAAAGCTTCTGCTTTTCCCCTTTCTCTCTCTCTCTCTCCCTCTCTCTTTTTTTTTTTTTTTTTTTGAATGGGAGATGCTAGGCTAGGAAAAATGGTTGGCATCTCATTTCTGAAAGTCAGCAGCCTCTGGAGAAGCCATACTGAGACTGAAAAGAACAGTTACAACTTACTTTTGAGCAGAAGGTCATTCCTGTCTTGGGTATGTGGCAATCACATATACATGATTTTCAGTTTCACTGTATAACAATTGTACTAAAACAATTATTTCATGATAGCAATTTGTTATTTAACAATAGTATTTTATTATTTACTTTTACATTTGTTTGTAATAGGTTCATAGAATTTCAAAAATGTGGTTGTTGAGAACTTCACTCAGTATTAGTTACTTTAAAAGACCACTAACAAACTAAATAAAACAGGATAAAGTTTGAATGTAATAGCAACCCATAGGATTTTTCCTCTGAAAGAAGAGGAAATATAGTATTTGATTTTCAGGTACTATAAGTTGGTACATCAACAACTAAGATTCACTTCAGTGCTGGATTAATTGACAGAAAAATAAGGAGTTAACCTAATAGGTTAAACTTAAGTTTTGTAAAAAGTCCTTTGAATTAACTGTGGCGGATGAATGGCATGGACTCAGGAGGGTTTGTGTCCTGAGACATTTATTGTTTATTTCTGAGCATATTTAAAAAGGTAGCTGCTTCAGTGGTTTCACAGACACACTTTGCTAGGCCAGTCATCATGCAGATTATGTCACAGGTCGCCAATTATTGCACCGATCACGCACGCAGCGATCATGCCTTGTACCTTGCTACTTGTTTAGAAAAGCTGTCTGGCCCTTAACCTTGGTTCCCACTGGCTTCTGCTAGTTTATCTGTACTTTCTCAGGATGTATCATTCCCAGCTGCACCAGTGTCCTTGGGTACGTTTGTCTGAGGCTCCTGTTGCTTGCTACTTGCAACTTTCCACCAGTTTAACCCTGTCATGACCCTCCACAATTAACCAAGCAAAATACTCATCCTTCAACTGAAACAAAAATTTCTACTGGAGCCATAATAATGAATGATATCATTTTAATCAGCTTTCTTCCCAAGACGAGATTGCATCATTCAGTGTGACGAGTGCACGTCAAAATGCAACCTCTCCTTTCAGCATAAAATGAACTGATGCAGAGACTAAATATTTAGAAAAAAAGAACAAAAACCTAACAAATTCTTCTTCTTCCTGAAAAAGCCATTTGCTTACAAACACATTCTACTTTAACCTTAACATTATGTGACAGACTATTCTTACTTTAATTGGGCTTAACAAGTTCTGGTAACCACTTCAGAAATAACATTTGCACATAGTATCAAAAAAACTAATTAGGACCTATTCTATAAAGTAGGCTTTGAAGCATGTGCTGACATACAACCCCTTCCTCTCCCTTCCCAGGAAATGCTCTGAAGCACTACCACGAACCTATTAATGTTCAAAATATTAACAAATGACAGTTAGGCAGCTCAATAAGTGGCTTATTTTATCCTTCTCTAGCATTAATTATATGTAGAAAAGGAAGTGACTTAAATCATATTTTCTGAAAGTTGTTCGATCTTTAGATCTGCCTTAAAGGATTACCATGACTGAAGAAACCATGCTATTTGAACTTTATAATTTTGCTGTTTCCAACAGGAAAACATGATTTCTGTTGTAGAACTTATTTCTGGATTAAAAAAAAAAAGAATAAGAAAATATGAATCAGCTGTTAATGAGACAGAAATGTACCTGGTATACATACATTTGCTAACAGGACACACCATTCCTGACAACAACGAAGCTATTTTGTAAGCAACATAAAGTGAACAAAGCCATAACAAGCTGCACACTGTCAGACTACAGCTATGACTGCAAATGTACGATCTCATTGTATCCTATGATCAGAGGCTTCAGTTCCTCTTGGGACCAACAGCTACTGCCTGCACAATACAAGGGTAGATACTAGCCACTGAAAGACATTTGAAAGAGGATTCAAGTTTCTTAATACGCTGGCAAGAAGCAGCTAATTAGTCACCATGCATTAAACAAACTAAAACTAATGTAAATCATTTGACATTCCAAAATCTACCACTTAGGTGGTAAGAATAGTGTCAATTTTACTTTCTGGTAAATGAGTATCTTGAAAATGTATTCAGGCTTTGTTGAAACATCTTATCTGAGCCAATAATTGATGTCTTTATTTTTCTTTTCTAATTTATTGTAAGAATGGTTTTCTATTTTCCTTTTTCCCCACATTGGGCATGTAGGGTAACACCTTTTGTGTTCCTGTTCTACTGTGTATTTGATGCAATCATAAGTGAGACCACTCTTTTGTTATTGGTAACTACAGATTACCATTTTTCCAATCTGGACACTGAGATGTAAAATCAATTTTCTCTTACTTCAAGAAAAAGGAGAAAGCATGAGCTGTGCATTTGCCTACATGCACGTATGACATAGAAGGCAACTGTATCAGTGGACAATTTAGAGGTTCATTCTTTGAGTGGTTTAGGAACAAATACTTTTTGTGAATGATTTTTTTCATGGATTTTATCACCTTCTCTTTCAAACCTTTACTTACATTGTGATAAGGCAAATGAATACCCAAGCATGTCATAGCATTGTTAAGCATATTTCAGGACATTTACAGACTAGGAGC
This sequence comes from Apteryx mantelli, assembly GCF_036417845.1. Taxonomy (NCBI): domain Eukaryota; kingdom Metazoa; phylum Chordata; class Aves; order Apterygiformes; family Apterygidae; genus Apteryx; species Apteryx mantelli. The sequence goes on from NC_089979.1 coordinate 83,271,051, forward strand.
AGTCTATCTGTTCCTGGTCAGTAAATACCCTGAAACATGTTTCAAAATTCTATGGTGCTCTTATTTCAGCTATGTCAACCCTAAAAGGCAACAAATACAATATGATACCAATGTATAAAAATGTTTGCACCACCTATGTTCAAAATACATAGACATGCTAAAAGCAATACTTGAAATTTCTCTTTTGCTATATCAGGCTTTAGAAGCTTTTGACACAGAGGTAACAGAAAGCAAAAGACAAGTCAGTACTGGGTGCTGTCAAATAAAAATAATTTATATCTATTTCCCGCTGCATCAGAGTTTGACTGCAGCTCAACTGTGAATACCAATTAGACTCCACTAATAGTCATTGAAGAGTCTATTACTCTTTCTAGGAAGCCATTAATGTAGTCTCAATTAACCTGAAATACAGGGAAATTTTCTTTCACATAATGGATAAAATTCAGAATTAGCTAGACTCAATTACACTTTACAGCTGCAACATTATGGAAATTTTCTTTTCTCAGTTCTTTGTAAACAAGTTATGTGAACAGCTAATGACTGCCACTGCAATCGCTGTGTCAAACCAATCCTCCCTCCACTTTGCCAAGGAGGTGCTCCAGGTCAGCCGCAGTTTGAGCTCTCCCTTTCAGTAGCCTCACTGCTCTGTCATCATGCCAGATTGATAGTTACTGGTGGGGAGGTGCAGGTGTAGGACAGAAAAGAGGTGATATTTGAACCACAATCCAATTCTCCTGCTCCATGCTGTCAATTCATATGTCCCCAGGCAAGGCAGCAGGTATTCTCAGTCTCCTCAAGCCTATCCACCAGATGCAGCGAGCTGCACAGGAACTGAAACAGTGTGAGCTTCTTTCAGCGGCAAATTTAGAGTATGCACATTTTCTGCAACCAGCTCCAAAACTGGAAACCATTCTTATAAGGGCATTAGAATTAAGAGTAGGGGAATGAGAAAATTGGGGAGAGGAGAAAAAAAGCTCACAAACTTCTGAACACTGTCGCAAGTTGGTTTTAAATTATTTCTCAAGCTAACATTGATGTTTTACAGTTACTCAAGTCTTCTTTTCTGCCTAAAAAGGGTTTGATCTTGTTGTTTAATAATAAAAGCTAAAAGTTCACTTTCTTGAAATTTATTGGAGTTCTTGGATCACTTCCCAAAACATGTATTGACATGTATTATGGCCTTGTCAGTCAATAGACTGGTGGAATCAATCCACTGCATGTCAAAGATAAGTGGTTTATGGAATGAAGAAGTGCACAACTCAGTGCTCATGCATAAATAAGAGCAGGGCAATCCAGTGGCAATCTTTGCAAATCAGACAACACACACACATACATATGTTTAATTATACAGTATGAAAGCGACAAGAGAAAACTGGATGTCATGTGCTAAGCTAGGCAGCTAATGAAAATGGATTATATGCCTCCTCCCTTTGGTCAGCAAGGAATCCAGATATTTTTAAACTTCGGAGTAAGAAACAATGTTCCTCCTGGCACAAACAGAAACCCTCAAATCTGCTCCTGCACAGGAAAAACTTAAGCATGTGAAACACAACCTCCATAAGCATCTCATTCTCTCCTTCAAATCAACTATGGAACACTTAAATTATCATCTTATTCCAATTAAAGAAGATGGTCTCATTCATGATAAAATTTTAAACACATTGCTCCATCAAAGTGAAATAGTGATGTCTCCTTGACTCCAGGATGAAGATGTCAGAGCTGAGAAACATCTTTGTCTTGATCTACTATTTTTCTAACACTTCCTTAAGGGATTTAATGATTTCTTTAGCCAATAAGTATTTTAAAAGTTTAGGTATTCAGCCTAAGAACAATAAATATGCCAGGGAACAAATACTTTTATGATCACTCTGCAAACTCCACAGAAAGAAGAATGTTTTTTAGCCAAGGCTGTTAAACTGGTATACAACTTCCTCTTAACAAAACTAAAAATGAAAATGTCTTCATTGTTCTTGGACAGGTTTATGCAAAAACTACTGAATCAAATGGTTATAATACATATACGTGTTTATAATGAATAGTTTCACCTGAACTACTTCCAGCTCAAGCTATTAAACAGAATTACATTACAAAATTCATTCAACTTTTAACATTAAAACAAGCAAATCTGGCAATGCTTTAGAAATGTATAGTATATCTACATGGCAGAAGATACAAACAATATTTGACTACAACTACCTCAGTCTGTGATAGAAGACTAGATGCAACAAAATACTTCAAAATTTTCAAAGGCTGAGGCTTTTGGACTGATATTGTCTTCCTCTTGTACTGCCACTGATATCCCTTGTTGTGCGGTGAACACCTCAGAATAAGGACATTTATATTAAAATTTTTCCTGAACACCTATGAGCACACAAAAGCAGTAGGAAGTTATTTTGTTCTGCTTCTCCTTTGAAGATGTAATATTATAACTTCTAAAAAAAAATTTAGAACAAAGCATCCTCTCCTTCCAGTTTCATTCCGCCCTGATAGAGAGCCTTTAATTTATATCAAGTTGTCAAACTAAATTAAGACATGGTCCCCCACACACAGACACTTCACCCTGCTAAGTGTGAATGGCACTGTTTCTTTTGAAAGAGAGAACAGAACAACAAAGCTCAGTGGAGGACTTCTAAATGGCCAAACCCATGGACTGAAATTCAATTTTTGCTCAATACTTTGAAAAAATACTTTACCACAACAGAATATCAGGTAATGGAGCTCCTGGTGATTCTTGTTAATGTTATACTGTGGCAAATGATCTCTGAGTCTGTTTGGTTTCACTGTACCAAGACATTGTTTAAGTCCATTTTTTCCCCCAAAGGGCAGGGGTAAGTCTCCTTGCCTTTGGTCTCAGGTCATAGTGTGTGTACGTAGGGCCTTATCTGCAACGAGATGCCAGGTTTCTTCTATCACCTAAAGAGTCATCTCCCAATTTTCCAGTCTCCATATTACTTCCAATGAACTTGAAGACAAGCATTTCTATAACTTTAATTATACCATCTGGCAGAAAACTATATGACCCACTATGGGAAGGGCACACAAGTAGAAATTTGTGAAAAAACTAATTGCACTGAGGTTCAGGGCCCTTGCAATTATTTCTTCCTCCCCCAGAGAAGGAGCTTCATTCACACACAAGCTCAGCATTCCTCAGCAGTTTCAGATCATTTTTCTCAAATATGTTTATACCCCAGCTTTAGCAGAGTTTCTCAAGAATGTCAGTAGTAACTGTAGTTGTACTTTCTTAGCTGCTGATGCCAAAAGGGACTAACGCTACGCTATCTAAGACTGATCAGTTTTTGTGTAGCACAGACTATTGTTTAGTGTGGAACATGCTTCACAGTCACCTTCTGTTCAGTTACAGAGAGTTCACCCGTTCCCATTTATTTATGTGGCAGCTGCAGCTAGGAGTACAGAAATCACTAACATTAAGAAATTATTTAGAGTGAGCTTTTAAAATAGTCTTATTCAGAGGAGGTCATAATATGTCAGCAATAAGCACTTTTGATGGTAGCACCCGTTAAGGTGGGTAAGAGCGTCATACAATCCATCCTCAGAAGACTACGAGCCATGCAGGATAATAGCATCAGTAAAACTGGAACAGCCTAATAGGAAGACATATCCTATACTGTTAGGCAATAGAAAGGGTTTCTTGAAGTAACAGTAAGGAAAAAAAAAATTGCAGTCCTTTTGTATTGAAACACCAGAATGAAGGAAGAATTCAGCCAAAAACAACAAAAATCCAAATCTCCATCAAATCAGCTTTCAGTGGAGAGCAGATATAGCTTTTTGTACTGTGTGAATTTATTTCTGTTCCCTTCTCCTCATAAGCTCGTGCTTTCTAAACCTTTAGTATTTTGGTTTCCTGTGTTTAGAGTTCCTTCTGTTTAATAATACATGATAATATATAATAAAACAAAGCAAAGACAAACAGAAAATAAACCTCTGACGAAGAGGTAAAGAAAGAAATATAAATATTGTAAATAAAAAACGAGGTAAAGCTACTTAAACACACATTGCAGAGGAATAGTTCTGTTACTTCAGGTACAATAAAAATCAGAACATCTGAACAATAGATTCCTTTGTCATAGAATTTACTATATATTTCTGCAGACCTCTGTGTTAAAACTGAGGCAGGGCTGTGTTTTTTGAACACATACAAAACAGCCTGGTACTATGAACCAATACACCACAAGTTAATTTATGAGTTAAAAATGCTTTACTTTTCTAAGTGCAAAAATAAAGCATTCCTATTAATGAGCCACAGGCTACATGAGCCTGTGATTTTAGTCAGCTCTCCAGTTAGTATTTCTTCTTTACGACAAATGCATCACACTTTAAGTAGTACCCCTATTCTCAAGCCATAGATCAATATTCCACCCACAAAAAAGCTTTTGACTGGCAGTGTTTTCACTTTCTCTCCAAGTACCTGTTTGCTACCCTCCCTCCATTGGAAGAACCCACACTCCTACCCCTCCTCAGTTGTTCAAGTAAGGAGTTAATGCAAGTATTCTGAGACACAAACAATAAAAATAGCTAAGTTAGTTTATACAAGTGGCTTGAGTCAATTTGGTTGATTTTGTCTGGAGCAGAGTAGGGAGAACTTATGCAACTCACCCCCAAAATAATGGAAATAGTAATCTTCAACTGATGAGAAGCAATGAGCAACCAGAGAGAGAAATGAAAAGAAAATAAGATCTGTCTATAGCCTCAATGTCAGCAGACAGTAAAAGTCTAAGTACGCTTAGTGACTGGAGATCAATACTGGTTTCCACAGCTAACCTCCTTTTAGCATGGATTTGCCATTTACCATCTGAATGACTGCAGACATGAATGAGGTTTGATCTCTGCAGGTAGAACAGTCATTTGACTATGGTGACTGTCCTTTTATTTAGCTATTCTTAATGTGGTAACCCTACTTGCCAGGTAGTGCTGCAGACCAAAGATGAAGCACATTAATGTTCCAAAAACCCTACAGCGCTGCTGCTCATATGATCTCTTATGCAAGTAAACCAATTATCTTAGCTTTTGCAAGCATAATAGTCACACTCCAATAAGGCTAGAAATCCACACGAAAGAAAAAAAAATAGGCTAACTAGTCAGGCTTCTTATCATCCTCTGCAATTTGTTCATAAGAAAAGATGCAGTTGTGGGGAGCCACTAAGCCCCTCCTATTAAGCAACAGGGGAATACAGATACATCAAGGCTCAATGGGCAGAATAAGTTCCCCAGAATTTCTTTCTTTATAAGTTCTACCATAAAATTATTTCCTGTTTGATAACCTTCAGTGAGGACTCATATATCTCTACACACTTCAACAGATATTCTGAATTACAATCAGTACAGACTACCTTTTGTCTTTTAAAAAGAAGAAACTAGAATCAGATCTTCTGCCTAAGGTTTTCATACAGATACTGTGTTATAAGCATATATTTCACTTAAATATATATATATATATGCTATATAGGATATATAGGATATGTAGGATATATAGGATATATAGGATATATAGGAGATAGATAGATAGATAGGATATAGATATATAGATATATAGATATATATCTCCAACCCCAGAAACTATGTGATAAACTATGAATGGGAAAGTGAGCATTTTTTACCCCCTCAGAACTGCCTGGGGTGATTTTAAGAAGTCTAAAGTCAACACTGAACACAATGAAAACTACACACTGAAACTTGTCTAAAATTGATGAGAAACAATTATCTCTCCAGATTAAAAGGAATAAAGAAAAAGAAAAGTTCTGAGTAAGGAAAAAATAGGAGTGACAAACTACAAGGATGCTCTTTGAAACTGCTTTTTCCACTGACCTTCTGTTTGCCATAGTGAACAGCTGGAGAGAGGGCATGGCCTTAGGCAGAACAAATGGGTCGCTCGGTTTTAATGTAGGCAATATATCCTCACACTAATGGAAATTATTTCCATTTTGATACACCAAACTTGCATTTTACTGTATTCAAAACAACAGGAAACCCACTAAAATCCTGAAACTATTATGTTTCCTAAGTTTTATACCAATCAAATTAATCTTATAAACTACTCAAAAATAAAAACAATTCTCAATATTTCTGAGGTTTGCTGCTGAAAAAAATTCCTGAATACTTCACTGGAATGCTGTGAGGATATAATGGGATAAACAAACATAGCCCAATATTTACCACAGTAGACTCACAGTTTAAACACACTCCTAAAAAAAATAAGAATAAGAATACAGTCAACGTATGGAGATTCAAAACAGCCATAATGGTTTAGAAGACAAATCCTCACCTCAGTGTAGAAGGCCTATGAACCACTTATACACAATATAAGCTGTCAGTATAAAATTTAATCAGTTTATAGAGAACCGAGCAAGATCTCTTCCCTACAGTGCAGATGACAAATGGATAAGACATATTTGTAAATAAATATCAAGATTTATTTTAATGTGTTAACAGTCGAAGATGCAAAGCTACTGAGGTATCTTGTGGAAAGCATGATTGATTTCAAAGTATTTCCAAATGTTCAAACAAAACACCATTTTAACTGAACACATAATGCAGTTTTTATTTCAGAAAAAAGTTATTTGATATATATTTTCTTGAGGGACACAAATAGCTTCTCAGAGTGTGACTTTGAAAGTAATTATAAAAGTGGCAGTTTCAATTCTAACTACAGTCAGAGCTAGCGAGTGTGCCTGAAAGTTCAAGCAACCCTTCATATATCCCAAAAATACCTTTGAGCTCTGAAACCACAACTGACGCTGGGTTGAGTAGGATGAAGCCTGAAACACTGTGCCAGTGCTAAATGGCACATCTGGAGGATATTAGGCTGCAGGACAAGCAATTTCTTAGAAAAGCACATGGGTGAAAACAGACTATTTGAAAAAAAAAAGTGCCACTGTGATTGTCTCTCATCCAGTACACGTAATGCCTCCTCTGCTATTGTCAGAATTAATACAGCACTCCCTCCCCTTCAGGTTCACAGATGTAATCTAGCTGTATGTAGCCATACTGTCTTTCTGGTTCTCAGAGAAGACAGCTGGAATTCAGATGAAATAGAATAAAACTTACAGCTGCATAGTTTACGGGTTGGAAAACAGTCTGGGAGTTTATTCCTATGACCACCAGTCCAAACAGCTAGGAAAGATGCAGCAAGATTTTGTTTCACCACCAGAAAAATTGTGAACTAACATCTAATCATACTGATCCTTCCTACAGGTTGAGACGTAGTGGACAAAATGAATGTCTTTTGGTATTTAGATAGAAGGCTGAATTTGAAAAGCTAGCAGTTGGAGGACAGGAAAGGATGACGAGGAGGATGAGAAGAATTAAAACATTTTGATTTTAACACTGCAAGTCACTAGAGAAAAGTAATTATGGAATCCAGTAACCTTGTTAAAAGCATTTTTTGTTAAAATGGCTACACTTTGAGGCACACTTCTAAGACACATTTATATGTAAATTTATATGACGACATATATTTGTTTTTAAACAAAACCAATGTGCCAAACAATTTCCAAGAATCAACGTCTTCTCGGTTATCAACACGTGTTATATTCCACGTTTTTTCACTCCACACTACATATGACAGTAACCTAACAATATAATAGCTCACTTTCTTCTTAGTCAACACTAATCTTACTCAATGTAATAAAAAAGTGCCCAGTAAAAACTAATATAAAAAATTACTGCATAGCAGTAATGATCTATAACTCTGTCACTCACTCATTCACACTGAAGAAAAAAACCTGTAACAGTTTGTATGTAGGATTATAGTGAATCATTTTCAAATTTTAGCTTGATCTACCAGAGAGAAATATCTTTCAAGGCAAGTCTATGTAGTATGAAGCAATGGCAGTGCTGAGCTCTCTACTTTTCTTATGGATGCTCCAGCATGATAGCTAGTATTACACACAGGACGATATCACAGAATACAATCCAGCAACTGAAAGTCTAAATTTTCGTAATGCTGTTTATGAGAGCTATGATCCACTTGCATAATTCCTCTATTAACCTGCAATTAGCATTTAAAGTTCTTGCATAGGTAATGTGAACAGTAGGGAATTTCTACCCGTAATAAATATGACAAATATTTAGGCCTGAATATAGGAAAATGGAAATCATTATTTGATTCAACGCTTTATTGAAAGTCGGAAAAGGCAGGTTGCCATATTTTTAAATGAACTATGTGAAACTTCTCATTTGCCTCTTTTATTTTCAGTTCTGTGACCAAGACGCTAAATTATGGAAAGGAATAGAATCTAATGACATACTGAGCTTAGACATTGTAAAGATGTCTATGACTTGGCAGCATACAATTAGAACTTCAAAAATATAACAGCACAAAAGCACATATGCTGTATGTATTTTAAATTTCTATTTTATGCCATAGTGGCTGTGTTTTGTGTTCTCAACTGAAGAGTTAATTACAGTTCTTCCCTTACTCCACAACTGTCACCAAAGAGAACTGCAAAAGCATTTGGTAGTATTCAGAAAGTATGAGGAGGAGGTAAAGTCTCCACAATTATGGGGAATTTCTCCAAGTAGGGGAGATGGGAATGCTAGCTCTTTAAGTGGCAAGTTAGACTCTCCCTTTCATTCAAGGGCACAGCCCTGGCTCCTGCTGAGTTCCCACAAGAGCCAAGGAGCAAGGTACCTTGAACTGCAACAAGTATCTCCATAACAGACTAATATCATCAAGTCTTATATGATGTTCAGAATTCAATCATTTGCCTAAAAAATCTCCATGGCTCTATTTAATTTGAAGATGCTGTGACATGATGCCACTTGCTATAACTTCTCAGTTTAGAGCACCTGGCCTTAAGTGTTTTTTTTTTTTTTAAAACTTACATGAATTGGGGCAATTTCAAGTTGTTTTTTTTATTATTATTATTATTATTATTCATGTACGATGCTTTGATGTCTTAGTCATCATCACTTCAAAAATCCTAACAGACTGCCAATCACATATGCCAGAATCAAAACCAGTTTCCAAGGGCAGGAACAAAGTATTTAAGAAATTATTATTCCTGGAAAATTAGGTAGCTTCTCATTACTGATTAGTGAGAGAAGAATTAAGAGACATAACATTATCAAAATCTCTTCTTTTCTAAATGAGAAGGCCAGTACTGAAGACGACATAAAATGTTTGAAAACTGCATCCCAGATTTTACTGCAATTAGGACATGGATAAATAGCAAACCCAAAAGAACAAACCTACCTGGCAAAGACAAAAACATAAACCAACTGCTGCTTATTTCTGTTGTGTCTCAATTCTTCTGTGTTTTAAAATTGTTACTTCAGGCTAGTAAGGCTGAGGGACCACTGTGGAGAATTGCAAAAAGCTCTCACAGGGTAATGACCTTGAACACTATGACTAGAACAGTAGATGAAACTCAGTGTAGTGAAGCAATACATAAGGGTGAAAAAGCTATCCTGTGTTCATGCACAAAGTGATGGTGTTCTCATCTGACCATTAGCACTGCGGAGCTAGATCTTGAAGTTATGATAGCTCCAAGAAAATATCGACTCAGTGTTAAGAGGAGGTCAGAAAAACAAATCAAATATAAAGAATTATTAAGAAAGGGACAGAAAACAAATCAGAGAATATCATTTTGCTAACACAGGAAGCCATCTTTTGCTTGTATCTTAATAGTTTGCAGTAGTTTTATCTCAAAATAAGACACAATTGCAAAAGATAAAGAGAAGGGTAACAAGGATGGACCAAAGGTATGTAACCCCTTCCACATGCAGAACAACTAAGTTAGGAAGACATCAGTTCTGGAGAAGAGGGAATTGAAAGGGCATATGACAGAGACTTGGAAAATGATGAAATATGTGGATAGAGCACATACAGATGGACTGTTTGCTGTTTCTTCTAATAAAAGAAACTAACAGCATCAGATTCTTGTAGTGAGAGGCAGGTTTAAGAAATATATTCTTCATGCAAAAGGTATTAGACCTGTGGAACTCTTTTGAAACCCTTCCATGATTTTGGAAGGGAGAAATGAGACCTGAGCATCTGGTGCTACTAGGCCTGTGGGGACCTCCCTTCCAAAATGATGGAAGGGTTTCAAAAATTCTTCACTAAGTATCCTCCTTCTAGCCTGAGCGCTGTTGGGGAAGTAGAAGATAGGTGCAAAAAGGGAAAACTGCTGCCTATCACAATAAATAGGATGAGGAAAGAACAAAACAGAGGCTTTGTACAAGGAAAAGAGAGACACTCTGCTCATTTTTATCTTTCCCTCCTTTATCGCCATGGCCAGAGTGATGAAAGAACACAGCTCAGCCTGTTTCTTGCTCTGGGTCTGGCTGATCCTGCTCCAGAAGGTGAAGAAGTGACACAGGCAGCCAGTCAAAGGGCCTTGCACACAATCAGAGCTAAACTTTGCAGAGGGCTAGGGTTTTTGTTTGTTTGTTTGTTTGTTTAGCTTCTAATAAACCTATCCCACATACAAAAGGTCTTCACTAAGGACTATGTGCATTTTTTTAAGGAATGGTAGGGATGGTTATTTAATAGGATTTCTATTATAAAATTCCTTGTTTTTTTCCAGGACTACATTTTCTACAAGTAAATACATAGCAGTCACTTCACACCTGTGGGTTTTTGTTTTGTTTTGTTTTTGTTTGAAGTTACCTTTTTGGTCCTGATATTATCACTGAGTCTCTATCTCAGTTGTCTCACATACATGGAATACGGCAGCTTTTTCTGTAGAATCAGATTCTTCATTGCATGCTAATAATCCTTTTCAGACATCCAGGTATCAGGAGCCATTACAAACTCATCAGCATATGAGTAAGCCTGACAGTTCCTTCAGAATACAACAGTTGAAGATGTATACAAGAGCCAGTGTTTTTCAAGCATCTTGTTTATTCATGTGTACAGCACATCACAGGTCATGTTTGTTTCAAGGGAGTAAAACAGTACCTGTCTAACCTATTTACAAAGACATTGGGGGTCTGGACCTGCCACACATGTAGTCATCCTAAGAAATATCAGTGGAGCTGAAAGCATCGGCACTGATCACCATCAACTCCTTATATTTTGTTTTCTAAATAATTATAACAGCTTAGAAGTATTCGGAACATTATAAAGAGTTTTATATCTGTCTCACAGCAATTAGTTATGAAGCTATTTAAACAGCTACTAAGTACTTTTTCTCCACCAATTTTATAATTCTTTTAAATTCTTTTAGTTGTTCTGTAGCTATAAAACCACCCATTATTTATAACAGAAAGAAAAAAAGCAAATTCAGAAACAAAAAGGCATAGCCAGACACAGAACAGCAAAACAGGTCAAGAGGGAGCACACAGATGAAAAGTCAAAGAGCCACAGAGTATTTCTACCTGTTTTGTATTGTAGCTCATCTTGTCTGATGTATTGTTCCATGTGCCAGTGAATTCTCTGCATTCCCCCAGTGTAGAAAATTATATTTACAGCAACACCTGTGCAGCAGTGAAAGAATGCCTCCTAATACCCATGCATTAAGAACAAACTACATTTCCAGAGATAGATGAATGAATCACTTTGAATAGATTCACTGTATCACCATGCCTAATTTGTTCTCTCTGGCAAGGACATCATACTTTGAATCTCATGTTTTGCGACACACTTGTTACTTGGTGGTATCTGGTATAACAGTACATAAAGTACGAATTAATGATTCACACTGCTCTGATGTATGTGAGGATCGTTTTGAAGTGGAAAGAAACATACTATGAACTCTCCTCACTGTGAAGCTAATGTGCAAGCTCAATGGTGGTGATTTCTGTACATGCTACCAGTATGTATTCTACTTTAAGGGGGAGTGGTGGTATTTAACATTCTCTGGATTGCCACCAAAGATAACCAGTTTAGTGTTAAGACTGGTTTACCATTGAACCATTAATATTTGATTCAAGATACATGTAAAAAACTGTCAAAATGACTATTCAGGGAAGGTAGAACCTTGTTGTAAACTGAACTTTTAGTTCATTTTAAATACATACACAGAAAACCCTAAATTATATGTCTTGCTGTTACACATAATATACAGAACTTCAGTAAGGCTATAAGGCAATAAAAAGTAAAGAAACGAAAATGTGAAATGGACACAATCCGCTGGTACGGCTGAATTCTCCTTACAGTGTATTATCAAAAACACAAGGACCAAAATATATGTCATATCTATAGGTTAGCCAGAGAGATATTATACTAGCAATGTATATGTCTGTAGATTGGTCCTTTCCTGGTGTTCCTTTAAACAAGCATCATTTTTTTGTTCCTATGCACAAACTGTAGTTAGCTAAACTACTGTAACTGTAGTAGCTAGACATAAGCATGAGGGCAAAACACACAGTAAAATCTTGCCGCCAAGCCCACTAAGCAACTGTAGGGCTCCTGAGATCCTTAACTTGGCTTTCAAAAGTAGCAGTATTGCAGGGAGTAATCTACTGGGTTGTAGGGCCCCCTCCCATAAGAATCCCCTATGCAGAGCCTTTTGAGGGAGGAAAATATTTTCAGCTCCACCATAGAGAGAGGAATTCAGCCAATTGCTCAAGATCAGGCTGTGGTGGAGAAGGACGTAGTCAACACTAATAACTAGACCATTCTCTCTGGAGAAATTACTAAGGCTAATGTCTCGTTAATTCTGATCAACCCAACAGGCAGGAGAATTTCAACTCCATAAGGAGTTCCATGATTTAAGCATTTGTGTTCTTCCTGAATCAAAACAAAGTATCACATATCCTACATTTTCCACAAATATTTAAGGAAAACCAAAAATCCTAGAAAATGAGGCTGAAAGAGGCATCAGGAGACTGTAGGTTACCATGCCAGAAGACAAACATCAATTATACCAATATCATTTGTGGCATATTTATCTCACCTGTTCTTAAAAATTTCCATGAACAGGATACTACAATGTCTTTGATCAATCTATCTTAGTTCTTTGCTGTTTTGATAATAATATGTTTTAGTTTATACTTCCAGATTTAAAAATAAATATCATCTGGAAGTGGGAAAGTGTTTTGTCCTAAGAAATCTTGAAATATTTGAAGATTTTTTTCTTCTAAATGAACCATCTAAAGTAGGGGCATTACCACAGAAAGTTTAAATTTTGATGGAATAATGTTTTCAACTGAAAAACTGTTTTGTTTTTTCTTTTTTAATGATTTCTAGCTATACTGTGTGTTTAAACGAAGACTTCCTACTAAAGATTGCACCACTGTACTTCCCAGCAGAATTACAAATTGAGGATTATTCTTTGTCATTCAAGGATTTGCACTTAAAGATTAGGAGACTAGAGAATCATTCTTCATATTAGGAACCCATTATGGAATTAATTTTGAAAGGGTACATTTCATTTGATCTCTCTGAGAATGGAGGAAATTTTTTTTTCTGAAAATGTCATTTCTTTGCATTGACTGTTTCTGAGTAACTAGCTCAGGCACACCTGTGTTATGGGCATTTAAATTTTGAAGGGATAAACCCTACTCCAACTCACCACTGTTATTGTTGGATATTATTTCATGAAGTAACAACGCTACTATTTTCCAGGAACAACATCAGAGTCTCAGATGAACTCACTAACTAAAGTAGTGTTGCTGCATATCACACTTCGGTATTTCGCCACCAACCTCTATGTGCCTCTTGCTGTGTGAAGTCCTTTCGAGCAGTAATTCCCCTGCCAGCTTGAGCAATATTACAGAAGAAGGAATTCAGTGTCACAGCAGGTGAGGCAACTAACAGAGACTTCAGTCCCTAGTCTCTAGCTCTTACTGAATTTTAAAGGAGTTCTTGTTTCAAACCTTTCTTTATAGACTTATGAAAAGTTTCCTATATGTATGTATATATACATATATACAGGAGGGAGTAAAATGAGTGGTATTCAAACAAAACAATTATTACAGGTAAGTTTCCTGTAAATATCATTTATGGCTATAAGGCCCTGTTTAGGACTCCAATTAAAAAAAAAATTAAAAATCAAAAGTTAAAACAAAAGACAACATGAATTTAAGCCTATTGTGTTTTGAAGTGTACCTAAGTTTTCACACACAACCTTTCTGGGAATTCAGAACTGCCATAAATCTTTTTTCATGTCTGATTAAACAGATCTTTAAAGGAATTTAATTATATTTTACATACAAGCTTTGTACTGCATGGTGACTTTCCTACCCTGCTTATTTTTTCCACTAAGCCATCTCAGTTGGGCTTTCTTGGCACTTCCCAGATCTGTCAGGTAATCTCTGCTTAAAGATTCTGCTCTTCCAGTTTGAATAGGTGGACTGGGATTGATTATTCTAAATTATTCAGTGCTTCTACTACTGCTGAGTGATATTTGTAGATCTGCAGGCAAGAAATCCTGGAAGAGGGTTTTTACAGGCTTTCAGATGTTCTGATAGGCTTCCAAACTCCTGATGTCAGGTATCATACACATCTATCAGCTTCAAACCTTGTGGCCTGATCCTGTATTTATTATGCATCCAAAACTCCAGTGGCACAGTATTCCAGTCCTTGGAACCAGACATCTGTGCAAAACAGCTCTAATGCATTACAAATCATCAGGCCCACCACTGATTTCACAAGAATTTGAGTGCTCTTCAGCATCTTCTCCCTGCTTGCCTGCTGAACTGCCTTGATGTATTTTTTCAGCATTCTGCAGTTTGGAAATTGTTTTTTCAATCTTATTGACATTTTGCATTTGGTTTTAGAGTGTCTAGATTCTATGAAACCTAGCTGAAGAATTTGTCTTGAAGAATTTTAGTTGCCAGGATTCTAAATTGTTCAGAGAATGAAACAATTTTTTCAGAAAAACCCTAGTAAATGCCAGAACTTGGCATTATACCATTACTGCCTTTTTGCAATCAAAACAAAGTGGGTTGCAGGGAGGGTTGTTTTTTTTTTTTTTTTTTTTGAAAGATAGAGCATTCTCTAATCCTGTGACGTCAGAAGATAAACTTTAAAACTGGGGAAAAATTTTAGTAAAGAGAAAAATTGGTAATTATATAAAAAACATTAAAGGGGAAACAATTTTAATTATTTTGAATTCACACTCTCTAGAACAAACATAATTCTCTGAAATTCACAGGTTCCTTGGCTTGACATATTATGTGTATAGCTCTCTGCAGCTACAACTAGAAGGAAAAGGAACAGATAAATCATCAAAAAACAAATGGCAAATAGGAGCTAAATGAATTTCTGAACTGCCTCTTCAACTTAGCAGATATATCAATTATAGTAATGCAATCATTTCAATTCCAACAATATAAAAAAAAAAGTGTGACACATTAGCTGAGACAAATCTTCAAGAAAAGTTCTTTCAAATATTATTTAAATATTTCATTTACATATATTTTTGTAAGGAATGCTTAAAAAGAATGCAAGTAGTTTAAAAAATACCTATTACTTTTTCCAACTAACGCACAGTTCTGTCTGTATTTTGACTTCTTTCAGAAAATTCATTAGCTAATGTAGTGAGTGAATTCATAGTAATGATAGAAAAACATAAGGGGTTCATACAGCCCTTTCTTATGCTTATACACATTTGCCACAGTACACTCACCAGTAGTTTGCCCATTCCAGTTTACATGGTTCCAACTTTTACCACTTCGATGGAGATGATTACCCCTTTTCTTTGTCTTTCCACACCAGTTTACTAACATTTTTTATACATCTTCCTGATTTTAATTTGTCAGATAAAATGCTTTCGGAGACTTACAAGTGGAGATATAAAAGGAAAGAAAAACGTGGACGGGGTACTGAGGCAGAATAATCATATTTGAAGAGGTGCACAACACAGAGGTTTTCCAGACAGCTGGTTGGACTCAGTCTCACTCCAAGTCTATTAAACCCTCATGTCTCCTGACTTAATGAGAACACATTTTTGTATAGCTCGACATCAGTGGGTCTCTACTTCCCTCCTGGACGTGGCAAATTCTAAGATGAGGATTTCTTTTAATGCTGTTTGATTAAATTTGAGCTTCTGTAAAAGTAATCTTATTTCTGTTTAACACAAAAGTAATCTAGGAAGAGAAACATGCAATGAACAGTTCACTTTATTACACTAACTCTGGACAGGAATTGTTGTAACTGATAGCACAACCATAACTAAAAGACAGAAGAATGATATTGAAGAATTTGTCATGAGTGGGAATTCTAAAAAAGGCATTTATTCTTTTGGGGAGGTGCAGTGTAGGGAAGTTAAAAATAATCTGTTATTAGGAATATATCTGTAGAACCCTATGGCTCATCACCATATTATTTGGGGGCTCAAATTAATGATAAATTTTTATCTTCCCTTCATGTGTCAATGCAAACAAGTACTTTCCTATTACAGATGTGGGAAACTGAGGCATCAGTTAGGCCAAGGTACCCAAGATCACAGAAACTTTATGCTAAACCAGGAACTGAGCAGAGATTGACTTTTTGTCGAATGCATACTAATCCATCTCCTTTACAACTCTCAGAAAATGCAAATTGGAAAATAATATCCAAATTACAGTGAGTGACAGCTGAAAGAACACTAACCTCAGATAATACTCATGAGGTGGATGTTTATGTACTACTATTTCTGTAGTTTGAATGAATGGTTCATAACATTTTTGACAACATATCAACACTATTTATTCTAAACTTCAGATGTCTACAATAAGGTAGAAATGGTGTTCTTCTCAAACCATATATAGTAAGAGGCCTGTAGGTTCTCCCTAATCTCTGTTAAAGCTTACATAAACCTAAACCATTTTCCTCTCCATGAAACTATTTTGATAAGTTTATAAAGTCAATTTCCTTCACTAGCTCCCATTCAAACTTTTAGATGTTTTATTTTTGGAATAAGAATAACATTTTCCACAAGGCTTCTTCACACTATGTCCACAATTTCCTATGTATCATTAAAACTCAAGTCATTACAAATTCTACTGCTTACTCAGCTTTCACTACAGTTCAGTAGCTGTCCAATTTAGTATTTTAAGAAAAAGCAATTTTGCAACAGATACGATGCTCTAGATCTATTTTGGTCGAAGTAAATTTTACAGAAGGTAGATGGCAAAACACTGAATTTGTATACATACATGCTCTACCATTCTATCTTTTCTCACATTAACAGAAGTTGAACAAGCATAATAAATTGGACACATTTCCCTCATATATTATCATGGTTTTGTACCCTTGTGGTTATCTGCTTCCTCACATGGCATACACAACACAGTAGTAAGAATAGCAAGCATTGGATTTTACCAAAGTTGAAAGAAAATCTTAACAGAAAATTGCAAAACTGTAAACTTGAGGTTTCTAACAACTTCTATGGAAAAGGAAGAGGGGTGTTGCATCCTCTCTTTAGGAAAAGCATGTGATGCAGAAGCGTTCACAGGACTTCACGTTTCTTAGCTAACATACTGCTAAAGTGAAGGTATGAGTATAGCAGACACACAAAGGTATTTCAGATAAGAACTCAGCCATTGAGGCTTACAAAAGGCACTCAGATCTGGATTGTTAAGGAAGCAGACTATTACAGAAACAGTGTTAAAGACCAGATTTATAGAGCCACAGAGAAGGACAGCAGGGAAAATTGATGAAACTGTACCAACCAGGAATCATGATGGATCTGAGCAGGCCATTGGCAGTATTTGGGAGAGATGTACTGTTTATGACTAGGTAAGGGAGTATGGGGTTTTGGACTCTCAAATAAACCTCTTAGCCTTAAACTGCTTGGAAAATACACTAATTTTGCAGTATATGTACATTTTGCAGTCATGGAACAATAGTACTTTCCAAGTGAGAGAATGCAGAAGATGCATGTTAGGACCAAATTCCCAAAGCATATGCTTTCAAAAAATGTGATCTGTGATATAAGTTAACTCCTCAAAACTTATAAAATTAAGTTTTTCCTTAAGAGATTTTATGTATAAAACTTTTTTACAATTCAATTTAAGGTGAAAGACAAATCTACACTTACAGCATAATGATTAACTACGTCATCAGTGCCTTCACTGATTCATTGGGGCAAATTTCTCTGCTATGTAATGACAGCAAATTTGACTACATGTGTAGACAAACATAATAGAAATGATAAAACTGAATGAACACAAATTGAAGAAGAATGTCTGGGTATGGAAGGCCCAAAGAAATGGGGAGAAGGTTTATGAGAATGGCATGCATCATCAGGTCACAGCACATCTCCATTCAGCTTCTCAGGACACTCAGATTAGGAAAAAACAAAGGATGGCCTACACCCAGACTAAACCAAAGATTTAAGGCACAAAGAAATGATGGTGGAAAGATGGAGACCAGGTTTGGCACCTTGAGATATCCAGATAAGATGACAAAGGACAGTGAGTAAATCCTACACTCAGTGGTGGGACAAGATGGAGAGATGAAAGACCATAATCACCACCTGCTCCAAAATGGTGAAGGAAAAAACAAAAACAAAACAAACAAACAAACAACAACAACAACAAAACCACCAGAACCACCCACATTTTAAACCAGGACCAGCTGGCCAACAAAAGAAGAAGCCGGGAGGCAGGAGAAGGACTCACTAGCCAATGTTCTTTGTCTTCCATCTGATTGCATGAAATCCTGGGCAAATTACTTAAACACAACCACTTTTGTGCCTGAATTTTGGGCATACCTTCTGGAAAAGTTTTATGAGTGTGTAGGTATGAGAACATAAGCAAAATGAAATTGGTTTTGTTTTAAAATAAAGTCACCTTCCTCTCCTAGAAGATCTCACATTGAGAGTTGCTACATTTTTGCTACAATGTCACAACAGTGTTTCCATCACAAATAGATTAAATTCTACAGTGACATTAATTTATACTTTTGCAATGACATGTCTTACCTCTAACCTTTCCACCCTTTTTGTACAATATCTTGAATCCTGTTCCCCTACTTCCATTTTTTATCCATCCTGAATATTGTTTTCAAGAGTAGGACATTCACTCACTGTGTTTTTAAGACAAAATGTGTCTTGCTCTCAGGGTACAGCAGGCAACCTGATATTACTCATAAAAGATCTTAACGTGACATCCTCAGTCATCAGTCCTCTTTCTAATGATGTTCCATGATCACACTGATGTCAGGATATACATCCAATGCATACAGGATAGTTTGGCTTATAATAAGCAGTAGTGTTTATTATTGTCTCCTACAATATCAGAGCCTTCATTGCTGTGAGTACGAACTCTGTTAGGAACTCTGTAGGAACCACTGTTATTTCCAGTTTCAGGGTCAGCAAAAAGTCTGATACAATCATGACTGCACTAAACCCGCTCAGGATTTGCGCTTTTTCCCCATCCCACCCAGCAAGAAAAAACCCAGGCAGCATTCCATGTCAAACCACCTGGCAGGACCACTCTTTGCTCTTTGACTGCCAATTGAAAATCCCTTGTCATAAGAACTTTTTTCTTTTCCTTTTTCAGAGGGAACAAGCTGGCATTTCCCAAATCCACCTGCCTTTATCCATTTATGACTCTACCTCTTTTGAGCACCTTTCCATCCATATAGTGAAAAGCACATTGATGACAAAAAAAAAAAAAAATCTACAAGCTCAGAAACCAAACTTATATTTGAGGTCTATCATGAATGCTGTTGTTTGATTAGAACTGTTGGAGAGATTGTCTTAGGACACAAGTATTGACAGGAGCTGCAGACAGACATAAGGATAGGTGAAGAATTAGGTCTGTGGATGTGGCTTATTTCAGCAGTCAAACAACCCTGCTCTGGACTAACTTTTTCCTATCTGGATAAAAAAAATACCGAAAAATTCAGAGTTTGAACTTGATGAATTTGGGCAAGGAGCAATGATTTGACCACCTACAAATCCATCATAACACTGAGCTCTCTACTTGCCTTAGGGCCTATGTTGCTTTCCAAAGTCAACAGTAGAACTTTCTTTTATTTGGAGCTTTCTTTTACAGGTTTATTGTAAATATATATAATTGCTTGTACTTACACATCTCATAACACAATGTTGGGATGTTAGCTGCAGCACAGAAAGTTCCTATTTTAACATAAACAGTTTAATTTTGTTTAGCATAAAAATTTAATCTAGAGTCATGTGTAATTACCACAAAATTGTTTAGCTTAATAGGATGGCAAAAGCATTTCATTAGCATATTCAGATTCTTTAAAAGCTTTACATACACACCCTTAGGTAATTTTATATTTGCTAGGTCTTTCTAAGATTATGGATATTCATATGAGAATCAGATATTTGCATAAGAATAAGTGGTATTAATTCTCCATACAATATTAAAAAGACCATTGTTTTAGTTATATTACAATTGTTAGCTTGAATATTATGTTACAGGGCATGCTTTAGCTTTCTGGCTTTGCGTTACTGCTTTCTAACAATCTGTTTTAAAAAAATGGTTGTCAAATTATCTTTATTGTCCTCATGGCAGCAGCTCTTCATAATAAATATATACCTAACAGCAGAAACCAGAATATCTTGCCCTCAGCAGGGATGAAAAGTATTACAGTACAAAGTTGTGGGTCAAGAATACTTCACAGTTCATAGTTGGCTGTACTATGGCTTCACTTATATCCAAACACTGTAAAAAGATCTGGAAAGAAAGAAAGAAGTAGAAATAAAAGTATTTGTGTGACTTCAGAGTGGAAAAGGCAAGAATAAGTTTTAAAAATGAATTATTTGGAGATAAAAAGTGTTTGTATCAAACAGAGCATGATCTGTACATTTGAAATCTTCCTCAGGCCAGAGTATCTTATTTCCCCACCTGTTTCAATGCAGAATTTTGACATTACAAGTGACTTCTGACTACCCTGGCAAGAGATGTAACAAGTCATTTAAACATGCTTAAGTATTTATAAAGCAATTGCATGGAGAAACAGAATTTAGGTCTTATCAGACAGCATACATGGATCTGATGGTTTTTTGTTATGTTTGATAACCACTTCCAACATTCCATCTGCAAATATCTCTCAAAGCACCAAAAACCTGACATACAACATAACAGATACATCAGCATGACTTTGGATAAATTTATTATGCACCCAGAATGGTTATTTCACTCTTGATGATTGTATTGTCACTTACTCATGCAGTTTCTATAATGATTTAAAGAATTCCTGGCAATAAATTTTGTTACAAAGCATGACTCTTAGCTTCCAAACTAATTAAACGTTTTTTTTTTTCCTTGCATCTGTCTGCAGTTACATTTGTTCCAATATCTCAAGCTATTCTTCCTCTTTTGATGCTCATTAAATATAACTGAAGGGTCAAAACATTTTTTTTTTTAAGTTCAGCATTAGTTATATATTTCAGAAAGATGATAAAATGCCAAAGCACATGCTATGTTTATATTCGGAGATCTGTGTTATTAACATCTCTCCCTCACAACAGATAGAGCATTCAGAATTATGAAATCTCTAAAAAAGAACATTTTTTAAGTATACAAATACTTGGCTTGTTCATCTCTGAAATCCAGATTATCCCAAAATCTTCAGAATTAGTGATGGACAATAAACATTTGACAAAAGATTCAAAACGGGGGAGAAACCTCCCAACTTTCTTTCATTAAGAATCATAGAAAATTAAGACTTGTACAGCAGAAAGCTAACACAAAGCTGGGAGCCAACTAACAAATATTACCTTGACAGCAAGGTCAAGAAATAAATTCCCAGAAAATAAATAAAATAATAAAACTCCCTTACTTCTGTTGAAAAAGTTTCCCAGCATTATCTGCATAACCAAAGACCTCAAGACCAGGGCTGGGTATGTCAGATGTCACCAACAGATTAGACAAAGCAACGGTCAACGTGCTTTAGTTCCCACAGTAAAAATTTAGAAGTCTGTGCACACTGCTCCCAGGCAAATATTTCTAAATTAGCTTAGAATTCTTTATATAGACACTGAGAACCTCTCGGTACTGAAAGGGATATTTAGGACAGCTCTTTATGATACTAGAGTGTAAAAAGGAACCAAGGCTCCAAGGGGTCAAAGTGTGTCAAGACTAGAGATTAACCTCAGTAAAACAACGCAGTTCAAAAAGTATCAAGAAACTTGATGATAAAAAACAACAGCAATGACTGTTTTCCATGGAAAAAAGAAAAAATGATAAAGTTTAAATAAATGAGAACTAATAGAAAGGAAGGAAACAAATCAGAACAAAAATTCTGCAAACCTGTCAGGGACAGAGAGAGAGAAAAAAAATAAGTCCATACTAAAGCAGAGAGCAGATTAGAAGTTTGTCGTGGATAACATCATAAGACATAGCAGCTATTAAAGGGCATGGACATAAGTGTTAGAATATTTTATGGGTTCAGTAAGTTCCAAGTAAGCTGTAATATGCAGTCTGCCCATGAGAAAACAGTTAAGTTAGCAGAAGAGAAAAGATACCAATTCAGAGAACATTTTCAAGATCTGCTAAACAGACACATCAGAAAAAGAAATTGTCTCTGACAAAGACATTTATCTTGTAGAATTAGGTGCTGTAATGTCTTATAGCACAACCAAAGATGTGGAAGATGCATTTAAATGACCAATATATGAAAGCTACAAGGAAGAACAGGTTATTAGAAATATGCTGAAAGTTCGCAATACTTTAACCTGCAGAACTTGAACCAAGAAAGCCTTCAAAACAATGATAAAGTAGCATTATAATTCAGATGTTAAAGAATGGAAGTGAATGCAACTGCAACAAGCCATGAAATATATTTCTTTGGATATAAAGTGTTTTGATGTCATCAGCTTAAACAGAACTAAGTGTTAGGGAGAAGCTAATGGCAGCCTGATGTTAAGACTCAGATGCTCATGTAGTAAACAGGTATTACAAGAAAACTAGGTAGACAAGTAAAGGTATAAATAGGTAGGAGCAAAAATTACTTATGATAGACTTCATATATTTTAATAAAGCATTTCTCCAGTTCTACTTCAATTCAGAATCCTTTACACTATGAATCTTGAATTCAAATATCATTTCCATCATAATATGTGACAGAGTCGAAAAGCTAAAAAAACTCCAGATAAATCTCAGTGCCTTTCAGAAGGCAAATACCTCAGAAAGATTCAGTGTTAAATGGCAAGTGCTAGCATTCATGGGAGAAATCAGCAGCTTCCTTCCCCAAAGATACACAGAAAGGAGGAGTCAGGCAGTCAGAAGGTGTGAGCAGGCAGGTTAGGATCAGGGAGGGAATTCTTGCTGTGATAGGGAAGCCACTGGGGAGAGGGAGGAAAAAAAGACTGAATATTAAAGGTTCATTCAGGTGCTATTTGCAGAGCAACCTCTTTTCCCCTCTCCCCCCTCCACCCCTAAAAGAAACAAGAAATCCCCTTGTAATGGAACTCAGGAACAAAGACACCGGCACTTGCTCAAAGTGGCAAGGCTATAACAAGCCTGTTTCTCTGTAGCCAACATCTCTTGGTTAGGAAGGATTCTAAGTTAAATTACAAAATTGTTTTCCCTTCCGAAAAGGAAAATATATTTTAAGAAAATAGTTATAACAGGGTTTCCTTTTTGCTGCCAAGACACTCCATAACTTCAGACTAATATTCAAATAAAGTTATTCACAGTGTACCAAACTTCTACAGAAAGTTATTTCTCTGTGATCCATAATTCTTACAGCAATCTTTCCTTCTATTTCACTTTAAAATTTCCAAGGATTAGCAGGCTGCATGTGTGCAAGAAAAAAAAAAATAGCTGTGTTGTACCAGCAGTTTTTCATCATCTGATGAACACTAATCTGAATCTTTTGAAACACAGACCTTCAGCTGTTTCCTCCTCCTTAGAAGCTCTTCAAGGCCAGACAGATAGTGATCTTTATCCAAAGCTGGGAATGGGCTTCGAGTGCATCTGTAAATGTCAGTTTAACTGACCTACTTTATAATATTATTGGCCTCTAATGTATCACCTCTGTTACCTATGTAAAGAGAGAGTCTAACTGTTACAAAGATCAGGTGCCAAACACCAAGTCACAGCTGTTCAGTGAACAGATGGGAAAGGTTATTGTATTTGAATATTTCATTATTAGTGAGACAGGTCACACAGCAAGCCATAAATCATCTGTTTACAGGCACTTTATCCGATGTAAAAGATAACTTTTGATTTTCTTTCTTTTTTTACACTTTGAAAGTTTGCATCAGTGACAAGGTCAGCCATCTTCATACTGAAAATATCATTAATCTGTAAATTATATTTTAGAGCAAAGAGAGATGGCATAACGTATGATGCCTAGCTTTTGTTCAAAGATACACACTTAGATGAATCACATATTTACTAATATTTCTCATACACCATGTAACCAGTATATATGATATGTGATGATGATGATACAAAACTGGGAGGAGTGGCTGATACGCCAGAGGGCTATGCTGCCATTCAGAGAGACCTGGACAGACTGGAGAGGTGGGCGGAGAGGAACCTCATGAAGTTCAACAAAGGGAAGTGCAGGGTCCTGCACCTAGGGAGGAATAACCCCCTGCACCAGTACAGGTTGGGGGTTGACCTGCTGGAAAGCAGCTGTGCAGAGAAGGACCTGGGAGTGCTGGGGGACAACAAGTTAACCATGAGGCAGCAATGTGCTCTTGTGGCCAAGAAGGCCAATGGTCTCCTGGGGTGCATCAGGAAGAGTGTTGCCAGCAGGTCGAGGGAGGTGATCCTGCCCCTCTACTCAGCCCTGGTGAGGCCACATCTGGAGTACTGCATCCAGTTCTGGGCTCCCCAGTACAAGAGGGATGTGGCACTACTGGAGCAAGTCCAGCGAAGGGCTACAAAGATGATTAGGGGACTGGAGCATCTCTCTTATGAGGAAAGGCTGAGAGAGCTGGGCCTGTTTAGCTTGGAGAAGAGAAGGCTGAGAGGAGATCTTATCAACGTGTACAAGTATCTGAAGGGATGGTGTCAAGAGGATGGGACCAGACTCTTTTCAGTGGTGCCCAGTGACAGGACGCGAGGCAACGGGCACAAACTGAAACACAGACAATTCCATCTGAACATGAGGAAAAACTTTTTCACTGTGAGGGTGACAGAGCACTGGACCAGGTTGCCCAGAGAGGTTGCGGAGTCTCCTTCTCTGGAGATATTCAAAGCCCGCCTGGATGCGATTCTGTGCAACGTCCTCTAGGTGACCCTGCTTGAGCAGGGGAGTTGGGAGTTTAACACCCCAGCTAGAGGAGTTATATGCCTCCTTATTAAAGCAGTTAAGTATCTTACAGAAAATAATTTTTGAATTTTTAGAGAAAACTCAGTGGAACTGATTAAGTTTTAAGACTTTTGTATCAACTTAATACAGAAGAAGTGAGGTTGCCAGTTAGCTATAGGTATAAGGTCTCTGGTACTTAGGATTTGCAGCAAGAGAAGGATAGACTGTAAGCACTAAAGTTGGACAAATAGAAGATGCAAATTTGACAGGATGAGGAATTTCCCTTGCACCTAGGACAGAGATTGGAAAAAGCTAAAAAGGAAGTCCACCATATATCGGGAAACAGACTTTTACTCTGGGCATCCCTTAAGATGCTTACTATCTCTAATATTGCTCTAACCCTCATCTAGAAGGTGAAGCTAGTTGCCTTAGGAACTGAGCATTTGATTTGTATTTTCACTACACGTGGCTTCAGCACCCTACCTCCCCCAAGCTGAGCAGTTCTGCCTTTGCCCATCTGAACTTACACTCACAGGAAGAATAGTAGCAGTATAATATTATATTACTTGTGGTTCACTTTTCAAGAAGCGGAAATGTACATATCCACATATATTTTTACTATTGCCTTGGGCTAACACTGAAAAAATGTATTTGTGTTTTTTGTACTATTGTGGTTTTAAGCTTTTGAAAGAAAAATAGTAATGTCAATATACCACAGAAAACACACACAAAGGAAAATTTAACATCATACTCACTAGAAAGTAAGAAAAATAACGCACAGGCTGTTATCCAAGTTTCACTTATATAGCAACAGAAGACTGCATTGCAATAGGATTTGAAACAGAGAGGGATTTTAGAACATAGAAAGGCTACAAGCCATGTACACTAATTTAAAATTTAAGCATATAAACCATTTCCTGCCATTAGCCAAGAGAGATGAGATAAATCAGCTAAACTGTATCTGTCATTATAGTAATGTTTTACACTTTGATACCTGATCTGCGTTTTGATTTCGTTTTGTGCATCTACTCTGTATTTTTATCATATAAAAAGAGAGTTTGAAAAATACAAAAAGATTACTTCTACTCTGTAGAAACCAAAATTCTTGAACTTGAAAGTAACCTAGTTTCCTAAAGCAAAGGCTATTTTCTCTTCAGTAGCTCCAGAGATTTAATTGCTTGGAAGACTGACAGTAAGGAACAATGTGATAGAAATGTAATGATGACAAATTTCAGTGGAAAAAGTAGGAATGGGATACAGTGAGAGAAACACAGAAACTGGAGGTTTTAAAGTATGTAGAATCTTCCTCTTCATAAGGAATCACAAACTTAACAAGATATACTTAGCACACCCTGTACTGAATTCTACCCTGAACCCCACTAAACTCTATGGTCCTAATGAACACTACCACAGTCTCAAAGTCAGAATCACTTAGCCTCATTTCCAAAAAACAATTTTGAACTTTCAGCTAAAGTTAAGAAAATATGAAACTAAGTTTCCACAACTTTTGTTAAAATAGGTAGATGAGAAGAGATACTGGATTTTCAACATGCCTTTGCTCTTAAATTTTGATCTTGTTAACCAATTTCTTTAGTCTAAGACGAAATCCTTCATATTATAATCAAAACACTTCAGGAAGTGAATGATGAGAACAAAGGTGAATTCAAAAGATAATTTTAAAAAGCAAGCATTTTTTTCTGATTCCAGGGAGCCATACTTTGATATTTCAATGTCATATTTCCATTTTTAATGCATATTTCAACAAAAATTCCTCTGTTCTTTATACATTTTGTTTCTCCTGTTTCTGTGCTCTTCCTGTTTCTCAAACCAGTATTGCTCCAAAGTCTTGCACATATGACAATTCCCCCTTCCTGGACCCTGAACTGCTGTATCTCTCCATGGTATCTTCTGCACCTTCGGTACAACACACACATCCAGAACATCCTCCAGCCACCTCCTACACTCCAACACCCAGCATACTATCTTTAGCCATGAAGTTCACCCCTCAAACTATTGTCCCCATAATAATTTGACCTAAAATGCTAAAGGTCATTAAAAAAGAAGCACAAAAGATTTGGTAAATACCTTAAAATGTGAACTACATTTGACACGCAATATAAAGGTGATAGAATATTTTTCCCCATGTATTTTAATAGCTTAAGATTTCACCAAGGAAACGCGTCCATTTACCAGCTTGTCTCTGTAAAATATTATTATTTTTTTAAAATTTGACAGTCATATGAAAAGAATCTAATACCTTGGTTTGGAATCAGCAGAAATCTGTTATTTCTGTTAGGAAAGTGAAAAACATCTCACCTCCTCTTTAAAGGAACTCCACTAAAAGGAGTGAACTGACAGAACAGAATGTGATTTACTATTTGTCCTGTAGGGTACAGAGAATGTGTCATAACTGCACTGAATGCATTGGAATTGCTGACAACATGCCTCTGTTGGCTCACTGTCATATCTAGGATAAGCAGCATGTCTCAGTACAAAGTTTTTGACTGTTCTGGTCAAATGTCAAAATTGCTTATACTATGAACAGGAATAATTCTGAGTGAAAAAATCATAAAGCAATGCTGGAGAAGTTGTTTCTTACCTTACATATCTAATGAAGCAACTGTATGCTTTTCTTATTATCCTCTTCTCTTGAATATATATTCCCTGTAACACAGACAATTGGACAGCTCCTTCAATGTCAGTATAATTCCAATGAGTGCATCTACTCAGAGATTTCCAAATAATGGCAACATTTATCTAATGAGAGAACAGTTGCCTATGCCTTAGCATTGGCTTCAGTGAAATAGAACACTAAAATGTGATGGCTGCATCACTGTATTTTACCATATGAATAACATATCATTTAATGCCAATGCCAAAATCGGAGTTGACAAAACTTGCTGTAAAAATCAAATACCCTTATAAGGGTAAAAAAAATATTTTTTGTGGTAAAAATACACCAAATATAAAATGCAGTGCAATTTATTTGCTCTTCTGACCCACTGAAGAGCAAGGCAAGAGCAACCAGAGATGATTAAAACAGTGCAAATAAGTGAATGACAAGAATATTTTTTGTCTACTACATATAACAAGGTACCTGCTTCTCCCAGCATCTCTCCTTCCTACAACTTCTGTGTCAAAACTGTATCTTTGATGCCAGCAGTTTCATATAAGGCAGCTTGCTTTCCATATTTTACAAAAGTGAAGAGTTAAATTTTGATTTGGTAATGTACTTTAAAGTGTGTATAGAGTCTTCTTAGCTCTTACACTTAAAAAAACAGAAAATGGTAGCAGAAAAGCAGAAAATATATTGGATTTTAGTCATAATGGTTGCAAATTCTACTAAATGTGTGTATCTTTCCCATAAATTCCTCATATGGCTTTACGGAATGCTAGACTCAAAATAACATTAGGTATCGGAGAGAAGGATAAGAGCTATATCCAATATACAGTTGACCAGATGGTCTGGTTGCATGGCCAAGTGTGGCAGAGAAAGCCCAGTAAAACTTATTCTGCAACCATATATGCTTTCCAAAGCTACACTTATTTACTTATACAAACGTTTCTGGGAAATGGTGTTGGAACTGACAAGTCATAAAATACGGGTAAGCTTCAAACTTTGATTAAAGGTAGTTAGACAAAAATCATAATCAGCTTGTCAAACTGTAATAAGTGTAAATAAGTATGTGAATTAAACAATAGAAATACTGTCATCCTCAGTTCCCTTGTGAGAATTTTATTTCCTTTTATCCAAATGGGGTAAGACAAATAGGCTTATGGTTCTATGCAATTTAAAAACATTTATTCTGATAAGGAAGATAGCAGCTGCTGCTAACAGTAGGAGCTGAATCAGGATGAACCCACAACAAAAACTCTTAACATGTGCTAAACCACACAATGCTACGATTTTCCAAACAAATCTAGTATCTAGAAAAAAAAGTTAAGGATATATAGGGTAAATGTAACGAGTTTAAAATTGAAAGATTTCTCATTCAATTTTTTTAAAAAGTTTGTTTCTGGAAATTTGGAAGAAAATAATCTTCTTATCCTTTTGAGTAAATGGGCCAATTTTTAACTGAAACTTTTATGCAAAAGTCATGTGAATTAAAATAGGAGTTTGCAGCAACATTTGCTAAAAATTTATCTGTGTGAATGCAACAATCAAAGCAATAAATTACAAGCCACTATTTTCTACGTCCTTCAATTTCTTTCCTGTGAGTTTTGTTGGAGTCTCTGTTTATACGAAATACTAACAACATCGTATCAATCAGCATTTCAAGATGAACAATATAAATACTGGCTAAACTCAATGATTTTCATCGCAATGACATTCATCAGCTTAGCTCATCGATCATAGCAAGCACTCAGAATATATGCAAATGCATATATCTTCATAACTGATTAATATGTTTCTGGCCAAGATGCCTCTCAGCAATTCCATCTCCTTTTCACTTAACTAGTAGACCCATACTTACTATGATTAATATCATGCTGAATACCAAAATGGCTCACACCATAAATACAGCATTGATATAAAGAAAGCTATGTAATTCCTAAGGTTAAATCTACAAATGAAGTACACTCTCTTTAGGATTCTTTTGATTTTAACAGTTTCTTTCCTGCACAGATTTTCATTAAAAAAAAAAAAAAAAAACCACACACTTGACTTTTTGCCCTAACAATAAATACAAAAGCTGGGACCCACTGAAAGGTACATTTCATTTTCTTGAGGTTTTTCTTTTCTTTTTCGGAGATGATTGTTTTGACACTTCCAACTTTCCTTTTTTTACGTTAAATTTCACAGAATCACAGAATCACAGAATCGCTGAGGTTGGAAGGGACCTCTGGAGATCATCTAGTCCAACCCCCCTGCTCAAGCAGGGTCACCTAGAGCACATTGCACAGGATTGTGTCCAGGCAGGTTTTGAATATCTCCAGGGAAGGAGACTCCACCACCTCTCTGGGCAACCTGGTCCAGTGCTCTGTCACCCTCACAGTGAAAAAGTATTTCCTCATGCTCAGATGGAATTGTCTGTGTTTCAGTTTGTGCCCGTTGCCTCGCGTCCTGTCACTGGGCACCACTGAAAAGAGTCTGGTCCCATCCTCTTGACACCATCCCTTCAGATACTTGTACACGTTGATAAGATCTCCTCTCAGCCTTCTCTTCTCCAAGCTAAACAGGCCCAGCTCTCTCAGCCTTTCCTCATAAGAGAGACGCTCCAGTCCCCTAATCATCTTTGTAGCCCTTTGCTGGACTTGCTGCAGTAGTGCCACATCCCTCTTGTACTGGGGAGCCCAGAACTGGACGCAGTACTCCAGATGGGGCCTCACCAGGGCTGAGTAGAGCCCTGAAGAGAGAAATTTTTTGTAAAATTTCATTTTTTCTTAAGAAATAGTTTTATACTGATCCTGAATGACAGGTTAAGAGGATATTCTTAACCCTTGGAGGTAAGATACTTCTGTACCTTATGATGTGAAAACACGATGCAAACAGCAGTCATTTTTGAATTTAAATTCCTTTTTGTTCCAATGAACAGTCCAAGTTAAAAAGAGCATACAGAGCAATATCCTCCTTTACTTAACTGTGTTCCCAAGAGGAAAGGGGGAAGATGTTTATGGGTGAGGTTGAAAGTAACAATCCTGTTAAAAACAATATTTTCAAGAACAGAGCTCCTCAAACATTGTTCTGTCAAGCCCTGCATTTGCTTTACACTTACCCTGTTCCTTTACATTCTCTCCAGAGCATTAACTGAAAATATTCGCAGAAACCACTTGTAAAACAAGTAGAACTTGCATAGTCTTGCACACAAAGGTACTGCTTGAAGTCAGCCCTTCCCATACTTCAAGTAGGCTTCGTCTGCAATCATAACTAACTGGAAGTTATGTGACTACAGCACATATAAACCCACTATAAACACAGATTAATGAGTCCTGATGAGAGCCATAGTGTATTAGCTTGAATTCAGTACTGCTGGTTTGGATTCATCCTTGAAATAACCATGCTCTTGTTTACGAGGCTAACTTGTGTATCTAAAGAGCTCTTCCATCTGATTTGACATAGACATACCTGCAGTTTAAATAACTCATAGTATCGTATGTAACCTAATTTGTTAGATAAACTCAAGGGTCACACACACAAAAAAAACTGGTGTATTCTACTAAGACCTACACTATTATACGTGGTTTTTGTAAAACATTTTCACAGCCAGATACACTCATTTAACTATATACTAAAGGTCACATTAAGCTGTGGATATCATGCTAAGCTGAAACATGTCTGATTATAGTAGGTCAATCCTTGCTGTTACTTGTTTGTAAGAAGTCAAAATTCATTTGCAATACACTAACTGGTTAAATAACTATCATTTTGAAACACTTCAAAAAGAAGCTTATATATATAACCATACATACATGGGGGTGTGTCTCTGTGTGTGTATATATATATATATATATACATTTGGTCTATATAACTTCAACAAAATGATTACAGTGTAGTGTTACATTCTCTTCCTCTATAGTGGGTGCTAACAGGAAAGTGTTATTCAAGGGTAGTAACAATTGTTGTCCAAATTCACTTTGTGATATGCTTTCCCTGGGAAATAGTAAAACCAGCTTAGCAGGTCATACTTTAAAGTCAGTATTCTCCTCCCTACCTTGCTCCCATTTACCGACTCTGGACTTTCAATAAATGATACAATAAGAAGTTTTCATGCAAAATTATTTACTATGCATTTTCAGAAAGTATCAGAAAAAAGACCTCTCAGGTTTGCAGTGGCATATGTATGCTAACATACGCTAGTATGAAATTATAAGGAACTGTACTATGGAGTGTCTGCTCCAATATGACCTTCTGCAAAGGAACAGACACAAGAGGGAGGGGTATGTTTAGGACCCCTTCTGACCTCTACAAGAATAGCACAAAAGACTGGTGACTACAGTTAAGAACCCCCTGTAAGAAGATATATTGTCTGTGGTTTAAAGCAATGATAGAAGTGATACAGCAGACAATTAAAGCCTTGCACAGCATATTCAACTTGCAATGGAAAATGACTGCTTGTATTCACACTGGCAAGGGACTAGTTTTTGCCACACTGTTCTGATCTGCAAACATACATGCCAAAGTATTTTCAGACTAAAATATTCTTGGCAAAAGAGTTTGTCTTTGCTTTACTTCAAGCAACCTCTTAAAGTCCTGGCATGTTTTTCTTTTCTACTAGTAATACAATAAGCAAAAGTGCATAAATTACAGAACAAAATGTGGTTATTTCAAGCTTTATGTGCAAGATCAATGAATCTGTGGCTATGCATATTTGAGCATCGTGGTCAACAATAATGGACAGTAATAGGCTCCAGAACAAGATAATCCAGGATGTTCTAATGGACAGGAAGGCAGGGAGGGAGGGAGGGCTTATAAACTTCTGTCACTGGCAAAAAGAGAGAATATTTAATCCATTAATCTTCCTGATTTTCAAAAAAAGTAGGTTGAGCTGAAGACTGACTGCACTTCCCTTGGCTAGATGAGGAAAACTTGTTTTCCTGGCATCTGTCTGAACCAGTCAGACTTCGTTGCATTTCATGAGTACAAACTCATTTCTAATATGTTGATAGGCCATCTATTTCTGTTCCCCGCTCTCGGTCAGGCATATGCTTAGCCAGGCTTCTCTCTGCAGCAGCCTAGTTTCTAAGAAAGCTGTAGTTTGTTAATCATCTCACTCCTTCTAGCTGAAGTTGGGAAAGACAACATTTTGCCCCTTCCACATTGTAGGTTTGTGGTGTGCCATCCTCACCATGACCTCCAAAACAGAAAAGGTGCTTTTAATTTCTTTTTTTTTCTTTAAATCCACAAAGGGAAGGTGAAAGTCCAAAGGATGGGTAAGAATCTTTTACTGGCAACCAAACTGCAAGTACAGTCACTCTCAAGGCAAATTAGTTGCTACAATTTGTTGAGGGAAGTGTGGCAGAATTAAAAACAAATTTTCTCTCAGTTTGAACTCTTATTCAAGTTATCCGAGGACTGAATTCAACCATCTTTATAGTCAACAGAATCCAGTTCCATAATTTATTCTCTAATAAAGGGGGGAAAAAATTCTCTGTATATAAAACTCAATATTATTAAATCATATTCATTAGTGAAAATCTTCGGCCAAAAATTAGGTAAGTTTCCTTTAAACATTTGCTTACACTGTTTTATTTTGTAGTATTGGCTTCAATGTCTATACCTAGCAGGCGACTATTAAAGAGAACAAAAAGAATAAAAAAATACAGTAATAAAAATTGTTGGCACAGAAATAACTCACCGTAACTCTAAAATTATTTTGCAGTTGAAAACTGTATCTCAATGAACCTTGGACTGAAATCAACCACAAACAAAAATCTGTGAAACTCCTTATAACCTCAGTCTAAAAGCCCTGCTTAACAGCAGGGAGAAAAACTTTGCTCAACTAGAGATGGCTAAATTAGTCAGAAATCTACTGAGACAGAGAAACAGTACGTTTCTCCACTTGAACAGGGAAACCTTCACAATTCCAGAGGAGTTTTATCGACAGGAACAGAATTGAAAGAATGGAGACAGATACAGGCAAAAGACTTTGCAATGGATTACTGAGAGGGTTGTTAGATGAAATATGCCCAAGAATTAATCACTGACTTGTGATTTATTTCCATTCAGACCTGCGCGCTAAATTCAGCATGGGATAATAGCATGAACCCAACAGGTAGAAAGTGGGCACCTGAACATGACCAATGTTAAAGCAGTCTTTTCATTTTCTTTGTGTGTGAAAAATAACGACGTGGGACAGCAAGGGAAAAATAAATCTCTACTTACGCTGTCTACATTTCCAAAGGTTTGCATGCCGATCTCATTTTGACAAGCTTCTCCCTAGGGAAAACATTAGAAGCTTATCCTTCTCAAGTGTGCAATGCCATGAAACTTTCAAGATTTGCCCTCTCTTGCACTTTTTTTCAGAGGAGAAAACAATTTGATCCTCATTTTAATGGTATTTTGTAGTACTGTAAAGCCCTGTCAGCCCACTGTAACGGAAACTATTAGGATGCCAAATGGAGGATTATCATCTCTTGATTATGATCTGTTTAAGCACCAGAGGTAAATGAAAGCTCAAAAAGTAAATACCCTGGTTTCTCTCAAAGAACCAGTACCATTTTAAAAAGAAAACAAAAAAGCTTTTAAGATAATTATATATCTAGGTCATACATGATCTAAGTTTTCCACAAAAAATGATATGTTATATAAGACAACACTCTACAGGCTTTATAGGAACAGCCCAATCATTTAAAAAAGCAAGAGAGGAAATGAAGCCATCATTTTTAAGCTAATGCATTTTGTTTATTGTAATCTGAAAGCATCTGGAGGGAGCACTTTTCCGTTACAGGAAATTTATTCTAGATTTGTTAGGATTGCAAAAAGCTTTATGTTTTTTATAAATATTTAGCTCTTGACAATGATTACTGGCCTTTATCTAGTGTACTCTGAGGACACAAGATTCCAAAGTACACGTTACTGTGCTGGAATACAGGTGGTTGGAAAATAAAAGGAAATACACTGCTCGTGTTCTAGTTATCCCCAAAATATAAACATGCAGCTGTGGTGCAGTATTACAGTCTTACAAATAAATGATTCTCATTTTCTTCAAAATGAAAAAGAACCAAAACATTCTTACAAATGAAAGAAGCAAAAAATCATGGTGTGTTCCTTCAGTCAACCAAATCCTTCTTGTTCTATGCTGCTCCATTTGTCTTTAAATTGTCAACCTTTCAAAGCAAGAACAACCCCGATATTTTGATGTAGCACTTTGCAGCAAGACTTTGTCTGAAACAATGTCTTCATGCACTATTACAGTATAAATATCCAGTGTTATATATGTTCACATACACATATATGCATATACATACATACATATATAATAGCAATGTGAATGATACATACATATATATCTACTATATATGCATACATGTATGTACATATGCATAAATGTATGTATCTACATAAATGTGTACGTATCACATTACTTCTATGCATATAAACAAACACACGTGTACACACCAGCATCTATGTAGTACTTTATCTTTTTTCTTGAGTCAACCAGCACATTTAAAATGCCAAGAAAGAGAACTAATATAAACCTAAGCAAAAGCGTAAACTTTCAAGTACCAAATTTCCATTCCCTGTTATTGTAATTTTGAAATGTACACAATTAGCAGCAAAGTAGAGCCACACATCAATTCTCCTCCATATTGACAGATGCAACTCTAGGACGTTCTCTAACAGCATGTTGTTTGTAGCATCAATTTTCTCTCATTGGTAACCAATTCAGTGTTCTTGTATTTATTTCAAAAGAACTAGAACCTAACGACATGGTCTTAAAACATTCAGTCTGACAAATGAATGGAGAGATGCAAACTGGCAACATTTTCTTAATAAACACACACATAATTCTCTGGACCTAAACTTTAGTCACATAAGTACTCATTTGATTTGTCTAATATATGAATTCAGATATGAATTCAAATGCACAAACATTTCTAGATGCTTTCAAAAAAATACTGCCTATTAATAAATTTGTCAAGAAGTTTATGAAGAATAACATCGTCAAGTATGCCATTACCAAGTAACTTTGACCATAACTTATAACAAAATACATAACCAAGAACTGTAGCATACTTTGCTCTCATTCAGATATACATGAGGGAGACAAAATGCTACTTTACCCAAAGAATAGAGCAAGAGCAATAAAGGACTACATGTGCCTAAAAATAATACCCTCTGTAATTTTCAGTAGAGTAAGATGAGCCAAGAAACAATGTCTGTTTTTGGGAAACAGTTTCCTAAGAACACTACTTTTTATCATGGAGATTTTACGAGCGGCTGAAATACAGTCATGAGTTTCTTTTAGAGGTAGGCTCCGGAGTAGATGACTTGTTCACGATGACCTGAACGGCCACTGTCCTGCTGCCCCCGGGGTCCTGCTCCCTTGGGGCAGGGGTACGGGCCTCCTGGCAGCCCCTGCCCGCACTGGCCCTGCCCAGGGAGTCGCTAGCCTGTCCTGAAGATAAGTAATGCTTTTGTAAATTAGCATCTAGGTGCTCAACGGGATACCTGAAGTAGAAGTGTGTTTCTTCTTCTCGGTCAAGTTTGAATGTGAACACATGGCAGAAAACAGGAAGTGGAGCAGGAAAAAAAAAATATATATAGCTCTATTTTTATACAGCTCTTGTTATTACATTAGTTAAAACAGCTGTAGCTACAGCTGCAAAAGAAGGGAACCTGAAACTTAGGGCCAGTATCTACAAACCAAATCTTGGAGGAGTTAAAAATTCAATGCATCTGCTTAATAGATGAAGTTACAAACATTGTATTTCCTGAATGTCATTTTCCCCATGCACAGTATCAGTTTCACAGGTCACCACAGCTCCTCAGCAAGTAGCTCCAACTAAACATAATTACAGATATCACTGGGGTAATGACAAAATCAGTGGTTGGAATCTGAGCTCCTGGGACACAAGGATTTCAGTAATCTGCACTTGTCAAGAGACCAAAATGCTCTCTGTTGCTATAAAATCCACCAGGTCTCAAACCACGCTGAAGTAGTCTGATTTAAACAAGAACACTGTATATCCAAAAAAGTCAACTATCATCTCTATCCTTTCCAAAGACAGAAGAAAATATTAGTGCTCATTGGATATTAAAGTCAGTCAGGAAACTAGAAAAGGAAATGTTAAGGGGAACAAAAGCCTTGATTTTAGGGGGTATTAATGACAATTTGGGGATTGTTTCCATACTCCTACGCTCATTTTTTTAAAGAATAACCATCATAAGAAAAATAGTTGTCAAATATATAAATTTCTGATTCAATAGCACTGTGTAAAAGGGAATGTACTGAATAAGGTTTCTGCTTTTTACTCTTTTGCATATGTACAATTTACTTTTTGTATAGCTGTACTCATGTTTAATAATTGAACATGTCTCTTTTAGACAAGCTGTGAATGAACAATGGGAAAGGCCTTTCTATTATCCATCATTAATTTAGCTGCTCACACAATGAAGGTAATTCTTTCCTCATTCACACTGAAGTAATTGATTTATACCAGGAGAATAAGCAGGAAGACATGCTGTTATTTCATCTGATAACTCCACTTCTAAGCCCTTCAAGATAATTGTCATCTGCTACCTGGTTTACATAATCGCAAAGTACCTCCAGAACCAAACACTATCCATCACCATATACAGTAAGTCTATAATCAACAGAATTTTTACCATTTCCTGAGCTAGCCACAGCAAGAACTGGCAAACCTCAATATATGATTTAGTTGCAAAATCCACAAACAGATTCAAAAGAAACTTGTAATAGAGAAGATTTTATAAACCTTTCTGAAAGTCACTTAGCCTTTTGTGAAGCCTTCACAATATCTCTTGCTTTAGTAAAAACAGCCAATACTTTAAGACATATTGCAACTCATAGCAGCTATAATATTGATGGAGTAACAGGACTGTCCTTAGAACAGAATCATGCTATAGGTTAGAATGCTTTCACAGAAAGAAAAATAAATTTAAAAGCTTAACTTCTATTTGCACTTCACTCCCCATCGTAATTAATTGACAATATTAAGTAGAAGAATTTGGACTTACCTAAATTTCTACTTTTCTGTTAAAGTTCACCTTCAATATATCTATTGAACATTTCTGATCATGATTTATGAAGCTGTAGGAAAAGAAAAAAAAATGAAGGTAAGCATGTTCTCATGAATATTTTTCAGATAGAAGTTATACCATAAACAATACCTTGCTTGAGTTAAAAAAAAAAAAAAAGAATTTAAATGCCACATCTTAAAATGTATGTCCAACAGATAGTGCAGTAAGATATTATTACATTATAATTAAACTAGTGCATACAGGCATTTTTATTGCCACTCCAATCATTCATTAGCATAGTTTGCATCAATTATGTTTAAAACTGAACAGTCATTTTCCA
Source organism: Apteryx mantelli (assembly GCF_036417845.1). NCBI lineage: Eukaryota > Metazoa > Chordata > Aves > Apterygiformes > Apterygidae > Apteryx > Apteryx mantelli. The sequence continues at coordinate 83,309,109 of NC_089979.1, forward strand.
GTTTCAAAGTCATACCAATGCGTTATCAGTGACTTAGTCTCTTAACTTCTTCAGGTCTTTTGGATTTAATGGTTACCCAAAAAGCCATACTGCAGTCTTGTAAATGAAGTCTTCATTAACAAAATGATGTAATACTGGACTTATATTTGTGGGAGAGTAAGTATGGCAAGTATGAAACAGTGAATGCTGCAGTTTACCCAATTTTCTGACAAAAACTGTGTCTTGGTAATGAAACCTCCTCTTCAATGTAATCCTGCTGAAGTCAATTGATAATCATGTCAAAGAAGTCTCTAAACTCAAAAACAAAAACAAAAACAAAAACAAAACAGGTGGATAAATGGATTTAGGGGCCCATGCCTCAAATGTTTCAAAAGCAACAAAAAAAACCCCTAACATAAAACTATATTTCCATTCCAGGAAACTACCTAAGGCAAAATACCTTGTGAGAAGCATGAAGAGAAAGCCCCTCAGATTAAAGCTTAAAGAAAAAAAGCAAGTCTTCATCCTTCATTTCTTCACACAAAAAAGAAAAAAACCCCACTACCTATAGAAAAGCTGCTTGGAAACCAAGTCCCCATGTCTTAAAAAATAAAAAACAAACAAACAAAAAAACCCTTGAGACGTTTTCTGGAAGGCTTCCTGATTTGTTGGCATATGAATATTTTCAAGAGAGTTTTATGGCTGTACAATAGCAGATCTTCAAAATGTTCTGGGCTGATTTCCCAATTAAGTAAAACCTTTTTGGGGATTATTTATTTTTCACCCAAGTCTAGAATTTGCAAGTAACCAAAGGGGAGGCTAGATGGCCCTCTCACTTGATCACTAGCAACATTTAAGTATGGTTATTTCCCTTCTGAAAACAGTGGTTTTTCATATTTAACAGATGTGGCTGTCAACAATATTTAAAAATCAAAAATGGATATACATAGCACATGACTGTCTTTTTCTAATTGGAACTGTAATTATGAATTATCATTTGTTATCCTAAAACATGCTAAAATGAGGAGAACATAGATTTATTGAAAAAATCAGATAAAAGGACATAGATTTTAATGTTTCAGCCTTTAAAAACAATAGTTAAAACCTTTAAATTAAGTAAACAAGTTTAGTTACTAAACTATTTTAAAAGTATTGTCTGAAAAAGTGTCATTTAATGTTTTATATCCCTCCAAAAAAACCTAAAAATTAAAACTAAAAACTAAAACTATTTTTTATGCCTTATGAAGTGAGCATTAGTAAAGAGGTCCAATTAAAAGTGACTTTACAGATGTCCACGTCATTATATATCACAGGTTTTAGCTGCCCACATAAATAAGCAAATACAAGTTACAGGTCAAATCCCAACATATCCTTTCTCTGAAGTAGTTCTGTAACTGTCAAGCTGTATATATACATCCACATTTAACGTCCAAAGATAAACCAAGGTAAAACTTGCACTTGCATGCAACAGCTGCAGTCTTGGAGAACTAAAACCAAGGCTTTCCATGAGCTATAAGGATACTCGTGCATATGAAGCAACATTTTTGCCACTCTTCTTTTGATCATATACTTTATAGTCTTTGGTAGAATATTATTTCACATAAGGATCTTGAAACACATTCCCGTATCTTCACTGAATTATGAATTTGTTTTAACCACAGTTACTTGACAGAATTAAACTGAAATGCCTTTCCACAAGATACCTTAAACACACACAAAGCCTGACCAATTGCAGCTGCAAGGTACCCAGACTGGACCAGTTTTTCCTTTGTCCTTGTCACTGAATTTTATTAACCTGGAAGCTAGTGACTAATCCCTTCCTTCTAGATATATTCAATCAGTGCTGCATGATACCAAGATGCATAACAACATTAACGTCTACAAGTCTATGCTGGTCAAAAGCAAGTCCATTATTTCTATGAAAATGTGATTTGGTCCCAGTCGGTATTGTACTGAAGTTGCCATAAACAGATATGAGGCAGGAGTGACATACATGAAAAGAGGGACACAGTGGAGAACACATGCAGGGGGATGCTCCCAGCTTCCCCCCCCGCCCCATCTGGTGCCAGTTGCTAGCAGTCTGCATTCGTATGCCTCACACTCCGAAAAGGAGGATGTCAAGACTTTGAGATAAGGCCTGCTTGGGCATCAGGACCTTGAGAAACAAAAGCCTCCTCTCACTGCTAGGGCAGTGTTAATTATTGAGGTCTGGAATTATCTCCTCCTTGTCAAGACCTTGAGAAACAACACCTGCTTTCACTGCTGGGGTAGTATTAATCATTGAGGACTGGAATTAGCTCCTCCTTACCCCAGCTATGGGATCTCACCTTGGGACCACCACTGCAAGAGTAAAGCAGTCATTCGCAGTCACTCAAACTCCTTTCTCAAGGCAGACTAACCTACCATTGGGGGTGTTCATCCACCCCACAACCCCATGACTGTGGGTGCAATCCTCATAACAACGACGAAGGAGAGTTGAACCCTGCAGCAGCCAAGAGCCAGGGACTGCACCTGCGTGAAGAGAACTGTAACTGGCCTCGCGACTCCACCTCCACCTTCCCCCCAAGGGTACAAATAGGTTGGCCCTGGAGGTTGTCTTTGGCTCTTTGCGGGAGGCAGTGGGTCTGCCAACTTGCGGAGCCCCTTGGGATGGGGATGCTGATGCCCTCCCACAGTTACTTCCCTGGGACTGAGTGTACATTGGCCGCTGAGGCAATGCGTGGGTAAGATCAACCAGAACTTGTTTGCCTAGTTCATTCGTTTGGTAGTTACAACTAGTACAAATTAGCTAGCTTTTTCTGTTTACTAAGTAGTTACCATTAGCACAACTTTTAGAGTAATTAGAAAATAAGTATTCTAGTTGAGCTAAGTTTCTGTTAATACGAATTGTTGCTTTGTACCATTGTAACTTGTGTAGTAAGTTCTGATCTTTGAGACAAGTTGTGGAGTCATGCAGTAAATCTCCTCTGCCCCCTCCTCCCCTGCCTCGTGCCACACAAAACCCACACGGTCCCGGACTGTAAGGTAGTTGGTTGTCCTGCAACATCATTGGTACCAGGAGTGAGGTGTGGTTTGACAAGATGGGGACTTTGGAAGGACGTTTACAGAGGCATGGCATCCCTAAGAACCCCAAATTCGATGAGCAGTGGGTCAAGAGTAATTGGGATCAAGAGGAGATCATGCATCATTTAGAGGCTGCATGAGGTAAAATGAAAGATTAAGGATGGAAAGAGATTATGGTCTACCTGGCAGGTAGATTACATTGGACCTCTCCCTTGAACAGCCCAGGGTGGAAATATATCTTGGTAGGAGTAGAAGTCTGTTCAGGCCTAATATGTATGCATCCCTGTTCCCAAGTCACTGGAGAAGAAACCATTCAAGGTCTAACCCATTGGTTTGCCAGTCTGCCTACCCCAAAGACCATACAAAGCAATAATGGCACTCACTTCTGTAATGAGTTAGTTAAAGAATAGGCCAAAATAAATGGAGTGCAATGGGTCTTCCATGCTCCTGCGTACCCTCGGGCCAATGGAATGGTAGAGTGAGCAAATGGATTGCTAAAGCGGCAACTTCATTTAAAGAATGCCTGACAGGATGATAGGCTCTGGACATTTGTTAGAATCCTGAAACAGTGACTTGAACCTGCTGGTAGCCCCTTGTCACAGGCTTTTCCACCTGTGACAGAACAGCTCTTTCCCCAAAGAAATTCGTTAGAACTTGCCACCTGCTTAGCACCCGGTGCCAAAGTACAAGTCTGACTCCCAACAGTGGGGACTGTTGACAGTATTTTAAAGAGACCTAAAGGTCCTCAGTCCTGGATAATAGCCCTCAAAGGAGGGAAGGAAATTCATGTTCCACAGGCTTGGGTGCACCTGCCCAAGACCTAGTTTCTTTTGTTTTCCAGGTCTCGTATTCGAGTGCAAGAAGGAATGTCACTGGCACCATCCCCTTCACAAAGGTGATTAGGTCTCTGATGATTCTGAATACTGATGCTAGGATGCTAATGGGTACTAATAGTTGCTCTGGTAATTCTAGCAATGTGTGTGCTGGGCCCCAAATATTGATTCTCAAAATTAGCACAGCAATGTGTCTGGCGGCTGTGTTGTCAAATGGAACCAGCCGAGCCAGTAAATTTACCACCGACCATCTTGAAAATAATTTAATCCTACAACAAATTCATAAATTCAGCCAACTAATTAAATGAAACCACCATAAAAGCCTGCCTGCATACACCTGGGTCAGTGGATGAGGCAGCACTGAAAACCCGTGCATACCCACCTTCTGACTGGGGGGAACGCCTCCTCAACCTCTGGAAGAAAGCTGGCTCATTTACATTTACTACTTACACAGCTGACTACAAATATTCCTGGCCTGCACACTGCTGGAACGACACCACAATTTGTACTGATGGTTATCTTAGTAGCAAGGTTTCTAGACCTTGTTCTTCTCTTCCCTGGGGGTTGGCAGCTGACACTAGTGATTGGGACCAAGGGGATCATTCTGTCCTGTGGTCAGCAATGCCATATAACATACGTTGGTGTATAAAGCGACCTTCCAAGTTCGGCTCGAATTGTGAAAGTGCATGCTATTACCAGTATAATAACACCTACCCTGGAGACCCTCGAACAGTGAACTTCAACAAAAACTGTGGTACTGATTGCACCTGGGGGTAGCTTGACTCCACATGATTTGTGGAGTCGTGCAGTAAGTCTCCTCCTCCCTCCCCTCCCCTCCCTTGTGCCACATGAAACCCACACGGTCCGCGACTAAGGTAGTCGGTCGTCCTGCAACACCACGGATTGAACTGCTGAGTTTTAAAGGAGAATAACGAAGAACATAAAGGGTACTATAAACCTTGTTGTCTCAGTAAAGAAGTTTTTTTTATGATTTTTCTATTTTATTGTTTTTTCATTCAGAATATTTGTTCAAGATAGGTAGTCTTGAACTATGCTTTCCTTCTGATCAGGGCAAAGCCTTCATTTTCTAGTCTAATGCCTCTGAACATAGCTTTCCACTTGACAAAGTGCAACTGCTTTGGCAAGAACACTCCTTTTCAAACATCTGCTGGCTTTACAGCTGCTCAAAAGGCTGTTCGAAACTTTTGTGGGCATGTTGAAGGAATCTGTGAGAACTATGATTGCAATATCAAAGCACTGAAGCTGCAGGTTTCCCTAAAATAACTGAACAATCCAACTACTCAAAGCAATAATAGAGTAAATATTGATGTGTCTGAACCAAAAGATGGAAATGGATAACAGCTCATAAGTATATGATGACTAGATTTATACCTTTTTATTTGCAAAACTTTTGAACAAAAATGGGAACAGAACTACTCATTAACAATCACAAAAAGTAAAGTTTTAGACAATTCCTACCTTTATTTTTGTAAAAAAAAAAAATAAAAAGTTGTGTGACAGCACAATATTAAATGATTGATTAAAGGCAATCATTTACATTCCTTTTATATTTTCCCTTTGCATAACAGACTGATCAAAAATGTTACTTTTCATCTTGATAAATTTGAATGCATTCACATTCTCAAAAAGAAAATCCACATGCATACACACATACGCTGAAAAAACATCAAAGCTGAAGAGGGAGGGAAGATGGGTGCCATCTGACCTGGGAATATTCCTGCTGCTTCCCTCAGATCTCATTTCATTTTCATAGCAACCAGACAATGGGTGCTAAACTTCAGAAGATCAACCTCCTTTGAATTTATCAGAAAGCTGTTCCTGAAGCCATGCCTCTGGTTATATGAGATTACTCAACAGAATCCCAGAACTTTGACCTTAAAGTTCTAGGAACATGCATATAATTTCTCCTGTGAGACTTCAACATAGACTACAGATATCCCTCAAGTGGTATGGGCTGCAAAGGAAGCCCATAGGAAGAGCATGCTGTAACTCACCTTTCAGTTAATCTTCTGTGGTGGTCTCAAAAGACAGAAAGCAAATACATTGTTTGTTTAGGAGGAAATGTTTCACTTTGCAAAACTGGCATTTTTCCTGGCAATGCATTTCAGCATAATGATTAAAATAGTGGGGAAAAAAAATCAAGTAAGAAACCATGTCCTATAAAATCCTACAAACTGATAAATTACAAAAAAGCAGACATGCTGGATTTGCAAGTTTGTAGGAGTATATATAAATCCATACAACTGTCAAGTGCAAAAGGCTCATAACTGACTGACCAAATATGTCAAGTCAGTCCTGAAGATTCCACTTCTTAAAGGCAACTCTTCTTTATCTATCACAAGTGGACAAGCAAAAGAGAAAAATCAGTACAAAATCCTAAACCCAGTATTACTAAGCTCAAGATTTTACATAGAGAGATATGAAAAGATAAATAAAAAAGGGACATAAATAATTGTAAACTAATATAACAACTTCTAATTACAGTCTAATTTGAAATGACCTAGTCATTTAAAAAGAGTTTGTTTTTAATCTATTGATTAAGATTTAAAAAATAAATAATACAAATCACTTCAGGAGAGAAAAACTGGCCAAATGAAAAAGAAACAATGATTTCTCTTCCAAACACTGGTATACTTGCCACCTCCTAAAGGAACACAGTGTCTTTTGACCATCTCTCCATATCCATACTGTTTGCCCAACACCACACAGTTTCACCATGTCATGCCCTCTTTATTTTGAAATATATATGAACAATGTAAAATGGTGTTTTCAAAGAAATTTAAGTTTTAAGTTTCCACACTGCTACAGTCACTGAAAAATCCTAGCCAGAAGCCTTAAAGACAATCTTTTTAAAGGCTAGCTCCTCAACCATTGCTGCCAACTACATGATCATCTTTACTGTGAAACAGGGTAGAACAAAATTAGGTGAATAAAATGTAAAAATAATATGAGCTATATATTATAGATAAGGCAGCATTTAACTGCATGCAGATATACACATATTTACATACCTATTAAAGCCTCTAAGGCTGTGCCTAAAATTTTTTTCCTAGTTAAAACTTGGAAATGTAAACTTCATTTTGACATACAAACGGTATCCATACTATAAAAATCAACTCTACAACTCCACATTTTATTACCTAGCACCTTACAATAAAAATAGCTAGCTCCAGCAACACTGACAATAGAAAGGTTTGATGTGTCCTAGAGAATGCACATGTAATAGCTTTAAATGGGGAGGAAAAACAAAACAAACTGTGCAGAAACTTTCTCCTTGTTTCCACATTCAGATCTGATGCTACTCCTAAGTGAGGGTACAGCTGTGTTTTATCACACTTCTGTTCTAAAATTTGCTACTTTTTTCCCCTGATGCAGCATACCTATGGAAACTAGTAAAGATATTGACTCCCATATCTTTCTGTTAACTAACCTAGAATATTGCTGCCCACATTTGTACTATCATATTTAGTTTGAAATCCTTTTTTTGATGCTTTTCTGTAGCAGTGTATGATTACCTTCTCTTCTGCTTTGTTTTTGCCTATGATAGGACATTTTCTTCAGTTGTATAACTCTTCTGCTGCTCTTAAGCATTGGTGTTACAATACTCACTTCTTCAATAACAGTTACTCGGAATGAGTCTCCATTACTATCTCTTCCTCATTTTAAAATTAAAAATAAAAGCCACTGTTAAAAGGTAAGCCACAGAATCAAGGAAAAAAATCCTCCTCGAGAATGTCATGGCATATAGATACTGTCACTAGTCATGCTTTTTAGACCTATACAGAATATGATGTCCTTTCCCATCCCTCTCAACTGAAGAGGAAAAAAACAAAAACAAAAACAAAACCAGTAAAGCTAATACAGACTTGCAGTAGTTCTAGTTGAAGATACTTTTTGGCCTGATTATATCCGTTTCCACATCACTTCATGTTCTCTGTTGCTTTGCATCTCATGCAATCATTGCAGAATTCTGCCAAGTCAGCAGAGTCAGACACCATCACACCTGGACCTTGCTTTCACTCTGCACAAATAAAGGACTACAGATGATACAAGGTGATGAAGGATCAGACCAGTTGGGCCCAATTATCAGTTGTTCAGTAATACTTTCCCACTGTTAAAGGAAAATTATACTAGGACAAGATACCACTGAGAAAATCCCAAGTATCAAAGTGCTATCCTCAGTACTACTCAAGTAACAGCTTTGCCCCCATTTCCTCAGTTTTACATCAGTGGAAGAGGAGTAAGGGCAAGCATGGCTGGAGAACTGACACATTCTGACTTCTTACTTATTTCACAGCAGATATATCCAGATTATAAATAAATAAATAAGGATCTGACTTTCACCATGTTTCAGGTTACTACCAGATGATCAGAAGAACTTGAAGGTAATAATAAAAATACAATTTTTATGCAAGGCTACTAGTTTCAGCAGCAGCAGAGAATGAGTACATAGCTGGAAGTTATTTTGATGGGCATCAGCTACATTTAAAAAAAAAGAAAAAGAAAGTAAATCTGAATGATATGGAAAATATCAGTATTTACAAAACCCTGTTCCAAGTCATTTCCATTACAGGACATTCACATTTAACAAACACTATCACTTTGAATTGCTTGATATTTAAATCCGGTACAGCCATTTGCAATTTGTGTTTACTGCACATAGTAAGGAGCACTAATGATGAGCAGAGAGCATACTGAGGCCTAACAGAATGTATGTGTGAGATACAGAGGAAGGTGGTTAAGTACTCTTACTTAATAAGTTTAATATATAAGCTTAGACCATTTTAAATATGATACAATAGTATATTCCATGAATACACACACACAGAGCAGTTTTAATATAGCACTTTTAACACAGTACTTTTAACACATGCAACAAGTATAATTTAAGAAGCTTATTCTAAAAATTGTATTTCTAATAGAGTTACCATATATAATGCAGAACACTAATTATCCTTTCAAAACAAACAAAAGGCAAAATTTCCTGGCAGACTAGATAAACTGCACTGTTCTGGAAAACAAAGGTGAAATTGGCCAAACATTTGATCATTACAAATAAATTAATTGATACTAGTTTTCCATTTCCATTTCTGAAGACTGACAGCAACAACTAACTGTAGATTCAATATTTTCAGCTATCACGTTTTTCACTTAGCAATACATACATATTATCAAAACACATTACACAAACATTTGAAATGACAGCCAGAAGAAAGAGGAGCAGTGTTCTGCTATACTATATTGCAACTGCTTTTGTAACCATACAGCTACAGAAGTGAGACAAAAGTGAGTGCTAGCAAAATTCCAACAGTGTTTATTTTTAAATTCCAGTTAAAAATTACATTTGATTAGAATAGGCAGGGGGAAACTAACTGAATGGAAGACATCGAAGCATGAAGTAATCATAAAACAAACCTCCGGAATTTTACTCAACAGGTGGCTGGGGAATGAGCGGTTGCTGCAAAATTACAGAGGAAAAAAGTTTTCATATGCATTCAGTACCCATTATAACCAACTTTGACCACACAAATATCTACAAAAGGGTGGATTAGGGTTCCACAATAAAAGTTGACAATGCCATGTAGCTGACCTCATGGCTATGAAACAACAGCATTATGAACTGCATCCCATGATGTGTACTAGCAAGTATGACTCAAAACACAAAGAATCTGAGGATAAGCCAAAAGTCATTCCTAATAAGATGCATTCAGCAGGATCACTGTATGAAAATTGCATTAAAGTGTGGAAAATGAGTTTAGTTAACATAATTATGTACATAAATGTGAAGATCTGCTGTTGAACAGATTAAGACACCTCTGTCAAATTCTGTGTGAGCTGACGGTTGTTCTTTAGGCCAGACAGATTCACTTTTTAAGATTCTGTATCTTACACAAAAATGTTATTCAATAAAGTTTTGAATTTTGTTTACATTGTTATCATTTTTAGTAAATAAAAGAATCAGAGGGTACAACGTAAATGTTTTCTCTTTGTAGACCTATAGAATAAAATCTGTAATTTTTTTAAATGTCCATATGGTACATGTAAGTATGCCTCTAAAATGTAAGCCCCTAACAATTTCTCTCTCTCTCTTTTTTTTTTTTCCATTATCTTACTCAAGTGGCCAAAAAATCTTTGATATCCAAGGAAGAGCTGTATTTGTGGGCTGCAAAACTGAGCAGTGATGCAGGTTCACTTTGCTATAAACTACTCCTCAAAGTTGAGCTGTAGTAAAAAATAGTTCTCAGGAATTAAGGTTTTGCTCTTTGACTTAAGAGAACAAAACACACAAGTGTCAGATGAACTAGAAACTTAAAAATTATATTAAAGCTTCTGCTGAGTTGATGACATCTCCATAGCATCTTCTGTAAATTCACCTATTCGACCCATGTTGTTTATCTTCTCTTAACAGAGAAGTTCAGTTTGAGTTAAATCTCTCTCAGGTGACAGGCACCACTTCTTTTTGAATACCTCAGACTTTAATAAGTAGAAATGAGTAAGTACATTTGATTTAGAGTTTAAACTTTGTATTAAGTTTTTGTCCTAACTCTACAGACAAAAGTCATTAGTTTGGGGATAATGGAAGTTTAAATTTTGTGAGAAAGTAAAGGGTGAAAAGAAGAAATATTTTAGTCATATTTCCATATATGAAAATAGTTATCTTTTTCCAAACACCCCGATTTGGTCCTTAGCAATAAGTATGTTAAAAACAGTTTCCTTTTCTGTGAAAAGTGTAATCTACTAATTAAAATTCAAATCAGGTTTTCCCATGCCCTACCAATTACACAGATTAATATTTCCTTTGCTGAAAAAGATTGTGCAACTGTAGGATAACTTTGTAGTTCTACTTTGTAATGATTGCTTATTTACACAGTTGCAGAGCTGGAAGAGGCCCTAAGAATCAATTAATCCATCCCTTTTCTAAGGGGATGTTTTACCATTATTTCTGTCGGTCCTGGAAGACAACTGTTTAGCCCATTTCTTAAAAACCCTTACAATGGTGAAACAACAACCTCTTTTACAGTCTATTGCAGTGCCACACTATCCCTATCCCTATGTGGGAAGCTTTCTGAATGGCAAAGCAGAATCTTTTTGACACAGTTTAAACCCGTTAGTTCTTATCTTATTCACTGTGGACATGAAAGACAGGCTACATCTATTGCCTGTTAACAGAAGTCTGTATGTTAGATGGTTGTTTTCCTCCTCTTGGGAACTAAGATTCCCTTTTTCCTCATTATTAATATTTCCTAGGTCTTGGATAGTTTTTTCTGTCTGTTTCCCTGAACTCCTCCTAGCCTAGCTTCTAAGGCACAACACTTCAAACCAGACCCAGTACTATTATATTAATGTATAAGCAGGCTCCACATCTGTTTAAATACCTTTATACCACTTATGTGTAATTAAGTTGGGACAGGTTTTTTCTAAACCTCTTTAGAGGTTTCAGCTAGTGCTGAACCTCTAAAGGATCAGCAGTGAACTTCAGTTGGATAAACTCATAAAAAGTTGAATTTTTACATCTGCCCATCAAGGCATTAAAGTTAATGGAGTTTTCTTCTTTCCTCCCTTTTTCCTCCCCCGGTATGAACTTTAGAAAAATAAGGGATGATGCAAGAGGTATAAAAAAACAAAAATCACAAACTCTCAGATCTAAGGGATAAAATTCCTTGATAATGAAATAATTCATTTTTCAATACATCAGCAAAGTTAAACAATACAAGACATATTAATATAACACACTATTCTTTTAAAAGATCCAGGTTACAATAAATCTTTAGACCTATGTTTGCGACTTCTCTGTTTCCTTCTAATCTCTTCATCTGTCCGCATGATAACAAAAATATCAGGTTATTTCTTTTTTAAAGGTGCTTTGTAATTCAACATTGCATGACTTCAAATGTAAATGCTAATAAAGTAGTAGAAAGCACATTTAATTACTATAAACTTACTGTGCTATTATGTGACATTACTGAATCAGTTACATGAACTATGGAAGTAGGAGATAACATACCAATTCTTCGGTTCTCTAAAAAGAGCAAAGGGTTGGAATTGTGATCTACTAACCATTTCTTTTAAAGCCTCTTCCCGATAACCTTAATTTGTCTATAGAAGATTCCAATTGAAGAAGGTCAAGGGCTCCACAGAAAAGACACAGAAAAAATGCACAGCCTGATAGAGCTTAGTGCCAGCAAAGATGATTGACCGGCCACTGTTCTGTAATAAGTAATTTCTTTTCAAAAGTAACTTTATCATTTCAAACACTAAGTTCTATCTCTTGCTTTCTGGAATCTGTCCAGTTTCTTCATACAGTTCAGTGTTCACTTTAACACACTGCTAATATCACATTTTGCCTCTCAACTAAAATAAAATACTTCAATTTCTCCAGGGATCTTCATATTACCAAGCAATAAGGAATGCTGCACAAGGCATTTTCATCATCTATTGCACATCTCTAATCAAAAATTTAACTGTGAATGTGCATTTAGGGTATTAGAAAAGTGTTAGCTTAGTCTATGCTTAACATTTTTGCTCAGTATTTTATGGCTCAGTAGGCTAAACAAGTTTTCAATTACTCCGTTTAATATTCTGCACACACACAAAAAGTGCTTATAAGAAGAGGTATAAATAATGTCAACTATACATGTTAGAAGCAACATTACACACAAGTTTATAAAACTTTATTTTATCTGTTAGTAAGTGCAGGTATTTGTGTACATTTCTACATTTCTCCGGAAGTGTAAATGTTATATGTGTAGACTTTTTATGTGTAAACTATGTACTAAAATAACTACACAGAAGTCAAAGGTGATATTCCAGAGACCAGTTTGTTCCTCTCTATATGGCAATATAAACTATAAACAGGCCAAAGATGTTATATTTTAGTTTTAGATTAATCACTTTACTTTAGATTACTTTAAGATTTAGATAATGATTTAGATTTAGATATAAATCAAATTCATCAAAAGTATGGGCAAGTTGCAGTTTGTCTCATTAGAAAGATAGATTGTTACATCTGAGAACTTGAATCCCACAGTTTTACCCTGTATAGACAAAATTTTATAGCTTCAATATATCACATCACATCTCAGGACTTCTTTCTATCACAACATTTTAGTGTTTAGCTTGTTAAAAAACAGCAGTTGTTTTAAAGGAAGATAGAATTTTCTAGTAGGAAATGAGGCAGTAGAATGTAATTAAGTTTTGAAATTTCAGAGTTGACATTTAAAATACAGGAGATATAAAAAGAATGCAAAAGGCAACTCTTGACTTAAGACAAAATGAAATTGAGTCCTTAGTGATTAGAATGAACCAGATGGAAACTGTTATTAGAAATTAAAAGTCTTTGTAGTTATCAGAGTGCATAAACACACTCTTGCTAGAGGCAGTAAGTGGCACAAACCACCTTTTGTTCATTATATTACCAAAGGACAGACAATGAATGACAGCTCTTGCAATCCTGAATTTTTCTTTGATGGAGGGAGAAAGAATAGGAGAAAATGAAGAACATGCCACATTGTAAACTTATTTGTGGTTGACCTAGCAGGTAAGTGGAAAGAGCAAAGCATCTTCAAGGTATTATATTCAGATGAAGGAGGATTACGATTAAAAGCAAAACACATCAAGACATTTATAAAATGGGTATTGGGATGCCTGAAACTATAAATAATAATAGAGTCAAGCTGTCATATTTTTGTCTCCTATGTGACTTGCTTAATATTACACCACTCACCCTTCAGTACAATACAAAACAAAATTCTACAGCTGCACATTTTTAAAGTGTACTGGCTGATTTTCAAAAGGGAATTTTTATTAAAGCTCTTTTTTCAAACCTTTCTAAAAGACACCCTAGTAAAAACAACACATACAAAACATGAAAACCCATGCTGCCTGATAATTTTCAGGTCCCCCTCAAATTTAATAAAACTAATATGGTCATGAAAAAAAAACATCAGGGCCACAAAGATGATTAAGGGATTGGCACATCAGTCATATGAGGAGAGGCTGAGAGAGCTGTGACTGTTTAGCCTACAGAAGAGAAGGTTCAGGGGATCTTGTCAGTGTATATTAATAGTTATGCTCAAAGTCTTGTGTATAGAGTGCTCATCCTCTTTTTTATATACACGAGTGCGCGTGCACACACACATATGTATAAAATGCTGATGGTTTCTTCTTCCTCACTGTAGGATCCACTTGGGGTCGTTTTTATGTTTGCTAAATTGTGCTTACACCTTTCTCTTTCTTCACTGGTCTGCAGCTTCATGTTACATCCTAAGTAGCTCCATACAGTGACTTTTACATAGGTTAGATACTGCTCCTTTGTTCCCTTTGACACCTCTAAAACCAATTTTGTTTTGCCCAGCTCCAGGTCTGCATTTCTTTAACTGACCACTGAGGAGCTACTTCTAGCCATGGGGTCTGCAGTGATAAGCCTGTGCCCCATATCTTGTAATCCCTTGCCTGGGCCCCCCCATGCTGCCACATCCCGTGTCTCCACTTCTCACGGCCTCTGCTCTCACGCCTGGCCTGTACTGCATCGCTGCGCTGTGAATAGCTCTTTCCACACAGACTACCTGCTTGTTACTGCTACCCATATAAAACTGTGGCTGTACCACACACAGATAAACAGAAGTAAAACAAATTAGCCATAGACGCTTGGCAAATTAGAGAAACTGCTGTCACAGCTAAACCAAGTGAAACAACATGACAGGCAGGTCAAGCTAAGTTTGAACACAGCAAGGTTAGCAAGCCTCAGTCCTGAGGCCTTGCAGATTACAGGGCAACATGACTATAGCAGCTGATGGGAGGGAGTGAAGATGACTCTTCTCAGTGGTATGCAGGGAATGGAAAAGAGTCATTGGGCACAAACTGCAATACTGGTCTGTTAAACCTAAGTTTGTGGATTCTCCATCCTTGGAGTTATTCAAAATCCAACTGGGCATGGCCCTGAGCAACCTGCTGTAGGTGACCCTACAGGGGTTGGACTAGACAATCTCCAGAGGTCCTTTCTCACCTTAGCAATTCTGCATGGTTCTGCATAATTCTGTAAAAATGTGTAGGCATAGTAAAAGACTTGGAACCAAATGGTTAAAATAATTAATACAGCACAAATGGAAAAGAATCCTGTTCAAGAGAAAAATAATGCCGTACTGAGAACCTTGACACAAGAAAATCAGGTAAGGCTCATTGCAGCTTTCGGTAAGACAATTTGCCGAGGAAATCCCTCTTTAGGTTGTCTGCTGTTGAAGACCAGCAAGCAACAGGATTATAGCCCTTCCTACCAGTTAAGTCACGCCTTTGCATTCCTACAAGACTTCTCATATTTGTACCCAAGGTTCCCTGTGCATCTGGATACGGACTTACTTAATTACCTTGGGGGGGGGGAGACTTTAGTCACTGAATGCCTCAGTTTCGCATATATATAAGACATCACATGAAGGATGCAGTTAAGGTATTAGGAACTGTAAGGATGTTCAACAGCAATAGCTTTGGACATAGAAAGCTGAAATATTTCAATAGCAGGATGACTGATTTGCCTAAAAACAACGAAGGTGCAACTGCTGTGGTTCCCTAGCTAGTTTTCCTGCTGTACAGAACATGCTGGAGTGCAATCCCCAGTTACTGCCTGTACTTTTTCAACTAAAAAGAGACAGGCTTAAGACAAATGCTTTATTTTTTTCCAGTTACTATATTGTAGAGGGGGAATTATGTAATACACATCTAAAGTAGTGTCATATAAAACAGTGTAATTTAATATACTAAACATAAGAAAGCATCCATTAACTGAAATTGGAGGGAACCCAATAACATTTTATTTTGCATGTTTTCATTCTACAAAAATTCAAAATAGTTTTCTTTCAAAAACACAACAAAATCAACAAATCATAAATAGAAGCATTGGGTAGAACAAGAGCAAAAAAGATAATTGCTTAGTTAACTTTTGTTTAATAAAGTTCTACTTCTTCAGTTCCTCCCCACCTCAAATTAATTTTCTGTCTTTAATGATTCTGAAAAACAACAAGAGCAAAAGAAATACTATGCTTTAATCAGTTCTAATCTGTTTATATACGTAGAAGCTCTACTGTGGTAAAGCACACGGTAATACATTATCAGAATTTCCTAAAAAATCTAATTTCAAAGATTCATTCCATCAACAATATAGTGCAGCAACTAAGCATCAGGTAGATGGCAGGGGAAGAAATATCTTCAGCAATATCTAGGCCTTAGTGTCAGGAAAAAAGACTTAAGTTGCAAAGTATTTACAACAGTTTTTGAAACCAGGTCTTCCATTTAGGTATTCAATGAAGCAGAAATCAGCAGTTTGCATGTACCAAGTTTGATATGTTTTAATTAGTAGTACTATTATAATTAGAACAGTATCAAAGTCTTTGAACCTTTAAGGTTTGGCTAAATGTTCAGAATTGAGATATACACCATCTGAACCTATGGCAACTTGATTCAGAGTCTTGCTATTCTGTTCCTCCCAAATGTATTTCCTCTACCAAAGCTCAGTATCTCTGCATGCAGTTTTTTTTGAGGCAAGTATAGAGGAGGAATATATAAATAAGACTAATGTCTCCTTTCAAGAAACAGTTTTCTTCTGTTTTTGCTCTGAGAACAGCAAATTCTCAGTCTTTTCACTTACCCCCATAGGGTAGATGAAACTTCTTCCGAAGAATTTTCCAGTGTCTACTTTCTACCCCATGCTTGCCTCATTCCTGTTTTCATGCTACTAAAAATCTTACACCTCACATCTGAACCCCATCTTCCCCCCATTTATGCCACCCCTGCTCTCAACTACAAACTTGCAACTCCAAAATACTTTTTTCCCTCCTACCATCATTTCTGCACCCTATTAGCTGTTTTTTGTCCTGCAATATGGGGCTCAATGAGTGGTCCAATTCTGTAGCTGTGGAGGACATGATCTAGGCAACAGTCCAAAGTATGCTAGAAGTTGATATATATGTCTCTTCTATTTTTTATTTTCTCTATCTCATTTCAGTCACCGGTGATGGATGTGAGAAACAGCTATCAAACAATGATAGGAAACAGTCGGTGACAGCCTCCTGAAGCATTGTGCAACAATGCAATAGGCAAAGTCGATAAAGAAGCCTGGCAGGAACTGGCGTAGAGTTGGCATTAGACTCTTAGGATACTCCCAGTCATTTACCCTGGTGTCTCCTGTCTTCAGAATTATTGGCTCTTGAATCCCCCATCTGAACATGAGATTGCAACAACAACTTAAGAAATTCAGTACAATTAACCACACTACAACCCGTATCTCCAGTCTTTTTGATTATAAGACAGTTCTAGACACAGTTCTAGACCTTGGACATTCCTGGCTTCAGCAGAAGTGAGGCTCCACAGTGGACCACTATGGGATGCAAACATCTTAAGAACATATTCTTTAACACAGATTTAAAAATATTGGTCTTCATAGAAATCATACCACATACAGCAGAATATCACAGAATATCACTATAGTGGAAGGACCTATCACAGTATATTCAGCATCAGAATGCTTCAAGTTGAATTGAATTCAAAAATTTAAATACATTTTCTTGGGATGCAGACAATTTTTCTCACTATAGACAAAGTTTACTCAGGATGTCAGACACTGAAAAAAAACCCTAAAGAGAATAAACAAAGCCACAAAAAAGCAAATACTAACATTTCTAAGTAAAGATTTTAGGGGAACCAACTTTCAAGAGTTGTGAATTGATACCAGGGAAGATACCACTCCACAAACCAAAATTGTACTCCATTTTTTTTTTTATTAAATCATTTTATAAAATCCATGTCAACTTCAGAAGAGATGGTGCAACAATCTATAGGGGAAAAGAAAACTTAAATCAGTGGGCGGAAAGATTAAAAGATATCACCTCTTGATAAACAGATCAAGCTTGATCTGCTTAGTCTATAGATTTACGGTCTTTCTCCCAAAGAAAATATACTCACAGAGCAGTCCACAGAATAACAGAAATAAAGGAGAACACATTCCTCAGTCTCAGTGTGAAAATTATTTTAGTGTTTCAGAAATTATTTTACAATATGTATTGTCAATAAATGAAATTAAAGCCATCCCAGAAATCTTTGAGTGTGAATACTTTAAGTGTGTAAAGAAAAAAATGGAGATAAACCAGATAATTCATAACATTTATGATCCTTCTGATTATGGAAACCATTCTGAATATATTAACTCAAAGTAATCCCAGTGAAAGAAAGTCAAGAACAGAACTTAATATGGGTCTTATATGGGAACTTAATATTAGATGTACCACCTATCACAAAATAAACTTACAGACAAAATAAGTGAAGAAGGATGATTGTCACTGAGCACACATCTAAAGGTAAGATTACAAAAAAAAGTTTCTCTACAGTGCTTGTAAATAACTACATGCTATACAATACCTTTAGGCCACTTACAGAAAGTAACTTATGCCCATAAGAATCATGCCAATGTCTGCCTAGTTATGTTAATGTAACCATAACTACACATCAGTTTAGTCCAAGCCAAGCTCTCAAAACAAACCTCTCGCTTTAGGAGCTCTTCTTTCCTTTGCAACAGAATTAGAAAACAACCTACATCTTGATTATGATCTTCCTTACATGACTATAAACTGGAAGCCATTAAAATATATTTACTCTTGATTGATATTTATAAATTGTGTGCATACTGGCATAGGATATTTCTAAGAGATCTATATTTTATTCTCTTCAGGAGTAAAAATCAATTGGTTAGCCCTTTTGGCTCTAAAATATAGCTAACTTTTTCCTATGGTTTATATAACATTTTCTCCTCAGTTTTATGATAGCTTATGTAGTTTTTAAAAAATATATATTTTCACAGTACCAAACTGTTAAAACTGTGAGATATGAAATAGTCTTTTCTTTTATGAGAGAAAATAAGTTGTCAGCCAACGCAAGATAATGAATTATACTAACCTGTTTTTATTTACATAGCTGGAATTTTCCTTACAGAAAAGGAGGGGAAAAAAAGCCTTTTGATATTTCAAAATAGCAAAGGTTCACATAATGACACAAATATATACTCAGTGCAGTGACTGTAATCTCAGTATTCACCCAAAGGGGCAAACAGTTCAAGCATTCACAAGCTAGAACAAGGGCTAAAGCAAACTCTGCTCAACTCTTGATTGTCCTTTTGTGACAAAAGAGAGCACTCCAAATGCTGCTTTAAGACACAATTGCTGACAAGGACTCCAGCAGAGCTCAAGTCGTAGATGGAAAATGTGAGAGGTGATATGCATGTCAGCTTTCCTAAAATCATGAAGATAGCACCAGAAATAACCTTTCCTTTAGTGAGCCAAAGGAAGAGGCAAAAGTAAGCTGAAGCTTGTTTGTGCAGGGAACACTTGAATGCCTCAACCTGTATGTCAAAAAACAAATTTTATATATATATGTATGTATGTATGTGTGTGTGTGTGTGTATGTATATGTACATGTATATATGTATGTATGTATGTGTGTGTATGTGTATATGTATATGTATGTATGTATACACACACACACACTTCTTATATGCTTGAATTCAGCAGCAGTTCTCCAATACCTGAGCCTTAATAGTATCAAAAATTAATGGAGATTGAGAAGAGATACTTGCACTATGCTGGAGGAGCAAATCTTTAATGGAAGTACTTCTGTTCAAGACTCCTCACTGAAATATGTCACCAACAGAATGATAGAACTGAATAAACTCTTGCTGGAATTTCATTTCCCACCATTACTGCAGCTAAAATCAGTATTTTGAGTTAGACCTGACACCGGAACTTACAGAAATGAAGAAATTTATTCAGTTGGAACCCAGAGAACTCCAACAAGCTGGAACTGACCACTGATGCATATTGCAATGGCAAAAAAGTGTCATCACAACTCAAGGCTATAGGGAGGCAGCTCAAGGCTATAGAGAGGCAGCTATTTGTTTAGAAGCCTCCATTGCAGCACCTGAACATGAATTTATATCTAAGTAAACTCCTGAGCTTTGCTATTTCAGTCACCATGGAGCAGGATACCCTGGGAAGTGCAGAACACTTAAAACATCAGAAGAATGCATAGGAGTGCCATACTCATTTATCTGAACTCATCTTTATGGCGTTCCTCTACATGCTCTGTTCTTTAATAACATTTCTCTTCTTCTATAAAGGTACCTAGTACTTCTGGGAAGGGATGATTTACTAACAGAAGCCAGAAAATATGTATGTTAATACCAAGTTTCTGGTTGAGAGCTTGAGCTGAGATTGCTGGTCGTTTTAAGGCATATATCCATAAAGTATTTTAACCTGCTCTTAACACAAGTTTGTGCCTTTCACTCATTAAAAAAAAAACACACGTTTTAATGCACTCCAGTCTTCAAAGATAATACATACCAGCACTATCATCATGTAGGTAATCTTCTCTTTTTATAGTTAGAACTGGAAAAGTAACAGAAGCAGTTTAATTTTGAATTAGACTAGAAAGTAAATTTTTATTTAACATTCACAAATCTTCTACATTAAGACTAAAAATTTTGTTTTGCCTTTTATTATAAAAAAGATATATATAATTTGTTGGTGCCAAAATTAGCTTAGGTAGAAAATAGTATACTGCCTTCATTTTCCTAATTCAATAAAGGATACTATTTTTGTATAACAGATTGCCATATCGTTATCTGCTAGCAAAAATGCCAGCTTACCACAATGCCATCATGCCAATACGGTCAAGTACAACAATAAAGCCATGGTAATAAAGTCCGCATTAGAGATATCTGCATTAGACACCACCTAATATGTTTGGCAAGCATTCTGTTTCTGTTATTCCTACATGTTCGTTGTTCAGTACCTGGGTGAAACACGATTTGGAAAGCCAAAGCACAGAGAAAGATCTGCTGAATGCTGGGTTTGGGGAGCTAGGGGTTTTTGCTTTGTTTTTTTGGCTCTCTCAGATACTGCTGTAAAACATACCATCACACTGTTCCCAATTAATGTACGTGAATTCAACTCTCATGACAGAGAGAGAAAATAAACGACTGGAACTCTCCAATCACTACATGCGAAAGTCCGTAATAAATAATGGTAGCAGATAAAAGACTTAAAAAAGACTTTTCTTTAAATCAGAGATCAGTTATTAACATCACAGGACAACAAAAATATTCCTGCTCCCTAAACAATGATCAAAAACTGACACAAAGTCCATAAGTCCTGAAGAGAAGCTTCACAGCTAGCACTATATATGCATATCCATGTTACTTTTGCCAATTTGTGTCTGACAGTCACTAGGGTGATAGGTGAACAAACTCAAGGCAAGAACAAAGAAAAAAGAATCAATAAATGCACACTCAGGATGTCAGAAGCATTACTCTGCAATTCCTAATACAATGAGACCAGAGAATATTTCCAGATGCATTTTCAAGACTTTAAGGCATCAAGTACTTTTAAATGAGTAGGACAAGGCTGTACAGTTTCAGTCCCTCGAAAAGATATCTAAATGTACATTGACAGGGTCACTTTATGTTGCAGACCAAGTCCACATTTTTAGGTGCCCACAGGCACCTATATTACGTTGATGTACTTAGAAGAGATTAATTTCACATTTAACTCATGCAATGCAAGAAAAACATAATGAGCTTTGAAGTTTCATGTAAAAACTACAGCTTATAAAATCTAAGATTAAAAATAAATCACTTTTACAATAGGTATGCCTATACAGTTGCTCCTGACTCTGGAATCATCTTCTATTCTTTAACATGCCGAAAGAGTCAATTGCAGTCTCTCACGTTTTGTTTAAGTTGCAGTTACTCAGCGAGCAAAAAGAAACAACTTTATCTTCACTGTGTTGTGGTTCAAATGAACGATTGAAACTGGCACATGCAAAGAGCAGAGAATGCAACCAATAAATAGGCTGGCACTTTGCTGGATTTTTCTTTCTTTCTTTTTTTTTTTTTTTAACGCCAAAATATATTTAACAGTTAAAACCTCCTGGAAACAGTTTTCTAGAAATTTTAGATAGATTTGATGATTCATTCACCCTGAATACCTAGACATCTGCCAGTCCTACAGTATATCTTTACAGTTACATATGGTACCTTTAAATATGAAAAAAATAGCTTTTTTGGATAAGGGCACTTGTCAACTAGAAAGAGTGGGAAAGACTTTAAAGTAGGAGGAATTACAGCTTTCAACGTCTACGTGCAAAGACAGACATGATCGTTTATTGTGAGACAATGCCAGCACAGATTCCTTTGCTAAGCAACTGTACAACCTGTTTTAAGAAATGACGACAATACCACATGTTGAATTGCAGGATGAGCAGAATGAGTTTCTTAAAGGTAAGTGCTTACTGCGATATGTTCAGCTAATGAAAAAAATGATTACATACAATAGATTCACAAATCAGCATACACAAATACACATTCTGGACTACTGGCTTCCTCATCTCGGTCCTTGTGGGAATTACTGATGATGGAAGAATTTACTTTATGAGTCACATGTACATCTTATTTGTAAGTAGACAAGAAAAAAATTGATATAAAGGAAAAAAAAGAGCTAACATTTCAGCTATTCATGACACTTCTATCTATACACTTTATTTCTTTGCTATATTGGCTGCAGAAAAGTGATCTTCAATATGAAAATGGTGATCGTGGAAAACATGCACAAGTGCTCGATATATTTACCAACTGGATGGCGAGTCCAAGTGACAGCTACTTCTTTCATTTGGTGTCAGACACACACCATAAAGTGGTGTTCAGAACACAGTTTTATTAACTTCTCAGTCTTTCCAGTGGAAATAAGAGGCATGATGCAGATTTTCATGTAATGAGGGATGAAGAGAAAACTAAAGGGCTTTTCACAGATTCAGTTGACCTCTCCCAGTTAGACATGCAGATTGTTATGAAGAGGTCTACACAGAGCAAAACAGAGCTCTTGCATTTGCTGAGGCTGAGTAGAGAGAATGACTTTTTTGTATCTGTTGACTTCTAAAGCCATTTTGGCAGCTAGATTTTCATATTTCAAAAGCCTCTTGAAACTCACACCTTCATCAAGCTTTCTTGCATGTACTCCCACAAATTAAACAAAAACAATTTCTATTTTCCAGCATATAGATTAGGTATAGCACATTTGAGAGCACACAACACAAGCTTTGTACACAGGAGCTCACTGTGGCTCTATGTCAAGAATATTCTGCAATGGTGCAGCATTCATATGACCATTTTGGTCACTTCAGCAAATAGTCAAAACATCTAAAAAATGAACCTATGTTTCACTGGCCAGAATGTTTTATTACAATTTTTCACAAGACTATTTCCTAAATGTATTGGTAATTCCAGTGACATATTATGTTTACTCATTGAAGAACTGCAGTATGTGCAATTAAAAAAAAGGAAGAAAAAAGTGGTTTTACCCAGATTTTAGGAACAAAGCAACTGTTTCACATCCCTTTAATTATTACTTTGACAGTTTACTACAATACTAAGGTGGTAGTGATAGCACAATACAGACTTCTAGTCTAACTGCTCAAATCTAAGTAAGAACACAACGAGCAAATCAACTTCAAATAATTTTTAACACTCTACAATATATTCACTTACACACAACATCCTCGAATTTCAAGCTGAAGTATTATCAATGACTTCAACAGCTTCAGTGTCAAAATGCAAATTGGATCTTTGCTTCTGTTACTTTTTCAGCATGTTCATTCTAGACACTACATAAGATATCTGTGATAAAAGAACATGCTAGGAGTCATAGTACCTATGATAGGTAGTACAGCTGAAGGACTATTTTATGCCTGACAATAGCAGATGTTTTTACAACACTGAATTATTACCCGCTGATGGCCTTACAACTGGCCTGTCATGAATGTTACACGAAGTATTACAAAGACTCAAAGGATGACTCAACCTCAGCCCCCCCAGTACGCCTAAAAGAAAAAAAAAATCTGTTTCATGATATTATAATCAAAAAGCTTAAAGTTAACAATAAATCATATCCATTAACATCAGGTATTTAATTAGGCTTGTGATCCTTGACCAAAGGGTGTTTGGGTTTGGGGATTTTTTTTTTTTTTTCTTTTTACATTGAGCTAATTGGAAGAGAGCTTCTATTATTTTTTACTGCTTTGGAATTGTGTTCATTTCACCATACTGTATGCACTGTATGATGGAAAAAGGAATTAACAAGGAAGGTTACCTCACAGATATATTAGTGGACAGAAGGCATAATGAACAGATAGAAAAGAAAATGAATCATAATGATTCTTCTGCAGGTAATATCTTCCAATAGAGTCTAATCGCCCATTTAATGTTAGAAGAGTTCTTATGGAATATGGTGAATCATATCTAATGAATAGTGATCAGATTCACCTCATTAATGACCTTAGCAGGTGAAACTGATTTAAGCAGAATTGAGAGACTGATTAAATTGATTCAAATTGCAACCGGTTACATACTAATTTGGTACACATTTTCTTGCAAGTAGTAGGGATCGAATCAGTTTTAAGAACTATAATGGCAACATCAGCTAATTTTGATTCTTCTTTGCTTATATCTAGATACTTCTCCAAGGAAGTGATATTTTAAGAGGCTTATTTATGCCATACTATATAAAAAGGAAGCCAGAAAATGTTGGGGTTTATTAATAAAGTAGTTTGGGGAGGTTTCTTTCCCTCTTTTCTTTTTCTGACATATCAGAAAAGTTTTATTTTCCTTGGTCTACTCCCTCATAGGATTGCTCAGGGATCTGAAGAATGGAGGGATGGTCAGATACTAGAAAAAACAGATGAGGTGATAAATATTTTAACTATTTTTTTTCTCCTTCCAAATTTAACAGTCCTTACCAGCTCACAATTTTAGCTAAATTAAAATTCAGTGAATGCTTTTCTGAATTCTAGGATTTTGAGGAAGGCTTACTTCTCATCCATATGTATCATGTCTCTCTTGTTTGGTTTTATTCTGTTTTTTTTTTTTTTTTCTGGAATGCAAATATAGTATGTAATGCAGGTTCTGTAGCCTTTCCAGTAGTCTTTGGGAGGCTAGGTGCATTCAAGAAGCTTCCTAGTGTTGGATTAGAACTCATTAGGTATAATGATTTAATCCTATTAGTTCACCAGTCAAAAAGATTTCAGGAGAGAAAAAAAAAGAACAGTCTGAACAAAACCAATCCTCCTTTATACTAAATATAACCCCCCCACACCATTTCAGTTCTGCTCACATACCATAAGGACTCAAAACACAATAAATAGCACCTTTTCTCCTATAAATCATTCGGCCAAATTTCAGTAAAAATCAACAGTCATTTGTGTGGGTTGAGTCGATACTATTATTCCTCTTTTGATGAGCAGCAAAAAACCTGTGGCTTTGTGAGACTATTTTCCCATTGGGATAGACTTAAAGTTGTAAAACATGCTGAATTTATCAATAATTTAGTTACAAAATATAAACAAATCTTGTTTTATCTTCAGACAGCTAAAAGTGCACCTAGTAAATTCCATCTGCAGAAATTCCAGCTAACATACCACTGATTCTGGTCCTGTTGCCAAGAAACAGCTCTCTTCTGTCTCCCTTGATGCTAATCTCTACTTTTAGGACTGTTGCTCTATTCTCATTAGTCATGCAATGCTTCTCTTAAATGTTAAAGCTAGTCCTGAACACTTTGCCAGTGCATGTATCTGGCAATCTTGAAAATATGTATATTATCTGTGGCACAGCCTGTGCATTGACTGCCAGGTTACAGCAATTACAGCAAGTTGAAACTCAAGTGTACTAACACATATGTGGTTTTATACATATGTCTATGTTTTAAATGATTCTTTAAGAAAATAAAGTTCTTTAAAAATGGAACAATTTAGATTTCTGAAAATAAATGCTAAAAGCATTGTAATAACCGAACTAACTCCAGGACAGCTGGAATACTGACTTTATGAGCACTTAATTCTGCACATGATGCATATCAGTAAGTAAACAAGCCATTGTTACTTCCACATCTGAAAAGAATGTCGTCTTTTACATTAAATAAGAGAACGGCAATAAAATCTAATTAATATAGTAGACACTTCAGAATTGAATAAAGATATTTGCCAGGTCTTGAATGTCAAAAAAGGAAAACCTGTCTCAAAAAAACTCCCAAAGAAACAGAAAAAATATGTCAAATGACTAATCAATTGACAATCTTGGGCTTAGGTACTTACACTATGCTTATGCATGACTTCGTTCAATAGCCTGATGGAGCAAAACATTCTACATTTAAAGAGTAGATTATACGAAAGTATAGATATAAATGTACAAACCTTAACACCTGCTTTTTAAGTTCTCATGACAAGCTGTAGACAATCCACAAGCTTCAGCTTCTCTTTCGGAAGCTTGAGATATCAATTCATCCTTTAATTAGAACATGCAGCACTGCAGTTTTTACACAAGTTTAAGTATCTTCAATTAAAAATATTTCATTAAAAAATTTGTGTGCACATTCTGCTCCTCAGATAAGTATTGAAATGTAAACAATTGTACAGAATGAAAATCAGTGCTCTAAATATCAGTTTATGTGAACCTTGATAAAACCACAAAATACTATGAAGTTTTGGTGATTCTCAGGTCTAACTTCTAAAAGAATACTCAAATATAGAGGAAAAGCTTGCTAATGTAAGTTCTGTTGACTCAGAAATGAAGAAAATAAGTTTGGTTTCTAATCCAAATGGTTTGTAATCCAAATCTTTGTTTGCTATTGTCCTCCAAAAGTTCAATATACCCATGGCTTAGAGAAACATTATTCAGACTCCATTTCTGACAATTTTGTAGAAGAAAGTACTATAATGATGATTTTCTTCACTCTTTTCCACGTCTTTTCAAAGAAAACCAGTGTCCCAGTTGCAAACATCCATCCATCCAATGTTTCCAGAAACAGTTTGAAAGACAACATAAAACATATGTTGCCTGCCTTTATTTTGTTTAGCTTTGTAATTGGTGAGCATTTTAAATTCCAGGGTACTTTATCTTTGAGCTGCAGTATGTACTTTTGTTAGAATGAAAGTAGATATGGAGGGGAGTTGGGTGGGTGTTTGCTCATTACATACCTAGTCTTCCTTTCTGGAAACAGCTAAATCAGTAAACCCAGCAAAGACACATAATGAAATCCTGAATGAGAAACTTAAGGTGAAAAAGAACAATTAGCAGTTTTTGATATATTAATGAAGTAATGGAAGCTATTTAATCAGTTGCTAGGCAAACACATTGCTAATGCTTGCATTTATCACAGATCATTGTTCTGGCTACCAAGTTAGCAGCATTGGCCATTATACATCATTAGCTGCCTGCCAAATCTCCCTGCTGTAGCACAACTTACAAAATCCTGAGAATATTAATTATTTGTACATATATTTGTCAAAGAACAGCTCTTCAGTATTTCTTTTGATCATCCAAATGAAGTGGATTCATCACACCCACAATGCAAACCAATCTTAGGAACAGCAAAAGGGTGATCAGCGCTCTGCTGGCGACATCTGCTAGCAGAACACAAATGATAGAAGGTGCCATCCAGCAGCTTCAATTCACTTGGTACAGTAATTTGAAACACAGAATAATTCAGGTTGGAGGGAATCTCAGGAGGTCTCTAGTGCAATCTCAAAGCAGACCAGATCAGGTTGCTCAGGGCTTCATCCAATCAGGTACTGAAAATCTTCCAGGGCAGAGACTGCATGGCCTCTCTGGGCAACCTATTCCACTGCTGGATTGTCCTCAGAGTGAAAAGAAGTTTTCCTTATATTCTGCATGAACCTCTCAAGCTTCTACTTATACCCATTTTCTCTCATCCTCCCACTACACACCACTGTGGAGAGCCCAGCTTTGTCTTGCTAACCCTTTGGCAGGTACTGGCAGGCTGCTGTTAGGTCCCCCAAAGCATTTCTAGGCTGAACAAGCCCCAGTCCCTCAGCCTCTCCTCACAGAAGTGCTCCAGCCCCTGACCATCTTGGGGCCACTTCACTGAACTCATTCCAGTTGGTTGATGTCTTTCTTGTATGAGAGGGGAAGGGGTGGCAAAAACTGGATGCAATGTCTAGATGTGCTCTAACAAGGACTCAGTAGAGCGGGATAATCCCTCCCCTCAATCTCCTGGCCGTGCCCCTGTGAGCACAGTCCACAATGTTGCTGGCCATCTCTGCAGCCAGAGCACACTGCTGGCTCATACTCAGCTTGGGCCTGCCACAATCCCTAGGTCCCTTCCCGCAGAGCTGCTCCCCAGTCAGGCAGCTCCAGCCTGTGTCCATGCATGGGGTGCATCCTGTCCAGGGGCAGGTTTTGGCTTTGGTCCTTGTTGAATTTCATGAGGTTCCCATTGGCCAATTCCTCCAGACTGTCTAGGTCCCTCTGAATGGCAGCCCAGCCTCAAGAGTGTCAACTAGCGAGTGTCAACTGGTCCCCTCCAGTTTGGTGCCATTTCCAAACTTGATAACAGTCTATTCCATCACCTCCTCCAGATCATCAACAAAGATGTTAAACAGGTCAGGTCCCAACACAGACCCCTGCAGTGCTCTGCTTGTGACAGAACTCCATGCAGATTATAAACCACTAACTGCTGCCCTCTGAGCCAAACCATCAACCCGGTTTTTTAGCTATCTAGTTGTCCACGCATCCAGGGACAGTGACTGACATCTTCAAAAGCCCTTCTGAAGTTGAGGTAGATGACATTCACTGTTCTCTCCCTCATCCACAAATCCAGTCATTTTATCATAGAAGGCAATCAGGTTAGGCCTGATTTAACTTTGTTGGTTAACACTGAGGTAAAGGCAGCCTTATCTGTGTCTCCTGTTTACTGTTAAATAACCTTTCCCATTCAACATCAGGCACTTATTTTTCTTCTTCAGCCTTTTACTACTAATGTAGATGTTCATCATGTTGCTGTTAAAGTCACTTGCAAGTGTCAACTCTTTGGGAGCTTTGGCTTTCCTAATCTCACCTCTCAATACCCAGGCAAGGTTTCTAAATTCATTGTAGCCTGTCTGCCTGTATATACTCTTTTTGCACTGGAGCCCCATCAAGGGCTCCCTGCTTAGCCAAGATAATTTCTTGATACATCTATTTGCCTTTCTGACTGCCAGGATGGACCACTCTTGCACTTGAAGGAAGCTGTCCTTGAAGACCTGTCAGTCACCCTGAACTCTTTTGCCTTTCAGAGCTGCCTCCAATGGGATCCCTATCCAACCCCTAAACAAGCCATAGTCCAACTCACTTGACTCACAAGGTCTGTACTCTGCTACTCCTTCCTCACCCCCCTCAAAACCTTTAGCTCCATGGTTTTGTGGTCTTTATAGCTAAGCCTGCCACTGATTGCCACATTTCCAACCTCTTTTTCCTTGGCAGTGAATAGCACATCCAGCTATGCATTACCCCTGTCTGGCCATCTAGCAACTGTATCAACAACCTATCCCCAACACCCTCCAAAAGTCTCCACCATGTTGCCCTTCTAGCCAATGTCAGGAGGTTCAAGTTCCCCATGAGTACCTGGGTCTGCAATCCCAAGACTTCCTCAAGTCATTTGAGCTCAAGACTTGACTACTTCCTCACCCTGGTTGGGTGGTCTGTAACACTCTACCCATGAGGCTGCTACCCTCACTGACCTCTCCTTGGATCCTGACCCACAAACAAGCCAGGCTGTCATCCATCCCATAGAGAAGTCCATCATCCAAGCTGCTCTTTCATATAGAGGGCAATCCTCCCCATCATCTTCCCTGCCTTTCTTGAAGAGCTTTTATCCATCCATTGCATCCAGTTGTGCAAGCTGTCCTACCATGTCAGTTATTCCACCATTGTAATTTTGTTCCTTCTGCTTGTTTCCCAGGCTGCATGCACTTGTGTACACCACTTGGGGTTGGTGTCTTTTCACCCTATCATTCCTCAGGCGTTTCTTGTTCCCACTACTCTGCACCCTTTGCTTTCCACTCCATCCATCACTACCACACTTAACTGCCCTCCTCCATTATTCTTGTTTAAAGTGCTCCTCACTAGGTTGGTCAACCTGCTGATCAAGATGCTCTTGCCCCATGTTGTCAGGTGGATCCTGTCTCTTCCCAAAAAGCGAAATCCTCAAAAAGCAAAAACCCTGTTGAAAACACAAGCTGTACAAACAGCTGTTGACCCACAGGATCCATTTACTGCTCCCCAAGCCTCTCCCTGCACAAGCAGGATCAAGGAGACACCAGCAGGGTCTCCCATGACCTTGAACCTCACTTCCAGGGCAGTGCAGGCAATTTCAGCACACTAAAAGTCTGTCCTTAGCAGTATCATTGATGCCCACATGGGCTGGAATAGCAAAACCTGGACAAACCTCATCAGTCCTCTGCAGCATCACAGATCTGAGTCCCTGGCAAGCAACAAACCCTCTTTAACAGCAAGGAAGGTCAGTAGATCTGGGCTTCTGTTCCTCAGAGGGAGTTTCCCCAGCACTACCGCCTGCCACTTCTTCTTGATGCTGACCAATGTTCAGGCTCACAGCTGGCTCCGATACCTCCCCGGAGAGGGCTGTCAGGACACTGAACCTATTCCGCAGTTGCATATCCAAAAGTGGAGGAACGGTCCTCCTGTTGCCAGAAGTCAAGCCCCCAGCCTTCCCATTTGCCACTCAGCTGAGTACAGTTGAGGCTGCCCCTACTTCCATGCAGTTGAGGGTTCAGTCTCATTTCTGTAGGGTCAGTGAAGATTCTGTCAATCTTTCACCTTCCCTCCCTCATGCTCTATGAGGTGTTCACCTTCATCCACCTCCCCTTAACCTGGTAACAGCTCCTCCTCCAGCACGCACCTCCTGCAGGCAAGGACATCACCTCCATCTCCCCCACCCCGGGGGGAGGCCCTAGGCACTCCCTGCAGTCCCAGACTGGGATAGCTGCGCTCTCCCTCTGGTCCAGAGCTCTGCTGCACCAGTGTAGCTGCTCCAGCATCCTGTGGTGCAGCACTGCCATTGTTGAGCAGTCCCACACTGCCTTCAGCAGAGTTTCTGACCCGCTTTTGCTTGAATGCAGTTATTTGCAGTCAGAGATGCACTCCAGGCCTGGGAGTTACGCAGCTCTCTTCCTAACACCAGTTGAGGAGATGTTTGATGCTCCAACCCCTAATTTGGGGTCATCTCAAGACAAAAGGTGTAATTTCACTGAAGTGACAGAGACTGCCAGCCCTGAGAAATTAGGATCAATATCCTAGAAAAGTATATCAGTTAAAATACGAAATAGCACACTAACCATGTCCATCCTACTCTTGCTGCTTATGAGCATTCAGCTGCCTAACTTGACATAAGTATGCATCCCAGACTATCATATTTTGTAACTGATTAAACTGTCTGGTACCATTGCTTTTTATATAAAGGGCGTGGGACAAAGGCCCCTATTGAGCTCAAAGAAATTAAAGTGTGTATCACATTATATTAGAATCTTTTGTGCATTTTGCCTGAGAGGGACAGCTATCTCTCTAAAAGAAATACATAATTGAAAGGGATGCATCTCAACAGGCCTGCCACAATGAAATTGGAAGGTTATTTATATTAAAGAATAAATGACTACATGGCATGGCAATGGCAAAATATTACTGAGAATTAGAGAAAGCAAACATCAAGCTCTGAAGATGAAAGATAAAAATGAATAAAGAAATTTACAGCAGATAAAATACAAGAGGCCAGAAAAAAAAAAAAAAGTTTAGTGATTGTGAATAAAATAGTAACTGAAGGAAAAGTGCAAAGCTGACAACTAGACACATAAGTGCTGAGGATATCAGCTATAGATTTTTATCAATACATTGCCAACTCCTACACACCATTTTTCATAGGAGAACAATTCAGAAAGGAAAAAAAGGAACTTCCTTTTTTTAAAAGGTTAACCTTTAAAAAAGAATCAGAAGTTTGTAAGCTAAATTAATCCTCTTTTTACAACAGTATCTCAATAATATAATAAACTGAGTTTTTTGATTAAAATGGAATCAAAGACTATAATACAAAGTATGTCTTGGCCATGTTTCAAGAGGTCTATCTTTACTGATGTTAAAGGTGAACCTAGAGGTCAGCCAAATTATTTTTCTCTATTCAAATCATACATTGTGATCTGTACAACTGTTATTTCTTAAGTGTACATAAAACTGGTGGAACATTCTGGTGTATCACACAAATCAGAGCCTTCCTGTAAACCATACGGACCCAAGGGAACAGATATCCATCAGTGCTACAGTCATCCTTCTTCTATTGTTTAGACATTTTTCAGCAGTTCATCCTTTTGGATCCTACCAGTCCATTTCAAAATGCATCCCTCAGTCAGTTAGAACAGCCTCTCTATCTCAGTCTTCACTAACAAAACTAAGATATCCTTTTCAACTTCACTACCCTCCAGTATAGCTTTCACTCTGAACATCTGGTCCATTTTCAGAGAAAATGGGTCCTGAAGACCCTACATGCTCTCTTCTAGCTGAGAGCAGACCTCAGTCTGTAGGCCCCACTATTGTTCCTAAGAACAACATATAAGCTGAAAGGATTCAAATGTTTTTTTGTCTCCTAAAAACACCCAAACTACCACACACTTCTTGCCCCACACTACGTCCCTATAGAAGAAGGGGACCGTATCTTAAAGCAAAACTGATTCCACTCACATTTTCCTACTCTAGTTCACAAGCACCAAGACGCTTCTCTCCTGCACGAAGTCCTCTCACTGCAATTTACTGAGATGGCACAGAGGACAAAGGATGTTGGCCACTCTAGTCCAGTCTGCATTTTGCTGTTTCTTCTTCAGCTGGCAATCATGTGCTGCGTTTGGATGTGCCTTTTGTACCCCTGAGATGCTGACAGTCATCATGGTCTTCTCTCCATCCTGTCCTACCTTTGGGAATCATTTGGATTTACTCTTTTTGCTTTCCTAGAGATATAGGGGATGGTCAGGACTCCAAGCTTGTTCTTCCCCTTTCCACCATTATTTTATAATAGATTGAGTCTGGAGTCTGTTCTTGACTTTCACCAGCTGGAGGTCGTCCCATGCTTTTCCCCATGTGCATTTTACTGTTATGTGCCAACATGCTGTGATCTTGATGATCTGGTCCTTTAGGTGTTGCCTCCACCAGCCATTCTTTTAATCCTTCTTTTCTTCCTTCTGAGACTTCCATACCCAGACATTCCCCTCCAGTTTCCATTCAGAACAGGGTTTTCCTTCTTATTACAGTTTTGTACATTACATGATAAAATAACTTTCATAGAAGAAAAAAGAATCAGTGATGCAGCAACTGACTGTAGATAAATGTAGCAGAGTAATATCCAACTATATTTATACAACTAATAAAATGCAAGTGAACAGATTTAGAAACTACAAACAAGCAGCATCTCCTGTGTTCCCCATCTCCCCCTTTTTCACTAAATGCTCATATGAATTTGATACAATATTCCAATATAAGAAATGCAAGAAGTAATAGCTAGTAATAGATAAGGTCTGAATATATAACATAGAAACATAGATTTACAGTGCTTCAAAAAATCCAAAATATGTTGCCAAGTATTATGCCTGATGATACAAAGCTCATGTGGGGATAAAGGCAGCACACCATTTCCCAGTCTTTCTAGTGTTGCAATATGAAGTCCATACATGGCAAACATGGCAGATCCCATCATACAGAAAAGCAAAGTGTTAAAAAAAGTGAGTAAATATTAGACATTTTTATGTACCATTATGAAATAAAGGTTTTCCCTATTAACAAGCAGAACACTAGGACAAAATTTGACACTCAGAGCTATGTTAAAATTGAATGACAACTGGGAACTCCAGTTTCTTGATTTGCTAGGCAATATCAGCCTTCAGACACCTTTTATTTAAATACCAGACAAGTTAATATTAACAATGCCTTGGGCCTGAAACCAACATTTGGTAAAGACATGATGTTTCTTGAAGCACTTTGTACAACAACTAGGTTGTGATAGACAGCGGCTAATACAGTCAGAAGTCTCTTCCATAAGTCTGACTTTCAGCTAAGACTAATTCTAAATCACCAGACTTTGTGGGGATTTTGTCTAGGATGATGGACTTTAACTTCATGATGAACTGCAAGTCCTTAGACCTAATCAGTCCTTTCTTTGGTTGCACTTATTCTAGAAGAGTTTTACAAAAGCTGTTTTAAAAAACAAATATTCTTTTACCTCTAAGGTGGTGTTCACTGTCAAAAAGGAAACGACACTGAACATTTACCTAATAAATAGATGCTGTAGTTCTCAGTGATACGAAGGTGCTTCTGCTCCAGATACAGCCATTTGAATTACATTTTACTGTTGCTTTTCATATTGTTGCTAGCTTTTAATGTGCAGCATCACAAGGCTGTAGCATCTGCTCTTTGCCTCTTTCACAGAGCCAAAGCCAAGAACAAAATGTGGCTTATAGATATGTACCTTTTAACCTTGAACAGGTTCTGCCACTGCAGATTGGAAGAGCCTAGTCAGAAGATGCATTTCACAGCTAGAAGTTTCTGGGAACACAGTGAAGAGGTTTCACCTGACATCTGTTTTCTGGCTACTGACTGCCACAGATAGTGCTGTCACTTGGATGTTTCTTTCATCTTGCAGGGGATTTCAGTGAGACATTAGAAACGACAGAAGGAATCAGCTGGAGTCTAGCTACATTAGGATAGAGTCAGCTACATCTGTTAATAGTACCTTTGGAACAGAAGTCTGATTTCTAGCTAGAATTTCACAAAATATAAATTGCTTGCAGATAGGTTTTCAAGTAAAAATAACATTTAAATTCAAGGTTAAACTGTAAAAAGAAAAATACGCATACAACTGGAAGGCAGGCTTCCTTGGACAGGTTCCTAATGATATTTCTTTACATACAAGTAAGATAAGAGCTATAGATAACATTCATTTATAAAAATTCAAAAGCACATCACAAAATAGGATTGGGATTCAATATCTTTTCTTGAAACTTGCTTCTTTCTAGATCAGTAGATCCAGTACTTATCTCCACTTGAGATTCATATTCCAAAATCTGGTGCCAAAGTTAGGTAGTGATAGCCTCTTTCAATAAGAGCATTCCTTTCTTTAAAATTTGGAAAAATGCATGTTAAACCACTCTCCCCAGAACCAGAAGACACCCAGGTTCAGTCCCCTTCTCAATCTGTGAGGGTTCATACCTCCATCTTCTCCTTCCCTGTAGGGGGTCTTGGTTAATATCTGGCTGCAGGCTTCAAGAGCTCTCCTCCCTTTCTCCTACATTCTTTGGATCTTGATTGCAGCAGCCTATTTAATAAAAAGGAAATGCACTAATTCCCACTGTCAAGACCTTGCACTTTCAAAGGGTGAAAAAAGCTACTTAGGCATTCAGGAAACTCTTCCAGTAAAAGCTCAGGAAATTAAATGCTTGTGGGGTGAGACAAAGACTTTGAAGACGTGTTTTCACATTCAGGCATAACTCTGAAAGCTTATCTTACTTGCCTTAACTGATACAGTTCCCCATATTTAAAAAATTGAGATGTCACTCCTTTACTACCTCACATTGCTGTGGCAAAAAAGAAATACATTAAAGACCGTGAAGGGGAGCATGACTGCAAGACAATAGGATTTGTATGATTTAACTCAGATAAGGAAACAAGTCCCCCATCTGCCTTCTTGCCTCAACACTTCTGCTTCCCTTCCTCATACCTTGTACCAATCACACTGATTCAGTCTGTGCACCTCTAACCGACCACCCAGATACACAATCAGAGCAATATTTAAAATGGCTGCATTGTGGGCTTGCTTTTTCCTAGTCCTCCTTATAACCTCAGCAGCAGGAGATGACCTTTTCTATTCCATCTTTTGACAGTCATGCGTAGGTAAAGGGTGGTTTATCTCCTCTTTCCTACAGTTTTTATTTCAATCCTTATTTCTCTTCCCATACAGTCATAATCATTCATTCAATAAAGCATATTACAACCATCCTCTTTCCTTTAAGCCTAATATTTCTTTATGTAGGAAAGATAACTTGTCTATTAGAGGCTAAAACTATTGCAAGTTTAATATCTTTTATGTACTAGTGTGTGAGAGCTTAAGAACAGAAAACATTTTTAAATGTGAAAACTAATGACAATAAGGAAAAAAAGATGAACTGACTTACCAGTTTGCTGAACAATCTCATCTAGAAGCTAACAAATACATCAAGCATCAAGCCACAGGGTAACTCCTCCAAAGTTATGAGCATTTGACACTAACAGCCAATAACAGAAGTGCTTTCTCAACCTTAACAATCATGATAGAGAGAAACTAGACAGATTGAATGCTACTTCATCACACAAAGAACAGGGAAAGAGCCATGGGCAACTGCCTGGATTGCTCAAATAATAAGCTGCAGTCAGTATAATACCTATAACTTGGTGAACAGAAATAATGAAGCAGCACCAAAAAGTAAAAAGAAAAGATCAATTTGTTTGTCCCCAAGTTATCGCAGCTCCCACTTAAATGCCCCCATATAAAACCCCAAACTTACACTACAAAGGGCTCAGTCTGTTTATGGTACTTTTCAGCTGTCAATTGTACCTGAGTAACAGACAGTAAGATTGAGCCTACAATGCATACGTACAACATCAAGCGACCTGAAACTTAACTGGTATAGGGTGAAAGAGCCCTCAGAAAACACAAAGAAAATATTATTTCAGACAGTACTGCTGATTTTTTTTTTTCCTGTAGCAATATGTTTTAACTTACTGTACCTGCAAGTTATGGGTAGTGGATGAGAATGCCAGTCTAAGCAAGATGGATGACAGATGGACTGCTTTTATAACGCTGCCAATAAACTTTACAGTAGAAAACTTGTATAAAAACAGCAATGCTATGGCAATATTATAGTTATAAATACACCTGGAAAAATACTTGTTCTTCATGAGACAGGGAAAAATTTTCTTTTGTCCTATATTACTTTATTAACTCTTAAATCCTTGTGATATATTATAGATGACAGTTATCAGGTTTTTTATTTTGAAGATAAAGATGGTCAGCTTTAAACAACATTTGTAAGTAGGTTTGACATGCTATTAATAGCCACCAGTGATACAAATCAAAAAGTCTAAATGCATGTAATAGCTGCAAAACTTAAAGTCCTGAACTTGAAAAATTTGAAATGTCATACAGTTAAGATTTAAATGCATATTTCTCTCCAAATGGATATTTATATTTGAACCTGTATTTCCTTCTCTCTGTAGATTTGCTGTGCAGATTTCACAGGTAGACAATTCACAATGTTTTATGACAAGCAACTCTCTAACAATCATCCTAGTGTATGCAAGGGAAGATATATGAGAAAAAGCTTGACTTTTGTGGAAGAAAATATTATTTAAATAATATTATCTAGAACACAGTATTTAAAAATTTGTACCAATTAAGATTTTAAATATATGTGCATTTTTAAAGTACTTGGTCTCTCATCATGCCTTCTTTAAATGAAAACTTTTCTTCTCTATCAGATCAGTTTTGTTCTTGAATCACTTAAAACTCATGAATGAAAATGAGTATTAACATCTTTTTTTCTTCTGTTTCACATTGTATTTCAGTTCTTCCCCTCATTTGGTACTTCAGAAATCAATCATGAGGGACCCTCAAGCTAACCTCATAGCTAGTTATGAGTAGTAGTGATGCTTGGCATATCACTATATTTTAAGGAAGCCTGTCATCAGTATCCCCTTCTCATTTCTTCAGTGCTTGCAATCTGTTTTCCTTTAAGCATTTCACAATGGTATGTAGAAAAACAAAAATACACAAAATACATAACCAAAAATGAAATAACTCACATTTTTGGAATAAAATGTTTTGATATTCACACTTTCCTTTTCCAATATGGCTATTAACTACCATATTCTTTACCGAATGAAATCATTTCTGTGTTCCTGACAACTTCAGTTAATTTTTTTTGCCCAAATGGTCAGTTTTCCCTCACTTTGCCAAATGCTGGATAATTTGAATAGTTTTCTGAGCCAGGAATCAAGTTCTGTTTTAATTCAAATAGATATTTACAATAGAAGATATTTTGGGAGAAGAATAATGGGTAATATTCTTTCTCATTTGCCATGAAGCCCTGAAGTCCCTTCATGTGTAAAAAAAGTCCTGTCGAGACCATGAAAATGCAATTTTCTTCCTAATAATCCAGACTTAACTGCAAGGCCTAAATGCAAAGCGCATACCAATATATATCAGATACTTCGTGATAGCTCATTAGCTTATGAAACACCAAGAGCATAATGTAAAAAAAAAAAAAAAAAAAAGTCCTATCCTTAAACTACTGTTTTAATGACTACTACAGTTTTAAAGGCTATGTTATCAGCAACCTAAAAAAAAAGAAGCAAAAAGCATCAAAAACCTGAAACCAAATCTTGCAAGATATTTGCCCATCAGTTGGACTAGATCTCTAGATCAGTGGACCCTCAAATTCAGGAAAAACAAAACCTTGTTTTTCCATAATTAAATTACAATAATGTAAGCATTCACTGGTGACACTTAAAGTTGAGAACCAAAGCAATTGTTACTCATCAGAAGAGATGAGATAGACAAATATAAACATTTTCAAAACAAACATACTTTTGAGAATGTTATGTACAACATAGATAAACTTAACAGACTTTATAACTGAGAATACAAGGGGAAAACAGAATACCCTCACCTCAGCCTCAATAACTCATAACTACACGGGATCACATTAAACATTAGTTCTTCCTTTATAAGACCCTATTTTCTAAAAGTAGCATTTCAAAGACTGATTTTCTCTTACTTCCATGCCAAGCAATTGCTTTTCAAAAAACAAAACAAAACAAAACAAAACAAACAAACAAAAAAACCTAGGGTATTTCCCAGTTTTTTCTATCAACCATTTTTGCTGAAAAAAGTTTTTTGTTTTGTTACCAAAAAAAAAAGAGTTCTTTTGCTCTTCATTCCCTCCCCAATCTCATTTCCAGAAAGTTTGACTCATGGAAAATGTCTGTTTCATCAAAAACATGAATTTTTTTTCATGCTTTTTTTTTTGTTCACACATCACATGCAGTTTCTTCATATCCTTTTTTTTTCCTTATGAGGTTATGTCATCCAGTTTGTATTTCACAATTTGGAAGAAGACTGTAGGACTTAAAATGCTCAAAAGCTCAGCAAGAGAAAGGAGCATACAGAGTTTATCACAGGAGCTCTAGCTCCATGAGCCCAACTACTAGAAAAGAACTCAGACATAAGATACACAAATCTTACAAGTAACCAGAAAAATATTTCTGATCACAATATTTATTCTTGAACAGAAACTTCTTTGTAGTGAAAATCTTAAATATCTGCTCAGGAGTCATATTTTTCCTCATTTTTTCTACATAACCATCCTCCCTTTATGTTCAAGGGTAAAGCTAGGTTTGCTCCATTTTGCAAGGGCTGGTAGGCACAGAGATTTATCACAGAAATTGCCATGGAACAAAATCCTTCTAGGTACCTTTATTACAAGAATGCAACAAATATGCAATACTGACCTAACCTGCCAGTCATCATAGCTACGGCCCTACTGGCTATGTCAATAAGGAGGGAAAAAAAAGAAATCATGTCTTTAATAATGCTTACTTAAACTCAGTCTTATCTCTGATTTTGATGCACATAATCAGTTCAAACTCACTAGTGTCATTACTGAGCTATAAAAAGCAAAGGATGCAACTTGCTCATTCTTAGTCATGTTAAGTGACTGCTAAGTCCTGTCTAAAATCCACATTTACTGTTCTTAATCCTTAAAAGCAGACCCTTATTCCAAAACAGGAAGAAAAACCACCAAAAACAATAACAAGAAAAAAAAATGAACCACAGAAAATAATAATCAAGTACAATTATAACACAAGAGATTTGTACTTCAAGCAGAAACATACTTAAGCTTTCTTGGTAGACCATTGTTGGTAGGGGAGGAAAGAAGCGACTCCTATGCTAAGAAAAAAGCCTGTTCTTACAACCCAACATTGCATTTTTTGATCACTTTCCTTCAGGGAACAATTTGTGAGGAACAAGATAAAACCCATTTGGCAACCAAGCTCGGAACAATTGTAAAGTTTTTTCAGAGTCTAACAGGATTTATTTGAAAGCTATTTGGTAAGGTTGTCTATCCTGTGGTAGCTATTTTTAATTTTTGTAGTGCAAAGATGCTTCACTGTATCATATATACATGTTTTGCACCAGATAACACCATTCCCAGAACTGCAAAACCAGCTAGAGAAGTGAAGTAAAATCAGCACTTTTGGGGTGGGGGAGGGGGGATCTTTAGCAAAAGAGACACCACATTGAGAAGTCTTACACAAAACAAAGAGGTTAAAATTCACAATAGCTAAGTGGTGAAGGTAAGCAAAGATATTTTTAATTCTCCCTGCACCCCCAAAAGCCCCCAAATCCACAATACTATTTCTAACTCCACTATGCATTGCTAAATTGCTACCTTTACTCCTGTAGAACAAAACTAGCAATGACAAAAAGCAATAGATTAGAACTGCTTATTGATTAGAGAACATCACAACTGAAAGACTGAATGTTTTTTGTATTTAAGTGTCTCATAGCAATTAAAGGGGAAAAGTATTTCCTTTATTCTGCCTGGGGTTCCTTTTATTTTCCACAGACCTATAAAATTTTAATACTTAATATATTTTAAAAAATTTGTGTAGAGATAATGTTCATCTTATTCACTGTCTGGAATCATTCCTGAATAAGTTATTAGAGCTAAGGTGAGGAGTAACAGTTTTCAGTGGTAAGTAGTAAGAGGCTGTACTTTTCTTCTTCAGTTTAAAACTGAATTTGTAAATTATAGATGAATCAATAGGAACATACCATAGCATTTGTTTCCTTTTTGACAATAATAAATGCTAGTTCTCAGCTATATGAGATATTCTTTTATCAACAGTACTATCAATTTTAAATTTTGATACATAAATGCAATTTCTTTATCCTAGTGTTGTTATACTTCAGCCATTTAAAGGCAGTTTTATTTTTTCAACTATCACTTATCCCATGTTAATTAAACATAAAATAATCAGACATATTGAAGGAAAAAAGTGCTTCAAACAAGTGTTTTCTCACAGTTAGCTCGTAAGATTCCCTTAAAGCCTTCCTCTCATTAATATGAATATATTCAGTATTGCTTTCATGTTTCAAGGCAAATCCATGTATTAAATTAACGGTTGGCTACAGTATTAACCACACACAACTGAAAAACAAGATTTTAAACACCTGGTGTAGAGCTGTGCTCCGTGATGAGGTGATAGAGGTGTTAACTGATTGACTGACAAAAAACAAAGCGATTCAGATGTGCCCCTTTAGATAGTCCCTGAGGCTGCATAGGTAGACAAGGAGGATGAGATTGCTTCACACAGCTGCTGCAGCCCTGTGAATGGGCATGTCTAATGCAGGTACTTGCACTATCAGAACAGCAAAAATTATGTCAGAAACACCAAACTAATTTTAGGTGTAATTAAGAATATATAAATGAGGTTTCCTGAGCGCAATCGCGGCAGCTGACAAAGTTACTTCTCCCAGCCTACCACCATCTGTACCCTTTCGGTCCCCCCCACCAATCATATATTGTTGCCTCTTTAGGACTATGCCTGCATTAGCAAGTAACTTGGCACAAGAGGAGAAGATTGGTATATCAAAACAGTAGGTACTGAGGCTCTTCATATCTCTGTTAAATGAGGCTTAGGAGGCTTCACGTTAGGTTAGTCCCCTGACAAAACATCCTCATTTTTCACATGGTTCAATGCTATCTAAAAACCAGGCCTGCTGGGAAGGACATCTTTGCTTCCTTAACTGAAGGCCTTGTGTGAGAAGTACCACACTGTGCTTTCATCTGTTTTCACGGATGAAGGAGGC
Source organism: Apteryx mantelli (assembly GCF_036417845.1). Classification (NCBI taxonomy): domain Eukaryota; kingdom Metazoa; phylum Chordata; class Aves; order Apterygiformes; family Apterygidae; genus Apteryx; species Apteryx mantelli. The sequence continues at coordinate 83,350,819 of NC_089979.1, forward strand.
AGTCAGTGCTTCTGCCATCACTGCTCCTATAAAAATCTCACATACAAATGGTTTCCATTCCTGTCTGTGTAACTTCCAGGTGAAGCCGTAGTACCAGCTGCGCACATAGTACCTTCACCCATTCTGGGTCTGAACAACCTCCATTATGTAAAAGAGGGCTGTGGCTACAATAGCTGTTCTGGAAAAACAACTCAAGTGAACTGACATCCACCCTGCCAGGTCTCCTCTTCTATAAGGAACAAAGCACATGCACACACACAGTGAGTATATGGGAGCTCTCGCCACTCACAGCTTGCCCGCAGTCAACCAGAGGTCCTGGGCCTGGGAAACAATCACAGGCTATTGGGACTAAAGCACTTTTGGGACCACCAGAAGCAGGTACAAAACCTTTGAATGCACAAGGGTCCAACTGATACCCTCTGTCACCAGCTTACACTATGCCTTCACTAGCCATGCCTCACATTTTGAAAACCTATAGTTGTGCTCAGGCTGGTGGCTGCCACCCTCCAAAGGCTCGGAATACCAGCCATCAGTGGGTAACTATTTTGGGACGGAAAGTCCACCCGGGGAAAAACGATGATCAGACCACCATCCAAACTCTCATAATTCAAGTACAAGTACGGCATACTGACAGTATCATCCAGGCCTTTTCTCTTTGGATTTTATGTAGACCTGGGGAGTTACACGGGCAATCCATGTTCTTATGCAGTGCCCAGCCCAGGAAGGATAGGATTTCACATACTCTCATTCACTGTGTTCTCACTTTATTATCACAGATTTTAGCAGACCATAAAGGGAGGTTTACAGGGATTATCCTACCTGGCTACTGCAACATACATTTTAGCATGTAATTTTGACAATACAAAAGAAATACAATGCCCTTATTCTAACCTCATAGGAATGGTTTCCTCAGTCTCCAGAGAAAGGTCACATTGCACCCAAGCATTTGTGGCCCCCCTGGAGTTTCCACAGCTTGAGGAAATGGAGGTATCTGCATGTTCTCAGCCTCCTATAATCCCCTTTGCACACAGAATTCTTCGCAAACAAAAAAACTCAGTAAGTTAAGCCAGTAACCAAGTATTTTCTCATGAATGTTGGAAAGCTACCCCATATGCTTTATGCTAAAACAAGACAGCAGCTTCACAGAACACTTAACTACTAACTAAACATACCTACTTCCAGCCCCCATATTTATACATTTTTTTTCTTTCCTTCTTTTCCTTGATGGACTCAGAACCTACAATGCACAAATGTAGCTCCAGTGCTACTGATTGCCCTCTGTCTACCCTTGTTTTTTCCCAAACACCCTGGTTTCAGGAACAGGTGGCGAGCATATCAAACAAATAAAATGCTTTGACTTCTTAATGGTTCTTGGGATTTCTTAATTTGCCCTGATCTCTTTGTGTGCATGGCAGCATTAGGAGCCCATTAAAATGAATCTTTTCCTCCCAGATTTTTTCTCCTCTATTTGCTATTTTGCAAGCAATGCTATATAGGTATTTGCAGTTTACAATCAGGCAAAAATCAGGAAATATGGTACTGATAAGGACTGATAATCTCTAAATTTCTAAATATAATTTCTTAATGAGAAGGAAAGAGTTTAGGCAATGTGATAGTTTGATTGTCTGATCTCAGTTTGCCTATTATATCCTTTTAGAAAAGTGAGTGAATTAGATTAACTCTTAGAAAGATCACTTCTTTGCTGGTAAACAGCTGAGTCTTTGGTGGAGAAGGCTCCAGACTGCAAACTGTGCAATAGGAGTAATGAGAGAGCCATGGCCAGGAGCTTGCAACACAAGTTGCAAGAAATTGTATTGAGGAGCAAGGAACAGACACAGCCAGACCTTAGAGTGGATGGACAGAAGTCTTCCTAGGGACCAGGAAGGACTGGGCAAAGTTGCAACTCAAAAAAGTAAGAAACCTAGCCTGGAGTTGAAGACTGGCTCATACAGAGTTTTCTTTATTTAAAACATGAAGCATGGTAGTTTCTATCTTAGTAAAACCTGCATTTTTTTAATACAAAGGTTTTGTTTTGTTTTGTTTTGTTTCCTTTTTATGCCTTCTTTTGGGAGGTAGCTATAGGGAAAAGTTTCCAGCGTACTCACTGCAAAGAAGGTTCCATCATTGTAGCATCCATCAGGTATCACAGCAGAGTACCTAACATGAAACAAAGACAATCTATGATCTTTGTTACACTATTTCCAGTAGGGACAGGGCTTAGTGATCTCTGAACATATATGAAATCAAGGTATTGAGGAAGTAAAACTAATTACCTTGCTACTTGGGCAAGACTGAGCTTAAAATCATATCTGCCCCTTTGATCATTTCTTTTCACTATAATGTATTGAAAAAGTCTTACATTTCCTGATTTTAATTCTTTTCCAAACCTACCAGAGCCCCACTGCAAAGCAGGGCTGAATATTCAGAAACCTACAGCAACGACTCGTGAAATTAGTACCACAAATCTGGATATGCTTATGTGTAACTTATTTCATTTTACACGCATATGTCAGTTTTCTTTCAAAGGTGATCACAAGCAACCAGAAGGACGATTACTGTCTCAGATATCTATATCTGGAAATGACTGTAGAATTTTATAGAAAAAATGTAATTCAAAAATAAATTCCAAAAATATCCCAAGCCAAATGAATTTTTTGGTGATCATGCATCTCTTCCTCAGAACTAACATCAGAGCAAGTCTCCCCATGGCTGAACATGAATGAATGAATGAACATGAACATGGCATGAACATGGCTGTTCATGGGCCTTATGAAAAAGAACTTGGAAAACACTATGTATTGTCCTAATAGGTGACATCCTCTGTAAAAAGCAGCAATTTACTTAATTGCTTCTATACTATCTAAAAAGGGAATCAAATAATGGCAGTAAAAATAACTATAACCAAAAAGAAAAGCACTGTAAAAATGTCAAGTTTGCACTGATACAGGACATTTAAGGAGTGCTATTTCTAATATTTTCATTGTAAAGAAATAAAACATAATTCAAATGTTATGAGGTGACAAACTCAGTGCTCTACTTGAGTAGCCTTGGACTGCAAAGACTGATGTACTCATAAAAGCAAACCTCAGTAACCTTAGAAAATTGGTAGCGAGTAGTCCTCTTAGCAGGTAAGACTAAGGAAAAAGTAAATTTGTGAAAAGCTGTAAATTCTTCAGAGGAATAATACTGAGAGCATAAGCAGAGAAAGCATAGAAAGTTTAGTAAGAGATCAACTTGATTAAAGTATGAGTTCTTCATTGGACGCAAATACAGGAAGGAAGCATTTAGAAAGTAAAAATTAGGACAGATTACTGAGGACAAAAATAAAGCTTATGCATGGGAGAAAAAAAATGAAAGGTCAAGACACAAATGAGATGCAATTAGTAAAAGGCGTAAGAATGACAAGAAATCACTTTCTAAGTAGAAGAGGAAGACCAAAGAATGCATTGTTCTGCTACTTATCAAGAAGGAAAGCTATGAACAGATAACACAGAGAAGGCTGAAGCATTTAATGACTTTCTTGCATCAATCTGCACTAAAAACATCCATTAAAGAGAGGTGCCTAGCATAATTAATACCAGCAACAAAGGGGGAAGATCTCAACATGGAATAGGGAAGACATGGGTTAGAGAGTACTTAGATAAGTTAAATCAATGTGATCTGTTGAACTTCATCCTAGGATACTGGCTAATGCAATCGAAGAACTGTTAGTAGTTATCTTTGTGAACTCTTGGAAGATGGCTGTGGTACCAAAAGATTTGAAAACCTATACTTAAAAGGAGAGAAAAAAAGAAGCTGTAGAATTATACAACAGTTGGTTTGACTTCATTCCTCAGAATAAAATAATTAAAAAATAAATAAACACTGTTTGTAAGCAGTGTGAAGCCAACAAGGGGATGAATGAGAGCCGATGTAGATTTGTCAAGACCAAGTCCTATCAAAACAATGTTTCCCTCTTCCGACAAGGTAACAATAGGGGAACATCAATAGATATTACATGTAGGGCAGAGATGGCAAAGAAGGCAAAAAAGAAGCAACACTACAGAGGCCAAGTCTGGAACTTACAGTGCTACATTACCTATATAACCTTAAAAAAAAGGAAATTGTGTGTATATGATTTAGTTGTGATGTAATTGAAAGCTAAATGTGAGGTGCATGTATTCCTTAGGAAAGAGCTAAGTTATATATCTGGTTAACTCCTTAGATCTATGTGACGAAGGGAGTGACCAAAGCAAGCAGCTGAACATGGACAAGGATCAAACCAGGATACGTCATTTGACTTATAGCAGCTGAAGAAAATAAATCATATGTCGAAGAGACACAAAATTTGGCAATACCATATAGGATAGTCAAAGCTACATAAGGACTGTGTTAACCAAATGCCTGACATTAATAATGATTGGCTGCATGTTGGTGGATGGATAAAGGACTGAATCAACTAAGAAATTCATGTAAGACACAGGTGAAATGACATAACCAAGAGGAGAACATGTGACACAATGTGATAGGAATAACCAAATACTTAAAAAGGGAAATTAGATGTGGCTAAGGCAAACTCTTCCCTGAAAGGAGTATATTGGGAACAGATTCTGCAGCAGGCAGCTAAGGCCAGCATCTGAGCAATAACACCCTGGACAGTTGAAAATGAGCCAGAGCCTAGAGACTGTCTGGAGTGTAGGAATTCCTAAAGTGCCTGGAGGGGCCAGGTGTCACTGGTACTGAATGGTCAGTAGCATTTAATAACATCAAACCCAGAAACATCATGGTGGCTTTAGATGCCATCTCTATGAGCAAACCACAGTAAAAGAGCAAAGACAGAACCACTATAATATGCAAATCTGTCTGGGTAATTCTACTGGAAGAGAGCTGGTTCAGTGGTAAAAATGGGTCTGCCTTGGCTCTGATTTCTCTGTATGTTTTCATTAATAACCTGGATGCTGGAATAAATAGGAATATAAAAATAAGAACAAATAATGGGGGAAGTATAGAATACTACAGTGCAGCAGATATAACTGACTGTATTGATATAGGGTATAAAGCAACTAGAACTTGATAATCCTCCAAAAAAAGGATCTGGGGTTTATAGCAGATGACTAGCTGCTGATGTGTTGACATTATGCTTTTACAATAAAGACAAATATCACATGGAATTTGATGAACAGACTTACAGACTACTAATCAGATGAAGTAATCCTCCTACTTTATGAACACTGGTAAGGCCTCAGATGGAATAGTGTATCCAGCTTTACATTCACGTTTCAGGAAAGATGTGAATTTATTGTAAAACCATAGGACAGCAACAAACATGACAGAAACTAAAGAAGTTCCTCAGATAGGACCCTAAGTGAGTCAGGGTTTTGAAATGAGTCTGCGTCTACTTTTTCTTTATAGCGAGATCCCCAAAAAAGAGCAAATGGTTCTTAAAGTCAGAAAAGCCAGAGTTTATTAAACTATTAACTAGAATTCCTAGCTTTTTAAATACAAACAGAACAGAAATAAAAAGGATTTATATGCAATGCTGTCTCTCCCTACCTGCTGCATCCTTGCTTCCAGCCTACTCCATGACTAAGTTGCAATAAATTGTTCCCAATCCCTTGTGCTCCAACACCTCTGAAACTTGCCAGTCTGCTCCTTGTTCTCGGGAGCTCAGGTTCTCCTCCTCCCACAGACTCCCACATCTTTAGTGTGACTTTCTCACTCGCTTCTTCTGCTTACCACAGCTTGCATTTTCCAGAAGCCCTACCAGGCTCAGCTGCTCCCCAGGAAGAAAGAGGTCCCCTCTGTCTCCAGATATGTATCTGAGTTAATCCCTCTCCTGAAAGGAGCATAAAGTGCAAAATGAGAAGAACCAAATGAAACAGACACAAGATACCATCTGTCCCACTCCTGTAAGCACTCATCAGAAATAATCTGTTCTCCATTGCACGTACGAAGAAGAAAAGCAATAATAGTCTTAAATTTCAGCAAGAAAGGTTCAGGTTAGAGACAAGGTAAAAATGGCTGACAAATATACTGAAGCACTGGAATAGATTACTTGGAAGACTGGAGTCTCTCTCACTGAAAATACTTTAAAAAAGAGTTAGCTCTACATCTTTCAGCAATAATATCAGTATAACTCACCTACAGAATATAAGGATAGGCAAGATGACCTCTCAAGATCGTATATAGTATTATTTTTTTCAGATTTACTCAAACGTATTTTAAAAGTCTATGATTTTATCAGGATGTTGATTTCATTAGATGTTAAAACTAGAGTGCAATTTTGCATATTCATGATTACAGTGGACTGAGTGAACCTGAAAATCACACAGACTTGGGGGTGACATGAAAGCATGCGAGCAGGGAAGAAGCTACTTTAAAAATGTATATTACTTGACTAAGAACTACTTGAAACTTAATGCTTTCAAAGAAGTTGTGCTTTGAAGTTTTGAGTTTGCTTGACTCTTATACTGGTGGGTATGCACTAAAACTTATTAAATCTGATGTGACATGGAACCACCGCAGTCTGTGCAGGATATTAGGCAACCTTTAAATTCAGTGTTGAAGGTGGACAGAGAAAAAGGGCAGTGTAATGCTTGCAATCAGTTTTGCTTTGTGATAGATATTTCCCCCCCTAAAATTGGAAATGTATGAACAATTCAAAAGTTAGATATTAGTGTAGTGGATTTTGAAAGAATTAAGATTTTATTTAAGGTTTTCATATAGTTGTGCAGCTACTGGAAATGATGTAATTGTTATATAAGAAAATCATCAAATTTTATACCACAAGAAAGCAACAGGCTTATTTTTTTATTTTTTTATTTTTATCTTTAGTCTAGAGATACAATCCTTATGTTTTTGGTGTTGTTGTATTTCCCCATGGTCTTTCTTCCAGCAGAGACCAGGATACAAGGTGGTGAGCAGCAACTGAAATCTGCCTCCAGCTATTTCAATATTAGTTAGTTGTCAACATTTCTTCTAAATGATACTTCTTACTTGTTCCTGAATTTACCTGTACTTATAGCAGGTTCAATGCTTAAAAACAATACTCTAAAATAACATTTTGGCATCTCCAAGTCAGTTTTACAGCAAACTTCTGTATGATATGCAGTCTTTATGTTATCTAAAGAAATATATCACTGCCATATCCCACACAGCTCACTGGACTTTTTTTTTTTTCCGGCTGAGGTATGTAGCTTCAGTATATGTGTAGAGAATATTGTAAATGACGCTTGTGTCATCCACTTACTTCCAATATTACCCAGAATGACATTTGTGACACTCATAAGGGAAAAAAAAAAGAATGCTTATCAGATTGAAAAGCTCAGGTACCGCTACAATGTACAACCTTACAACAACATTTCAACCAGACCTGTACACTGTTCAGACAGCAAGTTTGAAAGCATGGGCTTAGGAACAGTTGCAACAGGACAGGTAGGTTCACACATGCATGGTAATTTAGTATACTGCTGGGCACTCCTAGATGGTCTATCTATATGCAGACTTTCCACCTGCCTGGATTGAAGACCATCCAAGATAAAACCGGATCCCATCATGTTTACAGCTGCTTCAAAACCTATTCCTGCAGAGCATTAGCAAAAAAAGGATGGAATTCTGGCTCTGCTAATAACAGAAAGGAGCAATTCACATCGTATGTGTGTGTGTATGCATGTGTGTGTTTGTGTGTTTTCCTGTCTTACCTGTTTGGAAGGAAGTTGTAAAGAGACTCTCACTTAGGTGTACAAAATAGCATTAATAACATCACTCATATTACATTTGCAGGGCCACCCCAGAGGGGAAAGAAAGTTGTCATCCATGCAGGGTTGAAAGGAAGTTTTCTGAGAAGCCATTATCAATCTGCATAATAATTTTTTGTAAATTGGATAATAATTTTTTTATGAACATGGGCCTGGTCCTACAGAGCAGAGAGGCCCTTTTATACAACTGTCACACAGACAGAGCTGCAGCAAGGGAAGGGAAGTTGCTCAGAGCCAATTAGATATTACACATAAATGAGCCTTCCCCACTTTGAGGTTCATGAGTTCTTTCTCTTCTGCACAGAAGTATGTTAGAAATTAAAATCCACTTCTGGATGCTCTTCTTGAACTAGGGCTAAAATTATCCCAGGGAATTTAGGAAGGACGTGGGACCATTAGACCCCTTTAAATAGGAAGTAGATCAGGACATAGTAATTGAAAGGAAGTGACCATATCTGCTTTGGACTTTCACTCTGCCGCTAAAGTTCCTTAGAGATTGATCTTGACTGACCGTTCAGTTTTAGTACTGCCAGATGAGCTGGTGCCTTACGTGTCTGTATCTGTTACACAGTTTATAATCTGTTGTGTCCAGTATATGATTCCAGCAGAAGTTATACCTTCAACTTATACATCAATTTATCTCACCCCTGCTTCCAGAGATGGCACTGAAAAGGAGGGGAGAGAGATACTACAGAGAGCTTCTCTGCAGTAAGGTCCAGGAAATGTTTTTTTCCCAGCAGGGAATGGACACTGTTGTGTTGAATCTTTCCAAAAGATGTTTTAGGACATATATTTAAACCTGTAACAGATTTGAGGCTGTGTTTTAACCCTTTCTTTCTCTTCTTGTATTACACAATTTAAAAAATGCATTTTTCTGGAAAAAAAAATCACAAACTTATGCCATTCAGCTGAGAAATATCTGTCTCAGCTACCCAGCATGAAAACGATTATTATTAATAGAAGACACTAAATGCAAGCTGAGTTTTCAGCAGGATTATTTCATACACACTTTAATGGACTTTCTGGATTTGTAAAGTGTTCAGGTGCCTATTCCTTTATGAACTAAATTCTCATGCGGCTTTAGAGCCTACATAATGCTTGATAATATTCTCCTCTGGGAAAGAGGAGAGAACAGCTTCAAGGTAGGTATTTCTGTTTTACACCAATTACCACCACCCAAAACATCAGGACAATTCAAACGAGCTGTGGGTCACTCCTTGCTGTCTGCCAAGCAACAGCTCGTCACACAGGAACAGAAAGTATGTTTTAGGCCATGTCCGCTACTCTGGCATATAGCACACTGTTCCCTCCAGACTTATCTCTTGGAAAAAAAGGCTTTGGATGGGCTGCAGATAGGTGTGCTAAGTCACGTGGCAGGGATAACTTGATGTCAGATGTGTAATGTGCACAGAGCTCTTACGTGACTTTGTATAAACCTCTGAATTTTAGGTCTTTGTTTATATATTCAACAGCATTTCCTCTGCACTACCATCTTGAATAATAGCACAATTAAAATTCTGGATCATTATTTTTAATGAAGAGAGAGTAATTAGGATTCATAGTTAGATAATCAATTTGCAGTCAAGTCCAGAGGTAAGAGAAAGGCAGCTTTGCTGTACTGTAGGAAAAGGGTACATTGCAACAGGTCCCCCTATCTGCAACACTGTGAGAAACCATGGCAGGCCACGATGACCACAGCAAGGAGCAATGTCAAAGCTGTGTACATTTCTCTGTATCATCCACAAATGTGGAGGAAAAGAAAGATCAGTTCTTACAGAGGCCACCTCCTTCTGAAGAGAAGACCTATAGTAAAAAACATGAGTACAAAGCAGAGGAGGAGTTCCTTCCATCCCATTTACACCGTAACACTAATGTATGGCATTGACCAGTCTTTCACAAAACTAGAAAAAATGTTACTTACCACACTCTTAACACTTACTCATTTTTATTTGGACTGGAAATTGTTCACAATTTAAAGCATACTAGAATTCTAGAACTATGTAAAGAGAATTCTAAGCCACAAACAGAAATTATTTTCTATTATTTATTATAGTTTAATGTTTTATTATTTTTTTAAATAATCTTTTTTGTTTAGATGCTGACATAGATATTTCAAAGGACCACATCCTGAGACGAAACAGACATTTTTTTGAATTCACCCCAACATGATTCTTCAGATCAGAGACTATTGTTAAATATAAAGTTAAGCTTGCCGTTCTTCATTTTCTCTGATGATTTATGGATCAAAGCATCACTTGTTTGGATCTCTTTAAAGACAAGAGTTGCTTTAAAGGACTTTCACAGGGGTTACTTTGTGAAACTGGAAGCCTCCCAAGATGTCTGATCTTGACTAATGGCCAAGATGAAGCTGTGTCTGAATTTTAAATGACTACACAGCCTCCTTCTCAGCACGCTTTAAGGGTCCACTCATGTAGTCTTTATGCACACAGAGTTCACACTGATTTTAAAGGAATGACACATATATAAGAAACTTAGAATTTGATCTTTTTCTGGGTGTATATAGAAACATTTCTCCTGCTCCTATGCAGTATGCCCATCAATAAGAACAATCCATGCCTGCATTTGCAATACAGTTTAAAAGAAACCTTTGCAAAATCATTGTCTTGGCTCAGACTGGAACATTACTAACATAACAAAGTAACAGGAAGCAAAATGATGTCATATGTTTCGGTTAGATTAACGGCAAGATTGTTCCGAAGGTATCCTGCAGAAACAGCAACCATCATTTCAGAATTTGATTGGTGAGGTTTCTAAAGCAAATTCCACAGAGTCCTTTTATTTTATTCCCTTAATTATTATGCTCCAAACCATAAGTACCTGGATAAGACAAGATACCATAGGCACCTCTTTATCACTGTTTAAGTGTAGCAAATGAATTATTCACTAGGAATATTTTCTCAGTCCTAGTAAATGTAATGGAAATCTGTTCTTTAAATCCTGCACCTTAGATCCTGGAAGACCCTTCCCTGAATGCAAAGAAGACACTGAAATAAAGAGAACAAAGTGAGATGAAAGGAAATTAAGAACATTGGGATGGTGATTTATCATAAAGACAAAGGAAAATATACTTATGTTTTCATGAGTCTAAAGAGAATTTATGTCCATCCCTATATGAGACTAATGAACTGAACAATTATTAAGGGGATTAAAGTACCAGACTTGCCTGCACCTAGGCAGTGGTCTCTATCCTCTTGTCTGGTCCTATTCTCTGAATAGCCCATTTCTTATTCTTTAAATAGGTACCAAGAACAAGTAAAATCCTCATCATTCTTGGATATGTAGACCTCTTGCATCAGAGCTGCTCTTTACGAGTTCAAGCTTCCGCACAGGAAAGGAAAGGAGAAAACAAGATGTACCTACTAAGCATAAAGTGCAGAGAAAAAAAAAAAAGACATAATGCATCACTCTGTAGTACAGAAGGAAATACAAGACCATTACTGATACCCGAAGTACTAATTCCTAAACATTGTCTTTTTAGGAACAAATTAACAGACTAAGAATTGAATATGAGCCAAATTTTAGCATGAATATCAGATGATATTGATTTTCCATTGGACTTGCAGTACTTAGTTTGGAAACTGCTTACCTAGAAATGTATCTCAAACTTCCAGGCATAACAATTGTGCTGGCTGAAGGAATGAGGCTGTGTAAGCTCTGCCATGCTCTTGAGAGCTGAGGCTTTCTTTTGTTCTGCTTCTCCAGCTGAGGGTGTATAAATAAGTACATACACATTTGTATAGTACAAAATTTGGTGTCCAATATAAGTATATGAGTATGTAAGTTTTTTCCAGACTCTGAACTGTAGCTTAACTCTTAACTGTGGCTGCTAATTACATGAGAATACTCCCGTGTTGCACAGCTTTGTTGTTTGCTATAAAGCTACTGTGATAGACAGCGACATAAAGTAAAGCTTTGCAGCACAGGAGAAAATAATGCTACTAACCAGGAGATGTTCTCTCTGATTCATCCCAGAAAGGATCACTAAGATTAAGCATGTGATGTTATTACAGAGGAACTCATTCTCTTTGATACAGAAAGTCAGTATCTATGATTTTAGTATTTCTAGAAGAATATATAGTTTTGCAAGGCCCACAAGTTATAGTCCTCTGAAACATCCTTTTCTCACTGGAGAAAAAAAAAGTATGATAAAAAATTCAGACATTTCAGCAGAGAGAGAAAATCCAGATATGAATATGGGAGAGAGAGTATAAAACGTCTTTGGGGTTATTTCTATTCTTCTGTTTCACACTTAACACCAGAGTAGCTTGGATATCATATTCTTGAATATGTTTCACGGTATAGTCATGTAGTTTAACACAACTGTTGCTCTAACTTATAAAATGGGAGACCACAAAGAATAATTAAATTAAGAAATGTTTTTCTTTTATAATAAGTGCAGAACTTAAATTATTCTGAGGAGGAATTTCTCCATATACAACCTAAGAATTCTGATGGCAGTTATAACACTGCTTGTGTCAGCCTTGGATCATGATGTGATCTTTCTCTGTGTAAAGCTGTCTCACAGGCTCTTTCACATTTACGACCAAGGGCAGTACACTATACTGTTATGCCATTGTGTCTGAAAGTAAAGACCTGTTTCTAGGTCAAGAATTAGATGAAAATTCTCTGCATTTCTGCAACACTCTAGCAAAGAGAAAAGAGGTGAAGCATAAGCCAATGGCTGAAAAAGAATGTCTTAACAGAACAAGTATTTGGTGATGCTAACAGTAGGGGCCTGCACTGGGGAAGGCAAGTTCGGACATGCGATAAGGATGGAAAGAATATTCAGTAGAAGAACGTTTCTACTTAACTTTAATTCAGATTCTCAAAAAATAGTGTGAAACTCCATTACTGAATAACAGTACTTTCATGACTCATGGATTCCAACCAAAGACTGGAGAAGTTTGGTGTTACAGAGAATTAGTGTATAGCCCAGTGGTGGCCAGATTAAAAGGAGCAACACTTACAGGAGGCTTCCTGGTTTACCAGGTGAGGGATGAGCTGCTACAATGCAACACAAGTTCTATTCAAAGGAATATAAGCAGACTGTAGGGCTGATATCATAAGCTGGAAAGCTACTTCACAGCTGGGAATAGCAACAGTCATGAAATAAACCAGTGTTTATACATGTGACTTTACTGGCCAGCATGCACGGACCAGTGCAAGATTAACCCCTGTATTCTTAGCACATGACAGAAAGACTTTGCTGTCTCATGAAATCTGACTTGTCAGAATTTATCTGTCTGTTTGCTTTTCATGACAGGGAAGGTATACTACAGGGATAGTTTCTAAAAGATGGGTTATTTGGAACCTGGACACTGAAAGTGGATTCTGCATGACCTGGCCTACCTGATAGGTTCTGTTCAGTAAGAGGTTAGAGGTGGAAAGGGATCATATCAGACAATGTTGGATGAAGACAATATTCCTGAGGTCCAGACTCTTAAGAAAACCCTGCATTAGCTTAGTGGTTCATAGAACAAAGGTTGCACTTCTACTAGAAGATGAGAAGGGAGACTGAAATTTGTTGCAGCCTTGAAGAGGAATAAAGCAATTAAGAGTACACCATGTTAACCAACCTACAGAGACTGCTACAAATGGCCCTAGCGCCTGAAGCCACTTCCACGAGTGATTTTTTCTGTGACCAACCATTAAAACAATTTTAGAAACATGGATTCCTCATCTTTTTGCCAAATAATCTGTGCACAAAATATTTCCAGAGGATGACTGTTTCTAGCATCTATGCTCATCTAGTATTAACTAGACTAGTGTTAGTAAGTCTACCTTCCTCAAAAATCAACAGGCATTCAATTAGTTTCATTTATGACTCTCATGGTTGGTAATATAAACAATTCAGCCAAAGATTTTTCCCACTGGAACCGTAAAGCAGAGTATTATAGGAAAGAATAAAACCACTAATTGTAAATCCTCAGTGAGTCTTAAAGAGAAAGGTTATGTAGAACACAAAATACAGTAAACACGTTAACTGTGTTATCTTAACATCATAGCACAAGAAGCTCTTTGCTGCCCAATCTTCATATCTCTTACTCCTTCCCTGATTCATACATATGCAGTTTTTACGAGTTGACTGAGGTTTTTAATTTATGGGAAAGCCTGGAAACGTGAAGAAGTACATAATGCAGTTCCAAGAATATGAAAGTCTCTGAAGAACAAGCCAGCATTAGTATATTGTACATATAAATCAAGAATAACAATATCCAAACTCTTCATATGGGGACTAGCAATATTAACAGCACTGGACATGTCCTTCACGCAATGAAAAATGCACAAATCATGACTTTTCATTAATGAAGTATTTTCTCCCAAGGCTATCATAAAAGAAAGTTTATTACATTCACTCAGTGGGATGCAAAGGGAGGCTTTTCTGAAGCCTAATTTCTTTCTAAAATTGTCTTGATAAATGTTAATTTTTAAATCTTCCAAGCTGTCCATCCTCTCTGATTTTTTTTTCATAAAGGAATTTAGAGGGTTGAATTTTCCCTGAGACAATAGCTCCTTGAAGACCTTTGGAGAGTGAGTAGTAAATTTAACCAACTTCCAGAATAATTTAAACGATGAACAACCTCTAGGACACCTGAGGCAAGTGAACTTTCCCTCACTGCACGCCAGGGCTAAACTACAGTGTCAACAGCTTTCTGAAGTGAAATCTGTCTGCCATGGGGCTATCTTGTAATTACTTGAAGTTCTGTACAAGCAGTAGTTACTGTTGCCTGCACAAATCCAGTAACTTTTAGCTGCTCATTTGTCTTCTTCTGATATGTTCACAGAATTCATAGCCATGTGGCAATTATGCAAAAAAAGAGAGTAAGAGTGTTTTAGCTCTGTTTTTGTGATTTTAATTAACAAGCAGTTTTGTTAAACATTTCAGTGTTTGTAAATATTGGTAAACATCAGCGTTTATTTCTATCACAATGTTATTTCAGCTCAAGTGAGTTAACTTGAATCCTGCACCAGTGTTCTCTGAACTAAACGCTGCAAAACAATGAAAAAAGGGCTATTTTCATTCACCAAAATTTGTACAAGGCATTTTTATTTGAGCTTGAAGGATTGTAAAGGAAAAAATGATACGATGAAATTACTGATTTTTTGTCTGCTTTCCAGGCAAAATTATGGCAATTGAGTTTCTCATGGTTTACACACAACAAAATATATCTCATCTGTCTTTGCACAAAAATTATTTGGTCACACCTCAATGTTTATCTATATGTGTGAATTAAAGATTCCAGCTTAAGAAGTATGGAAGTTTTATACTAATGTTCTGCAATACCATATATACTTTATCAAATATTGGAAATCATCAGTCTGTGTCATATTTAAAGTCTAAGATATACAAAAATTAACAGAATCAATCACAGAACTTGCATAAGAGCAAGGTGACTTAGTGTGGGTGGTGGGAACTGTGTGTCTCTGCTATCAGACTTCCAGGACTGTTTTCAGTGCTAATGGAATTGGGCATGACAATTTTAAAGGGTTTATTGAGGGATGACCACCCTAGGTATTTGGATAATGTAAGTTTAGTGGTTTCATAAGAAATTCACAAAGAGGTGTCACATTCACCTTTTGTGTAGTCATGTGACACAAGATTCAATATCTTTAATCTAGGAAGTTCATGCCTCCCAAAGCCACTTTCAATTTTCACTTTATTTAATACCAGCTTTTATTTTATTTTTATACCATTATCCTGTCTCCCTGTCAATGACATCTTAAATCTTACATCTTAAATCTTTGGTTTCTTTTTATTTGGAGCTTATAATTTATTTAGAGAAGACTAGAGCTATAATAGAGTATTAAACATGTAGTATATATGCAAATTTATTGTATTTGAGTTTTGCACACTTCTTACTTTATTCACCCTCTCCATTACATACGATCCACATCCTGTAATGAAAATCCTAGAACGATCTTACAAATTCCTAGATATTTCAGGAATGTATGACCTCAGGAATGCTTTAATGTATCCTGCTTCCTTACTGTGTCCTAATGTAATTTTGAAGCTTTTGGTGTTTTGCACTAGAAGTTTTAAGTTAGTTAAACTTGGGTGATAGTGGTGGTGGTTGGGTGCCCAGCTTATTGCATGGAGGGCCAGGTAAAGCAAACCTCTGTGAACTCATTTGGAGTAAAGACTTCTCATGCTACTGCTGGTAACTGTGGGGGTTGGATTCAGTGACCTAGATGGTTCTTGTCAGACCCACGTTTCTAAATTTTTCTCAGTTAAACAGAACTACTGCAGTGCATTTTTCAAGATAATAACATGTGAAATGTTCTGCGCACAAATTAAACAACTATCAACTACTTTAATTTTACAGTTCATAACTTCAAACACTGAGTCCAGAAACACATGGCAGTGCTAACTTGGGACATCAAACAGCCTTTATAGAGTTTGAGCATGTTTTCTCCCCAATATTTTATGTTTCCAGATCTAGAAGCTAAATATACACACACACACATATATCTATATAGATGTATGCACTCATACAGATATACTCAGTCACACACACACACACTTAAATGCTCATGGTTACACCAGGTTCTTTCTCACATTAAAATAGAATGTCTGCAGCATTAGCACCCATAGATTTCACAGTGTCTCATATAAGCACTTGGCTTCAAATCCAGGCAAAACTTGATTAAGTCCAATCAATCTGCATCGTTGTGCGTTTTAATAAAGAAGTATTCTGAGATCGCTGAATGAGACTTGTGCAGAAGATTCATTTCTTAATGAATTCTGTATTTTTGCAGAAAACAAAAAGGAATGGTTTATTTGTTTTGGTTTAACAAATGTTTTATTTAACCAGTCACAAAGCATTTTGCTACCAGAAATATATATTTTTTCTTTTTTTCTTAATTATATCATGACAAATGTAATCTTGAATGTCTTGAATGTCTGTTTGAATCTCTCCTACTTCTTCTGGTAAAACTCTGCCCGAAGTCAAATTCACAAAATGCTTCAGCTGATCCCAATTGTATTTTGCTATGAATAAACTGCTTATACAAAATGTTATGCAGATCCACACAAATACTCACTACTCAGCAAGAATTTCATCTTGGAAATATCTGCTAACTGTCATATAAAATTTACTTCACCCTTTCATAGTTCAACTGGGTAAGGGACTTTGTAAACTGATATAACCCCCTCCCCAACAATTTACCACAGTTCTGATGTTCCAACCTTCGCCCTGAGCATCCTTTTTATTTTTCTGTGATCAAATTCATCGCCAGGTAATGCAGTGGCCCTCTTCTTTTGCTGAAGTTCTGGGCTTTCAAACACCAGGTGTATATTAGATTTTTTTTTCCATATATTTTTGCTTCTTTAAAAATTTTTCATAGGCCGTGTTACCACAAGATCAGTCCAGAGCCTTTAGCAATATGAGCTTTTCCTCCTTTAGAAAGGAGGAAAAAAATTAAAAGGGGGAAGACAAGATTAAAATATGAACATATAAGTCAAAATTATATTATTATGCATGGTTTCAGATCTTTCTGTTTCTTTAAAACTGTATAGGTGCTCAACTTCTGCATAGTCTAGCGTACATTTAGGTATTTGGATATAGGTATCGGAGTGTAGGAATAGCAAGATGGTGCTGGAAAAAATTGTCTCAAGGCTAGTATTTTTCAAAAGGACATGTGCTTCCCACTTAAAAAATGCCTTCCTAATAGATGACTACTTAGTATTTTGCTGTGTGATTTCAGATGGCTAGCTTCACGTACACTGCACTGCCCTCATACTTTCAGCAGTAGTAAGGCTGGAGATTCGTATGTTAGTTTATGCAAAACCACAATTTCTTTTTTTTTTCCACGCTCCCTGCACTTTTTTACATTGCCAGAACAAATAAAGAACCGATCTAGAAGACACGGTGCAAAAGACCACCCTGTGTGATCCATTTAATGGCTTTGTTTTTCTGAATTCTATAACCCTGTACTAATGTTCATCTCTGTATGGGTTTGCTTTAATGAATCAGATATTCTACAGGCCTGAATACAGATCTCATATTCAAGAGCTTCTGAGTCCTAATTTTGGCTCTCTTACAAGTTGAATGCCCTTGAGTAGGTATGTTGTACCTCAGAGTTTAAAGCAAGTTTCAGGGCACATTATTCTCACAGGAATATTATGGGCACTGCTAACATACACAACCATACTATGAAGCCACATGGTGCTGTAACATTGACTTATTGCTGCCTATGGCTTCTTAAAGTCCTAGTTATTTAACTTGCATTATACATCTGTTTTTCATACTTATTTAATCCATAAAAGCACATCAAATATGTTCCAAGCTCACTATCAGTTCATAGTTCGGACATAAATAATTGCATACTTTCATTGCTTTTAATGTATGCTTGAAATTATGGGAATTCTTAATTATCATCTAATCATATTTAGCATTCTGGCTACACTGTGTTGCAATGCATGCTGAAATTCCTTGCCCAGTTTACTCTGGCATAAGTATGGGCCACAGTTGCAAGGGGTGGTCTCATGCCTAGATGCCTGTTTGCCTGTATTAGCAATTGTGTGTGCCACAAGTCAGACCAGGAAGCTAAATTAATTTTGAGAGGCATCAGGTCCCTGATCTGAGCAGCTGCATGAACTGCTAGCACTTAGACACAGAAATGGCAAAAGTGCCAGGCTAGAGGCAGAAGGGAAAAAGTGGGATGGTTCTGTTTGACAAAAGCCCACATTTACATTGCAATTAAATAGATGTTCAATCTCAGTTTCTGTTACTATGGTTAGATAGTTGGACACATTCTAAAACTGGCTGGGCATATGTTAGTGTAAATCTGCATATTTATATCTTCATATCTTATAAAATAATCTTGAAATTTCAAGTGCCAGTGCCTGTTGGTCTTTACATTTTTTCTGTGCATGTACTATATGTATATGGCTTAGCACACAGAATGAAGGAATGTCACAATTACATATATGCCTTTTCTGAAATACCTGCTATCTAATCACATCTGTACTTGTATATGTATGTCATCTTCCATGCATATGTAAGTATAACTTCCTGTACTTATACAAACTATACTTTTGTGGCATTCACTGATCATTCCATGCAAAAACTTTAGAAGAGATTTGTTTTACTCTGTATCCTGTTACAACAGCTGTGCAAAGCATAAGAGCTTTTTAGACTCTTTAGGGAGCTTAGCAATTAAAAGCACAATCCCCATATCAGCATCTTACCTTCCAAGAAAAAATAAATGAAACTTATTACCACTTAGTAACAGTAACACTTAGAGAAATCTAACATTTATAAAGCATACACTTTCAAATACTTAAGTCTAACCCAATAAATAAACTAATGATTTTCAATTAATCCTAGAGGTGCCCCATGCTGTTAACTGGACCAGTTAATGTAGCACAGTGCCTCTCAGGCAAGTACCTCTTACATATGGCATTTCACATACTGAAAGAGCCATTGCTGAAGAAATTGTTTTATTTATATCGCCTATCATAGCAATTCAAAAGCAATTTCCTGAAGTATTTTACTCCTGAAACTTAACAGGATTCAAGGTAGCTGTTATCTCTTCAAAAACAAATACTTTGCAGTAAAGAAACTACTTTGGGTTGTTAGGTTCTTTTGTTTTGTTTTGGCTTGCTTTATTTAGAGGAATTTTTGGTTATTATTATTTAATTAGGGAAGGGTTGATAGTAACAATTTACTTTTATAAAAGCTAGTTTGAATGCCTTTCCTGTGGAAAGTTTTTGTTTCTTTTTTCAGCTTCCAATTTTCTATTAAAATTGTTTAATCAAGAATCTGTTTTGTTTTTCAAAAAACAGTACTGAGGGGAAGGTTTTTTCCATTTCCTACTTTCCAAAAGCTGAGGCCAAGTAATATGGGATCTGATAGTGTCACTAATGATACTTACACAGGATTTTTTTTCTCACTCTTTCCAGGCTAGGACACAGAATACATCACTTGACTAATTTTATGTTGAGCAGGATAGTATTCAAGATGGCTTCAGACGAAAAGAAACAGCAGAAACATAATTTTACATAGACCTGATGAGCATCAGTACCGACCATTCATGTGAATTACATGAACTATAAATCTCTGAAGGCAAAATATAAAAAAGTATTAGGAAAATGCTCCTGTAAATTACTGATCTTAAGGAAAGTTGCCTGCAAAGATACTGGAATTCTCTAGATAAATAACTTCTTTTCAGTGTGGATAAGGCCCTGAAGCAACAAAAAGGAACTTCATTTTACATTACTGTGTTCATTCCAGCTCTGAAGTTTGCACGGCTACTTGTGCATTTTTTTTCTTTTTTTTTTTTCCTACAGACATTTTCTAGTATTTGTGAGAAACAGCCAGCAAAGAGATTTTTGGCAATTTACACTAACCTGGAAGGTTCTTCACCCTAAAGATACTCCAGAAAAAAATGCCATTTTAGTGTAGATAATGTTAGTTCCACATTTATTTCAATACACATTTGTTGTGTTGTACACAGATACATGCAGAAGTTATAGTATATGTCATTGCCTTATGCCATTCTTTTCTATAAAAAATAATTTGCATATTAGCTGGTTTTCCATTAAAAAGGCAATTTTAAGATAGAAAATAAACAGGAAATGCTTTCAAAGCAAAACACACAGCCTAATATCAATTTTGTCTTATATCTCTTTCATCATGTTGCTGACTTTTCTCAGGGCACAAAGAAATTCCATTGTATAATGAGATCTTATCTTTAATGATACATCAGAATTGTGAGAAAGCGGCAAGAACAAAAATTGCTAAAACCAATTGACAGAACATGGCATCATGTTAAAGCCCTTGAATAATAGGCATTTGAGTCCCTTGCTGACTTACAATTTGCATCTTGAAAATAAGAAGAAAGATTCCAATCTGCCTTTCATTGAAGCTCTAAGTTCTCAATGCCAAAAATAGTTGCCATTAAACTTCAAGAATGATAGTACTCTTCAGTGGTCAGTTATTATGTTTTGAAAAGGGAGCAGCTACTTATACTTACCTGCAAAATTCTTTTAGAATAACTATTCTACAGCTTTGACCGAACTGCTTGAGAGTCCCAGTAGTTTGTCAGCGAAGAACCAGCCATGCCAGCCACTGACAGCTGCAAAAGCCTCATCTCTTAAACTTGCCCCCCAAGTAAAAGCAGGACTGTCCTTCTGGAAGCCCTGGCAATGGCTCATTCTCCTGTTCTCTAGCAAGAGTGGCTTTCTTCCAACTTCCTAGTAACCAAAGTACTCATCCTAATGGCTGAATGGATGACGAACACTATTCTGTTCCTTGATAACAGATAAGATAATAAAAAAAGAAATATATTCATGGCGTTTGCATTAAAAGTATTACAACGACCTCTTTTCTCACAAGTACCGTGTAACTAATATCATCCAAAACTGCACCTTTTATACACAACTCAAACAGAATTTCAGCTTGACCATGTTTTTCTTTTCATAAATATATTTTACTAGTATCTTCAGCCTGTCTCACAAAGTGTTACTTCCTTCTGCTTCTGAAGAGGCATTTCAGTTCAATCCCTATTACTTATTTCTTTGCCTCTTCTTTCCTGTCCTTGGGAACAGTACAGTAGATAATTGTCATGATATTGTATACTCATTGAGTTTTTAAGCAAAAGACTGTTGGAAGATTTGCAGCTAATATCTGAACTATTTCTAGGAAAATTAATGCAAATGTCAAGGAAGACCACACTGATAATAATACAAGGCATGCAAAAAGACAAATGTAACACAGTGCAAGCAATGGAAAAAGAAAAAATTGTACCTGCATGATACAAAATTAAGCTATAGTAAGATAAGGAGGAGCTTCAAAATGACTGAAATCTCTGGTTAAAATCACAAAGGTGGCAAAGGAGAACATTAAGCTAGATGAAGTCTGCAAAGCCAATAGTAATAATGTCAATAAATTTAACTTAAAAAGACATTTAGAATAATTTAAAACAAACCAATTATAGTGGTAGCCTAAGCAAGAATAAATGTTGCCCATTTCCTGGGATTTACTGTCTTGAACAGTTGAGTTCAAGATCCACATTCAGCTACTTTTAAAATTTACCCAGGACAGAGATGGCTTATTTTTATTAGGACTTGAAAGAGATGAGTCCAAACCCTGAAGTGAAACACTTCTTTCTCAATCTGTTGCCTTGAAAAATAGAGATAACACTATTGATTTATCTGACAGGAATGTACAAGTCAGTATTTGCACAGTGCTTCAGAAATTCCAGGCCTTACAATAATGGTAAGAATTACCTTCAAAAAAATCAATACTGAACAGAAATAAAAGTGTAAAGCTGCATGAAAACACCAAGTCTTTCTTCAGTGAAAAAAAAATAGCAATAACTCACCAGAAAGCAAGTGTAATATTCACATAAATAAATATATATATAAATCCAAAAAAAAATTATTACTGAAGTTAAAAAGGTTGATTTACCAGTTAGAGACTGAAAAAAAGTCAAATTTATAGACAATGGTACAAAGAAGAATTTTTATTCTTCATGAAATTTAAAGCTGTCTCATACAGAGACTCAAAACTTTGGGATTTTTTTATGATAATGAAATCTGATAGCTAATTTCTAAATTATATAATGAATGAAGTAATGCATAAATAGCATTTTTCATTATCTAATTCCTTAGTCTTCAATCACAAATGACAAATATTCTACCTGAAATCCTTTTACCGTTTTTCAATTCTCTCTACTTGTACTGTATTATAAATAAAGCTGCAAAGAACTGAAGTGGCACAAGGGAATACTGAGAAAAGCTAAACCAGGAAGAAAACCTATATTGCTCTTAAGCATGTCTGAGGGAGTTCTTGAGTGTTAGGGAGATTAGGTAAATTCTGTTAGGGAGATTTGGTAAATGAGTAATGCTCTGTTTGTCCTGCTGTTCACAAATACTGACTTAGTAACTATGAACTGACAGAGTTCAAGATCTGGAGGAAGAATCTCAGAAGATAAGCAGTAGAATTAGGACTCTAGACTTCAGGAGAGCAGCTTTCAGTTTATTTAGGGAATTGCTAGGCAGAATACCCTGAGAAGTCACCATGAAACAGAAAGGTGCCCAGGAATTTGGCTGATTTAAAAAAAAAAAACTTTTTTGAGAGCTCAGAAACAAACCATTCCACTGTTCAGGGAGACCAGAGATTTCAGCAGAAGGCCCACCCTGCTAGATAAGGAGCTTTATCAGGAACTAAAATGCAAAAAATGCATACAAGAAGTGGAAATGACAACAGACAAAAAAGCAGCAGCAAACTAGGACAGTTGTGCATGAAATCAGACAAGCCAAAGACTAGCTGAAGTTAAAATAAGCTAGAGTTATAAAATTATCAAGGAGGAAATCTCAGAGATAGGCATAGTAAAAGGAAATTCAGGGAAGACATGGATCCATTGCAAACTAAATAGGGGAGAGAAACTAGTGACGGACAATGTGGAAAGACAAGAAGTACTCATGCCTTTTTTGCTCTAGTCTTCACAGATGAAGCCTGGTTGCACAAATGGGAAAGCATCAGGTCAGGGATGCATTCAGACCCAGGAAACCAGATGGGATTCATCTGAAGGTTCTGAAAAAGTTGTCTCATGTGATTGTGAGGCCTCTGTTTATCATCTACAAAAATTCAGAGCAAGTGAGGGGGTCCCACATGACTATGAAGAGGCTAATGTTGCACTCACTTTTCTTTAAAAAATACTAAAGGGAGGATCCAGGGAACTGTCGGCCAGTCAGCTTCACCTCGATCCTTGAAAAAAATCACAGAGCACCTTCTTTTGGAATTCAGTTCCAAACTGTAAAGTAAAAGAAAGGTAACCAGGAACATTCAAAATGGATTTGCCAGGGGCAAATTGTGTTTGCCCAACCTTGCTGCCTTTTATGAAGAAATGACTGGCTATGTGGATAAGAAAAGAGAGATTTAGTAACCTCAACTCTAGTAAGGCTTTTGTCCCCTAAGGTCAAAGTTATTTTAAGGTTCTGTGAAGAGGAAGAAAATATAGATTAATATCTCTGAGTATTTTCCTTATGGTTTGCTTTCCCCCATGCCATCAATTAAAATTCAAAGAAAGTTTGTGACAGAAGTAATAATTTTACCCTTCTTTCTAACTTTTTGACCTTCTAATTCTGACCTTCTTTCATGGCTTTCTTTCAAGTAAAACTTTACTCATAGCAGAAACAAGTATTTGAAAATGCAGTTAATTAAATGTAGGATTGGATATGTTCATAACTGTTCACACATCATTTGCCAAATTCTGAACATTCTTATGTATTTATGAATATTTACAAATTATTTGCCAATTTCTACAATACTGTTAAAATCTAGAATTTTTAAAATCACTGACTGCTGGGCAATTACCCTTGCAAGTACTCCAGCTGAATTAAATTAGACTACTAGTGTAAATAAAGTAACTCTCTTCTCTGTGTGTAGGGTCAAAATTATAATCAATAAAGAAAAAAGAGATTAGACTCTGAAAGAAATAAACTGACGTGCTGAGGGCCTGAAGAACATTAAGAAATCTTTCCTTTTTCCAAATGAACAACTGACATCATGAAAATTGGTGAAAGACTTTTCTGTTTATATATAAATAAATATTTTTATTCTTAATTATCTAAGAATAAATCCATATATCTTTAAAAAGTTAGAAATTCATAAATATATATTTAATTGAATTAAATGGATTTTTCTTTCTTTTTTTTTTTCCTGTTTTAAATACAATGTCTTCAAGAAGCTGCCTGAATATGTATGGAACCTTCCTGTCCTTTAAAGTAAATACCATGCACATTTTATTGACTAATATGAAAGACTTAAAATTGAAAGCAAGAAATTAAAATGTAAATTTACAGTTAAGAGAACGTTCAAGATTTAATAAAACAGTAGGGAGACATGATACTCTTTTTAAACTTTCTTACCTCGTCCTTTCTTTTTTTGATCTACTGTGATTTAAAATTCTGTCCTATTCAGAAGGAATGACTGTTAAATTGGCACTATCTTAATCAAAAGATATACCTCCAGTGTCTACTCAGAACTGTTTGCTGATTCCAGGAGCAAAAATGTATTTGCACTATTTTTAATTCTGTTCCTCTCAGACAGCTAACAGAGCTAAAGAGAACAACCCCTGTTCTGTATTTCCTCCTTCAGCAGTACAATCGTTCCGTGAGTTCTAATCAACTGTTGTGAAGTCCATTGAACGTAATAGGTTTACAGGCATATTCATGATAATATACATCAGAAGACAGTGTGTGGCACAGTATTTCCATTAGTATTAAAAAAAAAGAACCTAACTGTATTTAAATTCTCAGTAAGTTAACTGATAATAAAAAAAGAAGTTTAATCTAGAAGTCACTGAGGTTTTCCACACTGAGTTAATTCCATAGTTATATTTTTAGTAGCTTTTCAAAGTAGAATATAAAGATGGAAATCTTGTGTTACAGGATTAGTTTTCTTTAGTGCATTTATTTAATTCTTTGCTTAGTTTTCCTATATGCAGCTAGAATAACAACTGAACTACAGATTCCATGGGCCCTATTCCCCCGCTATACATGAAGAAAAAGAATGAAAAGCTTTTTATGCAGGAATTAAGCTCTTTGAGCCACATGGGATCTTCCTGTATGTACAAATTTTAGTACATTGAATGTGACAGCAGTGGACACAATAAAAAGCACGATCCTCCCTTGCCTAGTAAAGCAAAACAAGCAAAAGCAGTGCAAGACGCAAAGATACAAGTAAGGTGCACAACAGAGATAAAAAGGCCAAATCAAAAAGGACAAGCATCTCAATGCAGGCTAGCAATCAGCACTGGCGGGAGAGAATCACTTATAAATGCTCAAAGTTAGCTAAAACCTAGACACAGTCCTGTTGACAATCATTTTTCTGTGATGCTGCTAAACAGAGGGTGCAATGGAAACAGGCAGCTGGTTATACACCCCACACCTCTACGCACCTCTGGGTTTGCTAAATCCACAGCTCATGGCAGCAGTGCTATTTCGCACATCTTTCAGCCATTGCAAATTTGGAGCTTAACGTAAAGGAAATTTGCAGTGGGCAGCTGAAGGCTGGTGACAAAGGCTGGACAGGGCTGGCTATCCCATGTGTGCTACATGCTGATTTGATTTCTACTCTTTAAGCCAGCTTCTTGAAAGGAAATAATGGTGTATTTCTGCCAAATTACTACCACAACTGCCATGGAAAAGTAATGTATGAGTGCAATAAATCACCACGCTGTCAAACAGTTAACGCCAGCAAGTAGGATCAGGTTCAATATGTCTAGGATTCGACATACAGCTAAACTAGCCCAAGAATCTGGGGAAAATACACGCTTGCTCCTGGTATACTCTTAGTAGGCAAAATTAGGGACTACAAATAATGGATGGAATCTTTACTGGGTAAATGGGATACATTTACAAACTTAGGAAGCACAGCAGCAGGACACGATCCTTACCTGCTACCCTCTCCCTGCCTGCAGCCTGCCCCACCGCCGCACCCCAGGGCAAACAGGCTCCTTGGCTTTGCAGAGGGCACCGCGGCTGGGGGCCCCCAACGGCGCTACCCCACGGCCTCCATGCAGGCCTGGCGCCAGTGAGCACCGGCGGTCCCAACCGTCTTCCCTGCGTCCCCCAGCCCTGCTGCGAGTGTGATGACAGAGACCTCCCTGCCCCAGCGGGTGGTGAGAGCCCCAGCTGCTCCCGGCTGGTCCCGGCCGGTTTGGTCCGGTGTGGTGCGGTGCAGCAGCCGCCCGCTGGCCGGGCCGTGACCCGGAGATGACAGTGTTGCCACCGACAGCAGGATATTTTTTGAGCAGATGCAATGGTACTATTAGGTGCTAGACCAAGAGGCTGAGAAACAGATTCCCCCCCCCCCAAAAAAAAAAAAAAAGAAAACAGAAAAATGTTGTTTGCAGTCTGTAGGTATCATCCCCCAGTTTTTAGCAACTCCTCAAAAATCACTAGGGGAACTGTGATACGCTAGGAGAATGAAATGCTTCAGGGGAAAAGTTGTTGAAAAGTTGTTGGGTGTTCTTGTATTAATGCAGAAATGTTACCTCTGTCTGGGATCATCTGGAACTGGGAGCTAAAAATCCAGCATAAATAGGAAACTATGTATGTATTTGGGTGTTAGTAGACATGAAGTATATTATCGTTGCTCACATGATCTGAAAGAAACATGAGAGTAATGCTTTTTTCCTCTGTTTATATATTCCCTTCTTTCTTTCTGGAGTTTCTGCTGAGAGGAGTGGGAACTGGCTGCCCTGACAGAGTAGCAGTTTGGGTTTAACAGGAACATAGCTTTTTTTTCTGGAAAGTTTGTGTTTTGCAAGGATCTCCCACAATATGTGCAAAGGAGAAGGGATTTGCATCCTCTTTCACGTCTCTCTCTTTTGCCTGCAACTCAAACTGTTCTAAGGTTTTTGAGCTGCCAGATTGTTTTAGTGAAAATCTGTCCACTGAAGAGTGTTAAAGCCAGACTTTAAAGCATCAAGTGATGGAAGGATACTGCATTGCTTGCTGTTACAGACAGTGGTACTGCAAAACAGTATCAGTGCCTCAGGGTTACAGAAGTTTAATGCCTGAGGCATTCATATATCATGTTAGCTACACATTGGCATGAGTTTTGTGATTCTGCTTAGAAATAATTCCTTTTTTTTTTTTTTTTTTTGTAATCAGCTATACTGACTTTCAGGAAGATGGGAAGGAAATCGGTAATTAGTAATGATGTAAAACTCTTCAAAACTTTTGTAAAAAAGTTTATGCACTCTTTTATGGTGAATATTAATTCATTCATTAATTCGTTTGCAGATATTTTAGTAAGTATTTCTGTACTAAAAGGCTCTTTGGAAATGTTTGTACTAAAAAGAATTATGTTAGAAAAAATACCTTTTGTCTAGAAATGTGTATTATCATGATTATGTTATCTAACAGTAAGTGAAGATACTGCTTTGCCTGGTGCTTTCAATCTTTTCAATTCCAATTTGCATTTCATAATTAATTGCACACAGGCAACTTTATGAAGGTGTTAATGATGCACAGCAGGCCCAATAAGCTACTCCCAAATGGCAGGAAACAGTTCTAATAACTTCCTCGTACACATATCTGCACCCTGTGAATATTCCTTTTGAATGGCTTCCACCAGGAAAGGAGAAGAGGATACATGTAGATATGAAAACAGTGTTTCCACTACCACTCATGATGCCCTATAATTATGTTCCAAAATCATAACTTTGTATATGTGCAATGTGTCTTGGGATCTATCCTAAAGTTCTTCTGCAGTCATACTGGTGTCACATAAACAGAGTCATAAGTCTAAGCATCATCATTTTGCCTTCAGAAAATGGATTAATATCTTTCATGATGTTCAGATTCAGTGCTGAGATCACTGGAGACACCGTTCAATAAGGTATTGCTGCACAGAGAAATGGAAGTATATGTTTACCAATTAGCTTCAATTCTCCTTCCTCAACCTTGACAAAATTGGTCAGTTAACTTCTATAAATTAGTGCAATGCCTGAAAGTGAGACTCAAAGATATAGAAATGCTATTTTTCCTTTGCAGTTTTGTCTTTCTTCTCCCTTGAGGTGTAACTGCAGCTGAATGGGAAATACTCTGGCACTGTGTACACAGACTTTGTTATAGTAACTTGAGTTTTTTCTGGTTTCTATAGAATCTGATTGCAGCGAGAATTAATAGGCCCTGCCTGACATTTATCTACAAAGAGGGAAGCCTGCATGTAAGGTGTTACTATAGAATTAAGTTCCTGGAAGTGAGTGGAAAAGTCAGGAAATACAAACTTGTGACTGCTGAATTGGAACTGTATTATATCATAAGCATTACAGACATATAACTGAACACCCCAACTCTGGTTATCATATAATGAGATCATTCTTCCATTTAAAAAATGTGGAGTTATCATGCAGATAGGGAATAAAGGACAATGTAGAAGTGGTACTTCCAAACAGCATCTGAAAGGAAAAGGAACGCTTTTCTCATGCAGAGAACTACTCGCTTGGATACTTATCCGAGGCTCAGTAGACCCCATTTGACAGCTCTCTAGGTCAGCCAGTGGAAAACCACCATCAAAGAGTATAGCATGGAATAGCTTGAATTATCACTGTTTCAAAGCCTATGTCATCTTAGGCTTTTGATTATATGTTGCCTTGCAAGGGAAGAATTCAGCACAGGGTTACTCCCTTCTCACGCCTCAACTATTTCCAAACTCTTTTTTACCTGTATGCTTCTATCTGTGGGCTTCAAAATCCTATCTAGCATCTACAAAAGGGCTTTGGATGTCAAGAAAAAGAAAGAGAGAATATAGAAAATTGGTGTGACGAAGTATACTGAGGAAAGTGTTACTGTAGGGTTTGCTAGTTCTTGATGAGGTCCCTCTCTGCCCCTATCTCCAGCCTGGCAAGGTGCTTCTCAAACCAGCACAGCCATCTGGTGCGTATCAGCCACAGCTCCCTGTTTTGTATCGTCTGCGACCTTGCTGCGGCGGCATTTGGTCCCATCCTGCAGGCCATTAATGAAGATGCTGAACAGTGCTGGCCCCCTGGGGGACGCCACGAGTGACTGGCCTCCAGCTGGACTTTGTGCCACTGATCACAGCTGTCGGAGCCCGGCGCTTCAGCCCGCTTTCAGCCTGAGTGTGCTTCAGTCCGAGCACTTGCCTAGCTTGTACTTCCTCAGCTGGTCTAGGAGGATGTTACAGGAGAGAGTGTCCAAAGCCTTGCCTCAAGTCCCAGTAAACAACATCCAGGGTTCTGCCCTCACCCACCAGGCCAGTGCTCTCCTCGTAGAAGGCTGTCTCATGCCAATAACCTTCTGGTGCGTCATGTGTCTCTGGAAATGGTCTCCAGGATTTGTTGCTCCATCAGCTTTGCAGGCATCGAGGGGAGGCTGCCCAGCCCGTAATTGGCTGCATCGCCTCCTTGCCCTCCTTGAAGACGAGAGGGGTGACATTTGCTCTCCTCCGGTTCTCAGAGCCCTCTCCAGATCGCCATGACCTTTCAAAGACAATCAAGAGTGGCTCTGCAATGACGTTGGCCAGCTCCCACGGCACTCGTGGGTGCATGCCGTCAGGGCCCACAGACCCACGTGTGTCCAGTTTGTTGAGGTGTTCCTTAAGCTGGTGCTCCTCCACCAAGGGTAAGTCTTCCTTGCTCCAGACTTGCCTACTGGTCTCTGTGGCCTGGGATTGCTGAGGGCCATTCTTACCAGTCGAGATGAAGGCGAGGAAGGCATTCAGTGCAAAAGCGGGCCCACCTTTTCTCTAGCCTTCCTTTTGCTGCAGATGTTCTTCTAGCAGCCTTTCTTGTTGCCCTTCACATCCCTTGCCAGTTTCAACTCCAGGTGGCTTTAGCTCTCCCTACCCGCTGCGTGCATGCTCGGAGAATGTGTCAGGGTCACTCTCCTGGGTCACCTGTCCCTGCTGCCAGGGGACAGCCTTGTAGCCTTTCTTTTTGTGTTTGAGCTGAGGCAGGAGCTCCTTGCTTGTGCATGCAGGCCTCCTTGCTTGATTTCCTGCTTGTCAGGATGGGCCCTGCCTGAGCTTGCAGGAGGTGCTCCTTGACTTATCCAGCAGATCTCTTGGCCCCTCTTTCCTCCAGGGAGGAGTATGCCATGGGATTCTTGCAAGCAGATCCCTGAACAGGCTGAGGTCTGCTCTCCTGAAGGCCAGGCTTGTGATCCTGCTTTTTGCCTTGCTCCCTCCTCGCATGATGCTCAACTCCACCATCCTGTGGGCACTGCAGCCAAGGGTAGCCCTGATTGCTCTGGGGTAACTCACTGCCACACCCTCCAGTCACAGGTGAGACAGAGGCGCAGTCCCTGACGCTGCTCTCGCTGTGCCCAGCTGCCCAGGGAGCTTCTCTCACTGCCCATGGCAAAGGCAGAGCTGGAGTTGCAGACGAACATCACGTTGTTGTTTTCCTCACTGGGCAGGGATCTTTGCTCACCACCAACACGGCTGGCAGAGCTGGAGGTGTGGGTCCTGATGCTCTTTGTCTGCATCCTGGCAGCGCCGGGATCTTCACTCGCCGCCAGTGTCTTCCGCGGGACTGGCAGTGCAGCTCTTGCTTCTCTCCTTGCCAATGTGTGGGCTCGAGGTGTAGGCGTGGGTCACGACAGGGTCCTTTGTGTCACCAGTGGGCCCAAAGGTGCATCTCACAGCTGCAATCATGGCTTTTGCCCTCATCCTCCGAGGTCAGGGAGCTGCAGTCCCCGGCACAGCCCTCGCTGTCCCAGCTGGCCGAGCTGCTCAGGGGGCTTGTCTCGCTGCTTGTGTAAAAGGTGAGGCTCAGGATGCAGGTGCCCACGTCCTCGCAGGCCAGGCAGCTGCTCTCCTCTCCTAGGCAGTCAGCAGGCTGCAGGCTGGAAGTGCTGCCGGGGCCCACAGGGGGCTGCTCCACGTGGTGCCCTGAGGTGGGGACAGCCCTTGGCCCTCTTGCCAGGACAGGTGACACAGGTGGGGTGAGGCTGCTGCTGGCCTCCTGGCACCTCTGGCCGCAGCGAAAGCAGCCCCACACTGCCTGCCACCAGCTCCGAGCCTCAGCGGGGTGCTGCTCCCCCAGCTGCCTCCCAGGACACAGCCCTGTGGGCTTGCAGGAGGACTTGCCCTCCCTGGGAGCTGCTCTCTCCTCTCTCCCCTCCTGAGACTGGCCTTTGCCAGCAGTAGGCTGCACAGCATCTGCCACTGGCCATGGGGACACCTTGGCTGTCCTCATCTTCAGCCTCCTCCTCAGCCTCTCCATCCTGCAAACGAGGGGAGCAGGCATGAGTGTGGCTTCAGGGCCACCTCTCCCTGAAAGCCTCTCCCTGCACTCCCCAGCCATGCCCGGAGACCAGAACCTGCTCTACACACGCACACGTGTGCACACACATGTACACACACACAGGGCTGCACATGCTAGAGGAAGGAGCCACAGCTCCAGCAGAGCCCTCTCTGCCTGCCCACCCCCAGCCAGGCTCCTGCAGAGGCAGGCAGGCACTCGTGTGAGCCAGGGAGCCGCCCGGGGCTGCTCGGGTGCCCTCTCCTCCTCCTAGGCGCTACCTGCTGGATGGCAGAGCTGCTCTGTTGCAGTCCCTCTCTCTTCCACTGCCCGCAGGGACAGTGGGTTGGGGGATGATCCACGCAAACTGTGAAAAGGAGAAGGCGGAAGGAGGCATGAAGGCGGCAAGAAGATTCAGGACAAGTGCCCCTGCTCTCAGCATCTCAGGGTGGGCAGGGGCAGAAGTGGCCTCTGCCAGCTTCCCCCAGGGCATTCCCTGCCCAGCGCTCGGCAGCAGCCCAACACGCTCCCAGCCCAGCAAAGCTCTCACCTGTCCACCAAGGGATGCAGCTGCAGGCTCCAGAGGTGAGAGCTCTGCAAAGGCTCCTTCCTTCTCGCTCCCACCCTTGGATTTCCGCCATCTGCAAGCCCAGCAACTGGGGAGAGCAAGAGAGGGTTGGTGCCAGCTCAGAAGATTCCCTCAGCTCCCTCCCTCACCCAGACTGCCCTGCCTCCCCCTTGGGGGGCTCTCGAGGCAGTCACTGAAGGCCCCCCACACACTGAGGCCCCACTAACGACCCCGGGGAAAACACCATCCCCTCCTCAGCATGCTGAACACCAGCCTTCTTTCATCAAGGCATGGCACCGGGCACTCTTGGAAAGCCACCGCCTCCCTCCACCCAGGCCGATCTTCACAGGAAAGGCAAAAGGTAGAGCCCAGCCAGGACAGCCACCCACCCTCCCGCCACCAGCATCACCCTCTCTTTGGGACCAGCACACTTTGGCTTTTGCGAGGCCCTCACAACCACACTGTTCCCCAGTCCTCCTCCTCAGGAACAGCTTCTCCCTTCAGCGCTCCTGCTCCAAGGAAACATGCCTCCCTGAGGGCTGCTCTCACAGGCTCACCAAGCCAAGCCTCCAGGTTTCCCTACACCCAGCTCATGGGACACACACTTTGGGCCTGTTTGCTCAGCTGGGGATGGTGTTGGGAAGAAGCTCGGTAAGAAGGGGGCATGTGCTGACAAACGGTGGAGGAGAGGGAAGAGGGCAGGCCTTTCCACTTGGAGCTGAACAACGCTTCAACAACACAGACGCAGTGCTGGAGCTTTGGCACAGGCACCCAAAGGCTGCCTGTTCTTCCTTTCCAGTTAAAAGAAGAAGAAGAAGAAGAAGAAGAGGAAGAAACTGGGATGTTTCAGGTGCAGGACGTTGTCCATATGTAAGGAACCTCTGCAGCATGCTGGGCACATCTAGACCAAACTGAACTTGAGGAGACACCTGCCAGGACAAGGGCCACCCCAAGCCCTTTTACCAGGGCGTTTCTCCACTACAGCATGGTGGATGAGCTGCTGGCATTTTCTAGGGGGGCAGAGGGAAAGGGGCTTTTTCTCTGCCCCCATGTTTCCACCTCCCCTCTTCTCTCCAAAGCAACCCAGGAAGGGAATCAGGTCAAGTATGCCATGTGCTTCGCTAACCCCTACCCTCCACCTGGGAAGAAAACACTTCCCTCCCTCTTCTTTGCTTGCACAGGACACTCGGTGACATCCCCTGCCCTCTCAGGTGGAGATTTCTTCTCAGGCTGAGAAAGGGCAGCTCTTCTGCATCTCCCAAGCAGGGGCGCTGTGCCAGGAGACTCTCTTCTTCTCCTTTTAGGCGGGGAATACTTTTCCCCGGTGCCCTGAAGCACAAGCACTGGCCAAAGGGAAAAGGGAGGTCCCAGAGGAGGTCCCAAAACCCAGAGGAGAAGAGCCTGCCCTTGGAAGTGAGAGCCCATTGCTGGGTCTCGGAGCAGACCAGAGAGCATCGTGGCTCCTCGTCCCCTCCTTGTCTCCTCCAGCCACCCAGTGGCCGGGGCTGTGCTGAAGCCGCGGCAGCCCCGAGCCCGGCTCCCTGCAGCCTCTTTGTCCATGCAGGGAAAAGGAGGGAAGGAAGCAGCTCTTACACTGTGTGGCTCACAGGCTCTCGCTGCACTTGGGACGCTTGCGCCACGGACACAGCTCCTGCTCGGCCACCGCCACTGCCACCTGGGACATCCGCCAGTGTCCGGCTGCCTCCTATTGTGTGCAGGGCCCCACCCAACAATCAGGGACCGGGCCACAGCCATGCCCAGCCCAGTCCCCCCCCACACCCACTTCCCCACTTCCCCCAGCACCCACCATGTCACTCTTGTACTGTGGAGCCCAGCCCGGGACACAGCACTCAAGATGTGGTCTCACTAGGGCTGAGTAGAGGAGAAGTATCATCTCCTTCAACCTGCTGGCAACGCTATGCCTAATGCAGCCCAGGTAGCTGTTGGCCTTCTTTGCTGCAGGGCACATTGCTGGCTCATGCTCAGCTTGTTTGTGCACCAGGACCCTCAGGTCCTTCTCTGCAAAGCTGCCCTCCAGCTGATTGGCTTCCAATCAGTACTTACGCATGGGGCTGTTT
The DNA here is from genome assembly GCF_036417845.1 of Apteryx mantelli. Taxonomy (NCBI): domain Eukaryota; kingdom Metazoa; phylum Chordata; class Aves; order Apterygiformes; family Apterygidae; genus Apteryx; species Apteryx mantelli. The sequence goes on from NC_089979.1 coordinate 83,384,949, forward strand.
CTCCCCAGATGCAGGACTCTGCACTTCCATTTGCTGAACTTTATGAAGTTCCTGTTATCTCATTTCTCCAACCCTTAAGAAGTCCCTCTGAATGGTGGCACAACCATTTGGTGTATCAGCCACTCCTTCCAGTTTTATATTGACTGCAGGCTTGCTGAGGCTGCACTCTGTCCCATCACCAGGTCAAATTAATGAAGACCAGAAGTACTGGTTCCAGTATCAACCCCTGGGGTGCACCAGTAGTGACTGGCCTCCCGCTGGACTTCATGCCACTCATCACTATCCTTTGAATTTGGCACAACAGCCAGGTTTCAGTCCACCTCACTGTCCACTTACCTAGCCTGCACGTCATCAGTTTGTGAGGACATTATGGGAAACAGTGCTGAAAACCTAGTTAAAGTCAAGATAAATAACACCAACTGCTCTCCCCTCGTTCACTGAACTAGTCATTTTGTCATGGAAGGCTATTTTTTTGCACCAGAAGGTGCTGTTCTTTTGGATTCCACAAGAAAGTCACAAACTCTCTCTCGAGAAAGATAACTATTTTATTTCTCTCAAGAAAGATAACTATTTTATTAACATCCCAAAAAGATGATAGCAAGTTTTATAATCTTACATCCCTTCGCATGCTGTAAACCCTGAGTTGATACAGCATTGGACAGACCTCTAGTCAGGCCACTGCACCTTGCGTAGATCCCATCCATGGTGAGGTTGACCGGTATTGTAGTCCTTAGAGTTTTTATGAGATTTTCTTTTAAGTATTGTGACATAGAGGGGAAATGTTGCTTCACTTCAAGCTAAAGACAAGCACATGCCGGTGGCATCATCACTGATGCCAAATGGGTGCCACCTCCAGGCTCTTCCATTACGTTTGGCCAGTTAAGTTACCCTATGTTAAGGGATATGTGCAACACAGCAGAGTCCTGAAGGCCAAGTGATATGTGCAGTACAGTATGGCACAGCACAGCACATGCTTGTGTCTACCCAGGTCAACTGTTACGTCTATCACTAACTCCTCATGTAAAAACAGTCTTCTGATTAGGACCACTCCACCCCTTGATACACATCCAGGTCCTTTCCTAAAGATAGTATAATTTGCAGGTTGCATCAGTAAGCTTTTTGGCTACCACGAATATTCTTAAATACAAAGTGATTTCCACAACTAATAATACAAGAGTAGCGACAAGTGAAACAAATATTGGGTGCAAGAATAGGTGTAGAATAGCAGTAGTATTGGAGCTAAAACCACTGAGTAGCTCCCACCATCGGGCAGCAGCAGCATTAGCTACTCACCTTGCTATCTGGATGAAGTATTGATTCTGATATAACACTTGTATTTCTATAACATCAAGCTGCTTTTCAGTTTTTATCTATGATCATAACTCATTTCCTAAATTTCAGTATGCTGTTTAGAGAACCACCTGTTCTTAGCCCAAGGATGGGCCATGTTGACTGTTTTACCAATCCTTTGTTAGTTTTACTGCTGACATGGTGAGGAGGGTAGCAGAGATATCAGTGGCCTTGTAGTTAGGCCCAGATCTCACAGGAGGGTTTATGTGAGTTTGTCAGCAACTCATATTTCCCCACATTGTACAGCATCTTTGGTAAATACATAAAGTGATACTCATAAATACACACACACGCACATATACAGATTAGTATTTATAAAACTGGAATAAGGTACTCACTTTTCCTTGTTAGCTATTAAAGATAACATTAACAAAATATTATTAATAGTTTTCTTTGTTCCACAAGCTGGAATATATCCCCTCATAGGAGATTCCAGTTTACTCAGTCACTTTTTATTTTTCGTTCCTCCCTCTCCACTGGGCTTCTCTATAATAAACAGACAAACTTCAGGCTTTAGCTTCAGTCAACAGTTATATGTATGCATAGCTCTTTCTGTCTTCTTCTCTTTCTTTCCTTTAGAGGGAAGGTGTTAGCACCTTTCTTAGAATCAAGCACGATACAGGGTTAACTTTTAGAAACACTTGAATATAGATGTTAAGTTCGGTTATCAGACAGGTATGAGTATCCTCCAATATTTATCTATGCCATCTTCCTTTAATGTTACTTCTATTCTGATTCATTCTCTTACCTATACAGTTGATTAAAAAAATTACTGAAGCCAACAATTCTATTACTATGTCACACTGCTTTTTGTTGATATTCTTCGGTGGATCACCCTGTAAAACAAAACAAAAAGACCAGCCAAGGCCATTAGGTTGTTATCATTTGGCTTTAACTGTAACTGCTGAAACCATTTCTCTTAAGATTACTCAAGGTTACGTCCATCTATTACTTAAGTTTGACCAGTTTCTTCACATTGATTTTTCTTGATAATCAGAAATTCTTAGTACATCCTGGGGCATTTTCCATCCCCTTCTGGTTTCCTATAACAATGTTGGTAATAAGATGCTGTATCTTCACATTATGGGCCTTTTCTTTTTTTGTAACTGTGCTTTTAGGGCTCTTATCTGTTTCTCACATTCTTGTGATTAGCTTCTGCAGCAGGGCAACAGGCATCAGCTATCACTTCTCCAGGAACTTTGACTTCTACCCCTCAAACATTTAATTCTTCTGTCTCTGTTCACCATTCATGTAAGCAGCTTTTTATCATTTCATCTTCTTTCTGCATTCGTCTTGTGAGTGATGGATGATATTTTCTTTCATGGGGTAATGGAGTTAAGATTTGCATTTTTTTCCTCCCAAAGGTGTGGCTTTCAACACAACTGGGATTTTTGATGTCTTGCACCATAAGGGTTGAGTTTTCTTTTTAAGGGAGAAAATTCATTTGCAATTCCTTATTTCTTATGTAACTGTTTTTTTCCAGCTTTCAAGGAGCAGAATACAGAGGGTTTGGACTTAGCCTATTTTCTTGGGCCTTTGTCTGTTCTATGAGCAATGCAGTTTAATATCAATTATAACACTTTGGGTACATTTGTAAATGTTTGAATCCCCCACCCCTCACACAGAGGCTCTGTCCCTAAGGATTCGGGAATGCTCACAGCTGAGCTGTTACTGAGCTGCTGAGTGGAGAAGGTTTCAGGACCCAGGGAACTCACCCCTCCTCTTGCAGCTTGCCACTGCCTTTTCATTTAAACACCTGTGTCAGGTTCAAGTTAGTTTACAAGTTGGCCAAAGGTTGAACCCCGGGCATGGTGTGAGGTTTAAGCATAACAGTTACATTTACACACATGCTAGATCTCCAGTGAAGCCCCTCCAGCATGAAATATGCCAATCATCCAGCAGACCTGTGCACTTGCTGATCCAGCCCACTTTGATGAAGCCTCTTCATCTGGAGACAGGTAACACTCGTGAATTTGGGCCAACTGATCTGCCACCATATTATGTTCCCTCTCTTTACAGGTTCCCTGGACTGTGTGAGCATTAGCATGTCTCACCTACATGGTGATCATGGACTGCTTCTCAGCCAGGATTTTCCATAAGTCTTGGCCCCATAATGACTTTGCATGTATGGTCCATCCATGCACCTGCCATTTACTAGCCCATACTATTAGTCCCTTATACCCTGTCCAGGAGAAAGTGTTAAGGTATAGCTCAGCAGTAGCAAATTCTTCCAATGCCATTAGTACTGATGTTAATTTTGCATATTGGCTACTTTCCCCCTTTCTTTGCGGAGTTAGGGAATTCTGTTTGGCAGGGTTAAATGCACCAGCCTTCCACTATTGGTCCCCTGTGTGTATTTTGTGGACCTGTCAGTAAACCAAGCATTCTGCCTCTGTTCTGGCATAAGGTCCTCATATGAGGGGGAGCTTCCCGAGCCCATGCAAGAGGCAAAGGTGTCAAGACAAGCATGATGGCTTCGGTTAACCCAGTCTGTGCTGTTTGCTTCTATATGGCACTGATCTTACTGGGACCAGGTTTGGCCCACATAGAAATGTACCATTTTACAGTGAGGCCTCCCTGCAAGCACAGGAGACCCCAACCAGCCAGTTGATCTGCTGCTCCAAAGTGTATAATAATGCAGCACACTGACACACTCACTCACACACTCTCTTGCTGGAGCGCTCCCACTAATACGATTAGAGCTTTTACCTATCTTGATTGTCACACATACTCACTCAATCAAGTTAGCCATTTCCCTAGTCTCTCCACATTTTTTTGCCAGTAAGCTTCAGCAGTGGTCTGCAATTCTCCCTAGGTGTGATCTCACACTGAGACCATGTGATACAGTTGCCCAGGGGACCTCTTTACTTTTTTCATAACTAATGGTCCCACATTCCAGGAGCACAAATTTTGCCTTGTACTGCTGCTTATGAACCACAGGGTACTCACCCTGGCCCCAGACTGCACGGCAAGCAGCATGCCCCTTCACCAACATTTGTTGTTGTTGGGATACCTGCACTGGCAAGATGGTAAGATGTTGGGTTCTTCCCATATCTGTTAGTCTTTTGTAGCTCTTCTATCTGGTCAAAACATTCCCATACTCATTTCCAAGAATTTTAGCAATGATTTAATACAATGCAAATCTTACTGTTTTTTTTTTTCTTTTCCCACTCCTTGCTGATGCCAAATGGGTGTCACCTCCAGGCTCTTCCATTATGATTAGCCAGCTGAGTTGTCCTACATCAAGGGATTTGTGCAGCACAGCACCGTCCTGAAGGCCAAGTGATATGTGCAGTACATTATGGCACAGCACAGCATGTGCCTGTGCCTACTCAGGTTAACTGTTAGGTGGTTCATTAACTCAGTGTACAGTAGTCTACTGGTTAGGACCACTACAGCTATCAGGTTTGTCATCCATGATTTCCCCTGCATAAATCCATGCTGACTACTCCCAATCATCTTCTTGTCCTTCATGTGCTTGGAAATGGCTTCTGGGAAGATTTGATCTATCATCTTCCCAGGGATCAAGATCAGGCTGACCAGTCGGTAGTTTCCCAGCTTCCCAGTTTCCCAGACAAAAGTCTGTAAAGAGAAGCTGCTGAGCTTTGCACTTTAGCCATAAATCTAAACTGTATTTACCTACATCTCTGAAATTATAAAGGCTGAATATTGTCTCTTATAAAGCTTGTGTCTTAAATACTTATGATTGGTACCAAAATATTCAGGCACAGCATGCTCTGCCAGACAAGATGGTCATAAAGAGAAGATGAATGAAATGGACACTTTACAAACAAGCCATAAAAAAGACGAATATATGAACAAGATATAGTAAATTCTCCCTGTGATTCTAAAAATGCTGTGAGATGAAAGATTTCTCATTGTTTCAGAGAACTTGAAAATTAAAATGTTTTCAGGAGAAAAAGGTTTAATTTTAGGCTCATTAACATTTTGACAGGAACTTAAACAAGAGTAGTACAGAGCTCTGTGACCATAAAATTGCAGTCTGGTCTGCAGATACAAACCATGACACCTCTACAAATCCAAAGAGAGGCTTGAATATATCTCTATTACAGACTGAAATGTGCCTAAATAAGCTGAAGTGTGTACTTAAGTTGACTGTGATGTTTTATTGAGCTGCAGCCTGAATCAATATTATAGATTGACTTAGCATTCTTGGTATTCTCCCAAACTTCTTATCTTTAACTATGAGGGTTAAACTGAAAGAGATTAGATGTTCGTTTCTAAAAACAAAGCTTTTCACTCTCTCACTTTACCACATAATAGAAAATTAATCTTTTGATACAAATAGGACTTTTTTTCCTCTGGAACAAGGAAATCATTGTTTAAGTTCTTTAAATGACTTTTTTTCCCACTAGGAATGGAACTGCTTAATATGTAATTTAGCAGCTATTGGAGTTTCTGTATTTGAGATGGACATTTCCATGTAATCTAAGTTTCTTAACTGTGTAGATTCTCTAGCATTTAATGGTGAAGCTCCACATGAGAAGAGGCTATAAATACAGACTGTCTGACTGGGTTTCCACTCTCATGTCCCCATCTATATATTCCTTCTCTCTCTCATTCCATCAACAGCATTTGTGTGACTTTGTATTGACTACATCAGGTCTACAAAAGCTGTTCTAAAAAATAAAAATGATTTGTTTCAGCCAGATAATTTTCTGAATTGTTTCCCTTCCTAAGTGAATGAGTATTAGGCCTGACTGAAATGTGTGGCTGAAGTGGTGGTGGAGGGCATTACTGTTGGGGTCTAGTTTATATCAGTTAAGGCCAAACCCCCTGTGCAGGATGTGCAGGTTCACACTGCAATTTTTTCAGTCTAAATACTCATAAAAATCTCTCATATTACTGAGTATTTCATAAAATACATTTGAATTTAACGATATTAACATTGTACATTTTTTGAAACCAGATAATAGGTTCAAGAGCTTACTATGAAAGGGATATATAGAAAGAGGGCTCACTTAATCATTGTCGCAAATTTTGTAATGTATCTGTAAAAATTAAACTAAGCAGCTGATATTTCAAAATGTTATATACTGATATTTAAACATTTGTACATATAAGATTAAAAGTACACAAACATTCAACCTTTCCTAAACATTTTAACATCAGAGTAGCCTTAGAAGTGTTTAAATATATGAGTGGTCGAATGTCATCTACTTATTTGCTCTGCAAACAAATATATTTTGAAAGATAATTCTATTAGTTCCTCTTTTTAATTAAATACAGCAAAATAGCTTTCAAAATAGAAGGTAAATGATGGAAGACTAATACTAATAAATCCTTGTTCATTATTTCCTTTTATCCCTCTTAAGCATACTCTACAAAAGAAGTCAATGCTTTGAGAGCAATATCTTGATCTCTTAAAAGAAATGAAATTTGAAGAAACTAGATGAACTCTTTTCATCCCTAACTGTCCAATAATTCTAATTGGGAAAATAACAATCTCACCTGCCAGGGAGATGAAATAGAAGAATTATCACAAGAAGGTATTTATTTTAACACTTAAAAAAATCATGTAATGAGAACAACTGTTCAAGCTTGGGTGGGGGCAGGAAGACTGCTTTTTTAATGTACAGCTAACTCAGAATTTGCCAGTTTCAGCAAATTCTGGATACGCTAGTGTTTGCATAGTAAAAAGTCTTCAGCATGGCAATCTTATGAGTTTATAATCAGCAAGTTGTTATTTAGTATGAGCATCATACGGTTACACTGAAAGAGCTCTTTTGTGGGAAAAAGAGCACATTTCACTTAACTGCAATTTCCCTCAGTCAACAAAACCCACAATTCAGCTTTGTGCAGCAATAATGAGGATGAAACAGTGGAATCTTTCAGTCTGTCAGATTGTTGTTAATTACAGAATGTTGTTAAAGGAAAACATACTATGCACAGCAGAATAAGCATAACAAAGGGACATTTATAGGCCAATCCAGCCGTCATTGAAATGAGAAGAAATTTGCTGTTAACTTCAATATGAGAAGAATCAGCCTTTTTAATTTAACTGTGAACATAGAATGACAAGTCTTTTGCAAGCCGTCTCTCTCTGTCAACTGAAATAATGTGATTCCATATTAAGGCATGGAAGGTTTCTAGAAACATGCTTGTGATGAGTGCATGTCTTTTAATGATTTCACTAATCTGTTCTGCACATTCCTTTCTGCTTGTGAAAGGTGATTCTTCTCCAACTGTGTGGCTGCTAGTTCCCAAACTGGCCCTGCCACAAGGATGAAATCTGAGGCCATAGTACTAGAGCCCCTAACTGTTCATGCTAACTGTAAGTATCCTACTTGGCATAAAAATCCTCTATTCTCAGAAGTGTCCAGCACTTGCTCACTCATACACAGATTACACATTTAGAGAAGATTTAAGAAAAAGAATAGTAAGAAAATACATAAATATTCCATTACAGTATTTGTACAATATTACAGCACAATCAAAGATATGGTTAATATCTACCTGAAAACTTCATTCCTTTCTTAGCTGTCATCCAGGGATTTCTCTCTCATCATAGGGCTGAAGATACACTGTAGTTTGCATTCTCTCTGGCAGAAGACAGGTTGAGAGCTACTTCTTGTTTTGGTCACAGTCCATTATTTACCCTCCTGTTTTATTGGCTGTATTATACGATGCAAGTGGAATATCAATGGGTACCTTTCAAGATGTCATAATTGCCCTTGAAATTTCAAAACATAAATTGAGACACACTTTCCTCTCTAATTTCCCAACTAACTTAGTAAATGACTTTATGTGGTGACCATAATTTTAGGGGAGACTGCTGAAAGACTGCTCTTAAGCTTTTTTCAGAACAGATCTCTCAGAAGATTAAAGAGGGACCCTGAAATGCCAGTTCTTCTTCCTTTGTTTGTGTCTTCTCTCAAGAAATCAACTGAATTTTAGTCATAAATTTATGGCATAACATTTTACAAATCACACATACTTTAAAGGCCTTTCAAAATCCTGTAGTAATTTTTTTTTTTCCCTTCTTCTGCAATAACATGATTTACAATATAAAACTTTTCGTGGATCTGTAAAAAGCTGCAACACAGAAGTGTAAAGAAGAAAATAAAACAGCATGTATAACACCATCTACAATTCAGGGTATTTTGATTGATTTCTGTAAGGATCCCACATGACATATTAATGGCAAGAGTAACTCATTAAGTACACGTGGTATCAGTTTTCCCTTTTTGAGATATTTTAGAAATGGAACTGAGTCCTAATGGGGAAAATTGATTACAGACAATTAATTAATAATTTCCTTAATTAATAGAATATAAATTTAAAAGGAATGGTTTTACTAATAGAATTTCCTTCAAACTGTACCTTGAGGAGATATCATAAACCTATCACTAAGATCATCACTACATAAATAAGCATTAATTTAAGCAACAAAATCTTCCTGGATAACTTGATGTTTTGGACCATATATGGCAATCAAATCCTTCATTCTACTGAAAAGCATACCTGGCTCTGTAACTCTTACATCAGATTAAGAATACTCTTTTTCATGACAGAGAGCATGCACCAAAGAATTCTTCCTCTGATGTTGATACACCTAGGTGAGCGATTGTTATACCAAAGGAGAAGGTTTACATTGGACCTCATTTAGGAATTTGGGTGTTTTTTTTATTGTCCAAATCCTTGTTTTTCTCCACTGACCTCTTTTATTCAGCTACAGGAAAAAATGAGGGGTACTGAACAAGACCAGAACCAGAATTTATGATTCAATAACAAACTGCTGAGTTTAAGGAATTCTCAGAAAAATTCTCTATTAAAATATGAAGTAGGACTCTCTTCAGCAGAGTTGAGGAAACAGGTTGCTTTTGCAGCCCAGCATGATATACCCTTAAATTATGACAATTTAATTTCTTACCTTTTGTTTGCTTAATTTGCTTATTCAGAATATTTTATTAAGATAAAATATATACTTCTCTTTCTTCTTGAATTTTTTTTCCTTTCAGAGTGCCAAAATTCCTGAAGCCCTTGGAAACCACCCATTTTTCTGCCTTTATTTTTCATTTTGCAATTGTTTCTTCTGACAATGGAGAGAAAGGACCTTTCTCTGGAATCCACTAACTGCTCCATGGATCCACCATGTGTTTTTTCCAGGAACCTATGAGATGAGCCTGCATGCATTTCATCTTTTAAGTGCTGACATGAATGAAGAGAAGGAATGAAGTTACTACTTAAGATATTGCTGCACATTCTACAAGTCTCCAGATATTTACATACCTATCATTACATTTGACCGCTATAGAATACTGAACAAGACTGTAACAGCTTTCAGGAAATGGTGGTTGTATCTGTTTGAGCAATAATATTGAACAAAAGTATGACCATAATCAGTCCCAAGAGCCAGAAGTTCAACCCAGATCTTAAATCCATCTAGAGAGTAATTTAATGGTGACATTCTAAGACACCACCATGGCCAAAAGGGAACCCAAATTAGGTAAAATACCATGAGTCTACCCCTGAAAGTATCTAATGAGCTTCTGTAAGCAGGCAGGCAGAAATAATAGAAATACAACTAAATTCCAAGGGTACAACTGACCACCACCAGATGATTGTGACTATTGGGAACACTAAATGAACACTGGGCAGTGAATGAGTAGACAAGTGACAGAAGCAGAAATGTGTTTGGAAGTGCTTCATGAACTGCCTCAAATTGGGAAAAGAAGGGGATTCTGTCCTGTCACAATTCTACCTGTGTGTGAGTGAGTGTGAGTGTGAATGTGAGTGTGTGTATGTGTGTGTTATGTGTCTGTATGAAAGAATGCTTCATTTCAAATTTTACACATGGAGCTAGGATTTCAGTCTAAAGAACATTTCTCTTAATATGTCAAGCTACCTCCAATTAGATGTTTAGGCATAATCCTTTCAGTTTCAAGAAATCAAAAAACTGCTGTCCCAAGGTAGGTGGGGGTTCATTTAAGAGAACTTGTTTGAGGTCTATGCAAGTAATCCTGTAATTATCCAGATAAGTCCCCTATTGACCAGTGTTTCTCTAGATGAAATTCTCAGTTTGTCTTTGAAGGACTGGAGCTCAAGAGACTCCTTTCTTGCTGGTCCTTCCTTGCTGAATTTCTGGTGAATTCAAAGATCAAAATTGCTTGCATATCTAGATACATATGCTGCTCCCCTTGACTGTCTAACTGCTGATCTATTGATATTAAGTTTTTTAAATATGAGTGTAGGAGTGATCACAGTCTCTGCTGGGCCTGACAGCGTGGCACAATGAGGAGGGACCCACACCTCGAGGGGTGTCCCCCTGGTGCAGCCTCAGTGGGGAGCAGGAAGGAGCTGGGACTGGGGCAGAGCTGCAGTCCCCCCGGCTCCAGTGGGAGTGGTATGCAAGGAGGGAGCCTGCAACCCCTGATGGGGGCCCGGCAGGGCCCTCACACACACTGCCGGGGGTGTTTGTGTGCAGGTAACTCGTTAAACCCATGGGGTTAACTTTTGGGGGATTAGGTGCTGAAGGACACTTAGAAATGAGTAGCTGTTTATGAACATTTTGTAAATGGCTAAATACTATGGTTTACCTGTTGCGTTACTGATACTCATCTGCAATGCATAGTTCAGTGACTGCCAGTTAATTATGTACTGTTAATAAATCAATAAATCGCTTTGATCCTGATTTGGTTTAAGCTATGTGAACTGAGCAGTTTTTCACTGAGATAATGACAAGCTGTTGCTCTCTAACCACAAAACGTGGACAATACAGCTAAACACTGGGTACCCCTATTTCACATTCTAGCAACACCTGTTTCATGAATCTATTTTTATACATGTAATTTTTCTGTAAGATTTTCTCAATAGACATGCAATAACTAAGAGAGAGGGTTACACTAGTAAAACTGAAAGCTGAGCCTACCGTCCCCAGGGCTGTAGCCTAACCCCTGACAAACGTCAGTACAACTCTTGCACTGAGAGAAAGAAACACTGTCAGTCAGCTTAACTGAAGCATTATCAAGAAATGGAACTACTGATATGGAACTGAGTAAATATTTTCATTACGAATCTTTAAACTCTGAAGGAGAAAATAAAAAGGAAACCCGGGAGACTTAAGTATTTATTTGGTTTTGAGCCCTCATCTAAAACCAAAACAATAACTTCTCTTTTACGCATGTTGCCTATGGAAATTTAAATAGCACATGTTTTTGAGGAACAGCTGGAATTGGTGCCTCACTTCCCTTCTTCATGACCCTACCCAGCAGCAGGCTTTTTGTAACACTCCTTTGAGAATCACTGGCAATCCAGCTGGAATAGAGAGGAGCAAAGGGGAAAGGTTACCGCATCAGGGTGCTTAGTTCAATCTCTCCAGCGTCGGTTCAGTTAGTATAAAGTTTATTATAATTTAATCTGATTTGAGTAAATCTCATGACTTCTTCAGGGAATAGAGATTATTAGGGTTATGGGGTTACAGATTTGTTTTCAGCAGAAGACTGTGAAATTATGGAGCATCTGACAGTCCAATAAAACATCTAGTTTACTAGTTTTGTTGTGCATAGAACTTGGAATGAGAAACAAGAGATTGGGATGGAAAAAGTATAAGAGTTTGTACAGAGCCTGGCAGAGATATGTTCTAATGATGACAGCAGGGGACTTGAGATCGATCCTCCTGCCTCTGCCCTGAACTCTTTGACCCACCCTGGGCAATGACTCACTCTGTTGTTTTTTGGTTTTTTTTAATGAGCATGATAAAGTCTCCCTGTCTTGCATGGAAGCTGAGGTAACAAGGAAATTTTAAATTGGTTCCTCAGAATAAAGTTGCTATATGCAATAAGAACAGACTTGTTTTCTTATTGCCTGTAAGAATTTTGAAAAAATCTGATTCAGTGTTTGAAGGCCTGTCTGCTTCATTACAAAAACGTAATTCACTCTCTGAAGTACTATCTGAACTTAAGTGAAATCAGATAATTAGACTTAAAACAAAAGTCCACTGTTACAGTACATTTTCTCAGTACCTTTCAATTCCAGTCCTCTTTGTCTTACTTGGTTAGATTTTTCCTTAACAAAAGCCCTTTACAGAAACAGATATTGATATAACACAAAGCACAGTATTGTGGCAACTACATCTTCAGCATTGCCATAGTACTATAGAGGAAAAAATGAAATGTGATGAAGATAATTAATATCTTGATATACATTGTGTTTAAGTCAATCACACCTTACTGGAAAGACATCTAAACTTTAAAGCACAATTGAGTTCAGCAATTTCAATTGAACAAAGTAGCTGACAGGAAAATAAAGAAAAGAGTTAAATCAATATTAGACAAGTGAACATGTTTGGTTTTTTTCCCCCTCCTGGAACAAAAGGCTGTTCAGATAGTGGTTGGAATATTCCTTTAGACTGCCCTTACTATTCGTAAAATTTTAGAATAATAAATTATATGTAAAAAACTGGTTTTTTTTTACATGATCTCTTCTCAGAGGTTTGTTTTGTGCTGAGTTAAAAGCAAAATCTCGACCCTGTCATTTACAGCAGATTCTGGTTCTGCTAACCCAGTTCACCCAAGTTCTTTACTATGGCATTTCTAATACCCAACCGTAGCAAACAATAGTGTGATTAGGAGCAATCAAGTGGCAGATGGGAAAATCAGCTCTCTTAGGTCTGAGGGAAGTTGTACCAGTGGAAGGTGAAATGAGATAGGCAGACAGAGGTGATTTATTAAAAAAAAAAAGAGATATAATTCCCATAAAAACTGGTCTCCTTTGGAAGTTAACAAGAAACTAATTAGGGTTTCTGGTTCCTGGAGCTAATTCTTCTCTTGTGCTCCAAATCAAAAAAGTACCGAGCATGTGAGATCACCTGTTTGTTTACATTCTTCCATGATTAAACACGTGCTTAGGTCTCAAAAATTAAGCCATACTGAAATGAAAATGACTATAATGTGGGTATTACTGTTAAGTTGAATGTGTTTTTAAGGGTTTTGTTGTGTAAGAATAAACTTACAATGAAATTGCATAGATGACTCTGAGAAGAACTAACCCATGTATTCATTTTTGATCAAATTTTATCTCATTTATGTAACAAAAATATGCTAATGGCTGATGATAACTGAATTCTTTCTGAGAGTAAACCTGAAAGGGCTTTAGGGCCGACTTACTCAACAATGTACAAAGTATCAGAATTGTATAATTATAAATTGCAAGATTATAACATTTTGCTACAGCTGGGTTTTCAAATTATTACAGAAATCCTAGAAGTCAGTGATTATTTTAAAGCAATAAAGCTCGTAAATACAATTCACTGTACTGAAGAGTTAATACCTTAATTACTTACAATGAATGTAGTTGGTTGCATCCTTTGCTACTCTGCATACTTGCCAGTTTGATATATTTTTCCATTCCAAAGTTAATCCTTGTATTTGCTGTCTTCAGTATATAACAATATGCAAGTTACACAGGAGTGACTGACATACCTGTTTCAACATTTGAAATACGAAAACAAAAGATAAACACAAAATTATTGTTGCTATTTCAGATCATTATCCCTTTAAACTGATTCCATCGTCTTCTGCTTTTCGTCCTCCCTTTTCATAAGTATACAAACAGAATGTTGGTCACAAAATGGCAGGAACAAACTCATTTCTCATAAGCATCTTTATAAGCATTTCTCTTAAATCTGAAGTATCTAATTTGCTTTCTGAAGCACTCTCACAGTTTCTAGATACTGTAGAAGCAGGTATATTCCACTACATTTTGTATTTTCAGTTATGCTTTCCTTTGGCTTATGAAAATTACCCAAAGGCGTGGGTCTCCCTTTAATAAAAATTGTATGATCATGTAGATAGTCTTTATAATTTAACAGAGAGTATCAGTGGATATTGAATCTTTTTTTATCCTCTCTCTCTCTTAATCTTCAAATGTCCAGGAATAAATGCAGTTGCATAAATGTGTAGCATAAGCTACGTGATGAAGATTTTCAAATAGCCAGGTAAGCTGTACTTTTTCAGCTCTGTCAGTGTGCCAGAGGTTATCATCCTATTAAAGTAACAAACAACCAACATTTTTATTGTTGTTCTTTCAACCTTGCAGCCAAAGAAGTACATAATGATTCTTTTAAGCATGTATTGTCAATAAGGCAATAAAACTAATATTGTTTGAAGAAACTCTGTTAACCTCAACCTTTAGCTACACTTACTGACTGAACCTGACCATCTGGTCATAAATTCACCCAGAAAAGGTTATACAGACCACTCCTTCAGATAATTTACTACCAATATTTGTCTTATTCTGTGTTGTGTTCTCAGTTTATTTTGTCACTGTAGTGGAAGAATCATCACATGAGTCTGTCTACTGAGAGAAATAAGTTATTTGTCAGAATTACAATGGTTCGATGGCTGGAGTGAGCGCAGCAATATCTATAAGAACTGGAGGCACTGAAACAATAGCAGTCCTGTAGTGAAGCAATTACAGAAAAGACTCTTGAGGTATTACTTGAGCTGAGAAAGTACACACTGAAGAGGTATTTAAAATATTCAGTACAAATATCAATTTCCTTAAGTATACAAGAAAAGTTTTCTAAATTTAATCTGATAGTTCAGATTCTGTATAGCAACAGTCATTTATTGCAACATATATAGACACAAGGCCAGCTTCTGCTCCCAATAACCTAAGTTTAAAAAGAGTAGGCTCTAACCTGTGACTTTTTAAAAGCTGAAATTCCCCTGGTGGAGACTACAATAGGGAGATACAGGAGAACAGATGGTAAAATAGTTTGGGAACTGTTATTTAAGCCTTTCTGACCTGTGTAGATTTATGTCAAAACAATAATATTCACACAATAATTGGGGGTTTGATTATGCAGCTGCATTTTACCACTCTCACAGAAGTGTGTGGGGCTTTTGTCCCATAGCTTTATACATACCAAACAAATCACACTTTGTCAGATTTACCATATAGACTCCTCCAGAAAGAGCAATTTACAGAAATATTGAGAGTGACCTCTTCTTTGTGTGGAGGTCCTGAATCACATAAACCAGATATTGCTGAAGTCTGAGAGCAGTGTAATTTCATTCTGTGCCCTACACTGTGAAATATAGAACCATTGGTGTCATGAAATCGAAGACGTATAAAAATGAAAGTCCTTACTGATAGAAGCATGTGCAGTTTATATTAAATTAAGAAGGATGGAAACAGATCTGTGGCTTTTGAAGTACATGAAAAACTACAGCACCACTGAAGACACCAGCAGGTCAGGGGTGTAAATGGAAATAACTACTTTAGGGACCAGCTGTTCAGGACCCGTACTGAAAACCCGTGTCGCATATTTTCACAAAATCAATTTATTTCCAGCAACTTGGGAGCTTTAGGGTTTATGAAATATAGTTATAGGCCAATTGTCAGCAAAGAACAAGTTTTCTAAAAGTAGAAAAGCTATTGAAGGCTGTGCCCCTTCAGGAAAAACAAAGCCAAACAAATAAACAAACAAAATCCCAAACTATTTCCTTCAAAAGAACCCTAATGGCTCTTTTGTGATATTTACTTTCTGTTAGTAAATGGTTTATAAATATGCGTGTGTGTAGAGTTAGCATACAAAGCTCATACATATTTCGGTGGTCATACAGGGTAAAATATTTGATATGAATTAATGAAAGAAAGAAAACCAAGACAAAAAATTGGAAGTGTGCTCCCTCTTACTTGCCAAAAAACAGTTGGAATGCTGTCTGATACTTCACCACACAATCTACTCTTTTGCAGTATATTTTGTTTTTAATAGGGGAAGATCAAGGGATAGTCTCACTGCAGCCTGGTAGCACAAAGGTCTGTATAATTAGGACCTTCAGAAGGATGAAGTTGCCAGACAACTCTTTCCTTTTGATGATTTTTAGGGCTGTCTGCAAAAAATGGAAATAGCTTTTAGCTGCAACATTTGGGGCATAGTGCAGCATCTGAATTGAAGGTCTTAAAAATAGCTTATAAAGCACCCTTTATGCCTGCCCCTTGTCTGCCTTGCTCACTTCCTCTAACTGTTCAAAGCACTCAGCCATTAAAGAAGACAGTCAATAAGTGCAGACTGTTTTAAAGACTTAGAGGTTGTAAAAGAGTTCTCATTTAGCAGCAGAGGCTGGGGTGGACTTACTGACTCATGAATGGTGCTTCACATCCAGCAAATCAAAAGATCTAAGGATTGTTTCTCACCAGACTGTCATATAATGCATTATATTTTTAAGGAAGGCTGTTACAAGCCTGCTGTATGCAAAGATGGTGTATGATTTTAATTAAAATTGGTTTTGAAACCGATTCAGTTAAATTAAAACAATTTTCTAAAACTACATTCATAAAGGTTTACCTAGCTTCTTGGTAATGATGCCTTTGAGATGGATTTACTCATTAAGATCTGTGGAGCTAAGTACTTTATCTGTGGCCAAAAATTTAAGGATCATGAAACAGTGTGTCCCCTCAGCTATCCACTGGGGAGTCATTTCTTATTATGTCCTTAATGTGTACATTATGGATGTTGCTTTATTGGATATAAAGCATCAGCAAGAATTGACTCCAGGAACAGGAAACAAAAAAATCCTGATTAGTTTTCCAAATCACACAGCGTAGTCCTTTTGGTTGTCAACATAAAGGTATGCAATGATGCCATAACATAAACAGGAAGTGCTTGATGTGACTTATCAAATCTTAAAATCCTAAAGAAAAAGAGGATGCTTCACACTCTCTGTAAGGTGAAGGACAAATGTCAAATACAGGAAGTCCTGGACTGCAAACTCTTGCCCTTCTATCATTCTAGTGAAGTGCTAATGTGGACCTACTCCAGGAGACCCCATTCTCTGCCACTGCTAGTGCAATGCATACTCAGTTTATAATGTTGTCCAAAGTAGGACAGGGAAATGAACATGGAGCCAAGAAATGTCTTGAAGCAAAATTACACTTCTGCAAGTGCCAGGAAATAGGAAGGCTCCTCAGCTTCTACCTAGCTTGCTTATTTTTTTCTGAAAAAGCCCCCTCCCACACTTAATCTTCTGTTTCATGTCATGCTGGAGAATATGTCAGAAATTAATAGTATTTTATGAATTCATATCCTGGGTAAAAGATATTAGCAGGCAAAAAAGTATCAAGTGCCTTATATGAAGAACATAAAAATATGTATTTCTATAACTGCTATTCTTGGGAAATACAAGTACATCTAATGAATATATATATATATATATATATCAATCACCTGGTAACAGTTTTTAAGCCTGTTTTACACATGAATTCCTTGAAATATTAGCTTGAGTATTAATTCATAAATGTAATTCATTTCATCTTAACTATTATCAGTCTCAAAGTAAAGCAACAAGTCTCCTCAACTCCCATTAGTTACAAGGAATTTGACAGTTCACAGCAGGTGCAGGATAAAACAGATCACTAAGCTTATGTCAGGAATGATTTCTTTCTGAAAGTGTATTTCCAGAGATGCAAGAGTGTTTTCTACTTTTTGCATCTTTTTCATTGAAATTCTTCTCTTCACATAATCATAACAGTTTTCTTTGGTAGGATTCATTGTTTCCAACCTTATGCTGTAGAAACAATTATAAAATGCAAAAATGTATGCAACACATTGATCTACAGAAATCTTCAATAAAATTCAAAGAACAGTTTTTATAAATTAGAGAGAAAATATACCTCTGTCTGTAATAAGAACTATGCTGATACTCAGACAAATAGTGTAAAGGTATATTCTTATAAGCATTATAAATTTTATTTATTTTGTGTGTGTGCTTCACAATCACATATTTTTAAATATTTTTAAAGCATTTTCTCAGCGAAAGAGATTCTTTTTTTCCATCTTCATTTTATATTTTCATTATTCTAATTGCAAGAGAATTTTCCTAGCTACATGCAATTTCCCTAAATATGAAAAAAAGATAGCCTCTTGCAGTCCACCATTCACATTAAATATAAGAAAATGGGATTCTGATAGCTCTGAAAGAGTTGAATATCACTAGAAATCAAGACTTGCTGCTGATCAACTAGGGGAAATATAGTTTGCTACAAGAGGTGTGATGCATTTTTAAAAAGTGTTATGCTTTAGAGAGCAAAAGTAAAATAGCCTTTCTTTAAAAAGAGGAAATAAGATGAAAACATAAAGAAGTAGTATATAATAAGAGGCATCATCTGTGCAAAAACATTTACAAATAAGAATTTGCTCAATTGCTAGTTAAAAGAATTTGTGCTGCAAGAGAGCAAAACTTTTAAATAATTCACCATTTGAAAGAAGATACTTGTACTGTTCTATTTTAAGACAAAGAAAGTATACAACCAAAACCCCAAATCTCCATGCAATATTTGCTTTCTTTGTGATGTCCCTTATTGTTTTTCTCTTACTTTCGGTTGTCTGGATATTTTGCATTCACATCTTGGATTTCTACATATTATTATGAAGAAAAAGAAACCACACAGTTATGGTCCTATTCTTTATAACAATAGCTAATTGTCCTTTTTGGGAAATGAGCACTGCTAAAGTTCCTGTCTGTGAAAGTTGTATTCAGTTCCTAGATAGCAGATTTGCATGTTTCTTTATGAGAAAGGAACTACAGCTCCCATAAGGCAGTGGCAAACAAAATGGAAAATACAGTTTAATATTATGAGGAACTGTTAGAAAAAGAAATGTCTTGGTTCCATTCAAAGACAAAAGTAGGTTGGACTGACTCAAAATAAAATAGTTCATTCTTCATTATATTTAAATAATCCTACTAAATTAAAAAAGAAGAAGAAGAAGAAGAAAGTGTGAACTTTTTTTAACAAAGAAACAGAAAAATCAAAACAGTTCTTCTACTCAGAGATTTTCTTTTACCATGTAATTTAATTAGAGTGAGTTTTTGTAAATATGCTTAAGAAAGCCTTCAAAACTTATACAGCCTAATATGCCAGGCTTTGAGGCAAAACCAGCATTTGGAATATTATATTAGGTGTTCCTTAACATGGGCAACCTTAAGGAGTAAACTAAGGATGGAAGTGATGACAGTACAAACCTAAATTTATTTTATTCATCATTGAAAAGACCAACCAAATCGCATTTTGTGACTGGTTAATCACATAGGGATCACAGGTCACAAAGATGACAGTAACTGTCAGAAAAGTCAGAGGATATTAGACTATCCATTACCCTAAAAAGAGAAAATCATTTATCTTTGATAAATTGCCTATCCCTTTTGCAAAAGAGTTCATGGCCACAAACTCATAGAAACACACTTAGAGGTTATCAGTTCTTTTGAAATCATGGTTGATCACACCAGTTATGTAAGCCCCTCTTTTTTCTTTCTAATGTTGATATATCTTCTGCCATGACTGTAGCTCACTTACTCTGCCTGGGTAAAGGTTGTAGGCATAGTGGTTTTCTTTAATTATGCAGTAGATGGTGTCATGATCTGACAGCACAATGCCTGCCTAGTGTGAGCATGCTGACATTTCTTTTGATCTCAAGGTAGTCTTACCAGGTTCAAGCATCTTCTTGAGAGCTCGAAATTACTTTTGAGGAATGCGAGAGACTTTCAGTAGCCAGCATCACTTTAATTCATTACACATTCTCTGTCTTCCAATCAAAGAAAGCTTATGATATCTAGTTTAGACATACACTTGAGAACTCCATTGACATTAGGGTAATATGCAAAGCTGGTGGGTTTAATTCAGGTTTTAAAGAAAATGAATTTTTCACTGACATATGACAGAATCTGAGTATGTATTTGACTGATGCAATCACAGAATTAATCCACAGCCTAAGTGCAAAACTGGGAACATATCCTTTCTAGTGGCTTCCCATTGCATATGGCTTTTAACTGTAGCTAGTAAGAGCTGTTTGTATTTTCATATCAATAAAATGGAATTGTAAAATAATGTGTTAACATTATCACATTCCAGGTAATAATTAAAACTTCAAATAGAAAATACCAAATAAGAAGCTGGTCTAAACCATAAATGAGGTATAACACCATACTATAAGGAAAGATTATAAACTACATTACAGGTCTAAGCATAGAAGATTACCTGTTCTTTCCTCCTTCCCTTGAAAATTGTCTGTTTTTCCTCTTTCTTTTAAATTATATTTCCTTCACTTTTCCCATCCTTTCTGCCTCAATGTCATTGTTTTCATTGATGTACCTGAGTACATAAATATGGAATTTGCATCACTGAAACACAAGGCAGGAGTGAAATGTCAATACTCTCTTTGTAACTGATGTTTTATTCCTACTATGTATTTCAATGGGAAGACTAAAATGTCAAATAAACAGTAATTACACAATGAATACATGACATTTTATATATTTGGTGGATAAACAGAAAAAATATTCACTGAAGTTATGTTTTCGCTGAGAGACTGACCCCCAAAAAAGAAAGCCCAGTACAAGTAATAACATATTTAGTCTTAATTTAAGAATTCTAGAATTTCACTTTTAGTATTACTGGTACAGGCTTAAATTCATTCAGTGTGACATTTAAGGTGGAAAGAGTACCATAACTGAAGGACAAGGAAGTGAGGCAGGAATTTTAATTTGTCTACATGGATTTTTACTGCTGAAGGAAGACGCTTGATTGACAACACTGGCTGCTGAAATCCCTGGTATTATCTATAGACCTGATATGTCCTGCTGACTCAGCTAATCTCCTGCCCAGCTTTCAGCTACTCTGCCTCAGTTTTGACCTCTGGAATCATTGTTGGAGCAGGAAGGAATTTTAGTGCCTGTGTCCATCCGTTGAACAATTTCCATGGTGAGGCAGAACAGAAAGAGGTCAATTGTTATGATCTTTTGTGGACACATATCCATTGACAAGTGGGATGAAACATCTACATCGCTTTATATTCCCCATAAACAGTCACTGACAGAAACTTAGTCACTGGGTATGAACATAAAACTTGTGATATAAAACCACATCTTCCGCAACAAAAGTATTGTATCTATCATACTGAAAACTATAAAGAGATGATGAGGAAATACACATTTGTTCTAATCCTACTGAAATGAACAGAAAGTCTTCTAAAGAAGCAGGGAAAAAAAATAGCCATTTTACTGTGGTACTTATTTTCTTAAAGAGGGAAGACTGGAATATATAACCATCAAATGCCCCAGAAAATGACATAGCCTCATATATAAGAATACTAGTTTTAATATAAGAGCCAATTACTAAATCATTAATCAAATCTGATTTTGCTAGTTTTATACCAAAATTTGATTTAGAGAGCCATGATACTTTTTGGAATAAAGTATTTCATTTTAGCATTTCCCATTTCCACCTTTTTCTGATTTTCCTCTTTCAGTAATGGATTTCTCTTATGCAAGGTCATGGAGACAGCCTTCTAGAGATCAGCATTTTAAGCATTTGTTAATGACATCTCTTACTAGGGCGCAAATGCTCTAGGCCATGTTTATGAAAAAAGACTGCCAAAATCAGGAAACTAACTAGGGATTTGTAGCAATACCTGCAGAACAAGAAAAGAACAGCACTGTTTTACGCACCTCACCACATAAAATTCAGATAATTTTGTCTACATTCCTATACCTAATACCAAAAAATCTCTGTCTACATATGTTTTTATTTAGGGAATCAAAGTGATTTCACTTTGACCTAAGCAGTGTGATAAGTTGCACTTACACGCTTGTAAACCGCAGCTGATCACCTCTTTTCCCTTCTTCATCAAGTCTACTGCTAATCCTCAGAAATATTAAGCAGCTGCTCTGATTCAAAACTTCAAACAAATGTTTGTACAAATGGAAGAGGGTATATTCTAGCTCCCCATCATAGTGCACACAGCATTGTGCTGGAGAGCCTCTAATTATTGTATTTCAAAGATATCATGCCTGTTAGGTAATAAGAACATATTTTCTTTCTTCTTGTCATTATCTTGCTGATAATAAAGGTTGAACTGCTGATCCTACTGTCTTATTATTCATGAAGCCAGTAGAACCTCTTGTAGCATAATCCAGTTTTAGGGAATATGCATTTATAGATGAAAAGCTAGAGATTTCTTATTAGCATTGTTTTTTATAAAGTATTTCTTAAATGCAGGTGAAATTTTCTCTTATTAAAATACCTGATGGCACATGGTTGTATATAAGCAATATTGGCAGTCTTGGGAGGATTTGTGTAATTTACACATAAGATTACTATCTGCGAGTAAAACAATCAAGTTTAACTCATGTCAATAAAGCTTTCCAAAGTGTATGCTACTATCATGTATTTTATACATATATATATATATATATATATATATATAAAGCCTCATTCAAAACTACATTTTCACACATCCTTAGCTTTGGAGCCTGGAATCTGTCTCTTACAGTTCTTCATTAGTAAACATAAGTATCCTTCTCACATGAAAGTATTTATTTGTGTATGGCAAATGAAAACTGTTGTAAGATTCCTTTAAAAAATATTACTGGAATTTCACTTTGTCTAGTCTAGCATATCCTTTGATGACAGCATTTTGACCATTTCATTTAAATTGAATTTCTTGAAGAATGAAGACATCATGCAGGCTCTAATCTTTATAATTCATTTGACAGTTATATTTTTAGAGGATATGTGGAATAAATATTCAAAGTATGATAAAAGCTGTGCTTTCACATTTTAATTTTGATCTGCTAAAAAAAGATTGGATGGTTGTTACCAACCAATTGGATGGCTGGAGTAAGAAGTTGATTGATGACTTTATGTGTCTTTCATTTCATCCTTACAACACTTGCACAGTATATACTAAATTTTAGATAGAATACAGTGCTGAGCAGCTTTCCCTACATTTTAACTTTAGCGACTTGTCAAAGCACTCAAAAGCATCTGTTTTAGCATTCTAATTATGATTTTTGTCAAAATGATGGACACAAATGAAACTGCTGGATAATGCTGAGCACTGCAATTTTGTCAGGGATGTTATAACAACGGACAGTGCTATGATTTAAGTGGAAAGATTTGATTTTGTGTGTGTATGTGTGTTTTGGATGTTTCTCCACGTGATTAGTATTTGTCATGGTTATGCCATTGACACATATTTTACTAATCAGTGGTCATGACTGGAACAGGTAAACTACGTCAAGAGTTTCAGGTTAAAAATATGTATTATGGGTTATAATGGACCTGAATTAAGACATTAGCCTGCACAATATCTGCCCTATTTTATCTCCAGTAATTGCTATAATTTAGTCCCCTTATTAGTCTAAAGTTAGGTGAAATAGTTCAGAGACCTTATGCTTAGCAGTAAAAAAGATAGGGATCCATAAATATCTGAATATTTGTCATGCATCAGATTCTTGTTTTATAACAGTTGCAGTGCATCTACTCACTTGCTCATTATTGTTTCACTATGAGGTCAGTTCTCAGTAAAAAATGGTACATTCTGCTTGTTTTGTGGTCCAATCCACACACTTCTATTAGGCTTTTTGACTCAAACTGTCACTGTCACAATGTAGCTCAAAATGCAGTTCCTTTCACAGATTTTGGTTCCTGTTTTCTGAAAGTTTCTCATGGCCGTGTTGTTTTCCTGCTTATTTATGAATAAATGGGTTCAGTACAGTAACTCCAGCTTCCCAAAAGGATTGTTTTTTTCTGTGCAAAGGATTTAAATCTCCGCTTCCTAGCACTTTATTCTACAGGACTGTAATTGCTAAAGTTTTGATAGGATATACGTATCATTTATAGAACACAAGATATGTATCTTCAGCTAGTACAGCATGATTCTCTACTGTATTGTATACTTAGGGAAGAGACTGAAGAGGCTATAAAAGGTATATAGGTGGGGGAGAAGGGCAGGTGTTGAGGTATTGGGGAAACATGGTTTTATACAAATAGGATTATGCTGTAACTCTGGGCACATCTTTTAAAAGAAGAGTGCTCTCTAGTCAGGTCTCTTAAAATGTTGGATTTCTTTCTAGCTTTGTAAATAGTTGCATGTAGAGCTTTCTGAAAGGTAAGTAGCATTTATAAGGTTATTTGAAGGAAAAAATTTTCAGTTCCTAGTGGCAAAATAATTAACTGGATACTTGTAAAATGCAATGACAAGGTAAATGGCCAAAGGTAAAATTTCCAGGAAAATCAGACTGTTTCTTGCAAGCAGTTTTTCATTCTTGTCATGTTTTATGTCAGCAATGTTTTCTCTTTTATGGAAAGTGAGAAGGACTTAAAATGGAGTCATAACATTTTGAATATTTGAGCCATTAGTGGGATATTTTCTGAAACCTTTGCTATTCAGCAATTTTGTATGTGACCATTAACCACATGGATTTTAGTAATAGGTATGGGTGTATCTTTTATTTCATTAATTAATCTTTGAAGGAGATCATATAACTGAAATTGTATAATGTACTAGCCACAAATGCGTGCTCTTTTCATTTCAGAGGAAGGGATGAGGCACTGTTGGACAAATTCAATCCTTTTGTTTTTAAAATCACTGAGCAATCAGCAATTTTTTCATAAGTATTATGCACAGCATCTTGCCTGTCATATGCTTGTCTCTCCTCAAAACCCTCTGTTCATTATCTAAGTAAAAATTGCCCTCCTTTTATTTTATTCCCCACATTTAATTCAGATTGCTTCATGAAATTATCACCCTATAAATGTTTCCTACATTTCTTGTTTCTCCTCTTTTTCAACAAGCAAGATAAATCTATTACTTAAAACAAGATTTTTTTCTGCCTGTCACTTTCTCCTTAGGCTATATTACTGCATGTTTCTGCTTTGGATGACCTTCCAGCTCTTTTCAAATTTTGGCAAAAATGAAATTTATACATCTCAGATAACTTCTGGCTTAGTCCATTTTTCCCTCCCTTCTCTCTCACACATGCTTCATCAGTATTTGCTGCTCACTGCTAAAAATTATAGCAGACATGCAAAGGTGTTTGGCATAATAGCCAAATTTTATGGAGTTTTCACTAAATTATAATGGATTCTTCTGTGTCACTAGCAGGTTTTCCACAAAATGCAGTACCACTGTAACTAACCACAAGGTTCCTTTCATTCTGTACTGGGGGAAATGTATTTATGCATTATCAACAGTCTGAGAAAATGAAGTAATATAATATTTTTTGTTAAAAATGAAGAGCAGAATCATTCTTGTTTGCCACAAAGTACAGCCTCCAAAACCTCCTCTTGAAAAATCCCCTTAGTTCTCCAGGGGCTTTTCCACTTTCCAGGGAGTTCATCTGAATTCTCCTTCTCAGTAAAACATAACACAAAATTAAAACATGTAAATGAACAAGACAACTGTCCATCGCTAGTTGTTACTGTCCTTCCTATTTCAAAAACTCTTTACTATTCACTTGTGCCTGTTACTGCATTATATAAGCTGTGTACAGCTGTATATAAAGCCCTGTATAGTCATTCAATTGCAGTTAATTTGTGTAAGGCAACTTACACAATTTGAATAGTACTTCATTTCTCAAATAGACTCAATGACTAAGTGGTTCACACTTATACTCATGGGTTCCCCCACTTTCCCAGAGCCTAGAAAAGGCCCTTTTAAAAAAAGTGAACAAATACAGCTGCCAAAAACTTCAGTGTTCACATACCTCTTTTTCCCATATGCTTGAATGTCTTGCTCTGGGCATTTATCCCACTTTCCACATACTCTAGAAATACATATCAGGCTTTTCAGGAGTTGAATGACTGGGAGCTTTTGATCGTCATTTCCAGTAGAGTATCTTTGCACAGTTGCTTAGCCTGTGGGCTTTTCTGGGCATTGTAGTATGTTATGGGCCCAGGATTACTTCCACTAGAAGACTATCCCTTTCATTTGTGACAGAACCAGCCTGTTAGCAAAATACACAGTAGTAAAAAATACCCTAGGATGCCTGTTAGCCCTCCGAGTGAAGACACAAAGTTGACGTGTTAATTTTGCCTGCCAGTTTGCATCAGTTTGTAATGAACAGATGTGGTACGTTGTGGCAGGAAAGCGCGGACATGATGGGATACAGGAGGATGTCTCCTATTTCTGTTCACACATGATTCCATCGGGGGGTTCCTGGCAAGAACAGTGTTACAAGACATGACCTCTTTATCATTTCTCCCACAGTTTGGATCATGGTTGAGCTTTACGAAGGTGAAAGGCTGGCTCCTGAAAGGTCAGCTTCTAAAGATGTACATTGTCTTGAAATGTACCTTTCAAAAAGCACCTAAAGCAGGTTAGAAGTACAATTCCTGTTACGCACACAGCAGCTAACCTTCTCAGGCATATTTGCAATGTCATCAGGTACCTGTCAATATCATTAGATATATAAGTACTATTTTAAATTTGGCTTGCTCTAACACTTTGACAAAGAGTATAGTGTACCTCCAAGAAATTTTTCTAGACAAGTTGTGAGATCTGTTATCCTTACAACAGATAGACAAATCCCATCATGATCCTCACAATTCATGCAACTCCCTCAGCTACAGGCTCAGAGTTGCCAGTTTTGAAGGAGACTGAAAAGGGATATATATTTGGCCAGCAACGGCATAAATTTTTTGTTCTTTGGTATATGGTTGTTGTCGTCTGGCTGATCTTTGCTGATCATTAACCTCCATTAATTATAGTGGGTAGATTTAGCTGGTTTCTCTGATTTTTTGTTTTAATTACGGTTAAAAGATTGCACTGTGTTTTTTGTTTTTTTAATGTGTTTTGTTTTCTTTCCCTCTCCCTGAATGGCTTTTCTACCCTGGAATCCACTAAAACCTAGCATCATTTTCCCTTGAGCACAAAACTTTCATGCAGTCCAGCCAAGTCCACTGTGTCATTGTCTCAGGTCCCTGTCAGTTTAAGATATTCTCTCTAGTATTTTTTCTCCTTGATGTAATTGTAAAATCCCATCATATTACCACTAAGGCCTTTGACGGTGAATAATTTTATTTGGTTTGTGACCTTTATTTATCTTTTGCTTGCAAGCCTTTAATGGACTGTATACTCTTGTTTTCTTGTCTCTTCTATATTTCATTTCCAGCCTCGTTTATCTTCTGACATCTTCTACTTACTTCAATGCCTCTTTTTTCCTATTTTTTCCTTGCATTCTTCTGCAGACTACTCACTCTTTTTTGTTCTATATTAATGCGTTTAATACCGAGACAGTGTGGTTTCAGGAGATTTGCTCCATGTAATTCAGTAAGCAGAGATGAATTATTGTCAGTCACATTATTTTCATGACTCAATTTTCTCACTGTAAAGAACTGGATATTTGATTATCAAAAATTCCCATCCCCTGAATGTTGTTCAGTTGGGGCCAGACTTGTAGGCATGGATAAAGTTGAATAGCATGGGTACCTCAGTAAGATTGATTCTGTAAGCAGCCCAACAATCATGGCATAATGCAGCCAATGTTTCTTCATTGTCCAGGAACTGACTTCCTTAATTCTAACGATCTTGTAGTGCCTCTTAGTGGGACCCCTTTCTCTGCTGTTCTAAAAGAGCATAGCTTGAAACAACTGACAACTGCCACAGAAACACCTACTGTAATATCCTTTGTCTACACAGTTGTCCTCTTTTTTCTATCTTTGCATTATCATTCTCCAGAATGAAAACAGGTTTTGAAAAATGGTAGTGGTGGCAGTATTTCAATGACAAGACTTAAAATATGGTAATAATCATTGAATTTCATATATGTAATACAACATATAATACATGCACATATATACATACAATAAAATATTATTAAAATATTATAAAGTCTATAAAATGTGACAGACTTCTACATCTATATTTGACAGTCTAGACATTTGAGGTAGTGGCAATTACTAAGGGATACAGTAAAATATAAATTCCCTGATGTATTCCCTCAAACAGCATGAATCTATTTGTATTGCTGGATTACCATCTGCATAGCATTAACTATAGTAAATACTCTGTGATTCTGAAAATTAGGCTATTTTTAGTATTTAAATTCATGCAAAGGATTGCAAAGAAAATCTCTATAAAATGAAGGGTAAACACATTCTGTTGGCTGCTATAGTAAAGTTCCTTCAAAAGTCATCACAGGGTTTCCAAATCTTTGTCTGAGCTAGGACAAGAAATTCTCTTGTTCTGAATCCATCCTCTATATTAGACATAGACACAAGATGTTTCCATTGTTGTCGAATTCTTTGTTACCAGGTCATCAAGGTGAGCTCTGGGATATCACCAGCCACATTAATGAGGGGACATTAGTGTTGGCTCTTTTAGTTGTCAGACATACCTGTGACTTGCTAGATTCTTCCAGGAAGAATGGTTTTTAAGTTTTTCAGTCCTGAGAGTTGGTCCCTGGTGTACTTTCTTCCACTACTCACCAAACAAGTGTCTGTAACAGAGGTATGGGTTTTTTTGTTTTTGTTTTTTTTTTTGGTGGTCAAACTGTAAAACAGTATTACTGACATCAATATCAAAAAATAATGCATTAGGCTTGTTAAAATTAAGACTGAACAGAAAAACTGGGAGATGGGGGGTTATTTTCTTTATAATTTTTTGGTCATTGTAAACAAATAATATATTTCAATTTTTTAAACTGATTTCTTCTAACCTTCACAGTATATTCAAGTTACATTTTCAAAGTTTTTAAGAGGAGTGAATTGTAGTTTGGATTAAACCAATAAATATCTAGAGAACCTGATTATACCTCAAGCATTGACAACAGTATTTTGGCTAGTTTTGTGATTATTCTCCTAAGGTCCCCCCACCTTGTTGTAACCTTTTCATGTATAAGACCTGAAAGGACTGCAAATTGGTTCCTGCTGGAAGTCATAGATTTGCAGTAAGGAAAAGGATTCTGGAGTCCTCAAAGGAGTCTCAAAAGATTGTCTTGCTCATCCCACTCTCTGAAGACATGAACAACTGTGAACTACTAAATTCGGACAGATGTTTGTGTGGCCTGTTCTTACTGCTGAAAATATTTTCCAGATATCTAACCTAAATACTCCCTTGGCAGATCTGCCATTCACCATGAATACAGAGAAAATATTCCTGCTGCATCCTGCTATCAGCGTTTTAAAACTGAGAACTATTATCATCCCCTATTTCCCCCAGATTTTCACTTTTGGCTAACTCATTCAATCCTCTTGGTAAATCACATTTTCTATATCTCTTTTCATTCTGGTTGTTGTCCCCTGGATTCTGCCAAAGTAACTTACATCTTTTCTAAAATGTAAAAAAAACCACCCCAGACACACTGTTCCACATCTACTCTTGCCGGATAAGGTCTAGAAGTGTCTAGAAGTCTCTGCTTTATACTTTTCAGTGTGATGTTTGCATTTTTAGCAACAGCATGAGTCATGTTTAGCTTGAGATCCGCAGTAGCTCCTGGCTGCTACCTAACTAGCTGATCTCTCCTCTATATTTATACAGATGATTAATCCTGCTAACATGTAGTAAGTACCTTGTACTTCTCCCTCTTGAATTTCATCTTAGGTTTTTCAGGCTACTGCTCCAATTTGTCAAGATAATTTGGAATTCTGTTCTTGTCCTTCAGTACACTTGCTGTCTCTCCTAGCTTGGTATTGTTTGCAGATTTAATTAGCCTACTCTCTATTGCCAGTTTCTCCTTCTAGCCCCAGACCTGTGGGTTCTCCTCCACACGTCTGAAAGCACAAAGTAAACACTAAAAAATATTTCTAAAATATCTCCTGTGGCCAATTATAGCCCTACCATGATATTAATTCATATTAAGATCAAAGATGAGGAATACAAATGAACTTATGCGCTTAAATTATGTTATAGCTTTACACAGAGGGCGCTTATAAATGCTGGATAACGCTAGAAATTTATAATGCAACCTTATACCAGTATTAGAAGTGAGAACATTAAATTACATTATCTCTATTTCTGAACTTATTATGAGTCAAATTATAACATTCTAAACAAACATTAGTACAAAATTGTATCCTTTTGTCATTGCTTTAAACTGCTCTATTTAACTTTAAGGTATAATTCTCTATTAAATGGTTCCAGGAGAAAATTCAGTGTTTATCATTGGATTTTATTTTCCATAAGAGTGTGAGAGCATGAAGTGAGGAAAAAAAAAATCATAAACTGATGAAAATGGCCAAGAGACTTTAGAAATAAACAAATATTATCCATCAAGCTAACTTGAAGGTATTTAATCTTTCAACTGTTTGCTTGCATCATACACCACCATACCGATACACCAAATAAGAGAATCTAATTTATGCTTATAATTTCCTTTCTTCCATCATGTGTTGTTTATTTCAATTCTTAGGTGAATCCTATATACCTTAAAATTGTCAGTGTGTGCTAATGTAATCAGAGATTAGCCTGGTATCTTTTCTCTGAGACTAGCCAGGGCTATACCTTGCAGAAATACCCTCAGAGAAGTATAGAAGAATTAGAGTATTGGTCAATAAAGGAAGCTTTTTCTTCCCCATCAATTACAGACTAGTATTTCTCTGAAGTTTAAAGGATTATGGCTCTTTTTTGTTTTATCTAAAATAACTGTGGATTTTCTCATCTGTATTAATGTCTACTCCTTTTTTAAATTCCTAATAATATCTTGGCTTCAATGATAAGTAGTGACAATCCATTCCAAAGTGTGGAACGCATTTCTTATTCTTCATCTTTCATAGCAGAACACCTCTGACTAAAATATTAGAGCCACGGAGAAAGTTCAGTTTAATCTAATTAAAGCTTGTCTAATGAACCTTGTCGCTTTTTATCCACGGGGATTCCATGGTGCTTAGGTGAAGCACCATATACAATTCAGTACCTGGCATGTGCCTAGTTCGCCATGCCATAAGAACGGTCATTAGTATCAACTGCAATAATGCAGCAAGCACGGCAGTTCTATCCAGTCTACACAAAGGTAAGGAATGTTATCTGAATTTTATAAATTATTTTTTACTATAGAGTAATAACATTACTGAGTAATAAAATAATCTTTGGATATCCTCATTTTGTATCTTCAGACCTCTTTTTTTCTTCATAGATTATCTAACACTCCATTAAAGATAAATGTATAAGCTATGAGATGTTTGTCAACTCTACATTGAAATGTGGATCTGGTAGACATATTTAGCCATGTAATTCCTCTCATACATCATTAGAAGAACTTTAAGTAGTTATGCATCTAGTAACTTTGGAGGGCATCCAAAAGACAGGCTGTTTCTCCATATTTTATCCAAGATATTTGAACTTCATAACCTAAAAAAAAAAAAAAAAAAAAGACAAAAAATTTGCAAGTGAGCTTTCTATATTGCCTCCACTATTCCTTTCCTCTTATTTGCCATGATTAAAACAGAGTCTAAAGAACCTTTCTATGAGTTCTTGTATTCAAACAAGAAGCACAACGGCTGGAAAAGTAGCAAGTCATGATAAAGAAAAAGGGGCAGCCATATTCTTCTAAACATGAGAAAATTTGTTTTAATAGAGAAACATATTCAAACTTTTTAAAACACGTAACCTTCTTTATTTACAACTGGACTGACTTCATTTTAAGTCATGGAAACTACAATGGACAGAGTCGTAATGGATGTGCATGCACTCTAATATATATCTGTGCATGAGCTACTGCATGAAAGAAACTCTGTATATTAAATGCAACATGGTGCCTGCACTGCTGCACTGATAAAGTACTACAACAACCAGCTATAGCTTTCAGAATTGGTATTACCAATGACCTAAGCAAATCTATAGATACTCCCAGAGGAGAGACAGACTAATCAGTTGATTGCCACAGAGCCGGAGTGAGTCATCCTTCCACCTTCGATAAAGGAGAAGGACAAAATAAAGTACCCACTCAGTGGGTCTGAGGGACAGACAGTAAAAATGACACTGATTAGCAAAAAAAAATACATTGTATCTATCAAAGTAAATAACCAACAGCTTTATCAGAAACTACTAACAATAAAAAAACCCTCCAAAATGGCAGCATTTGTTATGAGCACCCAGGAAGGTACTCTACTCAGGAGGATAATTTTCCCTAATGTGTGATTTTCTTCTTGAACTGTTTTAAGTAATCCATTCTACCTTTTAGCCCAGCAAAAAAGATTTTTCCCTTCCCATGACTTTATTTTACATATAGACTCCTACACAAAGTTATTTCACTATTTCTGTAGAGGGGATATTTTTTCCTGTGTTTTCCCCCTTCAATGACAACTTGCTATGACTATTCTAATCTCCAAATAGTCACTCAGCATCAGAAATTACTGTAATTCAAGTTCTGAACACTTTCTTTTTTGAGTTTTCATTCCAAGGACACATCCATCCCATTTCTTTTCACCAGTGTCTTTAAAATTCTATAGCATACCAAAGCATACTAACTGAATTGAAGCTCATTTCAAGATTAACTACTGTGTTTAAAACACGAGCAAGAGTCATGAAAAATTTAATGTAGCTTTAAATTTTGAATAGATGCTGTACATGTACATGGTTATAATCTGCACTGCACTAAAGAGCTCCACAGAAATGCCTTCAGTTTATAATAGTATATTTTTAATATGAGAGTTTAAAAAATTAATACTCTTTATATTTTAAAATTATCATTCTTCAGGTTTCTAAATCCTTCTTAACAGAAGTATTCAACTTTCTTTCAAGTAAATGAGATGGACTTCATGGGCCCTACCGCTGTTTTTTTTATTTATTTTTGTTTTGCTTTGTTTTTCCTACTTTCCAGGTTTTAGTAAGCATTGTTTGAGTAAGAATTTTACTATTGCTATATGTCATATAATTTCATAAAGTATATGAGTATGTAAGCATGTACAGTCACATGTATCTCCAAACTGAAGGGAATTCATAATCTCTGAGAAAGTGTATTTTTGTTTGTTTTTATATAAATTTTCAGAGATAGAACACAGGCCCTAAAGTGTTAGCAGAATATAGATGAATAAAGAATAGTTACATTTTAAAGTAAAATTAAATCTTCTAAAAGACTTCAGGTTAATGTAGATACATT
Organism: Apteryx mantelli; assembly: GCF_036417845.1. Classification (NCBI taxonomy): domain Eukaryota; kingdom Metazoa; phylum Chordata; class Aves; order Apterygiformes; family Apterygidae; genus Apteryx; species Apteryx mantelli. The sequence goes on from NC_089979.1 coordinate 83,418,143, forward strand.
TGCCTCTCATTCTATACCCAAATTATCTCACCTGTAAATGTAAAATTCTATCTCCTGTTTAATATGTTGAAAGCTAATGGATGCTATTGCAGTTGCTAATATAAACCATGCGCTGCCCCTGAAACTCAGAATAGAGCCCATGTTTTTTCTCCTGGACTAGAAGCTCATGAGATATCCGTTTTAACATTGATTAGTCTACTGACATGTTCTTTCCAGCTAGGCTCTGTACAGTGCCCTAACTTAAACTTCAGTTACAGATATTGAAAAACAAACAAACAAACAAACAAAGTAAACAAAATATGATATATATCATGTTGCTTTGCATATTTCTTGAAACTGTTGAAGTAGCAGTTTAATAGTGAACTCAGTCAGAAGCCGGGCTCTCAAACTTGAATGGACAAAAGCAGAAGAAAAGACCGTTACAGCGCTCTCTATATAACCTACCACCTGTCACAGCACAGCTCTTATTTTAAATTGTTCTGGCTTATCTGGATCATGTGGATCCTCCAGAAGCACTGGGACAGCTCTACTGTGGCACTGGGGGCATCGATAGACTGCTCAGCTGAGGGAGCTAGTGTCAGTGTACGCTCAGCTTCCCTGCTGTGACATCTCCTACAAGGATGAAAATTTGTCAGCGAGGTTTCCAAGTAAGGCTCTTTAAAGAAACTCTCCTACCTTCCATTACAGTTCTCTGAAGCCTGCTAGGCTGGACTGACCAGGACTACTTTTTTGATATTTTACTCTCTCCTCAAGCTAAGCCATATCGGTATTCAAGCAGAAGCTTCTCCTACATTGGATCAACAGCTCAGAAAAGATGGTTAAGTATAAAAATACGGCTTCTATTTGTATACATTGATCACTGTGTGTGTGTGTGTGTGCGCGTGTGTGCGTGTGTGCGCGTGTGCGCGTGTGCGTGCATTCTACAGCTGACACTATGCTGTACTCTGCTCTGCAATCAGCTGCAAAGTAATCCCAGAGCTTTGTCAGCCTCACATCACAGGAAATCTGTTTTCAATACTGTAAACTAACTAATGAAAATCAACAAAGTCTCAGAAGCCATTATTGTTCCCTCTACGTTCCAAAGATGAGAGGTTATGGAAAGATGAAGTAGCCTGAAAAATCATCGAAAGATTGGTAAGAAGTTGAACAGTGGCCTGAGTAAAGCTGTTTAAGGGAATCAGCACTCTGCTGTCTATGAAGGAAACCTCAACACCTTTCACTAATTCACGGGTCTAGTGATTCTTATCCCAATTTCTTAGCCAAGAAGGAAAATAGTCTTACGCATAGAAAGCAATACTGAACATTTTTATATAATTTTCTTCAAATCTGTATCTTCTGAATATTATTATGAATAGCGTAAATATTTTGTATGCATTTCTTTCATTTGAACTTGTTTTATACACGTGCATATACACGCGTCTTCCTTTGGAACTGCACCATGCATTTTGTAATTGATTTTCTTGACCTACAAAGCCAAATCATCAGAGGGACCAATTAAAACATGGCAGGATTGGTAGTTTGGACATATAAAGCTTGACAGAGACATGCCAGACAAAGCAAAGGCTTGAGAAAGCAATCTGCACTAGTAAGTTATGAAGTGGCATAAAAAGCAGGTTGTAAATGCCAAGGAGTGGAAGAAAGCTGAAATACTTTGATAACAAGGGGGAAAGCAACAACAACAAACAAACAGTAAGCTATGATGTTATTTCAGATTTTAAGTTCTGACTTTGATCTATTGCTTTGTCTGGAGCAACTTACTTTGACAAAATCCATGAACCAGTTTATTTATATGAACATGACTGTGACTTAGGATAATTGTTCCAGAAAATTTTGAATTTTGTAACAGTATAGGAAAAAGGGAACAAATAATTCACAAGCACCTAGATCTAGAATTTGCCTAGAAGATGCTGACTTGGGTAAAGTGGGGAACATCTTCCTGTCAGCTACTATGTGGAGCTCTCTTCTTAAGGAGTCCAGTCCTCAGCAGAGGATGATGTAATGATGACATATATTCTTTCTTCTGCCCTGAAAAGGCATCTTCTCAAAAGTGTGTTTGTGGGGGATCTGACCTTCTTCCGTATTTATTCAGAAGCATTTTATGTGAGACTAAATCCATTAAAGAAATAGGCTTAAACGCCGAGTACAGGTATTATGGATATCCTTGCTTGTGGTGACACGTGCGTGAGAGTGAAGTTACAGAAATGTCTTTTTTTTTCCCCACAAATAGACAGTGTCCAAGGAGTGTAACTGCATATAACCCCTTAGGCCTGATGTTTCTCCCTTCTATGGATACGCACATACATTCATAGACTCTTCTATGTTCTAGCCATACAACACAACACTATTAACTAAGCAAAATAGACATAGAATCAGAATGGTTTTTCAGTTTGATTCATCACCTTAGTGACATTTTCTCATAAATAGACTGAAATTAAACTCTGAGAACTCAGTGTATCCATGTATCAGTTATGAAACCATTCACATCTCTTGCTACTTTTATAGGCCAGAATTCATTTTTTGCCCTTAATATAAAAATCAGCTTTGGCTGAAGTTATTGAGATAATTTTATTCTAGATGTTTTAGAGTATATCATAGCTATCAAATACAAATTGTATATAGCCAATTGCATGTAAAACATTTTTAAAACATAAAAGGTGCATTGGTTAGCATCAATTTGCTGCAACTGTATTTCAGCATACAAATACTGTGGCCTGTATTTTGTATGGTTTGTTCAGGCTCTATTGCTGGGCTGAGAATGTAGTGTAGAGATTCTACATATAGCCTGTTTCATTAGGTGCAGAAGAGAGCCTGAATATGACTACCTTTACAGCTCAAATAAAATGCTATTGACAGTGATATGTGGTGCCAAACAGAGCAGCCCAGATTTGTCTATTGGTATTATTTTTGCAGACCTTTTAATAAGCAGTGCAGGGATTCACAGCCCAAATGATCAACCTGAACACCATATTCCTCCATCACTAGCCTTCCTTTTTCACACCTTTATGCCCTCACCTCCCCAATACTCTCATTAAGTGCCCTCAGCTCTCAAACTAAAATTTATAGTCTAACCTTCACCTTGAGCACCTATCCCTCCAGCTACATGTGCCTAGTTCCCATTTCACTATCAGTCATCTGTTTCATGGCAAGTGCTCTTAGTGCATATAGGATTGCTTACTGGCTATCAGCTGCTGCATGGTAATCTTGAGCTGGACAGGAGGTTTTCTGTCGACTGCCCTAAAAGTCCAGCTACCTCATTTTATCATATATGCTTGTCTCCTCCTACAAAAGTATTCCTCCCTCCTCACACCCCTTCCTTCTCCGTCAGAATAGTATCCTTTTGATGCAATGCCCTGTCTTTAACCCTCATTGTCATTGCAATACCTCTGCTCCCAAGCACCCTTCCTCACATGCCCTTCACTCACCCTCTTTTGCTTATTTGAGGAGAATTATATGTGTCTTAAGTCTCTCTAGAGATTGCCATGTATTTGGAAGTGCAGCATTAGTAATTGTTAATTTCCACTGTTTCTCAGTTGCCTAACCAGCCAGTACTGGCTTCCCCCATCACATACTGATGACTACACAGCTGAAACAGTCAGCCCTACTCTCCTAGCCCTCTGTTTGATCTGCAGATTACTGATCCTTTTTGAAGTAAGAAAAGTCAGGCTGGCAAAAGAAATTGTTTAAGCAAGTGTTTAAAATATGTGGACTGTATGTTTCACATCATGTAGACCTGATGCAGAGGATAATCATCCCCTCTGATGGTGCTCTTCTCATTGCCTTCAAAGATATCTTTATGCTGCATGCAAAGCAAATGCACCCAATTTCTTTCACTTATACATTGGGCAGCATAAGGGAAACTGGAGTGGATCCAGAAAAGCATTTAGCATCCATCAATGCTGAGTTGCAATGCTAACCCAGGAACCTAAGTAGACTCCCTAAACATAAATTAGGAGTATAAGCCTCCTATGTACTCTTTGAGAAAAGTTAGACTTCGGAATGTGAAGTACAACCACCAGCTTGTCAAGTAAGGAGAAAAGTTAGATGAGAAGGCAATTCAAAGACAGGACTATTTCTTAAACGTACTCCTCCCACAACTTAGACGCCTCTGTTGCACTTTTCTGTGGGAAATCAAGTCCTTTCTTTCAAAGACTGTCTTTTGGTATATCTATTTTGAAAAAATGGAAAAAAAAAAAAAGAAGGAACTGGTCACGATAGTAGTACTATCATCCCTTTTCTTGTTATACAATCAAGCGCTTATATTACTCACCTAGGGTGGCTTGGGGTGAAATCTGTTCTTTGTCAGCCAATTTAAGAGAGCTTTTCTCACAGAGCTTCTCTCAGTCTTCACTATCTTGGAGCTAAGTGCTAAACTGCCTGGACCTCTTCTCCTCTCTTCTAGTTGTGCTGTAAAGATGTGTTGTATTTATGCAAGTATGTATGAAATGAGAAGATGCAGACTCATTATAATGAAGGGAAAGCAGGAGTAACTGATTTTTCACCTAAGTAATGAAGGTGCTCACTTAGTAAAGGAAAAGGAGAGTTTGGTTACAGACCCAGCTCTACTGACTCTTTCACTACATCCACTAAATTAACCACACCTGGAACTCCTTGACACTGAAAACAACTGGCAAGGGATGTCCCAGGTTCATGCTGTTAAATGCTCTCACCCTTATCCAAATCACCTTTTGAAAAAGTGTCCCCTAGCCTCTTCTAACTCCCACACTGTGTCTTGGAAGTGCAGGTTGGCTTGGGTCAAGCCTGGGCCAGGGACAGCTCTAACAATTTAACAGCACAGGTGATAGACTCCAGTGCCCAGGAACATTCCCTTGAACTGTTTAATTTTTAATAATAAAGATATAGCATTTATGTATTTTATCTACTGATTGTTTCAGGTAAAATGCATAAACAGACTTTGGACTAAATCAGGTCTGGATAAGTCTTATGGATTTTATTTAAAAGGGCGAACAAGCAAATACTCAAATAAAAATACCACTAAGCTAATGAAGAGAGAACGTTGCAATGATTAAATTAAGGTTGCAATTAAGATTAAATCAATAGGTTCAAATTATTCCATCACCCAAAGTAATACAATAGGTAATCAAATCAAGTTATGACAGGAGAAGAGATTATTATATTGTAGTCTCCTCTTGGAAGATTTAAGGAGGAGCCAGATTCCTTTCAGTGTATATCCCAGCCAGCATTATAACTAATGCAGCACATTGGCTTAGATAATGAACAGAATTATCTACAGATTGCCAGAATCACTCCTTATTTTGGGTTTACGCCATTCTAGTTTGCTCAAGACAGCAATAATTGCCTCTTCTTTCTTTTGTAAGAATCCAGGCTGCCCTTTCCCATCTTACCACTTTCTCCTTTGAGTACTTTGCTTATTTCCTTTCCATTTAAACAGTAACACAGAATAGTATCTCATATCTAACACAGGCATAATTGTTAACTTCATGTGATAGCAGCATTTTAAAAAGGAATATTTTAACCTAGAAAGACCTCCTGACTGTACAGTGACAATGAAGTGTTCCTCTTGCACCTATTGGGAGGTCCATACCAGTACACTCACATACCCTGCAATAAGAGAAAAGTCACAGTTAACAGGAGATTAAATCAAAGAAAAAATCATTTGTTTTTCAGGCTCTTTAGCTCACAGGATTGTTATTTATGTGGCACTAGATATTGAAGGTTTAAAATGTGAGTTCTTTCATCAGTGTGTGTGTGGATGGGTTAGACAGCTGATTCCAGTGTTTCACCTTTTGCCCCAAGCCCTACCTAGGGAAGGCAGAGTATGTGGATTTAGTTGTTGTTATCACTGGGATGAAAGGAAAAAAGACAGCTTTTCCCATCTTTATTTTATAGGCATTATTCCCCATTCATTCTGCCTCAAAAATAATCTTTCATGACTTTATGGCCAATTAGATTAATTGAAATAGTAAATTAGTAACAAGCCATCCTCTTAAGATATCACCTAAATTAATAACAAGACAGCACCTTGTGATACCATTGCATAATATCTGACATATTCCTTTTGGATATAACAGTTGACCAGCTCCTTTACCATACAACAGTGAACAGCTAATATTCTAGACACTTGTTCTTTGTTTGGTGGTTTTTTTTTATTAGCATATTATGCTGTGCAAACTCAAAGATCTTAAAAAGCTAACTTATTATATCTTAGCAGTTTCTTTTATAATCCAGACTTGTAAAGTCAAAGCAGGAAATCCAGTTGGGCAGGACTTATTTACCATAGCATTAAATGTCTGGAACTAATTAAATTTTTATCTTTTAATTATTTTTAAAAAATTCCAAAGCCACTTTTTTTTTTAATGTTCTACTTAGGATTGATGTCAGACAACCAGGTTAACTGGACTTTCCTTTTCTTTATTTCCTTTCAAGAGCCCTCAAGTCTTTCATGAACTTTGCAGTTCGACCTGGTGCCACTGATTCTAACAATTCAGTGGTCCCAGTGTGGCTATTTACCACAATATTTAATAAATTTGCTCAATCTCAGACACATCTACATTGTATATTTTTATTTCAAAAAGATAGGACACCATTCTGCTCTACCTTTTGCATATGACAACCTGTTTTGAAAACGTGGAATTCATGATGATGATAGCTTAATCACTTTTTTAGGATTATTAAATAACCTTTCATGGTAGCTGCTTTCTTTCATGCTTAAAACATAATAAGAACATTCTTTCTAGCTTTCCATTCTCTACAAGATAAGCTCATTTGTGATTGATTTGCTAAGTTTCTTCCCTGACTTCCTTATCTACTCCCTTATATACATCTATACTTAAACAAAACTTCACTTTGTTCAAAACTATCATATTTGCTTACTCTTTTTTCTGCTGAATAATGGGATTATTCTTGAAAATAAATACATTCAACTAGAAGTAAAGATTTAGCTCAAAAGGACAGACCTCAGAAATAATCATGTTTTTTATTGACAACAACATTAACATGAATTCACTTGGAGATATACTGTTGGCATTAGAGCTGAGCACTTGGGTAATAGCAAAAAGAGCATAGGAAAAGAAACTTGCATACAGAAAGATGCAAAATCTTTCAAGTCATAGGGAGCCTTACCTCTGATTTCAGCAGCATTAGCTTGTCCCTTGGAGTGGAATGGGACAGAGAGAAGAAAATTAGGAAATAAGAGAAAGGGAAAATAAAAAGTAAGGAATTGGCAGGGGTAGCAAGGAGCACAAGCAACGTAAAAGGATTACATAGACAATACTGAAAAGGCCGTTTTGTTTGTTCAAATAAAGTTACTGTTCTACAAATCATCCCTGCATCCACATAACTTTTTTTTTTTTTTTTTTTGGTAGAATGAAAAATTAGGAGGACAGCTATGGTTTTTAATGGACAGCTTTCTTTTAACTTAACCTACACCTACAGGTTTCAAGAGCATTATCTGTTGAGTGCAGGGACTTTTGGCTGCAACAGTTTTTATAGTAAAAGCTGACTTAGGTAATTCCACAACCCACACTTATTTCTGGTATGAAAAAGCTGAAAATTAAATGAATTTTATTTGTACTGAGAATGGATAGTCCTGTGATACACAGATGACCTCCCTGTTCATATCAGCCTAAGAAATAGGATGACTTTTTTTTGTTAACCATTGCTGTTGCCAATGGATTTATGTCTGAAACATATCCACATCATCCCAGATAAAAGGTGAGTTAAAAGAACTCAGATCTCTTTTTCCAGAAATATTTCAATATGAATAATAATTTCCTTTGTATTCTTGAAATTCCCCCTACACTTTCTGTCAAAAAAGAAAGACCTTACACAAAAAAAACACAGTCTTCCAAGAGGCTTTACATACAGCTATTGTTCTGTAAAACACCTCTTTAAAAAGGCTGTGTTTTAGTGGCATGTGAAGTGATAATCTATGAGTAATATATACAATAAAAAAAAAAGATTTTAATCACTATTATTAAGTCTACTTATTGTTTAACTCAGTTACATATTCTCCACATATATATATGTATATATTTTTTATATATCCAAAGTATGTATAAATCAAATCAAGTAAGGCTTCAAGTCAAAGTAAGGTTTTCAATAACTATATTTTCATAACCTTCAGGATTGAGAACATTGGAGAAATTTCAAATTACATGAACACAAATTTCTAAATTTATCATTCTTTTTAACTTAATAGTTAAATTATTACATTCACTATACCCTTTATAATTTATAAATTTTAAAGAGCTTCACTTTCTCAAACCAAAGTGTAAATAATAACTAATAATTATAAACACTAACTCCCATGTTATAGAATACTATGGTCTCTGGTTTAAAGGATTTGATCCTTTAAAAAGTCTTTATGTAGACCTTATTACATTACTCTGCAATCTGATCAGGGACATATCACCTTCTTCATAACAGCATATATATCATCAGACTGGTAGCTTTGTAAGGTCACTTTATATAAAATATGGAAATCAAAGGACCCAGAAAAAAATTATGTCATACAAATATGTGACAATATAAAATGTAAATACATAACAAAATAAGGCAGTTATGAAAATTGTGAAAGAAAGCTGGAAAGTAAACTGGAAAGCTATTTGGAAAGCTTTATGAAAAGGAAAGGAAATTAAGTGATTTAGGGAACTATATTTAAGCTAAACTTTGATGAAGGCTGATTGGATGAGGTTTTTGTTCATTACTCAGTCCTGTGTCCTACTTTCCTCTGTTCATTTTATTGAGTGTAGCGAGTTATAGTTCTCAGCTTTTTGGGGTCCATTTGGCTGTGACAACATATGCTAGAACAAATTTTAAAGGCCCTGTTTCAGCTGAAGCTGTGAGGCTTTGCTTTCTGTGCACCGCATCAGAATTCCTTCATCACGTGAAGGGCTCGCTCTACACTGATTTCAACAGCTACACTTTCAAATTAAGTTAAAGGAACAGACTGTCAAATAGTGCTGTCAATTTTTTCTTTCCTTCTAAACTATAAACAGATAGGTAGGTAAACAGACAGACAAGAAAATGACAACAGATTACCTATTCCCGTGACAAGGTAAGGCAAGCACTTCATTTTTGAAAGACGAACACAGAGAAAAAAAAGTATGTGCAATTTATGAGGATTTAAGCACAATTTGTACAGGCACACCTCAGAGATATTACGGGTTTAGTTCCAGGCCACCGCCATAAAGCGAATATCACAATAAAGCAAGTCACACGAATTTTTTGGTTTCCCAGTGCATTCAAAAGTTATGTTTACACTATATTGTAGTCTATTAAGTGTGCAATAGCATTATGTTTAAAAAAACAATGTACAAAATGTGGCACAGAGACAAGAAGTGAGCACAGGCTGTTGGAAAAATGGTGCTGATAGACTTGCTCGACACAGGGTTGCCACAAACGTTCAATTTGTAAAAAAAGCAGTATCTGTGAAGTGCAAGAAAAGAAGGTATGCCTGTATATGGAGCTTAACAGGCTATTTGCTTCACTTAATGTACAGAGCAGTATAGACTACACTTTCAAAAACTTCTATGGATGTGACAGAAACCTGACAAGATTTCAATGCAAGTGATTTAGCCTCCATGAAAAATTAATGTTACTTAAAGCTAGATCTTGGGGGGCAGTAAATATGTTTTTTGAGCAATGAATACTGTTAGGACATACCAGCATGTACATACATAAATACAAACATGCATACACACATTCAGAGGCTACTATATTCCCGTACTTAATGGTATTGAGAATTTTGCAGAAAGTGGTTAGTACCTTGCTGGAGTGCAGTGCTGAAGGCATCAAATGCAAGTGAATTAAATGACTCTCCTGCTCTTCAATGGCAAGTGGCAACACCTGCCATGGGATCAAGTTTTTTCTATTGCAATTGCAGGCTGTCTTCATATAACTCTTGGAAAGAAAAAATGCAGAAGATAACAGCTTGAATACAGTAATAGTAAAGCAATGATATTTCTCCATTTAAAGTCACATCAGAACCAATTCACCTTTCCCTTCCCCAAAAACAAAAATCACAGGTCAGGTATTCAGTAAGTGCACAAACGAGCTTTGCAGCACTTTGCTCTCAAAAGCAAGCACAAGAAGGAAAGCACAAGCTACCTCATTGTCTTTCTTTTATCAAACAGCATAAGATGAGTGGAAATCTAGTAGATGGATGGAGTCTCAGCAAAGGAGTAAGAGTATGCAGTCCTCCCATTTGTTTCATTTGATACTGTGCTGTTGAGCCATGGCTGAGGCTTTTCTTCAGATGAAAGAGCCAACCAGCTCCCTCCCGTAGGGGTATGGGAGGACAAGAGATGAGTAAGCCAGTGATCTGAGAGAAGAATGGGAGACATCTGAAAAAGGGATAACTGAGGAGAGAAAAATGGATAACTCATGATCCCCTGCTTATGGTGTGGGAATGAAAGTGGGAGTCAATGCAGAGACACTGAGAGCTCACCATAATGTGCAAGCAGAAATGAATGAGAGGTCACCCAGACAAAGAAGCCGGTGGAAGCGAGTAAAGGTCAACAGGTATGAAAACAGGGATGAAACCACCAAGGGAGACTCCTGGTGATTATTCAAAGATGCAGGATGATAATCAAGAGATGCCAGACTTGCCAAAACTGTTATGCAATCAGGATGTCCAGGAAAAGAAAACACTCGTTGCTGATAAAATCAATGGAGAGGCTGCAGATCACAGGGTGGAAAACAAACCAGGAAATCTGGCCAGAAATAAGTGTTAGAAGCTGTCATTAGAGTGGTTGCAGATGAAATGGAGTGAGTGGAAACCAAAGCAGTGTGATCTGTGTGTAGATAGAAAGAAGTGAAAACAATTTAATTAATTAATCCATTTAGAAATGAAAGTATGACAGGGTGCGTACTGCTGTTTGGGCAATGGAGCAAGGAGGGTCAGTAGTCCCATGGAAAACAGGACAGATATCTTAAAATTATTGATTGAGGAAGCCTCTCTGTTTTTAAAATTAACTGCCTGTACTATATGCACGGACATGCAGTCTGAAGGTCTAACCAGATTCCAACGTTGTGAACACATTATTATCAATATTACAGTTGAAAGTAATGCATTCATAATACACTCCAGACTTTTAAAATCGAGCAAGTAATGGACCTCCCCCTAAATATATCAGTGCAGTTTACTTCCAGTCAATATCACACTTTTTTTTCTTTTCAGCTTGTATATTCTTAGACGCTTCTTTTATACTAGAATGACAGCGTACTACACAACTTCTTGATCACCCTATCAAGTGCTGCTTGCTTTAGTTGAATTAGTCAGCTGAATGTGATTTCTCAGCTCAGCCATGAAAAAAAGCAAAATTTTGTGTTTGATCTGCAGATGATTGACTCAGTGAGCTGATGAAGCCTCACTGATGTTTTACTTGTACAGTAACTTTCAAGTGTGATTATTTAACAAAACTTCAAAAAATATATTAGTAGCCAATATTTTAAAGGCAAAAAATTATAGAAATAGCTATGAAATATTTCCATAATAAAAGAAAAGGATTCTGTAGAGAAAAAAAATATTCAGAATTACAGTTTTTTTCATTCATTTTATAGTAATGCTTTTTTACCTTTTAGTTTTAAAAAGTATGCATTATATGTTGTATATATCACAGTATTACACGTGTGTGTGTGTGCATGTGTGTGTATATGAAAGGATTAATCTGACTCATAATGCATGATTTTATAATCTTTCAGGATTCATAGGTCAAAACTAAACTGGGTAACCCAGGACAGCTTCCAAAATCTCAGGTCCATAAAGTTATGCTGACCGTATTTTGCAGTCATGTTGAATTGAGGTCTGTATGCATGCCTTGTACAGTAACTTGTGCCTTGAACACTTTGCTTTTCACTAGAAGGAAACATAACCTTGCAGGCAACAGGGCACCTTTGGCATGCTTCAGTATTTTCCCTAGACAGGACAGTTAGGGGAACATAACTGTGAGGAGTTCTTTGTAGCGCATCTAATCTATAGGTAATGCGCAACTATAATATTTTTTAATAGTTCTCAGAACTTTTTTTCTATGATTCACCTTCTTCCAGAAATTCTGTAGCATTAATTAGGAAAGCAAAACACACCTCCAACCATCAGACCCACACAGTAAGAGCTAGTTTCTTCCCTTTTGTACACAGGAAAAATATTATGCCTTGCATTCAGTTTGCATAAAGTACAAGTTCAAGAAGGCACTTAAACGTTAATTTTGGTGTTTGCAGGTTCTTAGTAAATGAGTATTAAGTATTGCCTAAGGCATAAATGTAATCTGATTTTGTTTCTTTATAAAGAAAGGAAAAAAAACCTGTCTTTTAAAACAATGCAGACTGAATATTGCCTATTAAAACAATGACACATTTGGACCCATTTCAAAGATAATATAAATGATACATTGATGTGATTTATATTTGAAATCATAGTAAACATTTTGAAAGAAAGTAGCATTATATTAATGCTCCTATATTGTTTCATATCTTAAAAATAACATGGAGTGATCTGGAGACATACACTTTCCTTACTAGCAGAAGAGAACACATAGTGGAATTGTTTAGTGGTAGGTTTAGTCCCTTATTTTATTTTTTCTACATTTTTTCCCCATATTTATTTTCTGTATTTGCTTCTAGAGCATTCTCTTTAAATTTGGCTTACAAAGGTAAATTCTCAAAACACCGTCACCATCAAACTATTTCATTTGGTTAGAACCTTCACTATTATATTGCTTAAATTATGACTTCAAAAAAATCTAATAGTAAATATTCTAACCAAATGATACATAATGAAGGATGTTTTCAACTTGTTTTTATTTTAAAAGTAAGCATGATGGAGGAAATATATTCATTACTTTCTGTATTCAATATTTCCATCCTTCTATAAAGACATACATCTTTTTCAGAGACTGTTGTTATTTCTTCCCACTGACACAGGTTTTGCTCTATACGCAGCGTTGTGGGTTCCGTAGCAGTAGCTGTTTCTGTTATGTTATGTATTAAGCAAATTCCAATGCACGTTTGTATTGCCTTTACCCCCTGCAGCATTGTACACCATAATGCTTGCACAAGAGAGTGGGAAATCAAGGGTCAGAATCTCAGCTGTTCCACTGATGGGTCATAATAGTTTAACTGATTTTATATATCAGATTGGGATGTGGGCTCATATATACTCTGAATAACTGAACTTCTAAATTCTGATTTGCCTTCCTCCAAACTGGCTTGTTTCTGTGATATAGCAAGGCTAGCCAGAAGAAGAATGCATGGAGTAAAAGCAGCAGCAATGTTGTTAATGGCACGATGGTGCAAGGATATAGAATGATGGATTCTTTGCAATGAGATACAGTATTAAACCAAATGATATAGCTGGAAGGAACAGACAAGCATCCAGGAATTCATGCCCTTCTTTAGGATCTATAACATTTATGCTGGGGAAACATTGTCCAAATCTTGTCTCCCGCTGTCTCATTTGTTGGGCAACATGTCTCATTTCTAACTCATACCACAATCAGATGTGGCTTTATTTCTACATGCAATGCCTTTATTTCCACGTGTTTAAATACGGATTTCAGTTAGTTAGTTAGATGTCTAGGATGATAAAGTGCTATGAAATTTTAGGCCCCTTTTCCTCCATTGAATTCAGCAAGGGGTAGAGCCACATACCACTTACCTGCTGTGTAGCCAGGGTACAAACTTGATCCTTAGCCTCAAAGCTCACAAATAAGTGGTCCTTAGCATTGAAGTTCATAAATAAGTCCATCTAGGATTAAAAAAAGAAAAATCTGTTAGCTACTTCTAAGCTTCTTTGAGGCCTGTAAAATCCCACTCCAAATTGAATTTTTAAATTATGGTACTATTTCCTTTAAAAGGTAAAACATTCAATAAGGCGTCTGAAGCTCTGATTGAGTCCCTGGCATATACATAAGAAAGACTTGCAAGAGAATTTGAAATGCTCTTTTAGATGTGTACTTATGGCTACTTAAATTTTCTCTGTAATTTAGTCTCACAACAGACTGCAGTTCTGGATTATTCACAGCAACCCTGATAAAGCAATCTATAGGTCTGTTCAAATGGAGTTCCTGGATGTATTTTACAATTGACTATCAAGTCAACCTCTCCAATATGTTTCAAGTACAAAAGCAAACATAGCAAAACACCAAACCAAACAAAGCTGGCATTAATGAATGCTTCCCTCTGCTGTAGGCTATGTTTATGTTTTCCTTACTTTTGAGGTTATGTATCAAATTCATATCCCCAATACATGCCCCTTATCATAAATTTTCAGTGCTATGCTTCTGCTTATGGTCAAAAGCCTCTATAAACAATTTCAAGTATTTTTATAAAACACAGATGTACCGCTAGCATTTTTCAGTTTTTGTCTTTAAGATTATTCAGGATGTTAGTCAATCTATTCAACACCTTTGTGAACTATGTTCTAGTTTTGGAAACCAAATCAAACAACATAAATGAAATTTCCAAAAAAAAAACAGAGAGAACTGGTGTGAGATAATATTTTGCATTCCAGAGTTTCTTGATCTTGCCAGATGAATGGCATCCCACACAGAAAAAAGAAAACAGGCACAACACCACAATTTTACAATTGTCTGTTAAAGTTATTTCTTCCCTTGCAAACAGGGCAAAAAAGGATGAATGCAGAGTCATTATTATGTTAATATAAGTTCAAACATGTGCACCCAAGAGGTAGAGGATAAATTAAGGTCAATAAAACTTTAAATGTAGCATTTCTTAATGTATGAGTACTGGCCTTCACAACAGGAACACTGGAAACATTTCTAAATCACCAGCATTTAAAAATAGAAAAATACAATGAGCAATCCATCTTTACCTTGGTTTTAATACATCAGTAGGATTCGAATTAGCATGAATCTTTAATAAGCAAGCTACTGGAGTAAAAGTTATAGCTGGTAGTACAAGGGCTTGCTAGCCCAGGGAGAGAATGAGTGATGTGTTGTGTCTGGGAGATGGTATGTGCTTCGCCTATAGCGGTGCACCCGCTCCTTTTCTTCACCAGGTAGGAACCAGGGTAGCACACCTTGCATCCTCAAACTGTAGGTAGTGGGGTGCTGAGGTGATGTTTTAAGTCTCCGTTTGCATAGGTTATTATGGGATGGAAGTTTGTCTTCCTCTAAGACTGCTGCAAATGGAGCTTTCTGCCGGGGCCCAGCTCTTCAATGGTATTTAATATAGCAGCTTACCAGATTCCTTACAGTTGCACAAATAAAAGAAAAAAAAAATTGAGCTGCAATGTTCAATTGTAATGCACGAGGTAAAATGCATTCTCAATAGGTCTCTTTCTGCCTGTTAAATTTCAGATGTCTGTAGCAAATTATAAATATTATAGCTTCCCATAAATCTATAAAAATGAAATGGTCATTTACAGCGATAATGTCAGTCAAACAAAACATAGAAGTTCAATCAGCTTGTCATGTTACATAACATATCCATGCAGACCTGAATCTCTCGTGTGGGCGCTCCAGCTGTTCTGTAGTTTAGTTAAGGCTGATTTAGATATGCAGTTAAGTAGAGTCATCTCTAATCCCTCTCAAATACTTGGATTAAATCCCTGCTTACATATGGATACTATTTTTTTCCAAATTCTTTTAAATAAAATAGTTACACTCTTCCACAAAGGCCAGAGTTCTGGTTTGTTTTCTTTTGCACTGAGAAGATACACTCACGTGCCACAGTTGCAATTGCTAGAAACTACACAAGGAGCTACACTCTGATGGCTGCTTTCCTTGTTTTGCCTCTGCTTAATCACTTGATCCATATACATTTTTTCTGATATGTTAATAATTTCCCACCTGGCCTCAGATGGCTCAACACAGAAATCTAAGTCAGAAAGAAGTA
The DNA here is from genome assembly GCF_036417845.1 of Apteryx mantelli. NCBI lineage: Eukaryota > Metazoa > Chordata > Aves > Apterygiformes > Apterygidae > Apteryx > Apteryx mantelli. The sequence continues at coordinate 83,433,980 of NC_089979.1, forward strand.
TTCAGGGCAGTGGAGGAACATGAATGTTGTTGCAAGCAAAAGACAGGTGTGTTTCGTTAGCATTCTTCAGGACAACACAAGTACGGAAAAAGATCAGAAAAGATCAGAACTCCATTCTCGTCTTGTCTCCTTGAGCAGATAGAACAAAAATAAAACCCATTGTGTGATTTACTGTTTTTCACATGTTTGCAGGTAATATAATGATAGGAGTTAAGACTTTGCATGTGAATGTGATTTTCAGGTATTGGGTATATACAATATTATTTTCCTGTGCTATATTGTAGAAGAAGGTATTGTGAAAATGGAGGAATGGACAATTTCAGCATATGATATCTGAATATGAACAAATGTTGCTTTAGACTACTGGTTTGCTGGTTTCCAGAGATTATATTAATAAAGTTGGAACTTTTTTAGGTTTTTTTTTTTTTTTTGTATAACTATACCCATGTTATGTACGTCACATAAATGTGCAGCTACATCTCTTGAGCTGTATTGTTGCTATAATATTATCATGGAGATAGTAATTAGATTTTGAATATGGAATACTCATTCAAGTATTTAATGAAATACTAACAATTTGAAGTACCAATATTGTTCTCTAATTAGGAAAGATAAATGTAGTGATGTTGATATACTTTTGATATGGTGACAGAATGTTCTTTGAATAAAGAGTCAAAGAAGACTCTTTGATTTATTACTCCTTTTTTTTTTTTTTTTTGAGGAATATACAGGATGATATGCAGTGCCTGCGAATATCTGATTTGCTAATATAGGTGTAGCCTTAGCATTTACTTTTAGAGTGGAAGCGTGTAAGAGAGGCACAAATTAACAGAAGACATGAAGCTGATGAAACACCCTTGCACATCAGAACAAAGAATTCAGGGACATTAAGAGTGCGGTGTGAGAAGCTTTACAGGCTTCATGCGTGACGCTTAAATCACATGTGGCTCATTTAAATTGAAGCAATCATTGTTCGAACTGTGGAAATATAAGTAGCTCACCACTGTATCCTGAACTCCACCCTATACTTAGGTATACTAGGTCTACTTCTGTAACTTTTTTAGTTTAACTAGCAAACCAAAGCATGAAATCATAGGCTAAGCGAGATGAACTCATAAAAAATACTCATTGATTCTTTCATTTATAATGCAGACCCTTAAACTGCTGTTTATATATCATCTTGCTTCCAATGTGCTATATTTCCTTTTCTTATAAATTCAACAACATCTCAGGAAAATAACTTGCATTGTCAACAATTCTGTTAGGGTCTATTAAAATTATTAGTCAAATGACACCATGCTGTAGTAATTATACCTTAGAACATTACATTTTGGAAATGAGCATCTGTATGATTCAGGCCTCATTATGTCAAAAATACATGTCAACAACCAAAAATAAAACAGTTTAATAGCTTGCTGATACCTTTTTTAGAAGTAACAGTACAAGTTGATATCCAAATAGGACATTGATCCCTGAAGAGAACATACTATATTTCAAACAAAAAAGCACTAAATTAGGTTCTGTATGGTGGATTAGACCAACACAATGAAAGTATATGGACTCCTGTGACTGTAGGGTGAGTGTGTGCTTCTTATATATACATCAGAAAGAAAGTAAAGAGACTCTCTACATTCAGGTACAGCATGGATTTTAAAGCTTCTAAGAAACCTTAGCTCCCAATGATTGCAGATTCTGTTACGGATTAGCCTGAAATATATAAGAAAGAAGCTTAATATCTCCCCCACAGTACATTTTTAGAGCTGCATATATAACAATCATCCTTAAATTTACTAACAGACTGTCTGTGAAAATATAATGCACACACAAGAAATCATTTTATGCACAGCATAATGTAGAAGATGATAGGTGAATAAAGGAAGTCCTATACAGTGTGTATCCTTCTAAAAAGCAAGGGCCTCTAGTGGGTTTTTAAATCGCAAATTGTTTGTTGAAAAACATATAGGCAAACAAAACAAATCAGTCCTAAATCATAGGCAATCTTGCTGTTAATGGACTTTAATAAATACTATATGTCAGCTAAAGTACCAAGGAAAGTATCAGCTTTCTATAAAGTCCAAATGACTGGGTAATAAGCAATCAATCAGTTGTTTAAGGTAAGGTATGTAACTCTTGAGAGAGGTCGGATACATACAAGGCTGCTTTTATGTACCGCCAAATGCATTGCAGCTTCGGGCAATATGAGCCAACATGTACAAACCATGACCTATTTCAAGCAATGTGACAATACTATTTGTTTCTTTTTGTTCCAGAGCACATATAAACAAAACCACCTGTGTTTTCCTTTAATCCTATTGTAACTTTTTACATTATAAAAAGTCTTGAGTTGTTCCTCCCTACAGAACATTTACAGTTATGAGGTTTATATGAGCAAAGTATAGCTAATGCTATTTTCTTTCAATATGCCACCTAGAGTTGTATTCAAAGAAAGCTTTAGATCAAATTAATCCAATGGGGAAGCTCACCTTCAGGTTCAGGTTTATTTCTAATTCCTGCTAAGTTTAGGTAATAATAAACTGCGTCTACTCTTCCCTACCGTAAACAATGGTGATTGCCAGAGCCACAGCAAAAGTAGGGCAGGAGGGGTGGGAGAACTATGCTACCTTCCCCAACTGCTTCTGCTGACCTCAAAGAAGGGCTGCAGGTTTGTAATGGCAAGATTAATGCCAACAATAGCTGAAAGTAGCTTCAAGAGAAAAAGGCAAGGAGCAATTCACGTCCAAAATGGCTTGCAATTACTTCTAGCAGCCAACATGTACAGCAGGTTGCTTGTCAGCTCTGTAGAAATAGCTTCCTTGCTGTTAATTCCCTTCCTGCACCTCGTATAACCCATTTTCCATTCTTTACTCACCTGACACTGACAAGACATAGAAGAATTAAAATAAAACAACATACATTTCCCTCCTAAATCTTCTTGTTCCTGCCCCTGAAGCCAAAAACCAAAGTACCATCAGCATTAGTGTCCATGTTAGAAGATAGAAGGGGGAACATAGGAAGGAAGGGTCAGGTATTCCATTCAGGAGCACTGGTGGATATAGGGGTCGTAGCATTACAACACTGTAAAACAAAAGAAAACCCAGAGGGCGAAAGTACAGAAGAAAGAACATAAAATAAAGAGAGAGGTAGGTCCAGCATGAGGCAGTGCTGCTGCAAGCATGCAAAGCAGAGCGCTGGAGACAGCAGCAGCGGAAAAAACTGAGAGAAGAAAAGAAGATTGTCTGATATGAACACAATTTAAGTTAAAGGGACAGAAAAAGGGAGGAAAAGAAGAAATTACATGAATGTGATCAAAGGCAGCAAGACAAAGAAAAGAAACGGACAAGGATAAATAAAAGGGTAGTTGTATTTCAGACAGCAAGTAGAGTCAAGGCAGGCCAGTTTGGCAGTGTGAACATCCAATTCTTTGTTCTAACAAGAAGTAAGTTAAAGTAATGCAAGTAAGTTAAAGCTTATTCAAGAAAAAGAATTGGAATAAAATATTTCACGGCCTGTAAGAAGGCTGATATTAAATCTAGGCAGCTTTCTTCTTCAGGTATACTATGCACACAAGTGTTTGAACAGGGTGAAAGTCAGTTTTAGGAAAGGGCTGAAAGGCTCCAATTTAAGACTAAACCTAGTGTTGCAGCTATGACAATTTTGATCATTCATCCTGTGAAATTATTATTTACAAACATTTGGTCTAGTTCAGCTCAAATAGGAGTGATGACTCACACCTCTAATAAAAATTATATGGGTAAGTTTAAAGACAGGGACTCATATCTGAAAGGTTCACACTGTTAAAGAATATAGGAGTGAAGCTGTCTAGAATTAATTGCTTAGCATAACTTGCTTAGCATTAGTAGTGAAATTTGATGAAGCCTTAGGCCACAAGCTGGGAACTTTCACCTAGATATGTTGAACTTTTACATAGTTAAGTAAACGAAGGCCCCAGAGCCGGTTCAAGTCCGAGAGATAAGTCAGTGGGGGACTGTAGAGAGAAATAAGCAGTTTAGCATTAATGAGCAACAGCAGGGAGATGGACTTTAACCTAGGACACAGAAGAAAGAAACAAAGGAACCACAAGACTGATTCCAGAGGGCAAGATAAGGAAGTAGAAGAGCCAGACAACTGTGCAAGAAAGAAGTAACTGCAAAGACTGGTTCCCAGGGACAAGACCAGGGAGTAAAAGAGCCATCGACAACTCTGCAGAAGTGGGATAAGAAGTAAAGAACACACCTGGAAACTACGGAAAGGCCCAACCGGGAGCTGGAAGACCCTGAATGCTAATATTATAATTGGTTCAGAACTGTGGGGTGGATACTAGACGGGAAGGGTGTAATTAATTACCCAGGAATTTGTTCAAACAAGATCCCTCTCTGGAGACACCCAGCTCGAGCTGTTATTTGCCACTGTACCACTTCAGTAAATCAGTTTGTGATACTTCGCGTCTGAGACTCCGCTTTGGGAAACCTAGGGTCAATAAACTTCTTTAGTAACCCACAATTCACAGCAGGCTATGACAGATTTTTCAAGCGTTCTTTTGGACTCTCTGTTTAGTTGTAATACAGGTAGCATTAATTAATGGACAGAATGGTCCTAGATGACAGTTTATGTAAAAGTCATTTTACAGTAAGCTTAGACTCATTCTTCTGATCTAGTTTGACATCAAGCACAGATAGTGGGAGAGAAAAGCACAGAGAAAATGGAAATGGGGAAAACACTCATGCTGTGTTTAACAGAGAAACTTCAAACAGCTATCAAATAGCATTGGGGCTGTATTAGCACCCAGCTCGGAGCTTTTGTGCTCTGACTAATACTGAAGATTGGTGTCTGGTACCAAGGAAAATAACAAACAAAGTGATGTGGCTGGGAAAAGATGGATAATTCCTGAAATTCAGCAGTTGGTTGCTGCTCTGGCTGCTGGGTTTCAAGAGCAAGGAGGTGCGGTTGGCATAATCAGACCAAAGACATCACTGACAAGTAAGCTGATGCAGAGGAGTTTACATGGTTATCTAAAACCAAGCAGTCCCCAGACTGGGATCTAATTTGATAGTATTCATCCTGCTAGCAGCAGCCAGCGGTCTCAGCTGAATCAGTTTTTGTCACTATCATTCCTGCCTTCTCCATCCCAGAACACATCTGTTGAAGCTGTTGCCAAAGTCATTTTTCACTCACTTACACTCCTATTTTTGCTGAGACTATACCACTGTCTTTCCATGCCTCACCCTTCCACAGAGCACATTTCTGCCTCTGGTAGATGTCACCTCCTGGTAAAAACAAAACCCCATTCGCAGCTGCATCCGTGCAGAACTCAGTCTGTGACAAAGTGGGCTGGAGCTGGCACTTACGGAAAGGGGAGGCAAAGGGAGCAGATGCTCCTGCCCAACAGCCGTGCATAAATGGCATTTTCACCAGTTAATGCCAATCCCTTCCTGCATGCCTACAGAAATCTACTACTGCATGCTTTGCAGGTAGTGACACTGCTTTCCAAGGTGCCCTGAAATGGCAACAAGGGCTTAAGTAGAGAGCTTAAGCGCTCTATACTACCACAGTACTACAGCTGCAATGCAATTGATTCAGTACAACACCACAGCGCAAGACTGTGCTGTGTTTTTGAAGATTAAGAACATAGATTAAATTCCAAGGAACGATTCCTACAAAATTATCATGGCACCTTTATGGTAAATATTGCTGCCAAATAGCGACCACCAGGTATAGTCTCTGTTTATCACTGGAAGTTAAATTTCAAAAAAGTCAATTCTAACGAAACAAGGAGAGTTTTCCCATGGATAGATTATATGAACAAAGATCTGATTGCTCTTCCTGGTAGACAAGGCTTGGGTTAAAGTTTTAGAGAATTTACCTTTGCCACTGGCAGTTTTTAACAGCAAGCACACAGAAAAGGACATTGACTAGAAGGCTGGAGTATGTAACAGCTCATTGCCAACAACTTAATTTTTTAAAAACTAGCTTTTTCTGCAGGCACAAAGCCTATTTGTTAAATGAATAATAACAATAAACAGTACCATGGTGCATATATAAATATTCATAAAATAAGTGAAACCCACATTTGTTTTCTTGTACAAAAGATTAATGTGAATGTTTGAGAGAGAAAGAAGTAATGAAATCCATTTTGAAAATCGATACAAACCACCTGCAAAGAAAGCCAATGACAAGGGCACAAATTAAATAAATGTGAAATATAACAGTGTGTACTGCCTTAAATATCGTCATGGTGATAACCATAAAGCATATGAACTACTTCAAGGCAGTTAGTTGCATTTGCTAATATAGGAAACAAACTGTTTTGTGTTGTTTGTGTTGCTTTGGAATTTGTGAAATCAGCCCCTTGAGTGAATTGTTCCAGACACATAGGTGTCTGCGAGAAAATTAATTACCATTTACTCCTGGCTTTAGTGTCATTTAGCAATCCCAGAAATACTTATTAATTATACGAGTATGATGACTGAGTCTTTTTCCCTAAATGAGATGACGTTATGGGAAATGACACCTGGTTCATCATAAAAATAGTTACTTCAGGGCAAATTATTTATTTTTCTTGGTGGTTAAACACTTCTTTCAGCACCCCACTCTTCCTCTTGGGCAATCACTAGTCTAGTAACCTGTCTTTCTCCCTTCTCCCCTTCAGCTCGAGTCATGTACATGTACAACCAGAGGCATGTTTCTAATCACATATGATTATGGCCATAGAGGCTTCCCCAACACAGAAGTGGTGACAGTGAATTGTGCTGCCTGGTGAAGCCAGGCTGAAGACCACCAATTAGGACACTCCAGTAAATTCTGGATTCCCTTGTCAAACTGAAATCAAATAGCAAAACTCTCATTAGTTTCAAGTGAGGTCGTCAAAATTTATACTTTTTGAGTATAGTAAAATCCTCCTGCCAGTTAAAGTCTGCTCAGTATTTGGCTTTTCATTTTATTAACATTCTGTAATAAATGTCCAAGAAAGTATTTATATTTGCCTAAGGTTCACTATGTTTCGAATCCTCTTTCATACTGGAGTTGACCTTCACAAATTCTGTTCCATAAGTAGTGACCTTTAGATTAGTCTCCTGTGTAAAGAAATGACTCTGTTGTCTGAGGCTTTTCATTCTGAAAGTTTCCATTTCTGAAACAAAAAAATATATGAATAACTCTGAATTTTATAAATATGTCATTTTATTACTATATTCCAAACAAAATAACAGCTTTTGTAACATGTTCAGATCCCCGAGAGTATTTGTTTTCATTGTCTATTTCTTAGTACCCTCAAAATTTTTAAAACTTTTCGTTATACTCAGACATTTGTCCTGTGTTTATCAGAAATATGAACATATTTGGAGTGAAAAGAATAGTTTTGTGAGCATAAATTCATCTCAAGCAGTTTTTCTGTTCCATAAAAATGTTAATCATTTGATAGCATTTCATCATAAACATATCCAGAAGCCAAAGTAGCTGGAAAGAAAAAAATCTACCCTGAGAAATGTGCACATGTTGCTGTTGAGTCGGATCCTGGCAATAATAACGCAAGCACATATTTAGAGTGTTCTTTAAAAAATATCGCTTTAGAAATGTTACAGTTCTGAAAGAAGGAAAATTAACGGGCCTAAATTGAACAAGAACAGTTCTGCATTGATATAAAGAAAACCTTTTTCACCCTGAGTCCACCTGGGCAGTGAAGCAGGCTGCTCAGGGAGGCTGTGCAGTCTCCATCCTTGGAGGTTTTCAAGACCCAACTGCATAAAGAACTGAGCAACCTGGTCTGACCTCGTAGCTGACCCTGCTTCAAGCAGGAGGTTGGACTAGAGACCTCCTAAGGTCCCTTCCAGCCTGAGTTACCATTTAAGCCTACAAAAATTGTTCCTCTTACCCAGTTTTGACAACTGGTGAGAAACCGTCATCAAGTTTGGAGATTCTGCTTTTATCTCATATGTGCTCCACTCAGTGAATAAGTATCACTGTTTTAGGCAACTAGATGAAAGCTGCCTTGTGTGTGTGTGTGTGCCTGTGTGCATGCATGTGTCTTTGTCTATGTACATAAATATGTAAGGATTTCAGCATGTTTATATTTGAGACTGAAATACCATGAACTGAAAGCTTCTCCATAGCATGTTGAAACCTATATTAAAGTCATGACTGGAACCAAAGATCAAAAAACTAGAAACATGGTGAAAAAGAATTAATTACATTGGTTGAGTGATAAAAGTTGTTATTCTCTCATTTGACTCAGACACTGAACAATGATTCACTCTGATCTTTATTTTATTTGATTTTGTTAATTTATGTTACAGCCATGAGACATGGCCACCATGTAAACTAAAAATAAATATTATTCATTAATTCTTAAGTATATATAGATATTATATAGCATCTATATCTGCATTCTGGTTTTGTATGTATGCTTAAAGGGTAGATGAATGTGTCACAATGAAGCTCATGAGCTATTTTTATGTATAATACAACTTTAGCTTTATCACTGCAATACAAGAATTAATTTCTCTAACCTATTTTCATATGTATTTTAAGTGTAAAATATCTTCCTGCCTTCTTTGTTGAAAATCTTAAGGCTATATGAACAAGTTTACCACTGTAACTGTTTATTCAGCTTATAGCATTTTTATACCTCTGCCACCTCACGTCATCAGTCCTCAGACAGTGTGACTCAGACAGCAGCCTTCTGCGAGGCCAAAGTAACAGGGAGAAATCTTCCGCCAGTTGTCACATAAGTCCAAAATACTTGGCTCTTCCTCTTCAATACTGTGTTAACCCCTGTTTCTTTCACACTATTTTTTTTCTGTTTGTCTCATTTCTGATATCATCTTACAAGCTGACTACAATATCTGAGACATTTCAGATAAAAGGCCAAAAATATTCATGCGTCAGCTTCTTGAAAGTGCATATCTCACTCACAGAGAACAAGATGACAGAATGTGTATCTGCAATGACCAGATTTTTGTGTATAGAAAGATGTTATCTCTGAATACCATCTTAAGGCTGCTGAGAGCAGCTTTATAACATTTGCAAAATCCTGGAGCAAATGTAGACCTTCTCAATGAGCCTTGCCAGATTTGCAATCATTTTTATTGTTTACCTTTTGGCACATATTTTAATGCCTCTCTGAATCTTTGCCATCATTTGGCTCTGTACAGCCTTGCTCATCACACTGAAGAGAGCAATGGTCACTGGCAAACAGCAGCTGTTTGGTTCCAATAAATCATTACTGTGAGTAATTTGCTGTCACAGTTCTATAGCTCAGAGTTAAAGATTTGAGTGGGAAGACATCTGATGATTAAATGTGCATTACAGTAATACATATCAGTATATTATATTGGATTTGTATTTATTTATTATAAACAGTCCAGGTATACTAGCATTAATAAATGGCAAAGTACATTATTATTGCTATATTTAGCTACTAGTTAATGCTATTAATATTTAATTTAAGTAGTTTACTTTTCTGCCCGCAAAATGCTACAGAAAGTAGCCATCTTAACTCAAATTTTGTTCGAAAATATGTTTTTGGGCAGCAGTCTTGCTAAGAACTTGATATACTTTGTATCCCTGATGTCTGAATCTGACCAGGTATGTTTTATCAATATGAAAAACTGGTCACATCTATCAAATATTTAGTTTCATTTAAAGAAGAAGAAGTATGAACTTCTGTTATCATTCTGGTTGTTTTTTTTTTTTCCCCACTCTTTTTTTCATAGACTTAGTTATAGTAGTTAAACCACCGTGGATATTTTTTGGTTTTGAGAATGACACAGTTTCAAGTAAATTCATCTTCCTATTCAGCTGCTGCTATCTGATCTCCCATCACACCTTTAAAGAACAGTTCCAGAAAGAATATTAATTGTCATTAATATGCTGTTCAGAATATTAAGCAAATCTGAAAAGTAATAAAAACATTTTTTTATGTTTTTTTTTTCTTTAATACAAATAACTATAACTATTCCTATATGGATAAGCTGTGGCACCAAGGATGACAAATACGCTTAAGAAAAACAAAACAGCAGAACCCTTTTTATGATATTTATACTGAATTATAATGAGAAAGTACAATACATCCAACTTTCCTGAAAAGTACCAGAAAAAAGAATTGTTTTCTTCTTGAGGTATGTGTACAGAAAGTCATCAATACTTTTGATGTTGACGTGAAGCGAACATTTATGTTTTTCAGAGGATACTAAGCCTTTTAGCATTATGTATTATTTTTCAGTACAAGATGAGTTAATGAACTTCTAGAACCATTGTATGTTAGAGATTTTTAAATGGTGGCCCAGCAAACACAGATGTTCCACAAAACACTTACATACAGCAAGAAAGTTTTCTAGTGCTGCTGTTCCTCTTTGCTTTTAGGTAAATTACATGGAAAGAAAGTAAAACGTACTAAAGACATTTTGAGTATGAGCTTATCACGCATCAATTGCTATGATTGCCATGGACGCTGTGAGATGGTTAAATGACCAGAAAAGATAGCTAAGCCAAGAGAATATTTCTCTTAGGACATGGTTTTAACAGCCTGAGAGCTCAGAAAACTCTTTTAACTGTTGAAATAGCACCTTTGCTTACTCACGTTGTAATGAAGAGATTCTTCTTTGCAGTTGTCAAAAACAATTAGGTCATGAAAAAGAAATTTCAGCAACTTTTAAGATACAAAATAATCATATCATATTTCTCTAAAATTGTGTCAAATCTCTACCACTACTTGCAGAGACTTTAGCCTGTTCCCTTACGATATTGTTATATGCTCAAAGGGTAAAAGATGATTGTTACTTAGTGTATGAACTTTCTGCCTTCATCTGCTCTTTCAGCCAGACAACCCTCTGGGCTTGTTGTGAATCCTAAGGCGAATTCCCCGGACAGGTGAAATCAGCTGAAGAAAATAAAATGAAACCTACTTTGTTGAGATACCTTGGGGCTTGAATTGGGTAATGAAGTGAAATACACAGCTGCTATGTTCTGTCTGCAAGTATACCTGAACTGTAAAAAAAGGTGTAAGGTACACCTGAAACACTAATCTAGAGAGAGATCTAGATAGAAATGCTAATGATGGCATTTAATACACAGCAAATCAGGCTTCTTTCTCTGCCAGATATTCTATTGGTTTGTACAATGGATATTGAAGTCAGTGCCACAGTTTCTTAACTACTGTTTAACAGACTAACATTAGTTTGGCGAGGCATGTCAGAGCCTCCTTTAAAAAGTACAAATAATCTTTCAGTCCCACACTTTAGAATTCATTTCTATAGGCAAACATTAAATCTGAGGACTTTCGACTTTTACATTTATTAAGAAAATAATAATAAAAAAAAGTTTATGTGAAGTGAGGTGTGGTGAAGCAAACCTATGTACATTTTTACTTCAATCTAAGTTTTGTTTTAGGCTTTTAAGTAGCATCTAAAAATCCGTCCAAATACTGCAAAACAAGTGGATTTAGTATAAGCTTCCACTTACGTGACTTGCTTTTGCAAACACTTCAGAGGGCGTTATCACTTATTCCACCCAGGCTTGTCATAGATGTCTTCCAGTGCCTATCTGTTTGCAAAAAGATCAAAGAAAGTTAAATTTTTTTTTTTTAATAAATGGAAAAAAAAAACAAGAAACAAACAATTTCCACATCTCTGGATACATTTATGAAACTAAAAGAATATTTAAGGACATTTTACATGATATATTTAAGGACTAGTTTGTGTATAATGTGCAAAATGAAGAAATCAAAAGCAACTTTGACCCTAGCCTGATTTGGTTTCAACTCATGCATTAGAATTGTGCTAGCAGGAACAGTAGCAAATAGTAAAGGATAACAAAAAGTTTTAATACCATCTATAAAATTAGAGGTTAAGTACAAAGCCCAGCATGGAAAATGTTCAAATGCACTATTTTTTTATCATGGGAAGCAGTCTCAATTAGAGCTGAGCAGAAAAAAGTAAGTCTGTTTCATGGAAGGTTTTGATATTTCAAAATTTGGTTTTAATTTCCATACGAAACAAACCACCATCATTTTGAAATTCATCATAAAAGGTAACGCAGTCTTGGCTCTATGGATTCCCACCTGGATACCTGAATCAATATCAATAGCTTCAGAATCCCGGGGATCTCTGACCCTCACTGTGTATTCTAAAAATATAGACTTTCCAGCAACCCACTAAGTTAATCAGTTGGCAGAAAACTCCAAAAACTGCATGATATTCATGCAAATGTTGCTGAAACTGAACAATATTTGATGAGTGCTTGAATTTTGACAATGTATCTCCAAGTCTATTCATAAAACAAGTGATTGCTATTTTTGGACAAATCCAACTGACACTTTAAGAAAACAGGTTATACTGAGAAAATACAAGATTCTGTGCAAATCAGAGTCACTACTTGGTGTTAGAAATACCAGTCTCATTTACCATTAAATGAAAAAAACATCTCAGGTGTCTTTGGCTCTGATGCAATTCCAGGACTAGTGTTAACTTTGAAATCAAAAGAAGCCTGTACTAATTTCACTCATTACATGCTTGGGATATCAAATCTATCATCAGTAAACCTGAAGATCACAGGAGTGTGAATACTCTAGTACCCATAATCCAATATATTCAGACAGAATCAGATTAGCCTTAAAGCATATATTCAGAGTGAGTGTGGGATGCTTATTCATTTGGGGAAAGACAGCTCCAACTTTCTAAGAAGGGAATTTACTAATAATTCTAAGAAACTTACAGCTTTGATGTGTAAGAGGAGGATTGTAGGTAGGTATTGACAATATGACAAAAAAACCTGCAGGATTTATTTAGTGAGGTGTACAAAAGCGAACAGTGTAGAAAACTGCAAAGAATAACTTTCCCACTTATGAAGTCCAAAGGAAACACCTCCAAAGGAAAAAAAAATATATATATTAACTTCATATACCTTTTTGATGTTGCTTATTATTGTTGTTCCAACTGGGGAGTCTAGTTTTGCTTCCTCGAGTATAAAACTGTTTTGAAACTCCATGAAAATAAATAACCTTCCAGAGTAAGAATGCTGGAAGATCAAACTGTTAAGAAGGCTTTTTCTTTTCTTAAGCATTTTCTTTAATATTGCCTCCTCTTTACAGAAACTTTGTGTGTGTGTATATCAACAAAGAGTTAAGTATGAATACAAGCTTCTGAAATAATTACTAATTTAGTCTTTAAAGTATAGTGTTCCCAACCATGTTTACCACAATGTCCAATGCATTTAGTAATGTTTACCACCAATACTTACTTTATCTTACCTTATGAATAGATACAGCTCATTTTTCCCTGCGCTATTTTCTCTTTTTCTCTGACATAAACAAATGAATATCACAAGAAGTTTGGAAACAGCATGCAAATAAAAGCAACCCCATGTTTCTTTTCACTATGACATCCAGTTCAACAGAAATGTATTCTTGCTTTGAAATGCTAATGTTTTATTAACAGCATCTGTGCAGACCTAGTAAAAAGCTTAATTGAAATTAGCTCCAGAGGTGGCATTTCTCTAAGTTAAGAAATCTCACTACAGTGCACGTGATTGGCTTTGCCCCACTGTAATATTAAGACTCTAAACTTCGGCTTGGTTGTTCTAAGAGGGTTTTTTGTCATTGGTGTTTTTTTTTTTATTTGTAAAGCCCTGTTTAACAGACTTCATTGATTATAACTAATCCATCAATCTGCAAGCCACTTTTTTTGCCTTTGATGGACATTTTCATCACCATTGCCTTTTACAGGGGACTGTATAATCAATTCTGACCTATTGTGGTGAAAATTGTCCTTGTAAGGTACAAAACTCTGTATCAAAGCAAAAATCTATATTTCACTGAACTTTTTTATTCCCTCAAGCTCTATACAACACCTGAAGGTCAAGCTGTAGGGTCTGCTGTAATGCTTTTAGAAATCTGTTTAAAGACATCTGGATTTCAGGCCTTTGTGCTCAGAAGTTTTACTTGCACAGCTCAGTTAAGTGGCACTCATTCTAGTGGTTTGTGGTATTTTGAACCTCAGATGTGAGATTGATTTGATTTATTTTTCATTCTCCATTCCCCACAACCTTTTCCTACATGAAAAGGAAAGAATTATAATCTTGCAATAAGAGTTATACCCCCAAAAGTCCCTAGAGCAGTGAATAATCTAAGTCTAAATTTGAAACAGAAATATAAAATAATATTTCTCAAAGATCATAAAATTATAAATAAAGCAAATTTTTGTGTCATATAGTCACAGGAAAAGATTAGATTGATCTCTAGAGAACATTAATCCAACCACTGGCTGCAAATCTGTCTCAGGTTGTTCACAGTCCTGGGCAGGTGGAGGACAGAGATGTGACAGCTTTTCTGAGCAACCAGATCCAGTACATAAACATTCTCATGGTGAAGATTATTTTTTTTCCTTCTAACTAGTTTTCTGCCTGTACAGACAGATAAAATGCAGTCTTGCAAGGACTGGGATCTCTGCAGTGGGGCATATGGAAACTAACAGCAACAAACGTAAACAGACATAGAAGATGAATCCAGACTCTTCTGAGGTGCACACTGAGAGAATGAGAGGCAATGGGCACAAGCTGAAACACTGGAAAATAAGAATTTTTTTTTACCATGGGAGTGGTCAAATAGTGGAACAAGTTGTGGAATTTCCATCCTTGAGGTGATCAAGACTTGACTGAACACTGCCCTGAGCAACCTGATCTGATTAGACTTGCTTTGAGCAGGGGATTGCATTAAGTGACCCCTGGAGGTCACTTCCAACTTAAATTATTCTTTGATTCTATCATTATATAATATAAAAGATTAGTATTGCCAATAAAGAGAGTAGAAATACATTATCATATCACCATTTCAAAACAGAAAGATGTATAATCAGTTGGTGGAAAACGACTAAATGTTAGTACATAACATTGCTGTTAAAAAAGAAAGGAATGAAAATCATTGCTTTCCTACCCATTGCATGTCACCAACACTTTATAGAGTGGAGTGGCATAATCTTCATCTTCAAGGGAAATCAAGGTGACAACATCTCCAATGAAAATTTCACACAGCAGCACATGTAAGCTTACAAAATATAGGCTAGAAATCATAAATATGCAAAAGCACAAGTCAGGCCCCAAAATCATGCCATGCAGAAATGAAAAGAAGGAACATCTTTCTTCCAAACCACCTTCTCCCACTCCCAAACTTAAGCAGTTCAGGCGTGAGGTGCCTCCTATCTTCCTTGTCATCTCTGAGTTTTGAGAGTTGTCAGGCTTTCCTGGAGAGCTGTCAGGACTCAAAAATCCTGTTTTTCAACAGCAGCTGAAATTTTCATCTTCTTAGAGCTCTTTTGATTGGCTGGAGTACCTCCATCCTCCTGCATGTCTCAGCAGCCAGAAAAAATAGGAGACAGGGAGTCCTTCCTCCTGTCCCTATAATCCTGGTGCTATGAGGCATTGGCCTGTAGAGAGCTCTAAGCTTAATGTTTGCTTCCCTAACATCTAAAGTTATTATTTAAGCTTGGTGTTCAAGACTTCAGACCTGATCAATTCTATATCCGCGCTCTTTCCCTAGCTGCTCTACAGCATACAGTGTCAGTGACACCTTGCATTATCTGAACGTATGAATGTATCCCGATGAATACTAACACAAAACTTTTGTGTTAGGAAAGTTAGGGCACTGAAAAACGCTGTGAGCATAAGCGCACTGCAAACTGTAGGACATTTTCTTCCAAACTTCCTCCTCCCATTTTCAAATTTAGATATTCCAAGCCTTAGGAACTTTCAGTGGTACCTCTTTCAGGTACCAGATTGTTGGGTTTTTTTGGAAGCATGCTTACTTGGCTTGGATACTTAGAAAACCCGGCTTCAACTTTCAGATCAGATGGTATACAGCTGTGGTGACAGTCACGCTGAGTGTGACTATACTAAACCCTTCCTTATACCTTCATATCCTCAGAACGGGTTTAAATGACTTTGCAGCTTCCAGGACAGTGTGGGTTCATGTCCGTCTGAGGATCATGCATTCCTCCTGTCATCCAGGTTCTTGGCAAAGACATTAAACAATATCTGCCCCAGTGTCAAAATGCACTCACAGCTACCAACTTCTTTTATTTTGAACTACTGACTATTACCCTTTGAATCTGATGGTCCGACCATCTTTTCACCAACACTGTAGTCCATCATTTAGTCCATATTTCAGCAAATTGGCTTGAAGTTTGTTATAGGTGACTATATTGGAAGTCTTACGAGAAATAAGGTAAACAGTATCCTCTGGACCCTCACAGTCCACATATCCAGTCAGCCTGTTAAAGGAGGCAACCAAATTGGCCAGGCACAATTTGCCCTTTGTGCTGTTCCTAATTACCTGTTGTTCTTCTGACCAGACATGACTTCCATGGGGACTTGCATCCTAATCTTTCCGGTGACTAAGGTTAGGCTGACTGGGTTCCCAAGAACATCTTTTTTATCTTTTCTAAGGATGGGCTTAGCATTTGCCTTTTCCAATAATCAAAGAGATCCCGTAATTACCATAACCTTCTAAACATGATGGAGAACTGCCTTGCAATGACATTGTCCAGTTCCCCCAGAACCCTTGTATGTAACCCACCTGGACCCATGGACTGGTATGGATCTAGTTTATTTTATTTATATCCCTTATTCACAAATTCATATCCATTTTTAACAGGCTCTAGTAAACATTTATTTCCTTGCACAGAAAACTGAAGCATTGCCACTGTCTTCTCAAGTGGGAATCAAACTCTTCCGTGATCTCTTGAGGTATGTCTGGTCCTTCTTTCCATTCTTAGGCCTCTTCAGTCTCCCTCTGACTGCCATTCACTCTGAATCTCCTCTCTGTTTCCTTTGACTTTAACTTTACACTTTTGGTCACGTCATCCCTGTTGCAACCTGGAAAGTAGCAGGACAGTGATGCTGGCAGTGCCAGAAGGATCTTGAGGCAATCAGGTTGACTGGGTGAGAGAGCAACAAAGGCAGATTGATTTCATCTAGCTCCATACTGAATCTAACTAAACAACTTGATTTTCAGAGGAGCTGATTCAGGCACGAGGAATTATGAGAACTTCACAGTTTTCAAAATCAGTCAGATTTGGGCATCTGAAGTTTAGCCCAAATGGTCTCTGACCTATCCCTCCTGTGCAGTTGAGAGCAGAGAAGATCTGGCTGCTTCTCAGTTCAATTTCACTAAGAGGCTGTTTGCTGGAAAGATCAATGTGCTACCTGTTACTGTAGCAACATAACATCATCAGTAAAAAGGAATAGTTTAGTTTGTCATTTCAGATGCTTGCTTCACCAAAGCAGTTGCAGCCTTGCGAAAAGGATTAGTGATAACAAAATTCAAGCATCCAGCTTGCTTTTAAATTATTCTTATATTCTTTCGACTTCATTTTGTAGAAAACTCTGGAAAGAAATCACGGTGTCACTGTGTGGGATTAATGTCAGTTTCTTATCAAACATATAATTAATAATGTTTAAAAACTTTTTCAAATTATGCTTATAATGAGCATTTTCACATCAGATGAACAAATATTTACCCATCTTTTTCTTGTCATATCATTTTTCTCTGTCTAGTGAACAGTGGAAAATAGAATGCATGAGAGGAAAAAATAGTGTTGAGGAAAGAACTGGATCTATTTTGTTAGTGTTTCTTGGATTTTTTTTACATATTATTCAGACATAATTGCCATTAATCACTCTGTATGTTTTCAGTTAAATCTTGTTTCCAGCTGGTAAATGCTTTTGTACTTAGATGTTCATCAAAACTCTGTAGAGAATGCTAAAAAGACTTGCTTGATGACCATACTTTGGCTCTGTTAAGTCCACTTGACCTGGGGGGTCAGGGGAGAGATGTATTTGTGGCCTTATTTCTATACATGTCTGACTTCTCTTTAATAATGATTTTCTTAAGATTTCTTAGAACATTTCACATGGTGAGTGAAGAGACACAGCCATACAGATGACATATAACTTTGTGAATTTTGGTAAAAAAACTTTGATTTTCTTTATTTTAAAGCATGGAATAAATCTTATGGCTTTGTTAAGTTTTAAGTTAACTCTGCAGCCATGTTTGTCCTAGAGAACCATTCTGTCCTACAGATCAGAATGATTAAAAAAAAAATTCAAAAATGAAGCATTGCAACCCAATGGAAACACTTATATGTATTAATAAAACTGTATTAGAAAAGGCCAGGGTTGCAAGGCTAAGCACTGGAAGAATATGACACAACTGAAATTATTGTTTCTCTCAGATTATATAACCCAGCTTTCTACCATTTTTTCCTATAGCGTTACTTAGATAGTTGTAACATCATGAAATGAGTGGCAAGTCTCGGGTAATCCAGCTGAATTCAACGTGCCAAGGTCACCTGTCTGGTCAACGAAAGTCTACAGAGAAATGTGTGGGTACTTGGAAGTTCACTCAATTGCAGTTTCACACCTTCAGAACAGAAAACTGAAAGCAGTGGTACTATTGTACAGATGCCACATAAGAGATTTCAGGAAGAATCACTAAGTAGGTCAGACTGTGTTTGGTACATGCTTTTGAATCGTATTTTTCTTTATAAAATCACATACACTATGGATTTTCTAAAGGAAACTGAGGGTTCCATAACTCTTTCCATTCATTGGAATTAGCCACTGTCTTTAGATGCTGTTGAAAATCTAGTCTAGCATTGCTCATTTACATATAATTTGAAACCAAAATTAAGTGATACTGTAGTAGGATGTGTTCAGTTATATATAGCTAATATTTATTATTTGACTGAATAACTTGGTAAAAATTCATCTGAACCATTTTGTGTAAAATAAAGTGGTATCCTAATAACAATTTTTATTTTCCAATTACACTTTTAAAATAAACAAATCAGTGCCTTAAAGAAAAGAATCTTAATCCATTTTCTGACTGCGGTTGTCAAAATTTCAAAGCAATTCTTTGAAAATCCATAAATAACAGTATTTCTTTGACATGTTACTAGTCATTGTGCATTCATCTGTATGTTTGCATAAGTGTCATTAACAGGAGGCTGGAATCATCTGAACAGCTGTGTTTGGTAAAACTGTGCATACAAGAGGCAAGTAATAGGGTAGTCAGGATGTCTCACGCATCCCTCTTCACACTATTACTTGAGGACTTCAAAATTTGTTGGGAATTCTAAACTGATGGCAGTTCCCTGAAGAGCCACTGTTGCTATTCAGTAAGGAGCTATTTCAAATATTTGTTGTTGTTCTCACAGATCCAGCTGTTGATAACTGGAAAGCAGGATCAAGATGATGAAACACGAGAACCAGCTTCATCAGTTATATACAGGAAGACTGCATTTCCAGATCCAGCAAACAAGCCCAGACCACAATATTGTTCCTGTATAGGTAACTTCTTAAGAAAACTGTTGAAGTGTTGGTAAGATGTAGATTGCTTCACAGAGTCACCTATCACCTTGTGGATTTTTTTAAATAGGAAAATTTTGATGCAGGTTGGGGACAATTCTTAATCTTTTACAGAGCAGAGGTTGAGTAACTTTGTGATATTTGTGCAATGAGGTCTGCTGATAGATAGATTTAGCCAGATGAACTGAATATGCACCCCAAGGAACGAAGAAAACAAAAGGACCAACCAAAAAAAAAAAGCCCAAACAGAAAGAACCACCAACTTTAAAGGCAAAGATAGTGGTAAAACAGGGATTGCCAAAGTTATTCTGAATTAAACTTCGCAAAAGAAGTTAATAGTTATCACAGATTTATTTTAGTTCTAAAAATAAAAATAGTAATAATAACAAGGTAAGAAAAAAGTGGTTATTCCAGTAGAAATGAAAATAAGGATAATCTAGGTTAGGCTCCAAAACAACATGAATGCTTTGCATGAATTTTTGTTAAGGGCTCTGAAACTGGCTATGTGAGCAAAGACAAAGTGGTTACTGGTAATGAAAGCTTGAATATGGAGATTTCTACTTCTGAAGTGTATGAAAAATTCAGTGACCTTCATCTTTGGGTGAAGGTTTATGCCTTGTATCACCATGTCCTACAGCTTATGCACTACTGCCTGACCAGGGTTAAGTGCAGTAAGTCTGTCTTTATCATGTAACCAAACAGGGATGTGTGTGGCGGATAGGGATGTGGTGAGAAAGCACTCAAATCCTCTCATTCACCCTGAGGAGGTGCCTGTCTTTGACTTAATGCACTCAGATTGGGCTGATTATATAATCTCTATTTCAGAAGCAACTGGCACATGAAATTGCAGGTCTTTTAAGAATATTCATACATCTATGGATTCAAACATGGGGCCATATGAATGGCTAATAACTAATACAGTGCCTACATTTAAAAAAGAATAGGCAGAACAGATCTGTTCAACAGTAGACATTTATTTCACCTCATTAGAAGTGATTTAGAGAAAAGCATAATATGGAGGTGATGGAAGTGAATAGAAAACGTAAATTCATCACTAAAGACAAAGTTTGCACTAGATGAACTTAACAGGATAATTTACTTTCTAAGAAAACAAAAATAGGATAGATCTTGAAGAAAACTTTTGATACTGTGCCACATGAGAAGGTATTATTTAAACAGGATGAAAAGCTGATTAGCAGTGAATTGTAAGCTAAGTAAACAGATGGCAATGGGTACTACCAAAAGCAGGAAAAATCCTGGGGAGAGGTTACTAAAGTAGTTCCTCGAGAGTTAACCTTGGATTGATCTTGTTAGAGTTGTTTTAATGATCTGGGCACAAGTCTTACTAGTGTGGTTATGATAGGTGCGGATGAGAGAACATCAATAAGTTTTGTTAATACAAAGGAGATTTGAGGTATCATATAGAAATTACTGGGTGACCTTGAGGACTAGAATAATAGAAGGGAGATACAATTAAATAGTAAAATAAACAAATAAATAATCAAGATTATGTGCTTGGGTATCAAGATCAAAAACTTTAGCTATATGCTTGGAAAAGAACCTAGATTGATCAAATAATCTTTGGATGATTCCAGACTACCAATCTGATTCAGCTGTGAAAAAGGGGATGCATCAGTATGAGTATTTCCAAAAGAGGCAGGTAGGATCAGTCACTGTACAAAAGCCTGATGAAATCCTGTCTAGAGTATCTAATATAATTCCAGTTACTCGTGTTCAAGAAAGGTGTTCTCAAACTGAAGCAGACACAGAGCTATTCAGAATATAGTGATAGAGAAAGGAGTGTATACAGCCCAAACAGAGAAAAGGCAAAAGGTAATATAGGAACCAGAGGAAAAAAAAAACGACAAAATCTTAATAAATTTAGGCTAGGAATCACTAAGCTAATCAGTTCTTTAATAATCACCTGTGAAGAAGTATAACAAAAAAGGAGCCACCTCTAAATTGTGTTTTGTGAGAACTACGATGGGGATATGGTGCTTTTAGTAGCTGGGATTGGACTTAAAGATATAAGAGGGCCATTCTATTCTTGCATTCTTAACTTGCTGATAGATTTCTACTGTGATCTTTCACAGCCTGTGAATATTATTGAATCAGAAAACCTGAAAATCTCATGCTGGTTCTTAGGAGGGGTAGGTGATATAATAATAGGTGGTAGTTAGGTTGTTTTCATTGCTTATCAGCCTCAAGGATTTCAGGGAAGAATGAACTCTGTCTTGTGTTATGCATTGTGTGCTTGTGTTATGCACTGACTAGATGCTGTTGTTCAAGATCCTTACTATTCAGTTCTCTGGGTTTGGTAGAAATGCTACAAGTACAAAAATGAGAGTAGGAAATGTATAGTTTATTTGGCATTCAATTCTTCTCTTCAAAAAGTATGCCAACCAAAATGGGAAGAGAATTTGGTTGTCCTATTCCAACTTTATGAATATTGAATAGCTTTAGTTAAAATGAGCAGATCACACAGATTCCATAGCCTAAAACTTGTCACCATACCTATGGGTAAATGCTATTGACAATCAAATTCAGGCTAATTTTGTAACGTTAAATAATCAGATATGCAACAAATTTCCCCACAAATATTACTCATGATGAATATCTCAACTTTTTTTTTTTTTTGAGGTAGGTAACCAGTTAGGCAGCTATTTAAACTTATCATTAAGAAAGAAAGAAACCTGAGAAATGAAAACAAACTATGTACATAACATAATGACATAATGTACAACATACTGTGAAAGTTGTCTGAACAAAATGGTTCTCAACTGAAAATACTCTCATCTTTCATCTTCTGTGTTATTATTTATCCTTAATACACAAAATTATTTTTATTATTGTGATATGGACACTGACAAATCTAAATGAAATATCGAAACTTAAAGTCTATCAATAAAAGGAAGGACATTTTGATAAGCATTCCAGCTTAAGTAATAGAGGTTGGTGTCGGAGGACGCAGGAGTGGGAGGCGGACCCGGAGTAACGACGGAGTCTCAATATGAGTATGATCGTTCTCCCTTTATTAGAGCTTACACAAAGTATATATATCGACAAGCAATACGCATGCGCTAGCAATAGTTACATGATTGGTTACAGTTTCTGTCCACGCGCATAAAGCGGCTACATGATTGGTGCAAGGTTGCTGTCCATGCTCCGTCGACGTTTATGGAACCTAGTTCCGTCTAGACTTGTTTACCAGTTTTGTGAATACCTTCTTTTGTAGTGCTCAAGGCCGCTGCAAGGATCGCTTGCCTTGGCCTAGATTCCTTCCTCTACCCTGAAGACGGGATTGCTCAGCCCGATCAAAGCATGCCCTCTCTCGCTTAACCATTCCCCTAACCATTCCTCCATCAGGTTGGTATTGTCACAGCTGCCTTAACTAAATGTCTTTTCACTATAAAAAGTTTTTCTAAATATCAGAAGTGAAGTTATGATTAATAATAAAGCAGGAAGTTACCTTCAAATTTGAAATCCTCCTCCTTAGGCACATCTGCTGTTGCAGTGTTTAGAAGTGCAATGTCTATATTTCTTCACCCTGCAGGAGTGAACTAAGCACTGGTTGTAAGTACAATAGGATGAGAATTTTCCACTGAAAATCATTCTGACAGGAAATTGTGTTCATGACAAAACAAAATGTTTCATACAGGCTCTCTGCAAAGATGAACATAACACTGTTCCAATGTTTGCTAGTATTTCAACTTTCCTATAAAGGGAAGCACTGGCCTTTTAAAATTTGCCTACAGAGTCTGGCAGCTTTGAAGTTTATAATGTCTTGAAATTTTGGTGTAAAATCCTTACTTCATTCCCTATAGTTTCATATGAAACCTCGAGGGGAATAATTTGAAGGATGTAAAAACGGATTTTTGCCTTGTGGCATGCAGTACGCACAGTCTTTAATATGTATCTTTCTGTTTGCAACAAGCAAGCTTTTCCAATTACCAGTGCTCATATTCACTGTTTTGCTTTTTTCAAACTTCCTTGTTGATATGTAAAGTAAAAGGGCATTAATTTTTTCACTGTCCTACCTCCCTCAGAGTAGTTGCAAGTCCATATAGTCAAGAAATGGCTTCATTATCCTTTCAGGTGCTTTCATGTTAAATCCCAGAAAGGAAAACAATGCTGACCAAATAGAAAATAATATATTCAAAATTAAACTGAGCATTTTTAGAAAGGAATGCTACAGCATTTTATTCAAAATAGAATGACTGAGGCATACAAATTATGCAGCCTTGGTGACATCCAGAGAATCATCCAGGATATTTTAATTGACACCTTTTTCTTTTCCTTGCATAAGTATTCCCTATACGTAGGCAGGAACATTTGGAAAGTTAGATCCAAAGACTACATGAAAAGGACTTCAGAGTCTAATTGACTGATGATCAAGCTGCCTGTTTTCAGAGCTTGGTACGGGGCTATCAGGAGTCGCAATTATCATGCTATGCAAGCTTATTTGTTTGTAAAGCCAAAGCTGAGTCAGAATGTCTTGATTGTTGGGCTTTCTGGTGCAGTTTTGTGTAACTGAAAGGTTTTTAATGGCACTTCCTTTGGCAATTTGGCAATAGCAGATCTCAATGAACACCACTTAATTGTTGGTTCCCTAATGAGGAAGGAAGACTTAAAAGGAGCTGGAGATAAAGGCATGAGTGGCAAGTGAAAGACCTGTTACTACTTGCAAGCTTCCTCTCTTTTCAACCATCAAATGGCCATACAAGGATCCTCCATAAAATTTACATCCAAATTTCTGTGCAATCTCTTGTTCTTCAGAAGCTGCCAACCTTATTCTTGAGAAATCACTCTCAGTGTACCACTCTGGCACTCCCATATAACCAAAGGTCAATATAGCAGCAATAAGTAGACAGTCAGTTAACAACCACTGCTTAGAGGGTAAAATGAAATCGATGCATAAAATAAATGTCATGTATTGAATGAACTGGAACTGAGCAAACATGCAAAGTTTTCAGAGCAGTTGTGTAAAGGAAATGTGTAAGTGCATCTAAGGCAGAATGACTGTCTTCCTGGAGATTGCCTCCATACCAGCTCTGATCCACAGCATCATTCTTTCTTTCAATGCTACCATATTTAGGACTTCCAGAACAGAACCTGCTAGAAAGGTTAAGTAATCTGAGTGTATAGCTGGTGTTATAGGAGAGGTCTGTGACATCACATACAGATGTTGCTCAGCACTTGTATTAGTGTACGATGTCTACTACTGTTCAAGAATGTCCCTCTCATGAAGAAAACCCAGAGAAGAGCAGGGACAATCATCAGAAGTCTGGAAAACATAACTTTTAAGGAAAACTTAAAGGATTTGGTTTTTCATTTAAAAATGATATGGCTAAAAAAAGACAGGATACTGACTTTCAGATGAGTGAAAGAAAATTTTTCCTGTGTTTGCTGTGGATGGGACAAGAATAGGTTTAAAATTCTGAAAGAAAAAAAAAAGATTTTAAGAAAAAGATTAAAGCAGTAAGGATAATGAAACACTGGAATAATTGTCTGGGAAGGCTGAAGAATCTCCATCAGTTGGAGGTTTTTAAGAACAATATAGGGAGCAGTCAGGTAGAAATGCTGAATGAATTCTTTCTACCCTGTTTGCAGGGCTGGATGATCACTCAAGGTCGCATGCAGTCCTCCTTTCTGAGATTTCAATAACAATTCTTATCTTGAAACCTTTTCCCCCCCCCAAAAAAAAAAAAAAAAACAACTTTCTTTTTGTTACCCAATAGCACTGCTGTCCAATGATCAAAAGAGGACTTTGGAACACCTTCAAAATAACTTTGAGGAAGAGATCACCCACTTAATTGAGGGTAAGAAGGCAGTTTCACTTTGAATCTGATTTTTAACAGGAGGCAAAGAAAGAGGAGAAAGGCAGAAGCCTTCTTTCATTTAGAAGCACTTTTATAAAAGACAAAGCATATAGAACAGCATGAAAAGGTTTATTCAAGCAATAGAAAATGCACAGGAATATGCTGTGAGATCTTAATGTATGAAATCGCTGTCATCTATATACACCATGAAATATTTAAAATCTCTACATCTGTACACTTATACAGGCTAGTCCAGCCTGAAAGAAGCACCCTGAGAATCTTGCCTATGAAAGCTGGGAATATAATTAGTTAAAAAATAAATATAGACCTCTTTAAAATATTTATTCCTTATATACAATTCTTGCAATTCTTCTGCCAGTAGTAGTCAACTTCCAAGAGATTAATCATGGTAGGATATAGTCCTTACTGCATCTATTTACATTAATGTATGAGTTATTAATATGAAGTGATACTTAATGTAGTGGTATTTTGTTTCCTATTAGTAATATTAATAATTCTGATAGCACCATCAAGAATAGTGTCCATTCGTGCAAAGCACTGCACATGAAAAACAGCCCAAGGGAGATGAAGTATGAGGGGAGGGTTTACACTACAGTGTTAGAGCTGTGCCTTAATTACAGATCACTCTTGCAGCTGAAATGCTACAAGAAGAGATAGAAATCTCTACTTCTGACAAAATGAGAAAAATACTGCCACTCCCCATTTGGCATCAAGACATTGCAAATTTCTGCTCTTAGCTTCAGCAGCTAGCTGAATTGAATTCACAAGCCGCTAGGGTGCAATGAGGAAACCAGTCTTGCTTTTCAACAGCTTTGATGGAGGATGAGAAACAAGTGTAGTTCCTGTGAACACCTCTATAGGGGCAGTCAATAGAAATATAAAGAGTATTATTATTCTGCTATTAAGTTACATGGTTGTTGTTGCCCAGACAACTGAATGTTTTTAAATAAGTAGCTACTGCATGAGTTTTCTAAATAAAGAGGAAAAAAATGGGATAAAAAGAGAGATTAGCTGCTTACAAATTCTTTGTTAATAATAATATTTTCAGGTTCTCTTTTGTGTATTTTTTCTTTGGGAAGTTTTGAGAAAAAAAGCACTTTTAACACACAGAGGTTCTAAACAGCTAATATTTATTTTCTG
This sequence comes from Apteryx mantelli, assembly GCF_036417845.1. NCBI lineage: Eukaryota > Metazoa > Chordata > Aves > Apterygiformes > Apterygidae > Apteryx > Apteryx mantelli. The sequence continues at coordinate 83,460,310 of NC_089979.1, forward strand.
TTTTTAATGATGAAGGAACCATCTGACAACTGCAGTCATACACTACTCAGTAATCAAGTGTACTGTAATCTTTTTGAAATTGTGGAAGCTTCAGAAAAAAGACTGAAATCCTTTTATCTAGTTTAGAAAAGTGTTTAGATAACTTCCACATCAACAACAGAATGTGTGAATAATTGTATAAAGCGCTCACAAAAGGACAGATTATTGGGACAGATAAAAGCTAAGCACACAGTAACAGAAAAACTGATTAGCCCTATTTTAAGAATATCCTGAAGGACTGAGCACAAAATTATCTGAAGTCAGATAACTAAGATAATCCTAACTCATGGAAGAGGTTATCGCAAAATTTAAGGAAATGCAGTGATTGCAATTTACAGTGACTTGTGAAAATAGACCAACACATTCTTTTTAAAATTTAGAAAATATATTAATACATAATGAAGGCTGTAACTGAAAGTAAAATCAGAGGAAGTGCTGTATGTGGGGTTAATGATGCGTTTTTTTCATGTAAGCACATAATAATTCCAGCTGTTACAGATTCTCCACTCCTGAGTAGCCCCTAATATCAATGTCATAAAATGCCATACATGGCATATGTTTTCTCATGTTTTTTTTAAATAATTTTCATAATTACTTATAGATGCTTAAGTATTTTTAACAAACTGACAGATGTCTGAAATGAATTTTTTTTTTTTGAAAAATGCAAACTTCTGAGTGGTTGCAAAATGTTTTTAAATATTCTCTCTGTTCCAAAAATTGTTCTGTGGAACAAATTAGACAAAAAAACCTACAGAAAATTTCTATCACATTTTTAATAACTCAAGAGATTTAATGATATAAGGTTTTGCTATCCCAATTTTTGGGAACTGCATAACACAGTGGCAAAAAGTAGCAAAGACATAAATTATATAAACTTATAAGTGATGAGTTTTTTATTGGAAGAGGGGAAAGGAGTTTTATATTGGAAGAGGGTTTTATACTGGAAGAGGGGAATACTTACTTTTACGAGGGCTACAACCTATATATCTCTCTAGTACCTGCTGTTTCAGTAACTAATTTCTGAATGACCCTCTCTGCCACTATTACTTTTGTGAAGCAGTAGAACCGCAATAGGCACAAAACTTTTCTGTGGTGTAGTGATGAGAAAGGTGTCATACAACATCAAATCTAAGACTCACATCTAGTAAAATTATGGAGAGATATTTTATGAAGGGATGAGTGGTACTTTTTCATGAGTTTATTGTGGAGAACATTTGTGCTTTTGTGGATAAGAGTAGTAAACACAAACTCACAAAAGCAATGAAAGGTGAGAATTTTTGTTGTGCTGGAGGCTGGATTATATTCGCACAGTGAAACAAATCTTTACAAATGTGTTTGTGGAAACAGAAATTGTGCTTTTATATCCCTTGTACTCAAAGCTTAACTGTACAGCTTGCACTTCTTTAATATAAATGCCCTCAAGAGTAATTCACTAATTGTGTTGGCTGTATACACACTTTTTTTAAGGTAATTACCAAATTTTCAGGTTAAAAAACTGTAAAGACTTGCCATCATGCAAGTGTATTGCACAGGGTAGGGTGGTGTTAATTTGTTCCACAGAACAAGTTTTGAGTGAAGTTTCTGAGTTTAGAGTGAAGTTTCTGAGTTTACATGCACAAAAGTACTCAGACTCATAGTTATGTTTCCCTTATCCCTTGTTCATGAGTTTATCTTGCTGTACATGGCTGCAATTTTAATAATATAAAGGCACATTCTTACTGATGACATAACAAGAAATCTCTGGGTCTGAACATAAAGCAAACATGGCTCATTAATATTTATACAGCTGAAGTAATCCACTACTCAAGATTGCCTTTTTCCGTTTTAAAACAGGTGACTAGGCCCTAGAAGATAAGTGTTTCCACAGCATATGATGCTTCACAGGATAGAATAAGCTGTAGTAAGTACCTAAAAACTTTTCAGTACAAAAGAAAACAAGGACAAACTATTCAGATTTTCATCAGTGTGCTACATCTCTGTCCATGGCAGTCTGGCCCAGCTGCATTACATTAAGTATATAATTAAGATTGCATTTTTGAATGCAATATAATTAAAACATGTTTGACTGACAAGTTGCTGCTACTCAGCTTATTCCTTACTTTTTGGGGTAAGAATACTTTTTAAATTGTTTTGCTTGAAGTTCAAGACAGAATTGTCCTTAGGTATTTTAAGAATAAATTGTAAATGAAGTTAAAGTAATAAGCATGTATATATATAAAAAAGAGAGCTTACTGAGAACGGGGGGCTTGTTCTGAAATAGGTGCAGATGGAGTAATATAATATTAACATCTACCATTTTGATAAAAACAAATGCTGTGAAAATGCAGAGGACTAGCCAAAGGAAATAATCATCAACATTTTAAAAATAGGAAGGCGATACCGCTGTTGGTTTTGGGGTTTTTTGTTTTTTTTTTTGATACTGATAGCTTAACTAAACTTCTGCAGCTGCTGCATCACAGATTCCCTCTGCTTTCAAACATTCAGCCCTACTGGTGTTCCTCATTCCAATAGAGGGTCCCAGTCCCAGGATTTCTCACCTTAAATTGATCCTTCCCTTATGCCCCATCTCTAGCCCTCAAGCCGTTTGTTCTGAAATGTCATTGTTGGATCAGAATAGCTTTCTTTCCCTTCATTCATCATTTGTGGCCTGTTTTCTTGGCTAGGCAGTCCCATTGTTCTCAATCCCCAGCTCCCAATTCACTCGGTGAGAGGCAGGCTCAGCTAATCTGAATTACATTGTGCTTGCCATGACTAATGCACAGTTGCCATGGATCGCTTTGGATACAGATCTTGGTCCTAAATATCTGTTTTAGTTATTGAACCTCTAATGCTGAAAAAGCTTGCAGACAAATTACACTGGAGAAGTGGTATATTGTTTTTTTCTGAATATGAAATAAAGTATCCAGTAAAGAATTTTTCTTTTGTGTTGCTTCAGCTTTGTGATTAAATGTCTGCAGCTTCGGCCTGTAGTTATATAGTTAACAAAGTTAAAAATTAAGTCAGTGGCTTGACAAATAGATAGGTAAAATTATTAGTGTGTGCCTCCATTATGCAGTAAGGGTTATAAATAAACACAAGCTGGGATCTTTGGACTGGCCTGAATTGCATCAAGAAGGATATCAAAGATGGATCAGCTATCTAATTTTGGGAGCTGCTGATCAATAGGGTAATCATTTGGGTAATTAGGGTATTGCATTGCCCAGATCTCACTCATTTTCTGTTTATTTAACTTGACAGACAAGCTGCAGTCTGCTCTTCCTTGAGGATGAAATGGTTACACCAAAATTCCTAAGGATAACATGCATGACACACACTGTTTTTTGTTGCTACATTCATATGTTTCATCCAGAAATGCAACTTAAGATCTCTTACAGATTTCCTTTTTATTTATTATATGTGGACATGAATAGCAGAATAGGAATGTTTGTTCTACACTTCAAATTAGCATTGCAGAAAGAAACAAAAAAACCTTCAGTTGTGCAGCCAAATCTTTAAAACTCTCTTTTGTTTCCACTGCTGCTCCCTTCTTTTTACATCCTATTTCAAATTTGCTACCACTTTATTGTTTTCATTTTGTTATTAATAAACTTAGAGGTTCTCTAGCCTCTTCCATCAAATATCTCCAGGTGTTCAAGTATGAATTTATGAATATGCCAATAAGACAGATAAATATTATTTCTGTTTTATAAATGAAAATTCTGAATAACAAACACATTTGATAAAAAATACTCAGGAAACTGGGAGAGAAGTAAAATTAATCACTTTAATAATTAATCAGATTGCCAATCTTCCAGTCCAATGATTTAACCAACACATGTAATCTCTTTTCATTTTTGTATTACCCAAACCACTTAAATTATCCTTTCGTTCTCCTTCACTAACAACATTGGCAGAATACTTTCTTAATTTTATCAGATTACATTTTCAAATAGAGTGGTTTTTTTTTCTTCCTATTTCATCCACGATTGAAAGGAAACCCAAGCAAAAATTTGTAGAGAGATAATTTTTTTGTTACCTTGATAGGAAAATTTATTAATTATATCTCTCGTTTGGGTAAGAAATTTGGCATTGAATGTTAACACTGACATATGGAAAATTATAGTTTTGGATTTGGAGTTTGAATATTTGCATTCAAGAGTATTATTTGGGTCCATCCCACACTAAGTCCATTATGAACTTGGTAAGTGGGATACACATTTGATCCAAACCTCCAGCCCAGGGTTCAGTTTGAGGCCATTGCTATTAATGACCAAGTCTTACATACCTTAGTGTAGGACATATCTTGAAACAACACTCAGGAAATGACTGTCCTGCTATGACAACCCCCCAAAATACTCGGTTCTCTCTGGTTTTAATTTTCACAAAGTCTAAGCCCAAATCAATATAGCATTTAAACTATAACATTGAAGACAGCTCATTTAGGCCTTTGAGGTTAGAGCTGATTTGGTTCAACCACATGGGTCCTAGAATTGTTAATTCTCGTTATTACAGTACTCTGGTTCATGTCGTAACCTCCTCAAAGGTGGAGGGGAGGAAGACATTTTTGTGCTTCTCATCGCAATTCTTAGTTATCTACAGCGGGAGACTTTTTTTTACTGAAATAGCCATCCTTAGCACAGAGGAGAAACATAGGAGAACTAGTGAATAGACAGTGGCATAACATATAAAAAGGATGTCAGGATTTTTTACTGATTCTTGCTAGAAGTGTCCCAATCCATTTAACATCTATAAAGAATGGGGAGTGGGGGGAAGGAAACTGTCTTGTTTTAACTTTTCATTCACACAAAATATCCTTCAGAAACGTAATAAATATTTTTCAGCCTGTCTGTGAGAGAAAAGTTTGAGTGGATGACTGATTGGTTTGATTGGTGCTGCACCATTTGCATAACACACAGACAAATACTTTCTTAAAATTTCTCTGTTGTCTTTACAAACCATAGAATAATTCTCACAAACATAGATTCATTTCAGCTGTAGTGAAAGTGCACATATTTCCTAATAAGGTCATACCTGCTTATGGTTGATCAAAATTTTACCTAATATGTCCAGGAGAACCTTTTCCTCCCACATAATCTACACTACAGAAGCTAGTCACTCTATTCTGAGGTAGAGATATGAAAGGAAAGAAGCTCTTAGAATGACTTTGCTTCACAAATCTTCCTTAAATGAATTTCATGGACCACAACAAAAAGACAGACTCTTTGTGATTTATATTTTGTTTACAAATGTGAAGTAATAACCAGATTTAATACACATGCATATTACAGTATCTAAAATAAATGTCAATTCATTGGAAATATACTCAGAAAAAATCAGTCTTCATTGATGTTACAGCAGATGGGTTTCTGCAGAAGATAAGAAGAGCTCAGTTGGAAGTGGACCAGAGGCTATTTTTGACATCCTTGTTAGAGGGACAGATGATGCCATAGTAACTTTTTAACTAAAATTCACTTAGCCTTGAGTAATGTTTAGTTAAAATCAATTTAGAGTTCAAATGAGTTCAGTGAATGTATTTTATGTGTGTTCAAGGTTAGACTTCTAAATCTTCCTTTTACATTGTGAATTTTCTATTAAAGCGTATATATAATTCAGTAGTGAAGGATTTAATACTTATGGTGGTGGATGTTGACCCTTGTATAAATATTTACCAAAAAAAATGGAGTGCACAGGCTTTATATTAGCATTGTTAAACTTTAGGAAAAGTTATTCAGAAATAAATCTGAACTTATCCCTTATCCTGAAGGAATTTGTCTAGTTTTGCTAAGCACATGTTTCTTTTTAATAACGTATTTTCTTGATAGAAATGTTTCTTTGTAACAGAAAACAGGGAACAGCAAGCAAGTATGGAAGCTTCTTAATTTTGTTATGGCTGTCTCATTAGCTTTATTGAGGGTATTGCATCTGAATTGAGTAAGATTCATATCTGAATATGCAAAGGGCTTTGATAACTGATTTTATTCTCTGCTATGGAACAGTATAGTTTCTTATGGATAATACAATAGGTTTATTATGTTGAAGTTTCATGTATTTGGGGTTACAATAGCATTTCACTGATTAAGGGCTCTTTCTATAGCAGTACGAATTATTCTTGTTCAGTGCTTTGCCTTCGGAACAGTATGAGCAAGAAAAAGCAGAGCAGAGGCTACCAGGCTTCATTAATGACAGAGAATGCCTGACACAAGCTGTAAGCTGAAGTGTTGGTAGTCTAGAGACTTTGGTGTAAACCTAGAAGTATTGAGAAAAAGGAAAAAGGCATCTTTTCCATCAAGTGATTTCAAGTGAGTGAAGCTTTGGAGGCAAGCCTGCAGATAGTCATTTGACGTGTTAAGTGAGCTTATTGTGACTGCTCTCTTCCTATTCTTTTTCTATTCATTATATAGATGTTTTAGTGAGTAACTCTGCAACCAGAAACATTCTCCCAAACAATATATCTTAAGCTGACTTTCTATAGAAAACAAATGTGTAACAAGTATTCACAGTAAAAATCTGCAAAATTAGTAGTTATTCATCTTAAGGCAAAGAAATAACTATGTGACCAGCATCATCAGAACAAATCATATCTTTAGACCAACTGCAGTGACTACCCATCTGTCCTCTTCTCTTCACTATTTATGCTAGGCAGTGAGTCTGCCATGGATGTGATGCACTGCATGTCCCTTTTAATTAATTCCTTGCTCATTAAATGCAATTTTTGTGGTTTGGCATCTCTTATTTTATCTTTGTATAGACCTCTTAGAGGTGGTACAATCAAAATGGTGAGACACTGACCTGAAACCTCAGCACCCTATGAATTTAGCGAATCCTGAAGTTTTTCTGGCTTTACACACACAAACACCTGCTTGCGTGCAAAAAGGTGCTGGGAGCATGGCAAACATCTCTGGGTAGAGTTGAACCACTTTTCAGGTTCTTTTTTTCTTTATAAATGTGTTAATGTACTTAGGGTGGCATCTGGTTTCAGAACTTGTCTTTTTCTTCTTTCAATTTATTGGATTAACATATAACAGGAGTAGAAGATCAGATGAGACTAATGACCATAATTATGAGGCCATTATACCTATTACACTAGCTATCCGATTATTGTTGCTCTATATCTGACTTCTACACATGGTGGTTTAAGAAGTTACGAAGGTTTATTGATAGATGTTTGAGAGGAAAGACGATGAAAGCATTGTTAATACCAACATCGAAGGTAATCTGATATCTTCAAAGGCTAAGACTATTAAAAAAAGATTTTTCCCCCCCAATTATTTTCCCCATTAATTTTTCCCATTGTTTAGAAACAAAGTCTGCATTGGTTTTCTGCATTTCTGAGCCTCAGAATTATGCTAAGCCCCTGTAATTCCTGAATTCCTCTTATATGGGAAATATTATGCTAGTGAAATATTAGTGTATTGTTGAAATTATATGACTAGTGAATTGCTAGAATTGTTGCTTCTTGTCACCTCAAAGAGCATATATACTAGGTAATAAGCCTGCTTGAGTGTCAGAGGTTTGAGGTCCCAGAATTTTGTGCTTCCCTCACTGTGTGTGCTCTCCTGGTGTGGGATCAAACGTGGCATGTTTACATCCAGAGCTGAACTGTATCATCTCCCATCCCATATTCATCCCATCCAGGGAGAATTCAGGTCTGGATCTCTGGACCATTCGATGGTAGGACACCCAAAATCAGGTTCAGCCTCATGGAGTTGGACTACGGGGGAAAGTAGTCACTGAAAGTAGCCAAAAATACAGTGATGGCAAGACACATCACTTCAGCTTGGTTACAGGATACCACTGAAGCAGAAGAGCTCATAAAGCTCTGGATAAAACAGTTAGTCCATGAGCAGAAGCAATGATGATTAGTTGCCTATACAAAAAGAAAAGCACCTGAGTATGTTCTCTGCTATCTCACTTTTAGAACATCTCTCTCCTCTACCTGATTTTTGACACACATGAAGTCTTTACAGCCTATATGCTGAATGTGACAGATTCAATATTATTAAGTGTGACAGAAGAGTAGACATAGGTGAAGAGAAGAGACAGGGAGACAGAAAAAGATAAAAGATAAAAGCAAAATGTTTGCAAAAAGCATGTTTAATTTTGAAATCAGAATAATATACTGCAGAAGAGTTATTTCTAACTTTTATTGAGAACTGCATTCAGCCCCCCACTGGCATTCCAGAATGTTTTTATTGTGATTTTAACATTAATGTGGCAACAGTCACGATCTAGAGTAAACCTGCTGCAAGAAAAGCATCCTCATGAAGTGTGACTGCTTTATTAGTTACTGACAACAGCTTCCTACATCTTTCCTGATTATCATCGCTGTAATGGCTGCCACACTGTGCTTTATGCTAGAGATTATTATGGAAAAAATTGTAAATCTTTCAAAACCAACAATTGTTTTCATTTTCTCGATATTTCACTTGCAAAACATGAAAAGAAAGTTTCCCCATGGTATTTGCAGCATCTTGTATCATCAGTAGTGCAAACCTTGTAAAAGATCATGACACTAACCTGGTATTTTTTTCATTATTTTACTCTTCCATCTGTTATTTTATTTTAATTTATTTCATTCATTTTATCTTCAGATATAAGTTAATGTTATCTTGAAACTCGTATGGCCAAAAATTGTACAATTTTCTTGGCATTTGCAATATTTATTCTGTTTCCATCACTGTTGGTAGCAATATTTTGTTCTAAACTTTCTCTCTACAAAGTTTTATTCTTCTAAGTTTAAAGCAGGAACTAAAATCTACTTGAAAAACAACGAATCTAATTTTCTGCATGAAGCACAATGAACACTTTTTCTATAAACATATTTTTAATTTCAAAAAATAATAAAAGATTATTTCAGTGCATTGTATCTTGTGTTCAATTTATTTTTTGGAAAAATTATAGGCTTTCCTTTCAACTGTCAAGGAAAATGAGTGCTCAAATGTCACAAGTTTGCAAAGACAGCCTGTTGTACTGCAAGTTCTGAGCACGAAAAGTTGTATTAAAACATCTAAGTAGGAGTCTGATTTTATAAGTGAGTAATCAGATGCTTACCACCCTTTGGCTATGTCTGTGTTAGAAAGTACTGCAGACTGATGGGAGTTGGAGCTATTGAGTGAATCAGTTGGTGCTGGGAACTGCACTATATAGTGCCCCTATGATCATTTCAGATAGTTATCTCCTCCAACCTGGATGAACAGACTGAACGTCTGTCAGTGGCTGGGGCACATTAGGTGCACTCCTGGCTCCTCTCCTGGGTTAGGTTCATTCAAGAGGATCCAGTTCACGTGCTCCAGTATCAGTCTGTGATGTGACCAAAGCCCTATAAGGGTAATAATCACTTTGAAGGCATGCTCCTAAGCCAAACGCAAATGCTGATACAGATGCAACCTTTGAAAATTAAAGTACTTGTAATGTACTGTCCATATCCATGCAAATGCAAGTCTTGTGTATGCACTGGTTCTGTGAGAAGAAGTGTCACCATTTTGGGGTTAACTTTGGAAATATAGACATTGATATCCATCTATGTAGGTGCCCCAAGTTAGAGATATGTGGAACTAGTTACTGACACTTCTTGAATATTTTGTTTTAGTGCATTGTCTATTCTAATTTTAAAATCATCTGAAGTTTCACTTTTTTAGTGTTGTTCCTTTTCTCTTTATTAAAACAGTTGACTATATTAATTTCTGAGTCACAAAATATTTGTAAAATGTAGCATTTTTATTTTTTGACGTTACATATTAGCACTTCTAATATTTTATTGCAGTCTAATTAGTCCTTTACCTTTTGATAACTGTGTTTTTGTGAGCATCTCAATTTTAATATTATCTTTGTAATAATGTTATAGTCAAAGTGAAAATATCCTGATGCTGTAGCACTGGAAACATGAGAAAACATTTATTTTTTCATCTCTGAAAGACCAAACAGTTTCTCATGTTGCTTTACACACTGCCAATGAATTTGGTTTTGTTGACACTATTACTGATATTGAGGATGTTTGTTTTTTATGTTTGCTTGTATTTACAGTGGTGTTTTAGTTTCTATTGGAAGTGAACTTTTGAAGGACTTTCGTGATACAACTTGCAGTGCTTTGGAGGGACTGCAGAGTCAATTCAGGGAACACAAACCAGATTCAATTTAGATTAAATTAAAGCAGAATATTTATCAAGAGTTCACATAATATGCACTATGCATGGGCAAGACTAGAGCCTGTTTGAACTAAAGAAGAATGGAAGTTATATAATCTGGATGCTAAATCTTCAGCACAGACCGTTTTGCTCTGCAGATCCACCTTGCTGTGCGACACTATCTGCTATTGAAGACATTTTCCTCCTCTTCTAACTTCTCTCTCAGATTATTGCCTTCTATTGTGTACTAAATCAATTTTTTTTCTCAATAGAAGCTCATTCCTGACCATGTTTCTGACTGTGCCAGGATCTTTGGTATTATTTTTATCCAGAATACAAGCTCCTCAGTTCCAACTTGTAGATACCTGAGCCATGGTTTTCTTATCCGGGAGAGTACTCTAAAGACAAAGGTCTTGGATATTCTGAGACTGTTACATCTGCCCTCTTGAATCACTTCCTCCCAATGGTTTGAACAGAATCACATTTCGAATCTGCAGATTTTCCTGACAAGAAACAGTTCATTTCCCTGATTTATCATACTCACAATTTTTTATTAATCTAAATCTTGAAAAATCTTTCATGGAAACATTCCCAACCACTTGTATTCATTATAGCACCAAATCATGATATAACGAATAAAGCATTTAATATCAGTTGCCAGAATAATTTTGTGGGGAAAAAAAAAAACTTTAAAATTGGTAAGCATTGTTCTTTCTTTTATTTTACATATTAAAGTACAAAAATGAAGCACCACAGTTAGAGCATTCTGAACAAAATCTGATAAAATGCAGAACAAGGAGAAGCAGCGTCCAGAGTTCTTAACAAAAGTAAATTTCATACTCTCCTGAGATGTTCAGTTCAGGGTATATGTTTGTGTAAGCAGAACACCTCATAAAACTTCATCTCAATTCTACGTATTCAAGGTGTTTGTACTTTGATATCAGGGATCATATTTTAAGTGATAAGCCGGTCAAAGATCACCTACTCATGACAATATAGGCTTTTTTAATTTGATTCACAATTTCTATTCTATGCAGATGGAAAAATAGACTATTTGAACATTGAAGAGTTATTTTTGCTTTTGCTAAGTTTGTTTAACAGTATGAACTGTACTAGAATTAGCTTACTTCCACAACGGTGCACCTAGTTAGAGTTTATGTTCAAGGAAACCTTTTCACACTGATATATAAAGGGTGAGCTGTACAGGACATTTTCTTGAGACTCTTCAAACTCACCATTTGGGAAAGGATGTGGTCAGTGCTTCCATGAGTGTCAGATAAGCTGAACACAATGAATGATACAAATGGCTTTGCATGGCACTTCAAACACAGATCTCAGAGAACTTGATGAGTTTCAAGAACTGCACATCCAGGTCCTAGTTTCCAACAGGATGCCATCCTTCCCATTTCCATCACACTTCTTCCCCTGTGTAAAACCAGGATTTGAGGTCTATCCTATGAATTTCATAACATTTATAAGGAAGATTGATATTATTATTAATTTATATTATATTATTAATATATGTTGTGTCCACTAAATAGTCCCAAATTGCTGTGCAAAACTTTGACAGAGATGACTGAAAAATGCTATGTTTTATTAAATTATCATTGTATATTTAATCTACATTAGATTGTTGTTGGCCTTAGCTAATTTTGGTGATTAAGTGATTTTGGTGAATTTTTTTTTTTTTTCAGAAGAATATTGGTCCAGTCCTGCAGTTCACATTACAGCAACCTACTGTTTTTTCCATCTGAAGCTCTTCAAAGGGGAAGACTGTGGGGATCAGTTCTGAAGGTAGCACAGAGACTCACTCTTGCACATCTCTAAACGACTGTCCCACACTACTCTTCTCCGAGGATATATATGGCCATCTGTGGGTTACTGTGTGTTCAGACCAGAAAAGATCAATTTCAGGTAAAACTGCATGTCAGGGCACCGGGGGGGGGGGGGGGGGCGGGTAGCAGCTCCCCATGGTGTCGCCGGGGTGGTCCAGGGCTCCTGAGAGCACCCCTTGGAGACATGAAAGTGCATTTAGCTGGCAATTCCTGAGTAAAATGTATTACAGCACAAAGGCAGTAACCTTACACTGTAGTGCTTTACTGTGTGTGTATGATATACTGAATTTTTATGATACAATTTTACAGTAAGGGTTTTGTTGAAATCTTATATTGCACAAGCAACAGCACAACTTCCCTCAGTTCTGTTAAAGTTGGAAGGGTTTTTTTCATTAAATTTTATGTAAAAAAAACGCTAGGTTTTAAACTTTATCCAATGGTAGTTTTGGTTTGGGTTTTCACACCTGATATACATCTTTTTTTTATTTGCTAGGATAGCTAGAAAGCAAAATATGACAGTAGGCACCATCTCTGTTAGTTATAGTTGACCCACTCTCATAAAATGCTGCATAAGCCACAGATCAGCTGCTCTGAGAGAAACTGTTTCATAAGTTCTAAGAACTAATAAAAAAGGAAATAGGAAATATAAAAAAATAGGAAATCTCTTTATTGAAATCCATCAAATGTAATTTGAATAAGAGCAACTCCAGGAGAGAAAAGTATAAATCAAGTAAGAGAATTACAAAGTGGGTTGATAATGACAGAAATTTACAAGGTAAATATAGTAGAACAAGTAGAGCTGATTTACTTTTGCAGTCAAAAAAAAAGTGAAAGTATTAGCATCACTTCAAGGACTCATGATTTCAGAATGCTGCACTACTGATCACTTCTTTTACCTGGTGAAAAGCAACTTTTGGAAAAAGCAGATGGGCTCAGAGATTTTAATTTTTTTTCTATTATTATTATTTTGTTTGGTAAGCTGCCCCTTCCCCAAAACTCCATTTATTCTGAATTATACATTTCCAGCATTCATCCTATCTTTCCTTGAAGATGTTGCTGAAAATACATGTGATGAAGAAAATAAAACATATGTTTGTCCTGGAAATTTGCGTAGTATAATAAAAAGTGAGACTTACCAGGGCCTTTTGTACTATTTAGCTGTGATGAACATTATGCAAAAAAAAAAAGAAAAAAAAAAGGTAATTTATTACCAGAGGATTAACATAAGTAAGCACCATATAAAAAATCCTTGAGTGATTTTTTGATATATGCTTCTACAGCTAGGTGGTCTGAGGGAAGAGAGCCCTGAAGCCATATGCAAGCAAGCAAAGTCAACAAATCTTTGTGAAAACTCACACAAATAGTCATTTTCTGTACTTAACAAGTAATAACCAAAAACCTGTCACTTACGATGAAATTCTCTGTGGTAAATAACTGAATGAAGGAGCAAAACTATTAGAGGACTCTGGAGATGTATAGTAGTAACCTGATCAACAGTATAAATTAACCCTCCTAAATGAAGTAGTGGCTCTGCATCCATAAGCTAAATCAAAGCTGGAGAAAACTGTAAATGCCAGAGAAGGGGACTTAGACAAACAAATCTCCAGCAAGAACCTGAGACCTGTGTTTCTAAGAACCCATTATTTTAGAAGCAGTGGTACAAAAGTGGCGAGGGAATAAGTGAAAGGGAAGAAGAACAAGCTAATCTGATTCAATCAGTAAGTGAATGAGGTAACAGTATTAGCTAATAGTATTTACTACCTGTGCAATTCACACCATTATTGACAAAAACATGCAGTTTGTGCACTATTTAAATTGCGTTTAATCCTTCTCTCCCCCAGCCCCCCCCCCCCCCCCAAAAAAAAAGCTTTAACTGAGAGACCAGTGGCACATAACATGGGTAAGTTTTGTTCCAGTCAATAATAATTAGGCAACTACTAGTATTCACAAAATAGCTGTGAGTCTGGATTGCTTAAAAATGTACCACAGGTACCTTTCTCCATTGTTAGTATGCAATTTTGCTGGTTATTCATCTCTCATTCTTTTACTGGTCAGTCAATCTGGGGGACCAGCAGAACGCCATGTAACAAGCCACACACACATTTTAAACAAAAACTGATACCAACTAAATGCAGTATTCATCCAAGCTAAGTTTTGAATGTTTATACTGAGTATGTTCTCAGAAAACACAATAAATTCGCAAAAAAAAGCCAGATTACTGAGCCTTAATGAGAGGTTGCATTACCTCATTTGTTCCGGGACTGAAACTTTGAAATCTAGTTAGTATTATTACACAAGATTACCAGGAAAAAAAAATACACTTAAGAAAAGGCAAAACAAATTGATCCTAAAAATAAATGTTTAGGAACTGATTAATTCAATATAATTGAAGGGACCATTAATTCAAAAATGAAGTGAGTGAAAGTTGTAAAGTTTTTGCCTGGTATAATATGGCATCAGGAATGGGCTATGTGATTTATATGTGTGGAAAAAGAATGGTTACATCTTCAAGGCAAAGCAAATCTATCTTCCCCTCTAGGAATCTACTACAAAGTGAAATGCAAAAGTCGGTGCTGAGTAAAAGCTGATGAATAGTCTGAATGTGGCTGAATTATCAGTAAATAGGTTTGTGCCTACAAATCATCAGGATATACAAGTCTATAATAAGCACCTACTTGAATCCTTCCTTTGTTGATGGTTCACTTTCATACAACAATACAGCAAAATTAGAGATGGAAATAATCTCCTAGATTATTTTAAGTATTGTCTACATAGGAATATAGCTCAGAATAGCTTTTCTGCACTAACTTCCCAGCTACAGATGCTATGCTAGTTTTGTGCGATTTACCTCAGTTCACTTTGCTCTCAAACTTTTGTTTATTTTGCCATGGCTTTTCTGTGCAACTGAGCATTGATACTTTTCACTCTTTTAAAATTTAAAATCTTGTATCTTCTGTGGAGAAGAAAATAAACAAATCTGTATTCTAAAAATCAGTCGTCCTTAGACTGGAAATTCCCACCCTCTAATGGAAGTTCCACTGACACCCAGATGCTCTGCTCCTCCTGCATCGTTTGAAGCACTGCTGCAATAAAATGTCTGTCTCTACTTTTGAACACTTGCTTAATTCAGTTCACTACTCTGTGCCCTTCTTACATGACAACTTACCTGTCTGATTTAATTAAAGTATAAGGAGTTCAAAACAAAGCTTTTCTTCTAACATGTCTACATGTTCAATTTTGTAATCCAAAATTAGGACTTGCCAGTCAGGATAAAACTTGGTGATTCAGAATCTGAGATGGTGCCTTCACAGTAATCATCAATTTTAGTTCTCTTTTTAAGTATTTCTATTTAGAAATACAGAATCATAGAATAATTTACATTTAAGGAATACCTGAAGGTCATCTGTCTCCAGCCTCCTGCTGAAAGCTTCCCTAGGTAGTGGAGATAGTTGCAACAATATAAGAAAATATTAATAGGTTCAGGTTCATTTGCTTCGGTATTCTGGGCAGTAGTGAATGTTTAAGCGGGAGCATAAGTCAGTCAATATTTCTCCACTTAATTCAGAAGACGAATGCTTTGTGTGGAGTGCATCTTCAGTCAGCTAAGAAGTAGTTTCCAGACTTCAGAATTTTTTACTGAAAAAAAAGAGAAACAGGAGGTATTTTCTAATCGTAGCCAATCAGGAGCTATTTTTGCCATTGTCAATATTGTTTGTACTTCTGTTTGAAAATTCAGAATAAGAGTTTTTTAGAGATAGTAAGCTAACTCTTCAATGCAGCTGCAGATGTATCAGCATTTAAACAATACATGCTCTTAAAATTTGTCAGTTTATGACAGTGTCATACTCTCAGTGCTACACATCTGAAAATAAGAACATATTCATTTTGAGTTCTGCTAAGAGATCCAAGATGCACATATAGTGCTGATGAAGTGTGTGTGCACCTAGAAGAAAATAATAGGCCAAAATCTATTTTTATCACTCAGGCAGAAACCAGTTCATGGCCCATTAGGATTCAAACAGAGACAGGATGAGTACATGCAAGAGAAATCTGTGGAAGTAATGACATATATGGAAACTAAGTTCAGCTCAGGAAGTTCCCTGAGGGACTTGAGTTATATGAACCTTTTGTCTACCCCTGTATCGCTGTTCTTATGCTGTTATTATAAAGTTGGAGAAAAGTAGGAGTACGTGGAAGTTTTGTGAATTACAATGGTTGTTTTGGTTTATGATAGTAGAACACTAGCCCTGTTATGGTTGAAATAGTTTTGTTTAATGCTGAGAAATGTTCTAGATGCTTTAAAAATCCACATGCTATTAAGGTTGTCTTGAAATATGTTCTGCCTTGAACTCAGCAGTCACGTCCTGCTCCTCTTTCCTCTCTCCGCCTTTCTGCTGCTGACGGCTGAGCTCTGCATGGGCATCAGGATCTTGGGGCCCAAGGCAAGGGTGGGCATGAAGGCAGAGCAGGAATGCTCACCCAGCTCAGCGACTGGAAACACGGGGTGAGAGCCCCTTTTGGGCTGGCTCATTCCTCTGCCCATAGCGGCTCCCAGCCGTCTTTGCCTGTGTGCTCAACTGGGGAGTTTCTTTCCCCAGTTCCTGACACCTGAATTTGCCAAGACCTCGAAGCGTCCATTTTAACAGAGAGGAAGGAAATCTCTTCATGTTCCCCGTCTCTCTACTCACACACTCCATCCTCAGAATTAGCTGATATATGAAGATCAGATAAAGACTTTCTAACACCCAGTTAGTATGCAGCCAGTATATTCCAAATCTGCAACTGTCAATGCTACACGCGTGACTTCACACACTTCTGCAGTGTTGAAGTTTGTGAATCAGGCACCGTAAAAGAAATGGTAATGCAAAATTTTGTGTTAGGGGAACTGTAACAAAGAGAAGACTGATTTGTAAAATGCTACTCCCTTTAGTTCTTCCCTGGTGGATTTTAATTAAGCACGAGCATCTTTTTTTTCTTGTGGCCATGTTCCTCAGAGGAGTTTACTTCATCTCGGTTTGCTCTGAGTCTCCTTTGGACCTTTTGCCAGTGCTAAGCCTTTATGTCATGTCTTACAATTTTTGAATGCCAGAAGTTTTACAACTGGCCAAAAATATCCTTGAAATTTTCAAATCTGTGTGGCAACTGGGTTGTTAATGAGACAGAGGACTTCAGGAATGGAAAGGGTGTGTTATATTTAATATATATGAATATATCTTTGAAAAATTGCATTGCCACAGAGATAAACCCACTATACTTACCTTTCAACAGGTGATCACTGTTTGCATGTTCCTCTTCTTTTGTGGGTGACTAACTTGAGACCCTAAAGTCATTCTTGCTTAAGTGCTGAAAGCTTACAAGTGCTACTGAAGGGAAGAGCAGCTATGCTTTGAACAAATAAAGTAGCAACCAATCCTATGTACTTTGATGTTCAAGTTGTCTCAAAATGGTTACATAAAATTAATGGATACAGCCCAGAGAGAGGTGAGAAATAGTAAAAGCTCATTAGGTGACTTCCTGCCTGTGAGCTTAGAATTGAATAGCATCTACAAATTCCTGACATCCCTTTAAATACCTGGATTGCAGTTAAATTCATCTGGTGAATTTAGCTAAAGGTGTAAATTTGTGTATTATAATAAGAGACATGCTAAGCTTTTCCACCATGAAAACAGCTGAGTGAACCTCAATATTGCTAATATTGCTTATTTTCAGAGAAAAAAATGTTAGGCAAAGAGAGAAAGAAATTTAAAAGTGAATATGCTTCAGCAATGGCCTAGGAAGAATCTCATTTCTTCTGACATCTTTAATAATTAAAAGCTAGTGGGATCCAGATCAGAGATGAGGAAAAAGTCTTCTGATTCTCCAGTAGGTAACGAAGTAGCCTATTTTTTGTCTATTTGTCCCCAGATACCACAGGAAAAAGAGATTTGGACAAAGTACACTTGATGTACTTCATGATTTTGAAAATAGGGAAGAAAATTCTGCTACAGATTTTGTTATGACAGAGGTGCTCCTTACAACAAAACCAGAGTAAAGTCTAAATACTTTCCAAAATTTCACTAATAGATATTCAACTTGTTGAAAAAGTGTACAGGTAAAAAATAATCTGTTTGTTTAATTGTGAAGTAAGAAGTTACTAGCTTACTAACAGATAAAAAAGAATTTTGGATATGGGCTTCCAAACCCATTTTGCTTGCTGGTGTGAGAAGTTCTGCTGAGCAGTTGCAAAACTTATTTGCAACAAATACTCTCTGAATCCTAGCTTCCTGCAAAGAGGGGCGGTAACACCACATTGACATCTCACAGGGTATGAAAACATGAAAATGTTTCACATCACTTTACTGTGCTGATGATTACATAGAAAAATCCATGCAGAAATGAGTAGTTCTAACTTAGAGCAAGGTTTGAACTGTGTATAATAAACAAGGCCAGGAGGCACACGCGGAAAAGGAGGAAACAAAGTGTTACCTTCTTGCAGGAGGGTAAAGAATAGCAGCAGATGAATTGCAGAAGTTATATGGTTTCCACATTCCAGCAGCCTTGAATACTATTTTTATCTGAAATAGCTGTTGTGAACACAAAAGGTGCTCTCTGATCTTCCTGACATAAAGAGGGTTAGGTCAACAGGCTAGTCATAATTATGAGAAAGAATCTGCATTTCTTCATGCTTTCAATATGGAAATCAGTCTTGGATTTCTTAGCAGGAAAGAAAGAAAATTCTGTCAAATTGCTCATAGGAAAGAAGACAGCCAAACCATCTTTACTTATGTTAGAGGTTCTGACTTGAATGCATGAAGATGATGGAGGAGAGGTTGAAGAAAAATTCTGTTACTTGTTCTGAGGTCAAATTTTTTTACAGTCCTAATTTATTCATTTCATACAGATGATATTCTTTGTTTTATACGCTCTATCTTATTGAGAGTATGAATTATATTGTCCTGAGAAATAATTGCTTAAATGAGAATGAGACTATTTAATTAATCAAAAACATTTCTTACTGAAGTCTTTTTTCTCATGGCATAGCACAAATGTGGATATATTAGTAGACAACCTGTAAAAATAGTATTAAAATAAAGAGGCAAACACCTGCATTTACTTAAAAATTGCTTCCAGAAGACCAAATGCAATATAGATCTTGCTTATTATAGTAATCTGGTGACAGCAGCAGCAACAACTGTAATACATCAAATTATTTCCAACACATTAAGCAAATAAATCATTTATATAGACTAAAGTGTCCAAAATATTTATATATTTACTGTGCAGAGTACAACAGTAAACTGTGCCTAAGAGGCCTGTAGCAAAAAGCACATCACATTGTCTCAGTCCATAAAATGCTACGTGCAGGTGTCACTGAACACATAAAGATGTGTTCTGAATCAGGGGTGGGAGATAATCCAGCCTCATGTGGTGGAGAAGGCACTGGGGAATCCAATCACTTACGTGATACATGTTTTTGTTGTTTCAAGCAGTTTAAAAGAGAGATATTTAACTGAAAAATGTCATCTGCTATTTATTTCACAATGAACAAAGGGCCACAGCCTTATGACTTAGTCCATGTTAAACTTGGATAAACTCACCGCTTGATAATGAGTGAAAGAAAGAGAAGGCTCCTCTCTTATTTAGACAATATAACATTTCCTCCTGTTTGCCCTAACTGAAAAATTGTACTACATTTGGTTCCAAAAGACACTGCTGTGGACACATTTTCCAGTTTAGGGAAGCTAATAGTATTAGCTTCAAGGCTGGTAAACCCCCCATTCATAGGTAGAGCACCTGCAGCTTGAGAAGGCTGGCTGCCTGAAGCTAGCTTTTGCTTTCTGCACCCAGGCCAGCAGTTCCTGCTTTTAGTAGAGGAGGATATAAATAACACAAATTACATGTACTGATAAGAGACCTGTATCTTAATTAAATGTCTGTCCAACATTATAGTACAAAAGGACCAGTATAACCCCAGGCTTTTTCATGGGTTTCCAGGCTAGACATCCATTCAGTATCTCCTTGTATTATTTTCACCACTCTATCTGAAAGTTGTGCTCAAAAAGACATTTTGAGTGTCTGTTCAGAAACTGTAAAACTAGTTTCTGATTTCTGCAGCAATAGTAAAATATTATCTATAAATGAAGCAACATTTCTTGAGAGTGTTAAATTTTCCGAAGTCAAGGCTGAAGCCATGCATTTAGGAAAACACCCCCTATATTTACCTGAGGGAATATTTTGTAACTGATGTTGTCCTTGAAACATTTTTATAATATCAGTAATTTTTTTTTCCCCATTATTCCCCAAACAATACTTTTTTTCAGTTAAAGAGGGTTAAAGAGAAGCTTTAATAGATGGAAATGTAAGCATCAGTATAACTAAAACTAATCATTATTTTCTTCAAAACTTCTAAGAAGAAAAGTTTCAGAAAAAAATGGAAGAAGCTCATTCCTACAGTCAGGACTGTGTAAGAAAACTTTCTCTTCATCTTCAGCATACATGCAGAGTTATTAATAACACTCATCATAGAACTGATAATTTGTGGAATCAGTTTATAACATATGATAAACTGAAACTGTTTGAATGAGATCAATGCAGAGGTCGGTACTCCATCTCCATGAGAATTAACTGACTTTCCATCTGAAGCATTCAAACGAATGTTTTAAAACAGCCATTTTTTTGGTAGTAAACCTTCTACTAATGTTACATTGGCCTGATGTCCTAAACTATTAACACACATTGTTTTAAAAAGAAAACAAAAACACTATTCTTGAAGCAAAAAGCTACAAATCGTAACTAAATAATACAAGAAAAGCCTTTGATCTAGTTTTGGAAGCTGATGTTAAATGGCATCTTTTTTTGTTGTTGTTGAACATGTTAGTAAGCATGTCAAGAGTGTGGTAATGAAGGATGAAGACCAAAAGCTGGAGGAAAAGGGCTCCCTGTATAAGGTACTCCAGCCCATCAAAAAAGAGCTCTGAGAAGATGAAAATTTCAGCTGCTGTTGAAAAACAGGATTTTTGAGTCCTGACAGCTCTCCAGGAAAGCCTGACAACTCTCAAAACTCAGAGATGACAAGGAAGATAGGAGGCACCTCACGCCTGAACTGCTTAAGTTTGGGAGTGGGAGAAGGTGGTTTGGAAGAAAGATGTTCCTTCTTTTCATTTCTGCATGGCATGATTTTGGGGCCTGACTTGTGCTTTTGCATATTTATGATTTCTAGCCTATATTTTGTAAGCTTACATGTGCTGCTGTGTGAAATTTTCATTGGAGATGTTGTCACCTTGATTTCCCTTGAAGATGAAGATTATGCCACTCCACTCTATAAAGTGTTGGTGACATGCAATGGGTAGGAATGCAATGATTTTCATTCCTTTCTTTTTTAACAGCAATGTTATGTACTAACATTTAGTTGTTTTCCGCCAACTGATTATACATCGTTCTGTTTTGAAATGATGATATGATGATGTATTTCTAGTCTGTTTATTTAACATCCTAAGTTTTTGTGTTATATCTCCTTCTGGTAGTCTGTCTACGCCACTTGTCTCCTTCCATTGCCCAATCCAGGCTAGTGTGAGGAGGATATTGGAGCTGGTCTGTTTATACAGCACAGGGCAGTGGTATCAGAGACATTGATCCCCAAAACAAGATGGTTTTAGTTATCATGGCACTGTATCTGTCCTAGCTTTCCCAAGCAAAATGTTATGATAACATTATAACATTATAAAATATTGGAAACAAATAATTTATTAACACATTAATTAAATATTTTATGCAAAAAAGTGTATCTGATGATTAGATATGTTAATTACTTTTCCTGAAAATATTTTATCACTAAACCAAAAATTCACTGCCACAGCCATTCATAAAGAGTAAAATGGACTTCCTAAATCATTATCTTTAGTCCCCTGATCTCATAGGAATCCATGTCATATAACTCCTCTAATAAATATTGATACACTTTGGAACTTCTCTGAGGAATGTTGTTTAATGTTTATCTCTCACTTATTCATGACCAGTTTATACCTATTTGTTCCTTTGGCAAAATTATCTTTTTGCTCTTCTACTTCTCTAGCATCTGTGCTTCCCACATAGCAAGAGAGAGTGAGCAAGAGCCCACCCTTCTCACAGACTTAATTCCATTTTACAATTCAGATTAAAACCTCTGTTATGGTAACAAAAATAAGCTTAGATACTTCAGGTCTTTGTTTGAAAGATGAAAGAATATAAAGCAGATTTTAGAGATTAACCATCCATAGGTAAGAAATGTAAATGACACTGGTTCAGCATTGTATCTCATCCTTGTTTTCATCAGCACAACCATGATAAGACTGGTATTTATGTACCAGCTCCATTTGGAAACACCTGAAGGCAATGGAGCAGAAGGCAGGAAGTGCTTTAATTCTAGCTCATCTGTAGAGAAAAGCTGTTTACTTAACTTGTATTTTGGTGGCGTGAAGGTTAAATTTAGCAGCAGCTCAGGTTAATCATAGCTAATTATGTTGCACAAGAGCCCCCATGCTTGCGTGTTTCTGAACTGTGATTTTCAATGTTTGCTTGTTTTTTGGTGACAGAGTAGATGTTTAAAACTGCAAGTTTTCAGAAAACATTAAGTCAGTCAGCGTTGTCTACGTCAGGCAAAATGGCCAGTCAAGCATCTACATTTGGCAAGGATTCTTGATTTTCCTCTATACTGAAAGGCTACCATTTTGGTAAATAAATACTTTGTTTAAGCCAAAATGGCGTCTTATTAAAACAAAAGTGGTTTGTTGTTTATTCATGTAAAAAGTTTTGAAAATAATGGGAAGATGTTCTAGACAGGAGATGTTTGCAGACATAATTACAGCCTTCACTTACCATTGCTCTCTGCATCATGTTCTTTAAAAATGCTGCTTCAGTTTCAGAAACTCCACTACTGGATAATTTAATTGTTCTTTCTGACTTCTCATCAGTTTGTTTTATATAGCTTTTCCTGATTGCAGCAGGTACACTCTCCAAAAGACAAGTTCCTTTTAATGACTAGACAAACTACTTACAATGTTTTTGACAGAAATGAACACAGAAATACAGATATGAACAGAATTTTATCAGGAACACCTACAGGTTTTTCTCATTTCTGAGGATTTGGGGAGAGGAGGAGGGAGGAAGGGGAGAGACAACTTCCTAGTTAGGTGAAAGAATGTAACTCCTCTGGCAATAACAGAATTTCAACTATGTATAGGGAAAAACACCCCTAAAATGAGATGAAATCTGTTTTTTTTCATTGGTGATCAGGAAAATGACTGCAATTAATTCTGGAAGAAAGACTTGTATTATTAAATTTTAACATTTCAAAGAGATTTTTTCCGTACAAATTTGTATGCCAAAATGTGGGGTGTTCATCTACATACGTAGTTATCTCTGTGTTCTAGTGTCCTTTCACATTGTTTTTATTAATGCATAGCTAACACTGTCTCCTAAAAAATATTTTGTAAGGTGAGCTCCCTGTTACATGATTTGAATCTTTTTATAACAATAGAATAAAAAAAACCTTTTATACCAGTTAAAATAAACAATTTGTCACTTGTTACTCAAAACATAATCCCTCTCCCCTTTCATTTCCCCCAAACCTGTACCAGACATCAAAACCATGTGAAGCCATCAGAGTTACCACATTCATCGTTTTGACAGTGCATTTGTAAGATAAAAATCCTTTTTTGTTGTTGTTGTTGTTTTGAGGCTGTACTTTTAAAATGGCCTGAAGAAGCGATTTCCTGCTTGAAAAGAGAAGTCATGTTCAATAAAGAAATAACTTATTCCAAAAGGAAAAGACAAATAACCAAGTTACCCCCCCAAAAAAGAGAGAGAGAGTGAGAGTGAGAGCAATTTAGATATGTTTGTACTTAATAAACAGGCTAGAAGCAGGATTTTTTCTTTATTATCTTGTCAGGCTGTGGTTGTGAATGAAGACAATCAAGCTCTATGTGGATAAAGGCATTCCACTGAAGTGATGTCAACAGGAAAATTACAGTCCTGATATATACAAAGAATGCCACTTCTTTCCAATACACGTATACTTAATTTTCTTAATTTTCTCACTTTTCTCTCTTTTTCCTTGAAAGTTTACAAAAGTGGTTGGATTAAATCACTAACTTAACTAATTAAAACCTGTGCTTTGCACTTGTAGGAAAAATCCTATGTCCTGAGCCTCATAACTTAGTAAATGAGATAGCTTCTGTAATTATGACCTCTGTGAACACATAATCATAAAACAAACCTAAAAATATCATGTTTAATATTGTGTTGGGTATAGTGATTTTATTCCATCATGAAAAAAGAATTTGTGAAACAATTAATTTTGAAGTAAAGTCATTACAATTTTTTCACTGTACATGGAAAGTTTTGTTTGTTTTTCAGTATTATATTATTCCTACATAATAATTCAATAAGGTTTTATTATTTAGAAATCAATATCTGGGCACCTGAATAGTTGCTTCATTAGGATACAAGTCAAGTAAACAGATTAAAACCTATTGGAACTGAAAAAAAAAAAAAACTTTCTCTTTAAGTGTCCTTGTCTACATAAATAAATTCAAGTGAAAACACATTTAACCTTTTGTCTCCCCACACAACAACATTCTTACAGGTCAGTTGTTTGAAAACTAGTAAGGTTCACAGCCAGCAAATGAACATCAGTATCAACAAAGCAATAATGTTTTACTGAGTTTGTCATTTTTAGGCTAAAGATACAGAAATTAATGTTTCACATCTGACTTAGGCTGGAATATACAATAGTGTTTATTCAAATTGTACTTTTCTATTGCCTGCAGACTTGTAATGAATGTGCTGTGTATGACTGTCTTATCCACCAAACTCTTTATCTCATTGTGATTCTCAGTTTCAAGTCTAGGTTGGCATGTTCTCCGGAGTTAATCATGACTGGACCCAACAGACATCCAGTTGCCCAGAATTTCTAAAGTTATGACCTCCCGGCCTAGTCCCATTTGATCTAACATACATTCACAGAATGCAAGGAGTGAGTAGAAGATGGGCAATTTTCTTCAGTTGTGCTCCCCTTTTTTAGTTTGGAGCTGAGGGGGAAAGGGTTGCTTTTTGTGTGATTAACATTGCTGAATGCTCTAAGAGGCTTTTATTATTATTATTATTATTATTGACATTTATTTATTTATTTATTTATTTATTTTCAAGTGTGATCATTGAAAACACACCAGAAACTCAAGCTATAATCACGGAATCAAGGAACTATAAAACTACAGCTTAAGATGTATAGGTTCAGCTCTGCAGGCAAAAAAAAAAAAAAAAAAAAAAAAATCACATGAAATTCAGCACAGAAGAAAAAAAGTAACATATGCTTTGGAGAATTTTTAAAAATGCAGATAAAAAGGAGCAAACATTTCATGGAGATTAATAAATACATAGCTTAATTTTCCAAGTCATTTGCTGCTTTCTAGATAAATCCAAAGCAGAGAGACAGTAATAATATTTGGAGTGTGCTTACAGTATAATAGAAAAACTTTATTTTATATTCCACTACAAAAAGTTACTGCCTCACCACCACTGAAATTATGCCTTGATAGCTAGCAATTCCAATCCCATCAGAAACACTCCAGTCCCACCAGATTCAACTGACATAATGCTGCTGATTGCAGTCTTCAATACAGGCAGAACCAAATCCATGTAATGTAGATATATCCAACATAAATAGGCTATCCTGGATAGCAGAATTAACCTCATCATAGTAGCAGAGAGCACAGGTTAAATGAACCTGCACTCAGTTTGGTGATGCAGCTGAACTGTTTCATTTGCAGCTGGGCTGGCTATCCCAGTGTTACACTGAGATCTGCGGTGTATAGAGACCCTAGCGGAAAGAGTTCCTCATTTTTAATGGCAAGCAATTCCATAAATGGTATCTTTAATTTTAGACATGAAGGATTTTGTAAAATGATGGCTAAATCTACCATACCTGTTTAAATATATTGTTCATACTGTGTAATTTCAAGTATTGTTGATGGAGTTGTGCCCACAAAAATCCTGCAGAGAGAGATTGAGGTATTTAAACATTTTAACAGTACTACAGCACTCAGAAGATAGAAACCATGGAACCATGTATGATTCCATGTTCTTTGAAATATATTTTAGTTCAGAAAGTCTTGTAAATGCAAAGAATAGATTCTTAATAAAACTTGATAAATCTCAAAAGATTGAAAGCAATCTGGGGTACTATACACCCCAGACTCCTCCCTTTTTTGTATTGTAATGATATTTAGTATCTTTCTCTTCTATTCCTGTTGTTTAAAAGGTCCACAAATAAACAAATAAGAGAAACTGATTAAATGAGAGAGTGTACAAAGAAAACGGTGCAATCATCTGTAGATAGAATGATATTGAATTCACAAGGGGAAAAAGTAACAGCAATTAAATGTATATTTTAAAGCCTTTTACCAATATTAATCTTAAATATTACTTGGAACAACAGTAATATATTGAAAAAGACTTGTATTTCTTCAGTCAAAGTATGCTTTTACATATGTTTTATTTATCTTAACTGTACCCTACAAAAGTTTTTAGAGAGAACAAACATTTTGCAGGTATCTACATGGTACTTCACAGTAGCTTTGCATCAGACTAGGAAAAGAAACCTTTCCTTTTTCAAAACAAAGAAATAAGGGGCTAAAAGATTTCTGTCTGCTTTGTACTAACCTCCTGAATTTGGGGAATACTATAGATGGTCAAAACATTGCTTTGAAACATCTGAAGAATTAACAAGTTTAATCATTGGAAAAAAGAAGGTAAAAAGAAGATGAAATATTTACAGTTTGTGTTCCAAAAATTTTAAATAGATAAGAAACAAAACCGCTTTCAAAAACAGAAAAATTAAAAAGTAAGGATGATCTCCCTTTGTGGCTAAAATAAAAAACAAACAACTGCACAAGATTCAGATAAGACTGTCTTATGCAACACAGCCCCAAACAGGATAATAGATCTCTTCTTATTCAACACAAAAGAGAGAAGACCTAAAATCCCCTTTCCCCGTTTCACAAAACAGAAGTGATAGTAAGTAGAGAAAAAAAAATCACAGTAAACAAGAGACAGCAACAAGGTTAACAGTGTGCCACTATGTGTGAATGTGATCTTGAAATCACACCTTCAGGAAAAAATCACAGTTAGAAACAAAAACATTGCGTCAGCATGTCCACATCGCAGTTTCAGCATAACTGAAGACAGGAATATGATGGACACACCTATCCGTTGTAATGTAAAGCAAGGATTATACCTCAGTACTGCCTGAGGGACAAGCAAAAAGTGTATTCTTTTTCTCATTGAATTGAAATGGGAAATAATAAAATCACTTACATTACTTCTTCCACTCTTCCCCCCACTCCCCCACCCTGCTCTAGGCTGGCACAAATTACTACTTCTCTAAAGGGCATAACACACCCCAACAACACATCTCAACAACCAGAGGTAAAAATATGACATATTTCTAAAGAGCTGTGCATACATTACAGGCAAAAATTTCTCTCCCTGTAAACAGAAGACACAAATATAACAATATTTCTGGACTATGTTAATAGCTACCACCCTGAATACATACCTATTGTCAGAAGTCATTGTTTGAACTAGCCCTATGTGTTTGGTTATATGAAATGACATATGTCTGAACCCAGAAGGCTATACAGCAAACAGTGCCCCGTCATATGATATGACATATGTATGCACCCAGGCTATGGAGCCACCAAATTAATAAGGGCTTTTCTGACATAACAGATGAGCTCTCTATTTATATGGTACCTTTAAAGAACGTTTTCTGCTTCTTTAAACTCACTTGTAATGGGAAGACAGCGAAAACTGAAACAGTAGAGAGCAATCTCTTTCTTACTGTTGTCTTCTTTCTCCATCCTGTATTTTTCTCAAAAAAGTTTATCAGCATAAGAAAATGTATGTGCTACTTAACATGCCTCTGAAATTAATTCAACAACTCTGCAATTAGGGTTGCCTAAGAGATGCCATTTATACGATCTTCTGCCATTTTCTGAAGTGATCCAGTTAAAAAATTAAGTATCTTGTAGAAACTTTTGATAAAACAGGAGCTGTGTGAGTTAATCTGATGCAATTCTATCACTCGCATGAAAATATATAGTAGAGTAAATAAAATATTATTAAAGCATTATAGAGAATATTTATTCAGTGAACAATGATTATGAAAAAAATGAAGGTTCTGATTTTAAATATTTATACTTTCTTCCATCTCACTTTGAAATGATCAGTAATCCTAGAAAGCATATCTAACAATTAACAAAGAACAATGTAATTTAAAAGCAACAAAATCAATGGGAAACTGCTTGTAGTACTTATTAGGAATTGCAAACCTCAACAGATGTGTACAGTTTCAAGTTGTAAAGTAGTTAACACACATATAACCCAATTTTGGCACAAAAATATTTAATTTTCACTTTAATAATTAGATATGAATCCTGAAAACAGCAGAAAAGCATATGTCATTATGCTTTCTCCATAGGATCATTCTCCCACTTCATTTATCAAGTATTCATAGTATCGGCTGTGACTGGCTAGGGGGTATTCTCACCCACTGGCCATCCTTGCTGTCCAGCAGTGTATGGGACATTCTTCAAGTACATATTTTTTAGTCAACAAGTGTATTTAGTAGTGGTGTACTGGCCAGACACTTTTTTTTGACACATGGTATCAAATTGGATGTGCTGCCTCTGATGTCACAGAGACAGCAAGGCAATGTCAGAGCTCATCAGTGTTAAACATGCATATAAGTGTTATTAATTATTTTAAAAAGAATTGTGAAATAGATTTCTCATGACTTATAAATATCAAATAAAATGCATCTCTGGGATATGGGTAAGTAGCATAGGAAGAACATCATGGGAGAAGAAGAATGGAGAATGCAGAAAAGAGGAAAATAAGATGTAAAAAAGCAAACTAATAGAACTAATTAGAAAAAAAGAACTAATGTTGTTTCTGCTGAGATTTCAATTTTTTGTATCATTTTTGCTGTGCATCTTTTCATGCTCATGCTTAGAAAGTGTAAGTGTCCAATTTTTGGAAGACCAGGTCTCACCACCTACAGAAAATTTGACTCCAGTAAGGTGCTCAAAGTTGGACATTCTAAAAATTGAGATATTTATGGTCTCACATGTCTTTTGAGTATGTAAGTTGTCTTTTTCCAGAACAAATTCACCAATTTCAAACACAGCATTCAGCACTGTAAGTTGTTCCAGTGGTTAGTTAATGTCACTGTTATAAATGTGTGCTTTAATTCCCGTTTGAATGTATCCAGCTTCAGAAGATTCTAGCTTTGCATCTTTTTATGTCCTTGCTCAATAAGGCTGAATTAAACAGATTGACCCTTTATTACCAGAATTTTCTTCACAACACAAATATTTATGTTCTATATACAAATAAATGTAAATACCTATCCATACAAATCAACCATCATTTTCTTTCCTTTAGTCTCTCAATAGTTTTTCCAACTTATTAGTCATTTTCATATCTCTTCTTTGACACCTCTCCATTATCTTTCTTAAAAGTGAGACTCTTTCAGTCCAGTAGTACTACACTACTGTTAAATAACATTATAAGCTGATTTTGGATCAGCCCTTTTAATCACAATGTAATGCAGTAATACAGTGAGTTCATGCTTTTTCACAATCACTACTTTCCAGAAGAAATCATATCTATTCTCCAAGAATGGCCTTAGTTTTTTCTTCCTAAATGCATTGCTTTTCCTCTGGCTAATTTTGAAATGCACTATTTGTCTGCTTCCAAATTACTAAGTGATTCAAATCACTTTGCACCAGTGAATTCTTCTATTCATTATCTACCATCACATTATTTA
Source organism: Apteryx mantelli (assembly GCF_036417845.1). Lineage (NCBI taxonomy): Eukaryota > Metazoa > Chordata > Aves > Apterygiformes > Apterygidae > Apteryx > Apteryx mantelli. Next base: position 83,490,132 of record NC_089979.1, read on the forward strand.
TTATCTATTACCAACCTCCCAAAAAGTGTGTAATCTGTAGACCTTACCAGTAAAGAATTTATGTTTTCTTTCAGATCAGTTCATAGCTATAATAACTATGCATTTTTAAAAAATATTAATCATCTTGTACCTGTTAGGGTCTTTTAGTTGTGCTTTTTCAGAGCTCCAGTTAATAGGTCCCATTCATGCACAGGTAAATTAGTGAGGACCTCAACAGCAAAATCCAGATGGTACTGTCTCCAATCCTTTGAGGAAGTTAAGGACCACAGCCAGAGAACTATGGTTAGACTCTGCATATGAAATCACTCTCTTGGGCACTATTCCAATGCCCAAATTTATTAATACACTCTTGATCTTTAATCCTAGAAGATATTTTGACTTTATCATGAAGCAGGAATTCTAAGTGGCCAGTAGCACTAATTCCTAGGCCACACATTGCCATCCCAGTAACTGAAAAGACTTGCATTTGATGAAACATTGTACAGTAATTGAGCCTTTAAAAGCCTATCCAGAAGAAAAGCGTGTGGAAGGAGGCCATTCCCAAAGGCTTAAAATACCACTTCTCTTTGGTTGAGATATCATACATATGTGCACATCTGCAATGAGTCTCACATCCTGAAACATAAAACCCAGTTCGGTCAAACTGTGTTTATAAACCATCCCTAACTAAACCTCTCACAGATTAACTTTTAGGCAATGGAACTTAAAAAGCCCTCTAAGAGCTACACAGAATTCTTACTGACACATCTTGATGTGTCTTTTACTAATAAATATCTACTAGCTTACTGGTCATTTACAAAAGATAAGTCAAACACGATAAAAATTGCAAAATGTGGCCTTGCACTACAGAAGTAGTTTAGGGGAAATCAATGATAAATATAATAATGACTACTCTGTTCATATGCCCTATAGCAGCAATTTCTTAGTCTCTGATATTCTAGTCATCTTGTGGTGGGAAAGGAGAAAAAGGAGGAAAAGGAGAGAGAAAAGACAAAAAAGAAAAAGATAAGAGACAAGCAAAAATGTGAAAAGAGGAGAAAAGTAAAAAAGTAGAGATGAGAAGGAGAGAAGAAACTATGAAGAAACTCCTAGCAAAGAGACATCAAGTTGTACCATCTAATGCTGAAACAAGGCATATGAGTAAAATAAGAAAAAGCAAGGTGGGAACCAAGTATTTTGGAAAAGGGGCCAAAAATTTGTCAACACATTCCTAAAGTCACAGAATAGACTACAATAGTGACCCTAGCATTTCTGACCCTCTGCAGAGAGTTAAACCTCTTTCTGATTACTTCCACTGTTTTGTTCTCTGCACAAAGAAACCCAGAGGGCACCACCTCCAGTCCCTGAAAGTAAGGGGAGGAGATAAAGCTGACACCCCTCCCATGGGAAGAAAAGGCTACCTTCCCTTCCTGTATAATTATACTATGCCACTTCACGTAACCAAGAAAAAGCAAATAGGCAAGAGAGAATAAGAGGAACACTGGAAGCAGATATCATCACTGTTGTTATCTACATTCTCTTTCAGTGTTTGTCAGCACCTTAATTGATTTAGTTTAAGAATACAAATTAAAAAAAAGCATATTAAAAATAATTTCCCCAATGTATTACTAACTCTATCTGCAGATTAAATCTGAGAGGAAAGACAGGCAACTACCAGCACAGGATAAAGGCGACCAGAAGCTAAGGATCATCAGAGTGAGAGTCTACCCATTTTCTTCATTACATGCTACAACAGGATGTTTTCACTGGCACACTTTTAAATTCTACTTAGACAGTAGGACATGGTTTTTGTAGACACTGAGGCTCATTTGTTTTGTTAATAAGACAGGAATACAATCTCTTCTCCCTTATCTTTTCCCCTTGTCCCTTCTTACTTTATCAGTGATTTTATCACTACTAAGTTTGAGATGAAAAAGATTTATTACCGTATTTAATACCAAGCTCATGTTAAAACCTTATTGCTGTTTGCATGCAGGTGAATAGCTACACTGGTTGTCAATAGATATGTAAAGCTAACCATGAGTCTTAAGTAGCAGAACGTACTCCTACTCCCACGCCACCAAAGGTCTATTATAGACAATGGTAGGGAAAATAAGATGAATGCCTGAGTCAGTAAATAAGTTATATTTTCATATTTTTTGACTCAAGTATGTTGTCCAAGGACAGTTTATTTATGCATATGCTAAATGTTGAATAGTGGCATATATTCAAGGTTAGCTAGAGACACCTGTATGTCATGATCAAATAAGTCATGAGGCATATCTCAAGTATAAGGTTGCTGAATACTTCATTTGTAATCTCCTGATAACTACAAGTTAAATGAAAATGTTACATAAAAATCAATTTACATTAATATATTCACAGTAGCATCTTTCCTTTGTTTTTGTCATCTTGGACTTTGTCATTAAAGAAAGCAGCACAAGCTATTAAGTTGAAGGCTGGGGTACAGTCAATGAAGGGCAAATCTCCAGTGTATTGTGAACAACATCTTGGTAAACAGAACTCTTGATGAAAGATTTCTGGAAGTCACAGGTTGGTGTATGAAAAATAGGTCCATCTACAGAGTGGGTGTTTCAAATTATATCAAATATGTTCTGAATAACTTTTTTTTTCCTGGTTTTACTATTTATGAGAATGTATTTAAAAAAATAAAAATAAGGCAAACAAAGAGAAAGCCAAACCCAATTCAAGTTAATCATTAGGAAATACCTTTAAAAAGTTGACTTTTCTAAAATGTTTTTGCTGACACTCCTTTAATCATTTTTCTGATTCCTCAAGAGCAAAATAAAGCCATATAATACAATCATAAAAATAATTTAATTTGTTGTTCGTCAAACAACTCAACCCAGATATATTCCCATATGTAGGCGTTGAATGTCAAAGGGCTGCTGCATAAATATATTAATTAGAGGAAACTAATCTCAATAGTCCACCAGATTTAACACTGAGAGTTATTACCTACTGAGAACTCAAGTAGAAATTTCTCAAAATCATAGTATATTCTATGTTACATTAGCGTCTTCTTTTAAAGGTTACTTTCCAGCTAGCAAATGTATAATTGCTCCATCTGCCGACCCTACAGCATTGCAGTACTGTCAAAAGTGCCATATGTGGAAAAGTCAGACTGTTGGCCTGTTTATCTAATATATGTATTCTGTAGAACCTGTGAAATCAAATGTTAACACCTCTCAACAGATCTCAAAATACATTGAGAACATTTGTTTTTCTGTTTTTTCCTGTTGAACAAGCGTAGGTGATATGGAATAGCTAGTATGAGCTCATCAACTCTTTTACTGTATCTTCAGCAAGAGCAGTTCAGAAAGAGCAGTTCATTCTGGTTGTGACTGTAGACCTGAGTTTTCTGAAGGAAACATACACTAAAGGAATCAAATTCTTAGTTTATACTTTTAAGGCAGCATGAGCTTTGGCCTTTGTGAAGCTTCTGGTCTTTTTCTTTATATCATATATATATCTGGCAGCAAAATTTTAAATTTATAAAGTTACTGTTATGAACTAGCAATCAAGATAAAGCTAAATTAGTCTGAAAATTCTGGACTAAAAGAAAAAAGCTAACTTCTAGTTATTATTTGGCAATAAATGATGGACAAAGAGTCTTTGTGTTTGACATTTTAGTGTTTTTGTGTACAAGAGAGTAGAAACTGATTAATATCTGTTAGTGTAATGTATTTCTTACATTTTGCACCTGGCTTCACTGTAAGTCAAGGCAGTAGCACAAAATGACATCTGAAAAAAGGGAGTTCTGGTTCCAGACATTACTTTGAAAAAAATATATATGCAGATTTGATAAAGTTTCCAGATCTTCTACTCTTCTGTGATTAGAGAGACACTCCCCAAATACAACCCCTACAGAAACATGATGTCATTTATTGACAGGCTCTAATGCTGCATTATAGGTTTTAATTCAATAAAGCCATTCACTCTACACAGATATTATCTTCCTTTAAAAGAAGGATTATAACCTAAGGCAGCAAGTTAATACATATTTGTCCTGCTAATATATTTACAAGCCATTTCAACTACTTTGTTGGTGCATGAGAGAATTATATGAATACTAATTTCATTTAGAATGGCATTATGAAAAATGCTCAGTAGGAATCAAAGCACTTTTAAAAGAGAGGGGAAATAAAATCATACTCTAAACCTATACCGGACTGTCTCCAAAGCAGGTTAAAAAAAAAAGAAAAAAAAAAGAGCACTAAAGTGTTCAAAGGTCTCTTTCTTTCTTCTATGAATTCATCTCTCTCAATCTTTAAGAGCTGCTGTGAGCAGTTATGAATCAACAGCTGATATATCAGCATGAATAAAAGACTACCACTCCCCTGTAATTCCTAGGCTCCATCCCCAAAATGCCCATCTGCAGTATGCTGGTGGATTATCCCCCGGGTCTCTGAGAAGCCTAAGTAAGGACAGCCAATTTTCTGCTTGGTGTTCATTCTTCAGGGGGAGCTGTTCTGGTGGACTCATATCGCATGGCTGTTGCACTTGCCAAATGACCTAAACTAGAAATACATGACAGTATTATATGATGCTAAATCAAGAGATGCATGAAACTAAAAGAACAACATTTGCTGTGTTTATTTACTGTTTTTCTCATCTCTTGTACCAAGCACTGTCTTATACCAAGAGAAGAAATGCCACATTCCAGACTTATTTAAGAAGTATTTGTGAGAAATTTTCATGGATTGACATTTTCATAATTTATATATAAAACCACTCTATACAAATGCACGCTTGCACCCACGCATACATAGGATCAGCCTCAATTCTTTGACAGTACAGGGAAAATCTTTATTCCGCTCTCATTCTCTACTCTCTTAGGTAGTTTCCCAGCACTTCTGTTTCTTTGGGTATCTGTCCATTTTGTCTGTAGGATAGAGCAACTCTTTGAATATTTTTTAGAGTTGATGGTGATTTGAATTGTACTTTTATGAAAAATAAGAAAATATTTTCAGAACACTCATGTTATTTTCTATTCCACATAGTATTTACTAAAAGGCAGACAGACTGTTTTTTTTTCCCCCCAAGCATATTTGAGAACCATGAGTTACTGTCACTCACAGTCTAGGAAAAATAAAAGTTCAAACACGGGGAGGGAAACTCTTTCTGCTGCAGATAGGTCCTCTAGGGAAGAGCAGAAGACTGTTTCTGTTTGGTTTGCAAGAAGAAAGTGCAACGAGGAACAGGTTGAACATATGTTACTTTTCCCCTCCTCCTCACCCTTGCCACTGGAGAAGGAGGAGGAACAAGACAGGCCCACAGCCATGGGGCTGTTTCCAAACTATGGGAGCAGTAGTTTCCCTGTCCCTTGCAAAATGTGTGCAAATCCAGCCAGCTCTTTCTGATTGTCCCCTACCTAAACCTCCCACCTCATCTTGAAAGTAAGGTCTTGAAAATAATTAGGCGTCTCCTCACTGCTCTTCAGAAAAGGAGAAGGAAGAAGCAGAACTCAGTAGTAGGAGGGAGATCAGCTTTAGATTTCTGCAGAGGTTAGTGCACAGTATAGATGCCTACTGTGGAGCAGGAGTACTACTACAGGTTTTTAACTATACCATAAAAGTGATCCTGATTTACCTCTATGAAGATCTGGCCTGAAAGTGCCATACTGAATACACCAGGACCCCCTCCTGCCCTGACACAGAAGCACACCTACAACCCTCCTTCCTTAGGCCACTCCAGAAGACATCCTGGCAAAGTTCCCAGTTAGAAACCATTTATCCTTCCAAAGAGTTTGAATAAGGAAAATTCTCATACCTCCCTTGCCAGGCAGCAGCACTGATTTCTTTTCTTACCGTAGCAGCAGGATCATTCAAGTGCAGTTTTAGTCAGTAAGTTAGGAGCTCGGCATCCAGCAGATGACAGGTGTGCAGCTGCTGGCCTGGGACAGCAGAGTGCACCATAAACTTGCAGAGGAAAGTTTGCCACACACTCTTCAACTTCTTAATATTTTCTCCACATTCTCCTATTAAAGGCAAGAGTATGTATTTTTCAGAAATACTGTAAACCTAAGTAATTGAAAAAGACCCGTTCTTAAGAAATTCAAGCTCAAGACTGTCCTCTTTCAGAATGCACATGGCTGTAAAAGTGTGCGACATGCAAAATATTTCTCCTAAAAATCTTTCCAGACAAGTTTATTTTTTGAAAAACAGTATTAGTTTAAGACTAAAATGAAGATTAAAGAAGCTTAACACTTATCAAGCAAAAAGGAGAACAATGCATTCAGCTGCAGATAAGTTTCAGATGGCCACCTTAACTCTGGGCTTGTTTATCACTGTTAAATTTTAATGCCTTTCTCTCCTCTCCTCCCTGTCTCCAAAGAAAAAAATGTCATGCTGAGAATTGGGAAGTTATAATAAAGTCTTGATAATGTAAATATTTGGTGACCTTTTTTCATAATACATAATGCAGGTAGTTTAATCTATTTGGTGTGTCATATCATCCAGTGGCCCCCCCCCCAACCAAGATATTGTTGCACAATTTCAAGCCACAATGAAGTCAAAAACATTCACAAGTTAGGGAATGATAGAATATGAATTGTCTGCAAAGCCATAATTTAATCCCTCTGTGTGTATCATTATGATAATTCTTTAGATATATAATTACACAGTATTTTGTTCCATATTATCATACATCGTTCCTGCAGGGGATGAGCTGTGCTTGGTTAATGAACTGCTAGTCACATTCAGCTCCATTTTCATGTACAGCCTCAGTTACTGCACTGTATTCAAACCCTGCTCTGAACACAGAATTGTTAACTTCTTCATGAACTTTTCTGCAGGGATAATTTATATCCTTGTAGAAGTATATTTCATAAATTTAAATATGCAATAACACTGTTAATTGTGTGAGTGGAGTATTACTGTGATTATACAGAGAAGGGACAGGGACTATAAAACCAAAGAATTTACTATATTTACATAATCAAAGAGATATAGAATGACTTTTCAGATTGCTTTGCATTTTATACTTATATTAAATACTTTCTGTATTTAAAATGCAAATGCATTGAATTCTGTTGCAGCTATCAACTCCTCAGAAATGAGCAGCCAGCAAATGAGAAATACCCAGCTAATAATTACCTTTGCATTAAATGACTTATCGAATGTCACATAAACGCTTTGGCAGAGAAATAGATAGAGCTCCAGGTCTCAGGAGTAGGACTGCCTTAACTATGAGATTGCTCTTTCCTTCTGGCCACACCTGCCTCAGCAAAAGGCTGAGTTCACCCACCAGAGCTCCCCCTGAATTCCACGATAAGCCAGAGCTGCGAGCCCCTGAGGCTCCCAGCTGAGCTCAGGGGAAAGCTGCTTTCCCCGTGCCACCGCCTGGGAATGGGAGCTAGGGCTGATGGACAGCTGAAATCTACTTAGCACCCCAGGAAGCTTGTTCCTGTTAGAGATGGCAAAGCCACTCCGAAAACTGCAGAAGGAAGCTGAATTTTTTAATAAAATGATATTCAGCTTCTTTTTCTGTCATGGGAAGCTAGTTTACCTCTAGCCACTGTGATCCCAGGATCGGGTATGAATGTTCCTGTACTGAGTAAACATGTCATTACGAGTTTCCAAGGAAAGGAAATCCCAGCATAAGTAACATTAAATTCCAAAAGGCAGTTATTAGGCAGAAAGACGGTATAAAACCAGGCAGCAGGGAAGGGTGAATTGGCCTCTGGCTTGGAATAGCTCTTTTATCAGTTTCGATAATGACTCTTTGAAGGTGGAATAAAGAATAAGCCTGACAACAAATTCAGATTAAAGTAATTTACATAGAGAAAATAGGTCATGAAAATCTCCGAGTTGCAGTGATTAAATTGCATTATAATTGATTTAAAATGGAAATTCAAATTTCTGAATCCTTGCCCTTAAATTTCATTGTAATAAAAGATTTTATTAAACAAAAAAAAAAAAAGAGAACAATTATTGCTTATAAACTGAACCCAAACCATTTTCCTCAAATTGGAACTGAACTGGAACAATTGTTTTGAAGTATATATTGAACCTTGGCTACAAGAGAAATTATTTTTCCCCCAGTACCTGTTCAGAATACAGATATAACTAAAAAAATTATTTGTCCTTTTAGAGACCTGTTCAGCACAGGGATCATTTTCACCTGCTGGTGCTTCAGGACAACATCAAATAGCAGACCTTTCCTCTGTCTTTTTTTTCTATCTTTGCATTGCCAGCATGCACAGCATCATGGCTCGGTTGTATGCTCCTCTGCACATTGCAGTATGGACCTGTTTGTCATGGCAACTTTTTGTACCTGCTTGATGTGAACTCTAGCAAAAGAGCTATGCAGCTTGGCAGATCCCAAAGGGAGAGGGCTGCTCCTATCTTTCAGTTTGGTATCTCCACACTAAACAGTTGTGGCTCTAGTGGTGAACTTCCTCCACCACAGCCCCACTGGTTTACGTCACTGTGTAGATCACAGAATCACAGAATGGTTGAGGTTGGAAGGGACCTCTGGAGATCATCTAAGTCCAACCCCCCTGCTCAAACAGGGGTCTCCTAGAGCACATTGCACAGTATCGTGTCCAGGTGGGTTTTGAATATCTCCAGAGAAGGAGACTCCACAACCTCTCTGGGCAACCTGTTCCAGTGCTCTGTCACCCCTCTCACAGTGAAGAAGTTTTTCCTCCTATTCAGACGGAACTTCCTCTGTTTCAGTTTGTGCCTGTTGCCTCGCGTCCTGTCACTGGGCACCACTGAAAAGAGTCTGGCCCCATCCTCTCGACACCCTCCCTTCAGATACTTGTACACATTGATAAGATCCCCCATCAGTCTTCTCTTCTCCAAGCTAAACAGGCCCAGCTCTCTCAGCCTTTCCTCATAAGAGAGATGCTCCAGGCCCCTAATCATCTTTGTAGCCCTTCGCTGGACTTGCTCCAGTATGTCCACATCCCTCCTGTACTGGGGAGCCCAGAACTGGACACAGTACTCCAGATGTGGCCTCACCAGGGCTGAGTAGAGGGGGAGGATCACCTCCCTCCACCTGCTGGCAACACTCTTCCTGATGCGCCCCAGGAGACCATTGGCCTTCTTGGCCACAAGGGCACATTGCTGCCTCATGCTTAACTTGGTGTCCACCAGCACTCCCAGGTCCTTCTCCGCAGAGCTGCTTTCCAGCAGGTCAACCCCCAGCCTGTACTGGTGCCGGGGGTTATTCCTCCCTAGGTGCAGGACCCTGCACTTGCCTTTGTTGAACTTCATGAGGTTCCTCTCCGCCCACCTCTCCAGCCTGTCCAGGTCTCTCTGAATGGCAGCACAGCCCTCTGGGGTATCCACCACTCCTCCCAGTTTTGTATCTTTGGCAAACTTGCTGAGGGTGCACTCTGTCCCTTCATCCAGGTCACCAAGGAATCAGTTGAACAAGACTGGACCCAGGACTGACCCCTGGGGGACACCGCTAGCTACAGGCCTCCAACTAGACTCTGCACCACTGATCACAACTCTCTGAGCTCTGCCATTCAGCCAGTTCTCAATCCACCTCACTGTCCACTCATCTAGCCCACATTTCCTGAGCTTACCTATGAGGATGTTATGGGAGACAGTGTCGAAAACCTTGCTGAAGTCAAGGGAGACAACATCCACTGCTCTCCCCTCATCTACCCAGCCAGCCATTCCATCAGAGAAGGCTATCAGATTGGTTAGGCATGATTTCCCCTTGGTGAAGCCATGCTGACTACTCCTGATCACCTTCTTGTCCTCCACATGCTTGGAGATGGCCTCCAGGATGAGCTGCTCCATCACCTTTCCAGGGATGGAGGTGAGGCTGACTGGCCTGTAGTTCCCTGGGTCCTCCTTCTTGCCCTTTTTGAAGACTGGGGTGACATTGGCTTTCTTCCAGTCCTCAGGCACCTCTCCTGTTCTCCATGACCTTTCAAAGATGATGGAGAGTGGCTTAGCAATGACATCCGCCAGCTCCCTCAGCACTCGTGGGTGCATCCCATCGGGGCCCATGGATTTGTGGGTGTCAAGTTTGCTTAAATGGTCTCTAACCCGATCCTCCTCCACCAAGGGAAAGTCTTCCTCTCTCCAGACTTTCTCTCTTGCCTCCAGGGTCTGGGGTTCCTGAGGGCTGGCCTGACCAGTAAAGACTGAAGCAAAGAAGGCATTCAGTAACTCTGCCTTCTCTGCATCCTTCGTCACCAGGCCACCCACCCCATTCAGCAAAGGGCCCACATTTTCCCTAGTCTTCCTTTTGCTACTATGTATTTGAAGAAGCCCTTCTTGCTGTCCTTGACATCTCTAGCCAGATTTAATTCCAAACGGGCCTTAGCCTTCCTCGTCGCATCCCTGCATACTCTGACAACGTTCCTATATTCCTCCCAAGTGGCCTGTCCCCCTTTCCACTTTCTGTATACTTCCTTCTTCTGGTTGAGTTTTGCCAGGAGCTCCTTGCTCATCCACGCAGGTCTCCTACCTCCTTTGCCTGACTTCCTACTCATAGGGATGCACCGTTCTTGAGGCTGGAGAAGGTGATGTTTGAATATTAACCAGCTCTCTTGAACGCCCCTTCCTTCTAGGGCCCTAACCCATGGGATTCCTCCAAGTAGGTCCCTGAAGAGGCCAAAGTTTGCTCTCCTGAAGTCCAGGGTTGCGATCCTACTTAGTACCCTGCTTCCTCCTCACAGGATCCTGAACTCCACCATCTCATGGTCACTGCAGCCAAGGCTGCCCCCGACCTTCACATCTTCCACCAGTCCTTCTTTGTTTCTTAGTACAAGGTCCAGCAGCACACCTCTCCTTGTTGGCTCCTCCACCACCTGTGTCAAGAAGTTGTCACCAATGCTCTGCAGGAACCTCCTGGACTGTTTGTGCCTAGCTGTGTTGTCTCCCCAGCAGATATCAGGGTGGTTGAAGTCCCCCATGAGAACCAGGGCCTGGGATCATGAGGCTGCTTCCAGCTGTCTGTAGAAGGCCTCATCAACTTCCTCTTCCTGATCAGGTGGCCTGTAGTAAACACCCACAACAGTGTCACCCATGCTAGCCTGCCCTTTAATCGTTACCCGTAAGCTCTCGACTCGTTCTTCATCCACCCCTAGGCACAGCTCAATCCATTCCAGTTGCTCTCTCACATAAAGAGCAACTCCACCACCTCGCTTTCCTGGCCTGTCTTTCCTAAAAAGCACATAGCCATCCATGACAGCACTCCAGTCATGCGAGCTATTCCACCATGTCTCTGTAACGGCAATGAGATCATGGCCCTGCAACCACACGCAGATCTCTAGTTCTTCCTGTTTGTTCCCCATGCTGCGTGCATTGGTGTACAGGCATTTCAGAGAGGTGATCGAGCATGCAGGTTTCCCAGGAGGGATGCAGGAGGATCCTCCATAGCCACATCCCATGCGCACTTCCCTGGCTGCATTCACCTGCTGGAGGCATCCCGACTTGAGCAGTCTTTTGCCAGCTACCCTGTCACTATAACTCTCCCCTTCCCCTGTCTTTCCTAAAGCCCTCCTTACCAGGTTGGCCAACCTGTTGGCAAAGGCACACATGCCCCGCTTAGTGAGGCAGATCCCATCTCTCCCCATCAGTTGCTGATCTTCAAACAGGATCCCATGGTCATAGAAACCAAAACCCTGTTGCCAACACCAGCGGCACAGCCAGTGGTTAACTTGGAAAGTCCGTCTCCTCCTCCTCTCATCCACTCCCCTCCCTGGCAGGATTGAGGAGAAGATGACCTGGGCTCCCAGACCCTTGACCACCATCCCCAGAGCTCTGAAATCCTGCTTGATGGTCTCCAGTTTGCCCTTGATATCTAGATGCTACTATTCCTTTCCATTCCATGTGTAAACTGGATTTACAGAATTATGTAAAAGTAAGATCTTTTCACCAACTGAGTGACCAGGCTAATAGAGTGGTCTGGTAACTAATAAGACAAAACCATTGGGAGCAGTAGGATGTTAAAATATGTGCCCTATAATAAGCTTAATAGAATAGAAGAATTCTATGTAAAATGAACGATTCATCCTACTTATCCCAGCTTTACACATTCAATTTCCATTAACTCATGGAGAAGAACAATGAAGTTCATACGTTTTAAATGTCAGGGACAACAAACAAAAGTTTTGTTCAAATTACACCACTGAAATCAATAATATTACATTGGTGAGAAATCAGCAGAAGAAGGAGCAGAACTGGGACAAATATTTTAATGTTACTCTGAATCTCTAAAAGGAAATTTATGTCAGATTAACTATACTCCCATTACAGAATATGCAGTTTGTGTGCATATTAATTGATCCATAATATTTCAGATTTATGAAGACTTCCACTTGCCCTAGACATGCAGAGAGAAAGACAAGATAAAAGGACTGTGGTTTAATTAGGTTTCAGTGTATTAATTCATCTGAGAGCTATCTGGTAATAACTCATACAGTGAAAGTTGTGATTCCTTTTTTGTTTCTGTCTGGCCGAGAGATTGTCACAATTGTCCACCTGCCCACCAGTTGAATACCCTTTTAATATGAAGGTCTATCAACATAAGGCACATCCATCAAAAAGACTGTTAGTCTTTTGCCTAACAATCAGTTTGATTTTGCAGTTAGCTGTTTCCTTAACAACATGGGGAAAAATTATCTTCTCTTTCTAAAAGAGAACACCATTATAGTCTTTGAAAAAATCAGGTAACAACTATGTCATTTCAACACAAATTCATGCTCCCTTTTCTCAGTAAATCATGCACCTTTGGGGTGGTCAAATCAATAAAGCTTAGTTTCTCCCTATCTTACTTTTTTCTGCAGCTTTTAAGAATACTTTAGTCACATCTGGGAGAATTATTTCTACCCACCATAATTCCCTCTGGCCTATGATGATTACAGGCCTGTTTGTGTGGTGTGGCCAAAGCAGGCATGTTGTCTGCATAAAATAGATGCATACTATTTGCTTGCTAGAACCCAGGCATAAGTGCAATAAATTGCATAACTGGCGACAGTGTGTAAGCATTTTATAACATCTTAACTCCACTAACAGCATTTTGTAACGCAGCTAAGCCATAACTGCAAAAGGGCAGAGACTTGTGTTATATGAATGGGATGCAGGAAAACAGGCAAGAAGTAAAATCTGCAGGCAGGAAAAACAGAAAGTAATCCTGCAGAAGGGATTCCCGCTGGAAGGGTGTCCGGTGGAATCAGCGTAGCCTAGCAGAACAAGCAGGAGTCCTAGAATCACAGAAAAGTTAAGGTTGGAAAGACCTCTGGAAAGTGTCTGATCCAACCTTCTGTTGAAATCAGGGCCTTGGATTAGTTTATCCAGGAACCTGTCAAGCTGAATCTTAAATATTTCCAACAAGAGACATTCCACCACTTCTCCAGGCAACCTAACTCAATGTTTAACTTATTCTCACAGTGAAGAACTGTCCAAGAGAGCTGGTTGATATTCAAACATCACTTCCTCCAGCCTCAAGAACGGTGCATCCCTATGAGTAGGAAGTCAGGCAAAGGAGGTAGGAGACCTGCGTGGATGAGCAAGGAGCTCCTGGCAAAACTCAACCAGAAGAAGGAAGTATACAGAAAGTGGAAAGGGGGACAGGCCACTTGGGAGGAATATAGGAACGTTGTCAGAGTATGCAGGGATGCGACGAGGAAGGCTAAGGCCCGTTTGGAATTAAATCTGGCGAGAGATGTCAAGGACAACAAGAAGGGCTTCTTCAAATACATCAGTAGCAGAAGGAAGACTAGGGAAAATGTGGGCCCTTTGCTGAATGGGGTGGGTGGCCTGGTGACGAAGGATGCAGAGAAGGCAGAGTTACTGAATGCCTTCTTTGCTTCAGTCTTTACTGGTCAGGCCAGCCCTCAGGAACCCCAGACCCTGGAGGCAAGAGAGAAAGTCTGGAGAGAGGAAGACTTTCCCTTGGTGGAGGAGGATCGGGTTAGAGACCATTTAAGCAAACTTGACACCCACAAATCCATGGGCCCCGATGGGATGCACCCACGAGTGCTGAGGGAGCTGGCGGATGTCATTGCTAAGCCACTCTCCATCATCTTTGAAAGGTCATGGAGAACAGGAGAGGTGCCTGAGGACTGGAAGAAAGCCAATGTCACCCCAGTCTTCAAAAAGGGCAAGAAGGAGGACCCAGGGAACTACAGGCCAGTCAGCCTCACCTCCATCCCTGGAAAGGTGATGGAGCAGCTCATCCTGGAGGCCATCTCCAAGCATGTGGAGGACAAGAAGGTGATCAGGAGTAGTCAGCATGGCTTCACCAAGGGGAAATCATGCCTAACCAATCTGATAGCCTTCTCTGATGGAATGGCTGGCTGGGTAGATGAGGGGAGAGCAGTGGATGTTGTCTCCCTTGACTTCAGCAAGGTTTTCGACACTGTCTCCCATAACATCCTCATAGGTAAGCTCAGGAAATGTGGGCTAGATGAGTGGACAGTGAGGTGGATTGAGAACTGGCTGAATGGCAGAGCTCAGAGAGTTGTGATCAGTGGTGCAGAGTCTAGTTGGAGGCCTGTAGCTAGCGGTGTCCCCCAGGGGTCAGTCCTGGGTCCAGTCTTGTTCAACTGATTCCTTGGTGACCTGGATGAAGGGACAGAGTGCACCCTCAGCAAGTTTGCCAAAGATACAAAACTGGGAGGAGTGGTGGATACCCCAGAGGGCTGTGCTGCCATTCAGAGAGACCTGGACAGGCTGGAGAGGTGGGCGGAGAGGAACCTCATGAAGTTCAACAAAGGCAAGTGCAGGGTCCTGCACCTAGGGAGGAATAACCCCCGGCACCAGTACAGGCTGGGGGTTGACCTGCTGGAAAGCAGCTCTGCGGAGAAGGACCTGGGAGTGCTGGTGGACACCAAGTTAAGCATGAGGCAGCAATGTGCCCTTGTGGCCAAGAAGGCCAATGGTCTCCTGGGGCGCATCAGGAAGAGTGTTGCCAGCAGGTGGAGGGAGGTGATCCTCCCCCTCTACTCAGCCCTGGTGAGGCCACATCTGGAGTACTGTGTCCAGTTCTGGGCTCCCCAGTACAGGAGGGATGTGGACATACTGGAGCAAGTCCAGCGAAGGGCTACAAAGATGATTAGGGGCCTGGAGCATCTCTCTTATGAGGAAAGGCTGAGAGAGCTGGGCCTGTTTAGCTTGGAGAAGAGAAGACTGATGGGGGATCTTATCAATGTGTACAAGTATCTGAAGGGAGGGTGTCGAGAGGATGGGGCCAGACTCTTTTCAGTGGTGCCCAGTGACAGGACGCGAGGCAACAGGCACAAACTGAAACAGAGGAAGTTCCGTCTGAATAGGAGGAAAAACTTCTTCACTGTGAGAGGGGTGACAGAGCACTGGAACAGGTTGCCCAGAGAGGTTGTGGAGTCTCCTTCTCTGGAGATATTCAAAACCCACCTGGACACGATACTGTGCAATGTGCTCTAGGAGACCCCTGTTTGAGCAGGGGGGTTGGACTTAGATGATCTCCAGAGGTCCCTTCCAACCTCAACCATTCTGTGATTCTGTGAAGAATTTTTTCCTTATATCCAAACATAATTTCCCCTGAAGCAACTTGTGACCATTGCTCTTGTCCTGTCACCTCACCCTTGTGAAAGGAGTACAGCCATCTTCTCTATAACTACTTTTTATGTACTGGAAAACTGTGATTATCTTCCCCCCTGTCCCCTGAGTCTTCTCTTCTCTAGGCTGAACAAACCTAATTCATTCAACCTTCCTTCATATTTAAACTTCTCTAACTCTTTAATCATCTTGGTGGCCCTCCACTGTATCCCCTCTAGTTTTTCAGTGTCTCTTGACAGAGGGTACCAAACTGGACACAGTATTCCAGGTGTGGCTGACCAAGTGTCAAGTGGAGTGGAATAATCACATCCCTTGATCTGCTTGCTATACTCTTGCAGATGCAGCCCAGGATACATTTTGGCTTCATTGCTGCAAGGGCACATACTTGGCTCATGTTCAGCTTGTTCTCCACCAGGACTCCCAGCTCTTTTTCAGCAGAGTTAGACCCCAGCCAGTACAGCTGCTTGGGATTATTCCATCCCAGGTGCAGAACTTCATCTTTGTTAAGCCTCATGCTGCTGTTATTGATCCCATCTTCCAGCCTCTTTGAATGGTGGTACTTCCTCCTAGTGTATCTATGTCTGCGTGTGCACCTGTGTGTGTGTGTGTGTGTGTCTGTGTACTGCTGTGCTCTCCAGGTTTGTATTACCTCTTGAGCTTATCTGTGCTATGACCTTAACCAAAACCTGAATATATGTATTCATATTTTCTACATACATTCAAACAAAAAAGAGAGAATAGAATAGAATTTCTTTTAGAATAAGGTTCTTCCTTTTCGTTCCTTCAACCTACCTCAAAAAAAAAAAAAAAAAAAAAAAAAGACTCTGCACTGACAATAGTTGTCAATAAGTGTTTTGACCAGGTAGGGATGGCTCTGCCAAAATTGTGTGCTGAAGAGCATGACATGTCATGAAAGGAAAGTCCTGAAATCTTACTCTGTGATGGCAAGTAATATCACTAGGAAATATTTTGATTTGGCCAAGAGAAGTTTCATCCAACTTCTCTTGGCCAAATCGTATGGTGACTAGAAATGAGGCAAACCAGCAGAAGTGAATAAAACTGTTCACTGCCCTTCACCACTGATTATTAAAACCTCATTTATTTATAAACACTCCAATGAAAGAGGGGTTTTTTTCCACTTTGGGAATGAACACATAATAGTTGACAGGAATCAGTGTTTGTAAATGTGTTCGGATAAAGACCTCTCAGTTTTACTGCATGTTGAGATAAGTGATGGGAAAGAAAGGCATCATAGAGAAGATGGAGGGAAAATAGAAATGAAGAACATTAACTATGCCAGTAGAAGCAGAGTTCTAATGCAGGAAAAGGCAAAATCAAGAGTATTAATCTTGTAGCACTCCATAGAAGGAAAAGAAAACAACCTTTTTGCAAATGCACATTTTAGTAGCTTTTTATTTTTATTTTTTTTTACTTTTCCTTTTAAGCAGTAGTCCCTGGATTTATTGGGACACTGTAATTTGTTATTTCTTGTTCTTAAATATAAACACTTATCTATATCCATAAGGGAACACAAGGATCCCTTATATGAACTCACATCTCACCAGGGAAATGTAGCATCAAATATCAGTTATGGGGGAAGGAGGAGAAAAGCCACATTGTGATTCTCCTCTAGATCTAAAAACTTTGAAGATTTGCAAGGACATATACCAGAAAGATTTAGACAGACAGAACTCTCTATTGCAGCAATTCATCCACAAAATTTATATGGGGATATGCTCAGACTCAAATCAGAAGAAAAATTTCAAGACAATCCCTTTTCCAGCCTTTCCACAGTACTTAGGTTCTCCAGAGTCTTAAATCTGGTATGACACTTATATTTTTTCCTCCCTACATACCAACAGAAGAAAGATTTGCTTCACTTACACCTTCCAAATAAAGCAAGATGCTTTAACAGACACTACAAGCATATGAGTCATCCCATTGATTTTAACATTCATGCTCAAATGCAGGCATGTTCTTAAGTACTTTGTTGAATGAGGACCTTAAACTGCACTTAAGGAGCTCATAAACCCAGTTAGCACTGAAAGCTAATATTAAATGCATCAATAAATAGTAGAAGATCAGATTGTTCCTTAATATCACATTACAGAGCAAATATTTCTGAAAGTTAACTTGGCCTCAAAATGGGTGGACTGAAAGAAAGTTATGTTAAATAGCGAAAAATTGT
The DNA here is from genome assembly GCF_036417845.1 of Apteryx mantelli. Taxonomy (NCBI): domain Eukaryota; kingdom Metazoa; phylum Chordata; class Aves; order Apterygiformes; family Apterygidae; genus Apteryx; species Apteryx mantelli. The sequence continues at coordinate 83,507,832 of NC_089979.1, forward strand.
ACAAGACTGAATTCACAGTGGGAAGTTGCCCTGACGGACATGTATTTCTTGAGTAAAATGGTTATATTTTTATTGAGACTAACATTTAAAATATTGCCCACTAATGTGGTTCCATTGCTCATGCAGAATCCAATTTCTATTTATTCTGCACGGAGGTTACAAGAGGCGTCTATTTACTGAAGCCAGTTCAATAACTGAATGCAGAAATGTGTATATTTACATTTATTCACAGTAATCTATCATTTAACTGCCTGTACTGCACAGAGCCCTATTATTGAAATATATTGCTTTTTCTCTATATAATTTTCTCCTGTCTTGTTTCATGTAGACTTTCTATTACATTTCTTGCGCCAGTCACCTCCACCCCTCTAATTGCTTCTCTTACCAACAAACTCAGTGTTAAAACTACGGTAAACTCTTTTTCATAAACATCTGCTGAGAGGTTCAGCTTTTCCATTTCACTTAAAAAAAAAAAAGGAGAAGAGTACAGAAAAAAAAACAAACCCAGACATAGCTGAATCTAAAAATACCCCCACCGCACACACACACACAAGTACCATATAATGTTCATAGCAATGTTTGGAAATGCTTTGTTCACTCTGGATCAGGATCCAACAGGGACCAAATCAGAATCTCACTGGGCATGATTTTTATGCTTCCTGGGGTATTTGACCTCCCAAAGAAAGTAGGAGAAAATCAGAGTTATCAGGCTATACTTATAGAGGTAAACACTTAAATAATAGCCTGCATACATTTTTCCTGGGACTTGAGGGAAAAAAAAGGCTTTCCAGAAGAATAACCAAACATTCATAACCCAAAGTGCCTACTTAAATCAAAGAACTTTATTAGGTGCAAACATACTACATTCTGATAATTCTTTACTCCTTTTTCTTTTTACTACGGCTGTATTTTGTGAATATATCAAGTGTGTAAAATTCTGTAGTATATTAAAAGCAGAAATTCCTTTTTATTTTCATTTTATATGTTTGATCATTTTCTTTACTGACTTTTATTGTTCATTTAACCTTTTGCCAATTTTGTTGTTGTTCTGCAATGGTCCACTGAATTAAAAAGAAACACTATTTTTTATATATTTTATATATATATATATATATATATATATATATATAAATACACACACACAGACACAGACACACACACACACACAAAAAGGACATTTCTCAGTTCTCACAGGAAGAAAGCAAACAGCACCTATACAGTCTTAGTTGAGCTTGAGAGATTTCTCTGCCTCACCCAGAGATCAGTATTCAGTTTTCTGCTGGTCTTAGGGTCGCAGTGGCCTCTGAAATTTTTTGTATAGCATGCAAACAAGATGAAGGAGTGGTGAATCAACTTGCCTGGATGAACTGCTTCACTGAGGAACTTCAAGTATCTGTATAAAGGTTAGATTTCACACACAAGAAATGGTGTTCAATTTCTACTTTTCTTGTGTATTGGAACCAGGATTGCACTGGGTGTTTTACCATGATGTCTACGTTAACAAAAAGAACTCAAGGAAATGTTGAACTCAGTCACATTTTTCTATGTCTTCTCATTGTTTAGTTTTATCCAGAACTGACATGACTCCAACCTTTCTCAAACTGGTGTAAATTAGTGACAATTCTATTTAATGGAGTTAGTTACACTGACATAGGATCACCAAATCCCATTGCTCTTTTCAGCTAAAGTGTGATTATGTCATATTTCTGAACTCACCTTCATAAAAAGGCAGAAAAAATAGCTAATAAATACAAAGTGAAGGTTCAGACTGTAATTTATTTAAAATGTTTCTGTGTTGGTCATTGACATTTTGATCTCCTTAACAATTTGTTTTCTTGTTGGTAAAATTATCATAGAAGTTTCAGATAAATGGATATTTTACTGTCACAAATTGCTAGCACAGTAATGAACTGTCAGGCTTTTCTTACATATTCCCATTTGACTTTCCTTTAGCTATTAAATTAACTAATCACTTTCTTGTACTATGGATTTTTAGCTTTGAGTATGTGTTGATTAAAGATCAGCATGCATGGTTGTTGGTCACCTGCTTGTAATTACAGCTCTAAGGCTTCTTGGTTGAATGAACGGAGTCTGCTTCTAAATATTGGAAGCGGGTTTTTTCCTCATTGGAATATGACTCTCAAGTATTGCATTGACATCCAGAGCCAGACGTACTTTGCTTCGGGCAACAAAGAGTGGAGGAGTTGTTTTATCAAGAAGCAAACTCTATGGGCAGGCAAATTATGCTCAGTGACATAGCTGATACAGGGATTTATGTCTCCAAGGTCATTGCCAGAGCATGACTTAACACTCCTTGAATGACTGCCTGACGAAAGCTATGGGTTCTGACGATAAAGTCATTTTTCTATCATCTGCATATTTTTGTAATTTTTCAGGTCACTTTCTAGATTGAAGCTGTTCTTCTACCCAATTGCCAATGTATGAGGATGCTTCATTTGCTAAATCCACTGCTAGGATTACTTAAAAAAGTATAAGCATCTAAGATTATTTTTTCTTTTTAAAATTTTAAATATTCTTTGGGTGATGGTCTAGTAAATTCTACATACACTCTAAATGCAGAAGATGGAAATCTTTTTTGTTAATTCAAGTCTGCTCTGTGTTCTGCATGCCATCTGGCACTCACTAGCCAAAGGTATAAAGGAGAAAACAGGCATAACTTGCAAATGCCTATTAACATATCATCATTCATTCTGCTTAAAATAAACACCCCAGGAATTTCTTTCTGTCAGTGCAGGTTTTTCCTTTTGGCTGTTTTGTTGTTTAAAGAGGATTCATAAGTTCACTGTCTTTATGACCCAAGAATACAAATGATGCAACTAATATCTCGAGTCATGAGGCTGTAAACAGTTTCATCAAAAAGTGAATAGCTCTATTCAAGTAACTCTGAATTCCACTGCCATTTTTGAAGAAAATTAAAGAAAAATCCACTCTTACTGCCACTGGAGGCATAAAATTCATATACAAGTCCTAAATAGGACAGGACAAGTTCCTTACTGCTATGAAACTCAGTTAACTTGAGGTTGTCTTTAAAGTGGGAGTCAAGACAAATGGCACATTCTTGGCACTGATGGGTTCCTAAACATAAGTGACAGTTTGCCACATTTTGCTTATGTTCCATGAACTGTTGGCTGAAATCAGCTTAACTACCGGACAGATACCATTGTCATGATCATTCAGTGAATCCTATTATTATGTTGTCAGAGTCTGAAGTTAAAAAACATATGTTTTAACTTACAGAAAAAATTATTAGAGTAATTCACAGAACAGAAGAGTTTGCATATTCAGTCAACAGAAGCATAGCACTGTTTGTGCCAGGGTGCAGCAGGGCCAGCTGCTCCCTGAAGGAAGATGAGCTGGGAGCTGAGCGTAATAATAAGGCCAGCAGGGCAGTGGCTCCACATGCAAGGGCCAAGCCCCACCACTAAGTGATGGGAGCAGGGCAGGTCCCACAGGAGGAACTCAGTTCTTCCAAGAGTTCGGATCTTCAGGCACGTCTGTGGTGATGAGGCAGGTCTGAGAGCAAGTTGGGAGATCAGTCCACAAGCCAGGGCCCAGTTCTGGGTCAACGAGCAGCATGGCCAGGCGCCAGCATGGCTGCAATGTAGACATAGCATAGCTCAGGTGGGGCAAAGGCGCAAGCCTCAGGTTAAAAGCAGCTCCCATTAAGACAGCCATTCTTCTTCATCATCCATCCAGCCACAGATGGTCACATATATTTCACATCCAAAAGAAACCAGGCTTCCAAAGGGTTTCTTAAAGATCCTTCTACCAACAAGCAGATATGCTTGCATTGCAGCCACTGCAACTCAGGCAAGATTTATTGAGATGAATGTGGTGCAGGAAAACCAAACAAAGTGGCAAGACAGAACTTGGTGATTTTTACAAAATTAGGTGACAGTGTGGATTCTACCACCTCATTTAGTGATGGCAGTGTAACATAATAAAAAAATACCATCCTCATGGATGAGCCTCACTTCAATTGCAAATATGTAACTGATCCTCTAATTTACACTTGGGAAGTCACTACAGTCTTTGGGCAGAATCACTAGCACATACAACCTTGCATGTTCTTTTTCATGGTATTTAAGTAATGCATACCCTAAAAAAATGTTGTTGTGTTTAGTGAGGCAATTCCCTTAAAAGGGTAGAGAGAATGCTATTGAAAGCAGCAAGGGTGTACTATCAGTATAATACCTCTAACTCAGCAACTTTCCAGGGAGATTTTCTTCCTGGAATTTGGGCTTTCATATCAGGGCTGAGATTTCTGGAAGATAAGCTTGCTTGAATAGTGCTGTGGTCAGCTCTGTTCTACAACTGCTTTTTCTATCAGGAACTTCATAAGATATAATCTTAATACCAGGATTTCATTGGATGGAATTTGCCATCAGCAGGAAATCGTCATGCAAGGGCCCAGTAAATAGTGTTGTTTATCAGAAAGGAAACATAAATATTTGTATTTAATACATTGTAACTCCAAAAGATAAAGACACCTGAAAACTTGTCAGTATATCCACGTTATGATAAAACAAAAACAAACTACCCACATCTTTATCTCTACCAAACAGTCAAAGAATGAATTTTTTGCAAATTTTGCCTTCTCATGAATTGCTTGTGTTCAAAAATAAATATCCTTTTTTCTTCTTCTGGTATTTATATATCTGGTGGTAAAATAAGAAAATTAAGGTAAACTTTTGACATAATTGCAGTCGGTATCTGAAAGTGGTGTACAAATTTGAAAAAAGCCTTTAAATGTTAATTTCTTTATTTTTCAGTCTTTTTCCCATCACTTACTACGTACCAAATCTATGAAAATCAAATAAACATATCAAATATCACCAGCTTCTCTTTAATGTCAAATATTGAGGCACTGCATAAGGTTTTAGGTATATTTCTATTAACTTTGTAGCTTCAATTAAAGTTTGTGGTGTTACTATGCTGAGCTGCTTCTGAAGCATCAACAAAATAAGTAGAATCTTCAGGTACTGAAAGTATGATTTTTTTTCCAAGTGATCATGTCTCCTATTCAGGTGAGGCATCTCTTTATCAACTAATACGAAATAATGAAATGATGCCCTGAAGACAGTGGTGCTCTGTTGAAAATTTTAAAAATATACTGTACAAGTGTTTTCAATAGTTACTCAGCTTGTAGTCTCTCTTGTGGCTGTCAGCTGAGAGATCCAAGTATATGACAAAGTGACAAAAGGAGTTAGCATCCCCATTAGGTGCAAAAATAAGACCAAATCAAATTGGCTTGTAAACTATTGAACCTGTCTCTAGCTATCAGCTCATCACAATCAGGCAGCTTCCAAGGTGTAGCACTTGCAAAAAATCCACAACATTTTATTCTTCAAAATGTAATTACACTGATTTAAATATGTGTTAGTTAGTTTATACCCTATACAATTGTAATCTTCTTTTGGGTACTTAAAATCTGAATAAGCACTGAACTGATTTATATGGAGTTTTTTTTCAGATTTTCACTGACCTGAGCTCACCGTCTCAATCCTATAAATGTATATCGTTTCTTACAATATAAATCATACAGGTAGTGAGAGTTAGTCTACTTACTGACATGTTTAACTTCATCACTGGACTTCATCAGAATATTCCAAAGAAAGCCAAACTATAACTGTAAAGTTTAAAAACCATAATTCTGTTAAAAGCTAATGTCTGTAAGACACCCTTTCCAAAGCCAGAGGTGAGAAAACAATATTTTATACAAACAATATATTAAACCTTTTCCCTTTAGTAAGTGAGCCATACACATAAAGTCTAGCTTCAAGACAACAGTAAGATTAAAGTATAGAAACTAAAAGAAAATAATATGTGGGAAAAGATTAGCCACCTTATCTAAAATTCTAATTGTTTTCTTCATGGGAAAAGATATAATATGAAGTAATACTGTTCTGTAACTATTACATGAAATATTTTCCTGAGAATGGTAAATATTTGAAACTATATCAGGCTTGTAATAACATTTTTTTCATTATTATCCTGATAATTTAATAAATGGTGGAAGTATTTAATATAACGATGGAAGAGACTACTTTAGACCACCACAGGAAGTCAATAAATCTAGACTTGTTTACAATATATATATAAGCTCTCTGAATTATTTCTTTTTTTTTTTCAATTTCAGTTGGAGCAAAAAAAATTCCAATTTAGATTTGTAAATTTCCAGAGAAAATCAGTCTATTAGAATCCTTGATAAATTATTTCAATGGTCAATTATTTTTAATACTAAGAATTTGCATTTCGTTAATAATCAAATTTTGCTAAGCTACAGCTTAAATTTGGTGTTATAGTAACTATGTGTGGAGAGCATAAGGTGTGAAGATCCCCATATATGTATTGATCACATAACTGTGATATGATATATCACATAACCATGATCAAATAACCCATTAACCATCTTTTGGTTAAGCTTAAAATATTGAGCCCCTGAAATCTTTCACTCTAAAAATCATGTTTTCTATATGCTATACATAGTTGATCTTAAGGAATCACCATTTCACAATGTGATATTCAACACAGTTAACCACTGGCAAGGAAACGAGCTAGAGATGCTAAACAGAAAAAGTCAGAATTTTCCAAAGGAATGTAATAATTTGTCACATGAGTTCATAATAAGTTTGTATGAAATAGCATTTACTTTATATAGTAAGATGTTCACTTCTTTGCCATTTATACACAGTCAATTCAGCTGGAATGAGTGGAATTCATATTTTTTTCACTGAAATAAGATGATGGGATTTAGCCTTGATGTCTGCAATGATCTTCAAGAAAAAACAGTGTAACCTTACAAAACAATTTTTGTTTCCTTGAGCAATTTGTCCCTGACACGTATGCATGTATTGATAATTATGCCTTGCTTAGAAATTTTAGGAGGTTATTGAAAAAATTCTTCATGATTTATCCTGATTAAAGTCACATCTTCTTGCACAATTTATGACAGACATATTAAGGTGTGCCACACAGTTGTTTCAGAAATGGAGGCCACCTGCTTATTATACCTATCTTGTAGCACCAGTAGTTACCGTTAACAGAAATTCTCAGGGTTTTCATTTCAAGAAAAGGGACTGCTAATTCCTCGCATTAACTGTGATGTGAAAGCATCCTTTATAATGATATGCCCTTCCAAATCATTAACAGCATGAATAAACTCTCTTTTTTCACCTCTTAGTGATTTTTTTTTTAATATGGCTAGCACATAGAAGATGAGTGTACCTATAAGTAGTTAGGCTTAACTTATCAACATTCATATATGTTCTATTTGAAGACCCTATGATCCTACAATTAATGAGCTAGTAGAGCTACCAACCTCACTGGCTTCTTGCACAGTTGTGTCCAGCTGGGCTTGGGCCACCAGTAAATTTTCTATAATAAACCTACAGTGTGCCAGGCTTAATGTAAGGACTGTACTCCTAAATCCTGTAATTCTTTATCTGAGATAGCTGATTCCTGACAGAGAGTACAGACAACTTTTTGAAAAGAGTCAGAGACTAATTATTTCTTAGACTAAGTTTACTGACTTCAGCAATATTTTGTTATGAGTGAATTTGGATTTTTTATAATGTATGTAGTATTATTATTGTTATCTATTAGAAGTAAATTATTTGGTTATATCTTGAAGAGTTAGTTGATTGCACTATTTCTTTGTAGTTTGCTTTTCACCTGGATGTCATGTACAAATTGTGAATAATTTCCATTACATTTTATATTATATTCTTTAGGTATATATATATATATATCATTCTATACACTCTATAATTGTATTGATAATTTCAATAACAGTTATGTATAAAATCTTAATTTTAAGCAAAAAATTAAATTACTAAGATTAGGAAGAAAAGCTCCAAGCATGTTAATAGTATTGTACATATTTATCACAAGCCTCTGTATGTGACATCAGAAGCAGGGACTAGGAAGGGAAAAATTTGCTGGTTTTAGCTTTTTTCCATTTAAGCTTATTTTACCTCTTCTGCCTTTCAAACACTTAAAGAATAACTCAATCCTCAGATGTAATGGTGCTCAGATAATAAGATGATAAGTACCTGTGCTCAATAAACACTAAAATGTCCAGTGTACTAATGAAATCAGCAAGGTTCAGTAGCTTTTTGCTGTGTAGGATGAAAACTTCCTCCCTGAGATGTAACCTATGCAGAGTGCCCAATTATCCGCTGGCAAAGGTGTATTACCTTTCAAAATTTCATTTCACTGGCAGTGCTACATAACCCATAGCCTGACAGTTTCTGTGAGATCTGCCATGGAAGCAATTCACATCTAGATCAGGTCCTAAATTTTGCTAAATAGAAAACAAGCATTTTTTCCACTCTATTAAATTGCCAGTGTAAACAGTATTTTTGGCAGCAGGTTATCACAGAGTTTCAAAATACTTTCTCTGCAATCCATGTTTAAATTTACAGTGACATCCAAGTAATGACTCTTAGCTGCATAGGAAAAAGACTACAGATTTTCTTACTATATGAGATACAGTAGACTTGTGGATACACCGATGGCCAACAAATATTTCTAAAGAAATTTAATACACCATACAACAAAGTTTGAAACCTGACTGCCTAAAGTTAGGATTCTACACTGATTCTACACTATTTACATCTACAAAGAACTAAATACATCCTCTTTTACTGAACTGATGAGCACGTGACATTTCAATTGAAGAAAATTGAGTTGTAAGTGCTCAGCACTTTGGCAAACCAGACCTATAATACCTTTTTCAGTAAGTAAGCACAACACATAGTGCAATACAATTAAATATGTATGAGCCTAGCTTTAAGCACATAGTTTTAAAATCTTTGGCTGACATTTCCTAACAAAGTTATATGATTCACAAATTTAGCATTCTTTAGATTAAAGTGAAAATGAAATAATATTTACATTAAACTGGATCTCAAACTGGTGTGTCTAGAAGCCTCAAAACTTACATCAGTTGACTGTTATGTCCAAACATTAACAAACTAGTGTCTTATAATAGGTGTACCCGGAATCAAGTTTTCTAGGACTTAGATTATGGTAGGTGTCACAGGATCAAGCTGATACGATTCACTGAAGAAAAAGGACAAGAAAATCATGCAAAGATGGGTTTTATGTTTTTGGCTTGAGACAACTATTCCACTGATATGGTACTGAATCACTAGCTGAAGACTGAAGCATGTTACTGGATCAAGGGTTCATTTTGATTAATTAAATTATATTTACTGAGGAGCACAAGTCATTTCTACAAAATGTTGCATAAAATCCAGTATACTATCTCCAGAGTATCCCGTTTATACTTCCTCTACAAATGCACATGCATATAATTTTTCCTGGGCATGTCTTCTTTTTTGACCATTACATTTCATCAGGGTTAATTTTTCACAAAAAAACAACTGTATCCAGCTTTGTGAAATCTGGGCTGACGTATGAGGTGGCACTCTTGAGCAGGGATGGCCAATTAGGAGGTGAAGTTCAACTAAGGACATGAGTTCCATTGGATTTGACAACTGACAACTAACACAGGGGCTAAAGACATGACATGAAGAGCAAGGCAGAAGTGACAGTGACAGGACTAAGCTGCAGCAGTTCCTGGAGGCTGTGCAGTTGAGGTGGAGAGCAAGTTGTCTCTAGCCTTGCACTGTTTGTGACGAGGCAGAGGCTGAGGGAAGTCATTTACAATGCTCCTCTTACCATTGCCTGCATCCCACCTTGCTGATGTTTGTTTCCAGTAATCCAAGTCAATCCTGTTATAATCTCCTGACCTCCAGAGTATGTAGATGCCCTGTGACACAGATGCAAAAAAAAATTTCTTGATGCTGGACAGGTCTCTGCCAGGCTCTCCTCTCATCACCGTACTCTGTGCCTTCCACCACAGTGACCATCAGACCATGAGCTTCATCTGGAGGCAAAGGCTCAAAATCCATGGGAATGAGCTTACTTAGGTGGCCCCTAGCTGTCAGCCCTGCCCAACATTTGTTGAATCACACCTGTCTAGGCATAACCTCTGCTCTGTTGTTAGTTAAAACATTTTCCCTAGAGGAGAAAGGTGAGATGCTACGGAAAATGGAGGCAATGAAAGTGCATCACCAGGAAGCTTTTACAGAACTGTCTTCCACAAAGGAGTGAGCAAACAGGGAGCTCAGGAATGGAGCAGTAGGAAGACGGGAGTTTTCATGTGAGGGCCTGATTCTCTGGAGTCAGGTGAGCAGTCCCCATGATGGTCTGGACCGGGGGAAGCTCTGCAACAGGATGATTGGGGACTGGTGGTTTGGGAGTGTTATGGCTTCTGGGCTAGAGGCTTAGCTTATGAATCACTGCTATTGAACTCTCTACTTAGAGGCTGAGTTTAAAGAAGAGAAGTTCAAAGAACTGGCAGATGAGGTTCAAGTGAGAGACAGAATAATCTTGCAAATGCAAGAACTTAACCCACACCAGTTCATGGGGCCAGATGGGCTACATCCAAGAGTGCTGTGCGAGTGAGCTGATGACATAGTAAGGCTGCTTACTATCATCTTTGAAAGGTCATGGAGGCAGGGGGAGGTCGCTGATGTTTGGAGAAAGGCAAATGTTGCAAACATCTTCAAAAAAATTCCAGGGAACTATAGGCCTTTCAGATGCACTTCAACCCCTGAGAAAATCATGGAATGAGTCCTCTGGAAACACATTTCTGGGCACATGAAGGAAAAGAAGGTGACTGGCAACAGTCAACATGGATTTACCAACAGTAAATCACACCTGACCAACCTGCTTGCCTTCTGTGATCAAATGATGGGACTTCTGGAAGAGGGGAGAACAGTGGTTGTCATCTACCTCAACTTTAGGATGACTTTCAACACTGTCTCCCACAATATTCTTGTATCCAAGTTAAGGCATTACAGTCTGGATGGGTGGCCAACTAGGTGGATAAAAAAGTGACTAGATGATCAGGTTCAGAGGGTAGTAGTTAATGGGTTGTATGCTGCCTGGGAGCAGTAACATACGAAGTACCACAGGGGTCTGTCCTGGGACCTGTCCTGTTTAACATCTTCATCAGTGATTTGGAGGAGGTGAAAGAGGTGATAGAAAACTCAGCAAGTTTGCAGATGACACCAAACTGAACAGAAGATACTCTGGAGGCCAGGGCATCCAGAAGGACCTAGACAGTCTGGAGGACTGGAACAACAGAAATCTAATGAAATTCACCAAGAACAAATGCAAAGCCCTGCCCCTGGGCAGGAAGTGCCTCGAGCACAGGCACAGACTGGGCCTGCCTGGCTGGGGAGCAGCTCTGTGGGAAGGGACCTGGAGGCCGTGACAGGAACAAGCTCAGCACGAGCCAGCAGTGTGCCCCAGCTGCAGAGACGGTAGCAGTATCCTGAGCTGAGCTCACAGGGGCACAGCCAGGAGATGGAGGGAAGGGATTATCCCCCTCTAGTTGGTACTGATGAGACAAAATCTGGAACACCATGTTCAGCTTTGGGCTTCCCCTGTATAGGAAAGACAATGACTAACTGGAGTGGAATCAGCAGAGGGCCCCCAAGATGGTCGGGGCTGGAGCCCTTGCCCTGTGAGGAGATGCTAAGGGACTGGGGCTTGTTCAGCATGGAGAAGAGACAGCTTTGGAGGGACCTAACAACAACCTGCCCATACGCTAGTAGGAGGGGGTTAGCAAGAAGACAGAGCCTGGGTCTTCACAGCCATGCTGTGTAGGAGGACGAAAGGCAATGGGCATAAACTGAAACAAGGGAGGTTGAAACTAGTTATAACCATTTAAAACAGTTAGTGGAAGTATTCACAAATGTGGACAGCTAAGCAATGGAACAGGCTGCTCAGAGAGGTTGTGCCATCTCCGTCTTTGGATATTTTCAAGACTCATCTAGATAAAACCCTGAGCAACCTGTTCTGACCTTCTAGCTGATCCTGCTTTGAGCAGAAGGTTGGACTAGAGACTTCCTGAGGGCCTTTCCAGGCTGAAAGATTCTGTGGTTCTAATGGGGAGGAGTTTTCTGCAACCTCAAGACTAGAATTAAAGCTAACTTTATCATCTATACATACTGCTTATCCTGAGGATCATCCTTGGGCCAACCTATGCAGCGCAGCCAGACTTCTCAGTGCACTTCTCAGGGAGCACACTCCAATGAGTCCTTCCAGTTTTGTTTTTGTGCATCAGTCATCATCTATGCCATGTGCTCCTGTGGTGATGGCACATGACCCATAAAGGCAGAAAGAATGACATGACAGCTAGAAACATTGCTGCTCAGTTGATTTTTCAGTGTTTTTTAAAAAAAAACTATGCATTTTTGACCAGTGTCTACTCCCACAGAGGCTCAAAAACTGTCATGTGTCAGCTCTGAATTTCATAATATTTTATACAGCAGCTGGGGTCAAGATGAATGTTTTGTATCATTATTTAAAATATATTTTAAATTTTTTTAACTGTTTTCTCTGACTTTTGAAGGATTTCTGTTTTGCAAGTTTATAATTTATGTCTTTTGTTTTCATTGCAGTTCTTTAATATCCTTTCCACCTATTTAACCAATGGAGAATAAAATGCTTCAAACACATATGTACAAACATGAGAAGCATTATTTGGCGAGCAAAAAAAACCCCACATAATGGTTTTAAAATCCCAAAGCTGAATAAACTATTCCTTGCTATTTTCTGTCTGGGAGCAGTAGGAGCAGGGCTGCTCCATGAGGGGGGTGAGCCAGGAGCTGAGGGTGACCACGGCACAGCAGGGCAGGGCCTTCAATGAGAGGGTAACAGGGCATGGTCCCATAGCACCTGAGCAGGGTGACAGAAACGGGTCCCCAGTGATCATCAGCTAAAGGCAAGGTAACAAGTCAGGCCTGAGGCTAATCCAGGAAGTACTGTAAACAACAAGTCAAGGATAACAAGAGACAGGGCTGGAGCCTGGCACTGCTGCAGCATTGTGGGGCAGAGGCTGATGGCCTCGGGCCACTGGTGCCCTCAGGGACCTGATATTTTCTTTCTGTCAGTCTGCTCTCTGCAGCAAAGTCTCATTATTTTCTCTTTAATTTCACTATAAACTCTTAGCCCCTGCTGCTTACTTACTTCATCCTCTTTTGTCTTGCTTCTGACTTAAGTGACAAAAATTATAAAACACTATACGTGTTGAGATGGTCAGAGTCTCCAAAAAATGAATCAAATTAGAAAGTTTCTCACCAATTCAGTTCTAATACAAGAGATAGTTATACTTAGTAGTTATGCATTTCCATACTGCTTATCCACTACTAGCTGAGAAACTACTTTTGTAGTGTAGTCTATAAACACAGAAATCTCTTAGTATCTTTTCCAAGGCAAGACTCAATGCAACTTTGTAGGAGGAGGATCTCTATAAATATTTTTTTCCATTGCTGTTCAGACAGCACTAACCAGGTCTACAGGTATTTCTTTTTGTTTTATTTTTATTGTAATTTAACTGGCTATTTGTACAATGACTCTAATTATTCACCTTTTGTTCTTCTACTTATCAGTGTCATAAAGGGAGTATCATTTTTGAAATGAATGTAGAATATGCAACAGGGAACCTACACATTGTTTAAAGAAGGTAATTGTGCCCTTTCGGTCAAGAGAGAAAAATGGGGTGACAAACAAGGTCTATGCTATGTGCATGCAAAACCATTTTGCCAGCTGGAACAAAGAAAATGTTTACAGTATGTTCACAACATGATTTATTGGGGTTTACAGCTCTGGGATGGGTACTTTCTCTAAGGTACTAGATTGCCTAGAACCTACACATTTCACCATGTTCTTAAAACATTTCCAAACTACTCTTAAAGTATATTAGATATATTTGCTAAGCCTTCTTGTTCTCTGACAGCCAGAACCACACATACAATCTGTGGAATCGATGTGAACAGATGGATGTAAAAAAAAAAAAAAATTCCTTGCCTTGTAAATTCACCCCAGATGCATGACCAATGACTTGTAGATGTGATTTCTACAATAAGTGGCAATGTGCTAATACTTTGATATTACTAAAAGTAATGCTTAGTTGAGAGATAATTTTTCTGTATATATAACACAGTTTTTATGTCCAGGAACAGTAAACTTAATTTTAGGATGAGACAGTGCTTTCAAAGGCTGATTGAAGGTCTACAAAATTCCTGTTGTGAAGTACAGCCCAGATTCAGAATAAATCAAAGTACATACACAGCATCATTCTTGCCCTAAACAATCCATCTTCCCTAAACAGCATGGGTGGAGAGAGGATCTACCCTATTTTAAAACAAAGTTCTGAGGTCATGTTTACACAGGTGGGTGTAAACAGACACAACCTGGAGACAAGACATTCTTATCCGAACAAACACCACTGTAGTGCAAATATATGGTTTTGAAAACAGGGCTTCCTCAACTCCAGCTAACTCAGAACATGAACAGAGTTCATTCATGTTTGCCTGCATTTGATGGTGTAACTTGCCCTAAAGCAAGGTTTGGAAATGTTGGTGTTAACCCATGAGACTTTTTGTACAGTCACTGCTTGACCATGTTAGCTTGACTGGGAACTGATACCTACTGCAGTTTCTAATGCACATGAATAGATATTAATGACTGCTCAATGTATAATGAAAGTATCTCATCAATGATTATCACATTTCTGTAACCTGAGAGGAAGTCATTCCAAAAAATAGAGAACCATGGGACCAATCACAAAGATCACAAATGACATATACAGTTACATATATGTCTTTGACAGAACTTTAAGCTGCACTATGTACAACTTCACATATTTCATGTCAGATTTTCAGTGACATTAGGATAAAAAGGTTGTGGGGGTAGCAGCAAAAGATCTCTGTGTTTCATTTACATTTCACCATTCTCCTCTACCCTTTTTATGTCATTGTAGCTATGGCATGTGTCACTATGTCCTGAAAATGTAAGTTGTCATTGTTACTACTTTCATTTTGTTCTATGCATATATATATATACACACACACACACACACACACACACACACACACACTGTTTCATTTCTTTACCTATTTTGCCCCTTTCATCCCTTTGTCTAGTCTGAAGTATGTTAGGCAAATATTTGCAATATATGACAGGCTTTTCTCTTTTCTTTTGTGTGACATCTATTTTTCTGGATACAATGTGGTTATTTTATTTGCTCCTAATATTATTAATAACTTGGTAATATATGTATTCATATCATATATATGCAATACATACAATAACATAATAATAACTTTATAAATTCCTTTTATTAGGAAAGACCTTTAATCAGCCTTTATCTAAAGCAAAGGAGTAATTGCTGCCCTCTTATCTGCCATTAGGGAATTCTTTCAGAAACTGAAGACACAATACTATGGAAATAAAATTCATAAATTTAGCATTGTACCAGATAAAATGTTTATAACAGTGATTTAAAGCATTGAACAAAATGCAGATGTGTTGATGGCCGAAGACTACATCACCCTAAATGCACTCAGGAAATAAAAGATGACTCCTTGTGTTTACCTGAGATTAATGATAAAGCTAGAGCAAAGAGTAAGCGATCTATTCATCTTAGAGATAGACAGGGTCCCACTGTTGCGTGGGCTCTCTTCTCCTCCAGGGAGGAGAGAATTACATACAGTGTAAGCATCAGAACCTTTGAACGGTCATGAAAAAAGTGAGTAGCTAAATGATTTTCAGTGGCTTTTGTGGGGCTCTGGAAAACCGTTACTAAGAAAAGGTGAAAAACAAGTGGGAGGCTGGCCTGGAGTGCTGCTACACCTCTCTCTGCAAAGCCAGCTGCTTTAGGAAGGGACTTCAAAGCCACCTCTGAGAGGACACACTGACACAAATGGACTGCAACAGACATACTAGGAGCAGAAGGTGATTTCAGGACTCCTTCAAACCATTTAAAATAGTTAGTGGAAGTATTCACAAAACACAAGCAGATATGAGTTAAGTAACTAAAGAAGATAATTAAGGTTTTGGAGAAAGCTAATGCACAAGAGCAGCAGAAGATTGAGAAGCAGACCAAAAAGAAAAAAAATAAAATAATGATGACCACAGTAGATCTTCTGTTCATTCTTTTACTAGAAGCTGTTTCCTGCTGAGCACTACTGATTCACAATTGCAGATATACCCAGGTAAAATTAACTTGAAGGAGTTATCCAGACAGAAGACAAGTCTGACAAATATCTTGAAAGAGGAAGACTAGAAATAGCCAGGGTAAGTGAACACATTGTACACACATTCATAACATTATTATTTCAGCTGTATCTCATAGATGCAAAGAATTTGGAATAGAATTGATTTTTACACTTTTCAGGACAGGGAAGAGCTACTATTTTCAAACAGATGGATAACTGAAGTAGGCATTTAGCCTCAGTTGTTCTATACAAATTGGTAAAAGTGTGTATTTTTACTGTGTGTATATCCATGTTGATATTTATATTGATGTTTATATGTATTCTGAAAAAGATAACATTGCTTTTCATCTTCCTAATATAGAAACATAGAATTTCCCTACACATTTTCATTTCCATGGGCATTCACAGAGTTTGAAGACAGAAAGGGCCATTAGATCATCTCTTCTGGCCTCCTGTATACCAGAAAAAAATGCGTTTTCTCCAGCGATCCTTTGATGGAGTCTAGTAACTTTTGTTTAGCTAAAACTCATTATCCAGAAAGGCATCCAATTATAATTAAAAGATTAATAGACAGAGAGTTCATTTCCCTTCACAGCTTCCCTTCCCCAGGGTTAATCACCGCTTTGTTGAAAGGGTACATGACATTTCCAATTTACCTGACTTCAGGTTCCAGCCACTGGTTCCTGTTACCCCTTTTTTCTAATAAATTAAATATCCCAGTACTTTTTCTTCAGGGATATGTTTGTACACTGTAACTAAGTTTCCCTTTTTAAAAAGTTAAATAGATTGATTTCTACATGTTCTTCAAAGAAAACAATTTCTTCACCCAGAGGATCGCTTCCACGGCTTTTTAAAATGCTCCCTCTCTTTTTGCAACATCTTCTTAAAAAGGGGACATCAGAAGAGTATACTGTTCCAAAATCCACCCAAACAGTGTATCTGCATGGGTCATTAGTCTTAATCAGTACTCCCCTATTCATAAAGCTATATTTTACATTATTTTTTATATCACAGTATCACATAGTCTTTATTAAGTCACATTCATGTTTGTCTACTCTGGTTGTCTAACCTCTACATTCTTTTCAGAGTCACTGTCATTGCATGCCCAAGCATTGTAATATTACTCTGTAATTTTATTCCTAATATGTCTTGTACTAAGTTCTGTTACAGAAATTTACTAGCAGTTGAGGATCTTGCTACTGATGCATCTCAAACAAATATAAAAGACAAAAAAAGAAACAGACTCTTGGGTAGACATCACTAAAGACTGTCCCCAAGGTAAGTGTGTAAATGACATGTAGGCCTCCTTATTATTTGAAGTGTCATGTAAGATAAGGTAAGGAAAGAAATACACAGATGCTAAGATGAATCCAAATGCAATAAACAAGTATTAAATAAATGTGGCTTACATTTTCTAGCATAGACTGAGTTTGGTCTAGCCCATCCTGTTTTGCAGCCTTTAGTAGATTGTTATTTAGTATAATAATTACTAACACCACTAACATAATAATTACTAACAGAATTATTCACATTTTACCCTGCTGATGGGCTAGGGAGTAACAAACTCACTAAGCTGCATCAGTCAGTCTCCTGAAACCTAATAAAACAAATAGTCAGCATAAGAAACACATTCACTGAATAGGTATGGCTTACATTCCTTGTTTCCAGATTTATAATTCTACATATGGCTATAGAAAGTAAATGTTTATTAAGTGGATCACTTATCAAATGATCCAGACAGTTTTGTTTGACTATGTTCTCCTTCTTATGTTTCATTCCACTAACTTTTATGGCAAATATAAATCTTCCAAGCAATGACTTTCATATTTATTTCCAGATCTCTGATAAAAATATTAAATAGCACTAGTATCAGGCCCTGTGGAACCTCTTTGAAATAGTCTCATCCGATTATGGTTTTCTTCTGCTGAAAAAAGTAGAGATTTGACAATTATCCAGTTCTTAGTTAATGTAGTGATGACCAGTGATGCATTCTCTACTCATTATTGTCAACATAGTTATCCTAGAAGCACTTAAGAAAAATAGTTCTCCTTTAATTGTTATAGGTGAAATGTGACCCATTCTTACACAAATTGCTATACAGCTGTCCATAACCCTTCTTCATAGATGTTTACACTTTGAAGCAACCTATACTTCATAATGCAAAGTGGTCTCAAACAATGTGTAGAAAAAAGTAAATACATAAGCATTACATCCTGCTCATTCATATGATGACCTTGCTTTTAGGGGGTACTTATAAAAGTAATTTGAGTCTCAGCTGTGATGGGATTTGAATTCCTAAAAGTGCACTGGTAATTTTGTTTGTCCCTCCCCTTCCCTATCCTCTGAGAAGCTGAAATTATATCACAGTAGCCTGAAAAGCTAGTAAAAATAAGGATTTGCAGAATTAGGTGTCTCATTATTCCTCATCACTTATATTTGTTCTAGAGTAATTGGTAGCTGTGATCTAAGAAATTGTGTTCTATGCTATTTCATTTAAACTCTGTAAGTCAACATACCTGAGTACCTCAAGGACAAGGCACATTTCTAATGTATTAATATATTTTCTCACTTTTAGTTCCTGTGTCCAGTTTTATTTATTGTATTTGTGTCACAACTATGCAGTTATACAGACATTTTTAGCTACAGCGCAACAGTAGTCACCAAAAATGTGATGAACCATTCAGTATTTAGCATTCCTGTGATACTAAGAAACGTTAATATTTAGTTCTTGATTTTAATTACGAAGCATGCATTTTATATAACTCTCACCCATTAACACTGTTCTTTGGTTCCTTAAGCAAGTGAGCATAGTGTGAATAAGATTCAAGATTTTAGTAATTTCTGTATGTATTTATATATTCATTTCTGTCAGCTACAGTAAGTCAGATCTGTTGACATTTTCCTTGAGCAGAGATTTTGCGTGAAATCCAACTCATGACTCCCTTGCATACCAAGGCTGGTTAAATCTTCATATACTTCACACATTCTGTTTTTGTCCAAGAGAAGCTACCTTGTTCTCGATGTGCAATATAGCCATAGGCTGTCATTATAGAGCAGAATGAAGAAGTTACCTTAGGAAACATGGATAATAGAGTCAAAGCCCCTGTTGTTTCTGGGTTCATGTTGGGTTCTCTGTTGTCAGTGCCAGGAGATGCCTCTAAGCATACACATCAGGATGAGCATAAGGGATTCTTGACTACCTAAAATCTGAAGTTGTACTTCCCTGAATAAAAATTATATTTTTTCACCTGCTTCTGTGTAATCATTTTTTTCAGTATAACTTAGCTTTTTAGTGTACTGTTATGTTATTAATATAATGAGGGCGTGCCTTTCACTTGAAACTCTTAGAAGCCACAGTAACAATTACAGTTACAATTTTTCCTAGAGGCTAAATAAAGCTCAAATGAAATAGATCTTGTTAGTATGCATGATATCTAAAAATCAAAGTATTTTTGTTAAATAGCAAGAGCATGGATTGAGGAACTTAACCTTAAGGATTTAATTTTAGGAAAAAAATGACCAATAATAGGTATAGAAAAAGTGCATTGCCATCTTAAGAATTTGAGTAGCAAGTGTATATACATGGCACAGTAATGTATGTTACAACATTTAAAATAAATATTAAATACTCGAATCCCTGACACACTATATTGGGTACATGAGGTCCCTGTTTGAACCTAATACTTCCTGACATCTGAGCCAACTCAAGTTTAGATGAATCATTATGCTGTTTATAAAACTACTGTCTTCTGGCTCACAAGCACTTATGTGTTATAATAAATACCAAAGCTTTTTCTATCTATTAATTTTGTCTCTCTTTCCCACAAAAGTATAAGCAGTATCCTTTCTGATCCCCTTATCCTTTCTGATTCCCGTGCTTAGGTCCATCCAAAATACCATGACAGATTAAGATGACTTTAAGTAATGCAATCTTTTCCCTTGAACCAGATTCACCATATATTTATAACGTTTTCTTTAAAAAAATGTTACAAAATATCAGTATATATCAGTTGTAATACTGTACTGAACGAATGTCAAGCTGCATTTTCAATATTCAAAGGAAAATATAATTTTATGAAAATCACCTGAACAGTCTAAATCCTGAATTATTCTGAACAAGAGTCTGCCTTTCCTTTTTCCTGTCCTCTTTCCTCTTCAGTCTTTCTCTTCCTCTTCCTTTTTTTTCTTTCTTCTTTCTTTACTTTTTTATTTTTCTTCTTTCTTCTTTTTTCTTATCTTTTTTTGCTCATTTTTGACATGATTAGAAATAAAATTAAAGTAGATATGTTTAGATGTTCTTTAGATAGATGACGCTTTGTTGATAAATAAAATCTAGCCCTCTTTATGGTTTATTTTATTTTATCTTTGAACAAAGATGAGGGGGAAAAAAGAACCATTCCTATTAAATACTATTCCAGGATGACTTTAGAAAATCTTTACATTTTAAATCTTTTTGACAGCCTCTTAAAATAATCTGGTTATTGGTAGGGGATAATTATATCAGTCTACCATCAATTTTCACTTACACTGCTGCAGTTGACCAGAATTAAATGGATTATATGTGATCATTAAGAACTGCTAAATTTAATGCCATATTGGGAGGTAAAATCACTTAGTCATATTTTAAACCTTGATGAGAGCATTAAAAATGGTGCAACTCAAACTACAATGCTATTCAAACTCGGCACTGGAGACAGTTCAGTGTTCTTGCTTAGAAACATCACTGGCTCATTTGAATTCTGTTTGTGCCTGCGAACTGCCTGTGAAAGTTTCCAGACTCTTGTTCTTTGGGGTTATTTACTGATTTTAATGCTGTCTTATTACTTCCTTTTTTTTTTCTGCCAGCTCCTTCTGATATGTTCAATATTTGAACCGCATTCGATGAGAAAGTTTAAAAGGCATACCATAGGGGAAGATGATGTAATGCTTTTTTTTAGTATTTTCAGATTGGATATATTAATCTGTATTAGTAAGAACAACCAACCCATTGAAGCAGACATTTTCATCAGATTCCACAGGCGGACTTTGTATTTCATTCAAACTCTGTGTTCTTTAGGAAAGAGAGGGCATTTTCTGCTCCTCCTGCTTCATAGCAGAAAGCAAAGCTGTAAACTGTGGACTTTTTGTTGGAACAAACCAGCCCAGCTTTAGAAGGAAAACTTTCCCTGAGTTTACACTTCTTTTGTTAGATTTAACCCATCACATCTATGGTGGTGCTTTGGGAATCTGCAAGCATAAATGAGGATGAACATAAACTTTGTCTTGGATTTGCACAGACATTTTGTTAAGGAAAACATTTTCCCAATAGAAGAATTCAATGTGGGTTAAAATCCACATTTTCCACATGTGCATTTTAGTGTAAGTTCTGCTAGTTTTGTAAAATCCTTTAACCTACCTATGAACATTTAAGTAGAATGGATGGAAAAATGTAAAAACAAACAGAAACATAGATTTCCAAAGAGATTTAAATTGAAATTTAAACAAGATAGCTAGCATTATTTAGCAGGTCACTTTCTGCATGAAAATTTCCATAGGAAAATCTATCAGCACTTTTTAGATGAATATTCTAGAAGTTCATCTGTATTATTTGTGTTTTCAGCTTCAACTTGGGTTGTTATATCAACAAGATTCAGAATCACCATTCGGTCCTACAAACTGGAAGGCAATACTGAATCTCACTCAGTTGCAGATATGAACCTTATTCCTTTTACATATGAGTTTATCCTTCTTTCTTATCTACTAGTATAGAAGGATTCTTTCATTAAATTAAGTTAAATAGAAAGTGATACTAATATGTTATCTATGCTAGCAGAGCTGGTTCAATATTGGGAAAATGCTAGTTGATACTTTTTTCTAACATCCTGATATTACAAACATAATAGCTTTGTGTTGATTTTTAACTGGTTGGATTTTAATATTAGTGGGGCTTTCAGGCTGTTTTTTGGTACTCTTCGCTACTCAAACTGAATAAGTGCCTTTGATGAAGTATAATGAATTCAGCACAGGATATTAAATAGGTTTAGTGACTTGAATTACTGATTTTATAGCATATAATTCAATGTGGTATACTTAAAAATTAGTCAGCTAATTGATATTAACTGGGGATACTGAAGTAAATTATGAAAAACCATGCAGCCTTAAAAAAAGATTGGATCTGGCTTCCATTGCTCTCTGAAACAAAACTGGAGATTTATTTGCTAATTACTAGCTAAACAAGATATAAAAAATTGTAGCTACAGTATTCCTAAATTAGAATAAATACACTTTATTATTTTTAATATAAATGTAACTTACATTTCTGTGTAAAAACTGAATGGAAGGAAAAGGTTATGGTTTCCAATATGTTGGTACTTTAAGATTTGGAACTGCATTGAAAAAATGGAAAGGACACAGATGCACTGAGCAAACAGAAAAGCTGGATAAACCTAGGAAAAGTGTCTGGCAATGGTAGCTAATGGTACAAGCTTCCTACATATGTTTGCTTGGAGAGAAGTTTAAATAAAATATTCTGGTTTAAAACAACAGCTTGATCTCAGAGCAGACTGTAGTCAATGCCATTTGTAAGATCTTATTCTGGAGCTGCACAGAGGCAGGAGAGACCTCTGGATCTAGGGGGAAAAAAAATCTCCAGAAATGGAAGTAGTGCTGATTGTTTGGGCTCTAGGTGTCGCCTGTCACAAACTAGACCAACTTTTTAAAAACAGAGCAGGTGCATGCAAATACACATACAGGCTCACAGTCACATACATCACTTGAATCTGGGCTACATCCCCTTGTGAACACTTGTGATTTTTTTTATATTTCCGTTTTTGATTATTATCTGTAAAATGCGCTGTCACTATGGTTACTACCTACTGCTGCTTGTTCAGTAGTGAAATGGAACAGGGTCTTAAATGCACATAATTAACTTGTTCATATTTCATATCCCTTATACTTCAGCCCTGGTCAGAACTGTGGTTTTGAGCAAATCCGTCTCCCATCTGCACTGTTAATCCTTACAACTGGACAGGAGGAGCCTTTAACAACCCTCCAAAGTCCTTAACACTAGCGGCAGGAGGTCTGACACAGGTCTTCCTGCAGCAGGGGCAGCACCTGTGTGCAAGGCCTGCCTAAGGCTAGGTTGTTTTAGAAAACCTTGTTCTCTAGGCCTGCCACTTCTGTTGCAAATTTACCTTGCTTCCATTCATGTTTATCTTGGACAGGGGGAATTTCCCAACCTTCCCAGTGTTTCCCTTCTATTTCACTAGCTGTCAAATGGCTGCTAAAAAATTACAAGTGCCCTGTAAGAGTTAAAATAATACATTAAGTTTTAGTAAATACTTGGTAGACAGATGAGAATTTGCAGCAGTGCATCAACTAATAGCTCTCCAGAGGACTTTAATAAGCAAACCTTCACTGATTGTTAAGACAGTTTGCAATATTGAGCAGGAGTGGTAATAACCTCCAAAAAGTACTCAGTTACTGGGTCAGAATATTCTAGCGTACACAATGTAATTCCAAATCCCTTTCTCCCCTTTGCCAGCTGAAAGTTTGCTAGTAACCCCCACCTCCTTCTGCATAGTCTCTGAACTCTAGCATCCGCCGGCAATCTGTTAGCACGGCAATTAGCTGAAGGCCAACAGCAGTGGGTGTCAGGCAGCTGTTACTTGTAGGGGAATTATCCTGTAGCTCTCATTTCTAGTGAATCTTCCATCTTCTTGCTACAAACTTTTAATCTATCTGCACATGAAGTGCTTGGGATTGTAATATCATTTCAGAAAGCTGACTTGGGGTGTCAGAGGCTGAGGTTCTACCTGTGGTAACACCCCTGTATGAGCAGACCAGAAACGAAC
Source organism: Apteryx mantelli (assembly GCF_036417845.1). NCBI lineage: Eukaryota > Metazoa > Chordata > Aves > Apterygiformes > Apterygidae > Apteryx > Apteryx mantelli. The sequence goes on from NC_089979.1 coordinate 83,531,767, forward strand.
TCTTCATTATATTATTGTCCTGCACCTAGCTCAAAATGGAACACGCTAGAAACTGGTTTCCAGCTCTTTTCTTTACTTTTTTGTTGAAGACTTGCTGAGACTCAGAAATGTTCCCACCTTCAACTGAGGAAATATTCATTCCCAGGCAAAAAAAATAGGGCCTGCCAGTTTTACTTATGCAGTTACATTAAAATTGTCTAATGATGCTGAGTGGAATTACTGGAAAAGAGGACAGCTTGTTTATTTATTCATAGTGAAATTATTCTCCTACTTTTAAATCGGGTATATTGCACTTTTTTGTGATAGTTTACTGTTTACTATAACAAACGTCTGTTTTTCCCATTTCTTTTTCCATCTTGAAAATGTAGTAAAGTGTTATCTGACATTAATGTCTCATTAGAACCTTAGCAGGTAAAAAAAAGTAAAGTGTCACTACAGTTCTCTTCTAAAAGTATAATGCAAAGTATTGCTATAGGTCAGAAAAAAATCCGTTAGTTTAATCCACAAGCATTATGAATCAGAAGTAGCAGATTTTGATACGTTTTAATTATCTTGCCCATATGTTTAACTGTTCCTTGGCTTTAGGCCAGAGCAGAGCCCATTCCAGCTGAAATACTGCTAAATAGAACACACTGAATATTTTTCATACAGAACCTGAGCTGCTGGTAGTAATAATTTAAATTCCACCTCTGTCAACTGACAGCCCATCAAAATTATTTAGGGGTAGAGTCTGTCTACCTCTGTGTGGAACTGAAGCACATGTAGGAGGAAAAAAAGGAATGAGTGAGTTTTCCCTGCCACTTGAGAAGTCAACAAAAAGTCTAGAAAGATCTGCCATTCCTATATTTAGAAATTTCCCTATGCTTGCTCTCTGTAGCTACTGGAAAGTCCAAATATTAGAAAAGGTAAAGACATACCCTATAGAGGAAATTGATTATTTAATAGGAGGAAGCATGCTATATATTCTTTAAGTATACAGAAGCATAAAAACATGTAAATTAGCCTATGAATATTCAGGAATGTTTTAAAACGTTATATTTGTTATCCATACGTGTAACCATAGAATTACCATCCGGTTACAATGTCTAATCTATATTTGTAAGAAAGCTTTTTGCTACTATTTCCTTTGTGTTTGTGTTTTCTTATCACAATGTAAATCAATTTTACTGAAATGCAAATAAGTTTTTATTAGAAAATAGCATAAAATAAAGTTTAAGTCAGTAGCAGTGTTATTTCTTTTGTTTGAAACTGTTCTAACTAGACCTCATGAGGACTGGATTTTTTTAGATTGCATTACTTGTGCACTTTTTCCTCCAGTGATACCCATTACTGCAGGAATGAGATTTTTAATTCAGCAAACACTGTGTAAAAAGCAAGCAGAATAGTGCCACTTTGACCTTTTCAGTGTTCTTTGTTTTAATGGGTGCTCATGTCCCCTGCTTCCATAGCTCTTACAGCCTCTGAGGGTAAAAGAAAAGACAGTCAACCAATCAAAACATATTACATTTAAAAAGGTAGAGTGCATATGAAGGGCATATGGGGTATTCACTATTTTATCTGTCATCTTTTAGAGACTGATTTTAAGGAAAATGGAAAATTGCACAGACTTTTGCCAAAAAAAAACTGTTCAGTTTTTATTGGAAGATACTCTTCATAAATAATTTGCAAATTAATGCATACTTACTTACAATGAACATGTTCATTATGATGAGAATACTAAAGTAATGCATTTGTTTGAAGAAGAAATGCACATAGAATTGAAACTAAAAAGAAACATTGAAGGCTGCAAAACATAAAATGAGAAAGTGGATCTCAAAAGTTTGATGACATGGCATTTGAAAAAGTCCTTTTAAGTATGGCCTTTTTCTTAGCTTGAAATGTAACTAAAGCATACCTTGTATTTATGGCATTATTCTGTTACTATGATGTAATAAAGAGAATTTTCTTAGACTGTGTATCTTATGTTAAATGCTTTAGGGGTATTTTTTCTTTCTTTTTTTTAATTAAGAGATTAGTAACAGAGTAAGTATTACTTTTGGAATGAGATTCATTTCATTCTAAGGTAGACATCTAAAATAAATCACATTAATCACACTCTAAAAGTGACTGGTTTTATTCATTGACTGAAAAAGGTAGTCCAGATGATTAGCTCCAACACAGATGCCAACATTTTAGACATTAAAATTAGGCATTATGAATCCTAATTCTTTATGTCAAAGTTTAGAAGATCAGAGCACAGATCATCAAGTCTAGCTATACATCCATTCACAAATTTTACTGTAACAATGGTTATGTTTTTTTTCCCATTATTTTCACTGGAGGTATGTTCCAGAACCTCACTACTCTAATGGATAGAAGTCTTTCTTCTGATGTTTTGTCTATGCCTTTTCTTGATCATTTTTTGCCCATAATTGCATAACTGCAGCACTGTCTTTACATTCCGCAAATGAAATATCAACATGTGAAAAGTTCTTGCTCAGGTCAGCACTCTGCTATTTCTGCTTCTAATGCTTAAACAACAAAAAGAAATGTCTTTACTAGGAAGTTCGCCTTTGGAAGTTGTAACGATTCTCCATTTGAACACTATAAAACAAATTGAAGCTCTTAGAGTTCCAGTAAAAAAACTATCCCACATTATCTGTTCCTCTTGAAACAGAGTTTTAATTTAGTTCTCTTAATTGCTACCTTGCAACAATATTGAAATGCCATGATCTTTTCGCACCAAAGGCTCTTGAGGGCATCCGTAATATTAACTTTGGACTGAAAGACCACATTTCCTTAAGGGAATTTAGACTTTCCTTTATCAAGTGCATTGGCCCTGCTTTGGAACCGCTGTCAAAAATGATCTATGCGTTACCTTATTTCAAGTGTTTCTGGTGGCATTACCAGAGTTCTGTTATAATCTGGAGAGAACAAAATTCAACATAACATAGCTGTAATTAAACAGATATTAATAAGAAATAGATAGAAATGTATTATATAATGTGTTTTTGCCATTGCTGCACGACATGAATTTTCAGCAATCCTATAACAAGAATATATACTTTGCATGACTAAAAAGTGCTGAGGTTGTCAAGAAACCATATCTGAGAAAACTTATTAAGCAGCCATCGTCTGAAGAATATCAAATGAACAATCACATGATTATAGCAGAGGCCTTGAAAATGCAGGCTCAGGCTGAAACGAGAGGTCCTTGGGCTACAAACACAAATTCTGACTTACTGACCAACCTAGATACAAATTGGAGAGGAAATGGCTTTAGAACATAAGAGAAACTTAATAGATGGCTTAGTTGTGCTGATGAAGCCACTAATGATGCTGTCAGAAAGGTATATATTTGAAAGAGTAGGGAGAAAAATGGGAATCTTTTGTTGGAGGAAAATAGATTTTTAAAATGTAAAAATTAAAGAACAGGAAAGTTTTCTTAAATCTTGTATCAGCTGTTGGATAGGGGTCACATGAGTTAAGTACAGAATTGTGTAACAGCCTATGAAAACTGCCCATAACTGATAGAATGTTTTCTTTAAATTGTATAAGTTGCATAAGCCGGTCCGCAAAAAAACAACTCATTACCCTGGTGCTATGCTTCAGAATGGGGTATGCAGAACTGGTCACTCATATTCTTTACTGTATCACAGAATCACAGAATCACAGAATCGCTGAGGTTGGAAGGGACCTCTGGAGATCATCTAGTCCAACCCCCCTGCTCAAGCAGGATCACCTAGAGCACATTGCACAGGATTGCATCCAGACAGCTTTTGAATAACTCCAAGGATGGAGACTCCACAACCTCTCCGGACAACCTGTTCCAGTGCTCTGTCACCCCCCTCACGGTAAAGAAGTTTTTCCTCATATTCGGATGGAGTTTCCTGTGTTTCAGTTTGTGACTATTGCCTCTTGTCCTGTCACTGGGCACCACTGAAAAGAGTCTGGCTCCATCCTCTCGACACCCTCCCTTCAGATACTTGTACACATTGATAAGATCTCCTCTCAGCCTTCTCTTCTCCAGGCTGAACAGGCCCAGCTCTCTCAGCCTTTCCTCATAAGAGAGATGCTCCAGTCCCCTAATCATCTTTGTAGCCTTTCGCTGGACTTGCTCCAGTAGTGCCACATCCCTCTTGCACTGGGGAGCCCAGAACTGGACACAGTACTCCAGATGTGGCCTCACCAGGGCTGAGTAGAGGGGGAGGATCACCTCCCTCCACCTGCTGGCAACACTCTTCCTGATGCGCCCCAGGAGACCATTGGCCTTCTTGGCCACAAGGGCACATTGCTGCCTCATGCTTAACTTGGTGTCCACCAGCACTCCCAGGTCCTTCTCCGCAGAGCTGCTTTCCAGCAGGTCAACCCCCAACCTGTACTGGTGCATGGGGTTATTCCTCCCAAGGTGCAGGACCCTGCACTTGCCTTTGTTGAACTTCATGAGGTTCCTCTCCGCCCACCTCTCCAGCCTGTCCAGGTCTCTCTGAATGGCAGCACAGCCCTCTGGGGTATCCACCACTCCTCCCAGTTTTGTATCATTGGCAAACTTGCTGAGGGTGCACTCTGTCCCTTCATCAAGGTCACTGATGAATAAGTTAAACAATGCTGGATCCCAGGACCCGGTACTGCTACCTATTCTTATTAATGGGAACTGTAATTTTAGTGCTTGCTTAACTTTCTGTTGTTTGTGTTTGCTCAGTCTTTGAGGATGGGCCATTAAACCTGGACACAGACAGTCAGTGACTGAGAATCAGCTATGGAAGACTGCTCTACATGTCCTTACATGGAGACATGTGTTTCTGAGTGCACTTCCAAGTTTATCCCTGTAGCAGTTCCAGACTATCAGTGAATCAGTTATTTACCATGATAGTTTTCTTCTCCTCAAAATAACATTCAAAATTAACTGATAGAATATGTGTATTGAAGATACAGTCAATATTTTACTATATTTCTTTAAGTAAGATAAATTGTTTTTTGCTAATGTTTTTCATTACATTTCACCATCCTAAGGGAAAAATACTCTAGCCCAGCAAATGTGATTTTGCCACCCCTAGCAGCAGGTCAAGTCTCCAGGCTGCCCCCAGGGTGCAGGTCTCCAGCCTGTGGGGGTCGCCTGGGCCAGAGCTTGTCGTGCTCAATGCCCTGCTGCCTAGGGACCAAGGGACCCTCTGCTCCCCAGCACAAGCTAGGGCTGTGCAATACCCTCAGGGGTAATGGCCTTGAGAATCTCTGTCTCATAAGTAAGGGACAAAGAAATAATAAGAGTTTATTCTTGTTCAAAGTAGGTTAAGAAAAAAGAAAAAAGAAAAAAGAAAAGAAAAGAAAAGAAAAGAAAAGAAAAAAGAAAAGAAAAAAGTAAAGAAAAGAAAAGAAAAGAAAAGAAAAGAAAAGAAAAGAAAAGAAAAGAAAAGAAAGGAATAGAACAGAACAGGGGCATCCAGCTACCAGAATTGCAGCTTTCACTTAATATGGATGTTAACCCAAGTTCCTACAACATGATGACATTTGCAAAAAGCAAAATAATTCTTATTGATCATCTGAAGATTTATAACTGCTTAATACCTGCAGTAGCCTCATACAGACATAATGTTGTCCATATGCTTAGAGAAGATGAAGAAGATGGAATGGAAAAAAAAAAGACATTTCTCAAGGTTGGCCTTGCTTTCAAAGTAAGTATATTGATAAACAGGACAAAACTAATTATAACAAAACACCACACACACACACACACACAAAAAAAAAAAAAAAAAAAAAGGTAATCTACAGCTGTGCTATAATGCACAAGCTCCTTAGTCTAAAGCCAGGCTGGACTGCTACACTTTTAATGGGATAAAGGTCAGCTAACTTTTTTATTTAATTCCAAGTAGAAACCCTGCTTTCTTGTCGTGCTACTTTATCTTAATGTGAATGTAGCACAGATGAAAGCTCTCTTGAAAGATCAGTGCCATTCCCTGAAAGAAGAGGTAAAAAGAACCATCTGCCCCAGTCTCTGTTTTCCTTCTGAAATTCATTGGCAATTACTAGTATCATAGGTTCTTTGAGTCAGGCTTCAGACTAAGATTTGATGTAAGAAATTTACCTTTGTTTTCCTCACTACAATTCTTTATGTCAAAGTAACTCACAGATGGTGCAGTAATGTTTTCATATTCCTGTAGTGTCTAACTTAGAGCCAAAATTGTTCTTAAGAAAAGTTATGGACCTATATTTCAAACTTATTAGAACTGAACTTCTTTGCCAACTCCATTAAGTTCTCTAAATCAGGTCCATAATTAAAGTCAAAGGCATGTCTACACATTCCTTCAGAGACTGCCAGTTATTTCTCCCAGTGGGAGTCAGTAGTTACATTATAGATTTGTGCTGTATAGAGTTACTGTATTAGGTGGTCATATATTTATTGACTTTATGTCTAAATGGAAGAACTGAAGGCTATTACACTTATTAAGTGTAGCAGAAGAAATAAAAGTAGTTTGACCAGTCTTTCACAGAACTTGTGTTATCTCTTCACCTTATACAGAGTATATCCTTTGAATGTAAAGTGTCTCTCAGCTGGATGATAACATTTATTGGCAGCCTTCACAAACTGCAGGCAAGAACTAAATGGAAGAGTTACATTATCCACTTACAGGTTCTGCATCTTTAGCTTTTGTCCTCTACATTTTTGCTTTAGATATATAGATTTAGCATAACAATGTCTTTTAGATTGTTTAGAAACCAGAAGATATGTATTGCCCCTGTCTAATGTGCCACAAGGCTAATGAGATAAAAACAACCTGTTATGGTAAACATTCTGGGGACATCTGCACCAAACTGCCGCACCAACCTCGTTGCCCCCCCAAATTAAGTTCATGAAGTAAAGTGATGGCTAATTTCCAGATAGGCAAACAGACAACAAGGATAATTCTTAGTACATCACGCAGTCATTTAGCACTTCAGTAACTTTTAAGTTACTATGATTTTTATTGCCTGTCCTGAAACTGCATTGATATTAATAGAAATCATTTTCACTCTGTAGAACATTGGAAAAAGAGAAATGAGTTAACAAACTGCATACTACAGCACTACTGGGGGACAGTTCAGTTTTTCATCCTTTGGAGAGCTATGGATATGAGAAAAAAGAGTTAAACAGTTCATCTAAGATCAAAGTCAATATTAGATGCAGAGTTAAAAATCAAAATTTGGAGGGTTTATTTTACTTCTGTCTTGTGACTAACTCTAATTTTTATGTAATTTTTTTATCTAAATCTATGTATACATTAAAAACAGATCCAATTTTCACTTCATTTTTCACATTTCCCTCAATTTTACTAAGCATTGAAGCTTTAAAACTTACTTTTCAATCCTTTTAATAAATATTTTAAATTAATAAATAATTAAAAATATTCTTGAGACACAGCAGTATTTTGAGTGGTCAGATATTGAATGAAACTCTCAGTTTTTAATACTGTGGTTGAAGTTATGCTTACTGACTCTGAAAGCTCAGTGAATGTATTATAGCTAGCAGTATAGTCAGTTAACATATATTACAGTGACAGCAGGAGTTTGTCCATGATCAATGTCATTGAGAATACCCTGCATGCTTTTTTCTCTAGGCTGGATATTAGCCAGTTTTTTCCTTTATAATTATAGCGTATGTTGGTACATGTTTGCAACAGAAGTATCATTTTTATCCTTTTCCAGAGAGTCAAATATATTTGGGTTCTAACCATCTCTTATTACTTCATTTATTCATTAGACAACACTGTTGAAAAATAGCCCCCCCCAAAAAAATTACACATTTTTGACTTGATTGCTCTTGTGTAAATGGGGTTAACCAAGGTAAGCCATCAGAGCATGTCTTTCTCCATGTTCTGAGTAAAAGGAAGTTTGTTACCCATATAGACTGTAACAGTATCATTAACATCTAATTTAAAAATTAGTTCTTTAACAGTTGATGTGGGAGAAAACCTCCATATGAAGTCACTTTCGAAATTGTGTTCATTCCAATTTTCAGAAACAAACGAGAATGTGAAAAGGATATATTGAATCAAATTAATACTTTAACATGGTGGAAATCCTTTTCCCTACCTTTCTGCCCCATGCCACACCTCTTGAATTGCATCCTTACTCAGAAAGGACAGGTTGGGGACAGACAGAATTATTTTTGTAAAATTAATTCTTTATTGATTCTTTTGCAAAGATGAAAGTATAACTAGGGGAGTATTAGCACTCACTGTGCTTCAGGTGCACATTAGCAAGCTCAGCAAACAATCTAACACTTCTTGCATTGAACCCAATTCCAAGTAGCACTTGTAAACGTCTTTACGTCACAGCAGCTCTGGTTGCAGCACTTTAGGATTGGTATACCTGTTACCCAAGACTTAGGTATATTACCAGATGTGGCATCTTCCATCTGAATTAAGATCATCTCATCTGTAAACCCCTACCCTTCAGGAGCTTAGAATTGCTTCTAAATTATGGTAGTTTAAATTCTTCAAACTTTCTATTATATTACTGTATAGAAAAAATATTTTATACTTTTTATTAATTTCAACTATTAATTTATTAATGAATAATGAAAATGAATAAATTATCAGTAGAAATTAATGAAAAGTGATACATTATCTACAGGATTTTAAATATATCTCTCAGAATTTAAATATTCTATAACTTCTCTGTAATACTATAGAATGGTTTTAACAGGACATCCTGTTCTGTTAAATTATTTGTTTAATTTTTAAAAGAAATACCTTACATCAGCAAATATATTTCTGATAAAGAGCTTCTCAAACCAATACTCAAAGAAGAGAATGTTTCTCTTCCTCTAGAACAATCACAGTCTAGAATTATATGCATTTAATATACGGCTGTTCGAAGGTTGTTCTCTAAAAGAAGTTTTCCATTTTAACTAACAAATTCACCACTTTTTTTTTTTTTTTTTGTTACAGGATGAAGACTGCTTAAGAAAGTTGTTCAGAGAAATTACTTTAAAAGCCACATTTCTATTGTCAGGCTGCTTCATCACAAAATATCTTATTGTCAGTAGAAGGACATGACAGTTACCTGAAGCAATATTGATATTGTCTGTGGTTCAGCAAAGTTGTTGGTTGGACCAGAACAATTGATCAAGCAGCTTGAAAGAATTAAGATATAATTAAGTCAAAAGAGCTGAAATCCTCACCTCGCTTTGCAAGGTAAGATTGAGAGGACTAAATAGCTCCATGTGATTGATCTGAAACTCTCTGAAAGAAAGAAATATAAACAACTTCCATAAAACCTGTGCCATGTACTGGGCGAGTACATTTCTAATATTTGGGGTCACTTTGCTGGTGCAGTTCATCTGGAGAAATAAATTTTTTCTTGATATGTTCGGTTTCCACTTGCCTAAAATAGTCTTAACATCTCCAGCCTCATAATATAAATATTTTTCAGAACATACCATCTTTTTGCCACACCTGAGGGTGTATTTGACAGGATAAGATGCTTGACCATATAATCTTTGAAAAAAGACTATTTCCAAATAATGGTTCTTTTAGCAATCATATGATCATGTGAAAGTATCAAAATTAATAAATTATTATTATTATTAGAACTAGGATTCCCATCTAAGAATAGTAACACTTAGCAGGTCTTTAGGTTTAAAACAGGGAACTAATTTTGTCCTTTCTATATTACTTTTTTCCAAGAAATTGTGAGATAAAGAATAAAATAGGAAGTTTTTCTTTTTCATGCTAATTGAGTTTAGTGATTGGGCTGGTACTATGTATGCCTTGTCATGTATAAATGAATTAGCAAAGAGTGTCAGCAGTTAAGTTGCTGAAAGCTATCAAACCTATGCAAAAAGTACCACTCAGACCTTTTAATTTCCCAGCACTGCCATGAGAAGATCTCTGCAAGAAGGGAACTCTACAATCTCTTCATCCAAGCTTGGAGACACTATCTGACTAGGAGAACTGAGGACTGCTAGAGCGATTATTTCTATGGTTTAATATTGGTTGCCTAAACCTCATAGCTGTTCTCTAAAAAAACCTTTGCTTTGATAGATGGCCATAGCTGAGTTTCTCTTGAAACTGAAAGTTTCATATTAGCGCTCCTAATTGGGAAGTAACAACATAATGATGTAAATAAATGTTGTCATACTCTAACCATCATGAAAGTACAGAGGTTTTTTGTTTATATATCAGACAACAACATCTCTTTACAATAGTTCCAGTCAAAGATATGATTAATGGCTTTGATGGAAGTTACACTTCCTAAAGGTGGACAACTACTGAAACTTTCATGCTTTTCTAAAACACAGTTGTGATAAATTCAGAGCTAAAGTATGTTACTGCACAAGGAAGTATAACAAAGGATTTTGACCTGATATACTATTTTAAGTATTAAGTAGTTTATATGGTTTTCCTCAAACAACATTTTTATAGGTCTAATAGGTGCAAAAGAAGAATCTAATTAAATACCTTCAGCAACCAGTTCCATTGATTTATTTAAACTTGTTAATAAGAACATAGTAGCTGCCACACCAGGATATCTGTCAGATCCCAAAATGTTCAGTTTTATATATCCTCTATTTCTTGTAGGACTGCAGACTGAGGTACATTATATCTTTATCTCTGATGTCAGTTTGAATTAGTAGTTTATTGATCTGTATTTGAGTTCATTTTAAAACTCTATTTCTGTTTGTTCCCTGGAGTGTTAAATGTTTTCATCGAGAATATACAAAGTATTAATGTTAAAGGGCATTACTATCTGTTTTACTGTACCACTATCTATTTGGTATGTCCTCCTTGTATCCTATATAAACTACAGCCACTTCTATGTAACAAAATATTAGTGTCATTAGATAATATCATGCAATGACTTTTAATTAAGCAATAATGTGAACCATTATTGTTTTGAAATTCATATAGAATTACTTCATGTAATTTACATTTAATACTATATAGAATGTGATATGAGGTATCTACTTGATTAATGCTTCTTGAGCACATTATTTCTAATGATGGTCAAAGTTTTAATGAATTAATTTGACCATCATTATGGGTAATGTGCTGGAGACACATTAATCTAGGTGATATCATATCTTATGCAGAACTAATTCATCTGAATGGGAATTTGGCAAATTATTTCTGGTTCCAATATGGGAAAGGAATTGATGCCCAATTTTGAATCAAAAAACGAATACAGTCTGGTATACATTTTTTGTTAAGAGTTTATGAATTTGGGAGGATATTTCTGGCAGATAATATAGTTATATTCCTTCGAGTGTACAAGTATAAGAAAATGTATGAGGCTATGAATTTTAATGTGCAATAAATTATTCTTTCACTAAGACTGGAAAAAATCTGCAGATTACAAAAGACAATTGTGTCTCCAATTATGCAACTGTTTCCAAATCATAAATAATGCTGTCTATGTGGTATTCAAATAAGAAAGTGATAACCTGATTTAGAAGTGTCTCCTGAATTAATGGTCTAGCACAAGGTTCTGCTTCCATTCTTTCCAGTAGATTGAGATGTTTCACCTATTAACTAGCTAATTGTACGTTAGATTTTCACAAGTTCACAATCATCATGGGCTTTCAGCTCAGAGGCTGCCAATGAAGTAGTCTGTGATGGACAGAAAAAGGTGTTCTTACCCAATACTTCTACATTTTTCTGTATTGGCTTTTTAAATGTTCTGTGGTGAGTTGCGCACTGTAAGAACAGTCTGCAGTTCTTCAAACCATGGAGAATTTATGTCAGAGATGCATAGGGAAATTAGCCTCAGCTTCACCGATTCCTTAAACATGAATGCAGAATGGAATACATTTTCAGAAAATACCTACAAAACATTACTAACTATATACAACAGCAGTTGTAGCTTTTGTCTGAAAACTGTACAAAATTAAGACTGATTTACAGTACATTCCAGTATTTGTTTGTGAAACAAAGTATAAGGCCTATGTCCATTACAAAGCATACCTGTATGGCATGGTCCTGTTGTCATTATTACTGGTTTAGTTTATATAAAATGATACTGTAATAATGGAGACCTCAGAGCACACGTGACAGGATCAAGAATATTTTAGAACTTTTGAGTATGTTGTTGTATGGTTTTGAGCCCTGGCAATCTAAAACAGCCATTTCAGAAGGCTGAGCAATTTCCAGCCTTTTCTTCATTGTTATATCTGGAGCATAAAATAGGAAATTAAAGTTCATTATACTAAAATAGATAAAACCTTCCTACTTCAAATAATTTTTAAATGCAATGAACTCTGTTGACTCTGTCACAATCAGTGGCTGTATTTTTTTAATGGACTCATTCTCCCATTTGGAGAATTGGCAGAAGCTCTAAAATCCAGGTTCGGAGAAGCTTGTTCGAAGGACATGGAGGAGTAGCCAGACAGGATGATCAAGAGAGAAGGAAATAGTGGGACAACAGACTTGTCAGGTTTCAAGAGTTCTTGGTGTTTCTGTTTCATCTTCTAGTCTTGTCTTTTCTGTCTGTATTATCAGTGGCAAGAACTAGTGGCCTAGAGTTGGGACTTAGTAATTTGTATGTCAGATCCACGGGGGCATCCCCAGCCCTGCTGGTCCCTGCCCACCCCCCAGCCCTCCCCCGCTCTGTTCAGCCCGAATAGACCAATTCTATAGTGAATGATCCAAATAAAAAAATCACTCTACTCAGTAATTGAACATGCAATCTCAGCATTGACTTTTCAGAAGCAGTTTTCTCATAAAAGCAATATATTAATGTAATACAGCCTGTTCTTAAGTTTGACCATTTTTTTTGGTGGAAATATTTTTTAATATTTTTGCTAATCAGATCAGTACAAGCTCATGAGATCAGTATACAATTACACAGCTTTAATTCATTCAAAGGTCAAGTCAATACGTTTAGAATTTCTCTCAAACTATTGTCAATTTAAATTAATAGTTTGGAAAGGCAAATAAAAAGTAAGCAACCACTAAATAAGTAAACATGTACCAGTGGCAGCACTTTATATTCTTCAAAAAACATGTTCCTGGGCCCCTTTGCCCACCAGGGCAGTTTCCCACAGTATCTCCTGTCAAGCAGGTCCTTTAAACAAGCCAAAATCTGCTATGTTGAAGCTCAAGGTTGTAATTCTGCTGTTTGTCTTGTCTACTTCTCTCAGGACCTTACACGCCAGTCTCATGGCTGCTGCAGCCAAGGCTGCTCTTGACACCATCCACCATTTTTTCCATGTTTTTGAGGAGCATATGCAACAGAGCACCCTCCCTAGTCAGTTATTTGATCACCTGCATCAAGAAATTATCTTCAGTGCATTCCAAAAATCTTCTGCATTGCTTGCACCTGCTGGACTGGCCATCCAGCAGATATCATAGTGTTTAAAGTCACCATGATGTGAGGTACAATATTAATTATTTTATTGTCAGTTGTGAGCTTTCCTGCTCACAAGTGAATAGAGTTTCACAGAAAGTTCACAGAGTTCACAGAAAGGCCTATCCAAGACATCTTTTTAATCCTTTAACAATGTTATCCTGAATTGCACTGTCTGTTCTTTGATTTGCTGGAAAACTCTTATTGGTGGCTTTAGTATCAGAGAAGGTTGGTTCATGGGGACATATTTAGAAAGCTGATCTTCTGTCCACTACTCTTCTACCTTTATAATTTTTTTTTTACTTTTTTTCCCCCATGTTCTTCCATTATTAATTTATGAAAAGTGAGCAAACACTTCCATGGAAGGTAATTCACAACACAGCAGTGCTCTGAATGCTTTCTCCCTTATCAGAAGGTAAATGAATATGCACTGCTAACCAAATGTGCCTATCATGCCCATATTTCTGAGCATGAAAATGTAAAATTAAAGCAGACATTTAGCTGGGATCCAAGTTTATTACCCTGCACTGTGTCAACATAGTATAGGAAAGACAGGAAGACAGTCACAAGTTTACTCAGGTTTTTAACTGTCAAGAAGCAAGTTGTTCCCAAAGCTGTTTAGAATGTGCCCAACCTAATAATGTCCTTCTTCTCAGAAGATGTAGAAAGCTAATTCTACATATAGGCGTACTATTGTCTCTTAGTTGGTCTTTTTTTTTTTTTTTTTTTTTAATAACCAAATGATTATCACATCAATCAGCAGCTTCCTTGGTGTGATGCCTGGTCCTTCTTTGAGTGATCATGGATTACAGAGTTCTTTTCTTTTAGGCTGTTTCCTTACTGTAGTTCACACAAATACAAATCTCTCTGCACATCTTTATTTATAGCACTTACTGACTAGCTGTCACATATGCTAGTCTCTCTAACACTCTGTTTACTGATCTGTTAATCTCATTTTTATGTTAGTGAAATAGATGATTCTACACATGCTGTAGCAATCTAACCAAAAAAACCCAAGCAATAAAAGTCAAGAATTCCTTATTTAATTTCCTATTTCACATTTGAGTGCAGGAATATAACACTTTTCTATATTAAATATATATTCAAAAAGCTTTCATTTTCAAAAAGCTTTCTAGGCACCAGAAATTGAAGAGCTAATACAGAAGTTTTTCCTGCTCATTTCCCACAATAATAATTCTGGTTTGAAGTTCATGGAAGCAAGCATGTTTACAAAGAGAATAAAAGAACAGTAATAGAGAGGTAATGTTAATAAATATTAGTTAAACGGAGAAAGGTAGTTTAAAGAATTAATTATGATCAAGAGCAATGGTGTACCTCCCCAAATGGCCACTTTTCAACTACAGCATCACAGCTATGAACCTTTTGAAATGTACACTCAAATATCATTGTTACCACACATAGTATTTACTTCTACTTAATAAGTTTTGGGGAGAAATGTCTTAAGAAAAATTTTGAATTTATTATCAAAAATAACAAACCCTACCACAGATTCTTACTGGTCTCTTTTGCATTTTAGATATTGAGACCAGTTTCGGCACTCCGTCCTTACCTACAGCAGTCTTTAATTTAATACTTTTAATACAGCCACTTTATTTTTCAGGAAGTTTTACTGTGTGATTTTGACATATTGTTCTACTATTCTTCATTTCTGTATGTTAATTTCTGCAACACATGATGTATCAAATAGGTCAGGACTTCTGCTAGGTGAAATTGATTTATCAAATCCACAGAACATTTTCATCATCTAAAGTATATGGTATTATATATTAACCATAGTTATACCAAACATTTAAAAGTTCTTCTATTTTGTCTTGTTATAGAGCATACTATTGCTACACAGTAGCTTGTTATCTAAAGAACTTTGTTATTTTCTATCAGAAGATATGTAGACAAAATAAATTTTTGAATAGCTAAAGATACAAATGATAATGCATTACAACTCTCAAACATTTTCATGGTATATGCTGTAGAAATAAAGTAAAAAATACATTATAACCCCTCCCAACAAAGTCCCTTTAAAAAGCTATTATCTCATCAGATGTGTGGAATAATAAAGCCTATTAAAAGGTTTTCCTTCTCTAGCAGAAGTTGCAATGAATCAAATGGAAGACAAATTTTGAGAATATCTTTGTTGAAACACATTTTCAAAATGTAATTATACTTTATTGAAGCTAATGTTATTTAAATATAGATTTCTGTAAAAAAAACATTTTAAAGAAAAGTCATTTTTAAAATATCAAAATTTGGTGGGGATGGGCATTCCAGATCTATGGCATATTTTCTGTAAGGGATTTGTATATATATATACATTAGTTCATAACCTATTTGTAATATATCATTATTATTTTAATAATTAAAACAATTTAAATACAATTTCAATGTTTTAATGTATGAAATAGAATAATGAAAATATATTTTTGTCACTTGCTCTTATTTCAAAATCAATGATGGCCTAATGTCAAATAGTTTTATTACCATGCAAAATGGAGCAAACTTAAATTAGATGTTTCAACCAATATTAAATAGAAATAACTTTTAAAAAATAATTTACAAATTATATGATATTTTAAACACTAATCTACCTCTTAGAACATATTAAGGTTGATAGTTCATAATTTAATATTAAGATATTATGTCTAACAAAAAAATATATAAAATCCAAGGGATTCAAGGGATAACATCATCAAAATAAAAAAAAAATTTTTTTGAAAGGACAAAATTGAGTTTTGAAGTCATGAAATAAGATTCTTAAAATCTGAAATATACATTTTAAACTGTAGGTTCTTCACAATTTTCAACTTAAACAAGTATTGAAAATTCCTTTTTTTCTGAACAAGAATAAATTACAATTCTAAAATGTCAGCTTTGTCTTAAAAACTGGCATGTCTAGCTTTCTATCAGCTGCAATATTTGACTAGATTCTTTACGAATGAGTAACACTTTACAAAATCATGCCAAATCCAAACTGAGTCTCTGTGAGGTTGATAAAATATTCAAAGATTTTTGTGTTCAAAATACACTTGATCCCATTTATTATCCATTCTGGGTTAAATTTTAAAAAGGAAAGTTTCTTTTTCTTGTAACTTCCAGCCTGCCTATGAATCCATTTCAGACACTTTTAATTTCCATCAAGATAATACCATGCCTGTCTCTTGAGTGCTCCACAAAATTTTCCCCAAAACCTTCAACCTTACGAATGGTCTTTCTTTTCTGGGCAAGAATGAAGATTATAACTGGTAAATTATTACCAGCTGAAGTACTGAAATGTGAGCTGAGTTTTTTTTTCTTTTTAATCTTTCATTTCTTCCTCTTTTTTAACAGCTCAGTCATGATTTGCTAAAGTGTAGAAATTCTTCTGTTTCAAAGATAACTATGTCAGTTTTAAGCTGTGGAAAAGACAGGGAAAATGGACACCAAGTCCAGTTTCCCTTCTCTTACACATACCTGGAGAAGGAAGGGAAAGGCAGAGGAAAAGTGGTAGAAAAGGGAGTAAGAAGAGCAGAGGAAATGAAATGAGGAATTCAGGAAGCACATTTCCCACTTTCCTCTTCGCTTGCTCTGTCTCTCATACAATATACGTCTTTGCCTCTGCCTTACTCCTAGCTTCTCCCAGTCTGTCCTTTTGGGGTGGGGGGGAGGGGAGAAGCAACTATTGAAGAGTCCTGTTCTTTGATATATGTATATACACATACATACATACATACATACATATGTATTTCAAATGTCTGTACAAACACACCTAGTTTGGAAAAGGGTCTGACGTTATATTTTCTTGTTAATGTCACTTTTATCTCTGGCCTTCATAATATTAACATGAAAGAATAAACCAAATGTGTCAATTAGAACATTTCATTGTCTCCTGCAATAAAAAAAATCAGCTTTAAAATACAGCACAGTTGCAGCTGAAACAGTATTTTTACTGAAAAAAATTACTCTTTTCAAACTTTTGATAAAGATTGGAAATACCCAGGCTTTTCACTCTTAATTATATTCTTGCTTATATGCTGCATAATAAGAAATAAAGATTTGAATATCAATTATATGAGGAACTTGCTATATCTCTAATTACACATTCATTCAAATGGCATTCATTGCACACACTCCTTCTGCCTATTCCTTTAAGTTTTAGTAACAGTAGTTCCATGATATTTATCCTCATTGTATGTGAAACAAAATGGGGTGGTCACTGTGTCTACAAAAAAAGTTGTGGCCTGTATTTTCAGATGAGGAGTTTCAGGAATTCAGCAAAAAAGTTTAGTCAGTTCAGCAGAGAGGAATTTTTAAGGACTATTGGATGGAGCATAGCAAAGTTCTTGCCTATGACCCCGACAGCTTTAATGTTGATAGAACAGTATCCTACCAAGGCTGTATGTGATCTAAGTAAGACAGAGCAGAGGATGATTCAAGTCAACATCGTTCCTACCTCCTGGAATAGATATGAAGTTCAAGAAATCCCTTGAACTCTTGAGCATCATTCAATTAATATCTTTGGCGACAAGAAGGGAAGGACCAAACAGGCAGCCATTATCTCTGTAAAGAAAGACCTACTTCATTTCAGGAGGGGAGAGGGGAAAAAAGTAGCAGGGAAAAAAAATAGCAGGTTCTTATGTAATCAAAACATAGAATAAATTAAAGTCGTAGGCCAATTTGAATTTTGGTATTTTGAAACGTCAGGTTCTTGATATTGCAATTATAATAACATTCCTCTAACACCAGTGCACATCCGTGACTGTATGTGGCAAGGTACACAATGGCAAAGGTCAATATATTTCTCACTTTAGATTTTAATGCAACATGTTTGGAATGGAACACTAGCTGAACTGAAACAACAGACCTATACTTTCATGGTTTTGGAACAGTCTGGGGCCCATGTGGCATTTACCAGGCTCTGCCTGGAAGAAAAAAATCTGAAATACCAACTGTACTAGTTCAAGTAACTCCTCACTTACTCTTTCTAGGAACACTAACATCTCTACTTCCCACACCAGCTTTGTCACTGAATCTTAGTAAGTTCCTTGAGCAGAATCTACACTTTTTAATCTGAACATGTGTTTTCTCTTTTATCAATATATGTAGGACAATCAAGGTACTTGGAAGTTGTATAAGGCTCTACTTTATAAAATTCATAAGCAGAGTAACTCAGAGGAGGAAGTTCACAGTTTGTGGGCTTCACAAGTTCTACTGGAATAATATATTTTGCATCAGAGTATCAAGACTGCTGTCTTTTCCTCTTCCAGTCCCTCCATCCTTCTTCACCAGAGAAGGAGAAACTATCACTGCATCTTGCTCTCCACCCTCACCATGAGATTGTTGGCATTGTCTCCTTACTCTTTCACTTTCCTTCTAATATCCTGTTGCAAGCTGTTATTGTCTTGTTCTTCTTCCCCCAAGGACCACAGGATCATTTCCAGAAACTCCAGCAGGATGCTCAAGCTACTGCACATCTTAAACCCATGAGTCTCCCCTGAGCTAGGAATAGACTTGGCAGACTTTAATTTCGGCCTTCATCTTGAGCAGTGCTGTTATCTCACATGTGACAGTCTGTGTGTATGCATGCATACATATACATATATTACATATACCCCTCAAATAATAACGTGGACACATTCCTCAGGAACTTAAGAAACTAAATTCATACACATACATATCTACATTCTAAAAATCTTATAGCATAGGGATATCTAGTCTTTACAAAAGCATCTGTATTAAAGCATTTGACTATTATTAAAAATTTCCTCTTCTAGTAATTCTTACAGCAACTCAGTAAAGAACTGTAATGAAACTGTACACAGCTTTGTTCAATCACAAGGATAATGTGATTTCTAGGGTTATTCTTCCTTCACCTTTTAATTTAAAAAACAAATGGTTTCTTCTGATTGTAAAAAATGGCATTCATTTTTAAACTTATATCTCTCTATATATACTTACTGCTAACATAAGTTTTATTTTTTCAATCTACTTATCTGCGCAGAAATTTAGGTTAATCCACTTTTCCCAATAGCCAGGGAAAATACAAAAACACCACTTTCTGCAAAGTCTATCAGATGAATCTAAGCCTTTTAGTAAACCTAGGATGGATGGGCTTTTTTTTTTTTAATCTTTTGTTTGTTACTTGTCTGCTTGCAGCTGTTTCTGGGCAGCAGAGGAAGGCACCCTGTTTGCCTTGACCTGGCTGCTTGCAGGCTAAACCTGCTGGAGCCTGCAGGGAGGAGGAGTGAACTGGGCTTTCCCAAGTACAGAAAGTTGGTGTACTCTGGGTGCTTGCTTCAGGGAAAAGGTACAAACTGATGTACCTTAAAGCTCTGGGTACCAGGGTTCCATCACAGCATCAAGAGTCCATATTAATGCATCAGAGGCATACATTTTCTATGAATAATTGAGATAAAAATATCACAATGCCTTTAGGAGTACAATTTATTAAATACTATTTGTACCTTTGATTACAAACAATTTCTGCTCTCAGACATTCATTTCAAAGTTAGTATCACATGTCAAAACGAACTAAAATAAGCTGTTTGAAAAAAAAATTGTACTTCATCTCATATGCTTATTGTAAAAGAAAATTACACAATAACCATTTCTGGCCAAGGGCAAACTGGAGACCATCAAGCAGGACTTCAGAGCTCTGGGGATGGTGGTCAAGGGTCTGGGAGCCCAGGTCATCTTCTCCTCAATCCTGCCAGTGAGGGGGATGGATGAGAGGAGGAGGAGACAGACTTTCCAGGTTAACGACTGGCTGCGCCGCTGGTGTTGGCAACAGGGTTTTGGTTTCTATGACCATGGGACCCTGTTTGAAGATCGACAACTGATGGGGAGAGATGGGATCCACCTCACGAGGCAGGGCACGCAGGTCTTTGCCAACAGGTTGGCCAACCTGGTAAGGAGGGCTTTAGGAAAGACAGGGGAAGGGGAGAGTTATAGTGACAGGGTAGCTGGCAAAAGACTGCTCAAGTCGGGATGCCTCCAGCAGGTGAATGCAGCCAGGGAAGTGCGCATGGGATGTGGCTATGGAGGATCCTCCTGCATCCCTCCTGGGAAACCTGCATGCTCGATCACCTCTCTGAAATGCCTGTACACCAATGCACGCAGCATGGGGAACAAACAGGAAGAACTAGAGATCTGTGTGTGGTTGCAGGGCCATGATCTCATTGCCATTACAGAGACATGGTGGAATAGCTCGCATGACTAGAGTGCTGTCATGGATGGCTATGTGCTTTTTAGGAAAGACAGGCCAGGAAAGCGAGGTGGTGGAGTTGCTCTTTATGTGAGAGAGCAACTGGAATGGATTGAGCTGTGCCTAGGGGTGGATGAAGAGCGAGTCGAGAGCTTATGGGTAATGATTAAAGGGCAGGCTAGCATGGGTGACACTGTTGTGGGTGTTTACTACAGGCCACCCGATCAGGAAGAGGAAGTTGATGAGGCCTTCTACAGACAGCTGGAAGCAGCCTCACGATCCCAGGCCCTGGTTCTCATGGGGGACTCCAACCACCCCGATATCTGCTGGAGGGACAACACAGCTAGGCACAAACAGTCCAGGAGGTTCCTGCAGAGCATTGGTGACAACTTCTTGACACAGGTGGTGGAGGAGCCAACAAGGAGAGGTGTGCTGCTGGACCTTGTACTAAGAAACAAAGAAGGACTGGTGGAAGATGTGAAGGTCGGGGGCAGCCTTGGCTGCAGTGACCATGAGATGGTGGAGTTCAGGATCCTGTGAGGAGGCAGCAGGGCACTAATTAGGATTGCAACCCTGGGCTTCAGGAGAGCAAACTTTGGCCTCTTCAGGGACCTACTTGGAGGAATCCCATGGGTTAGGGCCCTAGAAGGAAGGGGCGTTCAAGAGAGCTGGTTAATATTCAAACATCACTTCCTCCAGGCTCAAGAGCGGTGCATCCTTATGAGTAGGAAGTCAGGCAAAGGAGGCAGGAGACCTGCGTGGATGAGCAAGGAGCTCCTGGCAAAACTCAACCAGAAGAAGGAAGTATACAGAAAGTGGAAAGGGGGACAGGCCACTTGGGAGGAATATAGGAACGTTGTCAGAGTATGCAGGGATGCGACGAGGAAGGCTAAGGCCCGTTTGGAATTAAATCTGGCTAGAGATGTCAAGGACAACAAGAAGGGCTTCTTCAAATACATCAGCAGCAAGAGGAAGACTAGGGAAAATGTGGGCCCTTTGCTGAATGGGGTGGGTGCCCTGGTGACGAAGGATGCAGAGAAGGCAGAGTTACTGAATGCCTTCTTTGCTTCAGTCTTTTCTGCTCAGGCCAGCCCTCAGGAACCCCAGACCCTGGAGGCAAGAGAGAAGGTCTGGAGAGAGGAAGACTTTCCCTTGGTGGAGGAGGATCGGGTTAGAAATCATTTAAGCAAACTTGACACCCACAAATCCATGGGCCCCGATGGGATGCACCCACGAGTGCTGAGGGAGCTGGCGGATGTCATTGCTAAGCCACTCTCCATCATCTTTGAAAGGTCATGGAGAACAGGAGAGGTGCCTGAGGACTGGAAGAAAGCCAATGTCACCCCAGTCTTCAAAAAGGGCAAGAAGGAGGACCCAGGGAACTACAGGCCAGTCAGCCTCACCTCCATCCCTGGAAAGGTGATGGAGCAGCTCATCCTGGAGGCCATCTCCAAGCATGTGGAGGACAAGAAGGTGATCAGGAGTAGTCAGCATGGCTTCACCAAGGGGAAATCATGCCTAACCAATCTGATAGCCTTCTCTGATGGAATGGCTGGCTGGGTAGATGAGGGGAGAGCAGTGGATGTTGTCTCCCTTGACTTCAGCAAGGTTTTCGACACTGTCTCCCATAACATCCTCATAGGTAAGCTCAGGAAATGTGGGCTAGATGAGTGGACAGTGAGGTGGATTGAGAACTGGCTGAATGGCAGAGCTCAGAGAGTTGTGATCAGTGGTGCAGAGTCTAGTTGGAGGCCTGTAGCTAGCGGTGTCCCCCAGGGGTCAGTCCTGGGTCCAGTCTTGTTCAACTGATTCCTTGGTGACCTGGATGAAGGGACAGAGTGCACCCTCAGCAAGTTTGCCAAAGATACAAAACTGGGAGGAGTGGTGGATACCCCAGAGGGCTGTGCTGCCATTCAGAGAGACCTGGACAGGCTGGAGAGGTGGGCGGAGAGGAACCTCATGAAGTTCAACAAAGGCAAGTGCAGGGTCCTGCACCTAGGGAGGAATAACCCCCGGCACCAGTACAGGCTGGGGGTTGACCTGCTGGAAAGCAGCTCTGCGGAGAAGGACCTGGGAGTGCTGGTGGACACCAAGTTAAGCATGAGGCAGCAATGTGCCCTTGTGGCCAAGAAGGCCAATGGTCTCCTGGGGCGCATCAGGAAGAGTGTTGCCAGCAGGTGGAGGGAGGTGATCCTCCCCCTCTACTCAGCCCTGGTGAGGCCACATCTGGAGTACTGTGTCCAGTTCTGGGCTCCCCAGTACAGGAGGGATGTGGACATACTGGAGCAAGTCCAGCGAAGGGCTACAAAGATGATTAGGGGCCTGGAGCATCTCTCTTATGAGGAAAGGCTGAGAGAGCTGGGCCTGTTTAGCTTGGAGAAGAGAAGACTGATGGGGGATCTTATCAATGTGTGTAAGTACGTGAAGGAAGGGTGTCAAGAGGATGGGGCCAGACTCTTCACAGTGGTGCCCAGTGACAGGACGCGAGGCAACGGGCACAAACTGAAACAGAGGAAGTTCCGTCTGAATAGGAGGAAAAACTTCCTCACTGTGAGAGGGGTGACATAGCACTGGAACAGGTCATCCAGAGAGGTTGTGGAGTCTCCTTCTCTGGAGATATTCAAAACCCGCCTGGATGCAATCCTGTGCAATATGCTCTAGGTGACCCTGCTTGAGCAGGGGGGTTGGACTAGATGATCTCCAGAGGTCCCTTCCAACCTCAGCGATTCTGTGATTCTGTGATTTCTAAAAATTAGCAACATTTTTTCATGTACAGACTTGATAGCAAAATGACTAATCTTCACATAAAGTGAGAATATGTATTTTATTTTCACATAAATGAAGAAAAGAGTAGTTCAAGAAAAAGAGCTGTGTGGGGAGAAGGGTATATGAACAATTCTACAATAAATGTATAATTCAATTATTAAGAACATATGAGAAAGTATACAGATAAGGTTAGAAGTAATACTCTTCACACATTAAAATAACTAATTTTCTACTTGGGTGGGAGTAAATTAGCTGTTTGTCAGATGAATTCTTATCAATTGTTCATACTCTGGAACACATACCAACACAAATGAACTTCTAGAGAAATATTTTGTACATTAAAACCTTCAGTAACTGGATAGTACTGTGATGGGAAGAGCATATAAAAGTCTTTAGAACAGGGAGCAGAGATGGAGAAAGGACATGAGAAGGAATCTAATTAAGCCAGCTTGTGGCAGCCAAGAAAGGAAAGACTTCTAAGCCATAGACACAGGGAGAACTCTCAAAACAGGGGACAGGTTGTAAACTGATATAATGTTGACTTTGAAACTTGAAATGAATCATTCTTTCAACTCATTCAACTAAAAAGTACAAAGACGACAAATTTAAATGTCAACATGGTGAAACTCTTAAAAGGTCAGGAAGCATCCAAGACAGAGTAGCTGGCATATCATCAAAATCTACAGAAACATCTTGACTTGTCTTATTCTGGTGTCATTAGAAAGTAGAACATGAGATAACACCCTACTCATTTCCTCTTAAAGCTCTGACCAATGAACTTTAACTAAAATGTTTAGCAATTAAAAGGAAGCAATTACCAAAAAATTATTTTTGCTTTCTGTTAGAAATTAAAGTAGAACTAAATTTAAAGGGAAACTTGGAATTCCATCAACTTCTTCATGTCTTTGTTCCGATAGGAGAGGACTGTAAAGGGTAAGAGTATGTATAAAAAGGGACTGTATGTTTTGATTCAAGTCTAACACTTCATTTTATTCTGTCATGTCTGCTAATGCTGAGCACTAGCTTGTCTAAAAGTTAATACGATCATATACATTTAATGTGAGCATCAACATCCACTGAAATTTTCACATGATAAGCTGTATTCTCTGTTTACTATACAGGTTAATTCATGATTCATCAGTTTATAAGTGATATTGACTTACTAAAAAGATGTGAGACTCATCATTTTGTTCTGGAAATCTTTTCCTATGGAAAATTTAACTTTTTGAACTGTGCATGCATAAAGAGATATTTAAAATTCAGTCAATTTTGATCTATTTTACTATGTATATGTTATTATAGACTGATTGACAGACATACATAAACTCATTTTAGCAGGTGGTTGTTGTGTCTTGTGTTTATCTGCTAACATTTTCAAGCTTTCCATCATACACTGCTGCTAAGTACATTTCCCTCTAAGAGGCTAAACAACTGATGTTGTATAATCTGGCTGGATTGGAAATTTAGACTTTTTCAGTTCAGCATTCCCTTTTCATAAATACTTTGAAGCCCTACAAAGGAATGTACTTACATTGCTGTCATGAACACTGTAAAAGTAAATGTCTTGTCTATAAACTGCTTTCTCAGATCCTTCTATCAATAAATGACCAAAATTAAATTTCCAGTCATAGCCTTAAGAGATCTACTGTTTAGGATAACATGTCCATTAGCAGCTTTCAGGGTATATCTAAGTCTTGGTCCTCCGAGGAGGTGGGAAATAAATATTCAAGTAGCGTGCACTACCAAACAATCAAACTCTTATCTTGTGCTTGTGAACAGGTAGCACTTGCAGCCTGACTTGCCTATGACAGATAGGAGGGTCCTGCTCCTCCTGTGGATATGCATTGCTCGGCAAAGAACCAAAAATCTGAGATTGCAGCTGGTGAGGGAGAATACCGAACTGGGACTGACAGAAGGCTGGCATACTCCAAGTCTTAAAGTTTTTCTTTATTGCAGGCCGCTGCATGGGAAGAGTTCTTTAAAGTATCTTTAATCAAGTTAGCTTAGGAAAGGGAAGCAATCTACTGCAGAAACAGCATGGAACTTTATCTGCACTGATCGCTTTTGTTTTTCAGCAAAATTGCACAGCCTGCAGTGTAGGTTCTCTCCCGCCAGCTCCAGTTGGAACAAAAAAACTGAAGAACTCATTTAACAGACTACTACCAAGTACCAAGAAAAGGCAAAAAAGAATCCATACATTTTTCTAAAGTGGAGGACTTGTTATAAACAGAATGACTGACTTTTGTTCAGATGTATAACCTATGCTTAGCCAAACCTCGCTTTCTCATATTCTAATAGCTAGAAATCTTATTTATTTAGATACCAATGCAAACAAGATTTCCTAAGAGTACATCTGAGTAGCCTAAGCAAATAGATGAATGATGAACTAAAGAATAGATGAATGAATAATGAATAGATGAACTAAAGAATACATTTGTTACTCCTCCTCACGGCCTTTTGCAGAAGGGCTTATTTGTTCTCTTCCGTTATTGCTTATCATTTACTCTTTCCAACCAGCTATTGGATAAAATGACTGGTTTATGGAGAACCAATATTTTGGATAAAACATTATCCTTATCTTTCACATTATCCTAAAATTCCTTCAGAACAGGCAGAAGCTTACAATCAGAAAACAGTGACTTGTTTCTCTTTGTCATTTTGCTCTGACAAATATTCTTTTAATTTCTTCTGATATTGTCATATTTAGCACTAAAGAGGAATAGTGTTGAGACACACATTATTCTCCTGATGAAAACTCATGAAAATTAATCACAATGTCGTTACCTTCCTTCCTTCACTATTCTCTATACTTCTTGCTAATATATGGAATCTTCTGGTCCCAGAAGCAGGAAGCCTGTGGTAGTTCTGAAGAACTTTTATGTTTATGTTTATGACTCTTTTCTTTAAATTCCCTTTTATCTCTTCTAATTTTCATCTAGTCTTTGTATGTCACAGTTTATGGTCTAATTCTAATGGTTTTGCTCAGCCTGTATTTTCATTTAAAAAAGAAATAGGCTTGTGCTTATATAGTACTGACCTTTTTCATCTTCTACTTAACATCCTTTTTTATACTGCCTTTTTACTTCTCTTAGTTAGAATGCTACTTAGATGTGGGAAGGTCTCATGTGAAGTGTATATTTTTAGATTTATGATAATTGGTATACAAGTTCACAGCTATTATTTCTTCTGAGTCTTTTAAAAAAAAGGCAGAGGGGAGGGCAGATCAACACTGGAAGCTTAATAGTATGTGTAATTACTACTATTTCCTTATCTGTTTAGGACTTAACTATTGGACTGTTTTACCTAAAAACTGATGCGCACACACACACACACACACTCTCTCTCTCTATATATATATATATAATAATCACACACACACACACACACATTTATATATATAAAATCTCTTCCTGAGGCAGTTTGTTCAGTGCATTCACAAAAAACAATCAAGGTGTTTATAAATTTTACTAACGTAGATCCTATCAGTAAAAAGAGAAAGCATTCCAGTGAAATTGTCTCTCCATAAAGTTTCAGAAATGTGTATGAGGTTCTTTTCTGTTGCAAGCCATTAAATGTAATACAAATATTCTCTTAGGCTTCTTAATTTATGTGTTTATAGCGTTCACATTTCTATCACTTGACTAATTTAAGTAATGTAATAAGTATTAACATACTTTTACAGAGGAAGAAATTTGTTTTTTTATGCAACCCTTAGCTTTCTTGTACATGAAATATTACGGTGCTGGAGAGCCAAGTGATGGGGTTCTCAATAAAGAAAAAAACAGCCTTAGTTTGCAAAACTTTTGAAAGTACAGACATAATACAGCAAGACTACTTTTCATTGTAAAGTTTCAACCCAGTTATGATCAGATAATGAAATTCTGGTTGTGCCTTCAGCTGCATAAGTATAGTTTTCATTGTGCAGAAATGTATATATTACACATATATTTTAGTAAATAAAGACAATGATAGCCATTTTTATGGCTATCTACTTATAAGAAAAGATTTTTAATTGGTTACTACTACTGCTACTACAGAAGTTTCTGACCTGTCTTCAGTGTGCTAACCCTACTGATCCACTCTTCTGTCATTCCTAAATCAGTTAAAAAAGTACAGTTTAAAACTGCCTATGTTAGCTATTGGATTGTATGAAATCTGGGCTGCTTACTCAGTTAATTTAATTAAATGATATTAATTAATGGCATGTCCCACACCTGCCTTCACAGTCTAAACTAATTTCCAGCTGATTTGTATGGGATACTTTTATGCCATCAAGGGTTATATTATGTAGACTCTTGCTCTGTCTCTTTTCCAAGTAAGAGGTAAGATCCCACAGGTTAGCACTTTACTGTCCATTTTTTAGAACTCAGGATATTAATACAGCCAAAAGGAAGATTAACAAGGATTCTAGATTTTCTTTCTCCAGGGACCAAGGAAAAAATGTTATGAGGATGGATTTTTTTTTTTCTTCATTCAGGTTACAATCATCCCCGTCTTAAAAAATATGGGGAAAGTGGTGTTAAAATCTGAAACTACAATGATGTACCTGAATAACTTCATGAACTGTCAGTGGAATTAGTCCCAAATCATATCAACACCAAGAATTTGGTGTATGGCTTATCTGTTATTTGTAGTATTATGTTGACTTGTGTCTGAGTGTGCTAAGTGACCATAAGTTATCAACATTAGACTTTTAATGAGAATGTCATATTTACATCTTGAGTTGCTCTATATTTCAAATTATACGGAAAAGAAAAGGAATTCTTGTAATACTAAGCATGTTATTCACTAAAGCAACTTAATTAGCCAAGGTCAAAGCCTTTAGAGAGATCAAATAACTGAAAACTGAGATCATGACAAAAAATCCAAAAACCAAATAAAAAAAGTTAAGGAACAAAATCTGATCCAAACAACTCACAGTTCTAACTATCTAAGGTAACGATGCTTGATAAAGACTTAATTGCACATTCTCGTTATATAAAAAAATCTTTAACCAACAGCCTTTAACACCATTACTCTAACACTACAAAGAGGGAAAACAAATCAAACTTAAGAGACTTCCTTTTTTGATAATTTAATCAAGAATACTAGATTAATGCAATTGCCTATATCATTTCACCTCTAAGGGTTTTGTTTTTTCTAAAACATGACGAATACCCTGTGGAGGACTCCTATCATAGTGTGAACTTGATTTTTAAGAAGTAATCATCCAGGTAGAAACATGCTTTGGATCACACTTAAGTTCAGAGAAAGAATTGTGAGCACTGTGAAGAATAGCATACCAAAGCAAAAAAAAAAAAAAAAAGGAAGATACCATTTCAATCATGTTTTCCATACACTATGAATTAGTGTCATGAAACACAACACACTTGTCTCCAGAATGAAAATAATCCTGGATTCCTTTAATATATAAACTTATTTTCACAGTTTTTTGTTTTTGTTAAAGGGAATACACTCATGAGAATCATCACAGTTGAATTGACCAAAGATAGCATGCCAACACTTGATGTTTACCACTACTTTTCACTACATAACTTGCAATGCTTTGGATTTATCTGTCATTGGTAATCATTTTCCCCTTTTCAAAGTTTTTGTTGAAAAAAGACACAATCTCTTAGTATAGAAAACCATCTTTTGTTTATATAAAGAACTGAATGAAAAAAAATTTCAGGAAGCATCACAGAGCTACTACATGATATTTTCTCAATAAAAGGACAGCTAGCTGAAGTTGTCTTCAAAGGCATATTACATAGCACTGAATCTTTTGCAAGAAAAAAACAGAGCTACCAGTAGTGCAAGATCATTGCATCGTAATGAAATAACCCTTCTATTTCCTTTTTTGACAGAAGATCTTGTGGATAGTATGAATTCAAAGAGGTATCTTGAACTGCATAAGGTTTTGACCAACTCATATGAAACATTTCCATAAAATATGGAAATATGATAGATGAAAATATACATATGTCTGTAAGCTGAAGTTAAGGATCAGTTATCAACAATTTGTTGGGAGGCCTAAAAAACACTTCAAATAGAATCCAGGAAGGGACTTCCTAGATAGCTGCTGTTTTGTGTTTACACTGAAAAGGTGAAAAAGAATATTTCTGAAGATACATGGCTGGAAAGAGTTAAGCACATTAGATGACAGTGATACAATTTCAAATTATTTTGATTTTAGAAATAGTGTGGGAATCAGTCAAATGAAATTCAGTGAAAACAAATGGGAAATACTGTACTTGAGAGGAGAAATCAATATAAAATGGGAACTTCTGAAACAGCAATGCTGCAGTAAAGATTTGGAAAAATATAGAAAAAAACTGTCACACTTTGCAGTACTAAGGTCATAGTCGGAGCACAGTGTTCTAATACTCCTCAGAATAAAGCTTTGGTTTCAAATACACATTTTTTCTGCAGAAGTGGATAGAATCATTTAAGCATTAAAAGTGATGCTATAATGGCCTGGTTTAGACATAACATTAAAAGGTAAAAAGGAAAAAAAATAACAAAAAAGAAAGCCCTTGCTCCTCCAGTGATTATGAAAAGCTGCTTAACTCAGGTAACAGAGGGAAAAGTTAGAGAATCTCTCTGTAATTGAGAAATAAAAGGATAGCTTTTTGTCATGGATTTCAGATCCTCAGAGTTCTGCTGGGGGCAAAAGTTGATAAGTATTCTGTTAATGGGGGAAAGATTGTTATTTCTCCCAATGCTACTCTTATTGCCCAGCAAAAAGAAAAGATGTGAGACAAGCTATGTGTCATATCATATAAAAAAACAGAAACAAGCTAATTATATCCAAATGAGTCCTTCATCGATAAGAAAACACACATTTTCTCAGAACAACAGGTTGCAAATCAGCTGCTAAAAATAATCAGAGTACAGGCTGAGAAGATGAGGGAGTGAACCAATACTGAAGGACTGTTCCCATTGATTGAGACTTCTTTAAACAAACTCAGGCCTCTTATGCACTGAAACGTTACACTTGTTCACCTCAGCCTAGAGTGCCAGTAATATTTTTTCAAATCCTAAAATTTAATATCCTCTGAGATTTGATAGTACAAACTCAGAAAAGGTAGTATTATAAGTATACTGGATAAACACAAACAAATTATAGCAATAGCTTCCTTCTGTAGTCTTCACTGGATTATAATTTTTTTCAGAAAAAAACAAGTACTAATATAACATATTTATATGTGCCAGCAATATTCAGTGTTTGTATATACATAATACATATGGTTAGCTCTTGAAGTGTTCAGTAAAACTAGGATAAGCTATTGTCAGACTTGATGTCCTTGTACAAGATAAACACAACCAAAATCAGTCTATGAGCTTGATGCTGCTCCACAGACACAAAGCAGTTTCACAGCTAACTTTGTCAGTTCTGAGAAATCCTCTTTAGATGAGATACCTTTATTTAATTCCACAAAGCAGTTACCAGGTTAGCTTTAGATTTGCTGAGTTTCACTTAAGAAACTACATGATACCAAAATAGTCAAGCTACTGCTATCAGTAGTCTGGGAGAGGTTCCTTGTCCCAGTCAACTTCTTTGGTGCTGCTCTGGTAGTACAAGAGGAGGAGAACCAGTCTGCAAGCCTCACCTGAGCATGGAAAATTACCTGATTTTTTATTTTTATTTTTTGTATCTACATTCACATTATCTATTTTTGACTGTTGAACTAGAGGGCCAGAATTCAAGCACAGGTCTAAAGTTTTAAGAAAGCTAGGAACTTACATCCTGGTGCCCGAAGTGGTTTAACGCACCCTATGAAGTTCAGAAGTTGGCTAAGTTGCTGGTAGACATGGGGATGATACCTGCTACAGTGTGACAGGAGGAGGAAATAGCCTGCCACTTTTGTATAATGATGGATTTGTATAGTTTCAATGGTACACTTCTACATTTAGCAATAATTAAAATTTGTACAAAAGTTATTTTTTCTAGAGTCTCCTTCAGATACCAAGACTTAGAAGTCAGAAAAGCTGGCAGTAGATGCTTTTATATCACTAAAATTGAAAAATTTATCATAACTTATATCAATCCAGCTATTATTCTCATGTGTTTTATACCAGTCACAATGCTGCTCATTTCACAGGAGTTGGGCATTGTTTATACCAGAATAAATGAGACTAGAATCAGTCCTTATATACACAAAGCGTAATTAGGAAATCAATCCACATCAGCTTAGAAAACATCTAAAAACTCCGGAAATGTGAAAAACATAGTAATACTAAAATGACAAGTAAATCTAGCATCATTCTATGCTCCCTTGTGTCAAGCATACAGAATTAGGGAACATGTTCTCTCACTATCATTCAAACACATTAATTACTAAATAAATACAAAAGGAAACTGTTTGCAATAGCTTTATTTTCCTAAAAATCACCCATTCTTTTCTATATGCAGTTAGAAGTACCATTCTTTATTACAATCTGTTGCCATGTACTGTATATCATACATAATTCTGGGTTATTAAATTCCTGAAGAATGCAATACAACAAACTTAATAGATTTTATGCAAATCGTTATATAACAAAATAAGAGCAGATGGTCCTCATCACATCAGAATCTTTCCATAACAGTTTCATATTTTGTCTAAATTAAACAAAACATAAAGGTACCTCTGTGGCACGTAACTTATTTTAATTTATTCTACCCCACTGTTTTTCATGCCATTTTCCTATTCCCTTGTACAACATTAAAATAAAATATTTGCATTAATGTACCTTAGATATTTAGTGGTTTACTATTTTTTGAATTGTGCTATGAACCTATGCAGATATTTGTTTATTCTTATTTTTCCATCAGAGGGAAATCTATTGCTATTGATAGAGTACATAATTCATCTCACAGAATTGCCTAGAGGAGAGAAAGAAAGCTTTACACTGGGAATCTTAAACTAGTATCATTTAAGCTTTACTGCTATACATCTCCATAACATGTTTCCCTTAAAACTCACTCATTTTACATTTTCCCTGCCACCAGCAGTGTCCAAAGATAAATGATAGAACAAATCAAGCTAAAAGAAGTTACGAAAACAAGAAAAGTTATCAGAAATAAGGAATTAGGAAAAATAGGAACAATATAACTTTATTCTATGCTCACAAATTTTATCAACATATCTGAATATGGTCTCTCATTATCATATAAAACAAATATCTTATGAACACCTATATTTATGGCAACAAATGTATCAACCATGTATGATACACATCTATGACTTTGAACTTGCACAATAACTATTTTTGTATGAATAAAGCAGAAAACAGGCTTTCAAAAGCTATTACAAAAACATGATTTTCTGTCCTGTTTTGAACAAAGATACACAACATCTCAGGTTAATCTTTGTTAAGTCTATCGACTTATACTGTCACATACTGCAACTTTCTTCAGGAAAAAAGAAAGTCTTCCTTTCACTGTATTTGTCAATTCAAGAAACTCCTGTTTTTGTAAGCTTACTTACTCTACCTTTTCCATGTTTCTGAAAAGGAAGAATGTAATTCAGCGAAATAAAATACTAGGCAGTACGTTCCCCAGTGGAAGTGGTTCAGCAAAAGTAAGGTCTATACATAGTTGGAACATAGCTGAAATTCAGTGACTTCTACTACTGGCTTGGAGGATCTGAACAAATAGTTCTGAACATAAAGCTCAGCTTGGGAGGAAACACTTGTAGGCTTTTCTATTTGCAGTTCTTCCCAGGGCATGCACAATGTGTTGCCTACTTACAAAACGAAAGGTGGATTTTTTTTGTTGCTTCACCTTCCATCAGAGCCCATCCTTCCTTTCTTCACTCCCTCTCTCCTTCCTTCTCTCCCTCCTTTTTTCTTTTCTTTCCTTTTCTCCTTCTTTCTCTTTTCCCTCCTCCCTCCTTCCCTCTCTTTCTTCCTCTTTCTTTCTTTCTCTCTCTCTATTTTTTCTCCTCTAAAACCATTAGCTAAGGATAATACTATTCCAAAACATATGATCATATAATAATTGGGGAAAGGAGAAAGTCAGCTTTGGTTCCAGCCTCAGGGTCGTCCTGTTAATGGTCTTACCACCCGAGACAAAACTGTCTAATTTTCTCTCAGTGGTAGCACAACTTTGATGCAACTACTTGTGTGAGCTTTCATATTTTATTAGGCTTTTGACTGAAATTATATCATGTATTCCACAATAATGCTTGTATTTTTTTTCCATTGCAGCATAATTCAAGGATATTTTTCCATAAGCTATAACTCAGCATCTCAGGTTTTCTAAATCCTGCTAGAAAGTGATGAAGGCCATCACCAACAGAATTAATCAGCACCAGCCACAGAATTTAAATTCCCTTGTTTTCAGGGAAAATAATTATTTTCTGCTTTGCCTAATACAAGGGAATAATTACGAACAAGTTCAGGGAAATCACTAATCCCAAGAACTGACTGTGCTGTAAATTCTCATGAGACTGTACTCTTGTTTGCTCTGCCTCAGTCTCAGTAGAGACACTGCAGTCCCATTCCAAGGGTACATTTATGTTTAATAGCAAATTAAATTACTGGGTCAACACAAAACTAACAGCATTGGTAGTAACAGAACAGCAGGGTCTGAAATGGAGAGAAACACATTACCAAATGGTTTCCTCTCTAGCAGCAGGATAACTCGACCTCTCAAAGTAGAAGGAAAGGAATAAAACATGTGAGATACCAAAATTCCTTATGACTTTTCTCCTCCTAAATTCCAGAAAGCTCTCAAATCTGCTTCCAGCACAGAAGCTGTCCTCTCAGTCTGCAAAAATAATACTTTTTCTACCCACCCATTATTAGTGTTAAATTTTCCAGCTTCTCCTGAACAACTGTGTCACTTTAATTATTAGTATCACATTGTAAAACAAACCAAAATGTCTGAAGTAGTATAAAATACATTAGGAAGTTATCCAAAACATTATTTTACAGTAAAAATGTAATTTCTTTCATGTATTGGGTATATGTGATACTTTTAATTAATTAGAATCCCAAGTTGTCCCACAACCTTAGCAATACTGTAAAGAATAGGCAATGTCGTAGAGTGTTACTGTTGCCTTTTCTTGTCAAGAACATGCAATTTAAAGGGATCATTTTCAGCTATAAGAAAAATGGGCACAGCTCAGACTGAGAAACGCTATACTAAAGTTTCAGAGATGTTTTGCTGAAGCTCATAGAAATAAAAAAATGACATCCATTCAGACTAAATAAAGGAATAATTTTATGTCCTTCTGCTCAAACATAGCTGAAAGAATAGGACATACCACTCAAAACTCAGCTGTATAAAAGATTACTCAGAAATTTCAATTATTACTAATGAAGTGATTTAAAGGTGGGCTAGAGATCAGCACAGTTTTAGGGATTGACTTTGTTCCTACTGATTTTTCCTGAGCATGTGAGGAAAATAATAGAAGAACCCTTGAAGTGTACTAGTCCCAAAGAACAAGACCTCCAACATATAAAATAAGCTGAATAGAATTGCTGGTGCCTGAAAAAATGTCTTGTAACTGTAGACAAACTATCTCCTGTCATTTGATTCCTGCTCTCTGCAGGGAAATGGGTTTTTACCTACGTTGATTCTAAAGAAACAGAAACATGCTGAGAAATTATTAATTCCATTATTGATTTGACTAACGACTTGAGCAAAAGAAGTATTATTACTTCTTTTTCAGGAAGACTGGTAAATCCAAGTTTTTCAAAAACACTGGAAAACAAACAAACAAAATGCCCTAGAGGCCTCACAACATTTGCAAGTTACATATTACTTGACAAAATAAGTGTTTCTGAAATATGTACAGTATATAAATTTGAGGAAGGTTGATTTTCTCCTGAGGGAAAGGGTTATTCATATTCAGAAGCTAACATTCCTCTTCACTACTGAAAAAGGAACTCAGTATTTTCCTCTTTCATAGAAAATGGTGATAAAACTCTCCTTGACTTCAGCTTAAGTAGACAGAGATTGTGAGTATTTCTGAAAATTCCTCCTATTTCCATTCCGTTAGTAATGATTTTACATTTTATCTTGAGTATCTGAAATATGTGCCTCAGCCTAACCCAATGATGAGTCAGATTCTTTGATATTATCTCACAACTTCCCTACTTCTTTTCACTTTACTGATTTTTCATTTATTATGTACACAGGAAAGAAAGAAAGAAAATAGACAAGATGTGTATATAACTATAAGTAGGTCACATGACAGTCTGTGCTGAAAAATCTTTCTTCATACTGTTCATTCATTTTTCATTGCCTGTTAGATCATGCCTCCTGAGCTAAGAATCTGTCTTTTGTATTTACACAGTCATACTTCTGTGTTTTTTATTCACAGATTGCTGGGACATTTTCCAAGTAATTAGTAAAAGCATAAATAATGGGCAGGCTTGTAAACAGGAGCTATTTCTTCTTATTCTGAGATTTTGTACTTTCTAGGAAAAATGACTTCTTTCAATGGCAAAGGCAGATGACAACCTGTAAAAACACTAGACAACAAAAAGCTTTAAAACGGATGGTCAAAGCCCTAAGATTTGATGGGTTGTTTTGGTTTAGGTATCTTCATTAAACCAAATGAATCTCTTGGGTTTTCAGGTTTGGCTTGGAATCTCCAGGAAAAGGTTTTCTCCTTAGACTTCATTGTGTTTCTTATGTTCCTACAGTTAGCTCCAAAATACTGCATTTATTATTGAATCTTTGTATATTCACTTCAGGATGTACAAAGACTTATGGCAATAAATATATGCAAAAATAAACTTTTTGTAACTTCAGAAATGGATTGGTTATTGGTTTCATGTTCAGGTAATTTATTTATTTTACCTGGACCATTATTATGATACAGTAAAATAATAGTTAAACAGGTTGCACGTCATATGGTAAGATACACTTGCTGTAAGGAAGCTTAAGGAAAAAACTTTTGGAAAGGCAAGCACAGAATTCTGTTCTTCTAGGAGCTTCTTCCCCCCCCCCCCCTTATTTTTAACTTTAATTTATGCATATATACTTTTAAAAAACCTCTTGTAGCTGGCAAACATTTTTAGAAATGATGCCAATTTCTACCTTGAAGACTCTGGGAGCTAATAAATATGTTTTTCTTTGCTTTGGATGACAAGATGACTGAATATACAATTTGTGTTCTGTAGAATATTTTCTCAGCAAAAAAACCACCCAGGTTATTTATGCAAGTTAATGTTACATGATTGTATTAAGACTGGCCTTTTCAGGGTTGAAGTGAATCCTGAATGAAAGAGATTTTTTATTATCCTTTTACTTTTCTCCTCAAAAATTTTTGAAGTTATATCTTCTGCTTTCAAAACAGAAAGATATATTCTTTTTTCTTGACTACATCAACTTGACTTAATGTGTTTCAATATATTCAGGAAAATACATGTATCTTAGAGCACAGTCAGGGTTTCCTTGAATTTTTTAAATCCCTTTGACAGTATTTTATGTAGTTTTTAATTCTTTCAACCAGTAATATTTTTATTATATAAGGGAATTCTTTTTAACTTATTAGATGGGACAGGTGATCCTGAGAAACAGACTGCTAAATGCTGAGTATACTAGATTTCTATTAAATTCTATTCTTAATTCAAAATGTCTTGTACAAATCCATAAAAGTTTATAATTTCCTGCTATTCAGCATCTTAATCTCTGCATCCATTTAGATATTCAAATACACAAAGAATGCCATGAGGTGAGGATAATGGTAAGGATAGAAGAGATGGACAAACCAATCTATTTTTGGACTGAAAGCAATAAAATATCCTTGTTCCAATGCTTAGACTGTAAAATGGTGTCACAGCTACTTGGGCTAAAAAATGTTGGGTTTATTAGCTGTGCATTCCTTAATTTGCCAAGCTACATTAAATGAATTCTTTACTAGAATGTTCTTGGAATTAATCACATTCTCTGGGTTTGGGTTTTTTGAGGGGGGAGAGGGGATATGTATATGTTCTGTGACGTGATTTCAGTTTAATGTAACTTTTTAAGGAATGCACAGCAGATTGTTTGTGCTTTCATTTGCGTTAATATGTGTGTACACAGGATATACAAAAAGCTGCACACTCCAAAACTTTTGTTTTGAGCAATAAGTAATGAAATGAAAGGCAGCAAGTGCCTGGCATGGTCTTGCCATTCAACTCCATTCAGCTCCCTAATGATTCTTTCATATTTTGTCCACATGCTAAAAATTGTGTGCAGTCTAAGCTTATTAAGCCTCTAAGAACACTCTCTTGAACATTTAAAGGTTACTGGCTAAAAAAAAAGAAAAACAAACTAGTATTTCTTATGAGTCAGAGTTAAAGGTGGCGTAAAGTATTCATGCAAGCTAAAAAGAAGAAAAGGGTAAATTCCCCTAAAATCTTTGACAGTCATTACCTTCCTGAAAGCTTGGGGTTCCTAATGGTGTGAAATGTGTATATATTACTGTAACTCAGGTGTTCAACAAGAATTTGAATAAAAGTTTTTTGAGCAGTTTTCTCTTGTGACTCATGTAAATCTATCCTTTTCCCCTCTGAATGTATATTCCCATATTTCACTGAAGCTAAAAGCAGTGAGAATACTGTCAGCACTGCTGGCAACACCCAAGATTTCCTTTCCAGCTGCAGTGCCTACAAAAGAAGGTGCGGGGTAAGTCCTGTTCTGCCCTTGTAGTTTTTTAAAAGATACTGCCTGGGCATTCAGTTTTTGTGCCGTGTGTCAGCTATCTGCATATGTAACAAATGAAGTTACTAAAAAAAAGAACAGGTAGCCTCTGAAGTCTTAACAGGTTTCTGCTAAGCGTAAGTGGACTGAGATGATTTTTTTTTTTTATGATTTGGACAAATATTTACAGTTTCAGTAGAAAATATTGCAGCAAACAGCAAAAAGGACTTCTCACCTGCCAAACCCTTGCTTTAGACATGTCTTCTTAAGAATTGATACAGACCAAATATGTTGTATTACTAGCTATAATATTACAAACTATGGAACCATATTTGCTGAAACACATCTGTGTGCTTCCCCTCTACATACTTACTAATAATAGTAACATGCATTCATAGTAGAAACAACACGGAACAAACATTCATCAAGGAAAATTTCAGCCTGTGTAAGTAAAATTTGGCATTGTTATCTGTAACCAAAAATATGGTATTTCCATGAAAAACATCAGACTACCTTAAATAATGATGATATTAACAGATTTATCTGTAACGATGAAATTATAGATGTTTGTATTACAGATCAAAAAGCAAGAAATAACTGAAACTAAAAAAAAAAGAGTTAGAAAACAAAGAAAACAAAAAAGCTGATTTACAATACAGTTTTCAAAAGCAAGAACAGATTATCATAAACAAAGAATAAATAGATTGAAATAAAAATTAAATTAAAACCAGGGAGGAGTGAAAACAAATAAAATACAATGGCAAAGAAAACAAAAATAACAAAGGGACTATTGAAAGATCCCAGCATTAAACAAGATGAAACATAAAATGGAATGGCAGACAATAGGCAGCAAAACCCATCTACATATAGGACATATTAAGAGAGGATATAAAAAATAAAAAGATTTCCTCTTGATAGTTTTTAAACTAAATAATACTTTTCCTTTAAATTTTTTTTTGAGTCAGGAGCTTAAGACAATTAAAAGCTTTGAAGCGGAACTGCTCCATCTTTCCTAAAGTGAGCATGACAAAGATAGCAAAAGTTTCCAGTCTCCCAAACTATATTTAATTATAACACAGAATAAACTGCTGCAAGGAAACCTTTTAAGCACACTTGCTGTGGTAAAAAAGGGAGTTTTGAAACAGATTTCTGCTCTGCCTACTGAGTCCTCAAAGGAGCAGAACTCTTCTTGTGTGTCTTCCTTTCTACACCAACAGCTTTTAGTTGTTTCCCACGTTGCAGCAAACTCACCCCAAAAAAACTCTTGATTCCTAGGTCTTTTACTAATTCTGAGGAATAGCTTTGGGTCTGAGATCTGCTGCAACTTCCCTGTTCCGCTCAGGAATCTCAGTTCAGACTCATAATACAGGATGAGGATACTCAGAAATAAACTCATTTGCTATCAGAGAAGGAGGTTTCTCTTTATCCTCCATTCCAGAAGATTGCCTCTGCTTTGTAATGCAGTAGCAAAGACAAAGTGAACAGCCACACTTTTTTAAACAGTAACATAGAAAACACATGGTAAGCTATGAACAAGCCAGTAATTCTACTATCATACATTTCTCCAAGCCTAAACTAATTTATTATCTGGGAATTAAAACAAAATTCATAAAAACACCACCAGTTTGTAGGTCAGAGAAGAATCCATTGTGCATTAAGTAAACTCCACTGAAGGAGAAGAAATGCACAAAAACATACATCAGCTTTTTGCTGCCTGGAGATGAAACCGAATACAACTGCTTAGCTCCTTCTTGGTGTGGTCAAAACTCACTGACTGCTGAGGCTGGTTTTGAGTCTCAGGATGCACCTCTCTGCTGTATTTATACAGCGGAGGTCTATGAGTGCTAATGAATGGACTTTGCTAATGAAATTACTAGTGAATCTAGTCTTAATGCAATTTCTTGTAAGGCAGGTACTTTCTGAAGTACATACTATGGTATGTGGTCAAACAGCTGGTTCATACAATACTAATTATGAAGTGATAAGAAAATTGCAAGGGGAGAGAATTAACCACGAAAAAGCAACACACTACCAAAAATGCAAGATATGCATCTAGCATAAATTTTTCAAGCTAAATACATCACCTACTTTTAAAGTGTGTATGTTTTAATTTACATATGGTATTGATAAATATAGATACTCATTACCAGGTGGGGTAGTGTTTCTTATTTCCTCTATGCAATCACCTCATGTTGTACCAGAAGATTTTGTTTGTTTGTCTATTTGTTTAACCAGCTCCTACCTGGACACGGAAGCATGTGATTGTAACATTCAAACTGAGGATCTACACTTAAGGAATCACTTAACGTATAGAAATATGCATTAGGTATGTTTAGAGAGAGGACTTGGTTAAAAAGTC
Source organism: Apteryx mantelli (assembly GCF_036417845.1). Classification (NCBI taxonomy): domain Eukaryota; kingdom Metazoa; phylum Chordata; class Aves; order Apterygiformes; family Apterygidae; genus Apteryx; species Apteryx mantelli. The sequence goes on from NC_089979.1 coordinate 83,571,994, forward strand.
CCTGATGCGTGTTTGTTTTAAGAAAGAGGAGAAGCAATTAACAGCCCAACAACAAAAGTGAAAAAGATGGTGGTACAGAAACAGAAAAGTAGAGAAAACTCAGAATTTTCAACTTATGTGAAAGAATTGTATTTCCTACAGTAAGTTACAACTTTCAGAACTTTTGCCCCTTATACTAAGCACTGCACTGTGCTGAGAAGTTAGAAATATGTCATGGTAAACCCATAAAGTGGCAATGCTACATTTAATCTTAGAAGATGTTTTACTCAGTATGAAAAAACTTAAATTTCATGGCACTGAATTTTTGCAAAGCTGTAGTTAGAAGCACAAAAGTTTCATTTTTGTCATAATCATGCTAATTAGATTCAATTCTGAATGCAAAGTTGTTCTCTGCTCACTGTAACCATGTAGCCCTGTTATACTGTATTGCCGTTGCTAGTAACAGGCCATACACTTTGTACTGAGTTTGCAAGACCTCAGGACTAAGGTTTGTCACGCTTGCTCTGTCTGAACTTTTCTTGACCTGCCTGCTACTTTGTTTTACTTGGTTTAGCTGTGACAGCAATTTCTCTAACTGACCAGGTGTCTAAGGCTAATTTGTTTTATTTTTATCTCTGAGTGGTACAACCATAGCTTATGTCGATCACAGTAACAAGCAGTTATTCTGTGTACAATGACATATTTATGACTCTAACATAATGATGTAGTATATAGAGAGAAATACAGGCCTGGTACTTGAAAAGTGGAGACATGGGATGTGGCATAGAGGAATTCGGGCAAGGAATGACACGAGATGGGGCACAGGCTTGGTACTGCAGACCCCACAGCTGTAAACAACTCTCTAGTGGTCAGTTAAAGAATTACAAACCTGAAACTGGACAAAAATGGTTTTAGGACTAACAAAAAGAACAAAGACATTGTAGCTAGCATACATAAAAGGCACCATATATAGTAAATTTGGTTGTAAGGTGGAGCTGCAGACCAATGAAGAAAGGTGTAAAAGTGTGTTAGCAAACACATAAAATGACCCCAAGTGGACCCTCTAGTGAGGAAGAAGAAACCATCAACAAGAACATCATATTCCTCCCAGCAAACGCCTCCAGAGACTGACATCTCACCTTAAAACCACACCACCACCACCAGAATGAAACCACCAACCACACACAGGAAGGGTGAGCATAACACCAGAAGAATGGCTAGAAGCTACGGAGTATGTGTTATAATTTTAACTGCATTATTGTTCTTTCATTTTTCTGTAACAATAGACTAATAACATTTAGACTCTTAAGATTTCAGTTGTGCTAACAATAAAATTTGGCTTTATATATACATAAGGTGTACTTCCTCTTTACCCATACACAAGATTTTGAACGTTAACATCTTCAGGTATATGTTGTGGTTAACATTCCTCAAAGAAGGTTTCTATTTGTGTGTTATTTGTAATTCTCTGTGTTCCAGGCCTGATATAAATAAAACAAATTGCACTAAAAAGAAAACTCCAAATTTTTTTTTTTTCTTTTAGCACTGAATCAATGTACAGGTCAGCAACATTTGCTGCCACTTAAAAAAATTTTATGACTGGCTGGAACAGCTAGGTACTAGTCTAATTACTAATGGTGGAAATTAGAACAGACAGAAAGTTTCACGGATTTTTAATTGGCTATTGACAGGATTGCTGGTATGCCATGAATGTTAAAACACATGGCTTATGCTGCCAAAGTTCCTGAAACAAGAATTTCTGTTCCAAGAAAGAGGGATTCTAGAATTCTGAAAGGATATGGTGACATTTCAGAATGAAAAATTGGATTCAAAAAATTTTCTGCAAAGGAGAAATCAGAAAAAAAATATTTAAAGAGGCAGTTTAAAAATAAAAGCGAAGCTGAAAATAGAGACTCTGAATTCACAACTCAGACATAATTCCCAGGGTTTTGAGTCATGTGGCACAGCAATATGGAGGGAAATGAAAAAATGGAGCTGGAAGCCCAGAAATCTGTGAGGGTTAGGAGCCAAGGCTCCAATGCAGGCTGGCAGGAACCCCAGCTGTCTCCGTTTCATCAGAAGTTCAGCATGAATAATACATTTTCGCTCTTTCCCACCCCTCCAAAATCATAGAATCATCTTCTGAACACAACCTGTGACAACTGAAAATTTCCAACCAAACCGATTATGCTGGAAGCTGGAATGGTACTACGTAATACCATGGTTGCATTATGGTATTCTGTGATTTTGCAGAAATGGAAACCCTCCCCTGGCTATTAAGAAAGTTTTATTGCTGTCTGTTTAGCTATTAAAAGATTTATAAAATATCACTTTGCTAATATCAGATTAATAATGCTGAATTAGCAACTTCCAGATGTACTTAGAAGCATATATAGAATGTATGCAGAATCTTAAATTTAGCATCCAAGTTGGTTTAACACCTCTGTTCTCTAGGAAATTCTTCTTACTTGTGATTAAGAATATTTGTTAAACCTTGATCTACGGATGGGTTGTGATGAGCTTTGAAGGATGATAGGGCCTTTGATGTACTAGAGGATCAAAGGGAGTCATAACAAGGAAATAACCTGTTTTATGGACAGCGTGTTGTGCTAACAATAATAAATTTATATGAGTGTCCTGGTTTTGCCCTCAATTAAGTATTTTAAGATATTTGTAATATCTACATTTTTCTTCATTTTACAGTATAATTATTACCAGACTATCTCAAAAGAGTACAGATAGGTTAGTTTGGGGAGATGACAAGGTTATACCAGTTACACGTCATGTTAGATTGCCTCAACAGGTCAAAAAAACAACTCCGTGGAACTGCCAAGGCAAGACACTACAAAGAAGAAAACATGAATAATATACATGTCATCATTTCTTTATGATGTTTTTATGGGTCCAGAGGCAGACAGTGTAGGAATTTCAAATGCATAGCACAGGAAAATAAGAGGATTTTGTGACTAGCACTACACTTCTGTCTTCAAATGGGAGGGCACAGCTTTGATCAAAAAGTGAGAAAAGGAGAGTCACAAGTATCACACCATGGGAATTGGGATTACACATTAGGCCCCACCTGGGAAGTTCCAAACAGAAATACTGACATTTTCACCATGCTACATATACATAATGATTCTGAAGTTTCACAGAAAACATGAACAGTGACTCTGCTGTGTCCAGAATGCACACAACTTGCTGCATTGACACTGACAGCCTGTGTGGCACATGCACACCACCAGCCAGGCATGAACTTCGAGATTTCAAGCAAAAAATGTTTTCACTGGGAGTGCTAATGAGGACTGGTAACTAATGCCTCTCTGGCAAATCCCTGCCTATTGTAAACAACATTTCCATATGTTTAGACAGAGCTGCACAGGAATGGGAGATTCCTGTGAGGTCGATAAGCCTGTTTGTTGCAGATTTTAAATGGTTTACAACCCCAAGCCTAGCACCTTTTCCTATTTTTCGTTGTGACTTGGGGGAACGCATGAAACCAAAGCCAGCAGAACAGGGTAGTTTCCATGTTCTTTAAAGCATGAGGTCTGTGTCTTGGGAGCTTGTGTAAAAAGAAAGGAAAAAGGACTCTTTAAACCTCTCTTTAACCTTCAAAATGGTCAGGACAATCTGACCTTGTGAATTTATCAACCATCATTAAAAATAGAAAATAGAGAAGCGAGACAAGGGATGCAGTCTGAGCATAAAACAGACTTGACATTAGCAACCACTTTGGGAAAAGCCTGTAAAGAAGACACAGCAAAACAAGAAATAAAAGGTTAAAAACTTTCCATAGGAGTGTTAGGAGGAAATATAATAAGATAACTAAATAAGCATATATGTCTGGAGTGAATTGTGATATAATTGAAGCATCATAAACTGAGAGGAAAGATATAATCACAGAAATTGTTATAAGTTAAAAAAGATTAAAACTGCAGTACTTTTAACAGCCATATAGAACTAAACTTTATTACAGTTATACTTTTTTCCATAGATGAATCGCTATTGCAAATCATTTAAACAAGCATTTGCTAATCAAACATTTGATTTGATTACCGTGGTGGCCAACCCATGCCACTGCCACAGCGCTTACACCCTACCAGAATTAATGTTCCCCTTTTCCCCCTATCCTGCCAGATTGGCAAGAGAAGGTTAGCGGCAGCCGCTGGAGCGGGGAGAGGTGTCCGGGCCGGCGAGGTCCCAGCCAGGGCCACGTGGCGCCCGGAGCAAGACGCTGGCCTCGCTCCTGCCTCCCCGTCCTGCCTTCCACACAGAAAAACTTCAAATCCTTTTTTTTTCTATCATGATCTACAGATATGAGGAGATACGAGCCTTTTAAAAAACAGATTATGGGGAGAGTCCCTGAATGTTTGCAGAAAATGCTAAACAAGCGCGAGCCGCCTCATATTTTAAGCTGGCCTGACATCTTATCACCAGCTTATCACATAAAAGCTTATCACATGCACAGTTGTGTGCTTTAATTTTCAATGTTCAACTCGATTTACCTTGTGACTGATTGGTTTCCAGCAGGATCCGAGCACCTGCCCTTTGAAAACAAGGCAGCTGAAACAGACTATAAGTGACATTTAAAATGGGGATTATTCCCCCACCCAATATATCTGCAACATATGCATATGTTTACAACTACTTATTCTTTTAGCTGTCTGCGCATACATGCTCAACAGCAAAGTGATGAATAAATAGTCCTGTAGCTTTTTCCCCCCGGCATTCCTTTAATTTCAAATAATTGAATCTGATGGGAGAATGTAACAGGCATTCTAACATGTAAATAAATTTTTAAATTGGTGTTTCTAGCTAAACTAAGTTGTACTTCCCTGTTACATTGTCTGTCTGTTTTATTTTGAGGAACATACAAACAAGAATGCTTCTGTTCAGGGTTAACTTGAGAATTATAGACTCAATGTCCAAAAACTTTCATAAAATCCCATAAAACTCGGATGGTTCTTACTATATAAAGAATTTAAAAAATGAGAGATATTGACACACTGCAGCGCTAGAATATCTTACTGTGTTATTTCCAGGGTCCTCTCCAAACACATCCCCTGGATGCGTCTGAAACCTGTGAACCTCTGCTGCACAGGACCCTGAAGCAATGACGGAGCTTTTACCTGACATTTCTTACTTGTTAAAAACAGTAAGTTTGACAATCAATGACATAATAATAATGCAATATATAATATATATTGACTGTAGGCTACATTTAAAGGGCAGAAATAGTATCCTGTTGGTAGAAAAAGTAAATGACAGTGGGAGCTAATGGCCAAAGCCATGTGCTGAGTGCATTATGGTGCACTGGAGGTTATAGATTCAACCTGGGTTGAATAGTGATGGTTTAATAAAAAATCTGCAGTCTTTACAGGGTTTACTATTGTTGGGGTTTTTTTGCAATAGACAATGGGGATGGAAATTCAGCTGCTGTGCTAACAAACATTTGTATCTTGCATTACTGTAAATAGTCTCCATTTTCTAAATTATCCCACAGCTGCTTTTTTTTTTTCTCTCTGAAAACTCAATTGGGCTTTCATCAAAATGAAATAGAGAGATCAGGGTGAATCTTTATCTGGTGATACAGTGCAATTTTCTTCTCTTAAAGTTGTTGCAGTTTTAATACTTTTTACAAGAATTATTTGATTTTCCCTTTCATACTTGGAGGGGAAGAGAAGTTTGTTAAAGTGTTGTTGACAAGCCCAAAAACCTGACGAAATACACTCTGAATGCCTCGCTAATTTATAGTACAGGTATGATTCAAGTACAGCAATATTTTTATATTAAATTTATTTCCTTATTTATGTTGTGTTCCAATTTATTACATTTGAGTGGTCTTATTTAGTAGGACAGTGGGGGGGGAGGATTGTAACACTAGCTGCTAAGCAATTTTACGTTCCGAGATGAAAGTACATTCAGTGTTCATCCCAAATGGTTATGTATACATAAATACATTATTAGCTTGTAGGGAAGATGTTAGGTTAAAGTCTTTAGATTTTGTAAAACAGATAGATGTGGCAATGATCTTTTTGCAAAAAAAAAGCCCACAACAGCTAGTAAATGATAGTGGCGCCATCTCCTTAATTGGTATAAGCATTCAAATGGTAATTTTGAGTAACCTGTAGGGCTGATTCAAAAAATTCTTGAGGAAATAATGTTAGGGATTCACCTGTGGAAGTTGGGTGTTTGAAAAGCAGGTGCTACTATGCCCAACAAGGAAGGTCCCAAAGCCCTTTTTGGATTTAGGCCAGTATTCCTAAGGCAAGTTAGTGATCTGAGAATGTGACTTGCCCAAGTGCGGGGACCTATTGATGACTTGCACTTTGCCTTCATCTTTTTGTCTTTCACAATAGTATGGATCATTGTGTTCAGAAGTCATTATGTTTTTTGTCATGTAGATTTCCCTGAATGAGTATAGGATGGCTGGGGAATGTGAACTTTGAAATAATTTTTAGGAATCCTCTAAATACTTTACACAAAGTATCAGAATGGGATATGTTCTACTTTCTTTAGACAATTTCATGGTTTTGATTTTACAAAAGATTGTGACTGTTTTCATCCTTAAATAACAAAGTCCACCTGTAATTAATCTAAAACAAGTAATGCTTCAGCTGCATTAAATACTATTGTATTTTCATACTTATTACCTAAGGAGGTCTGTTAAAAATGTTTAATTCCATAGTAGTACTTGTTATACTCATGTGTTTGTAAAAAGTTTTTTCTTTCCTCACCTCTAGTTTTGTCCTTCTTCCCCTGTCACTGAGTTCTTTCTTTCACATGGATTATGTGATGATATGGTTATCTAGTACTTATATGCAAGCAGCACTATTTCTAAAAGTGTTGATTATCTAAGTTTTATACATATGAAAATGAAGCAGTATGCACATTTGCAGCTGATTAAACTGCAGAACAGAGTAGTGAAATTAACTTGCTCAGTATCCTAAATTAAGTATGTGGCAGAAACAGAAAAAGAACACAGAATTCCTTCTGCCATTACTGTCTTCTTGTCAGTGAAATATATACCCTCCATGGATTATATTTCCCATTAATATGGATTGGATTTTCACCAAAATACTACTATTGGGTAGAGCCATAGTCTGGAAAATGACCTATTCAAATTTTAAACATATATATGCTAAAGAATAAAGTAGATTTGCATCCAGGCAAAAATAAGCATGTCTCATTAAATAGTTGTCTCCCCAGTTAGGACAAAATTGAGAGTCTTACTTGTGACCGTGCAAAAGAAAGTCAGTTTGGCTTCAGCAAGAAAATAAATATGACTAGTAAGCATTCCTTGTCATGTTAAGGTTACATGACATGCATATTTTATGAATGAAAAGACATACGTTATTCCTGATAGTTGTCTACCTCACGCAATTTAGTTTTTCTTTTACCGTGCTGCACCTCACTTGTAAACACAAGTAGCCTGTTTGGCATTTTACTCAAAATCATTTCTGTTGTCACTTTGTTCCCCATGACACTTATTATAATGTTATATAAGAATACCTTGAATTATATGCCTGTTAGCTGTTTCAGCACCTGGTATTGTACAACAACAACAACAAAATATATTTTAATATGTTAATGTACTTAATTTTAGCATCACTACTACCCTGAGGTCAATTGCTGTTCTGCTGTGATTGAGTCAAATTCTAGGGGAAGAGTCTAGAGTCCAGGGATTATCTTTGTTGAGTGAACATGTTCAGATACAGTTCTGAAATCAATGAACTGGAAAGATGTCTGCTCATGCTGGGAACACAACTTAGCAGTATGGTAATGAACACACAGGGAAGGTGTCATGCAAACAAAGCCATAGCCTGCAGCAACAAATGACAGTTCTCTGAATTGGTATCCTTGTCCTTGAGCTTAAATTTGGATGTGCTTCAAATCTTTCTGATAAAATGCCTGATACTACACGGTGAAGTTAGCAGATTAATGCCTCTCTGGTTTTGCTGGATAAAAATGACAAGAAGTGCTATGCAACAAAATCTTTTTTTAAGAAAATGTTCACTCTACAAATATTTTTCCCTTTGGAGACAAAAATGCTGCAAAAGTTATGGTATTCCATAGAAATGTCAGCATTGCAATCTGTCTGCAGAAGTCTGCATAATTGGGAGAACTTTCACTAAACACAATGTAGAAGCAGAATTAAGTAAAAGGTCATGCGTTATTATTCACCATGTAGTGCAACAGGGAAGAGCAATTAAAAAAGCCAGAGGGAAAGGCAAAAGCAGCCGCAGTGTACCTAAAGCTCTTAGCTAAATTTTAGAAGTGGCAGAGTGGGAGGATACCATATGTGTTGGTCCCTACAGCTAGCATCTTTAATTTCTGGATGAGAGGAATCAAGGTAAAAACAAGAGTCAAAGCCTAAGCTGTCAGGAAGAGTAGCAATGCCGATTGCTCCAACTAATTAGGCAAAAAAGCTAATATTAAACAGAAATACAGTAGAAGAAGAGTAAGCTATACTAAATCATTCAACCCCCCTCCCATCACTAACATACACATACAGACACATACTCACACACCCCACCACCATCACATACATACTTGTTATATTACTTCCAGGGAAAGGAGAAAGCTACTTTGCAAAATGAGAGTGCATCTGGCCAGGTTCACCAGTATCTCTCTGTTTTGTAAATTTCTGGATTGCAATTATTTTTATTTTTTTAAATAAAAGTTAAGAAGCTGGAAGGTACAGGTGGTTTGGGCTTTGTTTATCCCTATACTCACCTTTCTTTCATTCACAATAGTTAACAATTCTTCATCATGCATCCTTCATCAGAGGAATCCATTGCTAAAACCCATTGTAAACAGGCATGTGATTGACTTTTTATGTAAACTCATTTTCTTTTCTCCCTTTTAATCTTTTTATCCAGTGGGACAAAGAGAGGAACACCCTAAAGGCTTTTTTTTAATGTTCATTAACAAAAGTGGAGCTACTAGCTGAATATTCTTAGAAATATATGTATTGGACAGACTTTGGATCAAGGAGAAACAAAATTTTCTACGTTCATTTACTCTGGAGTTTGATTAATGTGTTGTAGGTATTTCAGAGGTGCAGCATTGTTATGCACAAAATCTTGCTATGGACAAAAGGAAACACCTTATATGTAAAGCCAAGAATTTATTGCTAGTATAATTGAAATCTTAGCAGTCTAATCAAAGCATTATTATTGGTCCAGATCTAATTATTATGTAAAACAAAGAAAAAGAAATTAAAGAATACTGCTGTTACAGAAAGTCTCAGTGATAATAATAGTTAGAATTGATATACACAGTATATCCTCATATATACAGTACATACACAGTATATATTCCTAGTAGCTACCTCTCTTTCTGGTTCTGATGCTCAACCATCCACTGCCCCTCTGGGGCCCAAGACTGACAACTTCATCTAGGCTGAGGAGCATATAGCAAGTTATCAGCATACAAAATCCTTCTCCAGGAAGAGTATGATGCTGCTGGTGAAGGTTTCTTCTTACTCACTTTAGGATCCACTTGAGGTCATTTTTGTACAGTTGCTAATACACTTTTACCCCTTGTTCCTTCCTCATTTGTCTGCAAGTCTGTCTTACATCTGAATTTACTATATATGTTTCATTTACATGTTACATACTTGTTCTCTTTCCTGTCCCTAAAACTAGTCGTTCCCAGATCCAGATCTACATTCTTTAACTGATGTTTACTGAGTTTTCATAAGCTTGGGGTCTCCACTGCCAGCCTTTTCCCCAGCTCTTTCCATTCCATGCCTGCAAGCCTTTACATGGGGCATCCTGTGTCCTCACTTCAAGGCCTCTATTATTATACCAGGGCTGTATTCCTCTTCACTACATCAATATCTCAGAGTCATAAATATTTCATTCTACACAGATTAACTTGCTACTGCTATCTGTATAAAACTATGGTTATACCATATGAAGGTAAGCAAAATAAAACAAATCAGGCATAGTTACCTTGTCATTAGAGAAATTCCTCTTTAGAGCTAAACCAAGTAAAAACAAAGCTCTAGGAAGGTCAACACAAATTTGGACGAAGCAAGACTGGCAAGCGTCAGTCTTGAGGCCTTGCAAACTCAGTGCAAAGGCTGTGGCTTGTTACGAGCAATGTCAATGCTGTATGTACTGGGCAAGAACACAGTCAGTTCACTTCGTTCTTTAAACATTCCGAGCGATCTGTAAAGAGGGTATAGCAATAATTCTGTCAGCTCCTCATGTGTGCTCTTTGTGTTAGCATCAGCTTTACAGAAAGCTGGTGGATTTTTAAATAGACTATGCCTGGCTCTTAAGCAGGTCATGAAAGGAGAAAAAGTTCATATACTCTTCTATTTACAATGTCAGCCGGTCAGGTCAGGGACCAAGTGTGTGCTGTGACCAGAAGCAGAACATGACAGCATCAGGTTTCAGTTCTCAGGAAAGAAGTTAAAAGAATGACAAACACACCCCATCAAGTTTTGACTTTTATGCATGCATAAATACTATACAGGCTAACAATGAAACATGGAAGAATTTACTGAGTTATAGTTAGTCTCAAAATTTAATTTAAGACTATATAGCTCTAATGGAAAAATTCCATACTGCATGGCTTATTTTTTCATTAACTTGACTGTTAGTCCCAGTAGCTGCAATTACAGCATGTTTTCTTTAATCATTCATTAACATATCTGTTATGTTGCAGCTTAATGATACAAATACAATTAATGAATTCTTAAAAAATCATTATAGAATCCTTACGTTTAATTGATACAAAAAAAATTTTTTTTCCACTGTATTTTTACTAATGGGGAGATAGTTCAAGTTACAATGTTATTAAACCATTTTTGACTATAATAAAATACTTTGTTAAAATATTTAATTGAATATTAAACTCCAAAATAACCTTTAAATTAAGTATGCAGCTGCATTATTGTTTTTAATTTTTCATTTTGCTTTAGCTTTAGAAAATCCTAATGAAATACTGTGAGAAAAAAAATCCAAAATAAATTGCAATGAACAAGAAAAAAAAGGTTTCTTTTTTCCAGTGACATATCAAGCCATATGTGAAATGTGAAAGTGACATTTTGTATAGTTTTCAGTAAATTGGGTTGCATTGATTAATATTCCTCACTGCTGCTTGTAGCAAGTTATTTATGGTGTGATGAGATCAGCTACCTACTATAGTGATTCCTTTGTGCTACAGTACTTGATTCTTAATCTTTTTCAATGCATTTTATTGCCTTTTTTTTTTTTTTTTTTCACCCAGTGGCAAGGTAGGTATATACTATCTGGTACTCCAATTTTTTATGTATACAACACTTTCCAAATAAATAACCTCATATATTTTTATCTTTGCCAAAGAAGAAATGGTAAATGAAAAGCTTAAACAATCAGGACCAAAGCATGGTGATATGTGTCTCATGCATAATGTAATCCACTGTAATGCCTAAATCAATTATTATACTTGCATTTTAATTGTCAGTGAATTAAGAAATCAATAAAATATAAGAGTTAACACTATTACATAGAATTTCTATGCATACTTCAATGTGACTATTTCAAGCAATATTACTTCATTACAAAATTAATTCCTCTTGTATTATCAATTTTATTCATAAATATTTGTGTAGGAAAAGAGGGGCTAGTACAAAACATGGTGAAAGAGAATTATTAAAAAAAAAACACATGATTTCATGAAAAAAAACAGTAATAAGCAAACACATGACCCAAAGGAGTAGAATGTCATCACTTGATTGTGTTAGTTTTAGTAAATTGCTTACACCTAGATGGTATGGTAAAGGACTCTCAGCTGAAATTGTTTCTTATGTAAGAAAAGTCATATAAAATGCAATAATAACTCCATCCAAAGCAACCAGTGAGGCTTATGAAATATTTCAGCTCTATTTTAAATAATTTAACCTTTTGGAATTAGTTTAGGAGGACCAAGAGATTGCATCATCCTATACCTAATCAAATTACTTTCAAAAATAGACACCTCCCTCCCCCCCATTTTTCTCATTAGGAAATTATGCCCCAAAACTGAGGACTGTGACATAGTACTATATAGCACCTACTTTTCAGTCACTGGTACGGAAGTCAAAATCCAAACTCTCCATGCAAAATGCAGAAGGATTCTCTACAAAGCATGAAAAAGTTAGGTGCCAGAGGCTGATTGAAAGAACCCTCTCAAATTAGTAAACCAGAAGTGTTGCTGATTTGGCTAGTACTACACAAAAGGTATCTCTGAAATCCTATTCCTTTCAAGAATGGAAGCTCTAAGAACACCTTAGATTTAGCAGTAGAGAAATACACCATCTGTCTCACTTGGGATCTACAAGTGGGACAACCTCTTACTGAAGCTATATGTGGAAAAAAAGAAAAAAAAAACTATAGAATTTTGGGAACCAGAAAAAGAGCACAAGAGAAGGTTTAGCTCTGTGGTTTAATAGTTGGAATCAGGCAGTATATCAATACTCTGGCCTCTGTGCTCCAGAGTGTACATTAGATTAAGCAATCAGTGGATAAAATGCCTATCTGCACTAGGGAATATCTCTCAGTGATCTGGCATAATGTTTTGTAATAATCTTAAGTAGTTCGAAGTTGAGATGAATGTTACGTGATTACTTTCTTCCAGAGTGCATTATAATGATATATTTTCAGGTCTTTGTATCCCTGTGTTAAAAAAGTTGTAATGCATACTCCAAACATCTGTAAATCCAGAGTCATATTTAAAAGAAGCCTAAATCCATTAGTGAATCCAGCATAAAACAGGAAAAAAATTACAAGTAATGATGCTCACATCCTAGTTGGTTAGTGGGAGAGGTTCATAAAACAGGAACAAAGAGACACAAAAGATAACAGGAAGAGTTATGATATATTTTGGGGAAAGTGAGGAATGAGTATTTCAGGAGTTGTATTGGGGTAGTAGTAATATTAGGATACAGGTGAGTGTATGGTTGGGTGGCACAGATGACTAGATCTCATATTTACTGATTTAATTATACTTCTATAATTTAGTTGCATATGAAAATATTTGGATGTCTGCTAGAAATAAATTGAATATCTGCACATTGTGCCCCTCACCACTCACACTGAGATTGCAATAATCTGCAAAGTCTGGCTGTTTTTCAAGGAGTTCAGCATAAGATCATGCATAGCACTGAACATAAACAACAGGCAACTTTATGTTCATGTAACTACTAAATTAGGACCTTTGAGCTTTATAGTCATTTCACCTTTTCCTTGAATGTCAAATAAAAGTGCTTGTATCAAACTGATCCTGGTATATAATCCTGTATACTAATAGTGCACAACTAGGTATGATGGGAAACTCATTATGAATTCATACCATTCTCCATACTATATATTATACTAACACTACCAATAGATAAAGATTGATAACCTCATCTCCCTGCTTCTGCTGAAATTGGATGTCCTGTGGGTCTGGTTTATTAAAACAATAAAAATAAAAATCTTAAAGAAGCCCAAAACTATAAAAAATAAAAGAACAGGTTTCTAAGACTTACTAGAACAGAAAGAAACACATTCTGAAAGTCTGATTAATTTATGTAGGCATACATTTTGTGTTCCAAGCACTGTTACCTTGTTAACGATCATGAATTTTAAGCACAGTATTCTTTTCTTCCTTTTACTTCAGTTAGGATTTGACCAAATTTCAGTCTACAGTCTTATTTTACTTAAAAGTATGTCTTTAACAATTAAAAAGCTAACTAAGTATAAATGGACCTTTAAAACTGTTGGACTAGTGTAGGAACAGGAATCTTCCAAATTCCTTCCATTTTAAATAACTGCTGTTTTACCATATACAAATCTACTTTATACAAGTAAGTAAATCAGATGCAGCAACTTAATTCTTGGTCTTCCCTTCAGAGAAAACCAAGAGCTGCAGTTTGGTAGGATCGTTAAGTCTGTAATGAACTCTTCAAACACAAAAGGAATGAATCAGATTATTGTAATACACCAGTTAAGGATGCCTTCATATTAGCAACTGCCAGAAACCATGTCTTTTTGATTTATATAAAAGAAAGGCTTAGACGTTGTATTACATTCCTATACACCACTTCCCATATATGATGGTAAAAATAGGAAATTTGTAGACCTAAACAATAAATTGCAGTATTGGTATAAAGTATCAAATGCATAATAAATATAAATTGTGCAGCACATACATTAATGTTTGCACATTCGTACTCTGCTCAGTGATTTACCTAGCAAAATTAGCACTCCAACAGATGGGTCAGTGTCAAAATTCTTGCCATGTTATTGTGTTTATTCTAGGAATTGATCCATGCTGTTCATTAATTATTTTTCTCCTCTCTTTTACTCAATTCCTATACTGTGTCTGTAATCTGGAATTCAGAAAAGGCAAAACTGATCTTTAGAGCAGACTGAGTATTCAGGAGCAGATTTTGGGTGTTGTTTGTACACCTTGCAGCTTTGCAAAGCTAGAAATAGGAGCTTTTTTACCACTTGAAGTCTTTTGAAAGGATATACAGCATTTGTTATTATAGATGCCGTGTGATAATCATGGTCTTTAGTTATAATCACAGTATAAGAATGAAGTTAGGCATGTTTCATATATGACATTAGTACTATGTAAGCCACTTCAAAGCAGTAAGAAATCTCTGTCAGAACCAGATCATTTAGCCTAAAACCGTTTCAGAAAATACTTCTTTACTAATCGAAAATGCTATTTTGTTAAAGTAGATCAACCTTCCAAGTGTAAAAGTGCACTTTATCTCATTGCTTACAGAGGATACCTCAGATGACTAAATGTTAAGCAATGTTCCTTTTTTCTTTTTTCCCCCACCTTTTAAAGTCATGTTAGTGGCTCAGTATTTTTTGCTTTTGCTCATATTCTCAATATGAATTAAGAACAATTTAATTGAACTACATTAACAATTACAATTTGACACAGGTTGCATGCTGTCAAGCCATACCTATGACCTTGTATCTAAAACTGGTGTGAGTTTAGAGAGCTACTATAAATTACAGCTGAACAGTAACACATTTTTTGTGGCCAAGTTTGGTTTGGAGAAACTTTTTTGGAGTGGTAGCCATGTGAGGGTTGCTTAGATTTGGCAGTATTACAAGCAAAGTTGGGAAAAATTGGTTATGCTGTTTTAGGAGCATCTTCTATAAATATAACACTGATTACAGAGTAAGAAAAGCAATATTGTCGTCTCTAGAGAAACCATGCACTAACATAGCAGTTGACTGTACCATGTTTCTTACTGTTTTCATCTCTGAAGACCAATCCAGATACAATCCTATCAATTAAAAATAATTTCAGACAGTCGTTATTTTGTGAAAGAAGTAGTAAGTGACTACATTTGTATGTAAAGCAGGAGAGCACAAAACATTTGTGGCAGGACTAAGAAATCTGTCAAATCTCTTTTCTTAAAATGTAAAACTGTGCATATTACTACTTCATCTCTGTTGGTAAAATATAATATGAAACATGTAAATATAATGAATCATAAATCTTTAAAAGCAAGATACTTGAGGGATTGCTGGAGGCAAAGAAAGAAGACTTGCTACTGGTATTGTCATTACTGGCCAGTTTCTGATTAATGACTAGCAGTTCTTGTAAAAATATGCAAAGAAAAAATAGTGATTCTAAGCAGCAAAAGGGGAAAAACTAAACTATGAAGAACATTTGAAGTACAGAGCTATGGAAAGGACTCTGCTTTTTTTCATGTAGCTGTTTTCGTATTATATTCTATGCCTGATACAGTTTTAGAAGTTATCTGCCCATCATAACAGCTTCAAGACTCGATCATTGTGTGGGATGGCCAGAAGATTTGTGTGTGTGTGAATTTTAGATGTGCCTCACTCACTTGTTGCATAGTATTGAGGTTAACCCAAGTGAAAGCCAGCAGAAGCTTGAAACTATAATGCACTCAGTTTATTTTGCATAAGCCACATAAAATTAGAACTACCTGTGTGGGGAAGCTATTTTACCGAGTTTCACAATGACTTTCAGTTCTTTATCAGGAGT
The DNA here is from genome assembly GCF_036417845.1 of Apteryx mantelli. Taxonomy (NCBI): domain Eukaryota; kingdom Metazoa; phylum Chordata; class Aves; order Apterygiformes; family Apterygidae; genus Apteryx; species Apteryx mantelli. The sequence goes on from NC_089979.1 coordinate 83,587,969, forward strand.
TTTTTATTCCTGACAGCTCCATATCATTCCAACTATAAATCACTCAAAAAGTGACAACATTCTTAAAAATAACTGAAGATTACTTAGAAAGTACCACAGTCTATGATCTTCTAGAGTATAGCAGAGACTTTCTCCCGGGATTTCAATCCTTTTCAATGCGTTTGTGACAGGCATACACAGGCTAAATATAGGTAGATCAAATAAGCATTCAGACATTAGTAGAATGAGGAATACTTCAGAAAACTAGTAATTTTGCCCATGGAGTTAAAATTTTTAAGTACCTTAGGAACACAAGTCACTCCTACAAAACTAAGAACACTTCTAAAATTGAACTGTATGGTAAATTCTTAGCTTATTCTTAAAGCCCAAACAATAAATGAGGGGCATTATAGACGTGCTGAATGAATTCAACAGAAGAAGTATATCATTTCTTTCCCCTTTGAATATTGTATTTGATATACTCAGGAATACTGCTTGAGGAAAACAGATTGTATGAAAATTTATTAAGGAAAAGAAATAAAAACCAAGTGTATTTTTAATATTCTTAACACAGAATGTTGGTGCTCCAGAAGAATAGCAGAATAAAACCCATCCTGAAAGGTAAATATTTTTGCATTTAAAATGAAAATTTCTTTCAAGAATATATGACGACATTAATTTCATTTTGAATGGTATGACTGAAAGATGGTATTGCAGTATAATGACTCAGAGCATGATGAAGAAGAATCAAACTCCTGAACACTTCATGTTTGCTAAGCAGAAAGAAAGTAAAAACAGCAGAATGAAAGACTTGGGCAGAGCTGAGACAATTGAGTCCAAAATTGGACTCTGAATTGTTTTCACTCTCACTATGCAACATCATATTTTACTTTCAAATTCTCAAGAAGCATAATATTTGTCTGAAGAGTACAGCTAGGACTGGAGTGTTCTCTCTGTCTTGTGACACAGAATCCCGGAACTAGGTATTTTTCATGTAAATATTTAGAGAATCTTCATCTAATAGGTATGCATAAGACACTTAACAAACAGTCCAGCAGGATCAGGGTCCTCATAAAAGTGAGTTACAAACTTTTCTTTTAAAAGAGAACTGGATGAGTAGGTAGTACGTGTACCAATGTCCATCCCCACCCCCACCCCCAGTCTTTCAGAATTAGATCAGTAACCTGAAAAACAGATCTTGGATTCAGTTTTGTCTCAGCTTGAGAGAATGCAAACCATTAGGACAGAGAATGCTATATACATACACATACACACAGGGACATTCATTCATTTTTTCTCCCTCTTCCTTTTATTCAAGGAAATTACATTCTTTTCTATACTAGTTTAAAATTAAAGATAGAAAGTGACTTCATTTCTGACAAGCTAAATTACCTACTAAGGAAGACTTTCTTGGGGAACAGAGATTTGAATTCCTTCATTTTAAGAAAGAAACTAGAAGAGTGTGTTTGGTGCCTGCTTGAGGATCCTAGCTACTAAGCACAGAAATACCAGATACCTCTTATGGCACCTGCTGAAAACAGCAATTGCAGTTTTTTGAAAGAACTGTGTTACAGGAGAGGATTTCAGATTCTGGATAGAGTTGCTTAAGCCTCAGAGAAAATCTGCATTAGGCAAGCTGCTACAGCTTTATGCTTTCAGCTTTCTTTCTACCTACTCTGAATGGCTACCCATTCAACCTAAGGATTTCTAGAGCTACTATTTTAAAGTGCCTAACTCTCTCCAGAGACTGTGTAAAACTTAAGGAACTTTACTTATGAGAGAACTTAAGCCATTAAGTAAGATAACATAGCACATAAACCTTTGTATCTACCCACAGAAAGCACGTTAGATTTTCATACTGAGTAAAACCTTGCTACCTTAATAGGCTTTGCAATAGAAAATACCTATCTTCCACTGCAGAGTTATTCTGCTATATAGATTCACTTGCCTTGGTTTCTACTACGATTGTTTGCAGTCAGCTGTGATGCAGAGTTAGCCTCAGCTGGGGCTGGCACAGCCAACTCTGGGGCCGTAGCTTATGTTCTCAGTTTGAGGTGGTAGTTCATATGTTCAGGAAGAATGTTTGTTTTTATAATTTGACAAAGATAGTGTATTTCTACTTAATTTGGGGCTATTTTTGTTGGGGTATTTTTTTTTTCTTTTAATTTAAACCAGTTGCTACTGTGCTGAACCAGTTGATTGACTTTTGCTTAGTAGTGAGATAAAGGAAAATGTTTCCCTGTGTGCTTGCTTGCTTTTAAAAAGGAAGGTTTAGGCTTTCTTTCTTTTTCCCTATGTAGCAGTGTTTGGTGTGTCAAGGAGTTAACAAGATCAAAACACCTTTAGGGATTTGTGGCTTACTTCTATTCTCATTGAAGCAAAAAAATTTCTGGAGGGAGCTCAAAGACAGAAGGATCAAACTATCACAAGCAGAAGAGCACCGTTATTCCTGTTTCCATCATTTGTGTAATCTCAATGATTCCTTAAAAGAGTAAGAGGGAATATTAATAAATCCTAGTCTATGTTCTTTCTTTAGGGCCATACTGCAGATATTAGAAAATAAACAAGGGGGAAAGTATGTAGACAGACTTTTCTGTCACAATCCATAAAAGATTGATTCCTATCTTGTCTTTTTTTCTAACTTTTCTAAGAAACTGATTTTGTGAATTAGTCTATTGCAGCTTTTTACCATGAAAGGATATGTCTAACAGCTGAGGAAAAGAGGGTAGTTAAGATGTAATTTCCTTTTTCCTCCTCCTCATTTTCCCTCTAGTTTTTGGTGATTCATGGATCTGGGTTTTCCTTGCTAAATGTTCTGTTAAACTATTTTTCTGTCCAGAGACCTGGACAGGCTGGAGAGGTGGGCGGAGAGGAACCTCATGAAGTTCAACAAAGGCAAGTGCAGGGTCCTGCACCTAGGGAGGAATAACCCCCGGCACCAGTACAGGTTGGGGGTTGACCTGCTGGAAAGCAGCTCTGCAGAGAAGGACCTGGGAGTGCTGGTGGACACCAAGTTAACCATGAGGCAGCAATGTGCCCTTGTGGCCAAGAAGGCCAATGGTCTCCTGGGCTGCATCAGGAAGAGTGTTGCCAGCAGGTGGAGGGAGGTGATTCTCCCCCTCTACTCAGCCCTGGTGAGGCCACATCTGGAGTACTGTGTCCAGTTCTGGGCTCCCCAGTACAAGAGGGATGTGGCACTACTGGAGCAAGTCCAGCGAAGGGCTACAAAGATGATTAGGGGACTGGAGCATCTCTCTTATGAGGAAAGGCTGAGAGAGCTTGGCCTGTTTAGCCTGGAGAAGAGAAGGCTGAGAGGGTATCTTATCAATGTGTACAAGTATCTGAAGGGAGGGTGTCGAGAGGATGGAGCCAGACTCTTTTCAGTGGTGCCCAGTGACAGGATGTGAGGCAACGGGCACAAACTGAAACACAGACAATTCCATCTGAACATGAGGAAATACTTTTTCACTGTGAGGGTGACAGAGCACTGGACTAGGTTGCCCAGAGAGGTTGTGGAGTCTCCTTCTCTGGAGATATTCAAAACACACTTGGATGCAATCCTGTGCAATGTGCTGTAGGTGACCCTGCTTGAGCAGGGGGGTTGGACTAGATGATCTCCAGAGGTCCCTTCCAACCTCAGCGATTCTGTGATTCTGTGTGATTCTGTATATTTTTATATGTTTGATATATTTTTGGTTGTGTAGCATTTAACAAGGCTTTTACAGAGTGATTCAGCTTGTTGCTATACCTTTTGTGGGGACTGCTGTGAGATATAAAGGCAACTTGATTCATGCTGTAGGTTAGGTTTTATTTGATTTTTCATTTAGGGTCTAATATCACAACACTAGTTTCAGTGGCAGTGCAGCTTATGCACACTAGCTGCTCATTCCCATCACCGCACTGGTTGCACCAGTGCAACTTCTGTACGTCCCCATGTTGAAGCAGGTTGGTGAACTGATGAGAGTTCAGCATGCACTTGTGTCTGCACAGGACTCGGGGTGGTGCTGGGGCAAAGCCATTACCTGTGTAAGCTCGCTGGTGGTAGGGCAAAGGGAATTTGTTAAAATGAAGCTTTAGTCTTGGCCAGTTGTTAACTAGGCTTTCCTTTAGTTAGTTTGCAGTCCTTTTGCTGTGTTGCCTTGGCTGCCTTGTGCTGTATGAGGGCAACTAGTTGTAACCGCACCTGTAAAGATTCCCAATGATTTCATTCTCTGTTAGATAAAACGGCTTGGGGAAATAATTCTGAGGAAATTGAAGGCTTGGAAATTGGTTATCTCCCCCCTTCAAATGGAAAGTACAAGGAAAACGTGAAGAGGTGGAAATAATATCAAGTTTAAAATAGACTGACTGAGAAAGAAGGTGGATATGGTTTCATGAAAATTAGGGAAAGAATGTATAATTTCTTCTTAGCTACTTTTTATTTTTTGAGTTATGAATTTTTGTTAGCTCTATATTAAATGAAAGAAAATATGTGAGTGCAGAGAAATAATGAATAAAAGAAATGGAAATGTTTTGAGGGGCGGGAAAAAAAAGCAATCCAGGAGTATATAACTTAAGTTTCAGTCAAGTTTTAGAAATAGTCTAGTAGTACTAAATTTCAAATGCCCAGTTCAGCTACCTGCCATTTTCCAATTCTATAATAAGTGTGATTATAGTGACCTTCCAAATGGAGAGATCCCATTTACTTCACTAAGAGCTAAGGTGGGCTGGGGTAGTTGTATGGGTATAAGTCCCCTACAGTGAAAGGCTGTCGCTTCTTCCACCTTTATCAAAACTGGTGAAGAAAGTATGTTTTAAAAATTCAGTGACCTGTGTCACTGTCACTACCTGCCATGTGTGTGGCTAGTGAGACTGTGATTTTTGGCTTTTCTGTTTTATTTCAGTAAAGCAGTTGGGGGGGTATTTTTTTTTATATAATGACTCCCCCCATATTTCCCTATGGGAGAGAGATGTTTATGATTTTTGCCCAGTAGCACTGCAGGACATAACTAAACTTGTTTCATCGCTGTCACTGTAGTCCATTCTCTGCTGCAGAATGAGCTGATGGTAATTCCCATTGTGCTAGACAGTCCGAATGTGAGGCAGTGCCTAGTACCAGCCCAGAACTTCATGGTAAAGAAGAACAGAGCAGTTTAGCATTATTCAGTTATACTGAACAGCTGGACTGAATCCTCAAAGTATACCTGGATTTTTTTTTTTCCCCCTCCACTCTCAGGAAGATTCAGGAAACAGCTGTAGGATATAAACTAAATATCAGTAGTTATATCTCAGTAAAAATTCCCAGTAAAAGGCTTTTTTTTATTGAGCAGAAGGGGGTTGTTTCATCTTTTGAAGCATCTGTCATTTGCCAGTCTCAAAGGTTGAGGCTTATTATTGATATTATGCAGCTAATTCAGTACTCAGTTTGAAAGTAGAGGAGAAAAATCTGTTTACACTTTCTTCTAAAGTTTTAAATTGTATTTCTAAAGAAATTTTATGTGATGTTTTTTATTTCTGCTACCAATGGATTTATCTAGCATACAAGTCAAATTGGAATTTGGCTAGGTTACTGAAACTAGCATTCTATAACTTACAGTAATTAGTGTTTTCACCGCAATCATTTTACATGTTTGAGTCTTCAGCGTTATTTTCTTGAACATTTGATATCTTCAGAATTTTTCTCCAGGGTTTTCATCAAAGAAAACATTTTGATGAATTTTGTGTGGATGAATATACTCTGTCTTTAGTAGATGCTTGCGTGAGAGCCTGTGATACTTCACCTTCATAATTGATCTGGTGTTCACAAACCATAGAAAATGCCTCAAAGGAAAATATGATGGAGAAACAATCTTGAACACTGTCTTAATTTGTCTGTTTATGAGTGAGGTTTTGCACATCTGTCTTCCTTCTAACTGGTCTTTACAGATATTTTGAAGTCTCACAACAGCACAGCTGATGAAAGTATATTGGGGGCCAACAAATAGGAAATGAGAACAAAACAGGGAAGAGAGTATGAATGTTTCACAGTGATGTGAAAGGTGAGAATAGAAGCAAAATGAGAGGGAGTAGAGATTTCCCTTTCCAATATCAGTGTTTTATTGGCCCTCAACAGACTTTTCTTATAATAAGAATATAAAAAAGATGAGAGAAATACCTAGTGTTACTTACATGCCTAGCACAATATGACCTGCCCATAGCCAGATCATCTAGATGTTATCATAAGCGAACTCTAAAGAAATTGGGGTAAGCTACATTTCTCTGCTTCGTGATATCATAAAGGTTTGTGATAGTTCTGTTCATTTAATGCTTTTTCACTCTAAGTATTCTTGTAGGTTAAATTCCAGAAGTTCCTGTGTGTATTACAAAAGCAGTAAATCTCACAAAATAGTTTTCATTATAACTGATTGGAGGGGTAAAAAAGATAACAGTAGCTAAAGCTGCATAATGTCCTTCCACCATTGCAAGGGTGAGTCTACAATACAGATGAGAGCGTAAATTATTAACACGATTTAACTAGGTAGGTATGGAGAAAAAAGTATTTGATTTTGCTTTCCTTTAGATAATTTTAAATGTGTTGAATTTATACATACATAAAAGAAATGTCTGTCTATGCTGAGGCATCCTTGACATAACTTTAAAATGTCACAGATACCATATGTCTCCACACAACAGCCACTTTGCCTGACTTAATAACAAGCAACAGAATACTATAATTTATGACAGATACATGTAATGACCATGGCCTCATTTTTGAGGGAAAAGTCTCAGGCTGGTGACTGAGAATACATGCTGTATGCAAGCAGATTGGTCATATTTATGTATCAGTGTAAAGCAAAGACAAATAGGTTTGAGTGCATAATGAAATGTCGAAGTTAAGTCTGCAATTTTAGGTTTGATTTTTACATCTGTGATGTATGCTAATTTTCAAGTAGCGCTTTTTTTTTCTTTATAAACTTTAAGGATTGTATCTGGACAGAGTCAAACCTTTCTCTGATAAGAGGCATTATAAGGGATGAGTAGCTAAGAAATAGTTGCAGTCGTAGAACTTTATAATGCTGTTTTCTGTGTTCCTGGATGGATGTAAATGGTTCATACGGGGTCCTACTTAGAAGGTTAAGCAGGAGATAATGGAAAACTGCATTACCTCTGTTTATATGGAAAGATTTTTTTCTGGAGAGGAGAGTTATTGATAATCCTGAGTAAATGGTATAAAAAATGGCATGGAAGGGCTAGGAAATATGTTAATATCTGTTTTGGTCCAGATCACAGACTATTTTAGGCTCTTGCTTTTTGAAGCTGTAGATCTTATAGGCTACCTACTCTATAAGAAGGAAGTACTATTTCTTGCCTGATTCAAGAAGGAGATAAATCACGTATTTTTAGCAGGTCAAAGATTACTTGAAATTAAAGAGTAAAAAACATGAAAATGTTGTGAGACAACTGAATCTACTTTCTAAAATACAAAATTACTATTCCATTTAACTCAGTCTGTATACCTAAATATTACCTGAACTGTATAACATACTTGAGGTTCTTCTTTTTTTTTTTTTCTGTTTTATTGTCGTTCACATGCAAAATCTCTTAATGCATGTACATGACAAAAGGCCCATCAAAGCATCAGTTTTTGAAAAGCCAAAAGATGGAGTGAATGTTTTCTCTGTCAAATATACTAACGAAAATTTTTCATGGTGGTCAAGTTGATCTCCATCATCGTCTGCTGGAAATAGCTAACCGTATTCATCCAATTTAATGTTGATTGCCATGCACAACTGCTGCCTTCCTAAAAATGTTTATTTTTACTTAGCTATTTCCATTTTATGGATAAATATTATAATTTTGCATGTGATCCGAGTTGGAGAGAAAATAAGGGGGGGGGGGGGTTGATGCCAGCCTGCACTGAAAATATTGGATTAAGAGATACAATAAGTGTTCATTTGGAGAGGTATTGTAATGTTTTAATTCATCATCTGTGAAGTAACATTTGATAAGTCACGTTAAGTGGTACCATCTCTACAATTTGCTTTACGCTCTTAAAATATTACACTGGCTCCTAATGTATGTGAAGACTAAATGGGAAGAGCAAAATTAGCTATGTATTAAAGATTTGTAAATGATCAGACAACTGAGTTATAAAAAATGGTCCATGCTGTTAATAGTCACTAGAATGGACTTTACACTAGCAAAATAACTGCTTAATGCAATAAGGGCATATGTCAATCACACATGTAATGTTCTGAGCCTATGAGTTATTAGCTCTTTTTAGTACTTTCTCTCTGGCTCATAAGTGATCTTCTTTCATAAAAGCAAAATCTGAATTCATCCTGAAATGAGATTTGTTGAAACAAGCCAGAATACTAATAAATTCTTAAGATGCAAAAAACCCCTCATTGTATTATCATGTTAGGTGACACAGTTTTATCCTCAAGAATAGACACTTGAATGAAAGCGTTCTTGAACCTCTGGTTATAACCTGTGTAATGTATGCTTGCCCGCTTGGTCAGAATAGTGGGAAAATATTTTAAAAATTGTAGACTTGGAAAAAAAAAAGCAACAAATGGAAAACTAGGTCTATTCATAGTGTAAATTATTTATTAATAGTTATTTATTTATAAAGAATGCAGACAAAATCTTTTACTCGGATACGTGGTAGGAACAAACAAAAGCCGACTGCTATAGTTTCTATATCCATACTTCTGCCTCTCAGAAAACTCTGTGCTGCTCGAGAAGTCTAGACTTACTACTGCTACTCCTATTAGCTACTTGCTTTCTCTTGTGAGATGTATACACCTTCCCAAACAGTGCCCTTGAGCTTTATTTTTTGCAATCAGTCCCTTTATAAAACCCTTCAGTTACAGTCAAGCTGTACTCATGATCTGGTACAGCAGCGTTCTCCCACCCTGCACTGTAGAAGCTTCTCCCAGATGAACAGCCTTCCTGTGGAAGATCCTTGCTGTCCCTGTGAGCGGCACTAATATTAAGAAAGGCACAGCATTATACTCTCCACTGACTAGTTGCATCCTTTTTAACAGGATGGAGCGTAAAACCGTGAGCAAAGAAAACATATACTCGCCATCAAAAGTAGAGATTTTGGATAACAATCCTTATCCATCATAATTAGCAATATATTTTGGCAAGTGGGTAATAATGTATTTATAAAGATAATCACACTTTAATCTCCTGCAGCTTCTGTGCATAATGTAAACTGAGATTGTACAAAGCCTCCCTTCACAAAAAAAGTTTGAAGAATCGCCCCAATACTTCCGGTAACATCAAGCATGCGTGTAATAACCTGTCTTCCAAATGTGCAGTTCCTGTGAGTACTCCACAATTAATTACAGGCAAAATCAGCCAGGTTTGCTTAAATAGTTTACAGAGATATTTTGAGCACTTGGATGAACAGCTCTGTCAGCAGTATAACAGAGGCAGTAGCTTCCATGCAGTGCTGGTGATGAGCAATGGTGAATGACACAAAATGGATACCAAGAGGACATCTGCAGATGTCACTAAATTGAAGGCCTGAAATAGACTGAACCTCAGAGTATATGAAATAAAATTTCTGCAACACTGTGGTCCATAGTTCAACCTTGACATCTGGGAGGTTATATTAAAAAGCACAGTAGCCACAGGGAAGAAACAAAAAATTGTTAGTGGGTAAAGTGAGAAGATTCATTGCTGATGGTAATGAAGTGATACTGAAATGAAGTACATACAGCAGGAAATGATGTTTGAATTGCAAATTGAATGCACAGCACTGAGGTAGACATCGAGGAATAATACCTTGGTCATAAGAAAAGGAAATCAGGAAACTTGAGTTCTATTGTTCAGGGGGTTCTGCTCTGCTACTCTTTTAATAACAGTAAATCATTTAATCTCTCTGCCTCCATGACTCACCTGCAAAATGAGGATAATAACAGCCTCCTTTGAACTTTTGAGATATCTGCATGAAAAAGTGCCTTAAATGCAAAGAATTGTTATGTGTAGAGAAGACATGGTCAGTGTTTCTCTGAGGATAAAAAGCAAAGTAGGACTATGAAGGTCATTTTCTGGATCTTTGTTTCATTTTTATGATACATTACTAAACTTCCCACACACCCATATTCACATACTCTGGAGAAAATGTAAGGAAATCTGGATATTTGATAGTTATCTGTATTTCCTTGGAAAGACCCTGGCTCCATTATAATTCTGGTCTCTTTGAAGATGTTATCTGCATTGTTTCTCTTTGTAATATTGCATGGGCAACTGTCTACATTTATCCGTCTGTGAGAAACCATCTCTCTCTCTTATGGTTTCTCCAGGCTGACCTTCTTATCCTTCACTTTGTAGAGAATGACAGCGTGAGAGCAGGATGTGATGTGGTGAGATGTACTCAACTTCTGGAAAGGGCTCTCTGCCAGCATCTAAATTGGCTAAGGCATGACGTGACTCATCAAGCAGTAATTTGAGTGTGGATTGGATTAGATATATTTATTAAGTGATGAATTCAGTTGAGCAAATGGCTGTTTCCTATGAGAGCCTTCCTTAATTGTTCTAAATAGAATGTTGTGAGCTTCTTTGATCTTATAGAAAATTTGGTGATTTTCCCAGATATCAGCTCCCAAAGTTGGATATCTGCTTGGGAAGCTTATGTACCATTCTGTACTAAAAATTTGATATATGTTACTTAAGTCATACTTATTTTCCCCTCTTTTTTTTTTTTTTTTTATTCCCTTGATAATGAAATATAATGGAACGAGACATTTGGACAAGCTAATGAGACAGTGAAAGACAGAGCTTGGAAATATGATTGTTTAGAGCCTTTTATTTTTTTTTGAGGAAACTAAATGTTATTCTCTTTTATTGCCTATAAAAGTCCAAGGAGCCCAAGGCATGTTTCATACAGAAAACTTAAGCTGTTACAGGAGTCACTAGCCAAGGGCAGCACTTGAGTTTAACTTGGCTTAGATAATTGTAACTCAGCCCAATGAAAGCCAGGAATGTGAAGGTGTTCTTAAATTAATTTCTAAATTTGAACATCTAATCACAGAAAGTATTTTTATGGTATTTGCCAATCTAGTTCTTATTGATTTTTACATAAAAAATATTTAAATAGATTTTTTTCCTAACGAAACCACCCTACATATTAATATAACCATTAACTGTTCTGATTAATTAACCTGCACAGGCATCTGCTTTTCAGGGGACAAAGAGGAAGATAATAGGCCATAGAAATAGCAACCAAAGCCAAACAACATCTTCTCCTTTTAACAGTATGCTGATATTTTCATGAAAATGTGATCCTGACAAATCTTCTTTGAGTAAAACTTTATCTGTATACAGCTTCAAATTTTTTGTAGAGGAAGGTGTTGCACTATAACACTATGAAGTTATTTTCTGGGTGAACAACCAAGAAATAAAGGTACATGAACAGCACAGTATACATAGAAATTTTACTTTTTAAAAGTATTTTTATTGTGGATTTGCTCTATAATGCAGTTTTCCTCATTCCTTCCCACCTTCAAAAATCTATAAATTTAGCAAAGACTAAAGGGCTGAGTGGTGGTTACATTTATATAAGCTAGCTCTGTGGTTATTCCCTTTCTTTGAATAGGAAAGGTCAGTTCTATCTTCTGATTAGGTACGCTCATGGTTTCAGGTCTCTAAATTAACAGGCTCTAGCATAAAAAAGTTCTTTTCTACATTTTTTCTTTTATTACTAATGTCTGGCAAAAAAAAAAAAATCTGTACAGGGCTGTACGAAATATCATTTGTTTTAGCTCGGTCTAGATGGTTTGCTTACCCTCACAAATGTTGTTCATGCTGTCTTGCTAAGAAAACACATCGATATTAATGAATAGTCATTTTTGATGTTTTAAAAACAAATTTTTATTTTTAAGAAAAACAGTAGCAGGTTCTTCTGTGAATTTTCAAAAAACTAAAAAGAGCTAAAATGGTGAAAGTATAAATGTCTGCTGCAGAACTTGATGAATTTGTGTTCAAATTATGTACATTTGGAGATGTGATATATGATGCAGGAAATGGGATCATCCAAAATTGTACTAATGACAGATCAGAGCAGCTATTTAAGCTGGAAAATGAGTTAGGAAAAAAAAAGGAAAAAGAGAGTTATATGAAAAAACCCTCAAGACTTGGTGTGTGCGTCAATGACGTGGGTCTTTATAATCTTTGTCTGAATTTGCAGAGCTTTGCAAAACCCAACCCGCAGAGGAGGGAGTACTTAAATCTCCAAACTTAATGTAGTTTTTTTAGTACTAAACTATATTGTAATTTCAAAAGCAAGCCTTAAGGTGTGTGCTGCATATTTTTATCAGTTTAGGCTCCATTACTTTAAAAATAAAGGTGACCTCTCTTCCCTCAGACACTACAGTAACGATTCTCAAGTGTGTGCGTGCTAATATTTCCCAGGCATACAAGATCTTCACAGCCACAGTGTGGTGCAGTCTAAAACTGGCAATTGCAGGGGCTGGATTTGTGCTCCCATTACTTCCATTCCTTCATCCTTGCAGTAGCAGTCTACATCTTCCCATCTGTCAGGAGCACTTGCTGCCTTTCCTGTCCTTGGCGGCAGCAGCAGCAATCTGCATACCTCTGTGAAAATAATCATTTCTTCTTGGAGCACAGGCAAGAAAGGCTGCTGCTGCCCCCGAAGGGAAAGGGGCACAAGAAGAGGAAGTGTTGGGACACTGCAAAGGTTCAGGGCTAGAACTAGTGCTTAGAAGGGCTGTCCCAGCTATTCACCCATCTTCCCAGCAGCAACAACCTACAGCCTTTACAAGCTATGAATTACTATTAGGTAAGCAGGTATTTCCCATCTCTTTCTAGGAAAAGGCAGCAGGTCAGCTGCTAATAGGTCTCTGGGGTGCCATTTGGACTGTGCAGGACTAAATTGTCTTATTAATCAAAGTTTGATTTCACTCCCCCACCCCCATCAGACTGTGTTTGTCTCCTGCAGAACACTTTCACATCTAGATAGCCCAGTTTATGTATTATTTGGCATGCTAATACGCGAGACTGTTTAAGCTGCACAGTTAGGAACTCAGAATTCACAATTGCAAGTGCACCCTTAATTCGGATAAGCACAGATGCCTTTTTTTGTCAGAGAAGCTGTAGGATGCAGAGGGACTAAGACAAGAAGATGACATACATGAATGCTGTCTTTAAGAAATGGTTCTTTTTTTTGTTTCTGCTGAAAGGAAGTACTGTAGACAGTAAAAAATAACAATTACTGTGTTTAGGGAGACACTGAATGGCCAGTGTTAAAGAAGGACATGATTCAAATTTAATTTATCCTCCCTGTTCAATGTATTATCTATCCACTGAAAGAAGAAGAGTTTCTGTTGGAAATTTGATTATGTCACTTAAAAACTGTACTGCAGTTTGTAAGCATGTGAGAAGCCTGACTGAATGTAGAAGGATAGTCTTGACATGTACATCTCTAGCTTTTGAAGGCTCTGTTTTGCAAGCTATGATAGTCCCATGGTATGGACACCAAATTTAAGCTGTCTGTTGTCATTAACTAATCTTTGAACTATTTGAGTGACTGGTTTGCAATACAGAAGGGTTTTGAGAGGGTAAGGGCCGTTGTCTTACAGAGCATTTTAAACACATGCGATATACACAAAGGAAAGTTAGAGGGATTTTTTTGCTAAACAAGCACACCATGTGCTCTTTATCATAAAAGAGAAAAAGCAGAAATCTATTTATTTTTCCCTGATATATTGAATCTACTACTCTAATATAAAAGCAGTTTTTCTAGACTATATATTTCAATTCTGTTAATTTTGATAAATCTTTATATGTTAGAACTAATAGTGTGTGTTTATACAACTTAGGTGAAGACAAATGAACAAAAAGAGCACAACACTCTTTATAGTGAGGAATGCTAGTACATCCCAGTAAGTGAATAATTCAGCATCAGTAACCTGAAATATCTGTGAAATCTAGCTTTTTTTAATCATTCTCAGATGACTCAGAATCTGCCTACAAGTCATAAGACTGTTTCAGAAATATTGTTTTAGTAATTTATAAGTGCATATTTCCCATTATGGTATTTGCTTTTCAACTGTTGAATGTAAGTTTCTTGTCAACCATGTATCAGACAGTGTCAGCATCTAAGCTATCATATGAAATATGGGCATTAGGCACAATGTATAAGTTATGTAAGTACTTATATATTCCTATGTGTATGTGTACTGGAAATGAAAATCAGGAATTCTATGAAAGTCAAGTTTCAAGTTTTTATTTTTGTATGTAACCAGAAGCAGATACTAATTGCTACTTGAAAGGAAGTGATTTATTAATTTTATAAAGATAGATATGGAAGAGGAATTTTTTGTTAGTTTCTTTTTTTTTTCTTGTAAGACCAGTAATATTCAGCATCTGTTCAGAAAGACAACTGTTCTATGTTACCACAATATTTGATAATATGTAGATGAGCAGTGTTAGATAACATAGAACAGTCATATAAATCACTCTTACAGATCTATGTTGCATTTCAGTTAGAAGAAAAACTATTCGGTATTATCTCTCTCAGACTTTAATTCCATGTTATCAAGACCTTTTATTTTCTCTGGCCTACGGAAAGCTGTCTTTTCAACACAGTTGTGAATGTTCTATGCTAATGAAATTATAAAAATATCTGGGTATTATGGATGATTTAAGAGTACCCTGACAAGTCAAGATAGTAAAAGAAGGACTAATTGGAGAAACTAAATATAAACTTGGTCAAACAAATATTAGTTTTGTAATATCTTAATCTGGCATTTGGCTCTTCATTAAGTTATCAGGTATCTTGAGCAGACTTACTCTTGTGAAAAAATGTTGCATTATAGTGCATGTTCTGTTCCCTGTCCTAGTTACAGTGGTCCTCACTACTCGTGCTAATTTTATCCTGGTGAAAGTCTTCACTGAAATCTATTCAACAAACTTTTGTAGGAAGTTTTCACTGTCTTCCAAATATTCAAATGCTTTCTTATCCCAGTAGATCCCTGTAAAAAATGAATTGGTAATTTCACCTTCAAAAAAAGACATTTTTGTCAAAGGTAGTAGCCAGAGGTTTAAGTGAAGAAACACACTAGTGATTCTCTCCTTTTTCACACTTTCAATGCATACTGTAACAGTATACAAATTAAGTTTCCATACTATCTATGCAGAAAGTATTCACAAGTCTGACAGCTATTATTTTAGGCTTTCTGTGAACATAGCAAGATATCACTGCATTAGCTTACTGCTGTGCATAAAAGATGACTTAGATATAAAGGCTGAAATTATTAGTTTAGGGGTAAAAGTCTCATAATGAAATTTTAACTTCTTGCCCATGAGAAATGGTCTGCCTCTAGAGAAAAGAATGATCTCAAACATGAAATGCTAACACTCTGAAAATGGAACCACTCAGTTTCTACACCCAGAAAATGGGAAAAGCAGCACTTGGAAACTTTTCTCCCAAACCCTTTGTCTCAGGCAACTTCTGTTATATATCTAAGGGTCATTTATGATTGCAGCCAACCCTTCTGAACATGTGCAACGTAATTTAAGACAAAATGACCACCACTGCTGTCAGGCTGTTTTTTACTGGGCTTTTTTAATTGTTGCAGAATGCCCTAAGAAGGTGCCTCTCTTACAGGCCAGAGGAGATGCCAGGTCTTCCAGCTGAATCTAGGGTACTTCATATAAAAAACTTAAGAGCAGCAGGTGTGATGTTTTTGCAGGAACATGCTAAATGGAAACTTGTTTTTACAAGCTTCTCTGCATGGAAAGTATGAATAGGAAGTATTTCAAATCAGTGCTTTTAACTAATATTTTATTTACAAACACTTACATCTACTATGGTCAAACCCTTCCTGCACATCTCAATTTACAGGATTTTTCAGTAATAGATCTCAGCATAAGAAGGTTCTGATGAGCTAGAGCCTTTTGCTCGGCTCTCTGAAGTTACCTTGAGACCAATGGATACCTTGAAAATGTCAAGGAGAGACCTGGATTTTTTTAAATCTCTAGGAGCAAGCTGTAGCAGCTGTTTTACCCTTTTCTCCCTACTTCTGGAAGAAGATATTAGTCATTTATGAATGGTGTGTTGACACCTTTGTCTTGCACACGAAGCCTTGACCGGCTTTCCGCATTCTGCAAAGACTCTGGATTCCTCCTGCGCTCTAGCTCCGCTCTGGAAGGAGTGTCCCATAACTAATACACTTGAGCAAGTCTCATCTGCAACTGGGTGGACAAAATTACCTCAGGGGCCAAGGCAGGTTTAGATCTTTCTACAGTATATATTACACAGGATAAATGTGGTGTTAATGTGCCAAGTATTTTATGTGATGTAATACTTATTTAAGAGTTCCCAGTTTAAAAAATGACAGAGGGCATGATTCTTCACTGTCATAAGAGTTAGATAGTCATTACCTCCGAGTCTGACTGAAAAGGAAATTTAAAATGTACTGTTGTGGTGCGCTTCTGACACAGACTGCATGTGAAGATATAGTCCTTACCCTAAAAAGTTCACAGCTAAAGACTAATTACACATGAAGTGCAAAGGAGAACAGACCTGCAAGCACATACCTACAAATGTCTTCTGTTGTTGTTACTGGTCCTATGACTACTATTGCTGAGGGATCTGAAGAAAAGGAAGGATGTTTTCCTGACTTGAATTGGAGAGGTCACAAACAGATGGAGGAAAGCATTTAGAAAGTTCTGTGGAAAAGTGGGCAAGTAAAATGTAAAGTTGGTGGTGTTGGAAGAGCATATGGTGTGGTTTGCTGTGCTGTGGCAACAGCAGGAAAAAAAAAAACTATGCCTCTGAAAGGTTTTGACATTGTAATGGGAACATTGATATTGGTCTTCTGTTCGCAAGTTAAAGATTAAAATTTAAACAAAAACAACAACAAATCACAAACAAACTAGAAAGTGTTTCCTGAAACAAGTTATCTTGGCAGATTTCCTCATGTTACAATCTATTGCAGCAGTTATGTTCCATTATGCTCTTTGATTGTGGGTTGTTTAAAAATATATTATGTTTTTCCTTCTAACTTTGTAAATATGTATTTTCTTCATACATTTTTCAAAAATGATGAATAAAACACTTTACCCTTGGATTGCCAGAGAAATAGATTTTAAATATTGTCTTTCTTCAACATTACTTTCTTTACGCTGATGATAGTTTGCAGGGTCTTCCCTTTTGCAAAAAGTCAGGTACCTGTTCCAAAGGGAGGTTGGATGTGTTTTCTTCCTAAGCAGGATTTCACTCCATATCTGAAAACTCCAAAAATAATTCACAGAAAATATTTCAGAAATATTTATTGCATATAAGCTAGACTAGAGAAATACTGATAGAACGAACAAAGTCAGTTCTGGGATCTGCCTCTCCTATAACATGTTATTCCTGAATCCTCTGTTTGTCTTTCACAGTGTTATTAGTAAGTTGCATTTCAGTTGTAAATAGTAAATGTTTCTATCAGTCAGTTTTCAAGATTTTTTTGATCCCACAAACTTCTTAAAGCTTTGGAATCAGAAGATAAACCTGTCCCAGAGAGGTTTGGCTATCCTGGGTTATGAGACTGGTATAATTTGCTTGAAATAGAGAAACTCTATTTAGAAAGATTTGTCCTCCTCTTGTTTCTGTTCTGTGTTACTATTTCTACAAATATTAACTATTACACTAACAATTATGAAAGGCAATTACAAATATGGAAGCAAGAGTAAGTGGTGAAGGCTTTTGTGTTAGGTTTGAGTCAGTTTTTGTCTAATGACACAAAATCAGAGATGAGTGCTGCAGAGATGGGATGAATGAAGGCTGCTTGACAATGTGGCCAAAACTGAATTTCATTGCTCCAGGGTAATATGCCAGAGTCATATTACCTTATTCAAAGGAAATCATGGGAGAAGAGTGCAGAAGGGGTGGGGTTACCTGGAGGGCAAAGCTTCCTCTTTCTGTTACTGCTGATAGGATGGGCATGGCAAGTCCTGATATTAGAAAAAAACATCTTCATTCATGAGCAGCCATCACCACAGACTTGTCCTTCAGTGGAGGCAGAAGTAGTAGCCACCCTGGTTTTCCAGGAATAGGTCATGGGCAAATTAAGCACCACTGTAAGGTTGTTTTGCTGCCCCAGGCAACTGCCTACATTGCTGATGTTGAGGTCCATCTCGTATCTTAATAAAGCATCCATTATTTTGATAATTCAGAAATAATATTCTGATCATCACAGCAAATAAATGCTTCCATGAATTTAACAGTCATAATGTTTTTTTTCAAAATGTGGTCTGTAGTTTCAAAATGTTCTCAGGTTGGAAACCATTGCCATATATCTGGGACATTATATATGCTTGTTTATTTTTTCAAAATATAAAATAGATTCTGGAAAGATTTTGTTCTTTTGTGACAATTTATAAAGTAGCTGTAGCTTTTTTTTTTTCCTCCCCTTTTTAACTGAAATGTGTTTGTTACTCATTTAAATGGAAAGGCAAGATGCAGAGGGAAAATATTAGGCATGCTATGTACATCTCAACCTAATTTCTGACCACAATAAAGCGGGCAGTGGAAAAAAACAAAGGAAATAGCCTCTGTTTGCTTGCTTTTTAAGCCTTTTTTAGACTTCTAACCTCTGTTTTCTAGGAACTTTCTCATCTGTGCATTACACCCTGATGGCTTCAAGAAAAAAAAAATCATTTGCATAAAGATCAAAGGAGTTTCATTTTACAGTTTGTTTTTAAGTGCCCTAAATATCATTGGAAAACTTTATCGTAATAGGGGCTGCATACACCAAATGCATTAAGAGTATTGAAAGATATTGTCAATAGAGGAGATTTACATTTTCAGAAACCCTTACTAATCCAGTGGGTTGCTGCTATACTATTCTCTATAAGTTCATATGAACTTGATCATTTAATGTTGTCATTGTGAACCACCTCCCCAGTTACAATTTATAGAGATTTACTCAGTACTGGTCTCCTTTTGCACTGTGTCATTGGTAAAAGCCATCTGTTTTACATTTCCTGATGCCTGGCACAGTTTTCTCCTTGCCTTTGCCTTAGATTAATTTCAAAACTCACTGGAAAGTTTTGTGTCCCTGGTCAGGATGTTTGAATATGAGGGGACTAAAAACGAAATGAGACTTTCTTTTTTATTTGTGGATCCATCTTAAAAGAAAAAAAAAAGTTTAATGAGTATTTCAGCAAAGGTAGTATCAAAGCAGTAATATCGGTAGTGCTGCCAGTGTGCTCACAGGTAGTTTTGGAGAAAAAGAGTAGATTTCATGCCTGTGTATTGTACTTTGACAGTCAGCACTGGATATAGATGAAAGACCCTAGCCAAAATAGGTAGAAGAGTGGAAATTGTCCAAATATGTAATTCCCGTTCCACAGAAGTACCAACAGTTTCAGGGATTGCATCAGAAAAAAATCACTAATTAGAGGGCTGGGGGGAGAGGGAGGGAATCCTGAAATATTTTGTAAGAGATTTAAAAAATCTGGAAAATCATCACCACGAAAGAAGGAAAAGCAACAACTGTTTCCAACTGCTTTTAACCTCAGTGTCTGACAGTGTCGGAAAAGGTATCAGAGTACTGAGAACTGAACTTTCTGGGCTGTTAAGAGGGAAACGTCCTGACCAACCAGGTCAGCCTAATCAGATGGGACAGAAATGTGACAAGAGGAACTGAAAGTACCTGTGAGGTGAGCCAAGAGGAATGGTAAAACTCAACAACGGACGAGATGAGGATGCCTTGTGGTTTAAATGAAATGGGTAGGGAAAAGAAATAAGAAGGAGGAAATAATTAACAAAGGAAATAGTGAGAGATAATGGGCGCAACAGTATTTTACTGGGAGGGAAGCATTTAAACAGGAGAAAAGTGAATTTCTTCTTTGTGCTGGTGGCAGAAGACTAACTCACTGATAAAGAGATTTCATAGCTTTGTGAAGGGGATGAGGACTGATAGCACTTTGGGAAGTTGAAATTAGTCTTTGCAACTTTCTAAAACTAAAATGTCACCGGAATACTTATAGTTATTAGAACCTGACATGCATGAGTTACCTTAATGTTCAGGTAATTCCCTCTCTTAACATTTTCAACTAGTTTGATCCTTTAACTTTTCTCCTTGAAAACTGAGGTTTGGTAAGGTGGTTGGGCAACAAGATCAATATTAACAATGTCACTGTGACATTTGATTAAGTAAAGTCTTGCTGGGCTTATCGTGAGAAAACATTGGATTCTCATTGCTAGAACTTAATTAATCCCCATCTTTCTAATTTGATTACGCTTGCAAATTCAACTTGCATTTTAATTGTGAATAGGGCTTCAGAAGCTAAATACTGCCTAGATTGTCAAAATTGATTTATATATTTTAGTCTACTTATTTTCACAACTGTCTGTTCATGGGTTATGTGTCTGTTCCTTTTTTTTTTTTGCTTTCTTTTCACTTATGGAACATATTGTGTGATATAATATCTGATTTCTATTAGGGCTTGAAAGTGAAACAAATTAGATAATGACATCACAGCTTTAGTATGTTTTTTTTTTTCCTGCTGTAAAATAACACTGAGAAACTCTGCTTTACTGCTTTATGAGGATATCCTCCTTTGGACTGAACACAGTTGCCATGTTACGTGTGCTTTTGGTTTTTTTGGGGGGTATGTGGGTTTTCTTGTTTTTTGTTGTTGTTGTTGTTATTGTTTGAAAGCTGCATTCTTTGTAATACAATCATGTTTGCATGTATATGTGTTTATTTTTACATTCATGTAAACTGAGGTGCATAGTTAAAGCACCATGTGAAAATGGAGCTTAAAATCATTCAGAAGCTGGAGAAAACCAAAGCCTGAGAAAATTAGGTAGCATTTGCTCACTGATTATTAAGTAAGCAGAATAAAAGTCAAGCTTGAAAATTCTCCCACTGTGGACTAGGATTGGCATAAATTACTTCCAGGGCTGAACTTTTGATTCAACTTGGATAACTTGGTGTCAGCAGAATTAGACTTCTTACTGAATAACGTCATAGTCACGTTCTGAATTGAACAACTAAATATTCTCTACCTGCTTTTGTCCTCTCTTTTTGAAAGGACAAGCTATCATTTGTAAAAGAAGCAAATACACACAACCTGTGAATTATTACTGCCATATGTGAATCTCATGCGTCTTGGATGATCGTTATATTCTTTCTCTCTCTTTGTAGATAGTTGTGTGTATATGTGTGCATGTATCTAGTGTATCTGAAAGGTTTCTTTGAGAGAATTTGTGTCCATAAGATCTGTGTCTGTAAAACTTTCTGTGTGTTGGAGATTATAGAGGTGATCCAGTTTTGTGTGTATTTCTCAGAACTGAACTGTAAAAAAGTCATCAGTGTTGATTACGGATTTGGCTACATATGGCCAAAGCACTTTTATGCAATTGATTGAAACACAGGTGAAGAATGCAGTCTGAAATACATTCTTACATCTCTCTCTCTCTCTCTCTATATATATATATATATTATATATATATATATATAACATTTCTTTTGTGTAGAGGAATCCTCCCTTCCTCCCTAGGTTGGGAAAAATAAGTTGGGAATTTAAAAACATTTTGGAATTTGAATTGTAACTCATGGTCCTTTGATTAATTTTTCATAAAGAGTAATAACAGTGGCAGAAAGGTTTTGTTGTTGTTGTTGTTTTTAATATGTTTTAAAACAAAACCCAGTGCAACTTCTGATTCAGGGGAATGCTAATATTGGGGGAAGAGCAGGTTTGGCGTTTTGGATGGAATATTTCATTCTATTATAGCTCATAATTTTCCAAGTTCTTTAAACTTAAATACTAAAATGAAAATACTATTTTTTTTAGCTCTTTTTAGTTAAAGCATAAAATGATAAAAATTGTATTGTAAATATAAAGTCTTTTCTTTTTGTTATAAATAGAGGAAGGTGTTATATTTGGTCTCTCCCACAATTCTTCCAGAAATTAGCACCTCTTAGTGTAGAAGTAATCACCTTAGCCAAACATTCACTTGAGGGGGAAAGGAGGGGGTGGTCAAGGAGGAAGCTGAGCATATGAGATTAATTAATTCACAAGAATAAAACTTTGGTCTTATTATTACCTAAAGGTTTGGATTTACATGGACAAAACTCATGAAACTTGACTTTGGACACTTCAGTGTTGGACCTTCATAGTGCAGCATGGGTAGTGGTATAACTTAAGTTCAAAACCAGAAAAAGCCACCATGCTTTTTGTTTGATTATATCATGTGGAAGAATGGTTAAGTGAAAAGGGGCATGATCTCTTAGAAGTGAGCAATCCTGTCTTCACAATAGAGGGAGGATCCCATGGCTATGTGAACTGTCCTTGAGCATTCCTAGACCATTACAAAAGGGGAAGACAAGTAGTGGTAAACAAGTCAAGGAGGGGGCCGACAAGCCCCTCCACGTGAACAGCAACTTTGCACCAATCGTGTATTCGCTTTAGGCACGTGAACAGAGACTGTAAACCAATCATACAGCTATTGCTAGTGCATGCTTATTGCTTGTCTATATGTACTCTGTGTAAGCTCTAATAAAGGGAGAACGACCATACTCATATTGAGACTCATCATTACTCCGGGTCCGTCTCCCACTCCGACAATATCAGTTTTCAGTTCAGCCTTGTGTGATGAAGGAATTTAAAGCCGTAATTCATCAAGGTAATTCAGACTAATATTACAATAATTGCCATTATACATTATTGTGAAAAGGAACATTGTTGCCTTAAAAGGAAGCTTGTGGTTTAAAGACAGTGCCACTTGAAGTTGCTATTGGAGGGAAAGTATTAAATCCTTTTACCTTTTTTTCCCAGATTGGATTACTTATAGTAGAAATGCTGATGGTTTAAATCAGGCCAAAGAAAGTGTAGCTAAACTAGTACTAGTTACAGTGAGAGTTTCTTGCAGGACATGTCTAGCATAGACAAGGAAGGTGATAGACTGTATCTCTTCTGAAAATTCACTTAGTTACACAGAAAAAGAAAAAAAATACTTTTCATTCACTGTTGCCAGGCTCTTACTCTAAAGACATATCTGAATGACATGGCACTAAAAAATGATCTACCACAGAAAATTGCGACCTAAAGATGCACTTAAGTGTCTCCTAAGAATGGAAACATTCTCGGTGATGTTAATAAAACTGCTGAGGAAAATAGAGTTGTGCTGAAGTAAAATGGGTCAAAAGTTCATAAGGAATCTGAAACATATCTGGAAAACAGAATAAAAAGAAGCTAAAGTGCTCTCCTCCAGGGCTCCTAAGCTTTTGAGTTTGTTGAAATGTCACTGCTTTTGAGACCAGTAACAAGTTTATTATTATTTTATTGTATTCCATTTTCCATAAAAATAAACCCATTGATCATAGGCCTTTCCTACTGATTCTTCAGTGTTGAGTTTCAGCTGTGCCAATAGGGGAAGAATTTCAGGTTGTTTAAAAAAGCAATCTTTGCGGTACTCTAGAAATTCTGTTCCAGAATTTGTTCCTGTGTTTGTTAGAGGTCAGAACTGCGATATTTGTCCACCAATTCATTTCATATAACTATTGCTCTGAGCAGGCATTCCAAGACTGGGGTATAGAACTGCTAAATGAATATAAACATTAACCTGAAACTTGCATGCTACTATTACTCATATCATAAATAATTTAAAGATCTGTCTGGAGGTCAACCAGTTCAATCGCCGTTCATAGGTGAGATGAGGTCAGGCTGCTCAGGGCCTTTCCCACTCAGGCTTTAAAGGAAGGAGATTTCACAGCCTCTCTGGGCACCACTTGCAGCAGGAGGGGGAAAAAATTCCTTATACTCAATTGGAATTTCCCTTGTTGTAACTTGTCCATTGCCTCTTGACCTGTTGCTGTGCACCTCCACGGAGAGTCTGGCTAAGTCACCTCTACACCTCCAGCAATTAAATCTTCCTTAAGCATCCTCTTCTTAAGGCTGAATAAATCTTTTCCTCATATATCGCATGTTCTTCAACCACCTAGTCACCCTAGTGGTGCTCTGCTGGACTCGCTCCAGTATATTTATATCTTTCTTGTACTAGGGAGTCCAAAACTGGAGGAACCCTCTGGAACGGGGTCTGCGAGCTGCCAGCCACAACTGAGGGGGAACATCCAGTTCTGTTAATGTTCTCTCTCTGCCAGCTTCAGGACCTAACACCAGGATTTATTTCATAGGCTTTGCACTTGAATTTTCTCCACCACAGGAGATGGAAAATAGCAGAAAAGTATAGACAAAAATAGACAGGAAAAAAAAAAGTATAAAGACATGGAATAAGAAATTAATAAATTTTAAAGGTTGTAAGTGACCACTGTGATGGGCTAATATAATAGCGTAGTGGAACTTCATCTCTGTCTTTAGGCTTCAGTCAACCTTAGACTATTAAATTACCTTTTAATAAGGCATTCAAAGTGAAGGCAAAAACTGAAGATGTATAGAGATCTTACCAATGTCTTTGGGTAGTTTTTACACTGCCTAATTAAATTTACCGCTTGCAAATAGACGTATGCATATACATATATTTCTGACACTTTACTTCCAGAAATTAGATCTTGCCACACACACATCCAGCTATACTAGAGTATTTTTTTCTTTTAATTTCAAGAATTACTTTCACCTTTCTTTTTTTTCTTATTTTGTCCGGTAGAAAAATTAATCTTAGGGTAACACAGTACATTAAAAATGCAACAGAAGCAAGTTTGCTGCAAATCCTTATGAAAGTTTCAACATGACATTTCAGATATTTACAGTCCTTCATTTAAGGACACTGGCTGGCTGGTCTAATAGCATTCTTGATAGTTGCAAGTTGATTAATGGTGACCAGGCAGACAAACCATTTCTATATTTTGTTAGGTCAAAGTATTTCCACTTTTTAAGAATATTGCATCTGTTGGAAAAAAAGAACACCAAAGTGTAAATACATATCTCTCATAGCAACAAAAAGTCAAAACAGCTTTCAGAAAAATTCAGAGGACATAATATACCTTTTCAAAGTGATTTTATTGTTAACTGCACACTTTGCACACCCACAATGGATGAGGAGATGACTTTTCTTGTGTACTTTTTAAATTTATTTTTGATGAAAGTTAGATAAGGAAGAGCAGAAGAGGGAAACTCCCTTCTCAAAAAGGGAATTACTAGTAGTATTGTCTAGTAGTAGAAATATTATCTACTTCCTTACAGATGAAGGAATTTTCTTTCTTCTTCAGGGAAGCAGATATTTCCTGAAGATAATTTTCCTTTTTCAAATTTTAAAAGGATTTTGCGGAAGATTTACTTCCAAGAACTGGAGAATTTTAATAAAGATTCTAAAAATGGTTACTCTTGATGGAAACTTAGAAATATTTAAACTACTTCTTTGGATTCTCCTCCCTTCTTGTCATTTTCCTCAAGGTTATCTGTCATACATTTCTGATTTTCAATTTATTATATTCTAATGGTGAAAGCAAATGTCATTAATTTTTTTTTAATGGTTTCCATCCAAATCCTTGTCTCAGATACTTAGAACTATCCAAAATGCTTATTACATTTCTTTTTTACATATTTTAGGCTAGACTTATTCAGAGGTAGAAATATTGAAAATTGTAATGCATTTGGGTTGCTAATAAAATATCACGGTTTGAATTAGAAAACATATCTCCAAATCATCCTTATAAAATGGTTTAAGATAACTACTCTAGATACTCAATTTTTGGAAATTCAATATACACTTAGCAGAACAAATAAATAGGTTATCACAGCATTTCTCCTATTTGTTATTGTTCCCCCCTTTGCCCTCCTGTAATTACTTTTCAGTTTCAGCAGTTTGTAGTTCTCTCAGATTTTTTCTTTCACTTCCTGACTAGTGTTTTTTCCTTAACTTGCATGTTCCTGTGAAGGGCAGCACTTGTTTGTTCAGTATTCACAGCAGATGCACTGCTGCGTTGCATTCGGTTGAGAGAGGAGCGACTGGTCAGCAGGGCAGAGGAGTCTTTCTAGGTTTCCAGTATGGGCTGGGTGCAGGGGACCACTGACAGCTTGCTTGATTTGACAGCAAGGCGAAACAAGGGCTCTTCTTGCAAGGGTACTGTCGGCTGGAGATCTGGTTTCAGAACCTTTTATTTTGTCTCAGACAGCAGAGCTGAATTTTCTCTATTTAAACAAGTTCCGTTATTTCAGACTATATTTTAATAAAACAGTATAAAAGATTTAAAGTTTTGGGGTATCTTTTGGGTATTTTCATTTAAAGAAGAGATACAAGGAGGTTTGCCTCGCATCCATGGGTGATGTGGGATGTCATTGCGAGTCCCTTAATTTATGCCCGTAAGTGACTAAAATCATTCTTGTGTTGCATCAGTATAACATTTGAGATTGTGATTTTTAAAAGAAATGTAAGTTTGTTCTTCAAATTTGCAGTAAAAGTTATCCAACATTAGAAAAATGAATGTCTGATTGACAGGGCTTGAATAAAGTGTTCTGTGCTGTGTAGGGAGTTGAATGATTATTTTTTTCCTGTTTTCATTGTATGTATCTTCCAAATATCCACAAGTTTCATACAAGGCAGATTTCCACTAATTTCCCCCTCCTTTTAAAAGAAAATAAATTTTCTTTATTCACAGCTTTTCATGTGATGTTAACCATTTTGATAACTCTCCTGATTTTTAATTTTTCATTAGATGATAGTTTTTTTACATCAATTTTTGTATAAAGCAGCAAATATTGTCTGTGGAACACTTTACATTTGCATTTCTTGCTTCAGGGTTTTCTTTCTTTCTTTTGTCCTGGGGTTAAAATCAATCATTCACACGAAAATGAGGTTTACTTAGTAACTGGAGTTGTAGAAGCAAAGGTTTCCAAAATGAACTTAGCAAAATATAACAAATTTGACAAACCCTAAAAATCTAGGATTTATTTTCAGAAATTCAGTAAAATACAATCCAACAACTTGGCAGAATTATTAAATGGAGAAGTCATTCTGCTGGCAGGGGATTTTCTGTTCCTCAGCCTTTTTAGATGACTCAACACTTCCACATTAGTTTTACTGTTACTGTGACCCTGCATTTTCTTTATTAGCCTACTGCATAATGTTTAAGCAATCATTTGAGACGCTATGTGTAAGACAAAAATCTTCAATTTTTAGAAAAGGTACATTTGTGCTCACAATGAAATTGTTTCTTAGAATATTGCACAGCCGTTTCGGCTGAGCTGTGGCGATCATGCAGATATAAAATGCAAGGTATCATGTTCTTTCAAAACACTTAGGAACTTTTGAATAAGAAGACACAAAAACAGTGTGCCTTTGCAAATGCACAAGGATAACAAGACATTTAAGCATTCTTATAATGCCTTCCCAAGATAAGTTTAGGTAAGGAATTAACCACATTTTGCAGCCCTCCAGCTTAAGTCACAAGCAAGTTAATGATTTTTTTTTGACAATACATAATACTGAAATTTATTCTAATCTTTGGTAATGAAGAATTTAGAAGTTTGTGGCAAGAGCTCTTTCACTGAATAAAGTCTGGGAGAGTATAAAACAAAAGATAATGGAGTGACAGTTGAAGAGGCTTAAATGAGAAAAATCAATGTGTATATACATTGTGAGAGAATGCACAAAGTAAAATATGAGGTGAAAAAATATGGAGGATAGTTTGAGACCAGAAGTAAATGAGACCAAAAGGATCACTGGAAAGCTTAGAAGTTTCTCATCAGCTTTAATCCTTTATGTTTGGGGGAAGGAGGAAGATGTAAGGGGGCAATTGTGCAAGGAAGGGAAATGAGTTCTCATTGCAATTTCGTCTTGGAAAATGTCCAGCGTGTAGTCAGAAAAAGGAGAGTGGGAGATTTGTGAAAGGAACCACAGAAGCTGCTGGAATAGCACTCACTTTAACCAGAGAAACAGAGGTCAGTCAATGGCCAAAGAAAGAGGAAAACTTACAATAATAAAATAAAGAGAGAGAGAGAGAGAGAGAGAGAGAGAGAAAGAGAGTGAAATCTTGCCCTGGGCTATCTACCTGTGCAATGCAAGGGGGAATACTGGAGGAAAGCAGAGTGCAGGTTATAATGCAAGGGTGCAGAGAAGGAATTCTGAGTGCAGAGAAAGTTGGAGACATTAGATTGTTTTGTTTTATTACCTTCCTACTTAATGCCAGTTCCAGTCAGCCACACCACAGCACCTCTTTGAGATTGTCTCTACGATTCTAAAAATTTCTTTACCTTCTGCAAAGCAAAGCAGAAGTGCTAATGTTGAGAAATCATTTGGGCGAGCTACACAGCCGTTGGGGGTTGATAATACTTTCTTTCTAAATCTTCTATTGCCAGACTGGGACAAAAATGGAGGAGAAATACGAGTAGAGGTCTGACTAAGAATGAAGAAAAGCCTACCAGGCCAACAGTAGAACAGTAGATGAAGAAGAAAGTAGGACAGTAGGTGAAAGAATAGTTTTTCAATAGGCTTATCTTCCCTCTGTCGCCTACCAAACCTGGTAACCTTAGGTTTAGTGCATATCTAATTCCCATTTTGACATAGTCTCCCTTTTCTTATTATTTTGAGCAACGTACAGTAGCTCTGATGTGCCCAGATATTTCTAGTTTGGAAAAGGGGAATCAGGGGGAGAAGACATAAGTAAGGGTATAAATATTTTTCCTTTCAGTCGCAGAGAGAAAGGTTCGGCATTTCTAAATACATGAACAACTTTTCAGTGGTATCAGTATGATTTCAGAACAAGTCTGGTGTTTTTTATTCTCTAAATTCTAGAATGACACATCTCTCAAGGGATTTTAAATACCCCAGAGCCAGTGGGTTGAAAAAAAATCTGAACACTGACAGCAGCCTTTCCAGGCAGCTTCAAATATAGGAACCAATATAGTCCAAATAACTATGAGCAACTGTGTAGCACAGATACAGAAAATATTCTTAGAGTGAGAAATAAATGGCTGTGGGTATTCATATTCCATGCAACTAGTAAATATTCTCAGAAAACAGAAACAATGATGTACAATATTGGACTTTGGGGGAGGAGGCCTCTGAGTAACAAAGATTTAAATGAAGTATTCGTACTAGATTTGCATATATTAATAGCTTAAATAGAGCAGTTTTGTAGTTAAAAAAGAAGCAGAATAGAATGAAAAAGGCTTTGGTGTTTTAGTAAAAATGTCACAGTTCCACAGACAGGGAGATGGTGACTTTTGATAAATTATGTCTCACTCAAAGAATTTTGTCTTTGACTAAATTGAACAAAATTTTGTCTGTGGGAGAGGTGAAATGTCCTTTTGATCTTCTTTAATAATATACCCAAAGCTAAAATCTCCTCTTTCTCTCATTGCAGATTATCATTAATGTCATTTTAATGTCAGGCTCCCTGTCTACTGGAGATGGTCACCTAACGCTATACTGTACAAATCCAGGCAATAGTTAGCCACAAGTAATGGTTAGTGGTGTAAGACAGAGGCTTTTTCCTTTGTGAGTTTTTATGCCATTGTTCTGGTCTCTCTAGCTTTTATTTATATTTAACTGTTAATTTTATATATTTAAAAATTTAACTTGAAAAATAAATGAGTGTCCTAATACATTCTGTTTAAAGGTGTTGCTTGAGCAGCTAAATCATTGATTTTCCAGTCACTGTTGAGTGGATATCCTAATGATATCTCCAGTCAATTGCATTTTGTAGATTTTTCCCCCCCCCCCATATAAAATGCTACATTTCTTTCTGGAATAAGTGTTCTCTAAAATTATGAAACTAAACTGAGAAATGATTGTAGGTGCTACCTCCCTATTTCATCTCAATTGTTCTAGCAGCCTTGAAGCTTCTCTTAACTGAAGTAAACAGATAAATATTCAAGATTTCTTGCTCTTTAAGCAAAGCTGTGCATCTCTCAGGGGGCAGAATATAGTCCGTTCCTTAAGTCATTCATTCTGTTTGAAATTTAACACCAGAGGTGAAATAAAATAAGATGTTCATGAGCTAAGAATGATATAGTAATAGTAGGAGAATTCTGTCACAGTTGTTTCAAGTAGTCAATAAATTAATGGCCTTCTAGATGTTACACTGACACAATCAAGGACAAATAAGAAATGGTGCTTACAAAGATCACGTAATTTTAAAAACTAATCTTTTTTTTAAGAAATAGTTCTCTGTGGAGGTGGAAGATGTGTGAGTTTGTGGAAGCCTAATTTCCAGTGCATTTATTTCTTCTGGTTGGTTGACTTTTGAAGCTAATTAACACTAAACACTTAGTGTGAGCTCAGCCTTCATGTGCACTTAGTGTGCACTCACCTCCTCATGAGGAGAAAATCCTCATTCAAAAGACATGTTACAAATGTCATAGCATCAGGAAAATTTTCAGCCATGCATTTCTTTCCTGCAGGGTTTCTCACAACGATAGTTAGCCTGGCAGAATAAAGATTTGTGGGAACTTTTTTTCTATGGGATAGCACACAGACTTAAAGACTTTTATGGGGAGGAAAAAGATGAATGACTGACAGAGCCCAAAACCAGGTTCAGAATCACATACAGTGCTTTAATGCAGCGTGAAGGATTGGCTGTGCTTGGAGCACAACAGGGATCAGAGTGTCAAAAAGGTGAGGGTCTCCTGTTGTCTTTCAACAGAAGACTGGTTCCCACTTTGTGCTCTTTGGCTGTATCTGTGGATCTGGCTTAAATACTACCTGAGCCTGTGAAACATGACCTCTGCATGGTGCAATTTGAGGTACGCATTCACACTGCCACTGGCTGTTAATTGCCTTCTCTTTCGATTCCTAGACCAAGATTTTTGTCTTGGAAAAAGAATGATTCAGTATTAATTATCTTTTATATAGCCTGTGTATCTCTAATTCCTGTAGGGTTTTATGTGCTCATTTTTTTAACCTGACATACAGATGAAGCAATTCCCATCTCTCCAGCCTAAAATCCGCTGACATTAATAGGGATAATTTATCTCAGTGTGGGTTATAATTTCACAGACAGAAATTTTCATAAACAGAAAAATGTTACATTTCATAGACCATATGTGTATGTATGTGCATATACCCATCTTATTTTTGTATATAAATTTACTTTTAATGTACTATGAAATAGAGCCTTTGTAAGAGATTCTATGTTACTATGATTTCTTCTATAAACTGCCAAAATGATATGTAGCGCAAAATGTAGTGTGTGTGTATGTATCTAAATGACTTGAAAAGAATAGAAAAATACCTTGAAAAAGGATGGCAAATCACTTTCAGTTTATTACAAGAAAGAGTTCATTAAAATATAAAGGAGAAAATAGCAGTTACTTGTATAAATAACAGTTACTTGTATATCTTGCTAGCCATGTTTGCTTTGATTAAGAAATGTGTAGCTTATTCAGAAACTTATTTTACCTTGCACTTTGTCACTGACCTAAAAGATTTGCTGCAGCCAAATGTAAGCTGAGAGTTCTTTCATCTCAAGATGAGAGTACATCCCAAGATGCAGTACAGTGTGTCCTTATCTTTGGTTCCCTACCGCATTCTGTTCTGGCTTAATTTTAAAACTGGAGACTAATTATTGCTGCATACACAATGACCCTGACCCAACATTTATTTTAATTCCTCACTGATAGGGGGTGAACTTTATCAGTTCACTTTATCAGTGAACTTATTGAGAAGGATAAGAACATTATGTAACAAGAACAAAAAATATTTTCATGGTCACACTTGCATACATTTGCTTCCTGTTCCATTCTTGAGGCGAAAAATCACACTGCACATCCTCTTAACCAGAAAATAAAAAGAGATGCAATATCTGTAGAAGACACTGGTGTAACAAATACTTAGCTGTGTTAACTGACATTTGTCACCTTACTCTGAAATGGAAGAATAAGCTAGCGGGCATATGTAACCTGGCCCTAACCTATTATACGAGCCTGCAGGTATTCTGCATGGCTGACTAGTAACTTGGGTCTCTGGGACTAGTAATTAGAGAATTGTTCTTTCAGAAAATTTCACAACTATTTTAGTTTAACCAAATAATTTCATAAATTCTTTGCCATGCAGTAGCTCTGTGCACTGTGATTCTCACGAAAGGTATCAGCAACTAAAATTAGAAACACTGTGCTATTGTCCTCAATGGTTCATTCACTCATAGGCAAGAAATAAGCCTGTATTTCTTGCTTACTTATTGATTTACTAACCCATTGCCTTAGAGAGATGGAATGATTTGTGCACAGTTGCTTAGACTGGAAAAGTTCTATTTTTAGATTCACTGCACTATTTAGATGAAGACATTTACTAAATTTGGTTAACTTGTCAATGTCTGACCCTTCCATATTTTAACAAATATGTCTATTGTAATGCAGTTTCTCCCTTTCCACTCCATGCTCTTCCCTCTTCTTTTCCATAGGTGAACACAAATCCAACCAAAGTTTTGAAGCAGAGACTGGACGGTGGTTCTTGAAAAATGAACTAGTGCATGGAACAGAGCTGCTTATACTAAACATAAGTGAAATAACGTTTTTTATAGGATTAGTCTGCAGCTAATTTTGTGAAATCCTCTTGAAAGACAGAAAATGTTAATGGCTGACTACTGTCTTGAAAGTAAAGCTAAATCTAAATTTCAGAATGTACAGATAAGGCTTAGCTCAATACAGCTTAAAATCATTAAAATATGCTAAATAAATTACTGATACAATTAGGTACTGTTTCATTTTATTTTCTAACATAGTATATTCAAGGTTCCTCTTTGTAATTTTCCAAGAAAAGTCAAGGTTTTATTTTTCAAAATATATCACAGTAGAGATGGACAGAAAACCAAGCAAAAGAATGAAGTGGAATTCTCAGTATATCACTAAGAAAGTCAGGATGTACATGATCTAAATTTAATATCTCTGTCACGTGCCAGAGATTAGCCTACAACGATAACTCTGTAGCAATACCTGTCATCTTTTAATAAAACACAATGTTCTTGCATCTCTCAGTTGTTATTTTCTCAGAATTGGAAATGACAATTTTAACATATACCTAGAAAGTCAAAGATACTGATTCTGAAAGGACAGAAACTTCAGAATATGACTGTTATAAAAGCAAATCTAAAAGCGCTGCTTCTGATATTCTTGCTATTTTAAGTAGATTAATTTCTCTCCTTTATATTTGCAAAGTCTTAGGGTGAGAAATAGGGATTTAAAACAGAAACGCCTTTGAAATATAGCATGCTGTTATGAAATAAGATAATTATATTTTGGCTGTATGATGTGGAAATTGGACCAACAAGGTGTATTGCTTTCTCTGGGAAACCTGCCTTTCTGTCAGCCTGACCCAGAAAGAATGCCATTTTAAGAAAAGCAGCATGCCTCTAATGAAGATAGCAGTCGCCTTATTTTGGATTTCTTTTTGCCTTTCTGGTGATCCATAGCAGGTTTGTCTAAACCTAACATTGTGGTGACCTCAACTCTGGAGGCCGGATTTTTTTTTGGTGGAGGGCAGGGAGGGGAGAGGAGGATGGGGCGGTGCAGTATTTTCTACCTGTATGTTTCCTGACTCAAAAAAAAGTTCACTGCTGCTCTCTAGAGGCACTGTATCCACCTCTCTTTTTATAGGTTCTGAATGTGGGGTAAGAGATTGTTCTAGAAATATTCCCGAGTCCTGGGGCATCTTTTTTGCATGTGAAGGGAGGTCATGACCTTTAAAATTGTTCGCATTCACCACAAACCCTAATACCATTCTTCTAGGTCCAAATAAAACAAAAATCTCAAAGCGTACTTATAAAAATATTATGCGCCTTAATAGCCTTTGTAGAAATCATATAGTCATGGTAAATCATTATATTACTATTATTATTTAACTTCCAGTTGCTTTGTAATTACATGGTCCAAACATCGGTATGTCAGTTCTAACAGTACTTTGAGAAAGCCAACAAATAAAAAAAAATAAAATAAAATGGTTATTTGGTACTCTTTACTGAAGTTATTTACTGTTCTTTAATGCCAAGTGATGCATATTTCCCATTATATTTCTGGCCAAACTTTTTTGTTTGAAAAAAAAAATCTATTGAGTTCAGAAAATATTTTGTGAAAGGTAATTAGGAATTCATAGATATGTAACAAAAATTTAATTGGTTAAAAGCTATTCTTACCCAATCAGGGGAAACAAATCAAACATTATTATATACGTTTCCAGTCAAAATTAGCTAGCATTGCCTGAGTTTCAGTGAAAAGAAAAAGAAAAAATAAAAACTGTCAACTGAGAAGTTGAATGATTAATTATGCAGAAGAAATGCAAGGAAACTGTAAGCTCTGCATGAGCAATTTGCAAATTGAAGGTGAAATATATTCATTCTGTAATTAATTTCTCCACTGTAGTGATGAACAGAGATAAGTGATTGGTCAAAATTCATAAAAGGAGCTGATGGCAGAGAAGGAACAGAGGTGATTATCTCTAGAACTTGTCCTGTGCAGTTGCTGTTAGTCTAGACAGCCTTTGCCACGTAGCGGCTATTGTATACCTGTAGCAGGAATGTTCTGTTGTTACCAGCTTCTTCCTACCCACATTTTTTCCCTGTAGCAAAAACGTTAACAGTGAGAGTGATGTTCCATGCACCATCTTACAGTTTTCACAGTTTAGTGTTCAATTTTACATTTTTTTCAACTCATTTAAATTATGTCAGCCTTTGAAAAATTCAGGATTGTACCTTTCTTCACAGTGAAATCTAGGAAGCTGTCATGGTAAGTCTCCTCAAGCGCACTGTACTTTCTACTCAACTGTCTTTTGACCTACATTTGAAGAAATTTCCTGTTGAATATTTTTCTTCATTTAAACAAATCAAGAGCCATAGTACATTAAATGATACTGTAGTAAAAATGGAGTTTGAAAACTGTAGTTTGACATCTATTTTTGGAATAATATCAAAGTAAAAATTCCTAAGCTTCAAATAGTAATGAAAAGAAAACAATTCACATCTGTCATTATCAAAATGTCTAACGAAACACAAAAATATCTAACCCCCCCCCCCACAAAAATAACATTTTCATCTTTGCTTATGCCTGAAAGTGTTCAGTTCTATAGGGAAGAAATCATAGAGTTGTACATAAATGTCACTTAACATACAATGATCTTTAAAACATATGTTTAATTGTGTCTTATTATATTCTTATTTTTACCTTTGCTGATTCTGAGTAAGCCAGGCAAACCAACAAAGAAGGAACAAGCTCTGTGTATTAGCATCCACTCTACTTAGGGACAACCAAATGCAGCAGATATTTTTTTTTCTAATAATTTTAACTCCTTAGATTTCATAGGCAGATTTCTGTGCCAACATTTTTTCATCCATTTTTCTTTTGGCATCAGATGTTATGCTGTCACCTAAGCAAAATCTCTTTTCTTTTTCTGTTGAGACTGCCAACAAGGTTGCTACTCTAATTAGCACCAATAATGATTTTTGTATGTGCATATTTATGATGTGGACATTTATCCATTTGGCAATTATCCAAGGCAATAAAGCGGTTTTATGTAAAGCATTGACTGGACATTAGACGATGGTGATTTCTCATCTTAAGTACCAACTATGTTTTAGTATAAGGTACCTGCATGGTCATGTCCTCTATTACATATTTTGCTTATTCTGATTATGTCTGGCTACCATTTCTAAAATTAGACTTGCCTGTATCTAGCCCATGATTTTGATTTAGAATTCAGTATTTTGTTATTTGTATAAAAGTTATCTTTTGACAATTAACATGTTTCTTTTTTCAGAAAGCTTTATGACAAAAGCTCTGCTTACGATGTAGATGTCGATCTTTTAGCTGGACTCGGCAAAGGACAGACTGACTTCAAAATGAGATTTTCTTTCAGTGATACTTCAGTAAGAATCTGATCTCAATTACAGAAAGATCAGATCTCAGGGTGTGAGAAGGGGCAGCTGTGTCATCCAAATCTGGATTGGAACATTTGTTAACTCTAGGTAATTTGCCCCTGGAGTTAGAGTTGAACACAGATCTGCACTCCTTTATGTTTCCTGCTGAGAGAAGGCAGCCATTCTTCGGCAGCCTGGAGTTCTGCAACTCTTTTGCATCCCACTCAAACACTAAGGCCATGAACTCCAATCCAGGGTGTCATTTCATACCCAAGTCCCTACAAGTCCCCTGAGTGCTCTGGCTGCACCCTTGTATTTAGAATAAAAGAGCTGATAATTTGCCTATGCTTACCAGAATAGATATTAAAAAAAAAAAAAAAGTGTATAACACAGAAATCCAAAGGTTAGAAAACACAACTCTGTTCTGCAGATACTAATGATGGGTTTTCAAACTATGATGGATGTTTTATTTTTGTTTTTTCCCTTTTCCCCTACACAGATTTTTGTTAAAGGCAAAGATGTTTGTTCACTTTAGGATGTTTAAGACACGCTACTGTGAAAAAGAAAGTATGCTGTATACAATAGCAGCCATATTGTTTTAGCACAAATACAGAATTTCAGTGAATTACCTGGCAATTTTTTTAATGCATGGCTGTGTTTTGTGGGAATGCATTGCTCTCCTCTCCTCTCCTCTCCTCTCCTCTCCTCTCCTCTCCTCTCCTCTCCTCTCCTCTCTTCCTTAATTCAAAGCAAATCTTACAGACAAGTGATTTATCTTTGTTAATGGGGACTTAGGGCAAACTTTAGTGTTAAAATGAAGTGCTCATTTTTCTACTCCAGTGCCTTGTTTTCTCTACTACAGGAATACTAAGAAATTATTTGAAAGATCTGTTATAGATTATGTTTCTTGGCACGAATCTTTTAACATCCATCTATGCAGATCTCATTTTTGCTTTTAGAATGCAACTTTAACTTTTTTCACCTTTTTGTTAGATGGTTGACTGAGGAATTTTCCTTTACTTCTAATCTTAAATACACTAGTAGAATTGCATCTTACTGTTCTCATTAGAGTATTCTCCCCCCACGTTTTTTGCCTTTATGATTCTTATATATAGTTTATATATATAGTTATATACAGTTATATATAGTTATATATATATATATATATATAGTTAACACTTTTATTTCTTTCTATTTATTCTGAGATCATATCTTGATTTAGATAAATGTAACTGTTTGGGCCCAATTGCAAGCATAACCTAGCTAGCATCATTTATCCGATTAACACAAGTGTCGGAGAAACTGAAGAGTAGGGCATACATAGAGAAGAGGGCAGTCTTGGCAGCCTGACTAGGCTGGTAGGACTCTTCCTGATACTGTTGTGGTGTGACCTAAGTGACTGAAGGCAGGGCATTTAACATCTCTTGGTGCTTCAGTTTTTTGAAGGCCAGTGGGGACACTAATGGCCTTAAGGATATCCTTGTGAGGAAAAATTCATCAATACCTGTGAAAAGGTCAGATCTCCTGACAGTCCAAACAGAAAGGAGAAAGATGATTATAGCCTTTCAGA
Organism: Apteryx mantelli; assembly: GCF_036417845.1. Taxonomy (NCBI): domain Eukaryota; kingdom Metazoa; phylum Chordata; class Aves; order Apterygiformes; family Apterygidae; genus Apteryx; species Apteryx mantelli. The sequence continues at coordinate 83,625,253 of NC_089979.1, forward strand.
TTAGGAGGGAGTGGTTGTAATGCCAAAATGCACCGGCCTAGGCAACAGAAAATTCAGATCTTATTCCCAGTTCTATCACTGACTGGTTTTACAGTATTTCTTTCTCACCCATTGTCTGTCTTGTCTCCATTTAGACTGACTATGGTTGAGGTCTCTCCTGATGGAGTGCTCTTGAGGTCTCTCAAAATGTAAGAAGCTGTAAGCTTCTGATGATGAATAAACACTGAAGATACTGTCACAGCTGTGGAAGGCATTGTATTAAGACAGACTGGTCTGAAGTAGAAACATTTGGTGGGATGGAGATGGGAGAAGTGCTCCGAGAATTCTCATAAGGGATAGCTTAGATCAGACCAAGAAATAATTTACAACATAAAAGAATATTGGAGTTTAATGGAGTCAATGATACAAAACCTGTATTCCCCTTCCAGCAGGGGAAGAAAAACCTATCTACAGTATATTTATATTGGTACATTTGGTTTTGGCATACTTCTAATTAAAACACAGGTAATCAATTGTTACTGATATTTTATGCCTCTCAGGTGAATGTTTTAAGCACAGAAATTAAAAATTTCTAGTAAGTAATAATTATGTATTCAGTTAAAAACAACTTTTACCAGAAGTCTGGACTGCTTTCACAAGCTGAACATCCCATTTCTGAGTGACAATCTGCTTTTGCATTGAAGGAGAAAATACTGTTTCAAAATTCTGTCGTTGTCATCCTCCTCCTCCGTAGCTCTTTTGACTGTGCAGTGGGACAGATCTGGTGAGGTCCATTAGAATCTGACACAGATGATGACCATATGCGCACGACTACTAGCCTCATATTGTGCTCTAAGAGATGTGCATGCCATTTTCATTTAACTGAGTAAAATGCTTTAAAAAGGCCATTTCATTAAGATTCTACAACATCCCAATTTATCTTATACCTGAAAATATGTGCAAATTCTTCTCTTTTGGATTTTCCCCCCAAAATTTGATTTTTTTTGGCCTGTAAGTTCTGGAGTTCATGCTAGTACCACTACTAACTGAACACTGTTCTGCACTCTATGTAGAATATGTGAGTCTTGAAATATAAGCTTGAATCTTCAATGGTGGTAATAGTTTAAAAGACTCAACCTTTGCTTCGCAACATTAAGAGAAAATCAAACTTGTTTTCCTAATAATCTAGCTGAGAAAAAAGATTTTACCTGTTTCTAATTTTGGCTATCTAGACTTTACCTACTCATACAAATCAAGTAGGTGAGTTCGTTATTTTTTTTATTTACTAGCAATCTCTCATTCCTTACAGCTAGGTATTATGCTGTGTCTTGGTCTGTTTGTATGCACAGAGAATTGAGTATACATAGGCAAGTTTTGTGTTTGTTTGTGATGTCTCTAGAAAAAATTGCATAGAATAGATAAAACCAAAATCTGGAATGATCTGATTTGCACATTAGTAGATTTTTTTGGTACAGATCTTGTGTTTGGTTTTATTGCTTCTATAGTATCCAAACGTGTATTTTAAGGGTGAGATTTGAAATTCATGGCGTTCTCTCTGAGTTATGGAACATAGTAAGAAACTGTACCTTGAAGTCCCTGCTCCACCTGTTGTCAAAAGTAGACTGAATTCTCCACTGAATTATCTAAAATAGCTAGAAATATTCCATGAATTATCTGGAAACTGAATCCTTATCATTCATATGATTTTTGGTAAGACATGTTAAATGTTGAATGCCATATTGCATTTCTGTTGTTAGACAGCTTCCCCCTCTCTAACCATTAAGTTTATCCCTGTGCAATTATAGATAGCAAATGAGAGATCATGCAAATCTTAAGGTTGGCAAGCCACGAAGTGATAACTGAAAAAGTTATAATAAAAAAAAAATAGTTTGCAACCACTCCCCATTCCATAGTTTTGTATTCTCAGTCAGAATTTTCATCTGGTTCCTACTCTGAGCTCTGCTGAAGAAAGCTGTTTCAAAATAAGGGCTGAATAAAAGCACAGGGCTAGAGTGCTAGTTTCTGTTAGAAGTCATAGCTGAAGACTTAAAAGGAATAGAAGAGACTCCTTCCTAGTGAGACTTACAGACCTGTGGGTTGCAACTGGATTTGGCACCAGCAATTCCTTTATGATCTGTTGGGAAAGAACAGGGGAATTCCTGTCTCCCCTTCTTCCCGCCCCCACCCCCCCTTCATCTGGCTTGTGCCCTGTTAAAGGCAGTCTCTGTTAGAGAGGTTTATTGGAGTATATCCTTTTCTCAACTGTACTGCTTTACTCCTTGAAAGCATGTCCCATAAAAGGGACAGCATAAGAAAGAACAGGTACTTTCTTGATCTCACTTCTGCTGTCCTAACTTTAAGGTGTACCTCCATTTGACCTCTTGGTAAAGAAGAAGGTTGCAGAAGAGTAGTACCCTTCATGATCTGTTAAAGCTGGAAAGGAGGAGAATCACATGTGTGTCCTGGTGATTGTATATGAGCCTTTCAACGAACTAATAAGGAGCTTAAAATGCTGATGAGTCCATCTAATTTCTAATGTGACATAGGTACAACCATACAAAGGTTGAAGCATAGTATTTATTTGTATTTTTTTTCCTTCTTTCTTAGCAGTGCTGTGCTTCACCATCTGCTTTTTGTTTTCATGGACTCTACAAATATAGTTCTTGTTATTATTTAGGTTGAAAAAGTATGTTTAATTTGATTTTGTTCTCTGCAAAAATATGATTTCTTTCAAGTATGTGCAGTTGATCTAAAGGTGGTTTAGCTGTTCTTCTTGAAATGTCACCATCACGCTTGCCAAATGCAAAATTGATAACATATCTGGAAGAACTCAGATTAAATTTATCAAGAGAGGAGGGCTTTCTTGTGTATTTGTTCATTTGTTTGCAATTGCATATACATGTGCATTCTGATTTAAGTGAAACGGCATGGCAATACATCTCTTGTCATCTCTGCAAAAAAAAGATATCTCGATAACAGCATTGGTATACAATAACAAAATTAGAACCATGCAGCTAAAGCAAACATCTGAATAAACCCAGTGTGTAAAAATGTCATTTAACTATGAATTCAGAGAAACATATTAATGTTAGAAAGGAATCAAACATCCAGTTGTTGGAATGGTTTGTAACATTTCTCAGTTGTCACTGAACAGAAACGAAGAATGGAAAGACCATGGAAGAGAGAAACGTGGTAACTTTCATGTTAATATTACTGAGGACATCTTGAATAGCAATGTTGTATTTGCATAGTGTGATAATTTATATCTGCAAGTAAACTTTAACAATGTTTAAGCCAGTGCTAACAGCAAAATAATAAACAAAAGAGAGTGGGTGAGGGGTTTTTTGGTTTTCTCCTTTTTTAAAAATCAATTTTAGTGAAATAAAATTTAGATATTTTCTCTGATATATTTATTTAAATAGTATCATACAGAAATATTACCTTTTGCCCAAATCAGAAGACGACTATTCTAACAAAAGTATTCTGTTTGCTTGTATTAAACGGCATTATTTCCAAAATGCACTCTCTTTGTTAATGCTGCTACAAATATGATAGGGGATTTAAAGGATGTCACCAATAATCCACAGAGATTTGTCTTTATGGGGTTTTTTAGATTTTTTTTTTTCATAATCATTGGAGAAAACATTGACAAATTTGTATACAATACAGCTGTTTTATTGATATCCTTCTTGGTAGTTTCAGCTTTTTGTGTGTGGTCTTTTGTATGATTTATGTTCTATTTACACCATTTTTGGGATGTTTTCTAGGTGACTATAAACTATTTTGTTTTACTGTGCTAATATTTGTTTGTAGCATCAGAACACTTGAAGACTCAGATACAGAAGTAGTAAGAGAGATGATTAATAAAAACAGCACAGTTTTAGCGGATACCAGAAAATAACTGCAATGAAGGAAAGAATGGGTAATTCACTCTTCAGAGGCTGATTTTATGGAAGGACCACTATATGTTTATGGCTTTTAATAGTAGGGAGAATACATGTTTGGTTTAAAATGAGATGCCAACGACTTAAAGATTTCAATTGGCATTCCTAGATTTTCTGTCATGATAGATCAGTGTAGACTTATAAAGAAATGCAGAGGCACTGCAAGACAATGCCAGGATTACACAGAGAAAGAAGAGAAGTAGTGTTATTGTCAAAGCAGGAACTCCATCTGGTATGAAGATTACTGAATGGAAATGTGTGGTGATATTGCTTTTAGAAGAGTGACACTTCGGACTGGGTACTGGTCTGCTTGAATTTTTGTTCCTACAGCATTTGTTCTGAAATATTCTGAAATATTTTGCTCCTTTCTTCCTAGGAATAGCCTTTTGTTCCTAGTCCCTTCATAGTCCTTTGACTGTTCGATGTATATCTTGCCTCAGCTCCCTTATTACCACCCCTTTCTTCTCTTTCTTCTTCCTTCTTCCTTCCACCACTATATATCTCTGTTGTTTCCCTATTATTTTATTTAGCCACCTTTTAATGTTTTCTTCATCTTTTTATGTCCTCTATTTGTGAGCAGTCTCTTTGTGGTAGTGGTGGTGGTGTTTTTTGCCTGCATGGTATCTAGTACATTCATGGTCACTTAGTGAATAAGTAATACAAATTTCAAATATGGGTGTGCACATAGCCATTCTAAAACATCACTATTAAGATTTCAGATTCTAGCATGCAGAAATTAGGAAAGGTAAAAATTATTTGCTTATGCTGCAGTTGACATATCCTTGAGCATATGTGTCATAATATCTTGCTACATTATTGCACTGAAGGCACATGATTAGTAGTATTTTCCTAGTAAGCATCAGTTCTGCATTAACGTCATTGTTTAATGTACAGTGTATGGCTTGTTTAAGGCATACTTTTCAAATTCTGCTTTGGTATAACTTTCTCAAGCACTTCCATAGTGCTTAACATTATAATAGTTGCATGTTTTCCAAACATTATTTTGTGTTCTCAACACATTTCTGAAGTGGGACCTGATGTTAAGTACAAGTTGACTTAGTTCACCAAATATGAGACTCAGACCACCATACCTCACTTTTATAATTTTGTGCTCTTATAATATTGCAGTATGTGCTGAAGAGGTGAGCGTTCAGCACTTCTGCATACCAAACCTAGCTCTTCAGCCAGAAACTTATAAATAAGTGGGCATAACAGGAAAACACCAATGAAAAAAATCTGGTTGAAGTGACATGCACAGCATCATACAAGCATAGGTGTTAAAGGATTAGATATGATCCACTTCTAAGGGGAATTCATTTTTGTCATGAGAACTTCCATTTTCCCCTCCATTCTGCCTCATTCACTACACATTTTCTGGCTTCTGCAACATAAAAGACAATCTTTTCTAGACAACAGTTATCTTGCCATGGCTCACCTGGGGGCCAGTCTATCTTGTGCAATGAGGAGGGAGGTACTTTTGGGAGTGTATGAAGGGAGATGAAGAGGAATTAGAAGTTTGTAATAATTAAATTGGCCTCTTTGCATCTATACACTATAATATTTTTTAAATTTAAGTTATACACAGGCAAAGTTAATGCTGGCATTTCTTAATCTTGGAGTACTTGATTTCACAGCATTTTATTGTTAGGTTTCTGTGTGCAATTTTACAGAGGTTAAAAATATATCAAATGGGTAATGAAAAGAGAAAGAGAAATTGGATCATCGTATTCCATACAGCTCATTGCTAGGATTGGAACCTTTAAAAACACCACATTGATCTCCGTTTCTTCAGCTCATGAAATAACTCATATACTCTTATACTCCATGTGAGCTAACATTGAGCGGAGAGAATTCGGCAGACATTCGCTTATTGTCATACTTAGGAATCTGGGGTCTAATTCCAGTGTTTTTTTCCTGTCTTGTCTGTCTTCTACCTCAACATCCTCCTAAAAATGTAACCGTAGACTTCTGGAATCTCTACCAATATCTTCACTATAGTCTAAGCAGGTCTCATTGGACCTATCATATTCAGAAGAGGAAGCTGCCTACCTTCAACACAGAGATGGCAAAAAGCAAACCACAGTCCCTGGTACAGTCTGTATCTCTATTTTTGACTCTTTATCTGACTAGTGTGCCTCTTCCCCCCACCCCAGGTTTCCTTGTTCACTCTCCATGAATTTATGTCCCTTCTCCTATTCTGCCACAGTTTCTTCCTTCTTGGTTCTTTATCATAAATTTTTTCTTCTTCTTTGTCAGTCAATAAGAATACATCCTCCAGCCTCCGTTCCTTCTGCTGCTACTGCTCTTCCTTTATCTTAATGCTCCTTGACCTAAGCTGTCCCCATCGGTAAGCTTCTCTGGCTCAAAGGCCAGCTGTACCCTGTGGAGTTGCACATTCTGCCTTCAAAGCATGAAGGTTGCTTTACTCCTGTGAGAAAATTCCAACAGTATAATTTCTCCTTGTTCTCTGAAATCTCAGTATCATTTTTGGCTGAAGTGTTTTTAAATTATTTCTGCCTGAGGCAGACCATCAGCGTAGAAAATTTAATCCTAAATAATTTGTTTGGTAAATTTATAAGCAACTAAAAAGGACTCTTATAACAGGAAGTATTACGCAGTGTTAAAAATAGGCTATGATGCCACCTTGCTTTAAAGTTACTGTCATGTGTGTGCAAAAGTATATGGATGAATAACTATTTTGCCTCAGATATCGATATGCTATCAGTATAAATGAATGCTGGCTTTTAAACAGTTGACCACAGCAAGAGAAACAGCATTTAGTTACAGAGTATGACTTTTCTACAGTTAAAAATTAACTCTCAAAATTAATACAAGTTACGGGCACAAGTGTGACTTGCAGTAACTAAGCCTGAATAAATCCATGCCTCTCTATGATAAGGCTGGTTTGTTTTAGTTGAATAAAACACTGGTGACCATACAACAAAATACTCTGCAAGAAAGAGAGTAAATGCACATTCAGTGCAGAATTCTGAAGTTCTTGTTCCTGAGTAATTCCACTAAATCGTTCGCTTTCTGTGAATTCAGAATTTGCTGTAGCTCTGTGTGTGCGCACACATAAGTTTTTGTATATATGCACAATCTGTCATTTATTTGCTACTTCATGATTGTAAGTTAAATAGCAAAAGACAAACTGTTAAAAGGAATTAAAACCTTTAACTGAATTTTCAACACTAAGTATTTTGCTCATTAGCCAAAGAGCAGTCCAGCTTTAAAGAGCTATGTCCCAGCCATGTGCATGCATTTCCATATATCTGTGACTCCTTTCATGGTCATTTGATTGGTCCGTATTGGCAAATTGGAAGTGTAACTGTTATTCTAAGACACAGTGTTCAGATTCCTATTGCAGGGACTAAGCCTAGATATAATATTTCTGGTGATGGAAGCACAGTTAGTACAGGTAGAAAAGATGGTTCCATGAACTTCACCTTCAGGTTGGTATGAGAAGATTTGCCTAAAAGAAGAGAATTTTATGCTTTCACTTTTGCACAAATAAAGGGGTAAACTTGGAAAAGACAGCACAAATGTCTCAACATTGCCGATTCCACACAGATCATTGGGAACTGTGAATGTGTCTTTTCATAGTATAATGTCAAATGTTGGCGGTGATAAGGAAGCTTGACTTATATTCTACCCTCTCTTCCTTTCCTGGAAAAGGACTGAGAATTAAGTTCTTTGGGAAGCAGAAGGACATGTGGCGATTCTAATTTTTATATTGATACAGCAATGGGAAAAGGAGAAAGCAAGCAATGGAAAATCTTTACAAATACGTTATGCATTGTATTGCATATATTTATGTGCCCAAGAGTCAAAGCCAATGAACTTGTCTTTCCTTTAAAGATTAAGAATCTATTGATGAAGAGAGATGAGTTTGTCACAAACAAACCACTTTATCGGCTGTGGTGAAAAGAGATTTTTTTCCTCCTGGTGTTTTGGTGTTTTGCTTCTTTCTTTCCCCCCCCTGCTCCCCAGGTGATGTGTTCACATGTTAGTATGGCATATTCTTTAGATGCTGACTTGCTCATCTTTCAAAAGGTTGTGTTTGGGAGGTGGGTCATTTCTGTTCCTACTGATGGTTGCAGATCTGGGGAAATGACAGCGATTGCTTACATGATGAAGTAAGACAAGGCAAGAACCCTTTTCTTTTTATTTTATTTATTTTATTGTCTTCAGAATGCTACTTAGGACCTGAAAAAAGGCAAAACAGTTACCACTGAGTGGCCTAACAACATTGATCTGTCACCTATTCTTGTATTAGTTTTCCTAATTAGTTTTCCTAATTCCTAAAAATAGCTTTCACTGTTACTTTCTTCCTCGCTCACAAATAAGATATTTTTCAGCTTTTGTTTTAAGTCTTTTTTTTTTTTTTTTTAAGAGGACATTTTAACAACCAGAGAAAGTCCTTTGTGACACTTTTTGGATAGAGCAATACTGACATCCATTGGCTTAATCTTATGTAACTACTTGTTAAATCTCTCCTAAAAAATGTACACGTAACTCTCTACAGTATCACAGTGAAAGGATTGGACTTGATGTGATCCAAGGAGGATTGTGCTGAGTCCAATTTCCTCTATTAGAAACATGAACCAGCACAGATTACATTAGTGAAAAGGAACACATCTGCAAAGTGTGAAGCCCAGTAACAGTGGCTGAAATAATAAAATAAACACAGGCATTGCAAATATCAACTGGAGGAAAAAAATATTCATGGGGTATCAATAGTGACACTGACTTATTTTCAGATGATCTCTGGCAATGTGAAAATACCCCATATTATAGGAACCTGCCTTGTTTTATATTAATCATTAAACAATGAAGCAGGAGGAGAAAAGTGCTTCTAATCTAATAGCATAAGCACTTCAATAGAGAAAAAAAAACAAAAAACAACCCCCCCCCCCCAAACCTACCCTCTGGTTGCATCCGAGCGTGCTGATGCTGTAATTTAGCTTGGCACCATGCTAATTCTACTTATTTAGTTAGTTATTAATATTTGGTTGTTTGGAACAACATTGCTGCAACATCACCGGTGTTACAGAAAAGTGGTTATATTTAATCAAGAAAAATAAGGTTACAAAAAGCGGTCGAGTTTTCGGGCTTTATTCTCGCGAGCAGCTAAGTAGATTAGGCTGATTACCTCCGACTTCAAAAAACAGAGAGCCGCTCTGCCGGCGAAGGGAGGGCGAGGGGCTCCAGCAGCAAGGCCCCCGCGCGCTGAGCCCTCCCACTCGCATTCACTTGCAAATCGCTGTGCGCTCGGCAGAGCCGCCGCCGCCCGGCTCGCCCCTGCTCGGGGTAAGTGCTGCGCTGCGCCGCGCCGCGCCGCGGCCGGCCGGCCGAGCCGCTCCGCTCCGCTCCGCCCCGCTCCGCTCCGCCCGCGCTCTTCCTGCGAGCCGCTCTGTGTGCGTGTGTCTGTGTGTGTGTCTGTGCCGCTCCGTGTGCGTGTGTGCGTGTGTCAGAAGGATGCTGCTGTGCGGGGCTCTCCCCCCTCCCTCTCTAATCAGCAGCTCTGAATGAAAGCCAGTCAGAGAGAGAGCTCCCCCCTTAGCTTTGGTTCCCTGCTGTCCAGAGTTAAGTGATGCTGGGAGGGAAAAGCCGGAGTTAGATCCAAGTAGGATCTGTCTTAGGAAATAACAGCGGAAAACAAGCAAACAAAAAAGGACGTTAATAGCTAATTCTTCAGTTTTGTTTGGGGTGGACTACTTCACTTTCGCAGAAGCAGAATAAAAGGTAGGCAGATTTCTCATCTGTGTTTCCTTAAGCTGTTTATTATTATTATTTGAGCATTAACAGCATGATATTTAATGTAATGCATAAAACTGTTCTACTTAGATAACTTTTATGCATTTTATAAATGTGCTTTGGTAACAAGATGAGATGTGAAATAAATTTCGTTCTCTCCTCAAAGTAAACTGATATTTTGTATTCAAGATTGAAATACTATGCATTTTAGAAATCTCTTCCCCCCCCCCCCAGCCCAATAAGCAAGCTGTCTTTTGAGCAGCAGTTTCAATCTGTATTCAGTTACTGCAATTTCAGTAGGGAGGGGAGCAATAGTCTTTGAATTGAAAAAAGCACAGTGTTTCACAGTGTAACTGCTATGAGCATAGCATGAAACACGCACATAGGTGCCCCCACTCTCCGTGTGCCTCTGCAAGTCTGTTATAGCTTTCACTGCTACTGGTTTTGCCCTGAATCGAATTTCAGAATGATTATATGCACTTAGAGCAAATGCACCTTACAAAGGAAATCCCTGCAGAGATGGAAGTAGGGTGGATGCAGGCAATATTTCAAATAACTGTATAGAGCTATATGCACACAAAGAGAGAAAAATATTGCAAGGTTTAACATTTCGGGGTGGGGGGGAAGAGGAAAGGGAGGGAGAAGAAAATATTTAGCCTGCACCTGTGTGAGCATTTATTGCCACTGCTGCAATAAAATCCATATTTGATGTGGTGTTAAATTAATGCAGCACAATACAAGTCTAAATCCATGTTCCCAACTACTAACGATTGATGGCATTGTCAGCTGCATTAGAAATTTGCAGTAGGTTAATACTGGACATGATACTAGTTGCAGCCAGAAAAATCTAACAGCCCTTCAGCTTAAGAGAATGCATCTGCACGTGCAGTGACAAATAGCAACCAGCATTTTAAAACTGACCTATCATCTCCATTGCTTCCACACAAATGGAGCTGTTTCCTATAATCTTCACCTTTCATTTCAGTAAAAGCCTCTGTATTACCCCAACTGCACATCTATTGCTTTTAAGGTATTTTTTTGAGTTATATGACTTGCAGTGTATATATGTGTGTATGCAGATATGAATGTGTGCACTCTGCGAGGAAGCAGGTCTGTAAAGAATTATATGTCTTTTTTTTTTCATGCTAGCGGGCTTTGTATTTACATGGAGACGTTACTGGAGGGGGAAAGCAGGGGTTGGAGACTGGAGCACACTTCTGAATCTCTAAATTCCTTTTTAAATGTACCACTTACTAGAAATATTTTGAGTCTGGTGCAAACATTTTTGAGATTTTCCAGTTACTCAAACTTTTATATTAATTGGTTATTTTTTGAACTTAATAATAGTCTGTGCTATTTTAAAGGAGGAGATGGAAGAACGAACTTAGGGAACTATGAAAGACAAGCTATTTTTCCTAGTTGGAAAAAACAGCTTTTTAGAGTCAATATGGGCTTCTGTCAGGAGAGGAGTACTTTTTGGATCATAAACTGATAATCTAGTTTGTGCCTGGGGATCTTCTCAAATTTCTATATGGTAAATAAAAAATATGAGTGAAAAGGTCATTTCTGTAGTAGGTTTCTGTTAATTTTAGTCTTGCTTTATGTCCATGTTTTCTCTGTGTGGTGTCAAAATGATTTTGTACCCTTAAAATAGGAACTTTGTAATATATGAGGAGTGTTGATTATAATCTTTAAACTTGAAAATGCTGCTTCTGATTTGATTTTTGTTACTGTAGGTAGCACTGGAAAATACATCTTGGTTGCTTGATTTGCCAATGGTTTATATTTATAATGCTTGTGATTTCGCAACTGTTCATAGCAAAAAGGAAATATCAAAATATATCTTTAGGGGACATATTGGACTAAATATCAGAACTTACATATTCTGTGAAATGGTACCATTGATTTTTCATTATAGTAAATATGAGTGTAGATATAATAAAACTTCATATTTGCATGTTCTCGACAGACAAAGGGTCTGTGAGGAAACTGATGAAATACTCAAATGCGTTCATAGAAGATGCTGTGGTTACTGTTCTCTGTGCTTAGATGTAGCTGAAAAGTAAATGCATAAAAAAAGTCATACATCACTCAAAGCCATACGATCTCTTCATTAATTATGTAATAGATATTCTTAATATACACATGTATATATGCATATCAGTATACAAAATTCAACTAAGTTATGTCAGTTATAGTTATTCCTTGTTAAATAATTCAATGTAAAAGGCAGAAAAGGTTACTTTGAAAATAATACCTACTTCTGATTCTCAGAAAGTCATTTCCTGATCTCAACATGATTTCCCAAGGAAACAAATGACTGAGACAGGGCCTGTCTGGGTAATTCTGCGCAAATTACTTAGTTTCTATGTCTGCTAGCCAGATTTACAGCCAGGTGGCTGATATGCTATCCTCTAATAATTTCTAATTTCATACCTTATTACGCCACTAGGTTGCAGCATTAGTGCAAAGGGTCAAATTAAGATTAAAATATTGCTGAATGGTAGCAATGGGGGTGAGGTTTCTGACTATTATCATAATGTTATTTTTAATTAATTCATTATTATCACTTGAAACCAAGCTTGTAAACACTGAAGTGTCTTATGGACTTCACAGTATGTCCTTGTTCATGCATCTGAAGAATCTGCAGCACAGTCAGTTCTTTGATACTGTGTGATGGACAAAAATGGAAGGGAAGGATTGAGCATTTGGGCAAGTAAGTAGACAGAATATGCTTATATTAGATACCCTTGGGTAAGGGTTCAAGAGGTATTTTGTGAATGCCTTTAATGAACCAAAAAAAAAAAAAAGGAAAATTGAAATTCAGCAATAAGACTTTTTTATTACAGGCAGTTTAAGTATGCCGAGGTAAAACATTATGAAGGATGATTTCATAGTTTATTTCATGTATGTAAGAGAACCATTGATAGCATATTTTTAAATTTCACTAAATAGTATGCAACTATCAAGGAAAGCACAAACAAACTCGAGGTAACGTTCACTGAAGCCTTGGTTGACTATAACTTGTAAAACACGCACTTCATCCTGCACCCTCAGATGCAGTAATGTGAACACCTGACTAAACACTGTTCCTCTGTTGTCCAACTTCTGGCAAACCTTGAATGCAAGAACCACTGGTTCTGAATTCTGTCTTGAAATAAATGTTCCCCAAATCTCTCTTTAGGCCAAGAGGAACTCCTGTGTTGAATGTTTGGTTGCTCTTCCCTCCCTGGATTTACACCTCTTCAGCTTTGAGTCCTTGGCATGACGACTTCCTTAACTTGCCTGCTTCTGCTGGTCAGAACATTTACAAAAGAGCAATAGAACATAATCCTCATCTCTGGGGAGCTGTGTGTTACAGTCACCAGGCAGTATTGCAACACCCACAGAAAATCAACCAGACCCAGGCATTGGTTTTTCTTTATTCTGTTTTCATTTGGTGGCAAGCGAGAACACCACCCAACCAAAGAGCTACTGAGCTTATACATTCTACTGGCTGACTATTTTAGTATGTGGAGGATCTGCCAAAAATCTGAAAGGTGAGGCTTTATGAAGCATGTCCTTTTACAAGCAGTCTCCCTGATTATTAAATATCAGAGCCAGTTACCTCAAGTGTGGTGTGTGTGTGTGTGTGTGTGTGTGTGTGTGTGTTCGTGCAAGGGAGAGGGCAAACAGGGAGAATCTTTGTCTTGCACAGGGAGTGCATTATAGCACACAGAATACTGTACAAATTATCTCTTAGTTTATATTAGCTTTTTATTACTTTGCTTTTTCCTGCTTTGCTAGCTCCTGCTATTGTTTCTTGCCTCCAGAAACTTATGTGAAATAAATATGTTTATCACTTTGTTGATAAGGAAGTGTGTGCAGCAGGAGGCATAAAGCACTAAAAGTATCCCAGAGGTGTTTTCCAGCTTGTACTGTCACAGGGCATCTGAATTGGAATATGCTTATTGACTCAAGTCTGCTAGCTGGAAGTGTGCAGCACTCTCCCTGTACCAACAGGCTGCATCAGGGGAATACAAAGACTTAGGAAGTTAGCTGGGTATACTGCAAGGCAACATGGCAGGTATCTTTTCTAATATTGTTCTCACACGTGCATCAATTTTTAATTTATTCTTCACATGATGGTTTTCTATTTTCAGTTTTATTATGGCATCTCTTACCAATAACTCAGAATAAACTTTGAATAATGTTTGAAACAGTAGGAAAGCATGTAAAGAAGAAAGTATGTGTATGTGTGGTTATATAAATGTAATCATTCAGAAAATGTGAATTGGAGATAGGCGTTTCCAGAACTCCATTGCTCAAAAGCTAAAGCTGCTCTCATCTGTGTTTTACAACAACAAAAATCTCTCTCTGAAATATTTTCTCGGGAAGAATTGTATATTATGTTACACACACACACACATATATCTGTGTGTATATATTAAAAAAGGTTTGTCTTATGGTTTTACTCCTGGTATTCCATCATCTGCCACATCACAGATAGGATAATACAATAAATCCAATTTCAGTGCTTTGCATTACAGCATAAAGAACATGACATACCAGCACTTAGCCTGATCAGATCATGCTCTTTAAATTGAACACAATCCTCATGAACACTGCAATGCTATAATACCCAGATTTTTAAGGCATAAAGGATAGATAGCAATGCAATTTACTGCACTATGAGCAAGGTTTGAAATAAAACATCCAGCAGGACTGCTTTTTGTTTTCAAATTAACATAAATTAAAAATGTGTATAACTAAATTGTTATCACGTGCTTGTGTCAACCACACTTCACTCATACCAAATTTACACCTGTTTAAGGAATGAAATGATCATCCTATTAGTTGTTAAACTATCCTAATATTAAGCAAAAATAAAAATATTCTGTCTAAGAAATTGTTTTAGATGATGTATGTTCTGTCATTGGTTTCTACAAGTAGCAGTAGTCCGCAAGATAAATGCAGAGCTGACTTTTACTTTTTCTGAATTCAAGAGTTCTGGATATAGATTTTTCTTTTGTATGTTGCATATCTTTTATATAAGATTAAATGTAATGGACAAAAAAAACGTACTTTTTTTAACTGAGGGTGAGAAAAGAGAGAAGAACAACAAGTACTTGTAATTATTTGGACATGTATTGAAAGTATTCAGGCCAGAGGAAGGACGATTAGTATGCTTCTAAGATTCCCAGGCAAACCATCCCTTAAAAGCATAAATTCCTTTCTGTTACCAGTGGCCATCTGCCATTTGCCTTGTGCCTGTTCTGCGGCAAGTGGACCTGGGCCTGCAAACGTGGGCAGTGCCTCAGCTGCAGGGCTCGCTGGATGCCAGCGGCGTTACTGGGGCTACAGCGTTAGCTCTCTGCTCGTGCCAGGGGAGCGAAGGGGCGGTGGGTCCTGGAGCGAGGCTCGCCTGGGGCTGCAGAGGTCCTTGTGCTCACACCGCTGCCCTGGCTCCAGGCTCCTGAAGACAGACCCTGAGATCAGCAGAGGCCAGGGGGAAAGGGAGACCTCTAATGTTGAGATTTCTCTGACTCTTTGTCCCCGTCATGCTTTTTCTCATTATGGTTCTCATTCTCATAATTTTTATATAATTTTAACAATATTGGCCATCTCTAGGGCTTAAAAAAGCCAATAGACAAATATGGTCATGAAGGACATATGGGCTTCAATTACAAATTGGGATCGTGTATTATTTCTACAAGTTCCTGTTTCTCAGGGGAAGAACTGTCATCTTTGCTCCATATATCTATCGACTCCTTGGGCAAAGAGAAAAAGGGGAAAAAATATGTGCCTAACCTCCTTTAGGTCTTGGTCGAAGTTTGTGGAGAGTGTTACTATACTTAATTTGAAATCAAGGATGGCTTCTTTTAATCCTCAGGCTGTTTTCTTTATCTTTTTAATACATGTACTTAGAATCATGGTTTTGTGTTTGATTCTTCACTAAAGAAATATCTGAGCCTAAACGTACCTGGAAGAGTATGGATCTAAAAGTTTCTATTTTGGGTCTATCTCTATTTCATGGTACATAAGATTCCTTGAAGAGCTATAGCTCCAGATTATCAACGTGTCATGAACAAATCAGTTAAGTATATACTTCAATCTTATCGATTTCTATACAACACAGAGTTTCCAAGTGTCGTATTCACTAGAGGTGTGTATGTGCTAATTAGGTGAATAAGATTCAATTCTTAAAATAACTTTTTTTTAATGTTGAAGCTACTCAACATGACCTAGATTTTCGGTAACAGTTTATCAGTTGTTAGAAATAATTGCAAGAAAAAAGAAGAATACAAAGGAAAAATCAGGGTATGTTAAAAACAACAACAAAAAAATCCCAAAACATGATGAATTGAAGCAGGAACATGAAAATGTTTCAGCTCTTATGTTCTTTCTACTTATAAGAATTTAATTTAATATGACCTTTTACAAAATTTTTATGTTGATTTTTTTTATGTTGATTTTTTATGATGATTTCATCATCAGTATAGTTGCCTTCCAAATTTTGGTATTTTATTTGGTACAGGGAGGACTTGCACACATCAGTACTATTGTATGTGACTTTTTTTTGTTTCATTATTTGTTTCATTATAACCTTAATCCTGCAAAGTAAGCTATGCACAGCTAATAGCTCCCCTCTTCATGACTCTTAGAAAACCTAACTTACTCTTAGCCTACCTAATAATGACTTGCAGTTAAATACATAGTTTAAAAAAAATCAAAACAACTTTATATTAATGCAGTAGAAGCTATACAATCACTGCCATAGATTATGAGGAACTTCAGCAGAGTTCAACAGCATTCAGCCATTTAATCAGCGGTCTTTAATCAAAATAGTCCTGTATTTCAATATGGAATAAATGAGTTTGATTTTTGAGGGCAGAATTTGCCCTGCAGACCATAGAACTTGTGGACAGCCAGTTTATCTATGAGACAGGTCCTGTTTCATTTTCAGGCAAAATTTATTTTAAACAAATTATGGTTTTGTGTTTGTTTTTCTAAATTCTCTTAAAGTATACCACGTAAATGGAAAGATAAGTAATACTGTAAACCTCAAGTTATGTAAAGGTTACTAGAGTCTACCTATTTAAATTTTGGAACTATATTTACTTTAAAAAAATCCTCAGTTTTAAGAATAGGGAAGTTAGAAATTTCACTCTTACATGAAAAGTAGTTCAAGATCTGCTTAAGGAGAATATAACCAGCTTCCCTAGACATGCTACCACTTCCCCCCCCTTGCAAGACCAAGTTTTAAATCGTGTTTTTGACTCCTATTTCTGTTTTCCATTGGAATATTTAAAATAGGCTTTTGGCAGAAATGTTTAGTGTCCGTAAGAAGAAAGTAGGATACAAAACACCATTGTGAGTTCTTTTAGAGAAGTGGGGGGTTTTTTGTTTTGTTTTTTTCATTGCATTGGGGTTTTCTTCCTGTCATTAGAGTGCGGAGCTGTGTTCTTTCCCTTGAGCAAGAGTTGATGCTCATGGTCAAGTTATCACTGAAGCTGACACCTTGATCACAGTGGGTGAAGCGAGCCCCAGTCGTGCTAGCTACATTTGGTTCTTTCCATGACTTAATACTTGGGGGCATTTTATTGGCAGTTTGTGATTAAGAACTTACAAACTTATGTGTTATGGACTAGATGCACTTTTTCTGGTAGTTTGTTACATCTGTGAATGACAGATGTACAGGTAAAGATAGATGGATTTTTCTTTATAACATTATTCTCTTATAAATGATGTACCTTTTTTTTTTTCTCATTTACACTTTAATTCCTTAAAATTTTTCATCTAAGTGGTCTCAGATGAAATAGTACCCTGATTTGACTAATTAATTTGACTTCTTAAGGTAGAAGTGTATTACTTTTTAAATTTTGATAGTCTTAAAAGGAATATGTGTTGTTTTGATCAAAAGAAACTGATCTCTTTTCTAAAATATAAGTATGTATGTGACGTGCATACGGAGTGGAAAATTAAGACAAAACTTCTCCTGTCCTTGATTAGTGAGGCGTCTGAGCCTACTCTGAATACATGTGCTATTTGTGAATATATCCCAACAGTGGCTCCATTTCTTGTGGCTTTTTATTTGAGGTCAGAATAACGAAAATTAGAGCAGAATAGTGAAATAAGACATAGTGTATTATAGAAATAAACTCATTACAGATTCCTGAATTATTCTGAAAATTTGTACCCATCAAAAGTGTAATGTGAATAAAAAGGTCATTGGGTTTGAGCTGTTCTAAATACCTACAAGTTTGTGGCAAAGAAGAAGACATCTTGTTCAAGTTTGGAATTCAAAGTTTAAAAAAAATAACAGTATAATTTCAATTTGTTTTATTTAGGAGGTTAAATTACTCTTGTTATGCTAGTGGCTTAGAACAAAAATTACAAACAGCTATTAACAACTAATATTTTTATGTTTTCAGTTCTAGCAACACCATCTTAATTGCAGTTAAACACAAATGCTGTTGCTCAAAGTAGTTCAGCCTGCAAAGTCATAGAAGCTGGATTGTAAACCCTGGCATTAATACAGTAGCACCTTCTTGCTAAATTTTGGATTATGGATATTCAGGGGAGGAAGCATCTACCTTTTCCTTCCTCCGTGGCTGTGGCTATCACAGTTCAGTCTGTACGTGCCTGTGTCCATAAGGTCAGAGGTGTTCAGCCGCAAAGTCAGCGCTCATGAGGCAAAGGCAGGCTGGGGGCAGCAGTCCCACAGCTCCCAATTGCACCCTTCCAGCTCAGTCCTTGGAAGAGCTCCCAAACTGTCCTGTTTTACAGGAATGCATGATCATAGAGTTGTTTTAGTGGTGTGAATAGTTCCTTGTTACTCTACATGTGCTGGTATGAGTCCATTTCTAGTTCTAGCATATCAAAACCTTTCTTTTGTAATAAAAGGGTACAAGAGTTAAATCACGCTACGTTTGGGCTAAACTGAATTTCTGAATTAATTCAAATTCAAGCTATATTTTGTTATCATTAATTTCCAGTAGATTAAAATGGGACTATTGTTTATCAGGACAATAAGATGGGAAAAAATGTAGTGCCATAATGGCATGATGTCTGCAAGGAGAAAAGCATGCATGTTTTAAAGAATTAAACTAAAGTCTCTTTAAGTAAACAGCATTCATAATAATGATTCTAATGTGTAGTCAAACACTGACTTTTCAAGGATATTCCATTAATGCTTTAAAATATATGAGCTAAAATTAATCATTGTATGGAAAAATTGTTTGAAGGCAGTTTAATGTTTTTCTATAGAAGTACTGGCAATGACACTCAAGATAATACTGACATAAAAAAACCCACCTTTCTATTATAATGCAAACTTCTGTCAGGGTCTTTTCACCTTAAAGCAAACTATTATAATGACTTAAAGAATTTGCTGATGAATTAACAGTTTTGTGTTGTGAGATGTTTGGTTTCTTTCTGGCTGAAGGCTGTGAACACTTTTATTACAGGTTTTTTGCTGTTCTGTTTTTTTTTTTTTTTAAGTATATAGATATGTGAAATCTATTACATGAAATAATTGCCAGTGAAGTAATTATAGTCTGAAAATTTTCCACCCCCATAAGTTTTTTAGGGGTTGAGATTTTCTTTTTCTTTTTCTTTTTCTTTTTCTTTTTCTTTTTCTTTTTTTCTTTTTCTTTTCGTTATTAGTGCACTCTCAACCATTCCTATTATCTAATGCTTCTTTTGTGAAGGATGGTGTTTTGTTGTGGAAATAGGAAAATGTTCATGGACAATGAAGTATTTTATATGCTAGAAATATTTTTTTCTTCCATTTCATGTTAAATGACATGTAGCTTTATAAAGATTTCACTGAATTTGAAATAGACTGATTTTTAAATTTGCAATTGTGTGTGGGAGAAAATTGAGTGGAGAAGAAGCAATTTGCTTAAAGCACAAGTTGTTGAACTTTATTTTGATAAAATTGCTTTAGGGAAGACTGATAAATTGTTGGGTTTGGAGGTTTTTTTTTTTTTTTTTTTTTTGTCTTGTGCCTGTTTTGTTTGTATTCATACACTCATATATGTTCTTACTTCCCTATCTTGAAAATGAAATACTTAATTCTAAATGATCATTCCTTGTTACTTGCAATTTGTAGGAAACTTAAGCTTTGGTAAAACAAAATTTTCTCTGTATTTAGTAACCCTATGGCAAGTCTCAGTGTTTAAGCGGTTTGTCAAAGTAAGCAGTTTGTTGTCAATAACTTGCTTACTGAATGGAAAGTCAAATGCTGATAACTTTTCTTGTGCAGTTCCCCCAAAAGTTTGTTCCATTTTTTTAGATGGGAACATTAAGAATACAGACATTTTTAATCTTTTGGTGCCATCTTGTGGCAAGAGAATAATTATAAGAAAACACAAGGTACTCCCTCTTCTACAGTTTCTATGCCTACCAGCAAAATATCTTGCTTTAGTGATAGCTATGTATGTATGATTTTTTTATAGTAACTATAAAATATTAAATCAAGTCATGCACAGGAAAAAAGTTCTTTTTTTTTAACCTTTTCAAGTACATTACTATAAATATTGATTTGAGAAACCTCACAAAAAATTGACTATAATTACCACATAGAAATAGATTTTGATACTGTAATGCATTAGATCTCTGTAGAATACTTAAATACTTAACTAATTCAAGGCAATAGTCAATGGATTTTTTACTGTATTAGTGCATTAGATCTCTGTAGAATACTTTAATGCTTAGCTAGCTCAAGGCAATACTCACTTTTCACTTTAGCATAGTGTAATGTTTAGCAGAAAGCTAAAGCCTGTGCTAGCATTCTTGTTTTTTTTTCATTTTGCTTCGTGTTTTTGGCTTGGGAAAGTTAAGTTCAAACTAGCCTGTGTACCACCCCCCCCCCCCAAAAAAAAAAAAAAGCTGTAGTAGCACAGGCAAGCTTTAATCTCATCTATTTTCCTGCTTTTATTCAGGTTCAGTAAGATCAATGTTCTGGTTTTGTGCTAAATGAATACTAGTTTAATACCTGGTTATTTGAAGGTAATGCTTGTGGATGTCTGCAATCAGTACAGATCACATTCTCACTCAATCTCTTAAAGGGTTTTCTGTGTGGTAGTCCATATTTCCTTACTTATTTGTCTGTGACTTCCAGTCATGCTGAAAGTTGCTAGATGCAAAAATATTACTCCTTGTCAATGGCTGGAAAGAAAATCAAGATGTCAGTCCTGCTTTTACTGAAGCTGGTTATTCGTATTCTTTCAAAAGAAAGACAAGCTTTATTCTTCTTTTTTTTCTGAAAGATATTTCCTATAGCCTTGTCCACATAACATCTGAATATCTTGTAGTCATTGAATACTTCTTGCTGATCATAACTTTGCGAGTTATTATAATATCTTTTTTCCTGTAAGGAGCCTGAAAGGGTAGAAAGATTATAAATACTCATACCTGAGGGCTAGAAAGTGGACTTTGAAATATTGAATTTTAGTCCAGCCCTGTAGCCACAAAACCACAGAATTTTTACAAGTGCATTTTTCTTGTTCTTTTTCTATCTTTCATGGTAGGATTTAGTTGTCCAAACTGATCTACTTGAAGAAGTGTATTTTATCAGGGTGAATACCAAATGAGAACACTTTTCAGGCTGTGACCTTTGAAACAGAAGTTGTATTCCAAAGGGATGTTCTTGCAATGGAAGGAACTTCCATCACTTTCTGTATGCATGGACAATATTGTCTCACTGCGTTTAATATACTTCCTTTCTAAACTTGTATGAAAAATAAAAATATGATAAGAATTTTAATGTAAGATATATTTTCAAGCAGTTTTATGGCATTTATTAAAATGCTAGTCACTAGAATGCAGATGATTTTTAATAAGAAATCACTTGATGTAAAACTGTATACTGCCATATAGTGGCAGTGACTGTGATAAACCACTCAGTGGTTGAAGGGTTCCTTTCAGCTGGTTAGAGACGCTGTGATTTCTCTGATTAAGGTTAGTTGTAATAGCTAAGGATGAAACTTCTATTGCGCATCAGTTAGAACTGAAATAAGAGTCATAGCATTCATGCAATAAGGTTTTGACAGTTTTGCTCGTGTATGTGGTGATTTGTAAGTTATAATTTTTCCTCCTCATCCCAGTAAAATTCTCCTGACAATTAGCACAATTGAATTCTTTTATCTCTTTCTGTATCTTTTGGTCTTTTTTTTAGTCTACTTTATGTCCAAATTTCAGTGGCAGGTGAAACAACTAAATAAAGAATTACAATTGCTCGTCTGATCAACTCTCATGCTGCAAATTCCCTTAAAAGGAAGACAAACTGAAGCCTGTGTCATAGTTTTTTTGATATAAAGGTGTGCAGCTTAGAGCCTTACTCTAAATAATGTTTGTATAAATACTGTTATGATATTATGACAGGTGTAATACGTCAGTAATGTTTACACTGAAATCCAAAATATTGTCTGTACTTTATGTGCCTTGTGATATCCATATAAAATCAGATCGTAAGAGTTTCTATATCATTCTATGTTGGATTTTTTTTTTCTAGGCCTGATAGAGACAATTTCTATAATTACAATTTCTAGGCCTGTTAGAGACTTTATACTTTTTTACTTCAGAAATACATAGTCAGTATTTAGTCACTAAACAGTTAGTGTTTTCTGTCATTTCAGGGTGACTCGTGATTAGTCTGTAACAGTGAAATCTTAAAAGGCTCTCTAGTGAGTTACTTACCAAAAGTGCATCTTCCTAGCATCTTATTCTGGATGAATAATTTTAATTTGTGTGCATGTGGGGTGGCAATTTTCTTGTTACATTTCATGCAAACTGAGTGCAGAATGTTTTAAAGAATATTCAAAAGGAGAAAAGTACAATTGTGTTATGTATATTAAGTTTTGTTTGGTTTTGTGTTTCAATATGTTTAACTACAAAAACTGCAGGTGAGGAAAAGCAGCATGCTTCACCTAAAAAGTGGAGCAAGACAGGCAGCAAATCAAGCACAGATATAGAAAGACTATGTAGTGTGTTGTAAGCTATCAAAGAGAAGGTCTGCAATGACAAGCAGTTGTGTTTATGCAGTACAAAAAGCAGCAGAATAACAAGTCAATGGCAGCAATGCAGGAACAGAGAGGGAGTTTCTTGGTTTGTTTGGTATGCATAGCTGGAGCACTTCAGGAAGTCCAGTTTTTAAATGGATTCTTATTTGAACAGAAGAGTTTTGAAAGTGGAAGAAAAGGTGTTGTAAAGGTTGCATCTCAATTCATGTGAGAATGCACTGCACCAGTCTACAAAAAGTGAAGCTTGAAGGGCAGAGGCCAGATGCAGAAGCAGTATGATGTTTAAAGATAGAAAAATCGATGCCTTGGCCAAGGATATGAGCAGAAATAAAGTTGATGCAAGATTATATATTGGAAAATTTACAGATAGTGATATGTGGGTAGGAGGATGCAAAATAAATTTAAGAGATAAAAGGAGAATGTAGATAGGTAGGCAAGTGATTTAGAAAGATGAATAATCCAAAGTATCAATGTCCCCACTAAAGTTAGGGAGGGAATAGGAAGCAGTCAATTAAAATGATTATTTCCATTTATGGAGCTCATAGAGGTAAAAAGAGAACAGAAGAAGTTAATGATATTGTGTTACACTGTCAGGAGTACCTGCCTGTTAATGCTGTTAGGAAATCAGCACTGAGATACATTCTAAATACTTTTTTTCAATTTGAACACTTTTTACTGAAAATAGGTGTACTTTATATAGACAGAACCACCTTCATGCCCCTTTTTGTTTTTTATGAATAGTGTTTGTGCACAGAAAACTGAAAACAATATTTTATTACTTAAAAATTAATTATTCTCATCTTTTGTTTAGTCTATTACCATTTTAGAATGTGTTTTCGAAATAAGTGGAATTGTTAGAATTTCTTCATCTCAGTTGCTAAATCACTTGCATGCCCTCTCTGTTAATTGCACCTGTTGAATAGTAGATTTTTCGCTTTTAATCCCAGAACATTCCTTTTAGTTAGAATTTTGGTTAGGTAAGTAAATATTTATGCTGGCAACTTTTAGATCTTTATATAAAGAAGAGTCGGAAGAGTGTCTGTCACAGATGTTGTGTAGATGATCAAAAGGAAAAAAATGTTTTTTAAAACTTTCTGGGGTTAGTCAGTCAGATAAGATTGATTGCTGATCCGTGCAACTTGTATAGTTAGTGTGTTCTTCTCCCAACTGTCAAAGTTATTTTTGTCTAGTGTGACTGCCAGCTAGGCTAAGCAACATGCACCTAGGCTGTGGCAGTGACAGAAGGAAGGGAAAATTCATCATGCTGTATACCCGCAGTAATATATATCTGACGCGTTTCAGGACCTGAATGCCTGGAGAAATTCTAAACAAGATGTAAAGGTCATGAAGGCGCAGGATCCCAACAACCAGGAGTGCTGTTCTTACATACAAGACACAGACAGACCGTCCTCTCAGACACCTGCAGTCACAGTCTGAATGAGTTGTTGCTATGACTTTGCCCTTTGGAGATTACAGTATTTAGGGCAAACCAGAAAGTGCTATTTAAATTGAAAAGAGAAGTGTTAAAATAAGAGCAGTGCCACTGATGTTTCAGGTTATTCTGATTACTTTGGGCATTAGATTAAAAGAGCTTTTCTTTCCCAGAGTGGTGGTTTTCTCTCAGAGATGAACAGAGGAGCTGATGTCTTTCTCACCCACAAATGAAGCACTTGTTTCCTTTACTGCTATTACTGCCTTTTATAGGGTAGAAGTGATTTAAGTTGTCTTTGCAGTATGAATATACAGCACTGGGACAAAAATTAGAATTGCATTTTATTGGATTGATGTAGTGAATTCTATGCACCTCAGAAAGAAAACTGTATTTCTCTGCAATAGCTTTATATCCACATCCTTTGATGTAGAACAAATAGTGAAATACTTAAATGGAGATAGCTATCACGTTCCGGTTTTGTAAAGAGAATTCAGGAATATATTTAAAACTAAGGACAAAAGAAATTGCAGTCCCTTAAAAATGGGAGGGGGAGGGGAAAAACCCTGCATTAGCACATTTAAAAATATTTATTTTCCTGATTTAATAATAATTTGGTAATAACTTCACATTATCTTGTGCAGGAAAGAAAAACTATCAGAGAAGCTGAAGTCTCTAGAAATATCTCTGTCCAACAACATTCAATTAAGTTCTCTTCAGCCAAAGTTGGGGGGACATTTCTGTAATATCCCAGTAGTCTTACAGTAGTCTTAGACCAAGCTGCAGCTCTTCTCTACCTCCTCAAAGAGAAAGAGCTTATGACAGCTGATTTACATGAGAAAGGAATTATAACATGAAATTACCAGCTCTAGTGCGTTCTCCTTGCTAGTGGGGGATTCTCTGCTCTCCATGAGAGGAACTCTTCATGGTTTTTGCTCTTTGAGAATTCTTACATGCTCTTCACTTAAAAAAACAAAACAAAACCTGAAGGACAGTAAATAAGGGATTACATTAAATTACGCAGCCTCTTTTTGTGTGTTTCAGTACCCTCTCTGAAAGGCATTTTGGTTAACAGCAGCAGTCAGGTGCTCTCGTCAGTTAGGCCATGCTTGAAGCATCGTGTACTTGTTCACGCGTAAGGGCCGCGTGAACCAGCAGGAGATGTAGGTCTGGGTGGCACTGCAGAAGCTCCTGGTTGTCAGCAAATTTCTGGAGCTCTCTCCCTAATTAGTGGGAGAAACGAGCGCTTGCCTGTGGGGAGGATTAAGAGCCACCTCCTAGTACGTTACAATCCTGGAGAATGTACTAAACTGCGGAAGTTTGAGGGTCATGTTATCCCGTTATACGAACGTGATTTTGTGCATGGGAGACCCCAGCAGTTTGCAAATGATGGATGCTTATGCTTAATTTCCATTGCCATTGATAGGATTTGATCGTATTATAAGTTTAAGCACATTTAAGTTGTTTTTAACACTGTGTAGCTATGTATACGCTCATGTGCTTTGGCAAACTGAGTACTTAATCAAAGCTGTGCCTTGTTTTGAGACCTCTTCATTTTCTAGCAGAAAATAAAAATACAATGGCTCTGTGTTTCTGAAATTAACTGGGTGTTAACCATCAACCTAACCTATGTCTTTCTCAGTTTGCACTTAGCGATACAGTGCTGCTAGTGGCCTTAGCTGAATGGTATATGTTCAGGATTTCTAATTCTTTTAGGTATTTTATTGGTTTCCACTTAGATTTTAATAAAAGGACAATTTTCATCCCTCACATAATTCTCAGAATGCAGTGGTTTTTTTCATAACCTCTTAATGCTCTCTAAATAGCAGTTAGTTGGTTTAATTGATTTAAAGACCAAGGTGAGCATTCTGCCTTAGTAACCAAAATGCATAGGATAGATGGAATGAATGAATTAAATATAGAATTGCTTAATGGTATGTGTGATCAGACTTTGTCCTGGAAGAGAAGTTGCCAAACAAGAACCTGCTTTGGATTGATCATTATGGCTTACTAAGCAGAATTTTTTGCATCCAAAGCAACATACAGAAATGCATACTTAACAAAATATCAGCATGTTATCTTACAGTGCAGTTAGCCAAATGTTGCCAAATATTTTATAGTTGTTTATATAAATCTTGAAAATAAGAATATGACATATTAAACTATAGGTGAAATCAAATCACAAGCTCTCATTTCTGTAGTTTTTGTATACACGTTTTACTCCTGAGATTTTGGTCTTTGTCATGTTATGATTTATGTGTTTCTGTTCAGAAGCCTTCCAAAAATATTAGCGATTTTTTTGTAATTTTTTGTGCATTATCATGTTGCTCAGAACTTGATCACCTGCATTCTTTTATCTTTGTGCTGTGCAGTTGCTGGTAATTTGGTATTCCTTTTATGTGCCATTTTCTTTGTTTAGGACATAAGAATTATGTTCTTTGCTTCTCACTTCATACTTGTTGCGGCCCATAGGTGTTTGAGTTTGAACTGTATGAAATAAAATGACAAAATAGAAATTTAATACTGTGAAATTGCAGTTCTTGTAAACAAGACTGACATTCATTGTGAGAGGCTAAAGGGAGGCTGAAGCCCTCTGTGAGAAATCTTTTGATGTAGCTGAGACATAGAACATTTCTAGACTTTAGTTACAGACGTTATGCTGTACTTAAGGGAACAGGTTATAACACTGCATGCAGATTGCCTCTGTGTACGTGGCCCACCTCTGTGACACATTGTCTTGCTTGTTTTAAAGAAAACCTATGAATTCTTTTTGGGCGTACAAAATTGCTGTACCTCTGGGTGGCTAAGTACTGTGGTGTTGTGCCTGCTTTTTCCCAGGCTGTATGATCAGGATCAGATTTGTTAATCTTTGAGAGCATTTATTTGAGTAACAGTGCGCTCAAGAAACATGGCAGGTAAGAGACAGTGTGGCACACTAGCAAGGAGACATAGAAAAATTGTCCAGACATAAAAGCACTCATATGATAAGTCTTGTTACATCTGTCACTAAGAACAGGATTAGTTCTCCAGGCTATCTCCAGGTTTCAGTACTCACCTCCAGACACCTCTTGGATACTCTATGATATTTTAGATATCCTTACAAACAATTTTTTTTTTTTCCTTGTGTTTCTTCTTTCTCATACTCACTGGTATGCTTTAAGAGCTTTTAGAGATATTAAATTCATTTATCACTGTTCATGTTGTAGAACTGTATTTTTTTGATAATTTTCAGTACAGAATGGATATTATTTATGAACGTTTAATTAATGATATAGAAAAGTCAATTTCTATTATATATCACTTATCAGTGATAAATAAGCATGTGAAGTACTGTGTTTTTTTGAGTTGCAGTAGTGGTTATGGTAAGACACTGTCTGATGTATTTGTGCACTGCCTGGATGTTTCTGGAACACCAAGTGCCTCAGTGTCATTTAAGGACTGTAGGCCTTTTTGTTGTCAATAATAATGCATTATAATTAATGAAAAAAACAAAACAAAACATATCCATACTACTTATTCTGATGTCCCCAAAGCTCTTAAAAAGTTTATTGAGTTTGCAGATGGCTGGGCAGCATACAAAGAATATTTAGTACAAGGTAAAATAAGTTGTATTTCCGTAGCTGATGGTTTTTCCTCTTTAAATCTAAATTGAACTAGCAGTCATTATTCTCTATAGAGAGAGAGCACTGCTATTACCACTGTAGACCAAATAACAGCTAAAATCAAGGCTTCCTGATTATGTGGAATTTTCAAATAATGTACAGGAGCGCATAGAGGCTGAGAATGGTGTTCTGTCTCAGTTTCACCTTGGGACTTTGTTCTACTAATTGGGCTGCTTTAGGTGTAATCACTGGGTTCCTTTCCTTGTAAAGAGACCCAGGTGGGACTTAGCAATGCTGCTCAGCATCCTTCCATCTGCCTTGGAGTGCTGTGCCACGAGAGTTGCTTGTGGAGGAGGGCAGAAAAGGTGTGTATGGGGGGAAAAGAAATAAGAAGCATGAACTCCTTATTGGGAGTTTACTGGGAGCTGAAAAGGCCAGAGTATGTAATCCAGTGTACACACGACGTGTACAATTACAGAAAGTTCTCTAAAGATATGTAGCTTTATCCATTTAATACTATACAGGAGTGAAAAGCAAGCAAAAACATCTCATGTGTTGAGGCTTCTGGCATTAAGTAATCCCTATGTAAACTTTCCTGTCTATCCGCTTCAATTTTCTTGCTGTTTTAGAAGTACCTGTATGGAAATGCTGTGGCTTGTGAGAGATGGTTACTGATCTAAAGAGTTTATAAGCTATGTAGACAAGACTGCCCAAGAGTAGGAGGTGGAGAAAAGCCCACAGAGGGATGAAATAACTTGCCCTAACTCACACTTCAGATTGCTTGATGATTCAGGAATAGGAACTTTCTCCTGAGTTTATTCCTATCCACTGATTATGGATCAAATCAGTATGTTTAAATAAAAGCCACAAAAATTTATATTAAAAGAAGTGTGTAAAGGGAAAATAACTTCCTGAAGCCTTTTGGTGTTGATGAATTAGTAGTTTACCAACTTAACAAAGGGTTGAATTTTTAGAGTTTTTCTCTAAATTAAAAAATATTGATTTGTTTACTCCTTCCCACTTCAATCCCCTTTGAAAACATAACATTGCATGTTTGATGATAAATGACATATCATGTTAGAGCCAAATGTGACTTGAAATGACTGAAATATCTAAAAGAATCAGACATTATATTGGAGACAGGTCATCCTTAATAGCAATGCGATTACAGCTTTCATGCTGTTTTTCCTATTTTGGACAGCATCTCTTCTGCATCGTTGGAATCATTCCATCTCCCTTCCCTAGAATACATGGTGGTTATATAAGCATTAACCATTGTGTGTTCAGGCCCTTGGGCTATGTTTCCTGTTTCCAGTGATGTTAAAAGGTATTCCTAAAAATCCAGTAGTTGAAGTGACAACTCTAAAAAAGCAAATGTAGAATGAGCTACCAGTAAACAAAATATGAGTGGGCATTTAGCTTTTCAAATTATGTTTGATCACTAGAGGGCTGTGGGAGCAAGCCCACAAGTACTACTTATTTTATGTTGAATATAGCTTATCAGACCTTTTTATTATTTTTTATTTCCCAAAATAGGGTCTGTAGGATTAAGATTGGCTCCAAGAATTTGGTTCTCGTCCTTTGTTCACAGCCACCATGTGGAAGTGAAAGCCATCTGAAAGTATATATTATATAACAGCCTTTTATTACGTTTTCAGTGTAAATAATATGAAATTCAGCATTGGTCTTCTGGGTATAGCACTTACAAGATTACAGATGAATAGATGTGGAAGGGGAAGTTAATTTCTAAGACAATCTTAAGAGAGGAATTGTACTATGTAAATGTGTACTAGTTCTGTCTGTAGATGTAATTATCATTAAAGTTACAAATAATTTATTCACTGGGCTGGCCAATTTTTTTCCCCAGCTACAGATCATCTAAACCATTACTTCTTGTCATGTTCAGTAGATACAGATAACAGATTATTGCCTGCCTCTTTGAAGAAGTATTTGAATGTTGTAACTTGCTCTCCCCACTCACAGCCTTTTCTGTTATAACCTGAAAGGACCAGGTTGTTCACTTGTGCCTCACTGGCCATGATAATTCCTGTTTTACTTTGAATTCTCCACACCTCAATTGAAGTATAGTGTTCACAACTGGACTTCTTATTTTAGCTGAGCCCTTTCCACTGTTGCCTAAGTAAAGATGTACTTCATTTGTCTTATAGGTAGTAAACCTCTTTATTACAGTCTTTTGGGAATACAGATGATACTGATAATTCAGTGATATAATTTGTATATTCAGTGATCTAAATGACATATTTGCCCCACTAACATCAAGATAGTAGGCATTTACTGATTTTTCTCTGTCCACAGATGTGATGATAATTGAGTTATAGAAAGAATTTAGATTTGAGTGAAAAATATGTTTTTGAATAACAGAATGACTGATTACTCTGAAACTGCTCCAGCCGGATAATGTTCTATCCCAATAGTAAATTCATTAGGCCCCCAAAGATTTAAAAACCTGTAATTCGCAGTGGCCAGTAGGTGGTCCTGGAGCCGTACCCTATTCCCATGCTGAGCTGGTTTCATTTCAGCGACACAAGACCATACGGGCCCAGGCTTGCTGAGTTTTTGAATGCCGGGCCTCAAAGGAGGAGCTACTTAAGCTATTGCAAGTGGGTGGCCTTGCTGCCTAGCTGCATACCTTGTCCAGCACCAGTTGGGCTCATTCAGGAGGAGCAGCCATCATTTCCCATCCGGGAGCAATTTCTAGAGTTCCCAAGTGTCTCTTACCTCTTGGCTACAGAAATAGTTTGTTACACAACTGGTCGAATTGCAAAGACTGGCCAGTGTAATGCAAGTTCTGTAATCTTGGTCCTGACTTTTTACCTTTCGAGCCAATGCTGATGAAATAAGACATTGCACTCTCCAGCTTTCTACATTTTATCTGTAAATAACTTTGTTTCTGTACTGATTACTAAGCCAATGTTTTTCGCCTTCCTCATGTTGCTAACATTCTTGTAAAATTATTTCTTTTTATCCTAGATGTCTCTGATATCTCATTTTTTGCTTTGGTCTTGTCCATTCTATCTCTTTCTTCTCCTGCTATTCCTTTATACATTGCCATTCCTTTATATATTTAGCAATATGATATATTTGACAGTTTTGGCATGCCTGCATTCCTGTGTTTTGAATGAAAAGAAAGTGGCTTAGCCAAACTCTGTTCTTTACTATATTTCCTGTCCCACTTTTGCACTAGAAGAATTTTTTTTAATGCCATATAGTTTCTTTTAATTGCCTCCTCCTGCAGTCTTCCTGTCTTTCCTGCGCAAGCTGTAACTATTGTCATAATCTTCCAGTCCTATGGGATACTTCACCAACTCTCTATTATGCTTATTATATGATTTTCACCTTCTAAAACAAAAGCCTTCTGGATTTTCTTGGTTTGCTCCCTGTGCCTTTTGCATTAGTATACAGGTGTCAGATGTTTCACAAATGATTGATGTAGTATCTTTGTTATCCTTCCTGAATCGCTGCCTCCTGTTCTTTTTATGCCCCTTGCCTTTAGACTGGTTTCCAGTACTTCCTGTTTATATCTAAATTATATTTTCCTGTTTCTCTTGCTTACTTTAAAATTGTCTTTCCTAAGTTATTAATTCAATCTTCCCTCCTTGTTTTCCCCCTCAGTTCCCCTAAGAAAGACCTCATCTTTACCTAATAGATCAGAGAAAAATGTCCCCTAAATGAGGAAACCAAAATAGTCCAGGTGACATTATCAGTCATGCACTTATTTCCAGAATATTTTGTTTGTATAAAACTGATGTTTCCTTCCTAATGAGAGAGTTCTGTGAAAGGCAATGAATAACAGAAGTTTGTTAACAAAAAGAGAATGAGACGTTCTTACAGATGTTGGTGCTGTGAGCAACACTTGCGTATCTTTTGTCACAGTTGAGCATTTGTAGCAGACTTCAGCAGTTTGCATAAATTAGAGCTTCTGGGGGGTAAGTTTCCAAATTAATTGGAAAAGGTTGTGAAACAGGAGTGGGGAAAATACTGAGGTATAGAGGCTTTAGGAGGCTGCTGTCCAGCTGCAGGCCAGAAGAAAGGACACACGTGAAGCCTACATATATCAAGAGGACTGAGTATGGCAATGACAGTGGAGTACTGCTGTTGTGGTCCAGGTGCTGCTTGACATGACTTCTTGCTGACCTCCTGGTCTGTTCACAGCTGTTTGACATCTTACTGCACAAGGTGCCAGAAAGATGCAAAGCATTTAACAGTATGAAAGTGACTTTCATCATTGTATTCAGTATATGGCCATATTTTAAACAGTATATATGATGTATTGCTTTTATTCGCTGTCATAGAGCTGTCTTTCTCAAAGAGTTATGTTGAGTAATGTGATCAAGAGTTTGCAAATGGGAAGGTTCATTCATAGAAACAGGAAAAATTTACACTTGAGTTCTTTGATTTTCACTCATGTAACAGTTATTATAGATGATAAATCTATTTTATTTTATAACAGCTTTTAAAGGAGAGGGTAGAATTCATTGCTTAATATTTTCTCTAAAGTTTAACTAATGTGTGTATATATGCTACACCATTGCAGTTCTGTACTTCTGATCACTTAGAAAAAATCTTCAGTATCTTTACATATGCTAATATATACTTTAAATATATATCACATTGTGCTCTGAGTGACATCAGTGAACTTCTTCAGTAAACACACTTCAGTTGCTGAAGTAGCTGGCTTTTTGTTGCTGAAACTGAGATCAGATTCTTGACATCCTTGCAGTAACAGAAATACAATGCTGTTACTGACATTGAACTCTTAAGCTATCCTGCCTGTCTCAAAAAAGTGCTGGAAAAAGAATGAAAAGAGATACCAGAAAAAAAATGAAAATGTTAGGTAAAGAATGGAGAGATGTCAATACACCAAATTTAAAATATAGTTTAAAGTTACCAAGTTTAAAATATATGGCACAGCAAGTAACTCATTGTGAATGGCACTGGATGGAAATTAGTGTAAAAGGGAACAGAAAGAGCCATTAGAAAAAGCAATTAATGGGGTGTTAAAATTTTCCATTTAATTTGTGTGAGCTTTACAGCCTGTTAAGAATCACTTCTAGCTTGGAGCCACTGTTCTTTTGGACCTTAATGAATTGACACTCCTCCTACATTTGTCTTGCGTCCTAAGCTTCTTGCAATTGCTTGCTTTACTGTACAGCAAACCGTAAAAGAGAACAGGGAGCTTTAGTGGTTCGGCATTGTTTTTTCCTGTGCAGACTCTAGCATTGGACCCATACATTCTTCTTAGCAGATGCAGCAAATAATGATTGTAGCAGCATGACAGAGATCTAACCTGCCATAAGGCTTCAAGAAGTGAGAAGTTCGATCCTGTTCTGTAAATATATCAAGGAAGATTGGATAAAACAGTAATACTTTAGCTACTAGTTAAGTCATAGTATGCCTTGGACAGCAATGGATTTGCTTCCCCAGGAGGGGATCTGGTCACAGCTGATCAATGTTTCCTAAATATTGATGCTTCCAAGGATATTTTTTTAGCAGAATATATCTGGATATGTTGTATCTATACAGGTATCTTTGTATCTGTATCTTCATGTTTTTGCCTAGTCGATACCAGATTCAGATTTTCCTGACAACTTTGCAAGCCAAGAATGGTAAGGATAGTTTATTATAAATACTTCTGTGATTTTCTGCAGTGCTTCCCTCTGTATTGAGTGATTTGAAAGAGTCTGTTGAGCATGTCATCTGGTTTCTGGGTATCCTGAAAAATTACATCTATGTAAGATAGCCTTCTATGAAAAATAGGGCACTTATTAAAAAAAACAAAGCAAAAAAAAAAAAAAAAACAAATCACCCCCCCCCCAAAAATGGATAGAGGAAGGAATTGAAGCATTCTAGTTATAGTTATATAGTTATGTGTGTGTATATACATATATATATATATATATATATATATATATAGGGATTAAGTGGTAAGATTTCTTTGCTTTTGCCATAGCTGAGTGAATACTTGCAAGTATTAATCAAGTATTAATTGTTTGAAAGAAATGTTTTGTATCTATCCAGACTTTCAGTTTACAGTCTTCATTTTCTATTCTAAATACCAAGTCAAGAAATTGATGTAAAATATCTTAGTTGTGGTATTTTGCAACATATTACATATAGTAATATGTATGTATAGATGTCACATACATGTATTTGCCACAAAACCAAACTGAAATATACATTTATTTATTTGTTATAATCAAACATGCTGCCTGCACCAAGTGATTCATTTCTTGTTTGAGTGATTTGAAGGGATTTGTCCTCAAGTATGGGTGAGCTATAAAATTCCTGATGTCCTAAGAAAACACCTTTGCTCAAGGCAGTTTTCTCGGAGAACTATATTTACATATTTATTTATTTATTTGTTTATGAGGACAGAATGGAATGAAAGTCTGAGTAGATCATTGAGTAGATACTTTGTTTGAATATGCTGTTGACTCTTAGAATTACATAATTATTTTTCTTCTGCTGGTTACCTATTTGTAGGTCATTTATGAGAGCGCTTTCTCTACACGTATTGTTGTAGACCTTTAGTAAGTTTACATTTTTCTGCTGTGAAAAATATGTACGTATTCCCTAAGACAGCATCACTTGTACAGAAATTGTATTGAAATATTGCATACGATACAGCACAAGGTAGGAATAGGCTCCTGTGAAAATACTTTAATATTTCTTGCAGCAAAAATTGCTTTGTGCACTGTAAGATCAATACCACCATTAATCATTGATAATTTGTTTTCAGTTTGAGAAAAGACTATTGTTTAAAAAGTTTCTTGAGTTAAATTATTGGCAGTGCACTTTCTGATGAAAGAACCTCAATTCTAAAAGGAAACAAGAGCCAGAGACTAGATAATGATTGACAGATAAAGTATTACAATAATCTAAAAATCTTGTAGTCCTCTTGTAAAATTCTTATTCAGTCATATGAAATATAAAAAAGAGCATTTTTCACACAGAAGTATAAGATTTGACTCCTTATTGACTCCCAGTTACAATTCAAATATAAACATTTGACTTCCAATTATGATAGTTGTACATTCATCTTAGAGTCAAAAGAAAAAGGGGAAGGAGATAATTAGATATTTTTATAATCATTGCAAGCATCTGATAAAAGGATTTCCTCACATTAACCCACAGAACTCAAAGTAGATCAGGTGTATTGATAGAAATCAGTGAGTTGTACTGGGAAATAGGTAATCCTATATCAGAATCCATCTTTTTTTTTTTTTTTTTTTTGTAGCTAACTATATTTATAAATATATGTATTTTTAATTAAAAATGTGTTGGCTAAAAAAATTCCTCTGGGAGGAATTGCATAAACTTGTGTCTTTTGAAATCCTTTTCATTTTGAACTTTAACCATCAGAGCTACCTTGCTGTTTATTGTAATGCAACATTCTTACATCTTTTTGGAGCCTGTTTCAGTTGTTTGCTTGATAATTAAATTTTACAACATATACAGTGTTTTTGTTTTTTTTTCTTCTTTTCTAGTTGTTGTAGGCATACCTGGAGAATCATCTGAGTGAAATAGTAAGACTCAATGTCATTTTGGATAGCGTATGAACAAGTATGGACTCTACCTGGGAGAGGCACTTACAGCTTTGTATTTTCAATTTGGAGAGAAGAGAGTTGTTAGGGAATAGAGAATCTCTCTGTCTCTGACTCAAAAGTCATGAGAGTTGGTTGTTATTGTTTGGCTGATTAATACTGGTTACTACTTCAGTAATGTCCAACAGCTATGTGAGAGAGATCTGTGATTATAGCGATAAAGGAGAAAAAATATATAAATAAAAGGACAGAATTATTAATAGAATATAAACACTAAGAAGAATTCTATTGTATGCTCTCTACAGAAAATGGCTAAAATTGAAAAAGAAAGTGGTCATATATAGAAAACAAAGGTCTGTAATTATTTTTGGAAATAATTAGGAACTAGGAATAATATGTTAAAAAAAAGGTCAAGATAAAAAGCTGAAGGGGGAGAGGGCTGCAGTTAGATGTTTTGGTAAACTGTAGTATTAAACCATTTTCTTCTTTTAATGTGAGTTGTTTTTAGGGACTGACAGAATGCAGCATTCAGCCTAATTTTGTAAAATAATCTTAATTCTGTGAAATGTTTTGGAATCAGGATTACGACACTAGAGCTCTTGGGACAGTAACAGTTGAATAGCAAGTGCTAGCTGATAGATGGTTGAAAGGTGGATAAAGTTTTAAGTTACCCAGTTTTATATGAGTTTTTTTGTTTGTTACACATGCAACATACATACATACACGCACACACACACACACACACACAGGGTTGTGTGTGTATATATGTCTGTATACACACACAAACACACATACACGCACACACACACACACATATATATATACTAAATTGTCTCCTGTACAGAAATTGTGTACAAAATTTCTTGAATTAACTGCAAACTATATTGAAGCCTCATTCTATTGCATACAGAGTGGTACAAAATAAAGTCAAATTTACTGTGCAGATGGTACTCTATGCTGTTCTGGCCAAAAAAGGGGGAGGTGGGGGGAGAAAAACTATGTAGCACCAGATAAAAGGTAATATTCTGTTATCAGGAATGCTACTGTCAAACAGTTTAATACACTCTGCTAGATAATTGCTTCAGTGCTATACTGAAGCCATTGAGGTCATTGGGGAGGGAAAAAAAGGAGGAAAGTCTTTTCTGTCAGAAGGATTATGACCAGCCTGTTCAGGTGTCCACAAGTTTAGAGTGTTTCAGTTTTCAAGTTCCTAGACAGAAGAATACAGATAGCCTGAAACTCATGGCCAACTGCAGTTATTTGTGAATGATACATGAGAAATTAGGTCTTAGAAGTCTCAAATTATGTCTTCAAAATTAGTTAACAGCTTGGGGAATATTGATGAAAACACTATTTTATTCAGTTTTTAGTGTGGTTCCTAGAGATACTAACTGGTGTTGCAAGCAGAAGGTAAGAGCAGTGAAAGGTTGCCAGAATGTAGATTAGCAAAAACTATAATAGAGTATTCTTCTTGGCTTTGACTTTTCTTCCTCTGAGGCCTTCTTGAGTGGCAAGACCACTGGTCAGCTGTCATTCTCTTACCTCTTTCTTCTTTGTCTCATCAACTATTAAAAAGTTTACACAGTGCTGAATAATTTCAGTGGGAGGGACTGTGAGAGACCTTAAGAGCCGATGATCAGAACAGCCTTCTGGAGGGGAATGGCCTTGCTTAAGATCTCTGCCTGATTAGCTGCCATCTGTACTGAATTTCTGAATGGTTGTGGAGTTAGTGAAGTTACATGTAGCAGAGAAAATATGCTGAGAAGAAAACAACCTTTTAAACAAATCCTGCATTCTTTCATTAACAATTTTTAATATTGCATTTTACAATGTGTAATTTACATATAGCACCTAAGCAGGAAACAAAACAACTTAATTCCACAACTACTGATAAAGCTTTGTTTTCAACATTTGCTTGGCCAAGCCAGTAAATTCAAAACTCAAATTCAAAATATCAGATCCAATAGACTTTTCTTAAGGATCTCTTTCGTCCTTCAGGCAGGCTGTGCAGACCACCAGAACTCCATCTCAGATGAAACCCAAGGTCTGGGCGCTTTCCGAGACTGTCTCTTGTTTTTTTCCTTTTACAGCTCTTTTAACAGCAGGCTCAACTATAATTATGCTGTAGCTGGAGCCAGGTTTTCATAAGTCCAATCACTGTGTCAGCCAACTTCATTTGCGCTAGAAGATCTTTTCTTCCCAAGGCAAAATATATAAACACACACACATACAAATATAGGACAATCATTCCTTTTAAATTGCACCGTGAATCAGAGCTACTCTCCTCCTTGCTAGCTGAGGCCCCTTCCTGCAAATACCACACACACGTACACGTCACTGAGCAGCTGAAAGATTTCACTAGACTAATGTTTTGTTACAACTCATAAGCTCATCAAACAGACTTCAAACAGGATTATATAAGTCTAGTAGAAATCTCTCAGTAGAGGATAAATGAAAGACCATTCAGTATTATTGCCTGGATACTCTGGAAGTTGGAATTTGCTTCCCTGCCTCTCATATACTTGCTCTGTGGTCTCAGGTGATCACTTAGTCTCTCTTTGCTTGAGTTTCCTATTCATGGAGACTAGAATATTATAATAGAATAATATTTTATTATTGTGTTCTGTGGAATAATAGAATAGAGTAATATTCCTTCTCCACATCTTGAATAGTGGAAGAATGAATGCCATAAAGACTGCTAGTATTGCTGTAACTGTAATGATCCAAGGACTTACAGACAACGTATAGCTTGTTAAATAGAGACAATAAATTTTATTATCCTATATTTGGAAAAATCTGACATGCTTTCAGGCATATATGAACTTGTTCAGATTTGAAATAGAAACAGTGCACTTAAAACCTAAACACAAGTTGAGGATAATTTCTCAGAGTTTAGATAGCTAAAAAGTTGCTACCAAAGAAATAGACTGGTATTAGAAGGGTGCTGAGGAGACAAAAGTAGTATTTAGCTCCTAAAGGAAAGAGAGAAAGAGGTAGTTTATAGCCTGTGGACATACAGAGGTTAACAGGGAAGGGAGAGAGATTATAAAGTTCAATGAAATCAGAAACACTGTTGACTCCATTGTTTTTGGCTTCCCGATGGGTTTTGAAGTTCACTTCCAAGTGCATCTTTGAAAGGTTTTTTGTTGTTTTCCCTTGAAAATCAAGAGTGAAAGATCTGAGATGAAATGACTGTTTTGAGTAAAATGTTTCTCCTGTAGCAGCTGGGTGTAGTCCTTCACTGAACACCTGTGTGAGTCCATTCC
Organism: Apteryx mantelli; assembly: GCF_036417845.1. Lineage (NCBI taxonomy): Eukaryota > Metazoa > Chordata > Aves > Apterygiformes > Apterygidae > Apteryx > Apteryx mantelli. The sequence continues at coordinate 83,663,802 of NC_089979.1, forward strand.
AGCGCATAGTGGTTGCTTATTTCCACCTGTGCAATTACCAGGAGAGCATGCAGCACTGTGTGTGACCTATTTCTATATAGGAGTGTTCATGTTGGAAAGAGTTCATCTTTAGATTACTAAGGTGGATATTACAAGTATTCTTCAGCACATCAATTTTTTCCTGGAAGAAATCTATCTATACGTTCTCATACAGAAGTGTCCATATGAGAACATAAGTATAAAGGATGTCTACTGAGTGTGAAAAAGTCTGAGGGTCAGTATAATTATAGTGCTAGTGGTGTTTTTAAGCAGATATAAGCATTTTTAAGAGAAAATTTTCTCACTACCAAAGTTTCTACCTGACCGAAGTCCATCAGCAGTTTATCATGCCCATATCTAATGCCTCTTGAAAGGGTGATGAGCTACTTTAAAGACCAGATATCTATTTCCCAAACCAGTCCAGACGTAGACCCTTTTTCTCACTGGGATATGCAAAGAAGGGTGCATTTTCCTTATGTGAACTACAATCCTTTATAGTTAATGCTGGTGCAAAACTAATTTCAAAGTGATGTCAGTTGCAGACTGCTGCGCACTGACTTAAGGCAAGGACCCTTTGGGAAGATCTAGGAGGTGATTGCCTAATTAGCTTGTATCATCATGCGTACATGGTACAGCTGGTGGCTTCACATTGCATAGGCAATATCAAATATTATACTGCCCAATTTGGATGCCTGATATTTCATCTTGTTGCAATGTACTGTAGATGGTATAATACTAGGCACAAATTGCTATACGCTTATGCAACATACATATATGTGGTACATTCTTAACAGGTTTCTTGCTAGTTATAAAATGTGCTCCATAATCCTGACTCATTAAAGTGGAAAATGATGGAAGTATGAATAAAGCTGCAGCATTTTCTGCAGTAAAAGTCAGGGAAAAGAAACACCATAGAACTGTAATATCGATGAAGGAACTGTGACCAGTTTGTCCAACAGTACTAGTATAATAAAAGATATTACCACTTTCTAGGAACTTTTTGTATCTTTGATAATTTTGGATTATCATGGCCAAAAGCACTGTAGACACTCCATAAAGTGGCTTTTAATTTGCTATATAAACTGAGAACAATACAAAGAGCTATAGCAGTGCGTTTTAAAATTTTAAAATAATTATACAGAAATTGAACATAAGGTGAAATTCCTAACACTTTGTGTCCTAACACAAGTGCATCTTTTATTACTGATGCTCTTATTCTAGCAAATTTGAGAGATGCAATGATATGACTGAACAAACTTTCTCAAAGTGTTATCATTCCTCTTATTCTCTGTTAGATTTCAGCTGTGAGCTTCCATGAGAGATGGCTATTTCCATTTCTTCCTGTCTGCTCAGAAGAATGTAATCCTCCTGCTATCATCTAATTAGCAGGAATGGGACTATCCATGCTGCAGACACAGGCACTAACACAAGTTTGAGGAGCCACTGTGTAGACATCAATGAACGCTTTATTAAATTACACAGTTTTCTAAGCAGCCACAGTCTCTCAATGCCCCAATTCATTATGCTTTAGTGAACTGCCACTGCTCTCTGAAGCTGTAAGGTTTCAGCCTGAGCTGAAGATGCAAACTCCAGATGAGATTATGGTGAGTTTTTAGATACTTGGCACGCTTCTGTGGTTATTCTGTTTCTCTTTAAGGCTGATAGTTCACTGGCAAGTGAAAGTATTGGACAGCAAAGCCGAGCAGATTTAGAATTTCACCTGCCCTAAAGGAAAATAATGTCTTTTTGCATAACAGTTCAGCATTATTCATTGGAATTCACCCTGTTCGTGAAACCCTTTCAGGATAGGGAAAAAGAATATTAAGTCCCCAGGTCTAGCTATTCAACTGTCTCTCTGTTTTGGCTCTTGGCAACATTCAGTCAGAATTTTCTGATCTTTTCATTTCCAGAAAGATCATGGTCTGTCAAAGATTGACTAAACTGAATAAGGAAAAGTAAATGGGTGTTAACAAATTCTGTACAAGTACTCTTCAATACATGCTCTTGTGTCTAAATTACAATGTTATAATGATTCATATAGGTTTACTTTTCTGTGATAATTCACTATTTTCTCCTCTACTCCATACTACTTCAGAGGAAAAAAAAAAAAAAAAATTCCAGAACTCAGTTTGCTGCTTTTCAGCAAAATATGTCACTATCCTCCTCTCCACTGTCACTCTCTTCTCCCCTTCTTCCAGTATATGTGCTAAATATCAGAACAGTGATTTTTTTTAATTGATAGGGTTTTCTTTAAAGAAAGAAAGAATAAGCAAATACTAAAAATTATAACAACTTTTTTCCCTTTGATGGGTAAAGTAGAGGACTGTTCTCTTACAGAAGGTATTGGTCTAGTAATAATGGAATGTGGATATTTTAAAATGCTGCTACCCTTATCCAGAAAAAGGGAAAAATAACCATAGGCTATATACAATGGAGAAAATAATTTAGGAAGGGCATGGGATGAAGTCAGGGAGGAGCAGCAAAGAACTAAGTTCACTCTTAAACTGGCAGAATTTAGCAGACAATTGATGAGATAAATGAAACCCCAAAATCTTATGCAGGGAGACTGAAAGGACTGGCACACGCCTCACCTAATTGGGAGGGAACCATGCGGCTAGGACTGCATCATTTGATATGGGAGAACTTGTCACACTGACTGGCAAGGAAGAGAATTTAAGTTGCTTTCAACCCACAACAGTAAATCTATAGCTGGTTTTGAGATGAAATCAGATAAATGGAGAACGGGGCTGAGTAGATTGGAATTAATAATATATACAGGAGAATATGGAGGCAGTGTGAACAAGAAGTGGAGAGATATAACAAAGAGAAATAGGTGCATGGAAAAAGATGGAAGAGAATTTTGCAGAATGAAGCTGAGAAAGACCTCAAGAAATCCTCTGGACCAGCAGTCTGGACATACCCACTGTAAGCAATCCATTCCTGAAAGCAGTCTGTTCAACCTGTTCTTCAGAATCTTTAATTTCATATCATTTCAGCTGCAAACTACCCCTACAAATAGATCTGAAATTTTTTCCTAGTGCTTAACCTAAATCTTCCTTGTTGTGATTGAAAACAATTGCTTGTTTGTGGAGGCCATGGGGAATAATTTCTTTTTGCAACAGCATTTCTGGTTCTGAAAAACACTATATTGCCTTCTTCTCCATCTTTTTGTTTTCCACCTCCGGACTAGAAAAATATGAGTATTTGGTCTTCCCTCAGAAATAACTTTTTTTTTTTTTTTTAACATTTTATTACTGACCTGAATTTCTGATTATTTACATCTTGATATTGTGATGTTCAAACCTGAACACAGCATTTGGAATGAAGCTGAGAGGAGAGGAAGGATTACTTCATGTTTCTTAAGAAAGGTGCTCTTGTTCACATATCTTGTACATATATCGTGTTTCTTAAGAAAGGTATCTTGTTCACATATCTTGTACATATATCGTGTTTCTTAAGAAAGGTATCTTGTTCACTCTTCACCTTCACATATGGGTGAGTTATATTTTGTGTTTTAAAAGGTGAGTGATAAAATAATCCATGGTGTTGAGATTGCTGAAATACTCTCATTCTTCATTTGAGATACTCTCATTCCTCAATTATTTTCTCCAGAACTTCCGTGTGGGCAGTTTCTTCCTATCTTGTGCAGTTTATTGGCTAAATATGGTCTTTATTAAATCAAATCCTACGTATTTCAGAAAACTACTGTAGTTTTTCAAGAATATTTTGAATTTAAATTCTGCCTTTTTGCTGTTTATAGATTTAATAAATGTATTCTTTACTTCTTCATCCAAATAATACGAAAAATAGTGAACAGTTACCAAGATCTATGGAAGTTCACTCAGCATATATATTCAGAAAGGATGAGGCATTGGACAAAGTTGTACCACGATAGACAGTAGGGAGAACAGGATGCAGCAAGGAATGAAATGTTATGGGGATCTGATAGGGAACAGAAGTGATGGAGATTTAAATCACTTTGCATGTCCACGAGTCACCGTTTCACAAGGCTACTACCGCTTTCTCACTGTTGCATGTATCACTTCTCTCCCAAAATTTTAGGAACAAAGATAAATTTAGATGTCAATGTGTAAATGATGAATTACTATTATAGTGTTTTACGCTCAATGTCTTGTTGGGAAAAACTGAAGGCAGCATATATAGAGAGCTAAAAATTATTGTTAGGTATACAAGTTATCTAATTAATTCAGAAAATATCATTAATAAATAGTCAAAATTTTATGCAAGAAAACTTACAACTATCTACTCCCTTTTCTCTGGTGTTCTGCTCACCCTGTCAATGTCCCACTGTGTCCTAAGACAGACAGTTTTAGCCTTCATCAGGAAGAAGGGGGAAGGGGTTATGATCAGCCGTCAGCATCCAAAGAACTTTTCAGGGAGGAGTGCGATGTTCTCAGTGGGAGTTTCTTCCCCCTCTACACTTGGAGAAGCAGGGTGTTTAGCTTTCTTCCTCCTCCATCTTGATGTCAGCTTGGGGTTATTTTATATATATATATTTTATATATATTTATATAACACCCCACATCCCTCTTCTGAAACATAAGTTAGATTTTCTTAGTTTAGTATCAAACTTTGCATGCTTGAGTCAAATTCCTAGGTAGATCAAGGGTTTCAGGACTTCATAAAGAGGATTGAATTCTAAAGTTCAAAGGTATAGCTGACTACTTTACAAACTCATGTTGTAATTTAATAACTGTAAGTCACTGCACTGTATAAGTGTTCTGCTGGAAGCTACAAAATGAGCAGTTTATTGACAATTTACCAATTATCTTCTTAGTCTGAACTGGGCAATTACATTGTGAATGGCTGTAGGCAACTTCATTGGGATATAATAGATAAAACCAGGAACATAAATCTGTAATACAAGGAATGATAAGATTAGAGTCCACTAAGAACTGATCATTTGAAAGAACTCATTTGTTTGCTTCAAGCACTCTTGAACAAACCTTTATAAAAAGTGTTGTCTTTTTTTCCCCTTAAGGGATAAGCTACACTATAAGAGGAAAATATTTTGTTGTATTTTGTAAAAGAGTCTCCTGCACAGGTGTCTGTTTCAAGTACATGTTTCATCATACTGTGCTCTAGAGCATTAAAATTTTCTTCCCTTTTTTTAATAAGAATATGGCAAAAAAGTTAAAACTAAATTATCTAAGAGCTTGAGGCTCTTCTGAGACTGATGGAGAAATGAAGCATTTCTGCACTTAGCTACCCTCCTACTTCCATTTCTACTAGCTTATTAAACAGATCAGATGATTAGTTCAAAATCAAGCCACAGTTTTGAAATTGTCATGACTGCTTAAACTGAGAGTCAGATCTGAAATGGAAAGAGCTGAGGAACTTACCAAGTTGTCCTTTTGAAGGAGAAAATCAAAATGGTAGCAGATAGATGTCGGACCTCTGTTGGCTGCAGCCAGTTTGAAAGCAGGTCTGCAGCCCGTGGTGGCAGTTCTATACTGGAGGCTGGGGAGAGGCTCAAGGGATTGGGGAAATGGAGCAGAAAATAACGAATGTTTCTCGCTGTGGCCTTGCCAAGATAGTGCTATTGAAGTCAGAGACATTACACCGCTACAGCTCAAGAACAGACTCCATTGTCTTCTATAGTAGAATTAAGGATTTTTCTCATCATAAAATTCCAACATAATTTAACCTAATTTGTCACAAAGCATTTTCTGTTCAGAAAATATCTTCTTCTGGGACTTCAGAAATACAGTAATAAAGTAAACAAAAATATTCACAGATGTGAATAGTCAATGGTGCCCAGTTAAAACAGAAATGGAGATAATATGACAGTGCACAAATAACTTTTAATAAGCTAATTGAAATGTTTCACACTTAAAATTCAGTTCATGTTTGACCAAACAAAAATGTCTTGACAATTTGTCTTGAACGAAAATCCAGGTTAGCAGCTATCCCGTGTAAGCTCTTTTGCTGGGTAATGTTGGTTGTCAGGGGAAAGACGTCAGTTTTAGAAAATTTCTACACTAAAAAAAAAATAGATAAGCTTTTGATCCATATTAAAGTTTTTATTTTAAATTTAATTCTGCTGATTTTTAAAGGCAATTGAGCATTAATGGAGAAAGACAGGCAAAAAGAGGAAATAATTTAGGAAATAGTTTTCTAAAAAAACCCAACATCTCGGCTGTAAAAGAAGAACAGCTAGGAGCAAACAGTAAACAGGAGTCTGACTGATAAGAAGATAACTTTGTATACTAGATCAATTAAAGGCATTAATGGGACATCTTATGTAGCTGTTAAATATCATGAGTTTCAAATGCTCTGAAGTATGTTTTAGCATCAGTGCTGTCACTGAGGTGTGGATTTTGATATCAAGCATTAGGAGTTTGCATGGCTGGGGGAAGCAAAATATATTATTTTTCACATTTTGAGAAAATTACATTTGGAGTCATAGGAATACAATTACAGTTGCTTTAAATGCTCTTTTCTAAATTCTGAGAGATAGAGAAGCAATTAACCTGTGGAAACTGCATGCTTGTTTTTAATTTGTTAGCTGAGATAATGGTGAAATGATTAATAGCTTCAGTGAAGATTATTCTTGCTAGTAATTCTGATTCCTCTTTCATACTGGAAATCATTCCAAGAAAACTCATTTAAAAAAAAAAAAGCCAACAAACCAAAAGCTTGTGTAAGCAAGAGCAGAGCTGGGCAGAATGTTCCTCTGTAGTGGGTTTGATTTAATTTAGACGGATATTACACATAAATATGGAATCTTAGCATGTATTTGATAGGTTACAGAAAGATTGAAGTTTTTTTCTTTGTTTCTTTTCTATTGTGGGAAAAAGTGGAGAAGTGATCCTGTGGAGAAAGAGAGAGCAAGAGATCTGAGGAGAAAGACCAGTTAAATAGTTTTATTTAAAACTATCTAATCTCATTTAAAATTATTTCAGTGCTGTTAAAAATAAATAAATAAATACTAACCTAAAGCCAAACAAAACTATTACTTTTCTGATAAGTTTACAGATCCTTTTCTAAGATTAAAAAACAAAAAGGATTCACCAGAATTTAGGAATTATTCCAATTAGTTTTCTAGGGAGTTAAAAAACAGATGATAAATTTGTCTTCCTTTCTTCCTATCTTCTTCATTGTTCTAGCCCTGGCATGGTAGCACAAAATGCAAGATATGTATTACAGAACTGGTACTTCTGTCTGTTTTCTGTATTTATATACTGAAAAGTTTCCTTCATCTAATTCTCTTCAAACATTTTTTTTCCAGTGCTTTTTATTTAATGACTCTTTGGGTAGTCAATCCTTTTACTGCCATGTGGGTTTCTTGTTTGCTAGCTTATTTTTAAAGGTAAATGTTATCACTTTAGCGTAGATGACTGTCAAACTCATTGCATTTAAGACAGGAAGCTGAACTCCAATAGGAGTCTCAAAGGAGGAAAAAACCTTGCTGGTATGCACATCCATTAAGCAGCCTTGCTTGCCAAGTCCGTGTACATTAGCTACTTTTGTAACTTTAACAAATTTCATCTGAGCTTTCATTCCGCTGACCTAATTTAACAAGAAGGAAATTCAATAACAACCCCTAATACTGAAACATTATTTCCCAAGAGGAATTTAACAGCGCTTCTACATCAAATAATAATGTGTGAATAGTGCAATATATATACTGATGACAACAGGAAGGCAGAAAAAAAAGAGAAGAAAAGAGAGACCAAAAGAAAGAAAATGTATCTCCTTTTCAAACTATCCAATAACTTTACAATTTTTAGGGAAACTAGTAAGATCATGAAGACCTCATTTCAGCTTTGAAATTCATAATATCTTTGAGAAGAAACATTTTTAAGTATCTGAGAGTAAATTACATTCAGGGGACTCTGTATCTTTGATTCAAAAGAATGTAATTGTGGATTGTGATAGATAATATCCAAAGTGGAAGACCACATTTTCACCCTAAGCCCCTGAGGTTTCATCCCAAACCCTTTTAATCGACACAGGCTTTTGTTCGAAATGCCTTGAGGAGCAGGTCAATATCAAGTCCCAAACACAGGAAGAATCTCTGAAAGTTTTACATAGCTCTGCTTTGAATAATCAAGAATATATAAGATGGTAGTAAGTCATGGTGTCATGTTATCGAAACTGGAGAATACACAGAGTTGCTGCATGCAATCTTACTGTGCTATCGAAATCAGTGAAGATGAGGAAACCCACCCCAGATTGTTACTACTTGAAGTTTTCTGCCGCATGTGGAAGAACATACAAAGATGTGTTAACCACAGTCTGTTTGTATTCTTTTCTGTAAATGTGAGAAAAAATACCTCATTAAAATGGTCAGAAAGTATACACTATGAAGAAGACAAAACATACACTCTCACTATTTAGTCATATTTCCCACACAGCAGAGACTGGGGAGACTGCTAAAAGATACTGGTTCCAAAATGCACGACTAAACTTTCTCTTTAAAGAACAACCGCGTAAGAAAACTTCTGTAGTATCTTTTGTTTTGTTACGTGTGTAACATATGAAAGATTTAGTATGTGTACAGAGTGTGTTACTAACGCTCAGAAGTATATGATGTTTCTTATACATAAGAAGATTATTCTTGTGGAACACACAGATAAATGTCTAACCTTAGTCCCACTGAAGTCATTGTTAAAGCTGCCTTGTGTTCGTACATACAACCCAGTAGATTTGTGATTAAATGATGTCTCTCGGGAAAATTTGGTTTCTTATATATAAATAATAAATAAGAGTAGAAAACATAAATGAGGAAGAAATAAAAAAGTAGTGTTGTTATTCTGTTTAATAATACAAATTACTTTAGAAATAGTTTTACTAGTTATATATTTTTTAAAGTTATCTCTATAAAATACAGATGGCAGAACCCCAAATTGGACTGGACAATGCATTGTAGTTTTCTCGAACTTTTCTTCAACGTAAATACATCAAAAGCTAAGGAATGGTTTCCAGACTTTAAGGTAGAACTTATTAAAGCACACACACAAAATATAATAAGGTAACTCCTTCAAAGTAGGAAAAAATCTCTAATCTGCTAGCAGAGAATGGTTGGAAAAAAAGTTGAAAATACATCTTCTCTGTGCTTCTGTAGGGTTGGTCCTTTCCTCTGGTTTTGCTTTCTAGCCCAGCAATTTCCCATGTCTTGCTCAAGCTCTGTACAAATTTGCTTGGATCTGTAGGAAAGGATCTTTCTGTCACCTCTGAAGGTGGGCAGTGGGTCTGTTTCCTAATGGAAACCAGCTTCTCCATTCCTCTTGGTAGCAGAAGCTTCCTTTCACAGTGAAGATGCCCTGCTTCCAGCTTCTCCTGGAGGCCACCACTGCACCCCACAGCCCTGGAGCTGCCGCAGGGCAAGGCAGCCTTCCTCCCTGCTCTTCCATCGTAACATAACCACCACGCAGCATGCAGAACTTGCATGGCAGAAAGTCAGTGAACAAACAGATGAGGCTGAATAGATGGCAAGAGTATTTGAAAAGTACAAAAAGGAAATGAGCAGAAAGAAAGTAAAAGTTATGGTGTATAATTCACGCTATTAGGTGTTTGGTATATCTGAGTATACTTAGTCTGTGCTCTCTATAAACTAATCTGTATTCAGTATGCAATGATATTTGTAGTAACCCCATTATACTTTTTGATGATTTATATTTACTGTTAAAATAATTTAAATTAATTGAATGCTTTGGAATGCACTTGATTGGTGATTTGAGTTTTTGGAAGTTTTTATTGTGATTTTTTTTTCCTGGTTTGGATACTCAAACAAATCAGAAGAAATCCTGCAAGGATTTACTTTTAAACCTTTGAAAAGATTCCAACTAATGTTTCAAAACAAAAGAAAGCAAAAGCTGGGATGGAAACAATGCATGTGTGGCTGATGCCAAGTGAAAATATAAGGAGAACCTGGCTGAATTTGTCTTGCTGAGATACAAACTTTTCACAGTTCTGTTAGAAGGAGGAAAACAAGATACAAAAAAAAGGTGGAGAGGAAAAAAAAATGAGTTTGGAGATTTTTTTTTTTCTTCTCTGCTATAATGCTTCCCATGGTGAGATGCATTTAAGTACTCTGCAAAACTAAAACTGTTTAGGATACTTGCAATACAGGCCTTATTTATTAAATACTTTCTTCATTTTAAGGCTGAGTTTGCATCACTCTTGCAATCGCATATTGCAGGAACACCATCTCAAGAAGTTTTTCTATTTAAAAGTTTGCTTCTTGTCATATTGTATTTCTTCTGATGCATATGATTTTCTCTTTTGCTATTTAAAATGCCCCAGAGATGCTAAAACTGGTGTTTTACCATTTCCTCATTTCTAAAACTGCTTAGTGTTAGACTTTCAGGCCTCTTGATAGTAAGCTTAATAAAACACTGGATTTCTTGTAAATCAAATCAGGTGGAAAACATCTGAAGTAAAGTCTGGAGTATTTAATGTGCAAGTTCTAGCAGTATTAATCCCCTAGTCTATATAAAGAACACTCCTAGAAGCTCCTAAATCAAAAGATTTTAATGGGAAAATAGATGGTCATCTCAGTGCATTCTTACTCTTTTTTATGAAGTATTTTGAAAGCAGCTACCTAACATTTGGAACATTCTCATTATCCCAAGTTTGCAAGATAACCTTTATATTCATGATCAAGTTGCTTTCTGTGTCGTAAGATTTTGCAGCTTCAATGTACAGTAGGAGGGGAAGCATTTCAACTTAGATTGTCTCTTTTCTGTTTGCTTTCAGGATTTGTTTACTATGTACAGATCAGAGATGAAGTGCTGGAAACTGCTTGGCTGCATCAGCAACTAGAGCCATAAGAAAGCAAGTCAAGGAAAACAGAGCTGTTGACTCCATCACTGACTGGCTCAGAGAGCATCAGCAGTGGAGAGCTATGACAATAAAGCGAGTCCTGTTACTTTTGCTGCTCTGGATGTGGCTGCTGCATCCCTGCTCTACAGAAATGCTGTTCAGATGGACTCCTGATCTCAAACCCAAAAGCTTTGTGGGACATGCATTAGGGAGTGATGGAAAAGTGCTTCACCGCCAGAAGCGAGGCTGGATGTGGAACCAGTTTTTCCTTTTAGAGGAATACACAGGATCTGATTATCAGTATGTAGGCAAGGTAGGTAAATATTAAGGTTTGTAATTTCTGTATTATTTTCAAGTTTACTTATCTTTCTACAAAGCTCCAGTTTCTACATTTTATTCTCATGCATAAGAAGCAGATTTCCAGGCAATAGTTATATTTCTATTGTTTGTGGTGTTAGAATCTCTAAAAGTAGTAAGAAAGAAGTTTGCTAGCTAAAGTTATTCAGAAACATTTGAATGAAATAGACATTTGACAAATTTGTTTTCTTTAGCACGTTATTTCTACCAGTAGCCTTCTCAATTTATCTTCTGTATCAGAATGTAGTATTTTAAAATTTATTATAAAATCTTTTTCAGTTATTTCTCTTTGAACATTTTGTATTTCATGCAAGACAATGTAGACTCTCTTTCTGTGCTTATATTTGAGCAATGCAGTTTATTTTAAAGAAAAAAATATTCAGTGTTGCTAACTCTCCCAGAATTTCAGGAAACTGAAAGTGAACTGGGAGTGAACTTCCTTAACAACCACATGATAGAAAACAGGTGGTTAAGAAGTGAAATACAAGAGAAGTCAGCAGAAATGCTCATATGACTGCATAATACACTGGACACCTACTGTCTGGAAGTATCCTTCAAATTATTTTCAGTCAACACTTACATTTTGCCAGGAAACTCTTAATAAGTATAAGGTGTAATGCCACAATGATATACAAAGAGGAAAGGAAGTGCTGAATTCATTCAAAATGGTAATTCGCTGGTAAGTGGAAGCTACCACCAGCAGTCATGAATACCAGTTACCATCAGTGGATAGTGATAAGAAAATAAATTTCATTTTCTATAACCCAAGTTTTCATATGAACACACTTTTTAACTTGTAAATTAATGTGGAGAAATGCTGCCTTGTTGAAAAACACAGAATGACACAATCACTGAGATTGGAAGAGACCTCTGGAAGTTGTCTAGTCCAGCCTCCCTTCTCGAAGCAGGGTAAGCTACAGCAGGCCACTGGCCATGTGCAGTCCAGTTTTAGGTATCTCCAAGGATGGAGACTCCAGAATCTCTCTGGACAGCCTGTTCCAGTGTTCAACCACAGTCAAAGTAAAAAAAAAGTTTCTTTTGTGTTTAAATGGAATTTCCTGTGTTTCAATTTGTGTTCATTGCCTCTTGTCCTTTCACTGGACACTGCTCAGAAGAGTCTGGCTCTATCCTCTTTACACCCTCTAATCAGCTACTTGTACACATCAACAAGATCCCCCTGAGCCTTCTCTTGTCCAGGCTGAACAGTCCCAGCTCTCTCAGTCTCCTCTCATATGAGACATGCTTCAGTCCCTTAATCGTCTTTGTGGCCCTCCACTGGATTCTCTCCAGTAAGTCCAGGTCTTTCTTGTACTGGACAGCCCAGCACTAGACACAGTACTCTAGATGTGGTCTCATCAGCACTGAGTAGAGGGAAATAATTACTTCCCTCAATCTGCTGGCTATGCTTTTTCCTGCAGCCCAGGAGACCATTGGCCTTCTTTGCCACAAGGGCGCATTGCTTGTTCAATTTCTTGTCCCCCCAGGATCGCCAGGTCCTTCTCTGCAGAGCTGCTTTCCAGCAGGGCAGCCCCCAGTCTGTATGGTGCATGGAGTTATTACTCCCCAAGTGCAGGACTCTGCAGTTGCCTTTGTTGAGGTTCCTTCATAAGGTTCCTGTCAGCCCGTTTCTCCAGCCTGTTGAGGTCCCTCTGAATGGCAGTGCAACCTCTGGTGCACTCTTCCCAGTTTCCTATCATCTGCAAACTTGCTGATAGTGCGCTCTGTCCTATCACCCTGGTCATTAATGAAGAGGTTAAAGAGTATGGGCCCCAGTATTAACCCCTGGGGTACTCAAACTAGTGACTGGCCTCCAGCAGGACTTCATGCCACTCATCACAACCCTCTGAGCCTTGCAGTTCAGTCAGGTTTCGATCCACCTCACTGTCCACTTACCTAGTATGTACTTCATCAACTTGTCTATGAGGATATTAGGGGACAATTATCCTAGCAGTTTATTTGATTTCTGTTTATAAATTCTCCCAAAGACCAATTGTTCTGACAATGATATCACCATTAAATGCTGGAAAAAGGAAGAAAATAGATTTATTCAAATAAATCCTTCCTTGGAAGAGTTAGAAATGTTTCTTTCCCCCCTCCCCCCCTTTTTTCCCCCCTGAGAAAGAAGATCCCTATTAAAATTTACAGGAAATTTAAATAGGAAATAGAAACTTAAGAGGGACAACCTTATGTGCAGTAAATTGCCTTTTTGTTTCCATTTATTATTTGTTGCTTTGTGTCTGTAATTTCAGTACTAGTATTTGAATAATAAAGAAGTTCCTGAAGAATACTGAGAGCCTTAAAAATATTCTGTATTTTTATTTCATGTACTTGTCAGTTGTAAATTCATGCTTCCAAAGTGAAACTAGCACTAGTTCCTCAATCCAGGTCAGACTAATGGCTAAAGAAAATTGGCCTTGCCTACAAAATAATAAGTGTCATTGTAGCAAAACACTATGCCATTGTATTTGGGAGCATATTGCTCCCAAAAATCCCAGGAAATAAACAGGTTTGCAGGGTACCCTGAAATTCAAATACTTTAGTCTCCTTCAAAAGAGCAGTATGTTTTAAAGTGAACATGTTAGAGGACACCCTGGTGATAACTGTTTTTATTTCATTATTTTTGAATATTTATGTTCCCCATCATCCCTTTGAATGTGAGTGATATTAATCAATAATTTTCTTGCTGTCATGATGACTGAAGTAAGACTTTTCAGAGAAAATAGAAGGAAAAAGGATAAAAGTTTTATAGACTAATTAATCTATGTTAGAAAAAGAGAGAGAGATGTTGTTAAACACAGTATGTACCTTGGTTGACAGAAAATAAGAAATGTTTGCAACTGCAGAGTAAGTAAAGGTAAGTAAATTGGTAAATATAAATACAGAACTGGGAATAAAATTGAGGAGCAGTTAAGACTGCATTTTCACTTTTTTGCTCTGGGTAGAGCAAAAAAGTTGCTCATTTGAGCAAGAAATCTTAAAATTAACCTACGTATCTAAAACTGACCTATAGTCAGTTTCTGTCAGATTTGGGAAGAATGTAGAAAACACATGTAAAATGAACAGTATGATAGCATCATGTTTGCATAGAGAGAGTTGCACATTCAAAATCTTTTTATGCCAAGAAGGAAAAGACTTCGTATGTGGAACTAGGACTTTAGTGTTACTGTAATTAATATTTTAGCAGTCTAATAGACCAAGTTCTCAAATTATTATGGAAAAAATCATTAATAATTAAAATTGTAGTGCATAAACTGTCTAGTATCTATCACTCACCCTTCTGATGCCCATCGGGGTGGTATGGTCAACCTCTGATTTCTCTAAGAAAGACTGGAGGAGCAGGGGAAGGCACGTCTGCGACCAGGTGTCAGCATCTGCCTCTTTGCCGGTGGCAGAGAAACTGAGGCCAAGGGAAGCCCAAACCAGTCCTGAGACCTTTCACTGTCAGGTCAGTACGAAGCCTGTTTGTGGCCTTTTACTAGCAATGGCAAAAATCATATTTTCTGGGCTGCAACAGAAAGGGATTAAGTGGATGTAAGAGAGGAACTTGAACTCAGAGTAAAGTGAAGACGGAAAACATTTAAGAAAAAGGTGTGACAGCAGGGCAGAAGAAAATAGACCAAGTTGCTAGACAAAGAAGGAATTTGAAGTAAAGTGGCTGGGAAGAAAAAGTTAGCACAAACAACTGTTTAGCAAAAGTAGAGAAAATCAATCAAAATTAGAGGAAATTGTCTGAACATCCATAGATCTGGCTGGCTGGAGTTTCTGGATGGTTCTTTTTATGTGGTTTTCTCCAAACCCAAATGTTTGGGTAGGTGAAATAAAGTGACACCTTCCTGTTAGTTTCCCTGCCATATGTTTGGAGATGCTGTTTGTAAATAAAGTGCATTCAGAAGAAGCATAAGATAGAAATAAATCATTCATGGCCAGCGACTAGGAAAGAATGTTTATCAAGGTGAGGTTTCAGTCAAGAATAAGGACTAAGCATGATTTTTTAAATTGGGAATCATAGTCAGATGACAAATACATCAGTGAAAGGATTGGCAGAAATTCAAAATCTGGAGTACTAGATACATTTGGATTTGTGAATTTGTGTCTGCTTGCTTGCAGAGCTCATGTGTGTGTTTGTTTTTAAGTTTCTTGTTTTGCATTTTTGTATCTGTCAAGAGAACCCCAAAACTATTGAATATCACATTGCCCTTGAAACCAGTGTCTGCAATTCAGAATGCAATTTATATATTGATTTATTCACTGTTTCGGTCAGTTTCAGAAGATTCTACTGAAATAACATTACAACAATGTATAGCAGTAGGCTCGATGAATGAATGGGATACCTAATGCAGTAACAACTGGAGAGTTTCTTGTTTAAGTCAACCATGGTTCTAAAATGGTAGCATAGTGTCAACAGCCAAGTATTTATTGATGGCTTCTGGGCATTCACTGATCATTTCAGGGCAATATTATTATTTTAAGAAAGGAGCATTGTTGACCTTTCCTTTGTGCAATATGCAGCATTCTGAGGATAGAAATGAAAAGTATAGAATAACTTTACGACTATCTTGTATATTCAGAATCTGTGTTTGTATTGCATTATTAAATAATATTTACAATGGCAGTTTATAATAAAATTTGAAGCCATAAAGAGCAGTATAGGAAACCAGACCTATGTATGTATTACACAATTTATTGAACTATATTTATAAAAATATACTAGGAAACAGTAATTCTGGGAAAAGCTATTTTTCAGAATTCGAGAGAAACAACACAGGAATGTTCAAAATGAAACTTAAAACTCATATGAGAAAAGCCATGTTATTCAGATTTGATTTTAGAATTATGGTTAATATTTCCTTTCTGTTTTAACTGCACGGAAAGTCTATGTATACTCTATTATTCTTTCTTTGTATGCTGAAGGCTATTTCACAGTTTTTCTCTCTTTTTATTAGTATCTTGGTTCAAGGACCATTCATTAATTTTTCTAAGAAAGTGGTGCAATTACAAGGCATGACTAATTTTCGGTTGTGTTCTGAAAATTTGATTTTATCCTGAATACATCCAGAGAAAACTCTTTAATAGCATTTTTCCTTTAAATCTAAAAAATATATTCTAACAGTTGTCACCTGAAGGACTGTGTACTGGTACTGTGTACCAACAATATCGTAATTTATAGTCATTCTCAAATAAATTCTTCATCCATATTGAAGTTTATTTTCTTTCCTTTTTATTTCCTCAGATCTTACCATTTGCTTCTTTCTTGTAGATACTTTTCCTACTTTGCTGAGATAATGACTTTTTCAAACAATTTCTCATCGCAGTAATTGTACAGTATAAAGGATCAACTGTAGTGAATTTTTCAGAATACTTTCACCATACTTTCAGAGATTGGAGTTGTTAGTTAGACTGCAGTGTTTTTTTAGTATCTCAAAAGACAATTTATCATATATTAAGCAATATAGAGTGAAATATAATATAAAGACAGTATCCTTAGTTGTAACTGTTTTTCCTTTAGAATGTGTTGTTTATATGTAAATTTATATATAATCTTGGGTGTGCCATACTAGAACTCTTACTAGAAAGGATCGTCCTGGCAGTATCCATAATTGCATACTTCTAAATCCATCCTTTACTTCTGATGATACGAAGAGCAGAACATGCCAACCTCACTTAGTTCCTCCCAGTCCAAGAATCCCAGCAGAGACAGGCTTCTGAGGAAAGGACTTGGAGTATTGGGAATGGATGCGTACATAACACATTCCAAGAACAATATATATATATATAGCCCATCTTTCTCTTTTAAGTAACTGTCTGTATGGATACTGATGCTGTGGACAACTGCAAATGATATACCACAGAACTATTATCTGAAGGAGGATCCTGAGCCCTTAACTGAATAAGGTCTGAAAGACAGCCTTCCCCAAAGTGGCATTGCTTTTAGACACCTCAGCAAGAGCAGAGTGTTTAACAAAAGTGTGAATAGAGCCCTGGGCATCTTACCATCCATTTATTTATAAAGATGTTAAGTAACAAAGCCGCTGATGTTCCTTGTTCTCTAGTTAATTTGACCTTTATTGGAATTAAATATTCTCTTCTATCAAGTTTATAGTATTGCTTCAGTCTGTAATCCAATGAGACATAATTAACACAGAATTTGGCAACATCACAGAGATGAAAAGATAAGGAGTTTTCCTGAAAGTCCATGTTCTGTTGGTACAAAAGAATAAAGATTAGCTAAGACTTAAAGTGTATAGAGTTACCATTGCTGCAGAAGCAGTGAATTTTAAGGAAAGATTAGGTAAAGTAATTTCCTCAAAGAAAGGAAAGCTGGAAACCATCCTGGTCAGGAGTTTTGAATGGACTTCAAAAATTACCTTATTCTAGGGAAAGCAGAATATGGGAATATATTCATAAAGACTTGCATCTCACTTCAGTTTTCTGTCTGAACTAGCAGCCACCGAAAATACTGATTTTGGAGAGGATAATACAAAGGAGCATATAGTCATAGTTTCAAAGGTTTTCCCATCAACTGGGACAAAAAGTGAGATCCGCCTGAAGTGTCGCTGTTGTGGTAAGAAGAGGACTTACTAACCCTTTTAAAAACTTCTGTATTTTGATGCCTGAAGCGTTTGATTGCCATAGCTCTTTTTTTTGTAAAGACCTTTGGTGCCATGGAGAGACTGAAGATTTTAAATTGAAAGTGCAGGCACAGTATCTGATGTGAATATCTCATTGAGCAGAAAATGCCTCCCCTATCAGGTGTAGGGAATCAGCTCTGTGGCAGTGTGGTTGAATTTTGAACTGGAGCAGATTCTTATGACAGGGATCAGTAAAGAAGAATGGGAAGGGAGGATTTATATTCAAAGTCATAGCTCAGGAAAAGTAGAGCCCCCTTCATCACAGTGCATCCATTCACTGGAGGAATTAAAAAGCATAATAGAAAAGGGAGCTTTAGAAATGTTTGACCTACACCTTGTTTGAAATGATAAATGTATAAATAGTCAAGTTTCAACAACAATTCAAAGATGGATGCTTTAGGGGCTTTTTCTTTTCTATTCTTTTCTCTTTTTTTTTTTTAAATCAGATGCAGATGACCTTTTAAATATCCTATATACACAGATAACAAGGAAGAGCCAGGGGTAATACTAAGGGAAAATCGGTGACTTGCAACAAAATACCCATGAGGGAGACAGTTCTAAGACGTTAAAAGTTGATGTTTACCCTTTTAAAATGTCTTTCCGCTGGAAGCCTTGCCCTATATTTGTAAGTGTTTTTGTCCATGGAGATAATTAAAGACATGCTGAACACAAAAGGCTGTGATAGCAAATTTTATCAGAACCTCCAGTGCCTTCTGTTTTGAGGTAGTATGTAGTTATAAAATCAATGTATCTCTAGTCCCTGATGGACAAAGCAGCATTTTTTTCTTAGGAGTAAGCAAACATCATTCTCCAACCCCTCAGTCCTTTTCCTATTACTTTCTCAAACTATATTATTTCTGTTTCCTGAATCATTTCACAGCTATGTGTTTGAGAGTGTTTAAAGGAAGACAGAGTTGCTGTGGGAAACAGTTGCCATCATTTTTACTATATTTTGGTCTGTAGCAATTTTTAATGTGTGACCCTCAACCAGTTGCTACACTCTTCAAGTCTGAGAACAAAAGTCTTGCGTTGTCTTCTCAAAGACTAGATTCCTGTCCATCCCAACAGCCTGGAAGTTTGGGTTGAAATGCAGGTGCAAGATACCTGACATGTCTGCAAACATCTAATTGCTCAGAAAGGCATTAATGTGTAATTAGGTGGCTTGGCCTGCTAAAAGGCATATCCAGACTGACTGCATGCAAACATCTAGGTGGAAAAGATGAATTCTGGGATATTCTTGATATTGTACTTTTGAAGCCTATGTTGCAGAGAATAATCATAGCTAAGAGATGTAACTGCCTGAACTCTAATACTTAAGTAGCTTGGACCTTAAAATTTGCAAGAAAGAAAATTCAGGATACTTCCAAGAAGATGTAAAAATTAAACACAGAACCTCAGTGCTCCATTGCAATTCTCTTGATCTCTTTTATTCACCTTTTCCTAGTTGTATAGAAGCCATGCTCTTTCCTGCTGGCTTACACTGATACTCTGTGCCTTCCACTTTCAACACTTCGGTCTACAGTGTAATTAGGCCACCTGATTTACAGGCAATACAGTCCTATACAGAGTTAGCTTTTCTTGAATCATTTTCATGTAGGCAGAAAGGTGTGTGCTCTCTCTACTTCACGGTTTTTCTTTTATTCCTTCCAGCCTACCTTTTCTTTGAATTTGCCCACATGTATATCTCAATGCAGTGGTGGAAAGACATGAAAATATTGTTTCCTCTTTTTGTGAGGCTTGGGGTAATCATACTGTTCTTCATTTCCATTATTTTGGTGATTTCTGATTTATTTTTAATCCCCAAAGAATCTTTTTCCTTTCTTAACAGACAAATGACTTTTTTTTTTAAGATAACAAGGCTGGAAATAGTGATTAGACTTCATGCTTTGAAATATTTCAGGGTAAAACTGTAGTGGCAGAACCACTATGTTGTAGGAGAAGTTGGTAACATTGCCATTCTGAGTATTTGTTGAAGTGGTTACCTGTTACAGGAGGGATGGTCATGAAGAATACTTTCTCTCTCTCTTCCTCATCCAAAAGCAGCTGGGAAAGGAAGTGGACTTTTTTTCCTCCCACTAAATTTAGAAATTGTTTTGTGTTATGAAAATGTTTTTGGGGGTTTTCTTCCTAAAATGCTTTAATTGGTTTTGTAATTATATATAATTTAGAAGGGCATATGCTAGAATATAGTGATTAGAGGAATACATTATATTAGATATGTAGAGAAAGTTGTATAGAGCTTTCTTCTTTCTGTCTTAAGAACTCTACCTTCCAATGAGAACTTTTACATATCCTTTTCTAGGGTATGACATTTGATATAGAATATGTGTAAATTAAAATATCCAAGTATCCGGATTTATGTTTGCTAATCCCATTACAAATGGGACCTTCAGGAAGTGTGATTCCCTGAGCAAAATTCAATTCTTATTTTTTCTACTCATAAAATGAATGTTTTGCACACCCATAATAGTGTGGATACAGGAGTCTGGAAGTGCTATTTTGGACTGAGTATAAAAATTAACAACAGTTACTACCTAGGCAATCATGGTTATAAATTATCTAGTTAGTTTTAAATGATAAAATGATAACAGCATGGAAATATATGGAAAATGATACTGAAATTTCAGCTGATCACATTTTGGCAGAGTGAAAAAAATGAAGAATGTATTGTGTAGGATGTCACAAAGGAAATGGAGAAAAAATGAGAGAGATTCTAATGATTTTTTATATTTAAAGAGTGGGAATTTAAGAAAATGTCATGAAACAATCCATTTTTAGGAAGAAAATCAAAAGAATGGTTAGAGTAATGCAGTGATCCAGGGTGGGCTATTAAAATTTAGGAAAACTTTTAATGAAGTGCAGGTAATTATGAAATGCTAAATTTAAATGACAAATAGAGTATACTGAGCAGCAGAGGAGGCTAAATGGGTACAAGCTCAATAGCAGATAAAACCATCTATGAGGGGAAGGAATCAGGAAGGATGCGTTGTTAAAGTGTTATTAATTTTTTGCTTGCAAAATGTCACAGAACTCACCACTCCTTTTGTTCTTTAAAACTGTCTGCTGCTTATGAGAACTATTGTGCAGGAACATTACTATGTTTTCTTATGCTGATGCAACTGAGAATACCAGCTCCATAGAGGATTCCTGACATAATTTGGAAATATCTTAGCAATCAGCAGGATGTCTTAGGTCATTCAAAAAGGATAAGGAGTCAACTCTATAAATAATGCAGTTAGAAGATAAGGAAACTGATGGCCTGTTTCTCTCTTTAGGGAAGTCGGGTTGTGTTGCAGACCATTCACTCTGTCGGGAGTGGCATGTTTGCTAGTAAAAGCCAAGTAAAATAGATGTAATGGCTAGAGGACCACTGAGGAGTGAGACAATGAAAGAGAAGCATGGGATTAAACAAAGCTTATTTTTTGAGAATAATTGTAAGGCTTTCATAAGTACTGAGATGTTTGCTAGGAAGAGGGAATGACGATGTATAGAAAACAAAGACATTAGGGGGCAAGATGTACTATTTCAAGTGCCGTGTAAGGCTGCATATCCTAGAAGAGGATTAGAAAGTTTTCTTGGAAATACTGTGTAGAATTCTTTTTCCTGCAAAGAGAAGAAAGCAGGAACTAAAATTGTACAGAGCAAGAAGAACCAAATCTTCATGAAGCTGCGCCTAACCATGGAGAAAAGAGGATGCAGAATCTCTCTGCAATTTTGTAGACAAAACAAAAAGAATAGGGGTTTTTAGTACAAATAATAAAGCAGTAATTTATGCTGAGCCAAGGAGATATGTTTTGTTTTGTTTTGTTTTCAAAAGCACAGTATAACAGATGTGGTATACTGTATAGCAATTTAGAGAGACATTGCTTCTGATGCCTTGAAAATGCCAGCAAATTGCGTAGAGGCTTTATAGAAGTTTTGACTGGGCCTATCAACCAGCTACCACAGTTCACATAATTTTTAATCAGTGATGTAGTACACAGAATACATCACTGAAAACTGCAATTAAGACTTCAAGGAAAAGTAATTAATATGGAGGATGGTTTTTAATCTGTAGCAGCAGAGATCAAGATGGGCTTCTTGCTCTTTCTGTACCCTTTAAAAGTAGATATGGAATACAGTTTCCTTGGCCAGTGATTATATACACATAATGTGATGTCCTGTAATGGCCCTTGCCAGGATTTATTTCCGAGTTTGGTTACTTTGATATCTTGCAGTCTGACAGAAGAATAGAAGATGCTGCTTATTATTGGTAGAAAATTTAATTCATATTTTAAATATAGCTACCTGGTCTTCATACAAAAGCAATTAAATTAAGGTAAATTTCCTTATGTAATTGTACCTAATGGTTTAAATTATATCTTCTCTACTTAGTAATTGGTATATCTTTAGGATTTTTCTTGAGAATATTATTCTCTAGAATAATGGATTTTATAACTTAATGAAATGAATGACTTAAATTTGATGGGCAAATAAAAATGTGAGTTAAATTTAAAGACTTATGCATATTCTACCTCTGCTCTCAAAAATATACCTCTGATACTTTGAATATCCCTGTAGGGTTACAAATTATCAATATGTCTGTCCTAGACTATGTACCCATCACATGAGTAGCCCCATTGACCTCACTGGGATTCAAAATTAATTCAGGATTGATCTACGTCATCTTAGTTCTTCATTGTTCGAAAACTTTAAATATAGCATCAGTTCAGATTCAACAGTAGTTTATTGAAGCAAAAAGAAGCCTATGAAAAATATGGATGTCTTTTCTCTCTCCTCCTCTCTTCTCCCTTTCTCAGGATTAAATTTAACCATAATACTATATTATCATGGATATCATTGATTTAGAGATTATTAAAATCTTCTTTTAATGTTTTTTATTCCTTAATTCTGATATATACCCTCCACCTTAACTGGCTATTGCCATATCTTGGTTGGCATACTTTGTCACTCAATTCTCTGTGGTATATTTGTTGTTGCCCATAATTATACCTGTTCTGAAGATGCATATACTTTAGTCTTTAGGCTATTCATGAGAATAAAATGAACGCATGATAGAGGCAGAAGAGCTTAGCTCTTAACATTTTACATATTACAGTGATTTTATTTGTAAACAAAGACAATATTATTTAATGTGTTTTTATATAGCCACCAACAGTAGGCAAAAGGAACTAAGCAGCATTGATGTTAATGGTATTCTGCATTTGTTTCAAAGGAAAATAATTTAATGCTGTTTATGTACAATGCAAATTGTGTATTAAGATATGTAAGAACTTAATGTTGTTTTAATGGCTATTTGGTTAATACCTAAAATACTTTAGGAAGCCATATATGTTATAATAAAAACATTCTTGTTAGCTAAAAAAAATTGCTTCTTAATTACCTCTTTGACTGTTGTTATTAATGCAGAGGGTATGAGAATTAGTGGTGATTTTTCCTTAAAAAACAAACAAACAAAACAAAACAGAGAAAATGAAATACAAAGTTTTCAAATGCAAAAAGCTGTTCTGACTTCAGTAAATGAAAGGTACGTTTTGTTTTAGCATGTTAGGCTTCCTAGACAATTCCATGGTGGAACAGAGAGATCTTTTTGGAAACTAGCTAATTTTTTACACAATATTTAGTACAGATTTGCTGCTCCAGAATTAGCCAAACAAAATAAAAACAAAACACCAAGAATATATGCATTAAAGAAAAAGTTTGAGGAAAATCTTATTCGATATATTTCCATCCTAAGGCCTTAGATTGGTGTACAGACATTGCTCATTGGAAGCAGGAGTGCAGGCATGTGCAACATCAAGCTGGGTAGGGCTTAGGACCAAAGGATGTTTTTTGCTTAATATCTACTTCGTTAATGAAGGTTACCTTAAAGCATAGGCTTAGATCAGGATTGTTTTATCTTTAGCCCAAGAATTCCCTTCTGTCTTTTTTATGTCTAGTCATTTATAGGAGGTGTAAGGCCAAGTAGCCAGTAAGCAAGAACACAGCTTCCATGCCAGCTCTCTACTTTCTGTCTGCAGCTGTCATAGGGACAGTATTTATTACAATAAGGTTGGAAGGGAACATACATATTGGCTCATGCAAGAGCTCTTTGGTGTATGAAGTTCAATTAGTCTCTAGTTCACAGTAGCTCAGTGCTTGTGGGTCTTTCAAAGTGGGAGCTGGAACAGTCTAATGAAGTGGCAACTTTCTTGCCTTGCTCTCTGAACGTCAGCTAAGGACAGGAACGGGAGGGAGGGGGGGTTGGTTATCCACATGTTGACTCAATGCACCTATGTAAAAACTTCTGATGCTCATACAATATGCCATAGAAAAGGAAACAGCCTTTCTCAGCAGAAATCCTAGGAGTTGATGGCAGCGACAAGCCTGCCTGCCCTTCTCCAGAGTGTGAATACTCCCTTTTGTATGAGTAAAAGCTGCGACTGTGCAAAAGGTGCAAGTCTAGTGATGAAGAAACACCTCTGTTGTATGACTAGTTTGTGGAGCTTGAGGATAATATCACTTAGTCACAATGATTGTATGGGGCTTGGAAAACCATATTCCTGATCCTGTGATAGATATTGTCTCACCTGCGATGTGTAAAGGAACCCTAACAATTTTATTCATTTTAATTTAACTCTTACTGCTCTACTTAAAAGAGTAGTGGGACCAAAAAAGATCTTGAACAGCAAGGAACTATTATAGGCTTTCTTCACAGAACTGGAGGCAATGGTTTTATTATTTCATTTGGCTAATGAATCAGGTTGATGTAAATGAATCTAACCTGAAAATGCAATGCAGAGTGGATTTTTCATTTTTGTTTGTCACTTTCTTCTCAGCAAGTAAGAGAATTTCAGAGCTCTCCTCATCTTGCAGTACTTGTTAGGCTTCCTTTTCACTTTGTTCTCCCTTTATCTTTCCTAGTCTCACAGAAATTTTCTTATTGAGATGTGCATTTTTCCTTTCCACCTCTCTCCTCTTTTAAATAACACACAATAGCTCAGAACTTGCAAACTGATAATATACCTGAGAAAATTAAATGTGACATTTCTCATTAAAACTCAGTGCAAAATCTTGCATCACAGAAGAGAGTTGCTTTAAATGTTACCATAAGGATTAATTGAAATAAGTGAATTAACTGAAAGTGAATTAATTAAAATCTCTCTGATGAGTAAAACCTGTCTCAAAGTTGTGACAGTTAAATCTGGCAACAAAGGGAATACTGCACAGGACATAATCTCTGGGGAAAAAAAGAAAAAAAGAGCTAGTGAAGGTCTGAATGCCTTTTAGGATGAGTGCAAATAATGTTAAACAACTGCATTATTTAATAGTTCATTTCATTATGTTTAAAAGAAATTTCTCCATTGTGGAAATTCTATATCAAATTTTTCTGATGATTTCAGAGCAAATATACCCAGTGTAACTGATACTTTTCCCCCAGTTCTCAATTCTCTTTGAATTCTTTCCAGCTTTCCTTGTTTTTTGGATTTTGTTTAAAAAAATAACCTTTCTGTTGAGATTATTTTTAGAGAGAGTAGTAGTATTATTCTATAAAGTACCCAGTAAACATGCTATTATAATGCGTGCTGTAGAAAACTAGAGCAAAATTGTGAATGCTTCCACAAGTGTATATTAGCATCCCGTGGCTAATACAATTACATAGAAAAGAGCCAGTAGGTTAAACTTTGCCCATGACACTGGCCCTCAAAATGAGGGGAAATTCAGTACTTTTAAATAAATATAGATTAATTCAGGAGAGTACTGAGGTCTCATTGATATTGTGTTACTCAGATTAAAATATATATTGCAGAAGGACGTTTGAAAAACATTTTCCAGATTATAAAAATAAAAATGACTTTAGTACAAAGTAGGAGAGTAAAAATGCATTTACTGAGGTAATAATGGAGTAGTCTGTCATTTGGTGAAGAATGCAAAAAGAACTGTAAACCACACAGTGGAGTTTCCTGTATATTATAGTATAATAAAATAAGACAAAAATTGTTTTTAACTGCATTAATGCCTAAAGTAAGAATTTGGACTAAAGATTGGTTTGTTAGTACAGTCATATTCTGATCTCTACTTATATGGATACCACTCATTGAAAATTCATAAAATGACTTCTGCATCAGAAATTCAAATAGAAATAGGTGTTGCAAATCTTAAAGTCTTGCTCTCTGGCATTGCTATAAGTCATTTCCAATTCCAGAGGTAGTTTATATGTTAAAATGAGTCTTACTAACCTAATCTGCTCTCTGTTTTTCACAGTAGCATCTTCTGGCTTTCTTGATGGAAATAGGATTAGCACTTTTATGCTAATAAATATTACAAAAAAGTTCATAACCTTTATATTTCATTAGGAGCTTTCAGAGCTGGCTTGAATTGATAGAAAAAAAATCTCTTGTAATGGGCAGGTTTAATCTGAATACTTGGAAGACAATTAACATAGAATTTCCACAATGTAATTTTCAAGCCATTTTTAGAGTAGAGCTATTACATTGTTAATCTAAAATCTTCTGAAAGATCTTTTACAGATCTAAACAGATACTGAGTCGAATTTGTTTCTGGCATCTTTTCATTAACTAACTGTATTTATGGCTGTATTTACCTTGAAGAAGAAGGTAATACATCTGATTTAAGTCTGCTTGTATTGTAATTGAAGCCAAATTTTCTCCATCTTTTTAAACTTCTTTTTCTCTCTATTTTGTATTTGTAATTCAATTTCTATTTTAAGGATTTATGTAACGCTCCACTTTTCCACCCCCTTAAATGTTGCCTCATACTCATTATCTTTTTTAGCGATACTGTCCTTTATCATTCTTATGAAATCCTTCTTAATTTATGAGTCTGACCAACAGTTTAGGTAGATGGCCAAATATGCAAAAATGTGGTACAAATGGTAATTGCAATTATTGTATGATAAATCAGGGCTATATAAAATGAAACCAACAGATATTCTGTTTTTCTGTACAGTGAGATAAAGTATATGTAAAACACATGTACTGCTGACAGCTGAGAAGGAAAGTATTTTTGTGGAGGAGAAGCAAGAAATTCACTGAAACAAGAGTTTGCAAAATATCAGGAACAAATATGAAAACAAAACCACATCTTTACAGCTGATCGTTTTGTGCAAAAAAATTGCTAAATGCAGTAGATGTCTCTCCATTTCTCAGCTTAGCTGACATGAATCACAGATGCCTATTAGCCAAAACAACTATAGAAAACACTTTATATTAAAAGTAACAGAGAAGTTTATACTAGAGTAAAATGATGAAACCTTGCAGTGCTCACTGACATAATGTTCATCCATTTCAGAGCTGGGTAAAGAGTCAGTGTTCAGGGCTGTCTTGCACATATGGCCATCTGTAGCCACACTGATTCCTCTAACAACTTTTGGATTGAATTAAGAGCTAACAAAATGAAAGGAGAGGTATTCTGTTTTCTTGTTTACTTATAATTATATATGTGTGTGTGTGTGTGTGTGTATGTGTGTGTGTGTGTGTATATATATTTAGTAAATATATATATGATGTTACATATATATATATATATGTACTACCTCTAATATACATGTATGTTTGTGTGTATATATGTATATATATAAATTAAAAAGCATTTTCACTCCTTTAATTATCTCTGGGAGTCTTGTTCATAGTGTTTATGACTTTGCAGTTCCTGGTCTCCCAAAGACACTCTCTGAAGTGTCATTCTAAATTTGAAGTTCTTCTAAAATAACGGAGGACTGTTATGTGTATACTTAAAATAGAAATTGAATTACTAATCCGAAGTGGAATGATCAACAATTTTTAGAAAATGCAAAGTGTTATAGCTTAAAGTATTCTTCTAAACTGTGCAGGTTGATATTTTCTTTAAATATGTTATTCTGAAATATAACTATCACTTTCCCAAAAGTCTTTATATGGATGTCTCAAAATTGTATGTTTTTATCAGCCTAGTAAGAATTTTTGACCTACAGAGAGCTATAGGATAAGATATAAAAAATTATCTACATTGATGGTAGATTACACATTAAACAAATGAGTGTGTTGAAAGATCTTTACATCCTGAATTGGATCTAAATATAGTTGTCTAAAAGCTTCATATTTTGTAGGGCAGGTGTTTTCTTCTGTTTTTAGATTTAGTTCTGTTCACTATGTTATGTCTGTGCTTCTACAACATTCCCAGGTACTGAAAAGTGAATATCTGGATTGTTAAATTATTAGACAAGCCCCTGGCATGCTTTTGCTAAATACTGCTCTCCCAAACAACTTCCTTGCACGATTTGAGTTAACTTGGGCCAGGGACTATTCCCCATAACAGTTTGCATGGGGCCACACTATTCTGGTGATTGAAAATTTATTAGAGTAGGTATTGCCAGAGTTTGCTAACTGATTTCAGAGTTAACGATCAGGCAGTGCAGCCTCAATTCATTGTTACACAGAATCACAGAATCACAGAATCGCTGAGGTTGGAAGGGACCTCTGGAGATCATCTAGTCCAACCCCCCTGCTCAAGCAGGGTCACCTAGAGCACATTGCACAGGATTGCATCCAGGCAGGTTTCGAATATCTCCAGGGAAGGAGACTCCACCACCTCTCTGGGCAACCTGGTCCAGTGCTCTGTCACCCTCACAGTGAAAAAGTTTTTCCTCATGTTCAGATGGAAGCGTCTGTGTTTCAGTTTGCGCCCGTTGCCTCGCGTCCTGTCACTGGGCACCACTGTGAAGAGTCTGGTCCCATCCTCTCGACACCCTCCCTTCAGATACTTGTACACGTTGATAAGATCTCCTCTCAGCCTTCTCTTCTCCAAGCTAAACAGGCCCAGCTCCCTCAGCCTTTCCTCATAAGAGAGATGCTCCAGTCCCCTAATCATCTTTGTAGCCCTTCGCTGGACTTGCTCCAGTAGTGCCACATCCCTCTTGTACTGGGGAGCCCAGAACTGGACACAGTACTCCAGATGTGGCCTCACCAGGGCTGAGTAGAGGGGGAGGATCACCTCCCTCCACCTGCTGGCAACACTCTTCCTGATGCGCCCCAGGAGACCATTGGCCTTCTTGGCCACAAGGGCACACTGCTGCCTCATGCTTAACTTGGTGTCCACCAGCACTCCCAGGTCCTTCTCTGCAGAGCTGCTTTCCAGCAGGTCAACCCCCAGCCTGTACTGGTGCAGGGGGTTATTCCTCCCAAGGTGCAGGACCCTGCACTTGCCTTTGTTGAACTTCATGAGGTTCCTCTCCGCCCACCTCTCCAGCCTGTCCAGGTCTCTCTGAATGGCAGCACAGCCCTCTGGCGTATCAGCCACTCCTCCCAGTTTTGTATCGTCAGCAAACTTGCTGAGGGTGCACTCTGTCCTTTCATCCAGGTCATTGATGAAGAAGTTGAACAAGACTGGACCCAGGACTGACCCCTGGGGGACACCGCTAGCTACAGGCCTCCAACTGGACTCTGCACCGCTGATCACAACTCTCTGAGCTCTGCCATTCAGCCAGTTCTCAATCCACCTCACTGTCCACTCCTCTAGCCCACATTTCCTGAGCTTGTCTATGAGGATGTTATGGGAGACAGTGTCGAAAGCCTTGCTGAAGTCAAGGGAGACAACATCCACTGCTCTCCCCTCATCTACCCAGCCAGTCATTCCATCAGAGAAGGCTATCAGATTGGTTAGGCATGATTTCCCCTTGGTGAAGCCATGCTGACTACTCCTGATCACCTTCTTGTCCTCCACATGCTTGGAGATGGCCTCCAGGATGAGCTGCTCCATCACCTTTCCAGGGATGGAGGTGAGGCTGACTGGCCTGTAGTTCCCTGGGTCCTCCTTCTTGCCCTTTTGGAAGACTGGGGTGACATCAGCTTTCTTCCAGCCTTCAGGCACCTCTCCTGCTCTCCATGACCTTTCAAAGATGATGGAGAGCAGCTGAGCAATAACATCCACCAGCTCCCTCAGCACTCATGGCTGCATCCCATCAGGGCCCATGGATTTGTGGGTGTCAGGCTTGCTTAAATGATCTCTAACCCACTCCTCCTCCACCAAGGGAAAGTCTTCCTTTCTCCAGACTTTCTCTCTTGCCTCCAGGGTCTGGGGTTCCTGAGGGCCGGCCTGACCAGTAAAGACTGAAGCAAAGAAGGCATTCAGTAACTCTGCCTTCTCTGCATCCTTCGTCACCAGGGCACCCACCCTATTCAGCAAAGGGCCCACATTTTCCCTAGTCTTCCTCTTGCTGCTGATGTATTTGAAGAAGCCCTCTTGTTGTCCTTGACATCCCTTGCCAGATTTAATTCCAAACGGGCCTTAGCCTTCCTTGTCACATCCCTGCATGCTCTGACAATGTTCCTATATTCCTCCCAAGTGGCCTGTCCCCCTTTCCACTTTCTGTATACTTCCTTCTTCTGGTTGAGTTTTGCCAGGAGCTCCTTGCTCATCCACGCAGGTCTCCTGCCTCCTTTGCTTGACTTCCTACTCATAGGGATGCACTGCTCTTGAGCCTGGAGGAAGTGGTGTTTGAATATTAACCAGCTCTCTTGAACGCCCCTTCCTTCTAGGGCCCTAACCCATGGGATTCCTCCAAGTAGGTCCCTGAAGAGGCCAAAGTTTGCTCTCCTTATTAACATGGCTGTCTGGTCTGAGTTTGTGAGAACTTGTAATACCAGACCTAACTTTGGAAAGCATATGAGAATATTGCAATGTTCCCATTTGAAGAAATTTTTTTTACCTTGCCTCAGTCTTTCTCACTCAACAGGGCCCTGATTTTGTATTTCACATGCAGATGCCTGAGAAAGAGCAGCCTCCTATAGCTGTCCTTCATGATGCTGTCATGACAATATTGTGTCTAGTGGTCAGAGGCCACCAATGAGCTCTTGGTACCAAAACACTTTTGAAGATAAGGTGATATCCTGGGAAACCCAGGAGAAGACAATATCTAATACACTTTTGAGGAGTAGCTACACTGAAGTACAGTATAAAATAGTCCATAGTCTTCAGTCCTCTAAAAAGAACATTAATTCTTTAATTAAAGGGTGAAAGAACACAATTATAATGGACTGTGGGAAAAGAGCAGCAGGGATGAAAATTCACAATAAACTAGTTGCCAAAAGGGTAGTGAGAATGGCTTGAAACCTTCAGTTTGGAGTCAGCAAGAGACATGGAAGGAAAAGAAAGAACAGGATTTACTTGCAAGAGATTTCTCTTGCTGCTTCTTTGCTGCTCTTTTCGTGTTCTTCATTAAGAAAGCAGTAAGAAAATGTATTGTAAATATACACTGTGTAGTTTAAATTTAATGTAAGCAAAGTATACTTTGTCATTTTTGCTAAACATTTGCAGTGATTCTCAAGGTTTGTTTCTGAATTGAAATAAAATAGGAAAACCTTTATTAAAAAAAAAAAGAAAAGCAAAGTCTAAAATAATGATAGTTTCCTAAACTTCTGTGATGAAGACTTTTGTCCAAGATCCTGCATGATCCTGTCCTATGCACTGTGACTGCCTGGGAAAGATTCAGTGTCTGAAAATGCATCACAGCAGAGAAGTTTACTGTTTGACTTCAGCTTCACTGTGCAACTGTATGTGTTTGGTTTCAACACAAAAGCCAAGGAAATGCTACATTCAAAAATTAACAGGCCCTCTAGTTTAATATTCTACCTCTGATACCAGTTTAAAATAGATGCTTTTGTAGATAATAGGAAGGCACCACAGAGAAAGAGAAAAATGTCTATGACCATGTACCAAGGGGGATATTTATATTGACCTAAGCCTGTGATGTTTTCCATAACCTGAAGTGGGACCTTGAACTAACAAAAACCCTTCAGAGGACTGGATGTGATCTTTGTATGATTCTATGTGATGCTGTTAATGTGTGTTCAAATAACTATGTTCAGAATGCTGGAAAGGAAAAGGATGCCCTAGTTTTATCTTAAACTTTCTGGAACTTTCGAATACTTTTTGAGTCTGGTTTTTAAGAACAATCTTTATATTTGCACTTAATTTTTGTGCTTACAAATCAATGTTAAAAATAA
This sequence comes from Apteryx mantelli, assembly GCF_036417845.1. NCBI lineage: Eukaryota > Metazoa > Chordata > Aves > Apterygiformes > Apterygidae > Apteryx > Apteryx mantelli. The sequence continues at coordinate 83,695,579 of NC_089979.1, forward strand.
TGCAGGCTCAAATTAGGATTTTTATATCTATCAGTGTTTTTTCTGCTTATATCTTGTATTATTTTTCACTTTTATACATGTAGGTGTACTAATGAAAGAGTTAAGCATGCTTTACACGATTTACAAAATAAAACTGCCTACCACCAAGTAGTCGTCAACAGTAATTACATCATTTGCAAATCTTGTAAATACAGTTAATGGTTATTTTTTCTATATGGCACTATAGGCTTATGAATAGGTAGTCAATAATCTGCATAGTTTTTCATATGTCTGCATAGGTTGTTCATATGTTATAAAATGCTTTTCTTATTACTGCATGCATAAAATCAGGAATATTCAAAAGGTTCTTAAAAATTAATCAGAAATTCTACCTGATATGACCCTTCTGCTGAATCACAAATAAATAAAGTATACATTTCCAGCTGAAAATAAATCTAAATGCTAGATTCTTTCAGTTGTTATGAAATCAATGAGATTGCAAGGAACTTTGTGAAAAGGTGATGAGAGAAATAATAGTAAAGTGTATCCAAAGGATCGAATGAGCCAACCACATTACTGTACTAAACAAAGCAATGTAACAGAATATATTTTTTGTTATGAGTGGTCCAGTGCTAAAGGCCATTAGCAGTGGAAGATGTGCATTATATTACTTAGATAATGGGTATTAAATCAATGCTGAATGCTTAATAAATCTGTTTCTTTCCCATAGGCTATTTATACTAGTAGATGGAGTGAAAGTGATAATGACTCCAAATGAAATGTTCTCCAATTTAGGGAAATGTAAATAATATGAAATAAAAAATTTAAAATTAGTATGACATGGAACCAGTTGTTCTATTTTCCTTAATTGTCATGTATCCTGCCATGTCCTTTATCTGCTTAGTGAATTTACAACTAACACAGCAGGTTGTGAATTTTTAATAGGATCTCTTCAAGGAGGGAAAAGGTCAGCATTAACATAAAACTCTTCTTTGAGATTCATGGTGCAAAGGTTTCGTAGCAGAGAACAGGTGTTGCTGCAAAACTAAAATCTGCCACAGCAGTCAAGCTAAAAGATTCTTGGAGTTAAATTAGTAAAAAGATGCCTCAGTATAACACCAAGACTGCAAGTCAATGGGGACTGAACATGACTGTTTTGTTGGTATTAATCTTGCTTGTTGCATGCAGAATTATTTAATATATAAAAATAATAGTAATTACAAAAACCTTTTGTTTCTTCCTAATAAAATACTTTATTTTTCTTCCTCTGTTTTTTGCTTCAGCTTCATTCTGACCAGGACAAGGGAGATGGATCCCTCAAATACATTCTGTCAGGAGATGGGGCTGGTACTCTTTTTATTATTGATGAGAAAACTGGTGACATTCACGCTACTCGGAGAATTGACAGGGAAGAGAAAGCCTTTTACACCCTGCGTGCCCAAGCTATAAATAGAAAAACTCTGAGACCGGTGGAACCCGAATCTGAGTTTGTCATCAAAATCCATGACATCAATGACAATGAACCAACATTTCCAGAAGAAATTTATACTGCGAGTGTTCCTGAAATGTCAGTAGTGGGTGAGTACTTATATTGAGGCTTAAGTGACTGCTCTAAGTATGTTACTTGAAGAATAATTTCCCCATCCTCTGTAAAATCAGTCACATCCAGAATTTTAGCTCATGAACTAAATATTTTTAGGTTTTGATATATTTGTTCAAATACTAGAATTGCATCCAGAAACAGATTTTGTGATTTGAGAACATTTCTACTTAGAATTTTTAAAATATTCATTTACAGTGATTTGGAATATACAGGTATAAATAGATAATAATTCATGGTGAGTCATCCTCCTCCGTAAGAACCGTTACAATAAGATCAATGAGTTAGCTTGTCAAAAGCTCAATGAATTTTTCCTTTCATTTTCACTAGAGGTCCTCAGTGGTGATAAGCATTGAGATTGTCTCTCATTCATTCTGTGGCTGAGGACAGTAGGGTTTTTTGGGGGTTTTTTTAGAGTGTTTTTTTTTTTTTTTTTTTACTCTAGTACTGTTGATGCAGGTAGACATCCTCTTTATTCTCCTCTTTGCATTCATTTTTTGAACGTATGGACAAATCTTTTGCTTTCAGTTCTTCTCTTAACTTATTCATGAATGGCAGCATAAATAACAGCTTTTGAGTTCATCTTTCCTCTATTTTCACTTTATTTTTGGTTCCTAGGGATGAGCCCTACATGTTATTCTTCTCTTTGTTGTTGGTTGTGTTGCCAAGGATTGACTAACTAGAAATTTACACTAGTGAAACCCTTGCCATTCCTTGATGTATCTAGTTCTTGGTATGATTGGGCTGATCCTGATATCTTCCCTCTAAAGAGAAGACCTGTGTAACACCAGCTGGAGACCAGGGGGCTCTGATGGAGCTATGATAATTTTTGCTTGAATCTGTCCTGTAGCCTTCCAAGGCTCTTCTTCATTAGGACACTTTACATTGACTGAACATTTGTGAAAAACTGAATTAGCTTACAGTTTGCTGACCATGACTATGTGATAAGTGTAACTAAGATTAACAGTATTTGATGCCTGTGTCAGAATTTTATTACATGAAGCTAACACAAAGTCGTGGCCAGCATCATGCCAACTAGTCAGATTCAATCACAATCACATTTTGGAATATGTGTGTATTTGTATGTATTTGTATGTATTATTTGAGTTGTAGTACTTACTTTCCTTTGGATGATATTTAAAACCAAAAAGGTACACAATTACTAAAAGATAATGGACTCTGCAAAGCTCTACAGCAGTGTATGGAAGCGTAATACTAATAATTTTCTATTCCTTATAGGATGGTGTTTCAATCTCCTTGTCATTTGTGACTGAATAATTAAAAAGTCCCAACACTCAGCAAGCAGTTCTTAGTATTAAAAAAAAAAAAGGAAAAAGAAAAAGAAAAAAGAAAAGAAAAGAAAAGACAAAGAAATATGTTAGATGATTGCATAGGGCTATGCTGGGATCCAGTCAAGCTAGTCCCCTTAAAGAGGAGAGTTGAAAAGGCTTCTGTTATATTTACTGTTAAAACAAAAATGTAACACAGATTTACTCATTTACTGATAGCTTTTCTAGAACCATGTTTCAGTAAATATATGCAGTTTTAACAGAGCATTTTGTAAGAGAACTGTTGCATTTTCTAGAGAGAAAGGCACGTGGCAAGATTACAGTAGAACTGAAAAAGACATCTTAGAGCTTCCACTTTCTTCCTCATGTTCTTTCTATACATAAATCCCAGTAGGCATTGCTTAAAATATTCTTGGAAAGTTTTCACAAAGTGATTTATTGTGTTTCATTAAATATTATGCTATTATATAATGTTCAGTTATAAACTATTGACTCATAATTTTCCCAGTCTCAATTACATAAAAAAGATATTTTTCTTAAGGATTTTCAAATATCTATGGCATTATTTCAATGATTCTAAAGTATTCAAGATACTAGGTGCTGGTGTATCTGTATGTCCACCGAGTTATACAAATTTTGAAAGTGCTGCACTGCAGCAACAGCAGCAGCAACAACACCACCAACAAAAAATATAAAAAAAAGAGATAAGAAAGATGATAAGAAAAATATCCAAAACACTGATCTGATGGGTAAAGACCAAAATATCTTGGATGTGCTTAGAGTGCTAATCCTGTATCTTGCACAACTCTTTGTGCTAAAATGAAAAGACTTTAAAATCACTATAATTTAGAGAATTATTTGAGAATTGTAACTAAGCTAAAATCCATCGTGTTCCTGGTTTTTTTAAATGTGGTTGTTCAACTACTAGACTACTCACCACGTGATAGGTAGAATTTGCTTTTAGCTTTATAACTGATCCCTGGAGGCATATGTTATCATCTGTGGTCCGTGACTGGATGACATGATTTTATAAGATCTGTTTTTTTCAGGAATCAAAGTTGATTCATTTCTTCATAATACTAATTTAATTTCCCAACTTAAACAATCTATCCTGTGATCTCTGAACTGAAGGCTGAAAGAAGAAAGAAATGAGTACAAATGTTCTAAAAGAAAAACCTGCATAAAAAATTTTGAGCCAAATATAATTAATTTGAAATTTTAAAGTTGGTATGCCAGAAAATCTTCATGTATTTATATTTTAATTAATTATGGAACACTACATTTAGTTATAAAATATTTTTTAAATTACTAGCTTAGATTTTTTTTCAAGCATCATACATTTTGAGTGTTTTTAGTACAGAAACCTTATAGAAGAAGTTTATGGAAAATGAAAATCAAAAATTATTTCTGTAAAGGCAACAACACCCACCCACCAAAAGGAAAATAGAAAAAGGAGATTCTCCACTGCTATATGTATTGCTCTCCCGAGATGACTGTATTTTAATTGTAATGTTGCCAGTATACCATTTCTTACCTGGTATAGTTGACCATAGACTAGCAAAGTTTCAGAATGATTGATATAAGGAAAGTAATCAGAAATTACAATTTTGGCTGTAATTGTACTGTCACTTTGTATGCGTCTCCTGCGGTACTCACCTCTGTAAGCATACAGAAACATGCAACTTTTAAACAGGTGTCTGAAAACATTAAGCAGAGTTTAGAATATGAATATTGACTTGTGCATAGGTACCAGGAAGAGAAATAACATAGCTAAATTAGGGTGGCACTTTCCTGTGCTAGGAGATAGCGGGTATGTTATTCTGTAAAGAGAACGATGCTAACAGGACTGTACTATTTTCACTAACTAGTCCAGCAATGCCAACATAGTATGACATTGCACTATACAGAATTATCCACTAAAAATGTATCTATATGCTTATAGAATATCTTGCACTCCTGCTGTTGTTTGTACATCTAAGTTTTACTCAGTATTTCAGTATCAATCACCTTATGTGGGAAAGCCGGAGCACAAAACGTGATAATGCGCACATGCACACACACTGCTCTTTAATATCCTAGTTTATTTAAACCAATTAAATAGTAAAGGATAATACATATGATTGCTGAGTGGCAATAGCAAAATGTGGTAAATAGCAAATCAAAAAGCAGGGCATTGGTACCATTCTTTTTGTTCTTCATTTGTTCCAATTCTTGTAGGGGCTGTGACTGTCTTTTATACCTTCTTGTCATCGCCTCTGCATTTTCGCCATATATGGAATGTGTTATGTACGCTGGATATTTGTTCTTTGTTTTTTTGTTATGTCTTAAAACCAGGTCAGTCCATAATTTGACCAGTAATTTGCAATACCTTTGGGGCCTCTGGTATTGTTCTGTGACTGTGTTCTCAAGGCCTCTGCTGTAATTTGGTGCTTGCACTTTCAATCCCAATACTGAATGTGAGTGTTTCATATGGATGGGTGCAATCTCATCTTTTCTAAGAGTTCTCAAAAAAACAGCCATTTTTCAGTTTTTCAACTATTTTATGTATTTGGACACATCTGTGCTGCAAGCACATGCTGAGATATTCACATTAACTCTAAATGCATATATCTGAATGCCAGAAAGAAGGTAGTCCTGTTACCATGTAAGCTTATTCATATTCTTCACTGCAATTAGAGCTACCTAGAGGCAGTCTACACTGTAGAAAGGCATACTGTGTAACAGTAGCTAGTATTCAGAACTGTTCTTCATACACTTGATTTCACAGTTTTCAGCAAGATTGCATATATGATTCATCAGTATTCCATCATGCATCTGTTACTTAATATCCAAGTAAATTCATAAACCACTTTTAATCACCAGTATTTTCTTTCCCAATTCATAAAAGACTGTTATTACCTAATGTCCTGCTTTCTTTACCAAATGCAGCAAAAGAAGTGCACAAGTAGCAAAAATGTGCAAGAAGCATCAGCTTCAAATAATTGAAATCTGTACGCCTCTTGGAGTACAGGGTTTGCTCCATCCTAAAATGCCCTGCATTATAAAGCATAGCAAAGAGGGCCAGGAGGTAAGAAAAAGACTATTAATACTGTACCTGACACCCCTTAAGATATCAAACCGTGATGCAGCCATATGCCAGTCTTTTTCAGACAAGAAAGAGCAATTTTTTAATTCTGCCTCAAGCTGTGATATTAGCTAGATAGATACCTGAAAATGTTGGCTATTTCTATTATCAATTGCAGTGTGTTAACAAAGGCCCATAAGTTCTTTGTTGTTCTGTTCATCTTTCTTCTGCTGCTCATTAATCATGGTAAAGGCAGAGATAAATGGGCCAACTTCAGGATCTTGCATTTAGGTCAATAGCCTAGAAGGCATCTTGCTCTCCTGAAGTCTTTGTATAGATTACCAGATACTTTATCCTCTTTCACTTTTTTCTTTCCTGACTCCCAAAGTTTATGACTCAGAATATTCTTCCAGTTCTGCCTACCATCTTCTCTTCTGCCCATTGTATTCTTCATGTGTCTATCTATCTCTCTTTGTTCATTCAAAGCCTTCTTTTCAGAGCGGCAGATGAGTCTATTTTCTTCTGTATGACTTTTCCTGTGGATTCTGTCTGTTGACATCTTTTAGGCAATCTTTCAGAAGTCTTTCCTATTTAGGCCAGAAGTTTGGTTGGTTTTTTTGTTTGTATGTTTGTTTTTTTATAGCACATCCTTTCTTTTATTAGGTTATGTTTCTCTATTCATCTGTTCTAGCCTAGATATTCTCTAATCATTCGTCACCCTTATTCCATTCTTTATCTTCAGGGCTAAGCAACTTTGTCTATGAATTACTGTCTCAGCAGCACTGATTTCTTAGCATTTCTAATAGCTGTCATCCTTCCTAGCTGGTCTTTTCAGCTTCTGTACTAGGGATGCCAATATACATTTCATAATGATGTAGCCTCCCTCTGGGTTTACATCTGATCTACAGGTTGGGTATCCCACAGTTAGCCTGTCATCTCTACCTGTGGTTGTCTTTTTGTCTTTCTCTTCAGATAGCATTTATAGCTGCTGTTACTTGGCTTTTTCCCCAGTTTTTTTGTTCATTCCCTCATTAGTGCTGTTTCCACCTATTCTTAATGCTACATTCTCTTTTCTACCATAGCACGTATAACATTTCCTTCTTGTTTCATATTAATCCTATTAACAAATTATATACATATATATACACATACACACACACACTTTTTTTTTTTTTTTGCTAATTTTCTCACCAAAGCCTTTTGCATCTTCTGATTTAGACTCTCATAATGACAGGTTTTGAAAAAGCATATGATTACATTTCTTTTCCACATTTCTTACAAACACCTTCTGATTTCAGTATGCAAACAACCACTGCCTCACTGGGGGAGAGGAGGGAGGAGATTAATCATATTTTTTTTCTTTAAAAGGGACATTTAAAAAGACTTGGAAACATCCACTGTGCTGTTCTCCAGCTTATTGTTTGCTGAGTTACAGTAGTAACAAGTAACCATATACCTTTCTGACATAATTTCCATGAATATGTAGCCCTTTCTTCTACTTCTCTACTAGTTCTGTTGCATTCATTAGTGTATTTATTTCAGGGGAAAATGTGTGTGTTTCCCCACTTTTCCACCAGAAAGAGCAGAAAAATTCTGCTATTTCAATTTGTTACTTGTATAGATAATTCACTTTGAAGGGTACTTGCTGATAGTTAAAGCACATAACTCACGTGAGAGTAAGGAAATATACATTTCAAATTCAGATCTACAACAGATATTCTGTATGTCTTTTTCCAGTTCATTATCTTCAGTGATTCTTACCTAATATTTCTACATCATAAATGCATTGTGAGGTTAAAGTCATTAATGCTTGTGTGGTGTTTGAATATGTTTGCAAGGAAAGCATTAAAGGGGCAAAGTGTATTAATTATTAAAAGGGCAAAGTGTATTAGTTATTATTATAGTACCAGACTTTAGGGAGATTCAAACATTATAATTAAAATTATGTTCAAATATGCATTCTGAGAACTACAATAATCTGGCAGATAAGAACTATAATAATCTGGCAAATGACTTTATTTCTTAAGGTATTAGTTAATTAGGTGGGCCTACCTCATCACTGTATAATTTTAGATTATTCTATAGTAATATTTTTCAAGTATGCAAGGATAAAAATATATTATTGATAGGTCTTATTAACAGTATATTCTCCAGTATGCATCACTTTGTTTTTTACGTCCTCCTGAAGAACTCCAATACTTTTAGATTCTGAAGGCCAAAGATACAGCCCTTAACTTCATGAGAAGCAATCTGTGCACACATAAAAGACGGTCTTTCTTATCTCTGTCAGAGAGCGAGGCCTGGGTGCTGGACCGAGTAGTGTAGACTTGGCCACATCCACACTGCATTTTTTAAACCCTGGTCCACATGATCATCTTCCGTGCCTTGGGTTTTCTAGTCTCACATACTAATTAGTTCATTCCAGGTATCAGAATGGAGCAACAAAAATACATTTATAGCACTGAGGATCATTGGACTTTGGTAACTTCAGTGAATTGAAGGAAAACAAAAGGCAAGCAGCTTGACAACTGATGTACACAATATACCTTTAACAATGTACAGAGCTGAGTATTTTTTGGTTCGTTCTTTCTTTTTTTTCCTCCTTCTAGAGCTCCTAATTTGCTTTATTTAATGTGCATTTTCCACCGGTGTAGCCAACAGTTATTCCTGACTTACACTAGCTGAGAAGAGAGGGTTTACAATTTGTTTCAGTTCAAATGGTAGTTTGCCATCTTAAATACATCATTTTTACTTAAATATAAAGCCACTCTAAAAACCAGAAGACCTCCAATTATCATTTTTATTATTTTAACTGTAGTTATCAAAAAGTAGGTGCAAAAAAAAAAGTTATGTGAGAGATTGCCTTGAATTTAAGGCTGCCACTCAAATCTTCTCACATGCCTTTAACCCCTGTCCTCAGTTCTTGAAGTGATGCTCAGTGGCTTCCTACCAGAGCCCTACTTTCCACCTTCCATCATGCTCCTGCTTACCCATCCGTCTAGCATTTCCCAGGCAGCATCCAAACTTTTCTCCAACTCTTTCATTCTTCTGTCCTTTATCTGCCCAGCAACAGCTCCCAAGTTCACTTATATATGATATGTAATTCCACAAATAAAACTGAAAATACAGAAATGAGAAAAAATTTCTTAGGTGATGAGAGGGGAAGGTTGAGGGAAACCTTATAATGGTGTAAACAGTGGCTTTCTTACGGAAGTGCCATTCCCTCAGGGTAGCTAAGCTTGAAATTATTTAAAAATGAAAATATTTTAAAGATGAAAAGTTATATAAAACTAAAAGATGTGTAAATCCAGAAGACCTAGTAGGCATTTTGAGTATTTTTCACTAAAATTTATTTAGCAAACAAAGAGGAAGCAAAGGACTTCACTCAGATATCAGAAAAGGTGTTGGTATTGCTCCTATAAAGAGGATGGAGCTACAAATATTTGATAAACAAAGCATGATACAGGGGAAAAGTTTTTGAAATACATTAAAATAGGCTGCCAGGTAAGAAATAAATACTTGCAAAAAAGTAACAATATAGGCAAGAGGTTAAGCAGCCTTGAAGTAATCATTCACTGTGTATTTTTACATAATGTGAATGGCCCCGAAAGCACCTTGTGTCAAAGCAGATAAATGGGCAGGTAAAACAGAAACAATGTGGTTGCTAAATTCAAATTGATCTTTGTTATTTTTGTGGAGTGACCGGACTGCTGGGAGACTGTGCTAAGAGAATGTAAGGCAAGAGCCTGCAGCGTAGAACAAACTCTGCGTGCCAGCAGTCTGGAGTACGCGCCCAAGCTAATACACTCCTCCTGTCTGCTTGTTTGTGCGATTTCTGTCGGGTTCCTCACAGGAATCACGGATGCCTTGGTGCATGCATGGACAGCACGTCTCTTTTCCTCTTATGGGCAGGGGCCAAAATCAAACTGGTGACTTGTGTGTCCTGAATGACATGCAGAAGGAGTGTAGCTGTGCCCCTGCCCTTTTCCTACCCGCTACATAGCTGTTGCGGGGTCGGCAAGAGCCAGAGAGCTGAGGCAACATTATAAATGTGTAATTCATCCTTACTACTCTCGGGTGATACGGTGTATGCTACCCTGAGCATAACCCACTGAGGAAATGGCACTGTGTGGTACTGATAAAATTAAGGAGCCCAAATTTGTTCTCATAGACTTTAAAGGGAACAGGATCAAATCTACAGTTTTCAGAAGTTGGGTGTATATGCAGCCATGCTCACTGCAACTAGAAAGGATAGCTGATATAATTTGTTCTATATTTTTTGTGTGTGTGCATGCACGTATATGCCTTTGGACACTCATAACTGAGGAAGCAGTAACTGCCAGAGACAGATGTTGTTACACTGGAAACAAAAAGACTTTTTGTTTTTTAATTTTAAAGTTGTTAAACACGTTCTTTGGTTTTTCTTCAAAATTATCCTTCAAAGTAGATTCTGGATGATTATTTCATTACGTTTAATATAAATAAAATAAGTTTGTAATACTATTGACTTCCTATTAATAAATACTGCTAATCTGGATATATAAAGGAAATGTGAAAATTAGAAACAGTAGGAAATAACACAGACTCATGTAATAAAGAGAAAATGAATATCACCTTTTGTGAGTTTGAAATGCGGACTTTTTGCCCCATCTGATTAATGCATTGTGCTATAGTGATAGAGTGTCTCTGTTGGTTATGGACATTGAACAGAGGAATGGTAAGCTTTACTTAGAGAATGCCATGTCAGTCACTTGCAAGTGTATTGAGGGGGAAGGAGAAAGAACCGAGTGAATTTTGAGCATTATGTATTTAAGAAATAGCATCATTACACTAATGAAGCATTTGCCTGTGGGTTTTTTTTTCTGATTGTTTTATTCTTTCTACTCATTATCACAGCAGTTAGGTTACTGAACATTCTTTGTTCTAGTCTTTCTTTTACACATGCAACACTCCACCTTTCTGCTATTTAGGAGCAAGTATACGTATGTTCTAGCACTGTAGTTTGCTACATATACAGACAGAACAAACAAGAATTTCAGAAGCAATTTCAGAATCAAGGCAATAATGCTCTCCAAAACTTTAACACATTCAACAAAAAGGTTTCCGTACTTTTTTAACAGAGTATTTACCTTTAAACATAGATATCTACAGTTTAGTATTGCTGGAAGTATGAGGTGTTTGCAAATCAGTTTTTAGGACAGTTGTATGCATGTGATGACTTATTTTCTTTTCCTCTGTTCCCCCCACCCCCCTTTCTTTTCTATATACCTAAAAGCATATCTGCCCTATATGGAGCTACAACAGGGAGGAGTTGTCTTGATAGTTTTATTTTTCCCCCCTCTGATGGAGAGATAGAGTTGAACAGGATGTTGAAACTCTTTTGATTCAAAACAAATGGCAGTGACAATGGTAAACGTTAAATGTTTTGAAGGACTCCGGTATTTTTTCACCAAAATTTAGAAATGCTCTTGAAAATTTCCTGGAGTCTGAGGAACCAACAGATTTCAAAGTGTATCATGTAGCAATGTTTCTTCTAGTAATATCTATCTGCATTTCCACTTAGAAGGTAAGAGGAATTGATTATAAGTTTTTGCCAAGTTCTGTGACCTATTCAATCATCTTGTCCTGTCATGTTCCTGCATGTGGAGTTTTATAGCATATTGACATCACTGGACAAAAAAAAAAAAAAAAAAAATCAGTTCTGGGTAATGAAAAGCAGAGATATATTATAATAAAAACGAATAAATCCTCTGAAAACAGGAAGGAATTGACTGTGTAAGTATGACCTGGTGATATAAGGATAAGAACTCAGCTCAGCCATTGATGTTTTTACCTTTAATAATTAGGTCTTAATCATGCTTGTAGAATTAGGGAAGTCTACAGTCAACCTATTTAGAATGAGATCATTGAAACAAGGAAGTTTCTGAAGTTGACTATAAGCTAATAAATATATTTGAAAAATCCAATCAACATTAGCTGTTTTTTATTAGCTGAAATTTCCATTGGGGTCTACTTGAATGGAAACTAGAGTTCTTGGGCCTCCTTCTGCTATCCTATGGAACTAAGCTGACTTTGCATACTTCAGGTACTTCTGTGGTGCAAGTCACAGCCACTGATGCCGACGACCCTTCATATGGAAACAGCGCCAGAGTCATTTACAGCATACTTCAAGGACAGCCTTATTTCTCTGTGGAACCAGAAACAGGTTAGGAAAATTGTCATTATTTCTACTTACCATAAACTGTGAGCTTTTTCTTTCATTTTACAAATCTCATATCACCTAAAGAATGTATTTTAAAAATATCTAGCTGAAATGAAATAATATTTCTTCCTTTTTTCTAATAATTTATAATTCTTATAATGAATATATAAAAATAGATATTGCAGGTAACACTATGAAGTGTAAGTAACTTTACAGTGGTACTATTAAAATAGCTATGATAGCTTAAAGATCTAAGTAAGACTATTTCTAGTTAAGGCAAATAAAAGGGTTCGTGTGCTAGAAAACATGGCCATTTTTTTTCTTAGTGGTAGTAGCTGGACTAATAAAAGGTGTCCTTTCTACCCACAAACCTTGTCTTGTATAGGTATGTTGCATCATTTTTAACATGAAATGTAAAATGGAAAGGGAGTTGTAAGGTTTTTTTTAACAAACAGGTAGACTGTACTGAAGACTATTTGTAAATTTATAATCAGAAATATGTACTTTAAAATTTTAAATGCATACATCAGAAATATATTTCACAGACTAATACAAAAAGATGCAGCAGACTGCTACATGTCAAAGAGAGATGAATAACAGTTTTTGTCTTTGTTTTTATTTAAGGCATCATCAGGACTGCTTTGCCAAACATGAACAGAGAGAACAGGGAGCAGTACCAAGTAGTTATCCAAGCAAAAGACATGGGAGGCCAGATGGGTGGATTATCAGGGACCACCACCGTGAACATCACATTGACGGATGTCAATGACAATCCACCTCGATTCCCCCAGAGTAAGCTGCATTTAATAGTTGTCCTGCACCATAAGAGCTTTGGACTAAAGAGTTAAGCAATCACCATCTGGTTTAATTTAGATTAAATCTAGATTATGGGGCATGAACACATGAACACATGAACAAAAGGCTTATGTGCTGATTTATTCACTATTATTAAAGTGGAAAATTAAATGTTACAGCATTCCTTTGTTAGGAAAACAGTTATGTGATCAAATATAATGGCAGCAAACCTGGGATTCTCTCCAGTATTATGGGAGGGGGTGAGAAGTGAAATCATAAGAGCATTAGAGCAATGTTTTTCTTTCTCCTTACCTATAGCTTAATTCCCTCACACTCCCTCATTAGAAAATAAAACATGTAGTAATTCTAGCTAGGCAGAAATGTTTGAATTGTAGTCTCTGCTTAAACATTTAATCATGATGAACCTGGGAAAGGAATTACTTGAAGGAAATCAAGCAGATTTGTACTTGTACAATCACTGTGCTACAAAATCTGATGGATAGAAAACTTCCCAAAGTGAAGCAAATGGCAATTAGCATTGCTTCTTTTGACAGCTTCAGTTTACCAAAGCCCCTTAGATTGCTTTTAAATGTCTAATAGTACATCTTTGAAGACTTTGTAGCCTCAGACTAAAACAGGAAACCATTACTGGTCTCTACATAATATGGAAGTATTAAATTATGTGATACCAGATTTGTTAGAGGTTAAATATTTTAAATAAACTGGACTCATAATAATCACAGGATGGTTTGGACATACTCAATAAAAAATGGATTTGGATCATCCTAGCTACCCAGTTTCTTTGGTATAACTCCATTGACTCCAGTAGTTGCGGATGGTAAGATTTCAGGCATAAAGTAAGAGAATCAGGTTCAAATGATTCTGATTTTAACAAGTCCTTTATGGCACAAATGGAGTACACAGTTTTATTCAACTTAATATTGTAGTTATTATATATGCATTTATCTAAGATGTTTATCACCATTTGATCTCATATAAACTCAAAATAGAAAAATCATGAACAGCTGAGTATGCGCATTTCCCTACAGGCCCTATTCTGGAGAGAATTTATTGTTAATTTGTATGTCCTTTTGTATTTCTTCAATATTTTGATTTATTAAATTTTTAGCTTGCATTTGTATATACAGGATTATGGTACTAGTGCTGTGTAGGTGAAGGCGGCTGTCTGACTGCTCTCTGAAGTTTTCACAAACTATTGAGGAAGACCATTCAAAGAGGTGTCACATTCAAAGATTTAGGGCAATGCTAATTTAACATTTGCATTTAGGACAGCATATAAGCATCAAATATAGATGCTGATGCTTACCTTTTAATTTTGTTCTTTTTCTTTTTGTTTCTTAAACACTATGTTAAATTAACATGTAGAGTGTTGGAATCAACTTTCTAGACTGTGATTATGGAATCGTGCTTACGTGACTTATCTGGCAGTCCAACATCATATTCATTTGACTGAGATAAAGATCTGATGTAGCATCCCAGACATATTTGGGCATTTTCCTATTACATCAGCGTAACCCAGATTTGGCCTTTGCTTTAAAGGAAATTGTTATCTTACTCTCATGGGGGTTTTTTTTGTTCTCTCTACCTGTTGCCTTACTAGATATGAATATATGTTTCAGTGGAAATGAAATCTGAAACATTTATCAACCTGGCTTCAATTTTATTGGATATGTGATAGGTATTGACTTTCAAAAAATCCTTATATTTAATCTCAAAATGCAAATAGACATTATAATGATTCCTGATTTTAATAGAGCTCAATAAGACTAATGGAAATCATACTGATTAAGCTAAATTATTCTTATTCTGTCCTATTAATAAATAATAGACTTGTAGTAGCTTCATGAGATGACCATATTCATATCAGATTTATAAATTATCAGTAAAAATATTAATAGATCCCTTATGTTTTTACATGACTTAGTAGCATATTAAAGCTACAAATTCCAACAAAATGTTTCATGACAAATTAAACTTTTCGCACAAGAAACTGATATTAGAATTGTAGAAAATTCAACATATTGTATTTCATCATGTTTTCTCAAAAAAAGAGTTTCTGATTGTTTAGATTATGGAGCAGGGGCTCTTCAGAATATTTTTCTCATCTTAAAGATCTCCTGAAAACCACAGTGGGATCAGTGGCTCTTTTTCTGAGAAAATTTATGATGAAATTTAGCACATAGTCAAGCTTCTGCGCAGCAAGACCATAGAAGACCTCAAATGTTGCATCTCTATTTCAACTGTCCTAATTTTCAAATGTTTTCAGAAGAAAGAAGATGTTGCCCTATGCTAAATGGGAGAAACAATATTTACTGCATTCCCTGGGCTCAAATGAAATTCCAAAACCCTTCCACACTGTAATTTAAACCCAGTTAATTGGAGTAGGGGTGTAGGAAGCAATGAAATTCTGAAATGATTAATATGCAAGAAACAGTAGGTTTCAGTATCAGAAATAAGCTGTAGTAGTTTAACATGCCTTGTCATTTTAGCATGATACACACAAGTAGTATTACCTGTTTTGAAGAGAAAATTGCTCAGCGAGTAGCATATTTTAGAATAATATTTTCATTTTCTTAATATGGTTGATCAGCATATCCATTGTTTTAGCGTTTTACAAATAGAGCTATATAGTGCCCTGGTTAAACATTTTAGGATATGCTAATACATATTTGGAGTCTGAGTCTTACTTTTCAAAGTGGTTTAAGGATTTGGGAGCCTGAGTGTGACTGAAACTCTGCATCTTTGAGTAACAGCTGCCCAAGTCTTCAGTGAGACTATGGCCTATATTAGTCTCAGGGTAAATATTTGTATAGAGTAAATGCGTATTCAAGTGTGTAACTGTGTATAAGATTGCTCTTTAATTCTTTATGACTGACTGAAGTCTGTCCAGACACAAGGGTATAGACTTTAATCTGCCAGCTGACTTCCACTCTCCTTAGTAGATGGAAAAGCTTTTCCCTTCCTCGTTCCTCTCATTTATTATGGGACAGACAAATGCAAGAACATCACTCACTGGAGTAAACAGTAAACAGTAAATGACCGTTTCTTGGAGAAGAAAAGAAGAATGAGCAAAAGCATTCACAGAAGGGTTTTGCAAGAGTAATCCTGAGCTGGTGTAGTTTGTTGTAGTTCTCATACAGTACCTAAAGCTCCAATACGTAGTGCCCCAAATGAGTTATAGTCTACAGTGATAAAAATAATAAAAGGAAGTATCTCATATTATGGTGGATATTTCTATAAAAGGATAGGTTAACTGTAAAATAGTCCTTCAGATGATAAATTTCTGGTTATTTTCATTTTCTATTTCCCCTACCTTATTAGTAATTCAAGATATGAGTTCTTAGCACTTTGTAGATTAAATTAATGAGCTGGGTCTTGCAGTGGGAGTCAAAGTAGTGGCCACAAGGTATAGCTTGGGGATGTAGTTTTAAGCACTTGAGAAAAACATGCAGAGAATAGTTGACACACCATAAAACTAATTAGAACATATAAATATTAATTGCAAAGAAAAAAAAGAAAAAAGAAAAAAAAGTTCTTTCATCATAGTCTCACATAGTACTGAATAAATACTAAATGGATGCAGAGGCTGTTTTCTTCTTTTTTAACCATTAACAGATTACAGAGAGATTATATACTAATGTAGCAAAGTACACAGATTTAGGTATTAGAGAAAGGTAACGAAAATGTCAGCGCAAGTGTCAGCATTTGCCTGAAATGCTGGAATGGAACTGTGCAAAAATAAATTCATATTAATAGAATGTGGAGTGTACATGGCCCTAAAGTATTAATTCTGCTCCTGTGTATCAGCTTCATATCAAAAGCTGCTTAAATACAATTATATACAGAAACTCAGTTTTAGTCTTTTTCCATTCAGCATTTAGTTACAATCTATAGGTGAATGTGTTCATTTTTGATTTTTTTTTTTAATTAGGTTGGCCAAACTGTAACATAATGGGATAGAAAAACTGCTACTTCAAATTGAGAGCAAGTCTTAAATTTCTCAATAACAGGATTTTTTTGGTTGCACTCTGTTAAAGATATCAATAATCCTCACAGGACTTATCTGGGGTTTCCCGAAGATCTGTAAGATAATAAGGCTGCCAGGGACATTCCAGTGTTTCCTTGTCACTGCTGTCTCCCAGTGATTCATCGTGATCACTCATACAACTAACTCCCAGTGGCTTTATGTACTTTCCTGTGTTTCTAATTTGTACCCAGGAATTTATGTACTACCTTTCAAGTAGCCTGTCCAGTTTTTTCCCTATTGTGGTTGTAGGCCTCTTTATCACTTCCAGTTTTGTGTTACTGTTAACTGAATTATCTTTCTAACTCACTTTGGTTAGCTTAGGAAGTGTCTAAGTAAAACAGCAAATCTTGGAGCACTTAACTAAGGCTGGAGAAGGAAATTTTTTTCAGAACAGTTAATATACAGCTTGGATGACTTAACTTTCATCTTTGGAATGACAGCTGCATCTGTACTCATTTTTAAATCTTTTTTTAAGAATTCTTCATAGTACATTGTGTCCCACATGTTTTTCTTACTCTTAAGTCCAGACAGATAAGATCAGAGATCTCTACCCTTATTTACTGTTTTAACCATATGGCTAGTTTACAGAATACTAAAATATATAATAAGATACTTATTTCAATTCATTGCAGCATTTCTGAATGATGGGGGTTTTTATCCTGTGTTTTATATCAGCTGTGTGAAACTGCAATATAGGGATACAACTGAGCCATGGAAAGCAGCACAAAACAAAAATGAAAATATTTGTGAGTCTTATTTTAACATGAATTAACCTCTTTAACAGATACAGCTGCACTCTGCTTGTGGATTTTCAAGAATGTCAAATTTATTTAATATTGTATCTTATTATTTAATTTTGAATGTTGAGATTTCAAACTGCTGCTTATAGTTTGCCAGAGAAGTGTGTGTGTGTGTGGGGGGGGTGTTCTTTGTATTGCTTCCATGTGTAAAATGTGTCCAGAAATATTCTAATTAGACATTAAGGGAAAAAAACTGTATTAAGGAGAGTGAAGCCTGAAGACATCACAGAAAAATCTTTCCTGATGGTATTTCAGGAATGACATAGGCAAGAATATTATAGACATATGTGATCCTTCTTTGGAGTAGGAGAATAGACTGTATATTTCTCTAGAGGTTATTTTCAACTCCAGTTTTCTACAGTTTCATTTTCACTCTTGTACCTAAACTTTTCCCATGGTACAATTCTCTGCGTCCTATTTTGCCCATCCTCTCAGTACTAAAAATGAATTCTCTAGAATAAAATATATACAAAAATACATCACCAGCTACTGCATAGCCCACAGTACAGTGTTACTTACTGAGTGTATAATGGACTGTGCAACTCTTGACTGGCTCTTTGTCTTGCTGACAGATACGATCCACCTCCGCATTTCCGAATCCTCCCCGATTGGGACTGCCATCGGCAGCGTCAAGGCCACAGATGCAGACACTGGGAAAAATGCAGAAGTAGAATACAGAATTATAGATGGTGACGGGACAGATATGTTTGATATTGTGACGCAGAAGGACACACAGGAAGGCATCATAACTGTGCGAAAGGTGTCTATTAATAACATTCATTGAAATGATTTTGGTGTCAGTGTTATGCCACAAAGTGTTCATTGGAAAAAAAGGAAGTTTAGATTGTGTATTGGTAATTGTAAATGCTTAACACTTGCAAGAGTTCCACATCTGTGAGTGCAAATGGTATTATTTCCTTGTATTCAGAACTGAAAATAACAGGTGGCAGAGATATCTTTGAGAGGCAGGTGTAGGTTTAAAGTATTATTGCCAGGAAAATATGCAAAAATGAACTATCCCCAAGATGTTAGTTGTAATTATCTCCATGGTTTCAAATACATATCTATTTAGTATTCCTGTAACCTATTTTCCTCAGTGAGTAATGCAAGGTTCAGCCACTACTGAGAGATTTAAGTTTTCCTTATTTAAGAGGTTCTCAGAACATCAGCTTGGGTGACCAAATACACCAGGACACAAATACACTGCCAGAAGCTAAGTCACAATGTATATTGTTATGTTCCTGTTTCCAGCAGGTCAGCTGGTTAACACATGAGCAGTGTATAGTGACTGGTGTCCTTGTTTTGGAGCTAGATTTACTTCTGCCCTCTCTCACGCACGTCTTGGAGGAGTTTCAAAGACGTAAGATCTCACACAGTGAGAAATGCAGTTCTCCTGCTCCTAGAGAAGTTCCCTTCCAGAAGCCCTGCTTGGCTCAGGACCTCTAGTCCTTTCCTTTGGGATTTTGTGATGAGTGATTCTAACGAGGCCAGGCAGCCTTTTAACCCAAAGCATCATTTGTATCAGCTTGTACAAGTCACTTGAAGCACAGAATAGTGATTTAAACACTACTATACAAATACATCTCTCTCCAGCAATTCTTAATATCCTTGATAATGGCAACCAAGGTAAAGATAACTTCGGCAAATATCAGAGTGAGCTTTTTAATCTCTGTATTCTTCTATGGTTATAGTCAGATTTGAGTTTATCTGGAAAGGAAGGAAAACTCCAAATTCAGAGGCCTGATATTTTTCCTTTTCCTAAAATTTTTCAGAGAAATGGCTTCTCCTGTGCCATTCCTTTCTTCATTGCCTTGTATTTTCCAGACAGACTCCTATTATACTAAATCAATAGAGTCCTAATGAAAACCAGCCTAATAACTGGATAAAGCATAAAGAATTCATAAATAACATAGCAGCTCCAAAAATATCACCAATAAATGCTAATGAAAAGACCTTTTTCACTGTATCATTAGTAATCTGAAACATTTTGAAATTTTAAGGATACATTCTCATATTGGTGAATAAGTAGTTTATCATTCATATAGCACAGACAACAGTGTTAACCAGTAAGGAAGAAAGTGCCATGCTCTGTTCGTTCATGTATAAAAATATTCACTATGTATTTATTGTTTAGCCAGTGCGATTGTGATTGCTGTTTTCAGTAGTGAACAAGTACACAACAGCTTGTGTTGCTTTACTATGCTCTTCAGTTATTAAAGCCTGAGTTGCAAAAGAACTGAAAAAGAACTTAAGAGTTTTTCTGTACAAGTTTTCACAGATAAATAATTGCTTAAGTAAGTTCACTATTCCTTTGCTACAGATTCATATACTTGGACAACAGTTTTATTCATTTCATACTGGTGATATGTTAAAGTACTTGTATAATGCACACATTTTATATCTATATTCTGCAGTGTAGGCTGAAGAGATGTCCAGACTGGTAGTGAATATACTAGTAGTGGGTTAGGTACCTGTGTGGTGCACTTTTTGGCAAATTAAGCCTGCTAATTACAAAAAAAAAAAAAAAAAAAAAGGAGGGCTAACATGACTTCTTTACTTCTAGGCTTGCAACCAGCATCTTTTAACAGCAGTATGCTGCACTTTATAGACACACCAATTGTCTCAGATCTAGCTCGGAAAGTTGCATTACCTGGGTATATTCAAGAGGATTCTCCCTTCTCCTCTGACTACTTTTTATAACAAGTTTGGGGCAGAAGGGGGATAAGCGTTCATTGTCTGGACTGCATCTTTTTGCTCTTAAATATTTAAATTCCTAAGCTGTCATTTTTGGCATCTTTCATGAACATTAATCTTTATTTAAAAGCAATGGGGATAGGGGAAATCATGTGTTCTACCACCCATTTTGATGAATGAAAAACATTAGTTTGAAATCTCCCTGTTATTTTGGGGGAATTAATGAAGTCTTCTTTGTGTCAGAAAGGTAAATTCTCAGCTTGCTCATTTCCTCAGTATCATTAATTAGCTAACACTTTTCATCTACAACAGTTGGAAAATTTTGAAGGAATGGAGTTTCTTTTCTACCCAAAATGGATTCTAATTATAACCCTGAACCTTTCCTCCTTCCATTTTAAATAGTAACTGCTGTCAAAAATGTCAAATCTATTTCGCAAAAAATTCTCTGATGTTGGATTCATGAAATGAAATGAAAACGAGTGAGATTAAGCTCTCAAGTTTTCTCTAGAACTACAGCACTTCAACCTATCCACATGCACCCCTAAAAAAAATTACTGTTGACATTTAAGGCCAGCTAAATTTGTCTGACAGCAAGGAAACTCTGGCAGTCTTAAGTACTCAATGGTTTATGATATTTCCTGAGAAATATTAGAAATATGAACCTTGTTCTGCAATTCCAGTATTTCGAGTCTGTATTTCAAGTTTTTTAAATGCCTATATAATTGTTTCCATCCTTATTCTGGTGAAACAGCAGCAAAATTTGCCAAACAATTGGTAAATTTGCACTGAAAATCTTTTTGCTTTTGGTGCTACATTAATTCATTTAATAATTGGGTACAGAGACACTCTCTGAAGACAATGAAACTTTCTTACTAGAGGAAGTGGTCCCTATTCTGCAGAAAATTTGAACTGTATGAGGGTCTCCCCAACCTAGGAGAAGATTTGGCAAGGTTCTGAGTCCACCTCAGTTACACATACAGGTCAACATCTGTTAATATGCAGTATAATTTAATAAAGTTTAGCATCATCTTTCTTTTTAGCCACTGGACTATGAGACGAGAAGACTTTACACATTGAAAGTAGAAGCTGAGAATACCCATGTGGATCCACGATTCTATTATCTTGGGCCTTTTAAAGATACAACTATTGTGAAAATCTCTGTAGAAGATGTAGATGAACCTCCTGTCTTCAGCAGATCATCTTACCTTTTTGAAGTGCATGAAGATATTGAGTTGGGGACAATAATAGGAACAGTAATGGCACGGGACCCTGATTCGGCTTCAAGTTCTATAAGGTAATATACCATTCTCTGTATAAACATAATTTGCTAAAGAAATTATGAAAAATACTAATACAATCTGAATTTTCATTGTGCACAGAAAAAAAGCAGTAGTGCTTTTTCTCATATTTACTAATGTGCCAGAGATAGAGAGCTGAGAACGATCCTATCTGTAAGTTTCTGAACATCTCAGGGAACATCCGTTCACTCAAATGGAGATAAACAAGAAATGTTTTTTATCACTTCAAAGCTCAGAAAGCCTATAAAGTTGCATATTGATTTAAAGTAGACTTTTCAGAACTACTCCTTGCTTCAAATTGTGAAAAAGCATTGATCCAGTCTATCAGCCATGAAGGACAGAGCATCTTCTAATGTTTCCTCGGATCAGTCCTGAAAAGTATGAAATGCCTATATCTCATGGACTCTTAATCTGTGGTTGGTGCCTGCTGCTTTGTAGGCTTGCCTGTGTAGTTGCTGCACAGGATAAAATTATCTCTCTGTATGTCACGCACCCTAACAAATTAGCAATTCAAAAGTTAGTATTTTTAACAATATTTTGTATGGATACTGCTTGATGCTACATGCTAGATCACATCTAGTTGAATGAAGTAAACTGTAGTTTGTTGTGCTTTTTGCTTGTTTTGCTATAATGCATAAGCTTTAAAAACAGATAAGACGAAGCTGTACAAGTTGGGTACGTCTCATCTGTAATACCTAACAAAGTGTAAAAAATACATTTTGGCCAAAGAACTTTATTTACTGACTTTGAAGTTAGTTGCCACACACTCCTTAATGAGGCCTGAGTGGTAAAAACTGGATTTGGAATTGAAACTGAATTTCATTTTCTGTTACGGTGATTTGTGTGTATGGAAAAGTTAACAGATTAAAACACCAAGCCTCTAAAACTTAAGAATACATAAATAACTTAGCACTGCATCTATATCCACTCTAATTGCATGAGAAAAGTGACAAT
Source organism: Apteryx mantelli (assembly GCF_036417845.1). NCBI lineage: Eukaryota > Metazoa > Chordata > Aves > Apterygiformes > Apterygidae > Apteryx > Apteryx mantelli. Next base: position 83,718,302 of record NC_089979.1, read on the forward strand.
TGTAGTTGTTATGTTTTCTTAATCATGACTGAAAAAAGAACAATGCTGATGCTTTTGCTCATGTTGTTTCTGACACAACTTGATGAGTGGAAGGGCTGCAGCAGAATCAGGTATTTCCCTGATTAATATTATTTATACAGAATAACAACCTAAAAATGATTTTGTACAACTTTTCTATGTCCTGTTAATGTCACAGAAGATAATTTAGAAGGTGCAGGTGAGGCAAACTGATAGTAATAAAGGACAAAGAAATTTCTAAAAAAAAATTGAAGGGGACCATTAATCCTAGGCTTAGTTTACTTGAAAAAAATCCAAGATATATGTGGCAATATGTTCTTTATATTTCAGTCATTCATCTAGCTTTCTATTTAATATCTATTTGAAAACAAGAACTTTAAAACAGTTTGCAAAATATAGATCAAATTAATCTCTCCAGTATTTGCTCTGTCCCTCAACTTGCAAAGCAGCCTTATGTATTAATTCAAAGTGTAGCTATCTACAGTAATTTTTTGTACACTTCTACTTCTTACAACTTCAAAATCAATTACAAAATAATATGTGTTTGCCCTGGAAGTGAACAGCTAACATTTAGACTAAACTATTTGAAAGTTTCATCTTATTTTGAAATTAGGGCAGTTTGAATAATACTTTGACATTTCTACTTAAAAAACAAATCACAGCTTCAGGCTATAGAATTGATTCAGTTTTTAACTTTTTTCTTATTAGCTGTTTCTTTTAAAATATTAGTTTCTGTTTATTAAAATTATAGATAAGTTAAACATCATATAAACTGAATGAATGGCAGCTTCCTGCTGCACTGATTTTTAATGCCATTCAATAAATATGGACATACTTTCTGAAACAAATAATTTCAGTAGCATTTGTGGGCCCATTAGCATTAGTACAATGATGTAAAAATATGTACCTATCTAACATAACCATAATCAAATATCAAATGATACAGGATTTTAAATGAGGCAATATGGAATAGATCTTCTTAGCTAGAGAAGTGATCATTGCCTATTGAAAAACTGTTGGCTAGAGTACTGTCAAAATGAGTCTTTTTCCTCATTAAAACTCCTTCCATGGTTGAAGTAAAATCAGTTGTTTAACATTTAGGGCACACAGTCTTAAATATAATTTCTCTGAAAATAGGAGATTTCTGTTGTATTCTAACTGGGTTATTGTAGCCAGCTGATCAAGAAAAATAATTTGAGCTAATCTGTCACACAGTTTCGGAAGTTTTATTTTGGCTGTTCTATTTTCCATGTGTTTCATTTTTACATTCAGTTTGGTGTGGACTTGAATTTTATATATATTTATTTTCTTCTGAGTGGTGGAATGAGCAAACAAAACCCAAACCCTATTTTCGTATTACAGTATTTTCCATTTGGCTCAATCTGGTTAGGTATTGTAAGTAAAAGCAGAAATACGAGATGAACTGTTAAGGTCACTCATAAATGCTTATTAAAACTGTTCAACAATTGTTTCCATCACACTGTATCAGTATACTCATACAATTTTTTTTTAATTGGCCCAATTTTGCCAGAATTAGACAAATATACTGTACTTCACAAAATCCTACATTTAATTCCACATCAAAGGTTCAATCCTCACTTTAAAGGCAGTCTTGAATATTAGAAAAAATGGAGGAAAGAGCAGCTTGTTGATCATAATTTGACATTCTGCCATATTATGTTAGTAGAAGTTCTGCCTGAAGAGGCAAAGCATCTGTAGTAACATGTAAGGTCCTTTAACATCAGCAGGTTCATGAAATTGAAGTTCTGCAAGTGAACTTGTTTTTATAAGGATTTGTTTTAATTTGATATCTCGTAAATTAATATATCTTAAAGTGTAGCAGCTTGGCTTATAAACCAGTAGTTTTTGAAAAGCTCAGAGTAAGCTGTCAGCTTCAGTCTGAAGGAACAATGACATCAAAGAGAATTTTCCTTTCAGGATTACAACAATTCTTTAATTATTATATTGAAATTCTGATTTATTTTTTATAATTCTCATTTATGTCTATAAAAGTTCAGATGATCCGTTATTACATTATTATAACATATTTAAGAAATTCCTGTAATTATTATTCCTCATTCTACAGAGCTAATCTTGAGAATTTTCATAAGTGTGTATATGCATTTTCAATTTTAGAAAGAATCGTTAAAATACTGATGAATGACCCAGACAAAAGTTTAAGTGCTAAATTTGCAGAAACTAAATATTTGTCTTATTAAAAGTAGCATTTATATAATGTAACATATAGAACATGAAAGAATTATTCATGTGTTGTGAAATGTATGCTTTCTTCCATTTTCTATCAGTTTGACAATAATTTTCCTTTCTTTATCGCATTTAGATTTTCTCTGGATCGTCACACTGACCTTGACAGGATATTTAATATTCATTCCGGAAATGGATCCATCTATACCTCCAAACCACTTGACCGTGAGATATCACAATGGCACAATCTTAGTGTTATAGCAGCTGAGATCAGTAAGCCAATTTGGTCACTTGTGGGGGCGGGGAAGGTCACTTTCTTTCAAAGCTTCTGTTGTTTTAGGGTAAATCCTACATCAGTCAAAAAGAAGTGAAAATTTCTGATCATGGTACACTGATCAGTGTAGCATGGCTGGCAAGAACTGCATGGCAGAAACCATCATGTCCAGCCAGTTAACCACTCTTAGCCTGCCTCTCCCCATTTCTGTAGTCCAGGGCCTGGATGTCTTCTATAGTAGAGGCCAAATGCTGGTTGTGTCACACATTGATAGCTATACATTTTTTTTTTCTTTTGATGCATATTCCTGGGTCTACAATTCTTAGCACTTAGTAGTGCTGTTCACTAGTATAAGAATCTTTTTCAGAAATATTTATATAGTGAAGGAAATTAGTAACCTTTTATGCTTAAATCATAGTATTAAACTTATTTCCTTCTCAGGATACTTTGAGAGAATTTACATTCTGGACCTAGTTGGAATAGTTAGGGTTCTTCAAAGAGGTATGTTAGTTTTGGAGACAGGAAGGGGGAGATTAAGTTCAAGTTCAATTAAGACAATTTAAACATAAAAACTCTGATTCTACTCAATTCTGTACCAGATTTATATTGGGGTATTTTATTAGCTTCATTGGAATTTCCCCCAATTTATTAAGGCACAAGAGAGGAAAACCAGGCTTGAAAAATTTTCAGAACATGTATACAGAAAGTCAAGAATGTCTATTCTGGGTAAAGCGAATCTGATCACAAATCATTTTAAAATTAAAAATCAAAACCTTACAGTAGAATGATACTCTAGAGCTCACCAAATAAACAAATTTGTCATTATACTAATGGACATATTTTTCATATATTACATTTGCATAGATCATTAACAGTTGCAGCCCCTATTTTCATGTAAAAGGCTTAATTGTTCGCTAGATACCAATATATTAATTTATTTTTGACTCTAAGCAAAACCTCTCCTTAGTTTCCAGGAGGCCTGATTCTCACCTAGTAGCAGTTTGCATGCTAAATTTTGACCAGTTTCATAGCCAGTCTTGAATAGCTGTTGTTGGTTAAGTTTGAAGAAAACAGAATACTTTAAAGGTGAAAATAAACTCTCTATTTTTGTCTTTTCTGTTGCCAGACAACCCCAAAGATACTACTCGTGTTCCTGTCTATGTGAGAATTTTGGATGTTAATGACAATGCCCCACAGTTTGCTGTATTCTATGATACCTTTGTGTGTGAAAATGCAAGAGCTGGACAGGTATGCCCTTGTTAAGCACTTCCTACTATCCAGTTTTGCTATGGCACTCAATCATAGGTCATTTTTGCGTGTGGCTTGGAAGAGGTTAGGTCTGAAACATATTTTGAAATGTTGAAAATGAAAGCAACTAGTTCTGCAGATCAGGCTTAGAGTGAAATATCAGTATTTTAGAACAGTACCAGCGTGTGAATTACTTTATCTAACCCTGTACTATTGTTAAATCCTATCTATATATGTCCAAGAGGCATGGTCTTAATTAGTTTTGCTGTTAGCTTCACTGAGAAAGCATAATGTTATAAATAACTACTAAAAAGTTTGAATTATATTTTCAAGAAGTCTCAATGGCAGAACTCAACTGTACTTTCAATCCATGCTGATGGTGATTATAGACATCTACATCCGAGTCACCTGTTTTTATGCAGTTGTTAGATTCATCTTGGATTATCCCACCAAAAACTTTTGAAAAGAAAATACAAGGCATACAATTATGAACTGGTAACATAGTATTTTTTTTGCCTCTTGTAGGCTACAGAAAGTGTACTTCAGTTTAAGTGAAATGACTGCACTGCTTAATATATCTAATTCCTCATAGGCAGCTGATTATTAGAACTGTTAAATACCTTTTTGCCTATTACAGTGCCAGAGTACATTCAGCCAATAATAATCCTTTAAAACAGTAGTAGTTGTACCTCAGTGCTAGCATTTCAGCATCTTTGAATAGAACAGGTGAGAAGTGCCAGCGTATCTGAACTGTTTGAGTACTGCAAGTATCACATTCAGGTTGCATGACAAGTTTCACTTTCAGGCTGCCATTCTTCTTTCTAAAGTGACATAGTTTGGAAATTATAACAAAGGATTTAAGACCCAAATTTAGAATGTATAAAATATTAAAAATATTAAGCAACTATAATTTTTTGCTACTAGAGCTATAAGTCAAGCTATTGGATAAGTAGAAATCACTGGCTAAACATCTGGAATTTCTGACACTTCTAGTGTCTTCTGTGAATGCTAAAATCATATCATAATCACTTCAAAGATAAGATACGGATTGAGCATTCGGAAAATAAAAAAATGTATTTTTTCCTCTTCCAGTTTCACTAGAAACTCTGGGTGAAAAAAATAAAATGCATTAATCCACAAATCTTACTCAGTTTGAGATTTTTGAATCAGAGTCTGTTCAGGTTTAGTAACTTTAGAGAATATTGCCAGTGCTTTTTTATTACACGGTTTTGTTTTCATGAAATCATATTTTGAGAAACTTTTTTCCTTTGCTCTATATAAACTATTTAAGTTAGTCTAATTTAAAAATAAATGATTGTAAAAGTTATTTCTGCATTTTATACTCAATTCCTGCTTCATTTCAGAAAAGGCTGTTATAATCAAAAAGTCATAAAAAATGCTAATTATTTATGACTAATAATTAGGAAGACAAATAAATGTACATATCTGTACATGTGTGTCTGAACTGTTATAAGCTCAGCAGTGTATCTCCCTGTTTATCGGAATGAAGCACGACATTTACCATAAGGGCTATAATTATAACGCTGTAAAAAAATTTTGAGTTGCAAATGATTGTTTAAAGAATGCAGGATAACAGGAAAAATCTATTTAAATGTAATTATATTCTTCTTGCTTACTGGTAGATCATTATTAAGACTCATTATTTTGGAATTCAGTCATTTCCTGAGGGATTGAACCTAATCAATCCATACTGAACATGGTTCTCTAACTTTGATTTGTCCCACATTTATGCTATTTTTCTTTCGTTTCTGGTTTTCATGAATACATTTGATCCACAATTAAATTTAAATCTCCTGTTAGATCACTGAAACTGTTATGGTGCTTTACCAGTCACAAATTCTGTAGTATCCATTTAAATACTCCTTATCTCCTACTGGGAAACATTTTTAATGACAGGCTGGAATATTATAGCTTTCTAGTTTCTTTTTTTCTCTTATATATTCCCATTCACATAATTCATATATATGTGTGTGTGTGTGTGTGTATAATCTCCATATACCACAGGGTGTGGTATATTGTGCAATAATGTGGTCATTACTGTTGATGCAAGTGCATACAAGGAGGTCCCAAGCTATAGCAAAATCCTGGTCCAGCGAGCTCATGCTACAAACAAGCATTTAGGCACCTGTGGCAGAATACCACTTGGATAGCCGCTACTTTTCCAAACTCTCAAAAAACAAGGCAATCTTGGTGTGATGGCCCATGGGGGCCGTGGGCATTCATGTGGCCTATGCAGGATTCAGTAGGATTTGAGGGGCAGAAAGAAGCGAAATGCATGGACAGATGCAGCCCTGTAGGCAAAAAAGGTCAGCTGCCCTCCACCCCCAACTGGGGAGAGCTGGGGTCAAGGCACATGCGTTCCTGTGGGTTTTGCTAGCTGCCAGCTGCCCTACCTCTGGCAGAACAGGAGCAAGCCTCCAGAAAACCTCTACGTGGAAGACAAGGAGCAGGGTAGAGAGCAGGAGTCCTGCTCCACAGAGTTCAGTATGTTTTTTCTACACATTAATTTACCCTTATGTAGTGACCAGGAAAAGTGTTCTTCCTGTCCTCTCTTGGTAAATGACCTGCGAAAAGAAGAAAAGGCATAGAAAAAAAAAAAGTATTATGGTCATTATAATAAATATAACTACAAATTCCTGTAGCTTTAAAAGCCTCAAAAGTAATGAGGAAAGTTGTATTTTCATCTGTTTGGCTCCCCGAGCAGTGCTTGTTACAATCTTGCTGTTCTGAGTGTTCATTTTGCCAAATCTATACGTACTCATTGCCTTATTATATGTCCAAGTGTTATAAATCACTCTAGCTCATCATGGATTGTCTTTCAATGCCATTTTAAAATATGTATGATTGATTTATTCATTCTTTTTTCTTTTTTCCTGAAACTTAATTCATCAAAGATCATATAAACATGTTAGGTTTCTTTCACCAGTTCTTTTCATGTTGTGCCTCTTCATGTCGACTATTTGACAATATAAAACCCTTTGTTTTACCAGGGATGTTTTTTTTTCCATGATAACCTTGGTTAATCTTGGCTTTTGGTATCTTTATATGTCCAACAATTTCCTCATTATAGTCAGCTGAAGTCTTTTGCATAATTATTATTATTAGAGACTCTAAGTAGTTACCCTGCCATCAATTACTGCCCAGAGGTTTCAGAGTCAAGCAAACAATGACTAAAAACTATTATACTGAAGACTTTATCAGTCCTTAAACCTTCAAGAATGAAACAAGGCTTGGTAAAACACATAGTATGCCAAGTGCCTGCCTAGCACCTTGCCCAGAATGGAAATCTTGTGCAATACAGCTACCACAGTTACTTATACTCTTAACTACTGCCATCAGTCTGTGCCCACAAACAACTGGATAATAACCGAATTAAAATTTGGGTTCCTCTCTGCCCATTTCCCTAGCCTGCTGAGGTATATCTGAATGGCATCTGGTCTGTCATCAGCCACTCCTCCTGGTCTTTGTGTCAAGCTTGCTGAGAGTGCACTCTGCCCCATTGGCCAGGTCATTAATGAAGATGTACAGTATTGGCCTCAGTATCAGTCCCTGGGGCACACCACTGGTGACTGGCCTCCAGCTGGACTTCATGCAGCTGATCACAACCCTTTGAGCCCAGCAGTTCAGCCAGGTTTCAGTCCACCTTATGACTTGCCTAGTCTGTACTTCATCTACTTGTTGATAAGGATGTTGTGGGAGACAGTGTCAAACGCCTTACTGAAGCTGAGACAGACAACATCCACTGCTCTCCCCTCATCCCACCAAGTCAGCCATCTCATTGCGGAAGGCTGTCAGGTTGGTTAAGTGCAATTTCTCCTTCGTAAATCCATGCTGACTACTCCCAGTCACCTGCTTGTCCTTCGTGTGTCTGGAAATAGTATCTAGCAAGATAGCAATATTATCTAGCAAAGTATATAGTATCTAGCAAAATAGCAAGATTAGTTGTTCCATCACCTTCCCAGGGATCAACGTGAGGCTGACAGGCCTGTAGTTCTCCTTCTTGCCCTTCTTGAAGACAGAAGCGATGTTTGGTTCTTCCATTCCACAGGAACCTCTCCCAATCCCTAAGACCCTCAAATGATAGAGTGGCCTCACAATGACATCAGCCAGTTCCCTCAGCACTCACAGGTGCATGCCATCGAGTCCCATGGACTTGTATTGTCCCAATCCCATGGACATCCAGTTTGTATAAATGCTCCCTAACCTGATCGTCCACCACTGAGCCCAGAAAGCGAGCACAGAAAACCATGCAGCACTTCAAAAGGTTGATAGGAAGCAGCTGATCCCTTCAAAGACCACAGAGCCTGATCTTCAGCCACATGAGTTCCAGCTTGGTGAAGAAAGTGTTCCTTGTGATGGACATTTATAAGCAGCAGGAGAAAGAAGCGGTTTCTTTCCCTGCATACATGAATGCATTTAAGTCAAACCTGGAATCTTGCTCAAGGAAATGACATCTTGCTGAGACATGACTGTCCTGCTGACCTACAGAAGGTGTGAAGCTGCACGTGAGGATTTCCATAAAGCATCAGAAATCACATCTTGTGGTGAATGGCATGGCTTTTTGACATTTAAGCAAAAACTATGGTCAGTGATCATAGATCGAGGAAAGACCAAAAAAATCTGGACCCCTTACAAATCAACTATCAACTTAGGGAACTGATAAAGGAATCTCTTTGTGACAAAAGAAGTTGGCTGTATCTGTTGTCAGAAGTTTGGTGAAATCAAAGGGAGCTATGGACAAGTCAAATGGAAGCTTCTGACTCTTGAGAGTGAACCTGATCTTCCATGAATCAGACATATAATGGTGATCCAACCTCGTTACAGCATGAAAATAAGCATTACAAAAACCAAGAAATACAAACCAGTCCCCTGCCTGAATGGAGAGCTGGCAGGATACCTGCCAAACTCATAATGGCCTTGAATTTGCAAATGCAAAAGGTCGTTATATGTAAATCCAAAATGGTGAACTATCCCTCCTTCCCTCAAACACATACACTTGGAGACAAGGAACTAGCTTCTATCTTTATAAAAACCTTTGTTTCCAACCTGTGACATTACAATTTCTACAGCTCTTCTCATGGTTCTCACATGATTCTCTTGATGACAGAACTTGCAGAACTCTGTAACAGTTAACCAAGCTTGCTGACACAGCGATCACAACACAGAATGTAATGAGATACCAATATAGGAAATGAAAGGCCAGTCTTGCCCTGAATGATGATGAGATGGAGAGAGAGGCACAAAGGGAGAAAGCAAAACTCAGGTCTCCAGAAGCACCATGACAGGGCAGCCACACACAATGATTTGAAGAAAAGACTGAGCAGATGAGCTGTAACAACCAAAGTCCTATCTGTGCTTACCCCTTTCAAATGGCCAGGCAGATCAGAAGAGCCAGTGGCAGAAAAGGAAGGCCTGCCTCCTCCTAGGTGCAAGGTATGAAGAGTCTATATGATTTCCAAGTGCCCTGGAAAGACTAAAGAAAATTATTAATTCTTCATTGCAAAGTCAGAGATCTTATCCTTTAAAACTCATACAAGAAAAACAAGGTAGTTCAAAATACTTCATGAAGCAGAAGTGAAGAAACCTGGAGTTACAGCATTCAGTCTCTGAGGCCTCCTATCACAAAGCTGTGTTCTTTTGGCTCTTTCTGTTGCAATAGTTGTGAGAAGAGGATATCAGGTTCACATACGTGTCCTTGGAAAACTGGCAACCAGTACCAGTCTCTATACCAGGGCATCACAAGTGTTGAGAGAGGGAGAGACCCTGGATAGTACAGGCTATCAACCAAATTGTGACAGGGATCAGTCCCTTCCCAAGAGGAAGGGCAACAAGAAGAAGGGAATCCCAACAGGAATTCACAGCGATTCTACCACATCATAGTAATCCTGAAAGGCCTATTGATTGGAAAAGCGCAAGACTCGGTGCTATCCAGAATACAAGTAGCAGCTTCCTCTATGTTAAAACCCAGTACCCATGCAGGGAAGGCATATACATATCACTCAACCCCATGGCACCACTGAGTAGTCATTCTGACATACTGAGTGTCATCATCTAGTGAAAAGTCAGGGAGTAAGCCTTTGCACGAAGAGAAATCCTGTGAAGAAGGGAATCCTGTCTCATGGTACCAGTGAGGGTCACAAACGTATACAGGAAGAGAGGGAAGTAGAAGTACAGAGGCAGAGAAGCAGCCCAGCATTGGCCTTGAATGGCAAGTCTTGTGCCATTAAAGACAAATATATAAAGTTTGAGACCTCGTCAAGGGCATGATGAGCAGAGGTGAAGATATGGAAAAAGGCCCTGACTAGTCCGTCAGCACAAACCAAGCAGCTTGATGCCATGCTTACATTTTGGCACTGAAGCAGTGCCAAGAGACTGCTCATAGGGAAAACTGATGCCAGAGAAGAGGCATGATCTTAAGACACTTCACTTTCAATTTTGTCAGCTGGAGTAGAATTTGATAGTCTTTTATTGGTGTCAAGGCCTGCCTCACTCCATTTAATGAGATGCTGCGGCAACCCTAGCAGCATTGCCTGGAGAAGGTGAGGAAAAAAATAGCGGATTTCTTGCTGGGGACTTATTTGGTAATTTTAACTTTGGATAGATCTGTGATAGGAGTCTCTGGAGACATTAACACATTTGAGCATTTGAGCATTCCCTTCAGCAGAGTAGGTGAGAGGAATTTAAATGGTGGCATGCTTGATTTCATATGCCATACAGTGAACAAGAAGGGAGGAACCAGAGTGCATACCCTAGCAGTACTACAAGGCTCACATAGAAGATTATGAGTACATGCACTGTTATTATGTATATGTGGTCTCATTTGAAAAAGAACTAGTAATGCACTTCCAGTGTGAATTTTCAGTCATAGCTTCATTTGCAAAAAATTTGTAGAACAGTTTGAAAGCTTAAAGATCAAGAATGATACGGAAGCAAACAGTGCTTTTGTTTGTGATGTATTTTGCAAATTAGTATATAGATGCCATAAATGTGACCATGAACCTAATTACATTGTTTCATTAAGGTCATCCTTAAAACTTTGCCCTTTAAAGATACATATCAGCAATGTAACATGAAACTGAATGGAAATTAGCTAGCCAGATGTTTGATAGTAATTTTGAATTATCTGTACATTTTCATTTCTAAAAGATGCATGCAACAAAAAAAAATGTAAGCAGGCTTTTTTCCTAATGTAAGCAAATTACCTAAATTTGCTTATAAAATGTATTATAAGGTCAAATATGATCAATGGTTGAACAGAGAAATTCTCAGAGAACACCAATTGCTACAAGAAGTGATGAATGGGGGAATTAATAGGAGACATATCCTTTTGTCTGATGTTCTGCTAAGGGTACTGCAAATTTGGCTGAATTGTCTTAGTAGTTGAATAAACCTGTAAATTGTAAAAGATTTTAGGCTGTAAATCCTCTACATAGAAACTATGAGTATCAATATTCAGATGTAGATGATTTCTTGTTCATCAGCTTAACACCAAAATCTGCCTGCCTTGTGAAGTAAAATGCACTAGTTTTTTTTCTGACTTATGAAATATGTTTAATTTTTCAAAAACCTATAAAGACTAATTTACTAATTATTTATAAACTTACTAGATATGAAAAATTTCTTTCTTCACACACAAATAATATTCTATGCATGTATTATCTGGTTTGTTCATCCAGTAAGTTACTGGAGGTACTTACATGTCTTGGTGGTTATTATATCACACGTTTGTTTAAGTGAGAAACAAGTTTAGAGAAAGACAGCTCTCTGGTTGAGAAAGCAAGCAAGCTGCTGTATTAAATTCAAATCTTCCCTCTTGAAGAAATTTGTTGCTGTACTCTGGATGGACAAAGAGAGAAGTTGGGGGTGGGTTAGGCGTTTTTTAAGGCAAACAGGAGTACATTGCAGTTGTTGATGTGAAAGATGTTTGGTCTTGACAAAAGCTGTGATGACGAGAAATGGCTGTATTTGGAAGAACTGGAAGAGGAAAAACAAACAAATTTAATAAGTATGCCGCAGGGAAGGAGTAGTGCCAAAATTAGATGTAGTTGCATGCTTGCAAAAACAGTGCAATTTAAAATGATGGATCAGAAATGAAGAATAAGAATGTCCTAGGTTAAAGATTAATCTCTTTTTTTGCCAAGTAAAACTTAAGCACATAGCTGAACATATGCACACACGCATGCGCACACACATGCACACACACAAATTCAGCCATGGGTACAGTTTGTATTGTTCTGGTATAAAAAAAACAAAATTACTCTGAAATAAAGCAATGAAGATGTCAAGAACTGTATTTTATGTGGAACCTGGCATTTTGGCAGCCTTAGATCTAGAAACTCCAGTGAAAAAAAGCCACAAATTCATTTACCTGATAGATAAATGAATGTTCATGAAGGACTTGCCATTACTTCAAAAAAAAATAAAACAAATAAAAAAAAACACAAATCATTTTGGAGGCATTGCAGAAAGTATTCAGTCCAAGTTTTAAACAGGCCTGATGCAGCTTATATTGAGAGTTCTGACTGGACACCAGATTCTCATCCTACTCAGAGGTGCTGCAGCTGTAGAGTATGCTACTATGGTCATTCAAAAGCTGAAAGATGTATTCTAGCTAGCATTTTCTTCCCAAGAATCTTATTTATGTATTTTGATTTACTAATAAATAGAAAAGCCTTGTTTTAGAAGGAAATATATTTATTTTGAAATTTAATTTGAAATTTTAACTTCCTTATGAAAAATATATTTGCTAAAATCCCATTCTTCTCACAAAACTATAAATATCCTGTGAATTCCACTCTCATGAGCTCGTTTGATTGTAATTTTGTCCTTTATGTATTTATAAAGATATATATCAAAAAAAGAAGCAAAAAGAACTAAATTAGGTAGAAGCTGGCGATTTTACATGTGTACATAAAATGTGTGTTTTCCAATAATGTTCTTGTTGGAAAGCTTATTCGATAAACTCTTTAATTTGTTCAGTTAATACATTTTACAGACTAAGTATTAAATCAGTATGTATGCAGTTTGGATATGAAGCTTTCTTAACAGTTTAGATATTCCGAAAGTAACCAGATAGTTGTATCAAATACCTAGATGTATTTGTTTTTTCTTCTTGCAGCTTATTCAGACTATAAGTGCAGTAGACAAAGATGACCCACTTGGTGGACAAAAATTTTTCTTCAGTTTAGCTGCTGTTAACCCAAACTTCACTGTTCAGGATAATGAAGGTAAAATACATTCCTAGCCCAGGAAAGGAGCTTTATGTTTACTATCTGACATATCTTCCTGCAATATCGTGAATTTGCTTTCGATATCTATAAACATTCAGAAAAACCTTTATGGCTGCTGAAACCTGTAACGATAATAACAAAAATATTTTTAACTGAATCTTTGTGGCTTAGGACATCTGTATTTTCCTCTGTGTAAAGGAGGCAAAGTTAACATGACTAGAACAGGATGAAACCGATTATAAAGAAAATCATTTAGAGTGTTGGTTCAGGGTGAGTAGCCAAATATAATTCCTGACTGAAGGAGGGAAAAAAGTTTGAAAAATAGTTCACCTCTTAAATTGAGATTTTTCACTTTAGACTTCTGTCACAGTTCTGATTCTCCTAGTTTTCTGTTTTGTTCCTTTATGATGATGAATGAAACACTTATGACTCAAAGTACATGGCCATTGTGGCTTTTCCTTTGATCATTTGTCATTCTTTCTTCAACTATTAGCACGGAAAACTTTCAGAAGCTTCTGTTGGGGGAATGGGACAAGATGAGAAGTCATACACACCCATTTTATATTTCATTATCAGTGTGATTAACTGAGAGGACTCTAGACTGCAGAAGAAATACATGAGGTGATATGGTAACATCCTTCATATATATTAAAGACATGAAGATAGTGAGAATACTCCCCTTTTCATGATGAAGATTACAGGAAGTAACAGGCTGCAAACAGTATGAGGAAGATTTAAAGTAGATAGCAGAGACAAAAATTCTAACACTACAAATAGTGAAGCGTTAGAATCAATTCTTTGGGTGCGTTATAAAATCTCCAGCAGTAGGGGTATTTAAAGGTCTTTTCTAACACATTGTTTCTGCTGTTTAATGAAAACACTTAGCAAATACCCAACACCTACAAGTACCCCAAACCAATGAAAGGATACAGTAAAGAACTGCTTTACATTTCATATCATGCAGGCCATAAAAAAAAAAATAATAATAATAATAATAATAATAATACTTTAAACAAAGTATATACCCTGGTGATTAGGTTCTGAGTCTCTAGAGGGATAAACGCTGATATATTTTCCAATCTAAAATTATTTTCTTTCTTTCTTGCACAAGTTTTTCTAATTTAGCCTGGGTAACCATTTACCTTGAGAGACCACAGGTTTGATGAAAAAGATTTTTTCCTTCTTTCCTGGAGAATGAATCTGTATTTTCTCCCTTTGGGACTATGAAGTTAGAAACACTAGTGTTAGCTTACAGTTTTGTAAACATAAGGTGCACTGACCATAGAAGAAATAGTCCCCCCTCATTACTCATTCCTGCCCCAGCACCTTCTCCTTCCCGTCTCTCTGGCCACTCAGTGAACAGCTTTCGATGCTGAAGTGTACTGCAGACAACGAAACTTTGTCTGCTACAAATACAATTTAGTAAGTTCACTTCTCAGAACTGTGCAGTTTTCACATCGATCTTCTGAATTCCTGAGACAATTTTTCCAAAAAAATTCTGCTCTATGTGCTGAGGTATATAATTCATTGTTCTACAGTATGTTGAAAGTGTTTTGGTGCTCATACTGAGTTTATAGATAGCATTCCTCTGAGTATTATCACAGATGATCCATAGAAAGAATCTTTAAAAGCAGAATGTGTGTTGAACAGTGTGAAATGAAAGGCTATTTTTTCTCTGTTGGCCACTTCATTTCAGGGCATTAAGCCATGGAATGGAATTGTGTGGCACACTGCATGCAGTAATCTATAAAATATGTTAAGCTTTGGGAAATCCTCTTTTCAACTCACGTGCAAAGGCGTTGCAGAGGCACAGAGGAGCAAGCTGGATGTCCATAAAAGTCATAAATAGCTTTCTGATCAAATGGGAATGTCATTAGAAAAGAGAGAGACCACTATGATATCAGGAGTGGCCACTTTCAAAATACTGTCACTGATGTAAAATAGACAAGTAGTTTGCATGTATTATATGTGCTATGCATTTAAAATTCATATACTATACAAGAGTATATTTTAATCAATCTAGATAACACTGCCAGAATTTTGACAAGAAGGAATGGCTTTAGTCGACATGAAATAAGTACTTACCTTCTACCTGTGGTGATATCAGACAACGACTACCCGATCCAGAGCAGCACGGGCACTCTGACCATTCGCGTGTGTGCCTGCGACAGCCGGGGCAACATGCAGTCCTGCAACGCCGAGGCCCTGCTCCTCCCTGCTGGCCTCAGCACAGGGGCACTGATTGCCATTCTCCTCTGCATCGTTATCCTGCTAGGTAAGAAAAAGAAATGTATCTTTCTCCATATGAACTAATGCATCAGGCCTGAGGCATTTTACAAAACTATGCAGGTTGGTAAAATTAATGATCATGGTATTTGCAAGAAGAATTCAACAGTAACTTTAAAAAAATGCAAAACCAAAAACAACTTCTCTGGGAATTTGGACATTGTGAATAAGAATTCATAGCCCAGCTTGTTATCAGTGTGCAACCAGCAGCTCATTATTGTTCTTTCATTAAGTTCTCTTTAAGAGGAGGGTCAGAGAGGAGGAATAGTATATTCAAAAATTGCTTTCATGTCTTAACTTTTTTTTTTTAAGAGAGAATCTCTTTTTTTATTTAAATAGCCATCAAAAGTCAATATGCAGTATATATTTCACACAAAATATGCCACAAATTAATAATTTTACTATACTAAAGCACTGTATATCCAGAAGTTTCTGTGCTGTTATCAAAAACATCGCAAATTTTGTAAAGCCTCCATTTTGTGATTTTCAGAATATCGCTGAATGAACTGTAATTCACCTCAAATACAGTTTGAACACTATACTTTGAACTCAGAAGAGGTAAAAGATCTTCAAAATAGACCTGGCTATTTTAAAGCTAATCAAAGTTACAGAAGGAGCACGTAGACAAGCTTGTGGTTCCATAAAGCATCACACACAATGTGTGTGCAAAATAGCACATTTTGATATGGCCCTTACTGTGCTACTGTAATACAGACAGTGATATTTATCCATTTATCAGACAGAAATAAATTGGTGAAAAGTAGCTGAAATAAAGCTCTTCTATCTGATGGACTTGCTAGTAAGAAATTTTTAAATTGGAATCTTGACCCGTTCTTTCTCTCTCTAAGTCATAGTGGTGCTGTTTGCTGCTCTGAAGAGGCAACGAAAGAAGGAGCCTTTGATCCTGTCTAAAGAGGACATCAGAGACAACATCGTGAGTTATAACGACGAAGGCGGTGGAGAGGAAGACACCCAAGCCTTTGATATTGGCACACTGAGGAATCCTGCAGCTATCGAAGACAAGAAGCTTCGACGAGATATTATCCCCGAAACGTTATTTGTACCGCGGAGGACTCCTTCAGCACCAGACAACACAGATGTCCGAGATTTCATTAACCAAAGGCTAAAAGAGCATGATACTGACCCTTCTGCGCCGCCGTACGACTCGCTCGCAACCTACGCCTATGAAGGCAATGATTCTATAGCTGAATCCTTGAGCTCACTGGAGTCGGGCACCACTGAAGGAGACCAAAACTATGATTACCTCCGAGAGTGGGGCCCTCGGTTTAATAAGCTTGCTGAAATGTACGGTGGAGGAGAAAGTGACAAAGACGCTTCTTAACCTGCAGTAGGCTACATTTTGGTTCCTTTGAGCAGAAGTAATTTTACAGACACCTTCTGCACTCAACAGTATTTAACATTCAGAAAAATTTTCCTGCCACTCAGCACAATGGTTTCCTTTTAAAATTTGTTTTCGGTTTGTCCATTAATGTCATTCATTCTTTCTAGTAGGATGCTCACATGGAATATATACAGCATTTTATTTAATCACCTTCCAAGAGCCAAAGCTATGGAAATTCAGTGTTGTCAATTTTAGTAAGTAAAACAAACAATACCTTCCCTTCAGAAATTTGAACAGGGTGATACTCCCTTAAGCAACCTCATGCACAAGCCGCTTCTGTTAGGTACATGTCCTGCCCTTGCAAGTGCCGCTTTTAAGAAGGCAAAGAAGAAAAAAAACAGTATGTCCTGTTCTGTACATGAAAATTCAAACAAAATGTACATGTGGTGTTAATAAGTGTAATATGCAGCTGGTTTAAAAAAAAAAAGTTTGTGCAACTTCATTTCATCGAATTCTATCTGCCAATGTTTTATATTTATATTTTTGTATTTATTTTTAAGAAATAAACCAGTTTTTACAACTATGTTGATGCTTGCCTGCCTGTTGTGGCCATCGATCCCAGGCTTGAAGAGAGCATGACATTTCTCCAACGAGAGCACAGCCAGCTGCTAGTACTTTTATGCAGCAGTATACTGCATGCATTTAACACAGTCTGAAGTGCCTGTGCTCACAGGGAGAAGATTAAGTTACACGTCTATTTGCTTGCTCAAAAGTGCTGCTTCCCACAGTCATCGTGTTTAAGAGAGAATTTGTTTTATTTTTGAGCTGAACTAATGGTATCTTATTTTAGGAAGACGAACTACTATTTTGTCTTTACCTGAACTACCTAATTCAGAAAACATGCTGGTACAACTAATCCATCAAAACACGAAGAATTAATTTCAAAAAGTGAGATTAGTTGTTCTACAGCCTTCCGTTTTGATTCTTAATTACATCATTATATGTAATCTGTAGCTACATTGGACAAAGTGTAAAAATATGTTTAAACAACCATTTTCAAGTATAATCCTTTTCCGAAGGCAAATCCTTTGGTGACAAACTATTGCGTGTTAGATTGTAACCATTCAAGGGTAGCATATTCTGCTTTAAAGCAGCAGGCTAAAGGCAGACAAAGCTGAATGTCTGTTAAACTACACCATGCCTCACCCGATTTACAGAGTTTTCTGAGGCCCTGGAAAAGTCTAGTAAAAAAGAAAGTTGATATAACAGAAATCACACTCTAGCAATCACAAAACAAAGTAGATATCCCAAGGCATTTTGAGATGGGTATTTCTTCCCACAATCTTTAGATTACACAAATCTATTTTGTAAACAAGCACTCTGGGATTTGGAACATTTCTGAGATGAAATAATTTCAGAGGAAAAGCAGGACGTAATGGGGTCTGCATTTACTTAATTCCTGTGGAAGAAACATATCTGAAGGATAATCCCTCCTCCTCCATCACCCTTAACTTCTTACTGGCATAAAATCAACAGATATTGAAAATATATTAGTCATTTGAAAAGTGAAATGCTGCATTCTTATTGCATCAGACATTTCTTCTCCTTAATGGGGTGATTAAACCCAGTGAAGTTGAAAGCTAAATACAGTGGCATTATGCAAGTTACTTTGGTGCAATGAAGAGCACATTTTTATTGACTTGATATCAGGTTAAAATATTTGATCCATTAAGAAACTTTGAAGATTATGGATTTTTCCTCATTGCATTCAGTAATACTTTCATTAGCTAAAGAATTTTGCTATTTTCTAATAGAAAATAACTCAGAGAATATTAAGAAACCTCTTAGATAATCAGCATTGTAAAGTTATGCAAAAGTGTTATAGGTCATACAGTTTCTCTTTTTTATGTCTATTTGGTGAAATGGATCTAATTTTTTCTTCCTTCCCAGTCCCCGAAGAGTACAGTTTACCATTAAAGTGTCACAATACTGTAACCACACTACTGATACAGTTTTTTACAGTATTTTTTTAAAGGACAAAACACGCAGAATTATACCAAGAACAAAAAGAGAGAAGAAACTAAATCAATCTAACTTTATCCATAGGTGACACAAACAACTGAATATATTCCAGGTGCAAAAGATTTTCCATTTTTACTGGGGGGTTGTGGAGGGGGGGGAGGGGAGGCAATAGTACAAAAAAACAAGCAAAAATTCTTGTGTTAAATACACAAATGCAAGGCTAGGTTCCAGTACTGCTTTCTGCCTGCAGCAGTATTGATATCAGTGACTCCCCAAATATTTAAACTGAGTATGTATTAGGACAGAAGATAAAACAGGATATAATACAGCTGTTTGACACCCCTTTGCTAAATAAAGATTTTGGTTAAACACATCTAGCCAACACTCCTGCATAATCCAGCAAGAATCCCAATGTTCTGTTTGCAGAAGTAAAAAAAATACACATTTCTCCCCAACTTTTTAAGCACATCAGCAAATAACAAATAAGACTGTATTCTTTTCATTTGCATTACAGTACTTACTTCTGAAGATTAAGTATGTGGAAATGTTTCTTTATCACTATGTTCAAGGAATTTATTTTATAATAGTTGAGAATAATCTGAAGCAAATATTGCAAATTTAATCCTGTATGTACTATTAAATAAAATAGCAGTATACATAATATATAAGAATATATAAATATTACTAAAATTATCATATAATAGTATAAATGAAAATATCTTTTACCAGTTGTCATATGCATGGAGTTTTATTTCCCAATACCTTTTAGTAAAGGGAAAAAAAAATCGACTTTACCATACAAACAACATTTCAGTAAACCAGACCTTAGCCCAGTGAAAAAGGAACATGCAGTCACCTGTGCAGACAAATTGTAAAAAGAAATAGTCAGGAAGCCAGTAATTCATTGGCATATCTAATCTATTTTTAGGAACTGGATCATTCAAGTAACTGAGTCTACTCCTTAATATTACAGGCAACCACAGAATACATACCTAGTTCACAAATGATGTGCTGTCCATGCTCCCACCTGCCACAAATGAGTTAGAGCATCTGAAAGCAAGTGTAAGGTCCTATAGTAAAAGATTAAAAGTCATGCATATCAGATGTCATGGAAGGGGAGAAGAAAGGAATCGAGGGCATTTTCCCAGTGACCTTCTTACATTCCTGCAATGGTGAGGAATTGGATGAAACTCCCAGATGATTCAGCAAAGTGGAGAAAATTTAAAACAAACTGCCTCCTTCCCTAATAGTACCTGTTCATCTGAACCATGTAAAATACAAAATATAAATGTAAAAAGGCCCTAATATTGTTTAGCCTGAATGAAGTTTCTGCAACAAAGTGAAAATACATTAATAGTGTGTTTCAGGTGGACCTACAAATGACTTACAAGACAGAATATTTAAAAATTCAGAAACATATTTGAAAGTATTGCAACCAGTGAAGCCTCAGGAAATAGTGAGTTCTTAGAGTCCATTACCACAAGTAAAAAAAAATAATAAACAAAAAAGATTATTAATGAGAAGCGAGCTATGTGTGCAAGATCTTACATGTACAAACTGATATGTGAACAGTAACAATAATGGTAGACCACTACTATTTTGTAGGGCCTTCAGGGAAAGGGTTGGTGGTAAGAACTGACTGAGCACACTCAAAAACCAGGGAATTTAAAACATACCTAAACCATCAAAATCCTCATCTTTCACATTCATCCCATCAACATATTTCCATCAGCTGCCACCCCCTGTATATGCAGATGCTTTTTACTCATTCACTGTCACAAGACCTACCAACCATACTGTCTTGCTAGTCTCTTCCTTTTCTGCCTCCCTCAAATCAGACATTTCCATGGTTTGTCCTTCAGCAGCATGCAATATTAACCCGTTCTGAAAAAAATGTTGTCCCAGGTCAAACTACTTGTAAGTAACATCACCATCTATCATTCCTTACATACTAGCAAGCAACTACCCTCCATTTCTTCTCTCTGTCCCATGTGACCATATTGCTATTGAATCTGATTTTCCCATGATAATTTTTGAACGGCTTCTTAAGCTACCTGTTATGCAAAGTTGTGAGAAAATTAACCAAATCTGCTACATTATTCTCCTACAAACCTCTTCTTATAAATTGTTACTACTCCAGTAACTAGAAAAATAGCTGTTAAGGGCTACACAGCTGCTTACTGTGCTAATCACAAATAGTGGAAACTATCAGAGCCAATCATTTGGCTCACTTGAAATAGTTTTTTTGCACCAGTTTGCACTTTTCACACTTGTTTGCTTTCATTCTAGCAGAAGCTAAAATATGTGATAGCATTCCTGAGTTTATCTGAGATTTGAGCAGAAAAAAACAAAAACAAAAACCAAATAAACTTTTGTTTGCCCCCATCACTGGGTACCTGAAAGAAAAAAAAAAATCAGTGAACTTTTTGGGAACTAGTTACAAACATATATATGACATGAGCATATCACAAAAGAGAGTATGATTCCTTACTTTTGTTCAAATGAGCAAACTACAAGTCTGACTTCAAAAGTTATGGGAAACATTCAAACACTGTACTATTTTTATCATACTCATTTGAACAGTAAGAAATCACTCAATAGTTTACTGCAAGAAGTGCAGACAGATGTTCAAGCTAAAACAACTTCATTTACTCATAGCAGTGGTATCTATTATGTCCAGAAAGATTATGTAAATAGTAAACATAAGGAGATAAGAGTAAATATAAAGAGCCGTGTCATGTGAGTGTAATTATTTTTTTCCAGCAAAGTGTCATGGGCATCACTGTCATCACTCCAGTTTTGCAAAGGCATAGTCAGTCACTATACTAATATGGTTGAACTAGCTGAAAAAAATCACTTTCCACATAACTGAAGATGTAAAAAATAGTAATTACAACATAAGCATTTCTAAATCCAATAAACCTGACACAATGCATTTCATTTTTTTTTCTCTGTCTTTTTGCTGTTATCCTGGTTTTCATTTTAAAAGAATATCTGTCAACTTTGAAATTAAAATGACAATTTTTAAAGTTATATTTTTTCTAAATGTGAATTTCTCTTTGTTCCCAAACAAAAATTTCAAGCCAAACATTTAACTTTTGAGAAAAATTCGCTGTCTTTAAGTTGATGTCAATCTAAATTAACAATGAAAAATAATAAAAAAAACCTCTTTGAAAATAAAATTGGCAAACACTCTTTCTTTGATTTTGGCTATTGAAGAGAGATGAAATTTTGGGCAACATGACTCTGACCTGGTAAAGACATTCCTATAATCTTATGAAAAAACATAACATTTTGAGCTTATGCTTGCCAAAATACTACTGAACATTTCCATTATATTGTAAGGAAAACTTTTTCTAAAAATACTTGCAACCATGTTTAGGTGCAGTGCATGAAAACTTTCAACAATCCTCTCTTATATCTGTCCTTTTGAGGGGAACAGAACAAACTCTAATTACATAACATCCATCAAAATGCCAGAGGAAAGCCAACAATTAAATCCAGAAAGCATCCTCTATGATCCAAACAGACTACAGGACAACAAAGTAGTGTAACTTGCAGATATAAGAAAAGTGCAGCAAATCCAAGAATTGAGATGATAGTTAATCAGTAATTCTTGAAAAGTTTTGATGATCATAATTATTTTGACAAATTTTAATTTACTCAGGAACTTTGGTAAATTTAGCAATGATGCATAAAGAATGGCTGCAGTATAATGCATGGCTCTAATACATCTGCCCTCAGGAACTTCAGCATTACAAAGAGTTACAGAAGAAATGAACACCTGTGGTTTTGGCTGGTTTCCAGATGGTATGGTAATCTGCTTGTTTAACTAGCTCTCAAAAAAGAGTGGTTTTGAAGTGAAAGACAGCTGCAGGCACACCACAGAAAGTCAGAAAAAGATTTCATCACCTTTGGGGACTTAATCACAGCAGTCACAGTATTTACAGGTGGAGAAGGGAGCTCCAGATGACACAGTCTACTTAAATTTCCAAAAAGTGTTTAACAAGGTAGAGATTCCCAAAGAAATTAAGCTGTCATGGGATAAAAAGGAAAGTAGTCACCTGGGTAAAAGACAGGAAATCAATGATAGGAATAAATGATCAATAATCATAGTGAAGGAAGGCCACTAGTGGAATCCTTCAGAATGTGATCTTTCAATCTGGAAAAGGAGATGGATAATGGAGTAACAAAGTTTGTTTATGATTATTATTAAGAACAATAATGAAAAGGGCCAGTTACAAGTGGAAGGATACTTCACAGTTGTAGATGACTGCTCACCAATCTATAGAGATTTCTCTGCTAAATTAATGCAAAGTGGTGCATGTGGGGAAAAAAAAGAAATCTAAGCTTTATGAACACAGTGATGAGCCATGATTATTCACAGATGAGATCTCAGAGTTATAAGAGATAATTGCAGAAAAATCTTAGCTCAGAGTTAAGTAAAAAAAAAAAAAAGCAAAGCAAATATTAATTATTAGGAAAAGAACAAAAAAAATATTGTTACGCCGTTGTCTGGCATACCCTTATACTCAATGTTGCTGCCCTTATCATCTTGAGATATTCAAGGATAGAAAAGTAAAGAAGAGGTTGAGAGGTGATCAAAGGCAGAAAATGGTTTCTTTGTGAAGAACAATGAGGCAGGCTAGGATTCTTCAGCTTGAAAGACAGACCGCTGATAAGAGATATGATACATGTCTGTGAAAACATGAATGACCTGTGAAGGTAAGCAAGGATCTCTTGTTCATTGTGTTTTTCAATTAAAAAAAAATCAGAAGTCATTTAATAAAACAACAAATACCAGCTTCAAATGAAAGAAAAAGAGATCATTCTTCACATAGCATGCATACACAACTGTGGAATTCCTTGCTGCAAGATTTGGCACACAACAATAGCTTATATGGATTTTAAAATATCTGAACAAAATTGTAGAAGAAAATTTATCAAAAGCTCAAAATACCATCTTTCAAGAAGCCCCTAAATTTTACATTGCCAGAGGCCATAGAAGTGTCCTAGGGAAGTATCACTACATGCTCACTTTATTCTTACAGTCTTCTCTAATCATCCACTACTGGCCACTAACAAGGGGAGGATACAGAGCTCCATGACTCTTTGACCTTCTGGTACAGTTATTCACATGTTCTCATTTTTATGATACCCCTGCCTCTCTCAAAAACAACTCCCATCCTATAATTCTGAGTACAAATGGTTTGGTGATCCTGGAAATTCTTTGTACCTGCAACTGCTGCTGAGTCAAGAGATATTTTTCCAGAAAGTACTTTAACAACAGCATCCAGAAGAGATGTAGATAAGGAGAAAATATGGGCAGTAATAGTAGGAAAACTTTCTCTTACTCAGTTAAACTCACCTTGCCTTTGCTATTTATGAATATGCATTTGCATTTTAATATGGCTGAGTCCAAAATATGAATTTATTCTAAGAAAATTTAATGACTGTGTTTTCAACACATTGCTAGCATAAAACCTAATGATCATTAGGTTTAATGTAACAATATTTAAATTGCCATTTAAATTATTTTACTGTGGATGAAGGTCCATCAGACACAATGAAGCTTATTATACAGTTACTTATCTGTCACAAGCAACACTAGTAGCAGAAGTTGATGAAACTTGTCTGTAACTCAGAGGCTGGTGAAAACTATGATAGCAAGGAAACTGTTGTCCATCTTCTCGTCTCCAAATTTTCTATATTTGAGAATTATTGTTTTGTTTGTTACTGTTTATTGATGCATTCAAGGAAGAATAGAACAAAAAGAAAATATTACTTCTAATGTCCATGTTCTGTGTGTATGTGCATGTATATGTGTTTATATATATATTTATTTATTTATATATATACACACATACACACTATATATACATGTGTGACATGAAGAAAAAACATGTTTCATTCATATTAACAAGAGACAGTTTTCGAAATGTCATAATAACCTTTCTAGATGACATTCCCAGCAGAGAAACTTTAGACAGCTACTATGCACAATTACGCCAAAGATATATAAACAATCCTGCATCATCATCTCAAAGCTGTGACCTAAATAGCATCAGTAGAAATGAGGCTGGAAGAAAAAAAAAAGCATGCAGTTTGCACAGAATAGACCTGCTTTTGAAATGAATCAAGGATACTGTACAAAGACTTCTGTGCAGAGATTTGCCTCTTTTGATACAGAGGTTGCCAGTTTGCAGAAGAAATATTCTGACAAACAACAGGATTCTGCCCAGGGAAACAGTTTTTTCCATTTCTACATCTACCACAGAGTTCATGTACAGTGCTAGCAAATCTTTAAAAAAATAATAATAATAAAATAAGTATTGGCAATCATTACCTATACAGCTTTGAATTTCTGAGAACCAAACTTGAGGAAAAAGGTTCCTGAAATGCAAAAGTGTCAAGTATTTGCAATGAGAACAAGAATCAAAAAGAGCCATATAACCTTTAAGACTGAGAATTCAAAGCTATGCATCTCAAAACTAGAAGATGTTTTTTACTTTCATCTTTGTTCCTCAGCTTCTCATTTGTAAAATACAGATGTAAAAACTTTAGTCCTGAGGATTTTTCTGATTAAATTAACTGCTTGTGAAGCACTCAGCTTCTTTTAGTGACGAGCACTATAGGAATGCCTGAAAAAATAAGAATACTGATAGCAGCCTCTGAGCAGAATAGAGTAAATGGAAGCTGTGGCCACCCATTGGTCAAGGAGGAACACTGAACAGCTCTCTTCTTGACAATTTATTGGCTTCTTCACAGCGAAGCCGGAGTGTCCTGGCATAAAAAGGTCACCTGCCTGCAGTTATATTAGAAACCAAACAACCAGGCAGAGAACTTCCTCCCCCTCACACAAGCCATTTGGCATTTCCTGTATATGAAGATAGTGGAATCCTGGTGGGGAAAGAGGGAGGGGAAGGTCCTCACAAAAGTCAGTTTGGAGGAAAGATTCATGACCAGTAATTTTAGCAAGATGATGAGTGGGAGATCACCTCTGTGATTTTTTTAGTACCCATTAATTTATTCTCATTAAGTAGAGCAAAAGAACAGAAGAACAGATGTCAAGACTTAATACACTTTCATTTCTTCTGTAAAATAACTCAAAAGCTTTTTTTTTCTTTTTTCTTTTTATTTGCAGACTAACCACATTCTTTAATAGCAGTAACAGTTAGATGTCTCAGGCATTTCTCTGTCTGAAGTTTCTTTGCCAGTTTGCAAAAGAACAAAAGTTAGATCCATCAATGTAAAGGTAATAGAACAATCTCCAAAGATATTGCTCTTACCAGTATGTATGCTTAAACTGGAAACATTTTTAACCTCACAGTAACTGACAGGAGAGGTGCCATAGTCCTGTCCTGTTGGCTGATTGCCTACTAGTACTCCTTGGTAGCCAGGTTGTTCCCATAGAACTCCCTTTGGCATTTCAGATTCACCAGCCCTACAGATTACAGAGTAAACATCTAGAATTGCTGGGTAATATATTCATGAATATATTCATATTAGGCATCACTGTGATCTGGTTAACTGTCCAATAACTATAGATTTAAAATCAGAGCAAGAAATCCATCTGTTCAGTGTAGCGAATGAATGCACGGACTCAGGAGGTTTTGCATCCTGAGACATTTATTGTTTGTTTCTGAGCATATTTATACTAAGAAGTTAGCTGCTTCAGTGGTTTCACAGACACACTTTGCTAAGCCAGTCATCATGCAGATTATGTCACAGGTAGCCAATCAATACACCAATCACGCACGCAGCGATCATGCCTTGTACCTTGCTACTTGCTTCCTTAGTTGGAGAAAAGCTGTCTTGTTCTTAACCTTGGTTCCCACTGGCTTCTGCTGGTTTATCTGTACTTTCTCAGGATGTATCATTCCCACCTGCACCGGTGTCCTTGGGTATGTTTATCTGAGGCTCCTGTTGCTTGCTACTTGCTTCTCCTCTCCCAGGTGCTTTGCTACTTGCAACCTTCCACCAGTTTAACCCTGTCATGGACCTCCACAGTTCAGATTCAAAATACAGATGGAGCCCAGGAAGAGAGAAGAGGAATCCAAATGCTACAGGTATTAGAAAACGTCTACTTTGTGGGCTAGAGACCAGTACAAATAAAGGACAACTGGGCCAGCTCCTACAGGTGAACAAGGTCCAGAGTGAAGCTGGAAGTCCTTTTGCCTGTAACAAGAAGGGGAGGGTTAGTCTTTATAAACTTAAATCCATCTGAACCTCTTATTGCTCTAATGAAAAGCAAGCAAGGCAAGAAAACAAAGACATAAAGCTGAAGTTTGAGGGCAAGTCCCAAATAATTCACTGTAGTCAATCCTGGATTTCTACAACTTTGCATTGAAGCCAGTGTGGTACCTGGTATTAGAGAGAAGTGAAATATAACTTGGGATAAATTAATAGGACTATGAACTGTTGTTGTCATTTTATTCACAGATATGTCCTAACTTACACCATAGGGATTCCCCATATTTTTAAGGGCTGCCAGAATAAGATCAGATTTCTAATGTGAAATTACATATCTGCTGTAGCTGAGTGCATTTGGTTCAGGATATTACATAATTCATGCAGGTATAAAACATGCTAGAAAATCAAAAGGGTTCATTTTAGTAAGAAAACAAGCAAACAAACCTCAAAGTATCTGCTTTCAAACTTCAAAATAAATCTTTGCATGGTTCAACACTACCGGCCTGATTGATTATTCTTCATTCCAAAATGATGCTAGATCTCTCAGTATCAACTACAGCATGTATTACAAGACAAGCAAGGCCTATCTCTTTCTCAAGCATGCCTTAACATTATTATCACATATGGCAATAAGCTTTGTTGATGATGCCTAAAAACAGATTTGGGAGTAACTTTTAAGACCTATAATGGGAAGAGAAGAGGAAACTTTCCTCAAAGTTGATTGTAAGAAAAAATAAATCAACCCACAGAACAAACAACAAAATACATAGTCTGAGTAATTAAACTTCAGCTTTGTAGCTGTTTGTCACTGCTGTCCATTTCAATGAAAACAAAAGATTTCTATGATGACACCCATTAATTTAATTAATACAAGTATAAGTAACACTAATCAACATTTTTATGAGCAGATATTGTCCACGTATAAACCCACTGAAAATAATTCCTCTTAGTCACTATCAGTTATCCATAAATTTTTAAGTCATTTAATGCACAAACAATAGTTTTATGTAAGCTATTAAAGAAAAAGCAATTCATTTTTAAAAGGAATATGTCAGATAGGGGTAGGCAGCACTCCAGTTTTGGCCTAGCACCAAAACACTATGAAATTAAAATCAATTCATGCTGCAACTGGAATTTAAATATAATTCATAAATAAAAATCATTCTTATTTATAAAATGGCAGAAGCGGACTAGTGAGTTTCACTGAGTCTAGACCAGGGCTATTACAGTACAAAATATTAAAATAGTATAACAATAGGGTTGGCTTTGCAACTGGCAAAGGCAGCAGGTGTTTTCTATCATCGTTTTGGTTTTATTTCTTCCATGCTAGCAGTGGAAGAACCTCAAACTGTTGTGAGGTTCAGTTCAGCTCTGTTAAACACAGCTCTGTTAAATTCACAGCCTGTTTGCATGTTTTTAGGCCCTAATCCCTCTTGGTTTCCTTCTCTGAAATTCCACAGCTGATGTTAAAGAAAGTAGAGCGCTCAGTCTCATAATCAAGTTTGAAATATCATGAGACATGACTTTAATGTAATTTCAGCAGTATCCAATTTGAGTTAATCAGAAATGCTATCAGGACCATTTACTTTATGAGTTTTGAGTTTTACATCTCCTTCATAAGTATAGTGGGTTTTGTCATGCACAATCAAGGAAGTTTGAGAGAGCAAAGATAAAAACACATAAATAAATGCAACCTTCCCAATAAAATATTTTGTACCTGAGAAACAAGTACGTACAAGGTAAAAATCAATGTGTTTACTCATTGTGAAAGTCTAACATTCCCTCATTTGTTCCTCAGTGCAGAAGGACTGTCACAGAGCTATAAAAAGGAAAACAGTAGGCTGTGCATTTTTTCATTCTCTTCTTAAGTGCAGATAATCATAAGCCGATCTGTGTTCAGGACATGAAGGGGATCAAGTCTGAGAAGAAACTGTAACAGACTCTACTACTATATCCTGGTGTAATTCCAAAGGGAAGCAGCATTCATTTATTTTAATGGCACCTACCCCAAATGAATAAGCAGAAAAACAGGATTAGGCAAAAGACAGTAGAACTCTAAAGTCTGTGACCGTGCCCTTGTTCATAAAAGCAATCAGCCAATTTTTACTTATTATTCTCAGAAAAGTGGCTAAGACTGAAGATCACCTATATCTCTGCCTAGCATGACTGTATTTCAGCAAAAACATTATTCCTAGTGATTCAAAATTTCTTTGAGAACAGGAAGCATATGTTAATGCTACAACAAGTCGATTAATGTAATTCAAGATATTTGCTTACAAGTTGCTGTTATCCCAACAAGACAACAGGTTAGAACAAGAAGTAGCAATGGCAAGAATTATACAAAAATGGCCCATTTTGTGATCTTCTTTTTTAGTGCTCTTCATAGAATTTAAACATTTTGAAACTATCACCTAGGCCGCTAAGAAGAGAGTCAAGATACAACTGTCTACAGCACATTCTATGTGCCAAAATAGTTTTACATTTCAGTGAGAAGCCCTGTATTTCTAACATCTGTGGAAGATATCATCTGCTTTGATGAATATGCAAAGATCATATTTTAGTTATATGTTTTTAAGTATACTTAAACAGAAAACTGAGATGCTAAATTTGAAGGCTACTAACACTGGTTCACTGCTTTAGTATAGCTCTAACAGGGTATTAAGAAATGGCTCAGGTATTTGAAACTAGAACACTTGAAATGGTTTCTCTAGAAAAAAATCATTTTATGAATACAAAATTAACCAGAATACAATCCAAATTTAAATCCCCTCCCCAAATGAGCAGCACCTAATCTTAACATTTTACTTTAGTGTTGCTTCAGATGGGAGAAAGAATGAGTTATATAAAGTTTAAAAAAGTTTATATCCTTTATTCAGGCAGACTTATTATATATTTTATTAGCTTAGTGAATATTTGCTCTGATATAACAAATCAGGACATGGTGAAACATTTCTAAACTTTTTCAGTAAATCAATATGACAACTGATTCAACCGAGCCAAGAAAAGAAGTAAAATTGCAAGATAATCTAATATTATACTGGGAAACCAAGAGATTTTTTTCAACGGGCTTCAAATCCTCCTATTTTAATTTGTGGGTCTTTCCTCCACCCCCTCTAGATTTATTTTTTCAGATGGTCAATGGCATTTCAAGCAGATGCATATTAAGCAACAATGCTGCCAAACTGCTTTCACTGTAATAGTTTGGGCTCAGTCACATGATGAGGGCGTTAATTTATTCCACATGAATTATTAGATTGTTGGAATAATAGTTGTTTCAACTGTATTATTTTAAGTCTTATTTAAAGTATACTCCAGTACATGTCCTATAGTAGCATTATCAATATAATTCATAAAATAACATTCTAGGGATGAATTAGAAAAACGATGAACCTGAGATGTTTGTCGAATGATTTTGTGTACTAATGAAACATCTGTAAGAATGCTCCTACAAAAAACGCCCCTGAGTTCATATTAAAATAGCATTATCTATATAACAAAAGTTCTTATGTCCCACCCCCATACTGCATTTCTCAATAAAATTGTATTAAAATGTTTTCAATTTATTTTACATGGATTGAAAATATGGTGACAATTTGCAACCCTCTTTGGTAACTTTTCTGGGATCAAGTCTCAGAATTGTCTTAGTTCATCTTCAGCTGGACACAGCGTCCTGATCAAGTCCCTTAGAGACACTCCTGATCAGTCAAACCTTCCTGATCAGTCTGCTGCCCTGATGCTATGACTATTCTAGCAGTTCCATGAAGGACCATTTGGAAGGATCGCCTAATGTAAATTTTGAAGGACAGTAAGTGCATTTCAATGAAGTTATTTTGGGGTTTAAACAGGAAAAAAATGAAAACTGATCTTGGCATGCTCCTTTCAGGTAAACAGTTGAGATAAACAGTTGAGAGTTTTCCATTAAATATACCTTTTGTAAAATACCAGGTAACAGAGAAAAAATAGACAGCAGTTTTCTTTACTTCCTTTAGCCCTCTGAAAAGGCATTTCACACCTTACTACTCCTGATGTCATACTCTATAGATTGCTCCTTACTTTTCTTGATAAGTAGTTATCTCAGATCATAATTTAACTTGCTTTTTTTTCTTTATTGGCAATGCGTGAGAGCTTGCACTATAAAGTGAATTACAGCACTTCAAGAGGGAGAAGCTCATCTCTATTACGGTCATGTCAACATCTGAATTCTGACTTTCTCAAACATCCACTGCTATGCAACCTGTCTTGTACAAGGCTTGACCGTCTTTAAACTATTTTCTTTTTCACCTGGTCATTTACTGAATTTTGTCTAAGAACTGAACAGACGTGATCAAATGCCG
The DNA here is from genome assembly GCF_036417845.1 of Apteryx mantelli. Classification (NCBI taxonomy): domain Eukaryota; kingdom Metazoa; phylum Chordata; class Aves; order Apterygiformes; family Apterygidae; genus Apteryx; species Apteryx mantelli. Next base: position 83,749,475 of record NC_089979.1, read on the forward strand.
GAGGAATCTACTAAAGCACAATGCTAGCATAGAGCAAAATTGGCACATGTAGCATAATACAAACTACTAGTTCCAAATTTATTTTTGGCAAACCATAATAATCTCGTGGAAAGGGCTTTGATTAATTTGTGATTAAGCACAATGCCATCCAAACAGATGGACAAGAAATGTAGGTGACCAGAAGCCATATGAGCACATCTGTCATTGGGTTGGGTTTGGTGGGGTTTTTTTGGTTTGGGTTTTTTTTTTGGAGCAGCAATTCCAGCCAGGAATGTATCAATGGGATTACTATTATTAACACATGAAATATATGTCCTAAGATACTATATTGTAGACAGGTTTTCCTTCTTTAAAAAAATGTAAAACAAACAAAAAAACAAATATATTGGTGCCAATTGATGTGTTTGGGATAAGTGTCTGAAAATCTTTGAACTCTAGTTAAATAAGAGTTTTTTATTTAATACAGAAAAATGCCCATTTTTCTTGACTGTTATTTTGGGTTTTTTTAACTGAGTAAAAAGCCACTGATCACTCTTGATACATGCACACCATGTACAAGTATGAAAAATAGCTAACACTGCAATTAAACTGAATTCTAGGTTAAATATGGCTAAACTCTGTTCTTGTAACTATATTTTGCCTGCCCTCCTGAATGCTATTAGTCTCCTACAGAATATCAGACAGATCAGACATAGCATATATTGGTGCTCAAACAATGAATGGACACAAGTAATAAATTATGACAATAAATGAAATAAACACACACACAAAAAAGGAAATCATTCCAATAGCCCTAACAAAAAACAGATACTCGCATGGAAAGACATTTAGCAACAACTTCACATGAATATCAGAAGTGTGCTTCCTTGAAACAAAGCAAAAATCAGTTCAAGAGATAGCATGTTAAACACATGGAATTAAATTGGGCTACAAGACTGCCCCTTTGGATAGAAACACTGATGGTCTTTATACTTGCAACTTGTTAATTGTCTTTTAAGCTTCCTGTATTTATAACATAGAAATGTCTGTCTAAAGACAAAAATCTTACCCATTTTTCTCAAAACTACATGAACTTATCCTTACTGCACTTCACAACTATGAGACAAAATGTGGGAGCTCCAAACTGAAATCTGTACAGCCACAGCAAGGCAGTGCTGAGCTCAAGCTAACCCACCTCACCTCTTACTCTTGCTCGAACTTTCTTTTCCAGCTCTGTCTCACCTCTGGCTGACTCAGATGGCCATGAGCATAAAATCAGTTCTGTCAGCAAAATTCCTGAGTGACAGATCAACAGGAAAATGGCCACTAGCCAGCTCTGCATTTCTGCACTACTCTGCACTTCTGTACCAATAGATACATACTAATATTCTTTGGTTCCTGGGATGGAAATCCAACTGCAGTTATCTTCCAGCTGTTCAAGTCCCAGGTGTAAGCTCTGTCACCCTGACTGTTGTTTTCACACCTTGCTGCTTTTCCAATTGGGAGCAACATGTCAGCTGAGAGGGATAGAACAGTACTTAGCTATTTAAGGCTAGAAATAATGCATGATTGCTATGTAGTGACTGTGTTCCTTTTAAATGTGGCAAGTTAGCCTTGTGCATGTGCCAGTTCATGCATACATTTTACAGAGACTATAATAACTATGGTGACAATTTGCAACTCTCTTTAGTATCTCTTCTGGGATCAAGTCTCAGAATTGTCTTAGGTTATTTTCAGCTGACAAGAGCATCCTGCTGAAAGGATGAGACAGTACTGACCAGTCATGCCTTTTCAGCTTTCTCAGCTCGTTATAGGTTGCTTTTGTTGTTAACTTTCTCAGCTTTCCTGCTTACCTTTGGAAAATGCCTAGCTCTTAATTTGACTAAGCAGCCTCTTCAAAATTCACCAAATAACAATTCAAGCACCTTAAAAACATCTCTGTGAAGCTTTAAATAAAGCATTAATAGCCTGCTTAAACTTGGTAATAACGTGACAAACCAAAACCATGCAGATGATGAGCACTAATACTTGATTAACTACTAAGACTGTCTAAAATTCTGATATTTACCCTTTCTACTTTCTCTCCACATACAGTCATCTCTGGCTACAAAATCACTTACAATTTGGATTCAGTGAACTGCCTGTTAACAGTGCAATTATATGAATAGAAGAAGCTAGCAAATATGAATGATTTTTTTGCACTAAACAATTGCATCAGGCAGTTGTAAATGATTGATGATGAACACAATCGTTTCAATACCTTCTTTGTCATATCTGTTTGAAGGCAGAGCACTGCAACTACAAATAAATAATTGGACCCAGAATGTCTGTGCTCCTTAAGTTGGTGGATAAGACCACATAGCTCCAGATCCTATGCGTAATCAAAATATTCTCTTAAATATGTCAGAACAGCTTTTACTTAAATGCTGTTACTGTTCAAGAGTACAAAATCAATCTGGAAATTTAAAAGGGTATACTCTCGTTTGGATTTTCAATGAAGTCTAGCTTCTGCTCTTCTTCCGCTTTCGCTGCTGCCTCCACCCTCAACACTCCTGCTTCTAGACTCGAGATGGTCAGACACAGGGGGTAACCAGAACTAGGAAAGACAATAAAAATGAGTTTCTTTATTTTTTAAACACAGACCCCATAACTTGAAGTACGTTATGGTGCAATACCATTGCACAGCTGGAGGTGTAAATGCTTTTTGTGCTAAATGAGTTTAAAATGAGTTTGCAGGGACGTTAACTTTTCAGGAGAATGACAGTGATAATGAACATCGGCAAGACGTCATTTTAAATATCTTTCTTTGTTATCAAAAGAAAAAGGCAAAGTACTAGAATACAAGAACTAGTTGATGTGTAGCCTTTTAAATGCACAGGCAGAACAAACAAGAAGCCTGAAGCATACCACAAGTATTTATTTATTTATTTATTTACATAAGGGTGTTGAAAGGGTGTGCCGGCTAGTTAACAGGGCAACAGCTAAATGATACAGCTGAGCCAATTTAGTAGCTTGCTGACACTAAAACAAGGGTTTTATTCCTCATCAGGTTTTCCCCTTCTTCTCCTTCTCCTGCATCATTCTGCCACCTCTTTTGTACCAACTCCAGCAACTAACTGTTGAGTAATTTACCAAAAGTTTGGTCAATTCAATTCAGCAACCCAGCAGAAAACTATTCATTTCCTTTACTAAATTACTTTGCTTTTAGTTGAATTGGCACAGAAAAAGATCAGAGGACCACAAGAGCTAGTGCAAAGGAAGCAACAGAAGCACATGCAGGGAAAGGAGAAGATGTTTGGTAGCAGCAAGCTAATATCCAAGAACAGTCATATTAAGATTGGCCAGATGAACTTCAGATATGACTTAGCAGTTCTACATAAGATGCAATGCACAGATATCTAGCATATGTTTGAGATAAGTATACTAGGCAAAACGGTACTCAGCTGGAAGAAAAGCTGGCCTCTTAAAACAGATCATGAATTTGATGTCTGTGTCTCATCGTTTTGAGCATTTCGTCTTTCTCTCCAAATGTAGATAGGACAAGAGTTTAAGCACAAAGAAACCAGATGAATTGGAAGGACTGAGGAGGCGGCAGATGTGATGAGAATGCGTAGATTTAGTCCAGGGTCTGCCAAGCGGAGGTCAGACACATTTTTGGATGATTAGTCTCTCTGCATCAAGCCTCAAAAGACAGTCACAGACCTCTAGTAAGCTTGGCACGGAAAAATCTCATTTTCTTCTATAGAAAAGAAGTAACAAATGTTAGCTACAGACACAAATCTTTAAAATACTGCTTAATCCACAACTATACTTTGCTCTTAAATTCTGTTTTTAAATGTGTATATATATGTGTATGTACATATATATACACACACACACAAGAAATTCAACAGCTGTTTCAGATATAATATTTATGCCTTATGTGTTGATGGCACAATTCCTTTAGAGGAATACTTTTTCTAGGATAATACCTTTTCCTCTTCACGGACAGCAGGTCTTCACTAAACCACAGCAATTCTTTCTATCCAATGTAGATTCAAGAACAACCATAAGATTATTACAGGAAGAACAACCTTCAGTTTCTCGCTTAAATCCAGTAGCAGCATCTAAATGTTTCCTTGAAGCATTAATCTTAATATGAACAATATATCTACTTATAACAGCCAAAAGAGTTTTGAATTTTCATCTGATTGATACACATTAGTCGTGTGAGAATTAATTTTAATTTCCCTTTTAAATACATGCAAACTTTTTAGCAATTTGAGATTCCAGTTTAGTTTCTAAATCCTTAATTGCTTGAAGTTAAGTAAGCGTGCCAGAGTGTATCTTTAACAGATTGTTCTTTGAAACCATATCTAAAGACTTAGGAAGTGATTTTGCTTCCCCTTAAATTAGTGTGTATCAGCATTAATTCCACTGAAGTTAATAAAAAACAGCAGTATAAAACTGTTGCAAGGGAAGCCAGCCCATTTGAATTCTTTGTTCCTTGAGTATCCTTCTTGTGAACTGTTTCCTGAATTTTGTCCTTTACCAAGATTTTTATAATTGTACAAAGTGATTTCTAGAACTTCAGAAAAAAAGATGCCTAAGTTTGATTTAACAATCAGTAGCAGTCTGAAGATCTCTGTTTACTCATAACTCATTTCAGTGTGTGCACAACTTTCTGACCAATAGACAAGATAAATAAGAAAAAGGATGTAACAGAAACAAAGTAAAGTATTTAAATTAAGTAGGATGTCTGATTTTGGGGTCCATTTAGAGAGACAAAGATGTTAAAACTAAGCACCAAATCCAGTCCATGTTCAGTTTTCCTACGGTATTGCAAATTGAAAAAGATGGCAAATTTATTCAAATATGTGTCTGTCTGAATACATGCATACACATAATTTATACTAGAAGAATATACATATCTACATACAACCTTCTCAAGGGTCAGAACACTGTTCTGTGCTTTTGAAGATGATATTACATAATAATTTAATAACATCTAAACAGAAGAAAATTGATCTACTGTCAGTTTGAACAAGGGTTCAGTTTTTAGTCTGGCAAAAGCCACAAAAAAACACATACTTGCATGTTGTAACTGTGAATGATGTTTAGGTTAAGCAACTAGACAAGCAAGCTAAAATGCCAGAACTCCACAAAAAAAAATGGAGTTTTCATGGGTATTATTTTAAGCTAGGTTGATCATTTTGACATAGTTTGGTTCAGGAATGGATTCTATACATATTAGCCCATTTAATACACGGGGAGAAAAAGATTGTCAGAATAAAATGCATAGAAATGCTAAATGGAGTATCCAACTAGTGAAAGCCTTGTACTATCAACCACCAGCTCTCACTGAGCAAATACAATGCCTCTCAAATGCTTGTCCTTTGCAAAAATACCTCTAGTGGGTAAATGAAGATATAGCAATTACAGGAATAGCTTGATTATCAATATAAGTTTCTAATGAGGAAAAAAAAAAAGAAAAAAAAGAAAACCCATTCATTTTTCACTTAAGAGTGAGGGTATAAATGTGACAGTCCCAACACAAATGAAGGAGTTCTCCATACTTTTCTTCCTCACAAGAGACATTCGGAGAAGGACCTGGGAGTGCTGGTGGACAACAAGTTAAGCATGAGGCAGCAATGTGCCCTTGTGGCCAAGAAGGCCAATGGTCTCCTGGGCTGCATCAGGAAGAGTGTTGCCAGCAGGTCGAGAGAGGTGATCCTCCCCCTCTACTCAGCCCTGGTGAGGCCACATCTGGAGTACTGTGCCCAGTTCTGGGCTCCCCAGTACAGGAGGGATGTGGACATACTGGAGCAAGTCCAGCGAAGGGCTACAAAGATGATTAGGGGACTGGAGCATCTCTCTTATGAGGAAAGGCTGAGAGAGCTGGGCCTGTTTAGCCTGGAGAAGAGAAGGCTGAGAGGAGATCTTATCAACGTGTACAAGTATCTGAAGGGAGGGTGTCGAGAGGATGGGATCAGACTCTTTTCAGTGGTGCCCAGCGACAGGACGCGAGGCAACGGGCACAAACTGAAACACAGGAAGTTCTGTCTGAATATGAGGAAAAACTTCTTTACCGTGAGGGGGGTGACAGAGCACTGGACCAGGTTGCCCAGAGAGGTTGTGGAGTCTCCTTCTCTGGAGATATTCAAAACCCGCCTGGACGTGATCCTGTGCAACGTGCTCTAGGTGACCCTGCTTGAGCAGGGGGGTTGGACTAAATGATCTCCAGAGGTCCCTTCCAACCTCACCGATTCTGTGATTCTGTGATTTTAGAGTTAAGGCCATAATTTCTTCTCTCTTTCTGCCTCCTCCCCACACTTTCTATGTTGGCTAGTGGAGAAGGGCCAAGCTCACGTGTTCATGGAGTAACTCCAGGTGACATTATACACAATATAGGAATACAGATTTCCTAAGGTAGTTCTGTACCAATTCTGTCACAATGAGACAAATGTATCACTACTGCTCCAAGGGCTTATACGTATTTCTTGGTACCTGAATGATTAATATCAGTTGATTAGCTAGCACACAGCACTCTAAGTAAAACGTGAAAGAAAAAGTAGGCTAAGTTATTATCTTTCTTACAATCATCTCAGCATCTCTTTAAAATTAGGTGCATTTATTATCTTCTACTACATTTTCTACAACTATCTATTTGTAGAAACCCTACTATCCCTTCTCCATCCAAAATATATTTCATGTAGCTCACAAATGGCAAGATACTACTATGTTTGGGTGGGAAGATTACAGTTTCCTTAATATTATTTTCAGATTAATATTTTAGATCAAAAATCAGACATCCCCAAGCACTATCAGGTAGCTCACAATTACCTTGAAGCTCTTTCCAGCTCTTCTTTATATTCTGACAACCTGTAGAAATATGAAATGTGAAGGCAAGCCAAACACTATCTTTTCTTCCTCTGTGTGTGCTATACTTCTCCATTTCTCATCTCTTCCATGTATCTTCCAAAACTTATAGGGAAGTGATACTTTGGGTTGACTGTCCATGTGCAAAATGGCCTGACATGCATTGCAGGATGTTTAGGATGTATTGCACCTCTATTGCTCTATTGTTTATTAAGCTATGTGACATCTAAATAAGCGTCAAAGTGCTCTCCCTTGCAGCAGCCATTTGTATAAGAGAAAAGGTTGCCCAAAACCAGTGTTACTGTTTCTACGAAGCTATCTGATGTGTAGTACTCTTGCCTAAGTTTGCATTTGGTGGGCTACCCACAGTGGCAAACTATGGCAAATTACACATAAAAATTTTCACCAATCACCAAGTTTTTTAGTCAGTGAGAGTGCCTGTCTTCTCACCAAGTTTCATCAGTAAAATTTGGAACTTTTTTTAAATGAGTTCCCCACATGACCTATTTCTATCACAAAATAAATTCTCTATTAGTCCATTTGTAATTTTCATGTTTGGTGTTCCCTTTCACATTCATGTTTTCTTTCATATTCATGTTTCCTCTTATTATTAGAACCTGTCCTTTCACCTAAGTCCTTACCTTTTATGAGTCCATCATGCTCATAAGACATTTTTGGGTACTGTGTGACAAATAATTGCATACAAGTTAGAAGTTAAATATAATAAAATACAGCTATTACTAGTTTATAAAATATTTGAAAACACAGATCCATAGAATCACAGAATGACTGAGGTTGGAAGGGACCTCTGGAAAACATGTAGTCGAAAGAAAAAAAATTCTATTCAGGTTTCAAACACTGATATATTATTCACGATAGTCTGCAGCTTAGACTTGCATATCTTTGACATTCCCAGTAAATGCTACAATGTTATCATAGGTATATAAAAACATCTTACCATAAGTTTGTGCAAAAATACTTCATCAACTTCATTTTTGCTTGTACTGTGTACTTTGTACTTTGCCAAATTTCTGAGGGACTATATGGGTAAGCAACCTAACCACAGACTTCTAGGAGTTTGTATACTTAAGTGAACTAGTAATTATTATTAATATATGTTCTAATGGATTGGTAATGACTTATTTACAATCACACAGTAAGTACTTCTGCAAATTGCTTCAGTCCATTGAGAATACCACCGCTACTCTAGCTGTTATTATCTATAGCATGGGGGCTATTAAATCACATATACCACTGTTGGCATCTTTAGTAGAATACAGACTCTCACTATTCATTGCAAATGATCTGCCTTTTTATTTTAGATGTATAATCTCCTTTGTAATTTACCTACAAATTAAAATAATATTTTTGAAGAACAACAATGAAAAGCACTCTGCAAGCATCTTTGCTAAAGATTAGTATTTTGTAGTTTTCCATACTAATATATAGCTTTCACTGCTTTGGAGGAAGTATGACACATTTACTCAAGCAAAACAATTTATATTAAAAACGACTCTACTGTGATCTACAAAATGTGGATTCTAAGTGGATTCTTTAGTCATGACCAAAAGCATCTGAGGATAATATGCAAGGAACGCCAAGATCCATATGTGAAAAATGCAATAAACAAGTTAGTACTACTACCAATCTTTTTTTTCATTCTTATTGAGCAAACAATTTACTCTCCCAGTGCCGAAGCTAAAGATTTGACTTTTCATTTCCAGGACACCAAAACTCCAATTAAGCGGAGCTTGGAAATGTCAGGGGAGAAATGCAGAGCACTGTTCTTACTGGATTTACTGAAATCTAAGATCCTTTCTGGAACAGGCCATGCAAAACTTGTGTGCAAGTATATAACCTTTGAAGGTTATCTTAATACTTTAAAATAATTGCCTTTTTAACAATAATAATTCTTGATATATGCAAACAAACATTAATTTTTAATATTAGCATAGAAATTTTAGCTTAATGTTTACAAAATGTTCCAGACTGCTAATTTACAGGGTGCAGTGTATATTGAAAATTATCAAGCAAGTAATGCCAATGAAATATTTATGCAGACTGCAACCTCTCATGTTGCAGAAACCTGGAAAAGTGCTTAACTATGAAGGAATTAAGTGTCGCTTAACAAAAAAAAAAGATTATTTGGGTTTGTAACTTTAGGTGTATGCATGCATAAGTCGTATGCTTGAAGAATGTTGAAAGAAGAACAGAAGAACGAAGAAAAAAAAGAAACATTAATTCTCCAAGCTGCAGCCAGAAATATCAGTGAATCCAAAAAGTACTTTTACCTTGAAGACTCAAATCCTTTGGAAAAATGGCTTCAATATTTCCATTGTTTACAGAAATTTCCTGTTTTAATTTCTAAGGCCAAAAAGAACAAGGGGTTATGCAGTAGGTGGAAAGTAGAAAGCTGAAACTGATGAGACATCAGACTGTAAAATGTTCATAAGCACAATATTGACATAGACATACAAGGTCATAAAATCTCAGTTTGAAGGGGAGCATAATAGTTTCCCATAAGGTTTTTTTCTCACTCCTCTTTTTTTTTTTTTTTTTTTAATGATGTCTATCTGAAGCTGCTCAAACATTCTGAGTGTTAATACAAGTTCCAGTCAAAAATAATTAATGGGAAGAACACAGATGAATTATACAGCCTGGCAGAACAACTACAATCCATTAAATAGGTAAAAGGCAAATTATCTCACTGATTAATCAATCTAAAGTATATTTATCTAACATTAGCATACTTCTGCATACAGTTTTTTATGTTTGTTGGATAATAGGGATTATTTCAAACCATTCTTCACATTACAGAAAAATGTATTTCTGCTGTATTTATTTAGCAATATTTTCTTTTTATTATAACATTACAATAAACGTACTGTGTATACAAAAGATACTAGGGCTGTATATTAAAATGACATTTTTATATGCTTTTATTAATATTAAAATAGTTTAATGGTCATTGGTATACTAATAAGATATATAGATCTTCTTCCTGACGGTTATTGTAGTATTAATAAGAAATATACAACATTTCAGTAATGCTTACTGTGTTTTAATAAGATATATAGAAGACATTTATAAGATGTAAGAGTATTAAATACTTTCCTGACTACAGAACAAGCTGTTACAAGGCAAACTGTAAGGCACAGTGGAAAGATGTCAGTGATTACCCTGCATATAATAAGGCATAGCAATACATCATCCTTATAGATGCTGAAGAAATATTTGTATTGCAATATTCCTTAGGCTATTAATTTTAAAATAATTTCATTTAAAAAAATCCTTCTTTTATTTATAATAAAAAATAATATACTGTAATATTTTGTCCAGTCTCAAATGGAGCACTCACTTCTTTTCTGTGAAGAATATGATAAGTTTTGAGAAAAATGAGCAGGTATTTGAAAACAAGACTCACAGAGAATAATGAATGAGGAGAAAGTAAAAGCAACCAAAATAACTAGCCCAGAAATTCTAGTTTTCAGTCAAAATGATCTAGAATTAAAATGTTGAAAAACATTTCCCAATTATCTAAAGTCTCTTTATTAGCGTTCAAGAATATTTAGCCTCCAGCTTTCCAAGATGAAATAAGTGACAAAGATTAGGTTTAACAAACAATTGCAGTCAGTCATTCTTTATTAATGTGTTATCTGTACTGCGGCAGCTTTTACAGGCTCCTATCAGATCTACAGTCTACACTACAGATCTCATCAGTTAAATAGTTATGCAAAAGAGATCATAGATAGAAAAGGTTACAAAATAGGTAAGACTGAAATCCTTAAACAAATTAGTGTTTCTCTAGATGCTCACAGTTAAATTTTGCTGCTTCTTTATATCAGATTTGTCTGCCCCAAAGGCCTAAGTAACAAAGCTCACAAATAGACAAGAGCAGAATGCAACAGAAAGGACAAAAAAGGTTTTGTACAGCTTTAATTTCAGGGCCTTGTTTTTCAGAGCAAAAGATATCCACACCAAATTCAATGCCTAAATTAGAAAGTTGCTTGTGGAAAGAAAGATACTTCTCTCAAAGACAGCTTAGTACTCTTGTATTGATTCCTCCACCTTGGGACACATAGCTAAAGGATAACACAAACCCTCTGATATTTTTGATTTGACAGACCACAGATTCATTTAATTCTGTATCATGCAACCAAATGATCAGTGTCCAATGCAAAGGTATAGCACACCACTTATACCCTCCAGTCAGAACCCCCCAAATAAGGGACATAATCTGAAGATCTATAGGTCTCCTACCCCTTTCTCAGTGCTCACAGCCTCCCAGAGTCTGGGCTCTGCCAGTTGACACTATGAAAGGCTGAAAACCCCAAGCAGCCCTGCACCAACTCTGCCCTCCCCAGGAGAATTCCTTTTGCAATATTACATTGTAAAAACTGGCAGTACAGTGCCATATAGCATGAGATTCTTCCTGCTGGCTGTATTCTTCCTGAGTGGATGGATAGAAACTTGTTTCTTATGGCTCTGGAGGCAAAATGGATGAGTGATTGGTGAGTGCACAGCTATAAGCCTTCCACATGCTATGTAAAAGAAAGAACAGAGGTAATTATTCCCCTAAGGACAGCACACATCATGTACCTGGGTTGGCCAAAGCACTCACTTGATATTCAAAGCATAAGCTGCTCTTTAAAGTCACCCTCCAAAGGATTCTTTCCCTTCAATTTAGAAGAGCAGCTTGCTGACCAAAGTACATTTATTCCCATTACATACATTTAACAAATGGAAAAGAAGGACAGATAGAAATGAAATGACTTGAAAACTAACACACAGCCATCAGGGTGGGAATAAAATTGAGATATCCAGAGCTCCACCCCAGTATCTTATTCATAAGAGTATGCCATCTTCACCAGCATATATTTGGAATAGTTTGAGTTCACCCTAACTATGAGCTAACTATATAACCAGTAAAAACACAAAAAATCTAAGCTTTTTCCTCTTTAGTTTTTTTTGTTGTCGTTCATTTCACTTCATAATGATATCCATACATTATTTTTCTTCCCTCTATGTTAGCCTTTAAGTACACACAGAAATACAGTATGGAACTATATACAAAACACACGCTACAGAAATACCTAAGTCCTGTCAGATCTCTACCTCCCGCTCAGAGAGGTTAACTAGGTGAGACTGGACCACACTAGTATGACTTATTATGCTACCAATTTATTCATGGTCACAGCCACAACAGATAATGCTCCATCATCTGCAAGTCTTCAGCAGTCTCTCTTGTCCTCTCACAACACAGAAATATAAAAGAGCAGGCAGGAATCTCAGACCTGTAGGCCTGAAAGGCCAAAATTCAACCAATTGTGCCATGCTACATTTAACAATGTAGGTACTTTTCATATTGTTTTGATCTCTTTTGATGAGATTTATTAAAGGTATTGCACAGCTTCACGACCTGGTTGATAATAAAGTGACTACAGGGGATGACCTCAGTGATGTTTTCAGTCATATGTTCTTTTTCCACTTTTTGAAGTCTCAGATAATTTCTTTTTTTGCCTCTATTTTTCTTACAAACAGCACTTCAGGGTTATATATATTTTTGGCTTAAAGTATTAAGTAGTTAAATTGACACAATCTGAGAGTTGATTATTCATTCTTTTTATTAAAAATAAATAATCAGAAATAAAACCTCCTAAATATAACCAAATTACTGTTAAGTGTAGCCATAGGTAGTATTATGCACAAAAATCACCATTAAAGAATTCTCATTGCTAAGCAAGACAATAGTAGAACAAACGGCAGAACAACGTTAATTTGACAGTACCAATCCTATAAATTATCTCATGACAAAGACTGAAAGAAGAAACATCCTACCTGCAATCTCTGAGTTTCCTCTTTTCTACTCCCTCTGACCTTGCCTTCCCCCCCCAGAAAAAAAGAATGATATATTTCAAAAATTAAGTGTTCAGTACTTTCTGAAAACTAAGTCCTTTTACAGCATCTATTATTGGCTATTAAAATAATAAAAGTCATAACATCACAAATCACAGCTGAAAATCTTGGTCAGAGGCCCAGGACCATAATCATTCACATGGAATGGAAGTTATCTATCTTACTAAAGCTCCATCATGACAGACTTTGAATTTCAGAGCAGCTCCCCTACGTTTTTCCTAACAATAAACAAGCTATTCCAAAAACAGATGAACTAATGAAGTTTAATCTCCTAGAGGTCAGTGTCAAATATAACTATCATTCTTTTTCTCATATGGTTGAGACTTTGTCCCTTCCCATCATGCTTCCCATATTTCCTCTCCTACCACCATTTTCAAATACTGTTATCACAGTATCTCCGTTTTCTTTTCTGATCTCCTCATGATCTCCTATGCAAAAGACACAAAGTAGGCGGCCAAGCATAGTTCTTGAGGTCACACATGCGACTCTCTCTTCTATTCATCTTCCAGATTTCCAACTTATATGAAGTTAATTCCTTTTCAGACTTCTACATCTCTGATAAATTTGTTTTCAACCGGTCAAATGATGCAAAAGTTATCAACGGATAGTAAAATATAGAAGCCAGATGGTATGATCCCTTAAGTCTCATTTCTTTAGGAAACTATGCGAAGAATTCTAATGATGGAACTCTTTACCAAAGATTAATTTGAAAGCATTCAAAGCAGAACATAGAACAAATTGTAAAAGTTTAATTATCTATCTCTATGTTAAAAATACCCAAGCTCTATATCCAAGTTGCTCTGCTTTATTTCAGAGATATGGCAACAATCCAACTAACTTATATCCTATGATGATTTCCACCTTAACTAAATTAAATATACTTCCCAAACACAATACCTTATACAATCTTCTAAAATGGAACAGTTATTCTTTCCTAAGTAAAATATGACAAGGAAGTTAACTTTACCAAGAGAGCTGTTAACTTCCTGACTTGGGTGGGTGGAGGGGTCATCAAATTTTCATGATACCTGAACATAGGAATTAATTTCCCAATAAAGAAAGCAATAGGAAAAAAATCCCAAGTTTCTAGGTAACTTTGTCAGTGTTCTTCATACTTCAGTCTATCTAGTAATAAGACTAACAGAAACTAAGTAATCCCTGGATTTCCATCCATTTTTACTTCTGTATCTCCCTTTCAGAGTTGCCTTTGAGGAAACTGAGCTTTAACGGTGGCAAGGTCTGCATGACACTGCTTCCAGTGTACCGTTCCCAGGGCATAGGCACAGTCATGACAATCAGATGGTGGCCCATTTGGAATATCCTTTTTCCTGACTTTCCAGAGGAAAACATAAAAAACTTCTTATCAATTAGAGGCAGGAAGACTGCTGTCATGTTCTAGAACCTACGAAATGTAGAAATAGACTCAAGTCTCTAAGGAAGTGCTGTTTTTCATTCAGTTATATAACCATACTGGGAAAAGAAGTCACAATTGTGACTCTGGTTATTATGCTCATCAGTACCGATATATAATCCTGCTTTTGGTTTTCCAAAATCTTTTGCCTCAAAAACATTAAAAGTCTGGGAATGATAACAGTTACATAGCTCTACATCAGTTATGCTATGTATTCGGCTAAAAGTATCCCTGCTTCCCAAAAACTCTTCAAAATCATCTGGGAAAAGAACAAGTGAGGAAACTCCTGTTCTTGTTCACCTAGTTACAACAAATTTCTGATTACTTGTAATGATTTCCCAAATGCTTTCATTTCTTCCATGGGGATAATAAAACAAACTGAAAGGAAGATTTTGGCACTCTCATCAAGGGACAAATGCATTATTGAAATTAAAAAGAGTATTACCGAAAAAGATATTTGTATAAATTGTTACAAGTAATGAGCACCATTACAGAGAAGAATTTAATGTCACAGCAGAAATATGAAGTAATCTGAATGTAATGGAGCTGGACTAAAGCAGAAACAGATTCAGACCTATCATATCCACGATCAGGAATAAATGCATTGCAGAATAAGAAGTGCTCCTGAATCCAATTTAGCTGCAAGATCAATTCTTTAAAATGCTAGCTAGTATTATACTAGGTGATATTTTAAAGTGTAAAGGATGATAGGGAAAAAAAGTGAATAAAATGAATTAACAATAACAAAATCAAGTCTGGAATATATTCTAAAGCTTTAATGTAGATCAGGCTATGAATTATAGATTTAAAAAAGGAAAGTAACCATATTTAATCAGTATTCCAGAAGCACACATTGTTTCCTATGGTACTTTTCCTTTACAGCCTAATTTTATTGTGCCACAGAGAATCAAAGAACTAAAGGACGCCTATAGATTGCAATGAGAGCTATAAAGGGGTGGGGCAAAAGACAGGAGAGAAAAAGCAAGGAACTTTCTCACGCTACTACAAAACTTCTGGGCAGAGGCTAAATTAAAGAAACAGGTTGGTTATAAAGCAATCATGAACATAATGACTTGGACAAGCATTAGTATTCTCAAAATATATAGCAAATTACCACTTGGAATTTTAAAATAACTCTGACTTCTCTAGGAATGCTCCTTAAACAATCTGAAAAAGAAAGTTTTAAGAGCTTAGCAGAGGTCAATAGGCCTTAAAGCTCAACAAAAAATGAAAAGACTCTCCATAGAAGTAAGCCATTTGTTAAAACAGCAAATTCATTTTGCATAACAAAGTTTTGCTTTCAAAACAAAGATGATAGAATTATTGGTTGTTCCTAGTTTGCATAACTATATCATGCCCTCACTCTCTAAACCTGAAGATAGTGTTTCTAACTGTGGAGAAAAACCAATATTTTTCTTTCTACTACATACAAAATATTTCCTCAGAGGATAGAGTTTACTCTGGATTTTGAATGACAAATACCGCTTTCCTTAAAATATCTTACTGAGCTGAAGGAGGTAATCTCATTCTTACCTGAACTGCATAAATAGGAATTAATGTTGGTGAAGCATTCACAGAATCACAGAATCGCTGAGGTTGGAAGGGACCTCTGGAGATCATCTAGTCCAACCCCCCTGCTCAAGCAGGGTCACCTAAAGCACGTTGCACAGGATCACGTCCAGGCGGGTTTTGAATATCTCCAGAGAAGGAGACTCCACAACCTCTCTGGACAACCTGTTCTGGTGCTGTCACCCTCACAGTGAAAAAGTTTTTCCTCATGTTCAGATGGAACTGCCTGTGTTTCAGTTTGTGCCCGTTGCCTCGCGTCCTGTCGCTGGGCACCACTGAAAAGAGTCTGGCTCCATCCTCTCGACACCCTCCCTTCAGATACTTGTACACATTGATAAGATCTCCTCTCAGCCTTCTCTTCTCCAGGCTAAACAGGCCCAGCTCTCTCAGCCTTTCCTCATAAGAGAGATGCTCCAGTCCCCTAATCATCTTTGTAGCCCTCCACTGGACTTGCTCCAGCAGTGCCACATCCCTCTTGTACTGGGGAGCCCAGAACTGGATGCAGTACTCCAGATGTGGCCTCACCAGGGCTGAGTAGAGGGGGAGAATCACCTCCCTCGACCTGCTGGCAACACTCTTCCTGATGCAGCCCAGGATACCATTGGTCTTCTTGGCCACAAGGGCACATTGCTGCCTCATGGGCACTTCATCAGTATGTAAAACAAGGCAGAATTTCAACCCAAAAGAATGGCTTCTGTTGGAGGCAAGTAAACTCTTCTCTACTCCAGTAGCTTGAAAAGTCAACCTAAATCTCTAAATTTTGTTGAGTGAAGTTTTTTTTTTCCAACAGAAATTTCATATATCAGGGAATCCCTATCTCCCAAAGCATTGTCTTCTATCACTGGACTACTTTTCTTGCTTGTAGTCAGGTTTCCTCAGTCTGCCAGGTAGTTTTATTCATAGGGAACCAACATTCAGTTTTCTGGCATTGACTATCAAGATATCTACATTCAAAATCACTGTGCACTCTAAAAAGACTAATAAATGCAAGATGCATGCCTGTTCAAACACCAAGACTATGGACAAGGGAAGCATTAGGCTCAGTTTCCAGTGTCAGAATACAAAACTTAAATGAATCTAATTTACCACCAGACTGTATTTCCACTATCTTTAATACTGGGTCTGTGCACTAGAGCAAACGTTTAAGCAGGAACCAGTTAGGTTACACAACTGTGTTGCTGCTGAAACAGTCAGAGCCCCCACAGAGAGTTTATAAGAGGATGTTGCTGCATTTTTACGGTGACTCCATCGGCCACAGGAGGACGCACTGCACTCAGGGTAGCATGAACAGATTATACCTAGTCTGGCATGAAGCATGGCAGAACAAACTAACCCAGCAAAAAACTTTAATAAATTTGAACCAAAACCAAGAATTTATGTTAGGTCCTGCTGGGTCACCACGGCATTTTTGGTCTGATATCAGAAATCCAAACACTGGCATCAGTGACTCACAGCCACATAGGTCAGTTTGAGGCATGTGTCAAAGTCCAGCCCTGTTCAATGTTTTTGCTTCCCTGTAAGTTTTCTTTTTACACTGGCTTGCTCTCCAAGTCACATTTTATGCTCCGTTCTGGTAAATATTAGAGATTGAGCAATAATATATTATCACTTAACTCTTTCAAAGTATTCATATACAAAACCTTTTGAAGGCTGGGAGTTGGAAATAGGAAAAGCATAGGAAGCAGTTTCAAAACAGGAAAAAAGATGATGGTGGAAAATGTATTTTTTGTAGAAAACACTGGACAGAAGGCAAGATAAGAATGAAAGTGCCATATTTTCAACACATATACCCTGAGAGTTACAGGTAAAACAAGCAAGCCTGGAATTCAGTTTCAGGTCACACAGGTAAAAGAAAAATAAGAAAAGCTTACTGTATAGTTCTTTCTACATTAATAGCCTCTTGCCCCTCACCCTTCCTAGTGGCTGTCTTTCATCCGACAGAATGTCCCTTTCCAATTACCAAACTCTGCTCCAGCTTTTGTGAGGAATTTCTGGTACTGTGGGTTATTTGTAAAGGACTGTTAGGCATTCATAAGAAAGATTACCTGTGAAATTAAGATATTTTCATTCTATTTATCAGTAAAATGCTCATTTAATGGCCTATGTGAATAATCAAAATCTATTCCAGAAGAGCTTGTATATCAACTCTGGAGGGATATCCCTATTTATAAGTTTCCATTGCTTTTCAAGAAAATAAATAAAATATTTACATTTTAAAGGGTATTCTTCCATTTCTAAACAAAATTACTTTCAAAATGGCAATAAGGTAAAAGGCCTATGAAGGCATGCAGGTTAAACTTCAGTGACAGGATGGAATCAAACACACCATGCTTTGCATTATGCCTTTTCTCTGTCCATATGTTTATTTTGTAGTCAGCCAAAGGATGGACAAACTCCACAAGTGTATCCCAAACTTGACATTGACAGTAGCCTTTATGTCTCCCTGAGGGGTAGCATAGATATTGCTGTAGGACTGGACTATGTTTAGATAGCATTGATGAAATACACCGTTTGCAGCTTCCACGACAAAGTTTAGTTGATTTCTGAGCTCAAAGCAGAGATTCAATCCAGTTCGCTTTCCAATTATAAAAAAATAGCAACAGTATGTCTCAGAACTGTAGCAGGTACCCAGCATTGACAAAATTTTATCAAAGCATGTTTAAAAAGGAAGTTTTCATAAATGTAGAAACTGAAGTAAAAAAATAGCCCCTCAAATGCACTATCAGACCTTCTCTTATCCTTTTCAAAACCTTCTTTCCACTCTTCAGAATGGAAAATTCACTTGAAAATAATGGGCCATGTTGCTATCTAAAAGTTAGCCATCCTGAGACGTCTATTGAGCAGCTTTACCCACATACTGTGGTGCCTAAAGCATAGTTCACACCTGGCTTCATCATGGTGATTTGGATCTCTTAGTCTAGAAGCCTCTAGTTCCCTAGGTAATCAATGGCTGTAGGCATATGTCTCTAAGAAGTGAGTCAGAGTGTCTAACTAAAGTACATTTACTGTTCCTCATTGGCTATACAGAAACTTCTGTGGTTCTGTAAGACAAATTCAGCACTCGTGCACGATGCCGTGGTATGTTGTCTTCTACAGAGAGCATTGGGCAAACAGGTAGCTTGAACAGGAACCTAAGTCAGGCTTTCACAATTAATGCCTCTGTTCACTGGTGATTTGGAACATCACACCAGCTTCTACAGTCAAGGTGGAGGAACAGGCAACCCCTCTGTGATTGCAATGATTGTCTAGGAAATAAGACTAGAGTTCATTAGATTATGAAACACTCAGGGATGGGATTCCTTCTCCATTCTCCCTGGTGAAACTGGATCATAGTGCAGATAGAAATGTAAGATTTATGTGGCTTGAGAAGAAGGGAATGAAGAAGAAAGAGTCCTGTTTTGTAATACACTGTGGAAGATGCTCACCTTGAGGGGAAGACCTAGATTTTGCTCCCTGATCCCCCAAATGATTGCATTTTATCCGATGATTCTCTGACGGAAAATGAAATGCACTTTCAAACACCTGTGCAGATGCCTAGGAGCTGCAAGCTGGAAAAAAAAAAAAGAAAAAAAAAGTTATTTTAGGTATCTCCAACAAAAAGACAGTCTGTAAGAGCAAATGGACTGAAGCAGTCACAGGGACTAATCTATACAGGATGTAAGGGCTTGAATTTGGCCCACTGTTCTTACCAACATACTAAACCAGTGAGAACAATAAAAAATCTCAATATTGAATTGAAACTTAGTTCTTCTTTGAGAGCTTCTCCTCAGAAGATTCTGATTGCCAACCTTCCCTTAGAAATGACAGACTAAAAAGGAGTATGAACAAGCCTGCAAGGTGTATTGTAGAAGTTTACTTTCATGCGTACAACAGGAGTGTTGAAGGAAAGAAAGGTAATTTGAGGATAAGTGCATGTGAATATGTTAAAAAGCTAGGGGAATTTCAAGATGCATACTGCATCTAAAAAAAGTAAGCAACTTTCAACTGAATTTAATGTGCTAGAATGTTCTCCTGTTAAGAGTGGTGTAAAGCATTTACATTCTTAATTAAGCCATTTAAACTTAACACTTCAAACAGTTGCAAATAGGATAAGGTAAGATTTTCTTAACTTTCTTATTCATGTGTGGGATGGTTGCTTGCTTTTAAAAAAATGAAGATGTTCAGACTCAGTCAGTATAGTTTAAACAGTAATAACACGGTACAAAAGATAAGCACTGATACCATACCAGGCATCGTAAACCTGGGAAATTAGAGCGAGATTTCAGATAGCAAAAAAGAAATGCATTAAAATAGTGAAATGCAGAACACCCAATACCCTGAATTCTATCCTAAGTAGCACCACAGAAAATGTATACCTAATGTATATTTAAAAATTAACCCATTATCTACGCGTTATGATATAGATAAGCTTTCTGATTGAGTAGATTATACAAAAAGAGGAAAGGAACTGTGAAAGTTGGTAAGAAAAACGTGTTAAAAAAACTTTTTTTAAAGGTAAATATCCAGCAAGATATTCTACTAAATCCACATTTAGAACTACTAAGTCCGTAACCTTTGGTTGTGCAATTGATAGAATTGTCTGGGCACCCATGCACCAGAATACAGAAGTGGGAGAAACACTGGTTTTAATAGAAGATTTTATTCATGATTTAATTGTGAGCAACAGCTAGTGATATTACTCTAGTCTGTCTTTCACTCTGTCTCACTTCTGTCCTAAGCAGACAGGAAAGAATATTCTTTCAAAGATATTCACATATATTCAAATACAAGTGGCAGAACCCACAACTTTTCCACATGTAGCTGGAAAGTACTTGTTGGCTTCTCAGGTCTGCAAAAATACTATATCACTGCTTGCTTTTTGAAGTAGTCAGATTAGTGGCAATAAACTGACAAATTGATCCAAGCAAATTTTGTGTAATAGCAAAAGATTTTACAGGAATTACCAGAAAATCTTTCAGGGTCATTTTTCATGAAATAGAAACAGACTTTCATAAATTCATTTTTTCGCATGTGAAAACTGCCAACATCTTAATTGCAGCAGGAATAGAAAATAGTATTCTTTTCTCCAAGGGTGACAGTATTTTAGCAAACAAGTAGAATGGAAAACTCATGCGATTTCATCAAAGAGGGAGAACACATTTTAATTACTGGAATGTCTAGATTAACCTTGGTTTTAGCAATTGTCTCATTATTCATACTTACACATGCTGGTGGATATTGCACTGTTCTTCCCAGATACTGCTTCTATACTAATTTTTAGGTATATTCCTTGACATTTATTTATAGAAGCAGGAAGATGCCCAAAGCGTGATGTCTACTCCACCTTCCACCTACTTCAGTGGAACAGTGTATTTATTACATAGGAATCTGTATCATTTAACATAAATTAAATACATCATACAGTTTACGTATGTCTAATGAACCAAAAGTCCTTGGGTTCAGTCCTCCATGAAGTTTATTTCAATCTTGCCTGCAATGTAAACATTATGACTATCATGACTATTGCAACTTAAATATTGTGACTGACTGCAGACGGAAGCGTAAGAACTCATGGTTTCCTAAGTTCAAAGAAGTCTGCAGGGTACAGACTTCACACTTGGTTCCTGATAATGTGTGTATCACACATCAGTCAGATGCAGAACCATTTCAAGAGGAAAGTCATGCTCTGCATGTTGTGACATATTCATGTGTGTTTGGAGGTGGTGAAATACTCTAATAAAAAGGATAACTTTATGAAAAAACTGTCACAAGGTATAAAGTGTGCAATTTTTCAATTCTAACATGTTTGCAAGTTGGAATCCAAACAGTTATTGATTCTTGATTTGTAAAATAAATAACTATAGTGATATTTTAAATCCATTTTAATCACAGCAGAAAGTAATGATATAGTGGCAGTTCAAAATAACTATTCTATCTGAATTATTTTCTACTTTTGTTATTCAAATAAATTAAGAATACATTAGGTTATTAAAAATTCATTAGAAATAGAACAGCTGTCATTCCTCATAATACATACATCTTTAATAGTAGAAAAATGATAGGAAACTAAAGCTAGAGGAATTCAGACCAAAAAGCACTGTGTAATTTTAATTTCTTTTTTTTAAACAAGAGTAAGCAAAGTTTTCAAATAAGCACTGGATATACTTCTAAAATATATTATAGTCCAATAAAAGGGCAGTATGCCAAGGTGTTGGGGTGGAAGTTTTTATGACTCTGTTACCATTCTGATAATTTTACCTGACTTTCTGAGTATGTTCCTTTACAAATTATATATATATATATATATATATATATAAAACCACTTTGATAATATTAAGTGGAAAACAGTGCAAGTTTACAACAGCCCAAGTATAGTCAACCTTATAAAAACTGAAGTGAATTATAAATAATAATATAAAAAAAAAACATGCAAAACTACAAAAAGAAAATCCAAGACAAAATATTTTCCCTGTTGAGCTACTGGAATTCTAAAGCTCTTTTGAAAACAAGAACAACCTTGGCATCAGTCTCAGTAAGGCCATAATGCAAGCCATAGCATGCTATTTGGCAGGGCATTAAGTTGTAAGTTGTATGTGTTTGTTGATAGAAAATTAGGACTTGTTAAAGTAACATGTCAAATAGTACAAAAGGTTTTTTTGGTTGTTTTTTAGACCAGCTTTCATTCATTGCACGCATATAGGTAGTGTCACAGAATGACAACAGATGCATTCACAGGAACAGAAGAACTCAGATTACTACATATATTAACAAGGTATAGACATTGTGTTGCTTGAAATTATATAATGTTTTCTGGTCATCTAATTCTCCTTGCTTTTGCAAGGTGATCAGAATTTTCGTACATTAAAGTTTACTCAAATTTAGGAGTAAATTCAGTACCTCTCAGGAAGCAGTCAGACTTCATTACCTACTGACTTTGATTCTTCCCACCGTCTAATGAAGCTTGTATTCATTAGTATTTGACCACAGAAGTTCCTCCAGTGAAATTTTTTTAAATGCCTGGATGAAATTTAATACTCCTTGATATATTCCAGTTCAGACTAGTTGTCTGAAATAGTAAACTTAGCAGTCTGAATCAGACCTGCAGATCACTTCTCTCCCTGACACACACTTTTCTCTAATGTATGTTCATGTCTAGTGTACTAGAAACAATCATAATTCTAAGATGCAAGACTTCTCTTAATTGCCACATAAGAACTATGCATTACCTACCTCTTAACACATATATACTATTCCACTGCCTCCACGTAGGATGTCATTCTACCCTATGAATCTAAATCATTTTTTCTTCACAATAGAGTAGACTTTTAAAGGGTGGATAGTCGTTAACAGGGGTAATATATATATCTTTACTAAATACCAGTGTTTTAGTTCATTATTTTGAGAGTCTTATTAATTAAAGAAATATTACACTGACTTTTTTTCTCCATCTTAATACAATATCAAATTTTTTTTGCTTCATTTAGGATATTAAATTAGAAAGATGCAGATCCAAGCCTGATATGGGTTGTAAATCAACTTCCTGTGAATGCGATTATTTTATAGCAGGCATTTGCAAACTAAAAAGGCTGACATTTATACAGTAATACATGCATAATTTCCCCCTTATATGTCACATTCTTGAGATGAAAGTAATTTTAAAACACAAGGTCAGAAAAGTATCTACCAGTGTCACTAGAAAAATAAAGGAAAATGGCTAAGAACAATCATAGAAAGCAATTTAGCATTTTTCTAGTCTGCACAACATTTAATATCTAATGTTCATTTTCACACAGAATCAGGGATAGAGGTAACTATTCCTTTTGTAAGATAGAGATAAATTTTAGGGAGAGAAACTTTTTCACTGATTTAATGACTTCCACTGTTTGTTGGCCAACAGAACAGTTGGAGCCGTTCTTGCAGGACTGTGATATCTTCTATATCTGATAAATGGTATGGCCAGAACAACCTCAGTCACAGCAGGAAAGACATTGAACGAATTGTCAGCATGATTTACATACAAGTTGTCAGCAGTATCTGGGTTGCTGTGCAGAAGAATGATGCGCAACAGATGTTTCTAGAAATGTTGCCATCTGCCCTATCTCAATATACATCCCCTGTGAAACAGTAGGTTTCAGTGGCTATAAGACATGATCCTGCTCTGATTTTTCAACCTTAATCCTCCTTCCCACAATATGAAATCTCTTCCGAAGTATAACATAACCAATGTCTAATTACTTGCTGAGTTATTATTCAATAATGTTCACTTTTACTATCACTATATAAAACTCTGCAGAAGAGTATCCAAAGATGGTTGGACCATAATGACCAGTAGTGACTATGGCACTTTCAGCACTCTAACACACGTTTTCAAGTGCATATGTACTTTTGACCAAATTCTGCCTTAAAGCAATAAATACAGAGCAAGAAGCTAATTTGTATCCCTAACAACTCTTTAACTCTAAAATATCTACATAAAATTTGAATTTTAGCAGAAAAAAAGTTATTTTCATAGTGGTCCATTTGCTTCTTGTCAGAAGAACAGCTTTATGCCTTCCCCAAATTGACTGTAATTTACATTAAAGTACTGCTATATGTGTGTGTGTGGGGAAACCATCAATCTCTCTCTCTACATATATATATTATTATACATATATGTATGTATTTAAATATATATATGTATACACAGACACACATGGAGAAAGAAAAAGAATCCAGCTCGTGAAAACTGTATTGTATGTCAGTTATAGAAAGAATGGTGAGAAATATATCATAGTGAAGAAACCAACAACCATCAGCATCTTCTTGCAATGCTGCATATTATGCCTTTATTGTAGTCCTAATCATTGCTTCAGGCTTCTCTAAGAAGTTAATCAATAGTGCCTACTGCTGTATAACAGATATATAGCTCTCTGAATTGTCATTTTTTATGTATATTGCAAAGTAAAGTGTCTCGCAATAAAAATAATTTAATATTAAAGAAAGAAACATTTGAAAGTAAGCATTTCTGAAAATATTATCTGAGAATAATAACTCTGTGGAACTAGTTAGATTATGTTTTCTTTGGCAACAGAGCTGATATAGAAAATTCCCATCACCAGCAGCTTGTTCCTTCCCAGTCATCTCTGGTTATAGACTGTTTATGAAGCCTTGTTATACTATTAAAATGATCTGAGCTAGAAAAAAATATTTTTTCAAATGATCTTTTACCTCACTTTATCACATTGATCTGATGCAGCCCTATAAA
Source organism: Apteryx mantelli (assembly GCF_036417845.1). Lineage (NCBI taxonomy): Eukaryota > Metazoa > Chordata > Aves > Apterygiformes > Apterygidae > Apteryx > Apteryx mantelli. The sequence goes on from NC_089979.1 coordinate 83,774,431, forward strand.
GAGTTGCATTCACACGAGGGTGAAATTCAGAGACAGGAATGTCCTGTGCTGGCTTTTCTATTACAACAGCGGGGGGAGACAACATATTGTAAGATATTTCAGTGAGAGGATGAAAAAATTGAACAAGCACGACAAAAGGTAATTATGATTAATTGAAACTGACTGCAAAATAGAGTTTATATTAGTTAAGATATTTCAAAATAGACATAGTTTCAGCTGAGAGAATGCTAATGCCAAACAGAAGTATCAATTTATTAAGGGGTTGTTCCTTTTGCTTCCCTCAAACAATATTAGCTAGCTAGTGACTGTTTTTAAAAATAGGAAGGCAGACAAAATGCTTCTCACACATTGGAAGTAGTGTTCAAATAATAAATAATAATTGGAAACAAAAAATATGTGACAAAAACTTTGATCTCAGAATGTAAATAGGTTCCAGAGTAATTTGTGTGTTGGATGATTGGCAAATAACAACATGCTTGGCAAGATCAGACAGGAACATAACATGCGTTGTAGAATGCAATATAAATGTATTTAGGAAATGATCTTGATATTCACCAAGCCTGATCCTGCATTGTAAAATACACACAAGCAACAATTAGAATGGTTTACTTGGAAGGAGTAAACAATTTGTATTTTTTCCCACTGTCTTCTCGCACAATCTTTCTTCCTTCTGCTTTTATGAACACTGATGACTTCAGTATAAGTATATAAGCTCAGCATCTGGGCATCAGAAATTTCAGTAACACAAACTATTAAGAAATTGAATCAGAATAAGGAAAAATTAGAACTTAATTTTTTAAGTTTCTCTGCACTCCTCTGTATTTTTATTTACTATATCCTCAACTGCAAATTTTGCCTATTAAATCTACAATCTTAGATGACAAGTGTCTACTTTTATTATAACTAATAATTAATTCTTGAGACTATCTAAAATAATGCTTTTGGTTAAATTAAACAACGGATGTACATAATAGCATTAAGTTACATCCATGCACTAAAATGAGAAAAGGGTTTATGCAACAGAATAGAAAAAATCATGTACGTTTCCCATTTCATGCAGTTTCCAAGTGTTTTAAAAATATTTGCATTTAGCATTGATCAAATCTGGCACCTAAAATAAATGAGAATCACTTTTTTTTTATAGCCAAACTGAGATAGCAAACAATAACCTCAGCTATAAGTTGGATCCCATAGTTGCAGATGATGGAAAAATGCAGGTAAGTGGATAACATTGTCGCTTCCTTCTGAAGATTATTTTACCTCCTCCTGTCATCTGCTTTTCCTGTTACAATTTCTCTCACTCTCTTATCATACACTTACACTCCTGTTCAAGTATCTTGAACACTCACTACATAAGGAATCAATGCAAATTACACTTTTTCTGACTGTACCATTATTTAGGATCTGTCAAAATATTATGTATTAGGGATGTAGATGACTGCCACGCTCACTCAGTTTACAACATTTGATGCATGTTGGCCTACAGAACCTAGAATAACAAAGTCTAACAAGGAGCCAGGTACAGAGGAAAACTGGCAGTGAAAGGAGCTTCAGGAGGGGACAGAAAACATGGAGGGAAGAAAAAGTTATCTAGACAAATTGAAACAAAGCTGCAAGCTGGGACACAAAGAAAGTGCCCTTAAAACCCTGAGATAATTATAACAGACTTTTAGCAATGTATGTAATATCTCTTTGACTCATCCAAACTGAACATCCACTTACCGTTACCTAGAAACCTTGTGAATAAAGATATAAGATTAACGGGATAAATATGTTTGAGTGCCCCTCACTAGCCACTTGAGGGTTGCCGGTAAGGAACACAACTGATTGAGAAGGTGTTTTTTCTCTTGTCTGGTGGAAGTCCCAGACCCTTTCAAGTGAAGGCCCCCCTGCGCAGCAGCACACATGCTCCAGTTTTGTCGGGATCTCTTCCCCATCCCTGGTTCTCAATGCCGACAGGCTTCCTCAGCCCAGGCTGCCGAACCCGACCGAAAATCAGCTCAGCTTCCACTCTTTTTGCCTTTTTCCCTCGGTCTATCTATTAGATGGGAAACCAGACTGTCACCATTACAGGAACTAATCAGTTTGTCAACAGTCTCCCTTTTGACGAACCAGTTTTCCTTAAATGGAGCCAGCTTAATGTTAGGAAATTACAGTGCAGCAGTGGAGCCCTTACAGCAACAGCTCTCTGCTGCTAGCTCTGAAGCACTCCCTTTTCCAGTTACACTAAAGACAGCTGAAAAAAAACATCAGAGAAGCAAAAGGCTCCATATACAAACAGGAAATAACAATCTGGTAAGGATTCATACAAAAACCTAATAATCTTACTCAGAATTCATAAACCAAATTCTCTGTTCAACTGGCATCAGCACAGATACAAAACACAGACAGGAAAGACAGAGGGCTGCAAAGATATGCCGAGTTCATGAAGCTGCTGAGATAGTTAAGATAAGCATTTAATTGCATCCTGCTATCCCTTCCTCTTTCAGAAATATATTGCTTGTTGATTTTCTTTTTTTAAAATAAAACAGAGAATATAAATCCCTAGTGACTTTTTTGAATATGTGGGATGGAAATACTTCCAACATCTCACTTATTCAAATGAAATAAACCGTCATGCACAAAATATTTTAATGCGTTGTTAAATCAATCATTTACTTCCATTTGCTAGACAACAAAAACATTTAAATTGATAGAATAGCATGAAACATTATTAGGTCAAAAAGCATAATTTCCCAGATTTTATTTTATGGGCAATTTTTAAATCTGTCTTGCCTTAATTATCAGTGACCTATCCAACAGAGCAAAGACCGAAATGACCAAGGTGGGCATGACAGGCTGCATATATGCATATATATCTCATCATAAGTCTTTTGATTACTACATTGAACAGTACACAGAGATTTATTTATACTCAATGTGAATAAATTAGCAGTGAACTTTTATTTACTCTCATTCTATGTGAATTTTGACTGGTGAACTTAAAGTTAAAGACAAGTACACAGTTTATTTATATTTCAGTCGGAGGGGAGAGAATTAAAACATCTTTCAGGAAAGATAACATTAATAGTGACAGTGTATACAGTTTAGATAAACATGGCAGATTAATCAGAAAAATGTACAAAATGGTAAACTTCCAAAAGATGTTGACCCTTCTCCAAAATCCCTCTGTCAAATGTCAGTCTCTTACACAACCAAAAAGAATGTTTATCACAATCTTGAAGGAGATAAGAAATTTATAGTATTAAAGATTTTTCTGTAAATTCCAGCCACTTACTAATTTAAAGTATTTTAGGCTTTGCCTATTTTCTTTTGCAAAATGGTCACTGAGATATAGTGTTGACTTGTTAAATCAGTTTGCATTAAGAACTTAAGATGGGAAGACACAATAGTAACATTCAAAATATATGCTGAAATACAACATAAAATTAGTAATATTTAGCTGTAAAAAAGATGATTTAGCAGAAATGTTCCTCAAGACTTGTAGCAGCTTGCAATTGTATCAGATTAAACACTGTGAGACTGTATTCTAAAATCTCTATGTACACTGCCTTTAGGAGAAGACATCTTGCACCATTCCATGCCTGTACAGCTTCTCCTCCTACAGTATGTACCATCTCTCACGTGCAAACACTGAAACACTCTCTTTTTTAGCCTTAATTTTATTTTGAACTGATACGAACAGGATACAGTGCTGCTGTGAAAATTTTCATTTTCCTAATTCATTGTTTTTAGGGCTGTGTCATTCCATTATAATCTCCTATAACTTGCTTTGCTCCTGCTAAAGGAATGTAAACTGTTTATATTCCTCTTTCAGGGTACTTCATGCCCTAACCTTACCCTATGAATTATGTCTTATATCAAAGCTGAGATTTCCATACTGAACTTGAACAATTGATGACATTTTTTTCCTCACCTAGAGATATTTTTAAAATAATACTGTTGTACTTTTCCTGTTCTGTCCTCTAATGACACGGCAAAATCAAATACATCTTCCTCTGTATACCTGTTCTTAAAGCTTCCTTAAATCTGTCAGTAATTCCTACTAATGAACTAAAATGAAACAAACAAACAAAAACCTTGAAAACAGCGAGGCAACTACTCATTGACAGCAATGCTGAACAATACTTTTGACTTATGCTCCCTGGTCATTTTATTTGCTTGCTTAGATTGCTATATTATTAGAGGGTTTTGTTTTGCTTTTCCTTTCAAGCAATGTAATACCCAAATAAAACATAAAAATATTTAGCAGCATCTTGTTATCAGTAAAAAATTAGCTTGTGTAGCCACATCAGCTAGCAATACATTATTTTCTCATATGTTCAAATCCATTTCTATAAGCAAAACCTTTTAAAGCTAGGCTTTAGCATAGAGTGTTCCTCAATGATTTATTGTATGGAAAATCTAACATGTTGAACATATGCTTTCTTTATGTTAAAAGGCATATTTTAACACCTCCTAAGAGCAATCCAAACAAAGAGAAAGTGCCTTAACACTGCTCAGAACTCTCTTTGTTTACCGCATTCAAGGGTAAAGGCAGGATATACTATCTCCCCTCAGGAGGTATAGGCTTCATACAAAACTTTAAGAGCACAAAAACAGTATAAGCAGAACAGTGGCTAGAATACTGTAATCAGGGTCATAACAGTTAAGTAATTTTAATTTAGTGTTGCTCGATAAGAATTTCTAGCAAACAACGAACAGTCACGCAGAGTTGTGCCGCATGAAAGAAAAAATGAAATTTTTGCACAATATGAGATGTTCAGTTCACAAAGTGACCAAGAATAGAAATTTATGGATTTGCATGGCTGTTCAAAAATGCTATTGTTAAAGGTTGTTGGTTAACTATCTAGTGACTGGAGCCACTGGCTTATTACTATAAAGCTGTCTTAAATACACATATCTATAAAAGCCTAAGTGAATGTGGAATTACTTCCCCCAATGAGCCAACTTCAAAATGGTTTCTGAAATGGCTGCTCTCTCAAAACAGACACAGGGTCTGCACAAGCAGTAGGTCAATGAAAGCTTTTCTAAAACAATATGACAAAATGAGAGAATCTAGAAAAATATGTTCCAAAGACATTTTCATCTGTTGCACACATCTTTCAAATTTTAAGAGTAAACAAACCTACAAAGAAATTAAAAAATTATAAAACTTGGCATTCATGGAATTAAAGCCACAGTACCAGTGTAAATACAAAATCTAAAGACACTATTTTCTTCATTATTTTCAAAACAAAAATAAAAGACACTGACATGGATTCATGTAGTAATAAAATTCAGTCTTTGTATCAAGTTTGCCACTGTTTATATTACTCATTGTTCATTGTACGTTCATATTACTCAGATTTCTAAACAGGAGAGTAACAGCAGCTTCCATACAGATGTAACGTGGCCCAGAATGCCAAGATTCACTTCTGCTTAAAAATAACCACAAATGTACACAATATTATTCAACAATTATATGAACTTTAAATTTCTATTCTGCCTCTACTAGTATCCAATCCAGATCTTGAAATAGTGTAATTTTATACCATACTGTGGATCAAAAAAATATATCATAGCTGTTTTTTTTTTAAATGATAAAACCCTGGTACATTGTAGAATCACCTACATTATTATGACCATACAGCTATCATAACTGATAGAACAAAATGTAAAACTAGTAACTGAGGGAAACCACAAGGGAAGCAGTGCCTGGTAAATTACATAGTCACAAAAGAATAGTTGCTATCCATTGTTTTTATTTATTTTGAATATTTATATTCTCATCTCATATCTACCCTCCATATAATTAAAAAAAGAAGCTTTTGACCTCAGAATTCAGCAAATATTATTGTCTTTATTTATATTCCAAGGCTAAAGCAATCCTGAATCCTATTTAATTCAATAACAATTTCCTCAGAAGTGACCAAACAATTAGGTCTTCCCTTTAGGAGTCAGCATTACATCATCATCATGTATATTTTACCCTTAATCAAGAAAAATACTCCTTCAGACTGGAGCAGATGGAAAGAAGGGCCACTGGAAAGACTGAGGGAAATGAACAGCTTCAAGAGATCAGAAGACGAGGTTTAGACCTAACAAAAAGAAGTCTAACAAAGAGTCTGGTTTCTTTCCTTAAAGACATCAGGATGTGACCGTCAGGTAGCAGAGAACTCTATTAAAACTTAAGGATATATTTAAGCTGGAGTTAGGTTGATTGGTGGAACCATCCAGGATGTACTGTTCTGTCAGTAGGAATAGTGGGGAAAAAGAAAACCAGTTTTTACAGTTTGGTAACATTATTCTATGCTTGTCTGCAATGACAAAGTATTGGATTTTTTTGATCCAGGAATTTCCTTTTATATTTCTATGAGGACATCTTATGCTCCATGAGTTTTAAGCTGATAGGGGCCATAGACTAGAAAGGCCTCATATCTGTGCTAATGACTCTCCCACAGCCGGAGTGAAAATGGAAAGCAAAGGGATATGTGACAATAGTTGAGAACTAAACAATAGTCGAGAACTAAACAATAGTCACAGTAATCCATCCTTGGACTACTGAAATTGACTAATTTCCCTAATTTTTAGGACCAGTGAAAAATCGCTACTTTTCTATGACTGTTTCCTAGGACATATGAAGGAGGACTATATAGCTATAGCCTCTATAGGATAGCTGCAGGATCCTTACAGTAGTTTAACTCAGTATCCTCTCAGTTCTCTCTCTCTTTTCATATAGCATTATTATTATTTGCTTTGTTGTGTTTTGTTTTTACTGTTTGTATTCATTAATATTTACGTCACTATCACTGCATGACCATGGGAATATTCTCTGAGGAAGAGAACTTCCTTGTTGAGGGGCATCTGAAAGAATCAGATTCATACTTCTGACCTGACCCTTTCTGCTTTGCTAAGCTGAAAAACAAGAAGTTGAGCAGGTAAAGCCAAATGAAACCCATGACTGTGAGCAAAATAACTAAGTATTTATTTAATTAATACCACTTTTCTTGAGAAATTTTATTCCTCTTAATCCTGCTTTAGAAGCAAGAAGAAAATTGGTATTACAAGTGGCTTTGAAATGATTTAAAAAAGAAGGAAATACAAAAATATCTCAAAGAAAACTAAACTTCCTTATCTTCCTTCCTCCACATAACAGCTTTTGGGCAACAGAGAAAGGTATCAGTCTCAGACTTAACGACAGATCAGAGAAAAGCAATGCTCCTCTCTGTTGCATGAGATCCATAAACAGAGCTGTTCAAAGGACGAGTCAGTGTTATCAGCAAAATGGCCTATCAGATCAATTCATTCTCCAGCTGACCAGCAAAATGAAGCATTCCTGGTAATAGATCTGTGTGGTAGTAAAGAGGAGGAAGGAACCTGAAGCATTATTTGTCTTGGAAGCTGTCTGCATTGTGCACATTCACCTAACTATTTTTAGATTGTAGAGATGATACAATAATGAAAATGTTGAACAGACAGAATTAATGTGATACTATCTACACTGAAGTTAATAAGAATTTGCCAATAATAAATACAACATTCACTTCACGAAGCCTTTTTTTTTTTTTTTTTTTTCCAAAGTTCACTTTCCTATTAACTGACATACTTGTACAATTGAGGGTGGACAATATGAAATGTTCACCTGCAAAGTATTAATCACCCAATCATTCCCTAACTACTAGTAAGTATATTCTCATGCTTGCTATTAAAATAAATTCTGCACTTCAGCGTTTACCCTATGAGCCAACAATGTGTTGGATTGCAAAGAACAGAGAATGGTCATAGGAAAAATTTAGAAAGTTACTACATTTCTGAAAGTTTGCATATGATCAGTCATTTCCATGTAGGTCCATCTGTGATCATTAATCAACTGACACTTATTATCAAACCATTCTAAGGCAACAAATTAGGAAAACACAGTGAATTTGTTATAGTTAAATAATAGGTAAAATGGAAATGATTTCCAAGATGTTTCCCATTCCTTACAGGTTCTGGAGACTAGTTTTCTCTATATGGAATATTTGTCTGGGATTTAGGATTCACTCAGAGTGCATTTACATGATACAAGATATATTTAACTGTGAAGCCAGTTTAAGAACTTCCCAATATCTCTTAGCTACTGCTGCCCATTCTTCCCTCCCATGAGTAGGTCACTCTTTCATCAATTCTGTCAGTGCAAATTTCTGAGGGACAATATTGTAAACCAGATCACTGAAAAAATCTGGGTTGAGATGACACAGCATATGGCTATACACAGGTGTGAATGCTGCTGACCAAAAATGTCTGGCACATGGATACCACCCTACTGAAGTACATATAGATGGGCTATCACATAAAGCTGTTTCCACTAGTTGTGGGTAAGAGCAAGGGATTCTACCTCAAAGTCATCAGCTATATTTTGGAAGAAGCATCCACTGTAAAATTTTTGGTGAAACTGCTATATCTAGTTAAATATGCATTTAATAACATACTTTTTCAATAATTTCTGTTCATGTATCAAGTAGTATTCTGAAGAAATAAATTTCAAAGATGAATGATACATTGATAATATCCTTCTATTTCTTAACACTCTCTTTAAGTAGTTTTTACAAGGTTTCACAGGAAGTTTGTACAGTAGTAAAGCTTAGAATTTTCTCAGGTTCCAACTGTGAACAATAACTGCAAGATGAAACCATGCATTGCTTCTTTTATTCCCTCATTATTAGAAATATTTTCTTGATATATAAACCAAATTTTCCCTGCTGCAGTTTAAACCCATTCTCTTTTCTCCATACTGTGTAGTACAATAGACTATTCTTACCTTTCCTCCAGCCACATTCATGCATTTAAAACCTCATTATCCTTCCTGCCTAAGTCTTCTTATCACTAGGTTAAATGACTCAAATTATTTCATGGTGTTTCCAGTTTTCATAACTTGTAACCTTCTGGTTGTTTTTCAGGATATTTCCTAATTCACATCCTTTGTTGAAACATAGAGTTCACAAATGCACATCATATTCTCCCTGAAGAAGGTGAAGTTGTTGACTCCCTGGAATAGGATTTAATAACAAATCCTAATACAATATCCTAAAATAATCCTTTATTGACTAAAATTATCTCATGGGTCAGCCTATTTTTCATCCAACAAGAGATTACAAGTTCATAAAGCATTTGATAATAAAACAAAGTTTACTTTCAAAACTATAACCTTTATAAACTTTAGAATTTCTTTTCAGAAATTATTTTGTTGCAATAGTTTTAACTTTTCCCTGATAGAATTAAGTGCTCCACAAGATTAATTTTTTTAAAAATAGGAAGCAATAATACTTGTAAATTTGACTTAAACGACATCATTGCTACTTTGCAATGATAATAGAATCACAGTTCTAATGGTTTGACAATTCCCACAGTTTCACATCAGCAGAAAGTTGAAATATTACTAAGTGGCTCATCATCATTCTATTGCTTTCATACTTAATGAATTCATTTTTAGCATGTAGGTATATTAATTACATAAGAATCACTTCCAATCATGAGAAATTAGCCATGATTATAGCCATGAAAACATAAATGTTATATATTACATGGTGCAGCATGCCTAGAACTGCTGCATTAGAAAGTAATTCGGACCTGGATATTGATAAGTTAATGATCACAGTAGTATTTATTCAGCACATACAATCTAAATGGTACCTTTTGTATTGCTCCAAGTTATTTTTATGAGCCTGACTGAATCTCAAAGACTTCAAAGGTACTTCACATTTCAGATGAACACAAATGAATAACTCACGGTATTCCTGAGAATGAAGTTCAAATGTTGCTGATATAATATCCTGTTGCAGAGTACATTCTACACATCTACTTCTGAAAACACGAATATCAAAGAAATTTGTGGTATTTTTGCCTTTTTTATTAACAAAACTGGTGACAATTTTTAACAAATTATTTTCACACTTTCAAGGCATATCACTTGTTTTCATTAGCAGTTTTCTCTTGTTTAAAGTTCACAGGTTGTGGATTACTTAGCTATTTAAACCAGAAGTCATATCTGTTTTCCCTCACACCTTATATCCGACTTTGCACTAAGAAAGTTAAAATTTTGTAGTGGTAATAGAAGCATCATGGTCATTTCAGTTTTGCTTTGCTACATTGTATTCATCCCCTCAGAAAATGTAATTACTTTCCAATTGTTTGCTTTTCTAAGGTTTCCTTTTTTCTATGTTTGATAATGTCATTAATGAAATTGTAAGAACACATTTGTAGTTACTTTCTCAAAGCACTGAACATTGTCTGTTTCATTTAATTAAAAGGATTTTTGGACTTGCTTTTGAGCAAGGTCATTTTAAAACAATTTCCAGCCTTCAGCTACTGTTTGTAAAATAGGCAATTCTTGTCTGTGACCTTACCAAGACACGTGTTTACATGACCTAGGAGTGTTACAAGCTTTATTTTGAAAGACTATATTGAACCTTATAGATCATTGAACAAGACATAAAAAACTGATTTTGTCCCCAAGGAATACATGAAAATGAAACCTGAAATCACATCTAAAAGAGATGCACTAATTTCTAAGAACCAATACAATTAGAAGACAATTAACCTTCTGTGACAAAAGCTTGTATGGCCTTACTTCTCAGTGAAAAGTACTAGGCTTCACGAAAACAGTAGTTAATAATAGGGTATGTATTTGCCTTTCTTCTTGCAAAGTTTTCCTTCTGCAGACAATCTGGCTGCCTTCTATGTTATACTCATTAAAACATACAATGCACATTGAAGTTAGAAGGAATGAATGGTTAGTGAATGAGATTTACTTTTCTTGGACCCTAAAGTAATTTGTTTCTAAGTTTTCCCTAATTATGATCTTAATTCATCTAATTGTCTGATTTCAATTATAGGAGCTAACTACAGCATAAATAAAATCTCTCATGAAATATTTTCCCTTGACAATATAACTCATGTGTTTCTCAAATTGATTCCCAGTAAGGGTTTTGATTTTCTTTTATGAGCTATATTTCGGTGAACAGGCACAAATGGACCAAAACCCAATACAGTGCCAAACACCTACATATATATACATACATACTCTCGTATGTATGTGTTACTATCTTAGTCCTAAATAAACCTGAGAAACACACACCTAAATTTAATGCTAAATTCTGCATAAATGTGTATGGAGGATATTGGAATTGCATCAAGTTGGCTTGATACAAGCTTACACCAAGGCAGAAATCAGACATTTTCATTAGCAACCATGAGACACAGGCAAGTTCTGCTGAGATCTAAAAAAGTGCAAGCTGAGAGTGCACAGGTCTGTAAGAGATGCACTTTGCTCATACCTCAGCTGAAGGAGTGCAAATAATCTAGCAGATTATCACCAGTTCACAGAAAGCATTGCAATGACCCCATCCTTGTTGAGAAGAGAGGATTCAGAGAAAACCACGCAGTCACCACTCAAGTAAATAGAGTAACTCTACTGACACTTTAAGCATTGTTTTGTCTTAAATATGCCAGAGGTAAAGTTTTTGAGTATCAAGGGTAATTAAAGCAAATGAACATGACACTTCTCATTTGAACCAACCTTTCAATCATAAAACTAGTTATGAAAAATTCTAAAAACCACAGTATTAGTTTGGGAAATATCATTTGGGCCTTTAGCTAAGTAGTGATCAATTCAATAGATGATTAATATGCTTTGAAGGGCTGCCTTCAGCATCAGTACTATAAAAATGGAAGATGAGGACAGTGTCTTCTGCCTTCCTTTCCTCCCATCCCCAACAAGGGAACACAACAGCAAGTTTAAGTGTTGTATCAAGCAACTATTTATTTTTGCCTCAAATATATAAAATAAATATCTTTGCTGTGGGATAAGTGCTTCATTGCAGTCTTGAACTTGCCTATTTCTGCCTTACAATACAATCGGATATATTATAGTGTTAGCCATAGGGGTTCTTTTTCCCCAAAATGATAATGCAGATAATGAAATATTACAGAAAAATCTGAGAGCTGTATAATATAGCTGAGTTATAGCCGGAGGAGAAACATTTAATCTCTGAGGCCTTTTTAAAAATACTTCATAAGTGACATTTTAGAGGAGCATTTTCAAGAGTGCTTGTGAGATACATGGTTATTTAGATTTCAGCTGTTAAGGCCTAGATCTCTGAAAATCTTTAAAGTGAAGTTGGATGTTCCTTACCACCTTCAATTTAAGAAGAAAAAGAAAAACACACAAAACAGCAGACTCAGGATGTAAAATCAGAGTGCATTTTTAATGAGTGAGCATACTTGAAGCAGGGGATTGTATATACCTAATTGCCATTAAGAAAACATCTTTACAGTTTGAGGTAGCAAAGCATGCAGTGTAAAAGTTCTTATTAATTGGAAGCTCTCTCTTACCCTAAGCTAGACCTTCAGCTTTATTTTGCTTTCAGTAATAAAATACTGATGTAGTCATTTTAAACTCCAGACCTATACATTTTTAAAATCAATATTAATTTAATTAGCTTTCAAATAAGGGTCTGAGTTTTTCTTTTCACTTGGTCTAGAAAAGTTGAAAACATCAATGTTTATCCTGTACAATATGCTGTTTAAGGTGTTCCCTCATATGTGCGCACACGCACACACACATTCTTTTTCTGCACAGATAAAAGAAACATACTGCACATGCTGTATTAGTATATGCTGAACCGAAAACAAAACATTGAATATTTTTTCTCATCTATGAATTTAAGCAGCAGTAGCAATGTAATAGTCACTTACCAATACATATTATCCAGTCTGGATATGACATCTGCAGGAACTAATTAGATCGTGTAATTTACATCAGTATCCTCCTCATTCATCAACATACATTTGAATATCTTAGCCCATTAGAATGGAAGTTGATTTCCATTTGATCATTCAGGATCAATTCCAATGAAATTGGCATTTTTTAAACAAGAGCTTCAAAATATATCATATTCTATTATGATTATTACTAATAAGAAGATTAAAAAGAACATATCTCTCACTGACAATTTTCAGAGTTTTTATCACTTAGACAACATTTATGAATTTTAAGTACAGCAATCAAATACAATAGCAATAAAACTTACTAGCAGAGAAAAATCTACAACATTAATTGAAATTCTAACAAACACAGATGCTGTCCAAGCTGTTATTCTACTTCAGGGAATACACCTAGTAAAAAGCACATGAAGACTTTATTACTGGATCCAATAGGTAGCTATTTCAGATAAATAATCCCTTTGCATACTTGACTGAAATGTTCTCTTATAATGTGACATTCTCAGAGTCGTTGATATTCAACTGCAAAAGTGTCAAATGCTGCCCTAATATATCATATTAAACTGAGACAGAAAAATGATGCAATGGATTTTAGCCTAGACTAGAAACACTTTAAGATTCAAAAAAATCAGTTTGTTTATTTGTTTTGAACTCATTTACAACCCTACAGCAGGTTTGTATTTGTTCAAGCACGGGTGTTACCCACCTTACCTGTTTTCCAAGTGGGGAATGGGATCACACTGCTGATGAAAGCCCTCTCTAGGGTAAATGATCTTTAATAAAGTGTGACAGGATAGAATTTTGCTCATTATATTGTGTGAGATATTCCTTTACAACTCTAAAAGTTCACACATTTCATTCTGCAGCTTCTCAGGTATAAGTACACTGTTTTGCCTACTGCACAGTCTGATGGACTCCTGTTGTGACCTAACATCACTAATACTGTTTTCTTCCCTCCAGATTTTTCTTCTAAGTCCCTCTATTTCCAGCATATGTTACCAGTTTCCCTTTCTGCTCTGAGCTACTTTGCTGTTCCACTTCTCTTAAATTTCACTTTCCTCTCTCTAAACTAATTTTACTCTCTTCCTCCTCTTCTTAAAACCTGGCATTTTTCCTTCACAATCTAATATTATTTCGCTCTTTTCTCTCTATTCAAAACCTCTCATTCTTATTTTTTTCCTCAGAAAAAAACCCCTTTCATCTCCTCCCTGTGATGCTCTCCAATAACCCAAACACCTTTCCTTCTTACATATGTACCCCTCTTATCCTTTTTTTTTTTTTAATGAAAGAAAGAGGATATTTTTTTCTTGCTCTGCAGACCTTGAAATCTGGCAAGGAAAGAAAGAAGTAAGAAATGTGCTGAGCTGGCTGGAGGCTGAAGTCTGCCAAAAGAAAGAAGTAAATGCACCTCTTTACAAAGGAATGGCCACAAAAAAAAAAAAAAAAAAAAAAAGTCAGTTAAGGTAATGAAGAACTTAGTATCTTTCTCTGCTCCTTTGTCCCATTCCCTTCATGGCCAGCAAAATTTGCCCCCTCAAAGGATGAGCAACCTCTCACTTTCTTCCCTGTAATTGTGTCTATGGCGTAATGCAGGATGGTCCTCATCAGCTCAGTAAAGCTTCTCCTTATTTGCCTTTTAAGAGGTAGAAAATTCAGAATGACATGAAGAAAACAGAGACTGTCAATTGCCAAGTAGTAAATATTCCATCAATAATTCCATCTATAAAGAATCTAACAGATAAATAAAACTGCCAAATTTTTTTCATATTGTGTTGGAAAGGAGACAAGACCAAAAATTATCATTTTTTTCCTTCAGATGCTCTGAAACTGAGCCAGACAGCTGTTATACACAAATTTTCAGGATCTGCAGATGTTAAGTCAGAGATTTAGGCATCTAACCCTTTGTACTTTATTGTATTTTCTATTTTACAGCATTGAATTTGCCTTGCCTATTTTCTCTTTTCAGGAGATTGATGGATTTATATAAAAACCTAATTTGAATTACAAAGACTGTATTATATACAATAGAGGATTTTTCACCTGACAGCTACAGTTAGGTCAAATGCAACAAGTCTTTAATTTTATTTTTTAGCTTTATACATACTAGGCTTTTAAACTTAATCAACAAAAGAAACTACATGATGATTATATCCACCAGGACTTCTGTGTGTACACCCAATTTAGGTATCCTACACCCTAAAAGTTCTTCAGTAGACCTTGGCCAAAAAAGGTGCAGGTGCCTGAATAGGAACAAGTATCCTGCCTTATCAAGTGCTACTCATTGAAAATTTATTTTATTTTGTCTTAAATTTACTACCAATGCATTACTGCTTATCAGCATTCAGGACCACGTTTCACACTGTGTTGAGGAACAGAAAAATCTAACCAGGGATGGAGCAGTAAGACGACGAAAAATGCTTTTCAGACTATTCTAGATATAGCTCTTTTTTCCCCCCTTCCTGTAATTACCATATTTCAATAACATTTTAACAGCAGTTGAAAATAAATTCATGAACAAAAACAATTATTAGTACTTTATAGCACTGTACATCTACATTGAATTTACACAGTATTAAATTCTCAAGAACCTCAAAATCAGCTATTCAAATTTTATAATCTTATTAATAGGTGCAGTTGAGCTGACATTCAGTAGGTAGTCATGTGAAAAAGGCAGGTGGGATTTGGTGCCAAGTTAAGAATGTAGCTGCAAATGCTGCTGTTCAACATGCAGGTGCATCAGTTGAGGCAGACAGACCAATGTATCTTCAAAGTACTAACCCATTAAAAGTTTTACATTTTAACTTACACTTCCAGATTGTTAAAAGATTTCTTTTAATTTCATAAAGTCAGGAGCGAGTCTTAAAAAACAAAAGTTGGGCAGAGGTACAGATACTGCCTTACATGCCTCTGTCCAGCAAAGTTGACCTTCCCCTGCAGTTCTGACCTCTCCTCTTGGCACATTAAATCAGGTCCACAGAGTCCTCACCTGAGAAAAACAGGAAGTTCTTCCAGACAAGTAAGACCCAAAGTCATTGATTTCTAAAAAATTCTGTTTTCAGAAAAGCTAAGTTTCTAGTCACAAATTAAAAAAAAAACTCTAAAAAGCATAAAATTAGTGGCTGCTATTGCTGCAGCTGCTGTCATAACTAAGGAGCACTGGAAGCTGTTAGTGCTTATAGGAATTGTGATTTGGCTCACACCTAAGAAATGAAGAACTGTAACAAACAATCTTGAACATAACGGTGCCTTGGTTACTCTGGGCTCACGCCACTCTGAGCCTGCGAACCTGTGGGCTAGGCCCACTTCTTTCCCATTCTGCAGGCTGGCAGAGCCAGGCGCAGCCAGGCAGCGTTTCTGCTGGCGGGAGAACACTCTCGGCTCCAGACAGCAGAGAGCAAGAGACATACCGACCTGTACTGACTCCACAGAGGAGCTAAATTACCAAGTTTCATTATTGCCTCTGAACAGGTTTCTATGGGAACTGAAGAACCACGGTAGACAAAAAAAAACAAAGAAAACGGCATCTGTCATAAGGAGATGAGGTAATGAGGCAACTGCTGTGACCGTAAAGAGATCCAGCCTGGTGACAGAGACTCAGGGAAGGCCCAAGGAGAGGAGAAAGCACATCGCATTCAAAGGATCATTGCCAAGAAGCCATAAAATATGCTAGGACATGAAAAGAAATTACTGAAATTACAGAAACTGTGGAAAGCAAGGGCTGAACAGAAAGACTATTTACTTAAAGAAGAGATTAATTATGAGTTAGGATGCATGGTGTGTGAACAGTTCAGGCTGGGAATATGATAATTGTGAGGGCAAGAGGATAAGCAGTATTGAAATAGGGTAAATAGGACCAATTCAGGACTGCGTAGTGGACTAATGGTAAGGTGTACCAAGTGCAGTATGAAGCATGAAGTACTTAAAATATGCATATCGCTAGGAAGGGCAAGATTATGTCATTGGCTATTGCACTTATTACTCTGACTAAGACCATCACGTTTGCAGCCGTACACCAGACTGTGGAAGAAAGAGCAATAAATCCTTGTTCAGGTTGAAACATGCTTCTTCCGTATATCCAAGAACCAATAAAAACTATCTCACAATATTTCAAAGCAGGGAAGATGCATTCACAGTCATCTCCTTCTTCTGAATACAGATTAAAACCTTTCTGTATCATGTAAAAAAAGTCAACAACATTTTTTTTAAACTTCTGTGATCTGGAGAAACAATTAATTCCTTCTAAATCTCAGCATATCAGCATATTTGCACATATGAACCACTCATTTTTATAATTCCAAAATGACTTCCTGGAGTCAGGACCTCTCTCTGTTGTTCCGAGCCTAATCTTTTGCTAGTAGACAGAAATAAGCAAAATATATTCTCCGCAATGAAACATTTTATTATGTCTAATCTAAACTGGACTTTGGTACCAAAAGAAGAAGACCGAGTTTGTCTCCTAGCAAGTGATATTTGTTAACAGTAAGCAAAACCATCAACACAAGTCACTGAAAGATTTTAAGAGAAAGAAATAGCACTTGCAGAGGGAATATTCCAAATGGTCATTATGTAAATCAAGCTAAACGTGTTAAGTACCTTCTTTAAAAGAAGCTGAAAATTTCCTTTGCACTGTATAAATATTTAGCATTGTAGACTGACCTGTAGCAATTCCGTGAAGTATGCTATCATTTCTTCCTGAATATGTTTACTCTAACTTTCATAAGACTGCTCTCATTCAGATGCACAGATGCATTCCCTTTTAAAATCAGCAGATCCCTGCAGATATAAATCATACAGCATAGGATAATACCTTCTGTAATTTAAAAGGAAGATACACTACCACCAAACTTTTAAACTGGAGGAGCTTTTTCCATTTCTTCTCCCCTTCTCTGCAAGTTATTAAGTAGATTAAAAAAAAAAAAAGTAAAGATTTCCCACTATTCACTTATTACATTAAACTTATAAGTATCTAATACTGGTGCTATTCTACTCAAGCGATGTAACTGTTTGGGCTTTTTTCCCATTTGACTATGTACCTGTGTGTTCCGTGTTTTTACACACTTTTTATTAAAAAGAAAAAAAATCCATTCTTGCTTTAACTGCAATGCACAGGCCACATTTCTTAAATCTAGAAGTATGTATTTGTGTAGGCAGGGAGGGGACAGAACTCTCTCTGAGGTGGTGGTGAAGAGTTCCGATACAGCTTTTATGTGAAAGAAAGTGTTATTGAAAGAACACTACGATTGAACAGTAGCCATTAGAAGACAAAGTTATTCTGTCAGTTGATGATGGTGGGTTTTATCCATTGCTCTAAGGTTAATTACATTGTCTTTGGAGAAATATATAAAAAATTTCTAAAGGACATGTTGCCAGCCAACAACTCAAAACCTATTTCTTCTGCTGAAATGTCAATAACCTTTCAGGCCTTCTATTATTTTAACAAAGGTGACATTGCTTTTAAAGGAACAGGTGCTTAATATATCATTCAAACCATTCAACTTTATTATTGGGCATTTTAACATAAAAAAAAAGTACAAACATTGAGATAGTTGTGTTTTTGCATTTTGATCCACTCAAACTTGCTATGCTTTAATTGAAGAGGAAATCAGAGAAGCAGTGAAGGTTTCCAGAACTTTATAATCTAAGATGTCTCTTAAAATAACTGTTTCTAAGTTTGCAATAAGTGACATCTCTAGCATCAGAAAGAAAATATAATGAAAAACAATCTGGCAGAGACTAGCTATTGAAAAAGAAAGTAATTGCAACTGTGTTAGTGAAATAAAAATGAGATGTGAATATCAAAACTTGGGTTTATCCATTTCTTTGCATTGAAATATAGGTCAGTTTAGCAAAAGTACTTCTGCAATAGCAAAAAATATATACATTGAAGAGAACTGCATGGATCACAGATTTAGTAATGGGATTTAGAGCCTTTCACCTTGAGGTCATGGGTTCAAATTCAGCCCAATTTAGAAATGGCCAAAAGTTAATAGCAAGTAAAGGCCTTTTGTGACTTGTGTGTGAAATGATATAACGACATCATATCACCTTCTACTGGATGAGTATTTATACGACAAAAAAACTACTCTGAGAGATTGTACACTTCTTGCTGTCCTTAACAAGGAAAGATCAAGGACTAAGTCAGTCTCAAAGGAAATACATTATTCTTGTGCACTCTGTGGTTTGGATATGCTGTGTTTCTATTTGCTTTCAAGAGATCAGCTTTTGAAAAAAATGTTGCGAAGAGATCACATTTTAGAGTCATTTTTGAATCAATATCTGGCCCAAATTTTTCACCGCCCAATCATGAGCTTCTCTAGTGACACTGTATTCAATACATCAGTCATTACCAGATGTGAGATCATAGCTGTCATTGAAACAAGGCAACTGAGAATTAAAACATAGAAATACTCCAGATGAGTGCAAGGGGTTAAAAAACAAAAAAACACCCCCAAACTATTTCCATCCCTCTACATGGAAGATGTAGGTCAAAACCACTGGTCAAAACAGAACTTGGTCAACACACACAGACTGTGATTTTAACATTCCTATTTTTGGAAAAGAAAATTAGATTTTTAATATGTAAACGGAGGAGTGAAATACAGGTATTATGTCTCATTAAAAATTAATTGGAGAAGAATAGGAACCTAGTTATGAATTGATTCACTATCTGGAATTGCTTGTCTTTAAGATTATAGAGAGTGCCGCGGACAACCTCACCTTTATTTTAGGCACTTCAAGCAGATACCTAAAGTTATCAAGAAAAAAGTGCATTGGCCTTGCATACAATTTTGAGTCCTGATTTCAAGAAAAAGCAGTCTATTATGTCAGCAGCACTGTTCTCAGCAAGAACTATATTTTTATTATTCAAAAAAGGTAACGAATAGACTCCTTTTTGAAAGCCCTTTTAACAATTAACAGTAAATTTACTAGAGATTTAGCATACATGCTCACTGCAGAATTACAGAGGTTTGCATCTTTCTTGAAATCTGGTTAACTTAAGGCTTTATTTGTGAAGTCCCTACAAGTTCAGAAGGAAAAATACACCTTAACTTATCAATACATTTTTCACTCAATCTGTCACTTGCAGATCTTTTTTCTTTAATAATTTGTCTAAAGTATCTTGCAGGCTGTGATATTGCTCTTTGATGTTACATTAAGTGAAAAAGATTAAAGTCTAGCTTGAATTTATCACTGATGACATTTCTGTGACTTTAGTCCATCAATCCTTTGTGATGGAAAGATGTCAGAACAAAGTCATCAACAATTATATAATGCCACTCCACCTAAGCCAGAATGCCAAACAAGCTGATGAAGCATACTGCTGTGGAGTTTATATTCTTCCATGGGAAGACACATTTATAGCTACATGCCTTTGATTTATAATTCTCCTGAGATGATAAAATTCACAAGAACCAAACCATTTTGGACTAATCGTTATCTATCCTGAGTGATAGTTTGATACTCTAATATACTGGAAAACCTCAGTTTCTAAAGTATCATTTCCCCCTTTGGTCAGGATTCGTCAAGCAACTTGCAGGACCCCAAAATAAAAATACAGCTGAAATAGCTTGATGTGAATCAATGTAAGATGGAGCTTGTAGAATTTAATTTTCTTTGGCCAGAATTTTTCAGAAATGCTTCTCCTTTACTATCAAGCAAGAGTCTCACAAATAAAGTTTTCAAATTAATGTTTATACGAAATATAAACTGAGATGATGCATCTCGGTAGAATCTGTCTTAAATTTAGTTGTTCAGCTCATGTTCTAAGATTAAACTGTTTTTTCAAATGAATTGGTCAAAACTACAAAATTCATTTGAGGTTGTTCTCTTTTGTGCTAAAAGTCCTAGAAACTCTAGGACTCTATACACTCACTATTATTATTTAAAATGCACAGTGCAGAAGCTTCAGTCCATGTACTACCATTGAGATTTGCACAAATCATCTCTCTCTCTCTCTGCACTTGTTGAGACATCATATACTACCTCTTTGGGGTCTTTTTTTTTTGGTCCATTTCTAGCTGAATATCCTTATGCATCTTTTCTGAAGTAAGTTGCTTCTAAAAAAATCCTTGCTTGCAACCCTCAGACATCTAATAGAAGTGCACCTTCAGATTAGCATAAATAAACAGAGTAGAGATGCATGCATTTAGAGTCTAACATTTTTGGCAGTTGTTATGGTGATTTTTAACTCATATCCCACCACGACAGCAAATTAACTGTAAACCATTTTGCTTGATAGTCTATAAGCAATGTCTTCCCCTTTTAGTTTATAAGTTATGTTAATTATTTAAAATAAGTTTAGCATCAACAGTGAACTAAAAAAAATAATGAATTTTATTTTTAAATTATTAGTTTGTTTGGATATTCATCAAAATGATATATAACTACTTTACAACTAATCTGTATTATAAATGGCTACTATTATCTATCATGCCATTTCTCATCTCATTTTCCCCCAACCTTAACAAGATGCTTTTTATATTTAAAGAAAATCCAATTATAAAAATAACCCTCAAAGGCAAAATTTAGGGACTAAGTCACACAAACACATTATAATCCTAGAGTCTGGTAACTTATATTAGCAATCAAAAACTTTAAGAAGCTTCTATTTGTGTGCACATTTATGTATAAAATATGCTTGTCAGTTAATATAACAAAATATAAGAACCAAAGTTGGAAGAAGTTTTAATCTTAGGTTTGACCATCACATCACACTGGATGGATGATGCATTGACAACTTGGCCAAGGATTATTCATTAACTGTCTTTTAAAAGTTACTGGTTGAACTATAATCTTAGAAGATTTCACTTGCCATGTATGGAAGTAAGTATATAAAGACCTTCTCTTTTCATTTCTGTGCACCTATTTCCATAAAAATTCTCAGCTTAAATAAAAATCTTTATATTCATCTTAGCCTGATTTGCATTAAGGATGATTTTAAGCTGATTGGCCAACTTTAAAACATACTGCAATCCTGAGGGAGTGATAATCCTTAAAACAGGGGTACTGGGATACATTCATACTGCTCATTTTGCAATATACAGTGCCAGGATAAAGAATGACAGATAATATATGGACATCGTTTATGCAGTGCAAACTGTTTTGAGAGCGAGTAACACAGCAGCTGAGGAATAAGAGCTAGTTCACCTCAAAAACTTGTTTTGCACAGAAAAAGACAGTGGGCGGTATATTTCGGTTCCAAGTGCCCTGCAGTAATTTGTGATACTGATTATTAAAAGATCTACTGGTAAAATCTAAAACATAACTGAAAGGCTTTTTACAAATTCCTTTCCTTCTTTTTCTCCCCCCCCCCCCCCATACATGATTAATATCATAGATTAGGGTACAGGGCAAGTAAAGTAAAGGCATACGTAAAACAATGTAGATAAAAGGCAACCCAAATTTTGCCCCAAACTCAATATGAAATAAAAATAAGCAACCTGTAAGTCTTTGAAAGATTGGTAAGGATAGGATTTGGGTTTTCTTCCTCCTAACACTATATTTTGCTGTTTTGTATCTTTTCATGGTTCTTCATGGAGATAGTTTGTCTTGTATTTTACCAACATTGACCAAGCACTTGGGACTCAAGTCTCAGCACAGGGACAGAATGATAGCCAATGTTGGCATCCTTTACATTATTATCACAAACTCTGTATTAGACAAAATTTTGACACTTGGGAAAAATAAAGCAAACTCCCAATCTGCTTTATCCAATATGCTGGCACCTTGATCTTCGGTTTTTGGGGGATATTCCACAAGAATGTAAAGCAAGACAAGGATGGCAAAACTACCTCATCCTGGTATCAACACCACAATCCAACTCAAAAAACAAAACAAAACAAAACAAAAAAACAACTTTTTTTAAGGAATATAGGAAGATTTGTCAACACTAGTGCCTCAATGAGCTACAGAGATTGAATACTTTTATGTTGTCTCTCAAAATATTACCAAAAAGAGTTTCTTAACAGTAGGAGAAGTTACTTCTGCACAGATGCAATGTAACAGAATGCTAAAACCCCACAAAATACCACTGGAAGAAGGCCCTAGGACACAAACGAAATTTGGACAGGTCAGAGAGAGCAAGATCAAGAATAAAGATGTTCATGTGCATGAACTCAAATAGAAAAGAGACTATTAAAGCTGGAGACTACAAAAATGAAAACATGGGAGTGTTTTGGGTTTTTTTTTTTGGTTTGGGGTTGTTTTTTGGTTTTTAGTTTAGCCTTGGGATGGCTTATGATGGATTCCTATGAACCGGTCATACATACAGCCTGATTTCTCAGGCCATTGTTCAGGAAGAGTGTTTGGTCCTTTTCCAGCAAAAATCTGGAAGAAACAACAGGAGGAGGATGGGAAAAGAGAGAATCTGACAGGGAAAATTTTATGAGCTATTATTCATTACCTTTTTTCATGAAACAAACTACCTATCAGAGCTGCCAAGAAAAAGAAAAACCTTCTGGGGACAGGGAGAACTTCTATTTCAAAATGAGCGATCAAATTATCAGAGTCTCTCCACTGGAAAGCTTCAGTGGATGACTAACTGCTGCCTTCTGCTCATTACTTCTATCAAAAGATGAATTGAGGTCCTTTGTATTCTCCGGTAACTGAAGTTTCCGTTTTGCCTTTTCTATTTTTAAGAAGTAGTTACAGATGAAGAGAAAATGTGCTGCAGTAATAGAGCCACATCAGGAAATATCGTCCTCAGCTGCTGTTCAGAAACATTTGAAACGCCTTCTAATAGAATCCTGCTTGTCCCATAACATTTCTGACTGACTGTGCTTCAGATGCAAATTTCTTCATTACATTGAATTGCATTAAATTTTGTAAGTACTCTGCAGCACATATCCCCCCCCAAAACAATTTGCTGAGAAAATAAAACGATGTAGTATGATGATATGCATCCATTAGATAATACCTGAAAATAGCTTTATAAACATATTTCATTTTAGTTGCTACTTAATGTTTTAGTGGGTAGCTTATGGAGTCAGCCATTCCAGTGAAATGAACTAGAATCCTCTTCAGAGCAGGAAACTTTATTAGTTTGATTATTATGCCAGATATGATGAGCACATGTAGATTTATAAAACAAGAGAAAGCTACAGTCCATTGGCTATGCCCTTTTTCAGCCTTTAAAGGAACTAACTAGAAGGAAGTCTCCTCATTGTTAACAGCGGTTCTGTACCCAGGGAATACCTTGTTAATATTTTCGATAATAGATAATAATATGCAGATACTTTTTGACAATGTCAAAATGCTAACTTTGGGATGAGGTAACAAAATTTAGGCCGAGATCACTCGTGCTCATTAAAGATCCCTTTACATTCTACTCAAAACTCAGAGGTATTAGAATG
This sequence comes from Apteryx mantelli, assembly GCF_036417845.1. Classification (NCBI taxonomy): domain Eukaryota; kingdom Metazoa; phylum Chordata; class Aves; order Apterygiformes; family Apterygidae; genus Apteryx; species Apteryx mantelli. The sequence goes on from NC_089979.1 coordinate 83,798,526, forward strand.
TGATGGACAAATTCCACTTCACATAATTACATCCCACTTGTCTAAATTCACTAGCACTACAAACAGATAAAGTATTCTTCACAGATTATTTGGAACTACTGTGCATTTCTGCTCAATCTATCATGCCAACAACTAAACTGCACCTCACATACAGCTCTACTTAGGATCACTGGAGAGAAACATACTCATTAAATTTAATTATAGGCAACATTTTGCTGTTAGACAATCCCCTGCAACTTCACTGTCCTTAAGCTCAAATCTAATTCCCAATTCAAGTAGCTAAATTTTGCATACATACAGGAAAAGATGGGTAACCATCCTATGCTCTGTTTGACAAAGACCACTCTAATCCAATAATAAAACAAAGCAATAGGGGCTCCAAAGCACAGCAGTTTATGCAGAAACAATGTAATGGCAGACAGTTTTCCTATGTCTGCCTATGTCTCGCATTTAATTTATTTTACAAACAACTGTATAAAAACTGACTAATCCTTTCTCTTGTATGGATACCCTTTTTCTGCTGCAGAAGGACTCAAGAGTTCTGGGTATTTGTACTGGGAACAGTATTTATCATCAGAGGAAAATTTTGATGTGTAAAAAAAGTACAAAAGTCATAAATCAAACCCACCAGCCTATTAACATTCTTAATACCAAAAAAAAAAAAAAAGTCCAAATGCAGTCTACAGGTCTACAAGTCTACAGGTGTTTAGGTGCTGGAACGTTTTTGCAGTGACAACAGTGTCACTGCAAAGTTCACGTGAAATTATAATGTCTTTCAGAGCTGCAACAGAAGAGGCCCTTCTCAAGCCCACACTGGCTGTTCCTCATGCCCCCTCCAAGCCCTCACTCTGAGGTTTTCATTCACTAGCCAAGTCTCTGAAAGCTCTGTGAAACAGGCAGTGGAGCAGAAGTAGAGCCAGAAACTGCAAAGAAAGAATATACTACACATCAGCTGATTAGCATTAATTTCCTTATTATTATAGAGCACCTATCTTGTTTCAGTGCAGTGTAGCAACTCTTAGGAACCCTCTCAGGCTACTTATCCACATATTGCTTTCTGGAATTGATTTCTTTTCGTATATCTAGGCAGTACAAAACCTTTCAGAGCAATTTTCTTGAAAAACAAAACTGTATAATTTTAATAACTATAATGTTTCATATACTGACTCAGTATTTACAGCTAAATTGTTGGCTTCCTTCAGGTGTAAAATTGTCCTATGTATTTACCATGAGACATAACTCTTCAAAAATAATTGAGTAAAATCCTGGGAGCACAATCACTCTGCCTAAAGGTGAGTGGCGATTTCTCAAGTATCACTAGAAGAACTGCAACAGGCAGCTTATGCAAATGCAGAGGTCTCTAGCAGCTCTCTTCTGATGGACAGGTGGAGGTAAGAAACTCTTAATAGGAGAGATGCCCTGGATTAGGGTTTATGCATTTGTGATAGACGCACAACTGGTAACACTGTGTGGCACAAAAGGTATTGCCATCAAGAATGTGGGTGAACATATTGCTCCTAAGTGGCAGAGCCATGAGAGAAATAGGACATGAAAGCTGTTAAAACCTGTGCACGACCCCATGTCCTCAGGTGTTCAGAAATACTACCTTAGGTCTGAGAGAGTGACTATTTCTTTTTTTTTTAATTTTTTGGAATCATTGTTTAAATATATCCCTTTGCAAAGCCTAGTAACAGCTTAGTAAATCAACATGTCTCAAAAGAAGCCATAAAATATTTTAAAGTTACCTAAAAATAAATTCAGTACACAAATGTAACAAGGCTATTTTATTGAAAAGCTGAGTGTTTCTTGGCATACAACTGGGCATTCAAAAAAACCTCTCATTCTACCTTCGGGGTCAGGAAATAATTCTGACAGGAGATAGAGATCAAAGTAGTGCTAGCAGTGACAGTGAGGCTGCACACCTTTCACACAGTAAACAAGAGGCCTAAACTCATCTTTTCCACAGTTTTCTAGGGTTAGTTCTTGTTTGTACGAGCCGAAGTACTTAAACTTGTCCTAGTAGCATACAAAAGCAGTCTTAAAGTGAGAATTCTCACTAAACAAAATGACAGATATTTTGTTTAGAGTTGTGTCATTTTTTTTCCCCATTTGGGCATTATCATCAACATCTAGATATCCTATTTAAGAGATATTTTTACTAGAGAAACTGTGAAAGGGTGAGCATCTGCTTTTGCTTGTACAACGTACTCGTTAATTTTTGTGAATTTTAGAGGGAATGAACAAGATAACACGAGTTTTAGTTTGTCGGTTTCCAAACCTTTGTCTACACCATGGTTTTTGAGGATAATCATATTTATGGAATTTTAGTTCAGAGCAAAAAGAACAAAAAATAAAAATAAAAATAAGGCAGTTGCTTTGCGGAAACAACACACATACTTTCCCTTATTGACACATACTGAGCACTGGATGATTTAATGATATTGTGGAAATGTTGTTTTGTTCCCTGAAAACCATTAAGTATTTTCTCTGAATGTTTTGCTGTTTCTCTGCCCTTTAAAGGGCAGTCTCCAGTTCTTCTTGAATACTCTCTTGCTGCTCAAAAACCTGTTTATACTTTGAAGTGTAATCTCTAGAATCCTAATGGCTCTTAAATACAAAGGAGCTTGCAGGGGATATGCCTGCATGAATGGGTGGGAGCTAGCACAGTCAATCTCCATTCTACGAACGTTCCACGGTCGCAATGCATCTCTGCAACTGAAGAAATTCTAGAAAATCTGTTCCCTGGCTTCCCTTTCTGAAAAACTACTGTGTATATTATATCTAATTCAAAGAGTATTGCAAGCCATATCAATGAATTTTCATTACTTTGTATAGAATGAATATTTCCAAATGCTGATTTTGAAATGCTTGCCATATATTAGTTGGATTATCAGTGTGATTTCATATTCACAAACAATGTACAAAGACTGGGTTAAAAAGCAGTATCACAAAAGTTCCACAAATAGGCAAAGCTGAATTTTAGTTTTCATTTAGTTCTCCTTTGACAAGGAATTGTAATTGTTCTGGATCCTGAGCTTTCACTTACATATTGCTTTCTCCCCCCACACATACTTATTCAGACAAACCCAGTTATGCACAAGAAATGTGGCAAATGAAAGAGTAAATACATGTTCATTTTAATTAAAAAAAGAAAACTAACACTTTTTAAGAAATTAAGCAGCAATTTCCTCCTGTTATATATTATATGTTTAGACCAGGCAAAAAAAATGAAAGTTCTTTTTTTGTACTTGAAAGGTATGGCAATTCAGAAAAGACAATAGAAGTCTCCAAAGCAGTTTTTTCAGCCTGTTGTACCTTTGGGCTGCAGTTGATATAAATTGTTTCATTTGAAGATTGTGTCTTCCAAAAGTTCATAGACAGCTAAATGGTGTTTCACAAACTGACAGAAAACTAGGATCTCAACTGGGTTTTCAAGCGACTGTAAGTTATATACTCATTTTAAAATAAATCTAGATGTTCTTAGTCTATTTAATTCCTTAACTTTTTAGAAGAGACTTTCAGGATCTCTGCCTGCAAGAGATTTAATCACTACTTTATCTACTGAATAAATATGGAGATTGGGGTGCAGAAGGTAAGGGGAACAGGAGGGGATCCAAAGACAAATTTCTTACCACAGAAGATTAAAACATATGTACAATCTAGAGTAGTGACAGAAGTCATTAGGATGAAGCTAGTGCCTCAGATGGATAATTTATTGTGAAAGACTGTTTACTCATATGTCTACAACAAAGCTTACCAAAAACTGCCATCTAGAGGCAAACAATCATGCTCTTCTCCCATACAAAGAAAATATTTAAGGCTAAAAAATGCTGCTCAACTACTGTAGCTTCTCTATCCTCCATGAAGACAAAGGCATACCCATAAAACAAAGCACTGAATTTTCTCCTTGTTTTACAAGTTCCAAATAATTTCAGTTCTCCTTTTTCTGTTTCAGCTCAATAAACTCTGCTATCCTGTGCAACATCTTAATGGTGACATGACTGAGGAAACAGGAAGACAGCGTAACTTCCCAAGAGGATAAACTATAACAGTCAGACAGGTACTGTAATTAAAACCAACACTGAATTACAGAAGACAGCCGTTATAGTTTTGTAAGAGGGGGGACACTGTTCCAAGCTGGGTAAGGTATTCAAAATTAACAAAATATATTCAACAACAAGTTAAAAAAGTATTATATTAGAAGCACAAAATGGGTAACTTTGTTTACCAACTCAAAATAAAGTTGGTATTTTACACTGACATCTTAGGGAATCTATAAGTTGCTTTTCTCATGTGTGCTGTGTCATTCAGTCAGAAGCCATTACTTTACATACATCTAAGATTTAAAGGTAGATGGGTAGAACAAGGCATTTCACAGACAGATGAATTGCCCTCTGAATACTTCAGTTGTTCCTTAAAAGAAAGACATTGTCTCTGGATGAAGAACTGCAAGTTCCTAGTAAAAGGGAGACTGTTTCAGGGAACTATCTCTATATGTTTACTTTGTTCCTCTCTTCTTCCTTAAGCCCCTGCTGTTAACTGTAGACTTAGAGTGATATGGTAATATTTAGTCCACCAAATATTTAGTCCACCAATATTTTAAAGTGATTGTATCATTCATTGCATTGAAGAACTTTTAGCCTACTAAACAAATTAATATTTTTACAGAACTATTGAAATGTTTTGAATGGTGCTGTCTTTTCTGTTGAAGTAATTTTGAAAACCTTGCATGAAAATGTATGTGCATATTCAAAATAGATGAACTTTGCAGGTTTCTGATTTTTGAAGGACCTTGTAATACTGTACTGAATGTGGTTTTTCATCATTTATTTGTATATGAGATTCACAACAAGAATGCCATGTTCTTTGGAGATCCTGAAAGACATTCAGAATAAAAGTCATTCAGATCTCCTACCTCCTTTTTTTTTTTCCCCCCTGACATTTCACTTCAAAAAAAAGGGTTTTTTTGTTTCTCAAAACACTTTAAGGTAATAACTATGGTTGCACCCCAGGGACTAACACATCTGATAGGTTTGTTCAACAATCTTGTGGACTTTTGTTAATGATTTGTAGCTCAAGTAGCAATTTCTCCAGGCTGTCTCTGGCAAGAGAGGAGAGGCGCTGCCCTGGTTGAAGTAGCTCTTAAGCTGTGCCTTGTCACTATGAGAAGCAAGGGCTGAATCCTTACACATACTGTTGAGCTGACTGTTTCCCAAAGCATCAATTAGCTGTCAATTAGCTAAAGAACAAATGTTCTAAATAATTCAGAATGCAGCTGTTTGCCCAGAAATTAGCAGTATATGCAATATCAAAATGCTCAAAAATTTTAAATGGTGGCAATATGGCATATTGTTGCACAATGCCTCTCATTAACTACCAAGAATATGAACTGAGCATATTTAGCATCTCTGTCCCCTTTCAGTAACTAATGAAGATGAAAATCTTCTGGATACAGGAACAAAACACTATACAAAATATAACTTGTTTCAGTGCTTTTAATTTGAAAAGGTTCCCAAAACAACTTACTATCGCTAAACCTAAGCTGCACTTATCAATAATTAGCAGTGAGATAAAATACTACTACAGAAAGTCAGAAGGAGACGATAGAGATTTGGAAATAAGACACTTTTGTTTTGCACCTTTCTCAGAACACCCAAATCAAAACAAAACTTTTGCATTAAAGTTCTGTTTTACAAATTAAAGATACAACTAATGCTGTTGCTTCTGTTTACAGATGTGCAGTCTAAGAGAAATTGCTCTTAAGCAATGTACCACTTAAGTTTCTATATTTTTCCCCCTTAAATACATCAGTGATGCAGCTGGGGAGCAAAACTGAAAGTTTGAATACCAGATGGCCAGAATTTTTGGATGCAGGTTTTTGATTGAAAATGTTATGAGAATAGATGCCAACTGCAAATGGTAAGGCTAAACCGAGACATTCAGATTTGATAAGGCTTGGTTCTAAATGTGGTAAAAGTAAATGTATTTGAACCACAGTTTAGAGAGTGGCCAAAGGAATTTGTGGGGGAGTAGAAGAGACCGCAGCACTCTAACATCTCCCTAGTCTGCCAAATTCTCATCGACTCCATTCCACCCCTCTGGACCACAGTATTAGATGATTTAAACCAAGCTGTTATTGGTCCAGACCTGAACAACCTCAGCTGCAAATTTCTACTTTAAGAATAAAATAAGGATACACAAACCCAATAG